>NC_140070.1:139156504-143956504 GCF_964194135.1 Talpa europaea
GATTGTTTATCCTGGTTTCTTAGGATCCACGTATGTTGTATTTTCACTTCTGCTTAGGAGAAGCTGTTATTTTATTGGATGATGATTACAGTGAAGATGAGTGAATTATGTGGGTCACTTAAGAACACTGTTCTCAGATGCCGTAATAAAGCAGCTAATATCTGATCATTTTAGACCTGCATGATAGAAATAATGTGTAATCTTTATCTAGTTTTAGAACAGGTGTCCCCCATGTCATTAAACAGTATTTTGAAGTCTGAAATCTGGCACGGACCTCATTATTAACATTCGTTCACGTCTGCAGGGTAGTATCCTTTCTTTCCCACGTGGGGAGCCGTGGCCTCAGCTTGGAGCTGCATCTGATCCGTGCACAATGCCAGTAACGTGGGCTCTCGCCTACCTCA
Source organism: Talpa europaea (assembly GCF_964194135.1). Classification (NCBI taxonomy): domain Eukaryota; kingdom Metazoa; phylum Chordata; class Mammalia; order Eulipotyphla; family Talpidae; genus Talpa; species Talpa europaea. Next base: position 139,156,909 of record NC_140070.1, read on the forward strand.
GAGGACAGTTCATATTCGGCAGTCACTTGGAGCTGACCCTTAGTCTTACTTTTCTTCAGCCATAGGTGTAGAGCAGAAAAATCATTTATCAGTGTTTGTAGAACAAAATTGAAAATGTTGTTTAAAGAATTTAGGTATTTTTAGATTGCCTCTTATCTGTAGCTTTATCACTTCCCCAATGCAACTTAACTGTCCAAGAATGACTGTTATAACAGGGGGTACTGACATTCTCACAGATGAAGACCAGATAGCGCGTTGAGAGGGGCCAACGCTTACCTGGCATTAAAAAGCGATTTGTGGTTTTACATCGAGGAAAACCTCTAAGTAGTAGTTTCTGGTTTTCACTACTGAATACTAGTCTATTTCCCTGTGGGCTTAGTCTCACATGTCATTTTAAATGGTTATTAAGTCATTTGGGTATTGTTGGGAAGAGGGGGTCACTAGCTGATGGCCCTAAGTTGTATGTTCTTACCATTTTTTAAAGGTCCATGAAAAACAAGATGACTTGGGCAAAGGTGGCAACGAAGAAAGTACAAAGACAGGAAATGCTGGAAGTCGTTTGGCTTGCGGTGTCATTGGCATCACCCAATAAACATTCCCTGGGATGTGGTTTGTGTCCTAGTAACTCATGTTATCTTGGTAGTTGTAGAAATTTAACTTGAACATTAAACACTGTAATCTCAAACGTGATTTGTGTGACTTTTAATTGCTGTAAGTACTTGTAATGAGAACTGATTTATCATCGCTTGGAAGATCTGTATAGTTTTGTAAAACTCATTCAAAGTGTTTCAGTGATCTCTGTACTTTGCCAGACTTAATCACATACTACCCATATTGCTCTTAACTGTCTGAATTGCTTCAGTTCTCATTCAGGTCTACAATAAACATGTCCCTATATAGGACTGTAGCGTGAAACCTAGTGAAATGATAGATGAGCGGATACTCGCAGAGCTTGAATGGAACAGATGCAGAGTTACGTTGATAGGTGTTAGCTATCAAAGAGCTCTCATTTGAAAGTGTTTTAAATAAGGTAATCAAAATTTGTTTAAATTTTTAACAGCTAATCTTTGAGCTAAGGTAACAAATAGGGTCTCCTTTAGGGAAATTAATGTGGTTGCCTGCTTGCTTACTTAATAGCATTTTGAATCAGAAAGCACATACATTTATTCTTAAAAGTAGATGTCCTCGTTTGAGAGCCCACTGGTTAACTTTTAAATTGTGAATGGCAAATTAGCTAAGAATGATGAATACACCTACCTTTGAAAATGGCACCTACTCCACTTTGGTGGACCCATGAACCTTCAGTTTGTAATCTGAGTAGAGGCTGGCACAAGCTTTGAGATTGGCTCGTTAGAAAAAATACAGCATTGTGACATGGAACTGAGGAAACGCTTGTGGGTTGTTTGTAAGAATTTATGCCCCCAATCAGTGAATTCAGCCCTAGTTTCCTTAATGCAAATATGTACGTAGGTAACAGAATGCTTTCACATGACATAGTAAGCTAACTCAGGGTTGGCTGTGTGGATTACAGTTTATTGAAAATGGTAGAATGTCATTTCTGCTAGAAACCTGAAATAGATGACAATTCTGATCATATAAATATATGCTTTACTTTTATATAGAAGATTACTTAGGAAAAGTTAATTTGGAAAGACAATTTGCAGTGTTTTTCTAAATCGGTGATAAAGAACAGTATGCTCACAAGTGGCTAAAACCCCTGTTAGGTGGAGAATCTAAAAACAAACAGTATTTAACAGATTCCACTGATGTACAGTTGGTTACATATGCGAGTGACTCTCACAGGAACTCCTCGTGACCTGAAAAGCTGCAAGTGCCATTACTGTCCCTTAGTACTTTGGGGGTTTCGCGTTACACAAAATAGCGTGGTCTAAATACTTTCGACTGGAAATAGGGGCTGCAGGTCTTTGAAATCTGAACATTAAATCAATGTATTATTTCTTAACAGAAGCAGCTTCAATTTGGGGTTTTATGGGCCAACATAAAATTAAGGCTAAGGTTTATCATTCACGTCTGCAGAGACATGAATCAGGATTTTATCTCCTAAAGGCAGGGACACCATTCCCTTCAAGACTCTTCCCGTCAAAGACCTTGCTGCAGCGTACTGTTTCAAAACCGAAGCAATAAAGCAGCTTCACCTGGGGATGAGGGCAAGGAAAAGGCTAAGTACTCAGCACGCTGAAACTAGGACAGTTAAAAGAAAGAAGTAAGAAGAAAAAAAAAGTTCCAGAAGGGCATGAATGGTCAGGATAAGTAATGGCGGTTCTCTTGGCACTGGGCACGCAGCTTCATGTAGCTGCTTCCCTATTTTTAGATACAGGTTTGGCTTTGGATGTCTCCAGGTCATCAACAACTATTTTTCCTAATTACTCCAACAGTTTTCAGCAAAAGAGGAGGTACTTTATACGTGGCCAAAAGTTAAGTATACCTTTGCCAAGCAGGGGAGCTTGGAAACCGTCAGGATGGGCAACAGGCAAGGCTGACAGGAAGCAACAGGTTGCATTTAAGCCCTTAAACATACAAGACAAAAAAGCTTTTCAGGCTGCAAATGTTAATCTCAGTTTCTTTAACCCTTTCAAAAAATTTAATGCGACAGTGAAAACACCCCATCTTCTAAATACCCAGGCAGTCAGCTTATAGCATAGCGGGGAAGGGGAGGCCCCACCGCCCCAGCAAAGTTCCTCTTTACACACTTAATTCAGGTACATTTACCACAAAGCCAAAGGCAGGGAAAAAAACCTTGATTCAACGCAGAACAAGTTTTTCAATTATATTAAAACAACTAACCTTTACCTTATGATTGAAATGCTAAAGAGCAAAGTATTACAAATAAAAGTGTTCGAGAACAACTACATAAAGATGTCTCTTTCCATCAAATAAACAAGTCTAATTTAGACTCTAGTATTAACAGTTCAAACTTTGATGGTGACCAATCCTTTTCCACCTTAATGCAGTGTAGGAAGAATAGCACACATTAAAGTTTGTTACGAAAATAGAGTTTATTAAAAACATCCCTATTGTTTTGAGGAGCTTTCACCGTTACCTTGTCTTAAATTAAAAAAAAAAAAAATAGAGAGCACTTCTAATTACGATTTGTAAACTTTTTAAAGTCAAAACTTTTAAAAAGTTACAGCAAAAAGGGTAATATTTATTCATATTTCGGTATTTTTTGTTATTTTGTGGCTATTTTTAAATAGAAGGGAAGCAATCAAATTGCTTACAATGCCCCACCAACTACCGGGGGGCTGTGATATAGCAGGAGCAGATATAATACAGCATCTGTACACCTCACGCTCTACACGCCAGGAAGTGTCACGTCACGTGTGGACAAATCCAGTCTCTAACGAGGAGCCTCTGCTGCTGAGCCAGAATCCTTCTCGGGTTCAACGGATGAGGTAGCCTCAGCAGGTGACTCTTCGGGAGGTTTCACCACTGCAGGCTCAGACTCCCCCTTCTCAAGTTCTGAAACAGCGTCTACGGTTCCCGCTTGGCTAATGGGAGGTTCAACGGTTTTGTTACCACCTGCCCTGTCTGTCACCTCGGGCTTTTCCTTCCCTCGGTTTTCTTCCTTCTCTCTACGAGACTCTCTATCTCTAGAATCTCTCTCTCTGTCTCGATGCCCACTAGAGCGTCTGTTTCTCTCTTCCAAGTCTCTGTGCCTGTCCCGGTCAGGGCTCCTCCTTCCCCACTCTCGCCTTTCACGGGTACTAGTATCTCTGTCATCGTTACGGTTCCCATACCGCTCCCGGTCATTTTCCACCCTATTTCCGAAGGATCTTCTTCCAAACCTTTCTTGGTCTCTACCTGAATTGAACTGCTGCCTGTTATCATTTCTAAACGGCTGTGGTGGCTGCTGAGTTGGTGGCGGCTGCTGAGTTGGCGGCGGCTGCTGTGGTTGTGGCTGTGGTGGCGGCGGCTGCTGCTGCTGCTGGGGCTGCTGCTGCCTTCCGTCTCTGTCTTCCGGACCTCCCGGGCCTGGCCCTGGGCCCCCCAGCCCTGGCATTCCACCGGGCCTAACAAAGGGACCATGTGGTGGAAAGGGACCTTTCATTCCATGAGGTGGAGGCATCCCAAAGCCCCCCGGTCCTGGTGGTGGCCCTCTATGCATCATATGTGGTGGCATGGGACGAGGTGGCATCAGAGGAAATCGCTGTAAATGAGGTGGAGGCATGCCTGGAGGGCGCTGGAGTGGGATCAGGCCAGGGCGGGCACCGAGAAGACCAGTGGACGGTGCTTGGAGCCCAATTACAGGACCAGGTGCAACTCCTTGAGTACCTAGAAGGCAATAAAAAATAAGTAAAATAAGATGAAAGAATGCATCCTAGTTTCAACTGTTTCCTGAGCTTGCGGCAAAATGACATTCCTTCTAGAATACTCATTCTCATCATTTGCCAGTGTATCTGGGAGAAAAATCAACATGAGGGCCCAGTAACAACCTGTGGCAAATTCTTAAAAGACATTATGTACTATGGATATTATTCGGGTGTATATTAATATGGAGGTAGAGGTCAAAGTAAGCTGAAAAAGAAAACCATAATTTACCAACTTCTGGAAAGCCTATGTCAAAATTTCCAGTTGCCTTTAGTAGTAGCAGTTTTACCACTCAAGATACTTAAGACAGTTGAGAAACAATGTGCTAAGTCCTAATGACATAAAGGACTGAAGGTTACTTCAGGTGTACTTTTAGAGAAGTTTACACTCTTTTAAGTTTTTAAAAGGATTTATTTATTTATTTATTTATTTATGCATACCAGAGCTGGGGTGCAGGCCAGAGGTGTGAGGGGTGAGAGGATTCACCAGAGACAGAGTGGGGAGCAGAACAGGCAGATTGACTGAAATACACTGCTGAGGGGAGCAGCGGGTGAGAAAGGAGAGGTCTGCTGCACTATGTGGGTAGCTCCCTGGCTGGGATCGAACTTGCGCTACAGTGGCTGCCAACAGCATAGTGCTGAGGCTTATCCCCTTGCACCACCAGGGAGTCCCTACGCTCTTTAAGTTTTAACTCAACTTCATACTAAAAAAATTGCGGTCAATGACCCAAACCATCCAGTAGAGGAAGGCCTGCGTTTGTGTCATTAAAATGCCTAGTGCGGGTGTTATGTGGTGAGCATCACTGGAACACGGAGGCAGGGTCCATTTTCACAGGTCCCGTTTCAAAGCATGGCACAAGCCCCAAGGACCTTCTAGCCACTCTTCCAACAGCAGCAAGCCTGTCAAAGTTGGTGCTGTTGGAAGTGACAGACCTTCTGATCTTACTCCCCATTTACAGGCAGGTTGGTTCGTGTTCTGGTGTCAGAGTCATCACATACTCACCAACCTGTCACTTAGAACTGTATGGTAAAAGAGAAATTTCTGTGTTTCACCACTTAACAGAAAGGCCGTGTCACATCTCCATTTGTTTCCTTATAAACATCATAAGGCAAACGTGATCAATAGGAGTTACTCTAATAACAGACAACCTTCCAAGGTGTTTACTTCAACTTTTGCTCCTCATAATATGTGGTCCAATACTATTGTCAGATTTAAAATACTAAATAGTATAGACCCCCCCAAATGTACATATATATCAGTTCATAACTAGTGTATCATACCCACAGCTTTGATATTTACTTAAACAAAAACATCTTCTTTTAAACACTTTTGCTTGGTGAAATATAATTTTAACATGCAATCACCTTGGACATGTGCCTCAGAAAGGGGGATACTAAATGTGTCCTGATGAGATTAAATAGGGTAAAATATGCATCAATTCAGTTTGAGTTAATTGCTGAAATTATTCATTTATTGTGACAGATAATAAATACCCAAACTGAATGGTCAGCTTTGCAAAACTTTCCATTTCTGATTGTTAATGTCTTACTGAGCCCTTTTGGCTCCCCAATAACCAGTATGAAGTCAGGCACTCTGCTAGCGGGGAAAAATCTGAATACACTAACCTTCCTATGTCAGATCTAAAGTTGAGGAACACTAGTTCACAACAAAAAGCTACAAATTATGGAATGGATCAATGAAGCAAAGACCCTGGTCCTTTACAGAATCTTGACTTACTAGGAAAATCCCAATAGATGTTTACGGAAATACCTTATCTTGGACTGAAAATCAGTGTCAAACATTCTTCTCCATGGTATTCATTGAGTATATACCAAACATCAGGACAACAAAAGCACCTAAGATGTCCTTGCTTTCACTTTAACTGTGTCGTCCCCAAGTGCGTGGACTTGAACTCCAATTGAGCCACATAAAATGTACCCAGGTACTGTCGCTTTTAACAGAGGTATCATATACAGAAGCACTTCAACAAATCCAACTTTACTTTCCCATCAGCTTTTATTCAAAGACTAAAAGGACCAGTTTTGATTGTTATGGGGGTCACTGTGGTGCTTAATTAAGTACCTATTTATAGGCTTACGAGGCCAGTGGAAAATTTAACTACTAGAAAAATGAAGAAGGGGCTCAAAGTGCCTTATTGTAACAGGAGAATTAAATTCACATGAGTTTCTAAGATGAACCAGTGACTCTGCAGGACAGTAAGGTCCTACTCATGACTTGTCCTCCATGACTGGTATCCTCAACCATTAACCTGACAAGAGGTCAGAGGACAGTCAACTCGTCATGCACAGAAGTAGATGGGCAGTGATTCTAAAGCCCCTACCACACATGCATTTGAGGGCGCCGGACTTCAGTTAGCACTCCCAATCATAGCATTTAAACCTCCATATTTTTAATAAAGATACTGCCTAATTCACCTGTTCCATTCATGTAGATATTTGTATTTGGGATTTGCTTTAAAACTATACAAATGGGCCTCCCTGGTGGCGCAGGGGTTAAAGTCTCAGTGCTATCAAGCTATCGCCTGTCAGTGCTGCATGAGTTTGATCCTGGCCAGGGAGCTGACCCACACATGGCACAGCAGACCTCTCCTGTCTCCTCCGCTGCTCCCCTCAGCAGTGTACTTCAGTAGATCTGCCTGTTCTGCTCCCTACTGTCTTTGGTGAATACTCTTACCCACCCCCCGCCCCAACCTGTGGCCTACACACCCCAGTTCTTGTATGCATAAATACATCTTAAAAAAAAAAAAAACAAAACTATACACTCAAATCCCGGTCCCTTGTTTGTCAGTTTCCTTTTAACCCTGTATGAACCAACACTTCCTGGATTCCCCTGACGAATTAGTCCAATAATCCCAAACATTGGTCTTCAGACCATAGAGGTGGTGGTGCAATTATGGATTGTTTTTGCTTATTTGCAGTTGTTTTTAATACATACATTCAGTGAACATGTACTGCTTTTATAGTAAGTGATACTAAAAAATAAATCAGGTGGCATAAGTCCCTGGTAGGCATGCCGGCTGAATTTTTTTTAGTAAGAAAGCTGACATTATGCATATACACCAATGGAATACATACAGCAAGTTACCCCGGCCCAAAGCGCATTCAAAGTGGTTATTAATTTATCTGCATATGATGTGCAAGACCACGGAACAGGATTCCTGATTACAAAAATAAAATCCATTCACACATCTGAGCTTTACATTAACTCTTATGTGCTGGGAGTATAAAAATAAACAAAAAAAACCCTTTACATCCAACAGGACATAGTCTAGTAGAAACAAAAGCTGCAGAGTTGGTGCACAGCTGGGGTGGTGACCAAAGTGAGCAGATGAAGGTGATGCACGGAAACTGGAGGGGGTGTCCCAGGGGACGTCTGATGTGGGTCTCAAAGGAAGGTAAGGACATATAGACTGATATGAGCTGGTCAAGACAGCAGGGGCTTTTGAAGAGGGGAGAGACCAAGGTGAAGCAGCAACGAGTGTTGTTCTGAGAACTGTAAAAAATGTCTTTTGAAGAAAACTGAGAGGAGAAACTATAGAAGTTTATTACTGAATCAGCAATAGAGAATTTATTTGAATACAAATTACCACCTGCTAAAAGCAAACAAAAAACCCCACCCAACAAGGGTTTTCTGAGGCCAAACTGGGGGGGGGGGGGGTTTGTCAATTCAGAGGTCTTATATATGAGAAGGAACTTGGAATTTGACTTAATTTTTTTTTTTAAACCAGGAATGCTGCTATTTCCATTTTTGAAAGGTCCTTCTAGCAAATAGTTTGCAGGAGAACAAGGCGTAAGAAAGATGCTGGACCATAGGTGGACTCTTATTCTAAGAACCCAGGGGTCAGAGATCAGACTGAACTGAGTAAGGTGCTAGAAATGAGATTCCAAACATTTAGTGGGCAGGACTGACAGGCTTTAAGAGGTGGAGGAAGAGTTTCCTGTTTTGAATGAGTGAATGGAGGCATCAACGCAATGCAGAAATTTAGCAAGAGCAGTAATTTGTGGAGACAGATTTCCCACAGCAATCTGACGCTTGGAGGGGCCTGGTTACCCCTGATGGAATGTGCTGCGACTCTACGTACACCGAGGCTAGGGGAGAGTGGTGCTAACCAGAACCAGAAGAAACAAATCATGAAGAGTTCAGTCCTGGGGAAACCATCCCTTTAGGTAAGACTCCAAAAATTCTAAAATCCTAAGGCAGAAGGAAAAGCAACAGCCCTGAATGTCTGTATCGCAATTCAAGCACTATAAAAAACTAGGAGTTTAAATGAAAATGACCAAGACTTAACTGGGTATTTCCTATGACGTGAAAAGTTGCATCACAATTAAAAAGTAAAAGATTAAAGGGGATGCCACTGCTATAGCGATGTTCAGACCCTGTAAAACAAACTGCGGGTCTCTTAAGGGTTAAAGGCGGGGTACGGGAGGAAGGTGGCTGTCCTGGCTGGAGTCCAGCAGAGACCTTGGAATCTCAAGAGAACAGGGAGGAGGGACACAAAACGCAGCTTTCTACCAAGCACTGGAGGCCGTGTGAGGTCAGGGAGGCAGACAGCGTCACTGAAGGTCTGAACTCAACATTGCGGGAGTGACCAACTGAATTTAGTTGTACACTTAGAAGTGATAAATTTAAACAGGATCTTTGCAGAGAGCAAAGCATTTACTACGTGAAGGGGGTGGCGGGGAGAGGGGGAGGAGAGGAGGGCAAGGGAACACGGGAAAAGGCAGGTGAGTAAAAAGGCAGGGCAGTTCTTCCACCTCTTCTCCGCCAAGGATCTTGTTTCCCTTCTACCACAGCCAGGGCCTCTCAAAGCCCTGGGCCTTTCATTACAAGTAACTACCATCCTTGATTTCATTTTCAAGTGTCCCGCCCTCTGACCCCTCATCCCACTCTTCAACCCCACCGGGGTCATGCCCCAGTGCCCTTCATGTGTCCTTATGTTCTTCCTTACCTGCCTCAGGGTCCACGTGCTCCCTCAGTTACCTGGAAATATCTCAACCCTGGTTTTAAATCCAAGTCTTCCATCCAGCTGACACCTGAACAGGGCCTGGGCTCACTGCACCCCGAAAGCATTGACTAGTCTCGTTTTACTTCTGGCCAGCAGCTCTAATTTTCCTAGTCAATTCACATCCTCATGTCCCCAGATGTCCATTCTAAAAATGTTCACGCTTTTCCTTCACATCTTCTCTATTCTGTGCGTAGCTGGTTTGTTTTCTAACTTCAGTGAGATGAATTCATGCAGCTTACAACTTGGGCATGTAAAGTATGTAACTCAACGGACTTTTGTATGCTGAGCTGGGCAGCCATTACAGTTAACTTCAGAACATTTCCATCTTAAAAAAGGAACCCTGTATCCATTAATCATCATTCCTCATTTCCCCCCAACTTTCTCACATATTGTACGTTCTCTCTGGAATTACATACGTGACCCTTCAAGACCAGCTTCTTTTAGTTCGCTTGTCTTCTTAAGGTTCGTTCATGTTGTGGTATGTGTCAGTGCATTTCGTTTTATTACCGAGTAATATTCCATTATATGGATATACCATGTTTTATCCAGTTAGTTGGTATATTATTTAAAGAAGACTTTCAGAAAAATTTTTCCATCCATTTTTTCCTCTACTGGCTCTTCCAAGATGATGCTGTAGTTTCATCCATCTTTTTAGAAATAAGAATAAATGCCCTCACCTTTCATCACCTCATTTTACCTTTACCCTATATAGCAAAATCTCCTCAAAGCCATGTTCAAATCACTGTATGATTTGTTCATCTTTTGTTCACTCCTGACCCTATGTAATTGGGCTTTTGGACCCATTATCCCAATGAAACCACTTTTTTCTCAAGGTCACACAGGAAATACCTTCATTTTACTGAATCCAGCTGGCAAATCCCGACACCCTTCCTTGACCCATCGACGGCATCTCCTAATTGATCGCTCCTTCCTAGGAACTCTCTTTACTTGGCTTCCTCTTTTTGCCTCTAAGCCCACTGTCTGAACCTGCTCAATGCTCAGTATCCTTTGCTGGACACAACAGTGTAGAACAGTGGTTAAAAGCACACCTTGAATTCTAACTCCAATTGTAGCTGTGACCTTGGGCGGGTAACTTCATCTCTTCATGCTTTCGTTACCCCAACTATAAAATACCTTATAGGTCCATGAGGCTTAAGTGACTGAGTTAAATTCTTCAGAAGACTTCTTTCCTGGCATTGTGTATATGTCATACTCTCAATGGCTAAATGCTGAAATATTCCTAGGCTCATCCTTTTCCTCCTCTATTCACATTCCATCCTTAGGCAGTCTAACAGACTCCAGTGGCTTTACATGTTATCTAAATATTTTTTTTACATGTTTTCTAAATATTAACTAAATACCTAGTCCTTGCTAATGACACCAGGATTTACATCTTACACTTTAGTTACCAGTTGTTTACACGATATCCACACCTGAATACTAGGGCTACATACCCGGCATTTTAACGTGCTACCCTCTTATCAAACGCATTCTTCCTTGAGATCCGCAGGAACGGCAGTTACATTCTACCAACTGTTCAGCTCAGAAACAGTGATTGTCTCCTTTCTCTTACATCCCGTATTTAAGTAACAAGGCAATTCTGTAAGCTGTCTTCAAAATCAAGCCAGAATCCATTATCACTTCCATCGCACCACCTCAAATACAAGTTGTTACATCTCATCTACTGTAGCAGCATCCAAACTAGCCTCCTTTCCACTCTTACTTCTAGTCTGATTTCTATGTGACTACATTCATCCTTTAAAGATGTCTGTCAGTTAACACTCTCCTCAAAACTCCTACTGCATTCATAACCTGCCCCTTTTACAACTTTCTTTAAACTCACCGCCTGACACTTTTCTCCCCTTTGCTCCAGTCTTACTAGCCCACTGCAGCCCCTTTAGTACTTCCCTCTACCTGAAATGTCTGTACTCCTATTATGTGGCTCTTTCCTATGTATTTCATCTCCTATGACCACATTACATGCCCTACCTGGCTGTCCTCCTTAAAATAGCACACCCCATGTGATATTCCACCAATTCCCTAGTTGTTCCATTTTATTCTTCGATTATCTTCACATGAAACTCTTAGTTTACTTATTAACTAAGCCCCACTACAATATAAGCTCCAGGAGGACAGGCCTTGTTCATTCAGATTATCTTTAGGAACTGGTAGGTGCACAGCACACAGAAGGTAGTGATTGGTTAAATACACGCTGAATGTCTGATGGTAGAGGCTGAGGTCATGACCAAACTCACAAGAAGACACCTCTAGGAGGCAAGAACAGAAGTTACATGGTCCAGGTCTCTCCACAAGGCCGGTGAGTTTCTTCCATTGTAAACCTATGAAGACCTGAAATTTTCTTTGAGAAAGGCTGCAATTGTCTTTTACCACTTTTTCCTGTTCCTAGTTGCAGTTCCACTTTTATCTGATCCCAACAGAATTAATGTCACTGTGGCATTTTGTATAAGCCTAAAATAGAATTTTCCCACACAAGGGAAAAAGATACAGTAAGCATTCTTAAGTTTTCTCGATGCCCTGAGATCAGTTCCCCAGCAATTGTGCTCTCTACACACACATATAAATCAAGTTTTTCCACAATTCCAGACTTTCAGAAAATTGAAATAACAGTGCAACCCCATACATTTCCTCTGCTTATATTTATCAACTGGCAACATTTAGGGAGGGCACAATTATCCTGACAGATACTAAGAGATATTCTTACAGTAGGTAGTTTTGAAACTGGGGCAAATGGAAGAATAAGGAGCTGGTTTTCAAAGAAAGTAAGTACTTTTAGATTGCATTATACATTAAGATCATGCAAAATATCAGTGGTAGCATGTCAGTGAGAACTTTAGGAGAAAATAGTAGGAGTTTTCAATAATATATAATACAACAATGCAGGTGAGATATGCATATAAACATGAAAACCAGAATTCCAAGTGAAAAAGAAATTAGAAAATTCTTTCTTTACAACAATTTGTTATATTTTTGTAAAACAATGTACAACAGGGTATGGCCAATTTCCCTCTAGTTCTTTTTAAATGCATTTCAGATTTTTTCTTTTGTAGATGAAATGCTGGCTACTTTACTCTGGCAAAGTATAACAGATATGACTCAGAGTTAGAAGTTGCATTATCAGAGTCAAGAAGTGAAGAATATACAGTTAATCTATCATTACTGCAGGGAATTGCAGTATTAGCTAGGGAAAAAAAAAAAATCTTACCTGAAATTCTTCATAGCATAATCTTTGTCTAGCAAAATTAACTGAGAGCCCAGCGTTTCTGTCCCTCCCACCTCAAGCCCAAGATGTCTGTCAGAGACTTCCATTTAGAGAGCCTTAATTAAGGTTGGAGTTCTGTAGTCTAAGAGGTGCGAGGGGGAAACGGACACAATTGTGATAATCGGCTTTCGCGATTCTGTGCCAAGACATTCCTGGTGTTTTGTTTGAAGAGCTTCACCTTCCGAGAATTCATACCCAAGGCAAGTACTTGTGGTGGACTGATCACTATTAATTATCCACTGAACAACGCTAGACACTAAGTCGAGGACACGGATGAATATTTGGAAACTTTTTGTTCCATGTAACACTAGTGGGATAATGTAATGCAATATTTAGAAAACCAAAGATTTTAAAACTTTCAAAGAAGACTTTTAGAGTATAAATAAAACCAACAGACATTTTAGGTACCAAATCAAACACCTGGTAGGTCCCTCTAGCTTGTAATTTAATATAACCAAATGTTAGAGCCAATTTCACAAAGAAAAAAATATTAAAATACAAAAATTACTATGAGGAATGTAGACATTATCCTGAAAAAAACCCAACTTTGTAGAATTTTCTTTAAGTTTCCGCTAAATGCTGTTTACACTAGTAGATTGGTGGGCTAATGTTCTATTTCAAATGCTATTAAAAATTGCTATAAAAATTATAATGCTGGGACTAGAAATCCCAGGTGAAGTAAAATCACCACAAAAATCAAACACCAATTTAAAAGCAATTACTGAACTTAATGGTAAAATTATTCATCTTCTGAGCAGTTATAAGGATCATGACTACTGCATAAAAAGCAAAAATACCTGTTTAAATATAACTCATAAGCAAATTCTGTCCACATAATGCCCCGGAGTCCACATTTGGGAACATTAACTCATGGCGATCAAGGCCATGCAGGCAATGTGTGGAAGTAAAGCCTGACGTACATCACACCGCTTTCCAGCAATCCAGCCTGCAGGCCATGAAGGTGTGAATTCTGCTTTAAGTCTTTGGTAACAAAAACGATCAGAAAGTAGAAAGCAATCTTATAAACACCCAATATTTATAAATGTCACCATCACCTACAGGAGTGTGAACCAAACTGGGGAGAATCTCTGCACAGCAATAATGAAGATATGTATTTGGCAAGGGAAGAGGCTTTAATTTTCTCCAAAAGCAGAGTCCAACCTAGCTAATTTTTCCTTCAAAAGGTATTTTGCATATATTGTAACACAACAGAGATATTTAACACAAACAAACTTTTTTTGGTGTATTTTTTTTATTGTTTGGAAAACCAAAGTAACCCAAATATCACACAATGAACTTTTTAATAAAAATATGCTTTACATTGTATTATGTACATATAATACAAAAGTCTTTTAAAACAAACACTTATACAATCAAGAGAATGTGCTTAATATTCCTTCTCTCCTAGGTGATTAACAACTTGTAGACTATTACCTGTGGCTCTTATAAAATCACCATTGTTCTACTAGTTACTCTAGAATGTGATGTACTAAGAATGGATTTCTTTAAAATCAAGTGATAATGAATTTTTACTGCATGTCAAATAATTTTATATTTTCAGATTATCAGTTTCTGAAATAATCAGAAGCTCAAAGATGGAAGTTTAGTTCTCTGTAAATGTGGCAGTGGGGGCTACCTTCAGCCCAATTCCAGAAATAGGTAGCTATCTCCTCCCAAACTAACAAAAAGCCTTAAGTCTGACCATTCAGAAAATTATTTAAAAATTATTTAAAGCAACCCACTGCCTCTTCCTAGTGTATTCAGGCCTCATCATAAAATTTTGTGAGATCTGTTGAATATTTGCTTGGCCCCTGCTACTTTAAAAATGTTGCTGCCACGTTTCAGAAATTAAGATCCAAGAACTTAGTTAAGTCTCAAGACACACTGAGTATCACTACTGGAAAGGATAGAGTCACCATGCTGTGCTATTTTTAAATGAAATCTCACTATGACTAACACACATTTTTTGTTAGTAAGTTGATTTATGGGACTTTAATACATGTGAACTTATGATCTGGTCTAATCTACCATGAAAATATCTGAGGCAATTATGTCAAGATACATTTGTTTCCTAAAAATTCTGCTTCCTCAGTCTGCAGGAGATTTAGGTAGAACAGTTTTAAATGAACCATAGCTAAAGTAGTACTATAAGACTGCAAAGTATAAATATTCTTCTCTAGGCATTCTAAGTATCATCTGTGACATTCCTTACCTGTAATAATAACCCGCCAGCACTGAGTGCTTATTCAGTGGCAAGCTCTGGGTCGGTTGTTTCATACATGCTATTAGCCCATGGAATCAGCCCAATACCTGGCTGTGTCATTTTCATTCCCCTTTTTTACAGATAAAGAAACTGAAGTGAAATTCAGTGTTTATCACCTTCTAAGCTTAATTTTCTGGTACGTTAAAACATTTCTTTTTATTACATCATAACAAAAAGAATTAGAGCACCTATGGGATATGTGAAAACATCTTAATTTTATTATTCCATCATTTGGCCAACATCAAAAATATCCCAAACTAAATACTGATCCCTTAGAGCTGTAAAATAGCATGTGTTTATTACATTCCGTTATCAAATATGGAACAGTGACTAGTCTTTTGTATACGCCCTCATTTATTTGCACACACATTAAAAAGTGTCATTTTTCTAAAGGGTCAAATTCATGACAGATTCTTCCCAAGATTGCTAATTGAAGGAACATAGATGGGGTTATCATGATTGAATTAAGTACTGCATGTTAGTTAACAGTGCTTATTTCAACCCAACATGTGTTTAAGTTATGTCAAATTCTAACTTTTATATTTTGAAGTCTTCAATTTCCGTATTTCAATATTTTTAAGAAAAATAATCAAAGTGAAGTATAAACAACCCTGCACTGAAAACTGCCCACCTACCCATTTACTCATGTAACGAATGACCCTTTCCAATGGACCCTTCATTCTAGCACAGAATGTGTAGAGGAGATGGACGTCGAACAGGTATGTCAGGTAATGATAAACGTTAAGAATTTACTATTTTTCCTAGCAGTGTTTAGCTTAATTTTCAACTCACCAACAAATATCTGTTTTGTTCTACATATTGGATGAAGAGCTTATCTATTTCAGTAGTGCTAAGAAATAAAGGGCAGACCTAATGTTAAATCAAAGGCAGGTTACTTGTTTTTCAAAGTGTATGGTTATTAAACTCTGGAAATGATGACATCTTCTCACTCATTCAAGAAATTTACTAAGCTCAGAAAAAAAAAAAAAAAATGCACACAATTTTTAAAACAGTCGCAGGTGGCCAAACATCCATGAATGCTAGATTACGAAAGCTCATTTCAAAGAGATTCACAATGGGGGTGTGGATGTGGGGTGGAGGAAAGGTGTTTGATCAGAAAATTCTATTTCACTCAAATTCTGTGCTATGACAAGCATGCACAACAAAACTGAGATCCAAAGATGTTAAGGTTTCCTGATTCCTACTGCAACGTTCCCTCTATTATGTGATCCCCTTTAGGTTGTAGACCTCTTAAGCAACTTCCTTATTAAACAAATCATTTTCCATCATCATGATGACTATTGCTACATTACTTTTGACAATTTTTAAATTCAAATCCTCTTTTACCATTACCCAGTCTGTGTACTAAAAGAAATAAAAATCAAGTTTATTATCAGCCTAAGCTCAGTCTTGAAGAGGGCAGAACACAGTATGCCATTTAAAAGCAAATTGATTTTTATTATAAATGAAGTACATGCACAAAGTAAAATTTCTAAGAGTACTTAAAGGTATAGATGAAAAGTAAAAGTCCTGCATCACACCCAATGTCCATCCTACATCTCAAAGGGAACTAATTATGCTCTGGTCTAAAAAAATCTAAGATTATGAAAGCACACCTGTGCACACAGACATACCTCTGAAAAATACAATGGGCTCACGGGCCTGGACAGGTAACACTAAAGACGAATTAACTGCCCATAAGGAGACTGAAGTGTAATTATACTCGGCAATACCATTTCAAATATAAAAATTTATTAAAAGCTAGTCACTATAAGTAAATGATACATTCATTTATAATTCAAGCAAGGGTCATTCATAATTGTCTTCAAGGTATAAACAATCTCAACCACACTTCCCTTATGAGTAGTAAAGTTGTGGGTAAAGAGTAGAACAGAAAAACTGCAGCAGGAAAGAACTAAGGTGCCAGTGGGAAAGCACTGCCTTAGGCTGTGCAAGTATCCTTCAGATAACAAAGCCATTTTATTGCAATGTAGCAAAGACCATTTCTTTGCTAGTCCACAGTCACTACTAAAGTGCAGGGAATTTAGATACATAAAAATCGGCCCAGACAGGAATAAACCTATGTTGTCAAAGAAACGCTATCTTATAAAGCTCTGGAGGTAGGTCAGTCATGAGTTTTGTACCCATTCCTTTTCATAGAGATTAATTCAATCCTTTTCCTATACCAACTAAGACGTGTGAATCCAAACTTTTATTCCAAACAAACATGACTTTATCCTTGAGGTTTTCTCATGGGCTACTCTTGGTAAAGATGGAAATACACATTATTTAAGAGGAAGATCTTCCTCGAAGAAAAATACAAGCCATAGAGAACATTTCACCAAAACTATCATTGTTTTTAACAAAACTTAAGCTGGGTTGGGGTGAGGATGGGAGTGGGGATGGGGTGGGGACAGTGTGAGCAAAGAAAACTAATGATAAAAAAATTAACTTACCAAGAAGCGAAACAGGCTGGGTTACAGGAGGGGCGGGCAGATTCGTGGGCGCAGCAGGTGGCACAGCAGAGCCGTACATTTTCACACTGTCACCAGACTCGGCGTTTCCTCTAGCCCCAGATACCACTGTTGGAATGGGATTTCCAATAGATAAGTCTTTTGTAGTGTCTTCATTTATACCAGCGATAGTAGCTAAGGAATATAATTACATCAACATGTGAAGCTGAATAATTATCTCCCCGGTCAACACTTTTTGCCATACTTTAGACCCTACTACTGTCCATTCTCCCTCCTGCTCCCAACTCCAAGAGGGCAAGTGAACACAAAGGAAAAACATGCTTACAGTTTGGGATGCTTATTGGTGGAGTGTGAGGAGGAGGAATGGATACTGGTGGAGTTATAGGAGGTGGGGGTCCAGGAGGAAGAAAACCTAGAATAAGAAAAAGAATGTTAACTTAGGCTGTTATCACTTCATATCAGACTGCAAAAAACCACCTCAAACAACATAGGTACCTGGTGGTAAATGCATTGGGTTGAATCCTGGGCGCAAAAATGGTGGAGGAGGAGGAGGAGGAGGAACACCAGGACCAAAGCCAGGAGGGGGGATTCCCAAAGGGGGTGTGAACGTGGGTGGCTGGAGAGCACCAACTACAGGAGGACCTGGCTGATGAGGTGGGACCTATAAAGAAAACAGAAAAATGAAGCCACGTATCTTGCTACCCTCCCACCCATATAGTGGAGAGAGATGAAGAAAGTACCTGTTGAAAAGAGATACTTCTAAGTATGTGCTTAGATGCATAAATTTATTAGATAGCAGGTGGTAATCTGTACCTACTCCAAATAAATCAATTTTTTTTCCTAACAAATTCACGCTGCATTTCACTACCATCCACTAGTATTCTGATAGAGTACGCTATGTTAATAAAATGTTCTCATTCAGGTCAGTAAGTTTGGGAAATACTACTCTATACCTGGCAATCTACACAAGGATTAAAATTACAAGTTCTAGGGTCAAACTGCTCAGCCATCCCTTCAACTAGCTGTGTGACAAGGAACTTAGACCCCGTAGACCTCGGTTTACTACTCATCTGTAAAATGGAAAAGTGCCAACCTTACATAAATCATAGGATCATAGGAACTTAAGAGTTTTATACATGTTAAGTGCTGGTGCCTGGCATTTTAAATAAATACCCAATTCATATTATTGTTTAAAAAAGAAAGTATGATTAATTTAAGTAAGTCAGGTTTCTTTAAATGAGTACTGACATACAGTAAATCTTATTCAGAACCTGCTCTAGAAGGAATATCCCAAAGGTCAAGAGCTTGCCAACTGGAAAATCCATTTATAAAAACAGAATTATGTACGAACATAATTTTCTCCTTACTTTGAGAAAACCAGAGGCTAGAATACACTCTTTTGTGATAGCTTAGATTTATCTGAGATTCAGTTTTTTTATGTGAGAAACTAAGGGAGGTATTGAAAGAAAATTCTAGTAGATCACATTAAAACTATGAGTCAAGTATTTATAATTTTTACCATTGAATAAGAATTTGTAAATGCATCATTTTGTTCTTATAAGATATCAGGAAACATGTCAATACACATTATCTCATTTAGTCCTCAAAACAACTCTGATGTAGGACGAACACTACAGCCAAAGTCAGGAAAAGAAATTTGCACATTCTAATAGTACAACAAAAATAAGGTCAGGTGACTTTCCCAGTCACACTACTGAGCGTTAACAGTAGAGTTGGAATAAAAATCTTGTTCTGCCAGAATCCAGCTTCTTCTGAACACAAAGACTGACCAAACCAGCAAATACTCTTTATGAGAATATACCTTCACACTAACCAGCACTCAACTTAGTAAATAGCTCTCTTTTATCACACCTCCCAAACTGAAGATTAAGAAACCCTTTCCCTCAAATCAGCTGCTTGATGGGTATAAATTCGAGTTCCTTCAGAACATAAAATCCCTGAAAAAAGATACAATTAAAAAAAAGGTAACAGTAAGCAAAATACAAGAAACTCATTATACTTTTGCATCTCATGTCTGAAACGTTCATTATAAGGTAAGATAATGAATAATTTAGGAAGTTTATGTATAAAGAACTATGAATTTATAAATCTAGACACATACATCTACCAGAAGAATTAGAAAGTAGTATCTTTCACTTTCAAACACTTTAAAGTTTAAATAATGCTCCAAAAAATTACCTGTGGAGGAGGTACTGTTATAGGTGCAGGAACAGGAATGGGAGGGACAGGCACAGGTAAAGGTTTAGGGATGGGTGATACTGGTTCTGTGTGTGAGGTTTCAGCGCCTCCATTTTGAGCAATTTCATTTTCAGGTTTCTTCGGAATTCCTTTCCAATCTATGAGAAGTAAAGAAATTTAAACAAAAAAAATTTACCGTGTTTAGTTTACAATTTAAATTTTGGAAATGATACTCCTGCTAAGTTTAATTACTTAAGGGTACTAAGTAATTTGCCCATGAATCAATACAGGCACAATCTTTGGGAGGAATCATGTGCTCCAAAACTTTTTTTTTTAAAAAAAATAAAGATTTTTGTTTATTTATTTATGCATAGAAGAACTGGGGTGTAGGCCAGAGGAGCTGCGGGGCAGGGCGGGGGTGGGGGGAGATTGTTAAGAAGATTGGGGGGGGGGGGGAGATTGTTAAGAAGATTCACCAGAGACAGAACAGGGGAGCAGAACAGGCAGATCTACTGAAATACATTCCTGAGGGGAGCAGCGGGTAAAACAGGAGAGGTCTGCTGCACCATTTGGCCAGGGATTGAAGTCAGGCAGCAGAGGTCATAGTGCTGAGACTTAACCCCTACGTCACCAGGGAGGCCCCTCCAAAACCTTTTTAATATTATAAAATATAGGGGTCCCTGGTTGTACAAGTTGTTGGGTCTCGACACTATTAAGCTATCGCCAGCCCCCACAGCATGAATTCAACCCCAGCCAGGGAGCTAACCCACATGGCACAGCAGACCTCTCCTGTCTTGCCCGCTGCTCACCTCAGCAGTGGATTTTAGTAGACCCACCTGTTCTGCTCCCCACTCTGTCTCTAGTGAATCCTCTCACCCCCTGCACCTCTGGCCTACACACCCCAGTTCTTGTATGCATAAATAAAAATCTTTTTTTTTTTTTAAGTAACAACAAAATCAAATAACAATGAGAATGCTTACCACGTGCCAGGCACATTTCTAAGCATTATACAGATTAATACATTTAATTTTCATAACCATCCACAGTAGGTGCTATTATAATCATTTCCATTTTATACGGAAATAATGAAGAAAATAATTTGCCCAAGATCATGGAGTAACAAGTGGCAGAACTGGACCCAGACACATCTGGTCCTAGAGTCTGTATTCTTAACCACAACACTGTACTGCAGGAAAGAAGAGTAGAATTCTTTTCACTTTGGACCACAGCATCCCGGATACCTGACACAAAAAAGGCCCTCAATACCTGTACACCTAAACAGAAACCCTACTCTATTCTTATGTGAAGGAATCATATATGGTGAAGGTGCGAGGAGGGTATGGGAACAGTCAGAATTGTTTCATCTCTTCTTGGTTCTTAAACCATCACTCTGACTCAGCACTTCCTTTAAACATGTACTCTATTCTGCCATGTCATCCGGTGCCCCTTTTTTCACAGGTGCCCCTGTGATTTATCAATCTCCAGGTCATGCCCATACAAGCTGCCATTTTCCACGCTGCCATCCCACTGTCAAAAATATGGTATTTTTGGTATACATGTTAGTAAGTGCACCTCACCTGAGACATTACTTTAGATTGTTTCTCTGAACATTTAAACATTTCCAAAGAAATTAGGAAGCACTGGATTAAAACATATTACCCATAAAACACACTGTAAGACTCATTTGATCAAAGCTTTCACAGTGAAAAGCCTGCTTACAATCTCCTCAACACTATAATTAATAATTAACTTCATGATTAGAAATGGCTTCACTCCTCTCTATATCTATCCCACTAGATATAAGTTGCGTAAGGGCAAAGATCACATTTATACTATTTACCATTACATTCTCAGTTTATAATGAAGAGATTGGCATGTAGTGGATACTTGAAAAAAAATCTGTTATTTCTTAATGCAAGGAGAAAATATTTGTTATAAGCACTATCAAGAAAACAGATGAATTTAAAGAGAAATTAAATGTTTCTTTACCTGGATTAAGTGTATCTCCATCTAACATTCCCCCTTCACAAAAGCTCTCAAGTTCTTCAGGCTTCACTTTGTCCCAAGGAATGTAAGTAACACCAAGTTCTACATCCCAATACTGCTTGTAGTCTGCTTTTATTCCCTTGTTTAAGGCCCAGGCAATCTATTTCACCATTAGTTAAAACATACAAAAAAGAAAGGGAGAAGAGTATCATACATTTTGAAAGTAAGCTGTTACCACTCTAATCACTCAAACTCAGGTAGCAAGGGAGCAATATGGCCTGGCCATCCACAGGTCATTCAATGGTTTATTTGGCACCAGGAAACCAGTTACCCTTTTATCCCATCACAGGATGGAAATTTTACCCACTCGCTAACCTCTCCTCCTTCAATCCAACCAACATAAAACTTAAAGGAAAAAGTATTAAGGGAAGGCTGAAACTCCCTATAGAACCCAATATACTACGGGGCCACTCTCCAAAGTTCTAGGCACTATAATTATTCAACATGAGCAGAATTCCTTTGTGGTGCAATCTAAGAGCAGACCAGGGTACTGACATTGAGAAAACACGACTCCAGTCCTGCAGAGGAAGAGTATCCACGTACCCAACTTTTTATCTAGTTTTGATGAATATTTTTCATAGCCAATCCAAGACAAGATGGTCAACTTTTAAAATGTGGAAAATCAAAAATATTTTAAATGACAAAACAATGTACTAAATGTCATTATATTTAAAGGATCAATTAGTGAAATATCTTGATTAAACTACTGACATTTAAAACAAATTTCTACCATGTTCCTAACATTTCAAATTTTCGTTAACCTTTAGAACATAACTTCTTTTAAAAAAGCATGTATAGGAAGGCCCTCTATTAAAAAGTGTCATTTCTAAGCCCCATATTAGTTTTTAAAGTCATGCTATATTATCTATTAAATTAAAAAAAGTGAATTATAGGATATAAAAACTGTACCTTTATGGATTTCTGGTTCACTTTGTAGTTTCCTCGGCTCAGTTTCTGCAGGGCACGATATGCATCTTGCCTATGAACCATAACAATATAGGCACAACCTCTGGGAGGAATCATCTGTTCCAAAATATATTTAATATTATAATACATAATAACAAAACACAAAGATGTAAGACTAAGTAACCAATCCCAACAACCCCACCAAGTCAGTGTTCTATAATCTGAGATTAATTTATAAATTGGCAATTCAAGCTTGTTCTTAACTGACAATTGTTCGTAAGTCTACAGCCTACTCAGTTGTTACATAAAGACTTTTCTAGAAAACGTTCAAATCATAGTGATGGCAAGAAAAAATGTGGTTAAATGCCAAAAGCTAAATATGGACTCAGAATACTTAAAACTCTAGCCACATCTACAAATGTGGGAAAATTTAGTCTCAAGTCCTTATTCTCAAAAAATGGCATTAATCACATCTACCCACTGTCATTAAATAATTTAAAAACACTCACATTAATTGATTCAATCGGACCGAACTCTTCTAAGAGACTGGCAACATCTTGTTGAGTAGTCCTTTTGTCCAGCTGTCCCACCCAGAGTGTAGTACTACAAACTTAAAATCATAGTAATAAAAATATACACATTTGACGATAAAACACCATACCTCATATAAAAATCAAGTATGCCTGAGTTACATTATAATCCCACAAGCTTAAGTAGCAAATCCCCTGTACATATAAAAAACTCTAAAAACTGAGGTAGCACTTCCAGAAATGGAACCAGTGAAAGATACACATACATAAAAGGTGAAAAAAATGGTCGTTTTGTGGCTGGATCCCAAGATTGCATCTACGAAAACTGGGACCAAAGAGGTAGTAACCTGCTCAAGGTCACACTGGCAGTGAATCGCAGAGCTAAGATTTGATTCTAACGCTCTTGAAAATCAACTGATCCAGTGATTTAGTTCACTATATGAAGATGCTCGTCTTCAGCTGTCAAGTATGTATGGTCTAACTCTTACGTTGTGTGCTAGGTAACAAATCTTACAGACTCAGAAGTTTTACATATACACTCATATTATAAACGAAAATTTCAATAGCTACTGACACCGCAAGAATATGTAAATACTCTAAACACATGATAAGATTCAGGAGACAATGCAAGCTAACAGTCTACAAATTGCAAATCTTTTAAGAGCAAGAGGCTATTTAGTTATTCTAGAAAAAATTAAAACCTTTCTATCAAGTATAAGCGTTAGTTCACAACTTTGTATTTCACAGGAGATCCATGACAAGCTATTACTCATCATTGTTAGTGTGGTTCACTTCTTATTGCTATTTTATAGCTGGTGTAACCACAAAAGTAAATCCAAAGATATACACCAAAGCACAAACAAGACATGACAAAAGTATTATTTTGCTAAGAGTTATAAAACATCTTAGACCCATTACATGAAAATAACTAAAGCAGAAAATTTGAATATGATGGTTAATTTACCACTTGCAGTTTCTGATTTGATTTGAGGAAGGCCTTTTTGACGGCGTTCTCTTTCTTTTTCTCGATCCCGTCTTTCTTGGGATCGAGATCTAGGAGAATGCCGGCGTCTGTCTCTGGACCGAGATCGAGAACGTCGATGACGAGACCTTCGCGATCTGGAACCAGATCGAGATCGTCTCCTTTTGGGTGACCTAATATTTTCACAGGAAGAAGAATGTATATCACACAGGAAAAAATGGAAAAGATTAATTCGGATACATATGAATTCAAAAGCAGTTATTTACTTTTAAAGTGTAAGTTAGAAAGCATGTGTATATTTTAAGGGAGATAAATGGCTGCTATCTTATAAAAGTTAGGTCTCATATTTACTATCTCTGGTACTATATACTAAATTACATCCTTGCAGTCTAAGAAGTTAATTGTTATCGCTGATATAACACTGCTTGCTATCTATCGTCTCAGGAAAGTCTTTTTTGCAGCAATTAAAAGTACAATCCTATTATAGTAATACTTATTCTCTTTTACTTCTGTGGGTCAATAAACTTGTAAAGGAGCTTTGAATACGTAATTCTTCTAATTCCATGTACATTTATCTGTATCAAGGCAAGTGCACTACTCAAAGGGGAAAAACATGGGTAAGATGACTGACCTTAAGATTTTTTTTTAACACTTCTCCTGCCTCCACTCCACACATAAAAATGGATACCAAGTGCTATTTTATTTAACACTGGGTATACAAAAACAAGCCATGTTATTTTAATCCCCAAATCTTCTAAAATACGGAGGACAGGAGAAACTTTCTCTAAGTTACCTGGATGCTGACCTGGATCTTGATTTTCTGTTGTCAGGCATATGCCGTTTAACCTCTTGAATACAAGGTTGTTCTACTTCCATTTCCTTAAAGACAACAACAACAAACAAACCCCCATTAAATGAGAAAAGTGGAAACTATAAAGCCCATGAGAACAAAATCTAAGAACCAATAAACTACAAATTGCATTCCCTGAAACACTTCTCTCTTGGTTACTTAAAGCCAAATTACTAAACAATAACTGACCATCAGTGGAGAAAAATGGTTCATATGGCTTTGCAAGAATAGAAGCAAAACTTCCTTACTTCTAGAAATTCAAAATTCATGTGATATACTGCTTTAATAAGCCATCATCTAATTTGGTCAGCTAGACAAAGGGTAAGCATTCTGTACTCCATCTCAATCTTCACAGAACCCTATGGAAATTGGTGAAAATTACATCCACCTTCCAAATGAAAACCTCAGGGTATAGAGGGTTAATATTTCTTTTTTTTTTGAGGCATGTTTTTTTTTTTATTTATTTATTTGTTTGTTTTTTGTTTATACATGCACTGGGTACAGTCAGAAGCGCAGGAGGGTGAGAGAATTCACCAGAGCCAGAGCGGGGAGCAGAGCAGGCACAAGGACCGAAGTACACTGCTGAGGGGAGCAGCGGGCGGCAGGAGAGGTCTGCGCGCCATGCGGGACCCTCCTCCGGTGGCCAGGGAGCAGCCGGGAATCGAACAGTTGCCACAGAGGCTGCGGGCAGCTTCGCAACCCAGCGCTCAACCGCTGCGCCACCAGGGAGGCCTGAGGGTTAATATTTCTTAAGAAAAGTACAAACAGGTAGTAATCTGCATATATGTCTATGTAGCCAAAAAGATAATCAAAAATCTAAGAATGAAGTTTTCATACCTGATGTGCCTTCTGTGTAAGTGGTTCATTTTGTGCTTGAAAAGAAGCTGGGAAAGGCTGCTGTACGGCAGGGGTTGGAGGAATCACAGGTTGAGCCATGGGAGGAAATGGAGGTGTAGGAAGAAGGCCAAATCCTGGCATCTGTCCATTAGGAGGAAGTGGAACCTTTCATTTTTAAAGAAAGTATATATGTAAATTTTAAGTAACAGCTACCAAAAATAATTAGAAAGTCTCTACTTTGTATAAAACTAAGCTATCTGCAACAAATTTTGGTCAAGGAAAAACTACCATAATATGCAAATATAGTTAAACAATTTCTGTAAGTATCAACCTTTTGCAAATAACATACATATCCAAGTACATAGGTAAAAAAAATCCAGTAACTATAAATATACAGGAAAATATACAGGTTTGGCTTTATATAATTAAAGACATACCTTTATTTATATGAGGAAGCAATGTGACAAACTGAACTGAAAGAAGAACTGTCTCTCACTTTAAAGGTAACTAAGACTTTTGGGAAGACAAGTGGCTAGAAGTATTGATTTCTAGGTTTATTTTAAAAAATTTACTCCAAGAAGAGTTTCAACTAACATGCCCACATTTAGAGTTTCAAATGACGTAATGAGAGCAAACCACAACCAATTTATATTACCATAAAATTAACGGTAATTGTTTCTTCACTTAATACCATTTTAACTATTGGCACTTTTGAATTGCAGGGAAAACTTGTATACAAGAACTGAGCAAATAATACAGTTAAGAAAATGGACACATACTGAAGAGACTTCTTAGTACTACTTCTAAACTAATGCTATAAAGTACTTTCCAAGAATGGCTATACAACAGAATTAATACACAGTGGAGGGCCTCCCTTGGTGGCACAGGCGGTTGAGCACCATGCTGTGAAGCTGTCCATAGCCTCTGCAGCGCTGGATCGATGCCGGCCGTCGGCCTCCCACATGGCGCAGCAGACCTCTCCTGTTGTACCCGCTGCTCCCCTCAGCAGTGTATTTCGTCAGTCTGTCTATTCTGTTCCCCACTCTGTCTCTGGTGAATCCTCTCACCCTCCCATGCATCTCTCCTGTACCCCTGTTCTTGTGGAACAGGGGTACTGGAAAAAAAAAAAAAAAAAAAAAACAGATCCTCTAGATTGTAGCACTGGAAGGCCAGGATTTGTATTTTTAAAAACACCCCTCTCTGGCACCATAATTAGATGTGTAGTCAGGTTTAGGAAACTACAGTCTATAGGGTATTTACTAAAATAAATGCAACCAATAAGTTTCTACTAGCTTGTTGCAAATCTCTGGTGTTATGCCTTTTTTTTTTTTTTGAAGAATTCAAACTATATCCCTGAATATTTTTTTTTTTTAAGATTTATTTATTTTTATACAAGAACCAGGGTACAGTCCAGATGCGTGGGAGGGTGAGAAGACTCACCAGAGACAGAGCAGGGAACAGAATAGACAGACTAAAGAAATACACTGCTGAGGGGAGCAGCGAGAGAGACAGCAGAGGTCTGCTTCGCCGTGTGAGATTCTTGCCAGCCGGCTGGGATATAACCCACACTGCAGAGGCTGCAGAGGCTGCAGACAGCCTCACGGTGTGGTGCTCAACCACCTGCGCCACCAGGGAGGCCCTATATCCCTGAATATTGATAGCTGAAGACCTGTAATGCATTTAATCATATCACATTTACACACACACACACACACACACACACACACACCCCCCAAGGAAAAGAGCTGTGTAACTCGACAGATCGGTTCTCTGCAATGCAACCATAGGCTCTAAATGATTTTCACTAAATTACCTATTAAATTGCAAGCATGCAATATTTAGCATTTTTATTTTAGTAAGAGCAAAAAGCAACTCAAAACAAGTGCTCAACAGCTTTTACTGGAGCTGGAGTACTACTTAACCAATCACACAGCTAAATAATGGTGTCCATGAAGTGCAATCCATACCCATGCTGGCATGAATATACTTTCAGTCACTATAGTCTGCTCCAGAAGTGACTGTACCTGATGGTGCACTGGATCCTGCTGTATTGCCATCATTCGAGGTTGAAACTGATCCATTGTTTGCTGCTGTGTATATGCTGGCTGCTGCATGCCATCTCCAGGAAATCCACTAAAAAAAAGGTGAGTAAATTTTTACCAACACAAAACTTCCAACATTATCAGCCACATTTATACTACAGAAACACAAGAACACTACCAGGAGTTATTAATAGTCAACATTTTACTATATCTTATTTGTCTATATTTTAGCATTATTCCCAACACAAAAATCATTTTTGGTTGTTAATCCAATAGGATCCCCTCCACTTTTGGGAGAAAATCCAAACATCACAATTAAAAAAATGATGTTATATGAAAAATGATTTTGTTACTAAATATCACAAGTGACCTATCTCCGTATCTGCTGAGGAAGTAAAAGAAAAACTTACAAGGGTGCCTGTGGAGGGGAAGCAGCAGGCGCTGCTGCCCCTGTGGGCACGGTGACAACAGTTGCTGGAGGCGCCGTGGCGGAAGGTGCCATGGCAGCAGCAGCATCTTCTTTCTTTGATTCTTCCACAGCTTCTGGCTCATCATCATAATCAAATCTATCAAGTAGCTTCTGGAATAGGTACATATTTTGAAATTTCGATTGTGATCCAATGAACAAAAACAAGAATATCATGCTGTCATGAATAACCTCATTTTCCCCACATGCTTGTTAGGACTTGGGTTCACAAACAATTTTTACACAAATGCCATTTGGAAAATAAGTAATTTTTTATTCTGCCCTTCTTCTCCAAGTGTAACTAGTCTTTTATTATTTGGCAATATAAATATTTTACTAAAATAGCAATTTTCCACTTTCAGTTTTATGTTTTATCAAACTACTATAAATACCTATAGTAAGCGTTCACGTACTACTTGCTTAAGAATGTACCAATATTAAAAAGAAAAGAGGGCCTCCCTGGTGGCGCAAGGGGTTGAAATGCAACCCATGATACCACTCACAGCCACTGCAGCACGAGTTTGATCCCCAGCCGGGGGCTACCCACATGGAGCAGCACATCTCTTCTGACTCGCCCGCTGCTCCCCTCAGCAGTGTATTTCAGTCATTCCTCCTGTTCTGTTCCCCAATGTCTCTGGTGAATCCTCTCACACCACGCTCCTCTTGCCTGTACCCCAGTTCTTTTTTTTTTTTAAATTTTTTTTTAATAGAGGCATGTTTTATTTATTTATTTGTTTGTTTGTTTGTTTATACAAGCACTGGGTACAGTCAGAAGCGCGGGAGGGTGAGAGAATTCACCAGAGCCAGAGCGGGGAGCAGAGCAGGCAGAAGGACCGAAGTACACTGCTGAGGGGAGCAGCGGGCGGCAGGAGGGGTCTGCGCACCATGTGGGACCCTCCTCCGGTGGCCGGGGAGCAGCCGGGGATCGAACTGGCGCCACAGAGGCCACGGGCAGCTTCACAACCCAGCGCTCAACCGCTGCACCACCGGGGAAGCCCTGTACCCCAGTTCTTGTATGCATAAATAAATAAATCTTTTTTTTTTAAATGATTGGTTAGATTTTTTTTTAAAAAGATTTATTTTATTTATACAAGCACTGGGTACAGTCAGAAGCGCAGGAGGGTGAGAGAATCCACCAGAGCCAGAGCGGGGAGCAGAACAGGCAAAAGGACCAAAGTACACTGCTGAGGGGAGCAGCGGGCGTGGCAGGAGAGGTCTGTGCGCCATGTGGGGCCCTCCTCCGGTGGCCGGAGAGCAGCCTGGGATTGAACCGGCGTTGCGGAGGCTGCGGGCAGCTTCGCAACCTAGCCCTCAACCGCTGTGCCACCGGGGAGGCCCCCATAAATAAATAAATCTTTAAAAAAAAAAAAAAAAAAAGAGAGAGAGAGAGAGAGAGATTGGCATTTACAGGGCCGCAAAGAAATCTTACTACCTATGCTGCTTTCTTACAGACCAAAAAAATGAACCAGGGTACATCTCAAGAGTGTAAGTCTAATGGAAGGGTCATTTAAAACTAAGATTACGTTTATTCAAAAAGAAAGAAAGATCAAACACCTGTAGCTGCGTTTTGGTTGACTACATAAGAAGCCTGCAATGTTGATATGGTTTCTTCTCTTCACCGAAAAGGAAACAACGCTCAGCTGATTAGACTCATAACCAAGACTGCACCGTCACGGAATGGGTCAGGATGTGGATGCTGGTCTGTTGGACATCAAAGGCCTCAGAGTCTTGCATCTAACAAGCACTCATGGCCGTGCCCATTCCACTCATGCATTTCCAACCTTAACTTCCTCAATTTTTGTTATTCTGTGATAGTTATGTCCAAAAATTATGGTTTTACTTTACTGAACAGCAGGTTTCTGAATTAAGAAGTGACATTCCCTTATTTGGATAACACATGTGGTTCTTTCTTTGTAATTCTAGGCCAGACGATTCAAAGTTTTTATTATAACTGAGTGTTCCAGTCCACTATAATCCAGGCACCTTGTTGACTCATACATTAGCTTATTTAACTCCCATGGAAACAATAAATTACTACAATCATTATTTTACAGTGCTACACACTGAATAATGTAATTAACAAGCTGTTACCAAAACTTTCTGGTTAGCCCAAAAGAGACCTTTTTAGTGAACGCAGAACCAAAGAATTCCTTTTTCTTTTTTTTTTTTTAAAGATTTATTTATTTATTTATTTATTTATTTATTTATTTATTTATGCAAGCACTGGGTACAGTGAGAAGCGCGGGAGGGTGAGAGAATTCACCAGAGCCAGAGTGGGGAGCAGAACAGGCAGACTGACAAAGTACACTGCTGAGGGGAGCAGCGGGCGGCAGGAGAGGTCTGCGCGCCATGTGGGACCCTCCTCCGGTGGCCGGGGAGCAGCCGGGGATCGAACCAGCACTGCAGAGGCTGCGGGCAGCTTCGCAACCCAGCGCTCAACCACTGCGCCACCGGGGAGGCCCAAGAATTCCTTTTTCTAAAGGATGTAATTGGTTCACCAATGTTGGGAGGAATCACAATTCAAATTAATAATCAGATAAGGCTGCCACCAGAATTACTATTTTTTAACATTTTTCCTAGAAGCTCAGGCACCAGCACAATAATAAAAAGAAACAGGCAAAGATGTTGAAGAGGGAACAGCACATCCGCAGCCACTTAGAAAATCTGGGCACGTCAACTAGAAAACCAAATGTTTAATACTGTGAGCATTTACAAGATAAAATAAAAATCAAGTTTTTCATGATGGCATCAAAAACCAGATAAGTTTAAAAAACATTAAACATAATAAATATAATGTTTAAAAAATATGTTTAAAAAACATTAAACGTGAAAAATGACTAAATGTTTAAGAATAAATGAGAAATGTACATGACTTATGAAAAACGACATTTTAATAGATTCAATAAAAGAAACTTATCGGTACTTCTTAAATTAACCTATAAATACATAAATTCTAAAATATATGCTAAAGTTCATACAGAAAAATATGCTTTGATGGGTCACTGTGTCAATTTAGTTAGGTTATGGTGCCCAATCATTTGATCAAATATTAATCTACTTACTGTGATGAACGTATTTTTAAAATCTAACTAACACTTAAAGATTTTCAATAAATACCCTCTATAATGTGAATGAACCTCAGCCAATCAATTGAAGGCCTTAAGAGCAAGGAGTTAAATTCCTAAAGA
The DNA here is from genome assembly GCF_964194135.1 of Talpa europaea. Taxonomy (NCBI): domain Eukaryota; kingdom Metazoa; phylum Chordata; class Mammalia; order Eulipotyphla; family Talpidae; genus Talpa; species Talpa europaea. The sequence continues at coordinate 139,188,327 of NC_140070.1, forward strand.
AGAATTCTCAAGACTACAACAAATAAACATTATCTTGCAGAATTCAGACTCAAAATTCTAACACTCTTAGCAGAATTTTGAATCTGTCAATCTGCCCTACAAATTTTCAATTTGCTAGCTTCCACAACTGCAGGAGGCAATTCCTGAAGAATCAGTCAGTCTCTCCACTCCCTCAGCATGTGTGTGCACACATAAGTAGACAAAGAAAATTTGAAAAAGAAAAAAGGGGGGGGGAGGGGAAAACAACACTTAAAATGAAACAGTATGTAAGGTACTTAATATTTAAATTGTCACAATGCAGAAATGAAAAATATATTAGTGGGGCAGAGTAGTGCCCAGAGACACCAAATTCCACAGCAGGAATTTAGTGCATGATAAAAATCTTGAGCAAGAACTAGCTATTTTCAAAAACATAAAAATTTTAGCCAGATTTTAAAAGATTCTAGATGGACTGAAGAGATACACATAAATAAAAATAAAAAACTACTAGAATATAACATTAAAAAAATACCGGTGGGGAGGGCTTTCCTAATCACAAGAGAAAACTAATAAAGCCACAATACTTAAGAATTTATGTTTATATGTGCATGGCAACAGATAGGAAAGAAAGTACAGGAATCTACGCTAAGCAAAGTGGAATCCCTTTAAAACTCTGCATGATGTTTCTTTCCATAAGGGTATACACCTTCTTTTAATCAGTATTCATAAATTACTATGATATGACTATTTAATGTACACATTCTCCTTTGAACTACCAGCAACAAAGTTACTATGTCTTCTAAGTAGAATGCTGGAAAGAAACAAACTTTGGAGATGATTAAAACTGGAAAGGTATCATTTAGCTCTAGGGTTTTCAAACTTCAGGGTTTTTTGCTAGTAAAACCTATACAACAAAATGAAATTTCATATATTCAAAATCAGTAATAGACAAGATATATAAGCCAATAATAGACAAGACTGGAGTTGTTTGGGTTAATATTTCAACAGGAAGCTCTGGGTTGTACGGATATTCGGAATTATCTATGTCCTTATTGGCAGCCCCTTAACCATACCAACGGCCTAAGAAAACAGTTGGAGACAACAAACCAATCCAAATCCTCATATTACAGACAGATAGTAAGGTTGTTTAACGGCAAAAAGGAGAGAGCAGTTTAAATGTCTATCAGTAAGAGAATTAGGTTTAATGTGATGTACCCATGTAGTAGAATATACTTGATAAGCACTCAGTAAAAAATGTAATCTAAATCTATTAAACTTATCAACAGAGACAAGAAGATTAAGATGAAAACAAGTGAATTAAAAATAGCATAAAGTATGACCAAATAAAGGAAAACAGAAAGCAAGGAAATTCTGGAAAAACACAGCAAAATGGCATGGTAGTTATCTCCAAGAATGGGGATTAATAAGCATTCTGTTTATGTTCCTTTATATTTCCTTTTAAATGGGAATTTTTTTTTTTTTTTGCAATTAGTATATGTAATACATTTATAACCAGGAAAGCTAATGAATGTTATGATGAGGAGGGAAATCCCGCAAACCCTAATACAACAAAATGAACAATTCAGGGAAACTAGAGGAGTAACTTTTACTTTCTATGCTGAGTCATATAAACTATCGGGGTGGGGAGTTATGTGAGAAGCTTACCTTATCAAATGCAGTTTTTTGTTCAGGTGGGGGGAAAGCAGCTTTTTGTTCAGGTGCTTGTGTAGGAGCTGTCTTTAACTGAGCTGTGATAGCCTGAACCTGAGCCATCACAGCATTGTCAATGGCAGGAGATTGTGGTTTTGGAGGCTGTTGAAAAGTCTGAAGGATCTGCTGAAGCTTAAATAATGGAAAAAATAAACCACTAAGTATAATCATAGTGTCAAAAATTAATTTACTAAAAGCAAAAACCTTAAGGTTACTTAAAAAGCATAGGCACAGAGTAAATAAAAATAAAGAATCTATCTTTTAGTAATGACTAAATTTGTAGTGAATAAATATTATTAGGGATACGATGGGAGTTATTCAAGACTGAAATGTATGCTGATGACGCCAACAGTAGAAAATGTAGGTCAAAAAGAAGAGAAAGCACACTGAATTGTGAACAAGGTAAATATTTTCTAGAAAAATACAAAAAAAATTATCTCCAATCTAAAAAATGTCAAACTCCACTGAAAACGCTAGAATTGAGAACATTATCAGCAGTTCTGAAGTTGTCTTCACAGTGTTACTGCTACTTCTCAGTATATTTTTACCTTGCTTTTCACCTTTTCCCTATTATCTTTATACCATTTATTATTTTCCCAGTGAAGGCTTTTCTGTTCAAAGTGGAAATATCTCCTCCCTTGAATGTACTGATTTGGGCTGTAAGTAGGAACTGACTATAGCATCCAATTGCAAACAATCCAGTCTTTCGACAGGCTGTTTACCTGTTGGCCTTGAGTTGTCTGGAAGAGTTGGGCCACAGCGGCAAAAGCATCAGAGCTGGGCAGCTGTGGCACAGTTGGTACAGAGTTTGTAGTGGCTTGGGGAGGTTCAGAAGAAACTTTAACTGGTGGCGGAGGTGAACCTAAAAAAGAATTGTGCATCATTAAGGTTTTTCTTTTTAAATTGTAAGCTTTTAATTTTCCTTTTCAAATTCCATTAAGATTCTTTACTAAAATTAACATTCCAGTCAGTTTTAACAAATACAGACTGTGGTGCTGGAGTACTAGAAAAGCATAACTTTGTTAGAAAAAAGAATTATGGAAAGAAAACCATTACCTCCCAGAGGTAAATTCAAGTTTTCCTCTTACAGAAAAATTCCAGCAATATGAACAGACTCCAAACTTTTCATGTACAAAAACTATGCCATTTCTAAGTCAACGGATACATTTTACCATACCTTCATTATTAGTAACATTTTCTGCTACTGGGGCAGTGTTACTGGTTCCTGCTGCCATGTCCAAAAGAGGCTGAATAATTTCAATTTTGAATACTCCATTTTTTTGCCAAAGGTTCAGCACACGAACAATTTTACTCTGTTATGTGTGAGAAAACATGAATATACAATAAACATGCCAAAAATTTATTACTGCCTCTTACAAAAGAGAAATAAGCCACCCTATGGTAATATATCCTTTTTTTAACAAAAAAAAAAAAAATTTTTTTTTTATTTATGCATACAAGAACAGGGGTCTAACAGGGGATGAGAGGAGTCACCAGAGACAGAGTGGGGAGAAGAACAGGCAGATCGACTGAAATACACTGCTGAAGGGAGCAGCGGGCGAGACAGGAGAGGTCTGAGATGCTATGTAGGTTAGCTCCCTGGCAAGGGATCGAACTCACGCCCCAGTGGCTGATGATAGCTTGATAGCACTGAGACTTTAACCTCTGTGCCACCAAGGAGGCCCCTGGTAATAAATCCTTACTAAGTCCATTTTGTAAACAGAAAATAATTATCATCAGAAATACAACCTGTTAAGCTACTATTTCTTCAAAAAGGAAAAAAAGGAATATAACCTAGTGTATCAAAATAAATCTTATATTAATAAAATATCTGAAATTTTCATTATATTCTATTTATGGTTACAAAGAAACACCATCACTGGGGGAAAAAACACAAATATCTTACAGAAACAAATGATGCAAAGAAACATTTTTTCAGGCTATTTTAACAGTAAATATTTAAGAAACTGGCCTGTAATTGGTAAGTTGTTTTGTGGACTGTTTTGTGTGTAATTCACCTCCTACTGAAGAAATAATTTTCTTTTCATTTTCTTTTGTTGTATTTATCCCACAAAAGCAATTCTCCGAGAATACTGTACTAATACAGACACTCAAATTTATAAGCTGTTTATTGTAAACATCTTTATCGCTTACTATTCAGAGTAGGCTTAACAGTATATTAAATATTTCTCCCACCTTTTAGAACTCAATTATTATGTTTATAATATTTTCCTTTATAGTACATGGTAAAATCAGTTATACAGACAAGAAATTAAATATTATAATGTGACTGCTAATGAGTACCATTTTTGCTCTATATGCTAAAAAAAGGCCATCAATTTTTGGTCTCCTCTTTCTGACTTTCTCTACTTCAGAATTTCTTTTCTCAAGTCAATCACTCCAACAATGAATGTCTTCTTTAAAGTAAGATGGTGCTCCTTTCAGATTTCAACAGTACAATTCTGAAGAACTTCCCAATAAATGAGAAGACCACTACTTGACTCTATGTAGTAAAACAGCAGACCAAAACAGTAGACTTAAAATATCTAATACACATTTTGAATATATTTAAATATAAAGATAAAACAAAAGAATACAAGTTTTAATTTAAAAATAATTATACCTTATCTTCAGATGGACAAAGATATAAATATTGGAATGTGGCGGTTATATTTTTAGAGAATCTTGGCCCAAAAACATCTTTATCAGTTCCAAACTGATGACGAGACTGTCGTACAATTGAGTCGATTACATACAATCCTGGAACCTTATATTCTGGCTTGCACTACAAAAATAAAGATGTGAAATCAGTATAAAAAATGCAACATCATAATCTGATACTCTTTGGTCTCATCACTCTTATGAAATTCTATCTAGTGGTTGTTTCTATTTCAAGCGTGTCAAATTTCACACAGATCTATACATTACTAGCACTCTCTTGATACTTCAGATCCCCAATATTTTACTTTTCTCTGATCCGCTCCTCCCCACACATAACTACCCAGAATCAATACTACTTTACCAATCCCTAAGCCACTTCTACACAAATCATCATATAAAAGTCTCTACGTCAACTCATCCTTCTCAAAATTAATTTACCTTTTAAAATTATCAAAAAAGATAATTTTAAGAACATATCAATTTTAATTCTCTTAAATTATAGTACCGGAGAAATAAAAATTCAAAGGAAAGATAGTTTTTGAAGTAGCAAATCGACATGATAATAAGAACAGAGAAACAGACATCTACATACATTTCTGGTAGTACAACCTTACAGAAGTTAATCTGGCAATAAAACAAAACTTTATTTGATCTAACAATTCTACACCTAGAAATTTACCGTAAGGAAAATACTTAAGGTTCTTATTTTTTTCTACAAGGCTAGCCAGTGAAATGTTGTCTAAAAAGTAAAAAATATCAGAAATACTCAAACGTCAACAGGGAACTGGCTCAGTAAATCACGGGAAAATCATGCAATGGAGTATTTTGCAGATTTTATGATAAATTTAGAGGGGAAAGGAGGTCATTAATCAGTATCTCTCTGTTCTCTTATAAATATGCATGTGTTTACAAAATGAGCAAATGCAAATGTAAATATTTACATTAATTTGGGATGGCATATATATAGGTAACTTATTTCCATGAAAATCTTTAGTGACCACCTTTTATGTGTTTAGGATTTGAGCTTGAAATCCTCTCTCTCAGCCAGTATCCAAAGGCCATGGATCAGAAACATTTCCACACACTTTAGTATGTACTACATGGCACAACTCCAGGTTGGGGGAGAAGATGAAGATAAACACGTTAAGAGTCTGAGTTCTCAGACCTCTACTAAGATTTGTGCTAATCACAGTCAAGAGACAATGTACATTTGTAGAACCCCAAAATGGTGTAATTATGGTAAGGGCAGAGAAAAGCTGGAAAATTTTTACAAAGTGATTTTATTTGCATACTTCAAGACGAGTTCAATGTCAACAGAGTAGACAGGGCAAACAGCAGAGAAGGCACATCAGGCTCAGGGACGAGCCCTGAACAGGAGACAAGAAACGCCTGTTCAGTGCCTATCTCCGAGTAAGTGCTCGAGCAACAGTACTGCTATTAAAAAGCCATTAAAAAGAACCTCTAGGGGCAACTTTTTGCAGAATGGCTTCAGAAGGAAGCACACAAATTATTTTTTTACAAAGCAAATCACAAACACAGATCACAAGCAAAAAGAGATAATAATGAAATGGATAATTACCTTTTTGATGAACTTTTCTACTATCTGAACTACATGCTTATAAAGCTGTAAAGAATTAAGAGAAAATTACTCTCCAGTTTACATATTTTTACACTTTCTGTAATGTAATTAGAAAATACTTGTAACCTTGAAATTTGCACAATTTGAATAATTTCAAGATAAATGATACATGAGACATAACCAGTCCACAACTGAAAAACCTTAACAAATCCAAAAATTATAATTAAAAACTACAAAAATTCCCTCAAACACAATGTGCTTTTCTTAGATTTTTTAACCCATAAACCTTTGTAAATTAGTGTATGACAGAGATAATAATGGAACTAGAACAAGTTAGTTTATAAAGTGAGTCACTTATTTAGGTGTAATCTTGTAAGCAATTCATTTCAGAAGGTAACTTTTTCTTCTTTAAATAAACTTGAAATTAATACTCAGTTGATTTATTGAAGATATTTTAAGTGAAATATATTATCACACATCTTCAGCAACTAAAGTGCTCTTCGATTTAGGCCTGAACTAATATAAATTTAACAATAACATTTTCAAAATCTTTCAACTTTAATGTGTTTATTTTGCTTTTACCTTAATAGCTTTAATAGCAGCTTTCGTGATAAGAATCATCTTGGCTCGAGAGATGGGAGGTTTCATATCCATAAGTGAAAAGAGCTTAAAAAAAACAAAAGGGCAAACATTTTAATTGAAGGTAAAAATTAGAGATCAATTACCTATTTTTACAGGATATCTGCAATCTATTACCTAAATAACAAACACCTGGGACTAAGTTTAACAATTTGGCTAGCAAAGAGAAATGAAGAGCCTTCCCACAAACCTACAATGGTAAAAGATCATCTTCAAAATAGCAAAAGAAAAAAAAGGTAAAAACACACGAAAACATAATACCTATAACCTATAATAAACTTCACTGAAGAACTCAAAGATGATTTGAATGGAAACAAACACATCATGCTCCTGGACTAAAAGTGACAATAGCATGACGCCTTACTTATTGCTAATCTCAATCTTAATCTCACAGATTCTGGAGGGTTTCAAATAGTTCAAAGGCTTATTTGGAGAAACACATGCATTATACCAGGCGAAAATTTTAAATGTGATTGTAAAACTGAAATTTACAATTTGATTTAGTCAAGAATAAAAGTGACACAACAGTATCATCACAGTAATTCCAACAATCAGGAGCGCCCCAGGAAACTACAGATAACAATAATTTCAGATAAGGAAATTAACACCAGATATGAAAATTAATACAAGAACCAGATACTATTTAAGCAGAGAAAAGAAGAACTGTTCCCTAAATAATTTAAGATACAGAATATGGAAGAAATACAAATTATTAACACAGGAATTCATGGAAAAAGGGGATTCTTTAAAAAGTAAAGTCATGGTTCTTTACAATGTATAAAGTCATGTTCTTTATAATGAAAATTTTCTGAGAATACTAATTAAAAAATTAGAAAGGGGGCCTCCCCAGTGGCGCAGCGGTTGAGCGCTGGGTTGCGAAGCTGCCCGCAGCCTCTGCGGCGCCGGTTCGATCCCCGGCTGCTCCCCAGCCACCGGAGGAGGGTCCCACATGGCGCGCAGACCTCTCCTGCCGCCCGCTGCTCCCCTCAGCAGTGTACTTCGGTCCTTCTGCCTGCTCTGCTCCCCGCTCTGGCTCTGGTGAATTCTCTCACCCTCCCACGCTTCTGACTGTACCCAGTGCATGTATAAACAAACAAACAAACAAATAAATAAATAAAGCATGCCTCTATTTAAAAAAAAAAAAAAAAAAAATTAGAAAGGAAGTAGTAATCTCTTACATTATATAAACCAAAGATAAACTAAGAAATCATTTAAATATTTCAACTTAAACACAAATTCTGAAAATATCAACAATGCATGAAATGTATAGTACGCATTTTACAAAGGCTTATTTTTTTTTATTTTTTTTTATAAATTTTATTGTTATATTCCCCATACAATTGCAGCCCCCCCATTCTGACCCCAATCCCTCCCCTCCCGCCCCCGCCCCCCTAAAAGTGTCTCTGGTTCATAGTTTTTTGTTGATTTTGATTTTCACTTTCTTATAGTTATTCATTTTCCTGGTCCCTTATTTAAGTTTTCTAGATTCAAAGGCTTATTCTAACCATTCTAAAGTTAAAAAATGTATTGACTATTATTGTTGTATTTCCTTCTCTGTAACCTTAAAACAGAGAAAGGGGATGCAAAGTTTATACATGGAAGAAAGATCAACAGATGGGAACTACTTCTCTGACCATTAAAAGCTCAGGGAAATCATGTTTTAATGAAGCCTAAACCAGAGCTAATGTTCATTTATGATTTCAGTAGTAAAGCAACAACAGACAACTGAGCACACTAGACAAGTATATCTTTTGATTTTACACTTTATATTTAAATACATTAACTAACAAATTCTGTTAAACCTGTTTTGCGATGATACTCAAAAGGGTTATATCTGTTGTGGATGATGGCTAGGGAAAGGATCTGCACCAAAATTTGTTGATCCTAAAGTTCCAAGTCCTACTAGCATACTCATACCCTTAAACAATGCTGCTTACTGATGAAATACATGGAGAGATCATTAATTCGGAAAGGCAGTACAGATAATAATACCAAGCAGGCATCTGTGCTTGGATCATGTATCTATGTATCATAATGATTCACGAATAATGGCAAAAGATACTTAATTTGGGATGCCCACTGGCAGAGACTTCAGGAAGAGACCAGGATATGGATTTGAACACAGGAGACAGTCCAGTTTAGAAATTGAAAGTTACAGAATAAAAAAGAGAAAGAACTTGTAGTAAGAAGGCAATCAAGAGCACACACCTAGCAAGGGTATACTAACAATTCCAATGTGAGGGTTGCCAAAATGAACACCAACATGACAACATGACAGAACATGGGCTTGACAATTAACTGCCCGGGAAATTCTGTGAGAGCTATAGCTGTTTCTTCATTTGTGAAATCGTAATAATAACCCCTTACTTATTTGGGAAAATTGAAAAATTGAAGAATACAGACAATACATGTAAAAGTACTTAAAGCAACACACAGTACAAGATACGCAAAAGATATTAATTATTATTACCACTACATATAATTTTGTGCACAAAAGAAAATTCTGGTAATAATTCACTGTTTTTCAAACTGGACTGAAATACATTAGATTACTACTAAGAATTTAATGAGTGTGACAGAACTTTAGTGGACTACAGTAAAAAATAAAAGAGCATTGCACAAATACTGTGGTGAACTCAGTTGTGGAGGGGGGTGGCAAAAAAACATAAAAAGCTATGATTCAGAGAAAAATTTGAAATGTTTTTTTCCTTTGCCTTTTTTTTTCTTAGGAGTGAAGAAAATAAAGCCCAAACTAATTATAAAAGCTTGGATTCCAAAGCCACTGATAAAGTTCTTATGGATAAACCATGGGACAAAAAAGTTGGGAAAAAATTTCGTATTTTTTCAATCAAGTTAGGATATACATAGTAGTAGATGCAAAGTAGAAAAGGGGGTAAAAATCATTTGGGCTTTAGTTATTTCTGACCAAAATCCAACCTCAGCCAACCTATCTCAAGGGAAAAACCTATTACCTTTATATAGAAATCTGAATACTATAAAATTTAATATAGTGTCAACAAACTACTAGTGAAAAATAAACGAGGTACTGTTATCTAATTCAGAGACTCAGAAAGAACTGGTTTTAAATCTTGGTCCATCCATGTACACGATTCTGGGAAAATCACTTAACCTCTCAAAAATGTAGCATCCTCATAAATAAGATATATTGTTATTGGCTTTATATGGATCAAGAAGAGTTCAATTAGCTTTTGTATGTAGAGTGACTGGTATAGCACCTGCATCATGACAAGTCCTCAACAAACATCAGGCACAGCACTCTCCCTGCTATTACAGCCTACAGTCATAATGAACATAAACTGCTAAAGAAGGTACTGAAAACCATAAAATGTTCTTATATAGAAAGCAGCAGCAGCAGGTCCCAAAACATACAAGAGCCCTTAGGAAGAGTAAGTATAATAGGGAAAACATACTTGCCAGCAACAAACAGAAGTTTGACTTTTTTACTCTGTCACTAGCCAAGTGACTATGAGAAAGCCTGAATATGAACACTGTACTGCTGTGAGAGAGAGATATACACCCACACATATGTAGACAAAGTGGTCTATAAATTATGAAGAATCATTCATCAAGATCACTTACCGATAGAGTTTCAAGAGCAGGTAAGGAATGTGAGAACACTGGGGTTGTGTCATCTGTAGACTTCAGTGTGTGGGGAGATTGATAGTCACAGTAATATGTAGTCTGTTATTTACTAACAGTCTAAACTTTGATAGGTCTAACTTTAATTTGAAAAAGGGACTGACAACCCTCACCTCACCTCACCTCACCTCACCTCACCTCACCTCATTAAACTGTTAGGACTAAATGAGGTAACATACAAAAAAGTCTTAGCCCAGTAACTGACATATAATTGACTCAGTAATTGAGCTTATACAATGCCCACAGAAAGTTTACACACACGCACCAAGTTTTAATTTTTTGTTACAATTTACTATGACACCATACCTTTTTTGTATTACATCTACTATTCAAATGCTGCATTAGACATCTTTCCTGAAGTGAAAATACAATAGTACCAAAGACTTTAAAAAGCTGGATAGCATCTTAGTACCTAAACCAGTACTTATACATACCAAATTCAGAATCACTTTTTACAATGTATCTGGCAGATTTCCTCTAGTGACAAGACCTAATAACTCATAATGAATCAGCTTCAATGGCTATAGCAGTCTTCTTTGTACTGATCCCAACCCTCTTCTGATACCTTCCTCTCCTCTTTCAGTTCTTCCTCTAGAGAACAGAACAATATTGATCTTTCTTACATGATGAAATATTTAATGCTAACTAAGCATGTTTCCTCCTTTCAGTCTTCAGCTATTAGCTAAGCAATGTTTTCTAGATCTGACTATCCTGGTTAGTTCTCTTTAAATATTATATCCCAAAATGGACAGGGTTCAGATGTATTATCAATGAATTGTCTTTTGTCTTAGTTTCCTATTTCTGCAGTAACATCTTACCATAAAATTAGTAGCTTTAAACAATATAAATTTATTATAGTTTTTGAGGTCAGAATCTCACTAGTCGAAAGTAAAAAAGGTGTAGGCAGAATATTACTTCTGGATGCTCTAGCCTTTTCCAGCCTCTACTGGGTGCCTACACCCCCACTTTGACTCCTGGTCTTTTTCTCCACTTGCAAAGCTAGCAGTGTAGTATCTTTTCTCCTCTGTGACCTATGTCACATCATTTTTTTTTCTGGCTGCTATTTGTATAAGGATTCTTCGGTATCCAAGGGGCTCATCTGGATAATGCTGGGTAGTCAACCAATCTCAACTAGCATGACTTCATTAAGTCTCTTTGCCACGTAAGGTAATAGTCATAGGTTCTTTTTTTTTTTTTTAAAGATTTATTTATTTATTTACACAAGCACTGGGTACAGTCAGAAGCGTGAGAGAATTCACCAGAGCCAGAGCAAGGGAGCAGAACAGGCAGACAGACGAAATACACTGCTGAGGGGAGCAGCGGGCGGCAGGCGAGGTATGTGCGCCATGTGGGACCCTAGCCCTGCAGCCGGGGATCGAACTGGCGCTGCAGAGGCTGCGGGCAGCTTCGCAACCCAGCGTTCAACCGCTGCGCCACCAGGGAGGCCCGGTCATAGGTTCTTGGATTCACAATGTGGAGGTCTTGGGCCTCCCTGGGCAGCACAAGTTAAAGTCAGCGCTATCAGGCCATCACCAGCCACTGCAGCATGAGTTTGATCCCCAGCTGGGGAGCGGACCCACATGGCCCAGCAGGCCTCTCCTGTCTCACCCGCTGCTCCCCTCAGCAGTGTATTTCAGTAGATCCGCCTATTCTGCTCCCCACTCTGTCTCTGGTGAGTCCCCTCACCCCCCGCACCCCTGGCCTATACCCCAGTTTTTCTACGCATAAATAAAAATAAATCTTTAAAAAATGTGGAGTTCTTGGAGGAAAGGAGCATTACTTATTTTTTAAAATACATAATTCGTTCTCATATCCACAATCAACTGAAACCCTCAAAGTATTTTCATTGAAATTTCTATAGAAATGAATTCTTCATGTTGACTTCATGTTGGTTTCTGACAGTTATTTTAATGTACTTAGGTAGTCTGGAAATCATTTTTCTGCTATTTGATGTAGCAATTATTCCAATCAGCTTGTATATTTTATGAACTTTCCTCCAAACTTAATGGTTTTTTAAAAAATTAAAAAGAACAGGTCCTACTTGTAGGATGACAATATCTGATACTCTTTGGACACCATCAGTCAGCTAAAATTCAATGAATACTCTCATCCTGCCTGTATTTTTCTAATTTACCCATGATGAAATCATGTCAAACATCCTTCTGAATCACTTGACATATAGTCCTCACCAGACAAAACACTTCACAAAGTTTAATTTTTAGCCTGTAATAAAATGCTAGCAGATCTCTTCTGGCTCCCAGTGAGCAAAAATTTTTACAGATTCATGAAACCGTCTAACAGTATGGCAGAGAGCAAAGTTATTGCCACTAAGGCTACAATTTCTAGAATATGCCTTTTCCTACTTCTTAAAATTGAGCTGTCAAGATAATGAAAAGAATCGGGTTACACATCAGCCTAAGGAATTTTTCATCTTTGTATCTCTAAAACAAATTTCCTTTCACAATCTTTCAATGCGATACTTACCCCTACCTTTCTTCCCTATACTTTAGGATTTTTAGTTTTGTTTTATAATTGAATTATACTGATTATATACAATATCCCCTCCTTTGCTATTATGACCTGCAGAATGAGAAAATGTGCCATAAGCTCCTATTCTTAGTATCTATTACAAAGTTTAAAGAAAAAAATATGTAATATTTACAAAAAGTAGTACATACATTCACAGCGACAGTTTGTTACTCAAATCTTTCTCCTGAGAGCAGATTAACAAAGAATTTTAATGCTGTAGACTTCCTTCCTCTATTCATTTGACCATTTTTTAAAAAAGATTTTATTTTTGTGTAGAAAAACTAGGGTACAGGCTGGAGGTTTGGGGGTGGGGTGAGAGAATTCACCAAGACAGAGTAGGGAGCAGAACAGGCAGATCCATTGAAATTCACTGCTAAAGAGAGCAGCAGGTGAAAAAACGAGGTCTGCTGCACCATATGGGTTAGCTCCCTTGCCAGGGATCGAACTCAGGCCCTTGGCAGTGGTAACTGCTGAGACTTAACCCCTAGGCCAGCAGGGAGGCCTCTCATTTGATTCATTATAACAGACACATTGGCCTCAACTGAATTAAGCATCAAATCCAACATAACTTCAATGTTTATTAATAACATAAACACTTAGCACAAAAAAGTAAAGTTAAAATTTCTTAACAAAAAATAATTAGGAAAAAATTACTCTTAAATAATCTTTCCCACAAAGATGCTTTGTCCATCTAATTACAGCCCAAAGACAACTCCATAAAATACTTATTGATAAAACAGGTAAAGGATAGTTTACAGTTTCCTTAACTGGCATTTCATTTTATGTCTTTAACATAATTTAGCCAAGCTTTGTCTGAGTTAATACAGTCTTAATTTTGGACAATTTAATCTAATGGGGAGTGGGGGAGGGCGGACAAGCTAGCCACAAGTTAAAGGAGTATCAGTACGCCATTCTGCCTCCAAGAACACTATGTATGGGTTAATACAACACAAACAGTTAGACACAGTGAAACTGAAAAAACGTACAGAGGAAAGTAACTCAATTAACAAAAGAAACCCTAATAGCCAACTGATGAACTGAGAAAAAATGTTCAACCTTACCAAATACTCAAAGTACAAATTACAACAATCATTCATTTACATAATTGGCATGAGTGTAGACAAGCAAAGAGGGCACTCTCCTGATGAGATTTGATGGGTAAGTTTTTAATTTCAGAGGTAAAATATAAAACTATAGCTATCCAAGAACCAAAAAGGTCCAAATCTTTTAAACAAATTCCATTTATGTAAGTTTATCTAAGACAATAATCAATTGCTCTCAAATTTTCCATAATGGGCCTCCCTAGTGGTGCAAGGGGTTAAGACACAACCTATGAAGCTATCCTGTGTCACTGGCACAGCAGACCTCTCCTGACTTGCCCTCTGCTCCCCTCAGCAGTGTATTTCAGTCATTTTGCCTGTTCTGTTCCCTGCTCTGTCTCTGGTGAGTCCTCTCAGCCCCCACACCTCTGGCCTGTACCCCAGTTCTTGTATGCATAAATAAATCTTAAAATATTTTTCCCATAACTAATGTTTTAAGATCAGAAAATTATAAAGATTGATTATAAAATAATGGGGGTGGGGGAAGACTGAGACACCCTAAAAAATGTTAATGGTATTTAGTGTGCTTATTTTCTAATTTAAATTTTCCTAACTTGCATGAATTTTAAAATAAAAAATTAAATTCTTAACTTAAAAACCTTAGTATATCTACTTGAGACTAAAAAATGCATTTCTCCAACTTTTGATTACAAATGCCATACATATATAGAATTGTCATTAGCTACAATGTGTCCATGGAGTAAATCTTATCTTTGAAGTAATTATGTTTAAATCATTGGCTTATAAATCTTTAGTAAAACTTTCTAGTTATTGAAACAAATTTTTAGTAAAAAATTGTTTCTTTAAATCCTTACATTTAAATCCTTTAAATCCTTGTAATAACTGAAGTTCTATGGATATAAAATCCAAAGCTGGGAAATCACTGTTTTGTAATTTATTTCCATGTAAATTCCATTTACTTTCCACTGGGTGAAATCCTTTGAAACACAAATGTTTATCAATTTTCCATTTGCTCCTTTTCACTTGCTCAGGAAACAGGCCAAGAGGTGATTTTCGGAAAATCCAAATGTTTTATCCACACCACTGCTCTAGTTAACTAGCACAGATGCCAGACCTCAAAATCATTTTTAAGGTACATCACTAGCAAACTGTCCCCTGCAGAGTTGGCTATAAAACATTTTTGTGAATTCAGTATCTCCTCTACTACACTATAATTCTAAATAAAAATCGGTTCCAGGATATAAAAACATTTGATTAGAAGGAAAATAAAATTATTCCGTACTTTATACATTTTATTTATACTCAATTATTTCCACAAAGGTTGTGATTATTGGACCTATGCACAAGCATGGGATTAAAATAAAAATGTGAGCACTTATAAAATTCCCAATTACGGTATTTTAGTAAAAAGTACAATGCATAAAAGCATCTTAAAATTTAAACATTAATTGTATCTACTGCATTACTGTGGATTACTTACAAACTGGGATGTCATAAACCCCTTCCAAAAGCATATTCTATTTTGACTGTGCACGTACTACTAACGGTTAAAGGTTGCTCAGTGAGTCCTTTTCCCTCACAAACAAGAGTAGCGGCTAAAAAAAACTTTAGAGCAGCCAAGTGGGGCTCTGACAGGCTCTTACAGGACTAA
Source organism: Talpa europaea (assembly GCF_964194135.1). Lineage (NCBI taxonomy): Eukaryota > Metazoa > Chordata > Mammalia > Eulipotyphla > Talpidae > Talpa > Talpa europaea. The sequence continues at coordinate 139,203,796 of NC_140070.1, forward strand.
GTAAAATCTCAGACTGTCATTTCTACTGTGTGACCTCAGACAAGTCACATCGCCTCTCCAGTCACTTTTAAAATGGAAAAGAACACAAAGGCAGGCAGGCGGGCAGGCAGGCAAGTTGGCCTACACACATACAAACAACTAACCCAGTTGATTGGTATTGAATGAGCAAATGCAGAATTCCTTTCCTGTCCTTTTCCTGAACTATCCTCAAAGGATTATTTCCTAAAATAACACATAAAAACTAAAGATAGCTTTTACATGAATCTAGGATTGACAAAGTAATTTACAGAGCCACCCAGTAACTACTAGGTAATTTGTCATTTTGGTAGAAAATTAGATCAAGCAACAAAAAATGAAACCGGTATGCTAAAACCTAATGGTTTTGTACTTGTCTTTAAAGAGAATTTAAACCATATACCATAAAATTTACCCCTTTAAAGTATACAGTTCTGTGGGTTTTACTATGTTCAAAATTGCGCAACCATCAACACTGCTTAATTCTAGAGTACTTCCATCACTCCAGAAAGAAATCCCATACCCATTTGTAGTCATTCCCATCCCTCCACAACCAATAATCTGTCTCGACGGATTTGCCTATTTTGGACATTGCATATATATATATATATATATATATATATATATATATATACACACACACACACACACATTTTAAAAACCAAACTGTATAAAACATGTTTTTTACACTTACTAAACAGTGGGGAAAGATCTTTATAAAGATTTGAACGTATCACCTGAATTCCAAACTTGAATGTTCTTTCTAAAGCGATCCATCATTCAGCATGGCTTAAGGTGAACTGATATATGACCATTAAAATTTAAAGAACATTTTATCTGTTTCCTAAAGGATTAACATACACATCACAGTAAATTTCCATATTACAGGTTTCCTTTCAGCATGGTATTGATTTCACTTCAGCTAAAATGCAGGTCCCACAAAGTTAAAATGAAGACATAAAGCAGGATACTTTATGGTGAAGTGCATAAGGAACACAGGACACCGCGGCGACAGGTGTACAGACAGCAGTGGCGGTCAGCTGTTGTCCTTTCTGGTAACGGCGTACCTAGAGCGGGGAAACCAGGCTTCCCAGGAGCAGGCAGTGACTGAATTCTCTCTAAAGACTGAATACAAAAACATAATTGACAGTTATCACTGTCAATAACTGTTATCACCATGCACTGGCAAGTCTAAAAAATACTAAGGATAAAATATTCTTTCCCTTAAAAAATATTTCGTTGACCGAGACTCAAGTTTTCATTGTTGTGGCTACTTACTGTTGTGTTTTAACAATATACAAGAATCAAATCTGTACATTGTTTATAAGCATCCTCTAATAAGGTCACCATTCTAAATGGAAGTACATTAGGAAACTCTCCGGTTGTGTGGTCTGTGCCCAAAACCTGCTGATTCGACACAATTGTAGGAGCGTTTCTCCACAGATGTCCAGGAAAGGCTACACCCTCCTCAGGTTCTTCTCCCCAATACCATGGTGACAAGATCAATTCCTGTGTTCAAACAGTTCTTTCAAAATATGAGAACTGTGTACAATTCTTCTTTCCTGATGTTCCCCTCCTGCACTGTAGCTATTCGCAAACAGCCCGAATCAGCCAAAATAAAGACACAGTGAACATAAAAACTGGGGATTCACGAACAAAAACAATGCAGGATGTCATTACTACAAAATAAAAGGTAAGGCAGTTTATATTTACACGTAACTGAAGAAATGCTTACCAAACATAACAGAAACTGTTAATAAATTTTTTGGTGATAACATTTCAGTAAAAATTTATGACTGAGGAGATATCTAAATTAGAATCAATTTTGATAGTATGGGGATTACTAGAAGTGGACTTTTCCTAAAAAAGTAAGAAGTAATCTTAATGTTTATGACTTATTAGTGTATCTACTATTTAGCGTATCGCCTTTTGTAATTTAAAATAAAGTGGAAAAAATGTTCTTTAATGAAATAGCCATGAAGATAAATTTGGTAAATGTGGCTGTAAGTGTTCACTGAACACAAAACGTGAAGATCAACTTTAGCAAGCATTAACGAATAGGCAAAAGTCTTAACTAGAAACTGGAGTTTATTATGACAGATCAACACATACATTAGCTTTTTTTTTTTCAGGGGGGGCGGGTAAATAAAAGGTACTAAAGCAATTTAAAAATATTAGTTAACTATCTTTTTTCATTGTAATATTTGTAACTTGCATGAAGTTTGAGTTTCTCTCTTGATTTCATGATTATTTCCGAAAATATTTTTTTTTGTACAAGTAGGGTATGCCTGTCCTAGATGTCAAATATGTCAGGTACACCATTGCTCCATGGTCTCTTTCTACTGGGATTACTCACCCACATGGATTTATACCAAAAAGTCACCAGTTATCCAAACACAAATTTTAACATGAGATGGCCCTCCACTTTTCACTGAGCTCTTGCTATCCCTTTATTTTTCTCTGTCAAAATGTTGGCTTTTGATTTTTAACTCCACTACGGTTACATAGGATTTCTTGCTGAATTCACTACTCATATGTAGTATTTCAAAGAAATATCAAGGTTTCCATATATTTATCTTCACAAACACCAGCAAAGAGCTCTAACTATAAAAAGCCGTAAAATGTAATCAATAATTCACGCAGATATTGAAAAGGATGAAGGTGACCAATAAGTTATATTAGTTGTAAAATCTTTTTCTCAAAGAAAAAAAAAAATCATGCCAGGACACGATTAATTCCATTTACTAGCATTGATTATAGACATGTTCCCTAGCCTAAGTTCTCAAAAGATTTGGGTACAGTCTAATTCCTAATGCGAATTTATTTCCAACTCTACCTTTTCTATGGTCCAAATGAAACAATCAATATTAACCAAAATTTGAACTGTTAATAAAAAGGTTAACTGCTTATTCTATAAACCTGATAAAACATTGTTTTTAGATCATTTAAGTTTTACGCTAGTGCTCTATAGTAAAAAAAAAAAAAAAAATTCCGCACATTATGTCAAGAAATGTTATGAATCACACTAAAGGATACATCACTTATGTAACAACTTTTTTCCTACCATATTATCAAGGTATATTTATTTGTTTGTTTGTTTTAAAAAAGATTTATTTATTTATACAAGAACTGGGGTACAGGCCAGATATGCAGGAGAGTGAGAGGATTCACCAGAGCCAGAGCAGGGAACGAAACAGCCAGACTGATGACATACACTGCTGAGGGGAGCGGTGGGCGAGACAGGAGAGGTCTGCCCCGCCATGTGGGTAACTCCCTGGGCGGCCAGGAATCAAACCGGCACTGCAGTGGCTGCAGACAGCTTCACAGCGCTGTGCTCAACCAGCGGGGCCACCGGGGAGGCCCTCAAGGCATATTTAAAGTGAGCTTTGAATCTGCACAGAAATCTACAGAAAAGTTACCTGGAATGCTTAATTTCACTTGTGATCCATTGATCCACGGCATAAGAGAACCACATACAATTTGTATACGCAAAATTTGTATTTGTAAAAACAAACCACTCCCTCATCCCCCAAAACACACACACTAACTACCACTTTGTCAACTTTCTATTAGGTAGTTCTATCTCCTGCATTGTTTCACGAGATTTATAAGCCAATTTTCCTCCATATCATGTCCTTATCATGTGTCCAAGTAATTTTTTCTGAAACAAAATACAAAATGATAGGCTAGGGAGGGGGATATGTTCAACAAGAACATCAGTGGCAAATGTTGCCAGACAAACTTCTAAAGAGCCAGCTTTATTCCAATCAACATAAAGTCAGACCTTATTGTTGGAGACAAGCGATTCTCTGAGAATCAAGAGAGAGCAGAGGAGTAACTATGACTTTTAATATCCAAAACTCCTGTGATGAAAGCATAACATGGTCAAATGAGACAAGAGAAACATCCAATTTTACTTCAACCACTGGTCTCTGTACATCTTTCAACTCTGTCAACTATTTCAACTTTCTCTACTTTTCTAAATAGATTTTTCAAATAAAAGATCAAAAACAAAAGATTAACACTGTTATCAAAAGGAAAAAAATGTATCACAGCCATAACAATTTCCAGTGGGGGGCCTCCCAGGTGGTGCAGCAGTTGAGCGCTGGGTTGCAAAGCTGCCCGCAGCCTCAGCGGCGCCGGTTCGATCCCCGGCCACCAGAGGAGGGTCCCACATGGCGGCAGACCTCTCCTGCCGCCCGCTGCTCCCCTCAGCAGTGTACTTCGGTCCTTCTGCCTGCTCTGCTCCCCGCTCTGGTGAATTCTCGCACCCTCCCGCGCTTCTGACTGTACCCAGTGCTTGTATAAATAAATAAAAAATAAATAAATCTTTGGGAAAAAACAAAACAAAACAAAACAAAAAACAATTTCCAGTGGGAAGAGCTAGAGAGCAAGCCCCCCAGCTAAGATAGGGAACTCAACTCTTCCTTCAGGGTAAGACTGACAGCCCAACTGGGTAAGTTGCCAATGTCAATTCCAATACTAAGTAGTCATAAAGCTTAATTTCTGTCTGATTTTAAGATAAAATGAATATAAAAGTAATCATTTTCTTTTTGCATTTCAAAGTAGCATTACATGCATACTACCTCAGCGCTGTGGTTCCCAGAAAGTAATAGCAGGATCCCGGGGGTGGGGGGGCGGGGTGGGAGGATGTGTGTGTATCTAACAAGTGTACAGTAGAGTCTTCCAGAGGCTACCCAATGTGTGTAATTTTGAGACTGAATGAAGCCAATTTGAGAATCCAGGTTTTATAAAATCAAATTTTAACAAGATTTGCAAAAAATGGAAAATAATGTCACTCTTCTCACTAATTTTTTTGGTCAATAATTCTTCATTAAAATGTTATCTATGTTAACATGCAACAGGTTTACTGTTATTTCTAATAAATGCATTCCTCATTTTAAATTTCTAATATGGTGAATGTCAATAAACATAGCCCACACATAGAAAAGCTTTCTGTGGTCATTAACTTTTAAGAATTTAAAGGAGTCAAAAATCTGAAAAGTCTGGTAACAGCTGTCCCACATATACTCTTAGACATACAGACACATGGTTGATGAAAGTTCACTGCAGCTTTTAACAGCAAAAAATGAGAAACGTAAATGTTTTATCAACTAGGAATTCAGATAAATATGGTTTAATCAAATGATGGCACACTACACAGCAGTTAGGAAAAAAAAATATATAGTATTAATGTTTGACATTGCAGAGTATATACTATTTGCCCCTCAGGGCCATCAAAATACAGATTATATATTGTTTATGGGCCACAGTGATTGATATTAAATTCGTTATTTGATCCTGACTAATGGGGGAGGGAGATGAGGGGACAGGAGATGGCAGTAAGAACTTTGTAATACTTTCATTAAAACCCTTAAAATATTATCAACTGTCAATTCTTGTTATATTTTCTCTGCACTTTTTTTGGTACTTTAATTAAATGTCCTAAAATAAAATCACAGATGCTGTAAGAGTTAGAGAAAACTGATTAAAGGCTAAAAATCCAGTCAGTGGAACAAAAAAAAAAAATCCAATCTATATAAACTATTCATTCAACACTTACCAACCTCTTCACCTTAAGGCGCGTATAAACAGCAGGTCACAATTAAGAGTTGGCTGTCCTTGATAATTGATTATTTTTTACTTATCTTTCATCTTTCACAACACTGAACACATTGTCTTGCCACAGAAGTACTCTGGTTAATTTTCTTATCTTAAACTGACCTCTTTTACCTAGGCTTATTTGTTCCTTCCTCTTGTCCACAATTTTGCTCTACATTAACCCACCTACCTTGTTTCTTTAAACTATGCTTTTCTCTACTTCCTCTTTCCCAATATGCTCAAGCTTCTAGTCCCATCCAACAGCCAGTAGGGCTGGAACACCACTTACTAGGGCCAAAACCTTGGATACACAGTCAGCACAGGAAAAATCTAGCACCAGTCCCTAAACTGCTTTCTTCCCTTCATTCTTGAAGCAACTTTTCCCTTGATCCCCTCATAACCAAACCTCTAAAAAAGACTTGACATTTGCTACCTTACTTCCTATGTCCCCCATCATTACCATCCAACTCTAAACTTCACATTCCATTACATCAAAGTTTTAGTGACTTTCACCCTTAATTCCTAATCTGGGACTACTCCCTTGCTGTAATACAAACACATCTTTAGACAGTAATTAAGATGGGGAGAGCTGCATTAGTATTTCAGTTCTGCCATCAGCTAGCAGTGTGTCCTAAGGTGAGTAATTATTCAAGTTCTTTGAAAATACCAGCTTCTTCACCTATAAATGGATGTCTATGCAAGGTTGTAGGAATATTAATTTAGATATATATGAAGTGCCTGACATGCCAAAGATGCTGATTAAATATTAATTTTTTCCCCAATGTTCTCCAGGATATTTCTGAGGGTGACTTCCAGATAGTGCCTCCTCTCTCCGGTTGGTTGCCTCCAAGTTTGAACGTCCTGCATCCCTAACTGCTTGTGCAAAACTTCCAAGACAAAATTCAGCCTGTTCAAAAACCAGTCATATTTTCTTCTATGCTTTTGATGACTGCTTGACTCGTGTTAATGGCATTGCAATCCCCCCGCCCCACCCCGCACACAGAATGTGAGGACAGAAAGTGCTCAGAACCCCATCAGATGTCTATGTTCATGGACCAACGGGCCCACATTCTTCCCCTTCTCCTCGTGCCCACCGCGTTCAGACGATGTCTTTTCCATCTCAGTTCCCCGCCCGCCTGCCCATCTTCCCCAAATTCCTGTCTCCTACAATACATACAGGTCAAACAATGATTTCAGCACACTATTCAAAACCTCCTGTTTGTCAACACCCTAAAAATGGAAGTCAAACACTAGACAAAGGAACTTGTCAGACCCTAACTTATCCATCAGTGTTTTCCAGTTCCCTGCAGAGCTCATTTACTTGTCAGTACTGCTGCCCTTTAATTGCTCTTTCCTACGCCTTCTGACATCCTCAAACTGGTATCTTCTTCCCTTTCTAAGTCTGCACTGATCCCCCATGACCATCCCACCTTACTCTATCAGGGCCCCCAAGCAAGCTGTTTTGTCACAAATTATTTGCCTAAGTATTGTGTGCTCTATTAGACTAGGCTCTTAGGGATCAGAGGTCCTCAGCAGTCCCACAGCATTCAGGACACAGTTCTGTAGAACTCAGTTTGTAAAAAGAGGGTAAGATTTGGGATAGTCAAGGTTACAGGGAACTGACCAATATTACTTCAGGAATGGGGAGAAATAAATGAGAAAATCACTATAAACCTAGCAGGCACAAGAAAATAAATTTCAAAGTCAGACTTTAAAGGCCTGGCTGCTTTTGCAGAAGAAAGTTGGAAATGGCAATGTACACCTATTATAATGTGATTTGTAATTCATAAGACCGGGACTAGAAATAAAAATAATTTAAAGGAGAAAAATGAGCAATAGTAAGAAAATTCTCATTTTATACATTTAAGGTTAAAGTACCTCCTTAATTCCATTTCCTTCTTTCTAAGAGTTAATTATCATTCCTACTTTTGGCTTTTCAAAGTAGAAACTACTGATCACATTTTCCAGAATTAAGAAACTAAGTGTTGAGTATCAACTTCCATAATGCCTATGTCAGGATTAAATAATCCTGATCTTAAGAATATGCCACAAATTCTCTTCATTCACTAAAAAATGCCATTAAAAATATCAGATGAAGTTTTTTTTTTTTAAATCTGGAAGAGAAAAAAGCTTAAATTTTTTAAAAAAATGGCTGTACCATTTGTATAAATTCTCAATCACTCAGCAAGTATGTGCGAAGCACCTGCTATGGAAGGGGAAGGAGGAAAGAACAGAAATTCCCTTCCTTCGTGGAGTCAACATTCCAGTTAACTCTGACTTTAGGAAGCAAAGTCAAGTCCCAATCCCGAAACCTGTGGCACATTATCACATACTCTCTAGCATCAAAAATCAGGAAGTATTTCATGATTTGTAAAAAATCACTACTGAACTTCAGGTGCCACTTTGCAACATCAGCTGTAACTGCTATAGTCAAGACACTTAACGTGCCCCCCAGTTGAGGACAAACCATTTCTAGGATAATTTGTCAATACACGGTCCTCACTGCAGTTCCTGGAGGGTCCCACATTACGACTCTGCAAGTGGAAATTTACAGCGCCTGTTCCAAGCAAACTACAAACTCTCAGGGTGAGATGCATCAAGTTTTGGACCACAGTATCAAGATACTCTGAGGTACCACATGGCTTTTTAAGGGTTGAGCTGATCTTCAGCATTTGAAAAAGGTCATTCGAGCCGACAGGACACGAGTCCCCGTCCTGTCGCTGCCTTCAAGCCACCAGCGGTCAAGCCCCCTCCAATCTATTTTGGTAATCGGTGCGGACTGGGCTCTCCCTAAACGCTCCCGGGAAGACCTGCGAGGAAACCAGAGCGCTCGAGGGCGGCAGGCAGCTTTGTTCCCAGTTTTGGGAGGTTTTCACATGTAAATATCCCCGTAGAAGGGAGCCGGGGCCGCGGCCGGCGGGCGGGCGGGCGGGCGGGGTGCGGGCTGGGGGGCTGGCGGCCGAAGCCGCTTTCCAGCGGGCTCGGGCGGGGCCGAGTTCTCGCCCGTTCAACATTTTGGGTGTCACGTTGGGGCCGCCGACCCCCAAAGCGGGTTAAGTTCACGGCTCGAGATAAGGAGCCGCCCCGTCTCCGGGGCGCCCTCCCCGACTCCGGCCGACCCGGCGCGGGGTCCCGGCGCGGCGGCCCGAGCAACAGGAGAGCCGCGCGGCCCCGCGCCCCGCAGACGCCCCCGCCGCCCCCCGCGCGCCGCCCCCCGCGCCCCTTTCCCAGCCCCGCGAAGCCAATAACGGGGCCGGCGCGGCGGGCGCGAGCGCCGGGCCCTGGAACCGGGCGAAGTTGGCGGCGCGCGGCGGGGGGGGAGGCCGGCGGGGGGCGGGGGGCGCCCCGGGTCGCCGCCCGGGGGGGCCGCCGCGACCTCGGGGGCCACAGGCCGCGCCGCGCAGGCCCCGCGCCGGAGCCGGCAGGAAGCGTCCCCCCGGCGCGGGCTCCACACCGGCGGGAGACGCGCCCCGCGCAGCCCTCACCTCCTGGTTGAAGGCGTTGACGGCGTCCATGTTCGCGCGGCGGCGGCGGCGGGCCCGCCGGGCATAGACTCGCGCCGCGGCGGGCGGGCCGGGAGCCGCGGCCTGGAGGGCGGGGGCGGCGGGCGGGCGGCGGGCCGGGCCGGGCCGGGCAGGAAGCGGCGGCGGCCGAGGCGGGCGGCGGGCGGCGGCGGCGGGCCCCGCTCAGTCCCGCGCGGAGGGTGAGGAAAGAGAGGCGGCGGCGCCGGCGCTGGGCTCCAACATGTCCGTTCGCGGCGGCGGCTGCGCTCTGCGTCTCGCTGGCACGGCCCCGCGCCTCACGCTCCGGCCCACACTGGCCCGGCCGGCGAGCGGGCGGGCCTCTCGCTCCCTCTCGCCAGCGGGATGGCGGCAGCGGCCCGAGTCCACGCCGCGCGGGGCACCCTGGGACGGCTCGGGCCTCCCAGCGCTTCCTGTGCCCGGCGCCCGCCCCGCCCGCGCCGGCCCCGCCCCCCGCGCCGGCCCCGCCCCCGCGCCGCCCCGCGCGCCCGGCGACTGGTGGTGACGCCGCAGCTTTCCCGCCCGCGGCGGCCGCCGGCCCGGGACGCGGCCTGGCTCGGCGGCTGGGCCCGGCCGGGGGCGCCGGAGAGCGCGGGGCCCAGGCGGCGGAGGTTGGCCCCGAGCGGGCCCGCGCCCGCGCGCGCCTCCTCCAGACGCGGCGCCGGCGGGGCGCCCTGGGCGCCCTTCTCTGCCCCAGCAGGCCCTGCTCCCCGGCCGCCGCCGGGAACAAAGGGCGCGGGGTTGACCTCAGCCCGCCGGCCGCGCTTTTGCAGGGGCCGCCGCAGCCGCCGCCGGTGCAGCCTCCGCCGGTGCAACTTCTAATCGCGCCGGTTCACCGTGCGCTGCCTGAGGGGCCGGGAAGGACGTGCGGGCGCTGCCTCGCCGCGCCGGCCTGGAGGAGCCCCTTGCCAGACTCGGACGTCGAGTCCCAGAGCACGCTGCTGCTTTTTTGGTGTAAACGCTTTGCCCTGATTGTTCCCCTGGGGTGCCTGCCGTCTGCCGGCTACTGTACTGAGTTCTGAGGATGTGGAAATAATAGGGAATTTCTCTGCCCACAGACAAGTCAGTGCAGTGGGAAGAACAGGCAGAGGAGAAGATAACTAAAGCAGAATTAAGTCTTAGGGCAGAGACCCTGGGGAACAAAGAAGAAATGCTCATCCGACCAGAAGTCCAGGAAGGCTTCTCAGAGGAAGTGGCACCGAACTACATCTGGAAGCAGCAGCAGCGGTTGCATTGCCTGCCTGGGACTGATGAATACTGTGGCATCACCTCCCTGAAGGAGGACCAGCTGGCCCTTAGGAAGGGAGGTGACTGAGAGGAATTGACTGAGACTAGGTCCTGAGCCCACGTCCTTCTCTGGAGTTTGGATGTTTTCTCCAAGGCAGTAGGGAGCCATTGAAAGATAAGAAGAGGGTGTTGTCATGCAATGCTTTCTTCCGAGAGAGATAGGTGTAGAGTGGCTAGAACGTGGCCTGGCCACAAAAACAATGGTCAGAATTCCAGAGGATGCTGAGGACTAAAGGTGATGGTGAAGAGGAGAGAGGTCATCAGATATTGAGGAGGTGGGATGGAGGGGCTGGGACAACTAGTGTGAGCATAAGGAAGAGCAAGGTGTCAAGGGTACCCAAGGTTCTGGCATGGGTGGTGGGTTATATGTGCATTTCAGGAATATATGGGGAGGGAGGAATGGATTTGGATGAAGGCAAAATGATGGTTAACACTTGCAGGTCCTTTGCAACATGTCAGAAGCTAACCGACTTGCTTCTGTGTTACTTCATTTAATCTCCATAACAAGCGTCTGTGTGAGGTGCTTATTAGTAGTTTTATAGTTGACGTGAGGCTTAATTCAGTTAACTGGTGTGCCCAAGGCCAGGTGATTTCCTTCTGGGACCTGTGCAGTGAGTGCCCCTAGGGCAAATAAATGAAGATGTCTAGGAGGCTGTTGAGCAAACACTTGCGGATCTGGAGAGCTGGCTGAGGAGAGGAGGTGATTAGTGTACAGCTAGTGGTGGGAGGAGCTGAAAGGGATAAGAAATGAGACTGGGAACAGCCTGTGTGAGGACCTAGAAGTAGGAGTAAGAAGAGGCAGACAAAACTCCAGGAAGCTTTTGGGCCTGTCCAGTGCTGAAGGTGGTAAAGGTCAGCACGATGTGTGTCAGAGCATCTGGACATCACCAGGAACGTTGGCGGGAGTGATGAGGGCAAAAACTAACTGATGTGTACTCAAAAGAGAAAAGGCGGCAGATGTTTTTGAGAAACTTGGCTGTGAAGGCTACCAGGAATAACCTACAGAGTGGATCGAGAGCGTGCTTGTTTCTTTAAGATGATAAAAATGTCCTCTTAATTGTTGAAGAAACAAACAATACAGTTTCCAAATACTCTTTTCAGGTCCACCCATCATGTGTTTCTTATCATTACCTGTCAACTGAACTACCATTAGATGCCTTAAACCCATTTTGCTTCAGTGTCATCATGCAGAGGACCATCAACACAGCATTAGAAAATGCAGTTCTTAGTAGACCAATCTATCCCTTGGCTTTTCTGGATTTCCAAATACTGTCCAAGACCCCACACCCGTGTTTCCAACCCCCTACTAGGGCACACCGCAAGTTTTGTCCTAAGCTGAACACACCCAGGGATTGACATAGCTTGGCCCTTGCTCTCATGTAAAATCCCTCCAGGTTAACAGGCCCATTTAGCATCTAGTTGATGTTCAGACATCTCTTCCTTTCATCGGTATATCACCTATCTCACCTGTCAATTTCCTGCTTTGTGCTGGTCCCTGTGCTGAAACGCTCCCCGGGGCCCCCTCGTTGCAGACAAGCCTCCCTGGCCCTGCCCAGAGCACTTTTTAAAAAATTAATTGATATTTATTTTTTTAATATTAATTTTTAAATTTTTTTACGTCATTGTTCATTTTTAAACAATATTTGTTTCCCCTCACCCCCTCAGGTGGAGTCCCCATAGAGTTTCCTTCACCAGTGCACCCATGCACCATCACCTCAGTCCCCCGTGATAGAGCACTTTTTTTTTTTAAGATGTATTTATTTATGCATACAAGAGCTGGGGTGTAGGCCAGAAGTGCAGGGGGAGGGACGGTGTGTGAGGGGATTCACCAGAGACAGAGTGGGGAGCAGAACAGGCAGATTGACTGAAATACACTGCTGAGGAAAGCGGCAGATAGACAGGAGAGGTCTGCTGCGCCATGTGGGTCACCTCCCTAGCCTGGGGTTTCAAACTCTTGCTGCAGTAGCTGTGGATTGCTTCATAGCGCTGATGCTTAACCCCTTGTGCCACCAGAGAGCACTTCTTAACTTGTGTTGCAGATATGGGGTAAGGTAGAAGGGGTTTGCTGTGCCTGCCCTACCTCTACTGCTTTCTGTAAACAGTGGCCAAACTTTGAAATGGGCCCACAAAGCCAGATAGATACTTCCCTAACACCCACCCCCTGACCACTTCATACCCAACAACCTTCCTTCTGTGAGTTAGGGAAATGGACTTGACTAAGAAAGGCTGAAGTCTCTGGCTGGGCTGGGAAAGGGAGGCAGGGGATGCGGGTGAGTTTAGCAACACTTGGGACATGTTGCGTTTGGAATTCAGTGCCTCACAGCTATGGGAACCTTTAATGGCTGTTGAACTGAGGGTCCAAAGGAGGACATTTTCTGTGTACCATCCTGTTGAGATTTGAATGCACAAAGAACAAGATTTGACTTCTAAGACTCTTTTGTTTGGGATAGATTACTTAGGGTAAGAGAGACCTTTCTTTCCTTTTTTTTTTTTTTTTTAAAGATTTATTTATTTTATTTATACAAGCACTGGGGTACAGTCAGAAGCGCAGGAGGGTGAGAGAATTCACCAGAGCCAGAGCAGGGAGCAGAGCAGGCAGAAGGACCGAAGTACACTGCTGAGGGGAGCAGCGGGCGGCAGGAGAGGTCTGCGCGCCATGTGGGACTCTCACCCAGTGGTCGGGGATGGAACCGGCGCTGCAGAGGCTGCGGGCAGCTTCACAACCCAGTGCTTAACCGCTGCGCCACAGGGGAGGCCCTCCTTTTTTTTTTAAGATTTATTTATGCATACAAGAGCTGGGGTACAGTCCAGAGATGCGGGGAGTAAGAGGATTCACCAGAGACAGAGTGGGGAACAGAACAGGCAGACTGACCTAAGTATACTGCTGAGAGGAGAAGTGGGTGAGGCAGGAGAGGTCTGCTGTGCCATGTGGGTTTCTCCCTGGCTGGCCCGGCATGGAACTTGTGCTGCAGAGGCTGCGGATTTCTTCATAGTGCAGTGCTTAATCCCTTGAGCCACCAGGGAGGCCCAGGAGAGACCTTTCTTTAGGCTGTTTGGTCTTTAAGTTCATAGTGTTTGGGAGATCTTTTAAACAAGTTGTTTAGGTGAGTATGTGTTACCAGCCAGACTTTTAGTGCTTTGCTGGCATTTTCTCCAGTCTTTCTGTTTTCTCTATCTGTTCTGAGGCGTGGGGCAGCCAATTGCACAGTTACTACTGGACTTCCATCTTTATCTCTCCAGACAGACAAGTCAAATCTTGGAAGAAGAAATTTTGGGCAAGTGACAGAAACTCTTAGGGCTGTGGTTTGTGAGCAGAGTCTTTGAAAAAGATGGCCAGAGGACTGTAAATACCATGTGTCTGATAAATATCAGCAATACATTCTGTCCACTTGCAGACTTACTGTTCAACAGAGAACATAAATGTAAACAGATTCATAATGTGCATGTGAAAACAGACAGGTCTGAAAAGCCATTCTAGACAAACTCATGTTTTTGAAAGGAATAGGTGAAATCAATTTTCAGGGCAAGGCAAAGGTGGTATTGAGGAGGTAATATGGTTAAATCTGTGTCCTTTGTAAGTCAGCTCATCCTCTTGAAAAGAGTATAGGTTGTAGAGAGAAAGCCTGTCACCCCTGAAGAGCCCCAAAACACCACCATAGATAAGAATTCAAGAGAAAATCGGTTCTTTTTAGTGCTTTATCCCATTCTTTCTGGATCACATTAAAAAAAAGTCTAATTCAATGGCTCAAGACTCCTCCTTCTGCTTATCTCTGGCCAGTCTCCTCCCTTCCTTGGGATTTCAATGGACTCCTCAGTGCTGCCTCTCCCTACCTACTTAGGAATGTGAAATCTCCTGATTTACCAGTGCATTTCCACCTGCCCACGTTGATGTTCCCCTCTGTCTCTAAAGAACTCACTGATTCCTTTTCCTGTCAACCTCTAGCTTCAATAGCTTTATGCTATTGGTGCCAAAGTAGTAGAAAGCAGGAAGTGGAAGAAGGAAGCGCTCAATGACAGCGGGACAATGGGTTTTTAGGGAATTTTTTTATTTTTCAGCATTTTCTAAACTCTAAAAAGGCATGTATTTCTTTTGTACTTAGAAAGGGAGCTCCTTATAAAAGGAAGTTACACAGATAAGTGTGAAGCAAACCTAAAATCCTTTGGGTGAATAATCATAGCTATGATAGTTAGCCTGTGAGCATATGAATAATCTTTGAGTTGGGTTTTCCAGAAAAATAAAGCCAATATATATAACACATATACACACACACACACACATACACACATAAAATAAGACAAGCTGCTGGGCCTCTTCTGGTGGTGCAGCGGTTGAGTGCTGGGCTGCAAGGCTGCCTGCAGCCTCTGCAGCACCGGTTCGTTCCCCAGCCGCTGGCGAGGGCCCCACAAAAAAAAAAAAAAAAAGACAAGCTGGAAAGCTGGAGAATCAGCGAAGTTGGTGGTGAGCTGTGCCAGCAAGGAGAAAGGAACTAATTTCTCCTTTTTTTCCACCATTTGTTCTATTCAGGCCCTAAGGAGATGGGATGGTGTCCACCCAAAATCGGGAGAGCAACTGACTTTACTAAATCCATTGATTCATATGTTGCCCTCATGCACAGCAGCCTCACAGCTACACCCAGAAATAATTTCTGTGTCAGGTAGACACAGAAAATTCACCATGTCAAGAAATTTTAAAAGGAAGACAGTTTCTCCTGGCCATTTCCACAATTGAAACATTGAAATCGAATCTCTGCTAAAGTGAAATGTCACCTTCCGGGACTCAACTACCCCAAGCTAACAGTAACCCTTTTATTCATTCACTCACTCACAAAATAAATATGGATGTCTACCATGAGCAGACACAATGCTAGATGTTTAAGATACCATGGTAAGCAAAACAGGGACATTCCTTCATCATCATGCTACTCCTCCAGAAACCAACTCCTCGGCCTAATATTCAACATTTTTTCATACGCATATTCACGACTTGTACTGCATCATGTATTATGAGAATAAAGTCATTTTATTTTTTTCTAGCCAGCATGCATGTCTTATTTCCCTTGTCTGCACTGACTAGTCCTCCAGTTCAATTATGAATAAAAATGGTGAGAGTGGACACCCTATGTCTGATCTCAGGGGCAAACGTTCTCTCACCACTGCTTATATTGCTAGTTGTAGTTTTTTATGGATGCCCTATGAAAGGTGGAAGTCTCCTTCCATTAGTTACTTAACATTTTTTTATTCCTTTCAATTATGGATGAGGTTGAATTTTGTCAGATGTTGTTTCTGTGTCTATGGAGTGACTGGTAGGGTTTTCATATTTTACTCTGTTAATATGATGAAATACACTCTTTGGTTTTTGAATGTTAAAGCAGTCTGAAATACCCAGAAAAATGCTAGTGGTCGTGGGTTAATTATATATTGCTAACTTCAGTCTGCAAAGATTTTGTCAAGTGTTCTCTCTCTTGCTCGCTTGAACGCACAAATGAGTGCGCGCATGCACACACACACACACACACACAGAAGTTCATATACTTTTTTTTTTTAAAGATTTATTTATTTATGCATACAAGAGCTGGGGTGCAGGCCAGAGATATGGGGGGGTGAGAGGATTCACCAGAGACAGAGTGGGGAACAGAACAGGCAGACTGAGATACACTGCTGAGGGGAGCAGCAGCTGAGACAGGAGAGGTCTGCTTCACTATGTAGGTTGCTCTTTGGCCGGCCAGGGATGGAACTCGTGCTGCAGAGGCTGCAGATTGCTTCATAGTGTGGTGCTTAACCCCTTGCACCACCAGGGAGGCCCAGAAGTTCATATACTTTCACGAGAAAAAGAAAGAAGTCAAGTCACTCCAAAATTTACATAGCAATAATTGCAATCAACATTGTGGTGTGTATTCTTCCAATATTTCACCTGACTGATGGATAGATGGAGCATAAGTATACACATACACCCATGTATAGTATATGTATTTTTAGTGTATTTACACATATTTCATAAAATGAGGTTTTTTTATAACCTGCTTTTCCCTTTAGTTATGTATGTAACAATATTCTTTTTGTGTTTATGAGTAATATTAGTACATGCTTTCCTTTTCTTGTAAAGGTTTTGATGCCTGAGCAGATCCTTATCAAATAAGTTGAAAGATGTTTCCTTCCTCCTTTATTTTCCAGAAAATTTTGTACAGAATTGTTACTTCTTTGTTAAAATTTTGTTAGAACCTACCAGCTAACCCATCTGGGCCTAATGTTTTCTTTATGGGGAGGTTTATATTAATTTCATTTTAAAGTTGATATGGAGCTCTTCAGTTGTTCTGTTTCTCAAGTCAGTTTTGATCATTAGTATTATTTGAGAAATTTGTCTAAAAGTTTTCAATTTATTGGCATAGAGTTTTCAATAATCTCTTATTATTATTTTAATATCTGTGAGGATATCTCCTCTTTCATTCCTGATGTTGGTCATTTGTAAGTCTTTTGTAAAATTTCCTTGTTTGGTGACAGCTATTTTATTGATTTTTCAAAGAAACAGCTATTTATTTCAGTTGTTTATGTACTTTCTGGTGCATTGATTTCCACTCTTCATATTTCCTTGTGCTTGCATTTAATTTGGTCTTCCTTTTTTAGTTTCAAAGTGGAATGGAAGTGGAAGCTTGGATCATTAATTTTAGACATTTTTTCTTTTGTAATATAAGCATCTAAAACTTTAAATTTCCCTCTAAAATTTTGTGTCTTGTTTTATTTTCATTTACTTCAAAATGTGTGTGACTACCTGTGTGATTTCTTCTTTTATCCATTGCTTAGAAATGTATTGTTTAAGTCCCAAATATCTGAGAATTCCTCAGATATTTTTATTGGTTTGTAATTTAGTTTTATTATGGTCAGAGATCATGCTTTGTATGATTTTCAGTCCTTGCAAATTTACTGAGCCTTTTATTTATGGCTTAGCTTATGGACTGGATGATTGTTCTGTGTGCACTTGAAAATGATGTGTATTCTACTGCTGTCAGGTGGAATGTTCTATTAATGTCAATTAAGTCAGGTTGGTTGATAGCATTGTTTAAGGTCTTATCTTTCTACTCATTCTCTGTCTACTTATTCTGTCAGTTACTAAGGAGACTTGACATCTTTTGCTATGATTGTGGAATTGTTTATTTTGCTTTCCAATCCTGTCAATGGCTGCTTCATGTATTTTGATTCTTTGTTGTTACGTGTATAAAATTTTAGGATTATTATTTCTCCCGGATGGGTTGACTCCATTATCAGTAGGAAACTTTTCTCTTTACCTCTGATAATACGCTGTCCTGAAATCTATTTTGTCTGATATTGATATAGCCAGTTCAGTTTTCTTTTTTTTAATATAGTTTAGTATTTTCATAGTATATTTTTCCATCTTTTTACATTTAACCTATCAGTGTCCTCTCCAATCTTTGTGTTCATTCTCATCATACATTTTACTTCTACATATGTTTTATAAATCCCCAATACATTAGTATTGTTTTTGCTTTTGACAATCATTCTTCTTTTAAAAGCCTTTAAGAAACAAGATAATGCTTTTTATAATTCCCACATATTTAACATTTCCAGTGTTCTTCATTCCTTTGTAAAGTTCTAAGTTGCTATTTGGTGTTAATTTCCCTCTGCCTGAAGTTCCTTTAGTATTTCCTTTAGTGCATATCTGTTGTCAGTGAGATCTCTGCTTTTGTCTCCCCAACAAAGTCTTTATTTCACACACACACACACACACACACACACACACACACACACACACTTAATTTTAAAGATTTGTTGATTTATTTATTTTCATTTATTTATGCATACAGGAACTGGGGTACAGGCCAGAGGTGCAGGAAAGTGAGAGGATTCACCTGAGACAGAGTGGGAAACAGAACAGGCAGACTGACTGAAATACACAGCTGAGGGGAGCAGCAGGCGAGACAGGAGAGGTCTGCTGCCCCAGGTGGGTGGCTCCCTGGCTGGCTGGGGATCGAACTTGTGCTGCAGAGGCTTACCGGATAACTTCATAGTGCGGTGCTTAACCCCTTGTGTCACCAGGGAGGCCCCGTCACATGTATTTTTGAAATATATAATGGGTGTAGAATGCTACATTTAAAGTCCACTGCCCCCCAGCACTTTAAATATTTATTTAAATAAAATAATTATTTAAATTGTTCCATTATTTCCTACCTGGCATAATTTGTCATGAGAAGTCTTCAATTATTCTTAATTTTTTATTTGCTCTACTATTAATTAGCTATTTGTTCAACATCTGAAAATTGCTTCATATATTTTTTTCAGTTTCCTAGTTTGTTGTTGTTTTAATGATGAAAGGATGACTCTGGACCATGTTATAACCTCATCACAACTTCTGGAAGCAGAAGTTTCCAATTATTATGGAGTAAAAGATTTTTCTTTTATAGTTTAACATTCTGTTAAAGAATGATTTGCCCAACTGAGTTAATGAAGATATACTCCATGTTTTCTTCTGAAAGATTTATAGTCTTGTTGCTCATAATAGGTCTTTATTACATCTCAGATTATTTTTGTGTGTATGTGAGCGATAGGGTTCAAGTTTCATTTTTTTTTTTTGATTGATTGATTTATACAAGCACTGGTTACAGTCAGAAGCGCGGGAGGGTGAGAGAATTCACTAGAGCCAGAGTGGGGAGCAGAAAAGGCAGACTGACGAAGTACACTGCTGAGGGGTGCAGTGGGCGAGACAGGAGAGGTCTGCGCGCCATGTGGGACCCTCTCTGGAGGTCGGGGATCGAACCGGCACTACAGAGGCTGCAGGCAGCTTCGCAGCCCAGCGCTCAACCACTGTGCCACCAGCGGAGGCCCTCAAGTTTCACTTCTTAAAACATTCTATCCTCATTAATTGAAAACCTTTTTTTCCTCATTGGATTGCATTATCAAAATTTTAATCACTAGCAAATAGTGTGTTTCTGAACTTAACCTTCTGTCCCTTTGATCACTAACAATACCAAACTGCCTTGACTGCTAGAACTTTAAAAATTTTTGAAATCAATAAGTGAACATCCTCCAACTTTGTGATTCCTCAAAATTATCTTAATTGACTATTCTAGCTCCTTTGTTCTTCCATATTTAGCTTAAGCTTGTCAGTTTTGGAGAATAAAACAAATTCTATTGGTATTTTGATTGAGAGATGTGATTCTAAGTTCTAATATTCTAAGTTCTAATAGATGTGATTCTAATATTCATGACCCGGAATCTCAGTTGGGCCTATGGCGAAATCTAACAATTATGCTACTTTCCTTATGTAACAAAGGAAGCTATTCCAGAAACTTCACACAATTTCCTTTACCTTTTCTTGGCCACCACTAAGCCATGTGATTGTTTTTTGCACAGAAGGATGGAATTTCCTGGGGTGGGAATTGTTTTGGGACTACAACCAAGATGAAAATGCATACATTGTACAAAAATGAAAAATGATGTAAAAATATTTAAATTAAAAAAAATAATAATTGGGCCTCCCTGGTGGCACAAGGGGTTAAGCACCACACTATAAAGCAATCCACAGCTTCTCCAGCATGAATTCCATCCCTGGCTGGCCAGGGAGAAACCCACATGGTGAGGCAGACCTCTCCTCTCCTGTCACCAGATGCTCCCCTCAGTGGTATATTTCAGTCAGTCTGCCTGTTCTGTTCCCCACTCTGTCTCTGGTGGAGCCTCTCACCCCCGCATCTCTGACCTGTACCCTAGCTCTTGTGTGCATACATAAATAAATCTTATAAAATTAAAAAATAATAATTAAAAAATAAAAATAAAAAAGATTAACAATGATAATACAGAATAATTACACTGGGGAAAAAAAAAAAAACAAATAGGATTCATTGGCTAGAACATGGGTGACTTTCTTTCACACCAAGTACTCTTTGCCTGCAATTTGTTTTTTTTTTTTTTTTTTTTTTTTTTTTTTTTTTTTTTTTTAATTTTCTAGAGGCATGTCTTATTTATTTATTATTTGTTTGTTTGTTTGGTTTATACATGCACTGGGCACAGTCAGAAGCGCGGGAGGGTGAGAGAATTCACCAGAGGCAGAGCGGGGAGCAGAGCAGGCAGAAGGACCGAAGTACACTGCTGAGGGGAGCAGCGGGCGGCAGGAGAGGTCTGCGCGCCATGCGGGACCCTCCTCCGGTGGCCGGGGAGCAGCCGGGGATCGAACCGGCTGCAGAGGCTGCAGGCAGCTTCGCAACCCAGCGCTCAACCGCTGCGCCACTGGGGAGGCCCCCTTTGCCTGCAATTTGAACGAATAAATTCTGTTAGGGAGAAGGAGGAGGAAGGGGCTGGAGGATGGCTGTTGAGTGAGCAACCAAGATTGATTGAGTACCAAGGCAACCATATGTGAGTATATGTTGTAGCATTGTATAAACATGCAGAAAATGTGGCAGGGTATATAATCAGTGTTTGCACATGTCATACACAGTGGGGAAAGGGACCCTGCTGTCGATGAAGGCAGGAGGGGAGGCAAGCAAAAATGAAAAAAAAAAATAAAGTGTTCCAAAATACACAGATCACATGTATACATTTAAATAGATCATAAAGCAAGCCTATAAGTAGTTAAAGTAGTTGTTTCAGATCCTCCCTAGGGGCCCTGGGGTTAAGTCTCAGCACTATCACCACTACAACCTGAGTTCAATCCCCGACTAGGGAGTTAATCCACATATGGCACAGCAAACCTCTCCTGTCACACCCACTACTCCCCTTAGCAGTGTATTTCAGTGTATTTCACCTGTTCTGCTCCCCACTCTGTCTCTGATGAGTCCTCTCATCCCCATACATCTCTGGCCTACACCTTAGTTCTTCTATGTGGGAAAAAAAAACAAAACAAAGGTAGTTGTCTCATTGTCCACATATTAAGATCATACCTGCCACTCACTCCCAGTGTAATCATCTAATAAGTCTAGCACCTTGAACTTTTGACTTTTAAGTGCAAGCACATTATATGGAAGGACTGCAGGAGATGGGCAAACTGACAGCAACTGATAGGCTGACAGTGAGGGAAGACACAGGGAAATCTGTAGACCCAAGAACTCACAAAGGCAAAGTTGTCAGGGCCACTCAGTTTAAAGGACATGAGCTTTAAGTTTCCATAACCACCGGTGGCCTTCATTTTACAGCAAGTTACCACAAGGCTGCTGTCATGACAACCCCAGTTAACAAGGAGATTGAAAGGTGTGAGCCACATTCTTTACTTAAGACCTAATCAGGGCAGCAAATGATAGGATAGAGGATCATGGTTGGGCCTTTTTTGAGAAAGGAACCATGTCCGGTTCATCCTTGTGACTTTCAAGGCACAGCTTCAGCGCTGCCTTGCACGCCCTAGCTGGAGCCCACACCTCCCCTCAAGCTCATCACATTTGCAGCTCTTCTTGCTTCATTTTGAATTAAGGTGGTGATTTTTATGTCACAAAATAATGGCAAAGCAAATCCATGTATGAAGATTCTGAAAGGAACTGCCCGAGAAAGTGTTTCCCCTTCCTTAACTCCCTTCCCCACTTTGACATGATAAAGGCAGGCAGATCACATAGAGGGGAATGTCAAGGAGACTGTGTCTCTGGCTTCCAGCCCCCAGCGCCTCTCTCTGGGGAGTGGAATAGGGGTGAAGCAGCGCTCCCTCTAACCCAGAGGTGGGCAAACCTGTGACTGTTGGCCAAACGCTGGTTTTATACATGAAGTTGGGATGGGTTGTTTGGTGCTGTCGTGCTTCAGGGCAGGATGGAGTGGCTCGACGCACCCCTAGAGGCTAGCAACAAAGTCCTAGACACCGCCCATCCTCAAATAACATCATTTTGTTCGATATTTTTTGTTGTAACGTCAATAAGGAAAAAGGTAAAAGGATCCTGGGCTTGGGCCACACTGTGTGGCACTCACGTCCTCCCTTGTCTGCAGGGCACTCCCCGGGGACTCCACTACCCTCCCACATCCCAGCGATGCACGTGTGGCTCATGGGTGTGACTTGAAGTTCTCAGTCAGAGTGAGTGTGGGTGTGATGTGCCTGTGAGGGAGTGGTGTCCTGCTCAGGGTGGGTCCCATGGGGTTGCCGGGGGAGGCTCTGGGAGCCTGAGACCCTGAACTGGAATAAACTAGTTGGACAATGCATGAAGGAATGCACACAAATGCTTGTTTACTATTAGAAGCATTTGGGGTCTTTATTTAGAAGTTGTGTGAAGTTTTTGTAACCAAAAATAATATGCTTTAAGAACTTAACTCTTGTTTATGTCAACTAACCTAAGGTGACTCTGATTTCATTATACATCATTTTGCTTCAGGTCGCAGTTTTCAACAACCTATTGATGGTGTTGAGAGAGGACTTACATTTTACTACCTGGCCTTCTTCCGAAAAAAGTCTCCTATTCTGATCTTATTCTTAGTTAGGAAGACTTCAGGGGTTTACTCTGCGGGTGGGAGGTAAAGGAATGGTGTCCAAACCTTGTCTAAGGCAGCCCGTAGGCTGGATTCTGACTCCTAGGAAACCCAGGGGGTGAGGTGAGGCTGAATGCCCACTTTGGTGGCAGAGCTGGTGCTGTGATCCTGGGATGCAGAGTGAGCACTCGGGATTGCAGGGGAGACAGAGTAGTGATGTGTTTTGTTTGGGATACGATTGAATAGGCCACCAGAGCGCCCGCCAGAGAGAAGCTGGAGCTGATGAGGGATTGCATGCCCTGGGGTGAAAGAGGGAATTGCAAGACACCCCACAGAATAGCAGAATAGGTGACTCTTTTGTGGTCAAAGGAAGTGGAAGAGGTAAGGATCAGAAAAGCCTTTGGCGAAAGACCCACCAAAGCATGAGAGAGAGAGAGAGGAAGAGAGAGAGGGAGAGAAGAGAAAGAATGAATGCTAACCCTTTGCCAGCCAGAGACTCACATGAAGCCAAGCTAGAGCTGGTCTAGACGCCCCCTCCTCTCCCCATTCCCTCTGCTGCTTCATCCCAATTGCACAGTGACTAATAGCAGGTTGGGGAGGGTGAGAGCACGGGCAGGGGGAGGAATGGGGAGCAGAGGGCTGCCACACCTCCCCACTGTAATCTCCATGCCAAAAAGCCAGGGAATGGAGAAGATGTTTGGCATTTGACGTTCTAACCACTAAATCAAAACTGTGACTTAATGTGACTTGGTTATGACCTAAAAATGAGTGGGAAAGCTATGGAACGGAGGTAAGACAGGCTTCATCCAGGCTCATGAGAAGACTGTCTTCCTCAAACAGGTGGGGGGGAGCCCACAGAACCGAGGTTTGTTGGTGGCATGATTGATGGGTGTTCAACATACCGCGTACTATAACCAATACTTACTGGGAGCTCACATGTGCCAGACACTGTGGCAAGCACTTCCCCTGGGTTGGCACATCAAATCCTCCCATCAAGTCTCTACTAAGTCAGCTTGACAGATGAGGAGTGGAGGGAAAAGGAAGATGAGCTGTGGTCCACAGCCTCACAGCCAGTGAGCCTCAGGGGTGAGATGCAGACGCAGCCAGCCAAGCTCTCAATCACTATATCTTGCTGCCTCACAGCCCAGCAACCTGAGCTGGTTCTCTCAAGGGTCGTTATTTGCTCTCAACATTCCCTAGAACCGTGGGGTCATCTATTTCGGTTTTCCTATCTGGGTCTGCCACACTCAGACCTCACTGGATCAGCTGGACCACAAGCGCTAAGTGTCAGAGTTGCTTGGTCCAATCCGGATCAGCTCCGGACCTTTTTATTCTCAAAGTTGAGTCTGTTGAGCCACCCATGAGTCGGGTGGCACACCCAAATAAGTTCCACAGGCCTGAAATCCTGTAGAGGCCACAACCACTACACCTGATTCCTAGTGACAGGACAGATAACTTACTCTCCATTTTGGACAGGGATTCCTGCCTGCCCTGGGCCACTGGCTACCTCCCTTCCCTTCTGTCCCTAACATTTTGTGAGACGTAGCTCTCAGCATGCGATGGGAGTTGCCTTGCCCTGGCATCCTGTGTCTGCTACTTCATTCACTTCCCTGGATTCTATCAACTTGATATCCTGTGAGATGATCACGGTCCCACAGGCCAAGCTGTGGCACAGCACCTGAAAGTTAACATAATACGGAGGAAGGACAGTAAAAGTACATTACTACTGTCTTTGCCTGGCAAAGACCGAAAGAAACAAAAACTTGTTTCTGGTGTTTTTTGCATTGGAATAGGAAAACACGCCTTTTGCAAATCTGTAGATATGAACCGAGTGCCAAGGATTCTATATCCTTGCTATTCTTGCTCTTATCAAATGAAGCTATCCAAAAGAGCTCAAGTTTATGACTAAGTTTATGATAATCCATTGTCATTGCCCAAGACTCATCTGTTTCTCTTCACTGGTCAAACTGGAGTTAAATGGAAATGTGATAGCAATTGTCATCACAGAATCGTTCTGGTCTTTTAATCTCTGAAATTCTTCTAGGGATGTGGTATGAGCTGTGATATGTTACTTTATGTATGTCGTGTAGAGAGCGCTCTACCAGCTTACACTTGGCTCTTCCTATCATCATGGTTCTTATTTCACAGAGTCGGGAGCCAGTGTGGGGATTTGCTGTTTCTATTTGTTCCACTTATACCTTCATGAGTAGAGAAAATAAACACAGATTTGGAGACTCTTTGAGCCAAACTTAAGTCAAAAATCAATTTATTATCTTACTCCCATGAATCTCCTCTCTGACGGGTGGACAGCAGTCAGCCAGGCCCCCAGGAATTAGCACTGGTGAGGGACCCAGTTTCCAATCAGCCTCCAAAGAGCTAGGTATTTCCCTTTCACTATGCATTTATCCTGGTTAATGATGTTAACTGTTTTGGAGGGAGAGCAAGATGATGATTTATAACACACCTTTGTGATCTTATAGTGTTCTTCCTCAAGAGTTTCTAATTTGATATTCTTTTCTTCCCATGATTGCTAGTTTTGTGATCTTGGGCCAGAGACTCAGCCT
Organism: Talpa europaea; assembly: GCF_964194135.1. Classification (NCBI taxonomy): domain Eukaryota; kingdom Metazoa; phylum Chordata; class Mammalia; order Eulipotyphla; family Talpidae; genus Talpa; species Talpa europaea. The sequence continues at coordinate 139,229,165 of NC_140070.1, forward strand.
CCTCTTAGTTTCCTTAGGGCTAATAATAGAAGTTTATGATAGGGTGGTTTTGAGAATTAAATGAGCTATTATTTCTAAAGTGTTTGCACTAGAGCCTGAAAGTTAGGAAGCACTATGTATTTGTTAAATAATAAATAAATATGTTCTTCACTGATGCAAAAATCCTCAATAAAATTTTAGCTATCAGAATCCAACAATGTATCCATAAGATAATTCACCACGACCAAGTTGGATTCATTCCAGGGGCACAAGGATGGTTTAACATCCGAAAATCAATCAACGTTATCCAACACATCAACAAAAAGAAATATAAAAACCATATGATAATATCAATAGATGCTGAGAAAGCTTTCGACAAAGTGCAACACCCATTCATGATAAAAGCCCTTGAAATTCTTGGGATACAAGGAACATACCTCAACATCATAAAGGCCATCTATGACAAGCCAACAGCCAGTATCATTCTCAATGGTGAAAAGCTGAAAGCAATTCCATTAAGATCTGGAACAAGACAAGGATGTCCACTCTCACCATTGCTTTTCAATATAATACTGGAAGTCCTAGCCAGGGCAATAAGACAAGAGAAAGACATCCAAGGAATCCAAATAGGAAAAGAAGAAGTCAAACTATCACTATTTGCAGACGATATGATATTATACATAGAGAACCCCAAAAACTCCACAGAAAAGCTAATTCAACTCATCAATCAGTTCAGTAAAGTGGCAGGATACAAAATCAACACGCAAAAGTCAGTAGCCTTCCTATACACAAACAATAAATCTGAAGAAGAAGAAATCAAAAAGACCATCCCTTTTGTTATTGAAACAAAAAAAATCAAATATTTGGGAATAAATCTAACAAAAGAGGTAAAGGACCTATACAAAGAAAACTATAAAACACTGTTAAAAGAAATAGAAGAAGACACAAAGAAATGGAGAGACATCCCCTGCTCATGGATTGGAAGAATAAACATTATTAAAATGGCCATCCTTCCAAAAGCAATATACAGATTCAATGCTATTCCAATCAAAATTTCAATGTCATTCTTCAAAGAAATAGAACAATTATTGATGAAATTCATATGGAATCACAAAAAACCCCGAATAGCCAAAGCTCTCCTGAAAAAAAAAGAAGGGAATGGAGGCATCAGACTCCCAGACTTCAAACTATACTACAAAGCCATAATCATCAAAACTGCATGGTATTGGAACAAGAACAGACATACAGACCAATGGAATCGAATAGAAAATCCAGAAATAAACCCACAGATTTATGGTCAACTAATCTTTGACAAAGGAGCAAAGAATATGCATTGGAGCAAAGAAAGTTTGTTCAATAAATGGTGCTGGGAAAACTGGGTCGCTACATGCAAAAGAATGAAGCTTGACCACCACCTCACACCATACACAAAAATCAACTCAAAATGGATTAAAGAACTAGACATAAGACCTGAAACCATAAAATATATAGAAGGAAATATAGGCGAAACACTACGTGATTTGCACATCAAAGACATCTTTACAGACACATCACCCAAAGTAGTGATAGTGAAGGCAAAGATAAACAGCTGGGACTACATCAAATTAAAGAGCTTTTGCACAGCAAAAGAGACAATAACAAAAACAAAGAGAAACCCCACCAACTGGGAGAACATTTTTGCACCCAACACTAATGATAAAGGACTGATCACAAAAATCTGCAAAGAGCTGATGAGACTCAACAACAACAAAGAAAATAATCCAGTCAAAAAATGGGCAGAAGAGCTTAAAAGAAACTTCTCTGAAGAGGAAATGCAAATGGCCAACAGGCATATGAAAAAATGTTCAACATCACTTGTCATCAGGGAAATGCAAATCAAAACTACCATGAGATACCATCTTACACCAGTGAGAATGGCACATATTAAAAAAACTAGCAACAACAAATGTTGGCGAGGGTGTGGAGAAAAAGGAACTCTTCTGCACTGTTGGTGGGAGTGCAAACTGGTCCAACCACTGTGGAAAGCTGTGTGGAGATTTCTGGACCTACTAAACATAGAGCTTCCATATGATCCAGCAATTCCACTCCTAGGTATTTACCCAAAGGACACAGAAACATCAATTCCAAAGAACACCTGCACCCCTATGTTTATAGCAGCACTGTTTACAATAGCTAAGCTTTGGAAACAACCCAAATGCCCAAAAATAGATGACTGGATCAAGAAGATGTGGTACATATATACCATGGAATATTACTCAGCATTCAAAAAAGATAAACACATGCAATTTGCTGCAACATGGATGGCGCTGGAAGGGATCATGCTCAGCGAAATAAGCCAAAAAGAAAAAGAAAAATACCGGATGGTCTCACTCATAGCAGGAATCTAGAAAACTTAAATAAGGGACCAGGAAAATGAATAACTATAAGAAAGTGAAAATCAGAATCAACTAAAAACTATGAACCAGAGACACTTTTAGGGGGGCGGGGGCGGGAGGGGAGGGATTGGGGTCAGAATGGGGGCCTCAATTGTATGGGGAATATAACAATAAAATTTATTAAAAAAATAAATAAATAAATAAATAAATAAATAAATATGTTCTTTTCCTTTCCATGGTATTACCTCCATCACCATAGTTAATTCTCATTCCCCAGCATTTCTCCTAGTGTTACTTAAATCTAATTTATCTTTGCCTAATATGCATGAAAGAGTGCTTTGAGAGTACGTTATTTGTTACTTTCCACACAGTGCTTTAAAATTAGGGGTTGGCCAACTACGGGCCAAATCTGGCTCAACACTTGTTTTCACAAAGTTTTACTGGCACAGGACCACGCCCATTCAGCTGCACATTGTCTAAGGCTGCTTAGAACTGGTGGTTTGGAGACTAAAGCATTTGCTGACTTCTGTTTCACATTCGAATTTTTTAAGAGACACACTTGGATCTTTAAGATCTTCAAGAGCGAGGAATTCTCACTCTTTTCAAAATCAAAAGAGATAAATGTTTCCTTCTTGCCCCTATTGGACAACAAATGTAAATGAGTCCTATAAAACTGTTCATCCTCTTTATCTACATCACAATAAGAGGTGATTACTGTTATTCATCTGTTACTATTACCTCAAGTGCAGGTTGTCATTACCTAGTCCATGCCTGCCAAGGAGTTTGTGGACTAGCTTCTCCTGTAGTTGAAGAGGCTGCTTCCCCTCTCAAATGTCTTATGATCCGAGGCTCTCCCTTGAGATCAAAGGAGTGATTCATCTCCCCCCTGAGATCAGATCAAAGCTGAGGTGAGGGCCTTGGCCTTGTGCAGTCTTCACCTCCTACCTGGAGATACTTCCCGGAGCAGAGCACTTCCCAAGACTGACCCTGCCTGAGAGCAGGCGGCTTTCCACTCCTTCCTGACTGCATGCCACCCCCTTAATCGCAGATATTCGTCTGCTACCTCTGTGCTTGTAAGAGATTCAAGCAGAAGAACTGGCATGGATCAGGTCAAATCCATTATGATTTCTCCCCTGGGAAAACCATCCAGGGCACATGACAAGTGTCTGCTGCATCAACAGAACCAGTTTCTGTGCCTGGTATGTGGCTGCATTTTTGTGCATTTTTAATGTTCTAATAGTTTATGTTTGAAAATAATCCATTAGATGTTTGCTGTGTGAGAGTGATCTCACATCTCGTTCTGTCAGTGGAATTGCCATTCACAGGTCATTTTCTGCAATTTGTCTTTAAAGCTACTTAAAATTGCCCTAGTATTTTCCTGCAATACCTGCCACTCTAAGGACCTGTCTCCCAGGACACAATTCCTATCATTCTATAATGCAATGACACTGCTTCGTAAATCTTTAATGTATGTTACTTTTCAGATTGGCAGATTTTGTACTTATTATCTCTGACATTTTCATTGTCTTCTTTTGCAAAGTGACATTATTGCCTTTCTAGCCTGGGTAAGATTTAAAGCCTAATCTTTCCTCCATCCATTTATCAGAATCATTCATAATTCTCTCTTTTTGCCCTTTCCCCTGACACAATGTATAAATTCAAAGATTTTTCATCTTGACCTATTTCCTTGAACATTTTTCTCTAATCATTACTTCAGTAAAGAAATATTGCCTAAAGGACAGCAGCTGCCTCAATCCATGTTTGTATCCCAATTTATTGAGCTAGTTTATGGATTTCTTATACCAAACTCTTAAGAAAATGTTGAAATATACTGCTAATGAAAAAGGACAATTGTTATATTGTTTTCTTATGAACATTATTTATAATGTCCCTTTTAGAAGCATTATAAATTATTTCTAAGTTGCCTCTATCTCAGGCTTGCTCTTTACGGAAATTTAAAATTTCAAACCTTATTTATCAGCAGACTATAGTATATTTTAATTGCTTTGAGAGCATTGGACACTTTTCTCAATCTAAAGGCAGTGGAGAGGGCCTCCCCGGTGGCGCAGCGGTTGAGCACTGGGTTGCGAAGCTGCCCGCGGCCTCTGCGACGCAGGTTCGATCCCCGGCTGCTCCCCGGCCACTGGAGGAGGGTCCCACATGGTGCGCAGACCTCTCCTGCCGCCCGCTGCTCCCCTCAGCAGTGTACTTCGGTCCTTCTGCCTGCTCTGCTCCCCGCTCTGGCTCTGGTGAATTCTCTCACCCTCCCGCGCTTCTGACTGTACCCAGTGCATGTATAAACAAACAAACAAACAAACAAATAAATAAATAAACCATGCCTCTATTTAAAAAATAAATAAATAAATAAAGGCAGTGGAGAGCTGAACAGGGCCGAGTCCCTGTTCTCATGGAGTTTGCAATTTCAGGTGGGAGTCTGAAAAATTGAAATAAAAAAGAATTGCAATGCAGGCAGTGTCTGTTCTGGGTCAGTTCTATGAGTTCTTTTTTTTTTTTAATTAATTTATTTATACAAGCACTGGGTACAGTCAAAAGCACAGGAGGGTGAGAGAATTCACCAGAACCAGAGCAGAGCGGGGAGCAGAACAGGCAGAAGGACCGAAATACACTGAAGAGAGAGCAGTGGGCGGCAGGAGAGGTCTGTCGCGCCATGTGGGACCCTTGCCAGTGGCCAGGGATCGAACAGATGCTGTAGAGGCTGCGGGCAGCTTCGCAACCCAATGCTCAACCGCTGAGCCACCAGGGGAGGTCCAGTTCTATGAGTTCTATTGAGTAGATTTGTTGCCATAATCAGAAAGGGTTTCCTGGAAGAATTGAACTTGGTTTTAAAGGAAGTAAGCACAGGATGACATGGAGTTGGGAAAGGTATTTCAAGATGAAGGAACAGGTTATGTAAAATAACAAAATTCTTTTTTGGGTAACTCCAGCAAGTCCAGATGAGCTTGAAGCAGAGATTATCTAGCTCAACATTCATAAATACACATGTATTGGGGCCAGCTGGACTAAACCAAAGTTTTAAGAAACTCTTTCTAGATGATGCCACAAGATCTGGAGACAGATGGTGGGGGGGATGGGAGGAGATCGAGGACCTGGAGGGGAGAAAGAGGATAGCTGCAGATAAAAGGTTTGGACAATGCATTATAATCTCATGGGCAATATTCTCAAAAAAACCACTTCTGTGTGCTTCTTATGTAGGTTTCTAACGGGTAGTCCTAATTTTCTCTACTTGTCTTTAATAGTTTTAGTGAGTGTGAATCTCAGTGTCCAGGTCTATAGACTGAAGGAAATGAGACAAGAAGACACGCTTCCTTGATTTCTTTTTTTTTTTAAGATTTATTTATTTATTTATACAAGCACTGGGTACAGTCAGAAGCGCGGGAGGGTGAGAGAATTCACCAGAGCCAGACAGAACAGGCAGACTGATGAAATACACTGCTGAGGGGAGCAGCGGGCGGCAGGAGAGGTCTGCGTGCCATGTGGGACCCTCGCCCAGTGGCAGGGGATCAAACCGGTGCTGCAGAGTCTGCGGGCAGCTTCTCAACCCAGCGCTCAGTCGCTGCGCCATCAGGGAGGCCCTGCTTCCTTGACTTCTGTGGATGAAGTCTAATTTTAGGAGGGAGCAAAAACAAATACTTAATAAAAATGCATGTCTCTAAGCAGATTGTGTGTGTGTGTGCATGTGTGTCCCTGAGACCCTTATCCCTCTTCTAGTCTCAGGAAATGTCAACAGGATTAAGTGAGCTAATGGATTCTTTTTTCTTTCAGTAATATTGCTTTCACATCCAAAACACACACATGGCAGGTTGGTTTCTGCTCTCAGACAACATCATGCAGTGATAATGAGCTAAGACTCTGTAGCCAGGCCCCCTGGGTTCAAAGGTATCTAATGCTCTCTAATATTTACTTGATTATAGTTGTTAATTTTATTAGTAAGGACTTCTTAGCCTTGTTCATTTTTGTAAGATTTGACTGGCCAATTCCTGAGAGGTGAAGCCTGGTAAAGGCTGTTGAGAGTCACCCATTATGAGGACCTATCAGTGTCTCTTGCAGCTCTGTCAGGGTTTGCTGGTAGAAGTCAAGATTTTAGGTATCTAAAAGTTTGAGTTCTATCTGATCGGTTGTAATTTTGTAATTATGATATATTCCCTTAGTGCTTTTCATTTTGAATTTTGTGTGAAGAGCATATTAGTAACAGGTACCTGGCACATCTTTTTCTCTTTTCCACCTCTTTTTAAATTTATTATTATTATTATTTTATTTTTAATAAATTTTATTTTTATATTCCCCATACAATTGCAACCCCCTTATTTTGACCCCAATCCCTCCCCTCCCCACCTCCCACCCCCCATAGAGTGTCTCTGGTTCATAGTTTTTTGTTGATTTTGATTTTCACTTTCCTATAGTTATTCATTTTCCTGGTCCCTTATTTAAGTTTTCTAGATTCCTGCTATGAGTGAGACCATCCGGTATTTTTCTTTTCTTTCTGGCTCATTTCGCTGAGCATGATCTCTTCCAGCTCCATCCATGTTGCTGCAAATTGCATGTGTTTATCTTTTTTGAATGCTGAGTAATATTCCATGGTATATATGCACCACATCTTCTTGATCCAGTCATCTATTTTTGGGCATTTGGGTTGTTTCCAAAGCTTAGCTTTTGTAAACAGTGCTGCTATAAACATAGGGGTGCAGGTGCTCTTTGGAATTGATGTTTCTGTGTCCTTTGGGTAAATACCTAGGAGTGGAATTGCTGGATTATATGGAAGCTCTATGTTTAGTAGGTCCAGAAATCTCCACACAGCTCTCCATAGAGGTTGGACCAGTTTGCACTCCCACCAACAGTGCAGGAGAGTTCCTTTTTCTCCATAACCTCGCCAACATTTGTTGTTGCTAGTTTTTTTAATATGTGCCATTCTCACTGGCGTAAGATAGTATCTCATGGTAGTTTTGATTTGCATTTCCCTGATGACAAGTGATGCTGAGCATTTTTTCATATGCCTGTTGGCCATTTGCATTTCCACCTCTTTATATTCAGCTCTCCTGTCTTATTTTCATTATTTTGTCTTTGTTCTTGCTGCAGCTAAAGGAGCCAGTTGACCACCCCAAATTCATGCTCCATCTTCTTGGTGTAGGGGTGACTGCCCAAAGATCAGTTTCCCACCCCTCCTCACGTCCAGTCATGTGATTAGTTCTCAGCCATGGAATGTGGGCGGTGGTGACGGGGGTCACTGAGGACATCATGATTTTCACTGATTAAATCAGATGTTCACTTAATTTCAGATGAGTTTTCGAACAAGTTGGGGAAGAAGGAGCTTCTATTTGCTTATTAATTCTGATTCCTCAAAGGTCTAGGGGATCAGAGGTATCTAAACCATTGCTATGGTCTGAATATTTGTGCTTCCCTAAAATTCACATTGGAACCCTAATCCTCAAAGTGATGGAAATAGGAGGTCGGGCCTTGGGGAGGGGATTAGCTCATGAGATTAGTGTCCATTTAGAGGAGGCTCCAGAGACATCCCTCTTCCCCACTGCCATGTGATGACACAGCAAGGAAGTGGCCATCTGTGAGCCAGGAACAGGTTCTCACTAGACCCAATGGGCTGGCATCTTGATCTTGGACTTCCAGCCTCCAGAACTATGAAAAATAAATTTGTTTTTTATAAGCTGCCCAGCCTGTGGGATTTTACTATCGCAGGCCTGATTGGACTTAAGAGTTGTGTGGTGATATAAATGACTTCCTTGCTGTCTATGTTCTCTATCACTGTAAGTTCCCTGAGGCCTAGGGCTGCCCCTACCTAGGTATCCATGGTTTCCTTAAAGCTTGGCTTATGGTAGACACTTCATTAATATTTATGGTATAAATGAATGAAGTGCTGGCCATCTCCTCCTCACTTACTTTCTGGTGACCCCATAAATTGATTCTTTTGCTGAGTGACCCTCTGTTTAAGCCAGGTCAACATCTTTCTTAATAAGAAACCAGGCCAATGGAGAAGGGGCTGAAACCCTAGGAAAAGAATTCCCCCTCTGTGTCTTTAAGTTAAGACTTGAGCGATGAGGAGCCGGGAAGGCTGTAAGTGAGATTAACTGAAAGAAGCTGTATCTGATAAAGAGAATACGCCCTACACGGGGCAGGCACTGAACAGGTGCTTCTCCCACATCCCCTCCTGGAGTCCTCACAGGCCCTACCGTGTTGGTGCTATTCTCCCTGTTTGGTAGATGATTCAGGGCTGTGCACTAGGAAGCAAAGTCAGAATTTAAACCTCCACTTCTTCAAGTTTGAATTTCCTTCTACTGAACCGTATAAAAAGAAGTCAGCATTTTGAGGTTCAAAGTTCAGCTGCTAGATTTTAGGAAGTCTTAATTTCTCTGAGTCAGTCTCTTCTGTGGAGCAGGGATAAGGATGACGCTGATTTTCGGCTCTCTGAAGTTCACGGTGAGGCTGCAATGAGAGTACCGCGATGACTGTTTGTAGGCTGCTGGCCTCTGCAGAGTTGGTTCTTTCATGGTGTCCTGGAGAAGTTTGCACTTGAATGTGTTGTTTGACTTGGACACTAGGCAAGAGTAGAAGACAGGCAACCCCTCAATCTCGCAGAGTAAAAATAATGCTCAATCACCTGAGAGATGTTTTCTGTTTCTGCTTTCTTCTGTTTGAAGTGTTTGACTTTCTCCTCAGCCCTATTTGTTTCGGTATAGGTGGGTAGGCCTTTAACCCAGTTGCTGTTCCTCAAATCAGTTTCTTAATTTGCATTGGGGGAAGTGTTGCCTAAGCTTATTTATTCTTGTCCAGTCTTACAGAAGTCTCTGCTGAGGAGCAGCATGGGGAGGGGACAGGGCCTTGGACGGTCATCACAAGCCCGGGGTGGATTCTAGGCCTTGACACACTGCGGCCTTGTGGCCTGGGGCAGGAGATTTCCCTTCCCTGCATCTCAGGCTCCCCAACTGTGCAGTGGATGGGGCTGTTCTTGAGGGCCTCTGCCCTGTAGGGCTCAAAATAATCATAGAGTCTTAAGCAAATCTGAGCACCTGCTGTACACACCTGCACCTCAGCAACATGGCCCCAGTGGGATCTGCATTTATTTGTTTTTGGATAATTTTCCCTTCTTACTGTAGTGTTATCTCTGATGATTTGTTTTTAACATCCACCCCTTCTCCCCCACCCCCCGCTTTGCTCCATCATGCGAGTAAGATGCACATGTGCCTTTTCTACCTTTTGCTGAATCTTCAGGGCCTGAAATGGACAGATAGGGAACAGGACAATTGCAGAAGTACATCGTGGACCTGGCAGGCTTTAGGGGCAAGAAGTATGAGTCAGGGCCTCCCCTGGTGGCGCAGCGGTTGAGCTCTGGGCTGCGAGGCTGCCTGCAGCCTCTGCAGCGCTGGTTCGTTTCCCGGCTGCCAGCGAGGGTCCCACAAAAAAAAAAAAAAAAAAAAGAAGTGTGAGTCAACACATGAGAAAAATGGGGCAAACAGCTGGAAACAGGAGATTTAAATCTAGGAAGGTGACTGAGAAACAGGCCAGTTTCAGTCATTTCTGACTCTGGGACTCAAAAGAAGGCCCTGCTGACCTGGGTGTGACCAGGCTAGCACTGTATTTTAAATAAAAATCCAGATAAGATCATCCCCTTATTAGAACTCTTCAGTGGATTGCTCTCATGCATAAAAACAAAAGAATTCGAAAGTCCTGACCCTAGTCGAGAAAGGCTCTGCGGTCTAAGCTTTGCTATTCTTCCCATTTTCTGCCGCTCTTCCTTGTTCCCTGTGGGCCAGCTACGCTGGTTTCTTAATATTCCTCAGTAGGGTTGTACCTCAGGATAATTGCACATGCTTATCTTCTGCCTGGACTAACCTCTCTCTTTATCTTTGTCACCACGGTCATCTGTGGCCATGTCACATTCTTAGAGGTGTTCCCTGACTACTCAAACGGAAGGGGCCAATCCCACTCCAGATTTTCTTTGTCTTTTTGTTCAAATTTATTTTTCTTTTCTCACTTACCAATGCCGGCCTTGTATTATAAAGGGGGTTATTCATGACATTACCATTTTTAATTGTGGACCACGTTGATAAGAGTAAATCTCAAATGTAAAAGCACTTCATTTCTCTCACTCAATCTGAAAATATCTGGTTCTCTAATATGGAGATAGTATTAATTATGACCAATTAACCCATTCTGAAAACTATGGATGATCATCATGTGGTATCTCTCTCCCAAGAGCATTTTAAGGGAGCTCTGATTCTGCACCTTTATATTGTCCAGCTGAAAAATCTCAGCTAGTAGATAAACCCACTCTGAGCAGCAGAGGGCTCTTATGTACATAGCAAAGATTTGACTGCTTTCAAAGAGCATGAGCACAGGTGTGCAAATCCTCTGAGGTCTCTGTATTTATGTGACTTTTTTTCAACAGGTCTGATTTCCATGCTCATGGTCTCTGTGGACTCTGCCTTTTTCCCAGGCTGTTCAAAAGAGTGAAATGTGACAAAGACAGCCTGTGAGAAAGTGTTGAGCCCCTCTAAATCGAGATACTCATGCAAAGTATAGTTATTAATCAGGAGAGCAGTAGAAGCAAGACCTCATGGGATTGCTAAGAGGTCAATGAGCTAAGGACACAGAAGGTTCTCCGGAAGCTCTGAGATGTTGTTTGTTGCTTGGCAACTTCTCCTTTCTCAGCAATTTCAGTCTTGTGTCTCCAGTAATGTGCTGAGATGCCCAATGCCTGACAGACACTTCAAAGTGAATGGAGCTGGATCAAATCTCTTGCCCTATTCTCTACCTGCTTCCAAAAGAAAACCAAGCACTCTCTAGCCTCATCTTCTTGATTCCATGAAAGTCCCCAGAACCCAACCCACGGCTCAGGTCAAAATCAAACCCTGGATTCTGCTCTTTTTCTTATTCCACCCATCCTAAGCCCAATCTCTTCAGATACATGGCAACTCTGCCCGCCTCCCTGCCCTCTCTACTTCCAGGCTCACACAACCCGCCATAATTGCTAGACCCGACTTCTGCAAAGAGCCTTCTGCTTCTTCTCTTGTCCCCTTCTACCTGTTCCTCAAAGGCTGCCAGAGTGTTCTTTGAAAACAGATCACATCATACAGCTCCCTTGCTTAAACCACCCTCCCACCCTCCAAAGAGTCTCCATTGCACTTAATAAAATACCCCAGGTCCTTTGCCTGGCTTAGAAAATCCCTCCCAGCCATGCCCTTCCTGAGCTTGCAGACTCATCCCTACATATTCATTCTTTCCCATTCATGAACACTGCCCAGGTGAGTGGCTGGCTCCTTGGAGGACTCTGATTCTCAGTTTAAATGTCATTTCCTGAGCCCTCCTGAGCCCTCAACCCAAAGCTGTGAGGCAGGCAACTCTCGTCCTAAGGCTGCCTGCTTGTGTCTATGCAGGCGTCTGTTTTGATAAACCTGTCCCTTTTAAATGCAGCTCTTTCTGCCCACTTGCATCTGTGCAAGTGTCTTCTCCTTTTCTTTTCCTAATAAACCTATGCTTTTTAAAATGTAAAAAAAAAAATTGTAAAAAAGAAAACAAAGCCCTGGGCCAGCTACTCTTTCCCTCCCTGAACACCCTCCCAGAACACTTAGGAATACTGACCACTAGCTGATATTGTCTACAAATCACATCATGTTCTTTTTAAGCACTTGCATTCAAGTCTCATCTCCTGATTAGCCCTATACAGAGGTGGCGTGCTATACTTTGGGATTGTAGAATATGGAGAAATACTTAGAGTTTTTTTTTTTTTTTAAGTTGATATAACGTTGGTTTACATCACTGTATTTTGGAAGTATAGAATTCCCCCCTTCAAGTCTTTTTTTTTTTTTTAAGATTGATTTATTTATTTATATAAGCACTGGGTACAGTCAGAAGCATGGGAGGATGAGAGAATTCGCCAGAGCCAGAGCGGAGAGCAGAACAGGCAGATTGACGAGGTCACTGCTGAGGGGAGCAGCGGGTGGCAGGAGAGGTCTGCGTACCATGTGGGACCCTCGCCTGTGGCCGGGGATTGAACTGGTGCTGCAGAGGCTGCGGGCAGCTTCGCAGCCCAGTGCTCAACCTCTGCGCCACCAGGGGAGGCCCCCCACCTTCAAGTCTTGTTACCATAATGTGCCCACCACCAAGTCCACCACTACAGTCCATTGTGCTCCCTGCCGCCTTTATATTAATTCCTCCCTCTTCCTTTCCCCCTCTGGATGCCTCAGTTCTTTAGTCTGCTTTCAAGTACTAGTTTTTGAGTTTGGCTTTCTCTGACCCTCTCTCTGGGTTTTTTGCCCATGTAAGTGACACCATCTGTTATTTGTCTTTCTTCTTCTGCCTTATTTCACTTAGCATAATCCCTTCCAGACCTGTCCATGTTGCCACAAATAGCATGAGTATATCTGTTTTGATTGCTGAGTAATATTCCATTGCATATTTACACCACACATTTTTGATCCACTCATCTGCATTTGAGCATTTAGGTTGTTTCCATAGTTTGCCTATTGGAAATAGTGCTGCAATAAACATGGGAGGAGAAGCAGGTTTTTTTTTTTTTAAGCAAATATCTGTGTTTTGTAATACAGATTTGTAACAGAGATATCATATCACCCCTTGGTGTAGTCACAGCAGTCAAATGCAATGATTTCAGAATTGGGGGGGTGAAGGAGAAACCATGGGAAATATGACCATGAATGAGTTATCCAAGGAGACTGAGATAATGATGCCGACAATGTTGAATCAGAGTTCTTTAGAGATAACACAGGCATTTTTCATGTATTTTTCCCATTGGATAGTCAACAGTAAACACATTCTGTGCCTCCACTAGGCCTGTTTTGGTCTTGTTGGGAAACTACTGCAATCATTAGGGAGTTGAAATGATCATTCGAATAATTTCCAGCGGCCACTTGAAGCAATCATGGTCTTTGGGAACTGCTCTAGCAACTTTTTGAAGAGAGAAATCATGGTAGTTATAGAAAAATTAAGCAAGGGCATAGATGCCAGTGGTGGTTTCTTGGTTCATTCACAAGGAAAATAAACCTAAGCTTAGAACCCTCCTTCCTTCACATTCCCTATTACTGACTCAGTGGCGTGCTTAAAACATGACTGTTGTAAAAATTTGAGACACTTGAAATGAGCCACTCTCTCCTCTCTCCTCAAAGCTATTCTCTCCCAATGCCATCTCTTCCTTCCCACTTTAAATGAAAAGTGTTTGGGCTGATACTTTCTCGAGGTTGTGCGCACACATGTGAATGACCCATAGCCTTCACTTACCACTTCTTTGAGGGAGAATATTAATGAAATTAAATAGGAATAAGCACTAAGAAAACATATTTAATCTGCCTCCCTGGTGGTGCAGGCGGTTGGGCGCAGTGCTGTGAAGCTGTCCGCAGCCTCTGCAGTGTGGATTCGATCCCTGCCGTCCTTGGAGCAACCCTCATGGCGAGCAGACCTCTCCTATCTTGCCCGCTGCTCCCCTCAGCAGTGTATTTCGTCAGCCTGCCTGTTCTGCTCCCCACTCTGTCTCTGGTGAATCCTCTCACCCTCCTGCACATCTGGCCTGTACCCAGCTCTTATATTAAAAAAAAAAGATACTCAATTTCATTCATGGTAAGGCAAATTGAAATTAAAATCATTTTAAAAAAAGAAAACCTATTTAATCAATATTGTAGAGCAGGGGGTTAGGTGTCTCCTCATTTCTTTCTGCATCCTAGCTGCGTTACCTTGGGGAAGTGACATAACCACTCTGTGCTTCAGTTTCTTCACATATAAACAGGAATTGTTGAATATACCTATCCCATAAGTTTGTTGTGAGGATTAAATGAATTAATATATATAACACATTTCAACAGAGCCGGGTACAGAGGCATGCTATTTGAATTAACTATTACTGTCACCGCCATTACCATCAGTACCACTGTCATTATCACTGTCACCACCACCACCATCAATACCACCACTACCATCATCAGCACCACCGTCGCCATCATCATCAACGACCATCATCATCACTACGTCATCATCATCAATACTACCATCATCACCATCAACATCACCTTCCATCATCAAAATTCTTAGGGCAGCAAAGCAAAATTCTATTCTCCTTATTTCGCATTTTTCCCTCAGTCAATTCAATCACAGATGAGTTTGTTGCTTATTAACACCACCAGAGGGCAGGCTATGGCAGGAAAATGTAGCAAAGTTAAATCAATGGAAGACTTTTTTTTCACTTGCTTCTTGAATTTTGGAACTGCCTGTGTGTGCCTTCCTCCAGGCTGGATTCTCTAAGCCATGCCTTATTTATCTGCTAAGCAGTTCTATTTCTCTGTCACAGTGAGTTTCTCTTGTTCAGAGACAGACGTATGATTCTGAATATTTGAAGCCAATGTTTTCCTCTTTGCTCTAAATGACGAAATAATTTGCGAAATGAGAGAAAGTAGAAGTTGGTGGAAGTCAATAGTGGTTTTCCTTGCCAATAAGCTATTTTGATTTTAGGTTTCCATCATTAGCAAAAAGTGTCCAGAAAAGAGGGTTTACATGTGGCTTGGGGGTCACCCTCCCCTCCCCTCCTATGTTTGGAAGGCACTGCTGGTAGATTATGTGGTTCTTCCTTGCTGAGTCCAAAGGCAGTTCTAGCTGCCTTCTCTGCACAGCACTCTCATCAACTAGCAGCATGTGGCACTTGAGATAAAACCAATTTGGTTTCCCTGAGATGTCCTACTTCTCACTTCTTATCACTCCCCATTCAAAATAGTGTTTGGATTAGGGTGCCCTATCTCAAGAAGAATATTTCTGCAGTGATGCTTAATCAGGGCAGGTTCATTCTCTGAGTATTTTAGAAAGCTGTGGGGGCATTTTTGGGTATTATTTATTTCCATTTTTCCATTTCCACTTATTAAATTGGAAGAACAAAATTGCTATATTTATCAAAGAGCTTGATTATAGACTTTTATTTAGTTCAAAACTTTTATATTTTTAATGGATGTATTTGTTTTGAAAAATTTCTGGAAGCATATTCACCAGTGGTGAGAAGATTATTTAAATTTTATTAAATTTCTGCTTTCTTTTCTATTTATAAATATTTATAATTTTTTTAAAGATTTATTCATGCATACAAGAACCGGGGTACAGCCAGTTGCGTGGGTGGGTGAAAGGATTCACTAGAGACAGAGCAGGGAGCAGAACAGGCAGACTGACTGAAATCCACTGCTGAGGGGAGCAGCGGGCGCGACAGGAGAGGACCCCACGCCATGTGTGACCCTCGACAGCTGGCCGGGATCAAACGTGTGCTGCAGAGGCTGTGGACAGCTTCACAGAGAGGTGCTCAACCGCCTGTGCCAAGAGGGGAGGTCCTGCATTTATAAATTTTTATAGTAATTGTGTTTTAAATCTATCATTTCAAAATAAATATACCTTCTGCAAGCGTCCAAATAAATCACATTAGTCTATCTACTTGCTGTATTTGTTGACTAGGGCTAGCATAAAAATGAACCCCTCACTAGGGAGCTTCAACAATAGAAATTTGTTTCCTCATAGTGCTGGAGATTACAAATCGAAAATCAAGGCATCATCAAGATTAGTTTCTTCTGAGTCTTGTCTTCTCGGTTTACAGGTGAGTCTTCTCCTGTGTACCCACGTGACCTTCACTTGATGCTGTGGCCTAATCTCTTCCTATGCAGACGAGTCGTCAAGTGGATTAGGTGCATCCCCAAAGGCCTGATTTTAATTTAATCACCTCTTTAAAGCCCCTATATCAAGGTATATTCACATTCTGAGACACTGGGAATGAGAACTCAGGCCCTAACACTTACCTTCTAAATAAAACAAGGAAAGCCAGCAGCTTTCCCAGGAACATTTTCTCTGCTTCATGCACAGGGACACAATGATTATCTGCGGCCCGCTGCAAGTTATTTTATAAATTTCAACACAGATTCCTCACACGTCACTGGTAATACGAAGAAGACCCAGAATGCATGCCCACAAAACTGTTTCCCTTCCCGGTGGATTCATGATTTGTAGTATTGGAAAAGAGTCAGACTTTCTTCATTAGAGGCCAGTGGTCAGTCAACCCGCATTTATTGGACACCCCCCCCCTTGCCCGGATGTGATATGTTTTACTAGGTGTGGGAATAAATAAAATTTAATTTATTAAAAATAAATAGAACCTCAAGTCATACCTTGAAGGACCTTTTTTTAATTTCTGAGGATTTCGGGGCTTCACCCTGAACACAGGCACGCTGGGAACGAGGAAACATTTCAGGCTGAGAGACAAGCAGCCTGACTTATTTCATGGAGAGGGACATATTTTTGTAAGTAAGTGACCACAGAATAACAGGATAAGCCAGGACTTGCCCAGAAGGCTCTTGACTCCCTGCCCAGTGCTTTCCCGGGCAGATTGCCCCCCCCCCCAACCCCAGTGCTCTCCCCCAACTGCACACCGAGTTGTGTACCAAATGCTGTAGGGAACAGAAGCAGAGAAATCCAAGTCGGATTTCTGGGTGTCACGAGATGAAGGGGCATGAGGGGAGAGCACACCCCAAATTTGCACAGGCCTAAAGGGTCTGGCCAACGGTGTGCACAGAGACAGAGCAGACGCTCTCTGTGAAAGAACTTTAGTAGAAGTGGTGTGCCTAGAGAGGTAAAAGAAGAAAGGAGATGAGTTTGTTAATAAAACACCCAAAATGATCCATTTCCTTGCGGGTGAAAATGTCCAGTCAGACAGGATTGACCTGAAACAGGGCCCCTGAGGCCTGAAAGTTAAGGGGCCTTCTGGAGGGGAACCACAGGGAAGAGGTGAACAAGGCCAGGCAAGTCTGGGCTGAAAGAAGCAAGATCAGAGCACAGAGCAAGCCTCCCCGCGGGGCTCTCTCCCACCCTACCAGGTGTCGCCTTCCACGTCCCCTTCCCAGCAGAACCAGGGTGCTAGTCAGGTCACAGGAACAAGAGCTCTTCTGTCTTCTTCCCCGAGCCCACTTGCCTGTTACTTGCTTCACCTGGCTGCTCAGCAAAGCCCTTCCCTAGATGGGCATGAAGACCCCTGTAGCAGGAGGAGGGAAGCGACAGGGATGAGAGGAAAGAATCAGGGAGCAGGGTTTTAGGGCCTGGATGGCCTCATAGTGTAAGGGCTCACTGTGTCCAGTGAACTCATAGAAAGAACTTAAGAAAGTAAGGCCAAGGGAGAGGAGCTGGCAAGATTCAGGGAGCAACCTGCCCCACGAGAGAGGGCAGGGTTTTGTGGGGTCACCGCAGCACTGGCAGCAGGGCGGGGAGGCCGAAGGTGAGTCTCACGGAAATGGGTGTTGGCAGTGTGTTTCAGTGGATCTGCCTGTTCTGCTCTGCACTGTTTCTGGTGAATCCTCCTCCTACCCCCAACACTTTTGGCCTACACCCCAGTTCTTGTATGCATAAATAAATAAATCTTTAAAAAAATAATTCTCTTGACAAAGTATAGCTATCTGTGTACCTGTGTCTTTAAAGCTATTACAATAATTGGATAAAATGTTTACATGCTGTGGCTGCTTTGGCTGCCTGAGGCACAGACTGAGATGAGGAGGTGAACGTGTCTCTGTAAATGTGCCTGGCATTCAATCTGGAGTGTCATGGTATCAAGAAGATGCAGATAAATTGGCAGAGGTTCAGAAAAGATCAGCTAAAATGATGAAAAGAGAGAAGATGGAAGCCGCTATGCAGGGGATGCTTCACTAAGCAGTCAGCCAGCTGAAAGGAAGTGGGCTCTAGGATGTCTATGAATATTTTCAAGCAATGACAAAGAGCAGACGTTATTATCTGAGCTTTTTTGGAGGTCTAAGAAAACGCGATGTGTGTAGATACAAAAGAAGAAAATTACTTCAATCCACACAAAAGGCATCAAATCATTTTACCTAAACTTGTGTTTGATCTCAACTTGTATATATTCTTTTATTCACGCTGGCTGCTTGCTAGGGTGAACAGTTATCCCTACTTCCCTGGGTCTGAGGATGCAGGGCTGCCTGTGCCCACACCAGGCCAATCTGGGCAGACCTGGCAGTTGGCCTCTCTACTGTCTGCCCTGATGGTGTCAATGCCATGGAGGGTGAAGGTCATAACCTAGGCTCTACCTGTCATCCATCGGGGACACTGGGTAACTGGAAAATTACCAGAAACCCTATTTGCATGAGGATCCCACATCTCCTGGGAGAAATGATAAAGAGATCTTTGGGGCTTGAGGTCAAGTCACAGACTACCTTGTGGAAGAGTTCAACTCAAATCAGGAGGCAAAAGTGCCCACCTGAGCTTCAATCAAGAGACATCTGGTTTAGTTTTGTCAGTTCCTTTGTGGGTTGCTTTTTGGTGGTTGTTTGCTTGCTTGCTTTATATTGCACATATGAGTGAAATCATGCTGTATTTGTCTTTTTCCTTCTGACTTATTTTGCTTAGCATCAGCTCTCCTAGTTCCATCCACGTTATTGCAAACAGCAAGAGTTCAGCTTTTTTTTAATGTAGCTGAGTCATCTTTCAGTGTTTACACATATATACCACATCTTCTTAAGCAACATGCATCTTAGAAATATGACTGCAGGGGCCTCCCTGGTGGCGCAAGAGATTAAGATGCAACCTGTGAAGCTGTCCGAAACCTCTACAGCAGGAGTTAAATCCGCGGCCGGCCAGGGAGCTACCCACATGGTGCAGCAGACCTCTCCTGATTCGCCCGCTGCTCCCCTCAGCAGTGTATTTCAGTCAATCTGCCTGTTCTGCGCCCCACTCTGTCTCTGGTGAATTCTCCCACCCTCCACACCTCTGGCCTGTACCCCAGTTCTTGTGTGCATAAACAAATAAATCTTTAAAAAAAAATGACTGCAGAGTTATGGCTACAAGGCGGTGGGGGTGGGGCGGGGTGTGGATGTAGCATAAATGATTGTCAGGCTTTTCTGCCCTCCTACCGTTAGGATTGATGATGGATCCCTGCGGTCCTGAATGTATGCCTGATGGCGGGCATCTGGAGTAGGGTGTGGGCATACCTAAGTGGGTTCACCTGGGCTGAGCCGGGGCTTTTAAGGGCGGTGTCACGAGGATGCCAGCAGAAGAGCAGAAGGAGAACAAGCAAGAGAGCGGAATGGAACCAGCAGAAGAGAGAGAATGAGACCACAAGAAAAAGCCAGGTTGCCCAGAAAGAGTAAAGACTTGCCAGGGGCTGGGAGGCCTGCCAACCTCCTGGCCCCCTGCCCCTACACCCCCTTCTCACTCTCCTGCCTGCCATGTGCCTGGTAAATCCCAATAAAAGCCTGGAAAAGCCACTGAGGGCTCCAGGACTCTAACCTGTCTGCTCCAATCACAAGCTCCTGCACTGTGCCCGTCCTGCCTCTCCAGGGAGCAAAGGTAGGAGGGGACATAATGACCTATGGCGAAGGGTTATGGGTGCTTAGATGGTGGGGATGGGGTGGTAACCTATTCCCCTAAATCATACACAGTGTTGTAAACCAAAACTGATGTAACCTCAGGGAGGGAATAAAGAGAGACCTCTGTATGTTTCAAGAAGATAGGCAAATGGTTTGAAGTGGCCCAGGGCTGTCCCGGAGCTCCTGATGTACTGGGTGGTGTCCCCCAAATGACCTCTAGCCTCATCTGAAAGAGTGAGGCTACCATTGGGATCCTTGAATTTTATGACCAAGGATGAACAGCGTCCGTGTTGCGAGCCCTGCAGGAGCAGTGGGGAACTGTGTGGATGCCAGCACCAGCAGCAGAAAGATGGCTACATGCTTTCCAGTAGCAAAAACTGCAGGCACCTAGCCAGCCCATCACATAACAGAAAAAAAAATAAATCCAAAGGATAAAAACATCAGCTGAGAAAGAAAATGAGTCTCCTTCAGAAAGAGGAGACATTTGTGGGAAACTTAGAAGCATAGTGATAAGATGTTGTGAACCCTTGTTCAAGCTCAGCACAACACTTTTACCAATATTATCAGATTCCAAAAGTCCTGTTCTTCCAGAACAGGGGGACTGGGGCCTTGGGGCTCTGGAGTTGGAGCCCCTGAAAGGATTAGGCAGAAGTGTGTATCAGAAGCAAGAGTTGAATGGAAACAGGTGGTCGAAATGTGAAAGCAAAAAGAAGGGAGTCAGAAAGAATGACACTTGTCCTTCTGAGCAGGCCTCTTTGGAGGTCCCATATGAACATCTACTCTTCTACTTACACTTCCCATCTAACACAAGGCAACCGTCAGTCATGCCATTGAAAGCATTCTCTTCCCCCTAAATATGGCTAACTCAGAGTCTCATCAGAGTTCAGGATCTCTGGACCATGACCATTTTTCATGTATTCCATGTTCACCCCATCTTGATATGTTGTAACCTCTGGGAACACTTGCAAAGGGAACCACCATCATCCGATATGAAATAGTGGGAGAAAGGAAGAAGAAAGTTAGTTAAAATGCCAACATGTATATTTTAGTGAGGAAGTCAATGATACTCATTTCTGTATTTGGTCCAGAGGATATGTTGGGAGATAGATTTTCCCCCTCTAGCACCATGTTTCTTTTGAACACAGCCAGAACCTCACCTGGTTAGGGCTCTGCCCCTGATGAGATGGTACAAGCCTTTATTCCCACAAGTCCTGACATTGTGGTGGTCATACCTGAAGAGGGATGCTGGAGCCTTGCATTGACTTTAAGACCAGACACAGAAATAGTAGGAGACAGTGCAGGGGTCCACGATCCCCTCTACCCTCAGGTTGCCCTCAGTCTGTAGTAACAGCCCTGTTTTCCCATCATAGGAACAATCCAACCCAACCAACATTGCATCTGTCTTTTTTGGGGGTCTGTTTGCAAAGGTATTTGAAGGTGAAAATGTTTAGTGTAGGATCAGTGAATTACACAATGTAGCAGCTCATTGACTTTGTTCTTTCTGTAATGTGTGTCCCTCAGAAGAAATATGTATGGCAGATGGTGACGTGGGCCAGGAATGGCAGATACAGAAGCAAATCCATATTCAGAAGTGAGGACAACTCTGGTGCCTTATGAGCACATGAAATACAATCTGCCACCAGGAGGCAGGCTGGTCCATCGATAGAAGATACTATTTCGAGAGAGGCTGGTCCATGCTACTTACAAGTTAGATCTCAGAGCTGGAAAAAGCTAGATTAACCTTGGTAAAGTGAAGTCTGTGTCTTTGAATTCATCAACAGTTTCCATTTCCACCTCCAAGATCAATTTTCTCTTGAGTCCTTTAAGCAATCACTAAGATGGTTGGAGATGAGGTTGACTGATAACTACAGGGGCAGCATCTTGTCTGCTGCTTAATTCAGTACCTTTGCCACTGCAGAGTGAGAGTCTATTGCTGAGTACACACACGTGGGGCACTTTCTCAGAAGCCAACCACATCCCTTCTCAAATCTTGTTGTTAGTTTTCCAATCTTGTTTCTTCCAAGTTCGTGACCAACCATCCAAACATTAGCTGCAGCTGACACCCACAAATGTAATAATGCCTTATTTTAAACCATTTTATAAGAAAATATCTTCATGAGATTAATGATAGCATCTGTTTCATTTGCCAATGACATCACGTTAATAGATGAATGATTAAATGACTAGTTACCTTTTAAGTCAAACTAATATTTGTAATCATTTCCCACTATCAATAAAAATTCTTTATGCAATCAGTTTATTGATTGGGTAGGCTTTATGAGTGAATGAAACATTATATTTCTACTGAGTTGGGGTCTGAGAGAAACTATTTGATGATGAAGTAGCCCATGCCACTCTGCCTCTTCTGCAGCCTTTGTAAAGTGCAGTGCTCTAGACTTGCCTCTTGCCATAATTTCGATTGTCCCAGAAACCAGTGAGGTCTGAAGAGGCAAAGGTTAGTGACTGGCAGTGAATAAGTATTACCAAATACTAGTTATTAAGTGGTAGAAAACGAAATTCAATCAACATATTTCTGGCTTTCTTTGGTTTTTGACACTCATTAGGTCCTGGTGGGAAAAGCAGGGTACAGATACAAATACAATAACCACAATTTATTGAGCTCTGAATGCTTCCCGTGTATTGTCTCATTCACTTTTCACAATAACCCAATGAAGTGCTATTGCCGTGGAGAGAGAGTAGGTGAAGAACTTGTCCAAGGTTTTGCATTGCTGGGGTATTGCCAGGATGTGCACAAGGTGATCTGAGCCTCTGATGTCTTTCTGGATGTGATCTAAAATGATTTTATTCAAATACATTGTTGGAAAAAGAAGGACGATGATGAATAACATAAAGAAGTGGGTGGAATCCTTGTTTTTAAGATGGTGGTGGGATATGTACCCCCCCCCCCATTGGAAACAATAGCAGCCTCTAGCTATTTAGAACAGATTGGAAGAATTTATTTATTGATGTAACATTGCATTATAACATTATGTAAATTTTAGGTGTTCATCACTGAGAATTAACATGTGAACTTAACTACACTAGGTTCACTGCTAAAAATCTGAATCTATGGCTCTATTCATGCCATTACCCCATTTGACCAATTTACCCACCCCTCTGCCTTTTCTTCTAGTAATCACTAATTGGTCTTGAGTCCAAAAGTTTATTTTTGTGACATTTAAAATAGTAATGCACGAAGGAGATCAGAGGAAGAAGAGAGAGGAATAAGATACCAAAAAAAAAAAAAACAAAAAAAAAAATGGGGCCTCCCTGATGACGCAAGGGTTAGGACGCAACCTATGAGGCTATCCACAGCCACTACAGCATGAGTTCGATTCCTGGCCAGTTGAGGAGCAACCCACAGACCTCTCCTGGCTTGCCTGTTGCTCCCCTCAGCAGTGTACTTCGGTCAATCTGCCTGTTTTGTTCCCAACTTTGTCTCTGGTGAATCCTCTAACCCCCACCACACCTCTGACCTGTACCCCAACTCTTGTATGTTAAAATAAATAAATCTTTTTTTAAAAAATGAAGCACTTCAAGAGCTTTCTGACTCCATTAAGAAAGGCAACAACACAAGGATGGTGGATATTCCAGAAGGGGAAGAGAGAGAGAGGACTGTGTGGTGTGTGTGGATCGGGGCAGAGAGTTTATTCATAGGAATATTTGTGGGAAACTTTCCAATCCTGGGGAAGAAACTGAGTTTACAAGTTCACAAAGTCAACAGAAACCTGGTTTCTATTGTAATGCAACCTACACCAAGACACATAAAACCATCCAGAGTTCAAGACAAAGAATACTGATGGTGGCTAGGGGGAAAAAGAAGGTAACCTATAAAGATGGTTCCATCAAACTTCTCAGCAGAAACTAAGGCCAGCAGAGAATGAAATGACATATTCAAAATATTAAAAGAAAAATTTTAAATGATTTTTGGGAGAGAAACTTCCTTAGTGATTCAGGAAATCAGAAATGAACTTGAGGTTTATAGGATAGCTGTATGTCCTGGTAAGAAGTTCTGACTTTTCCCTCTGACTCTTTTAGGCCTCAGTTGAACTAAGCTCCTTATTTCATCAAGGGAGAGGAATATCTCATGATGAACTTCTCCAAATTGATGCCTCAGATTTGTGGACACTTTCCTCATGCTTCCAAAGCACACCCTAAATGATCCCCAGGGCAAACTGAATGCTCATAGCTAGTTGACCACTACCATATCCCCTGCATATTTAGCTGCCATGCTTTCTTAGCCAGTAGAATTAGCTCCCAAATATTTTTATGCTGATTGTATTTATTACTGTAATTATTAGGCAAACTAAAAAAAAAAAAAAAAAAGTGAACACCCACAACATTCCTAGCTCTGTTCTTCATGCTTGGAATAAATCAGTGAGCAGAAGAACAAAGATCTCTTTTTTTTTTTTTAAATATATAACTTTATTCAAGAAGATATAATCTACCTCATAAAATTGTGTCTATGTGAACTAAACTGAACGCTTCAGTAAGACTCAACAAATGTGAGTTGCTCAAAAATTTTGCTTAATTTGGTGTGGTGGAAGCTATAAAAAGATTTAAAATAATATTGTAAAGGTCTGGAAGGATTCCACACAGAACACTTCACAAGTGTCTTTAAAATCTTGTTCTATCTTAAAGAAGTCAAAACTAGATTATGGATGTGATTTACACAGATAAACAAGGAAGATACCTAGTTGGCATACTCATACCCAAGTAAGACCTGGAGTTTTCATTAAAAGATGGGTAAAGGAATGGATGTGTGCATATTGTAAGTTAAAATCAAGTAGTTCAATAAGTATCTTTTTCTTTTTATAAAATGGATTTTCACTGTAAATGTTTTTTTGGGGGGTTGGCAGCTAACAGCTAGTCCAAAATGGGTTGGATGAAAGTGTTTCTACTCTATTTTTCAGGAACAAATTGTATCAGAGTCACCAGTGGAGCTGCAGCCTGAATTGGAAGTTCTGGGGGTGGGTCCCAAGAATCTGTATTTAAATGACCCACCTACTCCTGGAGACTAATTAAGAAGTGTTGGCCAGTAAGTTTTCTTCTACCAACTGAGGCAAAACCCCCAGATCCTGCTGGTCATGGACCTTCCATGGTGAAGATCAGGACTTAAGAGAACATTTGGTAGGATGGCTCCATCCTGCCTTTAGAAGGTGAAACCTTTTCGGAGTCTGATTTTGAGCTGTGTCATAAGTGACCTGGTATTAAGAAGTGAAATGGGGCCTCCCCTGGTGGTGCAGCGGTTGAGCGCTGGGTTGCGAGGCTGCCCGCAGCCTCTGCAGCGCCGGTTCGATCCCCGGCCACCGGCGAGGATCCCACCAAAAAAAAAAAAAAAAAGTGAAATGAACAAGCGGCTCTTGGTGCCTAAATTAGGTATACCAGGGAGATTAAGACAGGAGCTTTGCTTTGTGCAGTTTATAACCTTGGAACAAACTCAGCCTATGCATCCTTAGGTTATCTTACTAGACAGCATACAGTGTAAAATTAATAGCAAAAGCCCAAGCTGCCAATCCTGTAAGGTGGTGAAGTCTTGGGTTACCAACTGCCCAGCTTGCCTAAGACTAAGGGACTTCCTGGGAGACAGACCCTGAAGTTATAATGCAATGCCACTCCAACAGAACTCAAACCCAATAACCCCCCTGCCAAACTCCCAAACTGAGAAGTCCTAGGGAAACCAGGAGTGTTGTTCACGTAGAGAAAGACTGATTTTCAAGCAAGCATGAGGAAGGCTTCGAAGAGGAGGGAGACCTTTGAATGGGCATTAAAGCCTAGAAGAACATACAGCAGCCAAGAGCTAGGAGAGGAAAAGGAGAATTCTCACCCGAATTCACAGAGGCTTCAGAGATCCTGGCGCTATTCGACTGTATCCAGGTATTTTAAACCCAGTATGTTTTTAGCGATGACTTGGCATGTTGCTACAAGAAATGTGACAGAGCTAAGTGGTTCTGCAAGCTCAAGTGGTAACAATTCACATGCGCTCCCACCTCTGAGTACAGGCTAATTAGCTCGTGTTTGCAGAAGCCTGCGAGTGTGTGCAGCGCACCCTGACACCCAGATATTATTAGACGGTTAGCACCACCTTTTACAAAAATCACATTTCTACAGTTCCCTCATTCCTTGTTTCTTCCCAATTCCTTTGAAGTGGCTGGATGCCTGCAGATTTCAGTCCGGGCCTCTCAATGGAACAGAAGAGACCTCAGTACCTGGCCTGTGTGAACAGGATCTCAGGCAGCCCCAGGCCCAGGCTGCGTTCTAGTTGGTGGATGTGCCATGCTCTCAAAGGCTGCTGCCTCCTGTTACCACTGCTGTCTGCCTGGTGTAGGGCAGTTGCTTCCATCCCCCTCTCTGGTTGGCCTATTCATAGATGTCTTTTACGGATATCTCATATCTCATATGTCTCTTACACCATGCATCTAAACCATAGACTAGTGAGTATCACATCAATACAGACCTCCTTGACTTATGGTCCCAATAAAGTCATATAAGTTGAAAATATCATAAGAGGGTCTCCCTGGTGGTGCAAGGAGTTAAGACACAACCTATGAAGCAAGCCGCAGGCACCACAGCATGAGTTTGATCCCCGGCCAGGGAGCTACCCATATGGCGCAGGAGACCTCTCCTGTCTCACCCGCTGCTCCCCTCAGCAGTGTGTTTCAGTCTGCCTGTTCTGTTCTCCACTCTGTCTCTGGTGAATCCTCTCACCCCCCACACCTCTGGCCTGTACCCCAGTTCTTGTATGCATAAATAAATAAATCTTAAAAAATATATATAGGCAAAAACACATTTAATACCTGTGACCTGCTGGACATCATAGACTGACCTGGCTGAGCGGAAAGTGCCCAGAACACTTATATTAGCCTACAGTGGTACCCCAACCATCAGGCACAAAGCCTATTTTATTCTGAAGTGTTGAATATCTTGTGTAATTCATTGACTACTGTACTGCAAGCAAAAGCAGATGGTTATGGTCTGGGTTGCCACGTGAACATACTGGAGCGCACTGGGCCTGAAGAAGGATTGAAGTATCGAACTAAAATGAGTTGTTGGATGAAGGGGTGATGAGATTCTAGAAGAGGTGGTAGAGACCTAAGGCATCAAACCCCCGAGTCAAAGTATGGTTTCTACTGAATGTGTATCCTTTTCATACCTCTGTAAAGTAAAAAGTCACATGTTGATCCATTTTAAGTCAGGGACTGTTACAGACAGCATGCATCTTTTAAGGAGAGAATTGCTAAGTGCCAGTACAGCTGAAATACTAAACAATGGCCCCTTCTCTACCCTGAGCTCAGGCTGACATCTAGTGCCTCCTGCCCCTGGGCAGCCCAGAGGACAGCACAGCCCAATGGCCTTGGCACCTGCCTCAGGCCAGCAGGGGCAGGATTAGCAGCAATGAAGCTGAAGGTCAACTTGGGGTCAGCAAGTCCTTGCACATCTTGCAGGATGCTTTCAACCGCACCCTGGGTGGCTCCTTGGCCTTCAGTGGCCCTGCCATCCACTCTAGGTGTTCTTTGCGCCATCCAGCCCTTTTTAGTGCCTTTGGGATGGGCAAAAGTAGAAGCATCTTCCCCTCTAAAGCAGCTGCAGAAAGAGTAGGAGGGGAGGACGTGGCGCCCCATTTTTCAGCCTGCTTCCTATTTATTAGCAGCTTCAGGCTGAGCCAGGTAAAATAGCACTGCAGTGACTCCATACTCAAGGCATGTGTAGCTGAGTGTGCTGCATGTGCAGGTGTGAGTTTGCATGTTGCACACGTGTGTGTGGTTCTAGATACATGCATGTGGTGGATATGCACGTTGCATACACCGAGGGAGGGGAGATGGCTGACGGGTGATGTGTAGAGTCGGGCTGTACTGGAAGGTGGTCCTATATCTGTGACAGGGCTTGCCTCCCATCATCACCCCATTCTGAATAGTGTGAGGCAGAGTGGATCACAAGTGGGGTTCAGTGCCAAGAATCACCAGTTCAGACATCCTGCCAAGCTGTGGATCTGCTGAGGTCAGTTCATTGGCCACTGTTGCCAAGTAGTGGGATATGAAGCCAGCTTCCAGGGCACAACTCTGGGTTAGGAGTTCATGAAAAGAGCAGGAATGTTGGCCTGGGTTGTGCTCAGTGAAGGGGCTGCCCAGTCCAGAGCTGCTTTGGGTCATCCGGGGATCAGTCAGCCCAGCACACAGAGCAGATGGAGAGGAGTCAGCAAAACTGATTTTCTTCAGACCTTTTATAGAACCCAGAAGCTCATGCAGGACGGCTGTTAACAGTCTTGCAAAATCAATATGGCAGCATAATACCCACTACTTATTTGCTACTTGACAATGGAGGAAGGGATGGGGTCTCCTGAACAGAGCAAAGATGGAAAAATCAAGAGATGGGCTGGGAAGATGGGCCACAGAGAAGCCAGACATGGGCATCTATTCACTGTCATGAGCCCCAGGCTGAATCCCAGTGACTGCTGGGAATACAGCTTCTGAGGATTCTCTCCTGACAGGCGTAGACAAGCGCAAGAAACTCTGTTGTCTGTGGGCGTTTTCCCCCAGCAGTGGTGCTAACGTCCATCCATTGCACAACGGGTCAGTCATCCAACTTGGCCTAAGAAGAGGAAGTAGTGTGTGAATAATGGGTAGGAACTCCTTGAAGGTGACATCATTCTCCTCCCACCTTAAGTCTTTAAAATATAGCTTCAAATGGCCACATCAAATACCTGATTGGCCTGTGACCATGTCCCCACCACCTCCTTGGATGGGAAGGCACAAAAAGTGCCTGCCACCTGCAGATAGGACTTCCAATGAGATGTTCTCAGTTTGGTGTAGATGGTTGGACCACCTGGTGTGCAGCGCAACACCTTCATGCTGATTGTTCTTCTTTTCTCTGCCTTTGTTCTTTCCTTCCTTTGACCAGGACCCACAAATGCCATGTTTCACATTGATGGCAGCCACCAAATTCACTTGTATGTTTGCAAGACTCATTTAACAGCAGGAACTTCACACTTTGGTCTTCCTTGTACTTACAGATCAGAGCTGTCCAATAGAATTTGCTGCAATGAGGGAAATATTTCATCCAAAGCAGCAACCACTGGACCTCCCCGGTGGCGCAGCGGTTGAGCGCTGGGTTGCGAAGCTGCAGTGCCGGTTCGATCCCCGGCTGCTCCCGGCCACGGGAGGAGGGTCCCGCATGGCGCGCAGACCTCTCCTGCCGCCCGCTGCTCCCCTCAGCAGTGTACTTCCGTCCTTCTGCCTGCTCTGCTCCCCGCTCTGGCTCTGGTGAATTCTCTCACCCTCCCGCGCTTCTGACTGTACCCAGTGCATGTATAAACAAACAAACAAACAAACAAATAAATAAAAATACATGCCTCTTTAAAAAAAAAAAACAACAAAGCAGCAACCACTGCATGTGGCTCTTGGGCACTTAAAACGTGATTTGTGTGAGCAAGGAACCAGATTTTAAGTGTTTGTCCATTTTAATTAATCTACAGTATTGAACAGGACCTTCATAGAACATATATGCATATCCAGTGCTTTCTTTCTCCATGATACCCGCCAAATCCCAATTTGGTTGTCTTTGTCCATGCAGGTGACCCACATATGCTTGGTCCCTGGGCTCCAGGCTCCTTGCCACCGGTGGAAGGCATCAGACACTCAGCTCATTGCCTGGCCATTTGCAGCTCGAAGACTCCTTTGCGCAGCGAGTGGGAAGTGCATTGGGAAACAGCATCAACTTATTTTCTCACATTCTGGAAGGTGGGTGCTGGCCTATGTGGTTACCATTGAGGGTTGTTTTCCTGACTTGTGGGTGGCTGCTTCTTACTGCATCCTCATGTCACAGGGTGGAATGGGGCAAGGAGTGGGGGAGGGAGGGAGGGAGGGAAGAAAAGAAGCAAGAAGAGAAGAGAGAGAAGGAGAGGATGGGAGGAGGAAGGGAGAAAGTAAGTGAGCTAACTTTCTGTTATCTCATAAGGGTACTACTCCAACTACACCAGGACTCCACCCTCATGAGTTCACCTAAACCTGGTTATCACCCGAAACTTCCATATCCTAATACTATTGTGCTGGGGGTTAGGGCTTCAACATTTGAATTTTGGGGGGAAAAATCATTTGGTCCATAATACCAGCCACTCAACAAATATTTATTGAGCAACTACTGTTGCTATATAGTCACATCAACTCTACTGCTGCATAATTCACTTAGTGCAAACAATCAGAAACCGAAGAGGTAACTGCTCTAATGAGAAAATGCCAGAAGGGCATAGAAGATGTGGGGCACACTTAGCTTTGGAGTATAAGGAAGATTTTATGGGAAGATGACATTTGAGTGAGTCTTGAAGGTTGAGTGATGCATTGGTGGTTCCCAGACAGGTGACGGGGTCATGGAGTTGGTCAAGGTACAATGTTGATTGTTGGCTTTTGGGATTGTGGTCCATGTTATGCAGCAGAATAGGTAAATAGGAGGTCACATCAAAGAGGCAGATTTGGGCTAAAAGAAGGGCTATATGTCTCCTACTAAGGACTTGGACAGATCCCAAAGGAAACGGGGAGTCTGAGAGTTGTAGAAGGGTTTAAAGCAGGAGACTGAGTAGACATGAAAGAAGGTAATGAGCATTGCATTACTTTGTGAGGGCTGCCAGAACAAGGTACCCCAGGCTTGATGACTGAAAGTACAGAAATCAATTTTCTCAAAGTTCTCGAGACGACACTTCTGAGATCAAGGTATCAGGTTGGGTTTCTGCCTCGTCCTAATTCCTTGGCTTGCAAATGGCCATCTTTTTCTTTATTCACATGATCTCTTTGTGTGTACGTGTCTGTCCAAATTTCCTTTTCTTATAAGGACACTGGTCACAGTGGACTAGGCCCACGGTAAAGATCTCATTTCAACGTATTATCACATTAAGACCCTGGCTCCAAATAGAGTCACATTGTGAAGGACTAAGGATTAGAACTGCAACATAGGAACTTTGCAGGAACACTTTTCAGTCCATATGGGAATGCTGAAGGTAGACTGTACAAGCTCTCGGCCAGTGAATCCGTGACAAAGCTCTATTCCACAAGTCTATTTGTTGAGTGATAGCAAAGACCTAACTGGGGGCTCTGGTGGAGATAGGGGGTGGTAGATTGGGAAGATGTTTGAAAGGTGTATTTAATAGCAATAATAGGAGAGGAAAGAAGACCCATAACTGCCACTTCTAGAGGGACATTTTAAGAGGAAACTAGTGGCCGAAATTAAGGCAGGGAATTTAGTAGAAGGGACAAGATAGGAGGCTTAGTTAAGAATTTTCGCCAAATAAATGTTTGACAAAGAAATGAGTTCAGATGAAACCCTGTGAGTTTAGGATGTATCTGAGACCTCACGTGCAAAATGATGGGATCCAGTTCTCAGGGTCGCATCCAAGATACGAGCTAGAATTTGGACACTTTTTGTAATAATTTATCTCAGAACTCTTCATTCTGCTGCTAAGTTCTGCTTTTTCATGTGACCAAGACCTTGAACATGGGCCTTGATCAGGTCTCAACAAAGGGGCTAATATGTCTCCTAATATCTCAAAATGGTTGGTGCCAGACTTGATTTTCAGGAGCAGAATGACCTAGAAAAATCTCTGGAGGGATGGGGTTGCAGGGAGAATGATCCTTTATTCCCTGTAACACCTCATTTTTCCTGTTTTGTGCATTCTGGCCATGGCAAGGCCAGTCTTGAGGCCATTACTTATATTATCTTCTTGTTTCAGACCCAAAACCAAAGACAACTGGACAAGGGAAATCTCTGATTTTATTGAAAAAAAAAATAGCAGCCAAGCATGAGTAACTTCAAAGACAAAACTTCTAAAGCTTCCCCTTGAGCCACTGAAATTGTGGAGTCTTCTATCTTTTTCTCTTCTGTGCTCCTTCCTGCTGCTGGGTCATTGTCTCTGCTCTTTTTCTAGAATACCTACCAGTACCTGGAGCCTCGCACAGCTGAGCACCAGGTAGAGGGGCAAAAGCAAGGATGATGAGTGGGCAGAGTCTTGCTTGCAGGAACCTAGAAACTCATGAGGAAATCAGTCCAGTTCAGATGTTAAACATGGGGTTCTTGCCTCAGTTTTGGCCGAGACATCCAGTCAATAGGTGGCAGGAACAGAGACTTTCCAGAATGAGCTGTGGGGTGTCCCAAGAAGAACAGATGAGGAGGTGGCTGGAAGCCAGCTAGGAGATCCCACTTGACACTTAACTGCAGTCTACACCAAACCACAGCATGGTTAGGGGTTGGTGATTAGGGAGAGGATGTCTTTGAAGAGAAATAGACAGTGAGAATAAGTTTTTTTTTTAATATTTTATTTTATATAATTCTTATATTTCATTTTTGCACATACAGTTGCACCCCCCCCCCTTATTTTGGCCCTAGTCCTTCCTCTCCCTGCCCCTCTCGAGGAGGTAGGACGAGGCGCTGCCTTCTTTCCTCAGTCTGTGGGGCAGCTTCCATGATGCCCTATGGAGAGCTTGTTTCAGGTATGTGGGTTAAAGGTTGCCTGAGGTTGCCCAAGTTTGAGGGGGTGCAGGGCTTCTGTAGGGGTGATAACCTTTTCTAAAATTAGACAGAGAGGATGCTTACATTAAATATACTGAATATGCTGAAACCACAGTCCACCGTAACTGGATGAGTAACTTGACATAGGAATTATATCTCATAAGCACTGTTAAAAAGAAGAATCAAGGGCCTCCCCTGGTGGCGCAGGCAGTTGAGCGCCGTGCTGTGAAGCTGTCCGCAGCCTCTGCAGCGCTGGTTTGATCCTGGCCGGCCGGCGAGGGTCCCAGCAGTGTATTTCGTCGGTCTGCCTGTTGTGTTCCCCACTCTGTCTCTAGTGAATACTCTCTCCCTCCTGTGCATCTGGCCTGTACCCCGGTTCTTGTATAAAATAAATCTTTTAAAAAAAAAAAAAAGGAGAATCAAGTCACAGCAAACCAAAGCAGAAGGACAGAATGTTGTTCAGAATCTGGCAACACTCCGGAGTCGTCCAGGACTGGGCTACCACTGTAAGGAAACGAGGGAATGAGTCTGTGAGCTCAGGGGAGGCCCATTGTTGGAGGCAGGAGGGGATGGACTGGTGGGGGACGTGGGCAGGGCACAAATGAGGTCTTAGCTTCATGGGTGTTGTCTCTCTGAAATGCTGTGTGTATCTCTTAGGAGCACTCTTTGAAATGTGTAACATGTTCCAAATAAATGAAAAGAGGGGAGGAGGTGGCCAAATAGAGATGGGATAGAAAAGTATTTGGGGACTCGCAGTGCCGGCTGCTCCAGGTTACATGTTTGCACTTTGCAATGGAGACAACTTGGAGTCAGCAGAGGCCTCTGAGCGGGTGTGGGAGGCCGGTAGCTCAGGAAGGGATCCGGGCTCTGCGGGTACCAGCAAGGGAGCCGCAATGCATCAGCAATGCATCACGGCAGGGAGAGGTCCTAGGGGCCTGAGCACATGCAGGGGGCCCGCAGAGGCATGTGAGGACCACGGTGTAAAATCCTGAAGCTCACAAGAGCCCAGGATAAAAGATGCCTGGGTGGATGAATGGTGGCGCCGTGGGCAGACAGTGCGTGGGAGAGGAGGGCTTGGAAGGAAGAGAAGATGAGCAGTTTAGCTTTGCACATGCAAGGAGTGTAAGAAACTACTTTATTACAAAATGAGAGATCTCTGGAGATTGCCACTCAATTCCAGGCAAATTGTGGGTTCTGAGGCAATTATGGAGAACTTTCAGGGTTCTTTTTGGGCCTTGATCCTTGAGGAACCTGCCTCCCCTTTGTAGTCCATCCTGCTCGGTATACTGGTCTGATCTGAAGCTTCTGCTCCCACCACTTCCCCAGACACCGAACAAGATAAATCCTGTCAGGTCTCTAGGAGGTTTAGCCTGGGGCTCTGGAGGGGCAGATTTGAGAGGCTGCTCTCATGTTTCCCAGGTCTGAAAATTCTCCCTGAGTAAATTCTAGGATGTCCCTGTCACCCTGGGAAGCTTACTTGCTGTCGCTTGTGAGCAGAGCAGAGGTGACAGCCCCCAGGAGAGAGTCCTAAGCTGGGAAGGATGAATGAACTCATCCAATGCCAGGTGACAGGAGCAGATGAGCAGGTGCCAAGGTGGGAGACAGCGTGAGACAACGATGACAAGGAGAATCCCAAGAGGTTCTCGAAGGTCAGATTGCTCAAGTAGTTTGGACTTGATCCTTTACCCTAAGGGTAACTGAAGTGACTGAAGGTTTTGAAGAAGGGGGATGATATGATCAGTTTCTACCTGTGCCTAATGAATATTTACTGTGTGCCAGGAGCCATGCAGACTTCTCTATACATTATCTTATTTCATCTTTTCAGGGCTTCTGTAGGGGTAGATATGGTCTATTCATTCCTACATCCCTTCCTCCACCTGCCATCCATCCATCCATGCATCCATCTAGCCCTTCTATCATCAAATCATTTTTTTTAAAGATTTATGCATACAAGAACTGGGGTGTAGGCTATTGGTGTGGGGGGTGAGAGGATTCACCAGAGACAGAGTGGGGAGCAGAACAGGCAAATTGATTGAAATACACCACTGAGGGGAGCAGCGGGAGAGATAGGAGAGGTCTGCTGGGCCATGTGGGTCACCTCTGTGGCCAGGGATAGAACTCCCTCTGCAGTAGTTGCAGATTACTTCATAGTGCTGATGCTTAACCTCTTGCACCACCAGGGAGGGCCCATCAAACCATTTTTAAAAGTTGAAGACATCTTTGTGTTGGTCACTGTACTCATGTTCTTTTGATAGATGAAGAAACCAAAGTATCCCCATTACCAACTCCTAAAAGGCCATAAGCAGACAGGAGGTTGGCCAGGACTCACATCCAGGAAGGTAGATACCAGGGCCGAAGTTTTTTCATTGGACCAGAAGCATGCTCAGCTGAACCTTCCTCCCAGGATGAAGGGTCTAGGAGAGTCCTAATGATAGCAAATTCAGTTGTGAGGCTACTATAGGTAAGTTGAGTAGAATAAAAGCTACATGTGATGCAGTTGCAGATGTGGTTACCTGCCATTTCTCTGCTTCCTTTTTTGCTAACATAACTCTGATTTTTTTTTTTGGTGATGGTCATGGGGATGGATGGAGTAGAGAACTATGGACAGCAATGTGTCCAAATTTCTAGCAATGAATTGTGATTAATTTTAAGTCTGTCATGGCTAAGCTAATACTGTTTTCTAGGTCCTCATTAATGTTGTCCTTTTTGTAGCTAGTTTGTGTGTGGGGCTATATGCCCAGATTTTTTTTTTTAAGCTTTTTTTTTTAAAGATTTATTTATTTTTATTTATATAAGCACTGGGTACAGTCAGAAGCGCGGGAGGGTGAGAGAATTCACCAGAGCTAGAGCGGGGAGCAGAGCAGGCAGAAGGACCGAAGTACACTGCTGAGGGGAGCAGCGGGCGGCAGGAGAGGTCTGTGCTCCACGTGGGCCCCTCCTCTGGTGGCCGGGGAGCAGTCAGGGATCGAACCGGCTCTGCAGAGGCTGCGGGCAGCTTCGCAACCCAGCACTCAACTGCTGCGCCACCGGGGAGGCCCTATGACCAGATTTTGATCAGTGAGACAAAGGGAAAATCTCCTGAGGGCTTGGGGAATAAAAAGGCCTCTTTCTATCTGACTGAATCACTGCATTCTGACTGTGAATGTAGACTCGATTCCTGGAGCTGTGGCAGCCACCTTGTGACCATGAAAGCAACAGACAGAGACAAAAAGCCAACAAATGGAGGTGGCAGAGTGGAAAGAGTTGGATTCTTAATGAGCGTGAGCAGCTAAATTAAGACAGCAAGGACTTCATCCAGACTTTTTAAAAAATGATATTTACTTATTTATTAAGCAATCTTGCAGTATAGCATTATATAAATTTCAGACGTGCATCATTGAGAATCAGCATCTGTTTATACTACATGAAGTGCGCTGCTAAACATCCAGTTCTGTCCATCACCATACGGTTGTGCCCTTTGTCCCAGTTTACTCACACTCCTTTCCCCCTCTTTTTTGGTAACCACTAATTAGTCTTATAGTCCAAATGTTTACTTTAGCTTATTTAGTTCCTCTATTTGTTTGTTTTCTCTGCCACATGTGAGTGAAATCATATGGTGTCTGCCTTTCTCTGTCTGGTTTATTTCACTAAGCATAATACCCTCTAGATCCATCCACATTGTTGCCAATCACAGAATTTCATCTTTTTCTTTTATTTATTTTTTCATCATCTTTTTCTTTTAAAACAACTGAATAGATCCCATTGTGCATATGTACCACATCTTCTTTATCTATTAGTCAATTGATGGGCACTACATCCAGCTCTTGCCTATTGTAGATAAAGCTGCAATAAATATGGGGGTGCATATATCTCTTCAAATCAGTGTTTTCATTCAGACTTCTTAATATGTGAAGAAATGCTTTGGAGTTTACTTTATTTCTTTATCTCTAGTTCACATGTGCCAACTGCTGTATTAAGCACAGTGAGGAGGAGGCAGGAAGGAGAGCAGACCTTATTTGGAGCATAGGGTGATGTGTGGGACCCCAGAGGAATGTTGCCTTGTTTTCTAATTATTTTATGTATTGTAGACTTAATAGAGTTACCCTTCCTCCCCCTACCCCACATGCACTCTCCTAATCTCTCCCCTTTCCCATAGCCCACATAAGCCCACATGCTCCATAGCTATTGGTTTGGAATGAAGAAAATTTCCTCACCTTTGATTCTCATTGTACTTTTGAAAACCCTCAAAACTATTCAAGGGCAAAGACCTAAATTCTTTCATTATGCGCATGAGGACTCCTGCAGACACTTGATCATTATGTTTAGTGCCAGACTGGGAGGCTGGTAATTTGGAAACTTACATGGTCCTTTAAGAAGAAAAAAGACATCAAGCTGGAAATGACATAAAAGAATCTGGAGGGGGTAAGAGGGCAGTTGTAAACATAAAATGACAAAGACAATGGAAGAAAGGGAAGGAAAGAATGAAAAGAGAATCTTTTGTTTCACTGTGGCATTTCATTGTACTCACAAGTTATTTTAAGAAAAATCCCTAGGACCTCCTCCTCCCTCCTCCCTCCTACTCTATTAAGTCTACAATACATAAAATAATTAGAAAACACAGATTTGAAGAGATATATGCACCCCCCCTATTTATTGCAGAATTTCATAGTTAGGCAGAATTTCTGCCTAACCCAGCCACTGACTGATGTCTCTTTCATCAAGAAAGACGTTTCTGAGATATTGAGTTGCAATAGCTTTCTATGCAGATACTGTTATAAGTA
This sequence comes from Talpa europaea, assembly GCF_964194135.1. Classification (NCBI taxonomy): domain Eukaryota; kingdom Metazoa; phylum Chordata; class Mammalia; order Eulipotyphla; family Talpidae; genus Talpa; species Talpa europaea. Next base: position 139,266,134 of record NC_140070.1, read on the forward strand.
CCTTGCATACAGTGGTTACTTCTGTTTTCTATGTTCCACATGAATAGAACTGCATTTTTTTAAAGATCTATTTATTATTATTAATTAATCAATCAATCAATTAATTAATTTATACAAGCACTGGGTACAGTCAGAAACGCGGGAGGGTGAGAGAATTCACCAGAGCCAGAATGGGGAGCAGAGCAGGCAGAAGGACCAAAGTACACTGCTGAGGGGAGCAGCGGGCGGCAGGAGAGGTCTGCGCGCCATGTGGGACCCTCCTCTGGTGGCCAGGGAGCAGCCAGGGATCGAACTGGCGCTGCAGAGGCTGCGGGCAGCTTCGCAACCCAGCACTCAACTGCTGCGCCACCAGGGAGGCCCTTGAACTGCATTTTTAATTATACTCCAGAGGGTGGAAAGTACAAAGTACAAATACCCCAAAGGGAGGGTATACGATGGAAAAGGAGGGGTAAGGGTAAACTTGATAGTGGAGAAGGCTGAGACGCATGACCTCAGCTGATGATCAAGGTGAATATTTAGAGTGATAAGTCATGTTGATTCTGTATAGTCCTGAGCTAGTTTGATGAGATTATCATTTATGTCTCTGATCTACCTTCCTCAATCCCATTGCCGCTATCTGTCTAATCATGAGACAAAGCATCAGATGCACCTGAAATTGAGGGATATTATAGCAATTCCTAATCTGTACTCCTCAAAGCTGCCAAAATCATCAAAATATAAAGAAAATTTGAGAAACTGTCATTACCAAGAGGAGTGTAAGGTGACATGATGACTAAATGTAATGTTGTATCCTGAATGGGATCCTGGACCAGAAAAGGGACATAAGGCAAAAATAAGATCTGAATAAAGTATTATGCTATGTATCACACTAATATAAGATTTTAATAATAGGGAAAAGTGGGTGGGGTATGGGATGTAGAGGAAATTTTTGTACTATCTTTACAAATTTTCTGTACATCTAGGTGTTTTAAAATTAAAAGTTTATTTGAAAAAGGGAGAAATAGGGCCTCCCCTGGTGGCGCAGGCCATTGAGCACAGCGCTGTGAAGCTGTCCACAGCCTCTGCAGCATGGGTTCGATCCTGGCCAGCTGGTGAGCGTCCCACATGGCACAGCAGACCTCTCCTGTCCCGCCTGCTTCTCACCTCAGCAGTGTATTTCATCAGTCTGCCTGTTCTGTTCCTCGCTCTGTCTCTGGTGAGTCCTCTCACCCTCCCGCGCATCTGGCCTGTGCCCTGGTTCTTGTTTAAATAAATAAATAAATAAATAAATAAATAAATAAATAAATAAATCTTAAAAAAAAAAAAAAAAGGAAGGAGAGATACCAGCATTAAGAACAAAAGATCTCAATTACTACATATTCTACAGAAACTGAAAGGATATTAGGAACAAATTGATGCCAATATATTTGACAACTTAGATGAAAATAACACAATTGTTAAAAGCCACAAACTACTAAAACTCATGAAGGAAGAAACGGAGAACTTAAATTGCCCTATGTCTGCTTAAGAAATTTAATATCTAGCTTAAAACTTCAGACCTAGTAAGTTTCACTTGAAAATTCTAGCAAACATTAGAGGAAAAACTAATACAGATTCCATACAAAATTCTCCAGAAAATTGATTATGAAGGAATGCTTCATACCTTCTTCTGTGAGGTTAACGTTACTCTGATTTCAAAACCAGAAAAAGACTTTATAAGAAAACTACAAACCAATATATCTCATGAACACAGATGCAAAAATGCTTGACAAAATTTTAGCAAATTGAACCTAACACTATGTAAAAGGGATAATGTATCATGATTAAACTGAGGAATGTAAGGTTGATTTAACATTGAACATCAACCAGTATGAATTATATTAATAAAATAAAGTACACAATAATTCACACTAACAGAATAAAAAGAAAAACCATAGAGTCATCTCAATAAACGAGATAAAGTATTTAACAAAAATTCAAACCCATGTCTGATCAAACCTCTCAGCAACCTGGAAAAAGAAGGGCATTCCTTCAACCTGACAAAGGCAGCTCAGAAAATCTGCAGCCACAGAACACTCACTGGGAAAAAGAGAATATTTTACTCCTAAGATCAGAAACAAGAAAGGACATCCAAAAATCTATTCAGCATCATAATGGAAGTACTATAGAGTGCAATAGGCAAAAAAATAAAAATAAATAATTAAAAATAAAGCATATTATGAAGGAAGAAAGAAATCTGGGTTTGTAGATCACATGATCGTTTATGGATATATTGATTGTACAGTTGAAAAAAAAACCCAGAACTGGCAAGTGAGTTTGGCAAGACTTTAGGATACTACATCAATATAGAAAAACCAATAGTATTTCTATATATTAGTGACAAAAAACTAGAAATTGAAAACTTCAAAACATATCATTTACAATATCATCAAAACATGAAATACTTTGAGGTCTGCATAAGTGAAAGACCTGTCACTGAGTACTATGTAACATTGCTGATCTAAATTAAAAATTTCCTAAATACATGTGAGTTGATTTAAGATTTGAACATCAACCAGAGTAAATTATATTAATTTGTATTTAAAATTATATAATGGGAAATATACCCATGTTGATGGACTAGTCAATATATTTTTTTAAATATTTATTTATTTATTTATACAAGCACTGGGTACAGTCAGAGGCGCAGGAGGGTGAGAGAATTCACCAGAGCGGAGAGTAGAACAGGCAGAGTGATGAAGTACACTGCTGAGGGGAGCAGCAGGCGGCAGGAGAGGTCTGCGCGCCATGTGGGACCCTCGCAGGTGGCTGGGGATCAAACCCCAGCGCTGCAGAGGCTGCAGGCAGCTTCCCAACCCAGCGCCAACCGCTGCGCCACCGGGGAGGCCCTAGTCAATATTGTTATGATGTTTATTATCTCCAAGTTAATCTATAGATTCAATGCAATTTTAATAAAGATCTCAGCAGACTTTTTTTTTTAAAAGATTCATTTATTTATTCACTGGAGGACAGGCCAGAGGTGTGGGAGGGTGAGAGGAGTCACCAAAAACAGCGGGGAGCAGAACAGGCAGACAGACAAAAAACACTGCTGAGGGGAGGAGCGGGTGAGACAGGAGAGGTCTGCTGCACCATGTGGATATCTCCCTGGCTGGCCGGTAATGGAACCTGCGCTGCACAGGCCGTGGACAGCTTCACAGGACTGCACTCAACCTGCTGTGCCACTGGGGAGGCCCCTCAGCTGACTTTTTAAGAGTAGAAATTGGTAAACTGTTTCTAAAATCCATATAGAAATGCAAAGAATCTAGAATAACAACTTTGAAAAAAATGCACAGAGTTGGAGGGCTTCTACCATCTGAATTCAAACTTATTATAAAATTTTGATAACCAAGGGCCTCCCTGGTGGCGCAAGGGGTAAAATGCAACCTATGAAGCTGTCCACAGCCACTGCAGCACAGGTTTGATCAGGGAGCAACCCACATGGCACAGCAGACCTCTCCTGACTTGCCCACTGCTCCCCTCAGCAGTGTAGTTCAGTCATTCTGCCTGTTCTGTTCCCCAATCTGTTTATGGTGAATCCTCTCACCCCCACCCCATACCTCTGGCCTGTACCCCAGTTCTTGTATGCATAAATAAATAAATATTTTAAAAATTATAATAACCAAGACACAGTGTGCTGTTAGCACAAAGATAGACAAGGAAAGTCTAGACAAGGAAAGTCTAGAATATTATCATATATGTACATAACTGAGTTTTGCTCAGAGCACCTCTGAGGCTCCTAATTCTTTACGCTGTGCAAGTAGATTTTTATGTGCACTTGCCACTGCATTATCCTTTTTTCTTAGCGTTCAGGTCTACAACTCAGGCCTACTCGGTGCATTTAACTTCTTCCAGAAAAGATTCCTACCTCTTCAGCTTTGTCCACAGCCCATAACTTCTTTCCATAGAGAGCAGCATAATTTGATGTCATTGGCCCAAGAAACTTCACTGAGATGTAGGTGGTAATAAGTAGCTTGCCTTTTTTTTATATACTTAAAGACTCTTTTTTCCAAAAGAAAAAAATCTAATTATGCATAAGAGAAATTCACTAAGAATTAATGCACTAGGAATTAATTTGAAAAAAGGTAAGGATGTTAACAATTCTTTCAAGAAATAATTCAAATTAGAAGCACTAATTATAGGAACGCCTTCATATAACATGAAACACAGTTCTGTGAGGCTTGGGGAAGAGAGCACTGGTTATAATGAAGATGTTGAGAGAACAGAACTTCTGATTTATGGGGACAAGGAGTAAAATTTCTCTTGAGGAAGTTCTTCTGATAGTGTGATTACCTCTGGGGAGACCAAGGTTGTGGCATGACCAACATTTCATTCTGGGGGTAGAACACCACAGTTCACCAGCTTGAACTTACACATTCAGGAAAGAAGCTAGAATGTTTCTGTGGCCTCTCTGGTCTGGGTCTTCTCACAGATCTGAAATGCACAGAGTCTGCCTCTTTCCTGCCAGCTTCCTGCTCCCTCTATCCTGTTAGTTAGAATTATTCTTTTTTATTTCTGTACCAAAGGCCCACATTGTGGCAGGTGTCCAGGACCAGAACCTGTGAGACAGGTTCTGAGCTGATGACAGTTGTTAGACCCTTTGCCCTGTGACACAGTCACAGGAAATCTCCTTTGACCTTCACACCAGGGCTCTGGAACCCAGGTCGTCTTGCTCTGTTAAAATTTTGGTAACAATTGGGGCCTTGCAAGTACCACAGGGGTTAAAGACACAGTGCTATCAAGCTATCGAAGACACTGCAGCATAAAGCTATGGAGCTGAACTACATGGCCCAGCAGGCCCCTCCAGTCTGACCCGCTGCAGCCCTCAGCAGTGTATTTCAGTAGATCAGCTGTTCTGCTTCCCACTGTGTCTCTGGTGAATCCACTCACATCCTCACCTAGGGCCTAAACCACAGTTCTTGCAAACATAAATAAATGAAACTTTTTTTAAAAAAATAAACAAAAATTCGGTTAAAAATACATAAAAAATTAGCTTTTAAAAAAATTTTAAAAGGATGTAAAACACACTTACATGTGGAACAGTCACTTTTATCTGGTTACAAAAATTTTTCATCATCCCAAATAGAAGCTAGGTATCCATTAGTTTTCCATGCCCTTTTACCTCAAGTCCTCGTTTACCTCCACTCTATAGTGTGCCTGCTGGAAGCTGGCCGACCTCTGCAGCCTCCAGGCTGAGCTGGGACCAGCCTGCCAGTTGACAAACTCAGCCTCCAGGCTGAGCAGGGGCCAGCTAGTGGGCTAACATCCTCAGCCTCCAGGCTGAGCTGAGTACAGCCTGCCCATCGACCAACTCAGCCTCCAGGCTGTGCAGAGTCCAGCTTCCAGGTTGACCTCCTCAGCCTCCAGACTGAGCTTGGTGGGGCCTGCTGGTCGACCTCTAGAGCCTCCTGGCTAAGTGGGGGCCAGCCTGATGGTCGACCTCCTCAGCATCCAGGCTGAGCTGGGGGTGGTGGATACTAACGGTCGATCTCCTCAGCTTCCTGGCTGAGATGGGACCAGCCTGATGGTCCACCTCCTCAGCCTCTGAGCAAACTAGGGGAGGCCTGCCTGTAGAATCAGCTTCCAGGCTGAGCAGGGGCCTGCATACTGTTGTCGACATGCTCAGACTCCAGGCTGAGCTTGAGCTGGCTGCCGTTTGATCCTTCAGCCTCCAGGATGAGTGGGGCCTGCCTGCTAGTCCACCCCTCAGCCTGCAAGCTGAGCTGGGGCTGGCCTGCTGGTTGAACATGTCAGCCTCCAGGCTGAGCTGTGGGCGGTCTGCTGATTGATAAACTGAGCCTCCACGCTGAGCCCGGGTCAACCCCCTCATTCTGCATGCTTAGCTGGGGCCAGCCTGCTCGTCCACATCCTTAGCCTCCAGGCAGAGCTGGGGCTGGGCTGTGTGATCAAGGGTCTCAGCCTGCAGGCTTGACACTCAGCCTCCCACCACATTCCTGATACCCTTAGCCTCCTGTAACAGGGTGGTCCTCAGGAAAGGGGGAGGTTCCAGGTTTCCTGCCACACCCAAAAGGAGGGTGGAGCTGAGCAGGAAGAGAAGAAGCTGCAGAGGAGACTGAGGAAGGAAGGAAGCAGGATGGAGAGGCAGAAGGAGACCTGGAGGAGGCACATGGAGTGAGAGACATGTGAAGAAATGGCGCTTGCCTTTTGGTCATGGACTGGTTGACACAGATGTGGGTGGGAGACCCATGGGGAGGTGACAATGGTGGGTTTTGTCTTGATTTTGATTTTGCTCTTTTCCTCCCAGACTTGTCTGGTTGTTTTTGATCCCCTTCTGTGGGTCCCCATTGGAAGATGCTTTAGACTCGAGACAGGGTTTGGGGCCTTCCTCTGGGCCAATCCTGTTTGGGTGGACTTTAACCTATGAGAGGACGGGTAACTTTGGGTGCTTGATTTAGAAACTATATTCTTTGCCTTTCCTGTATTATTTACTAATTGTATTAAAGTTCCTTTTCATTAAAGTCTCATATGTTTTGTGCTGATGCGGGGAATAGTAGAAGCCATTTAGAGCAGGCAGGTTTGCGGGGTCTGGGCTGCCCCTCTCCCTGCCCTGTAACACTCCCACCTGAGCTGTGGCTGGCATGACCTTTGAACCCTTAGGCCACCTGCCTGAGCTAGGCTGGCCTGCCTTTCCACACCTTCATGCTCCAGGCTGAGCTGAGCCGGCATGCTGGCCTGCTTTTCCACCCCTTCAACCTGCAAGCTGAGCTGGGGCAGGTTGCAGCCTCCAGGCTGACCTGCTAAGCTAGGGCCAGGCTTCTGGTTGAACCTGTAACCCTCCAGGCTAAGTTGGGGGGCCTGCAAGTCGATCTCCTCAGGCTCTGTGATTAATACCCTCAGCCTGAAGGCTTAGATGGAGCCAGCCTGATGCTGACACTCTCAACCTCCCTCCTGAGCAGGGGCCAGTCTGCCATTCTAATCCCTCAGCCTCCAGGCTGGGCCGTGGTCAGCCTCATGGTCGACTTGCCAGCCCCTAGACTCAGCTGTGGCTGGCCTGCTGGTTGACACCACAGCCTCCAGACTGAGTGGGGTCTGCTTTCTCTTCGACCCTCAGCCTCCTGGCCGAGATGGGGCCAGACTGCCAGTGATCCCCTCAGCCTCCAGGTTGAGCTGGGGCCGGGCTGCCGGCCAACACATTCAGCCTCCAGTCTCAGCTGTGGTCAGCCTGCTGGGCGACTCTCTAGGCCCCAGGATTAGCTGTGGCTGAATGCTGGTAGACTTCCAGGCCTCAGGACAAGTTGTGGCTAGCCTGTTGGTCAACTCCCCGGACTCCAGGCTGAGTGGAGCCGGCTTTCTCTTCCACCCGAAGCCTCCAGACTGTGCTGGGGCTGGCCTGCTGATCAACCCCTCAGCCTTTAGCCTAAGCTTGGGAAGGCTATCCAGACCAACACCTCAGCCTCCAGGCTGAGCTGGGGCCTCACTGCCTGCCGACCCCTTTAAGCCTCCAGGCTGAGCTGGGGCCAGACTGTTGGTCTTCCCCATCAGCCTCCATTCTCAGCTGTGGTCAGCCTGCTGGTTGACTCTCCAGCCCACAGGCTCATCTGTGGCTGTTCTGCTGGTCGAACCCTCAGCCTCCAGGCAGAGTAGGAGCTGGTTTGATGGCTGACCCCTCAGCCTCCAAGCTGAGCTGGTGCTGGAATGCAGGCTGACCACCTCAGTCTTCAGACTGGCCTAGGGCGGCCTGAAAGTGGATCTCCTCAACCAGCAGGCTGGTCGTGGGGCACATCTGCTAGAACTCCTGAGCCCTCATCCTGGGCTGGGTTGCTCTGCTGCTCGACTCCTGAGCTTCCTGCCTTCACTGGGGCAGGACTGCCAGAACAACATCTCAGCCTCCAGCCCTCAGCCTCTAGGTTTGGCTGGGGCAGGCCTGCAGGTTGACCCCCACACCCTCTAGGCTGGGCTGGATCTGGCCTTCAGGTTGACCCCCTCAGTCTCCAAACTTGGCTGGGGCCTGCCTGCAGGTTGACCCCGTCAGCCTCCAGCCTGGGATGTGACCGGCCTTCTGGTGAACCCTCAGGCTCCAGGCTGGGCTGGGCCCGGCCTGCACATGGAACTCCTCAGCCCGCAGGCTTGTCTAGGGGCAGCAGCTGCTTGACCTCCTGAGCCCTATGCTGGGCCGGTCACCTGCCTCTTAACTACTGAGCCTCCTGCCGGCACTGAGGCAGGGCTGCCAGCACAATGTCTCAGCCTCCAGCCCTGGCTGGGGCTGGCCTGCTGGTTGAAACCCTCAGCCTCCAGGCTGGGATGGGGCCGCACTACAGGATGACTCCCTCAGACTCCAAGCTGAGCTGGGGCTGGACTGCCAGTCTTCCAAATCAGCCTCCAGGTCAGCTGTGGTCAGCCTTCTGGTCGACTATCCAACCCCAGTCTCAGCTGTGGCCAGTCTGCTGGTCAACACCCAAGCCTCCAAGTAGGGCTGGGGCCTGCCTGTAGGTCACCCTCTCTGCCTCCAGGCTGGGGTGGGGCCGGCCTGCAGGTCGACCTCCTCAACCTGCAGGCAGGGCTGGGGTCGGCCTGCGGTTCAACTTCCTCACCTTATGGCTGGGCTGGGGTCGGCCTGCATGTCGACCTCCTCAGCCTCTAGGCTGGGCTGGGGACAGCTGCAGGTCAAACTCCTCAGCCTCCAGGTTGCCTGGGGCCAGCCTGAGATAGACCTCCTCACCCTCCAGTCTGGGCTGGGTAGGGCCTGCAGGTGGACCACTGCAACCTCCAGGCTGGGCTAGTGCTGGTTGATCTTCTCAGCCTCCAGGCTGGGTTTGTGCTGGACTACAGGTCGACCTCCTTGGTCTCCAGGCTGGGATGGGGCCGTCCTGCAGGACAACCTCCTCAGCCTCCAGGCTGGGCCTGTACCGGACTGCAGGTCGACCTCAGCATTCTGACTGAGCTGGGCCCGCCTGTGGGTCGACCTCCTCAGACTCTAGGCTTGCATGGGGCCAGACTATTAGTCGACCTCCTCGGCCTCCAGGATGAGCTGGGGCCACCCTACAGGTCGACCTCATTATCCTCCAGGCTGGGGTGGGGCCGGCTTGTAGGTTGACACTCTCAGCCATTAGGCTGGGCTGGTGCTGGCCTGCAGGTCGAACTCCTCGGCCTCTCAGCTGAACTGTGGCCGGCATGCAGGGCAACCTCCTCGGCCTCCAGGATGGGCTGGGCCCACCTGCAGGTCGACCTACTCAACCTCCAGTCTGGCAGGGGCCAGTCTGCAGGTTGAACTACTCAGCCTCCAGGCTGGGCTGGGGCCAGCATTCAGGTCGACATCCTCAGCCTCCAAGCTGGGCTGGGGCCGGCCTGCAGCTCGACCTCCTCAGCCTCCAGGCTGCGCTGGGTCTGGACTGCAGGTCGACCTCCTCGGCCTCCACAAGGGCTTGGGACAGGTGCAGGTTGATCTTCTCAGCCTCAAGGTTGCCTGGGGGAGGCCTGCAGGTCGACCTCCTTTGCCTCCAGTCTGGGCTGGGGCCGGCTTGCAGGTCGACCCTCAGTCTTCACGATGGGCTGGAGCCGGACTGCAGGTCGACCTCCTCACCTCCAGGTGTTCTGTGTTTACCCTACTGGTTGACCTCCCCAGCCTCCAGGGAGTGCTCAGGCCAGCCAGCTGGTCATATTCCTCTGCCTCCAGGCTGAGCTTGGGCTGGCTTGCTGATTGACCTCTTGAGCCTGCAAACTGAGCTGGGGCCAGCATGCTATAACCTGCTCTGCCTCCAGGCTCATCTAGGTTCTACCCGCAGGTCCTTATTCTCAACCTTCTGGGTGGACTTGGTCTGACCATCTGGTCAAAGTCCTCAACCTCCAGTCTGAGGTGGTGTCATCCAGCTGGTGGACCTCCTCAACCTCCAGGGTGGGCTGGGGCTAGGTAGCTGGTAGACTTACTAAGCCCTCATGTTGAACTGGGGCTGGCCTGCTGGTCAACTTCCTCAGCCTCCTGCCTTAGGCTATTTCTGGTTACTTGTTGACCTTGGCAGTGTCCTGGCTGAGCAAGGGCTAGCCTGTAGGTCGACCTCCTCAGTCTCTAGGCTGAGCTGGGGTGGGCCTGCTGATCCATCTCCTCATCCTCAAGGCTAAGCTGGGTCGGCATTCTAGTCAACCTGCAGAGTCCATACTGTGCTCTTTCTGGCCTGCTGATTGACCTCCTCAGCATCCAGTTTGAGCTGGGTCCTTTCAGCTGTTCGACCTCCTCAGCCTTCAGGCTGAGCTGATGTTGACCAGCTGGTGGATCTCCTCAGCCTTCACGCAAGCTAGGGCCTGCCTGCTGGTCGTCTTCCTCTGCCTCCAATCTGTGCTGGGCCTATTCTGCTAGCTATACTCTACAGCCTCCAGGCAGTCCAGTAGAGTCTTACTTTTGTCCTTGGGTGTCTTGCTTATTTCACTTAACATCTTGTTTTTCAAGTTGCTACGGTATTGTAGCATGTTTTAGAAATTCATTTCTTTTTATAATTCAAAAAATGTTCCATTATATATGGACAAGTGATATTTTGTTTATCATTTCATCTGTGGATGGGCACAACATCATTTCCATCATCTGGTCATTGTGACTAATGCTGCAATGAATTGGGTTGCTAGTATCCATTTGAATCTGTATCAATTCTTGTGGATTTAATATTGGAATTGCTGGATCATAAGTAATTGTATATTTAACATTTTGAGTAACTAGTAAACTATCTTCCACAGTGGTTACATCATTTTATATTCCCAACAGCAATGTGTGAGGCTTCTAATTGTCCACATCCTTGCCAACACTTGTTAAGTTCCATGAAAAAAAAAAATTAAAATAGTCATCGTATATTAGGTATGAAGTAGTATCTCATAGTGGTTTTAATTTGCATTTCCCTAATAGCTAGTGATGCTGAGCATCTTTTCATGTGCTTGTTGGTTGACTGTGTATTTTCTTTAGAGAAATATTCTATTTTCTTTTGAATAGAACTCACTGTCTATTCAAATCCTTTTACACATTTTTTAATTGGGTTGTTTGTTTTTTGTTGTTGAGTTGTAAGAGCTTATTTTTTAAAATTTATTCCGTATATTAAGCCATTATCTGATACATGATTTGCAAATATTTTTTCCCATTCTGTCTTTCTCATCCCTTGGTGGATAAATATTTTTTATTTTAATCCAGTTTATGTATGTTGTCTTTTGTGATTTGTGCTTTTGGTGATATATCTTAGACTCCATTCCCAAATTCAAAAGGTCATAAAGTTTGAACCAATATCTTTTAAGATCATTATGGTTTTAGCTCTTATATTTAGGTCATGACCTATTTTGAATCAAGTTTTATATGTAATATAAGTGTCTAACTTTAATCTCTTGCATGTGGAAATCCAGTTGTCCCAGCACCATCGGTTCAAGAGATTATTATTTTCCCATTGAATTGTCTTGAAACCTTTTCAAAACTCTGTTGGCTAACATAGGTATGGCTTATTTCTGGATGCTCAATTCTATTCCTTTGGCTTAAATGTCTGTCCTATGTCAGTACTATATATATATATATGGTTTTGATTGTTTTTGCTTTGTAGTAAGTCTTGAAATTGAAAAGGGACAATTTGTTGTCCCTTTTCAAGATTGTGTTGGCTAACCAGAGCCTCTCACAATTCCATATAAATTTGAGGATTGACTTTTCCTTTTTGTTAAAAAATAAAGGCTGTTGGAGTTTTGATAGGGATTATGTTTATCTAAAATAAACCAGCAATAAACAGCCTGCAGGTGAAAACAAAACTTTATTTGGGGTCCTTAGGAGAATTGCAATATGAAAACTGCCCATCTGAGTCATGTAAGTACTCAGAAGTGGGGAGGAAACCAGAGCTCGTATTGGCAGAGCTGCTTCCTGGAGGTAAAATTATAGGATGATTTGAAGTGATAAAGAAAAAACATGCAAAATATGCTTTGCATGTCTGTGCAGTGATAAGTTGTTCTTTTTGAAGACGGGTCTGATAGTTTTTGCTTTTTCTTATGAGAAGTCAGGCACCATTTTCCTAAATTCCCCAAATACCAGGTGTCATGATATTGGTTCAATGGGGCAATCTTTGCAGTCATGGGTACAGGCTACTAAGCTATTAGTGTGGAAGGCTGGCACAAGCACTAATCCGATAATGGCCTCCTGTCCACATTTAAGATGTTTCCTTTAGCAATTTTGATTCCATTAGTCCATGTTCATCTTTGTAAGTTGAACCTGTAAACACTTCAGGTCCAGTTCTTTCTTTTTTTTTTTTTTTGCAACTACTAGACTACTAAGAAGACGTCTTTCTTGATTCCAGATGGGTTAACCTTGGAACTTCTTCACCAGGAGGCTTAGTAACTGCACAGCATTCTGTCCATGGTGATTTCGGAGCAAGAAGAGACAGTCAGAACATTCAGTGCCTGTCTTTTCTCCCTGTACTGTCTGAGTGCATCATTAAAAATACCAACACATCTCTCTTGCATTTGTTCTAGCCAGGAGACCACACTTTAGAACCCACTGTCTTGGTGGGTCGATGAATCAGCAGGCTCCCAGTTGAGGAACTGAAATTGGACCAGCTGGATGTTTTGAGACTAATTGGGGAACAGCCATTAGTTTCCCAGTAACTCTTCCCCTTGGGTGAATGTATCTTAGTGCTTTTGTGGTTAAATATATTTTGCAATTCATATGCATACCACTTAGGAATGCATTCAGAAGCATGTAAGAGATTTCTTTTTTCTCATACAGTAAGAATTCCAAAGGTAGGTGGCTCCTGGCATTTGTGCAAGCACTCAACAGTTTCAGGACCAGCATATCTTCAGTTCTTTTTCCCTTTATTCATAATCTCAAGATGGCTTCATCATTATAAATATCACATCTACATTTATAAGAGAAAATGGTGGGAGGGGCATCCCAGAAATTATAGCAAGAAAACAGAAGCTTTCCTAGAAGCCCACAGAAGTCTTCCTATTTTGTCAGTGTTTTGTCAGTGAGAATTGTGTTCTATAACTATCTGTAGGTGCAAAATATCTGAGCATTTAAGGGACACAATTGTCATCATTGACTTCAACCACTGCTCATTCATTGCAGGCTACATTCTTTCTTAAATAAAATTAGGATTCTGTGAGCAAGGAATAAGAAATAGTACACAGTAGTACATGCTATAAGCATATGTTCTAGTATATTCATCATATAGTCATTTTATTATAGGTTCCCTTAACATTTTCTACCTCCTATGTACTGGTATTCTAAGCACACTAGAATTCATCTCATCCTCTTTTTTCCTTATTGGGTGTATGCAGTGGTTTGGCATTTAGTGAGGATCCCATAAATATGGGGTGATCTCACAACAGATAAGGTGGAAAGTTGTTTTCTTTAGGACATTTTTTCAAGAGAAGACTGGAAGCTACTATTTTTGTTCTGTTGATGACAATCTGATTTGATTAGTGCAGCAAAGGCTGGCCACAGCAAATTCAAGCACGGTTATAGGCTTTGTGTCTTTGAGGCCCTGAATTCATGCTATTCATGATATATTTCTTAATTTTAACCTTTAAATGTTAAAAACACTTTCTTTCCTTGTCCCTTAGGGATAAAAGCCATGTCTCAAAAAAGCATCTCATCAATGATTCAATCAAAGAAAAGTCTTACAGAGATGAATAGAAAAAAAAAATTGCCCAACATTGTATTTGGGTGGATTTCAATAGTTCATTTGTATTTCAAAATGTGAATGTAAATTAAAAGGCTAAATACTTGAAAGTCAAAAATATTCCATATTTGACATTAAAGTCAGTGAATTGATCACATTTGTGGAATGTAGCTAGTAAAAAGTGCTAATTTATGGCTAAGTAATTAAACAGGAGACAGATGGAGAATCAAACGAGTATGCCTCACATGCAAATTTGCATACTGCTTCTGATGGTGCATGTTCTCGTCACTCTGTATGGTGCCCCCCAGTACTGGAAGAACATAAAGAGCTATTTATGTCAGTTTTGCTCAAACATCCCAAAAGAAAAAATTATATGGAACATACAGAACTCCGATGTTCTCTTCTGTTCTTCATTCATTCATTCCTTTGGCTTCCGTTTCATAATGGTAAGAACAGGCAAGTGTGAAATGATGAAATTCTCTCCATTCTTCATTATGTAATGGCAAAGCCACTGGTCTAGGAATCAGAAGATCATCTGATTCTAAACTTTCTCAATAACTAACTACTTGATGTTGGGTAACTTCCCTTCAGGACTCAATTGTCTCATTAGACAATTTGAGTTAAATGTTGACAAGATTATCACTAGGCAGTGTAACATGGGGAAAAAGAAGGCTCTTGTTTTGATGTTGGCTCAGCCACATAGTAGCTGAAGGTTCTTGCACAGAATTCGTTAACCACTGTGCGCTACAGCTTCTTATCAGCAAAATGGGGCTATTAGGTGATTACTTCATGCTAAGCCTTTAGAAAATGATTGGCATAATAAGTGATCAGATATGGGATGGTTCTATAACCCATTTCATTTTCATTTCTGTGCTGTAGCCATTGTTTGGTATTGCAAAAGTACTGAGGACATTAAAACACAATTCTAAAACATGTCCATGGTGGTGAATATCACTGTCTAGTAACCAGGCCACCTTATTTTCCTAAAGGTGCCTTGAATCACTTCTTCATGTCTTAATGTGGTAGCAAATCAAGATAGTCTTCCTTTTCCCTGCCCAACAGGTGAGAACCAGGTCCAAACCAGGCAACTTATGTTCTCCTGTGACTTTAAATCTTATGTGAGATGACATGAGAATGGTACAGGCATTCCTCATTTATCGCTCCAGTTTTACTCCTGTCATCCGCCATGCTTAGTGACTTGGGAAGACTATGTTGATGGACTTCCCTGACCTCTAGATTCCATTTGGGTTGGCCAGTGGAAGGCACTGGTAGGAGATCAGAAGGTAGAAGAAGGAACTTGGGCTGTATCTTCACCTCCCTCCTCCCTGCCAGACACTGTGGGTTGGTTCTCTCAGTTTTCAGTTCCATATAGCAACCCTAACTATTAATCATTTCTTTCCAGTTTAGTGTTACAATTAGCATAAATTAGAATCTCATATGCATGAGGCAATGGCTTAAAATTTTCATTTCTTTCTAGTAGCAATCCTGATCATCACGCTCAAAGTCAAGATAAGTGTGAGCTGAAACTGTGAAAGTTACACATTTGTTGTTTTTAAGTATCAGAATTAATATAACCTCTTTCTTTTCTTGAAAAACATGATTTTCTAATCAAAGTGTTACTATATTTAGGGTTGGCTATTTGTCCATAATTATTGTTTTTAGCCTTTAAAAAATTGAGATATAGCTAACATATAAAATTTATCCTCTTAATATATGCTATTTAGTAACTTCAGGCATTATTTGTAGAATTGTGCAGTTATATCCATTTCATAATTTCAGAACACTTTCATCGTCCCAACAAAGAAACCCCACACCCATCACCACCCATTTCTCCCTTTTCCCAGTTCCTCATAACCACAAATCTATTTTCTGTCTCTATGAATTTGCTTATTTTGGACATCTCATGCAGTCATATAGCTCTTAACAATCTGTTGTCTTTTGTGAGTGCCAAAACCTGTCATTTAGCAAATTTCCAATGTTCATCCATGTTGTGGCATGTATCAGTATTTCCTTTCCATGGTCAAATGATATTCCACTGTATGGATATACCACATTGTGCTTACCCATTCATCAATTCATGGACACCTTGATTGTTTTCACATTTTAGTTATTATGAATAATGTTATATGAGTGTTCATGTACAAGTTTTTGTTTGAACACCTGTTTCAGTTATTTTGGGTATATACCTCAGAGAGGAATCACTGGATCATGTGGTAATTGTTCACTTGAGTTTTTAAGGAATGATCAGACTGTTTTCTGAGGTGGCTATAGTATTCTATATTCCCAGACAATGTATGAGGATTCCAATTTTCTTCATACTCTCATCAACACTTGCAATTGTCTTTTTTTTGTTATAGTTGCCCTATGGAGGGCATCTTATTGTGTTTTTTATTTTCATTTCTTTAAAGACTAATGATGTTGAACATCTTTTCGTATGATTATTGCCTATTTTTATGTCTTCTTTGGGGAACTATCCAAATAACATATACAAAAATAATGAATGTGAATATGACATATGTGTACACACGTACAATATGTACATAAATGTCAACAAACACACATATATGTTTATATACGTGAATTCAGTTTTAGTATAGCTTCTGTCTTGTGGAAATCTACTGTCAATTTTTGCAGATAATCTGTGACAATATCATATTACTTTCTTCTGCCCTGGTTTTTCTATTTTTGCCTAGGGCCAACTTTTATATTAATTTCCAGTTTTGATGTTTCCTGGACTCTATAATTAGCATAAATCTCACATGTACAAGGCAATGGCTTAGAGTTTTATTTCTTCCTAGTTTTTATTCCATGCCCAAGCAACAAACAGATGCCCTTTCTTCCTTAACTACTGGCCATGCTAATGAATGGATTCTTTCTGAACCATCCAATTGCTGAAGTTGCGGTTATTTGACAATCCAGCTCTCCCTGTACATCTTGCCCAAAGTCCCAGGGTCCATCCCCACATGAAGTTTGAAACTCAAGTCCCATGGTCATTTGGACTAGCAACCACCTGAAAGCATATGTACAATATCCACTCATATGGTAGTTTTTACTTCTCTTTTCTATGTGGCCACTGGGATTTCTTTTTTCTTGTGAGCTCAACTATAAAATTTAAAAGACTTCTTAATAACTATGCTCTAGGCAGTGTATCTAGAAGTTTGCTGAGAGTGGTTTATGTTATTTTAACCTGCCCTGTTACCAGCAGAATTCACCCTTCCCCATTAATGTTTTGAAAATGCCCTTTGCTAAGAAATTACTGTAACTGGAATTATATGAGCAGTAGATTCATTATGTCTAGCAGGCTACACTTATGGGAAGAGAGATATTTAGAAAGGGGGGGGGGGAATTCTTGTGACAATGAAAGTGTAATTTTGAGCCAGTTCTCTAGAGCTTATCAGGTTTCTAAAATCTTCCTGAACATATAGTCTGAACTCCAAGGGTGGATTATTGTTTGGGGACTAATTACCCAATGTGTGAGTTATTAGCTCATCTGCCCTTGCTCCCCTTCTCTATTTATTGCATCTCAGCTGTTGGTGGACTCTGGAAAAAGATGTCTCAGGAAACACTTACCAAGTAATAGTCACTAACATCTTAATGGAGCTGTGATTGAAAAGATGTAGGAGCACAGTTGACTTAAATAAGAGCTGAGGCTTCACCATCTCTGTTCTTGTCCTCTTAGTCTCTAGATATGAATTTGACAGCTGAATCTGACACCTCCTATAGGACCATCAGTTACTGTGGGAATTTAAAACTCTATTTTATGGACCTATAGGGTTCCCTGGAGAGACCTCAAAGAATCTGCAGGAAATAATCTGTTTATTTATTCAACAAATATTCACTGAGTGCTAGCCAGATGTCTGGCACTAGGTTGAGTGTGCTCTTTGGGGAGGCAGAACTGCCAAGTTTCTGGCCCTCACTCAGCCAGAGCTAGTCTGTTGGTATCTGTTTAATAGTTGGGATTCTGTGTGAGGGGACTTCTGTTTAAAGAGAGTTTGAAATCTTCTGTTACACAGCACCCTTTTTCAAAGAAGCATCTATTAAATCAAATTGTTTTGGGGCCATGGCCTAATAGTTGTGTTGGTTAATAAATCACACCCAGCACAATAATGAGCGTATAATGGGTCTGTGTATTATTCAGGGTGGTTATAATCAGGTGCTGTTACAAGGGATCCCCAGAATCCCAGTGGTTTACCACAGGAAAGGTTTACTTCTTGCTCATTTTGGGTATCCATTGCACATCTTTGATGGTTTCATGTAAATTCATACTTTGGAATGAAGTTCACAGAGCAGCCTCTATCTGGAATACTGTTGGTCTTGACAGTGGTGAAGGGCGAGCAAGGTGAAATTCGTATGAATCTTACAGCTTATTCTTTGAAACCACACGTGTCACTGCTAGTGACTTTTCATTGGTTAAAACATTGATGCCATTGGTATAGGGAAATACAATCTTTCCATAGGGAGGGGCAGCAAATATTTGAGAACTATTATGCAAAATGCCATAGTACTCATAGTACTCAGCAAATATTTGCCAAGTCAACACCTGTAACAATAAATAATCAGACTCTAAAACATTTTCAATTCCTGGCCTGATAAGCCAGTCTCTCTGAGTAAAAGTCAATAATTGTGTGTTTTTTGAATTGTAAGAAGAACTGAAATGAGGTTAAAATAATCTCAAGATTTTTATTGCCACTGGTAAAACCCTTCAACAGTGGGTGAGGAAACCACAACACCCATCCCCAACCCCACATGTATTTGCTTTTTAAAAAATACTTTGTAAACTATTAGAAGAAACCAAGCCTGGAACTTCTAAGGATTAAGAAGAAATTCACATCAACAGAAAGCCAGGCTGTAAACCCCAAGGAGTTGAAGAGCTTAGTTCCAGAGCCAGATTGCATAAAACAGGGCTTAAAACGTAATCTGGAGCCATCCTATGTAAAACAAATTGTCTGCCAAGAAGAAGCCTCAAAGGAGGTGGCAAAAGTATGAAGGAATGAAATGGATTCCAGAAAACTGTGAGGATTTTCTTGATTGAAACAAGACCAACTTAGAGAATCATACTCTGTGTGGGGCTATAATATCCCCCTTTGGTGCAAAAAAGGTGAAGGAAGGGATATAGAAATTTTTTCTGTAGCCTAACTGCATAGCAAAAGGATGCTCCTCATACAAAAAGATTAATAGGGGAAAGTTCTGATTGGACTCTCTAGAGCTAGTGATAGACTTGCTTTTAGGTCAAACTACCTTTAGCAAAAGGAAATAATGCTGGTTCTCAAAGCTGAAAAGTCTAGAGGTGTTTTGGCTTCAGGTATGGCTGGATCCAGATACTCATGAAACACCTCTCTCTTCCTTGGCTTTGTTCTACAGGCTGGGTTGTATGGATGCAGGTTTTCCTCACCAGGGCCTTGGTCTCTGTAACATACCTGCCTTGAACTGAGCTTTCAAACATCTCTGGAGCAACCTGCAATAGAATTAGGCCTTTAGATTGCTTCCTTTGCAGCTAATATGGGCTTCTTGGTGAGATTCCTATGAGGTTCACTGACCTTCAACTTCTGCCATTTGCTACTGGTTATCAGCTCTCCATCTTTTATTCTCCTTCTGCAGAGTATCGGCATGATTTAGCATCACTCAGCCAATGCCATTGTCTCCTGTAGGCTTTCCCTGCACCCATATTTTTCAAATGCCTGCATCTTTGCACCTGCCACATCATTCTCCTCCAGTGGGAAATTTTCCCAGGCCACTGCTGGTGAAACCATCAGTAATTTAGCTGCTACCTTGCCAAAGGGCTGTCCTCAACTACCCGCTCAGATGGCATCCTTTGTGCCTGCATGTGAATTTCTGCCTGTATTGTCTGACCCCTCTCCAAACAACTTAAGCTAGTCTGGGTCACTCAAGGAGCAGACATTAAAATGGGCTTAACCATGCACAGATTTCATTAGGGCAAATACCTGTGAGAAAATAGGGAGGGGGGTAGGAAAATCTGGGAGAGCCAGTGGAGCTTGAGAGAAGATAGGAGAGAGAAGATCGGGTGGAAGTCCACTCATGTCATTTAAGGGAAGTTGTGCAACGATGTTGGGTTGTCCTTGAGCCCATCTGGGGGTCGCCTACCTCCAGGTGGGACCAGCAATATAATTTGTGGAGCTCAGTGTGAAGTGAATACGGGGATCCTTGCTTGAAGATTATTAACAGCAGAGTTATATAACAAGCATGAGGCCCTTCTGGCCCTGTACTGAGTATGGTCTTTTGGGAGATTAGTTCAGAGACTTAGCAGGGCCCACAAAGTCAGTCTGTTCCCAGGAGCAGCAGCCGTGTTATCTTTCCCACTGTGCTCGATCCCTGCACAGGAGCAGCCCAGGGGAAGCAGGGCTCCAGTGCCACGCTGTGATGGGCTTCAGAGCCCAGGGGAGGGGCCTCCTCAAGTATGCTCCCTACAGATAAAGGTCTGAGAGGCACATTCTCAGAGCCCCCGCAATTGATCAAATTTATCATTCTATTTTGATGACCTGCTTTTTATCTTTTAAAAAGTCTGGGATGAACATATTTCTTTCCTCCACCACCATCCCTTACATCCTCATGTCCCTTACCCTCCCCCATCCCTCTTAGCCTCAGCACCCTCTGTGATATCCACTGACCTTCAGAGGTTTGCTCAAACACCAGTCTAGATGCTTCAGTGGAGGTATTATGTAGAAGTGATTAACATTTAAATCAGTAGACTCTGAGAAAAGCAGATTGTCCTGTACTATACTGGTGTGCCTACTCCAATCAGTTGAAGGTCTCAAAGATCAGATTGGGCTCCCCCAGGGCTGAAGGAATTCTGCCTCCAGCCTGCCCTGAGACTTGAGGCTGCACCATCAATTCTTCCATGGGTTTCCAGCCTGCTGGCCACTCTGCCGATTCCAGATTTTCCACCTTTCACAATAGTAAGAGCCAATTCCTTAAAATAAATCTCTTTCCCATGACAGATGCACATTCTATCTGTACTGGTTCTCTAGAGAATCCTGATTAATACAATAGACAAGATAAATCAGTAAAATAAATTACATCATACAACAGATAGTGATAAACACAATGGAGAAAAAGGCATCATCTTATTTATTTCTTTAATTACATTCATCCATAACTATCTTGCTTGACAACTCTTATGCTATCTCCCTTGCCTGCCAGTATATTATTCACTGTGACATGCTATTCTGGTTACCTTTGCTGTGTAAGAAAACACCCCAAATGTAGATGATTAAACAATCATTTTATCGTGTTCACACATTCTTTGGGGATAGAATTGAAAAAGGGCACCAAAGGGACGGTATTAGCGCTGTGGCACCTTGGTCTTGGCTGGCAACACACAGGACTGGGTGGAGGGGGCGGGTGTTGCCGGGAGCTCTTCTCAGATGGTGCCTGGTGGGACCCAGTGACTGAGCTGAGGGATACCCAAGTCACATGGGAGCTGACAGGAGTGTCATGGAACCTGTTCTTGAGCCAGCCCAGGCACGCAGAGAGGGTCCTTCCGGGGTGGGCAGTACAGTCCTTTGGACAGTGAGCACTTCCAGGGAGGAAGGTGGGAGATGCTCGGTCTTTTGTGACCTGGTGTGCAAAGACTGTCCCATCATCTCTGCCATGCTCTGCTGGTAGAAGGAGCCATCAGCTCAGATTCAGTAGGAGAGGACACTTTTTCAATTGGAAGAGTGTCCAAAATTGATAAAATGTGGCACACACACACACACACACACTTACTTCAGTTGTTCATCGCTTTATGTTTCCTTCAACAACAGATGGCATGAATGATGTGGGTCCCACGGGCTACCTCTACAACCTAGGTGTGCCAGAGGCTGTGCCATCTAGGTTTGGGGAATTACTTCTATGGCATTTGCACAATGATGAAATTATCTAATGATGTATTTTTCAGAAAGCGTTTCCATGGTTCAGTGATGCCTAACTGCTTACAGTCACAAAAAAGGAGGAACCCTGCCATTTGTGACAACGTGTGTGGACCTGAGGGCCTCATGCTCAGGGCATTCAGGCTGAGGGAGAAAGACAAGTACCATACGGTCTCATTTCTATGTAGAATCTAAAAAAAAAACAAATTCATAGGAACAGGAGCTGGGGTGTGGGGAAATGGGTGAAGGTGGTCCGAGGGTACAGATACAAGATGAATAAATACAAGATGAATAAATTATGAAGAATTCATGGAATGCATGGGGACCAGAGTTAAATATTCTTAATGTTCTCAACACACACACACACACACACACACACTTACAAAAGGTAAATATATCAGATGATTAATATGTTAACTAACCTTGTGGTAAAATTTAATATATATAATATATTAAATCACCGTACACTTCAAGTTACATAGTGTTATGTGTGAAATATATCTCAATAAAGCTGGAAAAGAATTTCAAGTAATGCTTTCTAACCATTTCACATGCTCATTATCTAACAGTTTCTAGCCCACTGAGAATACTCAAAAAGTGTTTGTTGATCAAATAACAGAAAAGCGCAAATAAAACCAGATAAATGTTACACTTATTCACCACATAGAGATAATCACTGTTTGAATATGCTTCGATTATTTTTTAATGCACGGAAGTGATTACTTCTTTAAGTACTGTAACTATTATAACATTTTCCAGTTAACATTGTAGATTTCCCATGTCCATAACTATTCTTCCACACTAAAATATAGCTGTGAAGTTACATTTATTTGTGAGATGCCGTATTTTATTTGTTTGGTCCCTTAGTGTTAGACAAGTGGATTTTTCCAGTATTTTGCTATAAGTAAATATTGCAATAACCTATTTGCATGTGTGTCTTTGCATGCTTTTCTAGGAATTCTTTTAAGGATAAATTCTTAGAAGTAAACTTACAGGATCAAAATGTATGTACCATTCCAAGATCTTTGACTTATATTCATACAACATAATTTTCTCATTTCTGAGGAACCAAAGCTGAACATTCAGTAAATACTTCTTGTGTGCTTTAAACTAGATTTATTTTCTTTAAAACAATAACGGTAGATGTATTTTTGTCTATTCCAAATGGCTATCTCTATGGGTTTTGCTTTTTATAGTTGGTATTTCATAAAATCAGTAGTGCTTCTGAAAAGAAATATCAGGAGGTTTTCTAAAAATATCACATCCTTGCAAAAATGTTCAGATTTGAAAATGAAATGTGTCCTTAGTAATTGAATACCACTGCAAACCAATTCATCTCCATTCTAAGAAGCAAAGAAAATTGCATGGTAAGTGATGTGACTATAGCATTACCCAAAACTTGCAAACTGGCTTGAAGAAAACCTCAGAGTCTAGATGTATGTAAAGAGAAAACTTGCACTTCATTTCACAATCGTGATCTGACTTTTCATCTCAATGTAACAGTCTTCTTTGAGTTTCAATCTTTCTAGGGACCACACTGTCTTACTCGATTTTTCACATCTTTAGCTATATTACTGATGGGTGTTATAATGATGTACAATCTGATTTTTATAGCCTCACTAAAGTTGCTGAGTAAAGAAACACACTATCACATATCATATCTCAACGCATCATATAATGCAGCTATAATTGCATTTACAGTTTATGATCCGTGTATAATCAGGCTCTCTCTAAGCTTGGTTTCTAAGGTCTACATGCTTAAAATTTGCACACTCAATGAATGAGTTGGTTTCATGGTATCCCATATTTATTTTAGGCAGTGTGGTGTCTAATGTCTTCAACCATGTCAGGAAGATGGTCTGCAAAACAAAGTTTATCTGCCTATCTGTCTAACTTTTTTAGAACAATTTATAACAGTGCAATAAAATTCTAAAGTCTAAGTTCTTAGATTGAAAATAGAAAATAACTATCATAATTCCCCCACCCCAGTTTTATTGATATAAATTGACACAAAACTTTGTATTAATTTAGAGTACATCATAATTGCTTAATATATATTTATTTGTGAAATGATTACCACAATAAGTTTCATTTTTATTCATTACCTCATGTAATGGTTTTAAATCTTGTGATGAGAATTTTTAAGATCTATTTTCTTAGCAACTTTGAAATAAATTTCAAAAAATTTACATTATTTTTAACTATAGTCATGATATTATACATTACAGCCTTAGAACTTTCTTATAACTGTAAATTTGAAACTTTTAACTACTTTTACCCATCACTTCCCCACTCCCACTTCTGGCAGCTACCAGCCTATTCTTTGTTTCCATGTGTTTGTTTGTTTTTTAACATTTCATATAAGTAAGATCATTCAGTAATGTCTTTGATTTATGCCACTTAGCATAATGCCCTCAAGTTCCACCTCTGTGGTCCCAAATGACAGGATATCCTTTTTAACAACTGAATAATATTCCACTGTATGTTAATTTCACATTTTCTCTATCCGTTTATCTGTTGGGGGACATTAAGGTTGTTTCCATCTCTTAGTTGTTGCAAATAACCCTGCAATGAACATAGGTGTGCACATGTCTTCTCGGGTTATTCATTTGAGTTCTTCTGATACAGAAATGGAGCTGTTAGATTGTATATATGGCAGTTCTATGTTTAATTTTTTAGGAATGCCCCATAAAGTTTTCCATAATGGCTGCACCAATTCACATTTTCACCAACAGTGCACAAGGGTTTCCTTTACTCCATATCCCACCAACTACTGTTAAGGTCTATTTGATGGTATCCATTCAAATAGGTATCTAGTGATATCTCATTGTGGCTTGATTTTCATTTTTCTGATGACCAGTGATGTTGAACATCTTTTCATGTACCTGTTGTCCATTTGTACGTCTTCTCTGGAAAAACATCTATTCAGTCTCTCTGCCTTCTTTGTATTGTGTTGTATGAGTTTCTTTGTGTATTTTAGATATTAACCCCGTCATATATATATATATATATATATATAATTTGAAAATATTTCTTCCATTCAGTGTATTGTCTTTTTCATTTTTTTAAAGATTTATTTATTTATGCATACAAGAACTGGGTGTAAGCCAGAAGTGCGGGGGTGATGAGAGGATTCACCAGAGGCAGAATAGGGAACAGAACAGGCAGATGTACTGAAATACACTGCTGAGGGGAGCAGCGGATGAGTCAGGAGAGGTCTGCTGCACCATGTGGGTTGCTCCCTGGTCAGCCGGTGATGGAACTCGTGCTGCAATGGCTGGCGATAGCTTGATAGCACTGTCTTTAACCCCTGTGCCACCAGGGAGGACCTGTCTTTTTCATTTTTTGATAGTTTCTTTGCTGTACAGTAACTTTTTCCTTTGGTATAGCCCCAGATGTTTATTTTTGCTTTTGTTGCTTTTACTTTCAGTGTTAAATCGAAAAAAACCCTTGCCAAGACCTATGCCAAGCAGTTTACTGTCTATATTTTCTTTTGGAATTTAATAGTTTCAGGTCTTATGTTCAAGTCTTGAATTCATTTTGAGTTGATTTTTGGGTATAGTGTAGAAGGGTATAGTGTAGTTGATTTTTGGGTTTAGTGTCATTCTTTTGTGTGTGGTTGTTCAGTTTTCCCAATATCATTTATTGAAGAGAATTTCCTTTCTTTGTTGTATATTCTTAGTTCCTCTGTTATAAAGTAATTGCCCATACCTGCATGGATTCATCTCTGAACTCTCTGTTGTATTCCACTGATCTATGTATCTGGTTTTTTTTTTTTTTTTTTTGAAAGGTGGCATTCTCCTGCCTTCCATTTTTCTTTTTTTCTTTTTTTTAAAGATTTATTTATTTATTTATTTACACAAGCACCTGGTACAGTCAGAGGCATGGAAGGGTGAGAGAATTCACCAGAGCCAGGTAGAACAGGCAGAGTGACGAAGTACACTGCTGAGGGGAGCAGCGGGCAGCAGGAGAGGTCTGCGCGCCATGTGGGACCCTCGCCTGGTGGCCAGCTGGGGATCGAACCAGCGCTGCAGAGGCTGCGGGCAGCCTCGCAACCCAGTGCTTTGCCGCTGCGCCACCAGGGAGGCCCTCTATGTATCTGTTTTTATGCCAATACCTTACCATTTTGATTACTATAACTCTGTAATATAATTTCAATCCTGGCATGTGATGTTGCCTGAATTTTCTTCTTTTTCAAGAGTGCTTTAGCTATTTGTGGTCTTTTGTGGTACCATACAAATTTTAAGATTTTTCCCCTATTTATCTGAATAAATAGGGGTTGCACTGAACCTGTAGATTGTTTGGAGTAATATGTACATTTAAAAAAAATTAATTCATCCAATCTGTGAGCAGGAAGTATCTTTCCATTTATTTGTTCTTCTTTAACTACTTTCATCAATGTCTTATATTTTTTATTGTACAAAATTGTGCCTACTTGATTAAATTTATTCCTAGGTATTTTATTCTGTTTTGATAGAATTATAAATGATATTATTTTCTTAATTCCAGTTTCTGATAGCCCACTGTCAGTTTGTAGACACACAACTGACTTTTACATATTGATTTTGAATCCTGTAACATTACAGAATTTGTTTATTAGTTTCAACAGTCTACTTTTTTATGGGGCCCTAATGTTTTATATAGATATATAGTATTGTGTCATCTGCAAATAGAGACAATTTGTCTCTTCTTTTTTTATTTGGAAGCCCTTCTTTCCATCTCTCTCTCCCTCCCACTGCTTTCTCTTTCCTTTTTCTTGTTGCTCTGTCTAGGACTTCCAGAGCAATAAAATTAGGCAATATCATAGTTGCAGAAGATTCCTCTTGTGCAGCAGGGTTCATTTTCAATAACATTGTCACTATTACTGATGTCAAGCTTTTGTGAACAGTATTGAGATCTTTTTCGGCAGGAGTTTCCTATTCTGTCTTTCTAAGTTCTTGTTCTTTTAACGTGTCTTTTTTTCTGTGTCTGTTCAGTAACCTCTCCAACCATGAAGAATTCTTTGAAATAGTTTGAATCTCAGTCCAGTCACAACTTTCCATGCTAGAGTGTGGGGTTGTGGGCTCAAACCTGGCTTCTCATTTTCTCTACCAAAACATTAGGAATATCGGCACTTTCTCCCATGTATCTCACTGGTTCTGGGAATAAGATGGAAATTTGTGCATGAAGGAGACACATAAAATGAGTTTTAAAAATATGACATAACTAATGATTGCAATTATTTATAATAAACAAAGATTTTCAGATGTGAAATTAGCTTGTGTAAGATCAGTCACTAGGCAAAGCCAATTATTTAAAAAAATTGCAAATGTACTATGTTGTAGCAAGATATTCGTACTTTATATCAGTTAGGACTTTGGCACTTGAGTCATTAAAATATTCTGCATTTGTAACAAGGTATTAGAGCTGCTCCTGGGGCATTTGTGCTCTGCAGGATAACAAGGAACATTTAGGAGAGTGGGTATTACATCCTGTCATTTTTATGGGGTCCAGAAGTCCCTTAGGAAACACGTTTATGCCTTTGATAATGGCTTGTGTTCATAACACCCATGAGATACCGTGACTCAACTCTCACCTGCCAGCTATGAAGCATTCCAGATATTTCCATCATCCTCTCTCCGCCCCCCCCTCCCCCAATACACAATTTCAGATCCATATCAGAGTTGTCTGTTTAGAGTTTACAGAAATTGTGGGGGAAAAAAAACAAAACACTTCTATGCTCATTCAATGAAAATTCCAGGAAAGCCAGAAATATATGGACTGTGTAAGTACAGTAAAATAGAAATACTTCACTCTCTCAGCCCATGAATGGCATCTCACTGCACATTTCTTTTTTCCTGAGGATGAAATGGCAGCAAACAAAACAAAACAAAACCCAGAAAGCCCTCAGGAAGTCCTCTCAGCATATTTTCACGGAGCTGTTAGCTTTAGCTTGGTGCCTGGGTTTGTCTTCTTGGCATCCTCAACATCTTCTTGGAGTTTAACACACATCATGGGACAGTCACCAAAGCTTTATTTGATGCCTGTCTTCTTTTGTGCTGTGCATAGCCCCAAAGCTACAAGTTTAATTTTAATGAAGGGAGACTCACTGAAATCTTTCATGGCAATTTTGGTACAAGTCTGAACTTAATTTATTACTATGCTTTGAGATTCTGTGGGTACAAACATCAATGTGCATATTCTCATGAATTATTTTTTTTTTAAGCTGGATACCCATTATCAGATTTTTTTTTTTTAAGATTTATTCATCTATGCATACAAGAGCTGGGCTCCAGGCCAGAGGCGCAAGGGGTGAGAGGATTCACCAGAGACAGAGTGGGGCACAGAACAGGCAGACTGAATGAAATACATTGCTGAGGGGAGCAGTGGGCGCGGCAGGAGAGGTCTGCCGTGCTATGTGAGTATCTCCCCAGCTGGCCAGAATCGAACCCACGCTGCAGAGGCTACAGACAACTTCACAGCACTGCGCTCAACCGCCTGTGCCACCAGGGAGGTCCTCATGGATTAATTTTTGAGATGGGTTTTTATTTTGAATTTTATGCTTTTGATCTAAAAAGAGCATTTCGTTTTCATATTTCCCTTCCTTTTCTTGCCCATCTTGTTACCAGAGGACTCAATTATCTTTATTATTGCTCTCTGATCTCCCTGTTTTGCTTGGGGGTGATGCAGAGACTTTGGTGCAACTCCCCTCTTGACTTAGCTTGGGTGAAGTCACCGCATCACACAGTTGGTGAATGAGGGTCTGAGTGGGGAAGAGACATGGTGGTGATTGAAGGAGCCACAGGACCCAGCCCACATGTCCTGGCAGAGGCCAGAGAAGAACAGAAGGAACTGAATTCTTAGGTGCTGGAAAAATGGGAGTGGGACATAAACTTGGATAAGGGAGAGACTATTCATTTGGAAGTTCCCTTTGGGAATATGGGCTCTACAATGCTGGCAAGAACCTGTAAGCCTGGAAAAAGCACTAGCTGAAGCAGACATGCTAGAACTACCAGGGCAGACAGAGGAAGGAGGTTCCCAGATTGCACAGACCACAAAGGGCTGGAAAGCTCCAACTGACTGTAATCCACATCCTGGCCAAGAAAGCCATAGAGCAGGCAGCCCAGACCTCCCTAACCTCCATCAGCTCATACCTACAACCCACTCATGGAGGAGGAAAAGACATGAGTTTGTTTTTGGGGTGTTTGGGGGGAGAGGTACAAACCAAAACCAGATGGTGACTGCGCCGTAGACTACATCTGGGTTGGTCTTCAAGACAATGGTGAGTGAAGGCTGGTGGAGTGTTACCTGGTCATCTACCTGCTCACCCACTGACCTAGATGGAGAGTATCCGTCGTCTGTCCATCTACACATCCAGTAACAAATGGCTTGACCAGCGACTGAAAGGAGAAAAAATGGAAAAGTAGGGTGTGGATTACTCCAGTCTGGAAACTGATCATGATTTGTTTATTGGGCAGCCACCCTCGGTTACCTGCTCATCCCCCTTGACTTCTTTTAGTGGCACACATGAAACAACCTCATTTGCCATCTGTGTTGCCTCAAGAGGCATCACACCCTGTCACCATCTCCATAGACGTCTGGCCGCTGCTCCAACATTGATTCTCATCGCGGTTCCATGCCTGCCTGGTTCTGGTGGGAGAGCAGTGGCCTCATCATTTCAGGATCCTGCCCTACCCTTGATATCAAAAAGTCCCATTCAGTAATGGCATCTCAAATCGTCGGCCCTAGAGAGGCCCAAATGAACTTTCCCCTCATGCCTTTATCCCTTACTGCTTAGGAAAAGCAGCATCAAGGAGGTCTGAGGCAGGGACAGGTGGATGAACCCTTGAGCACAGACACACAGTATGAAGATATTCACCTTCATGTCAATACTTTCTAGAAAGCCCTCACCTTGAAAGGAGGAGGTACCGAACAACCAGACACATCTTTCCTCTATTCACTTTTCATTTTAGCTTAAATTCATTGTTTTCTAATTTATATACAGACACTTTCCATTTTGACTTAAGACAATAATAATCAGAATAGCTTCTGTTTTTTGTGGTTCTCTCAGTATAGGTGTCTTCCTTTATCCTGGAAACAGGGCTAAGACCTAGGAATGACAGGCAGAAATTATTTCCTTTACCAATGGAGAAAAGTGATGTTCAGAGATAAGACCTGCCAACTCAAGGCCCTGAGTCAGGTGGTGAAGGAGAGCTTGGTTAGCGCTGTCCACCAGTAGGAGGTGCTGGTCTCAGGTCTGGGTGTGACCACCAGATGGTCCAGAGAGGCTTCTTCAATCATCCTGAATGTCCTGGCTGTGACTGGTGAATGGGCTCAGTTCTAGGGTGTTCTTCTCCTGGCAAGGCCACCCACCAGTCATGTCCTAGAGCTGCTGCTCTATGTGGGCTTCCTCTCCAGGTCCTACTGCAAAGGGGCCGCATCAAGTCATTCTCAAGTGACTTTTCAATGTTGTGATGATTGACAATGTAGACAGGAATGAGAGCTAAAATTCACTCAGTGCGTATACAGTGGCGGGCATTGGGCTTAGTGCTTTATGTATATAATCTCACTTAATCTCAGACTTCCTTAATGTGGTCTCAGCTTTACAGATGAAAGAAACTGAGGAATAAAGAGGCAATGAGTCACGACTCATTCTCAGAGAAGCATTTCATTGTGGGCATTGCAGAAAGCCTTCTGTTGAACACAGCAGACTACCATGAACTTGCCCTCCAGCCTTCATGACCCAGGAATCCTTCCTCAGCCTCTGCTAAGTGTTGAGAAAAGAATAATGGTGGACTGGAACTCTGGAGATGTGGGTTCAAGACCCGCTTCTGTGATTTATTGGACGCTGTGTGTAGGGAGGATGGCTTTCAGGCAAACTTTATTCACCTTTGCTATTTTCTCTTTGCTATCCATTCTTTTTCCAGTCATCAGTCAGCTCCTGCCAGCTAGCCCCTCTAGCCAATTCTTATTTCCTGGCCATGCCAGTCTGATTACTTCTAATTGTCTTTGACTGCTTCCAGCTGGGTCTTCTTGCTGGCATTCTGTGGGAGCACATAGATTGTTTCCTAGCCATATGGAGGGAGGAGATGGGGAAAGAGATGGAGAGGAAGGAAGCAGCTGGTATAAGTCAACTGAAAACGCTTTTCATGGCCTTCCTGCCTACTGGGATTGGCGATGTTTTTTAAAGGGTTAACCCACCCAAGTTACAGAATGCTCATCTTTGACAAGATAACTATTCTTTTTTCTTTTTTTTATTGAGGCAATATTGGTTTACAATGCTGTATATGATTTACAGGTAAAGGATCACACCCCAAAGGGTGTTACCATACCATACCCACCACCGAGGCACCCCCCCGTTCTCTACCCAATCATATTTGTTGACCCCCAAAGGCAACCAACACTATAACTACAAATACTTCTAGAAAATTATTAGAAATCTCCTCCCTCAAGACAGATGGGGTCTTGCTGTCAAATACAATGAAATTGCACTCACTTGAGAGTCAGTGGATGATTACTTTCATTCATTCAACAAATATGTGGTGAACAGCATCCAACAAATATTTGGTGAACAACATCCATTCATATCATTATCGTTCATAGTCAGTGACACAGGACGTATATGAAATGAATAGGAAATAGGAAGAAACAAGAAGGGTGAGTGATGCTTGCAACTCATTGACTAGGAAGGATCTCCCAGGAAAGAGAACACCTCTGCTGGCTGCCATTCCGTCAGAGATAGCAAATTGGGGCGAGGGTGGCTTAGACATAGGCAAAGGTGAAGAGGAGAGGGTGCATAATTCTGGAAGAAGACAGCTGAAAAGTAGTCTCTATGGAGAGCCCACAAGAGATGAGAAATTTATTTAGGATAATTTATACAGAATATTCAATGCTGGATGATCACTCTTCAACTTGATGCTTTCTGCAGCTCCAAAATAAGGTAATGTTTCATGCATAAATTTATCTTATACAAAGGAATTTCTGGAACAGGGGTAACATGGGTAAAAGAGGTACCTGAAAGGTGAAGAATAGAATTGGATTTTTAGGGGTGAACTTCATGCAGTATATAGTGTAAAATACGTATGGACATGTAGTATATGTGCTTTTATTGATGCACACCTGTAACATATAAAAGTATCGTGCAATGTTACTTTAATAAAATTTAAAAGAAAAAAGTAGCTACAATAACTTAGTGACACAAAAGATAAAAAAAACTGTGGCCTTGAAAACATCATATGTGGGGGAAAGAAAAAAATGAAAAAAAAAAAAAGGAATTCCTGGGGTGATTTCTTATTAAATAAGGCCATTTCAGAGAGCAAGACCCTTCCTTCAAAAACCAGTCACTAAGCCCGGGCAGATGTAGGATTCAGATTTCTCTTTGGCATCCATCCCAGCTGATGGAATTAGCAGTGAACTTGAATCAAACTGAGGCTGCAGGCTTGAAAAAGATTTAATGGGCCTGGATTCTCTCTCTTCTTCACCCCTTTCCTGACCTCCACCCCCAGAGGATAATTAAAGGGAAAGAAAATCTCTATTTCATTGTAAATGTCTTCTACCATTTTTGTGCCCGAGGCTAACCTTTTTCTTTCTTTAAGGCCATGGAGATACTTTGATGAAATGTCTTTGAAATTTGCCCTACACCATAATAAAGGAAGCTCTCAATTTTCATAAAGAATTGTGTCCTAAAATTTTTTTTTTAAGTCATCCTCTGCTAATACAACACTAGGGAAACTCCAAAACCTTTTCTGAAGGAAGATACAGAACATTTCTACCTCCAACGGGGGTTCCCTGCGCTTCTTTCAGCAGACATTTGTTGAATGTCTACATTGCAGACAATCATGCTGGTCTCCCAACCCTTCTCCTTCCTTGGATGTCCTAGAATTTGATGATTAAATCAGAGAATGAAAGCTACTGGGTTGGTCATGAAGCAACTGTGGGGATGGGGTGTTGGCAAAGAAGACCCTCAAGCACAGAAAGAAATACATTTACAAGTAAGAAAGACTATTTCACAAGGCTATGAGTAAATAAACCACCTTAAGGAAATCTATACGCAGAAACTAAAACAAATCCTACTGAACTACTTGAATACAGGCAGGGGACCAAAAAGGAAAAGCCAACGCATTTACAAGTGTATCTGTCATATTGCAAAATGGGAACAATAAGAACCGTAGGAAATACAGCTCAGCCACAGAGTGGTGACATGCACCGTGTGAGGAGTTGATCGGAGCCTATTAAAAATTACATCTATTTAAAATAGACTGTCTGGGTCACTTTTCCAATGGGTCAGTGAGCCCCAAGACACTGGATTCCTGACAGCTGTGCCTCCCCCCGGTCTCCATGACGTGGATCGTGCCATCCTTGTTTACCGGGGAGCGAACAATGAAAGGAACTTGGAGAGGACCGAATCCTCTTTCAACTCCGCCGTAGGATCAGGGTTAGGTCTGCATTAGATGCTGGCGCCTTTCATCTGGCTGCTCAACAGGTAGCATTTTGCAAATGCCTCCCCCCACCTAGCCTCCTCACCCCCAGCTTCTCCCTCACGAGCGCTCATTTTCTTTTCGTTTAAGAAGACCTTGGTGATCCTGGGGAAGATCAAAGTCCCAGGGCAGCCTTGTTTACCAGGGATCTGCGCGCACAGAACAAAGCCCACAGGGCAGGGCGCGCCGGGCTCCCTCGCCCAGCTCCCCGCAGCCTCGTGTCAATGGAGAGCCAAGAAGGTGTAAACGTACGCGCAGAGGCAGCGGCCGCCCGGGTTCCTACGTGGCTGCTGCTACTATGATTGTTGCGGCTGCTCCTCCTCCGGCACAGCAGTCGGGTCTGCGCGCGAGCCCCGGCGCACGCCCGGCCACCTCCCCACCCTGCCTTCCACCCGCCACCCATCCAGGGCCCTTCCGGGTGCCAGTCCCTGCGCAGGGCGCCGGCACCTAGCCGCGGGCCGCGGGGCTCCGGGGCGCCCCCCCCCGTCCTGTCTCGGGCCCCCAGCTCGGCGCAGCCGGAGGGGGGATTTCAGCGCCCGACGCCCCGCGCCGCCCGGAGCCCGCGCGCGAGGCGCAGCCGGAGGCGGCCGGACCGGGGCCGGCCGGGAGCGCGCGCCCCCGAGGCCGCGCGGGGTCCCCCGTCCGGCGCTCAGGTGGCCCCGCCGCGCGCCCCGGCGCGCCCCTCCCAGGGCCCTCCCCTCGGCGGCGGGGGTCGGGCCGGCGAGGCGCGCGGGGAGGGAGGGGCCACGGGGATTTGAAAGTGCTCGGGCTGCGGAGCGGGGCTCGCTCTGTTCCCGCCGCCGCCGCCGGATTAAATTTCTGCCAATCCAAACTGAATGGGGCTTTCTTCTGCTGCCTTCCCGAGGGCGCCGGCAGCCCGCCGCCCCGCGCCCCGCTAGGAGCCAGGGAGCCGGCCCCGCGCCCGAGTGGGCCGGCGGGCGGAGCGCCCCGGCTGCGGGACCCCGGCCCGCGCCCCCCGCGCCCCGCGCCCCCCGCGGCGTGACCGCCCGTAGCCGCGCGCCCGGCGCCCGGGGAGGGGTCCCGGGCGACCCTCGGCCAGAAGAACTTCTGGGGGGCGGGCCCGGCTCCCCCGCGGCCCCGGCGGCCGCTATTGTCTGCGCGCGGCGCGGGCCGGGCGGGGCCGGGCCGGGCGGCGGCGGGGGGCGCCGGGGGGCCCGCGGGGGCGGCGGGGCCGCGGGCGAGCGCGATGCCGGCGGCCGCGGGGGACGCGCTCCTGGGCGAGTCGGCGGCGCCCGGGGGCGGCGGCGCCTCCGAGGACGCGGCGCGGCCGGCGGCGGCCTGCGAGGGAAGTTTCCTGCCCGCCTGGGTGAGCGGCGTGCCCCGCGAGCGGCTGCGCGACTTCCAGCACCACAAGCGCGTGGGCAACTACCTGGTGGGCAGCAGGAAGCTGGGCGAGGGCTCCTTCGCCAAGGTGCGCGAGGGGCTGCACGTGCTCACCGGGGAGAAGGTGAGTCCCGCGGGCGCCGTCGCCGGGCCCCGGGCGCGGGATCGGGGCGCGGGGAGCGGCGGGACCCGGGGGGGGAGCGCGGTCCGGACCGGGCGCCAACCCTCCTGCGCCCGACTCTGCTCCGGGGTGAGCCCCGGCGCGCGCCCACCCTGGCGGCCGGGGACCCGGCCTCTCCGCGTCGCGGGCCGGGGGCGCGCTGGTTCTGGGCTCCTGGAGAGGCGCCGCCTGGCGGACACCCGCGCGGGAGGGGTCGGGGGACCGAGTTGGGCTCTCGCGGGGGTGGGGGCTGCAGGGCCAGGGGAGAGGCCTGGAGCGCTCGGGTGGCCGGGAGGGCTGAGAAGCCAGCCCCGGAGGGAGCTTCCACCCCGCGCCTCCTCCCGGGCTAGGGAAGTTTTTTGTGCTCGCAGGAGGGGCTGCACGCGTGCCCTCCACACCCCCAAGCCCCAACCATTCCCACTCCCTCCCCTCCATTCCCTCTCCAGTCCCTCCAGCTCCCGGGTGGGAGCTTGCAGGTAGGACGCTGCTCCGGCAGATGCAGAAGTGCAGGCGAGCCCCCAGACTGAGGGGCTGGGAGATGACTTGTCTTTAGGGTGAAAGCAAAGGAAGACCCCTAGAGACCAGCCCTGTGAGAAGCTGGGGAGTGGTGAGCCCTTCCAGGCCAGCAGGGCCCAGGTAGCCAGAAACTGTGGATTAGATTTCTGAGAAGAAACCCAAGATAAGAGGGCTTAATTTGGGGGTGAGTGGTCAAGGCATTGGTTTCACCCCAAGTGGTAAGGCTACCCCATGCTGGGAGTTCCTCCAAGCTTGGAACCACTTCAGATTAGGTGACCAAGTTCATGGTCATCTCAGACTAAAGGCGCCCCCAGGTTGGAGTAACCCACTGATCAGGGGCCTGGGGCAGCTTGGGAGGGACAGGGGAGCGCAGGCTTCCTGCCTACCCTTCGCCCTCTGCTCTGGAAGCCTCTGCCTTTCCCCTTCCCCCTCCCAGCCCCCTGTGCAGTGCCTTGGATTTCAGCTGACTTGCACACACCTCCCCCAACTACCCCCCCCCCACCTTCTGGCCTCACCTAGCCTTAGCTCCCCTCTTTCTCCATGGTGTCCTGAGCCCCTTAGGTTCCGGGTGCAGTTTTCCATCCCCCTGGTCATGTCCTCTGCCCCTGCAGGCACTCCAGGTGGGGTGCACCTCTGTTGGGGTTAAGTGGGTAAATGAAAAAGTGCCTCTTGTGTGAATCCCCATACAAAAAGGGAGGGTTCAGGATGAACTCACAGAATTGAGTAACTCTGCAAAGAAGAAATAAGAACAGCTCTAAACCTCATTATAGTCTGACCAAGCCTTGGCTTGCAGCGAGCAGGCACACATACCTATCCCGTCAGGGTGCAGGCTGCCCAGCGCCCCAGCTCTGAGCACTGGGCACCCACTTTTCCATCCCTGTGTAAGGTCTTGTTGTCGTGGGTGGTAGACGTTTACTCTTATTCCAAATGTATATGATTCCGTCTGCTCGTGTATGTTTCTCCTGAAACTTAGCAAGAAGAGGCGAGGCTTTCGTCTGATCGCATCATGGCAAAGCAGTGGGTTTCTCTCCACTTTCCCCTGCCCACCTTGTGCCCAGACTGGGTTTGCTTCTTATCAGAAGTCTGTTGGCCTTGGTGGAACTCCCTGGGCGTCTCTGTCAGTGTCCAGCCCCTTCGCATTGCTTGGTTTCCTGAGCTCTGTGCCAGACCCATAGGAATGGGGTCCAGTGAGGCGTCTGCTGCATCCGCCTCCCCTCTCACCCCACCGCTCACACCCTCATCCCTATCTTGTTGCCCTTCAGCCCTGGATCTCTCTGAAGGAGGTATTAATTGGCTGTCACATTATTTCTCCATGAATGGGTTGTATCTAGTTAAGGACCAGGGTGAGTAGGGGGAGGTTGGGGATTTTTCTGAACTGTTCCACTCTAGTCATGAGAACTAGTGCGCCCAGGATGGCTAGCCTCATGAGAACTCTGGATTTTAGTTTACTTAATTGCCAGCTTTAAAGAAACAGTGGGTGTCATTCATAGATCTTATCCTTCAAATCCAACACCTTAATATGTTGGGTTTTGTCAGATGATAGAGATTATGGTGTGTGTGTGTGTGTGTATGTGTGAGTGTGTGTTTGTGTTTGCAGAGGGAGCAGCCATCCTCACTCCTATTTTGGGTATTGTCTTACTAAGGCCAAAAACAACGGTGAAGTTAACCTCAAGCTATTTGCAGCCTTGCAGTCTTTTCCAAAGGTGAGTTATTAAGAGGATTTTTGGCTAGAAAAGAATTGCTCCTATGAGCCCAGTAAGGGGAGCCCTTGAGGTGACTGGACCCAGAGGAGAGAAATGAAGTGTCCCCTAAAGTAGCATCTCTCCTCCAAGATGTCCTTCTTTTAGGGGGGGTGTATACTTTTTGGATAAAGCCTTTCACTTTTCTCCTCTGTTTTAAAGAAACAGGCTGCAGCAGCAGGGGAATTAAGTCATGAACACTGCAGTGAGAAATAGCTGTTTTCCCCTGAACCTCACAACCTCTCCCTCCCCGTGGAAGGATTCGGGGTGTCTCATGATGGGGAATCATTTCATGAAAAAACAGAAAGAGGGGCTGGGGAAAGGGAGGAGAAGGGGTACCCCACATGGGTCTCATTCCATAAGTGCTATGTGAAACGATGTGCTTTGTTTTGGGTGATTTATACTCAATTTGGAGTACCCCTGGTTTAGGACGCTGGGGGAGGGCTGCGTTTTCACTTGATGCATGTTTTCGAAAAGCTGTGGGTAAAATCCTCCTCTGCTGACTGGGAACGGCTGTCTGAGTCCAAGTGACAAAAGCACCACTTCTTCTGGCTTTCATTTCGGGCTTCAATCCTATCTTATCAAGAGGCTGCCTTTCCCACGGCTGCCCGCAGGACACGTTGGCCTGCTTTTCCTCTGAAGTTGTTTGTTTGAAAGTCATTTGAATTGAGATGATCCTTTTACTGCTTGAAAGGAAAGGATGCTTTGGCCAAGACCTAATTTTGTCTTCCCTTAACCTTCCGCGGTGGCAACCTCGGCCAATGTGGCTTTCCAAAGAGAGAATGCACTTGTCCAAGTGAAACTCTTCCTTGGCAGCGGCCTCAATCATGACCAGTGTCTTTGACTCAATGGCCGTGAATGATTGGCTGAGGGAAAACAACCACAACAACAGATTTTGAAAAGTGTTCTCTGTGGCTTTGAGACCAGGAACGAGGTCACTGAGCAATAGTATCAAGAAATGACTTTGAAAGACCCAGAGGGGACAAGTTTGCTGCCCCTGCTTGCTCCCTGGTCCCTCTGAAATGCAGTCTCAGGTACTCTCTATAGGTGGTTATCACATTTTTTAAAAAGCGGGTAAAATTGAGTTGGAAAGACTTCTAAAGAAAAGGCAGGTCTGTCTCAGCTATAGAACAGTGATTTCATAGACAAAGCAGCAAAAAGGGAAAAAATAGTTGATGACACAATTGTCTTCTTTTGTGATTCAGTCTCTCTAAGATACAAAGTTGGATGTGGAACGATGGGTTAAGATGTTTCAATATCTTGTTCTAACTCTTGTTTTTAAAAAAAGCCTGTTTATCACTTTCATTGGAGCTATTTTGGGGCTAAAAATAAGGGTTGCCTGCTTAGTAAGTTGCCAATAATTATGTTTTGAGCACGACAGTGCCAGCTACCTGGAGTGAAGGAGTTACTAAAAATATAATTTACTATGTTTTGCGGAGCAGGAAATATGACTAATTTTTAGAGGTGGCCTTTTTGGCAGATCTGCTTCTGCAAGTATTTGGGAAACAAACAGGTGCTAAATCCTGCGTTTTTTTGTTTTTTTTTTTAATGTGCTGGAAATTTAGGGGTAATCGCTTGGAGGAACAAGAAATGCTTAGAGAACTGGAAATTCCTATTAATCCTCAGCAGGGATTTCTTGGCAAGAAGGTGGCGTCTGGCAAAAGCACCTGCTCAAGATGTCGTGTGTGACAAGGCAGTGCCTGTAATTTGAGATTGCTCGCTGCAGTGTGGGGCACTATCCTTGTGAACTTCCTGCCCTGCCTCGTCCTTTGAAGTGGGCGTGGATGATGGAAATTGGCACATGAGGGCTTAGTTTTCAAGGTTCATGAGTGTTCAGGTCCTTTGGACTTAAAAGAGTGCTGTGAGTCGGCACCATCGTACTGAATGGTGCCCAAGGAGAGGAACACAACCTGAAATTTCCCATGCAGGTGTGAGCCACTGGGTTTGACGACAGCATTTTGCAGGCAGCTGACCCTCATCCTCCTGGTGGGTCTCCTCTCAGTCGTTTTGGGGAGCAGCAGCTCTGTTTGCCCAAAGACACCAGGCTGCCTGGGTGTCCTCTGTGGGAAGGTGGCTTGAGTACCAAATATCATTTATTCCCTCTTGATTATTCATGGTAACTGAGAAACTGTGCTCCTGTCTAATTGAGACCCAAAGCTTATTTTAGCAAACTGGTGAGACTTTTCTCCACTCAGCCTGAATTCTGAGCTGAATGTCACATTATCTGCTCAGCTGCAGCTGGCTGGTAACATGACCAGCAGGAAAGAGGTTAAACACGGGACCTGAATCTTACCTGAGCAGGCTGACACCCCAACAAACTTGAGCGAGCTGTTGCTTCTTTACCCTACATACTGCCTCAGTGGTGTTGTGTCTGGTGGTTTATGCAGGGTTTTCTGTGCATTTTGTCATTAGATGCTCTCGGTGACCCCAGCCATGGGGGAACCAGCTTGCTGTTTTTTTTTTACCCGCATTGACCAAGCAGATTTTCCTTCTGACCCGCTCTTCTCTATTGCTAGGGCTGCTGAAGCAAGTGACCACAAACTGAGTGGCTTGAAACAACAGATATTTATTCTTTTACACTCTGGAAGGCCAGAGGCCAAAGTCAAGGGGTCATAATGGGCAGACTCTTAGGGAGAAGCCTGCCTTGCTTCTCTTACTGCCTGGTGCTGGGCCACACTCCTGGGCATCCTTGACTCGTGGTCACATCACTGTGGTCTCAGCCTCTCTTCACATGGCCTTCCTCCCTCTGGGTGTCTCCAGATCTCTCCTCCTAAGGACACAGTCACTGGATGAGAGCTAACGCCAGCCCAGCAGGACCTCATCTTTACTCACTCCCTCTGCAGAGACCCCACATCTAATAAAGTTGCGTTCATGGTCCCGAGGGTTAGGGTCTGAACATGCCTTTTCACAGGGACAATCACAGCCCTTTCCCGGACTGCTAGGGCTGTGTTCTGGGTGGTTGCCCGGGAATCAGATCTAGGAAGGAGACAGTGTGGCCTTAGGGAGTATACTCAGCACCAACAGCTGTGAGGGGAGGTCAGGGTGCAGAGGCAAGGAGCAGAGTAACACTGGACAGAGGGAGAAGGTGGGCTCCAATCCAGTGTCAGCTGGGGCCCCTGCCCATGCCATGGTGTCTCTGGAGCTGACATGACCCCTCAGTGGTGTCCATGTTGGGGCTACAGGACTAGACCTTTGTGCCCCAGCATGGGCCGGTCATTGGATCCCAGCTGCCCCGAGAAGGGGCATGTTCCTTGGACACTTGCTGGGGGCAGTTCCTGGAGCCAGATCATGGTTGGGACAAGCCAGCGACAGCCAGGGGAGGAAGTTCTTCAGCCCCGATGGGGAACCTGGGCTGTGTGGCCTGCTGGGAACTGCTGACAGAGCGAGACTGGGCCAGGGCTCCAGGGATCGTCATCTGAGTCCACACTGGTTCTGGAAAGAAAGTGAGCAGCTTCTCCTTGCCCTGAGGTGACCCCTCTCAACCTGAAACAAGTGTCCACTAGCCGAGTCTACATTCTGATGGTCTTACCGACAAGATGGGGGTGATGCCCTTTGGTGAATGGTTAGATAGGAGGGCAGAGTTCTCATAAATGAGACCCCTTGCATCTTCTACCATGTGAGGACCCAGCAAGATGATGGCCAGCTCCCAACCAGGAAGAGAACTCTCAGCAAATGCCAAATTGGCCAGTGCCTTGATTTTAGACTTCTCAACCTCCTTTACTGTGGAAAACAAATCCTGTTGTTTATGAACCACCCAGCCTGTGATATCTTGTTACAGTCGCCTGAAAGGACTTAACCACATGCATTTTAGGGGGACACTGTGCAGTTCACGATATCATGTTGTGTCCAATCGGGTCAGAGATGTTGCCTAGTGAGTGGGTTCTTGTGTCCGTGCGATTGAGGAATACTCAGCAGGCACACGGGACTGAAGGTCAGCAAGCTCCTAACAGCAGGAGGGAGGTCCCAGGGAGGAGACTGTTACTGTTGGGGGTCGGTTTACTTTTATAATCTCTCATGGGGACTTTCTGGTGCTTTTCCACTACCCAGCCTCAATGCCCCACTTTGCCACCTACAGGTGTGAAGCCACAGCAAGCTACTGTGTGTCTCTGTATGTCTCTTGTCACCAGCCTCTGCCTGCTAGCTCAGTGGCTAGTGGCCATTGCCTGTCAGCTTTCTGCCTCCGCAGGCACCTAGCCTCAGGCTGCTATCTTACAATTGGCCCTTGCCAGCCAGCTTGCAGCCAGCTCTTGCAGGCCAGCTCTCTAGCCAGCTAGCGCTCTACTCAATGTAACCCCATGGGATACAGTTATGTGATGATGTGTTAATTGTTCATCTACTCATTAGACCGTAAGCCCCATGAGGAAGGGCTGCTGCTCTATCCCTGGTGCTTTGATTAATACCAGGTACAGAGAATAGGGTCAGGAAATATTTTATTTAGGAATAATCTATTGTTTGAAGTAACACTGGTCTGTGACACTGTGGGCTTCATGTGTACAGGATTATAATTCAGTACCTGCATGTAGGACATCATAAACACCAAAAGTCGGGCCTCCCCGGTGGCGCAGCGGTTAAGCGCTGGGTTGCGAAGCTGCCCGCGGCCTCTGCTGCACCGGTTCGATCCCCGGCTGCTCCCCGGCCACCGGAGGAGGGTCCCACATGGCGCGCAGACCTCTCCTGCCGCCCGCTGCTCCCCTCAGCAGTGTACTTCGGTCCTTCTGCCTGCTCTGCTCCCCGCTCTGGCTCTGGTGAATTCTCTCACCCTCCCGCGCTTCTGACTGTACCCAGTGCATGTATAAACAAAACACAAACAAATAAATAAATAAAATAAAAACATGCCTCTATTAAAAAAAAAAAAGATTTTAAAAAATAAATAAATAAATAAATAAAAAAAACATAAACACCAAAAGTCAATTGTATACATCACCCTCTGACTCTCTTCATCCTCGGTAATTCTTTCTTTTGAATGGATCAAAGAATGCTTTGGTCTCCCCAAGACTTGAGGCCAACCTCTGAAAGACAGTGTCTGAGTTGGCAGGGAAGTGCTTTCTTCTCTGTCACTCTTTACGGCTCTGGGTCTGCCTGTATGAGTGATGAGTAGATGGAACAGGTTGTGCAGCTGGCGCTCTTTGGGAAATATCGCAACCTGGGAACAGCTGTGTCTTCTGCAGGGACTTGTTAAGGAAGGCAGCTTAGGTATCAGGGTGACAGGTGACCAGCCAGAAGCAGGGAAATATTTTGCCATGTCATGGGACTGTGAATGGACCCTCAGCTCTTTCTTGAGAAAATATACCAACACTGCAGCAGATGGGCCAAGTTGCTATTTGCAAACATACATTTCTTTGGATGTTTCCCAAGGCAATATATAGAGGTTTGGATCTGTTTCTGTAATTTTTAAAATAAGTTTATCAGTCTCCTAAGCGGCGAGTTGGTGCCAAAACATTTTTGCATTCCTGCTTGTTTCTCACACCCATTCTCCGAGCTACTTGATTCACTATCTTTTCTGTCCTGTGCCATGTCTGCCATTTTTATCCCCCATTGAGTTCTTGTTGCCTTATA
The DNA here is from genome assembly GCF_964194135.1 of Talpa europaea. Classification (NCBI taxonomy): domain Eukaryota; kingdom Metazoa; phylum Chordata; class Mammalia; order Eulipotyphla; family Talpidae; genus Talpa; species Talpa europaea. The sequence goes on from NC_140070.1 coordinate 139,308,377, forward strand.
GCCTGTCCCATGGCTTTGTGGTGACTGTCCTTCTGACTCTCTTGTTCCCCGGAGTGTCTTTGTTCCTGCTCTTTGCCACAGCTGTGTCCACCCCAGAGCATGGTGCTGAGGGACAAAGGAGGCAGAAATGTAGCAGCCACCTTCAAGGCATCTTGCGTTTTCTCTTTCTCTCAGGAAGATAGGATGAAGTTCAGACTCCCAGAAACTGATTCCTTTGTCTACTTGTAATAAAAAAAAAAAAAAAAAGATTTTATGATCTGAATTACCCAAAAGCTGCAGGAAAGAAATAACTGCTTGCTCTACACCTTGACCACCAGAATGTAGTGCTGATAATAATAATAAACATTTATGGATCTCATAAAACCTGTGAGGCTATGTTCTAGATGCTTTGCTGCAAAATATAATGTACCCCTTATAATGACCTTTTGTAGTTGGTCTAGATCTTGCTGATCGATTGGCGTGACCAGCCATCCCGGCGTACCCATCTCTCTCCGTTTAGCACCGAAAGTCTCGCACCTTCGGGTAACTGTCAGAAAATGGCAAAACCAGTTTTAACAAGAAAACATTTCATCAGAGTGTTTGGAATCCTGTAGATTCCTGTAGATGAAAGTATTAATGAACAGCTAATCAGGTCATGAATCAGTGACAAATAAACCAAAAGCTCTGGGCAGAAGTGGCTGCTCGTTGTGCCTGAAAACCTCCAGTTGTGGTTGCAGGTAGCGAAGGGGCACCTTACCCACCTCTTTGCCCACCTCTCTCAGATTGAGAGTGCAGTCAAGTCTCAAAGTGTGGTCAGCGGCACTGGTCAGGAATCTTTCATGAATTTAGTATGAGAGGAGGCTCTCCAGAGTAGTGTGCATGCGCAGGGTGTGCTAGTGTGTGCACACACACTACACACAGCTGTGTATCCATACACAAAAATATGTGTGTACATTTTTGAATAGCAACCATATAATGTCAATATAGCCATAATTTTCTGGCAGCCGACTTTTTTAAGAAGGCAGCAGTGTGCCTGGCAGCTACTTGGAGGGACTCTGGTCAGCATTCACTTTCTTTGGCACTGGAGAGGGAAAAACCTGCAGAAGGGAAGGGAAGGATTTGACTCTGACGGTGAAGCTGCAAGTGCGCATCTTAGGTAGTTCGCTGAACAGTCACGTAGACTTCTTGTTCATCTAACTGACAAGAATGAACACAGACTATTTATTAAAAACAAAACAAAATCACACTTGCCCTCGCCTTGCTTGATATGCAGACTCTCTAGAGCTAGGCTAGCTTTTCCAAGTCTTTCCTCAGTCCCCACTTGGACTGAAAAGGGACACCAGAGGCAAATGGAATGAGGAAGTGTCCAGGTGAAAAGGAAGCCTAGAGAAAGTTGGCTGTAAAATATGGGATTGGCTGCAAAATCTGGAATCAGAATTTTCTGGCATTTTATCTGAGCCCTACTTGAGTGAAACCAAATGGATAAAGATAAGTGTTATCATTTATGTAATCTGGTTTTTAGTTGGAATTACGGCTGCTCTGAAGTGGAAGTCTGGCTCTCTAAGTGCATTCTTTATACCAGGTTAAAAATTTAATTAGAGAAATGAGTGGATGACTCAGTTCTCAGTTGAACATTTACATGTAGTAATACTAATAAAAAACTTATTTTGAAAACACTTCTCCAGGTTTGTAAAGTGTCATTCCCACAGGATGACATTTTATTCTATTAAAAACTAACATTTGTGAGCAGTAGTTGCAATTTCAAGGCCAATTTGATGTAATGAAACTTGAATTTCTCTCTGGAGGATATGTGCTATATGGCTATTGTACTCCCACCTAATTCATTATTCTGAGATGCTTTTCCCTAGATCAAGAATAGCTTTTCATCATAGAGGGCCATTAAATTAAAGTACCTGAGAATGTAGGATAAAAAAATAGTCCCCCCCCCAAAAAAAAATCAGACTTAGAATAATGTCTTCCCGACCCCAAAGAGGCATATTTATTTAAAATAAATGTAAATCATCTAATATAAATGGTGTTTTTCCTCTAACCTATATTTTGAAAACAATTTTTGAAAGTATTTTTGACCAAATATTTAGTGTTTTTAATTCTTTAAACCAGTCCAGTCACAGGTACATTCTAGACTATTTGAAATTCTAACACAAAACAAATCCTGAGCTAAATTTGCTAATTGCCATGGTTGGTTCTTGTATAACCACTTATATGTACTCTCTTCATGATGAACTCTGCCACTTGCTACTACATTTACTAATCACATTCCATTATCTGTTCTCTTGCTATTTTACAAGCGTTAAAAAGTTATCTCTTTTTCTTTGATTAATTAAGCATGATTTTTTTTTAAACCTGTGGAAAAGAAACTAAAGCATGAAGAAAATAAAAATTATGTATAATCACCCAGCCTAGCAATAATTATTAAGAACATTTAGGGCTGGGTACATGTGATGCAGATGTATATTTACATATAAATATAATATGTTTGACTTTTCTCCTCTTGAAGCCATATGTCACAAAATTGGGATTAGAGTGTCCATATTGTGTGGTGACCTTGCATACCCCCATCTTAATATATAGAGAATATCTTCCCATGTTGTTCAAATGGTCTCTTAAATTTTAATTTTATGTTTCATTATTTGGAGTTACTATAATTAAAAAAATTAATTCCTAACTGTTGGACATTGAACTTATTCAGAATTTTGCCTACAAAAATAATAAGTGCTATTACTATTCTTGTATGTATCTTTCTGAATCATTCCTTAGGATAAATACTAAGAAGAATTTTGATAAACTGCCAAATGCACTTCAGAAAGACTATGCCAAATGACACAATATGTGGAAATTATTTCTTAAAAATACCTTTTGATAATTAGTAGGGTAGTCATAATTTGTCTACTTAATTGAGAATTTGTTTCTTCTTGGATTATTGTTACTAATTTTTTGTGTTTTCTCATTTACCTTAGTGATTTGTTCAAACTTTTTACATATTAAGGATATTAGGTTTTTATCTTTGTTATATTGCAAATATTTTCTTGCAGCTGAACATTTGTCTTTTGACTCAGTTATGTCTCCTTTCTGGGGAGCTCATAGAAATTATATATTTTGCTTAGTCAGAGCAATTAATCTTTTTTCTTAGTTTTCTTATATATTTCATGCTTACGTAAACTAGTGGATTTGTTGCTGGTTTTACTTTACAGATTATCAGTGAGTCTTGCCAGTGTTTCACTGTTGTCTGCAGAAAACTCTTTGTGTTGGGTAGAGATTTATGACAGTCTTTTAAACCGGTTACATAATGATTTAATCTAATGGTGTCATGTAAAGGCTTTAGGGGCTGACAGCCTTGGGTTCCTGTTGCCTATCTGCTGTGTGATCTTGAGTAAGGTATTCAAACCCTCCAAACTTTAGTTTCTCTATCTGAAAAATGATGATAATAACCTCATGAGTATTTGATGGAAATTTGATTATATGTATATATCATATGTACATATTACATAAATATACATATATTTTAACACACATGTATGGTACAGAGTTATTCTGAAAATATACTTAGTATTGTGTTAGTGAACAAATGACAGCTGCTTATTTTCTTCTCCTAGACTTTTATGTTTATTTTTAACCCTTAGAGGTATGTGTTAATTAGGCCCTTTCAGATAGCAAGAAACATGCCCACTCAGCTTATCATAGGTGATGAAGTTTTATTTTAAAGGCAGGTGAGGAGGAAAATTCTAGCTGCACGTCTTTCGTTTGCACTCAATGTCTCTCAGAGGACTGGAAGGCCATTAGGACACCCCTGGGGGCCTAGATGTCTGTATTCCTCAATCCTACTTCCCTCCCCTCTGCTTGGGCAGGAGCTTCAAGCAGCTTCTGGGCTCCGAGGGAATATTGCTCTCTTTTTCCTCTGTCTCACAGCTTCTTACTATTACTGGCTTCTCTGCCTCCTGGCTCTTCCTTTCTGCTGTTTCTAAATATTATAGGGTGAGGAAGGTGCCATTAAATCCTTACTGGCCTTTCCTTCTTGTCATCTTCTTGCCACTGAGCTTCCTTTAACAGTAAAGAATCTTTTTGTTACAGAGCAACCCCAATATAAAAAGGGTTGCCTGACTGTGGGTCCTCACCTGCATTCTTAAAGGGGACCTATTAATGCTAAATTGCAGACACACACAAAAGGTTTATTTACAAGGGAAGGGGAAAATGGGGAAATGAATAACTCAGGGAGAGAAAGAGGGAGATAAGTTTGTAAATGCATCCTACCCATCCCGCTGACCTGGAATCCCAATGACCTGTGTTGCTGGTGAAAAACCAAGCATGCGCGTGGCCAAGAGGGCTACTACCCCCAGCCAGGTGGCCAGTTAAATACTCAAACAGAGAAAATGGCTGCTTAACTCTGCCTTCAGGTCCTCGCAACCTTCCCTTTGGTGATCATGGGATTTGTAGTTCCCAGTGTCTTGATGAATTGGGGATGGCATCCACAAAGCCTGTGTGGAGTTTGCTCAGGACATCCTTTCCCCCTAACACTTTCACCAGTGGAAGAGTTGATGTGTAGGTGATTCTCCATGATTACTGAATTAGTACGATTTGGAAAAGTTCATTTGGACAACTTACACCCCCATGTTTTTTGAGTTGCTAGCCAACTCTTTCCTCAGTGCTCAACAAAACAATTTACCCTCATAAGGGTCATGGTTTCTTCTAGATTTGTGATTTTGGGGGTGTGCTCCTTCATTTGATAACTCGCCCTTTCCTAGAAATCTCCATTCTTTATGGTGTGATCGGAGATCTCTTTAGATTTCAGGAGTGGGTTGAGAGTTTTGTCTTGGATTATTCTCTCCAAAATTTGGTGCTTCCACCAGTTCCTATAGTGCCCTTTAAACCTTCCTCTCCCATAGACTACTTTATTTTTGTACCCTTTCAGCTACATTTGGCTGCCAGTCACCCTATGATGTGAGAATAGAATATTGATTGTTTCCTGTTGCCTGTGGGACAGGAATGCTTCTTGAATTAGAGCTAATTTTAGCGTTTAAAGTATTGAAAGTCAAATTTTGAAGAAAGCTTGTCTGAGATCGCTTTGTTGCAGAAGGGAAGGTCATCAAGGCCTCCGGGAAGGGAAAGGCAGGCAGAGGGGAAGAGAGAAAATAGCTGGTGATTTCTCCCTCTTCTAAATCATGCCCTCTACATTCATGAAAAACTCTGCCCATTCAAACTGTTTTGGATTTACTTCTTCGTCTGAAGTCCTTTGCCAGGCTTACTGTGAAAACAGAATGCTCACTCCGGAGAGATTTCCTACCTGTAACCATTTTCAAAATGAACCAACAGACATTGCTTTTACCTGGCCTTTGCAGGTGATCGTGTGCTTTTTTTCAGTCACGCATTTCCTGGCTGCCTTCTTTATGCAGAGCTGCTGGTAACCTGTATGGGCATTTGTACAAAATGGAAAAAGGGATGCCTGGCAGACCAATTGGAAAAAGGTGTCCCTGCTTCCAGTGGATGTTTTTGTGTATGAAGCCAAAGGCATAGTGAATGGCAGTCGCATCAGATGTGTCCCCCAAGAAAGCAGGGCTCGAGCATCAGCATCTAGCTGTGAACCAGAAACACAGAACTCATGTTATTACAGCCAGATGTGGCTCCCAAAAGAGTGACAGGGTTTTAGGGACTCGCCAGTCAAATTGCAGAATCAGTCCTGGTTCCCCTTTGGAGAAGTCTGCTTTGTTGCTTTGCTCTATAGGAGAGACAAGTAAGATGAAGAATCTGGGTGAGACATAATTCAGGTGTGTGTGTGTGTGTGTGTGTGAGAGAGAGAGAGAGAGAGAGAGAGAGAGAGAGAGAGAGAGAGAGAGACTCAGCTGCCCAGGAGACACTGACATATGGCGGCATATGTAACATTGAGGATCCTGGGGAAATGCTCTTCACTAGACCTGCGACCCCTGTCTCCTGAGTCATCATTCAACCCAGTGGAGGGCCGGGGGCTCAGACTTCCTGTGCGTTAAGAGTCGCAGCAGCTGTTCAGCTGGGATCGCATAGCTCCCATCTGCAAGTTCAAAGAGAACCCCTCTGCCCCCCAAAGTGCTGACTGCTCATCAGCCTCCTCTGGACAGGTTCTAGCTTGATTGGGTAAATCATGGAACAATTTAATAAGGCTCCTGTGGCAATTACAAGCAAGCGGAGAAAATGAAAAGCAAGAGCCTTGAACCATTTTTTTTCCCTGGGAAAGGAACATGATGGTTTTGGGTTTCTCTGTGTGTAATCTGAGAGGCTCATCCATCTCAGTGTGACAGAGGAAAATTTCAGCTTTAGGAAAGGAGCTTCTGATTTATCACGAACAGCTGGGTGGGCCATGGCTTGCTGATGCCCCGGCATAAGCATCCTTCTAAAGATAGTCGCTCAGCATGGCTCCTGCCTGGGGAGGGACTTGTGAGCTTTTGGGATGTGTTTTGCAGCAGTTGTCTAGATCCTGGAGTCTGGAGCATCCTCATGTGAGGACCCAAGTCTTACATCTGTTAAGGTGTTTGTTATGGGGTGAAGTGTCCCCCCTAATTTCTGTGCTGAAGTCCCAACCCTCAGGGCTGTATTTGGAAACAGGGACTTTAAAGAGGTAATTAGGGTGAAATGAAGTCCTGTGGTAGATCCTGGTCCCGGGTGACTGGTGGCCTTTGAAGAAGAGATTAGGACATGGACACACAGAGAGGGAAGACCAGTGAGGACACAGCAGGAAGAGGAGAGGCCGCGAGAGAAGCTGCATTCACCAGTGCCTTGATCTGGGACTTCCAGCCTGTGAACTGTGAGAAAAGTGATTCTCTTGTTTAAGCCACCTGGTGTGTAGTATTTTGTTATGGTGGCCAGGCAAGGGATGTAGTGTTTTTACGGCAAAATGATTCCTGTCTCAAAGGCTAGGACCTGCCTCAAGAATCATGCTGGTAAACTTGTGGATTTTTTGAGACCATGTTCTAATAAAATCCTCTTGTTTCATCAGTAACTTTTCCTCTTTTTTTTTTTTAAAGATTTATTTATTTATGCATATAAGAACTGGTTTACATGCCAGAGGTGCAGGGGGTGAGAAGATTCAACAGAGACAGAGTAGGGCACAGACCAGGTGGACTGATTGAAACACACTGCTGAGGGGAGCAGTGGGTGAGACAGGAGAGGTCTGCAGCGCCATGTGGGTAGCTCCCTGGCCAGGGATCGAACTGCTGCAGCGGCTGCAGATAGCTTCATAGGTTGTGGCTTAACCCCTTGTGCCACCAGGGAGGCCCAGTAACTTTTCCTCTTAAAAAGGAACCAGGGACTTTTCTCTCTCACGTCCTTGCCTTCCTGAGTTCTGCTTTGTAGTGACTTGTTAGATGTCCAGGTAGGAAAGGAAACTTCTGTTGCAGTAAGGAAACTTGGAGAAGGAAACTTCTGTTGCTGGTTGAATTGAATTGTTTTGTTGTCTGATGATGCCATAGGCTGTCTGATTCCATGTAAGAATAGCACTAAATAGAATTAGTTAACTAATTAAATAGAAAAATCCCGCTATGGAAATACTTAATTCCAATAGTGGTTTCTTTCCCCCTGCTAGGTTTAATCCTCAGCCTTCAGATGAATAAAGAGTTTTAAATTTCCACTAGAATTTCTTAGGGGGTACATTTAGGTAATGAAGTGATAAGAACCATCCACAATGGTACTTATATTTTCTTAGTTTATAGGGTATTGACACACAGCTTATGAATAATTTACATTTGATTTGTGTGAACCCAAAGTTTATTCCATATATCTCTTAAAATGTGTATAGTGAAGGTGTTATTACCACTAAGTGCATTTTTCTTTTTTTTTTTTAAAGATTTATTTATTCATGCATACAAAAACTGGGGTCCAGGCCAGATGCGCAGGAGGGTGAGAGGATTCACCAGAAACAGTGGGGAACAGAACAGACAGATCTTCTGAAATACACTGCTGAGGGGAGCAGCAGGCGAGACAGGAGAGGTCTGCCGCGCCATGTGGGAATCTCATGGGCCGGCCGGGATTGAATCCGTGCTGCAGAGGCTGCAGACAGCTCCATAGCACTGCACTCAAAAATGCATTTTTCTCATGTGTTCATTTCTTTGGGCTGCTGAAACAAAGTAACAACAGAAATTTATTTTCTCAGTTCTAGAGGCTGAAAGTCTAGAATCAAGATGGCAGCAGTGTGGCTTCCTTCAAGGCTGGGAGGGGGCCCTGGTCCAGGTCTCTCCAGCTCTGGTAGCTTCCTTGACTTGTCCAAGGGCATCTTCCCCCGCGGCTTCCCACTGTGTCTGCGTGACTCTAAATTTCCCTATTAAGACACAGTCTCATTAAATCAGGCCTCCCCCATGACCTCACTTGATCCTCTGCAAAGACCCTATTTCCAAGTCAGGTCACATTCACAGGACCTGCGGGGAGGACTTCCACGTCCTTGAGGGGAGTCCAAGTGAACCCCCAGTGTCACGTGGGCTCTTTTCTCACCCTTATCCTGTCTCACTCACTCACTCACCCACTAGTCTGAAAAGACCTTTGGAGTTTGCAAGCCAGGAGCAAGAGACAAGCACGGCCAAGGGGAGAGTGAAGAGGGTGGAGGTGGGCAGAGGCAAAAGTGATACTGCCAGGATTGCTGTTTTGGGGATTTGGGTGGAGACACGCCTGGACTTGTGTGAAGCCCCATCACTTCTGCCCCCTTGTTCTAGCTTTCTGGGGTACTTAACCTGCCCCCTCTTTCTTGGGTACTAGTTGCTATTAAATGCGCCTGGGGGCTCTTGTGCTGGAGGGATAAATCAGAGTGCAGGTGGGGTAGAGCCGAGTTGTAGAAAGTTGGAAGGTTATGCCAACATCCCCCTGGGCCCTGGACACAGACTAGAGCCACAGCCCCCAGGCGTCCAGGCTTCAGGGGAAGGCAGAGAGCCTTCACAGAGCTGCATCCTCAGCCACACTGTTCATGCTCCTGTCCTGTGGTGAATCCCCACCTGCCTAAACCATTGTAGGTCTCCTGGTTATTTTTAGGACAAGCTTTCTACTTTGTGGTTTTGTTAGGACAAAAGGAAACATATTGAATTAGCAATTTGCAAACACTTTTCTTCTAGAAGGCAAAGGCCACCCTCTGTCTCCTGGGCACCCCTGTGGACAGGCCCCACATTGAACTTTGCTGCGGGTGGGGTGGGGTGGGGCAGGGCTGGATCCCCATAGAGGCTTGCAGAAGTGTAGAGAGTGGCTGATGAATGTCACACCAGCTCTGTGTGAAGCACGGACGTTGGAGAAAAAGGGCAGTTTCTGTCGAAACTAACAGAGATGGATTTAAAAGCGAAGACCTTAATGTTCATAAAGCATCCAATCAATATGTCTAAATAGTTTTGTTAGGAGTCTCTCGAGGCATTCTTGTGTGAACTTATTTTCTTTTATGGCTTAATGTCGTAACCATTTACAGTGTGTGTCACCGCGGGAACAGTGTCCATGACTAGAAGTCACTGCCAGGCCGCCGCCCTCTCACCGTGTCCTCCACGGTACTGGAGTCTAAGGGGCACGGCTCATTCCAGGCTTCGAGCTCAGGAGGAAATGATTTTTAAAACCAGCAGGTTTCCCACCCAACTAGCCTTAGTTATGTCTTCTGTTTTTACCTTCTGTGTTAGTGGCTGGGGCTGCTAGAGCAAAGGAAGCAAGTGGCTTCTAACAACAGAAATGTGTCTTCTCACCTTCCGGAGGCCAGTGGTCTGGAATGCAGGGCGTCTGCGGGGTGGGGGTGGGGGGCTCCCTCTGAAACCTGCAGGAGGGTCCTCTCTGGCCCCTGTCTGCCTCCGGGTGGTTTGCCAGCAACCTTTGCTGATGGGTGCCTTGTAACTGCGTTCCTATCTCTGTGTCTCTTCTCTTCCTCTCCAAGCACCCCCATACTGGATTAGGGACCCCCCTACTTCACTGTGCCCTTGACTTGCCTTTACTTGTTCCATCTGCAATCAGCGTATTTCAAACCAGGCCCCATTCTGAGGTACTGAGAGTTAGAACTTCAGCCTGTTCTTTTGAAGGGACCCAGTTCATCCTCTAACAGACAGCAAACCCCGGTCATCATCTCCGTCACTAACCACTTGCTTCCCTGTCTCTCTCCATGCTCCTCCCTGCTACTCAGGTTGTCGCCTTTCCTCTATCCCCCAACCTCTATCCAAATAACCCCCCTTGGGTTATTTGCAGTTCCTCTGAGTTCCAGCTCTGTGTTAGTTTTTAATTTCATCCCTGCTGACTGATCCCTTTGTCACATTATGTTTCAGTCCTTGCTGATGGTCCCGTCTTCCTGGCAGTCATCCGTCCTCACCTTCTAGAAGCAAACTTTCATCAAGCTGCAGTCCCTACAACCTCCACCCTTGTGCCCTGTTGGTTCCTTCTTTACCTATAGCGTGAATCCCAAATTCCATCCCCTGCATGGGGGGAGGGGACAGAGTTGAGGGGCTCTGTGATTAGTTCCTGAGCTAAGTTCTGGTTTCTCTCCCACTACCATTTGCATCTTAAGGTGGGCTCTCTGTCCTCTGGGGGGCCTGCTGGGGCCCCTTGCTTCCTGCTGCTGTGCTGGGCCTTCCCTCGAAGCCGCTGCAGTTTGCTCCTTCTGTGGAGCCTGCCCTGATCCATCCAGTCTGCAACAGCCCGGCCCCCTCCCCACCCCGTCCACCTCTCATACTCCATGAGATGCCTTTGCCCTCCGCGCACCCGAGCTCGTGTCCTCACCAATTTGTAGCACTATTTAGAATAGATATAATCAGGTTTCAGTTATTTCAAAACAAAACAAAACACTCATCCATGCCTGTCCTGATATTTCACAAATGGTGGGGACTTAGCTCAGGTCTTGGTGGGAAGCTCTAGCTGCCCTTCTGGGGCTTTGCCATGCTCCAGGGGTTTCCTGTGGACATCAGCGCACCGAGCCCTGTGTGACACCTGAGTTAATCAGTACTCTGGAATAAGCCTTTATCTAAAGTCAGCCTCGGGTTTATTGCGGTTTATTTTTAACTTCCTGATGGATTGGCCAGAATGGTTGGAAAGAATTTCCCAGAGGTTTTGGGACAGACTGGATACTGGTGACCCTTGTGTTAGTTTCCTGGCTGGTTCAGAACAAGAGGTTCATTGTCTCGGTTCTGGAGGCCAGAAGGTCCAAAGTCAGGTTGCTTCAGGGAGCGACTTGCTTGTGGCAGCACCACCCAAACTTCCCATGACTTCCCCATGTGTGCCTGTGCCAGATGTCTCCTTTCTATAAGGGCCCACCCTGCCAGCCTCACCTTAATTGATCCCATCAGTGATGACTTTCCAAAGATGGTCACATTCTGAGGTCCCGGGGACTTCAGCATGAATTCTTTGTGATTGGTTCAACCTGTACCAAGTACTAAGTTGTGTTGAGCATGGGGCACTTGCTGAGGTGAGGTGGATGGGACGCTGATATTTGCCAGGTTGGAGGGAGGTATCCTCAGGTGAAGGTGTTGATGACAGGGACAACCGTGTTTGGCCACACTGTGCCCCTCTAGTCCCTGGGAAAATAACTCCAGGTTGGTCTACCAGCTGTCCACCACCTGCTGTCCATGCACTGCCAGCAATTAACCAATATGGAAACCTGAAGCTGGTGGCCAGAGTGGAGTGACCAGCCTGGCCTGGGGAAGGAGGCTCTGGGCACCCTGCTTGCTGGTCAGCAGAGATGGGTAGGCCCTCTCGGAGGGAGGGAGCTTTTAAGATCTCAGAGTTAAGGACCTGGCAGCAGTCACATCTGTATTGAGCTAATGTTTAAACTGTAACTCGCCCTTTTCTGTTTACTCTGCCAGCCCGGCCCATTTCTCCCTCTGTTAGCCGAGTTCTGATCGACCATGTGATTGAGCTGCTTCCTTTGTGCCTGGGCAGCTGGCCCCAGAGCTCATCAGACAGTGCGATGCTGGGGAGATGTGAAAATTGTGCATTGAAGGTGGGCAGTGTGCGCTGTCAGATGACTTGGTTTTGTTTTTCTTGGTTACTTTGAATGGCCTGATTTACAGTCATCCAATAACCCTCTGGGTAGCCGAGCGTGGACCCTAATCCAGCTCAAATGCCCCCTCTGCAGAGCAGAAAGCAGCTTTGCTGTGGCTTGAGAGTCAGTCCCAGGCTACACTGGGTCCCAACTGGACAACCAACAATCTGTGTAACCAGGAGTTACCCCTCTTGTCAAACAGGAAAATAATAAGCTCTTCTTCATAGAATGGTGGAGGTGACAGAGACAGGGCAAGCACAAAGTCTTGGGGAGCATTGCTTGCCAAGTGCTTAAAAAGGGGGGACTAGTCCTGTCTGAGCTTCCTGTGCCTTTGGTGACTGTGGGCCTCTGTGCTTTTTTTTCTTGTGCTGCACACTGGGCAAAGAAATGCAAATTGTCCAAATAGCTCATTCATTTTATGCTTAAAGACAATCAAAGTAGATCATTTAAGCCACTAAATGGTCCCCAGCCAGTTTGAATATTCAATCTTATGTTGTTGCTCAGAGAGCTGTCTGCATTGACTGATTGATGGATTGATTGATTGATTGATCGATCTGGCATCCACCACTTGCTTGTTGTTTGCCTGATTACAACATAAATTTTTACATTGTTCATACTATCAGTTAATCTTTTCTTTATGTAAGGACAAAAAGGTGTTCAGCATAGTGAGATTATCACATCTTTTTTTTTTTTTTTTTAAAGATTTATTTATTTATTTATGCAAGCACTGGGGTACAGTCAGAAGTGCAGAAGGGTGAGATAATTCACCAGAGACAGAGTGGGGAGCAGAACAGGCAGATCTACTGAAGTACACTGCTGAGGGGAGCAGCGGGTGGCAGGAGAGGTCTGCGCGCCATGTGGGACCCTCGCCAGTGGTCAGGGATCGAACCAGCACTGCAGAGGCTGCGGGCAGCTTAGCAACCCAGTGCTCAACGGCTGCGCCACCGGGGAGGCCCATGAGATTATCACTTCTGATCCACTTTACAAACTGATAGTGAGAGAAGTTTTTTGGTGATGGGCAGAGACAGGACGTGCTACCAATAATCATGTCTACTATAAAAGATGCTCAAAAATTCCCAGCCTGATTTTGACATAATCAAGCTCCACTTATTTTGATGTAAGAAATGAATAACTGACACTTGACCCAAGTTCACAGTAGGAGATCCTAGTGAGATGAGAATCATAAATAGAGAAATAATTCCAATCACAGGTCCCGTGACACCAAAAATAAAGGCATCCCAGAATTTTAAGTGTATGTTCAAGGTTAGTGAGCATGTTCTTTTAAGTGAGAAACACTCCTTTGAAGCCTATGATAATCTGCTCTCTTGAAATGATTCTTTTATTAGACTTGACTATATAAATATTCATGTTGCTGTGTGTGTATATTTCCTATTGTTTCATTAGATTTTTTTTTGCCATTTGAATAGTAAAAAATATTGCTAGCTATTGGAAATACTGTTGTTGAACAAAATTTTTAATTCTTGGCCAAACAGATTAACTTATTCTTCACCAAAAATATTACCTTTACACAGGCGGTTGGCTAAAGATGAATAAAAAGTCTATCTTTTAAAAGAATTCTGACTGTTAGACTACTGGAGAGAATCCAAATAACTGGCCCAGTCTGGGGGTTTCCCCAATGATTGTCGCTCTGGGAAGTCCCCAAGCTCCTATTAAATACAATTTACTTCCTCCCATTAGTGGAAATATATGTAAACTCCTAGCCTTTTTAAAGAGTTCCACTGTCAGGGGGACTAAGCTAAGAACTCATTTTCATATAATGAGAAAGATTTGAGATAAAACAAGAAATGTTTTAATTTAGCCTTTTATTTTTATTTATTTATTTTTTAAAGATTTATTTTATTTTTATGCATACAAGAGCTTGGGTACAGGCCAGAGGTGTGGTGGGGGGGTGGAGGGAGAATTCACCAGAGACAGAGTGGGGAGCAGAACAGGCAGATTGACCGAAGTACGCTGCTGAGGGGAGCAGCGGGTGAGTCAGGAGAGGTCTGCTGCGCCGTGTGGGTCTCTCCCTGGCCAGGAATTGAACTCATGTTGCAGTGGCTGCGGTTAGCTTAGTAGTTTGCATCTTAACTCCTTGCGCCACCAGGGAGGCCCTAATTTAGCCTTTTAAAATCATTCAGATCTTATTTAATGATTTGAGCAGTATTGATTTAAAAGGGTTGGTTTCTTTTTTTTTTCCCCCTATAACTGATTTAGATAATGCTACTCTGCAGCTTGATGCTAAACTATATCAGTGGAAACAACAGCCTATTTAGGGATGGGGGTGCCATTTCTCATTTGCAAGAGTTTTAAAAGGCCTCTTTAAGGAGGATGATTCCACAAACCACCTGTTTCTTCTTAGCACCAGCTTGTGACCCTTTTCTTGCAGACACCTTTCTGTCTGCCATTCGGATGATGACTGTTCACCGCAAAGGACTGTTTTGTTTTGTTTTTAGATCAAATATTCAAATTTTGGCAGAGTTTTGACAGGAATTTGCTTCAGGAAATTTTGGGGGTTTCACCCTAAGGTCTCTTTCCTTTTTTTTTTGTTCCTCAAACTTTAAATGTTGAACAAATGGTAAAGGGTAGAAAGTGTTTTTATCTGATATTTCCTAAACTTTGTGCCTCACTAAAAGCACCTGAAAGAAAGGGAAAAAAAGAAAGACCCGCGTGGAAATGCAAACAAAATGGCGGCAAACAAAATGGCGGCCTCTTTCAGAGATAAACAGGAAGTAGACATTTGAACTTAAGACGCAAAAGATGTGATTATTTGTAGGAAGGTTGGTAACTTCAGATTGTAAGCATATTGAAATTCATAAGTGGGGGGCACAGGTGACGGCGGTGAAAAGAAGCGCAAAAGTTGGAGTTGAGTTAACTTAAGGCACGTTACTTACAGTCGGAACTGTGCGTCTCCCTCAGGTTTATCGTTCCCTTCTTGTTACTAAAATCTGTGAGAAGTTTTTTCTTTCTCTTAATTTTTTGAAGAGACTAATCGTTTTTATCATCTTTTTAAGGTAACACTGGCTTACGGCCCTATATGATTTAGAAATAGAGGACCCCACCCATCATGTTCTATGAGTAGAAGTTTTACTGGATGTTGTGAACTGAGTTCTTTGTGTCGTTGCTCCTCAAACCTCAGATTCTGTAGCTCTGAATGTGACTATCTGTGATGAGAGTCCCTTCAAAAAGGTTGTTACGTTTTCACTTTTAAACCAGGTCACTAGGATGGGTCCTGATCCAGTCCCACTGGTGTCCTTATAAGAAAAAGAAATTAGGACACAGATGTGCCCAGAGGGTATACAGGAGAGCACACCACAGGAGCAACTGAGCTAAGGAGAGGTGTGCACCTGGACACCTCGATCTCGACTTCGGGATCCCGGAACTGTGAGAAACTGATGTCCCCTAGTGCTTAGTTATGGTGGCCCTAGTGAACGAATAAACTGGGAGATAGTAGTTACAGTGATTGGAGAGCAACCTGGATTAAAAAGAAATTCAGTGCTCAAGTGTGATGATGGATTCACCTGGCTTTCTCCAAACAGCCCCCACCTGACCCAGCAAACACATACACATGCAAACACACGCACATACTCACACCTCCCACCGAGTTTCCCGATTACCTGCTAGTGAACTCCTTGCCCTTTCTACCAGCACTATCTGCTGTCATGGGAGCTGGGCGCTCTGCATTCTGGGTGGGTGGAGGGTGCTGGTGTCATTACTGGAATACAGGAGCTGCTTTCTAGACGGACACCCCACTGTGCCCATGCCCATGTCAGAGCTGTCTCCCTTTCCTTAGGAGCACAGGCACTGGGCTAGCCCTGATAGTTAAGGGGTGATTTAAAGATGGGAAGCCTTTGTGCACCTTTGTGGGGAAGCCACCGCAGAACTCTCTGGAGCGCCTGTAGTGCAAGGGTCACCAGCAGTCCTTGAGGCTGGAGACAGGAGGGGGAGAAGGATTCCCGTGCCTGGTTAACCTTAACACACAGCTCTGATTTCCACTCTCCTTTCTTGGAACAAGTGCGTCTCCTCCTCCTGGACTGTGCCCCTTCCCCACTGTGGGGTGGGGTAGGGTGGAGGTGGGTGGGAGGGTAGGGGTGCTAGTGAAGTCTTTCGCACTTTGAATAGAGTATCCTTCTGCCCCCTTCTCTGTGGGGGTTTCTATGAAATACCCCACTGTCCTGCAATCCTTACTCCCCCCCTCCCTCTCCTTCCATCTCCCCTCACTCCCCATTAGCTCTGTCTACACAGATCATTTATATCCTCGTTCTCCATGCTGTCACTATTGTTTGCTCAGTTTCAATTACAACTGCACAGTCACTGTGTTGCAAGCACGCTTCCCTTGGCTCCACGATCTCCCCCGTGTATGGATGAATGGCCTGAGATTAGTTGAGGCTGTTTTTTGCCTGGGATTCTCAGTTCTGGGACTCTGACCTTGCTCTGGTTTCCAAAGGCATGGTTTTCTTTCTTGCTCCACATTTGTATGATTGGTAATCGACACAGCTTGCCAATGAGAAAGTTAATCATGAGTTAATCACTCATTCATTCATTCCCCAGACTTGTGTTGGATGCTCCATCACAGGTGGACAGTGCACTGGGTCCTGGACTGAGAGGGTCAGTGACTCAGCCCAAGCCAGAGCCAGTACTGGGCTCCAACACAGTGCCCATTTGCCACTGTGGCTGTTGGACCCGGATAATGAGCCTTGGTCCCCATGGAGATGAGCTGTGTGAAATGCACATCAGCCTTCAAAGACATAGTATAAAAAAAAAAAAAGGAATGTAAAATATCTCATTAAGAATGACTCACAATAGCCAGGGTAGAGCAACAACTTAAATGTTTATTCGTCTCATGAATGGATGAAGAAAATGGGAGATGTCTGTATACTTGATTCAGCTATCGCCAAGAAGGGACTCCTGCCACTTGCGATGATACAGATGAATTTGCCATGTGAAATAAGCCAAACGGAGAAAGTCAAATACTATATGATCTACTTACGCGTGAAAACTTAATTTAAAAAAGGCAAACTTAGAGTAGAACAGAGGTTCCCAGAGGTTGGGTTGTGGGGAGGGAGAGAGCGAGTGGGGCCAGGGGAGGGATGGGGTAGAAAGTAGAACCACTGGTTGTGGGAGGTGGGAGTCATGGGGAGTTCATGTCCAAAGGGTGTGGAGTTTCAGTTTGGAAAGATGACAACAGTCCGGAGATTGTAAATGGTGATGTTTGCACAGCAATGTGAATGTGTTAACAGGGCAGGGAGAGGGGCACCCCAGAACCCCCAAACCTGCCCATTCTAAATAGGTTTGCCATCCGCTGCATTAAGACAAAACACACTCCAGTGCCTAAGATCGTCAATGAAAGGAACTTTAATACAATTAGTGTGCAGTGCAGGGAAGACAAAGATTAAAGTTTCTAAATCAAGCACCACAAGTTACCCATCCCCTCGCGGGCAAATGACCAGCCAAACAGAGTTGGCCCATAGCAAGGCCACGGAGGCCTGAAAACCTGCCGCAAGTCTAAGGCACCTTCTGGTGGGGACCCATGGGGAAGGGGCAGAAGCATCTAGACAAGTCTGGAAAGAAAAGAGCAAAATCCAAATCAAAGCTGCCAGTGTTAACCTCCCCACCGGTCTGTCACCCACAACTCTTTCCACCAGGCCAAGACTAAGAAGTCAGCAGTTTCCCCACTTGTCTCTGCCCCAGGTGCCTCCTGCAGGTCTCCTGGCTCCCCATCCCCCTCCTTTCTTCAGTCTACCCTCCCTATTTCCCTGCTCAGCTCCACCCTTCCCTGGGTGGGGCAGGGAACTGGAATCTCCTGTTTTCCTGAGGACCACCCTGTTAGAAATGTACTTAATGCCTCCGATTTATACACTTAAAGGTGGTTGATTTCATATGAGATAACTTTTACCCAAATGAAAAAATTAATAAAGAAGGAATGAAAACATAAGGACTTACTATTATGTGAAAACATTTAAAAAATAAAACTTCGACTAAAAGCAGTTGGGCTAAAGGAAAATCATAGAATGTGAGCTAGTCAAAATATAATTTTGTTCAAAAAGATAGGCAGAGGGGGAGGTGGGATAGGAGTTGATGCCAGATCATAAAGGATTCTTAGTTGGTCAAGGAACTGAGTTTATTTGAAAGGTCTCTGAGCACAGAAGAGGGTGGTACCCTTTCTTAGGAAGAAACTTTTGAGGTGTTGATGTGGAGACTGGAGAGGGCACCCTGGGAAGCCCTTAGCTGGGCATGTCAGGGAGGGAACCTTCTGGAAGATTACTCAAAGCCCAAGTGGTTAAGCAATGAGAAGCGTACAGGGGCTACACCAGGAAGTACTGTGCCATCCAAAGGCAGTCTTGTATTTATTTAGAGTCATGTACAAAGGTGGGGCAAGATTCCTGCATGTACATTTGTGGGATGCAATGTGATGTAAGTTAGGGTAGTGTGACCAGAGGCAATTGCCTGGGGGGGGGGGGTGGCCCATTGTTCCCACTAGTCAAAGCATGTTATCTCTATATTCTTAGCTTTCTGCTAATCTTTTCAAGTAAGGTATTTTAGCAGGTCTTCCTTAATCTGGCCAAAATATCTACCTGCTGTTTTCAGCAGATACTGGTTTCCCAGTGTGTCCCTCATACCAGGACTTTTATCCTTGGTGAGAAGCCTCCTTCCTGCCTGATTGTATGTTTAGCTGACCAGCAAGAACTCTGGGTTCAGAGACAATAGCCCCGAGAACAAAGAGGTCTCAGTGAGGGGCAGTTGCCTTTGAGGCAGAGCCCTGATGAGTGCCATCTTGGAGGGGGTGTGTTAGTGTTATAGGACAGGGAGAGGGGCAGCCCAAACCTCGCAAACCTGCCTATTCTAAATGGGTTCTGCCATCCGCCGCATCAACACAAAACATAGGAGACTTTAATGGGAAGGAACTTTAATACAAGTAGGAAACAATACAGGAAAGGCAAAGAGTCTAGTTTCTAAATCAAGCACCCAAAGTTACCCGCCCCCTCGTGGGTAAAAGTCCATCCATATGGGAATGGCGCAGAGCAAGGCCCCAAAGCCTGCCACAAGTCTAAAGCATCTTCCAGTGGGGACCCACAGAAAAGGGTCAGAAACAACCAGACAGGCCCGGAAGGAAAAGAGCAAAATTAACATCAAGATAAAAGCTGCCATGGTCACCTCCCCACAGGTCTCACCCACATCTGTGTCACCCCGTCCACGATCAAAAGACAAGTGCAGTTTCTTCACGTGTCTCTAGGATCCACGCGCCTCCTCCAGGTCTCCTGGCTCCATCCTGCTTCCTTCCTCAGTCTCTTCTGCAGCTTCTTTTCTTCCTGCTCAGCTCCACCCTCCCTTGGGTGGGGCAGGGAACCTCCCCCTTTCCTGGGGACCACCCTGTTACATTAGGAGGGTTGGGGTGCAGGCTCTCTACGTTGGTGTCCAGTGGTGGTGGTGGGGAGGTTGGTATTCTCTGCGAGTTGGAGTTGACAGTGATGGCTGGTTAGGGGTAATGGTTCAGAATCCACCCATTTCTTTTGGTTTCTATGGGTCCATCTGCTTTGAGGTGACATAGTTGACATCCTCTGTGGTCACCGAGTTCTCTCCTGGATCATTAGAAATGGGATATGATTGAAGAGAACTGAACAGTAGGGACTGCTGGGTTGCCAGAGCCAAATGGAATTTGGGACAATTGTTCAGTTTTTTAACCAACAATATTTGTCCATCCAGAAACCAAACCTTGTGGGGAATTACCCAGGGTCTCAAAAAAAATTTGCCATCTCTTACCAAGTTGGGCCTTGTCTGCTCCCAAACCATAGAGAAATGATTTTAGCATCAGCTGTTTAAATTCAGACCTCATTCTCTCCCCTTAAAATTCCCGAGTTTTGGTGAATACCGACCGAGCAGGGAATCTGGGGCTACTCTTACCCTGGTGGATAATATGTCCATTTGATGACGAAGGGAGCATGCCTGTCTTTAACTCGGTAGATGGGCTTTTGCTAAGAATTCAACAATTGCAAATCCTTACAGCCCAGACAGTCTACCTTGCTGTCTCAAAATTCTGTCTTGCATTTTTCCTCCCTGGCAGGAACCAGCTTCCCACCAGCAGGGTGTTTCTAGGGTGTCAGGACGTGATTTGTTTTTTGAATCAGAGCTGGCATCAGGCACAGAGAATCCCAGTGACTTCAGAACTCCACTGTGTGTGTGTGTATGTGTGGTGTGTGTGTGTCCCAGCCCCTTAGGGGAGCAGTGACTTTATTTTTTTTCCTAAATGAGAGTTGAGCTCTTTGCCCTTACCCAGCTCTTGTTCTGCTCGTGGCGCCAACATGGGTCCTAATGAGCTCTGTTGTTTAAAGTGGGGAAGGAAACTTTTTTCCCTCATTTACCAAAAGATAGATTTTAGCGGGCAGCAGCGGGAGGGCAGCCGGCTGGGAACCAGGGGTCAGAAGCTGTCGCTGGCTGTTACATAAATAGCAGCAATTAATGGGCCCCTAGAAAAGATAGTAGTGTGCCTGTGCCTCTTGCATGGCGTCTCTGCGAGTCAGAACAACCCTGAAATTAATTACTAAGCCGGCAGAGGATTATTCTCTGCTTTCTGTTAAATATGTTTCAGCCACACAGGGGCACGTTCCACTCGGGTGCATTTACACATATCATTTCTTTGGAAGAAGGCATGAAACCAATTTATTTTCAAAACTTCCCACCGGGTCATGCTAATCGCTGCCGTTTCAGCCCCTGTGCAGGAATTCAGGCTTGGGCGGTAGCCTGAACCGGAGCCCGTGGCCCCTGGTGTTTCCCTCTTGGCTTATTTTGGGGGGATTTCTCCCCCCAGCTTACTCCTGTTCGACTCATTTCATCCAGTGTTGTCACCTGCATTTTATTTTTATGATGAGATTTACGAAGCAAGCTGCTTTATCATGACTAGTAACTTTCATAAAGTTTCTGTCTTCGTCTGCTAGAGCCTATGTAATAAAAATGCCACAGCCGGGTGGCTTAAACAACAGAGATTTATTTTCTCACCGTTCTGGCCTGGAAGTCCACCATCAAGGTGCTGGCAGGTGTGGTGTCCCGAGGCCTCTCTCGGTGGTTTGTGGCTGGAACGCCTTCTCCGGGGTCTTCTGTGTGCACACCTGGAGCTTCTTCCTCTTTGAAGGGCACCAGTCCTAGTGGTTAGGGCCCCATCCATCCCTAAACATTCTCACTTAGCTTTAATTATCTCTTTAAAGGCCCTAATTCCAAACACAGATATGTTGGAGCTTAGGTCTCTGGTGCGTGAACATGAGGGGAGACAAAATTCAGTTCTAATGGGTTTGTCTCTAGCTAATAGAGTTTTTTCCTTCCATCCACATGCACGTTCATTCATTTGTTCATTCATTCTAGAGGTGTTTGGGTGCTGTGTGTGGACCAGACATTCTGGACAGCCTTGTGGTCCATTAGGTAGGAGCGAGGGGTGGATGGGTAGAGGAGGACCACAGTTGGGGTTCAGGCCACCTAGGCAGGGAGGTGGTGTAGGCTGAGCTGGGGACCCCAGAGAGGAGCAGGGGGAGGCAGTGCAGGTTGGAGGGCCCTGTGTGCAAGTATGTGGGGGTGTGCACAGGCGTGTGGGGGTGTGCTCAGGCCCGTCTGAGCTCCGTGGGGGGTGGTGGACACATGAGCATATGGCGGTCACAGGGTTCACGGGTGGCCGTGGGGGAGATGGACAGCACCTCCCTAACATGAGGGGCGCACAGAGGGTGTCACCTCCTGGACTAAGTGGTCAGGAGGACCTCAGGGGCCCTGGGCAGGACTTCAGGGAAGCTGGGGATGGGAGGGGAGACAGTGGCTTGTTTCTAGTCTCTTCTTTTGCACAAAACGTGCAATCCTGTACATGAACACTTGCTGACAGCTTCCAGCAATCTTGCCAGGGCTAAACACCCTTCCTGGGTGTCTTCATTTATTTTTCCATGAGGTAAACTACTTATTCCCCTCTGTTTTTTGCGAAAAATGAGGAAACTACAAGTTCTCTGCTGCTGCATGGCAGAGACAGGCTTTGAAGGAGCCCGAATGCCCTGCCCCCACGCCGTGCCTCCCCCACCACCAGCGGGGAGGGCAGCGTGAGGAGGGAAAGGAGCAGCAAGTTTTGACTGGCCTTTGGTTCTTACTTAAAATTTCACTCTCCAGCAAGGTGCTCAGTTGGGTAACAGAGACCACAGACCCGCTGGAGTTCAAGGCCAAGGTGCCAGTGGGGTCACTTTCAGATGAGGCCTCCCTCCATGGCTTGTAGCTGGCTCTTTGCAGGGTCCTTACATGATCTGACGTGACCTTTCTTCTGCATGCACTGGGGAGGGGGGGGGGTCGTAGGAGGAGGGCAGAGAGAGGGGAGAGGTAGGTTTGGTTTCTTTCTCTTATATGGATATGGATCCTATCAGATTAAGACACTACCTTTAAGACCTAGTTTAAATGAAAATGCATACATTGTGCAAAAATGAAAAATGATGTAAGAATTATATAAAATAAAATGTTAATTAAAAAAAAAAAAGACCTAGTTGAATCTAATTACCTCCTAAAGGCACTGTCGCTAAATATAGTCTCATGTTGGGGTGGTGGTGGTCACTGTCTCCACAAATAAACATGTTAGGGGGAGGGAGAGACACAGTTCAGTCCACAACAAATGATAACCTTGAACCACTAAAAAGAATTTGAATAATCCTCACAAGAAGGTCTGAAATTCCTCATGTCTCAGCATGTAGAGGGTATTTTAGGTACTTAGAAATGTTTGCTGATGAAGATAAGATTCAATGGCATTTAACATGCAGCATTCAGTACAAAACCAAAGTCTTCTGGAAAGAAACTTTTTTGGGCTATTGCCTAAGTAAAAAGAAAATTCACTTGAGCAGGGCTTCCCCTTGCATTGTGATTGTTTAAAACATTACAGTGTAGGGCCTCCCCGGTGGCACAGCGGTTGAGCGCTGGGTTGCGAAGCTGCCCGCAGCCTCTGCGGCGCCGGTTCGATCCCCGGCTGCTCCCCGGCCACCGGAGGAGGATCCCACATGGCGCGCAGACCTCTCCTGCCGCCCGCTGCTCCCCTCAGCAGTGTACCTCGGTCCTTCTGCCTGCTCTGCTCCCCGCTCTGGCTCTGGTGAATTCTCTCACCCTCCCGCGCTTCTGACTGTACCCAGTGCTTGTATAAACGAAACAAACGAACAAACAAACAAATAAATAAATAAAACATGCCTCTATAAAAAAAAGAAAAAAAAATTAAAAAAAAATTAAAAAAAGAGTCGAGGTAAAACCTATCTAAAAAAAAAAAAAAAAACATTACAGTGTAAAAGCACTTGGGTTAAATAGCAACCGTGAACTTGCGGAAACACAGCCTACATCGTATAAGACATGTACGTGTGTGTCTATGATGTTCAAGGCTTCTCTCTGTGATCAGCCCTCTTCTTCCTCTTAGTTGTATGGAAGATCCATTTTACACTTGTCTTTTCATTTGGGAGACTGGCTGCATCTACAATTCTTTTTTTTTTTTTTTTTAAGATTTATTTATTTATGTGTACAAGCACTGGGTACACAGAAGCGCAGGAGGGTGAGAGGATTCACCAGAGCCAGAGCGGGGAGCAGAACAGGCAGACTGACGAAGTACACTGCTGAGGGAGCAGCGGGCGGCAGGAGAGGTCTGCGCGCCATGTGGGACCCTTGCCGGCGGCCGGGGATTGAACTGGCGCTGCAGAGGCTGCCGGCAGCTTCGCAGCCCAGCACTCAACCGCTGCGCCACCAGGGGAGGCCCTGCATCTACAATTGTTGATGTGTTTCAGAATAATGAATTTTCAAGGCAGTGAAGGGTGATCCAGGATGAAGGGATGAATTTGAAATCCTGTTAACTCTGATCCTATGTAGGCAGTCTCAACTAAGTCAATATTTAAAGAAGATGAGCTAGAGGCTAGACTGATATTAAACCACTGCCTTGGGATTTAAAAGTAAGTCCATTCCGGAGAGTTTGAAACATTGCAATGTGGCCTGGACTTTTTTTTTTTTTTTTAATATGCTTAAACTGTGGGTCCAGGAAAAGCACCCCCATAACTGCCACCTAGTCATTGGAGAGGAAGAAACCCTTTTAGCTTCAATGGCTGGTCTAATAATTAAATTCACATAAGACAGCTTAACAGGACAAAAAAAAAATAGTTTTATTGTACAAGAGCCCTACAAAAACATGGGGTTCCCCAACAGGCAGATGGGGTTCATTTGTCATCCTGAGCCAGGGAGAAAAGGTGAGGGGTCTGGGGCTGGAAGAGAAGGAAGACATTCTCAGGAAGATGGGCAGAGCAAATATTTGGTAAACAAATGTTTGCCACATCCAGGAGACAAAGGACACAGGGTAGAGTGTCAACAAACAGGCCTTGTTAATTCCCCCCTAGTCTAGCACATTTAGCTCCTATTCATTGTGGTTAATTCTCCTGATCCTCTGGCTTCCTGGGATGGGCAGCTCTCTCTAAATTACTTCAAGCAGTTAAGGTAGAGGTAAAGAAAAGCCTCTTGAGTCTGCTGGGAGCAATTTTCCTACCAAAGTGCTATATTTAGGGGACAGCCTGTTCTGTCCCTCCACTTCCTCTTAGTGCCTCTTGTTTTTACCTCCAAGGGGTTACCTCCTCTTTTTTATGAGCTTCACTCTTTGAAAGTTAACTTGATGATTTTATCCATAATTGATCGTCTTTTTTTATTTTTTAATTTATTTTTGGTGCGTCGGGGTGATCTCGGAAGTGGGGTGGGCTTGCCATCCTGTGAGAAGGGCAATTTCTTAATTAGTGAGAAAAGTTGATGAATAATCTGCTTGAACCATGGTGGACTGAAGCCGTATTATTCTCGGTCTATTAATCTTCCACCACTGCAAGACTTGGCTTTCTAACTTGGAAATATTGGGGACAATCTCTGAGAACAGAGTCCTTTGTAAAATTTTGGTAGGTTTACAAGTTGGATCTGTTGCAAACTCAAGTCTTTTTATTGACTTTTCCAAAGAAAATTGCTTTTTTTTTCTTATAAAGTGAAATTTTCAAACTAAATAAAGATGTGAATACGACTACAATGTCTGCCTGATGTCTTATGAATGTTGCAGGCAGAGATGATGTGGAAGTTGTAGTGATACCTGTGAGCCATGAAATCATCAAAGCTTCCTCCATTCTTTATGATGAATGTGTCAGTGAATGACCGAGGGGCACACAGGGACCCCAAACAGTTAAGGGGAGCACAATTTAAAGGGATCTGGCCATCTGTATATATACACAAAGGCAAAGCTTACTCTTAGTGTGGTAGATCTTTAATAGAATTAGTGTGCATGGGGAGAGAGGAGAAAAAAAGAATATTCTTCAACCCAGGAAAACACCCCATATTACTCATCCCCTGTGGGCAATGCCCAGCCAAACAGGGTCGACCTGAAAGGGATGAAAAGGACCAGCAAGTTGGGGACAGAAGGAGAGACACAAAAAATACAAAGCAAGCGAATGGCTCCTCACTTTGCCTCTCACTTACGCCTCTGCATGGTCTCTCTTCCACGACTGTCCTCCAAGTCACCTTTTCCAAGTCCCTGGGTGCAAGTTAAAGCAGGAAAGGCAGTAGCCCTGAAGTCCACCTGCCTCCTGTGTTACAGAGCTGCACCTGACAGCTCAGCTCTAACCCCAGTCCCAGTAGTTCCCGGCTCAAGAGTTCAAGGTGACTGACTGCATGTAAGTGGAAAATGTGGCACTGCCCCTCCCCTTCCATGGAAATGCTTTCTTTCAATTCCTACTAGGACCCTGCAGATTCCAGTTAATTAATATCAACAAATGAATCTTTTGGGGGTGCTACTCTGTAACTAAGATCGAAAATTGTTTTTCTTGGCATACATTGAGGATGATATCCAGGCTTAATATTCCCCTCACACCCTCTCCTCGTCCCTCAAACACTCAAGGACCAAATTGGGAGTTCTAGTCTGGTTCTTGGACTTGGTCCTCAGTGAGCAAGTGCAGCTTGTTTTACTCTTTAAAATTCTCGTGATACAGCAGTTTATCTTTTCATGAGAAACCCGTGCTTGTACCAGCTTCACCGCAGAATCGTGTTAGATCTGTTCTGCCTGCAGGTCTCTGATTACTGTTCAATCAGGCACCTCCCTTTGCTGTTCATCGATTGCCTTTTGCTTAATTTCCCATCCGGGTTTCCCATTTCATTTGTTACAGATGCAGTTGGTTAAATGGTTCTGTGTAATCAAGAAGGACATTCTGTTTTCAATTTTGTCGAGGCAAGGCTTGCACATTTAGGGGGTGAATGAAAACAATCGCGGTGAGGAGCTGAGTTTGAAAGTGGAGAGGTGGCTTCGTCAGGAACCTACCCCAGGAGAGGTCGATAACGGTTTTCATGGAAGATGCTCAGAAGCCCTGGAAGGGGTCCCAAGACAACCAGTGACCACTGTGCACGTGTCAGTTTCCTGGGTCTTTGTACCAATTGCCACAAACATGGCTTACAGCAAGAGACGTGTTGTCTCAATGTTCTGGAGGTCCGAGTCCAAAATCAATTCCGTTGGACCAAAATCAATGTGTGGACAGGGTCGGGCTCCTCCTAGGGCCCTGGGGGTGCCCCTCCTTTCTCCCTTAAGCTCCTGGTGGCTGATTCCTGGCCGTGGCTCTGTGGCTGCTGTCTGCCTCCTGGCTCCCGCCTTCTCTGTGCTTCTGGGAAATCTCCCACTGCCTCTATTTTATGAGGACACTTGAGATGAGATTTAGGTTCCACCCAGATAACCCAGGTTAATCTCTCCTCAAAGTCTGTCCCTTTTTCCAAACAAGGTCAAATTCATACTTCCAGGGTTTAGGACTTAATATCTTTGGGGGGCCATTATGTAACCTACTACAGGCAATTAAAGAGCTAAGTAAATTATCTTAATAATGATTGTGTGCTGTTAAAAAAGGCAGATCATATTACTGCCAGGCTCTTAAACTGTTGTTTATTCATAGTACTTGTAAGAATTTCATTGCCAAAGGGTGCAATTTTTAAAACATTACAACAGACTCAAGCAAAGACAGAATCTAATTATACTTTTCAGCATTCCTTTCTCACCAGCCCTACACGAGAATGAAGATGTCTGTCTCTATTTGTCTGTCTGTCTATCTATTGATCTATCTATCCACTCACCCACCCATCCATTTATCTTCTATATCTGTTTAGCATCTGTAGCTATCTCTCTCATCTATCAGTCACCTATCATTGATAACTGTTTATCTAGATACATATGGATATATCTATTTTTTCTTTTGATCATGAATGAGTACAGTTTTTCCAACTTTTAGTCCAGCATCTACTGAACTAGTTGAATCGAACTACAGCCAGGGCATAACCTAGGACATAACGAGGACATCGGCCTGGGGGTGGCTTGGCATAGTGCAAGTCCCGGCCAGTGAGGTGTATGGGTTGAGGACTGTGCCTCCTGCCATTTGTCTGGTCTCTTTGGTTGCTTCTTGGTCTTGTCTTTGGATTCAGGGCCTCATAATCGCTATTAAAATGGGTGGTGAAAAGGTACAGACGTTTAATTAAAGGATACAGAAATTCTGGAGATGTGAGTCCAGCCTGGTGGTTAGGGCAAACAATACTGTATTGTATATTTGAAGGTCGCTGAGAGGGAAGATCTTGAAAGTTCTCTGCATGCATGTGAATTTGTGACTATTTGTGGTGGTGGGTGTTAGCAAAGGAACTGTCATCATTTATGTGATAAATACATATATGGAGTCACTATGTGATATACCTGAAACTATCAGTTTTTTGTATGTAAATTATATGTCAGCTTAAAATTATACTAGATCCCCCTTATCCATGGGGGATATATTCCAAGTTGCCCCAGTAGAGACCCAAACAATGGGGAAGACCAAACCCTATATATGATTCCTATCCAAAACTAATCACAAAACCATGATTAGTTTAATTGATAAATTTGGCACAGTAAAAGATTTACAGAAACAAATAATAAAATAAAGCAGAACAATATACTGTAATAAAATGATATGAACATGGTCTTGCTCTCAAAATATCTTACTTTGCTTAATATTTTTGGACCCAGGTTGACTGAGGGTAACTGAAACATGGAAAACGAAACTGTGGATAAGGTGGCGATGACTATAATTAAAAAAACAAAACAAAACAAAATGAGATTCTGTTCTCCAGAAGAGGAAATAGATTAAGCTGTTGGCAGCTATTTTTGCTTGAACAGTTTTAAAAAAGGCTCATTGATTTGCTCCATTAATGACCTATTGGCCACTCACTGCTGATGAAGTGCGGTGTGTGCTGGAGAGAGGGGTCCCTGCATTAAGTGCTTTAAGTGGTGTTGGGGTGATTGGCATGGTGAGAACAAAAGGAAGGAGAATTAAAAGGGAGTCTGTCTAGAGGGGGGTGGGCATTGAGTTAACATCTGAAGGCTGGGGGTCTTGAATGGGTGAAGGGGTTACTGGTGAGTGCTTGGAGAATAACCAAATGCATATGC
The DNA here is from genome assembly GCF_964194135.1 of Talpa europaea. Taxonomy (NCBI): domain Eukaryota; kingdom Metazoa; phylum Chordata; class Mammalia; order Eulipotyphla; family Talpidae; genus Talpa; species Talpa europaea. Next base: position 139,336,765 of record NC_140070.1, read on the forward strand.
TGGGAGAGTAAGGGGGAGCTTGGATATGGAAGGGCCAGTGGGATGCTTGAGTGCTGGGCCCAGGGTATGGAGCAGCAGCAGTGAGTCCGAAGCAAGAAATCAGAGTTCCAGATACACTAATTTCGAGACAGAGCTTAGAGTGACTTTGAGGGGCCCAGATGAGCCTGGGGAGGGTGGAGGGGGGATGTGGGTGCATCATCCCTAGCCCAGAAACACTGATGCTTGAGATGCATAAGATGATGCCTTCTTAACCTTGGTGCTTCTATCAAGCCCCTGGCAACTGGTCTCATTACTATGCAAATAATAATAACAACTTGTTTTATTACTTTGCAAATAATAATAACAATCATCACTTACACAGCCTTTACTATGTACCAAACATTTATTAATTTGATCATGAACTAATGTCATGAAACTAGAGTCGGCGTCGTCACTGCAAACTTGTGTATGTGTGTATCTATTTGTCATTGGTCAACCACTTAATGATCGAGCTATGTCACACCTTGGTATTAATACACTGAGTGGCATTATTAAACTGTACAAAAAATATTTACAAAAAAAGGAAATAAATACAGGTGTGAGGCCTCTGTTTCTGTTCCGTTGCAGGGATGCCCGGGCCTCTCTTAGAGACGAGTATGTGGGTGCTCGCAGAGGAGGTTCTGAATGAACCAGGCTCTTGGTGTGGGAGGCAGGAAGGGAGGAGGAGGCAGGAGGGCAGTTTGCAGACGGAACTGTCATGGTGTCCAAGCTGGTCAATGGGAGAGAGGAGGAAGAGGAAAGAAAAGGGCAGAAGCTGGTGTGCGTGGGAGCTGGGGAGAGGAGAGTTGACAGCCCCGGAAGGGAAGGGGTGCAGATCTGGGTGGAAAAGACAATCTCCCCTTCACTTCTCTCACTCAGGCCTTTCTTCTCGTCTTCCCTTCCTCCCTTGCCTGGCTCTCCATCCCTTGTACCTTTCCCTTGTCCCAGGCTAGAGGGTCTGCACATGGGGTGTGTTGATTGCAGGGGTGGGGGGGATGACCCAGAAGGAGCGGCCTGGGGGTGGTTGAGATGCAACTGTGGATCAGCAGTGAGGCTGGTCCTGAGTGGGAGGAGAGCCCACCCTCCTGTGATCCACCAAGGGCAAGAGGGAAAACTTGCAGCCAGAGCAGCCGGGCCTGGGGGGCTGGAGCAGGGCAGAGGAGGGCAGGGAGGCAGGACAAGAGCCATCCTCCCCTGACCCCACTCTAGCCGCAGGTATGGCTGTGTCACAAGTGGACGCCTGGGATCCCAGCCTGGGGGTGACGGTGAGCCCTGAGAGAGGGCGGGGAGGAGACCTTTGCTGGAGGAGAGCTTGGCATTTCACTCTGTCGAGAGTCAAGCATAACACTGACCTTCCAGTGTCTTCTTCCTCCTTAAAAACGGAATCTTTTGATCTTTGCAATGATACAGTTTTCTGTTCTCCCTTGGCACTGTTTTATATAGGTTTTCTTCTGTAGCTGTGTATTTTCCTAGGTTCTTGGAGAGTCAGGGAATAACCTTTGCTGCCATGTCTGATGACAGCCATATCTGGATGTCTCCCTAGGTGGCCATAAAAGTCATTGATAAGAAGAGAGCCAAAAAGGACACCTATGTCACCAAAAACCTTCGGCGGGAGGGACAGATCCAGCAGATGATCCGACACCCCAACATTACCCAGCTTCTTGATATCTTAGAGACAGAAAACAGCTACTACCTGGTCATGGAGCTGTGTCCTGGGGGCAACCTGATGCACAAGATCTACGAGAAGAAGCGTCTGGAGGAATCGGAAGCCCGCAGGTACATCAGGCAGCTCATCTCTGCAGTGGAGCACCTGCACCGGGTGGGAGTGGTCCACAGGTAAGGGCTCACCTTGCTTTTGATTGCTTCTCTCTGCCCAGTGGGTGTCACGGTGCTCAGCGTGCTTCCTACAAAGCCAATTCATTGTACCTTGTTTTACAATTCTTCCATGTTTTTGCTCAATAGAATTGTTTTGTGAGTTGGGTTGCTGCCAGTGTGGGGTCAGAAGAGGGGTCTCGAAGCCAGGGGGCCTGAGTTTGTGTCCTGGCTCTACTCTTTAATAGTGGTGTGATCCTAGGCAAGTAACTTAACCACTGGGGACCTGTTTCTCGTCTATAAAATGGGAATAATATGAGAATAATATGATACTGATTTCAAGGTAGCTGTAAGGTAAGTGAGTTAATATGTGGGAAGAGCTTGAAACAGTGTTTGGTACATAGTAAAGGCTGTGTAAGTGATGGTTGTTATTATTATTTGCAAAGTAATAAAACAAGTTGTTATCATTATTTGCATAGTAATGAGACCAGTTGCCAGGGGCTTGATAGAAGCACCAAGGTTAAGAAGGCATCATCTTACGCATCGCAAGCATCAGTGTTTCTGAGCTAGGGATGATGCTTTCATTGTATCTGACTTACGTTATGGCAGTTGCTCAGTAGCTATTTTGTTCAATTGGATTGAATCACCACTCCAATTGTGAAGTTGCCCTTGAATGTGAGGGGTATTCTCCATAAGCTAAACCAGCCTTCTGAATTATTATGAAAGTGAACCTTTTTTTAAAAACTGCCTGCTGCCTCCCAAGTAGGAGCTCCACGAGGAAAGTGAACAGATCTAACCTTCCTACATCGGTGGGGGGTGCCTCCTTTTAGTGCTGTACTAAAATAAAACAAAAATATCAAAGTGCCCTCTTTCTTCCCCAGAAAGTACTCACCTCAGCAATAAATGCATAGCTCTTCCCTCAAGAAATTGCAATCAATAATTACTCTAGGTTGTTGAGAAAAATTAGGGCTCATGTTTCATTGATTCTCATTCTGAAAAGCAAGGTCAAGGTATAAAATATGGTGTGTGTGTGTATACATTTCCATATGTACACACAGGTTTATGTATGCACGAATCTATTTGATATTTTTTAATGAGATAAAATTCACATATTGTAAAAATCACCATTTAAAAGTATGATTCAGTAGCTTATTTAGTATGTTTGCAAACCTGTGCAGTCATCACCACTATCTAATTTTAGAATATTTTCATCTTCCCTCCAAAAGAAAGGCCGTACCCATTAGTAGTCACGGTCTACTCCCCACTCCCCCCAGCCCCTGGCAACCACTAATTTACTCCCTGTCTCTGCGGATTTACTTTTTTCTGGACATTTCCTATCCATGGATACAAACAGTAGGTGGTCTTTTATGACTGACTTCTTCACCCAGCATGTTTCTAGGATTCAGCCCTGCTGTAGCAGCTGTGGTACTTTATTCCTTTTGATGACTGAGTAGTACTCCATTGTATAGACCAACCACGTTATCTCTTCACCCCGAGGACATTTGGGTTGTTTCCACCTTTTGGCCATTGTGAACACGGCTGCAGCAAACATTACACACAAGCTATTGTGTGAATCTATGTTTTCACTTGTCTTGGAGAATTCTATCTTTGGACAGAGCATAATAACCCTTCAGAGTTGATTTACTAGATCAAATAACTCTGTTTTGAGAAAACATATTTTTAAAAATTCAGTGTTATCTTCTGTTACCTTTTATCAGTTTGAAAGTCACGCTGACCAGTGAAGAAAGCAGTTCTAGGCCTTTATTTTTATATTTTTCACATTTTCATTGAGCTGACATTGGTTTACAACACTGTCTATAAGGATTCACACCCCACACCACAACCACCACCAAACCACCCATAATCCTTCCATTACAGTCCCCTGGGCCCTCCCCTCCCTTTGCTCCCTAACCCTCCACCTTCTCCTCTGATCACCTCAGTTCTACACTTAGATTTCTAGGGATTGTTTTGGTTTAATCTTGTCTATTCTTTTGTTTTGTTTCATTATAGTCCACATGAGTAAAATCATCCCATATTTGTCTTTCCCCTCTCACTATTTTGCTTAGCATCATCCCTCTCCAGTTCCATTCATGTTAGATCTTTAATTAATAAAGCTGACTTTCTAGGTGGAGAGGGCGGTCTCCTTTGCCCGGGGAGGGTCCTGGGGGAAGCTCCATTCCCGGTGCCTCAGTGCCGAGACCCTGGGGGTGTGGGTGTCAGGGCTCAGAATCGTGACAAGGCGGCTTGGGGAGGAGCCTTTCCTCATTGAGCAAGAGGCCCCCTTGTATGTATTTTTAGTCACACATGTTGTCATGAAATCACACTTTATTGGAACTCTTTGAGATTAGATCTGCCAGGAAGGGAACATTCAGAAATTTTAAGTGAATAACACTATTTTTGGCTCTTCCCAACAATACCCCGGTGCAGCCTGTGGTGTCACAGCTCTGCCATTATTAGGAAGATGCTGGTCGCAAGCGTGCCTGCGTGTGCGAACACGACAAAGGCAGAGAGCTCATGAGTGAGTCAGCTGGATCACCCACTCCGCTGGCCACAGCGGAAGAGAGACGGGAGGAACAGCTGTGGGGTGAGGGGTGTGGGGTTGAGGGGGTGACTGTGCTGTGAAAAACCAGAGCCCTAAGCTGCTCCAGGTTCTGGGGGTGACACAGGAAACTTGAGTGCAAACTGCACTTCCCTGCCTGGCTTTCCTGGAGGAACTTCTCAACAACCCTTTTAGAGTAATTTGAACAAAATCCTATCCCTCTCAATGCAATTACTGTCAGAATGTCAAAGGAATGAATCTAATAATGTTTTGATAGCAAAGTTGGTACGATTTTTCTCTCTCTGATCTCTAGCTCTCTTTTGTGCTTACTTCTTCCTCTCTCCTAGGAAATATATTCACAAGCCAATAGTGACAAAGACCCAGATCTCCTAAAGTTAGGGAAAATTGGAAATACAGGTATCCTTGGGGAGGATTCCTTCCTTTTTCTCTCTAGAAATCATGCTGCCTCGTGTCAGCATCCAGGAACAGAGGTGATGAGTGCATTGAGCTGTCAGTGAGGAACATTTGTTTAGAACATACTCATGGGGGGCCTCAGCTGAATGTCTTGACTGTCAGGTTCTGCAGCCACTCATTTTTAGCAGGCGTCTGGCTCACCCAGTGAGCTATTCATGGCACCCTTTTCAGTGGTGGAGAATTTTCTCCTTTATGCTGAAAAGGAAGAATGAATCTCATAAATTACTTTGAGGTTAGATTTTTCAAGTGAGTAAGAAAGCATAATATTTCAGAGATGCTCAGGCGTCCCTTGTAGAAAGATTTCTGAGAAAATAGATCGGATCATCCATTAAAAATTGGGGATGAACTTTGATGGCTGGATATTATGTTGCTTTCAAGGACTTTTGGTGACCGGTGTCAGGAAAGGATTATAAACACAGTTTCTACCACCTCAGACTCATGAGAATGGCCCATTTCAAAAAGACCTGACACAAGTGTTGGTGAGGATGTAGAGAAAAAGGAACCCTCGTGTACTGTTGGAGCAGATGTAAATTCGTCCAGCCCCTATGGAAAAGAGTATGGAGGTTTCTCCCAAAATTGTAAAAATTGACCCACCACATGACTCAGCAATTCCACTTTTTTTTTTTTGAAGATTGATTTATTTGTTTGTTTGTTTGTTTATTTATTAATTTTATACAAGAACCAGGGTACAGGCCAGAGGCGCGGGAGGGTGAGAGGATTCACCAGAGACAGAGTGGGGAACAGAACAGGCAGACTGACGAAGTACACAGCTGAGGGGAGCAGCGGGTGCAGCAGGAGAGGTCTGCTGCGCCATGTGGGACCCTCACCGCTGGCCGGGATCGAACCAGCGCTACAGAGGCTGTGGACAGCTTCACAGCGCGGCGCTCAACTGCCTGTGCCACCAGGGAAGGCCCAACAATTCCCCTCTTAATATCTGTCAGAAGAATGCAAAAACACTCATTCGAAGGGATCCCTGCACTCCTAGTCTCACTGAAGCTCTATTTACAGTAGCCAAGTTCTGGAAATAGCTAAGCGCCCAAAGACAGATGAGTGGATTAAGACGATATGGTGTATGCACACAGCGGAACACTACTCAGCTATAAAGCTGAGATGAAATCTCGGCATTTGCATCAACACGAATAGAACTGGAGGGGACGATGCTAAGTGAAATAAATCAGGAGAAAGACAAATACTAGATGAGTTCACTCATGTGTGGAGTATAAAGAAACAAAACAAAGAAACTGAAAAAACAAACCCTTGAAATCTGACTGTAGAAATGAGGCTCCGGAGGGGAGCAAAGTGAGGGGGTGCCCAATGCACTCTGGTGGAGGACTTGGGTGCCTTGGTGGTGGATGTATGTGGTTCTATGCACCTGAAGAGGTGTGGACCTACTCCCTGAAGTCATAGTCAGTGTTGTAAACCAACCTTATCTAAAAAAATGATGCAGTTAAAAAAAACATAGTTGCTGATTAGGCTGTTCCTTTATTCCCTATATTTTCCTCCATTTATGTCTAGCAGTGCTCACATCTTCTGTGATAGTAAATGTAAATATTTAATTATCTACCCAGAGCTATTTAAATATTATTTAAAGGAAACCAATCATTAAAAATCATGTAAATATTACAAGGAGGAAAAAAACAGGAGACTGAACTTCCGTAAGGCTGATTCCCTTAGCTGGCAAAGAACTTCATTTTAAATGACACCTCTTGTAGCCCTTCTGTCTTTTGCTACAATAGGGCGATTGTCAGGTTTTACAAAGGTGGAGCATGTCTAACTTCTTTATGCCTCCATTTTAGGTCTGCCTGAGTCATTCGCCTTTAAAATATAACAAGTGGGCCTTTTTTCTTTTTCTTAAACGTGCTCACCCAGCAGGATGCCTGAATCTGTTGATTTGCCTATTGTGCAAAGAACCCCCCCGACTCTCCCTGCCAGTCACCCGGAACCCTAATTCTGCCAAGAGGCTCATTTGAGATTCTTCTGTTCATTTAAAAGCACAAAGTTCAATCAAAGTCTACAGACAACACATACGGTGTCACATGGTGGTAGTGGTGACAATGCCGCGTCCCCAAGCAGGAGGAGACAAGCCTTGGAGCTGGCAGGACTTAGGAGAGACAGGACCAAGGGGGGCCGTGTGCCCCTGCCTGGACGTGCAGCCACGCTGTCTCTCCCTGGCCAGGGCCTTTTCACTTCTCAATGTTAGAAATGGGCCCTCGGCGCTTCAGTGGAAGGCAGTGAAGCCGGGTCCCTTTGTGCTCTCCGGCATGGCCAGAAGCAGGCTCTCTGTGCTGGCGGGTGCAAGGCTGCATTGACTCTTAGGTTTCCTGGGAGAGGGCAGTAACTTTTACTTACGTGCAGGGACTGTTGGAAATCCCAGGGCCATTTACTGAGTATATGTCTGCAGGCACTGCTTGTGTTCTGCTGGTTGCCTTGCTTTTAGTTGGGGTTAAAAATATATGATTGGAAGTGAGATGTGGAAAAGTTCTAGTCCCACCAGTTTGTGGAGTGGGATGTACAGTGTTCAGCAATGTGGATTCTAAAGCTAGACCCCCACACCCACAGGGACACAGGGAAAATGGTTTATCCACTTTGTGTAGTGGGTGTGAGGATGAAAGTAGTTGGTTTATGTAAAGTCCTTAAAACCAAGCCACTTAGGAAGTATTGAGTACGAGCTCACCGTCATTATTATGAGTCTGCCACCTTCACTGAATGTGTGGGAAACTGGGCCTTAGAGTTCAGCTCACCCGCAGGTCCTGGCTCCAAGCACACTTCCTCCAGGAGGTCCTCCAGGATAGCACACCAGGTCATAGGTTCCCACAGCACCTTCTACTTTGCTTTCCAAACAGTCTCCATGTAATCATTTACTTGTGTGATAACTGTCTTCCGCACAGGCTACCACCTAGCTCAGTGTCCAGACTAGTGGGCACACATTAAGACTGTTGAATAAATCCAAAGGAAGTGGAATGTATACACCTGTGGCAGGGTGAACACTGGAATGGACGCTTTCTGGTAGTTGGTTCCATGTTCTTTCTGGAACATTCCGTATATTCCCTGGAATTTCACAGGAGTCTCTTCATTGATGTAGCCCCAATTTGTCTGTTTTTCAGGTCACAATTTGTAGAGTGACCTGAATGAATGAATAGCTCTTGCATTTTATAATCAAAATTCATTTCTGGAGCACTGTAAGAGGTCATTCAATCAAGGTTTCGTTTTGAATAAATAAATCTGGTACGTGCTTTTGAAGATAAAACCTAACCAAACCAGGGCCTCCCTGGTGGCGCAGCGGTTGAGCGCTGGGCTGCGAAGCTGCCTGCAGCCTCTGCAGCACCGGTTAAATCCCCAGCCGCCGGCAAGGGTCCCACATGGCACACAGACCTCTCCTGCCCCCCACTGCTCCCCTCAGCAGTGTACTTAGTCAGTCTGCCTGTTCTGTTCCCCGCTCTGGCTCTGGTGAATTCTCTCACCCTCCTGTGCTTCTGACTGTACCCAGTGCTTGTATAAATAAATAAATCTTTAAAAAAACAAACAAACAAACAAACACCTAACCAAACCAAACCCAAACAAATCCCAAACTGTTCACTGCAAAATACCCCTTGCCCTTGGAGAGTTCTGTGCTTTTCTCAGATTCTTTATCCTTAGCTTATTACTAACATCCATCTTGCAGTCATCTCCAGGCAAACAACCCCCCCCCCCGCCCCAAAAGCCCTAATCCTGTCTGAACTTGGTCTAACACTCCTGGGCCTTTCTCCTTGGCCTTTCATCCAGGGCTAATGCCCTCCGGTACTGCTTGCTTTTCCCCGGATGAATCCCCCTGAGTAAGTCTTTGCTGGACCCTTCTCTTATACTCCTCTTGGCCTTTTTAACTTTTCACCTCCAGCCTCCCACCTCTTACCTATTAGCATTTGTTCAGCCCCGAGTGGTCCACAAAGTGCATTTTCTCATTTCTTCCTGTTTACCACCCAACCCATTTTCAAAAGAGAATCAGAAGCTCCAGACGCCAGAGCCTATCTTTCTTCGCTCCCCCGGCTGCCATGTTTTGCTCTGAGTCTTAGCTCAGCCCCTCCATTCCAGTTTCGAGATGGCCAGTCAGTTTCACTGACTCTCCCTGGTCTCCCTGTGTCTTCCTCTTTCCCTCCCTGAATGACCTCAGTCTTGTGCTATTCAGTTCTTTACCTTTATCTCTGATCGCCCTGAGTGACTCCCTGGCTCCTCTTGAGCCTGAGGCTTGTTGAGTCCAGGCCTGCACCCTCCCGATGGGCCGGGCAGGGCCTGGTGAAACCCTGCAAGAAACTCTGCCTTATTCCCATCTTGGGTTCTGGATGTGTGTGCATGTGCTTGGGTGTGCTCATTCATGCTGTGTAGGTACCGACACATGTGTGCACGTGCACATACACACCTGTGGGCTCTGTGTGCTCATGTGTACACACACACACACAAATCTGTGGATGTGTGTACACATTACAGGTGCATGTGCACAAAGCCATGTGTGTTCACACTTAAGTGTACACACTCATGCATGTGCTCACACACATGCATGCAGAACAGTCACGTGTCTATATTCTTATTCTCATGCAAGCACACACATGTGCATGTGTGTGCACACACACACACACACACTCTTTCTCTCTCACACTGCCCTCCGCAGGCTGGCCTCCTGCTTGCCCCTTTGCTCTTCAGGGTCTGATCCACTGACCTGCTTGCCCACAGGCCCCGGACCCTTCTGTTTGTTTTGGCAACAAGGTCTTCCTGACTCCCCCACCCTGATCTGGGAGGGCCAAGACTGGAGTTCCCAGAGGTCAGTGTCCACACCTTCGAGATGGCCATCTTTACAGTGAAATGCTAGGAGCCCTGGGGCGGGTGGGTGGAGGAGAGAGTGTCTGGGGTGCCCGTGGTGAGCCGTAATTGTTAGTTAGGGCCTGTTTGAGCTGGAACAAAAGCTGGTGAGGAGGGCTCCCGCCCAAACTGCCCAACTTTGGATAAACAGCCACCACCTCAGGCCTCCGCTGCCCCCAGCACAGTAGTGAAGGTGACCCCACGTCATGAGAGCCCCACTGCGCATTTCTCCCTGGAATGGCCAGGTCAGCAGAACATGGGTAGAGGTCTGTGGGTGGGGCTCTCCTGTGCTTGCCCGGTGGCCTGCACTGGCCTGCCCTTCTGGGAGTTTCCCTTTATTTCCATGCCATGCCTTTGCCCCAGATGGTGCTTCTGAACCCATCCTCCAAGACTCACTGAGATCAGAGCAACCTCATCTCCTTTCCTGCTTGGCCTCCGGGAAGCCTCTGTGGAAAAGCTAAGGAAAAGCTACTCCCCATCATCCATTGTTTTCTTCCCCTTCCTCCTGGTTTGCCTGCGTGGGAAGGAACTCTTCACCCTGTGAGCCCAGGAGGTGCCTCCTACTTCCCTCCAGGTTGCTCCTCACTGTTCTTCTAACAGTGTGGTTATTTGTTACAGTTGATGAACCCATGTTGGAACATTATTATTAACCAACACACCCAGCTGGCATTAGGGTTCCCGCCAGGTTGTCCTGCAGCCATCACGGAGAATGGCTTACCACCCTCAACAAATGTGCTCTACCAGTTCATCTGCCTCCTTTCAACAACCTCCAATCTTTTTACTGTCTGTGGTTTTGCCTTTGCTGGAAGGTTCTACCTGGAATCACACTGTATAGTCTTTTTGGACTACCTTCTTTGACTTAGAAATATGCACTTAAGTTTCCTCCATGGCCGTCCCTGAACCGGTGGCCTATCTCTTATTGCTGCATACATCCATTGTCTGGGTGGACAGAGCCTGTGTGGCCATACCTGCTAATGGACATTAGTTAGGGTTGCTTCCAAGTTGGGCAATTAGGAATCAAGCCGTTGTAACGTTTGTGTCCATAAGTTTCTATTGGTTTGGGTAAATACCTAGCCAAAAGCTACTTTTAAAAATAGAGCTTTAGACCCTTTTTACCCATGAAGTATCAGAAGAAAAGTATTCTCCCCTTTCTTCTAGATACGTCTCAAAGACAAAGGAGGACATGGAATGTAAGCTTTGGGTAGATTGAGTGCACTGATGCCCCGGACAGAGATGAACTTCACTCAACTTTCCATTTACTAGTCATGGTGCCTTTAGGCAGTTAGATTGGACCATGGAATGTTTTAGAAAGCTTGACGACAAGGTAATCTGTGGTCAACCACCCTATAAACCAGGTTTTCTTGGAACATTTTTTCCCTGGGCATTGGGGGTAGGTTACTATGGGTTGCAGGTAGTGGGAGGAGAGTAACTTTGAACTGATTTCATTTTGCCTAATAATTATGTTTTTATATTTCCTCCCCCAGCTTTATAACATTTTCTTGATTTTAAAAGTGGGTTTTTTTTTCCCCCTTGTGCGTGTTCTCTCTTTTTAAAAGTCTTCCATTTATATCCTTCTCAGCATTGTGGTTGTTCTCTAAGCTTTTGTGACCCCAGAAATATCCAGCTTAGTTTTCTTATTCTTGGAGATCATTTCCCTTCCCTCACCTCCGTAAGCTGTTTTTCTCCATGGTGTTTGTTCTCAACCCAATTTTTCCTCTGCCGCCTTCATGCGGCGTCCATTCTTCCCAGGGAGAGAGGTTTAATTTTGCTGGTAACAGACTGTGGTCTTCCTTTACATTTAAATAGTACTGCTGCTTTATAATCACTTTTTATAGAATCACAGTTTGCGCTGTTGCTGGCATACTATTTGCGTGTGCTTTTGTGGGGTTGGGATTACCATATACGCTAGAATATAGGGTCAGGCTGATGCGTCCTAATTATCTTCAGAAAAAATGGAGTGCCTTCCAGAGCCCTCGCACAGTCTCCTATTACGGGGGTGTATTTTATTTTCAATAGCAAAGTACAAATTGCAGAAGACCTGGTCACCTTGACTTGAATCACTGAAGAAAGGGAGGCAGAGGCATTTTATGCGCCTTCATAATAACTTCAGGGGATGTGGACCATTGCGAGGGCTGTGAGGTCATCTGCAAACAAGACACTGAGTGATTCATTTATAGAGATTTTAATAACTTATTACATTTTTATTTTATATAGTTTAAATGGCAGGGGATAAGCTCCCCAGCAAGTGCCTCATACACAGATTAAGAAAGTGCTTTATCTCAAACACCCAGTCAACTTGGAGCACGTTAATCTGGAAACACCCAATTGTCAGTCCTGCCTGTGACAAGTTTGGATATAATTATCTCGTGAAACAAAAATATTTCTAAAATTAATTATATCACTATTCTAGTGTGTACTCTTATGTATGATGGTGTAGCTTGCTAGGTAAATAGTGTAAATGATTATTAGATAATTCCATTGCATTCCTACAATGTATATATTTGTGTTTTCCAAAACTGGCTTTCTGAGGGGCAGGATCTTCCTATTGGAACAATGGAGGCGTCACCTTGCATTTGGATATAAGTGATACCTGTTCAAGGCTCTCTGTATTGTTCCTTTTGAACCAAAGTGAATCATACAAATCTTTCTCCCATTGGTGGGTGCATTTTCAGGAACATCTGAGTTCCCAAAAACCCTGCCACACACTTCAGGCACATCTCCTTCTTATCTCAGTGTCCTCCCAGCGGCTGCCAGCCCATTTCTAGGTTTGAGATACATCGGACACCTTTTGAGCTCATCTTTCTGTCTGCACTTAATCCCTTGACTCTTCCCATCTCAAAATGCCATCTGTCCTTCATCGTTCCCGTGACAACAGTGTCTCTGTGCTGAGTGTTCATGTGCCCCTTCAGCATATCATCCTGGGGTTTTTCTCCCCCTCATTTTGTACCCTCTTTGTAGAAAATCTCATGTTCTTGCAGGGCTTAGCTTCCACCTGTGCTGAGGTTGCAATAGATAATCCGTAGGCTCTGCCAAGTTGACCCAGACAGCGGGGTATGTGATTGTTGTTTTAAATGTGAATTTGTTGCTAACATTTAAAAATTGGGATGAAATCCAGAATTCCAGCTTCTCTTGAAGAACAGGCTCAGCTGCAGCACTAGGACGGAGCCGTGAGCAGCAGTCCCCGAGAAGTGGAACCCCACCCTCCCATTACCACAGTCTTGAAACTGTTTCCTTTGTCTCCCAGCTCTGACGTAGTGTCATCAATTGCCATTTTTGTTTATCATGATTGTACTATTCTCCTCCATACAATAGAGATGAGAGGGGAAAAATATTTCTTTTGCCCATGTGTCTGTTCAAGAGTGGAAAATAAGAGCTAGACCAAGAATCCTGTGAGTTTTAAACAATGAAGAGAACATTGATGTGTGTGGAAGAGAAGAATATTTTAACATATTTAATATTCAAAGTGGGTTTGCATAAACAAGCCGCAACCTCAGGTGCCAGAGCTTACTCAACCTAGATGGTTTGGATGACCAAGTATATACTTTTGTCCACATTTTTTTCCCCCTCTGAAGCCCCAAATGATGTCTTTGGTGATGTACATTCATTGTTTCTAATGAGTACCCAGAATGTGCAAAGGCACTGGGGTACAGTGGTAAGCAAGGCAGACCTGTTTCCTGGCCTCCAGGAGCTTACAGACTGCCACCACCTCCTCCGCCCACTGTAGCTTCAGTGATCAGAGCCACCCATTATCCGATTAGCAATCTTTATTCCATATGCCCACTCAGTTGCCTTTGGTTATGTAGCATGAACACACACTCAGACATAATACCAGGGATTAGGACCCTCTGGGGTCTATTTTTCTGCTCACCAGACTATCTTCTTGCTAAATAGATTAATTTATCATCACCTGCTAATGGTGGATGGCAGTTGGAATCTGTCCCCTGTTCTGACTGCCCTTGCTGACCCACACACAGGCATGTGGGTGGCCACATTTGTGTTCCCAACCTCTCTGGCCACGCCGGTCTTCAGAGATCTGTTGTGTTGTCTCTCAGTCCCGATTCCATGAACATCCAAGTTTTAGCTTTGTTCTCACTTCTCCTGGAAACTTCTCATGATTGGTTCACGCCCCATCTCCTCTGAAATCCTTTGGCTTTTTTTAGACTGCAGCAATTAATTATATCATGTTTTATAAATATTTACTTATTGATTGCATGAGTTTTGGCAGAGAGCTTTATGGGGTGGTTTAAGTTGGCTCTAAAATAGTTCCTCTTCTGAAGCAAAATGTTACTTTACCATTTCAAATGACTATCTGAAATGTATGGTTTTGTTTATTTCAGGGACTTGAAGATAGAAAATTTGCTTCTAGATGAAGACAATAATATCAAGCTGATTGGTATGACTCACTTTTTTTTTTAAACCAAGATTTCATTTAAGTATTATTGATTAAGTTATTTATTTCTGGGTTATTGGGTTTGGGACTTGTTCATGGTCTGTTTCAAATCCCCACAGGTATTTCTGGATCATTTCCTTTTACCTCCAATATTTAATAATGGTTTTGAACATGAAACTGCATTTTAGTAATAATTTAAACATAATTAGGAAAATGAAAATACCCTAAAGTGTCCATAAAAGGAATTTCACAATCACAAATAAATATTTATTGGCTATGTGTTCTTTGGATTGCTCAAACTTCAGCTTCTCCCTAAATTCAGATGAAGCTAATTTTTTAGGAGTTATTTTTATTTGAATTAACCATGATACTTCTTAAAAACTGGAAAATAGTTTGGTTTAGAGATGCTGTCTTTTGCTTAGCTGTGTTTTCTTCTACTCTTTTTTTGCTAGTGCTTGTTTTCTTTAAAATATTTTATTTATTTCCTTACATCATTGTTAATTTTTAGACAGTATTTAACTTCTCCTCTCAGGTGTAGTACCCATAGTTCTCCCACCACCACAGCCCCCATGATCTATCCACACAGTCCCTTGTGCTCTTCCCTCACCTGTTTTGGACCCTCTCCCTGCCTCTCCCCTGCTGGATGCCTCAAATCTATGGTCAGCTTGCAAGTTTTGTCTTCTATCTCATCCTACTTTTCAGTGAATGTTGGGGCATCAAAAAAGGAGAAATACATTTCACCTTTTTATTTATCATATGATCTTTATCCAAGTCCCATCAGATAGTGGTGCTTGTACAGAGAGAAATCCCCACAGAGGGGAACTGAGAAGTCTGCTCCAAGGCAAAGGACATTTCAGGATGGAGTAAGTCACCATTGGTTCATAATTCAGGATCCACAGACAGTTTTGCTCCCTGGCACATTCCCTAGGAGGACCATTATTTGCCTGTGAGGTTGCTCTAGGCACTATCCCAGGGCATCACTTGTATAGCCAGGTGCATGCGGCATCATCTTCTGTTCTCTTTTCCTACCTCAAACACAAGTAATTTCTTTTCTTACAATGGCTAGAAAAAGACTTCTTAGGAGAAAAGAGGAGGATCTGACTTTTCTACTCAGAGAGGAAATTTCATTTGGCAAGTGTTGAAATCCATGTCAAGCCTCTGAAACATATCACCCAGAGGACCAGTTGGAACCGAGTCCACACCTCACCCCGTAACAGGCACACGGCTGCAGGTGCTTTAGCCTGATTAAGCCGCCCTGACAGACTTGATGAATATGCCCATTATTAGAAGATTAACCATGAAAGGAAACCAACTCTCCCTACCCCCTCAAGATTTTTAAAGAATGTCTTCTTAGAAGGATCTTGGACCATTCGAGATGTTTTCTCTTTATCTGATTGTTTCGTGATTGCATTTCAATTGTCCTGAGGGCCAAATAAGGAAGCCTTCATGGAGGCAGATGTTGACGTGCCTGCAGGATCGCTTTTTGGTCTTAATTTCCTGGGTCTGTGGTGTTAAACACAGGAGGTTCTTGGGGGACTGAGCATGGAGGAAAGATGACGCTTAGGGCCCCTGCAGGCTGACCTGTAACTTGTCTTCTGTAGCGATGACAGTGACAGGAGTGTCTCTAAGAGCTGCAGAGTTGGCTGCAGGTTGTCATCACAGAATAATTCACTTGCGTGGTGCATGATGGGGACTGTTCGTCTTCCCTCTCCTTATGACAGAGCCCTAGCTGATCTTGCATAAAACCAGAAAGACAATGTAAGTTAGATGATATTTAAATGCACAGGCCTCTTTGTTGGTTAGAAGTTTGCTCAGAAGATTCTACATGGACTCATTTCTGTAAACAGCAGAGTGGCTGCAGACTGGCCATGGGGTAAAATTCTGTAGAAGAAACCCTTAAAATGAGATGAAGGATGATATACCCGAATCGGAGTCCCTGGATCCCCAGGGGGTGAGTGCAGTTGTTGTTCCCTGGGTCCCCGGAACCATTTTCTTCAAATGTTTCAGGGTCATCACCTCTGGTGTGGCAACTTCTGAACCAGCAGCCAAGCAGACATTTCAGCTCATCAGGGCAAAACAGACCATGGCAGAAACCAAATTTCCCAAAACTGCTGGAAAGGAGGCTCTAATGACTGGGTTTCCCGTCATTAGAATTTTCCATGTGGCTCTCCATTCCCTATGACCAACCAGCCAAAGGGCCCGGCACCCAGTCATCAGATACACTGGGCCGAGGACCCCTGGGGATGGTGTTTTATTAGCAGAATCCGCATGTCCTCATTATTTTCATGCAAGTTAGGCTGGAGGTGGGGAAGAGAAGGTGCTGGAAGGAAGGAGGGCCTGCATTGGGTGGGTTTTCTTGTCCCAGGTTGGTTGGGCAGTTTGAATCAAATGTCTCTTCAACTTGTCTTTTTGCAACTAGAAAGCCCTGGAGCTTTTTCTCCCAAGGAGTCACCTAATTGTTTTCCAGCGGTGATGAGAGCTATTAGCATTTCCTCTTAGCAGTTTCTCTTTCCTAAAATCATTTGATTCAAATAAATTTGCTTAAGGCCTGGAAGCCATGTTTCAAATGAACTAGAATTAACCAGGAATGAGACTTTACTTAAGCAGGTCTTTTTTCCTCTTTAAAAAAATAAAGCCGTCTGATGTTATAGTTCAGAATCATCTTACAAGAGAAGAGTCTCAACTCAGAATAGCCCTGTGCTCGGATTTCCCAAAGCAGCCTGCACTGGGGTGTTTTCTGAGATTCATTCTGGAGCTCTCAGAAAATTGAGTGATAATTGGCTTCAATCTAATTGAGGCAGACCTGTGTGACATGACTGGGAGGCGAACTTCTCTCTAGTTTCACAATTCTAATTATAGGCATATGTGTAAAATTTTAATAATAATAATTTTGCATGGGAGCCAGACTGATGATTTCTCTACAATATATTTTAAATTAAACCCTCTTGGCTAGGTCAACACCAGACATTTAAAATGCAGATTTTATCTCTTCCCCAAATCTTCTGCTGGTTTATCTTCTTAAAACTGTGTTTAAGACTAGCAAGTCTCTGTGTTCCCAGGCTTGCATGGGACCCAGGGCGGGTGACCTGGTTTACCTCTTCCCCCTCCTGCCCATCAGGATCTTGTAGGGATCCAGCCCTGGAATTCAGGAATCAAACAGGGGACCTATTTGTTCTGTGCTGGAGCCTCCCCTGAGATGGGAGTCTTTCTCTCTAATCTCAGAGATCTAGAGCTACATTTTCTGGGAATCCAAGGAAGCTTGAGTCCCTCATAGTGTTATAGGGCAGCCCCGATATTGAACGGGTTCCTGACTGTGGGTCCTCACCTGCGCGCTTACAAAGGACTTATGAATACTCCACTACAGGCACACACGAAAGGTTAATAAAAGGTTTATTTACAAGGGAAAAGGAAATAAGGAAAATGGATAACTCAGGGAGAAAATAGGGAAATAAAGTCTTTCATGCGTCCTACCCGATCCGCCAACCTGGAAACCCAAAGTCACTCTCAGAGCTGGCCGGACGCTGTGAGCTGGTGGAGAGCCAAAATGGGGGGGACCCCTCAAAGCCCATGTGTCTGCCTTTTATATCCACCTGGCTGCTGAACCCCACCCTCAGGTCCCAGCCACCTTCCCTTGGGTGGTGATGGGATTTGGAGTTCCCAGTGTCTTTGGCTTTGGCCTGGGGTGGGGGTGGAGTCCACAAAGCCTGTATGGAATTAGCTTTAGGACATCCTTTTCCCCCTAACAATAGGACTTATTTATAAAACTTTCCTTCAAATGTTACCCCAAATAATAGCATATTTATCCATGCTGCGCCTTCCATCTGACCATAGTAGGTCTGTTTATGCCTTTGTTTCATTAACAATCATTTTGGTTAATTTCCAAGTCCACAGCATATAAACAACCACCTAGTTTAAAGCGAGATGATTTTTCTTCTAAAATAGTCACCCCTCCCCCCTCCATCTGCAGGGAGTCTGAGACCAGGGTCTTCTCACCCTGAGGTCAGAATCTAGCTCAGATTCTTGCTCTTCCTAGGCAGTTATGTGGGGCCACCTGGTGCTGGCTGGGACAATGGGGGGTGGCGGGGTGTGGAAGGAAAATGAGTTCAAGTAAGGGTGGGGGTTGAAGAGAAAAGGGGCCAAGGAAGAGAGGAGAAAGGTTAGGACAAAAAAAAGATTTTTAAAAAGTGAGCTTGCAGCCTCCCCCTGGTGGGTGTGCCATTCCCTGGGGTGGCGTCTGCTTCCTCATCCCCAGGCTCAGATTCTGGGGGACCTAGGAGTCTCTGGAGCTATGCTTGGATGGGGTTCTATTTGGAAACACTCTTCCATCATCCAGCTTCACCCAACGACAGCGACAGTCAGAGAATTTTTACAGGTGCAGCTAAAGTGGGGCCATGGCTGTGAAATAACGTCCTGGACTCATAACAGCCCTCGCCTGGCCCATCTTTCTCCTTTCCTGAGCTCCCTTATCCATAAAAATCATGCACTTTGCAGGTGGAAACATGTTAGAGTCAAGGAGAAAAGCCAGTAATGAAATTCGATAGGAATCCTGCCAAGGATTCTGTGCAAGAGAGACGAGGAGAGGAGCCAGTTTCTGACGGCAGCCCTTTCTCACCAGCCCTGTGGGCTGAGCGTCTTCTGTTTGGGGATGGGACCCATAATATTTACATTGAAGTTCAAAGGAGGACCCAGGATCTTAATTCTGAGATCAACAAAGATTGAGGGGAGATATCAGATGAGGACATAACACTAACAGCTCTCTAATTACCTGTCAGTTACGGTATCCTTAAGATCAAAAGTAAACAGGGCACCAAAGGCATAATGGACCCCGCCTGGCTTTCCTGGCTTTCCACGCTGTGGGCTTTTCTCTCCTCTCCCCGTTGCCTTAATCATCCGAGAACAAAGCACAGCTCTGAGGTCACTGAGTCTAGTCCTCAGTGCGATCTTTCTGGTGTGATTTTTCCAGCCAGCACTCAGCGTTGTCTGATTGGTGAGGTGCGTTTTCATGCTCCTCGTCAAGTCACTATAGGTTACTACATGCACTAGGAGAATTTTTAAGAGACTTGCATGAAATGAAAAAGTCAACGGTGGGATGGGGTGCTAGCTGGGGTGAGGCCCACACCAGCCAGAGAAAAGGGATCGCCCTCCCATCTGGCCTCGGGCAGCCTGGCCGCTGGCTCCAAGACCCTCTGCTCCTTCCCGCTTGCTGCCTCAGTCCTAGAAAGCAAAGCTTCTCTTTTTCCTGGATGACTCTTCCAAGATTTGATGAAAATGTTTTGGTTCAGCCTACTTTTAGCTCCGGCTGCATTTTACAGGGAGGTCGGATCTCAAATGTTTCCAGTTAAGCCAGGCAGCGACCGCCCGACATTCCTTTGTCGTGAGACCCGGGTCCAAGGTTATGGTTCGCAGCTGTTGGTTTTCCTCTTGGATGCTAAATGAGGTGCTAGCTTGAGAAAATGTTTCTTTTCCTGCTTTAAAAAAATTCCTCCTCCTTTGTATCCAGAGTTTTCTAATTCAGAGCCGGTTTATCTTCCCTTCTTTGCAGACTTTGGTTTGAGTAACTGTGCAGGGATCCTGGGCCACTCCGACCCATTCAGCACGCAGTGTGGGAGCCCTGCCTACGCTGCACCCGAACTCCTGGCCAGGAAGAAGTATGGCCCCAAAATCGATGTCTGGTCCATGTAAGTCCTCATGTGTATAAGATAGAGCACTCCCTCTGTTTCCCTTTTTGACGTCCTGTGAAATGAAGTTTGAGTGTCTGAGGAGAATGTGTTACATGACAGGCTCAGGGGCCTCCACACTGGGGTTCCCAGGTCAGTTCTCTACTCTCTCCTTCTGGTCTTTTCCCCATTAACCTCCAAGAGACCTTAACCGCAGCCCATTTTAGTGCTGCACTCCGGCAGCTCGTGATCTGGTTTCCTGAGTCACCCACCTCTTTTCCTCGCCTGAAGCCCTCACATGGCCTTGCAGCAGCACCAGAGTAAACACAGTCTGGGTGCTGGACCCTTGCTCTGGGCGGGACTGGCCGCTGCCCACTTCCCCGACCTCTACCTGCTATCCCGCCCTCTGCGGCGGTTCTTCAGACTCAGTGGATGCTGCTTCATCGTCCCCATCTCTGGGCTGTGTGCTTCCTGTATCCTTTCCTGGAATGTCACTTCGCAGTCTTGCCAGTGACCTGCCCATCGCCACGTGCAGGCATCTGTCACTGTCACCACTGCGGAGGCCCTGTTTGCGTCACCAGCCCACAGGGTCCCAGGCCTCTGCTGTCTCACCGTTGTCATTTCCTCTCCAGCACCCAGCATGGTCTGTCATTTTCTTGTTACTGTTTGTTGTCTGTCTCCCCATTGGAAAGGGGGCTGCGGAGGCGGGGAAGGGGCACTGGCCCACATCACCATTTCATTCCCAGTGCCAGGCGTGGCACACTTAAAGCATATTTGCAGAAGGAAGGAATGATAGGTCCTGCGGGGCCCTGGTCAGTGAATCCAGGTCTCTCGAGGTCTCCATGGTGCGCGAGCCCCTCCTCGCCATCCGTGAGTGGGACAGGGGACCCTGCAGAGTCACAGCTCCTGGGTCAAGAAATGGGCCCTGGGAACACAGACTTCGGGATCCCGATTGAGATGCAGAAAGGAGAGATGTGGGGGGGCTCATCTGAACCGAGGGCATGTGATCCAAGTCACCTCCAGAGTTGTTCACTGTCTCTCCACCTGGCCTATGTTAGCTGCAAGGCCTGTTGTAGTATCATGCCATTCAGTTTGTGTGGTAACCCCATTAGGCCGTTATTCTTGACTATCGCTACTTCACCAAAGAAGAAACTGCTCATGAGACATGAATAAAATGTCCCAAAGTCACAGAACCACTATGTAGAGCTGGGATTGAACCAGGCAACCTTCCAGGGTCTTGCGATAAAATACCCTTACTTTTTTTTTTTTTTTCCCCCGCAGCTGTATGCATACAGTTTTATTTATTTATTTATTTTATTTGAAGAACATTCTTTCTTTTGTGTTATTTAGTTTTTATGACTTAGCTACAGCACTGTATGTGAAGGTTTGCAGCACCGTCTATGATTCAGGGGAATGAATAGGGTCAGTGTCCATCACCACACCAGAAATCCCCATACTTGAGCACGTACTTGAACACTTGGCTTTGCCGGAAGCCATTCTTCCTCTCCTCCATGCACCCTTTAGCTGACTCCACACCGTTTCCCGCCTCTGGGATGCCAGTGGGCGCCTGCCCTTGCCGGCACTACTCCCTTCAGCCAGGGACATCTTGCCTCAATGTACCCTTTCCCTCTGCTTGAATTGGATACATTTCCCCTGGGCAGCTCTCCTGCTTCCTGTGTCACCCCAGTCCCTGCTCTCTGCTTCCCTGACCCTCACCCCTGGGGTCATGGCACACCACCTGCACCCCTGGACTGCAGACTGAGCAGGGACTACCGGGCCAGAGCTTCTTCCACACCTGGCAGGGGGCCCATGGGAGGGAGGTGTGAGGAGTCAGGGGAGAAAGGGAGAATGAAGAGGGAGAGATTTCATCCAGGTGAGCAGAAGCTAGGGGGCTAAGGGCTGAAGTAGGCAGAGGAAGCACACGGGGGGGGGGGGGTGCGTGGGATTTAGGACATTCTGGGTAGAGGGTCCGGAGACATCAGAGACACACTCTCCCTGGAACCTGCTGGCCTCGCTCAGCCAGAGGGTGAAACAAGTTAGGCAGGAATCTGCTTCCACTGCTGAGTGCTGGGGGCTAATTATCCTCTCTGATCCCCAGGCCAGTCTGTGAGTCTCTTCCCCCTTACAGGTAGGAAGGCTCAGTGGTTAGTGTGGCACAGAGGCTCTAAGGGGTGGCGTGGGGGTGCATGCAGGGTGGCCCAGGATGCCTTTTCTTCAAGGTACCCCGATGGCTTGACCAGCACCACTCATCTGGCTGATCCAGAGTCTTCAACATCCTTCTGCACACAACCCTCCAGGCAGGGAACGTGGGATGAGACCTGTCCTGGCCCTTCATGTTTTCTCAAAAGTGCTTGGGCACGACATCCTCCCTCAATACATGCTTATTGAATGGATGAATTTGACTTTCTTCCCTTAGCACTCAGGAAAGTCGTCTACGCTAAGTGGGAGGCTGTGAAAGGGGCAGTTTGTTTACCAGGAATAAAGGAAAGGATGGAGAAGAATGGCGACTCCAAAAATTGAGCTTCAGGGGTGTCATGTGGCTATCACAGTCGGCTCCTGAGGTCCTGCTCTCAAGGGCCCTGCACCAGATGGTATTGTTGCCCGTCGTCATGGTGACAAGGCTCGGCCTGCAGTAGGAGACCCCTTTCAGTGCATGAGTGGTAAAGCAGGCGTCTCCCCAATGTGTGCAGGGGCTGGTAGGAGGAGGGGCGCTCATGGGCTGTGGCAGCTGTGGGAGAGGGCCCACGCCTCCACCCCACATGGGCCCCCTGTTCCCGCTGCCAACTGCGGTGGGCCCACACCACTTACCACGTGACACACGGGCAGCCCCGGCCGTGGCAGGCAGCCCCGTCAAAGGACATTTCTAAGCTCAGATTTTGTTCCCACCCCTCTGCCAAGTCCTGTGGCCTGGGGGAGGGTCCAGGTGTGAGAGGCCTCGTGAGTACAGTAAAGGGACCTGGTGCATCGCATCTGCCCTCTCCCTACCCATTGACCAGACTCAGTGGCTCCCCCAGGAAGTACTGTGGCACCGCGGGGGTGGCGCAGAGGGGCAGGTCGGCGTGTGTCCGACAGCAGCTAATGTGGGTTAGAGCCAAGATTTGACCTCTAGTCTGTCTCTTAATCCTCACTCTCTACAGCTGTTGTTGTGCTTTTTCTGTAGGGTTTACATTCTGTTGGGACAGTCAATGTATTAAAAAGCCGTAAACAAAGTATGGTAACTGCTTTGGAGGAAGGAAGTGGGGTACAGGGAATGAGGATGGGGGTGGCCTCTTAGGGAACTGACCTCAAAATCAAATCCTGAGGCGGATTCAACAGGATTCAAATCCTGTGGGAAGAGGAAGGCTGCAGGCAGAGGAAATAGTGTATGAAGGCTGGGAGTGGGGGCGTGGGAAGGGTTGCATTTTACCCTAAGAGTAGTGGGGAGCCATTACTTGTAAGCAGGGGGGTAATAAAATGTTAGGATTGAATTGTGCCCCCCCAAAGTTGGAGTTTTAAATTCCAAGCATCTCTGAATGTGACATCATTTGAAGAGTAGGAATTTGCAGGGGCAACCCAGTTAAATTGAGGGCATAAAACCCAACATGGCTGAAGTTCTTATGAAAGGGGCACTTTGGACACAGAGAGACACGGAGATCGCCATTGACTACAAAGATGTCTACCAGCCAAGGAGCGCCGCCAGTGGCCACCAGCCCCCAGAGGCTGGAGAGCAGCGCAGGCCAGGGTCTCCCCACCAGCCTCAGAAACGACCCCCTGTGTCTTGGGCCTTGAGCCTCCAGACCTGTGAGATGATACGTTTCTGTTGTTTAAGCTCTGCCCTCTAGGGAAGGTCCAAAGTAACTGGATGAGGACAAAGTCACCGCTGGAAATCCCAGTACCCACTCTCCTTCCCAGGAAGCACAAGCCGTTTCCTTTATTGAAGACACATGGACCAGATCAAGTGAATTCTTGGTCACCTGTCACCCAGCAGAGAGCAAGACACCGTCAGCGATCCCACAGAGATCACCGATGATCAGATCCTAAAATCAAGTTCTCTAGTGGCGCTGTCACTTAATGTGTGGGGCATTATCAACTGTGTGAAAACCAGAAACAGAAAACTACAAAATACGTAGTTTTGTGCCCGCTGTGGTGAAGAATGTCCCGGGGTGGGAGACCACGGGCTCGCGCCTGAGTGCCTTGTGGCGATGTCTCTGTCACTTCTGCTCGTGTCCCTTTGGGCAAAGCAGGTCTCCGGGTCAAACCCGGTTGAGAGATCAACTCCACCCCTTGATGGGGGCAGGGAGGGATAAGGAATTTGTGGCTTTTTCTTTTCAATCTTAGGCACTTATCTAAGATGATGGACTCTCCCCAACGAATGGGGGTACAGACTCAGGACTGGCTGTGTTCCCTGAACATGTATATGGTGAAACCCTAACACTCAATGCAGTGGCGTTTGGAGGTGGGACTTTGAGGGGTCTTCAGTGTGGAGTGTCATGATGGGATTTGTGTCCTCAGAAGAGACTTGCTTGCTTATGCACAAGTGGGGACAGGGTAACTAGGTGACCTTCTGCGACAGAGGAATAGCCTTCATGGGACCTGCCATGCTGGAGTGCAGATCTCAGACTTGCGGCCTCCAGAACTGGGAGCAAATAACTGTCCATTGGTTAGGCCGCCCTGTGTTGACTAAGACGACATGTACCTCCCTGCCAGTCTCACCAGTTACAGGAACGACAGAACCTCTGGTCACAGTGCGGAGACTAGAGGAGACTGTAGAGCTGGCTGAATTGAAGAAAACTTCAGAGGAGGATTTGATTTGCTCCTGATCGAGGAGGGGGATTTGCCAGTTGGCATAGAAGAGATAGCCTTTCCAGACAAAGGGAACAGCATATGCAAGCACAAGGATTACTGATGACTGTTGCTCTTCATCTTGGAGAAACCTCATACTTCAAGTCTTGTTTAAGAATGACTTTTTCACTGCTTGGGGTGCTGTGTTTGAGATCCTAGTAAGCTCTCTGTTTTGGTGTCCGTGATCACTGGCAGAATTGGAAATAGAAAGCCCAAAGAGAATTTAATTTAAAAGGCAGTTTAAAAAGACAATTTTCCCCTGGGTCAGACACTGTTATTATAAAGCATCTCTTTATTGCTGTGAAACAACAACAGGGGAGAGTTCATTTCCAAAATCAAACGCAAACTGGCTCCTCCAGAGGTTTTGGTGGAAGCATAGGATCTTTCTTCAAGACTTCTAAGACAGTTGAGTGAGGAAGAAAACCAACTTGTCTTTCGTGGGAACCTTGATGAAAGAAAGCTCTTCCCACAAATGGGGTCCCCAGGATCCTCATCCTGTAGTGAATCAGGAGTTAACAATAGAAATAGAACATTTTACCTGCTGTCTTGGGGTGGGGGGTTCTCCATTCTTTTCAGTGATAATTATTTTCAGATATGGACCAGGTATGAAAATCTTTGAAATTATCTACTTCTTTAATCCAGACAAATGAAATATCTACATTTTTATTTCCAGTGAGCTTTGAGATTTCAGACACAGAACAAAAATGTCCATTCTGGTGTATTGAATCCTTTTTTGGGGCAGACTTTTCCTTCAGAGTGCATATATGTCCATTAGAAAAAACACCTTTAACACAGATGTACTTTCTAAATTAAGAGAAGAAAAAGAAAAAGAAAAATGCCACAGCATTCTCTTGAGAAGTTTGGTCCATCTCTAAGGACCAAGAAAAGGAAAATCAAGAATGCAACATTTTTTCCAACCAAAGCTACTCTTTGCCTTCATGGGGGTGGATGAAGAATTTGTGAGAAGACCTAATGCCTCGCAGAGTGGTGTACAACACACTCAGACCACCTTCCCAACCTCATGAATCTGTCTTCTCTTCATGGGAAAAAATCTCTGTCCCCAGTGCTTTCCCTTCATATAAACTAGTTGGCCGTGGGAAGCCATCTTGTTTCCTCCTGTCTAGACCTAGGTGCCTAGGGAGAAGCGAGAATTTGTTCTAGGTCTCAGACTCTGTTTAATAAAAGTACTATCAGATATCATCAGCTACTGACTGGGGTCAGATATGGAAGAGTGACATTTCCTCTCCATTCAGGCCCCCACAAAATGAAGGCTGGCAGGAGGTGGCAGCAGGAGAAGAGACCTACGACTTCCTTCAGGGCTTGTGACTTTTAAGAGAAGCTCCCTTTAACTTCTGAGGTTTCTCAGTTATAAAATCCAACATGTATATATATATATATATATATATATATATATATATATTTGTAGCTAACATGTACCTTTAAAGTAGAAAAGAGAAAGGAAAAATTCTTAAAATCCACAAGAAAACAATTTCTTGTGGAACATGGACCACTTAACGGGTGGTCATGACATTTGAGATTCTCCAAGTGGATGGATCTGTTCCCACTCTTACTTTTAAGACTTTATACCCGAAGTTGTCCTGAAAGTTGATACTGAAAGATGAGAGGATACTGCTTTTTTTTAGGTGGAGAGTTATTTTTAATTTTTCCAAGGCCATTTCTTTCCTGTAGGACCACAGAGGAGCAAGGTGTGTCTGCAGGAGTTCTCTCAGCTGCACTCTGATGTAAACCGGGTGCTTTGTGGGGTTTTGCCCACCAGCCCCATGAGGCTGTGTAAACAGACCACCTGCCAGCATAGTTATCAGTGACTGTCCCTGGTATCTTGTTAAAGCTGCTGGCTGACTTCTCTAGGGAGACATGACTTGATGTCTTTCCTCTCTGGGATGACAGGTGATACCCCAGCTTTTCCTCTAGGAAATACTTTTGTGTATTGGGCTGAAAATCAGGACTGCCATTAAGCTCCTGACTTAATCCCAGGGTCCAGATGTATGTTCATGGTGCACCTGCCCCCTCTTCTTCCAGCTGCTCTTTGATCCCAGAATATTCTATCCCTTTGACCCCAGAATATCCCTCACTGGCCAATAAGTATCTGGGTTTTCTTCCACCCCACAATGTCTCACTCATTTCTTTCGGGTTGGAGAAACCCAAATCACACTTGCTTATTGCCCTCTTTCATTCCAGTGTCTTATTACTCCCCTCCTGTGATTCTCCAGGGCCTTGTGTCTGCTGTGGAGGGAGAAAGCCCCTGGGCCATGTTTCAAAAGACACATCAGGAAATTCTGAACATGTTTTGAAATTCCCACTAATTCTATGGGATTACCGAGGTTTATAAAGTGCATTCCACATAGTTCCCTTGATATCCTCACATGCTTCTGAAATGTCAAAGGGACAAGATTTCTCTTTATCCACATACTAAATGTGTACGAACCCTCTAGGGGCAAGGAATTAAAATGTTCAATATGGTTTCCCTTTGAAAACCCCTGAGGACCGTCTGACGATTAGTGCAGGTTACCATTATTACTTGGCATTAGGAGACAAATACAATTGTAATTTCTTTTTCCTGTTGTTTTTAAAAGTTGTGTTATGAAACAATAGGTCTTCTTCATCAGCTCTGAATTTATGCCAGGCATTGAGCACTTTCTGTGGCTTTCATTCTACCCTCAGACAACCTGAAAGGCCTAACTGCTCTTATCCACTCTCCAGATGAGATGAGAGCCTGGAGGGGAGATCTGGGTTTTTTTTTTTAAGGATTGGTGACTGTTTTTGTTGAGGAGAAACTCCTCCAAGAGAAATGGAATTCTGGAGTCAGTTTGATAAAATAATCTCTTAAGTTTACTTTATGAAGTTCGTGCTCAGCTGGCCAGACCCCAGAGTTCACTGATTGTGACACCAATTTTTTTTTTTAACAACAGGAAATGCATGATCCTTTTATTTGTTTTATATATCTATAAAAAATATATATATAAAATATATATAATATATATAAATATATAAAACAAATAAATATAAATAAACTTTTATATCTATAAACAAATATATATGTTTATCGCAAATATATATATATTTGCGATAAACATATATATTTATTTTCTTAGATGTTTGTTCATTTTTGGACCATATTTGGCTTCTCTCAGGTATGGTCCCTATAGTTATCCCACCACCATTGCACCCGGGATCCATCACCACGGTCCCTTGTGCTCCTCTGTGGCACCAGTTTTAAGGCTGACATCTATTACCTGTGGTCCCTGCCTAATAATTCAGAGAGACAATGATTTGAGATCTTTGTCATCTTGTGAAACCAGTTGACGACAAGGAGACAAACATTTGGATGTTTCCTTGAAAGTAGACGGTAGTAGAGTTGATTCTAGGACCCCAAGTTTTAGCCACAAACACCTTCAGTTGGATTCTCTCTTCATCATAACGTCCCATCTCCTGGAGCTTCTGCATCATTCAGTGTACCTCGTCTGTAACAGGAAGCTCTGTGTCCCCAGAAGATAAAGGGAGAATATAATAGGTCCATGTTTGAAGTATTTAAACTTGAGTATTGGACTTGCTTCTTGTAGAGGAAGAACATGCTTGGTTGCCCTTCATGTTGCCTTCAGTTATTTTATTTAACTTTTCCTTAATATTTAACCCTTGCCAAATTGAGCTGCTTTTATTGATGGCTCAATGCAAGAGAGACTAGATGGCTCTGCAAGTTACATGGAACCAAGTTACATAAAACCAAGTTAAATATAACAAGACTGAATCCCCCCTCTCTGAAACGTTCAAATTAACAACTTGGAATTCCACAGGCCCCGTTTTGCGAGGCTGCACATGGTCCTAGAGTAATTCCCACTGTGGGTCAACCCTCTCTCCACTTCTCACTCTTCTTGTGGCTTTCACACTTGAGTGGCATCCGAAGCACCTGGAAGGCTTGTAAGGACACAGAAGACTGGGCCCACCCCCAGAGTGCCGAGCTCAGTAGGTCTGTCTGTACTGGGGCCAAAGAATTTGCATTGCTGACAAGTTCCCTGGTGCCGCTGCTTCTGGGTGAGGGCCACGCTTTGGAACAGCTTCTTACTCTTCTCGTCAGGAGGTTTCTCTTCCACAGATACAGGCCCAGAGGCATCAAGGACAGATGAAGCCCACTGCTGCCCCTTTCTCACTAGCTTAGGACTTTCATAGAAGTGACCTGTGTTGGCAAATGCTGCCAACCCTGAAATTGAGTGTGGACCGTGGAGAGGCACTTGGCTATCTGGTGGGCAGCCCACATCCCTGGTTAGGCTTTGTGAAATGTTTTTGTGAATCACCAAAAGAAAATTAAACTTAGAACTGCTCATCCCCTGAGAATGCGTACAGGTACCTTAGTTTGAGAAACATTGTTTGACTTGAGTATTATAAAAACTAACCTGTGGGAAAATAGTATGTAAGTCCTGGGCTCTTCAGATAAAGGTGTGAATGTTAAACTAAGTTTAAGGCACCCAGAGGGACGTGAGGAGGTCTTGTTCGATCACCAGCAGGCAGGAGATGTAGGGAAGATACTGGGAAGGATTCCTGAATGGAACGAGCTGCCCTAGGGAGATTGGAAACAGCTTTTCTGAGAGACTGGTCAAGTCTCCAATAGCGACTTTGTTGGTGGAGTTTCCATCCATAAAACCTGGGGGTCTAAGGCCCTCTCTCATCAGTCTCCAAGAATCTTTGCAAAAAGGGAGTTAGCATTGCTAGCACATCTAAAACGCTGTGCATGGTAGTTTCTCAGACCTGCCACCACCCCAAATGCTTCTCCCCTCCACCCAGAACTCACTCTTCTCCTAGCTTCCTCAGTTCTGTCACTATGACCACTGTTTGTCTGGCTTTCGTGTAATTTGACCCATTCCCTTGGCCCATCCCCTTCAGATGTCCATATTTCTTCTTTGCTTTTCTCTTCCCATTGCACACATCGCTCATGTTCATTGTTCAGTAGCTGGTGCTGGGTTTACTCCCTCCATCCCCTACTCCCCACACCTGCCCCTTCCATCCACTTACCGCTGGGTCACCTTGCCCAAATCCTTGAATCACCCATCTTTTCTCGTCCTAGGAAACACGTTTCTCAAACACAGGGAAACTCTGCTCTCGATGGCTCTGTAGGTACCTTGTTCATTCTTGTCTCCTTTTCTTGGTCCATGGAGGTCGTCTTCCCTAGCCTCATGTCCACCAGCCAAAGACACATCCTCTACACTGTGGTCCTGTTTATCTCCTCTGTGGTCATAAAGCAGCACAGCCCAGCATTTCAACACCCCTTGAAAGAAAGGTGCTTATTGATTTGTTTGTTTGTTGGCTCTCTGTCCCCGATGATGCATCCAAGATGGTGGGTGGTCTGGTTCACCCTCCCCAGCACCTGCACCATGGCCTGGGGCAAAGAGTCTCTCTCAGTCAGCTGTGAGTGACAGAGAAGGAACCAGGTCTTAGCAAATGTCTGCAATTTGAGAATGATTTCTAGCCGGAGCCCGTGGGCTCCATACCTGTGGTGATCTGTAGCACTTTAATTCAGAGGCGCCTCAATGGAGCAGGGCCCCAAGGGTCTTAATTTCAATCAGTCTCGTTGGATTTGTTTTGACTGGAAATCCTATTGCCTGTTTTTAAAACATATTCCCTCAGGTGCTTTTGAGCACTTGAGACCTCTTGGCAGGCAGGCATTTCATCCCCATCAGCGAATCTCATCAAAATGATATTAGGTTTGCACATCAGGAAAATAAAACTCCTCCAGGAGGACACTGCTGTTCTCCAGACTGGCTTTGGGTATAAGCACTTAAGCCCATTCAGCAGGTATTTGGACCACATCTGAGATATTGGGTCAGGGCTGAGTGGCAGACTCGCACAATAATAAAAAATAAACATATAAAAAATAAGAGTGGGAAAGAAACCTCTCCCTCATCCTTGTCCTCCAAGGAATTTCTCTAGTTTCAGGCCAAAACAATTCAAGGGAAAGCAAAACACCAGTTTTGAGTATGAGACTTTATTTCAAAGGACTGAGCAGGGACCAAGCTGGGACATGTCCTCCTATGCAGGCTCCTGCCCTGTATTTTTTTGGTTTGGCCTCCTCCGGGCTCCACCTTGGAAACCCTACTTAGAAAACCACATAATGGCAGAACTACTTTGATTCAAATTTCCTAACATCCCCCAGGTATTTTTCACATCATTTAGTCAGGACTTCCTTCCAGAAGGAAGAGCCATGATTTCCCTTCATTAGCAGGGAGTTCTGGAAACTCTTGAAACTCCTCTTACCACCATTGTCCATTGTTCAAGTATTCACAAATGTACTTTTATCCAGGCTTTCACTTTGGCTGCTTTGATGAGATGCTGAGGGTTCTAAAAAGATGACGGTGAAGGAGTGTTGAGGTTGGCATGAAAGTAGCAGAACTGAAGCTTGGCCAAGCCCTTCCCCTCTTTGTCATAATGAGGAGGAGTTGTCTCATGCTTTGCTGTCTCTCTTTAGAGGCGTGAACATGTATGCCATGTTGACTGGGACCCTGCCTTTCACGGTGGAGCCTTTTAGCCTGAGGGCTTTGTACCAGAAAATGGTGGACAAGGAAATGAACCCACTCCCCACTCAGCTCTCCACAGGTAAGGCACCTGCCACTCTGAATTTGGAATTTCAAGATTTGCACTCTAACCACTTTGGGTCCATATATGGGGTTGCTTTTGTTTTACAATGTGTTAGGGCTACCCCATGGTTGTAGATCTCTTCCTAGTGTCAAAACTAAGATGATATGGTCTACACAATGGAATACTACACAGCTATACAAAATGATGAACTTTTGCCTTTTGCAACAACATAGATGGACCTTGAGGGCATTATGCTCGGTGAAACAGACAGAATTCATGAAATTTCACTCATGTGGAAAATAAAGAAACCAAAAAAATTGAACAAAAGAAGTAAAAAGAAACACTTTGATTATACAGATAGAATGGGGGTCACCAGAGGGGTTGGGAAAGGGGATGGGTAAATTGGGTAAAGTGGGGGGCAATTATATGGTGATGGATGGAAACTGACTTTTGGTGGTGCTCATAATGTAATATGTAATATGTTTTTTCATTATAATGCTTACATCTGAAACCTACAGAATGTTTTAAATCCATGTTACTTTGATAAAATTAAAACAAAAAGAAAGTTTCAAGAGGTTTCACCTCCCATCTCTAAGCAGGCACTTCTTTCATGCCTCCTTGATTTTTCCTTTTTCATTTCAATTCTGAACCCTGACTTCCTCCATCCTCCTCTGTGCTATGTATTATACATTTATCAAAAGGGTTTTATGTTTCCAATTGAAAAATAATTGCAGACTTGGTTGTTTTAAAACTCACATATTGTAATGCTGACTTTGGAAAGCGTGTTTACAGTCGTGTTTCTATTGTGGCTCCCTTAGTCTGTTCATTGTCAAGAAATTCCAGTTTCATTCAAGTTTGGACTGTGTTGTGATTTGTTTTTTGAGTTTTTGAGCTTATTTGAAAGCTTTTATATATAGATACAGGTTTAATTACTTGATTAGACTGAATCATCAGGTGTATTTGGAAAGTGCTCTCAAACTAAAGCTGGTTCACATTTCCATAAGCAGTTTGTATTAAGATTTAGTTTCAGATCCAGTCAATTCGTGCAGTTTCTTTTGTTTGGTTCACAATTCACTTCAAGTTCTTGGCCACAGCTTGGCCTTGCAGATCATGAAACTGGCTCCAGAAAATAAACTAAACTTCATTAAGATAAGGCATGTGACCAGAAAAATAATTATTGAATTTCAACATCTGATACATGGTTAAAATATAACATTTTTCTTTTAGTACTGTTATGTATTTTTCTCTTGAGTTTCTCAAGCATCCATAAAGCTGACTCTGAATTTATGTTTGCCAAATGGAATCCAAACCTAAATGCATTCTTGTCTACAATTACCTAATTCGGTCCATACTTTCACCTTTGTGAGGGAGGTTACAATCTCAGGAGGCTGAAAGCAAAGGAGGCATTATGTACTTGGGAAGATAAGTTACAGTTCTGTCATCATAAAAGAAATATTTCTGCACTGAGAGCACTAACTCTTGGAGTTAGAAAATGTGCAAAATGTCAAATGAATTGCTATGTTTGGATTTTAGAGCTGTGTTTGGGTTTCAGAAGTGTTGTAAGGGCTGCAAAGCCCTATGAGGAGTGTTCGTTCATTCATTCACTCCATATTCCTTACTCATTCACTTATTCCATGAGTTTGGATTGTGCCCCAATCATAGACTGGGTGCCAGGAAGACAGATGACAAAACAGTCAGTGTCCATCCAGCTGACATAGCAGCTGGGGAAACAGAAAAAAAAGAGATAAACATGTGATGTTAGGTAGTGTAAGTAAGTACTCTAAAGAAAATAAAACAAGTTAAGGAACTAGAGAGTAAAGGTAGCTTTTCTTTTAAGCAAATAATGTTTTTAAAACCCTTTTTATTGTGGCTTAACTGTAGATTTAAATGCAGTTGCAAGAAATGACCCAGGAGAGCTACCCTTTATCCTGTGTCCCCACTGATGATGCCTTGCTTAGATGTAATAGAATACTACCCCCAGGAAATTGACATTGATAAAATTCATTGGCCTAAAATTCATTTGCATGTAGTCATGTGTGTGTTTGTGTGTATTTAGTTCTGCGTAATTAATCACACGTGGCAACCACACAGTCGCGATGCAGATCAGTTCCATTACAAGGATTCCTCATCCTACCTTCTACAGCCAAAGCCACCCCGCTGCCTCCTACCCTCCCTAACTCTCAAAACCTCAAATGTTTTCTCTTTCGCCATAATTTCAAAAATTATATGTACATACAAGTATACAAATATGATTATAAAATTATATATGTTTTTAACATTTTTCACTGAGTATAATTCCCTTGAGATCTATCCAAGTTGCTGCATGATCCGTCTTGTGGGTTTTTTTTTCTTGCTGAGTAGTATTCCATGACGTGGCTAGACGGTAATTATTTTAACCATTTACCCACTGGAGGGCATTGGGTGGTTTCCATCTTTGGGTTAATATTCATGTACAAGTTTGTGTGAGCAAATTTTCATTCCTCTGGGACAAGTGCCTCCGAGTGGAATTGCTGGGTCATGAAGTAGCACATATTTTGTTTTGTAAGACTCTCCCACATTCTTGGTCAGAGTGGTGTGCTGTCCTGCATTCCCTCTCACCACGAGTGATCGGGTTCCTCTGCATCCTTGCTGGCCTTTGTTGCTATCAACATTTTTTATTTTAGCCATTCTGATAGGGATCTAATGACATCTCATTGTGGTAACAAAATTTCATGTTGACAGATAAATACACTCTTTCAGAGCGGTCTCTTTAATGGTCATAAAATAATGGAGTTCCTCTCATGGTTCATGACCAAACAGAACAAATGATAATAAGAGGATATTTGTGCCCACATGTCTAGAAAAGGCAGGTGGTGCTCACTTTGAATCCCCATGAGACTTGATCTTGCAGAACAGCTACTTATTGTATAAGTCAGGTTATGCTGCGGTAATAAACATCCCCCAAATTTCAGTGGCTTCAGACAATTGATTTTTTAAAAATTTTTATTTATACAAGCACTGGGTACAGTCAGAAGCGCAGGAGGGTGAGAGAATTCACCAGAGCCAGAGTGGGGAACAGAACAGGCAGACTGACGAAATACGCTGCTGAGGGGAGCAGCGGGCGAGTCAGGAGAGGTCTCCACGCCATGTGGGACCCTCGCCGGTGGCTGGGGATCGAACTGGTGCTGCAGAGGCTGCGGGCAGCTTCGCAGCCCAGCGCTTAACCGCTACGCCACCAGGGGAGGCCCTCTTTGCCCTTTTTGTACCCCACCCAGTTTACTCTTGTCCTTTCCAACCAGCCTGGGCCACCTTCATTCCTGAGACCATGTGTGTATGTCCCCAAATACCAGCTTACCAGTACCAAGGGTGTGGCCACTTGTTGAGTGATCATGTGTGGGTGCTTTCCTATTGTCTCCTGTTCTCATAACAGCCCTGCAAGGGAAATGCTATTTCCCCAATGCTCAGTGGGGAAATTAAGTCTCAGTGAGATGAAGTAGCATTGCTGTTTTTGAATTTATGGCAGCTTGATCCCCAAATCTGATTTTCCTATAACTCTGTGCTGTTTTCTCCCTTTCTCAAGCATAAGATGCCCATGCAGAGCCATCCCAGCCCCAATTTGGGGATATTATGTTTTGAGTAATGATCAAATAAAAAAATCCCAATTTTAATACTTGATTCACAACCCATTATTATTAACTTGATGATTCCATCACTGATACTTTTAATGACTCTCCACATTGGTTCTATCACAGTTAGTTTTTTTTTTTTTAAGGTGAAGTTTGAAGCATTTTTGCCCAATCTGAGTTGAAAATCACCGTTGCCCTTGTGAACCCACAGTGCGTGCTTTTAAAGAATTGTGCCTCATCTCTGTCACAGAGTCTGAAAACTTGAGCTCTTTGGACCTTTCCAGTTCTGTTCACTGTTCCTCCTCCTGCTTGTTGGCACTGGTCTATCACAAACTATGAATGCCTTTCATGCCAGTCATATTTTTTAGACAGTTCACCTTTTCATACTACACCTCAGTGAGGCATTTAGAGTATGTTCCTCAGTCTTCAGATCAAGAGGTTTTGCACCAAAGTGAAACTGCAGGGAGGTGTTACGTCTGTGAGGGCTGGCTTTAGTGCTGATTAAGATTTCCCAGAAGGTTCTTCTGTCATTTCATTGTTGCTGTTTTCACCTGGGAGGTGATGAAGTAGGACCTTGGGCAGGTATGGGACTCTGCTTGCACCCCTGTCCGTCCCCTCCCCAGGCACAGTGTCAAGGTGTTCCCAGAGGCCAGTCCAGACTCCAGAAAGCTGAAGTCTCACAGTAGAAAGTGGTTGTTTCCTAGGAGGATCTCAAGACCCCTGTGATGTGGAGCACAGAGAAGGAGCACCCCCTGTGTGTCTTCCCTGCCCTGGGCCTGAGCAGAGGGTCCCAAGTGGTGACTTAGAAGGCCATGCCCATCACGACTTCCCAGGACACTGGGGAATATCTTAATCCCTTTTGCTTATGAGATACCGGGATTTTCAGGCCCCTGTCACAAACTTCAAAGAGCTCTGAGGAGGTTTTCAGAGTCCCTTGGGTAGTAACGCAGTGTTTGTAATCACCAAAGAAACACATCCATCAGTAGAGATCTGAACTAAAATGACTGTGTTCAAGAGCAGTTTGCAAAGAGGCAGCGCTCTGGTTCTGAAAATAGAACAGAAACACTCATCTAGTTTGATCTCACTCCTCCGGCTCATCATGGGCTGCCTGGTGGCTGCTGCCTGGGGCTTGTTTGGGGCTGGAGGGGAAGCTACAGAAGTCTCAGAAACTTCATGAACTCACCCGCTCCCGCCCCATTCCATTCACCAGCTGCACATCTTTTTTCTTTGAGCCACGGGAGTCCTTGATGCAGCATCCCGATGGAGCTTGCTGTGTTGGGGAGTCCAGAGAAGGGTAACAGCTTCCCAAAAGAGGATCCTTTTTGGGGAGATGCTTGCTTTACAGACCACTGAAAAGCATTTTAGGGAAGTTTTATTTGGAGAGCCAGCTATAAAAACCTAAAAATAAAAGGTATTAAGTGTGTCTCATGACTGCTTTGGTACCTCCACCTCTATTTTTATTCGTTATGTTTCCAAAGGGAAACCACTTCTGCCAACCTCATCGGCTCCAGGGGACCCACCTGGAGGCGTCCTCCGAGGCAGGACTAGTGACAGGGATGTTTAGGTTGATTCCTGCCTCCCCGTGGCCTTGGGACTCTGGGTGTCACGTGGCGAGTGCCAGATTACAGGGCCTAGCTTTATGTTCTTATTTTTATACAATACCCATATAATTTATTGGGAAAGTGAATGCATTTCTACCTGTAAATGGAAAGAAGACTGAAAGGTTTGTGCTTTTTTTTTTATATCTCACTAATTAAAAAAAAAATAGTCCTATCTCCAGTTAACCCATTTTAACCTTAGGGAAAGAAAGTTCATAATTTATACACACACACACACACACACACACACACACAGAGAGAGAGAATTTCTATTAAAAATAGAAGTACATTCTAGGAACACATTAAAAGAGAAATGGCTTATAAGCAAGCAGAGTTTAGTAATAAAAGAAAAGCTATGTCTCAGTAAAATCTGCCCACACGCTCTTTCACATCATTCAATATGTATTCGTTTATTAGTTTTTATTTATTTTATTTCATTGTTATTTATGTATTATTTTTCGCTGCAGGAAGGTGCGTGGCTCCGGGCCAGGCTCACACCCCGGCGGTGCGGGCTGCCCGTGGAAGGTGTGACTTGAGGGCGACTTTGCCTCAGTCACACTCAGACCTACCTAGAAAACAAGAGTCTTCTCTCTCCTTTCTCCCATCTCTTCACACCTGCCCGCGACGCATCTGGGCTCACCTGCAGCAGTGGAGCGGGAAGGCCCCCGGCTGCGGCCAGGAGTGGGGTGCGGGGCCGTGTCGGGGCTCGTGGGGCGCGTTCTGCCAGACGTGTGATCCCGACCGTGTCTTCACAGGGGCCATCAACTTCCTGCGCTCGCTCCTGGAGCCAGACCCGGTGAAGAGGCCCAATATCCAGCAGGCGCTGGCAAATCGCTGGCTTAATGAGAATTACACCGGCAGGGTGCCGTGCAACATCACCTACCCCAACAGGTACCCGCGGGCCCCAGGGCCCCCTTCTCCAGCAGGGTGGGGCCTCCTCCCAGCCAGGCAGCTGGTCAGGATGCCAGGGAAAGCCAGCACCTGCCCGGTGCACCCGCGCCCACCACCGAGCCCAGTACCGTGCACCAGGGTGGTATAGGCAGGGCCCCAGGGCGGTGCGGGCAGAGGGCCAAGGGCATGGCTCCGAGAGCTGCATTTCCCAGAGCAGCATAGCTGAGACCTGATGGTGCGTGTGTGTGTGTGTGTGTGTGTGTGTGTAAGTCTGTGTGTCTGAGAGTATGTGTGTTTCTGTATGTGCATGTGTGTGTGTGTATTTGTGTCTGTGTGGGTGCTTGTCTGTATGCCATGTGAGATCATGAGTTTGTGTGTCTGTGCATGTGTTGTATGTGTGTGTGTCTATGTGTATGTTGTAGGTGTGCCTGTGTGAGAGTGTGTGTTGCATGTGTGATTCCTCACGCGCTCTCCTAGCATCTGGATCTGTTGGACTTGACCCTCTTCTCTTTCAGACTATCCCCTGGGGTCCTCTTCTGCTGCTTTTTAGCTCTGAGGTTTATGCCACCCTAAGTCCCCTGCCTTAAAATGTTAGAGGCGGGAAGAAGAGGCAATAGCAGGCATCACTGGCTCCAGGTGGCATTTCCCGGCGGACTTCCCGTGAGGCTTACCCTCAGCAGTTCCCCAAGAGGGGCTTTTAGGGGAGGGTCCAGGCAGGAGTACACAGCCTGGAAACTCAGGGACACCTGGTGGTGGCCTACGCCTCCGTGCCAATACTCATGGCAGAGTTGAAAGCAAGTACAAGGAAACATTTCCTACTTGTTTAACATACTGCAAACTAACCTGAGGGAGGGAATGTGTGTTCTCACTGTGGTTACTTTGGCATGAACATGGGGACCACATGAGTCAAGCAGCTACAAGCCTTGGCCCCATGGTGAGTCCGTCTTTCCTGCCCACTTGACCAAGCTTGCACCAGGCAAGAGAACCACTGCTGAAGGGGGTCCGATGGGGGCTGACAAGGCAGGAAAGAGGTGTCCTCTGTGATCGTATTTCCTTTTTGTCCCCTACCACCATCCCTTTGTCCCTCTCCTTCTTAACCTCAGAAACCTCACTTCATTTATTAATATTTGTAAATATTTACTTTGTTGAATTGTCCAGTATGTAAATGTTCAGTATTTGTTTTTGTCATTTTGATTTGCTTGACTGCACATCATTCCCTTCAACTTCCTTCCAGTTTGCTGTAGATGGCAACAGTTTGCCCTTCTTGATGGCTGAATAGTATTCCACGGTGTGGCTAGACCACATCTTCTGGATCCAGTCCTCTATTCCTGGGGTCTTAGGTAGTTTCCATGTCCTAGCTACTGTAAATAAGACTGCAGTAAACACTGTAGAGCATATAATTTTTTTTTAAAGTTAGTTTCATGTTTGGGTAGATAATTCCAGAAGTGGAATTGCTGGATCACCTGGTATTTCGGTGTGATCATATTTTCAAGGTACCCAGGAAAGTCTGGAAGCATCCACCACAACTTGGCAACAGTGCCAAGTTCTCCAAATGAGATGGGCAGGCCAGGCTCTGTCTTGGGGAGAAAGTTCTAGAAGAACTTAAGGGGTGATGCGTGGATATTCCTGGAATCTGTGCCCATGCTACAGGGCTAAATTACCCTTGCTCACCACAGCCATGGATGAGGTGGTTTCACTCAGTCGCCATATAGGATTCTAGCGTTTGACATGGGAGGTAATTTAAACAAAGCTTAGGTTACTCAGGTTACCAAGGGAACCTGGAAAGAGACTGCTCTTTTCCATCACCAGCTTGATTTGGGCCAGGATCTGAAACAGACACCAGAAATGTTACCCCCACATGAGACAGAACGAGCAGAGCTGAGGGGCCATGACTCATTACCGGTGCTCATGCCGGACAGAGCACATAGGTATGCTTCCCAAGGCAGGGCACCGGGGAGTCAGCGAGATACACACTCACTTGCTAATGAGCACAGTTAGTCCCCACACGCGGCAGCTGCTGAAATCAGTGGAGCTGGTGTTAGAAACAAGTCCCCCTCCTTGTTGCTCACAGCTTCATTCACAGAGAGTTGGGCCTTGGCGCCTCATCTTGTAGCTTTCCCCAGGTTACGGCCAGGCTTTTGTAGATTAAAACCTAAATTCAGGTTGGTTTTGCCAGATGAGTGATGCCTTTGGAGTTGGTCAGTAGCCGCAAGGCTGCACTTGAACTCGTTAGGTAGGTTGTGAAATGGTTACAATTTTGTATATTAAAGAAAATAGCAGCTCAGTGTCTTCTGTTGGTGTCAGTCCCGTTATTCAACTAGTGCTAGAAGCAAATCAATGTTCAGTTTGCAAGTAATGAAGCCAGAAATCTGAACCATTGGGGGAGACACTGGTATTTATAGTCTTTATTTCAAAAAATATTTAAGACCAAAAATGTGCTTTTGATAATTATTTTTCTGGTTTTACCAGCACATAGATGAAAGCACACACGTGGCTAGGGAAAGTGATATTTTCTTTTTAAAGTATATTTTATAAATTCCAAGTCCCAGATTTAATTATTTTAGATGTTGTCAATGTTCTACTTTTGGGAAAGAGAGAAAATAAAAGTCTGTGTTTTACATCACTTTTCTGTAAAGTCTTCTGTTAAGTTACTTAATCTCTTCCAAAAGGCAAGAGCAAAAATGTCTTTAAAAATAAACTTTTATAGTAAGTGTTCATGCTGGTCAGTCAACACATGTTTGCTGTGATCAGAGCTGGCTTCCCTCCTCTGGATGCAGACATTTTTACAAACCAGGCCTTGGCTGCTTTTCCTCTTACCTCCAGTCCCACCTTGGGCGCCTTCCACACCCACACCTGAGCCTTCTCCCTTACAGACCTGCTCCCTGCAGTGGGCAGGGCTGTTGCCATGTGCCCACCTATTGATTGGATACGGGTGTTGTTACGTGATTGTGAGCTGACGGGCCAGGAGTGAGGTTATGAGAGGTCTGATTGGCCAAGGTTAGGGCACAGTAGTGATGTGGTTGGCCAACGTTAAGACATGCTGCATGGGCTGATTGGCCAGGGGCAGAGCCACGCCACACTGAGATGACCAGGCAGTTTCAATCAATGGAATCCTCCATGATAAACCTTTAGACAAACTTCAAGAAAATGTTTTCTTAAGCAGACATT
Organism: Talpa europaea; assembly: GCF_964194135.1. Taxonomy (NCBI): domain Eukaryota; kingdom Metazoa; phylum Chordata; class Mammalia; order Eulipotyphla; family Talpidae; genus Talpa; species Talpa europaea. The sequence continues at coordinate 139,377,153 of NC_140070.1, forward strand.
TGTTATTTTTTACCATTGGTCATTTTCTACACCCTCCTGCCTATAACTTCTGATTTTGTGACCAACAGGAGTAAGGGCAGATAGGTGGTTCCAAGCATGTTTCCTCTGGATGGCACTTAGTGAAACCTGGGAGGGAGAGTAATTTAGTTTCCCTAACTGGTGGGAGAAGAGGTTGGGAGACCTAGTCCTGACACCTGAACACCTGTGTGCCTGGCCAGTGGGTCTTCTTCATGGCAATGAGGTTGCACTGTGTGGTTTCTCAGTGTATTATGATTCTCAAGTTCCAACAAAAATGTGTTCATCCCCTTTATGGGGGCTACAGAGCTCTCCAGCCAGATGTGCTCTATTTGTCTCTCCTTAAGGGATTTAGAATGTTCTACCTGATGAGATCTGCTGCAACACCCACCCTCCCGGTACCCCTCAGCTGCTTCTTTGCTCTCCACAGCCATTCCACCATCTATTTATTTGACAGGCAGCCAGTGTGCAGCTTTCACATTTAGACCCTGAGCCTCTGAATTCTGGGATTGCTACTCTGTGACCCTGGGCAAATCATTTTACTGTGCTGGGAATACCAATAGGACCATAAGGCTATCATGAGCCTTCGCAGTGGTAGTGCTGAGACCTTAACCCCTAGGCCACCAGAGAAGCCGAGGACTGTCATGAGGACTAAATGAATGTATTTTCTCCACGAGAGTAAGACTCCACCACGACTAGTGTTTCTTTGGCATTTTATCCTGAGGAATTAATCTGCAGAACACTCTTGTGAGGAAGCTTTACCCAGTCCTCTGAGTGCTCCTCACTCTACAGCTTGTACCCAACTTCCTGTTGTGGACTTGTGAACCTACACGTTTCCTTGAAATGTGCCTGGACTGGCCCCTCTTTCCCCTGCCCCACTCATACCCACCTGAAGTGTGGGCTCCACTGACATTGAAACACAGAGGTGTTTAGGAATGAAATGTCCTGGTACCTGTGACTTAAAATACTTCAGTGAAAACCAAACAGGTTAAGTTGTGATTTCACTCATATGTAGTATATAAAGAAACCAAATGAATGAACTAGATAAAACAAAACTTTAGACTAATGATGAAATTATTGTTACCAGGAAGGTGTGGGTAAAGCAAATAAAAGGGGACAATGGGAGGGTGAAGGACTTTTAGTGGTGAATTTAATGTAGTAGAGACATGGGATGATTTATAATGATGCCCACATGAAACTTAGGTAATGTTATCATGCAGTGTTATATACTTATACACTGTAACTTCAATGATAAATAGGAAAAAAATAGATGAAGCAAGCATGGCAAGGTGTTCACACTCAGTACATCCAAGTGGGGTACATACATGATATTCTCTGCATATGTGGAATTTCTCATTTAAAAAGTCAAGTGGGTGGATGGATGGATGGATGGTGAATGGGTGGATGGATGAATGGATGGACAGTTGAATGAATGGATGGTGGATAGATGGGTGGATGGATGGATGGTGAATGGGTTGATGGATGAACGGATGGACAGTTGAATGAATGGATGGGTGGATGGATGGAGGATGGATGGATGGATGGATGGATGGATGGATGGATGAACAGTTGAATGAATGGATGGTGGGTGGATGGAGGGATGAATAGTTGGATGGATGGGCCTGATTGTCCTGCCCTATTTGTGAGCCTGTGGCCCTGGAGCCGCTCCATGGACTGGACAGGTGACCCATCTCTCTGTCTCTGCCGTGCAGGATTTCCCTGGAAGACCTAAGTCCGAGTGTGGTGCTGCACATGACCGAGAAGCTGGGCTACAAGAACAGCGATGTCATCAACACCGTGCTCTCCAACCGCGCCTGCCACATCCTCGCCATCTACTTCCTTTTAAACAAGAAACTGGAGCGCTATTTGTCAGGGGTGAGTGGGGCCCTGCGGCACTTTTCTCTACCCTCTGTGGAAAAAAGCTCTATCTCCCAAAGTGTCTCCCAGTTGTTGACACTTGATCTAAGCTGTTCATGTCAATGAAGGTGAGGCAGAGTTTCCTGAATGTGGGTTAGAACAGTAACTAAACCTGCTTCTCAGGCAGAGCTTTTTATCTGAGGTGCTTTTCAAATATCCACCCACAGAGTTAAGCCCTGGACAGAACTGTCAGAGATTCAGCCTCTTTTCCCTTCAGCTTCTCTGTTGCTTTTTTTCCCCTACTACCTCTCAGCAACGTGGGTTTCCCCATGTTAGAGGTATTGGGGACTTCTCTGGGACTTCTCTGGTTGTAAGAGTTGGAAAGAAATGCCTCTCGGACATCTTTGTAAAATATGGCTTTTACTCTACCGCATATACAGTGTCGTACCTCACCATAACCTCACACGTGAATTGAAAAACAAATAGCATGGCCTTTGAGGAAACCGCTATTCTCGTCTACTTATCCAGAAAGTGAGGACCATGCTGAGTGTCACTGGCCTGCCCCAGCCCCTTCACTCAGCCTGGGCATCAGAAAGTCTGTGCCACAATGGGGTTCAGCTGGGAGACCCCAAGCCTGAGGCAAATGGCAGTGTACCCTCATGCATTAGCCTGGCATCTGGCTTCTGAGTGTCTGAATTTGGGGGCTGCTACCACTTCCTGCCTAGGTAACCTTGGGCAAGTTACTTCCCGTGGGCCTCAGTTTCTTTCTCAAATGGGGCCAGTAACACCGTTCTTTACCATAGTCATTTCCTATGTGCCTGGCTAAAGGATTTTGCAGGCTTGGGTATCTAGGTTTTAATTTTTTGTTTTACTTTTCCATTTGTCTGTTGTTTACACAACTTTATAATTTGGGTGTACAGCTTCACACCTTCATAGTGCGCATGCTTCACTCACCTGCCCCCAGACTCCAGTGCTGCCACTTATTCCCCTTCCTCCTGCTCGCCACGCCCCTCGCACCCCGGCCCCACCTCCCGTTCCCTCTGGTGACTAGCATACAGCTCAGAGTCTGAGAATTACTCTTGCTGGGCTTTGTCATTTTCTTTTCTTTGGTTATTTATGTTCCACAAATAAGTGAAACCACCCTGTATCTGTCCTTCACTTTCTGACTTACCTCACTCAGCATCGTCACCTTAAGATCCATCCATTTTGTCCCAAAAGTCACTGGTTTTAATTTTTAATAGTTGAGTAGTATTCCATTGAGGATATCTTCCACAATTTCTTTATCTGGTTACCTGTCACTGGGTGTTTAGGTGGCAGCCATGGCTTGTGTCCGTGAGCAATGCTGCTACGAACACGGGCGTGCAGAAATCATTCCAGATCAGTGTTTTCATGTCCTTTGGGTAAATACCTAGCACTGCTATTACTGGATCCATTTTTATTTTTTTAAGGACTCTCCATGCTGTTTCCATGGAGGCTGCACCAGATCACATTCTACCAACGGGGGCTGAGGGCCCCTTTTTCGCCACATCCTTGCCAACACTTGTGGTTTCCGGGCTTTTTGACATAAGGCCACTTTCCCCTAGGTGATGCCTCATTGTAATTTTGGTTCTAATAACTGTTATTGGGCATTGTGATATTTTGTTGCCTGTAGGCACACAAAACTTTTATGAGAAGTTTCTATTTAGGTCTTTTGCCCATTTCTTTTTGGTTGGGTGGTTTGTTTGATTTTTTTTGTTGAGCTGTGTAAGTTCTTTCTACATTTTGGAAATTAATCCCTTGTGGTATGCAAATACCTTCTCCTGGTCTGCAGGTTGCCTTTCTTTGACAGGATAGGCAAAATTGCTGAACACTGAACTAGACTCTCTAAGAAAAAAAGGGAGAAAATGCAAATAAAAAGAATAGGAAATGAAAGAGGCAAAATTATAACAGATGCCACAGAAATGCAAAGAAAGGATCTTAAGAAACGACTATGAATGTCTTTATGCAAATAAATTGAACCCTCTAGAAGAAATGATATCTAGCTTTGACTGAATCATCTTTCTCCAAATGGACAATAGCTTCAAAAGAATTCTGCAAAGAAAACTGGCTCCAGGCGGCGTGGATTCTGCCCTTGTATTCTCCTCCTCAGAGTAGCTGGTGTTAAACACATCCACCAGGACGTAGGCAGGGGAATCCGAGTTGTTGGGCACCCGTCTGAAGCGTGATTTCCTACCCATCTGATCATGTGGATTATGGGTGGGGAAGAAGAATGTGAAGATGAACTTCTGGAGTCTTCCAGCGCTTTTTAAAGTCATGAACTCATCAGCCCAATACATCACAAAAGTCCACTAAACAATAGAAACCTTTTGTGAAATTTCTGTATTAGAGCTAAAGGTGAACCCTCCCTCTGCCCCCGCTCCCTTATAGTTGGGGAAAAAGGCGGAAATGACCCAGATTAATGCTTGGCAGCCAAGATGGCCAGAGTGTCCGTGTCTCTTGTCAGCAAACAGGTTCAGGAGAGGTCAGGAGAACTTGCTGAGTGGACGACGCGGCTCAGCGGGAAGTCTGTTAACAGTTGGGCGAAAGTGCAGCTGTTTCTGAGCTGATTCAGCACAGGCTATTTGCTAGATTTTGCTTCGATAGGAAATTATCCACCAAACAACATTTTTTGGTCAAATGCTAAAGAAAAGAGGTTCACAAGAAGAATTAACTCCATAGTAAAAGGCTTTTAAACGTAAGAGCAATGTCTTATGGGGGAAAATGTGCCCCACGTAAGCAGCAACAGGACGCATGCTGATGAGGACAAAGGCAACTTTGGGACTAGATTTTACAGACGATGCCATGGACACAGGAGAGCTGCTGCAGGGGGAACGTTGCGCCTGGGAAGAAAAAAAAATTTTGTGATTTTTTTTTTTCTTTTATTTTTGCTTAGAACTGGGGTGTAGGCCAGAGGTGTTGGGGGTGGTGGTGAGAGGATTCACCAGAGACAGTGGGGACCAGAAAAGGTGGATCTACTAAATATACTCTGGGGGAGCAGCTAGCAAGAGAGGAGAGGTCTGCTGCGCCATGTGAGACAGCTCCCTGGCCAGGGATCGAACTCAGGCCATAGTTGTGATAGCTTGATAGAGCTGAGACTTAACCCCTGGGCCACCAGGGAGGCCCAACACATACTTTATTATTGATACCATTTTATGTGATAAGGAGTGATTACGAAAATCTCTTATTCTCTTGAAGCTGTTTCTCACTTCTCTTTTACAAGGATACCATCAGCCCCACTCCCTTTCTTACCCTTTTGTTATTTCACTACACGTCTTATAACGACTTGGTGTATTGGCACAGTGGTATGTGCTTGCAGTGCTGGGTGCCTGCTTACAACTGCTTCCCTGATAAAGGCTGAGGACCACACCATTTAGGGACACGGGCAAGAGGATGATGCTTAAGAATTTAAATAGTTCTCAAGTCAAAGGAAGAGAAGAGGATCCACTCAGGGATTTTTCTTTTTCAGATGATGAATGTTGTTCAAAAGCTAGTTTTTAAAAAGTGTTGTCGTGAAACCGCCGATAAAGTTCGTGCTTTCCCGTGGTTCAAGATGACATGCTGCTTTGCTGAGTAAGCCAGGGAGTCAGACATTCTTCTCGGGACAGAGCATGTTCTTTGGATGCTGAGCGATAAGATGGAGGGAGGTTCGGCTTTTTGAGGAATAGTTTCTTTCTTGCCGGTGTGAACTTTGCTTACCCGCACTTTTCCTGAGCAATCACACACCTCATTCCTAAGAGAGAGACACTTGTCTAAAACTCTTGTGTCTTGATATATCGGGATGTCTTGCCATCTGCTGGTTTCTGCTATTTAATTTTGTCCAGCATCACAGTATCAAGTGGCAGTTTCGCAGAGCGGAACATGGCTTTGTCTACTGAGAATATTCCCTGGAAATTCAGCTGATGTAGTTCCAACTGGGGAAGGTTCTTTTTTGATTGTGTTTACTTTGCACTTAACCCTGAAATCCTAGGACCGACCTGGCCTGAGGACCAGCATTTAGCTAAGTGGCTGCTTTTAGAGGGTAATCCCTGTAGACAGCCACTCTTCTGCTCAGTGCTTTACATACATGGCTAACCTCATTGTACAGAGTGCCTTGTCCTAGTTGCTAATGTCATCAGCCAATTACTGACAATCCAGTTTTGATTTTGAAATTAAAACTAGTGAACTAGAAAGTAAAATACTTGATTACAGTTATCACCTCTCCCTTCGCTCTTAGTACTTGCTTCCGCTTTCTAAAACAAGAAGTATGGATGTTAAGTTGGAGAGCCATAAGGGTTTCATGGGTTGATAAATTAATTAATCGGTCATTTAGTTTCTCCTGTCATCAGATAGGATCACCTCCAGCTCATCTTAGCTATATTTGTCTATTTTCTTCTTTAAGCTGCATTATGAATTGCTGTGACTTTTATAGGGGGTTGGGGGTGGGTGGGAACAAGGGCTGTTTTTAATATTTTTTAATTAATTTATTCATTTATACAAGAACTGTGGTACAGGCCAGATGTGCGGGAGGGTGAGAGAATTCACCAGAGCCAGAGTGGGGAACAGAACAGGCAGACTGATGAAATACACTGCTGAGGGGAGAGTAGGCGTGACCGGAGAGGTCTGTCGCACCATGTGGGACCCTCACCAGCCAGCCAGGGTCAAACTGGTGCTGCAGAGGCTGCAGACAGCTTCACAGCGCTGCGCTCAACCACCTGCGCCACCAGGGAAGGCCCTCAAGTGCTGTTTTTAGATAAGCAAACAAACAAGCAAGGTTCATATCCCACTAGTAGTTCAATAAAATAAACTATCTTCCCAGCTCTCATATTTGGTTTCTGCTTATGCATCTTGAAGTAGACTTCATTAGAGAGGTGAAGGAGCCAGCATCCAGACACAACAGCAACCTGCAGGGTGACCTGGCCTTTTCCTGGTACAGCCAGTAACAGAAGTAGGATGCCTGCCTGGGCTTGGAGCTGTTCTTGCAGGCAGTTTATTGGCTTGCCCGCCACTTTTGGCACTTTCTCTGCCAAGCTCTGGTTTAAAAATTAATGACCATTTAATGGACACTTTATTTCCCTGTGAACTGAGCCAGGCTTTTTTCCTCTTCTCTGGTAGAAATCTGACATCCAGGACAGCATCTGCTACAAGACCCAGCTCTACCAGATAGAAAAGTGCAGGCCCTCCAAGGAGTCCTATGAGGTGAGTGATCCCCAAGCCAGGATCTCTTAGGCAGAGTAGATTTTCATTTTAGGGGGAGACTGGAAAGGAAAGCAGTAATTGTGGGACATAGACAAACATTGACCTGCTTAACTGAGCCCTGGAGGATAGTTTATGGCAGATCCCCGGGGCCCAGTCTCTAGACTGTGGTTCCCTGCTATGGGGACAGTAGAGTCACCTGGGGACACTTAAACATCTGGATGCCCAGGGTGGACCTCAGACCATTGCCAAGGACTCTCATGGGGCAGGCTGGGAGCACAGTATTTTCTAAAGCTGCCTGGATACTCCCTCTGAGTAATCAAGGTTAGAAACAACTATCAGGTCCCTAATAGGTAAACACAACACACAGCAGGTCCTTGAATAACCCTTTTTTGCTCAGTGTTGCTTATTATAATGTTAATGAGAAGGAAAAAAATTCAAGTCCTGGCCAGAGCCACTCTCTGGGAGGCTGGCACATTCTCCCCATGTCTTTGTGGGTCTTCTCTGGAGCTGGTTTTCTCCCACATCCCAAAGATGTGCACGTGGGGTTCCTTGGTGGGTCTGTGGTCCCAGTCGGAGAGTGGGTGGGATGTGTATCAGGAGAAGGAAGTAAGATGAGGTGCAGGGGGCCAGGAGTGGAGGCCTGGGGGCGGGGATGTAAACAGAAACTGACTGGTTTCTTTGCTTCAAAAGAGGAATTGATTAGAAGATTACACAGGCTCATAGAATTGACTCCTTACGTGTCCCCACCTACCTGGCACACAGTAGGTGCTCAGTAAATATTTGCCAAATGAACAACTGAGAGAATCAAGTGGACCTTGACTTGGGTGTCTGAAAATTGGTAGAACTGCGACAGCCACTAGAGAAGCTAGAAGGTTCCAGGCAAGCAAGGGGACCCCTGCAGCACAGTCCAGTACAATCACTGGCTGTGAGTGGGGGGAACCTCAGCTGGAGTCCAGGGGATCTGAATTCACTGTTAGGGCCTCCTGCCTCCTTGTTTGCACTTGACTTAAGGGCCTCAAGCAATAATCTAATCCATGATTAGAGGCACCAAGTGCCTGCATTTATGTTCCCCAAGTGGCCTCTGAGCTGCTCTGCTAACATCTGTGTCCCTGGGGACCCTCTGCCCGACCCCCACCCTGGTGTGTTGGAAAGTGTCACAACTGTGATGGGAATCACCTTTCATCCAGGTGATTTCCCTCGACGCATAGTTCACTGGGCCCCGAGACACCCGGTGCGTGTTTTAAACATTTGTTAAAATACTTAATGGTGAGGGCTTAAACGGGAACACTAATGGGAAAACAGCCTTTCAATTCTCTATGATCCATTTGTTTTCTCCAAACGGCAGTGAGATTTCTGCTAATTAAATGACAGGCTGTGATGAGCTCCGCCAGCTCCTCTCCACTGCAACCTACAAAATGCAATGGAGCCACTTAGAAAAGGCTTGAAAGGTAAAAAAAAGAGCCCAGATTTGCTCAGTGGAGACCACGCAGAGCCTCTGTGGGCTCCTTCCCTCTTGGGGTTACAGTGCTGGGTTTTACTTTACTGTTCTTTCTACCGCTTCTTCCCGTGAGAGGCAGAGATGATGTCTGCAAAAGTGGGACCCGTGTTTCACCCAAGAACACCCCAGGCACACTCCTGAGGGACTCCTGTTCCTTTAGGAGGCCCTGGAGGGTTCGAGGTGGAGCAGTCATCGTTGTTAAATGGCTGATTCAAGTCATCTGGAGCCAGAATCCATTTTTGTTAAGAGTCTTTACAAATGTTAATTTATAGAAATCGTAAAATAGAACTAGGAGGTTTTTTCTGTACTGTCCAAGTAATATTGCAGTTTGGAGGAGAAGCTGCCCAGTATCCAAGTGACTGTGTGCTCAGCTGGCACAGGACAGTGCCTCCAGCTGAGCGGCTCACACAGCAGAAACCATCGTCTTGCAGTTCTGGCCCCTGAAGTTCAAGATTAAGGTGTCAGGGGCATGCAGGGAGAATCTGCTTCATACTTAGCTACTGGGGGGTGCTAGCAATCTTTGGCATTCTGGGTTGTAGGAGCCTGGCTCCATCACCGACTGCACCCGTAGGTGATATTCTCCCTGTGGATGAGTCTCTGTCCAATTTCCCCCCTGATGTAAGGTTACCCGTCACATCGCATCAGGGTCTGCCCTGTGGCCTCCCGTGTCAACCTGATTACCTCTGAAAAGACCTTGTCTTCAGATGGAGTCATCACCTGAAGTCCTGGGGTTGAGGGTGCCGACAAATGACTTGGGGGAAAATACAGTTCAGCCCACCATGGGCAAACATTAAAATGTTTGCCTTGCATCTTAAAATCTGTACAACTTCTAAAAATAAGGTTTGGAATCAGGTTAATCTATACTGCTAGAAGTCAGACTGGGAGAGGCCGTGATGGGGAGGGGAGGCTGGGAGGGGCTTCCAGGTGCTGGTCATGTTCTGTTTCTTAATCTGGGTGCTGGTTCCATGAGTGTTTTTGTAGTTTGAGCAAACGCATCGAGTTGCTTGCTCATCATCAGCACAGTCCTCCGTTAGGTGTCTTAGACTTTCACAAAAAGTTTACCTAGAGCGTCTACTCCATGCATGGCTGGGGACATCTGCCTGCTGCCACGACCATTTAGTAGTTGGGTTTCTTGTCTGTAAGCACTAAGATGAAGAATTCTCAGCTGGAGCCGGAGGGGGAGTGGTAGGCAGTAGTGTTTAGAGGATAAAGAGCAGATACAGTGTCATGAATTGTTGAAAAATGCTCTTTTTCACAGGCTTCCCTGGACACTTGGACAAGAGACCTTGAATTCCATGCTGTGCAGGTAAGAACTTTGGGGTTATGCTGGACCCCCAAATCAGTCAGAATTTTTTTGAGAAACAACCAAGTTGTGTGTGTGTGTGTGTGTGTGGTGCTTGGAGATTCAGGGAAGAGTCGATGTTTTGCCTCAAAGCAGAGTTCCCTCGTCTTTTTCTCTCAAGGCCTTGAACTGATTGGGTGAGACCCACCCACCACATTGTGGAGGGTAATATGCTTTACTCTAAGTCTGCTGATATAAATGATAAGCACCTTTAAAAAAATTCTTTTAGCAGCAACTGTGTTTGACTAAAAAGTGGGCACCCTGGCCCAGGCAGGCTGACACAGGAAAGTAGCTATCACATTTCATCCTGAGGTAATACATCTCTGCCCAGGCCTCTGGACTCAGTACAAGTCCATCCTCATTCTGAATTAAAACATGCTGAATGCAGTTGTGAGTTGGCCTGCGGAATCCCCTCAGAGCAGAGCAATCCCTCCTTTCTTCGTGCTGCTGGCAGTTTATTGTCTCACTGTAATCTCACAATTGGCTCTCCACGTATGCTTCTACCTGTATGAGATGGGGTTTGCAGCAGTGGCCCTATTTTCTCATTTTCTCAACTCACTCATGATTTTCCTTCAGCAAGATCTGATCTCTGTGGCTTTCCCTGGTGTGATGGCAGCAAGGAATGAAAATCATCTAGCAGACAGCACCTCGGCCCTTGGGTGTTCACGCTCCACACCTAGTTCTGATGCTGCAGACAGCTAGGGGAGGCCACAGCACCATCAAGGGCACACCAGGCTCGGGAGAAGCCTGCCCTGACCTGAACCTGAAAGTGTCTCACAGGAAACAGCTTCATTTGGCCTCAGAAACACCCCCACCCCCCCAACCCCTGCTGCCCAACTTACTGTCTCTGGTCAATTCTTGCTGCTGCCAGGCTGAAGAGCAGGTGCAGTCACATCTGTCCTGCTTAAGCTGGTGCATTTGCCTCTCAGACAATGAAGCAAGTGAGACGTGAGGTTCATTTTGACACTGGCAGAGATGGGAAGGGCCCACTCTTCTGGTTACAGATGGGGAGACACGTCCCTAAGGGCAGTGACTTGCAGGAAGGTGATCCTCCTACACTCATGGGAGCAAAACCAGAAGGAAGGGGGTGGGTGTGATTGTTTGGAACGCAGGCACCTGGAACCACAGGGAAGAGTCTGAGCTGGACCAGTCCCCCGAGCTCAGACCTCTGGGCTGAGGACAGGCTTCCTCCTCCCACTGGTTGTGGTGCCTACAGATACCTCCTTCCAGAAGACTGGCAGATCATCACCCCATCCTTCACCTGCTCCCCCCACCTTCCTCTTCTCCATCAAACAATGTAAGACATTGAAAGTCTGGAGTAGATAGGCCTTCGTGGAGCCACATTTTTAAAGTTTCCACTTGTGTAAATGGCGGTGCTCATGTGCACTGGGTGGGAAGTGGCTCAAACAAGTGCCTGCAACATCCCTTGGGACTGGATCAGGGCCTCATGGAGCCCCCTCTCTAATCTACTGAGGCCAGGGGATGTGAGACTATGTGTGAGGATTTAAGGAGGGCCCTCCAACCTGCAGCTTCGGTTCCATCGCCTGCCACCAGGCATGGGGATCCAAACCTGTAGGAAGCCAAGGAGGCTGCTCATTGCCAGGAGGGGCGCCCGGGGGTGGGTGCAGGCACTTTGGAGGGGAGCATAATTAGGCCCTCTGAAGATCTTTTTATGTTACGTAAGGCAATGTACCATCCTGTTCCCGAGCAAACTTCCCTTGGAGAAAATAGACCACACCATGATTAGATGCCATTGGGTGATCGTTTGAATGTGGTGACCTGTGTTTGGAGGGCGATGACATGACTGGTGAGAACAAACACAGGCGGGTGGTCCTTCCATGTGGGCTGTCCCCCTGCAGGGAGACGGTGGTGGTGAATTTTTGCATCCCACTAGAACCCAGTACTATGAAATCACCTATTCTTTTAGACTGGGGGAGGGCATTCTGGGGGTTGCAGGAGGCGCCAGGGTGCAGGATCCAGGCATGGAGTTGGATCGTGGCCTTCACAGGGCTTACTGGAATTTTCAGCCCCTCCATCCACTTCCTCTTCTGACCCCACAGTGGGCTTTCTGCTAAATAGCCCTTTGCCAAATATGCCTTTGTCAGCTATACGAGAAGGTTCTAGACCACCCTTGGTCTTTCTTTTTACAGAAAACTCTTGTGCCTGCTACACCCCTTGGTGTTAAAAGTCCCATTAAAGGGTGGTGTTGGGTGGGGAGTGGTCCTGGCCCTCAGAAATTACCTGTTTTGATCCTTCAACTTTTGCGAGCCCAGGGGAGTCTGATGGAGCTGAGGTGGCCCAGAAAGCCCCTGTCCACCATCTAAATGTGGAGATCTCAGTGCAGCCCGGAAGGAGCATTTGCTCATTGCTTTAAAAAGAACCAAACCCTAAAAAGGCAGGAGCAGCAATCTTCTCTTCTCTTCCAAATATGTGTTACACAGTGTATTACAAAAGTGTGTTTGATTTCCTTTTTCCTGCTTAAGGTGTTAACAGGTTGAACCAGTGACTTCTCTCATAAAAATAGAGATAGAACTGAGCAAAAGGAGGAATTTTTTCAGGACAAGCCCATCATGTCCTTTGATGCTAGGGGACAGGGGGTGTGAAAGCCAACTGCTTTGCAGACACAGGGAGAAGGAAGCCATGGAGAGTTGTGATTGACCTTGACCTTGGCGATGTGGCACACTTGGCCCCCTGTCCCCTCCAAAGCATCTAGACACTGACCAGGACAAAAACACAGTCCCTGCCCCCAGCTTCCCAAGGGCAGTGTGGAGTCAAGCTTAAGAGCACCAACTATCAGGCCGTGAAAACCTGTTTTCAATTATTTTACCATGCCAGGATTTGCCTATTCGTGGGCTGTGCTCTTAGTACAGCACCTGGCACCCCCAGTCGTCAATAACGGCTGGGGTGACTCGACAGATACTGGGGTGGGAGTCTGCAGGAACTTCACCTGTTCCCGCTTTCCATGTCACCGCTCCAAAGGGCACAAGCCTCCTGGGTCTGCCAGGTTCAGACCCCGCCATGAGCTCTCATACCCCCCCAGCCCCACGTGGCCCTGGAGGCTTAGTGTCCCCCACTCCACATTTCTTCCCTCCTGTTCGTCCCCACTCAAAACCTGGACACAAGGCAGCCCAGTCTGAGAAGGCTTTGAAAAATCTCATTAAGAAGGGCTACCCAAGTGCCAGAGATGTTTCCTCCCGGAAGCTTTTCAACAACATCCATGAAAAATAGATGAGCTCTCTTGAATTGCAAATACTCTTAAAGCAGAAGGCAAAATGTGAAAATTGGTCTCTTTTTCCATCATTCATGGTGAGGTCAGGGATTGAGTTGCCTGTTTAACAGTAAACATCAAACGCAGACTTGAGCCAGAAAAGAACTTAATCTCAGTGGCATCACCCTTCCCAGAAGCTCGAACTCAATTAAATTTAATTCAGTTGGTTTTCCACTGGCTTTAAAAAAAAAAAATTCAATATTTATTAAGCTTTCTCCGAGTGCCTGGATCCATGCCAGAGGCCGTGGGATTAAAGATACATAAAATAGTCAAATTCACTCCCATCAGAGAGATTGCGATCAAGTTCAGTAAAGACAAGATTTACAGCAAAAGTGGCTCAAGGGTGCCAGTGTTAAATTTCCAAGTCTTCGTGTGCCCCAAGGATGGAAAAAGAGCCAGAACCTTACCTGGAAGGGCTCAGGGCACCCCGATTTGCGGTCCGCTTCCTTGACCTGACCGAACACACAAAAACTGGTGGGAGCGGCTGGGTTTCTGGGTGCTGCTGCAAAGCCTGTGCTGTGGGCAGAAGCCCTGAACCCCGCTGGGAGGTGTCCGGCTGTCCTCCACTGCTTAGCCTCGGTTCCTTCAGCCAGTTCCGGGATAACTGACATCCCAGGCATGACCTGGTCCCAGCTGGAGCACAGCTTGCTGCCCAGGGAGAGGCAGGTGAGGCCCCTGCAGCATCTTGGGGAGGCAGCCCCGAGCACAGGGGCATGAATAACTGGGGCGTCTCAACTTGGTGCCTCTTCAAAGAGGAATCGGATCATGGGCTCTGGTGTGTGTCTGAGCGTGTGTGTTTCCTTTTGATTTGAAGGACAAAAAACCCAAAGAACAAGAAAAAAGAGGGGATTTTCTTCATCGGCCATTTTCCAAGAAGTTGGACAAGAACCTGCCGACCCACAGACAGCCCCCGGGCTCCCTCATCACGCAGACACAGAACACCAAAGCCCTGCTGAAGGACCGGAAGGCCCCCAAGTCCGGCTTCCCGGACAAAGGTGGGTCAGCTCGAGTACCCTCTAGGCCGTTGTGTTAAGCTGTGTTCCCCTCATGAGTAATGGGACCGACACCCTCTTGTGCCCTGGAAAGGCAACGTCAGTGCACCCAAGGCCACCCAGAACAATCCAGGTCCGGTGTGAGTGATGTCAGCTGCACTGCAGACAGCACCATCAGCAGGTGCAGAGCTGGGGTGCATGCTGTTGTGGGGCAGATAGGCGCACATGGTGTTGTGGGAGCATCGGCGTGTAAAGTGCTGCGGGGTAAGATGTGGGAGCAGCTGTCTTACCAGGGGGCATGGTATCGCAGGAACAGAAATTAGGTGTAAGTTACCACAAGAGTAGATATTGGGGTGCAGAGAACAGAATGAGGAACAGGAGCTCAGTAGTGTGAGGCAGAGGAGAGGGAGCAGAAGCAGTGATGGGGTTCGGTGTGGTGAGAACCTTCCCCAGGACTGTGAGCCTGTGTGTGTTGGGGGCGGTGCTCAAACCCCAGCTCTAGGGTTTGTTGTAGTTTGAGTTTCCTTACCTTCTGAGATTTTGACCAACTGCTTTTGCTTTTGCAATGAAACTGGACCTGGTGTACCAGCTGTTGGGCGGGTTAAGTGAGGCGCAGAGTGGGTGTCTCTGCCTCCCTTAGAATCAGCAGATCTGCTAAGTGGTGAATGTCTATCTCCCTCCTTGGGATGAGCATTGAGGGATGCAGAAGGGACACACCCAGATGTGTGTCCACAACCAGACACACACACACAACCAGACACACACACACAGGCAGATACTCACATATACACACCCAGGCACACACCCACACACCCAGGCACACACCCACACCCAGAGCTTAGGAGTCCAGATTTCCGACCGGGCAGACTGGTGCTAGAACTTTCTGCCCCAACCATCGGATTCTGCTGCTTCCCGATGAGGATGGATGAGGAGGAGCAGGAAGATGCTCACAGGGTGGGCCGAGGCCAGCTTCTTTCTGCTGGGGCAACGTGGTGCTCGGGTCAGTTCCTGGGGGGCTGAGTCTGAGGTGAGATTAGCAGGGCATGTGGGAGGCCCCTCTCTGGTCCCTCTGGGAGGCGCCAGGGCAGGACCGGACCAAGGGCAAGGTGGGTGCACAGATGGGGGAGATGCTTGGGCTCCAGCTGGAGTAGCCCCGAGGAAACCTTACCCGTTCCTGCCCGTGAATCTCAGGCATCTGTGGCAGCTGGAGATCTGCTTCAGATCTCTGTGTAAGTGTGTCCTGGGTGTCTTGTTTACATAAGGCAGAGAGGGTCTGCGCGCCCTTGGTGCTCCCACACTCACTCTCGGGCGTCACAGCTTGCTCTGCTGTGGGGCCGCGACGGGGTGGAAGAGAAAGGAGGTGAAGGCAGAGCTCGCTGGATGTGAACTTGGCTTTATTTCCCTCCACTCCAGATATGTGTATGGAGGTCCCCTTCCTTTTCTGGCACAGTTTGCAAACCTCGATTCCCATCTGTGCCGATTTGAGATAGAAGCAGTGAGGACTGGCTTGTGGCCTGAAATGTGGGTGCCGCACCCCATTCAGATGTCATGAGGGAGCCCAGGAAGGAAGAGTCTGCTCCTGCTTCATCGCGGTGAACCTTGAGCAGGTGACGAATGAGCCGCCACCCAAGGACAGATTCTGCAGGAGTCCACTCGCGCAAGGCGCCTGCGGTGGCCAGGGGCTGGGAGCAGGGCCCCAGGGGAGCTGTGGTTTAAGGGGGACAGTTTCAGCTTTGCTGGATGAAGAGAGTTCTACATCCCAGTGTGAATGCGCTCAGCCCCACTCAGCGGTGCCTTTATTGATTTATTTTTTGGGGTGCCTTTAAAAGTGGCTAAGAGAGTACATTTCACATTATATGTTGGTTTTTTTTTTTTGTTTGTTTTTTTACCACAATTACAATTACAAAAATAAAGTCACAGGAAAAACACTTCTTCCAGCCTCAATATCTGAGCACCCGATTCCAGGGTCCTCAGCAACTTGAGCTTCCCATGAACTTTGCTTAATGTGCTTCTGGCATCTTTGCGACTGTTCCATTGAGAGCAGGTGCTTCTTTTATTCAAAACGCCCTTGGCAGGGTCCTGAATTTTAAGCCTCAAAAGGGGAGCAGATGTGACTGGTGCCAGGAGGCGAATCGGAGCCCAGGAGGCTGCGGCCACCAGTCTGATGGCCCCTACATTCCACAAAGCCTCTCTGGGCCCTGTCGGGGGTCACGTGCCGACCAAACCTCTCCGAGTAGCCGAGACTCCCGGTGCTGCTTCCTCCTGCCCTCGGCTGGGCGACAGGCTATCCCAGCCAGGCTGGCCAGCGGCAGCACGGGCCCCCGGGCCTGGTTGGTGCGGCTTCCTCACTATTTCCTTTCCTCTCTTGGTGTACAGATTCCTTCGGCTGCCGCAATATTTTCCGCAAAACCTCAGATTCCAATTGTGTGGCTTCTTCTTCCATGGAGTTCATCCCCGTCCCACCCCCTAGAACCCCCAGGATTTCCAAGAAGCCAGAGTCCCCCCCGCAGGGGCCTGGAAACACGGGCATCCCCCCCAGGGAAGACCCCTTGATGCTGGAGATGGTGCGCTCCTTCGAGTCTGTGGATCGTGACGACCAGGTGGAACTGCTCTCCCCGACCCATCACTATAGGATTCTAAGCTCCCCCGGGGGTCTGGCTCGAGGACACCCCAGTGAGCGAACACTCTCCCCAGTCCTGCTGCCTGGAAGCCCGTCAGCTCTCCACTCCACTCTGGTCTCCTTTTCTCACGAAGATAAGAACAGCTCCCCCAAAGAGGAAGGTGTCTGTGCCCCACCTCCGGCTCCCAGCAATGGCCCCACGCAGCCCCTGGGGAGCCCGAATTGCGTCAAGAGCCGGGGCAGGTTCCCCATGATGGGCATTGGACAGATGTTGAGGAAGCGGCATCAGAGCCTGCAGGCAACCACAGACCGGCCCCTGGAAGCCAGCATGCCCCCTCTGCAGCCCGTGGCCCCTGTGAGCCTCTCCTTTGATATGGCTGATGGTGTCAAAGGCCAGTGTTAACCTGGACCAGCGGCAGGATGGGGGTGTCTCTGAGGGACGCCATGGGACAGAGCTCCAGCCTGGAGGGTATGAAGACTCCACGGAGGCAGCTTTCCTGGCCTCCCCAGCTCCTGCCGTGCTGTGTCCCAACTGTGGAACTGCTGGCACCCACAGACCCCAGGCCTGCCTAGCCCCCTTTCACTTAGGGACCCACAGAGAGGCCGCTCAGAGGCTTGGCCCTGGTGTGGCCAGTTCCAGTCATCATGTCCTCCTTCCTCCCACCCACTCACTGGCCTTCGCCCACCTCCCCTGCTGGGTTCAGGGTGAGGAGCGGCAGGCCCGGGGTCCCCAGACTGCAGCTGTTAGGACACCTTTCTTCACTCTGTGCTGCGTGTGCCTCTCGGTGGATTGTTGTCCTGACAGCCAGCCACACGGGACTGGGGCAGCAGCTCAGAAGGTCACCCAGGCCTGCTCTCCCCTCCTTCATAGCAGTGACTCCCCACAGGGGTGCTGGACCCCAGGAACCTCCGAGGAAGCCAGGCAAGTGCCCCAGTATCCATCAGTGCCCCACTCTGAGCAGAACCCTGCTGGGCAGAGACAACCGACTAGTGGGGACCCCGAGTGAAGGAAAAGCTCAAAGGGGACACCCACCCCCCAAGCAAGAGTTTGCCAGACTTTCTTTCCTTTTTGTGGCTGGAACCTGCTAATGGTCCACTTACCTTCTCCAAAGATGATTTTTCTTTACGTAATGTCCTTAGATCGAAGCAACATCATTTCAAAAAACCTGGATGGAGACATAAGGAGGAATTACACCGAACATTCCATGAAAGGATGCGCGTGGAGGGCACTTGGGCTCCCCCCAGGATGATGTTCTGGGTGGCCTACAGGAGGGGTGTGATCAAGGCCCTCCCTGCATTCTCCCATCCCATCAGCCCAGCCCTGATCCTTCCAGAAGGTTTAAAACATAGTTCCAGTGGATTGTTTCCAAAGAGAGAAAGTGGTGCAGGTCAGATATGGATGGCAAGGAGGAGCCGTTTCCTCTGTGCAATATGGTTTTCAAGCTGCCAAGAAAATGAGTATTGCTTAGAGCTCAGCTAGTTTGTGGGCACCATGTAGAGCAGGCATGCCCAGCAGGGTCATGTGCCATAAGAGCAGGGTCTTTTTGGAGGACGGCACCCTTCCCCACACAGGTTTTGAGTCCATGTTCTGTCTTCACACCTTTTGCCAAGGATTGAACCAAAGATGCGTCTCCGGTGCTGTATCTGTGCCGTCCCTGTGTGTGCCGGTGTGTGGACCCTTTGTGGTCTGACCGTGTCCAGCTGGGCCTGCCTGGGGTGCTCTCCACATGGGGTCGGGGCCTGGCGCATGGCAGGGACCCCTTGGTCATGAGCAGAATTGGAAAAAGAACTAGCACAGCAATGGCCTGGAGTTTTCAACTGGTGACTAAGCCAGGGGTGACCAGCAGCCACTATGGGGGCCACCTGAAGTCCAGTCTACTAAGCCCACTGACTGTGAGCCTGTGGCAGAGAGCAGTGATGCTTCATCATCTTTTCCCGTTGGCCAGTGGTGGCCTTCTGCGTGTCTCCAACTGAGCAAGTAGAGCAGATATTTGACTGACCCTGGACCCCACTGTCCTGCCCAGTCCTGGCTGACCTTGACAAGACAGAGCTGCTATTTCCCCATTGAGGGGATCACCCCAATTCCCGGGCTTGTTAGGTGGGGGACAGGCTCCTGCCTGTTGGTGTTACTCGTTGGCATGACTCCAGACCGGGTTCTAGAACCTTCCATCAAACATAGAGCTATCTAAGCAGAGGAGAGAAAAGAAGTATCAAGAAGATTCTGCATTTGGCTTGAAACGTTTGGTTCTCACTGGGTGGTGGAGAAACCTTTCTGAGATTGTTTCCAGCTGCAAGTGGGCAACCTACAGGCTGGCAGGCTGTTACCTGTGCCTTGTGATTTCTAGTTCCTTTGTCTCTTTCATGTATTTTACTTTCCGTGTCGCTGTGAGCTCGTGGGGAACACGTTTCCCGTTCCCGAATGCTTCGAGAACAAGCTGCAGGCTTGTCTACAGTTAGCTGATCACATGGCCACGGGCCCCCGAACTGTGAACTCAGGTTTATTCTGAACCCAGTGAGAGGTGAGGGACGTGAGGGAGGGAGCAAACTGTATTTTTGTGAGTGTGAGCACCGACAAATCTATGAAATCGAATGAAAAAAGAAATGTTAAATTGTTTATTATTTTATTATATTTATATGGAAAACTTGACTCTCCCTTTGGTAAGTACAAAGCCTGTTTATTGTCTACTTGACCGTGACTGTTTCTCGTTAGTCTGCACCTGTGAACTCAGTCAGCCTGTATTTACTGACATAAATGACTGACCCACCATCACGTGACGTCCGGGGGGGAAGTCGGCTTCAATGGTTTGTTTTGGTCATAGGTAAGGACTGTGTTTATGTCACCATTACTAAATATATGTACTTTTATAATGACTGTGAAATACACGCTTCCCTCACTTGATGGCTTCGTTGTTTTGCTGATACATCTTAAACCATCGAGTCCATTGCAAATAGTTGTACCATCTTCTACATAAAATTCTTAGCCCAACAACTGACTGGATGCAAGTGGGAATTGGGTTGTGGGGCATTTGGGGCATTTTCTGCTCGAGTGTCCTTGCTTCATTTCACTTGTAACATGTAGGTCTACAAAAGTCCATCTGGCTTGGCATATGGCGAATGGCCATTCAAGATGAGTCAGCATTTTTCTTTTGGGGCATAGGAGAGGGATCAGGATCTCCCAAGGAGATTCTGAAAGTCGCCTGGGAAGAATGACAACTGTGAATATTCCTTCTAGTGTTTGTCTTGTTTAAGCCTCCGTGAAGGAAGGGCAAGTGGGGCGATGAGGTGGGATGGAGAGGGGGTGTAGATTGCTTGCTTGGGTTGTTCGGTCTGTTTTCATCCATCGCTGCCACAGAGTGCCCTTCAGGTGTGATGTCTTGCTCCAACCCCATGTCCCCCGTATGGTGTGGCTGGGAGGGTGGCCTGGCTGGAAGGGGAGAGCTTACCATTCCTACCACAGGAAGCTCTGCTCAAGTTTGATGACAGGGGAGCAGGATGAGTATCTAGCTTTGAGGATGATGTTTCCTTTTAGAAATCAGAGCTTCTGAGAACAAAAAGAGACCTGAGATTATCTGGCTCAACTGCAACCTTTTGAAAAAGAGTAAGCCGGGGCCCTGAATGGTTTAAGGACACGTCCCCATTGTCACATTCCCATTGTCCCCGAGTGAGTTGGCAGTTCAGGCTCAGGGCTTCTCCCTCAAAAACAGTCAGCGAGTGTGACCCCAGGAACATAGGAAGTCAACAGCAGATCAAGCCTTATCACAATATGTATCTGTGAAGCCCCGATGTGGATCAGGTCTTTATCTCATTCTCAGCCTTGTGCAGCTTGACATTCTGAGCACACAGTGTACACACCCTTGATTCTTGAAGTCAGAGAAAGACTCTTAACAGATCTGCCAAGAAAGCAGCAACCCTGGGGTAGCCGGGGTCTCTTCTTTAACTATCAAAAGGCTTTTGGGTTTCACTAGATTAAACCAATAAAACATTTCTATATAGCCCGGTCATAAAGGGAGACAAATCCAGAAAGATCGCAAGACTGATATTTTGGATGAGGTCTGGAAACCCCTTGGTTATTGCCTTTGTTTCTTTGGGGGTGCTCTCTGTGCCGCTAGGTACAGTCAGAATAACGCAGAACAGCACTGGGAACTGGTTCAATTTAATGTCATCACTTTTCAATGAAAGGAGTGTATTTCCTGAGTAGTAAATGAGTGTATTATTTGTGGCAGCTTATTTGTCAAGGGAGCTTTTCAGACATCTGGTTCCAAAGACAAATGGGGTGTGTATTTGTACTTCTTTTCTGGGATCTGTCCTCAGGACATACAGTGATCTTTGAGATCTGATGTCTGGGGCACCGCGGGCCTGGGGGCCTTGCAGCGCCGCCATCCCCTCCCACCCGTGCGTCCACAGTTACTTGGGCATGCAGAGGAGGAGGCGTTTGGAGGAACTACCTCCAGGAGCACTGAGTGCAGCATGATGTGGCGCAAGCTCAGGAACTGACTGGAGCTGAGCGAGATGAAAATGACAACAACACGTTGCACAGGACAATGGCAGCACATTCATGCAGGAAGCGGCATCATTTACAGGTGGAATCAAACAAAAGGCTCTTATATGGCCTGAGCTAGTTACACCATGGATTCTCTTCTCAGAAGATGGCCCAGAAGCTATTCAGAAAGGAATGTCTTTGGCTGACATTAGAAATCCTCAGGAATAACACAAATATTGTTCCTGTTCTTGCTACTAGCTCAAAGGGGCAGGATATGGGCTTGTATCAGGATCCAGGCTTCTCGTCCTCGGGCGGTGAATCACAGCAGGTCTGAGGCAGGAGTGCCTCCCCACCCAACTTCCATCTGCGAGCATCTCATCTCGGGCCATCACTGTGTTAAACTGATTAGACTTCCTGATGATAGCAAATTAAACCCAGAGTCTCTGACTTGCCCAATCAAGGCTTACTTCTTACACATTTTTTTTACTTGCAGTAACATGACATGGTAACATTAAATAAGTCTCAGGTGTGCATCATTGAGAATCAACACGAGTAGGTACTACATTAAGCTCACTGCTAAACATCTAATTCTGTCCTCCATACCATTATCTCTTGTCCCAATTTACCTTCCTACCCTCTACCCTTTTGGCAACCACCACTGACCCCATAGTCCAAAAGTTTATTTTTGTTTTATTCATCTATTTGTTTCCTCTAAGTCCATCCATGTAATGCAAATGTCAGGGTTTCATCTTTTTATAGCTGTATAGTATTCCCCTGTGTTTAGAAATCACATCTATTTATCCATTAGTCTATTGCTGGGCCCTGTGGTTGTTTGCAATTTTTGGCTATTGTGAATAATGCTGAAATAAACATGGGGGTGCATATATCTCTTTGAATTAGTATCTTTGTATTTTTTGGGTAAATGTCTGAAAGTGGGATAACTACACTGAATGGAATTTCTATATGGAATCTCCGTACTGCTTTCCACAATGGCTGCACTAGTTTGCATTCCCACCAATTGTGTATAAGGGTTCCCTTCTCTCCATATCCTTTCCAACACTTGGTTCTTGCCTTTTGGATAAAGCCATTCTCACAGGTGATTCCTCACACAAATATTTAGGCAGCTCAGCTGATTCCAGAGCAGCTGTCTTCTATGTGGCGACTCGGGGATTCAAGATGCTTCCAATATGCATCTCCATCCACTCAAATGAAGCCATACTGGCTGCAACTATTCATATGGACCTGCCTTGGAACAAAAGACTGAGAAATGTGGGGGAGCATATGGAGATTTAGGGTGCAGTAAATATCTCTACCTCAAGAAGTTCCAGGAGCCGTGCTTCTCATACTCAGGCAGCAAATTCATGGCTGTTCTGAAGTGAAAGTGCCTGCCCATGCCCCTTCCAACTGTGTGCATCTCTTAAAGGTCCCCTAAAAGTGAGCTGGCCTTTCCCGTTGTTGGACAAATTACAGTACATCTCAGTGTGCATGGATTATTTTTGTTTTAAGAAAAGGGAGAAGCATTGTTAGTGATTAGTACTTCATTTAAGGGGGGCATTATAGGCTGGACAATGTCCATTTGCAGATTGACATATTGAAACGAACCCCCAATATCTCCTTCTGTGACTGTATTTGGAGATGGGACCCCTAAGAGTAGAGTGAGTTAGAATAAGCACCATGAAGTTGGGTCCTAACCCCGTCTCCATGGTGTCGCTCTAAGAAGAGGACATGTGAACACAGACACCAGACAGGAATGGCCATGTGAGGACCCAGGGGGAGGTGGCCCCTCCGACTAAGGGGAGAGACCCCAGGAGAGACTAAACCTACCGCCATCTTGCCCTTGGACTTCAGCCTCAGACTGTGAGAAAATAAATTGTTTAAGATGACCTGTCTGTGGGCCTTTGGACATAAATCCTCATAGACGAACATGGAAGGAGAGCGGGCGAATAGAAACATTTATGCATTCTACAGATCTTACACATTTTGTCCCATATGCTGAATTCCATTTATCCTTTTCTGACAACTAAATTACTCCCAGAACGTTCTCTCTTTCGTTTTATGTTTGGCATGAAATCCCACCTTTTCTAAATGTCCCCTGTGTATTAGACTTGGTGCCAGCTCTTTTCAAGTCTGTTACTTCCTTTAATCTGGATATCCACAAACTTTTTTTGTAGACAGTAAATATTTTATCCTTAGCCAGCTCCCATGCTGTCTGTTGCATACTTTGTGTTTTCAGTTCATTTATTTTTTTTCCACAATCCTTTAAAAAACCACTACTAGCGGGTGGGCAGATCTTTACCTGGTGGGTACATGACAGCAGGTCCCAGAGTCCCGGCCAGCCGCTGCCGTCGTGCCTGCAAGGGTCTGGGAGTGCCCTGTGCCTGCTTCACTGGTGTGGTAGGTCACTTGTCCAGTTCACAGAGCCAGGACTTCTGCCCTCACCCCCACAGGTGTTCATTTTGGGAACTCACCACCTGAATAAAGGAGAAGGAACACCTTTTGCCATTTCTGGGCTTGTCTGGACGCAGAAACTGTTGATAATAGGACAGTCACGTGTCATGGAGCCACAGCAGCCTATTCTGAGAAATGCATTGCTGGCAATTCATTGTGTGAACGTCAGGGCGTAATTACACAAACCCAGATGCTCGGCCCCTACACACCTAGGCTGGCGGTGTAGCCCGTCAGGAACGCCATCCTCCAGCTCACCCATCGTTGACCGAGTGTCCTTCATGACACCCGACTGTAACGAGCTGGTTAGGGTTCGTCTGGGGCAAGGGTTTACCCCAGGGGATTTCAAGGTGGAGAAGAGACCTGGGTCTTTCTCTGTCCTTCCTGTGTTGCTCTTGGTAGGTTTCTGGGGTCGGTTCCCAGTCCCAGGTGAGGCCAGCCTGTTGGGGAGCCCGCCACCGCCATCCAGTCCGCGCTTGGCCTCACCCCTTTCTCGTGTGTGTCAACGTGGCCCTGCATCCCATTCACTTGCCATTCGAGTTGTTTCTCTTTGTGAATGGCTTCTCAGTGAGCTCATGCTTGCTTGTGAACAGAGAGCTTACGCAGAATCCTGGGGAGCAAATCTAAACCCAGAGCAGACAGGCAGCGGAACACAGCCTCGTGGCGTCCTCGCCGTCATTCAGGCTGAATGACGCACTGTCCCCGCAGGCAGGACGAGCGTCCCCTCTGCTGAAAGACGAATTGTGCCATCTGAGTCAGAGCGCTCAGAAGAGCCCATTCAGAGCCCTCCGCCCACGCCATTTCAATTACAGGAGCCTTTCGCTGTCAGAGCTTGCGGGGGACCTTGAGGGTCAGCCAGCCCCGGCTCAGCACCCCAGGAGTTTGGGGCAGCTTGCAAAGAGCACACTAACAAAGAGGATGCTCAGGATAAGCACGTAGCAGCTACTTGGAGCAGTTTTTATCACTCACTGCTAATTTTAAAAAAGAACAAACTTTTTTTTTTAACTCAACACATGTTATGTATTTAAATACGAAATCAGGGTAAATCTTATGACTCCAAGCCTCATCAGCCACTCTGCTTTGGGACATTTCAGGGAATAATTGTAAGAAGCAGGGGTCAGGGTTAACCCCTTCAGATGCGGATTTGAGGACAATATGGGAAAATGATGCAGTGAAGAACTAGCAACAGTGTGATGTGTTGATACAACACCAATGCTGCCAGTGGCCACGTCTGCCTCCAGCGTCCGTTCTCATTCCACTAACCCCAATGAAGAGCCTGGAATGACAGCAGGGTCTGGGAATGCTTAGGGTGTCATGATGTCTGGGGTCTACTCACTCTTTGCAAATTTGGAGCCACAGAAAGGGTGGACATAGTGATGACTATAATAGAAAGAATAAGCTGACATGTGAGAAGCGTTTGAAGGGTATGTGTAGTTATTCTCTCTCTCTACCATCCCAAACATGACTCTCACCTTCCTCCGAGTCCTCCTAGGTATGTATTTTGTAGCACCAAGTATACTGTGTGATAATCGTTAACACATTGCTGTGTCTTTCAGAGCTCTGGGATGCTGTTTTACTCATCTTTGTGTCTATATCCACATATCTAAACACATGCATGCATAGACGGATGGATGGATGGTGGATGGATGGATGGATGGATGGAAAGCTACATGAGTGGGTCTATATATGGGTGGGTACACATGGATGGGTGGGTGCATGGGTAGATGGCGATGGTGTGTATCGATGGGTGGGAGTGTAGGTGGATGGGAAGGTGAATGGATGCTTATATGGATGGGTGGATGTATAAGTAGATGTATGGGTGCATGCATGGGTGAGTATATGTATGGGTGGGTGGATGGATGGATGAATAGGTGGTTGAGTGGACTGATGAATGAATAAGGCTGAGAGTAAATGTTGAAAGAGTTACATGACTTAGATTAGTGGACTAATCTAAGGGACCTAAGTAAAAGGAAAAGTACTTCCCTCGAACACACACACACACAAAAAACCCTCAACTACACTTTAAATAGACAAATGGAGGACTTGGGAAACAAAGACTCTAACTTTGGGTGCCAACATACTTAGCAGCTGAAGCCAGACACCCTCCTGCCATTGGATCCTTGGCTACCTCAGTTGTGTGCTGCAGCCATGTCCCCGACTATCAAATGCATGGATGTCCATTTGACTGTTTTCTTGGGTGACCTTATGGAAATTTGGCAAGAAGATAAGGCAACTATGAGAGAAGCTGGACAGTTACCTACTCTGCCCCCTCCACCCACACACAGCTGTTCACTAGGCCAGGCTACTGAGGCCCAAACTCATCGTGTCCTAATCTTGACTCTGAAATACTCTGTTATCCTCATTGACATTTCTTGCCAGCCCTGGAGCCCAGCTGTGTTGCACACAGGCCATCTGAAGCCGTAAACAGATAGTGCATTTTTATAAGGGCTCATCAAGACTGCATTCACACGCTCTGCCTCACCCCAGCTGACCTCGTCACTTCCCCACTGTGATGGTCTGAATTGCACCCTCCCCAAATTCAGAGGGGAGCGCTAAACCCCCATTTTGAGAAATAAGACATGTTTGTCATACTCCAGAGGTCAGGATGTAAATGTATTCGGAAGGGGAGGAGGGTCTTTAAAGAGCTAATTAAGTTAAAATGAGGCCACTGTTAGGGTGGATCTAATCCCACCTGACTGGTATCTTCCTGTATAAGAAATTTGGTCACACAGAGAAGAGACCACATGCAGACACGGGCTGTCCACAAGCAAGGGGTGGAGTCTCAGGATGAAACCCACCTGGCCAGCACCTTGATCTTAGACGTCCAGCCTCTGCAGGTGTGAGAAATCAATTTCTGATGCGAACAGAGGCTACTTGTCAGAGTTGCCCATAGCAAGGGAGTCAGATGTCACTTGCCTTTGGCAGAGACTCAAAGGCAGGCCGAGGAGTGGAAAAGCTTCATAATTCTCGCTAGTCCCACCTTCCAAAGATGGAGGGCTAGCAGGGCCCTCGGTGCCATCCCCACCTGGAGTGCCATCCCCACCTGGAGTGCCATCCCCACCTGGGGGGCAGGAAACCCACTCTTTTTCTCCTGCCACTTAGCGTGGTGCCATGGAAGATAGTCAAGTTGGGAACCATCTGCAAAATAGGGATCTGGGGTAAGAGGGTTAAATAGCTAACGAAGAACAGTCTGGTACAAAGTGAGTGTGTGGGCGGCTGTGCTTTGACATGAAGTCAAGGAGCCGGGGTCCGAAGCTGCAGACAAGTTGCCTCACTCTTTAGGGGCATATTTCTCCCTGAAATAAAACAAAAATAGAGTCAAGTTCAGGCCCCTGAGAGAGGGGACACATGTTCTAGCATTGCTGCCATTTTTCAAAAATTCTTTTGTGCTATTCTATTTTGGAAATGCCCTTGGAATTCATCATGTCCTTTTCTGTAGGGAAAAAAAAATGTACTTTTTATTTGGAAAAATTTAAGATTTACGGAAAAGTTGCAAAGAAAGTACAGAGAGTTCCCACATGCCCCTCGCCCTAGTCCCCCTTTATTAATGTCTTACGTGACCGGGGCACATCTGTTAGAAGCAAGACTGACGTTGATGCATTACTAGGATCTAAACTCCAGACTTTCTTTGGATGTCACCAGCCTTCCCCATGAATGTCCTCTTTCTGTTCCAGGATCTGATCCAGGGCACCACATGGCATTTAATTGTCCTGCCTCCCCCAGTGTTCTCTGGTCTGTGACAATTTCTCAGTGTATTATTTTTTTTCTTTTGATGACATTGAGAATCATAAGGAGCGCTGGTCAGATGTCCTATAAAATGTCTCCTATTCTGGGTCTGTCTGCTGATCTTCCTAATTTCGTCATGATTATAAACAGTGTCACAGAGGTGACATGCCTTCTCCTGACATCATAGCGGGGAGTCCATTCAAGAGAGACAAATGACATCACTTGGTGACATTAACCTTGATCACTTGTGAAGGGAGAATTTGCCAGGTTTCTCTATCATCAATTTCCTGTTTTGCCCGTTCTCTACTCTAGCCTTTGGAAGTTAGTGACTTAAGTCCTCTCCACCCTTAAGTGGGAAGAGCTGGAAATTGAACTCCACCTCCTAGAGGAGGGAATATTGCATACATTATTTTTAAAAAATTATTAAGAAAGATGTCTCTGCTGGCCCCAGCTCCATGGGAGTGGCATATTCAGGGAGCAATGGACGGGCCCAAAGGGGCAACTGATGAACCACCCCCGTGATTAAATGTAGTACCTGCTCCCCAGTATGTGCTGAGAGGGCTCACCTACTGTGTGCACCTACTGTGTGCACCTACTGTGTGCACTGGGCTTTTCCCACATCCCTTTTTACACCCCGCAGCTAGCGTGGCAGGTGTTGCTCTCTCTCTCCTCTGGGTAAATGGAGACTGGTAAGTGGTAGCCCTGAGACTGGAACCCAGATTTGATAAGGAACCAAATTCTTTCCTCCCTTTCACAGGGGAGCATTTTAACAAGTTGTTTAAAGTAGGTATTTGGGATCGTATCAGATAACAGCTGGCTCTCCATGCTCTCTGTTACTTTTGGGCTAAGCAGAGCAGAGATGAGGGGAGAGCTAGGCTGGCTGAGTTTGCCAGAGGAAAGCCCCTGCTCTGAGATGGAAGAAATCTCCCCTGTGGGAGGGGGATGTTCCAGGAGACACTGGCATCAGCTGGGACATTCGGTTTCTCCCAATCTGTCATCTTCCACTCCCTAGCACCCCACTGGCCCCAGCCTAGGAAAGCCAGCACAGCAACAAAAGAACAATCTCTGCTTCAAGTAGGAAGGGAGGGAGGGAGAAAGGAAGGGTGGGTTTCTTCTCCCCACCCCTATTTATTTATTTATTCAACCATGTGTTTATACCGGTATAGACTCGTGGATATTTGTGTTATATTTTAGGTCATTATATTTCAAGTCATTTACTTTGCTTCTCAAATTGTTGCAGCGTTGGCCATTGGGAGTACTTTCAGGCTGATTCCTGTGTCACTGTGGCAAGCTCCCTTCCGTTTTGGGGGGGAGTGCATTTCCCTGCTTTCTGCGGCTGCAAGGTGCTCTGGGCTCATCTTGCATTCTCCCTACGAAAGTCCTATCATCAGCCACTTCTCTAAGAAGCCCTGCTTGTGATCTTTACAATGCTGCCAACAGTGGCAAGTCCGATTTGTTGGTGAGTGGATTTTTTTTTTTAAGATTTATTTATTTATGCATACAAGAGCTGGGGTGTAGGCCAGAGGTGTGGGGGGTGAAAGGAGTCACCAGAGACAGAGTGGGGAACAGAACAGGCAGATCTACTGAAATACACTGCTG
This sequence comes from Talpa europaea, assembly GCF_964194135.1. NCBI lineage: Eukaryota > Metazoa > Chordata > Mammalia > Eulipotyphla > Talpidae > Talpa > Talpa europaea. The sequence continues at coordinate 139,406,188 of NC_140070.1, forward strand.
AGAGGAGCAGCAGGCAAGACAGGAGAGGTCTGCTGTGCCATGTGGGTCAGTCCCTAGCAGGGGATGGAACTTGTGTTTCAGTGGCTGCCGATAGCTTCCTAGTGCTGAGACTTTAACCTCTTGCGCCACCAGGGAGGCCCAGTGTGAGTGGATTTTAAAAGTATTTAAGCACCATGTGTCATTTAGAATCATATCTGGTGACACAGCTTGTAATCACACCGGTTAAATAATATCTTTCATCAAAAACGGTGACAGAGTAAGAACATTATCATGGCTGAGAAGCAAATCATCACCAGCGTTCTTTTAAAGAACTATTTGACATTTTCCAATCACTTTCACATTTATGCATAAAAAAATTGATGGACTCTCTCCTTCTGTGCTGCCCTGAGCACAAACAATGTCATGATGTTACAAACGAATGCTTTTTTTCACTTGTGCTTTGGAAGTGGGTGTTTTCCCTAAGTCTTAGGGATGTTGAAGTTTTCGCTGCAGACGTTGATGCTTTACTTCTGGATCATGATAGAAACACTATGTTCTGTGATCAGTTACCATTTTTCTCAAAAAATATGGGCTTTCGAAGGTTTTTCAACCCTTCTTTAAAAGTCAGACTAAATGCCAAGACTTTTTAGTTCTGAGTTCATGGTTCAAAATCCTTGGCAATTTTTCACAGACACTTTCCTGGTGTTCAGTTTTGCTTGAATCTGAAAGTCACACTCAGTCACCTGACATTCCCACCTTGCAGCCCCCGCCCCCCACTTCTCTGGTGAGTGTTGAGGCAACTGCTTTGTGCACCATCACTGAGCCGCCCCTTTCCTTTCTTGAACCTTCCGTGACAATCAGAAACTCTCTTCTTTGCTGCCTGTCATTTTGTTTTTTTCTCCAAATGCTTCTTTTGAATATAGCAAGTATCTAACTTCCCCATTGTTTTGCTTTTTTTACAAAACTGGAGACTTTTTGCTCGCATTTTCTACTATCATTTTACTCAAATGTGAAGCCACAGCCTGTCTTCCTTGCACTATGCAGACCTGCCTGCTTGGCATGAGAAATGGCTGCTGCTTGGCAAGCACAGGTCAACGCAAGTCCCTTTAAGATCCGTCTTTGAGCCCTACTGAATTTGGAGGAAAAGTTTGTATATCATACATCAGGCAAGGGGTTAATATACAAAATATACAAAGAATTCATGCAACTCAAAAAAGAAAACAAAGAACCCAATCAAAAAATCGGCAGAGAGGGCCTCCCCGGTGGTGCAGCGGTTGAGTGCTGGGTTGCAAAGCTGCCCGCAGCCTCTGTAGTGATGGTTCAATCCCCGGCCGCCAGAGAGGGTCCCACATGGCGCGCAAACCTCTCCTGTCTCACCCGCTGCTCCCCTCAGCAATGTAGTTCGTCAGTCTGCCTGCTCTGCTCTCCTCTCTGACTCTGGTGAATTCTCTCACCCACCCACGCTTCTGACTGTACCCAGTGCTTGTATAATAAATAAATAAATCTTAAAAAAAAAAATCGGCAGAGAGCTAAACAAACCCTTCTCCAAAGAAGGCATCGAGATGACTTACAGGCATATGAAAAAAATCATCACTAGTCATGAGGGAAATGCAGATCAAAACCACCATGAGATACCACCTCGTATGGGTGAGAACGGCCCACATCAGAAAGATCAGAAACAAGTATTGGTGAGGATGTGGGGAGAAAGGAGACTCGTGCACTGTTAGTGGGAATGTAAACTGGTCCAGCCCCTATGAAGCAGGAAGTTGCTAAGTCTGCTGTTTGGACTCTGCTGCTTGCTGGAGTGGAAAGTTCCTGCATGTGCTGCTGGCCCACAGTAGTAGCTATGGCTTCCTTGACCCCTTCCCAAATAATAGTCTATGATGGATGGTGTGACAAGCTTCCTCATACAAACTGTATAAAATGTTACCATTCCTGCAATTTGGGGCTCCGACTTTTGGGGAGCTATCCCACTGAGCCTGCCGGTGTGACAAATAAATATCTCTCTCTCCACTTCTCTGAGTGCCCCCTGACTTCTCTGGGAAATTGCCATAACCCCTATGGAGAACACTATGGAGGTTTCTCAAAACATGAAAAATAGATCTACCATATTACCCAGCAATTCCACTCCTAGGTATCTGCAGAAAGTATGCAAAGACATTCATTTGAAAGGGCGTACACATTCCTATGTCCATTGCAGCCCCACTTACAATAGCCAAATTATGGAACCAACCGAAGTGCCCAACAGAGGAGCAGATAGTAAGATGCGGTATGTATATGGTAATGGAAGACGGCTCAGCTGTTACAAAGATGAAATCTTGCCATTTAGGATGACATTGATGGAATTGGAAGGAATGGTGCTAAGTGAAATAAGTCAAAAGGAGAAAGACAAATACCGGATGACTCCACTCATAGGCGGAATATAAAAACCACAGCAAAGAATCCGACAAAAACAAAATAAAACAAATGCTAGAAATCTGATTGTTGAGCTGAGGCTACCAGAGAAGGAGAGACGGGTGGGAGCAAAGGGGGGAGGGACTCAGTACTTGTGGGGGAGGTTGAGGCGGCTGTGGTGGTGGGTGTGATATGTGACCTATGTCCTGAGAACATATATAGTGTTGTGAAGCAACCTCAATAAGTTATTAAATATTAAATAATTATTAAATACTTAGATACATAATAAAATATTTATTTTTTGGTTTTCATTTCTTTCTTTTATTTTGCCTGCTACCCTTCCATCTGGGAAGCCACAGTATGGCTGCCGGACACAGAGCAGGGGGTGGAAACACCAACCCGCTTCCTCCTCACTCCAGACACCCATCAGCAGCCTCCCCTTTGTTTTTTGGGGGTTTTTTTTAAAGGAAAGATTTTTTTATTTATACAATAGTTGGGGTACAGGCTAGAGGCACGGGAGGGGGAGAGGATTCACCAGAGACAGAGTGGAGAACAGAACAGGCAGATTGACGAAATACACTGCTGAGGGGAGCAGTGGGCGAGACAGAAGAGGTCTGCCGCACCATGTGGGTAGCTCCCTGGCTGGCACCCATGCTGCAGAGGCTGTGGACAGCTTCACAGCGCTGCGTTCAACCCACTGCGCCACCAAGGAGGCTCCCAGCAGCCTCCCCTTTGGCTCCCACTAGAGGAGGCAAGAACAGGTGGTCCCGATGGCTGAGCTACCAGCCCTTCTGCCCTTCTCACCTGGCCTACCTCTGCATCCTTCTCAACTGAAAGGACAATCTCACCTTGGGCCAGAAATCACTCTTCCACAAGGGATGGGCACTAAACAATTAGAATGCAAAGAGTTGGCCTGGGAAGGTAAACTAGAGTGACAGCTGCCAAACTTCTCCTTTGCCTCCTGGAGTTGTCCCCCATCCCAGAAGAGCCTGTGGGTGCAACTCCACACCCTGTGGATTCCTAACAACTGAAGCTCTGTTCCAGCTCTGCTTGCAGTTCCTTTTGCAAGGTCAAAAGCTCTGCCTTGGACTACCATTTCTCCTATGGGAAGATGTAGCTGAGCGTGGCTTGTCAGCCTGGCTTGCCTTTCCACCGGGCACGGCTGAGAACCAGGCAAAGCAAAGGTGAGGGATCCTGCAAGACCTAGCTTGCCCCCAGGCCCCTGGAGCTGCACAATGTCACACTGACCACTCCCAAACCCACCCGCTGTGTGGCTGAGGCGAATGTCTGAAAGAGTCCAGAATGTCTGAAAGGCCCCACATTTACACACACAGAACTGCTCTGGGCAGATATCCTCGTAGCCCAGGCAAAGCAAACCTCAAGGCTCCAGGGACAGAGGGGAACTGGCCTTCATCCCAGGGCCCCACTCTGGAAAAAGAGGTGAAGGGCAGCCCAGGCTGATGGGGAAGCCCATCTGTCATCGCCAATGTGCGCAATGCGCAAGCTTTTCTTCTCCCACATGCGTTCAGGGTGGTCTGCGCCCACGGGAGTGACTGCACAAAGGAAATGTGCTGGAAATAATAACCAAGCTGGTGCCATCAAAAGAGAGGTCCCCCCTCTCACCCTTGAGAGCCCAAGCGCAGCTGGAGTGGGAGGTCTGGCCACCTTCTGACCACAGAAGCCTCAGCTTCCTGGAGCCAGACTCTCGTGGTTTTCCTTCTGCTGACAGCAAAATCTCAAACAAGTCTCGCTCCTCTGACTTCTAAGCCCTGGAATGCGGTCTCACTCCCCGCCCTCTTTCAGAAGTAGCAAGCCTGGTCGGTAGGGAACTACCCTGATGGGAAGGGAGGTCTGTGCACTGTCCTATCTGCCAAATATTCCAGAAGTGGGGTTCACACCTCCCCCAGGCTCTCTGACTCCATAGAGGTAGTTAGTCCCCAGGGAGGGCCACGGTGTCCTGGGATCTAGGTAGGAGGAGAGAGGGATAGGCCTGGATGCCCAACTGTCCTGGGGGCTGCAGAGCCTGCCCCTTTTCTGGGCAGAGGTGGGAATACAGAAGCCTAAGCTCTCCAAAATCCTGTCGGTCAATGGATTCTATTGCTTAATAGGACCCTGTATGTTTCTAGTGGCTTTCCCAGAAAGACTAATGAGTAGACTATTAAACTACCTTCTCAATTAAAAATTCATTAAACTGCTAAAACCCCTCCCATGCACCTTATCTTGCAGATCAGATATCTGTAAAAATAAAAATAGCAAGGGGGAAAGAAGGGTCTTTTCCAATAGTACTTGCTTCTAAGTGGTAAGACATGCATTTGGGGGTGAGGGTTGGGGGCAGATCTCGAATGTGTTTTGAAATCCCAGAGGACACAATACAAACTCATGTCTTTAAGGCACAAATGGGAAAACAATCATTTCAGATTTGGGTCTGGGAAGGAAAGCTGAAAATAACAATGGCCAAATCCAAAGGGAGACGCTGTCCATTGGAGGTGAAGCGAGAGCTTGTTGCGAAAGCAGCCGGCTTGGAAGAAGCGACGAAGGCTGGTGTGGATGGCCTAGGGCAGCTGAACAAAGCACCCCAGTGGGGGCGGCTCACATGGCAGAGATATATTGTGTCATGGTTCTGGAGGCTTCCAAAGCTTCAAGGGTAATCTATCCAGCTCCTGGTGCCTTCCTGGGCTGGTGGATGCCCCGACTTGCCATTTCTTCCCTCGCCGTCCCTCTGAGCCTGGCTCTGTTTCCTTTATAAAGATTTGAGCCGCCTGACTGACCTCATTTTAACTTGATCATCTCTACAGAGACCCTATTTCCAAATAAGATTGAGAATAAAAATATGCATTGCTGGAGATTTCAAGACAAGGCTCTGTTTTAACCCTTAGAAGAGGCGTTTCTACTTGTGTCTAGAAGAGTAGCAAGAAGAGTAAGTTCTTAAAAGCACTGAACACTGGGGGTTAGGACTCCAACTTAGCTCTTTTCAGAGGGATTTGGGGCGGGGCAGGGGTGGCGCACATAATTTAACTCATAATTGCCAGTTAGCTAGGAGAAGAGAATTTTAGCTCGAACTTTCCAAAAGTGACTTTTCCTCTTAAGAAAAACTTTCTCTGAAGTGTATGGGGTGGGCTGGGTTGCTGAGATGGGTGGAGAGAAGGGATGCAGGGTCTGAGGAAGGACACCAGAAGAGTGATGGAACTTCCCAGAAAAGCTTCCTGGCTGTCCACGTCAAGCCTGTCTGGTCTTGACAAGAGGCCCCCTCCTGCTCACAGTATCGTGTCTCCCTCCGGTCCCTCCAGCCCTGGGCTCTGGTGGAGGCTTTGTTTGCTTTTCAGCAATTGGTCTGTCTGGTCTTCATCTCACTGCTGATTAGTGCACTGGTGATTGTAATTCCTTCAAGAAAAATTTATTTTCATCCATAAATATAGATTTATCAATCTATAAATATTTATAAATAAATGTGGTGGGAGTTGCTGGGGATCTTAAGACTCTGGTTTGGCTCTTGAATGTCAAAAGAGCCATTTCTCTGTGGATCTAGGAAAATAGCTGGGGACTTTTGAAAAACAAAAAATTTTCTTTCTTATTAGTCCGGTTGCATCTTAGCAAGGCCAGAAGAAAAGAAAAAAGGGAAAATTGTTCCCTCCTAAGTCCCATGGCCTAAAAACACTTGGTGTAGCCCCTTCTGATTTTTTCCTATTTTCCTAATTTGTTCATAAGTACATACCCTCCCTCTTTATGGTTTGCTCACTTATCATTACTTTTAAACTTTTTATTTTGAAATAATTTCAGGCACATATAAGTTGCAAGGTAGAGTAGTTTCCCCAGTAATAACATCTTCTTTTAATTCTTAGAGTTGTGATAAAATATACTTAGCATCAATGGTCACTGTAACCATTTCCAAGAGTCCAGCTCAGTGGCATTAAAGATATCTCCTGCATCAACTCTGGAGCTCTTCTCGCATGACAGAACTGAAGCTTTGCCTTCATTAAACAATAACTGGCCGTGACCCCTCCCTGGCTTCTGGCAGCCATCCTTCTATTTCCTCTCTCTGATTTTGACTTGCTAGAGCCTTATCTAAGTGGAATCAAACAGCATTTGTCCTTTTGTGATGAGTTTACTCAGTATCATGTCCTCAGGCTTCATCCATGTTGGAACGTGTGACAGAATGTCCTTCCTTTTTGGAGGCTGAATAATACTTCATTGTGTAGATAGACCATGATTTATTGATCCAGTCATCCACTCCTGGATATGGGGGTTGCGCCCACCCTTGGCCATGGTGAATGATGCTGCCATGAACATGGGATCTTTCCAAGATCCTGCTGTCAGGTCTTCTGAGTCTTCACCCAGAAGTGGAATTGCTGGATCATGTGGTAATTCTATGCTTAGTTTTTGTGAACTGCTGTGGCACCATTTTATAGTCTCACTGGCAATGCACAAGGCTTTCAATTCCTCCACGTTCCTGCCCATACTTGCTATATTCTGTTCTGTTTTGTTTTTATAATAGCCGTCCTACTGGGTGTGCCCAGTGATCACATCTTATATAACCATGGTACAATAATCAAGAATATGGGAGTTTTTAAAGCTTTTTTCCCCTTTTAAATGGCATATGCGATCTCTGCACCCATCAGCTTTCTCTACTTAACAAAATACAAACACATAACAAAAATGTTGGACCCTGTCACAAAACCTCCCCATAAGTTTCATATAATGTGGGCTTCTCAGAGTCCCTGGAGGATCCATGGCAACCCTGCTGGGAGTGGGCTCGAGGGAGGAGTCTGGTGGGGGTCATGGTCCCCAGGCTGTGAGGCCAGAGGGCCACTGGGTTTCCTGTGTCCTGGAGATTCTTGAGCCCAATTGCCTGGATTGGGGTGCTGAGAGGGAGAGCAGAGCTGGGTGCAGGGAATACACCAAAGTCGGTCCTTGCACAAGTAAAGCGGGGAGAGGACCTGTGGACGTTTATTCTGTTTTATGATGATGTTAGGTTGTTTTCAGTTCATCTCAGAAGGGATGAACTGCCAGATAGCTCTCAGCTGAACCTCTACATCTCGATTTTCTCTGGAGAGTGATAGAGAAAGCACCACAAAGAAGGTGCTGGGGTTTGACAGTTCATTAGTTTATTGCCTCGACTCTAGTGGACACGCGCAAATGGGCAAAAGTAGGTACGAGGGCAAAAGTGAGGAGAGCGGTGAGTCGAGAGAAGAAGAAAGAGAATGATCTGGGGGACATGGAAACAGGATCTTTTCCTTCTGCAAAACTTGAGGCTGGTTGTCGGTTCTGATTTCTCCAAATGAAATCTCCACATGACCGATGGCAAAGAGTAAAGAACTGTCATCTCATAAGCTGCCTTGAGTTATGATTTCAATAAATCCCAGATACTATGTTTTTTATTAAATTCCCAAATACCTGCAACTTTTGTTGGTATAATACTGTTATTTCACTTTCATTAAAAAAAAAAAAAGAGCCCTCTAAAATCATGATCATTTATGTCTTGAGAAATCCCCAAAGAGTCATAAGTTTTCCTTATTTGGAAAGCATTGAGACCACCTCCTTTAGTTGTTTCAAACCCTACCAAGAAATTGTATTGCGGTTCTTAGTATTGCTGGAGTTGCTAGGGAGGCTGAACACCTTATAGATACGGGTCGTTTACATTTCTCCCAGAGCCTTCGGTCAATGTCTATTTCCATCAGTATTTTCTAGAACCAGTTTGGGATTACTGGGATTTATATTACGGAGATAAGGAGAAGGAGTAGGAGATGATGGAAGGCGGAAGGTGGACACAGGTTCTTTAAGGTTTTTTTTTTTTTTTAATAGAGGCATGTTTATTTATTTATTTGTTTGTTTGTTTGTTTGTTTATACAAGCACTGGGTACAGTCAGAAGCGCGGGAGGGTGAGAGAATTCACCAGAGCCAGAGCGGGGAGCAGAGCAGGCAGAAGGACCGAAGTACACTGCTGAGGGGAGCAGCGGGCGGCAGGAGAGGTCTGCGCGCCATGTGGGACCCTCCTCCGGTGGCCGGGGAGCAGCCGGGGATCGAACTGGTGCTGCAGAGGCTGCGGGCAGCTTCGCAACCCAGCGCTCAACCGCTGCGCCACCGGGGAGGCCCCTGGACACAGGTTCTTAAATGCAATCCCCGGCCTTCTCCCCGGCTACCACTCACCTGTTTCCCCAGGCGCAGACTCCCTCCACTTCATTCCCACTTTCTCTTGCAAAGCCAATTTCAGTCTTTTTCCCCCAAAACCCTTCTTTCTCAGTCACTTGTGCTGGAAGGAGTGGAGCTCTCTACCTGGATCCTGACCCCTCTCCATTGTAGAACTCTTTTTTTTTTTTTTTTTTACATTTTAAGGTCAGTTTATTAAGTTCAATGATGAAACTTATCCGAAGAATATTCTCCTGAAAATTATTTTTTCTTAGAAAAAAAAAGAAAGGAAAACTAACACCCTCTCAGCAAAGCCACAGGTGCTGTGACAGTCAAGCTGTTAGGGGGAAATGATGTCCTGAGTTAATCCCATACAGGCTTTGTGGACCCCACCCCCACTCCAGACTAAAGCCATCAAGACTCTGGGAAAGACAAATCCCATCACCACCAAGGGAGGGTGGCTGGGACCTGAGGGTGGAGTTGGGCAGCCAGGTTGGATATAAAAAACCAAACACATGGGCCTTGGGGTCGCTGGCTCGCAATCACTCGCCTCCTGGCTTCACGGCTCCCGGCTCGTGGCCAGCTCTGAGAGCGCCATTTTGGGATTCCTGATCGGGGGATCGAGTAGGACTCATTTAAAACTTTGTCTCCCACTTTTCTCTCAGAGCTGTACATTTCCTCATTTCCCCTTCCCTTGTCAATAAACCTTTTATGAACCTTTCGCGTGTGCCTGCAGTAGAGCATTGATAAGTCCTTTTAAGCGCGGGTGAGGACCCACAGTCAGGCACCCCGTTTTGTATCGGGGTTGCTCTACAACAAAGCGTCTCGGCAGATGGGGTTAGTCCATTAGTCAGTCGACTCACTCTCCGGGTCAGCAGAATTATAGTCTGGATCATCCTCATCCTCTTCCAGCTCCAAGTCATCCATTTCCTGGAACAGAGACTCATCTACCTCCACATCGTTTCCAGCATCCTCCAAAAACTGGATATCAGATGTGTCAAGATTATGATCTGTTTCAAATAGCTGTTTCCCCACTTAATTTATTTTTTCCTGCTTGTTCTTCTTCTTTCATTCGTTTCTTTTTTATTTCCAAGAGTTCTGCATCAAACTTGGCTTTCCAACTTAGGAAATTCTCAGTTGTAACAGGAGTGCCATGAAATAATTGCTTTTCGGCTCCTTCTGCTTCTTTTTCTTTTTGTTTCTTTTCTTCTTCTAGTTTTTATTTGATCTACTATTTCATTTAATTTTTCTTGCACAGCTGCCACTGAAGTAAAAATCGTCACCATACCAAGATTTTCTTCTGCCTGCAATGCTAATAATTTTAAAATGTCTGAGACATCATTATCTTGTAGATTTTCCTGAGAGAATACTTCATAAAGAGGAGCTTCATCTGGGTATTTTTCACTGTATGTAAACTTGAGGGTAGTCTGGACAGTTTCACCATTTTCCCCAGCCTCAGATGTCACAGTAATGGTGAAGCTGTGTGGACTTTCTGATAATACTGTGGAGGAGTCGGGGTGTATGGACTCCAGAGCCTCCAGCTCATTGCGCTGCTCCTTGCCGTAATCTGCCATCATAGCCCTGGCTGCAGCCCATGGATCACCCAGACACCCAGGCAGTGCACTGCGGCGGGACCGCGGCCATGCTGGTACCCATTGTAGAACTCTTATGAGGATATATCATAGACAGTCATGATGACCCTGCCTCCCTAAGAAGGAAAATATTAGTATTTTAATTTGATAAGAAGGAAGATAAACTCTCAAACTTGGTTCCAGGAATTGTCCTTGGAATTACTAAGACAAAGGGTTGTCTCTGATTCAACATTCTCATAACTATTCCTCCCCAGTGGCTGCCAGGAAGCTCAAGCAGTAAATCAACATAAAACGCCCATGAAGAAGCCACAGGAGAGGGATTGGGTGGTTTCCACAGTCGGGACAGGGCTGACCTTGCCACCCCCCTGACTCCTGGGTCACTAGATGATCTCATCTTGTCCTGTCTCTCTGCAACCTGCATCACCCTTCTGTGTCAATGGCGTGGTGTCAGAGCTAAATGGGGTTGACAGGCAGAAGACGCTCAGAGTCAACACATGCTTGTTCTATTGGAGAGACTCAGGAGCAATGATACCCAGCCATTGGTGTCATTTGCCAACTGGCTTGATGAACAGCTATGGGTTCATGTGCATTTCTTGGGCACGTGGAATCCAGAATGGGATATCGGGAGTGTCATGGATGGGTGACCAATGCAGGGGTAGACAACACCATCCGCTTAGAAGTGGCATGACTCCCAGTAGGATCTTATATAAGACCTTATATAAGACCTCGTCTTCCTAATCCTTTCTGTCTATCAGTAGCAAAAAAAAGCATCCCTCCTTTTTTTGTTTTATCCACATAACATGTTTTACAGGTTACTAATTTACATATACTTAAGAATTCATATCAATTCTGCTTGTCTTAAAAGCTACTTGCTCACTCATTCTGTACACCTCACCTTATCGATTTCATCCAACCCATTGTTTTTGCCACCCTCTATAATAGAACTGAATAGCTTCTAATTATAGGACAAAGTCATGTAATGGCCATTCCTGACCTGAGCTTTAGGTAACATATTTCTAAGATTAAAAAAAAAAAAAAAGCAAATCAGGTTAATCTTATACTTAAGGCATCTAGACATCACCTACCATGGAAGGTTTAAGACAGGTGCACAAATTCTGGTTCTCACCAGCCTCCACCCACCCCATGGGCTGGCTACCAGATTTAGGGCTTATCTGGATTAGGATTTGAAGGTATCAACTGATTGAGAGAAGACAAGTGAACTGAGGAATTGAGTCTTTCCAGATTGGTAAGTGGATTAGATGTGTGGTATGATCCCTCTAGGGGAGAAAGAAGGCTCTTCCCTAGGTAAAGAATCCAGCCTTGCTTCTGTCCGTGGTTGTTGGAGGTGATCATGAAGCCCTTGGGATGGTGTGCCTGACCTCCTTGCCTTGAGGTTTGGAGCCACACGCACAGGGTGACTTAGGGTGGGGTTGTCAGTTGCCCTCTGATGGGACTGGAGACAGGTCAACCACATGGGCAGCCAACCAAGTGACAGAGCCCAAATAAAGACTGTGGACACTGAGGCTTTCCTGCTTGGCAGTCCTCTGGGCAGACTATTGCTACATGGGCTGGGCCAGCTATGCTGTCCTGGCCCCACTGCAGACAGCAACTGGGCATCCTGTGTTTGGAGCCCCCTAGACTCTGTCCTAAGTACTTCTTCCCTTGACTGATTTTAATCTGTATCCTTTTGCTGCAGTAAACATTAACTATGAGTATAAAGCTTCTAGTCAGTACTGGAGTCCTTCTAGTGCATTGTGGAAAACAGCCTGGGGACTGTGTCCCCTAAACTTTGCAGTTGGTACTGCTCCCACATCTCACATCTTCCCAAGCAGGAGGCCAACATAAGAAGGATAAAGTATGGATGCTTCATTTTCTCTTATGGCTCATGTGGGTCTTGCCTCCTCCATCTCCCCTTCGCCTCCCCACCCATATTGTCCTGCACTGAATCCCTCTGGGGTCATATTTCTAGTCATCAGTAGAGAACTGTAAATGATTGCAGAGCATTAAGCTTCCCAGACTCTGAGCATTTTACACAGGAATCCAACTGAGCCTTCCCTGCAGTAGAGGGTGAATTAGAAGAGCAGGTTCATATTAGCACATTTTATTTGCTCTCAGGCACAAAATAGACTCAGGATTTGGCCCCAATTGGAAAGCAAGTTTCTCAAAGCCTCTGCGCAGGTCGTCACCCATAGAAGGCAGGGTGTCTCTGCCCTCCCTGGGCCAGATCAGTTTATCTTCAGATGTAGCCTTTTGGGGGGAGGGGGAAGCCATGACCACCTGGGCTTCGTTTGGGTTCAGGTGTTTTTTACTTTAACAACTGAACACAGATGTGAATTAAATAGAAGCACAGCCAACACTACAAGTGAAATATCAAGTTCAACCATAGAAAACTGCTATTCTGGTAAGCCAATTTTATGTGATTGAACTTAATACATACAAGTTCATTAGCAGCCACGGCAGTGGTTTGCAGTTTGACTGCACATAGCACTGAGGAGCTTTAGAAACAAAACAAACAGAAACAATGGCCAGGCCATGACCCAGGCCAATTAAATAGGAATCTCTAGGGTTGGAACCCAAACACAAGTTTTTGCAAAATTCCCGAGGAGATTTCAATGGACAGCCAAGGCTGAGGATTTCTAAAACGAAGTAAAAGAAATGGCTCCGAAGAAGTCATCAGCAGCCTGGTCTCCTTTGGGCGACAGTCATTTAGCAAATGTTAACTGACATGAGTCAGCCCCCCCTGGATATGGTTTCCAAGAACCTATTGATGATATTTGGTGAGGCTTGTTGTTCTTGGGGTGTTATGCTTTTTCTGTGACCCCACCAGGACAGTCTTCTCTGTCCTCCAGGGCCATGTTTCTCAAAATTTGGTGTAGGAAACAAATTTTGTCTCAGCACCATAGGTGAATGGGTGTTTAATACAGGTGCTGAGAGTCAAGGTTATAAACAAACCGCCTTCCCAGGCAAGATGAGATGATGGTCAGGCACCTAGATTTTGAGAACAGCTGAAGGACAGACACCCTGGCTGCCTGTCCAGAGGGTCTGTGACTTCCCCGTTTTCACTCTGTCTAGGCCGTGGCTATCCTCACCATTGAGCAGGGGCCATGCAGGTGGATTGACTTCCCAGAAAGCACTGGCCACACCCCCTTGGAGTTCTGTCTCCCATGTTCATTGCAGTGCAATGTACAACAACCAAGTGAGGGGAACAAGCTGAGTGCCCAATGACATATGAGAGAATTAGGATGTGGTCTAGATACATAATGGGATACTACTCAGCTATTAAAAAAAATGAAATTTTCCCATTTGCAACAACACAGAACTAGAGGGAATGAAACTAGTGAAATAAGTCAGGAGAATGACAAATAATGGATGATTTCACTCGTGGAATACAAAAAAAAAGAACAGACAAAACTGAACCACCTCAAACCCTAGAGATTTGACTGCAGAATTGAGCTTACCAGAAGAGAAAGGTGATGGAGGTGGGGAACAAGAGGGTAGAGACCCAAAGAACTATGGTGGAAGTTTGTGGGTGCCTTGGTGGTGAGCGTGGTATGGTAACATATATCTGAGGAGTCGTGAACTTATACCCCTAAATCATATACAGTGTTGTAAACCAATGCTACCTCAATAAAAAATGAAATAATTTAAAAATCTGTTTTGTTTTTATTGATTTCAGGTTTACTGAAAAGAATCAAGAGAAAGCATTCCTATTTAGTTGTCTACAGAGTAGAATCTCTCAACAACAGCATTATTGACATTCTAGTCTGGATCATTCTTCGGCGTGAGGACTATCTTGTCCTGTGCATTGTGTGTGTGTGTTGGGGGCAGGATTAAAGGGTCTGTGGCCCCCACCTTCCTGTGGCTGCTAACTTCCTCCCCTTGACCAATCAGGCCAACCAAAAATGTGTCCAGACATGATACATGTCACCCGAGGGGAAGATCACCAGTGGAGCAGTTGAGGACACTGATATAGAGCAAGTTTCTAAGTATCGAACATATGTGTGGTAAACCAGCATTTATTCAGTGTACAGAACCAGAAACTGTAGGAGCAAAGCTGTGAGGAAGACATGATCCCAGTTCTTTTGACGCTCGCAATGTGCAACTGGAGACATCCCACACATGCCTGAACAGAAGACAGGAGATAAGCACCGTGCCAGGTACCCTCACCTGCTATTAATAAGAGGAAATATTTTACCCAGCAAGTCCCCACAGACCCCTCCTTATATTTAATTGGCAGGTATAGGTCACATGCTCACCCCTAGACCAATCACCCACCAAGGGAAAGGTGATTGAAAGGCAGGCTGGCCAATCATCATTACCTCCAGGATGGGGCCTTTTATATGCTGATGTCTCAGTGAGTCTCATCTGCCACACCATGTCCCAGAACTGGGTCCTCCTGGCCTTCTTTCATCCCCTTTGGACCACCCACAAAACACAGGCTACTCTTTGCAGTCTCAGAAACAGGTTTGTTTTTTTGGCTGGGCTTCCCATGAGGAAGACAAGTTGGGGCTGTCCTGAGCTGATGTCACAGTGGAGGTTAAATGCAGCCTGTCGAGAACAGACACTGAACTAGAGCAATACCGGTTCTGCCTCAGGATGTGCTGTGGTTGCTAAGTGTTGAGTCATCCTCCGACCAAAAGGGTTTGCCAGAACCCCACGGTCATCAACTGTATCATTAATAAACTCACAGCAGGCCTGACAGGGAACCCGCGGCTGCACCGCAGCTCTTGTGCTGGGGACATGGCTGCTCCTCGTCCGGCCTGTGGTTTGTGGTGTGTGGGTCGTGCTGCCCACTCATCCATATGTTTGGGCGTCTATAGGAACAGCCACGTGGGGGATCTGTACCCACTCCTGGGCCTGTAGGAAGGGGGTGGGCATGGTGTTCTCAGTGCTGGATGGGTCATCTGAGCTGTCCCAGGACTGAGGAGCCTCCCCGCCCCGCCCATGTCTCCACTCCTGTCTTCCATTTACTGCTGCAGATACAAGCAGCCAGACCCTTCCCCACCCCCAGCCCCAGGGCCTGAACAGTGCAGGCTGGGGCCTCAGCCTCGGGCAAAGAGCAAGCTGGGAACGGGTGCAGAACAAATGAAAGAGTGACCAGCACACTGAGTCTGCTTGATAAAAAGTATGTGCATGTTTCATCGCCTTCATCCACATCT
This sequence comes from Talpa europaea, assembly GCF_964194135.1. Classification (NCBI taxonomy): domain Eukaryota; kingdom Metazoa; phylum Chordata; class Mammalia; order Eulipotyphla; family Talpidae; genus Talpa; species Talpa europaea. The sequence continues at coordinate 139,421,435 of NC_140070.1, forward strand.
GTTTAGTCAATAACTAATCCATGGAGTGTTTATGATGCCCTGGGCACTGCTCCAGGGGCCTGGGCTATGGAGGTGGAGAAACTGACTCTGAGGCCTGTGAACCCACAGAATGAGGGCCAAGGTCAGAACCAAAAAGGGCAGCAGCAGCAGGTGGTGGTGGGAAAGAAGGAGGAGGAAGAGAAGGGCGAGATGGTCAGGTCACAGGGTCAGTTTTGAAGCTGAAGCTGGGCCAGCTCCCTCAACCTCTGCAGAGACCTCTGGCTGTATTCTCAGGAGTGTCTGGCCCGTGCCAGAACTTTCCTGGGCAGCAGCTTCAAAGCCCAGAATCCATCCAGTCGGCTCTGGTCCTGAGGCTGCGCTCCTCAGCAGATGTGTCCTTTCTCGTGATGGGGGAGGGGGGGACAGGAGGTACAACTCTGACATAGTCTGCGTGAGCAGTGTGATGGGAGTGGGTACGTTGGACGTTCAGGTTGCTGGGGCAGGTCTGCATGAGGTAATGGCAGCCGTGGGGTGCTGGCATGAGTCCCCAGCCACCGTGATTCCCTGAACCTCAACTATCCCTCTCCTAGTGCTAAGGGTGGGGCAGCGCCAAGCCTACAGGTCCAAGGGCTCCCAAGGATCAGACTTTGATTGGGCATCGTGCCAGTTACCTGTAGATGGGGGCACCAGCAGCTCCAGTGGGATTGTGAATGAAGCCAATTCAAGGTCACTACCTTGGGGGTGGGGTGTTCAGGAGGAGTAAGAACGAAGCTCTCACAAGTTGTGCAGACACCAGGCATTACTGGAAATTTGGTGGCTTCTGTTTTCTGGGTTCTTGAATATTCCTTTTCCCTTTCCCCCGGGCCTGAGACTTTCACGCTGCCCCTTGGCTGACCTGTAATGATTACCCACCTAAACCTGACCTTTCTCTCCTGGTTCTACTTAAAAGTAGCTTTCTTCTCGCTTCCCACTCAAACGGCCCCATTCCTGAACATTCATCAGCTGATATGGGATGAAACGAATGATGAATCCGTTCTATCCTGCAAGGGTCCTGGGTCTTAATTCCAAAGCATCTAATTCCAGAATCTCAAAGGTCAATACCTTGACAGTCAGAAACCTCAAGATCACAATCTTGAAAAATCAAAATCCCAAATGTTGACATTTCACAGCCCAAATCCCAAACCCCTCTTCCCGTGGAGCAATAGCAAAAAGCTGCCTCAGAGGAGTGGAGAGCGGAATCAGTCACAGGTGGGTGCTCCGATTATTTGGAGGGTTACCACCTGGAGGGTTCTCTGCCTTCCCTCCTGGCTGCACCCCTCACAACCCAGCGGCAGAGAGCTTCCCTTCCACGCTGAGCCCTAACCCTCTGTGGCAGTGTTTAGACATATACAGGTAACATCCTGCTTTTTTTAAAAGTTCACTTTAGGCAACTTCACTTTTACAAAAGACCTATATTAGTGTCTGTTTTTGCTGATGAAAATAAATCCAAAGGTGAGTTCTGCTTTTATAACAAAAGGTGAAAAGCAAAAATAATATTCAGTGTTTGTTTTGCAGCAGCCGTTCTAGAGACAGAGCTAACCCAGAGCAGAGACCGGCGCCACCAAGCCCCTACCCCAGGGAAAGACTTATACAGACTGTGTGTTTACCATACCACGCCCACTTTTACCCTGGGGAGTGCTCATTTAGGTTTTAGGTGTGTTTGGTAAGATTTGGTAGGTTATTTTGGGAGTCTGGGAATGCTCGAAATAATTCCATGTAAATTAAAGGTGCTGCTTCTTCACCTTACGCCATTTTAACTTAGGAAACATCTCATGGGAATGCTCTACTTCTGGGTAGTGGGGCAAACCTGTATGTTCGTTTTGTTTTGAACTTGGCTTCTTCTGCATGGTGATTTTGCTTATAGTTACAGTGCGTTCATTTCACGTAATTCACAGTCCATTGTGTGAATATGTAACACTTCCTTTATTCATTCTCTTGTTAGTGGACATTTGGGTTGTTTCATTTTGGAGCTATTAGTAATAACAGAGCTATGCACATTTTTGCCTTTGTGGAGAAACATATATAGGAGCGACTGTAGACCCTGCTACGGTTTTCCAAAATGGAATCAGCACCTTCCATGAGTGGGGTATTGAGAGTTCTAGCTGCTCCACATCTTTGCCACCAAATGGCTTTGTCAGTCTTTTTAATTTTAGCTTCCTGGTGGATATGTATGGGTTTTTTTGTGGCTTTAATTTGCACTGATGACTAATAAGACTGAGCATCTTTTACATTTATTTTTACTTATTTTTGATCTAATTAAACATCTTCTGTCTGTAGCAAGACCTGAGTCATAACAGGGAATATATGCCGTAAATTCATTTCCGAAAATGTTCCAGGCACCTTTATTCATTTCCTAGGGTTGTCATAACAAATTGCCACGAATTTATGTATTTATTTTTATTATTTTTTACTATTTTATTTTATTTTTACTGCTCATAGGACAATCTCTCTTAGGTGGTACCTGTTCAAACATCTAAACCATTATTTTTATCTGTGCTGCCTTTTTGCTGTTGTTGTTTAATTAGAGGAGCTTTTTATATGGGCTGGATACAAATTCTCCATCAGTTACGTGGAATGCAGATGTTGTCCCATTGTATGGTTCTCCTTTCCAGATTTTTTAAAAGATTTATTTATGCATATAAGAACTGGGGTACAGGCTAGAGGTATGGGGGGTGGTGAGAGGATTCACCAGAGAGAGTGGGGAGCAGAACAGGCAGATCTACTGAAGTACACTGCTGAGGGGAGCAGTAGGCGAGACAGGAGGGGTCTGCTGCACCATGTAGGTTGCTCCCTGGCCGGGGATCGAACTTGTGCTGCAGTGGCTGCCAATAGCTTGACAGTGCTGTCTTTAACCCCTGCGCCACCAGGGAGGCCCTGCTTCCCGTTTTTTCATAATGTCTTGTAATGAACAGAAACTCTCAATTTTGGTCAGATCCAGAAAATCAATATTTTCTAGTATGTTATTGTTTTATTTAACTTTGAGAAATCTTTGCTTCCTCCTATGTCATGAAGGTATGCCCCTATTATAATGGGGGCACATTTCTAGAATGTGTTTTGGTATTCACATTTAGATCTACAATCGATCTGGAATTGATTTCTATGGATGCTGTAAGGTGACTGGCAAGATAGATATTTTTTCTTAGGATGGTTAATTGATTGAGAACTCTTTATGGAAAAGCCCTCAATCCCCTTTGTTCTGTAAGGTGAGACTTTTGTTATAAATCAAAACTAAAGTTTGTCATGTGGGTGCACTTCTATTCCTGAATGCTCTGTTTTACTCCCTTAGTCCATTGCTGTTGTTTTTAAAATAATAACAATCTTCATGGCTGTAGCTTTATAATAAATCTGGATCTTCAGGATAGGTAAATCCCCCATCTTTGTTGCTGTTCTTAGAGTGTTTGGACAATTATCAAGCTTTTGAATTTCCACACGTATTTTAGAATCACCTTGTCAATTTTCACAGATATCTACTAGATTTTCATGGTGGTGGCATGGAATCTACACTATGATTGCCTTAAACCACTTGGGGATAAAGAAATATCTTTACATTTTTGAACCTCCCAGTCTATAAACATACAATGTACCATTTATTTATTTGTTTGTTTGTTTGTTTATTTTTAAAGGTTTATTTATGCATACCAGAACTGGGGTACAAGCCAGAGGTGTGAGGGGTGAGAGGATTCACCAGAGACAGAGTGGGGAACAGAATTGGTGGATCCATTGAAATACACTGCTGAGGGGAGCAGGGGGTGAGACAGGAGAGGTCTGCTGTGCCATGTGGGTCAGCTCCTTGGCTGGGGATCGAACTCGAGCTGCACTGGCTGCAGACAGCTTCATAGTGCTGAGACTTAACCCATTTGCACCACCAGGGAGGCCCAAATGTACCGTTTATTTAGACTGTCTTTACCTTTTCTAATAATATGTATATTTTTCTGTGTTGAGGTCTTACGTTCTTTTGTTACATTGACTCCTTTGTTAGACTGATCCTATTATCAACGGGACAGTTTAAACTCTGTATTATACAATTGTTTTATTATTGGTATACATAAGTACTATTGATTTTTCTTCCTATTGATCATGTATTAGCTAAAATCTAAATCTACCTCCTAAAACTTTCTTATTAGGTAGCATCTGTGTTCATTTCCTAGGGCTGCTGTGACAAATTAGCACAAACCTGGTGGCTCAAAATAACAAATTTATTCTTTCATAGCGTGGGAAGCCAGAGTCTGCAATCAAGGTCTAAGCTGGGCCACGCTCCCTCTGCAGGCTAGGGAAGACTCCTTCATTCTGCTCCCAGCTTCTAGTTGCCCTAGATCATCATTAGTCTGTGCAGGTCATCCAATGCCTGCCTCCACTTTGACCCAGCTTAGCTTCTCCTGTGTCTCTCTGTATCTCTGCTGTCCCTCTCCTTTCTCTTCTAAGAGCACTCATCGTGAGATTTAGCACCTCAATCCAGAGCCATGTCATCTCTAGATCCTCAACTTGTTTTCATGAGCAAAGACCCTGTTTCCACGTCCACAGGTCCTGAAGGCTAGGACTTGGACTTGCCTTTCTGGGGTGATGCAATTCAACCCCTTACTGCATCCAAGCATATGTGTATATTTAATGCTTTGTTGCGCTCTTTGCTCTCACTGTGTTGTGTATCTCAAAGACTGTTCTGCATCAGCCCTTCAAGAGCATCCTCCTTCTCTTGAAAGCTACGTAGTTCTCTGCTGTGAGAAACAACCACCGTTCTGGGGACCCATTCTCTCTCGCTGGACATCTGGGAGAGAGCAAGGCTGTGGAGCTCACTTGGTCACATCCTAGCAAGGCGCTTCCCTGGGCAAGTGGCTTCCACCCCTGGCCCCAGACGCCTCTGTAAGACAGGCTGTTGGAGGGGTGCTTCTAACGGTCTTCTAGCTCCACATCCCACATTTCCTCCTCCTGAGGGTACAGTGGGGATCTAGAGAGTGGGGAGGGAGACCCGACCTTCCTCACTTCCTGCCCTGGCACAGATGGCTGGTGGTTTGCATGTGTGGGAGGCAGGTACAGGGGGAAGCAGGTATGGGAGGAAACAAAGGACTCTGGCTCCTGAATGTGGTCCAGACGCCTGAACACTCACACCCCATCCAGACTGGGCTGTGGGGGGCTGGAGTAAGACTGCCAGCGTGGATGCCCCAAACCTGCAGCACTGCTCCCCCACATGTGCCAGGAGGGCTGTCTCAACCTGAGAGGGCCAGACCACTTTTCAGTGTCTTGCCTTTGTTTTCTAACCCTCATGGCGACCTCTGGGCCTTATGAAGGTTGGGATTTCTGAAATAAAAACCAGATGCTCGACATCGCAGTCCTGCAAAGGCTTTCGACAACTCCTGAACAACTGTGTTGGAGAGTGAGACTGCCGCAAGCGGAGAGGCTGCTGGTGGCTCCGAGCCGCTCAAAAGCCCTGATGCAGAAATCATGTGTCAAAATATTATCCTTAGCATGGGTTAATTATAGTCATTTTTCTCAGCTCGCAGCAGCTAGAAAATCCTCTGTGACACACAAGGCTCCAGGTGCCTGGAACCTGGGTGTGTTTTGCATTTATTCCCATGCCAGGCTCCCTCCCCAAGAGGCTGCTGCCTTTACCCCTCAGCTCACCTGGGTCTGGGTTGCTCAGAGGCCTGTACCATGCTGGACGCCAGCCTGCCCTCACCCACGGGCAGCTCACAAACCCCGCAGCTTTAATAGGATGCAGCAACTCAGGTTCAAATCTCTTCCTTGACTTATAGGTCTCACCTGGAAATGTTTTGCTTCTTTATAAGAGCAAAGTTTTCACATCCCCAAATCAACCGTCAAAGCTTGGAGCAGGAGAGGAAGTCAGTCTATGGGGCCGTGAAGGTAGAGGGCTTAGAGCGAGGAGAGACTTACCTTCTAGGCCTGGCTCCACCAGGAAAGCTCTGGATCTTGGGCTCTATCACAGATGTGGACTATCCGAGCCTCAGTTTACCCATGTATGCATTCAACTAGATGCCGAAGTTACAGAGAGGAATTGGACCCGACCCGCACTCTCAAAGGGCTTACAACCGAAGGTGGGAGACAAATGGGAAACACAGGCTTGAAGGTATTTGTATAGGGCAGGAATGACCACTGAGCAAGTTTTCTAGGATCCAGCAGACCGGGTAAAGGAGAAGTCAGAGTCCTCAGTGGTTTTTTTGCAGGTCTTTTATTGGGATTTACCCAGTACACAGCAGGCAGGGGTGCTGGGGGGCCGGGAGGCTGGCAGGCCTCCCAGCCCCCAGGTCTCTGCTTCTCTCTCTGCTTCTCTCGGCTTCTCCTGCTTCTTTCGCAGCTTCTGCTGGCGTCCCCGTAACGCCGCCCTTAAAAGCACAGTCTCAGCCCAGGTGAATCCTATTTACATCTGCCCACACCCTACTCCAGGTGCCCGCCATCAGGCATGCATTCAGGACCGCAAGGATCCATCATCTCTCCTGATGGCGGGGGGCAAAAAAGCCTGACATTTTTCCTTACTCTACATATTTCAGGAGCTTTGGCAGACAGGGATGACCATGAGGACATGGCAAGGGGAAACGCAAACCCTCAGGCTAGTGAGATGCACAGGACAGTTGTGCCCAGTGTAGAAGGGCGAGTGGGTGGAGGGATGGCTTTCCTGCAGGGAACAGAGGTGGGGACACCTGGCCTGCACAGGGAACTACAGTGGCCAGGATTCACCAGAGCGTGGGGAGCATGAGGTGGCGTGGGGAGGAGGCCAGGGCTGAGTCAGGTAGGACCTGGTGTGTTCTCGCAGGGCTGAGTTTGCAACACCTGAAGAAGTTTTGATTGTTGTTATCAGGGAGGTAGGGTTGTTGCTGGCATCTGAAGGATAGAGTCCAGGATGCCACTGAATATCTAATAGGCACAGGACAGCCTCTGCCCTGCCCCCTCCAGGATTTTCAAGCAGGAAATGTCAGTAGCACCGAGCCTGAGAAATTCTGCCACTGTGACTGGGAGCTTTGGGGGAGTTTTAAGCTGGAGAGTGGCGCCCACAGCTTCTTTCTTAGGAAAATCACTCTCAGAGCACTGTGACAGCAGAGCTGAGTGGGGGGCTGGGGGAGGATTGTTTTGGGCAAGAGATGTGATGTCCTAAACTAAGAGTTGACCAATGACAGCACACAGTCCAAATCCAGCCGGCCATCTGTTTTTGTAGGACCTGAAAGCTAAGAATGGATTTTACATTTTTAAATGTTTGAAAAAAATCAGGAGAAGAATAGTACATTGTTATATATAAAAATTCAAATTTTGGTGTCCCTGACATTGTTCTATTGGATGCTTATTTATACACATATTATGCAGGATTGCTTTTGAGCTACAGGGAAAGATGATTCCAAAGACTGAAATATTTACTATTTGATCCTTTGCAGGAAAAGCTTGTCAACACCTGAGTGGAGTCAAGGCAATAAAGTAGAGATGGCAGAAAGAGAGCGGTCTGGGAATGATGTGAAAGGAACAGAATTAATGGATATGGAAATGGATACAGGGTGAGGAAAAGAGGTCATTTTCTTGGGACCTCACCAGAAAACACAGGATCCAGGTTCAGGGAAGACGGAGTCGGGTTTTGGACTTGCTGCATTTGAAGTAACTGTGAGACATGTAGGTCGGAGACGCAGGATTGGAGCTGGTGGCTGCAACAGAGCTCCCCCTGGCCTCGGGCTCTGCCATCCCAGACAGTGAATGACAGAGCCTCAGTTTTCCCCTAATGTGTTCAACCAGGTACCGAGAAATGAGGCCCACCAAGCTCTCCAGATTCACAGATCTTTAGCCTAGGGAGGACTGACGAAGTCAGGAAGCAGGTGAGATAACCAAAGACAGGGGGTTTCCTCCCTAATTTGGACCACAAAATTCCTGGGGAATCAGCTGAAAGCTTTACCCTTTCTCCAGAAAAACAGCACACTCAGAAATCTTCATGTGTTTTTTGGTTCCAGAATCATGGACCTCAGAACATCAAGTATCATAAAATCATTGACTCAACAACATTTGGCCTAGAAGAAACTTGAGAGCAAAAAGAGAGCCTTGGGGACACAGACTCTGGGGTGGCGGTGGGGAGGGACACACATGAACAAGCCAGGTGTCGGCAGAGAAAAAAGAGCTCATGAGGGAGGCTGGTCAGAGAGATGAGTAAGAACCAAGCGGCTGTGAGAACTAAGCTGAGGAGGAGAGTGTGCAGAGAAGAGAGGACTGGCCAGGCAGAGCACTCTGGGCTGTAGGAAGTTCAGCCGTGTGGTAGAAGGTCCTACTGGGGACCTTGCCTGATGGCAATGCCTGATGATAGCAATGCCTCGCCCTCAGGGGAACATGGAGACTGAGCGAGGGCTAGAACGTGAGCAGGAGATGAGGATGGTTGGGTGTGAGAAAAGGAGACAGCAATGGCGGTATTTGTGGGTGGGGCTCAAGGAGCTGAGGGACAGTGAGTGTTGCTGCTGCTATTGTCTGAAATTGAGGCAGACTTGAATTTTGTAATATTTTGGCAACGAGCAAGCAGACAAGGAAGATTGAAAATACAGAAAAGATCAGAAGAAACTGAGGAGGAAGATTCTGAACTATGGGAGACAATGCAGGTGGGTGGGGCAGGTGGGGAGGTCAAGAGATTGCATTGCTGACCCTGCAGGTTTCCACTGTTCTCTGCATCCACCAGGCAACCCTTCACCGCCCACCTCTGCCAGTGACCCCGGCTGCATGTCCTGGGTCTCCTCTAGCCCTTCCCGCTAATCTGTGATAAATGCTGAGTGAACTTGTATCCAAAATACTCAGCCTAACTTGAATCTCACTAAGGAGTGCTGAAGCCTAAGTGATACTTGAGTTCACATTTATTGATGCCATTAGCTGCCTTTAATGGAACGATAAGTAGCTGCTGATAGTTTAATGATGGTTATTTTGTTGAGTGGCATATATAAATGTAGTCATCTTAAGATGTTTGAACAGATCAAATACACACTATGTCAAGTGAGAGGTGCAAATTACTAGTAAAATATATAATGAACCATCCTTTCACAGGTATTGCCGAATTTAAGAATTCCTATATAGGGAAAGAGAAATTATACCCATAATCAATCAGTGTACATTCCAAGAGAATTTGCTAGGATATTCCTGTAAACACTGAGTGTGGGGGACTGTACCTTGGGTGGCCTCTAATGAATACCAGTCTCTCCCCGTGGATCTGGGCTGGCCTGGACTTGCCTTCGTGAAGAAGGTATGGAACCATTTCTGAGCCAGCTTTGGTGTCTACATCCTATGAAGGTACAACCTCTTCTCTTTTGTGCTCAGGGAAGCCAGCTGCCATGTACTAGTCCAGCTAGCCTGCAATGAGCAGGGCAGGAGGAAATTCAGGCTAACCATGTGTAAAGGCCAATGAAGGAGAATATGAGACCCCCCCATAGTGATCACTGAGATTGTATTGTTACAGACCCATCCCAGTGAAGGGGGGAGGCCACTGAATGGGCACCATTAACTCCATTTCCACTTATAGACAGCCACCTTAGACTTCTAGTCCCCCAGGCCATAAACCAGACTTCCTGAATGGGGGGTGGCTAGGAAGGAGCAGGGGGGATTTATAAAGGGAGGGGGTATAGCAGGGAAGGAGAGGGACACTTGAAGAGGTGCTTGGAGGAGACATGTGGGTAAGAAACGTGGGGAGGCTGCTCCCCATCCTTGGCAGAGACAATGGCAGCTGTCATGTTATCTGGTGGTGGGTTATGTGGTATAGTTTAGATTTTGAGTCTCTCCCTCTGTCCCAGCTCTCCAGGACTGCCTCACCCCTTTCTTGTGGTTCCCCACCAGGAGGTATCTTTGACTTGTGGCAAGTTTCTGGGCCTCACTTCAGACCAAGCATGTTTGGCTGGACATTTGCTCAAGAGGGGATGGGTAGTTTTCAGGGTTTGCTGTTATTTGAAAACCTTCCTTCTCTCTATGTACATCAATTCTATTAAAAATTGTCCACATCAAGAGTATGTTTCCTTTGCCTTAGTGTGCATGGATGGTTGAGCCCCCTTTGAGATGTGCACCCCTTAACAGTTTGGAGTCCCTGGGTAGCCCTCATTCACCCATTAACAATATGACCCAAGTTCAGCCATTTCAGCCAGTCCTAGTCAAGGTGCTGATCGGAGCCACGTGGAGCAGGACAAGTTCTACCCACCAAAATATCCAAATGGTAATATCTTGAGCAAATAACAACATGGTGGCTGTTGGAAGCGGCTACATTTCAGATACATTATTTTGCAACTATAACTAATGGAAACATGGAACTTTCTGGTACATTCAAAATATACAGCATGGAAGAAAATCATGTATATTAAATGTTTGTAAAAGATTAGTAACAGAGCCCCTTCAGTTGGTTAACCTTGGGCGGGAGGAGAGGGATAAAGTTAGAGCTTTCCCTTCAACCTAGATGAAAATTAATTCCAAATAATATTTGTACAACGCTCTGTAAGATGTGTCAGTGAGACTGTGTAGTCCTCGGCTTTGCTTAACTTTGTCAGGGTGTGGTGGTGGGGAGGGAGCAGAGGCATAAATAATGTATGTTCATTGCATAAAAAACCCAAAGTCCAGATAAGCAAAAAGGAGAAAATAAACATTGTCCACAATCCAGTCTCATAGAGATAACCAGAGTTGGCATTTTGGTTTATAGTCTTCTAGGGACTTTTCTCTGTATGCTAATAATCACAAAAATAGGCTCCTATTGTGTAATTATTTTCTATTTTGCTTTACACTGCACTGTATGATCGACATCTTTTCATGTCTATCAAAACTGCATGTCTCATGGCCGCATACTATCACAGCAGATGGATGTCCCAGAATTTGTTCAACAAATTTCTAATTGTTGGACTTTGAGGCTGGTTCCAATTTTTTAATTCCACAATGGGCATCTGTAGAGCTAGATCTCTGTGCAGTTATATAATTATTTCTTTAGAATAAATCCCCCAAAGTGGAATTGCTAAGTAGATAAGTTTGCATGTTGTGGAGGCTTTTGGATAATTTTAAGTTACTGTGAAGAGAGACTCAAAATTGCCCACCGTTGCCCAGTGGATGGTGGTAGAGGACTCTGGGTATGGTGACTTAACTCTGAAGAGGTGTGAACCTGTATCCCCAAGTTATATACAGTGTTATAAACCATACCTCAATAAAAAAATATTTTAAAAAGTAAGTAAAAGTGTCCACTCTCCCCAATAGGGTAAACTTACTGCTCTCCCAAACTATAGATGATATCACTCTCTTTAGTTTTCAAAGCAAGCACTATTTTTTGAAAATTGTCACTGGTGTTTAACTAAAGCGCATAAATGTTCCAACTCCAAGTAGCCAAACACCAATTTGGGGTGTTGGGAGGCAGGGCCAGCTAGTAAGTATTTGAGGCTTGTGGCTCAAGAGACAAAACTGAGGCACTTACATAATCATCTAAAAATATGGATACTGTTCATGGCTGTGGCTGTACCCAAAGAGCAGGGCTGGACAGGACCTTCCGGCAGAGTGGGAGGAAGTCTGCAGTCAACTGTGGCCCCTCCCTGCCTCAGCCTGATGTACGCCCCCAGGCTACTTCTCAGAAGGCATGGTGGCGGGCCACATTGGGTAACTCTCAGGGTGAAACTCTCCACAGAAGTTCCCTGTGGAAGAATTTACTAGGATCCTAGGTGGCCATCATTTTGTAGGACCTTTTCAAATCCCTATTGTGGCCCTGGTGTCTGTTAGGCTGTGGAGGGGGGACATGCACTGGAATTTCAGGGAAGCTGGCTAGGGAGGCACAGCCATCCCTTCACCGTTTGAAGACGGCCTCATTTTTGCTGTGTATTTTATCACATGCAAGTGGGTGTGCCTTTGTTCTTTCCTGATTATAGAAATATTACTACTTTAAAAGAAGTATTATTACTCCCACTTTTCAGAGATGACCTCTCTAAATATTTTGGTAATTTCCGTACAATCGTGTTGTGTGCAGTGTGTATGGTTGTGTGTGTGTGTGTGTGCGCGCGCGCGTGTGTGTGACAGAGACAGAGACAGAGACAGAGACAGAGACAGAGACAGAGAAATGGCGAGCAGAGAGAGATCTCCAAATTGGCCTCATCTTTGTACACAGCATGGAATAAATAATTTTATTCTCTTAACATCGAATCATGAATGTCATTGGGTACTTGTGAGCATATGACATGGATGTGACTTTTTCAAATAATTTCCAAGCTGATGGGCCCCCCTCGGCTTTCCAGTGTTATCAGTATCCCTTTCCTTGTCCATGTCTTCATCTTCGACTATTTCCTTAGAACAGATTCCCGAGGTGGGAATTGTGGTTCAAGTAGGAGTGTATTTGCTGCCTTTTGTGCCTGTTGCCAACTTGCTTTGCTTTTCCAGAAAAGTTGCCCTCCTTGATGGCAATGCACTGTGTGACCCAAATCACATCCTATGAAATAGCATGATTTTCAAAGCATCTGCTAATTTTGATCTGTAAAGTGACATTTTTGTGGTTAGTTTCAGTCGTAGGAACTGGAGTGCTGGTGGTTTTAACTATTTTCATGTGGATACATTCTCCATTTGCGCTTCTTTTGGGCTCTAATTCCATGCTCATTCTGTGATCGCTTTCCACTTATTGTTTTGTAAAAATTCTTTAAATATTCGCCACATAAATCCTATTGCTTATGTTTCGAAATGGTTGGTGACTTGTCCTTTGCTTTTGTTTCGGGTGTCTGCTGGAGAAGCGTTGCGTTTCTGTGTATTCAGGATTGCAGCCTTCCCTGGCTCGCATGTTTGGAAAGATCATCTGGGGGATCATCCCCTAACCCCCAGCACCTTTGAAGTTTCTTCTTTAATGGCTCCATGTTTCATATTTAATTCTCTAAGCCATCTGGAATTAATCTTAGCCTAGGTTGAAGTGAAGGATTTAACTTCTTCCTCCTCTCCCCTCCCCAAAGCTAACCATCTGATCTGGCTTTATTGACTAATCCTTTCCAAACTTTTAATGTGCAAGACATTCTCCCACTCTGCAGGATGGGGGGCAGGGAGAGGGGAGAGAGAGAGAAGAGGAGAGATTGATTCTCTGCACCACACTCCAAACCTACTAGGTAAAATCCTGCGGGGGCTTTTGTGCATGTTCCTGGGGTGCACTAAAAATTCCCAGGCACAGACCTGCAGGCTTCTGTGAAGATCAGCACAGCGCTGGGCAGAACCGGCGCTAGCCCACTCCAGAGGCCTCTACCCAGGCTGAGTATCAGCTTGAGGGGGGAGTGGGGTGGGGGAAAGGCCGGTGACTCCATCTCTCCATTCACACTGTTACTTTGTTGAAGAATTGCACTGACCTTCCAAGTGAAGACCCTCACCCAGGAGAGTGTAAACAGGCTCGAATCACCCAGGAACCGCAGAGCTGTGTTTGTTTTGTCATCTGTCTCCTGGAAACCCCGTCCTTGGCTACACCATGGACCAATTGTGATCACGCCTTGCTCATTTCATTCTGCTAGTTTAGTGTAGAAATAATAGGGATACTGTGTGGGCAACATGGGGTCCCAGCCAGGACCGTCCCTACCTTTCCTCTAAGGACTCACAGTCTAAACAGCAAGTGTCGCTTTTGCTCCTACCCTGCGCTAAAGGTCATGTGGAAGGTCATTTGTAGTCCCTACGAGCTGTGCAGAGGGAAACAGAGAGAGACACATTTTAGAAAGCGTTTTCTTTTCTGGGGTTTCTGGTCCCTTTGTTCGGGGTGTGCCTGTCTACCTCTCTGTACTTCTTCTTCTGCTGTTACCAGGTGAGCGCAGCCTGGAAAACCAACCTCACAGAGCAAATGCAGTGACAGTGCCATCCCATTTCCCCTTCACAGCAGCTGACTGAGGCAGCCCCTCTTTCTCTCAGACCCGTTTTACAGAATGGGACACTGAGGATCAGGGACAATCACCCCCAGTGGTAACATCACTAGTTAGCAGTCAAGAGGGGATTTGAACCAGGTTTCCTGGCTCCGGCCCTGCTCCTAACCTTTGCAGTTCTGCCTCTACCAGTGAAGCTTAGCGGATGGGTGTGGCGCCCTGCAGCACGCCTGGGGCTTATGAATTCCCAACTGCAGTAGTGGCGGCTGCTAGTGCTGAGGTTGTGACTTGCTTCTCAGATAGCTCTCCCCAAGCAATGCCCAGGGCCATGTCCCGTAGTTGGAGTACTTCACATTGCCTGTGGATTCCAGCCCTGTTCTTGCAAATGATACAGAGCTGAGAGCAGTCCCTGCAGGGCCCTGTTTCTTCCTTTTTGACAAGGCCCTGCTCTCCCTCCTGCTGGCTCTGTCCTTCCAGCCGGGTGTGAACCCAGCAGCGCGCTGGCCAACCTGTCACCAGCTAGTGCACCGGTCTCCCTGATGTGATGTTCTCCCCTCCAACTTTGGCAGCCTGGGGGCAGAGGCGATGCTCCTGTAGCCCTGGCTCTCTGTTGCTGGCTCTTCTGCAGTGGGTCTTTGCGACTCTTCGGCTTGTCTGGAGGTGTCACCTGTTTACTGGTCTTTATAACCAGAGCTGAAGAACCATCAGCTTCGGGGATGATTTGGAATCTTAACACTCACTGTGTCCTCTATAACTTGAACAGAGGAGTGGGGACTATGGTGGGAAGCCAAAGAGAGAAATCAGAGAGAGAAGCTGGGCAGATGGGTGTGGGAAGGGCACCTGGCTGGTGTGCCAAGGAGGTGGAGAGCTCTCCTGATGGAAGGGCTGGAGGGAGCTCCTGCTGTGCTCTGTGTGTCGGGTTGTTCTGCCCATCTGGATGCCCTATAGGAAACGTGGACTCCTGGCGGAGCTGCAGCCAGAGCAGGCTCTGCATTGCCAGAGGGGCCTCCCACCCACCCCAGTCAAGAGGCCCAGTAAGAGTCAGAAGCTGACTCTCCAACTTCCACCTGGCCAGAGGCCACCAGCCACAGGGATCAGAAGACGTCCAGGTACTTCTGCACACCGTGAGAGCTGATGGACAGAACAGGGCCTATGCTGCTTCCGGACTCACAACAACATGGCTAAAGTTGCCTGCAACCAGCATCTCCAGAAGTCATTAAGCATGCATGTCCTGGGCCTCCCTCATGTGCTTCCAAACCTAATCAAATCTGACAGTTACCTGTGCCAAGAAATTGCTTTATGCCCTTAGCTGTGCAATTGCCAAGAACTCGCCCCCCAAAGAGGTGGGTGCTGCTATTATTCTTCCCAATTGCCACATGAGAAAACTGGCTTAGAGAAGGTAGGCAGCCCCCCAAGTCACACAGCCTACAGATGGGAGAAGTCACATATAACCAAGGTCACACAGCCCCAGAACCCTCTTCTGGCCCATTTGAGAAGCTGCTATCTCAGACAATGCCTGTCCACTCTGAGCTATGGCTTTTCAGTCTTCTGGCTATTTAGTACTTGTAGGGTAAACAAAGATGCCTTGGGCTTTTTGCACCATTGGCCTCTGTGGCTCTCACCTGCCGCCTTGAAGGAAGCACTTGGAAGCATGGGCTCAGGGTACGTCTGACAGCGGACACCTGGAGCGTGGTGTGGGCATGCGTGAGTGGGCGCTCCTGAGCTGAGAGACAGAGCCTATAAGGGCAGCGTCACAGAGGGCAGGGTGCAGCAGCAGGCCAAAGGGCAGAGTGCATTGGAGAACAGCTATGGAATAGGATGGCAGAGAGGGCGGCAGAACGACTACAGAGGAAGAGACCACGAGACTATGCCAGAGAGAGCCCAAAGAGGGAGTAAAGATTTACCAGCCTGCAGGCTTGCCCCACAGCAATTGGCATACAAAGAGCATTAAAAAGCTTGAAAAAGCCATTGACAGCTCCAGGACTCTCCTTTACCGGCTCTCCAGAATCAATAGAAAAGCTGCCCCCGTGCCTTGCTGGCATAACCGTACTTAATTGCATGTCATCTGTGTATTGAAAAAATCTCATTGAGCTATAAAATCCCTATTCATATGAACAGTAACCATGCTCCTTGGGATTTATCCAAAGTAGTTGAAAACGTCCACACCAAGCGTGTGGAAGCTTTATTTGTGCTCATCAAAACTTGGAAGCAACCAGGATGTCCCTCAGTAGCTGAATGGATGGAAAAACTGTGGTCCATCCAGTCATAAATTTTATCTAGGGCTAAACAGAAATGAGCTATCAAGTGATGCAAAGACATGG
Source organism: Talpa europaea (assembly GCF_964194135.1). Lineage (NCBI taxonomy): Eukaryota > Metazoa > Chordata > Mammalia > Eulipotyphla > Talpidae > Talpa > Talpa europaea. Next base: position 139,437,555 of record NC_140070.1, read on the forward strand.
AGGAATCGTAAACGCATCTTCCTCGGTGAAGAAGCCCGTCTGATATTTGCCCAAGTAAAAGGATGAGTGATGGCAGGGATTAGGGGAGAGAGGGATGAATAGGTGAAGCACAGAGGATTTTAAGGCAGTGAAACTTCTCAGTCTGGTATCATAATGATGGAATGGTCGTTCTACACGTGTGCAAACACATGCAACTCCAAGCGTGAACCCGGATGTAAACTCCAGCCTCGGGGTGATGATGATGTATCCGCAGAGGGTGAGCATTTGGAACACCTGGAGCCTTCTGACAGCGCGTGAATCATGCAGCGTGAGGGTTATGGGAAATCTCCACCTTCCTCTTCATTTTGGTTCCTCTTCCTCTTCAAAACTGCTCTAAAAAGTAAGTTTACTTTAAAAAAAATCATATGGTCGTTTTTGGTTGATCAACCCCCTGGCTGCTGTCTGAGTGAGGAGGCCTTATCTTCCCTGCTTCTGCCTGTAAAAAGGTTCTTAACCTATTTGGGAGGCATTTACCCCTTTGAGGGTCTGACAAAAGTACAGATTCTCTTCATATAAAGTGCTTTCACAGACACACACACATTTTCTGTCTAATAGCCAAGATTCCCAGGAGACGGTGGACCCCATGTTGAGACCCCCAACCTCGATAACACATTAATCTTCCCTCAACAATATCCCCAGCCCTCACTCTTCTCTTTGCCTCTTTTAAAATGGCAAGAAGGAAACAATACCTCAGAAAATTATTTGGTTGGAGGCGAAGTAATTCCTTGGTCCTTATAAACATTCATCTTAATTAAAGTGCTCGTTAGGAGGCCATAGCTCAGGGCTGCCAGGAGGCAGGCTAAGACAGAAAACCTCTCCGGATTATGAAAGCCCATTGCTTACTGAACCAGGGACTCTTATGACTGAATGACCCTCTGCCTTGGGTAACTTTAAAGAGTCTATTTGGCAGCCGATGTGGGTTCTGTTTTCTTTGAAGTCAGTTTTTACCATAAAAACTGACTGTAAAATTATGTTCCTGTGGATTATTTAACAAATGTTCTTTCCTTACAATTCTACCTTGGGTAAGTAGGTTAAATCAATTAAGAAGCATCCTGTGCTGGTGTGTTTTAAGAGGCAAAGTGGTGAGCCTATGGTACCCATGTATTTAATCAAGCACTGATCTAGGTGGTGCTGTGGAGGTATTTTGTAGCAGGGGTGGCCATCAACAATCAATTGACTTTAAGTAAAGGAGATTATCCTGGATAATGTGGATGGCCCATCCAATGAGTTGAAAGGTCTTAGGAGCAAAGAACTTAGGGTTTCTGAGAAGGAAAACATCTGACCTTGCCTATAGCATTACCCCTGCCTGAATTTCCAGCCGCCCCAATTGTGTGAGCCTATTCCTTAAAAGAAATTTCAAAGATAGGGCCTCCCCTGCTGGCGCAGGTAGTTGAGCACTGCACCGTGAAGCTGTCCGCAGCCTCTGCAGCACCAGTTCGATCCCCAGCAGGCTGGCAAGGGTCCCACATCGTGCGGCAGACCTCTCCTGTCTCGCCCGCTGCTCCCCTCAGCAGTGTATTTCGTCAGTCTGCCTGTTCTGCTCCCTGCTCCCTGCTCTGTCTCTGGTGAATCCTCTCACCCTCCTGCGCATCTGACCTGTACCCCGGTTCTTGTATAAATAATAAATAAATACATAAATAAGTAATTTCACAGATAGATGGACAGATAAATGATAGATGGAAAGATAGATGGATGGGTGGATGGATAGATGCTGCTTAAAAAGAGAAACCCTATTACACTTGCAGTTTATGGTGGGAACATAAACTGGCACAGCCATCATGGAAGGCAATCTATTTACCTTCAAAAACTAAAAATGGAAATACCATGTGACCCAGCAACCTCACTCCTGGGCATCTAGCCAAAGAACATGAAACCATCAGTGTTAAAACCTATATGCTCTGCAGTGTTTATTGCAGCACTAAAGACAACAGATAGGACATGGAAACAACCTGAATGCCCATGGGTAGAAGATTGGATCAAGAAGATGTTGTCCAGCCATACTATATATAATACTACTCAGCCATAAGGAAAGATGAAATGCCACCATTTATAGCAAAATGGAGAGCGTGTGAGGGAATTATGAGTCATAAACCAAATCAGAATCACAAAGACAAAATACTGGACATCTCCATAGTGGATGATTTGACAGGAAAATACAAAAACTAGCTGTAGGGTAAGTGACAGTCAGGCTTTTACGCAGCTGGCCTCTGTGGCCATCACCTGTGGCCTTGCATGCACTTGGGAGCAAGGACGCGGGGGCACACGTGCCTGATTATGGACCCCTGGAGTATAGTGTGGGCATGTGTGAGTGGGCACACCTGAGCCTGGAGCCTGAGGCTATCAGGGTGGCATCACTCAGAGACAAAAAACAGCTATGATGGAACAGCTAAGAGGAGAGACCATGAGAAAGAAAAGGGTAAAGATTTGCCAGGGGCCAAAAGGGCTGCCAGCCTCCTGGTCCCCTGGCCTCCCTGCCTTGCCAACCTATGGTCTTGCCCCACAACAAGTGGCATAGAAAGAGCAATAAAGCCTGAAAACCACTGAGGCTCCAGGACTCCCCTTTAGCCACCTGCCCAAATTGATAAAGACCTGCCCTGGGCTTGCTGGCACGACACTCGTGGACTTTAAGGCTAAGAGGGGGGAGGCAGGGGGAAGGGTCACAGGGGTACAGGGCAGGCGGTGGGAAAAACCAAAGCAAACAACGAAAACACTAGAGATCCTTTCCTGGCTGCGGTCAGAGAGGGAGATGTGACTACAGACATGAGGTTAGAGAGCTGCAGTGTTGAATTTGAAGCTGGAAGAAGAGGGTAGCAGGTGGCTTCTAGAAGCTAGAAAAAGCCAGAAAGCAGACTCTCACCTGGAGCGTCCAGAAAGGAACACAGCTGTGCCAGCATCTTTATTTGGCCCACGTTGGACTTTCAACCTATAGTCCTGTAAAATAATGTTTTTTAAGTCAAAATGGAAGGAGGGAGGGAGGGAGAAAAGGAAGAAGGAAGAAAATGTTTCTCTCTCTCTCTCTCATCTACCCACCAATCCATGCACCCGTCTACATGCCCACCCATCCACCCCTCCATATTTATCTATTGGTTCTGTTTCTCTGGAGAACCTGAACTGATACACATTCCAAGGAGCGCAGCAATCTATGTGGAAAGATCTGCATGTTATCAAATGACACCTGTTCTTCCACCACCATCACCCCCCCATGCCCAGGGCTCCTGGCCCCAGGAAGAGAGACACAAAGTTCGGATGGTGAGCTGGGAAGAGGACAGTCAATACGGTGCTTCTCCCCTGGGCAGGGGATCACCCTGGCCAGTGGGGGAGGTGTGGAGAAAGGAAAGTTTGTAAAAAATACAGACTCTCTTGTTCCCATCTCCCAATGTTCTCTATCAAAGTGTCTGGACCTAGAACTTGGAATTTTAATCACCCCTCAGATTCTACAGCAGGCGACCTCAGAAACAGCCCATAGGATGGGCTTCAAGGTTACAGACCAGACTGAAGTGTGTTCTCCACCTCCAGAGCTTTCTCACCAAGTCCTCAAGTTCTGACCCTGGGAGCCCAGGGTCTGTTTTTTCGCCTTCTGGGCCTTAAGATTAGTGGCATGGCCTGGCTGTGTTTGTTGGAGCCTGATGCTGTACGTCAGGTAAGGCACGTGCCAGCCTGATGGCTCTTGCCGAGCAGCTGAGCCCCTGCACTCACACCAGACCACCCGGAGCTCACCATCCAACTTGGCCTTTTCCTGACTTCTTTTTTTAACTGACTCTTCTTATAATTGCCTGTCACACAATTTCTTTTTTCCTGCAATTGTGGCACCAACATATAGACGAATTATCTGACTTGCCAATCCATTAGCAGTTTTGGCTTCCCCCTCCACAATTCAGAGTTTGAGCAGTAAAATATAAATATCTTGGTCTCAACACCCAGCGACTTCAGTTTCATACTGATCTGAACTTCATTTTGTGGTGCGGACCGTGCTGAGTAAGTAGAAAGGAGCCCCGGACTCATTCCAAGCCTGTAACAGTCACCAGCTTCGGAGCCTTCCCTCCCCAGAACAGCCTCCTGGGGTGTACACAGAGGAGTTTGTCCCTCCTCCAGCAAAGGGGGCCCATCCCTGTGCAACCTCAGGGCATGTGTTCTTATTATATGGTGTGAACATTGTTGGCCTGTGCTGGGGAATGATGGATGAGGCTGACCTGACATTTCCCTGGAGATTTCAAGTCAGGAAGCGAGGTCTCTAATGGGAAGACAGCCTTGGGGATACTGGGAGGGGGTGACTGGGGCATGGGAGCAGGACAGTGGAGATGATACCAGTCGTAAAAAAGGAAGATAAGGAGGGAAGACCTCTTTCCACCATGCCTGCGAGGCTGACACAGATCATCCGCCCTCGGACGGTGTTTGGTACGGGGGTCTCCTGTGGCCTCCCAGCCCTGTTTCCTTGCCTCCATTCCTTACCTCTGACCTTTCTCTACAATCCTACCAGGAGAGGAAATGCCTGGAAAACATCACTGCCCTAGCCAGTGTTGGAGGCCTTGCAGGGTCTGTTTAGTTTTTAAGTTCTGATTTTATCTTGTTTATAAAATCCATATGGTGAGAGAGAAAAGAAAGGAGCACCCTATGATTGCTGGGAGGCAAATAAAGTCAAGCTGCTACTAGAGCAGGTTTGCTCCTGCAGCTGTGGCATCTGTCTAGGCCTGGCTGTGCTCGTTGCCTGCCTCACAGCGTTTCCTCAGACCAGCCTATCTGCTTATTTGAGAGCAAGTCATGGAAGCACTTAGTAGAAGTGAAAACTCAAGGTTGATGTCCCAGTATTGAGGATGACATCCAAGCTGTTTGGTGACCTTGAATGAAAGTGGCCTTTTCTATCCTGGCATCCTTCTCCCAACCTGAAAGATTTGTTGGAGAATTGATTGAACAATGGTTGTGGGCACCTTGTGAATACGATTTGAACTTCACGCTAACGCAAGTCTCATGGTCAGCACCTGCCCCGCCAGCTGTTGCTCCTCTTTGCCTATCTATCTGGAACACCCTCCCTCTCCATTTTTTTGTTTAACAAATTCTTACTCAAACCTAAGTAAATATCATTCTGTCCAAGAAACCCTCTTCAGCCTTCTTGAACCTTTGGTTGTTTGCTTTACTGAAAGCAGAGTGTTGTCGTCATAGGTTTCTAACCTGCCTCCAACACTAGAACCTAAATTCTTCTAAGAGTAAGAACTATGTCTTGTTCTTTTGTAAATCCTAAGGCTTAGCACAGAGTAAAAACAATGTGAATAAGTGGATGGACAGATGGATACGTGGATGAATGGATGGATAGGTGCATGGATAGATGGGTGGATGAATAGATGGTTGGAAGGATGGATAGTTGAATGAATGGCTGAATGGAATGAAACATGCATTCATGGATGGATGGATGGATGGATGGATGGATGGATGGATGGATGGGTGGATGGATGGATAAGTGGTTGAATGGATGGGCAAATTTTGTGGACATGTCTCAAGAACCACTAACAGTTGACAGCTGCTTTCTCAATTATCTCTGAATATTGTGGTAAAATTATTCCCCTGTCTTCAGCGGATATCAATCAGTAATTGGTACAATAAGTGTAGGAGGACTAGTAGACTTTTAGTGAAATCATAATTCACTCAACTCTACACCTGAAATGTGGGTGTGGGAGATTTCAGCCCAGCTAGGTCTCCCTCAGGAGTCTGCCCACAGCGGTTTGGATGCTGGTCCCAGTGGAGAGTGATGAGATTTGCTCCACTTTTCAAACCCGCTTGAAAGATCTTCCCTGGGAAACCCCCAAAATATGCCAGAGCTTAGTGATCAGAAAGGGTTTCTCAGCACCCTTTATGAATCTGTCAAGCTGTGGAAGAAAATTACTCCTTCTTGTTAAGATGGAACATGGTATTTAATAAGATCGCTGGATCAGAAACCAGGACATCTGCTCTTGGCCTGGTTCTGCCACTAATTTGCTCTGGGATTTGGGGCCAGTCACTTCACCTCACTAGACCTCAGCCTCTTTGTGAGAAAAATGGGAACAGCACGAATCTCAAGGTCTCATCTGGCTCTATCATGTATGATTTTAGTTTCTGCAGGGATGGCGAGCTTCAGAGCAGACTACCTGGACTGGGCCCTTGGCTTGCTCCTCCTGACTCCAGATGTCTCCTCCTGTTCTCCCACAGCCAAAGAGGAAGCTGTTTATCATGGAGGTTATGAGCACAGAGCTTAGATTCACCATCTATTGGCTCTGTGGCCTTGGGTAAGCTACTTAACGCCTCTGTGCCTCAGTTTCCTTATGTGAAGGTGATATAATGAAAGGACCTATTCCTTAGAGCAATGAGAGTATGAAGGGACATAACACACCAGATGTGCCTGTCGTGGTAGGCACTGACGAGATATGCACCGTTACTAATGCATCTGCAAGAGACAGAGGGTGGAAGCCTTGGTTTCTGGTTTCCGGTGGCTCCTCCTGAGTCCTCCCTGAGAGTTCAGTGCAGGACATGCAGGTCCATCCTGTTTTTTAAATGTGTGCAGCTTACACACTTGGCAAGTGCCTGGGCCAAGGAATGGAGCCAGAGAGGCTTGAAGTAAATCACTGTCTAGGTAAGGGGCCCGGGTGCTAAGCTTGCTCTACACTGAGGAAGCTGAGGCACAGAGGGGCTTGCTCACCATCACACAGCAGCATAGGACAGAGAAGGGTCAGCGGGCATCCAGCAGGCCCCCCAGCTTCCCAGCGAGCAAAGGCCTTGCCTGACTCCGTCTCCCAAGTTGTTCTACCTAGAGGACACTCACCCCTGGCCTCGAGGCTGACTGACCACAGGGCAACCTTTAGACACAGAAGATCCCACAGATAAGATGGTTCATCCCATAGCGCCCTTGAGAGCAGGCATTCCTCATTCATGGTTTTGGCTCTTTGCTGGGACAGGGAGATGCCTTGGTACTAGAAGACTGAAGGGGACTGAGATGGGAAACTTGGGAAGAGGGACTGAGGGACCAGGAAAGTGGGGAGAGAGGAAAGAGAACCCAGGAGACACACTCCTCCAAATGGCTCTGTCGGGAAGGCTTCCTCTGTGGCTTGGCTCGTTGTGTGAGGAGCAGGAGGGACAGAATCAGCAGGAGATGGTTACCCATGACACAAGAGAGGCCTTACAGAGCACGCAGGAGAGGCCCAAGAAAGACAAAGATGCCAGTAAGAAGAGCACGGGAGACCAACCCAGACTTCTAGTAAACAAGTGCTCAGACTACTTGGGCAACTTTCAGTGTAAACTCAAACACGGATGAGTCCATTTTCACCTGCTAGTTTGGCAAAGTTTACCAAGATTTACAAAGATTAGTAATACTTAATTTGGGTGAGGGCGTGTACTCTGGGACACCTAAAACAGAGGGTGTTGGAAACCAACATCGCCTCAGTGAGCATAAATTTTAAAAAAAGCTGTTCAAATACATGTATGGGCGTGGAAAGAATGTGAAAATATGTTATCACATGAACAACAGCAGAGTAGCAGTCAACACGCACCGTATGATCTCACTTTTTGAAAGTAGCTTATTATCTACCGCTGTGGACTGAGCTGTGTCCCTCCCAGCCGAGTCCTAAGCTGAAGCGCTAAACCCCAAGATGCTGTATTTGGAAAAGGGCCTGTGAGGAGGAGATGGAGTTCATTTTCCTTCCTCTTTTTCCTTCTTTGTATTTTTCATCAGTACATCGTTTATGTACTAGTATTGAAATGAGAGGTTATTCCGTGTGCTTTATTCTTTATAATTTTTTTAAGAGGTAGTGAGCGGGCCCTGAAGCCAATGTCAGGAGGGCTCAGTGGACCCGTGGCTCAGCCACGCGAGGCCGTCCTCAACAGTGCGCCTGGGAGGAAAGCAGACAGGCCCGCCGCCTCTCCCTTCTCACCCCAGGTCCGCCACTTGTGCACCATGTCCAGGGACATGCCCCTGCATGTGTGTGCCCCCCAGTGGGCTGTGGGCACTCCCACACCCTCACACTGTGCACACATGGCCTTCCCTACCCTCAGCCCCGGAGTATACACCCCCAGGAGCCTGTGCACATCCAGGAAGCCTTTTGGGAACCATTAAAGTGGGCAATTCCAGAGCAGGTAAAGCTATCCCAGGGCATGGTAGGACCCTGGGATTAAAGAAGTGGCTCCTCAAGGTCCTCTCTGCCTGTTACTGAGAGCGACAGACCTGCCGTCTTCAAGGTCCCCCACTTGTCTCACATTTGGTTGCACTCCCCCCTGCTAGTCACTGCTGAGTTTTCACAGGCGGTCCCCTCTGCTAGAGGGATCCAATTCTCTGATCTTTCATGGCAAGAGAAATCCGCAAGATTACCAAGCTCTACAGAGGCCCCAGGATCCCAGAGGTGGGAGGTCCCCACAGCTACTGTGATCATAAAACAGTGGGGGGTGGGCATGTCTGGATGCCTGGGGGAGGTGAGAGGTGCCCTGGGGCTGATGTAGGAAAATCTGGGTGGTATCCTGGCTTGGTCAGCCACTCCAAGAACTTGATGCATGACCTCGGACTGGTCATCTGACAAAAAGGGAGGTTGTGAGCCGCCAATAAAGTAAGGCATGTGAGAGGGGACAGGCCCCAGTGGACATGCAGGGGAGCAGGGTGAGCAGTGGTGGAGCGTGAGGGTGGGTCTCAAGTCTCCACTACCCAGCTGGGTGACCAGGGGCAAGTTGCTCCCCTGCTCTTGACCCCTGACTCCTGGGGTGGCCTAACTCTACCTCCCTTGGGGATAAAGAAAGGTGCGGTGACCTTATGGATGACCTCACCAGAAGGCCGTAGACAGGAAACAAGAGGCCCAAACTGGCTGTAGACAAACTCAGCTGTGACGTGAAAACCAGGATGTGTCACTTAATGCGCCATCAGTGGCGCCATTATCCTACCCAGTGCTGAGCGTCCTTCTGCGCAGGCTTGCAGGTCACGCCCACCCCCACTGAGGCCCTCTAAAGGGCAGGTCCAGAGGTGCAGATGGAAGGAAGGGGCCGAGGGGAAGGCCCTTCCTCCTGTTCTGCTCCCTCACCCCGACTGCCCCTAGGGGAGCCTCTGCACCCAGGTCACTGGTTGCTGCCTGGCTCTGTCCTTCTCTGCCTCCCAGCACCCCAGTCACTGGCCCTGGGATTGAAGTCTCTTCCTACCCTGGCCCAGCATTCCCAGCCTCTCCCCATCCATCCTCCACGGGGAAACAGCTGCTTCCCTTCCAGCGTGACTGGGGTTCTCCGGAACACTTCTAGCCAAACCACCAGTTGGACAGAATTGACCAAAAAGAAAAGAAAAGGGGAAATTTCAGCTGAGACCAAGCAGCAAAAAGAAGTCAATATTAACTTTACATCCATCTCATACTACATTTATTTTAAACTAAGATATTAAATCGTTTACAAGAACCCTCCAGAAATGATATGCTATTTATTCTTCCATAGAAGGCAATTTGAAAGACTCTTTTTTTTTAAACAAGGATAAAAGAGCAATACAATACGCCAGAATACATATTTTTATAGAAAAACAAAAAAGATAATCTATTTATAGTGTGTAGTTAATGGATATTTAAAAAATCTTTTCAGTTAATGGCCACATGTGGATCTATTCCGTCAAGAGCTGAGCTGACTTTGTGAGGGGAGAGCAGGGGACTCTCTGGCCTCTGACTCAGGGATGGCTGAGCCTGGGGGGGCCCCAGAGGCCCCATCATCTCTTCCGCTTTTCCGGAGTAAGAGGCTGGAGTCCAAGTGGTGACTCGTGTTGACTGGACACCTCCTGTCTCCCAGGTGTTCCACATTGTGAACTCACTTTGTCCTTCTCCCAGATATGAGCTGAGACCCCAGAACCCCTGCTTTGAAGGGCAGAAATGAGCGGCAGAGAGGACGTGGGATGCCATAGGCTGCCTGGGCTCTGCTCCTTCCATACCATCTCCACTCTCCCGCCGCCAAGCCTGCCTGGCAGGAGCATGTAAAAGGAGACACAGCAGGGCAGACGGGAGGGCCAGGGCTAGTCTCTGGGAGTGCCTAGCGGGGAGAGTTGGGGGACAATCCTTGTGAGGCCTCCCTGAGAGGGCCCAAGGAAGCATCAGGCTTCATGGGCCAAAGGGGCCAGGGACTGCCTTCTCTCAAGACTTGTGAGGTCTCCAGATTCCCAACTCTGGAGTATGAGGACTACTCCCTGCCACCATCTCAAGTGGCCATGCTTCGGGAAACACCCATGGTGGAGGTGGTAGTGGAGTTGATGGAGGTGGTGGTGGAGTTGGTGGTGAAGAGGGACACCAGGGCCTGGTCCCAGGCCTCTCAAGGACACTGGCCTTCTTCCTGACACTCTCATCTTTAACAAAAGAGCACTTTAACATCAAGTGCTCCCTCAGGCACTTGATGGAGAAAGCCAGGAGGACAGACATCCCAAAATCAATGTGACTTAGAACCTACTGTTGGTTGCATTGTCATGAGGACCCAGTTAGGCTGAGGAGGCATCAGGGGTGTGGAGCCTGCTGATCTATTTTCTTTCCATTAAATAATTTTCATTCTGCCTTCTTCCAGAAAGTACTAAATGGAGTCAGCTAAAAATTTCCCCTAGCATCTTTTCTTTATTACAAACATAATTCATTTTCATTGTAAAAAATAAAAATACAGGTAAAAACCTGTTCACCTGCTCTTCCATTCACATGCAGTTAAACATCGTGCATATGTTGGTATTTATTCATCTGGACTTTTTTTCGTATAGAAATATACTTGAAAATACTAACTTGACAAAAGCAGGATTTATCTGATTATTATTTCTGAACTTTATTCTTTTCCTGGTGAATTGTGAATATCCTACCATGTCACTAAATAAAAATAAGATTGTTATTTAATTTGCAGTGGCTCTTGGCCTTCTATTATAAGATTGTGTTATCCATTGTAAACAACTCACTTACTAGCTTTTCCCCTACTTGTTCATGACTATAAGTGTTATTACTAGATGGGACATGTTTATACAGAACGCTATTGAACCCTAAAGATAAATGAAGCTGTGACAAGGTATCTCTCCCCCTTCCTTGTCTCATTCAAATTATAAAATAAAAACAATGGCTAATCATAAAGGAGAGTCAGCAAAATTCTTCAGAGTCTCTAATGGTTCCTCCAATTCTTTTTTGAAATATTCACTATATAATTCTTCTAAAAAATGATTTCCTTGTTTTGCTGACACCTGAACATATGCTTAAACTTCTCCCTTGGTGCTCTGATGGCTGCCATGTCTTGGAATGACTTCCCCCAAAGAGCTGGCAGGGCCAAAGGCTTGTGTCACTGAGGATCAGAGCCCAGTGGTCTTCCAGAAATGACAGTTTACTGTCCCATGTCACTGAATGATGTTTCAGTCAGCTACTGATGGCCTCTAGAACAGTGGTCTCGATGGGCTGCCCCAGCCGGCGCAGGTCTGTGTGATTCCATCTGGGGCACTCAGAGGAGGCCAGCCACGGTTCTCAGAACACAACCGTTGATAAGTGACATGTGACTGTATATTTTTTGAAAGCGAACCTATTTCTCCAAACCCTCTTTTGCTCATCTCTTAGGAAAGAAGCACCTTCTCTTTGTTTTCTTATGCACCCTATGGACAAGGGAGGTTGAACAGTGATTTCAAATATTAATGGATCACGTGTCCTTCTTGTAAGAATAGTTAGTTCTTATTCTGTTTGTTTTATATGGAACTATTTGTCTCTTTCTTATTGTCTATCAAACTTCTTTGCACTTTAAGGATATTAAACCCTGTTTGTCAGATGTGTCACAGCTGTTGTCCCAGATACAATGTACTTTCATGTTTTTCATTAAGTGTTTTAGATTTATGAGCAAAGTATCTTTTATAGTCATTTCTCCCAATATATTACTCAATTGATTTTTCCCCGGGTGTTATGCTTAGAAAGTTCTTCCTCCTACAAGTTCATGTCAAATATCCCTTTTTTCCTGGTACTTTTATGTTTTTTGAGGACAGATAATCCATCTGTAAGTTATTATGAGAGATCTTATGAGGAAGGAATCTAGCTTGACTTTTTTCCAAAAACTTGGCCCGTTGTTCCAAATCCACGTATTGAGTGATTCATTCTTTCACACTTAATTGGAACATTATTTTTACCATATCCTAATTATTTCTATGGAATTAGAGCTCTTTCTATACTTTTAATTTTGTTCCTAAGATAATATCACTCTGTTTATATTTTGTCACTTTAAAAATATATTTTAATATCTGGTAAGATGAATGCCCTGCCTACTTCTTTTTTTTTTCTTTCAACCTGACCAGTTTCACACATCCTGCCAAATTGACTTTAAAATCACTGTCAAGTTCCAGAAATAATTTTATTGGGGTAGAAACTGAAATTCTAATTAGTATATGGTTAATTTTGGATGAGTAAACATGCTTGCAACCACACATTTCCAAACTGGAATCTTTGTATTTATGAAGTGGTTAAAAACATCTTTAATAAAGTTTATAATTTTCTGATTTTAGATTCTTTATACCTCTTTTCTCATTAATATTAAAACTGGGTTCTGGTAGAAGGTTCTTCAGAGCCTCAAATTTCTTGGAAGCTTCTGGAAATCCACAGAATCTTCTTTCAGAATCTGTCAACACCCCTAGATGTGGTAAAAACAAAGCCCAGCTCTCTGACGCTTTTCATCTGTTACTCTCAGCAGGCAGCCTGTACTCAATTCTCTCTTCAGCTTCTCCTTAGAGGAAGACCCCAGGGCCCCTCCCCACTTGGAGATCTCCAGGCTGGGAGCCCCTCACTGTGTGTGTCCCAGGTATGGGCACCCATCATGGCTGGAACAAAATTAGAACTCGGACCAGAACTATGCAGGCTATGTGAGACAAGACTCTTGTCAATGGTGCTCAATTCTGGCCAAGCATTAAAACCACTAGGAAGTTTAAATACAACCGGTGCCTGGGCCTTCCCTTCAGGGACACTGGTACCACTGTTCTGGGTTTAGGGTTCACTGCATTGTAACCCCCACCCACTCCAACACTGTCACCCCAGGGGATGTGATGTGCCACCAGGGCTAAAAGCCATTGCTTTCAACGATGTCCAACTTACTGGGCAAATTGTTATTTACAAGCAGTAGAAACAAACTATGGATGTCTTATGCAAGAAAATAATCTAATGACTTCAAATTTACATAACTTCCTTTGGTCACTGGAAGGTCAGATCACAGTGTCAATGCCCCACCTCACAGTATGACTGCCCATTGCCTGACACATATACCCATGGGCAGACCCAGGTTTTGAGGGGCCATTCTTAAGGAGAAAAACATGCAAAATTATAAACAGAAAATCAGGCCCCAAAGTAAACATTTGGAATGAGGGGAAAGTCACCAAAATCCAACATTTTAAAAGTTGATAAATAGCATAAACATTACAAAATATAGAACTGTTGCATGGTATTTTAATTATTTTACACTCCTCTACAATATGTCTCTCCATTTCATTTTTGGCTGTGTAAGAACATGGTTATACAAGAGAATGTAGTTTCATAACAGCTTCAAAATACAGAACAATAGTAAGTCTTTCTTTTAGCATGGTTTATCCAAATTTCTAAGGGAACATTTAAGTATAAAACAGAAAAGTGGTGAGGTTAGTAGAGAGAGTTCCTCTATCTAGATTCCTTACTTGGCTCCCCTTCTGTACATTTGTGACAACGAATGACCCAACATTCATACTTGTTATTAGCTAACTCCATATTTTATTGAATTTCATTAGTTTTCCCTGTTGTCCTTTTTGGTTTCAGCATATCATCCAGGATAACACATTACAATTAGTCATCTAGTCTCTCTAGACTCCTTTGCACTGTGATGGTTTCTCAGGATTTCCTTCTTTTTGTATTTTATTAATTAATTAAAAATTTTTCATACATTGTTGTAGTCCTCAGTTCTCCCACCACCAAATCTCCCGTGAAGCATCAACATAGTCCCTTGTGTTCAGCCCTCCCCAGTCTTGCCCCACCCCCCGGCCCCTCCTTTGCTGTATGTCTCAGTTCTATAGTCAGCTGGCTAGTTTTAACTTTTTTTTTCTTTTTTTTAAAGATTTATTTATTTATGCATACAAGAACTGGGGTACAGGCCAGAGGTGCGGGCAGTGAGAGGATTCACCAGAGACAGAGAGGGGAACAGAACAGGCAGATCGATGGATATACACTGCCAAGGGGAGCGGTGGGAGAGACAGGAGAGGTCTGCTGCACCATGTGGGTAGCTCTCAGGCTAGGGATTGAACTCATGCTTCCGAGGCTGCGGTCAGCTTCATAGGTTGCGTCTTAACCCCTTGCACCACCAGGGAGGCCCCTAGTTTTAACTTTTTCTTGACCTTTTGTTTGGTTCCTCTATATTCCACATGTCAATGAGACCATCTGGTATTTATTTTTTTCCTTTTGACTAATCCCTTCCAGCTCCATCCACATTGCCGTAAATGGCATGTATTTGCCTTTTTGATTGTTGAGTAATATTTCATTGTATAAATTATACCACAACTTTTTGACCCATTCATCTATTTTGGGGAATTTAGGTTGTCTCCATACCTTGACTATTCTACCTTCTTTTTGATGACTTTCATAGTTTGGAGGAACATTGGTCAGGTATTTTGTAGAATGTCCCTCCATTTTGGTTTGTCTAAAGTCTTTCCATCACCAGGTTGGGATTATGGGTTGAGGGGAGAAAGACCAAGCAAATGAGGTGCCATTTTCATTCCATCAGATGTTAACCTTGATCACCAAATAGGTTTTAAATCATTTGTAATTTTAGGAAAGTTTCTGGAATTGTTGGTAATGTCTGAAATGTTGTAGGTTTGTTGTCAGAGCTGGGGGAACTCTATCAAATCTCATCATTGATATGAAGATAGAAGGATTTTCATGGACCCGTGTCTGGCACATGCATTTCAAATCTTGCTTCTTCTCTTCACTTGCTACACAAAGCCAGGGTCTGACTCTCAAGGGCATATCCATATTGCAACACAAATTCCCATCCTGTCCCTTCTGGCCTGGAGGCTGGGGAATTGGCACAGTGAGCAGTAGAAATGTCCTTGCAGTCATTCTGATGCCAGGGTACCTAGGAAAGTGATGGAAATCATTATGGACCACATCAATGTGTCACATTCAGCCCAGCTTCACTTATCACCCAAAACGCTGCTGTCACTCCGCTACCAACAGCCTATAAGGATGTGTGACAAGTGGTTAGTTGGAGAAGGAGATAGTGGTCTTAACCAATTGCAGTTAAAATGTCTTCTTTTGAAGCTCTTCCAAAAATATATGAATGCATTGCCCCTTGAGTCCTTGGAAGATGTTCATTCAAGGGAAGAAGTCTTGAAGCTTAAGGGCCATCAGACTCACAGTAGGTCTAGTTTCCCCTGTGCCCTGCTGTGCTCATTGGCCCTGGACCCAAGATGCTGCAGTCTGAACAATTGCCCTGCTGTCTCTAAAAATGAGCTGTAGCTGCTGCTGTGCTTGGAAAGATTCTTTTCAGTGCTTACCAAAGTACATCACCATCCCTACTTCAACATCTGGGGCGTGGTAATTGATTGGCTGAGCCTAGATCACATGCATCACCCTGGCAGGGGAGGGGAAGCTGGGAAGGTATCTGTAAATTTGAGCTCGTTGAGGGGGGTCAAGCCCTGAATTCTACTGTAGGATTCCCCAAGTCAGAGGAAGGTTTACTGCTTGTGTTCATGAAGAAACATGAAATGATAGAAGAGGAGGTAATAAAAGTGGTCAATTTCAGGGAGAGTAGGTGTGTGGATTCTTACGGGAACATTTTTGGTTTTTTATTTTTGAAGATTTCTTTTTTATTTATTTATGCATACAAGAGCTTGGGTGTAGGCCAGAGGTGTGGGGGGGGGGTGAGAGGATTCATCAGAGACAGAGTGGGGAGCAGAACAGGTGGATCCACTGAAAAACACTGCTGAGGGGAGCAGCAGGGAGACAGGAGAGGTCTACTGCACCATGAGGGTCAGCTCCCTGGCCGGGGATCAAACTTGTACTGCAGTGACTGCCAATAGCTTCATGGTGCTGAGACTTAACCCCTTGCGTGACCAGGGAGGCCCCTTAATGTGAACATTTTAATATCATCTTTGGGTTTTAAAACGTTCATATATTATCTAGTCAAATATTTTTCGAAGAACTGAAGGGTAATATAATTATATTACCAAATGTCGCAAATCTAGGTAACTTCACTCCAACTTTTTTCTGCAAGGACTAAGAAAACAGCACTACAAAGTACACCCCACTTAAATCTGTTATTCAGTGCTGCCAGATCCATCAGGCCAATTTGCCCTCCTCCTTTCTTTACCTAGCTTGGCATTCCCCCAAATGATTCATTTTCACAACAGCACCGTGAATTGGCAGTGATTGCCCTCTCAAGGGAGGACAAAGATGGAGTGGATTTCCCAAACGATGCAGTATAATATAACTTGGTTCCTTGATGGGAAATTTCAGAGCAGTTTCTCGTATACAAAGGAGCCTTGTTAGAACCGAACACCACATTTTGTCCTCAGATGAATGAACTAATGAAGTGATTTTGAAGATTTGCTCATTGCCCAACGATGAGTCCCTAAGGTCTTGTAAAGTTGCAGTAGGAGTGGGGTTCACCATCCAAGGAAAGAGGCAGAATTTTCCAGAAAATATCCTCTGGGGGTAATCTTTGTCTATCAGGAGTCTCAGGATTCTTTTTAGAGAAGAGAAAGCCCTCAAAGGGGAAGACAGACAGGACCCTGCCTGGGGTGATATTAAAAAACATTTAACAGGCCTCCCTGGTGGCACAGGCAGTTGAGAGCAGTGTTGTGGAGCTGTCAGCAGCCTCTGCAGCGCCAGTTCGATCCCCGCCACCCTTGGAGCAACCCACATGGTGAGCAGACCTCTCCTGTCTCGCCCGCTGCTCCCCTCAGCAGTGTGTTTTGTCAGTCTGTCTGTTCTGTTCCCCACTCTGTCTCTGGTGAATCCTCTCACCCTCCTGCGCATCTGGCCTGTACCCCGGCTCTTGTACAAATAAAATAAATCTTTTAAAAAAAAATTTTACAACATTTAAATATTGTTTAATTTGATTGGGTGACCTCAGCCAGGCTGCAGGGCTGCAGTATACTGCTGATTCTCTCAGCCCTGTCCCTGATCACCCCCCTCAACATTTACCTTTTCTCTGTCACCTTCTTCTCTAAAGTTCTGAATCCCATGTGATCCAGGAAGAGAAGAGGCAACTAGGTTCTAATGTCCACATTTCATGGCCCTGCTACATGCTACCATGGTGAAATCTGGAGAGATCCTGGACAAATTAGAGTGTGTACCCTCCACTTGGGAGGCCTTGACTTAGGGGGGAACATATGTTCCTTAAGAGTAAGGTTGGGGCCTCCCCAGTGGCGCAGCAGGTTGAGCGCAGTGCTATGAAGCTGTCTGCAGCCTCCACGGTGCCGGTTCAATTCCTGCTCAGCCAGGGGAGAGTCCCACATGGTGCGACAGACCTCTCCTGTCTCGCCCACTGCTCCCCTCAGCAGTGTATTTTGTTCCTTCTGCCTGTTCTACACCCAGCTCTGTCTCTGGTGGATTCTCTCACCCTCCTGCACCTCTGGCCTGTACCCCAGTGCTTGTATAAATAAATCTTTAAAAAGAAAAAAGAGTAAGGTCTACGGTGACACCCCTGAAACATAATTCATTGGTAGGTACATGGGGATGTTGAATATAGATTGAAGAAATGAATTCGTTGGCTACACATTCTGCCAAAGTCTTTCTACGAGGGTTATGGAGACTCTCAATACTCAGTGCTTTCTTCCAGTCCAGCATGACTTGGTTGAGAGATGGCAGAAGACCTGGGTTCTAGAAGCCTCCTCTCCTGGCAGGACAGCAATGGGAACCCATCCTGCTGGTCATGAGATTGGGAAGACTCTTCCTGGAAAGCTGGGATTCACCTGTAGGCCTCCCTGTTTCCCACCCCATGGAGAGAGGAAGCTTTTCCACCTCGGAGACCCCTTGGAGCCTGTCCTCTGCAACCCCCTGTGCTCCTGCATCAGCACACGTGGCATGTCAGTGTTCCCGGGTGTAACTATCTGCTCTGCGACCAGCAGAAGCTATAGATAGCTTGGGAACTTTCAGGTGCCTAGGTTAGTCATCACAACCAATGTAATTCAAATACCTGTTTGGCTTGAATTCTTAAGTATTTTTAAAAATTGAATTTAAAAAAAATCTGTTCTGGATTTTTTTTTTTTAACACCACAAAGACCCACCCAAGCACCGCAGGATAAGCCCCCAATAAGAACAAGCTCCTGCTATCCCAGCCTTGGGTCTGACTCCTTTTTCTATGTCTACTCATCATCCCTGTGAGACTTTGGGTCATATTTCCAGTGACAGTCCTGAGCTTGCCCCTTGGGTGCAAGGACAGTTGCTTCTCTCTGACGCTCTGCTACTGCTACAGGTTTGAGCATATAATCTGCCCTTGCTTAGGCCTCCCAGAGCAGGAATGGCCCCGACACGCAGTTCAGAATTTGCTTGCCCAGAGAAGGATGGCTTGTGCCCTGGAACCAGCCACTAAGTTCTTGGAACGCCCTGCTGATGAGCGTAGCTTCGTTTACCTGGGGTCTGGGACCCTGCCATGGAGTCTATGCCAGCAGTGTGATTTATGGGGGAGGAGAGGAAATTGGGCCACATGGTATCGTCTTAATTTCTGGATACAGAGGTCAGCTGTGCAGTCAAATGTGTCTGCGTGACTGAGCCCTAGAAAACACTGCACCCCAAGGCTTGATCTCCCCTGGTTAATAATACTCTGTAGCCTCACATCACGTCTTATCGTGGAGAAGTAGGTGCTCTCTGCACAGCTCAAATCTGAGGACTCCTAGACCCTGCCCTATACACCTGCCTCTTCCCTTGGCTGTACAAACCTGTATTCTATGGTAATAGAATTTCAGGGTAATAAACCATAAACATAAACAGTGTAATGAGTTTGGGGAGTTCCTTTAGCAAATGACTCAACCTGAAGGTGATCTTGGGGGGTCCTGAAACTTGCAGTTGGTTTCAGAGCAAAGGTGATCTTGAATACCCCCAATTGTTAGAGACAGAAGTGAGGGTTGGGGATCCCTGAATTTGGCAAACCTAAAAGCGGAACTTCTGTGTTAACCCACTTGTCCAGGATTCCCATGAGAAGCGTCTTCATCCTAGGCCTCGGGGACGTTCTGTTCTCACTTCTGTCCTGGTTGGCTGGTCTCTTCTGCTCCCCAAGCTCAGAGCTGACTTTTTGCCACCCACCTCCTAGTTACCTCTTTCACTTTTCCCTGTTTCATCTCCTAGCCAAGAGATGGCTTCATCTCCATCTCCAAGCTAGGCTAACCATCCTCTTTCTATTGGATGGAAATCACTGCCTGCTCTTAACAGGCCCAGGTCCTGGGGCTCAGCCTGTTCAGATGAGATCCTCCTTCCACACAGTCAAGTCCTGAGCCACCAGCATTCACCATATATTCTGGGTCAGCATTTGCATATCATACCAGCCTGCTGAAAATAAGTCCCAATATACAGACATAAGGAGATCCAGCTAAAGATGCTATTTTGGCTTCACTATTACCACAGAACTATATGTGGAGGTTTTGATGTAAATGCAGAAGAGCAGGCGGTCTCTGAATTGTATAGGAAGAAATGATGTGGAGACTGGAAAGGACAGCTCTGCAGCTTTTATAAGACAAATCCATCAAGCACAAAAGAGAAAATTAGATTTCCTATTCCATTTTTTCAATACTTGAGCTAAATGCCGTCCAAAATAGTGTATGTTTCTTTAAATCAAAGATTAAATGTTGGAGAAGTACAGTAAAAACACAATAATTTGAATCAATTGATAAAGAGCTCAATATGAGTTAATGAAAGTAAGAATTCCAGAACGTAGTAGAAGAAACAATTATATCCCTTCCAGTACTTACATAGATTAAAAAAAATTTATAACCATGTAGAAGTCTTACTGATCAATTGTAATTAGTAAGCAATTTTCATATGCCATTTCACACTATTTTAATCCAAATTGGTTTACTCAAGTGCTTCAATAATGCAGAGAGTAGTTTCCACTCTTAATTAGGTTAAACGTGTCCAGGCATCTAAGATTATTTGATAAACTTTGTAAAATAGTTCTTGTCCTGTGTGAAGAGGGAGGAGGAAAGTGAGGAGTCCTTAATTCATAAGGAATTAATTGGTTTGAGTGAATTGGAATATTATAGATCTACAAACTCGAGACAGCTGGCTTTAACATATATAAAAGTAGATACATATTGAGAACCGTCTGGTCCAAGAACGTACGATTCATTCTTAGCTGCATCCATTTATGTTTTCTTTCATGCCTTCATTCATTCAGCAAACATTTCTTTGAGACCTATTGTTTCAGACCTGCAATTTTAGTTACTGCAAGGTGTTTTTCTAAGACATGCCAAGCACTCTTCCTGCTGTCCGGGGGATTGCAACTTACTGGAGTTCCACATGAATACAGTTTGGGGTGATAAATGGCCTCCCGGTATGTTCTCCAGTGCTCAGGATTGGGTTTGCATCCCTTCTGCATGAGCTTGGAACTAGAGATTTCCAGGTTCCTATGTGGTCATGTGACCCAGCACTTGCGGTGGAATGTGGACAGGAAGCCTGCTGTTGACAGCAGGTCCTGGCCTGAAGTGATAGGTATCTCTCAGAACCAGAACACAGTGGGCTCTGATAATGTCTTTAGGTCTAGGGAATGAACGATGGAACAATGACTTGACAACTTGGAAGTCATCGCATGCCTGCCCACTCCCTGGCACCCCTGGATAAGCAGATGGGACAGAACTGCCCACAAACCTGGCACACTCACTTTGAGACTGTCCCTTGAGGGGGAAAAAACGACGATAATTTCAAAACCACTTTAGGATGCTATCTTTTTATTTATTTTTATTATGAAGAATTTCAAATAGAAAAGCTAAAAATGTAAAACCTGAAGTCTATCATCAACAGTTTTACTATACTTTAAAAAAAATTACAAACTCTCCACCCATTATCCATGCAATAGTCCCTTTTACTTTTTAGACACATCTCAAAGCGTTCTGCAAACACCTTTGCACTTTCCTCAAAGTACTTCCCGTATGTACTAGACTTCAATCATTTACTTCCCTCTGGATGAAAAAAAAAAGCACATACAATGAAATATACAAATCTTAAATGTATAACTGTTGAGTGTTATCAAATACCACACCCACATTGCCCATACCTTTATCAAGATAAGTATCATTCCATTTTCTCAGATGTTCTGTTGGGATATTCTGGTTGCATGTTTTAGCTTTACCCCAATTCACACACACAGAAATCATTTTAATAATGGCCTGTGCATTGATCATCTTGCATGTGTCAGGAATTTGTATACATAACTTCTTTAATTTTCATGATGTGAGGACATGTTTGGTTAGCTCCATCCTATAGATAAGATAAATAAGGTCCAAAAAGTTGTCTAGGTTTACCCAGCTAGTAAGTGGCAGAGGTGGGTTCTGCATCTGGATGTGTCTGGTACCAAGGTCTGCTAACTGCCCCCACTCTCTGTGTGACCTATACTGCCTGGGGGGCTCCAAAATCTTTTCATTGAAGAAAGACATTGGAGCTACAGCTTGAGCCTCAGCTTCAGCTCTTGAAGGTCACCTGAAGGACAAAACAGGGTTGAAACTTCAGGCAGAGGAAACATCAGACACAAAGGCAATGAAATATGAGGCTGTAATGTCAGTGGGCAGACTTGGGGTACCCCAGAACCCCCCAAACCTGCACATCTGTTCTTCCATCTGCTGCACAAAGACAAAGCATACTTAGTATGAAAAAACTTTAATAGAATAGTATTCATAGACAGGATAATACAAAGGATAATGGTTTTCCAATAAACACCCAGTTACCATCCCCCTCATGGGTAAATGCCCAGCCAAATAGAGTTGATCCAAAACTTGGCCACTGAGCCCAGAAGCTCCCCACAAGTCTAAGTCTGAAATGAAAGAAGCAGAATCAAAGTACAAATCAAGGTAACAGCTGCCATTTTCAGCCTCCCATGGGTCTCTCACCACTTCTCTTCCAAGTGTCTCTACATGAATCATGTGTCTCCTTCCATGTCCCCCAACTCTCTGGTGCAAGTCCAAAGCCAAGAAGCAAACCTGACTTCTCACATGTCTACTACGTGTGCCTCCTCTGAGTCTTTGCCTGAATGTTTGCTCCAAGTCTTGCCACTCAGTACCACCCTTCATTAGGTGGGACAGGGAACCTGAAAGCCCTCCTTTTTATGGAGACCCCCCTCTGTAACAGTAATATTTTGAGAACTACTAATGTGACCATGTGCACAGAGCTCAAGGTCACAGACAATCAGGTTAAAAGTTATAGAGATTTCAATGCTTTGCTAGAAGTAGATTGTACTTGGTCCTCTAGTCAGAGAGGAAATATCAAAGAGGTTTAAGCAGGTATGATATTGTGATATAAGAAATAAGTATTTGGGTCACTCAGATGACTCAAATGCATATCTCTCATACATATTTGGTCTTCATCCACAGCACCTGGCTCCATGTTCTTCTTGGAATATTCTATGAGTTACAAGTGATAAAGGTATCTCCTGTTATGTTAATAAAAAGGTAACTTTTAGAAAACTCCTGAGGATGGGGGCTGGTTGCCAGGGAAACCAACTTGCAAAGAGAGTTGGAATTTCCAGTCCTATTCTAGTGACCTTCAGGGAGTGGAGAGAGACTGGAGGTTGAGTTCAATTGCCAGTGGCCACTGAGTTTATCAATCATGCTTATGCACTGAAGCCTCCATAAAAACTCAATGTGGGGTTCAGAGAGCTTCATAAGCACAAAGATTGGGGGGAAGGTAGCAGTCCTGGAGAGGGCATGGACACTCTGAGACTTTTCCCTATACCTTACCCAATGCTTCTCCTCCATCTGGTTGTTGATCTTTATCCATTAGTATTCTTCATAATACAGTAGTGATCTAGTGAGTAAATGGTTTCCTGAGTCCTCTGTACCATTCTAGGAAATTAATTGAAACTGAGGAGGGTGTAGTGGGGACCTCTGATTTATAACCAGTTGGTAAGAAGCACAGGTAATAATTTGGGCCTGCAATGCACACCTGAAGTCTAGGAAGGGGGTGTTGGGCACCTATGATCTCTATGATGGTTGGTTAGAACCATGGGCTTGCTAAGGGCTTGGACTGGCAACTGAGACTGAGCCCCTAACATGTGGAATCTGATCTATTTCAGGTAGATGGTGTCAAAATTCAGTTGAATCCTCAGATATTTTGCTAGCGTCCAGAAGCCTCAGCATACACTTCCCTATTGTTGCAATCAGGTTGCAGAGAACACCAACTCCCCACCTCCTATAAGGAACATGTGCATTTCTGAAGAGTCTTCCATGTTTCCCTGGGAAAACTTTGGGAATGGGAACCCCTACTTGTTTCCTGTGGTTTGTAAATTGTTCTCTAATTTTAAAGGTTGACCAGGGATTTTCCTGCTCTGGCTACAAAAGCATTGGTAGGAGAAGGTGAAAGCTTCTGTGCAGGGGGGCAGAGGAGATTGTGGGTAGAGCAGAGGCGGTCAGAAGGAAGGGAGTTTAGGGGAATCTGAAAATACGGTCATTACAAAGCTATGAGAGACATTTTCCTATACAGATGGTCAGCAGACACAGGGAAAAAATGTTCATCATCACTTCTTATTAGAGAAATGCAGATAAAACTAAAATGAGATGTCACTTTGCACCTATGAGAATGGCTTATATCAGAAAGACACTAACAATAATTGTTGGCAAGAATGTGGGGAAAAAGAAACCCTTTTACACTGTTGGTGGGAATGTAAATTGGTGCAGCCATTTTGGAGAGCTATGTGGACCTTCCTCCAAAAAATCAAAATAAAACTATGATATGATACAGTAACCCCACTTCTGGGTATCTCTCAGAAGGATGTGAAACCATCAACCCAGAGTTACATGCACCACATGTTTATGCAGCATTATTCATAGTAGGTAATCGATGGAAGCAACCTAAGTGCCCACCAACAGAGGAGTGGATAAAGATGATGCAGTCTACACACACAATGGAACACTATTCAGCTATACAGAAAGATGCAATTTTGCCAATTGAAAAAAAAAAACTCACGGGGATTATGTAAAGTTAAATTAGTCAGAAAGAGAAAGACGAATATTGGATAATTTCACCTATATGGGCAATATAAGAAAACTAAGCAGATTAAAGGATAAAAGAAAATAAAAATTAAGCAGTGGAAATCAAAATGAAATCACCAGCCATGAAAAGGGTGGGGAGGTGGAGCAAGGGTGGCAGATGTTTTGTTTTATTTAAAAAAAGTTATTTTCCTTAAACGACTTTTTTTTTTTCTGGTATAAGCCAGAGATGAGGGGGAGGGGGATGAGAGGATTCACCAGAGACAGAGTGGGGAGCAGAACAGGCGATAAGCTCCCTGGTCGGGGATCAAACTCAGGCTGCAGTGATGATAGCCCTGAAACCTAATCCCTAGGCCACCAGTGAAATAAATTTAAAAAGTCAAATCAGGAATCTGTGGTCTCAGTTCTGGAGGCTAGAAATCCAAACTCAAGTTGTGATGGGCCATGCTCCCTCTGAAACTTCCAGGGGGAGGATCCTTCCTTCCTCTTCCAGTTTTTGGCAGCCCCTGGTGTTATTTGCTTTGAGGCAGCAAAACCCCAATCTGTCTGGGTCTCCACTGGCTCATTGTGTCTCTTTTTGAAAGCACGCCAGTCCTGTCAGACTAGGGGCCCAGCTGACTCTGGCATGACCTCATCTTAACTAATCGCAGTGGTGTACACCCTATTTCCAAAGAAGGTCACATTTTGAGGTCCTGGAGGTCAGGACTTCAATATAGCTCCTTTTTTCCAGAAATGTGCAGAAATTAGCCCATACACCTGATTGAGAAGTTCAATTAGAAATGACTGAACCCCCGGGCCTCCCCGGTGGCGCAGCGGTTGAGCGCTGGGTTGCGAAGCTGCCTGCGGCACCAGTTCAATCCCCGGCTGCTCCCCGGCCACCGGAGGAGGGTCCCACATGGCGCGCAGACCTCTCCTGCCGCCCGCTGCTCCCCTCAGCAGTGTCCTTCGGTCCTTCTGCCTGCTCTGCTCCCCGCTCTGGCTCTGGTGAATTCTCTCACCCTCCCGTGCTTCTGACTGTGCCCAGTGCTTGTATAAACAAAACAAACAAACAAACAAACAAATAAATAACATGCCTCTGGGGAAAAAAAAAAGAAAGAAAGAAAGAAAAATAAGAAATGACTGAACTCCCTCAACCAAACCTAATGGACGATCATCCCACCTCCCCTTGTTGCTTCAGGCCTTCATTTACTTCTTACTCCCTCTCCCCCCAGCCCCTCCTTCCCACACCTTCCCCTATTTCTTTCCCTCTGTCCCCCGTCCCTCTGTTCCTTCCTGCCATCACCCCTCCTCCATCTGGCCCTCTCCTTATTAGGCCTCCCCCACAGTGAGGTGCACAGATGAGAAATGTCAGACCATCCAGAATGGCCCGGCCAGCTCGCCAACAGCTCCTGGGCCCCAGGGAAGCGGGAGGAGGCCAGTCTCAGCCTGAATGTCCTTTGGCTGCAGGAACCTTGTCTCGCTGCCATTTTTAGCAGCCACTTAATGTGCAGGGACACTGCCCTGGCCTCATACTGTCACCCCAGACCTGCAGGCGATGCCTCGGCTCCAGCCCTGCTGTTGCCTGTCACGGGCCCCTGCCCTGCTGATAACAGCCGCCTGCTCCTCTGACATCGAGAGGCGTCTGCCGGGACAGCGAGGACGGTGCTGCAGTTTCCGTGGAAACCTGAGTGCCCGTGGGGACGCTAATGGGACTCTGATCGACCACTGGACAAGGTGTCCGGAGTTCTGAGACAGCATCAACCTTCTACGTGACACCCCATCTGTGGCCCTGGCCCCTCATGCATGCACCCTTGCTGGGCCCAACTTGCTTTGGGGTTCCTGAGCCTGCTCACCTGTCTGGGATGGGGTGAAGGAGTCAGAAGAAGCACAAACACAAACCAGGATTCTCTTGCCCATAGTAGGGGTGTGTGTGTGTGTTTTGTTATATCTGTAGGAAGAAATGGATGGAGAGAGGAGAGATAATAAGGAGCCTTCTTTCTTCTGGAAAGAGGGGGGCGTGAGACGCTGAAGGTTTGGTTTAATGAGAGCCATTTTGAGCCTTACAGCCCTAGTGGTACCGCTGGAGTGGGGGAGTGCAGGGCGGTCGGGAAGGGGCCCCATGTCGAAATCCCCCTTCCCTCAATCTTGCAGCGGGTCATGGGGAAGCTCGGGACCTTTTGCCGTCCTCAGCCAGGACTTTGGACCTGTAGCTGATGGGCAGATACAAAGATAACATCTCCCTCCCGCGGGCGGAGCTGGTGAGTGTCTAGTGAGGGATCCTGGGAAAGCCCTCAGAGGCGACAGGCCCCTGAGTGGACAGCAATGAGTTCATTTCCTTTAAATTTGAGAAATATTCCTAATTGCAGTCATCAGTGACAGTATCCCCTACTTGGAGATTCGGTTACACCTGCAGGTTATTGCTGCAATTTTGATTTATCGATTCACAGCAACATCCATCAGTCACTGTTTACTAAACCTGGTTCCTTCCCCAGGATCCACCTCCCTTCCTCCCGGTAGGCGTAGAACTGCCTGCTGGACCACATTTCCCAGCTCCCCCTGCAGCCTGCCCTGCCCCTGGGACTAAGTGCCAGCAAATGGGATGCAGGAAGAGGAGGTGTACCACTCCCAGGGCCCTGCCCCTTAGGGTCCTGCTTGTCCTTCACACCTCTTATCCCAGATGGAAGGTGGACTTGGAGACAGTGAACAGTTCCCGGGAGGATGACATCACACAGAGCCACAGAACAGCAGAAGGAAGGAGCCACCCCTCCCCCAACCCCACCCCGGGGAGCAGAACCACCGCGCTGCCCACCTGCCACAGACAAAGCAAACCTCAAATGACAGAAGAGGGAGCCTCTGTCTTGTCTGAGTCGCTCTCATTTTCATCTTTGTTAAAGCAGCTGAACCAATATAACCCCAACTCTATTAATGAATCATTCACTTTTATCATGCACACTATCCATCTTCAAAAGCCTGAGGGTTCAATTTGAACCTCCTTTTTCTTGTCAAGAATCTGCTCACGTGTTACCTATTTTTTCCTGCTAAACCACCCTCCACTGCTTTCCCCCAAAGGGTTTCTTATACCAGGAAGTTGGCCCAGAAACTGAAAAAAAAAATCAGATTCTAGGGCCAATGAAAGGTCAGATCAGATGTTTCGACTCCAGAGAAAAGTCTGCAGAGCAAAAAACCTGGTAGGTTTTAGGACTTGTAGGGGCCCTGTGGGCTCCATGACCTTATTGCCCAGATTTTAATGACGATTTTCATTTTAAATATTCTGGCCCAGTTCCCATAAAGGTGCACGTGGTTTTTGTGGAGAACTGTGCGCACCACCCCCAGGGACTCCTCCGCCAAATGCCCTTCTGGTCCTCTGAGTGTCAGCTGGGAAGGTCTGGATTCAGGCCTGTGGGCCGCTCCCTCCAGCCACCTCCTGGCCTGCTTTCTGACTGATTCTGTCTATTCTAAGACTTGAACTGAGCTGCACTTATCTGTAGAGAAGTGGGTTTTTGTTTTTTGAGAAATTAATCTCCTTTAGAGATTAAAGTTCGTCTCCCTCAGCTTCCTTACAAACTCACAGTATTAAAAGTGGGTCATGGAAAAATAGTTGCTCCATTTTCTAGCCAGACAATAGCTTCAGGCAGTGCCCGGTTCTCCCCGTTTGGCCACGGCTGGAGCCCCAGAGAGTCCTGAGCAAGGGCACCCTGACAGAGTGGACAGCCCGGCCCAGGCACTCGCCCTCCGTTCCTGCTCTGCTGTCCCCTTTTCTGGGCATCACTAATGCATGCTGCTGGCCTCCAGGGGGCTCCTCTCTGCTCCTGCTTCCCTCTGCTCCTCCTTCCTCCCCTCCCAGGATGCATTATGATCAAGGACAAGGACGTTTTATTGGGTCACGGGGCTAGGAGAGATCTTTTTGTCTGTCTCAGGGTTCTATGCTCTGAGACTGTCCCCGAGGGTATTAATATTTAAAAATAGTTGCTGGCCCCTCCTGGACGATGGTCTGCTGCTACCCCTCACCCTTAATGAGACTTGCTCTTGTTAATCAAGGCAAGCAAACGTCACGTGACCAGAGTCAGCTCCAGGCAGAGGCTTAAGAAGCCGTGCGGGGGTTTGCTGTGAGGCTTCCCTCTGCCTCAAGGTGGATCATGGTTCAGAAGGAAGTGGCTTCATCAACCTGGATCCCAAGGAAGAAAGACATGTAGCTTGAGTAAGAACTAAATTTCTGTGGCTACAAATCACTGTGACTTGGAGATTGTTTCTGCAGCATAATTATCCTTTTTAAGTGTGTGCAAATCAGCTTGGACTTTTCTTTGTAGCTGGGCTTGGTTTGGGTCTGCAAAGGGATGGCTGCATCTTAAGATGCTATGGAGAGATTAGGCTACTTCTGCTTTCGGCATTAGATTCTCTCTCTTTCTCATTGTTGTTTCTCTCTGTGTGTCTACTTTTGGGGTGTGTCCTGTGTTGTTAAGAGTGTAGATGAGGACACACCATCCAGGTCATCCTCTTGTTCCCTGGCTTGCTTTATTTCAATCAGTCTCTACATTTCTCAGCTGTTCCCACTTGGAGCCCCCAGACTCCCCAGCTGCTTCCTCTCATCAGGTGGGGACCAGGTGCTCTGCAGAGGGAAAGAAGCTGGCAGTTTGAACTGATGTTAAGATATTATCCAGACCTGGAGTGTTTGCATCTCATGTGAAGAAACTCTGTTTGAAGGCATTCTAGGAAAAATTCCTAGTGAACTCATGTAAACCCAATGTGACATTATTCAAATGCCTGGGTGAGGCAGATGACAATGAGAACATGCTCGGAACTGTCTCAAATGATCACATGGACTTTTAAAGTAATTATATCCCAGTTTTGGCCCATTTAATCTTGTGTTCCATCAAGACACTCAGATCTTCCTTATGGGTCCCTTAGATTCTCAGGGACTCAGTGTTTAGGACTCAGAAACTGTGGGTCTGTTTCTTCAGAGCCTAGGTAGAGTCAGCAGATCTCCATTCCCATCCATTTTATGCTGAGACAAAGTTATTTCACTATGCTTCATCTGTAAAATAAGAATAATCACAACTTGTTAGAGCTCAGCAGGATAATATATGTGAAGTATTTGGCCCAGGGTCTGGGAGGTAGTAAATTCCTGCTGGTCTGCTTCTGCTGCTGTTGCCGTTGTTATTACTTTGGGGTATCTGGCCCTCCAGAGCTCCAGGGTTACAAGCTCTGATTCTCTGAGCCTGTTTTTATTGGAAATTTGGTGGCGGAGTGATGGAGGAATTGTGTTGTGGATCAAGTATTCAACCTTGCTGGTCCTCAGTGTCTTAGTTATTAATAAGCATGTGCTGGCATGCCACTTGCTGCACTTAGCTGACACATGTTGCCTTACACAGTCCTCAGGTAACCCTGGGAGTTGGCATTCCCATATCATGGGTGAAGAAGCGACGCAGGGAGGTTGAGACCCTCACTCCAAGTCACCAAACCAGAAAGTTGCTGAACCAGAGTGTGAACCTAACTTTCTCTGGTCTTGTTTTATAACAAACATTCATCTGGCTCCTGGCACTAGAATTGGCCCCTCACTCCATGCTTTTAAGTGCTGTTACTGCCTCCATTGCATAGATGAGGAGGGACGAAGAGGCCAGCACAGACCTGTTCATATAGATTGGAATGACAGAGAAGGCAGACCCAGCAGCCCGGCCCAGTTTCTCCAGGACACTTCTTTGTTGTACACCTCGTTCCCTCTCAAGAGGTTCTCGCTTTCTCAGTGGGCAAGTAGCTGCCCTCATGCTACAGATGTGGCCTTCCCTCCCCCATCCTTTCAAGCTGCTAAGAGGGGATCCACTGCTCTGTAGAGAGCCTGTCCCCTCTACCCTGCCTCCTCCTCAGCAGTCAGTGGGCTTGCGTAGCCAGCTGAAGAGCCAGAGGGGCTGGGCATTGGGTAGGCTGCCAGTGTAGACAGCATGCCTGTGAGTGCCTCAAGAGAACCACATGTTAGCACTGTCAGGAGACTCCAGAGTCCAGTGACCTGTCTCTGTGCAGATCCCACCATAGGAATCCACTGTAGCGGAGCCTGATCTCATCCACTGCAAAGACACCACGGTAGACGTGGTCAAATGCCTTGTGGAAATGCAATCACAAGCAGGGCTATTCCAACTTCTTCAAGCAGGACTCCCATGCAAACACACAAAAATTCTTAAAAAGGTAACCCGCTCTGCCCAGCACAGTAAAATCCAACCACTGTTGACCTAGACTTCGGCAGATGAGCGTACCATATGGCTAAGGGTGTCCCTTGGCAAAATAATCAAGGTTGTTGCCAGAGGACAACACTTCCTTCCTAACTTGGATTTCCTCCCCTTCACTAGACTTTATGGGGCACCTGTAACCATTTCACTTCTGCACCCCAGCTTATTCCAGCCAGGCCTGCAGCCTGGTCTTAGACTGGGAAAGGACTTTAATTCAGTTGCTTCCATCTCTCCAAATGACACAGATATCTGGAGATGCCTAAAAATATTGTCTCTGCCTGAAGAAGTCCCCCAGCAAATACTAGACTCACCAGCAAAGGGAGCAGGAGAGTGCTCACTCCATTTCCTGCCAAATTACATCAGTAAGGTTCTCACCCTGAGTCAAAGTTACTCTTACAAATTCCCCCCATTCTCCTAAGTGCACCTTCTGGAGAAACAAGATCAAGACTATTTCCTCCTCTGCATGACAGCCCTTTAATATTTCATTGCAGCTATTCTTTTTTCTTTAGTCTCCAATTCCCAGAGGTAAAGCTAGCCATTCTTCTGTCCATTATTCCTGCAGGATGGAAGACTATCCAATTCTTCCATCCATTATGCTTATAGTCTGGTTCTGAACCTCTCGGTGTTATGATTTCCCTGATTGGAATACTCAAGATTGTCGATGTCTCCTTAAAATGAGAGCCCAGGGAGAGACCCCACTGTTAGAACTGGAACTAGCAGTGGGTAACGTGGAGTAGGGGTGGCGTGAACATTCCCAATTGTGGGCTGGTCTCCTGAGCCAGGGTTTCGTTTCCTTTCTCTAGGTCCTGTGTCTCAATGATGGTTCCTTTTATCTTGTCTTCTTATACCAGCTGCTGCCAGTTATGTTTCCCCACCTTTAAACTTGGACTAGAGGTTCTTTTTGAAGCTAAAAGGCAGGTTTTGATATTGATTACTATTTAAACTCATCTTAACTTTACCCTTCAAAACAAAAGTCTAGGCAAATTCAACATGTTTCCCTGTCAATGACATTATTCTATCCTTTCCATTTCAAATCATTTTCAATTCCCCCTGTCCCCCCAAAAAATTCTTGTACGCATTTGTCCAAGAAAGATACTGGAAAGAAATTCTGCCAGATGCAGAAAAAGACATTGAGTTATCCATTAAAAAGAATGTTCCAGAAAAATGTCAAAAGAGGCATTCTGTTAGACTGATCACCAACACATTTTAAGTGGATGACTCGGAAATTAGCTAGAAAAAGAATGAAGCGATCGTCATCAGTCAGTCAAAGGGTGAACGGAACCAGCCATAAGTGCAATGAGTAAGATTACATCTCATCCACTACAAAGACACCATGGTAGACTTGGCCAAATGTCTCATGGAAATCAAAAGATGAGAGAGAATGCAGATTCCCAGATTCAGAGGCACTCATTAGGAACACTTGGGTTTCTCAGGTAAGAGAAGGAGCAGAGAAAGTTGGACAATTGGGACAACTGTGTCCAGTGGTTCCCAACAGAAGCCAATGCCAAAGAGAGAAAAGCTGGAACAAGGTCAAGACAAGACCATTCTTCTGTCTTGGGATCTGAAAGGAGAGCAGTTGAAGGAGGTTGGGTGTTACGGAGGGAGAACTCGTGAGAAAGGACACCCACAAATCCACTGCAGTATTTGGTGAAATATTACACATGGCTACACCTGGTTCCTGTGGCTCAGCTTCTGTGCCCCCACAGTGGTCAGAGGGCACCCATCCCCAGCACACCCTTGTCCTCACTGGAGCCTTCTGCCAGTCCTTGGCATCAACACCTGTGCCAGAGTTGGCACTTTTTGCCATTATCCCAATCAGCACAAGCAGAAATCAAGCATAGAAGAAGCAGAGTGTTAGGTGGCTCTTGCTCCTTTCAGTTAGACAGGAACACTAACGTGACTTTTCAAAATAAATTTGGCTCTAAAGCAAGTAGCTACTATTTCCCAAGAACAAAAGTACAAGGAAGAGTCACCATCACACCAGGCCTTTCTAATTTCAGAAAGTGTTGATTTTCCCTCTGAGGCCAAGCAATATCTTTTTTATTCTGTTCAATTAGATATACACGAGGAAAAATAAGGCACCAGGATAGCTTGAGGTTTGTGTGACCGACAGGGCTTTCTTGCACCTGAAGTGTGGATTGCATTCCCACCTCAACATGCAATGCCCCCCAAGTGTGGAAGGAGAACCTTGGGAGATTATAGTCCATGATTATTTCTGTGATGGATGGAAAGTCAGCCTCCAGCTGGACCTGCTAGGAGGAGTCTGTTCAGAGGTGGGACTGGGGCTGCCCCACGCCTTGGGATAAGAAATGCCTCCACCCTAACTCAGTCTCTCGTCTGACATGTGTGTCTGTTAGACTGGGCCCCTGGGTCCCGGGTCAGATGCTTTATGTCATATGCACCTTATCCTCTTCGGCGATTTCTACCTCTATACAGAATATTTGACTTTCTGACTCTCCCAGAGCAGGCTATAAATAAGGATATTGAAAAGAAAAATTTGGAGGATTATGTGTGAGTTAGCAAATTTTCCCCAAAGTTTTAACATGTGACATGCATCTCATCTAAGACCATCACCTGAGATAGTTTCCCCTTGTCTTCAGCAATGATAGTTCCTTTTTTTTAAGCAGCAGAATTGATTTTTTCAAATGAAATTTTACACAGATGCCCAATATATAAGACAGACAAAAGTGCAGTGTCACCTAAGTTGCTCTTGAGCCATGGAGGAGAGACACGGGGCGCCCTGACAGAGTAAGCCTTGCTTAAGCCCTGTTGGAGTGAGAATGGACACGTGTGAGGATGAGGGCATTGAATGGCGCCTAGTTCCTTCCATGTTTAAATGATTTACAAGGCCAGAGAGCAGGGAGAAAGAGGGTTGAGAGAAAGGCCACAACATTCCCTACTCCAGAGCCCCCTCCTCCATCATCCACTAAAGGATCATAGACACCCCAAGACTAGAAACAGCCTCTCGAAGCTGCTTACCCCCTTCTGGGCCTGGTCACCCCATGATGAGGAGGAGAGGCCCAGACACATTTGCACATCTGGTTCTGATGACTGCAAACCCATCCACGTCAGAGTAGATTGCCTTTCCCAGGAGAGCTGGCCGGCCCCGCCTTTTCTCCTCGCCTCCCAGGAGGAAGGGAAGCAGATAGTTAGCAGTGTCTGGGAGTTAGGACATGGACAGTCTCTGTAGGAAATGTGCTCTCAATAATGTTTGCTGTCAAATGAAAACATCTACCTCCTGGTTCAAGAAAGTAATAAGAACCACTCGTAGTGAAGTTGACACGACAGTATTTCCTTCCCCACTTGGCCTAAGCAAACTATCATTTTGGAACCCATCATGCTCTAAGAAAGCAAGATGTCTCACTCAAACGAGGGTTAGGCCACAAGCTTCTGGTGGGGCCTTGACAGGGTAGGCCAACCTGAGCCCTCTCATCTGTAAAACTAGGGACAAAGGTGAGTTCAAATGGTCCAGAATTTTCAATAACAGCACAAGCTTTGGACGGCAAACTCGTATTCTGTAAAGCATTTCACTTTCAGGTTGTCAGAGATTGAGCTCACATTCAAGAAACTGCCAAATGGGAGTCCAAATCCCGGCATGTCAGGAGGGGAGGGTGATCCTTATGCCATTTTATAGCACCTCGTGATTCAATGACTCCCTAAGCCAGGTGTTGCCATGATGGTATCTCACAGATGTGGTTAACAGCTACAGCTACAATCAGTTGACTTTAAATAAGGGGGACAATCCTTGCTAAGGTGGTGAGCCTCATCTAATCAGTTAAAGGTTTTAAGAACAAAAACTAAGATTTCCCCAAAAATTCTGCCACAAGGTTGTAATGTAGAAACCCTCACTATTGGTCTACCTTATAGATTTTAGACTTGCCAGGCCTCTTAATGGTATAAGCCAAATCCTTAAAACAAATCTCTTTACATAAGGTAAGAGGTCCTAGAGCACATTATTCCTAAGAAACAGAGACAAGGCCCTGATCAAACAGGGCAAATAGAGATCAGGACAAATAGAGATCCTGACAAACAGAGATCAGGAGCCCTGATCTCCTTGAATTCATGATTCATTCCTGTTCATCCTGTTTTGCTTTGTTTTTTGTTTTGTCAGTGGGTGTTAAAGACCCCTGTTATTGAATTATTGTCAATATCTCCCTTTCTGTTTCTTAATCTTTGCTTTCTTTATTTTGGCATTCCTATGTTGGGTGTACTAGATAAGGATATAAAATTGTCATGTCTTCTTGGTGGATTGAATTATTTGTCATTATATAATGTCCACCTTGGTCTCTGGTCAGGATCTACTTTTCAAAAAATCCAAACCAAGACCCATCCTCTGTCTCACTGCTGGAAGTTTCTACATGCCCCTTCAGCTGACTTCACTGGTGTCTCCAGGCATGACTGGAGTTCTTATTGCCTCAGCTAAGCCTCCCCATGGCAGACAAGAGGGAAGCTGTGAGCCAGAGGGAATCCAGGGCTTTCCACAAGGGAGCACTGTGCTATATTTTTCCACTCTTTTTGCTAAAAAAGTTTCCTTTTTCAAAGTTAAAAACAGACAAGTTAATTTTTATAACAGCTTTATTAAGATATTCACATTATATAATTCTCCCATAGAAAGTAAGCAACTCAACAGTTTTTCATATATGCAGAGTGGAGTGGTGCAGCCATCACCCCAATCAATTCTGGAACATTTCAATACCTCAAATAGAAGCCCCCAACCCAATCACAGCTACTCCGCATTTTCCTCCAACCACCTCCAACCTGTCTTAGGCAACCATTTCTGTCTCTCTGCATTGGCCTATTCTGAATGTTTCCTATAAATGGAATCATACAATGTGTGGCGAACAGAATTAACTTCTTTCACTTAGCACGTGTTCTCAAAGTTCAACCTGTGTCAGCAACTCTTTCCTTTGTACTGCTGAATAATATTTCATTGTAAGGATAGACTACATTATGTTTATCCTCGTTTCATTTGATGGACATTTTGGTTGTTTGAAAAAATAGTTTCTTATGTTTAACTAAAGTCTGCCTTAGAATTATTTCTCAGTTTTGACCTTCTAGGTCAACCCCTGACAAACTTCCTCCTTCCTTACGTGAGAGTTCCTCTAATATCCAGGAGGGTCTCCTGGACGCTGACCATCAGCAGTCGTCATCATGGTGGTGTGAGCTCTAGACTAGGCCTTCCTCACCATACTGAATGTGTTCCTCCAATAAATCCACTTTACCACAACCCCCTTAACCACACATGCTCAGAGCAGAACATCACAGCAAGTACTACCCTCCGCATCATTCATTTATGTAACAATTAATGACAAAACGACAACCAAGCTGAACAGGAATCCTACTAAGAGACTCTGACCCAAGAAAGGGCACATATCCATTTTTTTAAGCATTAATATGCTCTAAGAAAGCTCCATCAGGGCCCCTTTCCCGCAGAGACATCCCTCTGGGAAAGTAGGAGAATCCAGCTGCAATAATAATGCCATTCACTCAGAAGCCTTTGTGAAGTGGTTGGATAATGCTCTTTTCTCAGCTGTGTAACTGTGACCACATTATTGCTTTCAGCTAAGGAAGAAGTTTCATGAGGATGAGGCTGCTACGCAGGTGTACATGAGAAAGGAGGGAAGGGGGGAAAAGCCTCTATAGCTCTCTTGCACCCCTCCTCAGCACTGGCCATCATAGATGCATTTGTTTTATTTCATGAGTCTGTCTTCCCAGCTTGAATAAGGACCCTCTAGCACAAGAGTTTATGTGCTACAGGTCACTTGTGTCCCATGTCACAGTCCCAACAAAGCTTGTGCTTGGTGAATGCTTTTGGAGAATAGATGATTGGCTGGCGGGCTGGCTGGCTGGCTGGCTGGCTGGATGGATGGATGGATGGGTGGATGGATAGGTAGGAGGATAGATGGGTGGGTGGGTGGGTGGGCAGGTGGCTATGTGGGTGGATGGATGGATAGATGACAGATGGGTGGGTGGATGGATGGATAGATGACAGATGGGTGATGGATGGGTTAACGATGGATGATAAATATATAGATGAAGGATGAATGGATGGATGCATGGATGGATGGTGGATGAATGAAAGGGTGGGGGAGGAGAAAGGAAAGAAATACTTGACCACAAACAGCATCATCACCACAGCGGTTAAGCAAAAGATTACACCAGGAGATAGTGCATGGGTGACTTGGGGAAGGAAATTCTATGGGGACTCAATCTGAGGGGGTGGGGGGAAGCAAATATTGTCTAAAAAATGTAAAAAATGGTAAAAAATAAAATAAAATGAGGCTATAGAAGGTAAAAAAAAAAAAATTACACCAGGAAGCAGCTGATCCAGTCCTGAGTGTGGCGGCTTCTGGAAGTTCTGTCTGCTTCTCCCAATTGACCAAGTAATATTCTGTTTCCACATACCTATATCTGTATCAGACCTCCCAGTACCCTGGAGAACACTGGGTTGCTTATCTTAATAATGCAAAAAACATGCATGAAAGACTCTTTGACTATAAATTCCCATTCAGATACAAATTGTGTGGAGCAGTGATACTATTATTTCCTTAGTTTGTTTGGATCCAGGGTGTTGACAGGTATCCTTGGCCAGTTAGCAACAATTGCAGCTTGCATGACCATTTCTCCTCAGTGCTCTTTGGAAACCCAAGCAAAGAACTGAGAATTAAAAGCCATCAAATGGCTATAGGATGCTTAATATATAGGATCAGCTTGCCCAACTACCTCTGTACAAACTAGGAAATTGATGGGAGAGGTGACATCTTCAAGGTACATAGGAATTGTATTAACTGATAGAAATTTCAGAACCCAAGTCACACGATTTCCAGTTTCTTTGCTCCCCATTCCCCTTCCCCACCCCACCCCAGCTTCCTCTCCAACATTCTGGCTGATCTTTCCATAAGTCCGGTCAGCACTCATTGCAAATGCACTGCCATTAACCTTTAACGACAATTCCTGGCAACATCAAAGAACACAGATGACTGCCCCAAATTCTCTTTGGTTCATTTTGGGGGGCTTGTTGCCTCAATGGTGGGGTCTCTTAGCTCCTTTCAAATTCATTTCTTGCTGAGGGCTCTCTAACTCCAAGTTTGGCCAGGGGCAATGAGTTTGAGATTTCCTGGTGAGATGGGAGCCTTGGAGAGTCTCTGAGAAGCAAGTGACGTCTCTGATGATGCACAGCCTCATAACAGTGCTTGGTTGCCTTAAAAAAGCTCATCCAAATCACTCCGATTATTTCCCCTGGTAGAGATCCAGCCCAAAATATCCAGCAGTCCATTCCCAGTATACTTTCAAAGCTAGTAGGATAGTGATCTGGGGAAATGTAAGCACTGTTGCATCATAGCCCACACCTTCCTGTGTTTGCAGCTAAAACTGACCCTGGTTGATGGGGTAAGTAGGGAGTAAGAATTCATAAAATCTCATCACTGAGACCCAACACTAATGTTTTTTGCTCCAAGAATTC
Source organism: Talpa europaea (assembly GCF_964194135.1). Taxonomy (NCBI): domain Eukaryota; kingdom Metazoa; phylum Chordata; class Mammalia; order Eulipotyphla; family Talpidae; genus Talpa; species Talpa europaea. The sequence goes on from NC_140070.1 coordinate 139,475,356, forward strand.
TTCAAACCAGAGATGTACCTCATGTCTGCCCTGGTGGAAAGCAAATGTTTGGGATTGGAAATCAGAAGACCCAGATGATGGGGAAGCTTGGCCAGGTCACAACTGAGTGATGTTAGGTAAGTCACCTGACCTAACAGAGTTTTAGATTCTTCATCCATGAAACAGCAGTGGTAAGAATACAATTGTCACGGGCTGATATTACAAGTAGCCAAGGAATAATTTAAGTAAAAAAAATACTGTTAAGTTAAAACTTACTCAATGACATTTGTTGGAGTAGGGTAAGGAGGTATTTATCCAAGGGATGCCATGACTATTGGTGGAGGAACCACTGAAATGGGGTCTTGCCCTGGGGGAGAAATTGGCCTCAACTTCAAAAATAATATGTATAAATGGAGTTTTATAGCCAAGAAGTAGATTGGGAATCAATGGATGCAAGTTGACTAAGAGGAACCATCCAAGGTGCGAGGGATGGATTCTGGCTAGAGTGACCTAAAGGGACCCTTGCAGAAAGCAGGTTTGGGTGATCAGACATCCCATGGGGGGTGGAGGATGATGGGGAACATAATCAAATGGTAAAGGTGGGGGATCTGCTTAAACCAACTTAGCAGAAGTCCTGATAAAAATTAGATACTACGGAGCGGAACACAAGAGTCAAAGCCAAGTTGAAGAGTTCAGGAGAACCTGAATAGAGCTATGTCAAGGAGAGACTCTTGGTTGACACAAACATTAAATGTCTTCTATCTTGGTTGTTGGGAAAGACTGATAGTGAAAGAAGAGAGAATGGAGAAATCAAGGCAGTAAGACCTTTAGGAACCAACCCAACAGCTAACTTACCAGTCAGTTCCACCCAGCTGGACTTGATGGGTATATACCACAAAACATTTCTTCTTTAGACCTCAGATACCATAAAATTTCAATTCAGGATTTATTTTCTGCTTTCAGTTTTGTACATAAGGAAATAGTAGAACAGAGACTAATGGCTCAAAATTGCACCATAAGCCAGCTGGGAACAGGTGCCTATCACATGCTTCCCTGGCACTTCCCCACCTGACACATGGGAACTAAGGCTGCCACGTGATGTTTCCAGGAGCCCCCAGCTGGGCTCCTAGGTCTTCCCTGGGCTCAGAATTTTGTGTCACATATGACAGGCCCTCCAAGGTCCTTTTGATTACAGACATGTTTAAAAATACACTTCTTTTCAAATTGCAAACTCCTGAGCCCATTCACTTACCAGGGGCAGCAGAAAAGATGGACTCGATTTAACATATCAAAGAAGGCTGTTTCCCTTCCACCTGCCAGGCGCTTCAAATGTGTCAGAGGAAACTCACAAAGGTTTCGCAGGGATGCAGTGCAACAATGAGCTTCTTACTGTCTGTGCTCCCCAAACCCTTCTCAGTTAAAATAGACCTTTGGGATTGAAGTATTCACCCCAAGGAGAGAAAAGTGAGTGTCAGGCAAAAATGAGATGAGGGAAAATTAGGTCTGCAGAAGAGAAACGAGCAGAACCAGAGGTGCACACGCAAAGCCTGCTGTCAGCTGGGCGATCCCCAGTGGGCACAGCCCACAGGCATGTTGAACTCCAAATGGCCCCAGGCATTGGCTGTCCCTTCTGTGGGCATTGGACAGCATCCTGCCGGTCGGACAGGAATTAATCGCTTCTGCCCTCCCAGCTTGGTCTCCACAGCCTCACTTTGGGCTGCAATTAAACTCTTCAGTTTGGAATTTAAACATCGGAATCCAAAGGGATTCAGAGGCCCTGTGGAACTAGCTAAGAGGTTGGTCTGGCAGCAGGCAGGAAGGAAAGGGCAATCAGAGGGCAAGATTTGTGTGCCTCTCACTGCCCCCAAGGCTAGGGCAGGCAGGGGTGAGTCTCAATTGTATTGGGGGAAGGAGAAGAGAGGGAGGATGCAAAGGAGAGGTGGAGGGTGCAAAAGAAATCAGCCCGCACTCCCTCTTGGTTCTTCTCAGTCTGTATGAGTAAATAAAAGAGCATCAGACTCGTTAGTAAAGGGAAAACAATAAATTTAATAACATGCACATGAAAACTCCACAGGGTTGTAAATTCTAAAGAAGACTGGAGCAGACCAGGAGTATTTACCCTGTATTTTAGGACCTGGGGCTTCAGGATCAGAAAAGGGGAGCCAGACTATATTCTTCTAAGTCATAAAAGGGGGAGCAGTGATGGTTTCTCCTGTCAGGAAAGGGCAGAAGCTTAGGACAGAATGATCTCTTCCTCATCAGGGAGGGGTGAAGGAGCTGGGCAGGAATAGAAGTTCCTTCTATCCTTTCGGGCCCTCATTGCTCTCACACAAAACAGTCTGCATTCTTTTTTTTAATCTTTAATTTTGGGGTAATTTTGCTCTTCCATATATGTACATACTCCACTCACCCTCCACCAAACTACTCGTGCCTATACCCCCTCTGCCTCTTTACCCCATCTCCTTCCCCTTCCCCCATTTCCTCTGATACTCATTAAATTCTTGCTCTGAGTTCAAGATTTATTCCTACTGTATTTTGCCTGTGTATGTTTTTTTCATTATTCCACAGATGAGTAAAACCATCTGGTATCTTTCATTTTCTGACTTATTTCACTTAACACAATCACCTTAAGATCCACCCATTTTGTTCCAAAAGTCACTGTTTCATCTTTTTCATGGCTGTGTAGTATTCCATCGAGTATATAGTCCATGATTGGTGAGAATGCAAGTTGGTGCAATCTGCATTCTTTAAATTGTGGCACCATGCCTCCCCAGGCTTCTGGGGCCTCCACTGACCTCTGGTTTCCATACCAAGGTGCCACTTTGTCTGTTCTGGGCTTATAGAGAAAGCCTATCTGACCCTTTTGTGGGAGCTGGCACTACAGGGGCTTCATAGAGAGCAGAAAAAGGTAGATAAAGATGAAAGGGAGTTGGAAGACAGAGGTGGGGAGAGGAAGAATACCTTCAAGAAAATTTCAAGGTTTGTGAAACTCCAACCACACAAACTTGCCTCTAATTCTTATTTTCTAAAACTAACTGTTGCGTTTTTAGGGTAGCCTAAACTCTGGGTACAGCTTTCAAGAGATCTGTAGCTGCTACTGAACTTTTGGGAGGAAAAGTTGCCCCCTCACCCTCAGGCCCACACCCAGGACCCCCACCAACCCTGTGACTACCCTGCCTCCACAGTGGTTTCTGTACTTAGACGAGGCCGCTTTTGATATCTTCTCAGAATATTACTATTTGTTCTGCTTCATTGATTTGTTTTGCCTTTTCTAAAGTGCCAATGAGCAGCTCTTGCAGGAGAGACTCCAGTTTCAACTGCACTTTAGAACATGAGTGTGAGGCCAGCAGAGCCAGAATCTGATCTAAGGAAGAAGGGTCACTAAATAGAGGAATGTAAGGCTGAACTATTAGCCAGCCCTTATGCATGAAAATTTAAACTATATCCATTTCAGCCACCAAGCTAAGCCCTAGTCACCTGTTCTATGCCCTGGGGATTATCTTGCGTTTCAAGTGTTCTCTTCCTTTTCATGTGCTTTATACCTTTAGCTGAAAATGTTGCTCCCAAGGTGTGGGCAGGATTGAATGACCGCTTGAGGTTTCAAAGGGGCTCCCAGTAATTCTCGACTCCCAAAGGGGCTGACACCTGATCTTTGAAAGGCCTTTGTCCAAGTACTGGTGTGGAGGACTCAAAAGGGCAGCTGCCTTCAACCCGCCATATTGCAGATCAGGAAATATTTACAAAATTAGAAAGCAGAGCAGGCCTGTCAAATACTCTAGTATGAACAGCCAGCAGTGCCAAAGTGAAGACTAATCCTAAGATCCTCCACCCCTCTTCTGGGGTCAGCTCACCACACTTTGGGGACAGGCGTTTAGGGAGCAAACCCCTAGAGGAACATCATCAGCCAAGAAGACGGCATCTTTGTGTTGAAGAAGAAAATGCACTACCTGATCAGCAGAGGGAAGAAACTTGAATCCGGGAGTTAGTTGTAGGGGACTGAGGACTAAGAAGGGTGCAGAAATTTGGAAAAGTCTCGGATTTGGAGGCCCAGGGACCCAGGACAGCAGGGATGTGGATGGGGCTGACATCAGGGTCAGCCCAAAGAAGAGTCCCTTGTCTCAGTTGATGCAACAGAGACAACCCCTCTCTACCTGGCAGAAAACTGCTTCAGGGTTTATTCTCTGGAGCATTTGAACCCAGGTGCCTTTGACCTCAGATATGCCCGTATAGTCCAGTGGGGTGAGAGGCCACACTGAGACAAGGAAGATTACATGAAAGTTGACTTGCTCTTTACTCCTTGAGCTCTCAGACATTGGGGTCCAACCCAGGTGGGAGAGTAGAGCACTCCTTGCTGGGGAAACTGAACTGTGGATGGGAAAGAAAACAGAGAATGACACTTGGAAATCCCTGGTGAGACTGCCCAGTTCCTACCCACTCTCAGACCAGGCCCACCAGTCAGTGGGAACAGGCCCTAGACACACAGAACCACACACAACTGAGATCTTGGTCCACAAGCTGCTTTGTGGTTCTATCTATGTTTCCCAATTTTTTAAATTGTGGTGAAATTCACATAACATAAAATTAACCATTTTAAAGTGTACGATTCAGTGGCAGTTCATACAATCACAATATTGTGTAACTACCACCTCTAGCTGGATCCAGCCAACACAGTCCCTATCCCCAAAAGGAAACCTGTGCTTCACTTTTGGCTAAAATTAGACAATTACAGGTCACCTAATATCTGAGGGAAACCTTCTAGCAAGAATGACAGACAGGAAAATGCAACAGACAAGAAAAACTCAGAGGACATGGAAGAAAACTTTAAAAATCAAACTTTTATAAGTTCTCAGAAAAATGAGAAATCATTGCATATTTTAAGCAAAGGGCAAATGCAAAAAGAGGGGAATATTTGTGAAATATACAGAATGAGAAAGAGCTTTTGGAAGCTCAGAGTATGAGAAAAGAAATGCCAAATATTTAATAGAAAAGAAAAAAATCGAAGACTTAAAAGATACAGTTAAAAAGGTCACCCAGGGAGAAGACAAAGAATGTAATACAAGAAAGAAAAGGGAAAACAATCGGAATCTTTGGCTCGTCAGAGCATTTCTACATTGAATAGTAGGAGTTAGTCTAAAAAGAGAGTAAAGAAAGAATAGAGGAAACGATGTTAGAAGGAATTTAAAATAGGAAAATTTCAAGACTGGAGGTATTAGTCCCCATATTGAAAGTGAGTTCAAGCATCTAGCTTGAGTTTCCTGCCTGCACAAAGAATGAAAAACAGACCCACATCAAGGCAGACCATCATAAGACTTTAAAAGAACTGGCACAGGAAAATATCCTAAAAACGCCAGGAAGTGAAAAACAATAGGCCATCTAGAAAAGATTCAGAATTAAAATAGTATTATATTTCCCAATAGAAACAACGGAATCTAGAGAACAATGGAACACTGTTTTTTAAACTGTAAGAGAAAACTGTATGGAACCTAAAATTTTATGCCCAGTTGTATTAGTCAGCTTCCTCTGGAATAAAATGAAATTTATTATAGGAACTGACTTACAGTTATGGAGGCCAAGAAGTCCTACAATCTGTTGTCTGTAAACTGGGGCATGAGGAAAGCAACAGGTGGTTTAATTAAGTCCTAGTTCAAAGATCTGAGAACAGAGGGGTCACGGGTGTATCTCCAGAGTTTGAAGGCCCAAGCTCTGATGTCTGAGCAGGAGAAGACAGGTATTCTAGCTCAAGAAGCAAGAGAGAGAATTTCCTTTTCCTTTACCTTTTTGCTGTATCTGGGCTCTCAACAGATTGGATGATGCCTGCCTGTAAGGATGTAGGCTTGTCTTCCTCACCCAATCTACTGATTCAAATGCAAATCTCTTCCGGAGACTGCCGGAAGTGTTTTTACAAGATATCTAGGTCTTCTTTAACTCAACATAAAATTAATCATTACCCATCTAGTAATTAAGTATGGAGGCAGAATAAAGTTATTTTTAAACATTCAGGGGCCCCATTTATTAAGATGTTACACCAAAAAAAAGAAGTAAAATTTTAAAAGCAAATGATGTGAAGTCAAGGAAGTTAAGGATCCAACATGGGGAAGAGTTCCAGGGAAGCCCCAGGGTGTGGGTGTAAGGGGAAGTGACCAGATTTCAGTCTGGAGTCTTTCTGGAGGCCAGTCCAGAAATTGTCTGGGAGAGATGTAACTAAGATGAAAATGGGAGCTTGAGGTGCTGGTAATTAAGAAAGTTAAGCTCTGGTAGAAGCAATGAATTTATGATAAGTCCACGGGCAAGTAAGCAAATGAAAAATTGAGGCAATTAACTCTTGGAAAACAAAATCTTTGTGCAAGATTTTGTGGTTCACTTGTAATTGATATGCATATAGTCAAAATAACATGAACCCTGGGCCTCCCTGGTGGCGCAAGTGGTTAAGCACCACACTATGAAGCAATCTGCAGCCTCTGCAGCACGAGTTGGTTCGATCCCCAGCTGGCCAGGGAGCAAGACCTGGTGCAGGAGACCTCTCCTGACTCGCCCGCTGCTCCCCTCAGCAGTGTACTTCGGTCAGTCTGCCTGTTCTGTCCCCCACTCTGTCTCTGGTGAATCCTCTCACCCTCTGCATCTCTGGCCTGTGCCCCGGCTCTTGTATGCATAAATAAATAAATCTTTTTTTTTAAAAAAAAAGTGAACCCTGAATATTGACTTGACCGAACATTATTATATTATCAGAAGGCTGGTAGTGGGGATGGGGGAGGCATAGGAGTGTGTGTGTGTGTGTGTGCACGCGCATGAGAGAGAGATTGATTATTGGGGGCAAGATGGGGGATAAAACATCCAAAGTAGAGAATCAAGAAATAACAATGCACACATGTTATTTAGAATCATGGAGGAAAACACTGCAAGAAACATCTTAAATAACTTGGAAGTGCTTGCCTCAGGGGAGGAGAAATTAAATACAGGGGGTAGAGTGGGTCAGGGGACTGCTGTTTTCAATAAAATCCTTTTAATACTGCTTGACTTTTTAAATGAGGTCTGTGTATTTCCTTAATAGAAATATATAGATTACATTTTTTAAAGCGCTGTTACTGTAACAACTTGGCCAGTCAACCAAGCTACAAAAAAGGAGTTTACCCAATGCCACGTGACAGTCTTCCTTCCTGTAAGCAGTTCACAGGGAAGGAATGCTACTCGCTGTCAGGTCCCATTCCCCAAAGATGTGACCTCTTTTTCAACCCTGAGGAAATGGAGCCACTAAATACAAGTCAAACCCAGTTACAGTCAAAATCCAAGTGAAGTGCAACCAAATATTTGTCAGCCCCAGGTGATGGCCTAGTTATTCCAGCATAATTTGTTGTAACAGCATTTTCCAGCACTGAAGAATGTTATGGCGGTTCTTTCCGCTATGGACTCGACAGCATCTACTGCCTGTACCAAATCATTTATCACCCCTTATTGTAGTTTCTTGGTGGGATTTGTACAGTGTTTAATGGACTGGCTTCAGGGGACAAAGACCACAGCTGACTGATGCGTTTGGTCCCCTGCACCCAACACAGTGACTAATATATGGGAGGCAGGAAGACAGGGCTTGAGGTAATGCTAGAAGGGAAGATGAAAGCAGTAGACAGGAAAATAACACAGTATAATGAAAGTTTAGGATCAAGAAGATCAAGAAGAAGGACCTGTTAGTATTGGCACAGAGTCTGAGGAGTAACACAAACGACAGATGTGAGTGCAGGGTTTACTAGGTGCCAACACTGTTCTACCAGGGCAGACGTAGTAACGCAATTCATCCCACGGGGCCAGTTATTCCTCTGTAAAATGCCCATTTTTCAGAGAAGTAAGTGATTGGCCCAAATCACACCCTAAGCAAGTGACAGAAGAGCCAGGTTTAGGACCCAGGCAGGCAGACCAGAGTCTGTGCTCATCAGCCTTGTACACCTGTGCAAAGGCAGGTGTAATAAAAGTGAGGCCAAAAGAATGTGGCCCCAGGGAGCTTATAGCTGGGTCCATTCAGACATTTGGACTTGCTCCCGGGAGAAGGGAATGTAGGTTGTAGGATGAACACTGAATCCATGGGATTTCCGGCTATGTGTCTCCACAGGGCCTTCCTATCCAGGAGAAGGACCACCTGTGTCCTCCCAGGTGTTGAGCTGTCTAGGGGAAGAGCCACTGATGGGAGAATTAATATTAACCCAGTTAAATATTAACAACAGTGTTTATACTTTTTCGTAGATAAAATAAAATCAAGGTCCAGAGAGGTTAAGTAACTAGACCAAGGTCACACAGCCAGTAGTCCATGGGATTTGGTTCTATGGTTATAGAAGTAAGAAGCTGAGCCTCAGAGAGATAACACCACTTGCTGAAGGACACAAAGCTGAACCAAGGTCCACCTTCGGATCTCTCTGACTCCCAAATCTGGGCTCTTTTCTTGAATATACTTTGTTTCTGCAGGGAAGGATTTGTTTTCAGAGAAAGATTATTCCAGATTGTTCCAGAAAGAGGAGAGTAGCTGCTATGGAGAGGCAGACCAAGACATTCAGACCTTCTCAGTGATGCAAAATTAACTTGAAACCAACAGTGGGCATTTGTATAAAAACAGCTAAGAATAGTCGTTGGGAGCTGGGCCTTTAATAATAACACAAGTGCAGAAAAGATGGTGTTTGCCTGGCACTTACATTGTTTTTGGATTTTTTTTTTCTATTTAATTTCTTTCAGTAAAAAGAACTTACTGCTTCCTGTCTTAAATGAAAGTGGGCATTTGGGGGAAGCTCTGTTTTAATACAGGCAGCTTTTCACTGAGAGGTCCTTTGTACCCCTAAATTCCCAGTGGGGCGGACTAGTAAAAAGCAGCACCAACTCCCCTGATGCCCCAGAATAGAGCAAAGGGCTTATCCAGAAACCCCACTTAGGGTTGCCCCCACCAGCAGGCAGGGAGGGGACTTCCCCATCACCCCAGCCCTTCCTTGAGGCAACATCTATAGGTTCTAGGAAAAGCCGGGGGTTGGGTGGTCTGGTCAGCGGGGCTATCCCTCTGCACGGGGCCATTGGGAAGGTACCTTGACCCTTAATTGACTCAGCAAAGGCCTGACCAGAAAGCACAGGACAACTGGCCCTGGATGCTTCTAGGCCTGAGCTTGGAGGAACATCTGAGGTTTTTTTCAGTCTGCATCCTAAGTTCCAGAAAGTTCCATGTGACCCTGAGGGATGGAGCTGAAAACCACAAAGTGACCACAGAGCTGAGGTCCCATGAAAGGGTTCTTGGCAAGACGGGGTTCTTGGAAGGGCGCCCTGGCCCCCACTTTTCATCTGGGCATCCCCAAAAAGAATATTTAGCTCATATATTCTTTTTCAAAAACTATATTTTTAGTGAATTTGAAATTCTAGTGAAGGTCAGTGGGGAGCCCACACTGGATAAGAACGGGCGCTGGTGAGAATATGTCAGGATTGTGTTAAAAGTTGTCTGTGAGTAAAAGGGATCCTTTAGCCCAGCAGCAGAGGCTGGTGTTGACAGCTGGTATTTCCTCCACCGTCCCCCCTCAGACTCTCCCCCCACCTGCCTTCAGATTCCCCAGTGCCCGTGAGGTCCCTGTGGGTGGCAGAGTCGGATCCCCACAAGGCTCCTCCCTTCCTCCAAATAGCCGCACGGAGCACACATTTCCTCAGTGAGTCCAATCCCTGTCTGCACGCATCTCCCCTTCTCAGGAACCTGGGGGGAGAGGAGAAAATACCAGAAGACCTCTCCTCCTCCTCCGCTCCCCCACTGCATTTCTTCCCGGCCTCTCCCACCTTCTCCAACCCTGGCCCATTTTTATACCAGGTTCATTATCTGTAAAGATCTATACACTTCAGGTGTGTGAACTTCCACGCTAGCAGAAAGGTTTCACTGTGACTCAAGCCAAATGCATCTAACCACACTGTGGACGTATTGGGGGAGAGTCCACGTTACAGTATAAGCCTACAAGGCAATTGGTAGTAAAGAGGGGATGGCCACAAACCTCTTGTCCAGCCTCAGGAAGCTGGCAACACAGAGCAGCAGGGCCAGGCCAGGGAGCACCGGGCACCACCGGCTGCAGGGAGGAGAGAGCCACCCCCTGGAGTGAGAGACCCCGGGGCAGCTCCCCCAAACCTGGAGCTCCACGGGCATGGAGCTCAACGGTATCGCACACCCACCTAAGTTCAGTGCCTCTATTTTTACCACTTTTCAGAGGCATGTTATCAGACCTGCTGCTCATTTTCATTTTGGGGAGGCCCCAAGCCCAGCCAAGTTTTGTCTGTCCTTGCATGTGTGTGTTTATCTATGTCTTCGTAGATGGTTGCTTTTTAATTGATTTTTTAAATTGCTCTATCTCAACTGCTCCCACCTCTCCATCATTTGGGGTCATTACTATGTCTCCATCAGTCCCCATCAGTCGGGATTCCTCATACTCTCCTTACATGAGACACCCTCACTCTGCCCCCGCCAGCGTCTGCCCTCCCTTGGGCACTGTCTGGGCAGGGGCTTGATGGCATCTCACTTCTTCTCTCTGCTGGCACCACCCCAAAATTTCCTAATTTCAAATTTGGGGGAACGGAGCACCAGCAGCCACTGCCTTAACCGACCCACTTATGCTCTGTCCCCCTCCCAGCCTGTCCCTCCAGCGCACCCTCACAACCCCCATCACACACAGGTGGGGGCCGTGGCCCCTTCAGGCGCCACCGGGACTCAACAGATTACAAACAAGCCTAGGATGACTCGGGGTGGGGGGCCTTTGGGCCCCAACTTGGAGAGTTCTGGAGGAGATTCAATTCAGTCTAAGTTCCCCCCCAAAGTCTTTGTGTCCCCAAGTGTAACCCAAAGGAGGCAGCCCTCTTCCCTTGCGAAGGTGTAGGAAGGAGGGACCTCAGTGCACACAATGACTGAAACACCATGACTGAGCTTGAACTTGGTTATCCTGAACCAGTTTGCTGCTGGGTCTGTGATCATGGAAGCTGGGAGTGACTCACTTCATTCAAAGCAAACACACACCTGGTCCACCAGCATGTCATTTGCCCGGTGCACACCAGGGGCTTGCAACTGTTTGTTGATTGAAGAAGTGACCTTGCCCTCTCACAAGACTGCCACCATCCCTTGGCGCACAAGAAAGGGGACTGGAAGCACCCCGTGAAGGGGAAGTCATTGCTGATCTCCTTTTAGTTTGTCTTTCCTCAGTCCTCACAATGGGCACCGACTGTGCTCTCTGTTCATCTTCTACTGTGAAAATATCCATAACCTCCCTTCCAGAAAATCAAACGCTGCTTTACATGTCGGAGGAGCAGCAGGATTTAAAACTCCCCAGGGCAGAGCCAGGCGAGTGATTCATACCCCCTCGTCCAGGCAAGGCTGACATATGTTGCGCACGTGTGCCCAGCACACACGAGCGGCCAGGCTGGATCGGAGAGGGGCCCACTCAGAAGAAAACTCTTTATTTTTACCCTTTGCCAAAAATGGAACCTCACCCCAATTCTCCCCCAGAAATAGCACAACCAGCAGGCGGTGCCATCTCAGAAGGCGGCTTAGAAGCACAATGTGCTAGGCTGAAGTCAGGCCACAGAAGGACGGCTGGGGTTTATAGAAATCTGATTAGACTCATTACCTAAGAATGAGAGAACGCAGCCTTCTACAAATACAGTAGCCTTTCTTTCTGGCCATTTTTTCCCCAGGAAACTATATATTTTTAAAAGATGTCCTACAGCCCTGGAGGGGTCCCACCTCCGAGCAGTTTCCCAGAGATAACGGTGTCCGGGGCAGGAAGGTCTGAAGGACACCATCGAGAGCTGAGGCACAGGGGCCTGGTGCCCATGAGTCTGTGGGCAGATTGGGTTATTTTTAAAGGCAACTGGAGGGCTCAGAGCTGCATGAAGTCACCTTAAGAGTAAGATTCATGGGCCTCCCCTGGTGGCGCAGTGGTTGAGCGCTGGGCTGCGAAGCTGCCCACAGCCTCTGCAGTGCTGCAGTGCAGGTTTGATCCCCGGCCGCCTGTGAGGGCCCCACATGGCACGACAGACCTCTACTGCCGCGCCCACTGCTCCCCTCAGCAGTGTACTTCGTCAGTCTGCCTGTTCTGCTCCCTGCTCTGGTTCTGGTGAATTCTCTCACCCTCCCGTGCTTCTGACTATACCCAGTGCTTGTATAAATAAATAAATAAAATCTTAATTAAAAAAAAAAAAAGAGTAAGATTCAGGGGGCCTCCCTGGTGGCCTAGAGGTTCAGTCTCAGTGCTATCACTGCTGAGGCCTGAGTTCAATCCCTGGCCAGGGAGCTGACCCACATGGTGCAGCAGACCTCTCCTGTCTCCCCGCAGCTCCCCTCAGCAGTGGATTTCAGTGGATCCCCCTGTTCTGCTCCCCACTCTGTCTTTACAGAATTCTCTCTCTCTCTCTCTCTCTCTCTCTCTCACACACACACACACACACACACACACACATATGAACCTCTGGCTTACACCCCAGTTCTTCTATGCAAAAATAAAATTAAATTTAAAAAAAAGTGAGATTCAGTCCAGCAAGGAACTGGCTTGATAAACAGAACAATGTTTTATATTAACCCTATTGTCCCAAGACACATGAAAAATGAGGAAATGCATCCCAGTGAGCCCCTTGGGAAGAGATAACGTGGTTTATAATCAGGGAACTGATGCTAACAGAGGTGACTTTTTGCCTAATTTCGCGCATTCCTCGGGTGCAGCTCCCTTCCATGGATTTGTAGGCAGGATCCTCACAGCCAGGGAAGAACCAGCTCTCACCTGACTCCTCTGCCCATGGGAGTGAACTTTGTTTGTGGCCAGAAAAGTCAAAAGTGAGGAAGGGGACAGTGATGGTGTCTGTTTTGACCCCAGTGGGGAACATCAGAGGGATGTTTCTGTCAAGTCACAGAAATCTGTCTTCTGACTTTCAGAAATTCTCCTGAATTTCCCAAGACAGATCTGCTCGCCTGGTGCATCAAATGTAGTCTTATATCCCCGTGGTTGGCTGAAATGCACCCCCGTCTCCTCCGGGAGATGTGTCCACTTCCTAAGCCCTGGAATCTGTCGATGTGACCTTACCAGGGAAAGGGGTTTTTGCAGATCTAATTCAATGGAGGGTCTAGAGATGAGGAGATTATCCTGGATTATATGAACGGGTTGGAAAGGCATCACAAACCCCCTAAAACCACATATATGAGGAGGGGGATTTGATCAGGAGAGCAGAGATAATATGTTGGAGGCAGAGATTGGAGTGATGTGGCCACAAGCCACAGTCCCCAGAAGCTGGGAAACACTCCCCGGCAGTCCCGCATGGAATGTGGCTCTGCTGACATGTTGACTGTAGACTTCTGGCCTCCAGAACTATGAGAAATTCCTATTGTTTTAAGCAACCAAATTCATGGTTATGTGTTACAGCAGTCACAGAGAGCTAGCACAGCCCCCCTCCTGATCAACTGAAACCCCCAGCTCTGATCCTGGGGAGACTTACTTTCCTATTTTCATTCTCTCAACAATATTTATTGAGTCTGTACCAAGCGCTGATGGCGAGCTGGGTACTGGAGTACAGGGGTGAGCAAGGAGCGCTGAACAGTGTCCAGGAAGCTGCAGCAGGGGAGGGGGTCAGTAGGCAGCCAGCCATGGGGAGGCAGTTGTAGCTGGAGCAGGTGCTATGAAGTGCAGAGGCGGTGACAGGTGATGACAGTGGCCTCGTGTGGAGACTGGGGCTTTGGTGGTGGGGTGGGGTGGTGACACGCCTCTCAGGACGTGTGAACCTATTTCCCCGAAATCTGGTTTACAGTATTGTAAACCTCTGCTACCTCAATAAAGAAAAAAATTCGGTAAATCAATGTAAAAAAAAATAAATATACAGAAACCTGAAATGCATCAGGGGAAGGAGCTTCCAGTTAGAGGGAGACCTGGAAATGGGGAGGTGTAGGGAGGGGTCAAGAATTACCTACAGAAAGGAAGGAGGGTGCAGGGTGGGGGCATTCGAGTCCGAAGGGTAGAACTTTACTTACTGCAGCGTTTTTGCCCATTAGATTGAAGTCCCGCTGGATCAGTCTGGCAGCCGTGAGAGCAGCGGGAGGGCCGATGCCAGAGGGATGAGGCCAGTGAGGCGGCTCTTGAGAAGCCCAGGTAGGAGATGGTGGTTTGGCCTCAGAGGGTAGCAGCTGAGACGGGGGAAGGTGAGGACTCCAAAGACAGGTGGGAATTGGTGATGGGTTGGAGGTGGCTGGTGAGGGAGACGTGGTGTGAAGGAGAGGCCCTGGTTGCTCATGGATCCCTCAGGCAGGGCAATGATACTAGAGACTTTGAGAAAGCTTGAGAAGGGCCCAAATGTGGGGAAAGGAAATAATGAATGTTTTCATTTAACGTGCCCACACTCCTTGGTGTTCTGGGACCACCCAATTCACAATCAGTGTCTCTGAGTCTTGTCCAGAATGTGTTCTTCTCACAAATGCCCTGATTTAGATTTAAAAATCATCTGGTCACCCCAGGCTAATCATCTGGTCACGTGTGAGTTGGACAGCTAGGAGAAGAGCTTCTGAGACTATAGGATGAAAGCGAGAGGAGGCTAGGAGTGAGCCTGATAAAATCCAAGGACTGAGTGGGGGCGGGCAGGCCAGGAGGGTACATCCCAGAGCAGCCCGAAGCGCTCCAGGAGACACACACCCCGCCCTCCAGTCCCCCCGGAGAGCTGTCCTTTGGAGCTGGGTCAGCAGTATTTGGTTCTCAGGGCCCTGTCCACAATGCTGCAGGAGCGTGACGGCAGCTTTAGACAACACGTGAGCGAGCGTGGCCATGTTCCAGTAACACTCATTCACAAACACAGGCAGGGCGCCAGAGTCTGTCCATGGGGAGTCATCTGCTGACCCTGGCTTGAGAATAACCCTCTGGTCTCTCTCCCCCGTGTTCCTCCCCCAGGGAGGCATCGAGATGATGGTTGTGTTTGACCAGAGAGCTCTAGCCATCCCCACTTAGGGTCTGGGGCAGGAGGAGCGCCACCTGATGTGAGACAGACTTAACACACAGATGCAGGGAGCTCCGTGAGACTGGAAGTCTCCCGGGGCAGGACAGCCAGGGAGGAGCGTGGGTGTTCCAAGCAGCCAATAACAGCCACATCCAGCCTCATCTTGGGGGCCGTGGTATTGTCAGACCCACTCGCTTCCGCAAGTGACTCCATCTGCAGGACACATCTCTTATCTCCATTGTTCCAAACTCAGGAGGCACCTCCCTGATCCACCCCAATAGTAAAGTGTCCGTTTCTCAGTTCAGCGGCCTGGGGAGGGGCGGGGGGGTGGGGTGGGTGGCTGGTGGATGTCTTTGTTGGTGATTGACAACTGTTTTGGGCAACCTCAGAAACAGTGGAGCCACAGTGGAGCCTGGTAGCATCTGTTTTCTCTTCTGATTAATGAAAAAAACATGACAGCTTCTTGCTAAGTGAAGCAAGTAATGCCAGTCGATGTCCGTGAGACTGGAAAGTGGAGATGGGGTGAGCTGCATATGGGGACAAGACTTTTATACTTTTAGAGATTCTAGGGGGCCCACAGTCACCCTCGTTTCTGCCTCACTTCAGATGCCTGCCCTCCCTCAACACCAGCAGGAGGCCTGTACCCATTA
Organism: Talpa europaea; assembly: GCF_964194135.1. Classification (NCBI taxonomy): domain Eukaryota; kingdom Metazoa; phylum Chordata; class Mammalia; order Eulipotyphla; family Talpidae; genus Talpa; species Talpa europaea. The sequence goes on from NC_140070.1 coordinate 139,490,934, forward strand.
ACCAAATACTATATGCATAATTGTTATTGTTGTTGTTGTTGTTAAATACAGACAAGCAAAGAAAGAGGAAATAAAAACCACATTTAATTTCCACCCAGAGGTAGTTCTTATTAACACTTTGATGTGTACTTTTCCAGATTAAACTGAGATCATAATGTCCATGTTGCACTGCCCTTGACATCTAAAATACAATGAACAGGCTTCCTTGATGCAGAATAGGGATGGGCAGCATGAGCTTGAGCGGTGACACGATTCCTTTACCTAATCCTCAGATGTTGACCATTTAGGCTGTTGCCAAATTTTCACAGTGAAATCCACGTTTCAGGGAACATCCGGGTAGTTGGTGTGGGAGCACATCCTTAATCATTGTTTACTTAAGTGACATTCCAACAGGACCAGCAAGACTGTCACGATTTTTTTTTCTTTTAGAAAAAAAAGACACACATTCTGCCTCCTTCTAAGGGGAACTTGACTTGAAAGCTTACCCACGGAGTAGGAGCAGGCTCGTGTCTGTGTCAGGACACTTTGCTAAGGGTAGACCCAAAGGATCCCACCCCCAGATCACAACAGCATGGAGTCTGTGTCTATACCCACCTCTCCAATCTCCCCTGGAAGGATGGGCCTTGTAGACCAATGGAAACACCAACAAAATGGAATGGTGGGGAGACTAGGCAAATGCAACCATCTGGAAGATGAACTGAGAACACCCCACGTACTGGGGATGGGCTCCTCTGCATTGAGAGAAGAGGGTAGCTCTAAATGATTCTCCACTTTGCCTCCATACGTTAAACTCTGTGCCAGTAGGACTTGGCCAGAGTCCCACGGTGTCTGGGAAAGACTTCCTGGGAGGCCCCCTCAAGCCTCCAGATCTGATAGGAGTAACAGACAGAAGAGGCTCTAGGATTTAAGGAGAAGGTGATGAACCCAAGCTTACCTAGACCACCAGACAGGGCGGAAAGAGTGAGACAGGGGAGAAATCCTACCGGGATGAGCAGCGCACCTGTTGCTTCTGCCTCCCCTGCTATTTTCTCAGACCCAACAAGAAGCAATGACTTCAGTACCCACAGCAGGGTAGAGGGATCCCTGAAAAGGTGTCTACTCTCCCAATCACCCTCAAACCCTGCCCCACCTAGGGTGCCCCTCAGCCCCATGATGTGTCCGAATCACAATGAACAGATTCAAGAAGCAGCTCGTTAGACCCAAAGATGCGGACTTAATAGGTCCAGGGTGGAGCCAGCTTCAGCAAGAGTTTTAAAGGGTTAAAAAAAAAACCAAACTACTGAGGAATCTCATTAGACCCACATCACTGGCATCACTGGCAACTTACAACTAGACAGGGCAGGCAGGTGTGAGGGCCCTGGAGTTGGCTGATCCACCCCAGGGCCTGGAGAAAGGAAACAATGTGGACGCAAAGACAGAGCCCTGGAAGGCGGCTCACCCCACAGGTCCCCGGTGTAGCCCCGCTTAGCATGTTGAGGGCTAATCTCCTGCCAGGCTGCAGGAGGAAAAGAGAAAAGGGACTGGCAGAAGAGGAGGTGAGAGGATCAGAAAGGGGCTCCCTGTGCCTCATCAACACTCACCTGAGAGTGTTGTTACCAGCAGAGAACTTAAACTATTTGTTTTGCAATGAACAAGAGGAAAGAGGCGGGTCTTCCATGTCAATTCTGGGTCCAGGACCCCCATCTGTATCAGGGTGCTATGCAAATCAAGGATGGAGTGGCCAGTTAGCTTTCTCTGGCCTTCCTGGCCTGCTGCTCCATGGAGGAGACTGGGTTCTGCTTTATGTTAAAGATTATCCCCCTGGGCCTCCCCGGTGGCGCAGCGGTTGAGCGCTGGGTTGCGAGGCTGTGCGCGGCCTCTGCGGCGCCGGTTCGATCCCCGGCTGCTCCCCGGCCACCGGAGGAGGGTCCCACATGGCGCGCAGACCTCTCCTGCCGCCCGCTGCTCCCCTCAGCAGTGTCCTTCGGTCCTTCTGCCTGCTCTGCTCCCAGCTCTGGCTCTGGTGGATTCTCTCACCCTCCCGCGCTTCTGACTGTACCCAGTGCTTGTATAAGCAAAACAAACAAAACAAACCAGCAAACAAATAAATAAAGCATGCCTCTATTAAAAAAAAAAATTAAAAAAAAAAAATAAAGATTATCTCCCTGGAGAGAACATAATCTGCTATTATGGTGTCTTGTAAGTGGAAGCCAACTGCTTTCCCACGCTCTGAATCAGAATCCTGCTCTCTCCACCCACCCATTTGTAACAGCGATTGGCCAAAGGGAAGATTGGAGGATTCCAAAAAGGACTTAGAGCTTTGAGTGGAGTCTGAATAGGTGTTTCCTCCTGCAGGTTTAGAGCAGCCTCTTTGGCTGACCAGGAGGCCAGTCCCATTCCAGGTATGTCTGCAAGTCAGGTCTTCACACGATGGCTCTCAAGTCCCCTCAAAAGTTGGGTGTCCTACATCTGTTTGGGGGAGACAAACAGGTTTCCTTCTTAAGATCACTTAGACTTCCAGAGTCAGGTCTCTGGATATTTTCATTGATCTTCATTTGGCACTTCACACTTGGATCACTTCAGCGGGAAGTTTCTTTGTCCCCTTCCTCAGAAATTAATGACGTGGGGGAAACTTTTAGAAGCACCAGGGGAACGCCAATGAAAAGAGGCCCACGCTTTGGCCTCTGCACAACAATCATGCTTTGAATATGGGGCTGCTCACTCCACCCACATCTGTCTGCTTTGCACGTTTGGGTTTCATGTATTAGAGTTTCTTAAAATAGGACTCACCACTGAACCTCATTCAGGCTCTGAGATAAAGCTTGAAGCTGGTCTGCAGGGAGCTGTGTGAGTTGGTGTGTGGTGATGAGGACCACGGCCTCACGCTGAGCTCTAAATCACGGCTAAAACCCCAGAGCTAAAAGCATCATTCCTCTCTGGCACTTTCAATTTAAAAGCCAGGCTATATTTTTGTTTCCAATTATAGAAGGAGAAAAATAAAAGCATCTGGAACTCATTACTGTCCTTTTATTCCACACCATAACTTTAAGAAAGCAAAATAAGCTTTCTCTGAAATGCACAGGAAAAGGAGGAAGCAATACCTCCAGAGCGAAGCCCTTGCACCGGCCCGGAGCCCGTGTGCATCTCTGTGGCCACATTGCAAACACACGGAGTGTGAAGTGTAGGGTGGAACCCACGCAGCTCATCAGCTCCTGTGGGAGGGAGCTTCCTGCTCAGGCCACAGGCTTCCTTTAAATGGCATTCCTGGTGGGCAGCCCTGGACCTCCAGCCCAAGAACTCAAGGGCACAAGGTCTGGCTTTCTCCCAAAACATCTGCAGTTATTGCAAAGATCCTGAAACCTGAGATTCCAGTGCATGGTGTGAAGAAGGTAAGCCCAAGTCTCCTTTAATGCCACATCAAGGGAGATACACATGGCTTCCTGGGGCCTCAGGACCCCTTGAGGTGCCACACCAGGCCCATCCCAGTTTGCTCCCAGCCCTGGATTCACAGTTGCTCACTCTCCCTGAGCATACCGACTTCTGCCAGATGGTCATTTACTTCTCCAATCATGGCACGAACATCCGTGTCTTTGCTCAAGCAGCTCCTACCATCTTCAAAGACCTCCCTTCACCCATACTCAGGCCTAGTAAACTTCTACCCATTCCTGGGCCTCCCCGGTGGCGCAGCGGTTGAGCGCTGGGTTGCAAAGCTGCCCGCAGCCTCTGCGGCGCCGGTTCGATCCCCGGCTGCTCCCCGGCCACCGGAGGAGGGTCCCACATGGCGCGCAGACCTCTCCTGCCGCCCGCTGCTCCCCTCAGCAGTGTACTTCGGTCCTTCTGCCTGCTCTGCTCCCCGCTCTGGCTCTGGTGAATTCTCTCACCCTCCCGTGCTTCTGACTGTACCCAGTGCATGTATAAACAAAAACAAACAAACAAACAAATAAATAAATAAATGAATAAAATACGTGCCTCTTTAAAAAAAAAAAAAAAAAAAAAAAAAACTTCTACCCATTCCTAATGCTCTGGATAAAATCATGCTCTCATTCAAAATGCACTTGAAGTTGTGATTGTCTTCTAACTACATGCTAATATGATTATAAGCCATAGGTCTACGAGTTCCTCGCTCCTAAGAAACTTAGAGGGGAGACCCTGTTCCATTTGGTGTGATTTTACCCAGTACCTATGAGGCAGTGGATCTGTGTGGATGTGTTCATTCCCCATGGCTGCTGTAACAAGTTGTCACAAACTTAATAACTTAGAACAACACAAATTGATTTGCTTATGGTTCTTTAGCTAGGAATCAAACATGGGTCTTTGGCTGTAACCAAGGTGTAGGCAGGACTGTGTTCCTTCTGGAAGCTCTAGAGGAAAGCCCTTTTCCTTGCCTTTCCAGCTTCTAGGAGGCCTCATGCTTTCCTTGGCTTCTGGGCCCTTCCTCCATCTCTACAGTCTGCAATAGCAGTAGAGTCTTTCCATGTCGAATCATATTCTCTTCTGCTTCCCTCTTCTCCTTTGAAGGGTCTTTGGATTTCACCGGGTCCATCTGGATCATCCTGTTTAATCTCTATCTTCTGGCCAGCTGATTAGCAATTTGAGTCCATCTACAACCTTAATTCTCCTTTATCACATGATTGAATATATTCATAGGTTCCAGGGATTCAGATGTTCCCATCTTGGGGGACCGTGATTTTGACTATCACAGATGTTAGAATGGTAAAAGGGCTAACATCACTTTTCTAACCATAGCCTTTCACATAAAAACAGACAGTATTAACATTTCCTTTTAAATGTCCATTACAATTTTTGTTCTTTATAAATTAAATGTCTCTTGTACAATGTTTAGCATACTAAAAGCAGTTTTTCCCAGATTGCAGGACATGTAATACTTGGTATTTTGCATTTAGCCATTTTTCATTTTAATAATTATGCATTTATTTTAATGAGTTTGAAAAGCATAAGTAGCAAATCCAATCTGTGATGTAATCTTTCCTTTTAGATGAAATTGATTTAGCTTTAGAAGAGTAAGACTTAAATAAAATATGAATTAGCTGTACATGCTCTACAGGCCAAGGCAAAAAAAAATGTGAGGGCGTTACTAAATAATTGCAATGTCTTAGAGTAAATCTTTCCTCTGAGATTCCCTGAGGACAGAGAATTATCCATCTTCTTGTTATTATGTACCTGGATCCTAACAAAGTTTCCAGCACAAAGTTTGTACTCAATAAATGTCTGTAGAATCTACACATAACTATTAAATGACCAACCTCTGTGCTTCCTTCGCCCCTTGAGGAATGCCCTGGTCTAACTATCATCCTAAAGCAGCCACCCCCATGGAATGATTTTTGAAGACCCAATTGTAATGCTAACTTGGGGGCAACATTTATGGGAACCCAGGATGCCATATATGATCTAAACCAGCCAATGGTGGTATTTCTCCCATAACCCAGATCTGGGTGATGAGGATCAGGCCTGGGAAAGGGAGTGGATTCTCTTATTATTCATGATTTGCCAGTCATATTTTTACTTCCTGACCCATCATTTTGGATTTTGCTAGTATGGAGGTCAATTGTTCTGTTCACCTGGATGCTGAATCTAGTACCTGGCTTCTTTGGACTCCTCTTGCCAGTGAACCAACAGGAACAGGAGGGGGATCCTGTCTGCTGCAGTGGATAGTCAGATGGCTACTGCAGAGTCAGGGCACAGGGGGGCATATCCAAAACACAGGGGATCCTTGGGGTACCTCTTAGAACTCCCATGCCCTATGATAAAAGTTAATTGTATGACTGCATTTAATACCATTTCAATGGTTAAGATGGTAAATTTTAAGTTCTATGCATTTCAACACAATGAGAAAAAGAAAAATGTTTACGCTAAGCATTGGGGGGAAAAGTGAATGGAAAAAATACAACAGACCAATTCAGGTGGGGTTCCCAATGGTACGTAACCCTCAAGAATGATGGCATGGTCACCCTACGGGGGGGGGAACCATCACCACCTGAGGTGCTTTTTGAGAACAAAGAGACAATGTATCTGACTGTGGAACTAAGACTACAAGACAAGGGTGGGGGAATAGATGGGAGAGGACAAAATGGATTATGGTGGTTATGGGTGCTGGGTGGTGGCTGGGGTTTGGGACAGGCATATGAACAGGTATGACCCTATGCCCCTGAATCACATATAGTATTTAAACCAGTGTTACCTCAATTAAAAGAAAAAAGAGAGAGAGTCAGAAAGAATGGACTGGGTAGTAGACAATTGAAGAAGTGAGGACTGGAATATGATTAGTATTTTCAAAGAGGGATGACTCTGCTAGAAAGCAAATGAACATCACCCATATATGGATAAGGTGGGAGTCCATGTTTCCCCTTTTGGGGAGAAGGTTAGCACGTTTTTGATTGTATGAGAATAAGTGTTTATTCTGTGAGGTGGAAGTACAATTTTTCCACTGTCTTTATTCGGAAGTAATGATTAAAAGAAGTGAGTATGAGCGCCAGTTTGGTTGCCTATGCTGGGTTTTCCTATTGATAACTTGTTTAAACTAGAAATTTCACATTCAGAATCCTCTTCCCCATATAGTTCTAGGTTAAAATTGGCCAAAAGGGGATTTTGAAAAAAGGTTGGAAAGCAGGAAGGAAATAGCCCAACTACTCTCTGAAAGACATCACGATAGATGAAAACACAGAGGTTCACGCTGGACTCTGCTTGGCCTGGCCTTCCCTGCTCCACATCTAGCTCATCTTCCTGGTTATACATCCCGGGGACCCACAGTAGCCCCAGGCTCACTGCCAGACTCCAGGTGGCTGATGTGCTCAGCTCCGTGGCCTCCTGGAAGCTTCTCTTCCACAGACACATGCTGGTGACTGGATGTCCCTAGACGCTCAGATTCCCCCCGAAAGCTCTGACTTGTCCACCCACAACAGCGGTTGAAGAAGACTGTTTAGCAACTTTTTTTCTAATCCTCCAACTCTCCTTTTCATGCTTCCACTTTCCCGCTACTGTGGAAGGTCTAATTCCTGGACTGTGGTGCGCATGCGTGAGTGGGCGCACCTGCATTGAGCAGATGAGCATATAAGGGCAGCAGCACAGAGCACCTTGCCACAGAAGATTATGCGGCAAAGTGCAGTGGGGAGCTCTGGAGAGCAGATGAGAATGGCTACAAGAGGAAAGAGAGTATAGGGATGGTGGCGGGGAGGCAAGTTGCTTTCTCCCTGCTGGCTTGTTTCCCCTGTGTACTATTAGAAAAGCTGTGGGGATGATGCCAAGGACTCCAAGATTCTTTCTTAAGCTGCCTGAACTGATGATGAACCTACCCGGCCTGGGATGGCTGCAGAACACTGTCTCATTCAACTATACCTGGTACAGTACTTGGCACATACCATATTTTAATAATGGATGAATGAGTAAGTGAATGAATGACTGGATTAATTAATATGGATGGGCACATAATGCTCTTCCACGGAGGGATATGAAACTCCTGAAGATGAACTGAATGCAGCTTCTACACTCTTCCTCTAAGGCTGGGGCACGTAGCCAACCTCTCCAGGAGTTTTCCATCTTGCTATTAAGTGCATCTTGTTGGATCCATGGCTAAGTAATGTCTGGAAACTGGGAGTGAAGAATTGACCTAATCTCAGTATCTAAGTCAGTTAATGGACTGAAAACGCAGCTGAGTCTCTTCTGTCATTTTGCAAAGAAAATGCAAGAACATTCTCATCATTAAGTACCTTACCTATTAAGGCCAAGTATCTATCCCATAAAGACATCTCATCAGCTTTACATCAAAGAATCAGATGTGTGATTTAATCCCCCTTGCCTTTTGCTGTCCTCAAGCGAATCACAATGAGTGGAAACCTGGCAGTTAACCCATTAACTTGATTGGAGTAAACAGCCAAATGAGATAATTAATGATCATGTTTGCCAAATTTCCACTTCACTTTTTTTGCTGAGTAGATACAGCCCTGAAGCGAAAGATATATTTACAAGCAAATGAGCCAGTTCTCCTGTGAAGTCACCTGTACCTTGAAAAACGCATCTTCCATTACCCCTTCTGGGTCTTCTCCAACACATTAGAAAATAAGAGACATAGGGGTCTCAGCACACTGGGACACTTACCTTCACACCTGATTCTCAAACAAATCAGGCAGCTTCAAGTTTGGCAGTTCAATCCAGGTCAAAGCTATGACCTTGCATTTCCTTTCTATATCAGTATCAAACAGTGAGTCTCTATCATTCTTTGTCACGGGACCCACAGAAGTGGAGCTTCCTTCCTGAGGGTCATGTGCTGAAGGTGACTTGTTAAAGAATTGATATCCTTCCTCTCTGGACGGTTAACTCCTGCCATTTTGCATGGCTGGGAGAAGCTATATCTATTGCTTCCTTGAGATTCTTCTTGGCCACTCTTGCGTACACAGAACATTAAGTGGCAAAGCATTTCTACATTTAAAAAACCAACTTTTTTTTTTAACACTGAGAGGTCCAGAAGAGGCAGTCTGATGTCTACAGATGATGTGTCTATGTGGAGGGTTCTTTAAGGTCAACCAGGTAAGACTACAAAGTACCTGCCCAGATTTTGACAAGGTGCTGGGAGGCCTAGGGATCGGGAGGATGGAGATTGCAGAGTTGGTCTTAGAACAGCCAGTAATTAGCAGCAGCACCTAATTACTGGTGTTAGAGTACTCAGGAATTCTCAAACCTTTTAAGAAGCATTTTTCAATTGTTCAAGATTTACCATTCACTGCATTGGACCTTTATGTTTAATATATTGGATCTAATGTTAACATATCATTTTTAGTGAGCACCTACTTCATGCTAAGTGCTACTTTACAGAAAGGATGGACAAGATGAATAGCTCGCAATCTATTTAACAGACATTACTGCTTGCTCACGCCAATAAAACTAACATGAAAATCCAGACTTGTCGCCCCTGTCCCCTCCAAGTCAACATACAGGGCGGAGAGGGCGGGGATCCAACTAGATGAAGAAGGAAGATCAAAGGTGGCAGGGATTTGGGGACAGCAAGGACAACTACCAAAAGGATGCACATGGCAAATTTTAGGTGATCTCAGTATCTGTCCGGTATGTAGATCCATGACTGTGTGTTTGTCAAATCTTGTAGAATTGTATACAGCTCACAAGGAATGGACTTTAGTAGATGCATATTTTAAAAACCCACCAGAAATCATCCTGGGGAAGCTAAGGATTCTATGCCGAGTGTGACAAAAAGCTCTAAGTAATTGTATTATAAATACATGGCATAACCTGAATTGCAGTTAGCACATCAGCACTTGGATAAGGCTTTCTAAATATCATTCCCTAGTAAAAGAAAACAGAATCTTGGAGAAACGGCTGATTCTAGGACTGAGACAAGGTGAGTACAAGGTGAGCCTGAGGTTCTTATAGTGTTAAGAAAGGAAATGCTCAAAAAAAAAAAAAGAAAGAAAGAAAGAAAGAAAGGCAAAGCATGGAGGGAAGTCAAACTGAGACAAACAAACAGAAACCAAACTGACAGAACAGCAGTGGCCAAAGCTGGAAGACTTTGAACAATCAGTCAGCCTATCAGTAAAATAAATAACATACAACTGAATTGTAACCCAAAGTATAAACAATCACCTGTGGCTGCGTATTGTCGTAAATATATATGTAAACATATAAATATATATGTAAATAAGGGAGAAGAAACAAATCTTCCTTAAAGATGAATTCCAAGGTGTTAGATAGAGAGTACCTTCCAAGAGATAGAGCTGAGTTGCACCCCACCCTTCACCTCCCTCTGCTTGAACTTGGTTTGGATTTTATAACTTGCTTCCAAAGAATAGAATATGGAAGAAGGAGCAACTTTCCAGGGAGAAACCTTTCAAAGAGGACCTTGGCTTGGTTACCCTTGGTTGACATCACCAGTGGTAGGATGTGTTGACATGTCTTCAAAAGGCATTTCACCTTTATGTTATTTTTCCCAAAAAAAGCAAAACCCCAGTATAATCACTTAGAAAACATTTAGTAAGCCCAAATTGAGAAGCATTGCACAAAATGCCTAAGGAGTAGTAGTCAAAACTCAATGTTATGAAAAACAAAGAGGAAACTGAAGCACTGCTCAGCCAAAGTGACAGGGCGACAAGGGTAACGTAGCCTCCTGGGTAAGATTCTGAAACAGGAAAGGGACATAAATTGAAAAATCAGTGAAATTCAAATAAAGTCCACAGGATTTTTTTTTTAAGATTTTATTTTTGCATAGAAGAACTGGGGTGCAGGCCAGAAGTGTGAGGCGGGGTGGGGCGGGAGGGGAAAGCAGAACAGGCGGCCCTACTGAAATACACTGCTGAGGGGAGCAGCAGGAGAGACAGGAGAGGTCTGCTGCACCATGTGGGTCAGCTCCCTGCCTAGGGATAGAAGTCAGTCTGTCACTATCACGGTTCTAGTTCTGAGACTTAACCGCTAGGCCACCAGGGAGGCCCATGTCCAGAGTTTTCTTAAGTGTAATATGTTAATATTTGGGGATTCTGGTTGTGGCATAAATGGGAACACATGTGCTATCTTTGTCAATTTTATGTCAATCCATTTTTTCCAAAAACAGTTATTCTGAAAATAAATGCAATTTGTCAAAACCCATAGAGTGTACACCACCAAGCATGAGCCCTAATGTAAACTAGGACCCCTAGGTGATAATGACGTGTCAATGTAGGCTCATCAATGACAACAAAGGTGTCACTCTGATGAGGGGTGTCCCTGCCAGGCAGCCTCACACCCACAGTAGCTATGAAAACAGCAACAGTCACTGGAAGGACAACAGGTTTGAAGTTTCCCCTCAAAAAATCCATTCCCAGAGAATTGTCACCCCCTGGCCTTTCCAGCAGCCTCTTGGAAAAGCCCCATGGGTAAACCTTCTCTTACCTAACCCGACTCAGAGCTTGCTCGGTGGGCATTTGCCAAAAACAGTCAGTGGCAATTAATTAACATCACAGCTGCCTCCGTTGGCAAGACCTGTGGAGCCAAACAAGAGGCTGGCCAAAACACAAAAGGAAAATATGGGGAATGAGATGTCCATAGGGGGCTTTGAAAAACTCCAACATATTCTTTGAATCTAGAAGGTCATGCTCACAGGCAGGGTGGCATGCGTGCCCAGGAAATATCCGAGGAAGTCCTAATCTCTTACCTACAGCTGACCTTGAGGCTTTATGCAGGCAGGAAATGAAGACAACAGCAGAGTTGTAAATGACTGGGGCTCTGAAGGTATACTCCAACACACAGAGCTCCTTGATAAATGGCGGCATATTTACTACTTCAAGGCTTTTAAAGACATCTCTGTTTAATATTTAGATGAGCATTAAGTTAACCACGCAGAAGTTTCAGTGGCCACACACAATGGAAAATAAACTTTACAGAATAAATGTGGAACGTCACTGGGGGAAAAAACAGAAACAACAAACTCGAGGGGCAGGGAAGAATCTGTTCTCCAGAAGTGCCACATTATGTGTTCTTTTAAATGTCCAATATTCAACAAAAAAATCATAAGACATACAAAGAAAGAATTATTGGCCCATACTCAAGAAGAAGAAGCAATCAGTAGAAACTATCCCACTGTATGTTACCCGAGATGTTTATCTTATCAAAGATTTTAAATCAGCTTGTATAAATATGTTCAAAGATTAATGAATTCATGAGAAGAGATAATTGCTTCACCAAAAAGAGAAATGATTTAAAAGGGCCGGGTAGAAGATCCAGAAACATGGAATAGCTGAAATAAAAAATTCCTAGAGCAACTCAACAGATTTGAGTGGAAGAAGCGAACAAGTTTGAAGGTATGGTCACTGAAACAGCGTAAGGAACAGAAAGGGGAAAGAATGAAGAAAAATTAACAGCCTCAGCAGCTGTAGGACAACAGCAAGCATACTAACATGTGTGATGTGGGTCCTAGGAAGAACAGAGACACAACATCCTCAATGAAATTCTAGCAAGCAAAATCCAGAGCACATAAAAGATAATATACCGTGACCAAGTGGGCTTTATCACAGGAATGCAAAGTCAATTCAAGATCCAAAAGTCAATCAATACACAATTTTCATACACTGAGGGGATGGGGGAGGGAACCGTAGAATCATCTTAATTGATGTAGAAAAAGCTTTTGACAAAACTTAACACCCTCTCTCAACAAGCTATGAATAGAAAGGAACTTTTTTAAACTCATAAAGGGAATCTAGGAAAATCCACAGCTAGCATCCTATTCAATGGTAAGCAGCAGCGGTAAGTCAGTGGCTGAGTATGTGCTTAGCTTACTCTACTCTTACCATCAGGTAAGAGACTGAATACATTCCCTTAAGAGCAGGAGGAGGACAAGGATGTTCATTGTTGCCACTCCCATTCAGAATTGCACTGGAAATTGTACCCAAGATGATAAGGCAGAAAAATAAAATTAAATGCATCCTGGTTGGAAAAGAAGAAATAATCTTGATTGACAGACAACATAATCTTGAATATTAAAACCCCTAAAGAATCCACCGAAAAAAAAGCCTACTTGAACTTATAAATGAATTCAGCAATGCTGTGGGATAGATCAATTTAAAAAACACTTGCACGTCTAATACACTAACAATCATCTGAAAATGACATCAAGAAAAAAATTGCATTTATAAACATCCCAAAAAGAATAAAATACTCATGAATACATTTAATAGTACAAGATGTGTATCCTGAAAACTGCAAAACATTATTGAAAGAAATAAAAGAAAGCCAACGATGTATTCATGGGTGAAAAACCTTACATCGTTAGGAGGGCAACAATCCTCCAAACTGATCTAAATATCAGCTGACTTTTTATTTTTATAACAGCTGACCAAGTGATCCTAAAATTCATATGGAATGCAAGGGAGAAAAATTAAAAAGAACAAAGTTGGAGAGCTCCCACTTCCCAACTTCAAAACTTACAGAACAGCTGTGTGTATTGGCAGGCAAGTAGACTAGAAACAAGAGTCCCGAGTAAACCCTCTCAATTATGGTCAGTTTCAACAAAGGTCCAAGAGAATTCAATGGGGAAATTCAGCAAGCAGTGGTGGGACAACTCATTAGCTATTTGAACGAAATGAAGCTGGGCTCAACCACATATCATATTCAAAATTAACAGCATGGATCACAGATCTGAATGTAGGAGGTAAAATTATAAAACACTTAGAAGAACACTTAAGGGTATATCTCCACGACCTTGAGTCCAGCAATAGTTTCTTGCAAAGGACCCAAAAACACAGTAACTAAAAAAAAAAAAAAAAAGCAGATAAATTGACTTTATAAAAATTTTAAATATCTGTGTTTCAAAGAACATGAAGACATGAAAAAACAATTAGTAAGGGAGAAAATATGTGTAAATCATTTATACCATCAGGGATTTATATCCACAATTTATAAAGAAAAAGAGAAGATACATATCCCTATTTATTCTGACTTAAAAATGGACAAAGGATTTGAATAAATATCTCTGCAAAGAAGATATATCCCTGGCCAACCGGCACATGAAAAATTCCTCAATAACTTTAATCACCAGAGAAATACAAATCAGAAATAAATAAGATACCATTCACATCCCTAAGATGGCTAGAATAGAGACAGACCTTAGCCAAGATGGGCCAGGGCAGAGAGAATGCGGAGTGCTCGTGCATTGCTGGTGAGATTGTAAAATGGTGCAGTAATTTTGGAAAACTGCTTGGCAGTTCCTTAAAATGTTAAACATAGAGTTACCATATGACCCAGCAGTTTCACTCCTACATATATCTCCAAGAGAAATTAAGACATATGTTCATATAAAAGCTTGTACTTGAATGTTCCTAGCAGCATTTTTCATAAAAGCCAAAAAGTGGAAACAACCCAAATGTCCATCAATGAGTGAATGAATAAACAAAATGTGGTATATACATGTCCCAGAATATGATTTGGCAATAAAAAAAGAATGAAATACTAATGATAAACTTCAAAAACATTATGTTCAGTAAATGAAGCCAGTCATAAAAAATAGCACATATTGTAGGATTCCATTTATATGAAATGTCCAGAATAAGCAAATCCATAGAGATAGAAAATAGATCAGCACTTGCCAGGGGTGGAAAGTGGGTGTAATGAAGAGGGATTCTTAATGGATATGGGATTTCTTTAGGGAGTAATGAAATGATCTAAAATTAGGTAGCTGTGATGGCTGCAAAACTCAGTGGATAGACAAAAAAAACCACTGGATTTTACAATTTAAAATGGTGAATTTGATGGCACATGAATTATATTTCAATAAAGATTTTTTTTAAAAATAGCAAAGATGGCCATACGAGATTTTTAAAAATAGATGTTCTGCTTACAAGACACTTTAAAAGCTGAATGTAGAAGGATGAGATACAGCCTCTGTGAATACTAACTAAAGAAAGCTGATGAGCTATCAAACAAGGTAAATTTTAAAGAAGCACTGCCAGAGTTAGAGAAACATCAGAACACAATAGAATTTTTTTTTTAATAAATTTTATTGTTATATTCCCCATACAATTGCAGCCCCCCATTCTGACCCCACTCCCTCCCCTCCCGCCACCGCCCCCCTAAAAGTGTCTCTGGTTCATAGTTTTTTGTTGATTTTGATTTTCACTTTCTTATAGTTATTCATTTTCCTGGTCCCTTATTTAAGTTTTCTAGATTCCTGCTATGAGTGAGACCATCCGGTATTTTTCTTTTTCTTTTTGGCTTATTTCGCTGAGCATGATCCCTTCCAGCGCCATCCATGTTGCTGCAAATTGCATGTGTTTATCTTTTTTGAATGCTGAGTAATATTCCATGGTATATATGTACCACATCTTCTTGATCCAGTCATCTATTTTTGGGCATTTGGGTTGTTTCCAAAGCTTAGCTATTGTAAACAGTGCTGCTATAAACATAGGGGTGCAGGTAGAACACAATAGAATTAAGCCAGGAAAAAAAAAAAAACCTAGCTAAAAATAACTTTAAAACCTTCACAATGCTTGTAAACTAAGTAGTTTATTTCTTTAAAAAATCCATTCTGAAGAGAAGGACAGTGTGGGATGACATAGCAAAAATTGGGAGCTGCAGCTAAAGCTAATAACTCATGTCTTTTGTCGTGTGGGGAAAATTTTAAGCCATTATCTCTCCAAATACTCTATCTCCCTCATTCGCTCATCTCTCCTTTTGATTAAATCCATGTAAAACCTTTCCAGCTGACTTTCATATCTCTTAATTTATCTTTCTTATTTTCATCCTTTGTTTCTCTCTGCTGAGTTTTCAGTCATTTTTCAATATCTGTCTCCCGCTGTCTAATCTGCTGTGTAATGTAACTATATGAGTTCCTACCACCAATTATTATACTTTTTATCAACAGAATTTGATGAATCTTCCTGGTCCTTTATGATAGTGTCTTGTCCCTTAACTTTACTTCCAGTGTTCTCCTTTACTTCCTTAAAATATAAAATATCGGCTTTTTATTTCTCTTTGCTGCTTCCAGTATCTGGAATATGTATCCCTGTGTGATCAGACTTACAATGAATTCCAGACCCAAGTGAGAGCAGGTAGGAAATAGATTTTGATCTTTCTTTTCCTTTATATCCAGAGCAAGGCCCACATAGCTGAGAATCTCTACTTTTTATCTCTGAGATAGACTTTCTTCTCAGTTGTCTCTGTGGGACTACTTTGAATCAAACGCACACCATCTTGTCGGTTACTGCCATGTTGAGACCTGAGTCAGCAAATCCCTGTTCTCTCCTTGTCCCTAACTACAAAAGAACATCAACTGCCTGATTTCTCCTTAGACTAGGAAAGAAACAATTGTTACAAAAGACCCTGCACCGCAGCTTTGTGTCTGAAGGCTGATGTCAACCAATCATAAAAGGGCAAATGAATTTAACAACCATTCCAAGGGTTTCAAGACAAATGGTTCAAGCTCAGACCACTTCGGTGCTTGGCCCTTTCAAAGTTCCCTATTCCCTGTCCTGGTGGAAAATACTTGGGACTGCCCCTGGGTTATGGACCTAGATAATGGTCTCTGTTCTTTTTGTTTTCGTTAGGAAACCAGGTCTCGCTATGTTGCACAGGCTGGTGTGCAGGGCTGTGTACATGGATCCTGATCCATGGAGTTTTGACCTGCTCCATTACCCACCTGGCCAGTTCACCCCTCCTTAGGCAACCTGGTCGTCCCCTGCTCCCAGGATGTCACCATGTCAATGCCAAACTTAGTGCAGACTCCAATCAACATAGCACAATGCAGCCCAGAACTCTTGGGCTCCAGCGATTCTCCAGCCTCAGCCTCCTGAGTAGCTGGGACAACAGCTCTCTTGGGCTGTGCACCACCACCCTCCATTGGTCTCTGTTCTTGAATAAATTCTCCTTAATTATTTTACATCTTATTTCTCTCTTGACACCTACTTCTGAGGGTCTTGGTTTCACTGGGGGAGGTCTCAGGGCTAGTGGGAACAGGTGGCCTCTGATTTATCCTCCAACTTTGAGAGGACCCCAGATCATCCCAAACATACTCCATCATGCACATACATGTGCACATGCACATATGATCATGCACACATCTGTACTCTAGTTCTCCAGGAGCCTGAAGGTAATCCAAAGGTAACTGAAAGATGAAGCACTGATTGGTGTTCCAGATCTTTCATTGTCAGATGTTAATTTTTAAGGATCTTCTCTCTACAGACTAATCCACTGAACTCCTCTCTCCAACCTGCTGATGGGTGATGAATAATGTGTTTTAGTTGTTCCGGGCTCTTCATTTAGATCCAACATTGGATCTAAAACCGGGATCTCCACTCTTCCTTCAGAAAGAGGCAAGATGCATTGATTCTTCCAAGTGACTGAGAGAAGAGGGTCTTTTTCTAACTTAACTTGGGTGATAGCACACACCAGTGAGAAAGAGGAGAGTTGAGATACGGTCACTCTGGGGTCTATGTTAACCACCGACACTGCTTCCTAGCATGGGTCTTAGAAGTGAGGTTGGCATAAGGCCTTAAGCCACTGAGACCAGCCTGCCTGTTGCCTCTGGCATGTCTTCCAATCAAAGAGTGGCCCAGATAATAAGATACCAGTTCCAATGGCGAGAGGGCCGAGAGACATCTGAATTTTCAGTAACAGATGGCAGTCCAGAGGAGGCCAGGCAAAGCAGGGGCGTGGATACAGAAATGATGGGAAGGGAGCGCCAGTGGCACCTCTATGTGAATGTGGATCTGAGACTAGTGCTGTCAGCCGCGATAGGATACAAAGGTAGCAGAGCGATTAAAAGTGCACTTCAGGAGGTAAATAATCCATGTGTCTTTTACTTACAAGTCCCGGATCTTAGGCCCATTACTTAACCTTGCCCTGCCTCATGTGTGTCATCTATGAAATGAAAATGCTTATATACTTTTATAATGTTGCAATAAAAAAAGGGGATAATATCACTAAAATTGAGTTCAGCAAGGATCTTATACGTGGTAAGGACTTGACATTGAAGGAAAAGTCAGGCTGTTATATAATCAAGAAAGCATTTATTGAGACTATGGGTCATGATCCAAATCTATAACCAAGGGGCAGCCCCAAAATATGTTCCACCAGGGTTAGGGCAGGGGGAGTGATCTAACTAAGGTTAGGTCATTTGTTTGAAACTTCTGGATTGGTTGACAGGAGTGTTCAGACAGAAGGTTGGAGTGCGGGGTCTTTTGTAAAAATCAGCAGAGATGGCCTCTCTGTTTCTCTCCTAATCATCAGTAAGAAGAGACCAGGGCGTTGCCGTTCTTACATAGTCATCCGTAGGGAGTCAAGTCAGGCTGATCATTCACCCGGAAGTCTCAACATGGCATCTTAGGGGTAGGAGGGAACCTGTTTGACTCAAAGTAGGTTTCACAGGCTCATAGTTAATAACATAGTAAATAAATGTTGTTATTCTTATCACCATCATTATTGTTACATATCAATATATTATATTGATAGAATATTGTAACCAAGGCTAAATGGTTAAATGGGTCTCAGAAACTAAGAGCACAGAAGATTAGCTTTTATAGACACAGTTGGAGTCTTAGGGACAAACTTTGCGCTGAGTTCCCAGGTTGACTGGAGGAAAGATACGAGAGAAGGGCTACCCAGAGGTCAGGGGTACCCAACAGAAGTCAGAACTCTAGTTATCTAAAGAAAAACCTCTTCAGACATCCTGTAAGAAGTGCTCTGAGACTGGTCAGTGAACTGTAGCCAACACCATTGTTTCATTAACCCTAACCAGCTCTTCAGCCAATAAAACTTAAATCCCTTGTTCTCACCCCTGGCCCCCTGAACCTATATTCACCTCATTTCCCTTCTTAATGGGGGGGAGGGAGTATATTTGAGTTTATCTTATACTTCCTTGCCAATCAATTTGCAATGAAACTTTTTTCTTTTCTCAAAACCCTAGTGTCATAATCTGCCCTATGCACATTGGGTAGCATGCCCATAACTATAGATCTAGTTTCCAATCAATAAAACATTTTCCATATGAGCAGCCCCATTGGAGCAACCTGTACTATTATGACTGGCAGCTGGTTATCATCTGGTGCATCAGTTCCTATTGACCGATAGCAGTTACCTGTTGAGAAGGATTCCAAAGCCACCGGTGGGCTCATGAGATGGAGGGGGGGTATGTGATCAACTGGTCATTCTGCCATGACTCAAGAGGGGGCGCTGTTGCAGACATTGAATGCACGCACCGCCACTTTCCTCCTCATTTTACAACTTACCTGGAAGGAAGTTTTGATTCAGGAAAGTTCCCATTTCAAGTTTCTAAGAAAGGACTGTAAGCAAATCCAAAAAAGAGCTGATTTTTAAATGAGGCCAATGCACATGACTCTTTTTAAAAATATATTGAAAGCAGACACTGTCTTCTGTTCTGCGTTCTGCAGGGAATTTCCACTGTGTCATTCCTGGCTTCTCACCACACCAACGCCTGCAAGGGTGGGTGAGCTCAGGTGGGCTCAGCAGCAGCAGAGCTGGCACTCAGCTTCCACAGCTACTGCTACAAAGCAGAGAACCCTGGGGGGAAGGTAGATTCATGAGACAGCACAGTGCAGTGGAAAAAGCCTGGAGAGCTGCAGGCCTCTGGGCTTCAGCAGAAACCCACAGTGTGAAGCTGAGCAGGTCAGGTGATTTTTTTGGAGACTTGGTTTCCTATCTCTGAAATAAGGTGAATGATGTCCAAGATCCCAACCAGTTTTGTTACTCTATTCTGGGAAAGAGAAGGTACCTCTTGTATTTACTATATATTTTTAAATTTAATTTTATGTATTTTTTACATCATTTTTCATTTTTGCACAATGTATGCATTTTCATCTTGGTTATATTCCCCAAAAAATTCCCACCCCCCTTATTTTGACCCTAATCCCTCCTCTCCTCCCCCACCCCTGTAGTGTTTCTCTAGTTTATAGTTGCTTATTGATTTTGAATTTTACTTTATTATAATTAGTCTTTTTCCTGGTCCCTTATTTCGGTTTTCTAAATTCCTGCTATGAGTGAGACCATCCAGTATTTTTCTTTTTCTTTCTGGCTTATTTTGCTGAGCATGATCCCTTCCAGCTCCATCCATGTTGCTGCAAATTGCATGAGTTTTTCTTTTTTGATTGCTGAGTAATATTCCATTGTGTATATGTACCTCATCTTCTTTTTTTTTTTTAATTTCTTCCTTTTTTTAAAGATTTATTTATTTATTTATACAAGCACTGGGTACAGTCAGAAGTGCAAGTGCGGGAGGGTGAGAGAATTCACCAGAGCCAGAGGTAGAGCAGAGCAGGCGGACTGACTAAGTACACTGCTGAGGGGAGCAGCGGGTAGCAGGAGAGATCTGCACACCATGTGGGACCCTCGCCCGGCAGCCGGGGATCAAACCGGCGCTGCAGAGGCTGCGGGCAGCTTCGCAAGCCAACGCTCAACCGCTGCGCCACCGGGGAGGCCCTATATACCACATCTTCTTGATCCAGTCATCTATTGTTGGGTTGTTTGGGTTGTTTCCATAGCTTAGCTATTATAAATAGTGCTGCTTATAAACATAGGGGTGCAGGTGCCCTTTTGAATTAATGATTCTGTGTCCTTTGGGTAAATACCTAGGAGTGGAATTGCTGGATCATATGGAAGCTCCATAAGAAGAAGTGTGCAAAGATGTGTGTATATGCTTCAGGGACATCTTCTGAAATGTTCTTGGATTCCCAAATGATGAAATAGAATAATGGCCCAGATCTCTCCTCGTGAGTTTTTCCCCAATGAAAATTGGGTTTATCAGTACAAAAGATGTAATCATGTGAGTATCAGAAGTCAAGAACAAGTTACCTTAGGAGGAGCTAGTACTGTCACTTGCCCACCTCACACTCATACACACACTCAGACACACACCAACTTCTTAGCCCATTGAGCCAACATCCTACTTCAGCAAAACGATAAATTAGTACATGTCATGGGCTTCTTGCATCAAGTCCACAGCTATTATTTGTCGCCACGGAGGGTCCATTGCACACACATTACACAAAGCACCCAGACAACCACTGCTACAGAGCATATTTTAGTAATGTGACAGCATGAAAATTAAATAATTAAACACAATTTCTTTTACCAACAGTTAAGGTCATGAAAATATCCCCAAAACATAATGAGTTTTGTCTCATAGACAACAGCTAAAACCTAATCATTTCTTCACATAAACACATAAGAATGACTTGTAGTAACTGTCTAGTTCTTCTAAGCTGGGCAAGACATCCCTTTTCTAAAGGACCATTTTGGGAATGACTGCACTGGTGTGTCACTGTGGGGTCTTCTCCTTAGACTCTGCTTTCCCGAGCCAGTTGCAGAGTCTCTGAAGGAAACCAGATGCCAACTCTTGGCTACCTCATTACTGATCCAAAATAGTACTTCCCAGATCGGTCTTTATCTTACACAATTCATTTTGCTTCAAGTGTCAAAAGCCATCTACAGAGACTTGATTCTGAATTTCTCTTTGCTATTTTCCAAAACCCAAATCAATCTTTTGTGGAGGAAAATAGACCACAGTTAAAATTACTGGAAAGAGGACGCCACAGGATCTGAAGGCAATTTCTCATGAATAATATGAAAAATGTTTCAGCCTTTGGAAACACATACAAAACATCTTTATAGCACCAGTGATGGTTAATATGATATGTCACCTTAAATGGACTACAGGACGCAAAGGTAGCTGGAAAAAATTATTACTGGGTGTGTCTGTGACAGTGTCTCCTGAAGAGATTAGCATTTGAATCAGCAGTCTGAGTAAAGTCTACTGAGATCATCCAATGCATTGAGGGCATCAGAATTCAGAAGTTTTCATCTAAAATAGGGGTCATGATGCAGGTCAACAACTGAGGGGTGGTTCCAAGTGTGTTGCACCAGGGACAGGGCAGAGGGGAGACTTTACAGGCTCAAGTAGAGCCGTGGTCTAAGTTTAAGTCATCTGCTTGAAATTTGGTTTAGGTTGACAGGAGGCTTTGACAGAATGTTTCAATGTAAGGTCCTTGTAAAAATCAGCCTTCCTGTTTCTTTCCTAGTCATGTATAAGGAGAGAACAGTGTGTTGCTGTTCTTTCATATTCATTGGAAGGAGAACGCAGAGTGGGTGTTCTGTTGTAGCCGCCAATAGGGAGTTGAGTCAGGCTGCTGAGTCAGTCTGCTTACTTTTTTTACCTACAGGCCTCAACATGGCTGCTAAGAGACAAGATGGAGCCTGCTTGACTCAAAATACTTTCCACGAGGGTTTGAATAGAACAAAAAGGTGGAGAAGGGTAAATTGCCTCTCTATTTGAGTTGGGACATCTGTCTTCTCCTGCCCTCAGACATCAGCACTCCTGGTTCTCTCAGACTTAGACTGAATTATACCCCCATTTTTCTGGTTCCCAGTTTAGAGATGGCATCCGTATTGTGGGGCATCACAGCCTCCATAACCACATGAAGTGATTCTTATTTAAAAAATCTTCTCCTCCCTACTTATCTATACATCTATTTATCTAACATATAAAAGTCTCTTATTTCTCTCTATATAACATACAAAAATCTCCATATAGGTGTCTATATGTACATATAGATGATAGACAGACAGATAGATAGATAGGTAGATAGATAGATAGATAGATAGATAGATAGATAGATAGATAGATAGATCTGTTTGGATTATGTTTTCTGGAGAACCCTGACTAATATAACTGGGTTAAGGGAGCTCTGTTTAAGGAAATAGAAATCACTTGGATTTTTCAGATTACCCAATGACATGAACATCAATTATTTCTAACTCAATCTTTGAATCCCTTTCAGTCTATACCCATTCCTGAGTCTCACCTGCTTTACTCCCATTAAATATTTGTGTCAAAAGAGCCACTTCAGAAAGCCCCCAGCATCGGAAATGCCTCACGAGAATGTCTGGGACTTCACCACTTTACTCTCCTGGCTCAAGAAGTCCCTTCACTTCTGACACATGACTTGCTTTTACTCCTCCCTGTATGAGATCCTGAGACAGAAGTTTTTTCAGAGATAATATCAAGAGAAGCTATAAACTATCATTTCATTTCCATACTGAAGCGCTAAGGGAGGAAATGACAAATAAAATGGACAATGCTGTCTCCTTACTCACAGTTCTGCCACCAGGCTGAATCGAAAATGCCAGATCCAGGTTGCCTCGGTTCCTCTTTAGGAGGCAGAGCATCTGAAATTTTTTTTCCCCAACTTTCTTACATTGACCATGAAAAGGTCATATCCCAATTACCACACTTAGTGGCTTCCAATCTGTCCTCATCTGACCTGACTTGTGTGACATTTGACACCTGCCTACCCCCTTCTGGTAACATCTTTCCAGGGAGACTCACAGAGTTCCTCCCGCTCTCCTGCATTCCAGTCCTATGGGAATGTAGGGATGGTCCATTTTCATTTTCATATATGAAAAAATGCACACTTATCCCTGCCTCCATAACAGGTTGTCCTGTGCCCAACACCTTCATTTCTGTAGCACATTTCGCTCAGTCATCCAGGCACCAAACAGCTCCTCTTGGCTACTTGGTCTCCTTGTCCCTCATCATCCCCCACCAGATTCCAATTTCTGCCTGTTCATGTTGGCTCCAGACCCACCACAGCTGACCCTCTAGCTGGGTTTCTTCCTGCATTAGTTGGGAACCAGCTCCGGCCAGCCTTTCTCCTACAGTGTCTACTCTCAGGAAATGATCCCACACTTCCGTCACAGATTAGTCTCCCCCAAATGTTGCTTACACCACTTTCTGACATTTCCAGGAGTCCCCAGTGCTCAAAGTAAACACCACAGTCCTTTGCCTCCAGCTACATCTCGGCTTACCAATTCGATGGCCAACTTGCCATCTTATTTCAGGAGATCCCATCACCCCACAACTGGTTTCCATTTCCTGCGGGAAGAGTAAATCTCCGATCGGTTGGTTTGGGAGGAGGGACAGGGCATCACAGCCAACTCCTCTCTCTGCCCTTTATCTTGGGAGCCAAGCTGCCCACTGGGTGGACCCAGGACCATGTGTTTAGAGGTAACCTCCTACTGGAGGCCTGGGGGGTGGGATTGTCCCCTGACTGCCTGTGAGCAGGCTAGGAGGCCAGCCCCCTCACATCCATACAACCCACATCCTTCAATCTCACTAGATTTTTCTGTAACAAAGTGATCTTTTTTTTAACACCCCCCACCTTACTTTTTTATTCTACTTGGCAATTAGAATTCAAGTGACCTCGTTATTGGGTCCCTTTTCACCCCAACAATATGGCAACTTCGCTGCCTCTGATCTCTGCAGCATCATACCCTCTCCTAAGAACGCCTACCAACTCCCTGAGTCTGTCAGATTCTTGCCCTTCTTCAAGACCCTCCTGAAAGCCCCCACATTACTGTGAAGCTCCCAGGTCCCTGCAACCTCCCTTCCTCACACTCACAGCTCCTCTTTCCCTCCTGCAGAGCAACCATGTCCGTCATGGAATACTCCTGGAAACCTCGCCTGTGATTTCTGTGGCAATGCACCTGTTTGTGTTCTGTCTTCCTGGTGAATTTCCCCTGAGGACAAGTGTGTGCCCTTCTACTCATTGTCATTCTTCCCTTCCTCTGCCTTTCCTTACCACTAGGGGTCCTGTTCGTGGAACTCTCTGGTCAGTTGGGGTGTTTAAATTTCAACACTGACATGCACAGGAGGCTTCTTTCCTCCGGACACTGCAGAGACCTAAGGAGTGACTTCAGGGTGCTGGTAGCGTGGTCCTTTTAACATCAAACACTGAATGTGGCCCCAGACAGCAACTCCACCTGCAAAATGGGGAACCAATCATCAGGACCAAGGATATTTTCAAAGGCCCTTTCCTCTGCCCACACCTCTATTCTTCCCCAAATAATTTGGTCTTGAGTAATGAGCAACATACAAGCTGGCAAGTGCATGACACCGGGGTACCAGCTCCACTGGGGGGCACCTGCAGACGTCGGGGAGATGCGGGACTGGTACCCCGGTGCAGGGAGGGTGCTCCCGGAATACTTGTTAGCTCTTGCTTTCCTTAGCACTGGGAGTGATCTCCAAACTCTGATCAGGGTTGCAGTTGTCCTTTGATTATGTAACATAGTACTTGGTTACTTTAGGTTATATGTGATGCTTTAGTTGCAGATACAATGAAGAAGAGAATGATGCACATAAAATTAATTTTGGTTGTGCGTGTGTGTGTGTGTGAGAGAGAGAGAGAGGGAGAGAGAGAGAGAGAGAGATGATTTAGAGCAGTCTTTAAGCAAAGTACCATTCCATAGGCAAAATATTTCTCATTATAGGCATTTTGCAGTCCCCTAGGCCTCCGCGAGCACTGAGTGGGTACATATACCTCTTTGATTCTAGGCAACGGTTGGGGGAATAAGCCATACGTTCCCATCTGGGGCAGAAAAGAGGTGTGGGCTTAAAGAGAGAACAAAGATTTGGGGGAAAGCAGTTCCATGCACAATGCAGCCTAATGATTGACAAGCTGATTATTAGGCTGAGCTGGCCTCATCTGGCCTTTTTTAAGTGCAATATGGTCTGCATAGCTTGACATATGAATGCTAAACTCCTGGCAGGTCCTGTGAAGGAGACAATGCAGCTGGCAGACTGACACCAGAGCAGCTGGGAGGGGAAGGCTTGGTTTCTACACATTAACACATTTGACATTTGGTATCTAAAGGGAAGAGCTAATAAATAACCCGCCAACGATGACACTCTGTAATGACAGCTTTTACTACCAGCCAGTTAATCCTCCACTCCGGCTCTGTCCTTTCAGGCCATCTGGTGTTGAATTCTTATTTACTTATTTTTATTTTCCTGGGGCTTGAACTTGGAAAGTTTGCCTCCTGCCTTGGGAAGTGTCATGTTTTGAAAATTGATTCACAGGCTTGGGCAGCGGCTGGTTGTAGGTGACTCAGCACTGAGTTGTGCAGACAATGGGACGGGGACTTTAGAAGCTTATCTTGAGTTTGAGGTTCACCTACATGAAGTCACTCATCCTGAGACAGGATGGTTATCACCTCTTTTCAGGGCCAGTATGCATCTTCCTCAGCTGAAAGGTATTTATTGAGCATCTCTTATGTTTCCCCCATAATATGGCACTATGTTCTGGGACCTAAAAACAAGACAATTGAAGATGCATTCCATCCCTTTGAGGCCAAGCTGACAGGCCAACAGAAGAAACCTGCACATAGTAAATCTCAATGGCAGAATGTGAGCTATCACAGGAATAAAGGTAAAGTGTTATGGAGTCAGAGATAAGGAATGATTCCTCCTTTCTCAGAGAACTGGAGAAGGAAGCTGGCTAGACCTATAAAGAGTCTAAGGTTTTGCCCTATTTTCTAGCTAACAGATTAGCTGGTGTTAGAGGCTGAATCTTTATGTCTTCATCCCCCACCCAAATTCACATGTTGAAGACCAATATAGTAGTATTTGAAGATGGGGGCTTTGGGAAATAATTTCAGAGGTATTATAGGTCCTATAGGTATAGATGAAGTTATGGAGATGTGGTCCTCAAGATGGAGTTGGTATAGAAAGAGGAGACCCATGCTGTGCTTCTCTCTGGCATGTGAGCACACAGCTGGAAGGCTGCCACCTACAAATCAGGAGGAGGGTTCCCCCAGGACCACCCAGACTGGCACCCTGGTCTCAAAATACATCCTTCAGAGCTGTGAGAGATAAATGTCTCTTGTTTAAGCCACTGAGATTGTGGTATTTTGTTATATCACCCTGAACTGACCTACAGAGCTAGCCAGCTTCATGTATGTGGCAAAAGACACAAGACTCTTGGATCATAGATAAAGGACTTTATTATTCCTGGCAATAGCCATAGCCAGAGTGTCAGCTATAGTGTAGATTCCCCAAGCCCAACTTCCAGAATGACATGACTGTGGCCAGATGACCCTTGTGCACTCAGAGAATTACATTACAAGGGAAGAACCTTGAGGTTAGGGAACCCAAATATTTTATAGTAGACAGTAAATATCCTGTTCTTTGCCCTGGAAGAAGACATTCATTCCATGACTTCTCACTAAACAAACATCCTTGAAAAGAGATCTGGAACAAAGATGGGAATGCCACTATTCACAGATGTGCAAAGCAATATAAGAATTCTTCCATGGAGAACTGGTATCCGACAGAAGCCATCCAACCAATCAATGTCAGTTCCCCTTCAAAAGAGTTTCTAAAGCCTTCAAAGGAAGAAGAAATTTTCCCCAGGTTGCTCAAGATGGGCTATCAGATCCCCCTAAAACAGAGTCCACAGTGGAGCAAGCAACCTGGGCAAACCTCTTTAGCCATAAGTTCATGGAAGAGTAAAAGGAGCCACAGAAAAGCAGGCTGGTGCAGGTTCACCAGAAGGGAGATGGAAGAGGCAGCCAAGCCCTTCATGAGCTGGTCTTTGCCCAGTTCTCCAGCTCTAGAATCTGGTAACCCATTGCCTGCTACTTGATACTGTATTGGACAGCCGCTGTGGTCTTGGTTCTATGCCTGGCTGTTTCTCTCACCCCTGTACATTTCATCATGAGTCCTCCTTGTGTTTCCCACTCCCAAAACTCAGTTCCCTGGACTCCTTCCTGCTCTTTAATTCCTGATGCAAATACTGTTGCTTGCTAGCAGCCCCCCTAAATCATCTCAGAATGGGTGGGGTGCCCTTCTCAGTGCTTCCAGTAATCCTGAGTTCACCTCTCTTACTGTCCCTCCACATCAGTCTTAGTTACTTGTGGGTATTTTTCCTCCCCACTGAACCTGGGGATACCTGGAGCAGTACGCTCCCATCACAGCACCCAGCATTGAACAGTTACTCACCAAACAACCACTAAATGAGTGGCTCCCACTTTCTTTTCCACCCTATCTCTGACATCACAAGTCTGAGTCTTCAAAGGTCTAAACATCCATTAACTAATGTGAAGATACAAGAGAACTCAATCACGTGCCACAGAAAATTCAGTTATTTCCAAGTAACTCCCAAAGGTCAAGAAGTACTGAAATTTAGTTCTGTTGCTCTACTCTTGTCTTATGATTTCCTCCTTTTTCCTCTCCTCAAATGCAATTGACAGCTGCAGCATCCTCTCCCCTCCTCCCTTTCTATTTCTGTCCCTGCTTGTGGTGTGATCATGCCAGCTGCAGGTGACAGTATTGCATACCCCCCCCCCTCTGGTGTCTTAAAGGTGCCACCACCTTCATTCTGCAGAGAACAGGTAAGAAATGGAGCTGCCCAATCTGGAGTTTCCAAAGCTTTGCTTCTGTTTTGAGAATTGGTGATGAGAACTGGTAACAGACTTGCCTGAGAATCTGATGAAATACGTAGAACTTCTCTTCCCCCAAATTTACATGCCCTTCTACCCACAAAAATTTGCAGACACCTGCCAGGTGTTGATAGAAGCCCGTAGTTCTCAAGGTTTAAAAACAATCACAAGCACCACAAAGAAAGTAACACTAAAAAGGGCTCCAATTATGTCCCTTCACTCCTTAAATTTTCCAAAGTGGGGGAGCCCACCCTCTCAGACAAGACCAGAGCCCTCTCAGCTCCTGCAACTCTTCTTAAAACAAATCAACCATCGGATTTGACAAAGGTGACTGAGGAGCAGATGGTATGTGACCCTTTGGCGACTTTGGCCTCACTGCATGGGAGTGATAAACAGGCATGAAAATAGTTTTCAGTAATCTTTAGACCTATGAAAGTTCCACTCAACCTAGAAATTATGCATTCATCAATTTTTCCTCCTCTTGCTTTTGGCCATTTTGAGCCTCTTCTGCTACTATAAGTCTTTTTGAACTGGTAAAATTGAGTCATATCGGTGCAAATACATTTTCTCTGTCCCCATTCTCCAAGACACACGGGCTTCCCTGAAAATAAAGCAGAAGTATAGAAGGCTGGGGCCTCCCTGGTGGTGCAGGCGGTTGAGCGTCACACTGAGAAGCTGTCTGCAGCCTCTTCAGCACAGGTTCGATCCCCAGCCGGCCAGCGAGAATCCCACATGGTGAAGCAGACCTCTCCTGTCTCGCCCGCTGCTCCCCTCAGCAGTGTATTTCTTCAATCTGTCTGTTCTGTTCCCACTCTATCTCCAGTGAATCCTCTCACCCTCCCGCGCATCTGGCCTGTACCCCGGTTCTTGTATTAAAAATAAATAAATCTTAAAAAAAAAAAAAAGCATGGAAGGCTGAGCAAGCGTGGGACACATTGGATGTGTAATCTGTTTTCAGCCATGGGTTCTCATTAGCCCATCATGCTGCGTGCCCTTTGAAGGCAGCGACTATATCATATCCAAATTGGCATCCCCAGACACTACATAAAATAGGTGCTTTACAGATAAATGCCTGATAACTAAATGAATGAAAGGACTTTTATAGTAAAAGTTCACAAAAAGTTTCAGACTTCTTACAATGTCTTCTATGCCCAAAGGTACAAAAATCTACTACATACCACAGCCCAAACCCATCTCAAGTTTTCATCATAAAATTTATGCCACCCTTTTACCCAAGTGCTTCTTCCCTGGATGTAAGGGAGGCACAAACATTTGGGGACCAGAGAAAAATGAAACCCATCAGAGGGAAGTGACTCCATCAGCCACGGTTATTATGGACTGAATGTTTGTAAAACCCTAGAATTCATCTGTTAAATCCTAACCCCCAAGGCACTAGGAGATGGGAACTTTGGGGGAGAATAGATCGTGAGGGTAGTGTCTTTATGAAGAAATGCGTGTCCATTCAAAAGAGACCCCAAAGTGCTCCTCCACCCCTTCCACCTTGCGAGGACACAGCGAGAAGCCAGCTGTCTGTGAACTAGCATGTATGACATCACTAAACACCAAATCTACCAGCACCTTGACCTTGGATTTCCCAGCCTCCAGAATGTGAGAAATGCATTTCTATTGTTCATGAGCCCCACGGGCTATGGTGTGTTGTTAAAGCAGCCCAAACAGACTAAGACGATGCTCCCAACTGATCCTGATTTGTATTCTGCTTTCTGGACTCTGTTGACTTCTGTCTCCAGGCCCCCTTACACTCACTGGGCGAGTGAGTGCCTCAGTCCTATGGGTCAGCCCCAGGATGGGTCACCCCTCACCAGCAGGCCCCGACATGGGTCATCGGTCCAAGGTGTACACACCGTCATCATGACCCCTGTACCATACCTCCCACAGCAGCCCCACATCAAGACCACTCTAGGGTCTCCCTGGAGAGTCCCACAGTTTCACTTAGAACTCCTTCTGGTCTCTACATCAGGCCTCCTCCCATGAACCTGACCAATTCTGCCAGGGGGTGGGGTGCACTGGAGCTGTGAGGGAAGACAGAGACGAGCCCCCACAGCAGCCCTGTCAGCTGGGTGTGCTATAGTCTCATCTCTTTCATCATTTACCTCCCACGGCTTCTTTTTTTTTTTTTTTTTTTATAGCGGCATGCTTTTATTTATTTGTTTGTTTGTTTTGTTTATACAAGCACTGGGTACAGTCAGAAGCGCGGGAGGGTGAGAGAATTCACCAGAGCCAGAGCAGGGAGCAGAGCAGGCAGAAGGACCGAAGTACACTGCTGAGGGGAGCAGCGGGCGGCAGGAGAGGTCTGCGCGCCATGTGGGACCCTCCTCCGGTGGCCGGGGAGCAGCCGGGGATCGAACCTGCGCCGCAGAGGCCGCGGGCAGCTTCGCAACCCAGCGCTCAACCGCTGCGCCACCGGGGAGGCCCTCCCACGGCTTCTTGCCCAGCCCCAGCCCCAGCCCTTAAGAGGTGTCAAACCATCCATTAGTGGGGGGTGGGAGGACACAGTAGAAATGCTGACCTTTCACCGCCCTGCTTCCATGCTCTTCCATCTCTCCTCTCTTCCCCTCCCAGGTGCCTCCAAATTCCTCCTTCTTCTCTGTCCCAAACATGCAAATGAATGCTTGTTTAAGCTGACTGCAAACTGACTGAACAATACACTGGCAGGAACAGTCCCTTGGGAGGGAGGAGCAGTCACCTGTTGCCCCATCCCAGCAGCTGAGGTCTTTAGATCCCATACAGCCATAGATTCCAGGGCACTTCTAAGTGACCCCCACCCGCATCTCTTGTCTACCTAATTAAGTCAGATTAAATCAACATCAAAGGTTGCCTGCGGGCATAGGATGGAAAAAGGGGGGCAGCATTTTCATGACTTTGAAAAATGAGGGAAGACAGCAAAGTTTCCATGCCCAGAATCTGTCTCAAATATTCATTTTGTTTTGTTTTGTTTTAACAGGAGCTGAACCAACCACGGCTAGCCCATGGTTGGACGTCTAGCCCATGAGCCACCACCAGGAGCACAGTGTGGGGGAAAGGTGTGAGGAAACAGGCTGGAGCTTCACATGCTGTACAATGCTTAATGGTAAGGAGAGAACAGCTCCAGAACCCTGAAGGCAAAGGTCTGCCTGCACTGGCACCTCCAGTGGCTGCAGATTAGAAAAAAGAATTCCATAGCTAGATCCTGCATCACAGTGGAAATAGGAACTCATGTGTTTTGGCCCAAACAGAAATTATCTCATTCTGTTCTGCCAAGTTAATTGCTCTTGGCATGATATATAGGTGATAGGTAGGTGATATATGCTGATGAGGAGGAGGACGAGGACGAGGAGGAGACAGAAGAAAAATAGATAGACAGACAGACAGAATTATAGATAGATGAAAGAGACCCATCCAATAAAGTGGAAACCACAGGAGCTCTGTAATTGCATAAATCACTTCAATAGAATAAATCTGTAGAAAGAAATAGTCTTCATTTTATTTCTGCTCTGAATCTGCAGCCATACTCCTATCAGAAATGAATTTTAGTTAAAGGATATTTAAAATAAAAAAACACAAGCTATCAGACCATGTTCACCAACCTGCTGAATTCAGAGATTCATCAATTCTAGTGGTTTCCTTGTCCCAGTGTAGGGGCACTGGCCCTCATCACAGGGATTAGCTTATGCCCCAATCTTGCCAGCTGAAAGTACTCTTCCTGGAGACCTAGTGAGCACCCCAAGGATGAGTACTTGAACATAACCAGATGAATCAGAATCCTCTCTTGGACTTCTCTGTAAACCCTCAAGGAAGATTCCATACACAGGGGATATTGCAGGTGAATTTACTCATCATTTTTAAAGATTTATTTATTTATGCATACAAGAGCTCGGGTATAGGACAGAGGTGTGGGGGGGTGAGAGGATTCACCAGAGACAGAGTGGGGAGCAGAACAGGCAGATTGACCGAAGTACACTGCTGAGGGGAGCAGCGGGCGAGTCAGGAGAGGTCTGCTGCGCCATATGGATTGCTCCCTGGCCGGCCAGGGGAATCGAACTTGTGCTGCAGAGGAGGCAGACAGCTTCGTAGGTTGTCTCTTAACCCCTTGCACCACCAGGGAGGCCCCAATTTACTCATTTTTAATGCTGCACTTTGTTCTCCAGAGAAGCCCAGACTAATGCAGAAGGAAGAGGGTGCCTTAAAATTCTAGTCCTTCTGTGATGGTTTACTTTATATGTCAACTTGCTTGGGTCACAGGGTGTCAAGGTATCTGCGCAAATATTATTCTGAGTGTACCTGTGAGTGTGTTTCTGGATGAGATTAATATTTGCATTAGCAGATTGAGTAAACAGGTCATCCTTCCAAAGGTGGGTGGGCCTCATCCACTCCACTGAGGGCCTGAATAGAAGAAAAAGGTAACGTAAGAGGGAATTCACTCTCTGCCTATCTTCAAGCTGGGGTATTGGTTTTCTTCTGTCTTCAAGCTTGGATTAAAACTGCACCACCAGCTCTCCTGGTCTCCAGAGTACCAACTCTGTGCCTTGGGGCTGTTCATCTTCCATAATCACGTGAGCCAATTCTTTGTTTTATGTCTATGCTTTTGGTTCTATTTCTTTCAAGAACCCTGACTAATATACCATCTAAGCCTAAAGTCCATGACACAAATGTGGTGTTTGTGAAAGATGTGGTGCACACAGACAGAAACAGGCTGCACCACCTTTTATAATATCTTATAAAAGGAGACCCTTTGGAGACCCACCTTTTGGAGACCCACCTTTTATAATATCTTCCCCTTGTGGAGACCCACCTTTTATAATATCTTAGCCCCAGGGCAGTAGGATCCAGAAAATAAAATAAAATGCTCAATGATACTAACTGAGCCCACATGTGGGTTGAACCAGTACAGCTTCACCATGTGGCAAGTACATGATGACATAAATCAGAGTAACCTTCCCCGTGATTCCAGGGCAAGTTCTAAACCCTTCACTCTATAGTGATGGGAAATGCTTCAGTTGGGACATGAAGGGCAAGACCGCCCGGGTTCTAGACAGATCCCCTGCTTCTTTGACCCTCTGGTTCCTGACTACCTGACCCCTGCTGGGGTCCCAGCCTACTCTGGGAGAGGCAATGGAGCTAAGGTGTTGTGAGGGTGGGTGTTATCTGCAGGGAACCAAGGCTGGTTATGCAGGTAAAGGGGCAGAGGGAGGTCAGAAGCAGGGTGTAGGGTAAGTAAATGATATCAGGCTTTTCTGCCCTCCCGCCATCAGGATAGATGATGGATCTGTGGTCCTGAATGCATGCCTGATGCTGGACACCTGGAGTAGGGTGTGGGCATATGTAGGTGGGATTCACCTGGACTAAGACTGGGCTTATAAGGGCGGCGTCATGGGGATGCCAGTAAAGCAGAACCACGAGAAGAGCAGAGAAGCAGAGACCACCAGAGAAGGCCAGAGAGCCCAAAGTGAAGCTTGCTGGGGGCTGGGAGACCTGCCAGCCTCCTGGCCCCCCGGCACCTCTGCCTGCCGTGTACCAGGTAAATCCCAATAAAAGCCTGAAAAGCCACTGAGGGCTCTAGGACTAGCCTCCATTACTCCATCTGCTTGGATCATAGAAAACCTCCGTGTCTTCCTGCCCCTTACACAGGAGTCTAACATCAGCGTGTTGATTGGGGGCTGAAAGCTCAGGGATGCTGAGAGAAGGTGGGAGGTCAAGAGAGCAAATGGGAGGTGACCAGAGACAGTGTCCCTAAAATGAGGCAGCCATCTGGTGTGTTGCATATGACCCAGCACAGCATGGTGGGTGGGAAGATGCCTGGGGACGCAGGGTCTAGACCATCGCCTCATGCCAGGCCAGGAGCCAATTCAAGACACAACCCTTTCTTCTCAGGGTTGACACTCTGGACTCAGAAATACTGCCTCCCTGCTGGTAATAAATCCAAATGCAGGCTCAGGGGGACTCATCCCATTAGGCTTGGTGATCTGTGTGTGCACTGAGGTGTGACCAGCATGCACTGAGGTGTGGCCTCGCCACTCTATAAAACATGACATGGAAAATTTTAATTCTAATGCAACTGACTTAGTCACCCAACACTGCATTTTCATTTTGTGAAATGTCATTGAGATTCAAGTTGCAAAACGTGTCAGCAGAGTTAGGACAAGAGAGTTCTAATTTGAGGATGTATATTAACATGAACATCTAAAACAATGACCTCCCACAGCTTCCTGTGAGGATAGAGCATTAGCGCCTCTACAGCACGTCAGACTTGGGAGATGTTTGGGTTCAGGACAGCTTAGGGAAAGAGAAAAATTTCTAAACCCAGCACTGTCATCACAATATTTGCCCTCATTATTTCAGAGATTTTGCCCTATGGTGGTTTCTGCTTTATGCCCAGAGTGGCTGCTCTCTGGGGGCTGGCTACCTGTTTCCCGCCCATATAAGTGTCCATCCCCAGGTCCTCGTGATGCATGGATTTACATCCCCACATCTGTCCATCAGTTCCAGCCACTGACAGGAAAATAAAAAGCCCAAGGACCCAAGAAGGAAGGTTTTAAAATGGATTCAATATTTCTGGTTTGCTTGCAGCATCTGAGGAAATTTCTCAGGACCCCTCAGGCTGAAACTGCACACTTCAGGCAACTTCACACAAATGGAATAATCAAATCAAAATTAGAACCATTTTGATCACTTCTGTAAAAGCCGGCAGCCTGCTCTCTGATTAGAGCCCAGCAAGGAGTGTTTCCCTGGAATTGCCTCCCTTTTCATCCTGAAGATGGGAAACACGTGTCAAGGGCGCGCTGGCGCCTGCAACCAAGGTAAGAACCATCCAAGCCTGAATTTGGGGGTGAATTCTAGCCACAGAGCTGTCTCCTCCACCAGCTCCGCCCGGCTGGCTCAGAGGAGGCCCCAGTGGTTGTTAGTCCCTGGTCAGGCTCCTCATTCCCAAGAAACAGCTCTTTTGTTTGGCTTTCATTCCTCTGCTCGCACCGTGCCCGTGTCTGTGCAGCCACATGTCCAAAACAGCAAAATAGAAGAGACTCGAACCAGATCTGTCTAGTGAACAGGTGTCGAGCATTATCTAATCAGAAACTAAATATAAAAAGGGAGACTAATTAGAGTTCTGGCATCTCTCCTGCTGCTGGCTTCAAAGCTCTTTAACTCTTGAGATTGCACCTCAGACTGGAGACCAGAGCTCATCAAATGGGGAGGCAGTGATAGATGCGGTGCGTGTGTGTGTGTTATGCATGTGGTGTGCGAGTGTGTGCTGTGTGTGCATGTGTATTGTGTGGTGACTGCATGTGTGGCATATACATATGTGTATTGTGCTGTATGCATGCATGTGTGTACATGAGGGTGTTTTTGCATGTGTGTACTGTTGTGTCTACACCTTCATGTAAGGCATGTCATGTGTGTGGTGTTGCATGTGCTGTGTGGTGTATGTGTGCAATGTAGGTGTTGCATGCCCACATGTACTGCCACATGTGTACTGCTGTGTGTATGCATGAGAGTGTATAGTGTGTGCATGTGTGTGCATGTTGTATGGATTTGTGCTGTGGGGGGTGTTGTATGTGTGAGTACTATAGCATGTGTGTGCTTGTATGTCACATGTAGTTATATGGTGTGTGTGTACGGTGTGGGCTTGTGGTATGTGTGTGTGCTTGTGTTTATGTGTATAAGGCGAGCAGAGGATCAGGGAGGGGGCAGAATTTCCTGACAACAACAAGCAATGAGGAACAGTGATAAGAAGTGGCTTGTCCTCCTGATCCAGGCTTCTAGAACCTTGCTCCTCAAAGGCAGTCCTTAGACCAGCAACGTCCACACACCCAGGGAGCCTATTGGAAATCCCACTTAGGGCCCTATCCAGTGATGCTGAATCAGAAGCTGCAAGTCCAACAGCTTGTGGTAGCGGCCTGGTGGGGCACCGGCGGGTAGGCACACCCTCCCAGGGGCTGAGCGGGGCTGCCCAGGATCGGGGCTGGGGCGGTTTCTTTTCTTTTTTTTAAAAGATGTATTTATTTTATACAAGAATCAGGGTACACACCAGATGCACAGGAGGGTGAGAAGATTCACCAGGGACAGAGTGGGGAACAGAACAGGCAGACTGAAGAAATACACTTCTGAGGGGAGCAGCGGGTGAGACAGGAGAGGTCTGCCGCGCCATGTGGGACCCTCAGTGGCTGGCCAGGATCAAACCGGCGCTGCAGAGGCTGCAGACAGCTTCACAGCACTGAGCTCAACGGCCTATACCACCAGGGGAGGCCCAGGGGGCGGTTTCTTGAAAGAGCAGATTTGGGTGGGGTGCTGGGCAGTTGTCGAAGGCAGGGGTCAGGAAACTTTTTCTGTCCAAGTCCAGACAGTAAATGTTCAAGCTTTGCAGGCCCTGCGGCCTCAGCAGCACTGAGTCAGCTTAATGGCAGAAGCACAACCACAGCCACAGACATCCTGCAAACAAAAGGGCCTGCTGTGCTCCAGCGGAACTTCATTTACAAGAACAGGCCTGGGGCCTGACTTGGTTCACGGGCAGCAGTTTGCTGAGCCCTGTTTGGTGGGAACAAGTGTGTTTTTAGAGCACGAGTATTCTAAGTGAGTTGTGGATCTGATTGCTCCTAATTCCGAGATGCTGGGTACCCAGCTCTGTCACTGCTGCCTGATTTGAATACCCTGATTTGAATACTTCAAATCAGGGCTTTACCTCTGAAAATTAGGGGCATGTGATCCAGCTCAACTACGCTTCCTAAAGTGAAAAGCGCAAAGAACTCAGGCCATCGTTAGGGGGCATGGGGCACGCCTGAGATGGCCCTCAGCAGGCAGGGGACCTGAGAACAAATGAGCCAAATCCCTAAGGTGAACACGCGCTCACCAGGGACTGTGAAGGTTTTCATCCAGCTGGACACCACGGAACCAGGGTTGGCGTTCTGATTTTTGCATTTCACAGCCACCCCTGGTTACGATCTCAGCCAACCCGGCCCTCACTCAGAAGCCTCTTCTCAGTGGACCCCATGGGAGATCTGGGTCACAGAATGTTGTGGAAGAGGAAAAGAATCAGCAAAGAAGAGCAACAGCCAAACTCCCTGCTGGGCTCATTGGGACCGGGGCTGAGATAGGCTGGCTCAGCACAGGCACAGGGGGGCAGGGTGCCCAGGCCCCCTGGCTTTCTTGACCTCACCGCCACCATTGCTAACATCCCATAGTCTTGGTTAGGGTCCCCCCAGCTGCAGACTCTGACACAGAGATCCCAGTGCGGGTAGTTTATTTGGAAGGCGATCCAGGAGGACCCTGGAAGGGCCGGGGACAGGAGACGCAGAAGGGAAGGGAATCATGTTAACGACTTCCAAGGTCAGTAATGACATCAGGTTTTTGAGAAGGGAAATGGGCTTTATTTGTGAATTGATGGTCCAAGAGGTAAAACATTAATTCAAATCTACCTCCCCAATAAAGAAAGGAAATGAGAGCATAGAGGTTTGGGAGGCCAGGGTTAAGAACAAAGGAGTTAAATTTTTTTTAAGATTTATTTATGCATACAAGAGCTGGGGTATAGGCCAGAGGTGTGGTGGGGGTGGTGGCGGGGTGAGAGGACTCACCAGAGACAGAGTGGGGAGCAGAACAGGTGGATTGGCTGAAATACACTGCTGAGGGGAGCAGCAGGCGAGTCAGGAGAGGTCTGCCTTTCCATATGGGTTGCTCCCTGGCGGGCCAGGGATCAAACTCGTGCTGCAGAGGCTGTGGATTGCTTCATAGTGTGGTGCTTAAACCCTTGCGCCACCAGGGAGGCCCCAAAGGAGTTAAATTTTATTGAGTGTGAAAGGTTTAAGGGGCAAAGAGATATGGATGTGGCTGAAGTTCATTGGCCAAACCCAGGGCATTTCACATATGAAGTCTAAAGAAGCTTTTCTTCAGAAAGCTGAAATTTTGGGTTTCTGTGGGTGCCCCCCTTCTTCCTCTGGGTCACCCCTTCCTTTTCTGCCTCTCAGTTCCCAGCTGGCCGTGGATCTCAGCGAGAGGTTGTTGATGAAAGCCTCCAGCCGTTGCTGTGTCTGTAAAAGCTATTCTCAAAGGTAAGTTTTTTCTTTTGTGCTCTGAGGGTCTGAAAACAATGAAACCTTTGGATTTGGTTCAAGGTACAGTCAGGCATCACTTCACAACAAAGATACTTTCCAAGAAATGCATAGTTAGGGGATTTTGTCATGCATATGTCATAGGGCCTCATCACATGCCTCTCTAGTAGATGGTGCAGCCGCTACACACCGTGGCTGGACAAGGGGACCACGGAGATAGATGTGACCCATCGTCAACGTGGAAGTGATTGCATTTGTGATCAAGCTGCTCACTACTGTGGCCAAGTGGAGTCCATTCTGCTCCAGGGCCCCTGGGAAACCATGTAGAAACTGCTTCAGAATAATCCCACCTGAGGTCAAAGGCACTGGGGTGCTTATATACCAGCCCATGAGGCACTGGCTGAAGGATGCTCAGCCAGGACAAGGGGGCATTAGTTTCCTGAGATGTCCTTCCAGCCTGTTCCACGTGTGAACAGGGCAGGCCCCAGGGGCCAAAGGATGCCCTTGTGAAGAGTCATGGGTGCTGCCAGGTGGAAATCGAGTGCCTTACAGAGGAATGGTAAGTACACAGGTGACATTTGGGGTGCCAGCAGCATCTGCCTTGTCACCTAGACCATAGCCTCTGTAACCACCCCCTCTGAAAAAAATCCTGAGCCCAGACTCATAATAAAAGACACAGAGGGAATCTGTGTCAGCGTGGGCAGCATTCAACAGCAAGTAACTGAAAATGTGACTAAATAGTGATTTAAATATATTGGAGGATTTGTTTTCTCACACAAAACTTTCAGAGGTAAGCAGGCCAGGCCTGATGTGATGGCCCCCCACAACCCCCTCCCTCAAACCCTACCAGCAGAGGCCCAGCCTCCTATCCTACCTCAGCCATCTTTAAACAAACTGTGCAGCCTTCACATACATTCTGGTCAGCTGATGGCTGCAAGACCAGCCTCAGCACCCTGTCTGTGGTCTAGACAATAAGGGGAAAGGCAAAAGGCAAAAACAATGAGTCCTGTTCAAAACAGCTTTTCCAGGTGTAAGAGGGTCCTTTTTGTTACCCCTCAAGTAAGCCTCATCTTTCTGTCCTACTCCAAGATCAGCAACTCTCTCAATAAAATGGAAACAGCCTAAGTTCCCAAGGGCAGAGGACTGGATCAGAAAAAAAAAGTGTGTGTACATACATGTGTGCATTCACACATATACACACAATGGAATCCTACTCAGCTATAAAAAAGGATGGACTCCCACCCTTTGCAACCACATGGATGGAACTGAAGAGGATAATACCAGCAGCATAAGTCAGAAAGAGAAAGAAAAATACAGGAGAGCCTCACTGACATGTGGAATATAGAAAAATATAATAAAGGGTCCATCAAAACCAAACCAACAATAAACTCTTAACATCTGACTGAAAAACTGAGGCACCCAAAGGGGGACGGTATCAGGTAGGAGTGGGGAAGGAGCCCAGTGGAACATGGTGGAGGATTGTTGGTGGTGAGCAGGGCGAAAGTACACTTTTGTAGAGGTTTGAACCTATCACCCCCGCACCAGATACAAAGATGTAAACCTACTTTACCTCAATAAAGATAATTTGGGAGAAGAAAACAGTATTCTTAAGCAGCCCAGGGATGGGAAGCAAGCAGGTTCCCCATGTCAGTAGAGTCCACTCTACGTGTGTCTGTCCCTGTGGGAAGAAAGTAAATGTGGTGTAAAACCTCCAGTTCCTTAAGCTTTTTGTTCTCCCTGAAACCTCCATGGTAACTCTAGCCATAGGCCAGAAGCAAGAATCGGGAGATGAGAGGCTGACAAAGTGCGGGGCTGCTGCAGACATTGGGGAGTCACTGCCTGAGGTGCTCCAGAGCTAGGCTGGCCTTGCATTTGTTTCTTCCTAAAGAAAAAACATTTTCTTTCTTTTTTTTTTAAAGATTTATTTTATTTATGCATACAAGAACTGGGGTATAGGCCAGAGGAGTGGGGGCGGGGTGAGAGGATTCACCAGAGACAGACAGAGAACAGAACAGGCAGACTGACTGAAACACACTGCTGAGGGGAGCAGTGGGTGAGTCAGGAGAGGTCTGCTGCACCATGTGGGTAGCTCCCTAGCCAGGGATCGAACTCATGCTGCAGTGGCTGTGGCTAGCCTCATAGGTTGTGTCTTAACCCCTTGTGCCACCAGGGAGGCCTAAGAAAAACCATTTTCTACCTTAGTTTTCTCTCCACACTCAGATGGCCAGTCGCTACCAAGTGGTGCTTTGTCTGCACAGGCCTGGAGTGAAGCAAAGCAGCCGTGGGCCAGGCTTCCAGCAAGAGGTGAGCCACGGCACGTGCTCCCCCGAGAACGCTCTAGTTAGCACCTGGCAGTAGTCCTCACATTTAGAGACTGAAATATCTTCAGTAGAAAGTCTGAGGGGAGTGAAGAGAGAGTGGGAGTGAGGATGGAATGCTAAGTCAGGAGAATTTTTCCTTTCATCCTTTTGTGAAATCATAGCTCAGTCTTTGGGTATAATGGACCCTGCATTTCATTTGATCCTGCAGACTCCATAGCCAGCCCTACATGTGCCTGAACGTCCAGGACTCAATTTAAGTTTTAATTAATTAATTGATTTAATTAATAAATTAAAAACCTAGAAGACACATTAGTTGAGGTTGTATTTTTTTCCCTCTTTCTCTCTCTCTCTCTCAGAAATTCTTGACTTGGGGATCCTTGAGATCACACACAAATTTTTTTTCTGTTACATGCATTCTTCCTGAGAGTCTTCTTAGCTTTTATCAGGTTCTCAAAAGTTCTGTGAGCCACCCCGGTACCCTAAAAGTCTAAGAACCAACCACCACCATGAGCTTAGGCTTGGATCTCCTGACTCAGCATAAAGGTACGTGTGGTTCTAAGTCATCTCTAAATTGTAGCAGGTGTTTTAACTGCATCAGGTGTTCACGTTGTAGACTGAGCACATGCTGGCACTTCCCTTGCCAGGCAGCCCTTCAGTGCAGGACAACGCACCAGGCAATGGACACCCTCTGCTTGCTGAAAACGATTGGAAACAGCAGGTTCTCAGGTGAAACCACAGGTGCTTTGCGACCAAGTGCTTGAGGGCACCCTCCATCTAGAAGGAGTCCTTTCACTTCTGTAAGGAAACTCAGCTACAGGGAAATTCACTGGAGACAGTGTGGCTTTAAGAGTTGCTGCTTTTAATGGAATCCTCTGGGCAATAATAAACTCTGAAAAAATAGAATCCGAGCATGTTAAAACTGGATGAGTTCTAGACGGATGGGAACCGCTCACGCAAACAGCTTAGCGTATGTTAAAGCATTTTAGGGACAGTTTGCCAAAGTTAATTTAGTCTTGGGATTCTGACAGGTTAAATGGACCCCTTGAGACCTTCCTCAAATACACAGGCTCACTTGCTGAATTCAGAGTCTCAAGAGAGCAGGGGGCTGACCGAACTCCATCATCTTGCCTAGAATTCCTTTTAAAGGGTTTGCAGCCCCCCAAATTATATTTGATCTCAATTCTCTTTGGGGTAATAACATCAGACTCACTGTTCAAATAGAGTCACGAAAACTCAGGGAATCTGCCTGATCTGCACTGAACCGGGAATGTGGCATTTGGCTTATAGGTGAGTTCTTCCATCACCCTTCTGGCCTCAGGCGATGCCCCTCAGTGACACTCCCTCAAATAGGATCTCTGCAGTGTCTGAGACTTTGCAGTTGAGAACTGGGAGGCTTTGCAGTCGAGAGCTGGGAGACTTTGCAGTTGAGAGCTTGCCAAGGGCTCTATTGGCAAACAGTGGCATCCACTTCGTAGCTGTGTGACTGCAGGCAGGTCAATTAACTTCTCTGTGCTTCCAATTTTTTGTGCTTATGATGGGGAGAATACCATCAATTGTGATAAAAATCATGTGTTGTTCTTTGTAAAAATCTTTTAAAAAGCCCTAACTCATCGTAAGCAGAATAGTATTTATGATTATCAACAGATCAGTTATCATAATTATCCATACAACTCACCAATACTGGAAATTATTTCTTAGTTTCAACAGTTTGGAGACAAAACCAATTGGAAGACCAAAAAGGAGCATCTTGGTGTTTTGATTCGCCCACGTAGAAACCCAGAGTGTGAACTCTTCCTTATTATCCATGTGGCTTTATTTCTGCACTGCCTGGTGTGTTCTTAGGCAGTGCTTTCCGCAGAGGTGAGAAGGGCCTTGGGCTGACATTGCCCATCGATGGAGTCGATGTACTGACTGTGCCCTCCCTCCCCGGCCCTCCATCTGCACATTGAGGAGTCACACTATGACGTCACGAGCACAAAGTTCCCTTGAAAATTAACTTCATTGTTCACTTGGAGCAAACTTAGGGGAGCAAACTTCTTTGAACCAGAGCCTTAACAGTCTTGTGGTTGGTGGGGAGAAGTTGAACCGAGGCGTTAAATGTAGATCAGCTGTTACTCCTTTAATGATGACTTGTAAATTCACACACATCCTGCAGCCGCTTCTCAGTCTAGAGGGTCAGCATCTGCCCCAGCAATGGCAGGAGCATTATTTGGAGAAAGGAAGGAAGAGGAAATGTGCTCTGCCCCAGCCAATGACTCCTCTCTCCTTTCTATTTCTCACTTTCAATCGAGAAATTTTCGGCAACCCCTGCCAGCTGTATTCTTCAACTGACACCTGGGACACCATCTCCTCATGACAAGAGATGTCTCTGGAGACAGTTATCACCTCCCTGTGGGCCTGTTTGCAAGGTACCTGAGAGACAGGTGCCCAGCCCCTCGCTGCACCCCTTGGCTGCACTCTGAGGGCATTGCTGGCAGGCAACGCAGTCTTAGAAGAGGAGCTATTTTGGACCAGGGATTAGAAACTTGTCTTTGTGAGTTTCCTGTTCCTGTTGCTGCCCACTGGGTCAGACATTTCTCTGATATCTTCATAGTAAGGCAAGGCTGCAACAGCCAAAAATGGAAGGAAAAGAAAGAAGATTATGGACAAAGAGCACAACCCAGACTCTGTGGTTTTGTCCCCACCTGTGTTGAAAGTCACTTGAAGTTTTTCAGACTAAATATCTGATAAGACACAAACTGCATTTTCTCCTAACCCCCCTCCCCCACCAGCTCTGTATCTATATCTGCAAAGAAACTCCTGTCTCCATCC
Organism: Talpa europaea; assembly: GCF_964194135.1. Lineage (NCBI taxonomy): Eukaryota > Metazoa > Chordata > Mammalia > Eulipotyphla > Talpidae > Talpa > Talpa europaea. The sequence continues at coordinate 139,533,790 of NC_140070.1, forward strand.
CTCCCCCACACTCTGATCTTATCATAACAGATACCTACCTGCTGGGAAACGCTTGGTAAACAAGAAGGCTTTGGAAGAAAGAAAGTCTAAAATGAATAGTGTCATCTAACCAGAGGGTGAGTTGGGTTGATTATGCTCCTTGCAAAATAAACCTGGGGGAGGGCACATGAGGACAGTCATGCGGGTGAGGAAGGGCGCATCAGAGGTGACCCGGTAAGCTTTTTGTTTGAGTGTCTGGATGGCTTCCCCTTTTATAAAGTTTTATTCAGATCTCTAGAGGAAGCTTGGTAAGTGTCAAATGCAGAGCAATCAGAAGGCACGGCTATCATGTGTCCTGAAAAGGCAGTCAGTCAGTCCATCCTTCAACTTGCTGGCGTAGGCAGAACGGAGAATAGCTCAGGGCTGCCATCCTGTCCCCAGATGCCCCAGACTCTGATGGCTCAGCTGCAAGGTCCTATATTTTATCAGCCATCAAGGAAGGAGCTGGAGCTGGAGAAGCCAGACTCTGGCACTTCCATGAGAGCCGAGGGCCAAGTGGGCGCAAGGGGGGGGCCCATGTGTGCAGCTGCTGAGAACACAGGACAAGAGAGACCTCTGGGCTTGGACACTCATGACTCACCCAGAGACCCAGTTCTTTTTCCAGACTGCATTTTCAGAGTTGATCAAAGTCTCCATATTTTTAAAAATTTATTTATGCATATAAGAACTGGGGTATAGGCCAGAGGTATGGGGAATGAGAGGACTCACCAGAGGCAGAGTGGGGAGCAGAACAGGCAGATCTACTGAAATACACTGCTGAGGGGAGCAGCGGGCGAGTCAGGAGAGGTCTGCTGTGCTATGTGGGTCAACCCCCTGACCTGGGCTGCCGATAGCTTCATAGTGTACCACAGGCACTGCGATTTAACCCCTTCCACCACCAGGGTGGCCCACATCTTTACCCATCTTGGTGTTAGAGAAGACCCCTTTGGAGAATATACTGTGTTGCCAAGGGCTGGGGATAGATACTTTAGAACACTGATGCCAGGAGTGTGCATTGAATCAGACTTCTAAATCTCTAAAGTGGGCATCTTAGCCATATCTGGCCACATACAAAAAAAAAGCACATGCCCTTGGGGATCCCCACCCCACTTCTAGAATTTTATCCTCTGCATGGCCTTATGCAGCCAGATCCCCTCCATTTTGTAACAAAACTCCTTCCCCTGGACCGAAAATTAGGACTAAGCAGAATGAAACTCTATCCACCCCTGGTTCTCTGTTCGCTTCTCCCTCCTTGTGATTAACCCTTACTTAACTTGCAGCTAATGCCTTTCTCTCCATCTGCAGTCCCAGGACATCCCTAACAAGAATTCTCGTGCCCCTTTGAGATTGGTTAATAACATTAAGAACAAATATCTGCTGATTGTTATGGCCCGAAGAAACACTCCCCACTGAGAAAGATAAACACTGTGACTCAGGAAGCCCAGAATGCCCAGCACCTCCTCACCTTTGTTCCCCACTTTACAGAATCACAGTATTCCCACCATTTGGGAAGCCAGCTTTTAGGGTGTTAGTCCTGCCAATTCCCTTGGTGGCCTCCTTAAATAAACTCCCTTGTGGAGTTTTATTTTAGTTTTATTTTATGGACATCCTTGTGGTCCAGAGTTTGGTTTCTGGACAGCAAGTGAAACTCATTTATTCTTACACATGCACAAAATGCAATGTTACGAGAATGTTCTTTGTAGTATTGGAAAGAGACTAGAAACAACCCAAATCCATCCCTAAATAATTGGTATGTAAATGGTGATGTGTACCTACAAAGGAAATCAACTGCTATTTAGAATGAGCAAGAGTCAGCATTGTCAATTCTGATGCAGAATTAGCTCCATGCACTTATGAAGTAAAAAAAGAAAGTGCACAATATTGTCTATAATATGCTACTTTTTGCACAAAACATTATTTGTGTGCATATTTTGCTTGAGTATTAACAGAATTGCTCTGAAAGTATCCACAAGAAACTAGTTAAATGCCCCTCCTTTTAGGAAAAAGTATATGGTAGCTGGGAGATAGAAGAGAGAAGTTCCCTTTATGTTATCTACCCTTGTCAACCTATCAAATGTGGACCATATCCAAGTATTAGATTTTTTAAAAAGCTAAAACACGCAAACTTTAGCTATACAAGGCATGATGACTATTACCAGGAACTCTCCTCACATTCTCAAGACGAGTATCCAAAATCAGTCTCACACGTCTAAAGCCAAGGTGTGTGCAGGGATGGTTCCTTCTGGGAGCTCATGTTTCTTTGTCTTTTCCACCTTCTGGAGTCCTCCTGTATTCCTTGGCTGGGTACATCTCCTTTCTCCTGACCCTCCTTTTTGATGACATTGGGCCCAGCCAGACCATCGAAGAAAATAAATAGACTCTGGAAGTTAGAATGTGGACACTTTGGCTGGGTGGGGCATTATTCAGCCCACCCCAGGTAGCATGGAAGAAGACACTCTGTTTCCTCTTCCTTTATTTTCCACTTCAGCTCTAAGAGGCAAGGGTGGACACTGGTGACATTCACTAGCCACAGAGGGCCGGTGGGCATCTTAGAGATCACTCTCCTTCACTCCATTGGGTCCCAGGCTCCTGATCCTGCCTGCACCCCTCCACTTCCCTTCTTCAAAGAGTTGCTGAGGAAGACAACAGTTGGCCTTAAACAAGAGCACTTAGTTATGTCAACAATAAGCAGGGCTTATTCTGAACAAACACCAGGTAGGGGTGCAGATTTGGAATGTGCGTTCATAGCAAGACCCTAATGCACTTACCCTGAAACCAGGTCTAATGGCCCCTGTGTAGTCTCTGGAGTACGCCCCTTGGTTCTGTTGGTGGGGGAAACTGTGGGCGGTGCCAGGAAAGTTGGGTGCTGTGGTTTGCTGATTTACATGTGTGTAGGCACTCTCTGGCCTCCCGAGCTCAATTAACAAAGCTTCTGAATATTAATGTCCACACAACTAAAAGGAGGTGAACATTGTATCCTGGGCCTGGAGGCTTCTCAGCCCTCCCCTGTTCTTGGAATATGTGTTCTCTTTGCCTCTGCGCTCCCAGAAGCTGTTCAAAGACACATCTCTAAGACAAAATGTGTAGCTAAGATTATCTAGACAGTGCAAGTGCTTAAAAAGCCTCTACATAAACTTTTAAGACCAGGGCCAGGAGGGAAGAGGGGCAGGTACAGAAAACTCTGGTCTTGACTCTACCCAAGGTGAACCTCTTAAGTTCCCTTGGTTATTAAAACTGCCACCTACCAACAAGCAGTGGTCTGCCCTGTTCTTCAGTCACTCCCTGCCCTCTGCATCTAGGGGTGAGTTTCAGATCACATCTGGGTTGTGGCCTGATAGGAACCAAGCTGTCAGGTCCACCTGAAGCCTGGAAGCCTCCACCCTGATATCAGGTATTCGAGGCTCCACCACAGCACCCTGGCTCAGAGCCCCAAGTCTGCGCCTTTGGTGAGGCCTGTTCTAAAGAGTCCATTGACATTTCTCACCAGGCCACTCCACTGTCCAGAGCCTCAGACGGGGGGAAGGGAGAGACAGGTTGGGAAGGGTTATGAGACCCAGCATTTAGATCCCAGGCAGGACAGTTTAGTGCCATACTCCCAACTTTAAAAAAATACATATAAAAGGTTGACCAGTCACCCTTACTACTTTTCTTTCATGAACTTTTGAGTTTTAAAAGTTTTGGTTTTCTAAGAAATTTACAATTGCTAAGTAACCATCAATATATTAAAATCGGGCCTCCCCGGTGGCGCAGCGGTTGAGCGCTGGGTTGCGAGGCTGCCCACGGCCTCTGCGGCGCCGGTTCGATCCCCAGTTGCTCCCCGGCCACCAGAGGAGGGTCCCACATGGCGCGCAGACCTCTCCTGCCGCCCGCTGCTCCCCTCAGCAGTGTACTTCGGTCCTTCTGCCTGCTCTGCTCCCCGCTCTGGCTCTGGTGAATTCTCTCACCCTCCCGCGCTTCTGACTGTACCCAGTGCATGTATAAACACACACAAAAAAAAAAAAAAAAACAAGCAAATAAATAAATATATGCCACTTTATAAAAAAAAAAAAAATATATATATATATATATATTAAAATCACAGACGAAGGCATAATTTCCAGCAAGCTTTTTATACTGAAAAGATGCACATAGCCTGTCTAGGAGTAATCTGGGAGGAGTCTAGAGAAATCTGGACATGGACAGGCCCGCAGGCACAAAAGTAACGTGAGTAATAGTATCAGGAGTGTAGAGCTGGGGTCGTGACAGCCAGGGGCCGCTGCTTCTTGGCCACTCACCATGGGACAAGGTTGTTTCCTCCTATGGAACCCACAGGCCCCTCCCAGAGAGTTTGATTTAATTGGTCCAGAGTGGGATTCAGAAGTTTTCCAAAAGACTCTAAGTGAAGTTAAGTTTGAGACCACTGACTGGACAGGGTCTCAAGGTAACACCCCAGGTAACACCCTCAGCCTGTGTTTGGTCGCTGAGTCCAGAACGCCAAAGGGGAACACAGGACAAGCAGCTGGGGAAGGCAAGTCCTGGGAGGGAAGCAGGCCATGATCTGCCTAGAGCCAATAAACATTGACTCCCAAGAGGCTTGGGCCATCTGGTGAGGCCAGGCAGAAGAGCACTTGGCAGTCCTCACATTGTTCATCAAGTCAGCAGCAGCAGAGTCTAATGAGATTTGAAAACCTCTGAAAGAGACATTGCAAACAGGAGTCACAGCTGAGCCAGTCAGCAACCTGCTGGCCAGGCTTATCCCACTGTCTCTCCCACCCTTCCCACCCTGCAATGCCCTTGATTGAGTTCAACCACCAAGGCAGTACAGTGTGGCAATATTTGGGAGGCATCTCTGACTCTGGCCTGTTAAAAGCCTTCTCTCCTACCCGTTCTTAAACAGGAAAGAAAGATAATGGAATTATCTGATTTTTTTTTTTTTTAAATATTGCCCAAATAATGGAAGCCTACTGGGTGGGCCAAGAGGCAAGGGATTGATATGGAAGGTGGGTGGTAGGTTAGGCCATGTGTTAATGTCTGCTAGGAAATAGTCCAGCACCTAAAGGCAATATTAGGAAATAGTCCAACACTTAAAGGCAATATTAGGAACGACAAAATATGTGACCCCGGCTTAGACCATATGACAAGATGGTATCCTTCTAGGACGGAGCTCTAGAGGGAAGGCAGAGCCAGACTGAATTGTGTCTTCTTTTAGGTGGGATATAAAGTAAATGATTGCCTTTCTTCTTTACCCTGCTACTCATGCCCTTTGTCTTACAGAGGGTCAGAAGGAGCCTATCTAGCTTATTCTGATTAGCCATTAGTCACCTGCTTCTCTGGAATATGATGATTTTATTCTGTGATTAGAGACCTAGAAGCCTGAACCAAAAGCTAAGACACAGAATTTAGTATAAACTGGTTGATGGTAGCAGGTTTTCCCCATTATTTGTAACTCTTTGTCAACAAAAAGATTGCAAGATAGAACACTGAAATTTAGAGCATGAAGAAAATTATGAAATTCCAAGACTTTGTGATGCCATCATTATAAAAATGCATTTTAGGGATGTCAGCAAAAATAGTGACAGATCCCTGAAATTCCTCTCACCCATGAAAACACTAGCAAAAAATGGTCTGAATCGGGCCTCCCCAGTGGCGCAGCGGTTGAGCGCTGGGTTGCGAAGCTGCCCGCGGCCTCTGCCGCGCCGGTTCGATCCCCGGCTGCTCCCCGGCCACCAGAGGAGGGTCCCGCATGGCACACAGACCTCTCCTGCCGCCTGCTGCTCCCCTCAGCAGTGTACTTCGGTCCTTCTGCCTGCTCTGCTCCCCGCTCTGGCTCTGGTGAATTCTCTCACCCTCCCGCACTTCTGACTGTACCCAGTGCATGTATAAACAAAACAAACAAACAAACAAATAAATAAAACATGCCTCTATTAAAAAAAAAAAATGGTCCGAATCAAAATTTTTAGAAATGTGGAAATCAACCAAAAGCACTTATTCATGAAAATAGCTGAATCTTGGCTTGAATGGATATTTTTATGGCATTCTAACTTGCTCTGGCCCCATCCCCATACTCTCATATCTGCAGAATTCCTGAAAACCTACAGCCCATGATCACAGTGAAAACCAGCAGAACTGGCAGCAACTGAGGGGGCAGAAGGGGTTGGAGCAATTTCAAAGCCCCATTTTCAGAGAAATATCACTAGTTCCAGCATGTTGTTTCCCCAGAAGATCCCACTAGCAAAACTGTCTTTATTTGATAGGACTCAGAGTTCTCCAAGTATCGTCTTTTCTTCAAAAGACATTTGTCAAAGACAATTGGAGATAGTTGTTTAAAATTACAGCAGCCTGAGACCATGGATAACAGTTTGGACAAAGATAATTCAACCAAAAATGCTTAAAAGGAAAAGCTGGGGAATTAGTTGTTCATAGAGGGGTTTGAATAGCTCTGACATATTCCTGAGAATCTAAAAAACCACATATATGCCTCAGACTATGGACATACCCAGAGCTATGCCTAAGAAAAATCTTAGAATTTAGCTCTCAAATTCTAACTGGTCTTAAGGCTCTGTACAAGCAGAAAGTAAAGGTCAAAATGGAGTTTTAAACTACTTTGAGTGTTAAAGATGTACCCCAAACATACAGAGAATGCCTCACCAAAAAGGCCATACTTACTGATCTGGGTATTTAAGCTCTAGTCATCAGCTACTACTAAGATAAATGAACACAGACTCATGGCTACCCAGGACAAAGAATACAGACCTTACTGAATCAGTTCAGAAAAGGTAGTAAAACAAACAACGAAGAGCAACAACAGCAACAAACCCTGGAGAGGGCCAAGAATCTGATCCCCAAGTTTGTCTCATTACATTATTTAAAGATCCAGTTTGACCCATTGCAACAGGGTGGTCCCCAGGAAAGGGGGAGGTTCCCTGCCCCACCCAAGGGAGAGTGGAGCTGAGCAGGAAGAGGAGAAGCTGCAGAAGAGACTGAGGAAAAAAGGAGCAGGATGGAGCCAGAAGGAGACCTGGAGGAGGCGCATGGAACCTAGAGACACGTAAAGAAACTGAGCTTGTCTTTTGGTCGTGGACTGGGTGACACAGATGTGGGTGAGACCCGTGGGGAGGTGACAATGGCAGTTTTTATCTTGATGTTGATTTTGCTCTTTTCCTTCCGGGCTTGTCCGGTTGTTTGTGACCCTTTTCTGTGGGTTCCCACTGGAAGATGCTTTAGACTTGTAGCAGGCTTTGGGGCCTTGTTCTGGGCCGATCCCATATGGATGGAGTTTTACCCACGAGGGGATGGGTAACTTTGGGTGCTTCACTTAGAAACTAGACTCTTTGCCTTACCTGTATTGTTTCCTAGTTTTATTAAAGTTCCTTCCCATTAAAGTCTCATGTGTTTTGTGTTGATGCGGCGGATGGCAGAACCCATTTAGAATAGGCAGGTTTGCGGGGTTTGGGCTGCCCCTCTCCCTGTCCTATAACACCATGACCTAGCAATTAAACTTCTAGGATATACTCATAAGAAGTAAAAACATGTTCATTCAAAACTACACACAAATGTTCCTAACAGTCTTCCCATAATAGTGAAGAAAACAAATAATTCAAATGTCTATCAATGGTTGAAAAGATCAATGAAATGTGGTATATAAATATTATGTGCCATTTTTTGACAGTAAGAGCTAATGGAATACTGAAATATGCTCACCAGGGGGGAAGCTTGAAAATATTTTGCTGTGTGAGAGAAGTCAGTGTCACAGTTATTGATATTATAATGATCCTGACTGATACATATGTTTATGTACATTAACATAATAATGACTTTGACAGAAAGATGGGGGCAATCGAGATAGTGTGACTTAAGTTATCTATTAAAAAGCCACCACTTAATTGTGAATTCACTGATAAATAGAACACAAAGGACAAGGAGAGATAAAAACCTGACTGTACTCATATCTCACATATATTAAATTATCAATAATAGATGGTCCTGATAATATGTCTCTGAAAGGTGATATAACTATCAGAACAAAATTTAAGCCAATTTGAGGTGCTTCCGGACTCCGTGCCTGTGGTCCTGAAATCTTCTCCAGACTTTGGCAAAAGCGCCTGAGGCTTGCACTCTGAGATGTGCCCCGCACCCTGCAGACTGATGGTTCCCAGGAGCTCTCAGAACCCATTCCCATCCACTCTGTCTCACCAGCTTCCTGAACCTTGCCAAGATGTGTGTATCCCTCCCACTTTTTATTGCCAATTGAATTGTATGCTTATATTGTTATAATGTGGGTTCCTCCCAATAAATTTATATTGTGTTTTTTATATGCATTTGGATTGAGTCATAAGTGAAATCTTTCCACCCAGTGGAAATAAGCACTTTTGAGATCTAAACCTAATATTACAGTCAGTCACAAAAGATCACATATTATACAATTCTATTTATGGGAAATGTCCAGAATAGGCAAATCCATAAAGACAGAAAGTAGATTGGTGGTTGCCTTGGACCTGGTTTTCTTTTCAAAAAGTGATAAGAATGTTCTAAAATTCATTGTGGTGGCAATTTCACAACTCTGAATGAGGCCAAAACCATCAAATTATACATAAAAATGCTTACATTATATGGTATGTAAATTATAGCTCAATAAATGTTACCAAAAAAAAAAAACCCATAACAACAAAAAATGTGGACTTTCCTACCCTTGTCTCTGTTTAGAATTTATTTATTTATTTGTTTGTTTGTTTATACATGCACTGGGTACAGTCAGAAGCGCGGGAGGGTGGGAGAATTCACCAGAGCCAGAGCAGGGAGCAGAGCAGGCAGAAGGACCGAGGGGGGAGCAGCGGGCGGCAGGAGAGGTCTGCGCGCCATGTGGGACCCTCCTCTGGTGGCCGGGCAGCAGCCGGGGATCGAACCGGCGCCGCAGAGGTCGCTGGCAGCTTCGCAACCCAGCGCTCAACAGCTGCGCCACCGGGGAGGCCCCCTTGTCTCTGTTTAGACATTGAGCAGAGATTAGAATAATCAAGAGCCTGGAAATGAGCGTTTTATCTTGTCCAGCTTTGAGTAGCCAGTAAGATTGTTTCTTGTTGAAAATATAACATAGCCACAAAGAGGCAATTGTCTAAGCTCCCTTAGCATTTATATCCTTTGCAAACAAATAGTCCAGTTTACAAAAGAACAACAGGTTTCTTTAAATAGGCCAGAGTTTAACTGCTTTCCTGGAGGAATTCTTTGTTTTCTAAATAAAGGCGTGACTCAATGAATTCAATGAGTTCAGCTCAGCTCAGTGAGCATTTCAGTTCTTTGCTGTGCGAATGACCTATTTAGAGATGAATCCATGTCTAAATTTTCCTCAGCAGTTGTTTCTAACCAAAGAATTTGCACATCAATTGTTCTGTAATCCTTGAGGTATGGGGTAAGGAAGAGAAACAAAAGAAATAACAAATTAATTATATCTTGTAATCAGGAGAAAACTACCATTTGAGAGTTTGCTATTTCATTGATGCAAAAAATTGCTATGTTCAGTGATATTGTAATCAAAATGACTGGTAGTGGAGGAGTTCAGGCATACTGGTTTGTTTTAAACTTCAACACTGAATAATGTCTGCAGCAGCCATAGATTTGGTTCTGTTGAATTTCACTCAGGTTTCTTCTCCATTACCATTTAAACTTTGTCATCTATTCTAAGCTGCATCTTATTTTATCATTCTGAATGCATCTTGCTGGGAGTTGTAGCTTGGGTCAGGAATTTTGCATGGAGGGACCCTGATTTAATTACCAGGTTGTAGGCACAAACAGGGTGGATGGAATTCATCATGGTCGCCCCCACCCACCCACGTGTTTGTTGACTCCACCTTGCTCCTGGCTTATTGCCATTTAATCCAAAGAGGGAGATGTTGCTCTCAAACTGGACCAACATTTAAGAGACACAATGTGAAGGATAGCCTACTAAATGCCTGGTCAGAACTCTTCAAAATAGTCAAAGTCCTCAGTGACTGCCTTGTACTAAGGGCATATAAGCCAAAATAATTTTATTGTCATGAAACTTCACTTGGGGTTGATAATTTATAGACTCATAAGTAATCATTTAAATGTTGCTTCTCCTTGAAACAACTCTATTTGACCCTACTCCTAAATATTTTTTCTAAGTTTAGTTTTTCACAATTGAGCAAACATTAAATTTATATTGCTGACAATTAGGAAAAATGATAATATCAATGACCTTATTATAAATGTACTACATACAGTTAAATGGACAGTTGGGATACTTTGACTGCAATTAGAAGAACCAACTAAGAGTAGTTGACATGATAAGGATGTTCTTGATGAACGCAATCCAGAGCACAGAGGAAGGAAGTTTGTAAGACTCTGGGTGTTGTTAAAGACCTGATGCCTCCAATCTCTCTGTTCTGCCATCTTAGACTATTGTGATGTCATCCCTCATGGTCACTAGGATTCTGCCAGAGCCCTAGGCACCATTTCCACACGTGACAACATCTGGCAAAAGAAGAGAGAAGAAAGGCAGTGTCACCTCAACCATTTCTTTGCAATGAAATTTCTTTTCAGAAAGAATGACCTATTTTCTAAATTTTCAAAAAGTCATTTTCTGAAGCCCTATAGTAGATGCCCCACCAGTGCTGCAGGGCACTTTGCCCACACACACGTAGTTACAAGAAGACAAAGGTAGCAAGGTTCAGGCACTTTCAGCCACCTCAACTGTGGGAATCTACAGGCTAAATTGGTCAGGCGGATGATAAGTGATGCTGCAGGAATAAATACCCTCAAAGCTCAATGACTTAGTACAACTCATGTTTCTTTTACACTCACATGCCAAAAATCCATATAGTCTCTCAGGAATCTAGGCTGTAATGTGAGACCTCCAAGATCCTGCAGCAAGGAAAGAGGCAGCAAGGGTCACACACCAGCAACTCTATGCTTCAGTCTGGAAGTAATTACTCCCACCTACCTTAATCAACTGGTCCACCACCCTGTCTTGCTGCAGGAAAGCTGGGAAGTATGCAGGGACCCTCTCTCTGCCAAGCCTGCTTTTCCACCCCATCATCACTACTTCCCCTCTGCATCCTCTCTCCTCTTCCCCAGTCACTCCAATACCATCCCTGCTGAGCCCTTATTTTTCTGGCCCATGTATCCAAGCCCTTCCAGCATCTTAGTGAACTCACCAACTCCAGGGACTTCTATTAAGTTAAAAGCACTCCTTCCTCCTCCTGCTGTCACTGTCAAGAAGAAGGAGGGGTGATTTTGAGGAGCATGGAGAGAAGAAGAAGGCCATCAGGAGTTTTCCATTTCAAGGCACAGTTTGCTTTTTCCCAAAATGTCTACATAATCTTGCCAATCTCACACTGTGAGGATTAGTTTTCTGTAAAAAAACCTTTCTTAAGTCTACATAAGATATGCGGAACCTCCTATTGATCTAATGTCACTTTTTCATTTCATTTCAATTGTGTTAAAAAAAATTATATACATGTACACTGGGAAGAAATCTTAGCAATATTTTAATGGCATTAAATGTGTGAAGGGATTATGGGTAATTTCTATTTTCTTTTATTTCTTTTGTCTTCATCTTAACATACAAATGTTAACCCTTCAATATTTGGGGTGGAGGGGGACTTTTTCACAGAAGTCAAGTTTTTTTCCAACTCCAAGGTGTTACTTCTCTGCACTCACTTTCAGGGGGACCCTGAAAAGTTAATGTCCAGCACAAACATCAAGTTTTATATTATTAGGAATTAGATTTCTCATGAGAAGGCAGGAGCCAGGAAGAGAATGTGAGATGTTTAAGACAATTTAGGATTTTCAGAACAATGTTGCAGTCTGTCTAAAAAACCCACAGAGCCTGGTTGATACAGATAAGGCTGGACATAAAATAAGATTTCAGTCATTTTGACCCAGAAATGTTGGGAAAAAAGCCCTGACGAGTATGGCACCCAGGCGTGGGTGAGATGCCTTGGAAAGAGAAAGGAGCTCCTTGACTGACTAGGCACAGGAGAGGCCTTGCTACTACTCCAGCCACAGAAAGGCCACATGGAAGAAAGCAACTAGGATGAGATTTCAGGTTTGGAGGTTGCTGAGGCTGCTCTGGACAACAGAGATCTCAAGCCCCACCTAGCCCTTGGTGGAGGAGCACGCTATGGGATTGGCACATTAATTACACGCCAACGGCATTTTCCTGAGGAGAAAATCTATAGTAGTTTAGAGAAAAGTACAGTGGGCTTTGAGTGAAAGGGGCTGTTGGGTTCCATCCCATTGTGTCTCTGAACCACAGACTTGGGTTTCTCCTCCGTACTGTGGACACAAAAGCAGCTCTAACTAAAGAAAAAAGGCACTTTTCACTTAGCCTCCTCTTTCCATTGCTGGGAATTGTGTGGGAGGAGTGCGCCCTGTCTAGGGGGGATCAGTCAGAAATATCAATGTCACCTGTCTGGAAGGTTCTAGAGGCAAAAACAATCAATATTGACTGATATGTGACCTGGACAAAATCGAGAGTTCCAGCCAGCCTCAGTTTCCCCATCTTCAATGTGGATAAAAACAGCTCTTCACATTTGTTGTCAGGATTAAGTGAGACTCGAATGCACAATAGAAGCTGGTTCCCTTCTTGTTTGCTATGTGGAGGCCCAAAACAGGCTGCCCCAGGGTGTATCTAAGTGGCAAGCTGATTATTTTCTTTTGAAAGAAATTGAGAGACCAAAAAAAATGCAAGAATGATGTTCTTTGCCTAATTATCTAGCTCCCTGAAATCAGGAAATAAATCTTCCCTGTGGTGGTCTGGGAGGTGAGAGACAGCTTTCTCTCCCTAGAGGAGAGTTTGCAAAATCTGTTTTTGATGTACAATTCCTGCAAAGTTCCTTTTTCTTTAAGTTGCTAAGTTCTTTGTTTTGTCCTCCCTCCCAAGTTGTATTAACCCCTTTCCAAAAATTAAAAAACCAGAACAACCTGAAAATAAGTTCCTCTTCTACCAGCCACATGTCCACATAATTAGTCTGTCTTTTCTCTCGCTACTCTCTCTTGTGTCCATTCAATCACCCCCCAGTTCCATGGACCTAGAGGGCTCAGAGAACAATTTATTGCCTCCACACGGGGCCCTTGTCTTGGTACACACGTTCCTTATAAACCAACAGCCACAGCATCTATGTCCAAGAGGTTTATTTAAGTCACAGTTCCATTGCTATTTTTGAGCATTGGTTGTTGTTTTGTATTTGAATTACTTACTCGAGGAAATTGTTCAGCGGTCACTTCTGAGTGATCTGTCACTGCAGAGTGCTTCCCAAGCCTCCTCTCTGGATTTTGATCTTCGTGGTTTATTTTTCTAGCAGCCCCCACAATCTGCATAACACAGGAAGTCTCCTTCATGGCTCACTTCTGGGAGACTTGACAGATGCTGGTTAAATATTTAGAAATTTCTCTTTAAAGAAAGGAGCTAAAAATGAGGCCTCTCAAGCTGCTAACATGTGGTCCTACCCCTCAAAGTCACATTTAAATGTCAAGGTTGGATTTGGCTTTCAGTGTTTTTACAGAGGCCATGGTGATTTTTATATTTGTATATGTTTTCCAACTCTATATGGATGGTGCTTCTTACCCTGTCATAACTCTCATATACAATTTCACAGCTCAAAATTCAATATATAACTGTCTGTTCAGTTTTGGATTTAAGGAAATCACTCGGTGTTATGAAAATAGAACATCAAATTTTTCAGCCACCAAAAAAAAAACACAATAAAATACAAGCAACATTTTGTGGGGGGAAGGGGAGGGTACTGCTTTATTTCAAGAAGCAAAGTGTCCAGGTAATAGTCAAAAATGCTCAGGAAGGTAAGAGACTCCATTCTCATACATGTGACAGCAAATGGCAACTTAAAGAATCTCACAAACAAGCAATTCTCCCTCTGAAGATGGGTGCACACTAGATGATGCGTCATCTCCTGAGAATTTCTCTTGCCCAAGAAGGAAAAGTCATGAAGTCCCTGAGAATGCAGAGAGACTCAGAGCCAACATCTCTGATCTTGTTACTTGTCTTCTTGTTCACTTGTCTGAAGCAGAGATGTGGGAAAACATTCGAGGAAGAGCTGGGTGCTCTGGGGCTGGATTTCTGACACTACTTCCTCCTGGCCATAGCCCACAGGCATCCATGATGAAATGTCACTACAAAGAGCACCATTTACTTTGTGGGTTTTTTAAAATTATGTTTATTGAGGTGAAGATGATTTATAACACTATATATGTTTTAGGGGCACAGATTCACACCTCTTCAGATGTGGGTTACCACACCCACCACCAAGGCACCCTTAATCCTCCACCACAGTCCACTGGACCCCTCCCCCTAATACCCCACTTCCTGCTCATCCTTTGGCAACCTCAGTTCTACAGTCAGATGTCAAAGGCTTGTCCTGCTTTGTTTTTGTCTAGAGCTCCATTTTTTTTTTTAAGATTTATTTATTTATTTTATACAAGAACCGGGGTACAGGCCAGATGGGCAGGAGAGTGAGAGGATTCACCAGAGACAGAGCGGGGAACAGAACAGGCGGACTAACGAAATACACTGCTGAGGGGAGCAGTGGGCGCAACAGGAGAGGTCTGCTGCGCCATGTGGGACCCTCACCTACCGGCTGGGATCAAACCGGCGCTGCAAAGGCTGCGGACAGCTTCATAGCGCGGCGCTCAACCGCCTGCGCCACCAGGGGAGGCCCAAGAGCTCCATTTTGAAAAACTGCCTTAACAAGCTCTTGCCTTGTGCCATAGCCTGCTCAAAGAAATTTACTTTGTTACCTTCTTAATGATGAATGTCTTACCAGAAAAACTCTTCACAGCAGCAGGAAACAGCCCGAGACTGACTCATTTCCCAGTATGAGCTATAATCAGCTTTAAGAAGGGACCATAAGGCTTTTGTGAGTGGTTGCTTCTCAAATATATCTGGAAATGGACATTTTAGAAGATCAAAGGCTATTGGGTTTCCTTATTCACATTCTTTTACTGGATTTACTAGGTAATCTTAGCTATAAAAACCTACCTTTCTTTTGGGACTTAATATAACCATTTCATTTTGACTGAAAAAAAGTCTAAGACAGAGTTCTTCACCTGAATTAGGATACAGGCACGCCTGAGATGACGGAGTCAGTTCCAGACCTCCACAATAAAGCTAATATAAAGCAAATCACAGGATTTTTTTTTTTTTGTTTCCCAATGCATATAAAATTTATACTTATACCATATGGAGTCTATTAAGTGTGCAGTAGCATTATGTCTAAAAAAAGTACATAAATTCACACAAAAAATACGTAATTGATAGAAAGTGCCAGCCATCATCTGAGCCTCAACTAGCTGTAATCCTTTTGTCACCCTAAAAAATGCAGTATCTGTGTCACACCATAAAGTGAGGATAAAATGCTCTGCATCACTGCAGCTCAGCAGAACAACTCAGCTCTTCATTTATATTTCTCTACAAACAAAGTCTCCTGGGAAATGAACCTTTTTCTCTGTCTTAAAGATGAACTGTATTCAGCCAGTCAATTGTGAGTAGGTTTATTCAACATTATCAAGCATGTGTGGCAGGCCCCGTGTTGGGGTTACACAGAGGACTATGGCCATCCCTGTCCTCAAAAGGCTAATGGGCCATGGAGCTGGCAGGCAGACCAAGCAGCAAAGAAAAAAAACTTAGGCCACTTGTACCTGACATGTTTTTGGAGCATTCTTCCAATGAATGTGTGAACTGAGTCCTAACAACTGAGGGAAGTGTTTGTTCATTTCTTCATTAGTCTTCCCAAGACTATGTGGTATTGGTGGAACAAAATGGGAAACCTAAAAATGTTACCAAATGTGGGCCCACTACCTGGAGGCATGGAAGCCCAAAACCATGCACCAGCTTTGGAGAAAAGACCCTGTTTTGAGTGAGGTCACGTAACAAGAGACTAGAGGTGAGACTCTCAACTCAGTCTCCCCAAGGATGGAACTTTGGGCATTTTTAATGGGGTCAAGGAACAAACATAGAAAATACAAGTCTACATACAGTGGATCTGAAGGATTGCTTTCTGCTCAGTCATGGTGTAACTCAGTTTGGATCCAGACTTGCAACAGACTGAGAGCCCCCTTTTACTGAAATCTGTCCATCTATCCATGAGTCAGGCATCTTAGTTTGGTCTTCCATGGATATTTTTCAGTCCTGGCAATGAGATATCACCTCAAGGACACTGAGCACTTTTCTGGGCCTGTGCTCTGAAACACAACTCGTTGATTTATGAAAGCTCCCCCACCCCACCCCCATCCCCAGTTGTTTGGGATTGGTAGGGGCATTTTTGCCCCATTGTTGGTCTTACAAGATAAACAAATTATGATAACTGATATTCTACAAAGTTACAAAAACAATTCAATGGGAGGTGATGTTTTCAGCAAAGGGACTAGAGCCAAAGGAGGACAAAAAAGGGGAAAAAGAACATTTTACCAAAAGTAATTCAAAACAGATTATAAACAGGGGCCTCCCCTGGTGGCGCAGCGGTTGAGCGCTGGGCTGTGAAGCTGCCTGCAGCCTCTGCAGCGCCGGTTTGATCCCCGGCTGCTCCCCGGCCACCTGAGGGAAGGTCCGCCCGCTGCTCCCCTCAGCAGTGTACTTCGGTCCTTCTGCCTGCTCTGCTCCCCGCTCTGGCTCTGGTGAATTCTCTCACCCACCCGCGCTTCTGACTATACCCAGTGCTTGTATAAATAAATAAATAAAATTAAAAATTAAAAAAAAAAACAGATTATAAACAATATGAAAAACAAAAAACTTTCAACTGTCTATTGTAGAAAATCTGTGATTTTTGTGATGGGCTAGGCAAAGAGTTCTTAGATATGACACCAATGAAAATGAACTTTTTAAAATGGATTTAATCAGAATTAAATTTTTTTGCTCTGTGACAAATACTGTTAAGAGAAAAAGACTATAGACTGGGAGAGTGTATGTAAAATCACATACCTGACAAACACGACTTATTTCTAGACTATATAAAGAACTCCCAAATCCCCCAAATGTCTGTTTCTCAAGAAAAACAATCCATTAAAAAAAATAAAATCAAAAAGCTTGAACACTTTCCCAAAAGGCAATATAGGTAATAAGCAAGCGCATTAAAAGGTGCTCATCATCAACAGGGAAGGAATGGCCTATCGAATAAATGGAATTGAACTAAGATTCCAGTTGGAAAAGGAATCAAATCAGCCTCCTAATTCAGGCCATTGCCCAAAATAAAATTTTAATTGGCTAATTGCTCATTGACCTAGCAGTGAAGTCCAGGTTCGTTGACTTCTTTCCCTGTTAAATATTTAGGAGTCCACTTACTAATTAATGGTAGTCTTACTGTCAATGAATAGAATTCTCCCTAACATCCAAACTAATTATAGTCACTTCTGCCTTCTAATGGGAGTTGGCATCATTCATCACAGGGGGGCAGTTAGCATTACCCCTGTAGTGCCAGTAAGGCACAGAGCAGGTTTTCTATGATCCGAGCAGACAGGGTAAAGGAGAGTCATGGAGCCCTCAGAGGCTTTCTCAGGCTTTTATTGAGCTTTTACATGTAGTGCAGCAACAGGTACACGGCAGGCAGGGGTGCCGGGGGACCAGGAGGCCAGAAGGCCTCCAAGCCCCTGGCAAGTCTTCACTCTGGGCCTCTCTGGAGTTCTTTCTCCCCTTCTCTCTCCTGCCTCTCTCCTGCCTCTGCTTCTCTTGGGGAATACCTCAACACTGCAGCCATGGCCCACAGAAGTAAACAGTACAACTTATAACAACGTAACAAAATGTAGGTGCCCCATCAGGCAGGCAATCCTAATGGCAGGAGGGCAGAAAAGCCTGAAAATCATTTACCCTACCTCCCCTTTCACCTTCACAAAGGACAGGAAAGGGGGTGGTCCCCGCTGCTCTTCTGGAGTGCCTAAGGGTGAAACCCAATGTAGGTAGATGATCACACATCCAACATAATCCTTTACTGTGGCGTGGATATCCAAGGAAGGGTAATCTGCTGAAATTCTGTCTCTGCACATGTAGCAAGAGGAATTCTGCACAAATTTCCTAAGGAACAGAGGACCCTGCAACACAAAAGGATATTGTGGCTTGGGAAGGAGGAAGCATTCCACCTGCGTTCCACACAGGTGGGCCAGAGAGATTTCCAAAGACAAGGGCCCTGATGGCTGAGAGTCAATGCAAAGCTGTTGGTGTCCGTGGCATAGACACCCCTTCTGTGGGCTGTTGTAGAGCAAACAGAAGTAGAGAGGAAAAAATTCCCTATTCCTAGTATTTCCTTTCATGGGGCAGAACATTTATTTGCATAGCACCGGGGCCTCTCTCTCTCTCTGTCCTCCCTCCCCATCATTTGTTGGAAAGAGTTACCGGACCAACATGGTTCAACCCCTGTCTCCCTCTCTTATCTTTCAGATCTAGCCAGACAGATATCGAGACGTGCGCCATGGAGTTTGCTCTCCAGGACCCTCCATCTCACAGGTGTGTCTGCTGCTTAGTTTAGGGAAACTCACTGTTCTGGCCTGGGGCACATTCTCCTTCCATTTTGTCTTATATTCAGTTGTTTCTGGTGTCAGGCAGGTTTCTGTGTGTAAAATAATAACCCCAAAAGTCATCCAAGTGTGGAACTACTTTGAATCAGGCACACGCCATCTTGTCCATACTGCCATGTGGAGACAGCTGGGTGAGAGCAGCCTGAGTCAGCAACTCCCTGCTCTCCCCTTGTCGGTGACTACGAAAAACATCAACTCCCTGGTTTCTCCTTATTGGAGACTAGGAAAGTAACGATTGTTACAAAAGACCCTGCACTGCAGCTTTGTGCCTGAAGACTGTTATCAACCAATTATAAGGGGACAAATGAACTTAAGAACCAATCCAAGCATTTCAAAACAAGCGGTTTAAGTTCAGGCCACTTTCCTGCTTGACCCTTTCAAATTTCACTGCTCCCCGTCCTGGAACACACCTTGGACTGCCCCTGGGTTGTAGACCCAAATCACTATCCCTATTCTCAAATAAATGTTTTCTTGATTACGTTGCAGTCTGATTTTCCTCAATCAATTCAAGTAAACAGAGAGTAGGCACCTTATGAGAATGTTCCAGAACACAGAGTTGAGGAAATCTTCCCCGTCTTTGACTGACTTTGACTCTTATTCTAACTCTCACTTTGTCACCAGTTTCCTGGCAGAGCCTTTGCAGAGCCTTCTCCCTGACTGGCCTTTAGAACTTTCCGGCAGCCTCTGGAGCTGAGCAGCGATCCCAGCCATGTGGGGCAGAGCTGGAACCAGCTCACAGGGTGACGTCGGAGGGAATGGAGCAGTGTTCCCCTGAGATTTCCCCCCAAATATGTGCTGCTTTGGCTTGAAAGGGCAAAAGGGATTTTGGTTTTCTTTTTTTCTTTTTCTTTTCTTTTCTTTTTTTTTTTTTTTTTTTGGCCAGAAAGAAAAAGAGATGAGTTGCTTTTGACCAAAAAAGTCAATCATGGAGGATGGTTGACTCCAGCCCAAATAAAGATTATGGGAAACACTTCACTCTGAGCAAGCATAAAACCTTTCCCAGTAACTCTATTTTTTTTTTTAAAGATTTATTTATTTATTTATTTATACAAGCACTGCGTACAGTCAGAAGCGCGGGAGGGTGAGAGAATTCACCAGAGCCAGAGCGGGGAGCAGAGCAGGCAGAAGGACCAAAGTACACTGCTGAGGGGAGCAGCAGGCGGCAGGAGAGGTCTGCGCGCCATGCGGGACCCTCCTCTGGTGGCCAGGGAGCAGCCGGGGATCGAACCGGCGCCGCAGAGGCTGCGGGCAGCTTCGCAACCCAGCGCTCAACCACTGCGCCACCGGGGAGGCCCCCCAGTAACTCTAGCCAACCCCAATTACCCCTCACTTTGGCACTCTGCCCTTAACCAGTGCAGGGCTTGGAATCATGGATCTCTTGGATCACTGAACTCACTCACCTCTACCTCCCTTTGCCATTTTATACACAGGCCCCAAAGGTGACAACTCTTAACCCACAAGGGAAGCAGCAGCACAACCCATGCCAGAAACCCAACCTCCTGGGTTGCAAGTCTATACCCTTCCGATAGTTCCAGATTCATTTTGTACCTCTAAGTACCATCTCCCTTGAAGCGGGTGAGTTCCCTGATGACAGAGAGCTGGAGTTTTGTGGAGAGAAAGGACCGATATTTGAAAAGAACCTACTATATCCCCACATCAGACGAGGCCATTACTGGACAACTTTGGACATGTCTTCCCAGGCACCAAGTCTTCTTGTGGGAGGGTATTATTACAGATTGAATTGTGTACCTCAGAAAATTCCTATGTTAAGGTTCCCGCCCCCATACTTCAGAATGTACCTATATTTATGGGGTTTTTAAAGAGGTATTTGACTTAAAATGAGGCCCTTAGGGCAGGCTCTGATCTAATCTGACTGGTGTCCTTTGTAAGAAGAGGAGATTAGGACACAGGCCTGTGCCTAGGGAAGACAAAAGAAGTGAGGCAGCTGCAAGTCAAGGAGGGAGGCCTCAAAAGAAACCGGATTGATCTGTCTTCTAGCCTCCAGAACTGTGAGAAAGTAAATTATCTTTGTCGCCCCCCCCCCCCAACCAGTCAGGGGTGCTTTGTTATGGCAGCCTGAGCAGAAAAACATAGGCATCAGACTCCCCATCCTAAATAGGACCCTGGCCCTCTAGGTGGATGGAGGTAACTGAGTCACACAAACTCCTTGTCAAGACCCAGAACTAAGGGCATCCCAGAGAGCAACTGGGAGCAGACTTTCATTTGTGGAGACTTTGAGGAGAGGATACTCCTCAAATGGATTGTCCCACTTCCTGCCCTCCTTGTGTTCCCCATGAATTCCAGGGGAGACCCCAATACCCCTCTAATACCCAACTCCCTTTTTTGGAAAGTGGTCTGAAGTGGGTTTTGTTACAGAGAGGATTTTAGCCGGGACATTTGCATACATCACCTCATGCAATTCAATTTCTCCCTGGGTGTTGCGGCCCTGTCTTACAGATAAGGGACCTGAGATTCAAGATCAAGCACCCAGCCCAAGGTCACAAAGTGCTGAAACTAGCATTTGTACTCCTGCTCTTTTTATTGTCCACACTATCCTTGATGCTACACTGCTTCAGTGTCCCCCTAAAGTACTCAGTTAGGAGTCAGGCACATAGTAGGTATTTCAAAAGATCTTGTTAAATCAAATTGAATGCACAGCCCCAAGATCCATGTAGCCCTAGGATCTATGCTGTGGCCTCACAGCGTGGGCTGTGTAGCATGCTCAGCACAGCCCCAAGATCCATGTAGCCCTAGGATCTATGCTGTGGCCTCACAGCGTGGGCTGTGTAGCATGCTCAGACTCTTGCACCAGGGGAAATAAAAGCAGGTCAGAGACCCGGTCATCTTTCTGCCCTTCTCCTCCATTCAGACACAGTGAGGCTGGATCGATCCCAGGCTCGGTGGAGCTCTGATTCACTCCGTAATGTCAAGACACAGTTCAGACCTCCTGGACGTCTCAGGTGCTCCTAACTCTACCCAGATGGGTGATGCTCACTTAACCATGACCCCAGGCAGCTCCTTCACCAGCAGAACCCCACATTGTCCAGAAAGGAGGATCCGACACTGAGTTTCTCTTACTTCCTTCCGGCCTCCCCAACTCCCCCACCCCCGGCCTAACTGAACCTTGAGGTTTTGCCCTTTTTTGCCAAAATAAAGACATGTGTACTTTTATTTTTTCCCCCTAATTATAAAATACACACACACAAATTTTTTTTGAAAAACACATATGTTCTGTACCCACCAAACCTCCCTTTCCCCATAACACACCACTAAAGACGACCAGCTGTCTTGCGGGGACACGTATGTGTGACCAGCCAACAGGTGCCATGTCCCATACGGGCCAGCTGGGATGCACATCAGGTCACCCTATTCTGATGAGCCCCACACACACGCTGCAGGGCCCCCTGTCTCTCCTGTCCGCCAGTTACTTGTGGGGCCCCCAGAGTGCTCACACACATCCAGGCTGCCTCCCAAGACCCACAGAGCAGATTCCCTCTTTCCTCTCCAGCTCTGGTTCCCCAGGCGGATGTCCAGGGGAGACTCAGAGCTCCAGAAGGAGCCCCCTTCTCACAGGCTGACGGGTGCAAATTCTCATCTTCTAATTCAGACCTCGACTGTTGGACAGTCTCCACCTTCCCCACCTTTCTGTCAAGAGAGCCTGACAGACAGAATTATGAAGCCTGGAGGGTGGCAAAGAGGGTTTTTAACAGATTCTCCTAAGTCTGTCTTCCCAAGAGGTAACAAAGAGGTGTCTGTGAGTCTTTTTCTCATCTGCATGAAGCAGCACTGAGAAAATAATGTTTTGGGATGATTTTAGTGGTTCCTGATGTACCTGTTCAACTGGAAGACAGTCAGTCTCTCTCTCTCTCTCTCTCTCTCTCTCTCTCTCTCTCTCTCTCTCTCTCTCTCTCACTGTCACCCAGCTTTTATGTAGTCTTGTTAGGGGGGAAAGGATGTCCTAAAGCTAATTCCATACAGGCTTTGTGGACTCCACCCCCACTCCAGACTAAAGCCAAAAGACACTGGGAACTCCAAATCCCATCCCCACCCAAGGGAAGGTGGCTGGGACCTGAGGGTGGGGTTAAGCAGCCAGGTTTGGTAAAACCAGACACGTGGGCTTTGTGGGGGGGGTCCCCCATTTTGGCTCTCCGCCAGCTCGCAGCCTGGCCACCTCTGAGAGTGCCTTTGGGTTTCCAGGTGGGCGGATCAGGGAGGACGCATTAAAGACTTTATTTCCCTATTTTCTCCCTGAGTTGTGCATTTCCTCAATTCCTTTTCCCTTGTAAATAAACCTTTTATGAACCTTTTGTGTGAGCCTGCAGTGGAGTATTAATAAGTCCTTTTTAAAGCACGCGCGGGTGAGGACCCACAGCCAGGCAACCCGTTTTATATCGGGGCTGCTCCGTAACAGTCTCTGCAGTTAATTTAGGCTGTAAGTTTCCATTCTGTGTATCCATCCATCCATCCATCCATCCACCCGCCCACCACTTACTATCTCTTCTCTTCTTGCACACACACCATCTTCAATTTAGCTAACTCCAAATCTTTAGATCACTAACCACCACTTTCCCTTAAGAAACAATTCCTCATAAGCACCTTCTGCCAAAGTCTAGGAAGCTCAAATCTGACCTTTGACCTCTCAACCCCCAACTGGAGCGTCTCCGTATCTCTTCTCGAAGTTGTCATTTAAGAGAGGAAATCTAAATAAAACCTATCCCTCCCTTTATGATTTGTCAGGACTGAAAAAAGTGAGGTCATCAAACAAAAAGAGAACATTAATATTTGCAGGCAACCCCAAAAGTTAGTTATTTGCCCCAAACTGATACCTTTTGCCAGACTCTGCTGAAGGCAGGAGGTGGTTATCTGTGTACACCAAGGATTAGTAGCTCTCAGAGCATTTGTGTTTTCTGCTTATGGTCATGACAGAATACCACCTCTTATATTTGTCAGGTGCTATAGACTTCTTTGAACTTAAATAGCAACGAAATAAGTCAGATTTGCTAGTAAGACTCCTTTTGCATGCTGTCATCAGCAGAGTTTAAAAGAAGCTGGGAAATGATTCCTTGGTCAGCATTACATGTCATACTTTAAATAGCTGGGAGAACTTAAAATAATTGCAGAGGCAACTACAGCCACCAAAGAGTGGGGTTTTAGAGAACTAACCCTCATCTCTGTTCCTGCAGGATGAGTGGTGTTTGCCCCTCGGCCCTCGCCACGGCCAGAAGTAACCTTCCTTAACTTCCTCCCTTTCTTGACTCAGCTACCCCCCACTCCACTGAGTTTGAATTTTTGGAGCTTGCTAAGGAAAAAGCTTTACAATGTACCTTTCAGGGAACTCAAAATTGTCTTTACAGCTTGGGTCTTAATGATTTCCTTCTAACCCAAGGCACCTTCCTATGTGGATGGTAGAAAGAGATGTTCTTCTCCTTGGAGACCCTGAGGATGACCGCGAGGAGGCTGCAGGCCCTGGCCAGTGGGACAGCTGGGGCCTCCCCTCTCTGTGTCCTGTGCTTTCCGCTTATCCACTCGGAGAGCAAGTGAGTATCTACTGCGCCTCTCTGCCCTAGGCATGGCAGAGGAAAGCAGAGGCACCCTTGGGGTCTCCCTGACAGAGAAGGGGGAAGAGTTGGAGGTTCTAGGGGGACATTCCCTAGAAGACCACATATATGGTGCCACCACCAGCAGAGCTGTACACGGACAGCCGTGAACAAGGGCCCAAGGGCAGTAGGACACCAGAGCCCTTCTTGTGGATGGAACCCTCACCCCTACCTGCCTTTGCTTTGAATGGGGGAGTGGCAGGTAGGCGGATGGACGCAGTGGGGATTCCAGCTGCAGGATTGTCTCTCTGGGGTTAATTCAGGCTGCGCATTTCCATTCCAGCTCCCAACTTGCGCCCTGGGGGCCCTGTCCCTCCTGGAGCCAGAATTCCCAGGATTCTTTATTAAAATACTTTCCCCAGATTTCCCTTCCAGCTGTTTTTATCTCTGAGAGCAGGCTGACCTCTGCCTCTCCTGGGCTGGACAGGATCATACTCAAGTCACTTTGCAGTGTCAGGGCGGCCTCCTGGCTGAGGGGAGAGTTTGGGGGAGAACGCCGCCATCCCCCAGAATCACACAAGAGGTTACTCTGCTGAGCAGGGCCTTTTGCCTGCCTGTGCTGGCTTCTTCTGCCTTTGGGGGTGATAATCCAGCAGGCAGGCAGGCTGTCTGCTCAGCCTGAAATGTCCCTCGTATTGCTTTCTAGAAGCTCCCACTCAGGCACCACAACTTCCGAATTATCCAGCATTTGTCGGTTGCTTTATAAAAATCCATTTTCCAGGAGAAGCTGAAAAAAATTGGAAATAGTTGATCAAATAGAAATTTTTTAATAGCATTTTGAAAAAAAAAAAAATCCCTATGAACATAAACTGCTCCGTGACTTTAAGCAGTTTTTCACAGCTTTACCCCATTCACCCCTGCGACAGTCCAGCTCAAGGACAGGTTCCTCGGTTATCTGGAATATGGGCAGAGAGCCCAGCTCTCCTCCTTGTTCTTCTTGTGTGTTCATTCCACAAGTGAACCCTAATAAAACTCAGAGTTCAAGGGGCTCAGATATCCCACAGAAGTTGCACGTTCCAGTTTTACTCATCATACATGTGCAAAGATTCCACTAGATATTCCAAACCTCATTGTTTATGATACAAAGAGTGGGGACATAACCTCATACCTAATGCCAGGAGTTTGGTTAAATGAATTTATCAATCCTCTGAATCTTATATAGTTATTAAAATAATTGTAAAAGGGGATTTGTTGGCATGGACGAGTGTCGAGGACATTCAAAATATAACAATATGACTGTATTATTATAGCTATCATTTTATATTATAGTATCATTTTATATGGTACATTTTGTACTATACTATTTTATCCTTATGCTAAAATGCATAGGGAATACGGTGGCAAAATAAATACTAAAATAATAAAAGTAATTATTTATGGATGTTTGGATTACAGTGATTTTTCTTGTCTTCATTTTGGTTATGTGTACCTTTTAATTTTTCTACAGTAAATGTATATTTCTTGTATAGGTTGCAATGAACTGAAGGTTTGGGTCCTACACCCCTCCCCCCAAAATTCATTCATTTATTTATTTATTTATTTTTAAAGATGTATTTATTTTTATACAAAAACCAGGGAACAGGCCAGATGCGCGGGAGGGTGAGAGGATTCACCAGAGACGAGCGGGGAACAGAACAGGCAGACTGAAGATATCCACTGCTGAGGGGAACAGCGGGCGAGACAGGAGAGGTCTGCGGCGCCATGTGGGACCCTCGCCGGCCGGCCAGGATCGAACCCATGCTGCAGAGGCTGCAGACAGCTTCACAGTGCAGCGCTCAACCACCTGTGCCACCAGGGAGACCCCCCCCAAAAAAAATTTAATGTATTGAAATCCTAATCTGATGGTATTAGGAGGGAAGGCCACTGGGGGTGACTAGGTCAGGAGGGCCATGCCCTCATGAATGGGATTAGTGTCCTCATCAAAGGGACCCTAGAGAGGTCTCCCTTCCCTCCACCCCATGAGAATCCAAGAAAATAGCCATCTGCAACCCCGTCACGGGCTTCACCACACCCCAAGCACACTGCCACCTGCTCTTAGCCTTCCAGGCGCCAGAACCAGAAGAAATAAAAGTCTGTTGTCTATAAGCCATCGAGATATGGTGTTTGTTATTGCAACTCAAACAGACTAAGACTACTGTTTAAAGTTTGGAAATTATTTCTTCAGGAAGCCCCACCTGGTTAAAGATCAAATGTGTGTTGACACCTGAGGTGAATGTATTTATACTATGAAAGGACAGTCTTTTCCATCTATTTTATCATTAACTTGCTGTACGTGATAAGCTCAGTTTTCCTCTGGACAGAGAGCAATAAACATATTTCATAAGCTTCGTGTCCACTGCCAGTGTATTGGATGAGCATTAATCATTAACAGCACACACTGCTTTCATGTTTATTGTGTTGGGGGGTGTTGCCCAGAAACCTGATGTATCCTGCTCAAACATACATCATAATGAGTGTACTCTTCACTGGACAAGTTCACAAACCGCTGTCTGGGGTCATCCTGAATTGTGCTTCCTTAGAGGCTGTCAGAGTCCCAGAGGCCTTTGCCTTACTTCTGTTTTTTGTTTTTTTTTAATAGAGGCATGTTTTTATTTTATTTATTTATTTGTTTGTTTTGTTTAGTTTATACATACACTGGGTACAGTCAGAAGTGCAGGAGGGTGAGAGAATTCACCAGAGCCAGAGTGGGGAACAGAACAGGCAGACTGATGAAGTATCACCAGAGCCAGAGCAGGGAGCAGAGCAGGCAGAAGGACCGAAGTACACTGCTGAGGGGAGCAGCGGGCGGCAGGAGAGGTCTGCGCGCCATGTGGGACCCTCCTCTGGTGGCCGGGGAGCAGCCGGGGATCGAACCGGCACTGCAGAGGCTGCGGGCAGCTTCGCAACCCAGCGCTCAACCGCTGCGCCACCGGGGAACCCCGCCTTCACTTCTGTTTGGATTTCCCGTTGGATTCCCTGAGCTGTGCTCCCAGCCCCCCATGTCTCTCCCTGCCCCCTTTGGGCACCCACCTGCCTGCCTCTCTGCAGAGGGCCTGGAAGCCTCAACCCTGGAGCCACAGTTTCCAGACTCCGCTGGCTGAAGAGACAATTGTTCCCAAGGGAGCTTAGGCTATGCCACAAAAGGCAGGGGACCTAGTGGCCGCCCCCCTGGGACGGATGAGGTCTGTCCTCCCTCGTCTCTCCCTCGTCCCCTCCTTTGGACAAGGCATTTTGTAGCCTCAGTGGCAGTGACAACTGAAGATGGACGTGGTTCTGGCCAGACTCAGCCCTGCCCTTTCTCTTGCATCTTGGCTGAGGCAGAACCTTCCCCGCTTTGGTGACAAAAACAGTTTCCTTTTCCTATGAGAATTCTGATTCTGTTACTCCTGACTTGGAATCTCACTCAGGGATCCTCAGACTGGACACTCTGGGTCTATTTTAAATGTGCTTTTACCTGCCCCAACCCCCCCCCCACCCCCAGTCCCGAGACCACCTTTCAAGTGCTCATTTCCCAGCTAGAGGGAATCAGTGTGAACAGGCTTTATCCTTACAGAGAAAAACAGAATCAGGATTAGTCCCAAGTCTCCTCCTGCACGACTGTGCCACGCGGGGGGAACGTCAGAGCCGTCAGGACTAGGTTCTCCCAGGGTTTCCTTCAGAGGGGAGAGACAACAGCGTTGCCTTGGAAACTGCCCAGCGGCTGGGCTGGCTCCGCATGGGATTTTGCTTGTCCTCTCTATGGCTGACATCCAACCCCGGCTAATTGAAGTTCAGGTCAGTGAGGGATTTGCTGAGGGGATACAGGCGTGGGGAACAGAGAACAGGAGAGAAGGAGCAAAAGGGAAATGACAACAGGCCGTGTGAAAGCAACACAAGGAGGACCAAAAACATCATTCTTAAGGATTCATGTATTTCAAAGACAAACACTCCTTTTTAAAAGTGATTTTATTGAAGTAACGGTGGTTAACAACACTGTATATGATTTGGGGGTACAGGTTCACACCCCTTCAGAAGTATGTCACCACAGCCCACCCACCACCAAAGCCCCCCCTCGGAGTCCCTCGCCCTTATGCTCCCCATATACCCCTGGCCTGTCCTGCCCTCCAGTGGCCTCAATCCACAGTCAGACTTCTAGCGTTTGTTTTGGTTTAGTTTAGTCTATTCCTTGGCTTTGTTTCTGCATATCCCACACGGGAGTGAGATCATCTGGTATTTTAAGATTCATATTCTTGATGAACGCTAGTGACCGGAGAAGCTGCTCAATGAAGTGCTCATGTGCCCACATGTTGGTTCTATCCTAAATCCCACCAGCTGATTCAAGAGCATCTTCCCGCAGAGCCACCTGCCCGCCACCGATGGCTGTTCCTTAAGCCACAGCAGCATATGGGGGTGGGGGGAGGGCACTGTGCTAAAGGGCACAGTGTTGTGAAGGCCACTGAGTCACAGGTGCTTGCATGAGCCCCTACCAGTTATTGATCATGTTACGCATTTCAAATCAATGCTTCATTAAAACAACAAAACTTTTTGACTGTTTTTACTAGATGGATTAAAGATCACTCTAGTCCAGTCCCCTCCTTGTATAAACGAGGAAGCTGAGGCTGGGAGATGGGAAGCCAAAGGCATGGGTTGCTTGTTTGGTAAGAGGCACGCAAGACTCAGACCCCAAGGCTTCCAAGTCTGGCCCACCTTGCAGCTCTACCTCAAAAAGTATTTTAAAAAAAAGTGAATGGAAATCAGACTTAAAATGGAGCTGTGTGACCCGCCCTTCACTCCAGCTGATTTCCATTTGCTTCTTCACAAGCACCAAGTGCTTTCCCACCTCAAACTATGCACACCTGCTCTCTCCTCCGCAGGGGCCCTTCCTGTGAGTTTGCTCCGGCCTGACCCACACCCTTGGCTTCCTTCCTACGCATCCCTCTGGCCTCAGGGTCACAGATGGGTATATGGATGATGGATGGAAATAGAACTGAATACTGTAAGGTTTGGAAAATGTTTTAACCCAAATAAAATGGTTTTGAGGGCCATCCCGAAACAAGATAGAACCGTTTCATCACATTTCCAAAGGAACAGCATTAATACATGGGGGGGACTCCTGGGAAGTCTCTCGAGTCGAGTCAGACACATTGGCGAGGTGATGAGAAACAGGTGTCTTCAGGGCCCTCTTGGCAATTGCACCGCACTCGGGACTTAGAGGCCTTAAGGGAGGGGACAGTCATGGAGCTGAGTCAGGGAGGGGTAAGCCATGGCTTGGGAGGGGCACCCCACCAACCTCAAGGTGTGACAGTCAAATCTGGGGGAAATGCTGCACGGAGTAAGATGGACACCCACATGGCGAGCAGACTCTCCTGTCTCCCCGCTGCTCCCCTCAGCAGTGGGTCTCAGTCAGTCTGCCTGTTCTGCTCCCCACTTTGTCTCACCGCCCCCCAATCTATGGCCTGCACCCCAGCTCTTGTATGCATAAATAAATCTTAAAAAAAAAAAAAAAAGGGATGGACAACCCAGGCAGGCTCCGGATTACCCAGGCCGCAGGCCATGCCCATTGTTTTCATTCAGTTGTTTGCTGTGAGAGCCACCGGGCCAGACTCCAGGTGAGGGTGCGGCAGGTGGGGGCTGAGGGGCCGCCAGGTGGGGGCTGAGGGGCCGCCTGCGAGCGCACGGGCCGCCCCGAGGCTTCCGCAGAGAAACGCGGCCCCTGGTGGTGGAATTAGGAACAATTAGGAACAGCCCCACGTGGGGAGAGGCGTCCTGACCGTTCTCCGGCGTCCGAGGAGGCAGTGAGGCAGGGCGGGCCGTGCCCCAGACACGACAGACAGACGTGACTACACAGGTGAGTGGAGGAAGGCGCGCTGTAGCCGCTGTCATCTAACCGGCGCGCCCTAAAGTTGCACCAGCGGGCAGGGTCTGGGCCCACCCCAGGGCGGGGCCCGGGTCTGTGACTTAGGAGCCGCTGGGGTGATGCTCTCCCCCCAGGGGCCGCCTCCTCTCTAGAGAACACAGGTCCCCGCGACAGTGTCCCCAGGGGTTAAATTCCTCTCCAGGGGCCTCCCTGGTGGGAGGTTAAGCACCGCACTAAGAAGCAAGCCGCAGCCTCTGCAGCATGAGTTCGATCCCCGGCCAGGGAGCTACCCACATGGCGCAGCAGACCTCTCCTGACTCGCCCGCTGCTCCTCTCAGTAGTGTATTTCGTCAGTCTGCCTGTTCTGCCCCCCACTCTGTTTCTGGTGAATCCTCTCACCCATGCACCTCTGACCTGTGCCCCAGCTCTTGTGTGCATAAATAAATACATCTTTAAAAATAAATAAATAAATTCCTCCCCAGACACACACTAGGGACCACTTTGCTTTTGCATGTTCAGACTCTAGGACTCCGCTACCCCAGCTTTGAGGTGATCTACACACACACACACACATACACACAACACACACACACACACGCAGCGCCCCCAGAAGCGTCCTGTGAAGGCTCAGCCCTGCCCCGGCCCCATCCAGGACCCTCTCAGAAGCGGGCCCACGTTTCAGGGGTCACAGGAGGGGCCTCATGGATGCCAGGGAGGTAGAAGCCGGGGTTTTCTCCCACGGTGCCCGGGACACTGCCGCGAGCCGCGGGCTTCCAGGTGCCCCTTGTGCGCACCTGCCGAAGCCGGCTCAGGATGCTCGGGCAGCTGCTCCCCCACGCCGACGGCAGCCTGGAGCCCGCGGAAAGGCCGGCCTCAGCTGGCTGCGCGGGAGCTCCACGCAGCCCCCCTCCATGCCAAGAATTCATTGAATTTGGTTAAGAAAAAATTTTGATAGGAAGTATTTTTAACTTGGTGTGGGAGGAGGAAGATGGAATAGATAAGACAGCAGAATGATCACAGGTGGGTAATTATACATGTAGATGAGTTCCGTTTGGTAATTTTCCCTTGGATTCCTATTTACACGGTTAAGATTTTATTCTAACCCCACACACCACTGCATTTTGGAGTAGTTTCTTTTTATTCTTGTATGTCAATTCTGAAATATTAAAAGGAGTTTCAAACACTGCCAGATAATTTTTTTCTGGGTTTGTTTTGGTTTTTGTTTTCAGATTTGTCCATTCACCATCCTAACTGTATGTAGTAGATAGGGGATTGAAACTTGCTCTCTTCAATTAACAAGGGCTAATTACCACCAGTCTACCAGGCCCCCCAATATGTTGGGCCCCAGGGGGAAAAAGCATCCTAGTCTTGCAGGATTCCCACAAAACTATAATGTGAAGTCAAAGTAATGAGGTGAGAAGAACATCTTGAAGTGACTTAGGAAAGATAAAGTGGAAGTAATTACTTCATTTATTTATTTTTTTCTTTATATATATTACATCATTGTTCATTTTTAAACAATGTTTGCTTCTCTCCCCACTCAGGTGTAGTCCCCATAGAATTTGCTTCACCAATTCACCCGTGTACCATCACCACGGTCCCCAGTGGATATTACTTTTGATGGAGAAATCAGGAAGGACATCCTGGAGGAAGTAGCACTCAAATAGAACCTCAAAGGACAGGTAAGACCTGTGTATATAGAAAAAGGGCAGATGTGAAATGCAGAGAATGTTCTGGTTGATTAAAAAAAAAAATCAGCGTGCCAGATAGGAAAAGTGGGGGGTGGCCCTGGAGAGCCCTGTGTGCTATATTCTGTGTGCCATGGGATAATGACAAACATGGAGTCCTTTGACAACAGTGTGGTCCTCGTGTCAGGGGTTAGGTCAACATGAAGACCAACTGAACAATTCAGGCAAGAGGTAAAGTCTAAGAGGGAAAAGGAAAAAGAGGCTGTGAGCTCACAGGAAAAACATATTTACCTCTGCTCTGGGTTTCTGGTGCAGAATTCCTACACTTGGTGATACCTGCATGTCAGGAGTGTCTTTGTGCTAATGAGGTGACTCAGGTGGGCTTCTGGATGAGGACTAGTCATCAGAAAGAACGAGCCTTGCTAAGAAGCGTGGGATTGTCACGCTTCTCCAGAGAGGCCAGAGGGGCTGGAAGGAAGCTAATGTCTGGTCACACCCATGAGGAGGCCCCCATAAATTCCCAGTAGCACAGTTGTTTGGGGAGAGCTTCCAGGTGGGTAAACACATCCACACCCCATGAGGGTGACGCACCCCAACTTCACAGGGACAGAAGCTCCAGCACTTGAGACTCTCCCAGAACTCGACTGGGTACCCTTCATCTGTCTCCTTCCTCATAGTCTTTTTTTTTTTTTTTTTAATAGAGGCATGTTTAATTTATTTATTTATTTGTTTGTTTGTTTGCTTATACATGCACTGGGTACAGTCAGAAGCGTGGGAGGGTGAGAGAATTCACCAGAGCCAGAGCAGGCAGAAGTACACTGCTGAGGGGAGCAGCGGGTGGCAGGAGAGGTCTGCGCGCCATGTGGGACCCTCCTCTGGTGGCCGGGGAGCAGCTGGGGATCGAACTGGTGCCGCAGAGGCCACAGGCAGCTTCGCAACCCAGCGCTCAACCGCTGCGCCACCGGGGAGGCCCTCCTTCCTCATAGTCTTTTATAATAAACTGGTGGGCACATTCCTGAGTCAGCTGCTCTAGCAAATTTATGCAACCCAAGGCAGTCAGGCATAGGGTGAACATGGGAACCCCAGGAGAAGCACTGTCTGTTGGTCAGCAGCACCGGTGACAACCTAAACTTGCCACCAGGTTCGAAAGTGAATGGGGTAGGCGTGGGGACAGTCATGTTGGACTGAGCCCATAACTGGGGTCTGACGTTCTCTCCAGGCAATGTGTTGACTTGAGTTAGTGCAGGCGCCCCAACTGGTGTCTCAGAGTTGTTTGGTTGTGGGGGAAACCTCCCGACTTTTGACCAGAGTATCACAGAGAAATGAGAATAAAGGAGACGCGCCAGGAAAAAACACACAGGTGGAAGACTTGGGTTTCCCTACACACAGGAGGAGCAGCACTTTCCCTTCATATCGGGAGGGAGGAAGTGGACTTGTCGGCTGGGAAATTTATGAACATGACAAGATTTTGCTCAACAGAACCCACATCCCCCAGTCTTTGTGATCATCTAGGGAGGTCATTCCAATATCAGTTTCTACACTTTCTCCATGAAGAACTAGGGAGAGCCCTTTACAGGGGTGGCTGAAGGAACAATCTAGGGGTAGATCTGTCCAAGGCCTCTGATGGGTCCATTTCTGCTTCAGGATGCTCCTCCTAACTCAGACAGGGAGTCTCACCAGAAGCACCGGGTCTTGCTTTTTAGTCCTGAGAAATAGAAACAAGAACTTGTTCCTCAAGACATAGACTTCAGTATCTGGATCTACAGGCAATTGGATAAAAAATATCTACAGGCAACTGGATAAAAAATACCAGCCTTCTGATGAGACTGTGCAAAGCCAGCAAGACCAGGCCACCAGGCTTCATGGCAACAGGCGATCCCAGGAGAAGCTTGCCTGGAGCAGGGAAGGCACTGCCCCCTCTGCAAACACCACAGAACAGGGTGCAGGGGAGACTAAGCAGTTCTCTCTTAGCATTGCAAGGCCACTCCAAGTAACATCAGGCCAAGATGTGGACTGTGACTTACGACACAAGATTGCTCTTTGGATTTACTATCAGATGCTTCAGTGGAGACATTAACAAGGTGCCTGAGCAGTTCCCACCTGCACCAGGTTTGGTTATTAACAGTCACGTGGGACTGAGCCCATAACTGTGGTACTCTACCCAGAAACTCAGCTCTGGGCTTCACTGAGGGAAGGTTATGTCAGGCCCAAGCTAGAAGCCACCATTAAGGCATGGAGCTGTTTGTCTCTTGATCCACAATAGAGAATTCTTTGGACACCACACATTAGAAATTACTTTCCAATGGTGAAATGAAGAGGCTTTAAGATGAGCACATTGTCTGGACATCCTGCCCATGTGAACTGGGCAGGATCGAGGGAGGCAAAGCTCCTGCCTCCGTGCAGGGTCCTCACACCTACTGTTGGAGGAACTGTTATCTGTGCGACTAGAAAGTGAGTGTGGCCAAAATATTCTGTTTTGAAGGACCTTTCACCGGGGGGGGGGTGGGGGGGGTGGGGGGGGGCACTGAAGTCCCTAGAGGATAGTACTGGGACCCTAACCCAGTACTGGGACAGGACACAAGCCTGTCCCAGCAGCTGCCTCATGGCCAGCCCGTGTTACTACTGTTATTACCAGCTTTCATGCCACCATTCCACCGGAAGGGGGTCTGAGAAAGGAGACCAAGGAGGCTTACTAATTTTTAATTATTAGAGGCTGCTACAATCTATCAAAAAGAACTCAGTGATTGTGAAAGATCAAATCAGTCAAATTTAGGACCTTCTGCTGTGATCTTAAGTATTCCCAGAACTAATTAGGGAATTTTGAGCAGAAATTGGGGGTTACTCATAGACCGTTGGAACTGTTATGTGACCTCATGTGGACCCACATCAGAAAGGGGC
Organism: Talpa europaea; assembly: GCF_964194135.1. Classification (NCBI taxonomy): domain Eukaryota; kingdom Metazoa; phylum Chordata; class Mammalia; order Eulipotyphla; family Talpidae; genus Talpa; species Talpa europaea. The sequence continues at coordinate 139,568,319 of NC_140070.1, forward strand.
CTGGGAAATCTGGGGTTTCCTCTACATTCCTAAGCAGCTTGCCACAGTGCATGTCTGGGAAATATGTACAATTCATGGCATCAAGGTTCTGAGCTCAGTTAAGCACCACAATTCTGTTTCATAAAAATCAATCTTAAAGCATTTTGTTTTCATCTTTATTCTCTTCCTGATTATAAAAAATAATCTTATAGAATAGTGAAAAACAGAAAATTTCCCCAGAATTCCACCCTCAGTGATTACTACCCTGTAAGTTAAATCTTCCAAATGTTTTTAGGTATCCAGTAGTAAATAAACAGGATCAACTGGAATTCTCCAATCATATAAACTATTCTGCTCTTGTGCAAGTTTTCACATAGTTCTGATTAATAATTCAACTGAGTGGTTTCCCCGGAGCTTTATGCATTAGGTTTCAGAAAAGATTCAACCACACAGTAGCTGGTAAAACCTCTAAATTTTCTCACCATTCACTATTAAATATTGCCCAAAGTATTATAGGCGAAAAGTTTAAAAAATAGGAAATAAAGAATAATGAATTTGATATGGGAGAGAAAACAGTCCAGAAAACCTCATTCTTGCATCAAAATAAAAACCTCTACATTGCAATTCCACCAAGTATCAGAAAATGACTCTGAAATTTGAATTTGGTCAACAGTCATCTCTAGGTCATCAAACAGAGCCGTAAAAGTAATTCTACATTCTTTTTCTTGGACCAATGTGAGAGAATACAATGTATGTGGCCATCTAGAATGTCTTCAGTTCTAAGTGAAGTGAAATGATAACAAGAACTAGCAGAGATGAAAGAATTTTCCACTGGCTGGGGAGTTCAGGATGGGGAACTTGGCACAGATATTCAGCTTTTGCAAGTGGAGGAAGTGAAGGAAAATTTCGACTCAATCTCCCACAGCTTCGTCTGTAATGCCTTCAGAACATCTTCCATCTATTGAAGAAATATTTTTAAACATACAATTATGATTAAAATCACACAGGATTAAAACATATAGTAAGTACTGCTACAATTTCTGAACACTGTACACTATACATATTCAATGTTTTATGAAATAGAGGCATCAACTAAATTTCACTTAAAAATAGACATAATTCTATTAACAGCAGTTCTCAACCTCTGATCTGTAGCTCTTTTATGCGCTCGTCACTTTCTTGCCTCACTGGCCATAAGATGCCAAAATTCAAAAAATAAGGCAGCTTCTACCATGAGGATTGAATCAAATGAAATACTGAATGCAGTAAAAGATACATTTTTAGGTTAATAGTTTTAGAACATATACTGTTTTGATTCTGGCATGAAATGTCTTCCTTGTTGGTTTTTTGATAAAACTTTAGCTGAAGCTGTAATTCGTTTCCCCAAAAAATGACTTTACTAACAAGTGAAATGAAATCAGCACTCTCTACTGAGAAGGTTCTAAGATTAAAACAGATGTCATTATGAGGATTATCTGTGGAGGAGCACTTGTCCACCGACACGGAGCTGCTCATATAGAGATATAAAAAGTACAGAACAAAATTACCTGTTTTAGAGATTTTTCTATTTCAACTCTGCTTTCAAGATTAAAAAGCTCTTTCTCTTCTGACACAATTTGCTTTTCAGAAGACCCTAAAATATAACTGAAGTACAGCAAAGCACAAAGTTAAAACGTGAAAAGGGAACAGATATTAAATGCCTGTTGATAATACTAAATCTTATTATAGGTTAGTGCCAAGTAAACATGAAAAAACAACTTTTTTTGTTAATGGCAACTTACATAAAATCATGTTTTTTTTCCATAACAGCTTTATCCAGATGTTCCTGTACATTTCCCAATATTATATTTCATTATTGCTCTTTAATAACCTGGATGGCAAAACATTAATACTTATAGTTCAAAGTTCTATTTTAAAGTTTAAGAATCCAAAGGGAGCCACTGCTTTTTTGGTTTTTTTGGCTGTAAATTCCAGGAACCTGTGTACCTTTGAATTTGACTTTTAGTAAATAATCACCTGTAGCGCAGCTCCTGCCAACCCAGATCTGGGCAACTTCAACAGTTACCTTCCCGTTAGTCTCTGCTGGACTTTCTGGGGTTATGAGATGCTGTGGCTTAAAAAATTCTGAAGAGCAGAAAAATTGGCCTGGGAGCAGGAGGAAAACAAGCCCAGCATTTGTAGCCAAATAAAAGGAAAAGGTGCTATTATTTCTCAAAAGAAAGCTCAATTTATTTGCATTTCTTTAGAAATCTTTCATCACATGTAGCAACTTCATTATGTCACTTCTTTTGCCAGATAAAAAGTCTTCTCTTGAAAACCCTATTGATTTTATTTCTGAGAAATGGCTAGGGACAAACATTTGCAAAGGCAATTAACACCTTGTTTATAAAAAAGAACCATGCGATGAGGTGGAAACGTTAAATAACATTGAGTAATTTATAAAACCGTGCGTCCACACTGCGGAGGATATCCACTTGAAAAACACACCAGGTTCTTTGGCATCAAAATCCTGCCCCCAGAGGTAACTTTTACCCTAAATTCAACTGTTCAGGAAAAAGCAGTTTCAATATTATGATCTCCTGTGGCAAAATCTTCTGTTTTCTTTTATACAGATATATTACTTTTTAAAGTTTTATACCAGTCCAAGTGGATGAACATTTCACATCTTTCATACTTGTACTCTCCCATACCTAATTCTCGGGAGGCTAGGAGCACCTGTTCGGGTCTAGCTATTCTTTTCATGGAAAAAAAACAGAACAGATCTGGTATCTCTCTGGACGGGCCTACATGCTTTACAACAATGAACAATACGTCTTACATTATTCTTTTGTGTAAGAACTATAAAAAGTTCACAGACTTAAAAATGGTGAACTAAACCTAAGTTTCAAACAAGGTGGCAGAACTGCAGTTATTACAGAATAATTAGATGAGAAATTATAATTATTAAAAAAAAGAATACTGTTTAAATTTTTTAAGGAGAAAGTTGAAATTAATGGAGTGGCAAAATATCTCTAGTAATGAAAGTATAGGCATTCTTTTCTCCCTGAATTGTTCACCTTTCCTGATATATAAGGTTTCTCAGATTTCCTTGAAGTCTAGAGGATTACATCTCTTTCAGGGTAAGTGAAGATACATTGGTGCCAATTGATTTGTGTTTCCTTAAAAAGGCTGATGAATTGGGAGGCCATTAAGGGATCTGAAATTCTTTAACTTAATGCCTGTCATCAGTCCTTAATTTGCCTTATTTCTTAACACTTTTTAGAAATACAGGAAAGGGAAGGTATTTTCTTGCAGCTCTCAAAATAGTGGGTCATTCTTTACTAGATGCAAGGAAATATATAGTTAAGATTTATACCTAACTTAAAAAAATTTAAGTTTTTTAAATTCCCATTTCTTCATGACTTTCACAAGGATAAAAACTAGAGGAAAATATAAGGGACAAAATATATTGACCCATACAATTACTTTTAAAAACTTCTATTAAACTAGATTCAATTTTTATTTTATTTTTTTTTTAAGATTTATTTATTTATTTATACATTCAAGCACTGGGTACAGTCAGAAGCGCGGGAGGGTGAGAGAATTCACCAGAGCCAGAGTGGGGAGCAGAGCAGGCAGAAGGACCGAAGTACACTGCTGAGGGGAGCAGTGGGCGGCTGGAGAGGTCTGCGCGCCATGTGGTACCCTCCTCCAGTGGCCGGGGAGCAACCGGGGATCGAACCCAGCACTGCAGAAGCTGCGGGCAGCTTCGCAACCCAGCGCTCAACCGCTGCACCACCGGGGAGGCCCTAAACTAGATTCAATTTTTAAAAGCAAGATCTTCTTACTAGAAAAATTTTGCTCACAGTGCTTTCTCTTACAATTCAGATTGTCTTACTCTTCCAACACCAAACAAATCAGGTCAAATATTACTTGGAAATCTATTTTAAAAGTGTTGATTCTGCTCTGAAGTTTTCATATCAGTTTCTCTACACACAACTTTCTGGGAAATCAGTTGTAACGGTCATTCATATATCAAATTTACCTTTCGATGGCTTCAACACTGAGGCAGAACAAGTCCCTCTTGTAATCTAGACCTTTGGGGGTGCATCTGTATAGGAAGCCAAGGTTGAGTGAGCACCCAGCACAGTATAAAGTTTGCAGAATGCTGCAGGAGAGAACACCAGTGCTTAGACACAAGTAGCAACCTCATGACAAAACCACATTGTTAACTTCCAAAGACAAGTAAACATTCAAGTTGCAAAGTATGTTCTTCAGACCCTACTAAGTGCTGTGTATAAAGGAGGAAAAGACGATCGTCAGATGCTCTTATTAGAAAAGTAGCCCCTTGTCTCTAGGCCACTCTGATGGAAGCACCTAGTGACAAGAGTTATGTATGTGATGAGAGAGAGAATATACCTAAGTGCTGTTTTTCTAGAATGTAAATGCCTCCATCTGGTATTAAGAAAAGTCTAAAATCTGGAAATAAGACAAAAGGATTCCACAGGTCCTTTTAATGTTATACTGTCCAGCAAGCCCACCTGTGATCATTCACATTCCGGGGCAGAGGGCGGCACTTTCTCTACAATGATCTAGAGAATAAACATCCTAGGCCTGCAGGCCGTCCCTCTACCACCGCAGCACGGAGCAGCCGCAGACATGTAACTGGACAGACACTCTGTGTTCCTACAAAAATGTGTTCACAAACACAGGTGCCTGGTTCACTCTAGCAGAGGTAGCACTATTTGCTTACTTCTCAGATGTAGTTAAGATGACTGGGGTTCAGACACTCTAAAGATAGCTGATGGCCTGTAGAAAGAAGACTACTAAGTTACAGATGATTTTAGTCTGGAAGAGAGCGAACATCTCTTGCTACTAGGAAAGATGACCGCAAAAGCAGAGGGTTAGCTGTCCCATAGGGAGCTTCCCCGCTTAGCCAGCTGTGCCACGTGCTGGCTCCCTCCTTAAATCTTTGACATGTATTTGTGAGAGTTGCTTTTTTTAAAAGTTATACTTTGACACCAGCACTATTCTACCAACTATGGATATGTTACACGTAGTAATTCACAACTATTTTACTTAATAAATATCACTATTTCCCCAGTTAATTGTTTCTTCATTCCAGCTACTTCTCAATGCAAGCTCTACATTTGAAAACCCTGCCCACCCCATGGCAACATATTTAAATTCTTTAAATCTTAGAATTCACTGCCTCCCAAATGCCTTACAAATTGACCCAATTTCTCATGCCATAAATCAGTATCTACACTAAACTTACATTCCCAATACAAGCTAATTAAATCTGGTAATGATCATAATACACCACCAAAAATGGTTATTTCAAGAGCACTGCAATTCTTACGGTGAAGCACTTATAACAACTAAAGAGCCATTCCTACCATCAAGCAGAACGGAGGCACCAAGACTACTAGCATCACCGGTCACCACAGACACCTAGTTACCTGGAATCACTGCAGCAACATAAGGAACAAAGAACAAAGTGGCTCCCAGGCTGATAAATTATAAGCTCTCACTGATGACATGATCAACACTGTATGTTAAGCTTTCATGGGCTTTGATAAGCTTCTTTAAGCCTCAGGAAGGAACCCCAGCTCTATGACCAACGGACCAGGTGGATCTCCTTGCTACGCAGTCACTACAAAGTGGCTGTAGCCTATCACCAGGACCGTGAACAGACGCTTCAGATACGTGTCATCAGCCAAGAAAGGACACTTAGATAAACCTAAAATATAAAATACACTCATCAATGGGTAAGACCGTTTTATCCTAAATTACCAAAATCAAACTAAATACCACTAAAGAGCTCATCCATTCATACTTCTAGCGGGATCTTGGGAAGCCACGAAGAGACAGTAACAACTGTGCACTGTCTCTCTGCTTGCAGAGTTGCAGTGAAATTGGCCAGAATTCACCCTTACATAAAAACGAAAATATCAAACCCCAAGTAATTTCAGACAAGCAGTGAACCAGCTTGTAAGAACCTTAACAGATGACTCAGTGACTAGGGGACACAGCACTGCTCCCTTTCTAACATATTTCTAAACCCACGAGCGCCCTGGCTGGCCATCTGCAGAGTGGCTCTGGCAGCAGGGAGTAGGACAGACGCCCGTCAGAAAACTCCTGTGCATCCTAAAGCAATATGGCATTTCCGAAAGCATGGAGCATATGCCCCTGGTGAAATTCAAGATGATATGAGGCATAAATGGTGGGTTCAAGTGAGACGAGCAGAAGTAACACTGACTCAGGAAGGGAGAATCAATCTGTCAGTCCTAACAATAAAATGAAGATGGGTTCAGTCTTCAGGGGACTGGAGGGACTTTCAGGGGTATCTAACAGCTACAAGTCTGTTAACAGTGAGAACATACACCGCAGACCCAGAAGCACCTAGGCAATAGCAACTGAGCTAGAACTTAATAACAGGTCTTCATGGTGATTATAATTGTAATTATTGTCCCTATTACTCTCTAGTGAAGGCAAGTGACAGGCTGACGGCAGTAACATAGATTCCTTTTAAAATAATTTAAGTAAAAATCCTGAGTCAATTTAATGAAAAATATTAAGCCATGATAGCACACTGGTACAGGGACATGACAAAAACAATGACAAGGGCTGCTGGAGACCCGTGCTGGTTGTTCAATGACAAAAACAAGGTGACATCAGTATGATTAGAGTTGAAATGCAAAGAACAAGTGACAGGGCACAAGGAGAGACACAAGTGTCACCCTAGCTCTTAATAGTGAGCCCCCTCTTCTCTCCAGGACTTACTTTCCTCATCTACAAAGTGAGAAATTATTTAAGGCTGGGTTTTCCAAAGTTTTAGTCACTTGAATGCCTGTATAACAATTTTCGGACAGCTACATACTACCTGTACTATCAGGAATTTAACTCTCCTTAAATAGAGTACTTTTTATATTTGAAATACATTTTATTTGAAAAAATCAAAAGAGGACATTCTAGCAATTCTAAGAAAAATGAAAACCCAATACTTTAAAATATCCATTAATGCATGTAACTACTAATTTCCATTTGTTCATGGAGGACCGTAAGTTACTTCATGTACATCAGTAAAACACACTTCAGGCAACAATTATGACAAAGCAGAGCTTCCCATGCAGTTTTCTGAGGATGCCACTTGCACGCAGTGGCTGGGATGCAGATGTCAGCGCTTCCACCCTGGGGTGGCAGCAGGGTCTGGGCTGCTGGAGACCCGTGCTGGTTGTTCTAGCCATGCGCAGCCTGTCGTCTACCTCAGCAGCTGCATGTATGTGTGGTCCCAGCATCTTCTGTGGGTGCCAGGACATGATAGATGTGGGTAGTGTTGGGCTAGGTACACTTTGACTCTGAGATTTTCTGATGCAGACATTTTCTTTTTCAATTTTTATTTTGGATGTTCTTCAGCAGCAAGCCCAAAGACCCAAAGGGACTGTCAGAATATGCAACAGAAATTTAGCAACTGTCCCATTGCAGTCTCTAAAGGAGACCATCAGTATGCAAGAACTGGCACGTTAAAATGACTGACCTTATACTGAGCACCCACCATGGAAGAGTCTTATCCCAAGTAATCTTATTGCTAGTAATGCTTCTCAGGATTTTTATTTGAAAAATAAACATCTTCACTGGCATACATATTCACATACACATAACCTTACTCACCAACCATTTTCATTTTTACGTTTGGATAGGATCTGTTCCTTATCCACAGAAACATTACAGGAAACACCTAAAAAGAAGTTACAATAATTGATTAACATGGTCTGTTATAATGCACATGCAGACATTTAAAGAACTTCTAATTCAACCTTTATCTTAGAACTCAGAAGGCCAGAAAAAACGACACTCACAAAGGTGGTTCAAAATTACACCTTACAGGGCTCTTTCTAGAAAAAGATGATAGCGCAAAATGTTCACTCCAGCTCCAAAAATGGATTCTTACCTGGATGACTGCACTAACTCCAAACCAACCTCCCTACTTCCATGCTTCCTCTCAATGTTTTGTCAAAAAAAAAAAAACTAGGTCAGATCACTCCCCTGTGTAAACATCTCACTCACTGGATAGATCGTGATTCTGAGAACAACCTACAAGTCCCTGAATTTTGGGCCCCTTGCTTATCCCCTAAGCCATATCTTTATTCTCTTCCTCAGCCCTATTAGCCTTAGGACCTTTGCACCAGCTGTTCCCTGTGCCTGAAAACACAGACAGACCCAGAACTGCAGATGCAGCCAACCTGCCACTCAAGTATGGAGACAGCAGAAAGACAGTTTCAAGCAAACTTGGTTTTTTGGGGAATGGGGAACCACAATTAACCAAAGAACAATTCAGGAGTGAGAAAATTATTAATATAAAAGGACTGATGAATAGGAGTCTTGAAACTGAGAAATGAATTCATATTAAATGTCATAGAAACCAGACACATGGGCCTTGGGGAGCTCGCTCTCTCGCTCGCCTCCTGGCTTTACGGATCTTGGCTCACGGCCAGCTCTCAGAGTGCCTTTTGGGATTCCAGATTGGCAGATCAGGTAGGACGCATTTAAAGCTTTGTCTCCCACTTTTCTCCCTGAGCTGTACATTTCCTCATTTCCCCTTCCCTTGTAAATAAACCTTTTATTAACCTTTCGTGTGTGCCTGCAGTAGAGCATTGATAAGTCCTTTTAAGCGCGTGGGTGAGGACCCACAGTCAGGCAACTTGTTTTGTATCGGGGCTGCCCTATAACATTAATATCAAATGTATTTTTTTTCTTTTAAAAAGCTGTTAAATGAAATGAGATTAAACTCATCTACAAAAAGAAAAATTTCTCCTACTGTATCAAAAAAATCTGTATTAAATAACGCCTGGGGTTGTCAAGTCACAAACTTGCAGTTATAAAATAAGCAAGTCCTGTGGATGTAACTACAGCATGGAGGCTAGTTAATAATACTGTGTTGTACATGTGAATGCTGCTGAGAGTAAATCTTACATTTTCATCACAAGAAAGTAAAACGTGTGACTGCATGTGGTTAACTAGATGTGACAGGTGTTAACTAGACTTACTCTGCCCATTCCACAACATATACAAACACTGGCTGATTACCTTGTACTTCTGAAAGTGGTAAAATGTAATATGCCAATTACATCTCAGTTTTGAAAAACTTAACCCAAATACATGCTGTTCTAATGGTGGCAAACTGGAAACCACCTGGAGCTGTAGCAAGACACAGACTGGGAGGATTAACAGCATTTCCATTGGAGAAATCACTCCAGCATCACTTACTACATATTCTGAGCAAACTACTCCAAGTAGGTATTACCTGTTTTACAGGTAACTGAGGCACTGAGAGGCTAAGATGCTTGCCCATGGAGACAGGTCTAGTAAGTGGCAGGCCAGATTCAACCCCAAGTAGCTACGAAAAATGTTAACTATATCTATATAAACTAATGAGGAAAAATATTCAGAATATACGTGCAGGATAAAAAAGGTAAGAATGCTTAACAGTATCAATAATATAACCTCATGGGTGTTTTTAAAGTTACATGTTTAAACACACTCATACATGCTTGAAGCATGTCTGGAACTAACCAGTACAGGGTATGAACTCTGGGGTATGAGCATGTGGGTCACTACACCATTCTGCACTATTTGATGCAAAGGATTAATTAATACGAACAAATTACTATGGGAGCTGTATGAACTCAGCAATGATCGTTAATGAACTGATGCATCGTTACGGAACACAGCAGGTCCCCAAAAGCTCCAGGAAACCCGGTAGACATTGGTTTATTCCTTTCTTCTTGGGATTCATCCCAAGGAGAACATCCTATAAACATCGATACACTGGTAGTGAATTTCTGCCATCCTGATACTTATTCTCTCAACTCTGTAGTAACACCTCACCCTGTCAAGTCATCTGCTGATAACTACCAAGATTTGAGAAATCTATCTTGGCATCTCCTTGCAAGAAGCAGGCAGCTGAAAAGCTTGATTTTCTAAATAAACTATTACCACTATTACCAGCTGACAGTATGCTAATTCGGGGAGGGGGGGAGTGATAGAGTGGCTGCACCCCAAAAGTCTACAACCTAGTTGGTCATTTTTTCTGGGTACTGCTCACGACGAGGCTGATACGTGAGCCCAAAGTGCAGGGGCGACCGCCCCCTTTCCTGGCACAGCTCACCCTTTCAGAATGGGCCACCTCGAAAGACCCCGGGCACCCCGCCTCCTGCCGGGCCCCCCAGTACAGCGCGCCTGGGAAGAAGGCGCCCCCCCACCCCGACCCCGAGCCCGGAAACTGACAGCGCAGCAGGATGCAGTTGGTGTCCTCCTGGCTCATCACCCAGCTCAGCGAGTCGCCCAGCGGCCGCCGGCAGCCGGAGCACAGGAACACCAGAGGCATCTCCTCCGGCGCCGGCCGCGCCCCCGGGCGCCCCGAACCCTCGGCGCCCGCCACCGACGCGTCCCCGCTCGCGGAGCTCCACGTGCTCGCCCACTTCTGCAGCAGCTGGTGGCGGCTCGAGTCTTCCGAGAGCCGCTTGCCCAACAGTGAGGAGTCGCTCCACTTGTCCCTGTCGCCACACGCGCAGTCGCTGCAGGCGCAGTTCTGGCAACAATCCTGTGACCAAGCCCCCGCCATTATTTACAAGTCACCCGCGCCGCGGAGCGTCACGGGAAAAGCGCCCCTGCGCATGCGCAGGGCGGGGCGGAGGCCAAGAGGAAGTGTAGCGAAGGGGCGGGGCCTGGGAGGCGGGGCGGTCGGCCGCATGTTAGTGCGCATGCTCGCCGTCGGCGCGACTGCGTTCGGTGGTCCCTGCGCCTGCGTCAGGCGTTCCGTGCCGGGAAAGGTGAGGCTGCTGGGCAGGTGGCGACCGTCTGCCCGTGAAGTGTGAGCAGCCCCGCCCCTGGAAGGGGTGACGGCTTTGAGGAAATTACAGACCCCACACTTTGTTAAAACCCCGTTTCCGGGCCTCCCTGGTGGCGCAGGCGGTTGAGCGCAGCGCTGTGAAGGTGTCCGCAGCCTCTGCAGCGCGGGTTCGATCCTCGGTCGGCCAGGGAGCTACCCACATGGCGCGGCAGACCGCTCCTGGCTCGCCCGCTGCTCCCCTCAGCAGTGTATTTCAGTCAGTCTGCCTGTTCTGTTACCCAGTCTGCCTCTGGTGAATCCTCTCACCCACCCGCAAATCTGGCCTGTACCCCAGTTCTTGCATAAATAAATAAATTAAAAAAAAAAAAACTTTTCCAAGGCCTCAACGGAGGTTCTGAAGCGAATAACAACCCCCTACCCCAAAGGCGTTGAGGTACACGCCTGCTTTATGATGCCTTGTCCATCCTCGAGATGCTGGGCCCCTCACAGACTTTAGCGAGTCTGAGAATCACTTGGAAGCTGGTGACAACACCGATGATTGGGCCCCACCTTCACAGATCTGGCTCAGTGGGTGGAAGTGGGGCCAAGCGTTTGATTTCGAGTTCCACACTGCTCTGGTTTGTCTGCCTGTTACCCTCAAGGTGCAGAATGTAGGAGTTTGTGGGTGCTGCCTTGTTACTCGTTCCTTTTGTGTACTGCCATGGCCGGAACAGGAGCTGGGGAAGGGCCCCCGAACTCTCAGGATAGTGCAAGAAAAAGCCAGCCAAGAGGGGGTGGGCAACAGTTTGGAAAACTTGCAGTGTCGGGTCTGGGATCCATTCACCCCTTGCCTGAGTGAGCACCCCTCCTGGGTTTTTAGGACAAATTTCTTTGGCTGCCCCATAAAGCTAGCCTGTCTTTAAAGAACCACAGATCAAAACTGGAGGGGTATGGATCAGCTACGCCAGGTCAACCTAACAGTGTATTCGGGAAGAAAGACCCAAAAGACTTGGCTCTTCCCTAATCACTCCCGGCTTTGGGCAGATAAACTGTTCACCTGAAATTTACATCCAATTTTAGTGACTCTGGACACTAGCCAACAACAAAGGCTTAGGAGTTAGAAGTCTTGGGTTAGCCTACACTTTGATGTGCTAGTAACGGTGTAGAAACTGGAAGAGCTCTTGCCCTTCCCTGGGTTTGTTTCTTCATGGATTAAGTAGGTCCATTATGTAATATGTGTGAAAATACTTCCGTGTACTGTGCCCTTGTTCATCGGCCTCCAACAAGAAGAACATGCTTCAAATAGTACAGGTTTTTATTTCACCCACAGAGTTGCCTTCCCTCCCCTGGTTTCTTTCGTGACTTCCCTGAACTGCTATTTTCAAGCCCACTATCAACGTGGGTTGATTCAACCCACATCTATTTTTTTAAGGGAAGAGTACCTTGAAATTCAAAGGGATTCTCTCTTTGCCTCAGACTTTGGGTGCCTATTGGAAACAATTAAATTCTTTGGTGGGATATCCCAAAAAAGAAGGAATACAGGCAGGGCTGCCTAACACTTTCGGCTGTTCCAGGTCTTACACTTTGATGGACGCCTGCCATTAATCGTCATCATCATCCAACTGAGTTGCTACAAAGATAAATGTATAAATCTATATTAAGACATTTTCTTTGACTTGAAAGTTTTTGTCCTCTTGATTTTTAAAAGAAATTTTTAATTTTTTTTCATGAAGCCCTAAAAATACCAGGGGCTTCAGACCCTGTGTTTCCTGTGCCTAATAGAAAAATCATCTCTAATGCAAAGTGAACTCCTCTTAGTTACAAATATATTTGTATGATGAATGTAAAATATTTCGTTATCTACCAAGTCATATTTTGTGTGGGGACAAAACAAGATGACCTTGGGCTGTGTAGTGATAGTAGCTTTGTGAGCAACCCTCCTCCCTAGTTATACAACCCCTGCTTATCTCTGCTGCTGCTACCACCACCAATTCCAGGAACAGTTCCCCAGAAGTATAACCCAATCAGGATGACACATCTTTCACATCACTGATACAAGATGGCATCTGCATCCTGGACTAGGATGTTGCACTGGAGACAGGGATCAACTTGGGCTAACAACTTGACCTAAGATCTCGAATTTGTTCAGTGAGGGTAAATATCAAGGTTCTCATTCAGTGTTTGAGGGAAGAGATGTTCTCTTTGTTCCCTTGACATGAACAGGGAAGCACATACTTGGTTTGCTTCAGGCAGCCATCTTGTGTTAATGTGGGGAAGGGCAGAACTAAGAGAGAGAATCATGAAGAATTAGTATCCAAACTCTGGACTCTCACTTATGTGCGCCCACAAATTATGGTGGAAGCCAATTTGAACAGTTTGTTTTCACTAGCAATTAATAACATATGTAGCCATCTGTTACCATCAGTTAAAATTGAGGTTTTGATTGAGACTCCAAGATGAGGTAAAAATGGTGGAGTGTTCCATATCTACGGTTCCCCTGAATTCAACCAACCACAGACTGAAAATATGTACTATGTGTTAGACTCAAGATGGTTGCATCCGTAATGCACATACACAGACCTTTTCTTGTCATCATTTTACAGTCTGTTCACACAAGTCATGGTGGAGAGTGAATCAGAAGAGGCAAACAGAAAGAAGCTTACACAGAAGCAAGTGGAAGATTATCTTTGTCCAGAAGCAAGTGGAAGATTATCCTCAGCAAGTAAGTTTCAAGGGTATAGTAAGAAGCAAAATAGAGTTCCATTTTGATTCCATCCTGCAGTCCTTCTTGTTCAACATGCTTGTTACACAGACCATCTAATTCCACTTTTTTTCACCAGCTTGATTCAAAAGATTTGGTAAACAATAAATAAATGCTAGGCTAATATAATATCTACAAGGAACAATAGCAGAAAAAAGTGATGTAGTAAACTATAACAAGGGGAGAGATGGAACAGAAAAAAGGGGAGAAGAAACTAATGAGACCTTGACTTATGCTGAAAGAAGTTACGGGTTTTTAAAGAAGCTCTGGCAATTGGGGGAAATCAGAAATAAATTGCTCTTGATTACCATCATGGACCAGATTTTAATAGCATGCACTTCCTTACCCTTACACATGAGAAAAACAATGAGGTGTGATTATAGGTTGCAAGAGTCAGTCAGCTGGCCCCGTTAGCATTTAAAAAGATGACTGCAGCTGCCTTTGAGACCATTTCTTCCTACTCTTAACCGGTAGAGATATCTTCAAGCCAAATGGCACCCACAGCTGCCTTCCCCACAAGCTGGCACCATGAGAATGCCATGATGGGCACTCAGCCCCCAGGACCTTCTGACCCAATTACAGCCTTCCTTAGGGGGATAAGAGGCACTGTGGGTAAGTGTGGTTAGATATTTATATCTGTGTTCCAGAGGTGAAACAATAACGTCAGGAATATGCTTTACCTTCTTAAAAATCCTCAGAGGCAGGATGTTCTTTAAATAGTTCTGTTTCCCTCTCCTAGTTGATGTGTGGAATCACGATTTTCCGGTCTTTAACAGAGGTATTTAATTCTCATGCAAGTTAAAAAAGAATAAGGAGAAGAACATGTGATTTTCAGCAAAATCATAATATAGTTGAGCTGGGAAAGACTCATAATGATGCTTAACACACACAGCTCATTCTACAAATAGAAGAGCTGAGATCCAGTTGGTTCAGAAGTCACGGATCTAGCTCGTGGCAGAGATCAGTGGCTATCTGTGTTCTAGCTCTAGCCCCTTGCCCTCTTCCTGGGGAAACTGCTCCGCTCCTCCCTGCCTCTCTCCAACAATGTGGCTGTGCTGGGGGTTTCCTATGTTGCAGGTCTTTGCCCCTCTCCTACCCCATCCTAAATATGGGTTGTACCCCAGCTCTGACAGATTGCCACCTTCTGATCCCAGGTGGCGGCTCCCCTGGGCAAGCAGGAGGCCCCACACAGGGTTGCAGGGGCGGGTTCACTCCTGGCTGAAGCTGGTGCCCTCTCCCTGGGCTTCTGGGTTCAGCATTCCTCCTCTTCAAGCCCTGTCTTCACTCTGTTGCGGTGGGCTCTGGGGTCTGCACAGTGGCCCCGCCTGGTAGCACCTCCAGCTGTTTTCGGTTGGGTCCATTCGCTGCTTGCATTTCAGGAATGATGGACATTCCCAGACCATTCTCACAGTGGGAAGTTAATTTGTATTTCCTTGAAAGGAGTGATGTTGAACATTTTTGCATACGTCTACAGGCTAAGGAGAAGGGCTTCTTCGAGAAGTGACTATTGAGCTCCTTCGCCCATAGTTTATTTGGGTCATTTGTTTCTTTGCTCTTGGGTTGTGTAAGTGCCATGTAAATTTTGGAGATGAAGCCCTTGCCAGACGCATGGTATCCAAATACATTTTCCCGTTTTGTTGCTTGCCTTTATGTTTTGTAATGGTTTCTTTTGAGGTACAAAAGATTTTTAAGTTTGTATTGATCTCACTTGATTATTACTTTTTTTAAAGATTTATTTATTTATTTATACAAGCACTGGGTACAGTCAAAAGCGTGGGAGGGTGAAGGAATTCACCAGAGCCAGAGCGGGGAGCAGAACAGGCAGACTGACGAAATACACTGCTGAGGGGAGCGGTGGTCGCAGCAGGAGAGGTCTGCGCACCATGTGGGACCCTCGCCCAGTGGCCGGGGATGGAACCAGTGCTGCAGAGGCTGCGGGCAGCTTCGCAACCCAGTGCTCAACCGCTGCGCCACCGGGGAGGCCCTCACTTGATTATTTTTCCTTTTGTTTCCTTCGCTGAGCTGCTGCAGCTAGGTTCCCAAATATACCTTTGTAGTGATAACGAACGCTGGGCTCAGTTTCCTTCAGCCAATAAAATGAAACAGTTTGAGAAGGAAAGTAGTTGATTTGTCGAAAAATGGAGGAGGGCAGCAGACTTGTGGCTGAAAGACTACCGTCCTGCTCTTTGGGGGAGGGTAGGGGTATGTATACAATGGGGTAAAAAAAAAAAAGGGGGGGTGGGTGAGTCTGTAAGGGGGAGATAAGGAAACGATGGCTTGTCCTCTTGATGCAGGCCTGGGGAGACCAGCATAGGTGAGCACCAGTCTACCATGTTAACCCCTTGGTGTTTAATTTCATATGTCCGCTTCTCTTCCAGCCTGGCAGAGGCTGCTGGGGTGAGGAGAATGAAATCTGGGGAGCAAAACCTTGGCACTAGTCCCACTCCCTGCTGCCAGGGACTCTGGCTGGCAGGTCCTAGCCCTCCATCTAGACATTCTGCAGGGTTCCACCCTCTTCCCCCTTCCATGGACATTTCCTGGGAGAGCCCTGGTGTGGGAGCCAGAAGACCTGAGTGACTGGCTCTGACACTGTATCTGGAAGGGTTACCAGGTTCCACTGATGTGGGTTTGGAGAGTTCTTTGGTTCAGAGAGTGGGCTCCTTGGATTACATCTAAGAAAAGTTCCATCAGAGCTCTCCCTTCAGCAGCATCCAGTGACTGTCCCCAGAAGAGTTTCCCCACCAGGCAGAGGTGTTTAGTTCTATCCAAAAGGGCAGGTTTATTTTAAAGAAAGAGAAGGGAAAGAAAGGCCGCTTGCAGAGACACAAGCAGGGAGGGCCGTGTTTGTTAAAAGAGACGGCTGCCTAGGCCCAGGTGGGCCGCTGCTGCTTTGCAGAAGAAGGTGGGTGAAGAGAAACACCTGCATGGGCACAGGCAGGCAGGGGAGCTGCCTCTTGCCAGGGCGGATTGCATAGACAGTCTGCTTTGCTTTGGGATGGGCTCATTCCCAGTGGGATTGGCAACTGCTGTGAACTTAATTATTGCTGAGGTTGGCACCTAGGGATCTTTTCTACATTTGGTTTGAGTGGGTAGATTTGAAAGGACCAGTGTTTTGTTTTGTTTTTTTAATGTCCCCCAGCCCCCATACCCCCACCTCTGGATACTTTAAGGACTGTGTTAAACATTTCTACCCCCCCCTTCCAGTTTCTGGTCTTGTGATGCCTCCTTCCCATATTTTCTACTCTTAGCCTCCATCACCATTACTGATCTTCATTTTTTCAGCTGTGAAACCAGGGTTCTGGACTAGGTGACATGATTCTCAAGGACACCTGTGAGTCTGAAGGTCTAATTCACTTGAGGATTTTCAAGTCTCTCTTTAGCTCGCTCGCTTAGTGAAAAAGTGTGCCTCTCCACAGCCAGCAGGTGGCAGCAAAGCCCTGTTCTGAAGGGACTGTTGGCCTGGGTGGGCTCTGCTCTCTAGGCTCCAAAGCTTGGAGTCCAGGACTGGTGGCTGGGTGTCCCTGCTGATGAAAATGATAGCAGTGGTGGCTGGGTGTCCCTGCTGATGAAAATGATAGCAGCAGCAGCAGCAGCAGCAGCAGCAGCAGCAGCAGCAGCAGCGTTATTCTGGTTAGCTCAACGGGCTCTCCCAAATTTGGTTCCTCAAAACATTACTCCGGTAAATCACTCAGTGCGTAATGAAGAGGTTCCTGGGTCTATTAAGAATGAGAAATGCTAGCTTCCAGAATCTCTCTCCCGCTTTAAAGGTTACTTACATACTACCTCACAAGATCAGAGAAATCTTTGAAGTAAGGTGATGAGTTCTACTTCATTTAACCCAGAGATCCCCCAACTATGTCTTTTCTAAAAAAGACAGTGTGGGGCCTCCTGGTGGCTCAAGGAGCACTATGAAGCTATCGGCAGCCACCGCAGCATAAGTTCGATCCCCGGCCAGGGAGCTGACCCACTCAGCACAACAGACCTCTCTTGTCTTGCCCGCTGCTCCCCTCAGCGGTGTATTTCAGCCAGTCTGCCTGTTCTGCTCTGCTGCACCTCCCCCTGCAGTGACCTTTAGGGTTAACCAGCCCTAGGTCTGGCTGGGCAACCAGCGCGCAGGGGAAGAACAGCAAAACCCTACCTGCTGCTCCCCCCCCCCCCCCCCCCGCAGTGATCTTTAGGAATGGCTTTCGCCACGGTCCCTAGATCCGGCTGGGCAACCAGCGCAGGGGGGGGGGGGGGGGGGGGGGGGGGAACAGCCTGAAGCAGAGGAAGTTCAGCGGAAGTTCCCTGAAAAGGCAGAAGCTTATCAAAAGATAACGACCACCTAGAACCACTACAAGAATGCTAAAAATCTTATCCTGTCTTTCTAGAACTACAAACTTTAATCCCTTATTTGTCTTTCTAAACTTCCTTCTTTCCTTCTTTCTTCTATAATGGTCATTGCTTGTTATGTAGATCACCTCCCTGATCGTGATAGACTGAGCCCATGAGCAAGCTAATTTCATTGATATTCATTCCTGTGCTTTTGGAAAACATATATACTGGTCACAAACTCAAAGAAAATTACACTTAGATTTTCACTCTTGAAGTGTGTCTGTTTGTCATTTCTTTCACCAACGCCCTGACCACCCTGCACGCTTCTCTCAAACCTGAGGTGGCCTCATCGTCTACTGCTGTGCTGGTCCGCGGCACTGCTCCCCACTCTGTCTCTGGTCTCTCACCCCCCCGCACCTCTGGCCTGTACCCCAGTTCCTATGTGCACAAACAAATAAAAGAAATCTTTTTTAAAAAATTGCAAAAGAAAACTATAGAATGGAACTGCAGATTTCTGTGCACTAAACTCCAAATCTCAGATTTCTTTTTTTGTTTTAAATATTTTATTTATTTTTCCCATAGAAGAACTGAGGTGCAAGCCAGAGGTGTGTTGCGGGGTTGGGGATGGGAAGGTGGTGAGAGGATTCTCCAGAGACAGAGTTGGGAGCATAACTGGCAGCTCCACTGAAATACACTGCTGAGGTGTGCAGCGGGCGAGATGGGAGAGGTCTGCTTTGCCATGTGGGTCAGCTCCCTGGCCAGGGATCGATCCTGAGCCTTAGTAGTGGTGGTAGCTCTGAAACTCAGCCTCTAGGCCACCAGGGAGGTCCAAACCTCACAGATTTCTGATGAGAACCTAGGAACAGGCAAACTGCAAAATAAGATCTTATTCTCTCTTTTCTCCTGTCTTCCTCATGGTCCATGAATGAAGTACTTTTTTTATCTCAGAAAAGTGCTTTGTCTCAGTGAGATCAAACAAAAACAATGACTTTAAAGAACAATCTGACCTTCCTCGCCTTGCCTTAAGATGTCCCTAGCCTTGGATCTTAGAGGTTCTGGTCATGGTTAAAATGAGACATTTAGTCTACCATGTAAGGATCTTAACTTTAATCTTGTGTTAAAAACCTCCTTCAGATGAAAGAACAATGTGTGTATCAAACCCTAACGTGAAATCCTAAGTTATTGAAAGAAATAGACTCTCTTTGTTTCAAAACGGGCAAGGTTCTGGAAAACTGCCCACCCACCCGCCATCTCTTGAGGAAGGCGATGGTTGCTAGAACCCCCAGGCATGAAATGAGTGGCTGAACCCTGCCAGAAGGGGATAATGACAGCTGCACCTGTGACAACCCAGTCTGTAAAAAATAAAACAGCAACAGCAACTGAAGCAACAGCATTGTGCTTGCCCCCAGTCAATGCTTCAAGAACATCTCAAGCCTCCTAGTGAAACAGAGTGTTTCCAGGTCAGCCAGCCCCGCTGGGGCGGTGGGTCTGCTCCCTGCCATGCTGGGCTGGGAGGCCTCTTCTCCCAGGTATGGGCAAGTTCTTTCCCTTACATCAGCAAATCATTCACACTGCCCTGAAGACCCACCCCAGCCCTGCCTCCCTCAGGAAGGCTCACCCTGACACCCCAGTGCTGGGAGAGGTCCTTACCAAGTCTCTCCCCTGCACACTGTGCGTGCTTGATGATTTGTGTTGACTGCCCTTCACCCCACTTGTCTGTTCTGGTGCATAGTCTTTCTCAGCGAGCTCTGAGCCATGAGGACCAGGTACTAAACAAGCTGGTATCTCAGAAACTAGCACTGTGTCTGGAACAAAGTAAAATCTCAAAAATGTGCGATTGAACTGTTCTGATTGGGAACAACTGGTGATGCCAGGCCAGAGAGACCTCATATTCTAAGAATCTCTGTCCTTTTCTGCCACATTTCTCTTGATGTTTTGAACTAGTGACAGATACTTGTTCATTAAATCTATAGCTCACTGAGTTGACTGAACAATACTTGGACATGTGAAAGTTATCGTGGGGTGAGGGGCTTGAACTAGTTACAGGAATCTTTATTCTTGATACAGAGTGTGACTCAATTCACCCACTCAATACACTAATGCCCTTTGAACACCTGCCTTAGGCCAGATACTGTACTAAGAGCTGTAGAGATCAATTCTCAAGATACACAGAACCCCTCCAGGAACTTATAAAACCTAACTATATAATTATACTATTTAAACAAGATAGGCAGGTCGAAGGATGTAATTCCAATTTATTTTACGTCAGTGGACACTGTTAACTTCTCTTTCCTTATTGTCTTTACTCCTTTTTGGGGGCTTCACTCTTGGCTACTTTTTGTTCCAGAACTGCTGCCAGCTTATGGTATTTTGCCTTTGTACAAATTAGAAAATATTGCATCTTCTGGGCAGAGTAAGGGGGAAAAATTCTCCTTTGTCTTATTTTTAACTGTTTTCACTGGGTGGTCAGGGACATGATTGTGAACAGGGAGAATGAGGGGCACCCCACAACCCCAAACTTGTTTGCTCTAAATGGGTTCTGCTATCTGCCCCCTCAAGACCAAACATACTCTAGTGCTTAAGGCCTTCTATAGAAAAGCACTTTAATACAATTCATGTGCAATAATTTGTGAGCAATCAGTAGAAGAGTAGAGAAGAATATAAAATAGTTCCCACAAAAGCAACCAAAGTTATCCATCCCCTCGTGGCAAAATGCCCAGCCAAACAAGGTTGGTCCAAAGCATGATCACTAAGGCCTAAAATCTGACCACAAGTCTAAGGCGCCTCCTGGTGGGGACCCACAGGAATAGCAGAAGTAGCCAGGCAAATCTGGAAGGACAAGAGCAAAATCAAAATCCAAGTCAAGGTAAAGGTTGCCATTGCCAGGCTCCCCATGGGCCTCTTTCCCAATCTATTTCCATGTCACCCAAGTCCCTGGAGCGAGTCCAAGGCTGGGAAGGAAGAGCAGCTTCTTCACATGTCTCTCTGCGCCATGTGCCTCCTCCAGTTCTTCCTCTTTTCTCCTTTCTGTGTAGATCACACTGTTATACTGTGAAGGAGTAGATTTAGGTGCTCTTTTTCAAATATAATTATCTTTCTCTTTTATATAATGAGTGCTTTTACCGACAAGCAGAACACAGTGTGGCAAACAAACTGAGCAATTGACAGAAGCCACATGTCATGGATTTTCCGTTTCTCTTTGTTTAAGAAAAATGTAGCAGTGAGACCGGAGATGTTGTCTAGAGCCAAGTGGAGCTTTGTGTTCATAAGAACTTCCAGAAGTTTCAGACAACAGTTGTTATTAAGAATCATCTCTATGGAGATCAGTAATCTCAACTTTGGAAGAATTTACATGTTGGGCAAATCAATTTCTTCAAGGTGGTATTAATAAGACTAGCACAGACTGGGTGTAGGGACTAAATAAGAAAAGATAACATATTGACAGGGTGTCCAGGATGTAGTTATTATTCAAGAAGTCATTTGTAATGCTCACAGTAAATGAACCCAGCTGCTGTAACATATGAAACCTGCAATTCCAGATGCTTCATCCTCTAAAATCCACCCCTTCATTTCAGTGTCTTTCTGGCTGGGTGGCATCCATGTGATCACGTGGGAACTATGGCTCTACGTGTGGTGATTTTGTCCTCCTCTGTCCATGGAGTCATCTGCATGCAGCCAAAGGATGGGGAAGTAGAAAACAGGATGAGGTGTGGGAGGTTTTATTAGCAGACTCCTCTTCCTGACCCGGTTCAGGTGGTTAGAACTCCATCAGGCACCACTGCCATGGAGGCCAGTGATCTCATCATGTGATCAGAAGAGGTGTAGTTGGAGAGCATCTGATCACTCTACTCCAAATTTATTCCTTTTCGCTCCTATTTTCCCTTGTAAAATCTCAGGGTGTTTTAATTTTTTTCATTTATTAGTACCACTGAGCTAACGCTGCTTATTTTTGAGGGTCTAAAGTAGTTAGACCCTTATTATGTTACACATAATATTTCTTACACATATTTCTTACACATAATATTTCTTACACATAATATTTCTTACACATAATAATAATAATGTAATATGTCTTACACATAATAAAACTTTTTGTGGACTTGGTTCTAATGAACTTTGTATTAAAACCTTTAATAGAGTGAAATGTTGGCAAAGGTGTGGTGAAATTATGTACTCTCTTTCATTCCTGAGGAAAGAATAAATTTGCACCATCCTTCTGCAGAGAGCTGCGAATTTAGAATATTTACACTGCTTCATATAGTCGTTCTGTTTTGGGGGGAAAGACCTAAGGAAATGCTGTGAAATATAGATAAAATCTTTACGTGTAAAAATGTTCACCAGCACTTTCTTTATAGTACCAAATAATTGGAAACAATCTGAATGAAAACCCCAGGGAATGGGTAAGGAAGTTACAGCAGATCCATAAATGAGACTCGGCACTTAGAGGGTGGGTGAAGGGCAGAGGAAAGACGGAGCGCACCACCTAGTGGCGAGGGCGGGTACTGTGGGCCCAGCGGAGAGGGTGGTGGCCCGGAGGAGGGGGTGAGGACGGGGCCGGGGCGAGGCGCGCGGTGCACGCGAATCCCACACCCTCCCAGGTCACCCCGGGCGAGGGCCGTGGTATTAGACTCATCTGTGGTCATTGCTGAATAATCCCGAGCAAATGTTTCAACCCAAGTAGACCCGTGCTGCCAGGTGAGTGGCTTCCTGGAATTTTCATGGACTCCATTTTTGGAGATCTGAGATAATTGCCCCCATTGCAGTTGGGGTTACCGAACTGTCGGGCTGCAGCGGGACTGCGGGTGGGCGTGGCCACCAGAGCGCACGGGGCGGCCAGGCCACGCCCATCCGCTCCGGCCACGCCCACCCACCGCCGGCCGGCCCTGTAGCCGCGCATGCGCGAAGCCCAGCCCCCGCCGCGGCCCCGCGCCGGCCCCGCCCCCGGAGCGGGCGCCTGGGTGCGGGCGGGGAAATGGCCGCTCCCGGAGCCCGCGGGGGAAAAGCGTCTTTTGTGCTCTGATGTGGGGCCCTCCTTGGGCCCAGAGCGAGGAGGTGGTGAGCCGAGGGCGTCCCCCTGTGGGCGGCCGCTGCGGGCGGGAAACTCGGCGGCCTCGGGGCGCGTCGTTGGGCCTGTGGGGGGAAGGGCGGGGCCGGCGGGGGGCGGGGCCGGCGGGGCGCAGGGCCGGGGGGGCGGGGGGCGGGGCCGGGGCCTCGGCCCCCCGTTCTGTCCGGGGCGCCCGCCCCGAGGGGACGCCGGTCTCTGCCCCGCTGTCGCCCCGAGGCCCGGCGGCCCCACGTCGCGGGGTGCGGGGGCCGGGCCAGAGCCCGCCCCGCAGGAGGCCGCACCCCGCGCGGGCCCCTCCCCGCCGGAGCCGCGCGCGGCCTCTTCTCTCACAGTCTGTCGGGCGCCTCCTGGGCCCAGCCCCTCGCTTCATTCCCTCGTCCCCTCCGGCTTCAGGGCTCTGTGTCCTGTCGGCAGTTGGAAGTCAGGGGGCGGGTGCCCGGCTTCTCCCCCGCCAGTGCCGGGGCCCCTGGGGCTGGTGCCCGCACCCCGGGCTCGAGCCGTGCGCCCGTGCGATGCCCGCGGGGTGCGGTCGGGGCGGCGCTGAGCCGGGGCTTTGCTTTGGAAGCCGCCCCTTCGGGAACACTAATTACCCCAGCGCCGGTGTAAAACAGCTTTCCAGTCATTGGTTTTTATTTTTATTTTTTTAAAGATTCATTTTTAGGGCCTCCCCGGTGGCGCAGCGGTTGGGCGCTGGACTGCGAAGCTGCCCGCAGCCTCTGCAGCGCCGGTTCGATTCCCGGCTGCTCCCCGGCCACCGGAGGAGGGTCCCACATGGCGCGCAGACCTCTCCTGCCGCCCGCTGCTCCCCTCAGCAGTGTCCTTCGGTCCTTCTGCCTGCTCTGCTCCCCGCTCTGGCGAATTCTCTCACCCTCCCAAGCTTCTGACTATAACCAGTGCTTGTATAAATAAATCTTTAAAAAAAAAATACTAAAGGTATAGTTAAAAAAAAAAATTAAAAAAACATTCCCCAGAGCTCTCCTTTCCACAGTACCTGTAACCCTCCCAGGTGAGATTCTCCACCACACACACAGTAGTCTTTTCAAAGAGCACGTTTAATGCCCCCCCCCCTCGTGGCGCAGCGGGTTGAGCGCCGTGCTGTGAAGCCGCCCGCAGCCTCGACGGTGCAGGTTCGATTCCCACATGGCATGCAGACTGCCCCTGTCGTGCCCACTGCTCCCCCGAGCAGTGCATCTCTATTGTGCTCTGCTCCCTGCTGCCCCTGGCGAATCCTCTCACCCCCCTGCACCCCAGCCCCCCTATAAAAATAAATCTTAAAAACTTTTTATTATGATACAACAGAAAGTGGGCACTTTCCCCGGGTCCCTGGTGAATACTTACTGTTTTGTTCTGTTACTCTTTTCCAGTCTCAGCAGTTGCTTGTCCTCATGGAGCACTTCTCCAGTGCACCCAGTATTGTCTTCTGCACCCCGTCATGTTCGGCCACCCTTACACCGTCTGCTCGGGTGAACCCACTCACACATGCGCGCGCACACCCCCGGTGCCCACCAGCAGCACTTCCCAGCTCATTCTCCCAACTCCGCTTTCAAGGCCTCAGATGAGCCACAGCGGCCAGTGGCACACACACATCTGAGCATATTCCTTTACCCACACCCCATCCCTCAGGTCATCATCACGCACAAGCTACCTATCAGCTTCCCTTGGGATGTGAATGGTGCAGCCATGACCCGAAGCTTCAGCAGAAAGTAGCTGAAGCCAGCAATAGAACACAAGTAAGCCCAGGCGGCACCAACCTAGCGGCAAACAGCCAAGAAGGTGATTGGCGCCAGCAGGGGATCCATCAAGCTTGCACTGAGGGCCCTGCTCAATTAAGGGATCCGCCCTTCACTCACGGCAGCTGCCGCACACGCCAGGGCCCGGCAGCCTCCCTCCCTGGCCTTCTCTGGCTGTGGTTTCAGCCAGAATCCCCATACGCATCCACCCCCAGGATGCCCTTGCTGAGACTGGGATACACAGTACTCTTGGGGGTAACCGCCCACTCCCCAGGGGCACTCACTGCTGTCACTCCGACACTCAGCTCTCATGGCCACCAGTGAGATGGGCAGGCCCCGCACTAGGCCAGCCCTTCACTCAGGCACCCAGGTCAGGGACGTGGGGATAGAAGCTCCACATGTGGCCTCTCTTGGGGGACCCCCTCCAGGCTATGGGCTCCACCACAAGCCACGTTCCCCACCCACGCCAGGGCGGTTCCTCAGCATCTCCCCTCATTCAGAAGTGAACAGGGCATCACCACAGGGCACCAGCTTTTTGCCTCATGCTAGTTGGCTTTTGAGACCTCTCCCGCCTGGCTGCAGACCACCTCACACAAGGCGGCCCTAGGCCACCGAGGCCCATCAGTCGCCCCGTGATGTTCATTTTCTGGGGCGTACAAATGATCCCATCCATCCCCGGGGTACCACAGGCATAACATCACCCTCCCCAAGTCCCCAGCCTTCTGGCGGGATTGTTAGTCCCAGTCCATCGGTTTTTTCCCCTTGCACCAGCACTGGGCGAGCTCCGGCTCCTCTTCCTTCCGGCGAGGCCCCCGCGTCAGCAGTAGTGGCTGGTCCTCGTGGCCGTCTCCACACGGTCTGGTCCTGTCCTGCCGCTCCCCGCCCTTGTCTGCCTCCTGTGCTGCTACGGCGCCTCCAGCATTGTCCTGGGCTCCATCTGCAGGGCTGTGAGGGAGCCCTCACCCCAGCCCTGCCCTGCGCGGGCGCCATGTCCGTCCAGGCCCTCCCCGCGTGCGCAGAGTCCTCTCCGTCTGCACCGGGGCCTCCGGAGGCGCCCGGACGGGAGGCCGGCCACCCTCAGCCCCTCCCGAGCTCTTTGGAGCGCTCCACACCCTGCATTGAATCCTGCCTGGCACGGGGCAGCCGGGTAACGGGCAGCCGGGTAATGGGGGCGTCCTGGACCCCCAGTGGCTTTTAATGTTTTTCTACACCACCTGGAGCGCGGCAGCCAGGTGCAGCGTAGGCTGGGGGGCTCCCAGCCCCGGGAGAATCTTACTCTGCCTCTCTGGCTGGAGCAGAGCGGGCAGGCCCCGGGGACGGGGGCACCTGGCAGGCCAGGGGGACCCCCCCGCACCGCCCCCCCCCCACCCACCCCAGCCTTACTCGGTCTTTGCGCGCTCTCTGGGTTTCTGCTTCCTCTCCCGCAGCCGCTCTCCACCGCGCTGCCCTCTGCGGCCCCCACCCCGTGACGCCGCCCTTACCTGCTCGGCCTCCGGGCTCAGGTGCGCCCACTCCCGCGGGCCCGCGCCGCACCCAGGCGTCCGCACCACGCATGCGCGCCCGGAGCCCGCGCGCTCACGGCCGCAGGTGAGAGCAGGAGCCGCCGCACCTTCCTTTCCCGCAGACGCCCGCAGCGACGCCGGGTGGGTGGGAGCTGCTCGGGGCTCGCGCCCCGTAAGGGATTTCAGTGTCTTGTCTGTTTTTCTGGAGAGACATTTCAAAAGCTCCTGTACAGTTAGTTCGGATGCGCAGGGAGCTTCGTCACCAGGGCACACCCTCCTCGTCCTGTCCTCGGGTTGCTCCTGTACCGGCCTTCAGCTTAACAGGAAACACTCCCTTGTGTCGCCGTCACGATATTCCATTTTGTATTTAACCAAAATATTCCAGGGATCCAGCACATCGCCCCCAAGAGTAAATCATCTTGGTTCCCATGTCATCATCCAACCCACAGGCCCACCGCAACCTTCTACACCTGCTCCAGCTGGGTGAGAAACCGTACTCCTTCCTCATCGACTCTTCTCACTTGAAGCTGGTTCTGAGACTCTTCCTCATTTTCACAGCCCTTATGGTTTAGTGGATGCACATGCCTGCAATGTGGGGGGTTTTACTGTTTGACTCTTTCACTTAGGCTTTCTGTCCATGCAATATTTATTTGTTTGTTTTCTGCCACCTCCAGTGCCCGTTTTCCTGCATGGCTGCGGAACAGTCTGTTTCCTCAGACTTGCAGGTGGCTTCCCAGGTGGTGGCAAACCAAGAAAAACATGAAGTTAGCGTTTTTTATGGTGGGTTACCACATAACCATGACAACAGGCCAGTATTTCAGCTTTAATCCCCTCTCCCCCACACTCATCGGCCTGTTAACTCTGCTCGAAACAACACGCATTTTCAGTGTCAGGGCTTTTGCACTGATGGTCACACTGCTGGAAGTGCCCACTGTGTCACTTCATTCAGGTCCCCGTCAGATAATCCCTCCTCAGGGAGACCCCCCTAGATCACTAGGTAACAGCAACTCTGGAACCTCAACTCTTTTGCAGACCCTTTCTTCATCACACCTGTTAGTACCCGATGCTTCTCCCATTGGCCCTTTCTCTCTCCCCTCTCCCCCTTCCCCTCAGAAACCTCGCTCGCTTCTTTGAGTGTCACAGTTTTTATAAGACTTTTACTTGGTTTTCTCACCTGCTATGGAAACAGCAGGTACTGGCCTTTGTCATTCTCACTTGCTTTACTACAAAGTGTTACAGGGCAAGGGGAGGGGCACCCCAGAGCCCCCAAACCTGCCCATTCTAAATAGGTTCTGCCATCCACTGCATCAAGACAAAATATACTCTAGTGCATAAGACCTTCCATGGAAAGGAACTTCAATACAACTAGTGTGCAACAAAGAAAAGGGGAAGAATAGTTTCCAAATCAAGCACTGGAAGTTACCCATCCCCTTGTGGGTAAATGCCCAGCCAGGGTTGGCCCAAAGCAGGGCCACTGAGCCCAAGATCTTGCCACAAGTCTTAGGTACCTTCCCGTGGGGACCCATGGACGAGGGTCGGAAACAGCCAGACAAGTCTGGGAGGAAAAGAGCAAAATCAAAATCAACATAAAAACTGCCTTTGTTCACCTCCCCACGGGTCTCTCACCCACATCTGGGTCACCCAGTCCAGGACCAAGAAGCAAGCACAGCTTCTTCATATGTCTCTGCTCCATGTGCCTCCTCCAGGTCTCCTTCTTGCTCTCCATCTGTCCTCTTCCCTGCTCGGATCCTTGGGTAAGGCAGGGAAATTGGAACCTCCCCTTTTTGTGGGGACCACCCTGTTATAAAAGGAGTCACTCAAATTCCTTCCATTTTGTTGTCAGTGGTAATATTTTACCTTTACCACAAGGCTCAGTAGTGGTCCACTGTGTGCACAAACTACATTCTGCTGATCCAGGTTTCTCAGAGGGCACACAGGCTGCTGCCTTGGTTTAGGTATAACTTAGTTATGAGTATGAGAAGGAGGTTAGCTGGGCATCTCCACTCTCCAGAGCCTTTTCACTCCCGCCCCCCTGAAACTCTACCCATTACGCACCAGCTCTCCATCCTCTTCCCCTCACGCCTGGCAGCCACGTTGTGGGTTCTGCTTCTGGATCTGACTGCTCTGGATACGCACATAGATGGATTTCCCTACATTTTCCTTTTGTGTCTGGGTAATTTACTGCCCTTAGCATAATGAGTCTCAGGTGCCTACAAGTTGTGGCATGAATCAGAATTTCCTTGTCTAGGACTGAGTTACAGTTTATATATGCACATGAAGTGGTCATTCTTGGGCCAGCCAAAAGTTGTTGCGTCACGGACAACCTTCTGGATCTGCCCTCCAAATATACCTTGTGAGCTTAGGAAAGATGATGTTTTCCTATTACAAGCCCCGCCCCCCACCTCCGCAGTTCTTACAAGATAAGCAGAAGCAATAAAAGACCATCCTGACCACCCCCATTTCAATAGCATGCAAATAATCGCCTTTTACTCTGTGCCCTTCTGTCTTTCTAAAACTTAGTCTTACTTACATTTTGCTGTGTTTTCTTCCCTGTTATATTCAGCATCCATGTTTTAAACAAAAATCTTTGCACAATGATACCTGTGGGCTGCTGCTCAGCTGCAGCTCTCTCTGGAGTAATCCCTCGTCAGACACGTCGATGTAATGACGTGTTTTGTTGGTCTCAGTGACAGCGCTGGAAATGCAGGATGTTTCTACAAATTGAATGAAAAATTAACTTCTTGCAGGTGTAACAATCCTATTATGTTAACATCCAGTTATGTTAATAACTGCTAGGGATCGTTTATGCTAAAATAGGCACACCTGTTTCAAGTAAGCAAACTTATCTTTTGAAAGCTTTCAAAAACCTTTTACCATAAAGTCAGTAGAGGAAGAGAAGTTCTGAGTGTACTGCCCACTTTAGCCATAGGTAAGGGGCAATATTTTTTGGATGATCTACCTAGACACTAGGATGGACAGATTGAGCTTTTTAGTTGACTATGGTGAAAACTTGGCAATAAGAACCAGCAGCTCCCATTCCTTAGAGACTCTACAGGTAATCACCATAAATCAGAATGAACTGAAACGATGAGCGAGTCGTGGCTGGGGCGTCTTC
The DNA here is from genome assembly GCF_964194135.1 of Talpa europaea. NCBI lineage: Eukaryota > Metazoa > Chordata > Mammalia > Eulipotyphla > Talpidae > Talpa > Talpa europaea. The sequence goes on from NC_140070.1 coordinate 139,597,598, forward strand.
CCTGCGTGGTGAGAGCAATATGCTGTTCAGGTGTTAGCGTCTGGGAGCCGCTGAGGGCCCTTTGGCCTGCTGTGTTTGGCCAGCAGAAGCCTTACCTCCTAAAGTCTCCCCCAGCACAGACTAGGAGCCCCTTAGGGTAGTGGCCACACCTTTACCTTATAGCTTCTGAAGTAAGGGCACCCCAGAAATAGTTAGCTGCTTATGACGCTCCAAAGAGCTCAAGTCAGCCCCCGCTGGGCCTTCGGAGAATGCGCACAGGATAATCACCAGCGTCTGAGTGGTGGCTCTGGCACATCCCTGGGCCTCACAGATGGCTCAGCTGGTCCCTCCCTGGGCCCTCCGCCTTTAAAGTACCTCCGCTCCACACTTCATTCCTGCTCATCACTCCACCACTTCCTGTTTTTCTTCAAGGGTGATCTTTTGAGTTGACTGTGGTTAAAACATGGGCCATAAGAATAAGCTCCCATTTATGAAGTTAGCTCTCCTGCTCTTCACTTAAGAATCTCATCTCCCCGAGAAGTGCTCCCTGCGCTGTCGTGCGCCTGATCGTCTGCCGGCTTCGGTAAGCAGAGCTGGTTTGTGGGCTGACACCAGAGTATGTGCCAGGCATGGACCCAGGGGCACCCCAGGGCCACCAAGCCTGCTCTCTCTAAAGGGGCCCAGCCATCTGTGCGCACAGAGATACAGTAGTAAAAGCACTTTAACAGAACGAGTGTGCATGGCGAAGAAAGGAGAGCAGTTCCCCATAAAACACCCCATTACCTATGCCCCTCACGGGGGAGTGTCTAGCCAAACAGCCCAAAGCAGGGCTGCTAAGGCCCAAAAGCTTGCCACAGTCTAAGACACCTTTGATGGGGAGCCACAGGGAGGTGGGGCAGAAGGGGCCGGGAGAGTCTGGGCTGAAGGGAGCAAAATCAAAGTACAAATTGAGATCATGGCAGCCATCATCACCCTCCCTCCCTCCCTCCCTCCCTCCCTCACCCACGTCTCTCTCAGATGTCTACATGTCTCTCCTCCAAGTCCCCCCAGCCTGTGGTGCACGATCAAAGCTGAGCAGCCTTCCTAGGCCCCCAGCCTCTCTCACACGCGGGCACTCCCGCCTCTCCCAGTTCACCCCGCTGCTCTTTTTCTCAAGGGTCAGTCCTTGGACGAGCTACTTTCTATGTAGCCCCCACCAGGTGTTTATCAGGTGTCCCTGACAGGAGGACGGTGCACCTCAAGCTTCCTGTCAGTCCTTGGTGCCACCTGCTGACGTCGCCTGGGTCCCTGACTGCCCCTGGGGGGCCGGCGGCCCAGCTTGTGTCCTCAGCTTCCGGCAGCCGCGGTGCTGGGAGAAGCCGGGGAGCGAGCAGTGCTGTGTCTCAGGCAGCGGGGGGCTTTCTCCAGCAGGGACGGGAAACCGAGGCTCACCAGCTGCAGGGAAAAGCCATGGCCCCTCCTCAGCCTGCCTGGCCCTAAAGCCCTTCTCCTCGGGCCGGGTCAATAGCCCCTCTCTCCTGGTGAAATGCAGAGTGGAAGCCGACCTGGCTGAGCTCGCCTCCTGGGGTCGCCCTAGAGCAGCCCTCCCCTCCCCTCACCTCAGGGGCCTGTTGATGCCCGGGTGCCCCTCACTGCGGGCGGTAATCACCTGTGGGCTCTGTAGGCGACAGTGTGGTGTCACCCCTCCAGGTTGCGAGTCCAGCCCGGGGTGAAGATGCAGGTGGTCTCAGGCAACTGGGCCCAGCAGGACCGGGTGATGTGAGCACAGTGCTGCGGGGCGAGGCTCCGGTGGGTGGACAGTGGCCTTATTTTTGCTAATTTCTCTCAGAGAACTCTGTACAGCAGTGAGCAGATTTTGTGTGCCTGTGGCTCTCCTGGGGGTCCCCTAACAACCGCTTTAGACCCAGTGGGCTTCTCAGAAAGAGATCGGACCCCTGTGTTCCTCGCACATGGCGCAGCCGACCTCTCCTGTCTCCACCCTGCTCCCCTCAGCAGTGTATCTCAGTAGATCCGCCCTTTCTGCTCCCCACTGTCTCTGGTGAATCTTCTCACCGCCACCCCCACACCTCTGGCCTGCACCCATTCTTGTATGCATATATAAATATTTAAAAATGAATAAATATGTCATCTCAGGATGTATCACTAAATGTACAATTAAAACATGATTTTCATTTTCTCTTTTTAAAATTTAAATCATAATATGTTTGTCATTCAGCAGTATGTAGGCAAGGTTAATGCACATTAGTGTATGTCTCTAGAGCCTAATTAGTTTCACTGTGTGATGTTACAACCGATGCAAAGTAATTATTCTCCCATTGTGCAGACACGTAAGGTGAGGGTGTATCTCCTTAATATTTTCCTCCTTCGGTGGAGTTACCTTTCCCCTGGGATTTTATATTCGACTTTATCACTGAACACTGAACTGTGACATCATTTCCACATCATCAAAAACTATTCAAAATTATTGTATCCAGTTGCTGCTTTTTACTGATGTAGAAGCTGTAATTTAATCATTCCCGGGTTTTCCTTTAGGTTGTTTCCAACCATATTTTACTATAAATGAAGGTCGGTGTTTCAAAGCATTCTCTCAGGTAGTGTCCCCAAAATATAATGACTTCCCAGTTCAAACAAAATATAGTTTCAATCCAAGGCTCTGTGCAGAGGGTGGTATGAATTTTCCCTTCTCAGGAATGATGGGGTGTCTCACCCCTACCCACTCGCTTCCCGACAAAGCACTGTTTTCCCCCAGACTCTCGCCGCCGCCCCCCCCCCGCCCCCCGGGTCGGCCGCCCGCCCCCCGCCCCCCGCCCGCAGGCGGCGCCCCGGCTCGGCCCTCGCGGCCCTCACGGCCGGGCTGCGGCTGCCCCTGCTCGCGGCGCCTCTCCCGCCCGCCCCCGGGCGCCCGCCCTTCCCGCGAGCCCGCGGCCGCGCCCCGCGCTGCCTTCCCCGGCGACCCGCCCCTCCCTGTTCTGCGCCTCGCCCCTTCCCCGCCCTCGCCCCGCGACGGGCCGTCCTCGGCTCCGAGCGCCCCTCCCGCCCGCCCCGCGTCAGCCCCCAGCCCGGCCGGCCGTCCGCGTCGTCCCGCGTCGTCCCGCGTCGTCCCGCGTCGTCCCGCGTCGTCCCGCGTCGTCCCGCGTCGTCCCGCGTCGTCCCGCCTCCCGCCTGCGCCGCAGGCCCCGCTCCTTCCTGGCCCGTCGGGCTGAGCGCCGGGTGATGACGTACATGGCCGAGGGGCCCCGAAATGGCCGCGCAAGGGGAGGGGAAGGGGGCAAATAAAGGTAGGGAGGAAAACGGGGAGCGCCGCCTAGTGGGCCGAGGCGGCCGCGTGTGGACATGGCGGGCGGGGCGCGCGCACGGCAGTGGCGGGAGGAAGGAGCGGCCCCGCGGGCGGGAAGGGACGGTGAGGCGGAGGGCGCCGCCTCGTGGCCCGGGGTGGCAACGTGGGAGACTGTCGTGACTGCGCGCGGGGGCGGGTGCGGGCGGGGTGCAGGCGGGTGCAGGCGGGTGCAGGCGGGGTGTAGGCGGGTGCAGGCGGGTGCAGGCGGGTGCAGGCGGGGTGTAGGCGGGTGCAGGCGGGTGCAGGCGGGGTGCAGGCGGGTGTAGGCGGGTGCAGGCGGGGTGTAGGCGGGTGCAGGCGGGTGCAGGCGGGGTGTAGGCGGGTGCAGGCGGGGTGTAGGCGGGTGTAGGCGGGTGCAGGCGGGGTGTAGGCGGGTGCAGGCGGGGTGTAGGCGGGTGCAGGCGGGGTGCAGGCGGGGTGTAGGTGGGTGCAGGCGGGTGTAGGCGGGTGCAGGCGGGTGCAGGCGGGGAGGGGGACACAAGGCGCGGAGCGAGGCCACAGTGGGCCAGGAGGGAGGCAAAGGGGACACGAAGGCCCGGGTGCGGGTGAAGGGGCGGAGGCGTGACTGGGGGCCTCGGGGAGGGGGAGGGCGGAGCGCCGGCGGGTGGGGGCCCGGGCGGGGCGGGGGAGACCAGCACTGCGCCCCCGCGCATTCCTGAGAAGGTCCGTTCACACCGTCCTTCTGCAGAGAACCTCGAGTGCTCAGTATTTTTCTTTTAAATGGAAATCGTCATTGTATTTTCGGGAAATGACCTCATGGGATGCTTTGAAACACGATGAAAATCCTCCCGTGTGAAACGGCCGCCATTGCTCTCGGCAGGGCCGGGTGGAGACAGCCTGAAGGCGCCCCCGGGAAGGGCCCACGCTGGTCCGCACATGAATGAAATGCAGCAAGTGGATACAACCATTCGGAGTCATTTTTAATGATGGAAAGCACTCATGCTACAATGTTGTAAGATGGAAGTAGAAATGAAAACCCCAGAGATAATGTGATTCCACCACAGAAGGGACATATCGATGAAATAGACTCTCATTACCCCTTACGTGTATGAAGAAGAACGTGGAAAGAGTCCTGTGCATGCGGTGGGATACTATACAGCAGTGAACAAAACTATGTTCTAGCTGCAGCCAATAATGTGGCTTAATCTTGCCTACATATTGTTGCGTGAAGGAGTCAAGATATAAATGTACTATGATTCAGAGTGAAGTTGGAGGCATCTTGTTCCCTGACCTCAAACTGTTAACAGGACACAAAGTGTCCACTAGAGTTTCTCGGGTAATTGAAGTGAGGCTTTGAACCCTGGAAACAGATTTTATTCTGTGAGCGATGCCAAGCAACAAGAGCTTGAATTTCGTTTCTACGCATAGGAAGAGCGTTAAATGCAATTATTCCGCGGGGGGCGGGTGCAGGGGGGGGGTCCTTCTGTTCCAACCGCCCCAACCTGAGCACAGGCCGTGCAGGAAGGCAAAGCCGGGTTTAATCTCTCCCTTTCCAAAGGACGCCCTGGGGTGATGCAGAGGCTGAGCGCCCCAGGTGAAACCTTTACCAAGCCAGGTGGGGGGGGGGGGAAGGGCCGGGCCTCCCCGCGGGGCAGAAGCCCTGGGGTGCAGGGGGAGCTGCTCAGACCCGGTGTCTGGGGCGGCTTTGCTAGACCAGAGCGGGGCGGGGGGCGGCCGATGTCAGCCCCAGAAAATGTTACAACATGTTCCCCAAAGTCTGGGATAAACCCACTGCAATAAAAACACAGAGACCAGCGCACCGGGGCAGGGCCCAGAAAACCCACACCAGGTGCCACCGGTTAGCGAGAAGGCGCCGGGGGGCAGAGCGCGCAGAACCACGCGCCCCCAGTCAATGGAGGCAGCACACACAGGGGGTCACGCTCAGGAATGAACCCTTTTGTTCCTCCAGGCCCAATAATGAACCCCCAAAAGTCGCTGTTTTCCACATGTAGCTCTTCCCGCACTAGGTCCTCGACTGGGCCCCCCGCGGTCAGCCGCCCCAGGGAGATGCTCTCGCCTGACCCCCCCCCCCCAGCCTTGGCTCACCTGCTCCTCTCGCGTCCCCAGGGGGTTCCTGGATGAAAGCGCAGATGGGTCCCGCGGGCCTGGGTTCCCAGGAGCACAAACTTCACTCCAAGTCCAGGGTTCTCTGGCGCAGAGCAAGGCGGAGGGACTGAGTGCGCGTGCTCGAGAGAGAGAGGGGCTGGGCAGGTGCTGCGGGTAGAAGGTGGGGGGGGCTCACCTGAACGCCCAAACGGTGGCCACGCCCACAAGGCCCTCCTGCTGCCGCGTGACGCTTTGGAAATTCAATCTGAAAAGGTGGCCAAAGTCCCAGGTCTTCTCCAAAAATAGTGCCACGGAAAATTTCAGGAAGCCATGAAGATGGCAAAATGTATCTATTTGGATTTCAAAACCTGCTCAGGTTCATTTAGCAGCGACCACGGAAGACGAGAAACCAGCCCCTCCCCCGATAACGATTGCATGGGGTGCAGCTCGCCCCTTCCCGTGCGCTTGGCCCGCGGCCCGCCCAGCAGCGCCCGCTCAGCGCCCCTGGCGCGCATTACCTGTCCCCGCCACCAGGCGGCGCGCCCCGCCGGCTCGCTGCACCTGTCCTGGGGGCCCTTTCTGTGCTCTTGAACCCTGGTCCTTAACCCTGACGCACCACAGACCCTGTAATTGTTACATTTCATGTTGTGTCCACGCTGTACCTTATTGAAACATTTCCTGAGATTTTCATTTATATTTCCAATTATTACCAAAATGTTCCCAATTATGACCAAAAAGAAGGTGCTGGTGAACATTTTTACACATGAAGAATTTTGTCTGTATTTGAAAGCCTTTCCTTGAGTCAAAAATAGAATGACTACTGACTACTTCAAGCAGTATAAATATTCTACACTCACAGTTCTGTACAGGACAGATACTAATTTAATCTTTTCTCAGCAATGAATGACAGTACATAGTTCACCTCACCCTTGCCAACACTTTATCTATTCTGCTATCTAACTTCTTCAAGGGTTTGGTGCAAACTTTGCACCAGAATCAAATAATAAAACCAGAAAATTTTATTATTTGTAAAAAAAAAAAAAACTTAGCTACTTTAGACCCTCAAAAATAAGCAGAACTAGCTCAATGGTAATAATAAATGAAAAAAATAAAATACCACTGAATCTAGGAGGTAAAACAGAAGAATAAAGGACTAAAATCATAGCAGAGTGACCAGATGCTCTCCAGTCACACGATCTCTGCGGCTCACACAGTGAGATCACATTCACTGGCTCCCACGGCAGCGGGTGCGTGATGGAGGTCTCGCCACCTGAATGCAGATGGAGGAGGGGGTCTGCTAATAAAACCCCCCCTGCCTCATCCTGTTTTCTCTTTCTCCGTCCTTTGGCTGCGTGCAGATGACTCCACGGACAGAGGAGGACACAATCACCACATGAAGAGCCGTAACTCCTAAGTGATCGCATGGATGCCACCCAGACAGAAAGACACTGAAATGAGAGAGGGGTGAATTTTAGAGGATGAAGCATCTGGAATTCCAGGTATCCTATGTTATAGCAGCTGGTTTCATTTTCTGCAGGCATTACAAATTCAATAATGACTGCATCCTAGACACCTCGTTGAATGTCTTATCTTTTATTATTTTGTCTGCGGACCCTTCCTGTGCCATTTGATTAATACCTTAATAAAATCTTAAAGAAACTGATTTGTCCAACGTTTAAATTCTTCCACAGTTGAGATTACTGCTCTCCCTAGAGGTAATTCTCAATTAAAATTGTTGTCTGAAACTTCTTGAAGTCCTTATGAACTCGAAAACTCTGCTTGGCTCTAAATAACAACTCCAGTTTCACTGTTCTTAAACAAGCTTAAAAAGTTCCTTTCTAGAGGAGTTATAGCTCTAAATCATTGGAATCATTCTCTGTGAGTACAATTCATGTCTAAGGTGGCACAGAGTCCTGCCCAACAGTGTCCCAAGCACTGTCCTGGCCCTGCTGGCCGGTGGTTTGGAACCAAGACGTGAGGCTGGCACGTGGGATAAACATTGAGCTCAACTCCTAAGGAGTGACACAGGATTTGGGGGTCAGGGCATTGCTCAGGAGCAGGTTCCATAAGTTTAGGGACTTGCTTAAAAGTCCTCAAATTTGACTAAATAAATCTATGGATTGTGATTGGGATATGGCAAGAGGAGGTGTGAGAGGGAAAATTTTCACATCTGCATGCAATCTTTCTCAAATTGAGAAATTACAGATAAATTTACCTTTTTCTCTCTTTCCTTCTGTATTAGGGTTCTCCAGAGATACAGAGTCTATATTTATATTCTATATATTTATATCTACATTATCTATATTATTTGTATTCCTATATTTGTATATGTTGTTTTCATTGATGCCTGCATTTATTAATGAAAAATGAGATTTAGGGTCTTCCCTGGTGGCGCAGTGGTTGAGCACTGGGCTGTGAAGTTGCCCACAGCCTCTGCAGCACCGGTTCGATCCCCGACCACTGGCGAGGGTCCCACATGGCGCGCAGACCTCTCCCGCCACCCGCTGCTCCCCTCAGCAGTGTACTTCGGTCCTTCTGCCTGCTCTGCTCCCCGCTCTAGCTCTGGTGAATTCTCTCACCCTCCCGCACTTCTGACTGTACCCAGTGCTTGTATAAATAAATAAATAAATCTTTTTTAAAAAAAAAAGAAAAATGAGATTTATTATAAGGAATTGCCCTGCTTGATTGTGGAGGCTGAGCAGTCCCACGGGCTTCCGGTCTGTAAGCTGGAGACCTGGGGAAGCCCTGGTAGAGTTTGAAGGCCTCTGAAGTTGCCAGTCTGAGTCTGAAGAGCTGAGAGCCAGGCAGGAGAAGGTCAGTGTCCCCGCTCGGCTGGGCAGACAGCAACTTCTACCTTCTTACTTGTCCTGCACCCTGCACGGGTTGGGTGATACCCTCCCTGGGAGGCCAACGGCTTCACTCAGTCCACCGATAAAAATGCTCTTCTCTTCTAGAAACACACTCACGACCCATCCAGAAACAGGGTTTAACTAGATGTCCAAGCAGCCACGGCCCAGTCACGCTGGCACATGCCATTGCCCATCTCGTCCTCCCTCCTGCCATACTCCCTGGAACAAAATTCCTTTTGTTTGGAATTTCCACTTGGACCTGAAACAGCGTGATTGTTATCGTGAATTCATCGTCCAGAGAGTAACCTTGATGTGGGAACAGCCATGAAAGTGCCCGGGCAGAAAAACATTTAAAAAATAACTCCCCGTGGACATTTGTAAGAACTGATGTCGCGGTGAAGGCCAGCGCGCCGAGATAACGCTGACACTTTTACTTTAACAAATACCTTGAAGACCTTCGCTGCTGGGCTGTTTCTGCCCACTTTCCTTTGTAACCCAAAGCTTGAAGGTGAAGCTGCTCTTTCTGGAGTGTTTTCTCTTACAGGAAAGGTGCCCGCGCATTGGCCATCGCTGCGACGGCAGGTTGAACTGGAGACAGGTAGAAGGAGGAGGCAGAACGGGAGGGGACAAGCAGTTTTGGGGCGATGACCCAAGACTTTGTTCGGCTTTAGGTCCCTTGAGCAGTTCTGCGGGTTCTCTGCTGCAGGTCTTGCGAGCCCTGTCTTTCAGGCAGAGACCTGGGGAGATGCAACCAGGAGGGGCAGCCTCCATGCTTTCCCCAGTACCCCGGGATCTGCAAACTGGGGTGTCTGTGTATTAGTGTCCTACAGCTGCTGCAACCAAGTGTCAGCCTTGGTGGCTTGCAGCAACACAGATTTCTTATTGTCCCTAGTGGGGGTCAGATGTTTCGGGTGAGTCTTATGGGGCTGAAGTCAAGGTGTTGCCAGGGCTGGTTGCTTCTGGAGTCCCTGAGAGAAAAGCTGTGGGTTGGCCTTGTCCGGCTTCTGGAGGCTGTGCTCACCTTGGCATGGACTTCCACGTCGTGCAGTTCCGCCCTCTTGATTCTTTCTCTTAACTTTCAATTTATATGTACGAATGGATTATTTGCCCTGCAGAGTTCGTCGAGTGGATCCCATGGGCTGTTAATCATGTTCCTTATTCCTTGTAGTTCCTGGAAAGTGCATTAGATCTACAGCCTGGGTCAGATGGAGGTTCGGTTCTTTCTGGCAAGAATATCTTGCAGGCGGAGAAGCACCCGTGACTGGCTGTCTCTTTCTTTGTGACATTATCAGTCCAGGTATGAAATACTCAATCATCCCTTCTTCAACGAGGCATATTCTGGTGTAGACTAGGACACTGTTATGCACTGTGAAGGTGGTAAGAATATTCTTTCTCTTCTAACTTGGTCATTTGGGGACTCGGCGCAGGGATGTGGGGGACCAGGTGAGGCTCCTTCCCCCCGGGAGCACCAAGTGAACTTGGGAGCAGATGTTTGAGCAGGTGGAATTCAGATCTGCTTTTGCTGGGCTGTCAGGGACAGAGATTACCTGGGAATAGTTTCTGTGATGACCCCAGCTTGTCAAACCACCGCAGCCCTGGAGAGGCAGCCAGAGCCCAGCCCATAGTCATCTGGACACCATCTTACTCTCCACCCTTGGCCTGAGGCCATGTCTCAGCCCTGCCCAGTCGTGATGACAGGGTCCCGGAGTGCTGACCTGGGGCCAGGCTCTAGAGAAGGGTGCTTCTTGCATTTCTTATTTCCTTCGCAAACCACTCCCGTCTTGAACATGATTCTAACCCATCTTATGTGAGGAAGCTGAGGCCTGAAAGTCATGAGTAAACCTGCCCCAAATCAAAGCTAGTGAGTGGCGGCAGGACAGGCACCTGGGTTTCTATCACCCCTGCTTCCGCCACTAGGGTACACCACCCCACAGGGGAACCCCCCGCTCCGCAGAGGTGCTGTGCTGTGCAGAAAATCTGAAAAGCTGAAGTCTTATCTCCCTCTCAACACCAGGCCAGCCCACGCCTGTCTGCAGCACCTCAGGCCTTCACGTCTGCCTGCGCCCCTGACAGGTTTGTTCGGGAGGCTGAAGTGGAAAAGGGGAAAATGGGCGTGAGTACACTCGGCATCACGCAGATTATTCTGTGTGTTTGAAATGGTGTTATTGATCCTGCGGGGCAGGCATGCAGGGGGGTGGCGGGAGCGCTGCTCCTGAGCAATGCCCTGACCCCCAAATCCTGTGTCACTCCTTAGGAGTTGAGCTCAATGCTTATCCCACCTGCCAGCCTCATGTCTTGGTTCCAAACCACCGGCCAGCAGGGCCAGGAAAGTGCTTGGGACACTGTTGGGCAGAACTCTGAGCCACCTTAGACATGAGTTGTACTCACAGTGAATAATTCCAATGATTTAGAGCTATAACTCCTCTAGAAAGGAATTTTTTAAGCTTTTTAAGAAATAGTCCTATTTTATTTTTATTATTTTTTAAAATACTTGTTTACTTATTTATACAAGAACCAGGATACAGGCCAGATTCGCAGAAGTGTGAGAGGATTCACCAGAGACAGAGCGGGGAGCAGAACAAGTAGATGGACCGAAATCCACTGCTGAGGGGAGCAGCGGGCGAGACAGGAGAGATCTGCTGCGCCATGTGGGACCCTCGCCGGCCTGCTGGGATCAAACCAGCACTGCAGAGGCTGCAGACAGCTTCACAGCGCTGTGCTCAACCACCTGCACCACCAGGGGAGGCCCTGAAATAGCCGTATTCTAAACAGCATTTATGTTGCTTGTAGCTCATATAGTCAGTAGTTAATTTCCTTCCTAAGCCCCTCTCCATCTCACAGAGGCCCCCTCCTTGCTGTGTGTTCGCCTGGTCTTCCCTCTGTAAGCATGTGTCCTAATCACTTCATCTTATAATCACCTCTTCTTTTTTTTTTTTTTGTGGGACCCTCACTGGTGGCTGGGGAACGAACCGGTGCTGCAGAGGCTGTGGGCAGCCTCGCAGCCCAGCACTCAACCGCTGCACCACCAGGGGAGGCCCATAATCACCTCTTCTTATAAGGACACCACACATTGGGTTATGGCGCACCCTAATGGGCTCATTTGAACTTAATGGCCTCTTTAAAGACCTTGTCTCCCAATATGGTCCCATTCTGAGATACTAGGGTTGGGACTTCGACATATGAAGTTCGGAGGACAAGCTGGCCCATAAAAACTGTGTGGTTTATGTCTTCTATAACCCTTCCGATATTTTTTGTCCAGTTATTTATCAAATATTGACATTATGGTGTTAACCCCCCAACTTCGATGTAGATTGGCCATTCACACTTCAGTTCTTTTTTTTTTTAAGATTTATTTATTATTTATACAAGCACTAGGTATAGTCAGAAGCGCGGGAGGGTGAGAGAATCCACCAGAGCCAGAGCGGGGAGCAGAGCAGGCAGAAGGACCGAAGTACACTGCTGAGGGGAGCAGCGGGCGGCAGGAGAGGTCTGCGCACCATGTGGGACCCTCCTCCGGTGGCCGGGGAGCAGCCGGAGATCGAACCGGCGCTGCAGAGGCTGACAGGCAGCTTCGCAACCCAGCGCTCAACCGCTGCGCCACCGGGGAGGCCCCTCTCACTTCAGTTCTGAAAATTGCTGCTTCATGTATTTTGAAGCTCTGTTACTACGCACGCTGATCTTTTTATTATGATGCTTTCTTTATGTCAAACTTTATCTCTGAATAACAAGATGTGCTTAGGTGTATTTCCTTCCAAGTTTGCCAAGCATCTCAGTTCTGCAAGTTGATGTTTTCCATCAAATTTTACGGATTTCTCAGCTATTATCACATTTTTTTAGCCCCTTACCTTTTTTCCCCTGCCATTTGAATACACATATGCAAGACTGCTTTCTAGTATCCTACCTATTAAAGTCTGTTTTCTCTTTGCATTCAGATTGAATGAATTCTGTCCTTCAGTTTCCCAACCATTATTGAGTTAAGCCCATCCAGTGACTTTTTTATAATAGATATTATGTTTTCCAGATCTGAGTTTTCCAGTTGAGGGTTTTTTTTTTTAAAAGATTTATTTATTTATTCATGCATACAAGAGCTGGGGTACAGGCCAGAGGCGCAGGGGTTGAGAGGATTCACCAAAGACAGAGTGGAGAACAGAACAGGCAGATTGTCGGAAGCACACTGCTGAGGGGAGCAGCAGGCGAGCCAGGAGAGGTCTGCTGCGCCATGTAGATTGCTCCCCAGCCGGAGTTCGAATTCGTGCTGCAGAGGCTGCGGACAGCTTCATTGGTTGTGTCTTAACCTCTTGCACCACCAGGGAGGCCCAATCCAGTTAGGTTTTGTTTTTAGTTTCCCTTTCTTTTCTCAGATTCCCTACTTGTTCATTAATTTTGTTTATATTTTCTTTTAAGTCTTTGAACATATTTACAAGAGTTGCCTCCAGATCCTTGACTGCTGATTCCAATGTCTAGATCATCTATTGACTTCCTTTTCTGCAGTGTAGAAGTCGCATTTGTTCTGTGTCTTTGGAAGTCTAGTGTTTTTTATACATGCTAGACACTGTAAATGAAGCTATAGAGATTCTGGGTTCTATTATCATCATCTGAAGTTTTTGTTCTTTTTTAATCTACAGGCAGTTATCTTTACTGGATTCAAGTTGCAGTCTCATCTTCTGAATTGAGAGGCAGCTGGACTCTCCACTCGGTCCTTTCAGTCTTGCATTTGTCACTTTCCTCTGGGCTTTTGTGAATCTCCTTTCATACATAGACAGCTCAGAAATCAGCCAAGGGTTTTCTTTTTTTAGCTTTTTATCTTGAAATAATGTCAGACTTACATAAATGTTTAAAAATAGTAAAAGAGCTGGGCCTCCCCGGTGGCACAGCAGTTGAGCATTGGGTTGCGAAGCTGCCCGCAGCCTCTGCAGCGCTGGTTCGATCCCCGGCTGCTTCCCGGCCACCGGAGGAGGGTCCCACATGGCGCACAGACCTCTCCTGCCGCCCGCTGCTCCCCTCAGCAGTGTACTTCGGTCCTTCTGCCTGCTCTGCTCCCCGCTCTGGCTCTGGTGAATCCTCTCACCCTCCCGCGCTTCTGACTGTACCCAGTGCTTGTATAAATAAATAAATAAATAAATCTTAAAAAAAAAAATAGTAAAAGAGCTTCCAGCTTTATCAGAACCAAGTTTTCAGTAATGTAAACTATAGTTTTCAGTAATGTCTTTTTTCGGAACCAGGATCCAATCTAGAATGTTCCATTGCTTTACTTGTTTTGTCTCTTTCGACGGTACCAATATGTGACATTCCTTGGTGTTTCCATGACATTGACACTTTTGGAAAACACTGGTCAATTATTTTGTAGAATGTCCCTTTATTTGACTTTCCCTGGTGCTTTATCATGATTAGATCAAAGTAATACATTTTAGCGTGACTCTGACAGAGATGTGCCCTTCTCAGTGGGTGTACCATGTCACTATGTCTTATCACTGGTGATGTCAACATTATTCATTGGTTTAAGATGGTATCTGCTGGGTTTCTTCATAAAAAGTTATTACTTTTCTCTACCTGAAAGAGACATTTTTAAACTACGCCATGTTGTTTCTCTTCAAACTTCCATGCACTTGGTGGATCTTGCCTGCCAGCTGCTACGAGTTGCATCCTAGGGGTGGGTCTCTATTTCTGGCCTTCCTGCCTCCCTTCTCCATTACTTACTAGATAGAACCCTTCTGTTAACAAGTGTCATTTGATCTACGATTGTCTATTTAGTCAATCACTTATTTTTTTAAAGATTCATTTATTTATGCATACAAGAGCTGGGGTCCTCAATTGTGGCGCAAAGAGTTGAGCGCAGTGCTGTGAAGCTGTATGCAGCCTCTGCAGTGAGAGTTTCATCCCCGGCCAGGGAGCTACCCACATGGTGAGCAGACCTCTCCTGACTCGCCCGCTGCTCCCCACAACAGTGTACTTTGGTCTCTCTGCCTGTTCTGCTCCCCACTCTGTCTCTGGTGGATCCTCTCACCCCCTGCGCCTCTGGCCTGTACCCCAGTTCTTGTATGCATAAATAAATAAATCTTTAAAAAAGAAAAGAACTCTAGGTTCGCCTAGTGGAGGGAAAGACCCCATGACTCTGTGTATTTTGACTTCCTAACTCATTCTCCAAGGTCAGATTCGCGAGCTCCTCTCACGTTTACTCCTGCTCGTCCCAGCCACAAGGGACGCTCTTCAGCGCGTCTGTGCCTCTGAGGACAGTGGGCGTGGACCTGGAGTCGGGTCCCACGAGCCCAGAAGAATCCTCATCACTGTCATCAGCTGAGAGCTGGTGGGGCCCTCAGGCCCTGTTTCCCCAGAACTCAGTCTGGGTGGGATCTTGGTCCAGACAAATAACTCCTCTGGTGTGAACAACCGACGTGACTGCGGTTCTCGGGAGCTTAGCTAAAAACTGGGAGGTGTATGCCATTGAGGCAAGGGGGGAAGTTCTTTGGGTTTAATTAATCCCCTGTGTGTTCAGGTTCAAGTTCAGGGCCGCCATCACTCAATTTCTGCCCTCAGCTATTCCACTGAACCCCAGCCAGGGGTTTCCTGCTTGCTTAACAGTCCCGAGAACTGCCTTAATGTGAGTCAAGGGCATCCCTCGCTTTCGCTTTGGGAGTATTAACCGGTTAAGTATTTAAGGTGAAAGCGACGGTCCTTTCTACCCCTGTGGGGTGCCCGGTCTGTCATGGGGCCCCTCCCTGTCGCACACAGGGGCCGCCCAGAGGACACACTCCCCCCACACCCCCCGCCGTCTTGCAGGGTCGTGCTGTTTGTTTTGGAGTTTGACCAAGGAGGAGCAGGGTGGAAAGCTCTGCTTACACGCTGAAGATGTCAGGCACCCCCGCCCCCCGACCTTTCTCCCAGCCACGCAGCTCTGATGAGTGGGCAGGCCTTGAGCCGGCAGACCCAGGCACGCTGGGATGACTTGACAGAAATCAGTCCCCCGTCTGCTCCCAGGCTGCCTGCGGCCGGCCCGCGCCTCCAGCGCTGCAGACATGGCCAGCCCCACCCGAGCGCCCGCGGCCTACTACGGCTACGAGGACTACATGGACTACCTGGACCTCATGCCCGTGGATGAGAAGCGGCTGAAAGTCAACAAGCGTGAGTGGGGTCGGGGAAGCGGGCCTGAGGAGGCTGGAGGTGGGCCCAGCGGCTTTCTGGCCAACGGCTCCACTTGCTAACCCCAGCCCAGGCCCCGGGGGCCAGGGCAGGACCCTCGGGCACAGACAGCAGCGGGGGGCAGGACACTGTCTGCATCGTCTCTGCGTCTCTGCTCCGTCTGGGGCTCACCGCCTCAGAAACTAGAGACTTAGCCGCTGAATATGCTGTTCAGATGGATTTCTTAGCTTGATTTTTCTGGGTTTTCTAATAAGCTAAGTAAAGCCTCCTCCAGGGATCGATTTCACGCTTTCTGTTGTGTAGGTCGGGCTGGGAGGGAGTGACTGCTCCCCCTCGAGTATGTCTATCTGTTAAAACATCAGTCGATGTTTACTCTTGGTGGGGCCGGGAAGGAAACCAGAACCAGACACCCACCTTCTGCCCTAGGTACTTGTGTTCTTGATGCTCGGTGGTACGATCCTCTCTGAACTTCCAGCTGCTCAGCCAGGAGAACACGTTAGTTAAGAAATGAGCCTGAAAAACAAAAGAAAGCAAAAGCAAAGTCCCTGCCCTGGGAACCCAGCCTGGTCTCCAGGCCCCGTGTGTTTTGCACGCTGAGGTCACGCGAGACGCCTGTGGAAGAGTCAATGCAGCCGCCGGGAGGGGATCTTTTCATTGAAGAGCTAGTTACTAACTCAAAACTGAGATCCATTTGGAGGAAGGCCCTTGGGAAAGTTCAAAAATGTCTTGTTGAGAAAGGTTCCGGCTTCCTGCTTCATTTACAGCTTCCAGAAGTCAAAGGCAGGTGCCCATCCCTGTTTTTGGAGGACAGTACTGTGTCCCCAGCACCGTACAAAAGCGCTGGGGAAAGGGTAGGGCTGGCGTGTGTTTTCTCATGCAAGGCGTGTATAATAATGTTCTCAAAATAGAGAATTTTGCACATGCACCTCCCAGTAAGGAAGAGGTAGAGTAACAGGGAGGACCGGGCAGGGCTGAAATCAAAGCCCACTCATACGTGTTGTCAAAAGTTCCGAACTACAGGACATAGACTCATTTGGGCAAACTGCAGATCACATTCAAGAAATTAGTTTTTCTCCCTCCCCCCACCTTGGCGTCCCTCCCCTTCCAAGACAGTAGTTTTTCAAATGAACATGAGTGAAATAAAATTCTGGGTCAGCTTCAGATGCTCCAGTCCTTTTGAGTGCCAGAGCATGGTCCCTCCTGGTCTCCAAAACTTCTCCCCTCTGCTTTGGGTGGGGGACAGTTTGCAGCTGTAGAATCCTAGGAGCTCTAATCTCAGGCTTCTACCCCCCGACCCACAAACAACTTCCCTCCTGGAAGAGTAGCTGGCGGGCTCTACACCGTGTGCAAGCTTTGAGATGGTCTTTCGCACACAATGAACTATCGATAGTTGCAAGCTTATACCCTGGTGAGCACAGCAAAGAGATTGCAAGACAGACACCTCCCCAAGCTCTCAAATCCAGTAAAGACCATCTCAGGGAAGAAACTCCTGCCAGAGAGGCCAGTTGCCGGGCCTTCCAGACACCCCAGATGTTGAGGCTTTTGACAGGCCAGTTGCTGGATCCCCACTCCCATAGGGGTAAACACCTACTGAAAAAGCACCCACTGGAGGGAAACACTAGCCGATCTCTCCTGAACACAGTACAGAGAATGCAGGGTTGAGGTCGACCGCAGGACCTGCCTATAACCATGGTTGGGAGCAATTGATTTTAGGGCACAGCATTCATGGGAACTTCTCACTCCACGGCCAGCGGTGGCTGGGACGGGCATGACATAAGCAGTGAAAGTGATTTCCAAACAATGATACTAGATTGTCTCCCTCTGAACTAATTTCCCATCAAGGCAGCCCCATGTGGACACAGTGACCACACTGTGACTCAGAGGCTGCTTGGACTCGTCCTTCCCCTGAAAGTGACTTCACAGCAGGCACATCCTATGAAGCATCAGCAGTGACAAACTGTGCAGATCTTTTGGGGGTGGATTTGCTTTTGGGAAATAACTAAGAGTCACCAGAAAGCAGCTGGGTGAGTGAAAACGGATGATGAAGCTGATTGATGCCACCTGGGTGCCACAAATAAACTATGATCTCAGAAAGTAGCAAAACTGGTGTGTGTGGGGTGTCCTTAAGGGCAATCCCCAAAGAGGAATTTATAAGTATTCGATCAGTATAAGTGTTTTAAGAAAAAGACGTATACGCCTTGGTAGAGAGAGGATGATTGCTTTGAAGGTCAACATTGCTTGGGATGTCTAAGTTTAGGTCCATTCATTTAAAAAGCCAGTTATTAAAAAAAGGGGATTCATGAAAACAATTGATTACAAGGACCACAAACCTGACGAAACAGATGGTCCGTCCCCGCTTCTCACGTTCCAAGCCTCGCTGGGGCCATCACGTCCACGCTCCGACCAGCAGGATGGAGGTGGGGAATCAGGAGTCACAGCCATCTCTGCGGGAGGACGCCTCGAGGCGGTTCTGTTGGGGTTCTGCTCGCCTGTCATTGGCCAGAACTCTGTCACACGGGCACACCTAGCTGAAAGGGAGGCTGGGAAATGTAGTCTTCATGCAGGCAGCCCACGCCCACTAAAAAGCCACAGGGCTTCTATTACTTTAGGATTGATGACTAGCAGTCTGTCTGCCCCACAATGACTTTTACTCGTGTCTCACATTTTAGTGGCCTTGAAGGATACAGTATTGTCACTTAACCTCAAAGCATTTAAGAGAAATAATTGCTTTAATTCTAGTTATATATGGTTTCACGACCTCTAGGCCAAGAATTGTGCCTTGGGCATTATACCCACAGTCTCTCGCAGAGCCCACCTGCTGGAGACCAGCGCCAGCTAGAAGTCGTGTCAGGGATCTCAGAAAGGAGAGGACGGAGTCGGCGAAGTTTTTCTCTCGGAGGGCTGAGGGGAAGTGGAGCGAGGTAGGAGTGAGGAAGACACAGACACCTTATTTCGTGCAGGTATCTCCTGCTGAGGGTCTCAGCGGGTCTTTATTTATACCTTAAGGTGAGCGGTGGGATTACAGCAGTGCACGCACTGAGGCAGAACAGAGACAATCAATACATATTTTCTCATGAACAGGCAAAGACTCCCCAGGTCTCACACCTAAAGGGCAATTCTCTGGTAACCTGAAGAACAATTAGTTTCCTAGGTAGAGCTCATTTACTAACATGATCAATCATACAGGACAGCACAACATTTGGCAACAATTAAACTTTCCCAGTTACTAAGTGGGTGTAAAATTCCTATTCTATATATAATTACTAAAATCAATCTATCTCCAAGCACTCAATTCACTTGGCTAATATATTGATTACTTCAAAGTGGTCTAAAACAACTCATCAAATCTAAGTAAGTTCTACTGAAGTCTAACTCTTAACTAGAAATTCCTAACCTCCACATGACCAGCGAACTATTGGCCTCTTGCAAACACCAGGAAATGTACTGCTGCCGCAAACATGCACCCCAGTATTGGGCGATGGCTTCCAAGCACAGCTGGTTCAGGGCAGCTTGTTCTCCATAGTTCTCAGGGCTGGAACATTTCTTTTTCTTTTTTTTTTTTTTTAATTAATTTATTTATTTATACAAGCACTGGGTACCGTCAGAAGCGCGGGAGGGTGAGAGAATTCACCAGAGCCAGAGCGGGGAGCAGAACAGGCAGAAGGACCGAAGTACACTGCTAGGGGAGCAGCGGGCGGCAGGAAAGGTCTGTGCGCCATGCAGGACCCTCGCCTGGCAGCTGGGAATTGAACTTGCGCTGCTGAGGCTGCGTGCAGCTTCGCAGCCCAGGGCCGGAACATTTCTTTCCTAGCTATACCTTTAGCATTTTTTCACTTTCTTAGATACTGATTCAAGTGTAAGAATAACAAATCAATTAACAATTGGGTTTCCATAGGCCAATTAATGACTAACTAACTTCTGCATTAACCAAGAACAAAGAGGAGAGCATTAGCAGGCGTTGCCATGGAGACACCCTGGTTCAGATCTTCTTCGGGAGTGCAAGAACTCCCCTCTTCTGGGAAGTACGACTTTCCCTCTTCGGGGGAGCACAGGAGCTCCCCGCTTCTCGGTTGTCTCCCCCAATGCCTGGACCATGTCAAGAGGCAGCATGGGAGGCACAGCCTGCCGCACCCACCAGACCGTCTGTGTCACGCAGGCGGCTCCCTAAGACACGGCTGTGAAAACCCCGAGCTGCCTGGACCACGTTGCCAGGAAATGGCCGAGTGGGAATCTGAATGTGGAACCATCACCTCCAGCGGCTGGGCCTTGAGCTCCGCTGTCAGTCCCCAAGACGGGAAGTTAATCTCTCCTAGGACTCGGAGACCCTGAAGTGAGTAGCTCTGGAGGAACGTGAAACCTGAAATGTAGCTGTTTTCACTCAACAAAATAGGGCTCTCCCCAGCGGGGAGCAGTTTGGTTGGATTGATCTGTTCAGGCCAATTAGGAGAGAAACACCCCTCCACACGCGTGCAGTCCAGCCCCACCCTGCCGTGCCCCTCCTCCGTGTCCCCCCACCCCGCCCCTCCCTGTCCCCCACCCCATCCCCCCAACAATTCACTCTAGAGGCCCCCCGTGCCCCTCCTTCCAGAAGGGAGAGAAGAAGGGAGCAGGCAAGAGAAGGGAAGTTTTCCACGGGGCCAGTTTCCTGTCCAGCCAGCCTGGGGCCTGCAGGAGACACAAGCCTGGGATGTTCCAGCCTTTTCGGTGTGGGGCATGGCGGCCTCTTGCCCTCGGGACAAAATGTTCTCTCCAAGTACTTAGGCTGAACCTTTGGTAGGAAGAGGACAAAGAAGCTGATTTTCTTGGCTGCCTTTTTCAACAGAACGTGATGAATGAGAACTTCGTACGGGAAACGGCTGGGGGTGAACTGAGCGCCTTTGGGGGCTGACGATTCAAAACTCACTTCTCTGGGGACAAGCTCTGTGAGCTGCGCCCTCTCCTTGCCTGTGTCAAGGGCTGGAGCAGACAAGGATGGGTCTCGAGGGCTAAATGTTCTAAGCTGCGGCCTTAGAGGCCCCAACAGAGTTTCTGTGGGTGCTAAAGCCCTCAGATCCTGCCCTTTTGCTCTTAGGAAGGAGAAAGAGCATTAGCATCTCAGGGAACCTGAAGCGCCCCGCAGAATCTGAGAGCACCTCCTCTTGCCCTTGGAGGGTTGTAACCTCAGCCACAGTGCTGGGCCGGCGCAGGAAACGCCCCTGTGGAATGTTGCAGGGAGGCCGGGCAAGGGAGGCCGGGACAGGCCGAGAGCTGTCCTGTCAGTCCCGGAGTTTCTGGGAAAAGAAACTTGATTCTGCAGAAGCCCAGAGGGCGCCTTATCCGCGTGGAGCTGTAGGGCGCCACCATCAGGAGGAGACCGAAAAGACCAGAGGGGAGAGGATGTGAGAGCCCCGGGGTGCGCCTGAGGTTGGGGGTGAGGAGGTGTGTCTTTGCGGCCCTTGCTTTTCTGGAGTGTGAGCGCAACGTGTGGCTCATCGTGACGTCCTGGGAGCTCACGACCCCTTTTGCACATACAGCGTCTCTCCTGCCATCTTGCTTCTGACGCGGGCAGGGGCCGAGATCAACTGTTACAGGCCCCGGTTTCTCCCTCTGCTTGTCGGCGTTGTGGAGAGCAGAGCTGACATGATACCATCGTCTGCCCCCAGGCCTTCCCCAACATCTCACACATTTCTAACACCCCAGTCACCCATTCGCTCACTTACTCATTCCTTCACCCCTTCACCTTTTCACCCGTTCGTGAGCGTCATTTAGTTGAACCCACGGCAAGGCAGGCCAGGGTGGGCGCCAGCGTTCCTGCAGGAGGCCGGGAGGGTGCTGTGGGAGGAGAATGCAGGGAAAGGACGTCAGTGATGACTGGGGTGCAAGGTGGGCCCCCTCTGAATCCTTCATAGCCCCCAGCAGAGCCTGGCCCCATAGGTGCTTAGTAAGTGCTTGTCAGGGGAGCAGCCTCCAGCAGGCCCCCCGGCCCCCGGTGTAGACGGCCAGCACGCGCAGGCTTGCGGCGTCTTGACCAGGCCCCAGGAGTGTGCCTGGGGTGAGAAACCACTGCCCTGCGGGCCTGGCCGTCCACCACCGAGCAAGGCCTCCACACTGCGACTGCGCCCGAGCAGCGTGTTTGTGCCCTGGAGGCCGGAGAAATCCCTTGACCTGCCGGGATCTCCCCAGTGCCCGGAAGAGACTAAGCGAGTTACTGGGTGCTGCCTGCCCCTTCAGCCAAAGGGCTCGGCCCTCCGGCCACTGCCCCTAGCTGGGCTTGTCCACCCGAACAAGAGGGGCCAGCACTGTCCACCCCGTGGAGCAGCCCGGCCGGGGCAGACCTCGGGCACCGGCTCTGCGGCAGGGGCCCTGCGCCGCCGGGCGAGCACGCGGCCTCCTGCTTGGCTAACTCGGGGGGTCTCTGGAGCTGCTGTGGGGCTGGTCAGCAGAGGCCCCGGCAGCCCTCGAGAGGGAGGGAGGCCATGCTGTTCACACCCTCCCAGGCCATGCTGTTCTCCCTCCCAGGGAGGGGGCCGTGGTCACAACTGAAAAGCAAACCCCGGGGGTGCCACCCGGTTCGTTCAGCGTTTTCCCCTCACCAGACTCCGGACGGACCCGGCGGTGGTTCCTCCGGGAGGCCACGTCCCCTCTGCCTGCTCCTCCCCGAGCTTCTGGGTCGCGGCCAAGCCTTCCCAGTGGCTGAGAGGGAAGGGGAAGGACGCCCCGTTTCTGCAGGCCGGGGCCCTGTTTCCTCCCGCTGGTCACGGGACGGCGCTGACCCCGGCTGCCTCTCTCCCCCCAGACGCCATCCTCATCGCCTTCTGGGTGGGCCTGGCGGCCTTCGTGCTCCTCCTCTTCCTCATCCTGCTCTGCATGTCCTGGCGGGCGTCCCGCAGGTGAGGTGAGTGGCGCGCGCGGCCTGGGGCCTGCGGGGGCTGCTGGCGAGGGGCCCCACCTGCACCGACGCCGGGTTCCGGCGACCACGTGGCGAGTCCCCGCAACGGCAGCCGAGCCCAGGCAGCCCGACGCGAAGCGACACACGCAGTTGCACGGCTGTGACACGCCCGCGGCAAGCAAACCCCGCGACAGAAAGCGGATGAGTGGCCGCCTGCGGTCGGGAGGAGGGCCGAGGAAAATGGGGTTTCTTTGGGGGTGTCGTTCCAGAATGAACGAGACCTGGACCTGGTTGAAGCAAAATACAAGTCTTTATTTAGGGAACGCAGGCCCTAGAGGCACTGGAGCCAGGGGGCTGGGGTGCGGAGTGGGGAGCCCTGATCTAGACAAGAAAGGTGGGGCTTGTGCTCACGCGGGGGCCTTTCTGCACACCAGGCTGTCGGCGCACTTCTGACGGGTGGAGAGTGTGTGCCGCGCTCATTGGCTGAGCTCCCGCCCCTTAAGCTCGAGGGCAGGTGGCTGTCTCAGGCCCTGCCGGGAGGCAGATGCTTCTGAACCTGGCCGGATGAGCCTGGGCGTGCCTGGGGACGACCTCAGCACCCAGCCCCCTCACCCCGTGTTAGCAGGACGGCCTCCCCTCTCCACAAGGGCTGCAGGGACTTCTGGTGACCAGCCCCGCAGGGGCAGCTTCAGGTAGCTGAGCAGGAGGAGGCCGCTCGTCAGTGAAGGAAGCTGGCAGCGTTGGGAGATGAGCAGGACTGATCTCAGGCCCCCGGAAGCCCCGAGGGCAGCCCCTGCACCTGATGGGGTCCCCCAGCTGCTTCCCTAAGGACTGTGGGTTTGCCAGTGTGCAGTGACCGCCAAGGGCTGTTTCCATGCCTCGCCCACCAGGTCTGCGCTCACCAGGTCAGAGCTGGCCCCCTGCACATGGGAGTGGGGTTCAACGTCTGAGCAATGAGAAAATCGTCTTTTCTGCCAGTTTCTAGAGTTTAAATTGAATTGAAGCAGATTTTTATCCCCAAGAGATACTTGGGGGAAAACTAATGAATTCACTGTATGCCCTGCTCTTCTGAGGTGACTCGTAGCAGGCCTGCGCCAGGGACACTTCGCAAGCATGGCCACAGGGCAGCTTCCCGGGCCTGGTGGGCACACGGCAGCCAAGGCTGAGGGATCTTGTGTGTCTTCAGGGCTTCCCTCTCTTCCCTGCTTATCCTGAAAGGTTGGGTGGGCACAGGGCTGACGAGCACGCCCTCCAGGGCCTTGTGGGATGCTCGGCACAGCAGATGGGGCCTAAGAGTATGGACAGGTGAGTTACTCTCCAGGAGTCCCTCTTCCACGCGAGGAAAGAGCACACGGGACTTCTCTACGCGAGCATCGCTGAGGAGGCCTCTGCCCCTCTGGGCCGCCCTCCCAGCCTCCTCGCTCACCTGTCCTGTGTCCGAGTCTGACCTAGTTCTCTGGCTGAAACGGTCAAGCATCGCTTGGTCCATCCTGACTGTGCCTGAGGCAACTGTCTCTCACCGCTGGGGGAATGGAGGCGGGCGGGTGTGCCTGTGTCCACTACCCCAGTGCCTGTGGGCAGGAGCATCCATCTGGGGATGGATTTCTGGCTCCGAAATAAATTGGCTTCAGGTGTGGGTACAGGGTGGCTGAGCTACAGCCTAACAGGAGCACGGGCAGAGGCCAGGCCTGCGCCTCCCCAACGGACATACGAGGGAGACGTGTCCTCAGAGGGTGAGGACACCTCCGGGGGGGGGGGCACTTCTTTTTGGCATTTCTCCGCAGTGTGGACCTTTGTGGGTGGGGCTGACCACCACCCTCCCACCCCCGTGTCCTGCTCCCCCTGCACTGGCCCCATGTGCCTCCCTCACAGGCTCTGGGCAGGAAGGGGGTGCAGGAGAGTCCCCCAGGAGGACTGTTCTCTGGCTGGCTCTGATGCCTCCCCCCATCTGCTCTGTCCATAGGAGCTGACACCATCCCACATCCCGCTGGAGTCACGGCCTCAACCCCCACTCTGTGTCTGGAGGCAAGCGCGCCCAGGGATCCCACAGGCTCCCCCCAGCTCCATCCAGGAACCAGGCACTGCAGTGGGGGAGTCTGTCCATCCTGCCACCCCAGCCCCCCGGCCCCCTGCTCTCCTCTGGGACCTGGACCCCACAGCCTCAGCTGATGGCAGGAACAAGCCCCATGGTCTGTTCTGGAGACAAACCTGACTGCAGAACTGACACCAGCAAAGCACTGCGCCTGCTGAGCCAAGCGGTGAACGCAAAGCAGCGGGACACGGACGCCTTCGGACACCTGTGTGCGCGGGACAGAGTCTCAACCAACCGCTAGGAGGCGCACCCCGGCATTGATCTGGGTGCGCACAAGCCCATCCAGCAGCCGGGAGGCAGTGCCAGATGCTGCGGATTGTTTTTAACACCTGTCTCCTGTTTGCTTCCTGTCTGAGGGTGGGAAAACAAAAATCTATTTGTTCACTGCTTAGCGTCAACTCTTCTGCATCATCTTACTAACCCTGAGTTCACTGGGCCAGTGTGCGCCTGTTCAGGCCCCCAGGGGTCTGTGAAGCCCTCATTCCTCCCCTGCTGGTGCCCAGCCAGCCAGCTGAGCAGCCGGGGGCCCTATCCCGACCTCCCAAAGCTTGTCAGAGACTGAGCAGAGACGGCACCGCCCCTGGCGGGAGCAGGCAGGGCCCAAAGGCAAGGGGGGAAATCCCAGATCCTATTGCCGCCAGCAGAACAGCTGTAAGTGGCTGGAGGGTCCCCTCTCAATGGTGACCTTATGTGACCTCTGAAGAGACCCCCCTCCCTTAGGATCTAGTCCTCTTGTGCAGAGACAGCACCACAGCACACAACCCCTAAAACCTCTCCACCGGTGACGGCTCTCACCAGGCCAGGCAGGCGCAGGGGGCTAGAAGGGATGATGCGAGAGGGGAGACTGCAGCCCCCCAGGGATGCAAAGGTGGCCGAGAGGAGCACGCGGCGTTCCGACTGGCATCCAGCTGGATTCCGACTTCAGAATACGCTGGCGCCCTCCGTGTCTCGGGTCAGGTATCCACAGACGGGACGGGATGCGTGGTCAGGCCCGTGACGCTTCCCCTGAGCGGGCCTTCTTTCCTGTGCTCACTTCCCAAGGCAGCGACGCGTCGGACAACGTTTACCCAGCGGTGACACGCCGCGGTCTTCGCGGTCACAGGTCACCGAGAGACGACCGGGGGCAGAGAGGCTGTGTAGTTCCATGCCCAGCTATGCCGGTTTCTGCAAGGGGCTTGCGTGGTGGGGGGTGTGGGGGTGTGTCCTGGAGCCAGTCCCCACGGACCTGGGTTGCGGCTGTTTTGCAGCCACTTGTTTTCCAGACAGTGGGCCCTGCTGGCAGCAAGGGGACAAGGTACAGACAACCGTTCCCCTTGTGTTGCTTAAATCTTAAGTCATTCAAAAAACAAAACAGAAGAGAGTCTAGAAAGAGTCTGAGGAACACTGCTGGTCTGGAAAGGTCTTCTTGGGGCTACGTGTGCCGCCCGGCAAGCGAGCAGGCACATGCAGCTGACAGACGGGGCCGCCGCCGGTGCTGCCGGGCGACGACGGCCAGCAGGCCCGGGGCCCAGCTGCGTGCCGGGACTCAACACAGGCTGGGATTTTATCCGAGACCCGTGAAGCTTCCTTTTCAGCATCTGTCCGCGACAACTCCAACCTATAGGAATCTTGAAAGTCAAATCCCGGCCTCTAAAATGCAGCTCTCCATGGCACAAAAACAGACTTAACTTCAATGAAGCAACGTACAAAAGTCTAACAAAAATAGAAATTTATTAACAAGAAGTTATAAAGTTCAAATTCCCCTCTTTAAAATACACCTTTAAAAAGAATACAGCTGCAGAAGTCAAACGGGCGCCTGCTTTTAGGGTTCCATACAACACCCTCTCATGCAGTAAAGTACTGAACACACGCGGGCGGGAGCCTAATTACGCTAAGCTTTGTCGTGACTTCTCTTCGCGTTCTTTTATCCGATGTGTCTTTTGACGTTTTACTTTACTGTCTGGAACCCCCTGGGTGCTCAGAGCACGACCTCTGCGACAGGAGGAAGGGCCCGCCTGCCTGGCGCCGAGGGGCACGGCCAGCGCCCAGCACCGACCATTCTGGACAGTCCCTTGAGCTCGTTAGGCCATGGTCAACTGATGCCAGCCCTCTGGCCAGGGAACTGAGTGGCACACGCAGCCCGCCACGTCACATGCCTGCCACAGAAACCCTTGACTCCATCAGTCTCCTAGAACCTGGCGCTGAGGGCAGCAGGCAGGGCGTCAGGCGTCTGGGGCCGAGGCCGCGACATCCCTGCAGAGCAGGACGATGGCCTCTCCGCCGCTGCTTAGCTCCTCCTCTGCAGAGTCGCAGGTCATCTGGACGTGGTGCAGGAGCGTGTCTGGCTGCTGGGCCCCCAGCCAGACGTCCTTAATGTACAGAGACACCAGGAAGGCCGCGGTGGCTGAGGAAGAGGCGGAACAAGGCCATTAGGACGGGAGCCTACCACGCCAGCCAGCCAGGGACTGCGCCGCACGGGGCTTCCCAAGCACCAGCCTCACTGCTCGTCTGTGCCTGCGGCAACCCCGGGGCAGTCGGCGGACACGGCACGTTCACTTTGCCTTGGCTCAACTCTGGGTTCATCTTTTTTGTTCATTTTCAAACTGAACCGCTACCAGGGGGGCTCACCACTGCGGGCCGCCCATCACTCTCCCTGCTCCCTCCTCATGGAGGCCCCGCCCCCCGCCCAGGGCATAGCCTCACGGCTTTCACCGCTTTGTGCTGCTGCTTCATTCACGCCACCAGCCTTTATTGACACCTGCTGAATGCCAAGCACGTAAGCTGGACGTGTTTGTGTGTGTAGAGGTGAGCACACACATCCCTGTACACTTGCACACACCTCGCCACAAGGTAAAATGTCTCTCTTCACTTGGGCACAGTGGAAAGGCAGGAGCCACGGAACCACAGAACCCTTCCTTCCTCCCCTCACCCCGAGCGTGTGCTCCTGACTGGGCCCCGCTCTCCCTGTATCGGTGAGTGTCACTAAAGCCAAAGCCAAACTTCCTGGCCCTGCACTTAAGGGCCCAGGATCAAGCTCTCTGGGTCACCAGCTGGATGCTTGCAAGAGGCTGGAAGGCACACCTGAGGCCCCGCCCCCGCCCCCAGGTGCTCAGCAGAGCAGCAGGTCACCTCTCGTGGCCTCCTCCTCCTCGTCTTCCAGAGAGCGGCAGCAGAGCGCCTCCACTGTCTGCCCGAGGGCGCTCCCTGCCGGGCCCTGGGTCGCCATCATCTGCAGCATGACGGAGTTGAACAGGCAGGCCACTCTCAGCTCGGGCCCCGCCAGCTGCTCGGCACCACAGAGCTGGCTGTGCAGCCTGAACAAGCTGCTCCTCACGGCCTTGTCCCTGAGAAGGTCGGTCACAAGGGCCGGCTGTGGCAACACGTAGCTCTTAAGCCAGCCGAGGAGTCCTGCCGCCTCTGCCCTGCTGAGGGGGCACCCGGCCACTGACCGCAGCACCCAGCTGACCACCAGGGAGGCAGCGGCGTGCCCAGAGCCTCCGGCGCTGTTCTCGGGCCCGTCCGTAGACTTCTGAGGCAGTTCAGGGCTGGGGTACACGGGTCCCCAGTGAGTCAGTATGGACCTCAGGAGGCCCCTGCACGTCTCCAAGCTGGATGCCTGCAGCTCAGGCTCAGCCGCTGCCTCTGCCTCTGCCTCCTCAGGCCGCCTCTTCCGGCCCCGGGGGCCTTTGGCACGGGCTGGCACAGCAGGCTTGTTCTTCTCCTTGAACATCTCTAGTTCACACAGAAAGGAGGCAGTAGAACTGCTATCCCCCCTCACACGGGGAGGGGGAGGAGAGAGGTGGGGTGGGGGAGGGAAGGGGAAGAGGAGGGGCAGCTTCTGGGCCAGCACAGGGCGCTGCTCAGCCCCTAAGCTGGGAGCATGGGGGGCCCCGATGTGCCCCGACCGCAGAGCTCATCATACCAGCAAGGGGACACTACCCAGCCCTGAGGAAAGACAAAACGGTGCCATTTACAGCAAAAATGGAAGGAGTTTGAAGGAATGACGTGCAGCCAAGCAAGTCAACGAGCACCGGATGGTTACACAGCAGACGACCTGACGGTGCAAAACACTTAGAAAAAAACCAGCAGACGCTGATAAGCAAAGTGAGGCTTCTCTGTGGTTAACAGGGAGGAGGGAGCAGAGGGTCGAGGGGGCTACGGGACGGTGGTGGGGAAGAAAAGATGCACCAGTCAGTAAGGAGATCGAGCCCTTCAGACGGGAAAACTTAGTTGCTGAATAAAAGAAGGAATTTTTAATCAAGTAATAATACTAGCTGATTACTTAATCCTCACCACACCAAAGTGACCCTCTGCCCTTTACCCCTTCACAGGTGAGCACCCCGAAAGCGGCAGCCTGCCTCAGCGGGGTCCCCAGCGCTCTCCAAGCCCAGGGTGGGGGGGGGGGCTCTGGGTGGACACATGGCAGGTCAGCAGACCCTCCACTCACTCAAAAGCTCCTTGGCTGGATGCTTCTCCACGGCCGCTCGAAGGTCTTCCTGGAGCCTGACGTCTCTCTCGAGGAGGCTCCATTTGTGCAGCAGGACGAGCACGTCCTTGGTGGACAGCACCGTCTCGTTCACCGTGAAGCGGTTCATGTCCTTGAAGGCCTGCAGGACGGTGGTCCGGTACCTCAGCACCGTGTCAAGGGCCCCAAAGAAGCTGGTCAGCTGGGCAGGGGCCAAGGTGGGCCTGTTGGGGGGGCCAAGGTCACAGACTGAGCAAGGGCTGCTTCTTGCCCCGCAGCCCAGACCCAGGCAGTCGGCCAACACCAGACGTGTCCCGACATGGAGCGTGGGGCCCAGCATACGGGCCAGAGAAAAGCTAGCTACTGCGGGAAGGGGGACAGAATGGGGCTGGGCCCTGGTGTCCAGGCTGAGAACTGGAACCACGGCTAACCCCGAGAGCTGGGCAGACCGAGCCTGAGGATCCCGGCCAGCCGCCCAGTGACACAGGCACGCTGGTGCCTCTCCGCCTCAGAAGCCCTCAGACTCGAATGAAAAGGCTCAGGAAGGTCTTGGGCGGCGTCGCCACCACGGCCACACCTGGCAGTGGTCACTGCGGGGAGACACCCCCTGCAACTCCAGAATTTAAAATTCAATCCCATCTGCTCCACTCAACGACAATCACTGTTTCTAGCACCCGAGAGAGACCTGGGAAGAATCGTGGCTACGCTGTGCAGACACTGAATGTGGAACAACATCAAAAAGCAAGTGCTCTGTGTCTACCAAGAAATTTTCATTGCGCTCACAATCCTTTTGCTGACATATCAGCCTTCTGGTTCCACTCAGTCCACCTGTCCCCAAATCAGAAATCTGTGTGCACAGTTACCGCTGGACAGTGCAGGAGAGCTTAGCCCTCCCGAAGGAACCGAGGGCATCACACAAGGGCGAGAGGGGTATTTAGAAAGTCAAGAAAATTCAGACAAGGAGGGTCTGTAGGCTAACAAGGCAGACGTAAGTTTGGGACACCTCAACGGTCTTAGGCTAAGGGCTCGGAAATCCTGTTCTTTCTACACAGCGTGACTTCAAAAGCTTAAATCAAAATGTCAAGTAGATGGTCCACCTGCCAGAGTGGCCTAGAGTGACATCTTCTAGGTGATCAGAGTGTGTGGAATTCGCGGGTCTCAGAAAGCGCCCCATAAAGCTGACATCACAGATAGCAGCCCCGGGCCCGGGCTAGCCACGAAGTTGTGAACAGCCAGGGAGAGAGGGCACAGGTGAGCAACGCCAACTGGCACATGGGTCACAACCTGGGAGGGGTTACCTCAGGTGCCTCGTGAGCACAAGGAGAACGTAAAGGAACTCGTTGACCAGGTGCAGGGCCAGCAGCTTCGGGGGCTCCTGGGGCCCGGGCCCGTCGGGAGGCAGGCTCCCCAGCACCACTTCTTTGTCTCCCAGGTTGGTCACCCACAGCGTGTGCAGCAAGGAGATGACGTTAGACAGCAGAGGGGTCTCCAGGAACCTGAAACCAGACATGGAGGTCACCATGTCCCCCTCTCCTTCTCCTGACATCTGCAGGTAGATGGCGGGAACTATGGAGCAGATGACAACCACGGCAGCAGGCCCCAGGGGCGGGCCTTTCTCACCCAACATTTCTATCTGCTTCTTCCCCACCACACCCCCGAAAGGGCACAGCATTGATGTAAAAGTAAATGCAGCGTCAACACAGTGTGAGGCCCCGACCCTGCTTTCTGAGAATTACCCCACCCCACCCCGCCCCACCTAGAGGGGAACTCCAGGGCCACCAAGGCCCAGTAGCAAAGCTGTCCTGTTCCCGAGAACAACTTGCTCTTAAACCATGAAGCTCACAGCCAGGGACAGGTAAGCGGCCAGTGAGGTCTCCTACAAACATGAAACCGTCTTAAAGCTCAAGTCCAAACACACGCTGTAGATTCAGGACATTAATTTCTTTTAGGAAAACAAAGTAGGCTTATTACAGGGGCCAGTGACTTGAAAGAAAGATCCCTCCACCATGTGCTGCCTTCAGTGATAAGTTCAAACTCAGGAGACTGATAAAAACAGACCGAGCCCCCTCCACCCCAACACGTATGTTGAGGCCCCGACCCCCAACATGACTGCACTTGAGGGTGGGTCTTTGGGAGGCAGTTTGGTTTAGATGAGCTCATGAGGATGAAGGACCCTCCACCCCCCCGCCCCCCCATGGGATCATGTCCTTATAAGAGGAAAAGGCACCAAAGCCCCTTCTCCTGTCCTGGGCATGGACGACACAGTGAGGAGATGGCCATGTGCCAGCCAGGAAGCGGGCCCTTAGCAGCACTGACCACGCTGACCCCTGGCCCCACACCTCCACTCGGAACTGGGAGAAACATCATCCCTGCTGTCTGAATTTAAGTCTTTACACAACCACGCTGACTCCAGCCCCTGCCGTTGCGGGCACCGGCTATTCACGGAGCACAACCCGACCCTGGGTGACAGTGGAGAGCTGGGCCCACCAGCACACAAGGGACCCCACAGTCCCCCCCCAGAGTGGAGGCTTGCTTGTCCCATAAGGAGGGCTGTAGCCACTAACGGATGACGCCATTCCAGGGGAGGAGCCTGGACCACATGGGCCACAGAACAGAGGTGGCCCATGGGGCCTTCGCTAAATGCATGTGGCAGCGGGCACCTATCAGGCCATGCAGATGACACAGGCTGACATGACCAGACCGGTCACAGGCATGGAGTGGTACGAGGACACTGCTTCTCCTGGTCCTCAGTCCACTCTGAAGCTGCCATCTCTGCCCCGCCCTATCCCGACTGACAGCCGCCTCTTGGGCAGGTGTTTACCTGCTCTCCAGGATGTGTAAAATCCATGTTAAGAGGCTGTAGTCTCGTAGGAGCGCATAAGCAGATTTGGTATCCTGGGCAGCATTCTGGAGAATTTCCAGGATCCAATTCTGAAAACCCCAAACAAAAAGATATTGTTCAGTGAGCAACCCTACCCTCCTGGGTTGAAGTAGGTAAGAGTCCGCACGTCACAGCACGCTGTGACCACAGGTGGCTTTGCTGTGACTGTCAGAGTGGAGGAGGCTCCCCTCCAGAAGTGACAGCGGAGGTCACAGGGCTCCCAGCAACCTCCAGGCCTGAGGGGTGGGGGGGCCCGCTTCTACTAATCCACCACAAGGTACAAACTGACAAGCAAAGAGACCACGCGGGCGGGTGCAGGGGCCCAAGCCCTGCGAGAATGCCTGCCCACTGGGGGCCCCACCTCAAATAGCTCCCTCGGTCCACCTGGACAGGACAGAAAAAGGGCCTTGTCCACTGGGCTGTTGACTGGGTGCTCAGAATTCCCACATGCCATAAAACCAAAAACCACCATCCTCAATTTCGGCCTATGCAAACACGCTTCTTTATCTTGACTCACTCGCTCCTGTTTTCCCACATCTCACGCATCAGGAACTAAAGCTGAGTGAGTCAGAAGTAATCGAAGACCAAAGGCCTCCCTCTCTGCTCACTTCCTCCGAGTGCCCCTGTCGCGCAGGACACACACTCACACTCGCGCTCCCGGCTGAGGAGACAGCGCCCCTCAGACTCTGGGCTGTTCCTAAGCTGAGTTCCGAGGAGATGCAGCCTCTGTGCATTCAGGGAAATGTTGGTGGTTTCAGAGTATCCCGGTCAAAGTACGGGAGGGGGAGTGGGGGGGGATTTGTTTCTGGATATCTCTGCCAGTTCCAGAGTCTGAGGTTACTGCCAAGCTCCTCCCTCTTTCAAGGCCTCACTATCCAGAGCACAGGAAGAGGCTACTGTGCAGACTTGGCCGGAGGACAAATGATAGTGAGCTTCACACCACACTCAGCACCACACACAACCAGAGGAAAGACCTCACTGGTTCTCACTCAAAGTGGGGTGTGATGTCAAAAGAGCAGGCAGGAGTCATGTCCAGGCTGGGGTTAGAAGTGACCTGTACTTGACTTCCAAATGAAACCTTGAAAAAAGAGCAGACCTTTTAGTCTCAAACGAACTTGAGGGAGCACCTACCTGTGCCACGTCATCACACAAGGGGCTGTTGAAGAAGGACAAGATGACGTGGAAGACGCCCCGCCTGGCGTACAGCTCGTAGCAGTGCTTGTCTCGAATGCCCTGCCGCAGGATTCCGAACACCCACTCCTGCTCCGCTTTTTGCTAAAACCCAAGCAAGTAGGAACCCCTGTTAGGCAAATTTAAGGCTTTCATGTGACCGCTTTTCAGATGATAGTCTTCTCAAGTGGAGACAAGGATCGCAGCACAGTGGCCCTGGCCTATTCTGATCAGGGGACTGATAACACCGTCGCTACACCTCTCATTTAGTTTCTTAGGTCAGGAATAAGGGACAAGTTGAGTGCACACGCTGAATTCTGCTAACTCAGGAAGTTTCATAAAAGTACATTTAGAGCAGTCAACCCTGTGGTTCACCAAGAAAATAAACACATATGGGATAAAACAGACCACATTTTTAAGGTTCAAGAAGCTACCTAAAAATCAACACATGGAATTAAAAGCGCCTGCACACACAAGCTGCGTCCACGTCCTTCCCGGCCTGCTTGCTCTAACGCCTGGTGTGAGCGGGTTGGCCTTGTAGCCAGCAGAATTCAGGGAGCGTGGCAGGAGGGCAGGAGAGGCTGATGAGCCGATCCGGGAGTCTGCAGGGTCGTGAGGTCCGTGGATGCGTTACCTCGAAGTCTGAGCTGTAGAAGAACTGGTAGAAGCCTGGAATTTTGTTCATGTTCAAGTACTCGTGTGACAGCAGGAACTTGCTGATCTTCAAGTACATGTGCTCCTCTAGAAAGAGGCAGAGATTTACAGCAGGCCCCCGCAGGCCCCCCGCGGGGGCTGGAGCTAGATCAGACCTATGTCTCTGACCCCATGGGGCTCTGGTGCCCTTTACCAGGTATTGGTTCTGACTCAGAATGCAGTGAGACACCTCGGTTCCACCCTGTGCCCAGGCCCTCCAGGGGTTCCGACACCACCTCCATGCTCCAGTCCTCCAGAGATTCCCCTCAACCCCCGCATCACCTCCTGCATGAGCGCCAGTCGGCTGCTGGGCAGAGCGGGGCCTGGCCTGCCAGCTGAGACTGCACAGGGCTCCCAGGCATGCTGCCAGCCTCTCGCCGAAGGGGACCGCCACAGCAGAGAGTGCACAGATGCAGACCTCCCTGTGTGGGTTAGCAGCTGCCAGACTGCTTGCTGGTCCCCCAGGAGTCCCCAGGCATTCCCGGACAGCGCCACGCCGCGCACAGCAGCCCCTCACGCAGGCGCGATGCCGTGCTCTCACCACAGCTGTGCACACCTACATGCAAACCTGAGGCCCCACCACATACACTCTGCTGCGCTGTCTCTTCACTTCATTTCTTCTGGCTTTCACCCCCAGGGCCCACAAGGCTCTTCCTCACAGCCACCACTTAATCACTGTCCCCTGCGGTGGGCTAGGGGGCTGCCCCAACCCCTCCCTGTCACAGCATCAGCTGCTCCTGCACGGCTCTCACAGGCGACAATCACACCTGCAGGATTCACCCTACATGAGGGGCGCTCACTCTCACCACCACCTAACTCTGCCCATGGTACCTGGCTTCAAAATCTGCAGGGCCACTTTGGCAATGAAGAGACTTAAGGTAAAGGTGAGTCTCATGTTCTGAGTTCGGATCCCGTTCCTGACCACATCCAACAGGTAAAGTAGCTTAAAAACAGAAACAAGGAAACAAGAGATGAGCATCAGGACAACTGTGAGCAGGCCTGTTTCCTCTGTGGGGCAGTGGCTCCTCCCACCCCAGGAACCAGCGGTGATGCTCACACGCCTGCCGACCACCAGTCTGGCAGGGGCACCTTCCTGTGTCCAGGGCAGAGAACCCTGGCTCCACCTGAGAATCTAACCTACCCCATTCCCTACCGCTGAGGGCCACAGGCTTCTGGCCCTCAGTGTGTGTGTATAACAGCAGCTTAACCTGACTTCAGACCAAAAATAGTGAACAGAAAGCAAACTGCTCTGCCCATCTGCAGCGCAGGAAGAGAACTGGTAAGGGGAGACCTACTGCACCTCCCCTCGGGGGACAGTGGAGAACCTCCAGCCCCACCCCCAGCGGGGGCAGGCTCGTGCTTCATCAGAGGCCCCCAGAGACAGGCCTCCATGCTCCTCAGAGCCCCCCCAGGCCGGGTGGAGCCAGCTTCTCAAAGCTCTTCAGGCGCACCCCAGCCCCACTCACCTGGGCCTGCTCTCGGAAACGTGCCCCCTCCAAGTGTGAGTAGTAGGCGGCCAGCACGTAGTAGGCAGCGGCTCGCATCTGGGGGTCGTAGCTGCTGAGGGCCGCAAATGTGAGGCCAAGAGCATTTGAATCCAAAAATTTTCGACAATCCACCACAAATTCTGCAGAAAATAAAACACAGCATTGAACACATGATTCCATGATACCTGTATGACATGGCAAATTAACTTTCCTTTGGCATTTTACCAATATCGGCTTTACGCGCCAGATGCAAGAAACCAAGTCTTTCTCCAGCTCTCCTTGACTCCTGCTGGGACTGATTAAGAGACTATCTTTCCTTTGGTGGCAATAATCACCACCTTCCTTTTAAGATTCTCTCACCACTTCTCACAGACGCCCAATGAGCCAGAGCTCCGAGCGCCATTCAGGAGAACCCCCGCCTGCAAATAGCGCCTCTTCCCACCAGTTAGGCTGAAATCCTCACTGTTCGCAGGAAAGGGGAGAGTACTCAGAAAGACTCCCCCTCAGCAGTGGGGCAGGCTGTCCCAGCTTAGTGCTGCTCTGGTCCCACCTGAAACAGCATAAAAGCAAGACCAGGGGGGTCAAGTGCAGACAGGGAAGACATACAAACTCAAACCAAGCCTTTAGAGATGAAAATGTAAATTAGTTGCACGATGCCTGGATTGTCAGTAGATTAGATGCTGCAAAAAAGAGATCGGTGGATTTGAAGACAGCGATAGAAACTACCCAAACTGCACACAGAGAAGAACCTTAAACATATAAGCAGAGCATCTGTGACGGTGGAACAAGGTTATACAGTGTAATGTAAGTGCAGCTGAAGTCCCTGATAACATTTGAAGCAATAGTTGCAACAATAAAGACTTGGCTTATCCAAAGACTCATCTTTTGTAAGCCGGTATCGTTTTACCCCACATACTAAATTTTGATAGGAGGCAGGGGGAAACTAAAAAGCTTTAAAAATCACCAAACCATGGGGTAAAATGATACTGTTTTGGAAAAAGTGAGAAATGTTTTTAGATCTATCTACATACCTACTTAACAAATACATATAAATGGAACACATTTGGGAAAAATAATAGTCTAAACATTTAATATTACACTCACTAAAAATAGCTTGTGCTCAGCTGGCTGGGATGTTTTGAGTAATCACTGGCATTCTCTGAGACAAATGGTTTTTTTTCCACGTGTTCATGAGGGAAAGTCAATTTCATCTTAGACTATGGCAGTCTTGACTTCAAAGCATGTATGGGAAAGAGTAGCTCTTGGGTGTGGAAAATACAGGTCATTAAAAATAGTTAAAAATGCCATTTCTCTTTCCTGTCAAAGCCTCATAAACTACAATGTGGCCTTCCGATTAACAGACCTTTAGACCAAAATCCTCACCAGACAATAATCAAAAATTATAATAAAAAGCGCCCTGAGTTTTAGGGCCTTTGGCAGCAGCCCAGCTATGCTATGGGGCCAGGGGGTGGGGGAGGGTGTCAAGAACTCTCCCCCAAGCCTCTGCGTACCAAGTTCCCCAGAGGTGGCCTGTTGGGCCAGGCTCATCTCAGTCCTCTCAGCCCAGTGAGGAGGCTTGGAGAACCATACACGGGCCCCCTGGTTGTGCACATGTGAAGCAGCAGCTGAAGATTTCACTCCCGTTCTGCTGAGGACAAGAATTCGCTGAGGAAAAAAGCATTTGTCACTGTCGTTGATAACAGCCTTGGCTGGCCCTGTCTCTGAGCCAAGGACTCAAAGAAGGAAAGCAGTAAGGTTAAGAAAATAGGTTTTCATTTTCAGCAGAGGGCTGGACCAGAGCACAGAGACTGCAGTTTCTCTGAAGACTGCCAGTCATACATCAAAACTGATCACACACTGGACTGCTCCTAACACCCGGAGCAACACTGGGATTTGGTGCCACCACAAAAGTAGAAACACACTGTTGAGAACTTCTGCCGCACACAGCATGGGTGAATCCCACAAACTCAGCATGGATAAGCAGAGCGGCTCAAAAGACTACGTGGCGTACAAGAAGGCTGGCACAGAGGCTGCGGGCCCCTGCAGGAGAGGAAGGGCACGGCCACGAGCCCTGGAGAGCTGTCTATTGTGCTGCCATTCGGTTGGTGGTTTCGACAAAGTCAAGGCACATACATACAATTTGGGTTTGCTTTACAGGTCACACAGACTTCCATAAAAGTCTATTTAAAACATTAGTCATGCTTACTTGCTCACCAGAGCAAAAGCAAAAGGAATAATATGTTTGAAAAAATAGATTCATGACTTAATTCAACTGCAATAAACACACACTACAGTAACTGCTGTGCTGGTCACACTTTCTGTTGAGCGGGTCATTTTACTGATAAGAATAATCCTCTTCTGATGAATGAATCCATCCTCTCATCAGATAACAAATCTGTTTAAAACATGTTTCTACTTTTTTGCAGACAAGTAGCCCACAGCAAAATATAACATATCTAGTACCTCTGTCGGGTCCTTCCTACCTTCTGCCTCTATGTTTTTTTTTAAAATTTTCTACTTTAAAATCATTCTACGCTGAATGATTTTAGTGCAACCAGTAATTTAAGTACCACAAATCCTCCTAAGGATAAACACGCTATTGATAATTTTTCTACCTGCATTTACCAATAAAACTCAAACAGGTTGTACCTGGAGAAGTTCCTAACTTGAAAGACCACTTACTAGCTGCCTCTTCACAAAAGGTCTTCAGACCCTGCCAGTCCTGCTTGCTGAGGCAATAGTTAGGACTTTGTGAAGAATTCTCTGTCATGATTTTACTATTTTCCCATTAAGTATTTCCCAAGCCTTTTGCTCTACTGAAAGAGCAACAAGCGACTTGT
The DNA here is from genome assembly GCF_964194135.1 of Talpa europaea. Classification (NCBI taxonomy): domain Eukaryota; kingdom Metazoa; phylum Chordata; class Mammalia; order Eulipotyphla; family Talpidae; genus Talpa; species Talpa europaea. The sequence goes on from NC_140070.1 coordinate 139,635,421, forward strand.
TTAATTCACTAGCTGACTCATATTTTCAGACTGTGGAAAGTCTATTTTCATATATGATAAGAAACAGACTGAGCTGCTTCCTGGCCACCCTGGTTGTGCCTGCCAGTCTGCTGCTAAGTGTCATTGGGCAGTAGAGATACCCACTTGCAGCCTCTACCCTCTGCATGAAATGCCCCTGCACGCCTCAGCCACGGTAGAGTGTCTTCACAAAGAGGGAGTTAGAGCAACATGGGTAGAATGACAGTGGGGACCTGCCCTCCAGAGAGCTGCACCTGACTTGGGCAGAGCAGGAACCACACCCAGTGAAGCTGAAGTTACCTGGTCTTGTCAATTCACTGAAGAGATGAAGGAGAAAGCAGGGGTCATAAAGGCTGTCGAGATCCACTATTCTCCTGTCTGTAAATATTGGTTCCTGTGCATCCTGAAATAGACAAAAACAAAGAAAGATGTGCAGTTCAGTCTATTCATAAAGGCAATCTCACGGGAAAACATACTGCTGCTAGAGTTCAGAGAGTTTTGAATATTCAAGAGCGTAAAAAAAGATTCTTCTGTGAAAAACAGAACTTGGACGTGAAATGATATGTATGATCTTTGGGGCTTGCATCTTATGATCATCTTTTGGGGGAGAAGTTATACATGAAACAAGCATGGCAGTGCTGGTCACTGCTGCAGCTGGGGTCCAGTCTATGGTCAAGATTTCACTTAGTAAGAGGGAACACAGCACTTGTACTTTATAGGGACCAATGTCAAGGGTGCAAAGGTCGCCCCTAAGGGGTGGGCAGAACAGCGCCCACCCAAGCCTCGGGGTGGCTCTGTGATGGCTGTGCTTAGGCCCCGCACCTCAGGGGGCAGCAGCCTGCGGTGCTGGGGGAAATGGAGGATGGTCTTCATCATCCGGTCCTGATCCAGCAAGCGGAGGATGTCCCCGGCGCTCGGCTCCTGCCACAGCGACTTGCCCAGGCTCTTGCACGTCTTGTGATGCTCCACAGCCGCCGGGCCCCACAGCAGCACCCTAGAGCCAGACAGGGAGGGCAAACGGGTCACAAGGACTGCCTGAAACAGAGCAATTAATGACGGCCACCCAGGCAGCCCCTCAGAGCAGTCGCAGGGCAGAGCTGTTCTGAGCCTGCTGAGAGCCACCTCATCTGCCCCTGCCATAGCTCAAGCGCCTTCCTGCCAGCTCCGGGGGACAGGCAGCACCTTCCCCGCTGTGAGAGAAGACAGTGACCACTTGCCCTGCTCCCTGACATTCATAGGCCCTGCTCCATCCAGAAAGGGCACACCTGGCGCAGAGAACGAGAGTGTGAGGTCCGTGCATGGGAGAAGGAAGAGAGTATTTATTCAAAACTTGGGCACTTGTGAGAATGTTTTTCTTTGTTGGGTTTTTTTTTTGGGGGGGAGTGAAGAGAGAATGGCTTCTAGATGAACTTTCACCTTCCAAACTGATCTACAGTGGGATATATTCCCTTCTCCCGCATTGGCCAGCCTGGCTCCCTCATCTTAGCACACAGAGCACTTCCTCATGTGTGTATGGGGCAGCTGTCAAGGTGCTGGTCTGGCAAGGAGAAAAGAAACTAGGGCAGCAAAGGGAATCTGAGATGCTTTCTACAAACAGCCATTGGTCAGGGATCCTCAGAACTTGGCCCTTGCAGGGCTATGTGAGCCGGGTCACAGGCCCTTCGGGGCAGGGTGAGCTGGTCTTGGAGGCTGGCAAGCAGCCCCTCGTGTCCAGGGCAGGCAGACAGGCAGCAGAGAGGAAAGAGACAAATGCAGATACAGCCACAGAAGTAGGACAACACAGCCAGCAGCCTCCCTCTCCCCACCAAAGCCCCAGAGCACAAGTCCCTCCTGTCAAAAGTAAAGCACAAAGAGAAAGGTTTCCAGACAAATCAACTAGACCGACACCCCAGTGGGGAATGAGTTTGGGAGCAGGTCCATGATAGACAGGCACCCATGGGAGGGTGGCTCAGCTATGCAGCCCCCTGAGGACTGACGCCCCATACAGCCTGCAGGGCACCCTCAAACCCCGCTGCTCACCTGAAGTTGATGAGGCTGAGGCGGTTCTGTTCATATGCCCGGAGAAGAAGCAAAATCTTCTGGTCTAGAAGTCAACCAAGGGTCCGTTTAAAAAGCTGGACCCCTCACTTACTCCTCCCAGTCCCCACACACCCCCACTGGCCCCAGTGCCCAGCCCTCACACTCTCGCTCACACAACCCAGTCCCCACACACTGGCGAGTCACACTGCTGGTCCTCAGACCCTCACCCAGGATGCTGAGGGAGGCGCCATAGGCCCCAAGGAGCACCGCGAAGTGGCTGCTCTCACAGACTGAGGGGCACATCCTTACCACCACCAACATCAGGTCCACCAGTGCTTCTAGAAGAAAATAGCACTGAATCACACAGAGAGCAGGGGTGTGCACACCAGGAGGAGCGGAGAGGCGGGGGCACTCGGGGCACACCTAGAGCGGGAAACATCCTCTGAAGGATGCTGGCCTCTGGATGCTGCCTGCTCCCTTCCCACGTTTCCCTTTATTTCAATAAACAGGTCACAATGGCCTCTTCTTGTGCCTGTGACAAAGCTGACTCTCAGTCTGTTCCCTCTCTCCCTCCCAGGGAAGCCACTGACAGTCTGAAAACCTCTGCACTTGCCCCCATTACTATGCTGCCAACATCTCAAAGATTCCCCTCCCGCACGAGGAGGGTTGTGCCCTCTTGACTTTCCACAGCCCAGACCAGTCACCAGGCCCTGGGTCTCCTCAGTTTAGCAGTTACCACACACCCACCTGGTGACTTCCAATCGTGAACTCTCCCTGAATCAGGCACGCATGGAGCCTAGGCTTTGAAAGATCTCAAATGTTTAAAGGCCTTTGTCATGAAACAAGTCCAACTTTCTGGTCACTGACATAGCTGAACAGTCTCTCCCAGGCCGGATGCCCCTGCAGCGTTCCTAATTCCCCAGCAATGAGACCTTAAACAGGGCCTGCGAGTGACCAGAGGCTCTGCAGAGAGACCTGTGTGTGCTGTCTGACCCGACGTAGGGGCATTTCCCATGCTGGGACCTGACAGTCACAAACACCCTAACACCTCACTGGCGATACTGTCTTGGCTCTGAAAACACACAGAGCTACGTGCATAGCTGGCCCGGGGAAATCAGGAAGCAGAATCTGCAGCTGAATGGAGTGGGGGGGTGAGAGGTCACCTTTTACATGACTGTCTGGGTTTTCCTCTTGTTCGGACGTCAGCAGAGTTGGCAAAAACAGAGAATGCTGGGTGAGCATCATGTGGACCATCGGCAGTGGGACCAGCTTTGAACACATGGAATTTTCCGGGAGATAGAGCAGCTGAATGGCAGCATGGAGGGCCTGCAAAAACGCATGGTCCTGATACCGAAATCTAGAGGCAAGAGTCAAAGTGGGGGAAGAGCTTCAGAAACAGTAAAAATTCCTTTCCTTTGGCACTTTATTAAGAGAAGCTGCAAACAAATCACAAAGTAGAGACGAAAGGCCCGGAGGCAGCACCAGGGCCAAGTCTGAGCAAGGTGACACCATGGCCGGCCCACCTCACCAGGGGCGCCTCCCTACTCAAGGGTTCAGAAGCGCTTTATGTCTGAAGTCCCAGAGCCCGCTGGAGGAAGGGAGTGTCTTTACCCACACTGAACAACATCAAGATCGTTCAGCACAGAGTGGGCACTCCAGAAACAGAGGCACCAAAGCAGTGGCACCACTTCGCAGTGGTAACCACTGCTGCCATCAGTCATGACCCCCCCTCACCCCCTTCTCGCCTCATGCATCGCGTTTCTCTCTGTACTGAGCTGATGACTAATCAGGGAACTGAAGCTCCGGGGACTTGGTCTGACCCTATCGAGTGCAGGTGAGGGTGTGAGGGGCAAGAACTTTCACACCGCATCAGGTTAGCTCAGAAACGCTGGAGAGCAAGCCGAAATCCCAGCGGATTGGCTGTGCCCACATCGATAGCTGGCAAGTGTCCTCTTGAAGCGAAAAGCTGGCATGGGGCACTAAGTGACCTATAACATGTATCACAGAAATGGGAGGGAGGGAAGGAGGTGCAGACAGAGGGAGGGAGCGAAGGAGGGAGTCCTCAGCCGCGAACGGTGCATGGTCACAGACAGACACCAGAGAGGTGAAAACGAGAGATGAGATCTGCGCATGTCAACACCTCTCAAAAACATCTCAGTGCAGAAGTGACACACAAAGCCACACATGTGTGTAAAACGTTAAACCTACAGGATGGAGTGAACGTGACTAAAGTATGAACACAGGACACTCTCCGGGGAGGGCAGACAACCACTGCAGACACACAGAAGCTGAGCCTGCTCGTGGCGGCTCTCTGCTCAGGCCCGGGTTTAAAAGACCATTTTACTTTCCAAAGGCTGCTTCTCTCACCACTGCCAGCAGCACACTGCCTGCGTCAGCGGGGACCATGAGCCTCCCCAGCACACGCCGCACTTGTCTCTAGTGGGCATCCTGCTCCCCACACGCACCTGCCATGCAACACACAGCAAGCCACACCTCCAGCGGCACGCACACCCTGAAAGAAAACCGACTTACTTGAGTCCAGTCTTCACAAACTTCTGCCAATCCTCAGGATCAACTTCATGAAGTGAATTCTATGATCAGAGTAACAAGAAATATACACAAACATCCCAGTTAACTCGAAATAGAATATGGAAATGAGCCACACCCATACGGAAATCAGTTACATAAACAACCCACAAAAGCATATAATCATTTCTTACTTTGACGTTTATTGTTTTGCTGTTCTGCTAGCGTGTCTGTCACCTCATTAGCACGCCTACGACCACCCAATGAGCAAGGGCATTTCCTGACGTCCCAGGTCCACCAGACAGCACCGACTGGCAGCCACACACACAGCCGAGGCTCAGGTCGCTGCGCCAGGGCAGGCCCAGTCACTGACCTGGAGAAAGGCCTCACCCCGCCCCCACCCCAGCGAGGAGGTGAGCCCCTCACAGCTCAGCTCTCTCCAGAACTCAGGGACACTCCCCTCTTTCTAGATCTAGAACAACAAACACAAACCTAATAACACAGGCTATAAAGTCTCTTAACACAAGTGAGCGAGTGCCCTGCTTGACCTCAACCTATCACATTGAACATTTACCACACATTGATTTTCACCCAAGTTATTCTCCTGAGGATTCCTTTTTATTTGGGTTCAGAGGATAAACACAAACATTCACTCCTAATGCAGTTTTATGCCACAAGCTGAGGAAATAACACATATTTGTCTTCAGAATTACTTCCACATAAATAGCAATGTTTTTTTAAAAGGGGCACCCAATGGAAGGAGGTAATGGATAAAAATAGCTGTTTCCAAATTTTATCAAAACTCTCAAGTCACAGAGCCAAGCTCAATGAACATCAAACACAAGAAACTCGAAGGAAACAACATCAAGGTCCCTCACAATCCAACTACTTCAACCATGCAAAGGGAAAAATCCTCAATGCAGACAGAGAAAGATGACGACAGAAGAGCTACAATATTGGGGTTTGTAGGAAATATACACATTTGGTCATTCAGATGCTCAAGATGCATTTCTTGTATACATTTGGTCATTATCCACAGTTCCTAGCTCACAGCTCCCAAATCTTGGAATTTTCTAAGTGTGGATAGTTACACTATCCACATAAGTATCTGGCGATACTTATGCTAATGAGGTGACTTGGGCCCACCCCCCACAGCCTGGGGGGGGGGGCTAGTTATCAGGCAACCGGCAAGAAGAAAGGGCTGGAAGTTCCAGTCATAGTGGCTGACCGACCAAGGCTAGTCACTGTCACTCAGATTTAAGGCAGGGCCGCGGGAACCTCTAGTCTATAGCTGGTGGATCAGAGGCCAAGAGGGAGCCTGTGAGGGACCTGTGCAGCCTGAAGTTGTCTCAGGAGGCAGTGTGAGAACTGAGTTGAATTCTCTGACCCCAATACATGCCACCAGGTAGTATAACAACTTTTTTAAATGCTTAAAGATGATGTAAAACCTAGGAATCCATACCCAGGGAAAGTTTTCCTAACATTCTGAAGGCAGTGCTACTGCTCTTAACATCAGATAAAAACATTACAAGAAAATGAAACCTGATAAAAGACGCCTCCTTTCAGGAACTGCCCCCACCTGCTGCTTATCCTCTAAGACTCAGCCCATTCACCACTAGGCCGCTTCACAGCCCCTGCTTAGAATGTGTCTAGAAATCCTGGTTCTTCGATTTTCTATACCTTAAAAACTAAACCACTGTCTCTAAGGAAAGAGACCTACCAACAGCTCTTTAAATCTCAGCAGCACTTGCTTCTCATGTTCCCTGGCGCTGTCGGCCTCCTGCGGGCCCTCACTGAAAGCAGCCACCAGCCACTTCACACAGGACTCCAGCAGAATCTTTTTCCAGGCACGCAGCTCTTCCGCTGACCCCTCCAGAACTGCGGAGACAGAGTCAGCCACGATCCAGCTGCAGCGGAAGGCAAGTCATAGAGTTAGGAGTGGACTCTACAGCTGCTGGCTTTGTCTAACCCAACCTGACAGTAGCCCCTGGGACAGCGGCCCAAGTCTGGCTCCCTTCATTACCCGCACTGAAATCCCAGGCGTCCCCGCCCCTGCTCACATGGAAGATGTACTAGCGTCTCCACGGCCACAGTAAACGCGTTTAGCACAGCAGGTACAGTAAAGACTGTCCAGACTGTCGGGGTCAGGAAACAGTCTTGGTAATCCTGGCGCCCTCAGCTGTGCACGCTACTCCTCCCTGCAGGGGAGCTATCCTATGCGTTGTAGGACCCTGGTCTCTACTCTTTAGATGGCAAAGCAACTACCCCATTCATGTGGTGACAACAATGTCAGACAACTCCAACCACCTCCTGGTCTAAGGGAATCAGAATCAGCCTCCACCTGATGAGACAGACGTGCTCTGGCCAAGACCACTGGGGTCCCGGCAGGAACTGCTTCTCAGCACCGGCGCAGCGGCACTGCAGTGAGGTTCCATGTGCTCGTAAGTGCTCCAGGGGCAAGTGAAGCTGAAAGTGGGATGGACTCCAAGAGACCTCAGCCTTCGTACCTCCCGACACCGTTGGGTGTCTGAAGCAAGTTGGGCAAGTGGTCCGTGAGGACACCGAGGTCCTTGGCTCTTGCAAATGGGACCAGCTGGGCCAGGATCTCCTGATGCAGCCCGGACTCTGGGGTCCCGATGGCACTGAGAAGACCAGTCTGCAGCCGCCTCCACAGGGCCTTCCTCAAGACAGGGATGACAGCGGAGGACACTGGGGCAGGCACAGAAAGGAGAGGTGGTCACCAAGCAGGAAGCCAGTGTGGACCAGCTCATGAGCACAGACGGCTGCCTCAGGAACCTGACCTGGGTGCAGTGACACTGGTAGCTGAAAATGACCACGGCAGTACCAACGCCACAGAAATTGGCAAATGCCAGTCTCTCCCAGGAGCCAGATGTGAAATATTTACCAGCAGGACAACAGTCACTCTGCATCCATCAAGCCTCTGCCAGGGAGTCTTCGACCCAATGAGCCCTGGGCGTAACCTTGAGCTCAAAATTCATAAGGCCGTGAGCACCAAAGTTCTAAGCTCACCCAGGAGTCACTCTGCAAAGGCCCGGGTGCAGACAAGGGAGGCAAGGAGAGGTGCAGTGAGAAGCACTGGCTGGGAGGCACCCTCTGTAGGGGCTCCTACTTCTAAAAACACCCATCACCACTGATGTGAAGTTAAGCAACACAAAAACAAAGCAGTGAGTAAAAACCATTCACACAACAAAAGGGATTAAATTAAATTTGAGGTGATCATATAGCACTTCAGATCTGAGACCAAATGGGTGGAGAGAGAACTGGGCCCAACTTGCCTTGACTTGGTGTCAACTCACCCACAGGCCCCTAAGCCGAGCTAATGGGACGAGCAGATTAACTCCGGCAGACTCTTGTCAACGTAACAACACCCAGCCACGGCACTGATCCTCCCTCGGCCCCACAGAACCCCAGCTCCTGCTGACCCCTCCCCCCAGCTTTCCAGGGGCTAACTCAGAGTTGATGGGGTTACACCTCCAGTCGTAAGCTTGAAAGACTGAGGAAAGTGTGTCGAGCGAGAGTCCTCATCTTTCTCAATCTTCAGAATTGAGGGGCCAAAGGCTGGAGTAGAAATGGAACCGCAGCCCAGAACAGGAAGTTACTGGGCTTACGAGACGCGCAGTTCCACCTCCTGCACCCCTCTAACTTCAAATTCCCCGCTTCCCCCGGCCAGCCCTTCCCGCACCTGCTGCGGGCCGCGTGAGGTGTCCCCGCGTCCTGCGCTGGAGGTACATGTGCACCAGGGGGAGGAAGCTGTCCAGGCTCTCCTGCAGGCAGCGCCCCGAGCCCGCCTGCCCACACCACAGCTCGAAGCGCAGCAGGTGGGAGCAGCTGTGCTGGAGGAGCAGCGTGGCAATGCCCAGGGTCGCCGGTGTGTGCCGGGCCAGACAGTAGTCAAACAAGCTGACCCCGACCACGGGGGCCAGCACGGGCTCTCTCTGCAGAGCGTGGAGGAACACAGTGTCCAGCTCGTCCACAGCCAGAGCAGGGAGCAAAGCCCCCAGGCCTCTCACATACTCAGAGGCCCAGAGAAGCTCGCCGCTCTGCAGCTGGTCCTGGGGGCTGCTGGTCAACAACTGGACCAGGGTCTTCCCAAAGGCATTCAGGTGCCTCTCCTTCTCGGGAGACTTCGTGTTTCGCTGGGACAGCAGATGGGCCTCGGGTAGTCTCAGCAGGGTCAGAGTGACCTCGCGGAGCTGAGTGCCCTCTAGATACAAATGAAGCCCCTGCAGGGCCTCCAGCTGTGGTAGGGTCTTTGATGGCGAAGTGGCTGGGCCCGCCCTCTTGTTTCGCAGCTCTTTCAACACACTCTGGGTGATGGCCTCCGAGTACTTGGCCAGCAGGCCCAGCTGGCCGAGGCTACGGAGGATCGGGGCACTGGCCATCAGCAGCTGCAGGACACCAGCACTGAAATGGGCGGCCAGGAGCTTCACGAGGACAGGGCTGAGGGTGTGTGCGGGAAGGGCCTGCTGCTCCAGAGCCAGGAACCAGCCCTCTAGCGTGGGATGTCGTAGGATGGCCACTAGCACCTCCTCCAGAGTCTGAAACACAGGGACAAGGCTGACCTCACCCACCATCCAGGGCAGTGAGGACAGAGCAGACAGGCTGACACTCCCAGTGTGCGTGGGATGGAGAACAGACTGCCTCTATCACTCCATCCTCAAGTTTGAGCTGAAATGCCCCTCAGAGGCGCCTGCAGCACCAATCCCAGACCAGTCAGAGCTGTCCTCTGACCAGAAGGCATAGTCTCCCTGTGTGACTGTGAGGACTAGACCCTGATTTGGTCAGTGCCCCAGCCTTCCATCCCTCCCCCTACCCCAGACACTGGCAGGTATCTGCTGAACTCAGCCTGAATGAACTGACAACCACTGAGTAGAAACCCCAAAATGTGACTCAGATCAATCATCCCCTGGTTTCGCCTCAGCAGTCCCCTTCCAAAATGAATCTGGGATTGAGGGATATGGCATCAACTGACAGGTGAGCAAGGCAGTAGGTGGAGAAGAAATCCAGGTCTGGGGTGGGGACTCCCTGTGATGAGGGTGCACAACCCAGGACTAGAAATAATCCTGTCTCTACTTTTAGAAGAAAGCTGGGCGTCCAGGACCCCCTGGGAACCTAACTCTCACCCCAAGACTGAGTTAAAACCACAGATCAGAAAGCAGCTGATATCTTTGATTTGAGATCAGTCTGATTCAGTCATGCTAAGCCTCACTGAACATGGCCCTGCCCCATGACGTCTCTAGGCCCCAGGGAGAGGATCCTCTTTCTTCCCTGATGGGAGGGCAGAGGAGCCCGGTGCCTTCCAGTCACATATTGCCAGCTCCACCCGGAACAGCACGATGGCGCATCAGAAACCCTGTGCCCAGCTGATGGGCTCACAGAGGTCCTGCGCCAACATGTTGGTCCTCACCCCCCAGAAGGCCCAGCTGGGGGTCAAAAGAAGGGAGCTGTGCTAAGGCTGTAAAGAACAGACTATGGGGGCCTCGCCCACCACCCAGCCTCCATGTAACACAGGCTACAGCTGTGCAGCAGAAAAATACCCACGATGTCACACAGCATAGGGAAAGCGTGGGCAGGGAGCGCAGTGAGCAGAGTGAGTCCAGATAAAGCCCAGGGGAACCTTCCCAGCTCTGGGGTGAGCCGTCATGGGGGAATTCTAGTTCTTCTATTATTTTCTCCATTTCCCACTTTCCTACAAGAATATTCTCATCAGTGGAGGGAAGAGGCTCAAAGGAGGAGACCATGAAGAAGAGGAAGCACCTTGTCATTGGCCAACTCCAGCGAGGCCACAGACTCCATATCCAAAAAGAGGTCGGATTCGGCCTGGGCGGCCTGGCATTTCCGCTGGTTCTGGGCATCCAGTTGCTCACAGTGTACAACCAGGTGCCTGAGGAGGCCCAGGAGAAGCTGCAGCAGGGCTGGTCCCGCACTTCTGCCCAGCTGTGAGGACGAGAGTCGCACACCCCTCAGGCCAGGGAAGGGCTGGCAGTCGCTGCAACCCCCGTCACTAGCAGGGGTGATGTCACCAGAAACATGGTAACACAGCTGGACGGGCCACACCTCTTAAAATGCCACCAACTCAAAGGCATTTCCTGATAGGAAACATATCCATGTACATCTTGGTGAAATACACAGATGTGCCTTGACCAAAGTGAGGGGCAAGGCCTGCCTCAAAACTTAACTAAAAATCTGAAATCACATCTGAGGCAGAAAGCTCAAGAATAAGAACTACTAAATTAAAAACTTATGAAAGAAACGGGGGTAGGGGGCAGAGTGGACGGTTCCAGCCAGCTGTGGGAAAAGCCCATCCTCACTCACAGCTGCCCTGGCCACCTGCAACTGTGGAGGGAGCCGCTGGGTTTGCCAGGAAGGCCGGCAATTGGTGCTCACTCAACTCCCTGCCCTTGCTCTAGGGAGGAGTGCTGAACAGGCCAGGAGCCCCCACACTTGCCCTGTGGTGCTACATGTCGGGTCCCCACCCACCCCACATGTGGAATGGGTCAACAACATCCTCACTTGCTGTCACCTGACTTGGACCTGACTCGGAGAAGGCCCAAGTGGCAGGAGGGACAAGCTGACCTGGCGGAAGTTCTCCACAGAGCTCCGGAGGTATAGCAGCACGTGTCTCACAGCGAGAGGGATCCGGTGCATGGGAAGGAGCGGGAGGGTGTCCAGCAGCTGTGCCTGGACCCTCTCATCCAGGAGTGCCCCCTCGCGCTCATAGGCCCCCTGCAGCAGGGCCGAGAAGGAAGAGGTCGGTAGATCCTGGGGGGCAAGACTGTCTGACGTCTGCAGCGGCTTGGGAGTCAGCAAAGGCCCAAAGAGAAGAAAGATAAATCACCACTGATGAAAAAGCGCAGTCTGGCAAAACAGGCACAGGGCGACAAAGGGCTGATGGTCCTACACTGACACTGAAAATGTGGATCACGCGGCATTTTACCTAAGGAAATGAAATCCAGGTATCATCAGTCACATTTTCCTAGAGCGTGTTAACGTGGAGTCATTGACATGACAGGGGAAGCGGTGCCACAGTCCGGGGCTGTGCTGAATCACCTCACTTTGATGACAGGAACCGCGGTGGTTAACCGCTGGGAAGTGGGGAACCGCACCCATAAAGGAGCCGACTGTGAGCTGTGTGCCTCCCAGAGCCCTTCTCCCCCAGGAGCCTGGGCCTGACTATCTTGTTAGGAGGCTTGGATGACAATGGATGAAATGAACACAAACTTCTGGAATGGTTCTGCCTCAAAATTAAGTTGTTCCTTCTTGCAAAATTCCTAAAGTGCCCTCTCAATTTACCCACAGGGCTTTTATCTTTAAGCATGTCCTCGCCTCAGTTTCCCCACACACTTGAGGGCAGTAGACCATCTTCTCTGGCTGTTGTGAGGAGTCAATGCTGAGGTGCAGTGGTACCTGCAGCAGAGGCCCTGCAGGCAGCAAGCTGCCAGCAGCATGTGCGCTCCCACCAGTCACACCACCAGTCACAGGACGGGGTGCTGAGCCACCTGATTTCCAAGTGCAGCTAAAACTGAACTCCATTCTCCTCCTGCCCCACCCACATCTAGGGCATGAAAATGTCTGCAGGATGGGTATCCAGGACAAGTAAGCAGAGACCACTCAGTAAGGAAAAAACAAAGGCAACCTATCCCAGGCCTAGAAGCCAAAAGGCACAGGGTGAAATGTGACTCTGCCGCAACACTGGGTCCTTTGTCTCCATCCCGTCGGCTGAGCTGTGGAGACCACTCAGCTTCCTTTCTCACATGGGCGGGGTGGGGGGACAGGAGAGGGTTAATAAACTCCAGCTGACAGGGTTCTGCCAGATAGCTGAGTTCACCAGCTGGCTGACCCTGCAGGCTCCCGCCGCAGGGGGCGCTCACCAAGGTCTCTCGGGCTGGCTCTGGGATCCAGAGGCGGTAGTAGCTGTTGAAGCGGGAGAGCTGACAGCAGTAAGCTGGGAGTGTAGTCTCCAGCTTATCATAAGCCTGAAGCAGAAGACACAGGGCCAGGGGGTCTCGCTGGCTGTGGAGAAGGTCCGTCAGCACCGCAGTCAGATACACCATGACACTTTTCCCTGCAAAGAAACCAGAGACCTCTGGGGAGAGCTCACTGGGTCTGACCCCTGTGATCCCTTAGTGACAACAACTCCCACACACCTCCAGGACCCAGAGAGAGTCATGCCAACTCTCCAGGGGGGTACACACCCAAGGGGAGGCAGGTTGCACCACACTCCACTGATTAATCAGACCTCAAGTCCTGAGACCTGGAAGTGGAGATCCAGGCTCAGCAGAGGTGAGGCACACGCTGGCCAGGAGCTGCCCTGCTTGGGGTTCACCTATCCACTTCCACACCCACTTTCACAGAGCACAAGGCTCTGGCTTCAGTGCCTTCCAGGCCACCCATAACACCCTGCTTGACTGCCATTCTCTCCTCCACAGTGACAAGATGGGGACAGCGACCAGGAGAGCCCCTGCACTATAGTGCATGATGCCAAGGTCAAGAGAGCCCTTTACTCATGAAGCTAGTGATGTGCGGGGGCTTGTCTGTTACTACAGCGGAGTCTGGGTGATCCTGCGGTATGGCACCATGTGATCTGTGAGTGCGCCCTTCGGTCTAAGTGGCCCAACCGCCAGCAGGTGTGACGAACTCACACCTGAACACGAAGACATCAGGAGTAAGAACTGGAGAAAGCATGGAGGCACTGCAGCTGTCCGGGCAGCCCGGTAGGCACGCTGCATCAGACCCGTCCCTCCAAAGGCCAGTCTCCCAGAAGCCTGGCCGGCGGTTCCTGTGCCCGCACTCTCAGCCTGGCCCCGTCGCTGTCTCCATGGTGGGGCTGCACCTCGCTGCCTTCAGTTTTCAGAGCTCCTGGAACCCCACCTCCCACCCTCACAGACCAGCTGGCCTGAAGCGCCCTAAACATCCTGCCTTCACTCAGGCACCTGCTTCATTTTCTGTCCCAAGGAGCAGCTTATTCCTGGCTTCCAGGGCGGCGGGGACCACAGCACTGAACGGGAACGTGAGCAGGACTGTGTCTTCATCCAGTAAGAATCCGACTTCCTCATCCAAGCCTTCACTGCCCTCTACCAGGACATCCACCATGTCGAGAACATCTGAGCCAGAGAGAGGAGATCAAGCCACGGCACAAACCACCCGAAAACCCCACTGTTGCGCACCCCATGGAAGGGCTAGGTAAGAGGATATTTGCAAGGCGAGAAATCAAAATTTAACTTCTCTTGGAAAAAGGCTTAATATAAAGCTTCATCCTAAATAAATGAGGACATTGCTTATAAAATTTTGAGTTCCTTGCCAGACAAAAATGAAGAATATCCAGCTCAGGGGATAACAGGTTGAGGTTTCCTCAAGTAACAACGAGAAACCCAGAAACTTTGACCTGGATATTCAGGGAACAACCCAAAATCTGAGCAGCAAAAGAGTGTGAGGTTACAGCATGGACTAGAGTATCTGGATTCAAATCTAGACTTGGCTAGGTCTGAGCTGTGTGAGTCTGAGCAGTTACTTAACCTTTCTGTGCCTCAGCTGTCTTAACCACAAAAACACCCCCCGGGTTGTTTATGAGGTTACATGGGTGAAGATTTGTGAAGAGCCTGGATCAGCACCCGGCACCAAGTACGCCGCACAAGCGCTGCACCTACTTCCCTCCACATGAGCTAAATAAAAAGGATACTGATCCTCATGCCCAGAGTAGACCGCTCTCTGACCAGGGAAACAGGCCGTCTGCCCTCTGCCTGAGGCCGCAGGGCAGCCCCGGCTCCACCTCACATGTGCCTGTCCACGCTGCGGGCAGAGCCATGGCCGCGCGCCTACCATCGATGTGGGAGATGGGAATGCTGGCGTCGTCGGCGTCCTGCCTCGCCACGGGGGCCTGCAGCGCGCTGGCTTCCTGGACAAAGTCGGAGGCTTTGTCCGTGTACGGGTAGGGATTTGCCACCAATGTCAGTAAAACCTGGGCAGCAGAGAGCCGAGTCACACGTGAAACAGGAAAAACGCCCCGCCCCAATCACTGAGGGAAGGTGCTCAGATGTGAACAGCCTCTAGTGGGGACAATCATCATTCTGCCAAGCTGGAAACTTTGTTGTAGAATTTTAAATTCTCTTTGCAGTACGCACCACTGTTTTTAATATAGCACTATTCCTTCACACAAAAATCCTGAAAAAGAACTAAACAGCACACAGCCACACACTCCCACGTCACAGGCTCTGAGACCAGGTGGCCGCCTTGGCCCTGGTCATCAAAACCACACCACAGCGGGGGCTCATCCCGCACTTGCGCCCGCACAGCGGGGACGGGCTTACGTGCTCCAGGAACTGGATCACGGCCTCCTGGGCCTCGCCCGCGCTGCTGTCCAGGTGCTCCAGCCACAGCTCCAGCTCCTTCCAGGTGTGCTCAAACACCCCCGTGTCCCGCAGGATCTGCCGGACACAGACATGGGAGGAGTCAGGATTGTGCTCCAGCGTGACAGACCCCAGGAGCGGAAAGGGGATTCACGTTTCACCCACAGTTCTACTCTAAAAGCTCTTCCCTTGAGCTGCGCTGCTACCATTGAGGGCAACGGCAGAGCTGTCCAGCAAAGCCATCACAGCCCAGCCCAGCCCTGCCGCTTCTGGCTCCTCGCCCCCAACTCCCAAACAATGAAAGGGGAAACAAATCAGCTGCTACTTTGGAGTCTGATTTTCTACCAGGATTTTCAGAGATGTAGGAAAATGTGCACAACCTGACCCCGACAGCTACTTGACAAAACCTCAGCCTGCATGAAATTTTCCATTTCCTCACGTCACACCACCTCAATGTGGCCCTGGCAAGAAGCACCCGCCACTCCTAAGAGAGCTGACTTTGCTGTAAGGTAGGACTTGAGCTGTGGGTGATGAATGACATCGCACAATGGCCTGATAAAAGACTAGGGTTTAAGCAGTGCCACCGCACGAACCCTGCCACAGAGAGCACTGGGGCAAACACAACGGGCCTCCCCTACCTACTGCTGTCGGATTATGACCCCAGGAGGAAATGGCAACCTGCTGAGGCCAAGACCTAGATGTACATGTCCTTAAATCAGCTCAGGTGAGGTTAAGGCAGTAAGGTGACCCACACCTTAAACATGGGGACTGTGATTCCTGTGCTCCCTCCCCCAGTGTTTGCCGTACAACAAAATAAGGACGAGATCTCCTGCTGCCCCAGCAGGGCCTGCTGCAGCCCCAGAAAGGTTAGCGTCAAGTACGAGAAGGCAGAGGAGAGAAACAAATGCCAAATGCCTCATTCTCCTCCTTGAACTCAGCACTGGGAGCCACTATGTGCTGGAACAGCCCATACTGCTCCCCATGTTTCATCTCCTCCACAGTCCTCTGCCTTCATTACTCCCACTCCCCAAGGGGAAGGCAGTCAGAGAAGTTAAGACGGTTGCCCAGTACACCCCAAGAAAGGGGCAGAACCAAAACAACCCTAGAAAGGACTTTGAAGCCCACCCATTTTCCAGGTCACCACGCAGCCTCTCGGGAATGCAGCCACATATAAGACATGAGTTAAACTTTGAACAGTCCTAAGACAGCCCAGATGTGGCGAGGGCCGATTGAGCACCCACTCAGGGGGCCAGGGCGGAGCACTGCCCCGAACACGTGCTGGCAGGCGGGCGCTCACCTTAGTGATTAGGAGTTTAGTTGATAACTTGAGTTGCAAATGGCTGCTGGTCACAAACATTTTCATCAGTAAATAAAACACAGATCGTTCTCCTCCAATAATCTCTGCATCTGGGCCTTCCTGGAGTTTGAACAATAGAATGCAACACACGTCAGGAGGCCGCGGCTTGTGACAAAGGTGCAGCACACCCAGGATACCGCCAGCCTTCGCCTCACCCTGTTCTGACCACACCTTGGCAAGACTGCTGAGATCTTATACATGAGGAACCTCAGGAGTTAGGCAACTCACCCCAAACCCCCAACAGCAGCTGTAGTACTAGCAGCAGAGAGAGGAACAGTAACAGAAGCACAGCGGCCTCTGTGTATGCTGGCACCACCTTGGTTTTATTCACACTCATGCCTTTTATCCTGGGCAGATAAAATCAACCTGCCCACCAATCCTGGGTGGTAGGGATGACTATTACCCAGTTTTTCACACGTAGACATGAGGAGGTAACAGACTGCATGATGGACAAGTGGGGAATGAATCCCAGGGACCGGGTGCAGTCGCTACCCTGCCTGCCGGCTGGTGGGAAAACAAAGCCCAGGGCTGGAGGACTCGCCGAAGGCCGTTCGTGCTGCATTTCAGCATTGTGGTACTGACCCAACACCACCTTATAGAGACAGCCTCTGACCAAGGCCAGTGGGCTTTGAGTATAGGTCTTACACAGAACCCAATTCCAAACTCCACCAACCATGTCTCTGGGGCGTCCCCTGCAGCCCCTGGATGATCCTGAACACGGGAAGTGCTGGCGCTCATGAAGCCTAACAGACTGGGGTGGTGTGGGGGACTGAATTTAAATTATTTTAATACCAGTTCTTCCAAAGAAAGAGGTCTTTGTTTCACTGGCCCTGTTCAGCTGGGAGAAGACCCAAAGGTTCCCAAGCTGGTCGTCTCCCTGGGGTGGGTGGTGGTGTCCTCACAGGGACTATGGCAGCACTGCCGGGTCTAATTGTGGATCCTCCTCTGACAGCTGGGCCCTCAGAACTGTCCTAACCTCTGTGCTCCAGCTGCTTTGCCTCTCCCAGGGCGTCGAGGAGTTGGCGGGTAAAGCAGGCCTGGTGTCAAGCAGGCACACACCACTGAGAACTCTCGAGGTTGGGGGAAAAAACAGAGAGTGCAGCACCACTGCCATCTCTGGCCTTCCTGGAAACAGCACATACTTCCCAGGCTACTGGTTTCCCACAAGATAGTAAATAAGACCCAAGGCATCTGAAAAACCACCTGACAACTAAAAACATGATGCCTAATTTTGCTTGGCCATTTTCCCTTTTTGGATAGAAGAGATAACAGTACCCCATATTTAAATACACAGGTTGCATTTTGAGTCCCCTTTATGGCTCGATATTATACTGTCCCAGAAGTCTTAAAAGACATTAAGACACAGACAAGAAGGAAACAACTCGCGCAGCCTTACTGATCTCTCCACCAGCCGCAAGCCCTTTTTTGGCTCAGTGTTACTCCCACCTCTGTCTTGAGTTCTTCCAGGATAAGGACAAGAGAAGGAATGTCCCCCCCCCGTGCCCCCCCCCCGCAAAAGGTTTGAAAATGACAAGGAAAGGCCCTCCCTGGTGGCGTAGCGGGTTGAGCGCAGCGCTGTGAAGCTGTCCGCAGCCTCTGCAGCGCTGGTTTGATTCCCAGACGGCCAGGGAGACACCCACATGGCACAGCAGACCTCTTCTGTCTTGCCCGCTGTTCCCCGCAGCAGTGCTTTCAATCTGTCTGCCTGTTCTGTGCCCCACTCTGTCTCTGGTGAATCCTCTCACCCTCCCGCACCTCTGGCCTGTACCCTAGCTCTTGTATAAATAAATAAATCTTAAAAAAATTAAAAAAAAAAAATGACAAGGAAAACATAAAATGGTCAAGATTAAAAATGCTAAGCCCCCCCCCCAAAAAATGCTAAAACCCAGCAATGTAGTTTCAGTAAAGAGACATTAAGCACCTTAATTTGCAAAAGCAAAGAGATTCACAGATGGCCTAGCTCTGCTCTGAACAACCCTCTCGAAACAGAGAACTGATGTCCCCCTTCAGGATCCAGGCTCGCCAGCGTCCTGATCCAGTTAGAAAGTTCCAGGTCAGAAGGTCAACAAACCCAGCAGGTCAGTGAAAGAGAGCAGTCGGGAGCCTCCGCTCCTACCTGGGCCTTCAACCATAACAGCTTGCTGGCAGGCAGTTCCAGCGCCACCTGCAGCATGTGGTGCTGCAGAATGGGGGGCACCTCCTCTCGAAGGCCCTGCTCGGAGGTGACGCCTGCAGGCGGAGAGGGGAACAACAGATGAGAAGTGGTGAGGAGGTGGGTGCCCACCCAGCTGCCACCCCTGGCCAGAGGAGGAGCTAGGTACTTCCTGTTTGGAAATAAAAAGGAAGGAAGCGGGGTCCATCTCCCCTGCTCTGTGCCCACCTAAGGCGACTGCCCAACATGCCTCACCTGACATGACCCCGCCTCCTGAAGTCTAGCCAGATCCTTCAACCAAAAGCCCAGATTCTACCTGACCCAAGCAGTCTTTCCCTCTGCTGGAAGCCCCACCCCCACCAGGATGCCCTCCAGGTGTGGCCCCTACATAATGTCACCTCGTCCTGGATGGCCTCACTCCCAGACCACAAAGACTCTCGGGGTAGACTGTGGCTCCCCAAGCTGGAAACTGGTTCTTGTGCTCTGGCCTGATTTCCAGGCCCTTTGCTTGGGAAGGACACAGCTACTAAATACTAAGTGACCACATTCTAGTAAATTACTTGTGCTCCTGGCAAAGAGAACTTTTTGCCCTCAAACAATTAAAAAGCTAATCATAGCCTTTGGATATAGGACCATTTCAATGTCTTAAAAAACTCAAAGAGGGGCACTTCTGCAAGGCTTCTTTGGCAAGCCCAATTATAAAGTCAATTTCACTAGACAGCCTGTTCCAAGCGTGGTGTGCGCCTACCTTGCCGAGTGAGCCATGAGCAGGAGGCAGAGCGCCTGCCAAGGGCTGTGCTTTCTGCAGGCCCCTGTGCAAAGGCATGAGATGAGGGTCGGCCTCTCTGACCTCAACTGTCAATCAGTCACTGCAGGCAACTCAAACTGCTGTTTCTCCCTTCTTTCACTGCTAAGCAGTCATCTGATACTTAATTAAGAAAGACCATCTATTTAAGATCTCAGTCCAAATAAAATTAACCAGGCCGGAGGAGCAGCATGCTGGCCAAGCTCCCCACCAGTCCTCGCTCCTCAGCTTTGGGGGCTCTAATCTGGCGCCTCAGCTCCTCCCTCGCCCCTGGCACACATGGTAGAAGGTGCCTGCGCTGGCTCAGACGCACCTTTCAGCAGCTTGCTGAAGTCGAAGTTGTACTGCATGACCACATGCGGCACCACCTTCTGGTAAAGGCATATGACCTGGAGCAGGGCCGCTTTCAGAAGAATGGTCTCTGCATCATCTGAACCAAAATAAAACAGCAGACATTAGGGAAGTCCTCAACAGTGACAGGTACGCTGCTTGGCAGCTCTGTTTCCCAGTCCCCAGCACATGGACTGCACACGGACGCTGTGGAAAGGCCCACAGAGAGCCAGATGGAAGGAGGCACTGTGGGAAGAAAGTCAGGCCTGTGCAAACAGCCGGGGTTCGTTTCCCTGCAGCGGACTCAGCAGGTGTCATGAAGCTGCCCTGTCCCTGTGTCTTTGGCTGAACAATGGAGGCACAGCAGGGCCCGGCCTGGCAGACACAGAGCCTATCACCTGGCCACTAACAAGGGCTGAGTCAGTGCATCTTATTATGGGGGGACCTTGTACCCACATTAACATGCTGAGAGAGCCCCCCAACCACACCCTGGAAAGGCCAGAGACATGCAGTCACTGTTCTTCAAGTCTTTTGAGGTACAGTGGTGGCATAAATTGTGAGCACATCTCTAAGAAGACGTTAAAATTCAACCTGCAACTCCATTCAAATTCTTCCCTCCCAAGCAACAAAGGAACCCAGGCTTCATTCACAGCAGAGAGGCCTTCACAGTCCCCCCTAGACAGTAGCCATTCTGCTGGCCTCTGCTCCACCGCAGGCCGCGGGAGTCCTCACCGCACTGGGGAGCCACAGTGGCAGCAGGAGACCTCTTGCCCGTCTTCGTCCCTTTCTTATCATCCTGTTTTGTCTCTTGCTTTACAAGTGACTGCCAGACCCACACGACGGTGTTGAGATCTGGTACAATCTACAATAGAAAAGGCAAAGACCAAAAATCAGTTACATTAAACAATGAAGAGAAATAAAGGAACGAGCAAGGAGAAACAAAAAGTAGCAGGGAGGTGCAAGCACGTGAGAGTGTACATGCGTGTACGTGACCGGGCACACATGAGTGTACATAAAAATGAGTGTGAGTGTGTAAGAAAGAGGCAGGATGGTGGGGGAGAGAACAGGCCTTTTGTGAGCTCTAGATGATGCCTAGAAAGGTACGTGAGGACTGGGGGGGGGGGGAATGCTGATAAATCAAATAAATCTCTTAAGACTCATCTAGGCAAGCAAGGGAGCTGTTCATTAAGGACAAAGTCACACATCATAATGGCGGCGGGGAACCTGACAGGCAAGGAAACCACCCTCCTCACTCACCAGACTAAGCCAAGAGGAGAAGAGGGAAGAGGGGCTTCCCAAACACACCCCACTGAGGCTCAGGCCGGTGTGTGCCTGCAGCGATGGCAGTGGGGGGGCTGCATAGTGCCAGGTGAGCCATGCGCTCCCAGGAGCACCAGCCTCTTCACTGCCCTTCACACTCACCCTCTGTGCCCCACAGGTGGCTTCCCTGCTGCTGTGTCTGTGATTCTAGTAAGGAAAGCCTGGAAACTTTTCCGGGGACGGTGAGCCTGGCTCTGTGCCTACCTTGCTCAGGGCCTCTCTGAAGAGACGCACAAACTCCTCCATCATGGTAGCTGTGTACACACCCGATCCTTGCCAGGCCTCCTTGTTTAGGCAGTACTCAATGGTTTTTAGTGCTCTCTTCAAAATGCCGGAGAGGAGGGACAGAGCTGTGTGCTTCACTGATTTGCTGTCCAACTGGGAAGAAAGAGTCGCATCCACAAATGTCACCAGGCTGCACGGGGGACCGACTTCCCACGCCCTGGGCTGGGTGGCTCCTGCCCCTGCCGGGCTCCTCACCTCCCACATACCTGACCTTAGCAACTGCCTGGCAGGCGGTTACTACAGGCAGCTCCTTGTCTGTCCCTGTGAGCTCCTCTGACAACCGCCCAGCCCAGATGGATTATCTGCCTCCACAGCAGCAGGATCTCAGCAGAAGCCAACCCTATGTGTTACGTGGGCAACACCACACCGATAGACGGGAGCTGTGGAGCGGCCACACAGTGCGGGATGCTGCCCGTCCAGCAAGATCCTGGTGTTTTTATTGATCGCATAATCATAGAGCATCAGTTACGTGGGGTAGGAGGACAAACAGAAAAAGATGGGGGAAACTGAAAAAATGTGCTTATGTCATCTAGGGCTTCGGGGGAAAGCTCTTGATGTCAGGAGGCAGCTAGCTCAGTAGGTGAGCATGCAGCCCGATCGCAGGCCTCTGACATCCAGACACTCTGTGTGGGTTCAGAAAGGCAGCCAAGGCTCTAGACCCTCACTTGCCATAATGCTCAAGAACCTGTGCCACCTCCAAGCTGAGAGAAAGCAGAGCTCCACCCTGAGCGACACGGGATGCAGCACTGTAGCCTCAGCAGGGGGAGGGAAACCAACCCTCTCCCTCACCCCACAACAGCCAGCTCTATCCAGGCATGGACGCCCCCAGGGGCACAGCCCTCTCTCCTGAAACAACACCCCAGGAGGGAGAGTAGACAGCTTTTGTGTCCAGACCACCAGCAGCTAGCGGGAAGGGACGCATAAATGCAGCCGGCCTGTGAACGCTCTCCTCTCCCCACACAGAAGCCAGGAGCTCACATGTTCCTTTCAATTCTATTTTCTTGCAACCCCTTATGATAAAATATTTTGTATCTCCCACAAATCAGATGGGTAAGCTAGCTGGGTCCCAATATCACTCGTAATGATTTGGCAAGCAGAATAAAAGCCCTTGCTGCCTAGTCCACACAGGCCTTTTTTCTACTCCTCACCCCACCACCCACTCAGCACAAACCTCACTGGCCACTCAAAGATCTCAAATCAAAAGGATGTTCAGTGCCAGGGCACGATCTAAGGAGTCTGCACTACCTGACAGTAAGTGCCCACTATCATGGGGCCGACTCAGGCCTGTGCTACCTGCCACCACCCACCCTGGTCCTGCTGGTGCCCTAACCACCCAGCCACCTGGAACGGTGGGCCTTCCCCTGGAAACCCAGTGGCCGTGCATGCCCTCTGAAAACCTGGCCTCCCCCAGCAAGGTCTTGAGCAACCTGGGTTTAGGAGGGGCTGGCAGGACCCCAGACCCACAGCTGTACAGCTGTCCACATAAAGCCAGGATGCGGGGGTGAAAGATACAGAGTTCCTTAGAATCAGGCTCTGACGGATGTGGGACCTTATACTAAACAGTGATGTGAAACTTAAGAATCTATGTTTTCCCATGAACATGTCCTCCAAAAAAATGCCTGAAAACAGCTGGTCCTCAAAATAAATGCTCCCCAGAAAAATTTAACACTACTTAACTTAAACCACGAAAGAAAGGATTTGCTACACCAATTTTAGTCCCCCCACCAGAAATCCACACGAATGAGAGTGTAACACGACACAGGCTGCACTGAATACTCTTCTCTTTCCTGTTCTGAGTTCTCCTGCAGAGGCAGGTATCGAGCACCACAGAGGCGCGGCGGTATGGCTGGAGCAGGGAGAGCTATGTTAGGTCAGTGCTGCAGGCACCAGGGCCCCCGCCCTGCTCATGCAAAGCACCAGAGGCTCACTGACAAAACAGGGATCAATGCATCCAGGCCAGTACTGTCAGAACAATCCCCAAGGTCATCAGCAGCATGAGAGAAAGTTCTAGAAGCAGAATAACCACTTACATTTAATGCCTGGGTGAACATCATCTTGTTGCACACCAGGGGCACAGTGGTCACCATCACCATCGCCAGGAGCCGAGGTAGAGGGATGAACTCTCTGGTCTGAAACGCCCGGGAGATGTCTGGCTGGGCTTCGTAGATCTGTGGAAAGAAGGGAGAAGAATGACCTGGGGCCATTTCAAAGCTAAGGCTAACTGCAGGCACCCACCATGAAGCCGCTGCAATGAAACAATTATAGTGACAAAGGGTCCAGAAGACTAACCTCCAGACCCACTTATAAAAGACAAGTCAGGTCTCGAGACTGGCTGGTCACCAGGACAGTGACCTTCAAATCCCAGCCTTCAGGACAGCCCTTTAGTGTACCATAATCTACATTACAATAAGCATGACCTAACTGAACCTCAATGAGGTTAGCAATCTCCCCAGGAACATGCAGCTAGTGAGCAGCGAGGTGAGGGACAGGCCTGCCTGTCCCTCCTCCCCGCTCCCTTGGGG
The DNA here is from genome assembly GCF_964194135.1 of Talpa europaea. Classification (NCBI taxonomy): domain Eukaryota; kingdom Metazoa; phylum Chordata; class Mammalia; order Eulipotyphla; family Talpidae; genus Talpa; species Talpa europaea. Next base: position 139,659,122 of record NC_140070.1, read on the forward strand.
AGAGCAGCCCCGAGCACCTCCCACAATGGGCGTAGGCCAGAAGCTGTCTTCCCAAAACGAGGTGCAAAGAGCATCCTTCGGGTCCCAAGATCCAAGACATGCAGGGACTGCACACACAGGCACACAAGGGAGACAAAGTGACGATGCAAACAAAGCTTGCCTTACAGACAAGCCGAGCCCAGGCTGAGGCCAGGTGTTTTAGCTCTAGCAGGGGTGAGACTGACACAGCCAGCAGGCAGTGCTGCCAACGGGCTAGAGTAACTACTTCACTGGTGAGTGAGGGGATGTTGGCATCAATGGTCAGAAGAAAACTAATATGTTGTTTACGTAAAACACATTTCAAGTGTTCTAAGCACCTGCAACAGCAAAATGATCCTAACACCAAAATGATCCTAAAATTCAGACATTTCATTACTTCTGACCTAACCACGCTGAAACTCACATCTCTATAAAAGGTCTGAATGAAGCAGATAAATTGGCTCAACGGGTTCAAAAGGCCCAGACCTCAGCATTCAACACAGTGAAAAGCAGTGTCTCTAGAGGATAAGGGCACATTGAGATCTGAAGCAGCCCCTGAAAGAGGCTGAGAGGGGGCCTATACTGCGTGGTTTATGGAGATGTCAATTCCCCCACGTGCCACTGCTGTCCAGCTCCCTCCACCCCCCACCAGTACTTCCCAATGCCCAGGTGTTCACCTTGTTTAACAGTTTGATGTTATTTGTCCAAGCGGACTTCACTCTCGGGAGAAAGGAAAACGAAACTTCCTTGAAGTATTTGTTCAGGAGGTCGGGACACACTTTAAGAATGTTCACCACGAGTTCGGCCACCAGCTCATCATCTGCTGCCGTTTTCAAGCCCAACAGGAAGTGCAGGAGGGTCAGATTTCCTCCTCTGTGGAGAGCAGAGAGGAGTCAGCAGCGAGTTTTCACCACTGGCCCAAAGCTCATGGCCCAAACCGGTGGAAACAGTTGTGACACAAGCCCACATTCTGGTTTTGGTCTATTTCCCACACAGCATAAAGCAGGACACTTCCATCCCCACCAGAGGGCTTGGGTTTCACGCTTATACTTTCCTGTGGCGGGGAAGACTCTGTCCTGCTCCCATCCCTTCTCTCCCTCATGTTCATGTGACTTAAAGAAGAGGAAGGAAACATTCTATCCAGCCTGACCACCTACTCGTCTGTGGAGAAGGCCAAGCGCATGTAAAGAAAAGGCAAAGCCAAGAGGAAAGAATCCACTCAAAATTTCCTCCGAGATTTTAGTGATCTCTTTCCTCCAACCACACATGAAAAGCAAGCAAATTATATGTGCCCTAAAAACACAGAGGACAAATTTTCTTCTGAAAAGATGAAAGCTTTTCTTCTCCATAAAGAGCAACCTGTGCCAAGCGCCGTGCCATGACCTCACTCCTGAAGGCTCAGCCAAAGCACAAGGCCTCTGCATAGGTCTCCCGCTGCCTCTACTTTCGCCTTACCTCGAATTCCTATCCTTCACCCAGCAGCTGAAAGGAGCTAATAAGGCAGAAAAAACAACAAACTAGCGTGTGATAATATCCTGAACTTGTCCCAATGTGGGCAGTTTTCAAAAGATGATGGTGAAATAAGCAGGAAAACCAGCAGACATTACAACCTGAGAAAGGGAGCAAGCAACCCGGGACCTGTGACCCAGCCCACCTCGACCCCTTCCCAGAACAGATGCCACCTCCTATCTGCATGAAGCACCAAGTCCAGAGAAACCTGAGAAAGTGCCTCTTCTCATGCCATGCCCATGGCCTCCAGGACCCTTACAGCTTTCTATCGCCTACAAACAGGTGGAAACAAAAATGTTCCACGATAGCCTCATACATTAACACAGTTTTCAAGGAGCGAGTTAAAAAGAGCATTCTTAATGTGGAAACTTCATGAGCAAGACAAATACAGTGCATGATGTCAACAGGGCTTTAAATCTACAAGGAATGCAAAAAAATGCCACACGTACACACGTGTACACACAGATAGTAATCAACAACAAACAATAAATTGAACAGCACTGCCACTGACACAGCGGTTGCTACTTGGCACCCACAGCTCTGGCTGTTTCCACACTCTACTCTCTCCGAGGCAGGCACTAATGTCATCTCCACAGGTCGAATGAGGTAGCAGAGGGGACAGAAGCAATTTGCTTAAGGTCTCAGAGCTGTCTGACCCCAGAATCTTTTAACTTCCACCCCAGAAGCTGGTAAACCACTCCCACCGTGTTGTCTCAGTAAATAAAGTTTTACTGGAACCCACTGTTCACGTCAAGGCTGCACTGCTGCCATGGGTCACAAAGAGTGCATGTCCTGCCATGCCTACAGTATTTACTGTCTGGCCCTTAATAGGGAAAGTTTGCCTGCCCTCGCTTCCCAAAGCTCATTATGTGCCAGGCACTGTCTAGGCATTGAAAATCCTAAGCAGATCAGCCTTTGTTCTCATGGTTTCTAGACAACGAGGTAATGAACAAGTGAACAAACAAATATACAAAGTATTGTTAACTCACTGTGGAAAGCAAAAGCCAGGCACAGGACATGACAGTGCAGGGGCTTTACAGAAAAGGGCGTCCAGGGAAGAGTCCCTGAGGCAGTGACATCGCAGAGAGCTGCCTGAACAGAGGGCGGGAGGTGTACAACTAGTGGCAGCCTACAGCTCAGTTCCTCAAAGTCTTTCAACAACTCCCTCAGGAACAAACTCCCTTCCTCCATCCTAAGTACAAACATTTGTCTTTTTACGTTAATGGCTTCAAAAATTTACATAAGCCACAGCTGATTTAAACAGACCACACCCACAAGTTAATTCAATATGTTCATTGAATGATCGTCTACTTTATGGCTCTACTTAAGGGAGAAGAATGTGTGTGTTTTAAACAAGGAGTTATAGCAAAGTCTGCTGTGACATTTTAGCAGCAAATTAGCTTATTCCTATTACTGATGAAAGGAAAGCTACCCTATTACCAAAACAATGTTAAATTTAGGAAAAAGGAATAATGTGGCAAGTTAATTCATAATTGTCTCAGAATCAAAAGTTCAAAGTCACAGGCTGAGAGAAAAATTCCTATGGTGCTGGCCCATTCTAAAAGAATCAGCGATTTTTCAGGTGGTTCAAACTAAATCAAATCACTACTATATCATTGTAATAAAATGCCAAAAGGGCAAAAAACACCAAGGTTATTTACAATGACCAGAGAAGAAACCCATTTTTTTTTTTACTGTCAAGTGGGGAAAAACGGGATGATAAACATCTAAAGAGGCCATTTCGCTATTAAAAAATGGTAACATGGATACGCAATAAGGCTACACAACTACAAAGAGACAGTCTGAAAGAATACACTCTAAACCATTAACTGTGGCCTTTGTTTCCTTGCTGATAAAAGGTTATCCTAATTGTGAAATGTAAAACAAAATTTTGAAATCCGAGCTTGTCAGCAGACCACCTTTAAGCAATGGGAGGGTGGCTCAGTTATTAAGCGTAAAAGCTGGGAACCAGTTTCTGTGTTCAAATCCCACCCTGCTGCTTAACAATGAGTGACCTGACCTTTCTGTGCCAATTCCCCTCGTGTGTAAAGCTGGGTTAACAATGGCACCCACCCCAGAGCTGTTGCAAGGCCCATGTTGGGTCCACTCTCCCCAGGAAGGTGGAGGCCGTACTTTCAGAGGTAGCGGAAGCCTTCCTGAGTGAACACACGCAGCCCATCCCGGGCAAGGTGTCTCCTCTCTCCAAGTGTTTAAGTCCATTGCTGCCCTGAGACCCGCACAGGAGGAGCAGAAGCTCTCTGGGTCTTTAACTGCTCACCCTGAAGAGTCAGATCGCGTCTAAAATTCAAGTTCTAACCCACTACAATTCCAAAACCTCACAAACTGCCTCTGGCCCATCACAGGCAATGACTTCAGAGGAACACACACTCGGGATCAGTCTTTACACTTTACCTGCCAAAGGTGCCCAAAGATGCGTCATAAAAATTAATCCCATGCTTGAGCGAACAGCACAGGTCCATCAGGAAGGTGTGTACAAGTTCCCTCACCATGGTCTTCCCTGCATCTTCAGCAGAAGCCTAGGAGGGTTTTAAACAATTCAATCAAAATTCCAAGCTCATAAAACTTAGGAACAGCTATGGAGAAAAAAATGGACATCAAGAGGCTAATGACAATTTAGAAAACATTTTAAACAGTTGGCATCATTTGGGAAAAACAAACAAACAAACAGAACACACCAATCAAGATTGAAAGTAAAATAATGTTAAGAGGGACAAGTTTAAACCTATATTTTAAAACAAGTTTAAGAACGACTTAATTTCTCTTGCTCTTTTGAATGAAATTCCATATTTGGGAGTGTTTTTATTAAGCCCTGAGGCTTCCAGGTAATAGAGAAGAGGAGACATGTTCAAAACAGGAGGACACAGGCAAGTCTGGAAGATAAAAGGCAGTAAAACAGCAGGATCCTGAGGAGAATTACTAGGGTTCACAGGAAGTCCGAGCCCTCACAACTCTGGCCACATGCACGTTCTGAAACACCCGGAGGAAACTGAAAAGGAGGAGCAGAATGGCCTCGGGTCCATGAGGGCCAGGGCTCAGGCCAGGGCTAGGACACATGTCAGAAGGGGGGTATCATGGGTCCCACACTCAGGGTCCTGAAGCAAAAACAAGCAGCCTTGAAGTTGTAAAGGCTGAATACGAAAGGATGGAAGAAAGAAGAGGTGAGTAGAGAGGAGGAGGAGAGCCTGGTAATCTGCAAAGCAAGCACCTGCAGGGAACAAAGCTGACCCTGAGCTAAATGGAAAGTAGTTTTCATATTAGAAACACAAAAGGTTAAATTCGTGATACCTCAGAGATTAGAGAAAAAAATCTAATCTAAAAAAATTGTATGGGGCCTCCCCGGTGGCACAGCGGTTGAGTGCTGGGCTGTGAAGCTGCCCGCAGCCTCTGCAGCCGGTTCAATCCCCAGCCGCTGGCGAGAGTCCCACGTGGCGCGCAGACCTCTCCTGTTGCCCGCTGCTCCCCTCAGCAGTGTATTTCGTCCGTCTGCCTGTTCTGTTCCCCGCTCTGGCTCTGGTGCATCCTCTCACCCTCCCGCGCTTCTGACTATACCCAGTGCTTGTATAAATAAATCTTAAAAAAAAAAAAAGCAAAAAAAAAAAAATAATAAACTGTATGATATCTAAGTGTAGAATTACTATACCCACAAGCCAAAGAAGTAGACCAGACAGAGGTAATTTTTTAAGCAGGTCTCTGCTCAGACTTCTTGGCTCCAGCTGGGAGGCTCATACCCACAGTGGGGTCACCTGAGCCCAGATGTGACCTACCTTGACATCTTCCAGGCTCACATCACTGATCCCATTCCACTTGTAGAGAGAGGCTATGTGGTTCAACAGCTGCCCAGTAAAGAATCGCACTTTCTGGGTTTTTGTGACATGTTTATTGTGAACTACCTAAAAACAGGAAAACAAATGAAGTTCAAGAAATTCAATTATTATTTTTAACATAATGGTTTTCTTTTTTTGTCAAGATAGAAAGAATGCAGGCTCATGGCAGAAAGGTTGGGAAAACAGAGAGAAAAATGAAACTCACCAACATTCCTGCCAGCATAGGTGACCCAGTTAGCATTTTGGTATCGTTTCTTTCAACCCTCCCACCCCCAGGTACATGGGCAAAACTGGTCATCTGTGTGTGTGTGTCTCTGAGGTTATATTTATATAATAAGCAGTTTAGCACTTACTTTTTTTATGTAGCAGGCACTTTCCCCACATCAATGAAATTCCTTTACAGCATCACTTTGGAGGATTGGTATCATTCTACCCTGAGTGACCAAAATACACTTCACCATTTCCTGGGTGTGTACAAGCAGGGTGTTGCCTGAAGCTGGCTGATCAGCATTCCTGTACAAGGTCTCCACTGAATCTCTGACTATGGACTTGGGGGGAGTTCTCAGCTCCCCCCAGAATTTCTGGGGAGGTGGTCTGGGTATCTGTACTTCAACTCTTCTGAGGTAACCCACCCCCACCTCTAGGTCAACCAACATGTTTAAGACCCTGGACACATCCTACCAGACCTGCCTCTTCCAGAGTGGCTGACATGCCCGGGAAAGTACCCGACTCTAGAGCTGGTGTGGAAACCATTATTTTAAACAGGAAATTCTCATTTGGTAGGTGAAGAAACCCTGTACCTCATTGTTTACATTCCTTTGACTCAGGATTTCTCTGCCTCGGCACTACTGACAGCTGTGGCGGGCTCTCTGTGCCCTGCCCACAGGGCCCCTGAGCCTCCTGGCATGACAACTGAGCACATCTGCAGACACCGCCTGATGTCCCAAGGTGGGCCCCGTCACCACCAGCTGAGCCACTGCTGAAAGTGAGAACTTGCCCACAAAGACATGTAATCATGGCTACTTAGCATGGCCCACAAAGCCAAGTACACACTCGGGGATGCAGTGAAAACCTTGGACAAGGATGCCGATCAGCCAACTTCGTGGATCACCAGTTTGTGGTCTTCTGACAACTTTCACATTGGGAAGGTCACAGAGTTTTCCAATTGTTCATTTAAGGTGTTTGTATATTAAAGACAGTGATCCTATCAGCAAGTTTTAAATTTCTCTAAGAGGCTGCAGAAGGCAAAATATGCAACATCAGGCAACACTTGCTGGGTGGGTGAATGAACTGTCCAATAACTCCTGTGCAACAGACCAACAATTCTTCCCTGTCGGGTAAAACACCTGAGCTGAGCAGCGGCTCCACCGTTCTCTGTAACTTCTAGGCCAGCAACTCACCAGCCCCACCATGTTTCTTCTGCTTGTGAAATAGTTGCTACTCCACCCCCAGAACCACCACACCACTGACCCTGTCACAGCTCCAGAGTCCTGTGAAGAACTGGAGCAACAACATCAGAGACTCTGACCACCAAACACATACCTTGGCTTTCAGCGTGGACAGCAACATGCTGACGGTGGAGATCCTATCTTCCTTTACGCCCGAACTGAAAATGCAAGGAATAAATTCTGGAAGGAAAAGTTTCAAAACATTAAACTCAAAAACATCTTGAATAGGAAAACAGACTGAGAAACCATCACTGCTTAAATGGAACAGCAAACAATGCCATCTACTTTCTTTAATTTTTTAAGCTGGAAGTGATATACAAGTTCACAACAAGATTAGCCACTTCCCTGGCATGGACATCAACAATCTAAAAGTAAAACGATGACAGAGCTTTGAAAGGAGTTTAGGAGTTTCTTAGTTGTCTTGCTCTCCCTTTCTCACACTAAACCAAATACAATTAATTCAATATTGACTTTGAGGAAGAACGTGTGGTATGATTAGTTTTCTCTCTTCTCTCAGACTTGGCTAAAGTTTAAATGACAGTCAACATTTTATGGATCGGGGGTGAACTTGGAGTGATGCTTGTGTTTTGTTTTCTCCTTCACACGTTTGGCTCCCCAGGGAAGCAGCGACCCCAGCCTGTGGCTGCACCGGCACCAGCACGCTGGCAACACTGGGCAGAAGCTCTGAGCAGTTACACGGTCACTTACTCTATGCAGAGTTAATGGCACATGGAATTTCTACAAAAGCAAATTCACTATTCTTAAAACAAACAAAAAAATCAGAAAATAACAAACTTAGAAATAATATTTAAGATAACCATAATCCACTCCCCAGAAATTAACGGTTAACCTCTGGCTTACCATTTAACTATTCACCTTCCGATGTACTCATGCTCTGTCATATTTAATTTTTAGTAAAGTGGGATCACACTTTAACTGGTAACTAGATTTACACCCACTCATTCATCATTGAAAACCGTAATGTCAGTGTTTCCACATCACTTTTTTATAGCTGCCTTCCACTCTGTGATTAGTTCTCAATTTGCTCACAAATTCCCTACTGGTGGGTTGTTAGGAAGGGTCTAATTTTCAGCTACTAGAAGTTACTGAAGCTTAGAGTTACAGGGAAGGGTCTAATTTTCAGCTACTGAAGCTCGTCCTGCCCCACTGGCAGTGTAGGAGTGAAGAACTCCCAGTCACTGTCCTGTAATTTGGGCCCACGATGGCTCAGGGGAATTCTGAAGAAACTGGTAGCAGCAGGACACCCCCATGGGACCTGGCAATAAGCAGGAAAGCTCACTCGCTGCCCGCAGAAGGCAAGCATCCCCTTCACGGTGCTGCTATCCCTGGGGCAAGGGGACCCCACATAGTCCAGGCCTACACTACTGAGGGGCCTGCCCTCTACATCCAGCAGGCACATTCTGGAGGGAGCTCAGGCCCTCAGCCCAGGCACAGCACAGGCTGCCCCTTGCCAAGGAGCCCCAGGGCTCGGCCAGCTCCAAGCACAGCACAATCTGGGGTGTCTTATGAAGCTGCCGGGTGCTATGCTGGTGTAGACCCTGTCAGTTAGTGTCTTGACAAACCTCTGGATAAAAGGCAAGTGATCCTACTAGACTGAACAATGCCTGGCCTTGCTCTAGGGGGACAGTCCCAGAAGGAGGTCAGGCTGGAATTTTTCGAAGCTCTATTCCTGCTGTTCTGGAAACAGTAGGCAAGGTCACTAAAGCAACTAGTTTATTTTTTAACAGTTACTAAGGAAGGCCAGGTGGCCAAGGCGACAAATCTAGTACGTCAGGAGCCACAAGGCCTCCTTTGTTTGTGAGACCCTGGGGCGGGTCCTGAGTCTTTGTTAGGATGTGGCTCCACATTTCAGAGCCCGAGTGGGGACCCCATTGTTCCAGTTACCAGCGACACAAACCACTCTGGCCACAGCATCGCTACTGCACAGCCTTTACTCCAGCGCCCACTGACACTGCGAAGGCCACAGGCTGCAGAATTTTCAAAAACAATCACAAGCGGGCTTCCATGCACCATCGCGGCACACCTACCTTTCAACTCCAGGACCTGCACAATGGTGCTGTCATCACCGGCAACCAGAAAGGAAAGGGCAAACTGAATGTAGGCCTGACGGACGTCCTGCACTCCCTGGAGACACAAAGGAGACACGTATCACATGCAGACACACACACACACAAATGTGGCGACACCCACAGTGCACACATGCACTCCAAGAAGAACAAAGAAGCAGCCCACCCCCCGTCCCACTGGTGATCAGAGGGCTCCAGTCCGTAACACTGGTGACTTCCCACCGAAAGCAAAGGGCTTTTCCTTTGCTCTTTCCCCCTCAATCGTCTATCCTACTTTTTCTTCTTTCAAGCTCTACACTAAAGACAAAAGCAAGGGTGAAGCTTAGTTGTGTGCCTCCCCAACTGTAAACACAGCCTTAGTGTACAGGCCGCCCTACACAGAGAAGGGCCTCAGCCCGTCTCGAGACCATCTACTCTCGCTTGCTAGCCAGCGTTCTGGAAATCCAGCGATGACAGAAAGACCGGTGCTGCTCTGGATGAGACACCAAATGAGGTGATGTCTGGTCTTTATTAGAAATTATAATTCATCCCAGAGACCGAAGCACAGGCACTGTCACACTGCAAACCCAGGGTAGCCTACCCAGCACTGCAAGTTGCAGTCCCACCGGTGTCGACTGGGACCCAGGGACAGAGGGCACCCTCAGAGGGGGTCCAAGCCATCGCCAGCAGCCAGCACTTCAGGGGAATTCTCCAGGGCCACCTGATCAGTTCTGCTTCCCCGTAACTCTAAGAGCCCCCACATCACATCACCCCTGTTGTATGTGGTCATGTCAGTCTCGGCTGGACCAGAACTAGCAAGTGTGCGTAGATCTTTCACGATTTAAAATGAAATCCTTTCCCCACTTCCCTTATGCTAAAGGTACTTTCAGTTGGTGCCAAAAAGTTTGTATCGTGGAGAACTACTGCCCTGAAGGCCTGAAAAGATTCAGGAGGCTCTGCCTGCCAGAGAGTTCCATTCCACTTAGTGGCCCTAGAAGTGGTGGTGACCCTGGCGATGTCACCACTATGAAGATGCTTACTGACATCGTCATGTCGACATGCCGTGCAATGCTGCACAACTCTGATCTCCTCCACCCCTCCTGATAACCCAGGCAGAGGGTGCCTACCACCCTGTGCTACAGACGAGGACACCGGGGCCTTAACAAACTTGCTCAAGGTGGGTTACCCGAGTAACCCGAGTAGAACTGGGTTGGTAAGAAGCAACTGGACCCAACCAGCTTCGCGCTCGAAAGTACGACAGAGCTTTCTTCTCAGGGGTAAGGAACTCACTTGGTACCCTTTAGGCCTCTATGTGAGTATTTAATTACTCCTGTCTCATTCAGTTAGGTACATGCTTTTTCCGAAAAAAGAAGGGACACCCCACCTGGGCTCATAACAGCTGGATGTGGCCTCGCACAGTTCTTGTGTCCACGTATTCAGCTCACAGCTTAGTGATTATTTCTGGTCAGCATGACCTTACTAGATCAGTGTTGGTTTAGGCCAACACACTGAGGTGAGACCCCCCAAATCCCCCTTCGCCATTCTGAGGACTAACCTGTGGGCAGCTTCACAACATGGATACATGTTTGGATTCAATGGTCACTAAAGTCTCGAAAATAAGCTGCATTTCCTTAGAATCCCACTTGCCTCATTCCCCAATTCAGTGTTAATAGCATACTGATTACATTCCAGGCCGAGACAGGACACAAAACGACTAAGAGACTGTCCCTATCCTCAGGAAGCATAGAGCAACCACTGCTCCCAAGCAACCTGATGCCTGAAGCACAAGAAATTTGTTATCCTGGTTTACATAGGCCTGTGTTTCCAAAGAATGCTAGAAAATGGTAAAACTTATCTCATAAGTTAAATTAGGCTTTACCCTTCCCTAGTTAACTGGAAAGGTTCCATAAGATGGGAGTGGGGGGTGGAGGGGCATCCACTGAATAAGTTGTATTGGGAATTCGGTCCCTGGAATGCTGGTCCAGTTATCTGCCGTTCTAGATATTTCTGTCCTGCTTATACAAGCAGAGTTGGTATTACAGCCTTTCAAGAGTCACGTCAACAATGAATTTTGAAGTAAAACAAAACTTAGCTTACCTCCCCGACACCCACCCTGCATGTTCCAGATTCCTGACACTGGAAAAGAACAAGATCCCTGAGATTTCCACTCCCCCCCTAAACCCCCACAAGGAGGCTCCCGCCTGTCCACCTGCCCACAGAGAGCCCTGCGCTGGCCCTGGACCGCCGCCCTGCCCCAGTCCACGCCATCAAAGGCAAGGTCACACGCCTACTCCTCATTCCTACCCTGTGACTTCACAGGGCTATTATTCCAGAAGGAAGTGTCCTGGACTCTCTATGGCTTGTTCTGCAAAACATGGCCTAAAATAGACCAAAACATATTTGGTAAGACTGCTCTTTGCACAGGTTTTTAACGATGCTTCCTTTGGCTGGATGAACATACCCATAATTCTCTCTTCATGCTAACAGTGCCCTCCACATATTAAAACACACTAACAGAGCAGAATACCTACCAGCCTTTTCAAGTAAAAGGCAAGAAAAAAGGAGGTCGGGGAGGGGGAGGAGCACAGAAAACACCACGATTAGAAGAGATTTTTAAGAAACATATCAACGAAACAAAATGTGACCCCTGTTTGGATCCTGACTTGGACCACAAAGTGTAAAGGCATTTTTGAGACAGCCAGGAAAACTGAGGCGATAGTGAGAATGACTAATGGTGTAAGGTGCAATGACAGTGCCATAGTTTTGTCGTTTTTAAGCTACTCCCCATCAGAAGTACATGCTGAAATACATATGGTCACAGAGGATTTACACCAGATGGGTGGGAACACCCTGCCCAATCGGACTGAACAGGCAGATGGTGGCAGAGGCTAAAGTGAGGTGACAGGGCTTGGGGAACATGGTGCTGCCGTGTTTTCCAATGTTCCTGACTTTTCCTATATTTAAAAACATGTTCCTAATGTCTAGAAGCCATTTTGTAGAACATGCAAAGCACATGAGATACCTGATGTGAAAGATTTACACAAGAGAAAGGAAAAGTCACCCTGACAACAGCTCCCCCAGCCAGATCCAGAAGCCCAATGACTGGCGTAGATGATCCGGCAGCACAGGCAGCCGGGGCCTACACAGGTACGCCCCAGCGGGCTCCCTTGTTGTATGCTTGCTGGGAGTCTGCTTACCACCTATTTTACTCGATGGCCAGGCTGAGGTCCAGGTGGGAAGGAAAGGGAAGCCAATCATCACCAACAGGCTGATGCCAGGACATCTGCACTAGTGTACAAACAGCACTTGCTTCTGTTTAGAAATGCACTTAAACATCAGGAGCCACCACTTACTGAATGGAAGCTGCTGACACATAAGTATAGCATGGTGCCTATGAGACACTAAGGCCTGGAATTTTTTCCTTAGAGAACCTTATTTGTAAGTCTAGGAAAACCCTCAACACTGGGCTAGCCTCACCAAGCTATAAAGTTAGCTGGTCCTACCATGACTGAAACATCAATCTATTTATTACCTGACCATGTAAAAATTCTTAATCCCCATGGAAGTTTGAGAACATGGCCACCTGGGTCCAGAAGTCAATTATTCTAAGGTGCTGATCTCTGCCGGCCTGTTCTCTATGCTCAGGAAGGGGATGTGGAGAACTGGGCAGAGGCTATTCATAGCATTGGGGATGCATCAGGGAGAGCTGGCCCAGCAAAGGAAGAGGTGCTAAAATAACCTGTAGCTGGCAAGTGCCGTGGGGTGCCCTCACAGTCCTCAAGCTGTGCTTTCTCTTCAAGAATCTTTCTAAATCCAAGTGTAACTCCTACGGGATTGTTTTTTTAACCAACCAACCGTTCAGATGCCCATTCTCTTTGGCACATTCCAGCCCTTACTCAGAGTTATAGCTGGGAGGCACAGTCACATATTAAAAAGCCATAGAAGCCTTTTTGATGATGTCACTGGCTTAGACTCACCAGTGTTTTCTCCAAAGTAGACAGACTATGAACCTGAGGGCCAGAACTCTCCAAAAAGTCCATGCCAAGAGGCACGTGGAGACTAAATCTCCTCACAGGAATGCCCTATGAGGCTGAGCCCCCACAGCATTTCTCCTCAGATGTCAGGGTTATTAGGATCAGCCAAGCAATGAGGCCCCCATTGTCTGTCAGGGAGAGGCCTTCCTCACAGGCACCAATGGCTGCTAAGACGCATTTCTCTACATCAAGGCCTTCTACTCCATCAACATGATCAGGCTGGAGAGAGGAGGAAACCAAACCAACCCTCTTGGCCCTCCAAGGGGAGGGAAACACACACATAAGTGCAAGACACCCAGGGCTACTCACCTTTGGGTCCCTCTTGGTCGCCAGAGTGTACAAGGTCTTTTTATTCAAATCAAAATGGCTGGAGACGTCTCTGGCAGCCTCAGCACCCTGGGTCACCATGGCAGTCATCAGATTCAGGCAGGCTCGAGCCATCCTGCACGGGAGGAGGAGATCAGGCTGCTGGGAACAGCAGAGGTACAGAGCCAACTGTACACCTGGCTGCAATCTGCTATCCCCCAGCCAGAAAAAGGAGGGAGGCGGAGACATTGATTAAAACATATTAAGTCTGAGGAGGATCCAAGAAGACGAAATGCAAGGTACAAAGAAGATGGAAATGTCTCCTTGCATTAACTTATCATGGAACGTGGAGAGCCACATTTCATCCCTGCCTCCTCAGGGTACCAGAGGGGATGTCTTCCTGGTGGGATTCCCCAAAAGCGAGCTCACGGCTGCCCTTCCATTCTGCAGCTACTCAGAACCTGGTCTACTGAGCACCAACTACACGCCAGGCAGGACTGTGGTGCTGGGAAGAAGGCTTTTCATAAGACAGTCAAGACCCCTGCCCCTCACACTCCTGAACAGGGAGACAGTCTAAGACACAGAACACCCATGTCAAAGGCACAGCTTTAAAAATACACACAAAAATAGATAATTTCCTACACAAGCTAAATAAAAGACCACTTCTGCAAAGTCCTAAGGCAGTGGGGAGAGAGCCCTGATGACCTGGGAGAAGAGCCATGGGGTAGGACACGCAACGTGAAGAGCATGGAATGTTCCCAAGTCAGCAAGGGCCCCACTGGGCAGGAGTGAGAGGGATACTTGCTAGGAGCCAGCAAAAGTGAGGGGCCAGTCAAGACAGGAAGGGGGGACAGAGCCACAGTCACAGCCTCCAAAAAATGCTTAGCTTTCCTCATGAGAAGGAAAGATAAATTCGGGTGGAGGGTGGCACACAGGGCAAGCCCAGGGCCAGTCCTGCCATGTAAAAGCGGGTAACTTACCTATAGCCAGCGGCATACAGGGACTCACAGATGAGTTTCATGTGGTTATTCATTAGCTTTTTCACAATGTTGGTCCCCACAACATGAAAATGGGAAAGATCGCTTGCTGTCCGCAATAATATGGCCTCGAAAACTTGAAATATTAATAACCTCTGCGAAAACAAAAATGAAATGCTTATAAATGGACTCATTTCTTTTCCTCTTCTACATAAATGCTCCTTGTCTTAACCACAGCCACCGGTAAGTTTAAAACCTTCCACTGGCAGCATAGGGTCCAACAAAGCCTGAGCAGACAGGAAGGTGTCAGCTACCAGGCTGAACTGCCAGCTCCCAGGCTCTGGACAGTCTTGTCGCACAGTCTAGCTCAAGAGAGAACAGGCTGCTTATAGTTACATGAGAAAGTTCTCTTTGTGCTTGAACTTTACTGCTGTAGCAGTACTCACAGCAGTAAGCCTACGATCTCAACAGGCTCATAAACATTCCAAATTTGGAACCAGTCAACACTCAACTTGTGCTGGTACCTGGAACACACAGTTTTTACCATGTTTGTTAAAACAAGTCATGTCAAAGCCATTTAAGTTAAGAATCGATGACCTTCCTTCTGGAAAGACGCTCTTTACTTAGTGCTTTGTGAAAATGCCTTAAAAGGTCGCGATGCAAATATGAAAGCACATCTACAGCTCAGGCACAAAGCATGGTTTTCTGTAGGAAGCTGGTGACGCTTGGGAAATTTATAATCCCATTTCTCTTCACCAAGCTTAGAGCAACAGTAGCATTAACTGCGGCTTCTCTTAAGCAGGCCAGGTAAGGGATAACATACTTCACTTTCAGGTCGCTTCTCCCCGCTCAGGAGCTGGAAAATCTCTGCACACTCAACAGAAATCTTGATGTACCCTTCCACCACGTCGTACATGTCTTCTCGTGGAAGCATCTTGGCGGCAGAGACAAACGCTTCCAAGGCTGAAATAAGAGTCACATTCAAACATTAACAGAGACAGGTTCCCGTGAAAAGACCACGGCAGCTACAGGGACCTGCTTCTCCTACTGGGGTTGGCTTCCCTTCCTTACCCGCCTACCTGGCCACAGAGCCACTATGAATGTTATGGGCTCAACTTTGTTCTCATGAAATCCATACCCTGAAGTCCCAAACCCCTATGTGTTGATATCTGGAGACAGGGTTTCTCAGGAGTAATTAAAGTTAGATGAGATCTTCTAGGACTGGTGTCCGTGAAAGACGACAAAGATAAACAAGGGCTCTTTCTCCACTGGCCCTGTGAGGACAGTGGAGAGGAGGCAGGAAGAAGGTCCAGAAGAATGCTCACCAGAAACCCACAATGGCTGCACCCTGATCTTAGACTGCTGGTCTCCAGAACTGAGAAAATTCCGGAATGGCTAAGCCAGCCAGTCTGTGGCATTCTGTCATGGCAGTCATGGCCACTCCTGGAACCACCTGGTTACCACCCTTCCCCCTCAGAACACACAGAATTAAAAAGGAGGGCTGTTACTGGAGGGACAGGAGGTGTGAAGGAATCATTTTCCAAACTGTTACAACTCGTTCCTGCAGTCCAGGATGGCACGCAGTGAGGACGGGCATCTGCATAGCTGCCGTCTCTGCACGTCATCCTTACAGTCACCCCTGCACGAGCACCTACCTGTTCACAATGAGGGCCGGGAAAGCAGGTAGACTCCCTGCTCCAGTCTAACTGAGGAGACCAACATTAACTTCCTGAGTATTTGCTAAGCACCCACCACAATCGTTTAAATAGAGAATTACTAACTGAGGTAATGCTACAAAGCAAAAGTCCAAAAGTCAAAGGCATAATGATGGGAACAACTGGGGAACATGGTTTAGATTGGGAAGACTTCTTTAAGGAAGTAATGTTGAACCTGATAATGGTTAATAATAAGTTGGGGTGACAAGGGGAGAGATGGTGTTCTGGGTCAAGGATATGCAAGTCCCCGAGGTTAGGAAGTGCAGTATGGCCAGGCATGGTGGGTGGATGGGTAAGTGAATGGACAGGGTGGCCTAAGATGAAATCAGAGAAGCGGGCGGGGTCCATGAAGGCAGCAGGATACTGCTCATGGGCATCAGGGGAGGAGCAGCAGCCCTGGATTTCAGGAGCTGGAGTTTAAGGAGGTGCTGTCTATACCGGAATGACAGAGTAGACAGAGGGGCGCAAAACCAACACAACAAGGGAATGGACTGGGACAGAGGGAGATTTTTGGCAGATGTGATTCCAATCATGTCTGGGTGGTTGGAATTACCACTTACTGAGATGGGGAAGGCAGTAACAACATGGGGATAAGGAGTTCAAGTATTATGATAAAGCCTTTTCTCTATCTCCACTGAAGTCGTGGGCAGCAACTTCCAAAGACGTTGGTTTGGAGCACAGCTCTTCTCGATCCCGGGAACCGCCTCCCTGCTGCTGACATTGATCCCTCCTGAACACCCTCTGGGTTTTCACCAATCTAACCCTGCAGCGCTCCACATGCACCAACTGCAGCAAGTACCCTGCTATGTGAAGGAGGTACAATAAGAGATCAGAGAAAGAATGGAAAAAGAAAATTGAACACACACACACACAGAAATGGAATGTTATTTCTCCATAAAGAAAATTATGCCATTTGAGACAAGATGGACCTTTAGGGCATTAAGTGAAGAAAGTAAGATTGAAAAAAGACAAATACTATATGTTTTTATTTATGTTTGGACTCTAAACAGGCTGATCCTTAGAAAGAATAGAACAATGGTTGCTTGGGGGTAGGGAAAATGGGGAGATGCTGGTCAAAGAGGATAAGTTCCTGGCTCTAAGATGAGGTTAAGTTCTGGCAATCTCCTCCATACAGCACAGTGACTATACTCACCAGTACTGTACTGTACACTAGACAGTTATTAAGAGCTTTTAATGCTATCACAACAGCAACAACAAGAGAATTATGTGAAGGAACAGAGATATTAATTACCCTTACTGTGGTAATCACTTTGCAATATATACAGGTATCTCAAACCATCGGGCAGTATACCTTAAACTTATACGTGCGACAGATCAATAACATTTCAATAAAGCTGGAAAATAAATAAAAAGCAAAACAAACTTTCCTCACAGCTGGATTGAAAACAACCCCACTTCCATCCATCAATTCCACTCCCTGATCTTTCAATGAGGGGGATCCTAACAGGAAGTTAGGGGAACATATTGAAAGGCGGAGAGAATTCAAGATAGGGCCCTGACTCAAACACGAAGGCAGCACACCCCACAGGGAATCGTCTTCAGTCTCTGACTTTGGCTCTGCCACAACTTCAAATTATTTCTCCTGTATCCATGGCCCAACAGCCCAGATTTCCTACCAAAATCGGTTCAAATGGTACAGCACTTGGATGTCATGGAGCTATCTGTGCAAAACCCTGAAATGTGGTTATGATCTTTTTAAGCCTGAGGCCCGTCAGGCACCTGTAGGCATCACACCCCTCTGCACTTGAGGCTAGGTCGTGGGAACTATTCACAGGTGATCTTACTGATGGGAACCCCCTCCCCCACTTGACTGTTCTTGAAGCTCCACAGTGGCAAGTCCTGTGTGTCTGATTTTTACTCATTTTATCTCTACCCTAGAAGTAATAGCCCCCAGTAATAATGAATGAATGAATGAATGATATGTGTGATTCTGTGCTACAGAAAGTATTACCCTTCTTCCTAGCACTGGCTAACAGTTGTAGGTATCAAAAGGCTACAAACAAAATCTGTGGGAGAAAAACAGGAAAAGGAGGCTCTTATGGCCAGGAACGCTAACCTGAGGAAAAACAGTCACCACTTTATTTTGACATTCAATTGTGCTTTTTCCTCAGAACCTAAGGATGACAGAGGAGGTGTTGTGAAGGGTGGCCACACTTGCTAAAGCATGAAATTAAGTTACAGAATCTGCTCCCCTTCAGCCACTCGCTCAATCCTGCTCCACAGACAAACCCAGGCGGTGCCTCCGGGTCGCGCTGCCGCAGCTGTCCCCTCAGGCGAACGCCTGCGGGCCGGGGCTACTGCAGGCTGCGGGGCCTGTCCCCCGACACCCCCAAGCCGGGCCTGTCAGAACCCCAAGAGCTTCTGCTGTGTGAGTGCTAAGCAAGACGCCTGCATTTTCTCTCCCGGCCACTGCAACGAAGAGCTGGCCGGGCGCCGGGGGTGCTGCCGGGTGGGGCGCGCGTGCGGTCGCCCGGACTGTCCCTGCTAAGCGGTTCGGGCCCGTCGCAGGCCGTCCAGGGCCGGTGAACGACCCGCGCGGCGCGGAGCGGCCCCCGGGGGGCCCGGCCGCCCGGCCGTCCGCCACAGGGAGCGGGCCCGCGGCCGCCGAGCGGAGGGAGGCCGCGGCCACGGACGGGGCTCCGGGCGCGCACGTGCTCCCGCCCCGCCGGCCCCGCACTCACCGCGCTCGGCGCCCTGCGGGGCCCTCAGCTGGGCCTTGAAGCTCGCGCCCGTGAGCTCCTCACCGCGCGCCCGCTTGGCTGCGCCCCCGGGGGAGGCCGCTCCGTCCTGGCCGCCCCGGGCCTTCCTCTTCGGGCCCCCCATGGCGGAGCGGGCGGGACGCGGCGGGGACCCGGCGCCGAGGACCCCGCGGGGCGCGCGCTCCAGCCAGGCCCGCGCGCCTCTCCGCGCCGCACGTGCGTCGGGGGCGGGGCTAGCGGAAGAGGCGGGACTAGCGGAAGAGGCGGGGGCGGGCAGGCGGAAAGGGCGGGGCTTGTGGGGGCCGGGCCGGCGGAAGGGGCGGGGCTTGCGGGAGGCGTCGGGCTGCCAGTCTTGTCGCTGCGGGCGCCGCGCGCGGGGCTCTCCCCGCGCGTGTGGTCGGCGCTGCCGCGCTTGCAGCCCGGGTCCAGGGGCCACCCTCGGGCCCCCCGCGCCGGCCTGGGGCGCCGAGGCTAGAAGAACCCCCAGGTCCGCCACTCCCGCTGCGCGCTGGGTCTCGTCGCCGCGCAGTCAGATCAGCGCTTGACTAGGGGCCACCCTGGGGTGCCCACTGGGAGCGGCCTGGCAAGAGGGGCCGGGCGGGGAAGGCCCCCCGCGGGCACCTGGATGGGGTCGTGCTGTGCCCCGAACCCTGCCCTCTAGCTTATTTATCCCAGCCCGAACCGGACACACTGGTCGGGGGCGATGTGGTCCCGGGCTGACCTCTCCCGAGCTCCCCGGACTGGCTCCTGCGCGGCCTCGCGGGCTTTGGGGGGTGGAACCAGGTGAAAACCCCCCGCGGACAGCTCGGGGTCTCCACGTCCAAGTTCCAGTCATTAAAATGGAGGCAGGAAAGCCAGCCCGACCCAATTCTTGGGGCTGTCCTGAGCTGAGGCAATGATGTGATTCGTGAAGAAAGGGTTTTGATGGGACAGGAGGAGAGAATTATTGTGTTTTTGTAAAATGTCATTTGCTGACTTGAGAGCTGCATTAAATGCTCTGAAATAAAACAGGGGTCTGTGGGAGTAAATTGAGAGTCTGGGGCATTTTTAAGTACAGCTTCATGGACACTTGGTGATGTGTTCAAATAAATCATAACCCAGTTCATGAGATTATTCCTGGAATTCTGCATCAGGTGTCCTCTTTGAGGAAGAGCCCTCTTGTGTCCTATAAATAGTGTGTAGTGAGTGTCTGAGCCTGGGGCCCGGTCTGGCCTGCTGGAATTCAGAGTCTCCAATAGAAAAAGCCCATGGCATTGACCCTGAGCCTCTGGCCTGGCAAGACCATCTTCTGTGGAATGCCTATGTTGTGCACAGGGCAGAGGGAGTCACCCAGGAAATTTGAAGTGATGCCCAGTGATGCACTTGAGACAAAGATAGAGTCAAAATTCAACTGTAAATGGCAACATTCTTGTTAGTAAAGGTAAGGATTTAATTCTGGCTGCTGGTTCTGGTCTGTGGTTACTAACCAACCACCAACTTTGTTGTCTGATGGGACCAACCTGACCAAGAGGCAATTGGAAAAGGTAAGAGACATTAAAAACCCTGTATTCGGTTTCTGCCTGTGTGACTTTGGGCAAATTATCATCTCTCTCTTTTTTTTTTTTTTATAGAGGCATGCTTTATTTATTTGTTTGCTGGTTTGTTTGTTTTGTTTATACATGCACTGGGTACAGTCAGAAGCGCGGGAGGGTGAGAGAATTCACCAGAGCCAGAGCGGGGAGCAGAGCAGGCAGAGGGACCGAAGTACACTGCTGAGGGGAGCAGCGGGCGGCAGGAGAGGTCTGCACGCCATGTGGGACCCTCCTCCGGTGGCCGGGGAGCAGCCGGGGATCGAACCGGCACCGCAGAGGCCGCGGGCAGCTTCGCAACCCAGCGCCCAACCGCTGCGCCACCGGGGAGGCCCCAAATTATCATCTCTCTTATAAAGACTTAAGAGTGAGGGAACTTGCCTGTATTTCCCAGTTAATAAATGGCGGAGCCACTCATCCAGTTTATCTGAACCTCAAGTAAAAACAAAGAAACAAGTTGTCAGTGCCCTTCCTGACCTTAGCCAAGACATACCTGGTAAGATAAGACTCAGAAGTAAAGATGGAAGCTTCAGACTAATCCAGCTTGATGGCATGAACCGCTGATGCCAGGTCACTAAGCACACCAGTTCAGAATCCAGGCCTACCAACCAACCTTGGGATATTACATGACTTTCTACATAAAGGACCGCATGAAGGGAAAGGATCTTATTTGCCCCCAAGAACATTATGCTCTATTGAAGATAAGCATCACTATTCCTAGAACATTCTAAGCTGGTATCTACCTCAGGGCCTTTGCACTTGCTGTTCCTTCCATCTGAATCTCTGCCCAGACCTTACATGACAGACTTTCAGAATGTATAGGAAGAGCCCACATGTCAGGAACATGGGATCTGCTTTTTCTCACTCCCATCTTCTTACTTTCTTTTATTTTTCTTTATTTTCTCTGCCCACCCCACTGGGGATATTAGGTATTTATTTGTTTGCCAAACACCTTTACTAAGATGTGTGGTTTATAACAGCACAAAACGAAGTCCAGTGCTCCATGCTCACTCTATCCCAGGACTTGGCATACCACAGGGCTCAATAAATACTATTTGTTGAATCAATAAATGCCTGTGTTAACGAATACATAAACCTGTTGCTTGAGCTTGGCTAAAGGTATACCATCTTAAAAAGTAGGTTTACTCGTGAAATGCTGTAAGAAATCTAAGCATACAGATTTTTTAGTATATAAACTTGTGAACTGACCCCTGGACTGTGGTGAATTAGCAACAAGATGTGTCCAACCTGTAATAGCTAAGCACTTCATCTCCAGCAGCTACACTTTTCATTCATATCTGTTAAGTGGATGTTCATGTATTCCCATTTATCATGCATGAAGATTTATGTCAAGTTATAATAATCAAATTTAAATAGTAGTGGTGTTAGGGGGAAATGTCCTGAGCTAATCCCATACAAGATTTGTGGACTCCACTCCCACTCCAAACTAAAGCCATCAAGACATTCGGAAAGACAAATCCCATCACCACCAAAGGGAAGGTGGCTGGGACCTGAGGGTGGAGTTAAGCAGCCAGGTTGGGTATAAAAACCAAACACGTGGGCCTTGGGCTGGCTAGCTGTCACTCGCCTCCTGGCTTCACGGCTCCTGGCTTGCAGCCAGTTCTGAGTGCCATTTGGGATTCCAGATCGGCGGATCGGGTAGGACTCATTTAAAACTTTGTCTCCCACTTTTCTCCCTGAGCTGTCCATTTCCTCATTTCCCCTTCCCTTGTAAATAAACCTTTTATTAACCTTTCGCGTGTGCCTACAGCAGAGCATTAATAAGTCCTTTTAAGCGCGCGGTGAGGACCCACAGTCAGGCACCCCGTTTTGTATTGGGGCTGCCCTATAACAGTTGTAGAAGGACAGACAAATCATCCATTGGAACAGAATATAGACTAGGTTGCCAGAATGCAAGTATTAGGAAAGCTACCACTAAGTCCCAGTTTTCCAAATAGGGGGAAAAAAATCACATGAACAATTGTCATCACTGGACAGGTAGATTCAGGCATCTATCTCACATCTGGTCCTCTGACTTACAAATGTGATGTAATGGACCAAAGAGCCATCAAAACATTTGAGGAGGCTGTTGAGATGAGAAAGGACTTTGTAAAGTATGTCTGGGTCTTGGGCAAGCTGAATCGTGAGCATGATATCACCACTAATATCTCCCTGTGGGGATTTGAAACCAGCAAGTATTATATGAACATCACTGATGCCCCAGAACACAGAGATTTTGTCAAGAAAGCTCACAGGCACACCTCAGTTTGGCTGTGCTGGCCTGATTATTGCTGCTGGTTTGGTGAGTTTGAAGGTAGTATAAGAATTGGCCCACTTTCTGTTTCAGGTGTAAAACAACTAATGTTGGTGTTTACAAAATGGATTCCATTGAGCGACCCTACAGCCAGAGAGGATATCAGGAAGTCACTGAGGGTGTCAGCACCTATGTTAAGAAAATTGGCTATAACCTCAGCACAATAGCATTTGTGCCAATTTCTAGTTGGATTGTGACAACATGCTGGAGCCAGGTGCGGACGTGCCTTGCTTCAAGGGATGGAATGGCACCCATAAAAATGGCAATGCCAGTGGAATCTTGCCACAAACTCATCCAGTGCCAAACCCTTTCATCTCCCCTTCCAGGACATCTGCAAAATTAGTGATATTGGGACTGCCACTGTGGGCTGAGTTGCGATGGGTGTTCTCAAACCCAGCACAGTGGTCTTCTTTGCTCCAGTTAACATTTGCTTCAACATATCATGAAGCTTTGAATGAGGTTTATCCTGAGGACAATGTGGACTTCAATGTCAAGGACGTGTTGTCAGAGCTGGCTGTCAAAGATGGCAATGTGACTGGTGACAGAAAAAAAAAAAAGATGTCACTAAAAAAATCATTGGGGAAAGAAAGATGTGGGATGCAAAGCAGTCACAAACCTCTCCCAGCCTGGAGTGCCTCTTGACAATATGACTTTCTGGTTCCCCCAACCCCCCATCAGAAGGGAGAGGTGATTCTTTACAAGTCTGGGAGCAATTGGAACATGGAGGTCTCCAGGAACAGCTGAGTGCCAGAGCCATCAGTGTGTCATTGCCTCCTCTCCCTGTCTTCCTGGCTTGCTAGTTGAATTGTGACAATATTGTGCATTTGCATTGTCTTATGTTTTCCTCGGTCTCATTATTCAGCTTTCTTCCTGTGTGTCTGTCAATATTTGGTTACAGAAACATGGTAATTTTGCTTTGTTACTATCGAAATAAACCTGGACCACTAATTTCAAGTGTAATTATATTTTCAGAGAGGTTTGTCTGGAGTAAATCATCCTACTGGGCAGGAAGATTGACAGAATGGCAGGCCAGCTGCCAGGAGCACTCTAAGATGAGGAAAGTGGGTGAGGGTGATTGGGGTGGACAGGGAACCCTGTGCAAGTGAAGAGCCCTGGACAAGTGAAGGAGGGGGGCCAAGGTGCCCCCCCCAAGGAGACCAAGATTCCTGGAGGAATCCACAGCATAAGCAAAGGCACTGAGGCAGGAACGTGACCAGAGGTCAAGGACAGCAAGAGCATCTGTGCAATGGAGGGAGGTGCAGTGTGGTGAGAATGAGGGCAGCTGGGGAGTCGGCCAAGAGCAGCCCATGCAGCCCTTGTTGACACAGTAAGGTCTTGCTAGTACTTGGATTATCTCGGTTTGTGGTTCCCAAATGGGCGTGAAAGTGTCCAGGGTCTGGAGAGTGTCCACAAGTTGCCTGGGAATATTGTTCCAGGTGGGAAGACGATGATTCCTGATAACTATGGCAAACTGCCACCTCGACGGGGGACAGCTCCAAAATTAGAGTGCGACATTTCCTCTGATGAAGTCCTGGCTTTGCAACTCTGGGGTTTTAGTGGTTACTGTGCTAGAAAGAAAGAACCAAGAAAAGTCGACAGAAACAGAGATGGGGGGCGGGGGCGATGCCCAATTGTGGTTACTGAGAATAACATAAAAATATTTTTCCTTTTGAATGTGTATTTGTTTCAAACAACCACTTAGTTGTTAGGACATATGTACTTATTAAGTTGTTAGGGTCTAGTTACTAAATGAATGCAACAGTATAGTACATATGTGTGTGTTTGTTTTGGCTTGGGGCCTATAGAAAATCATTGAGATGCAAAGGGCGCCATGAACTGAAAACATTTGGGAGCCTCAGCTCCCCCCTGGAAATCTATTCTGTTGATCCTGAATGCCTTTCAGGACGTTGATTCACTTTTGTTTCAGTGGCTTTAGGCTTTGCTTTGGAAATAACCATTTAAAATTCTAAATTTGGGCCTCCCCGGTGGCACAGTGGTTGAGCGCTGGGTTGCGATGTTGCCTGCAGCCTCTGCAGCGCCGGTTCGATACCCGGCTGCTCCCCGGCCACTCCCCGGCCACCGGAGGAGGGTCCCACATGGCGCGCAGACCTCTCCTGCAGCCCGCTGCTCCCCTCAGCAGTATACTTCGGTCCTTCTGCCTGCTCTGCTCCCCGCTCTGGCTCTGGGGGATCCTCTCACCCTCCCGCGCTTCTGACTGTACCCAGTGCTTGTATAAATAAAAATAAATAAATAAATCTTTTAAAAAAAAAAGGAAAAAAAATAAATAAAATTCTAAATTTATTTTGTAGACCCACGTTCATAGCAGCGCTATTCACAACAGCAGAGAGGTAGGTAGAAGCGGCCTAGGGGTCCACTCGTGCATGAATGGGCAAGCCAGGTGTGAGCAACATGCACAATGACTATTTTTCCACCTTAAGAAGGAAGGGAGTTCCACCCACGCTACACAGAGGTGAACCTTAAGGTCTTCGTGCTAAACAAAGTTGGCTGGTCACCGAAGCCCTAAGTCCACCGCTATGAGACATGCAGAGTAGCCAAATTTACTTAGTCACAGAAAGCAGAATGGCGGCTGCCAGGGGTTGGGGGGTAGTTTGTGTTTAAGGGCACAGTGTTTCGGTTTCTGAAGAGGAGAGAGTTCTAGAGACGAGGGTGGTGATGGCTGCGTGATGATGTGAATACTTAATGCCACTGATGAAAATGATGAAGTTGCTAATTTTGATGTTATATGTGTCTTCCCACAATAAAAAAATATTTTTTTTAATAAAAGGAAGGCTACATATGTCATGACTTTGAGGATTTGATGTCAGATTCAATGACACTCTGGGGGGAAGCCAGGTCCCCAAAACTCAGGGAGATCACAGAGGGCTGGGGGAGAGGAACACTTCCCAGCAGCAGCAGAAGGGAAGAGATAGGCGAGGAGGCCAACGATGGTACAGAGGTGGGGAAGAAGGGAGTAGTCAGAAGCCAGAAGGGCCTCCCTTCTGTGCTGTCATTCAGAGGAATGAGCTGGAAACCTCACCTGTCCTCACAGAAGAAGCCAAAGACATGAAGATCTAAACTACCTAAGAAACAAAGACATTCTTAGGTGTTCAAATGGAAACAGGGTCATATGCTCAATAACTATTATAATAATGCACTGAGCCCACGAAGTGGTTATATTGATGACGGCATATGCAGCTCTGAGCTGATCAAACACCATCCACCACACAGCGGTGGCAGACCTGGGATTCGAACCTCTGAGCTCTGGCCAAGTACCCAGATAATGAACCTCCACCTGTACCACCACAGCTGGTAGGTGGGTGCACTTGGCTTTCCAGAGCCAGGCTTTCATCTTTCCAGTCTCAGCATGCTTTCCATTCTGATGGCAGAGTACTCAGGAGGAAGGGTGCCTGGTCCCCAAAGGGGAAGGGAGGAGAATAAGAAGGTGAAGAAGGGGGTTCAGGGGCTCTGAAGCAAACTGTCCCCACTGTCAGGTAAGACCCATGTGAATGGACTCCCTGTGATGTTGCTGAAGGCAGTTGAGTCTGTGGTGGCCACCAGCACCTTCCAGTGCTGTAAGGAAGAGAGGGTATCTGGTGCCTCCAGGATAGAGCACAGGCTCTTATCCAGAAACTAAGTTTACCACTTGGAATTCTTGGGAATTTTCATACTGAACACTCCCATGGAATCCAATCATTGACAGAGCTCCAAGAACCCCCCAACGTTTGCTCATGTTGTATTCTTCTTTCACAAAAAGGAAGACATGAATAACATATGAACAGACTGACGGCATGTATGGGAAAATAAGTATTTTTTTAAAAATCAAGGAATGTCAAGGAGCCAGCGTAGATGTAGCCCAATTTCCTGAAATCCTACATCTAATTTAAACAGGTTATGGGCTTTGAGAGCCAAAATGGATATTGCATCCCAACCTTTTCATTTTGCAGATGTGAAAAAATGAAAGGCAGGCAGCTCAGACGCCTCCTTGGGTGGGAGAGGGGCCGCCATCCTTGATGCCTTTGCCCTTGGATAGACTGTCCTGGGGGCCTCCCTTCTGTGCAAATATTCCTCAAGGCCACCTTCCCTTTTGGGCTACACATTCCCCCCATCCCTTCTGGTGTGCCCCAGGGCTTGTAAGCCATAGCAAGCAGCCTCTTTGGTATCAATGTGGCTTCAGTGCCAGCTTCAAACACAAACTACCATTTGTTACTTTCTAAAAAGCCTTTTTCGCTCTGGAAAACATTGGGCCTCACTCTTCAGAGCTAGAAAGGTTGATTTCTTTGTGCCTGACAAATGGCGGCCTATGTCTTCTCTGATGGGCTGCAGCCCATCCTTGTCAAAAGCCAAAAGCCTCACCCTCATGGCCCAGCTGAGCGCATAGGCGCAGAGCACGACACACAGCATCTTCCAAGCCAGGCTTGGGCCTGTGCAGAGGACAAGAGCCGGGTTCTCAAGGAAGAAGGATTGAAAGAGGGGGCAGGATCGCTGTCGAAGAAAGAAAAGGCAGGGAAGACAAGTCATTGGCAGAGCCCTGCATGGCTGCTGTCACACACTGAACGCACATTGTGGGCACAGAAACAGCTCTCAAGCCTCTCTGTGCAAAGGGGCAAGATTGCCCAATGTGCCCGATTTGCAGGGACAAAGGGCTTCAAAGCCAGCTGCAGACGACCTATGTGAATGTGTGTCTTCAGTTTCCCCATCTGAGAGATGAAGTTACTGGCAAGACCAGGGTCAAGTTCAAGGTATTGTGACCTGTGCTGTCACTCAACACTGTGCCAACGAGCGCCCATACTGGTGGGATGCTCTGCTGTCGCCGTTCTTGAAATTAATAATTTTCTAACCAGGGACCCCGCCAGGTCCTGGGTAACATCTACTTCCTAAGGTTTTTTTTTTTTTTTTAAGATTTTATTTATTTATGTATACAAGCACTGGGTACAGTCAGAAGCGCGGGAGGGTGAGAGAATTCACCAGAGCCAGAGAGGGGAACAGAACAGGCAGACTGACGAAATACACTGCTGAGGGGAGCAGCGGGCGGCAGGAGAGGTCTGCGCGCCATGTGGGACCCTCCTCCGGTGGCCGGGGAGCAGCCAGGGATCAAACTGGCGCTGCAGAGGCCGCGGGCAGCTTCGCAACCTAGCGCTCAACCGCTGCGCCACCGGGGAGGCCCTACTTCCTAAGGTTGTTATAAGTTTTAATATTTGAGAAGAACTTTATTATTTGATTTGTCCCTCATCAGACTGTTGGCTTTGATTGCAGCTCTTTTAACTGTGCCGACTAACCAAGAGGCTAAAACTGCCTTTGATTTTTAAAATTCCATCTTAGGAGAAAGAATCTAGGGAAAACTGCTTGGCAGAAAAGATGATTCCTCTTTGTGCCCCAGAGCAACTTTACAAGCGATTTGACCTTGTGTTTCCCTCCCCATTTTTCATCCTAAGAATTTTTATTGAGCTCCAGAATTTAGGTATTTGATTGTATATTTACAGAGAAGGAAAAAGGGTGTGTGTGAAAATAATTGCTTGTAGACACAAAGGTACTTGGAAAAGAGAAAGATGAATATTGAATTTCTTGCAAGATTCCAAAATTCTTAAAGTTCAGCTTAGGAGTAAAATCAGATTTAACAGCGAGTGGCTGAGGGTGGAAGGATCCTTTCTCTCCACAACAAGCAGTTAAACTACTGTCCCCCTCCCCCAACATCTTTCTGACTTGGCCACTTTCCCCTTCTCTCCAGACCTGCAAAGCCACAGTCCAAAGCCCCTCCCCTCCTGACCATCTCCCTTGACCTTGTCAGTGATTTTTTTTCTACAGTTTCATTGCTATATAATTCATATACAGTACAAATCCATTTAAAGAGCACAGTTCAGGGGCCTCCCTGGTGGCGCAGCGGTTGAGCGCTCGGTTGCGAAGCTGCCCGCAGCCTCTGCAGCGCCAGTTCGATCCCCGGCTGCTCCCCGGCCACCGGAGGAGGGTCCCACCTGGCTCACAGACCTCTCCTGCCACCCACTGCTCCCCTCAGCAGTGTACCTTGGTCCTTCTGCCTGCTCTGCTCCCCGCTCTGGCTCTGGTGAATTCTCTCACCCTCCCGCACTTCTGACTGTACCCACTGCTTGCATAAATAAATAAATAAATAAATAAATAAATAAATAAATAAATAAATCTTTAAAAAAAAATAAAGAGCACAGTTCAATGATTTTTTGTATATTATTAATTTTTTAAGTTGTCAGAAATACATGGAACATAAAATCACAATGGTAGTTGAGGGTGTTACCAACATTCACACTATTGTGTAACCAGCAGCACCACTGTCGACTTCAAGAACTTTTTTACCACCACAAACAGAAATGATCATTAAACAGTTCAGTATCTCTTCACTCCCCTGCCCCCCCAGTTCTTGGTAAGCTCTGATCCACTTTCTGTCTCTGTGAATTTGCCTGTTCTGGATATGTTATGCAAACGGAATCCTATACTATTCATTACTTTGTGTCTGGACTTTTTTCACCTAACATAATGTTTTCAAGGTTCATACATGTGGTAGTATTTTGTTATCAGAAGTTCATTCCTTGTAATGGCTGAATAATAGTCCACATTTTGTTTATCTGCTCATCTCTATTGTGCGTAATATGGCCATGAACATTGGCGGTATCTGTTTGAGGCTTTTCCATTTTGGTTGGGCATCTGATCCCTGGGCCCCCTTTCAATGATTCTTGTCCAGTTGCTCTCAGCTGCCAGCATAATCTTTTACCTACATACACCTGATCATGTGACTGGTCAGCACACAGCCCTTTATTGGCTTAAGATGACGCTGGAAGTGCTCATGAGATCTAAGCAACAGATGGAAGTAATCCTCGCTAAGGTGGCCCATTCCTGAGCCCTGGTCACTCACCTGTCTATGTTACTTTGCCCTGTACTTTGCTCATGGCTCTATCCATTCTAGACTTTTCTTCTATGAAGCCCCCTCTTTTTTTGTATTTCATGCATGCTGTTCCCTTTTCTAAAATGTTCACTCTCCCGACATTTGCTACTTTTTCCTTGACCAACTTTCCCCATTTTTCTCAGCCTCCTTGCCTTCAAAGGCCCCCTAACACCTCTTTCTCCAGTTCAGCCTCCCCTCTGCTGCCGCCATGACCCCTTGTCCTTCACAACCTCGAGTTCACTTGGAATTATCTGTCCAATGTCTGTCTTCCAAGCTATAATAGTGACTAATATTGATCGAGCACTTACTATGTGCCAGAACCTGTCCACTCACCTCACTGTATCAATTCATGAAAGCCTCAGGAGGAGGAGGAGCCGGGTTTTACAGACAGGGGAGCCTGAGGTACTGTCACAGTTGGTGACTTTGCTGGCCCCTGGACAGCCCCAGGGGGCGAGGTTGGCTCCCCACGCCAGCACCCTAGACCCCCACCACAGGGTGCGCACCCACAGGTACTCAACTGGTATCTACAGTGGGTGAATGAAGCAGGGTTTAGAGCAAAGGTTACTTACCAGAGGAGTCCTTCCCCACCCCCCAGCCTCAGTTTCCCCAAGGCAGAAAATGCACATTATTTGAGAAGGCAGAGAATTGTAGTGTAGACTTTTTTATTGTTAAAGCACAGCGCCTGGCAGCCAGGGTCCCGCTGGACAAATACCGAAGTTTAGCATCTGTCTCCCCGCCCCAGACAGGGAGGGAGCCCAGCGCCAGGAACCCCAATTCCGCAGACCCGACCCCGCTGCAGCCCCCCGCGGGACTGACGCCTTCCCGTCCTCGGGCCTTGCGGTCAACCTGCGGGAGGCGCCCCGGGAGGCCGGGCGCTGCTTCCTCTGCTCGGGCCTCCGCGCACCCCTGGCCTTGGCCTTTGGGAGCCCGCGGGGGCAGCGCGCCCGGCCCCGCCCCGGGGCCTCATTATTCACGTTTCCGCGTCAGGAGGCCGCGGACTTGGCACGGCCGCCCCGCGGCGTCGGGAACACTTTGTGCCGCGCGCCCCGGCCCGGCCCTGCTCCCTCGGCCGGCGCGCCAGGCTGCCCGCTGGGTCTGGGGCGCCGGCCCGGGGGTGCTCGGCCGGGGCGCGGGCCCCGCGCGCCCGCACTTGTCCCCGGCGCCCACGCACGGGTCTCCCAGCCCCGGCGCCGGCCGCGCGCCCCCCGCGCCCCCCGCGCCCCCCGCGCCCCCCGCGCCCCCCGCGTCCCCCGCGCCCCCCGCGCCCGGGACTGAGCGTCCGAAGGCGGGTCACGCCGCGCGCAATCGAGGGGTCCAGAAGGACGCGGCGGCCCCTTCTCAACAAAGCCCCGCTGTCGGCAGTGGGGCGGCTGTTCGCGCCCGCCCCGGGTCAGGTCCTCGGGGCGTCGCGGATGACCCGCCCGCACAGACTTTTCGTGGTCGGCGCGAAAAGAAACTCGCCCTGGGGGAGGCCCGATGCGTTTGAAGACCCCGCGCCCCGCGCCCCCAGCTCGCTCTCGCCCTGGCTGCAGGAGCTGGGGCAACGCGCGGGGCCTCGGTCTCCTCCCCGCGAAGGGGGCGCAGCCGCGTGTTGGCTCTGCACCCCGAGAGCGGCGGGCGCAGGAACCCCTCGCCGCGGTCCTCACCTCGAGAACCCCACCTTCCCGTGGTCCCGCCCCGGCCTCGGCCCCGCCCCAGGGGTACCGGGGCTGAGCGCGCGGCGCCGGCTCCAAAGTGCGTCACGGGCACCAGCCGGGTCCTCCCGCGGCCGGGGAGAGGCTGGGCTCGGGCCAGCGCCGCCGGGTCGGGGTACCGGGCCAGCTCGCGGGCGGGGGCGCGGGCGTGGAGGCGCTCCAGGGGCGCGGCCTCGGCGAGCTGTTGGGGGCGCCCTCCTAGGCGGGCAGCGCGCCAGGGATCGGCCTCCACCCGCGCCGGGCAAGCCAAGGCTACACGTTCCCTCCGGGCGCCCCTTGATTCTTCCCGCGCGGCGGCCGCGGAGATTTCCTCTCGGGGAAACCACACCGCGCGGATCCTTCCCGGGGCGCCCCGCCCCGCCCCGGTTCTCCGCCTTCTCCCCTTAGCTGGGGGGCCGGGGCTGACCCGCCTCGGGGAGGAGGTGCTGGCAGCCTGGCCCTGGAGGCGGCGGGGACCGGGGAGCCGCGGGCCCCCGACGCGCTCTGCCATGTGACGCCGCTGTCCCTCCAGCGACCCCCCGCGCGCCCCGGGCCCGCGCCCGCGCCCCGCCGCGCCGCGCACGATGCTCCTGCCGGGCCCCGCGCGTCCACCGCCCGCGCCCCAACCCGCGCCGCAGCCCGGCCTCCGCCGGCAGGTAGAGCCGCCCGGCCAGCTCCTGCGCCTCTTCTACTGCACCGTCCTCGTCTGCTCCAAGGAAATCGCGGCGCTCACCGACTTCTCGGGTAAGAAGCGCCCTCCCTCGCCGCGCGCCCCCCGCGCCCCTGTGCGCCCAGGTGAGCCCTCTGCGGGGCGACCGCCCTCGGGGGCTCGGTCAGGGTGGAGTAAAGTAGTCAAGTCGGGGTGCGCTCAGGGACAGTTTTCTCGCCTGAGGTGAGCCTTTGGCTTATAGGTGACTGCGTGCAGGGTGGAGGCAGAGCCCCCTCCCGCTGTCGGAGAAGGGGTGGATAAAGTATTTGGTGTTTCTCGCCCTGCTGTTGACCTCGTTAATTTCCCAGCACCAGGGACCGGATTCTGACCGATGCGAGTCCGCTAGAGGCTCCTTAAACTGAGCCGCTGACGCGCCCAGCGCTGTGGAATACACGTGTTTATGGTCAGAGGAGTGGCACCTGGTTTGCCACCCGCTTAGTCCGGGTGCGCCCCAGCCAGGCTCCCTGGTGCCCATGTAAAAGGAGACTGGTGCAGGGGACACGTGACCCGAGGTATGTGCTGACAGGCCGGAACCCCCAGGGGACAGGAGGTCTGGTGGAGATGCTCAGAGAAATAAGCAAGAGCTTGCAAACAGGAGATTCAGGGGCAAGACTTTACCCCGAGAGGTACCAGCTTCCCCGCTCCGACCCCAGCCCAGTTCCAGCCTCAACAAAAAATAACTGAGTTCCCCCTCCCAGGAATCCATGAGGCGTCCTGTTTGGGAAATTGGACCAGGGCTCCCAGCTCTTGTCAGATAAGTTTTGGAGCTGTAGGTGCGGCATTGCAAAAGCCAAGAGAGGAAGTTTCTGGGTTGATGGTGGCTCTAGGAGCCTTTATTACCACTGTACTTAATTTGGAGACACAAGTCCTTGCCATGGTACCTGAAGCTCCCTCCAGACAGACTGGAGGCCTTCACTGTTTCCCAGCCCCAAGCCAGTGCAGGAAGCAGCTCTGAACCCCACTCTCCCCCTTCCCCAGGAATCTTTTGCCAAGTCCAGGCTTTGCATAGTCCGGGTAGGGGCCCTGCCTGCAGGGTCTTTTGCAATATAATCTTGGTAAAGGGAGTCACCCTGCAGCCCTGTTTGCGCAGACTAGTACATGGCAGGGAACACTGGCAAACCAGAAGCTGAGTTGGGTTTCTAGTTTACTTACAGAGACTGTCATTGTTAGCTGAGAGCTCTTGGGTCAGAGGTTCTTTGCTTTGAATATTTTATATCAGGGCAGTGTTTCTACCTAGCAAAGGAAGCCAAGATATGCCTATTTGGCAAGCCAACCGTGGTCCTTAAAATGGAGTACCACAGGGTCAGAACGCTGTGGCAAATGTGCAAGGGAATTACTTTTCAAGTGCTATTGACTTTTTTTTTTTTAATAGAACTTTCCTGGCTGCTAGAAAAGTTCTGTATTTGCTGATTTAAATGATGAAGAGTGTCCTGAATTCAACCATGGTTTAACTCTGAATATTAAGGAAAGGGTAGAAAGATAACCAACCCTTTTTTTGATGACATCATTCCAACTGAACAAATATTGTTTTAGGTCAATTGCAATGTGACCATCAGATTGTTTTTGTAGATCATAGACATTTCAGAGTTTGTTTCTTTAGTGAAGCTGTTGGATACTTGTGGCAGTCTAAACAGAGAGGCTCTATCCTGAGGGAAATTGGATGCCTTGATACCTGTTCTTCTAAGGAACATTAATGATGAAAGGAATTTCCCTCTGCCTTTCTGCAAACCTGAACTCCAGGGTTTAAATATCCCTGAGCCAGCAGTAGGTGGTGGTATTGCCAGAGCATCCACAGTTCCCTCCACTTTTCCCCTGGCCAGCCTTGCTTGCTCTTCAGAGATCTGAAGGCTAGGAAGAAAATGTCAGGGAACCTTTTTTGGGAGAAAAATAGAAATGTAACATCATCCCAAACCCCGGACACACTCAATGTTATATCTCAAGTCTATACTATGTGGCGTGGGAAAGATATTGGAAAAGTCTCAAGGAGAAAGATGCAGTCTTCCAAGTTGATCAGTTTCACTTGAGACTGAATGAACCTCAGGATCTCCCAATCATGGGATGTACATGATGGAAAATTCCTAAGCTTGGAAGGTGACAGTCTGAGTCTCAGTGGAATGTTATATTTGAAGCAGTGGATCCTGATCCTGTAATTTCAGTCCCCCCTCCCTCTACCTTCACCTCTTGTCCTTACTGCCTGGGGCCAACTTTCTTGGGAACAGGTGGCCTAGTTGCTTGGAGGGGTGTATAAAAACCAGAGGCCTGGAAAGAGATGGTGGCTCTCTTCTGAGGAGCCTTCTAATAATAGCTGAGCACTGGAGACCAGCATTTAACTATGCAGATACTTGTTTGTTTTTTTTAAACATTGAAAACTGAAATCACTTGGGACCACTTTCATCCTGTGAGGCAGAGGTTGGAGGAAAGATGGTGTATCCCCATGAAAGAAAGTACCAGAATGTCAGGGATGGGTCTCAGCCAGGGTCAGTGCAGAGTTTGGGAAAGTTACCTAAGCTTTTTTCTTCTTTGCAACTCTTCCTTGAGCCTTTTCCTAAGGCTGTCAGCTGGTGTAGTTTTCCTGGGTCATTGATTCACTCCTCCTCTGCCCCCTCCCCCCCCCCAGATTCCAGCATCAGATTTTAATAAGCCAGAGGCTACATGGTGGCCTCCTTCTCCCCCTACATGCTCGTGACTTGTGCTAATCACCTCCAAGCCCACTGGAAAACAGGCTCCCCAGACTTCCCCTTCTCTCTCAGCCCTGAAGATAGCGGGATGAGACCAGAGGCCCTGGAAGACCCTGCACTTTAAGCAGGTCCCAGGAGGTAAGCGCTGTTCGTGTAAGGTGTGTGTGTCTCATCCTTAACCCATAACTCAGATGCATTTGGCTTTCATCCCCTCTGTGGGATGGAGTTCTGTTCTTTTGATTGCTTTCCCAAACTGAGGATTTGACCAGAGATCAAGTTGATCATTGATTTTTTTTTTTTGTTTAAACCAGAGGTATAATGCTGTGTTCATCTTTGTTCAAAGAATGAGGCCGGGATCTGGAGCATGAGGGTAAAGGCTGAGAGGAGGGGGTGTCAAATTAAGTTTCAGCCCTAAAGAGCAAAATATACTCTACTTTAGCCTGCCTGACAGGGATGTTTCAGTGTCTCTGGCCCTAGTTGGCCAAGACCCTGAGTTCTTGTTCACTGTGTATGTGGTTTTCACTGTGCTGAGGTCAGGCAGGGTCTTCCCTCCCTACTTCAGCCCAACTCTGCCTTCTGCTCTTTGTCTTTCTTTTTTTTTCATCTTGAAGAAGTTCTAAATGGTTGATGGGCTTGTGCAAAGGGATGGGGGAGGAGAGAAGGCAAGGGTGGCAAATGTTTCTAGTTTCCAAGAAAACTGACCTTTGAAAGTAGCATAATCTCACGTGTCCATGTGCGTCCTGCCCTCGGACACACAGGAGTGAATGTGGAAAGCAGGAAGGCAAGGAGATGAGAAGCTAGGAGCGTGGGGGCATCCTCTAAGACCTCCCTTACATCCACACATGCCAAGATGTCAAAGGGGACAGTTTCTCTGGATCGATATTCTACTCCCCATCATCAGTTGCCTAAGCAAGCACAAGGTGGACAGGATCATTAGCCTTCCTGAAAATAAACCTGACCCTCATTCCTTATTTCATTGGCCCAGACTTGCAGAATGTATAAAAATGGTAACACAGCAAATCTTGGTGACCCAAAAATGGGAACTAGCTCCTGAAGGAGGGGATGCAGTTATCCATGTAGGAGAGGGTGAACCTTCCTATTCTCAAATAAACAGTGGGTTTTCAACCCTGGTTGCACATTAGAAAGCCTTGGGTCTAAACAAATGTATGGTTGCACAAGCAGCACCTCAGGGCTTCTGATTTAATAGAACCAGGCATTGGTTTCTTTTTAAAAGTTCCCAGGCAATTCTGGTAGATTGCCAGAGTTGAGAGCCAGTGCTCTAGTGTTCAGAAGGTGGAGTCCTCCTGCCTGTGCAGCAGTTCATTCAGGGGCACACAGGCATGAACTAGGTGTCCTTCATCACCCTATGCCCAGGACTGACCACCAGGGAGTCTATTGTCACTATTAGGTTATCACTGCATCCCAACACACACACGTGAAGACATATGCACACAGCCATACACACATCTCAACATAGATGCCCACACATGGGCCCATGCATTCCAAAGTGCACACACATACATCCCAACACAGAGCGTGTACATGCATGCATCTGAACACACATGCACACACATGCACACAGGCACAGGTACATCTCAACACACACACACACTACTCTGCATTTTATTGTGTCTTAGTCACATCTTTTATTCAGGGATGTCTTCACTTGTAAAAATTTTATGGAGAGAAAAGCCAGCTTGTAATCAAAGAAAAATAAACCCAGAGCTTGAAGGAGTCATCCAGCTGCCACAGAAGAAGAGAGATGAAGAGCAAATGTCTGTAGCTGGTGATCTGTCTCCATGGAAAGCAGCTCCATTGAAAAGTGTTCTGCCAGCCCTTTCTGTAGTGGGGAGGCGGCATCTAGATGAGCAAGTGGTCGTATTATTGATGGCTGTGGTCTCCCAGGTGCTTTATTGGGAAGGGTAGCCTAGCAGCCCTTTGAAGGAAGGAACAGAATGGGAGAGGGTGAACACTAATTGAGCAAGTGTCATCTGTTTAACCTCCAGTATGACTTCATCCTTACAATGGCCTTACCAAGTGAGTGTTACAACTGAGAACCCAGGCTCAGAGAAGTAACTGGCTTGCCCAGAGGGTAGGGACCCAGAGGGTAGAGACTAGGCCACCCTGAGGTTTTATGATACTGTTGCCATGTTAATATGGCTGGTATACCTATATCATTATGTGAGGAATAGCTTTTCTTAATTAACATAAATCCTAAAGACATCAACATCTTAGTGTTGAAGGAGAATCTCAGATGGGAAAAGTAGCTAAGCAAGTGACTGTGGTTTGCTTTCTCTCAGGTTCACCTTCTTACTATGGGGCCCTCTTCTGCTCCCCTTAGCTGGTGCCTACATAGGTGCATACCATTTCAATTAAAACTCCCCCAGTATGGACAGTGACTTCTTTGACTTCCTTTGGCACTGTAAGAGCAGTTGGTGAGCTACACTATTGGTGTTTTCGAATGTTTTTTTTTTTTTTAAGAGGCATGTATTTTTATTTATTTATTTGTTTGTTTG
The DNA here is from genome assembly GCF_964194135.1 of Talpa europaea. Classification (NCBI taxonomy): domain Eukaryota; kingdom Metazoa; phylum Chordata; class Mammalia; order Eulipotyphla; family Talpidae; genus Talpa; species Talpa europaea. The sequence goes on from NC_140070.1 coordinate 139,696,125, forward strand.
TTTGTTTGTACATGCACTGGGTATAGTCAGAAACGTGGAGGGTGAGAGAATTCACCAGAGCCAGAGTGGGGAACAGAGCAGGCAGAAGGACCGAAGTACACTGCTGAGGGGAGCAGCGGGCGGCAGGAGAGGTCTGCGCGCCATGTGGGACCCTCCTCTGGTGGCCGGGGAGCAGCCGGGGATCGAACCAGCACCGTAGAGGCCGCGGGCAGCCTCGCAACCCAGAGCTCAACCGCTGCGCCACCGGGGAGGCCCACTATTGGTGTTTTAGACCCACACCATTCACTGTCCATGCTTATTCACTCATTCAATCCTCACAACCCTATAAGTGGGATACTAGTCTGACAAATTGAAGAAACTAAGGCAAAGAGAAATTAAGAAACTTTTGGGGATTTGAACCCAGGTAATGTCTCTAATACTAAAACAAATCCATCCTAAGTAGTTTAAAGCAACACCACCTCTGTAATGTTATTTTTAAAAGATTTATTTATTTATACAAGAACTGGGGTACAGGCCAGAGGCACGGGAGGGTGAGAGAATTCACCAGAGATAGAGCAGGGAGCAGAACAGGCAGATGGACCAAAAACACTGCTGAGGGGAGCAGCGGGTGAGACAGGAGAGGTCTGCCGAACCATGTGGGTATCTCCCTGGCCGGCCGGGAATCAAACCTGCACTGCAGAGGCTGCGGACAGCTTCACAGCGCTGCGTTCAACCAGCCGTGCCACCCGGAAGGCCCTCCACCTCTGTAATTGTACTGTTTAGCTCAGAGCCAAATCTTTCCCAGGACTTACTGGCATTGTCCATTCTCTATCCTGTCTGTAGACAGTACCATCCACCCCCAAAGAATTGCTTATAGACTAGGATCTGTAGCCTGTTTCTGGAAATGGGGTGGAAAGGGTGCCCTGAAATTACTTCCCCAACAAAATGCCTAGGGTTGATAAGTAAAAACAAACATCTTTTAAATGCATGAGTGAGTAACTCAATATAAGGAGTATCCAGGGAACAGAAATGAAAAAAAAAATCAGAGAACCAGAGGGGTCAGTTGGCACTGGCCCTGTGCCTATGCTGGGGTCTTTTGCTGCATGAGGGCAAGAGAGAAAGCATTAGATCAATGTAACATGAGGAGTTGGAATAATGATCTTCTTATAAAGCCAGGAGCTGAAAGGGACTAAAGATCTTCATATAAAAGATGGATGAGAAACAAATCACCCTTCTTGCAATGAAAGATGACAAGGGAACTGTCTCAGCCTGGGCCCAAGATTGGAGAAGAAAATCATGTCCCTTGAGAATATATAACCACAAGTTACCTTTTCAAGAGTGTGAGTTTTGAATTCACCTGTACCAGGAAACCCAAGCTGAGAAACTGATAGAGTTGTCCCACGCTGGAAGTGCCCCAGGGTACCTGGCAAAAACAAACACCAGGATGCTCTGTGCACACACATATCCTCAATGTACACCCTACAAGATTCCTGTAGATGAAATCCTGCCGATTCTGAAAACACAACCTAAAATTTTATCATATAAACAACAGTCATCAGCAAAAACAATAAGTTCTTAATAAATAAAAGAGGGAATCTATAACATAAAAAGAAGTTAAAGAGGGAATTGAAAACGTGAGGAACGATTGACTGTCTATCAAGAAAGAGTAGGGAGGGGCCTCCCCGGTGGCGCAGCGGTAGAGTGCTGGGTTGGCCGGAGGAGGATCCCACATGGCGCGCAGACCTCTCCTGCCGCCCGCTGCTCCCCTCAGCAGTGTACTTCGGTCCTTCTGCCTGCTCTGCTCCCCGCTCTGACTCTGGTGAATTCTCTCACCCTCCCACGCTTCTGACTGTACCCAGTGCATGTATAAACAAAACAAACAAACAAAACAATAAATAAAAAAAAATGCCTCTATAAAAAAAAAAAGAAAGAATAGGGAGATTTGAAAAAGAACCAAATATATCTATTAACATGAAAATATATTCACTGAAATTAGCAGCTTGATGGATAGGTTAAATACACCTGAAGAGAGAAACAGTGAACTGGAAAATAAAGCTGTAGGAATGATCTAGAATGCAACAAAAGGAGTAAAGGCATTTGGGGTGGGGTGGGGAGGGGGAAGCATGTAAGACATGGAAGATGGAATGAGGTTTCAACATTCAGCTGACCAGCATTGACCAGTATTCTAAAAACAAAGGGCAGAGAACATGAGGGAGAGGCAACACATACGTGATAATACCTAAGGTATTATAAATAAAGGCCCTGCCTTTATTCCTCTTATTCCAAGATATGATGGAAAACTGTTTCAAGAAAGATAAATACAAATAAATTTACACCTATCATACTGAAACTGTAAAATACTAAAACCAGAGTGACAATCAACCAGAGAGAAATGAAACAGTGCCACCTCACTGTTGCTATAACAACAAAACTCAGGCTGCTGAATATGAAAAGCAAGTTTGTGCAGACTGTCTGATTTCATGTCTGCCCTTGATGCCCAGTGAATACAAATCACCCCATTTGGGTTTGGAGGAGCAGGGAGGAGAACAGGAGAGCCAGAAAAGTGAGACCCAGAAGCCAGTGAGATATTTTGCAGGTTCTGGGGAAAAGGGGATGGAGGGGAATTGTCAGAGCAGAACTATATACCCAGCTAAACTATCTTCTAGAGTGTGTGCAAAACAAAGGCATGTTCACCACTGATAAATCCTTATTGAAGGAACTCCTGAAGCATGTGACTCATAAAGAAGGTCACTGAGTCTAGAAGGAAGGACCGAGATAAAAAGAATAGAAATGACGCAACTTCTAATGCACTTTCCCACAATTTTGCTCTGCCTGTCCACTTAAAGAATGCCCTTACCCTGAAAGAGATGTTCTCTAAGATATCTTGTCCTTTTGGCAGCTAATGACAAGAGATGGTGTTCTGATCCGTTTGACATCTTCCACTGACTTATGCCTTCTAGCCTAAGGTCCCCAAGACTCCTCCCCAGGTGGTGACTATGCTGTGGAAATTCTATATGGAACAACAGGAAATGTTCTAGTCTTTCCGATATCAGCTGCTGTGCTAGGTATGATTACACGGTTACTTCAAAGAGTCATTCCTTTCCTGAGGAGGCTTCCTTTCCAGTAGGTTCATTGGTATATGCAGTAGCACAATTTGAGGAATGAGAAATAGATTTAGCACACTGTATTCTCCAAATGCTATGATCCAAACTGCAGATCTTGGAACTGAGAGCTTAGTAGTGTGAACACAAACCTACCAGGCATCTCTGCCCATGTGTAGATTTTACATCTCCATATTTGCATTTCTGGACATCTGTATCAGTTTCTCATTTATTTCCTTGACATTGAACTTCTTCTGCATTTACAAGTTAAGGGGTGAAGTGATGCTGGGGGTTAGTGTTGACTTGAAAGTCAAGTTTTCCACACACAGAAACCAGGCAACAGTAAAATTCAAAACTCAGCCTGTTGCATCTGAAATGCATGTTTGCAAACTGTCTGATTTCATGTCTGCCTCTGACGCACCGTGAATACAAATCACCTCATCTGGGTTTGGAGGAGCAGGGAGGGAGAAACCTAAGAATGATCTCCAAAACAAATCTTTAATTCTGATGAGCATAATAGGGTGTAATCCCATTTCAAGTCTGTCAGCATTCCTTTGATGATTACAAATGAGTCCCTTTTCCCCTGCCATGTGGGGGGAATAATCTGGATAAAATAACGCTTTTTGTCTGCAAGGGCCTGTGCGATGCATCCTTGTGACAGCCTGCAGAGTAGTGTTTCAGAGTCGGAGACGAGCACTGCGCTACCAGGCCCTGCCTTTATTCCTCTTGACTCAGAAGATTTTTCATTCTTTTCATGTTCAGCAGCTTCTGGGGTTCTCAGGCTTAGACATCATAAATCATCGCACTGTACTCAGGAACAAGAGCCACCGGGTCGCTGAGTCCTTTCCCCGTCTGTCTGTCCGACAGGAGACAGGTGGAAATGAGAAAGCATGATGTTGTCCAGAAGGCCAGTTTGTACAGTTTTTGAGGGATACAAACAATTTTGTTGTCCCCTTTTAGAAAAACTTGCCCTGAACTCAAGTTTGGGTTTCCACACCTCCTCTTGCCCATTCGATGGTGAACTTAAGGGAAGGTTGCTTTTTAAACACCTCCTTCTGTTTTTTGAAGACTGAAGGACTCACGAGCTGTCCAAAGCTAATAAGCCAAGTGCTTTGTGGACAGGTCAGAGAGGGCTGGAAGCCTCAGCCCTTCGACAGCCTCAGGATGGAAAGGGGTCTCGTGCTACAGGACCGACTGGATGGAATTGGCACAGCAGGAGAATTCCAGAGCAGATCGTGTGTGTGGTTGCACCTGTTCTGCTTCTTTAAATCCTGGCATTCAAATGTCAAGGTCTCTCCCTTTTATTTACTTAAAAAAAAAAAAAAGAACAAAATTAGAAGCTCCAGGATTATTCTTTCCAGGATTGTTTAAGAATTCGTCTATGGCTTTTGAAAGGCGTATGCCAACCAGTGCTCGGAAGCCAAGGTCTGTCTTTGTCTTGGGCTTCGGTGTATCTCTCTGGCTGCTCACGACAGGTTATTTGGGGTTGTCGACACTCACCAGGCAGGCTGTGAGCCTTATGTTTAAGGGAGGTTCTTTATACTGAATGGACATTTAGCTTGTCCTAACATTTAGTCTGAACCAGTGGTTCTCAATCCAGAGAGATTTTGCCCCCCAGCTGGCAAATGTCCGGGGGCAATTTTATTTGTTACAACTGGGGGTGCTGCTGGCATCTGGTGAGTGAAGACTACAGAGACAGCTAATACCCCTATAATGTACAGGGTACCCCTTCCAACCAGGAGCTACCCCGGCTCCTGAGAATGTTGGGCTCCGCCAGCCAACTTGTCCTTCTTTCATCTTCTACATGTTTGGAGTCTGAAGAAGGTAGAACATTTTCTTAAAAACTAACATGGAGTCTGACGTTCCACTGCTTCTAGAACCCCCAAGATTCCTCAGTCCCTCAACGTCAAGGAATGGAAAGGCAGTCCCCACTGAGTGTCCACGCTCCCTCCCCCAGGGGGTTATTCTGGCTCTTAGCTTGCCTGTGCCTTTGACCCTGTGCCCTCATTTTGAGCTCATCATGAGGGTCTCCCTGGACTGTGGCACCAAGAGGCGGTCAGACTTGAAGTCGGCTGCTCACTGGCCGTGCGAGGGTGTCTTTGCAACACTCTCGACGATTTCATAACCTCAGCGAAGCAATCACAGGGGAGGGCGTGTGTGTGTGTGTGTTGGGGGGCAATTCAATTTGTTTCATTTTTATTTTTAATTAATTCATTAATTTTTAAAATTTTTTCCTTACGTTGTTGTAGTCCCCATAGCTCTCCGGCCACTGGACCACCAGTGGGGCAGGGCCGTATTCCCTGGTGCTCATCTCTCCCGTTTTCCCCTCCCGCCTCCTCCTCTGCCATGCGCCTCGCTTCTATGGTCAGTTTGCCAGTTTGACTTTTTCTTGACCTTTTGTTTGGTTTCTCTATATTCCACATGTAAGGGAGCCCAGCGGCATGCCTCTTTTCTCACTAGTTTCACCTAGGGGCCATTTGATTTGAATTCTTTATTTTTTTTTTAATTGAGGTAACATTAGTTTACATCATTGCTTGTGTTTTGGAGTAGAGGATCCGCACTCCTGTTTCTGGTGATGTTACTACAGTGTTCCTGCCACCAATGTCCCCCTGGATTTGAATCTTCAGAGGGAGCGAGGGGGAGTCAGGGAGTCCTGGCAGAGAGCAGCAGGTCCCAGTGCCTCCCGTTCCTCTCCCATCCTTCCTACCCTCCTGCTGCCCCCAGCCTTCTCTGTGCACCTGCCTGCAGGTGGCTCCTGCACGCACGCACTGATAGTGCTGGAGCACACGGCATGCACTCTGTGCTGTGTGTTACACACTCTCCAAAGACCTGTGTTCAGAGCTATTCTGAGAGTGCTGAGTGTAGTGTTATTTCAGCTAAACACGGCTCACCCTCCCTGGGAGACATTACGCACCCACTGGGACACACGGGCAGTGTAAGTGGCCCAGAGCTGAGCACCTGTGCAGGGCCCACACTGCCCTGAAGGAGGATCACAGGTCTCCTGAAGTGGTAACCCCCACCCCTGCCCAGAGGTCTCCCCCCCAGAACATGCCACCCACTCCAGAGTCTGCCCTCCTCTGTCACTCCTTTCAAACAGGTTGCAACTCCAATTAAAATATTTCTTTCCTCCTGCCAAACACAGAGAAAATATGGTATTGTTTTCAGAAGGGCGAGCAGGGGCCCAGCAGTGGCGGCTGTGCAGGATCAGTGAGGCCCTGTGACTCAGGGCCTCTGAATCTCCAAGTATTTTAAGAGCTTTGTCCCCAAAAAAGGTCTATTGTGTGGCTCTTGGCACCGAAGAAAATAGCAGGCCTGTCGGAACTGTGTTTCAGATTTAATTTTAAAGTGGGTGAGGTCAGGATGCTGTGCAGTGGAAGGCCTTGGCTCCTTCTCTCAGCCCTGCTCATTTTGGTGTGATTGAGTGTGAGTTTCCAGAGTCAGCGCATGCGAAGAAATGAAGCATCTTCCCTTGACAGCCTTTTTCACAAAAGGGCATCGTGATTCTAAACAGAGATTAGTCTGTCTTTGAAATGAGTATGACTTTCCGTCAAAAAGGAAAAGACATTTTTTCTGTCTGTTTCTCCATCTGTCTCCCTCTTTCTTTCTCTCTCTCTCTTCCATCCCCCTTCCATCTGTCCATCTGTCCCCCCATCCACCATCCACCCATCCATCATCCATCCACCACCACCTACCCAGTATCCAGCCATCTATCCACTAATCTGCCTGTCCATCCACTCTATCACCTGTCTGTTTATCTGTGTACCTCCCTCTCCAGGCATCTGTCTGCATAAATGTACAGACACACATACAAATGCATAAAAATATTTGACTTTCTATCTCTGTCTCTCTATATAAATATATGTATTCAGAGCATCTTCTTGTAAAGTCTGTTTATTTCAATACAGTTTGAAAATGTAGGTCTGAAGAAATCATTGATTTTCCCACATGCTTCAAGCATTTGGCATTTCCTGCTGGGTATAGATGTTATAAAATTAGTGGGAAAAACTTTTTTAATGAAGATGTTCTTTCCTAGTTGTTTTCTTCCCAGGGCATTAAACTGTGAATAGTGATTTTTCTCATCATATACATATTTTAACACAGAGTTCATAGAGTTCTCTGTGGTTCTGCCTTCTCTTGTTAATAAAGATTATGTACTATACTTAAGAAAAAGAATTGGAGCATCATATCCAACCGCTGAATCCAGCTGAATTGTGAATAGATTGTAAACTTCCAGACCGGGAACATTCTCGTATTGTCAAACCTCAGTCCACATTATGGGAGTGGCTTTGTCGCTAACCACTCATTAGGGTCCTGCATCCAATGCCACCAACCTCTAGAAAACTCCCAGGAAGACCAGAACATCAGAACAGTCATTGAATTTAAGGATTTTTTTTTATCTTAATGGGAAATTTAATGTAGAGACACCATATGCAACCTGACTCATAGGAGGTTGAGTCAAAGATAAAATCTGACCTCGGATAACATCAGTCCCTGGAAACAGCCCTTGGATAATCCCCAGCTCAGCTTTCCATAGCCAGGCCAGGGTCTGTTATGTGAGGAAGACTTCACCAAAGGGAAGGTGTAGCTACTTGCTCGGGAGTGTGAGTTTTACACACACACTCACTCACACACACACACACACACACACACACACACACACACACACTGGTCTTTCACTCCTTGCAGCAATCAGACACTGACATTTGAACCAAAACCCAAGCAACAAACTTCCATAGAACCTTGTGGAAACATCTCGAGTATGATTTGAGTCTCCTCACACCATATCTCTTCATTACTTACATATTCTCTCTGTGTTGGGAAGGTACATTATTAGGTGGAGTTTACATAGCCGGATCTATTATTAATTGAGAATATTATTTTAAAGAATATCAATTATATATTACAGTCCCAGAGAGTAGGTTAAAATGGACGTGCTGACTATTAGGTTGTGAGTTAATATAATAATTACAGTTATTACTCAAACAAGCTTAGAGAATGGGCATTCCCTGACAGTTGCTGTGTTTCAGTGGGTTATAGGGATGAGTGAATTTGCTGGAATCAGAGCAGCATGAGAGCCACAGGGGAGGGTCCTGAGCGATAGTCACTGCAGAGCGTTTGGGGCCCAGGGCCAATGCAGTCAAACCCTTCCTTGATTGTCTTGTAATCAAATTATCAGCAGGGAAATAAATCACACAACAGCCATAACAGACTTTAGAACAGAGCTTCCCAGTAGAAATATGATGTGTCTGGCAAAGCTGCCAGAGTCTTGAAATGAGGATAATTTCAAGTCTTACAGCAGAGGAGAGCAAGGAAGAGAAGGTTCTGAAAGCTGGAGCTGTTCCTCAGGAGGGATGCTCCAGGGAAGGCGGCTCCAGGGAGGGCAGCACCAACATTGCGTTTGGATTTGGGCTGCCAGATGTCACACTCGGGAAATGTTGGAGAAATGCTGGAGAAATGTCCCCCTGGGGCAGGGATTGTTGCCATAATGAAATTTGGCTCCCCAAACTCGAGTTGTTCCAACGAGGTCTCTGCCTTATACCTGAACAAAACACGGCGAATGGAAATGGAGGTGGTTCTGAGCAACATGAACATTGACATGGAGTTGTCTCTGGGCGGAGCAGCGCTATGAGTAGAATTGTGTGTCGCTCCTCCCAACTCCCAAAGACGTCGGCGTCCTAACCCCTGGAACCCATGAACTGGACCTCATTTGGAGATAGAGTTTTTATAGGTGTAATCAAGTTAAGAAGAGGTTCTGACAATGCCCTCAATCCAATGTGCTTGGTGTCCTTTATAAAAAGAGGGAATTGGGACACAGAGGCAGATACACAGGGAGAAAACAACGGAAAGGTTGGAGTCCAGCTACCACGAGACCAGGAGAGCTACTGGAAGCTAAGGAATTCTCGAACATGTTCTTCCCTGCAGTCTGCAGGGGACGGTGGTCCTGGGACACCTTTGCCTTAGCCGCCAGCTTCCAGAACTGGGAAGCAATACGTTTCTATTGTTCTGAGCTGCCGGTGTGGGTCCCTCAGCACTGCAGCTCTAGGTAATGAATCCAGCAGTGTTCTGAGCACGCCACACATAACAGCTCGTGTAATCTTCACAGCCTTGCCCTGAGTTCAGTGGTGCTGTTGTTTTGATAATATCTTTGTTTCAGAAGGTGAAGCACAGAGGGGTCAGATTAGCAGATTAGGTCACTTGAGCTAATCAATCCCTTTTTAATCAACCCACTAATAAAAGCCTCTAGCTGCTGTCTTACTTCTCCTCCCTCTTCTACAGCCACCAGGTGCCCTTTCCTTCCTCTTGTTGCCCTGTCAGTCAGTCTCCATACGGAGTCTTCTCTGTTGTCCATCTCTTAAATATCTGTGCTCCCCAGTGCCCCTGTCCACAGTTCTGGAATTAGTCATTTCCCTTAGACACTACCTATGTGCTGATGACTTGCTGGTGTCCCTTCTCCAAGGCCCTTGCTGGGTGTCACACCCTGGACACGCCACTGGGATGCCCCTCGGACACTGCAGAACAGACTCACAAAGCCTGGTTTCGGATGCTGGATTTCCCTAGTGGACAGAGCCAGCAGTTCAAAACCCAGGAGGCATCCCTCCGGCTCCTCTGTTCCTTATGCCCCGTAATCCCATCACCACCCTGTCCCCACTCATTTAAGGGAGTAAATCATGGCCATTTCATTCTGGACCAGCTGCATAATTTGCAGAGCCCGGGGCAAAATAAAATTGGGAACCCCCTGTTCAAAAATCAGGAGAAAAGTGCTGTTCAAGCTACTAAAATATAAAGATTTTCTCCATCTTTCTGTGTTTTCGCTCTCACAACCTATTGTGGAGTTTTGTTGTTTTTTTTTTCTTTCATTTGCTTCTCAAGCAAATGAAAAAGTCCAGAAAGTTAACATTTTAAGTCATCGGCATGGATTTTCTTGTTTATATTGCACAATGCCAGTTTTAGATGCAAATATAAGGGCACTGAACTTGCATGTGGAATTGGAGATAGAGCTCGTTTTCCATGTGTCCTGCCTGTTCAGTTAACCACCCTCTACCTTGGCTGACGGTGTGCAAGGAAGGACTGAAAGGAAAAGCTGCTCTGGGTTCCTCTCCCAGGGGATGTTCCTTTGACAACATCATGTTCAGCTTAGTGGTTGACTGATAGAGGGAAGAAACTCCAGGAAGAATGGAGATGATAAAGCTCCTTGATTATTCCTATTTCTTAGAATGTATTGCCTGCTTCCCTATAACACGCCAAGCAAATTCTGAGGCTTGTGGACAGCATAGCTTCCTACTCAGGCCTCCATGGAACTTGCTCTCCTGGTGCTCGCTTTGAGTCATGCTGGACCCCCATCCTTGGGGGGGTCTACCAGAAGTCTATGCTCAGGGTGTCGAAAGGTGATAACTCACACTGTGGGCACATCCTCTGCCCACACTCATGCCCCGTTGTCCCTTGGGGTGTTGCTTACAAAATACAGCTCAAAGGTAGTTATTAAGAATTTTAAGGTGGTGGCAGCAAAGCCTTAAACCAAGTGCAGGAACCTTCTGAGTGGGGCTGTGTGCACGGCAGGTCACACGCCCTTGACTCTGGTCTCAGACCACCCCACCCCACCCCACCCCACTGCCACTGTATTACTGAGGGCTCCATAATTGTTCCCCCAGAACACTGCAACACTCTTAATTGAATTGGGTCACTCCAGTCCAGCCAACAAAACCCCAGAAGGAGTTCTCTGAATTGCGAAGCTGTCCAGCATCTCTCGCCTGTGTACACACCCACAGTAACTCCCATCTGCCTCTGGGTTAAAATTCAAACTCCTTAGCAAGACGTTGCTAACATCTCCAGTCTTCTCCCTACAACACACCCTGCGCACTGGCTCTGCTGCGTGTCTGGACACTCCCTCTGAGTCTCGACACATCTGTCCTGCTGCATGAGGCTCATCTGCACCTTCTGACCTTTTTTTTTTTTTTTTTAGCCACCACCTCCCACCTGGAAGCCATCCTGGCCTCCTGGGTGGGTCAGATGCTTGTCATTCTTGCCTACCTTCCACCTCCCCATAAACCCCTATGCTTCCCTTACCATGGAATTTAAGATCACTCTAAACAGAAATATCACAATGATGTGTGCAGAGAGGAGCCCCTGGAACCTGGATAAGAGACTCTGAGCCTGAAGTCAGAATGGGGACTGGCCCTGACCCTGTCACCAACCGTCTGTGCCACCTCCTAGCCGACCGTGGGGCATGCGTGTCAGAGAGTTGCTGTGAGGGTGACAAAGCGAGGAGCTGGCGAGCTGCCTTTTTAAGTTGAAAATTTTATTAAAACATTACAATGGTGGTGACTAGTGGGTGAGGAGATTGGGGGATTTGACTGATGGTGTTTAAGGTACACACTCACAAGGAATGGTGAACAAACCACAGTGAACTACAGCACGGTGTGACTCATTTAGACAATGACTCTGTGCTGTAATTGCATAATGTGATATATGTCCTATCAGGGCCATCTTATAATATTATCAGTGTATCAGTGTCACATTGCTACAGTGCTTGATGTCAAAGGTATGCAATAAAAGAGTAGGAATGACTATATATTTTTTTAAAATCAGAGAAAGAACGCTGCTGTGTTGCATCTTGTTCTGAAAGCAATTGCATAAAGTTCTTCTGCTTGAATTATATATATATAAACAGTCATGATCTGGACAGTGACACTCGTGGATTTTGCAGCCCCACACTGTCTCATATACATACACACTCCACTTGAGTTATTCTGTTCCTATCCTAGGAAGACGCAAGACCTTGTTTTAGGTGTGTTTCTGTTTGAAGATGCCTTATTTAATGTGTACTGTTGATTCGTTAACACTGAGCTCAAGCCACCAGCACTATCGCTGGTGCCTGAATTGCAGCTTCTCTGACTCACCCATTTTCTGCCTAAGGCCCACCACGAGCTTCTGGCGATTAGGGACACGGGGCAGCGTTTCAGCACTATACTCGGGCCCATTTTGCACAGCAAAATCACCCACATAAAGCGCAAAAATATGAAAAGCAGGGCACTAGCTAGACCACGACACGCCCTCTTGTTTTCCAATCAAGAGCTAAATCAAAGAAGCGGAGCATCCCTTGTTCCTCCTGGGCTGGGTCGCACCCACTGGTGACTCAGATTTTCTACAACTTCTGGAAGCCCCATGAATATTGATTTGGGGGTTACACAGAATATTAGCAAGTAGGCAAATTTGCAAATGTGGCATCTCCAAAGGATGAGGCCTATTTCTACAGATCAGCAAGCCAAATTTGCCTCAGCTGAAACATCCAGAAAAGGGCCAGTAGGTACAAAAAAGACTGCCAGGTGGCAGTGAATAAGGCAAACGCAGGGCTCCCAGGTGAGGGGTGTCCTCACCCACATGGCTGTATACCACGTCAGGCAACAGGTTAAGAATATCACGTATAACAGGAGGGCGGTCAAAGCAATGACTGTCAGCAAGGCAAATCAAGAGGCCACTGGAGAATTAAGAAGGTGGGGCCCCTGGCACCATGTAGTGAAGCTGAACCCACTGGAAACAGTTTAAACCAGGCCCTGGGGTGAGCATGCCAGGGACTCAATTAGGACAAATAGAAAGATTGAGGTGGGCCAGCCCAATTACCTCTCAGGCGCCTGTCTATCTTTCAAGGCCCAGCCGCCTCTGTTTCTGTGAAATACAAAGAAAGAAATGCTAGGACTTCCCCTCATTCGAAGGCGGAACCAAAGAAGGAGAGAGAGCAAAACAATCGTCCCAAATCCTTTGCGGAGCCCAGGAGGAGGCTGTGAGAGCCCAGGAGGAGGCTGTGATAGAGCCAGCCGGCCACCCCACCCGCCCACCCACCCGCAGCAAGCCGTTTGCACGCTGCTTAAATCTGTCTCAAGAAATGTTCATGCTTTGGTTTTGTTCACTGCTTATTAGGTCCAAAGTACAGTGAACTTGTCCTGCTCCTAAATCTAATCATTTTTACCTTCCAGATAGCTTTTTGAGGTTTATAGTGCTACTCTCCAAACATTATCATCTTAGTTAAAGTAAGTCTTATGGTATGAGCGGTGAAATCACTATGCAATTTTCCTGTTGGTGGAATGAAACGCAAAATACATACCCTGAAGGCTTCATTTCGACCCTGTTCCTCACTGCGGCCAGGAGCCTGGGGCTGAAGGCTGTCTGGGCAGGAGCGGGGGCTGCCCTGTGCGCCCTCATAGTGCTGTGTCCGGCTGTGTTGGGCTCCTGGTGGGTCAGCTTCCCTGAGTAATTCTGAGAACCTTTTGTTGCACCTGAGGAAAGAGCCACTAATTTGGCCAATTCTGAGCAGAAAAGATCAAGTATAGATTTCATACCTGAGTTTTAAGTGCTGGTAAAAAGTGGCATTAAGTTATCCAAAGCACCAGGATCCCAGCCACTGCTGCCAAGCGACTCTGTAGTTTGGGGGTTAGTCTGCATCCCAAAGAAAAGGGGAAGTGTTCCATGGAGATGCTTGGGGCAAATAAGGGTTGACCCAGTTACTTTTAGTCTAATCTAATGCAGCTGGTGTTCACTGAAGAATTTTCTGGGCTTGGTACCTAGTTACTCAACAAGGTGTTCATTTTTATAGGCCTCGAGACCTTCAGTTGTAAAGACATGAAGGTGTGCCTGCCAGCCCTGACCAGGATGAAGTGGGTATAATCAAAAGATTGAAGTTCAAGTCCAACACAGAGCTGTTAGTGTTGTTTTCTATTTTTTTTTTTTTTTTATAGAGGCATGTTTTTATGGGTGGAGAGTCTGCGCGCCATGCAGGACCCTCCTCCGGTGGCTGGGGAGCAGCTGGGGATCGAACTGGCGCCGTAGAGGCCGCGGGCAGCTTCGCAACCCAGAGCTCAACCGCTGCGCCACGAGGGAGGCCTTATTAGTGTCATTTTCAATCAGCGGGTTCTTAGAGCCATGCACTCCCCCTCTGTGGCGGCATATATTAATTTGGATGTATGTATAGATATCTTATTGTATATGCATACATAGTAACATATTTTTGTGTTGTAAGTGGGAACATACATCCTCCTTGTGGTGTCTTTAAGGAGCACCCTGACATAGCCATAGAAATGATACTGAGAGAGGCATATTTATAAAATACTGGATTTTCCTCTTCCCAGGAGGGAGGCGTGGCAGCCATACAGGTCAGGGGAACGGCTCAAGCAAGCAGGTGGGAGGCAGGAGAGGGAAAGAGGAGAGCGAGAATATGAGTCTGTGGGCAGGTGTTTTTATTCGGGGTCAGGTGGAGTAGCAAGCATAGGCAAGAGGGGTTTGATTGATGCATGTCACTGTCTCCCCGGGAGGGCAGAAGGGAGCTCACGGCAGGGTCATCCTGTGTCCTGTCATCGGCCTGCTGCACTGGAGTGGCACCTGGTGCAGGCTGGTGCTCCCAGCCTGTTGGTGGGGAGGTTGAGACATCAGCAAAATAGGAAGTTTAAAATAGTGACAATTCAGTTATATCGAGAGTGCTGAGTACTGAGTGATGGTGGTTGCTGTAAGGATTAATCAGGATCCTCTTCTCTCTGCTGGTTTTCCTCACTCTCTCACTTACTCACTCACTCATTCAAAAACTGTTCATTGCCCTTCTACTATATGCCAGACTCTTTCTAGGTACTGGGGACAGAGCAATGACTTAAAAAGCACCCCTGCTGGACGTTCAAAGGGGAGATGCCAATACCATGTGCTTATTAAGTGAAATGCAGCAGAATTGGGGAGGGGGGAGGGGGTGTGCTGTTTTGAGGAGCAGCCAGGGGTGGCCTATTGGATAAGTTTACATTTGAACAAGAAACAGAATGATGGGAGGAAGGGATAAGGTTTCAGGTGACATGAGCAGGTGGGAGCATGCATGGCACTCTTGAGAAAGAGGAAGACCGCTGTGGCTGAAGTCAAGGGAAATGTCAGAAAATGAGATCACACAGGTAGGAGAGATCCCTATATAAGGACATTATTTATGCATACAAGAACTGGGGTACAAGCCAGAGGTGCAGGGGTAGAGAGTGGGGAGCAGAACAGGCAGACTGACTGAAACACACTGCTGAGGGGAGCAGCGGGCGAGACAGGAGAGGTCTGCTGTGCCTTGTGTGTAGCTCCCTGGGTGGCTGGAGATCGAACTTGTGCTGCAGAGGCTGCAGATAGCTTTACAGTACTATGTTTAACCCCTTGTGCCACCAGGGAGGCCCAGGACTTTAGATCTTAGCTTGAATGAGTTGAGAAATCATATGGTGGGTGGTGTGTGTAGACAAATGTTTAGGCAGGCACATGGCTCTGAAATCACACATAGATCTACACATGTATAATCTGTGGTTTAGATCTCAGCATGCCAATTAAGTTGGCATGATTTGTTGGGGGAACCCACCTTACTATAATAAAAACATCCAATTCCATTGCCACTAAGGCAAGTTCCAGAGACCAGTGTGTGAGCAGGTGGTGGAGTCTGGTCTGGAACGTTCCTTGTGGCATCAGCTTGCTGGGAGGAGGCCTGCTTCATGGGCAGTGTCTAGGTGTCATTGCTGAAACCTGGAGAAGGCTTTGGAGGTGTAGGGCATGGAACCTGAAGCATCTCTGATCGTTTTAATTCAGTTTCCGTATTTACACGGCTGTCTGAGGTATGTCACCAGGACCACTTGTTCAGGTTTTTGAGCTTGATCATTTGACACAGTGGTGCTTTTCTCTTCTCGCCTGGCAGTTCTGTTTATCACTGTTTTCATTAACAAGTGGTTGCGCTCATTTTAAATTGCTGAGTCACTCCGTTTCAACGATACCTACTGCTTGATTCGGCCTGATCATTATAAAATCAGTACATGTAACACCAGGCGCACCCACGCAGAAAAGGCCACTGAAAATACATGTATCTACTGGGGGAAACATGGGGTTTGATGAATCAGAGGATCTGTGTGCAGAAAGAAAAGGAGATGTTGGGAGAATAAGTAACAAGACAGGAGAAAATACATAAGTGATCATCAAAAGCCAGCATTTAAATCAAGTTCAGGGTGAATAGAAAGTCTCCATGAGCCTAGAAATGGGCCATACGGGCCATGTGGCACTCCCCAAAGATGAAAAGAACATTCATTTCTCAAGACAGAAACATCACAGAGGGCCAGGGGGTTGCTGTCACTTTGTCAAAGTTCGCTGCCAATTTCCAGGGTTATTTTTTCCATTATGGATTAGGAAGCTGAGGGTATTATAAACACACACACTTTGGAGGCCCTTTTAATGCTCTTGAAGCAACAGCAAGTATGGGATGTTTATAGGTTTTATGCCTTTGGAAATAATATTTTCATTTAGATTTAAGAAAACCAAGCAGTTTTTTGTTGTCAAAGAAAAGAACTGAATTCCTTGAGAAAAAGTATGTTCGACTTTCTGGGTCCTTGGCTCCCACATTTTCAGATTCAAATAAGGGGGTGTTTACTGTTCGTGGTTGCTCAAACCTGTGGATGTAGAACCCGGAGGGCTGACTATAAGGGACTCGAGATGCCAGGAGTTAGTATCTGGGGGAGGGGGGCTAGACCCACTCCCCCACCCACTGAGGGAGGACAGTGGCTGGAAACTGGATTTCAGGAACTTGTAGGCTCAGAAGTGGCATCTAGAAGCCTGAGCACACTTAACCTGAATGCACTTATGTGGTTCTTTTCAGGGAGATTGTGCTCATTTCTATAATAATTGCTTCCACAGCGCCCTCCAGCAGGTGTCCCCACCATCTTCTGGGTCCTGAGTCTGTCCGTATCCCTCTGTACTGCAGGTGTGACAGCAGACAGGAAAAGGTCACTCAGGATCTCACTGATCAGACCTGCAAGTAGCAAACCTCATTTCTGCTTTCCTTCCATTGTCTAGAACTTCTACTGGACCACTGTATTGCAAGGGGGACTGGAAAATATGTGTCCCTCCCATGTGCTCGGGGAGAAAATGTATCATCTCTGCCCCATCTAGACTCCAAGTTTACCTTCACTCTTCTGTTTTTTTGGGATAGGGATCTTAGCTCATCACTTAAGAGCTATAATCGCTGTCTTGGTCATCCCCAGCCCTTGTGATTCCCCCTCAACATCTTAGAAACACGTTGATGTTCTCTTCATAATCAATCGCCAGCTTCAACTTCTTGGTATGTGACCTGGGGCGGGAGGAAGGACTTAAATCAAAGTCTAACTTCACTTTCTGGATGCTCTTGGGTATGTGATGCCAAGTCGTGAGCTCTTCATACAATGTGGGGCCCTTCCTGTACCCCTAGGAGCACTGACTCATTGCTCTAAAGTCACACGGCTGCCTTCTTGTGCTTTTGCCAATCCTCTAAACAAAAGATAAAATACCCTTTTCTGGAAATAGAGCTTCAAACATGTAGAAACGCCTTTGAGTGTTTGTGAATGAAAAGGTGTGGGCTCTTATCGGAAGCATTAACGGTGTAAGGGTGCTGCTTGATTTTTTTTTTACTTAAAAAAAATGTGGGGGAGACAATGACTGTACAATTGAATTCCGTTCTCTTCCCAGAGGAAAGGTTGTGAAATTGGCACATGGCCAGTGGCTGTGCTCTGAGCGACGGTCAGCTCTCGGGAAACCTGGACTCTCGTAAAGGGCTTCTGCTTCCAGAAAAGAGAGAATTTGTAGCCTGTTTGGCCTCCTCTAAATATTAGTAACTTTTAAGCCCTTGATTGTTTAGAAGAAGCAGGGAGGAGAGGAAGGGAGAAAAGGAGGATGAAGAAAGGAGGTGGGAAAGGGAAAGAGGCTGGAAGAAAATAATTCCCTTTCCCTCCGAGCTCAGCAGTGATGTTTCTGGACTCTGAGGTGGCTGCCAGGGTGTGTGCAAAGAGCTGACTTGGAGTGTCTTCTGGTTAAGTTGCAGCATTGAGAGATCTGTGTAAATACGTGCTGCTCAAGATTCACAATTCAACAGCAGTGCCTGGGAGTCACGCAGTGGTGTGTGGTTGGTAGTAGGTGTCATGCCCTGATGTCGTTTGACTCCCAGGACATGAATTCTGAGAGGTGCTGGTCATCATCACACACCTTAGTTCTGATTTGAACTTTGGCCTTGAAATTGAACTTGTAATCCTGCCCATCACCAGACTCATGATAAGGACTCTGTAGACATAGGGGATTCAAAATCATCTGAAATCATCCAGGTTAGCTGCAGCTCTTAACACTATGTTTTACGGAGCTCAGTGAATGTTCGCTTAAGAATGATGGGCTTAACGTTAACCCTCAGATGCTTCATGTAAAAGAAAAAAGGGGGAAAAGGTCACATACGTGCAAGAGAGTCTACCTGTGATGTCCACTGCTAGCCAGTACACATGGCGCATCTGTGGCTGTGAGAAGTCCTGTAGGCAACAGCTGTGTTTATCTCAGTTTAACACATGTGTCGCAAACTTATTTTGCCAAAGAACCTCCTGTCTCCCCTGCATAACACCTGTTCCCCTTATAGAACACCTTGGAACATACCCCATGATGCTTTGCAAACCAGTCATTTGCATTCTGGTCATTCTCTGGTCCCTGGACTTGTGTATTAATGGGCTTTTTACTTGTAAAGATGAGGCTGATGAACCCAAGAGTGACTTGCCTGGGTCTTTCTGGTGACAGAGAAGAGGTCTTGCCACTCTTAGGGATTCAAGGTCCATGAATTTTTCATCTACCTTTCAAGAAATGAAAATACGCCAAAGAGGACAGACAGATCACCAACAGGTACATGAAAAAAATTCATTATCACTCATTATTAGGGAAATACAAATCAAAACCACCATGAGATATCACTTCATATCCGTTAAATAAATCAAGAACCAGTAAGTGTTGGTGAGATTTTGGAGAGAAGGGCTCCTTCATATACTGTTGGTGGAAATGTGAAGTGGTGTAGGAGCTATGGAAAACAGTGGGGGGGGGTTCTTCTGAAAAATTGAAAATGGAATTGCCATATGACCCAGCAAATCCACTTCTGAACATATATATTCAAAGAGTATGAACACCCTGGTTCAAAAATGTATCTGCACCCCTGCGTTCTTTGCAGCACTATTCACATAGGCCAAGCTGTGGAAACAACCCAAGTGCGTAGCGATGGATGATGGGTAAAGATGTGCCACTTAATGACTTTTTTCCAGTGAGGGACCACATGTGCCATTGAAGCTAGGTGTGTTTGTGTAATTGCTGTCTGTGACATTCACACAATGACAAAATCACCTTGCAATGAATTTCTCAGAATGGATCCTTGTCATTTAGTGACATAGGACTGTATATACACAATGGAATACTACTCAGCCATGAAAAATGAAGTCTTGCCATTTAGAAAACATGGATAGACCCTGGTGGGATCCTGCTAAGTGAACTAAATCAGACAGAGACAAATACCGTATGATCTCACTATTTTGTGGACAATAAAGAATCAAAACAAACGCATAAACAAAACAACCAAACAAACCCTTAGATTCTGACAACAGAATGGTGGTTACCAAAGGGGAAGGTTGGTGGGTTGGGGAGGGGGCAGTGGTAAGTGGAAACTAGAGTTTGGTGGCAGGTGTGGTGCAGTACATACAGATGTTGAGGTGTGAGACTATACACCTGAAACTTACACTGTTGTAAACGAAATCTTACCTCAGTTTGAAAAAGGAAAACATAAATACCTTTATCTAAACTACTGTAAGGTTTGTGCTAGGATGTTCTTTGGGATGTTTGTTTGAAGAAGGTTCTACCTATTGTCTTGGCTGAGGAGCTTCTGCTGATATACAGTGGGGAGATTCAATGGGGAAAAGAGTATCTTTGAGTAAAACCTAAGCTTTACCAAGTCCCCTGAGCCATGTGAAGGCAATAAAGACTCTATTATCTTTCGACCCCGTAAAACCCTTACTCCCACCTCCAAGAATCTACAGAATATTCATTCCCAGGCCATACTTCAGTGGACTTGGCCCGATGCTTATCACTACCAAAAGCCAATGAACTGAGACAGGAGTTGAATCTATAAGCACTCTTATTTTTTAGATCCCTGGCCATCGATCTGAGAGAACAGTGGGCATGGTGCCCTGAAGAGACTGTTCTGCCCTCTCATCTCGAGTTGGCCTTTTTATATTGAGTTAAACAAAAAACAGTCATAAGCAAACAGGTCCTCACAGTTGATGTTCCTGGTATTCGTCATGTTCAGCCCCCAGAGTTTGTTATCAGCATCCAGGTTTTCTTGACCTTGGTACATCCTGGTCTGCTTGGTTAATTTCTGATGGCGTCAATGTCTGGCACTCATTTGGGCATCATTGGAACAGGAATCTCAGTTCAAAGCAAGTTTTAGTTTAAAGAAAACAGATCATTAGTCATATGGTGCGTACGTGCAGCCTAAGCTAGGTGAGCAGATTCCAATACCAGGCATGGTGTCTCCCCACCCTCCCCAGCCCCCGTCAACGCCAGGCTCTCAGGACTGATTTCTTAACACAGCGTACACTTCTGCCGTCTGCCATGGTGGTAAATATTTGCCCACAAATACAGACTTATTCTATGAGAATTCTCACTGAAAGCATTAAGAAATAAAGCATTTTTGATTAACCAACATGATGGGCATTTATCCAGAATGAACCATTCATAAAAATCTGCTTCTGCAAAAACTGGGATTTAGGCCGGAGGTGAGGGGTGTGTGTGAGAGGATTCACCAGAGACAGAGTAGGGAGCAGAACAGGCGGATCTACTGAAATACACTGCTGAGGGGAGCAGTGGGTGAGACAGGAGAGGTCTGCTGTGCCATGTGGGTCAGCTCCCTGGGTGGGGATTGAATTCATGCTGCAGTAGCTGGCAATAGCCCATAGCTTGATAGTGCTGACTTAACCCCTGCACCACCAGGGAGGCCCCCCGGTAGCTGTTCTTTAAACAGGATCTCATTTGAGCTAGCTGTAGGAAAGCTGAGTGCAGTGATGTGATGTTGTGTTAGGAATTCCTGTGTTGAAATCCTCAAAGGTGATCTTACTAGGAGGTAGGACCTTTGGGAGGTGCTTAAGTCATGAAGGTAGAGCCTTTATGAATGGGATTCACAAATCCCATTAATCTCTAATTTAAAAGACCCCACAGAGATCCTTAGCTCTCCTTAGCTCCTTCCACCCTGTAAGGATACAGCAAGACCACGTTGGATCCTTGATCTTGGACTTGGCAACCCCCAGCACTGTGCCAGCCTGAGGTTTTGGGTGCAGCAGCTCATGTTGAGAAAGACAATAGGTCACGTGTTGACTCCCCAACACAGTGGAGAGAGTGTGCATGCTCAGTGGGGCAGCGGGCCAGCACATATAAGAGACTTTAAGCTGGGAGCAGAGCAGCTGTCATTTGTCCTTTGTGGACCTGGGCCACCTCATTCCCTCCCTTCATCCTGGGAGAGGTCTGATCCAGAGCACATTTTCCTCCTGAGCAACTAAAGTCCTCAAACTTTCCCTCTTCCATGGCCACTTCTTGGATATGTCCAACACCTGCAGCTGCCCCACTTCGAACTCCCTTGGCACAACCTCCTGCCTCTCCTGCTTGCTGGAGTGATTGCCCCCACTCAGCCCTTGCAGACCTCCATTCCCTTCAACCTTTTCTCTCTCCTGTGCTCATTTCCTTTGCTGTGTTTAGTTTGGAGCCTACAGGCCATCATTTCACTCTCTTGCTATTACCCACTTGCCAATTTATTTGACCTCAACCCACAGTAATATATGACCTAGTGCTCAGCTGCCTGGGTATGTATACACACATGCATAGGCCTTTCCCAGCTATAACCCAAAGGTAAGTATTTAACAAGCTCTTGCTAGACATTGGTTCTTATAACTACAGTCCTATTTCTCCCCTCATCTTCAACTTCTTGCAAGAGCCACTGAGTAAGCAGTATTAGTTTCCTACAGCTGTTGTAACAAATGATCACGGATTAAGTAGCTTAAAGCAGCACAGATTTCTTCTCTTAAAGTTTTGGAGGGACAGAAGTTTAAAATTGAGGGGCTGTCATTTGTTCTGGAGGTTTCAGGGCAACAACGTGTTACCTTCCCTTTTCCAGTTCCTAGAAACCACCTACATCCTCTGGCTCATGGCTTTATTGCTCCAGGCTCTGGTTCAGTGGCCTCATCACCCTTTCCTGACTTTGAGCGGAAGCAGGAATGCTTCCCTCTCACAAAGATCTTGGTGATAGTATTGGACCCTCATAGGCTATTCAGGGTCTTCTCTACATCCTAAGATTCTAAACTTAATCATAATTGCAATTGCAAGGTCTCCTTTATAACATAAATGTTCACAGGTTATGGGCATTAGGACATAGAGCTAGTCCTGTGGACATTGTTGGGAGGGGGTATGATGCTGCCTAATACATAAATCATCTCAGAGTTCCTCAACTTCTACTTACTTTTCTTTTTTTTTTCAAAGATGTATTTATTTATTTATACAAGCACTGGGTACAGTCAGAAGCACGGGAGGGTGAGAGAATTCACCAGAGCCAGAGCAGGGAGCAGAACAGGCAGACTGACGAAATACACTGCTGAGGGGAGCAGCGGGCATGGCAGGAAAGGTCTGCGCGCTATGTGGGACCCTCGCCTGGAGGCTGGGGATCGAACCGGCGCTGTAGAGGCTGTGGGAAGCTTCGCAACCCAGCGCTCAACCGCTGCACCACCAGGGAGTTCCTCTACTTACTTTTCAACCTTTATAAGCTTCTGACCTCACGCATCCTCCTCCATGACTCTCAATGGGCCATGACACCCTCCACGCTGCCTAAAGCAAGGGGTGTTCTAGCTTTCCTTCTAGGGGAGACGAGTAGGATCTGGGGGTGATGGACAAGAAGGTTTAACGATGCATCAGAAGAGATTCAAGTATGTGGTTATCAGCCTGGGAGGGGGGAGGAACGGGGAGACTGGTCTAGGGAAAACATCCAGGCCACCCTGAGTTCCCTGGGGTGGCTCGTGATGGGGTACTAAGAGCCCACAAAGGAGGCTGAGCTCTCACAACTCTGGGCTTTCCTGGGGCCCTCCTGTGTGTCCTTCAGGAAGACACTGACCTACGGCCTTTGGGCCACCAAGGGGTCTCTGTGCCTGGTGGGGTGCACTGTGTTTCTGGTACCTGACATCATTTTTTGCTACTTTGCTTCTTTACAAGAAGTTGACTCGTAGTCACTAATTCTTGGCCATACTTAGGATAATTTGGTGATTTTCGGGGGACTGGAGGGAGCTGCAGTGTGAGAGCTAAGTTCTGATGAAGTGTGTGGATGAGTGCTCCCTCTGTTCGTTGGAACATTCTGGACTGGCAGGTGTGACCACAATATGACATTCAGGGAGACTCAGGGAGCTGGACCGGGTGACTTTTGCTGAGAATTATGGTTCAGAGAGGATTCTGGAACCTGGTAGGAATAACCCTGGCACAAGTCTGTCTGTGTGGGAATTGGGAAAGTTCTGAGGACTTCCTCCACCTCCTCCCCTCAGAGGCCACAGCTGCCAAGCCCGGCTCCCACACACCTCACCAAAAAGTCCCTGGCTCCCCTCCCAGCTGCCTGGAGATTGACCTCTGAGGTGTGAGAAGGAGGAAAGGAGTCTATGTTTCGGATGAACCTTCCTTCCTCCTTTCTGAGAAACAGCTCAGGCCTCCCACGCCTGACCTTCCTCCCGCTCCTCAGAGCCAGGGTGCAGCCAGCTCCTCGCCTCAGCCAGTTTGAGAGGGGCAGGGAGGTTGGCATGGGGCACCTGGGTTTGTTTCTGTGACTGAGGGAACAAAAGACCACATGCTTGGGTGGCTGAAAGCCTCAGAAATTCATTATTTCCCAGTTGCAGAAGCTCCAAGTCTGAAATCAAGGTGTCCCGGTTTAAGAAGGCTTTAGGGAGGAACCTGTTGCTGCTCCCAGCTTCTGGGGCTGCCCGCTGCCCTGGGTGTTCTGCAGCTCCCAGATGTGTCCCTCGGGGGTTTATTTAACTGTCTTTCCTCTGTCTTTTCTCTTCTTCTAAGGACACAAGGCCTGTGCAGTAAGGGCCTAGCCTCCTCCAGCTTCGCTATTTATATCAGCAATCTCCCTATTTCCAGAAAGGGCCACTTCCCGAGGCGCCCGGTAGACGTGGATTTGGAGGGAACACTATGGGACCCCTCGTTGCCCACCCAACCCGCTCCCCTCCCTTCAGTGAAGGTTCCAGCCCGTGCAGGTGCCCTGCCTCACTTTCCTCCCCAGGCCTGAGGCAGCTCCGGGGGTGGTTTCCTAAGATCACAAAGGGCATCCCCCCAACTCCGGGAAGGCCTGGTCTAGCTAGCGGGAGATCAGAGAGCACGCGTCTCCCTCGGGACAGGCACCTGCATGTCCTGACACCCACTGGGAATGTTTCCTGCTTCTAGAGGAGCTTCAGGACTTTTTAGCTCCTGCAGGGCCTATCCCTCCATGCCAGTGCCCGAAGGGAAAGGCAACTCGGAGCCTCCCAAAGGGCTGACCCAGACCAAGGCTTCCGGCCCAGCCGGGTCCACTGGACTCTGCACCTCCAGCGCCAGCTCGGGGCCAAGTGTGGTGTCTTCTCCTTCCAGGAAGATGCTAGGGAAGCCCTGCCCAGCTCTTCCCAAGCGGCCAGCTGCCTCCTCGGGCAGCCAAGGGCCTCTGCACCCACCCTGGTGGAGGAGGGCTGAGCTCCTGGGCCTCTTGTAACCCAGCCGAATGTTTTCCAGGTTACCTAACCAAACTCCTGCAAAACCACACCGCCTATGCCTGCGACGGGGACCACTTGAATCTGCAGTGCCCTCGGCATTCCACCATCAGTGTCCAATCGGCTTTTTATGGGCAAGGTTACCACACGTGTAGTGCCCAGCAGCCTGCCTCCCAGAGGGAAGACGGCTTAACCTGCGTGGCGCCCACCACATTGCAGGTATTGCTTCAGGGATGTTGTACATTGATAAAAATGGCTTCCTCCCTCTCGCCCCCTCTCTCTGTCTCTCTGGGCACGTGCGTGTGGTTTTGTAGTTCGCACAAAGCAAGACGGATCCACGAAAACCCCAGTTTCTACACATCACCTTTCGTGGGTTTCCTAGGCGGGCCTTCGCGGGCGTCTCTGAAGAGCCGTTGGGGTCTAGACGGGATCCGACTGGCGGGAGCGCTCCCGTCACACGCTTCAGTCCCAGTTGATTCACAGGAGTTCTCCGAACTACAGGAAAGCAAAGAAAAATTCCACAGGCTTTGACCTCCAGACGCACGTCTCCCATAAGTACCCCAGTAGAAAGGGGAGGCTGGAGACCCCTTAGGGGAAACCGGGGGATCTGTGAGGCAGGCCCCCGAGGTCACGACCAGCTTCTTAGAGAATGAACTCAAGGAAGGGAATTACTGACCCTCGTGCAGGGCTTCTTCTCCTGTGGTTGCTAATCACCTCATCCTCATGGGGGGCACTTGGGCCCGCGTCTGAATCTACTGACTCAGGACAGGACCAGGTATTTGGGTCAGGGCACCCCTCATTCTTTTTTTTTGGGGGGGGGTTGGCATTAGGGAAAGACTTGTTAGAGGAGGAAATCAAAACTATTACTCAATGATGGTTTTAGAGAGCTCGTGGCTTTCTGTTACCTGAGTAACCTCTGCTCCATTGTCCCCGGCCCCCCACATTTACAACTGGTCAGTCGAGATTGTGGAGTCTTGGCCTTGGACTTGGCTAATGCCTCCAAGTTCTATAGGAGCACGTCGACGTCAGAATGGTTAGGGCAGGTGGCAAATGAGATGTCAGGTTGATTTTGTCAGTCTCAGGCAATGTGGGCGAAGACAGATGTCCTGGGAGGACTAGGAGACATGGAATAAACTTTAATGCTGTGTTGCTCTCCCTGAGGTCCCAAGAGGAGAAGCAAAGATAAGACCATCATGGAAGGATCTGCTTCTCACCCCTCCCTTGTTTCCATTTGGAGCATCATAGTGTATTGGAGGTTACATGACAGGTGCAGGCATGAGTGGCTGGCTACCAGCTGAGTAGCCAGAACAATGTGTTCGAAGGAGACCCCGTTCCTGGCTTCTGCACCCCGAGGAGAGAGAACATGTTGCTCTGGGAGAGAGCAGTGACTTTCCTTGAGTCCTTAATCCTCCCTAATCTTTCCCCTGGAGGCCACTCAGGAGCTGAATCCCCACTGGCCTGCCCCATCCCTCACCCCCTGCCCTGCCCTGCCCTGCCCTGTCCCTGGCACCCTGGCTGTCTGCTGCCCTCCTAGGTACACACAAGAGCATTGGCCCAGAGGGCGGGAGTAACTGCTTTGTGAAAGTAAGAGTCCCTGGCACCCCGAAGCACAAGGCATGGGCACCACCCTCACCCTCCAACATGGGTGCCCGCCTCTGCCAGGAGCCCTGGGGGAGAGGATGTTCACCCAACCAGGCCAACAAGTTAGCATCTGCGAACACAGATCTGATGTTGTTTGGAGGTTTTGTTTGCCAGAAACATCCACCTGCACTGCTCTTTCATCTAGAGATCAAGAGCCTTTGCTTTGTGTCTTAAACTGCAGTCGGGAGCTGAGGTGAGGTGCTTCCTCGGGCTGGGGTCGCTTAATGTGAGGAGAGAACAGGTAGACGGCCACACGGGAGCCCTACAGCAGCCCGAGATGGAGGTCCCCTGGCGCAGCACTGCACCTGCCTTGGTTCCTGATGGGGGTTGAGTCCTGAGAGGTTCCAAGGTCTGAGCTGTTTCACCATGACCATTGGCCATGAGAATGGCACTGTCATCTGGGCATCTTTGGGCTTTCTCTGGGCATTTCTCCTGATTTCACACACATCTGCAAGGGCCCTCGAGGTGGCAGATAGTTCCAAAAGGCTTTGGAATCTGCCAACATTCAATCCACAGCAACAAGCAGACTCCTGGGGACATTTACCTGACGTCCTTTTCTACCTGAGAACCAATGAGGGAGAACAGCAGTGAGATGCCAGGGGTTCCCGCAACCTGGGGGCTGCTCTGTGAGCATCCCCGGGCAGATGCACTCACGAGGGAGCGAATTGCCTGAAAAAGCAAGAGAGAGCTTGGAAGGGAAGCTCTCCGATGATGCAGAGAGAGCCTGAGTCTCCCACTGGCACGATCGATCGCTGCATGGAGAAGTGGGCCCTGCGCCCTTGAGGCCGGGGAGGGTGGGGATCAGCTGGTCCGTGTTTATTTGTGGGCCCATGCCTGGGTCTCCAAGGCGTCCCCCAAATGCCCAGGCTTCCTGCGCCCATGCATGTCATCTCTAAGGATGAGGGGCCGTGACTGAGACTCCTGGCCCCCACAGACCTGTCTCAGCTTTTCCCCCAGGGACCCTCCCAGGAGGGCACTCGCAGTCCCTTGCAGCAGACGTGCTGAGATGCTCTGACCTTGCTCGTGTCCCTTGGCGCCAGTTGAGAGCACCAGAGGCTGGAGTGTGAGGGGCTCCTGGCGCTGTTGCATCAGGCTTCTGGAGAGTGGGGGCCCAGGGACCCGCTCCTGTTCACGTGTGTGTGCTCGGACACCCCTGCGGCCATGTCTGTGTTTGACCCCTGCGGGCAGCATCTGTGCCCGTTGTCCCTGAGCCCAGGGCGGCCAGGCGCGGGTCTCGCCGACGCTGTGTGTGGTTTTCAAGTCTGTCCCTTTTCTACCCTCGTTTTAGAAGGTGCTGGACGAGTGCCAGAACCAGCGGGCCTGCCACCTCCTGGTCAATAGCCGTGTTTTTGGACCTGACCTTTGTCCAGGAAGCAGTAAATACCTCCTGGTCTCCTTTAAATGCCAACCTAGTAAGTAACTTCCGAGGGGGATGCTGTGTCTGGGGTGCGGGTTCCCTGTTTGATCCACACCCCAATGAAAAGTTCTCTGCTTGTTGGTGTTTGTCCAACCTGGAAACTCTTCTGCATAAGAACACAGGCCCACCTTACCTGCTTTAATGCGTGTGCACACGTGTGCACGCACACACGCCCATGTGCATTCTTACAAATCCCCTCCACTGAAAAAAGCCCTAAAGTGTGAAACTCAGTTGTACTGATGCTTAAAATGTCAGGGGTGGCAAGAGGCTGCAGGGTCTGCTCATCCTCATTATAAGCTGGTGGTTCTTCTCACAAGGACAACTGGTGTGTGGTGCACCCCAGCTGGAGGGCGGCTGGTCTGAGCCGGCCTGTGGACAGGTGCCCCAAGTCCTTAGAAGCTGGCTCCCTCCCACTTACAAGCTACACAGTCACAGTGAGGCACCTGAGGTGGGGCTTCCAGGGGAAGACAGAGGTGGCATCTGGCCAGGGCAAACTCTTCCAATTCTTGCACTTGCCCCAATTAACTTTTGTCTTCTCCACACGCATCCATTTGTGATGAGCCGACTGCAGACCCAGAATTACGGCTCTTTAGCAAGTAGATTGCACTTCCAGGCTTAGAGGGGCAGCCCCGGGAGAAACCGCAGGCAATTGCAGCCTTGTGGGGTCCTGCTCATCCTTGAGAAGCTCATTGAAAGCTTAGAGCAATGATTTTTAACCAAAATGTAAGGAAAAATAATTTTTAAAGTCTGCACAGGGGCTGCTCCCTGGCACAACCATTTTCATTTGTTGTATTTTATTCTCTGCTGGCTCCGCCTCTGGAGCCTACCTTCCCCCAGGCCCCAGGGCCCTCCCACTCACAGCATTCCTGTTTGGTTTCCTTCACGGAGGCATCGCCGTGTGTATTGACCTGGCTGATTCGTGACTTGTGTTAAATAAAATCCAACCAACCGAATTTATTTTAAATCTCCAGTTGGCTTGATTCCCAAGTAAGGCAGCATCATCTAGTGTTTAAAATGGTGCTGCATCAAATTGTACAAAATAGGTTTTCATGGCCAGAAAGTGGGGGAGGCCAGGTCATTACAAAAGGCAGGAAGGATCACTCCCAAGAAGCCTCCTCCCACCCACAGACGGGTCCAGCCACCCCGGTGACCCCCCCTGGTGCTACTGCTCATGGGTTGGTTAGGTATGGAGTTGGGGCTGGGGGAGTTCGGGGTGGGGGCATGGAAGACTGACTTTGTTTTGAGCCTTTTTAACAAGTTAGCACCTGTGTATTTTTATACTCCCACCAGTCCCCAACAGCATGTGAGCATCCTGAGGGCAGGGTCAGTGTCATTTACCAGTGAGCCCTGACAGCTGGTATGCAGCAGGGGCTCAGGCATGTGCTGGCACCGGGCGACACAGTTGAACCCCGTCTAAGTCACCAGGTCTTGCCATCTAGTGGGGGCCCGTTGTTCACAGTGAATCACACAAATCTATGCCTGATTCCTGCAGGTCGCTCAGAGGAGGGGCTGACCTCAGCAGGGTTCCTGGAAGGCTTTCTTGGGAGGAGTGAAAACTGCAGGGGTGGGGCTCAGGCAGAGAGAGAGCACCCCCTACAGAGGCCAGTGGCCGGAGGGTGCAAGGGCTGGGGGAGCACAGAGAGCGCCAACCAGATCATGGAGCAGGGTCCAGGACCCGGCCAAGGAGGGAGGAGGAGGCCCCCTGCAGGGCAGCATTTGAGCAGGGAGGGAGCTGGGTGGGGTGGCAAGGCCCCTGCTGCTCCAGGTGTAACAAATTGCTGGGGCAGGGCCCTGTGTCTGAGTCTGTCCCAACTGCTGTCACTAGATGCTGTAAACCAGGTGGTTTAGCACCGACAGAACTTGATTTCTCATGGTTCTGGACCTGGGATGTCCAAGGTCGGGGTGCCAGCAGGTGTGGCGTCTCCTCATAGATGGCTGTCTTTTCACTTGAACCACCTCTGGGGGACGGGCCCAAGGGAACTCACCTGGGTCTCACTAATAAGGGCCATTAAGTGACTTGAAATCGTGCCTGTAGGTTCCAAGTCACGTGGGTCATTGTATCACGTAGCGACTTTGATTTCCAACCTGGGTACAAAACAGAGTTTGGGGACACAGCATTCCATTTAGCTTCATTTTGTAGTAGGGAAGTAAGGCTCTGAGTTTACTTCCTATGTCTGGTTAAAAGAAAAAAGGGGGGACACTAATCCCATGCTGGGGGGCCCACCGTCATGACCTGAGCACCTCCTAAAGGCCTCACCTCCCAATAGTATTCCATTGGGGTTTAGGTTTCTAACATATGAATTTTTTTTTAAAGATATTTATTTACACAAGAACTGGGGTACAGGCCAGATGCACGGGAGGGTGAGAGGACTCACCAGAGACAGAGCGGGGAACAGAACAGGCAGACTGGCAAAAAACACTGCTGGGGGGAGAGGTGGGCAAGACAGGAGAGATCTACTCGCCATGTGGGTTGCTCCGAGGCCGGCGGGGATCGAACTGGCACTGCAGAGGCTGCGGACAGCTTCACAGCGCTGCGCTCAACTGCCTGCAGCACCAGGGGAGACCCGCCAACATATGAATTTTGGGGGGAAAATTCAGACCAGCGCTCCTTGTGCAACCTGGCTGCTGGTAACCCAAGCCCTGCACTAGGGGAGGTGGCTTCTATAAAATTGAGGTGGGAATGAGGGGGTCCCCACAATTCCTGCCTCTTTTTCTGCAGCCCACTTACCTCCTGAGCCTTGTCTCCTCTGTGGTCCCAGCCCGGGTCCCTCCCCACCCCGCCCCCCCAACCCCAGCCAGAGACATGCATATCTTCCCTGTGAGGGTGAATCTGCTCCTTGGCAGTATTTACAACAGAAACACTGGCAAATGCTACAAGTCAGGGTTAGTGGTTTGGGTTGTTTTGGGTTTTTTTTTTTTTTTTTTTTTTCTTTGAGCCTATTGTACCAGCAAACTTCACCAAAACCTTCTTTTCCTGAGTAAGCAACAGGCTTTGCCTCCTTTCCAAACCTCATCCCCTCAGGGAATTTTGGTGGCCAGAAAGCTTTGGGTTTAGACAGTTCTGGGCTCGTGGGCCTGTCTGCTGTGTAGCTGCTGTGTGACCTTGAGAAGTGAATGGCTGAAAGGCAACGAGCATAGAGCCAGGAGGGGGTGCAGTCTGCTGGGTGCAGGCGACAGCAGGATACCGTCTGTAGAGAATTTAAAAATCAAAAGAAATGACTGAATATCTATCTGCTTCTTAATATTCCCACGCACCGGCCATTGTAAATACCATCCGCGGTGATGTCTGCCCATCAGGCAGATCCCCGGATGCAAGGGCACTTGTGGCATTAAAGAGGAGAGAACCAAGCATGGGCCCTCCCAGAGGCAGGTCAGAGAAGTTGCCTCTGGTGCCTTTGCGCGGAGCCATGGCTCCTGTCTGGCCAACCCCTGTCACTCTCTCCCTCTGAACATACGGGGGTGTTGGCAACATGCTTTGGAACGCTGCCCACATCTTTTCCAACCTGACACCACTGAGAACAAGACCCAGCTCTAAAACAAACGCGGTTCTCTATCCTGTTGCCCATAGAACCCAGCAGTGTCCCTCTCCAGCAGCATTGGATCCACACGTCCCCATCGACTGGAGAGAATCACCCTCCCACCCCTGTAACCCGTAACCCCAAGCGGGTAATGTGACACTCAGCCCCCTCCATTCCAGATGATTTGCCCATAATCTGGGGCTGATCACTGAGACGGGTGTTGTATTTCTCTGGGTGCTTTTTCCTGGCAACTGGTCTGCCTTTAATGACTGGGCTTTAAGACATCAGAGAGATGGTGGCTAATAAATGTGTGGGTGACCTGCCTTAAAAAAATCTTAAAATTTTAGCAATTCTGATTTTCAAAAAGAAAGAAACCATTTCTGCTTCCAGAGTTTCTACTTTGCACACAGAAGGCTTGGTTTTCATCTTGCCTTCGCCCACCTTCCTTTTTGGCAAACTCTGCCCCTGAAAAGCATTCTTAACATTTTTTGGGTGTTCTCTGGGCTGGAAGGGGGCTTGAGCTCCTGTGGCCTGGCTGCCTAGGCCCTCTGGCCTGCATCAAATGCCCTGGTCCACTCTGGACCTCTGATGTCAGGCGATGTTTCGATGTTGGTGGTATTTTGCTCTTACTCATAAAAAACACTTGAAAAAACTCATATAGCTCGGGTGTGACTCACCCAAAAGCATCCATCCAGCCCTCCAGGGGCAGGGACAGCATTCTTTTCATTTAGAAAAAGAAAACAAAAGTTTTCTTGACTCTAAGTTTAAACTGGTACACACACTAAGTGTCCAGTGAGTGGGGAAAAGGGCACCCTAAACATTTGCTTAGTCACCCCAGCCTCCTCCCTGGGATGGGTCCCTCTGTCTGCTTAAATTCTCCAAAGGGGGGATTTGTCAGCACCTGTCACCTGGGTTCTCTCTGCGCTGCACCTTTCCTCGCCTGCTAAGAGAGTGCTGGGGCTTAGTAGCGCCGAGCGAACACTAATCTTGAGATCGAGAAGGTTTTTCTTAGAAAGGCATGGGGATTACAAGGTACAGAAAGGTGGAATTTACACTGGGGAATCGTTTTCATGTTGGATGTTTGGGACTTAAGCGTCATCAGTTCCAGGACGGGAAGCACCCATCCTCCTGGGCTGTCCTAATGCTTAACCGCCCAGCCTTTGTCGCAAGGCTTCAGGTGGGAGTTTTCAACGTACCCAGGCTAAGAATACATTTTACGTTTTGACCCAACATAACACATGTTGCTTAACGAAAAGTTTTTTTGATTATAAAATAGTGTTGACCCTTACTTGGTGCAATGCACTTTGGTATTTTCTAAACCACTCCATACTTTTTAATTGCTGATTGATCCCAATTAAAATTGATTTTATGTCCATTCCTGAGTCTCCACCATTTGAAAATCTTTGACTTTGGGTGTATCAGGAACCTGGGATCAATCTGCACCTGAAATCCAGCAAAAACTTGAGTGAGTCATGGGGGGAGCCTGACGAGGGGGGCGAGAGCGAACCAACTTCCCTTCCTCTTGTCGTCACTTCCTCCCATCCGTCCCAGGTAGCTCCTGTACCTCCAGTCTCTGCTGTTGACACAGGTGCTTGTTTGGCTGAAAGATGTGCCCATTTACTTGCAGCTGCCATTTCAGAAGAGAAAACACAGAGAAACTGGTGGTGGTGGGGGTGGGGGGGTGAGCATTTTTTCATGATTTTCCTTTACAAAATTGTGGGGGAAGGAGAGAACCACACAGGCAAATGAATGATTGTGGTCTCCTTGATGTCTTGCTTTTTATTTTACAAAGTTTAAGATAAGTGGCAGGCTGGGAGAAGTATAACACATAAGAGACACATAACACATAAGAGACAAAAGTTAGCATCTGGAATATATGAATAACATCTGCAATTTCTAAAAATCCAACACCCAAGCAGTCAAAAAATATGAAAAGTAGGTTTGCAGAAGGCTGCTGTGAGCATTAAGTTCACTGATAAGTTTAAAGATCTTAGAGCAGGGTCCAGTTCAGAGGAAGTGCTCAGCAAATACTCTGTTGCAATTTTTAAAAATCTTTGAGGCATAACACACATCACCTAGAACTCACCTGTCTGAAGTACAATTCAATGATTTTTTAGTAAATGTACCAAGACAACCATCACCACAATCCAGCAAGGGACTATTTCCATCATCTCAAAAATTTCCATAGGCTTTAGCGATCTCGCTCCTGGTTCCCAAACCCCAGCCTCAGGGAAGCCTCACCTATGACTGTCTACAGGTTTTCTTTCTCTGGGTGTCTCGTAGAAACAGAATGATACCATAGGTGGTCTTTATGTCTGGAGTGTTAATTATTATGAATTTTGAAAAGCAAATTGTCATTAAGCATTTTGAAAAAAAATGAAAAAAAGTTTTAGAGAAACCAGTAAACTGCATTTTCTTCAGCAGGGTGTTTATAATGTGGTTACGGACGTCAAGTGTGCGGGTCAGCTGGCTAAGCCAAGTTGAGGATGTGTGACAGCAAGAGCTTAAGTATTTGAATCAAGTAAAGAGGCAGACAGAGGGCTGATTCCAAAGGACTGCTTCGCCTTCCTAGAGGGAGCTGGGGGTTTTCTAGGATTGCCGGGACTGGACAGGGTGGGGGCAGAGAGTCCACATCTCACCAGTTGGGCTGGTGCAATGTGGCTTCCGGACCAGATCAGGCCTCTTCATGGGGCCCATGTTCAGAAAATGGTGGCTGAGCACCGCCGTGGGTGGGGATTTTATTGTGCAAATGGCTATTAGGTGGCTGAAGTCTTCTCTGCACATGCTTGAGCCAGAATGCATGCCTGGCCCTTCTCTAAACAGCCCTAAAGAGTTTTATGGGTTTGTCCTGATAATTCACATTCGCCTGCAAGCCTTCTGCCTTTTTAGGTGATAAGGTCAACTGTTATGACATCACAAAGGAAAATTTTACCAGTGTAAGTGGATTAAACAAACAAACAGCTCCCTACGTTCTTTGAGAACAAGCTGTGACCCAGTTCAGATCCTCCAAACCTGGAACTCGCCTCAGTCCCAGCATCGCTTCCTCCCGGAGCCGCACACTTGGGGCGGGCACTTCAGGCTTCTCTGAAGGGGTCTCTTCGCAGAACAAGACAAGTGTGTCTTGTCTCTTCCCTTTCCCAGCAAAGGAAACAATTTGCTTTGCAGCTTCTCTTTCTCTCTCTTTAAATACGTAAACAGGGTGCTGGAAGGTTGGGGAGTCGGGGATGAAGTTTAACTGCGCTGGTCCAGAGGCTTAGTCTGCTCTCGGGTCATTCCTAGTCTGGACCTGTGTGCAGCCCAAGCCAGCGTTTGAGAAAAGGTGTGTGTGACCTCAAGGGGAGAGAGAGAGAAGTTTCTTGAAGGGCCAGGCCCATCTGGGGAGCCTGCCTCTTCAGCTGCCCATCTCTCCTCCGTGGGCCCCTCACGGGGGTCTTTGTGCCCGTGAGTTGCACCCTGCCTGCTCCCTGCAGAAAGCTCTGTCTTCCCAACTCAGAGACCCACCCCCAGGCCGTCCTGCCTGTCCCCTTCTCAGGGTGCAGCCCCAGGGGAATGAGTGATGGGCACTTGGGAACAGTGCCTCCCCCCGGAATTTTCCTAGGGAAGCTGATGATGCCACCACTTTTTGTTTCTGCTTCAGATGAGTTAAAAAACAAAACTGTGTGTGAAGATCAAGAGCTGAAACTGCACTGTCACGAGTCCAAGTATCTCAACATCTACTCAGCGACCTACGGCAGAAAGACCCAGGAGCGGGAGGTCTGTGCCTCGGAGGCGGAGTGGCTCCCCCCCTTTGGTAGGTGTTCTTAGGTGGCAGTGAAAAGATGCAGTCTGGGTGCCTGAGGGCCCCACTCCCTAGGGAAAGGGGCCATACCTGGATTACAAGGAGGCCACATGGGCCTGCCTCCTCTGCCCCATGCTCCCCAGCCCTCTGTTCTTCAGTCATCCACATGGAGTAGCTATTGAGCGCCTACTGTATGCAGGGCCCTGCTGCAGGCGTGAGGAAGTCATCAGTGACAGACACAGGGTCTGCATGGAGCTGCTCTTCCAGCAGTGAACAAAAAGATAATGAATAGTAATCATGCTGATATGTCATATAGCACGTGTGGGTAAGAGCTAAGGAGCAAAGCACACCAGGAAGGCAGGTAGGAGGCTGGGGCTGCTGCGGAGTTGCAGATTTATGGACAGCATGGGGAGTGGGCCGCAAATACCTGGGAAGGTGTCCGGGTAGAGTGAACAGCTGGGCTGGAAGCAACGTGATCGGCATCCAGAAGAGCTTACGAGGCTTCGTATTGGAGGTGTGGACTCATGGACCTGCTCGCCCACCATCGCAGTTGCTCCAGTTACAAGTCAGGGTGTTCCAGAGAGACAGCCCAACAGGAGCACATTCCCACTTATGACGGGGTACCGGCCCATAAACTCACGGTGAGCTGAAAGAAAGAGAAGTCGGAAGTGCCATTTCTAGAATACTCTGTGAGCTGTGGTTGCCCAGACTCATCTCACACAAAGCCTGTTCTCGTGGTCCAGATCTCAAACGCAGATGGACATTTTGTAGACATGATGGGATGCAAATCACAAAGTGATAATCAGAAAACATGGGCCACATGGTGCACTGTTGAGTGTTGCTTGTCTACACCCCTGCAGCTCACTGCCCCCCACCCCCACCCCAGCATCACAAGACAGTGTTGTACTGACTGTCACCACCCAGGAGAGGATTAAAATTCAAAATTTGAAGGCGGGTTTTTGCTGAATGCATGTGGTTTCCATCGTAAAGTTGAAACATCGTATATGGAGCCGCGGTAGGATGGGGACCGTCTGTGTGTACATATATCTGTATGTGCATTTAAAGAGAGAGCAAAAGATGGATTTTGTGAAGTTGGTTCATGTGCCTGTGGTTGGTCATCTGGAGGCCAGGCTGCAAACTGAAGAAGCTGATGTTCAGTCTGGAATCTGGATTCCACAGGCCCGCAGGCAGAATTTCTGTGTTGCCATCAGAAGGAAAAGTTCCTTTTCAGGAAACTTGTCTTTGTCATAAGACCTGCAACTGACTGGTTGGGTGCACCCACACACCATAGAGCTGCTTCTCTTAGAGACTATTGACTTAGATATAGTTGCATGTTAAAAACATGCACAGCAATACCTAGGCCTGTGTTTGGCTGAACAACTGGGCAGCAGGGCCAAAATGGCACATGAAATTAACCATCATGCACGCAGACGGGGTGGAGAAATGGCCTCTGTCCACCTCCTTATTCCACGAGGGGACAGACAATGCTGGGAAACAGCCCAAGGGAGCTTGCATTTTCCTCATTAAAATCTGAAGTGAGCTTCTTAGTATATGAAATTGCTGTAGTTCATTCATGGACCACATGTAAAATTGCACACTAGTTCGTTAGTTCTCAAAAGAAATTCGTGCACACGTGGTATCTTGGACCTGAAAACAACAACAAAAAAGAGCAGATCGTGACCTGGCCACGCAGGCAACCATCAGGTGGGATTGCAGCTCACATGGCATGGGTGCCAGTGAAGCCCTCGCCTGCGTGTTCGGTGGGGGGGCAGGGGCGGAGGCAGGGCCCTGGCAGACCCCTGAGGTGGCTGGAGTGGGCATCCAGATGCCCTTTTACCCCCTAAATTTTCATTGATTTGCTATTAGTTTACATAACTGTATGCCCTGGGGAGCACACCATCACCCCACCTCCCACCTGGCAATGTCCCTGCCTTTTTTTTTTTAATGACATTTCTTTTTTTTTTTTTTTTTAAGATTTATTTAACGGAAGGGTAAGAGGATTCACCAGAGACAGAGCAGGGAACAGAACAGGCAGAATGATGAATATACAGCTGAGGGGAGCAGCAGGCGGCAGGAGAGGTCTGCTGCGCCATGTGGGCCCCTTGCCGGCTGCCTGGTATCAAACCCGCACTGCAGAGGCTGCGGACAGCTTCACAGTGTGGTGCTCAACCGCCTGCGCCACCAGGGAGGCCCTTTTATTTTTTAAAAGATTTATTTATTTATTCAAGAACTGGGGTACAGTCAGAGGCATGGGAGGGTGAGAGGACTCACCAGAGACAGAGTGGGGAGCAGAACAGGCAGATGGAGTGAAGACACTGCTGAGGGGAGCAGCGGGAAGGTGCTCAGCAATTTTAGTGCAGTGATGTGTGTGGACCCATGCTGTTCAAGCCCCAGCTGTTCAAGCTCAACTGTATTAGGATTCTTGTTATTGTTTAACAGAGCTGTAATAACATTGAACAAATGAGAAAAAGATGCAGCCGCACATTTTACCCATCAAAGAAAAGATTTTTCTTTCTTGGGATCTCTGGTGTTGAGCCCAGAACAGTTTTACGTAATGACAATTCTAAAGCAGTTGAACTTGAGCTTGATTTTTTTTCTCCTCTAACTTTATATCAAGCCTGTTTTACCACCTGGCCCATAAAATCCTAACCATGTCAATCACTTCCTACTATTTTGTTAAAGGATCTAGTATGTAATTTACTTAGTCACTCCCGAGTGGCTAGGTATTTTTCGTTATTTCTGATTTTCAAATATTTTAAATAACGTATCATAAACTTATGCCTGTATCCTTTATTCCCCCTTCTGGATTATTTCCTTGGGATAAATTCCTAGAAATTTCATATAAAAGAAAACTTAAACATTTACGATTCTTCATATGCATCATGCGTTCTTTCCAAAATCTTTTTGTTCTAATTTATACGTTTAAACAGTGATGTATAGTTGTGGGCTTCCCTGCAACTGGCCACGTTATATTGAATATTTGTTTTTAATGGGTATAAAATGATCTTTCTATATATCTTTTATTTGCCTGTGAATGTTAATGACCTTGAACGTTTCCCCATGTTTTTGTAGTTATACTGGATATCGTGTCTCTAGCCTTTGTCCTTTCCTTTTTTTCTGTTCAGATCTTATTTTTTCCCATAAATTTTTATGAGTAATGGAATAGAGATAGTAGCCCTTTACTTTTTTTTTTTTTCCCGATGTAAATACCCCTCCTCCACCCCAGGATCTTTTTTCTGAACTTAGTTTGCATTGGGGGCATTCTGTGTGCTCATGTGTAGGACAAGGTCAAGAGAAAGGAGCTGAGTGGTGGTGAAGAGGGAGACGCCCTCGTGGAAGTCAAGGTGTATGTGAGACCCCTCTCTCACCCCTGCATGCATGGTGTGGTGCTGTCAACCTTCCATAAACATCCTCAGGGCTGCCTGAGACCTGCAGTAGCTACTCCCCTAGCAGGACCGAAGTTCTGGGCATCCCTAAGGGTGTGGGGATGTTCACACCTGTCCTCTGGCCGGAGCCAGGCAACCTCATGTCAGTGTGCCCTGCCCTGGGCTGGCCCCATCTGGGATGTATCAGGGCAGGCGAGACAGTCACACACCACACCCTGGCCTTGAACAATGTGCTGCACTTTCCCCCATCATCATACACAGAAAATGACATTCGTATGGCCGGGCGCAAAAGGGAGGTGCTGTTCAATGCCAAAATCAATGGTCTTGGGGCACACCAGGAGCCTGAAGGGAAACAGCCCGTATGTTTGTGTCCATTTCCTGTTTTGTTTTGATATTTTTTATTTTGAGATAACATTAGTTACAACACTGTACATTTTCTCACCATACTGTCTAACAAATGTCCATTCGTCATCCCCTACCAACCAATGAACCCCTTCTACACATCCCCTCACACCTCCTACCGCTCTGCTAGCCACTCTGCTATCAGAGTCTAAGCGCTTATTTTTGTTTTCTTTACATTCCATAAATGAGTGAAGCCATCCAGTATTTGTGTTTCTCCTTCTGGCTTATTTCACTTGGCATAATCCCTACAAGGTCCATCCATGTTATCACAAACTCACGCCAGGATGACCAGCGAATGAAAGAAAAGATGCATAGGATGGTGACCGAGCCCAGTGCGAGACCATCTTCAAAAAGCAACACACAGGGTCAGATGCAGGTAGACCTGGTATCTTCTCATTAAGGTGCTGACCCAGAGCCATTTCTGGAAGATCTAGCGAGTTGGATCCGTTGAAACATGTGCTTCATCTAGTGGAAGTGATGCCGAAGGAAAGGATGAAAGGGAACCATCATCGATTATCGTTGGGGCCAAACGATGCAGTGAAATGGCATCTTAACACAAGAAGAAGGTCGTGAGCTTCCCACAGACCTGGGCCTGTTCTTGGAAAGCAGGGCCCCAGAAAGTTCCCCTGGCTGGGTGTCCACCCTGGCACATCACATCCTGTCGCACTTAGATTTTCTGGGTGGGCTCCAGGGACTCTTCTGTTTGCTTAATAAGTGAATGAGAAACCCACACAATGGATCTCCGAGGCTGGCTCGGGCCATCCTGAGGCCAAGTGTGGGCAGGCCTGGACTGTTCAGCCAAAGATCAAGATGCCAGGGGTTCCTGCTGCCAAGACAGAGTCACTTAGGAGCAGCAGCCTAATTATCTAAATAAACACAGGTTGTAAAGAGCGATTAACTTCAGTTTCGATGTTAAACAGTGGCCAAAAAAATGAAATAGTTGAATATCTTGTTATCACATGTATTGGGGGTGGAGGGTAGTTTGCCAGGAAGAGAGGGTGCTAAGAAAATCAGCCTGGGAGGGAAATAACCACTTAAAAAAAATCCCGCAAACGGATCAGAACTCAGAGTCAACAAGGATATGGTCCAACCTAATTACCTTGGGCCCCTTCCTGAAAGCTGACTGGGGGTTCTTTCCCTCTCCCCAAGATACACTTGGCTCCAGGGTGACTCAGGAGCACACCAGCTGCCTCTGCAAACCTGCTGGTCACAAGCCCTCCTGGTCTGGGTGTCCATGGATTGTGGGCTGTAAATGGGAATCTTCTTTTTTCTTCTGTTATCCTTGAAGCATATGGCACAGGTCATAAGAAAATGTGAATTTCTAAAGGCACCCATGCAGCTCTGGAAGGAGAGCTTGCCAAGTGCCATGGGAATCCAGTGGGTGTCAACTTAGAAATAATCAGACCCATGATATACTCATGGAAGCGGTTGAGAACAGGGGTCCTGAGTCAGGTCCACACCCAGATGTGGACAGGGCAGGGTCAGGGCAGAGGGGAGGTTTATAGGATCTGGCAGGGGAGCCACCAAACTAGGCTTAGGTGATTTGTTTGAAATGTTTGGTTAACAGGAATCTTCAAACAGAATGCAACCAGGTGGGTCCTTCGTAACCACAGCAGGTGACCGTTCTGTGTCTTTGCTAATCATCAGTTGCAGGGAAAAGAGTGTTGAGATTCTTTCATGATCATTGGAAGGAGAAATCAGTAAGTGGGTGTTTTCCATAGTAGCCAGTGGGGAGCTGAGCTGGGCTGCTTACGTTACACCCAGACATCTCAACAAGATGGAGCCTGTTTGACTCAAAATAGGTCCCACAGCGGGTTGGGGGTAGAAATCAGTTGGGTCTATGGATCCATGTAGAAGAACCAGTACCTTCATGACGTGAGCCTTCTTTTCCATGAACATG
Organism: Talpa europaea; assembly: GCF_964194135.1. Taxonomy (NCBI): domain Eukaryota; kingdom Metazoa; phylum Chordata; class Mammalia; order Eulipotyphla; family Talpidae; genus Talpa; species Talpa europaea. The sequence goes on from NC_140070.1 coordinate 139,736,813, forward strand.
ACTAGAGTGTTCCTGCTCCTTCCATCCCGTGTTCTTCCACTCATTCAAAGCTTTCTCTCATGCTACCACCCTCTTGATTCCCTCCATCCTTTCTCCTTCTCCATTGTTAATAATAACTGATACTTACAGTATGGTGGGCAGTGTTTTAAGCCTTTTATGAAAAGCTATTAATTTAATCATCACAATTAAGCCATGGTATTTTAATTGTGGTTGAAGCAACTCATAACACATACAGTTTACCACCTTAATCATTTCTAAGTGCAGTTCAGTGATAATATGTATATTTACATGGTTGTGCAATCACCACCACCCTCCATCTCCAGAACTTTCTTATCTTGCAAAACCGAAACTCTGTCCCCATTAAACCACAACTCCCTATTCCCCCTCCCCAGCCTCTGGCAAACATTCTACTCTTTAAATTTTTTTATTCCAGTAACATTGGTTGTCAACATTATATAGGTTTCAGGTGTGCATTCTGCTTTCTGTCTCTGGATTCGACTGCCCTAGGAACCTCAGAGGAGTGGAATTGTATAGAATTTGCACTTTCTGTCTGGCTTCTTTCAGTTAGTATAGTGGCCTCAAGTTTCATCCACGTTGTCGTGTGTATGTGAGCATTTGCTACCTTTTAAAGGCTGTATAATATTCCATTTAGGTCTGCCTCTACCTCATTTTGTTTGTCCATTCACTGATAGACACTAAAGTTGCTCCCACCTCTTGGCTGTTGTGACTAGTGCTGCAGTGCACTTGGATGTGAAGCTGGGCACTTCCTGTTGCTTCTGGATCTGTCTGAGTACTTCTTGCACCTCACATCCATCTGTTGTTGTTCACCCATGAACCCCACTGCTGATTTGCCCCTTCTGCTCTCTTTCTGAGTAATCTATTTAAAGATCTCTTGTTCTGAGCAGCTGTCTCAAATGCCTGGTGGTGAGAGTATGAGAAGTCACAGAGTTTCATAAGCAATGGAGGTGGTCTCCTTACCATCATATTAGTCTTGTGGCTGGAAGGGAGGCAGTAGCTGGGGAACTGCGAGTAGGGTGGGTGCCTGGCCAGGGCATCAGATCGGGAGGAGGAGGGAGCCGAGGCTTCTGGCTGGGTTTCCCTCGAAGATTCAGTACCTGTCACAGAGAGCCAGGATTAGGAGAGGGGTGTTTAGCTGGGTTACTTGGGTGTCTGGGAGGTTAGAAGGATGTGATGAATTCTTTCTAGACATGAGATGTGGGAGGTTCTGGGAAGAGAGCGAGGTCAGTCTGTGCTGACAGTGGATTCCAAGGAACAACCAGAGCTGGAAGGAAGGATGGGGCCCTGGCTCTTGGAGGCTCAGGGTGGATGCGGGGTCCAGGTGGAACACAAGGGTGGAAGAAGAGAGGCAGACTGAGGAGGGAGCACACTTTGGATGGGCAGGTCTGCAGAGGACTCTGGAGTGGAGGGGTCACAGAAAGTAGGGAGAAGGGCACCAGGGAGCCAAGGTCAGTGCAGAATCCCTCAACAGTGGTGTTCAGGCACCCGGAGTTCCCCAGTTGGGCAAGGATGAAGGCTGGCTCCCATCTCAGACTGGACAGTAGAAGGGCCCATGGTCAGAGGGAGGGGATCCGCCGGGGCTTGTATGGACAGAAGCCTGTCGAGGATGGAGATGAGCGAGGGGGCGCGTGGGAAGGACATAGAAGACCCTTCTAGAAGTCTGGCTGGAGGAAAGAGAGAAGGCTGGAGGAAGGTGTGAGATTAGGGAAATGCAGGGGGTGGTATTTTAAAAAATAGGGGCAGATGGCACAAGAAACGTCCAGTAAACAGGGTTCCCTGCCTCTGTGCCCCGACCCTGCACAGCCTGGGCCTGGCCGGGCAGAGCCTCCCACGGGCATTTCCACATCTGAAATTTCTCTTTAAAAGTCCCTCCCAGCTGAAATACGGAACAGTGTTTGTTTTTTATACAAATTTATCATCTTGTCCTCCAAGCAGCCTCCACTTCCTGGATCCCTCTCTTCCTGGCAAAGGCACCTCAGTCCCTCCCAGGCTGAAAGGCTGAATCTTCTTTGATCTCTGCTGGACGCCCAGATTGCAGAGCTCAGCGTCCAAACCCCCAAATGCTGAGACTCACATCCTGCTGCTCTCTCGTTTCTGGACGGCACCTGCCTGGGCGTTCTCTTACCTACAGATTGATTCTACATATTCTCTCTCTCTCTCTCTCTCTCTCTTCTTTCTTTCTCTCTTCCTCTTGATTCCCCTTTCTCTTTCTCTCCCCCTCTTCCCCTCCCTTTTCTGTTTGTTTTGGTCTACCTTTCTTTTTGCTGTCTCTCCCTTGCTCCCCCATATATGGTCATAGATACACTCATCTGTAGACGTACATGCAATGGAAGCAACCTTTTATATATTAGAGAATAGCCTGATGTACGTATACTATGTAATACAGTGTTACATACACGTGATCAACAGCCCACCTCCCAGGGTCGTTGGGACGTGTAAATCCACACAGGCGACGTCATGTTAGACGCTATTGTAGGGAGATGCTGCTGCAAGGTCCCTAAGTCCTCTCCTCCTCTACCCCCTGCTCCTCAAGCCCTGAACTCCTCCCTGTGGTTCACGGGGACTGTAATGAGATGAGAAAGCATACATTGTAAAAACAAAATGAAGAATGATGTAAAAAATATATAAAAAAATAAAAATTATTAAAATTTTAAAAAATAAATGAAAAATAAAATCACTTCCAAACGGGTTTCCCATTTGCTTCTCTCTCCCAGGGCACCCCACACTGTCCCCCAAGCCATCCCCAGGCCCTGGGTCTTCAGCAAAGCACTCACAATGACCTCAGTCCTCCAGTTGGCTTTCCCTGCTCATTTCGGGTGGCATATCTCTGCCACACCCACTTTTCCGGCCGAGGGTCGGCCCCTTGCACCCTCAGGTGTGCCCTGGCCTCTGGCCTGGTGTCTGTGCTTCTCGCGCCTGCCTCTGCCCAGTTCACGTCCTAGTCTCCTGAGTGTGTCTTGACCTCCAGGCTTCTCAGCCAGCTCCTGTCTTGGCCTTGCCCGGACCCCTCGCTCTCACTAGTTCCGCATTGTTGGGCACGGGTGGTCCCTGCGGGCCTTGTCTCTCCAGCACCTGCTCGCCCTCCAAGGCAGGGTCGCCTCCTGACAGCGTGTGGTGCAGAGCCTCATGGGGCTCAGTTAATGCTCACTGATGGCAGGACGGTGCTCCAGGTGCTGAGAAGCATGCCTGAGAGTTTGGTGGTTCATTTGACTCATTCATTCGTTCATTGTTACTCACTGGGCTTCTACTATGGACTAGTCTGGTGATAATCCTGCCCTCACAGCACCAATGTTCATGTAGAGAAGACAGATTCTCAAAATAAACATAAATAAAATAATTCAAATCATGGTACGGGTCATCACAGAAATAAGAGTCTTCATTCAAGGTTGTATGTATGTTGCCTATTCCGTGTGCAAGACTAGTTATATAATTTGCAGGACCCCACAAAATGTGTAAATTGTGCAAAATGGAAATGTATGGCTCGCTGCTCAAAAATATAGAAGAACTTCAACAGCAGGCCCCAAATCAAGGCAAGGGCCCTTCCAGCACACGCCCAGGAACCTGCTCTGCATGTGGGTGTCCTCGTGATACAGAAGATCAGTGGAGAAATGATTTCCCCTGGATTCAAGTTCTGATTTGGCACATTTCTTTATATAACATAGCACAAGCCTTGAGGTGCCCATATATGGGGTGCATGTATGTAAAGTTCTTGTTCTTCCCTCTTCTCAGACTGTCTGTCGTACTCGGCGGTGCACGTCCTGTCCCGGAGGTGCTATGGGAAGCAGAGGTGCAAAGTCATGGTCAACAATCACCATTTCGGAAGCCCCTGTCTGCCGGGAGTGAAAAAATACCTCACTGTCACCTATGCCTGTGGTAAGACCCCGCGCTCGGGAGGCTGCTGGAAAACCCCCTTTTTGGGCAGTGTGTTCAAGTGAACAGAAGAAGTTTGCAGGCAACTTTGGCCAAACAGCCCTCTTCCTAAAATAGAACTGTCATACCGAGTATGCTAGATTCCTTTTTCCTACCCTTTATTTTCATTTGTGACATTCGTATAAGATAAGCCCTAGAATTTTCCATAATTGAAATTTGCCCTTTTAGCAATCAGATAGGTGGCACATGAGTAAGAAAAATTACGCAAACAGGATAAAATTGACGTCACTGAAAATAGCAAATTTAATCTGGTTCTTGGGAGGCTCAAAAATGTACTGCTATGCCCTTTGAGTTGACAGTCGTATTTGGCTCCTAGTTTACCTTTCAGTCCTGCTTTTATGCCCTGAGTGACAGGGCTGTCTATGCTGCCAACAGCTGTGTCTCTACATACCCACAGCGTTCAGTCCACAGTTCAAATTGCTGACCCTAACACGATTTTAAATGTTACATGACACCATCACTGTTTTCTGTGTGTCTTCAAATAATACAACAAAATGCCTGGTTCCTGAGATCCCACCCAGCTTTATAAGTAGCTTTTTAAGTAGCTTTATAAAGCTACTTAAAAGCGAATCAGCAGCAAATTCTCTGAGGGTCCTGTGGATTTCCACTTTGTAATCCTGAGAGGTAGACTTTTTTTTTTTAAGCCTAAAAGCAAAGGTAGAGCAAAGTCTAACCATCATTGAAGAGCTCAGTGCCGGTACTCATGAAAACTGCTCCCTGCACCGCCCGCCCCCCCTCCGGAGGCTCAGCTAACCCTTGTCCTTTTTATTTTAATAACAGCTTTACTGAAATATGATTCACAGATCTTACAATTCACCTGTGAAAGCATACAAATACATGGTTTCAATATAGTCGCAGAATGGGGCCACTCTCACCACAATTAAAAAGCATTTTCGTCATCCCAAAAAGTTGCCTCCCAGCCACCCGTCCCCTACCCACCAGTCCACTTTCTGTCTTTATGGATTTGCTTCTTTGAGACATTTCACATAAATGGAGTTCTACAATATGTGGTTCTTTGTGACCAGGTTCTTCACTTGCACATATTTTAAAGGTTTATATATGTAGCAGCATGTGTCAGCACTTGGTTCTTTTTATGAGTGAGTAATAGTCCCTGAGTCCCCTGAACTCCCAGCTTTCTATGTCCTGAGCTAAAAATGTTGTCCTCTACACTATCACAGCTGTGGGAGGTACAATTGTGAAGTAACTACACAAATGTATTCCCCAAGTAATAGCACCACACTTGCGTCCAGGGAGCAGGATTGTACCGTAAGTTCTCACTTAACCACAGGTTTGGGAAACTGTGACTTTAAAAAGTGAAACTACATCCCTTCAACAGTGGTGGGGACATATTGTTTTCTCATCAAAGGTTTAGTGAGATGATTTTGGACAAAATGAGTTTTCAAAGAACCTGCTGGGTTTGTTCTCTGAGTCTTTATTGCTGTTCCTACATTGAAGCAGTAGTGGGTGGCATCTGGCCCATTCTGGCTGAGGTCCCCAAAAAGCTGCGTAGACCTGAAGTTCCATCACTTCAGGCCACTCTAGCTGAATGTGGAAGGACTTCAGCCTGCAAATAAAAATTCCATATATGCTCTTGGGGGTGGGGGGCAAGAGCAATTACTGAGCCATGACTCCTTAGCTGGGAGAACTGGGCATTCAGAGCATTCAGGGCCTGGAGATGGGGTCACATGTCCCAGCTGAAGCTGCTTCTCCCTCATTCACTCATTCAGCATATTCTGGGAAAGTGCTGTAGCTCAGAAGTTGTGCCAGGTGCCAAGGATTTGGTCGTTAAAAAAAAGACATGGTCCTTGCATGCATGGAATTAACAGTCCAGGAGGAGTAAGAGGCATTAAACAATGAAGCCAAGAATCAGTTGTCACCCCTTGTGATGAATGCTGCTGCAGAATGCGGGATGCCATGCAGGAGGATGATGGTGGAAGGGCCCGAGTTTTGCTTGTGGGATGTGGCTGGCGAAATCTTCCAAACAGAACCTTCCTCAGGGAAGAGCTTGCAGCGGGGTGGGTAGGAGAGGCATGGGTGAGGGGAAGATGGCCCTGCAGGGGGCTGGGACCAGATCCCATAGGGGCTGGGAAGGGCTGCCAGGCAGACCACCTTCTTTAGAGCCATGGCCACCTCTCAGCCCTAGATGATTTTTATATTTTAGTTCTAACAACATAAAATCCTTCCATCCTGCTATCTTTTTTTTTAAGATTTATTTATACAAGATCCAGGGTACAAGCCAGGTGTGCAGGAGGGTGAGAGGATTCACCAGAGACAGAGTGGGGAGCAGAACAGGCAGATTGACGAAATAGACTGCTGAGGGGAGCAGCGGACGAGACAGGAGAGGTCTGCTCGCCATGTGGGTATCTCCGAGGCTGGCGGGGATCGAACCCGCACTGCAGAGGCTGCAGCAGCTTCACAGCGCTGCGCTCAACCACCTGCGCCACCAGAGAGGCCCCATCCTGCTATCTTAATGCCCGTTTCTAACAGCAAGATATCTAATTGGCTGTACTGGGGTCAGGTTGTTGTAGAGCAACCCCGATACAAAATGGGGTGCCTGACTGTGGGTCCTCACCCGCGCGCTTAAAAGGACTTATCCATGCTCTACTGCAGGCACACGTGAAAGGTTCATAAAAGGTTTATTTACAAGGGAAGGGAAATGAGGAAATGTACAGCTCAGGGAGAAAAGTGGGAGACAAAGTTTTAAATGAGTCCTACCCGATCCGCCGATCAGGAATCCCAAAATGGCGCTCTCAGAGTTGGCCGCCAGCCAGGAGCCGTGAAGCCAGGAGGCGAGCGATCGCGAGCCAGAGAGAGCCCCCAAGGCCCACGTGTTTGGTTTTTATACCCAACCTGGCTGCCCAACTCCACCCTCAGGTCCCAGCCACCCTCCCTTTGGTGGTGATGGGATTTGTCTTTCCCAGTGTCTTGATGGCTTTAGTCTGGAGTGGGGGTGGGGTCCACAAAGCCTGTATGGGATTAACTCAGGACATCATTTCCCCCTAACAAGGTCACCTCTCCTCTGATCAGCTTTGCTCAGAAACCCTGTGACCTGATTCTAAAATGTGGCCAGGAGGGGCTGAGCCAAGCCCCTGCCAAAGATCTAGCTCTGCCAGCCCAGGAGACACCCCCTGAGGATGGAGGGAAGCCACACAGGAGGTGATGACCTAGCCTGTTGGGCAGGGGTCACCGACAGCTCACCCTTGTTGCAGAATATTCTGGAGGGGAGCTCCCGCATGTCTGAAAGTTGTTGGCCTTCATGGGGCATGAACCATCCTCACATCGAGCTGAACCCCAGGTATTAGTGAGCCCCTGTTACCCGCCAGCCTCGGAGGTAGGCAGGCAGGGAAGTGGCAGCAGGCAGGCAGGTGTCCTGTCCTCACAGGCCATGGGGTAGAAAGTGCTGAGTTCCAGGCTCAGGGACTGGGGACCAGGAGGGCTTCCCAGGGGGAGTAGAGACTGAGGAGTCAGCAGAATGCTGGGGTGGAGGGAAGGGGCAGGGGCAGCATATGCTGGAGCGGGGCAAGGGCAGGTATGGTTCACCTTAGGCAAACCTAAGGGCATCAGGCTCAGGGGCATCATCAATTTGCAATTTAAAAAGGACACTCCCTATTTTATAGAGCTGCCTTTAATCTGGGCTGTGTTCCTTCTGGAAGCCTCTAGGCTGGGCTGAGCTTTTCAGCATCTTTGCTTCCCTCAGGGGAATGATTCAGGCTGCAGCCCTTTGCTTTCCTGCCCAGCATGGTGGTGAGAGCCGGGGTGCAGCCATCCAGGGCTCCGCTGGGGTTTCACTCTGCTCCTTCTCTAGTGCATCTTCCGGAGCCGCAGACTTGAGCAGAATTAGTACTTTTACTTTGCGGGAACGCTGCATGGAACATGATGGAGGCTTCCGGGGTGCATCCCTGTGACTCACTGCGTATATTTGTTAGGGGGAAGTGATGTCCTGAGTTACATATTTACTGCCTGGAGTTCACCCCTCTGAGCCCAGGTCTGCCCTTCACCTTATACTTGACCCCTTTTACCCAATTTACCCTCCTTCCCTCCCCTTTTGGGGACCACTAGTTTGATCTCAGTGTCCACGTGTTTATTTTTGGTTTACTGAGCCCATTTGTTTCTTTTTAAAATTACTTAATTGATTTTTAACTGAGGTAACATTGGGGTGACCCCATCAGCTGTTACCCCCACAGTGCATCCACCACCAGCCCATGCAGGCTCCAGCGTCTGAGGTTCTTAAAGTCTGTGCGGAAGGCTCTGGCTGGAGGCCCCCTGCTCTGGCTTCCCCCTCCCTTTTCTTCCCTGCTCCTCGGCCTCCCCCATCCCCTCTTCCTGATGACTCGACATAGATTTATTCAGGAAAAAATAATTCAAGGTGACCTTGCCTAAGTGTAATGGCCGCTGAAGTCCCTCAGATTTGCCACTCTGCGCAGACTGGAGAGGCGTCTCCGAGCAAGGTCTCTGGCGTTAGTATGACCCCATAGCAGAATCCTTTATCCAGTTCCTAAAGGCCCGGGGCTCCACAGGAGCTGGTTGGCCTCTGGCTCTTCTGGGGCTGTCCCTCAGAGGCTCGTCTTCTGTGTGCTGGGTGGGAGTCGCTCTGTCCTCCACGGTCACCTTGAGCCTCGCTCCAGGCAGGCCCAGGCCCAGGCTTAGGAGCTTCTCCAGGAATAGGGGCTGGGGATGGTTTTCGCAGGTGTCTCTCTTGGAGAGGGGTGGGTTTGTGGGATGGTTATAAATGGCACCTCACTCCCCGAATCAGTTTGAAACAAGGAGCTACAAGAACCTGCCAGGGGCGTGGATACCACTTGCCATCTTCAAGGTCCTGAAAGACTCTCCCAATAGCAGAGCCATTTTCAGGTAGGGAATAAATGGGCGTGTTTCCTGGCGTGAGCTGGCATCAGGTGCAGACAGTTTGATCCTGCGTGCCACTCTCAGGCAACGCTGTCCCCACAGCCCTTCCCTGCCAGCTTCCTTTCTCCATCTGTTAGCTCTCTGCATGTGCAGAGACACAGGCCCAATCTTGAAGACAAGCAAGGAGATGGACTTGAGGAAGGAGCATCTCTCCTGGTAGCGAGGCCTTACTCCTGCCCAGGAATTGGGGCCTCCTCTTCATCCTCCTTGAATGCAGAAGTGATGGGGAAGCTGTGGCATCAGAAAGCATGTGCAGCAGAATGGCTGGGCTTCCTGGGGGGCTGTCATACTCTGGGTCAACCCCTGGGGGTGGGGTGGGGCCCTGGACACGGCCGCCCCCTCTACCAGAGCCACCCTGATGCAGTGACCCTTCCGGCTGGTGGTGCCCAAGTCTCCAGCACGTGGAAAACTCACAAGTTAGGAATGTTCCCTGGCTCTCGGTCCTGGGACATCCCCTGAATGATTTAGTTCAGCACTCAGAGAAGGGAAATGAGGTTTGCTGCGCTGAAGAGTCTTACTGGCTTTTCTATTTTTTTTGATTGGTGCGGTTGACCTTGCATGGTTTGCTTTGGCCTGACTTCCATTTCCTGTTGCCACTTCTCCCAGATACCAGCTGAGCTAAAGAACAAACAAAATGAGCAGTTTGCTGCAGCAAAAATATTTGCTTTCCTCTCCCTCCTCCCAGCGGACCACATGCACTGGGGCCGCAGAAGTCTTGCTCTGCTGTCTGCTGTGCTCACGCCGTCCTCGGTGCCCCCCTCCCTGGACCCTGATGGCTTATTCTTGCATCTGTCCCACAGAATCTTTCACCACCTTTCAGAAAAGCCTATCATGCTGCCCTGCTCCTCTCATCTTTCCATAATCCTTTCTAATAAAACTGAGAGGATAACTCTAGACAGAGTCCTAGAATTCTCTGCAGCTTATCACGGGGTCAGTGAGGCAAAATACTCTGGGTAAAAAGCAGAACGGCACTGGGAGGGGCCGGCCTGCTCTCAACTCGAATGACTTGAGTTGGTGACAGTCGATCTTTCCACCATCCCTGGGGGGTTCACATTCAGGGTTAGCAGCACGACCGAGCATGACTTACATATCTTAAAATTCACCTGTTTAGAGTATAAACAGTCCAGCGATTTCTAGTGAATTTCCACAGCTGGAAGACCATCACCACACACCCGTTTTAAAACACTTCTTTGATTTCCCCCAAGTTCCTTTGTGCCCATTCTCACCCTGGTCTTAGGTTGCCCCAAATCTGCCTTCTGTCTCTCTGTAGTAACTTTCCTGATTATTTCATGGAGGTGAATCATGCACGGAATGATCTTTGGTGATGGGCTTATTCAACTGAGTGTAATGTGTTTGAAGTTCACCCTCTTGGAACATGTACAGTCTTTTGCTCCTTTTAATTACTAAATTGTTTTTAGTACAATTGTATTTAGTGCCTGGACACACCAGGTCTTGTTGATTTGATGTCTGTCCATGTTTTTTTTAATCCTGCAAAATGGGCCTAAAATTGTACACTGCTGGGTAATTGGGTGCTCATACAGGTGGGTGTATCTGGCAATCAGAGGGAGTGACTCGTGACTGATTTGAAAATTGATTTAGCTCACCTACATTTAGCATTGTACTTTGTATTAAGTGGATAAAGCATTTAAAAACCTTTCTTTTTGGCTTTTAGTTCCCAAGAACATTCTCACGGCGATCGATCCAGCCATTGCTAATAGTGTAAAACCTTCTTTGAAGGAGAAAGATGGTGAACATGGTAATTTTTATGGTTTACTACCAGCATTTCTCTTTAAGGAAAGGTCAGTGACCCCAGTGAATGATCTCAGTGGGGTGCACTTTGGTTAGAATCAAGGGGGTGGAGTTGGAGCTCTGAGCTCCCATCTTATGCGTGACCAGGGGTCCCAGAGCTGGGCCAACATTTTGTTCTGAATTTTAATTATAAGAAGAGTGAATCCTCCTTCTGTTTCTCTCTTGCTTCCTAAAAGAGAAATCACTTCAAAAAAGAGATCTGCTAGGAGATAAATTCGGGGTTCCTGGATAATGTGATGACCTCCTGGCACCGTTTTCCTTGGATTTTTCCTGGACTTTTGTAAATAGGGGGCAGGAAGCTTTAGGTTCTTTTTTCTTTTTGTCAAATCTTGAATGACATTCAGACCGCTGGGGGTTTTGATAGAAATTGCAGAGGCCCTAACAAGCATCTATCTCAGAAAATGCACTTTGGGTGGGGAGAGTTTGATTTTGTGTTGCTTGTATTACTTTATGAGATCTTTCCCTCTCAGTATAGTCAAGTATGCTTGACCAGTGAAACACAGGAAAGCACCAGGAAATAGAAATCCCCAGGCTTGATGGTAACTGTCATCCTCAAAGTACATTCTTCTAGCTCACTGCTCCACCTTCCACCTCTGACCATTTCAGACCCACTTTTCTTTCTCCCAGGGTTCCTCCTGCCCCCATCCGTGGATATCATGGTCCCCCTGGAGTGGAGACCTGAGACTCTGCCCCTTCTGACCTTCCCAGGGGCTCCCTGAACCCCTGGCTGCCCCATCAGGAGCTTGCTAAGCTCCAGCACAGCAGCTGAAGCAGGTATCTGAAACCAGATCTGTGCTGTGCTTGACTGCTATTGCCCCAGAAGTAGCCCAGCACAACCTCTCTCCATAATTTGTCTTATTTGTGGTCACCAGAGCAAAGTAGCCCTGTGGTTAAGTGAGACCTTGCTAAGCACGATGGAAACCATCGCCTTTAGGATGGGAACATACATGTGTTCCCTTCTGCAGTAGGATGGATGAAGGGCACCTTAAGTTGTTGCAACCAACAAGTTTTAGTATTTCTAAATCCTTTTCATCACCTAATAGTTTCAGGGATGACTTACTATAGGTCCTTCCTGGCCTAGTCTTCTGTAACAACCCATTTGTTTGATTTCCATGGCTTTTTGTTTATTATGGCAATCCTGGTTTAGGAGCGAAAGGCTCCTGTGAAGAGCTGTGATTAATTGGTCTTGCATTTTTTTTTTTTTTAAATGAAACAGCTATAAACTTTGACCCAAGCAGACCACATGTTCTGAGGAAAGATGGAGTCATTGTTAGCAACTCTCTGGCAGCCTTTGCCTACATCAGAGGTAAGTTCATGAATCAAAGCTTCTTACAATGCTATGGGCTAACTAAAATCTTACTAACAAATGCACTCAGGAAGATAAAGAAAGGTGATTTTACATTTGACATGGCAACTACAGCGTCTAAGATCTGGAAACACAGAGGTCTGAATTCTGTTCCAATCCCCACCAGACTGCCGACCGGGGAGCCACCCCAGCAGAACCATCAAGGGAGGCAGCAAACCCTCCAAGTCAAGCATTGTAGGAGTTGGGCTCGCGGTAAAAGTAGGAACCTGAGAAATGTACTTCCCAGCTCTAAAATCTGGGAAGGGCACAGGATTCTTGAATTCCACCCTGGCTGGAAGAAAATTGAACCAGAAGATCATTTAGTCAACAAGCAGGTCGTGCCCTGCGAAGGCAGAGTCCCTTTCTGAGTCACCATTGTTACTTGCCAGGTTGCCAAGGTTTCTCTGGATAATCTTCCCCTCCAGGGTCCATCAGCCTCAACCCTCTTAATTAGCGGAGCCCGAATGGCTCATCCTGAGGCGCTGATGCCTGCCATCTGTGCTCACCACCCTCTGCGCACCCGCGAGAGACCGAATTTTTGGAATGTCGACCCTGCAAGTTTCAGCAGTGCCTCCCTGGCTGTTCAGGGAAAACAGCACCCCGAGACCTTCTGTGAAGTGCCTGTTAATAAAGCAATACAGTTTGACTCCCCGAGGCTGACAGGAGTCAGCCTTCCTCCAGGGAAAATAAAGGTTTAAGGAGATATCTGGACACCGGAGACAGAGAGGACAGCCTTCCCACCTCCCTCTGCGTCTCTGCTGTGTGGTGATTAGTTTTCTCTGAGAATCGCCTCTTTTCTAGCCCCTCTCATTTCTATTTCTTGCTGTTTATGGTAACTGTTGATGTTAAAAAATGGAAGGATTCTTACAGTCAAAAGCATGCCCCTATTTTCAAGGTCTCTAGAAAGCCCGTTGGAGGAAAGCTCTGTGAGAAGTCTTCAAGCAGAATAACCACCAAAGAGGAGTGAGGATGAATCACTTACCGAGGCTGCGGCCTCAAGGGCCTTGTCCCTCCCTCGCAACAGCTGTCGGTCAGCTTGGCCGCCGTGATGAGTTAGCGTATTCAGCGCGGCTTCAAGAACGGAAACCTTTTGGCCCACAGTTCTGCAGGCTGCAAGTTCAAAGTCAAAGTGCTGGTGGATCAGGAGTCTGGGGAGAGCTCCCTTCTTGGCTTGTGGACGACTACCTTCTCCCTTTGCCCTCCTGTGGCAGAAATGGAGAGAGAGGAAGCTCCCTGGTGTGTCTCCTTCCAAGGACACTAGCCTCATTGCTTGGGGTCCCACGCTGACCCCCTTCACCTCAATTACCTCCTGTAGGGGCAGGAAGGCACAAAACAGGTATTCTATGACCCGAGCAGATGGGTAAAGGAGAGTCCTAGAGCCCTCGGTGGCTTTTCAGGCTATTATTGAGCTTTGACCAGGTGCACGGCAGGCAGGGGTGCTGAGGGGCCCAGAGGCTGGCAGGCCTCCCAGCCCTGGGCGAATCTTCAACTCTTTATGAGCTCTCTGGTGGTCTTGTTCTCTCGTTCTGCCTCTCTCTATTCTCTCCTCCTGCTCTCTTATGCTGGTTGCCCGTGATGCCGCTTTTATGAGCCCAGTCTCTCAGCCCAGGTGCACCCACCTGCGCATGCTCACACCCCACTCCAGGTGCCCGCCATCAGGCATGCGTTCAGGACCGCAGGGATCCATCATCAGTGCCAATGGCGGGAGGGCAGAAAGCCTGAGAATCACTTACCCTACACCTCCTTACAGTTCCAGCTCCAGAGACAGCCATGTTGGGCATCAGGGCTTCCACATATGAATTTTGGGGAGCACAAGTCAGCCCATAACTACAAAGCTAAGAGAAGGGGTGCTAATCCCCCATTCTGCATGTAGGGAAGCGAGTGTCAGAGTTGCTGAGCCGTTTCTATGGACACAGCTTGGCCAGCGGCAGGACCAAGACTCAACTCAGCAGGCCCAAGACCTGCGCTTGGCTTTCTCCAGGCAAGAAGTAAACCCGCTAGAATCTTGAGGATCGGGAACCTCTTCACCTCCAGTTGTCTGTATTAGCTCCTGCTCCACCCTGTCTGTCCCTCACACCCAGAAACCAAAGGAGGGATGGATCCACTTAGTGCCGCCCTCTCCACTCGTTGTTACGCACCTCCTGGCAGGAGTTTGTCGTCTCAATTACTGTCACGCCCCTGGGACAGTGCGGCCGGCCTCAGTGGTTGTATCAGGGGGTGGTTGTATCGCATGACCACGTGGCGAGTCCACGTGAGCTGCCCTCCCCTTGTTAGCACCCGTGGTTACTATTTATAGGTATTCAGTTTTAAAGAAATTTAAGGATTTGATGGGCTGTTATTTGGTTTTATTGAGGGATGTTTAGTTGCATTTATCTCCAGAAGTCACCACGGGGAAGCCCTCTGAAGGAGAGGCAGCCGTAGCAGCAGCAAATAGTCGACTGAGTGACTCCAGAGGGACATTTCCCCAGGCCGGCCTCAGGTGGCCCTGACGCAGCCATGTGCACGTGAGGGAGAGGGAGACCGACATCAGGAGTTGTGAATGTTGACAACAGACATCAGCGAACAGACATGGGAAGGCCCAGGGGTCCCGGATGAGTTTTCTCATCAAACGACCTACAAAGTCTTAGGAGGATTTGCATTTACCCTCGTCTCAATAATACAGACTTCTTGAATTTGTTCTAGAATTTAGATCATGGGCCTGAAGAAGCTCAGAGAAAAGTTTGAAACTAGACAAATGGAAATGGTGTGTGTGTGTGTGAGAGGAGTGTGTGTATGGGGTGTGTGTATGAGTTATGTGTGTGGTATGTTAGTGTGTGTGAGGAGTGTATGTGTGATGTGGGGTGTGTGGAGTAGGGTGGTATGAGGGTATGGTGTGGGGGGGTGGTATGTAGTGCGGTGTGTGGTGAAGGGTGGCATGTGTATGTGTGTGGGGTGTGTGTGGGGGTGTTGGAGATTCCCAAAGGTGGTGTGTAGCTACTCAGTGAGGGCCATGTGCCCCAGCAGTCCATGCCTGAGGAGTCTCGCTCGCCTGACTGTCCCCTTCCAACTCAGTGTCTTATTCACACAGACATGCCTCTCTGGCCTAACATTGCTGCCCCTGCCCCTACCACTTGGCACACACAAGTCTTCATCTCCCTTGCTGTGGACTTTCAGGGTATGCGGGGTAACCAGGGCCCTGGGTGAGCAAGCAGAGTTGGGGGGGCATCACTGTCTTATATGAAGAGAACTCTAGGCTATCAGACAAACCCACACTGAGACAGACGCGTAACACATTCCAGAGTCAGTCACACGATCCTGCCAGGGAGGACGATTAGAAATCAGCGCTGCCTTGTCACCAAGGTGTGGCTTCTGACGTGTTCCCACGGTTTCCAGTTTGAGGTCCATGACCCAAAGTTACAGTCACACTGAGTGCTGTCAGCCCGGGCCCTGTCCCACACTCCCCCTGACGCTGCCCCCCCACGGAACCCCCTCTGGCCTTGTTTGTGTCAGCGGCTCCAGGGGCCTGAAGCCATGGCCACCTTTGTGAGATTCCTGAGGACTGAAATTAAAGTCCTTCCGCTGGCCTGTGATGAACAAGGCTAAATTTAGAACAATACCACAACAATTTAGTGTGAAGGGCCTGTTGACCCTTAAGAAGAATGACCCTTTTATTTTTTCAGAATATAAAATAGAATAGAGGGTCACAAATGCCTCATGTAGCCCAGATGATTCTAGAAGACAGATGGGTGCCCTTATAGGGGGAGCTGCAGAGTGTGCGGGTGGGCTGGGTCCAGCCACGTGATGCTTGGGCTCAGTGAAATGGCTGCTCACCCCAAGGTTCCATCTAATTGACATCTGGCAACTCTGTGACTTCAGAAGAGTCGGTGTGAGTGACAAGGGAACATTGTGCCCATGGGCTCCCCAAAGTTGCCTGTGTTCTCGGTCCTTGATGGCGGGATCTAATGGCCTTGACATGCACATGCCTCTCTCTCTATTCTCTCCTCCTGCTCTTTTACGCCGGTTCCCCATGATGCCGCTTTTATAAGCCCAGTCTCTCAGTCCAGGTGCACCCACCTATGCATGCCCACACCCCACTCCAGGGGCCCGTCATCAGGCATGCGTTCAGGACCACAGGGATCCATCATCAATGCCAATGGCGGGAGGGCAGGGGGCATGCCTGAGCCAAGAGACGCCGTGTCTGATGAGTAAGAGCTGATAGCAAGAGAATCCAGACCTTCACCTGCTGGGGGAAGTGGGGAGAGGAAAATGCAATTGACATCATGGAGTCCCCACCCACAGCGCACTGAGCCTGGCATTTTGGTCCATGACCGCACCCTTTGCCTGCACTGGAACGTCTTATGTCATGCTTGCTCTTTGGCACTGGGGTTCGGCAGAGAACCAGACAGGTCAGGCCCTGCCTGCGTGGAGTTTGCATTCTATAGGGTGTGACTGAGAATGCCCCAGTGATGGGGTGATGGGGACCAGGCCTCCTTGGCTGGGGGTAGAGTACACAACGGCTGGATCAAGAGGGAAGAAAGAACCTTCCAGGGAGAAGGATCAGCATGTGCAAAAGCACCGAGGTGCAGAGTCATCTGGCCCCTGTGAGGACAGCGAGATAGAAAGGGACGAGGGTTTGGAGGTAAACTGGGGAGGGTGGCGGGGCCAGGGTCGGCGTGTCCTTTGTAGCTTACGAAGGTGGGGGGACCAGTTATAGATATGAAGTGGGACAGGAATGGGATCCGATTCATGTGCATTTTAAAAACAATTACAATAGCCACACTGGGGAGATGGAGAAAAGAGTGTTATCGTCCCTGCTTTTCAGATAAATTCACTAGATCAAATGACACTTTAATGAAAGTGAAAGCAGAAGGGGGCAGGTGACCCCAGAGGCATTTTGAGAGGAGGGAATGAGAGCCTGAGGAGATACAAAGATTTGGGGCCAGAGAAACACAATTCAAGACCCTAGTAAGATACTGTTTTGTACTCAAAAGAAAGGCAGGAAGAAAAGGTTCTTTAACCCACCTGCCTGGGGCAAAGCCAGATCTTGAACCCTCCTCTCAGAAAGGACAGTTCACCTGCTCCTCCCCACCCCCCAACAGCCTCTCAGGAGAGGGGAGGAGGAGGTGAGAATTGTTTTCCAGAAGCGCAAGCAGCATGGAATGCTTGTCTGTTCTGGCCATGTCCTGACTGTAGAATTTGGAAAGGTCACAAATGGGTGGACTCAGTTTCCCCACCCACCGTGCTCCTCACTGGGGCTGACGGAGGTGAGAGCTGCAGGCGTGGCTGCTGACGGGGCTCAGAGTTATGCTTTCCACGGAGTAGGAGGGGTGGATGCGACTGCACGTGGGTAGGATGGACTGGCGTGCTCAGCAGCTGGGGGGGCGGGTGGGGATAGGGTGCAGCAGGGGGAGGGGCGGGGGTGTTTAGAGCCAAGTCAGGGCAGGAGCCACTCCCAGCAGAGGCTTCGATGTGCTGGGGGAGCAGGAGGGAGGGCTGGCCCGTCAGAGCTCATCAGCATCATCAGGTCTGAAGGCTTAATGATTTCATCCCACATCCCAGTGTCTCCCAGTCCCCAGCCACTCCCAGAAGAGAAACTAGCCGTCTCTTCTCTCCAGAGGCCACACGTCTCTGTTCCACCAGCTCTGCACAATACCTTGACCTTGGCAACAGTATGTGGCTCTTAGTAGCCTGCAGCCAACTCACTGCCCACCCTGGCTACATCCGTCTTGAGTGAAGACTCTTCTGTGTCTTAAGGAGAGCGAGGCCGTCGTCCAGCGGGGGCCGCAGCCACAAAGGACACCATGTCGGGGACGGTGATCCCACAGAGGACTTGAGCTGCAAGTGAAGACAGTTGAGTGGGGAGGCTCAGTTTTCAAGACCATGACTCGTCCTCCTTAGCTCTGCCCCGCCAGATGGCCGCGGCTGGGCGCCTCGGCTGCACGTGAACTTTAACTTAACGCCTGGAACTTCGAAAGTCCAGTCTGGATCGCTGGGGAAGGACAGAGACAGCGAAGACAGAGTCTTCTTTATTCCAGGGCAGTGAATGTGGAGGCGATGAGCCTGGAGGGGGTGCCTTCAGTTGAGAGGTGCTGAGCCGATGCTGTGGATCCCCACACGTGATCCCTACGAGTAGCTCACAGTCATGGCTCCCTGGAAAGTGCTGACACCTCAAGGGGTACACAGCTAAAAAATGGCACATTGTTCTTTCTGCCTGGGAGTAATGTAAGGATTAAATATTTGTAAGGATCTAGACCAGCCTACACAGTACGAATCAGCATCATTTTGGGCCTCCCTGGTGGCACAAGGGGTTAAGACGCAACCTATGAAACTGTCTGCAGTCTCTGCAGCACGAGTTTGTTCCCCGGCCGGCCAGAGAGCTACCCACATGGCGCAGCAGACCTCTCCTGTCTCGCCCGCTGCTCCCCTCAGCAGTGTACTTGGGTCAATCTGCCTGTTCTGTTCCCTGCTCTGTCTCTGGTGAATCCTCTCACCCACTACACCTCTGGCCTGTACCCCAGGTCTTGTATGCATAAATAAATCTTTAAAAACAAAACCAAATCAGCATCATTTATAGTTCTATTATCATTATATAATCATTTGGCTGTAGGGAAAACTGCCAGAACTTTTATTTATATGTATTTTTTAATTTAAAAGAAATTAAGTTTGGCCAACATCTACTCTATTAGTTCTTACATTCATACTCATATGCATTTTTATTTCTACATTAATTTTGCATACTCTACTACAACTAATAGCTAATAGTTTATTGAGCATTTGCTATGTGCCAGTGAATGTTCTGAGGGTTGTACAGGAGTTAACTCATCTGGTCATAACAATTCTGTAACAGGAAGCTACTCTTAGCTTCCTGTTGAGGCAAGTGGGCACAGAGAGGTTGTGTAACTTACCCGGAGTCACAGAGCTAGTAAATGGCAGGTCTGAGTTTGAACTCAGAGATCTAGCTTCCGAGCTCCTCTGCTATGTGTCCTCTCATATGCATATATTGACCATATATGCTCAAAACCTTTATTTGTTTGTGTTGTGTCTGTGTGTCGGTGGGGGCTGGAGGAGGGGGGAGGTTTATATGACCAGTTAAGTGTGGACAGTCTCAAAGATGCTGCCTATTTCTGTGGGATTTGCATGGGTGCAGACCGATGGCTCCTGACTTGTTCTCTTGCTTCCATAGCCCACCCGGAGAGAGCTGCCCTGCTGTTTGTGTCCAGTGTCTGCATCGGGCTGGCACTCACATTGTGTGCCTTGGTCATCCGAGTGTCCTGCACCAAGGATTTCCAGGATCTGCAGCTAGTGCGGGAGCACCTGGTGCCAGAAAGTGACAAGGCCCAGAAGGATAGTGAAGATGAAGAGGGGGAAGAGGACTCCTCTGACTCTGATTTACCAGGGGAACTGTCGGGGTTCTGTAGGACTTCCTATCCAGTCTACAATTCCATTGAAGCTGCAGAGCTAGCAGAAAGGATTGAGCGCAGGGAGCAAATCATCCAGGAAATATGGCTGAACAGTGGCTTGGACACTTCGCTCCCAAGAAACATAGGCCAATTCTACTGAAAACCAGATGCATCTTGATGGCTTCACACTTCCTCAAGAGGGAAGGATCCCAAATGCCTCTCTGTTTCTGTTTCACTTGTACCTTCTATGAAGGAGAATTTGTCATGTCATCCAATACTGGTGAAGCCAGAGAATTATTATGAAAAGGACATTTGAAACTGTTTACAGCACGTTTTAAAATAAATTCAGAGGGAAGAAGCCTATTTTCTGTGTTTATTTAAATTCATGCCCAGACGTTAACATAATTAGAGTTCACATTCATTGAGCCCAGGCACTGTTCTCGCTGCGTGTCATGAAGTAAGTCAGTTCATCCCACGACGGCGCATGAGAAAGTGCCGTCACCGCGTACACTGAAAATCCCCCTGTATCAAAAAGTGCTAGTGACGTGCAGGATGGCAATCCCATGCTCATCCCTGTGCGTTGACTGGGGTGGATTTTAATCATTTACATTATTTATTGAGAGCACTATCTGGCAAATTTTTTCTTAGGGCAAGAGCATAAACACTTCAGAATTGTGAGTGACGCCGAAACTACTCAGCTCTGCTACTGTACCTGAAAAGCAGCCGTCGCCAAAACATAATGAATGAATGTGGCTGTGCACCAATAAAACTTTAATTTATGGACCCAGAGATATGAATGTTATTTCATTTTGACATGTCCTATATGACTCTTGTTTTTATCAATCACTTCAAATGTAAAAACCGTTCTTAGCTCATGGCTTTACAGAAACAGGCAGCCGGCTTTTACCTGATTTCATAATCAAGTCAGAACTAGAATCAGATGGGCTCCTAAAAACTGAAAACATTTATTCTCTTGCCCTTTATAGCAAGAGCTTACCAAGTCCTGATTTAAAGTCTAAAACTTTGCCGCTTCTGGCGGATTACCCAGCAGGCCTGTGGCCAAGGAGCAAGTGGAATTACCTGTCAAATCACTGCAGAGAAGCAGTCCTCCTGGGGGAATGGATAGATAAAGAAGGAAAAGGAGTTAAGGAAACAGATTCCTGATGGGAGAAGGGTGATGGATGGCGTCCTTTGGGAGGCTCCCCCTGGTGGCCAGGAAGCTTGTAGTTATGCAGTAGAACAAGAAAGATCTTTTTTCTTTTTTTGTCACAGGGGGACTTAGATATAAAAAACGATGGTGTGTTATGTCTGTGTCCTATGCCTGCTCTGAAGGAGCTCTCCTTGCCTTATCTTACTGCATCATTGCATCAACGCTGCAAACAGGGTATGTAAATGAAAGCGCTGTAGACTCGCAGGTTAAGGATTGGTGGCCAAGTCTTACCTCAAGAATTTTGGGGTGTGGATTGAGAGGTCTGTCTTTCATCAACCAGCCCAATTGTCCATATTGGGGACAAGTCTGCAGTTTTCTTGGTTTTTATTCAGTTTGTCTTAGCTCATTTGCACTGCTGTAATAAAAAATCATAGGCTGGGTGGCACAGAAATTTATTTCTCAGTATCTAGTGGGAAGGTGCCAGTAGATTTGATGTCTGTTGAGGACTGGCTACGTGGGTCATTGAGGGCCATCTTTTTGCTGGGTCCTCACATGAGAGAAGGTGCGGGAGCTCTCTGGGGTCCCTTTTATGAGGGCACTAATCCCATTCATGAGGGTTTCACCCTAATGACCTAATAACCTCCAATACCATCATACTGGGCATTGGGATTTATCATAGGAATTTTGAGGGAACACAAATATTAGTTTATAATAGGGTTGAAAGTTTACAGTGTATAATTCAGTGGTATTCAACACATTCACAATGATGCGTGCCCACCATCTCTATCTAGTTCCAGAACACACAGCACCTGAAAATAAAACCCTCTACCATGAGCAGACATTTCACATTTCTTCTCCAGCCCCTGGCAACCACCAATCTGCTTTCTGTCTGTTTGCAGTCACCTATTCTGGATAATTCCTATAAATGGAATTTATATTGAATTAATTAATTTTGTGACTGCTTCTTTCAGTAGCATCATGCCTTCAAGTCTCATCCATCATGTGCATCCATTCTGCAGCGTTTCATTCCTTGTTACGGTTGAATAATGTTCCTTTGTATGGATATACCACATTCTGTTCAGCCATTGATCTGCTGGAGAGCCTCAGTTGAGCTATCGTGAATAGTGTTGCTGAAAACATCAGTATGTGTGTCCTCACAGCAGGGAAAGGTCACACAACCTGACAACCACAGACAGAACTGGTGCAAAACACTGTTTCCATGCAATGGAGGGAGGAGAGTGATGGTGAGTCAGAGTAACAATCTCTTTTCACCCACTGTTTTGGCCAATTTCAAATGAGTTTCTTTTACACTGACCCCCGGATGGTGGGAGAGAAGGGATCACTCAAGAGGGGTGTCATATGGGTGGGCTGGGATGCTTTGGGCAGCAGCTGAAATCCCTCAGGATACCTAGGTACTGGAGATCTCCAACATAACGTGGGGTATTGGGAGAGGCTGACAAGTGGGGGACAATGATTTTGAATGAGTGATTAGAGAGAAATCTCTTCTAGGTCATGAAAGAAGTCACAACAGGATCTTTGCCTAACTTCATGAGGATGTTGTTCTAATTAAAAAGAATCCCAGCTCATCGGGGAATCCTTAAATCCTTAACTATTGTCCTGGCTGCCGGCATAGGGTGTTCCCATTACCTCTATTGCTCATATCTAAGAAACACATCTTTTCTTGCTCCAGGAACACAAATGCCTTCAATCTGTCTTCTTGGGCATGAAGGGCACACAGCTGCTGAAGGTTCTCACTTTAGAGAAAAAGGTGCGCACACTGATCTCAGTCACTAAGCTTCTGTTTGAATCCCATATGGGTTTCCCCTTATTTGAGTCTTGTTTCCCTTATCAGAGCCCCTCCCAGCCCCTAACCCTGCCTGTGTGCACAGCCCCCCTGGAGCCCCCAGAAGGCAGTGAAGCACAGGCTGCCAAAGCGAGGGTCCATCTTGGGGCTGTGCAAAGACAGCGAGTTGTTTATTTGCATTTTCTGCTCCTGAAAGAATGCTCTGTTGTTCTCATGGATGGAGCCTGCGGGTCCTGCTGAGAGTGTTTGGATGGGCAGCAAGCCCAGGAGGAAAAAGACCAAACCAGACTTGGATGAAGCATTGCTGATGGAGCGTGTGGCTGAAAGAGGCTCTTGGGTAGAAGTCCCAGGGCACACGGCGTGCACAAGGGTCACCGAGGCGTGGCGTTGTGCATCTCGGGGCAGCATCACTCCGCTGTTTCCAAGCTGTGAGGTCCTGGATGTCCTTCAGTGGGAGGTTTGCATGAGTTACTTTGTTCCTGGCTGTGAATGCCAGCTTTCAAGGCGTGAGCACCTTTGTAAATTCAGCCCTTGTGGATTCACCCAGTTTCTTGGGGTGGAGGCTGGGGGAGCTGCTGGTGCTTTGTAGATGCTGGGACTTCAGGGGGTAGCGTTGCACACCCAGGGATGAAGTGAGCCTGGAAACAGTCTCACATACTGTCTGCCCCACAAGTGGGTATTGATGCTGTGCCCCATATCCCTGTACCAGGCGGGGCACCCAGGGCCAGGCGGACAGCCCTCTCCAGAGATGTGCCCCCCCCCACCACTTCTGACTTGGTTCTGTCAGGCTTCTGTAACAAAAATACCTCAGGCTGGGGAGCCTATTAGCAACCACAGTGTATTCCTCAGTCGTGGAGGCTGGAAGTCCTGACTCAGGAGCCTGCTGGGGTCCTCTCCTGGCTAGCAGTCAGCACCTGCTTGCTGTGCTCTCACAGGGACAGGGGACGCTGGGCCCCTCTTATAAGGGCACTAATCCCTTTCATGGGGCCCTACCTTCCTGACCTGACCACCTTCCAAAGCCCCCACCTCCTCACAGCACTGCCTTGGGGGTTAGGATCCCAGCATTGAAGGCAGAAGATGTGAACATTCAGATCAGAGCAATTTTCTTGCAAGTCCTCCCAAGATCACTGCTTCCACACATCCCCCCTGCATGGGGCTCCTGGACGGGCTAAGTCACCTGGTGTGAGGGGTCTGTGGACTGGGGGCCTATGCAGGTCCAGGCCGGCCCACACAGCTGCACAATGTCCCCACAGCCTCAGTGGGAGCAGACCCCGAAGAACATAGGGGACCCCCCCAGCAAGTGCTGTCAGGGAACAGCCAGTCTTGACTTACCTGGCATCTGGTGAGTCTTAGAAGAGGGTGCCCACAAGAGGCCCCCTTCAGTCTGCCCCCTCATTTCTGTGGCCCCTGGACACCAGCTCCTGCTTCTGGTTACCAGAGCCGGACACGGGATTCCTGTCTGGCAAGCAGGGAGCTGAGGGAGTGCTGCATCACTTTCTTGGGGCTGGTCCCTTCCCGGCAGCCCACAATGTCCAGTAGGGACCTCCAGAAAAACACTACCCGCTGAATCTTCCCCCACCTCAGACCCTGGAGTACCAACATCAACACGACTGGACATGACTGTACCCCAGTCCTGGCCTCAGGGTCCCCCTGCCAGAGTGCTCCACCTTGCCTCCCAGCTCTGTCCACACCGATCCTAGCTTGGCCTCAGGTTGACTGATCTGTGCCTCGGTTTCCTCATCTGTAAAATGGGCCTAGCAATAGCACCTCCTTCCGAGTGCCGTTGAGGATGACATGGGGCGCACAGAATGAAAGCTTCATGATGCAAGCTTCTGCCTTTAATTACTTGTTCCTCCTGAGGGGCAGCACCCAGCAGATTATTCCAGAGCATGTGCAGAACTCAAGGGGGAAGGGAGAACAGGCTGCTGGGTGCTCAGAGTGCCGCAGGAGGCCCAGGTGGCCCGCTCAGCCCTGTTCCCAGCAGCCTGCAGAGAAGGGCCGGCCGTGGACTGCAGGCTCAGAGGAAAGTGTCAAGGCCGGACCGTCCCCGAATTCTTCAGCCAAGTCCATTGTGAAATCTCCCACACGTGGACTTCAAAGGCCAGTTTGGCAGGGGAACCGCATAAACCCGGAACTGTCGTTACTTGGTTTCAAAAGCCCATTGTCAGCCTCCCCACCGCTGTGGAGCGGCCAAGCTCCCTTCCGAGCCTGGACCAGAGCCTTGGAAGTAAGTCCCGAGTCTTCCACCAGATTCCCGGTTGAGCAGCGATGATCCTGCTCCGTGGCTGGAAAGAAGGCCAGGAAGCCTCAGAACCCTCCCCACACCAGGGAAAATTCAGGGAGCAGCTCGTCGCCCAAGGCACGTCCTTGTCAGGAGCCTCGCATCAGCAGGCTCGCCCTCTGCGGGGTGAGGGGCAGGGCGCCCCGAGAACGGATCAGCCAGTCTCAAACCACAAATGCCGGCGACCAGGGCTGAGCCTTTCCAATCCCCCTGAGACCCGGTCATCACACGCACAGTCGGTCATCACGGCCGCCGGCCTCTGCTAGGACAGCACCGGCTGTTCCGCTGGGTCTTGCCGCGCTCCGCGTTCTGTCAGACTCAGGCCCGAGCCCAGCTCGCGGCCATGGATGGAGCAGGCGTTTCCCTGGGCCTGGCCCGCCGAGGGTGTGGTCAGATCCAAATCCCAGGTGCAGAAAATTGGGATCCAGGCACCACCCGCTCCCGCCTCTGCTCACCCTCCTGGGGATGCTCCCCCGTGCTCCTGGTCTCCAGGCCCCTGGTGTCCCTTGGGACCCAGCACCCGTGGAGCTGCCGCGCTCTGGCCACAGGGACTCGGCCCCATGCAGGGGCCGCTGCTGCCACCAAGCGCCGTCTGGGCACCATGGCTGCTGCCCATGCCTCTCCTTTGACCCTGAGAGAAGTGGGGTTACCTGCAACGGCCGGCTCCCTTCCCCCGACCCAGCAGACTATCAGCACCCCGTGGACAGTCCGGAGGGCCCAGGTCAGGCCTTTCTCACCTGACGCCCCGACCCTCTGCCCCAGGCGGAGCCCACTGAGCCCTCTGCGGCGCCCCAGCCCCGTCCTCTCCCTTCGGCACCATCCTCCTCGGCTCAAGCCGGGTCGCCGTCACAGAGCCCTTTTCCCTGCCCTCCGGAGGGGTGGGCTCCCCAGAGCGTGTGAGAGTGACCAGCGGCGGCCAGACCCAGCGGCCCCAAGGAGGCTGAGGAGGCGCTCAGCGGGGTCCTCAAGGGACAGCAGGATTTTACTAGGCGGGGGAGGGGAAAGCAGGGCTGAGAGCAGGGGAGCAGCGCCTGGCCTGGGGCGGGCGGGGACACGTCTCAGGGTGAGGCCAGAAGTGGGGGGTGAAAGAATTTGTTAGGGGGAAAGGCTGTCCTGAGCTAATCCCATGCAGGCTTCGTGGACCCCACCCCACTCCAGACCAAAGCCATCAGGATACTGGGAGAGACAAATCCCGTCACCACCAAGGGAAGGTGGCTGGGACCTGAGGGTGGAGTTGGGCAGCCAGGTTGGGTATAAAAACCAAACACGTGGGCCTTGGTGGGGGGGGCTGGCTATCGCTCGCCTCCTGGCTTCACGGCTCCTGGCTTGCAGCCAGCTCTGAGAGCGCCATTTGGGATTCCTGCTCGGCGGATCAGGTAGGACTCATTTAAAACTTTGTCTCCCACTTTTCTCCCTGAGCTGTCCATTTCCTCATTTCCCTTCCCTTGTCAATAAACCTTTTATGAACCTTTCGCGTGAGCCTGCAGTAGAGCATGGATAAGTCCTTTTAAGCGCGCGGGTGAGGACCCACAGTCAGGCACCCCGTTTTGTATCGGGGCTGCTCTACAACAAATTCACCGGAGACAGAGTGGAGAACAGAAAAGGCAGATTGATCAGAATCCGCTGCTGAGAGACACGGTGACGTCTGCACCTAGAGGAGGATTTGAGGCTCTTTTATACTGTTTTCGCGGGCTTTCTTAGGGGGGCCGCCAGTTTGCTCCAGTTTTCTGCTGGGACGTCTCGTCCTGGAGCTGCCTTTGACACAGAATGTGTCCTGGCCTCTGCGTCTGCATTCCTGGGGCGGGGCTGGGTTTTCTGCTCACGATGGTTACTCTTATGACCTTGTCCCCAAGGCAAACGTATCGATTCCCTTATCAAGTTAAGCCTCCCAAACCTGCCTGCTGGGCCAGGAGTGGGGGCTTAGGTGTTAACCTTATTAAATTGTACCTGGGACATGGCCCCCTCAGAGGGAGGGAAATGAGATTCAAAGGGTGCAGGAGGTCCGGGGAGGAATATGTCAGGCTGTCAGGACAGAGCATCCACTTTGGGCAGCATCCCTCTACCTCCTAGAAGCAAAAGCCAGTGTTCAGAGGGGGTAAGGGACACACCTGTTCAGGTAAAGGACACACCTGTTCAGGTAAGGGACATACCTGTTCAGGTAAGGGACCATCTACAGTCAGTCACGGGCTGGGCCTGGCCTAAACTTGCACCTCCTGACTCGGACTAGTAACTGCTCCTGCTCAGGCAGCTGATCACTATCCAGTCTGTCTGCATAGCTGAAGAATTACCATGTGACAGCTGATTCCTGTTGGAGAAATTGAAACGAATGTTGTTGGAAGCTGGTGACTGGCTGGCATGGTGTTTCCGGGTGCACTGAATATCACCAATGCAAACTACATCAGGGGCCCACAGACTATTTTTTGCAGAGCCTTCCTTTGAAAGGTCCCCAATCTTCGCTTGAGGAGGGCTCTCTGCCTCTTATAATTCTCTTGCATTGATGCAACAGAAAACCCAGTGGGGAATTTATCTTGAGGTGAAAATACCACTTTCCTGCTTTTAAGCAAGGTGCCCATGATATCGTGAGCTCAGACTGCAGGACTGGGCAGAACAAAGAGAGGAAAGCCGGTCACTTCCGACTGGGGGTACATGCTGATTCCCCCCCTTACTTTCTCTGTTCAGACCCATGACTCCACGGATCAAGTCCTTTCAAGAAGAGAAAAATAGGCCTTGTCATTTCCTCTTGTTTCAAAGACACAATCCAGCCTGGGAAAGGTTAAGGCAAGAGGAAGGGAACTCGTGTTCAGATGACTAAGCCCCAACCTGACCTGGAAAATACTCAGTTAGCTTCTGAGGAAGGGAGGGGGCCTCCACGGGGGCCTGTGCGAAAGCCTGAAGGGACCTCTGGGCAGGAGAAGAGGGCACCGTTCCCAACCCCCTAACAATGCGCTCACGGGAGGCTGTGTTACTAATCTATGAAGAATTTGCAACCCCTGTGGGTTGCCTCCCAGCTCTCAGCTCCTGAACTTCCTTCCTTAGAACCTGACCTCCGATTGTAAAGTGCCTGGGCCCTGGGAGAGCCGGCCGTGCTGTCCCAGCGGGGGCGGCCTGGGCGTCGCGCACAGAGCCAGGTTCCTCCTCCCCGGGCTGCTGTCCCATCCCCGCGGGCATCACTCAGTTCAAGCATGTGGAAAACGTCCCTCAGCCTCACACAAAAGCTACCAGTTACTCCAACAACAGTTGGGTTTATTCTGGAAAAAAACAAAGCAGCAGAAAAGGAGGCAGATTGGAACTCTCCTTTCTCCTGCCGCCTGCCACGTGCAGGTCCCAAATCCGAGGGACGCCTTATTTCTCCTCAGGAGGAACCTTCCTCCTTCCGCTGGGGAGAAGCAATGTCGGTTTCTGCTGGCGGCTGAGCGTGCCGGGCCCAGCCTGTGAGTCTCTAGGCTTGTGGGCCAGTCCCGGGCCTGCTGTAAGGGCAGGACAGGGACAGAACAGGTTTTCTCTGATCCGGCAGACCTGGATGTGAGGCTCCTGACAAGGACGTGCCTTGGGCGATGAGCTGCTCACTGAATTTTCCCTGATGTGGGGAGGGTTCTAAGGCTTCCTGGCCTTTTTTCCAGCCGCAGAGCAGGATCATCTCTGCTCAACCCGAGAGTCCAGGAGCCCTTGGTTGACTTTCTCAGGCTTTTATTGAGCTTTTACATGTAGTGCAGCAACAGGTACACAGCAGGCAGGGGTGCCGGGGGGCCAGGAGGCTGGTAGGCCTCCAAGCCCCTGGCTAGTCTTCACTCTGGGCCTCTCTGGAGTTCTTTCTCCCCTTCTCTCTCCTGCCCCTGCTTCTCGGTGAATATCTCAATACTGCAGCCATGGCGCACAGAAGTAAACAACACAACTTACAACAATGTGACAACTACAGGTGCCCCATCAGGCAGGCAATCCTATGGCAGAAGGCAGAAAAGCCTGAAAATCATTTACCCTACACCTGCTTTCCAAAGGGTTTCCATATATTAGTTTTCATTTCTGTCCTTTTTGATGATGTGTTGGGAAGAAGTCCAGCTATTCTGGGAAAAGCAATAAAGACGTGTTATGGTAGAGCTCTTAGTTTTCATGAGGTAGATCTCTGGATATGGAGGGGAAAAGTCCGTGAAGCCATAATATGAAATAAAAGGTGCAAATTGTAAAAACAAGACAGATGATGTTGTCAAGAAGATTCCAAATAGAGCTACAGTTTTCTCTGTGTGTGGAACTCCGTGGCCCCTCCCCTAACTTTGTAGGATGTGAGCAAAGAGGAGTTTCTCGCGTGCCATTCAAGTGAATAGTAAAATGTACACATGGAGGGCCTCCCCGGTGGCGCAGCGGTTGAGCGCTGGGTTGCGAAGCTGCCCGCAGCTTCTGCAGCGCCGGTTCGATCCCCGGCTGCTCCCCGGCCACAGGAGGAGGGTCCCACGTGGCGCGCAGACCTCTCCTGCCGCCCGCTGCTCCCCTCAGCAGTGTACTTCCGTCCTTCTGCCTGCTCTGCTCCCCGCTCTGGCTCTGGTGAATTCTCTCACCCTCCCGCGCTTCTGACTGTACCCAGTGCTTGTATAAATAAATAAATGAATGAATGAATAAATAAAAATAAATCTTAAAAAAATGTACACATGGAGAGGGGAAAATACCTAAAATACGTTCTCGCTCTTGCCTTGACGACCACGCTTTTCTAATGGCCTTGAAGGCCACGTTCCAGCTTAGAATCCTCACTTCTCAGGGTGTGTTTCCCAGATGTGTCCGCACAGGTGGGCAGGGTGGGAGCAAAGCAAGGGCCTGTCTCCGACCCCTGGCCCACTTTTCTCTTTGTACCCCAGCCCATCCTGCCCCAACGGGCCCCATATCCATTGTGCAGAGCGGAGACACATCCATGTGTCTGTGGTCTGTCCCGCCCAACTTTCCAAACTAACAGCACCCCTTTGACACAGTAGGGGACCGTGGTGAGCTCCCCAGGGTCAAGGACACCCTGGGAGAGGACCACAGGGGCCCTCGAAGGCAAGCTGCATCCTGGACAGCTGAGCAATGGCCTCCCCTGGACAGGATCTGAACAGTGTCTTCCATTTAGTCTTCGTCGTCATCCCGTTGGCTAACGCTTTCTCCAATGGGTAGGGACGACTTGAGCCCGAGGCAATGTCCAGGCGGAGCAGCCAGGAGGGCCCATCAGGAAGCAGAGCCCCACGTTCAAACCATCTCCTTCGCGCATCAGCTGTGGACCTTGGGCAATTTCTTAACCTCTCTGGCCCTCAGTTTTTCTATCAGTAAAATGAAGATTGCCTAGCCCTGGGGAAGGTTTTGCAAAGGTACCTGATAATTTTTCATATATGATGTGGGCTTCACAAGGCTGCTATGCTGAGGCCTGGCCTGGTGCGATCTCTCTCTTCATTTCTCTGTCGCCCCTCCCCACACTGTGCACACACATGCACACACATGAAGGCATAACACACAGCCCTTCTTGCTTTTTTATTCTGACAGTTTCCCCCAGAGCCACAGTTGCTTATTCAGACCTTCCCTGTGTCAGGAATCAGACCAGACAACTAGAACCATCCCTACATAGAAGGTGAAGGCCCTGCCTGCACAGACTGGTGTGTGGCCTGCAGCCACCTGTGTCCAATTCAGGGGCTGATCCAAAGCCTTTGGGGCCACAATGCCCCAGCCCTGGTCTTCACCCTCTGGTTTTGTCAGTCCTGGAGGTGACAGGTGGCTCCCAGTTTAGTTCAAAAGTAGGATGTAATGCCAGCAAGGCACAGAGCAGGTTTTCTATGATCCGGGCAGCCGGGTAAAGGAGGAGTCCTGGAGCCCTTGGTGGGTTTTTCAGGCTTTTAATGATCTTTCTGCACCATTTGAAATGAGGCAACCAGGTGCAGGGCAGGCAGGGAGGCCAGGGGGCCAGGTAGACCTCCTAGCCCCCGGCAGATCTTCACTCTCTTGGGCCTGACTTCTCTCTGGTGTCCACTGCACTGTCCTCTGCCTCCTCCTGTCCTCTGCTGCTGCCCTTATGTGCTCTGTCTCTTGGCTCAGGTGTGCCCACTCACGCATGCGCACACCCTACTCCGGAGGCCCCCATCAGGCGCGCGTGCAAAACCACAGGTGTCGATCATTGATGCTAGTGGCGGGAGGGCGGAAAAAACCTGATCACTTCCATTTACCCTACGTCAGGCTGCATTTCTCGAGCCCACTAAAAGCCCCACATAAGGTGTTGCTAGCAGTTCTTGCAGATGCCATGTGAAGTCAAATGGACAGGGGCCCTGGCCTGGGTCCAGTGGGGTCTTATGAGTGTTTCTCATGCCCAAAGCTGTCTCTACTGAGGTCACCAGCCACCCTGGTTTGTGGGCCCAAGCGGTTTTCTTCCATGCAAGACTCTTGGTGCTAAAACTGGGGTGCTAGGCAATCCAGGGCGGGTGGTCACCTCCCTTCAGACTGGGCAGCCTTGAACCCCATGGTCAGCAAAACTAGAAATCTCACATCGCCGTTAGCAGCCCTCGTTTCCCAAGGAAATATTATAGCATTTACTCCTGTTCGTTTCATAAGACATGTTGAAAAATAGCCATTCATTTCTAAATCCCTCTTTTCAGTCACTTTTAATATTCTTTTAAAAAGAAAGAAGGCAGGGGAAGGCTGTCGGGACCTCAGGGGCGCAGCACATACTTGGATGAAACCCAAAGGCGAATGTTTATTTCAGCAAAATTCATTCAGGGGCTTGAAAGTCAAGTGCGCAGAGATAACACGCACCTTTTCAGTCTAATGTAATGCCCTTTGCTGCCCTTGGCTGGCTCAGCTATGAAATGTCAGGCTCACACGTTCAGTGCTCCCGGGAATGTGACCCTAGAAACGTAAGAAGGGAGAACGTGTGATCGCAGAGAGGGCTGGGCTCCTCTAGGCCTGCCGGGCTCCAGGCTGGCCCTGAACGTGGGCTCTGGGGGTCCAGTTGTGTCCTCACGCTGGTGCCGCTCCGTCTTACCCCGCGCGACTGTCCCCCTGGCTGCGGGTCGGCTCCATCCTCCTTGCAAGCACACTTGCCATTTGTTCCTGCTTCAGCTCCTCACCCTGATGCCAGCACCAGTGTCTGGATCTCCCACAAGGAGCCTTCCTAGGGGTGGGGTGAGGAGGATCCATCAGCACCTTCAAATTCCAGCCCTGTCAACACTGAGTTCTCCTCTCACAAAGGTCACCTGCGCGGGGGCTGCATCCACAGGGCTTTCATCCCTTCATTGGCTCCTTCCCTCAGAGTCATTAGCTGTTTGCAGGACAAGCAGCGCATGGGTGTGTGTCTCTCTGCACATGGGTGTGTGTCTCTGTGCATGCAGCTGTGTGTACATATCTTCATGTGTGTGCATGGGTGTATGCCTTGCATGTCCTTCTGCAGTGCAAATGTGTGACACATGTGTGCACGATGTGTCTCTGATTGTGCATGCATGTGTGCACCTGTGTGTGCTTGTGTATGTGCACACATGATGCATGGGATGTGCTTGCAACTGTGCAGATGTGCATGCATGCTCATGAATGCATGTTTGGGCATGCATGTGCTTATAGTTGTGCACGTGTGCATGCCTGAGTGTGTTATCTCCCACTGTTTCAAAGTGGCCAAGTTTTGAGGTGCTGTTCCCACATTGCAGGTTAGCATATGTAAGTTTGAAAGCAGGCCAGGCCCAGGGTGTGTGTGTCAGCAGGTGAGCTTTGGTTCTAGCTGACCCAGGTTCCTACCCCATTTCTGCCACTTGGTAGCTGTGTGACCTTGGGTGGCTTGCTTGGCTCCCCTGCGCCCCATTCGCTCTCTGACAAATTCAGATGGGGACTGTGACCGGCATACAGGGGACCCTACGAGGTCAGCCGAGCAAGGCGTCAGCACAGGGGAAGAATGTTGGGGTGGGCAGTAGGGTAGAAACCTGGGGGTTCATCAGGTTGTTCCAGCCCTAACAGGTGAGGTCCTTGCCCTGCAACCTCTCTCTCTCCCCCCTTGTTGAAAAGTCAGGCTTTGGTTGAGAAAGTGGGAAGCTCCACGCACACGCTCTGCGGCCCCAGGGGTCCAGGCAACCCAGGAGGAGGACAAGGCTGCACGTGGTGGTCCCAGAGGCCAGTGGGGGTCCCAGAGGCTTCCAGCTTTCCGCCAGCTGGACGCCAATTCAAACCCCGGGGCATGGGGGCGCTTGCGTGAGTCCCTGAGGGCCAGCCGGAGAAACACCACCCGCGCCATCCACACCAAGCCGGGCCTCTTGCTCCAGGGAGAAGTGCGCTCCTGCTGTCTGTTAGCACCACACGGTGTTGGCCCGTCCCCCGAACTCATCCCCAGGATGTCAGCTTTTCATACAAAACCCAAGAGGCTTTGCTCTGAGGACGCTCTGGGACTGTCGCTCACCGTTGTCAAGGTCAAGCATGACATGGACTGTTCTTTGTTTCATCACGTGGAGAAAGGATCCTTCATTTTCTAGATTGCCAAAAAGTGGTTCGCCTGTTTTATCAAGAATGGGTATTGATTTAGCAAATGCCTTTTTAGTATTTGTAGAAATAATTCGAAGGCATTTCTCCTGTGACCTAGGGAGGCAAAGGGTCACTGGAACATCTCCTGAGGGCGTAAAAGCCACACATTGTCGCTCCTGGGTACATAACCTAGTGGCAGGACAATGTTTGTGAAAGGAAGGGAAAGGCACTTTCTCTGGGTGGGTGCAGTGCCATGGCCTACCCCAGCCCTCGCTCCCCGCGGCCAGGAGCCTTTGCGCTGAGCACAACCTGAACCACCGCACGTGGCAGCCCTGACGACGTGGGTACGGACTAGGGGCTGTCACCAGGCTTCCTAACCAACGGCCCGGACAGCTGTGAGTGACTGTTTCCCAGCAAGCACCTGGCGCCGCTGCCTCGCCGCCCGGCCCAGCCAGGAAGGATGGACGCGAGCCGTGAAGAACGCTGGCTCAGGCTTAGATAAGCCTGGGCTCGAGTCCTGGCTTTGTACTTTTGAGCCTTGGCAGCTTTATGGGCCCTCCTGAGACTCAGTTTCCCCACCTCTAAGGTGAGGCGCCACGAGAGTGGTACCCCCGCCCTCGGCATTCTTAGGGCGGTCCAGGGAGCTAATCATGCAGATCGGTGAGAATTAGGTTTGAAGAAGCGGAAAATCCTCAAAGAAGAATGATGTACTAGAAACAGGTTTATTTCCTTCCCATCCTCAACAGTCAGCCGCTGGGGTGTCCAGCATGGGTGTGGTGCCCCTTGAGAATGGGATTGTGATGAGGTCAGCGTGTGCTGAGGGGAGCCCTGAGCCGGGGAGAAACCCCCCAGAAAGCACGGGAAGAAGCTCTGCGTGAGCTCACCCGAATCGCTGTTGCCAGGGCCCAGGGCCCAGGGGCTCTTGCACCAGCAGTGTCACCCCAGCTCCATCCCCTCTTTTCCGCAGTCCAGGGGCCTGCCCTGAGTGGCTTCCTTGGCATCTCTCGGCCACAACACGCCTGGCTGGCGGGGTCTCCAGTTATGGAAATTCTTTCTCACAATTAAAAATCTTGAGCTAAGATGTAACTGTGCTGTTTGTATCCAAGGAAGTGCTAAATTTCCCTCAGCTTTGTGTAAACTTCCTTTTACTCAATCAGCCCAGAACTCATCTGGGGTCACAGGCTGCGAGACCTTCTGTGAGATTCTAAACTTAGCTGCCTCTCTTTCCCTCGTGCCCCAAATATGGTGCAGAGAGGGCCCGTGGTCTGGGAGCTGAGTCTGCTACGCTCACCCCAGCCTCCCTCAGCGCTGACCAGGAAGGGCTGGGCGGATGGGGTACGGGCAGAGGCTGAGGTAGGGAAGAGCAACCAAGAAGGGTCCCCGGGGGCAGTGGGGGCCCCCAGATGCTCCCTGGGCACCCTTTCTCCGTGCAGAAGCAGCGGCCTTCAGGGCTGCCTCGGGACTAGGGCGTGGGGAAGGAGGGGAGGCTCTGGATCCCGTGGCAGAAATGCCTCCGCCGCAGGGGCTCTGTGCGCCCCGCTGGACTGGCACAGCTCCTGCAGGGGTTACCCAGACTCAGGGGGGGCCCATGCTTGGTTTTTTCAAATCATCTGTTACATGTAAGTGACCGCCCCAAATGACAGTTCTCAGGCCTGGAAAAATCCGCAAGAAAAGGTGACCCTTCCACGCTGGTGCGAGCCGCTTCTGTCTCGAGAAGGGGACGCGTCGCCCCTGGGAGCCGCTGTCTGGGGCCTGGATCTGCGCCTCCACGCCGTGACCTGTGTATCCCCAGCTCTGTTACTTTAAGTGAGCGGGTTTCCCGGTGGCCGGAGCGGAGTGCAGTTGTGTTTTGCTGACTTACCACTAAAATGCCCAGTTGCTCGGAGCCAGTGGGAACCGTTCCAGCAAGACGCGAACAGGAGAAGCACGGCGAGAGCAGCGCTGCTGTTGTGTCTGCAGACTTGGTTGGGGACAGGGCGGGGAGCCGGGAGCCCCTGGACAGCCGTTGCAGCCGTCCTGCCACTCATGCCCCGCTTCATCTTGCCCCACGATGACGACAGGATGACGGGACAGAGGGTCGAGGTCTCACGTTCATGCATCTGGCGCTGCGGGTCGCCTGGACCCCAAAGCAGGACGACCTCTCTCGATGAGCCCAGGGGCCAGTGTGCCAAGCGCCCTCGGGACGGGGTGAGGGGGATAGGCAGTGACTCAGAAGAGTGGGGCTGGGCAGGGCAGCCCCCACGTGCTGTTGTGGGCCTGAGGGTGTGGTCTTGGTGCCGAGGTGGGCACTGGTCGACAGCACCGGCTCCCTTGGGCCCGGGACCTGCTTTAGTGTCGGAATAGTCAGGCTGAGCTTTCTGGATTGGATGGAGAAGTCAATCTATGCACAGCAGCGGACCAGGACATGGCTTGTGGGCACCTGTCCGTCTGCTAACCTCTCAGTCGGCTCCAGCAGGACCCCACGGGCGAAGCATCCTATGGCAGGAAAGCGGGGACACCTCTCCAGACTCGGCACTCGGGGCAGTGGTTTGAAGTTGAGCCAAGGTCTGTTTGCTGACCGCCCCGCAAGGTGGGCTCAGGTGGCTTCCCTCCTTTCGCTGGCTGTGAACCAAACCTGAGGTGGAACCCTGGCCCCGACACTGTGGGTCTTAGACACTGACAGTCGAGTGGTGCCACCTGCTGGCCCTCCAGAGGGCCCTCGTGGTCGGGGTCCTGGGTGGTTGGTTCTCCGTCCCAGGTTCACTGCAGTTTACTAGCCTGTGGCTTAGCATCTTCCTTAGTTGTAAAAGGAAACAGCCCTGGGGCAACAGGTGGGCCTTAGATGCTCCCCCTTGGGCAAATTAGACCTTTCTGGGCTTTGGTTTCCTTACCTGTGAGGTGACAATGCTAATTTCTTCCTAAATGAGCAGTTGGGTGCGTGTGGGGGGGTGTCAATAGGAAAATGCATGCCAAGCCCTTGGCAGACTGTCTGGGAAATAGTCACAGTAGCAACGCCAGCTGCTGTCCTGGTGGGACTTCCAGCCGCGGAGGGGCGGCCTGTGGGATCAGTCCTGGCACCTGGTGCCCATCGGGACGGTGGTGGGGGCGGTTGCCTGCAAGGGGAGGTTCCAGAGGCTTCTGAGACCCAGCAGCACTCAGCACCCTCTAGGCTGCTGTGCTCTGAGCCTGGGGCAGCTCTGGTCCTGCTCGAGGGCACATCCTTCACTGAGGAGCTGCCAAGGACGGTGGTGGTTCAGTTTGCAGGGTGTTAGGTGGCGTCCAATTTTACTCCTGGCATCCTGGTGTCCGTGAAATCACCCTCTGAGAGGGCAGGTGACGTGAAAGGACCAAACTGCAGCCCCAGATCGACACGTAGTCTCTCGGTCTCCTTCGATGATGAGCTGAGGACGAACTAGATTTTGAAGATGACAGTGACTCCACGGCCGCACTTAGCTGCCTCTGCCTGCCGTCTGGCACGGGGACCTCAGCTGACGAGTGCACTTGGCTCTACCCTCATTACGGATGTGAGCAGCCATGAGGGTGTCACCCCCTCCCCAGTGGGAGGGAACTGACCCAACTGCTCGAGGAGCAGAGCAGGCGAGGGGACGTGCCCCGCCTGAACAGACAGCAGGGCGGGAGGAGTCTGTGTGTGTGAGTACTTCACAGGACTCGGGGATGCTAGCAAGCTGGCGGTTTCTCTAACCCAAAATGAGGGCCCCACCCTAACCCTAACTTTAGTTATATTAAGCAGTAGAGTGACATTTTTCTCCTCTGGAGTCCATAAGCGCTGGCAGCCGGGGAGTAGCGGTTCTTGAGAGGATCCACGGTGACGGTGGGTATCCGCGAGGCCAGGCGGACGCACACACCTCGCATCGGCAGGCAGGACGGGCCCCAAGTGACGCTAAGGACCCTTCTGCAGACTTTGCCCTTTTCAGGGAGACATTTTAAACTACTATGAAATAGAAGTAAATTTGATTTTACAAAATTTGACAATTGACCAAATATACTATCAAGTTGCAGAGTAGCTACAACCCACTTTAGAAAACATTGTTTTGGGGCCTCTCTGGTGGCGCAAAGGGTTAAACACAGCACTATGAAGCAATACGCAGCCTCTGCAGCAGGAGTTCGAACCCGGCCGGCCAGGGAGCATCCCACATGGCACAGCAGACCTCTCCTGACTCACCCACTGCTCAATCTGCCTGTTCTGTTCCCAACTCTGTCTCTGGTGAATCCTCTCACCCCCCGCACCTCTGGCCTGTAACCCCAGCTCTTGTATGCATAAATAAATAAATCTTAAAAAAAAAGAAAATACTGTTTTGGGGACAATAGAAACCCTAGCAGCTGGCCGGGGCAGCAGCCCTAAGTAACCTGGGAGGGTGGAGGCTGCCATAGCTTCAGCTCTTAACAGCCAGGGGAACTCGGCCCCAGGGGGGACGCAGCGCAGTGGCTACTGGGGAGGCTAGGGCAGGTCCTGTCACTGCATTTCCTCCAGCTCAGGGCAAGCTACAGCCCAGAGGCAAGCAGGACAAGACTTCTAGGTCGCTCCTGGCCACACAGACCACCTGGGAGA
This sequence comes from Talpa europaea, assembly GCF_964194135.1. Lineage (NCBI taxonomy): Eukaryota > Metazoa > Chordata > Mammalia > Eulipotyphla > Talpidae > Talpa > Talpa europaea. Next base: position 139,774,425 of record NC_140070.1, read on the forward strand.
TGTCCCTGAGGTGAAGTGTCCGGGCTGTGGGAACGAGTTGGAGTGTTTGCATTCAAGGTGTCCTAGAAAGTTGGTTGGGATTACAGGGAGCCAGTGTGGACTTGGCTCTACCAAGTGGCTGGATGGTCACGGAGTCATATACCACCCAGTGGCCCTGGGTGCACCTGGAGTCTGCAGAGGCCACGTCAGAACCTGCAGCCATGGTGCCTGCTCCTCACCACGATCCTCGTTTGTCTTCAGGAAAAGCCAAGTCACTACACAAGAGTTTGTTCAGTTTCTAGGTTAGACCAGTTGGGCCACTCAATGACCAGCACAGGCGGAGCTGGACTCCTGGGACAAAAGGCCAGTCGGGTGTCAACATGGAGGTCAACTTCACCTTGGGAGCTGGGAGGTGCAGGTGACAGTTATCCCTGAGAAAGTTACACTTGAGGCAGGTCACAGGAGCCTGTTCCACAAGGAAAGTTGAGTCTACGGGATCGCGGGGCTGAAGGAAAATGAGGGATGTGGGCTGACAGTGGGTGGCGGCCTCTAGTGGCCACTCCAAGGCCAGACTCAGCTGAGGAAAAGAACTTTCCAGTTCCTCCAGCACAGCAGCTCTCATAAGACAACAGCGTAATCAGGAAGGAAAAAAAATATATAATAATTGTAATCTTACAAAAATTATGATTGGAATTATAGCTGTAGAATTTTGTCAAAGAAAATCTTCCAATAGTTGTCCTGAAATAAAAATAACTCAGGCCGACTCCTTTGAGGAATAATTATGAAATTCCAAAACCTTTAATAACTTTTATTTCAAAAATTCAAACTAAAAGAAAAATGAGGAAAGCTAGAAATTTCAACATCTTTCACAGAGGGTTATGGGTCTCTATTATTATTATAGTAAATATTATTACTACTATTTTGCCTAAAGAAAGCTGAACTAATATTTTTGAACGCTTCCACAGGTGAACTTCATCTTGGCCTCCACTTTATGTCTTTTACCCCATGAAAATGTCTTTTCAAAGCAGTGTTATCTGCCCACGGAGAATTTAAACAGGAGTCGTCATCAGCATTTTCTTCCAGTCTCTGGAAATAAAAGCTTCTTACTCAGGAAGGCATTTCAGGAGAGTGTTACTGCAACATACAGCCTGGAGAAGGAGCCCATGCCAACCCCCTGCCCCCTGCCTTCCCAGAGCAGGACACAGAGGGAGCCCTGGAAGCTGAAGCCATTCTGTATTCCCTACCCTGAGTGCCCCCGACTCTGGGGAACCTGCTGAGTGTTACCTTGAGCTCTTCCTGGCGCCTGTGGTAGTGCAGCATCAGCTGCTTCTGCTCCTCGCTGCTGATGATGGGCTCTCGGGCCGGAGCTCCCTGTCCCCTCTGCAAGAAGAAGAGCAGGCTGGGGACCCTGGCGCTCCGAGAGGGCGACCCAGGTGGTGACCCAGTGGGCTGCCAGCTGCGCTGCCAAGTGGCTGCACGTTTCTTATCGTCCAAAGTGAACCCCCAAGGGAAGTGGGGTGTCAGGCTGCAACAACATCCTGCCCAGGCCACTCCCAGCAGCCACTGCAGGCCCACGGAAGGGACAGAGCGAGGGAGAGGACCTGGTTTCCCCCACATGACAGAAATGGCTCAGAAGCGGGACACAAGCGGCCCGGCAGGCCCACGCCTGAGTCTGTTCTCACCGGGAACGCTTTGCAGGGAAGATGGGGCAACTCAGGCTCCTTCCCGCCTTCCTGCCATCAGCCTCCACAGGCACCGCCTGCGGCCTTGCTGGCCTCCCAGGCCGCGCCACCACACATGGTATCAGGCTGGTGCAAAAAGTGGAGCATGGGGCAGCACCTCGGATTATGGATCCCTGGGCTGAGAAGCCAGCGAGCGGGGGGCGTGCACACCCGTAAATACAGACAGGGTGGGGCGGAAAGTAAGAGGAGCTTCTCAGTCGCTGCCTCCCTGCCTGCTGGTCTGCCGCTGAGTCTGGTCCCCGGATTCAGCATTAAGGGCCTGTCAAATATACCAAGGCTCCAAAATTCTTTTCACCTGCGGCCTGGGACGCCGCACAGCGCCCTTCCTTCCCAGCTCCAGGATCAGTGCTTTGGAAAGCATCACATCACCGCCTGGGTTGTGGTTCTCATTTCAAGAGGCATTTTTATTTACTATAAAATTAGGTTCATTTTTAAAGTTGAAACTAATATGACCTCTCTGCTCCCTCTAAATTAGAACAAACTCCAGATACTGTCAACTCACACTGTCTTCCAGTTTCTGCTGGTGTATAAAGCAGGGAGCTTTAGTTTACACCTGGGCCAACAGGAGTAAAGTGTTTGCAGAAGGACTTAAGTTTTTCAGACTATGGTAAATTTTTATCTGTTTGAAAGAAAATAATCAAAACCCTTGTCTTGGAAAGCAAAGTCCTCACCTGCTGGATCTTCACGATGATTTTGGTCTTTTCATTTTTGCCCACATAGTCAGAAAGCTTCTTTGTTCTCCTCAGCTCCTTGGCCGCCCACCACAGCTGTGCCTCCGACTCCTGGATGACACTGAGTCCGGCCTGGGGCAGAGAGAAGCCCTCTGAGGCGACCAGGGCCCCAGGGCCACGGTGCCAGGTGGGGTGCCCCCAAGGGGGAGGTTTGCAGCCTGCCCTCCCTGTGCCCCAAGTGCCCCAGGGAGCCCCTGCTCAGTTCAGCTCCTGCCCTGACTCAGTCCCCTTCTTGCTCTGGAAAGGGGGGTGTCCTAGCACCTCACGTGCAGCCTCACCCCTAATATAAGCCTGTTAGAGGGATTTCCAGGAGGTGGCGAGGGAAGAACATGGACTCCCGCGGGGTTGTACGGACAAGGAGTCCTCACCTAACACCCACAGGTCTTTGGCAGCTGTGGACGACATAGAAACAAAGCAGTTCCTTGGACAAACTTCAGGGGTTTATAATCCGCGTTACCAGGACACGACACGGAACCTGCTGTCACGGCTGAGCCGCCTCTGCCGGTGGGAGGTGAACTCCCCTCACAGGAGACCCAGGGACACTGACCTGAGTTCCCGACAAGTCTTCTTTATTTTCAAACTCCATCCGGATGGGATCGTAGGGCGGCAGCCCCATGGGGTAAACGATCATCACGGCGCCTCGCAGCTGGTCCAGGGCATCTCTCGCCATCTCCAGGGTGACGCAGACACCGGCTTCCACTTGTTTCTGGAAGAGTCAGGCGTTGCTACCTGGCGCCGAGCCAGCCCATCAACTGTCATCAAGTTCATGCACAGGCCCAGCCTGAGTCTGCCCGAGCCACAGAAGGCATCATACAGGCTGGCCACCCTGCCAGGGGCGGAGCCTGGCCCCCCGGCCCGGGTCATAGACTAGGAGCAGCCCAGAGAGCAGCCCACCGGGGTGCACAGAGACTGTTGGGGCTCAGGAAACAGGAAGCACATGGAAGGGGAGGCAGCTCAGGGGCCATAAGACACAGAGTGGGGCTGAGGCTGGGGCACGGGCTTCAGGACAAGCATCAGCGAAGACAAGCAGGTAGCAGTGGAGCCCACTCTGCTGGACCTGGAGGCTGGAGCGCCTTCCAACAGCCAGAGCACTGGGCCTTACTGTGAGGCCCTGGGCAGTGAGGGGCTTCTGGGGAAGGAGCCAGGAGGCTGGGAGGCCCACTGGGCAGAGGTTGCTGACCGGGGAAGTTAAGTAGAGACCTGGTAGCTGGCTCCCAAGGGGAGCGAGGAAGGGAGTGTGCACTCTCTCCAGAACCAGCGTGAGCCACACGGGACGGGTTCCAGGCCAAGGGCATAGGACTCGCTGCTCTGCTTGCTCTGACCCCAGCTAGCCACCCCCCAGGCCAGGCTGGTAGGTGAGGGGGGCTTGGGGCTGCATCGCTGGACAGCTGTCGCCCTGGCATGCTTCCCAAGGGGGTCAAGGCGATAGCCCTGGAAGTCAGTGGCCACTCCGGAGCGCTGCAGAACACTGGCGGCCTCTCTGTAAACTATGAAATACTTCCTAAAAGTGGACCCAGCAGAGGGAAGACCTACACCAGCGAGGAAAGAGTTTCCCAGGGGAGAGAGTGACAGTGGCAGTTCAGGACACCATTTTCCTCCCATCTTGTGAGACGTGCTGATCTGATCACGTGTTCAAAACTACTATCAAAATGCTTTTCAAAGCCCCTGTGGTCAAAGGCTCTTGGCGAGCACGGGCGCGTGCCAGGGCCCCTCCAAGGGCCTCCGGAGCCTTGGCAGCATAAGGAGGCCCGGTGGGAGAGCTTGCTCTGAAACACCTGAAGGGTCAGTTAAGAGCCTGTGGGATGTGGGAAATTCTGGTTTAGAAACAAGTTTTGCCCAGTGAATCGGGAGGGGCGGAAGAAAGGGCAGGCGTCCGCTCGGATCTGCAGTTGAGGGCGGACGCAGCTAATGTCACCGACACGTAAATAAATGCAACTGATACAGAAACCAACTCCTGTACTCCTCAGTCCTTTTCTCCCTATACGCCGCCTGCCTGTCAAGACCGATGCATGTTTTGCCTCTGAAATAGTTTTTGTATAAATACTTATGATGATCACAAAAATCTGCTCATGTCAAACATCTCATGTCAATGGCGTGTCTGCAGCCTCCCGGTCTCGCTTTCCTAAGCTCCTCTCAAGGGCAAAGGAATAAAATCACTGCACAGATTCTTAGTTGACGTGGGAACCCCATTAACACACACCGGTTACTTATCTGATCTCAATGAGGACTCGGGACCTTGGTCACAATTTTGAAGACAAGCCAGGGCCCACCCACCACGCTTGCTTCCTGGCCCCAGGAAGGCTAAAAAAACTAACAAGAAGCGGGGGGAGGCTAGGAGACACCAGAAGCCAGATACGGAGTCGGTGTCCTACACAGTAAGTTTTAAAGCATCATTTAAAGAGCGAACCTTAGAGATTATCGCTTTGGCCTCTTCGATAGTTTTCTTCAAGACTTGCTTCATTTTTTCATTTGGAGCTGTAAAAAGCAATGAGGTAAGTAGGAGACAGACAGCTTTAAAACTCCTCTTCAGCACCTGATTCCTTTGTCGGAGTGGGGAGCAAGTGAAATGAGAGCAGGTTCACGAGCGGAACTTGGGGGAGGGACACAGGGTGAAGCAGTCGGGGAAACCCTGTCAGATGGGGGAATCCTGGAGCGGGCGCGGCACCAAAGGTCAGAGTACAGAAATGAAGGGCGCTGGGCAGACCGAACCAGGCAGCGGCCCCCAGTTTGCCCACCCCAGACAAGAAAAATAAGTCATCACCTTAAAGTTTAGAAGCAATAACAAAAAAAACCCCCAGAAAGACCCAAAACTAGGGGAGATAAGGCAAGTTCAAACCTTGCATTCCTACTAAGTCAAGAATATTAATCAGACATTGGAAACACTAGAAATGGTTAAGAAAATAAGGGTTTAAAGAGGACTAATAAACAGGTCACCGGTTCGTGGGAGATACCGTACTTTCTGTCACTGATGTGATTCCTTCTCAAAAGCCAAGGTGCTCTCTAGGTTGAGAGTGAGTTTAGGTATGAAAAGATTTTTTTTTTTGGTGGGACCCTCGCCGGCGGCCGGGGAACGAACCGGCGTGGCAGAGGCTGCGGGCAGCCTCGCAGCCCAGTGCTCAACTGCTGCGCCACCAGGGGAGGCCCTAGGTATGAAAAGATTTAACCGGGCTTAACATTGGAAAGAAATAATACCAGAGAGTCCTATTATCTTCAATATTAAAAAACCTTTCTTTTAGACTGCAAAGGCATTTTTGTATTTCTTCTGCTTCTAACAGGCCTCAGGGGCACGGCAGATATTGGCCTCTGAGCGGGGATCCCTATGTGGGTTAATGGCCATCAAAGTGGACTCTCAGCCTTTTTGTTTCCAGTGCCTCGTGGCCAGCTACATATTTCTCAGTGCTCTGCCCGGGGCTACCAGCCTGAGCACTACAGAGAGACTCGTCCTCAATTCAAGGAGACCCTGTGTGTGCAACACTCGTTCCCTGTACGCAGAATCCCTAACTAAACCCCAGCAACTGCCAACCACACAAACACCCTTAACACACTTTCAACGACTGGCCTCCCAAACTATCAAGTTGAACCATATTAATTGCCAATTTTCAACCATTTTTGACCTGCACTAATGGTGATTCACATGGCATGTATTTAAAGACAAACTGCAACTTCTAAGAGTAAGGAGGCGGATGCTTCCTTTCTCCAGCAGAGTCACCGTGGACTACAGTGTTACCATAAGGAGTTGGATGGTCGAGTCCTCTGACTGCGCAGGAATGCTGAGATCAGGTTTTTAACTTAAGAACTGTTTTCCTACGTATTGGCCTATTCAGGCCAGGACATGGAAGAGAAATGCCACATCACCTTGCCCGTTCCTTCGTCCAATGTCGTCCTTTTTAAATACGGGACCTCCGCTGGGGACACACTTTTCACCCCATTCATCTCTTAGTTTCAGTTCTTCAACCTGCTCATCTGTCAGTCCTTGCATATTAGGAGGGAGAAATACACCGTGTTCTGCCAGTTCTTCCATCTCTGAAAAATAAGAGAAGGTTTAACATCCTAACCACAATTGGCACCCCATCACCTTGTACCCTACTGAAATGTGAGCTCCCTGGAGGTCAGAGGTCATGTCCCTCAGCTACTATTTAACACTCAGATGCCATTAGCTATGTGGCTGACCTGTCCTTGAGCTCTGATCAGTGGCCAAAGGTTTGTCCTCAGTCAACAGAAGCTCAGGGGGCTCAGAAGCTGGCCCGCGGTCACAGGCAGCCCAACTGGAGATCCTGTTCTGACTCTGTGCTGTGTTGTAATTCATGGTACTTGGAGACACAGCTCAGAATTCACCTAAAGTGTGAATATCCTTATAAGACTACAATTTCCAAGAACAATCACACAGGTTTTCTCTCATTTAACTTAACCTTGGGAAGAAAGCAGGACAGTTATCAGCACCCCATTCTCCCTGATGCTATAGCTCTATCACCTCTGGCTGGCTCGGACCACACAGCTATTACTTTATATAAAAGTCACATAATTTTTTAAAAAGATTTATTTTTATTTCTGCATACAAAGCTGGGGGTAGGCCAGAGGTGCAGAGGGTGTGTGTGTGTGTGTGTGTGTGTGTGTGTGTGTAAGAGAGGATTCACCAGAGACAGAGTGGGGAACATAACAGGTGGATCTCCTGAAATACACTGCTGAGGGGAGCAGTGGGAGAGACAGAGAGGTCTGCTGCGCCATGTGGGTCAGCTCCCTAGCCGGGGATCGAACTCATGCCTCGGTGGCTGGTGACAGCCTGATAGTGCTGAGACTTTAACCCCTGCGGCACCAGGGAGGCCCCCAAAACTTCACATAATTTATAAATAAATTATGTATCCTGGTCAGCGGGTGAACTGAATAACTACGAGACTCCATGCCTGCTTCCTAAAAGTTGATAGTTCTCCAAGGTACAAAAACCCTGGGTGTTAGGTATAGAAACACAAATAACACCAAGACCACACCTGGAGTGCCATGTGTCTTCTGTCTCATATAGCAGGTCACTTACAATTTAAAATGCATTAAAATAAAAAACGCAGTTCCTCAGCCAAGCTCCGGGGCCACACCATGCTTGGCTCTCCAGTGGGGAACACTGCCCTCCAGAAGAAGGTGCCACTGGACTCCCCTGCCCTCAGGAGTCAGGGCAACCCAAGTAGTGACAGGAGACAGGACACCACTAGCGAACACCAGGCTCTCGCCCTGTCTTCTCACCATGAAGCGCCAAAGCAGGGAGAGTCATCCCCCAATGTGCTCCAGCTCAGAGGACTCCAAATGTGAAATTCACATTTCAAACCACCTGTGACCACTTTTCCCCCTGTAACAGGGTGGTCCCCAGGAAAGGGGGAGGTTCCAGGTTCCCTGCCCCACCCAAGGGAGGGTGGAGCTGAGCAGGGAGAGAAGAGGCTGCAGAGGAGACTGAGGAAGGAAGGAAGCAGGTTGGAGCCAGAAGGAGACCTGGAGGAGGCGCATGGAGCCTAGAGACACGTGAAGAAACTGTGCTTGTCTTTGGTCGTGGATGGGGTGACACAGATGTAGGTGAGACCCGTGGGGAGGTGACCATGGCAGCTTTTATCTTGATTTTGATTTTGCTCTTTTCCTTCCGGGCTTGTCTGGTTGTTTCCTTTTCTGTGGGTCCCCACTGGAAGGTGCTTTAGACTTGAGACAGGCTTTGGGGCCTTGCTCTGGGCCAATCTTGCTTGGGTGGACTTTTACCCCCAAGGGGACGGGTAGCTTTGGGTGCTTGATTTAGAAACTAGACTCTTTGCCTTTCCTGTATTGTTTCCTAGTTGTATTAAAGTTCCTTCCCATTAAAGTCTCATATATTTTTGTGTTGATGTGGCGGATGGCAGAACCCATTTAGAATAGGCAGGTTTGGGGGGCCTGGGGTGCCCCTCTCCCTGCCCTGTAACACCCCTTCTGCCCCCCGCGCTGGTTTGCTCGCAGCGCCCCGTCCCGGCTCGGGGGGCCTCGCAGCGGTCGCCCCCTTCTCCCCGGCCCGGGGGCATCTCTGGTGACCAGCCCGGCGTCCCAGCTCAGTCCCGGCTGATGCAAATGTTCACAAACCTGGTTCTCGCCCCCAGCCTGCCCCTGAAAGCCTCGGGGTGCCGTCCTTGTCCTCAGTCCCGGAAGGCCCGGTTTCTCCTTCCCCCACTGAAGCCGGGGGTCCGGGCCCCGCCCCGCCCCGGCTGCCCAGCCCGGCCGCGCACGGCTCCCCAGGCCCCGCTGTCCCGGCTGCGCCCAGCTGAGCCTGGTCAGGCTGCCCCCCAAACTCAGCTGGGTCTGGGCTCCCCAAGCCCCAGCCTGGCCGCCCCCCGCCCGCCGCACCTGAGCAGACGCGCTGCACCTTGAGCCGCGCGTTGTACACTCGGGCCACCTGCGCCGTGAGCGCCTCCAGCTCGGTGCCCCCCGGCGCCTGCAGCAGGAACTGGCTCTCGTCGCCCCTCTTCACGTGCAGCACCACCATGGCGCCCGCGGCCCGCCCGCGGCGAGGGGGTCCCGCAGGCGCGGCCCGCCCGGCGACGCCGACTAACCGCGGCGGAGGCCGGAACCCGCGCCCGGGCGCCCGCCCCGGAAGTGACTGTTGCCGGAGCGACGGGGACGCGGCGAGGCCGGGGCCGCCGCTCCAGAGACGCCCGGAAGCTGCGCCGCGCGCGCCAGGCCGCGGCTGTTGCCAGGCAACCAAGTCCCCGGCCGGAGCGGGCCCCGCCGAGCAGAATAGGCCGAACCCCTCCCGGAAGTGACTGTTGCCCAGGCAACGCCAAACACAAGCCCACGCACAGCGCGGGGCCGAGATTCCACAAGGGTCGTGCGAGCTGTGAGAGCCCCCACAGGCGCCCTCAGGGGGCGGGTCGGGCCGGGGGCCCCACAGGCGCCCTCAGGGGGCGGGTCGGGCCGGGGGCCCCACAGGCGCCCTCAGGGGGCGGGTCGGGCCGGGGGCCCCACAGGCGCCCTCAGGGGGCGGGTCGGGCCGGGGGCCCCCACAGGCGCCCTCAGGGGGCGGGTCGGGCCGGGGTGTTAGGGGGAAAGGCTGTCCTGAGCTAATTCCATGCAGGCTTCGTGGACTCCGCCCCCACCCCAGGCCAAAGCCATCGGGACACTGGGAGAGACAAATCCCGTCACCACCCAAGGGAAGGTGGCTGGGACCTGAGGGTGGGTTAAGCAGCCAAGTTGGTATAAAGCCAGACACGTGGGCTTTGGGGGGGTCCCTTTTTGGCTCCCCGCCAGCTCGCAGCGCGGCCAGCTCGGAGAGTGCCTTTGGGTTTCCAGGTCGGCGGATCGGGGAGGACGCAGTAAAGACTTTATTTCCCCATTTTCTCCCTGAGTTGTGCATTTCCTCAATTCCTTTCCCCTTTTAAATAAACCTGTTATGAACCTTTTGTGTGAGCCTGTAGTGGAGTATTAAGTTCCTTTTAAGCGCGCGGGTGAGGACCCACAGCCAGGCAACCCGTTTTTATATCGGGGCTGCTCCGTAACAGGGGTCCCCCATAGGCGCCCTCAGGGAGGGGGTCGGGGGACCCCCCACAGGCGCCCTCAGGGAGCGGGTCCGGTTGGGGGGGCCCACAGGTGCCCTCAGGGACTGGGTCGGGTTGGGGGGCGCCCCACAGGCGCCCTCAGGGACTGGATAGGGTCGGGGGCCCCCGACAGGCGCCCTCAGGGAGCGGGTCGGGTCGGGGGTGTCCCCACAGGCGCCCAGCGGCTCAGAGCCGCCCGCGGCCACTTCACGTGGCACTGCGGTTCCGCCCCCGGCACTGTCCACTCCGGCAACGCCCCCAGCTCGCGGCCTGGGGGCTTCGGGCGGCGAGTTGTGGGCCCGGAGACCCTCCCGGTTTTCAGCACCACGGGCGGGCCAGTGACTTGGTCGGCACGTCTGGGGTGGTTCAAGCAGCTGTTGCCAGAAGGACGCTGCCCCACCGCTCAAGAAATTCTTACTGAGGGGTTGGGCCTCCCCGGTGGCGCAGCGGTTGAGCGCTGGGTTGCGAAGCTGCCCGCGGCCTCTGCGGCTCCGGTTCGATCCCCGGCTGCTCCCCGGCCACCGGAGGAGGGTCCCACATGGCGCGCAGACCTCTCCTGCCACCCGCTGCTCCCCTCAGCAGTGTACTTCGGTCCTTCTGCCTGCTCTGCTCCCCGCTCTGGCTCTGGTGAATTCTCTCACCCTCCCGCACCTCTGACTGTGCCCAGTGCTTGTATAAATAAATAAATAAAATCTTAAAAAAAAAAATAAGAAATTCTTACTGAGGGCAGCGGGTCTGGCGCGCTCTTCTCGGCGCCCGGGACTCAGCAGCGTTCAGTCACTTTCTCACGGCGCTTTTATTCCAGTGAAAGTGACAGAGAAAATAAAAATAAATAAACAAATTCAAATAGAGGGGGGTGGGGGGGAAAGAAAGCAAAGCAGGATGCTTGGCTTTTTAGGAATGCCCTAAGGGGTGGGTGACCCGTGCAGGGAGCCCGGGCTGTCGAGGCCGCTCCCCGGTCATCTCCTGGGAGAACCGTTGCTGACTACGGACTGGCATGACCATGAGACGCGGGTACCGATGTGCTCCTGAAACTCTGGCTCTGAATCGAAGCTGCCTTGCTGGGGCTTTGGGGCAGGGAGAAAAATTGTGACTGCAGGCCTGGAAATGCCCAAACCAACCCAGGGCCGCCTGGGAAGAGGAGGGAGAGATGAGCTTCCTCTGAGGAGGAGCAACCTCCAGTGCAGTGGGTGGCTCATAGCCAACTGCGCCGTCAGCTGGGACTTTCTGGATTCTGTACCTTACTCGGGGTCTCTTCAGCCCGTCTATTCTTTTGCCTGGCTCTTCCCATGCTTGCCTCCCCTGGTCCTCCAGCTGTTCCTCCTGCTGTCGGTATAAAGTCATCATTCATGGGTTTCCAGCCAACAAGATTGTCAATGAGGGCCTCTCTGACAGGCTTCTTGAGGATGAATAATCTCAGAATATCTTTCTTGTTACTTTTAGAGTATTACGTGGAGAAGTTAAATAGAAAAAAAAAAGTCTTGAATTAAAATGCCTGATTTGACAGTGAGTGAACCCATTGTCTCCTAATGTCACTAACTTGTATACAGAAAGTTTAAGGAAAATGGTTAAGAAAAATTCCCTTTTGAGCAAAGTAGTCAATATGGTAAAGACAGGTATATTTATTTCATATGACAGCACACTTCACAGGATATGTACAGAATGTTTGTATACCACTGACTTTAATACTGTACCTCTATAAAGTATATAGTTATAAATATTGTATGCCACATAAGCAATAAAATTCTTACATATAAACAGCAACCTACTAGAGAGAACACAGATTTCACAAGATCCTTAGTGTCTAATTTCTGTTCTGCTTTGAACAGATCTGGTAAAGGTTTTACTAATACACAGAATAATGGCTAGTTCTTTGCAGCCTCTCTTTAGCTCTCAGAACTTTGTGCATGTTCAGCAACTTGCCAAATGTAATTTTCCTGATAAAGGCCGAGCTGCTGCATGATATGTAGATTTTAGACAGTAGTTTATATTCAATAGGAAACACTGCTCACAGATCTGCAATCTGCACTCACTAGTGAAGTTTAGAATGAACAACTTTGCTAATGGAGAGCAAATACCATATACACTAGTCACACAGATTTGTTAAAGCCACAGTCTCAACAAGTTAATTCACATTTTGAAGCTTATCGTAATACTGCAGTTTAAAATATACTACTGCTGAAATGATTAGAACCCCCCAAAAAGCACAATATAAAACTCACAAGGGTTATTTCTAACAGCAAATACTGGTTGTTAATAGAGAGAGGATTACTTCTATAAATATAATATTTTGATAACATTTGAGCATTTAGAAAAGTGCTTTTTTCCTACTAGATTTGCTTCATGTGGTAAGTGCAATGCAGTTTGCTGTGCTTGTACATTTATATATCCTTAGCTGTGAATTCCATTTTCTGATACTTCCTCCCCCAATGCACATCTCTAAAGGATAAGTGTGGACACAGGAATTTAGGTGGACTTTTACAACTCTTTATATAAAAGGAATGTTATTATACGTCTTAATGGGGAAGGATGGTCTTAACTTAAACTGGCAACAACACAACTATTGCTCAAGGAGTTTTCTGATTGTGATTACTTAATGATATCAAAATACTACGTTCTGTAGAAATTCTGTGTACTTCATAAAATTAATGAAAGCAGGAACAGTTGCATATTGGCAGTGCAGGAGATAAAATCCACAGCTAATCTGAGGTGTAGCCTCTAAAGATGAAAGTAGCGTGGTGGCTGCGCTATGTAGCCGGGGGAGGGGAGGGCACACGCACAGTAGACCCCCCCATTCAAAGCACTCCTAGGGTGCTGCTTTCCCAGCCAGTGACATTTCAGAGTGAAAGCAAGCAAGAAGCAAAGTGGAAGGGAAAAAGGGCAACACGTATCTAAGGTACGGAGAGAAGAGGGCATGTGTAGCTCTAGTATTTCTCACTGAACTCTGGCTGGCGCCTTCCTGGTATACGAGTGCTGCTATGTAAGGCCTGCAGCGTCCGCCTACATGACAGTGACCACAGATAGGCTGCTTCCAGCTGCACAAACCCTTCGCTAAGAAGAGCACACGGAGCTGCGGAGGCAGAGACAGGATGTGCGTTACGTGTGCGTTTGAAGGGACGGGTGTGGTTGTGTCAACAATTATTCAAGTTTTAAGAAGAAAAATTAATGAAATGTTCAAACTACATTTATAGCCATCCTTTCGAAATACTGGAAAAAGAACTTTGTTAGAACTTGTAGGAAAAAATTTGATCTGAATTTCATCTAGACTTAAAATTATGAGTTTCATCAATGTGCAAGTACATATGTTTGTGTGTGTGTACACACTTTTGTTTTTTAAAGCAGTGCCTTTCAAAAATCTGTTTCGGTATAACTTTGATAGTTCTTTGGTAAATACTTATAAGTACCAATTGTTAACAAGTATAAAAGGGCTGGCAGTAGTGACAACTAGAAGTTGTTTGGGCTTTTTGAGATTCTTCAGAGAAGACCAAGAATTTCTGAACAAGGACTATTTTCTAAAGCAGTTTTGAGCACTTTTTATGGCTACTACTCTCCTGTATTTATCCAAACAGAGACACACCAAGAACTCCAGTTAATCATGAGGAAGATTTTTCCTTATTTCCAATATATACATATTCCAACTCTGTACACATTAAATAGTGGTATTTCGTGAGGACATCAGTGCACTCAACAATTACTTATTGCACAAAAGGAATAACTAATGCCCAGCTGTCATGGCTCTACCCTGCCCAAACAGAAAAACGCCTGTTTCTATTGCAGAACGTTATCTTTCTGTAAAGTCTAGTGTGGATGATGCCTTCGATGCTGCGGTTGTGAATGGATCGACTGGCAGGGAGGTGCCAGGGGGGAGCAAAGGAACAGGTGGTGGCGGTGCCCTTCTTGACGGTAACACACAGAAAGAAACATCTGTACCTTTATTCCAGTCATCATCAAAGGTCACGCTAGAGCCTGCAAACGAACCTGACTGATTACCCAGTAAGTCTGGACAAGCTGACTTCGACTTCCCTTTCATACCAAAGTCCTCTTCTTCCTCGAAGGTCACCCATCCTTTTGGGTTGCTAGTTTTTACTGTAGACTGGTTCTGTAGTTCCACACTGTCCTTACAGCCAGCAAGGGAAGATGAAGACTTGCTTTCGTTATGACCAAAAGGCTTCAGAGAAGAGAAAGGACTGTTAGCATCTTCCTTCGAGAAACATGAAGCTGCAGCTGATTCTTGAGGCTGGGCTCGAAATGGGTTTCCAGGAGTGGCGGTCCTGTCCGTAAAGGGATTGGTGCTGGTGGCACCAGTAAGAAATGGGTTTGGAGAACCTCGAATACTTTCCTGGGATTTACTCCGGGCTGGAATGGGAGGCAGTGCTGACATGCAACTCACAGAACTCAAAGTATTAATGTTGCTTTGTGTTGCGGAAGGCAAATGGACCGGTCCCTGTGGGCTTGGGGTCAGCACAGGGGGCACTGGAACAGATAACTGAGCCTTTGATACAGCAAGCAGATTAAATGACAGGTCTTCAAATGGGTCACTCTTTAGTGGTGATTCCAATCTGACAGCGGAGATTCCATTTGTTTTTATCTGGAAAAAAGAGAGAGTGCTAAATGTTCAAAAAGAAAAAGTGATAAATTTACTTTTTCTATCCTTCCTAGCTTCCTCAAATTTTGGGAGGGGTTGAGGGGGAACAAGCAACAAATTTATTAAAAAAGCAGGTTTTTATAGTTTGTTACTCTGGTAGTTTAAGGTAAAACAGTTAAAATCTTAGTCTTTACACATCCTCTACACTAAATTTATGACACACTACAATTAAAAGATCCTCCCCCAAATTAAATAGAGCTTACTTTATTCATGCAAGTATTGGTATGGTAAAACAGAGAATTGTACAGAATTAACTACAGAATTTGTTCATGCCCAATTCTATCAAATGTTAGCATGAACTTAAGAACTATATTTTCAGAACTTACGCACAATCTACATAAACTTCCAACACCCATCTATGATGTGGGTTTATCATTGTTCTTTTCATTTTACTTTCATTTAAAGGTAATGTTACTACAGAAGTTCAACTTTATGAATGAGAATTTGTTAGCATATTTCTATTCGTAAGCTGAAGACAATGCATCTCTGGCCTTATGAGAGCAAATGAGCTCATCAGGCACTACATTTTAAAATTTAAAACTCTATATAATCACTAAAACTACACAGATGACTTGGATATTGATGCCAAATTTAAAGATTTAAATTTAAGATATTGATGCAACCCTTGGGTTGCCAACAGCAGAGGAAGGAAAATATTAGCTTAAGATTTGCAATGTAACAAAGTGGAGCAAAACGAAGTTTGATAGTTGTTAAAATAATGAAATGTTCATAAAATATGTTGAAAAACAGCTGCAGCCCAATAAAATGTAAATGCATTCTATAAAACAATAATTTGGTGCTTAAGAATACGAAAGCAATCCATTTGCAAAAAGAAATAGTGTGAATAACTTATGAGAATAGTTTTCAAGTATCTGATTTTTATTCAATTGAACACATTTTATAATTGAACAAACAAGTATATTTTTCTTCACTAATCTTAATATGATGACAAATTTGTACAAAATTAAAGAATAAATATGTTAGACTCTAAACTGCCTTCTGAGTGTATGAAAGGTAAGCAGACACATATGGAAGTCTACTTGAGACAAATTTATTACAAGCATCATAAAATTAACTCTACATTATTATCATCTCTGGCTTACAATTAATATAACAAAATTCTCTCATGATGGGGAGGACAATACACACCATGAAGGACAGGAAAGCACAGCTTGGAATAGTAGGCCCTTGCCAAATAAGGTAGTTATCTACACTTAAATATCTTTATATTCATGTATTAAAAAGTTATTTTTTTCAAAATAAGTTAATGGTCATTTGATAGAAGCAGGATCATTGTGTCCAATCAGACTTGAAATAATGGAAGCCACACCATCCATTCATTACATTAGAAATAATTTATAATCGAAGCAGGATTTGTGGTAACTTGGCATTAAAAATGGTGGCATTTTGACAGAGAAGGGTGTTGGAAGGATCTTTAAGTAAGCGTGTTACTGACTTTCACCTTTCTAAATTATCAATTCTTCCTTATCAGTAAGAAGCTTGCTGCTAATATTATTTGAAAAATGTTTCCCAAAAGAAAGCTAAGGAAAAAAAACAAACATGAATTTTGATGTAACCATGCTATTGTCAAAACCAAGAACCAATTTGGTTTTGACAGAGTTTCATATTCCTAAAGCTTACCTTCTTGATGGTACACTTTTTTTTAGTTTGTTAATTTTCATAAAAAACAAAGCAAAAAATGGTAAAAGCATTAACAAGAACAGCTAAAATGGTTCCTAAAAATTGAAAATACTAAGGAAAAAAAGACAGGTTTTATGATATGAAGGATTTATTAATGTGGACAGGTGATTTTAATAATGGGTGAAAATTTAGATGTATGAAACAAAAGATTCATACATCTAATGTGCTATGACAGATGAAAAGCACATATAAGATTGAGAAATAATCCAATACCTGTTACCCTGATGGTTGCTCCTGCTTTGAGAAAGGGAACACAGACATCAAAGGAAAGAGTTAGGAGGGCAATCTGAGACCAACCAACAACCCTGGCAATTCAGTCTTCCAAACACTTCTAGTTCTATGTGATATATGGAATCAAAGAGCAGCAATACATCAGGTCACAGCACAAGTTCCAGAGAAAATTCCAATTTCTTGGTAACACTGATTGATAAGTGTATTATTGAAACAGGGCCCAGACTTTAAATTTGCCTGAGGTTGATTACTCACCAGTTCAAAGCTTTGTTATTCCAAAAATAATATACCTGAAAGGAGTCTGGAGCTCTAAAATATTGTGAACAGTCCGCTATGGGTGAAACATTTGTGTTCTCCCCGCCCTCACCTCCACTGTGATGGTAGCGAGAGCTAGGTCCTTTGGGAGGTACCTGGGGTCAGAGGTCATGAAGGTGAGGCCCTCATGATGGGATTATGACCCGAGAAGAGCTTGCTCTCTCTCCACGTGAAGCACTGAAGAAAGGCCATGTGACACCTGAGAGCAGGCAGTGTCTAAGGCAGAAGAACCTTCCCCAGAACCCAACCACACTGGCATCCTGACTTTGCACTTCCAGCACTGCAAGAAAACACTTGCTTAGGCCCCCAGTTTCTGGTACCTTTCTATGGCAGCCCAAGAGCAGAATACAGCTTAAAGATAGCCCATGGGTTTCTCATCACTAGAAGAAATGTGCAAAATGGGAGCACTGCACAAAAAAGCACTACCCTACTGAAAATTCATATTTAACAAAATTGTCAGGATCCGTATTACTCAAATTTTCTGAAGGACAATATCATTAATTCATTTTGTAATTTATTAGTTAGAAAGTACAACAAGGTAAGAAACTAGATCTTATTTTTGTAAAATGAATAAAAATTTTCCTATAATACAGCAGTATTTTTTAAAATGCAGTATTCTCAAGGAACAGTTTTGTGCAAATCTTTTTCAATATACAATAAGTTATTTTATAAAAAATAGATTATTTTAAAAATACTAAAACTAATTTTGACAATTTAGAGACACCATTCCAAAAATATTAAGTATTAGGGAGTTTCCTGCCTACTAAACAGGAGACTCCTGAGTTTAAGATAATCCTTTCTCGATAAGCTCATGGTTATACAATGGGCTTCAGCACTGGACAGGAGCATGTAAGTGGGGTACACTGAGGCGTGTGTGTGTGTGTGTGTAGGTGGGGGGTGTTAAGTAGATCTGGGGCATGAGGCTTTCTGTGTGCTGTCCTCACACTGCCAGCTGTCACATCATTTTACTGAAATGTACATAACAAGACTAAAACACCATCTTGGTAAAATATAAGTCTACCTTGCATGATTATCCCTACATTATAAACTCTGTAGTTAAATGTTGGATTTATATCCCAATGTGAGATCACTCTGGTATAACCAAAGTCCAGAGATGCCATGATTTCCATTCACTAAGGCAAAGTGCTGCTTTGTGTGATGCTAATGAGGGGACATTATTTTCACGGTTTTACTTTGGTGAATAACCCTACTGCTGCAAGCCCAAACCATCCAAAGTGATCTAATAATGACTAACTACTCAGGAAACACCAGCTTCACCACAGCAAGGAACTATTGTCAGCATCAAGAGGAACAAAAGAGGCCTCCCTGGTGGCCTAGGGTTTAAGTCTCAGTACTATCACTACTAAGGCCTGAGTTGCTTCCCCAGCTGGCCAGGATGCTGACTCACATACAGCGTAGCAGACCTCTCTTGTCTCACCTGCCTCTCCCTTAGCAGTGTATTTCAGTAAATCTGCCTGTCCTGCTCCCCATTCTATCTCTGGTGAATCCTCACCCCGCAAAACTCTGGCCTACAACCCAGTTCTTCTATATTAAAAAAAAAAAGAGGAACAAAAGGATTTTCTCTGCTCATAGGAAATTAACCCAAAGTTCAGGCCATGATCTAATTGCCTCTCTCCAGAAAGTGAAAACCAAAACTAACTCACTAACTATGAACAATAAGAAAAACACTCATTCTTGTTCATCTTAATTTAGCAACTCTTCAAAGTAAATTTCACATAAAAACTAAGAAATTCACAAATACTTTAAATGTTAACAAGATAAAACAGTCTGGGAGTCACTTAGAAATTCTTTGAAAACGCTAATTTAGGATCACTCTCTAATTGATCTAGATAATAGGTTATTTAAAAACAAACAAACCCTCAAACAATCAAATTGTACATTTGCTACGTGACTAGTGGAGACATCAAATGACACCCGTTTGTTGAAGTCACATCTCAAGATGCTACTATTACCAAAAGGCAAAAGGAAAAGAAGATGAAATTTTTTTTTCCACATTTGTTTTCTCCTTATAAAAGTTAATAATTGAAATATGTTCAAAGCCTATACCAAAAGCATCAAAGATGGTCTTTTGTTTACTTGTGGGACTTACTTGTGGTTGTGATGAAGGTTCTGAAGGCAAGTTGTGGGAAGATCTGCTGCGAGGTGGTGGCTGAGGGGGGGTTTCCAGGATTGGTTGGGGGCCAGACTGAGGCAGAGGTGCTGCTGTCGGGACCAGAGGTTCCTGCATCTTCTGAACGGGTGAGGGCAGAGAAGGCTGCACAGGAGGGGCAGCTTGAGGCTTCAGTGGTTCCGGAAGAAAAGCCGAACCTAAAAGAAAATCATTTTCAGATGTAAGTTTTTTCTAGAAAACCATGTTTTGTCCTTCCATTGGTGAAATGCTAGGGGATTCAGGATTTGTGGGTTTTCTGTCTCAACAAGTAGCCTCATTTCTTACAGTTTAAATCAGGAAGAAGATTCCTATATGATTAAGTTGTGGAAGGTGAGACATGATAGAAGGGAAAAGGAAAAGAAAAAGTGAAAAGAGAAAACAAAGAA
The DNA here is from genome assembly GCF_964194135.1 of Talpa europaea. NCBI lineage: Eukaryota > Metazoa > Chordata > Mammalia > Eulipotyphla > Talpidae > Talpa > Talpa europaea. The sequence continues at coordinate 139,793,857 of NC_140070.1, forward strand.
CAGAAGGTGTTTCTAATAGTTTACCTTTCGGTACTTCCGACGGTCTGCTTTGGCTTTCGGGAGTCAGTCTTCCAGCAGAGGCCCGAGCCTGGCTTTGTGGGGCGCTGATCACACCAGCACGGGGCGGAATGGTCTACAAATGGGAAATGGAACATTTGAGATATTCACTCATTTCAACAGGTAAGATTTTATGGAAATATTTGCTTTTGCGTATTATTTAATCTCCTCTGTTAGATTGTTCCTCTTGTCCTTTTAATTGCATTCTACTTACAATCATATAGTCACAAGTTTTCCAACCTTCCTTTTCATTTTTGACTATTCTATGTGAGGCTCTATGTTAAGCACTGGATGGGTATTTCCATTTCATCTTCAAAATATCCCTCGGAGGTATTCTTCTTCTTTTTTTTAAATTAAGCTAAAATAATGGAGACACCTTTCCCAAGGCCACAAAGCTAGAAGCAAGTATAGGATCAAAACTCAGGCCAGAACAGCTGCAGGCCGTGTGCGTCACCATGTGCAGTGCTCTGTGGGAGCTGGCGATGGCATGAAGGACTGAGGGACAGAGGAAGCTGTACACTGCCCAGCTAAGAGGCTTAAGAGAAACCACACCTTGAGTTGTTTGTTTTTTTTAAACACAGAAGTAAAAACACTTGAATGACTAACTCAGTACGCTAAGAATGAAATACACTAAAAGACACAGTGGTGAAGAGTGTATTTTTAGCTAAATCACTGATTTCTGGTTTCCATTTTCTTTTTTACTACTTGTTATATCTCAGAAATTTTTCATTTGGGTAAAGAACAGAATAACTACGTGACTAATGATAAGAGAACATAAATGATAAACATACAGAAAACCAAGACACGCAAGGGTCAAGCAAAGCTCCCAAACACCACCATCTGTCTAATTTTAATCCCTGTAGGGCATTTTCAATATACTGAGTCTATAATGCCTTCTCCCCTGAAATCTAAGTTTTAAATCTTTCTTACTGAAGGATGAGTTTATATCCTCATTAATCACTCAGGCAATGAATAAAAAGTTGCCCAAATATATCACCTCTTCAAATACTTAAGATTCTAAGATATTTATTTTAGGACCATGATTACTTTAGCACGCCACTTTCATTCAAATAATGAAGCATGTTGAGCTATTCTCAGAGAGTATGTTAAAATAATGTCAGAGTTGAAAGGTACCTTGGAGATCATCAAGTGCAATTGCCTCATTTTACGTTGAGGAAACTGAGGCCTTGATGAGTCATGTAATTTCTCCAAGAAAACACACCTGACTAGTAGCAAACTGGGGCCTAGAACCTGAACCTCTTGGCTCCCAGGCTAAGTGTTGCCTACCGGTCTGGCCGCACTGTATCCAGCAGGTCCTGGGCCTGCAAGTCCTGCTTGGGGTGAAGGCTGATTGCGTCCTGCAACAAAGACACCACAACGTGTATTTAGGATTTTTTAAAATAGAAAGAAACTATGTACTAATATTCCAAGTGTCTATTTATCGTCCAGTTTTAAGGTAAAGTAGCTAAATGCAAGTGTTTTTACCTATATTATCTTTCCGGGTCGTTCCAGGACTTTTGGGGGCTTTGAAGCAGGAAGAAAAAAAAATTAGTCTTAAGGACACAATAAAGTGCTACTGCATAACATTGCTTGGTTATTCTGTTTGATTACCAGCAGAAATGAGGGCATGAGATGGGAACAAAAGGACTTTGTTTGGATAATGATGAAGGGTAGTATTAGTTCTGAATGAAATACCTCAAAAGAGAGAAAAATTAGAATACTCTCTAGGGACATTTATTGGAGACCGTCTTAGTCCGCAGTCTGATATCTCCCTCACAGGGTTAATTTTAAGGTGACTTTCTCAACAAAGCTCTCTCCTGTGAACCTTCAAAACATCTGGTCAGCTGTAAGCACGGTCATAGATGTGGCACCAGTGCTTCTCAGAGCTCAGCAGACAAGTTGCTTCTGAGCAACAGGCAGAGCTACGTTTCCAAGTCACACCAGAGGATCCTGACATTTTAGGGACACATGCTGCGGATACATGCCATTGTGGATAACACAAGCTTATAAGATCTTTGGGATTTCTACAACAAAAAATGATTAAAGTAGAAGATAGGCACATCTTTAATATGCCTTATGGAAGACTAGTGTAGAAATATGGACCAAGCCCATTAGAGAGGCAGCAGAAGGATAAAATGAAATAAATTGGTTTTGGAGGCCAAAAGAACTAGGGGATATGTTAAGGGCAGCACCTCAGACTCAGCCATGTGCAAAGATATGTCAATGTGATTGCTACAGGGACTCCATCAGCCCTTCAAAGTCAGGATCTTGATGTATGCTCTCTCAATCAAATTCAGTTCACCTTTACACATAAAAATATTATCAGAAATTATCCACAAAAATGTTATATTCTTGGATCTCAATAGGAATTAATTGTAGTCATTAATCTTTACAACTTCTGAGCTAGTATTGTACATTTCTAAACATTTGACCTTTTTATTTAAAGATTTATTTATTTATGCATACACGAGCTGGGGTATAGGCTAGAGGTGTGGGGGAAGGAGGTGAGAGGATTCACCAGAGACAGAGTGGGGAGCAGAACAGGCGGAATGACTAAAATACACTAGTGAGGGGAGTGGCAGGAGAGATAGGAGAGGTCTGCTGTGCCATGTGGGCAGTGGCTGCGGATAGTTTCATAGTGCTGAGACTTAACCCATTGCGCCACCAGGGAAGCCCTGACCTATATTCTCCATAAAATAACATTGTAGAGTAATTTCACACCCTAAGTACATACAGAAACAGCACACAACAACATCATAAAAGCCTCAGAGAAATTAAACGGTATCTATTAAAAATTATATACAATACAGAATGAAAAGAAAAAAATACAAGGCCACAAAGTATACATAAGGTAAGGGAGAGGAAGTTTACAGTTGGAATAAGATTTAGTATGCTCTTAAACACTGGAGGGGCCGACATTTTAGAAATAAAATGAGAGATCCATTTTCATGATGCAAAAGTCTTGTTACCTTCCATCTCTCGCCTAGCTACCCCAGGACTGGGAGGGGCTCCAAGACCTTTTCAGAGAAAGAACAGAAGCTGTATAGTGTTCAGGGCCCATGGCACAGAATGAATGGCAGGCACACAACACAATTTCTGCATTAACTTACTTCTGTAAAAAGGTTCTTTTACTGTTTTAAATTTCTTCAAAGATATCAACACAAACCACAGTGACTTTGGATGCCTAGTTCAAACATGAGTTCCCTTTTTCTTTAAACAGAAAAGTAGATGGGGTGACAGTTTGCTTTTTATATCTGAGATTCTAGCAGTAGGGAATTTAAAATATATATAATGAGTGCCTTTGTTTTATGATCTTCTAAGTCCTTACATCTAGTTTAAATCACTAATATAAGCTCCAATATTTGACAGTCAAAAAGGAAAATAAAATCATAAAGTTTCAATTTGATTTTAAGTTCCTAAGGGACTATATTAGCGTCATAGTAGTTTTTGCTGCATTATTTAAAAAAAAAAAAAAAAGACCAAACTCCAAAAGTACTATAATGACTTCTCTAAGACACTACTTAAAGTATTGGTTTATAGGGTTAAAAAATATGCTTCAAGTACTACCCACAGAATGATGAAAAGAAGCAATAATTAAAAAGTAAATCAGATTTCTATGTAAGCCATTGTATTGCTAATACAACTTTTCTGCAATTCAAAAACTTGTTTTCCACAAATTGTTTTCCTAATTAAAGGGGATAAAGTGATTTTATCATATAAATATAAAGAAGTTTGAAATGGGAAAAATTAATGTTATCTGTAAATCAATGGGAAAATTATCATCTAGCAGTATTTTGCAGAAGCTATAATGCTGAAATAATGGTTAGCATCCCTTATTGTACAAAGTCATTAAAATCTGCATCCAGGTCACTTCAATTTGCAGTAACATGTAAATTGGTCAGCAATTTTATGGGGCAGCTGGAGGAGACACAGACCAATTCATACATGTACAGTGAGCTGTGATACTGCTAAGCCAGGTTTGTAAAAGCTCAGCGGTGGAGCTCTGATAACCACCTCACTCTTTTTTGAGAATTAGATAAACTTGTCAGATATTGATATATATATACTTCCAACTGAGGTTTGTGAGAAGTTTTTTGAGCATACTACCCTTTTTTTAAAAAAAGCAATCCATTTGCTTAAATAAAAGCCCTTATTGAGTAAAAAAAAAAAAAAAAGAATTCTTATATTAAAATGAGATATGAGTTTTAGGATGTTATGATAAAGCCATGCAAAATGAAAGCTGTGTTTCAGATTAATTATTATAACTTTAAGTTGCATTCCTAGGAAATTTTGCTAACCCACAAGCTACCAGAAAAGGAACATACTAGAGTTCTAATACAATCTAATACAATTAAATACTTGGGAAATGTATATTCACTGAACCCGAATCCCTTCTGAAATCAGTATGATTTCTGGGAATTAACTCTTTGTCACCAAACTGACTGTATTAAGAAAAAGTGCACTGGGCCTTGATGAGTAATTCAACTATGTCCACTGAGAAATGGAAGGCCTCGTCAGTTCTATTCACCTATAAAACTGGTTTTTAATCTTTTTAAAGAAAATACAATTGAATTTGGCACTATTATTACCTTGGTGTATAAATGTCATTCTTTTTGACTATTATCAACTGAAACCAAAAATGTCTTTCAGTTATAGGGATCAAACTCCAAAACATCAATGAACCAATGCTAACATATCACAAAAATATAAACAGTTACCTCCAAACTCTTTTCTAGCAGGTGCAGGACTCCTAGCCCCTTATCATTCATAAGCAAATACGCAGCAGAAAGGAAATGACATTAAACAAGAATTGAAATGTCAAAGATTTAATAGAATTCAGGATGTCTAATATTATACACATCAGTATCTTTATACTATTTTGAAAAAGCTATTATTTAAAGAAAATATTTCTAATGATTTAACAACACTCTACTTATTTAAAAAGGACATCTGGACAAATACATGAAACTTTATAGTAAGTAAGTTCTTCAGGTCTAATTATACATTTTACAGAAATCAGCACAGCTACATCAAATTAGCAAAACCAAAGCCAACTTCTTCTAAGAAGGCAGCTGTGAGAATGAATGTGTTACAGAAATCCAGTTGGGAAAATCTCTGCCTATTCTGTTGCACCTATACTGTTCTTTAGAGAAAAGCTGAGGAAGCAGCAGCAATAACATAAATATAGTAAAATCTAGGAGCTAAGGGCTTGAAAACACGCAAATCATTTTTCAATTTAATGAGGAAGATTTTTGATCTGGCAGAAATGGAAACAGAATGGTTTGTTACCTGAAGGTGGAGGTGGTCTCTGTGGGGGAGCAGGACGTGCAGGTGGAGCACCTGGGCGGGGAGGAGGGGGGCGCTTGGGTTCTAAGGCCTGGGAGGAATCTTTCTGCTGCAGTTGTGCTGCTGGCAGGGCATCAACAGGAGAACCTGAAAAAGCACATTATGTAAGAAGATCAGATTCCAAGCGGGTAGTGTGAGCACAAAGGCATGGTATTTCCTATGATAAACTCTCTCTCTGCTATTTTTCTAAATTTGAACTACAGTGAGTATAATAGCATGCATTTTTGGTATCTGTAGCACAGCACTCAAGTTCTACCACTCAATTACTCTTTGGAACATGGAGGTGATAATGCTAGCTCTGTGGACTTCCTACACAGGCCCCCAGGGACTGAAAGCTGATTTACAAATTGGCCCTATCAAGACGGCACAAAGTACTATCTGAATTATGTGCATTTTGCTGGCCAACAGAGAGGAGAAAAAGGAATGAGTGTCTTTTCTCTATCCCCTAGCTATTCTTGAATTTATTTAATGAAGCCAGCCCTGTAAGAGTAGTATGGAGAATAGGGATGTTTATGAAATGGAAGGTATTTTCTGAAGATGCTGGACAGCATGGGATGGTAATTAAATCACTTGATAACAACTTCCAGAGACAAACCAAGACTATAAATTTCAATTCAAAAATTTGTTTTGCCTCTTTCGCTTGATACTATAACACAGGTAATGTACAGCTTATATTAAGATTATATATAGTTATCTAACAGATTATATATAGTTCAGGCTAAACAGTTATGATTTACAATGACAGAAAATCATGAAGTGTAAGACATTGACAAACCTGACCACAGAGAAGTACGTCATGTAGTGACAGTAATGACAGGCTGCCCTTCCACCTAGGACAGACAGCCCTCTTTTGTAAGCACAGAAAACATGGCACACTTCAGTGTTCAGTGCATGTGTGTGAAAGTTAAACAAAAATGGCTCTCCAGAGGCACCAGAGCTTTGACCATCTAAAATGAAATGCCACAGGCCAAGCAAGGGAAGTCATACCGAACTTTCAATAAGATACACACTTTGTGAAGCTGGGGGCCCGGGAGTTCTTGATGGCGCTCGGCTTGGTCTTACGGGAAGGGAAGGTACAGGACCCTCTGATATTGTAGGTGACTGGCAGGGACTGGTCCGGGGTGAAGAGCTCGGGGAAGTGCCAAGGCCAGAACCTGAGGATGGCTGGAGATGCTGAGGAAGAATTTCCTCAACTTCAGCACTGTAGTCATCAACATCACCTAAGGAAACACAAGGTTACCACAGAGACCATCAATTTAATTTTCTGAGATATTTTTCATCAACCTAGTTTTTCCTGGTTTGAAGGGGTTAAATATACAAAATAAACATGTTAACATTGCACTGCAAATGTGCACAGATTAAGCATGTTGGCACATATGAAATATTTTCATGTGCAAAACTAGAGTTAGTACAGCAGCACTTCGTCTGCCCACCTGTGACTATGCAGGTGCTTCCTTTCACCAACTCTCTCCCTCATCAGGGCAGCAGCTTCCTGCCTGCCTGTGACCTGTACCTACCGGGACTTTTCTTCACAGACCTCCCTCAGTGGAGGCCGCTCTTCTCAAGGCCGCCCACCTGCGACCATGCAGGCCTCTTTTAGCAAACCTGTCCCTTTTGGGGCACCTCTTCCTGCCCACTGGTGTCTATGCAAGTGTCTTTTACTATCCTATCCCTTTTCTAATAAATCTGCCCTTTAAATATAAAAAAAAACCCCTAGAGTTAGTACAAATACTCTGATAAAAAATATATTACAGAGGGCCTCCCCGGTGGCGCAGCGGTTGAGCGCTGGGTTGCGAAGCTGCCCGCAGCCTCTGCAGCACCGGTTCAATTCCCGGCTGCTCCCCGGCCACCGGAGGAGGGTCCCACATGGCGCACAGACCTCTCCTGCCGCCCGCTGCTCCCCTCAGCAGTGTGCTTTGGTCCTTCTGCCTGCTCTGCTCCCCGCTCTGGCTCTGGTGAAGTCTCTCACCCTCCCGCGCTTCTGACTGTACCCAGTGCATGTAAAAACAAAAACAAACAAACAAATAAATAAATAAAACATGCCAAAAAAAAAATATGTAAAGTTTTAAAAAAAAAAATATATTACAGATACTTATTACCTTGGGGCAACAAGGATGCGGGTAGAGACCTGCTAGGTGCGGCTGATTCAGAGCTGACTGCCTTGAAGTCCACTAAACCTTCCTTCCTGCTCTGTGGAACTGTCTCTGCCCCCTGCCCTCAACTCAGGTTCACCCTCAAGAGCAAACAGGCTCTCAGCCAGCTACACCCCTTCTCCATCCTTGCTGTGGTGCTGCCCCCACCCAACGCAAACTTTCTTTGCTTCTCCCCTGAAGTCTCCTTACCTCAGGGTTGGAAAGCCGACCCTGCCCCGTGCAACCTAATTCCAATTCCAGAACATTAAATCATCCCATCAAGAATTTAATTAGCACCCTCTATCCCCCTGCTGTCATAACCTCCAATCTCCACACTTCCAGTCACTTGAACCCATTCATCAAGGACTAAGCAGAGAGCAAGATGTAAGTCCTATCTTCTTTCCAGGTGACATCAAAGTCCATGCGGACAACCCATCACCAAGTGCCTTGGTCTTTCGACGCTGACACTCTCCTCCACTCCAAACACATACACCCCTCAGAATGGCATGACCTCTGAAATGAGCTCAAAATACGTCATTCTGACCAACCCCTCCCAGCCTTTCAGTTGTCTCCCTCCGTTACTCTCTCCTCTTTGACTTCATCAAGACCCAGATCTCTGGACCCTCTACTTTTAACCTTGACCAGGTTATGCCTCAGGACCTGTCTTCAGCCTCTAGGGGTCTCACCTCAGCCACCCCCACCACACTGGTCCTCTTGTCAATTCCGCACCAAGGCAGCTGTCTCGTCTCTCTGTAACTGTGTCCAGGCTGCTAAGCGCTGCTGCCAGAGAGACCAGGACAGTCACTGCTGACCGCAGTCAGGAAAGTTTGTGGCCTGCAGTCTCCCCTGGGCTCCCAAAGCTGCCGCAATTCCACCACTTCCTGGGTAGTGCTCGCCCTGAGCCTTTCAAAGGAGCTATGCCTTAAACCTTTTCAACTCTCCTAAAATCGTGGATCGCCCCCCTTCTACAGATACCTTCAACTCTTAAACTTCACCCAGAAAAGAGAAGAGGTAGGATGGGAGCCTCCTCTTCATGGCTGGCGCAGGGCAGGAGTTCAGTCATAAGGCAAGGCACACACACACATGCATTTGTGAGACCAATGACGCTCTGCCCATCCTTCTCTCTCCATGACCTGCCTTGCCCAATATCATCACTTTTTTTGCCCTCTACCAGCCCCTGCTATCAGCGCTAAGCATCCTCAAGTTTCTCCCACTTCAAAACCGAACTCCCTGCATCCCCAGTCTCCCTAGAGTGACTGCTCTTGTCCCTCTTTCCCCTCAGTCTTAGCCACGCTTCTTTAGAGAGCTGTCTGTAGTTACTTTCCATTTCACCTTCCAAACACACCTCAATTTACCACCATCTGGCTTCCTCACTCCACAGAAATGACTCTCATAAATGTCACTAACAGCCTCCTTCTGTTACTAAATCCAAAAGAGAAGTTGCAGCCTCATCTTTCATCTCTCTCTGACAAAAACACACTGGTGACTCCTTCCATGCCACCCTTCTTTCCTGGATTTTTAAGCCACTATATTCTCCTGGCTCCTTGCATTTCTAGTTGCTTCTTCTCATTTTCTTTTTATGAACAGACCACTTCTGCTTCTTATGTGTTAGGCCTGCATTTCTCTGTGTTGGAGCCCAATACCAGCTTTCCCCCATCTCTGTATAATCCCTCTGGTCAAGTGGGTTTAACTGCCACGACAGTTGCCAGTGAACTGGGCTGTGCCCAGCACCAGGCCCACATACCCACAGCCTAATCCGCACCTGAGAGACTCCAAAAGTTTAACATCCTCAAAACCAAATTCACCTTCCAGCCCTCCCCTGCTCCTCTTCCTACATTTCTTTTTCTTCACTTACTCCCTCGCAAACATACCTTCTTAATCACCTCAGACCCGTTTAGCCCCTTCATCCTATACTTTCTTTCCTTCTTCCTGGTTTACCCTTCTTCACCTTCTTTAACCCAATTCTTACTCAGTCTTCAAATTCTTAACTTAAATTTCCATTTCCATAATTTCCATAATTTTCAACTTCTCTAGTCTAGGTGAGGTGACCTTCTAACACCCACAGCATCGTTCTTACTGCATTTCCCACTCTGGACTAGACCACCTGCTCGCTGAGCTGTGCGCCCTAAGAGGGCAACAGCAACACCTGGTGTCCCCTGGCACATACCAGGGTCTATGTAAACATGTGGACAAAGTACACAAGTGAACAGAAGAATGTGGAAACTGGAGATAATCCTGTAAGATGCTCAACTAGTAAACGCGTACCTGGGTCACAGACTGATGCACTGGCACTGTCATTTTATAAACTAAGATTCATTTTAATGGAAAATACTCTAGGCTAACATATTCTAAACTAACATAGTCTATATTAGAAGTAAGTGCATTTCCTAATCACATTTAAGGAAATTATTGTACACAGATAATGTGCCCAAGTTACATGTGAAGTGGTTACATTTATGTGGTGGGGTCTGCTGTGAATGCAGGCATTCCTAGCCACATTGAGAGGGTTTTTTTTTAATGGTCTGAAATACATAATTTCTATAAGTAAATGTTAGAAAGAGAGAGAGAAAGATAAACCTGGAGACTAAGATTTTACTGATGGAGGGTAAGTTATCGAGAATGACTGAAACAAATGTGCTCAATGACCGACCTTCCATGTCAAAGTCAGCTGTGACCTCCGCATCTTCACCGAGGAGGGTGGAGCTCGTGGAGGACGGCAATGCAGCGCCGATTTTCTCCAAGCTCATTTCTTCTTCCAAATTTTTGATCCAGTCTGGACTTTTTAAAGTAATAGTTATGGTTCGACCCAATAACTAGTTGAGCAGAAGAGACACAGAATTGAAAACATTGGTATGAATATTGACCCATTTCAAAATGAACTGCCTTAGTTATACTATGCAACAATATTGGTTTAATTTAACTTGACTCAATTCACCATAACTGTTTTAATTTTTAACCACTTCAAACACTCCAGCTCTCCCCTTAAACACCTGTACATGAAGTCTAAGGTCTATCCCCACCGCTTTAATATACAGAGATTCAAGTTTACCTCACTGTAGTATCTACCCATATTAGATAAAAATTCATTGACATTTTTGACACGTAATTTTATACTTGCTTTCTGACCAACAGATTAAATAATTATTCCTATGAAAAACAACTCCAGAAAAGACAGTGGGAAATCTTTAAAATCTTGATCATTTGGACCTTCCTAGCTTAGTATAACGGTCTTGAAATTCTCAACTGTCAAGTAGTTTTAGCATTTCAAATGTCAGAGGAATACTGAGAGTATTTAGGGTCATTTAAAGTCTTTAATAAAAGTTAACCATTCTGAAAACAATGATTAGTATCTGTGAAACTGGTACTCTCCTATAAATTTAAGCAGCTTTTAGAACGAAGTATGACCTAAAACAATCCACACGTTATAGTCAAGTTATACTATCTGTCAAGCAGACAGTCACAAAAAACTTGCAGATGCACAGGACTCCTTGGCCAAACACAAACTATGCATTAGAAAGCTGCTTGCATTTAAAATCTACATGACAAAACTGCTTTCTAGAATGGAAGCTTCCTCCCACACAGATCCAGCTATGCTGGAGACCAGCCCCAGCTATAAGTCGTGTCAGGGATCTCAGAAAGGAGAGGACGGAGTCAGTGAAGTTTTTTCTCTTTCTCTCGGAGGGCTGAGGGGAAGTGGAGCGAGGTAGGAATAAGGAAGACACAGACACCTTATTTCGTGCAAGTATCTCTCTACTGAGGGTCTCAGAGGGTCTTTATTTATACCTTAAAGCTTCCTTTGTTCGACTGGTGTCTGGGGAATATACAATATGTGGACTTTTCTGGTCTTTACAAATGAACTGTGTAGCTATGACCAGCTGTGTAGCTATGACCAGCCGGCACCTTTGTGGATATAGATCTTTCTTGGCTAAAAGTGCTACTAACATTAGAAATCCATGAAGGCATAGGAGGGACTGAGAGATGCTGAATGGTGTGGCTGTGTTTAATAGTGATTTAGTGTCGATACTGAGCTTTGTAGTCAGAGTCCTAAGAACTAATAATCCTTTACTTGCTATCAGACCAGATCAATTCAATTTCAGAACTTGGCAATGAGCTTTACAGGTTGTTACTATTTAAAGTCAACAACATTCCTTGTGTATTCATCAGAGAATAGTAACAGGTATTTTGACACTCCAATCACCACAAGCTAATTTGAGATGCACTTTCTCAGGAATGTCTATTTGGTGACATCAGAGCCACAAGAGAAAGAAATGACAAAAATTTCTCAAGATCACCCTCTAGGTTTGTCCTGCTCAAGCTGTGTACTGTTCTCAGGTTCCCCCTTGAAATGGAGGCCATCTTTTTGATCTATCTGCACGTTAGAAGATTTTGCAATGAACAAAGGTACTAACAAAAGCCACAGACAAGAGGGTTGGAAATACTTTCAAAAGGACAAATTACACATTATTATAAACTTGTCACAAACTGGAGCTTTATAGCTTCAGGATTCTGAAGATGTTTTAAGGGAGAGAAGGGCGGGTGCTTCTCCAGGGAATGGTAAAAAGGTGACCATACTGACATATCAGACTAGACTTGAGGGTGAAGAATGGGCTGAGGGCCTCCCCAGTGGCGCAGTGGGTTGAGCACAGCGCTGTGGAGCTGTTCGCAGCCTATGCAGTGAGGGTTCAATTCCTGGCCGGCCAGGGAGAGTCCCACATGGCGCGGCAGACCTCTCCTGTTGTGCCCGCTGCTCCCCCTCAGCAGTGTTTTCGGTCTGTCTGCCTGTTCTGCAACCCACTCTGTCTCTGGTGAATCCTCTCACCCTCCTGCGCCTCTGGCTTGTACCCCAGCTTTTGTATAAATAAAAAATAAATCTAAAAAAAAAAGTTCTTCGGAAAAAAAGAATAGGGCTGAAAAGAAGGGGGAAAATAATATAGTACTTTTCTGTATTTATGCTTTTCTACATTTTTGGATTTATGTTTGCATGAGTGTATAACTATTACTTTCAGGAAAAACAAAATCCTCCAAAACCTATTTCAAAGCAATATATATGTGGAAATTTTTTATTTAAGGACATTGATGTACTGTGACAGAAGCAGCAGCTCAGGAAAATTCTCATGGAGTTGCCCAAAGGATTTCAGTCCATCCTGCCAGCGACCACATACTTACAAACTTAGGGTTGTCTAAAAGCATTCAGGAAAAAAAGGGCAGACTAAGCATTTTATAGAAATAAAACTATTCTAAGATATTGATCAGATTCCCTCCATCAATGACACAAATCATAGATCACGAATATTTCCACTAATTAAAATTTCTCAAATGACTCAGTGGAAAGGATTTGTTATCTTAGTGGAATTATTTTACCTATACTTGAAAAGGGCCGTGATCCACGCTACTAAAACAATTACTATTTCTAATAATGAGCACCTTCTTCCCTTATTTTCTTGTAAATAGACATTTTCTTTACTTGACACAAATCTTTTCTAATACATAGATGAACCAAAATATCCCAATTAAAACTGTTAAAGTTTTTATATAATAAAATGTAACAAAAATCAAATTAAGTGGCAAACATGTCTTCTTCGTGGTCTACATGAATGATTAATATCTCCACGGAGGGAACAAAATAATTTTAAACTGGTCAGAAAGTCAGAAGCCTAGTCTAAACAATAAATGTACCATAAGGTCTTCCATCTTCCTGAACTTGAAATGCATTTAGATAATCTTGCTGAGTATCAACAAAAACTTAATCTTCAGACACTTAGTTTCAGAATGGTTTAGAATGAACAAATGCTACCTTACCTCTTTACCATTTAGGCTTAGAACGCTCAAGGCAGAGCTCCCCTCCAAAAATGTAACCCACATTTTATCTTCTACAAATCTTCAAGAAAGGGAGAGACAAGCAGTAAAAAAAAAAAAAACAAAAACAAAAACCAGAATTAATACATTAAACATAACTAATCCAACAGCCAGTCCAATTATTACTGATTAACAGGAGCCTGGAGAGGCCAGGAAGTGAAAAAAAAAAACAAACAAACACCGAAGAGGGAGCGCAGTGGAGCCGGCAGTGACCTGCAGGCGGCACTCTTCTCTAAATGTTGAAATTCAAATTTCTTTCAAATACTAAATTAACACAACAGTCTGGCAGAAGAAATAGGCTTATGAACCTCCATTTCTGAATCCTGCTAATTCATCTTTCATTTCTTTGACAAAGAAAAAAAGCACCAAAGGCCGAGTTCAGAGAGACCCTATAAGGAGGGGTATAGGGTTAGAATCCAAGTCTCCTGACTCCATAGTCCAGTACAACGCAATTTCACTAGCTCCCTGACTTCCCTGAAGCAAATTTCTTTTAACCAAGAAAGAAATTAGGGCATTATGGTTATGTATATGTGTGTGTGTTTGTGTGTATGTATGTATGTACATATGTATGTATCACTCTCTCCCTTGAGTTCTGTACATGTATATGCATGCAGAGCACTCTGGGCCTGAGGAACCTTGGGTTATGGTACTTGCCTCTATTAATGGACAACCACTGACTTTTGAAATTTCGGTGGCCTTTGCTCTAAGTTAATAATTTTGGAAGAAGAAACCCCCAAAAGGGAAAATTAAAAAGGATATTAACACAAGTTCTGGTCACTGATGTGCAACAATGAACAAATTACATTATAATGTTATCAGTGTTATTTACAGAAACAATTTTATAAGCTGAACTACTCCCAAATGTATAAATGAAGTATCAAAATCCTTAAAAGATTTTTCAGAGATGAAAGGGGAAAACATGGCCATGCACGTGCACTATGCCGTAGCTAGCTCCCAGCCCCCAACATTATTTGTGAGTGGCAACAAAGCAGTTGTGGTCAGATGGCAGAGGAAATTTCTTGGTCCTATCCTTAATTAGCAATGTAACCTTACACAGTTCTAACTTTAATAAGACATGATGGTTCTAATAGCATGGATTTATAAGGCACTTTTAAAAGTTGTATTTTTTTTCCTGGTTTCACTCACTAGAGTAAAAGGTTCTTGACTTTGCCCCCAAATAGCGTGTATATATAAAAATTTGTCCCAGCTACATTTCTAGGGGTCCTCTTATTCAAATATAAAGAGGTTTACAGACTTCAGTCATTCACTCCTTAATGACTGTCTTGTTCTAGACCAAAATAACATCAGCTTAACCTTACTGGCGACAGGGACCTCTCCCTGTTCACTTCCATCATCTGCTTTTTCTTTTCTAACATGTCTAAAGGTGTAACAACCAGAATATTCCAGCTGTGGAGACAGCCCATGTAAATGCCTCGTTTTGTTACCAATACTTTTTCTAATTATGAGAAATGCTTTGGGGAAAGCTCCAATTTAACACCAATTTCTTTATAAGCTCGTTTATAAAGCACAAAGCTCCTTTTCTTCTAGTAGTCTCTCCCCCCTCATGTACACTTTGGATTCTCTTAGGCCCAGTGCAATCAATATTTTACATTTGCTCATAAGGACACTTATTTGCTACTTTGCCACCCACTCACACAGTCCACATGGTGCTCCTGGTGGTTTGGCAATTCTGAATTTGGCAAAGCTTACCGTGATCTCTAAGTCTGTATATTTCAATATGTACTTCCTAGAGCCTTAAGATTTTAGTAATTTTTTTTTTCTTTTATAGCTTTAGGGTAGAGATTTGCTAAAATACTTGAGGGAAGTCTAAGCACTATTTCCCTCTTCGTTCATTTATTCTCTGAATGGACTCTGGGCTGTGTAGGCATGCCTCACTCCACAGAATACAAACCATCTTTGGTCTGGGACTATTCAGTTTAAGGCCTAGGGAAGCCACTGGACACACAATGACCTTCCAACTAGATTACAAGCAGGAATTGAATCTTGAATTTGTTTTTTCTGCTCTTTTGCAGCACCTAGTATACAAGTACATCCACCAAATACCTATAAACCATACCTAAGTAAGCAGATGAACTGCACTGAAAGAGATGTAATAGTACCTCTTCCCTATGAAATTCACACATACCCATGCCATTCGATCTCTCAAAACTGCTATGCACTTGAAAGAGAACATTTTTTTAAAGAGGCATCTGGGTCTATAAGAGGCAGATGGTTAAGTCAATGACAGAAACCAAGACTGTAATGGATGACTCCTGACTCATCATCATCTGGCAGTGCTGCTTCTGCATTAATTACAAATTAAACATATTTAAAATTACTCAAGACATCAAATTTCTTAAACTGGAGAGGAAGGGAGAAGGGGGAGTCACTACATTGTCTAGATTCTACATTTGTATTCTCACTTGGTTGTCTTAAGAAGTAACAACCAGAATATGGAGGCAGCCGTGGGTGTCCATCTCCTATCTCTCCTTAAAAAAAAAATGTATTCCTCTATGCTTAAAAAAAAAAAAAAAATCACAGCTTCATTTTGCCATACAGCTTTGTGAATTATGTGATATAGGAAACTTGTAAGATCTATTCTCATTGTGTACATATTTTTTATCAATTGTTCCTATATTCTTTGACTTTAAATTTTTAGTAGAAAATTCAGTTTTAAAACCTGTTCATTCTTTGAATAACATTTCTAGAATATGGTTTCCCTATAGTTTCTCATACACAATTCAAACACTAAATACAGTGACTTTTAATATAGAAATATTTTACTTACCTTATGAGTATAACTTCACCAAAATTTGTAAACTGCTGCAAAAGCTCATCAATCAAAGCATCATCAAAAAAGTTATGTTCTGGTGAAGCACTTCTGATTGAGACTAACACGGTACCGTCTGGTGGTCCCTGAACGGCAATTACTTCTTTATAAATATTTTGCCTCTCTTCAGCTTCAACTTCAAATATATCTATATCAATCAGGGCAATGACAGGCCTTAAGGCAAAGGAAAATAGAGGTATTAGAAATGTTTAAAAATGATGCATTCAGAACAAATGTGAAGCATCACTGGGATACTGACCTGTGGTCTGAAGTCTTAAGCTCAGCTCTCCCATAGTGCAGCAAAGTGCCAGGAGTCCACGTGTAGAGGATTTTGCTTCCATCTTGGAAACTAGCATTTAGAAGATCTAAATCTTCAGCTGTATTAAGAACACAAGAGAAGCCACATGAGCATGACAGATCGTGTGAGCAAGGAGCTATCTCTTGTTTCATTAGCTTCGTTGTCTGAGGTTGGGATGCCAGGTACACCTGCTAACAGGCAAGAATTCTAGACACCTTTAAGTTAGAAAAAGTTGCTTTTTGGTAAACTTATCATTTTATGTTTTACTTAGTAAAATTAAGAATAGGCTTTAATTCTGAGATTACTTAAATGTCTATGACCAAAAGTATTTCATAAATAATTTAATAGATAAGTATTAGTTCAAAATAATTCCAAACCACTTTAGCTCTTCAGGTTAAAAACCTTATTAAAGGTTTTCAATTTTCAACTGAAAATGTTATAAAAATATTTCCTGGCTTCTCTTTGTATGATTTTATGTCACTGAAAGAACATGGATTGAAAAATTAAATTGGTATAAGGTCTGAGAAAATTAAAAAAAAAAATCTTTTATATTTAAATATTATTCTATTCTAGATGAACTGTGTTGAACAGATTAGCCTTCTTATTTCCTTATAAACTAATTTGCACTAATTCATTTAAATAAGGAAGTGCATCTCCCAACCTGATCTATCAAAAGGCCATTTCCTCCTTCTCCACAGCACACGGTCTGTCCAGGCAGGGGTGCGGCACTTTTCACTGGTGTCATAGTCATCAGAAAATAAATCATACTTGTACGTCGGTGCAAAGGTTACTTTTCCCTCTAAAAATCCTCTAAAAATCTAAAATAAACACACACAAAGTAAGTTATTCAAAAATGCAAAACAAAGGCCTCCCCTGGTGGCACAGGTGGTTGAGCGCAGCGCTGAGAAGCTGTCCGCAGTCTCTGCAGTGCCAGTTTGATCCCGGTCAGCCGGTGAGAATCCCACATGGCGCGGCGGACCACTCCTGTCTCACCCACTGTTCCCCTCAGCAGTGTATTTCAGTCAGTCTGCCTGTTCTGTTCCCCTCTCTGTCTCTGGTGAATCCTCTCACCCTCCCACCCATCTGGCCTGTACCTGGGTTCTTGTATGCATGGATAAGTAAATCTTAAAAATAAATAAATAAAAAAAAAAGATAGCCTACTATTTAAAAAAAAAAAGACAAAACAAGTTGTTTCCATTCAGGAAGCCATTCATTACATGTCTACTATGTGCTGGACTCTTACAGGAAATGTGTGTGCATCTGATGGGTTTTGTTAGCTGGAGGGAACTAAGCTCAAGAAAAAACAAACTAAGACATGGCCTTTCTCATTCCATTTGTTTGATCTTCAATTGAATAAAGTACAAAAATGTGAACAAGGGAATTCCACTAGCCCTTGAGCTATAGTTCTATGTGGGATTTTGGAAGTCATCGGGCTTAAACTCTTATCTCAAGTGAGGAACTAAAGAATTCTGGTGGCGCCCAAAGTGTTAGAACTTAAGTCTGATGACCTCAAAGTCTGATGACTTCTTAACTGCCTCCCCAAATTTTTTTATATTATTTCTTCCAAAATACTGTGACTATAAGTTTTAAGAAATACATTTCCAGGGCCTCCCCAGTGGCACAGCGAGTTGAGCACAGCACTATGAAGCTGTCCGCAGCCTTTGCAGCACGGTTCGATTCCTGGCCAGGCAGGAAGATTCCCACATGGCGTGGCAGATCTCTCCTGTCACACCCGCTGCTTCCCTCCAGCAGTGCTTTCGGTCTGTCTGCCTGTTCTGCAACCCACTCTGTCTCTGGTGAATCCTCTCACCCTCCCGCACCTCTGGCTTGTACCCCAGCTATTGTATAAATAAAAAATAAATCTAAAAAAGAAATACATTTCCAAAAGCATATGATAAGAGAAATACACAAAAGATAAATAAAGTAGATTACCACAGGATCTTTAAAGCCAAAAAAACAGGGGCCTTGAAGTCTAAGATTCTAAATTTGCTATCACTACAGAAAAACATGTATGTTCTTTCATTTGAACATGATCTAAACCTGAAGGGGGAGATCCTATACCTCTAAAACACAAACACTGTTGTAAACTAATGTTATTTCAACATAAAAAAAAAAAAAAACTTCAGAAAACAAAAAGAAAGTGAGTCTTGCAGAGATTTTTTCCTCCTAGGAATTATGAGGGTTTTTTTTTTTCCTTTAAAGGAAAGGCAATTCTGTATCTATTAAACTACAAATATATATTTATTAAGTATAAAAAGATTCCAAGAGAGTAACAAAAAGGGAACATTACAATGAAGGAAAGTGTGTTTCATAACCAACAATTCCCTTCTTTTCAATGCAAGTGTCTTCTGAAGTATATATAGATATATATATTTATATACCTGTCCAGTATTTTTCTGATTGATAAGTTGATCTCCTGCTATAAGAGAATCCCAATTTTGCTGTCTTATCAGTTCTTTAACTTCTTCATTAGGAAGATCAATTCGATAGTTGAAATCGCCACACCAAAATACATAGTCATGGGAAAATAGCATCCTTCCCTGGAAGCAAGGAGATGGAATTTTAAATTCAAAACAACCAAAATAATTAAGACAGAGTATTTTACAACCATTTTTGTTGCCTCAGATAGATCTGCTTTCTGGCTATGCCCGGTTTATTTAATCTAACTACTATAAACTCATGAAATATTTATCTATGCAAAAACCGTTGATGCTTTTAGGAACCATGTTAAATTTACAAATACACTGATCTAAAATTTTGGGTAAATTAAAATAAGTCTTAGAACTTCTCCTTCAAGAACAAGCAGCAAGTGCTTACCATAGGAAAACTCAACTTCCGTGCTATTTCTACAAAATCTTCATTTCTCTCTTTGACTTGTGATTGCCCTGCAGCAAAGTGGCTGCAGACGAAGCAAAGGCTTGTGGTATGGAACAGCATCCGGATCGCAACTGCTCCCTTGTTTCCAGTTGCCCCTCCCATCCCAGTCTTCACTGTATCAACTGCAACATCCCTTTAAAACAAAGAATTTCAAATCAAAGATCTGAAAGTTCAGTAGTCCTTGTAGGAAATTAGGAATATGTGTATGATATACAGATGCTGACTTACAAAGATGTGCACCTGAAATCTATACAATGTCATAAACCAATGCTACTTCAATAAAAAATTTTTTAAAAGAAATTAGGACTGTATATTACATAATTATTATAACTACACATTGCCTGGGGCTTTGAGGGCAAGGCTGTAAAGAGTACAGTAAAACTGTGAGTGAGTCTTTAAACAAAAACATTTTTATAAGAACCACAAATAAGTGTTTCTCTGAGGCAGCAAACATTAGAGGCCGTTTTCTGGTCATCTGGTGGAAGGAAGTAACCTCACAAGAGTGTTCTGTTCACTGACCTGATAAAAGGAGCGTGCTGCGGTCTGATAAAGACAAACAGACAGACGCCCACCAACTGCTCAGAGGCCAGCAGCACGTATTTGTTGTCTCTGGAGATGGTCTTCTGAAGTTCCACAGCCCAGAGCTTCTGATTTGTTGTGCTACCAGAAAACATGAAAAAGAGAATCTTTCAAAAGATAGTGACACTGGTCAATTAAGCCTTAATTAGTAAAACCGTAACCCGCTATTATGAAACCCAAGGACAGGAAACTCTATGCAAGCTGTTATTTCCTTTAAAAGAAAAACTCAAAATTTAGCCAAGACAATATTATACTTCAAAATCTATTACTCCTCTCCAAACAAAATCTGAGTTTCCTTATTGAATGAGAACTCAGCATGTGAGTAATCTCAAGTTTGTATGTTTTTCCTTATGTGTTCATTAGGATAATACAGAAGTGTATGCTTCCAGACACTTTTCCCCTTTTTATTTTTCTGGAGTATAATTATTATATATTTTAAAATCTTACAGAAATTTTTAAAGTAAACACAGAAAAAGATAATCATAAAATAAACTACTGTATACATTTAGCCAGATTAAACAGTTATCAATATTTTGTTCATCTTTTTCTTATCTCATTTTTTTTATAAGTGTGGAATATTTTAAACCAAGTCTAAGACATATATCAGTTCACCTGTAAATACTTTTGCATGCATCCCTACTACAACAGGGCACTTTCATTTTTACATAAAAAATGTGATGCTATAGTCACACTTGAATTTTAAAATTCCTTAATTATCATTTCATATTTGTTCATATTTAAATTTTCCTGATTATCTAAACAATTATCTTCTTATAGCTGCTTTCTTTAAAGCAGGGTCTAAACAAGGCCCACACATTGCACTTGCCTCTTGAATCTCTCCTAATCTCTAGTGATTTTCAAGTCTCCCCACTCTACCAGTCTACCCCACTCCCCACTCTACCCTCTATTAATGCATTTTTTAAGAAGCTGGGTCATTTGTAAAATGTGGATTTGGCTGATGTGTTCACATGCTATCTTACCTTGTCCCTCTACCCCTAGCATTTGCTTTAAACTGGTTAATATAGAAGCCTGATTAAGAAACACCTTCAATTTATTTATTTTGGCAACAATAATCTCTTGGGCGGTACAGTCACCCTTATATCACAACAGGAAGTACACTTTCTGTGATGTTACACTTGGTCAGCTGTTGAGATAGTAACAATCTAATCAACTCTTTATTATAAAAAGTTCCCCCATTAATTCATCTTCTAGGGCTTTCCATCTATTGTTAATCATTGACTAGGCCTATTCACTGGGTGTTACAAAATATTGATTTTATAATTTCAGCATTCCACAGGATTTTGTAATAAGTTGGAATTCTTTTATAAAGAACTTTTATCATATAGTCAATTACTCTCAAACACAGTTCACACAAAGAAGGCAGGATAAATGCTTCAACATTTATAAATTTTAGGAATAACAAGTGGCTAAGAACCTCCAATGGAGTGCAAGACAGATGACAAGAGGTGAGCCAGAACATGACCTTACATCCCATCCCATCTGTCTGGCACTGTGCCATACCACCTCCAAAATACAAATTCAGAACACGGATTCATGACCACCCATAGCCCACCTCTATGACTTGGATTCTGAAATGAGAGTAATAGCTTTCTTCAGCTCACCCCTCAAACATTTTCTTAATGAACTCTACCTGACCATTCCAATTAAGAATGCACACACCTCCCACCTGCACATGCCTTATCCCCTTTTCCTCAGTTCTACTCCACTGTACTCACCATCTTTCAACAAGCTTCATCATTTACTTATAGTTACTCTTGATTGTCTCTTTCCCATTAGAATAGATCATGCAGGTAGGGTTGTTGTCTGTTTTATTCATTGATATATCTTGAGCACCTTTAAGGTTACATTTTTAAGAGTACAGAAAGATCCCAAAAGTACAAAGTTTAAACTATTCCGCAGTTTAAGAAGCCCCTACATGCCCCTCAGTTGGAAAATGTGCCCATGTCACCTCACTTACCTTGCATTCACAATATTTCCAGCATTCAACTCCACCATTTCTTCAAAACCAATTGCAAATATATCAGTTGGCTTACTTCTTTTATCTACAATTAAGCATCCAAGAAAGACTTTTAAAATAACAACTTTAGTCAAATGACAACCCAACAAAGATCAATACCAGATCGCAAAGTAGTCCATTTTTGTGTTTTAAGTTTAACCAAATTCAAATGAAAGGCAAAAACCCATCAGGGGGGCAAGATTACTCCAAATTTGCTGTCTATTCAAATTTGCTTCTTTAAAATGCATACATTGTACAAAAATGAAAAATGATGTAAAAAATGTACAAAATTAAGAAACCAAAAATTAAAAAATAAATCAATTTAAAAAAATGTTATTCTTGAAGATCCTTAAGTCCTTTCAGAAATCACTGTAAGGCAGAGAAAAAATATATTTCTCAAAGGTACACTGGGAAGGTCAAAGAAATCCTCAGAAAAGGCACTAAGTAGCTGAGAAACCATCTCAAATTAGAGCTAACAGTTGGGAAGGTCTCTGCACATTCAAATTTGAAAACCATGGGCTTGATCTATTTGCTAGGTGGAAGAAATCCAGAAAAATCAGAAGCTTTTCGGGGAATAAGATGGACCCTGCTGTTCTAGCCGTCTGCTCTCTCATAGCTGACAAGGACTGAAAGACAACAAAGCTGCTTGAGATAAGCTACCCAGGGGTACTTTGAGGAGTGCAAGTATTCAGAAATGAGGATAAATAGCTAGAAAGAGCCTACGAACACTAGGAACTAATACTGAAAAATGGAAAAGAAAGAATATTTATTTACTGTTATTGCCCAAATACGCATCATTTCATTTAATTACTACACACATCATGAAACAAAGTATTTCTGTCTTTTATTTACAGACAGGAAACTGAGACTTTGAAGAGCCTAAGCAACTTGCCCAAGTTCACACGTAACATGCAGTATGACACAAAGACTTGGGAACACACCCCCTGAATCCAAATCCTGGTTCTGTCACTATTAGTTGCACAGCCTCGGGCAGGTCACTTCCCTTCTGTGTCTCAGTTTTCTCATCTTTGAAATTGGACAATAGCATCTGTGCAGTAGGTCTGCTATGAGGATTAAATGAATGTAAATAAATATGAAGTACTTAGAATTGTATTAGCTATTAGTAATAATAGTAATTACAGTCACAATTCCAAACTAGCATCAGTCTAAGTGAAAAGGGGCATTTTAATGAAACTTTGAGAAAAATCCCAGGGTTTAACATGACTAAAGGGAAGTAAGAAGTAAAATTTGTATCTCACACTATTTCCTATGTATGTCACCTTCACATATACTAATTGACAAGTGCACACCATTCTGAAAAGGAATTAAAGTTGAATTTAAAAAAAAAGCGGCAGCCTCAAATTCATGATTCCAATCAAAATCTTAATGAAAGCATCCTCAGCTTAACGCCTGGTTCTGATTAGTAACAGCATGATGGCAGAGTACCCAAACTGAATGACAATCAAGTTCCTCACAGTGATAAGCTAGACCTGTTAAATTACAGACCAACAAATGTAGGTTTTGTGAGAACGCTCAGCATCCACTCTGAATGTTCTTAGTGACCAGACTGAGGACTAGATTTGAAAAATGGAACATACGAGGTTTGAAAATGAAACTGAAATTATCAATTATATAATAAGCTTGCCTTGTTCCAATTTAAAACCATAAGACTAGTTTTTCTTCTATATTGGTATGCCTTTAAAGATACCTGTTTATATATGTACCAAATCAAGTATCAAAGAAGAAATTTTTTAAACTTTTTTAATAAAGGAAAATAAAGGTCTAGGAATTAAAAAGAGATAAGACATTAACAGAGTTTATAAAAATGTTGGTCTTAGTTTTTATAAATCCAAATTTCTTTATATAAAAATGCATATTGTGAAGTGCTATAGTTGTTTTCTAGATCAGTGAGTCATAGTTTATATTAATTGAATCCATACTATAAAAAGCCAACCTTGAAACTCCTGGATGCCAGCTAACTTGGGTGCATCAAGAAGCCAGTCAGTGAGAGTCTGATTCCTAAAAGCTATGCTGCGGAACTGCTTCCCTCCGTTCACATTCCATGTTCCGACACACACTCGGATTTTCTTGGGCTTCGAATACTTGTAGAAATTCTCACACATGTTCTTTAGAACTTTAGAAGATGCTAATCAAAACCAAGACACAAAAGAATTTTAGCATTAAACCATATAGTTCTCATAACTGAGAAAAATGTGTGGAAGTACAATTATCATAAGACAAAACAAGCATAATGTACATGCACAGGCACAGATAGAGATCAGCCTTGAAAGCCCAGCACAATGCAATTAACCTACAGCAATTTTTTTTAAGAACATTAAATGCAATAGTCAAAGTAATAAGAGCTATTACAAAGCTATTACAGCAACATAAATCATGCAGAACAGTTCTGTTTTGATGAAAGAGCACATTATTTTATAATATACAAAATTAGAAACTGATTTTAGGACTACAGCAATTGCCTTTCATATGACTTTCACGTGGAGGCTGATAAAAATATAAATTTTATTTTCCCCCCAAAACATTTAATTGGAGATTACATTTAAGATTCTAACTACTAATAGGTGGTTTGATGAATAATGGCTCCTTGACAAATGTAAATTATGGACAATAATATGTCAGAGATTGAAGTCATTACTAAATGCTTGCCATCTTGCTCAGAGCAGAAGCCAAACTCCTTAACAATGGTCTACAAGGCCCTGAACAATCTGCCCTTGCCCTTCTGTCCTCATCTGCTACCTACCCCTTCCCTGTTCAATCTTACTCAGCCATTGGTTTCCCTACTATTTCAAAAAGATTCTAGGGCTGTTCCCAGCACAGGGCCTTTGCACTGGCTGTTCCACTTGTTGCAACACTCGCTTCCTTACCTCTTTCAGGTTTTTGCTTTCCCAGAGACCACCTTATTCAAAGTTTCATTCTGTCCCAAACCTTCCATGTTCCATTGTTGCTTTATTTCTTTCTATAGAATTTATTGCCAATTCCAAATTATGTATTTTATTTATTCATTCTGTGACTATCTCTCTCCCATTATAAGACTTGAGCTCCATGAAAGCAGAATTTTATTTACTGCATTCTCTTTACTGACTAGAAGAGTACCTGGGGC
Organism: Talpa europaea; assembly: GCF_964194135.1. NCBI lineage: Eukaryota > Metazoa > Chordata > Mammalia > Eulipotyphla > Talpidae > Talpa > Talpa europaea. Next base: position 139,818,970 of record NC_140070.1, read on the forward strand.
ATAGTAAGTACTCACTAAATAATTGATGAATGAATGCTCAATAATTTTGAACCCTAAATCTTCTTCCTGCAATAATTTCTGACAAACACCTGCCTTTCTTCCTTCTAAACCACATTTTATTTTGCTTAAGTTAAATTCTTGGCACTTAAATTAGATAGAAGCTTAACAGGACCTCAAAATAAAAACAGATACTATGTACTTAATTGGCAGTTAACTAGTAAGAAGAAAAGGATATCAGAATGATACTCTCCCCTTTTACTACATGATCTTAGTTTATATTTATTATAGTTATTATTTTATGACAATAAGATACGACAATTTTAAAAGAACGAGAGTAAAAATTAGGGCAAAACTATCTCAGTATTATAATGAAAATAGTTTTGAGTTGTGAATCCCCTGAAAGAACTGTGATTTAGATGCTAAACTGTGTTCCCGGAGATAGACACGCCAAGTTCTAATCCTCTTGTAATTTAATTTATTTGTATAGAAGCGTCAGGTGGTGATGAAAACAGATTATTCGTTCTGGCCTGCAGGTAAGGTTAATTAAAAGTTGGCTGTTCCCACGTAAAGAATTACTCTCCATCACTATGGTTTATTACTGGCCTTTCTAACTGAAGTCACTGTCATTGTTATGACTATGACAGCAGCTTCTGCATTCCCTTCTACATCAAAATCCAAGCTCTATGATTGAGCAGTTTAAAATATTCAGCAAAAAAAAAATGAACTGTGTGAACAAAAACATGTTGCCATGTTATATGAAATAGGAAAGTCTGTATTTAAATGGAATGAAAAGTTACAAAAATTCTTTTCTTATTATTAACTAGTAGGCATCTTAATATGCAGAAAAAAAGTAGTAAGTCTATGTTCAAATAGATGTCAATCCTAAATACCTCATTTCAGAAAACTGACTTCATCATTCAAAATATACCCAAATGCCCCTTCTACCTCCATCCTTCTCAAAACAACAACAGTTATCTACCACATAACTAAGTAGAACAAATGTTGAGTGATTTCCAGTCTTAGTGAAGGGAAATAAATTTTTTTCAGCTAAACTTCTGGCAATAGCATAGCTTATGCTTTTTTGCCACAACTTCATGTTTAAAGTCAAGATCACAGACCTTTTCCCAGGAATGAAGCCATGAGATTCTACGAACAGGAAGGGCAAGATAAACAGTGACCTTTAGATCTTACATGCTTAACTCTTCTAACTTTATGAGCATCTTAATGCTTTTAAGAAGATTTCAGATTGTATTTTAGTTCACATATTATAGTCATGGAAAATATTTCATCCACAATGAGAAAGTGAAAATGCCTTTAAATATTATTGAGTAGTGATAATATCACAAAATACTATGCAACTAAGCCAAAATAAGTCACTGTTTTTTTCCCCATTAGCCTGTTTAAAGTATAATACTAGTAACATTTGTTCAATAAAATATAAAAGTGAAATTAACACTAGATAAATTATATTTGATTGGAGTTACGCATTTACTAGAGGAAGACAAAGAGCGCTGCATATTTTCTTCTAAGTGAAGATGTTTGTTTGCTTAACTTCACATTTTTTCCTCAGATAAAACAAGGACTCAATTATCCTGTTAGAATCTGAGGGCAAAATAAGATTTCCATTTATATGACTTTATTGATTTACAATATCAACTTTAGAAAAATAATGAAAAAGTTTTTTTCTTTTTTGTAGGTTGATTTTCTATACTGTACCTGACTGTAATGTCTGTTCAGATACTATGGATGCATCAAGAAGGAAACAAAGAATCATTAGTAAAACATCAAGTTACAGTTAAAACCTACAGTGTTACCACAAAACATTATAAGATGGCCTCTCTTTGTTCTTTCAAAGTCAATACGATGAATTTATTTTTATTGATGGCTACAGGGCACCAAAGATGAAAAATAAGTGACAATCACTGATGCAAAACCTCTCCATCCAAGAAAAACCCTACAGTGACTCAATGATGTCCAGAATTTCACGATCCCAAGGTTCCAGGCCTGCTTTTCATGCTACTTCTATGACTGACTTGAGTGTTGAGTGTGTGTGTGTGTGTGTACGTGCACATACGTGCACACATACACAAAGATGTAAGGGGGAATATAAATATGAAAACTCAAGAGACTGGAGGCTATTGAACATATGAAAGATACTGTCCTATCATGTACCTTCTAGTAATCTCTCTGTGACTTACCATTTGGTCAGTACCATCAGTTCAGTCATGACAAAACATATGTTAAAAATAAAATCACTAAGCTATGTATAACTGTGTAAATTCCCAGGGCATATGGGAAAAAATAGTTAGGGCACAACACTCAAAAATTTCTGCTGTGACTCACCAAACAGCAGCACAGTTTAACACACATTAAATGGTTAAGAAGTGCTTGAATGTTCCTTAAATATAGCACTTCACCTTAAAAAGATCTAAGTTAGCTTGTAGAAATGGCTATCAGGATGGCAGCAGTTTGTGAATGACAGTGGCTTGGGAATGACGAAAGATTCTCTGAAATGGGACGGAAAGTTTTAACAGAAGGTGTGGACAGGTGTGGCACAGCTGGTGACGGAGGAGGAGAGATGTCTGCGTGTGTGCATATGTGTATGTATGTGGTATGTGTACCCACCCCAGTTCTGCAGGGTGCAGTTTTCTGTGTAGATTGAGTGTTATTGCTGGCAGAGTCATGTATAAACTAAAGTAGAACTGGTATTATGTTCAATGTTCCCTAAGATAGCATTCATTTTGGAATAAACTCCCATTATCAGAACAAGTTACAGCACTGACACTACTGTTTTATTTGGCGTATGTTACAAACAGATTTAAAATGTGAAAACTATAAAACTGATTGTCAAGTTTGGGAATTCTTAGGTTTCTTTCTTCTTCAGTTGCTTACTTTCAATTATGGCTTAATAATACCTCCATGTCAAAGTGGGCACAAGTGGAAAGAGGGGATAGGATGCAAACCAGTCAAATCACTACTGCTGGAAGCCAGAAGAAAGCTTGAAGTGACAAGTTGTAGCCAAGATTGGATCTTGGTTTTTAGAGCTTTGGTAGGGCTCAGTCCCCCAACCTACTTATAGATCCCAGGGAAGCTGACTGCAACTGACTACCTTCACCGCCATGTGGAATTCAGAAAGATTCCATGATGACCTAATTGGCCACATAATTGTCCAAGAGTACATTACTTGATGAGGAACAATTTCTCCTTCTTGAACAGGGAAAACTGAAAGCTCTGGTTTGGGGATAACAAGAAATTAAAATGTTCAGGGTGATGAAAAGTCAAAATAGAAAAAAAATAGAATTAAGGAAATCTTATTTATTGAGCTATATATAATGACTGTTAAGTTTTTCCATCATGCATAATACTACTTACATATGCTTAACCAATATGAGCTCGAATTGCTTTGATTTTAATAGCTGATATGCTTAAAGACAAAAAGCTGCCCTGAAAGCTGTATATTTATATCAAATATTAAAATATGGAATAGTGAGCATCTAATAATAAGCAATATTTAAAATTATTAATTAATATGATTTAGTGTTTCTTCAAACAACAGCAACTAAAAAGATGACATTATAAAAGCTTTTGGGGTAGCAATTAGCAAAATAAGCAATACTGGTATTGCTTTTTCAACAAAGCATTTGTTTACTACATAATTAGGTTGTTGAATGTTCTATTAAAAGTACTCGCTGAATATTCTATGAAACCCTGCCTTATGTAGTCAGCAATACTTAAACAATTTACCTCCTCAATAAAAAGATTAAAAAAGAATACATGCATGAGCCTCTGTTTATGACTCAATACCACTGATGGTATAAACATTTTAAATATACAATTTTTAAAAATTACAACCATATGAAATTCCTTCCAAATTATATTAATCAACTCAATCTAAACTTTATGCAATAAAGCTTACATTTACCTCTTAGACTTTTAGAAGAATTATAAATAGTATGAACTAAGTAAAATATAAAGTAAGCACACATACCACGCAAACTTCCAGTAGTTAAAAGTGCCCGAGCTTTGTCAGCTAAGTCACTGTTTAGAGTGTTTCCCAGGAGCAGAACATCAATGGCCTCTTGCTTGGAGCTGTCAAAGAAGTTATTCTGAATTGTTCTGGTAACAGAACGTGCACCATCTTTCAACTTTCCAGCCTGTTGGGGAAGGAAGGAGCAAGGATTTTCATTCTAAATATTGTTATTTTACCCAGTGGGCATTTTGAAATTTGAAATCAGTTTTATATGATTTTACTATAATATAAAGAACCCAATACTTCCATTTTGAATATTTAACCATCTCATTAAAATGACTCAAGATGCCACTGTTTCTTTTCATCTTTTAGATAACAGCTGTGCACAAACGATGGAAAAAGCTCAGTCTCACAATTGCGCCCAATAATGACACCCAGAGCAGTAAATGTGGAAAACTGTTTACTATAACGAAAATAAATGGAGGGAATTTTATTTAAAGCAAGGAAATTACTTTTTTACATCCTAACTTACAGACTTGGGATGAGATAGGGAGAAGCAGGGGAGAAAAAGAAGGACACACTATACTTATGTGTTCTTAGAAAAACTTCAAAGTTCATAGCAGGAAAATGCTCCCCAATAACTTATATTAGTCAAAACTAAAAGAATGAAAGGCTAGTCTAAAAAAAATTTCAAATTACAGTTCATAAATAAATACTACATGTAAACTACAGTTTATTTATTTTAAGCCATTTTATTGTCTACGTAAAAACAATAAACATGCCAATTCCTACAGTAAGTTAATTATAACCTTTATGAACACTTATTTTCCTTAGGCATGTTAGTTACCATAAAGATTTATTCTGATTTTACAGATTTGGATGATTGTTTAAAAAAACTGTTTTAGAAAAAAACTTTGATTTGTAATATGTATTTTTTATTCCTTTAACTTAAGGCTTAAAATGTTACTTCCTTCCATATAATAATATAGACAAATGACATTTGAAAAGACACTCACCATTCACATATCAGGCAATTAATCAAAAGGAACCCAGAGAAAGGAAAAGAAAGAGCAGTTCAGAAGTTAGATTTTAGTTCAATTCAGATTAGTAGATGTAATAATACAAAATTTCATTATGTATTACGTAAGAGAGACCGAAGATCACTGAAAATATATGCAACCTCTGACATGTATTGTCTTAGTCACTATTAAAACAAAAAGGTAGAAGAACATAAAAATATTTTAAGCAGTGGTTCTAGAAAATAAGGTTTTAACAGCAAGAATTAGGTTTTCTATTTAAAAGGAATAAAAGTTTAACAATTTCAGGCTTTTAAAAATAGGGATCATTTTAGAAGTAAATATTTGTATATGTCAATACAAGTTGTTTCTATGTGATGAACAAAAGAAATTCTGCAGGTAAGATCAATACTTCTGAAAGGATGCACAGCAGTTTATGAGACATACAAGAGGAGGAAGATTTGGAAATTAAAAGAAGACCTAGATATAATATCACTATACTAAAGAGGCTGAATAGGAACTGTGAAAGTGTTGTTCCTTCTGTTCCTGTGGTGATTTCAGGAACTGCAGAGAATTAAAACGTTAATAAATTCAACTAAAGCCAGAAGCCTTAAAAAGTCAATATTTAAATGCATAAAATAATGAAAAGATATTATGCATGCTTTCAAAGTCCCTCAATAAGGGCCAAAGACTAGATCAGAAAGCATTCTATAGATAATACCAACAATTAAAAAGTTAAGTTTAAAGTACAAAAGTGTAAGTACATATCTCACATTTTTTTTTGCACATTTTGATAGCCTCCTTCTCAGGGTAATATAAGGAAAAGAATAAAAACTTAACATTCAAGCCCTAATTTTGTAGCTTTCATAGTTGGTATTGAATACATGGTCCACTGACTTATTTTTCCATCTATTATATGTCATACATCTATTAAATACTGTGTCAAATGCTGGGGACAATTAAATGACATAGGACCCTTTATGAGGAGGCCTATAATTTTAAAAAACACAATATTTATAACCAAATTAAACAATATAAAAAGTAAAATAGATATACAAGGGAAAATCATACACACACACACACACATGCTTAGTGGATTACCACTAAATGATAACGTCATGAATACACACACCCCACACCCAGGGAAATAAAACTATTTTGCAGTCAATTGTCAATATCTACTACAGTATCTACTAAGTTAAAGAGGACATGAAAGCACAATAAAACAGAATTCTCAAACAGGTACCTAAAAAATAAATTAAAAAGAGACCACTTAAAATCTTTCTTAAAAGAAGAAATAGAATCTTCTGTGACGTTACATAGCTGTAGACCCACCTTTGCTTTTCCTTCCAGGGCACCAGTGCCTGCATATATCTTACTGATCGAGTCACCATTCACAGACCACATTGACCGAAACACTTCTTGAAAACGGGTCACCAACTGAGGCTTTTCAGCTAAGCCCAGAGCTTCCAACTGTTTAGCTAGCATCTGTAATAGTAAACAGAAACTGCCTTCAGTACATTTAATACATCAATTATGATTTTACTTTTTTAAGAACTACAAGAATCAAACCAAATATTTACTTATAGGACTATCAGGAGCTGCATTCTGACAACGTAAGTTTATTAGGTTATCTGTGTTATTTCCCACCATTTCAATTTTGAAACTAAGTATCAAATTAATGAATCTTACAAATAACTTAATAATCCCCTGCAGCAATAAGAACTTCTTTCTGTTTAAACAATAAAATTAATCTTATTAAATATCCCTATAAATCAGATTACTCATTTAACTAGAACGAATTACTCAGCAAAATGTATAGTAGGAGGAAAAAAATAATAAAAATTACCTAGTTTATCTAAATATATATAGATAATATTCTCTAATTTGGTTCTATACATTTGAGTATTTATGGTGAAGCAATTATGAGAAAAGTAGAGTTGTTCTTGAATTGTCAGAACAAAAAAAGGCCATATATCTAAATATACAACTTTTATGCATAAAATCTATATTGATAAGACGTATAGGGAAAATGAGAAAGAACAGAGAATGCAAGGAATATAAGAATCTTTGGGCCACCACAATGACTCCATTACAGATAAAGTGCTTAGAAAAATTATTTGTCTTTAGAGTCAAAGCAATGTATAATTTTTTTTATCAAGTCTATTTCTCTTCGAATCCAGTCATAATTTATGTCTTGTGGTTTTACTTAACTCCATCCCATTTGTGTTTATTTCATTTTTTAATTTTTCTCTCTATGTGTGGCAATTATCTATATCTATAGATGGATCAAGAACTAAAATAACAGGGGCCTCCCTGGTGGCGCAAGGGGTTTTACACCACACTATGAAGCAAGCTGCATCCTCTGCAGCATGAGTTTGATCCCTGGATGGCCAGGGAGCAACCCACATGGCACAGCAGACCTCTCCTGTCTCCCCGCTGCTCCCCTCAGCAGTGTGTTTCAGTCAGTCTGCCTGTTCTGTTCTCCACTCTGTCTCTAGTGAATTCTCTCACCCCCTGCATCTCTGGCCTGTACCCCAGCTCTGGTATGCATAAATAAATAAATCTTAAAAAAAAAAGGGGGGGGGTCTTCCCGGTGGTGCAGCGGTTGAGCGCTGGGTTGCGAAGCTGCCCGCAGCCTCTGCAGCACCGGTTCGATTCCCGGCCTCCAGGCAAGGGTCCCACATGGCGCGCAGACCCCTCCTGCCGCCTGCTGCTCCCCTCAGCAGTGTGCTTTGGTCCTTCTGCCTGTTCTGCTCCCTGCTCTGGCTCTGGTGAATTCTCTCACCCTCTCGTGCTTCTGACTGTACCCAGTGCTTGTATAAATAAATAAATAAATCTTTTTTTTTTAAAAAAAAAAGCTATCATAGAGAATAAATCAAAATAAGTCCCCACAACTTCCTTTATCATTTATACCTCCCTCTCTTTGAAGAGTTGGGCACAACTGGTCTCTGCTACTAATTTAGTTTTACCTAGTTCAGCAGTAAATTTTGAAGCCTGTCAACCAACTAATAGGGAGTTTTCTCCCACCAACTGCCAATTTTGTATAGTCAGATGCTTAATCAACTCCTGAAAACTGACACGTGTCATTCATTTACTGAAGACTTCAAGTATTTCAATAAGCTTACTTTCAGAATCTATGAAAATGTAAAAGACCGCTTAAAAAAGACTTGGAATAAGTCCAAGACATGTGATTAAAAACCATCCAAATGACCAAATGCCTGCTTTCACTTCTGTTGTCTCTGTTATATTTTCTAAATAAATTGTAATGATAGACCTTAATGACAGATTTCATGACAGGCAAAGCAGCAAATTTATTTAGTTACAAAGAAATTATATTTCTGCAGTATTCTATAAACCATACTTTCATTTTGAGCTAGAAAGAGCCTCAGCTGCAGAGTAATTAACCAATATTCTGGCCAAATTGAAGATCATTAACTAGAGGAAACAGGAAAATATTACTTCCTGCTCCTATTTTTTATAGTGTTTAGAATGACACTAATTGTCCGTAGTGCTAAATAAAGACACACCATAGCCCTATGAAGCTAATTGTTGCATAAGAAAGTTTAGAAAGCTCAGCACTGCCATAGTTTGCCAAATAGTTTAGACTATGTCTACATTAGACTGAATTTGGTAGATAAGTGGTAAAGAAAAAACCTTTCAGAGAAGTTGAATCTCATTATCTTTTATTCTCACTAACAATGGCATGCTCATCTCAGGTTTTTCAGAGTTATTGATTTGAAATGCCATATAAACTGCAATGGGTACAAGACTGTCAAAAATACAACCCTGTAATACTGTACATGTGAAAACAGATCCTTCCCAATTCCTAAGAGACTTTTAAAAGACAATGCAGAGCATGAAGGTCACGTACATACACACACACGTACAATTTTTCTTCTAAAATATAACCAAAAGATTGCTTCTCGGCCTTTTGGCTAAGATCAAGTGTAAAATATAACGAAAAGAAGCAATTATTGGAATAGCATAAACAGAAGTTTTTTAAAAGGGAAATTTAAGGAACAGTAGCAGGAAATAGCTACCTAAAGAGAGAACTTTGAACAGGTAATGGAAACTTTAAATTAAAAGGGAATGCCCCCTCCCCTCTCCCCCCAAAAAACACTAGAAGAGAAGCAGAGCTCATCTTTAATGAAGCATAATTTTATTCTGTGAAAACAAATGAGAAACAATATTACAAAAACTCTAAAGGAGGCATCATTTGATACAAGTCTCCTACACATAAATTTTGATTTTTGTTTTACCTCTAAGCCAAAGAAAGCCTGCACACTATTTGTTCTGTCAAGACAATCCAAGCAGTTTGTTCTAACTGTACCACTCTGGCATCTGTAACAAATTCAGTAAAGTCAAACAGAAACAACAGTGAGAAAAACTAAGGTGATTAAAATGCAGCATCCGTTTACTATCCCCAACATTTTACTATTTACAACATTTTCTATTACAATTAGCAAGCCCACAAAAAAGATGAAAATGTTTTGCAGTGAACATCCAAATACCCACCATCTAGACTCTAAAACTGTTACTATTTTCCCCCATATCTTCTTTAGCACATATCTATCTACTCATTCATACCCACTTATTTTTAACTAGGTTTATTACCTCATAGTTCTTTGCACATAAAATATAATCAAATATTTATGCAAAGAATTTTAAGCACTTAAGATCTGTTATCTCTATTAAATGTTCTATAAAATGTCCATGACATTTGTACTAAATACTGTACAAACTGAAAAAACTAAAAATTTGACCTTCCTCTATTAGTTTACCTCAACTTATATTCTGAACTTAAAATTTTCAGTACTTTCCTCCTGTATGTCCTAAGCAAAACCTGAAGATTTAAGTTATAGTAAAGCAGACTACCAATGCATTTTAATGTATCTGCACTTAACAGTCCTTACTGAGGTCAAGACATATTAAAATACTAGTTTTATGAGAGATGTGAAATAGTCTCATAGATATCAAAAAGCAAGAGATCTGAAGTCAGATGAATCTTAGCTCAATAACTCCTAGTTATATGCCCTGGGTAATTAATGGCTATGCCTCAATTTCCCAAATGTTAGTGGAGATAATAACAGAATCTCTAACTATAATTGTTTCTGATATATGTACAGGTATACTGCCTAGCCTATATTATGTGCTCAATAATATAAGCTATTTTTTTTTTTTGCTGAATTCTAAAGAAAAACAAAACAATATCAAGTATAATAAAGATAATTCATTTAACTATAAATGTCAAATTGAAGAAATTTAACCATTCAATATTAAGAATAACCTTTAAATTACAGCAAAGTTCTAGTTTAAAAAAAGAGACATAGCAGTCAAACCTTTGAACTTCACTTCCATTGAAATAAAAAAATCCATAATCTAGAAACTTCTGGACTTGTGGCTTAAGAATGCTATGTAATTTTTCTGCCTTCCCTCCTTTAACCATTTGATGATAGTCAAAATTCACCATCTGGATATCAGTGGCATGTTCAGAAGCTTTCAAATGACTCTGCAAGTAAGAAGCCAAATATTCATCTAAATGTCATGTTATGTTAAATGTTAAAATATAATCTGATCAATGTAATGTTCTGAATGGAACCTTACGATTTAAATTAAAACCTCAGCATGATCCCCTGGATTCTTAATCTTGCAAAGTTCTCACCCATATTGGCAGTAAAACAGAAAATTATCTCCTGATGTCCAATGGTATCTTTTTCATTAAAATCCTATTTGCTGGGCCTCCTTAGTGGCACAAGGGATTAAGCGTCAGCACTATGAAGCAATCCATAGCAGTATGATTCCCCCCAGGGAGGTGACCCACATGGTGAAGCAGACCTCTCCTGACTTGCCCACTGCTCCCCTCAGCAGTGTATTTCAGTCAATCCACCTGTTCTGCTCCCCACTCTGTCTCTGGTGAATCCTCTCCGCGCCGCCCCCACACCTCTGGCCTACACCCCATTTCTTGTGTGCATAAATAAATAAATCTTTAAAAAAACCCACAAAAACCCTATATGCTAACCCTGAGAGGTTAGGTGACATGATTCATACCCCAGGACTTAAATATTCTCATCTGGTTTATAAAATGAAAAATTATTTTCCAAACTTCATTTTTTTTTAACTATATTTAGTAAATGTTAATATCAATTATAGAATCTCAGAATAAAGTAACAATCTAAGACAGAACATATGAAAGATTAAAATTTTCCTTCTTAAACCTTCATTCAATACATAAAAAGTCACTCTGTAAAGTATGATCTGCTTATAAACAATATTTGTTTCACAAGGTTAAAACAAAATATCCAAATAACTCTAAACTTCATTACCCTGAAGTTTAGAAAATGTTTTCAAATCATTTTGTTTAAGTTTATATTCTTATGCAACAGCATAATTTATATCAATTTATTACTAATTCAATAAACATTTATGAAGAATATTTGTTCTTTAGATGTCATTTTCAGCGGTTCTTTTTTATGTGAAATTCTCAAGTTTTCTCTCATCAATACAAGAAGGTCTAGTCTTATATTTGCATGAGCCACCATTTCATAGATTTAAAACAATCACCATGGTTTCTAGGAACTAGGCAAGGCAATGAATAGATGAAAGAGGAAACTGCCTGGTATTTTTCAACCAGTGACTGATGAACATTCTTGGGGGATAAGAGCATTCTGCTTCTCTACAACATAAACGAGGCAAGTAGAAAACAGTGTCAAACGCCTTAAAAGCTTTCCATATCCCAGTTTCAGCAACATTACCCTAAACTATTTCCTAAAAGCCTTTGGAGTTAAAGATACCAACAAGTATCCAATCTTTTTCCAAGAAGAAATTTACTTTCCTAAAGAATTTGATTACAGTAATGTGTTTTTTTACGTATTAATACTATTCTAGATGTCTATGGGTCCAGAAGAGAAGATCATTCTTACCTGGAAAGCTTTACTTAGCATATGTTCACCTTCCTTAGATCCAAGCAAATTTACTACTATTTGTTTGCCATATAAATTCTTAAGAGTTCTAAAATGCCTGTTAAAGAAAGAATATAAGCAAATGTCAAATGATAAGCCAAAATTTTTTTTCCATAAGAAGAATCCATTATTCAACAGTGGCAGTATTTTAAATTCATAGATTAGCAAAGCTGGATACAAACTGACACCACATGATCTTGAAGCAGTGAATTTATGAAAACTCAGCTAATGCAATTTCCTCTCTGACTCATCAACGCTGAGACTCCCACCTATGCTGGAGCTGCCAGAGTTGGGCTCTCTTACCACTCTTTGAGGCTGGTGCTAGACAGGCACAAAGCACACAGAGCCATCTGCCCTGGGGGGAAGGTGGCTAGGGCAAGGGTGCAGGGCTGCACCTCATGCATCAGGCAAACCGTGAGATTTAGGGTGACCTCCTTAATGGTTCTAGCCTTACAAAAAACTGGATCTCATTATGAGTCTGTTTTTCTCTCCAGTTTCTGACTCTTCCAGAGGCTCTAGATCAAGGCCATTGAAGGAAATATGACACGGGTCACAGATATGATTAAAAATTTTCTAGATGTCACATTTAAAAAAGTAAAATCAAACAGATAAAATTAATTTACATGTATTTTATTTAATCCAATACAGCTAAAATACCATTTCAACATGTAGTCTATGCAAAACAAATATTAAAAAGATATTTAGCTTTTTTTTTTTTTTTGCTTTGTCTTTGAAATTCAGTGAATACAGTACATAGACTAGTCCCATTTCAAGTGCTCACTAGTTACATGGGGTTGGTGGCTACCATATTGAACCGTGCACCCAAGGATGTGGCCTTAGGCCAAGAGATCAAGCACCACACACCTAGTGCTACCATCCCTAGGAGTGGTACATAATGCTAAGTGCCACTGTTTCTAGTCAAATTAGAAATCAGGAGAAATTTTATGCAGAACTGAAAAGGCTGAAATGATTCAGTAAATATAATTACAACTAATCTCACTGTTTGACAATATCAAAACTTATAGCACTGTGTGAAAGCAATCAGTCTCACCTATCAAAAGCAGGTGCATTGGCTTCAAATCCCCTTGACATACGGACACGATGAGATCCCACCTAGAACAAGAAATATATGTCTAATCACAACAAAAGCCAGTACATAGACTAAAGACATTCTCTTTTATTTGTGAAACCATGACCTCACACTTGACAAACTAACAGGGATTTTTATTTATGAAAGATTTTTAAGAGTTCTTTATATAATTACCTGTTTTAAGCTCAAACTGTAAGCCCTATGTAAGTTAACAGATATTATTTCCATTTGGGCAATAAACAAACTGAAATGCAGACAGTGAAATAACCTGTTTTCATAGGTCAATATAACTAATTCCAAATTAGACTCAATTTCCAGAGACCTAAATTCCTATTTCCTCCAGCTATCTACAAGTGCAATGCTTATGTACTGTTTTTCTCTGTTTTGCTGCATAGTCAACGTCTTTGCCCAGAAACCCAATAAATCAAAATTCTTGTTCCTGTAAAAACATGTCCCAAGTCAATATGTCAGTCGTACAACTACAGTAATAGCACATTTTGCAGAATCAGAAAATTTGGGTTAAGAGAATTAAACAAGAAGGAAAATAAGGCCTCCCTGGTGGCACAGGGGTTAAAGACAGCAATATCAAGCTACTGCAAGCTACTGGAGCATCCATTCAATCCTGGCTGGCCAGGGAGCAACCCACATGGCGCAGCAGACCGCTCCTGTCTCTTGCCACTGTTCCCCTCAGCAGCGTATTTCAGCAGATTTGCTTGTTCTGCTCCCCACTCTGTCTCTGGTGAATGCTCTCACCCCCTGTACCTCTGGCTTACATTCCAGTTCTTGCATGCATAAATAAATAAATCTTTAAAAGAAAATGTACTAGTAACCATAACTTCTTTTTAAAAAAAGAAGGAAAATATCTACCTATTGTATTTCATTATAGTTTTTCTTTCCTCATATTGGGCAGGGGCAGAGAGATGGGGCAGAATGGAGAAAGCTGAAACAGAAGCCAATATAAAGCTGAGACCAGATTACTTCCCAAGCTTTACTTTCAAACATTTCCCTCTGAGCCTCTGGGATCAAAGTTCCTCAGAATCATTCTTGCTAATCTGTGAACAAACGACTTTATAGGAGGTGTGGGAGGAAAGATGCCAAATCATTATGCAGTTCTGCAAATAAAACCAGAAAATAAGTGCCAATGTGCTCATCCAATTCCAAGATTGAATGAACAGTTTTATCATTCATTAAACATTCTCTATTCTGTTCTGGTGAGACAATCTATTTACTCTCATGGTAATCAATAGATTCTCCCTTTAATGCTTTTTCCTTTTAATAAGAAATTGATTTGGCTAATGTCACATCTATAGTCAATTTTATTTTTTAGGGCTTAATAGTCTTTATAAGACTATTATATATATGTATTACACACATGTAATATATATGCAACTAGCTACATATCATAACTTTCACAACAAAGCAGTGGTTAGATGGGGTTTTATTATTCAATGTTAAAGAAAAAAAGTCCAAATAAAAGAATTACTATGACAGTTGTGATGAAAGTACACTCCAGAAAGTTGTAAGGCTTTCAATAACCACAAATTTACCCAATTAAAAAAAAGAAGACTTCATCAAAAGATATATTTTTTTTTGTACAATGTTTGCTTTTTTTTTTTTTTAAGATTTATTTTTATTTATTTATGCAAGCACTGGGTACAGTCAGAAGTGCGGGAGGGTGAGAGAATTCACCAGAGCCAGAGAGGGGAGCAGAGCAGGCAGAAGGACCGAGGTACACTGCTGAGGGGAGCAGCGGTAGGCAGGAGAGGTCTGCACGCCATGTGGGACCCTCCTCTGGTGGCCGGGAAGCAGTTGGGGCCCAGTGCTCTACCGCTGCGCCACCGGGGAGGCCCCAAAAGATATTCTTTAAGAAACATATAGGGCCTCCCCGGTGGCGCAGCGGTTGAGCGCTGGGTTGCGAAGCTGCCCGCGGCCTCTGCGGCGCCGGTTCGATCCTGGGCTGCTCCCTGGCCACCGGAGGAGGGTCCCACATGGTGCGCAGACCTCTCCTGCCGCCCGCTGCTCCCCTCAGCAGTGTACCTCGGTCCTTCTGCCTGTTCTGCTCCTTGCTCTGGCTCTGGTGAATTCTCTCACCCTCCAGCGCTTCTGACTATACCCAGTGCATGTATAAACAAGCAAAAAAACAAATAAATAAATAAAACATGCCTCTATTAAAAAAAACAAACAAACATATAGTTAAGGTGTTATGGAACATCATTTTCTGACAATATTCCAGATCATAAAGAAATGGGAGTTTAATAAATCTGATAAGCAAAATATATCAACAGTGGGAAGAACATCTAAAATACTAGGAGAAATATTGTTAGAAATCTCTGAGAATCTTTCAGGAAAGAAGAAATTATGAAAACCTTACGCAGGAGGACAGGAGTGGAGACAGAAAAAAGGGACAGTACCAAGGCCTAGGAGAAAGCTGAGGCTGTCACAAGACCACCTGTTGCTGACTCAGGACTGGCTGTTGGATCTACCTCAACATCACTAGGGTAAGTTCCTGTACAACAAAAGTGCTCAAATTTGAGTGGCAGAGAACTTGGTTAAAAATGCAGGTTCCTGGCTTCATTATAAGAGATTCTATTCAGAAGATGGGAAGTGAAGGCCATGAACCTACATTTTAGGATCAGTTCAGATGATTCCTTTAAAATCTTTTCTTTGACAACCCTCAGAAATAATCATCATGGAGAAGAGGGCAGTCAAGGGCCAACCGTCTAAGGATTCTCTGTTAGTGACTTCTGACTTGGAATAGTTCACCAGACAATACTAACTTCTAGAATCCCCAAAACTGAATTCCAGACCCAAGAAGACACAGGACACCTAGCAACCATTTATAGCCACTCCAAGCCAAATGTCCTTCTTTGTCTTTTATTGGAAAATTAAATTTTAAGACTTAATATTTTTATTTTTGAAAATCAATATCCATTTTTCAGTTAAAATCAATTAAATATTTTATTCCTTTATTACAAACTCTTTCAGAATGGTGGAGAAAATGCTTTGCTGTAAAAGACAGTCATGAAGTAAATCTATTTCTAGTAAAAGAAAGGCTGACTCTGAAACTGCTAAGCTAAATAATTGAGAACTGCTGACTCAATCCTCAACCCAAGACAATAGGGCAGCTCAGGGACAATTTAGCAGAATTTTTGATTGGTCTCAAGTCTGAAAAGTTACTGTCTCCATCAAAAAACAAGTGACTTAAATATCCATGGTTTTCAGCTCATAATCAAGTGACATTAGCCAGCCAGACTATCTGTATGATCAGACAACAAAGAAGTAGGAAGGAAGTCCCACCCACGGAGGATCCCTCAATGTAACTATTCAGAATCCAGCCTTATCAAATAATCAAACACTGTAGTTCTGAACTTCTTAATAAAATAACACAGGAAGAAGCATAACAGAGGAGGTTAATAGATAAATACATTATCAAAATCTCTTACACAAGCCTGTGTCTGAAACAAAAGCATTTACATTGCTTCAAAACAGGACTTTGGTAATGTTCTTAAAACAAATACTCCAAACCCTTCTCTTATCATGAAAGTTTAGAAGAAGTGGGGTAGGCTGGAATTTTTTCTCAACAGAAACTCGGAGAGATATATATCTACTTAAATTAACCCTACAGGCCAAAGATCAGACGCATACAATTCAAACTATTCTTGAGAAGAGCACAAGAATTTTAGCAAATCAGTACGAGCATTAATCTCTGTTAATTCTTGGAATGTCTTGAGTAAACTGTATTATTAAAAAGATTCAAATGTTCTCCAATTTTTTTCCACAATAACTATCCTAGAATGTAAGAGATCCAACTATGAACTGAAAGGAGGCAAGAATTTCTCCTGTCCATTTTTTCAATATTATAGAATGAGGCATAAAATTGACAGTATATACTGGAAGCCTAAATATACTACTAATACTCTTACTTTATAGACTAAAGATTTTTTTAATAAAGTGCAAAATCACATTCTTATGGATAATACCATATTATGATCTTAATATGAAAAAATTATTTTAAAGATTATACATATATATCTTTTTTTTTAAAAAGATTTACTTATTTATTTATACAAGCACTGGGTACAGTCAGAAGCGCAGGAGGGTGAGAGAATTCACCAGAGCCAGAGCAAGGAACAGAACAGACAGACTGACGAAATACACTGCTGAGGGGAGCAGAGGGCGCGGCAGGAGAGGTTTGTCGCGCCATGTGGGACCCTCACAGTGGTCGGGGATTGAACCATCGCTGCAGTGGCTGTAGGCAGCTTCGCAGCCCAGTGCTCAACCGCTGCACCACCATGGGAGGCCCTATACATTTATATCAACAAGACAAATGAAAGTTGTTTTGTTTGATCTCCAGCCAGAAAACATATTCAAGATAATAACAGGTCACTAAAAATTAACGAAGTAAAATTTCAGTGGGAGTACATTATTAACAATGATGCTATCCTTTACACAGCACTGACTGCATGCCAGGGATTATTTTAAGTACTTTTCATTTCATCTTTCAAGAAGCTGAGACAGGGCATCCCTGGTGGCACAGGGGTTAAAAGTCTCACCACTGTCAAGCTATCACCAGCCACTGCAGCATGAGTTCAATCCACAGCCAGGGAGATGACCCACTAGGGAGCAGCAGCAGCAAACCTATTGACTCGCCCACTGCTCCCTCAGCAGTGTATTTCAGTCAATCTGCCTGTTCTGTCCCCACTCTGTCTCTGGTGAATCCTCTCACTCCCCACCCCATACCTCTGGCCAACATTCCAGTTCTTATATGCATAAATAACTAAAATAAACCTTTTTTTTGGGGAGATTTTTTTTTTATTTAAATGTTATTTTTTATATTCCCCATACAATCACAACCCCCTTATTTTGACCCCAAGCCCTTTTTTCCCCATCCCCCCACCCACCATAGAGTGTCTCTGGTTCATAGTTGCTTGTCGATTTTGATATAAAATAAATCTTTTTTTTAAAAAAAAGGAAGCCAAGACAGGAGGGGTTAAATTACTTGCCCACAATCATACGGTTAATAGCAATAAAGATCAAGTTGAGAAGTTTAGTTTCAGTTGCTTTAATTATTACATTTTTCTGCCTATTGAGACTAAATCATTATGTACTAAGATACTGACACAAAAATTTGCAGACATTTTGAAAATCAACATATTATGAAAACATCAAAAATTTAATATTAAATACAGCAGTTGAATTTCTGAGTATATTTAAAAAAACTGTAAAGGAGAAAATATCTAAGACAATTCCAGGAAGTCTGTGCTTAGATCCTTGTTTGTGAATCTAGCTAATATTATTAGATTGAATAATAGAACTCTCCAAATGAACTAACAAACTATCCCAAAAGTTTAGGAAATTTTCCAAAAGCAAAAATCAAAACAAAACTGAATTTCAGACGCATACCTGCAACCCTGGTTGCTCCCAGAACAGCGGAACAGATCCCCGGATTTGTATGAAGGAAGAAACCGCATCATCTAAGTACACAACCTACAGAGAAAAGCAGTGTGTGAAATATTCCTACAAAGCTGTCCCTTCTGCGGAGAAGACATAGTATAGCTTACAGCCATTCTCTCAAATACTAATTTTTCTAACAAAATATCCAGAATAGGCCACTCAGTAAACTTGACTTTTCACTTAGTGATGGATCTTCTCTTTATATATATTAAACTAAAAATATATGCGAAGAATCACAACTTTAAAAAAGGAATCCCTTTAAATCTCAATATTTCACAAATATACCTTTATGATTCATTTAATTCTTTTTTTTAGCTTTTAATGTTTTTCAAAAACTAACTTTAATATCTGAGTTGGGGAAATAGCCTGAATTTATATTTATATAGTTTAATAGCTAAAAGGATCATAACTTTTCATTTGAGATTGTACCTATATCTACCTTTAAGAGTTGGATTTGGGGAAAAAAAAACCTTTAAAGTTGTCTAGATTTGTAACAGAAGATTTTAAAATTCAATACAAAACATGTCACTGACAATGCCACAGGAATTAGAGAAATCCATGTTACCTATTGGAAGAGGCACACTAAAACAGATTTAAAGGAAACCTTTCTTAGGAAAAGCTTAAAAGTTGTCAAAAAAAAAAAAAAAGAAAAGAAAAGAAAAACAAGCATAAAATGACATTACAGATGTTAAAATGAGTTCTGAATTAAATCAAACTTGATTATTCTATTATTTTTCTATGCCTCTCATCTAATACATGAATTGAACAATATAAAACAGTACATACCTGTTCTGTTTCTACAAAATTAGCAACGTGACCATCATCATTTGTTCCTCGGACATTAAACCGGGTCCCAGCTCGTTCACAGCTTAGTCTGGAAATGAGGCAAGCCTTTGCCTGTTTATGAGCAGCATAGATTGTTCTGATTTCCACTCCTCCACACATGAGGCGTAACAACCAGTCATCACAATTCACACCATAGTGCTTAAGATGCAAGTGCAGAGATTGATTCCTGACAGAAAAAAGAAATACCTGCATTAGCTTCATGAGTTCTATATAACACAATCTAAATTTTAAAATGGTGCTCATGGGCAACAAGTCTAAGAAATCAAGAAAACAATCACAGGTGGTGCAGGGGTTAAAGTCTCAGTGCTAATAAGCTATTGCCAGCCACTGTGGCATGAGTTTGATCCCTGGCCAGGAACCTAACCCACAAGGTGCAGCAGACCTCTCCTGTCTCACCCACTATTCCCCCCTCAGCAGTATGTCTCATTAAATCTACCTGTTCTGCTTCTGTTCCCCACTCAGTCCCTGGTGAATCCTCTCACCCTCCACACCTCTGGCCGATATGGACTCTTATATGCATAAATTTAGAAAATTATAATAATAATGATCAGAACAGTATGGTATTAGAACAAAAGTGGACACACAGAGGAACAGAATACAAATTAGAGTCCAGAAATAAACCCACATTTATATGGACAGCTAATCTACAACAAAGGAGTCAAGAATATACACTGGAGAAAGGAAAATCTTTTCTATAAATGCCGTTGGAAAAATTGAATAGCTACATGGGAAAGAATGAAGTTAGATCACTATCTCATACTGTACACAAAAATTAACTCAAAATGGATAAAAAACTTGGATGTAAGACCTAAAACTATAAAATACATAGAAGAAAACATAGGCAGACACTCCATGACATAGGCTTTAGTGATGTCTTTACAAATTTGTCTCCAAACAGCAAGAGAAATCAAAGAGAATATATATAACTGGAACTATATCAAATTAAAAAGCTTCTGTGCAATGAAAGAAACTCCCACTAAAACAAAAAGACACCCTACTGAATGGAAAAAAATATTTGCATGCCACACATTTGACAAGGGGCTGATAATCGAAGATCTACAAAGAACACATACAACTCAACAAAAAGAAAACAAATAACCAAATCAAAAAAATGTGCAGAAGAGCTAAATAGGCACTTCTCCAAAGAATACATATAGATGGCTAAAAGGCACATGAAAAAAATGTTCATCATCACTAATCATCAGGGAAATGCAAATCAAAACTACAATGCAATACCACCTATGAGAAGAATCCATATCTAAAAGAACAGCAACAAAAAGTATTGGCTAGATGTGAAGAAAAAGAAACCCTTGGAAATATAGGCTGTTTCAGCCCCTTTGGAAACAGTGTAGAGATTTCTCAAAATATTGAAAATACATCTACCATATGATCCAGCAATTCCACTCCTAGGTATCCGCCCAAAGAATGTACAAACACTAATTTCAAAGGGAAATATGCACTTCTATGTTCGTCACAGCACTGTTTACAATAGACAAGGTATAGAAACATCCTAAGTGCCCCAAGACAGATGAGCGGATTAGGAAGATATGTGGTCTGTATACACACTGAATATTATTCAGCTATAAAGGAAGATGAACTCTCACCATTTGTGACAACATGGATGGAAATGGAGGAGGTTATGCTAAGGGAAATAAGTCAGAAGAAAGAAGACAATAACAGATGGTGTCACTTAAATGTACAATACAGAGAAACAAAAAGGTTTGGATAAAACCAAACCAAAACCCAGAAATCTGACTGTAGAATTGAAGTTTCTAAAGGGGAGAGGGGATGAAGGCGGCTATGCATTTCATCAGGCAGAGTCCTCCCTCTGCTGCTGGTTTCCATTTTTCTTTGCTGTCAATGTGTTGCTGTTTTAATTCTATTTAAATTTATAATATCTCCCAATTGGAAGTGGCTTCAAATCTCCGGGTAGAATGAAACTATCTGGATTTTGTAACAGGTATTTGCTACTCCCTGATTACAAAACTTACTTGGCTGTATCCTGGAAAATGTTTTTACCAAGTGGGAAGGGTATTCATAGGGAATTCTAAAAGCTTTCACTTTCATATGCAAAGTGAAGCTCAAAGTGCCAATCTTCAGTAAAAATTGGTAACTTTTGGTAAAAATGGTGTATGAGCAAACTTCAACTTTAGTGTTTTCAAAATTCAACTTTAGTGTTTTAGCCTCCCTTTTGTTCAACCTGTCTCCCAAAGGACAAATGCTCCTCTCTCTCACAGCAATCTGTTATCTAAATCTGCCCCTACATCTACCGGTAACTGAATAAAAAGATCAATGAATTATTCCTACTGATTAGGCTTAGCCAATGTGCTTTACTGTTGATCCTTTAGCCAGTGCATCTGCACCTGCTTGGATTTCCAAGGCAGGAAAACTTATCTCTCAATTTAAACAATTTTGTAAAAGAATGAGGAGGGAGAAAATAATAAAGATTGCTGACCTAAGTCACTATGCAGCACTTGCACCTTTTTTCAGGAATGTCAGTGTTTCTCTCAATAGACAAGGTGTAGAGCTGACATGAGAGGACAGGACTCCGTCCCTCACCTGCCCTATCAACCCACCACCCACCCTCTTCCTCTCTTGCTTTGCTAGGGTCCCAAGTCTCCGATGACAAACAGCCCCCAACGAGTGATGGCTCCACTTAGGATTTTTCAACTTCATGATGGTGCAAAAGTGATAAGCACTTTAGAAGGAACTATGCTTTGAATTCTGATCCTTGCCCATGCTAGCCACATGTGGCATAACTCTGCCCCATGATGCAGTGGCAGCCATGTCATCAGAGTAGACAACCAATACTCTGCAGTGGGCTAGGTTCCTTCCAGCATTTTTTTTGATACAGATGGTCCCCGAATTCCAATGTTTCGATTAATGGTATTTTCAACTTACAGTGGGTTTTCAAGATAGAATTCCATTGTAAGCTGAGGAAGATATGTATAGTGCTCTAAGCCTTTTTTCATTCTTTTCTCTCTTTCCCCCCATGCCATCACTCTGGGCCAAGACACCTCCACGTGAGCCACAAGGTGACCAAGCTATTGCTCTAAAGTTAGTTTCCTATTCTAACTTTGTTGACTTGGAGCCCTCTGACATGCAGGCAAAAATGGCGAGACTTGTATGTACTATTCAAGGACCACACCGGTAGAAAATGTGAAGGACAGATAATATGCAGGAGGTTCAATACACCTTGAAGCTGAACTACCAGAGAGAGAGAAAAGAATTCTGAACTTTGGTCATGAAACATATGTAAACACAATGACATTTAATTTGTACACTGTGTTAAGGAAAAAAGTCAACATCAACACCGGCTGAGAACAAGAGAAGCATTATACTTAAAATCTGGTCTGCTACAATAAAGCAATACTAATCATAGTCACGTGTGCTCTGCTTATCGTTTGTGACTACTTACAGTACAGCACACGATGCATAATCAGGAAATATATCACATTAACTACTTAAGTCTGATTTTATTAGGTACTAAACTTTACCCCAGTTTACTACTTCTTCACAGTCTTGCTCTTGAATGAAGCTCACCTACTTACAACCTTCAAATTAAAAATATGTTGGCACAGAGGCAATATTGCCAGGGACAACATCTCAAAACTAAGGACAGAAAGTGTGAGTAATGAATTCATTCGAATTCATTCCTAGTTTTAAGATATTGTCAGTATATTTCTGAAATGAAAGGTCTGTCAAGCTCAAGAAGAATGAATGGGCTTCAGGTCATACACCAAGTTACACAAACTGAGTGGACCTCTCAAGCTCTGTGAGGATTCTGCAGCAGGACAGAGCAGTGTGCTCTGTCCCCAGGCATCCCTGCTGTCTCTGGGATAAATGCGGGACATGTTGTGCCCCAATGGCCAAGCTACTCCGCAACACATTATCACGAAGGGGAAAATGCAACACAGACTCACCAGAAAAATCTATTGTCAGTTGTGTGTTCCTGCATGCTCCGATGGGCATTAAGACTCAGATCTAAACTGATTCCAGATGCAGACCATGCAAAATAAAAGTTTCCTGAATTCAGAACTTTCCGCACTTCAGAAATCCGATCCTCATCTGAAGAATCAACTCGTAGTGATATAAATTCAGTGGAAGTAACTCGGAAAACCTCGGATTCTTGAATTTTTCCAACAGACATACATCCAGTGACTAAGACCAGATAATGTAACATAGTATCACCTGCAAAAAAAACAACAAAGATTTGGTTTGATAAAAGACCTGAATGTTTTTCAGAGATCAAAGTTTCTTCCCACTTTTTTCTTGGGTCTCCATCTTTTAAGTCTGACAGTATGGTTATTTACCATAGACATGTTTAAATTTAAAGCTAAATTATGGCAAAGGTTGGGGAAAAAGCCCTTCTTTAAATACATTTAGTAGAATGTAGGATTTAAACATTAGCAGAATAATCTCACAATTCTGAAATTGTTCCCCTACTTTTTTTAAGGCTAAGTGAAATTTATCAAATGAAAAACTATGCATTAACTTCCCTACCTTTCCTTCATGATTACTAGGAGGTTCAGATAAGACAATGAATGTGAGAATTCTTTGTAAAGAAGGTTGAAAAAAGTATGTATTAATGTGAGTTGCTGCTGACATAGGGGCAAAAACTTACCAAGATTTAATCGTAAAACACCTAAGAGTCCATATGCATCCAGTACTTTGGAGTATGTACCCTTGATTGCCTCTTTTTCTGCAGATGCTATAAAAAAAAGTTTTAGGGTAAGAAAAATGACCTTAAACATCAGATTCTAATTAGCTATAAAGCCAGTGTTTCAACCAAAAATGTCTAAATCTATACTGCATATTTTATTTATTTATTTATTTATTTTAAAGATTTATTTATTTATTTATACAAGCACTGGGTACAGTCAGAAGCACGGGAGGGTGAGAGAATTCACCAGAGCCAGAGCAGGGAACAGAACAGGCAGACTGACGGAAGTACACTGCTGAGGGGAGCAGCGGGTGGTAGGAGAGGTCTGTCGCCCCATGTGGGACCCTCCCTGGTGGCCAGGCATCGAACCGGCACTGCAGAGGCTGCGGGCAGCTTCACAGTCCAGCACTGAACCGCTGCGCCACCAGGGGAGGCCCTATACTGCATATTTTAAACATAAATATATGGCATAAAAACATTTTCTCAAATTAACTGAGCTGCTCTTCCCAAAGAGCCAACAAATTATTTCAGCACCATCTATTAACTAATTTACCCTTCCCCATAGATTTTTGTTATCTTTAATAATATTCACGTGTTGGGGGGGGGTTGTTTCACTTTTTCTTCTCTGTCTTACTGATCTGTTTGCCTACTCTTAATACTGGCATCACTGTGTGAGGATAAACCCAAAGGACAATACCTACCTCCCTGACAAGAAATCTTGAAGAATCTGGCTTCAGTATCCTCTTCCTGCTTCATTTTTCATTACTCTCCCTTCCACCCCTTTCATCCTATGCTCTAATCACATTAAATTCCCACTATTGCCCAAGCCAACTCTTTTACCTTCCTGTACCTTTACATGGCAATCTAGCCTTCTACCTGTAAGGCTCTACCTGACCTTTGCCTCTAGGCAAAAATCTTATTTGACTTGTAAAAACACAGGCACACAGTCAGTTTCTGGAAACTTTTCTTTATTTCTCCAGGCACAGTTCTTTCACAGAATTCCTTCTTTGTATTGCCAAAACATCTTATATATCTGCATCATTTGTCTTTCCCAACAGCCAGCTTACTCCTCAAAGGCAAGAACTCTATCCTATTCATCCTCTCTCCCTGACACTTAGAATAGCATTTGACACATGGAAGACTGACAAAAAATGAAAGCCTATGGCAATACTTGACTACACAGTTTAGCACAGGAACAGAGGAGTCTTCAGTCTGGCCTCCTCCATCTGATTTATTTATTCTCCTTTAAGCTAATGTTGTCTTGCTAATAAATATAACCCATGGGATAATTTCCCTGCAGCAGGCTACTGTGATTGTTCTACTGAGAAAAACAAAAACAAATCCTGAAGCTTTAAAGGAAAAGCCTTTCTACTTGTGAGCATTTACACTTACTGAAAATTTGACAAAGAAATAAACCACAGCTAGTATCTCAAAGGACAATTACAAAAATTACATTCTAAGGTCTACAAGACTGGAAAGGTCTGATCCTTTTTCTGGCTGGGTCCTGGCCCTTCCTTTTTCTGTCCCCCTCTGTTGCCCTCCTTTTTCTACTCTCTACATTCCTCTGCTCCCCCATCTCACCTCTTGCCTGGCTCCTTACTTACCTTCTCACTCCTGTATCTGCAATACAGGATTTTGGCAATACATGTAAACATGCAAGCAGATCCTGATGGCCTTTCCATTTCGTCTCAGTTTTATTGCCAAAAAAGGGTTCTCTTTGCAGCCTACTGCTTTGCCTAATTCTCCACAGTCCTCTACATTAAAGATCTTTCCGTTTGACTAGCAACTCTTCTGCAGGGTGCTACAGACCATCTCACTTTGCCTGATGTTTCATTGCTTTTCACTCCCTCTGCTCTCAATAAGCTTTCTTCTTAGTTACCCCACTTCTGCCTTCGAATGAGCTGTGTTCTGCAAGTTGAAGCATAGGCTGAGACCAAACGACCCAATCACTCCATTAAGTTGATCCTGTCATTATTCTCTAGCATGCTCAGCATTAGGTGTGGGCCTTTCTCTTTATCAAACCACCCAGTATGAATTGAGGAAATGAAGATTTCACCAAGTCACTAAAATTCTGGGGATTATTTTTATTTAATTCTGTATTCCTAGAGCTCCTCTTATTATTATACCGTATGTTAATAAAACAGTTACTCCTAACATTCAATGACAGGTAACACAAATATAAAACATCACAACATATATTTAATTATATTTTTTAAAGTAAGACAGGATTGCCTTCACCTAAATATTGCCTTGTTAAGAGTACCACATTACACAAAAGCAAACATTCATGAGACTTGTTATATTTCTGATGATGAAAGGCATGGCTTTTAGGACAAATATTACACTAGAGCTTTATAGGTTACATGCTACCTGCATTTAAATTACCATCACTAATATAGTAATATAGTCACTAGCTAAAATTACTATGCAACAAAATGTTCTAATAATGAATAATCATCTCTTCATTAATTGTGCTCCAAATACATGAATAATCTCTCTCAGGCCCGGTAAAGACTGTCACTCAATTCAAACAAATGTCACGTTACTTAGAAGAATGCTAAAGGAAAGGAAAAGTAATTGATACATAAGATTTCATTTTCCAGGAATATATTGGCTTCCCCTCAAAATATTAAGTGGAATCTTAAAACGATTTTTAAAGAGACAAAGAACGTTTCAGCTGTGCTGCTTGTATATTGTTTGCGGATGATGATTTGTTTGCGGATGATGATGACTAACACTAGGCTAAGCATTTTTCATGCATTATTCAATTTTCACAAGAACCCCATGAGCAAAATTACTGCTATTGCCATTTGATATGTAAGGAAAGAGGACCGGAGAGGTTACTTATTTGTTACACACTTGTCTGAGCTAAACAACCTGAGTCACAGAACACAGCTTCACAGGATTTTGTCTGGTTCACTGCCCTATCCCAATGGCCAAGCTCAGTGCTGGGCATTCAGTAGGTGTTTAAAAATTTTATGCACAATGAACTAGTGAATGAAATTTCAGGGCCATATGTAATTTAAACTCTAGATATTTCCAATTTAATAGGAGAAAATGTTTTTTTCTAAATATTTTCTATTTATAAGGCTCTAGCTGTTTCCTGTTCTTCCACAAACATTTCAAAGGTGTGGGGTAGAATGGGAGAAGGTACTTTGCAGGCTGTCAGAGCCCAAGTAGGTCAGGAAGGATGGCCCACACATGGAGTTGGAATGAGAGGTGAGCAAGAGGGCTTTCACCTGGGGGAGGCTCTTGGAGCCTGGCACAAGATACTGGCAAGGTGGTGTCCATGGGAGAATGTTGGGAGCAGTAACGCACGGTAGGTTGGAGCTTGAGAAAAAAAGGGAGAACAGGGTGCACTAGAGGGAAGCCCAGGGCAGCGTGCTGGAGCCCCAGTGGGTGAGGAGGGCTTGCATAAGAGGGCAGGCAGCATAAGAGGCTGCTGTGGCTACACAAAAGCGAATGATCACAGATAATGGAACCAGGCTTCTCACTGTCAGAGATGGAATATAAATATGGAAAAGGAGAAAACTAGACTGGACACCAGTTGACTGGAATTGAAGTTACCTGTGTGAACTCAGTTTTCTAGACAGACAAAGATATAAATGGGTGTGAGGAAATTTTCAAACATGATGACCATGGCAGAGTGGGGAAGACAGGCATTGTTAAATGATGCTAACCAGGGTCTGAACTAGGGGAATTTAGTAAATGGCAGGGTGTGTGGAGAGGAAAAACAGACAGAAAGAGCAGAAATCAAAGTTCAGGGAATGCGGGAGAAGCAGTTCAGGCTGCACTCTCCCTAGTGCTGTCTGTTACAGTATCTTCTGTACTTTCACAGAGGAGACAGACTTTTTTTGCAGTGACTCTGTGGGTTTTTCCTCCTATGCACGGTAGTGCTATTAAACAAACCAATGGGAGGAGAAACAAACCTCCCTTTTTCCAAGTTACTGATTTCTTATCACAAATAGGTATGAATGTCCAAGAAGACCATTGTTCTTGGAGTAATTCTAAGCCGATCAAGAGCCTCAGCAGTTCAGCTAAGGTAAGGAGCCTGCACCTCTTTAGCTCACATGTTCAACACGGAAGATAAGGCGCAGACCCACTTCTGAAATTACTGCTGTAACACCTCAAGGAAAAATAGCACCTAACTTCCCTCATCAGTTTAAAGGGAAAAACTCTTTTCCCCACGTCACATTCAACACTATCTTTCTTTCATGCCTTAACTTTATTTAGCCTTCAACCTGAAGCTAACCTGCATTTCCTGAAAACACAAATCTCCTTAAGCACAAACTTACAGTTAACAGCTGTATCTTAAAACATAGCCCCACATCTTCAGAACTGATAATCAGAAGCCCTCTGATCTACTGAGTGAACATGAGAATAGGAATAGAATTTAAAGCAAAATAAAATATGTCATAAATATATATTCTCATGAAAATATTTATGGATGAAATAAAATAATCTCTGGGATTTACTTCAATATAAAAGGCCAAGGGGAGACAGTAGACAGCAACCTAGACAAACACAAGTGTCCATGAATTGATAATCATAGAGTTGAGTGACGGATACCTGGGAATCAGTGACACTATTGTCTCTTCTTTGATACTTTCCAAAATGAAATGATGAAAACATTTCAAACATTCTTTGACATATTGGATAAAGTAAAAAAGAGAGAGACAAGATAACGCTGGTCAATCAGGGAGCTAAGGCTACTGGAATTCTAGGTGTATCAGAGAGGTGCCTTCTTCCAAGTACATTACATCAGAGGTATTATCAGTCAAAAGTTCAATGGGCATTTGGATGTTTATAAACTGAGAAGGGAGCACTAAGTCCGACAGCCTTGAGAAAAGCACATAGTCTGCTCTTCCTCACATATTCATCAAATATAAATATGTAATAAACTGAGAAAGGAGAAGCCTTGGCAGTTCCAGAAGGGAGACCCCAGGAAGGGTAAATATTGCTGTACCCTGTGAAAACTGTTTTCCTTGCATTCATCACTGGGATAGTGATATCCTACAACTTAATTCATTCACTATTTTACTTCTGTGCATGTTTTCAACCTTCTTTTAACTGAACAAGTTCATGGCTGAGCCTACAATGCTTCCTATTTAAACTAAAGAAATAAAAATAGAAGCTGTAGAGATGATCTATTTATAGACTACAGAAAATATTCAGGATAAATACATCAACTACTCTATCAAAATTTAACAGACAGCCAATTGTTCTCAATCACATTATTTGACACCCTTTTTTGCTGGAGTGTTTTATTTGCATAGCACCATGACATATGACATGACTGGCATCACTCAGCATTGTAGATTTATACCCTCCATTCTCAAATTAGAATTTAAGACACATAATGACAGATAAAATAAGACTACAGAAATTAAAATAAAGATATAATCATATACTTTTTTATTTTCATGACTTGTGAGACTACAAAATAGATTTATTAGGGCTTCCCCTGGTGGTGCAGCGTTTGAGCGCTGGGCTGCAAAGCTGCCTGCAGCCTCTGCAGAGCTGGTTTGATGCCCGGCCGCTGGCAAGGGTCCTACATGGCGCACAGACCTCTCCTGCTTTGCCCGCTGCAGTATATTTCATCAGTCTGCCTGTTCTGTTCCCCGCTCTGGCTCTGGTGAATTCTCTCACCCTCCCGCGCTTCTGATTGTACCCAGTGCTTGCATAAATAAATAAATCTTAAAAAAATAAAATAAAATAAAATAGATTAATTAAACATAGAGTGGGTGCTTACACTTGCATTGCTAAATCCACCACTGACTGGAAACAAAATTAATAACTTAAATTGTATTTTAGGGATTGAATTTAAAAGTGAATGTCTCTGACTTCAGGTGAATGACAACAATGCAAACTCAATAATGCACCTATCCAATAAAAATCCTGCTATCCAATGTCAACATTCTGCTGTGGCTCAAACCTTCCAGACTGGGAACAGACTGTTCTCAGCTGATACAGGAGATCAAGCCAAAGAGAGTTATTAAGAACCTGAAAACAAGATTACAAAGTATGCTCTTCCTAGAACTGCAATTTGCCTGTGGTTGCATGCACCACAGCTTGCGGTTGGCCTATTTGCATGCAGGTAACACTGTAGAGAGAACCAATATCCAGTCAGAGGATCCTAGCTATCACCATCATGCAGCCCAAGCTACTTATTTTCAGAAGAAGACTAGAGGTTAGGTGATTCATCCAAGATCATAACACTACCTGACAGGAAAACCTTTCCAGTTCACTGTACAAAAAAGAGAAATCATTTTAGAAGGAAAAGGTTTTCCTTGTATAATGAATAGAAATTATAGTTTAAAGGCATGCCACTATCCAAATTATTGTTCTAGGGCCTCCCCTGGTGGCGCAGCGGTTGAGCGCTGGGCTGCGAAGCTTCCCGCAGCCTGTGCAGCAACAGTTCGATCCCTGGCCACCAGTGAGGGTCCCACATGGCGCGCAGACCTCTCCTGCCACACCCACTGCTCCCCTCAGCACTGTATTTCGTCAGTCTGCCTATTCTGCTCCCCACTCTGGCTCTGGTGAATTCTCTCACCCTTCCGCGCTTCTGACTGTACCCAGTGCTTGTATGAATAAATAAATATATCTAAAAAAAAAAAACAACAAAAAAACTCCAATTATTGTTCTATATAAATTATACAATTGTTTAAAATAAAATAATCTTTCACTCATTCACACAAGTATTTATTAAATGCCTACCATGTATGAGGGCCCTGGCAAGGTTCTAGAAAATTAAAACAAAAAGGAATTAGTGTCTAAATTCTTTCTATTAGGAATATAGGCATTATATAATCAGACAATGCAAAATTATAAATTATAATAAGCACAATGATGGAATTTCAGCAGACTGCAACAGGAGGACCTAATTTAAAACTGTGTTGGGGGAGGGTAGTGGTTAGAATAAGCCTGCATGACTATGGGAGGAAGTGACCTTTAAGCTGAAACCATAAGAATAAACAAGAAATTAACCAAATGTAGACTGGAGGCAAAAATGCCTCAGGTAATACACACACACACACACACACACACACGTATGTATTCATGAATACATACATAGATCCCCTACAGTCCAGCCATTCAATTCTAAGGATACATCCAACAGAAATGTGTACCTATGTGCAACAAAAAATATGAAGACATGTACAAGGATGTTCATAATAGTGTCATTCATAACAGGTAAAACAAAAATAAAGCAAACGTCAACAAAATAAATATCGGAATAGTCATACAATGCAATACTGCATAGCAATGAAAATTAATAAGCAACTGCCATATGCTACAATATGAGTGATCTCTCTTATAACTGAGTAAAAGACGCTGGACAGAACAAATGATTCCATTTGTGTTAAACTGAATTAACAGCCATCTATGATAAGAAGTCAGGACAGTGATTATCTTTGGGGATCACGGAGGAGATAATAATTGGGAAGGAACATGAGAACTTCCTGGGGGCTAGTAATATGTTCTACTTCACAACCTGGTAGTGCTAATACAGGCAACCACTCAGATAAGGAAGACTAAAAATAAAGAGTAGATCTGACGAATGTAGACATCAGTCAGACCATCACCTCAGTATCTGTTCCAATCCCGCCTTACTGTATAGCATGTATAGCAACCATACAGTTCGAGAATATGGAAACCAAGCCAATCACAGAATGTGCACATTCATTGCCAATCGTCAGCTTGACCCAGAAAGCACAGGCTATCCTTGTGGCTACAGGAATGTACACAAAACTCAACTTGGTCCATTGTAAGGGGTTGTAGGAGCCAATCCATTATCTCAGCTTGAAAGAGCTGAATTTTAGTAGTGTCATACAAAATAAATACTCTGTACAACTATCGATCCCAATCCCATACAGGTTTGGAACATCGGCAAATCTGATATCGTTTCTACCCCATTATCTAAGAAAATGGCAAAAATATTAAGGAAGATAGGCCAACAGCATATCCCTAATGTTGAGGAAAGATAGACCACAAATGAACACTAATATACAACCAGCCAGGAATTTACTTAATTACCAGATTCATCTTGCCTATAATTTGCACACGGTCCACAGAATATTAAAAGACTCTGTTTAACTACACATCATAGGTATTCAACAGACTACAGCAATCTATAGTCCACCAGTGAACAGAATGAAACAGAATCCACAATAAATATTTATTGTTAAGAGCTAGTTCATATAAGTTAACACTCTTTATAAGATTATAGAAGAAAACTGTAGTAGAATGAAGAGTATGACATAACATTCAATATGTAGAAATATGTTCAAAGCCAATAAATTAATACTTTGTGCTTTTTTTCCTCTTTCACTGACTTAGTTATCTCAAAACCATCCAAGAAATTAAAGGGCATATAAATTCTTTCAACCAAACTGAGGGAATAGTTAATGTTTAACTGACAATGAAGAGTTAATGCATCTCTCCAGATGACGTTTATTCACAGTAATTCATAGCTTCATAGATGTCAAGTTTATTCACAAATATTCATAGCTTCATAGCTACTAGCTCAATAGCTATGAAGCACCTCCTGTGTGAATGCATAAGATACTTTATAGCACTAGGGAAGAGCAACAATGGTTTACACTGGCAAAATCTTTTAGCTGGGAAAAGATAAAACACAGATTCTTATTAACAAGCATTTAAACACTCAAGCAAATTTAAATTGCCAGCATTAAAAATATGCTGTGCAATTTTTAAAGTTATACCTCCTTTTGGCAACTGCACCAGTCCATTCCACTCTGTTTCTTTCAAACCTAGAGTTAAAATATACTAGGTAACAAAACTTCACTGATTCAGACTATTTCACCTCAGGATTTTTTAAAATGTTGGCACCAGATATAAAGGAAAATGTAAACGATGTAAAGAAAAGCAGTACTATTTAAACTGTTAACCATCAAAATTGGCTCGTAGGTTTTTAGCTTTTGAAGATCGGAAAGACTTTTTCTTTGGGTAGAATATAGAATACTAGGTGGAGTTTTTGGCTTTACTTTTACTCACACACTCGCACTGATCAGCATTTGCAAAGTTTCTCCCTTTATACATATGTAAAGCTCTCTGTGAGATGACATCTCTCTGGTAGTCACCCTTGATAATCTGTTGCTTATCTGTTGCTCTTCTGTGGAGTCTGGAAACTCTCAGGTAGTCAGCAGGAGCGATGGTAAAGCTCACCTCATTTGTTTCCCTTCTCTCAGGGATCAGTGTCTTGTCCTACATATTTTCAAAGTCTGAAAATCATTAAACATTTTGTTTTGCTGTTGCTGTCATTTAGAATGGGAAGGGTAAATCCAGTTCCCCTTGCACTATCACAACAGAAGTGAAAATCCTGTTGTAGTCCGAGTTAGTTATATTTTATAAGACATATCCGGACATCTGATAGGCCCAAACTTATGCAGTAAAAAACTCACTATTTGGGGTTTTACTACTTGTGAAAGAAAAATTCTGCCTTTATCTTTTATTTCTCACAGCAGAGTTAAGTGGAAGAGAAATGAAAGCGCTTAGGAAGTACACAGCGCCGTGGCCCGATTCCAGCAGGCTAATCTAGCTATTCCACCCAAGAGGGAAGTGAGGCTGATTTTTCTTCAAAACATTACTATTTAAGTCAACCATAAAAACTGTTGACTATTTAAGTCAACTATAAAAAGTGTTTTCTTCCTGCAACTTGAAAATTTTTCTTAAAAAGATACAAGATACCACAACTCATCTAAAGGGCAGTCATGCTGACTGGCAGCACTTGGCAATTAAAAATAAAACAAAACTATACACAGGGCTTGTCATCACCACCTACTACTTGTCATCCAAAAATCAAGAACCTGACATTTAACTTGGTCCAGCAAAGAAACTTAGTTTTTAATGATCCAACTCTATAAATCAAACCATGTTTCTCCTCATATGTTAATATATCAATAATTTACAGACAAAATACCCCCCAAAACCACAGCAAGCTTAACACTTCCCTCATTAGAAAATACTACCAATTTCATCCTTAACTTTAAAGTCTTCCAGTGACATTCTTCATTTTACTCTATTTCTCAGGCCAGAAGTAACAGTCTCCCTTCCCACAACAGCACAAGTGAGAATTATAGGGAAAATAACACATGCTGAGACTGAATTATTGGAGCAGTTACTTAATTTCTCCAAGCCTCAGTTTCCACATCTATGAAATGGGGATAAAAGCACAAGCCATAGAAATTAAATGAAATAAAACATATCTAAGGCCACATCTCCTAAGCTGAAAGCTGACACGCTCAGGACACTTCTATAAACTCCCAGCAGAGCTGCAGGATAGTCTAGAGAAAACACAGAGATAGACAACAGACGCAGGACACTGCCTAAGCCTTTAGTTTGAGGGGCAGTTCAGAGTTTTACCATCAGATTGTGGTGCCTTCCTTTGATGACGTATCTTTGTGAAGCTGTTTTCAGTGGTTGCTGTGATAAAAATCAATGTGGGAAGGAAATGAGGGTGGTGCTTGCTGTTCAATATGATTCTAAGGTCTAAAAAGCTACTCAATGCTCAACAGGCACACACATACCATCAGTGAATAACTGTGGTTATTGATAAAGGAACAAAGTTATTTTCAATTTATTTACATTATTTTTTCAAACAGCCACTAAAATTGTTAGAAAAAAAATATTTACTGTTTGGAACTAACTAGGGAATAAGTAGAACTAGGGAATAAGAACTGCAGCCTAGGGGTGTTGTGAAAAACTTGATGAGAGTCCAAGGATGCCATGAAACAATAAAGTTAAGGAACCTCAGGCTGGACTGTTGTGACCAGCAAAGGTAGTTTCTAGTAAAAGGTGACTATTATTTCATTACAACTATTCCTTTAAAGGGCAAGTTCATATAGAATACTTCACTTCTGTGACGAAGAGCTCCAGAAAACAGTCCTATAGCTTTACAAATTATATTGCCATGACAAAAGAAAAACAAGTGGACAATAAAAAACTCAGATGGACAACTTGGGTAAAACTAGAGTGAGAGTGAGTGATACAACCTTACCGTCTACATAAACGCACGATTTCAGTCCCAATTTGAATCAAATCATGCTACTTGGAAAACCTGAACATAATCTTACCACTAGTCATAAAAAAGTCAATCCTTATTATCTTACAAGTATGTGACATCAAAGAGAGCAAAAGAGCGAGGAATTTCTATCACCACCTCACATTCCCACCTATTAGCCAGTTGTCAGACCCACCTTTCATTTCCCATGTGTTGATCTTCTCTTTACTTCATCTTCTATTTAGAATACAATTATAAATTCTTTACCTTTACTGAAGCATGAGTGGGGCTATGAAATAATGAGGGAGCCTGTGAATTCAATGCATGCATATGTCTGACCAGGCTACTTGTTCTTCCCCTATTATGGTCTTTTCAGACGTGTAACTAGAAAAACTAGGAAAACCAAACCTGCACAAAACTGATGTTTTCTTTTATCTTTTAATAAATTAGTTTCCAAGAAAAATAAGGAGTGCTATAACTTGCTTTGTGACCATCACTCTTGCTGCTTACACTGGTCCAAACAGTACACTAGACAAGAGTTCATGGCTCCACTGGGCCACAGACATCACATTTAAATTCAACTGAACATCTTTCTGGACGGATAATTGTCAAAAATGAGTGACACTAAAAATGAGCACATTACTAAAAAATAAATTATTATCTAAGAATAAGAACATTTCAGAGGGTTTTTTTTAAAAAACAAATGCAATGAAATAAAACAATTATTTTAAGCAAAATTTAAAACAAGTCAGATATAGTATTCATTATACACATTTTCAACTGGCATTTCAGATAAACCTTAATAATGTGGTTAATAGTTATTTTCAATAGGATTTTTCAGTAACAAATCCAAAAATGTATAATATAGGTCTTTTATACGTTATTTAGTCAAATAGCAATTCTTTACAAGACAGAAAAAAAACTGCACAGGAACAGGTACTGTACTTTCAAACATAGAATACTGCCTTTTTGTCAACTTTTTGATCTAGTTTAGGTTGGTCTTTCCTTCTATGCCACATATTTAATAACTATTTCTTCTGCAAGTATGAGCAAAACGCTACACTAAGCACTAGGGATACAAAGGTCATTAAGATGTCGGTCTTTTGCTCAAGGACTACTATATCCAGACACAGAAACCTGAACACAGCTCCAGGGAGCATGAAAGCATTAGACTATAAGTGCTATGGGAACATCAGCACTTGGTTCAGGCTGATGGTTTTAAGTAAACTTATTAACAGCCCCATTCGAGTCAAAAATAGCATTAAAATTCGGGGGACATGATTCTTCTAGATAAAATTTGCAAGCCAAAAAAGTTATCACATAATTTGTCTTAGAAAGGCCTATCAAACTATATTCATAAATGATCACACCAATCTAATTATATCAGAATCTCTGGAGGTGCTGCAGCCCTGGCAACCAGTATTTGTAAAACCTCCCCAGGTGATTATAATGTGCAGTTCGGGCTGAAAACTGCTTCACTGATTGATTAAGGCACAGCACCATGACTGATTTAAGCTCAGAATAAGATCAAGAGAAAGACAGGGTTCTAAGGCTGGGTTAGTGGATACTTTATCCCCAAGAGGATCCATGGTCTGAGATTATTTTCATAGCATTTTCACTTGGACCTTAATTTTTTTTTATTTGTGCTAATAAAATGAGAGGGAACATTTCATGTGAAGTAGCTCATGGTATTTCTGTGCATAAGCCAAGAAAATTAAGTAATTGCCAATCCTCAAAGATATGTGTTGCCTAAGAAGTCTAATTTTTTAAACTTTATAAAGTCAGGGCAATGGAGCTTGCAGAAATCATAAATTTTGGGTAATGAAGACTGAGTCCTGATAGGTCATTTTCACCACCTACCTTCCAGAAAAACATCTACATGATGCACAGAGAGTACAAAAAACAGCATATCAAGTGTTCACCTTGTCACACAGATTAAGCTCTAAAGAAATCAAGAGAAAGAAGAGACCAGAGTGAGCTGGAGTGTGTGGGTGGGGCAGTTCTTCAGGAGGAAGGAGAGCAGAGCCTGGGAGAATTGGATTTGAAACCTAGAGAAAAGCATTCTAGCAACCCAAGGAAGGAGGCATAAGGAACGCCAAGTGCTAAGCTGGGAAAAGCTTGGTAATTTGGGAAAGCACTGAGGAAACACCAGAGTCTCCCTAAAAGAAATCAATACTGGACAAGCAGGGAGGGGTCAAATTATGGAATGTCTTGATAGACAGGTTAAGGGATCTGAACTTAACCTTACTGAAAAAATGAGGTTACAGTTTGGTTTAATATCAAAAATAATTTTAGAAGATTCTTCTGGTAGGTAAAAATGCAAGATGCGCTGAAACTGGGATTGATGAAAACAAGAACACTTTGGTATTTTCCAAGTACAGTTCCCTGTACAAGACAGACATGTTTAAAATGTCAAGTTTTTAAAAATGAACACTCTGCAATGTATATCTTGGCATCACTCCAAACTGAATGTCAAATTAAATTTCTAAGTCCCATGATTTACAAAAAGGTCTGTTTGCTCTTAAATATTAATACTTTAAGTAGTACCGTAAGGTTTATAGTAAGAAAGCTAATAATACAGCCAAGAGATTATAAATGCACTGTGCTAGCTTTACAGAGAAGCAATATTTAAAGTTTCTTCTGAATTACTTACATAGTCTAAAGCTAATGAAGATAAAAACTGCAAATACTTAAAGCAACATTTTTAATATTCTTTTTCCTTAAGATGAACGTTAATGTCAAAATGGATGGTTTAAGTACCTTTGTCTTTAATCACAGGCTTCTGACCTTGGAGTAAAACATAGCAATAATCCTAAGAACTATAGATAGATAATGCATATTTTGCAGATAAAAAGTTGAATTCCCATTATTTCCAAAATTATGATTTGAGAAACATTTAGAACTTAGCCAAATTAGGAAATCAGGTGATATCACAAAAACACACAAAGAGCTGAAAAATATTTCACATATAAACCAAACCTTTTTCCCCAGATATTTTCAATCAAGAATTCATCAGCAGGGCTTCCCTGGTGGTGCAAGGAGTTAAGCACAGCACTATGAAGTAATCCACAACCTCTGCAGCACGAGTTTGATCCCCTGGCCTGCCACGGAGCTACGCACATGGTGCAATAGACCTCTCCTGTCTTGCCTGCTGCTCCCCTCAGCAGTGTATTTCAGTAGATCTGCCTGTTCTGCTCCCCACTCTCTCTGGTGAGTCCTCTCACCCCCACCCCGTACTTTTGACTTGTACCCCAGTTCTTGTATGCATAAATAAATCTTTAAAAAAAATCTACGTTTCTGATAAAAAAAAGAATTCATCAGCATACGAATTATATTTTTGGTATAAAAATATCTGCTATGCAAATTATATTGTAGCATATTATATTGTACCTTGAGTATAAAAAAGTTTCAATAAATTATGTGCATACTGGTTGAGTAAAACCCTATCAGTAATACTTGCTTTCTAGAGCAAATTCAGTCCCTTCCTGCTCAAACCATGTTACCCTATGTACCACAAATATGTATATCTTATACACTGTTCTTTAACACTTTTCTTTATGTCAGTACAAAATTTTACTATTTTAGAGTATTAAGATCAGGTAAACACTAACAGATATTAACAGTCTACATGCAAAGATTAGGGTCTTTATGCTTTTTACTTATTGGATCTGGACTAAGTTTTCCAGTTTAAAATATTTGGGGCTTATATCTGTAAGTATTCAATCAAACATTATTTTTAATTTGTAAAAATATGATGAGTAACTAAACTGATCTTAACATAGCAAAAACATGATAAAGAGCAAGCAGTTATCATTACAAAGTCTCCAAAAAAAAAAATCACATTTATGTTGACACACAAGATAACTCCAGATACCTGAGTTATCTGTCAACGATCTTGTATTAAGAAAAAATGTAATATTCAAACCAATCTTTTTAGGTTCAGTTTCATCAGTCTGCCCACAAAATAACACAAACCTTATCTGTTTACTATTTTCCTTGTGGTACAGTGGTTCTTTTCTTTAAAAGACTATCAAAATGATTTTTAAAATAGTATGAAGCATGGAGAACATAAAAAACAAAGAAAGGGAGCAGTAAAACCAAACCAAAACAAACCCTTGAAATCTGACAGCAGAACTGGGGATACCAGAGGGTGAAAGATGGGGGTCAAAGAAGGGAGGGGGCTCAGAGGCCAAAGGAAGAGGATTACTGGTGATCTGGTGGTGGACCCGATGTGAGAACGCACACCCTTTAAACATACACAGTGTTGTAAGTCAACTTTACCTCCCCGAACGTAATTTCAAATAAGCAAATAAAATAAGTGAGATACCCCACACAAAATTTAAGAAGTTGTTTCCAATTCTCTTACTGAAAACATAAGGTCCACACTATTAAGAGACGTCATTAAGATGAGATAAATACTTTCACAGACTGTTAGTATAACTGACCTACAAGAAATTCTGTTCTCTACGGTCAAAACACCAAGCAGACCATTGTACAGGTTTAGGTGATGCAATAAAAATTACAGTATTTCTTGGGAAAGATTTACTTCTAGAAGTGGCAGCAGAACACATAAAAGCACAAACCTGTCACCCACACCTGACTCTCCCCCTCGGCCTACCATAAGCTCACACCAGGGAGAAGAAAAAAACACGTTTGATGAAAACAAGATGAAAGCACAGTAAGGCGGGGGGTGGGGGGGGTCAGGATTTTTGCTGAAAAAGGCTGAATGTGGAGTATCTCAAATGCAGAGCCCGCGGCCAGCCGGGCTGCAGGGCACTTACAGAGCACGGCCACGGCCCCGGACTCGAACATGAGACATTCCTCCTTGTGCCGCGTCTCCACGATGAGGCTG
The DNA here is from genome assembly GCF_964194135.1 of Talpa europaea. Classification (NCBI taxonomy): domain Eukaryota; kingdom Metazoa; phylum Chordata; class Mammalia; order Eulipotyphla; family Talpidae; genus Talpa; species Talpa europaea. The sequence continues at coordinate 139,858,846 of NC_140070.1, forward strand.
AAGGGCGGCGGGTCCAGCTTGTGGTGAACGCGGAACCCCTTGCTGAACGCCATCCTGCTCGCCTCGCAGGGCCCTGCGGACACGAGAGCCCGACGGTGAGCGCGCGTCCTCCTGCGGGGCCCGAGGCCTCCCGGGCGCTCCCCGCCGGGCTTGGGGTGCGGGGGGCAGGGGGAGGGGGAGGGAGTTCCGGCAGAGGATGGTTTATTCCAGAAAGATGAGGCGTCACTTAATTCCCTGCAGGCAGAGCGGACCCCCGCCGTCCCCGGCGCCCGAGCCCCGCGCGCCCGCGCTCCCGGGGGGGCCGGGGACCCCGAGCCCCGGGCCGGGCTGCTCGCCGGCTCCCGCCCGGGTGCGTCGCCGCGGGAGGGACCGACTCGGAAACTTCCCGCCGCTGCCGGGGCTCGGGCGGGCCGGGCTCGGACCCCGCGCCGCAGGCTCCGGGCGGGCGCCGCGGGGCAGCCGGCGGGAGCGTCCCCGCGAGCGGCCGCCCGGGGCTCCGCGGGGTCCCGGGAGCCGAGCGCCCCGGAGCGCGGCCCTTCCCGGGGGCGGAGACCGCGGCGGCCGCTGCCCCGCGCAGCGCCCGGAGCCCCGCGCCGCGCCCCGCGCCCCGACCCGCGCGGCGGCTGACAGCGCTGTCACCCCGGCCGGCGCCCCCCCGCCCCGCCCCGCCCCGGGCCGCGGGCGCCCCTCACCGAGCTCGCCCGGCTGCGGCGGCGGAGCCCGCCTGGGAAGCGCCGCCCGCGCGCCCGGCCGCCGAGGGTCTGGCCGCGCCGCTCCCGCCCCCCGCGGCAGGCTCGCCCCCGCCGGCCCCTCCTCCGCCGGCTCCCGCAGCCGGCGCCGCCGCCCGCGCCGTCACTTCCGCCCCAGCAGGCCCAGCGCTTCCGCATTGCGCCGCGCGGGGGCGGGGCCGCCCTCGCGGGAGGGGGCGGGGCGTGCGCCGGAGGCCCCGCCCACCCGGCGGCCCCCGCGGCCCCAGGCGGGACCCTGCTGGGCCGCGGGCCCCGGGGCGGCGGCCGGGCCCCCTGCGGGGGCTGCGGGGCAGGGGGACTCGCCGCGCCGGCCCCTCGCGCGGGCTCCTCGGCGCTCACCCGCCCTCCCGCGGGCGCCAGGGAGGGGCTCCGGGAAGGGCGTCGGGACCGGGTACTGGTCGTGCCCAACCTGGGCGTCGGGACCACCCCCTGCCGGCCCCGCCGTCCGGGTGGGCGCGGGGCGGGCGCGGCCGGCGGCGCCCGAAGAGCTGTCCATGGTGTCTCAGAGCAGCGCCCGCGCCTCGCCGAGCCGGGCAGGCGACGGGAAGAGGCTGAGCCGGCTGTGGAACAAGCCTGGACGCCCTGTTTTCTGCCTGGGGGCGCCGAGCATTGGGGAGTCCCAGCGTGAAGGATGCAGAGTGGGGAGCCCCCAAGCAGGATCTCCAGACTCAGGCAAAAACATGGCTGTCCTGAGGCCGAGAGGCATCTATCTCTGGTGGTCCCTGCACAAATAGCTTTTTGCTAAGCTAAATTCCAAGCTGGAATTTAATAATGAAAGGCTTTTACATGTCATTTTCCAACAAATTATACTCCCTGATGGATGTCAATGGGCCCCACAGACTTCTCATTCTGTTTGCACTTCATAGATCTAAATATGGGGATGAAGTCAAAGCTGAGGGGGCCAAAAGGAATTGAAAACCTGAGGCCAGCAGTCGGGAAACTGTTTCCACTTGCCTTTGCTTTCTCTTTATCTTTCCCCCTCGTTTTTGTTTTAACAGCACAAGCAGAATTTAAATTTGGTCTATTGCAAAAAATCATTTCCCCCTCCAGGGCCCTGTCATGTGACTTAACATTTCTTCATCCATTTTATTTTTTTATTTTTTTTTTTTTTTTTTTTTTTAAATCACAACTATTTTTTTTTTTTTTTATAGAGGCATGCTTTATTTATTTGTTTGCTGGTTTGTTTGTTTGTTTTTGTTTATACATGCACTGGGTACAGTCAGAAGCGCGGGAGGGTGAGAGAATTCACCAGAGCCAGAGCGGGGAGCAGAGCAGGCAGAAGGACCGAAGTACACTGCTGAGGGGAGCAGCGGGCGGCAGGAGAGGTCTGCGCGCCATGTGGGACCCTCCTCCGGTGGCCGGGGAGCAGCCGGGGATCGAACCGGCGCCGCAGAGGCCGCGCGCAGTTTCGCAACCCAGCGCTCAACCGCTGCGCCACCGGGGAGGCCCTCTTCATCCATTTTAGAGAAGCTGGACCCACCCTTGTTTCAGAATACTAAAGAAGCCATAAATCAATAAAAAGAGGACACTTCTTTTCGAACAGATGTGCACAGATACTTGAATGTAGTTCTGAGAACTGGAGAAAATTTTCTCTTATTTAGTGCTATCTCCTTAGAAAAAAAATGGTTTTGTTCTTTGTAGCAAAATCTCAGACATCAGTCTCAAAATTAAATTCATATTAAGATAATCTACTAGTCTGTGGTTGCTTTTCTTTCCAGAACAATCCATTTTAATTGGAGATTGCATTAGACAAGAAAACTAAATGGGAGCGGGTAAAAATTAAATTTTCTTATTTGCCTTTTCAGGTATAATGCCTCTACAGCCCACGCAAAGGACTGAAACAGCAAAAACTATGATGTTGAATTTGCCCACCTCAAAACCTTCCACTTCCTGTGTCTGTGCAACACAGAAACACTGCCTTTGTCAGAGTGGGGAATGTGGGTTCTAGGTCCTTTTAAACTATTCTTTTTTTAAAAAAATTGTTTATACATACAAGAACTGGGGCACAGGCCAGAGTTGGGGGTGGGGGAGAGAGGATTCACCAGAGACAGAGCAAGGGAACAGAACAGGCAGATCGACCGAAGTACACTACTGAGGGAGCAGTGGGTGAGTCAGGAGAGGTCTGCTGCACCATGTGGGTAGCTCCCTGGCTGGGGATTGAACTCGTGCTATCTGCAGTGGCTGCAGATAGCTTTATAGGTTGCATCTTAATCCCTTGTACCACCCTCTAGGTCCTTTTAGAGGCAAGTCATTCTGCTTATTCCTGACTTCTTTTGATTTTCCAAATCCTTTCAAAATAGATTTTAGTCATGAAATAGACATGCACCCAGAATTGAAAGCATAAGGGCAATCTTTTTTTTTTTTTTAATAAATTTTATTGTTATATTCCCCATACAATTGCAGCCCCCCCATTCTGACCCCAATCCCTCCCCTCCCGCCCCCGCCCCCCTAAAAGTGTCTCTGGTTCATAGTATTTTGTTGATTTTGATTTTCACTTTCTTATAGTTATTTATTTTCCTGGTCCCTTATTTAAGTTTTCTAGATTCCTGCTGAGTGAGACCATCCGGTATTTTTCTTTTTCTTTTTGGCTTATTTCACTGAGCATGATCCCTTCCAGCGCCATCCATGTTGCTGCAAATTGCATGTGTTTATCTTTTTTGAATGCTGAGTAATATTCCATGGTATATATGTACCACTTCTTCTTGATCCAGTCATCTATTTTTGGGCATTTGGGTTGTTTCCAAAGCTTAGCTATTGTAAACAGTGCTGCTATAAACATAGGGGTGCAGGTGTTCTTTGGAATTGATGTTTCTGTGTCCTTTGGGTAAATACCTAGGAGTGGAATTGCTGGATCATATGGAAGCTCTATGTTTAGTAGGTCCAGAAATCTCCACACAGCTCTCCACAGTGGTTGGACCAGTTTGCACTCCCACCAACAGTGCAGAAGAGTTCCTTTTTCTCCACACCCTCGCCAACATTTGTTGTTGCTAGTTTTTTTAATATGTGCCATTCTCACTGGTGTAAGATGGTATCTCATGGTAGTTTTGATTTGCATTTCCCTGATGACAAGTGATGTTGAACATTTTTTCATATGCCTGTTGGCCATTTGCATTTCCTCTTCAGAGAAGTTTCTTTTTAGCTCTTCTGCCATAAGGGCAATCTTAATAGTAGCTTTAAAAAACTGTTTTCTTGTCCTTCTTCATATATTTATTTCTATTTTGTTACAGCACTTGAAAACAGCTGGGTGAATATTCACCAATCCAGAAGAGTGCCTTTGGGATGGGCTGACTTAATAAAATACAGGTGAAGTGGTACACACAAACTTCTTAGTGCAGTCCTAGGATCTACAAAGACAGGCAGATACCTTCTTGACTCTTGAAAATTAGCAATGAGAGCGAAACCACACCACTGCCCAAAGATACCCAACTCCTAATCCTGGAAACCGATGAATGTTTATGTGGAAAACAAGGCTTTATAGATATGACTAAAGGTTTTGAGATTTTGGATTATCTTGATAGGCTCTAAATGCAATAACAAATGTCTTTATAGGGAGACAGAGAACACCCCCTAGACCCCACAGAGAAATGTGACCACAAGTCAAGGAATGTCAACAGCCATGGCGGCTGGAGGAGGACAGGAGATTCTTCCCTAGAGACTTTGGAGGGAGCACGGCCCTACCAACACCTTGATTGCAAACTTCTCTACAATTGTGAGAGAATTAATTGTTGTTGCTTTAAACCACCCTGTTTATTGTAACGTGTTACAGCAGTCACAGAAAAACTTAAATATAAGGTTTATGTGACTTTCCACCAGAAGAGAAACTGAGCCAGCAAGATAGCCCCAGGCAGGTGTTTCAGATATCAGCTCCAATAGCTTCAACAAATTGAAGACAATCACCCTGATTTCCAGGTGTTGATTTTTGACTAGAGTATTTCTCCTGTGGGCAATTCTCTGTGTCACATTGAAACAATCACTATTTTTTTCTATAGATCAAAAATACTCATGTAGTGATTTGATGTAGACCAGTCTAATAGTATATACCCAGTGAAGCGAGGATTTAGAAACTTAGAAATGACTAACAATTATCCCAAAAAACAATATTAGAAAAACTATACTAAGTTTTAAGACTACAAATCAATAGACCCTCTTTTCCTTACAGGCTGGGTTTAATTTTTTTAAATTACAGAAAACTTTTGGCAAATTGAATCCTGTCTTTTTTAACAGCTTCTTCTCGGGTTACATAGACTAGAGCTAACTTTATGAGGATGTGCAGACCTATTAGTGTATAGAAAGGAACAGTTGCCCTGTTAAAGAGAAAACAGTGGCCTTGAAATGTAATAAGAGTAGGGAGCAAAATGAATTAGCTATTTGCTTTAAACAAAGTCACAGTAATCAGAAATCCTGAAAGTAGATAATACAGCAAGCTTGAGAGCAGAATCATTGAGAAAACCAAACGAAAATTCAGAGGCTGAAAAACTGATCACAAATACCAAAGGTAAGGAAATTGTTACTGAACAGGAAACTTGTGACCAAAAATGGAACGAGACCAACATAAGAGAGTTGAAGTGAAGGGTGTTTGTTTTGATGAAACACAAGAATCCTTGAGGAAATCAAAGACAGAGCCAGACCAGGGCTTGGCCTTACTGCAGGACACTCACTCTCCCAACTGGATCTCAGTCCCAAAGCAGCAGGTGGCTCTGAACTCTCAAGATCTAAGGTGACATGTAAAAGGTAAGCTTTTATGGTCAAAGTGTGCAAAGTTGCTTATGATGGTTTCCAAAGGGTTTCTCAAGCCTCGTGTCAAAAACATGTTTTGAATCAAGAGTGATAGATAAGGTGCATTTTACTAAAGATCTTAACTAAAAGACCAGGTACTAATGGTATATATTCTTAGTATATTTAGTGAAAATTGCTGTACTGGGCATTGTCATTTACTGGGTGATTCTAGCTTCTACATTTGAGAGTTGAGGATAAGCCAGGTCCAATTACTGGGGCCTGGAGATCCAGAAACAGGCCAGGGGGGCAGCTGGTCAATGTTGTACATCAACACTGGTATCTTATACCAATACCGAGCTGGTCTGCCTTTGCTGGGCAATTAGAAGCCACTCTCTGGAGTTGTGAACTCAATATCCTTAGGCAGTTTCAGTTCTGGAAGGGAGTCTCTGAAACATATCAATGACAGTTACCATTGAAGCCCAAGGCCTCTGTGACATCCAGACATATTTCCTACTTCTTGCTTCCTGTACAAGTTCTGGTGTTTTATTGTTTGCATTTTCATTTACTTCAAATGGCAGATCAACATGTTCTTGGCCATAACCAGTGGATGGCCTTCCTTTATAATATGCATATTACCAGTTAGAGATGAGGTTTTTTTGTACCCATAAAGAATCACTACAGTGTAGCAGCTTCCATTTTCCTACTTTTTGCTGCTCTACAACATTTGACCCCTTTTAGGAGGGTTTCATGATTTCAGGGCAAGCAGCACGTCAAACACAAAATAGGCATTTGTTGAAATTCATTAGCCACGCACAGAGGGTAAACCTTAGTGTTTATAAATTATAACTCAATAAACCTGACTCATGAAAAATTAGGGAATCTACATACATATATATATATATATATATATATTTATGACAGGTACTTACTCTAAGTCTTGCACAGGTTTTGGCAAATTCTGGGGGATGATGTCATTACTGCAGGCAAGTGTGGTTCAAATCAACTGCAGTCCTCTGTGGGTCGATGTGGACCATACCCATCTTCCTACCTAAGCCTGACTACCTGCCGCTAAGTGTCCTACAAGACCCTGATCTCACACTTCCCAAGAGCTGCTTTCCACCGAAGCCCAAGAATGGCAGCACTATAAAAGCCAGGTTGCTCCTGAAGACATACGATGCCTCCAAAGTGCAATTCTGGGCTAAGGACTTGTCAGCCCTGCTTATACTTTCTTAGAACTGTACCCATGTGTGGGACCTCCCTGGTGGCACAGGGGTTAAAGACAGCACTATCAAGCTATTGCCAGCCACTGCAGCTCCCAGTTTGATCCTCAGCAGGCCAGGGAACAACCCACATGGTGCAGCAGACCTCTCCTGCCTTGCCCACTGCTCCCCCTCAGCAGCATATTTCAGTAGATCTGCCTGTTCTGCTCCTCACTCTCTGCTGAATCTTCTCACCACCCCCCACCCCACCCCACCCCTCACCTCTGGTCTACACCCAGTTCTTGTATGCAAAAATTAATATTTAAAAAAAAAAACTGTACCCATGTGACTTTCCTTAATTGCTTCCCTCTCTCACACATGGGTCAGACCTGCCTCATGAGCGCTCTCTCAGCTTTCTCCAGCTCCCTCCTATCCTCCTACTTGTTTCCCACCAATATATCTCTTGAAGTTCAAATGCCATTTTGGTGACTGCCTGTCCCACCTCCACCAGGATTAAAAGGCCCTGGAATGTTTACTCTCTCACTCTGAGGGCCAAGAACTGCTCCCAGTTACATTATCTGATGCACAGGCCAAGAGAAAGCCCTCATGCAGAGCTGCAGGTGCGTAGGACACCAGTGGCATCAGCAAGGATATGGGTGGAGCACCTCCATCATCCAGCACAAGATGTAATCAGCTTTTATGAGAGTGAGTTATATTGTCTCAGAAAATAACTTTCCCTTTCAAAAACCATCCATACAAATGTTGGAGTTAACTCAGAAGACTGCTACAGAGAAAAGATAAAACTAACTTCATTAAAATGTGAACCAACCTCTGAATTTATCTTCTGATAATTTCCTTCCTAAGAATGCCCTCTACTATTTTAGGAATGAAAACTTCCTGGCTGAGATTTGAGAAGCACTTGTTTTATGTATAGTTCTCTAAATTCATCAACTTACATCAAGGTATGGTGGGCAATCCTATTCCTAAAACCAAACCAGCCTGATGGATTTCATAGGATAAAAAGGAAAAAGTCTGAGTTACTGCAGATAGGAAAAAGTAATCAGTCTAAGTTTAAGGCACAAATGAGGTGCATGTTACATATGCATATGTACATACACACACATACATATATATGCACACTCATGTCTATATGTTTTATTCCACTGAAGTTAAGAACAATTGTTCTCAATATAATTCTATTTAGTAGGCCACTAAGATGCAACAAAAAAATTCATCCAGAATGAGAATGTAGGGATAAGTAATATTCCCACAGTAAAGATAAGACTGGCAGAGCAGGGCCTCCCAGCGGTGCAGCGGTTGAGCGCTGGGCTGTGAAGCTGTCTGCAGCCTCTGCAGCGCCGGTTCGATCTCCGGCCGCAGGCGAGGGTCCCACATGGCACGCAAACCTCTCCTGTCTCGCCCACTGCTCCCCTCAGCAGTGTATTTTGTCAGTCTGCCTGTTCTGTTCCCTGCTTTGGCTCTGGTGAATTCTCTCACCCTCCCGTGCTTCTGACTGTACCCAGTGCTTGTATAAATAAATCTTAAAAAAAAAAAAAAAAAAAAGATTGGCAGAGCAAATGGAATGCATGACACTGTTCTAAATACTGGCTGACTTGACCAAGGGTGCATACGCTTATACACGATCAGAATCATCTGAAATGCTCTAGAATTAGTCACCAGCAAAATACAACAAAGACTATATTTAAAAATTAATTTAATGCTTGGCTAAAGCTTAATTACATATATAATTATCAAACAATAGTCCTTAATTTCCAAAAAATTCCTCTTTTGAAAATCACAGAATCAGAAAGCATAAACTTTAAAACAAGTTCTTTGAATATTTACAACATGGTATAAACATTATAGAAGACCATGGGTATTAAATTGCCTGGGTGCGGCTAATCAGCAAGGCGTATTCTTTTATTGCATATATAACTCACATATGTGGGATTTTAAATATAATGAAAGAATACTAAATTCTGATGCATGAATTTTTAAGCTGGTCAGGTAGTAAAACCATGAAAAAGACAGGACAGTCAGCCCAAACCATGCAGTTAGGTTGTGGGTCTATTAATTCCAAAAATTAAACTTCGAAGTTCTTTTCAAAAGCCTATGTTGCATATATTATTTAGCGTTCTCATCAAACCCACATTTGACTGTAACGCTGATTCAAGGAAGAAAGTCCACCACTCACCCATGACTAAGTCTACACTCAACTCTCATTTTTAAGGCAGCACAGCTACAATGACAGCAACTGCTAACCAAAAGGTGATGAAACTTAGTCACTTGCCAGCCCTTTTCTTGCAACAGTGTAGTAATTTCCCTAAGACAATTTGCTACTGAATAATTTTCTGCTGTTAAAAGGCTTACTCTGTAGAAAAACACCACAAATTCCCAGTGTGGAAGTTAACTCCATGGTGGTATAAATATACATATGCATAATTACACAATTTACACTCACACATCATTTACAGAGAACAGTTAACCAAGAGGGTAAATTTGAATGACCATATAAAGTACTTCTGTAAACAAGGTATGACAGGCAGTAAGGAAAACATTCATAGGCTTCCTAGAAATAATCTCAATTCCTTTCATTCTGAAGAAACCGCAGTTAAGGACACAGTTGAATATTAATAATGTTCATTGTATTAAAACAAGAATCAATATTTTACAGTTTAAGAAACTTTACATATATACAAAATTTTTACATTGGGAATGGTATGTATTAAAGCAATAGGTTTTTCAGTCTCACAGATCTATTTTCCTTCAATCAAAGACTTAAATTCTTTCACATTGTGGTCACTTGCAACAGATGTAGCATGATCCAGAGCCCGAACACTTGCAAGGAGTTTTACTATCTGTTTTATATTTTCCCTAAAAGAGAAAAAAAAATGTAGCAGCATATCATTAGTATAAAAAAAGTCTTAAGGGGAAATTTGTTAATGACTTTTTAAGGTTTTGCAATCAATTTTTTCCCAAGCACACACTTTTAAAAAAGGCAAACAAATATGTACAAACTATATACAGAAGGGTAAAATATATATATATATATATATATCCATATTCAACAAAATGCCATGAGTTTAAATGAGTAGCCCAGAGACACAGACCCCACTTTCAAGATAAAAACACCTAAAAATCTCATTCAGCTCTGGTGGGGTAAGACAGGGGAATTAATCTCCAGACTATTTCAGGGCCCTTCCTCCCATTCCTTTCTCTTCTAGAGTCCCAGTTCTTTATGCCCGAACACAAATTATGTGTTCAGATGCGGCATAATTCCACTCCTCCATAATTCCCAGGAAGAACGTGACCTGGTATCCTATCAGCACACCCAGCAGGCATTCTGACGCCTTACTAAGTGATCCTCACTTCACACTCATCAAAATAACCTGGGGCTGTTAAAATACAGACCACCAGGCCTCACCCCCAGGGCTAACTCCTAAGGTTGGGATGGGGTCTGAGAAATCTTTATTTTTAACAAAGCTCCAAATGCTAACAATGCTGTTGGTATAAGAACCACACTTCTTGAGTGACTACTGTAACATTTAGTTTGAACCACTTGGAGAAACAGCATACAATGCTACATTTTAACTGTCTCTTCTTTCTATAAAGTTGCAGTAAGTACCTTTTAAAAGGGAAGGATTATAATATGTAACTTTGCAACCTATGTGGGATCTACTTCATGTGCACTGCATACAGCAGGTGGCTAAATAGCTGCAGAAGTTTTTTTCTTGGAGAAGTACTTATTTGTTGGTATTAAGGCCAAACAAAAACATACACGTATGTATGCACAAATATATACATGTGTGTACATACATATCAAAGTCTAAAAAGCAAATAGGATTTATTTAAGAAAATACAACACACTCAGTAAAAATATTAGTCAATAATTAGCAAGCAACACCACAATGACACACACTAAGAATAAAGATAAAATATACACCAAAGTCTGTCCAAAAATTCTACACTGAAATCTGATTATTTACTTTGATTTTAAATTTTACCTTAAAAACAGCATATTTTTCTCTCAAGAAAATAAGATTCTTTTTCATAGAAGGGGAATAAGGAAAATATTTTGTATTAGGTTATGGCTAATGATGTGAACTAAATGAAAAGGAAACTAACATTAGAAGGGATATGTGAAATATAACTTTCAGAAAGAAAATTTATTCAAATCATCCTAGTTGTAAGTTACTTTTTATGCTAGCGATTTATGCCAGAATCATAAATATCCAAGACAATGTCCACAAAGGGATGTTTCATTCATTCCTAGTTTACAACCCCTGTTAAAAACTGTACTGAGGGCCTCCCCTGGTGGCGCAGCAGTTGGGCGCTGGGTTGAGAAGCCGCCCGCAGCCTCTGCAGCACTGGTTCAACCCCCGGCTGCCGGCGAGGGTCCCACATGGTGCGCAGACCTCTCCTGCCTCCCGCTGCTCCCTTCAGCAGTGTACTTCGTCAGTCTGCCTGTTCTGTTCCCCGCTCTGGTGAATTCTCTCACCTTCCCGTGCTTCTGACTGTACCCAATGCTTGTATAAATAAATAAATAAATCTTAAAAAATAAAAAAACAAAAAACCACACACAAACTGTACTTAAGTGGCAACCACAAAAATATCAAGAGAGACTTCTAGTCCAGGATAAGTACAGAACAAAAATGTTCACAATATAACCTTCAATATACTTTGGCTGTTAGTGACTGTCCTTTCTAGGGTGTACAACGGTGTGATAATAAGCATCCAAAGACCAGGATCCATGACATTCTAAAGGCTGAGACCTCCCCAATGCTCCAGCAAAAGACACAGAGAACAAAGAGTCATTTATTCTCGAGGGCTAATCCTTACTAAGAAGTCTTTCCATTAGGCCTCCATAAATAACATATTTTTAAAAAATTGCGTAAATCTACAAAAATATAGAATGATTTGTATTTTTGGTACATACACCAATACTAAGTAAACATACAGATTAAAGTAAAATATAAACATGTGTCTATTTAAAACATTTTAATAGAATGGGTTTAAATATGACAACCCAAAGACTTTAGAAGTCCCGATTCATTAAATAATCACAATTACCTCGCGTTTCTTTTTTCCACATCAGAGCATCCTATACTGTTTCTGTAAATTGTATCTGCCAAGTGTACAAGGTAGCGACAGAAGTTTTCTAACTGAGAAATAGTTCTTTCTCCTTTCAGATTCATAAACCACTGCTTGGGGAAACAGTTGATTACCTATGAAAAATGCAAAATAAAACAGTTTAAGCAAGATAAATTGGCTAAAAGCTGAATCCAGAGAATGGATATAGGGTATTTATGTAGGAGACTTGCTGCTGGGCTGTATTAACTAATTACTTTGAAGGGGCAGTCTTCCATTTCTTTTCCTTATTTCCCTGCCACTTTCCTGACACCTCACCTCTTTGACCCTTTCTCTCACCCACCTCACTTATTAAGTATCTGGCTTTATCCAATCAACCACTGTGTAAATGTCAGTATCTGTTTCTCATTCTGACTTGCTTTACTACACCTAATTCCCTCAAACTCCTTCCACTTTGCTGTCAAATGGCAGCATTTCGTTTTTTGTTATGACAGAATAGCAGTCCACCAAGTGCTAGATCATATCTTCTAATCCAATTCTCTATCAGCAGTAGTTTGTTTCCATGTTTTAGCTGCTGTACATGGTGCAGTAGTGTAGAGCTTATAGTTTTTTGAGGTGATGGTTTCATGTTTTTAGATAAATGTCCCAGGGTGGAGCTTCTGGGTTGTTACTCTATTTCCCGTTTTTAGCTTTTTATGGCAAATCTAGATCACTTTCCAAAATCGCCATGCCCATCTACATTCCCACCAACTGTGTCACAGGGTCCTCCTTCTCCACATCCTCTCCACACACTAGCTGCTGGGTCTTTTTAAGTGTGCCATTCTCATGGTCAGATAACAACTCGCTCTTCAAAGAAAACAATTTACCTTAACTTACATGCAGTCAAAAACCACAATTCTCTCTCATTTAACTCACATTTTGGGCTTTTTTGATGCTGTCATCTCCATATTCTGAATTCTGAAAAGCCATGAGAATGTATCTGTTCAGTAAACCATCTATTGATAATTCCTGGAGAGTTTTATTGGAAAAAATGCCATACCATTGAAGAAAATTCCCTAATAGCTGTGAAAAAAAATTTAGCAAAAAGAAATATGAAACAATTAAATCAGGTATAATATAAATGACATAGTAAGATAACTTATGACACATAGTACCTTGGCAAAGCACTAATACATATGTTCCTTTAAAGGACCCAGATAGTTCCTAGAATGTCGGAGGACTTAAATCCTAAATTTTAATCAATTTAATTAAAATTAATATTTAAATAATCACATATAGCTTAGTTTAGATATAGAACATTTCCATCACCACAGAAGGTACCACTGGGCCAGTGCTAATTCTTAAATAAATGTTTCCATTCAAAATCAGGCCTTAGCTAGTCCCATAACATTCCCATCCCCACCCCTGGGCAAGACAATTCTTTGTGACTATAACACTGCTGGATTTCACTGCACCAGATTCTGTCACTTGGACTTCTCAAGCTATTCAAGCTCCATACATACAAAGTGAAAGCCCCCAGGCCATCCCACCATGAAGTCTAAGTTTCCAAGTATTTCTCAACTCAGTGAATGGTAATATCCAACTACTCAGGCCAGCCAGAAGTCTGAATGTCCTCCTTGACCTCTTTGTCTCTAGCTGTTTAGTTGTACATTTCTCAGTTCCTGTGGGCCTTTCTCTCCCCAACACATACATATAAGCCACCAGCATCTCCTTCTGGACCCTGCAGCTACTCAGGTGATTATGAGCTCTTCAACAGTCTTTCTGAAGCAGTTACATGAGAAAATGAAAACTCACAGAAAATGATTTCAGTGACCCTTAGTTAATTTTCCCAAGGATAGTACATACAAAAGAAGCTAGTACCACTGAAGATGCCCTGGGGTGGGGGAGGGGGAGAGTTCAGCATAGACAAGGGATTATGGCATCAGGTATTATTCTTTCACTGAACCAAGGTTGAGAAGGGTTGCTCAAGGACTGAGGCTGGTGTGAGTTAGATTCTTTTCTCTACTGTTTACATGGAATGACCTCGGGGAGAACAACAGTGTCTACTGATAGAGCTGTTGTGAGGATTCAACAAGGTATCTACATAAAGGGTAGGGAACACTGCTTGGCATATAGTTAAATAAGAAATGAACACTAATGCCCATTTTCACTCCAATCCATTATCTCCACATAGCAACCAGGGTAATCTTAAACATGGCAACTTGTTCATGTCATTTCCCTGCTAAAAACTCTTCCATGACCCACACACACATATATCACCAACTATCTTCTAAAAGATACAAAAGAAATCCGATGAAGAAATGATAATCTTTCTTTCCAACAGTGGTCTCACTGTTTCTTCATAAAAATGAAGAAACTTACACACTCTGGAAGACTTTTGCAAGAATGAGGACAAGTCACAGACTAGGAAAAAAAGAAAACTCTTTGCAAATCATCTATTTGGTAAGACTTGTTTCCAGAATATAGAACTCAAAGTACAATAAGAAAATCCAATTTTAGGGCCTTCCCAGTGTTGCAGAGGGTTGAGCACAGCGCCGTGGAGCTGTCCACAGCCTCCACATGTGGGTTCGATTCCTGGTCGGCCAGGGAGATTCCTGCATAGCATGGCAGACCTCTCCTGTCGCACCCACTGCTCCTCTCAGCAGTGCTTTTGATCTGTCTGCCTGTTCTGTTCCCCACTCTGTATCTGGTGGGTCCTCTCACCCTCCTGCACCTCTGGCCTGTACCCAAGCAGTTGTATAAATAAAAAATAAATCTTTAAAAAAAAAAAAAAAACTTGACATGTATACTGCTTAAAAAAAAAAAGAAAATCCTATTTTAAAAAATGAGCAGAATATACAGAAACTTCATAAAAAAGAAAAAAGGAATATATATAGATGGCAGACAGGCACACAAAAGCATGCTCAATATCGTCAGTCATTAAGGCTACAAATTAAAACAATGAGATGCCACCACAGACTTGACAGGATGACAAACACTGAAAATAACAAGTGGGTGTGCAGCAAGAATGATGAATATCTGAGTAACCAGAACACTAATATTGCTGGTTTGGAAAACAATTTTGCCTGCATACTTACACAAGTGAAACGGAAACTTTACATACCCAGAAAAAAACCAGCATTCTAACACTTATAGAAGTTTCATTCATAATTACCCCAACTTGGAAATAATCCCAATGTCCCTCAACTGGAAAAATGAATAGAAAACAAAACAAACTATGCTATATCCACTAAACAATGGAATATTACTTAGCAATAAAAAGCAATGAACCACCAATGACACAATCACACTGATAAATTTCAAATTCATGATGTTAAGTGGATGGAGTCAGAATCAGTGACCAGATATTTCATTCACAAGATTTCTTGTAAAGACAATCATAGGGGGAAAAAAAAGACAGACAGAAAAAAACCCAAAAAACAACAATAATAAAAAGAGGGGGATGGCCAGAATATAGGAATAGGCTTGACTACAAAGGGACATGGAGAATTTTGGGGGACATTGTGTTATGTATCTTGATTTGCATAGTGATTGCATGACTATATTTGTTCATCAAAACTGACAGAACACCCTCTAAAAGAGTGAATACTACTGTATGTAAACTATACCTAAAATAAAAACCAGAAAGAATAAGTCCTTTTGTGACCTCCTATGGCTTTAGGATGAAGGTCAAAGTTTTCCACATGACCTAGTTGCTTCTGTTATCATCTGGACATTTATCTCCTCAGTTCTTCTAGTTTACCCTGCTTCTCCCTCACTCAGGGACAACTCCATTTATTCTTTCAGCCTAATACCTTAAATATCACTTTAGGATATTGACCAGTAAAGATCCCTATGCCTGTGTTATATGCTCCCATACTGTCTTGAATGTCCCCTTTAATTCACACCTGCGATCACTTGCTAGCTACCTGTCAACTGTGCTGGATTATGAACTCCATGAAGGCCACACTTCTACCTGTTCAGTGCTATGAACCCAAACTCAGACAAGAACCTGGTCCTTTACTTTCCGAATAAACTGTGGTTTAGCAAGGCACTTGGTTGACTGGTTTGTTCCTTACTTTGGAACTCAGAATTTATTTACTCCTGTAGAAATACCAAACCTGAGCAAACTTTTGGAACAAAATTAGTTTGTAAAGTAGAGACTTTGTACATGTAAACTGACTTAAGTCTATGGAGCTACTTAACAAAGTATATAATTACTTTTCAAATAATAATGCAGGAATTCAAACAAAATCTGAAGCCTTTTGGACACCCTGTGGACACATACCTTAACTGAAGACCAAAACTGTCGTTGAAAAAACAAGTAAGGCCCAGAATTTTTGTTTTCCAAGACACTAAAAGAGAAACACCACGATCAAATATTTTATATGCAAGCATCATCATGAGAGCTCTCTACAAGCAAAATAGGTAAACAAAAGAAATAATTTTCAAACAACTATATTCCTAAAGATAGTAAGTTTAAAAAGTCATAGAAATTTATTCTGACACATGGAGAAAGAACAAAAAGTATTAGTTGCTTTGTTCTGTTTAAAGGGCACAATTTCCCCACTGAGCTTTAAGTCTCTTTGGGCTATAGAACCACATATCTTGAAAGCAACTTCAAGGTAACTTCAGCTTTCCAAAATCTAAGAAGCCTTCTCTGGAAGATAATGAAGATTATCTTTAATGTTTTTAGGGGGTTACTTACTTTTTGGGATATAAGGGCATGAATACATCATCATCTAAAGTTCTTCTCATTCTCAATAAAAGTGCTTTTAGGTATACCTAAACAAAAGTGGATAAATTTTAGTAAGAGTTTGATAAAAGTTAAATTTTAAGAAAAACTATATTCCAAATTATATAACTGCATATTCAATTGTCTTCTCAAATTTTTCATTGAAGGCCCATATTAAACATGTACTGTTCTATGAATCTACCCCTCAACAACTATCAAGCAATAAAACCATTAGAAATTCTTCAACCCCTTAGTATACTATGTAAAGATTTAAGATCAGACACATAATTTTGTTCTTACTTTCTTTATTTATGCATATAAGAACTACAGATGCAGGGGGTGAGAGGATTCACCAGAAGATAGAGTGGGAAGCAGAACAGGCAGATCTGCTGAAATACACTGCTGAGGGGAGCAGCAGGCAAGACATGAGAGGGCTGCTGTGCCATGTGGGTCAGCTCCCTGGTTAGGGACTGAACTCATGCCACAGTGGCTGGCGATAGCTTGATAGTGACATGTCTTTAAACCACTGCACCACCAGGGAGGCCCAATTTTGTTCTTAAAATGAGGACAATGAAAATGTACCAAGGTACCTTTTCCATGCCTGACTAGCATATGAACAGCTCGTGAAGGATGACAGCAATCTGAAGTTTGGGAACTAGCTATAAAACAATACTTAGTTATCTGATGTGCTGCTGAAATGTTGTAGTATTTACATTATCAACTGTTACTCATTCCAGTATTTTTATCCCTCCTTCTCCTCTAAAAAGTCCAGTCCTTTTTTTTTTAAAAAAAAAAAAAAGATTTATTTATTCATGCATGCAAGGACCGGGGTACAGGCCAGAGGTGCGGGAGAGTGAGAGGATTCACCAGAGACAGAGCGGGGAACAGAACAGGCAAACTGACTGAAATACACTGCTGAGGGGAGCAGTGGCCGAGACAGGAGAGGTCTGCTGCACCATGTGGGTATCTCCCTGGCCGGCTGGGATCGAACCCGCACTGCAGAGGCCACAGACAGCTGCACAGCGCTGCGCTCAACCCCTGCGCCACTGGGGAGGCTCAAAAATCCAGTCCTTAAGAGGGTATTTAGTTCCTAAGACTGGAAAGGGGGTGGGTGAAGAGAAGGGTAGAGAATAGCAAAAAGAGCAGCTACGCAGACTAAGACCCTCTCCTTCTATAGATGTTAAAACTGGAAACGATTATGTCAAATTTTGTATATTTTAGGCTACAAGCCGGAGAACCAAACTATTCTGACTGGCTTAGAATGTAAACCATTGATTCTTTAAACTCTTGGACTCATTGTCAAAAGGGGGGTATGTGTGTGAGAGAGAAATCTTTATAGATAGTAATTAAATTACCTGTGTATTTTTGTTTTCTGCATTCACTACTGAAGGATATCCATTTATTAGTTTTAGTGTAATTCCAACCATTCTTGATGTCTGTGTTGTAGAAAAAGGATCCCACATATTTTCAGCTATCACTATTAAGAAAGAATTAGGGTGCGCTGAGATACAGAAATAAATTGCAGTCGACTTAAATCTGATATCAAGTAGTTGTCAACTTGTAAATGCTAATCCTGATCTATTTGTCCTCTCTCTATAGTATAAGCTTCAGCATTCGTTGTTCTATTAACAATGGTAATGATGAAGATGAAGCAAAACAGTCCTCTTATTTTTCTGGAACCCAGTGAAAATAAGGGAAGGGGGAGGATTGTATATTTCTATATTCTAGGAGGTGGTGTCCCAGCACCAAGACTTTTAAATGCTCCCACAGCAACAATTCCTAATCTTTTGTGAAAAATTTGAAGAAATAATGAACCTGTTCCCCAGAAAAACACTTGTCCCCCTGCAAAACTCTCTGCTTCAGGCATTCTTTAATAAGAGTCCCTGAAATTCACCTATGATATTGCCCCCAACTCCAGTCCACTCTAAGGCGGTCTTTCAGTCCCAGGATAAGAAAACTCTATGCTTAGCTATCTGTGCCAGGTGTTATCTTTATCATTTATGATGCATTTTTAATGTAGAAATATGCTTGGGTTAAAAAAAACTTTAAAATCTTCAAAATTTAAAAAAGATTTGAGAAACAGATTAAAACAGAATTAAGAAACCCAGTAAGTATAGGTGTTCAATCCAGAAATCTCTACCTGTTAATTTGGGGAGAATCACCTTTTCCACAATGGTAGGTAATAGCGCCACATCCACATCATCTTTTTCTTGCTCTCGTTCTTCACAACCATAAAAGAGCAAAGATTCAAACCATAGCATATTCTCAAAGTCACGACATTTTGCCTAAAAGATATTAAGAAGGTCATTCACACACTTAAAATAGAGGCTATTACTGCCTTCTAGCCATAAGTGTAAAAGGAAATGGGTTTCACCTTCAATCATACACAAATTAACACTGGAAAAAATATGTGAAACTTTTGTTTTCAGACAACAGACCATAGGAAGTGCAGGTCCAGGCTCCTCAAAGAAAGGAATCAAGTAAATGAGCTCCGGGTCAGCAGAGCAGCAAAGAGCAAGAGACCCTAAGCAGAGCACAACAGTTTGCTGGAAACTAGGAGGTCAGGGAAACTGAGACAGATGAAGCTGTGAGGCAGAAGAAGGAGTTACATAGAAGAACAACTCCAAAACCCATATAGAAGTCCTTTTGAGTCTTTGCTATCCACTACTAAGACACACAGGCACCAGACGAAACACCACAGGTCTGGCAAAGAACCTCTGGAGGTGGGAGCGAAATGGTTCCCAGAGCTCTTATTTTTTTCTGTTCTGTTTCCAGGACTTTAACCTTATTCCTCTTTTCTTTAGAGTTCACAGTCAAGCTGGTTAATCTCGTTAATACCCATGTCTCCATCCATATGCTAGTAACTTCCAAAACCCTATCTTAATTTTTTAAAGATTTATTTATTTATGCATACAAGAGCTGGGGTATGGGCCAGAGATAGGGGTGTGTGTGAGAGAGAGGATTTACCAGACACATAATGGGGAATAGAACAGGCAGACTGACTGAAATACACTGGTGAGAGGAACAGCGGGGAGACAGGAGAGGTCTGCCTTGCCATGTGGGTTGCTGCCTGGCTGGCTGGGGATGGAACTCGTGCTGCAGAGGCCACCCACTGCTTCATAGTGTGGTGCTCAACCCCTTGCACCACCAGGGAGGCCCCCCCCAAACCATATCTTAAACAAAAACACTCTTATGTTGTTGAGTCTGGTCTCCTCCCTTATAAACCAGGCCAACAAGTCCTACCAACCCCACCTCCTTAACTTATCAATTCATCTCACCCTCCTGATTTCTAGTTCAGGTTCTCATTTCACACATGCTGCATTGAGCTTTCCCAAGAGGTTCTAAGGTTTTCTAGGATTAAAGGACAAAGTTACTATTCATTTTTGTTCATATCCCAGTGTCACTACATAAAATTTTACCTGAGAAATATATGTAAATTGAAAAGCCAGAAGTAGCTTTTTTTTTTTTTTTAAAAAGATTTATTTTATTTATTTATACAAGCACTAGGTACAGTCAGAAGTGCAGGAGGGTGAGAGAATTCACCAGAGCCAGAGCGGGGAGCAGAACAGGCAGACTGATGAAGAAATACACTGCTGAGGGGAGCAGCGGGCGGCAGGAGAGGTCTGCGCACTATGTGGGACCCTTGCCCAGCGGCCGGGGATCGAACCGGCGCTGCAGAGGCTGCGGGCAGCCTCGCAACCCAGCGCTCAACCGCTGCGCCACCAGGGAGGCCCCAGAAGTAGCTCTTAAGAAGGGATGGAACATGAAAGAAGAACTAAGATTATATCTAGATGTAATCGATATCAATTAATTATAGCCCCAAGCCTTACTCACTCTGAAAAATCTGACTTCTCTAGCTTTGAGATTAAAATTACCCACATATCATGTGATGAGGCTTTATACCTGACAGAAGTCACCTACCTCAAGAGGAGTCCAAGTGAGAAGCTGCAGCCTTATGAGAGGATTGAACAACTTTGGCAAACAGAGGCCAATGTAAGCATCCTTGTAGGACATGTAGTATTTTGAACGCCAAGCTTCAAACTGAGATTTAATACAATCGATTGAATAGAAACTCTCAAGGACATCTTCAAAAACCTTGCTGGACTCCTTTGAAATGCGATCTAAAAACAATAATAGATCCCCAAATGAACCATATTTTAGTGTGTAGTAGGAAAAACAGTATTTTCAGTGTTTTCTTGTAGTTTGAGTATCAGTAATAGGCTCATTAACAAAGGGATAATTGTTAATTCCAACTGATGAGAGGACAGTGATAAGCTTAGGTCTCAACTGTCTTTCTTTTTTTTTTTAAGATTTATTTATTTATTTTTACAAGAACCCCGGTAAAGGCAAGATTTGCAGGAGGCTGATAGGATTCACCAGCGACAGAACGGGGCACAGAACAAGCAGACTGATGAAATACACTACTGAGAGGAGCAGCAGGAGAGACAGGAGAGGTCTGCTGTGCCATGTGGGATTCTCGCCAGCCGGCCAGGATCGAACCCGCACTACAGAGGCTGCGGACAGCCTCACAGTGCGGCGCTCAACCACCTGCGCCACCAGGGAGGCCCTCAACTGTCTATTATCAGACCTAAGTTCAGGCAATCTTTGTTTTTCAGAGTTTCAATATGTACCATTTTCTGGTACCACTGTTTTTAGGACTGCTACTGAAAGAAAATTGAATCCAGATGTGATATGAACAATGTTAGCTAATTTTCTTAGTGTGATGATACTACGATTAGGTAAAAAAGTATTCTTGGTTTTAAGAGAAATAGACTGAAGATTTTAGTGGCAGAGCCATGAAATACATAACTCATGTTCAAGTGGGTCAATAAAACACACACAGAACCACACAGAAAGTTAAAGCAAACTTGTTTCAATGACAGCAAGAACTGGTGACTGTGAGTGAGATATGGGTGATGACTGTGCTTTTCTTTCCAATTTTCTGTTTTTTAACAACGTTCCCATTGAGACAAGAACACCACTTTGGATCAACTATGTCAAATTTTCCCTATATTTAGAAATGTTCACAACAAGAAAGTGGGAGAAACATAAGCTTCTCTAACTTCTAAGTTGTTTGAAGTAAATGTAACTCCAAATAATTATAGCCAATGGTGAGAACTGAATTTTTTGCTTTATTTGCAGCTCCAAGGAAATGCATGGCACATTAATGGTACTAACCATTCTTCATGATCATTAGTATTGAATTGTCAAAACACTCCCTTAAATCCAGGGTTTCCTTCAGGGCTGGGGCCCTACCTGGTTTTACCTTCCCTTTCCAGACCAGACAGGCTGCATGAGGGCTGCCTTAGGTGTCTGACACATTTTCCCCCCACTTCAAATTCTACCTTTTCTAATGAGTAATGTCATTTATTAAGCAAGTGCTAAATAATCCTTATGACAAGGTATTATTGCTGTTTTTGAGACCTCATAGTGATATTCAGTAATAAAAATGGGTGCCATTTGTACAATTAAGGAAACAGTGCTTAGTTGTAGTGCAGAGGTCATGAGACAGCACATCAGTTCACAGTAAGAAGCACACCCAAGTAGAAAGCAAAATGATAACAAATCTCATTTCTAAATAAAAGTCTAACCTTTTTCCAGATTGAAATTTGTAATATCTGTAGAAGTTTCTTCATCATCACTGGAAAGGCCTTCGAGATGATCTGCCATCTTACCGGTTTGCTCTCTGGCTTGTCTACGACGAGTCCTAAACAACAAGCACCTGAGTTTCCAAACCAGACAAAAGAAATCACTTCCCTCACAAAGCAACCGACAGCAAGCATTTTTCAGAATTACCTCCTGGCCTCACGCTCTGCTACCCGGCGTTTTGCATGCTCCTGATACAGTGCCCGGTCTCGTCCAAAGGAATCAAGATTTGGTGCCATCAGAGCCTTATCTGTAAAACATCAATTGTTCAAGTTAAAAACCTTCCTTCAACAATCATGAGGAAAGAGTTTGCACAGAATAAGCCATAATGATAGATGCTTGCTAATCTCAACAGCAGGATTCTACTGTAACTGATAAACCAGCTATTTCCCAGTTAAGAGCAAATCTCAACATTGTGTTCCCACAAAAGAAGTAGAAAAATAGTTCAACATCCCTAACAAATGCACCTGGGCCTACTATTTTTATGTCCAAGTAACAGAACTCGTTTATGCTATTAGGATGACCAAGAAAATGAAAGACCTAAATTAACTGTGCAAAGGGAAAAATAATAATTACTTTTTCAAAGAAGAACTTAAGCATCACATGTTAAATGATACAAAATGACAACAAAGAAACAGGCAGAAAAGATGAGCAAAGTTTGGCTGCAGGTGTTTAAACTCTTATTCTAATTTTGCTTCGTAGAATTTATTCTCCATTACTGTTTTTAGAGCAAAGGCAGAATCAACACTGTAGACTTTACAAGCCTTGTATGAATTGGACCAATATATGCTTTCTCTCATAGCACAATTCCCTTGTTTCCTCCTATTTTCCATTTCTCTCTCTCTCTTTTTTTTTTTTTTTTTGCTTAAAGGGAATTCTCTGGCTTCAGCTTCCAATCTTCCTATTTAAATTTGTGTTTCAGTTAGCCTATTTTTCAGTTTCCAAGAGAGGGTTCATGTTCCAAGAACATTCCTTCTCTACATACACCCTCCTCTACCGTGTAATGAGTAAGATACCTTCCACAACCTTCCCGAGGCAAATGCTTAACTTTCTTCAGCCACCTGCACTGTCATCGTTTCCTCAGTCCCCTTGGTCTTATTCTCACGCCAGCCTCCCTAATCTTGCAAACTCTCTGTTCATAAATAAGAAAGAGACTGACACTCTGTGGATTCAGGTGGGAGTTGTCTAACAGAGGTTCTCCACCAACTCTCTGGGTAGGAAGCCAACTACTTAGCTGGGAGCCAGCCACATGATAGCATCTCTAGTTCTTTCCTCTGGATCCATTTGCCTTCTCCAGAAAGAGCTCTCACTGCCATCTCTCCCCTAGGGGGGAGGAGTGCGGGACCCTGTGTCTGCAATGGTTCCTGTATTTCTACATTGTAGTGTCACACTCTGAAGATGCTTTGCAATCTAGGGAATAGTAACGGGAAACAAACCAATCCAGGGATAGGAGGGGGGAAATCACATGTAGAATGAAAGACATCAATTTAAGATTTTTGCAATACTCCCTCCCCCGCTCCATTTCAGAAATGTCTCACTAATACCAGCAACAGGAAAACAAAATGCAACTTCAGTGTACCTTACTACACCCTACTATTATTTAAAGTCTTCTGTTTCACCATAAATTTTTTTATTCACATCTCAAAACACCTCTACTAAAAATGTGCTACAAAGTCCACTAATTGTAAAGAAAGATGAGTAAACAAGGAATTTGCCCCCAGCTCTAGCTCTCCTGTGAGTTAACTACACACTTAGATGAATTAGCTAAACATTCCCAAATTAGAGTTTTGCTTCTTTTAAAAGGTATCCTTTATTAAAGGAATACTTTAAAGAATATTCGTTATTAAAATACTTAAACTGTTGCTCTACTTATAGGTTTTATAAAAAATACATTGAGGGAGGTATGGAAGAGTAGATGACTCAAGTGACAGCTGTCTTTATTTCTCTAAGAACTGCATGTGGTAATTATGTGAAGTATTCACAAATGTAAACAGATGGCTTTCAGGCTGTTTTTGAATTTCTTAAAAGGCCAGGACAGGAACTGATACTTTAATGTCCCAGATAATTTTCTTCAAATTTTTGGTAACTAATGAATACTACTTCTAGGACAATGTTTTTTACTTTCTCATTTTTTTTTTTCCAACTCTCAATCAAATTAGCATACATCATTCAACCCTGTTTCAAATGCTATCTAGGTAAAAATCCTAAACTATGAAAAACAAATTATAGGCAGGAAAACATATCTGATGAACTGTACAGCCCATGCAAACGTTCCCTTCGTAGATATAATGGTTACCTGTAATCTGCCCCAGAAATCTGGTTGTCTGCATCAAAAGTGATCTGGGAGGGATGCATTCATCATTTAGGTGCCCAATTCAGCAATAATTCAATCTGAAGCTTTTAAGCCGAAATAGAAGGTCAAGTCCTTCATAGGGCTCACAGCTGACTCTGACTCAGTAGTGAGGCCACATTACCACTTCTCTGACACTCTGAAACCCACCCAGCAAAAAAAGAAGGGTCTTTTCTCAGGGGTTCAGTGTCTCTAATTTAGAGGGCACCCTGTGTGACAAACCATTGTCTTCAGAAATAGTTGCACTACAGCCCTTCACAGTTGGATCATCTAGGGTGGTTGTTTTAACATGCAGATTACTGGAAACCATCCAAGACCTAGTAAGAATCTTTGGGGACTGGACCAGGAAATCTGCATTTTAAATTAACATGATGGGTAAATCTGATGCACATTTCCATTTGAGAACTGCTGACATGGGCAACAAAGAGATGACAAAAGAAGCGACAAGAAATCCGTGCTCAGAAAGTTCCTATTAGAGCACCCAAGGATATGAAGGCATGGAAAAATGGAATCAAAGGTTGAAAACATCTTGCTAAAGAGCCTCAGCTGAACTATTTAATAAGAGATTTACAATTAATTTTGGTTTCCCGAAACACATCATAATGAAAAGAAATTCAATTTCCAAATTTTATACTAAAATTCTGCAGGCATCCACTAAAAAAACAAAAAAACAAACAAAAAAAACCCCAGTATCCAAGCCAAACTAATTTATACATATATTAAATAATTTAAGCATAAAAAAATTTGATTTATACAAGTTAAACTCAAAACTCCCCAAATCTTGGAGTTGAATCAATTGTTACATGATATAGTTCCCTTTCTCCCCCTCCAAAATTTCCCAGTCCCTAAAATTTGTATCTTTCATTGTGATCAACAAGGGCATTTGTATTGGTGTTATGAACAGGATGAAAATGAAAATGGGGAGAATCAATTAGGGTCAAATACAATGTGGCTTTAAGATAAAATATTGATAATGTCTCTTCTATATGCTAAAGAGTGAAAAAATATGCCCAGAAAAGAGTGACAGATTAGAACGTTTTTTAGTTCCCTTGCAAAGCGATATTTTCTTAAATGTAATTCAAGATAGGTTATAATTTTAGATCTACCTGAGGTAAGAGCAAGGAAATTTGTCTTTTTTAAATAAAAATGCTTTGAGATCTCTAATTTTCAATTAGGCTGTACTAAGTAAACAAGGTTGTTTAATGAATAATAAAAACCTTCAAGATGGACTGACTTGAATGGCTTGAAAACTCCGAAGATTCATCTTTAATATCATCTTGTCGTCTTTGGACAAGGCGGGAAGCTCGCTGTTTGTACAGCTGATGTATTGCTGATTCAAGTTCATTAATCAGTGGCACCTGTGAAAATACAACACACTCCGTAACACCAAACTCCTCAGCTGCTTACTTATTTGAGGGTTCCATACTATTTCCGGATTTCTGAAAAAGTACCCCCTCTAGGGACAGAACAATCATGAATTCCCAGTGGGACACAGACAGCAATTCAATTTTATGATATTTAGGAAACATCACTTCTTCTTTCAGTCCATATATAGAGCTATAATGTCCGGTGCCTAGTTATTGGAGCAAAAATTTGGTTAGGCAACTTAACATTTAATATTATTAAAGAGAGCAAGTAAAGATATGCTGAAATTTTTAGTGCTTTTTCTTTGGAATTAAAATGTTTTAAAGTTCACTTTTAACACTTTTAATTTTCCAGCAGCATGATCTGCCTCACTGTTGTCGCAGCTGAGAACAGGAATCTGCCCACTGCCCAATTCTGAACATGTACCCTGTTCCTCCTCCAGTCCTATGGAGCAAGGAACTCAAAGGAATGTTACACTGTTTTGCAGCTTTCTTACACATCTTAAATGTGAACTGCATTCGTTTACATCAAATAAAATTTCTGGCTATCACTAACCTACCTAAAATCAATACCTCACACTGAGAAAGTTTTTCTCTTCGTTTCAAATTTATCTGTTTTCCATATTTTATAATAAAATAATAAAATTCTTTACATGAATTGTTGGTTCATAAAGGCAATGCATTTTTTCAGGTTACTATCCATAGCTAAGCATTCACTTGGTTCATAATGAATACAAAAACCTATAGAACATGAGTCCTAACTTAATAGAAAAATACATAAAATTTTCTTTTATAAATACTTATAACCAAATGCTATAATACTTTCATAAAACACTAATGACCACCACACATACCTGAGGAAACCAGAAATTCTAGTTTCCTGATGGTTAGTGCAAATGGAAAACACATTATTTAGAGTTTGGGAACACTGGCACCAAGTGTTATAGCAGCTTCCTGACTGAACAGACTGTAAATGGAAAATAAAAAAAGGCAGGTGGAATACAAAGATGTCTAATAAAAGCAATTTTATATACACTTGCATGATTTCATTGCAAAAGTAGCAAATGTCAAACTGACAAGTCGTTTAGTCTTTAATATGCCACACTACGGGCAACAATGTCCCCAAATCTGCACTGATTATCTTCGACAGCTGAGCCCAGAGACTCCTTAAAAATTACTATACTCTGACTTTTTAAGTAATGACTGTCATATCACTGAGACTTACACTCTCCCCCTCTGCTTTTTCAAGCCAGGCAGGTCTGAAAACCAATGTACCTAGGTACCTAAGGTGAATCCTTTTAACCCTAGAGACTTTATATAAGAGCTACACACCCGAGCTTGTATCGTACAGAATTAAAAGCCTTTTTAAAAATCTGCCTCAGAATAAAAGCCCTAAAACACATTTCAGCTCTTATTCATGTGATTTAGCTCAAGAGAATACATCATAACAATTTCTTTTCTTTCTCCAAATTCAAATCTGTTACTGGCTATTATGATTTCAGGACCAAAGTTTAGGCGAAGGACACAAGGAAGATGACTACAGGGCAACAAACCAATGCAAAGTTAAAATAATCTGCAAATAACTTAAACTCTAAGTTCACAATTATCTGAACTTTTATAATGAGGAAAAAAACAAAATAATTGTTTTATAGTCTTAACCTGAAACGACGTTTTTATAGTATAACTTAAATAAATATTAAAAATCTAATTGTTCCAAAGTTTTCCCATAACTTATGATAGTATTAACTTGGCAACGCTCAATAAAATGGAATGCACATGAAAATGTCAAAATGAAATAAAATACTTATTTTCAAAGGGAGAAAAATCCACCTCATTTTAACTACAGTGCAGTCACTTTAACTACAGTTTACAGAGTAGTGAAAACTCTGAAAACACTGCTGTAACTCTGATATAATTCTATAACATTGTACTACAACACATTAGTACAAACTGAAGTAGACTTCTCTAGGAGGATAAGCAATGAGAAAACACACTATGAATTATTTTTAAAATAGCAAGCAAGTGTAAACTATATGAACTAGATGCCTTCCTAGCCTCTTAAATTCAGGAATGGTATATTCTAGTTGATCAAACCACTGGCAACTTTTTTAAGAATTCAGTTTGCAACTATGAACATGGAAGTTTATTTAAACAAATTTCAAAACGAACGACAAGATACTCCACAAAAACAAAGAAAGACATGATACTATACTTTGTGGTAAAGATCACAAGGCATAGTTTAAAATAAAGATCCTTTCTGTTGTTTAAGAGGAAGCCAGCTCCTACCAAGCCCAGCGGGCTCATAGGCTTAGGTGGGAAGGACACAAGTACTAGCTCTGACAGGTTATGTCCACTTCTTATCTTGACCCTCGACCCCTGCGCAGACTCAAACTTATGTTTCTTTCCTAGCTCTCAGGCTTGTCGCCCTGAACCACGGATCTGTCAGAAGGGACAGCATGGTTCAGATGTAGCTGCTGATCAAGATCAGCTGACAAGGACAAGAACATGGTAAATCCCACAGGAAGACCTGGTGAATACTGGCTCAGTATGCATCTAATCAAAAACTGACTGGAACCATTGAGATCCACAGAAAGACAGTCTGATAGTGTTTCTTTTGTCCTTGGCTAAGGGTATTAAAGCAATCCACAAACATACTGAAAAATGAAAATGCTCATTTAACCACACTACATGCTCACAGAGCCAAGAAAAAGGGAAAATGTGTCTACTAATCCTGTATCATTTGAAAGTTTAGCAACAGGATATTCAAAACACTTAGATTTTAATTTTTTAAAAGATAAGGTTGCAGTATCCACAAACATTTAAACTAATGCATCTTAAAAAAGAAAAATCAACTAAGAAGAAGTTAGAGTATAGAGGAGGTTCTGTTTCGAAAATGCAAATGATAAATGGCTCAAGAGAATGCAAAAAAAAGTGCTAACTTGGAAGAAATGAAATTATATTCAATGAATGGTTTCTGAAAATGGATGAAGTAGAGGTGTATTTAGATGAAAATTATTAATGGCAATCAATGTTAGGTTAAAAAATAAAACTAGTTAAAACTTTGCAATTTTAAGTATACTTAGAATTACCTGCAGAAAGTTTAAAAATAAATTTAGACCTGAACCACAAAAAAGAAAAGGCTATCAGATGAGTTCTTCATAGAAGTCTATTAATTCAGGGCAAGCCAATACACCGTTATAGTAAGGCAAGACTTGCCAAAATGTTAAGTGTTCTGAATTAATCAGTTTTCAACAAAGACCATACATTGCCCCCCAAGGTACAATGACACTAATGAAGTGAAGAAAATGAAGCATGACTTTTCATCACTTCTGAAGTTGAATTCATTTTCTGAGACAAACAGAAATGATCTACATAAGGCCATCTAGACTTCCCTATTTTTGCCTTATTCAAAGAGATTAATATTTTTGCATTCTTACCTTTTCACTGAAACACTCAAGCAAGTCTTGGACATACCCTCGCATTTCTTGCAAAAATTTATACCGTTCACCAATACCCCCAGAAGACCCTTCTAATCTTTCAATAGCCCTGGTAGAGTCCACTCGGCTTTGCAGATGTTTCTCATGCTGCTGTCGGTTTGTTTTGTGCAATTCTTTCATGGAGTCCAACCTTAAGAACACAAAAGGATAAATATAACACATTTACATCCAAAAGTCTATGCTGTCAGGACTCTTGCAATAGCAATAATAATGCATTTAGTTCCACTATTAGAATATAAAAATACTTGGAATTGCATCTTTTCATCTGTACTGCTTTTTTCTCAAAAAACGGCAGGTTACAGACTTCATATAGTTATTGGTGGGCTAACCAAAATCTCACTGCTTTGCTTTTCCCCCCATATCTTGACTACACTTTTTCAGAGTCCAAGAGGTGCAAACTCAGAACTGTCTTCAACAAGATCATGGAGTGGTATTTTTTATAACTTTTCGAGGCATCCACAGAAGTAATCCAAGAAGGTAGCAGACCAAAGTATGAAGTCATCTTCTGTTTAGCTTTTGAAGATGGGTCAGTGAGTCTTCTTTGCCGATATTCTGCATCTGCTACCCCAGACTACATGTTGCCTGAGGGAACAGAAAGCTAGAGGACAGGTCTTTAAGAGGTTGATCTGCCCTACCTGTCTTTAAGCTGTTTCTTTACCAAATCAATAGTAACGGGAGTCATCTCATTACTGGGAGTTTTGAAAGGGACTGTATTATCTGTTTTTTGAGATTTGGCATCAGATGATCCATAGGCCGTGTAACTGTAAGGTATGCCATAGGACGAGCCATAAGGCATTGTCTGGTAGGTGTTCTGGTAGTACATATTCACTTCAGTGGGCTGACTTGCTTGAACCTGGAGAAAAAGAGGGGAATTTATCAAATCAGTAGCTAAAACTTTTGTGGTGGGGGGACATCATAGCCATTTAGGGTTAAAAAGACACAAAAAAACTAAGGGTGAAAAGCATATACATTTTCCAAACAATATGTAATTACAATAAGTAACTGTAGAATTCTTCAAAATCAAATAAAAGTAGGGTCATAAAAATGTTCTCTTAGAGGATTAGAGTTTATTTCTATAAATTTTCAGAAAGACAGTATGAAAGAAGTTCAGAGTTGGAGAGACATTAAAAATTATCCATGGTTACCACTTTATCAACAAGAGGATGAATGACTTCTCATAGTCACAGAATGAAAGAACAAGCAGAGATCACAATCTAAGACTCCTGACACTTTTGCCAGACTTTTTCTCACTAGACCCTACTTTTTAAACCCAAATGTATGCAAAATTTGGCCTCAAAACACTAGTAACAAAAACATGTATGTTCATGCATCCTTTTCAACTGTATACTTTTATAAAACAAACTGTTACAACTATTCAGGAAGATTTTTTTAAAATCTACAATGTTTTTGCATTACTGAGAAATTTTTCTATAGATGTTACCAAAATCACCTGGAGGTCTTATTACTGGGCTACAGAATTTCTAAATAGGGAGTCACAAGAGGGTGAGAATTTACATTTCTAATGAGTGCCTAGATGATATAGATAATGCTGGTCAAAGGACCACTTTGAGAAAAAATGATCTCAGAAACAACAAATTTTTCCAATACGCTAACTATAAAAACCGAAATATACAGTTTTGAAAAGCTTATTACGTATGTAGCTCTAGTGATTTTCTTAATTATGTAAGTTGTATGAATGACAGACTCAATATGCAAAGTGTTTTCACTTTTTTAAAATGGACAAAAATACTTTTTTAATTTATCCTTTAATTTTTGAAGTTTAATTCTTTTTCTTACCTGAGGGATATTAATTCCTTTTCTTATCTGCTCCTGTTCCCATCGACTGAGTTCTTCATCTTGTTCTCCAGTCACTAAAGCATCATCATCACTCCCCTCAATACCTGCAGCCATACGTAGCCAAGAAAAATAAATACCAGAGATGCTTTCCTGACACTTCACAAAAATTAAACAAAGCCATTGTTATTAATTCAATCTTACTAATATGACTATCATGATTCCTCTCTTACAGCTAATACTCCTGATTTTGCTTATCTTAGCCACAGAATCCAAGGCAAAAGGTAGCATTATTGTAAGTTTAGATCTTTGGATTGTTTCCTAAACTCTGTGAGCTTAACATCACCTCAACATAGGGAAGAACAAAACCCACCCACTTGAACAATGATGAGTTGATTACAAAATTTACATGTGCCAACTGCTTAGCACAGTAACAGCCATGCAGGAGTGTTTAGTAAACATTAGCTTTCACAGTCATGCCAGTTTTCCAAAAAATTCCGTAAGGCATTTGCACCATAGCAAGAACAGTCCTCTAACACAAAACAGTTAAGCAAATGCAGACACTTTGTATTTGACTACAGTCAGAAATCACATTTAACAGCAATGTAATGAATGGGCTCACTATTAAATCCTGTTACCTATTTCCTCCGCTATTTTTTGTCTTTGTGACTTTTCTTTTACAGAAAAAACTATACGGCGTTTCTCATCATCATCTTCATCATCACTGGCATCATTCTCATCTTCTCTGACCAGGCGACCTTTTCCAGGCTCACTGTCATGAGGCGTGAAATCACCCAATTCCCGGGCCATTTGGCGCTTTTTCCTAGCAGCATGTATAAAAGCCGCATCTGGAATTTCTCCTGGAAAAAAAATGGTAAGAATCATAAAATATCTCAATATTACATTATCAAGTATCTATTTAAGTATGACG
The DNA here is from genome assembly GCF_964194135.1 of Talpa europaea. Taxonomy (NCBI): domain Eukaryota; kingdom Metazoa; phylum Chordata; class Mammalia; order Eulipotyphla; family Talpidae; genus Talpa; species Talpa europaea. The sequence goes on from NC_140070.1 coordinate 139,890,894, forward strand.
GTTAAAATAATCTCATTAAGACAGCCCGTACACAGTGATATTCCAATGCTGGTTGCTGGCGCCCCCTCCCAAACTGAGCCTGCTATCCAAATGATTTACTTTTAACTTAGTTTAAATGGAAACAGATTCACAAAGGAAAGTAAATATAATGGCAGTATGTATGGAAATGTGGGAGATTCACCAAAGCAGCTTTACCTGCAATTACACGCACGCACGCACACGCACACACACACACAATCATATTCCTAACTTAGAAAACGGATTTAAAAAGGTCCCAACAATCTCATGAATGTAAAAATATCAGATTTCTATTGTATTCCTCTTGCAATGTTACCCAGTTCACCTGTAAGCATGACGAATATAATTCTGTACCTCCTTTGCTTCATATTAAGACAGAAGAAGCCTTTCTCCATAGTGTTCTTTTGCAGAAATGTAAGTTATAACGGTTAACAACATTTAAGGAACAGATTAAGCATAATCTACTGTGTAATCAAACCAAATGACCTCTTTACCTATAGCAAAAATTAACGCCTTGTTATTTGCCTAATTGTTATTTAAGCAGCATATGACAGCCCATCATGTGAACGCATCTTAATTTTTGAAGTCATTCCTTTCCTGCTACTCATCTTTTCCTAAATTTTGTTCATTATGAAAACATTAGATCCCTGGGATGAATTTTCTAGATAGTATGAAATTACAGAATCGGAGCACATTAACATTTGAAACCTACTGATTCGTTTTGACAAATAGCTTTCCATAGCCACTGTAGCAATTAAAATGGGTTATATCTATGTATGTGACTTTCCACAACTTTACCACCAAGAATAAATAAACATTGTTAAACATTATAAACATTAATGAGTCAAATGTTACCTTCTCATAATTTAAAAGTGGCTACTAAGCACTTACTCAAAAGCTGATTAGCCAGTGACTAGATTTGCAAGCCATTTCCTATTGAAAAGTAAAAACGGAAGAAAGTATGGACATACAATAATTTAGCTTGAATAATGGTTCTAAGAAAGTTAGTCTTAATCTGAAATACATAAAAAAAGACATTAGTAGCATTTATCCATTCACTTGGAAGCCCCATTTTCTTTGATAACAAAATTGCCTGTCTGAGAATGTCTTTGCAAAGTCGGGAAGTTTCTAGTTCTCTTTTCCTTCATTTGCAAAAGGAAACACCCATAAGAGATATTGCTTAGCCAGCTGCTTCTTTAACATCTTACTGGTCATTCATCCTTCAAGGGTCACCTGAGCTCTAGGAAGTACTTTTGAGTACACACCTGGACGGAGAACGTTCAGAGAAGACAAAGCATTTGAAAATGCCCCACCAGCCTTTGGCTTCTCCTCCTCCTTCTCGCTTTCCATATCCATTTCCTCTTCTCCATGCTCACTGACGGCGACTCCGTCTTCCTGACTGGTCTCCTTAACATGGCCTGTCTTGTCCAAAGGTGGTTCATCTATGTTTTTTAAATAAGCAAGCAAAATATATTTAAAACCAAATTCATAAATTGAGGTATTTCTTATTCGGTTATGGGCTCAAATTCATTCAAGTTTGAAGAATCTTAACTAATTTTATAAAACTCAAACCAATGAAGTACAAAAATGAAATGTCAACACACTTTGGAGGTAAAAATAGCAGGGAACACAAGGATATGTGAGGCTCTGCTCAAAGTTACCTTTAGTCATCAAAAATTTGATTCATTTATCAAAACTATTCCTCCCCATAGATAATGACTGGTACCTTTTCAAAGCGTTATTTATTTTTGTTTTTTTCCAAGAATTTTTTTTCCATTTTTTTTAAGAGTTATTTATTTATACAAGAACTGGAGTACAGGTCAGAGGTGCGGGAGGGTGAGAGAATTCACTGGAGACAGAGTGGGGAACAGAACAGGCAGACTGATGAAATACACTGCTGAGGGGAGCAGTGGGCGAGGCAGGAGAGGTCTGCCGTGCCATGTGGGTTTCTCCCTGGCTGGCTGGGAATTGAACCTGTATTGCAGAGGCTGCGGACAGTTTCAGAGTGCGGCACTCAACCTGCTGTGCCACTGGGGAGGGCCTATTTCTTTTTTTCAAAGATTTATTTTTACAAGAACGGGGTACAGGCCAGATGCGCAGGAGGGTGAGAGGATTCACCAGAGACAGCGTGGGGAACAGAACAGGCAGACTGACGAAATACACTGCTGAGGGGAGCAGCGGGCATGACAGGGGAGGTCTGCCACGCCATTTGGGACCCTCGCCGGCCGGCCGGGAATGAACCCGTGCTGCAGAGGCCATGGACAGCTTCACAGCATGGCGCTCAACGGCCTGCACTACCAGGGGAGGCCCCCTATTTCATTTCTTAAGTCAGTATTCCATTAAGCTCCTAAGTCCATTCAAGGCAGTTTACACCAACAACCAAGTCTAGCTCCAGATCACTCTCTCTGGCATGAACACACTTTGGAACACCTCCTTCCCTCCTGCCACCCACCATCTGTAGGAACGAGCCCCCAGTAGTCACATTTACCCACAGCCAGGACTCAGTGACTAAACATGGATTTTGACTTATTCTCTTTCGGGGAATCTTGAACTGGGATAGAGAGACAATTTAGAGACCAGGTGGCACTAAAAGCCACATGAGAGCCAGGAAGGGTGCTGGGGAGCAGCCATCTGGACCATGTGGAAAGAGGAGAGCTCGGGCTCAGTTCTCGCTCTCCTGCAGCCAGTTTCGAGACTGCTTTCCTGCCACTAGGCAGCACGAGGCACCATGTCTTAACAACAGTATCCTTTTCTTTACTCCAAGTGGTTTACGTGAATGTTTCACGTAACATGAAAGTGACAATGCAACAATAGGCACCGTGACTATAAAGAATAAAACAAAATTTTATTCTAAATATGATTTTCTTCTGTTCTTTCACTAGCATGTTCCCTACCAGAAAATCTCAGAGGTTCTTGAGTCTTCTTAAGTCATATTCTATTTCCCTAAATAACAGTCCCAGGAACAATATCCTTCCCCACTCCCCAATTTTACTGAGAAAATTTAGGTCATTCTGTTTTATGTGCTTTAATTGTTTTCATTCATCATTCTACCTCATTAGTGACGGACCTCTTTCTTGGGGCATTCTGAAGCTGTGAGATTATAAAATTCGCTATCAGATGTATAGGATTAGATGAGGTTAAAAAAACTATTTCCTCTGGCTCTAATCAAACACTAAATAAATGTCTTTTGAGAGCTAAAACCTAACTGTGAAAGTTCTACTGGATCAAATATGGGCAGAGAATGATTTCTGCAAATTTGAAAAGATTCAGTGATTTGTTAAATTCACAAGTATCTCCTACTTAGGTAAATCTAAGTCCACAGCAAGGTGGTAAATGAAACTTTGTTACTGGTCACATATCATCCTTCTAGACATCATTATAAAAAGATAAGCTAATAACCCCTTTCTAGGCTGAACTTCCTCAGTTTCTTTACCACTGCTTCAGGAAGCCTGCTCTCACAACTAAATATTCTCTTTACCTTGAACTCGGGCAAGTTCTCCCTGTCTTCTCCTGTGTACAAAGAGACAAGGCCTACTCCTCACCAAAATATCTTCTGGGTTCTTCTACTTATTGTCATCTACTTCTCTCACCGCCAAGGTTTCCAAAGCAGCACTGTGGACCTGCTATCTTCTACTTCCTCACCAAATGCACACCTCAACCCTGGCAAACGGCCCTGAAAAGACTTCTGCCATTCTGGGCTCTCAGCTCATCCAATGGCTATAGCCACAGCTTTTTCATACAGTATCAAAGAGCAATTTAGCAAAAGCTCCTCCTTTCTCCAAACAGTCCCATGGACAAAGAGCTTGGCTAACTGACCAGTCTCTTACCAGGTGACCACCACAAAAAACACAGCAAGCCTGTCAATACGCCATCCTCATTCCTCACAGCTCCTGACCTTGTTGGTATAATTTCAGACAACTAACCTCATCATCTTGAAGTTTTCCTGTCCTTTTGCCTTTGGTCTTTATGATTCCTTTATCTCGTTAATAAATGCTCTTCTCTTCCCTGTGTAGGTTTACTACAGGTGCAAGCCTTTGATCTCCCTCATCGATTCCATTTACTTTTGGCTTTATCACCTCAAAGAAGCACCACACTTAAACCTACATCCCCAAATGTGTACTGGCTAGTTTCAATCAAATTGAAGTCTAAAAGTAAAGCCATTATTTTAGAAATATCATTTAAAAATAGGTCTTCCAAGTCAATACTATCCTTGTTTTGAACTTAACTCATCTCTGCCTATCTAAGGAAGGCTGGGGGTAGGAAAAGTTGTGCATTAGTTAACGAAAGAGTTCCATAACCCCACCATTAACTGAGTTATCTGGTGACTAGACTATAAGAGTCTATGAAAGTGGAAGCCAGGAAGAAGTCACAGAAGATGGCTTTGTAACTTCATACTTGCTTCACTTTCTAAACCCAACAGTAAATGGTCTTTTCTCAGTTCTCACTGTCCCTGACCTTTCTTCTACTTGTCCACTGTACACAGTCAGTTCTCAAGAAATTTGGAAAAATGAGGTGGTTTCCTACATTCTAAAATAAGTGGTTCCCCTAAAAATAGTCCTCTCCTCCCACCTGCCTGCCCTATTTCTGTACAAAATACATAATTATTCTCACAGTCACTCTGGCACAAAAACTCAAATTTGACTTTTTTCCCCATCCAGTTGCTAAAGCATACATCAAGCATACCAATTCTCCCCCTTGGAAGGTTTATCAAATAATTCTTTCTTTGCACTTCTTTATCCACATGCACAGCAAACATTTTTAATTCATTTACAAGTTCCCACTGAGTCAGGAAGAGCCGCACTGTTGCTTAACTGAGACCTTTTAAAAGCCACTATTTGCGGATCAAAGCTGGCTCCTGCATTTAAACTGCTTTAAGCCTCCAATCTCTCCTGCCAATCCATGCTGCATGCTAATACCAGGTTAAGATTCCAAAAGGCATTTATCATGTCAGCATCTTGGCAAGTCACTGCAGATGGCCATTCTAAACCCGGTGCTAGGTCCTAAAACATCCTTCACAATCTGTCAACAATGTACCTTTCACCCTAAACCTCTACTTCCTCCACAAATCATTTACTTTGGCTTGTCAGGTACTTGTTCTTCTCCAAAACAGTGTTAGTTTAATCTTGGATAAATCCCCATACTTTCCCTCTTCTATCTTCTAGAACTTTAATGATCAAAGAAAGATCCAGCTGCAACTTCCATTTTATCTGGGAAGTATTGCTTATGCCACCTCTAAAGCAAAAAGTGTAATTACCCTTTGAAACATTCAGCAGACATTTTACCAAACAATGGGTGCAGGATACATTTAAGCTAATGTTTGTCATCACCAAAATTAGATTGTAAATTTATGACATACTTTTTCACATTGTGCCTGTAGCTACAAACCAGGAAACAATATTATCTTTAATTCCATAAATGAAAAAGATTTCCCTATGGTATTTGCACAAGAACAACGCAGACCACAGCATACTTTAATGACCCACTTTCCCAAACACAGGTAACGCTTAAAACCTTTGAACTTAAGATTTTAAGAGGACAAGAGAGACGTGCATATACAATGCAGGCAGGTGCCTCACACTAAGGAGTCTTCCTTCATTCATGGGTCTATCCCCCTTAAGACTGCTGAGTAAGATTAGCCACATTAACCTTACGGACAATTCTTTAAGAATTAAATGGGGCCTCCCCTGGTGGTGCAGCGGTTGAGCGCTGGGCTACGAAGCTGCCCGCAGCCTCTGCAGTGCCTGTTCGATCCCCCACCACCTGCGAGGGTCCCACGTGGTGTGCAGACCTCTCCTGCTGTACCCGCTGCTCCCCTCAGCAGTGTACTTCGTCAGTCTGCCTGTTCTGCTCCCCACTCTGGCTTTGGTGGATTCTCTCACCCTTCCGCACTTCTAACTGTACCCAGAGCTTGTATAAATTAAAAAAAAAAAAAAAAAGAATTAAATGAACTGTGGAAATATCACCCAAGAAAGAGAAAACCAGGCTCCATAAAACACAAGTACAGGAATCAGCAGAGCACCCCATCCGATGGGAATAAGCCTGAGTCTCAGAGTGAAGTGGGGTACCTCCTTTCCTGGTTCAACAGCTGTCTGTAGAAAGCAGTCTGTAGTAGGAAAATTGGGAGGGGAAAATTCACTGCAGCAGAAACACTCTAGTGCTCATGATTCTGTAAGCATTTTCAAAGTGCATTTACAATGCAATTGTGTTATAACAACAACAACAAAAAACCCAACTGTATCTCTACTCAATTCAGACTTAACTGAATAAGCTCAATATGCATGCATGGATGGACGGATGGATGCACATACATATGACTCAAATCCATTCAATTCCTGTGAGAGGAACTTCTATTTTGTCAGTTCAAAAGATCCTATTAGATTGGTACTTACTATCAGCTGATGAGTTGAGTTCTGTCTTAATCTTCGATTTTTCAAGATCTTCTTTATATTCTTTCTTAAGCAATTTTACTATCTTTTTACTATAACTTGATTTCTTCACTTTAAAAACTTCTTCATTTTCTTTAAAAAGAAATTAAATGAAATCTGTAGTTGCAATTTTCAGACAATATCTTCCCTTTTAACTCTCACATTTTCAAATTCTTTTCACATTCATCCAAATATATACTCATACACCCATAGTCATCACATAATTTGAAGTTATTTCAAAGCTGTCATAGGCTTTCCAAAACTGAAGCCAATTGCACAAATTAAACTCCAATAATGCAAGTCTGAGTCTCTTAAAAAGGCACAGTACATGTAACCTCAAAAAAGTTTTTCTATTATTATCATCCCTAAGTCATCCTTATGTTGGTGGTAAAAAATCATTGGAAAAAATCTTTCAGTATTGAGGTCTCTGAAACAAAATATCCAACATCAGAAGGTGCTGGCAACACGCTGTCAAGGCTGAGTTACTATATCCATCGCCAACTGACATACAGTTATTTCAAAATTAAGCCTGGAGCAAATATAACTTTTGATGTATCCACTACCTTGGGCTTAAAAATTTTAAAGTCAAATGCAAACACTTGACCAAACAGTCCCTGCAGCGCCAAAAACAACCACCTGGCAGTACTCTCCGCAAATGTAAAGAAAATAACTGCAAGGCCGACGGCAAGTGCGCGTCTCCCCGGCACGTGAAAGCCTCCCCCGGAGACGCGAGTGCGGTTTCCAAACGTCTTGATTTACTTTCTCATCCCGCGGCGCCTCCCCGGGTGGCCGACACACACTCGACCGGCGGTAAAACAGACTCCACCACCGTCGCCCAGCGGGCAGCCAGCAGACCGGAGGCGCGTGTTAGGATCAGAAACCCAGGTCGGGGCGCACGCGGGGCCGGCCGCGCCCCCGGGTCACCCCGAATCCCCCCGGATCCCCCCGTCTCGGCCCCGCAGCCCAGGCCGCCGGGGCGGCAGGACGGCCCCGCCGCAAGCCGAGGTCGGCGGGCGCGGGGGCCGGAGCCCAAGGTCAGGCGCGGGGGCCGGGCCTCCCGCTCGGGGTGCCCGCGCGAACCCCAAAGCCCGCCACGAGGCGCGCGCCCGCGGGACGTGCCCGCGCAGAGCCCGGCGCCGGGTCTCCCGCGGCCCGGGGAGCGGCCGGGCGGACCCCGAGGGGCACCTGCGAGCCCCGGCCCGGCCGCCCGCTCGCCCGCCTCCGGGTGGGGAGCCCCGGGGGCGGCGAGGCGGCGGCGGCCGCGCGGGAACGCGGGCCGGGCGGGCGGCGGGGGGCGGCGGTTACCTTCGTCCTCGTCCTGGAAGCTCAGCAGGCTGGCCCGCGGCGCCTCTTTGTTCTCGCGCGGCCTCTTGCGCGGCTTCAGCCCGTTGCCCGGCTCCGCGCCCCCCGGGAAGCCGCCGCCCGCGTCGGGGCCGGGGCCGGGGCCCGGGGCCAGCGCGGAGGGCGGCGGCAGCCCCGGGCCCGGCAGCGCGTCCCCCCCGGGGGCCCGGTCGCCGCCGCCGCCGGGGCCCGGCTCCTCGCCCGCGCCCGGCGGCGGCAGCAGCGGCGGCGGCTCCTGCTCCTCGTCGCGCTCTCGCTCCTCCTCCTCCGAGTCGTTCCGCTTGCGCACGTTCACTCGCCGGGCCTTGCGGAACATTCCAGCGGCCCGCACGGCGCCCCCGGCCCGGCCCGGCTCCCGCACGGCGGCCACGGCAGCGGCGAGCTCGCGACGGCGCACGCGCGCCCCTCGGAAGCCCGGCCGGGCCCGCCTGTCGCTCCCGCGACCACGCACCGCCGAGGGCGCATGCGCGGGGCGCCCCCACGCGCGCGCTCTCAAGCCCTGCGCGAGAACGCCGCGCCTCTCGCGAGAACGCCGGCTGCTTGCACTGCCCTCTGTCGGCGGGGAGGACTGTGGGCAGGGAACTCTGGGACACCGGCGCCATCCGACGGGTCACAAAGAGGATCATAGAGACGAGAGGAAGGAGTGGACCCTGCGGCCTCCAGGCCCGCGCTGCTGCAGTGCGGCCCCCGCGCTTACGCGGGCGGCCGCGTTAGGGGGGCTCCCGCCGAGGCCTGGGGGGCCGGGGGGGGGGGCGGGGGGACGGGCTGGCCGGGAGGAGAGCGAGGGAAGGAAGACTTGGGGTGGGGGAGCAGGAAAGGAGGGGCGGGAGGGGGGAAGGAGGGAGAGCAAGGCTCGCTGAGGCGAGTGGGGTGCGGGCAGGGGCGTGTGCTCTGGAATCTCGGGGGGCTGTGGTCGTTATCCGAACTGTTGAGTCACCGTGTTGCCACAGCATTGTAGCGACGGAGCACGTGCAAAAGCAATAAATTTTCATCTATGATAAAAGTGTTACCTGGGCTGATCCTTTGGCTCCCGACTCTCTAATGTAAGGAAAGCAAGAGCGTTTTCTAAAGAATGCCACGTTTGCTAGGCGGTCTGTGACTGAACACCTCGCCTAAACGCAGTACATTTCAGAAACGGAAGGGAGTGGGGCCACTCACCTTGCGTCACAGAGGTAACCGGATACACCATGGAATATTACTCAGCAGTCAAAAAGATAAACACATGCAGTTTGCAGCAACACGGATGGAGCTGGAGGGGATCATGCTCAGCGAAATAAGCCAGAAAGAAAAAGAAAATACCGGATGGTCTCACTCATAGCAGGAATTTAGAAAACCTAAATAGGGACCAGGGAAAAGTAATCAATACAAAGTAAAAATCAGAATCAACAAGCAACTATAAACCAGAGACACACTGGGGGCGGGGGCAGGAGGGGCGGGGATAGAAAGAACTAGAGTCAAAATAAGGGGCGAGGTGCAATTGTATGGGGAATATAACCAAAATGAAAATGCATACATTGTGCAAAGATGAAAAAAGATGTAAGAATTATATAAAATATTTAAATAATAAAAAAGAAAATTTAAGTTATCAAAACTCGAAAAATAAAAAAAAAATGGCTAGAAACTGGGTATTCGCCTGGAAGGTTGATGCTTCCAGTTGCCTCATCAAGCTTGGGGGGCTTTTCCTTCATGTATATGTTAATTCATTTTCATGCCTCAGAACTCACAGGTTAACAAAACGTTATGTACAGTGAAAAAAAGGCTACCGTGCATATCTAAATGCCTTCTGGTTCACCTCCTCTGGGAAGGTATTAAAAGTTTCCCAAGTTCCCCCACAGATACTCTATGAACATAAAGCCAAATAATGTATATTTTCATGAACGATCTCTTTTTTTTTTTTAAAGATTTATTTATGCATACAAGAACTGGGGTACAGGCCAGAGGTGCAGGGGGTGAGAAGATTCACCAGAGACAGAGTGGGGAACGGAACAGGCAGATTGACTGAAGTACACTGCTGAGGGGAGCAGCAGGGGAGTCAGGAAGAGTCTGCTGCGTAATGTGGGTAGCTCCCTGCTCAGCTGGGGATAGAACTTGTGCTGCAGTGGGGGCGGGGAGCATCATAGGTTGCATCTTAACCCCTTGTGCCACCAGGGAGGCCCCATGAGTGACCTCTTTTTAATGCTATGTAAACAGTGTACTTTTAGCCAATCAAATTGGAACTGGGTTCATAACTGTACAGAAATTATTGGAAATCCCATAAAAATTGATATTAAAGGCTTTGCCAATCTTATTATAATCATGCTGCAATGAAAAGCTTTGGAAAATGGTCGCATTCACAGGATAAACTAGAATTGGAATTGCTAGACCCAAATTCTGAACATTTGTAATTTACTAATCCTAAATTGCTCTTTATAGAAGCTGTGTCAATTGAGATTTGAGTCCAAATTGAAACAGAAGATCTCAAGCCCACCAAGAATTGTATTTCATACTGATCTACCTCTTTTCTCTGTTTTTCTTGATTGAATTTGAGATCTGTCTACCGAGTTTCCCTTTTGGAGACTGGAAAAATGATCTAGGCTAAGAGCATACTGTATAATATTTTCCTCCAGTTAATAGGAAAAGTTGGTAACATTGGCTTCTGCACACAGAAGTTCTTATATTCTGAGTGTTCAGCATTGATTTCCATTCTGATTCCAACAGAGTGTTTCATTGGTGAAACTGAACTCCAGTTCCCATGACAAGTTTCAAATTTTGCCTGGTCAGCCCTGAGACACCTGAGCCAAGAGACCGTTTTAGTAACAAGATTAGGGTACATGTGGAAAAGATAAGCTTCAGAGCAGAATTTGTTAATAAATGGGCCTAAAGCTTTGAAAAGATATACTGTGGAGGTGGTGACTATGGTGCGAATATGGATAGAGAGGAAAACACATGTTTTTAAAGCAAACCAAGATAATAAAAGACAGTGAATGTGTTTATAATTTTGGCAATCTACTTATTCAGTTAACTAAAGGACAAAGTTAAACAAGTTATCTCGCTGCTCTAGCAAGCCAAAGGTCCTTCTACTAGAAGTTATAGATCTTGTAGAAATTAAATTCTTGAAATGGAATAGCTGCTTCAATTAACTTTCAGCCAGTATATTATCCACAGCTAATTGTTTGATTAAAATACTACTGTGCTTTGACTATTAAAATGTTTAATTAGTTTATTAAATATGGTATGTCATCACTATTTAACCTTGAATTATCTTTAGTACTCTGGGAAGAGAAAGACTGCATCCTTAGAACTGTTATAGCAATGATTTCAATCAATAAGTTAGTTCAGTTATTTTTTTTAAGTTCTCTTTGCAAGTGGTAATTCTCATTAGCTTTTCTTTTCTTCACCAAATGATGACTTGATGTCATGACTAATTGAACAATAAATTTCAGACAAAACAGACAAACCAGTTTTGTTGGCTGACTCAGTCTTAGTCTGGAGTCTAAAACAATGGTTATAAAAGCAGATCTAGGAACCTGGGAAAGGTTCTGTCTAGTCAGCTGCCAGGTGAATATGGACACTTAGTAGCCAGATGTCCTTTCTTAGAGGGGAAAAAAATTCTCTCTTATTCTGAGGTGATCTTTCTCTGTACATGTGTAGATACTAGAAGCTTTCCTTCTGTGAAATAATGAGTGTGCTTGTTTTTAACACTCTTAGTTGACAAACTAAGAGATAGAGAAAACCTTATTTAAGTCCTTACCAATTTTTTATTTTATCCAAAAAATGATTTTTAGTAGTCAATGTCTAAGTCTAGGAATCCTTAATCTAGGTATTGTTATTTTCTTTCAAGAAAGATCACTTGTAATTCAGTTCTGGAAAGAAGGTGAACATTTTAATTCTCAAGTCTCTTTTGCCTTACTGAAGGCAGTTCTGCATTAACTTAAAGTGGAAGCCTCACAGGGGATAAGATGTATGTTTTGTTCACTGCTGACTTCTATAACAGTACCAGGCACACAATAGATGCTCCAAATATGTGCTTACTAAATAGTATTAAACGTTCATTTATTAAACTAGTGATATAAATAACATTTTCTACAGCTTGCATCCCTTTCTTCTCAAAACAAGATCTCAATACATTTGTAACAAATTACTAGGTAGATTAGTTATTAAATCTCTTTCTTTGGGAACTGCCTCCTATGGGGAGAAAGTAGTGTCTATCCCATCCCAACACATCCCAGCTGAGGCTGGAAGTCTGGTTACCTGGTACTGACTGGGCAAGGACAGCACCTGATCCAAAGTGGACCATTCAGGTTCTCCCAAGATTATGTACTTGAGACCGAGACATCAAGTCTATTTATGACTGGAATTACAATGAATTGAAAAGTCTTAGGAAACCTTTAAATTACCATGTGACTCCAGGAGCTGACAAAACTAGTCTGTGTGTCAGGAGAGAAGAAAGAAGCTGATTTGCTAGAAACAGAGACAAATAGCATGTGGGATTCTAGAGCCTGTCCAGCTTCTTATTCTCAGTTCTTCTAGGGGGAGGACTATATTCCTGTCTGTGGGTCCCAGAATCCTTAGAACATTTTCTGTTTTCTTTCGTTGCTTCTGCTGCTGCTTTATTATTTGTGTTTTCTTAAGGTAGTTCGAGCTTATTTCCATTACTTAAAACCAAAAATACACTAGAACCAAAGAATTCTAACAAAATAACCAAGTTGTTGTCACTTAGAGCAATGCTAATTTTATCCATGCAAGTTATACAAGTAGAAAAATTTTTAATAATTTCATTTGTAGCTTTTCTTCAGAAAGAAGTTTTTCTCTTCTTGTTGGAAAGATCTATGCAGATACACTTGCTGGCATTTAAGTAGTGGGTGATGTGAGGGAAGCTCCTTACCCGGCAAGTAGATATAATTCCCAGTAAAGAGAGACAAGTATCTCCATGTAGAATATGTGAATAGTCCTTGATACACATGTTAGAAAATTTCTACATTATCTCAAACCCCACTGAGATGTAGCCATTGTACCTAATTCAGTGATGCTCTCTTTTCTATCAAACCATTATCATTGATAGAATGCACGTTTAAAAGGTTCAGGGTTTTAAAAGCTAACAAAGTTTTATTTTCTTGCATGGAAATATTGAGCTTTTTTGGTATTTTTGTAATGAATCTGCCATTTACACCAGATAATTCTATTATCATACATTCACTCAAAAAAATGTATTGTGCACCGGCTAGGTATTGTGCTGGGCAATCAGAATACAACAGATGTGTCCTTTATCCTTCTAGATCTGTAGTCAGGTGCTGGAGAAAGATAATCAATGAGTTAATGAGCAAAATTAATTACTAATTACAATTAGCATAGAAGTGAAGTCAATAGAATGTTACATTTTAAGAAACATATATATAAGATGACAGAAATTTCAATTTGATTCATTTTTCCCCATGTGCAAATGTCCATTTAAATAGTGTTACCATAACTAAATGTGTGAAGATTTCTGGGGTGAGGCAGTACATTTTCCTTGAAGATGATCACAATTAATAGCTCCAGGGTGAATCCTTTGTTAATCTTTTCTTAGACCATTTTATGTAAAATGAGAGGCTATTCAAATATTTCATCTGGTTCAGTTTTTACATCTTCTAGTATTACTACACGAAAGTATAACTCATAATCATATAGAAATAGACATAGATATCTATTGATTGATTAATTGGTCGATTGATCGTCCAGTCACAGTGGTCACTCTGTGAGTGCAGCTAAGAACCATCCAACCAATGCAAAAGAAAAACTAGCAGTACATCCTTTCTGAAAGAACTCTTAGCTCAGTTCATCCATACATTCTTGTCTGGTCTGGGGAAGAGGGAAAAGGAAATTAAAGGCAGAAAGACAATTGAGTTACAAATATCTTTTCTCGGTATAAAAGAAGAAATAATGTGTCCCCCACCCCCACCCCTATTGTTTAGAGTTACTAGAGGGCAGCAGGGTTGTTAGATAAGTACACAGTAACAAAATTCACTTACAAAGGGAGGAATCAAATCAAGCTCTCAATTCCCTAGAAAAGAATTAGACTTTAAAAAATAACTTTTCCTAACTGTAAAAGGACTACCTGCACATTTTGGACATTTAGGAAACAGAACAATGCAAAGAAGAACACAAGAATCACTTAAAATATTATTAGCAACTAGCTTTTTTGTGTGTTTCCTTCCTGAATTGTATGACTATTCATTTATTCACGGGTTCATACTGACTTCAACACTCCAGTGCATTCTCTAAGCTCCTCATCTTTTTTTTCTATTTTCTTTTGAGGTTGAGTGTTACCTTAACATCCAAGAAAGTAAACCAAACAAACCACCTCCACAGCAGCTCATTAACTGGTAATTCACAGAGGTCAATGCACTAGTGCTTATAAAAGTTATCAGTACAATTAGAGACCTCTCCGCTATAGGATGGGGTATTGTACCCATATTACCAGCAATAGTAACCAAAAGACAAGTAGCCATATCCGCCCCTTCCCTTTAAAGGAATATATCTACTGTATTTGTGATGCAGATCAAGGACATTATTGCTGGAAACTCGGATCCCTGCATCCTCCCAGACCTGGCAGATAACCTCTTCATCTTTAATAATCACACCCACCGTTCATGTCAGCCACCTACAGTAATGATGGCACCTTGGACCGTCTCCTGGTTACTAGGGAGTCACTGGGAGTCTTTTCCAGCAATCAGATTGCTTTTATCCTTCCAGTGTCCTTACTCTACCTCCAGTCTAATGAACCCATCACATTTCACTGTCCATCCTCTTAACTCTGCCTTTGTTTCTCTCCTTATCCAGGATGGATAAGGATCTATCAAATCTATCAAAGGGGAAATAAATACAAATTATGTAAAACTACAGAAATTAGTAGAAATGTCAATATTTCCAGATAATACATATGGAACATTACTATGGGGGTAATCAGAAAATGTGTAACTTCAAGTTTACAATTACAAAAGTAACAGAAATCCATCTTGGATAAGGAAAAAACAAAGGCAGAAGGAAGAGGATGGGCAGTGAAATGTGGTGGGTTCATTAGACTGGAGGTAGAAGTCAATTATTCAACCTCAGAAATGACAAAAATAAAAGCCAGCAAAACACCTCAAAGAATGTGGGGAGTAGGTATACTTCAAAATAGAACTGTAACTAATAAATTAGAAAATGATCAAAAGGAAAGTATAGGAATTATAAAGAAAAACCCAATAAAGAAATGATACAAAACACATCACCCACAAATTTAGATGTAACCAGAGATTGTCTAATTATGATGGGGTATAATGGGGTATTGTACTCCATTATATGTCTGCAACCCAGTGACAATACATTCGAAAATCTTCAGAAAATGTGTTTCCTAGCAAAAGTCAGTTCACAAAACTGACTTATGCACCTAATGGCTCTTAAGAAACCCATCAGCAAATGAAAAATAAAAAGATGGAAAATAAATATGAGATAAATAGAGCTTAAGTTAAGGATGTGGAATGACTGCATGCATTTTATCTATTCTTTCCCCATCACCTCCATGAGACTGGCAAGGATTTTGAAAGGTATGACTATTACGTGAGCTGGAGCGATCAGGAGAGAGTCATCCACATGTGAGGGGTTTCAACAAATGTATCCAGATGTTTAACTGTTTCCTTTGTAAATTTACTTTCCAATACCAAAAGATTAGGATGGCACCTTTTTGAAAATATTTCATGCTGTCTCCAACCAAATAACAACATATGATTCTTTACTGAAGATGGGACCAAGAACCCCTTCTGCAACCCTCTGCCTCTGGACTCCTATTCCTCGCCACCACTCCATGGCAAAGTGTCCTTCTTCCTCCCCAAGAGTAATCCCAGCCTGTGCACTATATTCTAGTCCCATGTCTCCTTTCTCTTGGCCCCCCAACCCCAACCCCGTCTTCTGCCATTCTCATCAGCATACACACCCTCTACAGCGTGATCCACCTCACTCTTCCCTTGACACCCTCTTCAACCACAACTCCTTTCCTCTGGTCTCCTTCACAACCAAACTTCTCCAGACTGTTGTCACCAATCACCACTGGCACTTCCTCATCTCCCATGCATTCCGAAAGCCTCTCCAATCTGACTTCCGTCTGCACGGCTTTATGGAGACTCTTCTAGATCACCAGGACTTCCTTCTTGCAAATCCAGGACATGCTTTTAGGTTCGTCTTTATTCAACCCAACTGGCCCATTCTCGCTCCCCCACTTGGACACTCTCCTCTTGGTGGTGTGCTGGACCAGGCTGCTTTGGGCTCCCTAGAGTGGACTGTGCACACCTCAACGTCATCTTCAGTGATGTCATTTTACAGTTTGAAATTGGCCAGGGAAGAAGTATTTAAACCATGGAAATCAGCAAATGCCTCATATTATATCTCCCTTTCCTGGAAAGCTCATTATTAAACATTTACCAGAAAACCACTGCTCCATAAAACCCCAACTTGTATGATTTCCTCCTTCCCATTGGGGCATCCAGTGTGGCAAGTGAATGCCCACACCCCAAGCTCGTTGTCTTCCCTTAAGTTCTTCAGCAGGACTTTGTACCACAGTCAGTGGGCTGCTGGGTAGATGAGTAATGGTTCACAAAGCAGACTGTTACATTTTCAGGAATTTTGCAAGCTTGTTATTTAATACAGTCATTATTAAAAGTTATACCAACTTACAATTAAATAAATTACATCAAAAGCAAAAATAACACATCTTCAAAACTCGTCACTGCTTAATTATTTTGTTATATTTTACTATTATTTATATTGAGGTTATCTGTAGGCTAGAAATGTTCTCTCACTTTGCCACCATCCCCACCACCCCCTATTGTCCCCCCAATCCTGCAACTGAGCACCAAAGGCCACTTTGCCCCACATATGTGCCATGGCTTTTCTCTGTTCCTTATTTATACCCTGTTAGCACAACCTAAAAGACATCTTCAGTCCAGAAATCTGCCGACTTCGGGCTTGATTTATAACTGAATTAACTTTTCTATTGATTTAAGTCCCATGGACCCACAAATATTTATTAGAGCCCCTTAAAACCATGTAAAAGCATTTTTGAAATGATTCATAATATGCACATCAAGATGTACATAATTTCTAACATTTATTTTTATGCTTTATTAATTAAAATTTAATTCATTACATTTTCACTAACTAATGACAGTAAATATACTATTCATCTTTTCACTTATATCCTTCTTGCCTTTCTTTCTCTCCTCTCCCTTTTTTTCTTGTCTCTTTCTATAACTCAGTCTTACCTCTCAAGTATAATGTCACTAATGAGGTCATTATGTTTTTCTATTAAAATTCATACTTGAGTTTAAATTTTGGCCTAATTTACACACTGGCACTCTGCCTCATGCTAATTAGCCTTAACGACCAAATCCCCCAACAATTTAGCAAATGTAGATATTTCAGGTGACTTCAGTCACCCGATGTTAAGGTTATTTCATAATAAAGCTTTTTATTATCATTATGGTGTTATGAATGCAATAATGTTGCAATTTCTTTGCACTCTGAGTTGTCAAGGTTTATTTATATTCCACTTAAACTGTAAGTTGGGTGTCTGGAAGGGAAATTTTTCTTTGTGCAATGATGAGTCAGTCTAATTTTTTAAAAATTGCCCGATTCCTTATATTGACACACATAAAGCCATGTTGTGTTAACCATGTCATGCAAAGTGACTTTAACTCCAAATGAGCTGAGCCCTCAATGTCATTTAATTATCTCTTAGTAACATGAACTATGTGACCACAGGAATATGATTATAAGCAATTGTTAGACTCCCGGCCTAGCCCTGCAGTAGACATCATCCTAATGGTGTGACTCCAAGTGCTGGTTTCTAGAGCAGCAGAAGCAGGAGGAGGGAGGCATGGAGAAAATGAGAGGAGAAATAGGAGAAGCAGTTTAGGGGAACAAAGAAAGAAGGAGGCAAAGAATAAATAAAAAGAAAAGAAGAAAATGAATGAGGGGGACTAGAAGAAAACATTCTCTAGATTGGGCCTTGCTCACAGCAAATGTTTGAAATATGTGCAGTTGGTTTTTGAGATCACGAATTTTCATCTGTTTCCGCTTCTGAAGTTCCCACCCTAACCAGGCCTGTTCTACCTCCAAGCTTCAGCCCTTCCCCTTTGCCCCACAAACATGTTCCCAACACTGCCCTTCCTCAGGGTGTCTGTTCTTCACAAGATAGCAGAGAATACCAGTCTAAGAGAAGTTAGTCATCTTGTGGAGCTTCCATTCTCTACTGGGAGGAATTCTAGTCAATGCAATAAAACAAAGAAGGGGAAAATGAAGGCAGTGTTTTGAAGGAAGCTACCTTTCCTGGGAGTCATATTTCTTCTGAGCTCCATTCAGCTGTCCCTGGTGTGACTGGCTGTGTCCATCCTGATGGGTCTACGGGTAGTCAGAAAAGAGACCTAGCCTCTAGTTGGCCGTTAGGACATGTTTCTGAATCAAGTTAGTTTTTTGGTTCCTTATTGTTTTTCAAAAGAGCCCCCCAGGATGGCCAAAGAGTGGAGCAGAGAGGACTGGTGGTTGGTCTGTGTGCCCCTGTTGGGCCTAGGCCTGAGGGAAAGGCCCAGTTGTGGGTGGGGACACCATGGCCTGATTCCCAGTCTCCTTGTCCAGATTCTCCATAGTTTGCAGTTCCTGGCAGTGTTAGTAAATGAATGTGACTACGTAGCTTTGATTGCTTGGTACTGGGAAGGTTTTAAAGAAAGAAAACTGGGGGAAATCGTTGGGGATGCTGGCCACATTTGCAGTACTATATGATTTTAAGGATGATTCTCTGTTGAAAAGCGCCATGTCTAGGAACGAGATATACATGCATGTGTGCCAGCCTTCAGGTAACCACGGGGGCTGCTCTCTGGAGTCACTGTCCCCACCGGTATGGAGGAGCAAGCTCTGCTCGGGTGCAGGATGCTTGGCCTCCGTGCTGATGCGAAGCCTCCTGAGACCACAGACAGCCAGGTATTCCGTGGGGAGAGTGTTGGGGCTGCACAGAGAAAGCTTTAGGTCCTGGACCAGTGTGAAGTTCAATAGGAGGCCCAGGGCGGACGTATCAGTGAACCAGATGGTGAGGTGGCCGTTGTAGCTGGCGCCCTCCATGGCAGACGGCAGGACAGTCCTGCAGCTGCACAGCAGATTGGCCAAGCTGTAGTCACAGTCCCGGATGTCGGCAGAGCAGCTGCAGTTCCGAATGGTGCTGTCCTTTGTGAAAATGAGTGTGCGGTTCCTCTGACCACCTGCGAAACTGTCAAGGGCAAAGACACCCAGGAGGCTGATCAGGAGGCTGCGCCCAGAAGGCTGTGCCATTCTTGTCTCAGAGTGGGCCCGCATGGGCCGTCTCCCCGTTCAGAGTTGATTCATTGGAACTCACCTGAGGAAAAAAAATAAGCAGTTTCCTTAACATAGGGAATCACGGGAAATATGCAGCTTTGGGGGAAGGAGCCACATCCCTGAACTCTGCTCAGGTGAGGCATGAAGCTCCAGGGTGTCCGCTGGCAGTGAGACCAGCAGGCCAGCTCATAAGCAGGGGCAGCAGACTCTGGGAGGAGACCCTGCATCCTGTCTGTGGGCAGGGCAGACAGTGATGTGAGGGTGCACATCCACCGAACACCCAGTTCCTAGCACTGAGCACCTGTCAGACCCTTGCTCAGGCCTCCCCGCCACCCCCTTCCCAAGTCAGACTTCCTGGAATTCAGGAAGTAGACCAGCACTTCCTTGTTGGATTCGGCCACCCACTGAATCACAGAGCATGAACACCAGTGAAACATTTAGTTAAAGTAAACTTTAATTTCTAACTAGACAAACAAGCTCCCTCGATGATACTGATCTGCATATAGGTTCGTACACACTTGGCCTTCTAGAAATGGAGTTGATTTGGATGGTGTTACCCACCCATCAATTGCTGTGATCTTGATCTACCTACTCCTATCCTGTAATGCATTTTATTTACTTATTTTTTTAAATTTTATTTATTTTTGCATAGAAGAACTGGGGTATACGCCAGAGGGGTGAGGGGTGAGAGGATTCACCAGAGACAGAGTCCCCACTGCCTGCAAGGCAGGCAGATCTACTGAAAGACACTGTTGAGGGGAGCAGCGGAGAGACAGGTGAGGTCTGCGCGCCATGTGGGTTAGCTCCCTGGCTGGGGATCGAACTCAGGCCACAGCGGTGATAGTGCTGAGACTTAACCCCTAGGCCGCCAGGGAGGCCCCCTGTAATGCATTTTATGAATTAATTTTATCAAATAATTTATTGTTGGGGTCTCAAACTAAGACATGAACAGAACCAGTTCAATGATCTGAATAAGGCAGGAATGTCTGCGTAGTTAGCAACAACACTGACATCCAGCATGGGGAAATGTGCACCATGGTGCCTGGCATGGAATAGATGTGCAGTCTTCTTTCATGGTGTAATTGGAATAAGACACTGTGAAATAGGGCACCCGATTTCAGTTTTACAGAAATAATTCAATTTCCCCTGAGCTACCTGATAATTGAAGAAAGACACCAAACAATACAGTTCCGCTCACACATACCGATGAGCACTGGGGGTGCATGCCAAGGATGGCAGGAGACTTTTGGCCAGGAAAGTACAGAACTAGGGAGGAGCCCCCCACAAGAAGGCCTGATGATGGACGCATGGAAATGGCTGTCTGGGGGGTTTTAACATGTCCAAAGAGGATGGTGACAGTTAATAAAGCAAGGCAGACGTGCAACCTTTACCCTACAGAGTAACTGTGAGTCAGCAAAGCAAGGTAGAGAGAAAACTAGGGGCAGCAAAGGTAAAAATTGGGGGGGTCATATAGACAGGCAGGCAGCAGTAGCCCATTGGCAGATAGCTGGTGTGCAAGGCAGTTCAGAATTAGCTTAGCCAAGGAATTTGAACAGAAGGCTCACAGCAATTGCCACTTCATTCATTCATTAAATGCTGATTGGGGGTTCATGCACGTTCTTGGCTAAACCTAGAGGTACAGCCCAGAATAAGACAATGCACTTAGGGTGCTTATGCTCCCAGGGACTTGATTCTGTCTCCTGGCTCTGTGAAGGACAAAGAGGCTGCAGCAAAGGCAGGAGGCACGTAGGACCCAGCTCAGACTGCGTGCCCAGGCCATGCAGAAGAAATAAAGATGAACAAAACCTGGGCCCTGCCCCCCAAAGTCTTATATACCAAAAAGAGAGATATCTAAGGCCAACTGAGCAGTGCTCTCCGAAGCATACGCACTGTTAGAGAGGTAACATTACATTACCTGGAAGTCCCTTTGAGGATTGAGTATGGTGTTTGTTGTGTTTGTGTTTATTTTGAAGTTGGAGTAACGTTTTCTTAAAGGATTCACTTTGGGGTTCATTTTACTATCAAGTTGAGAAGCACAAGTGCTCCCAGAAAGAGGGGCATAACAGTTTCAAATGGTTTTAGAATGTGGCAAGGATGACTCCCCCACTTAGTAAGGAACAGTGAATAATTTATAAATTACAAGATAATTTTAGATGATCAGCTGTCCCAGATTCTGCTGGAGGTTTCCAGGACTTCATGTCCCAGTAACCCTGTCGTGCCAGAATGGGAAACCCTGGCATCAACACCCGTGACCTGCTCTGACCCCAGCCCGAGAGGGGTAGGGAGGGAAGGACCTCTCCGTCAGCCTGCACCTGATGAGCAAGTGCCCGGCCCTCTTCAGGTGCTGATAGTGTCCAGCATGGAAGAAAGGGACAGGAAGGGAGAATGAAATTGATTTCCTGGAGAAAGTGGGGCTGGAGATGTCAACAGGAATTTGTGGGCAGCTTTCCTGCAGTCAAGGCCCAGCCTGACCTCAAAGGGGCTCCTGACCTCAAAGGGGCTCCTGCCCTCTGGTCATCAGCAACCCCAAAGGCCAGATCAGCGAGGCCCGATGCAGGAAACCTCATGAAAGGGTACAGAGCAGGACAAATATCCCTGGTAATCAGCTTTTGGGGTCATCACAAAGATGCCACTGGGACATTTTTCTCTTTCAGTTCTGCCACACGTTTCTTCCTGTAGGTTTGTTGAACATGGCTTGGGAGCACCCGAGTTTCACTCTGTAGTTACTCCTTTGTGGGCAGATTCCAGCCTGGCATAAATGGAGTAGGCACAAACACATTGCATGTCCCCTTCCCCTGCTCCACTTGTGCCCACAGTGGTGATGGGGGTGGGAGACAGAGCTATGTTAAGACAGAGCAGGGAAGTAACAATGATGAAGAAGCGGGGTGCTGAGAAAATGGTGTGTTGGGTGAGTCATAGGGACAGCCCAGCAGGACCCCTCAATTGTAGTCCTGGCCAGCCCCATAGCCTATCAATCTCTCTGCTCTACTTTTGGATTTTTAAGATTCTGGTTACTCTGTGTTAATTATATAAGTAAATTTTCTTTGCTTTTTTCCTACACAAGAAATATTCCTCTACTCAAATGTCACCTCCTCCAGGAAGCTCATCATGATATCTTCTACTCCCAGGTGCAGACTTAACACTCCATTCAAACTGTTATTACAGTGGCTGTTATGACACACTGTGGTTATGGGTTCAGAGAAAAAAAAGTATCTATCTCAACAGAATCAGACAAAAATGCACTGATCTTGAAGAGTCACATGCTCAGCCCTGAAGTCGATGAGTGGGATCAGCCACACAGTGGACAGAGAGGACAGCAGACTGCTTCAATAAAGGGAAACTGGGGAGCATTACCAGAAAGCCATCAAGGTAGAGGGTCAAAACAACAGCAACCCTTTATATCCCTGGGCTCCAAAGTCCCAGGTCATCTTTCTACTCTCACTGTTAGCAAACCCTGCACACCCTTTTAATAAAATACACTCCTAGGTGCAAATCCATGTCTCCCTTTGCAGCCTACACCCAGATGCCAAATCACCTCCTTTACTGGAATTCCTCTTCTCTCCTTCGAATCTACAAAGATTTGTGTGTGCTCAAGGGGTTGCATTTGTGACGCATCCTTGCCTAGCTCCTGAAGACCTGGTTTCAATGTGTGTTTCTGGGGGTGACCAGACATTGGCTTTCTTCTGCCTTTCCCCCCTAGTGCTGCAGCTCAGGTTTGTATTTGAGACCATCTGTCACTTGCTGGAGCATCTTGCCATTTTCTTTTTTTTCCCTTCAAATTTTATCAAGTTGCCAATCATTTACATAATTTGGGGAGCACAACTCTGTATGTGCATATGCTTCACTCACCCTCCTCCAAAGCTCCAGCACCACCACCTTGTCTGCCCCCTCATCCATCCTCCATTCCTGCCATGCCCCCCCCCAATAATCACTACGTGGTGCTCTTATTTCCCATTCCTTGAGTTCTTCCCCAAGTGCCTGCCCACTTTTAAAATAAAAATCACTTCCAATTTCTAATTAGACTCACTTCTGACTTTAAATTTTCAATCAAAATTTTTAATTGCTGTAAGGATTTGGAGAATGTCGCTAGATTTTTTTTCACAATTAATTTTTTCTGGTCTTTTGTGTTAAGACTATAGAATTCAAAACATCATTATTCATGACATTTCCAATCTGCTTTGGGCAAATGGTCCCCCGCTAACCTCCCACTGACACAGTATCTCCTTACTAGTAATATCTTCTTATAAACAACTAGTTCAGTTTGAAACATTGCTTTTGGAGCCAAGTATAAACATTATCTAAATGTTGGGCGTAATCCTAGATTGAGAAGGAATCCGTGTGGAATTTGTTTTGAAGCAACTGATGTCTGTATCAGCTCAATTCAGGAATCTTTGCTTTCACGCAGTTACTGCTAATATTAATCACCATTCAGATGTCTCCGGCTACAACATGAAAATAATACATGAGCTAATTCTGCATTACAACCCTGGTTTTTAAACATCTTCTATGATTTACACTCAGTTTTCAGCATCTTGCCTGACAAATTCAGGTGGGTTGACCACCACCACCTGAGCTTTTGCTCTGGTACACAAAACCAGGTATTGTGTCTTACAACCTAGGTATGTCAAAAACTTCTGGTGCCACCAATAACCATGTTCTCCTCTCCTCCTTTGCTGTAGCACTAAGCATTTCCAAGCTTCTTGCAGTGAGGTGCTAGCATGTGACTGAGCTCCTGCTGATGGGACGTGGGCAGAAAATCATGTGGAGAACCCAAGAGCTTTGGAAGACCACAGAAAAAAAGATGAAAGCTTGAGTTCCTGAATGATTGTGTGGAGCAGAGCACAGCCTCCCCACTCCACCCCTTTGTGCATTAAGGTGTAATATATAGGAAGTATTGACCTTCAATTCTCTAAATCTTTGATATTTTGACGTTTTTCAGAGCAATCAGCCTACCCCCATGAATGCAGCAGGTGTCATACTGTTGTGCAATTTATGATTCTTGCATCTTCTTTTCAAAAGAAAATGAGAAAAATCATATAGAGAGCATTTATTGGATGCCAGGCAATGGCATAAGTCATGGGACATTGAAAAGGAAGAAGACACCATCCCTGCCCTCAAGGAACTTGAAATTTGCCCAAGGGATTTACCCTTACTCAGGGAAAACAGCCAGACAGCTACAGTTAATGCTGATGAAAGATGCAGATCCGATATCAGGCAGGAAGAAATGGGAAGATGCCCAAGGCTGCTCTTCTCTGGGCTGGGCAGAGAAGGGCGGGGTGAGGAAAGGCGAGAAGCTGCAGATGGGGTGATGGCTCAGTTGAGGAATCTCAGAGATACTGGGAATCCTCGCTGTGTCTCGGGGCCTAGGAGTCTGGGAAGGCAGGCAGGAGAGAGTGACACAGGATCTGCCAGCTACTCTAAGGGCTTAGTCTCCAATTTCTTCTGATATCTCCCTACCAATACATTTTTTTTTTAAATCTCCAATAGATAAAGCTTTTTATTTATAAAATGTCTGGTAAACAATACACAAACAGTAGTATTTTAAAATATTGCGATGAAAGGTAAATTTAAAAGCTGGAAGAGTTTCAGCTCTACCCCGGGGCTTGGCCTGTGGCCTCCCTTGGTTGTAAACACCCCCTGCAAGAGGCGACAATGAGGTGGTGACAGTTTATAAAGCAGGTGTCTAGACCCGCTTGGATCTGTGCCTGTCAGGAAGGTCACTGAAGCGGCCTGGAAGAGACTGAATTGCAGGAGTGGCGATGAGAGAGGGCAAGGAGTTCTAAGTACGAGGACACTTTCCTTCTGTGTTTTCCTTGTAAGCTTACTTCTCTCCATTGGCTGACTTCTCTTGGCTCCAGGCTCCAGAAAAATCCATTTCAGTATCTGCAATCTTTCATTAAGCTCAACCCTTTGGGATCTGCAATCCTTGAGGGAGTGGAGAGAACCCAAGGAGCTGGATTTAGGAGGGAGGCAGGAGGAGAAGGCTCTTGTCCTGCTGTGGGCCTGTGGCCAGGACACCTACCAGAGCCCTCAGAAGGGGACATAGGAGGTGGCAGTTTCTAAATGAGCAGCATTGGAAAGATCGCGATCTCGTCCTTAGCCTCCCGCAATGGGACTCCTGAGACACCCACGTCACCCTCTCAGCTCTGGCGGACATGGTTCATTTTCCCAAAATCAAGCACCTCTGGGTGGTTTAGTTAGACTGGCAGAAAGACCAGCTGCCCACGAGACTAGTTATGAGCGAGACTGAGAAGTCTATTCAGTATTTTTCTGTCTCCAGGGCCCCTACCTGTGTCAGGGTTCTAATTCCTTGGTCATCCCCTCATCTGCTCTTCCAGGTGCCTGAGGCCAAAACCCTGCTCTCAGAGAGGGGGCTAAAATCACTTAGTTAAACTAGGGCTTCCCTTGGTGGCGCAGGCGGTTGAGTGCAGCGCTGGGAAGCTGTCGGCACCTCTGCAGCACCGGAATGATCCCAGCCGGCCAGTGAGATACCCACACAGCGTGGCAGACCCCTCCTGTCTCACCCGCTGCTCCCCTCAGCAGTGTATTTCAGTCAGTCTGCCTGTTCTGTTCCCCGCTCTGTCTCTGGTGAATCCTCTCACCCTCCCACACCTCTGGCCTATACCCCGGTTCTTGTATGCATGGATAAATAAATCTTAAAAAAAAAAACCTTAATGCAGATTTATATTTTTAAATTTTAATTTTAATTGGGGGGGGTTGACACTTTTGCTCTTTACATGTGTATGTGTTCCACTCACCCTCCACCAAACCATCTATGCTCATACCCTACCTGCCTGTCTCCTATACCAACTCCTCCCTCCCACCCAGTCCCTCTAGTAATCATTATATTCTCTCCCTAAGCTCAAGATTATTTATTCCTACAGTATTTTACCTGTGTGTGTTTTTTAGTTATTCCAAAAGACAAGTGAAACCACCCTATATCTGTCTTTCACGTTTTGATTTATTTCACTTAACATAATCACCCTGAGGTCCACCGGGTTTGTGCCAAATGCCCCTCTTATCTTTTTCATAGATGTATAGTGTTCCACTGAACATATATGACATATATTCTCATTTAAGAGTATTTGCACATTAAGCCTAATCTTTCCCTTGTCTGGTGTTAGAGGCAGAGCAAGGATTGAACATGAAGTATGGGTGAAGGGTAGGTGGTTTCATCTCTAGGACCCCAGAATTGAGTGGTCACCTGGTCTCAATCCAGTTCCTACTTGTCCATGGCTCTACTACTCCCCTCCCCAGGCAGGTGAAGAAGGAAATGTCGGCCAATGAGTATTTTGTGGATGAGATGCCTACAGAAATACGGTATGAAGGCTTTAGGTGTAGGGCCTTGAGAAGCTCTTTGAGAACAAGGATTTTTAGCATTTTTCTTTTCTTTGGCTCTGTTCCCCCCACACACTACAGGAGGTAGGTGAGAGATAAACACCGAGTAAGATGATTTTAGAAGAGGAATGACAGCCTTGTTGAAAATTTCAAAGTGTATAATGTTGAAGCTGAAGTTAATTTGGGTCTCTCCCCAGTGTTTTCTTAGTGTGATAAGTGTTATCTTTTCTTTCTTCTTCACATTCCACAACAGCAAACCCCCAGCCCTGGGACCAGCCACTGAATTTTCACAGGGCCTCAGGAGCACCTCCTTCTGAAGTCCCCAATGCATGCGGATCACAGCTCATTGTCCAAGGCAGAAACTACCTTCACCACCATCCTGATGTGATTATTAGTTCACCTGATACGTGCGGAGGGATCTAAACTATTTATCCTCATCTGTTATTTTTCCTCCCCCTAGAAAACAAAGTAAAAGTTCATGTCTCTCTAAGTTGGAATTTAGGCAAAATCAGCTCCAGGCATGCGCTGCAGGGCTGAGGGTACAACCTGTATGGCTGGTCTTGGGCACACTGGGTGTTGCTGTGCCTTTTGTCACTTCCCCCCAGATGGCAAGGGGGTGATAGCACCTGCCACGAAAGGCTCTGGGCAGAGCAAAGAGAGGTGTGCGTGGTGATGGTCTACTTGACGTATTTGTAAGCTCTAAGGCTGCTAAAGCCAGCCCTTCCATAGTTAGCCACAGGTTCTTGGAAACTGCTACTTTCAAGCCAAACAACATGAAATGAAACTGATTTGACCAGAGGCCGATTGCTGTAAATGAGAGTAAGTTCCTAAGGCATAGCTCTGGTTACAGAAACACCACGGACATTCTAAATAAAGACCCCAAACACACTAACACAGAGCGATCGTTTGTATTCATTCATTCATTCGTTCGTTCATTTTCTAACATACTCATTCTAGCTCTGCCTCTCCTGGCAACTCAGGGTGCAAAGGCGGCCCCACCCTGCACAGGACATCCTTCCATCGTGAGGTGCATCTCACCCATCAACATTCACTCTGACAGGCACAAAAGAGACTTACCAATGAGCCTCACATGTGCATCTTGGGGATGTGGGTGGAAAGCCGATCCCAGGGGAAACACACAGAGAAGGTGCAAGCTCCCCACAGGCAGCAACTGGTTTTTTTTAACTCATGAATGTTGTAACAAAATGACTTTGAGCAAAATGACATTATAATGGACCTGCTGTATTCATAAGAAACTACAATGCACACAGTATTAAATAGAATGCTCACAGTATAGCACTGCTCATACACACTGATATTTTGTAATTCAGGATCATAGTGATAATTGGAATATATCAGCATCTGTCCCAGCATCTCAAAAGTCACCCCCAAAGAAATCTAAAGTAACTGTTTCATTTAATGCATTACTTGCAATAAGAATTTGAATGGTGAGCAGGCTCAGCCTACAGTAAAAAGGTCTATTTGCAGCATTTTTCCTGTAACAAATATTTAAAAGTGTCCTACAAATCCCGGGAAATGGGAGGCCTCGAAATTATGACAAATGTGAAATACAGGAGTATGGGAAATGAGAAAATGCTTTCTTTTTGTCTCCTGCTATGCCTGCTTAATAGTATGGGGGATTGGATAATGGCGTTAAAGAGACTCATGTCCTATTCCCCGTAAACTCTGAAAGCTAGAGGTTTGAGGCGGGAAGATTCCTGGATGGTCTGGGTAAATCCAACATGGTCACAAGGGTCCAGCTAAGAGGGCCACAGGAGGAGACAGAGGAAGCTGTCCAAAGTGCCTTTACTATTCTGAAGAACCACACTCAAAGCCAGCATCACATCTGTGCTAGATCCAGTGAAGCCCAAACAGATACTTCTGGACAGTCTCATGAGTTCAGGGCCTGACAGTATTCAAGTGGTTATTTGTATATATGGAATTGCTGAGAGAAAAAGAAGAAAGGTCTAGATGATGAGTGAGGGCCTGGAGTGGGGAAGAGAGACAGGAAAGTACTTGTCTCTTCTCAGCCCAGGCTAATGAATGCCTTGAGCTGAGTCCAGAGGCCACGAGGATTGTTCTCAAGAACCCTACAGCTTGGCCTCCCCTGGTGGCGCAGGCAGTTGAGTGCCACACTGTGAAGCTGTCTGCAGCCTCTGCAGTGCTGGTTCAATCCTGGCCAGCCGGCGAGGGTTCCACATGGTGCAGCAGACCTCTCCTGTCTCGCCCGCTGCTCCCCTCAGCAGTGTATTTCGGTTCTTCTGCCTGCTCTGCTCCCCACTCTGTCTCTGGTGAATCCTCTCACCCTCCCACACATCTGGCCTGTACCCCAGCTCTTGTATAAATTAAAAAAATAAAAGAACCCTAGAGCCATGGGGTGACTCCTGGTCAAGTGGTGAAGTATGAAGAGACAGAACATTGTCCCCACTTCTATACTGAGGGCAGCACAGCTGTGGGGCAGTGGGGAAGGAGCAGCCTCTAGGGTCCCTCCTGGAGGAGAGACTGGGCATTCCCTAGACACAGCATTCAGGAAAGCCAGTTGACTGGGAGGCCCTGGCAGGAGCAAGAGACACCCAGCACTGTCCCCCTCCCCCCCAGGACCAGGGACAGATGCACATAGAAGGATCATTTGTGGGCACAGGTGAGACATTCCTGGGACACTAGGGAATAAGTGGAAGAGACTCTACTGTGTAGTCATGGAACTGGGAAGGCAACAAGTACCCGTATCAGGTTGGTGGGAGCATTAATCATCAAAATACAAGCTAATAGTATTAATTTAACCTTGTTTGTGTTCACCACAAAGCCAGGGTTTCTTCCAGTATCGACTGACTTGCTGCTTTGAGATGAAATATACGTCACAATAAAAATGTAATCAAGTGCTCAGAAGCTTCTAGACTGAGATGATTATGAACCAGCTGAAATAAAGGAGTTTTTTTTTCTTTTCCCTTGTTAAAGATTTATTTTATTTATACATACAAGAACCAGGGTATAGGCCAGAGGTGTGGGGGGATGAGAGGATTTACCAGAGACAGAGTGGGGAACAGAACAGGCAGACTGACGAAATACACTGCTGAGGGGAGCAGCGGGCAAATCAGGAGAGGTCTGCTGTGCCATGTGGGTTGCACGGGGATCAAACTCGTGCTGCAGTGACTGCGGATAGCCCCATAGGTTGTGTCCTAACCCCTTGTGCCACCAGAGAGGCCCCAAGAAAGCAGATCTTTGTGTTTTGAAAGTAGTGAGTTCATCTGTGCACTGATTTAGCTCCCTGCTTTGCTGCTCGAAGGCTGGTGCCTGGCTGTTGGAATGATGTCTAAGTCAGGTTTCTGATGTAACCAAGTTCAGGTCTTTTGTTGACCGTGGTTTCCCCAGTGCTTGGTCCAGCACCTGACACATGGAGACGCTTCATAAACAGTCACGTTATCCAAAGAAACCCCTATATTAGCTAAGTCAAAGATGCATGCTATTGACCTTAACTTTCACTTTAAGTTTTCACTTCCTAGATTTGGGAAGTGCATATTATCAAGTCAGGAAGCAAAATCTCTCCTTGGCAGTAGGAATTTCATCCTATGACTGAGTCCTGATGGAGGAACCATAATAAGATTTGTGTATGGCTATGAGGGAGGAAAATTTGAGCTTATATCCAACCCCCTCCTTGCCTATGAGTCTCCCTGAAAGCCTTTGAATGGCATCTGACAAAAGTTCCATGAGGCACCCCCACCCTCCTGTGATTTTACCAACCAGCTAGTCTGGGTTTGTGGTTGTCTTAGAACTTTTGGGGACCCAGGGTGACACGCATCCTGGAATGGGGACCCTGAGCCTTCTTCAGGGCCCCCATCACTGTCCTTCCTCATTCCAGGGTCCAAGAGAGAAGAGCAGAGTTAGTACGAAGCACATGACCTCACAGATATTTGTCAGCATCGCCAGACATCTCCCTCATTGTTCTCAGCTGAGGCACCAGACTAGCCTGCCGCAAACGTCCCCACAACCTAACATTTAAGCATCCAGTCTTGTAAAACTTACTGGGGGTGAGTTTTGCTCAAATTACTGGGCAAGTATTATGTGAGAAAGAGGTTGCCAAGGAAAATGAGTCAGAGTAATCCCTTTCCTTGGAGATGAGAAACAAAAGGAGGCTGGCCGACCTTTAATATTTTAATTACCTGCTTCCTAGACAATAAAAAGGGATTTAGATCTTCCACTTACAGTCGCACTTTATTATAGTCCCATAAAGTACCTTGAACTGTTTCCTCTAGATGTTTTATCTGTATCCAATGATTCCAATGATTGGGTTTTAGAAAAGTAAGGATTAAATTTCCTTTTAGTTGTTGTAGTTACAAATCTTGGAACCAAAGGCAATTTAAATTTTGCTGCTTTCTTGAGAGATTTTTAAGGGTTTAAAAATGGCTCCTGGGAATAATAACTAAAAGGTGATCCTGGATGGATCCTGGACAGAAAAAGGACATTAGGTAAAATCTAAGGAGATTGGAATAAAGTATGGGCATTAGTTAATGATAATCATGTATCAATATTGGTTCATTAATTGTGACTGATGAACTGTACTCATGTAGGATGTTAATGATAGGGTCTGGGTATATGGAAACTCTGCTATCTTCACAGTAATTTTTCTTTAAGTTTAAGACAAGAAGTTTATTTATTTTTTTTAAATCCCTCCTGATCTCATTGAGGACTTCTCGAAGATTATTTTTGTGACGACAGCAGAGCTCCCGGAGATCATGTGGGCATCAGAGCATGGGCCAAACCATGAAGTGGTGTCTAGACACAGCTCCAGATGAGTTCTTTAGAACTCCTGGCCACACAGAAGATTCTGTCTTCCCCAGTGACCTAGGAGAGCAGGCATTTCCGAGATGCAAGTGAGAAATAATCCTTTTATGGGAAACAGATCAAAACTGGAAAAGGAGAGTGTGTGTCTGTGTGTGTGTGTGTGTGTGTGCACGCACATGTGTGATCTTATTCTATATTCTGGACTCGATATCTCCCCCAGCTGCTTATGTTGCCCCCTTGCATCTGGGACTATTTTCTCTTTCTCATTTGGTAGGAAATTACTCTCATCTTTCCAACTGTCTTCAAAACCCACCTCTTTCAGGAAACTTGAGTAAGCTAGGGGCTTGGGTAACCATTCTTGCTGCATCAATTCTGTTTCTTTTATCGGGCCACATAAGTCTACTGTAAAATAAGTTAAAAGTAAGCCTTTATAAGCAAGTCTGTGCCCATACAGGGGACCCAGGAACCCTCGTGTCTTCTGTTACTGTCACACCACTGGAGCCGTCCTCATCAGGTGAATAGACTCTTCCACCCCCACCCCTTCCCCGATGCCAAATCCATTGGCTCATTTCCTGGTCTCATTTCCATGACTTCTCACCAACATTTGACCTAGTTGCCTACACCCTCCTTCTTGAACAAAGACCTTTCTGTTCTACCATCAACACCTGATACTTCAGGTTTGCTCAGTCTCACTAGCTGGCATCTTCTTCTCTGTCTTTGTTGCATGCCCCCTGGCTCTCTAGATACCCACTTCCTCAGGGACTGCATGCCCACCCATGGATTTAAAATTACCTGTATTAACAGATAGGATGATGATGACCCAGCTTCCAAATCCTTCCCTGAGTGCCGTGTTTGTCTATCCAGCCTCACGCTTGACAGCCTCCCTGGATGCCAAGCAGAATCCCCAACATCACAGAGCAAACATGCAGCTCTTGGTTCCCAGGAGAGTTCAGATTGCCAGGCAGAAAAGAGATACTAGTGTGTCCACAGTTTACTGAGTCAACATTGACTGCCCCTCAGCCCTGGCTCCCATTGGTAAGGGCCAATGTACTTTCAAATCAGAAATGTGGGAGGTACATGTGTGTTGAAAATTGACTGTAATTTGGAACTATACATATTTCTTATCAATTAATAATAACATCAAGTGAGTTCTTCTTTTGTGCCAGGTTTTAATCAGAGTACTTTATACACTTTATGTCACATAATCCTGGCAGTAACGGTAAAGGGAGCTATCAAGGCCCTGACTTCATATTTGATAATGGAGACACAGGGAGGTTAAGTGACTAGCTCCGGGTCACTGAGTCAGTAAGTAGCAGCTAAGATTTGCAGTCAGTTGGTTTAGTATACTCTAAGGAATCCTGGTAGAACTGACACTGCTATTTTCCACCCCAGGACCTTGCTCCTGCTTGAATGATGTCCCTGCCTCATGTTCTATGACCTTTAGACTCTGTGGCCTTTAACCAACAGCAAACCTCATGTTACCTGAGCAGGAAACAAAAGGAGTCAACTGAGTTCCACTATATGCAAACATTTCAGAACACTTTAAAAAAAGGAATTCACTTTTAAAACAAGGACAACATTAGTTGAGTGCCGCTTCTGCTAACACAGGCATGGAACGTGGAACCAAGGGTGTCTGAGAGTGAGCCTGTGGGAAGTCATAGCTAACATGTGCTGCTACCGTACTTTCTGCACAACACAGGTTCTCAGTTAATTAACTAATGTTGCAAACCCTTAAGCCTGTCCCTTCTTTGACTTGGTAGATGCTCAGCTGATTACATCATCGGGTTCAACCCCAGCTCAGCATGGCTGCCCCGGGTGACACACCGTGAAGACGTGCGGTCTGTGTGGTGTCCTCAGTGACAGTGCACAAGCCACTGTACACTGACCTGAAAAGTTGATCATCTGCCAGCTTTAAGCAATAAACATATCAGAGTGGCAAAGAAAATTCATTTCCATAAATACTTTCTTAAAACTGTTGTATTCAGAAAATGCCTTTTTTTTTTTTTTAAGATTTATTTATTTTTATACAAGACCTGGGGTACAGGCTAAAGGTGCTGGAGGATGAGAGGATTTACCAGAGACAGAGCGGGGACAGAACAGGCAGACAACCAAAATACACTGCTGAGGGGAGCAGCGGGGGCAACAAGAGAGGTCTGCCCCACCATGTGGGAATCTCCCCGGCCAGCCGGGAATCGAACCAGCGCTGCAAAGGCTGCAGACAGCCTCACAGCGCTGCTTTCAACCAGTTGCGCCACCTGGGAAGCCCAGAAAGTGCCATGTTTCTGTCAAAAAAATTAAGAACTCTTTTTTTCTTTCAAACATATTACACTATTCAGTCTAAAAAAAAGTAAAAAAAAAAAAAAAACCAACAACCAAGTTCATTACAAAATTTATAATGATTGCTCTGGTAGTTTTTAAGGACGAGTTTTATAACACTTTGCACAGTTCTCTGAAAACACTTCCTTTCCTCAATATACACCAATACACTACTGTTAAAAAACTTTCCCAAGATATGTTTACTAAACAGAGAGATATACTCTGGATGGCAGGCTTTGACTGAAACACCCTGACATCTGAACTCTGGCTATAGCATTTATCGTGTTTGTTTAAACTTTTTGAATAAAAGGAACAATATTTTTAAAACAGCCAATTCCAAGTGAGTGCTGATCTCAACTTGGTTTCTTGTCTTCCGTGTTTTCTAACGAGCAGTGTGTAAATAAGCCGTAAATATCAAGCTACTGGATTTTTAATTAAACAGATGTTTTGAGATTTCTTATGAAATCCTACTCTTTTATGTAATTGTTATTTAGCATCGAAGACCAATAGGAAAATACAGCCAGATGTTTTAAAATAGAAACAAGAAGCCAGGCGGCTACAGTTATCTGTTATATAATATTAGCCTAAGTGAGTTTATCTATTTAGGAACTAAATGAGAAGACCATTTCATTCTGCTTAACGCACTGAAAACATTTCCTTTTAAAGGCAGAAACGCAGCAAAGAGCAATTCCGAAGCCTGGAAGCCCACAGAAGCATTTCATGGGGAGAGTCACCCAAAAGTGTACATTATGCTCAGGATAGACAAATATTACAAGAAGGTGACACAGGCAGCAGCTCTTCAAACCATCACAGAACTTGCCTGAAATGCAGCAGAATTTCTGAAGCTCTTAAAACTGACAAAGTCGATATGCTTTTCAAAAGAGAACAGAGAAATGACTTACATCCCGAGTTCTGGCAAGGCTGGCCTCTCCACTCCGCAGCCCTCTGCCTGGCCACGGAGCCTTCACTCTGGCTTGACAGCTGGTTTAATCTGCAAGGCAGGATGGAATGCGTGGTCTTGCACTTGCTGTTCTTTTCCGTTTCCAGAGGGCCAGCGGCCCTGGCCGTCTCCATGGCAACCAGGAGGAAGCTGCCGGCCTACCAGTTTCATTAACCACAGGGCAGGAGAGAACCAGCCGAGGTGACCGCTGCCCGCTCAGTTGGGGTTCCAGAGTGGAAAGTTTCTAGCAGGCAGAGACTGCGGCTGCTGTCGGCAGCCCCGGGAAGGGCTGACAGTAATGGAAGAAATTCTCCTTTGGCAGGAAATTGAGTGGATTAAGGATAGAGCATGGAGACTCCTTGATGCTTTTCCTTTCATGGTTTATTCCATTCTTTCTGGCCCGATGAGTTGTTACTTACCGCAAATGCTTGAATTGGTGTAAAAATTGTCCTGTTGTGGTTGTTCCAAAGAGAAAATGAACTCACTCCGAGGATGTAGTCCTGTTCTCTTTCTCCTTTAATTTTTTTAAACCACAAGGCAAATAAATTTGTAAAAAATATTCTGTGTACGTTATCTGATGAGGGCTCACTGAGGGTTGGAGAAATCAGGTAGATGGGGTGACAGAAGAAGTCCTGCTAATTAAAAACATAATGAGGGCAATTGGTTTTTGATTTCTTGGATTATCCAATATTTTTAAGAGAGGACTTCACTAGAGAAAGTCCTTCATTTATCTATTAGTTATTATTATTCCTCTAGTGACCCCTTACCAAGTGCATATACTGGCCCAGGAGATTTAAGGGACAATAAAGATAAATGTCACGGCTCTTGTTTTTAAGGAAGTTATAGCGGGGCAGTGGTGATCATGTATGTTGCTTGTGCGAAATCCTTGAAGGCAGTTGCAAAGAACATATGTGGGAGGTTCAGCGAAGGTAGGGTGACATTTTGGCAGGGAGATTGGAGAAATCTGTGCAGAGAGGCAGTATTGAGTAAGGGTTTTAAAGAATGGCCTGAGTGTGGGTGATGGGACACGGGAGGGAAGACAATAATCCTTCGTGGAATGATTCTTTGATGGATGGAGAAGAGGAGCTGATGGCTCAGTGTTTCCTCTTCCTCACCCCTGCCAGTCCTGCTACACGCCATCTTGGGTGATCTGTGGCATCAAACAACCTAACAATGAAGGGCATTGTTGTGTGGCTTAGAGATGAGAGTACCAGGCCTACTCAGCTATTTTAAAATCCAGTGGATCATGGTCAGAAGCAAGGAAATTGAGAGTAGAGAAAATCCACTATTATAGTGTTTAGAGTCAGCAAAGTAAACACAAATTCCACTCCGTGAGCTAGGGGAACACAAACCTTGGTTCCAACCTTGATTCTTCTACCTTATTGACCATTGTTAATGAGATGTTGTGAGCCTTGGTTTCCTTATCTATAAAGAGGGGATAGTAATACTTTGTTGAAAGGTTGTGATGAGGATTAAATGAGATTATCAATGTGGACAGGATGGCTGGGAATGGAGCAGGGAAGACAGAGCAGCCGTACATGAGCTTGTCCAACTTTTCAGAATAAGGGGACTGATGCAATGGTTCGGCACACTCAACCTTTCTCTCCCACCTGCCTCTGCTATGGAGACTGGATGCTAAAACTGTCAACCTGCCAGTCCCCAGCGACCCTTGCAGCTGAAATACTAAATATGCTTAAGTTTTATTGATCACTTATGCTTGCCTTGGAACTGAGTCACAGAGAAAGAGCACCATGAGACTTTGGAAGCTGAGTTCAGTGGAGAATGAGGGGCGAGATCTGGCCATCTCTTTTGTTGTCTGGATCCCAGCAGAACTGGGCTGGTCTGGGACCTAACCCTGGGGAGTGGCTTTCTGATTGAGCTGCCGTCTGGTGGTGGAGATGTGCTGTACAATGTGGCCAATGACGCTGGCGTTGGCTTCCTATAGGAGAAGGTGACTCTTAACTCGGCAACTTCCTGATTATGGAAGAGGCAGCAGCTCCCTGGATGACCCAATTCTATGGTGACTCTCAGAGTTTGTCTGTAACCAGCATAAACCATGAATGACCTACCAGTGTCTAGTTCTGGCCAACACAAGTAGGTGGGACTAGTGCCAGCAAGCACAGGGCAGGTTCACTGTTGATTCGGGCAATGGATAATGAGAGTCCTGGAGCTCTCGGTGGATTTTTTTTACAGGACTTTAATGCTGAACCAGGTACACAGGCAGACCAGGCAGGGAGGCAGGCGAGGAGGCAGGTCGGGGGAACAGGCAGGGGTCTTAGGGACCAGGAGGCTTGGGAGGCAAGTGAGCCTCCCAGCCCCTTGAGAATCTCTGGGCTCTATCTCTCTCATGTTCTCTTTGATCTCACAGTCATCTCAGAGTCTCACCTCAGAGTGACACCACCCAGTTATCCCCTAGGCACAGGTGTGAGCATTTACACATGCTCTTTGGGCCCCAGTGTCCGTAATTACAGGTGCATGTGCCCTGTACTCACGTCCCCAAGCGTTTTTTGCGCAGGCTGCAGGAGGTGGCTGTAAGGCTAATTGTAGAAGGTGGAAAAAGGCTGCCACTCCATTGACCCCACAGTGGGAGTTTGCTGGTACTGCCCCTCCTGCTGCTTCTCCTTTTTTTGAGAACCAAGAGGAGGAGCTGTTCCTATCATTAAGGAGGGTCAATCAGGAACATGAAGGAGCCAGGAGCCTGCAGGTCATTCCTGAATTCTTACAGCAATTTTATATGCCCAGCCTGTAAGACAGACTTAATGTCACCTGCTAACAGTTATTTTTAGACCTGAGATAAACTACATGAACTATGGAGGTTAAATTGTGCACAAAGGAGCCATTCAATTGTGGCGTCTATTACAATGGTAACTCTTGTCGCCTTTTCTATTTATGATATTTATGTCTTTCGAGACCTCTTGCTGAGTGGGGAACAGGGATGAAGGCAAAGAGGAAGTGGATGCAGGTCCCTCCCTGGACACTTGAAGGTCGAACAAACAGTTAATGATGAAATATGACTTGATCTCTGTGTGTGGCATGTTAAACATTACCACGGTCTCCTATCTCTCCATCTTGCTAAACATTTACTTTCATTTGCTCTTTGTGTTAACTGGGTCACACACTTTAAGTTGATTTAGCAAAAGTGAGTTTTGGGCAGACTACTGAAACCAGGCACACATGTGACTGCCTGTTTTGTTCAGCTGCAGAGTCAAGGGGTGCTGGGTAAGTGATTCTTCACTGTGGGCTTGATTCCAGGATTGACCTTGGACATCTTTCT
Organism: Talpa europaea; assembly: GCF_964194135.1. Lineage (NCBI taxonomy): Eukaryota > Metazoa > Chordata > Mammalia > Eulipotyphla > Talpidae > Talpa > Talpa europaea. The sequence continues at coordinate 139,928,662 of NC_140070.1, forward strand.
TCCTCCTTTGTTAACCATAAGAGCAATGCCATCTCCTGATAATACCGAGTGTACTAAGTAAGAGTGAAAATCTACACCTACCTCTGCAATTGACCTCACACTAAATTGGAGAGTAAAGTTTACCTGGTGGTATAATTATACTGGTGGTATGAAAGACAGCAAGTCTTGCTTTGTGTTCCAGTTAACAATGGCTTTGAGTGCCAATTAGCATGCTGATTCCTTAAACCCCCTTCAGCACAGCGTCGATGTGCAGTTTCCAACAGCTATTCTCTGTGTATTGCCTGCGGTCTCTGCTGCCTCTGGCTTAACAATGTCCAAATCACTGCCACCTTTGTTTGCAGCTTTGTGTGCTACTGTGTGTTCCATTCTGGGCACAAGGAACCATCTCAGGCTCTTCCTATTCTTCCCAGCCTCTTTGGTGGCAATGCCAACATCCATATTTCTCAGTTCACCGCAGGAAATGGTCATTCGTGCCCTGCCTTGGTCACACTGATGGTGCCCCAGGTCTTGTCATCAGTACAGGGCTCGTTGCACTTTCACAATGTCACAGTTTTATTTTTCCTTTCTGTTTTATTGAGACATAATTGACATACATCACTGCCTAAGTTGAAGGCCGACAGTGTGAAATGATGACCACACCAGGTTCCACTAACTTCCATCTTATAGAGCTACCATAGAGAAAACAGAAAAAAAATTTTCTCCTGTGAGAATTCCTAGGGTTTACTCTTAGTAACTTTTCTATAGCTCCATTCCGCAGTGTGACCGTCATCTTGTTGTACATCACCTCCCTAGTACTTATTTTTCTAATAATTGGAAATTTATACCTTTTGACTCTCTTCCTCAGTTCTCTACTCCTTGATATTTTTTCCATGAGCTTTTTTTTTTTTTAGATTCTACATGTAAGTGAGATTGTACAGTATTTGTCTTTGTCTGACTTATTTCACTTAGCATAATGCAGTCAAAGTCCACTCACAATTTTGCAAATGGTAGGATTTTATGGCTGAATAATATTCTACTGGATATATACACCATACGTCCTTATCATCCTTCCTCAGAATGGTAGTTACCTTCTTTATTGTTATTTTTGTCTACAATTAAATGACTATATTATTTTTAGTTTATGTTTTCCTGGTATATCATCATTTTACCCGAACTAGTCCCTCGTCCTTATGTGTGGGTTAATCTTTGGTCAATAGAATCTAGCTGAATTTTAAATATTTACTGTGTGAATTTGATCCCTACAAATATTATTATGGTGTAGTTAAGTTCGTTTTTATTCTTGTACTCCATAGTGGATTTATTTTTTAATCCCAATCACATCCTTTTGCTTTTATTCTAAGCGATTAAGGTTGACTTTGCTAAGGCCTACAAGGCACACCTGTTCATGATTTTCATTCCCAATTTGACTGCCACACATCCTAAACCTTTGCTCTGTATTTGAGGCCACTAGCTCACCTCTATTTTGACAGGCATTTAAAAAAATTGAGATAACATTAGTTTGCAACAGTATTTAAGTTGCAGGTGTACAACTTTGTAATTCGACATCTTTAGACCATGTGCTCACCACCAAGAGACTTTTCATCCACCTCCCTCATTCCATGTCTCTCTGGTAACTACCAGTCTGCTCTTGGTATCTCAGCCTATTTTTGTTTTGTTTGTTCATTTTATTTTATTTTTGTTCATTTGAAAAATATCGCACATGAGGGGAATCATATGGTGTTTATCTTTCCCCATCTGACCCATTTCACTCCTAGCTCATTTCTGAAACAAAATCACCAACCCAGAAAACCACATCCAGAAAGTTTGTTAATGTGAGCACCTATGAGATCTGTACCCATGGGACTGCATTAGGGGAGGCTTTTGCCGAAGGAATCATAGCATCTACATCAAAGGAGCAGTAACAGTAATGATGGTGGAAACAGTAAGTTGATTGTGACTTGAATTGAAGATAACTTTATTCTTTCCCCATAGTTTTTCCTGCCTAGCTCAGGTTTCTGGTGATTTCCACAGCAGAGGAATTCTCTTCAATTCAATGAAGTACATGTCAGCTAGAAAGATGACCAAAATCTTTCCTAGAAAAGATTAAATGTATTTAGCTTAAGAGTCAGACTGGCCTATAACTATTCTATCCAGAGTTAAGCCATTAGCTCCACAAGGGAAGTGGAAGCATTGCTTTTTCTTGCACTAGGTGGCAATGTCTCTCTGCAAACCAAACCAGACTTTTGGGCTTGCTGCCAAGATTTTAGACTTCCCCTAGGAGGTGCCCACGAGCTTCCAGTAGCTTCCTTGATTCCAGAAGCCACATACAAAGTGGTACAAACTTCTATTTATAGAACGAGAAATTTGATGGTCCCTTAAGGTTTGTGACTCAGTCGGAACTAGGGAAGGAAAGTGAGTGAGAGGATGCACTTACTTACTGTAGTGAAGACACACCAGGAAATATTTCTGAGGAAATATCTTGGACCTAACTTTGGATGTGAAGTGAACACTTGCTTTCTTTCTTGTTCATGTTCCATATTTACAGGATTTTTCCGTTCAATTTTTTTTGAAAAACTCTGAGTAATAAGCAGTGCTGCTTCAGGCCTTAGGATGACTCAGGTAGGGGCATTTCACTATATAAGATGCTTACTTTATTGTGTCATGATGCCTCCTAATTAAAAATTTTTTCTAGAATTTTAGTATTGCCATTTTTCACAATAGACATGTATGGAGATAAATCTATGTTCGGAGCACAAAGTTTTGTGCTAATAATTTGGCAGGTACAAAGAAGTACCTTATACTTCTTTACAGAATAACTGTACTAAAGAAGTACAGTTATACTGTTGTGCAGTCATATTGGGTCTTCAAAAATGATACAACCAGCCCCTTACCTGTGAGGGGGCTGTGTTTTCAAAATTTTTGAACTCAAAATAAAACTAATTTTTCTTCTCATGCCAATCCTTCAGACACCCTCTTGAGCATCCATGCTACCTGTTTCTGTATAACTTTCTAGAATTAGTTTGATGTACAAGTGTATCTGTGTATATCTTAACATAATGAAAACTATAGATATTGTACATACTGTTATATACTTTGCTTCTTTCTTAACATTTCTGAAATCCATTTCTTATCAATCAGTACATAAAGGGCTACCTTCTTATTTTCTTGGTGACTGCATTCATATCATATGAAGACCGTACGGTTTATTTGAACAATTTCCGACTTTGAAAGAGAGTTTTGTGAGCTAGACTGTGAAAGAGCCATGTGCTAGTTTTGCTTCTCTGTGGGAGCGGATGTACTGGCCTGTGGCCCCTGGATCACCTCACAGCAGGTATGCGAAGCAGGGTATTGCTTTTGTCCTCACTGCTGTATTCCCGGTGTCTGTCCCTGCAATGGAAATCTGGCCCCTGCACTCTCTAAATTTCTCTTTCTCGGCCCTCCTTCTCAACCTTTAGCCCTGAATGGATGAGCCCTTCGACAAATCTCCTTTCCATGCCCAGCTAGAGGCATCTATGGGCTGGACATGAGTGTGGTAATTCACAGGTACCCAAATGGTGGAACACTTTGAGGATCATCAACAACTCACCTCCGAGGTACTGATCATAAATGCAATTTAATACGTGCTGATTTACATGCCGACTGTTGGACATGACCCTGGCCATTGCCAACAACTGCAGTTTATCCCAATCTCCCATCATCCTCTGCAGGACACTCAACTCCCAGGAATTTGCACCTGCTTGGACCCATAATCCACGTGGCTACTGATTTGTCACTACTTCTCACCATTGTGTTCTCTTTGATTCTTTCCTTGCGGGGTTTAAATAATCACCACAGTAGACAGAGGACAGGGTGGCCCGGATGCGAGAGCTTGTAGGGTTTGAACCGAGCCTTCCACGAGGGTCACACTGGTGTGTTAGTGCCGGGGCCACCCAGACAACGGACCAAAAAATTGGCAGGACTTGGGGTGCTTTGGCGGTGGGAGTGACTACACTGAGGGGGAAGGAACCCCTTACTGTGAAAAACGCTAGCAAAGATGTAAAACAATGTTACTTAAAAAATTTGAATTAAAAACATCCACACAAAGAACCACAGACTGGGCAACTTCAACAACAGCAATTATTTTCTCACAGTTTTGGAGGCTGGAAGTCTAAGACCAGGCAGGAGCAAAATCAGTTAGTTCAGAGAACCCCTCCCAGGTAGGCTCTTTCTCCCTGCGTTCTCGCTGGGCCTTCCTCTGGGTGTGTCTGTTTCTTAATCTCTTCTTATCAGGACTCCAGTCCTACAGGGTTGGGAACATCCTAATGACCCCATTTTAATTTCCTCACCCCTTTAAAGCCTTTATGTTCTCAGACTCACATCCTGAGGTTCTGGGGGTTAGAGCTTCAACACGTGAATTTCAGGGGACACAATTAAGCCTCAAACATTTGGAAAGGTGTGGATGAAGAGAAAGATTGCTTAGGAGAAGAGAGAGTGTGAACCTGGCAGAGAGCAAGCAGGGTTAATGATTTACTGTCCTCATGGCCATTTTCTAGTTGAGAAATTGGAACAATTGGTGCCAGGGAGTAGGAAGCTCGGTGGAGTTCTCTGTGGAGTTCTCTGTGGCCGCCATCTTTCCCATGACTTGTTATTATCTTGTCTGTCAGACCCACAGAGCTGGAGAGTCCAGGAGAGCGCCTGATGGGCCACTCAGTCCACTCATTTCATGTTATCCACACAGGCCAGGGCTGTTTTATTACAAGGTGTGTGTAGTTACCTTGATATTACTGTTTCCTCTCAATACAAACAGCTCTAAGCATTACAAAACCCACAGAAAGTGATTGCCGTCTATCTTACTTACTATGGGGAGGAGCTCGCCATCAGTCAGGTGGGGCCTGGTGCTAACTAGGCACGCTTTGGCCGTCACCAGGCCTGGGCACTTTGTCTGGTCAAGGCTGAGAACTGAAGGCCAAACCCGATGACCTCTTGAGGCTCTGGAGCTTGGACAGCTGGGATGCAGCGGGCAGGTCAGTGGCTCTGCTGTCTCTATCTGTACTCTCATGTTTAAACCCCTTACCACCTAAAAGGTAAGGTTTAAGATGTTAATAGTAGAAGTATCTCAACTGCTTAGATGATAGGACACTATGACCATGGACAGCAAATCTTCTCCAAAGACCTGGGAATCAGAGGGTTGCAAAGAATGAGAAGAGAGGAGGCCACAGGCAATTTCCCTCTAGAACCCTAAGCTGTCGAGGACATGGATGTCATCTCTGGTCTGGTTGGAGCACCTGGTCTTTCAGCCCTTCTAGTCCCAACTCTGAAGCTGAACAGGGAAAGGTGAGCAAAGCAAGGCTCCCCTTGGCAGATGGGTGGAGATTGCTCGGAGCCAAGGCGTCCTAATGAACCCAGCTGAGCCGGCGCCTGGCACGGGGAGATTGCCCTTCCCCAGGCTCTGATTTCTCCCTGGAGGGTTGCATAGCTCTCTTGGATTTTATTTTTGTCACCAGCATTAAGCTCCACTGCTGTCAATATGGTTACAGGTAGCAAACACTCACAAATAATTACTCACTTCCCCTTTTTCCTTCAAAACCTTCATAATCAGCTCCCACCGTCAACTGACATTCACTGTTTTTAAACACCTGGACATTTAAAAAAAAAATGTGTCCATACAAAGGCACATATCTTTGCAAAATATTGTTGTTATTTTTGATGTAATTTGGTAGCTGTTGAAACATGGAGAAAATTTTCTGAGACTTGATAACTCAATTGTTTCAGTTACTTAACATCTGTTTCTGTCCTTGTTCAATGGACATGTTGGGGTGCTGGATGAAATTTACAAAGGGCCCCCGTTTGCATCCCTGAAGACCACAGGCTTATCCCCTGCCATCCATGCTTGTCTGTCCTCTCCTACTTGCAGCTGAAAATGCAGGGAATCTGTTTGAAAGTTGTGCCATAGCTTATTTTTCCAGAGCAAACTTCTGTAAAGTGTTCTCTACCATGTTGAGCAGATGTGACTCACCCACAGATCAAGATTAAAATGTATTTTATAACTTCCTCTATTTATTTCAAAATCATCTCTGCTAATGACAGGTTTTGTCTGGTTGGTTTTTGCATAAGAGTCAAGTAATACTGCAAACATGGTAAATGGCACACTTTTTAAAGCCACCAAATGGAAAATAAAATGAAAATTGATACTAAAATATATTTCAGATTTGTTCAATATAACTTCGATCTCCCCTTGGATCTAAAAATTAGATTTTAACAGCATCTACTTGAACATGAGAGAACTAGCATTTTTTTTTTTTTAAAAAGAAGGCCTAGGAAGAGTCTTAGTTTTAAAAACACATGCCTGAGTCATTTGCTATTATCATAATTTAAATATGACCTTGCTAGACAGCAAAGAGTCTAGTTTCATTGATTAACTCGGAGGATTAACTGAAATAATTTTTAGGCTGTGTTTCATCTTCACTGCCTGCCCCAGATGAACTGAGAAGTAGCTGGATTTAGGTTTCTTTTTCACTGGGGTGCAGTGTGGCTGGACACACACGCTTTAGCATCAAACTGTTGCTTGGATTGAACTGCTGCTAATGCCGTGGTCCCCGTCCACCCAGCCTCTCTGCAGGGAGCTCTAGAGCTCCTTCCTCCGTGGGTCCTGCAACACCCTGAAGGACCTGCAGGTAGAGGTCACCCACCCCAAGATCTGGGTCCATTATCTCTCCAGCCTCCCTGGCAGGTCTGTCATGGAACAAGCAGAGGCTTTGGAATCAGACAGACCTGAGCTCAACCTGCTCTGCAGTCAACTAAAGTAAATCCTCACTTACTGTTGCCAGTAGGTTCCTGGAAACTGTGGTTTTAAGCAAAACTACATACAATGAAAGGAGATCCTCAAATAATGTCTTTTCGTTCTGTGTATGCTGAGAATTGCTTTTTCTCATCAGCATTATAATGAAACAATCTTGAATAAAAGGATGTTTGTGAGAACTTGCTGTACCAGGCAATTGTAGCTTCCTGAACCTCCTTGTCCATCTATAAACCTATAATCTGAACCATTTACTAGAAGGTTGTATGAGAAAATAATGCCATTTTTTTGTTGACTTCTGGCTTCAGATGAGTTTTACCTTGGCCTATTTTGCATGTTGTGACTTCTCTGAAACTCACTCTTCTCCTTTGTAAGATGAGTCCATAGGCTCAATGAGGACAGACACCATGAAATTGTGTTGTTAATGGTACCAGTCAATAAATGGTACAAACCCATCTTTCGACACATATTTCTCTTCCATCAGCCTGGTGAGCAAGGAAAGACTGTAACTCCACCAATGAAGAAACTGAGCCTCATATCATCAGAATGCAATCATATGGCTGGATGCAACCCCACAATTATGTGACAATGCTCTCCTCATTTTTTTGTAATTGCAATACTCAACATTGATAACACAATAATACTCACGTGTGGTAATTACAAGATCTTCAGAGATTTCTTGGAGTTATCCCTTTGTTTTGTGATTTGCCATTTCTTTCCAAGTTTTGTCTGAACATCTGGACGTGGTCACTGGGCACAATGATGGGCACAAAATGCTTCAATGGACCAGCTCCACGTGCTCACCTCCTATCTCTTTGATGTAAAACACCAGGATTTTGCTGCCTCTCCACTTTCCTGCTCAGTCCAGACTACATGGTCTCCCCATTTCCTGACTTTCTAGGGTGCCTCGGCAACATCACCAGATGTCCAGGTATGTTTAGTGTCCCATGGTGGTTTCCTGTTATTAATTCTTAGGGCTCATGTTTTAATAAGTTACTCAATAACACCTAATAAATATCTGTTGGTTAATCTGTTCATTGATGTGCAAACACCCACAGCTACTTGCATGGACCCTGTAGTTTAGCAACACCTTATGGGCACATCATCTCCTTCAAGTGTATCATAGCCTGGGAGGTAGGTTCTGCTGCTGCATTTATTCCATAAATGAAGAGATTCATGCTTGGGGTGCCTGGTACACAGAGATTACACTGCAGAAGGAAAGCAGCTCTGGCCCCAAGTGCTCCCATTCCAAAGGTTGAGACCCCTTGCCTTTTTAAACCTCCTTTTGTAGAGATGCCCAGTGGTGGCATAAAAGTTAATTGTATTAACTTAATGAAATAAATATCTAGTCATTAAAGTCATCATTATGAAAAGTAATATAGCCATATTTAAAAAGATTTGGCTGAAAAAACCCCAAGTACAAAAATCACATCTTTGCCATGATGGTGCCCTAGAATTAGATAGCCTGAGTAGATAAGGGCTGGAAGGGGAAGGGAGAGTTTACATCATTAAGGCCCCTTGTGTTTATAATTTCGCATGGCTATGAACCATCTGGCCCCTTTTAGCTCTTTAGTGGAATCACGATTTTTTTTTGGGAAAATAACAGTGAGAGAAAATAATTCCACTGCATTGCACTCCCTTTAAGAACTCCAAGCGTAAAAGTGCCTGGAAATCAAAATAAGGCTTTTCGTGGAATTGTGCATCTGCAGAATAACAAAAGCCTGTGAAGCAAAGGCCAGGCCTGGCTGCAGAGGCTGGCCCGGCAGCCACAAGTCCCATGTACTGACTGTTTCATCTCAATGACACTTGTGACGCACGTCTTGTGTGGAGCACAGGGAGGTGGGCTGGCTGGCTGGAATCAGGCTCTGAGAGGCCTAAGGAGCATCCATTGTCCTCAGCTGCAGTGATTAAATGCTGGGTTAAAGAGGAAACATTCCTTCCACCACCCCTGCCCCCCCCCAACTCAACTCACCAGGCCCATTCACAAGGCTCCTTCCAAAAAACATTGACAGTGTGCCTTCTATTCTTTGTCCTCACAGCTGACACTGCCACCCAGACAAAGGGGTTTCAGGAGGTTAATTAGAACCAGGTAATAGAGGAAAATCAAGGACCAATGTTTCAAAAATACCACAGGGGCTCTGAGGCAGGGGCAAAGACATATGGCGTGGAAGCCACCTCTGGGACACTGCCTCCTCCTTTCTTGTGCTCTGCCTGGAGCTGGCCCTCAATTATTTCTTCTGGCTCCTTACCCTCCTACTGATCGAGCTGTGACTTGCTGCCCACCTTAGTGTAGCTACTTCTCCATGCTTTGCAGACAAGCCATGCATCTGGCCATATCACTGCAGCATCCTCATCAACCTGACATAGACGTCAGAGGTGACTTTCCTGGAGCGTCTATCCAGGATGCCATCCGATTAAGCTTGCATTTTGGGTGAAACTTAGTATCCCCTCAGTCTGATACACTGGGTCACAGCAGGTGGAACAGAAATGGTGAAAGACTGGGGAGAAAATTTTATGGAAATACTGCTGGACCAAAGGGATGCAAACTTTTTATTTTATTTTTTAAAAGATTTATTTATTTATTTATTTATGTATACAAGCACTGGGTACAGTCAGAAGCACGGGAGGGTGAGAGGATTCACCAGAGTCAGAGTGGGGAGCAGAACAGGCAGAAGGACCGAAGTACACTGCTGAGGGGAGCAAAGGGTGGCAGGAGAGGTCTGCACGCCATGTGGGACCCTCGCCGGCTGGCCAGGATCGAACCGGCGCTGCAGAGGCTGCAGGCAGCTTTGCAGCCCATCACTCAACCTCTGAGCCACCGGGGAGGCCCGATGCAAACTTTTTAGACTCATTACTTGGACTTAAATATTCACCAAAATGTTCGGTTCCTTTTTTTTTTTTTTTTTTAAAGGAAAGCATATTGTGCAGTGCCTTCAAAATAAGGAGACACTCAGTAAATAATTGTTGCAGGTTGAGTGAATGAATGACTTAGGGAATCACAACCTAAGCCCTCATGCCATATTGGCTGAACTCTGTCACCCATTACCGTGTGCCTTTGCATACATTTCTTTTTTTTTTTTTAAAGATTTATTTATTTATTCATACAAGCACTGGGCACAGTCAGAAGCGTGGGAGGGTGAGAGAAATCACCAGAGCCAGAGAAGGGAACAGAACAGGCAGAGTGACGAAATACACTGCTGAGGGGAGCAGCGGGCGTGGCAGGAGAGGTCTGTCGCACCATGTGGGACCCTCGCCGGTGGCCGGGGATCGAACCAGTGCTGCAGAGGCTGCAGGCAGCTGCACAGCCCAGCGCTCAACCGCTGCACCACCAAGGGAGGCCCTGCATACATTTCTTAAGCTCAGCTTCCTCACCTGTAAAACAGGGGATGACGACAGTGTAGTGATGGTGATGATAGTATTTTCCTTATTAGGGTTATGCTGAGGATTGAAAACATTACATAGTGTATGACATACTATAGCATATGTCATGGAATAATGCTATATTTGTTTTAGCTACAATTGTTATTACTTGCTTTCAGAAAATAAAATCTAGAGGTATACTAACAGCATCCTCCTTCCTATAGTGCCAAAGAGAATAGAAACACTAGTATGGAGAAAGTATGGAGAAATACTGTTTCTTTATATGGTACAATTTAAGATAAATATTAGCATGTATAATTCAGGAGTTTAAAATGCAAAAATCATAGGCATGCATGGATAGTTTGGTATTGTGAAATCTGACATCAAAATTCACTAGGTCGAAGGACAAAAATCCCATAATTACATTTTTAGTGGTCAAAAGAGTTTTTTAAGTCACTTTTTTAAAAAAGCTAATATATCCTGGACACAATAAATTCACATATAAATACATATATACACAGTAATTGAAAATTATCATGCTACTTAATATTAAAATACTAGTGCATTTTCCCAGGCTCGAATAAGACAGTATTGACCACTATGGAAACTATTATTTAGTATGATTCGGGAAATACTTGCTAATACAGTTAGGTAAGAGAAGCCAAAACAGCTATAAAAATATGGAAGATATTTGCAGGTGACATTATTATATACATTTAAATTCATAAAATCCATCAAAAAGAAGTTAAAAAGAGTAAGGAAAGGGTCTGGCAATCAGGTTAGTTTTATACAAATTAACAGGTTTTTAATAAGTAATTACAGCTTAATGAAATTGATCATTTCCAAGTCTGATAGGTCAGATGAAATTTTTGCTTTTACAAACCCATCTTCCTTCTGTCTCTGAGCAGTGGGCTGTGATAGATTAGCTAATCTATTCAAAAGTTGCTAAAAGTGCAAGACATGATGAATTTCTGCTGGACAAGCTGAAGGGACGACTTGGACAACGACCATATCTTCATAAGGCCACATCTTTTTGTTGTTTCTGATTACGTGCCCGCAGGAACTAAGTTTGTCTGTATGTGAGCCATGTGTGTCAAATTAGAGTCTCCAAGATGTTCAGATAACAAGGATTAGCGCAGCTCTAGGGAGACATGCTGACTTAGCCAAAGCAGCAGAACTCATGTGGCTACAGGTAACCTGGCTTAGACACATTTCCTGGTACATGGATGATGTGCCTTGAAACAGTGACCCATTTAATCTTCACTTTGTGGTTCTAGACCTCTTGTGGCCATAAGGAAAAATGTCCCACCATTATCGTAACAACTCTATTAGGGAGTGACAGTAAAATCTAATCAGAAAGTTCATTTCTCAGATCATTAAATTTATATATAAGCTCCAAACACCATATACTACATTTTTTGTTTGTTTACAGATTCTTTCTTTTAATTGAGATCACATTGGTTCATAATGCTGTATATGATTCCTATATTAGTTTTAAGCTTACTTTCTTATCTCCTGTCATCAAAACTGACATGTTGTTTTATTATGGTTAGCCCTCTATTACGGTTTATTTTTAATGTATTTTAAGAACCAAGCCAGTTTGATGATATTTTTGAAGTTATATGATTTATTCCCATTTATTCTCTACTGTCAAGTATACATTATTCAAAGATGTGTTGCCAGTTTCAAGTTCTAACTAATTAGGGAACATAGAACTTGGTAAATGAAATAAAGCTTCACCCATAAGCCCAAAATCCCTGATACCACACACTTCACCCATATTGTCAGAGGAATCCTATTTAAAACACAGATGTTAAAAAACAGAGGTGCTTGTGTATGGTTGTAGAAATTTTTTATTGAAACAAAACTAAGCGTTTCGAAATACCTAACGATTTACTTTAAAAATCAGCTTTAAGAAACCTGATTGTTTAATATTTTGACAATATACATTTGATAAATATGTTAGAGGCAGAAAATTTATGAACTACATCTTTTTTTTTTTTTTTTGCTTCCTATGTGTATGTCAAGACATACATAAGGGAAGTGAGACTTTGTGTTACTATAAAATAATCCTTTGCTGGAAGCAAATCCAATATAAGCCCTAAACATTCTCCTTTTTCAAAATGACTTTCTTACAGGAGCCACAAAACAGGATTTCTTTAAATAGCAAGTTTCTTAAGTATAACTAAAAGTATTTAATTTGCAAAAATTAAAAGTACATCCATTTAGGAGTCCATTCAATAATTTCTTCGCATGAATTTTATGGCAGGTACATCTCTGTTTCTCTTATTTCTACCTCCTCTACTGGGTTTGCAATCAACTTTGAAATATTTTACAGAGTAAAAATATTGAATATAATTACTTAATGTTTCTATTTTGAATTTCATTCATTTATTTATTCATTCATTCATGCATACACTCAACAAATACGTATTGAAAACCCCCCATGTGCTAGGCATACGTGCCCTGGAGTTACAGCAACGGGCAAAATGCCTGTTCTCATGGAGTTTCTATTCGGAGACCGGTGGAAATAAGAAATTGGTGACCTTAAACTTAAAAGTCTTTCAGATGCTGAGTTTTGTCATAAAGAAAAAAAGGAAAAGAAACTTCAGGTTAGTACATAGACCTCACTAATCTAAACAGAGTATTAACTGTCACTTATTAGACACCTGAGCATTTTGTCATGAGCATGTCACCTCTATAATTGTATGGCACACACAAGCCTTTTCCGAGAGCTCTTCCATGGGTCATCTGGCGGGAGGGACACTGCTGGAATCTGCTGACATTTCATGCCATCTATGTCCCTTCTGGGAAGAACATCCCACTTGATGTTGGAGGAAACTGCCTTCAAGCCTCACCTCTTGCTATGACATTGGCCTAGTTACTTGATCTCTATGATTTTTCACCTGTTTAACAAGCATATTAATTTTCCCTTGAAGGACTATCAGCCATACAGGTAACAGGTTGGTAGTTAACCGAGGTAGGAGTAAGGGGGTGGATGAAGAGGGTGAAGGGGGTCAAAAGGTACAAAGTTCTGGTTATAAAATAAGTGGAGTTCTGGGTATGTATGTACAGCATGGTGACTATAACAGGTACACTGTATTGCCAATCTGAAAGTTGCTAAGAGAATTCTCATCACTAGGAAAACAATTTTTATAATTCTGTATGAGGATGAATGTTAACTAGACTTACTGTGATCATTTCTCAATGTAGATAATCATCTAAATGTTGTACACCTGAAACTAATATAATGCTGCATGTCAATTATACCTCAATAAAATGGAGTGGCATTCATATTAATGAAATAATTGGTGGAAAGTTCTTGGGGCATGAGAGTTAACTTATCCAAGGTCCTCATTTAGCTCTAGAACTGGGATCAAAACCCACATCACCACACTAGGGGCCTGTCCTTTGTCTTGTACTAAGGGTGCACTTAGTAATCTCTGGCGATTTTATCCACATGACCATACAGTAAATATATTCATCACTTATGAAGAAGACCTGAGCCTTATGCTACGTTGCCTCACAGATTCCTCTGGGCCTCAGTTTCCCCTTATCTAAGATGAGGGAGCTGCATGAGAGGGTCTTTAGGGTCTCTTTCACCAGGCACTCTGGGACTGCAGGTTGAGTGGCCCCTGCCCTGGTCAGCCTGGATTGAGACAGTTCTTCCACAATGCTAAAACCAAGGGGCCTTGGCAAACTGGGGCGGATGTTCACCCTCATTCCAGATTTCCTCTCCACATGGCTTCCATCTTCACCTTCCTGACCCTACTGAATGCCTCAGATTGAACTTAATCCCGCCAAGGAATTCAGGCACAAAGTTGGCAAACCAATAAAACCACAGTCAATGTGAGCACTCCACCTCTTCATTTATCCTCTTTCCCTTTGTAGTATCCTACCTGAAGGCAGTGTCTTAACTAGAAGTTAATAAGCCTGTGCATATCTAATAATCTACTGCTGTGGGTTTTGTTTTGGTAGCTATCAATAAAGTACCTCACTGGGAATAAACAAGATGAGATAGAGAGAGACAGAGAGAGAGAGAGAGAGAGAGATTATGTAGATACATATGCCATGGAATATTACTCACCTATGAAAAAGAACCCTTGTTCTTTGTGATAACGTGGTAAAGGAGGTAGAGGGTATCAGGCTCAGTGAAATAAGTCATATGGAAGAAGACAAAACCACATGGAATAAAAAGAAACAGAGCAAACAAATAAACAAAACAAACCAAAAACAAACCTTTCGCTACAAAGAACAGATTAGTGGCAACCAAAAGAGAAAGGGTTTGGGGGTGGTGGGTGAAATGAGGACAGGGTCAACTGTCAGATGGTGGAGGGAAGCTAGGCCATGGGTGGGGACCAGCACATAGGTGTTGAATTATAATACTGCGCACCTAAAGCCTATATAATGTTATAAGTTATGTTACCGCCATAAAAATTTATTAAAAATTATTTTAAAGCTGTTGACCAACAATCTCAGCTGAGTAAGGGACATTCACCACCACCATCTTCTCTGCAACCTTAATGTCTCTATTTACCTGGGTGGGGAGAAACCAGTATTTACATGGCCTTAGTAGCTAGCCTGGTTAGAAATGTTCTCCAGCGTAAATGCAAGTTTCCTTGCCGCCTCCTCCTTGTATCTTTATTTGTATTCTCCTTCCCATTATTATTATCATTACTACCAAAAGGCAGTCACCTCTATGGGAACAAAACAGAAAGGAAGGTCTCGGAGCACCATGTTTTGATGCTGAAGGGACACTGTACACCTTTCGGCAGCTCCCTGGTGGGGACACCAGCTCTGCCAGCCCCAGCTGAGATATCACTTAACAGCGTGGGCCCTTCAGGGGCACCGCAGACTCAACATGTTTACAAGATGTGTCGCTATTAGCAACATCTTACAGCTCGCACTAATTAATGGGGAGTGAGGCTGATGAAGCTCAGCTCGGAGGCGGGTCAAATTGCATCAGTGTTTGGGCTTTAAATTGATACCAAAAAAGAACTTGTCACAGGTGTGTTTTGAGGCGCACATCCCCCGGCAGCGTGGTTGTTGCTACACTTCAGCAGCAGCAAAGTGGTCCCCACAGCACAGTGATAAGTGTACGAAGGTTATTTAAGCTGGTTAAGTGTATCCATCAGGTTAACCTACCCACGTGAATCCCACCTGGGGGCAACCGGGTAAGTGGGACGCGCCCCTGCCTGCCTCGGGACTTCAATGTGAAGGCCGGGTGTGTTCCAAGCCTGGCAAGGGAGGGGCCACCCTCCACTAAGACACACGTGCCCTGTTTTGCAGGGGGAACACAAAGACTTGCTCCTCTTTATCATGAAATCCCTCCATGCTGAATTTTCCCTATCAGACCGGTTAATAAACTATATTTTAGAAAATAATATTTTTATTAACAGCTCCCTTGGTAGATAAGGACCTCAACCATTGCTTAGTCAATGTCTGTGCCTTTGAAGTTTTATTTTATTTTTTATTTTTTTTTAAATATTTTTATTAATTTATGCACAAGAGAGCTGGGGTACAGGCCAGATGTGCGGGGGGTAAGAGGATTCACCAGGGACAGAGTGGGTGTGCCTTTGAAGTTTTAAAGGTTTCATTGGGCTAAGGAAAATAACTTGGAATTTTGAGGTCGCTGAAATTGTTCCTCTCCTGAATTTAATTGTCCTGGATAATTAGTTATTTATTGGTTTGAGGACACCTAGTAGGAAGATGGTGAGTTTTATCATGTCCACTTTATGTAAAGGGTGAAAGAGTACCTCATTACCTGAACCTACCAGAGATAGAAAATAAATCAATCAGTATAAAAACTGGCATCTCCCACTTCTGGGGAAAAGGCTATGTTATTTGCCAGATAGTCTCACCAGGATGAAGTCACAGGGACATTGTGGCTCTGCCCCAGCATCACAAAGGGGCTCCAATCAACATCCATTGAGAAACTGATCAGATATCACTTAAGATCCCTTTAGGATATATAACAAGCCAAGAACAATGGTAGAGGGAGAAAGATGGTCAGAGGAGTTGATAAGACTTTCACTTTTCATTTTATCCTCTTGGATATATTTAGGGAAAAAAAAATTTAAAATTGTATCTTGCTTTTCAATGAAACAAGGAAAAAAATATTTTTTCCAGGCCGGTGATTCAAAAATCCCCTACCTGGTTTGGTGTGTTTTCCTTGAGCTGACATAGTAGGGGTTGGGGACTTAGGATTACCCCCTTGGGGTGGTGGTGATTTGGAGGTCAACTGGGACAAAAGGCTGCTTACAAACCAAAAGGTAGGGAGTGTCCCTCAATACAACCTCTGCACCCAGCTGGGTTGACTCTTCTTATTTTGGGGTGCTTTGAGGAGAGAATGGGAGAAAGAATTTCAGATGGAAGAGAGAAAGATGGCTAACTGCCTTTGACACTGGAGCTCACAGGGGCACTGAGAGGATTGTTTGCTAATTACACGTGGTGCATGCTCCTGCTCCTTGGAGGAAAGACCAGCCACATTAATAAAGAGTAACAACCAAACATCGCTCCTAATATTTCCTATGACTTTTCTCTTGAAATTCAGTCTGGGCTGGTCCCCCCTTTCAATGACCTAGAAACTGTTCTCACAAGGTTTCCACCAGGCCCACCAGAAGCTGATGGGCTCCTCCATAAATTGCTGTCCTCTGCTTCTCAATGGTTAGAGACAAGTCTCCCTTCCAGCAGGTCTCTCTCTCTCTCTATCTCTTTTTTTAAGATTTATTTATTTATACAAGAAAGGGGTGCAGGCCAGATGTGCGGGAGGGTGAGAGGATTCACCAGAGATAGAGTAGGGAACAGAACAGGCAGACTGACGAAATACACTGCTGAGGGGAGCATCGGGCGAGACAGGAGAGGTCTGCTGCGCCATGTGGGTTGCTCCCTGGCTGTCTGGGATTGAACCCGCACTGCAGAGGCTGCAGACAGCTTCATAGTGCTGTGCTTAACCACCTGTGCTACCAGGGAGGCCCTCCAGCAGGTCTTTGAACCACAGGTAATTATTCCTGTCTTAATTCTAAAACCCACTGCTGTCTGCTTTACCTAATAGAGAACGAAAAAAATAAATTTCTGAGAGCTGAGCATTATCCGAGGGGTAGAGGTGAGGATGGTCCCTTTCCACCTTCTGTGCCATGATCACTGCCACCTTGAAGGGGAAACAAGGGAAGTGGGCTGCTGATTGCCCCTCCAGACCTGATTCCCCTCTCTCCCTCACATCTCACATCCTGGCCTTGCTTCCAGCCTCAGCCAGCCTGCAATTAAAAGCAGCCCCCTTTACGAGACATTGTTTTGCCAAAGCAAATACCCTCCAAACTTTGATTTAGAGGGTTTCAGGGGTGTCCCGATAGACAGCTTGTACAATGCCCGACTAACTACTTTGGAAAGGGGACCATATGTTGTCTTTACAACATCCCTTTGGTGTTTAATTTGATGAAACAATGTGCCGTAATCAGCCTTGAGGATAGTGGTTGTGATTGATGGGGACCTGCTCACGTGGTACGACTCGGATTTCAATGTCACCACGCTAATCCCATTATTCGCATGAGTTGGCTTGTTTTGGGCTACCTAAGAAAAGTTATTTCTTTAATGGTCAAATTGCCTTGAGGTCTGGACGATTTAATGTATCATAAAACTCATTAAATAACCAGACTGGCAACCCCTGCTGCTGGGTAGCATTCTGGCATATGGGGGCTCTGGGGAAAGCCCCAGCATCCATTTATAACCACCCAGCTGAAGCCTCCAGGGATGAGTTTAGAGCATAGAAAGAAGTGTGTTTGGAGCCAAAGTTCCTGAAATTTTAATGTGCATATGAATCATTATCAGTGTGTCTAGTTTAGATAGATTCAGCAGATCTGTGGTGGGGCTTGAGATGCTGTGTGGCTGACCAAGTGATGTTGGCACTGCTGGTCCAAGTAACACACTTGAAGGACCCGGTGCTGGAGGACATTGAGGAGATCCACACCCCACTTTGAGATGAAGAACCAATGAATAGCCCAGCTATTCTGGCTACAGATACTGTAGCCAAGGCCAAAGAGCTTACAATAAATGCCCCAAGGAAAATGCAAAGCCATGGCCTCTGGCTGCTATTCTAATCGCTGCCCTGGCGTCCTTTTCACAGATGATTTAATGTTCTGGCCCCAAGTTCAGTTAAACAGTGGTTGCAGTTACAAGGGTCTTGATGGGGCTGGGACCAGGCATAGCTGTGACATTCATCTTAGGGGTTCTGGTTATCTCTTTCTATAGCTCTTCCTCTAACAGATAATCTTTGCCACACTGGGCTGATGGTCATACTTAGGAGACTGTCCAGGGGAATAGGTCCCCCAGTTGATGAGCAAGGGCTGTTCTACCTGAGCCCTGGGTGGCAGCCCTCTTTAACTTCCATCCCTTCGTGTTGAGTTGGTACTGGTTTGGCATCTTTCCTGGAGGGGCATGGAAAAGGAGAAAACAAAACCATGTAGAGGTTCTGGGGGACCTCAGGGCATCTTAGGAAGCTGGGTAAGGTAAAGCGAGTCCATTTCTCATACAGTCAGTTTTAATTGGCATTCCTGTCATTCATTTTACCCTCGGGACACGGTTTAGGTACGGTTTTCTCAAGTCAATCATTTTATGTGGAAAAAGTATTTTTGATGTTACCTTTGGAAATCATGTAACTAATAGATTTATTTTGTTTCCTTTACTTGATTTCCCAAATAACAAAACAATGAGCATACCTCACCATTTAACTGGAAAAAAGGTAAAAACAGTCATTAGCATCTCAAAATAATTTTTATAGATCCACAGGCAGACCTAAAAGGCAAAAGTAATCCATCAATGCCAATTCCAAAAACTTGCTTAACTCACCCAAACATCCCATTTTATGCAAATGAAACTAGAATTATATGTCCAAAAGATAAGCCAGGTTATAGGAGTTACGTTTCCTTTTTTAAAAATTGAAGTACAATTAGCATGCAACATTATTTTAGTTCCAGGCGCACGACATCACAATTCAGCATGATATATCACAATTGGGTATATTATGAGACCATCCTTGTCTATGCTTACCATCTTGTCTCAGAAATTTCTAGTTTGCAATACCTTATGGTGTTTCCTTTAAAATAACTGTGTTGAAGACAACATCAATAGACAGGCAGGCGGTCAGGAGGTCTGAGTTTTCACCTCCTGTGAATCTGAACCTCAGTTTTCTCATCTGTCACAAGAGGAGGATAGACATTTATACCCAACATTTGATGCCTTGTATTACCTGGCCCTGCAGCCAAAGACACCCATTGTTATCCAGCCAGCACCTCTGCTTTCTGTTGGATCATTTGGATGTTTCATAAAACACTGGTACTTTTATTTTTAAATTAATTTTTTTAATTAATTTTTTTCTACATTTTTGCTAATTTTCAGATGGTATTTGATTTTTCTCCTCAGGTGCAGTCCCCACAGCTCTCCCACCACCACAGCACCATGATCCATCACCACGTCCCTGTGCTCTTCCGTCCCCTGTTTTGACACCCCCTCTTCTTCCCCCGCTGGGTGCCTCAGGTCTATGGTCAGCTTGCAAGTTTTGTCCTTTTTCCTAACCCTTTGTTTGGTTTCTCTAGATTCCACATGTAAGTGAAACCATCCAGTATTTCTCTTTCTCCTTCTGCTCACTTTGCTTAGAATAATCCCTCCCAGCTCCATCCATGTTGCCACAAACAGCGTTAGTTTATCTTTTTGATCGCTTAGTAGTATTCCATTGAAAACACTAGTACTTTTCTACTTCAGTGGGTTGTGATTGCTCAGAAACCTCATAAGAGTAGACACAGTAAGATACAGATATAGTATAGATATGGAATAAATATAGTATAGGAATGTATATAGCATAGAGATATAGTATATAGGTATTGATATAGAGATAGAGATATTTTATTTTTTTTGATTGCTGGATGAGGCACTGTGCTACGCATGAATTATCCATCACAACAACAGCCTGAGAAACAATTCTCCTCATGTTACAGATGAGTCAGGGGAGCTCTTAGAGGAGCACTTACCCCACAGAGACTGTATACGTGGGTCAAGGGCACTTCCTTTCACTGGGTCCTACACACCACCCCCATGTCTTCCCAAGGATTACGCAGCTTTCATTTTTTTGGCAGCAGTTTCCCTTTTGGAGCAGGAAGGTGTTGTATGTTAGCTACCATTTGCTATTTGAAATGCTCTGTCTCATCAAAAGTAACACGATGTGCAGCCCTAAGCTTTCATTCATTCGTTTTCAGTCTCTGCTCAGGACTTATTCAGCTCTGGTATTCCTGACTTCTGGTTTCCTTTCACTCTTAAGGGGTTTGTAAGAAGAAATCTGCCCCATCAGGTCACTAATTACCGAAACCCCTGCATGTTCTGGCATATTTTTCTAAAATAATATTTCACGAACATATGTATTTTCTTAGCCCAAAGTTCTTCACAAGTCATGGCCTTTGTTCTGAAATGCCCAAAAATGTCAGCACGACGTAGAAAAAAATCTTATATTTGATGGAAAAGGAATGAATGCTCTAAGGAAGTGCCTGCCAAGTTCTGGGACGTGGAAAATGAAAAGGACCTTGGGCTGTGCTCTGTGCAGCCCCAGTGCAGAGCTGGCTGTTGTCGAGCTGCTTGCAACTTTCTCTCCCACTCCTGTTCCCAGATGCAAATACCGGGTTTTGACACAAGGCCGCCCATGTGCTGAAGGTTCTACAAGCGTGGATGACTTCATCAGAAAATGATGGAATACATCTGGCATGAAGGCTGCCCCACTCAGTCTCTCCAGCTAGCTAGTGTTTCAGCTTAATTCCATTTTCCAATTGCCAGCTCTCCGGGTCTTCAAAAATTATGAGTTAGGATACTACTTTTTATTTATAAAGCTTTACGTTGCAAAATATCAGTACAGGATTTGGACTCTGATAAGGAAAAGGGTTTTAAGGAATGTTTAATCATTGCTGCCTGCAAAGTTTCCAAAATGTCTGATTTTTAAAAGTTGTCTTTAGAGTACGAGGAGATACAGCAGCACACTTACTACTGTGCAAGAGGCATTTGAAGGAGTGTGATCGCCTGGGGCTGTGTCTGATGGGGAAGGAAAGAGTTCTTCATTCAAGGATATTCCATTTGACTTGAAGCAAAAAAAAAAAAAAAAAAATCGTAATCTGCTACCTTTTCCTGCTTGTTTCTCCCATAAAGTGACACTGACGTACGATATGACTTCTGTGTACCTTTCTGCGGCAGCTCAAATAAAACAGAGTTCTAACCCAATCCAGACTAAAAATTATCACCAAACTGTTAACAAATCGCTTGGTAAAAAGTCACTTTATTTCCTGGAGAATGTTC
The DNA here is from genome assembly GCF_964194135.1 of Talpa europaea. Classification (NCBI taxonomy): domain Eukaryota; kingdom Metazoa; phylum Chordata; class Mammalia; order Eulipotyphla; family Talpidae; genus Talpa; species Talpa europaea. The sequence continues at coordinate 139,950,104 of NC_140070.1, forward strand.
TCCCTCAACGATTCTTGCATTTGTTTAATTTGTTCAGAAAACAATTGAAACCACCACAGTAAATTAATATGGGTTTATTAATTAACCCATAATTGCCGATGAAGAAGATTCAGAAATCTAAACGACCCCATTTTTAAAGACCAGTACAGTTAAAAAGAGGGGAGGCATTGTCACCAGTTTTAAGCAACAGGTACTAAAATGAATAGAAATGAAAGGTTTTGATCTCCCTCCCTCCTCCACCCCCTCTGCTCTCTAGCTTTTAAAATCACACATCTTAAATTAATTCCATTAGATTTTCAGCTGCCTCCAGAGAAGCAGGGTGCCCGAGCGGGACAAAATGTTTCCTGCCAAACAATGGCCCTTCTTAATTTGATGCCTTCAGCAAAAAAACCCCCACAGTATTCCATGAGACCATTACACACTATTTTATCCTTTTCTTTTCTTCTTCTTCTTTTTTTTTTTTTTAATGTTTCACTTGCAGGAGTGGGGAGGGGTGGGGAAAAGGCTAAAACAAACTAATTTTTGGTCATTTTATTCCTTTCGCAAACAGTTTGAAGACTAACCAATTTGTACTTACAAATCTGGGGCATTAGCAGGCGGGGACCCTAAATCCGAGTGCACACAAGCAGTAACTGTTTGTATGCCAAGCTGTTTGTAAGCCTGATTTGACAGGAGAGTGCTATTCATTCTTTTGTCCACTGTCCCTCTAAAAACGTTAACCTGCCTGGGTCCCGGGGTATGGGAGCCTAAATCTTCCGTCGGATCACTGCATAATGAACAGACTGTTTCATTAGTGGGACAATTCACTCCACAAATCCAGCCCAAACAACTTATTTCACAATTTGTGAGCAGAATTAAATTTAGGGGGAGCCGCGAGAGGGGGGTGAGAGGGGAGGAGAGGGAGTAGGTGAGCAGCTCCCAATGTACTGAGGGATCAGCGCCTCTGAACAAGTGTCTCAGGCAATTTTGCTGGCAGTTGTGGGCTGAGGCTCACAAGGCCACCGCATGCAGATCAGTGGATTAGGGGGGCCACCGCATTAGGTCAAGTGTCTCGAGGGGGGCTGATAAACACCCCAAACCTGACAACAGATTTTCCTTTCTTCCTGCACCACTTGTTAAGTGTCAGAGCAAATCTTTTGAATGGCAGTCGAGTTTACTTAGAGGCCCTTTCTTCAAGAAGACACTCTATCCATTTTCTGAAGCCCATTCCAGGCTGCCTCGGGAATAAATTTGCTCTGCATCTCACACACAAAAAAAACGTCTTTTTCCTCCACATCTTGACTATGCGCCTTTGTCTCAAGGTGTGTGAACCAGAACAAAAATCCACATCGAGAGCCCCTAAGGTTTCAGAGCCTCTGGATTCAGCTTTAATACAAATCAAACACTTTGAAGATTAGACAAATACTTTAAAAAAAATTTTGTCACAAAACCCCTCATTTTTAACATTTGCAATATGGATTCTGCTGAGAAAATTCTAAGCCTCAAATAGTCATAGACTAACTTGATCTTAATAATATCCTCTGTATACCTTGCTATTAATTCAAGCCAAGTAAACAGAGAGCATGTTTTAAGAATCCCAAATGGAGAAGCCATGCTTATTGTATTAAGTTGTATCTCTGTGTTAACTCAAAGAGCATGATAGAAAAGCTGTGTTTGAACATCAAACATTTGCTTACTGGGTTTGAGCAGAGAAGTTTGCTTTTCACTTTGAGATGCTAGAAATGTTTAAATAGCCTCAAATGTTTGGGAAGGCTTTGTTGCTGCTTGGTTTTGCCTAATGGTTATACTTTTGATTTCTTTTGGCAGTTACATTTTTAAGTGATCAAAAAAGAAAGCCATCTGAAACTGAGGGTATCAATTTCCCAGACATTTACACTGGAATTCACGGGGGGAATGATTTTGAAGATATTTGCTTTTTAATAAGTATTTTGGCCATATTTTTCTTGACACCTCTTTTTGATTTAGGTAATGGAAATACACGATTGAAGTCTTGAAAATTCTCTAAAGAAATCAATACTTTTAGTTTCTATTGCTAGCTTGACCAACTTGATGAAGAAAACTCAATCAGGCAAGCTAGTGATTAACCCAAAATGCTTCTCATTTACCCACCCAGAACATTCTCTCTCCTTCAGGAAATTCTATTTTCTCGGGTAGAACTACTCACATTTTTGCTTTATGAGCGTTTCAAATTAGCATATAATAGTCACAGGGATATTTTGACACTGCTGCGCTCCTGTTATAGTAAGAGATGCATCCTTTCACCCTTTCGGGAGAGGAAAACTAACAATACTTCATCCTGCTGAAACCAGCTGACATCAGGAGCGCTCTCAGCCTACCTGCAGACCTGGATGAGTGAGTACATTGGCTAGAACAATTTCTCCACCACCTCCAAAGAGAATGGTGTTAAGAAAGTTAGCTTGGTATTTGCTTTCTCTGCAAGGCCTAGTACTCACTGAAAAAAAAAAAAAAAAAAAATCCCAGCTAGCCAGGCAGTTCCAAAGGCCCAGTGAGCTCTATGATGGCAGGAATTCTATGAATAATAATGGGGACATGCCATCCCGTGCAGGCTACAGAGAATTCAGTCTAATCACCCGGAAATTCTGCTTCGTCACAGTCCTTTCACTTCTATAAACTGCTTGGCTCCCTCTTTGCTTTCACATCATTTAAGCCTTTCTGCCCACCCTCAATTCCATCCATAGCACCTCTGCTCAGGGTTCCCCTGCCGCTTCCCAGGGCTTCCCAGGAGGCTGCAGTCAGAGTGTCTGAGAGGCTGCCTTCCAGGACCAGGTGATGAAGTTCACACCTACTCTTGGAGAATGTCCAGGCAACTCAAGACAGAAAAGGAACAAAGTACATCTTTTTCTAAATTCTCCACCTAGAGATCGTCGCTGCCAACAGACTGGAGACTCTTCCATCCATCTCTCTATGGTCTGTACCTCCTGTTACATACAAATGGCACCTGCCCTTCTTTAAACTGCTTGTTGGCTTTGCTTCAGTATGGCAAGGGTTTTTGTTTTTTCTCTTTATCACTGACTCTACGTCTTTTCTTTTTTTCTTTTTCTTTTTTTTTTTTGGTAAGGATCACCACTTCCATTCATTTTAATTAAAAGTTATTGAAAGTTATTGAAAAAACCATTTATTAAAATTAGCACTAATAGTGTTATGCAATACTAGATGTTTCATAGTTTGATTTTTTTGGTCACAGCAGAAAAATTTGTTTTGCATAAAACTAATTATGTCAATAATCTTTTAAAACAATGGTGTTGTTGGGCCTCCCCTAGTGGCGCAGTGGTTGAGCGCTGGACTGTGAAGCTGCCCGCAGCCTCTGCAGCGCCGGTTTGATCCCCGGCCCCTGGTGAGGTTCCCACATGGCGCGCAGACCTCTCCTGCCGCCCGCTGCTCCCCTCTGCAGTGTACTTCGTCAGTCTGTCTGTTCTATTCCCCGCTCTGGCTCTGGTGAATCCTCTCACCCTCCCGCGCTTCTGACTGTACCCAGTGCTTGTATAAATAAATAAATAAATCTTAAAACAAACAAACAAACAAACAACAATGGTGTTGACCGATGACCCTAAAAGAATATTTAAGAAATTGAACATCATGGAAAATGAGCAAAGTGGTCCCAAAAAGGAAAGTACCAGTGACCAATAAACAGGAAAATATGACTTAATAAAGTTCATCTGCAAGTAACCCCAAGGTGTAAATTAAAACCCCAAGATGTAAGTTCTAGCTAATAGGCTGCCCATTGTTTTATTGTCAAGAGAGTAAGGAAATGCCAGGATTTGATAATGGTGATGGTAGAACAGCTCTCTACCACAACAAGCAAGTGAAAATATAGGCTAAAAATATTAAGAGATAGCATTTCTTGTGGATGTGGAAGCTGCATATCTTTTTATAATATTTTATTTTATATAATTCTTACATCATTTTTCATTTTTGCACAATGTATGCATTTTCATTTTAGTTATATTCCCTGTACAATTCCCACCCCCCTTATTTTAGCCCGGATCCCCCCTCTTCTTTCCCCTCCCCTCCCCCCCCCCCCCCCCCCGCCATTAGAGTGTCTCTGGCTTATAGTTGCTTGTTGGTTTTATTTTTTTCTTTATTATACTTAGTCATTTTCCTGGCCCCTTATTTAGGTTTTCTAAATTCCTGCTATGAGTGAGATCATCCAATATTTTTCTTTTTCTTTCTGGCTTATTTCGCTGAGCATGATCCCTTCCAGCTCCACCCATGTTGCTGTAAATGGCATGTGTTTATCTTTTTTGATTGCTGAGTAATATTCCACTGTGTATATGTACCAGCTGCATATCTTTTTTTTTTTTATAGAGGCATGTTTTATTTATTTATTTGTTTGTTTGTTTTGTTTATACACGCACTGGGTACAATCAGAAGCGCGGGAGGGTGAGAGAATTCACCAGAGCCAGAGCGGGGAGCAGAGCAGGCAGAAGGACCGAAGTACACTGCTGAGGGGAGCAGCGGGCGGCAGGAGAGGTCCGCGCGCCATGTGGGACTCTCCTCTGGTGACTGGGGAGCAGTCGGGGATCGAACCGGCGCCACAGAGGCCGCGGGCAGCTTCGCAACCCAGCGCTCAACCGCTGCGCCACCGGGGAGGCCCCCAGCTGCATATCTTAATGAGGAATATTGTTATTATGCACAGTCTTTCAAGGAGCATTGGAGTGCCTCATAGAGATATTCCTTAATGATCAAATGAAGCCCTTTTGGTGAGCCATTTGCAAGGTGTCCATGTTTTTCAGATAATAAAGAATGCTGAAATGAACATCTTTGTGCCCTTCATATATTTCTACCGTCAACTCTCTATGAGCAAGACTCAAATGAAGAATTACTGAGTCAAAGGATATCTATGTTTTTACAGACGCCATCAAGCTGTCCTCTGGAAGTTGAACCCTGCCAGCTGACTTTCAGAGGGAAGACACCCAGAAGAGCCAGTGTTAATTCAGCTTCTTGCAACCTGCAGCTCTTATGTCTCTGCTGTGGTTTGTCTTGTGTTCTCTCCAGCTTCTCATCAGAGCAATTTACAGTGGTGCTCAACTGCCTTCTCCTTTCTATTTTCTTACCTAAATAACATATGACGTTTTACAGGCTATTTTCCAAATGCTTACAAAGGTCTCTTGCATTATTCGAAAACGTGGGTGAGGTAAGAAAAGAATGTTAAACCGTAAGTTGCTCTGTGACTTAGTTGGCCTGTGGGTATTTCCTCCACTGCCTTCTCTCCTGGGTCACTGCCTGTCACTTTATGTGAAAGAACAAATTTTAGCATGTGCCTCACACCTCTAACCATTGACGAGGTTCACTCCTATTTTTAGTAAAATCTGTTGAAATTGTAAAATAAACATCAAATTTCATAATGTCTGGAAAACAGAAAAAGAAAACCCATCACCATATCTCTAAGTTGTGACAAAATCTCAACCACCCCACCAGAAAGCACTTGCCCTGTGAGAGAATTTGTTGCCCCCTGTGGTTGGAATGTGGTATTTCAACTCAAACTAAAGAATGGTGGGGTTTATGAGCTTTCAGAATATTGGCTTCTCCAAATACACCTTGTTCCCTTATAAAATAGGATTAATTTCCCCACCACCATTCCTTACATATATCCCCTTGACATTTTCTACCTCTTCCCTCCCACATAACCATAGAAACCTCACTCCATTTAGTAATGTCTGCTGTTTAAAAAAAATATAGAGATTTAATTGATTTACAATGCTGTGTGTGATTCAAAGGTATAGGATCACACCCTTCAGATGCATGATATCACACCTCACCCACCATCAAGGTACCCATAGTCCTCCACCACAGTCCATCGGGACTCTCTCAGCTCTCTCACTCCTTCTGGTAGACCTAATTCTACAAACAGATTTCAAGGGCTTATTATTGGTTTGGTTTTGACTCACCCTTTGTTTGTTTGTATTCCAAGTGTAAGTGGAATCATGTCATATTTGTCTCTCCTTCTGACTTATTTCACTTAACATTATACCTTCCAGTTCTACCCACGTTGTTGCAAATGGCAAGAGTTCATGTTTTTTTTTTAATCACTGAGTTGTATTCTATTGCATAGGATATCCATATATTATTAATCCACTCATCTGACCTTGGGCATTTAGATTGTTTCTATAGCTTGTTTATTGTAAATCGTGTTGCAATGAACACAGAAGTGCATATATACCTTCCAATTAGTGTTTTTGCTCTCTTCTGGTAGCTACCTAGGAGTGGAATTGCTAGGTCATAAGGTAGACCTATTTTTAATATTTTGAGAAGGTGCCACACTGCTTTCCACAGCAGTTGAACCAGACTACATTCCCATCACTATTTTTTTTTAGCATTTTACTTCCTTATGCAAGCATCTAATATTTGTCTTTTTTCGTTTTTTTGCAGCAAGATAAAAAAGGACTTTTATTAAAGATCCTGGAACCTAGTCCATCAGTATTTGACATTCTGTGCTTGACTAGACATAATTGCCTCCAAGTCCTTTCATTTTGCTGCAAATGGAAGCATTTCATCTTGCCTCACAGCTGAATAGTATCTATAATGGGATTAGACCACATTTGCACAATCCAGTTTTCCACCAATGTACAAGTTTAGGTTGCATCCAAGTTCTAGCTCTTGTCAACAGAGGTGCAAGAAACATTGTAGAGCATATAATCTTTGTAGTTGATGGTTTCATGTTCTTTAGCTAGATGCCCAAGAGTAGGATTGCTGAGTTCCATGGTATTTCCATTTTTAGTTTTTTAAGGTTAAAATATACAATAGGATTAACTTTTGGCTTTAAAAATAACTTTCGGCTGTTGCAGTAGATATGAAATTTGGTTAAAGAAGAAAAAGGAGCTATTCCTAAGATTTCATAATTTCAGCCTTGAGCAAATGATGAACCTCGTACAGAATGAAGTCACAACAGAGGGCTTTATTATTAACACGAATAATTAACATGAATTTCCAAACATCTGGGATAATTTCCATGACAGTTCAGTCGAGAAGAACACAGCCTAGGTGTGATTGTGACATCAAGACTGGATGGTCTTCTCTGTGGTCCGGGGCCTCCCTTTCCTGCCTCTCCCCTAGTGCTCCAGCCTGTTGACCACTTCCACGCTGGTTTTCCCCTGGAGCTTGGCTTCTTTGATGTGTGTGCATGGATTTTTACTTTTGTGTATTTTGACATTCTTCATTTCCAACAGCTGTGGGCTAAACACTTTCAGGCAGTGAGTGGTTTCATTCTGCAAGCTGCCAGGATGCTTGCCAAGAGTTAGTGTTTTGTTTTTTTTTTTTTTATCCTGTATGTAAAGGCTTTAAAATGCTTTTAGGTTTCTTCTCTCTTATTTCTAACAGTCTTGCCCTCTGTTTCTGCTGTTTTAGGGGACATGACTGGTGAATCTGGTTGTCATGTTGGAACATTGCTTTTTCATGGGTTTAATTTCTCTCTCTTAAAAAAAAACATGAATGTAAACTGCTTCCCTTTCTCTTTGTAATCAATAAAATCGACTCATATTTGTAATTCCTCCACTCATCAAATGATGTCAGTAGAGCATTTGACATCTTTGACTCTAATTGGGTGGTTTCTGAGAATTATTAAAATAGCAACCTCTGGATGGAAAATACAATCAGAAATCGAAACTATTGAATCTCTGGAACATGAGCACCAATAAGATGGTAACTAAGATGATATCAGTCATATCAGCATTGTTCACTGTTATGTCCTCAGCAGTCCCTAGAACATATGAGGTACTGTGTAAATATTTGTGGAATAAATGATTGAGGGGCTCCAATAAATGAAAATGATACACTTTGAATAATTCAGTGCAGTAGTCATTAACATTCCCTTTTTCATTCTCAGATTTTCAAGTGAATTAAAGATCTCTGACTTTGTCAAGTGTCTTAAATTATCTGAATCTCAGTTTCTCATCCATAAAATAAACACTTCAAAACCTCTAAAGTCTCTTCTGGGTCTAGCCTTTATCATGGTGTGCTACACGCACACCTAAGTGGTGATTGAACTAGTGCACCTGCCGCCAAGCAGAACATTTACAGAAAAGAGTTCCAAATGGACATTTCTCCAAAAGATTTGGAATGGAGGTGCTGAGAGATATACACCCAACCTCAGGGTAACACTACTGAATGAAGCACTGCTTTGACGTGTCAGTTCCCTCTACCCTTGGCTCCTCCTTCCTTTTCCCCTCTCTTCCGTGAGTCTTGGGGCTGCATCAGGAGATGAAGCGATGATATTCTGAATTTGAAATGAATTTGAACCTGACTCAAATAAGAAATAAAGCATTTTCCAGTTTTTCCATACTTAACGTACAAATTTTCTTTGTGCTTTTAAACCTGGGCAAAGACTTTAAAGTTGTAGCTAGAATTTTTTGACTGATATCATCTTAGTTATAATTATTAAGGCTCTGAAAAATAAATTTTAAGGCAGTAAGTGAGTATAGTCACATTTTCCTGCGTAGCTGGACATGTTCTGGAATGAATTTGTCTATTTTAAAATGACTTAGAGTGTTAGAAATTCTGTTGCTTTTTGCAGATTATTCTTCATTCTACTTCTCATCTTTAAATGTTTTTTGTTTGCTTAAATATTGCCCTGTCATCCCAGCTTCTCATTAATTCTTTCTAAATTCCCTTATAGGATAATGTTTGAGCAGTAAATCTCTAGCCTCCGTGACATAATTTCTTTATAGCCTCTTTAGCCTATAAGTGAAAAATCCACCTTTTCGTCTAGTTGCTATATTTGAATATAATTGAATATAATTCGTCTATATTTGAATATAATTCTATTTGATAAATTCTATTCTATTGACTCGATTGGTATGATTGCGCTGAAGTGGAGAAGAATGAACGGGAATATAAGGAGGAAGAATCTCATGATTCTCCATACAAGGATAATTTAATTTTCAATACTGCTTTTAGTTAATAATTTTTGTTTTATGAATTTTCCCTATTTTCAAATAGGAATGGATACACGTATACATACATATGTATGAAGAAGTGAAGGAGGAGGAAGAAAAAGAACAAGGGCGGCGGGGAGAAAAGGTAAGAAAGAAGCAAACGAGGAAGGAAGGAAGGGGGAGAGACCAAGCTGTTGCTCAGGTGTGTCCCTCGCTTACCCCAGCAGAGATCACCTGGTGATGAAAACTCTGAAACGCCCGGCAGCTCACAGAACCCTCACGGTTCCTTCATTTCTGCTCATCTCTCCCCAGCGTCCCATCCTTCCCCTCTCACCTTGCTTTCTCCCTCCTCTCCCTGTGATGTGTCTGTTACCCAGGATACCCTGGTGACAACATGACACCATGTATGTGGTGCTGACCCTCTCCTTGGGGAGGCCAGAGACAAAGAGAAAATCACATGGATTGAGAACATGAATTCCAATAAATGTTGTGACAAAGACAAGAGGGGAGGGAAACCAGCAGGACAAAGAGCAGAGGACTGTAAGGAAGTAAAATATTCCAGCTGAGATGTGAAAGGATGAGAAGTTATCCAAGAGCAAGGTGTGCGTGTGTGCACGTGTGCGCATGCGTATGTGTCTAGGCGGGGCTGGAGCAGGGCCATGTGGATGATACTCATCAGCAGGTACAAAGGTCTTGAGATAAAAAGCCTGAATATGTTAGAGGAACTGGAGGAAGACCACAGAGCCAGAGAATCCAGTAGGAAGGGAGCAGAGTTGAAATGACTGTGGAGCACGGGCAGCACAGGCAGAGGCTGTGAGCAGGCCAGTCAATGTGGATGCTAATGAGAACATCCACCAGAAGCATTGAAGGCATTAGGTAGAAGATTAATATGATTTGAGTCTTAAGGATATTTTAGTAGTGTTGCAATTCGTCTACCACCCTCTAGGGAATGAGCTGCAGTTATTGGAACTGAGGAATGTTACGATGCCCCCAACCAAAGTGTCTCCTTAGAACATAATGGTAGGAGCCAGCTGCTCGGGTTCAAATCCCAACCCCACACGTTATTAGCTGCATGGCCTTGGGCAAGTGGATTAAGTTTTTGTGCCTCAGTTTCTTTGTCTGTAAAAGCAGGGTGATTATTGTGTAAATTTGATTATAAGTAAAGCTGTTTAGAGGATTAACTGAATATACCATCCAGCATAAAATAGGTGCTCAATAAGCATCCACCATTATGATGACTTGCTCCCAAATGTTGCTCTTATATGAGACACAGTTCTGTCAAAAGGCAAAGTGAAATGAAACTTTGTAAATGAAATGGCATTTTATATAAATGTCTTCTAAGAAAAGTAGTCCATGGAGATTCCTTTGATAAACAGGCAAGCAAGCAAATAAGCAAAAACTTATATGGCTGACAGTGGTCGTGCTGCCTCAGGTGCGCTCTAAGAGCAATGAACCAGACCCGTCTTCCTACTTTAATTTAATCCAAATCCTACCTGAAAGGTCTTGGTATTGGACAAGGTGGTTTGAAAGGCTGCAAGGGCCAGAAAACACCAGTTCAACCAGTTTAAAACACAAAACACTATTATTTTCTGAGATCAGAGCTCCTTCCGCAATGCCAGCTTTACCTCAGCTTGCTGACAAGATGGCGGTGTTTGGTCCCTGCATCTTCTCCCCACAGACAACATCCCTGTAATTGCAGCTGTGATGGCTGGGATGGTCTTTTCCCATTTCTGCTTATCGTTCGAGAACAACAGGATGGGTTTGCAACAATGGGACAAAAACACCCCTACTCATTTTGAACAAGGGGCAGGAGGAAGAGAACATTTTTCACAAGTTGACAAGTTGCATTTCAGAGCACAGTCTCAAGAGAGTGTTTGCTGCCCTGGAGGTGACTTCTCATTTCCATAGCTATTCATGAAAAATAGCCATGAAGACGAACTAAGATGCCTGACTCATGGTTGAATGGGAAAGATTCAGAAGCAAGAGGTGTTCTTTTTTGTTGCACTTCTGGACCCAAATTTGAATTATGCCATTATTTAGCAGAAAGCCATGAGACTCTACCAACTTGCACTTTAATATATATATTTTACAAATACTGCCCAAAGGCTGATGTAAGTCTTGCCTCCAGTGTCCTGCCAGGTGACCTTGCTTTAAACTTCTTTTCCCTCAAAAGCTGGTGGTCAGGTTTTTGGCTTCTGTGCCATAGGTAGTAGGCTCATGTCGGGCAACTGAAGTAAGAGAAGACTTTCTTTTTTGTGCCTTTTTTATGAGCGAAAGCAATCTTTCCCTGAAGCCCCTCAACAGAGCTTGCTTCTCTCCCACCAGGCTCGAAGTGACCCGTGACTACGCTGGATCTGTCATTGGCCAGGGGAAAGGCACCATCACAGTCACCACTGACTTGAACTGGGTGCAGCTCCTGTTTCAGGGATGCAGCCTTCTCTGAAGTGTGTGATCAGAGTGGAGAAGGAGGGACATGTGAATAAAGTCAGGATCCTGTCGGGAAGGTGGAGAGAAGCCATACCTGAAGGTCAGGCGGCCAAGAGTTATGATATCACTGTGGGTAAACATCTCCCTCAAAACCTCACACTCCAGGGAGAGCGATGGAGATACACACAAGAAGTGAACACTGATCAGAATGCACCACTTACTGGTGCAGACTTTTGATCAAAGAACAAGGAATCATGGAAGAAAAAATGGATTCCTACCTCCCTGGCTGGTGATGTATCAATATGACCAGCACATCAAAGAATTAAACAAGAATCAGCTGAAATATAGCTTTCTTGGTAGGAAAAAAAAAAAAAGGTTGTATAATGTCCCTAAAACCAAGATTGATTTTTCCAATCTATTAAAAAATGTAAAAATCATGGTTAAATTTACCATCTTAACCATTTTTAAGTGCATAGTTCAGCAATAAATGCATTCCCATTGTTCTGTGGCCAACATCCAGATTTTTTTTATGTTGCACAACGGAAACTTGATATCCATTAAACAACTCCCATTCCTTCCTCTCTCCAATCCCTGGCAACCACCATTCTATTTCCTGTTTCTGTGATTTCACTGCCCTCCCAGTGTCACTGAAGTGGAATCCTACGATATTCGTTCTTTGTATCTGGCTGCTTTCACTGAGTGTCATGTCCTCAAGTTTCATCCATGGCGTAGCCTGTGTGGGAATCCCCTTCCTGTTAAAGTCTAGATGATATTCCATCGTATGTAGATTCCACATTTCATTCATCCGCTGCTCCGTGAATGGGCCCTGGGGTAGCTTCCACCTCTTGGTTATTGTGAATGGTGCCGCCGTGAACATGGGTGTAAAGTGTTTCTTCAAGACCCTATTTTCAGTGCATCTGGGTGGACATCCAGAAGTGGAATCGTCAGGCCTGATTTTTAAATCAAGTGCACTAGGAAGATAATAATTGAAGGTGGATGTATTATGTATGCTTTAGAGTCCAGTGTCGCAGCCTCTGGGAGATACCAGACACGAGTATCTCTGCCTCTACCCTGCTCACTGACCAGCGGCTGCAGGTCCTGAGGAGTCCCCAGGTGGTTACGTGCACATTTATTCAGGTTTAAAAACCCTGCTCTTTGGTACACCCCGTTTCCTTGCAGGAGGTTATGATCAAGTGTACTAGATCCTCTTCGTTTTTACCTTCATTCAAAAATATACTCCTTTCTCCCCTTTGTGCTTTATACAAAAACTTGATATTTAACATGGCAGCTGCAGAGATCATTTTTTTCCTTTCTTTTTCCAATTTGTGGTTTTGTCTGCCTCTAAAAGAGGCAGGAATTAGATCTGGAGGCATCCTGAGGAGAGCCAGCATCGAGGTGACTGCTAATTAGGCCCCAACTTGAAGATGACTAGTTTAATGCAGCCACAAAGCAAACAAACGAAAAAGAGCATATTTCAGTTTTGCTTGAGAGGGGTAGGAGAGAGGAAAACAGAAGTATGTGAAAAGAATTGCTAAGTGACTGATAAATAGGCTTAAGTTATTTAAACTGGCACCGGGCGCAACGGAAACAGTATGTTTTGCATCATCTAAATTTCTAAATACCTGGAGTATATTTGTAAACATGGCAATCTAACATGTTATTGAACAGCACATTCATATTCAAATCAGCATAAATGAGGATTTAACAGCTGATTGCACAGTGTGAATGATAGTGACTAATTGTCAAGTCGGAAAGTTGCGCAGATAATGGTACTAATGCGATCAGCCCGGGCCGCCGCGATATGACTTACAGTAGCAGATCCGTGCATTTTAAGGCCGCTGCCCAAGTCCCCGCACATAAAAGAGATTCTGGGTGAGGGCAACGTGGGCAAAATGGGCAGTCAGGAGGGGAAAGGCGGGCGAGAAGAAGAATCCGCGCTAGGTTGGAGGGGCTGGCAGTGGGAGAGTTTTCTTTCCTGCTCGCAGGCCTGCACCTCTTTCACAGCCGCGCTCAATGGGCTCCCTGGCCATTCAGCTCTGCCCCTCTTAGGGGACGCAATTGTTCAGAGGTGTGGCTCATTTCAGGCATTAATCTCCACTGAAAGGCGGCTGTGTTACCCATTTTGTCTTTGCCCGGAGCCTGCAGGCAGCTGGTCAGTGGAAAGTAACAATGACCACAGGAGGAGAAGGGGGTGGAGGCTTCGCTGCAGATGCTGCATCCCCAACATTGACCTTGGTCACTTCCCTCCCAGGCGGCTCGGCCCCTCGCTGCAGGAGTCTGGCTTCCCTGCTGCTGGCCATTGTGGGCGAGGTGGCCGCTACCTGTGGGATTTGTCCCCCCAAAAATCACCTTTACACCCAACCCGTCTTCACCGTGAGGGTTGGAAACTGAAGCCAGTGTGGGCCAGGCTGCTGAAGGCAGAGCACAAGACAAAACCCCTCACTTGCAGGGCGGGGGGTCTGGGGGGCTTTTGCAGTGATTAGCGGCTCTCAGCAGGTCCGCTGAGGGATCTGAGGCCTGGCTTGGGTGTCAGGGGGTGAGGGGCCGATCTTAAGGCCCCTGCTGGCTTCTGCATCCCCACTCTCCAGTCGCCAGGCTGAGCTGTGCCCGCCAGGAGCACCAGGGCCTCTCTGACCTGAGACATTTGCCGATTACTAGAAGGAGAAGAGAGGAAGAAATAATCCTGCCTCTGCCCATCCTTAATGCCCAGGGGAGAAATATATCCCCATGGTTATCCCTGGTTACCCCACCTTCCTTCCACGTCCATTCTCATCCTGTTTCCTTCTTCATCTCTTTCCACAGCTGCCTTTGCCTCATTTTGTCTGTCCGTCCATCCATCCATTCATCCATCATCTATCAATTCTCTAGTCTATCTCTAACATTTCTACCCATCTATCACCTATATACGTCTATCATTTATTTCTATCATTTTTATCTCTATCTATCTGTCATGTATGATACCAACGTAACAGAAAGACAGAACTGGTGGGGAATCATTTATCACTTCCCCTGCCAAGCCATTAGGGACTCCCCATTGACAACAAAAAGGCCAAACATTTTACTAGGACACTGAAAAGCCTTTCATAACCTGTTCCAGCTTGGGGTTTAGCCTCCCCCTGCCTCCCTTCCTTCCCCAGAGGTGATCTAGTCTGCAAGGCACAGGAAAGCCTGCCCCTCCCTCCAAGCCACTTCCCACCATCACCCTCATCTCTCATCCTCACCCCTTCCATTCATTGCCCCTCTTTAGAATACTTGTCTTTGGGGACCCACATCCCATGGCCGATTGGTTCCTTCTTTAGAATTCCCGGCTGTCAAGGTCAAACATGGCTGCAGCCCCATCTCTCCCCAGGACTGTTCCTTTCTCACTGGAGCTTGGTGCCTACAGGGGCTTCCAGAGCCTTACTGTGTGCAGAGAGAGGGAAGTAAGTCTGCACCGCCAGTGCTACCTAGATGGGAGTCAAGACCTCAGGGCCTGGAGCCAGCCTGCCTGCTGGTTCAACCTCCATGGCTTAGCAGCTGAGTGCCCTCAGGCAGCTTCCTCATCTCCCTGAGCCTTGTTTCACCAACCGTGAGTGCCCACCTCACAGGGATGCTCTGAGCAGTGAATGAGTGAGTATAGGTGAGGTGTGTAAAAGAGTGACTAGCAGGCTGCAGGTGCTCAATAGGTAGAATCTGATTGGGGGAGAGGGGATTTCCCAGAATGTTCAACCCTGACTCTTTATGTGGTTCACCTGAAACTAATGTAATACGTGAGGCACATAATGAACATTAGATCAGACTTTAATGATATCTAGAGAAAAAAAAGTGAACTCCCTCCAAGACAGAAACCCTTATTGGATTCACTGATAGGACTTTGGCACATAAGAGGAAAAACTGAGGTAGCTGTAGCGATGGCTCTGTGCGGAGACTGGAGTTGGTGGTCCTGCTGGCATTTGCATCCACCTGGGGCTGGAACAATTTTCTGGCGTCATGCAACATTTCTTCTTCGTTTCTTCGCTGCATCTAAAGACTGTGATGATTTGTTACTGTTGCCCTAGCTCATGTAGAAACACTTATTTTCACATGTCCTGGCACCAGCACTCCCCGGCCAGATATTTGCTCAGCTATTGCTGATAAAAATTTAAAAAGTCATAAATAAAGTGGGAGATGTACCATGTTTGTGTACAAGAAACTTAGTAAGTGAAGATGCCAGCTTTCATCACATTTATTTGTGAATTCCATGCAATCCCAACTAAAATTCCTAAAAGGATTTTTGTAGAAATGGACAAACTGATTCTAACATTTATATGCAAAGGACCTAAAATAGCCAAATAACTATGAAAAAGAAGAACAGAGTTGAAGGAGTTGTGCTAATTGATTTCAAGACTTAGTAAAAAGCAATAGTTATCGAGACAATCTGATACTGGTATAAGGATAAATATATGGATTGATGGATCAGGATAAGCAGTGTAGAAATAGATCCACAGTGTTTGCTGGGTAATGTGTAGGCCCTTGGTCAATCGATTTTTGGCAAAAATGCCAACGCAATTTAACGTGGATAGAAAACTTCATCACAGCAGCAAATAACAGGAAAAGAGGTAAGAAAAACCCCAGATATTGACATAGGAGAAAAATTAACCTTGACTCCTGCCTCATACCTCCCCTATATATGAATTCTAAGTGAAGATTTTAAAGACAAAAGAGAATAGCTTTACTTGTTGGCACAGGCAAATGTTTTATATGAACAATAAAAGTAAATCATTAATATTTTGCACTTCATCAAAACTAATCTCTTCTTGGGCCTCCCTGGTGGTCTAGGGTTTAAGTCTCAGCCCTATCACAGCTACAGCCTGAGTTCAATCCCCTGTCAGGTTGCTGACCCACATGCTGCAGCAGACCTCTGCTATCTAGCCTGCTGCTCCCCTCAGCAGTGTATTTCAGTCAATCCACCTGTTCTGTTCCCCACTCTCTCTGGAGAATCCTCTCACCTCTCCCGCCCCCCTACCCCCTGCACCTCTGGCCTGTACCCCAGCTCTTCTATGCAAAAATAAATATTTTTTTAAGTTATAAGGAAAAAAAACAACTAAACTCTTCTTGTCCAAAGGAACATCACTAGGTAAGTGAGAAGTTCAGCTACAGGTTGGGAGAAAATATTCAAGAAGCATAAATCTGAAAGAAACTGTAGCTAGAAAATATAAAGAATTCCTGAATTAATAGTTAAAAGTCCATTAAAAAGGACAAAATCTCTAATCTTTTATAAACACTTTGCAAAGGAAGATCTCCAAATAATTAAGAAATGCATGCAAATATGTTCAACATCATCAGACAATGGGGAATGCAAATGAAGCTAGAGGAGATATTACAACACATTCATCAAAATATCTAAAATTATAAAAATGGATGGTACTAAGTGTTGACAACTGTAAGTTGTTGGTGGAAGCATAAAATAATAAAATCTTAGTTAAGCGTGTTTCTCTTTCATGAGCCAGAAAATTCACTTCTAGGTACATGCCCAAGAGAAACAGGTGTGTGTGTCCACAAAATGGCATGTCCAAGAATTTTATGGGGGCTCTGTTTGTCATAACTGGAAACGCAACAAGAAAATGGATCCAAAAATTATATTTTTTAAAAATGGAACACTGCAACAAAAACCAACTATGCTGAAAACAAGAAGCCGAAAGAATATGTTTTATAATTCTATCAATGTGGGTTTAAAAACAGGAAAGAGGATTTCTGGTGGTAGAAATGATAATAGAGCTGATCGACCAGAAAGAGACACCAGGGAATTTCCTGGGATAATGGAAACTTCTATACCTAGCCATGAGTGAGTTACATAGGTTCACGTCTGCCAAAATTCAGAGCGCAGTGGACTTAAGATGCAGGCCTTGACTTTATAAAGAAGTACTCTCAGCACAGAAGAAAGACAAAAGGGTCTAGGTAGTTACAGGGGATACTGGGGAGAGAGAATGAAGGGGAGGTGGAATATCCTGTTCAGGGAGGACTGGCTCTTGCATTAATCAAGTAACAGAAAATGAGAACAGGGCTACCCCCTTCTCCCCACTATGATAAACATAAAAAAAAAAAAATCAAGTGCTAAGTCTCTATGATATGATATGGTTTAAACTTTCTTGTCAAAAGTAAACTAGGAAGTAATGATTCTCACTGGGGTAAAAACCAGACGAACTTGATTCTAAATTCAAGTCAATGCAAGCGTTTCCAGCCTTTGGGACTGCCTCCCGGTGCTCAGGGTCCCTGGAGCATCCCTAATAAGTTGGCAGTTTTGCAAAAGAGACACTTGCTACAATCCACTTCCTTAACTTGAAAGCCCAAAAGGCTGGAAGTTAATTGTGTCGGTACCCCTTGGCCTCCCTGCCTTTGATGGTTTCTCTTCTCTTCCAGCTATGCCACAAGAGGCATTCTGCTGGTCCTTCCCAGCAAGGAATACAATTGCAAACATATTGGCTCTATCCTTTTGTTTGTTTTGAAGGAAGCACTGCTTCTGGCTGGGCCTAACGATAATCATGATTATTAAATTGCAGGTGCTGCTGCTGTGGCTGCAGGGAAGCAAGTGGCCTGGGTAATCTCTCCAGAGAAATTGAGCTCAGATTTCAGTAGAAATGTCAGGTGACTCTGGGCCATGTGTCAATCAACATTTCTTATGATTAATCCTAGAACCCTGGTATTTCTTTAAAAAGAATGTAAACTGGGCCTCCCCTGGTGGTGCAGTGGTTGAGCGCTGGGCTGCAAAGCTGCCCGCAGCCTCTGCAGCGCTGGTTCGATCCCCGGCCGCCAGAGAGGGTCCCACATGGTGTGCAGACCTCTCCTGCTGCCCGCTGCTCCCCTCAGCAGTGTACTTCATCATTCTGTCTGTACTGCTCTCTGCTCTCACCCTCCCACGCTTCTGACTGTACCCAGTGCTTATATAAATAAATAAATAAATCTTGAAAAAAAAAAAAAAAGAATGTAAACTGCCGTTCTCAGCATTTCCCCTGCTTCCCAAGGGGTTTGTCGTCCCCTCAGAATTCACTCCAGGGTCCCCATCCAGGGCCCAGGAACGGTCTTTCTGCTTCCTTGCCTGTGCACCTTATGTGCTCTCACCCACCCTGTGACAGGCCTCACAGCTTTCGTTGTTGGTATATAAAATGCAAGCCACAGGGGTCGTGGGAAATTTGGCCTTGGTGGTTCTCACGAATAGTTAACGGTGGTGGGTGAAGAGAGCGTATGTAATCCACTAGGTTGTGCTATTAAGTATAATCAATTTTGAAAAACCATAGTTTTTAACTGCAAAGCCAAATATGGGTAAATCCCATATTTCGGCTTCTGGGAACTGATATAGAGAGAGGTTATCTTTAACACCCACCTGAATTTCCATTTGGGCTTTGATTTCAACTCCCTGAGCCCTCCACTGCCCTTGACTTAGGGCTTGGGCACCCCGCACCCACTTTAGCAACTCTCCCTTTGCTGCACCCTTCACTCCACCGTCGTCTGGATCTCCCAGGTCCACTTGTCCCGAGTCATCTCCCAGCCCTCTGAAAGGTGATTCTTCGTTAAGTGATCATAGCTGTGAGATCATCAGCGTCGATGTGGCTACACCGTTGGGGTGTCTGTGTCCTGGGCTGACCTAATAAGGGATCGCCGGAAGCCTGATTTGGCAGACATGGGTGTGCTCCCAGGTCTGGAGGCTGGTAGTCCAAGATCAAGGCCCTGGCAGCTGGGGTCCTCCTGAGGCCTGGGAGGGAGAAGAACCTGCTCCAGGTTCCTTTCCTAGATGATGGTGGCGTGTCCTCAGTCTCTGAAGCTCATCACCTCAGCTTCCACCTTCACAAGACCTTCTCCCCCAGTTTCTTCACATCATCTTCCCCTGTGTGTGTCTGTCTCTGGGTCCACTATTCTTGCTTTTTTAAAAAAGATTTATTTATTTATGCATACAACAACTGGGGTGTAGGCCCGAGGTGCTGGGGGTGAGAAGATTCACCAGAGACAGAGCGGGGAGCAGAACAGGTGGATCTACTGAAATACACCCCTGGGGGGAGCAGCAGGTGAGGCAGGTGAGATCTGCTGCACCATGTGGATCAGCTCCCTGGCCAGCAGGGGATCGAACTTGTGCTTCAGTAGCTGGCTATAGCTTGATAGCGCTGTCTTTAATCCCTGTACCACCAAGGAGGCCCCACTTTTCTAGCTTTTATGACTCTTAGGCTGTTCTGGACTAGAACCCACCTTAAGGATCCCATCTGAACTTGATCACCTCTGTAAAGACCCTGTATCCAAATAAGGCCAGCTCTGTGGTGCTGGGGCTCAGGCCTTCAACACATTTTCTCTTGGCCATATTCAGCCTGTGACACCTGGTTAGCCAACTGGCACAGTTTCATTTTAACAGCCTCTGGAAGCCACCAGGGGTCTGGTAGGAGAAGATGGGATGTCTAAATGTGGGGGTGTCCCTTCTCCAACCATCCCCTCCCCTGCCTGTATGTGTGGCCCTCAGTCACCCCTCATGGGAGCTGCCTTCTCTGCACATCACATGACCAGACCAGACCTCAAAGCTCCACTGAAATTTAGAGATCCATGCCCCCCAACTCTGCAGAAGCTGCGTGGAATAAATATTTATTTTTAAAGAAACACAGTCTCGAGGCAGATTGGGTGTGTCTCGGTGAAGGCTGTGGACCTGAGACGAGTGGGCAGAGATGATTCCTTCAATCAGAGAAGCTGGTGATAAAGATTAACAGCTATGAAGACCTTCTAGAAATCATACCAGCAAGACTTAAGCGGGAGTGTCATCTACATCTTCTTATACCGACTCTTAAGTCGCTAATCCCGGTTTTAATTTCTAGCCTTATTAAAGACTTAAGGCTTTATCTCCATTTCTTCCCCCTGGAAAAGCAGATGCACGTAATGATCTTTATTTCTGTCATTTTCCCAGCGGTCACAGTGTCTGTGCTGCCTAATCTTTTTTATTTCCACGTGGATTAATGAGCGCTGGGTGGCTACTTCTTTGTCCCCCTGATGAGTCCCAGAGACAAGCATCACGGGCTTTGACATCATTTCTCAGAGCTAGATTTTCATCATGTAGGCAAATGTCAGGGGGGATGCCAGACAAATGGAAGGGGGAAAAAGCTCCGCACTAACTTTGCTGAAATGATGGGACAGAATCCAACTTAATGTCTTGCCGTGTGTCCTGCATTTGTGTCCTGCCTGTGGAGTTGTCTGGATGCTGATTGTACGTATAGCCCCATAGATAATCCAGGAGAACAGGGAGAGAAGAATAATCTAGAAGTAAAGGCTTGCAGTCAAAAATGATTTAATCCAGCCTATTTTAGACACAACCCAACACACCACAGAGGTGATGTGATTTTCTAAAGGGCATACAATGAGTTGATGGAAAAGATCCTATGGTCCTTTTGCTTAACTACCACCTTATGGTATCATCACATAAAGATCCAACTTTATGGGTATGCACATATTTTGTGTTTAGAAGTATAAATTCATAACTATTGCCATCCCTTGTATTTTCTTTTAGAAGAATTTTTTCTTTTTGTATTGAAGTAGCATCACATGATACTATTCTATAAATCTCAGGTATCATAAAAAATATTGTGTATCAATTATATAGGTTCACCATTAAATGTCCAAGTCTATTCTTCACCATATAATTGACCCATTTTACACAATTTTCCTTTCCTTCTGGTCTTATAGTCTAAAAGTTTATTTTTGTTTTGTTTAATTCATACATGTTTGATTTCTTTCTATAACACATATGAGTGAAATCATGGTGTGTTTCTTTCTTCACCTGACTTGCTTGGTCTATCCATGTTGTTGCAAATGGCAGGATTGCATCTCTTTTTCATTGTTGAATAGTATTCCACTGCATGTGTATGTGGATCTATTTCCATATTTCACAGAAAAGAACCATTCTTAATCCGATGCCCCACTGTAGCCTCATGACCTACATGCTACCAATGGTGAATATTTGTTTACCTGCTTAAAGAACATGTGTAAAAGTAGGAGAGTAAAATTTCAAATGTCCACCATGAATATGTTCTTCTGTTATAAAGAACAGCAATATCTTCAGGAGGGCTTCACAGCAATATTATTTTTATTCCCCACCACTAAAAAGTCAATCTGAGGCCCTTCCAAAGAGGATAAATAATATGCAACCTATTTTTTTTAGCATGAATTTCAAATTCTTGGACAGGGAAGTAGCAAAAGAATTACTTTCAAAAATTAATAAGGGGAAGGGGATATGCATCCTTTGGGAATAAAAAAAAGTCAGAACATTTTAGGAGATGTATTATGGTTATTTGTGATCCATTAGCCACCACGAAAAATGTTCAGAATATATCCAAGGTTGGGGGGAGAAGGAGGGTTTGAAACAGGGGGGTGAAGGATCACAGGTGCTGTGGTGGTAGGAGAACTATGGAGACTAGACCTAAGGGGAGAAATCAAATACTGTCTAAAAATGGACAATGATGTAAGAAAATAGATTTAATAATAAAAAAGGAGGTAAAAAAAATGCTCCTTACAATTGCTTTACAGTGAAAAAATAATTCTTACAGCATTTTTTTCAAAGATGGCAACGTAAACATTGACATAAATGGAGCCATTTTGAGACGGAGATGGAGCACCTCTGTGGAGGAGCAGCTCACACCCTGAAACTTCAGACTGAGCCAGATGGCCATTGTTCAAGAAGCCACCAAGCCAACAATTGCTTTAAGAAGTCAGCAGGAACACGAACATCCTGACCGCAGGACTGTGATCGTGAGCCTTTACCAAGACAATCAGTAACTAATCCTGCATAGTCAAGGCATAGAATAGTCTCCCGTGGCCCTGGAGGCTCGCGGAGCCGAGCGCACAAGTGGGAAGCACTGGGCCACCACAGCCAAAAATCAAGTCCAGGACAATCTGAGTCTGGTGGTGGGGATACTGAGTAGGAGCTTGGTGACTTTGGGGGAGTCTGAATGGTATGAAGGGTCCTTCCCAGATAAGTAGATAAGAATTTGGAGAGAAGAAACAGGAGTTGTCTTCCTTGATGGCTCATAAAGTGGGGAGTGTGTGTGTGTGTGTGTGTGTGTGTGTGTGTGAGAGAGAGAGAGAGAGAGAGAGAGAGAGAGAACATCCATACATTGTTACGAATTCCCCCAGTGTGTTCTAATAGGATCTTTAAACATGGTCTGGTTTGATAATTGCATACATTGCCTTTTAAGGACCCATAGGACTGATTAACAACACCGCCAGGAAGAGCTGCATGCCGGGAAATCTTGCTAACAGTATTCTCCATTTGCAACTTTTAACGTTCTTCCTTATTTTGATAAGCATCTCTCATAGACAAACTTTCCATCTCCATAGCCAACATTTGCTCTTATTTTGAGAGAGGAAATTTTAACGACTGCTGCTCTTCTCACAGAGAAACTTCAGCTCTTTTGGGCAGACGTTTAACTAATGGCTTCTCAGCAAGATCAGAGCCGACAGGTCACTGCAAACACCCAGAGGTCTCACTCTCAGATACAGCCGAAGGGAAGCCAACATAGGGGAGGACAAGTTGGGGGCAGCGACCACTCAGCGGTGGTCTGTTTCAGCTTGTTTGCTTGTTAGCACCTGGAAAAGGCTGGGATTTCAGGTCTGAGTGGAACAGGCCCCCAGGTACCTAACTCTGCAACAACAAATAAGGGCCATTGTAGGCTGGGAGATGGTTTGTGCTCATCAAACTTTCTCAACTTGCAGTTTTTCTCTTCATTCTTAACAGTAAGAGTGGAAATCTGCCTCCATCCCTTGGCGGAACAGCCAAGGACATCAGGCACTTGTGAGGCAATCACAGGATGGTCTGTTGCTACAATGCTGATCACAGCCACTTGGGAGCAGGTATTGTGGGGAAGGGGAGAAACTATATTGACAAAACAGTCCATTCCAAAACAATTTGGGGCTGGTGGCAATGCATGGAGACTAATGGAGAGGGGGAAAGTGACATTTATACCTACGTAGTACCAAAGCAAATGCAACACACATTTGGAAAGGGGCAAACTTTGTCTTCTGGACTTCTTTCATTTCCCCCTTTTGGTATCTCTTCTCCATGTTAGCATGCTCATTCATTTACAAGAATGAATTATTTGAGGTCCTAACAGGTGGCAAAGATGCTGAGGTGGGTAGAAAGAATGAAATCATTACAGAGGAGCTAGGAGGAGAATCACACATGTGACCAATAACTAGGGTATAATGTGGTAAAAGTTCTAAAGAAAGGAAACCAATCAGGATGGACTTCAGGGAGGAGGTGACCTTTGACAAAGGTCTGGGGGTTGAAAGAGCTTTGCCAGCGGTAGATAAAACAAAGGTTATTAGGGCCTCCCCGGTGGCGCAGCGGTTGAGCGCTGGGTTGCGAAGCTGCCCGCGGCCTCTGCGGCGCCGGTTCGATCCCCGGCTGCTCCCCGGCCACCGGAGGAGGGTCCCACATGGCGCGCAGACCTCTCCTGCCGCCCGCTGCTCCCCTCAGCAGTGTACTTCGGTCCTTCTGCCTGCTCTGCTCCCCGCTCTGGCTCTGGTGAATTCTCTCACCCTCCCGCGCTTCTGACTGTACCCAGTGCATGTATAAACAAAACAAACGAACGAACAAACAAACAAACAAATAAATAAAAAAACATGCCTCTATAAAAAAAAAAAAGTTTAAAAAAAAAAAACAAAGGTTATTAGACAGAGAAAGTAGCAAGAGGTGAGAAAGGGCAGTGAGTTCTAGTGGATGGAGAATTGGTGAGTAGTTCAGTGAGAGGAGACCTGGGGGTACCTGAGTAGGGGTGACCTAAGCTAGTTTGGGTGGTTGGACTGGAGTCAGGCTATCAGGACCCTCAGCACCTACTAGGTGTTCTAGCAATATTTGCTCAAAGGTGAAAGAAAGGAAAATAGTAAGCACAAAATTGTAAGAATGATCATGACAGAAAAATAATAGCCATTTACTGATGGATGGTCTACATTTGTTTTACAAATGTGCAAGGTATTGGGGTGGGGATAAAGAATTGCACAAAGTCAGCTGCTTATAACACTGAACTGCACCCTATCTATTTACCTATATACCTACATACCTATTATCAATCA
The DNA here is from genome assembly GCF_964194135.1 of Talpa europaea. NCBI lineage: Eukaryota > Metazoa > Chordata > Mammalia > Eulipotyphla > Talpidae > Talpa > Talpa europaea. Next base: position 139,974,475 of record NC_140070.1, read on the forward strand.
TCTACCTATTATCAATTATCTGTCTGTCTGTGTCTAGCTATGAAAATGAGAGTAAAAGGCAGTGAGAGGGAACTTTATGTCTCTAATCTTGAGCCCTTCTGTGCTGGGATGACAATGGATAAGAGAACAACGTCAGACCCTCTGCCCTTCCCGTGCCAGCATCTGTTCTGGGGAGAGGCCACTCTGAAGATGGGCCCAGGGCCCCATGCAATGCTGAGGGCAGCATCTTGGGGGAGGTGGGGCTCCCTCCCAGGGGTCCCCACAGTGCCCATTCGCCAAAGCCTTCTGCAGGGTAAGGGCGCGACCCCAGACAGAGTTCACTGAGCTGTCCAGGTCTGAGCCTTGACCCTCGGCTGGAGAAGGCATCGAGTTCCCTGGCAAGGCAGAGTTTCTTTTTCAGAACGCGGGCTGAGTTAAGAGTGCATATGTTAACATGAAGACCCTTAAAGATTTTCCAGATGAGCAGCAGCAGTAGGCATCTCTATGGATTTTCTGAGATGATCTTTTCACCTGTTCTGAAGGTCAGGTCACTGCCCGGGGCGCTGTCATCTGGCGGGTCAGTGAGAAGAGCTGCTTTTAATGATGCAGAGAAGGCGGAGTGACAGATCTCGGAAACTCTGTCTCCACCGTAACTGGAGAGACGATGTGAGCCCTGGGCACTGAGGAAGGCGTGTCTGCTCCCATGCGTCACGTGAGGTTAGCACACTGGGGACTCAAGCGCAAGCATCCCTGCCTGGTCAGGGGCCACTGTTGTCCGGGAAGCCCCACATCAGCACTGCAGCTGAGCCAACCTGTGGGGGCTCCCCAAACTTCAGTGCTCAAAAGAAGACACTTTTTCTCATTCTGGTCTTGTCTTGTCTCATTTCGGATCCAAATCGTAGAGCTCAGATTGAACCTACCTTATTCCCTGAGCGGGATCAACCCCGGCATAGTAATAGTGCATGTTTACTAGACTCGACTGCCAGGCACTTGCTAGGCACTTGGCACCATCTCATGCTCACAGAACCCTAAGTATAAATGATCACTGTCTTCATTTTACAGATCTGCAACCTGTGATTATAATGCAAAGCGCCCGCCCCTGGCTCAGGCCAGGACTCAGAAAGAGGAGCCCCACTGCATCGATCGGTTGGAGGGCTGCTTGTTGAAACACACTTATGGAAGCCTCTCAAGCTGACTGCTTTGAAGGGGGTGACCCCACTCTGAACTGTGACTTGCAGGGGGTGGGTGTGCAGACCTGGCCGTCTGACTCCATTCAGTGTCACGATGGTGGAGCCTGAAGACTCTGCGTTCACCTAAATCCTCCCTCGTCTTTGATGGACTCCTGAGTTCCCAGTACTGGGATGTTGTCTTTCTTTTTCTTCTCTGTTCTTAAGTGAGAAGATCAGCATCCACCGTCATAGGAATAAGCAGTAGAAATTTGCCAAGAGATTAGAAGTGATAGCAGAAAGATGGTAATTCTTCGCTTAATTTTTTGAGCAATCACCCAATTGTTCCCCATGGTGACAAATTCTTAAATTCAAATAAATGGGTGTTTATACGACCACTTAGAGTTTTCACAGTGATGCTTTCTTACAGAATCACATTAAAATTATGACATTTAAAAATAATTTTATGAGATTCTTATGAAAATACTTCGAGGCAAGTACATGTTCCTGCAGGCCCCATTTTATGTGTGAGGAAGTCAAGGTGGGTTAGGGGGAAGATCACAGAAATTCAGGCAGGGTTCTTAGCAGTTAACAGCAGAAGCCACTGCAGCTGAGGTAGACCTGGACATTCTTTAACGTAGCACCTGTGTGACTTAGCCTGATACCTGTGACTGTCCCTACCCTCTCACATCTGGCCTCTCCATCCTCCGTGCTACTTCTGGACTTGAGTGGGAAGGAGACCTCAAAGGATTGGAATGGCGGTGCGTGTAGGCATTGACCATTCTTCTTCTTTCCGGGCAGATGAATATTGGAGAGGAGATCATGTTTACTTAGAAAAGTTTTCACAAAGTCTTTGTCATGAAGATTTTTGGAAGAGGTGATGGTGAAACTTGTGAAAGTGACTTTTTATGCACCCATTAAATATCCTGATTTAAGGATGGCAGGGCGTGGAGAGAGGTAGCTGAAGTCTTGGGCGCTGTGGTCTCATCAGCTCTCAGTGCCTAATGACTGCTTTGCTGTCTGTGGAAATAAATGACCAATCTGAAGCTTTTTCAGTCTCTCTAGCCTTGATTTTCTTTCCCTAAGGAAATATAAAAAATGTCAGTGGACGATACTTCTACATCCTATAAGTTTATGTCTCTGGCTTGTGTCCTGGAGGGAGAGAAAGCTCACTTCAGAGAGAAAAGTAATTTTTTCCATTGCTAATAAGCCCTGTATGGGCAAAAGGTTAGTTTCTGAATTTCTTTCAATGATTCTATGATTCCAAGTATGGGATTTGGTAAACTCGAATGGATAATTGTGAGAAATGAGAAATTAAGGGGGGTTGGGAGGCTTTCCCATATTTCAAGTTTTAAAACAATTGGGTCTCTGCATCATTAAGACTAAACTTTCACCTGCTACAAATTTCCTTCTTTGTTCCAAAGGCTATTGTTGATTTGAGCAGAGAGGAAAGGAAGCTGTCAGAGGCCTTTTACACAGTGCAAATGAGCAAAAATCAGAGGCCAGAAGTGTTAATGAGAGAATTGCTGCTGATCAGAAGGTGAACTCGGACACACACACACCTTAGCTTGGATTTTTAAAGTTTTCCAACTGGTCACTGGTGGTCGCGGTAAATGTTACTTTTAGAAAACAAATATGGAACGATTCAAGATATTTTAAATAATTATGATAGGCTTTGCATATCTTGTGTCATGATCAGACTTCACATTCAAGCAGTTAATCTGCACTGAGAATGTTTAGATTTTTATATTACTGCACATAAATCTCGAAAAATATAGAGATAGAAAAATAGCATTTATATCAATACATATAAAAATAGATTTCTTACAAAAGATAGGCAAATATGTACTTTCTCTGCCTGTTGACTTGAGGAAAGTATACTTCTTAGTCTAGTTTCATGAATTTGACCTTTCATATATCAATTTATCTGTTGAATTCCATTCAATAATGTTATTTCATATTAATAAGGTCAGGGATTATATTGCTATTTTATAGACAAGGAAATGGAAGCTCAAAAAATTATATTGAGAAATAGTAGACATTTGCATAGCAGATGATTGGAAAAAGTAAAATAGTCACAAAAACTAATGGACAATAATAAACACCATGAGGCTGTGAGGCTAAGAGAGAGGATAAGGGAGAAAGGACCAGGAAGACATAAGGGATGGATGGTGGTGCGGAAGAAAAGGGAAAGAAAGTCTGTACACTGTATATTCGCCACGTAACAGAACACCAAGAGCATTTTGTCATATCTTTCCATGACCTTTTGTTGTTCTGTGCTATGGATTAAAAGTTTTAAATTTCATTTGCGTTTTGATTTCATTTGCGTTCTCTGCCAAAAGAAAGAAAGGAAGGAGGGAGAGAGAGAAGGTGGGAAGAAGAAAATGATACTGACTAAAACAAACCAGGGAGACATGTGGCAGGTGATGGGTTCTAAAAGAGGGCAAATAAATGAAAAGGGTGAATTATCGATATTGCTGTGAACTAGTTGTTCCTAGTTGGAGTAGAGAAATAAAATCGGTGCAGGACACTGAAAGGCAGAGAGAGAGAACTAGGTTGAAGTAAGCAGTAGAAGGGCAGGTGAAGGTGCAGGGGAGGATCCCCTAGATTCCAGGCCACATCATAAGAACAGTGTCGAGGGAACCTCTCCATCATCAGGACACCCTGGTCCACAAAGCCCGTGGCGAGCACAACAGGAGACCTGGCTGGCAAAGCTCATGGGTGTTGGACCTGCCCTTCCGACAGTCCCTCATAGAGAACCAGCTGTGTCACCTCTGACCCCCAAATCCTGCCAAGTACATGTGATCAAAGGAACCTAATCTGCACTTCCCAGAGTCTGGGAAGTGTAGTCTAAGATTTCCACCTTCTAATACCTTGTTGTTAAAGTTTACATTTTCTATGTTGTATACATGTTTGAAGCTTTTGGATAATATTTAATACATGGAAATATAAATTTAAAAACTGGCTTCAAACAATATGGTGCACACTATACCCCGGTGTTACCTATTGGAAATTCATTCTTTTCTCATCTGTTACAAGAGCCTACTGCTGTCCTGAATTCCAGATTTTTATTGTTCTATTTTGGTAGAGGGGTATATTTATCCAGTTATGCATTTGTCAGCCTCTCTTGTAGTTAGTGTGCCCACAAGATTACATCCTTTCTACTAGGCTATGAACAGAAATAATGTTGAGAAAGTACCATCATCCTAGGAAGCAGGTGTAGGTCTCATCCTGGGACTTGCCCAGTGTCATTAGGCCGGCTGGGGACATGTAGGAAGACAAGGAGGTATTGCTGGGCCTTTCTAGAGATGTCCGGTTTCAGCCACCCTGGGTTGTGGGCCACTACACGGGGAAGAACAGGCAGGACCTTGCCATCACTAAATCCGGGGACAACACATGCTCTCTGCCTTAATGGTAGGATACCTACCAGAATCGTGTTGTCTGAAGTCATTTTAGAAAGAATTTAGGACAGGAAGAGACATGTTGTCTAACCTGAATCTAATCCCTTTGTTTTATAGTGATAAAATCCAGACCCACTAATGTTTTAAATTATCCACCATCACCCCACGTGATACCCCCCTGGGAATCTACTGCAGGTAAAGCTGATAGCCTGTAGGTTACTTTGGACAGCCCATATAAGCTCGACTTGTGGAGCAGTAAAAGCCATTCTTGTACATCTGCAAATCTTTTATGTTGAAAGAAAAGTCTTCTTTTCAAAAAAAAAAAAAAACCCACCACTTTTAGCTTCTGAATACAGGAAAGGACACAGAAAGGGGCTGGGGTGAAGGTTGTCTGAACTATAGCAACAAATCTATTCCCTGCAGTGTGTGTGTTTTGCAATTAAAAAGTTCATGATTCAGGAACAACTCTGGGCAGGGGTCAGGGCACTGCAATCCTGCTCCATGCAGGCACTCATGGGCTCAGGCTAGTTAGTCTTCCGGTGTTATTCTGGGCTCATCATTTCACCAGGTAGGAGAGAGGAGGCATGGAGGAGCCCTGCGAGAAGTTTTTGTGGGTGGGTCAGAAGTAGCACATATAAGTTCTATTTGCATCCCACTAGAAAAGACTTGGTCTTGTGGCCACAATTAACCGCAAGGGAGGCTGGGAAGTATATAGCTGGACAAATATGTGCCTAGTGCCTCTATTATAATGAAACTACAAAAATCTGGATTTTAGGACAGTGGTAGCACTTTTAGAACAGATGGAAGGGATGTCAGTTTCCACTCAGTGATAGACGGTTTCTCTTTCCAATTTTCATTTCTATTATTTGCAGGTAGTGTGGAGTTTGCCAAGAAGAAACTACATGTCTCATTATAAGTGAAACTGCTTTTCCCTGACTGCTTACAAAGTTAATTTTGCCCCCTCTGTAGCTGAGGATTAGTACATTCTGTTCACGTTGTCCATTATTTTTTTTGGCTGGTTATGAGGGCGTTGTCATTCATTACTGTCCTCAAAATAAGAATCTCTCTTGTTCATCTGGTATTATGTTTTGGTCTGTAAATTCACTATTGGAATATTTCTCTTCACCCTTCACACACCTGCCAACATGCACACACACACACAAACACACGCACGCTCACACACACACACTCACAGCATTTTGCCTGCAATTGGAGGTGCTGACAACAGGTGGTAGGGGCACACTACTCCACACATGTTCTGAATTGAGGGCACATGGTCTTAGAAATGTCCGACAGTCCCATGTCCAGACCTGAATGAAACATAAAGAGGAAACTGTGACTCTCCAGAGGTGAATTCATAAGAATGCCTCCTTGAGGTGTACCCCCCAAAGCTGACATGGTCTTTTGGGACTTAAGACAAGAATCATGGATGGACACTAAAAAGATAAAAGTTTGAAAAAGAACAAGGTATCAAATAGACTGAAAGTATCTCCCCACTGGGGATTATTTAATTACAAAGGAAATCGAGCTATTGTAGCAGAGAAGCATGCAGAGAGACACCCACCCTACCCAGGTGACCCAAAAGCGGTCATCATATCTCCCCCAACGCGATGCTCTGAGGGCAAAACACTTGATCCTATTTGATTCGGGCCCAAATCATGGCGTTCTCTACAAAGCAACTGGCCTGCATGCTTCAAAACTGTTAATGTCATGAAACCACAGAAAGGATGAGGAAATGTTCCAGATTAATAGACACTAAAATGACATGACATCTATACGCAACACATGATCAGAACTGGAGTCTGAAGCAGGAGGAAATAAATTGCCATAAAGAAAATTTTTAGGATTAGCAAAATTTGAATATGGACTATATATTCAATAATAGTATAAGGTCAGTGCTAGGTTTTCTGGATTTGACAATGGCGCTGTGGTTAGGTTAGACAATATATATGTTCTTGGGAAATACAAACTAAAGGGTTAAAGGCTGATATCTGCAACTAATTCTCAAATAGTCTAGAAAAAACTGGGAAGGTGACTCTCTGGTGACAGGAAGAGAAGGAAGAGGAGAAAGAAGCTAGAGAAGGGAAAGACTGAAGAGAGATTGAGACAGAGGTGGAGAGAGAGAGAGATACGCAGAGTAAGAAGTGGCGAGACAAAGAATAAAGAGACAGATAAATAAAGGTGGAGAGAGATCATGCACAAAATTGACAAAATGTTACTTGGTATTTCTCTGTTCTGTCTTCAAGGCTATATGGAGCCTTACAAAAAAAAAAAATTCCCTACTGTTGGATATTTATCCAAGTCAAGCAGTAATAACCACCATAGCAACAGCAGACAACTCTTGAGGGCTGACTACGTGCCAGAATCTGCAGGAAGTGCTTTTACATGGATTATCTTATTTAATCCTCATAACAACCTTAAGAAGTTATACCATTGATATAACTTAAGCCTAAAGAAGGCTTAAGGCATTAAATAACTTGGGCAAGTTCCATAACTAGTAAGTAGGAGATCTGGGATTTGACCCAGTTTAACTCAGCTCACACTTTTGACGTCTAAGCACTTCCCTAATCACAGCACTTTGGAAAGCCAAGATAACAACCAGGAGACTATTCCCTGTAGGGAGATTTTTGATAAAACACTGCAGAATGATGATGAGACAGCAGTACTGCAGTTAATATTAAACTCCATCAAGGTGCAGGCCTTGAGTTGTCCATCTGCACCAATGCAGAGTAATGAAAGAGTTTTTAAAACTGCCATCCTCAAAAAAATAACATATCCATGGGCCAGAAACCCAAAACTGAAAGCAGGACAGACACTACCAGTCTGCTGGACTGTGGGTCTGGAGGCAGTGAGAGGAGGCTGGGAGCCTTTTCTCCACACAGTGTTGAAACTACAAATGATTCATGCAGAGTCAGGATGGAGTGCAGCTTCCCTCTTACATAAACATGCTTCTATAGCCACTGCCTAGATTTCAGATACATCCCTATTAAAATGAGGAAGAGCAAATACAGTCTTACAGCTAAGATTGAGCCTCCTTACCAAATGACTCAGAGACCAAGACTGGGATATTCCCAATTATCATCTTAAGGAAAACTCTGTCAGTGGTTCTGAACTGGACAGAGAGAGAGCAAAACCCTCAAAAAAGGGAGTGACGAGGAGAGAGCCACTGAAATTATAACAAAATGAAAAACAAAAATGAACTTTTTTTTATTTTTAAAGATTTATTTATTTATTTATACAAGCAGTGGGTACACTGGGTCAGAAGCGCGGGAGGGTGAGCGAATTCACCAGAGCCAGCGGGGAACAGAACAGGCAGGTGGACTGAAATACATTGCTGAGGGGAGCAGCGGGCGCTGCAGGAGAGGTCTGCGCGCCATGTGGGTCCCTCGCCGGTGGCCGGGGATCGAACCGGTGCTGCAGAGGCTGCAGGCAGCTTTGCAGCCCAGCGCTCAACCGCTGCGCCACCAGGGGAGGCCCAAAAATGAACGAACTTTTGATGAGCTCACACCAAATTACCAACATCAACAATCAGGAGATGAAATCACTTTAGAGAAAACGAAAATAATAGTGCAACCGGAAAATGATTTTTAAAATTATTAAGTGGGATATCTTCCAGGAGTTAAAGGATGGAGTAAAAAACATTAAAGAGTTAAAAAGAATTAAGGACTCAAACCAGGCAGAAGTGGAAAAGAACGATGAGTATGGAAAAAAACCATTTAGAAACCCTGGGACAAAGCGGATTACCCCTGAAATTTACAAAAGCTCAACAGACAGGAAAATGCTGGGCTGATGGTTAAGACAAAACTGGTGAAGTGCAAGTTCATTCTGGAGGAATTCACCCAGAATGTACCACAGAGTGGTAAATTATCTGAATGGCCAACAACATGATGAGGCATTTGACATTACTAGTTTCACATTGAATTTTTTGAAAGCAGCTAGATATTGGTTATGAATCAGTCCTAAAACAATGATATATTGGAAATGTGGGCTATAAAATGTTGCTGTGTGTAAAAGCTAACCAAAATGCTGTATTAGTCAGGATTCTTCAGAGAAAGAATTAACCAGATGAAGACTATTGATCACTCATCTATCAGTCTCCTATCAAGCATCTACAATCTGTCTATCAAGATTTATTATAAGGAATGTGCTCACATGAGTATGGAGTGTCAAGGTCTTCAGAATGAGTGGTAAGCTGGAGATCCAGAAGGGTCAGGGAATAGCGCCAACCCGAAAGCTGGCAAGCTTGAGACCTGAGAAGACCTGATGTTTCTGTTTGTAAGCAAATTCAGGAAAAAAACTAGTGTCCTTGTTGGGAGGCCATCAGGCAGGAGGAAATCTCTCTTAATTGGGAAAGTGTCAGGCTTTTATTCTATTCAGGCCTTCAAATGATCGGATGAGGCCCACCAATGCTATGGAGGGCAATCTGCTTCACTCAGTCTATGGATTCAAATGTTAATCTCATCCAGAAATACCCTCATAGAGATACCCAGATAATGTTTCAGCAATCATCTGGGCACTCTGTGGGGCAGTTAAGCCAACACATAAAGTGAACCATCACATATGCCCTTGGAAAACTTACCAGGCACTATACCTGGGTAAGCCAGGGAAACAAAGGGAGGAAATGCCCCTTTGTTTTGGAAAGACAGGAGGATGGACCATAAGGGTGGGGTCTCTAGGTGAAGGTGGCTGGGGTTCTGGGTGCTGTGATGGAAAACATATGAAGTCAGAGTGATCTAGTGAGACTTCTAGCTTTGTGACCTTGGACATGTAACTTAATTCCTTTAAGTCTCAGTTTCCTCATCTCTTAAAAGCGAAAAATAATAGTATCGGCCTTAAACGAAGATTAAGAAGATTTTAAAAGATGATACAGAATATCCTTAAAATACCCAACCTACAATAGCTCTGCAAAGGTCAGCACTGGGCACATGGACAGCTCGGCCTGCTGTGCTCACTTATTGACCCTCACCGTGACCAGGGTGTTGTGCAAAGGAATGAGCCAGGGAACACGGGTCAACAGACTTAGTTCTAAATCCTGCTCTACCCCCCGAGTTCCAGTTGTGAGTTTGGGTTCCCCTTTACATTTCTGAGAGTTTTGTTTCCCATCTACAAACCAAGGGTCGTCCTTCTAACCTCCAGAGCTGTGTTTCTGTACTCAGGTTGCCTTTTCCCCTGGTGACATATGGCAATGTCTGGAGACATTTTTGATCATCACAGTTGGACTGGGGTTGCTACTAGCAACTAGGGGTGCTACTCAATGTCCTGTCACTGTCCCCCACAACAAAGAAGGCCCCAGAGGTCAACGGTGTTGAAGTTGAGATACCCTGGGATAGAAAACTTAAATGAGATCATGCTTATAAAACACTTGGCTTAAGAAATAAAAATAAAGGTTATCATCATCATCCCCTTCTTGTTGTTCTTATTCTTTTTTTTAAAATAATAAATTTTATTTTTATATTCCCCCATACAATTGCAAACCCCCCATTCTGACCCCAATCCCTCCCCTCCTGCCCCCCACCCCCCAAAAAGTGTCTCTGGTTCATAGTTTTTTGTTGATTTTGATTTTCACTTTCTTATATTCATTTTCCTGGTCCCTTATTTAAGTTTTCTAGATTCCTGCTATGAGTGAGACCATCCGGTATTTTTCTTTTTCTTTTTGGCTTATTTCGCTGAGCATGATCCCTTCCAGTGCCATCCATGTTGCTGCAAATTGCATGTGTTTATCTTTTTTGAATGCTGAGTAATAATACTCCTAGGTATTTACCCAAAGGACACAGAAACATCAATTCCAAAGAACACCTGCACCCCTATGTTTATAGCAGCACTATTTACAATAGCTAAGCTTTGGAAACAGCCCAAATGCCCAAAAATAGATGAATGGATCAAGAAGATGTGGTACATATATACCATGGAATATTGTTCTTATTCTTGCTCTCCTCTCCCTCCGCCTCCCCATCCTGTCCCTGACTCTCCCTCCTCCCCGTTCCTCCATTTCATCACATGGAGGGGTCAGATAGAGAGAGGGTGGATTTCTCCTCTTCTTGCCTTCCCTGCTCCATCCCCACATACTCTCCTCTCCCTCTGCCACCCCTCTTCCTCCCTCTGACTGCTCTGCAGGTGTCCTCACCCCTCAGGCCCTGGAAGAAGGGCACCCACTGCGGCCTCCCATGAGGACAGCCTCCCAGCTGCAAGTTCACACACTAATTTCTGGCTTTCTCTGCAGACCCAGCTGTGTGCCTCTGCTTGGCCACCTGGGTGGGAACCTGGGGTCAGGGGCTGATGCTGCGCTGTCTGCAGTCCCCGTCCCAGTGGGGCCTCTTCCAAACAGGCTCCCACCCAGCTTCCAAGCAGCTCTGGGGAATTTGGGTCCCTCTGCTCAGTCCTTAATGGTGACACTTCTGCAGATACTTTTTCAGATTTCCTGAAATTTTATAGTCAGTTCTTTACCATCGTGTAGACACTGTTCTGAGTGCAGACTTTGCAGGAGACCACTGCTGGGGGAAAGGTGAGGGGACAAAGTCCAGTTTCTGGCAGGAGCACTCTGCCAGCCCTCCAGTGTCCCCTGAAATTTCCCAGGACCGACCTTCCTCCCCATCTCTGCAAGGGGGGTCAGGGAAAAAGACCCAACCACATAAGTCCTCCCTCAACTTCCCCCCTCCAAAAAAAAAAAAACCCCATGCAAACAAAGTCAGTGTCCCCACCAATGGGCACTTCTCACAGCTCTGGCGCCTGGTGTCACAGTCCTGTCCTCAGCTGGATTTAAAAGGCGGGGACAACAGACCACACTCGGATCCCCCAATTGGAGCATTGCCGCTTTTCATTTGTTTAGCCACAGCAAAGAAAAGTCTAGTCGCAAAACTTTCCCCTGGGCTGCGGAAGAGTTCCTCTTTGAAGTAGCTCCCCACAATAACACTGTAACCTAAACAAAGCCTGTTCTTGGGGGGCGGAGCGTATTTTCTCAGGAGAGCCACCCTGGGGGTGCAATGAGAGAGCAAGCCTTCCTCCCCAACCTACCCAGCTTTGCTGGGCTGCCTTGGGCTCAAACCTTTCCCCTCTTTCCTACAAGAGAGCCATAAACAGAGATACCAAAGAGTTAATTTGCGTTTTTTAAACCTCCTTCCCAATGCCCGCTCTCATTCCAGCATAAAATCCTCATGTCCAGACATCAAATCAGTAAGCCCTGTTGCCTGTCAGCGAATACAATGTCAGGCCATTAGTATGTTAATAAGTCCGGAGGGCGACAGGTGGTCAACTAGACAGCTCAATTAAGCTGCTCATTAAGCACAGGCTAACGAACAGCCCAGGCAGGGCCTGAACAGCACCATTCTGTAATGACATGATGTCAGAGTGAACAAATGAGGAAAAATAACAAAAACATTACAGCAGGGACAGACGCCACTAATAAGGACCCCTCGCACTACATCAGCCCGCAAATCAATGAGCCACAGGGATCAAAAAACTCGACCCAACATTCTCAGGAGACTGAATGCAGCAAGATTTTTTTGGTCAGTCCTTAAAAAAAAAAAAATCCAGCCCCCCAAACCTAAAATGATGGCGCCCATCACATGGGAACTGCTGAAAGATTTATTTTTTAAGAGCCAGAGTTTGACACAGAGCTAATCACAAAGTCTGAGAAATTTGTATTGTTGCATTTGAATGAAAATCATTATTTAATGGGATCATCATTTACATTTGATTGGCATCTTTTTTTTAAGTCCACAGGTTCCAACCATTTACTTGCTCTGCTCCTCCATCTGCGGAGGGCACCACAGAATCTTGGGGCCAGCATGGAGCCAAGTTTCTTCCATGAAGATTCTCCTTGTTATCATCTTAAAAGAAGGGGTTTCAGCAGTGGCTGGAGGTTTCTCTCATTTTCAAGTAAAGGGCTTCCTGAATAATAAAAAATCTCCACCGGGGCATGGCTCTGCCAGTGGAGACACATATTGCTAAACTAATAGGCTGGTTCCCCATTAGAAAGTCGTGACCTTGGCTCTTATCTTTTGCCAAGACAGCAGCTGACACCTCCTCTTCTGTAGTCTTTCTCCCAGGTTTGGGGAGATGCGGCTTCTCTGTCCAGCCCCAGGTCGTCAGGAATCTCTTAACCATGCCTATGGGGTTGCTTTATGGAAGCGTGGCTCTTCCCACATCTTTTGAGCTTCTGCTGACCAAGTCTACCGTCCAGCCCACGACGGTGCGGGCAGGCTCTCACCGGTGTGTTCCTGAGCGCTCCCATGCCCTCCCCGGCTGTTTCCTTATTTATAAAATGTGGGTAGTCTCTCTGGTCTCCCATGCTAAGAGGGCCTTAAGTATAAAATAAGATGCTCATGGAATTTGTTGTTGGGTTGGAAAAACAAAACTAGTGACTGGAATCAATCCAAATAACCCGAGAAGTGCAGTGTGTGAACTGGAAGCCCAATAACAACTCAAAAATGGGAGCTATTAGGAGGGTGTCGGGCGCTAGTCAATTCCCTGATAATGGGAATAGACTGAGAGGAGGCAGGGAGAAGGGGGTACTGTTGCTGCCTCATGAATTTCAGGGAGCAGGAGGTCTGGGAGGGAGGAAGGTGTGCCAGCTCAATTGTTTTTCAACCACACACTGAATCAAATAAGTTGGTCTACCCCAAATGTGTGTATTTAATTTACAAATAAGCACATATTACTGACATATTAAAATACAGGCTATTAATTTTTGTTGTTGTTGAGGGATAATAGACACAGAACACTTACTAGTTTCAGTGGTAGAATATTACAGATGTGTATACAGTATGAAATAATCACCACAGTAAGTCTAGTTAACATCTATTGCCACACAGTTATCATTTTTCTTGTCATGAGAACTTTCAAATATGTAATACATTATTATTAACTGAAGTCACCATGCTATACATTACATACATTCATCACCATGACTTATTTTAAAGTTAGGACTTTCTACCTTTTGACTGCAGTCATCCATTTTCCCACCCCTTAACTCCCACTTCTGGCACCACCAATCTGTTCTCTGTATCTACAAACTTGATTTTTTTTTAAATTACAAACATAAGTGAGATCATGCAGTATTTGTGTTTCTCTGTCTTATTTCACTGAGTATAATGCCCTCACATTCCGACCATGTTGTCACAAAGCAAGATTTCATTCTTTTTTATGACTGAATAATACTCCTCTCTGCATGTCCACTTCACCATTCTTTACGTATTCATCCACTCACTGATTGATATTTAGGTTGTTTCCATATTTTTGAATATTGTAAATAATGTTTCCATATCTTGGCTATTGTAAATAATGTTGCAATGAACAGGAGGATGCATGTATCTTTTTTAAGTTAGTGTTTTCATTTTTTTCCATAATTATTCCGAAATGAAATTGAAGGGTTATATGGAAGATCTATTTTTATTTTTTTGCGGACACTCCTTATTGTTTTCCATAGTGTCTGCGCCAATTGATAGTTCTACAAACAACATACAAGGGCTCTCTTCACTCCACAGCCTGGTCATCTCTTTTTATTTCTTTTCTTTTTCACCATAGCCATTACAATAAATATGAGGTACTATTGCTGTGGTTTTGATTTGCATTTCCCTGATGATTAGTGGTGTTTAACAACTTTTCATCCACCTATTGACCATATTTTTTAGAAAAATACTTGTCTTGATCTTCTCATATCTTAATAAAGTTGTTTTGTTATTGCTGTTGAGTCATATGAACTCTTTATATCTTTTAGATATTAACCCCAATTAGATATATGATATGCAATTACTTTCTCCATTTAGTAGTTTGTTTTTGTTTTGTTGAATAAGGCAATTTTAAATGGTGAGGTTTAAAAATACAGAAATTCAAATATATTCAGAAGGATCATATTGGAAAACTCCTGGGGATGCACACAGTCCAGTTTGGAGGCCATTTTTCCAGGTATGGGAAGGAAGTAATAGAATGTCAAAGAACATGGGTAGAGTGTGTGTGTGTGTGTGTGTGTGTGTATGAGTGAGGGGAGGAGGTTATGCATGATCACATCTGATTCATGGGCCAAAGCAGAGCCTATCAAGCATTGAAATGGACTGGATACACAGCAAAGCCACAGGAAACAACACGTGGGGTGAAAGGGATCTTGGTGATTTGGGGGGACATAACGATCTGGCTTTTGTCTTAGTGGTAAAGCTTAAGCTGACAAATGTGAGAGTGTGCCAAAATCCAACAGATGTTTAGTGATGTTTTCTCTCCCCCGAGGAACTGTGGGAAACACTAAAATGAGAACATTTCATCCTGCCCTCAAGGAGTTTGCCATCAATTCATTCAAATAACATTTATTCAGGACATTCTCTCACCAGTTTCTGCCTTGGTGCTGGGAAAAATGCAAATGACATAAGCTTGGTATCAACCTTCATTAGCATAGAGTTGGGCAGAATATTTAACTAACTGCACTATAAGTCAGACTGCGATAAAGGCTGTGGCAGAGGAGGAAACAAAGACTTGCAGGAATAGAGATGATGCTGTGGTTAATTCTATCTGTGAGAATCAGAAACTCTGGCACCATTAAGATCTTTAGATAGTGCTATCCAAGAAAACTTTCCGTAAAGATGGAAATCTTTTACATCTGTGCTGTCCAGTCTGGTAGCCACTTGTGGCTACTGAGCACTTGAAATGTGACTAGAGTGACTGAAAGACTAATTTTAAAATTAGTTGAAATTAATGACCGGTGTCTGCCATATTGGACAGCACAGCTCTAGAAGGTAATGGGGTAAAATGGTTGGTGGTGAGTTTCATGTGGAATGACATGTCTTCTTTCTTAAAACTGATACTTTCCCTTTGCATGGGGAATGGCATCCTAGAAGTCAGGAAAATATTTTCTTCATTGTGGTAAATCCCTTGGTTATAAGGACACACCAGGAAAAGGGTAACGGATGGATGCCGGCATGGACATGCTGTTGGTAAGAAACAAAAATGTTTAAATTTAGAATATTTTTCCCCTTTTCTGGTCTGAGTTCAAATCTCACCTTTGGCAATATCATCTGGACTTTCCTACCTTTCACCATTTGGAGATCACCCAGAGAACCCTAGAATTAGTGCCAGTTTGCCCACCAGGGGGCAATGAATGTACTATAAGATCATGGTGATCTCTGTGAGGTGTTTGGCCATTGTTTTCCAGGGAGTGGGGAGGACCACTTACGTCCAATTTCAGATTTCCTCACCCCCTCACCACTCTTCTTTCCTTCATTGCTGTGCTAGATGCTCTAAAGCAAGTGTAGAAATGGATAAGCAAGTTTCTCTTCATTTGTTAAAGCAAAGTTAACACAACAGCAATGAATATAGACTGGGCTTATTTGATAAAGACAATAAGGAAAAAGTTCCAAAGTCAAGGCCATAATAGTAAGTGAGAAGAGGACTTCCATTCAGGGGTGGTAAGTTGAGTGCAGTTGAGTTAATTGAGTTAGTCTCCAGTCCTTCCTGGAACCCTATAAAAACAAGAGATGTTTTGGACAACACAAAAACTCATAGGACAAAGAAAAAGGGAATGAGGTTAATAGCAATAAAACTATTAAGTCTTAGAAAGCAAATGTGTTTGGTAACTAATGTAACAGAGCCAAGAAAATGGAATTGTGAGTCACCAATGGGGAACGTCAAAGGCAACTGAGTTACTCAGTTGCATTCCATTCAGGGATTTCAGTCCCTACTATTGGTGATAGTGGGACAAATGAAAGTGGTAATAAAAGTGGCTCTACAAACTGAATGACTGAGTCAAAGCTCATTTAAGAAGTAGTTAGCACTCTAGACATCCCCTAATATTCTATGAAAGTCAGCCAGACAAATACTCACATTCTGAATGTTGAGATCTCTGGCCACTTTCCCAATCTTGTTTTCAGAATAATGGCATTAAGGATTATAGTTTCCACATGAGAGAATGTAAGATCCTTCACTGCAGTTCTCCCGAAAATGCAAAAGAAAAGACAAAGATATCCTAGCTCCCCAGGGACATGGGCCAAGCAGATCACCATAGTAAGCCCATCATTTCCAAGTTCTGTGCATGTGACTCAGAACTTAATTTGAGCTTGTAGGGTCCCATTTGTAAATATGAAGAATCAATTGAGGATCATTTGACATTTGAGAAAAACATCTAACAGAAGAGGTAGGATCAGAGGAAGAGAAGTAACTTGGAGGTAACAAAATTAATAGAAATTGTGCAAGGAAAAGAAAATGTTACAATGTTATAAATATTCTGAGAGTAAGGAGAAAATATTGTATCCATGAGAAAAGAATAGAATTCTAGTAGGAAAAAAAAACTCGAAAAACATACAAAAAGTGTGTGGAAATAACAATATGAAAAAAAAGTTAAGGAAAGCATTCAAAATGTGTAGCAAAAAAAAAAAAAAAAAGCAACCCAGAGAAAATAAAAGTAGTAAAATTATAAGACCACATGTGAATGTCTACTGTCCAAGCATGGAAAGCAGATAATGGGCGAAAATGCCTCAAAGAAATAACTCATGACAACTTCCCAGACATCAGGTTCCCAAATTTCCCAATTATGCTCAGCAATGGATGAAATTGTGTCACCCAGACAGAGCATTGTGCAATTTCATCACCCTGCAGATAAAGAGAAGATACTAAATGTTTCCAAACAGAAAAAAGAAAAAAACTTGCTTTGTACCAAGAGTTCAAATTTAGAATGACATTGGATTTCTCAACAATAATTTGAAAGAAGACACTGGAGAAATGGTACAAACCCTGAAGAAAAAACATTTCCCATGGTAGAATTCTATACCCAGCAAAACTAGTAATCAAATGTAAAGGTATAACAAATATGTTTCAAGATATTCAAGCCTTATAAAGATGATAAGACTTGGAGCTATTTTTTAAATTAAAAAAGGGGTACATTTTTAAAAAGGGGAATATGTGGTATCTGGGAAACAGGGACTCCCTCACAGAAGAGAGGTGAAAGAAATCTGGAGGAATTCAACAACCACATAGTAGATGTAGAAGAACAATCTAGGTGGTTCTGGAAGAGTCTTTCCAAAAGATGGATTTAACTATGGTTAAACATATTGGGTAAAGGAAAGACTTGGGGAATAAATAAATTATTAAAACAGATTTTTAAAAGTAAGGCAATTATTAACTTCAGGAAAAGCATGAATTGTTCAAGAATAGAAAATAAAAATAATGGTCAAAGTTCAACTATTCACAGCATTTACAGAATTAAATGCTTTGTGTTGTCTATTTCATTGTTTGAAGTTCTGAGGACAAGGAACCAGACCCAACCTTGTATATGGCCCTTGAGCACACAGCAAAAGCTCAATTGGTTTTGCAAACTGGCATCTGAAACCATACAAAATAAAATTAAATCCTCTACCCCTTTACACAAACATGCTCAGTTCCACTGACTGGCCATTTGATGAAGTTGAAATTCTTTTTCTTTTCAGGCCTGATATCAGCTTACTTAAATGAGGTATTTACTGCTTTTACTTTTAGAGATATATTCTAAATATTTACATATGAAACTGTATGATGTTTGGGATTTGTGTCAAAATAAACTGATGCTTGAAGAGGAAGCAGTCTAAGTGGAACCAGAGGGCCAGGAATTGATGCTTTTGTAGCTGAATGATGGGTGAATAGAGGTTATTCTTATTATTGCCTCTGCTTAGTTTGTTGGAAATTTTTATAATAAAATGTTAAAGAAATAAATATTACATGAGTGTTATGGATGAGTGTTAGATATTGGTGGCATTATTTTCCAACTCAAATTCCTTTTCCTTTCAGTGACTGCTAGGGAAGTGAAATGACTTGCTCAAGGCCACAACACAGCTGATAAGTGACAATTCCATGATAGACTGATTCCATGGTAGTGGACCCTGGAGTACCTAAGGGAGAGATAAAGGAGGGACGTTGGCTCTTTTATCTTTTTATCTGAAAGCTTCAAGATTTGTTAAAAATATAAATTGCCTAGGCAAGGTAATAATCTTAGCTATTATTATTCAATTATACCTCAGTGTGAATGAGTGTGACATCCTTTTCAGAGAAAGACCCCACCAAGAAAATGCAGAGGCTAATGGAAAATACAGGATTTGAAAGACAAAGACTGACCATAAAACCTACCTACTCAAAATCATACATCAGATTTGGGGGTCTGAAAATATTAGGAGTGACTATCTCTAGGTACTGGGATTATAGTTGGTTGGTTTTTCTAAATACTTTTTCATATTTTCCAAGTTTTTTACAAAGATCACATTATGTTGACCAATCATTCAGTCATTTATTTAACAAATAACCTTCTATGAGTCAGACCATATCTTGGGTGGATAAAACAAGCCTCATCCTCTCTTTTGGGGGGGCTGTGAAAGGTGATCTTGGGAGAACATCAGGTTTTATTGGAAACCCCTGAGTCTGGACTGGCACCCTGGTGTTGCTAAGACATCATAGCTGCCTCCATGCTGCCAGGGCACTGGAACAGATATAAAAACAACTCCAGAGCCATGTGAACTGGGTTTAAAATCCATTTCAGTAGCATCCCAGCTATGTGAGCTTAGGCAAGTCACCTAACTTCTCTGGGCCTTGTTTTCATCATTCATGAAAGGATTAACGATCTCTGTATCCAGATCTCAGGGCCATATTTGGGGGATACTGAACTCAAAAAATGATTCATTTTCTAAAATTCAAGTGTGACGCTGCTTCCTGTATTTTTCAGGAGGCCTCAGCTCAGAACATAAACCTTAGAGGGGCCCTGTTCAGGGACCACTGTCCATGTACCAAGTGCACCCAGATCAGCCTCTGCCTCAACTAGGTCCCTGAGCCCCCCAGTGGCTATCTCCACCTTGGGCTCCCAGGAGAGGCGGTGCTGGTGGGGCACCCCAGCTGTGGGCTCCACGCAGTATGGGCATGCTTGCCCTGATCACCTTGGGCCTTGCACTCTATGAAGAGTGGCTGATGAGTTGCTCTTATATATGGAGCTGGTGAATATGTGATCGAGTCATCTGGATGCTTAGAAAAATAAACAGGAAGAAAACACTCAAGTGTTTTCTAGGGTTTATTCTTTACTTAGAGACAATTTTTTTTAAATTCCACTTTAGAAACTGTCATAGAAAAATTAATGTCACGAAGAAATGACAACAAATGGTCCAATTTGTTAGGATTTTCATGGCAAGAAAGAACTTGGAGAAGACCCTGGTTTAATCAAATGACAGTCCCTCCAAGGAGCTACTGGAGTCGGACTCTGCCACTTAAAGGCTGGGCAGTGGGAGAGGCCAGAAGTCAGAGCAGAAATAAGACCCAGGATTCCCATCAAAGATGTCCTGTCACCATTCCTACTGGGACTCAGAACACTGACGAGACCATTCTGTGGATCTCTGGTCCATCATCTGAATCTATCTTTGGGAGACTCCTGCTACACTTGATCTTAGCCAAAAGGCCGAGAAGCGATAAGGGGAGACTCCTGCAAATGGAAGAATCTAGACAAAGGATAGTTTGGCAACTTTGAAAAGATGTTGATGATTTTATTCAGATTGGGATGCTGAAAGTCTTGAAGGAGGTAAGACAAAGGGGTCAGGCAAGAGGAGGATGGTTGAAAACTGCAGACTTCATACATGGGTGAGCTTTAAAATGACTTGGTGTGTGAAATATACAGATGCCTGGACCTTAACTGAAAACTACTGAATTAAAAACTATAGGATGAGTTTTGAATAACCCAAGGACTTCCCTGGGTTATTTCCCGGGAGCAATCTGGGGCAGCTCATAGGTGGTCAAAATTCCCAACGACGCATCTCCTGAAATGGGGTTGCTTTCTGGCTGTCTCGGGAGCTGTCTCCTTCCACAAGTGAGGGGCAGCTTGCGCTGGTGGACAGCTGTGCTGACCCAGAGGGTCAAGTCTGCTTCATGTATGCATAGGCAGTGGGGGAATCAGGGAACATTGGAGCTGGAAAGAGTATTAGAGGTAACAGACCCAACTAGATGAAGACTGGAGACCAGGGGCTGGAACATTCCTTGGTCAGGCTGCCAAAGTTACATTCCAGGCCTGAGAAAGGAGCCACCACAAGGCAAAACATGGGCTTGACCTGAGGATGCTGTGCGCCCTGCTGGGGTGACAGCCTCCTGCAGAGGCTTCCATGCTTACAGTTCTTCGCATTTTGCCTTTGGGGCTCCCAAATCCCCCTTCCTTCTGCCCTAATACCCTAATCAGCAAAAGGACTCAACCTTTGCTCACTCTCTGCAGTCGAGGGGGGGACTGGGGACGGCAGGTTCTGTCCAGGTACAGGAAGAGGGTGAGGGTCACCTTACAGTGGCCTCTCAGAGTGGGCGGCACCCAAAGGGCAGGAATCCAGCCCACCCGTGGCAGGGTGCTGTCTTTGTCCCCATCAGGTGTGCTGACGGCCTCACAGGGAAGTGAATGTGGAGAGGAGAAAAAATCACTGAGCCCACACCGAGGAGTGGCTGTGGTAGAGAGCCTTCCCCTTCTGAAGAAGGATTAGGTGCAACAAAGTGCTTGAGTCTTTAGCTCTTTTGAAAAGAAACTCAGTCTTAAGTGTTAAGCTCAGATTCCATGAAACAGGGCCTGTGGCCCGCAGCTGCCGGGATTCCTGCACCGCCATTTCAGGGGTGGTTGTGCGCAGGCCCCGGGTGGGGGTGGGGGTCGACCAGATGTTTTAAGGGGATTATCGCCTGAAAGAAAAGCTCAGTTGTCCCATGTCACCCCCTTATGAAAAGTGATTTTCTACATAGTGCTACCAAATTGGTGGGAATGGAAACAAGTCTTCATCTTCAGATCCCAAACAACAACCCCCCTCAAGTGCCTTCACTCAATTAATCCTCACGATGCCACAGCTGAAGTCCTAACCCCACCCAGTACCTCAGAATGTGCCTTTAAAGAGGTGATTAAGGTAAAATGAGGTCACATGTGTGGGTCCTACACCAATAGGACTGGTGTCCTTGTAAGAAATTAGGACACAGACATGGGAGCATGAGGGCCTAGGGAGAAGGTCTCAGATGATACCCTCCCAGCTGCGCCTTGATCTTGCACTTCCAGCCCAGACTGAGAGAACAAATGTCTGTTGTTTAAGCTCCCCTATCTGTGGTATTTTATTCTGGCAGCCCTAGCCAGTTACTACAACCCCATTTTATGGATGGGAAACCTGGGTAATCTGATGTAACTGGCTAAAGGGTATTAGTTGAGTTGCCCATCTTGACTCAGATTTGGTTCCCAAACTTTCTTGCAAATTAAAATCATGGAAGCAGTTTAACAACAACAACAAAAAAAAAACAACAAAACAAGAACCATCTCTCTGGGCCTAGCCAAGATCTGCTGAGTGGAACCTCAGAACCTGCATCTTTGACCAATTCCTTGGGTGATTCTACTCCATGGTTAAGTTGAGCACCAATTCAGGAGAGAAAGGGCTCACAGGATAGGGCTTACTGATTGATAGTTCTCATGTGAGAAGCAGCATCTATAAAAGACACATTCGTAGCCGAGTGTCCCAGTGCTTCACATGGCTGGTGGGGCCTGCAGGGTGAAGAGACATCAAGGACTCAAGTAACCTGTGCCTGCTTTTCACTAAAGCTTCCCACCCCATTCCTAGCTTCCAGGCGGCCCCTTCTCCCAGCTTCCAGGCCACCAATTGCCAACTTCCAGACCGCCCTGTTCCCAGCTTCCAGAACATCCCGTTGCCAGCTTCCAGACCGCCCTGTTCCCAGCTTCCAGACCACACCATTCCAGGTTCAAGGCCACCTCATTCCCAGCTTCCAGACTGTCCTGTTCCCAGCTCCAAGGCCACCTCATTCCCAGCTTCCAGGCTGCCTCAGTCCCAGCTTCCAGGCCCTCCGTTCCCAGCTTCCAGGCCCACCCCATTTCAGCTTCAAGGCCACCTTGTTCCCAGCTTCCAGGTCATCCCAGTCCCAGCTTCAAGGCCATCTCGTTCCCAACTTCGGCTGCCCCAGTCCCAGCTTCCAGAACATCCCGTTGCCAGCTTCCAGCCTGCTTTATTCCAGCTTCAAGGCCACCCATTCCCAGTTTCTAGGCCACCTCATTCCCAGCTTCCAGGCTACCCTGTTTCAGCTCCAAGGCCACCTCGTTCCCAGCTTCCAGGCTGCCCCTGTCCCAGCTTCAAGGCCACCTCGTTCCCAGCTTCCAGGCTGCCCCTGTCCCAGCTTCAAGGCCATCTTGTTCCCAGCTTCCAGGCTGCCCCAGTCCCAGCTTCCCAGCCACCCCATTCCCAGCTTCCAGGCCAATTCCTAGCTTCCAAAACGCCCCGTTTCCAGCTTCCAGAACATCCCATTGCCAGCTTCCGGACCACCCTGTTCCCAGCTTCCAGACCTTCCTGTTCCCAGGCTCCAGGCCACCCCATTCCAGCTCCAGGCCACCCCGTTCCCAGCTTCCAGACCACCCCATTCCAGCTACAAGGCCACCTTGTTCCCAGCTTCCAGGGCACCTCGTTCCCAGCTTCCAGACCGCCCCATTCCCAGCTTCCAGGGCACCTTGTTCCCAGCTTCCAGGCCACCCCAGTCTCAGCTTCCAGAACATCCCGTTGACAGCTTCCAGCCTGCTCCATTCCAGCTTCAAGGCCACCCCGTTCCCAGTTTCCAGGCCACCCCAGTGCCAGCTTCAAGGCCATCTTGTTCCCAGCTTCCAGGCTGCCCCGTTCCAGCTTCCAGGCTGCCAATTCCTAGCTTCCAAACCACCCCGTTCCCAGCTTCCAGAACATCCCATTGCCAGTTTCCAGACCGCCCGGTTCCTAGCTTCCAGTCCTTCCTGTTCCCAGCTTCCAGGCTGCCCCGTTCTCAGCTTCCAGACCGCCCCATTCCGGCTGCAAGGCCACCTCATTCCCAGCTTCCAGGCTTCCCCACTCCCAGCTTCCAGGGCACCTCGTTCCCAACTTCCAGGCCACCCATTCCCAGCTTCCAGACCGCCCCATTCCCAGCTTCCAGGCTGCCCTGTTTCAGCTCCAAGGCCACCTCATTCCCAGCTTCCAGGCCACCCCAGTCCCAGCTTCCACAGCGCCCCATTCCAGCTTCAGTGCCACCCATTCCCAGCATCCAGACTGTCCCATTCCAGCTTCCAGTCCACCCCGTTCCCAGCTTCATGGCCACCCTGTTCTATGGGCGGATCCACACAGCCCCAGTGATGTGATCCGTGCCTCTATCCTTCCAGGCAAGGATGCCCCCCACATTCCCACAGTCCTTTCATATGCCTGTTTCACAACCATCCCAGGCCGGGTAGGTTCACTGTTGGTTCTAGCAATTTGAAGGAGAACTTTGGAGCCTTGGCATCATTTTCACAGGTTTTAATAGCAAGCAGGGCAAACAAACCAGCCTCCTCCTCTCAGGGTGTGCCATTGTCTCTGGGTGATATCGTCCTTATATCCCTGACCTCTGGGCGCAGGTGTGCACACTTGCACATGCGCACACATCCATGCCCAGGTGTCCATAGTCAGGCACATGTGCCCCACACCCCCCGCCCTCCCTCTATGTTAATAAGATCAAGGCCGCAGGTGATAGCCACAGAGGCCGATGGCGTAAAAGCCTGAGCAACTTCATTTACCCTACAGCCTTCCACTGCGCTGACAAAATTATAAAGATGACGCAAGAATTTCTCCTTGGTTCCTTCTTGAATGTGCATGGGACTAGGCCAGTTTCCATGTGTACCAGCTCCCTGTGATTATCCTCAAATAACACAAATATGTCAACTCTGCTTATTGATCTGTTAGATTTAGGGGTGAGTCCTCATACAGTCTTCAGTGGCTTAAATTATGTCACCAACCCCGCAAAACAGGTTGAATTCCAAACCCCCAGTGCCTAGAATGTGAACATATTTGGAAATAGGGTCACTGCTGGTGTCAGTGTAGAGATCAGGTCATGCCGGAGGCGGCTGCGTTCTTCATCCTATGAGAAGGGTGTCCCTCTACGAGGTGGCCAGGGAGGCTCAGACTCAGGGGACCGGGCTGGCCTGACGCTGGAAGCCCAGGAGGGACTTGGAAGGGGACACGACCCCACCAACCTGACTTTCAGATGTGAGCCTCCAGGGAGCACAGAGAATTTGTTTTTTTTTATTTCAAGTCCCCTGTTTTTGTGGTTCTTTGTGACAACAGCCCTAGAAAATCAATAAACCCTCAACCCTTATGACAAAGTTACTTCTTTTCACTGTTAATAAAACACAGTAGTGTTTCCTGATTATGACTATTAATGTTTTTCTTTCGCTGCTGCTGCTGGCGTTACGACCATCTTTACCACGGTGTGAGACTTACACTCAGCCTCTCCCCAGCAAACACATAGGAGCTCAGGGGGCAAGGCGTGGTGAAGCTAGGTTTTTGGATGCTTGGTGGTGATTTGAACACAGTAGATACACGTGTTGGTTCTCAATGACAGGCACCTGAACGTGTAGGTGGATGCTCTGCAATGTTACTTTAATTTAAAAAAAAAAAGCTTATCTTTCAGGGAAATGAAATTATTTTCTCTCCTAAACTGGACTTTCACATTAATAAATGCAATATAACTGCTTAGGACCCACTGTACAAAATCTATTTAGATTTAAAAAACTAGATATTTTAAGGCACTAAACAAAGTGGAAATGGAGGCTTTCAGAGGAGACTGGTTGGTAGCGAGGGAACGGTGGGGAGCTCAGAAGCAGGGCGCAGAGCAATGTCTGGGGCACGTGTGCAGGGGAAGTTCTGGTGTCAGCCTGCCAGTCAGCCCTTGGCCAAAGATGCTTTGCCTTTTGCACCTGCAGCTCCTAAGTGGTGACATGGGGACATTGGCTCTGGCCCCTGGGCTGCAGGTGAAAGGAGGCAGGGCAGCCCGGAGCTTGGGGCAGAGCGAGCCCTCCATGACCCTGCAGTTGCTACTTACTCAAGACGGCTGCGTATTAACCACAGCATCTTCCCCTTCCCAGACAGCCCCGGGTGGCGCAGGAGACAAGAAGCCACCCAGACATCTGCCTAGCTACTGAGCGGCTGCAAACACAGTTTCGATGGTAGAAACAGACTCCTTCACTGACTAGTTCTCTGACATCAGTCATGTCCCTTAGAGGAAAGGGGGGAAAACTGAGCTAGGGAGAGGGGGAGAAACCAGGATTTTAATACCTAGTCTATGCAGTTATTTTGAGAATTTAATCAGAATATATAAAAAGGAGTATTCTGGAACATATTCTACAAATAACTTGTGAATTTGTGGTAATGATTTTGTAGCATTAAATATGTCTATATTTTATAACACTATACCTGAATATTATATATTACATATTGTATTAATATGTTTATTAGATATC
Organism: Talpa europaea; assembly: GCF_964194135.1. NCBI lineage: Eukaryota > Metazoa > Chordata > Mammalia > Eulipotyphla > Talpidae > Talpa > Talpa europaea. The sequence goes on from NC_140070.1 coordinate 140,000,247, forward strand.
TTTGTGTATGTGACATATATCTTAGAGGTTTCAATGCCCACCGTAGATTGGGCTATGGGTTCTGTTCATGGACCAATGGGGTGATAATAAATGAGGATCAGATTAACTGAAAATGTTTGGGTTTTTTAAAAGATTTATTTACGTTTGCATACAAGAGCTGGGGTGTAGGCCAGAGGTGTGGGGGGTGAGAGACAGAGTGGGGAGCAGAAAAGGAGAAGCTACTGAAATATACTGCTGAGGGGAGCAGTGGGTGAGACAGGAGAGGTCTGCTGCACCATGTAGGTCAGCTCCTTGGAGGATCAAACTCACGCTGCGGTGGCTGCAGATTGCTTCATTGTGCTGAGATTTAAATCCTTGCGCCACCAGGGAGGCCCAACTAAAAATGTTTTTTAAAAGGTTGTGTGTGACCTCCAAAAATCTAAGAGAACTTTATGAAGGGGGGGGCTCTATGTTCATGGAGTGAAAGGGTGCTGTTAACATCCTATAAGGCACAGAGCATCCTACAATGCCAAAGTTGAGAAAAAGCTTTAGAGAGTAATCCAGCTTTCCTAGTGGGCCCAGTGGGGCAGAGGCTCACTCCTGGAAAGCAATGGGTTAATGTGTCTGTTCTCTTACTCAGAATGGCTTGATGTGAAGAGGCGGGAAAAGCTAGAGAAACTTGGACAGGTTATGTACATCGGAAGTGAACTTGGAGTAAACTTTCTAGAACTGTTAGCATTGATTGGTGACACTCCTTCCCTAGGGGGCTGGGAACAGTGAGGGAGTATAATAAAATCTGAGTTCACACTGCTCTCTCGGTTGACCACGGAGAGCTGGAAGATCCCAAACTCAGCAAGTGCGTTGCCTGGAAGAATCCCACCCCCAGCTCACCCTCAGCTTTGCAGTGTAAGCACCCTTGGCACTGCAGTGAGCTGCTGCTGTCATTTCTTGGGAACACCAGAGGGCGCTCGAGAGAGGATGAGGCGGCCAGGTGATGGCCCAGGTGTTCTGTCGCTGGGCCGAGCGCCCAGGGGCTGGGGAAGGAAGCTGGAAAGCCGCTCTTTCCCTTTGCATCTCAGCCCTCGTGCTCAGCCCACTCTACATGGCTTCCTCCCCTTCTGCTGCTCAAAGTGGCTCAGCCGAACTTCCTGACCTTGTAGCTCAATGAGCAGAGAGATCTGCTGGCCGAGGGCTGCAACGCAGGCGCCTGCATATTCTCAGCCCTGGGTCTTGAGAGGGAGATTCCGCTGGGAAGGCAAGCTGGGGGGCCTCTCTTAAAGCAAAGCCCATGGCTGTTTTCTTGGGCAATGAGATTCACGGACTCTTGTGAAAGATCATTGACTGCAGGTCAGGTTCTGAGAATTCGTTTCCCACGATTTGTATGGGGCGCCCAGGCCCGGGGCGCATGTATAGATTGGGGTACACGGTGTGGCGTGTCCATTTCCCAGGGCGGCCGTAGCAAAGGCCACAGCCTGGGAGCTTCAACAACGGCAGTTTATTCTCTTGCAATGCTGGAGACTAGAAGTCCAAGATAAGCTGTCTTATCGTGGCCGCTTCCTTCAGAACACCTGGGGGAGAACATGTTCCAGACCATTCTGTGGGCTTCTGGTCGGTGGCTGGCAATCTCTGGCATTGCTTTTCTTTTAGTCCCATCACCCTGATCTCCACCCGCGTCCTCACGCGGTGTTCTCCCCAGGTGCATGTCTGTGTCTAAATGTCCCCCCAGTGTTAGCACATCAGTCCTGTTGGACTAGGACCCAGTGTCTCAGCTGGGCATCTGCCAGGTACCTGTTTCCAACAAGGTCACATTCACAGAAGGTACTGGGGTGAGGACTTGGGAGGACACAATTCAACCTACGCGGCTCCTCACATGTCCCCTGGCTTCTTGACACGAGGGTCTTGAGAACGGGACTGACCCCGTGCAAGGCCGACAGTGCCTCCAGCACGTGCTTCCAGGAGGAGGCACAGTTGTTCCAGGCCGGGAAAACCAATTCCAGCTTGGGGTGGGGGTGGACTGTTAGCATTGATTGGTGACACTCCTTCCCTAGGGGGCAGTTCCCACGGCTTACTGCCACCCTCGGTGTTTCCTAATCACTTTGGTGCCAGTTGAAATAAATGGAAAACGTGTTTAACTTAAAAAGCGAAGCAGACGATGCTATCATATTGCACAGGCGATACGTGCAGTGGGGCAGGGGTAACTACTGTTTCAAGATGATTGAAGAATTTCACCGAACGTCTGGCTACACAACTGCAGGCTTTGAAAGGCAGCTCACAGATGGATTTCATAATGGAGAAATGCATGTGTTCTTTGTTGGTGTGTAAAAATAACAGGATTCAAAGCTGAGAGTCGGAATGTCTTTCTGAAAATGATTTCCCGCCATCTTGCACACACATACAAGGATGTGTTCCCAGAAAGGACACGCAGTGGGGGAAGGTGGGGTGATGACTGCGCTGCACTCCTTTGGAGAAAGCACATATTTGTGGGGGAAAAAAAAAAGTCAGGGGGCTTCGCACCCAGACCCTGCAGGAGAGAAATGATAACCACATAGAACATCTTGGAAGGTGGCTTTGTGTTTAGAGAACTACAGAGGAAGCATGGTGAGCTCTGAGAGCCAAACACTAACGATAGTGGGGACTCATGGGGTGTAATGTGCCTCAGTGTTCTGAGACATGCTCCACAGAGCCACCTTTGCTGGTAATTATTCCCTGCCTCGACTTCCCCAGGCCCTGCTACCTGAGCAGCTTCACACCTTGATCCAATGTCTCTATGTGCCCATGAGAGCAAATAACTTATTTTTAAGTGAAGTGAGCCTTCCTAGTATCCCATTACTAGAACTTCCTACTTGTACCTGGAAATTTCTCCAAGCCTGCTCATGCTGACTCCTTCCTATTTGAGTAGTTTGGGCCCCAAGACATGCCTGGCATGACTATTGTGGTAGAACTAAAAGGAAACCTGCCTAATGCCTTCTTCCCTGGAAGATAGACACACAAGAAAGCTCTGAGGATTTTTCTGGAATGGGAAACCTACTTCCCATGCACTTTTCATCTGGTCCAAGCAAGGGTAGCAGCTGGAGAACCTCCGTCCTCCAGTACAAAGGAGCAAGGGGTGGGTGGTGGGCAGATGTACCTATGGGTCTCCCACCCAAGGTCTCACCAGAGCCACCAGGCCCATCTAAGGCTGCTGAGACTCCCTTGGATCCAGGCTGGTGGGCAGGAAAGCAGGAGCATGACCTGGTGACTGGCCACTGTATCTGGATGATCCAAAATCAGATGCATTTCCCTGGTTCATTGTAATCTGGCTCGACATCTGTTTAGGAGAGTGTAACAGGCCCCCAGGAGAGGCCGTGGGGTGAGGGTCTGATGAGGGGCTGGAAGCACAGACTGCAGGCTGAGCAGTAGGCATGAAAGCATCGTCCTCACTCCTCCCCTTGAAAGGAAATTTTCAGATATGGTTGAGGGAGCGGATTCATTTAAAGAGATACAAAACACAGAGGCAGACCTCTGGTTCAAGGGAGAGGGTCAGTTAACACCTTTGGGCATCCTCCTGCCATGGACTGGCTCTTGATTGCTCCTAGGGTTTGACTCAAAGTACCTCCAAGGAACCCCAGGGTTCCTCAGAACAAGTTTGAGAACCACTTAATTTCCCCCCTTCTTCCTCATCCATGCATCCTCCACAAGCTTTCCAAGCCCCTGTGTAGGAGGAAAGTTTTGAGGGGCTACCCCTACTTTCTGCTGTCAGCAGAGCAGAGACTATTTAGGAAAAGACAGAATCAGAGTTTTGCTGGAGAATTGCTGGGTAAAGCAATAAAAATGAGTATGTATGGGGGTATCCGTGGATATTGTTATGTAGGGGTCTGCCTGGTAACCACAGCCTGGAAAGGCCCTCGTGGCTTCACCTGACGGTGGTAACTTCAGACACTAGGACACCCGCTGAGTGGGGGTGGGGGGCGGTGCACACATGGCCATGGGGTTCCTTAAGACAACTGGACTTTGGTATACAGCAGGTCCCCAGGAACTGTCTGTGATCACTTCCTTTGAGTGCTCATGAGACCACCCTACTCACCGTGTTACAGGGAGGTGGACTAGCCTCACAGGAAAGAGCATGGACTCCAGAGCCACACTACTCAAGTTCAAATCCCAGCTCTGCCACTTAGGGCCTGGGTGAAGTTGGACAAGTCACTTAACCTCTCTGTGCCTCTTTCTTCAACTGATGCAGATGAGGAGGAGGCCGAGGCACTTGCCTCACAGGGTTTTGAGAAGATTAAGTTAATTAAGATATTTAAGGGACTTAGACAAGATCTTGGTGGACCAGGACGATATAAATGTTTGAAATTTGAAATTTATCAATTATAGATTCTCATTAGTTTAATTTTATCAATTTCATAATTTAGCTCATTATTTTAAATGCTTGATATTTAATTTTATGGGCAGGTTTTTTCCACTTAAACTCTCGGTGGATATTTGATGTTTGTTTCGAGGACATGGGCTGAGAAAGCACAGGAAGTTAGCGTCTTCCGGGTCTCAGTCCTCTTACTTTTCCTCTCAAACCTTCATTGAGATGAAAAAGGCTTGTTTTAATGCCAGTGGCACCTTCAAGGCCAGAAGACAGTGCTGCCCACAAGAGCTCCCGGAGCCAGCCGGCGTGTCACCAGTAACTGGGTTCTCTCCTGTTTCTCTTTTCACTTTGTCTTCAGTGCTGAGTGCAGAGACTCAGATGGAAACAAATACTTTACAACATTGGCCTGGACTTGGCAGGACAAACTAAGACTCCTCTGAGCACAGAATTAAGTTCATCTGTCTGAACCGAGGCATCAAATAAATGTGACTTGGAAAAAACACAAGGTTATTTCTTCTGTCCCCAGGGCTGGTGGGATGACTGTATTCCCTTGGGTCATGGGGCAAGGATATGGGAGTAGGGGGACTACTTTGCCTCTTTAGCACAAGCTCTCATAGTGCCAGGCACCCGCCATCATGTCCCATAGTGCAGGCACCCACCATCACATCTGCATCCCAGTCAGCAAGAAGGAAGGAGAGCAGAGAAGGGAAGGCGCTTTCCTTTCAGGCACCTTGCAGAAGCTGTACAGCCTCTACCTGCAGCCTTCAGTGAGGGCTGAGACGAGAACACCCTCAGCTTTCACCTCCCTATGAAATGAGAAATGTTATTTAAGGCTTTATGCACCCAGCTATAAAGTGGGGTCTCTATTATAAAGGAGCAGAACAGATAAAGGCGGTGTCTAGACTTCTCGGCCAGAGCCTAAGGGCACCCTGTCCCAAGACGCAAGGAGTCTGCTTCCTGTATCAATTCTGCAAGTGATGTGTCAGCCCCACTGGGCAGCTGGCTAGGGCAGTGAGCTGGGATGAGGTCAGGTTCAGTTTAACCCTCCTGCATGTCTGCATTTTCGTTTCATGTACTTGGATTTGATACAGAGCAAGAAAATACAGTCCCAGAGGAAATGAAGCCCCCAAATGCCTCAGGGTGCAGTGATTTTGCTACTTGAGATACACTTGGATTTTCCGCTTTCAAACAGACATGCTAACGTTGTTCTTCTAGAACAACTGCTGGCCAGACCAAAGGACTTACAAAAGTGCCCATTCACCGCATGTCAGCTTCCCTCTCTCTGTCATTGTAACAAGTGAAATGCAGGCTTCCTAAGGCTGTCCCTCGGTGACCCCTACCCTGACCTGGACAGACCACCTTCTGTCCAAGAGAGGAAAAGTTTTGTTCCAAGATCAGACGAAACCCTGGAGACCAGTGGGATTAATAAGACACCAGTAAAACAGCTGACAGAAAGTCTAAGCCACCGACAATCATAAGCACATACTCCGGGCGTCATTCCTCCCAGGGTCTCGCCTTGGCCCCCAACCCCCACTTTCTTGGCCCCAAGATGCAATACCTGCTCCAGGGCCCCTGCTCTGTGCTCCATAAAGGCAGCACCGGCAAGCTAAGAAGCTGCATTTTTTAGGATCAATATGGTACTCACCTGACACACAACCCCAGGCCAGTATTTGCAGTGGGGGCTTGAACATTATCAGGCTGTTTCCCCAGGATTTATGGGGCAAGGCACAGTCATTTGGGAAACCTGCATTGAGGGCTGTGTCGTGTACAACAAACCGGAAGGCGTGGTGTTCAGGTTTTGACTTAAAAAAGAAAAACAAATCTTCCCAACATGCAAAAAGAGAAAAAAAAAAAAACTGAAAATGAGGCCCCTTGAGACACAGAGACAGAGTGAAAGTCACTGAAAAGAAGACCAATTTCTGAACGTTTGCGTGGGTGGTTCCGGAGCAGGACACTTTCTGGGAGAAATCGAAGCCCACCCCCTGGCAGCAGTGCGCGCTCAGGTTCAACGTCCAGCTCACAGTTCTTCACTTTTTTCAGTCAACAATTGTTGGGGTTCTGCTTTCTGTTTCATTCTATTTTCTGGGGCAAAGCAGAAAGCAAAGTCACATTCACACTCATCACTTAATATCAAATAATTTGAATTCAACATGATTTCCCTCCAATTTTATTTGAAAACTTGTTTGCGAAAGAAAAGCAAACTTTGATTATTCCTGGTGCCAAAGGCAACTATTTCCAATACTGTCATGGAAACCCTATGGGGGGGCAGTATAGAAGGATGAGGGGATGCGCCCCTCTAAGGTGGCTGGAAGTCAGGCACTCTCCCCACCAGGGACCATTTTTGCCAAGTATTGTGCCAGGGAGAGGAGAAACAATGAGAAGCAGCAGCAATATTTGACACATGAAGACAAAAAATAGGGAAGCGAGTCTGTAAGGGGGAAGGATTTAGTGAATTTAAATCAGATGCCAAAGGAATCTTTAGTGGGGAATAAATAAAATCCATTTTTTCCCCTGATGTGCGCTGTAGAGGAAGCAATTCAAAGTGAGACAATCTCTACTTCCAAACGCCTCCGGCGTTGCGGCCCCAAGGACACAAACGCCAGTGCTATTAATCTTGACTTAGTGAATGAAGGTATTATACGGATTTCAGCCCGACCTTCAAGTCCTAAAGAGCTCTCAGCAGCCCAGATAAAACGACCCCCCATTTACTTCAGCGATGCCACAGGGGTGACTCACTTTAGTTTCCCTTTCATCTCGATGGGAGGACTTCAAACTTGAAAAGCAAACAGGTTTCCTTTTCTCGTTCCTGGAGAGAAGGCTTCTGTTGCCTTCTCACTCTGCAGGACTGAAGGTGGGTGACCCGTCTTCATTGGTTACCTTGGAAGATGTAGAGAGCCGGAAGTAAGTCTGAAATAATAGGCAAAGGGTAGATCCCGCCCTCCTTCAGGAAAAGTTACTGCCCTTCCAAATGCCAGTTTGTTTTTTGATTTTCCACGGTCCAGCCATGTACTGAGCACAGAAAGACACTTCAGAAGCCGGGACATCGATAATAACCCCAAATATACACAAGGACAAAGCGGCAGGCATGGCAGTCTTGTCCCATCCGGCAAATTATGAGCTAAGGTTTTGGCCAATGCTGCTTTCTCCAGATTGTTGATTGCAACACCAGCCTGTTGATTGCAATTTTAAAATGCAATTAAATTTTCTGGGATAGAAAAGAGAGAGTGTGTTTATTATGTAGAGGGGACTTGTTTCACATGGAAACACAATTCCCATTGTGGAAAAAAGGAAAAGCATGTGGAAGACTGTAGCAGATTATCCAGCTTCAGGGGAGATTTTTTGCCCGGCTGTGCTGCAGGACCGAAGAGGAAAATTGTTAGATAAAGTAAGAAACCAGGACATGGGTCTGCTTTTTTCTCCCTAAGGTGTTCTCTAAAGACACCAACATATATAAAAACTGCCATGAAAATTGAACAGTGTCTTCATTGATGCCTCATGTCTTGTTCTCCCACGTGTTCAAATCCTGGAATAGGAAACTCATAACTTAATATCAAATCATCTGAATTCAACATGATTTCCTTCTGATTTTATCTGAAAACCTGTTTGAGAAAGTAAAACAACCTTAGATTACTCCTGGTGCCAAAGACAACTATCTCAAATATCATTATGGAAACCCCAGGGGGTGGGGGGCAGCATAGAAGGAGTTTTTTGATTTGCCTAATGGTTGTCACAAGTGTGTAAGGAGACCACCAGAATGGGGAAAATTGGTGCCTCGTGTGTTTTCATTATGCAAAATAATATCACCCTGAGAGCGAAGTCACTAAAATATCGATCGCCTTATTGGGAAAAATGAAAATGAGTAATTTAAACTGAATGAGGAAACTACTCATTAGTAGGGCAGACTCCATAATTGGTATTTTTTTTTTTTACTCAAATAAAGGAATTTGACAAATTTTTGCTTATGCAAGGGAACAGCAAAATACATAAAATATGCAACAATTCAGGGAGGTAGATTTTGTTTGATTCTGTTAAACTCTAAAAGGCTTATTTTTAAAGAGAATCAGTCAAAGGGTCTAATATGTCCCCTTTCTGGCCACCAAAAATATCTGTGAATTAAATTAAGCAGTTTCCTCGACAGCTGAAGTGTCGCTGCACTCCCCTCCCCCATGTTAAATAGTCACATATGAGTTTCCAGAAAAGTCTGCCCTGTGAACGTTTGCAGTGAGCAGACTCCTCTAGCCTGAGTCTGGAAACAGCCCCTTCCCGAAGTCTCTACTACCAACCAGCTCATCTGACCAAGAGGTCTCTGAAGTTGCAGCCTTTTGTATTTACACTTTTGAAATATCTCTATTGTGATGCAAATCTTGATTTTCAAGCAAAATTGGCTGGAAAAAAAAATCATCCCCTGGAAACCATTGTAGGAAGCAAGAAAGCCAAAATCTTAATTTTCTCTTTTCTGGTTTCCTATGAAGTCACACATGCTATTAATCACATCTACCTTTTGAAAATGCTGATTCTAAGCTGTGTCAACTAGCACTTCTCACTAACTACCATTTTGGTCCCAAAGGGCCCCGGGTTTATACATTTTAAATGAACGTGACTTTTTTTTTTAAATCTTTCATTTTTCTAATTTGGGTGGCGGCGTAAAAAGCATCTTAGCTTTTGAGGACTGTTCAAAATCAAATCCACTTTAGCGAGTACCCCGTCTTGGTCTGGATCCTTTATTGAAGTCCAGGGAAATAAAATGGAATGAAATACAAAAGCGGAACAGCATCCTGGCAGGCGGGTTGCCCACTTTTATTCTATTTTTCAAAGCTGAATGTTGAAAGATGGAATCCACCGAACCTTCCCAGAAAGTTTGAAGGCACATGGGCCAGCGAGGCAGTGTCCTGAAGTCGTTCATCTGCCCCAGGTGGAAGGGGGTGGTGTGTGCGTGCGTGTGTGTGTGCACGCGCGTGTGTGCTTGGGCACTCCCAAGAGCCAGTGTCTTTTACTGTACTCTTCAAGACGGAGTTCTAAGGGACCATTTCTCCTGCCAAAATACACACACAGCCTGGGATTAAAAGGGCTGCAACCTACCAGCTAGTTCTTACCGCCCTCCCACAATCATTAGACCAAATCCACCTTCATTCTAGATTCATTTTTCCCTTATTCATCTGTCCAACTAATTCCTGCCGCATTCACCAGGCTTATATCTTAATCTTTTCTGTTACATAGAGAATACATAATGAAAAGCTGCATTTTCTGGGTACATGCACACATTTGGAGCGGATGAACCATACGTGAAGCGACATACAATGCCGAATGCCGGCTGAATGGTGTCCGGCGCTAAAAACACTGCGGAGGCAAGAACAAAAAGCAGGAACAAGAGGCAGTGCGGGCCTGCCGCGCCTGGAACACCAGGGGACTCGCCGCTAAAACATGGGTATAATTTCACTGTTTTCACTCACACAAGCTGTGGGAAAGGAGTCACCATCTGATGTTTGATTGTGTGGGATATGTTTTTGGCAGTGGCCTTGTATTCCGCATTGACAAAAAAGAAAGAAAGAAAATAGAAAAAAGGGGGGGGGGTAAGGCAAGGGGGAGGAAAAGTAAAAAGAATAGAGCTACATTTGCTGTTTTTAATTTGCCGTCTGGGGGGACGGGTACAGCTGACAGTTCTGACCAGGAGCCACCTGAGAAGTACAGCCAGGGCCTAGCGACTGTCCCCTCTGCCTGCACCCCCCGGGCCCCCTTTTATGCCCATGTTACCACCAGGGGACTTTTATCTGTCCACCCCCGGCGTCTGGTTAACTTACTACTGAGCTGTGGGGCTGGTGTTTGCCTGATTTAATAAAGCCTTTTATCCGAGATAGTGACTGGGGAAGCAAGCCAGCAAACAGCATCCCGGCACGAGGGAAGGGCCAGGCTTCCCAGGGAGGCATTTCCTGGAGCCTCCGGGCTGGCTGGGAGGTGCAGGGGTGGACCCCAGCTACCAGGTGGCTGCTGGGGGCTCACAGGTTGCTCCTGCGGTTTGTGGTGGGGCTCGGGCAGGACATTACGTTTACACCCCGGGTCCCCACCCCAAACAAAGGCTGTGGAAACAGCCGTGTTGCCCTTTGTCTGCTCCCCCAGCTCCTTCTCATCCAGGACTGCCCCGTAGAGCAGAGAAAAACACAGGATGCCTGGCGCCATTTGGATTTCAGGTCAGCAATGAATACCAAGAAACGTGCTGGGTACCTGCAACCCAAACTTACCGGGGGGCCTGTCTGTCTGTTGCCATCCCTGCCACAGCCCCTGGACTGTGCCCCCCAGACAGCCTGGCTCTCCCTCTGAGTCCCCTCACCTGTCAGGGTGGCTTCCTCTTCTGCCTGCATCTCATGGTGCTAAGAGGATAATGAAAAATAGGTGGTAGCTACTCCCCCCAAAGGTCCTTCATGAGTGTGACTGATTAATATGGGGTTCCCAAGCCCCAGCCACGCAAAAAGTTCCCCCTCCTAACTTGCAGCTGAAACTGGGGGACAGCACCAGGACACCACACAGAGAACCTGTGTCCTGAAGGCCTGATCCCTGCAGCCCCCCAACCCCAACCCCACCCCACAGGGTTGGTGTCATTTTATTTACACCAAACCAAGCTCCCTAGTTCAACACCCATGACTGGGACCAATGCGGTGTTAAACGGAAGACATGGGGGACAAAGCCATCTCTTTCCCAACTGAGTATGTGCTCAGTCTTCACCTTCTGGGCCCCCCCCACCATGTGCCCCCCACCCTGGGCCCACCCCACCGCATCCGCACCCAGCCCTTTGCCAGCAGCTGCCATGGTGGCTCCAGGCCGTTGAGATGAAATTGCTGTCTTTGATCCCTGGCGCTGGCTAATAAGCTGCCTTATTAATAAGCACAGTTGGCCGCCAGGATTTGTCCTCCAGGGCTCAAGGCCCCAAGTTTCCCACTTGTGGGCCCACGGAGCATACTTGATTAAGCAAAGGGAGAAAGGATAAGGTTCCTCCTTAGGGCTGAGGGAGAGGAGGTGGCCCAGGGAGGGCAAACTTCCTGGACACCCTTGCCAGGCCCCCTGCTGTCCTTTATTCTGCCGGTGGAAGCTGGTGTTGGGCCCGAGGGCCGGTGGCCCTCTGAGTTACCCCGGCGGAACGCCCACCCTCCGGGGGAGTGAGCGTCAGGGAAGATTTCCAGAGGAACTCGGCTCTTTGAACATTTGCCGCTGGAGACGGCGGTGGCTGCCTGTGTTGGCGGGGACTCCGAGTGTGGTTTTCCCCATGTGGTGGAATTGCTCTCATTTCCCGACATGATACAGGGACATAATGGCCATCGGTAATGACCACATTAGCATCGCAGAGCAATAAATCGACAATAAATTAAGACTGCTTTGCAATTAGTACCGATGATCACAGCTGTGGAGACAAATGGCATATGTGCTAATTAAATAATTTGTCACTTGACTGTTAAACAAACAATTCAGCCTCTTTACATTGCAAACTGCCATCCCCACCATGCCACCGTGGACCATTAACCCCGGAGAAGGAGCCGCGTGGCCTGCCCACAGTCGCTGGGGGCCAGGTCTCACCTCGGGATGAGAGGTGACGGGGGGAAATTCACTTGGATGAAAATCCCCTGCGACTTAGAAAGTTTTCTTGGAAAATGAGTTGCAGGAGGACAAAAGAAAAAAAAACCCTGCCACTTAAGAAATGTTTGGAAAACAACCCTCTGGGCGTTTAGATTTCTGTATGTGCCCCATGGAAGGGAGTCTCAGATTTCTCATGACCAACCCAAGACGCACACCATCACGAGTGAATTAATTTGTGTCTTCAGTCACAGCCCCCATCCCCTTTGGCAATACCTGCTTCAGGGTTTCTCTTTTGCCCTCTTCCACCTCCCCCTGCCTTTCTTTGCCCCAACTCCTCCCATTAATCTGAGTTGTGTAATATGCCTTTGGTGGGGGTCACTGCTGGGCCAGAGAATGGCTTAGGTGAGGGAAGGGGGCTAAACTCTGTGCAGGGCTCTGGACTTGGTAAAGTGCAGGCTGCATAGGAGTCCTGGTTCCCTGCCTTGCTCTGTGCCAGCATCAACCTGCCCCACCAGTAGGCAGCCCTGTTCTCCTCTGAAACCAGATATTGCTTCCAGAACCAGGGTGGATCAGGACCTTCAAAGGCACAGAAAACCTCCAACCAATTGTCACCATTAACCTTTCTTCCTGGTTCTCTTGTGAGCGGTTCCCGATGCCTCTTCATGCATCAGGACACATGGAGAGAAACCTTCGAGGCACTGCCAGGACACAGTGTATTTCCCAAGTCACAAGATACCTTCTTTTCTGTACTGTTTTCTAGGCAGGCTCCCACCTCTGGGTCTGCCTTTCCTTTGAGATGTGAATTGGAAGCAGCAGCACCCATGGGTGCTCTGTAAGAGACCAGAGACCCCTTAGACTTCAGGACGACCCGTATCTCACAAGGGAACACATGGAAATCAGTGTCAGGAAACATGCCCCAAATCATGCCATTCTTCTTCTCCTCTCTGTCTGTGGGGTGTCCCCTCCTCCTAACTCCCCAACCCCATTTTCTGATTTAAGGTGAAGAAGCCCAAATTACATCATCCTTCTACTGTTAATCAAGACTCAATGATTCCACAGACTGTGGACTTAGTTCTGGTATCACGAATTTTTGCTGTATCACCTTTTTGCCTCTTAGGTTGGTGGTGAAAAAAAATCTAGTCAGGCAAATCCTGTGTGGCCCAGAGAGAATAACATGGGAGCCGAAAAAGATCATTTGAGAAATGAAAGCACAGAGTTCCGAAGAGCTTCCTGACAGTTGTCCCAGGACATGGCATCTGGAGACAGACATAGAGGACGCCAGCTACCCGTCCCCACTTGCCAGCCAGCCCAGTTGGACCACGGCCTGCCTTTTAGGAAAATCCTCCTCAGCCCAGATCAAATTCAGAACTTTAATTTTCAAGCTTCTTGATGGAGTCCGTAAGGCACATACAATAAGTGTACATGTAACTTTATACATATATAGACATACATACCTATATATATATATATATATATATATATATAAACTTTTTGCTATACATTCTAGAATTTTGAAAAATATCATCAGCACTTTAAAAAGATAACTTTCATTTTTTATCTTTATACATTTTGTCATTTGAAAATCAAATAATACTGAAAGGTGCTATAACAAATGAACACAATTCCCTGTTTTACTTCTGGAATCTCCTTTTCACTCTCCCAAGGCAATGTGTCTCAAGTACATTGGCTTTCTTTTTCCTGTGATTTGCCCCCATAGGTTCAGATGGTGTGCTTCTGAGATAGTCCAGGTAAAAGAAATTGCCTGCCAAGCAGAATGTTGCCCAAAGTCATGTTTGGACAAATGGACTAAATCGTGGACTTTGTCCAGACAATCCAGCCCATCACACTGGCCAAGAGGCACCATGCGAGACAAACAGCATTAGAATCTGCCTAGTGATTATTTCACACTTTCCTGGAAGGAGAAGGCAGAGAGCTGCACACACGCCTGGAAGGTGGCCCATCTGCTCATGCCCAGGAAGAGCCCATCCCAGAACAAGCCGTGCTGCTCTCCTCCTCCCAGCCTATGGCCCTACCCTTTAAGTGTCTCCTCAAAACTCCCTTTGCCAGGGCAGGCTGATTCTCCTTTCCTTTACTGGCTCCTCTCTCCTCATCTGCTTCAGCTATCCCTAACACTCTCTGGCCAATTCATTCCTAGAAGCCAAAGGGGTCAGGCCTGTAACCTGTGTTATATTTTCCAACACTATTATTAAAAGTTTAATTTTCACATTTTCAATACCTGTGGTTCTCTCACTGATCCATTTCTATGTCTTTCTGTTCTTGTTTCATGAATATCTTCTTTTATATTTCAGAAAAATTTATCATTCTTTGAAAAAGTGTTTACTTGTTGAAATGTTTACTGACTTGTCTTCATTTCCTCTGGGGTCATCATTGCTTCTTCATTTTTGTTTTCACCTGTCCCATTGGAGCCTTCCACAGATGTTTGGGGAGGTTGGCAGGCCATCCGTATTTAAGAGAAGGTATGAAGTTGCTAATTGGATCTCTGGGTACATGATGAATGGAAGCCAACTTTTATGTCAAGTGCTGGTTATATTGAGTCACCACCTGATGAACCACATAATTATTTCTGTGCTGTGCACTGCCTTCTGGCCTTGTATCAGTGCATGAGAGAAAAGTTTGGTTTGTTTTGTTTACAATAATATTGGCGCCTGGGACAGTGCCTGGCATATAATACAAGCTTTAAAAATACCTGTTGGATGAATGAAGAAATGTGAAAGAACATTCTGCAGAGCACAAGTGCATGGGAGCCTGGGAAAGGAGAAAGTCATCTGAACTGAGAGTCTTGGGGAGATTTTTTGGAATTCAGGTGATTTGACCAGAAACCTGATGAATGGCCCACAACTTCAGGCCGGAATAAGAGGGGAGCAGACAGCACAGGCTCTGTAAGAAAGCACAGAGCACTTGATCTCCCAGAGGCATTTAAAAATGGTTCCTCCTGTGCTTTTCAAACTGCAGGTCAATGAGCATGAATAGGGCTTGAAATTCATTTAGTGTGTCTCGAGAAGTGCTCCAAAAATAGAAATATCAGACTGCATCATAGATAGCAAGGAGGAATTTGGTGAGGTTTTATTTCAAGAGCAAGTGGGGGGTATGTGTGTGTGTGTGATATATATGAGATATGATATATATGAAATATGAGATATATGAGATATATATATATATATAGAGAGAGAGAGACAGAGAGAGAGAGAGAGAGAGAGAGAGAGAATATGCAGTCATAATATCAAGCTCACTTCTTATTCTGGCCGATGAAGGTTGACTGGACCTCCTTTAGGAGCGCCCTCTCTGGTGCACACACTTCCTCTTGTGTCATTCAGCTTCTTTCCCAGAACTACAATGAGCGCTCACTACCTCACAGGGATCCTGTCAGACTGTTGTGAAATCCCCCTTTTGTATACTGTCTCCTTTCTGTTCACTGAGAGAAATCTTCTATATCAGTCCACTATGCCTTGTTTATTTTGAAAACGTTGAAGTCACAGAAAAGTACACAGAATAACATATAATCATCCAGACTTTACAAGTGTTACAGTATCTTCATAATTGTTTTCAGTGTGTTTCTTCCCAAGAAGAACCCCTTTCTCACAACCCTTCACTCCCCTCCTGGCTGAACTCCCTCTTCTTCAGTGTCTCTGTTCTCACAGGCCTCCAGGAGCTACCTAGGGTCTGATTACCGGGTTGGCTTTGCATTTATGTCAATGCATAAATGTT
This sequence comes from Talpa europaea, assembly GCF_964194135.1. Taxonomy (NCBI): domain Eukaryota; kingdom Metazoa; phylum Chordata; class Mammalia; order Eulipotyphla; family Talpidae; genus Talpa; species Talpa europaea. The sequence continues at coordinate 140,015,851 of NC_140070.1, forward strand.
TCAGTCTGTATCTCGCGTCTTCTCTGGAACCTGGGGTTTTGAGATCACAGGGTGAGGGAAATTCTCCATTCATAGGAATTGCACCTAGAGCTTGAGACCATCATCTGCCACAGATGCTGCTAAAGGAGGAAATTTTCTAGGGCCTCCCCAGTGGTGCAGCGGTTGAGCACTGGGTTGTGAAGCTTCCCATGGCCTCTGCTGCACCTGTTCGATCCCTGACCGCCGGGTGAGGGTCCCACATGGCGCGCAGACTTCTCCTGCTACCTGCTATTCCCCTCAGCAGTGTACTTCGTCCGTCTGCCTGTTCTGCTCCCCACTCTGGCTCTGGTGAATTCTCTCACCCTCCCATGCTTCTGACTGTACCCAGTGCTTGTATAAATAAATAAATCTTAAAAAAAAAATAAAGGAGGAAATTTTCTATTTCTAAAACTTGCAGACCAAACATCTGCTCTCCTGTGCAGCATGTGATTTCCTTCTCGTTCCCTGGAATGGCCAGAGTGCTCCCAGTAACCCAGGCAAGGAAGTAACTTGACATGCTCTGAGGGAACACAGAACCTCCTCTCAGCTTGGGGGGCTGAGCAGCCCCAGCCCTAAGCATAACATCTCAGCAGGAAATCTGGGGTTTCACCCTGAAAGGCAGTGTGAATATAGTATGGGATAACATGAGTCTGAATTTCTTTCATGATGTGGGCTAGGAACATTCCTATAAAGCCAAGCCACTTTCTGTGGTGGTTTCTAGGCATTCTTTCATTCATCAACCAACAACTGTTGAACATCTAGTATGTTCTCTGATTGGTAGCTCATTGGTTAAGGGCATAGGATTTGGCAAGTTGACTTGAATTCTAGCCCAGGCTATGTGTCTTTGGGCAAATCACTTACCTCTCTGAGCCTTTGTTCCCTTAATTCTATCAGAAGAACAATCATAGTCTCTACATATAAGATTGCTCTAAGGATTTCATGAGTTGATGTATGTAAAGAATGCTCAGTCCAGGGCCTCCCCTGGTGGCGCAGCGGTTGAGCGCTGGGCTGCGAGGCAGCCTGCAGCCTCTGCAGCGCCGGTTCATTCCCGGCTGCTGGCGAGGGTCCCACACACACACAAAAAAAAGAATGCTCAGTCCAGAGTGAGAAGTCAATAATGAGTAGTTATTGTGCTGATCATTATTTGCTTTTAATCAGATACTGAGCATAGAAAAATCGGCAGAACCTGGTTCCACCCTGGAAGACTTCAGAATCTAGTGGCTGCCCCTAGATTGTTCTTCCTCCTCCCATAGCTCCTGAAATTAAAAACAATGCCGAAAGTTCAAATTATCCCTCCCTCCACCCCCATAGGCTACCAAAACAATGCTTGGACTGGGGGAGGGGCAGTGGTGAGGTGAGGCAAGTGCTTCAATCTGGGTGACCATCATCTTGGGAGAAGACAAGGCCTGGAAGAGTTAGAGGAAAATAACAAGTCTGCAGCCTCTTCCCTGGGGGCTGGGGAATGTCCCTGAGCCTTTGGCTCTGTGAGCTGAGATGAGGGTTATTAATAGCTGGGGTGAGCTCAGGATTAAGACAGCCTTTCAATCACAAATCTGGTAAGTTGTGATTTTCCTTCCACAAGTCTGATTGTTGCTGGTGGAAACAACCCTTTGAGATACTTGATGAGAGTTTCACTGGCAGCATGGGAGGAAGACTTTGTTTTCTCTAGATTCCTACTAGCTCCCAACCAGACCTCATTTAAATACCACTTGGTTGATTTTTTAAAAGGACACTTCAAAGATATAATTGTTAAGTGACTCTAAAACTTACCCAAAAGTCTATTTTCTTGGTCATCCAGTTTTCTGGGTTGGCTGGTACAAAAACATTCATTTTTCAAGTGCAGCCCACTGTAATTTGCATCTGTGTTCCACCTCAAAATCCACAGCATATGCATTCATCAAGGGAGGCAGAGAGAAACAGCTAGATGGGGAGAACAGTGAAGCATCTGTTATAATTAATAGCTTCAGCAATAAAATGTCTGATGTGTCATGTTTATGAGTTTTATATTTAATTTTACAACTCTGTATTTGAAATTGAGCGATGCTGGAATTTACCTGTTAGGCAATCTGTATTGTAAATAAATTAGGCTTAAATGTTTATGTCAGTGTTACAAGCACAGAAGCCAAATGTTTAAAAGGTTTGGGGCAAACAGTTCTTCTAAAATTTCTAATCAAATCGTTGGTCTGAGAAGTGGGTTTATTATAGGGCAGCCCCGATACAAAACGGGGTGCCTGACTGTGGGTCCTCACCCGCGCGCTTAAAAGGACTTATCAATGCTCTACTGCAGGCACACGCGAAAGGTTCATAAAAGGTTTATTTACAAGGGAAGGGGAAATGAGGAAATGGACAGCTCAGGGAGAAAAGTGGGAGACAAAGTTTTAAATGAGTCCTACCCGATCCGCCGATCAGGAATCCCAAATGGCCCTCAGAGCTGGCTGCAAGCCAGGAGCCGTGAAGCCAGGAGGCGAGCGATAGCGAGCCCCCCCAAGGCCCACGTGTTTGGTTTTTATACCCAACCTGGCTGCCCAACTCCACCCTCAGGTCCCAGCCACCCTCCCTTTGGTGGTGATGGGATTTGTCTTTCCCAATGTCTTGATGGCTTTAGTCTGGAGTGGGGTGGGGTCCACAAAGCCTGTATGGGATTAGCGCAGGACATCATTTCCCCCTAACAGGTTCAGATGCCAATTCCTCTCCCTGTCTCCTCAGCATGTCACTTTCCACAGGCAGACAGCCTCCCCTGGGCTGGAACCAGGGATCTCTGCATAAAATCCAGGGGTCACTTTTAGATGGGGTCAGGACCCTCGCTTAGGAGGGCGTGGAGAGTCCCCAAGATTAGGATATTCTGACTGAAGTAACCACCAATTCTCTTGCCCCAGTGTTGTTCTTTACCTCAAACTTTTTCACATTTGAAAAAAAGAAAACTTTAAAAAATTAATGTTCAAAGGCTGGAATAGATGGGGCGAATCTCCCCTTATGGTGTAACTCAAATACAACCATTTTAATGTTCTGTATTCCTAGTCAGTTGTTTGCCCATATGGATTTACATCTTCCCAGTTATAATTATAATGTGAATTAAAGTCTGCGATCTGTAACTACAGAGTCTTCAGAGTAATTATTTTAATGGGTGGATAATATTTCACTGAATGGATAAATCATCATTTAGACATTTCCCTATTGGTTGGCATTGTAGGAAAAATTTTCCCTCTCCTTCTACCATTCTGAGTTCTTAGCTGACACTCCCATAATAAAGGACAGATTAACAGAGAAAAACAAACGGAAGTGTGTTAACATGTCTCCCTCCAGTCCACAAGGGAGATACCCAGGGCAAATAGGAATGCCTCCCGAAGGTGTCCTGGCATTCGGGATGAAATGCGCCCTTGATAGGGAAAAGAGGGTGTAGCCAATTCAGGGGCAAGCAAATGACTTTTAGAAAAGAGGAAAGGACCCTTGGAGAACGAGCTGGGGAAACCCTTTCTACAAAGGCTTTCTGGGGTGTGGTGCCAACATTTTGTCTCCTCTCTTGTGATAATGTTAGGGGGAAAGGAGGTCCTGCACTAATCCCATGCAGGCTTTGTGGACGCCACCCCCACTCCAGACCAAAGCCATCAGGACATTGGGAGAGACAAATCCCGTCACCACCAAAGGGAAGGTGGCTGGGACCTGAGGGTGGGGTTAAACAGCCAGGTTGGGTATAAAAACTATCAACCAGAGACACTTTTTGGGAGGTGGGGGGCGGGAGGGGAGGGATTGGGGTCAGAATGGGGGGGTTGCAATTGTATGGGGAATAAAAAATAAAATTTATTATTAAAAAAAAAAAAAACCAAACACGTGGACCTTGGGGTCTCTTGCTCTGTCGCTCGCCTCCTGGCTTCACGGCTCCTGGCTTGCGGCAGCTCTCAGAGTGCCATTTTGGGATTCCTGATTGGCGGATCGGGTAGGACTCATTTAAAACTTTGTCTCCCGCTTTTCTCCCTGAGCTGTACATTTCCTCATTTCCCTTCCCTTGTCAATAAACCTTTTATGAACCTTTCGTGTGTGCCTGCAGTAGAGCATTGATAAGTCCTTTTCAGCGCGGGTGAGGACCCACAGTCAGGCACCCCGTTTTGTATCGGGGCTGCCCTATAACAATAAGAAGACTCCTCCCTGGTTGGCAAAATGCCGGGGGAGGAGACTGAGGATAATTGAGTTTCTTTTGCAAGATCTGCATGGATAAGGGGAATTTTGAGAAAACCTCTGCCACATTTGCAATCTTCCCAATTCCTGCAGGTTAAAATAATCAATAAACCAAAGTGGCATACTTTGGGGTGGTACGTCCTGAACTATAGGGTGGCATGTTCTGCTGTCCTTGAGCATTGAGATGGTTTCTAATTTTTCCTTGTTATGTAAAGATATATCATTTTTTAGGACATTTATAACAAGTTGATATTTTTTATCTTATTACATTTATAAATGTACTGAAGATTATATATATGATCCTTATTACATTTAGATCTACATTATATGCAATACACTAGATGCAAACACATATGGAAGTAATTTGTGTGTATATGTATATATTTACTTTTTAAATGAGATAGAAAAATCCTCAGCTTCTAATAGTTATTCTGTCATGAATTAGCACTTATGTGGATTTGCTGATTTTGATCTTGACCACAGCCCTATCAATAGGTATAACTATTACCTTTATTTTACAGTAAAGACAGGAGGAGACTCAGCGTTTCAGTAATGAACTGTCAAATAGAAATGGAGCTGTGGATTGCTGAATTCTTTCTCTGGGATCATGGCCCTTTGCTACCTCTCACACTCCATTATGTGAAATTTTATACTTATTTCAGTGAAATTAAATGTGACATATAGGAATTACCTAAGTGCCCAATGATGGACGACTGGATTTTAAAAAAGGATGTGGTATATCCATGATGAAATATTACTCAGCCATTAAAAAGATGACATCTTGCCATTTCTGACAACATCGATGAAATTAGTTTTAGAGGGGATTATACTAATCAAAATAAATCAGAAGGAGAAAGACTAAAGCTGGAGTATCTCATTCATATGTGGAATAATAGAGACACAAAGCAAAGGAACAGACAAAACCCAACCAAAAAAACGCCTAGAAATCTGACTGCAAACCTGAGGCTACAGGGGCCAGGGGTCAGCAAATTGGGGGGGGGGGGCAATGGACTGTGATCAAGGACTATGGGTCTTTTGGTGGTAAGTGGGTATGGTGACACACATCTGAAGAGACATAGACCTATCCCTTTAAAACATACAGTGTTGTAAGCCAAGATTACTTCCATTTAAAACAATGTGATAGAATTCACACTTCCCCCTGACTTCTCTCCACACACACACACACACACACACACACACACACACACACACACAGAGTGTTGATTCTCACACACCTCAATTTGCTTCCTATGAATGAGCTGTGCCAGAATTTACAAATCCGGGGAATGCAGGGGAGGGAGCCAAGGTCTATATTTTTAATTCTGTGAGTTAGTCAGCCCTGTTTTCCATCCTGGTCACGAAGTAATCCCAAATTGTCCCAGGGCTGGTGGGATTTATGGCCTAAAGCCTGGTCCAAGTCAGAGAAAAAAGTATTCTTTAGAAAGACATCTTCTGATGATTATTTTGAGAGACTTTCTGGTAATCCCCAGCAAATCTGCATGTTAATAGGAATCATTTACTCAAAGCAGGAGTCCAAGAAAATAGCTTTACATAATAACAGTAGCTTGATTTGATTACTTCAATTTGGTTCTTGCGATTGAATTAAAGGTAAAACCAAGCTTTTGGAAGTTTTACAAGACAGTAAACAAAAATGGGAATAGTACTTTGAGACCAACTGTGGCTCCAGCCTGCACATCTTCATTACATCTAATAAGCAGGGAGATGTAAACAGGATCGAGGGGTATCATCACCAGTAATCTCCTTAGCATTTGGGATAATTTATCGATTTCTTTCCCACATCGAGGGCTCTAAGCTTACCTATTATTCAGGAAGGCTACTTGGCAGCTCTTTCCCCAAAGAAACCATATCTTTCTTATAAACCCATTTCAATTGTTTCTACTTGCTCCCTAAAATTCTGATGTCCCAGTGTTGCTGGCCTTTTGAGGCTAAGAAGACATCTACCAGGCTGGCTCTCCTTTATAAAGTGACTATTTTTTCCTTGGCGATATTAGAGACTTTGAAACTATGAAAATATCCTATTTCTGCTGGAAACAGTACATTTTGTCCTCCGAAGCAATACTTTAACTTCAACTAAATGCTAAGAAGATTCCAAGAGGGACTTGGAGTTTGTCGAACCCCTGCAGGCCTCACTTCCTCCGCCAGCTGTCTGAAAGCTGGACAATCTGGATGCCACTTGGGGTCTTCAGAGCCAGGAGGGGAACCCCATTTCTTACTGTAGTGTGACTTAGCCTTGTCCCCAGACTCACAATGCTGTTTCTCCATGTGATTAGAAAGAGCAAGTGGTCACTGGAGGAGGTAAAGCCTGGGGCCAGGTAACAAAAGCAACTGTGTTCAGGGCTGTGGGGTTGATGATGGTCTTAGAGGGTCATGACGCTGAGGTCTACAGATGTGCCTGAAGAATTTACATTGTAAAATAGAGCTGCCGCTCAGGAAAATGGGGGTTGGTAGTACTACTCTAAATATATTTTTCTCCTTTTTGTGTTTCTTTTTCTTTTTGAATAAAAAGGAAGTATCCACTAGCTTATTTTTATTTTGCTTCGTCTGTTCACCTGCTTTGTTTCTTACAGCCCTCACATATGTGAAATCATCCAATACTTGTTTTGATTTTTTTCTAGCTAACTCCCCTTCCCATAATCCTTTCAAGTTCTTTACATTTTGCTGCAAATGGCAATATTTCATCTTTCCTTTTAGCTGAATAGTATTCCGTTGTGTTTACTGTACCACATCTTTATCCAATCATTTATCAGTGGGCACTGAGGCTGCTTCATGTATTAGCTATTGTGAAAAAACAAAATGCTGCAATAAATATTGTGGAGCACACACTTCTTTGAATTGATGGTTTCAGGATTTTTTGGAAGATAGCCAGAAGTAAGATTGCTGGATCATATGGTAGTTCTAGTTTTAGCTTTAGTTTATAGGTCGGTCCATACTGCTTTTCAATTTACTTTTCCACCAAGAGTGTATAAGGCCTCCTCTTTCTACAGATTTTTGAAGCATGCCATTCTCACAGGTGTGAGATAATATTCTGTGCTTTTGATTTGCATTTCCCTTATTAGAAGTAATGGTGAGAATTTTTTTCCTATGTCTGTTGGCCATCTGTATATCTTCTTTGGAAAGGTGTCTTTTCAGATCTGCCCATTTTTAAAATCAGTTTGATTGGTTTTTGTTGCTAAGTTGGATGAGTTCTTAGTGCAATTTGGATATTAACCCTTTGTCAGTTGTGTGATATATAAAGATCCCCTATACTGTGGGCTGTCTTTTTAATCTGCTAATATTTTCTTTCACCATGTAAAAGCTTTTTGATTTTAGGTAGTCCTAACTATTTATATTTACTTTTGCCTCTCTTGTCTTTCTCTCTTTTTCCTCATTTTTATCTTACAGCAAAGGAGTATATTGGCATCTTTTGTTTAGGCTCAGAATTTATTCTTGCAGATCTTTGTTTATGATCCTATCCTGATTGACTAAGGGTACCCAACTAAAATTTGATGACAAGGTGAAGGAGGCAGAAGAAGAGAAGAAGCTAGATCCAATCTAGAAAAACCAATATATTTGCATAGCATGGGGGTGATAGGTAAATTATCTTGTTAAACTCTCTCTATAGTTTAGCGCGATAGCTGTTTTTCACTTGTTTCAGGCCTTCCCACATATCAAGTATCCATTTCTCTACTCAGAAAAAAAGTACTTATACCAGGAAGTGGGGCAGGCAGGTGGAAACAGGTCACGTAGCCCTAGCTTGCTGCCTTCAGTCTGTCTCTGGCCTTCCTGGCTTCCAAGAGTCTGAGCTGTGGGGTCCAGCTCTGACTTACTAGCAAATCCACTAAGGAGGTTTAAAGGAAATATTCAGCTTCTGTATGTTCTCTTTATGGTTAAGATCTCACATGCTGCTTTAAGTCTTTGACATGGATTCAATAAACCGCTGATTCTGAGTACATGGAAGGCATAGCTTTTCTCCTGAAACTCTAAAAGGGTAGGTTTGGTAATGAAAAAGGGCAATAAAACTATACACACATACTATTTCATAAAATAAAACTTGAACTATTCACATGTGAACAAATAAATTTAAAATTATAATGAGAAACCATCAGAAATCATTGAATCTATGTTTACTAAAACACTGCTTAAGAAAGTAAGGACATGCACAAACTTTTAAAAATCACTTTTGCTAAAATTACACGTTTTAAATCAGATTTTGGAACCGGATAAAGTAAGTCAGTCATCTAGAAATGTAACTAGTGTGACTCCCTTTTTGCTTTATTCGCCAGAGAGAAGGTATGTTGGGAGTTCCCCAAAAAGGTCCATGCAAATAGCCCCACTGACCGAAGGAACGCTCCCTGTCTACTTACTGGAGCAAGTGTAGGCCCGATTTTTCTGCAGATGAGCTCGACTCGGGTGGCACCTCTGCACACCCCTCTGCACACCCCTCTGCCCCCCTCTGCACACCCCTCCCGCCCCACACACTTTGCAGGCGCCCACACAGACGTCTCCACAGCAGCTGGTGGGCTGGACCCGCTCTGCCAGTGTGGGGCAAACAGAACGCGTGATTGATGAAGACTCCACTCAACAGCCCCTGCGTCTGGGAGCCAAACGGTTCCTTGCACGGAGCCAAACGATACCGGCGGCCAGTCAGTGTGGGGGCCAGAAGCAGGACCCCACCAACGCGCGAGTCTTTTCTTCCCCCGCACAGCCCGGGCATTGTCTGGGAGATAAAGCCTGTCAGTGTCCTCGCCTGCGAGGACCACTCAGCTAGGAATGATGAGAGCTGCAGGGGTCACGCGCCCACAGACACACAGACACACGACTCCGGACAGACGCCCCAGTGTGCAGAGGAAGGAATAGAGGGCACTATTAGGGTGTGTTGTGTCTGCTGGTTTTAAATGGGGTGGTCAGTTCTTCTAGCTCCCCAAGAAAACTTCCTTGGGAATGCTAAAGAGGGGGTCCCACCGCAGCTCTGGGGTGCCAGGTGAGCACTGCAGGAGGGTCATTGGAGCCATCCCAGAGCTGGGGTGGGGGGCGGGCAGGGCGGAGGGGGGTGCGTGGTGGGAGATTTTCACTCCCTTGGCCAGTTCATGGCGCTTCAATAGCTGGGAGAGTTATTTTTACACATAAGGCACCCCCTCACCCCCTTTTCTTTTGCTCTGGTCTCTTTATTTAAATCATTGCTTAACTCAAAATGAGTAACAAATGAATTAAATAAGATCCAAAACAAACTTTTAGATTATAAAACCAAATGAGTGGACCCCAGAAGGGAAGGGGCTAATTGGGTAAAAGGAGCCAACTGTCTGGAGAAGGATGGAATTGGAGCTTAGGGGGACCCTAATTCAGGAGATAGACTTGCCTTATAATGATGCACACTTGAAATTTCTCTCACGTGTAAATGCAAAGTTGCTTCAATAAAAAAGGAAGGGAAAAGGGAACCCCCAAAAGAAACCCAAGACACTGGGGTGAATGAAGGAGGTCACAGACAGGCTCGATTTTGGAGCAGAGCAAACATCCTCCGCCATATTAAAAGTAACATCGGTTGCTAAACAAATTTAAAAGATAAAAAATTACTGTTCTCCAATGAAATGAATTTTGCCTATGTTTTTGCTTTCCTATGTAATACTTTTATTTCTTCAAGTTCTCTTTGGATTTTAATTTACATATGTAGTCGTTTAATATCATTTCGGCAATTCTGTAGCTAGGACATTGTGTTCTGTCCCGTGGGCCGAATTACCTGCATTTTTAGCAAATAGGTAATATCCCTTACACTGATATTTCATAATTTGTTTATCCACTGCCTATTGCTAAAACATGAGGTTATTTTCCCTAACGTAAATAACACTGCTATAAATATATCAATACAGTCACCATGCCTCCTTTCAAATTACTTCCTTGAAATAAATTCCAAAGAATGAGATTACGGGGTCAAAGAGTACAAGCATTTTTTATGACCTTTGACCTGCATTGATTGCCAAATGCCCTCAAAAGGCATTGTAGCAGTTTCCAAAGAATGAAATATCTGCTTCCCCCACAGTCTCATCAGCATTGAGTTACAGGATTGGCCTTTATTTTTATTTCTCCAATCTCTATTGAGATTAAATAATAAACCCACTTACTATTATTATAAATAACTATATAACTCGTTAATTAATAATGTCTAGAACACAGCAGTAAGGAGGACAGAATAAACAAGCAAAATCAAATACTTTTTTAGTCATGCTAACTGCCTTTGTAGATTGTGTATCTGTGAGCCTGCTAAGCTTCAGTACCAAGAACAAAGAAATTGGTCCAGAAATAACTAGAACCCATCAACAGACCACAGTCAGTTAAGTTAGTTTTTATTTTATGAAGATATCCACACACTCACAAAACTCTAAACTTTGCTAAAAGACTAAGAGCCAGGGAAACGAACGTTCACTTATTTTATTAATGCCTGGCACACTGATTTTGAGCTGCAAAGATTTTACTCTCCGTGACCTTTTGCGAAGATTTCCAATTATTTCCCAGTGGCGCTACTGTTTTTCGCTATGTCTCAAACGATCTTGAATAGGGAGAGAAAAGATGAAGGAGTGAACGTAAAACAACAGGGACAAGAGTCTCTCTGATTCTGCTCTCATTTTATAAATTTTGCATTAGACTTGGTTCTGTTTTATAGAAAAAAACTACGCCAACATAGAAATGGACAACTGGCTGTGAATGCACTGTGCAGAGGAATGGTTAAAGGAAAAGGTACAATTCCTTGTAACTAGTCCGGCTCGGATAGTGTCCCTGCTTTAAACTAGGATTTCCATGACACAGAGGAGACATACTATTAAAATCCACAGAATGGGTGATGAGTCAAAGGTGGCCCATTCACACACCCTTGGCGCACACAATGGAGGGCCCAGAGAAATGTCCCAGAGTCACACAGGCCTGTCTGCTGTCGCTGGGAAGTGTGTCTGCATAGACCAAGCGGGCACCTCTTCTCTGCTCAGCCCTACCACACCAGGGACAGCATAATTGGGGTCTGTAGCTAGAAAAACATGAGAAACAAGAATATATGTAGATTTACATTTTAAGGCCCTGCCTACGTTGATGATGGGAGAGTTTAAACCAGAAGCACAAAAGTTAGCTCAAATGTCCCCCGCCCACTGCCACTCCCCAGGAGGATCGGAAGAAGGGCTGGCACTGGCCTGGCACCCTCGGAACTGGAAGGAAGAGGCACTTCCATTCACCATCATGTCCCAGGGGTGGAGGAGCACCAGCGGAGTGGACCAGATCTGCACATGTCCACGTGGCCATGCACGGCCAGGCTGGCTTGCTGCTGGGCTGCACCAGGGATGGTGACCTGCCCTCTTCTTCCCCCACCATCCCCTGCCCCAAGTTGGAGAAAGGCTGGTTCCAGGGCTTCAGCCCTTCAGGGTTAGTGGAAAAGTGAGGAGGTCAAGTACTGACAAGGGCAAACCAGAGAGAGGCATAGTGATCGGCCAGAGCAGACCCTTCATGTGGAGAGAGGGATTGTGTGAGTGAGGGCCTGCGGGCTGGAAAGAGCCTGTTCAACTCCAAAGAGAGGATCCATCAGTGTCAGGGGCCAATTCAGAGCATGGAGTCGGCTGACTTCCCCTCTCTCTCTCTCTCTCTTTCTGTCTCTTTTTCTTTTTCTCTCAATGGCCCAGAACCTTTTTATTCCCAGTCCCCCTGCCTTCATTGCCCTAAATATTAATCAAAGTGCCGGAGAAGTGAATGCAGAAACAGCCTGGCTGCAGCTGTCACCACCTGGACCAACAAGACTGGGTTCCCAAGCGCTTTTTCTCCAATCTGGTTTGGAGCACATGTGACTCTGATACGTAGAATTAAGCTAGAAAGTTCCCTGGCCCCAGCGCTATGGGCCTAGGGGAGGGGAAGGCTAAAGAAACCTCCCACATACCCCACACCCTGTCCGTTCTTCCCAGCTCCCTCCACTCCTTCCTCTGTCCGCGCTCACCCCACTGGCTGCTGATTTGCTTCTGTGTCATCTTCCCTACTGGTAAAGGGCTAATGAGTATATTGAGGCAGAACTGGGTTCAACCCAACTACAGTCTCCTAGTAGCTGTGTGGCATTGAACAGGTCACTTAACTTCTCTGAGACCTTGTATCCACCGTAAGTCCATCTCATGGGCTTGCTGTGTGGCTCAGATGCTTGTTTATTCCCATTCTACATCGGGCAATTCTCAGCCCTGAACACAGGGGCCAGGAGGTAACACAGTGCTTAAAAGGGAGCTCCACCAAAATAGTGGTTCTGAGGCACTGTGGGTGAGCATGGGGTAGGGTGACCAGGGTCCTGGGCCTGGGGGCGAGGCATTTCTTTTCTCCATCTTGGACAGCACCACTGAGCCCATTTTGGCTCAGTGGCTCATCGCTCCCCACTGCTCACTCTCCACACTGAGTCCCTTCCACGCTGTGACCCAAAGCAGGTGGGGAAGTGCAAGGGAGCTAATCTTGGGGTTTCACCTGATGTTACTCTCAAATGTTCGTTGAGACCCATGTGCTGTGACTGTGATTGTCACCATGGAGCTCACATGGGAATAAACACCATCGATTCCAGCAGCAGCATATAGTCCCTAAGACCCCAATAAGGACCGTCAGTGTAGAGGTTTAAAGAGCCCTAATAATGCAGGGATTTCTCCCAGGGGGCTATCAGGGAAGGCTTCGTGGAGGAGGTGCACTGTGAAGATGATCTAGACACAGCTACAGATATTGATGTTGACCAAGTAACCATGTGGACAGAGAGTGCTCTGCAGTGAAGCTAATAGAGCTTAAACTTCCAGAACTCTCATTTGCCCAGTTCCTTCCAAGCCATTGGAAGAGCCTGCCAACTCCTTCCCATGATCAGATGCTCTCATAAAATTTGGACCTGTTAGATACTTTAGCCACCGTCTACTAAGAAGCATGTCTCTTTCCACTCTAGCTGCCCCTTCCCCCCTACTCCTGTGTCTGTGGGTGTCTGTGGGAGAGGCTGAAAGCATTCTGGGGTGCTGCAAAGAGACAACTGAATTGGGGGTATGTTTAGCAGGATTCACTTGTTGTTTCACAGTCACTTCTCTCTGGTTAAGTTACTAGTGGTTCTGGGTATAGAAATGCCTTCCAGAAATATCCCTGCTGCCAACTGTGTGGGCTCCCCCAGCATGATGACAAAAGACGGCAGGATCAGAGATCGTACTGGGATGTGGATGCAGCCTCTGGTGACAGAGGAGACTGGCCTGGAATGTATAGGGTGAGGGCTAGTCTGGAGGAGCTGTATCACAGAGCTGTGCCCACAGTTAATTTATAGATTTGAATCTAGACCAGTCTACCTACCTACCTATCTATGGCAATATATCTTTATCTATATCTTTACCTACAGCCATAGCTATCTAATCTAGATGCATGTATCTTTATATGTGTGTATGTTGGTATTTGCATATATATTCCCCCTTTGTTGGTATGTTATGAATTTTTATTTACTAATGTGGGAGAAACAGGAATTCTTCGGCTCTTTAAATATAAATATATAGGTATAGAGATATAGATACAAATGCATACACACACAGAGAGAGCTACATAATATTTCTGGATTTTGCAGCATTAATGGCATTCACCAGCTTTTAACTTTTACAGTGTTTTGTGATTTCTTTTCCCCTACGTAAATCCTCCCGCTCTCACCTAATTTTGCCTGCGACCTCTACTGCTGCCCCAGTCCACCGCTGTAGCTTGTAGGCAGGGCCTGGTGGGGAAGCGTGCCCTAGAACTGCCTCTTTGAACTTCACCCCCAAATGCTGCCACTTCCCCACAGCCCTGGCCACCGGCGGGCCTGGCCCAGAGCCTGCTGCCCAGGGCCAGCGGCAGCTGCTCCTCATCCTCCATGCGGGTACCTGGGGGCCGGGCCTGCTCGGCGGCCTTCCTGCCCGGCCCACGGCGGCCTTTGACCACAGCTGCCTGGGAGCAGCGCCTCTCCCTGCGGAGGGTCTGTGTGGCCATTCATGCCTGCTCTGTCTTGGAAAGTCAAAGAAGGTTGCATTATACTAGGTAAAGCTTCTGTGGCATCTGCCAAGATCCGTGAACTTCCCTCCCCCAGCGCCCCCGCCCCGCCCTCTTCCTTGCCTCTGGTGGATTTTCAATAGTGTGTGCTCTTTCTCTTCCCTTCTTTCTTTCTGGTCAAGACACGGTTGTCTCTGTGGAAAAAGCCAGTGTGTTCGTGGCGCGCAGCTGCGTTTCAAAGGTACTTTGTTGGCGAGTTATGAATTTGCCTTTGCTCATGTGGGGAAACAGGGGGATTCTTTGGCTTCCCCCACCCCCGAAACTGAAATTGATGTTATTTCTCTGCCAGTGGTACCCAAGGAAATGTTTTGTTCCATTTCCTCCCCTTTCAGGCTGAGCCCTATTTATGTGGGGAGCTGGGGCGCTGCCATTAAGAACCATTGTGGTCGCCAGCAGCGCTGGGCTGGCCAAATCCAGCAGCTGTGGTCTCATGCCTACCCTCACCAAGGTTCATTTCCCTGACAACACGTTCTCGCTTGGACCGACTTTCTTAGTCTTGGTCTCCATCCCCCCTTCCGAAATCCCCCTTACAGTTTGGTGGGGCTTAAAATGAAAAAAGAAAGTGTGTGTGTGTGTGTGTGTTAGTGTGGGGGCCAATGGGCCGGGAGTTGGAAGGAAGATAAAGACCCTGGGAGTTTGAGAGAGGGTAGCAGGGGCGGGAGCTGGGGGTGGTGGGAAGTTTTCGCCATAAATAAAAGATCAAATTCGTTATTATTTTGACGATGACCACTCTTCTCCACCCCCAAGCTAGACAACAAGACTCACCCTGGCCTTGCCCACCCTGGCCTTTCAAATGGAATACCTAGGTGGCCCAGGGGGACCCCTGACCCCTATATCCTGTTCCTTTCTGCCTGCTTTGCTACTTTTATCCGGGATAAAAGGACAGAGTAAGAGATAATTAACAAAAAACATGGCCCCGGGACAATGAAGCAACTGGCCTTGGCCAGCAAGAAATTTATCCTGGTTTTCTAGGTGAACTTTCTCCCATCAATCTTTCCTTTAACCTCCGTGTTCGTGGAAGCAATAGGAACACCCCTCCCCTCCCCTGAGCAAATGCTTTCTTTTGACTGGGAACAAAAAAGGGGCTCCCGAAGGCTGAGGTGAAATCTGGGTGGTATGGGGCCCCGCACAATGGGGCCGCTGTTCCTGGGCCCAGCCTGTGTTTTACAACAGGGGAGGGGCGGGCGTGAATGGTCTGATGATGGAAACAATCCCCCTGATTCAGGCCTACAAACGCATCTTCTGTTCCACAAGCAGCCGGACAGAAAAGAGAAAAGCCACAAAGAAAAGGGGAGGGGGGAGAATTCAAACAAAATGCATCAGCCTAAAAAAATCCCCCCCCCCCATCCTACATATCCTAGAAAGATGCTTCGAGAGAGAGCCATCGGGATTTCTCAGCCAGGTCTGAATAGCGGGAGCTGCGCTCTGATTTATGGATGGAGCTTAAGCGGCCAGCTAGAGAAAGGCGTGGGGGCTTCTTTGTCCTGGAGAGAAAGTACAATGGGCCACAAGGGTCCAGATCTTTAGGGATGCCCTCGGGGCCTGCCTGCCTCTCACCCTCTCCACCCTGCAAACGCCAGCAGCAGTAAAAATGCTCGGTGATGTGCCGGCAAGGGCGGGTGACAAGGCCTGGCCACTTGAGGTCTCCTTGAGAGGGTATTATGGGCAGGGAAAATATTTGTGCTGTGAAGATGACACACTCCACCCTGTTAATGGCCCTCGTCTGTGCGGGATAATCGCCCCCCTGCCCGGCTGTCAGGGGTGCAGCCGTGGCCAATTCATGGCGTCCTCAGAGAAAACCCCCTTGCCACAGCAACCAAGGCGGGACATTGTGTTCACCTACTTGAGCAGAGGGGAAGGTGACCAGGAGGGCAGCCTGTGCTGTAAATTACCATTAAAACAAAAACAGACAGCGCCTTCTCACCAGTCCCCCCAGGACCCCTTCCAATAAATTATGGCTGGACGGTGGGGGGAGCCCAGGGGAGACTGGGTGCTGGAGCTCCCTCCCCTCCAGCTCTGAGAATAGGCTGCCAGGCAATCGGAAGTCTGAGACGATGGCTGCAGGGCCCAAGAGGTTCCAGGGTGTGCCTGTAGGGACACAACAGGGGGGGCCTGACACCTCTTATGGTTGCTAAGAAGCTTAGCTGGGTGCTTGGCAGTTTAACACCCACCTTCTCCTCCTTCATAGGCCTCTAGCCTTAACCACCATCTGAAGGAAGGGAGAGGAGTAGCAGGGAGGCCAGGGGAATGAGACAGAAAGGAGGGAGAGTAAAGGGAAACAAGGAAGGAGGGAAGGGGAAGGGAATAAAATGGAAGGGAGGGGAGAAACACAAAGGACTGTGGGGATTGGGGTACTTTGGGGTGTGGTTTAGTAACAGCCCCCGAAGAGGGAAATCCTATACCTCTACAACTCAAACAATGATGTAAACCAATGTCACCTTGGTAAAAATAAATAAATATGCAAGCAAGTTTTTTAAAAAGGAAAGTAGTAAAGGAAAGAGGGAAAAGAAAAAAACAAAAAGGAGGGAAGACAGAGCTAAGGGGTGGGTAGGAGAGAGGGAAGGAGGAGGAGAGAAAGGAAGGGAGAGTGAGAGAGAAAATGGGAGGGAGAGAGGATGAGGAAGGGGAAAGAGAGTGAAAAGGATGAGGAAGAAACCCACCCGCCAACCACCGGTCACAGCGAGGATGAGGAAGCAGAGCGATTTTTTACTAAACGTGTTTCTCATCCTCGATTTGAATTCTTCAGACGCGCGCTTGCTCCATGTAACACAGTCCTGTCAGCTGCAGCTGCTCATCACCAACAGGACTGACATCAGGCACCTTGCAAGCTGGCACAGTGTTGTTTGCCTAAATTCACTTTTGGAGCAATCCATATTTTTTCCACTCTTTTGAAGCAACATGTTATGAAAACATTTCGCTCTTCCTCTGTTGCACTGCATCCATCCCGAGTTTGAAGCAGAAGACCACACACAGGATGGAACTTTTCTAGAGTCAAATGAGATGGAATTTGTGAAGTGTCCTTAAGGGTAATCCTTATAGCATGTGGCAGCAACTCTTACCCCTTGTGACCAGGGCCTCCCTGAAATGAACATCGTTGGTTGGTTGGAAATAGCATTGTTGCATATGTAATTAGTTAAGAGGAGGTTATCCTGGAGTCAAGAAGGTACTAACCCAACATGACAAGTGTCTTTATGAGGTGATGGTTGTGTGGAGACACAGGCAGATGGCCACATAGAGAGAGAGGCAAAGATTGGGGTGATAAGCCAAGGAATACCAGAGACGGTGACCCACTGCCACCTACGGCTGGGAAAAAGGCACAGGAAAGCTTCACCCCCAGAGTCTTCAGAAGGAAACTGCTGATACCTTAGTTTTTCAGATTTCTAGCCTTCAGGACTAGGAATCAATTTCGGTTACTTTAAGTTGTACAGTTTGTTGCACTTTAAGTTACCCAGTTTATAGCAGCCCCAGGAAATTAATATAATGTTACTGGGGTGGCTAGAATAAAAAAGACAGAAAATAACAAGAATTGGTACCGATATGGAGTCAAAATCTTCCTACACTGCTGGTGGGAATGAAAAACGGTGTCGCTGCTTTGTAAACAGCCCGATAGTTTGTCAAATGACTGAACTCAGAGCTAGCACATGATCTAACAATTCCCCTCCTCTGCACCACCCAAGAGAAATGAAAACATTGCCTCACATAAACCTGTACAAGGATATGCATAGCACTATTCTTTATAATAGTCAAAGACAGTTCAAAGGTCTGTCAACTGATATGAGGATAAATAAAATTCTATCTCCATACCATGGGATTTTGACAGCAAAAGGAAATGAACTATTGACAAGAGTTGGTACCAAACTACAATACAGGTGGATTTTTAAAACATCCCTTATAAGAATTCTCTTGCAAGGGACCACAATATTGTATGATTCCATTTATATGAAGTGTCCAAATAGGCAACTCTGTACAGACAGGAAGTAAATTAGTGCCAAGGGCTTTAGAAGCTGGGCATACTATAGGGTGATAACTAAGGGGTACAGGATTTCTTTGAGGGTAATGAAAGTCATTTATATAACAGATAAATAATTCCATGAATATATGAAAGCCATTGAATTAAACAATTTGAATGGGTGAACTGAATGGTATGTGAATTATATCTCAATAAGGCTGTTTAAAACATAGAAGAAGTTATGGAAATAGATCATGCATGATAAGACAACCATCATAGCTGTGATTGTTTGGACCCACTAGAAGTGGTCCAGTGGGTCAACTGACAAGATCAAGTGGGCTCTGTGAACTGGAATAGGGGGGGTATTGTATGTTTGGGAAAGTTCTATGGTGGTTGTGTAAAAAGGATCCTTGTTTGGGGTACATATTTAGGAGTGTGGCTAGAAATAAGACTTTACATACAGTGTGGCTGAGAAAACGAATAGGTTTCCCTAAATTGAGAGGTGACTTGAGTCCTAAGAAGAGGCAGGCACATCCATTAATCATACCTAAAGTTTATAAGAGCAATTTACAGTGCCAGAGTCAATAGACAGAACTTCAGATCAAGGCAGGATGCACACCTCCTACTCTGATGGAGGTTTCTTATATCCTATTGAAGTTGAATGTTTAACTGAAGAATAGGAGTTGTATAAAACTACTGACCGCAGGGGTCCAGAGGACATGTCACCTTATGTCTCTGTAAGATTAATATGTTTGTGTACAATTCACAGGTACAGGTTAATGAAGATATAGAAAAAAATGGGAAATAATGGCTTTCTTCCTGGAGTCGGGCAAGTCCAGTCACAAGCCTAAGATGGCATCCATGCAAGATGGCCTCCACTCAAGATGGCAGCCGCACAAGATGGCCCCCACACAAGATGGTGTTACTTTGGTTTTCCTACAGATACAGTCTGCCTTACCCTCCCTACCCACCCCAACCCTAAACAAAAGAAGTATCATGATTCTAATTCATAAAATAGCTGATAGCAGATTCTTTCTTAAGTATTGAGAATTTTTTAAAAGGGAGAAAAGAAAAATAGCAATGGAGCGAGAGAACAGCTAGAAATGGAGAGAAAAATACAGAAAGAAAGGGGGTGATAAATAATGGTGGTGGTAGACTGTTCAGACACTGGTTCTCTATCCAATTACTTGTGGAAATCTATTAAACTTAGCCTCACTCCCTTTTAGAAAAATGACATAAGCTAGTGTTTATAGCATGCTCGGTAGGTACCAGTTTCTGTGCCAAGCACTTCACACACATTATCATGCTTAAGTCTCACAATCCTATGGGATGGATACTTACTATACTCCTTTCACAGATACATAAACTGAGGTTCAGAGAGGGTAAGACACTTGGCCACAATCATACAGCTAAGAAGTAGCAAAACCAAGAGTCAAAGCCAAGTTTGCTTGCTCCAGAAACCAACCAAGTTCATTACCATGACCACAATAGTTCTCCATGTAGCAGAGCAAGGAATTGTTGTCATCTGTGGAAAGGCCATTCAGAGCCATATAGGATTAAAGAGTATTATGCATAGTTCCAGCCCTAACCAAAGACCTAGGGTTTTAGTTGGGGAGATCAATTCAAAGGTGGGGAGCAGGTCACTGTAGAGTGGTGAGAGAGAGAGGAAGGGACAGAGACAGGGACGTCCCAGCTGAGGTTTTTTTGGTTTGATTTTTTTTTAAGACTTATTTTCATTTATTTATGCATACAAGAACTGGGGTGTAGCCCAGAGTGGGGAGCAGAACAGGTGGATCTAATGAAATACACTGCTGAGGGGAGCAGCAGGAAGACAGGAGAGGTCTGCTGTGCCATATATGGGTTAGCTCCCTGGCTGGAGATCGAACTCATGCCGCAGCGGCTGGCAATAACTTGATATGCTGAGACTTCAACCCCTGCCAGCTGAGTTTTCAAATGGCAGGTAGCATTCATTCAGTTCTTCTAATCAGCTTCAAAGGCCAGTAAGCCTTCTTTACCACCGTGGGGCTGGGGATTCCAAGTCACTACTAATTACCTCCTAATGGCCATGGTGGGGAAAACCTCTCCCGTTTAAAAGCAAAGTTGAGGGCCTCCCCGGTGGCGCAGCGGTTGAGCGCTGGGTTGCGAAACTGCCTGCAGCCTCTGCAGTGCCGGTTCGATTCCCGGTTGCTCCCCGGCCACCAGAGGAGGGTCCCACATGGCGCGCAAACCTCTCCTGCTGCCCGCTGCTCCCCTCAGCAGTGTACTTGGGTCCTTCTGCCTGCTCTGCTCCCCGCTCTGGCTCTGGTGAATTCTCCCACCCTCCCGCGCTTCTGACTGTACCCAGTGCATGTATAAACAAAACAAACGAACAAATAAATAAAACATGCCTCTATTAAATAAATAAATAAAAGCAAAGTTGATTTCTTCTTGCATTCAGACCTCAGGTGCCCCTGCCCATGGCACTGGCCTGAGGTAACAGGGCAGCTAGTTCACCTGCCCTAGTTCATCAGCCCCATCTCCAGCTGAGGGACCGCCCCCCCCCCCCAGCCAAGATTATTGGTCATTAAAATGCTCAGGCTGCCTCTGGCTCTCTCTTTACAATCTGGATGTTCCCTACACTTTGAGAAAGGTTTTTGAAGAAAGATTAGCAGGATTAGGAAAGGTTCACATATGTTCAGCCTCACTCTTGGTATTCAAGTCACCACACCCCGGCACCACCCAGGAAGACAAGAAAATCTCCCAGGCAGAGGCGGGGGAGGGGTGGGAAGCCAGAGGGGTGGGGGCTGAGAGAGGGGCTGTGCCTCCCCCCAACAACACAAAGCTGGGGTTGAGGCAAATTGAGGGCTGTTTGATGCTAGGGAATTCCAGCAGGTCGCTAGAATTTGGGGTGTTAGCATCAGTCCCCCTTTACTCCCGATGTGATGTTTTTCTCCCCTGGAGAAGCAGGCTAGTGGCGGGAGGGGAGGAGCCGGGGCAGAAGTCAGCACTCTGGTCTTCAGACAAGGCTCTAGGAGCTGTGCCCAGCCCCCCTGCTGTCCCTGGGCGCAGCCCCTCCACTTTGTCTCACCCTGTTTGTTTTCCCCAAAGCATGAAATGACAGGAGTCTTGACCACGAGGGCCTATGACGAGAGCCTCCCTGAGCTGGGATGTTTCACTGAGTTCAGCTTCTAAGTGTTGACCTCAAACATCAAGGCATCGGTTGTGCCACCAACGAAATGAGAAACCACCCCAAAAGGCAGTCCGGTGAGACTAGCCCACACCTCCCCGATGCAGGGCCAGCACCTCATAATAGAGCCTTTGGGGAGCTGCTGGGTTCAGATGCCTCCTCCTGCTGGGGCCGGGAAGCATCATCGCCTCTGCGGTGCAGGCTCGGTGTTCGCAGGCTCACTCTCTTCCAGCCTCCCGGCCTCAGTTACATGGGGTCTCTGCACCCCAATTTTCACAGAACCACGCTGGACACTACGGCACCACGAAGCTCAAAGAACAAAGGAAGGAAGCCTTAGAGCAGGGCTTCAGCGGGTGCCCACGCCCTTTATAACCTGTCCCTCGCGCTCTCCTCCCAGCTGAGCTCTGCCGTGTATTCATCCCTAAGTCGCTCCATCGCGAGAACGTAAGGACTAGGAGGGCAAGAAATGTTGTCAGGTTACCCCTGTCACATCCCCGGGGCTGAGAGCAGCACCTCGCCAGCCGCCGGCCTTGAGCTAACGCGTGCGGCTTAACTTAACTGAATGAGTCACCGCGCCTGATTCCAGCATGTAGTGTCAGCCTTGGACAAGAATAAGGCCCCCTCACTTCATAGTGGCCTAAACTTGGGTTGCTCCTGAATGGGCCCCCAAAATGTGAGATAAATAACATCTGACCTTGTAGCCTCAGGCTGTTACCCGACGGCTGGCACAGCGCCAGACATAAAGAACATCTGGCCGAAGACCAGGAGCTGCCTCCTAGTGTTGGCTTATTTTCAGGATGTGGCTCCCCCACGCCACTGGCCATAGCTGGACCCCAAGTGACTGGGACGCGCACAGAAAAGGGGTCGCCACGGTTGGTTTACATGATGTAGGATTTACTCCCTGTGGGGAGTCAGGTCACCTACGCCAGGGGTGGGATACCTGAACAAAGCAGAGACTCAATTAGCAGGGAAAATGGCGGGTGGGGGGGGCAGGGGGAGTGCATCTGGGGTGAGCAACTGAACAGCATCTGTGGCACCAGAAGCAGAGCCACGAGAGCGTCTGCCCGGCGAGTATGTGCCGAACAGGCCGTTCTACAGAGCAACAGGAGCTTACTGACAGCCGGTGGCCAGCAGCCCCCTGACGAGACGAGGCACGCTCCAGGACTCAGGCACCTGAGGCTCAGCAAGCACCACCTCTGCTTTGCAGGTGCTCTTCTCTGCCTTCTAGAGGCAGCACGGATCATCCCTGGCCCCTGGCGCTATCAGGGGAGGAACCATTTCCCCTTAGCCTGCGTGGGATCAAGCCTTCTGGGCAGGATTTACTACATTTTTATTCTAGAGCCATTTTTGTTTAATTATAGAGGAATATCTGTGCTTCTTCTAATGTAGATTCTCCAAATATGTCCCTGAGGATATAGTAGACGGGAGACTTAGGGAGACAGACATTTGGGAAATGCTGGGTTTAACCGTCAAATGGGCTGCCACATGGGACCCTTGGTAGTGTCGCTGTCACCAGCGACGACTGAGCATGCCCACTGTGGCTACAACCCTCACGACTCTGAGTTGTTTCCCACTTACAGATGGGGAAACTGAGGCACAGCTAGTACCATGCCCGGGTCACGCAGGAGCCCGTGGCTGTGCAGGAACACAAGCCAGGGCGTCTAACTCCTGGGCCTGTGCAACCTACCAGCAAGCCCAGTCCCCATGCTTGCACCACGGCTGAACCACCTGGACTGTGGAGGAGGAGACAGGAGGTGCAGCTGCCCCCCGCAACCCCGTTCCGCAGCCCTCCCTGCAGACTCAGAACAGCCTCTCCTGGAGACAGAGGGGTGACCCAAGTCTCTCCCAAGTCTCTCTCTGGCACTGAACCCAGCCAGGGTTCTCCAGGCTGGGGATCATAGGGAGGGGGTGAGATGCTACCCATCCCCCATCTGTGCTTTCCCAGCAGCACTCTGGTTCCGACCGGCTCGCCCACGAGGAAGGGCTCGCCCCCGAGGAAGGGCTCGCCCCCGGCATGGAGTGACTCTTACTGTCACATGTGGGGTTAACAGCGAGCTCTCCCACCCATCACCCTTCCCTCCACATAGTGCTAACAGTGCCTTGATGAGGAGGGGGGTCAAGAGCATCACCCTCCCCCTAATCTCAGTCCGTTTCGGTCTAGTGGGACTGTCCATCTGTCCACCCACCCCAGGGGTGCACAGGTCACCTGGGTGCAGCCAACTAGGTCTCAGGGACAGGCCTGGAAAGAGCAGGTTGTCTGCATCTAGCCAAAAGTCAGTCCTGGAATATTCTGGAAGGTAAATATTCTATTTCTACTGCAGTAGCTGAAAGGGTGGGATGGGAGCGTGGAGGTGCTGGGGCAGGAGAGATAGCTAGAAGGACAGCAGAGACAAGAAGGCAGACCATGGAGCCCAGCAACAGCAGGCGGGCATCGGGTCAGCCATGCTTGGGCAGCTGGCTTCCTGAGCGAGCCCACACTTCCGCACCTTTGCTTCAGCTGCTTTGATGGAGAATGTGTCATCCCCGAGGGTAGGAATTCTGATTCGTGCAAGTGCTTCCTGTGTGCCAGAGGCTGCGCTTTAAATGCACCCGCTCTTGTACTCTTCAGAATTCCTTGAGCTCCTTGAAGGTGTGACCATAGAACCTGCCTTACCAGGTGCCCCTGGCACTGAGCTCAGTGCTTAGCACTTAGTAGGTGCTGTGCAATAGTTTTTAAGTGATTGAATGGACTCCCTTATGGGTGCAGCCTCTGGTACATGGAGGAAAACAATTGGCATTTGAACTCAGCATCTTGGACTTCAGAGCCGTGCTCCGAAGTCTCATGCAAAGCTGCCTCCCAGCTGGCTTGGCCATGGGTTAAGGGGTAGTCACCGGGTGGGCTCAGAATGCAAGTCTACCAGGCATCGGCACAGCTGGCCCAATGTGATTGGCGATGACCACCCAGCCCTGGTAGGTGGGGTCTGGTATGCAGCTCTGTGGAGTGGGTCACCTCTGTTCTCCAGTGCACTGGAGTCTGTCGC
The DNA here is from genome assembly GCF_964194135.1 of Talpa europaea. Lineage (NCBI taxonomy): Eukaryota > Metazoa > Chordata > Mammalia > Eulipotyphla > Talpidae > Talpa > Talpa europaea. The sequence continues at coordinate 140,040,212 of NC_140070.1, forward strand.
TTCAACCCCACAGGCCTGCATTTGAATCCGGCGCCATTACCAGCTGGCTATGTCACTTTGGGCAAGCTTCTTAATAACTCTGTACCTCGGTTCCCCTGTCCATAAGACCAAGATACTAGTGCCCACCTTATAGCCATGTCCATTCATTCACGCAAGAAGCACTTATTGAGTTTCAACCACGCCCCAGGTTAGAAGACAGGAGGGAAGGAAAGAGAGGGGGTGTGCAGAGTGTTCAGGGTCCAGTGAGTGCAATTCATCTCAGGTTGGGAGGCACCTTAGTCAAGACTCTAGTACAGCTGGGGAGGTTGTCCAGGGACATTTCCGGGTCAGGGCAGTGGTGAGCTGGTTCCTGGGATAGATGCCCCGCCTGGCTGATTTCCAGTTACCCACATGATGGCGCTCAACATGGAGTGGGGAAGGATGCCTGGGTACAAGCCACGCCGGGCAGCCTCCTCCAGCACGGAACACACACCATCACATCGCAATTCCAGGTTTGGCGAAATCGGGATGGTGGCTATGGCGTCCCCGCGGCCCAGCCCGGTGTGCAGGAGCACACTATTTGCAGAAAGCGAGGGTTATTCTCAGCACATGGCTGTGCTCTTGCTTACTAGAAAAAAAAGAAAGACATCCAGATTTTCTACCGACGTATCATACAAAATTGAAAGATAATGAGAATTAGGAAGTTTTGATACGTGTGTGTTCACTCAAACCACTAAGCATAAAAAATGAAATTATAAAATAATGAATTTTTCCAGTTTTAACAATAACTATGGCCAGGACTGTGTATCAGGCCAACCCGTTCGTTCAGAAGTCGGAGGGATTCTCAGGAAGACATATACGTGTGTCGTGCTCAGCAGAAAGAATAATTATTATCTTTGGTTGCCCGGTTCCCTATCCTTATAATGAGTAAGATATTTAGAGTCTCGCACTGTTTATGTGACATTTCAATAAGTAATGCAGAGATTTGACAACATTTCCATATTCCTCTTTTAAAGTCTGAATGCCTCTGCCTTAATCCAAGCTCCTTGGCATTTATTACTGTTTGTTACACTAACAAGTAAGATTATGAGAATTCTAATGAAGGCTTCCAGTGAAAAACTCTGTGATTAAAATGCCATAATAACAGTTGCATGCATTTATGTGCCTGATTACCATAATCTATTTAGCACAAGTAAACAGACAAACAGAAGGAGGAGAGCAAGCCCACCACACTCCAGCTAAAGGAGCATTTGAAATGCGAGGGAGACAATGTAAATATGTAAATGTCTCCGTATATCCTTTTCATCTCTCTCCCTCCTTATTCTTGCCTCTTTTTTTTTTTTTCTGTTTGCTAATGAGAAGACTATGTCATCACATGTGGTCCCTGCTCTACCAGGCTGAGGTGCATTTGGGGGCCATCTGCTGGGGCCAGAACCCTAAACAATGCCACCCAGAGAGCACTGGGTATATTGGCCGCCACCTTTGACATCGTGGGATAGAAGAAATGGTATCTCAGAGACTGCAGGCTTTGATGTGCTCGGTCTCAACACTTAGTTCAGCTGTTACTCCATTAATGCAGGGCCCAGCCAGGATGGCCACGCTGCCCTCTGCCTCTCCCCACCACCGCCCTTCCCCCGCGGATACCTCATTGTCAACAAATTAACAGCCATCGTGCCAGCTTTCTCAATTAGTCCCTCTCCGTAGCTCTGCTGGCTGCCCTATTTTTAATTCCTAATAAAATGTCAGGCAGGAGAGGGACTAGCATCTTCTATTTGGGCAGGGATTTTGGACAACTTTTTCTAAAAGGTGCTTGAAAAGTAGGAGCGGGGTGGCAACTCCATTTGGGAAAAGCAGACATGGGCTGGCGTCTCCCGTATGTTGTATCGGGGAGATGGCACAGGTACGGGTTTTTTTTCGAGAAGGAAAGCACTTCTCAAGTAGAAACAGGCAAGCCGTTGATCTGGCCTTAACACAGAGTGGTGGAAAGCGCAGGTGGGCACCGGAGAAGCTCGGTGGTGTCGCTGGTGCTGGTGTTCAGTATAGAGTGTTCAAAAAACATGGGTTTACATGAGCCACCAACGCCCAAAGATAACCACGCTGGCTCTTAAACACAGAGATTACGGTTTTCATTTCTCAACAATTCTAAGCATATAAACAAATCCTGGAATCCTCGTAGAGAGGAAGGACCCACAGCTCGCCTTCGCTGAGCTTTGTCAGCGTTCAGGTCCCATTCAACGCTGTTCGTGGTCATTCGATTTTATCCTCGCCACCACCTGGCCAGGAAGATACTAATACAGACCAGGAGCCTGGGACAGAGAGGTAAGCAGGAGGAATTAGAATTCTTCTCCAGGCTACCTGAAGGCAGAGCCTGTCCTTAAACAGAAGACCCCTTTAGAATGTTCTATTCCCTATAGTTTAAGAACTGCGTGTCCTCTTTGGAAAGCGATACATCCACTGAGAAGCCGTGTAGTGTATTCCCTGATGCACGGCCATAGTCCTGCCTCCTCTGCTAGCCTGGACCATTGAAAACAATAACAACAGCACTCGTGGCGTCATTATTCTTAGGAGAGACAACTGTTTCCATTTTGCACGCATTTTTCAAATCGAAAGATTTCTACAGGAATGAGGAAAGTGGGGTGCAAAGAGGTAAGAATATTAATCACGAAACATGATACAGCCTATCGTTTTCCCCCTCCACCCCTCCAGCCCCACATTTACCTGCACATATGGTGGAGCCTGGAAGCCAGCATGCTAAGCCCCATATGTACCAAATAATCACAGGGGTAGGTTAAAGAGACAGCCTCCGCTCTAATTTGACCAATTTAGCATTTGGGGAGTAATCTGCCTGTATCTATCTTGGGAATTTTTTAAACAATGGATTGAAAGAGAAATTAGGGAAAGCAGACAATATTTGGGAATCAACCTAATAAATGTGAACAGCTGCGGTGCAGAGCCATCCGCACAATCAATGTTGGTGTCCCCTGGGTCTGTCCTCCACTGGCAGTCCTGTGCCTGGGCAACCTCATCTATTACAGGATGAATTCTGCTCACACAGATGTGCCGCTGTGCCCCTCCAGCTCTCTAGCTCCAACCCTTGGACATTATCCTCAACTGACCACCAGATGTCCCCTCACGTAGCTCCAACTGGCTGTATCTAAAACACTGATTCTTCTTCATGGAATCGACATCTGGTTGATGAGTAGGGGTGACACCGCCCATCAAGCCACCCACACTTAGAAAACTAACAAGATCCTAGACTACTCCACATCCTTACAGTCCAAATGGAGCCAAGCACCAAGCATGCTGGTTTTACCTGCCAAGGATATCTTCCATCTCTGTTCCTTCTCCATATTCCTGCCATTGCCCAAGGTTGGCATGTGGATTAATTTGCCAGGGCTGCCATAACACAGTTCCACAGCCTGGGAGGTTTAAACAACAGGAAGTTATTGGCTCATGGTTCTAGAGACCAGCAGTCCAAGATCAAGGTGTTAGCAGTCTGGTTTCCTCTGGGTTTCTCTCTTTGGCTTGCAGATGGCTGCCCTCTCCCTGGGTCCTCACCCCATCATCCCTCTGAGTGTCTGTGTCTTACTCTCTCCTTTTACAAGGACACCCGTCAGATGGACGAGGGCCCACCTGATGATTTCATTTCAACTCAATTACCCCTTTAAAGACTCTCCAAGTGCAGGCATGTTCTGAGGCAGTGGGGGTTCAAATTCAACACAGGAATTGGGGTGGGGGGCATGATTCAGGGTCCTTGTCTCTTATTTGGATGATCATAAACCCAGCCATTCCCAAGATTTCTACAGGTATAAGACCCTATATGTTCCAAATTGTACAACAAGAATCTTGCACTACTTCTATTATCAGAAAAAAATAACAAATCATATTGAATAAATCTGCAAGCTCCTTTCAACTCAGGAGCCTCCTCGGACATGCCCTGTGTCTTGCTGGCAGCCTCCTCTCGCTCATCTCTCCACTTGCCCTTGTGGCTTTCAGTCTGGTCTCTCCTCTTCGTTCCATTCTCACAGGCTGGTCAATGGATGGACATCAACTGGACTTGGGCATGGGACCATTCTCCACGGTTTCACGTTTTTTTCATTGGCAGACAGCCGAGACGCTGGCGAGCACATGTCTGAATGCGGTGGGAAGTGATGACTTAGGCACTTGTCTGGGTCAACGGAACCCACTTTGAAATCAAGACATGGCCTTGTGGTCTACTATGCACAGGGTGGATTTCATGGTCTTTTATCCTAATTCTGCAGTTCAGGAAAAAATTGTCCATTCCTCCTCCCAGGGGGGTAATGAGGACAAGGGTCCTCCTGGTGCCCATCCATGTCCCAGACCTCAGGTCTGCAGTAAATGAGGACCTGCTGCACTGAGGCTGGGTCTCGGGATCGCTGCTTGACCATAGCTGCACTGCGCAGCCGTCTGCAAGCGAACTCGTCCTGTCGGGGCAAAGATGGGCTGGAACAGTCCTTCCCAGCCTGATGGTCCAGGATGGCCTCCCCCGACTTTCTTGTACTCTGGGTCCCCTTTTTGTCAGGATGGGCATCTCCAGAGGCCTCATGCACGCACTTCACATCAGCTTTCTGTTGGCCTACATGGCTACCCTCTGTACTCTGGGCCCCCAAACTGTGCTGGGGTGCTGAGGAGCCTCTCCAAGTCTTTTCCAGAAACACTATCATGGTGCCTAGCTGCCTTGGAATTGGTCATAACAGCTAAAGGTATAATTTTGAAGTAAGATAAGCATCATTTGAAGTAGAAAAAATGTTAATTCCTCATATTTAAGGTAATGCTCCCAAGACATGACAGGGAATGTTGGCTCCCTCCACATATCCATTTTCTTCCATTTCCTTTAGCATGAGAGCACCTAATGGGCTCTAACTGGTGGCACTTGGCCACCCATCTAAAGACCATACTTCCCAGCCTCACTTGCCTCTGGCTGTAGCCACGTGACCCTAAGTGACCAATGGGGTGTGAACAGAAGTGCTACCTGCAGTCCGTGGGCCCCATCTTTTCTTCAAGGAAGGTGGTGTGGGCTCCACATTTCCCTCTTGCTGACCAAATGCAGAGCAGTCATCGATGCAAGAGAGAGAATTCAACACAGGGGAGGATGACAGAGCAACAAGGTAAACCATGGAGCACCACCTTGCTGAGGGGCGCTTGACATGGCGGCGACGTGAGAACGAGGTCTAGTCCCACTGTGTCCCTGCTGCTGTCTTGCTGAAACTGGTGTCCATGACTGAGATTGACCAGGGCAGCGCCCCCGGAGGAGGCAGGTTAGGACATGGGGAACCAGAAGCCAAGAAAGGGAGAGATCGCAGGCAAAAGTCCTGAAGTGTCTGAACTTCAGCCTGAACCAGCGGGGGGTCCCTGGAGTCAAAATTAGGCTGGGAAGTTGTCTCAGCCCAGAGCCGGGAAGTTTTGGGTGGTCCCTGCACACATTCAGCAAAGCAGCCCCAGGCGCCCAAGCTCAGCAAATACAAGGGGTAGGGGGGTGCAGTCCCCTGAAAAAGAAAGCTCATCCCAGCCTGAGCGTGCGCACGGAAATGGCAAAGGAGAGCAGCCGGGCTCCCGCCCACGGCCACGGAAGCTTTGGCCGCATCAAAATTCTAAAGGCAAACAGCGTAGATTCCGGCGAGGGGACAGCAGAGTGAAGACACCTGGCTTCTTCTCCACAGGCTCGCCCCTAGATTGCAGCAGAGCCAAGTCAAGACTCAACACCCCTAGAAGGTAAAAGGACACAGCAGGAGCGATGGTCTGTGGAAAGGGACTGACCTCGTTGCTGACCTGGGGCACAAGCCCACATGGACTTTGAAGACCTGGCAATGCGCTGGGTAAGGGGTGCATGGCGTTGGCATCCAGGACAGAATGCACTATTGGGGAACTGTAGGAATAGGGGTGCAGAGTGATCGTTACTGGCTTGAGCCTGAGGTTCCCAGTGTAGAACCACTAGAGCCAGACCTCTGGACAGAGCCAGGTCAGGTCAGCCATGTCTCCACGCACAGGAGGCCAGCGTGTGCAGCCTGAAGCTGTGATATTCAAAACACCTGCCTTGCCCCCACCCTGGGTCAAAACTTAGATAACCGAGTGCTTCCATGAGCCAGAATTTCAGCTCCCGGATCTTAACAATGGGGAGCAAGCGCCCCAGGGTGAGGATCTGTATTGGAAAAACGAAAGAGATCCACTCCAGCTTGAGGTCCCGTCTCCAGTACACTCTGCACCCCGCGCTGCAGCTAGTGCGCAAACCGCCTCGAGGTGGAGGCTGCTACGAGACTGTCGACTATCAGAGATGCTCAGGACCAGGAGTTGGCCCAGAGAGGGGGTCACTGTGGACCCCACCTCACAGCTCTGGTAGTCAAGCCAGTAGGAAGCTTGAACCCCTGATGCTTCCCGGAGGAAACCCTTCCACACCCTAATGCCCCCGCTCCTTTCTACCTACCCCTGGCCGATGCCAGGTCCCCAAACATCTGAAGGTGCAAAGGCAGCTGCCTGGAAGCTTACCTCTATTTCAACACATTAAAAACTAAAACTGCAGAGACAGAACACATCACAAATGCTGGGGCAAAAAAAAAAAAATACAAAAAACAACAAATAAACCTTGAAAGAAGTCTCAATCCAGCAGAAGAGCAGAGTGGTTATAACACCGCTTGCTGCATTTAAAAACACAATGGGTGATGAACAGAATAAAGACCGAGAAATTAGGAGACTATTACAATGAAAACTGCTGTATCTAAAAAAATCATATAACTGAATCAAAAAATACAAGTGAGGATCTCCACAGCAGACAAGTGCAAGCAAGGGGGAGAATGAGTAAGCTGGAAAATATGTCCGTGAGCACACAAATAGAACAGCAACAAAATGTATTTGTGACAGTGTTTTGAAGGAGAAAGTGACATTTTATTATTCTACCCTGTAGAGCCCAGCGGTCAGCTTATCACCTATTCTGACATCCAAATTAGAGCTCACATTTCCCCAGCACCCAAGAAAACAAACGTTGAGCATTCAAATCAGCTATCAGCCAGCAGTCTCTCGTCTACACTGTGACATAAATTTGGACAATACTTAGGTGACAATTTGGTAACCTCTATCAAAATTACAGATGCACAGACTGTTTTTATTAGAACTAATTGTAGGGATTTATCCTTATGCGACACCACTCATATGCAAATGACAGCTTAGGAGACCTTTGATTACAGCATTGTTTGGAATAGCAAAAAGTTAGAAACAATATGTCTTTGAAAAGGATGTTATCTAAATGAATTATGGCACATTCCTATCACAAAGGATGTCATTGTTTTAAAGAAGAAGATTTTGATACACTGCAAAGAGGTGCCAGTCAAGAAATGAACTGAAAGCAGCGAGGTGGAGAGCAGTATGTATGAGACGTCACCATCTGTCAAAAAACGAGGCCAAGCATATATATTTACATTTGCACACAAAACTTCTGGAAGGATTTAACAAGAAAATATGACTGAGCGAGGGAACTAAATGGCTGGGGGACAGGAGCAGAAGCAAACTTTTCACCATGGGATTTTGAATTTTGAACTATGTGAATGTATTGCCTATTCAACAAGTAAACAAAATGAACAACTAACTTCATTTCAAGGCCGTGTGTGTGTGTGTGTGTGTGTGTGTGTGTGTGTGTGTGTGTTCTTTAAAGAAAGTCTGTCAGGTCTCGCTGGTTCAGTCTCCTCTGGTAGGACACAAGATGTACTATTGTGTTGGCAATTACAATACAAAAGGTGAATGCATGTGCCAGGCAGCACAGCTCACTCCCTGCAGGAAGCTCTTTAATCTCTCCTCCTCTGGGTACCCAGTGTCCCGCTGTGACCCCGGGATGCAGGAAAAGTACCGCCAGGTGAACCCACATTCTGATGCTCTGATGCTTGATTTTGAGGTTGGGGTGAACTTGTCCTCCTTTTGAATGAGGGGAGGGGAGATTCCCTGAGCCTCTTAGTGCTCTGATGAGAGTTTGAGAAGCAAGTGTATTGTAAAATGGGTGTGTCTGTGTGTGTGAGAGAGAGACAGATAGGGACAGAGACAGAGAGACAGAGAGACGCACACAGAGAGAGAGGATAGAGGAAAAATCTAAGTGGAGAACAGTGTATAAAGTATGCAACCACTTGGGCAAACAAGAGAAGAGAAACACCATGATATTTAAAGACATCATTTGTATTTTTTGTAGTTAGATTATTTTTATTGAGGTCATATTGGTTTACCACACTGTATGCGATTTAGAGGTACAGGTTCACACCTCCTCAAATGCATGTTATCACTCCACACTCACCAAAGCTCCCATAATTCTCCACCACAGTCCATTGGACACCCCCCTTCTTAAAAAAGGCAAACAAACTAATAAAACAAAAACAAACCCCTGGACTCTGACAGCAGAGAGGTGGTTCCCAGAGGAATGGAGGGGGGTGGTAGATGATGGTGGATGATGACTGGACAATTGGAGGTGGGTGTGGGGTGATATGCACAGTTGCTGAGGTGACCAAGTGTACCCTGCAAACCAATGTTACCTCAGTGAAAAGAAAAACAATTTAAATATATGCACATATATACATAGATATGAAACACAGCCAGTGAATTTTGCCAGAAGACACGAGAAACCAATGGTTGCCTCTGGGGGCCTGGGGGAAGGAGGTAGTTAAATTAGGGAGATTTACTTTGAATCAAATCTTCTTTATATTATTTCATCTCATAGAGCATTTAGGTGCTGTGTGTTACCTATTCAAGATGCATTTGACAGAGGGGATCTGGTTTCTATGATGTGGTTTCTTTCTCCCCTCCCCCTCCAACATCTCCTCCTCCTCCTCTACCTCCTTTAGTGGAAATTGTAAGAACTGCTAAATCAGAACGAGCTCTTTGCTCAGATTTAGCCCCAGGGTCAACCTAAAAGCAATCATCTATTTTTGATTGGAAGTGGGGAGAGAAACAGGACATCAAATATCTAACACTCCCGCATCTTCCAAGAGCACAGAGGTGGAGTCTGCCCCAGCCACAGACCCGGGGAAGAATGTTCTGCTCACACTTTGCATGTTTGCCTTTGAGCCATTCCAAGGCACAGAGGAGTGGGTGGGCTCCCCCCAAACACCTGGCCGCAGGCCACTAAGCCAGCCTGAAGGAGGACTCCTCAAAGGACAAGCAGCCGCCTTAGAGAGCCCAGCAGGAGCTGGACAGAGCCCCGACTCCACTGTCCGCCCTGCAGGGCACTCACAGTGGAAGCCCATTTTCAGGGTTTCGGGGTTCTAACCTGCCTTCCAGGGCTGCATGGCCACTGGAGGGAAGGACCCAGGGGATGAGGTGGTGCGGGCCTCTGAGGGAGGGGGCAGGTGGATCTGGGGTTGGTGCCCCAAGATGGCCAAGAGCCGCTGGGAAATGAGAGCAGCAGCAGCAAAGCCTGGGGCCACTCTGGAAACGTCCCCCAAGTCTTGACCGTGTCATTCTATTTTTGTTTCTGTATTATTTCAGACGTGGGACTTTTGTTTCATTTTTTGGTTTTGCTTATTATTATTATTATTATTATTATTATTATTATTGCAAAGGGCGTGCTTTTCCTTTCAGTGCTTACTGAGTTGTGTTTAACAAGCACCCATCAGATGGCCGGGAGGGGGGCGGTTGAGGAATCCTGAGGAAATAATCTTGTCAGCCCCCAAAAGCTGCTGTGTCTGGGACCTGAAGACCCCAGGACCTCATGGAAAGGAGCAGACCTGAGGATGAGCCCCCCCAGAGGCCTGGAGCGGGGCCCACGCACCAGCTGGGACCTTGGGGAATTTCGATTCTGCCCTCCTGGTCTGGATGCGCCCTGACTCTATTTCCACGGAGCTCCACCCCCCGACCCCCACCCCACCCCCACCCCACCCCAACGCTGGTGCTGCCGGCTGGGGGAGCTCTAGGGTCTGGAGAGGCAGACGGGGAGCCCCCCTCACCCCAGGTTCCTGCCTCTCTGAAGTCTGCCTGTCATTTTAACAGTGTGGGAAAATAAAAAATAAGACTCGGTGCAGCACTGGAGGGAATGAGAGAGAAGGGAGGGCGAAACCGACGGCAGGCAGAGCAAGAGAGCCGAAACGGGGGCGGGGAGCAGGCGAACGTGCGCTGTCCCCACCTGTCCCTCTCCCTCCTCCCAACCCCAGACCCGGCGCCGGGCAGGACCCGGGAGGCAGGTGCGAGCCGCGGGGGCTGCGCGGTGGCCAGGGGCCCGCACGGGGCCCCGACCGCGGCTTCGGGCGGAGGAGACGTCGCTGCGGAGGCGCCGGGGGGGTGGGTGGAGGCCCAGTGCGGGCCCCTGGCCGCGCCCAGCCCCGCGATCCCCGCGACCCGGGCCCTCCCCGTGCGCCCCTCGCCTCCCGAGGCCGCCCCAGCCACCAGGGCCCGGAGCGCGCGCCTGCGACCGGCTTGCGCCCTGCGGGCGCCCGACTTCGGGCCGGCGGGAAGGTAGGCGGCTCTGTCCCCGGGTCCCCAAAGACCCGGAGCCGCTCTTCTGTCACTCCCCCCGGCGGTAGAGAGCAGGAACTGGGGAGTCCCGGAGAGACCCCGCCTCTCGCCTTACGAGATGTCCAGTCCCTTTGGCTAGGGGGTTCCGCGGGTCTGTTACCCCACCTCTATCTGGCCCACAGGGCTCAGCACGATTCTGGGGGAGCACTTTTGCAAGGGGTTGAATTAGGGGGAAGCGTCTACTTTGATGCTGCTGCTATAGTCGTCTCCTGAGCCAGGAGAGCCGCTGACACCCCTTGGATGTAACTGTCTGACCCCGGGCCCCAGACTTACCCAGACCCTCTGGAGCCTGTGCCTGCTCTGGGCCCCAGGGATGCAGAGTGAGTTCTGACAGTGAAGATCTCCAGGCGGTAGCGCTGAGATGGTGCAGCCTTCACAGTGGTGCAGGGGACACCTGACTGGGATCAAGGAGAGCCCTGGGTGCTAAGGCCACTCCAGGAGGGGATGACCCCCAGATGGACCCCTAAAGGCCAGTACAAGAGGCAGGGGGGGGGAGGGACAGGAGAAAGGGGGCAGGCAGCGTGTGCAGGAAGCGCAGAGCCTCCAGGTGTCAGGTCCTGAAAAGGGGGAGGGGAGGGGGGTTGTAGGGTGCTAGGGAAGGGGCAGCCCTTTCAACTTGATCCCGAAGGTGTTGGGAGGCATCACAGGTTCCATGTTCCCTGGGGAGCAGTCCGCTGCCAGGATGGCTCTGACAGGCAATCACCCTTCTGGCCTGGGGGATGGGGGATTCCTCGCCCTCCCCGTGCACAGCTGGATGTTGCACCGCCTGGGGAGCAGACACTTGCCTCCTGCCTCCAGAAACCCAGTGTATCCTGGAAGAGTCTCCCCGAAGCTCAGAAGTCCACTGCTTCCTCTTATGGAAGATGTTGGCTCTAGCCTGGGTTGGGTTTTCTGGTCCCTTGCATCCCTCCTATCCCACACCCGAGGGGTGTACGGCCCACCTCAGGGATCACTACCCGATCGGGGACACCCTGACTGGTGCCTGTTCACCTTGATCTCCTACCCTCTGATTAATCTCCCCTGGGAGGCGGGAGGCGAGGTGTGAATGGTGCCTCATGGATGGGGACAGGTGGGATGGGGCTGTAGGATAGTGCCACCAGCAAAGCCCGTGGACTTTGGGGTCTTCTGTTGCCAAGGTCAAATCCTCTAAACTTTAGTACTTTCATCAGTAAAATGGGAACAATGTGCCTCTCCCATAACAGTTTGTAAACTGAGATCTCTAAGTTAGTTCCCTTTCCCTTCCACATGGAACGTGAGGGACAAATTACCCGCCGTGGGCCTGATCATTAGGGACAGGTGGCGATCATGCCACCTTCAAAAGAAGGAGAGATACAGGCAGAAGAGTTGAATGGGTTAAGCACTGTTAGTTTTGGGGGTTTATTTGGCTACATTTTTGGCTGTTGTTTTCCTTTAGCTTTCTGGTGTGGCACCAGTTTCTCAGCCCTTACCGCCAGGATTCTCTTAGCCCAGTTGCTGCTGACACCCAAGCCTGAGCCAGGGGAGGAGGGCCCTCTATTCTCAGCCCACAGTCACTCGAAGAGCTTGAGTGTAGAACAATAGCGAGCTGACCAAGGCAGGGTGTCATCGCACCCTCCCCTGTCCTCCAATTCTCACCTTAGGAGGCCACCTGTAGCATCTAGAAGTCCATTTTAAGAATGAGAATCTGAGGCAAAAGTAGACAACCAAGATCTGTAAGTCTCCATTGCCCAACAGGCTGCCTCCCTCACCTTGACTGCTACCTGGACCTGCCACTCTGCTCACCCAGCCTAGAGCAAATGCCTGTGATTCTCTGAGTGTCAGTTTCCCTGCCTGTGAAACGGGAGCAAGCAGTTATCTCCCCCTGGGGTCAGTGAGACATTAAATAGGATGAGTCAGTCTGTCGATACCTATTAAATGTCTGGTACAACTTAGTCACCTTTAAGTGGAAGTCACCGCCCCTGTCATTCTACAGACTCCCATATGCCAGGTAACCCAGATCACAGACCCCATGAAACCACGAGTATTGTGTGCCTGGAGTAAACGCCTGTCTGTGCATGTATTTCTCAGCCACAGTCCGCAGCAATCCACATGCGCATTTGCACTGTGTGCATTCAGGAGTATTTGCCAAACACCTGCTGCCTGTCAAGCCCTGTGAAGGCTCTGGGGCCAGGGACTCCAGGATGACCCTGGACAGCTCCGGAGCTGAGCCTGGCAAGGAAGACAGAATCCATTTGTGTGTAGAGTTCTGTTTTCTGAGGAGTCTTATCGCTCACATTTGGGCGCCAAACGCTGCCTTTCTGCATTCCTTCTGGTTTCCGGACCAGGAGCAATGGCTGAAATGCTTTTTTCTTTTCTTTCCTTTCCGGTGCCAGGGGCCTCGCCTCCCACTGCCAGCCCTGGCCTGCCCTGCGCAAGGACGCCTCTCTCCTTGGCAGGCTGGCCGAGAAGCTGCCTGAATGTGCGCAGGAACTCGAGGAAGGGAAAGGCAAAGTGGAAAAGAAAGGCCCGGAGGAACCCGGGAAGCTGTGGGAGGTCTGCGCCCTGGAGCCCCAAGTGAGCCGCCCGGCCCGCTTGGCACAAGCTTCTCCCGGACGCCAGGCGACTGAGCAAAGGCCGCCCGACACACACCCGGCCTTTTGTGGGAGGGAAACACAAAGGAGAGGGAAAAACAAGTCTTCCGTTTTGACGGAGGACGCCGACAGCTCCAGGACGCCTGGGCCAGCCAGGAACTCCCGGAGCCCGCGATTAGCCTGGGGGAGGGAGCGCTCAACCTCCCGGGCAGGGGCTGCAGCCAGGTGCTCGGTGGGTGGGAGCGGCTGTGCGAACCTACCCAGTCCGTGCACACCAGGAGCCGCACAAGACCTGGACCAGCGCCGGGATGCCTGCAGGACTCCCAAGAGAAAGTCCCGGAGGTCTAGTTCCCTTTCCGATTTTATGGGGGGGGGGGGGAGTAACGAATGGAACCACGGGGAGTCTTGTCCAAAGACTGATTTGACCCTGGGCTCAAGGTATCCAGGGGTGCACTGACAGCCCCGTCTCCCGCACAACTCTCACACTGTGGGAATATTCCCAGGTGGCGGGGGAATAAGGGGCCTGCAGCCCAGAGCCGCCAGCCCGAGCTCAGGTCTTGGAGAGTGAGGGCCGAAAGGAGATGCTGCAAGACCCCCTTCCCCAATCCCCCCCCCCCAAACACACACACACACAGAGCAGCCTCTGCTGCTGTGAGGCTCTGGGCTGTGGCCTGAAGCATCCTCAGGGAACCATGCTGGAGCCCCGTGAGCAAACCAGCTCTCCAGGTTAGGATCCTGCCCTTCAGACTCTGGTTTTCCAGGCTCTAACCTCTTGCTCTGCCAGAAATGGCCCCTCCACCCTCACCCCTGCATCCAGCTTAAGCCCCTGGAGCAAGTGCATAAAGAGCCTGAAACCCAAACGCCAGCTGGCCTCAGGATGTAGGAGGTGGCGAGCAAGGGAAGGAAGAGCCCAGCGGGCACTCCAGGGCGTGGGCTGGGCCAGCCTCAGTCGATGCGGATGCAAGGCATGTGCTGGTGTTTGTTGGCTACATTGGTGTAAACACAAGTCCACGCCCTGACTGGTGGGGTTCACACACCCACGAATGTCCTCACTGCCCCGAGCCAGGGAGCCCACGGGAATAATCCTCAAAACCCCCAGCCATTCCTGCCCCCTACCCAGCTCGCTGTGTTGTTCCGTGTGACAGGTTCTCCTGCATAGTCACAGGTCATCCCTCTAACGGTCGCACAACATAGCTCCACGCTTCAGTTCTTCGTGTCTTAAATACATATTTAACGGATGGCTGCAGAGCCAGCTGGAACAGGCACGCTGGTAGATAACGTTCCAGGAGGCTGGAGTGGGGTCGGGGGCTTCCCCAGGAAGTGGGAGCCATATCTGGGTTTCCTGTTTGTTTTTATTTTGTAATTTCGCTACTTCACAGCCAGTTACTGTGATTGATTATTTGCTTGCTTGTTTTTAAAGTCAAACATGCAAATAAAAAGTTGTCAAACCACACAGGTAGCCAGGGGAGGTGGCGCTCCTCAGCAGAGCGCGTTGGGGCATTTGTGTGCGCTCAGGGTAAAGGGTTAGGGCCCTGGATCTGCCAACACAAACACTACGTGCTGGAAATGTGATGACAAATTCCAGGAAAAGGTTAGCGATCGCGGAGCCCGGCCGTCGCGCGGGGCAGGCATCTGCAGAACAGGCAGGGCTGCCTTCGAAGCGGTTGGCTTTTCCTTTTCCCCCTGCAGACTTGCCGCAGACTAGTCTGTAAAATGGGCGGATCCGGGCCTCCCCGGTGGCGCAGCGGTTGAGCGCTGGGTTGCGAAGCTGCCCGCGGCCCCTGCCGCGCCGGTTCGATCCCTGGCTGCTCCCCGGCCACCGGAGGAGGGTCCCGCATGGCGCGCAGACCTCTCCTGCCGCCCGCTGCTCCGCTCAGCAGTGTACTTCGGTCCTTCTGCCTGCTGTGCTCCCCGCTCTGGCTCTGGTGAATTCTCTCACCCTCCCGCGCTTCTAACTGTCCCCAGTGCTTGTATACATAAATATATATATGTTTTTTTAAATGGGCGGATCCGTCAGCACCTACGAACTACCGCAGTTGGGTGCTTTATTCCTTAATTACACCGGGTTTAATTCCTAGCAGCCAAGGGTGGCGGGTTTGGGGACCAGGCGGCCGTTGGTAAAACGCGGCCACCGCCGGGCTCTCGATCCCGCTGGGCCGCTCGCGGGAGGGGAAGGTCTTTGCCGAGCCTGAAACTTCGTTTTGAAGACAAACCAGCATAACCTCCCACTCCGTGGCGAGGAGACGGCCGCAAAGATGATGATGAAAATAGCACCCGTCTCTGGCGCCGACGCATGGAGCCGGGGCTTCCTTCTGGGCGCCACACTGTCCTCGCGTGAGCGCGGCTCCTGCGCGGGGAGGTCGCTTACCTGCGTCCACACCCACCTCAACTTTCCGAAGAGTTGTGATCTCTTGCAAAACCTCGTTCTGGGGTCGATCCCCTCCTTGCGTCCCGCCCTCTGCCTAGCAAGCCCCTGCTCCCAGCTGGGGGCGCCACCGGCCGCCCGTCGAACTGCGGCGGAGACCGCTCCAAGATGCGCGCTGAGAGCCAAGAAAGTAGGGGCTTTGTGCCGGGTTATCGTTTACATTCGGGGCTCCAAATGCACACGTGTTGACGAGACCCATGAAGTAGGGGCTGGGAGCCAGAACCCAGAGAAAGAGAGAGAGGGGGAAAAAAAAAAAAAAAAAAAAAAAAAAGCATGGGAGCCGACTCCAGCCCGGTTCCCAGGTCGCCAGGACTCTCCGCGCGCGCATCCCCAAAGATGCGCGCGCCGTGGCTGTCAGGTAGGTCTGCAGAGTCCCCGACCCACTCCACCCGCAGCCCGCCTGACTCAGTGGCCACCGTATTTTCATCGACGTTTGCCCAAGTCCCTTCTCTCTCCAGGGTCTGGCTGCGCTCGACCCCTGGGACTCCCCCCGCGCGCGCGCCCTCCGCCCTGCGCGCCGCGCCCTCCCTCCGCGGGTCGCTCCCGCGGTCCCTCGCCAAGAATCTGCCGGCCGCGGGCGCCCATTGGCTGCGCGCGGGGAGGAGGCGTGTGCCGGCCGCGGCGAGGTTCATTGAGCGGAATTAGCCCGGATGACATCAGCTTCCCAGCCCCCCGGGCGGGCCCCGCTCATTGGCGCGGCGGCCCCTCCAGGACCCGCACATTGTTCCCCGCCCCCGCGCGGCCGCGCCGCCGCCGGGCTATAAAAACCCGCCGAGCCCGGAAAGGTGCGGATGCTTATTATAGACCGACGCGACCTCCGCGCCCCGGGCCGGGTTTCCCGCCACCGCTTTTGGGAACGCGCTCCCGAAGAGCCTCCAGAGTAAGTGTCCCCGCCCCCAGCAGCCCCGTCCCAAAGCCCCGGGCCGGGCGCCAGGCAGCTCCGCCGCGGCCCGGGCAGCCCTGCGAGAGCGCGCCCCGCTCCCGCCCCTGCCCGCGAGGACGCCCGCGCGGCTGCTCTGCTCCGATCCTCCCGCGCTCGCCGCAGCACCCCCTGCGCCCCGAAGCCAGAAGTCGGGGCGGCGACAGCGCCTTCGGCCCGAGCCAGGGGCGGCCGGCGAGGTCCCCGCGGCCCCCGGACGCCGCGCATGGACTCCGGGCCCCGCGCGGGCTCTGGGCGCGCGAGTTTGCTGCGCGGTGTCGCTGCAGATAAGGTGGATGAGTTTGAGGAGCCGAGTAAATACGTCCCTATGTAGATCTGCTCCTTCCCGAAGGAGAGCCGTGCGCTTCTGCCAGCCGCGAGGACCCAGCCTCTCCACGCCTCACTGCGGGCGCAAACCGCTAGCAGAGCACCTCGCCGAGGCGCCGCCGGCGCGGCCGGCACAGGACAACCTGTGGAGGAGCGCCCAGGGCGCCGGGGAGAGGGAGCGAGGCAGGGGCCCCGCGCACCTGCGAGCCGCCGAGGGCAGGCCCGGACGGCCAGGAAGGCGCGGCGCGGCGCGCGCCGGACCCCGCGCTGGGCGCAGGCGGGCGCGGCTCCCCCCGCACGGCCGCGGGCTCCCTCTCCACGGCGCTTTCTCTCTCCCCCGCTTCTCCCCTTTCCGCAGGAGGCGCGCGAGCGAGGCCTGCGGGTCGAGGGAGGGAGGACCCTTCGGGAGCTGCGACTGTCCCTCGGGGCCATGGACTCGGACGCCAGCCTGGTGTCCAGCCGTCCGTCGTCGCCGGAGCCCGATGAGCTTTTTCTGCCGGCCCGGAGCAAGGGCAGCAGCGGCAGCGGCTTCTCGGGGGGCACCGTGTCGTCCTCCACGCCCAGCGACTGCCCGCCGGAGCTGAGCGCCGAGCTGCGCGCGGCCGTGGGAGCGGCGGGCGCGCACCCCGGGGACAAGCTGGGCGGCGGTGGCTTCAAGTCATCCTCGTCCAGCACCTCCTCGTCCACGTCGTCGTCGGCCGCGTCGTCCACCAAGAAGGACAAGAAGCAGATGACGGAGCCCGAGCTGCAGCAGCTGCGCCTCAAGATCAACAGCCGCGAGCGCAAGCGCATGCACGACCTGAACATCGCCATGGACGGGCTGCGCGAGGTCATGCCGTACGCGCACGGCCCGTCGGTGCGCAAGCTCTCCAAGATCGCCACGCTGCTGCTGGCGCGCAACTACATCCTCATGCTCACCAACTCGCTGGAGGAGATGAAGCGGCTGGTGAGCGAGATCTACGGCGGCCACCACGCCGGCTTCCACCCGTCGGCCTGCGGCGGCCTGGCGCACTCGGCGCCCCTGCCGGCCGCCACGGCGCACCCCGCGGCCGCCGCGCACGCCGCGCACCACCCCGCGGTGCACCACCCCATCCTGCCCCCCGCCGCCGCGGCCGCAGCGGCCGCCGCGGCCGCGGCCGCCGTGTCCAGCGCCTCCCTGCCCGGCTCGGGGCTGTCGTCCGTCGGCTCCATCCGGCCCCCGCACGGGCTGCTCAAGTCCCCGTCGGCGGCCGCCGCGGCCCCGCTGGGGGGCGGGGGCGGGGGCAGCGCGGGCGGCGGCGGCTTCCAGCACTGGGGCGGCATGCCCTGCCCCTGCAGCATGTGCCAGGTGCCGCCGCCGCACCACCACGTGTCGGCCATGGGCGCGGGCACCCTGCCGCGCCTCACCTCCGACGCCAAGTGAGCGCGCCCGCGGGGCGCGTGCTGGTGAAGGGAGCGCAGGCCGGGGGAGCAGGACTGGCCGGCGCGGGCACCCGGGAGCTCCGCGGAGCAGCGCGCGTGGGCTGGGGTGGGGGGTGGCGAGGATCGCGCCCCGGTAGCAGCGGGGACGAGCTCCGAGGAGTGGGGGGTGCGCAGCGCTCGCCCCGGGACGCAGTTCGGCCCTCTCTGGCTTTCAGCAGCGCTGGTCACCCTTCCCTCGACCACCCCAACCCCTAAAATGGATGGTTCTGGAGACCGGTGACCCCGCCAGCGCGGCCTCGGCAGCGCTTCGTTGCAAGGGGGAGGGAGGCGGGACGGGGCGTCCGGGGACTCCCTCTCCTGCGCCTTTCTTGGAGGGTGGGAAGTTGCGGGGAGCCGCGGGGGGCGCGCGAGACGCCGGCCTCGCCCCCAGGGCGGCCCAGGCCAGGCCCGGGGCCCACGAGCTCGGGGACGCTGGGGCGGGGCCAGGGGCGCTGGGACCCTGGCCGAGCTGGGGATCGGGGTGCAGCCACCACGGCCGGCCGAGCGCTGTCGCGGTTCCCCCCTCCGCTCCTCCGCTCGCGGGTTTGTGGTTTGCTAATAAATCTGTCCATGTTCGTTTTTCACAAGCACGAGCAAGCTTTAGGGACAGTCGGAGCGGAGCGGCTGGTGGGTGGACAGGATGCGACGCTGTCGACTTGGGGGGCTGCTTAATCGTTGCTATTTCACAAGAGACCCACGCGCCCCGTTCTCTCTGTCTGGAGCACAAACTGATTTGGTTTCTTCCCCCACTGGGACCGGTTATTTGGGTACTTGGGGGGTGACACAGCTCAGAGGCCGTCGCCGCGACTATCTTTTGGGCTATTTGGGGGTCCCGTTGGTTTCTGTATTTCTTCCTTGGATGTGTAAATAGGGGATCGCCAGCCCCTCCGAAGTCGAAACCGGTTTCCTCCACATTGGTTTCTTTTTGCCACGATTAACACCCACGACCACGTCCTCACGTGCTTCCTGCGCCCGCGTTTCCGCGGCGCCCCCCGCGTGGCGCCCCCCGCATTGCGCGCCCCGCGCTGCAACCCCCGGGTCCGCGCACCCGCCGCTAACACCCTCCTCCGACCGACCGCCCCTCGAAGAGAGTGTATCATCTGTTTTATTTTTGTAAAAAGAAAAAAGTGCTAAATAATATTTATTACTTGTTTGGTTGCAAAAACGAAATAAAGGATCGAGTGTTGAGATTTTAAATAAAATTCAAAATCAGTCGGGCTTTTTCCAGGCGTGCGGGCGGGACGCCGCGGGGAGCGTGGCCGCCTCCGGAAGAGCCTGCAGGGCTGGGCCCTGGGGGCCGGGTTTGGGGGCCGCTCCCCTGGTTTCGCCCTGGAGGAGCCAGTCTCCCGCCCCGCCTGCTCCAGGCCCGCGCCCCCCCAGGACGCCCGCGCTGGTCCTCGAAGGCCGGGCCTGCGAGCGCCTCCGGGTGTTTCTCACGACTTACTCGTCCTTATTTTTATTTCCTGACGCCTAATCCGGAACCCCTTTTCCTCGGAAGGAGGACTGTGTTCCTTGAAAGTGGAAATTGCCCTCTCGGCGCTCTGCGGGGAGGGCCCAGAGGGCCCGTGTTTCTGGCTGGGGGTCCAGGTGCTCAGGTCTCCCACCCCGGCGCTCCTTAGGCTTCTGCTGCGGACCAGCCACGTGGGTGTCCGCGGCTCAGCATCACCTCGAGGCCGAGGCCGCAGCAGTAGCAGTTGCACAGTGATTGTTGGTGGGGGGTCCCCTAGCTCTTGGCTCCTATTGGCACCCCCACCACCACCTGGGTCTTCCTGCAGCCGCTGGGCTTCTCACACCCACAACTCCAGCTAGAGTTTTGTTTTTGTTTTATGCTTGGGTCAAGGACAGGCTACATTTGGGGTTCACCCTGGGGCCTGGCATGCACCGGCGCTGGGGGATGGAGAGGTTGGAGCCCCCTGTTTCTTGAGATTGGCCCTTAGCCTAGTCCACGTGGATTTATTTCCCTGGCCCAGGCTGAGAAGGGCTCTCCCCCTAGCTCAGGGCCAGGCCCTGCAGAGTCCTCCAGCAGGTACTGTCAACTGGGCCGCTGGCCAGAACAGCTGGCCCCTGGGAGCTGATGCTGCTGGCAGCCTCTGGGTTTTGCTTTTCACTGAGGGCTGGGAGGAGGGGCTGGGGACAGGGCTGAGGTGCACTAGGAGAGTCCAGGAGAGTGTAGGGCGGGATTTCACAGCTTTTACTCAGAAATTCCATTCCATTCCAAATTACTCAGAAACTTTGAAACCAAACTTGCAGAGAATTCAAAAGCGGGTGGAGCTCCAGATGTAGACACAAGGAAGATTCAAGAAGGCTGGAACTAGGAGGAGGCAGGTGGGGTGGGGTGAGGGGTCCTGGTTGCAGTTTCCTGGGTTTCCTCCACCGGCTTCAAGGCTCTGGATATGCGGGTGCACTTTCTGGGTGTGCGAGGAATCTGCTCAGAAGGGCAGTTGTTGAAAGGAAATAAATCTTCACCCCATGCTGGCTTTCAGCTGGCATGCAGCCGCCAGCCAAGCCCGGGCCTCCCCTGAGCCACCTGCCTACAGGGTGCGCCCAGTCTGGGCCCAGGGCCCCGCGGTGCAGCAGAGCATCCCAATGCCAAGGAGGCACACATGCCAGCGTGGCAGCGGCCGGTACCCAGGGCTGCTTGCAGAGTGTCCCAGCCTGGCAGCCGGAGTGGAAACTCAGGTCAAAACTAATTTTCTGTGCCTAGTGGGGAGAGGTGGTCTTTAAATACTTTGATTTGGAGAGCCCTTAATTGGGAGTGGGTCCCCCACTGAGGTAGATTTGGACATGGGAGGCAGAAGGGTAGTCCCTGGTTCTGCACTGCCTGCCGAGTGTGGGCACGGTGTGGGCACTGAGTGGGCACGGGGTCTTTTCTTCCTGGGTGCATTAATCAGAGCTTCTCTCCTGTGTGTGCTGGGCTGCAGCTTAGCTCTGCCAGCCCCATCCCACGCTCAGCTCCTCAGCTCAGTCTTGGGGCCCAGGGACCTTCTTTCATCTGCCTCCAAGATCGCTAGATTTGTTCAGACTAGCTTCCCTCCTCCTTCCTGCTACCCCCCCCACACACCCCCGATGTTCTCCTCCACCGTGCCCCCAAGGTGGGCAGAGCCTCTACCAGGGCCACTGGGCCCCAGGGGCACTGTCCTTCCTCCTCACCCCAGCACTAGGCAGGACACAGACCCACTGCTGGGGCCTTGGCCAGCGCGTGGTTGTAATTCTCATCCCAGAGACAGGCGGTGCCGGGAGGGACTCCGCAGACCCTCAGCCCCCATGTGCACCTAGTAGGGGCAACTGTTGCGAGATGTCACCCTGCCAGCAAGGCAGATGCAGCCCAGCAGGAGCCAAGCACCAGGGGCACAGTGAATTGCGGCTGGGTCAGCTCAGCAAGCAGGGCCTGCTGTCTGTCCCCAAACGGAAGCAGTGGGAGCTCCAGGACCAGCGTGTTGGCTGTGGAAACCCCTTGGGCCCTCTCAGCACTGGAGGAGAGTCTGTCTGCCTCCCACAGGGCAGGATGCACCCGGCTATCAACCTGAACTTCCTCTATTAAACGCTCACTTTGATGCTCCCCAACAAGTTCATTTAAGGCAAAGCACCCCACCTGCAAACGCCACCTCTTGGGTAGTTTCTCTTAGAGAGTTCGGACCAACTTCTCTCTCCCCACACAAGTACCAATGGGGCTTGGGGGTCTTCGATAGGACCCTACACCACAGGTCAACACACCTTGCAGGTGACAGGCCCCCTCAGTCACGGTCTCTGCACACCTCTGGGGGGAGAATCAGTCTAGCTGCCCGCCCCGTCCTACCCCCCACTGGCAGAGAGGCCCCCTCCCTGTCCTGTGATGGGCCATTCTCGGGAGGACACGTGGGCTCTCTCCCACACCTGTCTTAGGGGCTGCGTAATGCTGAGGCCCAGTCCTCCTGTCCCACGACAAGGAATCGGCTGAGGGCACTGCAGTGAGGCAGCGGGGAGCGAGGAGGCAGTGCCAGGCCACCCAGGGGAGTTTAGGACACTAATATTATTCCAGGAGGCTGGAAGAGAGGCCCCAGCACATACTGGAGGCCAAGCAGCCAAGGCGAGGGGGGCAATTTACAGGGGCGTGGCCACTCATTCTTTGAGTTCTCATCACAGTCTTCTGAGGATGGTGTTTGCTGTTGTACAGGTGAGGAAATGAGGTCCAGAGAGAGTAAGTGACCAGCTCACAGGCATATCCAACAAATAGAGGTGCAAGGTTGTAACCAAGTAGTCTGGGGCTCACCTCAGGAGGGCCCCCCACTCATACCCAGGCCCTCAGGTACCCAGGCAGTGCCCAGACTAGAGCTCAGTCTGTGCCTCAGCAATCCCCTGAGCTCTAGCACTGCCACCCCCTCCTCTCCACACCAGCAGCCCCACCTTGGTGATGCACCTAGTCATCCTTGGCGCCTGTATCCCATCTACCCCCGATGCCCAGGTGGGCGCTGTGCCAACTGATTCTAGCAATTAGCCAACTCAGATGGGCATGGCATGGGAGGAAGCAGAGCCTGAGCAGGTGAGCCCAGACACCCCTTATTAGGGCATCTGATGATGCTGGAAGGGACTATCATGCTCTCGGCAGCTGCTATCCAGTGGGCTGTACCCTTGCTCGGCCCACACTGGTGCAGTCACCGAGAAAGGAGTCGAGAAGGGCAATGCCAGGTTGGCAGCCACGGGTCCTACTGCTGGGCATCTGAGGAAGCCATGGGAGCCCTGGGGTCCAGGAGGGCTCGCTCTTCTCCCAGGGGACTTCGGGCCCCACTTTACAACACATCCAAGGCCCCACAGACTCGGTGGGTGGCAAGCTGGCCCTCTGGCTTTCAGCCTGCATCCCCTGAGGGTGGCATGGCCGACCGAGACCCCCTAACAGGGAGCTGGAAGAGGAATTGTGTCTTTATTTGGGGGCCCTGACCACTGGGCCACTGCACCCGTGATTTGGCTTGCCCCAGTGAACTTGTGCCTAACTGCAGCCCCCCAGCTCTTCCCTCTGCCTGTTGCTTCCTGGATCCTCCCCTGGGAGAAGGGGCGTGCAGACTCCCGGCCCAGGATTGGCCAGGACATGTACCCCTGATGCTGCAGGCCCACCTGCTGGTTGGTGCCCCAGCATGGCCTGCACCCCTCCCCCCCAACCCCGCATTAGAAGCAGGGTTTTGGACTGCACCTGGCTTTCCTTTGAGCAGTTTTAATTCCATGGTGGCAGAATGGCCTCTGAGTTCCCTGGCTGTGGGAAGGGTTGGCATCCCCAGGGACAGAGACCCTCAGAACCCTCCTGAAACACCGAAAATTAAATGGGTGCCGTGAGCCAGATGCACTTCCAGTCAGAGTCCCCAGCATAGGCTCAAGCACATGGATTGAAGGCCCCAAGTTCACATCCACGGGCAGAGGGGAACCTGGCACCTCCAAACAAGGGCCTCAGTCTCGAGGCCCTTGGGTCCTGCCTGGCCCCGGAGGCTGGGCAATCCGGCCATCTTCTGCCTTCCACCTGTTTGGCTGAGCCCAGAGCTGAGAGTCCTCATCCTCATCCTTCTAGACCTAGCCCTGGATTTCCCTCTGCTGTCCTCCAGCCCAGCCTGGCTCTCTCAGTCCAGGGTTTTCCAAGTTCAGGCTCTGGAGCGCAAGACAAGGGCCAGAAGGGAGACCAGTTGTACATGAGCGATTTGCTTCCTCTGCTCCTCCAATCCATTGTCAGTGGACAGCGTCCTGCAGGGCGGGCAGCAGAGGCCTCTCCGAAGCTGTGTGGGCTCTCAAGCAGCCTCAGTTACCTCCTCTGTAGAAGGGAGCTGAGTCAGGTGGCCGCCCACAACTCCCGGGTACCCCATCCCTCGGGCCGACTTCTGGGCAGAGGTTTTGGAGCCCGTGGCCCCCAGGGAAGGTGTGATGGGGTAAAACAGTCCCTTAGTGTGCTGAGTCTACACTGATGGGATTTTGTAGGCTCTGCCCAAAAGGGCACATAGGTGGTTCTGGAAACTGTGGAGCTTTGGTTATGAGGAGCCCCTGGGTAAAAACTGTATCTAGACCTTGCCTGCGAGACATAAGCCCTAGAAAAATGAATGAATGAATGAATGAATGAATGGCAAGGTGGCAGGCATCCGAGGACTCAGGAAAGGAGGAAGGTTTCCAGAGTTGGGGGCAGGGAGACCGGAGAGCAAGCAGCCTGAGAGCTGTGTACGACAGGGGACACTGAGGCCTGGAGACTGAAGGGCATTTTTGTTCCCTCCCAGGCAGCTGGATTTGGACTTGAACCGGACACTATCATAAGCCAGACACTGAGACCGCCCCATGCCGGTGACTCTCCTTATGCCAATAGACTAATGAGCAACAGTCCCTGACCATTATGTTCTTTTGAGGAGTAAATGAAACACCTTAGGAGTCACCTCCTGCCTGAGCACAGCTGTGAATGGGGGCTGTGGGCCCAGGGGCTGGCTAGGGTGCGGCGGCTACTACATGCGGACCTTCACAGGGTACTACATTGGACGCTGGGACCCGATCCCCAGGAGTTGGTCGTGAGCCCGTAGGATGGGGAAGGTCCAGCAGTAGAGACTAGGAGGGGCAGCTGGACAAGCACCCTGGACCCCAGGGCTTACCTTCTTTGCCCTAGTCCCAACACCCTGTCTGTGGGATGGTTCTGATCCCACCTGCTGGCTCACATTCCTGTGCTTAACCCCTGGGTTCCTCCTACTTGTTGGCCTCTTTTGTTTGCTTTAATTAAAATCCCCATAACATAAAATTAATCATTTAACACAAATAATTCAGAGGCATTTGCAAGTTGTACAGCCTTCACCTCTAACTAGCTCCAAAATGCTTTTGTCACCCCCAAGTATAATTCTATATCCATTAAGCAGGTATTCCCCACCCACCCCCACCTCCAACCTACCTCCTACTCCCCCCTCCCAGGTACCCACAAATCTGCTTTCTGTCTCTATGGATTTACCTAATTCGTGTGAATGAATCACGCAGTTATGTGTTGTTTGTGTGTTTCCCTCCACTTAGCATGATGTTTCTGGAGGTCGTTCCTGCCGGCATGTATCAGACTTCATTCCTTGAAAGACTGAACGCTGTTCCCGTGGGCATATGAACCACCTTTTGTTTCTCCAGACATCTCTGTCTATTCGCTTCTGAGGAATTCTCAGGTCCTTGCCTGCAACCTGCCATAGTGAAAAGAGATCTGGGCTGGGGGGCTTTAAATCTGAGTCTTTGGGCAGGCTGGGTGTTGTGAGCCTTTCTGGGCTGTAACCGACTCATCTATAGAGTGAAATCACTGGCATCTGAAGTCTTCCCTGCCACTCACAGAAAAAAGCCCAGTGCCTTTCCTGCCAGCCATAGCCCCGAGTCAAGGACCATAATAACACACACCCTGGGGCTTGCCCAATGCCCCTATGTACCAGTCTTTACCTTCGGGCTGTAGAGAGGCCAACTCTTAGCGAGAACCTGGCCAAAGCTGAGTGGTGCTTCGTGAGTTATGCCCTTAGTAAATATCCACCCAGATGCTGATCAGGTGTGATTTGGTGATAGAGAGGCCCAATGACTTGGAGGTCCTCATTATGATATAGTTAAGTCACATTTTAAGAAGTGGATATAAACTAGATATTGAGGATTTGAAATAAATCCTGGGGAGTACACAAATTGGCCTGTTGACTCCAGAAATCTCTCTTTCATTCAACACACACATACCACCTGCTACCCTATCACCTGCTTTGGGCAGGTTGAAAACATACAGAGGCAATGTTAAGAAGAAGGTTCTTTCCTAGAGTTTAGGAGCTTGGCAGCCAACCCTAATTGGAGGGGGTGGTCCATGGATCTATTCCAGTTGGAACTGGATTTAAAGGGAGAGGAGGGATTTGATGTTAATGTCCATCATCTTGAGGATGGTTTACATTTCTTTTTGGAATATGGAAGCTGAGTAAATTGAGACAAGAATTTCATTTCCTTCCTTTTCGATGTTCTGACCTTACCCAGGTACTTTTGATCCTGACACTTTGCTTCATTTTTCTTCGTCCCCATTCTCTTTCTCTTTTAATCTATTCCTTTTATTTTTATGTTCCATCATCCCCAGTGGGTTAGAAACTGCATGAGGTGGAGCTCTCTGTCCCTCCTGGTCTGATGTAGAAGGCTGCCCGGCCCCTAGTGAGTGCTCAATAAATACCAATTGGCAGAATGAAGGAGCACACAAGATGACTTTTGCCTGTAACCCACTCCTTTCTTAACTGGAGCAGAAGAGGCACCCGGCTTCCCTGGAACCCCAAGATGGGAAACCCAAGCCGAACATGATCCTGTGAGGACGCAGGTAGACCTGCTTGCCATTCCAGAGGTGCCCTCTAAACACGCTGTCTTGGAGGCTGGCCTGGTGTTAGTCTTTTGATGGGGGACAAATAAGCTGTTTTCTGAAATAATTTCTCCGTGAATTTCCACAAAAGGTACCCAAGCTGAAATGTTTTATAAAATTACCAGAACTATAAGAGTTTTTAAACCTATTGAGGTTGTGGCATTTACCGATTTACTAAACCTGTAACATTTTACATACTACTGAAGCCCCAACATTTTACAAATCACCAAAGCTGTAACATTTTCCATTGCTTCCTTAAATCCCTTTGAAGCTTGTCTTTGAGCAAAATTAGGATCCAGACCCTGAGGCCTTAGACTGACCTTAAAATTAAATGGATTCATCATTGACAATTTGTTCTAATCCTTTGGGAGGTGAACCCTTTAGGTTAAAACTATAACAACAAAGATTCAGTTTGATGCATCTTTCCAAGGAGGAGCCTATCTAAAAGAGGAAAAACATTCCTAGCAAGTTAGCAGCTCCACAAACCATCCACGTCAATGCGGAGCAGGAGGGGTGGCTGCAGCCAGGAGATTCAGACAGCGGGTGTAAAACTTAACATTAAATATCCTAGGGGAGAGAAATCCTCAGTGGTTGCATTTATCCAGAAAGCAAAACTGTCGCCTTTGTTGAGGTTGGCTGAACCAACTCGCTGGGGAGAACAATGTCGAGTCTGCTGGCGGGCCATGTGCTAATGTGCTCATGCATTACGGCTGCAACAGATGGCTGTGCCCGGCCGGCGCCTGCCTGGGTCAGGACGCGGAGCCCAAAGCCTGCTTCCCAGTTTTGCCCAGTTATGAAAACACTGCTTCTCTTTGGAGAGATGACGGCTGTCCAGGGGGAACCGGCCATGCCCCTTCTGCACGTGGGTACCATCTGAGAGCAGAGGTGCAAAGGGACAGTCCCTGGGGGTGGTTTGTTTGTTTCAATCAAGCTGCAAAATTGAAAAGTATTTTCATGCCATTGAGAGTCAGGTGCATGTTATATTGTCCCAGCGCTTAGCTCGTGGCTGAGGCTTGCCCTGGAAGTCTTCCATGCCCAAGAGCTGGTGTTTGTATATGCTTCGCATTTCCCTCACCTTCCTCCGAGAAGCCTGTCTTCTCTGCTTCCCACATTTCAGTAATCACCAAAGAGAGAAAGTAACACCCCATGCCCCCACAGAACCCGGTCCCCATGATCCCCTGCAGCATACAGGGACGAGGAAGGGCTGGGTTCTCCTTCCTTTATATTCAGAAGTGGCATTTGTCACTTCAGCTGGGGCTTCCAAGGCCATAGATTTTAACTGCAGAGGAGGTGGTTGGGAGAGGCTGCCGGCTGAAACTGTGACTCTAGTAACAAAAAGAGCAGAGATCGGGAATGAGCAACCGGCCGTGCGCTCAGAGGAAGCGAGGCCTTTCAGAGCTTGGCGTCTGTGGCATCAGGTTCACTGTGTCAACTGGACAAATGTTTGCTGTGGGCCAGAGACTGAAATCCATTTTCGAAGGGGTAGGGATTGGATTCCCATGTGAGTGATGGGGAAGGAGAAATTTTAAGTAGACATCACACATTCCTATCACACGTGTTGGCTTATCAGGCCCTGGGCACCTTAGATTCATGAACTCACTTAAAATGAGAAGCCAGTAGCACACAAGGGACCCCATTTTCTGGTTCAGGGATGAGCCCAGAGGTCTCATCTTTAAACTAACCTGTTAGAAGACCATGCTTGCCGGGGCACTGGCTCACCCCAGCCTTTGAGATCTCCCCCCACCCTCCACCCTGCCTGATCTCTCCATTCTCATTGCAGAGGCTGAGGACTCAGCAGATCCAGGTCTGCATGCCCTCTGGAGCTCTCTTCAGGGTACCCCTTCTTCCGTGGGCTTACCCCACAGGCAGTTTGCAGTACCCACTGCAAAAGGCTGGCTCCTGACAGGCACGTGGTGTGTTTGCTGATGTATGTGTGTTAGAAAGGAAAGTGGGAGGGAAACCCTAGAACCCACATAGCACACAGAATCCTGGGGCATCCAGCCTCCCCAAACTCAACAGGTAGGGAGCCAGGTGGAAACACTGTGTCCTGATGAGCCAGATGCATCAGTCAGCACCCAAGTCTAGGAACCGCCAGGACCAGAGATCCTGGAAGGGGCTTTACCAGGCGCTGTGAAATTCACAGATGAGCTGGACCCTTCCTCACTCAGCCTCACTGAAATCATGTTCCCTCTTTCCTCAGTCACACTCCCCCTGCCCCCCTTCATTCTTTATTTTTGGATGTATCTTTATAAGCTTGCCCTGCCTGAGAATTAACTTGCCATCAGCCATTTCTCTGTGCTTCTTGAATCTGCAGGTTAGGGCTTGCCTGATGTATTTAAAGGGGTGTGATGATGAACCACTGCTCCCTGAGCCTTGTAGGTGAATTCCTGGCCTAGTGGAATGCAGCTGGAAGGCTCAAGACTCCAGTGGTACTGCCCAGTAGAAGTTTCTGCAGTGATGGGACTGGGCTGTCTCTTGCTATCTAAGATGGCAGCCACCCACCTCACGTGACCACCGAATGCTTAAAACGTGGTCAGTTGACTGAGGGGCTGAATTTTTAACCAATTCATTAACCTTTTTCTAAGTAACTGATTATAATGTATATTCAGGTGTGCATCCGTATGAATCACTGTGTCTGTATCATGTTAAGTGCTCCTCTGAGAGTCCAGTTCTGTCTTTTGCCACACCGCTGTCCTCTTGGTCACCCACTTTCCCCTTCACTTCTGGTGATTACTAATTGCTCCTATAATCCAAAATTCATTTTTTATTTAGTTTCTCCATTTGTTTGTTTCCTCTGTATATCACACAAGAGAAGTCGTCTGATGTTTGCCTTTCTCTCTGTCTTATTTCACCAAGCATTACTCCTGCTAGGTCCATCCCTACTGTTCCAAATGGCAGGGTTTCATCTTTTTTTTTTTTTTTTAATAGTGAAGTGTATGTTGTCTGTAAATACCACATCTTCTTTATCCATTTGCCAGGGGTACTTGGGTTGTTCCCAGTTCTTGGCTAAAGTAAATGTTGACACCATAAACATAGGATTACCCGTATCTTTTCAAATTAGTGTTTCTGAAATTTTTAGTTAAATATCCCAAAGTGGGGTAACAGGATGGTATGTAATTTTTATTTTTAATTTTTTGAGGAATTTCCAAACTGTTTTTCATAATGGCTGCACCAACTTACATTCCTACCTACACTGCTTAAGTAGGAACTGAGTTGTTAATTTTAGTTAATTTTAATTTAAATAGCCACCCATGGCTAGTGGCTTCTGTACCAGGTAAGACAGTTCTAGAACACGAGGCTAAGGCATGCGTCAGTCAGACCTCACCAGCACATGCTCAGTCACCGTATACCCCTGGCCAAACCAACACTATCAGGCCAGATACAAAATGCAGAAGGTTTTCTCAAAGCCAGAAGGACGTCCTTACTGATGATTCCCACAGATCCTACTAGCAAGAGATCTGCCATTCAGGGGCCAATGTAGATCACTGGCTTCTGGAAAAATCACGGAGTTGAAATGGGGCCCACATATTCCAGGCATTCAAGGCTGTCTTGTATCACAGACCCCCCCCCCCACCTCCAGTGCCCACAGTTCTGTTGTTTTTGTCCCTTCTTCTTCATACAACTAGTTTCCCCTCTTCCTCCTTAGCCTCTTGGCTAAATCACAAGCACGAAATAGTCAGGGAAAGCACATGCTGCCTTCATTCACATTTCCCCCTTACTCAAAGAAGAGAAGATGAATGTTTCAAACTTTGCTTTAGGAGGTATGCCTGCCACTACAAAAACTTTTCCATGGTCTTTGATGACCATCTGGAAAGGTCTTTAGTTGTCTCATTATCTACTGTAGGTAAACACATTCTTTACGCAGGAAAGACAGACTCCCTACAACCTCGACTGGGAAAGTACGATTGGGTCAACAAGATGGCTGCTACTCCATAGGGGTTTCTCAACACAGCACTGCACACTCTAGGTAGGGTAATTCTTTGTTGACAGGGGTTTTCCTGTACCTTGCAGAGTATTTGTTAGTATCCCTGGCCTCTTCTCATTAAATGTCAGTAGCACCCCCAACCCACAACTACCAGCCGTCTCCAGATATTGCCAAATGTCTCCTGGGGAACAAAATCACCCCCAGTTGAAAATCCCTGACTTTCTTTCATTTAGTACTCACACTATGAGTTCAGAAGAGAGAGCAGAAGAAAAAAAAGATAATACAAGGCTGTATGGTTAGATCTGCATCCTTAGTTGCCCTAAACTCTTTCTTATTTAGAGTTTCTGTTAATCATGCACTTTTGCCCATGCACTAAGAAATGAGAATGGTGAACAATATAGTGATTTTTTTTTTTTGACCTGGATCTCTCTGGAATACTTTTGGAGCCAAGAACATTAGCTCCATTTCATTTCTTATATGGAAAACATTGAAAATGAAGAGCCCATCCACAACGATACGGTTCATCAATTATAGACTGAATTTAGTGAAATGTAAATAAGCAGAGTTCACTTTGACTGTGCTCTTACCGTGTGCTAACCATTGTCCAGGTAAACTGACTCAAGGACTCTTTGTACCCCTATTTTATTAATGAGGAACCAGAATCCCAGTGACCATATAATTCATCTATTTCAGAAGTGGGGATGGGGAAACACAAGATCCCAGGTTGATAGAGATGATGCTATATTGACAAAGAAAAGCAACCCACATCCCCTCTAGATGTTCTGTGTCTAAAAAAAAATGATTTAAAAATAACCTTTTAGATGCACAGAAAAACTGCATCTTAAAAAATCCCAACCACCTTCACCCTGCTTCCCCTGATGTTAACATCTTATATAACCTTGGAGCATTTGCACAACTAAGAAATTAATATTGTTACATGGATATTTATTAACTGAACCACACATTCTGTTTGGACTTGACCAGTTTTTCCACTCAACGTCCTTCATCTGCTCCAGAGAAGCATGGAGGCCACTCGAGCCGGGACGCCACTGCAGGTAGTGGAGGCTTAATTTTTTTCAACCATGTTGACCAAAGACTTGCTCCAAACCATTGTAGACACCGTTTTGATGGAAAATGGTGTGCGCCATGAAAAATGGACACAGAAAAAGCTAATTACCACCGTATTAAGATTTGGTGGAAGGAGATTTATGAGATTAGGGGGGAAATCGGGTGAGCCTCGTAAACTGGGAGGAAGTATTACAATCCTTGCAAGTAGAAAGGGTTGTAGCATCCTAAGGGACGGCATAATTAAAGCACAAGAGATGATGATCCCCTTGGAAAAAGATGCGAGGAGGAAAGTGCCACAAGGGCCTGGCAGAGGAGTGAAGGCTCCCTTGTACAAAGTGACAAGAGGAGCCCCCTCTTCACACCTTCTCAGTAGAAGCCCACTTCTGCCCTGACCTAGGCTGCAGAGTGATGCAGGGCTGCGTGGGACAGGTGGGAGAGAGAGCAAGGGGAGATGACTTGGGGGGGCGGGGGAACGTGATCGCTGAGCTTCCCACACACTGAACTGGAAGCAGCCTGCTGCTGTTTAATTTGCGCCATAGACATCCAGAATCCACTTTATCAGAGCCGGTAGATAAGAACCCTTAATGGAAGTGCACGGTTGGTCTAACTCACCGAATCACTTAGAAATTCAGTTTAAAAAAAAATGTGAGAAAGCCAGCCCTGGACACGGGCAGGAAGACACACAACATGTTTCTCTCTCCTAACCTTCTCACGAAGGCAATTCTCCTGTCCCCACCGCGTCAACCTTGTAACTGACATTTACTCCGACTTCTGAAAGGACGATGAAACCATAACAGAGAGGAGGCACAGGAGCGAGGGACTGGCAAACAAGGAAACATGATACAGTACGAGCAGGCTTTCTCCAGCTGGCATATGGTGTTGCTCCCCTTCCTCCTTCCTCGTCTCCTCCCCCACCCCGTGCCCCCAACTCTATCTCCGCCTTTCTCCATATGTATGTCCCTAATTGAGAATGTTAATTCCTTTCCATTTTTTTTCCTGGGATGAGAGAGCGTAATTAACAATGGGTAAGACAAGCAGGACTCTTACCAGGGGAATCAGATCACACA
The DNA here is from genome assembly GCF_964194135.1 of Talpa europaea. Lineage (NCBI taxonomy): Eukaryota > Metazoa > Chordata > Mammalia > Eulipotyphla > Talpidae > Talpa > Talpa europaea. Next base: position 140,072,737 of record NC_140070.1, read on the forward strand.
AGTCTTTCCCAAATCGAAGCAGAAAGATCCCAAAAAGACACGTTATTTGCAAAATTTAACAAGTCCGGAGCACACTTAACCCTAACCTTCAGGCTAATGAATGCCCAAGGAATAAACAGACGTTTGCAGGACATTTGCATGAAGGTGACTAAGGTGAGGAAGCGCTCGCATACCCCACTGGAAAGGCGAGCCAGATGCTAACTTAGCTGAGCTGACAATAAGCAAAGAGAGGACGAGCTGCACTGTGATGGCTCGCTGACCCGCCAAGGCCATCTGAGAAGTGCTCGGTGTGATCCAGGAGCCATGTCAGGGCCGGAGAGAGACATGGGTCTCCCCACGCGGTTCAGGCCCCTCTGGGAAGGTCGACCAGCACAGCAGGGGGTGCTTACAAGGAACAATTGCTTGCTCTACACGAACAAGACAACCCATGTGTGGGGGATGATTTTGGAGCTAGAAAAAGAAAAAGCAGACAAGGGGCCCAGAGGGTAGGGGTGGCTTCAGGAAGGAGAGAGGTTTAAACTGACCCTGAAGGGTGAGTCAGAGTTGACCATGGAATTGGTGATGTGAAAAGTTTGTCCATCCTTGGGTTCATTCTGCTTGAGGACCCCTCACACACTGTCACCATGGCAAAGGCCACATCGCTGGTGGCGAGAGCAAGACCTGTAGTCTAACAGCTTGCACCCCTGGTTGTGCATCCATACCCCCTGGGTGGTGGGTTTCTTATTCCTGACAGCTATGACAGGGTCTGACCCCAAACCTAGTGAGCCAGCTTCTCCAGGGGCTGGGGTGGGGTGTTTGCAGTCCCCAGGTAATCTGATCCAGAGAGCCCATCTCTAAGTGTCAATGAGCCCATCTCCAAGATGAAGAAACTGAGGCCCAGAGCCATTATGTGACTGGCTCACAGAGGTGAATTTCTAACTATCCTACCAGTCTTCTCTGCCCCTGGTGGGTCCCAGACCCACTGCTATGGTAATCAAGCGAGACCCCAACATCTGCCTCTCACCGGGCCCTGCCTCTCCCCCAGGGCCCTGGTGGGTGTCAGGATGCTCTGACTCCTCTGCACCTTGTGAGTTACCTCACTGTTAACAATCCACTCAACTCGAACAAGTGAAGCAGTTTCTTGTTCCACCCCTGGAATTGAATCGTTTGTTCTTACCAAGGTAGGCAAGTTAACCAACCAAAAATTGTTGGTGATACATTTTGCTTTTCTTGCCTCACCTTTGACCTCAGCCTCAGCACCCCAGCTGCAGACACACTGAGTAAGTCCAGGGTGCTCTGTTGCCCCCTCCCAAATTCTCGTTCCTTCCAGACTGTCCTTGTGGTTTCTTGCACATACTTTTAGGCTCTTTTGAATGGAATTGTATAAAAATGCAAATCCTGCTCTATTTAATCAAAAGAAACAGGTTTATGGCAATAAAAGTCTCTTTGAGATGGTTAACACAGTTTTCCACCTTCCAGCTGTGGGCTCCCACGTGCTGTCCCCTGCTCCCTGGCCGGTGTCAAAGTTTCCTCCTGGCCATGAGAAGAGATGGTGGGAAAAATTGTTTCCTACGTCTAAACCAAGGTGCGTTCTTTGCCCCTGTCAAAAATTAGTTCACTTTAGGGAGAAAGAGTCAAAGAGGTTATAAGGGTTGGTGGTGGGTGAAAAAAAAATTAGTAGGATTCATAGATAGATGACAGATTGATAGATAGATGATGGATGGATGGAGGATGGATGGATGGATGGATGGATGGATGGATGGACAGACAGATGATACAAATGATAGACAAAAACCCCATGAATCCTCATAAGATTTAGAGGCTGCAGCAAACATGGCACTCACACCAATGCCATCAGTTAAGGACAAAAAAATGTGAACATCAATAGAAGATGTGTCACTGACCTGACCATCACTGGGGCTCTCTACCTTAATGAACTGGGAGCTCTTCCTCGACTCCCTCAGTCACTCAGGGACCCTGCTTCTATCTGGAGCCCAGGGAGCCAGCAAAGGTCACCTCCTCCAGGCAGCTCTGGGAACTGCCTTCCTACTTTTCCTAAATTCTGTCCCAAGTACAAACATAAACCCTCTCTAGTCTTTGGGAAAGTATCACCATGATTTTTCCCCAACTCGTTCCTAATCTTTTTCTCCTTTTGTTCCTTTCTGCTTCTTCCCCCTGCCCCCATTATCTATTCAAAAACAATACATTTGCAAAGTTCAAAAGTCAGAACCCTGAAAGGAAAGGTGAGTCCAGTGTAAAGTAACCTGCGTCTTGAAAAGATTCAGGACTTTAGTCAACATGCTTAAATGATTCTACTTTAAAGAAAATAAAATTTCCCTGGGGTCCCATCTTTACTAAACAGGAGAGAAGGCTGCCCCAAGAAAGACCTCTGCACCCCACAGAACTCTGAAACCTGTGGGCTCCCGGGCAGCACACACAGCCACTTCAGGCCCTGTCGAGCAAAATACAGTTTCCATCCTGAGGTCCTGACTCACTCATGAAAAACAACAAGGGAGGAAGTGCTGGGGTTCACCTAACCCTGCCCGCAACCAATACCTAGTCTCCCCGCACCCCCACCTCCGGACCGCCCTCCTCCCCGTGGGACTTAAAATATCTTGAGAAAACATTGGCTGTTGTTTTTCAGTGGTGAGAATGGGGCATCCAAATCAATTCTAATATATTTCGAAATATTCATCATCACGCACTGAGAGCGCATTCTCATTTTGCGGTTCTCAGAGGAGAGTGACAGAGCCTTGTTTGCGACAGCCCCGGGCAGAAGCGATCATTGTGTCGCTTAATTAGATATTCCCCGAGCTAGCATTTGGGACATATGTCTATTCACCGGACGCACCCGACAGGGCCCGCGGCTTTCAGGGGCTCTGTGCAGATAGCCCGAGTGCGGGCTCCCCCAAGGCGCAGGGCTGCACTGTGGGCCGCATTCACCGATTGGTTCCAGTTTATTAACAGCCCATGAACTTCTCATAGGCCTGGAGGGGTCAGGACAGGCCTCCTGCAACTGCCGGCCGCCAGCAAGCCCGATCCTGGGAAACAAGCGGGTCTGGGTCTGCTGCCTTGTGCTCCACAAAGGGACAATGCATTTGGGGAGCAGCCAGTGGTGAGAGTGGAAAAGCAGACCAGGTTTTAGACAGGTCCAACCTGAAGGCTGCATTCCCTCAAAACACATGTGCCCCCAGATCCAGGCACTCTGAGCTAACCTAGACTTGGCTCATTTTAACAGTCACTTAAATTCCTATCATTTCAATTCTTAAAAGTAACTTCAAACTCATGGGGAGGGGGCAGCACAAGTTGGGGAGGGGCACCCTTAGCCCAGAGACGGAAAATGAAATAGAAGGGGACCCAAAGTAGAAGGCCCAGGATTCCCCGAGTTGCTCACTTATCTCAAGACCGTGGGTCTCTGTCCCCCTCTAAGAACCAAGTCCAATTTCTTTCAGCAGAGAAGCCATTTTGATCAGGAATCCTTCCTAATTTCCCCCTCTAGGAAACTGCAGATTTTCCTGGGGCTACTAAAATGATCCGGGACTTAAACAACAATTTATTATCCCAGGCCTAGAGTTTGGAAACCCAAGATGAAGGCATCTGCTGGGCTGGTTCCCTCTGAGGCTGTGGGGATCTTGCCCAGGCCTCCCTCTGTGGCTCCTGGACGGTGGCTTCCCCCATGTCCTCACATCCTCTTCTCTGTGTGTGCCCCATGGCCAGGCCCCTTGCTTCTGTAAGGACAGTCACAGGCATTCTGTAGGGCCCATCAGAATGGCTTCACTCCTAACCAATGACCTCTGTAAAGACCCCATATGTCAGCATAGCTTTATTTAGGGAGCCATAATTCAGTCACAGTTTAAGGAGCAAACTAAGAAAGCACCAGCTACTCTACCTACCCCAGACTGGTGAGCTAATGGGTTTTGTGGGCCTTGGGAAAAATAAATCTCTCTGGTTTCCCAAGAACAGTCACAATGGAGAGCAGCCTAGCAGGTGCCAACTAAGTATCAGCAACGATCTTCCAGACAATTACAAATAAATCCATTTCCACCACAGAGGAGCACCTGGTTGTCGACTGTCCCTGTTAGGTGGGAGCTGCCCCTCTGGCACTTCCATCTTTAAGGACATTTCAATCCTATATCAGAATCAGAAGTTGAAAAGAACCTCAGAGAAAAGCTGACCCCCTTTGTGCATGGATGACATGAGGTCATCTAGCTCATGGTGGTAGAATGAGGTCTGGGACCCAGACCAGCTCTCTAATGAGGGGATGGGTACAGGTGACCCTAACTCCTCAGGGTACTCCCCCAAACAGGAGGAAGACTTGATGCCAGCTTGTGAGGGTCACTGAGTGTGGCCCCATGGCTGGGATGCTCCTCAGCATCCCTGGTAGGCTTTCCCTTCCTCTTTCAGGAAAGGTGATAGGGAATCCAGAAACTTCCATTCTGGAGCTCTAAAGGAAGGCAGATTGTCAGATGCACCCCTTGTTCATGGCAGCATTATTCACAAGAGCCACACATTGGGAACAACCTCAGTGCCCATCAGCAGATGAGTGGGTAAAGAAGATGTAGCATCTGCCACCGTGGAATACTACTCAGCGATATAAAAGGTGAAATCCCACCACTCACAACCACACAGATGGACTTAGTGGGTATTATTCTAAGACAAATAAGTCAGACAGAAAAAGATAAACACAATTATGATTTCACTTATGTGGAAGAAACAAAATATACGAGCAAGTAAAACAAAACTATTCCCCAAAAAACAAAATAGTGGTGAGCAGAAGGAAGGGGGAAGAGGAGGGAAAATCAGGTAAAGGGGTCAGCTGCATGGGGAGGGATGTAAACGAGACTTTTGCTGGGGAACATAATGTGATCTGTCCAGATGTTGACTTCTAAGGCTGCGCACCTGAAACCTATATAATGTTATAAACCAATGTTGCTTCAACAATAACAAACGTTAAAGGCATATTGTGAAAACCAGCATCAGGACAAGGCTTCTAATAACTGGATAGCTGTGGAATTAAGATGCCAAGGAGTGAGGGCTCTGCCTATGTCACCTGAGATTCATGCACTTCTTATTCCCAGTTAGTGGAATGGAGTAATCCTGGCTCTTAGAATCAGGCAAATCCTAGTTCCACCACCTCCCAGCACTGCCACCTCCCAGTTATGCACCTGGCACCCACTAGAGGTAGGAAAAGTCCTACCTCTGCCAGTTGTCATAAGGTTGAGCATCAATAATGTACCTCTATTCCGTACTAACAAGCCAGTACAGAAGCCACCTTGACATGGATTCTTTTCATTGTTCTTCTTGGGGGCAAGTGCTGCATGGTGGTCTAAGGAATGGGCATTTATTTTTACATAAATGAGAACTTTCATCTTATCCAAAGTTATCTCAGAGAATAGAAGCGACTGCCAAGCAGTGACATGAGATGGCATATGGTTTCCATCCCCAGGTGTCGCTTTATGCCACTCCCACGGGACAGCAACTGTCAGCATTTATCAATAAGAACAGTTTATGAGGCCTGCCTAGGGCTTGTCCCCATCAGCCTTAGCTCACCACTCTCCTAGGGCTGAGACAAAGGGAAGGAGTGTTGATACCAGTACCAATTTCTATGGACAAGATTCGGGTAAAGCAAACAATTAGCCTAGATTCCCCAGTATGCAATGAGGATTTGGTGATTAATTGTGAAACCATGAATCTGTTCCAAGAAGGCAGGGCCCCATGGAATGCTCCTGCCAATGCTTCCCATGGTCATTACTTTGTCTCCACGAGGTCAACAGGTCAAGGCACCATGATCCAAGTTTGCAGGGAAGGAGATTCCCAGGATCAGATGGCAGAGCCAAGACCAGGACCCTGGCCCCTGCCATTGCTGTAGATCAGCCTCTCCACAGCTCTAGACTGTTCCAGACTGTTCTATATGGTTCCAGACTATCATACTGTTTTAGACTATCATACTGTTCCAAACTATTCAGCACTGTTTTGACTGTACTATACTGTTTTAGACAGTTCCATGCCATTCCACACTGTTCTGCACTGTTTCAGACTGTTCCACACTGTTCCATACAATCTCCTCTGTATCTTGGGATTGCAAAGCAGGAAACTTGAAAGCTGTGTCAATTTCTGTTTTCAGACTCATGCTACAATGGCTAAGAGACTTGTCAAGTTATTTCATCTTTACTATTAAAGCATGTGACCTCCCTCTGGTCATTTTTAGCCTTATTAATGTTTGTAAATCTCTAAGACACGAGGAAGGAAGCTGGGTAGCCACCTACATAAGGTTATTGCACAGTTACTTGAAGGGCCTTCATCCACCACCTCCCAAATAACAATTTTCCAACTTTTTCTATCTTCCTTTGTCTCAGAGGGGAAACTGAGTCTCTTCACTTTGGGTTTGGTGCCATTTTCAGAAAACAAGTTTCCTCCCAGGGCCTCCTAGGAATGAGGGGCGAGCTCAGGGCACCAGGTCCAGCTGTGGCCAAGGAGCCTCTTCTGTCCCCAGGGCTGGCCGAGGCTGCTACCGGGGCAAGTTCTTCCCGTATATTGGACTGACAGGGCAAAACTGTTCCCACCTGAGCAGGGAGAAGGAGCAACATCACAGACTTCCAGAGGCTGTTGCGTGAAGTGAGGCCATGTGGTTGAAAAGCTTAGCACGGAGCCTGGCCAGCATTTCACTCGAGCCGCTCCTCACCCACCCACATGCCCTCACCTACGCACATGCCCATGACTGTTTTTTTAATTGCTTTTTAATCATGTAAAACAGCATTTAAATTACAAACACCCTGAGGACCCCTAAAGAATCCTCTACTAAGAGAGGCAGATGCTGTATGCCCACAGGGTCCTCTGCAACCATTCAGGATTGGGGGTGGGGGCTACCATCCCTTGAGGTGCTCCTGGCTGCCCTGGGGGTCCAGCCTCGATGCCCTGAATGGATGGTCTCTGTGGCCCTGGGCAGTGGGCTGTCACCCTGGCAACCAGCACAGCAGTCCCTGCTCTTTGCTCCAGACTGACCAGCAGCTGCCTCCCGCCCCTGGTCCCCCCCACACTAGGCCCTGGCTCTGACCAGCTCCCTGGTAACAGGGTAGCTTCTAGTAGGACTCTGCCTTCCCAGAGGGGATGCTCACCTGGTCACCCCTCACCCCACCTCTGCAGGTGTCCAGCTCCAGCCTGAGTCCCAGCTCTGCCCCCTACATGGCCAGATTCCAGCAGGTGAGCGAGAAACACAAGAGGCAAAAGGTGTGATTCAAACGACCTTTGTCTTGTGAAGCAAACAATGACACCCACAAATCAGAGCACCTACTGGGCAGGCAGTTACCTCTATGTAAGCAAAGCCATGGAGGGAGGCGGGAGCTGGGATTAGGGGAGGGGGGCGGGGGGGGGGTAGGTTAGTGTAGGTGGACGTGGAGGACACAGGAGGGTGGGGCTCCTCCCGCTGTCTCAGAGGATGACTCAGTCCCTTCGCAACTTGTTAAGGTAATCAGGGGGGCTGACACCCACCTGACCTCGCTCAGTTAAGCCAGAACAAACAACTGAGTTTCAGGAGGGAGGGCCGGCTTCTGTGAGGCCCCTCAAGCCCTCCCCTCCCTGGCAGAATGGGTGCCCCAGCCCGCAGCTGCACTCTGTCCCATGGGCCTGTCTGTCTTCCTCTCCCCTGCGGGAGGGCCCTGTCACGGCCTCTCCCTCTCTGTGCCCTCTGAGCCCCGGGCCGGCTGGCCCGGGGCAGGCCCTGGTCCTGCGCTTGCTGAGCGCAGGACAGACGTGAGGTCAAGGCGTGGGTGGAGAAGGCTAGTGGCGTGGCCGGGGCTGCAAGGAGGGATCGCAAGCGCTGCGCTCCCACGCCGGCTTCCCGAGGAGAGTCCTCTCCCCCAGCACGCATTTGCCCAGCAGAGGGGGGCTCGCCAGCCTTCTGTTCATTCCCACTCAACAGCAGAGAACAGTTGGGGACGATTAAACCAGCCTTTCACTAGAAGCCTGAGGACAGCAGATGAAAAGAAAGACAAGAGACAGAACAGAGCGTCTCATAGTCAACGCGGGTTCTGGTCTAGTCATTCCTGGGGTGGGGTGTGGCAGGGGAGACCATCTCTCTTCTAGGACCCCTTCCTGCCCCTGTACTTCCTCAGTCTGTAAGGATTTAAGAGAGGCGGGGAAGGAAGGAGAGAGAGAGAGAGAGAGAGAGAGAGAGACATTGACAGCACCAGCCAACCAAGGATGGAAAAGTCTCCCTGGTGCAAAACTAAAAAAAAAAAAAAAAACAGAAACAAAAACAGTTTGCAGCATGAAAGCAATTGCTCAAGCCTGTCGCAGCCCTAGGGGAAGTCTGAAATGAGAAACAGAGCGTCGAGCATCCCGATACTTGGCGGGGACCTGCATGTGTCCTGCAGAAGAAAGTGGGAGGTTTGGCCACCTTCACGGCAGCCCAGGGACAGAGAAGGGGCAGGAAAGACCTAACTCATTACAGAGCCAAGTGTTGGTGAGAAGGCAGGCTGGTGGCAGGGAGCAGTAGCGCCAAGGACACTGGGGTGAACCCAGGAAGGGATACAGGGTGCACACGTCTGGGGGTGTTGCCGAGATCTCCATGCTACCCTTTCTCAGGACTCCATTCCTGCAACGGGCAGAAGAGAATTCCATTCACCGAATCCTCTGAAGGATTCCACCAGAAGACGCACAGGGAGAAGTCGCGCTCGCACAGACATGCAGAGATGCAAACCAGATCCTCAGCAGAGAGAGTGTTCTGTTAACAGGAAGGCCAGCATGGGTTTGGGAGACAGGTTTAGGGAGCGCGGCTGGGCTGAGCGTGTGTGGCCACCAGGAGAGGACTCGGGGAGACTGGAGAGGAGAGAGCACAGAAAGAGTGAAAACCAAAATTGCAGTCCCTGTGGGCGCATCAAAATGGCTGAGGGGGTGTTTGGACTGTCTGCTGGGGCCTGTGATGTGCGTGGCTCACAGCTGCAGGGGCCTGTGGACACAGCCTAAAGCCACACCACTGTCTCTCTTCCTCTCCCCTGAAGGAGTAACAGAAAGAGCTGCACCCCAGAGGGTGGCCCAGCAGGCCCCTCCAGCACAGGAGGCCCCTCCACCCAGGTCTGTTAGCTCAGTTCAGATCAAGCAGGGCCCACAATGGAGATGGTCAAGAAGAAGCCAGAGCACCACCGGCTGCTTCCAGCTGTGCCCAGCACACAGGGACCAGCTCCAGCCCACTGTCCCGCCGGGGGGGGGGGGGGGGGGGGGGGGGGAGGGGCAGACTTGGGCCAGGCTGGGACCCACCGAGCTGCTTTCCCCATGTCAGGTGCCCCCAGGACACCAGGAGTCCACACCTGTAGAGTGACAGCTACCTCCACTCTTCCCTTTGTAAAAGACCGTGGATTCGCTTAATGGAGGGGAGTGCAAGGATGGACTAAGGCAGGCCAGCTCCTGCCCTCTCAAAGCCAATGAAAACGTGCCCTGAACACCTTCGGTCACTTCAAACAGCTCCACCAAACTCCACCATTAAAATCGGACCAATCCAGCGCATTAATGGTGGTGTTGCTATTCGTCTCGAGTGTTCTTAAGAACATCACGATACTTCCTGGCTCCTCATTGGAACACACGCAGCTGCCACGCATGCAGCATGGAAATAAAGGTCCTAACAAGGCAAGAAGGAGCGTGAAATTGGCCCTGACCTTAGTCTCCATACAATGTGGGAAGCAGCGCCAGTGGCCACAGCTGCCCCTCTTTCCCTCCCATGGGTGTGTGATTTGGGGGGAGCTGATGGAGGCCAAGCCTACCCTCAGGAGATTCTAGAATATTCTGGCATTCCAGCAACCCCTTCTGGAAGGAGAGTCCAGGTAACCAAGAAGTCACCATCCCACAAGCTTCCTGGGGAGCCTTCCCACTGAGACCTGCTGCCCCTCTCCTGCACGCCTGTGAACATCCGTGAGCAGCGAAGAGAGACACAGCATGATAGGAATAGAGGATGCCTCCCGCCTGTAGGCTGGGCTCTGCATTCAAGCGACCAGGCTGGCCCCACTCTCTCTGGACCTCTGTTTCTTCACCTGCAAAATGGGCAGGTCCCCTCCCAACCTCATAGGGATTCCATAAGGCTGCCAGGAAGTAACAGATGTGAAGATGGTTTGCAAAATATATGAGCGAGGCTGCTAAGAGCTACCCAGCCCCACTGTTAATAGTGGCCCCAGAGCGCACGCCCTGTCTGGGCGGCAGCATCTTGCACAGAGCTTGCTCTGTGCCCACAGTGCCCTGTTGGGCAAGTGAGTTGCAACATTTCTGCAAACACATTCTGTCTGACAAGGCAGGGGAGGCAGTGTGTCCGTGTCTCAATCTTTCTAGGAACTACTCTTAAAAAGAGAAGCTGGCAGGGAGAGGGCATGTGTGGCAGGGGCTCCTCCTCCCCCTCTCTCCTCCGCCCCCCTCTTTTGTCTTCCCATCTTGTCCCCACTATCCATTCCAGTCATAATGGCCTATTCCCCAGCCCCCCTAAACCCCCGCTCTGCTTGTCCCCTTCTGAAACCCCAATGCCCCATCTCTTCTGCTAAGCCCGTCCCAGAGGCCTTGCTGCCAGTAGCCTCTCCCTTGACTCCACATGGAAGGCAAAGCCTCGGTCCTCAGCCGTGGCCCACCAGCTGCAGCAGCATCACCCGGCCTGCCTGGCTGCACAGAGCTCAGCTCCACTGGACTCCCGGATTCCCACTGCACTGTACCAAGTTCACTGCTGGGCAAGCTGGGTTGACAACAGCTCAGATTACCTCCCTGGCTCCTCCCCTCGGCCCACACCAGGAAACCTGATATTGCTGGCAAGGTGTTCACACACATGAGCCTCAGAGCCCCAGGTGGCTTGTAAATCACTAGAAGGCAGGGAGGCCTCCCCTTCTCAAGGACCTGGCTCCAGGCTCTGTACCCCGTGGTTCAGGGGTACAGATGACCTCGATCCATTCCTCCTCTGCCCTCTTCATTCAAGCATTTCCTGAGCACATGGAGGAGCGCCCTGGCCCCGTGCAAGGCTCCGGGACCCAGCGGGAACACGGCTCTCACGGAGCCTGCCCTCCAGAGTGGAGGAAGACAGGCACCTGTGCGGACTTGACGTGCATTGTCAGTGCCAGTTAGCACCGTTGGGGGGTGGGGGGGAGACAGTGACCCAGAACAGAAGATGGTTTGGCCCAGGTCTCTGCCCTGTGCCATCCCGAGCAGCCACACTCTCCTCCTCTCATCCATCCACCTCCCTAACCCGCACCAACCCCAAGCCTCAGGTCCCTCATCTGCTTCTGTTCGCCTCCCAACCTGCAGGGCTCCTCTGCAGTGGACGTGACCTGCCCGCACGCTGCTGAGTGGGAGTTGAGGCTGAGCCCTTTCTGTGTGGTCACAGAACCTCCAAGCACCCCCAGCTTTTGGGCGAGTCAGTGCAGAGGTTGTGTGGACAGCTTGGCTATCACAAGACAGGGCTGCTTAAACCACAATAAGGTGTCGGGCCACAGGCTTGGAAGCTGGAAGGTCAAGGTCAAGGTCTCGGCAAGGTTGGCAACTTCTGAGACTGTGAAGGAGATCTGGTCCAGGCATCTGTCCACTTCTGGTGATTTGCTGGTAATCTTTGTCATCCTTTGGCTCAGAGGGGCATCACTGGCTCTCCAGCTTCTCATCACGCGGTGCCCCCTCCATGTTGCCTGTCTGTACCTGAATTTCTCCCCCTTTTAAGGGCACTAGTCTTGTTGGATTAGGACCCACCCTAGTGACCTCATTTGATTCAATTTCATCTGCCATGACCCTGTTTCCAAATAAGGTCACATTCTGAGGTGCTGAGGTGAGAACATCACGGGGAGGCCAGCGGTGGACAGGACCAACCCAGAACAGGGGTAAATAAAGCAACAGTAAACCTGACCCTGTCCAGGCCTTCCTCTCAGTGCCTTCCAGGCATCAGTCCTCTGTCCTCACCAGGACCTGACAAGAGGAGTTACAGTAACCGCATCCTCAAGATGCCGAGGGAGGTGACAGCAAACAGGCAGCCAGGATTCCAAGCCAGTTGGTCTGATCTCAAAGCGGACACCACAGCTCTCTCTGATGGTGTCTAGATTTATGTTGGGCTCACATTTATACGCTCCTTTTAGCAACTGTTGCTGGAGTTTTGGGTCCGTGTGAAGCATCTCCTGAACAGAGCCATGTGCCCAGAGCAGCCATGTCCTCAGCAAGCTCAGGGACGGAAGGGACTGGAAGCCCCATATCCTTGATGCAGGGAAAGCCTGCACTTAGCCAAAGAACTGGGGCACCCCTGTGGTCTGAAGAAAACCACTTGCAAGCATCTTTCCATAGTACCTGGCATGCAGCCAGCACGCAATAAATATTAGCAACAGTTGTCATTAAGCAGGTAGTGTGGGCCAGACTCGGAGCAAGCCAATGTGCATCTCTTTCTAATCCTTCTAGCAACCTTAGGAGGGCAAGACTGTTATTTCCATTGTACAGATGAGAAAACCGAAGGCCATGCCTGGAGTCGAAGAAAACAGAACTAAAGGCTGCAGAACTAGTTCTTATCCCCAACATAAGGAGCAGGCCCCTTCTTCAGAAGAAATAAAAAGGCTGAGGCTTTGAGCAGAAAAGCCTTAGAATATTACAACAGAGATTTGCTTTTTAATGCAGACTGTGTCCACCACCCAGGCTCCTATTTCCAGGTCAGCACCCCATTGGGAGAGGAGGGCCAGGGGGCCCCCCCAGCTCGCCTTCTCCTTAGCTGCCCCCTGTGTCTTCACACGCCCTTTCTTGTCCCCGGTGGTCTGATCAAGAGTCGGGCGGGCGCAGCGCTGGCTCCTGCAGCCGGGGAAGGACAGCCAGCCAACAGGAAAACAACAGGTGAGCTGTGAACAGTCCCCTTCTGTGCCTCGGGCAGAGTGTCTGTCCAGGCGACCGTGGGGCCACAGGAACTTCCAGAACCTTCTGTCTCTGCAGGTGTTTTAGGAACTTGGCCTCAGCGCTTCAGTGACCCATATTTTATTACCTTTCAGGTTTCTATAATTCATCATTCACTCCTTTCTGAAAACCTAGAATGAAAGTTTAGCAGCTCAGTGCCCCGGTCTCCCTCCACGCTCTCCCCAAACACATCGGCCTGTTTGTTCTCTTTCATCCCGGTTCTTCCTGCTGCATTCTGCCTGCTCAATGGGGAAAGAGCGAAACCGGATGGCTGGACCCAGTGCGGGGAAATGACTTCAGAGCCACCTTTGTTTCCCCTCATTCCTTTGAGTACACTTGGCCCCGCGTCTCTATGAAAGGGCTTGTTTGAACCGTTGGAGCATCTAGCCAGAGAGGGATGCTGTGGCCAGAATCGCTTGCATCTTTTCAGGCTGCCTGAGACTCTGGGTTCAACTGCCAAATTTTTGCAACAAAACTAACCATGACATTGGACATTGTGTTATAAATTAGCCACAGCCTTCCAAGCAAATTGTCTCTTTTCATTGTATTAGTGTAAGCCTTTGGAACATTTGGCTTCAGCTTCTGACTTCAGGGAGACTCAGGGGCTCTATTTTGTGGTGCCCCAAACCAACCCTTTAGACATCGAGTTGCAAGGGGAACATCCCTGTCTTAATCGACAGTTATCCTCATCACATCGACCGAGAGGCTCTCTGGCCGTTCCATTCCATTTCTCGGGTGGTTCTGCCCATATGTTTTTAAGCTTTAATGTGGCAAAACTCTCTTCTGTTTTTCTCTTTGTTTTTTTCAAAACCAAAAAAACTGTATTTAGCTTTTTATAAAGTTTTTCATGGGCTTATTTAGATGTTTTTTAAAAAATAGTCCTTTTCAGATAGATAGTGAAAGTTGCTAAAATATCAGATTTTTGAGACCTAATGGCATGTATAATCTCAACTCTTGGTAGTCACAGAAGTAATGAAAATCTCTCTTTCTACTAGGTGACCCTGAAGTTGACCAAAAGAGAAAGAGAGAGAGAGAGAGAGAGAGAGAGAGAGAGAGAGAGAGAGAGAGAGAGAGAGAGAGAGACTATGCCCTCCATGTGAGCGCTATCACCACTGGAGCTACATCAATGGCCAAATAACCTTTTGTTATGAAAAAAGGAATCTCAAAAAATATAAGCTGCTATCTGATTCATAGTCCTATTTTTCCTTGAACTTTCTTCCACCAACAAATAAATAAATCTCACAGGATAAATCTGGACTCAGACATTATCTTAAGTAGTAACCCTTACAAAATCAGGTCCAAATGGTATTTATGAACAATGAAATAGAATCAACTTCCTTATAATATTTGCAAAACACACCTACCATGTTTGATCATCTCTAGTGTTTTAATTATAACATGGGATGTTGCATGACTGCCTGTTTCCTGCACTGGTAAGGGGAAATGTGACAAGACCATCCTATTAAAATAACATTGTAAGTAACTCTAGCAGCACAGCAGTAAAAAACAATGTGATTAACTTGCACCCCCAATTGAAGTTGATATTGTTTCAAAATTCCCAGCAGGAATCTTTAGTTAACCTGAACCCTTCCTATACCTTCATTCTGCCCCAGGTGAGAAGAGCTGTCAGCAAGGAGCACCTCTGCAGCAGAGAGTACTTAGCTGAGGGTAATTTATCTCCTCCCGTTTTCTCTCTCTGCTTTTCCCTCTACCCAGAAAGAAGCTGAGGGCCCCTCTCTCTGCAGCTCTTTCCCAGGCCTCTGTATTTCAGGCGGAGTGACATTCCCCTGGGGTGGGGGATCCTGTAGGGGGCAGAGGTAGGGTGCTGCTCCCCTTCTCATCACAACAGTGTGAACTTCAGCAGCTCCTGGTAATTAAACTTTCCAATGAAGTCTGACCTTCTTAAAGTAGCACTTTAAAACATGAACTCCATTACTTCACTATAGGTCCAGGCTCCAACCAGGTTTTTTATGTGTTTTTTTAAAGATTTATTTATTTATACAAGAACCAGAGTACAGGTCAGAGGTGCAGGAGGGTGAGAGAATTCGCCAGACGCAGAGCAGGGGGCAGAACAGGCAGAAGGACTGAAGACACTACTGAGAGGAGCAGCGGGCAAGGCAGGAGAGGTCTGCCGCGCCATGTGGGAATCTCCCTGGCCGGCCAGGAATCGAACCCAAGCTGCAGAGGCTGTGGACAGCTTCACAGTGTGGCGCTCAACCCGCTGCGCCACCTGGGAGGCCCTGGCTCCAACCAGTTTAATAGCATGTTTTAGCAAAGCCCACCATGGACACTTCGCTGGCCTTCTACATGAGGACAGTGTCTCTCGAGGGACGATAGGGGGCTTGGGGCAGTGGACATGCCTGTGCTTACCGAGGAGGTAGATGGTGTCCCACCCCAAACACTCGTTTCCTCCCCTCCCCCGACACCCACTGAGGCCTCAGGTCTCCACTGCCTGCCATTTCAAAAGGTAGGGTTTCTTCACCCAAAGCAAGGGTGGACAGCAGGGTGGGCGGATGGCGGGAGACACTCTAGGTTTCTCTATAAGGAAAAGGAAGCCTGTCCCCCCCACACACACACACACACACTCTTTTTGGCCAAGACAAGAGTGGTTGTTAAGGCAGATGCAAGTTGCTCCCCAAGCATGTCCTGAATGTGGGAGGCCACGCAGCTGCCTCCCCTTGAGACGGCCCACAAGCTCCTGCCAGGGACTATAATGACTTGCTGCCCTTGCCAGCTGTCACACTTTGCATGCCGCTGGAGCTCCGGTCCAGCAGAAGGACCATCCAAGTTACCAGTTTCAACGGGTGCCAAACCCGGGGCTCATGCTGGGCCCATACGGCCACCCGGAGCCCCCTCCTGGGGCTTCCCCAAAAGCACTCAGCTCAGGCTGCCCAAGCAAGCAAGCAAGGAGTCCTTCTGCCCCAAGACCGAGCTGTGGCAAGGTCAAGAACTGGTGGGAACCCTCAGAGACACCCCTAGAAAAGAGAGACACTTGGGGGGAGGAGCAGCACACTTGTTTCCACATCTTTAATTCTGGGGGTGCCCTGACCTGTTCGTGGGGCATATAGGGGTGC
This sequence comes from Talpa europaea, assembly GCF_964194135.1. Lineage (NCBI taxonomy): Eukaryota > Metazoa > Chordata > Mammalia > Eulipotyphla > Talpidae > Talpa > Talpa europaea. The sequence continues at coordinate 140,088,666 of NC_140070.1, forward strand.
TGCTTAGGCCACTCTTCTCTAGGTTCTAGCTTGTCCTTCTCACTCACATGTCCTCCTGTTGGCATGGAGAGGCCCAGGGGCTCCCAAAGAGGATGTGGACAGAGGAGGAAGCTGGATGTTTACCCCAATTTAGCACATCAGCTACAGGACAGAGAAGTGCTTTGGGGGATGGGTGGGCATTGCCAGAGGGGGGCTAATGCATGTTTCAGGGAGATGGCTCCTGGGGACTGTCTCTGCTGGGACATGGCTGAAGCCACGGGAGTGGTCCACGCTGGTCCTCAGGCCTTCCTCCCAGTGCCCCACACTCCCCATCAGGGGCCTGGAAGCCTGATCCAAATAGAGAGAATTCTGGAAGTCGATGCTGACAGTGTCACTTTCCCTCCTTTCTGAAGGTACTTTGTCAACCCCAGAAACACACTCCCTCTGAGAACCTCACTTTCATCCTGGACAGCAGGGACTTTCAGTGTCCAGCTCACAGGGTCGCCTGAAGGACCAATTGCAAAAGCGTCTCTAAAAGTGCCTTGTTTTTATGGTTAATCATTCTAAAAGTCACCTTTCCTCTCCATTCTTTACAAAGCTGAAAACTGCTGGCAAGAAAGCTTCACTCTGCTTCCATCACATCGTAATGAAAATGCCCCTTGACCGCTAATTTTTGGCAGCTTTCACCTTCTCCCTAACTTTCAACACAAAAATTGCTCCATGTCACAGGGTAAACTATTTCATTTAGAACTTTTTATTCATTCGTTACTGAAAAGCTCTTCATTATCCTGAAAATAAAATAAGCTGCTTTGAAAGGCAGACAGAACAAATGGTAAAAAGATTATGAGGGTCTGACTTAGCTGCTTGAAACTTTCTAGACTATCCCTTTGGCCTCTCTCCTTCCTGGCTAATACAGTGCCACTGACAGCTCAGCTCCTGCATTCCAAGGTCTCTTGCTTCCCCCCCACCCCACCCCTGCCCCCGCCAGGGTGGGGGGGGGGGCCCAAGTGAATTCCCAACACCACATCCTGCCAGGGCCTCCCTAGGGTCAGGTGTCCCTATGAGGCTAAGCTGCTTCCCTCTTTGTGAAACTTAGAGGAAACTCTTGAACTCTAGCATTATTGGGAGATTGTACATTTCAAGAGATGAGCCTGTTAGCTAGTGAAGATTCTAGATCAATCCCTAGACATCCCCTGGATGCAGTAGTGGCAACACAGCATGCTGGGCTTTGGGAGGATACAGAAATGAACAGGTGGTCCCTGCCCTCAAAATAATGAGGGCAGAACGCAGAGCTGATGTGCACCATCTAGGCCCTGAGGAAACTCCTCTATGGTTTACCAAGCATGATGAGAGAAAGAGAGAGAAGACCCCAAGGCTTCAGGAAGGAAGTAATGTCAGAGCTGAACCTGAGGCATGGGCAGATGTCACCGGTGATGAGAGGTTGGGAAGCAGAAATCAGAGTGAGCTCCAGTGTGGGGGTGGGGTGGTAATAAGAACAGAGCAGCCCCCAAATCAGCAAGTGCAGCCAGTGGTCTCCTGGAGCTGAAATCTATCCCCATGGTGGAAAAGCTCTCCCATAGCACCCCTTTTCTTATCCCAGAGAACAACAGAGTGAGAGCAACTCAATTTCTACTGTATTCGACATCGACACTGTCCAATAGAACTTTCTGTGAGGGCGGAAATGTTGTCTATCTGTGCCGCCTCAGTAGATGGCCACTCTACTGGCAGCTGATGGCTCCTGGTAGCTCCAGGTGGTGTGAAGCAGTGCTGGAGCAACAGGGAGCTAACTTTCTAATTTATTACAATTGGTCAGACTTCAGTAGCTCTGGGGGCTAGTGGCTACTGTATTAGACAGGAGACGTTACCCCAGCCTCGCTTCCCCACGCCTCTTTACCATGTCACGACAAGAAGCCAAGGTAGACAGTACATCCTGCCATGGCCACCAACCAACAAAACACTGTTGAGCTTGAAGAAAGGGTAGACTCAGCCCTGCCCTCAAAGGAGAGAAGAGTGTGGGGGTGTTTTCTTATCTTTGTTTAGTTTCCTTTCTCATAAGAGGCCAGTTTCTGTGTGAGTTTTACTTAAGCAAGTCACAGATAGAACAAACACACGTCCCTTTTGGGGGAGAAAGAAACCCAACACGAAAAGCTCCTGAGTCCCTAAAGACGTTTTAATCAGAAGTGGGGGAGGGGGTGGTGAGTGCCAGGCACTAACCAAGCTGCTTGGCTGCTGACTGAGCCCAGAAATGTACTTCTCCAAACCTGGCAGGAAATCGCCTACTTTGAAAAATGGTTTACACCATATTCGTAGCAGCCTTCTTGACAGGAGCCAAAAGGGAGACGCAAGGCACGTGTGCAGCCAGGGAGGAAGGGATGGTCAAACGGGCTGTCCACATCCACGGGAATACTTTCCAGCATTTGAAAGAAAGGAGACCCCGACACGAGCTACAAGGATGGGCCTTGAGGACATTGTATTAAATGGCACAAGCTGGCGTGTAAAGGCAAATACCGTAAGATTCCAGGTAATGAGGTAACTGGAGTAGTCAAGTCCAGACCAGAGAATGGGGTGGCCGCGAGCAGGGTGGCCAGGAGTGGGGTGGCCAGGAGCGGGGTGGCCAGGAGTAGGGTGGCCAGGAGTGGGGTGGCCAGGAGTGGGGTGGCCAGGAGCGGGGTGGCCAGGAGCAGGGTGGGCGGCGGTCATTGGGGAATCGTCTACTGTGCACACAGCCTCACTCTGCACCACGACGAGTCTTCTGCACCTGCAACAGGTCAGCACTTAACCCCGCTGACCGGTACCCTTGCAAATGGCTAAGATGGTAAACTTCATGTTAAGTGCGTTTGGCCCCAGCTAAAACAGCAAACAAACACGCGCGTGTGTTCCAACAAGCACAGGCAGCGGGGACAGGACTTCCAGCCAGCGCGACAACAGGTCCTTCCCGAAGGACCGCACTCCAACCCTTCCCCCAAAAGGCGCCGGCTCCCCCTCCCTCCCGGGGCCGGTCCTGTGACACTCGCGGGTGCTGACAATAACCTCCTTGAGCGGTGCCAGCGGCACCTCCGCGCCGGCCCGGATCGCGGGTGGCCAATGGGCAAGCGCCTGCGCCCGGCCTCGCGTCTCCATTGGCTGCGCGCGGCGGCCCCGGGCCCCGCAGGTTCCCAAGCGGGGCTTAAAGGGGTCGGGCGCGCCCCGCGGCCCCGCCATCGGCTCCCCGCGCGCAGGTCCGCGGGGAGGGGCGGCCTGCCGCAGGGCCCACCCCGGGGCGTTCCTGAAGGGCGCCCTCGGCGGCCCCGCCGCCCCCCAGATGTACTATGCGGTTTCCCAGGCGCGCGTGAACGCGGCCCCCGCGACCATGCTGCGGCCACAGCGGCCCGGAGACGTGCAGCTCGGGGCGTCCCTGTACGAGCTGGTGGGCTACCGGCAGCCGCCCTCCTCCACGTCCTCCGCCTCCTGCTCTCCCGCGGCGCCCCTCCTCCCCAAGGCGGCGCGCGAGAAGCCGGAGGCCACCGCCGAGCCGCCGGGCTCGGGACCCGGGTCCGGCGCGCACGCGGGCGGCGGCTCCCGGGCAGACGCCAAAGAAGAGCAGCAACAGCAGCTGCGGCGCAAGATCAACAGCCGCGAGCGGAAGCGCATGCAGGACCTGAACCTCGCCATGGACGCGCTGCGCGAGGTCATCCTGCCCTACTCGGCGGCGCACTGCCAGGGCGCGCCGGGCCGCAAGCTCTCCAAGATCGCCACGCTGCTGCTCGCCCGCAACTACATCCTGCTGCTGGGCAGCTCGCTGCAGGAGTTGCGCCGCGCGCTGGGCGAGGGCGCCGGGCCCGCCGCGCCGCGCCTGCTGCTGGCCGGCCTGCCCCTGCTCGCCGCCGCGCCGGGCTCCGTGCTGCTGGCCCCGGGCGCCGTGGGGCCGCCCGACGCGCTGCGCCCCGCCAAGTACCTGTCGCTGGCGCTCGACGAGCCTCCGTGCGGCCAGTTCGCGCTCCCGGGTGGCGCCGCGGGCGGCGGCGCGGGCGGCCCGGGCCTCTGCACCTGCGCCGTCTGCAAGTTCCCGCACCTCGTCCCGGCCGGCCTGGGCCTGGCGGCCGTGCAGGCGCAGTTCACCAAGTGAGACCCGGCCCGGGCTCGGGGCGCCACCTCGGCCCGGCCACTCGCGCCCCCGAGCCCTGCGCCCGGGGAGAGCCGGACCGAGCCAGGAGCGCATTTCGAACCTTTTCATCCAGAAGAAGGGACTGTCGCGCGTGCCCTTCCCGGCCCCCACCGCGGGGACGTCGGTGACCCAAGCGGATGTTGGACCGAGCGTGAGCGCCGTCTGGGGTCCGGGGTGGACTCCCGCTGCGGGGGGCAGCCGCGCGCGCCCCAACCCCACGCTCACCCCGCGCAAAGTCCCCAGGCCCCTGTGCGCTTCGCGGGGGCGGGGGATTTCGCCAAGCGGCGCTCGCCCTGGGGGCGGCGGAGGCCAGCCCGGAGCGCGACTGCTCACGCGGCAGCACCCACGAGCCGGGGGACCGGGGTGCTCTCCGCGAGCGGGGGCGGGGGGTTCCCTTCTCGCGAGCCAGAGGACACTGGCCCAGCGCCGTCAAGGGAGGCAGCCGTACCTCAAGCAGCCGAGAAGAGCCAGTTAGTAGGTGCAGATTGTCCCGGGCGGAGCAGACAGACGGTCCGACGAGGCGGCCAGACGGCGGGCGGGCCGTCGCGGTGCTGCGGGAGGGAGCCATGACAACTCCGGGGTCACTGGGGGTGCTGGGTCTGCTCGCCTTCGTACCCCGGCGGTTAGAGTGCAATTTCTGAGGATCGCAGGCGTTTGGGGCGTTTTGTTGGCGGAGATTATTCGCTCTTAAATCATGGAGTCTTCTTAGAAAGACAGTTGAGAACTCGGGGCGCACCGTTTTGTCCCTCTTCCCCGAAGATACACAGCTTGCTTAAAAAACAAACATTTGAGCTTGCCTAAAAACAAAATCCAACCACCTTTCCCGGAGACGGTGTTCCTGGTGTACTAAAATAGTTAACAAGGCATTGCACAGTCGCTGTCCGGCCAGAACGCACAATCGCTAATAAGCGCTCGGCCCCGCCAAAAGGCGCGGGGCGGCCGGGAGCCCCAAATGCCCGCGGCTCGGCGGGGCCCTGGCCGGGAGCGCGGCCACCGCGGGCGGGGATGGCGCTGGGCGCGCGCTGGGCCACTCCCGGGCCGGGTCTTCCCGCGACTTGGCGGTGGAAGAACTCGGTTGATGGCCCGTCCTGGTTTTGTTACAGACGTTAACAAATGACTTCACCCAAGATAATGTTATGATCTCTCAACAGCTTGCTTTGATTTTTCTGTTTAAGGTTCTGGGTTGTGGGTAGCAGCCGAATTTAACTGGCGTATTATTTTATCTCTAACTTTGTTTCGTTGCGCGGTGAAGAATCAGCAAAATAAAACATTGAAAGACCCGACATTCTTTTTGTCTGGTTTGTTAAATAACAACAGTGTCCCGATGGCCCCTCAGCCTCGGAATGATGGTCAGTAGGTAAATCACGGGGGGTTCGAACATTTTTTAAAGCTGACTTCCTGATTTGTAAAAATAATCCGATGAACAGGCAAAGGGAGGTCGAGGTCAGGCATCAGGTGACAAGGTAAGGACTGTGGGGGAGTGGGCAGGTGAGAGACGGGAGGGGGACGGTCCCAGGAATTAATTCTTAGGCAAGTTTGGGGGATGGGTTTGTTTTGAAATACATTTATTACAAGATTATTTTATATCTCAACATCTTAGAAAGCTGTCTTTTCTCTCATCGTGGACAGACGCTTAAATCACATCACAGAGCTGTGAGATCCCCCCAGCCCCTTTTAAATAAGGTTGGAGCGTTTTCTAGAAAATAATGACCTTGGACATCATTTTATTCTAAGATGTGAAGCTCTCTGTGCAGCTGGGAGGTTACCAAGAATATGGAATATCTCACTTGCTCATGTGCAATAAGCCATTTCCTGTCTTGGGGCTATTGACAAAGTTCAACCACTGTTGCAAAGCGAGGAATAATGTCCCTTTAATCTGTAGAAAACTGAAGAAAATCCAGGTGAGCTGACTTAGTCTCATCTATGTGATTTATTGGAGGCATGTGTGTGTGTGTGTGTTGGGGGAAAATGATCATTCACTCTGGGAACACGCAGGAGTTGGGGAAAGTGCTGGAAAGATGGAATCACCTCCCCTGCCTTCCAGGCTGTCTGTTTCCTCAAGGAGGAGGCAGGAGAAGACAGAGACGTAGCTCTGCTCACCTCACCAACCGTTGCAGGGAAGGAGTTCTCATTCTTCCTGGATTCTGCTTCAGAAAAGTCCCCAGCTCTTTAATAAGTAAACTTGATGGGTGGCCTTCTGTTTATTCAATCCCTGTCCCTGCCCACCTGACAGGGAACAGAAAGGTGAAGATCAAAGAGCTAAACAAAACCAAATGAGGTCCTTCCTGGGAAAAAAAATGTCTAGGATATTAGAAATGACCGATTCTTCCCACAGTCTCGACTCTACCACCCAGATGCCACCATTATTCAAAAAACTGTCTCTGAAAGAAGCAGAAAGCCACAGGTGAAAGCTGCCTCCCTCCTATGCTACTTAAAAAGTGCCCGTACATGTAGAAAAGGTAGCAGCCTATATAATTTTTATTTAAGAAAATCACACCCTATCGTGCTTGCCAGAAAATCTAAGAATTGTTTGAGTGTCATCCAAATATTTCAGTTATCACTTGCATCTTATTGGCCACTGTGCCGAGCAACGTTAGCAGACCTGCTCCTTGTAAGGAATTTACGTTCTGAAAAGCAGCGTTCCTGTGCACTCGGGACTCCTGTGGGATAAGAGAGGGAAAGGCCGTTCCAGCTGGCATCAGGAATGCAAAATTAGAGACCTCTCAACACAGGTCCCTGGCCGGCAGTGTTTCTGGGGGTGCTCAGTGAGTAAGGCTAGATGTATTTATTGTAGAACGAGGAGATGCTTTTGAAAATCTCCAAGCAGGCTTTTCACAGAAGAAAGACGTTTGAGTTGGTCTTTGAAGGTCCTGGGAAAGCAGAGAGGGTGAAGGCGGGCTTCTCGAGTTAGAGCCCGGAGCCCGCAGAGGCAAAAAGAGGAGCTTGTGTTGATTTTTGTGTATGGTGTGAGGTGGTGGTCAAGCTTCATTCTTTTGCATGTAGCGACCCAGTTTTCCCAGCACCATTTATTGAACAAACTTTCTTTGCTCCAATGCATAGTCTTTGCTCCTTTGTCAAAGATTAGTTGACCATAAATCTGTGGGTTTATTTCTGGATTTTCTATTCGATTCCATTGGTCTGTATGTCTGTTCTTGTTCCAATACCATGCAGTTTTGATGATTATGGCTTTGTAGTATAGTTTGAAGTCTGGGAGTCTGATGCCTCCATTCCCTTCTTTTTTTTTCAGGAGAGCTTTGGCTATTCGGGGTTTTTTGTGATTCCATATGAATTTCATCAATAATTGTTCTATTTCTTTGAAGAATGACATTGAAATTTTGATTGGAATAGCATTGAATCTGTATATTGCTTTTGGAAGGATGGCCATTTTAATAATGTTTATTCTTCCAATCCATGAGCAGGGGATGTCTCTCCATTTCTTTGTGTCTTCTTCTATTTCTTTTAACAGTGTTTTATAGTTTTCTTTGTATAGGTCCTTTACCTCTTTTGTTAGATTTATTCCCAAATATTTGATTTTTTTTGTTTCAATAACAAAAGGGATGGTCTTTTTGATTTCTTCTTCTTCAGATTTATTGTTTGTGTATAGGAAGGCTACTGACTTTTGCGTGTTGATTTTGTATCCTGCCACTTTACTGAACTGATTGATGAGTTGAATTAGCTTTTCTGTGGAGTTTTTGGGGTTCTCTATGTATAATATCATATCGTCTGCAAATAGTGATAGTTTGACTTCTTCTTTTCCTATTTGGATTCCTTGGATGTCTTTCTCTTGTCTTATTGCCCTGGCTAGGACTTCCAGTATTATATTGAAAAGCAATGGTGAGAGTGGACATCCTTGTCTTGTTCCAGATCTTAATGGAATTGCTTTCAGCTTTTCACCATTGAGAATGATACTGGCTGTTGGCTTGTCATAGATGGCCTTTATGATGTTGAGGTATGTTCCTTGTATCCCAAGAACTTCAAGGGCTTTTATCATGAATGGGTGTTGTACTTTGTCGAAAGCTTTCTCAGCATCTATTGATATTATCATATAGTTTTTATATTTCTTTTTATTGATGTGTTGGATAACGTTGATTGATTTTCGGATGTTAAACCATCCTTGTGCCCCTGGAATGAATCCAACTTGGTCGTGGTGAATTATCTTATGGATACATTGTTGGATTCTGATAGCTAAAATTTTATTGAGGATTTTTGCATCAACTCAAAATGGATTAAAGAACTAGACATAAGACCTGAAACCATAAAATATATAGAAGGAAATATAGGCAAAACACTACGTGATTTGCACATCAAAGACATCTTTACAGACACATCACCCAAAGCAGTGATAGTGAAGGCAAAGATAAACAGCTGGGACTATATCAAATTAAAGAGCTTTTGCACAGCAAAAGAGACAATAACAAAAACAAAGAGAAACCCCACCAACTGGGAGAACATTTTTGCACCCAACACTAATGATAAAGGACTGATCACAAAAATCTGCAAAGAGCTGATGAGACTCAACAACAACAAAGAAAATAATCCAGTCAAAAAATGGGCAGAAGAGCTTAAAAGAAACTTCTCTGAAGAGGAAATGCAAATGGCCAACAGGCATATGAAAAAATGTTCAACATCACTTGTCATCAGGGAAATGCAAATCAAAACTACCATGAGATACCATCTTACACCAGTGAGAATGGCACATATTAAAAAAACTAGCAACAACAAATGTTGGCGAGGGTGTGGAGAAAAAGGAACTCTTCTGCACTGTTGGTGGGAGTGCAAACTGGTCCAACCACTGTGGAAAGCTGTGTGGAGATTTCTGGACCTACTAAACATAGAGCTTCCATATGACCCAGCAATTCCACTCCTAGGTATGTACCCAAAGGACACAGAAACATCAATTCCAAAGAACACCTGCACCCCTATGTTTATAGCAGCACTGTTTACAATAGCTAAGCTTTGGAAACAACCCAAATGCCCAAAAATAGATGACTGGATCAAGAAGATGTGGTACATATATACCATGGAATATTACTCAGCATTCAAAAAAGATAAACACATGCAATTTGCTGCAACATGGATGGCGCTGGAAGGGATCATGCTCAGCGAAATAAGCCAAAAAGAAAAAGAAAAATACCGGATGGTCTCACTCATAGCAGGAATCTAGAAAACTTAAATAATGGACCAGGAAAATGAATAACTATAAGAAAGTGAAAATCAAAATCAACAAAAAACTATGAACCAGAGACACTTTTAGGGGGGCGGGGGCGGGAGGGGAGGGATTGGGGTCAGAATGGGGGGCTGCAATTGTATGGGGAATATAACAATAAAATTTATTAAAAAAAAAAAAAAAAAAAAAAAAAAACTGCAATTTTGAAATGATAAAAAAAAAAAAAAAAAAAAAAAAAAAGAGGAGCTTGTGGCCTGATGCCAAGAAAGGTCCTTTCACAGGGTCAACCACCCACAAGCCCTCCCAAGCCCTCCCTGTGAACAGAACCTAAGAGGAAAATAACACGAGGTCCCGAGAAATTAAGGTGTCCTGCATGTGGGAGGCCAGGTGAGCAATCAGAAAGAGGGAGCACATTAAATGCACTATGGGATTTACCTGGCTGCGGTCAGGGGCTATTTATGGGTATCTCCTCTAAGGGAGACTGATTACACCGAAGATGAAAATGCAACCTTGGGAAAGGTGTATGTAACTCAGAAGTTACGAGTCCCCTGTAACTCAGAAGATACATGTTCCCATCTAAGAGGAGGCTCCTCTCACACCTGGAAAGTGTTTGCATTGACCAAAGTTAACTCTACAGTGGCGCTCCCCAGTCAGGGTGGCCCATCTGGTCCTTGTTGCCTTCCAGGTATGCAGATGAGTCAGACTAAACCCCCAAAATGAAGGGAGCCTGAAGGAGGGCTTTTCTTTGCGCCACATGATGGTACTCTATAAATTTGCCAAGAGAAAGGCAATGCTGGGAAGAGTCCCTGGACGGAAGCTTCTCCGTGACCCGTGACCGTGACCCGTGACCGTGACCAGCGGGCACACGCACCTTGATGGGCCTCCCCTGCTCCTTCCCTGCACACTCAGCAAATGTCAATAAGGGGATTACGCCTTCTCTGACGGTGGCTCAAGGAGCCGCAAACTGAAAACTTGCTGGTTTCTCTAAGACACAGAATTACTTTTCTCAAGCAGGTTTTCATTGTTGAGCAAAATCCTGTTCTCAAGCTGGGTGCAATTTATCCCCCCAAATATGGGATGGGAGACTACACCAGCGGGCCCCTCCTTCAGACCTACGCAGACACCCAGCTGGCTGCTTGCGGGGTCTGCAGGACTTTCTTCAAGATGTTCCCCCAGCCCAGCATCAAAGCTGCAGCTCCGGATCAGACATTAAGTTCTTTCTGCTTATGTGGGAAGATGCTTCCCTCAAAAGACTGTCCCCTTTGCTTCTGGCCGATGATGGCAGACCAGAGCTCGGGCTCTGGTCAACAAATAGGTCAATTGGTGCTTGGGGGGCAGGGGGAACACCTGAATTGAAAGCAAAGGGATGCACCCTCGTGGGCAGCTTCCCTGGTGACCACAAAGCACAGAGCACCCAGGTGCCACATAAACCTGAGTCCCACTGAGTGCCAATGGGGCACGGGGCCCTGGCAGTGATCCCCAACCTCCTCCCTACTGAATGAGGCAACAGAGGCCAGGAAGTCCAAGAGCCACTCTCAAGGCCACACAAGTAGTGGAGGTGGACATGCCAGGGACCAGCACCTGCTCTGGGGGAGCAAAAGCTCCTTCCTTGGTTTGTCCTGGTGGGGCCTGCCTCTCCTGGAAACAGGAGTCCTGGCAGGAGCTCCCTCCCCGCCAGCTGAGCCCACTCTTCCTGCCCTCCCACCCCTGCCAAAAGTCCCCAGCTTCAGGCCATTTCCAGCCTCTCTGCTCAACCCTCATTCTGCCCAGGAGAGACAGAGGGGGGCCAGCTCCCTGCCAGGTGACCTGGCTACAGTCGCCTGAACTTTTTTCAGCAGCCTCGCCCCGATCCCCGAGGGAGATCCAGATTGGTGACAGGGAGAAGCAGAGGTGAGGCAAACCCTGGGGACATCCCCTGATGGTTACATGTTTGTTATTAGGGTTTCAGAAAGCAACTTCTAGAAGCGAGGAAGTAGACAGCTGACAGTCGAACCAGCAGGGCAGCGAGGAAAGCAGCGTCTTGGGGAAGAACAAGGGGTCTCCTGCACCAGCACCTGACCTTGTCTCCAGCGGGCCTCAGTGTTCTGACCCTGGCGCACCTGGTTCTCTCAGCAGCGTGGCCTCTGCTGGCCGCGTGCTTTCCATGGATGCGGTGATCCTCCCGGGGCTGCTTGGCAGTGGTTAAGTGCTGGCTGCCACCCACACCGAATCCCAGGATAGAGGACACACACCCCTGACAGTGGGCTCTGCACCTGCAGCACCAGCCAGAGGTAGGCAATGGGCCTTGGAAAAAGGCTCACCATGCACCCCAGCCCTGGGATCCAGGGGGGCTACTGTGTCCCAGAAGTTTCTAAGTAACGTGGGTGACTCCTTAGCGAATGGCAAGGCCATACAAGCCTTCATAGTAACAAGATCAGTGGAGAATGTTCATCGATGGGGTGGCCAGAGAGGAAGAGAGAGAAGACAGGAGAAGAAAGACAGGAAAGATAAGAAGAGATTGAGAGAGAAAGAGGAGAGCAGGAGGGAGAGGGAGAGAGACTCAGGAGCAGGCAGGCAGAACTGCAACAGCGCAGAATATAAATAGCAGTGGCGGCACGCTAACAGCATGCTGACTGGGCATCAAACACCAAGCCTGTGAGGCCAGACTTCCTTCGGTGGGCTATTCCGTCTCTGTTGTATAAGATCTGGTGAGGGGGCGATCAAGGGAGCTGAGGCCAGTTGAGGGGAGTCCTAGAAGTCAGACACTGAAAGAAAAGAAGCCTTGTCTTAGGGAGGGAGAGTCCCCCAGGGCTGGCCTCTATCACATCCTCTGCTGTCAAGGTTGTGGCCCCTCCACACCCCCCACCCTGGGTCTGAATAGACGTAATCCCGAGGACTTAGCACGTCCCAACACACGCTTGTGCCTGTACCTCCTGTTCTGCTGGGGGGCTGGAAGGAGGGTGGGGCGAGCTGTTCCATCCTCCAGTCCTGGGAGCCAGGCTGAGTTCAAGGGCAATCAAACTCACATCTCCTCTCCCATCCTCCCTTCTGCCTCGCCATTCTTCTTTCCCTGTAAGTCGGCTCAGCACGGGCATCCATGGTGCCACCCCCGCCCCCACCGAGGGTGACCTTGGACTTGGTCCCTGCACCGCCAAGGTCTAATCATATAACCTGACTCACTGGGACGTAAATAAAGCAATGAATGCGAGTGTCAGCTCAGAGCCTATCTTTGGGGTTGTTTTTCTTGTGGTCACTCACAATTTTCACCCATAGCTAGAGACACGTCATTTACACGGCTGTGTGGCTGTCGGAGGTGTTGAGGAAGGCCTCCCATCTTCCTTGTGTCCCAAGTAGGGCCCATGACAGTACTGGATGGTGCCAAGAAAAAATCCACTGAGGGGCCTCCCTGGTGGCACAGGCAGTTGAGCACGGTGCTGTGAAGCTGTTCGCAGCCTCTGCAGCATGGGTTCGATCCCGGCCGGCCGGGGAGATGGCATGGCAGACCTCTCCTGTCTCGCCCGCTGCTCCCCTCAGCAGTGTATTTCGTCAGTCTGCCTGTTCTGCTCCCCGTTCTGTCTCTGGTGAATCCTCTCACCCTCCCACGCCTCTGGCCTGTATCCTGGTTCTTATATAGATTTAAAAAAATGGGTTTTTAAAAAAAATAATAAAGTTTAACTTCTCCGTTAAAAAAAATCCACTGAGAATGCACAGAACTGCCTGTTGAAATCCAGCTCCTGCTGGCACTGCCTCCAGCGCTGTGTCTTTCACTGCTTCTCCCAGGGAGCCCCGGCCATGGCCGTCCACGCTGGCTCTCAGGACCCTGCCGGGCGGGACCCCTGGCACTGGCTCTGAGCCCTGTGGAAGCCAAGTGCCTCTCTGAGGTGGAGAGAGGGAGGCAGCAGGGTTTCCTTCCCCTGGCCCAGTGGCTCGCAGACAATGGGTTCCTCAGAAGGCTTGGCCTTCCAGCTGTTCTGGCCACCGTGGCCACAAGCTGACTGGATGCCATTCTCTGCCCCGGGAGCGTCAGCTCGGCACAGCTCTAAGCGGGTTGTGGCGTGGGGTGTAAACACCAGGCTGGGTGAATGAAATCATGGCTGAGTCACCCTCACACGTGGAGGCTACAAAGAACTCAGTGGGGCCAGGAGAGGCTCTGGCAAGGTCTCTGTCGGACACCGCAGCCGAACCTCCGTCCAGCCAGGGCTGAGGGTGTTTCTCTGCGAGGGGCCAGCACAGCTGTTAGTTCATATCTGGTGTTTGTGCTCAGCTGCACGGGGCCATGGTGTCCGGAGCCAGTTTCAGCACATGTTCGGGAGTTTCCCGCGATAGCAGCATCTGAAAACCAAGAAGGATGGAAGGAAGACCTCCCTGGTGCTCAAAGTTGAAATAGTAATTATATTTTGGCACAAACTTATTCATTAAATGACCATCTGAGATGGTCAATAGGGCACAGCCGGAAAAATATTCTAGTGAATTAAACTTGTCTCCCAAAGTAAAACACGATAGACTGGGCCTACTTTTTGCTCCTTGAGTCTTAGGGGAAAATAGGGCATTGTAAGTCCTGCAAGTAGGGAAAAAACTAGGGTGCATCATGAGACCCTTTCTCTGGGTGCAAAATTTTAGGGGGCACCAAAAATCTCAGCTACCTCCCTAAATAATATTTTCATGCGACTTTTTTTTAAAAAATCAAAATTGGTGCAAAATTCCGGGATGAACAGAATATCAAAAGTTTAAATACAGTCAGGACCGAAGTCCTTGGAGGCCAACACAGCACTGGGGGCAGCCCCGACCCCTCCCAGTTGGCAAAGCCTATTTCTATGTGACCCACAAGGCCACAGCTCCCGAGTGCCCCTGTTTGTCACCGGCCAGGTGGGGAGGATAGAGAAAAGCAAGCACCCCAAGTGATGAACTTAGCCCACCCCCCCCCCCCAATCCCCTGGCAGTGTGAAGTCCCAGGGACCCAGAAGTGCCACAGGCTCAGCTTGGAGATAACGGCAGGTTCCAGTCTAGACTGCCACACCAGGAGAGTATTTTGGTAACATGACCACGGGAATTCTTTGGTGTCCCAGTGCACGTAAAAGTTATGTTTACACAAGGCTCTAGCAAGCGTGCAGTAACATTAAAAAAAAAGTACCTACCTCAATTAAAAAAATTCCTTACTGCTAAATAATGCGACACAGACACAAACAAAGCACATGCTGCTGGAAAAATGGAGCCATAGACTTACCGATAGACTTACTGGATGCAGGGTCACCACACACACTCGGGTTTAAATAAACAAGACGCCACCCACACTGCAAAGCACAGTGGAGAAGTTTGCCCTGGGCCCTGGCAGCCTGGGCTGGCGTCAGAACACTGGCTGCCAGTCCCGGCTGCACCAAGCCTGCGTTTCCATGTAAACTCTTTAAGCCTTGATGCCCTGTCTGAGACATGGCAGGGTCGCAGAGCTTACCTCCAGGGCTGATGGTGCCCTGGGCACTGGTCACAGCAGGAATCATTGTTACTGCAGACAAGCCCTGAGGCCATCTCACATTGCACACTTTTGCGGAGGGGATGACTCTGTTCCAGGAAGCAATTCCCATTCTATTCAGCTATTTACCGGGAGGCCGGCCTGACCGCGGGCAATGTGGGGTCCATGACATACATGTGCCCTGAGTTTGTGTCTCTTTAGACTCTGTTTGTTTGTTTTTTTTTAAAGATTGATTTATTTATACAAGCACTGGGTACAGTCAGAAACGCGGGAGGGTGAGAGAATTCACCAGAGCCAGAGCAGTGAGCAGAACAGGCAGACTGAGGAAGTACACCGCTGAGGGGAGCAGCGGACAGCAGGAGAGGTCTGCGCACCATGTGGGACCTTCCCCCAGCGGCAGGGGATCTAACCGGCACTGCAGAGGCTGCGGGCAGCTTCGCAACCCAGCGCTCAATGGCTGTGCCACCGGGGAGGCCCTTTGTTTTTTTTAAAGATTCATTTATTTATGCATACAAGAACTGGGGTGCAGGCCAGAGGTGCAGGCCAGGGGGCTCAGAGGATTCACCAGAGAGAGAGTGGGGAGCAGAACGGGCAGATCCCCTCTTTGAAGACTGTAAAACAGAAATGGTGCCATGGAGACCTGCACAGGCCTGAGGCCTGTCCGGTGGGCTCTTTTCCAGGCCTGCGCTAAGAGCCCCATAAGAATGAGGACAGTGTGTCCACGGAAACTCCATCCTCAAAATCCAAAGCCTGGTGGGAGGGGGCACCTTCCTCTGCCAGCCCGGGGTTCAGGCTTTCACTTCACCAGGAGGGGGCATGTGCGGGGATCTGGAAGCCTGGGGACCCCATGCTGGGATGGCCAGACCCAAGTGGACTTGTCCATCACAGAGAAGGAGCATGGAAGTGTGGTTCCAGGACACCCCAGGCCGAAATGAGTAAAGTAAAGGGGCTTTGTTTCCCAAGCAGTGTTGCCGCTCACACGCTGCTGTCCCTCCACCGACCTTCACCCGGGGAGACCCTCCACGTGGCTTTCCAAGGGGCTGCCCCTGTGTGCGTTCCCACCAGGTTGTAGAACGCTCCCTTTCCCCCACACCCACACCAGCATTCCTTGTTTCCAGTTGTTTCAATGTGGGCCATTCTCCCTGGTGTGAGGTGGTGTCTCGTTGTGGTTCTGATTTGCATTTCCCTGATTATTAGCGACACTGAACATTTTCATGTGCGTGTTGGCCATTTGTATTTCTTCTTTGGAGAACAACACCTGCAAGCTGACCTTGGATCTGAGGCACACAGCAGGGGAGGGGCAGGGAGAGGGATCAAAACAGGGGAGGGAAGAGCACAAGGGTCGGTGGTGATGGGTCACAGGTGCTGTGGTGTTGGGAGCAGGACGGGAACTACACCCGAGGGGAGAAATCTAACACTGTCCAAAAATTAGCCATGACATATGAAATTTAATTAATTAATTAATTTTAAAAAGCACCTTCACCCTGGAAGATGACGCCACAAGACACAGTTTGTCTGTCAGGCTGTGGTGACCGTCGTCTGGCAGTCTGTGCAGAGGAAACATCACGCCTGGCCGATCCATCAGTGTGAAAATTGCTGCCGCCGAAGAGGTGTGCCTGGTTCAAGGGCCCCCGGGGTGGCCGATTGGCCTCTTCGTCCAGAAGACCCCACCTCCAGAGAAAAAAACTATTTAAGTTCCTTTCTAAATATAAATATTCTCATTTGAAATATTAAAAGAAAACCCACAGAATTTGAAAAGAGCTCCCTTGTGAGAGTTTGCTAACTATCCTTGACCATTCTAGAGTGGCCTTCCCTCATTCTCAGCAGCTTAAAATATGTTAAGAGCCTTTGAATCAAAATTTGAGTTCCGGGATGCCTGAATGACTGTTTTCACACTGAAACTGTTGCTAAGAGAAATGGAGAGGAGACTTCGGAACGGCCTTCTAGGACAATTCTTTTCAAAAGTGAGATCTTTGTTATTTTTTGGATAATAAAATGACTATATATATAGTCGTCCACAACTTAGTCCATTTCGAGAGGAATACACCAGAAAACAGACAAGGCCTGGACTTCACCACTCCCAGAAAGTCACTGTCAGCGACACCCTGACAGACTCCGTTATGACTTCTCTCTGCAGAGAGTCGAGCAGATAGTAGAGATCAGAATTCAGCTGTGCCCACGCTCCTGCAACCGCCTTCACTCCTGTAGTCATGGGTGCTTGCTATCCTGATAAATATGTTCCCAGAGCACCATTTTACCCTGGATCCCACTGGAGGTTACCCTGGGGCTCACTGAAGTAACTCCTTGAAAATGAACATCTCACTGCTTGGTCAGTGGTGTCACTACTAAAAACCACACCGCGGTGACATCCTTGTGCATGCGTCTCTATGGCCTCTGTCTACCCCAGGGCACACTTGGAGAGGGGGGAATCGCTACATCCAAGGCGATCACATGGGTGAGGGTTCTGTATCACGTTGGCAAGTTGCTCCGTCCAGAAAAGCAGAACCCTCTTATGCCCTACCTGCGGGTCCTGAGACCTAGTGTCCCAGTAGCCTTGACAGCACTCGAGTGCTTTTGTCCTGAGAAAACATGTGAATGTGTCTTTTATCTGGTATCTTTTTATGATGGCACAAACAACAAGATCATTGTAGAGCCTCAAACGTGACCAATATATATAAACTAAAAAACAAATCTCCCTCCCTAAAGCCTCCTGGCATAGCCCCACACCATCCGATAACCTGATGGCCTTTTTTCCAAATTTTCTTTTCAACACTTCTACAGAAAAAAAAATTTTTTTTGCTTTCTTGCAAAAATAGTATATTATTATTGGTTGCTTTTTCCTTGCTTTTTCCTTCCGTGTTTCTCCATATGCTGTGGCTTCCTTTCTATGTCAGTTATAAATTACTTACTCATTTATACATAAACAGATATGGGTCTCATTTTTTTGTGGTTGCCGAGTCTTCCACTGACGGGAGATACTATATTCACCGTGCCAGTTGCTCGTGGATAAATATTTTAGTTGTTTACAACATTTGAATAACATCCTTGCTCATATAGCTTTGCATGCGTGTCGATGAGATTATTCCTGGGAAACACAGTGCAGCACGGTGTGCTTCTCCAAAATGTCGAGAGCTGTAGTCAAATAACCCTCCAAAGTTAACAGTCCTGACAATACCCAAGAGTATTCAAACAGGATATGGTTGTTAACTTGACAGGCATTTATTGTCGATACGTTTTCTGAAAAGAAGAGAGAGAAGCTCCATTTTCTGGAGCTTCGAGAGGCCTGTAGACACCACACCCACATAGGGACTTCAGTGCTACTCATGGGGACTTCGCTCCTGCCGCCTCAGTCCATGTCTGCACATATTTTCAAGGTTACAGTCAAGACCTTCAGCAATATTTATGATGCATTCATAAGACAGGATATGTATTAAATGACCTACCCTACACGAATCCACGTGTCCAACAAGGGCTGGTGCACCGCTCACTTTCAGCAGCTTTGAAACTTGTGACTTTTCCAACTGTATAAGAGGAACTCAATCTTCCTGTCATGACCCACCCCTGAGAGATGGTTTGAAGAACTTGGTTGAACATTCTTGAAAATTCTAAGCCCGCTTTGTCCTACCTAGCAGCCACATCACACAAGCAGCTACTGGGCACTTGAAATGTGGCTAGCCCAAATCCAGATGTGCCATCAATGTAAACTAAGTAGGAGATTTTGAAGACTTAGAATGAAGAAGTGAACATAAGCTACTGCTTGAATAATGTTCATGTTGATTTCATGCCGAAAGGGTAATATTCTGAACATAGTGATTAAATAAAATATATTACAAAATTAACTTGACCTATTTCTTTGTATTTTTACTACTAGGACATTTAAAATTACATATACAGATATGGTTTCAATTTTATGTCTAGAGGATGCACAGCTCTGCTCCTGCAGCAAGACATCCAGATAGTGTGTGACCCTCCTGGCCAACTTTCCTTCTGTGGCTCAGTCCATTAATCTGTGTTGTTCACCTGTAACAATCAGGTGATCTGAAACAGCAAGGGATGTGGCTAAAATACTGGTAGTTTTGAAATATGGGTGCTCATCTGAGCCTGCAGAGGACCTGTATATACAGCATGTGCAGAAATGCAGAGACTCAATCAGATTTGGATCCCCGTGCTCCTAGCGGCACTGTTCACAAAAGCCAAATGGTGGAAGCAGCACAGTGTCATGCATAGTTAACCAGAGAAGCCAAATGTAGTATGTCCATGCTGTGGAATATTAGTCAGTCATCAAAAGGAAGGGAATTTGGATACGTGTAACAGGATGAATGAAGCTTGGAAGCATTATGCTAAGTGAAAAATGTCAAACAGTACTATATGATTCCATGAATACGAGGAACCTAGAGTTGTCAAATTCACAGAGACAGAAAGCAGATGGTGGTGACAGAGGGCCTGGGTTTGGGGGTTGGGGAATTAGTTTAATGGCAATAGAGTGTCAATTTGGGAAGATCAAAAAGTCCAGAGATGATTGGGGCTCATGGGGGTTCTGCTGCCCAATATAAACATGAATGGATTCAATGTCACTGAACTATATACTTCGAAATGGTTAAAACAGCAAATTTTATTGTATGGATATTTTACACCAAAAAAAAATTTACACAAATGGGCACATGTCTAGTTTCCATTTCCACAGAAATTCAGTGCAGGCAGAGGCCGTGGGTATGACATCTATTCTCCACAGGTGAGCATACCTGCTGGAGCATGACGGTGCTGGCAGGGATGGGTCAATTCACAAGCTCCCACTTCTGTGACTTTTCTGCCGATGAGGCTTTATTGGTGTCTGAAATCTGCAGCTGCTTATGGGGTAAAGGCAGTGGCAAAGGTGTGTTACTTGTTTGATTCAAATGAATTAGTTGCCAACATTTGAAAACCAGCACATTTGTGCTGTGTGTGTGTGTGTGTGTGTGTGTGTGTGTGTGTTTAAATCAAAATCCTAAAGTCAATCTTGAACCTTATTTACTGAGGTCTCCCTCTCAGAGGAACATGGAACAGGCAGATTTCCTAAGGTCTGCCGGAGGTAAGGCAGGGTGGGGTGGGGTGAGTGGAGTGTTAAAAGTGGATATAAGAATCAAGAGTCCTTTTTTATGCACAAAGCAAAACTTGGATTCCCCCAAACCCCTAAGGGACGATCTCCACTCCATGAAGAAGGGCAAGACTCGTTCTTTTCTAATTTGGAAGCCTGTATTCAAGGAATTACCCTGGGAATACCCATAACAGGTTCAACCAAGAATAGCTGAAACCCTCCCAGGGTGGGGTAGGAGCCACAGGGCCTCATCAGGATTTACAGACTCAAAAAAGGAAGTGTGCGGGGGTGGGGGACAGAGGTTAATTTTCTCTTTTTTTTTTTCCTAATTTTTATTTTTCAATTAGTCTCCTTCTGAATCTGAGTGCCCAGTCCAGCTCTCTTTTGCAGCTGGAGGCTGACAGGGAGGATGGAAACAAGACCTGAGAAATAATTGCGTTCATTTGTGGGTAGCAATTGCATAAAGCAGACCTTGGCTTCAAATCCCAATTGGCCTCAAACCTCTTACCTTGTCTCCTAAAGTAAGGAAGACACACACACACACACACACACACACACACACACCCATACACACACAGAGTTGGTCTGCTGGTCTGTGCAGTATTCCCATGAATACACATGCACATCCACACTCATCCACACATGCACACATAAACCCTCACACGCATGCATGCATACATACACACAAACACATACACACACATCCATGCACATACACACATATTTGCATACACATGTGTATACAGAGACACACGCAGGCACACACTTGTGCTGAAGACTGGCCCCCACCAGGTGTGGGGCGCTGCACAGCCGCAGGCCCGCAGAAGGTTTTCTGATTCCACCTCAAGCTCTCACTTGGGGCTTCTAGTCACACAAAGACCCTGAGACCCCCAGGCTCCCAGTGGGCCCAGGAATAGTTTCGTTAGGGAAGCAGCCATTATTTATATCCTAAAAGCAGAGCCGCTCACGCAATGTCACTTCAGTGACACATAAACAGCTTCATGACCGCCAGAGTGTAACTTTTCAAAATAAGCCTCTGACTGAGTAGAAGTGAAGTGTTTCCGCAGGTGTCTTCCAGAGTGGGTGGAAACTCGCGGCCGCTGCACCCACCTTGTGGTAGTTTCCCTGTCTTCCATCTAAACAGCTCGAGAGCCCTCGCAGAGGCCACACCGCCTGATGAGGTGTCGCCTTTTGCGGAGAGCTTTCATTCGTGTTTATCAGCAACCCGTCAGATCCCAGCAGGCTGGTGCCCAAAGCGCAGCAATCCCCACTCCCCCTTGGGCTACCACCCTGGCCAACCCCACCTACTGCTCACGCTCCCATCACAACGGGCCTTGGGTTCTTCCCCCACCACTTCCTCCCCACCCAGCCTAGCTCCCCACCCATCTTGTCCATTTGTCACCGTCCTACAGAAAACCTTCACCTGACTGACGCCAGGCAGGTGGCAGACGCGCCCTCCCTGTGCTAGGCAATTCCTCGAGCAGGGTGACCCTACCCAACCGCACCGCCCCTCCTCCTAGTGCCTGGGAATAGGGCAAACCCCAGATGAACATGGGTGGGAAAGGAGGGGCAGGGGGAACAGAGGTGGGGTGAGAAGAACAGAAAGGAAGGGAGCTGCTCTGTAGAGTCAAGTAGTGAAATTCAGGCCTAATCTGCCCTCGGTCATCCAGCAAACAAGGTCATGCCAGAAATTAAAGGATTTCCCAGCTCTCTAAGGAATTCCTAATGTGGGGTTTAAATACTGAGCTCAATGCCAATAGCACCTCCGGCTCCCGACGTTATGCTGTAAAATAAAGCCACAGCATAGGACTGTTGCTGAGGAATACCCAAGACCACAAAAGGCAAAAGAAATTGAGGCCCCTCACGTTGCCCAGACAAAGGCCAGTTCTGTGGGCACAGGACACCCAGGGAGGCTGGTCTTCATATTTTATGTCACCCCCTGTCTGTTTTCCTGCCACCTGCTCTCATGGCATCCTGTAAGACACCTGCCTTCTCTCTCCAGACACTAGAGGTAACAATCTGAAAATCCCCAGCATTGGCAATAATGAATTTCAAATCAACTCTGGGCTAGTGGTGACTTTTATAGAACTGGGGAATTTTATTTTCAATCCACACAGGATTAGACTAAGCCCACGGAGGCTGAGCTAGCTCTAGATTCTTTTTCTATTTCCCTGCTCACCTTCTTTTAAAAATCTTCTGTTGATCCCTGGCAAATGCTTTGGGAATTTTTTTTGTAATCATGTACCTCATTCCGTATTTTTATGTAATATAAAGTAAACTAAAACTAAAAATACCAACTCCCTTTCAATAGATAGCAGCACCACTTAGAGGCAACCACAAGCTCAGTTACAGTCAGTTCACTCAGGCGTCCAGTGACAGGACCAGTGCGTGCCCAGCCCTGGGGAGAGGGCCATTGGCTGTTACCCACAACTGCACTCATCTTGTTTTTGTTTTTCGAACATGCTGGAAACTCCTGGCAGCTATGCAATCACCCATGATGACAACTTGTGCTTGCTTTTTTTTCCTCTTTGTTTTTATTTTGATCGCCTTCCAGCAGGGTCATGGGAGGCTCCTTGAGATGGGTGTTGATGTTCATCACCCCACACATGAATGCACCCCTCTCCTTATGTGGGAACCCCTGGGTAGCTGCATGGTTGATGAAATAGAAACTTCTGACCGGGAGCCACTATCGTCACAGGAGAGTTTAGTCTTTTCCTCAGAGCTTATCACTTTCATGTGGCTCCCCCACCAGATGCAGTAAAATTCCATGGATCTTTTTTCTATAGCTCTTAGAAAATAATACTCAGGAAAGATGCAAATTGGGCAACTCTGATCTAATCCGTGAATTCTACCTTTAAGGTAATTTCCTGAAGAAATAATGAGACATGTTACTCAAAATTACACACCTTATATTCAAATAGCGTAATAGCACATAACAGTATATTATGCTATGATATATTATAATAACATATTAAGAAAAATATAACTAGGAAAAAACAATATACTAGGGGAAAGAGCTTAATCCCTTTAATAAGAAAAAGGTGGAACATCCTAAATGTCCAAAATCACCAGCTTAAGTCAAATAATTATAATAAAGTCTTAGGATGGGATTCCATGCATCACTGGGAGAAATTTTTTATAAGACTATTAAATTTTAGGAAGACATGTCATGGAATGAATGAAAAAGTAGTACGATCCTAACACACAGCCGCATGTCAACGGTGGTTATCTCTGGGTGGTTGTGTTAGCATCTGGTTTGCTTCTTTTTATGTACATTTGCAAAAATCTCTCTAATGCGAAGTTATTTCTATTGTAATTTTTAAAAACAAAGGCTTAAGTGATTCTGTCTGGACTCTGCACACAGAATCTGCTTTGCAGGGGCTGAGCCCAGAGGCCTGCGGTGGGCTCTTGAGCACCCAGGCAGATTTGGGGGCTCTGGGTGCTCCGGGGTAAGGCTCCACCCCACAGTACCCCTGTGATTGCAGTTTTTCTGGAAGCCACTTTCTGAGTACACACTATCAATTTTCCTTAGAACCTCACTCAGTTGATAGTTACTCATGCTATTTTGTTGCTGCTTTAAAAAAAAAAAAAAAAAAAGATGACACTTTGCAAGAATGTTCCATGACAAAGAAAAATATAGCAGGTCCTTCTCCACAGCACTGTTTTGCTGTAAAGTTGAAGAAGAAAAAGAAATTAAAAAAAAAAAATGAATCCCAGCTGAGGTCACTGCCTGTGGGGTCAACATGTTCTCCCCGGGTCTTTGGGGCATTTCTCCCAGATCCTGTTTCCTCCCACAGCCCGGAATACGCGAGTGGGGTCCTTGGAGGTCTCAGTGGTCTCGGGCAGCAGTGTGGGGTGGTTGCGTGTCCTGTGAGGGAAAGGCATCCTGTCCAGAGATGGGGCTCCTCACCAAAGGAAGGACTCTGACCTTGTGACCCTGAACCGGAATGAGCAGATTTTGGAAAAGCAAAGAATGAATGAAGGTAAATGATTGCTGAATGTTAGGAGTTTTGGGGGTCTTTATTTAGAAATCTGGTGATGTTTTTGTGACCATAAATGTGCCCTAGGAATTTCTCTTATTTGTATCAATTAGATTTTGGCCACGTCGGTTCCTTTATCTGCCTTTTTGCTTAAAGTTCCAGTTTCTTAAGAACCTGTGAGCATTCGATGATGCTGAGAGAGGACTTGGTGTATTTTCTTTATGATAGATGAAGCAGATGCAGAGAATATATGGTCCTTTCTGTATTTTTTAAAATCTGTTTCTTTGTTGTAACAAATGTCCTGTAAAATGTTAAAACCAGAGGAAACTGGGTGAGGGTTGTACAGGGGTCCCTAGTATCTCTGCAACTTGTCTTTGACTCAAAAGTCATTCCAAAATTAAAAGCTAATTTTAAAAAAAAAACCTCTTCTTAACATTTGGTCCACATTTCTTGGTGACTATATTTAGCATTTAATATAATAAAATCAGAATTTTCATAACAAAATTTTAGAATTTGAAAATCCTGGAAAAATTATATGTATACAATTTTATATATATTGTGAGTTTACTCACATGTAAGTTATTGAGGAAAAGTATATCTAGAACATATACCAGCACCAGGAAATATAACAGGAAAATATCTAGAAAATAGCAGCAGCTATATCTATGGGATTTGAAAGGATTTTTTTTGCTTTTTCTTTAGTTTTTCTGAACTTTAAAGATTTTTCAATGGCAAATCTAAGATGATTTTTATTTAATTATTACTTGTGTAATTATATATTTTACACATCACAGTTGTAGAAAAATAACGTTATTTTAATGGTATTTTCATGATCCAAACATTTTTTGACTAGACGTGTGAATTTTCCAAGAGCCCAAGAGTAATAGGGAGGTTGCAACTGTATAAAACTGTCAGGGCTATCAATGGAACACAGTTATACAGAAACTGCAACTGTTCACACTCTGGGTTCTCCATGTGTTTAACAGGAATTAGACACAATCAGCTAGTAATACTTTTGAAATTAGAAAGTCAAATTGATAGTGTTCCTATTCCAAAGTTAGCAAAATGGACAACTTAGCAATTCTTGTCCATCTACTGAATGGGTGACAGAAAGGAAAATCCATTTTCTCTGTAAAGCTTAACATTAAAATTAGCCATATCCGTTAACTTGGGTGCAGAAAGAAAGACAGAGGCTGTTCAGCAACTGGTATTTTGCCCCCCGAGGTCTGTGCCTGAGCAATTCATGTGGCAGAGAGTACCCAGGACTCATCAACTAAAACCACGTTTTGGGAAAATCAAGACTGTGAAAATAATTTCAAACCCTGGAGCAAAGAATTTTACTTCCTTGGATCTAATCGTTTTTTCCAGAGAAGCAATGGGACAAACGGAAGATCAATGAAATGAAGTTGTGGCAATAAAGCAATCGATCTTGCTGTGGTCATGAAAACGTAAATCACAGGGCGGCGGTAAGACTCCAGATTTTTCCTCGAAGCAAAATATCCAGCCTGTTGTTATTTTTCATTGCAGGATTTTGAGGGGAGAGTAGTCCCCCTTGTCAATCAGCTAAGTTGCAGGGCTAATAGATTCTGGTGCTGGGGGGCAGGGGGGCAACACAGAATTTAATTTAACATCTCACAATACGCCCACATGCCCAGAAAATGTGGACAGCTTGATAGGGTTCACTGAGCCAAAGAAGCAAGCCCCAAACAGTGCATTAATGTATAGGGGAAGAATAGTTGCAATCAGCCCCTTGTGAATTGGACAGAGGGCTTGGAGATGAAGCAATTATCAGCCATCGGGGATTAATAGTAAAGTGTGAATACCAAGCTGTATATGTTAGGGGCAGAATATGTTGCCTATAGAAAACAACAAAGGACGTTTCTTACTATTAAGTGAGATTAAACGTAATGGCCTGATTTAATCACAAAGGCAGAATTAAATTCAGATGGCAACTTCAAAGTGGAAGCAGGAACACAGACCACTGCTTACATTTACATATAGCTGGCGTGGGCTTGGCCTCAACACAATAGGATAAAGTTTCTTTGGCCACTTAAACAATTTTCTATTCTTCACTTTTTTGTGAACACTCACTGTATTTATTCCCCGATTGCATTTCGTTAATAAAAGGAAGCTAAGAGTTATGTGTATTCATGGATGCTATCATTTTTAATTCTTTCAAATTTAAAAAAAAAAAGCCACAAAAAGGTCAACAAGAAGAATCGTTACAATCAGATTGGCAGCAGAAAAATAGAAAAGGAGAGAAAAAACAAAAACCAAAATAAAACCCAAAAGCCTCTATTAGAGATTACTTTTTAAATCTACCTTTAACTTAGGAACTCTCTGTGGAGGGCCAAGCTCAGCTTCTGGGAAACTTCCGGACAGGAGACCAGATGCAGGACAGCTCCCGGGCCAGAAGTGCTTTTCAGCACAGGCTGGGTCCTCCCTTCCTCCCTTCCTTCAAGGGAGTTCTCATGGCAGGCTTGGAGGTGCCCATCCTTTGCAGGGTTTAGCAGGGCTGAGGCATTTCCTGTTAGTGGGTGCCTGGGGAATTGCAAGTCCCCTTGATATCAATGAAAAAGGACAGGATTGTCTCTGTGCAGAGCCTAAGGTACATCTAAATATTTGTGATTCATAAAAATCCCTAGTAAATAGATGTGTGTGTGTTTTGTATATATAATATACAAAATATGTGTAAAATAATTATATAGCATAGATAACTATGTGTATATTATATATTATAATTCTTTATCATTTAAATTGCATATATTATAATAATTATATTGTAATGCTATGCATTATATAATGGATACATTATATATCATGGACACTATATATAAATGATTAACCATCCTACCCTCTGAGCCAACAATTTTTCAAATGATTTATTTATTTTTTTTAAAGATTTATTTATTTATACAAGAACTGGGGTACAGGCCAGATTCACGGGAGGGTGAGAGGATTCACCAGAGACAGAGCAGGGAGTAGAACAGGCAGACTGACTGAAATGCACTGCTGAGAGGAGCAGCGGGCGTGACAGGAGAGGTCTGCCACACCATGTGGGACCCTTGCCTGCTGGCCAGGATTGAACCCGTGCTGCAGAGGCTGTGGACAGCTTCACAGCTCGGCGCTCAACCACCTGCGCCACCAGGGGAGGCCCTCAAACGATTTATTTTAAATAGGCATAGCTTATCACTCAGTTGCTTTTAATATTAAAATGAAATAGGAATTGCCAAAAATGCCCATCTAAATTTTTGCTGTGAATTTACAATAAGAGACTACACTGCCATTTTAATGACCTGAATCTGAAATCAGGAATAATAATCTGGAGCTTCAGCTGGCAAGATACATACAGACATACTTATACACACGCATAGACAGATAATTAGAAAACAGGTCATAATACATTGTCAAGCAGTTTGTAGAATTCAGTACAATTTGATCTTGAGTATATCTAATTGTGTGTGTGCGTGTGCATATGTGTGAGAGAGAAATGCCTAAGAAAACGTTGGACAGATGTTAGCAGTGTTTATCTCTGGGTCACAGGATTTGGGTTGATTTTTTACCTACCAATTTTTTTAAATAACAAGAATTACCTTCACAATTGGAAAGAGAAATCTATTTTACTTTGAAAAAGAATTATGTTTGGGAGAGAATTTGGTGAACATTTTAACCGCAAAAAGGTGAGCTCTTGTGAAGTTAAAACGCAAGCCAAGAGCCAAACAGCCCCGGCTCCACCCAGTCCCTAACTTGCCAGGTGCCAGCAGCGCTGGGCTCTCCCAGGATCAACCTTCAAAGTCTTACTTTGAGAACTGGAGAATTGAGCTGACTTTTCATTCCTTTTCTTGTTCAGAGAGATCTATCTGAATTTACCTTGCCCTCCTTGCAAAGATTAGGTAGATCATCTGTAAATTTGCTGCAATCTGATTTCAAACTAACAAGACTCAGGAAGAACAGTAGAGTGGATCAAGTCCTCAGTCTTTGGAGAAAACTAGCTTGGACTCATGCCAGATTCTCTTGGGGCAAATCAACCCATCATAAGTGGATGCTCTACAGTTGGACAAACAAAAGTGGGCACCTTTGGGACTTGCCTGATGTCAAGGGGCACTGATAAGTGTTACCAGGCTTGCCCTGCTTCACTCTTACCTTAAAACCAAATTCCTTGGTGCCATTGAACTGCAAGACAGTTAGATGAATGAATGAAGAATGTGTTGTATACATATACAATGGAATACTACTCGGTCATAAAAAAAGATGAAAATCATGCCAAAAGAGGGTCATGCTAAGTGAAGTGAGTCAGACCGAGAAGGATAAATACTGCATGATTTCACTCATGTGGAATATAAAGAAGCAAAACAAGTGAATAAATGAAAACAAAACAAACTCTTAGATACCAAAAATAGATTGTTGATTACTAGAAAGGGGGTTGGGAGTGGGTGAAATGTTCAAAAAAGTTCAAGTGTATGGCAATGAATGGAAACTAAGCTTTTGGTAGTGATCATGATGTCATGTACAAAATGACAAATTATAGTGCTGTACTGCTGAAGCTTATAAAATATAAATCAGTGTTGCCTTGGTAAAAATGTATCTAAAAATTAGTGTTTCTTTCTGATTACAAAAAAAGTGCAGGTTCATGTTAAATACACACAAATATTGAAATGGAGAGAGAAAGAAAATATATGACTTGTGTATATAATCTACCTCCCTAAGAGAATTATTGTTAACATCTAGGCCTGTTCCCTTCCAACTGGATTTTTTCTGATATATATGGTCTATTTCATTTTCCTGTTTGTATTTCAATAGTGCATCAAAGCATAAGGAAATACAGTGCTCTGAGAGAAAGTCTGGTAATAACAGCAGTAGTGATATAGTTAGTCGCAGTACTAGAGTCTCCATATTTAACAGGTGCATTATGCATAGGCTTCTTCTACAGGGAACTATAAGTATTTTGAATTTACTTTCCTAATGGACCTGTAGGGAATACACAGAGGGGATTCTAAAGAGATGGGATAAATTCTTCTCGGAGTCATACTCAAGTCACAACCAAGAGTAGACCTAAGCCCTGGCTACACATCCCTGGGACATACACGAGACCAGTCTACTCAGGAAATACGATCTTCCATTGGCCACAGACAATATCAATATCAGGCAATATCAACACGCAGCTACTGCATGTGATGAGGGAGGGTGTCCTATGCACACATACACACATGCATGCACCCCCTCACACCCACCTGTGCACACACACACACTCACACAATGAACATGCACACACATAAACACATTCACACATGCACAGGGACTGCGGTGGCCCTGGAAGTCCGGAGGGAGGGGACACTCCAGGCTTGAGTAACCAGCCCCCTGGCCTTGAGGGCAGAGACCATGCCTGGGGCTCACCCCGCCCCTTCTGGAGTCCCTGGGGGAGGTGCTGACAGTGGTGATGCCATCTCTGTGTCCTCTCCTGAAAGATCAGGAAGACCAATTGCCCTTCACAAAGGCCTCAAGTGCCAGGGTGAAAGGTCACTAAGTAGTGTCCTCTGGGCCCAGAAGGCAGCCCCACCCCCACAGAACACAGGAGAGGCCAAGATCTTAAACCCCGGGGGTGGGGGTGGAGTTTGAGGGGGGTTTGGGGGGAACACAGGAGCAAGAGACTGGGGGTGAGGACCCGCCAGGGAAAGGAGGCCCAGACCTAGCAGACTCCTGTGCTTGCAGGTGGAGGCCTCCCCTGAGTCCCCAGGCCCGGCAGGCTGCAGGGTGGCCTGAGAGGCAAGAGGAAGCAGAGGACTTGGGGCTCTGAGCTGAGGGCCCACTTGGGACCCTTCAAAGCAGGGTGTACTCTGCGGAACCTCATAAAACATCACTGGGTTTTATGTTTTGCTAGCAGTGCTATTTATTTTTTAATATTATTAATGAATGCATTTGTTTATTTTATTATTTTGATAGTGGTAACACTAGTTTATAACACTGTTAACTGACTTAGAGGTTCAGTGTCACACCTCTATAAATGTCACTACACCACACCCAGCCCCAAAGCCCCGAAACCCTCCACCCTAGTCCAGTGGGCCCCTCCCCCCCTTGCTCCCACCTTCAGCTACCGCCTCTGGGAGCCTCAGTTCTACAGTCAGATTTCAACGGTTTGCTTTGCTTTGGTTTCGCCTGTGCCTCTGCTTTGTTCCTTTATATTCCATATCTGAGTGGATGCCTCCAGTGTTTGTCTTTCTTCTTCTGACTTATTTTGCTTAGCATCATCCCTTCCAGTTCCATCCTTATTGTCAGGATGGGCAAGAGTTCATCTTTTTTTGACAGCTCCGTAGTATGAAGGGTATTTATTTTCTAGAAAGTCAGAATCATACTTTGAAATGTTTTCAAAAACCACAGAGAGATCCTGTTGACATCATTTGCCAATAGATCTTCCTAAAGGATGTCAAGGCAACAGCTTTATGAGCGCTGGGATTTCTAACCAGACTATTTAGTGTCAAACTCAGTGTCATTTAATGTCACATTTGAGTATATAAAGTGGCAAGCATTTTAGAAAAAATAAACAGGTGGAAATGCGAATGTGAACAAGGGGCAGGAGCGACGGTCACTGTCACGCAGTCCTTGTTAGGACACTGCATTTAGCCCACGGGAGACCCTGGTGCTCTCTGCTGCTCTGGACCCTGGGGGCAGCACATTCCAATCAAGGCCTGAAAATCAAAGAGCAATTTTGAGACCTGGAGCCAGTTACTCAAATTTCTGGTGGTTGTTCCTCAGTTGGAAAGACGGGGTGTTTTGAAGATTAAATATGCTGATACGCGAAAAGAGCTTAGGCCAGTGGTGGAGATAAACTGAACCGCCCAATACATGCTGACTACCATCATCTTCATCACCTTCCTCGTGCTCACTCACCCCTGCGGGGAGAATTCTTGGTGAATCTCATTTCTTTCATTACATTTATTTTATTGCCTGAAATGTCTATGGTTTTCGTGCGTTATTATAACAATGAGAAAATACAAAACTTTGTTAAAGAGAGAAAATAGTCCTGCTGCTGCCCTGGGGGACAGTGCGGGGGGGGGGGTGGGCTGGGGGGTGCGGAACAGGCACAAAACAGACTGGGAATAAAGGGTGTTAGAAAACCAGGGGCAGAGGGTTATCTGCACTTTCTCCAGAAAGGTCAACAGGGCTGAGCCCAGTCTGATTTGGGTTCCAGTTTACATTTCCCAGCCCAGCCCACAACGAGGTTTCCTTGCTCAGCATGAATGCTCACCTTCTACACTGCTTTGTAGGACTTTCTCCAAGAAAGTGCAAACCAGGGGTGCAAACCAGCCCCTCTACCTCCCCAGCCCTCTCCACAGATGACCTTGACAACCATATCACAGATCAAACAGAGGCCATCACAGAGCAACACCCCAATATTCCCAACTCCAAACCCCAATACTGTATCTGTCCCACCTTCTCCCAGGTCTTCCTGATCCTATAAGAAAGGTGTTTTCCTCCAAACAAAGTCCAGCGACTTCCCCTTGATGAGCCCCGGTCCTCCTAGCTGTCTTCTTTGGTTTCAACATCTTCTGCTCTCGTGGGTTCTTTGCCATCATTTAAACACATGCTTTTTTCTACCAACTTAAAGAAGTTTCCAGTGCCCTCCCCACCCACTTCCAGCCAACACCCTTCTTGGTCTATCCTCTGACAGTCAGGCTTGTCTGGAGCGTCGGGTGTAAGCACCTGCTTCCACTTCCCTCCTGCTCACAAGGTCCCCGCTCCACGGAAGTGGCCATCCTGCTTCCAGGCTGCAAAGTCCAAGGGCACTTTAGGCCTCAGCTTATTCTGCAGAATTTGCTGCACAATTTGCAGCCCTTTCTTACCACATGCATTGTCTTGAATTCCTGTGACTCCACACTCTCCTGGAGTTTTCTCCCAATTTTATGGCCACATCTGCTCAGGCTTGTTTTGCAAGTTTATTTTCCATTTGACATTTAAATGTGGAAGTTCCCCTATAGTTTGAGGCTGGGAAGGGGAGGGGCTGGCATCAGTATTTTTTTTTTTTAATCCCCAGATGATTCCAATATGCAGCCAATTTGAGAAGATGGGGCCAATTGACTCTTCTAGAAGTTTCTGTCTTCTCCCCTACCGCAAGCTAGGAGGAAGGAATGTAGCAATGATATGCCCCTGGGGTGCTCAGCACTTTCTTTTAAGCAAAGACGGTGCTAGATGTTGAAGTTGAAAGAAACAACCAAACAACCTGCAGATGAAGGAGCATCTACAAACACACACACACACACACACACACACAAGGCCCCACGACCTGCAAACCCCATGGTCTCTCTCTCGGATTCTGCAGTTCTTTCCTCTGAGAGCATTTCACCAGATAACGTTCAGGTGGGACAGACAGGGCCTCAGTCCCCAAGTTAGTGTCCATCTACCAGGACCCCAGGCTGGGACTGGCGCTCAGAAGGAAGGAGGCATGGGCTGTGCTGTCTCCGGGAAACCGTAGCCTCGTGTCCCTGCCCCTGAGCCCTGGAGACCACTGGTCCCCACGCCCTGCACCCAGCACTGCCCTGCAGGTTGTCCCGTCTGGGCATCTGCTCCAGGACATCTGGGAAGTGAAGCCTCCCTTTCCCTCTTCCCCCGCCCACCCCTCCCCTTCCCACGCTTCCCCTGTTTGGGGCAGTAAGGTCAGAGGTGTTCAACCATTCAGCATTTCAACTCAACGTGGGAAGACTCCCAGGAAGTGCCAGATCATAAATTTCACCCAACAACAGGCTCCCATCAAGCTCAGGCGTGTTAAGAAATCTCCCAGCCACTAATCGCCTTTGGGCAGTCTCAGTGGGGGCTTGGGGTGCCAGGGCGCAGGCAGGGCTGGTCTGGGGGTGCACAATTGTTGGGGGTCTATGCACTTAGTGCCATATCTGTGAGCATGTCGATGCCTGTCCTTCTGCCACTGTTACCGGCCAACTTTCTTACAACCCTTGAAGGAGGAAGTGGTCCTTATGTGGGTAAAATCCACCCCTGGGGAGGCAGGGAGTGAAGGTTCTTACACTGGACAGGTATGGATGGACTCCAGCCTGAAGGTGAGGCCTTCTGCTTGTGAAAGGAAAGGCTGGAATGAGCAGGTATAACCATGAGTTGAGTGCTGGGCTACAGAGGGGCAGCAGCCATAGGGCTAAAAATGGGTTCTAGTCCTACCCCTGCTGTGTGACTCTGGGCCAGTCACTTTATGTCTCTGATCTGCATTCCCAGCTGTGGAGTGAGGGGGTCACAAGGATCATGGGGATGTAGGAGCGCCATGGGTTTTGCCCACCCTGCTCTGTGCAACACCTGCAAGGTGCTAGAAGCGTCGTCAAGCTCAGCCTTCTTCCTGTGCACCTGCTCGAGGGACCCGCTCCCAGGACTGGCGCTCTGGCAGGGTGGGAAAGCCCAGGGGACTCAGCCCACACCCACCCCAGGAGGGTCCTCAGAGGAACCCTGCCCGCCCTACCCTGTGCTGAACAGGGTAGGTGCACATTCGCACCTGCTGGAACTGGCCAGAGAAATACAAAGTGATGCCTGCACCCAACAGAGCTCGAAAAGGAGCAGGTGGTAAGGACAGCAACTGCGCGCTGGACAGTCACACACATGAACTTTCACCTCCCAACAGCATCCCGCGCCGTGTGGCCATTTCACTTAAGGACGAGGATGCTTGTGAGAAATGCATCGTTAGAGTTCACTGTGGTGTAAACGACAGCGTGTGATCACACAGACCTGGATGGCTCAGCCTCCTCCCCCCGCCCTGGGCTGGAAGGCACAGCCGGCGGGTCCTCCGTGGTGGTGTGGTGTATGTGGCCCATCATGGCCTGTCATTAGAAATGCATGATGTAGTCTTTGCAGAAACTGTTGAGACTTGATTATTTATTGTAGATAATAGAGAACTGCCCATATAAAAAAGGAAAAACTAAATACGAGCGATGTTAAAATGACATTCACTTGTGTCGTTCGGCTCTTTGCGACGAGCGCTCGTCAGTAACCGTCATGTTTACTCGTGTCCCGAATAGTCCCGCCGTGCAACAGACACGCCTGATTTTAATTTTGTTTGATGACAATAGGTGCTTTGGTTTGTTGGTCTCGCCACGTGGGCAACTTCCATCACGGAGAACGTGCTCATTAGTTGTGACTCAGTAACTTTAAAGACCTCACCACACCTGTGAGTACATACAGCCTCATCCAAATCAGCGAATTCGTTCGCGTGTCCTTTGGGGCCAAACGATGTCCACGTAAGGGCCAGTGTTTGCATGAATGAAAAAGAACTTCAGTCAATCAACATGAAAGAAAAAAGAAATTCAGATTCTTAACCTGCGTCTGCAGAAGGGAGGCTGAAGTGCAGGGAGGGGATCAGCGTGTGTCTAAACCCACCCACATCGCTGTGAAGAGGCAGAGAGGAGACCTGATCCGGGGGGGCCAGCTTCCCTGCTGGCACCCCACAGCGTGAGAGGCAGGGAAAGCAGCCTCCAGCCTCTGCTGAGCCTCCACCTCCTGTCGTGGGGACCAGGACAGACAGTCAGTCGAGACCCTCGGGAGGGGCAGCAGGCAAGGCAAGGGGCCCAGCTGGCGGGTGCAGCCCTGAAGGAGAGGCTGCCCCTCGGGGTATCGCTCTGACTTAAAGCTCCCGGGCTCAGATTTTCCATCAGGTCCCAGAAGAACCATTCTGGGACAGCAAACAGACCTCTGGGGGCATGGAAAAGGCCAACCAGACGAGCTTCACCCCTTGGACCAAAAAGAAAAATCCCCTTGGGGGGCCTGGGTGATGTGGGGGGGACATCAGAAAGATAGGCTAGTCCCGGAGCTGAGTGCACCTCAACGAGGCCAATGCATCTAGTAAAGAGGCGACCCCTGAAAGCGTCAGCTGTTGGGGTGGCGGGTTTTGAGTTTTGATGGCTTGTGCCTGAAACATCCTTCCTCCCAGACAGCAAGCCCTCTGGCTGGTGGCTGATGGGAAGGCCCAGCCGCATTTCCCCTCCGGTGTGGTCTGCTTCTCTTGCCCATCCTGCTTTGCATGTGGAGTGATTTTGGTGGTGAATTTCTGCACCCGAAGCATTTGCAGACCTCTAGATGATGACTTTACGTTCATTTTAAATCAGAAGGAAAAAGTCACAGTGGCTTGTAGGGTCCATGCGCCCCACGTCAGGGCACACAGCACGCTCATTGCCACTTTCTTACGTATGGGTTCTTTGGTCTCTGCGCCCAACCTCTGCCGGCCTCTGGTTGCTGTCTGCCTGCATCTGGTCCTGCCGGCTTTCACCCAGCTTTTCCAGCAAAAGTTGCATGTATTTTTTCCAAACAGCAAAAGCCACAAAAGGCACATCTGTGGTCTTCTGGTAACTGAGGTACAGAGGAATATTTCTTTGATAAAATCTCCTCACTGAGGAAGCCTGCAGTCCACATTGAGCATCAACACACCAAATCACATCCCAGCCCCGGGGGCTCAGAAAGGCCCCGTGTCACCCACATCTTGCTTCAGCTCTCCAGGGATCAGGGAGACCCATTTCTTTCTCTTGTGTAACTTGAAGCCTCCAACCTGCCCACACCGGGGAACCAGCTAGAGGCTGGCCTGCGGCTGTGTTTCCTCACCCAGAATACGAGACAATGCAATTCTAACTGTGGCTACAGACAGGGGGGAGAGGAAGCAAGGAAGGCTCCCCGGGAATAAAAACGACCAAATCTCATGCTCTCGATGCCAGTGCCACACTGGTGCAGATCCAAGGCCTCCCCCAAATGGAGGGTGAAGCTTCTGAATTCCCTTTGGCCTCCCCTGAAAGCCCCTGCAGGAGGCTCCACTGGGGTGGGGAGAAGTTTGGGGTGGGGAGGAGAATGCGGGGCGCTAAGCTCCATCCTGGCCTCACATAAAGAAAGCAAAATCAAAACCCAAGCCTGGAAAAAAAAAAAAAACAACTAAATTTAATTGGCTAGGAAACAGGATTCCTGGGGCCTGTGCTTTCTCGGCTTCCTGAGAAGGATTTAGGCAGGGCACTTCCCCGCCCTCGGGATAAAAAAAAAAGGATTAAATTGGGGTTGGTCTGGCCAGGACAAATTGCATGCAGAGTATACGGTCGCTTTGCATATTGCATGTGCTTTCAAGGAGAGGAAGAGGGGGGGCTGGGGGGGTGGGATACTGATGAGGGGGGGAAACTAAAAACAACTTGCTGTTTTCATATGGTGGGATAAAACTGTTTTGTCTCCGTGACTGCAGAGAACCTCAATGGCGGACACTGTGTCGTGACAAGGTTTTTTTTTTTTAAATTAAGCTCAGCTCACAGCCGAGCCGTAGCCCCCAGAGGTGCTGCAGCTTTAATTGTGTTCAGTATGAGCTACCGAACAATATGTCTTGCTCCATGTGAATGCCGTCCAGCGCACGGTCCCCCCTGGCATTGATGCAAAGCCAGGCCCCGCTTTAGTGAACCCGTTCAGGAATGTGGGTTAATTCGGCCGACCCTTTTTACCCCCACAGCTCTGTTTTTGTGAGGTTGGCAGAAACTGACACGTTTTCTTTTGCTTAATTAAGTTGTTCAGTAGAAGGCTGGTCAAACAGTTGCATCTACGTGGGGAGTCTGCAGATACACAGAAAGCCGTGGGCGTTTCCAACATAAAAAGGGGGATTCTGTTATTGTTTGGGTGTAGACGGGTCATTTTTTCAAAGTTACTGCTGCCTGGGTGACCACAACCCTGCCCGCAGCCCTGAAAGGAAATTAAAGCTGCTTAAATACAACTACCTTGGGTTCGAGCGTTTATTTTTAAAAGAGAGAGGGAGCCCAGAGAAACGCAACGGTCTCATTTATGTGGCATTTTATTTCTTTGTGGCCTTTGGGTTCTTTTTCTTTTTTAAGGCCAACAGTAGACTCATTTAAATAAGACAAGTAGGTACATGATGGAGGCTGAAACCTTCCCTCCAATCAGCAGCACAAAACGTCCCCGGTGAACCTGCCTTGGCCTGGTTTTCCGGCAGAGGACGGGGATCCAGTCACCTTTACGCCAGGCCTGCGGCGAGAGGACCCACCCGCTCCCGCTCACAGGATCCAGGCGTCATTCCTTGCTGATGTTATGACAACCACAAACAATATCAGTCCCATGGACACTCAGAGGACCGAGGCCCCGATCGGAGCCTCCCTCGCCAGGGTGCCAGCCCTCTTGAAGCTGCCTGTATTTCTCACTGAGCTGTCACAGGCGTTTCCCCCTCCATGGATTCTCGGCTCTTTGGCTACACCATGAGTTTTCCTTATATAATTAAAGGGAAATGTGGCTGGACTGGATCTGGGCTTTGGGGTCCTGCTGTTAATAGCAAGCTCAATCTACAGTAGGACCCTGAGTGAGTTCTCATCCATGCCTTTTTGCCTCAGTTTACCCATAACAGCAGGCATCTAGCATGCATTTCTGAGCTTCACGTGCCCTCTTTCTCCCTCTGCAATGAATCAGTATCCAGAAAACCCAGCGACCCCAAGAGCCCTCGGTGTGGTCAGGTGCAGTCCCAGAGTCCTGGCTCTGGCGATCTCTGGGGCTCCTGGGTTATGCCTCAGGGTTTCGGGGCTGCTCCAGAAAGTGTGCACACACCTGGCTTAGCATAGCAGGCCCTTGTGTCTGCTTTTTTTTTTTTTAACATTTATTTATTTATGCATACAAGAGCTGGGGTACAGGCCAGAGATGTGGGGGGTGAGAGGATCCACCAGAGATGGAGCAGGGAGCAGAACAGGCAGACTGACTGAAATACATTGCTGAGGGAAGCAGCGGGCAAGTTAGGAGAGGTCTGCCGCACCGTGTGGGTTTCTACCTGGTCAGCCGGGGATCGAACTCCTGCTGCAGAGGCTGTGGATTGCTTCATAGTGCAGTGCTTAACCCATTGCGCCACCAGGGAGGCCCCCTTGTGTCTGCTTTGAAGGCACACTCAGGTTTTCCTTCAGAACAGCAATTTGGAGGAAGCCCAAAGTTATGTTTTTTTCCTTCTAGAGAAGAAATATGGCTAGTCAAACATCCAAAGAGACTCCACTGTGCTTTTTCACTTTGTTTCATAGACAAGAAAAAATGGGCGATTATTTGATTTCAATTGCGGGAATGATGCAATAATTCTTTAAGTTGAAAACAAACAAAAACCCCGCCCCCAACTTGGAGTACTAATTACTTGGATCAACGGTCGAGACTGACACTAGCTCCTTGTTCCTTTTGAGCAATACCTGCCTACTCCCCAGACAGTGCAGGGCTGGTTCAGATCTATACCCAGGACGCCCTGGGCTATATTTAGGTTGTGTGTATGCAGGTGCCCAGAAACACACAAGGAGACACCCCTAGTGCAAGGTCCTGCCAACCTGTGAGTAGAGAGGGTGAAGGGTTGTACCCATCCTGGCTGGCACATCCAAATCTGCCAAATGCCTTGTTCTGCAAAATGCTTTAAAGGTTCCGGTGCCCCAGGGTTAAGGCCCACTTAGCCCCTTGGGCTGCAGTGTCCCTGCCTTACTCCTCCCTCAGTGATGGCTCCAGGAAGGCCCCAGAGCCAGGACTTTCTTGCCAGTCTTTGCTTGAGGGGCTGTGCTGGTGAGGTCACCTGCCTTACCTTCAAGAAGGCCAAATGTACAACCACACAGTCGTGCACACAAGTTTCAGTAACAGCTGACTGGCTGGTCCCAGCAGCTCCTAGCGCGGGGCTGTCAGAGGCCAGCGGAGGCTCGAGCAGATGGGAGCCGAGATGGCCGGGCAGCAAGTGCGGGCAAGGGAGAGTCGAGCCGCCTGGCAGCCTTCCCACCGTCTGGAGGTGGTGTGTGTGGGGCTGGCGACTCGGTTCCCGCTCAAGGTGGCAGGCCCTCTCCCCCTTTCCAATTCCCTGACAGCCTGGGCAGATTTTTCTTTGGCTTTTGAAAATCCAGGACACACTCTGGCTCAAAGTCGTCAAGTTCCAGCTGCTAGAGAGAACTGGCCTGTCCCTCCACTGCCCCGCCGCCCACACGTGTTGCCCCACCACCAACCTAACGTCTTTACACCCAGGGCAACAGAAGGCCTTCCTCGTGCGGGCAGGCCCGCCAGAGTTCCAGGGCCACCGCTCGGGTCCTGGAGACGGAGGGCAGGACTCACAAGGGCTGGCCAGGAGCCATCCCACTATCCCTGGCGCTTGCAGTTCCGCATGGGGCTCTGGGGCTCTTCAGGACAAAGAGGAGGGTTTTTTTTTTTTTTTTTATCAGTCCAA
Organism: Talpa europaea; assembly: GCF_964194135.1. Lineage (NCBI taxonomy): Eukaryota > Metazoa > Chordata > Mammalia > Eulipotyphla > Talpidae > Talpa > Talpa europaea. The sequence continues at coordinate 140,127,628 of NC_140070.1, forward strand.
CGTTCTGCTGACAAATGCATAATAAACTGACAGCCAGCGACCAAGCAGCATTTTAAAGCCCCCAGTTCCGGGAGGCCGAGCCCGAGCGGGGATGGTCACTTTCTGCAGGTGTTCGGGCCAGTGTCCCCGCATTTGCATGCATTTGCATATACTGTCAAACAGTGGGCTGACAGAAAGTCTGAGGAGGTCTGGACACAGCCCAAACCTGTCAGTGGCTTTCTCCTTGCCAGTCAAGGTTGGCTTGGGCTGCAATTAAAGCAGGAAACGGAGACTTCTGACATTGCGGTCCACCCAGCCACAGCTGGGCAAAGCGAAACGGAAGAGTGTTCTTCGTGCAGAAAGACAAGATGCGAGTCGGACAAAAAGAAAGAAGAGAGGGAGGCTAGGGGCGAGCGCTCAGACAGGGCGCCTTCAGTGCTTTCTTCCAAGGGAGACGCGGCCTCTGATCCCCGCCTGGCTGCGCGGGGTGGTTTGTGGTGGTTGTCAGGGGTGACCAGCAGATCCCACACTGTGTGGAAGGAGTGTGGAAGGACTGTGTGGAAGGACTGCTCCAGGGTCCGGGAGCAGTCTCAGATGGAAGGGAGGAAGATGATGAAGAGACGGCGTTCTGGGCCCCCCACCCCGGGCCCGGCTTCGCGTTGCCCCCACCTCTCTGCACGGGACTGACACATCCTGGCCTTGGGTGGGAAAGAAACCGAAATCAGCGCCTGTGTGGCCAGCGGGTAACAGCCCCCCCGAGGAGAAGAGGCAGAGGTTGTTCACGAGGTTTGTATTTGGGGAGACCCGCACCTTCTGAGATGTTGGTCCGCAGCTTCTTTAAGCGAGACTCACAATTCATGAAATACTTCACCGCTCAGCAGTGGCGGGCACTAGAGTTTCAGGAGCAGCAGACAATAGATTCTGTTTATCCGCCCACAACACAGACACTGTTTAGCTCTGGACTGCAAGTGGCTGAGCCATCTGGCTCATATCTCCACAGTAAAACATTGTCTGTGACACAAAAAATGACTACATCCCCAGGACAAACTAGTGTGACCTCTAAATAAAGCCTCCCTCTGAAGCCATGATATCACACTGCGCGGGGGACACCAGCACAATTGAATCTGGTCACCAAAAGCCCAAGTGAGATAGGACTATGTAAATGGAATTTTATAGGAGACTTTTTGTCCTCCGTGGCAAACCATCCAGATCCGTCCACAGCACTGAAACATCTTTTTCATTCACCCGGGGGACAACAGTGCGGTTCTATTTGGGGCTTGGCAGCCCCCTTTCTCCCGCGCCCGACCCAGGAAGAACACGTCCCTGGCCATAGGCAGCACCTGCAGCCATGGCCTCCAACAACATTTCACTGATGGGGGCCCACCTGCACCAGCCTTTTTTCTGATATTCTGGAAACAAGTGGCCCTTTCTCCTCCCTGCCAGAGAGAAGGGCCACGATTGCCAGCTTCTTCACAAATAGCCGAACAAGTCACTCGCAGCCTTGCGCCACCTGAATGCCCGCTTCACACACACACACACACACACACACTCACACACCCTCCCCATCACCCCGTCCAAGAAAGGGGCCATTTCAATGGAAGAAGTGTCATTCTCCGGAAAAGACCCAATTCAGGCTCTACAACCGAGGCATTTGTGTGGCTGTTTGGTGGGAAAATTTCATTACAGAAATTGAGACATGATGAAGAACAGACCAGAAGGCTGGCTCGCTGAGGCATTCCACCTGGCCCAGCTCCTGTGGGGTTGGCTCGGGTTTATAAAGAAAGCAAGCCCCCCCACCCATTCCTATGCCTGCAACATTTTGCCTGACAGAGTCAGAGCTCTACAAGCTTCTACAATGCAAGGAGGCTTTGGGCCATTTTGCAGCCAGACTCACCTGAGGGAGTAGTGATGAAACCACCAGATTTGAGAATAAACAGAAGAGGGCTGAATTCCTCTGTGAACATACCGTGCCGTCATCATCCGCAAATCACGTAACTCCTCAACGCTTAGACTCACTTATGAGAAGGGGTAGCGTTGTCTTATCTTATATTGGGAATGTACATGATAAAAGCTCAACATGCACCTGGCGCACATTGAGGGTGATTTTAATAAATGGCAGCTGTAAGCATGATGATAGCCCATAACAGGGACTGCGCTTCTCTGTTGTCTGGTTAATTCCAATAGGCAGGAAGCTTCTGGGGAACACTGGCCCCTGCTAAAAGTGACCTGCTTTATGATCATTGCTACTTAGCACACACTCAAATTTTTGGTCAAAGTTAGGTTGTTTACTTACCCGTAGTTGCTTGTGCTCAGAAAGTTTATCTCAGATACTGAGCAAGAGAGTACTTTCTTCACATCGCTGGCCAAAACTGCATGCATCCAGTTATTCTGACAACAATCCTATTTTCTAAAAACCAAGAAACCACAATAGCCAGTAGGTATAAAGTCAGTACTTGTTTGATATGTTTGATATGTTAAAATGGTTTTATTTCCTTTTGCTTTATTTCCAATCAATTCCAAGATTTGAATTGCTGACAATTAAGAACAATCCTGACACTTATAACAGGTGAATTTCTAGAAACCATTTCCATTTGGTTGAAACTGACTGCTGATTTTTCTCAAAGAGTGAAGTAGTTGAGAAGATAAACGTGAACTCAGAGTGCAGGGGACAATTCTTCATCACCACGGAGGAACTGGGGCCCTGAGGCCTCAGTTTAGCAGAACAGAATTCTAGGTTTAACTGCCAGTTCTGTGGGTCCTCCAGACAGCTTCAGCAGAAATTTAATGTGTTCTCAGAATATCAAAACTAGTGGAAATTTTCATATGGAAAATCTTCCAAACTTTGTTTTTGGAAAAATATAAAATATTCAGTACATATGCACAAATACTCACCTCTGTTTAGTTAGTTGTTTATTTGGGCGGGGGTGGGGGGAGTTAGTGCTTAGATGTGAATACAGGTGGCACTAGGATTCCTATGAATCCTAGTGCATTTCAGCAGGAAAACTTGGCATCCCAGGTCCCAAACTAGGGACTCATACAAATGCACTTAAACTACAAAATATGCCTTTGTGAGGGATGTGGGGAATCGGGTCATTTCATGGACTGTTGTGACAATGTGAGTTGAAACCCCCTTTTCTGAAAGTTATCTGGCAGTCTCTACCAACATATAAAATGTTCAGACCCTCTGTCCCAGAATTTCCACCCTGGGACTATAGCCTACAGACCTACTCCCTCGGAAGTGGGAAAACACAGTATGAGGGGTCTGATTAGAATATTATTTGGTGAAGAGTTGGAGATAACCTACGTGTCCAGTGATTGGGGACCCGTTGCATAACTTCTCCCATAGAAAGAAGGAAGTAGAGCCAAGCACTTGGCACAAACCATATCTGCATCTGCATCTATCAATGCAGAAAAGCAAATTAAAGAATGCATGTGGAACCATCCAGAACACAAAAGGGAAGGCTTTGAATTTTTACAGCCCGCCCTTTGGTATTACTTGAATTTTTAACCAAAAACACACAATCCTTTTGTACTTTAAAAAATAATACAAGTAAAAATACGTTTCCCAGGAATGGCTCGCTGTCGGGCCGCTGGTGCTCCTTGGCAGGGAGGACACGGGTTTTGTAAGGGAGAAGGGAAGGGCCAGTTGGCCAGCCAGACTTCCTGGACACCCACTGTGAGACGCTCAGTGCCAGAGGCTGAGGGAGTGCTGGCCAAAGAGAAAAAATAGCCGCTTTCCCTGAGGGACTTCCTGTGGCCTGATGTCTGTGGCTGAAATCCTAGAAGATGGAGGATGACTTGACTTGCCCCAGTGGTAGAGTTTTAGCGGTTGGTGGCTATTTTGTGTTGATTCTGTGACATTACAGGTCAAGAGCCCAGACTGTGGGGTCAGGATCTGGGGCTGCCCCGCCAGTTACTCACTGAGGGCCTTTGGTGAGCCACCTCAGTTTCCTTCTCTGTAAAATGGGGTAATGAGATTATCAGTCTCACAAGGTGAACATGAACCACTTCACATAGAGCTTGGTGCATCATTGCATCCAAGGTCCATGAACCCAGCTGCTATGATTTCTGTTGCTATTATTATTATCCTTATGATTGCCATGACAATTGCTTTGGCCCTCCATCCTCTGCCCTGCACACAGAGGCGACTGTGTGACGTCATCTATATTTCTGAGGCTGCTCTGCCTCACCACACGTTGGGGTGGGCTTCAAGTATCCCCGCTAACAGGGTTCTATGTGCTTAATCAGCTGCATGCTTTGCCCATGTCCAACCCAGCAGATGGGGGGCAGGAGTGTGAGCACCTGGGTCAAAGGCGGGCTCGCCTGTAATTGCTGAGCCACACACAGGCGGCTGTTGAACCAAATGTCATTAGAGGTACAGAAAAATACCTGCCCTGCCTCCAGCCAGGCTCCCAGGTGAGCCCATCCCACGGGGTCGGCACAGTTTCTCCAGAAAAGGACCCAAGTGACCCCTCTCGGGAGCCATTTGTGGCAAAGCTGGAGCTGGCCTGAGCGATCAGATGCAGCTGTCTTCTCTGCCAGTGCTCCCAGGTCAGCCCCTTTGCCTGAGGGTGGTGATGGGAAGGAAATAATCTGGAATGGAAACCCAACTGACTCCTCTGGAGGAGCAGGCTCTCAGAGTCTGCAGGTACTGAGGCAGACGCAGAAGACTGGATGCCCAGGCGGGCCCCTGCTCTCCCCTCCTGGTGCTTCTTTCTCTCTGGGTATCCGCTCCATCCTCTGGGCTTTGTTCCTGTATGATCACCTGACCCTGAAGCCACTCAAGGCAAATGATTCCCCTAACGCTGGCAGGGACAGGCCAGGCAGAACCTGGGTCCGTGGCACTTAGAGCAAAATCCACTGTCCCGGCTGCCGGAGCTGGTGCCAAATGGCCGCTCACCCCAAAAGATGCTGGTATCGGCCAATGCAAGCAGGCAAGGTGCAGAGATTTTCAGGGGTCCTCACTCACCTTTCCAAGACTAGCACCCAGAGTTCTTTTTTAATTATTATGGATGTAACATCACATCGTGACATTCTATATGTTCGGGGTGTTCATCATTGCGGATCAGCATGTGTATCTACCACATTAATGTCTCCGCCGAAGGTCCATTTCTGTCCTTCACACCATTGTCCCTTTTTTCCTTCTCCCTTCCCTTTTAGTGACCACAAATTGGCCTTCTAGTCCAAGAGTTTATTTTTGTTTTATTTAATCTGTTTATTTGCTCGTTTTCTCGCTGCGCCACATGTGGGTGAAGTCATACGCTGTCTTTCTTTCTCTGGCCTATCTGACTAAGTATAATACCCTCTAGGTCCACCATGTTCTTGCACCATGCAAATGGCAGAAACGCTTCCTTTTTTATAAGTGAGTAATATTCCATTGTGTACATGGACCACATCTGTATTCATTCATGAAATGGGCACTTAGGGGATTGTAATTATCAATAGTAGCCCTCAAACAACAGGATAAACCCTTTCCAGACACAGGAGACTCTGACAAGGAGCTTCTGCCTGTGACATGGTCACTGGATACCTCAAGAGGTGACAGTTCCAGGCCCGAACCACAACTGGGAAAGCATGAGTGTCTGCAGAAACACGGTATGGCAGGCAGAACTAACTTCCTCGTGGCCTCCTGGGGCAGGCAGTTTTTCCACACATAAAAGAATAGAGGGCAGGGAGGGGACATCCGGTGCCTAACCCCAGGCAAGACAGGCCCTTGCGATCCCACCAGGCTGAGTGCACGTCAGGGGTGGGGGGAAGTGAGGGCAGGGGGAAGGCCCCCCCACGGACTCCCTCCAAATATGAGAAGAGGGGCCCACAGGAGGCTCTATGTGGGCAGGTGCCATGGAGACCTGTGCCTTGGACTGCAAAGCCACCAACCATCTAGCCCAAGCTCCTGAGACCATCCCAAAGACTAGTCCCAACCAGACCCCTGGGGGCCCTATTCGCTTGGTAAACGAAGAAATGCTGGAACCAGCACAGGAAGCCATTGCTCTGCAGGTGCACTTTGAACATGGAAATCCATGTTCCTCGACAGCGCTGCTAGTCACAGAGTAACCACGGGGTTTGCAAAGAATTCTCTCCCAGGCACTGCAGTGTGGCCTGGTTTTGGTCCAAACATGCAGGCAGCCCTGTTGGGAGAAAGCATCATGGGAAGTCTTGGTCTGGGGCTTGGGAGAAGTATCTCTGTGGGTCTCCCCTTCAATGAATCTGGCGTTTCTTCCAGAAACAGGTAAGTTCAAGTTCCCCAGAACCTGACTTTGCAGGAAGGGGGGGTGGGGGCAGGGCAGGAGCCACCCTGGCTTCCCCAGACTGCTGAGCATCTTCCAGCCATGCTTCCTGCTGAAGTTAGCCTCCTAATCCAACCTCAAGGTCACCCTGCCCTCCCCTCTAAGAGGAAACTGAACAGCCCCCTACTCCCTGTGTTGGCCTGCATACTCACCCTAGGCCGCAGGGTCCCTGGAAGTCTCCTGGGCGGCCCCACACCCACCCCATCTGGAAATTGCCTCTTCCTTATGGACTCTGCTCTGTATTCACCCACAATGTAAGATTCTGTTTTTTAAGAACTGAATAGAAGCCCCGCATCACCATATCAGAGCGGCTGGGCCATGCCAGCTCAGTAATTGCCCCGTTTCTAGTGCCTTTTTTCCCTTCCACCAAAACCAACTTAAGCTGATTACCGCCATCTCAAACAACCTCGCTGGGCTCTAGATATATCCATTTAATATGGGCAAGACAAGCAGCCAACTGCTGTTTTCAAAGGACGATCTGACAGATTCTATTCACTTTCAAAGTAGCTCTCCACGGCCGGAATAATTATCTTTCATTTCCCTCATTCTGACACCTTTCAATGATTTGTTGACATCTGAAGATTTATGGGCAATCTTAGCCGAGGCAGCTGGGCTCCCTTCCCCCCAAAGACACCAGTGCAGAAAGGATTCCCATACAGCATCTGAAATAACTCTGTTCTTTGCAAATGGATATCCAAATCTGCATGTTAATAGGGGCACTTTTATCTTCAAATATAACCCCCAAAGAGAAAGGGGAGCGGTATTCATTTAACTGGCTGACTGCCAGCCCAAGAGACAACGAACGCACCTTTCCCTCAAAACCCGGGTTCCTGCACTTGACCACAACCCCCTCACCCCCAAATGCAAATAGCCTGAGTTTTCAAACACGGAATGTTTGCTGCCTTCCTCTGTTGAGGGAGAGCAGCAGGAGAAACCCAAGCAAATGGCAAAAGGCCTGGACTGTTTCATCTGCTTCCAGAGGGTTTAAGTGAGCATCCCTAGGATAATGATGGTTCATAATTTGCACTTCCATGGCCCTTTCCCGAGAGCATCCTGGGTGCCCTCCCACCAGCCGGCAGCCACCCGGATGAGCTCCAGCCTTGGATCGCAGTGCAAGGAGGTAAGCTGTGGGGGAAGAGGTGTGCGTATAGGTCCTGACACAAATAGGATAGGCAATGCCAAAGTCCTTATTTTCTCTCTCTCTCTCTCTCTCTCTCTCTCTCTCTCTCTCTCTCTCTCTCTCTCTCTCTCTCTCTCTCTTGCCCTCTGCCCCTCCGCCCTCCAATTTGAGAACTTTAGTTCCAAATTTCAGTAGTTCATCCAGCCAAGTGCCTGGTAGCTTTCAGCGTAGGAGACTGTCCCAGTGATACAAAAAGACCAGATTCTGCAGCGCTGATTCTCAGAGATAAATAAATGTCAAGGCAATAGAAAAGGGAAAGGAACAACAGGCTGAAGTTTTCAATCAGAGCCAGCCAGTCTGTGGGGGCCTCTGTTCTGTAGGGGAGGGAGCAGTGGCTGGACCCGGAGGGGCAGCCCTGGAGGACTTGGCAGGGAAACTGCCCCAGGGACTGGGTTCTGTTCAGAGACGACTCTGCAGTGAGGCTGCGGAGGTTGGAGTTACTTGTTTGAGTTCTCCTGTGCTAATTAGATCACCACCACCACTCCCCCACCCCCCAAATAGGGAAGCCACTAAAGACCCAGAACCAGAACTTGTCAATCGGTGACTTCTCTTCCCCAGACTTGCAGCCACGTCTCTCAATCAACAGCGCCCCTTACTGGTCAGTTAGTAAATCCAGCCAGCCCTGGGGCTCCCCCCACAACTGCAGGCAACCTGGAAAATGAACACAGTTTCATCTCTATGTACAGACTTTTGAGCGCAGGAGAAATAGCAGCTCTCAAATTCCAGCTCCAGCCTCCCGACTAGCCCTCGGTCTTGAGCTCTGGTCTCCGCAAAGCCAGGTTTATCTGCCGGAGTTTTATCATCAGGGGAGTGACCGCCCCCTGGGGCCCAATAACCACAAACATAGTTGTGTGTGATCACAGCAGATCCCAGATATCCAAGATATCCAGATATCCAAGTCTTCTTGGATATCAAGCAGCGAGGCCAGGGAACCCGCGTTCCCAGCCGGCAGGGTGGATTTGAATTCTGAGAGGTTGATGTCAGGAGTCATTAAAAACCAAAGAGGCGCTGGCACCTGGCTCAAGTGTTCTAAGGAAACCCTCCCTGAGAAAGCGCAGAGGCTCATTAGCAAAATGAAGTGGGTCAGCTGATCAGGAGCTAGCCCCAGGCTGGCAGAGGCGGCAGCTGGGCAGGCGTGGGCAAAGCAAGCCGCGTGGGTTATTTTAGGTGAGGGGGTTGGTGCCCAGGGAGAGAGAGAGGTGGAGGGAGTTTATTTTGGTGGAGGAGTTTTATTTTGCTTTCTTACTTGTGAGGATTCATGCCCCCTGGGTAATTTAAAGTTTGTAAAGAACCCTGGAATTCCTTAGAGGGAAAGCACCTTCGCAAATAAAATAAAGAGATCACAGGACTAGCGTTAGGGAAGACGTGGCTGCCCGCGCCTTTGGACCCAGGTTTTCAGCTACTGGGATAGGTCAGGTTTTAGCACTTTAGGGAATTTCCTTCGCCCCCCGTCCACCTCCTGTTCATGAGGGGGAGTTCCTGCTAGCATGTTTTGTTCCAGACACTGGGCTAAGCTATTCCCTGTGTTCATTCATTTAATTCTCACAATGAACCAAATGTATTGATTCATTCATTCTGAATCTGCAGAGGTTTAATCCAAAGAATTTTATCATGACCACCACTCCGGGAGGATGGGGGTTAGCTCGGGGAACTAACTGTGTGTGTGCAGTTATTAGACTGGTGGGTATTAGACTGGTCCATTCCCTCTAGAAAACAGCATGAAGGCTTACAATGTGATCCAGCAATTCCACGCCTGTGTATCTATCCGAAGAATGCAAAAACACTCATTCAAAGGGCCACATGCCTTCCTATGGTCACTGCCGCACCCTTTACAGTAGTCCATTTGTGGAAGCAACCTAAGTGCCCAACAACAGATGAGTGTTTACGAAGATGTGGTGTATAAACAATGGAATACTACTCAGCTATAAAAAATGAAATCTTGCCATTTTTGAAAACATGGATGGAACTGGAGGGAATGACACTAAGCAAATAAGTCAAAAGGAAAAAGACAAATACCAAATGATGATACTCATATGTGGAATATAAATAAATGAAATGAAACAAAGGAACAGGCCAAACTAACCAAAAGGTACCTTAGAAATCTGACTACAGAATTGGGGTTACCAGAGGGGGAGGAGGAGCAGTAGGGAAGGGGTATCCAATAAACTGTTGGGACTCTCAGGGCTTGGATGATGTGCATGGTTTGGTGCCATACATCTGAAGAGAGGGGTGAATCCGTATCCCTAAATCACATACAGTGTTGTAAAGCAGTATGAAAAACAATACGCATCTCTTGAGTTTCCAGCAATCTAGGACGTCCCGTCTGTCATGGCCTCCACTCAGCTGAAGATCACAGGCACTCATTCTGAAGGCTGTCCCTTATGCAGGTTTTTCAGATCATCACCCCTTAGTCAATCCAGGTGATACTCCTGTGGCAGGCACATCCCAGGAGGGATGCTGGCTTGGCTCTTCTCCTTGCATCTGACCAAGTGGCACCCGATTCCAGTCTACCCCAACACTTCTGCTTTTAATGTAAATCAAGTGAAGATGACGTGCCTCCACTATAAAGTCCCTTTTTCCCTTTGTAATTTAACCGGCTACTTGGTGGGACGCTGAGATGGTGCCAACATCCCGTTCCCCAATAAGCTTGCACTCACTGTTCCTGTCATCCAGTAATGTTTCTTGGTTAGATTAATAAGTTCCTGCATTCATGCCAGCTGGTGATTTTTGAATTCCATCATTATCTTTATTAGTGGGAATTCTACTTTAAGGAAAGTTTTCACTTTGTCCATTTATTGAGTCATCTTTTCACTGAGATTAGTAGGAACTCCTGGGTTCCTATTTTGTTTAATAAGTTATACTACCATCGGTATTTACTCTTACACCCAAATTGTCCCAGCTTTGGCCAGGAAGAACTTCATGTGGGCTTCTATGTTCCACAAAGTGGGGAAAGGATGGCGCTGGCACGTCGGAAGAGCAAGGAGGCAGTGAGGGGTAGTTAGCCAGCAACTCAGCCAAGTCCTGGGTGGGCTTTTCCCCTGTGACGGGAGAGAGATCATCCCTGTATTGGCTTCTGGGGTCATTTGGGTCAAATTGAGCTGGAAGCTCCTCCCTGGCCATGCAGAGCAGCAAAAAAAAAAAACTCGTATTTGTCTCCTGGAAGGTTTTGTTAAAGAAGAGTGTTATTTATTTTGCTGACTCTAGAAGTGTTATCCTGAGTTTAGAAGTGTTATCCTCATTTTGTGTGTTCTGTATTCTTTGCCTCCTGGCACAAGCTGTCCAAGCTTCATCTTGTCCTTCCCCTGCCCCAGCTTCGCACACAGCCAAGGGAGTGTGGGTTCCATTCAGTTAAGACTTTGGGAACCAAGATCTGAGTGCGCAGTGCCTTGTCTCTTACTGGACGGCATTTTCCTAGGACCCTCTCCGTGCACAGACCCTGGATGTATTTCCACGTCACTGTCCTCTTTGTCCCTCTTAGCTGAGATGCGTATCCACTTTCCTTTGGCAGACTTTAACTTTTCTTACTCCTGCTCCAAGAACTCACAACCATCCCTTCCGATGTGCTGTGGCCTCCTCCTTTCTCTAAAACCTGCTTTCATCCCCCCCATCCCATCTACCTTGGGAGCTCCTTCAGCTTCCCTGCTCCTGTCCTATGGACACCCCATGTCATCCTTACCTCTGGGGTGCTTAGTGTCCTCTGTATGATGGGTGTCAGTATTCGGGCATCCACACCTGCCTCACTAGCTCCTGAGGACAAGGTTGCTTGCTAGCCCCCATGGCATGTGTCAAATGTGTCTTTGTCCACACCACAAGACGAGCTGCTACCAAAAAAAAAAAAAAAAAAAAAAAAAGCACAAACAGAAAATAAGAAGAGTGGTTGAAGACATGGAGAACCTTTGTGGAAGTGTTGGTAAAATGGTGCAGCCACTATGGAAAACATTTAAAAATAGAATTACCATAGCTATCTATTGCACTTCTAAGTACATATCCAAGAGAAGTGGAAGCAGGGATTCTAAGAGATATGTGTATACTTATGGCAAATGGAATATTATTTACCCTTAAAAAAGGAAACGCTGACATATGCTACAACATGGAGGAAGCTTGAGGACATTATGCTGAGTGAAGTAAGTTACACACGAAAGGACAAATACTACATGATCCCACTTATGTGAGACAATTAGAGTTGTGGATTCGTTGAGACAGAAAGTAGAATGGTGGGTCCCTGGGAGTGGGGGGAGGGGAACATGGAGAGTCATTTAATGGCAACAGGGTTTCAGTTTTGTAAGATGAGGGACTTCTGTGGGTGGTGGTGTGATGTGAATGGACTTAATGCCAAAGAACAGCGCCCTTGAGAGAGGCTTAGTGTAAAGGTTCTGTTACATGTATTTTACCACCGTTTAACAAAACACAAAACTTGTCTCCTTGCCGTTAAGATGGGGAAGGGGTGGTTGTGAAAGCTAAATGCAATAATAAACACCAAGCACCAATACTACACACCAGGTATGAGGTTCAGCATATAGTAGGTGCTTAAGAAATGACAACTGTCACTATGATTTTACCAAGTGCTCAGGAAATATTGGAAAATGTGATTAATCCATTCTGAGGTATGTTTTTATTCCTCTAACAAAAACTTTCTGGGTTTTCTAGGGTGGGGCATGGAGTGGATGCATGGGTTATGTTGGAAGAGTTTGGCTGAACTTTTGGGTGGGGTTAACGGGGAGCTGCAAACAGATCTTGTGACTGATCACATTGCCAGGGTCCACCCTCCTGCCTGCAAACTCTGTTATTTCTCTGGCAGGAGCATTCTGCCCACCAAACCCCTGGAGTAATGCAGGTGTGAATCTAGAGGGAGAATCTGTTAGCACCTTAATCCCCATGTAGCAGAGAGTGTGGCTCGATGATCTAGTTGTCACTGGCAGGGAGCAGGATCCTGCAGGGAAGGACACCAGTTAGGTGTGTTGTGATGGGGAAGGAGGAGGAAAAGGGTAGAACAGCGTGTGGTCTGTGGCAAATGCGGCCGTGGGCTCCCACGCTAAGAGCAAAAGCCCAGGTCAGAACTGCGCTCCTCTCTCATCACCTGCTCCAAAGATGCCCGGGGTCAGCGCGTCACAGCCGGCAGCCCACGCAGCCCTGCAGGTACACCGGCCCACCCTGCAGGGAGGAGTTACCAGCTCTGTGGGACAGTGCCCTGTCCTGACGCGCAAGGCAGCTACGTGGCCTTTGTGACCGTCTGACACTAATTGATCTGGAAGCCCCTCCATGGCTGTGCAGACGAGCAAAATATATTTTTTCCTGAAAGTTTTATTAAAGAAAAGAGCTATTTATTTTGCTGATTTTAGCGTTAACCTGCCGATTATTTATTTTGTGCATTCCTAGCTTTATATCTGTATATTATTTATGGCAAACATATACATTTATATAGCATCATAGTATCTGTGTATCAAAATACTATTATTATCCTTAAAAGGTTTCATTGTATTTTGTTCTACCATGGGAAACATCAGCTCCTAGCACCTAAAGGAGAGTGTGAAAGTTCTCTGAAGTTATTACCAGTTATTAGGTAAAGTTTTATTCTGCCCTTCAACCACCAAGAAAATGATTTTAAAAATAGATTGTTTTTACATATAATGTATATGTGGGTCGTACATTAAACAAAATAAAAGTGTTAGGATATTTGCATGGGATGCTCCTGGCACCCATGGAGAGACACTGTCTATGGGAGACACTGGCTCCTGGGCTGGGACTTGGCTCGTTATAACAAGTTCAACTCGGCACATCAGCCCAGTGAGTTGCTTTGCATTTGTCAGGATGTGTGTGTACTTCAATCTTAGTTCTTCACATGAAGGAAAAGAGTAGAAGGCTCAGGTGAGTCTGATGAAAGCGTTTATCTCCTGGCCAGAAGACAGGCATCAGGTGAGCGGGGAAGCAGGTTAAGACAGGTGCAGGTGGGTAAGGAGCTGAGCCAGGACACAAGCGCCACACACCTTGGCCTCTCAGTTACAGCTCGAACTGGATTCCCACATGGTGACAGCGGGCAAGGAGATGTGTCAATTCATGAGGACAAAGGACCCATTGAGAATGTCTCGCTGGCCAAACAAAAACCCCAGCTGCAAAGGCGTGTCATCTTGAAAGTTAGGAGCGCCGCTTTTTACTTGCTTAGCTGTTTCTCGAAAGGGTTGACATTGAAACTAAGAACGGTTTCTGGCAGCAGGCTGAGAACTACGTGCTGGACACACGTTTAACTGTGAGTCCGAGGGCAGCTCAGGACTTCTGGCCGGGAGACCAGGCCTAAGCAACACAAAAGCCTTCCCTGAGCCTAATTTTTATCTCCATCTGCACCTCATTACTGGGCGGTAGCTGGTTTCTTGCAAACAATCGCTGGTCTCTAGCATAACAAGGAGGCCCGGGTGTCTGTATTGAGCGTATTCCTCAGAGAATGAGAAATCTCCAACCAGGAAGGAGGACATTCTTGTTACACCCCAGAAATAGGCTGACATGTAAATGTGCGTTCCTGCCCACAACGTGCCTAATTGCCCATAAATGTCATTAAGTTGAGAAATGTTTTCCACCAAATTAACTTTGACTCATGATGTCTAATTAGCAGGAGAAGCAGCACATCAGTCACTGTCTGAGAAGACGGTCAGCGGGTGACTCCGGCTACAGCGGGGTTGAACCAGGTATCACCACCCCAACCTCCATGCCGGGGCCCCGCAGTTAAGTGCGATGTCTCTGTTTCAGCGCTAAGAAGTTTACGACTCCCCACAGATATTGCTGAAAAATTGTGGTGGCTGTGGTCTCCCCAGGAACCCATTGTACCCCTCAATGAGAGCTCTGGGTGGAAGGAAAGACGCTTCTGTAAAGAACCCCAGCCGTCTTTGGCAGAAGATTTGGGGGTCGAATTGTTCAATAAAGAATACAAATACGGGCCTCCCTGGTGGCCTAGGGGTTAGTCTCAGTGCTATCACCACTAAGGCCTGAGTTTAATCCCCAGCCAGGGAGCTGACCCACATTTGGCACAGCAGACCTCTCCTGTCTCGCCCGCTGCTCCCTCAGCAGGGTGTTTCAGCAGATCCACCTGTTCTACTCCCCACTCTGTTTCTGGTGAATCCTCTCACCCCTCTCACCCCACACCTGTGGCCTGTACCCCAGTTCTTCTATGCAAAAATAAATAAAAATCTTTTTTTAAAATACACAAAAACATAAACAAGTAGATAAGCAAGCAAATAAATGAATGTTCTAATGAAACAAACAAAAAAATCCCCAAAACAAACCCTAGAACTCTGACTGTAAAACTGAGTCCCCCAGAGGGGAAGAGGGGCAGAGAGCTAAAGTGGGAGGGCCGCGGGGTCTGTGATGGAGGATGGCGAGGTTGGGCGGTGGGGGAGCGTGGTCACGCCCATCTGAAGAGGTGGCCTCCGATGCTCCTGAATCACACAGTGCAGTAAACCATCTCATTTTAAAAATTAATTTAAAAAAGAATATTAAGGATCCAACACTCCCCACTCTACCCTCCCCCACAATGTGAAAGGGTTGTGGGTGGGAAGGTAAAAGTTTGAGCCAGTGTTTATCTACCTCAAAGCTGAGGAGAAAATTCACCTTGTCAACCAGGACAAGGAGCAGGTGGAGCTGTCACTGCTGCAAGCACATTCCAGCTTCTAGGCGACCAATGACACAAAGATGACCACAGGGAAACTGAGGCCAGAGAGCTGAACCTGTTACAGGCCTGGACACTCAGCAAGTGCTGGGGATGGGGCTTGAACCGGTTCTTGTGAGTCTAGAGTCAGAACTTCAGTCCCGGCAGCCAGCGGTGCAGTCTGCCGGGGTCACTGTGACGGCACCATAACCGGGCCACAGAAAGGACATCTGTGTGACGTGATGTTCCATCTGTCAATGCTGAGACCGGAGGCAGGAAGTGGAGGTGTTGGCAGGATCGTTTCCTCCCAAGACTGTGAGGGCTAATATGTTCTGGGCCTCCCAGCTTCTGGGGGTTCACTTGGCATCCCTTGGTTTGTGGATGCATCACCCCAATCTCCATCCTCATGGTCACGTGCGTTCTCCTTATACTTGACTCTGTATCCAAACGTCCCCCTTTTATAAAGACACCAGTCACACTGGATTGGGGGCCACCCCACTCCAGAATGACCTTATCTTAACTAATTGCACCTTCAGCCACCCTATTCCCGAAGATGCTCGCACCCTGAGGTCCTGAGGTGGGGTGGACGTAATGCATAGGGATGGGGTGACGTAACTCAATTCCTGACAGGCTTCCAGTGCACAGCAGGTGTGCTGAACAGGGCTGCATGAACTGAGAAGGGGGGAGATTACATCTTTATTTTTTCCAGCCTCTCGCTGAAATTTCAAATTTGATTACAAATGTAGGTGTGAGCCGCACTGATGTTGTCACCAAACGCTTGGATCCCGTCAAGCCAACTTCCACTTGTTGGGACTATCTCGAAATGCTCTTGATGCATCATGACTTCAAAATGACATCCTTTTTAGACTGCTTCTTGCCTAATGTGTGCTTTTAAAGAAACACCTGATTGCAAGTCGCAGATCTGGTTTTTTTAAATAGCATTGTCATTGTATTTCAATTTCATTGGTTCCCTTTATAATCCCGAGTCTTTTCTTTAATGCCTTTAAAGACACTCTGAGGAGTGGCCCAGACGTGCAGAACGGGGGAGGCGCCTCATCTAACATGAGGGAGAAGGTTGTGACTCTGCAGGCCTCCCCTGCCCTGGCCAGGCTGGGAGGGCCACACTGGATGCCCTCTGGGCATCTCAGAGAAGGGGAAGAGCACGGAGCCCTGACTTGGCCGGGGCTTCTGTGCGCTGAGGCTGGGGGTGTGTGTCTGGGCTCCTCGGGAAGAGGGGGAGACTGTCTCTCTGCCCAGTTAATCTCAGTGCTGCCCGACTCCATCCAAGATGCTCTTTTCCCCATTTATCAATGAAATGCCCTGTCCCCTAAGTTGGCCTAAGTGGGAGCCACAGTTTCTTCGCCCGTGACAAGTGTCTGAGGAGCAGCTATCCATGCAGACACCGCAGGCCCTGGGCCTGGCCTCAGTGCTGGGAGCATGCAGACCCCAACAGCAAGCAATGGAGGGAGCCTGCTGAGCTGCAGCACCGGGCTGGGACTCACCCACCTGTGCACACAGGGCAACCCAAGCCACACCCTCCAGCAGGCCCCAGCCTCCCTTTTCCAAGCCCTCTGGGAGGCGGCAGAGGTGTTTGGCATTTGGGTTTGATGATTAGCTCTGTTGTGATAACAGCCCTATATCACTTGGAGGGTATGAGTTCTGTAAACCCCTTACCCAAGATCACAGTCCCCCAAAAAGGGCCTTAGCTGAGGGAGACTGACTGGTGGTCAGACTCGCAGGGGGTGCATGTAGTGTGACCTCTTAAACGAGTTGAAATTCTGTCCATTTGTCATCTTCCTTCTCTCATATTTGGTGAAGAAATGAGTATCAAAAAAGTTCTGCAAAAGTGAAAGGAGCACCTGCTTAGCCCCACGTGAATGTTTAAACTTCCGTGGAAAAGAGTTCTGCTCTTGAGCAGGTCGCCTTTCTAGTCCTCCCAGCGCCCTCTGGAAGAAGGGAAATCCTTGTCTTATTTCAACATTCATGATTCTAACTGTATCTCTCCACATGTGGAAAGGGAGCTGGCCCTCCACAGGCCACTCGTCCTGTCCATAGCCTGGGGATGCAACGGACAGAATATATTCGTTCATCAGATTTGAAGTTTGGGACCAGCTGGGATGTGGCATCTCTCATCCTAAGCATCGCATGTCACATTACAAAAATTTGCAGCAGGGCCTCCCCGGTGGCACAGCGGTTGAGCGCTGGGTTGCGAAGCTGCCCGCAGCCTCTGCAGCGCTTGTTCGATCCCCGGCCACTGGGCGAGGGTCCCACATGGCACACAGACCTCTCCTGCTGCCCACTGTTCCCCTCAGCAGTGTATTTCGTCAATCTGCCTGTTCTGTTCCCTGCTCTGGCTCTGGGGAATCCTCTCACCTTCCCACACTTCTGACTGTACCCAGTGCTTGTATAAATAAATAAATAAATCTTTAAAAAAAAAAATTTGCAGCAGTGCACTCCCTCCCCAGTGCTAACAAGGGTCCCTGTGTCCTGAAGATTCCCCCACAGTCCACGTCTTTCACTGATGGCTTTTTCTGGTCCAGAGGCCGCCTCTGATGCAAGCGTAGAACACTGGGGTCCTTGGAAGCAGCTTCAACCAGTGAAGAAGGCAGTCCTGGGCTGCATCACTCTGCCTGGGGACTCGTCTGTTCCCTGCCCCCCCCACCCCCACCCCAGGTTGCCCGGGCTTCCCACGCGGTCACTAGCATTATAATGTACTTTGCATTCCCAGCTCATCTGCCTACTCCCATATCGGTGGATTCTGAGACCATCTCCAAATAAACTATGGGCCTCGAAGCTTTGTCTCAGAGTCCACTTCTGGGTCAGAATGCTAACAAAGTGCCATGTAGCGCGAAGCAACACCAGGCTGGGCTGAGGCTTGCTTCCTCCATAAAGTGGGTTCCCGCATCGACCCTCCCAGGGACCATGCAAGGGTGGGAGGGGATAAGAGACACTCCAGGCTCTGAGAGAAGCTAAAGTACTCACAGGGGAGGCCACTGGGTGGATTTGGAAGATACCAGAAGTCCCCGAGGGAGAGGGATTTAATGCTCTGCACAGCCTCTGGAGGAGTAAAGACATATTTGACCTAAGGTGGTGTTGGAGTTGGGTGTTGCCCAAAAAAAAGTAAATAAAGAGAGATAGCATGAGAGGAAGGAAGGAGGAGAAGAGAGGAAGGAAAGAAAAAGAAAATGAAATCTGCACTATCTTTAACAGTCACTGTTTCCTAGACTATGCCTGAAAGATGTCAAATACCTGAGGCCATGATACTCAAGGCGAGTAGCTGCTCAAGGCAGAATTTAAATAGAGTCTTCATTTGTCCACGTCAGAGTTAAACACGTAAAGATGAAACTGACTTGATGACAAAGGCTGGCAAAGTGCCCCGTGCAAAGGGAGAATCCTCTTTTTAAGCATATGTTGTTATAACAGCATTAGAGGAATGACAGAAACGTTCAATTAAATACTATTTGGATCAGAAAACAACCATAGGAGAGAAGCGTGTGGTTGTTCCCGGTGGGGTCTGGGACTCCCCCCAGGCCTCTGAGCTCCACAGCCCGCACATATGGCTCCTAACAGCATCGGCACACGTCACACACGTGCACAGGGGCGCCCAGTTCAGTTCTGCCCGCTATTCTTAAGGTATTTTTTTAGACCCTTTCAACACAAATTTTGCGCTGCAAGACAAGAATGAAGGAAGGAGAGGGGCAAAGGATGGAAATAACCAGTTTCAAACATGGCTCCAACCCACAGGCAGACATGGCTTTAGGATGAGAGGGGGGAGCTCACACAAAGGCCCCTGGCCTGGCCCCCGGGGCATCAGCTGTGGTCTGCACGTGCATATATTACGGTGCCCTCCTCCACGCCGCAGGGAACCGCTAGCGAGACACCCGACTGGTCTTGAGTTCTTGGAAACACTGGGGAGGCCGCCTGGGCAACGCATCTGGCTCCTGCCGATCCAAAACTTTCAGCAGACCGTGACAACAAGGGACTGGAGCCCCCAAGAAGCACAGAACTCTCCCCACGCCACTGCCCTCCTAACCCTCAGTGTGTTCTTAGAAGATTTTTTTTTTTCCTTTTCAATTTTTAAAAGCTCACCTGAGCCTGACAAGCTGCAGTCTCAACAACACAACTCACCTGCAGCGTTTTGACAGCATCTGATTTGAGATTCAAATTCCACTCCAATGGCCCCGTGTTACCCTCCTGACCGTCATCACCCTACCCGCTGGCCGGCCCTATGTCATGCACCGTCCATCCCAGGGGACAGGCTAGTTTTAAACCCACACACGCTACGGTGGGAACTGACTGGGGGCGGGAGGGCTGCCACCCAGATGGGTGAAACATGCAAACCCCCCTAGGTGCCGTGCACCCTGCGGCCCCTGGCTGGTCCCCAGTTAGTCTTTCTGAGCCGAGACCAGGCAAACAGCCCCTGCAGTCCAGCCAGGCAGGTACCTGTTGACCAGCCTCTCCCCCTCTCCGGCTCAAATCCTCTGTTGCTGTCACTGACACATGCCTCCCGGCTCATCTGGGTGGCCCAGCCTCATTAGGAAGGGATTTGGTGCCTGTTAGTTAATTGAGGCCCGATCCACCACCTGCCACTCGCGGGCCTCATCTGCACACTAACAGCTCCTAATTGTCATCATACGGCGGGGTCCCCGCAACAACTTGAGAACAGATCCCGAGCAGCACACACGGGCCCCGTTGGTGCAGGGGCACCGGAACGGCCTATCAAGGGGCCAGATGTTTGGACGGGAGAGGCACCTCCCGATGGCGACAGTGGGCAAGTTTGCCGCTCCTTGGGCTCTCCCAGGCCGCTGAGCCTGCGTTGAGGGTGAATAAAAAGCTGCAACTGGACAGAAACAGACGCCATTGAAAACCAACGGCGCAGACCCCAGATGGCACATCTTTGGGAAGCTCCTGCTTAGCCACGCACAGCTCCTGCCAGCGCGCACGCCTACCGGGAGACCAAGACAGGGCGAGGGGTCAGTCCACCGCCCCAGGCCATGTTTCTAAAGCATCTGGGTAGGAAAAGAGGCCAGGGTGAGTGCCAAGAGCTCATCAGCCCTTTAGGAAAGGAGAAAGAAGCAGAAAAGGAGTCACGGAGGACACAGAAGGAGAAAGTCACACCCAGGGTGACGGCCCAAGGCCAGGGCTTGGAGAAACAGCCTCCAGCTGGAAGTCGGGAGGGACGTGGGTGCGGGCAGAGAATACACGTCCAGTGAGAAATGCAAACAAGTTCTAACACCTGGGATGTGAGGATCATGTGTCAGGAAAGAGAGAAAGTGGGGAAGAAGGGAAAAGAGCACGATTATGCCGTGAGAGGGAATCACAGGATTTAAGGTTCAGGAACCCACGTCCTCAAGGCATCAAACTGGGTTTCACAGCGGGGCTTAATCTAAGAAATATGATGAGGCTTTCTGTGTTTGCTTGTTTGTTATTTTAAAACCACCCCCGCACCCTCTCAGTCCCCCACCCCCTGCAAGTGTGCACGCGCACGCGCACACACACACACACACATCCCTGGGATTCCTGGGCCCCAGGCACTACAGATGCCCCTTTGCTAAGGTATTTGTGAGGTCTCTCCTCCCAGAACTGGGAAGTTGTTGTTTGCCTAGACATTTCAAGTCGTATCTGCCTGGAACCCTCTCCCTGCTGGAGAAGGGACACCTCAAGCGAACCTAAAATGAACCGTGGGAGGAACATGGCACTAAAGGAAATCCAAAAAGCTAAGCGCAAAGGCTCCAGTGTGGAATGGAAGGTGACGAGACACGTGGCTGTGTCCGCAGACACTCAGCCGTGTGAGGCAATAGCCTGGGTGCCAGAGGGCAGCATGTCCCATCAGGCCCACCTCCAGGCTTCGGACACAAACCCCAGCAACAGAAAGCAAAAGGCTGGCCCGCGAGTAGTGTGCACTTCCACTCACCCAAGTTCTGAAGATAATTCCTTCCTCCTAAGGAGAGAGAGGAGACACAGAGAGACACGGAGAGGGGGTCAAGGATCCTTAGCTGCCAGAGGCATAACCTTTAGGAAGTGGTGCACCTCACCAACTTGCCCACAAACATCGGGGTGAGGGCTGTTCCATCAATGAAGCACCCCAGAGAGCTGGAAGGTGACATTTCATTTTGCCAGAACACAGCATCTCTCAACTTGAAAGATGTGTGCTTTTTATTAGAAGATTTTGTAAAAGACTTGGGTTTCTCCTAAGTTCCGGTAAAGAACCCTTTTTAAAAATTGAAGTAACGTGGGGCCTCCCTGGTGGCGCAAGGGGTTAAGCACCAGACTGTGAAGCAATCCACAGCCTCTGCAGCACGAGTTCGATCCCTGGCCGGCCAGGGAGAAACCCACATGGCGAGGCATGTCTCCTGTCTCCCCTCTTCTCCCCTCTGCTCCCCTCAGCCCTGTACTTCGGTTAGTCTGCCTGTTCTGTTCCCCACTCTGTCTCTGGTGGATCCTCTCACCCCCCTCCCCGCATCTCTGGCCTGTACCCCAGCTCTTGTGTGCATAAATAAATAAATCTTTTAAAAAAATAAAAATAAAATTGAAGTAATGTGTCTTTATAACATTGTGTAAGGTTCAGGTGAGCGCCGTTGTTGCGAATCAAGACGTGATTCATCAAGTTCCAGGTTGTCCTTCACAGCCTGGCCGCCTTGGCCCCACTGTCTCATCCCCTTTCCCTTCTTTTCTGGTGGCCACTAATTGGCCTTATAATCCACAGTGTGTTTTGTTTTATTTTATCTGTGTGTCTCTTTGGTTTCTCTCTGCCACATGCGTGAAATCTTATCTGGTGTTTGTCTTTCTCCAACTTATTTCGCCGGGAAGATTCTTTAAGTCTTCTCAGAGCCCATGTTCACACCCCAGGAGCAAAGCAGGCAAACATCCCGGCATCCTTTGCTGCCCCCGCACCTGCACCTCCAGCCCAGAGAGCCCCTCTTCTGCTGGCTCCTGGCTTCCGCCCCTCCGCTCCCTCTCTGGATGTCACCCACGAACTTTCCCTGCCTCTTCCTCCAGCCTGTGAGCCCGAGGGGCCTGGTCCATGCCGCTTCCGAACGCTGGCAGATTTCAGAGGAAAAAAAACCACCCAAGAAAGAAAGAATGGCAGTTTGACACTGCACTGTCACAGTTAAAAAGGCCCCGCGCGTGACCCGGGCCTGGACACCGAGGCCTCGTGCCCAATCACAGCTGAGGCTGCATCTGCCACAGCGCACAGGCCGCGCTCCATGCTGGGGCACCAGATGCCTCTGTTTATGCTCCCTCCCCGCCTTCTGCCGGAGGCAGCGCCGCAGCCCGCTGGCCATCACTGGACTTCATCTGTCTCGTCTTGTCTTTCAGTGTATGATCCCCTCCGCCTCTCTCTCTCACACACCGCCCCCAACCAATGACCAGAAGGGGTATTTCTGCTATTTAAGTTTGAACATCAAGAACAAAGCAGAATAAGAAATGACCCCGGAGGTCTTTGATTCTGGCCAAGCGCAGGACAGCGCCCAGGGCTCAAGGACCAGTGCCACTCTCTTTGGCCACCCACCTGCTCTGCATTTCACTGTGGCTGCTCAGTGAAGAGCCAACTTGAAAGACCAGTTCTCAGCCTTTGTAGGAGAGTTGACCTCCATGGCTGGAAGGGGGCTCTGGAAGGAGGGACAGATTAGAAGCCAGCCTTCAGCTGCCCTCTCTTCGGTGCCCTCAACGTGGGTCTGGGCTTTGTGGTTTGAGCAAGACCCCCTTGGCACTGCTGCTGTCCTCCTCTTTCCCAGCCCCAGGGCTGTGACCCCCCAGAAGGTGTCTAGGTGTCCCCTCCCCAGGTGAACACATGGAAGCTATCACAGAGTTAGTTTACAGTGAGTTGAGGACCCATATTTATCTGTCCCCGGGGACGCAACAACTTTTTATCAGGGCCCAGAGCAAACAGGTGGCTGTGTCATATATGACACCCTGCAGCCCCGGGGAGCCAGGCTGGTACCTGGGAGCCCCCATGCACCAGAGCCCCTGCTGAGGAGATGGAGCCCACCATTTCCTGGCTGCCCACCTGGGAGGCAAAAGTGGGATTTTACTGACAAGCGCGCTCTGGTTTCCAAACCCAGTGATCATTTCTCACCTGTCAACGGCGGGTCCTGCTGAGGACACTCATCCTGTCACCGGCCCTGGAACACATCCCCTCGGCCCGTCCCCTTGGACAGGACTGGATTTGCTTCCTCTGCTTCAATGCTCCAGAGACCCTCCCCTCACCCCCATGCGGGACACAGTACTTTCCAACACTGAACTTCAGGATGAGATTTTAACCACGGTGGTAGGCCCTCGGGGCCCTGGGTTCCAGCCACATCACAAGTTACACTTATTTTAACCTGAAATATTTTTTAAATAAGTCATCAACACATTTTGGGCAGGTGTCATTTATATAGTTCTAAAGAGTGCCATGAGGTGTGATGTGACACATACAGGGGCCCCACAACCCAGAAACTCTAACACACATTTTGCCCTTTCGAAAATAGTTTAGCGTCTGAGCACCAGCTCCCTACAAGAGCTTAACTCAGAATCACCCCAAAATATGGCACAAACATTGACAAATTAATCCCCATGACAACACAGGGAAGCCCTGAAAAACTCTGGGCAGCATCCTTCTCCTGGACATCATCACAGCTTTATTTTTAAGAGGTTTGTTCTTCTAGAATCTCTGATCAGGACACAACACTCCAAAAATCAAGCAAAATAAACAGCCCAGATATGTGTCATATGTCAGGATTCACCTCCTCTTTCTCCTTCCTGGTCTGGCTCTCTCTCTCTCTCTCTCTCTCTCTCTCTCTCTCTCTCTCTCTCTCTCTTGCTCTCTCTCTCCTACTCTTTGCCCCTCTCCACGCTATCATCTCTAGCTCTAGCTCCCTTTCTTATCAAAAGCAGAGGTGTCAGCAACATGGATGGCGCTGGAAGGGATCATGCTCAGCGAAATAAGCCAGAAAGAAAAAGAAAAATACCGATGGTCTCACTCATAGCAGCAATCTAGAAAACCTAAATAAGGGACCAGGAAAAAGAATAACTATAAGAAAGAAAAAAATCAAAATCAACAAACAACTATGAACCAGAGACACTCTGGGGGAGGAGGGGCAGGGATAGGAGGGATTGGGGTCGGTCAAAATAAGGGGGTTGCAATTTTATGGGGAATATAAAAATAAAATTTAAATATAAACTTCAAAAAAATAGGTAATTAAAGAAAAAAAAAGCAGAGGTATTGACCTTGGGTATTGATTACTGACTCCCAAGCTGTATGTGATTCAGCACCAAGGACACCTCCCGTGCTTTGGGAACTGCTAAGGACCCCCCTATTACAAATGACCAAGAAAACCAGCTCACCAAGAAAAGTATCTCACCCCAAACACAATCCCAGCCCATTCTCACTGCAGTGACTTTCAGGAAAGGAAAAAAGGTATCTTAAATGTGATCCATACTTAAGGAAACATCCAATAAAGTGTTTCCATTTATAATATAACATAAAAAGGACAGATGTCCAGGTGTATGATACTTTACAGAGTGATTAATATCACATGCTCAGCATTTTGTAAATAAGAAAAATTTGCTCCATCAATATCACGGTACCCTCCTAGGGCTTAGGAGATATGGACTGTTTCCTGCTATACATTGTTCAAATATTAGAAAATCGGCTTTATGCTCAAAAAATTCCATTTCACTCCAAGTTTTCCCCTGTTGATAAAATTTTTAATAAGTATGCTCTTAAAGGAACATCTCTTTGGGGATTTATTAAAAATTAACAACTTTCAAAACTTTTTTAGCCCTCCCCCACAACCCCCACCTCAGCTTTAATAAGATCAACAGCTTTCATTTATGAATACCTCCTATGGTGTAACACCCTCTTCACACAGTGTCACGTTAGTTTTCACATCACCCTATAATGCGAGGAGTTGTTCTTATTTTTACAATGAATAAAGGCAAAGATCGCTATATGGTTTGCCCAAGAATGCACCGTTAATAAGTGGTAAAATAAGGATTCTCACCTGTTCTGCCTTCTTCCAAAGTCCCCTCCACTGTTCCATGGCCTCCCCAAAGTCATTAACTGCACATGGATCCATGCCTTAAAGGTTCAGTGATCTATGAAGGAGAAAGAGAAATACTATTGTTAAAGTGTCTACTATTTGTGTCCTTTTAAGTTTAGAAGAGAATCAGTCTTTTTAGTTTTAGTGCTTTAATGAGTCTCTTGGCTATTAAAGTTAAGGTCAAGGGCAGAATTGGGAATGGGGAGAGTGAAACACAGAGAGCCAAATGTTTCTACATAATAATATATTTTTAAATATCTTTTTAAATATTTAAAATTTTTAAATAAACTAATGGGGTTTACTGACACAAACAATGTGAAAATAGCAGAGATGAACAAAAACCTCCCCCCAGAGAGAATCCAGGAGTGATGAGCAGCAAAGGATGCCCCATCGTGGGTATGGTGGACTATGCTTTCCCAAATGGCAATGCCAACATTTCATTCCCATATGCTCTTCCGGTATCTTATCACTTTTCATCAAGAGGTGGAGTTTCACTCTCCTTGAACTCAGGCAGGACTTTGTGACAGTCTCTATAAATAGAATGAGACATGATTTCTAGGCTAGGCAACCAAAGGTGATACACCTTCTGCTGGTTCACTCTCTCAGGATGTTTGCCTTTGCATCTCGGCTGCCATATTGTAAGGAAGCCCAAGTCACATGGAGACTTCTCTTGGAGGTGTCCCAGCTGACAGCCTCAGCTAAGAGCTCAGTCAACTGTCAGCACCAACTGCAAACATGTGAGTGAAGGAGCTTGCAGATGGCACCAAGCCACAGCATTCACGACATCTTAATAGACCTTGAGTGGGTGAAGGTGAAGGGCTCCAACAGTGATGGACCCAGTTGTAAACCTTTCATATGTCTGAACTCTCATGGTACTCTGGTACTCCCAAACCCTCGCTAAAGATCTGTTATACAGTAAATTGCATTAGCATTATGCTGGAGGTGCCCTGAAAAATGAAGGAAAGAGTCTGTGTCCATGCTTGAGGCAGTAAGGGGGGCGGCACGGAGAGAAGACACAGCAACAGTGAAGCAACAAGAAAACCCTCAGACACGATACAGGAAAAATCCAGGGGCCAGAGTGGAGGAAGAGGTGACAGGCATTAACCAGTAAGCCCAACTCCCACTCCATAACACACACACACACACACACACACACACACACCAGGAATCCTCAGAAACAATGAGAAAGGGACTGAATTTCTATTGAAAGCAAGTTTTTTTAAACTACTGATTTAAGATGCAATCTTCTGAGGGTTCTAGTGAAAAGATAACTATATTATTTGAGAGGGGGTATAAAAAATAACCATTCAATATTCCAAATCTCTCAGAGCAAGAATGGCTCTGGTATGGAGAAATTAATACAGGGAGACAGAATTAGAAGGGGAAAAAAAGAACTTACAAATTAAAATGAGTTTGGGTTCCCAGTAAAAGTCCTGGAGAAGATGATCAAAGTTTCTTTCTGTCACATGAGACTCTGGATTCAGGCATCCTAGTACTGGCGTGGCTGTCCCTTGTCCTGTGACTGCAGGAAATGGGAAGATGGGATGAGGCACCAGTTACCTCTAAAAGAAAGGATCTTAGAAGCTGTCATGTTGCTCTTCATCTCAAATCTTGACCAATGGGACAGAAATTAGCCACATGACCATATCTATCAGGAAGAAAGGATGGAAAAATGTCTTAATTCCAAGAGCCAGGTACCTGTGAATCAGCAGATCTCTGAGGGGAGCAATGGTTTGGGACTCTGAACTAACAACCATGGTAAAGGCAGCTAGGAAGGTGTCTGATAAGCCTGGAAGCAGGACCATTAAAATGTCTATACAGAGCACAGCTCAGCTGTCTCCATCTCACAGGGTCTCACTCACCACAGCCGAGCAAGTTGCTGAGTCTCTTCTGTTGTCCCCCACACTTGGAAAGTGGGAGGAGTTATTTGACAGGTGCCCAAACACTGCAGCCAATCTGTCCAGATTGACTGTTCTCAGCCTTGCATGATAAAACCCAAAGCATCTCCATAGTCCTTAAACAACAGAGAAAAAACCCTAACATATTTTCAAATGAAAATTAATCAGGTTTACTTAAATGGAAACACACACATATGCTAAAAGAGAGCTAGTGAGGAACAATCTCTGAGTCAGTGAGGCGACACCCTCAGCCAGGTCAGACCCCACCCCTAACTTCCTGAATGGGGCCTTCTAGGAACAAGGGGTGGAGCAGAGCCACCATGTGCACTTTAAAAGACCAAACACAGGTCTTACTTGACTGGCTTCCATTGCACCCTGGTCTCCACTGCACCATGCCATCTGCAGGTAGGACAGACGGCCTCTGGTCACATGCCAGCCGAAAGAAAATTATTCTCCTCTTCCTCTTATTCCATATGTAAATAAATCATTTAAAATATTTTTTCCCCCCTCTCTCTCTCTGCCTTGGATCCTGTTCTGCATTCCTAAGCACACAGGTAAGGACTCACCAGGTCATCCCAATTCCCTTAGGGTTTGCCCCATAATGATACTTTATTGAAGTGTATATATCCTATAATAGCTCCTTTAGAAATAGGGGAATTGTCACCAAATCAAATAAGAGTTTCATCTCCAGGGCAAAGTGAAGTCTACTCTGGCCACTCACCAACAGGCCATAAGCCAGACCAAATTAAACCTTTGTGAGTCTTGATTCCTGTAGCACTGCATATGGAATGAAGCCGTGAAGTAAATGGAAGGAAACCAGAAGACTCTCTTAGAAGAGTCACGTTGCTAAGGCCAGCATTCTGCAAGAATGCGAAAATCATAAACAGCCAAAGCCACCACTCAGCAGACTGGAGCTGTTTCCACGGCCCTGCTCACTGAGGGTCAACACTTCCAGAAGGCCGGGACTCCAGTGATGGTGCTCTTGGTGGCGGTGGTGGCTGGTGTGATTTCCCTGTTGTTTCAGATGCCCTGTGTCTGCAAAACATTTCTACCACATCCATGTTTTGCAGCTAATGTATTTTTAGCCAAATCACAACGTTTTTATTTGCTTCCATTTCTCTCAAGGTCACTGAGATGCACCTGAAAATTAGGTGCAGCTCACCAAGATGATGAGAAACACTATTCTGATGACCTGGCTGCATCATTCCTAGATTTTGGCTTAAAGTTAACAAGAAATTGACAAAATGTAAGAAGGCTAAAATGTAAAGTGATTAATAAAATGATACCAGATCAGTCATAAAAACAAGATTATGAAATGCTGGCTTCAAGGCATCCCAGTGTTGAATCCAATGAATAATAATCCTAAGGAACTTGTTGATACCATGTCATATTTAGAAACACCTAGAAAAGCTTCAAGGTGTTTAGTGCCTTCAGAGTAAAATCTGCCATGGTTTTGGAAACCAAGCATTTTTCTATGGGCCCTCAGTTCTCGGGGGCACTTTAACCAACCAGGGGGAGGTTCGAGGACAATTTGCAAGACACACCCCACAAATAGGTTAATTGTAATAGCCTGGAAACAGGGAGGCTGTATTTTTAATTTCTTTCATTTATATATTTCATCTGATTTATGAAACTAAAAAAGTAAGGTAAAAATACCTTTGAACAATTAAAACAGTTCGCGTTTTGCCCACTTAAGCTTCCCTCCCATGGGTTCAAGATTGAAATAAGATTCTATTTGCAGCATCACCTGCATCGCCCAATAGGACACATTTGTAGTCCCTCCAGCTCATTCCGACAGAATTGGAAGGCACTGCTGTGAATTTTGCAGAAGTCACCGCTCTGTGACAAAGTTCACGGCCCCCTGGACCACCTGCCTTCCCCTCCCACCAGAAGCCATCATTCCTGATTAGAGCAAACACTGTCAATTCGGCTGCGGCCCTGGCCCTTGCGGTCCCCTCTGAAAACATTGCCAAAACAGACTTCTGAGTGGGTCACGTTAGGTCACGCTGTCCACGGGTGGACAAAATGGAGTAAGAATTGTCTGGGCCACTTGAGACCTGGTGGGACGGGGTGGACAGGCCCGTTCACACGCGCGCAGTTGGCTTCACGTTCTTGCACACACTCCTCGGCATATGGAAACTTCCCCGA
Source organism: Talpa europaea (assembly GCF_964194135.1). Classification (NCBI taxonomy): domain Eukaryota; kingdom Metazoa; phylum Chordata; class Mammalia; order Eulipotyphla; family Talpidae; genus Talpa; species Talpa europaea. The sequence continues at coordinate 140,156,781 of NC_140070.1, forward strand.
GACTTCTCCTGCCTCCCCTGCAGCCTGTTGCCCTCACCCCATCACTCCTGTCAGCCCAGATGGGAAGGCTGCTCTCTTTCAGCTTCACGCCTCAGATAGAACAAAGGAATTTTCAAAATGGGTCTTTCCTTTGTTAAAACCCGAAAGAACATTTCAAGAAAGAGTAGGTAGGTGTTGGGGCGCAGGGGGCAGCGGAGAAGTGGCTTTTCCAGAAACTGTCACTTGTACCAAATGCCTGTCGGCCTCCAACAAGAGTGAATAAATTTTGAAGAACCCAACCACTTCACCCCTTGGCTTTATTGAAAGTGTGGGTGCTGAGTGAGGTTCCCAGTGCCCCTGTGGGTCCCTCCTTCAGGGGCAGATTTTGAGGGAGTGCCTTAGATCACAGAGAACCTGAACATTCTGCAGAGATTCAGACTTGCTTCCGTGGGTGCTGGGAGCTTCTGCAAGTCCCATAGCTGGGAGCAAGCCTCTTTCAATTTTGCACGAGTTTTGGGGTGCCCTCAACTCCCAGACATTGCAAAATGACTCCTGAAAACTGCAAGCAGCTTCTACCCACCTCTGGGAATCACCTAATAGAGCCTTTGGTATGGAAAGCATAAATCTTGTGTGTGTGTGTGTTTATGGTAAACACAGGAGATTAAATTTCACATCCTAATCATTTTTAAGTGTGCAGTTGAATCGTGTTAAATAAACTCCCGTGGAAACCAGAACTCCTTAATTCTAGTCTGTCCCAGTTCTGAGCTTGGGTCTCCTTCCTCATCAACAGACTGGAAAGCAATATTCACGACTCTTTCAAGTGTCTCCTTCCCTGTCCCCCAAGACACTGGTACAGGTTCAAGGCCCAGAAGCAAGTCCAGCTTCTTCGCTGTCTTCTCTCCTCCTGTGTCTCCTCCTGGTCTTCTTCCTCCCTTTCTGTTTCTCCTCCCTGCTCAGCGCCTCCCTTCCTTGGGTCCAGAACTGTGAATACATTGCTTTTGCTTTAAGCCACTCAGTTTGTGGCTCTTGTTACGACAGCTCTGGGAAACACACCCAAATGTGGTGGCAGGAAGTAGGGTGAATGAGACCTCTGTGGAAGTGTGCGGAAGGCACCCCAGAACTGTCCCCAGACATGGACAGAATATTTATCAGCCCTCGCCTCCATTGGGCCAAGTCTATTGGAGGGAACTTTAGCTCCTTTGAATGTCCCAGTTGACCCCCAGGCCAGAATGGCTAACAAGGCCCCCACCACAGCTGCGGTCAGGCTACACCGGGGATTGGTGGTCACAGCAACACCCAGAACAGAAAGATGAGGCCAGAGAATGGGGGCCAAAAAGGCAGGGAAAGCTGGTTGGTAGAGGTCCTCTTCCAATTCCTGACTGGGGGATCCTGCCAACTTGGCAGGGGACCCACTGTGTAGAGGACCCAGGCAAAGCGGGGATTGGATAAGAAAGGGAGTCTCTCGGGAGAAATGCTAATCGGAAAGGACGGTGGGAAGCTCGGTGATAATCGAGCACCCCGCAGAGGAGGCAGGAGTGGGGCCTCAGGAGGTGAATGAGAACCCAGGGAGGGTGTGCACAGAGCCAGGAGCGTGTGACCCAAAGTCAGGGCCCGGGAACCTGAGGCTTAGGGGACGGAGGAGCTAATGAAGGAGGAGGAGGAGAAAAACCAAAAAGGAAAAGGAAACAAGCCCCCAGTCATGGAAGCCGACTGACTTGGAAATGCGACCTGCAGGGTCTCCTGGACAAGACTAAATAGATCATTTGCCATCCTGCTCCCTTAACAAAAACCAAAAACCAAAAAACAGAACAAAACAAAACAAAACAAAAAAACAGCAATCCAACAACGGCCCCTGTTCTCTGTAGGAAGTTCCTGATTTCCATTCCTGGCATCACCTCTCCTGTCATCACGTCCTGTCAACCCTTCCGGACGGTGTCATCCATCCCTGCTCCCTCTTCTCTGTTATCACCACCACCATCTGGTCCAGAACCTCCTTACCTGTCAGGACTAGCCCCTAAAACTCTTTCCCGGGTCAGCCTCCCCTACAGCGATCCATCCAGGTCGATTTTCCTAAAGACACCTTCTGAGCAAGCTGCTCCCTGTTCTTTCACACCCTGAGGGGTGTCCCCGTCTCTGCTCTCATATACAAGGTTGCATCAAAATAGCTCTGCCATCCCCACTTGCACTTGAGGAAGAGTTGCTCTTGGGAATATACTCAGAGTGAAATTTCTAGACAAAAACCTGAGTTCATGCTTTTTCTAATTCTCCATTATGGTTCTTTTGTTCACCCATAAACCCCACACTCCTGACGAGTACCATTGCTGATTTCTAGGGCAACCCAGTGCCTTTGCACCTGTGGTTTCCAGCACACGGAGCACCCTCTGCCTTCATTCCCAATAGTCCAAACCCTGCCATCCTGACTCCAACATTGGTAACACCCCCTCTTCCAGGAAGGCCTCCCTGATTTCTCTCCACCAGAATTAATCTCCCCTTCCTCTGGGCTCTACAGGCATTTGATTTGTTCCCTCATCCTTCTACTTTGCTAGTGGTACTGGGCTCTCTCTGCATGGTGTTTCTCCCCCCCTGGAGGCAAGGAAGATTCTTTCCTCTTGGAAGGAGTGTACACTGTACCTATTCCAAGATTCATGTGCTCACACTTTGACATCTGGACTAAGAAAGACGCTACATTGACAGCATGTCATGGTTTAACTGGCAGATTTTCTCAATAACAGCCTGTCAGTGTCGTCTACCATTCCACTCAACACAGAAGGATGTTTAAGTCACTTTGTGGGGGGAGGTGCCACACTCCCAGACTCCAAACTACACTGGCAGGCTGTCATAATAAACACAATTTCTATTTGTTTATGAGTCACTGGTCATTCATGTTTTTCAAGTAATTTATTCATTCTGTTTATTTGTCAAATATAGTGACATATTCATTCTTTATATTCTCTAATCTTTTTAAAGTGTAAGATACCTGGTATATCAACTTTTTGTTCCTGATACTAGTAATTTGGGCTTTTTTCCTTTTAGTCCTAACCAGTCTTTCTACAGATTTATTGTATCTATTTTTGTCTTCAAATAATGACACTTAAAATCATCTATTTTATCTATTTTAAATTTGTTTTATTTTATTGCTTTCTGTTTCAGTTTTTGCAACATTTATTATTTTCTTTTCTGCTTTGTTAGATTTTATTAGCTTTCTTTTCTCATGGCTACTTCTGCTAAAAATACCTTTTCTCTTGTTTAAGTCACTTTCAATGGGAAAGAGAATCTAGACCTACTGTCTGAGCACATTTCACTGCAACTCTGGGCTTCCCCACCAACACGCCACCCTCACCTGTCCAGGTGGCTGCTGACACCCTCGCACCCGGGAAGTCACTCTTTAATTTTTTTTTAAGATTTATTTATTTTTATACAAGAGCCGGGGTACAGGCCAGATACACAGGAGGGTGAGAGGACTCACCAGAGACAGAACGGGGAGCAGAACAGGCAGACTGACGAAATACACTGCTGAGGGGAGCAGTGGGCGAGACAGGAGAGGTCTGCTGAGCCATGTGGGACCCTCACCGGCCCTCTGGGATCGAACCAGAGCTGCAGAGGCTGCAGACAGCTTCATAGCATGGCGCTCAACTGCCTCCGCCACCAGGGGAAGCCCAGAAGCCACTCTTTAAAGACACTTTCTGCATGAGTAACACCCCATTACCCCCTGCACCTGTCAGGACCTGGCGTTGACTTTTCCTCATTGTCCCTTCTCCCTCACTCCTGGAGCCCCACCCCCCTACCCCCACACAAAATACCTGCACCCAAGCTTTGTCTCAGGTTCTCCTGTGGGGGAACCCAGCTAGGACGCCAGGATCACCATCAAAGGCAGTGCCTACTCCTAACAAAGGACAAGGGGTCCAGACAGCCCAGGGATCATCTGGGGGTCATGGGCAGGAGCTACCTCTACTGTCCCCACACTCCCTGTCCAGCAGGCAGGACAGAGCAGGCTTCACCGAGGCTCGTGACAACTAGTTTATGGCCATGACGAGGCCCCTGGGAGGGAGCCTGTCCAGGGGCGGCAGGGCTGGGGGAGGGGACTCTGCCCGCCTGGCGCCAGGGAGCATTACCACACACTGGAGCCAGATGGGGCTTCCTGGGCACCAGTGCCAATTAACCAGCTCGCAGCCCAGGCCTGGGCCCGAGCATATTGCCCATGGTCCCCCGGGGGCTGAGGACACACAGTTGCACAGGAACAGGCAGAAACTCACCAAACCAGGAGCCACCTGAGACTCCAGGGGAGAGAAGGACTCAGGAAAGGGGTGTTGGCAGGAGCAGGTCATCTCTGCTTCCCCGGCCCAGAGGCCACGGCCCCTAGGCCAGGAGGCAGCAGCTGTGTTCAAGGTCATTCTTTGCTGCCATCTTACTGCTCCAGAAATACGAACCAAGGCCACCAAAGGCGAGCACCTTTTTCTCTACCTCCATCCAGAGCCAGCCAGTAGAGGAGAGGGCTGCAGACCCCTTTTTCCTCAGGGGTCACAAATTTATATGCACCCACCTCTCTAAAGAATGCAGGAACACCCTGTTCTAATGTCAGAAGCTCAGAGCCTCATCCTGTCACATGTGCTCCTCTGTGTGGAGCTGTTAATACCTAAGTCTGCTCCCTGTCACCAAGGCCGGTGAAGTCTGCAGGCCTGCTCCGGAGGGCAAAGGGTATCCCTGCGGAGACAAGAGGCGCGCAGCACCACCTAAATGGTCTCATCACCTGAACCAAGTTTCTAGGGCTAACTCCCACTTCCCAGGACCGTGGGGCAGAGGGTAGATAAGTGACCCCACAAAGCAGCAAACGGGACCCGCCACGGCTTGCTCACACCCCGTTACAAAGTCGCCTTCATTGTCCACGATGTGAGTCCTTTGCTGAGCATCTGGGTGCTTGTTCAAGGCTTCCCTGTGGAGCTACATGGCTTCCCTGCAAGTCTGGAACCTTCTCTCCAGACTCTGGCATCAGCCCTTGCAGGCCGGCGCCATGCCCTCCTTCCTGCTTCTCCAGCACCACCCACACACAATTAGGTACCTAATAAAGGGTTTGCGTTGCTGATGACAGTGATGATGACGTGAGGACTACGATGATGATCCCAGCTGGGAGCAACTGAGTGAAATTATACAGAGGACATTTAAGGGAAACATCAGAATCTCCTGATGCTGACGTTTACGGAACTGCTGAGTCTCCCTAGGGTGTTCTGGAAAACCACCTTCCTGGAGAGGGCCCGTCTCGACATATCTATCAAGGCACTGATAGCCAGGACTTCTAGGCAAGGGAACAGCTTCCAAAGGCCCTGGGGCTGGTGGATGGGACAATGGTGCGCACTTTTTAAATCTGCTTCTAAGAGCGGTTCATCAGACAAGAGGGACGGGAGCAGCTGCCCGCCCCTTCTTCCTGCTCCTCTCAGGGAGAGGGTCTATTTCTCCTCCCCTTGACTTTCTATGTTTATAGTTGCACTGACCAGTAGCCTGTGGCAGCAGTGACCTTGTCCCTGTTCCACACCTGGGCTGTGAAAGGTCTCATGGTGTCTGCTTTTGTGCTTGGCGCCGCCTTCCCAGAATCCTAGAGGAGGCCACGCAGAGTGAGGACTTGGGGGGTGAGAAGCCATGTTGGCCGCTTTGGCCACAGTTGGAGGAGGCACAGCGAGCACGGGGAGTGCAGGCGAGACAGGCTCTGGAATCAGGCAGACTGAGAGCTATGCAAATAAGTCACAGAGACCAGGCCACCGAGCTTAAATCTAAAAGGAATTTAGTTTAAAATATGAGATAGCTCAGAGAAGCTCCGGGAACAGTAGGGGCCAAATATGCCGGCTCTGCTGGTTTTCAAACCTGCCTGGAAATTGTGCACACTCCTTGCAGCAAAGGTGGGGCCTAATCCCCTCCCCTTGCCCGTGGGCTGGACCCAGTGACTGCAGGACTTCTGACACAGCTTCTAGCTGGATCTCTCTCCTGTCCCTCCTTCCTTCCCGCCCCTTTCAACCCCCCACGCTGGAAACCTGCCACCATCTTGAAAGAAAGCCAAGCAGCCGCAGGAGAAGCCTGCGTGCAGGTGTTCTGGCCACAGCCAGGAGTGGCACTAACCTCCAACCTTGTGGGTGAGCAAGGAAATGACCACCCATGGCCGCGATGTCCGGGTTCCGGGCCAACCACACCAAGTTCCTGAGTCAGTGGCAGCACCAAATTCCGGGGGCACAAATCTGATGGGCCCACTGGGTCGGAGTCCTCCCGGGGCTGCAGAGAGCCCGCCTGCTGAGCCAGCTCCCCAGCCTGGCCCGTGGCCATAAAAGATGAGGCCGATCCCTCAAGTGTGTCTATGTGGAGGGTGAGATGCCACCAGGAGGAGGTGGGAAGAGGCTGCAGGGGGGAGGGGGGACAATTAATGGATAAAGGGACCAAAGTGCAAACCGTTTATGAGAAGGGAACAATACGGCCAGTGTGAGAGAAAGCGGATCGGCCCAATAGAACTGAATCCAAGGGTCGAAAGGAGGCAAATCATGAAAAACAGCGGCAGCCTGGTTGGGATTTTATCTTCTACCAACATTAGGGCCAGAGGCTTGGGGCCAGGGTGGCTGCGATTGGAGGTTAGGTCAGGAGAACTCGTCTAGAAGCCCCTGCAGATGCCAGCTAGGCCAGCAAACACCCAGAGCAATGGAGTTAGCATTTATCGAGCTTCTACTGTGGTCCAGACACTCAGCTAGGTGGTCATGAAGCTAGGGCTAAGCGGTTGGATTGGCCTCGGGATGTTTATTGATGTCCACTGGCTTTAGAAAGTGTTTTATGTGGGCCTCCCTGGTGGCGCAGGGGTTAAGACGCAACCTATGAAGAAATCCGCAGCCTCTGCAGCACCAGTTCGATTCCTGGCCTGCCAGGGAGAAACCCACATGGCGGGACAGACCTCTCCTGTCTTGCCCGCTGCTCCCCTCGGCAGTGTACTTTGGTCCGTCTGCCTGTTCTGTTCCCCACTCTGTCTCTGGTGAGTCCTCTCACCCTCCCCCACATCTCTGACCTGTACCCCAATTCTTATATAAAAATTAATCTTAAAAAAATTTTTTTTTAAAAAGGTGTTTTATGCTATCGAATTGCCAGCTACATAAATGTCCGGTATTTATTTTTATAGCTCCGACATGCTCTGCGGCATATCATTCATTCTCTCAAATCCTCTCTATCTGGTTGAACATGGCTGTATTTCACTCTTTCCTATGGCCGTATAATACTCCACGTATGGAGATACCACATCTTGATGCAACCACCCATCAAAGGATGTTTGGGCTGCTTCCATGTCCTTGCTATTATGATGTCATTTGATTTAATCAGCTAAAGAAACTGAGAATCACTGACCTGAAAGGGCCCTGCACCCTTGTCTGTTCCTCAGGCGTGTCATCCAGGCTTCTCCATGGCAGGGGCCAGGAAGTCTCGAGGCATCTGGAAGAACTGGCACAGGATGGGAACAGGTGGTAGAACAAGGTGGGGTCAGCTGGCACTTGGCTCCATGGTGAAGACTGGGGCATCCACCGGATCCAACAGGGCTGACTCGGCCCAGGGAGGTGGGCCTCCTAGCCTCGAAGTCAGGGGCATGCCCTCCAGACCTTCACCTGCCTCTGAGCTGGGCTTACGTGTGCTGCTGACTATCCTCGGAGAACTGAGGTGAGACCTCCTGACGCATTCATTCAAAACAGACTATAGTAAGTTTCCTACCCGGAGTACATGAAGCTAGAGGGTTTGGAAGAGAAATAAACCAAAAGAGAGTTGTAGGCAAGGCTTTGGCGAAGGGGGTCTAGAGGGATGGGTCTCAAAGAGGGAAGAGGGTCTCACGGGATGGCGACGTGCTGGCAGGTGTGGCTGTGCGTGGGGAGAGCATGAGCGACAGCCAAAGCTGAAGTGGAGAAGACTAGAGCTGCTCAAAGATGGCCAGAGGTGTTCCAGGGTGGCACTGGGGGCTGGGTGGGCTGAGATTCCAGAGGATTCAGAGCCCCCGCCTCCTGCTCCACCGCATCCGGTCTGCCCCTCCCCATGAGCAGGTGCAGCTGGGACTGATCCGTGGCGCCGCTCTCAAGATGGAAGGGATGCCAGTAGCTTTCAGATTTTTTTCCTTTTTTAAGAACGTAAAGGGCAGAAGTTGACTGTTCAATTTTAAATTCTAAAAGAGAGAACACATCCCACCTTTAGAACAAGGCTCCCCGACATTCAGCCCTGGGAGGACAGGTGTGTTTCCGGGAATATCATGAGCCCAGAAGGGGGTCAAGTTCTACTTGGCTCTTCCAAGGCAATTGGCTTCTCAAAGAAACATGTTGGGGACAGAAGGGAGGGGCCAGATCTGTCACTTTCGCACATATTCCCCAGAAAAGCACTCCACGCTGTCTATGTAGAAGGCAGTCGGGGTTCTCCCTGCCTTGCCCAGGAGCTGATGTTTTGCAGTTAGTAGGAGAGATAGGACGCCCTTTTCATCAGTGTGTTTAATACAAAACACCAGCAGTGAAAGTTAAAATAATTACTTGTGAATGACTGTGTATGTTTCTGTCATCTAATTAGGTAATCTGCCCAGGTGTTTAGCACCAAGGCTTCTATGCTTTAATTGGAAAAAGCCGAGGACAGAAACTAATTAGCAGCATTAATCCAAACCAGAAGTCTAATGATATTAACCACAAGTCAACCATTGCCATCAGGAACGTTTATTCTAAAACATTTTCAAGGTGGAGGAGGAGGAGGAGAAAACAAAGTATTTCTGCACTTTAGAATACTGACGCCTGCCTTCCAGTTCCTGGGACTTTGATGCACGCTCTCCAAGAAGACAAAAGAAAGGCGTGTGATTATTGAAAAAACAGTCCAGACTTATAAGTGAGTGAATACCTCATCCAGACCCCTTTGTGAGGCAAAAGAGAATGAAATCCAACTTAAATTCAACCCCCAGGACTCCGTTCTGCTGATGGATTCTTCTTTCACTCTCTCCTGGATTTCCCTCCAAATTATAGACAATAATCCACATGGACCTGGAACTTTCAAAGAACAGCTCAGTTTTTCCTTCCGTGAGACTCTCCTAAGGGTTCCCTTTTGTTCATTCCAATTTTTATTTTAAACTGAGAGAAAAATCACCAAATTCTTCTTGAAACCCCCCCAATTCCCAGGTAGCTAATGTGCTGTTGGGTTTATAGTAAGCATCACGGAGCTATTTTTATTATGGACCTTTTCTCCTTGAATCTTTGTCTCTTTTCCAGAATTTTTCATTTCTTGTGGCATTTTTTCAGGAAACCCAGTGATCTGAAAACAGATTGAAACGGTGTTCACAGTTTTTGTTTTATTTTGTTATAGAGTGACATTATAATCATTTTTATTAAGACTTTTTTAAAATCAAGGCGATGTTGGTTTACAACACTGTATTTGTTTTAGGAGTTATAGGTTCACACCTCCACAAATGGACATTATAATAATTTTTGATTCCTTCTACTGGCATTTTTTAAGATATATTTATTTATGCAAACAAGAACTGGGGTACAGGCCAGAGGTGCAGGGGGTGAGAGAATTCACCAGAGACAGAGTGGAGAACAGAACAGACAGATCTACTGAATTACACCACTGAGGGGAGCAGCGGGGAGACAGGAGAGGTCTGCCGCACCATGTGGGTCAGCTCCTTGGCTGGGGATCGAACTCATGCTGCAGTGGCTGCCAATAGCTTCATAATGCTGAGACTTTAACCCCTTGTGCCACCAGGGAGGCCCTTCACTGGCATTTAAGTGACCCATTAGATAAGAAACAAGATGGGATGAAAAGCCAAATGTGGGCTGGGGCTGAAGCCAAGTCCCACTCCCAGGACTGGGAGAGTCAGACACGTACATCCACCCTGACCTGTGGTGACAACATGCATGTTCGTGTCCCCTCTCCCTTGATGACATGAGTTTTGCTAGTGTCTCTAGCCCGATGCCTGGTGGTGAGTGCTAGCTAACTTGACCTTGGGCCCCACCAGACAAGGAACTTGAACTGTCATTCTCAGACCCACTTCTCTGATTTTCTGTTCCTCATTCCCCACCTTCGCTGCTACCACCACTGTCCTCCTCTGAGTCCCCAGAATAAACCACTGTTTTTTTAGAAAAAAAAATTTGAATTTTTCAAAGAATATTATGTCAGGATTGGCATGATTCAGTCTCTGCCCTTAGAAAATTCTTTAAAAAAAAAAAAAAAAAAAAAGCTTTTCACCACCTTTCCCTCTAGAATGTAAACTGATTCTGCTTCGTGAAAACATCCCTGCGTCCCAAGCACGGGCCCTCTAGAGGTTGTGGCTTAGAAACCCAGGTGTAAATAAAGCCTGTGTATAAGGTAATGCTCCCCGCAGCTGCTTTGGGAGGTTCTCCTGGTTTGTTTATTTTTTTTTAACTTTTTTTTTTTCATTCTCTCTTTGTTTGACACATGCTAGGTTTTTCCAAGCTGGCTATCACGCCCGGCTCATTTGAAGGGTTAAAATAATGGGGCCATTATTGCACTGTTCCCGGGGACCAGGCAGAGACCCATAGCAGACTTGCTGCAGCTGTTAGACAGTCCAATTGCCATCCACAAGGGAATTTGTTTATTTCTATATCACAATCTCCCACCTTGATAAAAAAGAAAAAAAACACCCATTTCATTTGGACTGTGTACTAAGAATAATTGCCACCAATATTGATTGGCCCTTGGGGACCTGACTGAATTTAAAAATTGCAGACTGAAATCCCAGCTGAGGTAGCCTCCCTGAGATGGCTGCTTATTTGTGACATGTTCCTATGTATAAACTTATCTACGAAAACTGTGAAATTAATAGCCTCACGCTGAGCACAATATGGTGACACACCCAGCTGAAACATACAGCTATTTTTGATCTTGTTTTCACGCCGGCTTCTGTCCATGCGCAAGGGCAGAGCTCTCTGATGGTGAAGCATGTGTGCATTTGTTTCCTGGAGTCATCGTTTTTTATTTATTTTCAGGGAAGGGGTGGATATGGGAGGTTTTCATTTTCTTTGAGCGTGCATTTCACTTTAGCTGGTTTTTCATCCAGAAAGCTCTGGCAGGGCCTCTGGTTCAGATGTAAATTATTGCCATTTCGTTAGCTTCTCCATCACGCGTGCCTCTAACCCAGGAGTCTTGCAACTAGACATTTCCTGGCAAGGACTCGCGTCTGCTAAAAGCAGAAAGGAAGCGTGCTGGAGTCTTCAGGCTGATCTACCCAAGGATGTTGCGAGGTGCAAATATCAAGGATGAACATTTCCAAGGTCTCTGAAATTAATCACAGCTGAAGAAAAAAGTCCTTCTTGTCGTTCATCCTGAAATCAGGCTTTCAGCCAACACAGAAAGATAGCTATGAATCTGATGATGGAGATCTCAGGGCGTCACAGGCCAGTTACTGTGACTTTTATTTAAAACAGTGGAGAACTGTGGTGTCTCGCCTCCCATTTATCTAGAATTTCTTTTTTTCAGAGGTTACAGAGTTGTTGCAAAAGTCCATCTTCCTTCCTCTTCCTTCCAGTCTCCTCCCTTGCTCACATCATACGCACAAGTGAAATGAACATTTTAAACGAACCTGGGTAATACCATTTTTTTAAATAAATACATATTTTTAAAAGGGACTGGATAAATGTACCCTAAAACTCACAGAGGTCCTCTCTGCCTCGTACAATTACCTGTAATTTTTATTTTCTTCTTTTTGCTTATCTCTCCATCCTAAACTTCCTACAATGTATAGGTATCACTACTGTAACAAGAAAACAATTATATTTTAAAAATACAACTCACAGGTAAAAAGTCCATTACGTTTTGTAAAGAATAAAACAACACCACACAACTGCTTCAATTAGCCGAGCTACAGTACACGTGCACCCAATTTCACTTCTAGGCTACTTACTGTGAAAGCCCCATTTGTAAACAAAACTATTTAATATTACCATCATAGTCGCACTAAGATTTTAGGTTTAAAGAATTCACCTCTACATTAATTTTTTTTTCAAATTCAGCCTGAAAAAATCCTGGTGAATAATTAAAACGCAGCTGTTCTTCTGACCTACCTGAGGTTGACTGACTGGTTTCATTTGCCCTTTTTTGCTAAGTTTTCTTGTTTTTCACTACTATTGACCATTTTACTTCATTATCATCCTGAAGTTTCTAACCATGGACCCCAGTTACCAGTCTAAGTCACAACAAATGAGCAGGAAAACCTGCAGAGTGTGAAAAATACAAAAGCAACACACACCACAATTTTGCTCACTTTCCCAAATTTTGAAAACAGTTTTTTTTTAAATTGCAAACCCACTATTTTGACAAACACACTTCTAATGCATGAGAACAGCAGAAAACAAGTGACCAAATTTATTTTTATTTAACTTTTCCACTTTTTGCTGAAAATAGAGCATAAGAAACAAAGTGTATTTCTAGTTACTTGGGAAAAAATTCTTAGCTCTAGGGATAACTTAAAATCAATGTCTTTTAAAATAATTTAAATATGGTCCTTACTTGCAGGGGAGGGAGGCGGAGGGAGGGTAAAGGGGTTCAATTTGATAGCGTGAGGGGCAGAACTTTGCTGGTGGGTGTGATGTGATATAAGCATATACTGACTAATGAAGCTGTACCCCAAAACTTCATCTAGCATTGTAAACCAATGGTAAATCAGTAGAAGTGTGTAACAATTAATTGATGAAAAATTTTGAAGCTGAGTTCACAGCATCGATATTACCTGTATTAAATATTTCTGCAGAAGTTATACCATTGTTAGTCCACTCAGCCCCACCCCAGGAAACTGTCCTGTTTTCAGCTGAGGTTCTAGGACTCATTGCAATAGGCCAGCGGGTGACCAGCACTACCCCAGGAGGTCCCACTTCATGAGGCAGAGAGGACACTTCCTAAAGTCAGCTGTAACCTCATTGGAGGGTCCGGTTATTACAAAATTTAATTAAGCTTTGTCCTGTTGGGTGTTATTTTAACTTACAATGGCAGCTGCTGGGAAGCATGTGGGAGAATTTTGCAAAGTGGGGCATCTTTGCTAGGTCAGGAGATCTATGCACAGTCATCATTTCCCTAATAAGAAAACAAAAGTTTCAGGTTCTAGAGCTTGGGCTCTGCAAGAGATGATCACAGAAAAAAGCGACATAAGGCTGTATTTCAGTAGCCACGCTTTGTGGCTCAGAACAGGTTATCTATTTTGAGCAATAAGAACAGCTCAAAAGAAACGGAGAGGAATATGGGGCCAGAGGGCAGCTCTGTAAACCCAGAAGGTTATGGCCCGACTGAGCACAGAGACACAGATGGCGCCCCTCGACTGTTCCTGCAAGCCGTGGGAGGGGCCACCCACCCTACATCAAAACACAGAGCTTGGAAAACTGCAAAGGTTGCCTTGTGTGGAGGGAAACTGCAAAATACACCCCAAGCTTCTCCCAAACATACTAGACCGACAAAGGAGCGATGAACAATTTTCCCCAACAGGTTTCATGATATTTTTATATGCCTTGTGAGACCAGAGGCATCCTCTGATGTATTTAGTTTTCAGAGTATTTAGTTCGGGAAATTCTTATCTGACTACAGAAGGCTGTCCAGGGGACCCACATTCAGGTGTCCACTGTGGGGATGACAAAACAAGGTCTGGGACAGCCGGTGCCCCTGTTCAGGAAGCAAGATGAAGGTTGGAGGGGGGAGGGAAATGGGAGTCCTGCTGAAAAGGTTTATTCCTGTGCCATCGGTCACACAGAAAGTCACCAAATAAATGATAAATTCGAATTTCAGATAAATGATGACTTTTTTGGTAAATATGTCACGTGGGACTTATAGCCTATATGGGTATCATATAAAATTAAACTATACATGTACTAAACACTAGTGCATGTCCTAAATTGTGAAACATTTATTGTTGTGGTGTTCCAAGTTACTATAACATACCAAAAGCTTATTTATTATTGATCTAAAATTCAAATTCCAAATTACAGGCCATCTTGAATTTTTATTTGCTAAATCTGACAAGCCTGATACCCAGTGACCATGTAGTGATTTTAGAGGGCCAGCTCCCCAATCCCTGCCCCTGTGTGGCCCTTTTGTCATGTGCCCTCCCATCTATGGCCCTGATGGGGGAGTGCTTTGACCAGCCACACCCCACTGCACCTTCTCCCACACTCCTGTCCCCCTTATCATGCCTTAGTTCCTCCCTGGTTTATTTTCCATGTATGACATACTATATATTGTAACTAAGTAAAGTTTATTTTATTTCTGCCCCCAGAAGTTCTATAAGGCCAAGGATTTTCTTCTTTAGTCTCAGCCCTTTATTCTCCGCCCTGCCACACGATGGGCCTCCATAAACATTTCTGAAATTGCATAAATGAGAGTGACCATGTGGAGAAAGAGAAAACATTAATATGGACGTGGACATTGAGGGAAGGTCAATGTCATTTCAGCAGTTCTGATAGATCCCTCTGCACCAGACAGTACTTTTTCTGGTCTGACAGGTGCACCACTCACCTGGGGGAGTGCCCTTGTCAGGTGCTAATTCCACAGGTCTGGATTCTGCCTTCCTCCCCAGATGATGCTAGATTAAGGAAAAACTAAAGAGCAGGTCGCAATCTGAAGGTTCTGCAATTCTGTTACATTGTAGAAATACGTGAGGAGGAGAAATATAAGTTACTTGAGAAGCAAGATTTTTCAGGAAACAGAAATCTAGTCTTCCAAATTCAGTAGACACGAATTTCAGAAACCACCCATTCTTTTTAGTCTTGTAGCTCTGAAGGAAAAAAGCAAATAACATGCAAGTTATTCATACAAGGAAAATACACAAGAATAACAAAGCTCACCTCTCCACGGTGACAGAGGGAGCGTTGCTGCCCTCACTGAGATGCTGCCTCCTGTCCAACCAGCATCTCAAGGAAGGCTTCAACTGGGATCAAAAGCAGAGCTCCACACTCCGTCTTTTTTATCGACCTTGACAGGCTCTGAACCCTTGGGGGTGGACCACTGACCACACCTTGATATCCCCCACACCAGGAGAAAGTAGGGAATGCTTTCTACTGCCCTGAACCCCCAGAAAGTAAATAAAAGTTTACTTTTAAAAATTGGAGCCTCCCTGGTGATCCAAGGGGTTAAGCATCAGCACTATGAAGCATGAAGCTATCCACAGCTATTGCAGCATGAGTTTGATCCCCGGCCAGAGAGGTGACCCACATGGCGCAACAGACCTCTTCCACCTCGCCCGCTGCTCCCCTCAGCAGTGGATTTCAGTAGATCTGCCTGTTTTGTTCCCCACTCTGTCTCTGGTGAATCCTCTCACCCCCTGTACCTCTGTCCTGTACCCCAGCTCTTGTGTGCATAAAAAAAAGCTTTAAAAAATAAAAATATTTTATTTTCAGAGCAGAAGCCTTTTAAAAGATTCTGTACATGCCTGTGGGGAGGTACCTGCCACATCCATGCCCTCTGGATGCTCCAATTTCTGACTTATGAAAGGGGTTAAAAACTGTTACTTTGGAATTATTTTAACTAGCAGGCCGCTGTGACCCACAAGTACCTTTTGAAACACATATCTCACTTGGGATCATTTAAACATAAGTCATGCTTAGCTACATGTAAAAAAAAAAAGTCAGTAGAGAATAAAATTTCATCGGTACCAATTTTCCTGCTTCTTTTAGATGTGTGGTAAAAAGGAATAAAGTTCTCCATTAAATCAAACCTATAAAAACGTTTTTATAATAAAAACAAAAACAGCTTGGATCTGTGATGAGGAGTAACAGACATTTGAAATGCAATGATAATTTAATTCTTTGGAAATATCACATTTAGGTTATCAAGTCAAGCATAATAAGTTGTTTGTTACCATGGAATGCTGGGAAACTCTTACTGTAGTGAAATTTTTTAAAGTCTATCATCTGGGAGAACCATGCTTCTGTGTTGATTTTGGGTGACAGTTTTGTTTCTCTGGGTCTCCCTGGAGGTGAGAGTCTGCTATCCTGCAGTCCCCGAGATGCTCTTCCTTGAGAAACAACGCCACCTTCAGGTGACAATGACCATAACAACTATCAGGGAGTTGCTTGCCCAGCGCTCAAGAGGTAGGTATTTGCCAGAACCACCAAAACCCTTCCCTGGGGTGTCCTTTGGGACATGGTCACACATTTGTGAGTTTTCCAGCTGGGTTAAGATCAGTGTGTATGGACATGGAGCCAAGCTGAACTAACTGGCCCACAGGGGATAGATGCACCACCTCAGTCTAATTATCGCAGCCCCCAGCTAACCAGGCTCACCCGCAGGACAGTTTCAGGAGAAAGGAAAGGATGTAAGGAACAAACTGCATTAGAGAAATCCATAAAACAATGGAAACAGACACACCTGTTCTTAGACAATTCCATTCAAGACAGCTTCCACCTGTTCCTATTTCAGCACGATATCTACTTGGAGATAGCTCTTGTACACTTTTATTAAGAAAAATCATGGGCCTCCCCAATGGCACAGGCGGTTGAGCGCGGCACTGTGAAGCTGTCCACAGCCTCTGCAGCCTGGGTTCGATTCCCGCCAGGGGAGATACCCACATGGTGCGCAGACCTCTCCTATCTCGCCTGCTGCTCCCCTCAGCAGTATATTTCAGTCGGTCTGCCCGTTGTGTTCCCAGCTGTACCCCAGTTCTTGTATGCATGAATAAATACATCTTTTTTAAAAAATAGAAAAGAAAAATCACATAGCAAACTTGTAAGTAAATATCATTTTTTTCGGTCTAGCAAATATTTATCAAGCAACCACTTAATGTCGGCACAGTGCTGAGGACTCACAAAATGATTTTTATTGAATTTTCACAACAGTCTCTGCAAGACACAAAATAATATCCCCATGTTTCAACATGGAAATTAGAATCAGAGAGGCCCGGAACTGAAAGCTCTGGTCTCCAAGCTTGCATATGTGAGCACAGTCACATGATCCTCCTGAGGAAGAAACTCAAGCAGAAACATGACAGCACTGCCCACTTTTCAAGAACTTGTCTCTCCATGCAGGCTTCCTCTGCCAACTGCAGTCAGCAGTTTGAAAGCAAAGGCAGCTCCAAAAATCTGTTTCTTTGAAGTGTAATGTATGCCCAGAAAACAGCCTTATCTTTTACAACCATCTTCACCTGTGGCTCCCTGAGTCACTCATGGGTGCAGTCAGCACATCAGCTACTCAGATAACGAGAAAAAAAAATGCCAGCCAACATCAAATAAAACAACATTACTAAAGGACCTGGCATAATGCTGAACTCATTTCCCTTAAATTCATAGTTTCCAAGAACTTATCTATGTTAATAGGTGAGATTTAGTGTCTAAGGTGTGATATGGTGATGTGTTACTAAGTATTGCCATTTCTAAGTAATGGCTCTTCCAACAAGTAGAGTACAGAAAATCTAAGATTGTCCCTTTGATAATATGCTATCATCTCCCTAAATTGCATACTTTTTTTTTTTTTAATTCTTGCTTGGGAAAAGCGTGAGCAATTCCTAGTCCCTGGGGTGCGTCCTACCTGGAAATGTTTCCACACATCACTGAGGAAAGAGGTGGAAGCCATGGCTTGGTGCTGGGTTGTTCTGGGCTTCATAGCTCATTCTTCCCTATCTTCATATATGCTAGACCAGGTGGTGCAGTCTTTGTACCTCCCCTCCACGTCACAAAATACGAGGCACAGAACTATCAAGTCACTAAATATTTCCTGATGCATTAGTAAAGCAGCAAAGTCTACACGTGGGAAACAGAAACTATACAGGCAAGGGCCACTGGACATATTTGAGATGACAGCTGAGTTATTTAGGAAGGATCCGAGAGAGGAGGAGAAGGGAAGAATGCATAGGAATAGGAAGACACCCAGATGGGACAAGACCCCTTAGGGATAGTAAAATTAAGATATGACTTCCAAACCACAAGGCAGATATCAAAACATGAAGAATAAAAAAAAATAACATATTGTGTAAGCAAGAATTTCTCAATTTTAAGTCTTCTTATACTCAGAGGAAATGCTATTACTCAAGTCTGAGTCATCACCAAGCTGCATCTAATTAGAAGTTGAGAAAGAAGTTCTTGATAGGAAGATGTCAAATAACAAGATAAAGACAAACTAACAAAAAAAGTGGCAATGAGCACTTATGCCTCAATAATCACCTTAAATGTAAATGGCCTAAATTCACCTATTTAAAGGAACAGAGTGGCTGACTAGATTTCTAAACAAAGTTCAACATTTTGTTATTTAAGGAAACCCATCTTATAGCAAACACAGGCACGAATTTAAAGACTGGAAGGCAATCCTATAGGCAGATCACAATCCAAAAAATCAGTGTATCAGATAAAAGAGACTTTCAATTTTAAAAGGCATCATAAATAGCACTCATAAATATATATACACTAAATCGTGGAACATCAAGATATATAAAACAGTTACTAACAGAATTAAAGAGAGATATTGACAATGGTGCAATAATTCTAGGGTACTTTAATATGCCACTAACAATTATGGACAGATCAATAAGACAAAGACTAATTGAGGGAACAATAGCCTTACATGAGGAACTAGACCAAATAAGTTTACCAGATATCTGTAGAATACTCTACCCCCAAACTACTACATACACATTTTTTAAGGGCACATGGAACATTTTTCAGTATAGACCATAAATTGGAACACAAGTCAATTGACCATAAAGCTCTAAAGATTGAAATCATACCAAGTACACTTTTTTACCACAAAGCTGGAACTCACCTATAAACAAAAACAACAACAGGGGAAATCATTATATGAGGATTTATCCCAGGAATGCAGGATTGTTTAATATACATAAATCGATCAATACAATACATTGTGTCAACAAAAGTAAAGGTAAAAATCATATGATAATATCAATAGATGCAGAGAAAGTATTTGATAAAATTGGACACTCATGATAAAACCTCTATATAGGGTAGGAATAGCAGGAACCTACCTCAATACAATACTGGCCATACATAACAAACCAACAGTCAATATAATACTTAATGGTGAAAAACTGAAAGCTGTCCTTTTAAGATAAGAAAAAACAAAGATGCCCACTGTCATCACTTATGTTTAATTTTGTATTAGAGCTTTTAGCTAGACCAGACAACTGGGAAAGAAGAGAGCACAAGTTGGAAAAGAGGTAAAATTATCACTATTTGCAGACTATATATATATATATATATAAAATAATGTATTTATTTATGTCATACAATATATGTATATGTATATATAACTCTAAAGACACACCAAAAAGCTATTAAAAGCAATAAATGAATACAGCAATGTGACAGGATACAAAATCAACATATAAAAATCTATTCCATTTTTATATACAAACAACATACTAAAAGAGAAAAAATTAAGAAAATAATTTTATTCATAATCACTCAAAAAGAATCAAATCTGAATTAACCTAACCGAGGAAGTGAAGGACGGATGCAAGATTTGCATCTTCAGAACTACAGGACTTAGTTCTTGATGTCAGGAGGTGGGAAGGCCTTCCATGCTCATGGAATGGATGGAGAGAATTTATATAATCAGAATGACTGTTTTACTTAAAGCAATATACAGATTACTTGCAACCTGCATCAAAATAACAGCAATATTCTTTTTTTTTTTTTTTTTTTTTGTGGGACCCTCCCCAGCGGCCGGGGAACGAAACGGCCCAGCGCTCAACCGCTGCGCCACCAGGGGGGCCCCCAACAACAATATTCTTCAAAAAATTTGAACCCCAATTGTTGAAATTTGTATGGAACCATAAAATTCCTTGAGTAACAAAAGCAAGCTTGAGAAAAAAAGGCAAGAAGCAGAGGCACCATGTTATCTGACCTTATACCATACTCTAGAGCAATTGTCATTCAAACAAAAATGGTATTAGCATGAAAATATATCAGAATCAATGGCTTAGAACCAAAAGCCCCAAAATAAATCCACATACATATTGGTACTTAACTGATGATAAAGCAGCTGTGACCATACAATGGGGAAGGAGGGTCTCTTTAACAAATGGTATTAGGAATACTGGACAGCTCTATGTTAAAGATTGGAATGGGATCATTTCCTAGCTCTGTGCACCAAAATAAATTCCAATGGATTAAAGATTTAGATATAAGACCTGCAACAATAAAACATATAGAAGAATATATTGGCAATATGGTACATGACATCGATGATAAAGATGTTTTTGGAGATTCAACTCCTATGGCAAGGGAAATAAAAGCAAAAACAAATCATGTGAGTGCTTCAAGTTAAATGCTTTTACACAGCAAAAAAAATTTATATTTTCTACTTTATAGATTAAAAGGATATCATACTGAGGGCCTCCCCGGTGGCGCAGTGGTTGAGCGCTGCGTTGCGAAGCTGCCCCCGGCCTCTGCAGTGCCGGTTCGATCCCGGCTGCTCCCCGGCCACCAGAGGAGGGTCCCACATGGCGCGCAGACCTCTCCTGCTGCCCGCTGCTCCCCTCAGCAGTGTACTTCGGTCCTTCTGCCTGCTCTGCTCCCCGCTCTGGCTCTGGTGAATTCTCTCACCCTCCCGCGCTTCTGACTATACCCAGTGCATGTATAAACAAAAAACAAACAAACAAACAAATAAATAAAACATGCCTCTATAAAAAATAAAAAAACAAACAAAAAAAAACAAAAAAAAAAGGATATCATACTGAAAGGGAGAGAATCTGAACATTTTATACAACCGACAGGGAGTTAATATTATATATATATATATATATAATTTTTAAACTTATTCAAGACTGAAAAACAAACAACCCAATTAATAAACTATCAGCAGTTCTGAGCAGTTAATTCACTGAAAAGAATACCTGGAAGGCCAGTAGGTAAATGGAAAAATGCCGCCTGTGTCCCTATAAGGACAGCGTGCAACGGGCCCAACGGCAGCACCAGTGGCTGAGCTAATCCTTACTGGAACCTGGTAAGCCCCTTCTCCAGCCCCAAGAGTGGTAGATCAGCAAGCTGGTGTCACTTGTCAATGCAGGAAGCATCTGCTGCGTGCACCCCACGCACCCCACGTACCAGGAAGAGAGCAAGGAGAAGGGCATCATGAATCTGACTTTCAAGATTGTGCGTAGAAGCACAAATGGCGCAGCACAGTGAATTCCTCCTTAGAAAATACGACCTGCACGTGGACTCCCCCTCGGAGCCTTGACCTGAGCACAGACGTGCAGTTTTATAAAGCGGGACTAGGAAACAATTGTTACATAGTCACCACCTGACCCTTCACTGGACACCCAGCACCACTGCCCCTTCCTAATCCTCTCACCACCAGCCTCCATACAGCCAAGCCTCCACACAGCCAATGCTCCCCACAGGAGGGTCCATGCCAACTGATAATTATTTTTAATATCAACCCCACAACCCCAACCAGAGTTGAAGGGTTTGATGAAGAATGTCATAGGTTGCATATTGTTATGCTGTAAAGATTCTCTATTCCCTGCTCTGCATAGATTCTACAAAGGACTCTGTTCAGAAGCATCTAAGTACTCTGTTCTAAATTCTGTACCATCCAACCATGACAGTCATTGTTTTCAGGGCTCATTGGCTTTAACTGAAAGGCCCGGCAGAGGGAGCCATCCCCTAGCATAAAAGCTGCTACAGACACTAACAAGATGGCCACCTCCTTCCTTTGCCAGAGCTGCCCTAACAAAGCCCCATGGATGGGGTGCCTTAAACAATAGGAGAGTGCTGTCTCACGGTCCCGGCGGCCTGCAGTCTGAAATGAAGGTGTGGCAGGCTTGATTCCCCCTGGGGCCCTCTGCTTAGCTGGTGGATGGCCGTTCCCCCCATGTGTGTCTGTGTCCTTATCTCTTTCCAAGGGACAGCAGTCCTCTTGGACAAGGGCCCATCCACATAAACTCATTTTGTTATAGGACAGGGAGAGGGGCAGCCCAAACCCCGCAAACCTGTCTATTCTAAGTGGGTTCTGCCATCCGCCGCATCAACACAAAACATAGGAGACTTTAATGAAAAGGAACTTTAATAAAACTAGGAAACAATACAGGTAAGGCGAAGAATCTAGTTTCTAAATTAAGCACCCAAAGTTACCCATCCCCTCGTGGGTAAAAGTCCATCCAAATGGGATCGGCCCAGAGCAAGGCCCCAAAGCCTGCCACAAGTCTAAAGCATCTTCCAGTGGGGACCCACAGAAAAGAGTCAGAAACAACCAGACAAGCCCGGAAGGAAAAGAGCAAAATCAACATCAAGATAAAAGCTGCCATTGTCACCTCCCCACGGGTCTCACCCACATCTGTGTCACCCAGTCCACGACCAAAAGACAAGCACAGTTTCTTTACGTGTCTCTAGGCTCCATGCGCCTGCTCCAGGTCTCCTTCTGGCTCCATCCTGCTCCTTCCTTCCTCAGTCTCTTCTTCAGCTTCTCTTCTTCCTGCTCAGCTCCACCCTCTCTTGGGTGGGGCAGGGAACCTCCCCCTTTCCTGGGGACCACCCTGTTACAATCCCCCCTTTTAATTTTTATTCCACCATATCTATGGTGGCACAGATCTCATGGTGCAATCTTAGGAGACAGTCTTTTTTAGGGTTACAATGTGTGTAAGAGAAGCAACAATTAGTCAGCAGCATTGTCTATGAATGTCCAGTATGACAGTTTTCCATTATGAAAAATAGTCCATTATACCAGCCAAAAGAAAAAAAAATTGGAGCGTTAGCTAAAACAAGACAGCAAATATATCAAAATCACAGGGAAAAAATGTTAAAATGGTTCAACTTATGCAAAAACGAATTCTCTCAACCTTGATCCCAAACTTTAACAGCATAGCAAAAGTTTGCAAATTAAATCTACTTTTAAACCATTTTTCCTATTTTTGCATAAAATCACAGGGCAGAAATAACTAACAGCAATTTTTAGCTGGCTTTGTTGAAATACTCCATATAGGATCAGAGCGAACCATTGGCATCCAGTCGACGTAGGCTTCAGGTACAAAGTTCGTCTCATCAGACTCCACCTGGGCTTTCCTCTTCTCGAGGGTACCAGGGCATTTTCGTTGGCCGGGTTGTCCAGTCCTGCCAATGGAGGCAAGCTTCCTCACCTTCTTTGGAGATCTCTGGAACCCTGCAAACAAGGCAAACAGGTTCTCCTCTTCTTGGTTTAGTTCTTTTTCAACTTTTTTGGAAGAACTCCACACAAAGCCACACAATCAAACTCGCGTCCAATTTTTTTGTTAAAACAGACAAAATCCCTATGGAAGTTATGCAAAAACAGACTCTAAGATAAGTAGCAAAAATTACTACCACTATTTGTATGCTGTGTTGGTATCAAGGGGAGAGAAAATGTGACAAGTTAGTTTTGCTGGAAAAAAATTACAACCTTTCTGCAGATCCTGGTTACTCAAAACAAAACAAAACAAAACAAAACAAAACAAAACAAAACAAAAAAAAACTTCGTGGATTCAGGACAGAAATGCATAAAAAAAGTTCCAGTATGTCAAAGAAACCTTAGTAAATGTTAGGTGTATTTCCAGGTCTATTGAGTCCTTTGTAGGAAAGTTTTTTACTCTCAACACCACCGTTACAATTTTACCTTAAGTGCCACTTTAAAGGCCCTTATCTCCACATACAGCCACGTCATGAGGTTCTGGGGGTTAGGACTTCAACACACGAATTTGGAGGAGGCAGGCAACTCAGCTCCTAGGAGCCATTTTGTTTTCAATTTCGTTAATCTTTTCAAAGATATATCTTCTTAAATGCTTTCCCACCGTTTTCTATAAATTAGATCACCTACATGATTTTCACTTCTGTGATGATAAACTGGCGGTCCAAGGGCGCTGACCCACCCCACATTGGCATGCATCAGCGGGGTAGCCAGACAGGTAGAAAGCCCAGACCCAGGCACCGACAGTAAGTCAGTCATGCAAGGTCATGTGCCTGAGAACACAGAAGGCAGCTGGTGAGGCCAGGACAGATGGCGTGGCTGGCAGCTGTGTGCAGAGGCCGAGTTATAGGCGATAAAGTCAAGATGGCAAGAGCCATCCCAGACATCCTCAAGGACTCTCTCCTCTCCAGGTTACCCGCCTCCGTCTCTCGCTTCATCCGTTCTAGGCCACTACTGATCGGGTGGCCAGGAGCTGTGCGGGGAGAATCTCTGGGCCAGTCTGCAGTTAGACAACTGCCACAACTGCCATGTGACTAATGGAGCATCCTCCGGCCCCCAGGCCAAAGGAGCCTTGTCCCACAGGCCACTGCGCGAGCCCCAAGCAGGGGCAAAGGCAGTTACCGGGTATCTCAAGGGGTCTGGCTAACTGGCCCCTAGACCCAAAACAGACTTAAAACATGGTGGAGCTTGTTTAAAGATTGTCCTAAGACTGATTGCGTGCATCTAAACAGTAGCCAGTTGCCTTGCTCGGCAATCAGTTTATTGCAAATAAGCATCATTAAAGAGTTACTGTATGTACTTCTTTATGTATTCATGTATCCGAGATTTTATCCAAAATACGCCCATGCCACCCCTAATATCACAGACGTGACCGAGAAAGATCACGTCTTCGCATAAAGTAGGATTCTTCGCCTGAAGTAATCTTGCTTTGCCATGTGACTACCGAGCATGTCAGGACATTTGAGATACCATTTAACTTTTGAGAGATGGACAGCCAGAGTCTGGGCCCAGAGGCAGGCAAGGCTTCCCCCACCCTGCAGGGCAGTTATAATCAGATAAGAACCGTGTTAATACATTCAGACATTCATTCCAGAACCCAGAAGTCAGCCAGAACTTTCGAAGCCTGGGGGTAGCTGGCTCGGGCGCTTCAATATCACCATCCAAGCTGTCCATTCACTGGGCTGGCTCTTGGAATCACCGTCTCTTTACCCCAGGTGGCCTAGGACATGGCAAGCGCCCACATCAACACTGACATGGAGGAAATGTGCAGCACACAGTAGGAGCTGCTATGTGGTAGGCATGAATGAGCTATAAACACAGTGTAGGGACAAGTAAGTCCCTGTGGGGTCATAGCTATGGTGGTGAAAGTGCAGGATGCAGTGGGCACTACCAGATGATGGTCACCAGCCCATACTTGGGGAAAAGGAGGCTTCCTGGAGCAGGAGACAGCTAAGTTGGATCCAGGATGCAGACGCAAACCCTCATGGGTTCAGGCCAACAAAGCGCTCAAGGGCGGGACACTACTTTAACACTTTAACCTCACAGGGCAGAGATGAGGAGGGGCCCAGATAAGACCCTGGCAAGCGCAGTGGCCTGTGGGCCTTGCTGATAAGGAATCTTATGTGACACAGTAGTTTGCCAAGATGGAGCTGGCTGCTGTGTGGGAAGTGAGCCAGAGCGTGTGGTTCTGGTGTGCTGGTGATTGACTGTTACCCACAGGCAGTAAAACTGCTACAACACAACTGGAAACAGCCCAGGATTTAAGGAGAAAGAAGCTTTAGCCACCTTTAAGAAATGTATAGTAACGCAATAGATCTTGGAATGCCAAAATCCATATAGGGCTTTGCTAGGGGCGGCAGGTCCTGAAGTTCAAACTTTCTTAGCCTCAGAGAAAGCCACTTCTGATCACATACACCACACACACACACACACACACACACACACCGTTCATCACACACACAGCACACACCATTTCACCACACTACACTCACAAACACACCATTCGCGCGCACACACACATATACACCGCACATACCTTACACCATTTACCACACAAGCACACACACCACACCACCATTCACCACACATTCAACATACACAGCACCCACACTTGAAACAGTCAGCAATTATCCTTTCTACATACCACATGCTCTGCTACTTTCTGTGCTACACTTTAAGTTTTATTATATTCCACTTTCTTTTGTTCCCTAATGCTGAGATTCGCAAAATTGATTTTATCACCCACTAGGTTTTGAGCTGCAGTTTTGGAAAACACTGATTTTGTGGGGCAAAGGAGACCCTCAGGCCACAATGGAATGGAGCTTCCCTCTGAGGGCAGGATGGAGCACAGCCATGGCCCATGGACACCTCGCCACTGCGGCTGCCTAGCCAAGATGGGGAGAGGAAGGGCTGGGAGGGCTGCGAGCAAGGCAGTGGGGAAGGGCCCCTTCACAGCATCTGCAAAGCTGATTTGACCCTAAGACTCAATCTCACCAGTTTTTGATTATAATCACCCCTTCCCTTAACTGTGGTCTGTGGGTTTCCTTTGCCTTCCTCCAAATAATGTTTTGTATGCTGCAGCTTGGACCTCCTAGTGACAGGAAATCATTTTAATGAATTGTTCAGATAGCATTAAAGAAACTGAAAGAATGGGGTTGGGATGGGGTGAGATGGGATGATAGAATAGAATAAGAATGGAATAGAATGGAATAGAATAGAATAGAATAGAATAGAATAGAATAGAATAGAATAGAATAGAATAGAATAGAATAGAATAGAATAGAATAGAATAGAATAGAATAGAATAGAATAGAATAGAAGCAGAGCACGTGCACATAGTAAGGATACTTGTCATTTGGAGTGTGTGCTGTGTGTGACATGTGTGTGCTGTGTGTGACATGTGTGGTGAGTGTGTGTGTATGCATAGACTAGATTCTAACTATTTTTCCATGATCAACCCAGCTCTTAAATAGACAGAGCTGTCAACACTGGGCAGAGAGGACAAATCATGTCCAGTGAGTCAGACCCAGACCCAGAAGTGTTACAGAGCAACCCCAATATAAAACGGGTTGCCTGGCTGTGGGTCCTCACCCGTGCACTTAAAAAGGACTTATTAATACTCCACTACAGACACACACAAAATGTTAATAAAAGGTTTATTTACAAGGGAAAGGGAAATGAGGAAATATACAACTCAGGGAGAAAATAGGGAAATAAAGTCTTTATTGCGTCCTCCCCAATCCGCCGACCTGGAAACCCAAAGACACTCCCAGAGCTGCCCAAGCTGCGAGCTGGCGGCGAGCCAAAAAGGGAATCCCCCAAAGCCCACGTGTCTGGTTTTATACCAAACCTGGCTGCTTAACCCCACCCTCAGGTTCCAGCCACCTTCCCTTGGGTGGTGACGGGATTTGGAGTTCCCAGTGTCTTGATGGCTTTGGCCTGGGGTGGGGGTGGAGTCCACAAAGCCTGCATGGAATCAGCTTTAGGATATCCTTTTTCCCCTAACAGAAGTACAGAATGGAGCAACTCAAAAAAACACAGAATGGAAAAAAAAAAAAAAATTCCAAAGCCCAGAGCCAGTGCCTGAGTCTGCCAGATGTTGACTCAATGAAAACTGAGTATTTGGTTTTTTTTTTTTTTTTTCATTGTTTCATATATGACTTTATTTCTCTTGACACCAAATGCATTTTTCATGCCATGAAAAAGACTTGAATTACATTATTTTCAGTAACAATGTAATGCTTTTCCATTATGTAACATACCATAGTTTATCCACCTAAATCTATGGTGGATTTTAAAATTATTTTTGTATTAATTTTTTTATTTTTTACATCGTTGTTCATTTTTGAACAATATTTGCTTCCCCCCACCCCCTCAGGTGTAGTCCCCATAAAGTTTCCTTCCCCAAGGCACCCGTGCACCATCACCTCAGTCCCCTGTGCGCCTCCCTCCCTCCCTCTGATCCCTCTCCCGCCTCCTCCCCTGCAGGATGTTTCTGGTTTACAATTATCCGGGAAACTGAGTATTTGTTCTCACAACCAATTTTTTCCTGGTGAAACTTCGATGCCCCCCTTCATCCTCTGTGTCAAAGGGTGCAAGCAGGCCTACCACGGGGGACTCATAGCCTCATAGTCACTTCAGAAGCCTCAGGTCAAGAATGATCTTCATTTTTCCTCGTAGCTGCCAAGGCCAGCCACCCCAAAACTGGGTTTTCCCTCTGGAATTTCTTTCAACGGCATCCTTAGACAGCATGTCAGAAATTTTCTGAGAAATCAACAGCATTTTTAGAATTTTTAGCATTAGTTAAGATTGTTTCTTTAAAATAAGAAAAAAAAACACATATTCTCACCTACAAGCTATGACAAGGAGTCTTACTTTGATGACTTTCCTAATTTGTCTGAAAACACAATGTATAACATTTATATGAAACTATAGTTTTCACACAAATTATAAAAAAATCATAAGGGTCAATTCTACTTACATATGTATTTATTTAAATGCCATTGTGAAAAATATTTGATTTTTTTTAAATGGTACTGTCCTCAAATATCCAGGATGGCAACCACCATCTCTGCAACACAGGTCTACGCCCAGACCACCCCCCCTTGCTTTCTTCATCCACACTTCTCAACCACCTCACCCAGCTCTTACTCTAATTGCTAAGCTCCTCACCCACCTCACCCTCCTCACACTTCTTTGAGACTATTAACAAGAAGTCAACCAAGTTCATTGTAAAGATCTAATTGGTTTTATTAAACAACTCATGAATCAGGCAGCATCCCATCTAAGAAGCAGAAGAGAGCTCCAAAAAGCTATGCAAAATGAAAGGATTTATAAGCAAGAATTGGAAAGGAAAGGGAAGAGGGAAGTATTTCAGGCTAGGTCACCTACTTATGGGGTTGGAGAAGGTCTTGTGTAGATTGTCTCATCTTCTTTGGGAGAGTGGGATAGTGTGTTGACCAGAAAATTCCATAATAGCCTGTTAAAACCACATTCCTGGTGGAGGCTTGACACTGCCGTTAGGTTAGATATTAAGTATTGCACAAGAGCTTTCATTTTGAGACAGACATTTTCTTTTCTTTATATACATATATACTGCTCCTGATAAATATATGATTAAAAAATAAACCACTGAATCATGACTTTTAAAGAAATTTTTCTTATATTAATCAAACCTCTACTCTGCAATTAATTCCAATTTTATAGGCAAATTTAAAGATAAAGAACCCTCCCTAGCAAATGCCTTTGTCTCTTACCCACCCATCCTTGCCCTCCCAGCAGCTAATGTTAACGTTTCTCCAGTATCCAGCATCAGTCCAAGCGCCACCTCTTTCAGGAAGCCTTCCCTGCCCTCCTGGCATAAGCCTCCCGTGCATTCTCATAGCACCCAGACTGTCTCCTTTCTGGAATTGACTATAATTGTCATGAATTACATGATCCAATTCTAGTTTTGATGAAGGTGCTAACTCAGTATGAGGGTTCATTCCCCCCCCCCAAGAGAAACTTGGGAGGAACTACAGGGCAAAACTGGGAGGAGGGGTAGAGTAGAGGTTGTGAACTTTGGGGGGTTTGGCCAGAAACACAGCTTAGTGGCCTGGCCAGGAAAGGGGTCAAAAAGCAAAGGAGCTGTTGGTCTGCTCTTGCTTCTCTCCACCAGTGCCAGGGCCAACTGTGCTGCCCTACACAGAGGCCAACCAGAGCTGTGGTCCAGATGTCCCAGGAGCAAAATCCGGGCCGGCTGGAAGCTCTGTGCTCGTGAGAAGCCAAGAAAAGCAGGTGGGGAAGTGCAGCCTCGGTGGAAAAACCTGCAAAAAAAAAGAAGTCAGGATGACCTTTTGTTCTTAGAAACCTCTGTATGAAAATATTCAGGAAGGTCAGATTCCGCTCTACCCACTGAGACCCGGGTGCCTTCTACCCCTGCTTTCTGTGTCCTCAGTGCCCCACCCTGCTGGCTCCTTTGCATCAGGCGGGAGAGAAGGAGCAAGATCAAAACAAGACCCCTCCCCTCCCCCGCCCCTCCTGCCCTACAACACTAGCCCTGTCCTGCACCTTCCCAACAAAACTTGTTCCAAACTAGTCCCCTCCTTCTCTGTCTCAGTCCTCTCAGTCCTCTCAGTCCACGGCCACCCTGCTCTCGCCCTCCCTGCCACGCAAATCCTGCGCTTCACCAAGTCACCACGACTGCTCAGCAGCGACTCTGACATCTCACACCCTGTGACCTGCCAACCGCTTCTTCCGTGTGTCCTTTTCCCTTACCCACAGTGGTTTTTCTAGCATCTCCCTGACGACTTCTTTCCTGTTCCATGGGCAGGGCATGTTCCTCTCTTCCGTTCATGTTGAAGGTGCTCTGCCCTCACCCTCACCTCTCCACACACCCTCCTCCCCAGCACCCTGCCCTTGAGTCCCAGGAGTGACTCGTGTGCACTCAGAGCCAGCAGCCCCTGGTACACTGCGGGCCTCCAATACCTTCCCTGCAGCCCAAATCATCCTCACTCCTGGTGCCAAGAACCAAGTACTCCTAGAAATGTGTTCATCGACCCCCAGAATTCTCTGTGCCCCAAACTGAGGGCACGTCATTTCCTCCACACCCAACATCTGCTCCTTCAGTGTTCTCCAAAGAAACAGAGCCAATGCGATATGGGGCAGGGGTTGTCATTTTAAGGAACTAGTTGACAAGAGTGTGTGCAAGCTGAAGATCTGGGGGAGAGCTGGGGAAGACAGACATCCTTCCTCAAACAACAGAGACTTTTCTCTGGAGGCCCTCAGATCACTAGAGGAAACCCACCCTCATTGCGGAAGCCAATCTACTTTACTCCAGGTTTATTGTTTTTAATGTTAATCAAAAATTTTTAAAAAATCTCCACAGTAATAGTTAGACTGGGAACCAACCAAAACGTGGGTTCCATGGCCTCGCCACGTTGACATGTGAGGTTACCAATTAGATGTCATCTTCACTCCTTATGTAACCCTAACTCTACACAACCATGATTTAGTCATCTTCCTAAATATTTTTAGCCCTCCCCCACCATGAACAGCTCTGTCCAGAGCCCCACCACCTCTGAGCTGCAAGAGCCTCAATTCTCCATCGTCAGGTCTCGCCTCTTTCAAATCCTCCCTAGACACAGCAAGGACAGAGCACTGGCTCGTTGGCACATGCTGAGGTCCTTAAAAATACCCATCCCTTAAAAAACAAGATACCACTACACACCTGCCAGAACAGCTAAAGTCCCAACACTGACACCACCAAACTCCTTCGCTATCACTTAGGCTTGCAAAGGAGAGAACACCACTGACTCAGAGGCCAGGAGGGGTGTGATAAGTCTGTGAGCCTCCAAAAGGAGAACATTCTGAACGAAACAAGGAACAATCTTCTCTCAATTTACCCAGCAGTCACATTTGTGGAAAATTCAACTATACTAAAACCATACAGTCTCAGTCTGTTCCTGCTGATATAACAAAATGCCACAGACTAAGGGGCTTAAGGGGCAGAAACTTGGTTCTCACAGTTCTGGAGCCTGGAAATCCATGATCAAGGTGCAGAACAGCCTGGTTCCCCCTGAGGGTCTCTTCCTCCTCTGTCAAGGGCACTGATCCGTCATGAGGGCTCCACAGCACTGTCTTGGGGTTTCTTACAGCTTTTCCCTCTGGGAGACATTGACTGACTTCTCCCTGAGTGAGATTTGGGAACCTTTGAGGATTGTTATACCCAAAGACACAACTACTTCCCAACAATCCGTCAGGACCTAAGAATCAAGTCCAGGTCCTTGAACAGCCCTTATCAGCTTCTTGGGCTACTTTCTTAGAAAAGCAGGGTCTTCTGGGATTCCATCAGCTCCCCTTGCACTTAGCAGATGTCCATGGGCCACTGGGACATCTGGGACATTTTCTCAAGGTAC
This sequence comes from Talpa europaea, assembly GCF_964194135.1. Classification (NCBI taxonomy): domain Eukaryota; kingdom Metazoa; phylum Chordata; class Mammalia; order Eulipotyphla; family Talpidae; genus Talpa; species Talpa europaea. Next base: position 140,188,265 of record NC_140070.1, read on the forward strand.
CTGGAGAAAACAGGGAGGCTTGGGGCTGTGGATTGTAATAATCTGTATTTCTGTAATAATTCACTAGATGAGATTCATGAATGTATTTCCAAAATTAATTCATACCTACAGTACAAAGTCTCGAGAGACTTGAGGAATATTGGTCCATCAGTGTGTTCTAGATGAAAAGGCATAAATGTCTTCAATTCTGGGCCTCCCTGGTGGTGCAAGGGGTTAAGCACCACACTGTGAAGCAATCCACAGCCTCTGCAGCATGAGTTCGATCCCCAGCTGGCCAGGGAGCAACACACATGGCGCAGCAGACCTCTCCTGTCTCGCCCGCTGCTCGCTCAGCAGTGTGTTTCAGTAGATCTGCCTGTTCTGTTCCCCACTCTGTCTCTGGTGAATCCTCTCACCCCCCCCCACGTCTCTGGCCTGTACCCCAGTTCTTGTATGCATAAATAAATAAATAAATCTTTAAAAAAATACATTAAAAAATTTAAAAAAGAAGAGCTTTCTCTTTAAAAAAATAAATGTCTTCACTTCCTTTTTTCTTTTCCTTCAAGCTCTGGTTGCACCCATTTCTCAAGTAAACTTGGGAGTTGATCTGGGTTCCATATGATCAGGGTTCCATCTGACACCATCCCCTGTGAGAGTATGGGTACAGCTAAGCCCTAGAGGGTGAAGCTTTTAAAAACTGGCAAATGATAAAGGAGATGGGTAACTCTGCAAATCAGAGGTGGGGAAGAGGAACATGTGCTTAGTTGCTGAGCTGAGGTTGGTGTGATGGAGGAAACTGCCTCTTTGTCTACCACATAGGAAGGTGTCAAGGCTGTTACACTTGTGCTTTTAGCAGAGACATCTTGCAAGTGAGCTGTAGAAGCTGGCCCTCCACTTCATTTCCTCCACCTGTCTGCACTAAGGAGGGCAGCTGCAGAAAAAAAGAGGTTGTGTGGTCAAACTCTGCTTTGGGGTTTCTCAATCTGAAACTCAGAAGAGGAAATGGGTCCTAGCATCCACATAGGCATGTTAAGTCAGGGTTGTGGCTCATGTCAGTACAGTAATTTCCTCAATCAGCCAAGCTGAAAAGTCTATGTACAATATTGTACCAACATATCATACTGGAAAAATCAGAAGTACGAAGACAGTAAAAGATCAGTGGTTGGCAGGGGCTGGGGAAGGGGGGCTGGGTGAAGCACAGGGCATTTTTGAGGCAGTGAAACTATTCTGTGTGATACTGTAATGGTGGATAAATGTCAGTCATTTGTCAAAACCCATAGAATGTACAACAGAGTGCACATTAATATCAACTTCGGACTTCAGTTAAGACTAATGTGTCAATATTGATTTACCCTTTGTAACAAATATACTGTATCTAATACAAGATATTATTAGTAGCAAGAGATGACAAGGGAACTCTGTATAATCCCTTCCATTTTTCTGTATACCTAAAACTGCTCTAAAAACTAAAGTTTATTAATTAAAATATATAAAAATTGGAGGAAGAGGGGGTGGGGAGTAAAGGGGCAAGGGGGCTCAATGGACCATGGGGAAGGATTATTGGGGCTTTTGGTTTTGTGGTAGGTATGGCATGGTAACATACATCTGAAAAGCGGTGAACCTACGTCTTTAAATCATAAACAGTGTTGTAAACCAATGTCATGGCTGTAAAAATAATACAATTTTTAAACAAGAGGACAAGCTGTGAAAAAAGTTTTTGAAAGAAATTAAAACAGAAAACTTAAGGCCCTCATCTTGCTCCCCATGGCCCCCACCCCATGTCACTGCTCATGTTCACAACAAAAATTCCAGAATTGCTTTTTCTCCTTTCCAATCCTCTGCTTTTACTCTGGACTCCATCTCTCTGTATCAGTTGCCTATTGCAGCTGTAAGAAATTATCACAATCCTTATGGCTTAAACCAACACACATTTATTGTCTTTCTGTACGGCAGGGTCAGAAATCCTAAAATTAAGAAGCTAATGGGCTGTGTTTCCCTGATGATTATTGGGGAAATTCCATTTCCTTGCCTTTTAATATGACTGATTCTTAAAGGTTAAATGAGTTTTGCAAAACTGGAATAAATCTCACTTGGTTATGGACTTTTATACACAGTTGGGGTTTTTTTTTTAAGATTTATTTATTTATTTATTTATTTATTTATTTATTTATTTATACAAGCACTGGGTACAGTCAGAAGCACGGGAGGGTGAGAGAATTCACCAGAGCCAGAGTGGGGAACAGAACAGGCAGACTGACGAAATACACTGCTGAGGGGAGCAGCAGGCGAGGCAGGAGAGGTCTGCGCTCCATGTGGACCCCCGGGGATGGAACCGGCACTGTAGAGGCTGCGGGCAGCTTCGCAGCCCAGCACTCAACCACTGCGCCACCAGGGGAGGCCCATGCATGGTTGGTTTTATTTGCTAATGTTTTATTGAGGATTTGTGCTTCTGTGGTCATGAGAGATATTGGTCTGTATTTTTCCTTCCTTGTATTGTCTTTGTCTGGTTTTTGGTATTAGGATAATGCTGGCTCCAGAGAATGAGTTAGGAAATATTCCATCTACTTCAATTATCTGGGACACATTGTAGAGAATTGTTATCTCTTCCTTAAATATTTTGGAAAATAGCAAGTGAAACCATCTGGACCTTTTGCTTTCTTTTTGGAAGGTTGCCAATTCTTGATTCAATGTTTTTAACTGAAATAGGATGATTCCAAAGATCTATCTTTTCTTGCATAAGTTTTGGTAGATTGTGTCTTTCAAGAAATTGGTCCATTTCATCTACTATCTTGGTTAGTAGAGGTTTATCAATTTTATTTGTATTGTCAAAGAATAAACTTTTGATTTGTTGATATCCTGCTCTCAATTTTATTGACTTCTAATTTTTATTAGTTCCTTTATTCTGTCTGATTTATATATATATAGTGTTCTTTATCCTTTAGTTTCCTACAGTAGCTAAGCTGTGTGTTGTTCAATCTCCAAATATTTTTGGAATTTTCTGTCTATCTATTGTTGACTTCTAGTTCAATTCCACTGTGATCTGATAACATACTTTATGCTACTCCATTCTTTCCAGCTTGGCATGTGGTCTATTTTGGTGAGCGTTGCATGTGAATCTGAGAAGAATGTGTTCTCGGCTGCTGTTCAATGAAGTATTCTAAATGTCAGCTCTGTCTTTACTGACCTTCTGCCTTCTGGATCTGTAAATTACTGATAAAAGGGCTTTGAAGTCTCCAAGTTTAATCGTGGATTTCTCTATTTCTCTATAGGGTTCATCAATTTTTGACTCACATATTTTGACACTTTGTTGTTAAGAACATAGACATTATGCTTCTTTATACCTGATTGTTTTCTTAGTTCTGAAGTCTACTTGTCTAGAATTAATATAGCTATTCCATATCTTCTGATTAATGGAAGCGTGTCATATATTTCTTTGTTCCTTCACTGTTAAACTATATGTGCTGTATATTTAAAGTGAGTGTCTTGTAGGCAACATATAGTTGGGTCTTGTTTTTTAGACACTCAGTCTCTCTTTTAATTGGCATATATAGAGGATTGATACTTAGTTATTATTGCTAGAGCTGGATTAATATCTACCATATTCATAACTGTTTCCTTCATTGCACTTGTTTCTTTTTTATTTCCTACTCTTTTTCTGCCTTCTCTGTATATAATTCCATTTTCTCTCCTCAGTATATCAATTGTACTTCTCTTTAGCATGCCTTTAGTGGTTGCTCTAGAGTTCTCAAGAAAATCTGGGAAATAAAAAATCATAGTTAAACTGTTTGATAGATTTTTATTTTTAATATATGTTTCTATAAATGGGTGCATACAGTTTTGTATTTGCTTTCCCCTACTTTCAGAGACTATTTCTGCCACTTCTCTGGAAATATTTTCAATGTTGAATATCCCTTATGAAGTCCACACTCAGGGATGAATTCCCATGCCTTTCATAGTTCTGGTAGGAATTCTGCATCTTTTGAAGCCTGACAGTAATAAGTGAGGCTGATTCTTAGGATTCCCTCGTGCCCACTGTGCAGAGGGCCATCAGCCTGTGTTAGTTGACTTGATGGATGAAAATACTCCTTTTTCCGTCTACAAAAAGTGTAAACATACTCTTCCTCTCTTTCCTCAGAAGTCAGAAACCCGAAGGTGAGACTGAATGCTCAGTTGCAATAACCTAGATGGCTAGTTTATTTTCTGCTTTTCAAAAGACTTTCAGCATTCCCTTTGTAGTAACTGTAATGTTTCAACTATGCCTATATTTCACTGAAAGTCATGTTATATTCTATTTTGGAAATTGACAGGATGTAAATAATAGGAAACAAAGCAAGGAGGGACTGTCTTTCCTCTGCACCTGTCCTGAACACATTCATCAGCGGGGAACTGGAGCAAGACGGGCAAACAGGAACGACCCACGGAGCCGGGAGCGGGAACTGATCCTGACAACACTGACCAAGGCCTGCTTGAACCCGAGCCCGAGAAAACCTTTACGCCTCAATGGTAGCAGAATTATGATCAGAGCGGCCCGGAGAGAATCCAGGCATCATTTATTCATTCATTCAACGGATTTTTATTGAGCGTCTTCTACGCGCCAGCCTCTGTCCCAGCCCCAGATTCTGCAGTAAACAGAGCAGTTGACCGACTGCCTCGTCCCTTCTCCTCTGAAACCAGGGAACCCGCTACTGGATCCACATCAGTGAATGACAAGCCGGGTGTCTCCGCCCAGTCCCCGCCCCGGGTCCCCCGAAACCCGCCCCCGGGCCCCAGAGCCCGCCCCAGGCCCGGCGGCGCTGGCTGAGCCTCCGGAGGCCGCGCTCGGGCTGGGCCTGCGCCCTCAGCTCTGCGCCCCGCGGGGGAACCCTGCGTCCGGCCGGGGCGCCCCCCGGGATCTGCGGCCCCCGCTGTCGCCCGCGTGGACCCCGCGCCGGCCTCCGCGAGAGCCGGCCGAGGGGGTGACCGGCCGCCCCCCGAGGGGCCGCCCCCGCCAGCACCCTGGCCGCGGACGCCGAGCCCCGGCCCCAGGTGGGGGACCCCGGGCGGGCACCCCGGAGGGAAGCGGCGCGGCGACACTGCCAAGGTAACGCGGGGCGCCCGGGCGCGAGGGGCGGGGGCCGCTGGTACCGCCGGGCCGACGCCGCCCCCCGCAGCCGCTCCCCGGAACCCCCCAGCCCCGCGCCCCCCAGGACACCCCGCCCCCCACCTCTCCCCGCGGGGCTCGGGCTCGCGCCGCTGCCCCCCTCTCCCGGAGCCGCGCGCCTCCAGCCCCCCGCGACCGCGCGGCGTCGAGAGGCGCCGGCCGGGGCCCTGTCGGGGGGTGCTGCGCTCAGCGCCCCGCCGGAGCCCCCAGTCTCGGCTCCTGGCCCTGCGCCCTCCCCCACCCGCGCCGTCCGGTCGGGTTTCTCGACGCCTCGCAGAAGCGGAGCGCCCTGGGGCTGGGGGTCGGGGCTGGGGTCGGGGCTCCAGCTGAACCCCGGGACTGACCAGCCCCCCCTCCCGCGCGAGAGTGGGTCGGGGCCGGGGTGTCCTGTGTCCTCCAGACGCGCCTGGGACGAGCGGGGCGAGCGAGGGCACCCCGAGGCCGGCGCGGGGTGGGGGGGGAGGTGGGCTCCGGGAGGGTCAGCAGGAGAGACTGGGGTCCCCTCCACGCGCCGCTGCGGCCCCAGCAAAACAACTGCTGAAGTCAGGGAGGACTCCCCGCCCTCAGCAGGCCCTCGTGGCCAGGGATGGGTTTATGGAGAAATTCCTTTTGTTCTTTTCTTATTTGTTTGATTTCCTTGTTTTGGGCTGTGACTCGCGCTTTCATGTGAGCCGGCTGAGGTGGCAGGTGCAGGCTCCGGGGCTGGGAGCCCTCCAGGCTCGCCCCTCCACCCCTGCCACCCTCACCCCCACCTACTTACTGTTCAGGGGTCAGGGCCAAAGGGGCAGGTTCAGAGGCCAAACCAAAATCAATTCTGGAAATTTGATTTTGGGGACAAGGCCAAGGTGGAGGATTACTGGGGCTTTGGTGGTGGGCCAGGTGTGTAGGAGTGTGAGCCTGGACCGGTAAGGTAGATGAAGTCACCCAACATTTCCTCAGTAAGAGATTTTTAAAAGGAAGGAAAGTGCGTGCGCTTCCCTAGCTAACGGGCCTGCTTCAGATTTGACCTGCTCTCTCAGGAAGCAACTTCAACTTTTCTGTGGTGGGCAGGCTGATTTTTCCATTTTTAAATCATGCATAACTCTTATTCTTACCTATATTTGCTCGAAAGTTTCTCATGTATTTAAAAGTTAAAGAAAATCAGACTGAGATTTGGTTCCTGTCATCTGACAGATGATTTGTCTAAAAAATAGAAAATAAGAAAAAGAACCCCAGCCCAGAAATACTGCCTGAAAGTGAAACTAAAGTGTGAATTATATCCCTCCCATCAGCAAAACAGTCATATTTGACTCATTTTCTTTTTTTTTTAAGATTTATTTTTCTTTAAGCATGCAAGAACTGGGGTGCAGGCCAGAGGCACGGGAGGGTGAGAAGACTCACCAGAGACAATGGGGAGCAGAACAGACGGATTGACTGATATACACTGCTGAGGGGAGCAGCAGGGAGACAGGGGAGGTCTGCTGCGCCATGTGGGTGGCTCCCTGCCAGGGATCTAACTCGTGCTGCAATGGCTGAGGATAGCTTCAGAGTGCTGAGACTTAACCCCTTGTGCCACCAGAGATACCCCATATTTCACACTCATTTTCCTGTTACATTTATAAAGCTTCAATCTACTGAAGAGTCAATGACATAGATATTCTGATTGTTGATTTGATCCTTGGGAAATAGAAAAATATCAGATGGTTTTACTTATAGGAGGACTATAGGGAAACAAATAAAACGTTGGGAAAAAATAATTAACACCACAAACACAACAAAACAAAACAAAAACAAACAGACAGTTATAAACCAGAGATATGCTGCAGGGGAGGGGGACTAAGAGGGTCATAGGGAGGGAGAGAGGAGCACAGGGGACTGCCGTGATGGTGCACGGGTGCCTTGGAGGAGGAATTTCTATGGTGAAGGAATTACTACACTTGGGGTGGGGGGGGATGCAAACATTGTTTAAAAATGAACAGTGATGTAAAATATAAATAAATTAAAAAAATTAAAAAAACTAAAATATCAGCCCATATCATACCTCTGTGCAAGGCATTCTGATTTCAGTGATGTTCAAAAATAAGAATGAAAATTGCATTTTACTTTGTGTGATTTACTGTGGTTACAGAATGATAATTTAACATCGGAACTAGGCGAGATTGAAGTCCCCGAAGACTTTTCATTCCTTCAGTGAATGAGGCCAGGAGCTTTCAGTTCAGGGAAAAATAAATGAAAAGTAGCTCACAGGGAGAACAGCAAGGCCCAGAGCAAAATAAAGGCAGGGGTGGCATAACTACCCCTGAAGGCACTGAAATAGAACATTTTTTCTTTTCTTTAACAATCGGTCTCTCAACTTGTCATGTTTTTTCTTGCTTTTTAATGTCATTCTGCATCAAAAAAAATAGTGTTTTAGGTGATTAGCATGAATGTTACCATTGGCCCACATTTCTGGAGAGTGCCAGGAAGGACCCAGAAGGCCAGACTCAAGCTGGACTTAAGAAGGTTGCAAGGAGGAAGAGGGTCCCCCACAATCCATAGCTAGCCCAAGGAGTGCTCCCTCATGCAAGGGGATATTTTCAAGACCAGAACAGCTCCCCACATTTTCAGGGGCCCCCTACCCTGGGAACTTGGAGCATGCATGCACTTGGTCCTGAAGGATACCAGAATCCTGCTCCTGCTGGGTGGGCTCTGGGGGATCCAACTCTTAGTCACCCCTTTTCAAGGGCCTGCCACTCCAATCCACAACATGCTGGCAACATCCAAGGTCTCTAAACCTCTGCTCCCGGATGTGCTAGGTACCTAGGTCAAGGCTGAACTAGATGTTACCTTCACCTGCCCCCTTGGTGCGGCACGGCACTGCCAGGGGCTGGCAGGGACAGTTTATACCCTGCCCAGCTTCAACCCTCCCTGCACGGACACAAGAGGGGCATCAGTGCCCCAAGGGACTCTCTGCCCTGTGAGACGTGACCTGCTGCTGCCCCACAAAAGGGCATCAACAATCATGGTGGGGAAGAGAGAAAGGCCAGGGAGGGCCGGACCCCAGGCCACAGGAGAGGGGAGCAAGACCAAGGGCGCCCAGAGACACAGCGCCCAGAGGGTGTCTGGTTGTCCCATCAGGTTTCAATAACTAAACACAAATTCAAGGGCAAATGAGTAAGGATTTCAGGATGGCCCCAGGAGAGCAATAAACTGAGTAAGCCTGGGGCTCTCCTAGGCACAGGGGGGGTGGGGGACAGACTGGAATTGACCCTGACACAGAGAGGAGAGGCACCAGGAGACAGGAGACTGGCCCATTTGTAATCAGGGAAAATTTTAAGAAGCTAGTTGAACGATTCTAGGCAGGATGCCAAGAGGGAAAATTAGGTCTTCCCAGCAACCGGCAATCTATTTATCGGACATCTGGTTAGAAGTAGAATAAGGGTCAAAGGAACAAAGAAGGAAAGAAGTCATCCCCTGGCCCAGGCCAGGGCAGGAAGACAGAACTTTAATTGTGTGAGTGTGTGTAATTGTGTGTGTGCTTCTCACTGCTGAATGTGAAATGTACCAAAATGCATTTAGAAGATGTACTGCCCTCTGGGTGGCGGGGTGGGGGAGGGGGCAGTGGTAGGTGAGCACAGGAACCAGAGACCCCAGGGTGGAAGTGTAAGGGAGCACCCCACACACCCCGTGTGGCTCTCTCCAGCCTATGTGTCCAGCATCCAGAAAATACCCACAGATACGCAAACCTCTAACAAGAGTAACAGTGGGAGAGGACATCCACCTCACTAAGATATCTCATAGATGTTTCTAGATGGGTGTGGTTTCATGGGCTAAGTTGTGGCGAGACACCGGATAGCCCATGAGTGGTAGAGTCTGCAGCTGGGATGGCAATTGTGACTTGGGTGCTCTCAGATTTTTCTAGAATACCTACATGGGACCAGCTACTGTGACAGCCAGGAGGAATTTTTTTTAGATTTTATTTTTGTTTATTTGTGCATAAAGAGCTGGGCCAGAGGTGTGGGGGGTGAGAGGATTCACCAGAGACAGAGTGGGGAGGAGAGCAGGCAGATCTACTGAAATACACTGCTGAGGGGAACAGCCGGGACATAGGAGAGGTCTGCTGCACCATGTGGGTAGCTCCCTGGCCAGGGATCGAACTCATGGTGCCAAGACTTAACCCTTCTGCCACCAGGGAGGCCCTGGGAACATTTTACATTAAGTTTTTTATTGTGAACTCCAGTGTGCTACTTCATGGTCAGTTTATATCTTGAGTCAGGGCTTGATGTTTTCTGGATTTGAGGGACAGAAAAACACCCAGAATTTTCTAGGACCCACTTGCTTGGATGGGGACAAAAGCTCTGAAAGTGAGAAGGAACAAAACCAATTTTGGGCTCCTTAAAATTCTTAAAGAATTCCTTTCTTCCAATGGGTTAAAGTTTCTTAATGAGTCCAAATGCAGATGCTAAAATAAAAGATGCCCTTAAGTCTGATATTATAAAACTCAGAAACATCCGTGTGGTTAAACACAAAAACTGTATTAAGAAAATCAAGGGGACAAAAGGAAGGCGAAACCCAAGATGGGGTTCACTACACAAAGGGCCAGCTGCCCTCAGACTTAAAAGGCTCCCGCAAGCCCGTAAGACAAAGAGCCAACACTCAGTGAAAAATGGGCAGAGGTAGCAGCGAGCAAGAAGGGAGATGCCACTTACTGAGATGCCAGCCTGTTCTGTCTCAGAATAAGAGAAATGCCAATGAACAGTAGCACGAAGACAGCAGTTTGATGAATTGGTGGGCTTCTTTTGTTGAGTTAACACTAGTTTATATGTCTTTAATTTTTTAATAGTTTTAAGAGCTGGTCTCTGTGAAGAGGTGATGGGGTGAACCCCACCTTCAACCAGACAGCCCAGGTGTGTGATTTCCATCAAAATAACACATAGCTCCTGGGTCTTCTGTCTGCCCATACCCTCCCCCGCCCCCCAGACCTAGCCTCCACCATCCCTGTGAGGTCCTGCCTTGTATGGGTTGGTTGGGTTCGGCTAACATGGTTCCCCTAGTAAAAGCAGGGAGAAGAGATGGGGAGGCCTATTTGTCTCTCAGCCCCGTTCCTGCACAGTCACCTCGGGCTGGCTCCTCATTCAGGATTCTCCCCAGAGTCCAGTGTGGCACCTTCCTCTTGCATCTCAAGCCCCAGGTGGTGCAACCCCCATGTTGCAACTAGCTACACCGCTCTCCCCTGTAGCTTGCCTCCATTCTACTCACACCTTTGTGAATAGTTGTCCTCAAAATATCCTAACTTGAATATGCTATCTCCTACCAGGACCCTGACTGGTCTGCCCTTTTGCCCCCAGTCCCACTCCTGAAAATCATCCTTATGTTTACACTTGCACAGGTGCAGAATGATGTGTATCCAAGATAATTCATTGCAGAAAAGGTTGGAAGCCACTCAGATGTCCATGTAGGGAGTGATTATATAAATGATGATATTGTCTATGGAGTAGACCATGCAACTGCTTAAAAAAAAAAACAAAACAGGGCCTCCCTGGCGGCGCAAGGAATTAAGATGCAACCTATGAAGCTATCTGCAACCACTGCAGCATGAGTTCGATCCCCAGCCAGCTAGGGAGCTACCCACATGGCGCAGCAAACCTCTCCTGGCTTGCCTGCTGCTCCCCTCAGCAGTGTATTTCAGTCAGTCTGCCTGTTCTGTTCCCCACTCTGTCTCTGGTGAATCCTCTCACCCCCACACTTCTGGCCTGTACCACAGCTCTTATATGCATAAATAAATAAATCTTTAAAAAAAAAAACAGCAGGAAATTCTCTTCGATGCTGCTGTCGAGGGGTCTATCAAATATATTTTTAAATGAAAAGCAAGGTCAGGATGGGGAAAAGGGGGGAAATAAAAATACGTATTTGTTTTGCTTATGTGTATATAGTAAATTCTCACTAAACGTTAGTAAGTTCTTGGAAACTCAGAATTTGTTGTTGTTTTACTGAAGTAATGTTAACAGTATATGTGTTTCAGGAGTTCACACCTCTTCAAATGTTTGTAACCACAGCACATCCACCACCAAAGCCTCAGTAATCCCCCAGCTTAGTCCCAGGGCGCCCAGCCCCCTTGTTCCCCTCCACCTCTCACAGCCTCATTCTATAGTCAGATTATCAGGTATGTTTTGGTTTGGTTTTGTCTGTCCCTTTCTATTCTACATATGAGTAAAATCATCTAACTTTTTTCGCTTAATATCATCCCCTCAGTTCTATCCATGTTATAGCAAATGGCAAGATTTCATCTTTTTTATAGCTGAGTAATATTCCATCCTGTGGATATAGCACATCTTTTTTATCCATTCATCTGTTGTTGGGCACTTAGGTTGTTTCCAGAACTTGCCTGTTGGAATTAGTGCTTCAAGAACATAGGAGTGCAGATATCCCTTCTAATTAGTGTTCTTGTATTCTTGGGTTAGATACTAGGAGTGGAATTGCTTGATCTCTGTTTAATATTTTGAGAAACCACAATACTGTTTTCCTTAGCAGTGGAGCGAGTCTGCCTCCCACCAACAGTACACAAAGCTTGTTGTTTCTGACCAGATGTGATGCAACATCTCATTGTGGTTTTGATTTGCATGGAAACAGCAACATCAAGCATGATGATGTAGAAAGAAACCAGGTCCTCCAATAACAGCATTTTGTTCAACACCCACCGGAATTGTTTATTTCTTATAAACATCAGAGTGAGACCTTGATGAACAAAGCTGTGTTATTCGAAGACCTTCTGTATTATGAAGGACTCGCAAGGGAGGATGAAAGTTATTTTCTGAAGGAGCAAAGATGCTTCACAGCTTGTCATGTTCAAAATTTCAGAGTCAAATGACTCTCTTACCTATTCACAAGTTACATTTTAAAATGTTACCTGATTATAAAATTTAAAAATAATAATAAAATAAAATAGGGCAAGATATATTTGAAAAAAAAAATTAAATAAAAAATAAAATAAAATGTTACCTGACACAGTAGGGAATTGCTCTCAGAGTTGAGATAAGGCTGCCCCGGGACAAGGCTGCTCCCAGGAGGTTGACACAGCCCGGAACTAGGAATCCCCACTGGCCTGGCCTTGGTCTTGCTCTCTGCTTACTTTTCAGTTATCTTCTTCAAATTTTTGATCACCTAATACTGATTTCCTTTCAGATGTGGAAGTAAATAAAGGACTTACAAAATAACAAAGATGCTTTGGAACCAGAATGCCCCAGCAACTACAGTGCAAACTTTGTCTGGCCTGGGTAAGTGTTACTTTTTATCATAGTTCTTGCAGGGCCAAGCCCTGGAAACCCCCATCACGCAGATGCTGCTCAGGAGCCCCCAGTGGGTGTCCCTGACCAGAGTGCCCAGAATCAGACCCCCAATGTCAGGAGCCCAAGGAAAGGGAAATGGGAAGCCTGTGCTGATGCTTTAAGGCTACATAGTGATGGCAAACATCCTTGCATGTGATTTTGAAGAGTAAATCCTCGTAATAGCGCCACAGTGGAGTTTATCCCTCTACCCCTACATTTGACAAGTAGCCAACCCCCTTATCTCCTATCACATCGCCAGACTAGAAAGGCTCCCTGAGCTTTGGTTTCTCCACTTTATTTAGGACTGCAGTATTTCTATAGTCCGTTTCTTTCATGCCTGTTCTCAGCTTTTCTTCCACGTCTACTTCAGTTGTGTCATCTGTTTCGTAGTTTATCAGCAGGGGGCCCATGCATGGACCTCTTCTCCCCTTTAGAGGACAGAGTATGTACTGGAGTGTACAACAAACAAATGCTAAAAATGCCAGTACCCCTCTAAGTCATCGTGACACCCAGAAACAAACAAATGAGCATCCCAGTTCCCATCACCAACACAGCTCTCCCACCACGCGTGGCAAATGCCTTTACCTGGAAAGTTTATTAATTAGCAACATCTTTGTCCCTTTCCTGAGAATTATTCCAGATCTCTGCTTCTCGAAACACTCCCTCCACCAGCCAATCTTGTTGTAAGTCCCAGCTCCCCAGGGGACCTGATTTTGGGCCCACTCGGAATGAAATCCTTAACCCATGTGCCACGGATACCAATGTCAACTCAATGAGGACCATTTAGCTGAGCATTTTTTTAGCACAAGACAATCTCGATCCAATTCTGTGTGTGTACACCAATGTCAAGACCAAGAAATTATAGATGGAACCCAAAGGAAGGGTGATGCTGGTCTAACTTGATTTTCTTCTTCCTAGTGTCCATCAGCCTCCTGTTGGGTGTTTCATGTGTCTTGCCTGGTAAGAGATTTTCTTGGCTGGACTAACTTTTGTAGAAGGGTCAGTCAGAGAGGGGGACCACCATCCAGAAGACTAAAATGGGGGAGATTTGATTTTTTTATCCCAGATCTGTTGCCCATTTTGTTTGAATCCACCATCAAATACTTTCTCTATAAAAGGAGTAAAATTAGTCAATTCTGGTTTTCACATTTGTCTCACAAAGCTTTCTAAGAAACTAAAACTAGACATAATATTTAAGTCCTTTAAAAAAAAATTCAGCCCTTAATATTCTCACTAATGACGAATGAGGAGACAGACAATAGCAAACAAAAATGATCCAGAAATAATTTCTCCTTAATTTGCATTCTCTCACCTGGTATCTGGTATCAGATAAGGGGAAATAATTTTTATAACTAAATCTCCTGCTGATCTATGTCCACAAAAGTTCTCTAAGCATTAAATATGTGCCCAGGCTTGTGACAAGCATCTGGGGATAAAGAGCTGGCAACCTAGAAGCCAACCCAGGTCTTAACATTTAAATGTTCTTAAACACTTGAACCTTATAAGGCAGGATTGACAAGTATGACTTTAGAGCCTCGGGTCTAAGCAGTATAGAGTTCACTGTCCCCTCCCTCTTTCTCCCCCACCCCTAAACCCCAGCTTCACAATATTGCAAAACTCAGCTTCTCAATTTCATGGTCTGTAAAATGGATCTATTAATAGCACCTACTTCAGCATTGTTGAGGGGTTTATGCCTAGAAAGGGCCACTTTGTACATCCATTATTCCCCTCCTGCCCTCTAAGTGCAGCTAGAATTCAGAGGAGGCAAAACTTGCAGTAGGCTGAGCTGCTCAGGGAGAAAGGAGGTAAAGTTAGGAGTTGGGAACAATCTAGATGGACCTAGACTTTGTTGGTCCAATAGTCCCCAGAGTCCATGAGAGTTGGGTGAGGCCAAATACTCTTTACACGGTGTTGGGTCCCTGTTTCCTGTTTGCCTGCTCTGGCAATTTGATGCTCATTAATTGAATGAGCTCATTTCTCATGACAGACATATTTCCTCCCTGTTTTCTAAAACCCCAAGGCTCCTGGGATCTCTGCGGGGGATGTAGACTCCAGATCCTAAGGGACAGATTAAATAGTGACCAAGATACAATCCTGGATTCCAAATTACGGTGTTTCTTTTTTTTTCCTGCCCATCCTCCTTTAGGTGCTTCAGATAAAGCTTGTACTTTTAATGTGACATTACGGAAGCTCCGACCAATCCTGTCATGGGAATTTAAAAGCCATTCAGCTGTACCAACTCACTATACATTGCAGTATACAATCATGAGGTTGGTTTATTTTTCATTTCTCTCTTGCTAAACATTTGTTCCATGGGGAGGAGGTGGTTTTGTTTGTGATAGAGCTTGTGTGTGTGGCGTGTGTGTGTGTGCGTGCCCATTGTGCATTTATTCTGAACTTTAAAAGTCGGAAGACAAAACACCCTTCCATTTTAATTAAATTGAAAATCTTAACAACGCAGAGCTTTTTTTTTTTTTAAGATTTGTTTATTTATTTATACAGGAACCGGGGCACAGGCCAGAGGCACAGGAGGGTGAGAGGATTCACCAGAGACAGAGTGGGGAACAGAACAGGCAGACTGACAAAATGCACTGCTGAGGGGAGCAGTGGGCGAGACTGGAGAGGTCTGCCGTGCCATGTGGGACCCTCGCCGGCCGGCCGGCCGGCTGTGATCAAACCAGCGCTGCAGAGGCTGCAGACAGCTTCATAGCGCTGCGCTCAGCTGCCTGCGCCACCAGGGGAGGCGCCCAACCCAGAGCTATTTTGATGAAGTTTGTATTTATAACCAAATCCCATTTCTACAGGTCAAAGCCTCAGAAGTAAAATAATTATGATGTATGGTGTTTGCAATAATTTGTTTAGTTTGTGAGTCCGGATGTTTAGAAGAACTGTTCTCCCAGGACAAGAGTCCAAGATCTGGCGGCCAGTGTTCCTTCACTCAGGAAGGCATGTGGCACTTCAGAAAGCTGTGTGGCCCACGTCCAAAGTCTGGCTTGGCACAGACCAGTGGTGGCCCTCAGCCTCCCTGAGCGAGTCCTCCTGTGTACGGGTTGCTACAGGAATGAGTGACAGATGACTGGAGCCCAGTCTGGCTCTCTTCTTCCCACGGCTCATGCTCAACCTTTCAAGTCATGACTGTTGACCCAGGAGCCCTCGAGTGTCCGTTGGTTGGCTGTTGGACTGAGATCTGTGACTGCTGCTGACTGACACAGTAATGGGCATCTTTGGTGCCTGCTAAAGTCTTGAGTTTCTTTTTTTTTTTAAAGACTTTTTTTTTAAGATTTATTTTTATTTATTTATACAAGCACTGGATACAGTCAGAAGCGCGGGAGGGTGAGAGAATTCACCAGAGCCAGAGCGGGGAGCAGAGCAGGCAGAAGTACACTGTTGAGGGGAGCAGCGGGTGGCAGGAGAGGTCTGCGCGCCATGTGGGACCCTCCTCCGGTGGCCGGGGAGCAGCCGGGGATCGAACGGCGCTGCAGAGGCTGCGCGCAGCTTCGCAACCCAGCGCTCAACCGCTGTGCCACCGGGGAGGCCCAAGTCTTGAGTTACTTTCAGTAGTAGATGGTCACCTGCATCACCCACCTATCTTTGTGAAGGCCCAGGGCAGCTATCTGTGTTGTCCCTTGGGAGCCGACTTAGGACTGGGCCACCTGGGCCTGGGTTTGAGAAAAAGTAGGGGACCAGGGGGGAGGCCTAAGGGAGGCCATTCCTGATTATCCCATGGAGCAGGGACATCTGGGGGCTCTACCAGGAAAGCCCAAGACTTGTTCATTCATTCATCCAGCAAATACTGAGCACCAACTACAGCCAGGGGTTCACCCATAAACCAAAGTGCCCGCACCCTGGAGCAGACCTTCTGACAGGTGGAGGCGATGTGGAGAAACACATCTCAGTACCATATGGCAGGTGGTGGTAAATGGTGTGAAGAGCGATACAGACATGGGAGAGGGATGGGCGAGAGGGGTGGGCAGGGCAGGGTGAGGGTTCTACCAGTGTGTTCTCGTCATGTAAGCTCTAACACTTTCCTTTACCGTTTCTTTTCCTCTCAAAGTAAACACAAAGCGATGGTGAGTGTTAAGAACTGTGAGAACATCCCGAGATCATATTGCGACGTCTCAGAAGTGTGGACGGATATGAGTGAGACCTACGTCCCCAAAGTCGTTGGCGTCCATGGGAACACAACGCTGGGCCCCTGTTTGGGCCAAGTCCACCTGGTGACCAAAAGTGAGTCACTGTCTGTTCATCGTCCTCATTGTCAGAGCCATGGCTGTTAGCTCTTCCACGAAATAGGAAGGCCAGCCCGGGTGCTTTAGACTCGAAACCAGCTTCGCCACCTGGTGCTGCCACTCCCTAGCTCTGTAACAGGGGAGAAGTTGCTTTGCGGCTTCTCATCCAGTTTTCTTATCCAAAAAGTAGACTGATCATGTGATGTTTGCAGATGATTCCCCCATCCTTGAATGGGTCAGGCGTTCCTGGCAGTGAGAGCTGCTACCTCAGTTTGTTTCACTGCCCGCAAGAAGTGGGGCTTGGGGTTCGGGTGGCCCGTAACTGAGCTGCTATGACTGGGCCAGTGTTTTCCTTAATGCTGTGGCTCCTCCCCAAGGTAGCCCAATAGCTCTGCACATGTCAGCTTCCAGCTCCAGGGCCCAGACTGGGGAAGATTGGACCCCCCAGGAAGGACCTGCCCTTTCCTTCTGTCCCCATGACACCACCCCAGAGGCACTTGTGTTAATAATGCAAGGGACATGGCCAGTGGCCCCGCCAGATTCCTTACTTCTTCTGTGCCCTCACTTACAACCTCCTTCCAAGAGGAAGATGTGGTTTCAGGCTCCCCCTAAAATACTTCCACGTACATGCTTAGCAAAGTGACAGTGACAGCTGACTTGCACTGGAGCTGCCACTCAGATACCTGAGACTGGCTTTGTGCATTTTTATATCATTGTCCAAATAGACGTGTCGCTGTGTGTTCATGCAGAAGAGACCTTAGAGCTCATCCAGACTGTAAGGATAACTACTATTTAAGTAGTAATGACAGGGCACTTTTCAAGACTCAAAATGGTAAATATTTAAAATGTGTAAATACCTACTTTTAGAGGAAATGCAGGGAGTGGACTTTGACCCAGACTTTCTGAAGGTATTTGCATGTATGAAAAATCTTAATTTTCCAGAATTCTTCTGTAGTCATTTATCCTAAAAAATCATAATGGGCAAATGTAAAAGTTTACCTCCAAGAGTACTCACTGGTACATAGACTCTATTCAGAAAAATTGAGTGTTCAAAACAGTAAGTCAGTGAAATCACAGTATAGCCACTTAGTGGAACAGAATTAGCTGTGAGAAAATGTGACAAAGATTGGCCGACTTTCTGGAAAGGGCCAGAAAAGAACCACTTTAGACATTGTGGGCTTCATATGGTCTCTTTTCTATTTGTAGACAATTTCAAAAATTAAAAACTATTCAAAACTTGTAGGTTGGACAAGAATCCAACCCACAGGCATAGTTAGCCAGCCCTTGGCATAGCTAAATATACATTAATATGCTTATGAAATAAGTTAAGTGAAAATATATACCTGGCAAAATAGTGGGGGTAAGAATGATTTCATTCTAGTTTAGAAATACATATATTTGTGTATACACCAGTTCAGTTCATATGTGTGTGTATAGTTACACACATCCAGTGTGTAGACAGAAGAGAATTAACCACTTTCAGGGACTGTTGCCTCTCTGTATTTTCTGATATTTCTGCAGTGGTCATGTACAAAAAATGTGATTTTTACTTTTGTGTTCAGAATACAGCCTGAAAACTGGGAATGGAATGACTTCCATCCAGAATCTGCCCTTCATTTCTTGTGATAATATTAAGCAAATCACTTCCCTTTTGTTGTTTTCAGTTTTTCACCCATCAGAAAATATTTTAGAGCAGAGGGCTGTCAAGAAGTTAGCTTTTTCATGCCAATGGGAGCCTCCTATAGACCATCAGGGACTGACCCCCGGTCTGCTTCTGACTTTGTTTTCTGAACAGTGTCTTTGGAGCCACCAGAGTTTGAGATTGTTGGTTTCACTGACCACATCAGTGTCCTCGTGAACATTCCACCCATGGCTTCCAAAATCATCGCAGAATTACGGTACAACGCACCACTTGTCTTGGAAGAACAGTCAGAGGGGATTGTTAGGAAGGTAGGTGGTCAGAACAGGTCTGGGTTGGCAGTAAAGACATTTGACTCTCTTGTTTTTTAAAGACAACTGTAGTGACTTGAACAATGAAAACTAAAAGGTCTTGGCCAATGTGGTGTGACTGTAAGAAAGAAATCTCCATAGTTCATCCATGGCGGAAATACATTGTGGTGTTCTTTCAAAGAATGAGCCACATCTAAGGAGACAAGGAAGAGAGAGGCATGTACAGGGAGAACAGGCGCGTGTCAGCATGCCAGGATGAGACTTTCTTCAAAAGGAGTGGTTTGGCCACACATAGAAGCTTTCACACACTTTAGGGAAATTCTGTCCCCTCCTGGCCTCCCTGAGGGGCCTGAGGGTCAGGACCTCGTGTGAGCCAAGTATCGCAGGATCTGGGTTGTCAATCACTTGTTCTCTTGATCCCCCAGAATGCTGGAATGAGTGAAATGGATGCAAAGTGCTCCTCACTAGTGCACCCTCCTGTAACAATAGCTGACGTTGGCATAGCCGTTTGCCAGTTGTAAAACCCTTGCAACTGCCACCAGCCCACAAGATGTCAGGAGGGCAGCGGCATTCCAGGCAGAGGGCACAGGAAGTCAGAGGTGCTGAGGCTGGAGGGAGACCACTGGGTTAGAGAAACAACAGGCAGCCGGAGTGAAGTGATCAAGACAAGAGATGAGAAGGAGGGACAGAGGATGCAGGCACAGAAAGGTATAGGAGGGAGCTTCCATTTGCTGCATGAAACAGGAAGCAAGCTCAGGCTCACTCGGGATCACACTGTGGCAATGTGAGATGTTCTAACTCTCAGTCATCATGATGCCGTTCCAACCACAAGGCAAGCACCCTTCCACACGCCACTGCCTCTGCTTTGGTCACCTTGGTCTTTTTTGACTGTTTGCCATGCTGAGCTCTGAGTTGTTGGCTTGTTTTTCTTTTCTTTTCTTTTTTTCAATAATTTCTCCTTCCAAATAGAAAATTGCAGAAAAACATTATAGAAGGTTGCATTTGAACCACTAGAAATCCTGATTTATAAAATTGCTAGTAAGAATGTATTTTGAGGGCCTCCCTGGTGGCAGGGGTTAAAGATACAATGCTATCAAGTTATCGCAGCACGAGTTTGATCCCTGGCCAGGCAGCTGACCCGCATGACGCAGCAGACCTCTCCACTCTCGCCAACTCCCCTCAGCAGTGAATTTCAGTAGATCTTCCTGTTCTGCTCCCCACTCTGTCCCTGGTGAATCCTCTCACCCTCCCACCACACACACCTTTGGCCTATACCCCAGTTCTTGTATGCATAAATATAAATAAATCTTTAAAACAATAAAAAAGGGAATGTATTTTGAAAGCCATACAACATAATGCCAAAGTGGTTTTTCATGGAAGAACCTTCATATCACTTTCATTCCCAAATGGATCAGAACTCACTGGGAAAGCAGAGGCAAGGTGTTTTAAGAGGAAGAAGGGGAACTAGACACCAGCCTCAGTTCTGCCAGACAGGACTCAACACCAGCATCACGTCTTAATACCAGTTCTCCAACATCAACCAGGTGCCCAGTGATTCGACTCACCTCTGACACAGCAGCTTGGGGGAAGCCACTCAGCCTCTCTGAGCTGCTGGTGCCCATCTCGGGGGTGGGGAGTCTGCCTGCTCTGCAGACTTTTGTTATAATCAACTGAGTGATTTGACTATTTGATCTGAAATGTAAGGTAGATATGTATCATTAGTGACACATTTGTTTTTGTTTTCTTAATTCCTTATCTTATCGCAAGATAAGATAATCCTGCAAAAGATGACTCCGTGAACAGCTTTATTTCTCATTGGGAATTTTTCTCATTTGTAAAATGAAGTTGCTAGACTAGATTTCATACTTTAAAATATTGGGGGGACAATATTGGATTGTGTCAGCTGACTTAGTACTTTTTTGGTAAGCCTATGCTATTTATTTGCTTTCCTTCTTTTTTTTTTCAAGGAGCATGAAGCCAGCCTATGATGTTTAGGATTCAAAGATAAGTCTCCAAAGAGATTCTTTGGGTCTGCCTCCCAGTAAAATTCTCTCTCAGAGTCAAATTGATCTGTTTTTTGCTTTTTTTTTTACAGCACACATTGCAAATAAATGGAAACCACACTGGAAATTTCACTCATGTCATTGACCAGTTAATTCCAAACACAAACTACTGTATCTCTGTTTTTTTTGAGCAAAATGATATGAATCTAACGCCAACCATAAGATCGCCCTTCAAATGTGTCTTCCTTCTACCTAAAGACCCATCAGGTAAGATAGTTTTTTAGAATGCATGGTTTGCTTTTACTCTGGGGGGATTGGGGGGGAACCTATTTAAAGACAAGAATCTGAATGGCACAGAGCCCTAAACTATTCCTTCCCCCAAAGGTGCCTTGCAGAGGTGATTTCTGTTGGCCTGTCTCTACTCTGGGGTGCAGTCACTTTCTCATTACCACACTACAGGTGCCTTCAGATACCTACCTTCATGAGGTCTGAAATCCCCCTAAAGCCCTACCCAAGGAGTCAGCATGAAACGCAATCCCACATGCTGCAGGAGGCAGGCTTGCCAGGAGCTCTTGCCCCCCAGGGTGTCGGGGTGAAACCTTGCCCCTACCTTGGTGTTGTGACCTGGCCCCAAGCAGGGGGAGCGACAGCTCATGCATAAAGGGATACTCTCCAGGGTAGACAGGATGGTTGCTGTTGAGGCTGCAAGCCCTGGTGCTGCTCGGGCAGCGGAGCAGTAAACAGTGCAGTCCGGGAGCCATCCGGGAGCCATCCGGGATGGTGAGATTGGCAGTGAGAACAATCAGGTTTAGGAGCATTCACTGCTGATTATTTTCTCAGGAACTAACTAGGTCTCCACCTGTTTTGCCAAAAGAGAAAATGTTATGATAAAAAGAAATTCTTATTTTGTGGCACTTCCAGTGCAGTCGAGAGGGGATAAAAAGATTTTTAAAAAGTAAGAGTATAATACGTTAAGTGATGGTAAGTGCCATGGAGAAAATGGCAGGAGTGGGGTGAAGGTGCTGTCAGGTGGAGGGTGGGGGGCTGCTATCTTCGGTCAGGGTGGTGTCTGGGTTAATAGTCCCTCAAAGCAGAGTCTAACATGGAAATTCTGGATCTGGGGATTGCTGGAGGGGCAGGCGAGGCTGGGGACACTTGGGTCTGTATCCTATGACATCATCTTGGTTCACAGTTTATTTTTCAGTGGAGGAAACTCTGTATGTGTAAAAAAAAAATTGTATTGATCTGTTCTGTAACTGCCATTGATTATTCAGCAGCAGTATCCTCAGCGCTGTGCTGTCCAGTCGCACAAGGGCCCTTGTTGGGTTTCTTGCCTTAACCTTGGGTTCACATTTTTAATCTTCCAGAAGACTTTTAAAATATGTGACCCATCCTTATTCCTTTTGTTGCCCAAAGGCTCTGATTACAAGATTAATATTAATAAAGATCTTCCTGAAAATTTTAGAAAGTCTTAGTGATGCAAGTAGGAATTTCTTCTCCATTCACTGGACTGAAGGAAAAAAGTCAATCAGAAGGTCATCATTTTCCAATAGGGGCTTTGGGTAAAGACTAAGGAGGTCTGCAACATAGGACAAAGGGAGCTCTACGGGGCTTTCATTTTGGGTGCTGGAGTGACCTGGGTCCAACCTCAGAGTGACCCCATCACTTTCCCAGCAAAGCCCCCCCTCCCTCCACATCTGCCTGCCTGGTGCTTAACTGACTACATTTGAGATGTGGCTCATGTAGCTAAGAAGCTAGTGATTGTTTTCAATTTTGATCATTTCTATTTAAATAGTCATGTGTGGCTAATAGCTACCACATTGGACAGTGGAGTGATGGAACATGATTGTAAACTGAAAGAAATTTTACTTTTCAAAAATATGTGTACGTGGATATGCTACATTTTCTTATATTAAAAAGTTTCTCCAACTTTTGCTTCCTTGCCTAGCCCCATCCACCACCAGACCAATGTGCATTTATTCACATTTGCCATCGTTTATTACATTTATTTTGAAATGACACCATTTAATTTTTCATCAACAGAGTCATCGGAATCTGGAAAAATAGGAGGAATAATACTTCTTATGTTTTTAATATCAGTTATTGTCATATGCACCATAATAATACTGAAACGGACTGGTTATATTTGCTTACAATATGATTTCCCCAAAGTTTTGGTATGTCTTTTTAAAATTTTCTCTTTTAAGTTAAGAATTTTCATGATATACTTAAATATTTCACAGAAGATCTCTTGATCTAAAAACACCAAAATGTTTTATCACTCTGGGTTTTCTTCCATCTCTATAAATACATATTTTCCATTTCATGTATTCTTTTTATTCTTTGTCCATATATTTTTCATAATTCCATAGTATTCCGTTGGAGTAAACGCATCATTTTCCCCTTTATCTGGGCATTTGGATTGAGTTCTTTTTCTTTTCTTTTCCTTCTTCCTTTGGCCATTATGAATAACACAGTGGACTTTTTATGCAAGTTATCTTTTTATTTTGAATCACTTCAGGGAGACATATATACAAAATGGACTTATCTTGCAAAGCGGCGAAGAACTAACTTCTAATGCCATTGCAATGTATGTGTGCACATCTCTCCAAAGCTCTGCTGACACTAATCAGTCGTTTTTACTATGTTAATTCATTTATCACATATATAACAAACAGTCCCCTGTAGCTGTTCTCTTTTGTGTTACTTGTATGATTAGTGAAACCAGCCACTTTGCTTCTCTTCATTTGTTCTCTGTGGTTCTTGAAAACACTGCTCAGAGCTTTTAGCTCCTCTGCCAAGTCTGCATCTGGATCATACATATTCCTGAAACATCCTCATGTCTTTTGCCTCAATGGCTTTTTCCCATCATTTATCATTTTCCCTGCCCCCATTGCTTCTTTCTGCTTTCATTTTGAAATTGTTCATTCAGAAATATCTTATTTTTCTGATTGAACTTATTCTAGGTTTTTTAACAGTCATAAATTTAAATATCCCTCCACAGATGATGAAATCATACTCTTCTTTTTCTTGTTTTCAGATTGAGTTGGAGGAATTGTTTGAAGGGGGGGTGTGCTTTGGAGATTTTAATTACAGTTGGTTTTTAAACCTAGCTGTTATTTGGGTATGTCTGATGAGATGCAGATGACTCTGTCGTGTTCCCTCCTCATTCTGATCCCTGTCTTATAAGATTGGATGATTTATTTTGAATCTAACAGTGTAAAATATCTTCTACAGTCTTTTATGGTAGTGTTCACATATGACTTTAATCTCAACTTTTATTCACCACTTCCTCTCTGCTGTGCATTGCTTGGCCATGATGTCTTAGGTAAATCATAGTCCACTTCATATTTCTCATGCAGTGTCAAGATATAAAGATCCTTGGCCATACACCCATCCCTCCTAGATAAATCTGCTTGAATGGCCTAAACTCATTAACAACCCTCCTCCCAGGTCTCCCTAAATTAAACCCAAATGATAAACCAATGATAGATATGCCTGTTATTGTGCTAACCCTAAGTAGTCACAGGTGTTGCCTTGTGTTTGCCCAGTATTTCTCCATTAAAAATTTCTGTTCTGTTTTTAATATGAGGAATAGTAAAACAAAGCACTCTTAAGTTAGTGTGTTTGTGTATGTGTATTAATCATGAAGAGACACTAAAATTTTTAATGACTTCTTTTGCATTTAGCAAATATTTATTAAGTGAACAAAGCAAACAAAAACTCTGCCCTCATGGAGCTTAAAGCCCAAGAATTGCGAGCAGAAACAATGATAATTTATAGATGATATGACTGGCTAAGTAAAAACTTCACATGAATCTAGAGTTAAATTATCAGGACTAATAAGTTTAACGAAGTTGTTTGATAAGAAAAACATAAGCATTTTTATATTGATTAAAAAACAACCAACTAGAAAATGAACATGAAGCTGCTCTTCAACATTCAGGAAATTAAGTACACAAATCATGGTGCAATGCTCTGTCAGTTTGCACAAACTCAACATACCCAACTAATGCCCAAATCAAGAAAGAGAACCACCTTCCCCAGGAGTCTCTTCTGACACCATCTAGTCACTACCCCCACCTAGGGTGGCCACTATTTTGATTATGGACAGAAAAGATTAATTTTACTGATTTTGAACTTGGAATCGTACAGTTAAATGGAATCATGTATTTTTTAAGTGCCATTACAATTGTAATAATAATATTTTGAAACATTTAAGGAAGACAGCTACCAGAAAATGTTACAAGCCCCTTGTAGAGAAAATTTCAAACTTTATTGAAGAGCATTAAAGAAAATTTATTCAAGTGAGCCCTGAAACAGACAACACAAAGGGGAGTAGATATTGCAGGGGGTGTGGATTGACTAGTCAATAAATGGTATCTATGTGGAAATTAAATAGGATCCCTACCTCACGCCATACACAAATATCAGTTCTAGGTTTATTAAAGACCATAATGTGAAAGGCAAAATTGACAAGATTTTAGAAGACCATATAGGAGATTCTGTATGACTTAGGGGTAAGGAAGATTCTGACACAAAAAATTAAAAGGCATAGGAAGAAATTGATACATTTTCTTATGTTACAATGAAGTTCTTTTCCTTAAATGTCACCATAAAGCAAGTAAAAAGATAAACCACAAACTGAGGGATGGAATATATGTAACATAAAAAATCAACAAATAATTACCATCCAGATTGTAAACACACTCCTATGAATCAATAAGAACAAAGGTGAACAACTCAATAGAAATAGATCCCAAGGCTATATCTGGGCAGAGTAGGTTTGTTTAATTATGCACAGGTGTAGACTAGAAAGGTGAGCAATGCTGATGTTGCTTACCAATGTGTGAATGGGCAGGCCAGCACCCTGCCTAATTTGAGATCCTGCCTCCACTGCTTACTCTTCATGAACTTTGAGCAAATTTCTTCACCTCCCTGTCTCAACTTCCCTTCTATAAAGTGGAGATAAAATAGTAAGCTGACTTCATGGAATGGTTGTGAAGGTAAAATAGTAATCACAGTGTCACTATTAGCCTAACTGTTGTCACCACCCTCACCACTGTGCGGTTAATCTCATGAAGTTTTATGATGTAAAAAAATAAACAAACAAACAAAAAAAAAAACAGGCAAACCTCTCCAAATTGATGTAAACTCTCCACCCGTTTTTTTTTTTTTTCTTTTAAAGAGTTTTTATAACTTGTCATCCTACACATTTCTGAACCTGCCACCATCAGAAGCAATAGACAAAGTGGAGGTCATTATTGTCAAAAGAAAGAAGAAAGTGTGGGACTATAACTATGATGACAGTGACAGTGATACTGAAGAAGCCCCCCGGGCCAGTGAGGGTGGTTACACCATGCATGGGCTCACAGGCCGACTTCTCTGTCTGGCATCCACCTCCTCAGAGACCTTAAAGGACCACACAGACCCAGATGCTGAGGAATCTGAGGAACCTGACATGTCCGGGCCTGAGGATGACACTGAGCCACTAATGGCCCTGGGGCCCAGCCCCCGGCGGTCAGAATACCCAGGCAGGACCCCCGAGGGCTCTGGGAATCTGCTACAGGAGCCCTTACTCCAGGAGACCAGCAGCTCCCCCGAGGGTTCTGGGAACAGAATTGTCTTCAATGTGAATTTAAATTCTGTGTGTATGAGGGTCCTGGACGACTCAGAAGTCCCTCAGATGTTAACTCTGCCAGAAGACACAGTCGACCTAGAAGATCCTGAGGAAATAGAATCTAGCCCACTGTGGGCCAGTGGAGAAGAGACAGGGGCCTCTGAGGAGAGCCTCTGTCCTGAAGATGTTCCTTCCGATACTAGTGACGCTTGCGGGTCAGATGTTGACTTCCGGAATGGTTATCTAGCCAGATGAGTCCAGACCACATCTGATGCGCTTGGACTAACAGATTCTTCAAGGGGTCTCTCCGCCTGCAGTGATTGGCTTCTCCTGGAAATGTCATCTATGCCAAGAAGAGGTGGGGAACAGTATGGTAGTGTCATTCAGTGCCTGTTTACATGTTCAGGGCGATACCTTTGGAGGAAGAAGCCCTTCCTTTCCCTCTACTCTCCTGCATTATAATGCTCCTGCTCCCGGAGCAGGGCGCCAGTTCGCCTGAGGTTCTGAGGGGTGGTCCAAGACCCAGCCAGATTTCTGGGAAATAATTCAATGGGGTCATGGTGGGAGCATGGGGAGGGAATGAGGACACCGGCAGGGTCCATAGCAGCATTTTCCAGTGGTTCGGGAAAAGAAAAGGACAGCAGGCTGATGAGGAGGGAGGCAGCTTGGGCACCTCCAAGGCCAGGCTTTCTCTGGCCTCCACATTGAGAACTCCACTCGCCCCTCCTCCAGCTCGCCTCAGGTCCAGGGAAGATAGCAGACCCGCACATGGAAATCATGCTAGTGTCAGCCAGGCAACTAAGACACAGAGGAGTCATTTGTGTGAAGGAATAGCAAAAAATCTCAGTGCCATATTTTAAGATTTTAAAACAAAGTTAGGGAACAGATGCAAAAGTGCTTCTAGGTCTTGAGGAGAAACAGGCATAAAAACCCTAGAGATCCAATTTAACGATTTAGAAAGCACAATGTATACTGATTCTAAACGCCCTATATGTGACCACTATTCCTGTGAATGGGGGGGGGGGTGCGTGCTTTGAAGCTGTGGAAAGTTCTCAAATGTCATGTAGCAAACAGTACAGAATAGGGACTCGGGCATGACTGCCATTTCTCTGGGTGGTCCTGGTACTTTGCACAACCACTCAGCCTCAGTTTCTCCATTTGCAAAATAAGGGGATTGGGCTGTGTAATCTCCAGGATCCCATGAGGACAGGAGAAGTATTAGATAATAGGTGTGAAGACTCCAGTGGAGGTGCTAGCAGGGACAGGGCTCCAGGCAGAAGGGCCCGCCTACAGATCTCACCCCACCCCAGCAGGGTTGGCGGCACCTTTCTTCAAGGCAAACTCAAAACAAGAAAAACAAAAAGTGCATGAGCCCTAGTTTCAAAGATTTTAAATAGAAATTTTGTATCGTTGCTCTAAAGAACTCAGAGAGGCCTATGAAGAGGGAGCTGTTACTTAATAATTGAATGAAACACCTTAAGAAAAGGACCTCATATACCTAGTCCATTACTCAGCCCTCCGTCTGCCTTGATGGTATTTTGAAAGCTTTCCAGAGTCAATCTTGGGAACAACGTTTTTATGGCTGCTTGGGGGTGGGGTGTTCCGGGAAGGGGGGGTGCCTATGAGCGTGTGTTTTAATTTTTGTATAATGGTTGGCGATTGGGAAAGGATAAAAGATACTTTTTACACAAACATGGTAATGTCTTCAGAGCCAGTGTCTGCAGCAGGGGCATGCGCGCTGCCCTCCCCAGCTGCCCGCAAAGAGGGGTCAAGAGCTCCTTCACAGGCCTGGGGTGCTAACGTCAGAATGTAGGCACATCCCCTGTTTCACAGAAAAACTCCCCTAGACTTAAAATGAGGATTAAGCAGAATTAAACTAACCATTCTGTAGTCTCTCTTCCCTCACCCTCATGATTAACCTTTAACTGGTCCCACCTGCATTCCTGGGACCTTGAAAAATGGATTGTTACACCCCTAATAAAATTCTCCTTGTCCTTCTGGGGTTGATGGCGGCATCGGAAACAGACATCAGTGATTGCTGAGAAATCTCCCTGCGGGGGCAGTTGAACACCTGGACTCATGTCACCTGGACGCAGGCCTCTGTTGGGCCTGCAGACTTGAAGCCCTGCGCTCCCCTCACATTCCTCCCCCCTTATAAAAGGCAGCCCTCCCGCCATGGGGGCCCCAGCACTGGGGGGCCGGTGTCTGGGCCCCGCCCGGCCTGGTCCCTTTAGGGCCATCTGGAACACTCCACGGAAGTGTTATAGGGCAGCCCTGATATTGAACAGGTTGCCTGGCTGTGGGTCCTCACCTGCGCGCTTAAAAGGGACTTATGAACACTCCACTGCAGGCACACACAAAAGCTTAATAAAAGGTTTATTTACAAGGGAAAAGGAAATAAGGAAAATGTACAACTCAGGGAGAAAATAGGGAAATAAAGTCTTTAATGCGTCCTACCCGATCCGCCGCCCTGGAAACCCAAAGGCACTCTCCGAGCTGGCCGGACGCTGCGAGCTCGTGGGGAGCCAAAATGGGGGGCCCCTCCAAAGCCCACGTGTCTGGCTTTATACCACCCTGGCTGCTGAACCCCACCCTCAGGTCCCAGCCCCCTTCCCTTGGTGGTGATGGGATTTGGAGTTCCCGGTGTCTTTGGCTTTGGCCTGGGGTGGGGGTGGAGTCCACGAAGCCTGCATGGAAATAGCTCTAGGACAGCCTTTTCCCCTAACAGAAGGACAATGCTCATGACTCAGTCTGGCCTTCTGGGCAGAGTGAAAGACCTACCGGGTCACACTTATGTCACCCAGTACTTCCCCGACTGTTTCCAGCCCCCCTTTTCCTGTTCAAAAAGAGGAAATTACACCTTGCGAGAGAAGCAGGGCACGGCCATAGATGACTTGACTTTGTCCTGTGCATGGCTGGGTCTAAGGGGGAGAGGAGAAGGGGGGTACGAAGACCCTCTCACACTGCATTTGCTCACGGGCGCCATCAAGCCAGCTAGCCCGCGGGGAGGGGCTGGTGGCGGCCGGAGGGGGGCGGGGGGGCGGGGGCTGCCGAGCGGGGAAAGACACGCCGTGTGCACCGTCCAGGCGGACGTCTGTCCGCGCATTTGCTTTACCCTCCGGGCTCCGAGTCGCAGTCTTGCAGCCTGCTTACCGCCGGGGCTTTCCACCCCGGCGAGGTCCGCTTCCCAGGCCGGGGACCGCGGAGCCTGGGCAGGAGGCGGGGCGGGGGCGGGGCGCAGAGTGGGGGGCGGGGCCAGAGGCCGGAGAGTAGCCTGGCAGGGGCGGGGCGCAGTGTGAGGGGCGGGGCCAGAGGCCGGAGCGGTGCCCGGCAGGGGCGGGGCGCAGCGTGAGGGGCGGGGCTAGAGGCCGGAGCTGCGCCTGGGTAGGGGCTGGGCAGCGGCCGTGGGCGGGGCAGCGGCCGTGGGCGGGGCAACGGCCGTGGGCGGGGCAACGGCCGTGGGCGGGGCAGCGGCCGTGGGCGGGGCAGCGGCCGTGGGCGGGGCAGCGGCCGTGGGCGGGGCAGCGGCCGTGGGCGGGGCAGCGGCCGTGGGCGGGGCAGCGGCCGTGGGCGGGGCAGCGGCCGTGGGCGGGGCAGCGGCTGTGGGCGGGGCAGCGGCGTGCCGCTCCCGGAAGCGGCAGGCAGTGGCCGGACGGCCGTCTCGGGCCCGGACGTGAGCCCGGCGGCTGCCCGCGGCGCCCCCACCACCCTCCCCAGCTCCCGGCGCGGCCATGGCGTGGAGCCTCCGGACCTGGCTGGGCGGCTGTCTCCTGGTGTCAGGTGAGGGGCCTCGGGTGGGGCCGCGGGCTACTGCGCTTGGACCCGGACGCGCAGCCGCGCTGCATCCCGCCCCGAGGGTCGCTGGGGACCCGGGCGGCTGGCGGGGGCCCTGGCTGCGGCCCCTGGTCGGATCCCACGGACCCCGGTCGGATCGCTCTGAAAGTGACAAGCGCGCGGGTCAGGCCTCCAGGCAGAAGCAGACGCTTTAACTGGCTGTCGTCGGCCCCATGAATGAATAGGAAGCCCCACCCACTAAGGGACGACCGGCCTTCTGGATCACAAACCCCGCCGGGGGGGGGGGGGTCACCCCTTTATATTCACCCCTCTTCTTCCCGCCCTCGCGGGTTCTGAAAATTCCTGAAAGGTCCAGAGCATCCTGTCGTGCTGTCATCAGACCCCCCTGGAGACCCGAGTCCGATGGCGGCCTCCCACCAGCCCTCTCAGGCCTCCCCCGACCTCAGGGCACCCCCCTGCTCTCCTTACACCCGGACCTCTCGGGAGACGCCTCCGCATGAGGACGGACCCTCACTTTCCCGCAGCCTCCTGTGGGGCACCCCAAGACCTGAATGCTGCCCCTCAACTCCACAACTCTGTGGCTTCTGAGTTTTTTTTTTCCTCTGGCTTGACTTTATTTTTTTTTTCATTTTTTTTTAACTTTTTACATCACTGCTCATTTTTAAACAATATTTGCTTCCTCCCACCCCCTCAGGTGTAGTCCCCAAAGAGTTTCCTTCACCTGTGCACCATCACCTCAGCCTCTGTGCTCCTCCCTCCCTCCCTCTGATCCCTCTCCCTCCTCCTCCCCTGCAGGATATCTCTGGTTTATAATTGTTTTTTGCTTTGTTGCATTTGGCTTGAGTTCTAAATGCAGTGAAAACTTATCGAAATTGCCTTTCCTGGTTCAAAGTTAACACCATGACTCCCGCCTCCCTTTCCCCCTGTAGGCATGGACTTACCCCTGGCATGGACTTTGCTCCTCCCTCTGCAGCTGTGTGCACCTGGGATCTTCCACCACTACCAGATCTTTCTACAGCCAAATGCACCCCCAGGCCGCTGGTCTGCTTCCCTACGCTCTCCCACTGGGGTAGCTCAGGAAACCCTGGTATTAAATACCAGCTATGGCCCACACTCCCCAGTTTATGTCTCTGTTCACACTCCATGGGTAATGGGCAAGTGCTAGTTTATTATATACTCTTCTGGATACTTCTGTGTATGTTTGCCATTTTCTATTTAAAGGCTTAAAAATTTTATGTTATCTCCGGGGTAATTCTGTTTCCTAGGCTCCGGGCTCAATCCAGCTGTCTCTAACTTTCCTGCTTGCATCTCCTTCAGTATTTCATATCTAATGCAGCTAAAATGAGGCCTTTGATTTCTTTGTTTCCCAGCCCCAATAAGGACATCAGTTCTTAAGCCAGGCTGGCTATTAACTTCTGCTTCTCCATACCAAATATATCAGGAAGTCTAGCATTTATACCTCTGGAAATTGATCTAAAATCCATTACCCAGCCCCTCGCACCTTTCTACCATTACCCAAACCCAGGTCACTCTTCTCGATCCCCACCCCCCCCTCAGTCTCTACCCACGCCCCAGCAATTTCTTCTTGTGGTTCTTCAGATAATATCCCGGTCCCTCAACACATGTTTCTAAGGTGTGTGTCTCCCTCCCCCATGTGCCCATTTGACAAAGGAGACCCCTTGCTTGATACAGCCATTTCCTTGGGCAACTTTTTTTTTTTAATACTAGGTAGTTCTGGTTTTTTTTAAAGATTGATTGATTTATACAAGAACTGGGGTGCAGGTCAGAGGTGCGGGAGGGTGAGAGAATTCACCAGAAAGAGCGGGGAGCAGAACAGGCAGGCGGACCGAAGATATTGCTGAGGAGAGCAGCGGGCGAGACAGGAGAGGTCTGCTGCACCATGTGGGTTTCTCCCTGGCAGGCCAGGAATCGAACCCGTGCTGCAGAGGCTGCAGACAGCTTCACAGTGACGTGCTCAACCTGCTCCCCACCGGGGAGGCCCTGAGCAACCTTTTCAAAAAATAAACTGCAAACCTTTTTCCTTTATTTTTACAGCACTGGGAATGGTGCCACCTCCCAAAAACATCAGAGTGAATTCAGTTAATTTCAAGAACATTCTGCAGTGGGAATCACCTTCACCCAAAGGGAATCTGACTTTCACGGTTCAGTTCCAAAGGTGGGTCGGGGCTCCGTGGGCAGGATGGCAACACAGGATAGGGGCCCTGGGTGAGTCACCAGACAGTCCAGTGACAGTCAGCATGACCACAGACGCCAGAGGGATTCTCCCTCTGGGCCTTTTTCTTTCTATCTGAGAGAGCTGTTCTCTGAAAGCAGACAAGATTCTTACTTTTTCTTGTAGTGTTTCATGTAATGATCATGGGGCTGCTGGTAGACACAGACATTTTATCATGAGGAGATGGATATCAGGGGCCACGGTGGCAACTTACTGCCATGTGACTGGATGGACTTTGTCATAATTGATGTTTTTTAAGAGAAAAATGCTGCTGATACCATCTCTACTTATTAGGATGGCATTGCTAGAGTCCACCATTTACCAGTAGAGGCTATTGAAGAAAACTGAAGTATGCAAAGCAGACCTTGCTACCTTACCCCTGCCCCCTCAATAGAACAGCATCCTTCCCCGACCCCCCCACTCCCCACACCCTCATGCTGTGTGCAGATGATTTGCATGCTGGATTCTCAGTTACCCCGTAGCTCCATTCTGAACAGCTACTGGCTGTTCAAATCTCTCTTCTTTGAAAAGAGTGGAGGCTTGTGAAGGAAGAGTGTCACCCAACATCATCATCTCAGTGCTGTGCCCCATTCCCTGTACTTGCCTTGCCTGTCACTTTTACCTGCTCCAGCCCTCCCTTGGCAGCCTGGCACTGTACACCCCAGCCAGATTGCACATGACAAGCCTTTATGCCAGGTGCACCCAGCAACTGGAAGCCAAAGGCTGATGAACCAACACACCTGCGTCCAGTGTGACTCAGAAACAGGCAAAGGAAACTCTTCAGGGTGCTGGAAGGAGATTGGGCCCGATCCCATGGGTCCACATTTTTACTCATCCAGCCTTCATTTTACAGACATATCGAGGACTGCCAAAAGAGAGAAGTAGAAAGATCAAATGAGATAGTCTTTGTGTTTTTTTAATTTTGGAGTTCCAAACGATTGTAAGCCAACAGAATATTTCAAAATTTCAAGAACAGTACAAAGAACTTCCCAGTAGCCTATGTGAAAATTTGATATCACTGGAATCATTTTAAAGGGGACCCAATAAAGCCACTGTAGAAAAAAATGTTGCTGTCCTTTTGAAACTGGGCCCAACCACTCACCTGGCCAAATGACCAACATTCCAAGAAGCCAACAAGAATGAGAATGTCCTGTTTGAAAGAACTGAGGAAAGTGGATCATCCCTCCTTTTACTTTGGGTCACCTCCACCTGACCATTTCACCTTGTGATTCTTGCCTGACCACGACCTCATTCTTTTTCCTATAAAAAAATCCCTGACTTCTGTTACCCCTTGGGACACTGTTTCTCCCTGAATCTGTGCTCCCTGAATTATAACTCTTTGATACAAAATAATGTTCTTTGTCTTTTTTAATGGCCTCCTGAATTTTTAAGTTAACACCTGTCTCCAGATTCACCGATTTCTAACAGCCACCTTTTGTCCCTCCTCCCATACATTGTGACTTTTGCCCTTTATAGTTCATTGTGTAGTTCATAAGAGCAAGAATAACCTTTTACAACACTGTAGTTAGTACATTTAATCAAGATTGGAAAAGTTAACATTGACATAATAATTTAGTCTAATCTATAGTCCATATTCTAGTTTGTCTATTTTCCCAGCGACTT
Source organism: Talpa europaea (assembly GCF_964194135.1). Lineage (NCBI taxonomy): Eukaryota > Metazoa > Chordata > Mammalia > Eulipotyphla > Talpidae > Talpa > Talpa europaea. Next base: position 140,222,120 of record NC_140070.1, read on the forward strand.
AGGATGGGTCATTCTGTGACTTGTTTTTTCCTGTGGTATATTTTCCAGCACTGATGGAAATTTATAATTTCATCTCTGCTTTCTCCACTCAGCCTTCAGAGTTCTAGAGATTTCGCTATGATAATTAATAACTTTCCTTGCTAGCCTTGCTATCTGTCTCTCTCCCTGTAATTTACTTCTTACTCCGTTCATCACCTCTTGCCCATTGTGTAGAGGTATTGTTTGGGGGCATTATTATTTTAGATGAGAATTCCCAGTGACTTCCCTGGGCTAACTTCAAGAAGTTTCTGTGATACTTAGACAACAAATTTATTAGATAGTCAAAGTAAGGACTTGAACCAGGGAAGCAGTTTGACAGATTTGAGTCTGTGGGAACTATATTCCAGCCATCACAAATTTGACTTGAGTTTGTATAGGTAGGAACAGTGAGTCACTGACATCAAAAGTATCATCATTCTGAACAAGGTGGCTTCTGATCTTAAGTTATTTGACTTAGATACAAGTTGAACTTTCTTTGCACAGAGGAAAACAAATACTGGGCTTAATTTCGTCTTTTCTGGAGAGGTCAAGGAGACATAGGGTTGGGTTTGAATATTCCTTATCCTGCTACTTGGTCATTTGTAGGGGTTGAAAAATGTAGTTTACCCGCAGGCAGCAGATGTTATACAGCTGCTCCTCAGACTGCAAGTCTCTGCAGGTGGCTTTGCTCTCTTGTCTGTTGGAGCAGGGAGGGCTTTCCCAGAACATTTCTTGAGTTTATATGTGTCACAGAGCTTGAGGCTGGGGTCCAGGTCCCCTTAGCATGAAAGAGCAGGTGGAACATGGCATGTGCTGGGGAAATTCCCAGGACATGTCCTGGCTGTGTCTCGGGGACAGACATTTGATCCTGAAAAATCTGATTACCCTTCTGTGTCTGTGCAAGGAGTGTTTAGAATTTAGCCTGTGCAGTTATGTAGCACTGGGCAGGGGCAGCCAGGGGAGAGGCACTTTTGGGAATGGATTGGTGATTTTAATATGGAAACATCTAGAACAAGTAGATGTAAACTACATTGTAATCCAATCATCATGACCTAGTGAGAGAGAAGGAATTTCAAAGCAACTTTCTAAATACTCTGTGTTCCAGCCAATGGATGCCTGAGTTTAAATGAAGCAAATGGGTCACATGAGAAAACCCACATTCATTAACACGACCCCTGCATTTTCCAAATGTTGGCATGCCAGGTGGCCAGGAGGGTTGGATTGAGCCATGAAACACTGTGGTACATTAAGTGAAAAAGCAGATTGTAAAAGAGAATGATCCCAGTTATCCTGACCACCTTTTGTCCAGAGATTTTTCTGGGCATCCTAAGGATGCAGTGAGGCATGGTGTGTAAAGCTGCAGACTCTGAGGTCAGCCAGACTCAGTAATGTTGGGCAAGGCCTTGGGCTTCCTACCCTCTGCCTCAGAAAATAGGAGAATTTTGGTTTTGTCCTCCTAGGGTTGCGAAAATTCAAAATATAGCTTAGCACCCTTCCTGGCGCTAAGTGTTGGCTGTTTTTATATTTATCACCATCACCTTCATTGTCACCGGTGAGTGCAGCTAAATTGGCTTTTGCGCAAAGACTGGGCCCTATATGGGAAGTGAGGACAGAATCCTCACTTTTAGCAGGAGTTGATCCTGTTCTTCCTTAGGCTAATAACCCCTCCCGAGGCCGACATGAACTCCCGTACAGCAGTAGGTACTCCCAAATGTCAAATGTTTTCCTCTTCTGGTTCCTGCCACCCCCGCCCCCTTCAGTGGTTGGTAACAGGACACAAGGTCAACGAATTGTTTTTATCATTTTTCTAGCTGCAACCAAAGTCATTGTTTGGATGTGACTTGAAGTTGTCATATACTTATTTTGGTTCATCTGTGTATATAAGTATTTCACAAACCATGTCCCACTGCTTTCAGAAGTGCACAATCAGAAAAGGAAGGTTTCCTGGTCAAATGTGTTCAATACTCAGCACCTTTTTCGGGGGTGGGGAGGAGCATGTGCTTATTAGGATGTGTACGCCTCTGAGTTCTGTTGTGAAGACAGACACCTGTTTATATTTCACTCTTTTTACCCCAAATTGTTTGATCTTGGGACAGGTTGTTTTTGAAACCTTTTATGATAGTTGAAGAATCAGTTGGGCCCCTTGGAGCAGTTTGGAAAATGCTAACATAAATCATGCATACCTCTCATGAAAATCAGTGATGAAGGACTTGCCTTACCTTTCTCTCATTCTCCTTGGGTAGCAGGGGACAATTAAGGCACCCATCAGCCTCAGAGAGACTGGAGTTGGAACTCATGAATTTTATCTTTCCAATTTTGTAGTTTTTCCACGTCATTCAAAGACATATGCAAGAGTACTAACATCACGGCGTGCGATTTCTCAAGTCTTTCCAAGTATGGCGACCACACCTTGAGAGTGAGGGCTGAATTCGCAGATGATCATTCAGACTGGGTGAACATCACCTTTCATCCCGTAGAGGAAAGTAAGCTGCTTCGTTTCCACTTCCTTGTTATGCTGTCATCTTGCCTCGGTGCTTTCCCCGTGGGTTGGTCTGTCAGCAATAATTTTGCAATTGCACACAAGTGGATGGTCTCACACAAGACACTTAAGGAATGTAGTAGGGAATAAACTAGAAAATATAGTAAAGAGGGCTGTGACTTTAAAGAAGTTAGGGGAGAGGCAGGAAAGGATAGGCATGAAGATAATTAAATACACACTTAATGTTCATGCTTTGTTGAGGGCATTGCTGTTAATGAGAGAAACTGGGAGGGTTAATGTATACATTTTCTGGGAGGAAGTCAGTTTGAAATTATGATTCAAAGAAATCTGACTCAGTAGGCAGAAATGTCAAGGTTTGTCTAGGCAAGCATGGAGACAGAGAGACCAGATGCAGACAGCCAACTTGCCCAGAACAAACAACTGAGAAATGGAGATAGCTCATGGCAGATGCATTGTGTCAGACTGGTAAGCATCCAAAAGAACATTCCCAGGTTAGATCTGGATGGTCATGGGGACTCACCACAGGTCATGAGACAGACATAACTGAGACACCAGGAACTGAAAGTGAATTAAGCAGCCACATAGCCATTGAGAGGGTCAAGAGGATAAAGGGTTACAAAGCTTCACTAAGGAAGCTCAAGTGTGTCTCCAAGGAATAGCTGGAGCATTAGGATTGTCTTTGTACCCTCCCCTGCTCGAGACCCCCATAGCTCCCACTGTTTCACCCTTCCAGGTCAGGAATGCAGCTAGAAATGCAGCCCTGGGCCTCCCTGCTATCAAGCTATCCACAGTCACTGCAGCATGAGTTTGATCCCCAGCCAGGGAGTTAACCCACATGGCGAAGGAGACCTCTCCTGTCTCGCCTGCTGCTGCCCTCAGCAATGTATTTCAGTCAGTACACCTGTTCTGCTCCCCACTCTGTGTGGTGAATCCTCTCACCTCCCACACCTCTGGCCTGTACCCCAGTTCTTGTATGCATAAATAAATAAATCTTTTTTTTTTTTTTTTAAATGCAGCCCTTCTGCCCCTTCCCAATTCTGTCTCTTAGGCTTCAAGCAAAAATAATTTTTTAAACTCTTATTTCTAGAGTCAGAAATTATTGTTATATTTTCTAAAAGTATCTTTATAACAACTGGGGAAAAAAGTGTGCATTAAAAAATACAACTTAACGATAGTTAAGGCTCCAAGTATAGCACAGGTGTCTGCTTCTGTGGTTGCTCCCTGGCCTACCTCTTTCCAAATCCTATTTTCTAACTCTTTCCAAATCCTAGTTTCCGGCCCATCTTTGGAAGTTTCCTTTAGAAAGAGATCCAAAAGGGTTAAGCAGGGCCTCCCTGGTGGCACAGTGGGTTGAGCCCAGCGCCACAAGGCTTTCTGCAGCCTCTGCAGTGCCGGTTCGATCCCCACCAACCACAGAGCAACCCACATGGCACAGCAAACCTCTGCTGTCTTGCCCACTGCTCCCCTCAGCAGTGTATTTCAGTCAGTCTGCCTGTTCTGTTCCCCACTCTGCCTCTGGTGAATCCTCTCACCCTCCTGCACATTTGGCCTATACCCCAGTTCTTGCATAAATAAATAAATCTTTAAAAAAAAAACTAGTAAAAAAAAGGGGGTTAAGCAGTTTGTCTAAGATCAAACAGCAAGGGTTCAGAACCAGGGTCCTGGTTCCCTGCTCTTAGCTGCAATTCCCTACAGTGGCTATTTACTAGCTGACAAATGCCACAGATTTGTTTTCCCACAACTAGTCTACAAGTTGGATATTTGCCTTTTGAAGTTTGTCTCTTTTAGTGGTAAGAAAGTGTTTCAAGATGTCATGTGGAACTTATTTAAAGTTGCTTTGGAAAAATAGCTAATAAGCTTCCTTATCCAGTCTTCAACCACCAGCAGATTAGAAATGAGGTAGAATGCCAGAAGCGTTCTAGCAACCCCCAAAAAGAAACAGCACCCAGTGTGGTTGCTCCAAGACAGTTACTTTTCTTTCTACAGCCATTATTGGGCACCTGCTCTGTGCCAAGCACATCTTAGTGCTGGCTGTATACTAGAATCCCTCCCCTATGGAGCATGCATCCTAATGGGGAAGGTCACAGATAAACAAATACATTGCTTATGATATGACAGATAATGACTGTGGTTCTTAAGGAAATAAAGCAAGGTAGCAGGGCAGGAAGTGATGGGAACTGCCATTTACATAGGGTGGAAAGATGCAACGCTCTGAAGAGGTGGCATTTGAACCAACACCTATATGAAGTGAAGGGGCGAGTGACATGAATTTCCAGTCAAAGAACATTCAAGGGGGAACAATTTCCCACCTTGTTGGAAAATATGTATGGTTAATTATATATTTTAAACACTAAGAAAAAAGAATCTGCTCCATTGCTTCTAATCCAAAAAGGAAATAAAGAAATTCACCCAACAGAAAGAAAGGAGACAAGCCCCTCTCCCCAAAATTACACAAATAATGTAGTTGGAATGATCCCATATATATCAGAAAACACAATAAATATAAATGGACTAAACCTAATTAATAAAGACAAAGGTTATCAGGTTTTAAGAAATAAAACCCCAGCTATCCTTCCTGCCCATATCAATCAGTGTGATAGCAATGGTTGTCATAGCAATGGTGTATCCAAGAGCAGAGTACTCAAATAGACCAATTGCTTGTGCAGTTAGGTAAATAAATATCAGCATATTTAAAATATGATTTTTGATTGTCATTTGCTTTGTTCTCATGCTTAGCCATTGTTGGACCTCCTGGAATGCACGTAGATGCACTTGCTAATTCTTTGCATGTGCGCCTCTTTTCCCCCAAAATTGATAATGAACCTGAAGCATGGACCATGAGGGATATTTATAATTTATGGATTTACAATGTGCAATATTGGAAAAACGGCTCTGATGAAAAGGTAAGCTTGGCAAATCATATGCATTTCAGACATAGACTCCCTGATCTTTGCTAGTGTTGGCCTGAAGCCATGACCACAGAAAGGTGGCCAGGAGGCCACCAGTCTGGGTCTGCCAAGGTGGCAGCACCTTCCAATGTAGAGGATTCAAGGCCTGGTCCTTTGAGCGCCTCCAGCTTCCCAGTCTGTGTGGAGTCTGGTATCTCTAGTTTACCCTTCCCAGGCCCCATGGGAACTGTATGGCGCAGACTGCTGGGCTGGGATTCCCATCAGAGCCCTGCCCTCCCTGAGGGGAAGTCACAGGAGAAGCAGAACTGACTCAGCAGCAGGCCAGGGAACTAGGACTCCACTGAGTCAGATGATCAGCTCATGGTTCCTGAATCGACCGCCATGTCCACACACCACAGAATAGACACGTCCACAGTCAACAGCTCCCCTTGGACGCTGGATGAAGTGTCACAATTTACCTGTCTGGTCCCACTTTCCCCATTCCCCACCTCCTCTTCAGAGGTCAGTTCCTTTAAAAACATGAGCCGGGTGTGGGAAGGCTGGGTTGGAAGGATGCCCCAGCCACTGTGGGACTATGTCACGTTCTTGACCACAGTTCTCATGTCTGCCAAGCAGGCATACTAACCTACTTCATTCATAGATTGCAGGTAATAGCCTATATAGTAACAGCGGTAGGACTGGTAGGAATTTAAAGACATAATGTTAAGACAATGAACTTGTCCTGAACAGTATATGTGATTTACACATGAGGTGCCTTCCCCCTTCTGTAGACATGTTAAAGCTCTTTTCGTTCACTCTTGGTCAAGTTTATTCTTATACTTAGTGCATGTATATGAGCACCACTGGTGCCCTAAACTGACTTACATTTATGGTGTGTAGCTTACTTATGTTATCCCCTCTGTGCTAAAAGTGGGTTTCATCCCTTCATTCTCAAGACTTTAGAAAGAAGGGGTCACTCATGTATGTTGTCTTAGAGATGATGAATTAAATTTATATATATATACACACACACGCACATACATACATTTTGCATAACCCCCCAAAATTGCAAATTGATTTCCCCCAAAAAAATGTTCCATTAAATGAGGGAGGAGATCTGCTGTCTTGACATCTGTAAGCACAATTTTGCTTACAGTAAGAACCCAGGAAATGTAAACAAAACACAATACAAATAGTGAGTTTCATGGTCATGTATCAGAGGGTCAGGATTGAACCCCTGGCAGTATCAGCTGGAACTGAGTCGATCAATGCCTGAGTGCCTCCTGCACCAAACATGGAATGTGAAAACCAGCTTATCTTTAGCTTCTTATCTAGAAGATGCCCATGGCACAAGCATCTGGTTGTACTTTTGTCCTCTCTCTTCAGCCTGTGGAAGCCTTAGATGACTCTTACTAAGCCAGAAAGGCTGCCTGCAGCCTGGTTCCTTCCTTCCTCATGCCTGCATGGTCCCCTTTGCCAGTTTGTGATCTACTCAATGAATGTTTGTGTCCCCAAAATTCATATGTGGAAACCTAACTCCCAGTGTGATGGTATAAGGAGGTGGTGGGGGTCAACAGGAGTTGATTAGGTCATGAGGGTGGAGCCCTCATGAGTGGGATTAGCACCCTCAGAAATGAGACCCCAGACAGGTCTCTCACCAGACACCAGATCTACCAAATTTGCTCGGCCCTTGGGCTTACCCAGCCTCCAGAACTGTGACACGCACCATCTGTGGTATTCTGTTCCAGCAGCCCTGATGGATGAAGACAGAGGCTCCTTTTTAAAATGCAAACATTTCTGAAAGGCTGCCTTATCAGGTCCCTAAACTAACAGCATAAAAGTCGTTTGAAAATCCCGTTTCTTCCTGGTAGGAGACAGTGAAGCTAAAACTAGAGGTTGCCCAGAAGTGAATGAAGTCTAGAAAATATCCATCGGAGGGCATCTGTGCTGGCCTTTCTTGTCTGGCTGCTCTCCTCACTGCCTCCCACCCATGGATCAGCCTCTGGATTCAGTCTTTGAAAAAATAGCATTTTCTCTAGTCTTCCAAGAATAACAAGGCTTGAGAGGCATTGGAGTTTTAGAAATGAAAGCCAGGACTTTGGGAGGGATTTTTTTCTGTTAGAACTTAGACCAAACTCTTCATGTTTTCATTTAGTATAATCCAGCTTACCTTCAATGAGCTTAGCATCTCATACAAAGAGAAATGTGGCCAAGCTATCAACAACCCTAAGCCCAAAAGAAAATAACCAGTTACTGAAGTAAGAAAAGGTTTGCTCGCTTTCTGTTGACATTCCAGCTCATGTGACAGGCCCTTCGATAAGGAAATTATAACCATGATAGCAACACAGGCAGTGTTTGCTCTTTTAATTCCTTTTATTTTGCCAGAAACTCTTTTGGTTTCTCAAATTCAGAATATATTATGACAGTTTATATTCAAATTAACTAAAATGAGTGGGGCGGGGTGGGGGGGACCAGAGGCAGGCTGTGGTGCCCCCTCAAGGCCAGGGCTGTCGGAGGAGGTCAGCCAGCTACGGGAGTGGAGAAGTCATTCGGAGGAGAGCCCGGGCAACACACACTTAAAAAGAAAATCACACTGCACTTGCTGTTGATGGGCACTGCGTCCCCTGCCAGTGCTGCAGTAACAGCGTCCCCCCACGGGCAGCTTCAGCAGAAATGGACTCTCAAGGTTCTGGAGGGGGAGGTCCAAGAGGTCCACAGGCCTCTCCCCTTGCTTCTGGGCTTTGCCGGCCATCTTTGGTTCCTTAGCTTGGAGAAGCATCACCCCCATGTCTTCCCTCATCCTCCCTGCTTGCCTGTGTCCAAAATTCCCCTTGTAAGGACACAAGTTACGCTTGATTAGAGCTCTCCCCAACCACCTCATTTTAATTTGATTACCCCCGTAAAGACCCTGTGTTCAACTAAGGCCACTTTCTAAGGCACTGAGGTAAGGAATCAACATAGGAACCGGGGACCACTGGGGGGCACCATATCTTCGGTCTACATTGTTGAAAGAGGAAGTGGGGTGGGTTTGATGTCATCTAAAGAGAATTCAGGATTTTTAATATGTGCCATTCTCACTGGTGTGAGATGGTATCTCATGGTAGTTTTGATTTGCATTTCCCTGATTACAAGTGATGTTGAACATTTTTTCATATGCCTGTTGGCCATTTGCATTTCCTCTTCAGAGAAGTTTCTTTTTAGCTCTTCTGCCCATTTTTTGACTGGGTTATTTTCTTTGTTGTTGTTGAGTTTCATCAGCTCTTTGCAGATTTTTGTGATCAGTCCTTTATCATTAGTGTTGTGTGCAAAAATGTTCTCCCAGTTGGTGGGGTTTCTCTTTGTTTTTGTTATTGTCTCTTTTGCTGTGCAGAAGCTCTTTAATTTGATGTAGTCCCAGCTGTTGCTCTTTGCCTTCACTATCACTGCTTTGGGTGATGTGTCTGTAAAGATGTCTTTGATGTGCAAATCACATAGTGTTTCGCCTATATTTCCTTCTATATATTTTATGGTTTCAGGTCTTATGTCTAGTTCTTTAATCCATTTTGAGTTGATTTTTGTGTATGGTGTGAGGTAGTGGTGAAGCTTCATTCTTTTGCATGTAGCGACCCAGTTTTCCCAGCACCATTTATTGAACAAACTTTCTTTGCTCCAATGCATAGTCTTAAAAACCTAGCAACAACAAATGTTGGCGAGGGGGTGGAGAAAAAGGAACTCTCCTGCACTGTTGGTGGGAGTGCAGACTGGTCCAACCACTGTGGAGAGCTGTGTGGAGATTTCTGGACCTACTAAACATAGAGCTTCCATATGATCCAGCAATTCCACTCCTAGGTATTTACCCAAAGGACACAGAAACATCCATTCCAAAGAGCACCTGCACCCCTATGTTTATAGCAGCACTGTTCACAATAGCTAAGCTTTGGAAACAACCCAAATGCCCAAAAATAGATGACTGGATCAAGAAGATGTGGTACATATACACCATGGAATATTACTCAGCATTCAAAAAAGATAAACACATGCAATTTGTAGCAACATGGATGGAGCTGGAAGGGATCATGCTCAGCGAAATAAGCCAGAAAGAAAAAGAAAAATACCGGATGGTCTTACTCATAGCAGGAATCTAGAAAACCTAAATAAGGGACCAGGAAAATGAATAACTGTAAGAAAGTGAAAATCAGAATCAACAAAAAACTATGAAACAGAGACACTTTTGGGGGGGTGGGGGGCGGGAGGGGAGGGATTGGGATCAGAATGGGGGGGTTGCAATTGTATGGGGAATATAAAAATAAAATTTATTATTTTAAAAATAAATAAATAAATAAAGAGAATTCAGGAAATGAGGTGGTTGGTCAGGACTGCCATCCTTGCCTGTCCCTTAAAATAGTCTCAGGGTCCCCCAAAATGAGCTGGGAGAAGCAGCTGCTTCGTTCAGTTTCCTATTTTGAGCCTAAATTAAAGATTATAACTGTGGGAGGTGGTCTAAGTTTGGTCTAAGTTCCTTCACTGCTGAGCATTGTCTTGTTTTTGTCTTCTTTCCCAGGTTTCAGTTAACTGTCACTATGACTCCGAGATCCTCAAAGGTCTGGAGCCGTGGACAGCCTACTGTGTGCGGGCTCAAGTGCTTATTCCTGATTGGAACAAAACTGGGGAATGGAGCGAGCCTGTGTGTAAGGAGACAGCGGAAGACAGTGAGTCCTCTGGCGCCTGCCTCCTCCCAGCACTTGACATCCGTCTAGACTCCTGCTAAGTGGCAGGATTGGGCAGCTGTTTAGACATCCACACCCAGTTTAGTCTTCAGGCCCCCATCAGCCCGGCTGCTGCCTGCTGGGCCGGAAGGCACTCCCTTCCCAGGCAGCTGGCTCCCCCTTAGACCAGAGGCATTCATGGAAGTTTCCAATGTCCTGGAAGCCTTGGCCCACCCTCTGTGCTCACTCTGTCCTCTTGGGCACCCAGAAGCAAGTCTCATCCGTCCTCCCAACACCACCTAGCAGAGGTCAAGCCTGTCACATGCCCTGGAAACCTTTCTGTCCCTGGTTCCATGTTTCCAGTCCCTTCAGGTACAAGATGAGAAGGAAAAGTTTGAAATGCTCTCACTTTCCTCAGTATTAACTGGAATAAATGTCAACAATAGTTAGACAGAGGGTTTATATTAGCTCATCAAAGTGAGGATTCGAACCCAGGAAGCATTTAGACAGATTGGCTTCTGTGAGGGCTGCTCCCACCATCACAAGTCCGAGTTTGGCTTATATAGGTAAAGCAGTGCGTCAGTGACAGCGAGAATGTAATTATTGTTGGCGGGTGAGAGGGTGGCTTCCGGTGCTAAACAACTTTTGCCTCAAGAGATTCCGACACTGCCTGTGAATCTCTTCCCTGAGTTCTGAAGACCGCACTGTGGAGGGCTGGGTGTCTAGGGTTAATCTCCTTGAACCAGCTCCTGAGTCACTAGTGGGGCTTGAAAGGCTGTTTTAGCCACAGGCAGAGAACTTTTGCGTTTCTGCTTCAGAACAGGGCAGAGGCTGTGCTGCCTTTAAGTCCGTGCAGACAACTTTGCTCCCTGCCTGTCAGACCAGGGACATGTTACAAGACGTTCACCTCAGCAGGCACTACTTACTTTAGGGTACCTTGTGAAATATGGTGCTGGCACTTCAATGGCCCTTCTCATAAGATGTAAACCACATGGACTTTTTTCTTGAAAAGTAAAAGAAAGAAAAAAACGGAACACAGCGAGGAGGAAAGGCCAGGAGGGCCGTTGCCCTAGGGCCTGGGATTCCTGAACACACAGCTGCATTGCACTGCTTACGAGCCATGCCCATGGCCTCCATGTCTGCACACAAACAGCAGGCCTTTTTATTTAAAGACATCGAGAAGCTCAGCCAGCTCAGGCCAAGGAAGGATGCCTACCTTATCTGCCTTCCCCGGTCACCCCCGTGTCCCGTCCTTCCCCTATGACATCACATGGGACATGGGATCAGCTCTGAGCTGCCCTGTGTCTCAGCCACATCTGCAAAACAGGGGCCTAGACTCTGCACTGCACAGTTACTAAAGTCACGGATCTGAGAGCGGGGGGTTGGGGTGCAGTCATCCCTGCTGAGAGCTTTTGCAGTTCTCAGTACAGAGAGCAGTTGTGGGTTTCTTCGAGGATCTGGGGCCCAAGCAAGCCCCACTTACTGCTTCAAAGCAGAAGACGTTTATCCGGATCAGGAAGGCCCTGTTAACCTCAGGTAGGCCAGGCAGAGCAGAGCTCCTGCTTGCTGTTCCTGTTGTGCGCATCAGCAAGCGTGACAGAACCCAGACTTGGAAGAAGGTGGGAAAGTGGTTAAGCCTGCTGGAAACCTCTGGATCCTTACACACCTCCCTCCATGGGTCCTCCAAGGAGGTGGCCCTGTTTGGGGGGATTGCATTGGGTCGTGAGGGTGAAAATAGTGCTTGGGTTGCCTGGGCCAATCCAGACGTGACAGGAATGAAACCCCCGCCTTCCCCGCAGAGACACTCGCCTCCTGGATCATCGGCCTTGTGGTCCTCGCGGTCTCGGTGTGTGTGGCCTTCCTGCTGTTCGGCTGCTTCGCCCTGCTGTGGTGCATTTACAAGAAGACCAAGTACACCTTCTCCCCCAGGAACACTCTTCCTCAGCACCTGAAAGAGGTAGGTAATAGGACGGAGCCAAGATGGCTGTGAAATGCCAAGTGATCAGCATTTCCTTCTAAGTCGGCACCTAAGTAACTCAGCGCAGCAGGTTTGTTCCAGAAGCCCTTTCCCCAGCCTCCTGGTCTAAAACCTGAAGTCTGCAGAGAACAAAAGAGATAGTCTGGGACAGGAAGAGAAAAGGCTGCGCTCAGAGCGGACAAGATGAGAAAGGAAGGCTGGTCACAGCGGGGAGCAGCAGGTAGAGGGAAGAGGCGAGGATACAGGCGCGCTCAGTCTGAGGTTATCTGCAGTCAGGACTTTGTGTCCTAGACTTTAGGAAAACTATTTTCAAAAGGTTTAGAAAGAAGAATGTACCTGGATGGAGACTGAAAGACTCGGAGGCCTTAAGAAATGAAATTCTGGGTCTGTACTAACACTTAAAGGAGAAACATGCCCGGCCCTAAAAGAAACTGTCTTTGGTCTCACTTGCCAGGAAATGATGCTGAGATGGAGATTCACCTTCAAAAGGCTTTCTGGGGAGACCCCTGGGGAGCAACCTCTGAGGGAGGAAGAGCAGCAGGGAGGGGGAGAGAGGCTGAGCCGTGAGGCACTCACATCCGTGACCTCAGCCATTCCCGCAGGGCTCTGAAAAGAGGACCAAGCTGAGGCATGAGGCCTTTGAACCCCAGATTAACCATGGGCTGGGCAGGGCTCTCCCACAAGGGGGTGCAGCAGCTCCCTCAGCTGAGGGCCTCCCTGGGAGAAGGACATTTTACCACCAGAAGACAGCTCTGGAGTCTTCGTGGATGGAGACAATCTGCGTGGATGCAAATTCTGGAGTAAATGGAACAGAGAGAGGAACACAGTTAGTGAGAATGGGAGATGGTGCAGCCACTTTGAAGGCTGCCCTTGAGGTTGTGGTGTGAGACACGCAGTGGCCAGAGGGGTGGTGTGGAGGCCGCTGCACCTGCACCCTCTGATCCCATCCGAGAGGGTCTGACAGGTCTCAGGATGTTCACTCCTGGGTGACCATCACTTGATGTCTTGCCCAGTCAGCCCCGCACCGGGCTGCAGGAGCTGTTTTTCCATTAGGGGCTAATTCCCTGCAGCAGGTGGCAGGGTCTGGCCCCAGAACAACAGTCACTCGCGAGGGCGAGTCCCATCTTGGCCTTGTCACAAGCTCCATCCCGTCTTTTCCCACTGCGGGCCTACCAAGACACACAGCCCTCCTGTTCTTGGGGTCAGTGAGCATGCTGTCATGGGGAGACAGTGCCAGCCCTCACACACCAGCATCAGCCAGCAGGCGGTGTGTCCGGGCCATGCTCACCTGACCTTCTCTGTCACCCTGTAAACACAGTGGCATCATGTTCCAGGTGTGGGACGTGCTCCTTGATGGGAGGGGTGAGAATCCATCATTAGGCCTTTACTTAGGAGAGGATGTCCCGGCATGCCCTGCTGCATGGGGCCCCTGAACGTCTCTGCGCATCCTTTTGGCAGAGGCAGCTCCCTCCGCAGGTCCAGGACAGGGAATTGGCTGTGAGCCATCTCAGAGCCGGTGTTCCTGGAAGCTGGGCAGCCCCCGCAACCCCACCTCCACCCCCACCCCCATGAAGGGCTACATGGATAGGAGGTGGGACATGTGGGCATCAGCAAGGCTTTCAGAGAGACTAGAAGCTTCTAACCATGCAGTGAAACAGCTGCCCAGAAGGAACCAAGAATCTTCCAGAAGTTATATTTCATCAGGAGGAACAAAAGATGGTTCTTGGCTCTGGGCAAAGGTGTTTTGTAAATGGAGAAACAAGAGGAAACAGCTATTCACCCGCTAATTTTGCTTCTGACTTTGCCATCAGAGACCAGCCAGGAAAAGACAGATGGGCCAATGTGCTTCCTTCCAGGCCAAATCAGAGCACAGTAGAGGGGCCTGTGGGGATGAGCCCAGTGCTCCAGAGCCTTGGCAGACGTCTCTGTAGAGCTGGTCCTACCATCGCTGAGAAATGAGACCAGGGGAAGGCTCAGGAAGCACCAGGAAACTGAGCAGATCAGGTCCTCACATCACAGTGACCCAGTTTGACACACCAGAGACTCTATTAACATGGCCCAGGGATACTTTTGACTGTATGGAGATTTGGGGGTGGCGACTTTTAGTTGAAAAAGCAATAGGGAGGTTTACCCAGCACTGATTGATTGAGCCAGACACCAGTTTCTGTGTGTCCAGCTAGGAGACCAGCCTACGGTTTGCTTTCTTCAGATTTAGCACCACTTCTTTTATTATCTCTCTGTTCCCCAGGAACAGGGGAGAGCTTCTAGTGTCTTCTTACAAATCCTCTGAATTGGAGAATTGGGAGACATCCCTCCTTCCCAAGCTCCTCCTCTGCCCAGCATATATCTGGATACAATCCTCTTGCCCTTCCCTTTCATCAATCAGCAGCTCAAGATGGAGGGCGCCCCTGACACCCATCATTATCAAAGGGCTGTGTGGAGATCACATTAAGAGGAGAGCAGACTGGGGCCTCCCTGGTGGCGCAGCAGTTGAGCGCTGGGTTGCGAAGCTGCCTGCAGCCTCTGCAGTGCCTCTGCAGTGCGGGTTCGATCCCCGGCTGCTCCCCGGCCACCGGAGGAGGGTCCCGCATGGCGCGCAGACCTCTCCTGCCGCCCGCTGCTCCCCTCAGCAGTGTACTTTGGTCCTTCTGCCTGCTCTGCTCCCCGCTCTGGCTCTGGTGAATTCGCTCACCCTCCCGCGCTTCTTACTGTACCCAGTGCATGTATAAACAAAACAAACAAACAAACAAACAAATAAATAAATAAATAAAACATGCCTCTTTAAAAAAAAAGAGGAGAGCAGACTGAACCATTAGAGATGGAACTTGGGAGTAAAACTAGGGGAGAGCAGTTAAAAATGCAAAACTTTAGAGTGCTTTTCTCTTTTAACCTGAAGATTAAGAGGATTGGCAGGCCTAGGAGGATTAAAAATGGAGACTATCAAACCAGCAATATTTCTGGAAACATTTACACCTTCACTGTTCCAAGAGTTGGGTACTTCGTTATTTTTCATGGTTGAATAGTATTCCACTGTATGTATCCAGTCAGGCATCACTTTACAACAGGGATGGGTTCTGAGACATGCATCATTAGACAGTTTCATTGTGCACACAACACTGAGTGTAATTCCACAAATCTGCATGGTCCAGCACACCGAGACCTTATGGTGCAGCCTATGGCGACCACCATCGTTAAAAAACACCCAACTATACGCCACACTTGTTTGTCCACTCAAGCGCCAGTGTGCCCTTGGGGTGTTTCCCCATTGGCTGCTGTGAATAGTGCTGCTGGGAAACACTGACTCCAGTGCAGCCGGCTCTTCTGAGGATACACCCAGAAATAAAACTGCTGGATCATATGTTTTTCATTTTTTGAGGAACTATCATCCTGTTCTTGTTGCATTTTTCAAAACAAGTGTTTACCAGCTAGGAGCTCTATATAAAATCTTTATAAACCCAGAAAAAGAAATAGGGAAAATTGATAATTAACTACCTTTTTTGTTTCTCCTGCAGTTTCTCAGCCACCCTCAGAACAGCCCCCTTCTGTTTTTCACCTTCCCACTCTCTGACGAAAATGAAGATTTTGACAAACTGAGTGTGATTGCAGAGGTCTCTGAAAGCAGCAAGCAGAACCCTGGCTCCTCCGAGCTGGTGTCAGGAGGAGACACACCCCAGCACCCAGAGCAGCCCCCAACTCACGTCGACCTCTGAGGGCAACCAGACCCACAGACGTACTGAGACCACCTGAGCAGGCCCTGTATCTGGGACTCTTAAAATGCCAGGACAACATCAAAACAGCCAAAGAGGTAGATTTTAAAGGCTCACTTGGCAAAAACACTCCAGCTTGGGAAGTTGCTGCTTTATACAGGCCTCAATGGTTTAAAAAACTGTTGACCACTGACTGAACTCAGCCTCTTAGATGCACTCATATAAGGAGCAAGTTTTAACTGGGAGAAATGGAAATATTTAAGACAGGAGGACCGACACTGGAGGCTGTAACATCCTGCCGACTGCCGAGGTCTGCAAAACAGCCTCAGCTCAGCGGGGCCGATGGCTGTTCGGAGCCCACCTTTCTGGATTCTCAGGGACGCTGCAGCTGGGTTCATTTTTCTACTGTATCTTTTATATAGCACTGGTGCTCCATTAAAATTTATTCTCTATTTAATCTGTGCGTCGGTGAGACACATTTGTCGTCAGATATTGAATGAGGCCTCTCTCTGCTGCTTTTGATGTCCATTCACGGGAGTTCCTCAGACCCCACCCACTGTCCGCCTGAGACGGTGCTGGTTGCATGGGCCTCCCGTGTCTGGCAGGCCCAGCTGGCCCCGTGCAGAGGGCAAGGAAAGACCCAAAAGAGAGGCAGACCCCCCAGATCGGTGGGCGGCATCTCTAACCAGCAGGGGGCTTCCATCACACACGAGGCTCGAGCCCAGGCCACCCGCACACCCACCCCAGGACCTTAGGAGGCTATATCACGGGACCTGCGACAGTCACTCACGTGTGGGTGTTTTTCTGCCCACGGATGAGCATTCCCGATCCAGCCAGCCTCTAACGTGAGTCGTCGAACCTGAGGGTGTGTAGCCTGTGGATATTAATTATGCTTGGATTTTTGGCTGTTCTGTGGGGGGCGGCCCTCGGCCCCTGTTGGTCAAGGTCAGCAGTATGGAGGCCTTAGTTTTCAGTCACGTGTGCTATCTTGGTGTCTCCCCCACGTTGCTATCGGAAGGTATGTCCTTGGGGTATCTTCTAGTGCTGGGGTGGGGGGATGCTGGGGACAAGCAAAACATGCATTCTGAGCCCGGGCACAGGGTGAGGAGTGCAATGGTCTGAACCCAGCTCCTTGGCCACAGCCTCTCCCTGACAGTCTCTGTCTAGGAAGCTTCGAAGAATAGAAGGGCTCCTTGCTGTGAATTAACCTATGACCCGTGTTTCCTCCTCTTGTGCTTGAGGTGAAAAGACCGAGGGACCAGTGAGACCCCCACTAAAGATGCCCACGTCAGTATAGTAGCGACTCAATAAATGGTAGCTCTTCTCAGCAGTGACGTGATCTCCCGACTTTCACGCTGCAAACTTAGGTCCATAAAAAACGCCCCTTCCTCTTGGCAGATCACCCAAGAAAGCAGATTCATTGATGTTCCCCCAAGATGAAAAAGCAGCTTTTTGAAAGAATTTGATGTTTTTTAAATGATACAATATGGGGAAAAGATGACTGGCCTTCCTTGCTTTCATCTTCTAGGTCAGTATCTTTTAATTACTTCCACTGACATTCTGGGGAGGTGCTCACCCTGTTTCCAGTTCTCAGTTCTCCCCTTCCCCCCAAAGCTGGACTCTGGCCTGGGCTCCTGTCATGAGAAATCTGATTCTCTTCCCCAGTGAAGCTCTCCTCCCTGCAGGAGGCATGTCCAGTGCTGCAGGAGGTGGCTACATGTGGTTTTGGAGAGAGGAAAAGGAGCTCCCCCATTCACCACTCCACCCCTGCCATGGACGGGGGCATCCTTCCTGCGCCTTCGCCTGAAACCCCTTCTATGTCAGGAATCTCCACCCAGCAACTATGAACCCCTCCCCCATTCTAGGGAGTCAATATGCCCCAACCCAGCTTTGACTTAGAAGCAGGGTGACAGCAGGACATGTGTCCAGCCACCAGGGAGCCGTGGCACCAGCAGCCGTGACATCCACACCAGACTGGGTCTGATTTGACATCGTTCTTGTCTGTCCCTCCTCATGGTTCCCCCCACTCTTCCTGAGATTCTGAGAGCTCCCCACTTTGATGTTGAGAAGCTCCTTTTTTGCTTATGTCAGCCAGAGTCCATGTCTAACGTTTGCAGCTGCATCACTGAGTGTATGGAGATAGTGTAGGTCGCCGAAAACTCTAGGGCTCAGCCTATTTCCTAACAGTGCCAGCACCTCCCACCTCAGGGGCTGGGGCAGGGAATGGTAGAAACCCGGGCTTGACTACCTGGAGGCTGGGGGGACTAAAGGTCTCAAAGCCAAGAAAGACAGACATGGGGGAGTGGCAAAAGAAGGATGAAAAAGACATAGACCCCCCTGGGTCAAAAGCTGCTCCCCTTCCTGCTGGGGAAGAGGCCCAAATTGTGTGATGTTGGGGTGGAACCAGAGGCCACAGAGCAATCCCGGACTCTACTACTGGAGAAGCACAAAGTCTATTGTCTGCTTGCCCCACTCTACACCCCACCCACCACCGATGGGTGTTGACTTAGTTTTGAAATCAAGCTCTCTCTACCGTCCCTCTCGTCACTTCCCCTTTTCTCTCCTCTCATGGTGCAATCTGCGCCTGTCTCTGGGATGATAGTAGCAAGAAGACGCCTCTATCACGTGCCCTGTAAGAGTTCAGCAATACGGGGCCTCCCTGGTGGCCCAGGGGATCAAGACACAGCACAATGAAGCTGTCCGCAGCCACTGCAGCACGAGTTCGATCCCCAGCCAGGGAGCTACCCACATGGTGCTGCAGACCTCTCCTGTCTCCCTGCTGCTCCCCTCAGCAGTGTATTTCAGTTGATCCACCTGTTCTGCTCCCCACTCTGTCTCTTGTGAATCCTCTCACCCCCTGCACCTCTGGCCTGCATCCCAGTTCTTATATGCATAAATAAATAAAAATAAATATTACCAAAAAAAGAGTTCAGCAATATTAATGACAGGAAATGCATCCTTAGACTTCCATTTCCTGCTTTCCAGCTTTATTAAAGTAACCATCCCTGGAAGGGCAGATCTGAAGTGGTTATCAAGGCTCAGGGCAAAGAAACATGAGGGTATAGGGAAGATGAGAGGTTAAGATATGAGATAGATGGAGGACAGAGTGGGATGACCCAGTACACACCTAATCAGCCTCAGGAGGAGACATGAGAAAGGATGACGCAAAAGCAATATTTGAACATCTGAAAAGGCTGTGGTTGTGAATACCAGTCTACAAATTCAGGAATCCCAACAAATCCCAAACTGGACCAAGAAGAAGAAATCTCATCAGAGGGACATTGCAGGGCATCAGACATACATAAGGTAAATCACCCTCAAAGGAAGAACGAGTAGATTGATGGATGATTTCTCAGCAGTAGTAGAAGTCCAAAAAGTGACAGCATGCCTTCCCAGGGCATCCAAACTCTTTGTCAAACTAGAACCCATATCCTGTAAGGAAAAAAAAAGTTTCTGAACACTGTAGAACACAAAAAAATAACCCTTCTGGAACAGAGAGGAAACACTCAAAAGTTGAGCACATGTGACATCAAAAGAACTTTATTAGCTAAAGATCTAAAGGCTGTTTTGCAAACAGAAGGAAACCACTTCCAGATGGAAACTGTGATATAAAAGAAATACAGAAAGAAGCTAGTACATGTGGTAAATCTACACAAATACTGTACAAAACAATAACGACGTTTAGTTGTTTAAGGAAACAATTAAATTACAGGATTGGGGAATAATCTAAGATAAAATATCTTTAAGTTCCTGTTGTGTTTCAGAGACGAATAAAGGCAGGGATTAATTTGAGACATGGATAAGTTACGTGTGTTAAAATTTCTCCAGGTACTTCACTAGAATAGTGTTTCTCACTGGGGCATGGGATGAATTTTATGCCCCGGGAGATATATGGCAAAGTCTGGAAACATTTTGAGGCATCCGAGCTGGAAGAGTATTGCTGGCATCTAGTGGGTAGAAAACAGGGGTACTGAGGAGCATTACAGGGCACAAGAGAGGCCCACACACAGCCAAGATGCGGCCCTTGATGTCGATAGTGCAGAGACTTGAGAAGTCTGTACTAAAGGAAAGAATAGAATAAGAAATTACTCAAGAGAGTACTCCAGCAAGAAATAAGAAAAGATGCCTATAAAAAAAAAGCGGGGATGGAGGAGCATAAAGTCATGAAATAAATCCAAAAGCAAGTTAACTAGAGGATCCAGTAAAAGACAGGGTTGGCAGCCTGTATTTTTTAAATAAAGGTGAAGTTTTGGCTGTTTTTGAAAAATCCACAAAGAGCAAAAGAACATAGAAAAATTTGAAGTGAAAATAGGGCAAAGAATAGATCAGGCAAATTCTTACAAAGAAAGTAGATTTATCTGTGTGATACAGAAAAGACTTTTAAGTTGCAAACTGAGCTTAAAAGGATTGGTATTTTGTCATAAAAATTTTAGTTCCGCAGGAAGATAAGACAGTTCCTTATACATGCACTTGACGAAACAGGTCAAGATTGGCAGAGCCACACAAAGAGAGACAAACTGACCATCACAGGAATGTAACCATGGCATGGTGCCCGCAGGAGCCAGAGGGTGCAGGGACAGCCTGACATGTCATCATCACTTGCAAGGTGCTCTGTGAGTGTGGGGCCATGGGTGGTGGCGGGGGCGGGGGGGGGGGCAGAGAAGGGAAAATGCCACTTCAGCTATGACTCACCATGGATTGTGACACATCTAAATGTCAGATGTGAGCGAGTGGGGGATGGTAATGTGGCAAGAGTGATTCTAGATAGGATGTCTGAGCATTCAGCTTGTTTATAGGATTTCAAGTTTTCAGAACAGCTGGGGAAAACTCAACTGAACATTCAAATGTGTGTATGTTGTCATCTTCCCAAGTAGATTCCATTCCTGTGTTCAAAACACAGCACTTGGAGCTGGTAGCGGGTCTTGGCCTCAGAAAACAATCTGGGCATTTCACACTGAGTTTGCTGCTGAACCTTATCAACCATTTCCTCCCAGTATCTTTCTGGCCGATACAGCCTGACAGGGAGGGCGGCATGGTGAGGGCCAGCGTGCTGGGGGCCATCCTCCTGAGGCCGGCCAGGCCCGCACAGAGGAGAAGGACTCTGCTTGGCCAGGGATGCAGAGGCCCCACATTTACTGGCCAGTGGGGTGGGCTGAAACTCTGTGCCCCTCCCCTGCAGCCTCCAGGGGGCTCTCTCCCAGTTGGGGGTGGGAGGCAACCAGCCAGCGATTCCTGTTGACCAGCATTCTTGCTTCATGGCT
Source organism: Talpa europaea (assembly GCF_964194135.1). Classification (NCBI taxonomy): domain Eukaryota; kingdom Metazoa; phylum Chordata; class Mammalia; order Eulipotyphla; family Talpidae; genus Talpa; species Talpa europaea. The sequence continues at coordinate 140,243,157 of NC_140070.1, forward strand.
GGGACAGACACTCAAGAGACATTTTCTCCCCAGAATGGTTCAAATCTGTCCACATCACGGGACTCCTGGTGGCCTGATAATTAAAACAACCGGTCTCTTCCTCTTACATATATTTGAATCTTCTTTGATTTTCTTTTTAAATATCCTTTTTAAATAAAATTTCCTTTTCAATCATATTGACAAAATTATCCTATAATGAAGAGGTCTGGGCTTTAGGATAAATCCTTCCCATTTACTGTTTGTGATTGAGCCTTCAGCAGGAACCTGTCCCCAGATAACCAGCCCTGGCAGACCCCGGGATGTGACAGGGGCTGTGGCCCTGTCCGCTGCTCGTTGTCTGGGTGGCTCTGCCGTCTTGTGCAGTCCCTGGAGCCTGGCTGGTATTGAGGACCAGCTGCCGAAGGTACAAAGGAGGCAAGATTCACACCCGTGAGCAAACGCCCAGGAATCCTGGAACCAGAAGGGAATTTGGCGGTTCTGCTTGGAGCCACCACGGCCTTTGCAGCAGAAACACGGAGCCTAGTTATTTGAAAGGCCACCAGAGGGAAGCCAGACTGGGCCAACTTCTGTTCCCCTCCATCTTCCCCCTGGCTTCCTCTTTCCAGCAGCCCCACCTTGCAGGGAGAGGAGCTGATTATGTACCCCCACCTTGCACACCCCCAAAACCCCACAACCCCAGTCTGGATTAACGTCCAAAACCCCCTCCCTTCCTCCTCTCACAACTGTGATTCTCAAGCTATCACAGCCACCTGGAGAGCTTTAGAAATTAATTTGGGTTCTCTGGATGGCACTCAGACCTCACTGTTGATGTGGGATTTTTCTCATTTTTTTATTGTATGATTTTTTGACTTAATGTTAGTTTATAACATTATATATGTTTTAGGGGTATAGGTTCAGGTTCATACCTTTTCAAATGTATGTTACCACACCACACCCACCACCAGAGCACCCCTAATCCTCCACCATATTCCACTGGTGCCTTCTCTGTCACCCTCCCCTTTCTGAGAGCTCAATTCTAGTCAGATTTATAGGGTTTGTTTTGGTGTGGCTTTGTCTGTTCCTTTGGGGTTTTTTCCCCTCTCTATACTCCACATATGAATGAAATTGTCCAATGTCTTCATACCCCATCTTCTTAATCCACTCATCAGTTTGAGCACTTAGCTTGTTGGCTGTTGTAAATAATGCTGCAGTGAACACAGTGGAAAGCTCCCCCAGGTTTTTCTGGTACCCAACCGAGATGAAGAACCTTGGCTCCAGCAGAGGAGGTAGTGTAACAGGGTGGTCCCCAGGAAAGGGGGAGGTTCCCTGCCCCACCCAAGGGAGGGTGGAGCTGAGCAGGAAGAGGAGAAGCTGCAGAAGAGACTGAGGAAGGAAGCAGGATGGAGCCAGGAGACCTGGAGGAGGCGCGTGGAGCCTAGAAACATGTGAAGAAACTGCGCTTGTCTTTTGGTGGTGGACTGGGTGACATAGATGTGGGTGAGACCCGTGGGGAGGTGACCATGGCAGCTTTTATCTGGATGTTGATTTTGCTCTTTTCCTTCCGGGCTTGTCCGGTTGTTTGTGACCCTTTTCTGTGGGTCCCCACTGGAAGATGCTTTAGACTTGTAGTAGGCTTTGGGGCCTTGTTCTGGGCCGATCCCATATGGATGGACTTTTACCCACGAGGGGATGGGTAACTTTGGGTGCTTCATTTAGAAACTAGACTCTTTGCCTTACCTGTATTGTTAACTAGTTTTATTAAAGTTCCTTCCCATTAAAGTCTCATGCGTTTTGTGTTGATGCGGCGGATGGCAGAACCCATTTAGAATAGGCAGGTTTGCGGGGATTGGGCTGCCCCTCTCCCTGTCCTATAACAGTAGGAGAGGTTCTAAACGCTTGTTGACCTGCATTCCCATGTCTCATTGCTCTCTAGCCTCCAAAGGGCTCACTCTTGCTTTCAAGATCAACTGACTGGGTCCACCCATCAGCCTGTGCTTCTGCAGGAAGGTCAGAAGTTACCAGGATTGTGATCATCCTGGGAAGTATTTTCATGGCCAACAGGAAGCTGCTTCCTGTTCTCTGTGCCAGCATCTTGCATGGGCCTAGCCCTAAGAAATATCTGTCACATTGTAAAGCAGGAATGGACATGGTACAGGTTTTCTAGGATCCCATGCAGACCAGGCAAAGGAGGAGTCAGAGTCCTCAGTGGCTTTTGCAGGTCTTTTATTGGGGTTCAGCAGGTACGTGGCAGGCAAGGGTGCTGGGGGGCTGGGAGGCCTGCCAGTCTCCCAGTCCCCAGCAAGTCTTCACTCTATCTGGGCTCTCTGGCGTTCCCTGCTTCTTTCTATGGCTCTGCTTCTCTCTCGGCTTCTCTTTTGGCTTCTGCTGGCGTCCCCGTGATGCCGCCCTTAAAAGCCCAGTCTCAGCCCAGGTGAATCCCATCTACCTAGGCCCACACCCCACTCCAGGTGCCGCCATCAGGCCTGCATTCAGGACCGCCAGGACCCATCATCTATCCTGATGGCGGCAGGGCAGAAAAACCCGCATTTTTCCCTACCCTGCACACATTTACAGGTAAGAAAATGCTAAAGGCTTTTTGAATACATGACAATACACATGCAGATTAAATAGAGATAATGCCAGTTAAGCTAAGAAAGTTCAAAACCATGTAAGGAAAACAAAACCGGTGAGAATATTTCAGGAGAAAGAGTTACATTCTATACGCTTATTCTGACCACTTTGAAAGTGAGTCATTTTTCAAATTCAGCTGTAGGTCAGAGATCACTGAGAATTTTACCATATTTCAATTTGAGTCCTCATTTTTAACAATTTTTCCTTGATGTTAAAATGTAGGCCTTCTGGGCCTCCCCGGTGGCACAGCAGGTTGAGTGAAGCGCTGTGAGGCTGTCCGCAGCCTCCGCATCGCTGTTTTGACATGGTTCGATTCCCGGCCGGCCAGGGACAGTCCCACATGGCGTGGCAGACCTCTCTTGTCTTGCCCACTGCGCCCCTCAACAGTGTATTTCAGTCCTTCTGCCTGTTCTGCTCCCTGCTCTGTCTCTGGTGGATTCTCTCACCCTCCCGCGCCTCTGGCCTGAACCCCAGTGCTTGTATAACTAAATAAATCTTAAAATAAATAAATAAAATGTAGGCCTTCTTTTCATTTGCAGTCAAAAAATCAGTTAAAAATTATACCCTCCATGGCAAACTTTGCTTCCTGTTTAGAGATATCTCTGGGCACCAGTAATGGTTTTGTTTTTTTAAATCAAATGAGCTTTTGCAACTTAGCACCTTTGGCTTCTTAAATAAACCAGTGCTGAGAAGTTCTAGATTCAGTGTCTGGTGGGATGACCTCCACTCCCATTCGGGACTATGATCATCTTTAGAGCAGATGTGAGCTCAAGGGTTACTGTGCCTCCAAATAGGTTTTTTCCTCAGAGTCTGGCTCCATGGGCTCCTGTCAGGATGGAGACCTGAGGCCACAGCATCAGCAAAGCCAGTAGAAATGCTTCATTCTCACCAAGAGGTGAGGAAGGAAGAAATGGATGCTGACAAGGGTGAACCAAATACAGCAGAAGAAAACTTAAGTTTTAAAAAATCAGTTTCCTTTGTGTTTTCTAGCTTTCCAGAAGATTCTATGTAGAAACCCTGACTAGAAAATAAGGTTTCAAAAAATGTCAACACTGTGTTTGCCAAATAAAACAAGGGAACACTCAGACTCAGGTGGCTCCTATTTAATTTTTTTAATTGAGATAAGATTGGCTTTATCACGTGATAGGGACTTCAGCTGTACAGCATTATAATTTGCTACCTAAATATATTACATCAGGATCGCCACTAAAATCTAGCTTCCATCCTCCACCAAACTCTTGAACTTTTGACCTGCCGTGCCACTCACCTCCCTCCTCCCCTTTTAAGAACCACCACCTTGTTCTTAGAGTCTGAGAGTATTATTTTTTTCTCTTTGTTTGTTGCCTATCTTAATCTTCCACATATGAGTGAAATCAAACAGTATTTGTCTTTCTGATTTATTTCACTTAGCATCATCCTCTCAAGGTGGACACCTACCTGTTTAAAACCAGAGGAAGCTGTTGTGGCTGATCACAGAGCTGGTGAACCCAAGAGCTGTGCAGACAAGCAATCTGGTGACAATACCGCGAAATACACAGGAAATTCTCGGTGAACCCTCCAGAGAGCTACCACCTCTTCTCTGTGGGCTCTCCACCTCCTGCTTGCACTGCAATTTCAGTACTTCAAAAACAGCAAGCGGCTTTCCTGAGTGCAGTGGGGCAACCAGGTACAGGGCAAGCAGGGTGAAGGCAGAGGCATACACCACACTCTGGGCTCACAAGCACCTTTTGCATCAACACAATCAATGTCTCACGTGACAGCCATAGAGGCTAGTGGCAGAAAAAGCCTGACCAATTCCATTTACCCTACACTGAGCTATAATTCACACCCCATGCAATGCACCCGTTGAAAGCATACAATCTAAATGTCTTTATTACATCCACAGTTGTGCAACCATCGTCACTGTCACTACCATCGTAGAATGTTTCCTCGCCCAAAAAGAGACCCCGCCACACCTGTCCCCCCTCCCAGCCATGGCCAAACATTGATCTGTTCTCTGTGTCCACAGATTTGCCTCTTCTGCTCATTTCATGTAAGGGCGATGACCAGCATGTGGCCCTTCAGTTCTGGGCCTTGCACGTGACATGATGTTTTCTGAGTTCATCCATGTGTTTTTATTGACATTTTGTTTTTATTGACATATGCTAATTTGTGTTTCTCCATTCAACCATCGTGAACATTTGGGCTGTTTCCGGTTTCTGACTGCTGTGAACATGCTGCTGATACACATGTGCATACAGGTTTTTGTGTGAACACATTTTTCAGGTCTCTTGGGTATATAACTAGGAGACACATTTTTCAGGTCTCTTGGGTATATAACTTGGGTATATAACTAGCTGGGCTGTAGGTAATTTTATTTTCAACCGTTTGATGAACTGTTTTTTGTTTTTTTTTTTAAGATTTATACAAGAGCTGGGGTACAGGCCAGAGGCACGGGGTGGTGGGGAGAGGATTCACCAGAGACAGAGTGGGGAACAGAATAGGCAGACGGACTGAAAATACTGCTGAGAGGAGCAGCAGGTGAGACAGGAGAGGTCTGCCATGCCATGTGGGTATCTCCCTAGCTGGCCAGGGATCGAACTGGCGCTGCAGAGGCAGCAGACAGCTTCACAGCGCTGCGTTCAACCCACTGCGCCACCAGGGAGGCCCAGATGAACTGTTTTCTAAATCAGTGCAGCCCTTTGACCTGCTTCTGGGCGTCTCCCCCTGTTAGTTACCAGTGCAGTAAAACCATATTCGTGCCTGGCCTTTGGCTCCCACTGCTGAAATAACAAGTCTCAGAAGATTTCTGCAGATTTAAAATTCTCTTTTCTTTGTGGCCACTTTTTCCCAGTCTCTTTTGACCTTAACACTCAAAGCGAGATGAGAAACGTTTCTTGGCAAAGTTTTACATGCTTCTACTCTCCCCTCCCCAAGCCCATTCCTTGTTACCTCTGCCTTAATTAGCCTCTTTCCTCTTGTCCTTTCTGCTGCCAGCCCTTTGGCTCATCCCGAGTTGCCAAGATTTCCCTTTCCAAAGGCCAAGTATTCATCCACCTCATTCCAGTAATAGATAAAATGTTGGGGCGTGAAGGGTGGAGGCAAGCGGATTTGCCTATACCCTGGCTGGGGGAAGGGAAGAGGAAACACCCAAGAATCAAATCCAGTGGATTCAGATGATGGATACTCTTGGTTTTCAAAAAGACAGAGGATAAACAGTACAGAGAGGAATGGGTGGTTAGCTGGCTCATTATCAGTGCTGGGAAAACCTCCCTGTTGCTTTTTCAACTTCCAGTCTCCATCCCCAGCAAATCTCCCTGCACCAAAATCATCCAACAACAGATTCTCTGTGTGATGTGGGCACCAACCTGCCCAGCTACCTGGAGTCTCCTTTGCCTTCCCTGCCCTGGCCCTCCCCAGCACCCCTGCCCTTACTTCTCAACTATCACAGGGCTGACTCCACAGTCAAGTCTGCAAAGTTTTCTTTGGAGACATAAGCTCATCCCCAGGGGCCCCTTTCCTGTGTGGGGTCTCTGACTTTGATTTGCCCAGAAACACAAATATGACCCTTTCCTGTCCGAACTGTCTTTGATAGCAAAGCCAGGAACAAAAAAATAGAAGGTGATTAGTTTTCCTCCTGTTGTTTTTCCATTTACAAAACACCTTTTGTCCAGAGCCAAGGACCAACCCTCTGCTCTTCCTGTTGCAAATGTAACTTCTCAGAAATCACCTCTAGAAGATTCTCAGTTCCTTCTGGGGCTGCCTTTCACCGGCACTCTGTTGTAAAGCTCTAGCCAAACTGAGACAATTGCATTTGGCTGTGTGCCCACTTCAAATTTTCAGAAAACATGAAGAGATAAACATCACTGCACAGGGTCACACCCCACTGTGCTCACCATGAGCTGCTGAAGTACTCAGACCTCCTCTCCTGGCCTGGCTGGCAGCTTTCATTTGTTCTAAGACATTTGGAAATGAGTTTCCTGCAGTCTACTATTTCAGCACCTTCAGTTTTCCCATGACCGGGCCATCGTGAAACCCACATTTCTTCGTGCATTGATTAAATCATGAAATTGATCTGACAGTAGAAGGAGGTGTGGGAGATAGCCTGAAGAAATGGCCCCCCTGAAAGAATCCTTGCCCTGATCCCCAGGACCAGTGAATGTAACCTATTTGGAAAAGGGGTCTCTGCAGATGGGATTAAGTTCCCATTGACTTACCCCGACCCAGTGTAAAACTTACCCCCGATGCCTGCTGTGAAGTGCAGGACCAGAGGGAGCTCTTGGATTGTCTTTCTCCGAGGTGTGTGTTAAACAAGAATCAGTTGTTTTATTGTCAAAATACCTCACATTTATCTTTATGCTTTTGATCCATTTTGAAAGAAGGAAACCTGGAAATCACGGGTGATTCAGAGTACGGTGTGGTTTGTATAGCAAAAGCAATTCCAGAGCCAAAAGAAAGGCCTGAGTCCCTCAACATTAACCTTGGGCAACTGGATCAAATTATTCCTTCCCCAATGAGATGAGCCCAGGCCTCGCCAGGATGCCCCAAACAGATTTTTCTAAGACTTATCACCTTGGCATGTGGAGCTAAGCCCTGTGGACTTCAAGAGAAATTGTTACCTTTACCTTAACTATCTGGAAGAATGAAGATTACCCAGCTTTCAGGTCACTCCAGGAGCCTTTCATTAGGGAAGTCTCTATGTGAGACATTCACATTCACACAACTGAATGTGAGACATTCAGTTGCAGAGCATCTAGTTTTGTCATATGGCTCACCTCCTCTTCATCAAGAGGGCCCCCTCTCCTCTCACCTTGACACCCCCCTCCCTTGGTCTGTCCCTCCATGTCTCATTCACTAGCTCAAGAATGAAAGCCCTCCGTCTGTCCCAATTACTCTAGAACTGACAGTCATGCAAGCGCTCCATGCTCATGAATTGAATGCGTTCTTTTTCGCCTACTAAACTGTCTGATGTTAATTTGTTTGCTTGACCAGCCTGAGAAGAACTGGATGCTCACCGTGGAGAGTGAGACTCAGTGTTACGAGAAAGGGGGAAGTCATCAAAAGCCACCTTGCTTTGGATTGGGGGCGCCAGGACTTGGCAGTCAAGAGGAATTTAAGAGGACCTCCCCGGTGGCGCAGCAGTTGAGCGCTGGGTTGCAAAGCTGCCCGCGGCCTCTGCAGCGCTGGTTCGATCCCCGGCTGCTTCCCGGCCGCCGGAGGAGGGTCCCACATGGCGCGCAGACCTCTCCTGCCGCCCGCTGCTCCCCTCAGCAGTGTGCCTCGGTCCTTCTGCCTGCTCTGCTCCCCGCTCTGGCGAATTCTCTCACCCTCCAACGCTTCTGACCATACCCAGTGCTTGTATAAACAAAACAAAACAAACAAACGAACAAATAAATAAATAAAACATGCCTCTATTAAAAAAAATTTAAAAAAAAAAAGAGGAATTTAAGAGAAATCAGTCTGAGGAGACAGCTAGTCGACAGCTGTGCCTGGTGTCCCACAGCCCTGTGGAAATGAAATCACTGACACAGAGAATGTGAGGCTCCAGCCTAGCAACTTGACATGCAATTTGCAAATGACCTGCCACCCACAGGGCCCTTGAGGACCTCTCTGTGAGGAGGATGTGCCTGCTCAGCAGTGCTGTTGGCTGCTTTGCATGCATTCTTGGGGTGAGCAAACTTCTGACCTCTAATCCTGTTAGAACTGGAGATGGTATTAGTGATATTTCTCTGTTAAAAAAAAAAAAACCTAAGTTGTAGCAAATGTGTGATGTTCCCCATAGTATTGAACTTCAGCTATCTCTGATTCTATCTACAGGTACAGGATCAAAGTTTTGTCTCCTCCAGCCGCTCCATGATAGATTGTCTAGCGACACAACAAGGAAAAGTTCACCACCAGAATTTCCAGGACAGAAGGAAAAGGGCCAGGGGAGGCTCAGGGGGCTGTCTTGGTCACATGGGTGACAGTGACCGAAGTCTCCCATGGATGAGCCCAGGGCAGCTGCCTTCTGGAGCCTTCCTACCAAGAGCACCCCAGACCCATCTTTGGTATTGATCCCCTTTGGGGAAAGCAGGCAGCTCTCCCTGTAGAATGTTCTTGAAGTTGAATGAATCCTGAAACAGGAAGAGGTGACCCCCACAGAGGACACTCTGTACTCTGGTCTCTCCATGACCCTGCGGGGCACAGCAGGGGCTGAGGTTGACTCAGCAGGCAGGAAGGGAGGAGGTGCAATCCAGACGAGCAGCCTACACCCAGAGTGAGGCCCCAAGCGAGAGCAGCTCCACCTCGCGAGAGCAGCTCCACCTCAGGTGGCGCATGAGGGGAGTGGACAGGGCAGGAGGGCATGGGGAAGGCAGCGGGCGATTCTTTTGGGTGGTGGTGGTGGAGGCGGGGCTGCGGGACAGCAGAGGGATTCCAGGAAGTGGGAACAACAGCCTGGAAGGGAGAATCTAGGAGCTGGCCCAGGCTTCTGACCTTGAATGACTAGACAGAAGGTCCTGCCAATTTTCAGAAATGCAGCAGACCAGGGAGGGAAGAGGCAGAGTCAGGGTGAGCAGAGCATCCTTCTGGCCATGATGAGACAAAATGTAAGACCCACGGGACTTGGGAAAGATTTATGCTAACGACATAAGCTGGCATGGAAGAGCATCTTTTGTTTTTGTATGTTTTTTATTTTTTGTAACTGGTAACCAGTGTAGAGCTTGGGCTAAAGTGGCTGATAGTTCTGTACAAGGTGATGTTTTATAACTACATGAAAATAAGTCTTAGCACAGTGCTGCGGGTGGAACTTGTCCCTATAGTATAAGCCAGGGGCTGGAGAGTTGGGTAGATAGTTCTCAAAAATGCAGATTCTTAACAGTTACACGAAAGCAGTTTTCAACAGTGTTATTTCATGAAATGCAACTTGCAAAGCTGTTCCCAAGTCTCTGAGTGGAGATTCCTACTAGTTACACAGAAATGCAGGTTTGTTTTTTTTGTTGTTGTTGTTGTTGTTGTTGTTTTAAAGATTTATTTATGCATACAAGAGCTGGGGTACAGGCCAGAGATGTGGGGGGGTGAGAGGAGTCATCAGAGACAGAGTGGGGAACAGAACAGACAGACTGACTGAAACACACTGCTGAAGGGAGCAGCAGACAAGACAGGAGAGGTCTGCACCATGTGTGTTGCTCCCTGGCCGGCCGGGGATCGAACTCGAGCTGCAGAGGCTGCAGATTTCCCCATAGTGCAGTGCTTACCCCCTTGCGCCACCAGGGAGGCCCTACACAGAAATGGTTTTTAACACTGTGTTCTTTCACTGCCAGGAACTTGTAAAAATAGTGTAAATCACACACGGATGTATTAACTGGAGTTCTTTGTAGTTTTTTTTAAATTGTTGTGCTTATAAGAACCAGGAAAAAGGATGCGTGGGAGGAGAAGGGGAAGCCTCAAAAAGGGCCTTCAGAGATATGGCCAGATAGGAAAGAGGAAAAGCAAGAAGGGGGGGGCTGCAGAAGTGAGGAAGAAGACTTTCCGCCAGGAGAGGGGGGTCAGCCGTGCTGTAGCCGACGCAGTTAGTTGCAATGGATGTGGTGACACAGAGGCCACCGGGGACGGTGGTGGACACTGGTATGCTGCCCAGATCCCCTGTGGGGTGAAGGTTCTTGGGTTCTAGCTACCAGGACTGGTGGCTACTGACAGCCCAGGGGGCTGCGTTGTGCAAGGCGACACCTCCCCGAGCAGCCCACACCCAGTGCCCGCTCACTGCAGGGGCACAGAAGCTGCCCCCTTTGCCTCCACTCCCCACGACTCTGAAGCCTCATCCTGTAACAGGGTGGTCCCCAGGGTTTGGGCTGCCCCTCTCCCTGCCCTGGAACAATCCCACTTCCAGGACGCCCTATGGTGACCATCTGAGCACTAGCATCTCCCTCTGCCCAGTGCTACTATCCTCTCTGACCAGCCTTGCTCCCAAGGACACCCCAAATACATTCCCTACATGGGCTCCTCGTTTGAGAACCTGCTTCTGGCCTAACACGGAGACCTGAGCAAGGCTGTTTCCATGGAGAGATGAGAGTAAAATCCAGACTCCAGGGAGATTGGGAGTGAGTAGGAGGGTGTGGCGAAGTCGAGAGCACAGTGTGGATAACTCTTTTGGGGAGTATGACTTGGAGCCTCAAAGAAACGTGGCAATAAAAAGACGAGGGAACGAATGTTAACGGTGGGGTGTTTCGGGGAGTACGTGACACCGTGCTGTGGACTGTGGGTGGCCTCAGGAGACAGGACACCGAGGAGTGTAACTGGCTCCCCTTCCTGGGCCCTCTGGGTGGAGGGCTCTTAGGAGACTGTGTCTTTGGAATCTGACCTTTGGAATCTGACGCTGTCTCCAGGTAGATGGTGTCAGAAATGAGTTAAATTCTCAGACCTCCTGGCACCTGAGAATTGCTGGTTTGTCTATGAGGAAGTTACACCTTGGTTGAAACTGAGGTGCAGAAACACCAACTATTCACTAAGTCACCTGGGTCTTACCTGCCTTCCGCACAAAACAATCCATGCACTCAAGTGTCACATTTTGGAGCAACAGTATCTGTTCCCCTCCGCAACATGGAGACTAAAAGAAGTTGGCCCTGCCTGGGAGCGATGTTTCATCTAAAACAGCCTCTAACCTTTTTGCGTCTCACGCCTCAACACTGGCTTGAGTGCCTCTGTGTTTCCATTACGTAAAATTGTGACAGATTTGTGCTTAAGGCCTAGGCAAGACAAGATTGCCTCTCATCATCGCTTGGGGCACTCACTGAGTTATTCGTGAAACTGGTGGGCACTGTCACCATTGCAGCTGCTTTTCACCCCAGTCCAGCTGTGGAAAGTCAGGAATTTAGCCTTAAGCCACCAGGGGCCCTTGTTCCACGAAACCATAAAGAGGAACCCACAGAGTTTTTAGATAAGTAGAGAGAAGCAAACTTTATTCAAGAAATTAAAAACAGGGCCTCCCCTGGTGGTGCAGTTGTTGAGTGCTGGGCTGTGAAGCTGCCCACAGCCTCTGCAGCACCAGTTCGATCCCCGGCCGCCCCGGTGAGGGTCCCACATGGCGCGCAGACCTCTCCTGCCCCCCGCTGCTCCCCTCAGCAGTGTACTTCGGTCCTTCTGCCTGCTCTGCTCCCCGCTCTGGCTCTGGTGAATTCTCTCACCCTCCCACGCATCTGACTGTACCCAGTGCTTGTATAAATAAATAAATAAATCTTTTTTAAAAAAGAAAAGAAAAAGAAATTAAAAACAGTGCATTTGAAGGAAGACGGCAAGGACTCCCAGGTGTGCGGTACCTGGGAGGAGCGAGGAAGCCACGTGGGCCCCTGTCTAGGGGTTACTTAAACTTTTTTTCTATTTTTTTTTAAGATTTATTTATTTTTTTATACAGGCACTGGGTACAGTTAGAAGCGCGGGAGGGTGAGAGAATTCACCAGAGCCAGAGCGGGGAGCAGAGCAGGCAGAAGGACCGAAGCACACTGCTGAGGGGAGCAGCGGGCGGCAGGAGAGGTCTGCGCGCCATGCGGGACCCTCGTCGGTGGCCGGGGAGCAGCCGGGGATCGAACCGGCACTGCAGAGGCTGCGGGCAGCTTTGCAGCCCAGCGCTCAACCAGGCGAGGTCCCTAAACTTTTTTTTCTCTTTTCTAAAATCTCATCAACCTGCTTCGTGACTGGCTCTCTCTCCCAGCGGCCATACTCCACAAACTCCTCAGGGGACCGTGTTCTTTCCTCTGGAAACCAAATGCAAAGGCTTCATAGTCGAGGGAGAGATGGGAGCTTTTCCTTCAAAGCACATCACTTTGTGTGCTGCAAGTGTCCCAAAAGATAGGAAACTTTGTGACTTTGAGGGGCGTGGTTTCTTTCTCTTTTTAAATGTTTTTTTAAGTGATTTTTATTGCACTAATATTGGTGTACACCACTGTTTCCATAACAGAGGCACAGGGTCCCCCTGCAGGCACTGTTGCCATAGTGGGTCTACCACCACAGAACCCACAGTCCACGCTGCAGACCTGCGTGCCCTCCTGCCCCCTGAGTGCCCCATTCCACAGTCAGGTTTCAAGGATTAATTTTTGGTTTGGCTTTATCTGTTCCTTTGTTTTGTTTTTCTATAATCCACATACAAGTGACACCATCCAGTATTTGTCTTTCCTTCTGGCTCATTTTGCTTAATATTATCCCTTCCAGCTCCATCCATGTTTCTGTGAATGGCAAGAGTTTATTGTTTTTAATAGCTGAGTAGTACGTGTGTGTGTATGTGTGTGTGTATATATATATAAAATATAATATATATATCACTTCTCCTTAATGCAGTCTGTGGGCATGTGGGCTGTTTCCTTATCTGGTTAGTGTAAACAGTGCTGCAGTGAACATGGGCATGCAAGGGAAGCTGTGTCACTTGGGACAGAAACAGCACTGTATTTGCAATAAAGTTGGATATGTTAAGTGTTACATTGGAAAAGAATGACATGGATAATTGTGTTTTATTTTTATTTTTTAAAGATTTATTTATTTATCTATATATACAAGCACTGGGTACAGTCAGAAGCATGGGAGGGTGAGAGAATTCACCAGAGCCAGAGCGGGGAGCAGAGCAGGCAGACTGATGAAGTACACTGCTGAGGGGAGCAGCGGGCGGCAGGAGAGGTCTGCACGCCGTGCAGGACCCTCCTCCGGTGGCCGGGGAGCAGCCGGGGTTTGAACTGGCGCTGCAGAGGCTGCGGGCAGCTTCGCAACCCAGCGCTCAACCGCTGCGCCACCGGGGATGCCCAGATAATTGTGTTTTAAATGAAATGAAATAGGTTAATATTTTACTGAGGTAAAAGAACTGCTAAGTGCAACCTGTTACTTGAGGATAACTATTTAAGCAGAAAATGTGAGGACCCTTTATCACTAACAAGAAACAGTGACCATTTTCTGGATACAATAAAAGCGCAGGGAAACTGCACAGACAGTGTTAGAACATTCCATGGAAAGAACAGGCTATAACAGATAGAAACGTCTAAGCCTTGGTGAGAAGAACATCAAAATTCCTTAAAGCAGTGCTTCCCAAAGTGTGTTTCCTGGCCAACAACATCTTCTGGAAACTGGCTAGAAATACAAACTCTGGTTGGAGACCTACTGGGTCAGGACCTCTAGGAGGGAGGCCTAGGTTTTAATTTGTGTTTTAGCTCATTCTCAGGTGATTTCAATCCACACTAAAGCTTGAGAACCATTGTCCTAAAGGCTATATCAGCTGTTTATTGAGTATAAAATTTGCATATTTCTGGGATATTGCCACTTCCTATTTTTGCAGGAGTAAATAAGCACCACTCTATTGTGGTGGAGATAAAGGGATATGAAACCCCAACATCAGCAGTAGAGATCGTTTATGGCAGCTGGAGCCTCCATCCCAACTGGCCTTGCAGGCTTGTGCTCACTGTGGTCCAACTGTAGAGAGACAAATCTGCCCTCTCCCCAGGTGTCTGCCGCCCTCCTCCTTCACTCCAGGGAGCACAGGAGAGGAAATGCGGCCCTCCCCACAAGACCATCTTGATAAACTTTTGGAGAGAGAGGATTTGGGCTCTGGGTGCAAGGGGGTGAGGGGCTGTGTGACCTTCTGGTCCATGGTACTCTCTGTCTGAATTGGCTTCTTCCCATAGAGAGAGATCCCGAGATGACAGTCGAGAGCAGGTGGTCCTCCTGGGAGAGGCAGAAGCAGTGCCAGCGTAGAGAGGAGATGATACAGGCAGGAAGACTTCCAATAAGGCCACTATCAGACTGGATGAGTCTATCTTAATCCCAGGGCAAGGTTCTAGGAAATGACATACATGCATTCCTCAGAAATACCCTGGATGAGGAGTGAGGGTCGGGAGTATTGGCACCTCATCATTCTCAAGAACCTCTGGCCTGCATCCAACAGGTGCCGGTGCTTGCTCAGAAGATGGGCGTGTGTGCATGAGGAGGAACGAGATCCTTGGCCCGACAGCTGGGTCGCCGAGAGCATCCATGTGCGCAAGACCTGACGGTAATGTCTCGCTGGGCCCTGGGGTTGGGAAATGAGAACCCATCCCTGGCTTAGGAGGCAGTTGAATTTTGGTTTATTCCTGAAGCAGCAAATAAATGTTGCAAATGATCAAAATGAGATCAAGAGCTGGTGGGTACTCACGGCCCTCTGCTGCCTCCCCTGTGCCTGGCACATTCTGCGGTCTCAGCAGATGCCTGAGAGGAAGGGCATACTGTTGAGGTACAAATGACCTTTAGTTACCTCCAACTCAGAAACAACTCACACTACTGAATGGGACATCAGTTATGATGCTGAAGAATCACCCTGGGAGCTTTTTGAAAGGAAAACAAAAAAACCTTTGACTTTTTAAATATAAAGGAATACCTGAAGATGACCAGACAATGAGAAAAACAAGCAGCATAAAAGAGAGACAAAGATATGCAAATAGAATAAATGGACTCTTTAAGAAATCAAATGCTGGAACCAAAGAGAAAGTCACACAAAGCCAAATCCTAAAGATTTAAGATGTTAGTGCTTCCATAAAACAGGAGCAAGGTGCTATTCCACTATGGAGAACTGTGTGGAGATTTCTGGACCTACTAAACATAGAGCTTCCATATGATCCAGCAATTCCACTCCTAGGTGTTTACCCAAAGGACACAGAAACATCAATTCCAAAGAACACCTGCACCCCTATGTTTATAGCAGCACTGTTTACAATAGCTAAGCTTTGGAAACAACCCAAATGCCCAAAAATAGATGACTGGATCAAGAAGATGTGGTACATATATACCATGGAATATTACTCAGCATTCAAAAAAGATAAGCACATGCCATTTGCAGCAACATGGATGGCGCTGGAAGGGATCATGCTCAGCGAAATAAGCCAGAAAGAAAAAGAAAAATACTGGATGGTCTCACTCATAGCAGGAATCTAGAAAACTTAACTAAGGGACCAGGAAAATGAATAACTATAAGAAAGTGAAAATCAGAATCAACAAAAAACTATGAAACAGAGACACTTTTGGGGGGGTGGGGGGCGGGAGGGGATCAGAAAGGGGGGGGGTTGCAATTGTATGGGGAATATAAAAATAAAAATTATTTAAAAAAAAAAAAACAGTTTAAAAAAAAAAAATACAAGGCCTCCCTGGTGGTACAAGGGGTTAACTCTCAGCATTATGAAGCAATCCAAAGCCACTGCAGCCGGAGAGTTAGATCCCCGCCAGGAAGCTGACCCAAATGGCACAGCAGACCTCTCCTGTCTCCCCGCTGCTCCCCTCAGCAGTGTATTTCAGCAGATCTCCCTGTTCTGCTCCCCACTCTGTCTCTGGCGAATCCACTCACCCCCTGCACCTCTGGCCTACACTCCAGCTCTTGTATGCATAAATAAATAAAATAAATCTTCTAAAAGATTTTTTTTTAAAGTACAAAGAACAATCAGAATAAAAACATGCTTTTGAAAATTATACACATATTGAGGAAATACAAGTTTCATTAGGGGTCAAGTAAATCCTCCAGAACCAAGTACAAAAAGATAAAGAGATAAAATTTGGAGAGAATACATTAAGGCATATCAAAGGTCTATCAAGGAAATACAACTTTACTTCTAAGGAGAGAGGGTAGAGAAAATGAAGAGAAAGTTGCTAAAAAGCAGTATGATAATGTGACATCTGCTTCAGCTATGGCAGGGTAACCCAGACCTGACTTAGCTCCTGCCCAAACTACTAATAACCACAAAGACAAAACTTATTAAGTACAAGTATTAGATGTTGGCCAAGAGGTAGTTCCGGACAGCGGTATTTGAGAAATGACAAAGAAGATAAGCTCTAAAATTGCCCAAGCTGACTTCCTGGAAAGATTTTCCAGAGCTCAGCACAGAAAGGAGGAACCAGAGCCTTTGGGTTAAAGAAATGGAACTAGGAATCCGAGGAGGCCAAAGGCACTGGAGCCCGCAGGCCACAAGACACTGCACACAGATCGGCCCGGAGAGCTGCAAAGGGTCTTCCTCAAACTAGGCTAAACACTGAGCAGAACATGTGTTGCAGGGAAACTTGGGTGCCCGGGGAAGAAACCAAAAAAAACTAAAGGATTGGGGCCTCCCTGGTGGTGCAGGCAGTTGAGCTCAGTGCTGTGGAGCTGTCCGCAGCCTCTGCAGCGCCAGTTCGATCCCCACTGGCCTCAGAACAACTCACATGGCGAGCAGACCTCTCCTGTCTCACCCGCTGCTCCCCTCAGCAGTGTTTTCGGTCTGTCTGCCTGTTCTGTTCCCTGCTCTGTCTCTGGTGAATCCTCTCACCCTCCTGAGCATCTGGCCTGTACCCCAGCTCTTGTATAAATAAAATAAATCTTAAAAAAAAAAAGTAACTTTAAAAAAAAAACCTAAAGGCTCAATCCCTGGACCAACACAGAGTGGGAATAGTTTGCCAGGCGGAGTGGAAAGCCTCATAATGACCGAGGCATCAGACAGAGCCCCCAAGAGGATGTTACCTGGGCACTGGGGCAAATTGAGCCCCAACACTTCTCTGGTCCCTCCTAACAAAAGCAAACCTCAGTAGAACTAAACTATTGCCAAGTAACTTAACTACATCCCAGAACAAAACTCAAGTCTATTGATACAGAAATTTGCAACACCTAGCAAAGCAAACTTTACAGTGTTTGCCATCCAATCAAAATGATCCACCATGCAAAGAGGCAGGAAGATGCAACCCACAATGAGAAGGAAAATAACAACAATAAAAACAATAGCTAGAAGTTAGTAGATTAGAACAACATGTTTCATTTGCTGATGTAGAGGAAAGCATTAGTATGTTAAAGAGAGACCAGAGAGATATTTTAAAAGACCCAAATCAAACTTCCTTTTTAAAATAAAATTTTATCCATTTACCACTGATTATAAAACTATAAATTTGGGAAGCGTAGCTTCACCCATCTAAGTATAAGCCTCACTGACCACCCCCCACGCCCCCCAATCAAGGTGACAGTCCTTGGCACTGTCAGATTGACCTCTCTTCCTTCCCTCTGGGAACCACAGTCTTGTGTTGTGTCGGTTCCTTTGTTTTAGTTATTTCTATCCCACTTGCAAGAGAAGCCATTGGAAATTGTCTTGCACTGCCTGACTTATTTTGCTTAGCATAATCACTTCGAATTCCATCCATGGTGTCACAAAATGCAAGATTTCATCTTTTTTAATAGTTGAGAAGAGTTCCGTTGAGTATCTATACTCCAACTTCTTTACCTAGTTATCCAATTATGGGCATTAGGCTGCTTCTTGAATACTGTGACCAGTACTGCTAGGAATACGAGGATGATTGTATCTTTTTGAATGAGTGCTTTTAAATTCTATAGATAGATACCTCGGAGTGGTATTGTTGGCTCAGCATCCAGACGGGGCTGGGGACGGCCTGAAGATCATCCTCATTATGCCCCAAGATGGCAAAGGCGGGCCTGCAGGTCGACCTCCTAAGCCCTTGGCTGGGATGGGCGGTCTCCATATCATCCTCATTAGGCCCCAGGATGGCGAAGGGGGGCCTGCAGGTCAACCTCCTCGGTCCCCAAGGCTGGGCTGGGACCGGCCTACAGGTGGAACTACTCAGCTCTGAGGCAGGGCTGGGGCACCCTGCAGGTCGACCTCCTCAGAGCCCAGACTGGGCTGGGGCTGGCCTGCAGATTGTCCTCATTAGGTCCCAGGATGGCAGAGGCAGGCCTACAGGTCGACCTCCTCAGCCCCCGGCTGGCTGGGGCCGGCCTACTAAGCCCTCGGCTGGGCTGGGGCTGGCCTGCAGGTCGACTTCCTCAGCCCGCGGCTGAGCTGGGGCTGGTCTGCAAGTTGACCTCCTAAGCCCTCGGCTGGGCTGGGGCTGGCCTGCAGGTTGACCTCCTAAGCCCTCAGCTGGGCTGGGGCTGGCCTGCAGGTTGACCTCCTCAGAGCCCAGACTGGGCTGGGGCTGGCCTGCAGATTGTCCTCATTAGGCCCCAGGATGGCGGAGGAAGGCCTGCAGGTCGATCTCCTCGGCTCCAAGGCTGGGCTGGGGCTGGACTGAAGATAGTCCTCATTAAGCCCCAAGATGGTGGAGGCGGACCTGCAGGCCGACCTCCTCAACCTCTGGCTGAGCTGGGGCCGGCCTGCAGGTCGACCTCCTAAGCCCTCAGCTGGGCTGGGGCCAACCTACAGGTCCACCTCCTCAGCCCCTGGCTGAGCTGGGCCAGCCTGCAGGTCGAACTCCTCAGACCCCAGCTGGGCTGGGGCCGGCCTGTAGATCCTCCTCATTATGCCCCAGGATTCTGTAGTTGGGCCTCCTGGTTGACCTCCTCAGCTCTGAGGCTGGGCTGGGGCTGGCCTGCAGGTCGTCCTCATTAGTCCCCAGGATGGCGGAGGCAGGCCTGCAGGACAACCTACTCACCCCAGGCTGGGCTGGGGCCAGCCTGCTGGTCGAACTCCTAGGTCCACAGATGGGCTGGGTCAGGCCTGCAGGTCGACATCCTCACCCCCAGTCTGGGCTGGGGCCAGCCTGCAGATCGTCCTCATTATGCACCAGGATGGTGGAGGCGGGCCTGCAGGTCGACCTCCTTAGCTTAGAGGCTGGGCTTGGGCCGGCCTGCAGGTCCTCCTCATTAGGCCGCAGGATGGTGGAGGCAGGCCTGCTGTCCACCATCTCAGCTCAGAGGCTGGCCGGGGGCCGGCCTGCAAGTCGACCTTTTCAGCCCCTGGCTAAGCTGGTGCCGGCCTGCACTTCAAACACCTTAGCCTGCATGCTGGCTTTGGAAGTCTGAAGTGAAACCTCTTTACTTTCCAGACTGGACTATGGCTGGCCTTTACGTTCGAAATTCTGGGCCCCAGGAATGGCAGCAGCTCGGTTGTATTCATATTCCTAAGCCCCCAGGCTGGGCAGGGATCGGCCTGCAGGTCGACCCCCTCAGACCCCAGGCTGGGCTGGGGCAACCTGCAGGGTGACCTCCTCAGCCCCCAGGCTGGATTGGGGCTGGCCTGCGGGTCAAACTCCTCAGCCCCAAGGATGAGCTGGGGTTGGACTGCAGGTGTACCTCCTCAGCCTCCAGGCTGCTCTGGTGTCGGCCTGCCTGTGGACCTCCTCATCCTCCAGGCTGCGCTGGTGCCGGCCTGTACTTCGAACACCTTAGGTTGCATGCTGGCTTTGGAGGTCTGAAGTTAAACCTCTTTAGTTTCCAGACTGGACTATGGCCGGCCTTTGAGTTCGTAATTCTGGGCCCTAGGACTGGCAGCGGCCAGTTGTATTCATATTCCTAAGCCCCCAGGCTGGGCAGGGGCCGGCCTGTAGGTCGACCTCCTCAGACCACCCCAGGCTGGGCTGGGGCCAGCCTGCAGGTCTACCTCCTCAGCTCTCAGGCTGGACTGGGGCCAGCCTGCAGGTCATTCTCCTCAGACCCCAGGCTGGGCTGGGGCCAGCCTGCAGGCGACCTCCTCAACCCCCAGGCTGGGCTAGATCCGGCCTGCCGGTGGACCTCCTCAGCTTCCAGGCTGCAGTGGGGCCAGCCTACAGGTCGCCCTCCTCAGCCTCCAGGCTGGGCTGGGGCCTTCCTGCAGGTCGACCTCCTCAGCTTCCAGGTTTCACTCATCTACAACAGAATCATTTTGCCTATTGTTTAGAGAAAAGAGAATCAAGGTTTTAGGTTTTAGAAAACTGAGGAGTGGAGATGCCTTTAGATCAAGCAGGAACAGTGCCTCGAATATAGGGAAGAGAAAATCAAGACTTTTATTTGAACATTTTAAGTTTGAGACCGCTTTGAACATCAAAGTGGAGATGTGAGACAGGAAGTTGGAAATCATTCTGTATCAAAGAGGAGGATACTGAAATCCTGAAGAATTATGGGAAGAATTACATTGAAGAGAGAAAGACAATAAATTGGGAGCTGAAATTTGAGCAAGAAGTAATGCAGGGATCAGAATACAACTACTATGATTGTATGTACACTGGTTGGTGTTTTAGGCTGATGATTGAAATCGAAGATGGTTTTGAAGTAGAATGAAAAGAAAAGCAAGAAGATCAAGGGTTTGGGGATAAACACCCAGGTATCACTGAAGAGGGCTGGAAGGGAAACGGTAGCTGTGTAGTGCTCAGATTCTAAATTCTTCAAATGTATAAAAATATTGAGATGTAAAAGAATACTAAATACAGAAATCAGAATCTAAGTTGTATAACATATTGGCATTTGTGGGAAATTAGTCATTCTGAGTAAAAAAATTATAAGTAGTTATACATAGATGTCGAACAATGCTTGTCGAATTCAGCTAGGGGAGCTGGATAAATGCAGGTTCGTAAGTCCCATGCCATACTATTGGGTGCCATATGCCTCAGAGTCTAGATAGGACCCTAGGAGAACCAATTACACTGGAGACCCAGTGGCACAGACACAGGAGGAGAGTGGTGCACTCAAAGGGAAAAGAGTGACAGACTTATGCTGCTGCTCCTCCTACTCTTGGTAGTATGAAACCAACCCCTCCCCTTAAGTCCACAAGACAATCAATACATATAACATTCATGGAGTTACTCACTCTTAGTAAAAACAAAGTCAGCAATGAGCAAGGCAAACGACTTACTGTATCTAAGTGAGAACTGAGGATAACAAATTGATACGCAGACTTCTCTGTACAAAAAAATCCATGAAATTTCAACATTTACTAAACCCCTATTCTATAAGGTAATAAATAAGACATGGACACTGCCCACAGAGAACAACTAGTAACTGCTGGTCACTATTTCTCAATATTGGTATTTGGGACACATTAATCCTTCCTATGTAGCACAATCCCAGGCAGGTTTAGCATGCCTGGCCCCTGGCACCTAAACCAGTTTCACTACCAATCATTTAAAAAACCAAAACATCTCCATTTATTTCTCAAAACCCTCTAAGGGTGATACCACCCTATGAGAACTACTGATAGCTAGTAACCCCATCAACCCCTGGAACCAGGTGATGACACTATGTACAGTAGACTGGTCTCCCACCTTTGAAATAACTCAGAGATAGTCCTGGAGATGGCAGAAAATTGGTTTTAGGAAATAGCACTATTACAAAGAGCATTTTCTTACATGAAGGCCGACAATCACTAGGAACAAATTATTACTAAGAACATATCTCTATTTTTCCACTTAACCTCTCAATTTCAGACCGATCTTCCCTGCAGGCCAGCCCCAGCCCAGCCTGGAGGCTAAGGAGGTCGACCTGCAGGCTGACCCCAGCAGCCTGGAGGTCTACTTGAAGGCCGGCGCCAGCCCAGCCTGGAGGTTGAGGAGGTTGAACTGCAGGCCAGCCCCAGCCCAGCCTGGAGGCTGAGGAGTTGGAATTCAGCAGAGTCCCAGACCAAACTGGGGGCCCAGAAGTTCAACTTTAAAGGCTGGCCACAGCGCAGTGTGGAAAATAAATAGGTTGGCATTCAGACTGCCAAAGCCCAGCCTGGAGTCTGAGGAGGTCGACCTGCAGGCCAACTCCAGCCAGCCTGGAGGCTGAGGAGGTCCACCTGCAGGCTGGCCCCAGTCAGCCTAGAGGCTGAGGAGGTCTACCTGAAGGCCAGCACCAGCCCAGCCTGGAGGCTGAGGAGGTCTACCTGCAGGCTGGCCCCAGCCCAGCCTGGAGGCTGAGGAGGTCGACCTGCAGGCCAACCCCAGCCAGCCTGGAGGCTGAGGAGGTCTACCTTCAGGCCGACCCCAGCCAGCCTGGAGGCTGAGGAGGTCCACTTTTCCAACACATGCTGTTTGCATATGCTTTGATAATGGCCATTCTCACAGCTGTGAGGTGATACCTCACTGTGGCTTTGACCAAAGCAAAATTCTAGAAATGAAAAATACAATGTCTGAGATACCTATGTATTCAGTACGAGCAGCAGATTATACACCACAGAAGACAAGATCGGTGAACCTGATGACATAGTAATGGATACTGTCTGAAATAAAAGAGAGGGAGGACAGAAGGACAAAAAAAAAAAAAAAGAAAGAAAAGAATCGTAGCAAGTTATGACATGAGCTTAAGCAACCTAATACACGTGTACCCGGAAAGGGAGTACAAGATAGAAAAAGCATATGAAGAAATAATGGTAAATTATTTTCCAAATTTGGTGAAAACCCAGTGCTCCAAGAGCGGCATTTCCTTCAGCCAAAAAGTGTGGGTCTGCTACTCCTAGGCAGCCTATTTGGCCACCATTTTGTCACTTAAACAAGGTCAAAATGGTCCGGCCAGTTAGGAACAGGAGCCCAACCCTAAAGCCCTTCAAATCAAACAAGAGCACAAAGCTGGATCACACTGGGAAGTTTATGCATCACAAGGTATGTCCAGAATGCCCGGGGGGGCTGAGGACTGATGCATAACATGTGCATCAGGAGCTATGTCCAGAACGCCCAGGGAGCTGAGGACCGATGCATAACACATACTCCCGACTTATACATCACGAGGTATGACCGGGAATGCCCAGGGGGCCGAGGACCGATATATGACAAGGGACCCCAGAAGCTGATCAGTGGAGCGCCTTGTTGATAAGATTAGAACCATGGCTGGGGATTAGGGTGTAGCATCAAGTAGATTAGAAGTGCCTGGAGGGCAGACTCACAATCCCTAGTCTTCTACACACTTCGCCTTTCTTTAATCTCCTTAATCTCCTTATAACCAATTACGTGTGTCAATACAAGGGCCAGGATCTTGCTCTTGAGCAGCATCCTGCATTGTGCAGCCTGCTCCATGACTCCCGTTTGTCAGTGTGGTGTTGTCCGACGCAACAAAAAAAAGAGACACAGTTTTCAAATAGAAAGGGCCGCAACTGATGTTCAGCCACAAAGTCCAGCCACCAAGTGTCCAGGTCATTCATGAGGATAAGGGCCAAACTGAAGGATGAAGGCCTTTATTCTTCTACCATTGTTAGGGGGAAAGGATGTCCTGAGATAATCCCATACAGGCTTTGTGGACTCCACCCCCACTCCAGACCAAAGCCATCAAGACATTGGGAAAGACAAATCCCATCACCACCAAGGGAGGGTGGCTGGGACCTGAGGGTGGAGTTGGGCAGCCAGGTTGGATATAAAAACCAAACACGTGGGCCTTGCTCTCTCTCTGGCTCGCGATCGCTCGCCTCCTGGCTTCACCGCTCCTGGCTGGCGGCCAACTCTCAGCGCCATTTTGCGATTCCTGATCGGCGGATCGGGTAGGACTCATTTAAAACTTTGTCTCCCGCTTTTCTCCCTGAGCTGTCCATTTCCTCATTTCCCCTTCCCTTGTAAATAAACCTTTTATGAACCTTTCGCGTGTGCCTGCAGTAGAGCATTGATAAGTCCTTTTAAGCACAGGTGAGGACCCACAGTCAGGCACCCCGTTTTGTATCGGGGTTGCTCTACAACAGTTTGGCGCCCAGCGTGGTTTCCAAGTTACACCCGCGGTTGACCAGCCCAAAGTAACATTCCTTGCATTGGTCACCATAAGCGCGCTAGTTCTGCAGGACTAGCAGTATAATATTTGTCTCTAAGTAAGGCACCCCGTTTTGTATCGGGGTTGCTCTACAACACCATCACAAGGCAAGCAAAAGAGATGCAGGCTCCCCAGTGATCCCTGTCCCCACAGAACTGCTCAGGAGGGCCAGTCAGGGAAAGGTAGCACAGTGGGGAGAGCTGTCTCACTGCCAAGGATTCCTGAACAGGGCCTCCCTGGTGGCGCAAGGGGTTAAGCACAGCACTGTGAAGCTATCTGCAGCCTCTGCAGCACGAGTTTAATCCCCAGCCTGAAAGCTACCCACATAGTGCAGCAGACCTCTCCTGACTCACCCGCTGCTCCCCTCAGCAGTGTATTTCAGTCAGTCTGCCTGTTCTGTTCCCCACTCTGTCTCTGGTGGGTCCTCTCACCCCCCACACCTCTCGCCCCTACCCCAGTTCTTGTATGCATAAATAAATAAATCTTTAAAAATAAATTTAATAAATAAATGAAGATTTTTAAAAAATATATTTTCAACATCATTGTGGTTTTTTTAAAGATTTATTTATTTAAAGATTTATTTATTTATACAAGAACCGAGGTACAGGCCAGATGTAAGGAAGGGTGAAAGGATTCACCAGAGACATAGCAGGGAGTAGAACGGGCAGACTGATGAAATACACTGCTGAGGGGTGCAGCGGGTGAGACAGGAGGGGTCTGCCTCTCCATGTGGGCTGGCAGTGATCGAGCCGGCACTGCAGAGGCTGCAGACAGCTTCACAGCACTGTGCTCAACCACCTGCGCCACCAGGGAGGCCCTAATGAAGATTCTTTTTTTTTAAGGGATTCCTGAACAAAAATGAGGGGAGGAAGAAGGGCTAGGAGTGGCAAGGTACTGAGCCAGGTAGAGGAAAGGCCTCAGCTGAGCCTCTGAATGGGGCGTCTGGGTGGGAATGCAGACATGCATCTGAGCACGGCGGGCCTGGGGGCGAGGGGGCCTGAGTCCTTCACTACTATTATCTCAAGAAAACTGCAGTGCACTCTGGGCACCCTGCCCGGTGTGGGAAGACCAGCCCCATGAGGCCCACCAGGCAAAGCGCTGTCATTGCCTGTGGTCGGACCTGAAATATCACCCGGAGGATTGGAGAGTGGAGTATTGAGGAATAATTGCAACATGCTGGTGGATGTAAAATCTGGATAGCAGGAGAGAGAGAATCTAGGCTGAAGGCAACCGGGGTGGGGGGCGCCCGCATCCATGACAGCCAATGAACTCATATAGAGGAGAGACCATGAGGGGAGACGACAACATGGGGAGAAAGGCAGGCGAGGACGAAGAAGTGAGGGACACTGGTACTGACATGCCGGCAGCGCAGGCTTGCAGCAGGTCTGAGAAGAATGCCTGGAGAAGCACAGGACCGGCAGATGAGTGTGATGTCATGAGACCCTGGGAAGCGGGCATGGAGAATGAGATCACTCAAGTGCTGTTAAGTCAAGTGTTGCAGGTGGAATGGGCTTGAATCCTGGACCTGAGCTGGGGGTCATGGTGGAAACCAGGTAAGCAGTATAGGGGGAACTGAAAGGCAGGCTTCTCATATGGGAAGTGAGAAAATAAAGATAGATGTGGATAAATGTAGCTGTGAATGGTAGGAGAAATAACAGCTTCTGAAAGGAAAAAGGGATATGTATGAACTTTTAAGATGGGAGAGAACTGAGAACGTTTCATTGTTGATGAGAAGGAGCCAGAGAGAGAAGATAAAGACTGGGGGAAGGGAAAATAATCAGTGGAATAATTCAATGGAAGGTTCTAGAGCATCTAGAAGGGCTGTTTATAGAACCAGCTGAAGCTATTATTGGTTGGCTGAAAGATGTCCTCCCAATGAGAGAGAGAGAGAGAATGGCTTCAGTTTCAAACAAGCTTGAGGTCTTGGTAGTGGGAAGCTGAGGTCTGATCTTCTAGTGACTAGAATTTTCCAGGAAAGAGGGGGTTGGGTAGGAGGCCATCTGTTGAAAATGAGAAGTGGTGACAAGAGATTTTCAGTGAGTACAGGAGGTTTTAAATTTCAGGACAGTTGAGGTTGGAGACAATTGAGGTTGGGACCATGTGGTCCTTCAGGCTTTCTCTAGCCTAACTCAAGCCATGGGCCTTTGTGAAGTCAAAAAAGCAATATCCACACTGGTTGGGAGTGGGGGGAGATAGCCAGTATTTATTGAACACCATGGGCCAGATTCCAGACTAATCTGTACATGCACGCATGTGTCCATACATGCTTTAGGGTTCTCATCAGGAAACAGGATGGGATAATTTACCCCAATCCCTGAGTGATGGAGTTGGGATAGACAGCAACCCATCTCAAGTCAACTGCAGGGCATACTTTTTTTTTTTTAAGATTTATTTTTATGTATTTATGCATACTGGGGTGTAGGCCAGAGGTGCAGGGGGCAGGGGTGAGAGGATTCACCAGAGACAGAGCGGGAAGCAGAACAGGCGGATCTATGGAAATACACTGCTGAGGGGAGCAGCAGGAGAGGCAGGAAAGGCCTGCTGCGCCATGTGGGTCAGCTCCCTCACTGGTGAATCAAGTCACAATGGCTCCTGATAGCTTGACAGTGCTGAGACTTTAACCCCTGCACCACCAGGGAGGCCTAGGGCATACTTTTATCAGTAGGTGCAGGTCCTGTTTCAGAGATACTTAGGCACCAGCTGGGAAGAGCGTGGCTGTCCTTCATGGTATCATATAAAAACAGGTATCTTTTTCTCCCTTTCTACAGCCTATGTCACTTCTTCCTATGCTGATCACAAGCCTTCAAATATGATCTACTTTCTGCTTAGAATACTGTTCCCCTCTTTTCTTAACTGGCTATCCCCTTCTATTCTCAGGCTCCACTTAAATACCACTTCCTCCAGGTTGCCTGCTGAAATCCAAACCCTTCACCACCCAAATACTTGTGCTCATCATTTGCTTTATTGCTAATTTTACTTAATAGTACCCCTACTGGGATGGGAAAAAGAGTAAGATGGTAAAGCACCAAAGGGAAAGGCAATTCCAGAGTTTTTCGGGCAGACCCCCTCAGCCACCTCTCTGAGCATGCTATTTGCACACCCTGAAAGTTTGCCTCACTGGGCTTATGCTCAGCTAGTGACTACTTAGCTCAATTCCTCTACATACTTCTCTGCCCCAAAAGAATTAAGTTCATTCTTCTGGGAGGTTCCAGAGTAGTGGTTTCTTAACTAGGGTACACCCATGCTGGAGGTTGGTTGGAATAAAGGGTCCACTTTGGTGTAATGAAATCCTACTTGCAAGGGTAATTAAGAAGCCAGTTCAACTTTACTCATATTCCGCTTCACTCACACTACACTGGCTAGTACTAACACCTTCAATTAGTCCATATATCAGAAGTCTCCATATCACAGTCAATGAGGTGTGACACCTTGAGAGCAGAGTGGGAGCCCCCCAAGGTGGAAGGCATGCAGGAACACCTTGCTTAGTCAATTCTGGAGTTTGTGACTATGTCCAGTTGTTTATTTCATCCAGCTGAGTATGTCCTTGACCAAGAGGTAATCAGGTTGTAATATAATCAAAAGGGTGTTTGTTGGAGAATAGGAACCCTAATCCAGCCCATAATCAAGGGGTGGTCCCAAGGATGTTCCTCCAGAATCAGGGTTGGGAGACTTAAGGGGTCAGTCAGGGATTGGCCCCAAGTTTAGGTTATTTGTTGTGGGATTCACTGGACTGGTTCTGAAGGCCATTTGTCCACAAATGTTTGGTAGGCAATAGTCTTCAAATCGAAGGTTACAAGTGTGGGGGGTCTCTTGAGATCATCAACAGATGGCTTGTTTTTTGTAGTCACCAAATTGCCAAGTCTAACTGCTTGGTTTTCACCTAGAAGCCTCAACAAGGTGATAAGAGACGGGATGGAGTCTGTTTGATTCACAATGGATTCCATAGTGTTTAGAGATTATGGAGCTGGTTTTAACTAAACAAATGCTCAGAAAACGGATGCAATAAGATTCGTGCAAATCCACTGGGAATTAGAGATTGTTCCATTAATAAATGTGAAGAAGATAACATCAGAATCCACCCTTCTCCTATTGCTGGTAAGACCTTGTCTTCTATTAGAAACTATGAAGTAAAAACAAGGACAATCTGATCAGATCCTTTAAACCATCACCCAAAAAATAGTAATGACTACAAAGACTATCTGTGAAATGTTTTTATACTCTGTCATTAATCATTTATCTCCCCCTAAGCTATATTGAACGTAGAGAGTTTAGGTGAAGGCAGTAGGAAGTCATGCCGGTAGGAAGACATAAAAGCAAAGCTCTTCAAGAATGCTGGGACAGTGCTTCAGTCATCTGATACTTATTCACTTCGGTTCTTTACAAAATTTCACTACAGTTGATGACAGGTTTGGAAAGTACTTTTGATGTTCTTACTCCATATCAGAAAATGAAAAGTCACATGTCATGGGCAAACACTTGTTCTTGTTGCCATCGATATGGTGATAAAGCAAAGCATATTCCTTTGTCAGCAAATTCTACTAGAAGATGTACAGAAATACGGCCGAAATTGAAGAAACGAGTTAAATTTCACAGTGTGGGAAGTTCTACCACATGATTGCCTGGCAACTTGCCATGAAGGCAGCTATTTCTAGTAAGAATTTTTTAACAGGGAACTGCTTTTTTTGGCCACCAAAGAAGAGACATTGACTTCTAAATAAAACCTCCCCACTAAAAGAAATGAAGGCCCCTTGGGAAAATGGCTGATTTTAGGGATGGAGGAGAAGAATTGTAAAATGAGCCAGGGGCAGCAAAGTGGAAGGCAAAAAAAGTGCTCCAAAATATGATGGCAGATATCAAAAGGAAGAGAGTCAGCTGGCCAGGGCTCCCACTAATCAAAACTGCAACAACATGAGTATTAAAAATTTCCATTTCCTGATGTCCAGAAGTGTTTTTTTGCAAACTGGTTGGAATCAGTTGCAATGTTTTTTAAAAAAACGAGGTCTAAAATCTGCAGATTGTTTGCTGTGTGCATTGTTTATTAAGAGTGAATTTCACAGGGCCTCCCTGGTGGCGCAAGGGGTTAGGCACCGCACTAAGAAGCAATCCGCAGCCGCTGCAGCACAAGTTCGATTGCCAGCCAGCCAGGGAGCAACACACATGGCGCAGCACACCTCTCCTGACTCACCCACTGCTCTCCTCAGCAGTGTATTTCGTCAGTCTGCCTGTTCTGTTCCTCACTCTGTCTCTGGTGACTCCTCTCACCCCCCGCATCTCTGGCCTCAACCCCCCCTGCTCTTGTATGCATAAATAAAAAATAAAAAAAGAGTGAATTTCACAGTATGCATATTATACTTCAAAGCTGTTTTTAAGGCACTCACATTGTTCTCTGCGATTATTCATTTATCATATAATTGAAAATATCGTTTGGGTGTCATAATTAACAGCTAAGCACTTGGATGCTCATTTCATCTCATCCTTTGTATATTTTCAGTTTTCGTATTTTCATAAAATACATCATCAAATAGTCAGGTATCTGAACCCTTGGAATAGTGGGCTCAAATTGCCGGAAAAGGTCGTCAATCCAAAAGGCTTAGTAACCACAATTTGGAGACCACCTGTAGTGGCAGGAATGGGCATAGTGCAGGTTCTCTATGACCTGAGTAGACCGGGTAAAGGAGAGAGTCCTGGAGCCCTCGGTGGCTTTTGCAGGTTTTTATTGGGATTTACCAGGTACAGGGCAGGCAGGGGTGCCTGACAAGCCTCCCAGCCCCCCAGCAAGTCTTCACTCTTTCTGGGCTCTCGGGCATTCTCGCGGCCACTGCTCTCCGCTCCTTTCGCTGTTCCATTCTCTTCTCACTTTCGCTCTGCTCTTCCATTAGTTCTCTCTGCACTGCTGGCGTCCCCGGGGACCCCGCCCTCATAAGCCCAGTCTCAGCCCAGGTGTACCTGTAACAGGGTGGTCCCCAGGAAAGGGGGAGGTTCCCTGCCCCACCCAAGGGAGGGTGGAGCTGAGTAGGAAGAGAAGCTGAAGAAGAGACTGAGGAAGAAGCAGGATGGAGCCAGGAGACCTGGAGGAGGCGCATGGAGCCTAGAGACACGTGAAGAAACTGCGCTTGTCTTTTGGTCGTGGACTGGGTGACACAGATGTGGGTGAGACCCGTGGGGAGGTGACAATGGCAGCTTTTATCTTGATGTTGATTTTGCTCTTTTCCTTCTGGGCTTGTCCAGTTGTTTGTGACCCTTTTCTGTGGGTCCTCACTGGAAGATGCTTTAGACTTGTAGCAGGCTTTGGGGCCTTGCTCTGGGCCAATCCCATATGGATGGACTTTTACCCACGAGGGGACGGGTAACTCTGGATGCTTCATTTAGAAACTGGACTCTTTGCCTTTCCTGTATTGTTTCCTAGTTTTATTAAAGTTCCTTCCCATTAAAGTCTCCTATGTTTTGTGTTGATGCGGCGGATGGCAGAACCCATGTAGAATAGGCAGGTTTGCGGGGCTTGGGCTGCCCCTCTCCCTGTCCTGTAACATACCCACCTACATAGGCCCACACCCCACTCCAGGTGCCGCCATCAGGCATGCCTTCAGGACCGCAGATCCCTCATGAATGCTAATGGCGGGAGGGCAGAAAAGCCTGATGCTTTTTCACTACACCACCCCAAGTCCGGACGCCCTCAGGAGTCTAGTAGCCCTCAGGCCCCTCCACTAGGTCGCCCCTAAGAAACCTGTGCTCGAGGCTCCCCGGCCTAACTCTGACTCCCCAGCCCTTCGCTCACAGGCCTGCACGCGCGACACAGCCGGGCCCGCTGAGCAGCCTCCTCTTCCCCGCCTCCCCGAATCCTTCCGACACCGCTCTCCAAAGCCGGGGTCCCCAAAGCGCGCGGAGCCTCGGGCCGACGGCGCCCCGCGCCCCCGGGAGGGCGGAAGCTGCACTTCCGGGCCGGAGCGGCGCAGGCGCACTAGCGAAGCGCGGCGTTCCTGCGCTCAGGGCCCCGGGGAAGCGCGGGGTCCCCGGAAAGTGAGAGTGGGCCGCGAGTGGCCGCCCCTAAAGTAAAGAGGGAGCGCGAGGAAACTGGACGGCCCATCGCGTTCCCAGGCGCGCGCGCTGCGGGCGCCAAGCCCCCGCCCAGCCTCGCTCGCCGCGCGTGGGCGGGCGCGGACGGGCGGAGTGATCGGAAGGGGCGGGGCGAAAGCGGGCTGGGGCGGGGCTGCGCGCGGGGTTGCGCGGGGGCGGGGCTGCGCGGGGCGGGGCTGCGCGCCTGGCAGGGCTGTGTGGGGGCGGGGCTGCGCGCGGGGGCGGGGCTGCGCGCGGGGGCGGGGCTGCGCGGGGCGGGGCTGCGCGCCTGGCGGGGCTGTGTGGGGGCGGAGCTGCGCGCGGGGGCGGGCTGAGCGGGGGCGGGGCTGCGCGCGGGGGTGGGGCTGCTTGGGGGCGGGGCTGCGCGCCTGGCTGGGCTGCGGGGCTGCGCGCCTGGCGGGGCTGCGTGGGGGCGGGGCTGCTCAGGGACGGGGCTGCGCGGGGCGGGGCTGCGCGCCTGGCGGGGCTGTGTGGGGGCGGGGCTGCGCGCGGGGGCGGGGCTGCGCGCGGGGGCGAGGCTGCTTGGGGGCGGGGCTGCGCGCCTGGCGGGGCTGCGTGGGGGCGGGGCTGCTCAGGGACGGGGCTGCGCGGGGGCGGGGCTGCGCGGGGCGGGGCTGCGCGGGGCGGGGCTGCGCGGGGCGGGGCTGCGCGGGGCGGGGCTGCGCGGGGCGGGGCTGCGAGCCTGGCGGGGCTGTGTGGGGGCGGGGCTGCGCGCGGGGGCGGGGCTGCGCGCGGGGGCGAGGCTGCTTGGGGGCGGGGCTGCGCGCCTGGCGGGGCTGCGTGGGGGCGGGGCTGCTCAGGGACGGGGCTGCGCGGGGCGGGGCTGCGCGGGGCGGGGCTGCGCGGGGCGGGGCTGCGCGGGGCGGGGCTGCGCGGGGCGGGGCTGCGCGGGGCGGGGCTGCGCGGGGCGGGGCTGCGAGCCTGGCGGGGCTGTGTGGGGGCGGGGCTGCGCGCGGGGGCGGGGCTGCGCGCGGGGGCGAGGCTGCTTGGGGGCGGGGCTGCGCGCCTGGCGGGGCTGCGTGGGGGCGGGGCTGCTCAGGGACGGGGCTGCGCGGGGCGGGGCTGCGCGGGGCGGGGCTGCGCGGGGCGGGGCTGCGCGGGGCGGGGCTGCGCGGGGCGGGGCTGCGCGGGGCGGGGCTGCGCGGGGCCTGGCCACCCCGGCCTGGGGCGAGCGCGCGGGGCTGACGTCTGACCGCCGAGCCGGCGGCGACCCGCGGGCCATGCTGGCCGTCCAGGGAGCGGCGATCCTGGCGCTGGTCGCCGGGCTGCCGTGGGCGCGGGCCGGAGGCGCAGGTGAGAGGCTGCGGGGCCGGGGGAGGCCCCGTTCGGAGCGGGGCCGGGGCGCGGCCTGCTGCCCCGGGGCGGGCGCGGGGCCGGCGGGGACGTGCCGGGCGGGCCGGGACCTGGGGGTGGGTCTTGTCCGCGTCCCTGGGGCGCGGCCGCCCGGCGTGGGCCGCTGGGCCGGAGCGGCGCGCCAGTCGTCGCCCCTTGCGGGTGCTGGTGTTCCAGGGCCGCCCCGATACAAAACGGGGTGCCTGGCTGTGGGTCCTCGCCCGCGCGCCTGCAGGGACTTACCCGGGCTCCACTGCGGGCGCACGCGAAAGGTTCATTCACAGGGGAAGGGCAGGTGAGGAAATGGACAGCTCAGGGAGGAAAGTGGGAGACAAAGTTTTAAATGCGTCCTCCCCGGTCCGCCGACCTGGAATCCCAAAGGCGCGCTGAGAGCTGGCCCGGAGCCCGGAGCCGGGGAGCCAGAGGGCGAGCCCCCCAAGGCCCACGTGTTTGGTTTTTATACCAACCCTGGCTGCTGAACCCCACCCTCAGGGCCCAGCCACCTTCCCTTGGGTGGTGATGGGATTTGTCTTTCCCAATGTCCTGATGGCTTTGGTCTGGGGTGGGGGTGGCGTCCACAAAGCCTGCATGGGATTAGCTCAGGACACCCTTTCCCCCTAACACTGGCACCGCAGGAACGTCCCTGCCCCCCGGATTTATGACAGAGAAATGCTCTGGCAAAGGCCCGGCGCTGGCAGGCCGCTCTGCTGCCCTTCTGACTAGTTAGCCGAGGTCCTGAGCGGAATGGTTGACTTTGTAGTGGCTGGGGGTACCCGAGGGAAAACAGCCCCTCGGCACCCAGGGCGGGAGTCTAGGAGGTCTGTGAGGCCGCCTTATGGGTTCGGAAGACTTAATTGCTTAGAAAACCGCTCCCAGTTTGGTGCAGGGCATCCCAAGTCTTCAGTGACGCCACAGATGGAGGGTATAACATAGTGTATGTGTCCCAGGGCTTGGTGCGGCCGGTCGTAACTTCTTTGAGGTCTTTTGTTGATACAATGTTTGCATTAAGTTCGTATTAGCCTTCGTCTAAAAAAACTTCCCATATTTTTCATGTCAAATTAACATTCCAGGAGGATGTGTGTCAAGAGCCTAATTTAAATCTAGTTTAGAAGAGAGCTGCTAAAATAAATAAAATGCACAATTAAGAATGCTTTTTTTTTTGCATTCTTAATTGTGTCAGGCAAAATTCTTAAGTGTTTTAAAGGTATAAACTCATTTAGCTTTCAGAACCTCCCTCCACACTATAGTCTCATTTTATAGATGAACAAACTGAGGCTTGGGAGATTGCCTTGCCCAAGGCCCAAGGCGTGGAAATCTGACCCCAGAGCTCTGGGATTTAACTGACTAGACTATTTCCTAAAGACCAAGCAATTTAAGTTCTCAATTAACCATCTGTATAGTAAGCACCTAGTTATCATTTATCTTTTGTGTAACATCTTTCTTTCAAAGTGACAATACTTTTCTTTCAACGTGACAATAATGTTCATAACTGAAGGAAAAAATCAATCCTAACCTGAGATCATAATGTTGCTTTATCTTTAAAAGCCTTAAAAATATTCATATCTTTAAACCTAGTAAATGCAATTCTGGGAACCTAGTCTAAGAAAATAATTAACTATATGGGCGGAAACTACTATCTGTGCAGATGTATGTGTTTGGGTTTATGTCAGATTTAAAAAAGCAAACTCTTTCTGGTCATTAAGATGAATATGAAAGGTTGGAAACAACTAATTATATAAATAGAAGCATTGGATAAAGTGCCATGTTTTGTGCTAATGAGTGAAATAAATTTTAAAAAGATTTTGCTAATACTAATACAGAGTCTAGGAGAAGTAAAATCTTGTTTAATAACTATTTCCAAGTTCACGTCTATTTGTCAGTTATTGATTCCTAGAATGCCAAGATTCCTCTAAACTAAGTCCAGGGTCTCCATCACTTTGCAGCAGTGTATTCCTGAGGATCAACGATGGACATTAGTAGAATTATAATCTTCTAAACAGGATATACCACAGATGCCACCAAATCTTTTGTTAACCCCTCTAAACCTCCTGGGTCCATGCCTGCCATGTTCCACTTGAAATCACTTTCCTTTGGCTGCATAAGACCTACAAAATTCTAACAACTGGGATGAGAATTAGACTTAGAGAAGTGGGCTAAGGGGAAGTATTCTGTTCAGGGAGGAAGTCTCAGGAAGTATGAGTGTAAACAGAGATTTGAGGGTGGGGAGACTTAGTGCATATCTCCCCCAATTTAGAGAATTTCCAGAAAATGTTTTCTCAGATGTCTACCCATTTGATTCCATACCATAATGTTTCTAACTATAGAAAGCAGGGGAAGCAGATCCAATAAAGAAAATTCTACACAAGGACCCCAGTGGTAGAAAATCTGCAGGGAGATAATGTGCTTCACCTGGGCAGAAATAAAGGCTAGATATACTGAAGGAACAAGAAATACCTTTAAAAGTAGGTCTCTTAAAAAAAGTAGCATATAGTGAAAGATCAGCCCTTTGTTGTATTGAGAAAGATCTATGAATCCAATTTTGTGCTAAGTGTTCTGAAAGATATAGACCTTTTTTTAATATATAGTTTTATTTTTTAATATTTTATTTTATATAATTCTTACCTTCTTTTTTTTTAAGGTTTTTTATTTTTTTAACAGAGGCATGTTTTATTTATTTGTTTGTTTGTTTGTTTATACAAGCACTGGGTACAGTCAGAAGCGCGGGAGGGTGAGAGAATTCACCAGAGCCAGAGCGGGGAGCAGAGCAGGCAGAAGGACCGAGGTACGAAGGACCGAGGTACACTGCTGAGGGGAGCAGCGGGTGGCAGGAGAGGTCTGCGCGCCATGCGGGACCCTCCTCCGGTGGCCGGGGAGCAGCCGGGGATCGAACTGGTACTGCAGAGGCTGCGGGCAGCTTCGCAACCCAGCGCTCAACTGCTGCGCCACCGGGGAGGCCCAATAATTCTTACCTTCTTAAGGAATTTGCAGTCTGCCTGGAAAATCCTGCTCAAAACAGAGAAGCAGTCCTTTTAAAATCATCTTTCATTCAACACGTTTTGACAGGCCACTAAATGGGTGTGCTGTGCTGAGTCCATCCTCATCCATGTGAAATTGAACAGTACAGATTAATGACATAGAATGAGCTGTGTAGGGGGGAACACTTTCTGTAAGGGGTTGGGCTTGAGCTGGGTCTTGGAGGATCTGGCTGACCAGAGAGGAAGAGCACTGCAGATTGGTGGGGCCAGAAAGACAAGTGAGAAGAGCAGACAGCCAACTGGGGGAGGGTTTGTTCTAAAAGTATAAAAAATAAAGGTCTTTCTATGGAAGTCCTTAAAAATCAACAGAGGGCTGGCCTTCCCTGGTGGTGCAGGCCATTGCCGCCATGCTGTGGAGCTGTCGGCGTCCTCTGCAGCGCCGGTTCGATCCCAGCCGGCCAGTGAGGGTCCCACATGGTGCGCAGACCTCTCCTGTCTCGCCTGCTGCTCCCCTCAGCAATGTATTTCGTCAGTTTGCCTGTTCTGTTCCCCGCTATGTCTCTAGTGGGTCCTCTCACCCTCCCGCGCATCTGGCCCATATCCTGGCTCTTGTATAAATAAATAAATCTTTAAAAAAAATAAAATAAACAGAGGGCTTCAGACTTTGGGTGTTCCCCCTTCAAGTTTCCCATGGGGTTTGACCCAAGTGATAAACATTCATGTTTCTATCTCAATTTCGTTATGTGAACATTAGTTCCTGGGAATGGCTGTGAAGAACTGAAATCTCTTCCTTTCTGTGCTCTTGGGGGTCTGCAAAGCACAGCTTCACCTCAGAACTTGGACTGTGACGCCATCTTGAGGCTTTTAAACAGTTGGCCCCTGTATCCTTTACATCAGTATCACTTCCAAGACCAGTGAAAATTCTTTTATACAGAGACTATTTTTTTCAGGTCAAAAAATTAGCAGCCTCCCTATGGTAAGAGTAATTATTAAGGTGATTGGGCCTTTTTTTCCCCCAGATTTTTTTCTCCAATGACTTGTAATACACATTTGATGACTGGAAACCTGTACAACTCCAATAAACATTTTGGTTTAAGAAAGGGATTTTTAGAGACTTTGTTATCTTTGAATGTATTCATTCTTTACTCAGTGATATGAAGAGAAGAGTAATATTTTTTAAAATAAAATAAAACCACCTTCTTTTTTGTTGCCTTTATAGGGGAAAACAGTCTAGAATCTCCTCAGAACGTCACAGTCGACATCATCGATGACAACTTTACCCTGATGTGGAGCAGCCCCAAGTCTGTCAGAAATGTGACTTATTCAGCAGAGTATCAAATGTATGTGGCTCTCTTACTGACCTGCCAGAATAATCTGAACCATTTTTATAAATTTAACACTATGATTTTGTTCAGATTTACTAAATGTTTTTTGTTTTCCATTTTATGTCTACTTTTCATAGTATTTATAACTTCAAATCTACAAATAGAGACTTAGTCAAATTCATCTTTGGGCATTGAAGCTAATGAGATTTTGGGATGAGGGTGGTAACAGTGCTAGTCCACACCATACCACTACTGATGGGTGTTCCACCATCTTTACACATAAATTAGAGTCTGGACTAGAGCATACCTTGAGGATATGGGAGGACTCCCCAGAGTCTTGGAATAAATAGTTCAGCAAGCACCCTACCTCAGGCCTTCCTCTGAACTCCATCTGACACAATGTTTTAATTTTAGATACAAGTTATTAACATCATCAGTATTGGACCCTGCATGTCCAAGATCAGATGTTTCTGGTGTTTCTGCCTCCCCTGCAGTGTCCCCTCCCTACTTAAGAGTCACCACAAGGAGAGGTGGGCAGAAGGAAGGATTACAGGGAGAAGCGCAGCTCAGGGAGGGTAGGACTGGACTTTGTGTGTTGAGGTCTCAAATGCTAACCATGTTCATGAAGGAAAAGGCAGTGAATTGGGCAGTAAAGAAGCAGGGCCTCCAGAACGAGGATCCCCGACTATAGCCACAACCCCGCACTATTGTTCTCCAGCTGATTGTTCATAAAACTGTGAGATTCATCTAATCTCATACCTTTAGAAGTTTGCATATTTGTGTACACAAACATACATGTCTACACAGATGTGGTTTTTCTTAGCACTGAGAAGAATTTTTATCTAGAGAGTTCCAAATGAACATTATTACCAATTGTGATTGTGGCCTTCCTTCAGCATTTTCTCCTTAAACAGCTGCTTCAGACATAAAAATTATTTCATATATCCTTACTGAAAGTTACCCTTATGAAAAGAACAGTCATATTCTTGTTCCTTCACCTGTTGTATTGCTTACACTAAATTCTGCAATGTATAATAATCTGTCTTTTAAGCTGCCATTCTGCATGTTTAGCATCAAATGCATTATTTCAGTGTGTTCTTACTCTAGTCTGTTCTGCTAGCTTTACAAACAATTGCCTTGTAAAAATATATCACTGCAAGTTTGGGGAGTTGGTGTAGTGTGGTGTGGATCTGAGCCAGGGCGCTTGGGATTTAATCCATCCCTGCCCCTTCTTCTCTCAGGTATAGTTTCCTTATCTACTAATTGGAGACAAAAATTAATATGACATAAGTATTTTACTATCCAAACTGGGATGCTTTAGGGAGTGAGCACAGGCTCTTAATTTTAAATAAACAGAAACAAGCTTAAACCAGGACCAGGACACCCAACTCAAAAGGTTGTTAGGGGTCTTTTGAAAATGCTCAGAGTGGCGTGGCCTTAGTGGTCAGCTGAGTGTAGTTAATAGCAGCAGCACACAAGTTTTTGTTTTCAATCACATTTATTACTCTTATCAGAAGTGACTCATATAGCACAGTGGCCTCACACCTTTATTTTTCATGGTGACACAATCCCAGGCAGTTGTTATAAGCTCTGCTTTTCTAAGTGGTATTAGTACTATTTAGGGCAAAAGTCCTCACTGACCCAGAAATGACATGAATGGACAAAATTCCAGAATGAGGTGCAGGTGCTGGGGTGATCAAAGATCTGGGCAGGCCACCGCCCCACCTCGAGGGCAGCCAAGGGGAGGGAGCAAGGGCTCAACATACCCGGGAAAACCAAGTGGCCCCTGTGACACCCTTTATAAAGGTCAGGCTGGCAAAGGAGTCTCTGATGATCAAAAGTGAGAATTAAATAGGAGGTGGCAATCCGGTGGGTCCTCTCACTTCCTCTTCTTGGTGGGATACGGTTTTTCTGCAAGTGGAACCGGGACAGTCCCTGCACATTCTGGCTCCTGCGTGAGTGGGGCACCTCACAGTGTTCGGTCTGACCTCGGGTGTGCCTCGCGACAGTGTTCCATCGTGTTCTCGACATGGTGGTTGGTGCATGACGATCCACCAAGAAATCCCTCTGCCTTGCCACTGATGGTGGGTACATACCTTTCTGGGGTGGGGCTCGTTCTCCCAGGTGTTCCAAGGTCCTCATTGTCATTCCTGTGTCCTAGCACAGGCTGGTCAAGGTCAAGGCTCTGGATGGAGTCAGCTTCTAGGACACCAGATGGGGACAGGAGGGACAAGCTGCTGCGAAAGCCCAGTTTGTTTTTTTTAAATAGTGTTTCTCAGAACACAGCCGTAGGCTGCTGGGGTAAGAGAGAGGAGACTCGTGAATTAGCTCTTAGGATCCCAGTGTCTGTGGAACACGGGTGACCACAGCAGCGCCCGTAGTTATGGCTGGAGCTGTTTCCTAGGCACGTAGGGGTTCTGTTCACTCTTTTCATTCAGCAAATACCTTTGTTGCTTAGAATACATCAGTGACTGGGAGAGACAAAAGATGGCATGGAGTTATATTATGAGCCTGGTTTTAGGAAATGAATTTTTTGTATGAGCAGTTACATACTTGTTCTCAAAGCACATGTATTCTCCTCCAAGAACTGTATGTGGTGACTTTTTGCTTTCTTAAGAAAATATAAAAACAGCTCCCTCTGCTGTTGCTCCCGTACCAGCAGAAGCATTTTTCATAGATGGTCGGTGACTTCTCCCAGAGCAGGAAAGACTCTAAAGAGACGCCTGAGGTCATAGAAAGGGTCAATTGTCACTTTTTATAAGGTTTTCTGTTTGTAGTAAGAGTTCTCCAGGTGAGTGAACCATCAACATGTGCTGGCTTTGTGCCTGTAACTCATTTTATTTTGACCCTGTATCCCCTGATTTAAAGAGGTTTATATACTGTGCCCTCTTCCAGACTTTCTTATGTCACCTGCTTTCTTAAAAATTGTATTTGCTGATAAATACTAATTTGCAGGGGGAAAAAAACTGTCTGAATTTTTAATTAAAATTTTAAGAATATGAGCTTTAAAAAATTAAATTCTAAAGTGGAAGAGTGTTTAAATTCAGGTAAAGTTTGCTGTATATCTTTGAAGAATGTCCCTGAGACTTTGCTAGGGCTTGTACTGAATCTGTCTGTTGCTCTGGGAGGGATGATTACTTTAATAATGCTAATTCTTCCTGTCCGTGTACAGGGAATAGCTTTACATTTCTCTTTGTCTTCTACTTCTTTTAACAGTGTCATAGAGCTTTTGTTGTACAGTTTTTGTGCCTCCTTTGTTAAGTTTATAATTAATTTTGGTGCGAATGTGATTGCGATTGTTTCTTGATTCTATCCTCTTCTAGTTAGCTGTTTCTAGAAAGCCACACAACAGATTCTTGCATGTGGATTTTGTAGCCTGCCACTTCACTGCACCGATTCATTGTTTCTAATAGATTTTTAGTGGAATCTTTAGGGTTTTCTATGTATATTATGTCATCTGCAGGTAGTGAGTTTCACTTCCTCTTTGCCAGTTTGGATTCCTTTTGTATCTTTCTCTTGTCTAATTGCTCTTATTAGGACTTCCATGTTGAACAGTAGTGGTGAAAATGGACATCCGTGTCCTGTGCCTTAGCTTAGAGGAAAAGCTTTCAGTTTTTCACCATTGAATATATATGGTGTTGGCTGTGGCTTGTCATGTGACTTTTACTGTGTTGAGATGTGTTTCTCCTATCCCCATTTTTTGGATAGTTTTTTTTTTTTTTAAAGATTTATTTATTTATGCACACAAGAGCTGAGGTACAGGCCAGAGATGCGGTGAGTGAGAAGATTCACCAGAAACAGAGTGGGGAACACAGGCAGACTGACTGAAATACACTGCTGAGGGGAGCAGTGGGCAAGACAGGAGAGGTCTGCTGCGCCATGTGGGTAGCTCCCTGGCTGGCCAGGGATCGCACTCGTGCTGCAGAGGCTTCGGATTGCTTCATAGTGCAGTGCTTAACCCCTTGCGACACCAAGGAGGTCCCGAGGGTTTTTAATTATCAATAGATGAGGAATCTTTTCAAGTGTTTTCTGCATCTATTGATAAAACAGTTCTGGAGGTGTCTCAGAAAATTAAAAGTGGATCAACTATATGATCCATTAATTCCATACCTAGGTATCTACCCAAAGGATGAAGAAACACAAATTCGAAGAGATTATCCACTCCAGTGATCATTGTAATAGTATTTATAATAGCCAAGTTGTGGATACAACCTAAGTGCCCAAAGACACATGAGTGGTTTAAGAAAATGTAGTGTATATGCACAATGGAATACTACTCAGCTATATTTTTAAAAAGAGGTAAATCTTGACTTTTTGGACAAAATGGATGGAACTAGAGGGATCATGCTAAGCAAAATAATTCAGGAGAAAGGCAAATATTGGATGATTTCACTCATGTGTAATATAAAGAGACAAAACAAAGGAACAGACAAAACTAAACCAAAGCAAACCCTCAAAATCTGTAGACTAGAGGCCACCAGAGAGCAGGGATCGGGGGGGGGGGAAGCACCCACTGGACTCTGCTGGAGGACTTGGATGGTGTGTGTGGTGTGGGACATAACATCTGAAGAGAAGTGAACCTGTACCCCTAATCATATGTAGAGTTGTAAACCAATGTTACCTCAATAAAAAAAGATACATTTTTTTTTAAATAATAA
Organism: Talpa europaea; assembly: GCF_964194135.1. Taxonomy (NCBI): domain Eukaryota; kingdom Metazoa; phylum Chordata; class Mammalia; order Eulipotyphla; family Talpidae; genus Talpa; species Talpa europaea. The sequence continues at coordinate 140,284,516 of NC_140070.1, forward strand.
TAATAAAGGAAGTCTCCAATGTTATTCCCCACCCACAGGAAAAAAAAAAGATCTAATGCTGCAACTGTGGATTAGGCTTGACGAAAATTCCTTCTCATGGGATAGTTTATCTGCCTGGTAAGGTAATGGGTCTTAACAGGCAACATCCATGAAATCGAGTAAGTCCATTTTCTGCCGCTGCCTTCACTTCAGCCTGTTCCTCTGTAACAGCATGTCCTACAGGCTCGCCCTCAGCCTTGACTGTTCGTCTTCTAGAAGAATCTAGTATCACACAACTATTTTGAAGAAACCTGACAGTAAAATGACTTTTATCTTTCACTTCTTTCTCTTAACAGGCATTAACCCAGGTAGAAGAAATAGCTACTTTAATTGGCTTTGTAATGTTACTGAACAGAAACGTATTTGCCACACTTTTGTATTTATACATTCTTTTGCTTTTTTATTTTAAAGGCATGGAATAAATAATTGGTTGGATTTGCCTGGGTGTCAATATGTTACTGGTACCAGATGCAACTTTTCTTCCCTCAAGCCAAATGTCTATGTGGAAATTCATTTGCGTATAAGAGCAGAAAAAGGAAACAGCACTTCCCCGTGGTGTAAAGTGTACTCGTTTGTACCTTTTAAGAAAGGTAGGAAAACGCATTACGGTCTTTATTAAATGTTACCAGAGGGGCTTCTTGCCAAATCCATTCATTTGATGTAATACCACCTGTCTTTGTAAAACAAGAAGAAAGTTTTCCTTAAACCCTTATTTCCTTCCTGTGGAACCCCATTTTTCTGCTGTCCCTAATACCAGTGGTTCTCAAAGTGTGGTCCCTACAACCCTTTTAGGAGATGGTAAAGTCAAAACTATTTTTATTAATTCTAGGACTGACTTGCCTTTTTGTTGTCATTCTGTCATGAGTATGGTGCAGTTTTCCAGAGGTTGCTGTGTGAGGTTGTGACAGAAATGCAGAAGTAGCTGGCGATACATCTGTCTTCTTTATGAAGCCAAACATTAAAGAAATTTGAACAAAATAATAGCGCCACTCTTCTCACTAAGTTTTTTGTTTGTGGAAAGGTCATTTTTTTTTACAACAAATACCATGTTGTTACCATGTCATAGTTTTTTTTTTTTTTTTTAAGATTATTTATTTTTAAAGGTTTATTTATTTATTTATTTATTTATTTATTTATTTATTTATGCAAGCACTGGGTACAGTCAGAAGCGCAGGAGAGGTCTGCGCACCATGTGGGACCCTCACCCAGCGGCCGGGGATCAAACCGGTGCTGCAGAGGCTGCGGGCAGCTTCACAGCCCAGCGCTCAACCGATGCGCCACCGGAGAGGCCCTCATAGAGTTTTTTAATGAATTCAGAAGTATTCAAATTTTTTATCAGTGTTCATGTTTAATATGCCAAATTTTATTATTTTACCTGTATGTCACAAGTTCCTTGAGACCCTCAATTAGTTTAAGAGCAAGACCAAATATTTTGAGAACCCCTGCTGTATAACCAGGATGTAGGGTCAGGTCAGGACTGGTTTTCTGATCCAGCAGAGTGGGTAAAGGAGAAGTCAGAGTCCTAGAGCCCTCAACAGGTTTTCAGGCTTTTATTGGGGTTCACCAGGCATATGGCAGGCAGAGGTGCTGGGAGGCCGGGAGGATGGCAGGCCTCCCAGCCCCCAGCAAATCCTCACTCTGTCTGGGCTCTCTGGCGTTCTCTCTGCTTCTCTGCTCTTCCGTTCATTCTGTTGCTTCTCTGCTTCTGCTGGCGTCCCCGTGACGCTGCCCTTAAAAGCCCAGTCTCAGCCCAGGTGAATCCCATCTACCTAGGCCCACACCCCACTCCAGGTGCCCGCCATCAGGCCTGCATTCAGGACCGCCAGGATCCATCATCAATCCTGATGGCGGGAAGGCAGAAAAGCCTGACGTTTTTCCTTACCCTACACAGGACATGGAAGAATTGTCTGTACCCCCTTTCTCTACTCCTCCCTCCACTCTCTTCAGCCTCGCTTCCTTCCTCACAGCAATGCCAAGTTCAGTCCCAGTGCTCTGCTGACTCTGGGCCTCTGTCGCATCTATCTGATCACCACTGCCTGTGCGCGAAGTGTTTTTAGGGCACTGCACCTCTGCTCACCTGTCTCTCTCGACCCAACTGGCTGCTTTCCCCTTGTCTCCCAAGCCTGCCAGTGCTGCAGCGCTGTGGGGCTCAGGCACTGGGACTCCTCTGTCCCCTCTCATTCGTGACCTGACCACTTTCAGCACCAGCAGTTACCCCATGACCCCAAGGCAGCACCCTCACATCTTCTTGCACCGTTAGACTTGCATGGCCAGCTGCAGCCAGCACTCCGCTTCATGTCTCACAGTCAGCACACGTTTACCCCAGCCATGTAAACGAAGCTCCTGATTTCCCCCTCAAAACCTTCTCTTCTTGCAGATTTTTTCCATCTCCATTAATGACATCACCTGTTTTTGCTCAGGCCAAAAGCCTCGCTCCGTGGCCATCTCCTCCTCACAGCCCACGTGCACCCAGTCAGTCCATCAGCAAATTCCTAATGAGCTGCTTTAAACTATGTCCTGAACCCTCACCCACCCCCACCCATCACCCTGCATTTCCAGAATGTAGGTCAGGTCAGGACACTCATCTCAGCCCCCAGAACTCCACAGCCTCTACTCGAGAGAGATTCTTCTTAAGAGTCTGTTCTCATTTCCATCCACTTAGCCCCTTGTGTCTTGGTCATGCCTGTTCCTTCTTAGGGCCCGGATGTGATGCACCCTCAGCCTGGCATGCTCATCCCTAGACACCTGTGTGACTCACTCCCTCCTTGATTTGGGAGTCAGCTGCCATGTCTCAGAGAGGCTTTTCCTGACAAACTTCTCTACAGAGGCCTTGGCTGCCATTCTCTGTGCCTTAATGTGTCTGTCTTTTTCCTCATAGCACACATAACATTATGTTCCTGTGCTCACTTGGGACTTTTTGCCATTTCTCACCCTAAAATGCAAACTCCCTGAGCAACTTTCTCTGTTGCACGACATCAGCATGATTTGTTGAGTGACTGTTTTGGCATTGTGTTAATGAAGTGTTTTGATATTCACAGCTCAGATTGGTCCTCCAAAGGTACATTTAAAAGCTGAAGATAAAGCAATAATAATAAACATCTTTCCTCCTGGAACAAAAAAAAGTATCATGTGGGCTACGGATAGTAACAGGTTTATATACCACTTGGTCATCTGGAAAAACTCTTCAAGTATGGAAGTAAGCATTATTCTTACCTTTGAGGTGGGAGAAAAATGTGGATTGATTTAAAAATTACTTCTAAAATTTGACTTTATGCTTTGTGAAATAACAGACTTCTAATTTTTTGTTATAGGAAAGGACTCAAACTGTTAATTCTGAAGATAAAATTTATAAACTCTCACCAGAGACTACTTATTGCTTAAAAGTCAGAGCACACTATAAATTTGGTCCACGGAGCAAAACTGGTTTATATAGTCCAGTATATTGTATAAATACCACAGGTAAGGAGGAAATTTTGCTTTAGATTCCATAACTAATCTGTATATATACAGGTTGGCAATTTATTTATTTTGGCATTTTTTCCATAGTTTCTGAAGTCACAGGATGGTTTAATAGTTATTAAGGCTAAAGTATTATAACCATATTTACATAAGAAGAAATGTTACTTGGAAACATTTTACTCTAAAGTAAAAAAAAAACTCTGCTTATAAGTCAGAGTATTTTCTGATGACAAAATAAACTTCATTGGTTCAGAATCCCCCAAAAGGGGAGGTAGTTGCTAGAATGGTCTTCTAAAAAGCTGTATGCCTTCAAAAGTGAAATGTTAAAATCTGAAGTATTTCCTTAGCTAACAATTAAGGTTGAAAGGTAGGGATTCAATTATTTTAGTTATAAACTTCCTTTGCTTTATTTTTAAAATCAAACAATGCAGAAATATTTAAATGTTCAAGCCTTCCTGTCCGGCCTCCTCACCCTCAGTTGCATTTAGACACAGACACAGTTTGGGAAAGTTATTTTTTAAATCGATATATTTTACGACTTCCTTATTGAATCGCATGTTTTGAGAATCTCTTTATGTCTCAGTACATATAGATCTATTTCTTTTAAATGGCTGCACATCACACTGTGCGTATGCAGGGTACCATAGCTACTACCTCATAGTGATAAAACACTATCCCTTCCTTTTCTTGCCCTTGCTGTCAAAAATTCTTACAAATTACATTTTCTCACTAGAATAAAACTGTATGCTTGTTCCTATATTCTTTGTCTTCCAGTTGAAAATAAACTGCCTCCACCAGAAAATCTAAGAATCGAGGCTAAAAATCACAGCTATGTTCTTAAGTGGGATTACCTGTATGAAGGCATGACCTTTCAAGCTCAATGGCTTTTGTAAGTGCTGGTCCATAAATTTCCTTTTGCCCAGTTTATTTTCACCAGTTTATTCTGCTGTTTTTTCCTCTTCTTTGCACTTGCAGCTCCTTGAATGCTGATTGAAAGGTGGTTGTGATATATGGGAAACAAGATCTTTAATTCTAGCCCCAGCTCAGCCAGTAACTAACTGGATGACATGGCATTAAATCACTTAACCTCTTTTGGCCTCAGCTTCTTCATTTGTAGAAGAAAGTTGTAAAATGTTGTAAAGGGTGTGTTCTAATAATGTCTAGTGTTCTTCCTCTCGTTAAAAAAGGTGTGATTCTAGCTATGTCTGTTAATTCCCCGATCTGGAGTGCTTGACCTCGGATCCTGGTCTTCAGAACTCACTTCTTCCACAATTCCTTGAAATGATCCCAGTCCCGCCTCTCTGACTTGTTCTATTCAAGTAAACCTCTCCATTTTCTTTATCATTTCAGTGGCTGTGACAGATTTTTTTAGTAATTACTCTAGTGGGAAGTTAAGAAAGAAAAGTGTGTTTTATGTGGCTGGGTCAGTATTAGCTAAATACAGATGACGTATATGAAAGTGGGGGCGAACTGCAGTAGATTGTGTTGTCTGGGAAGGATAAACAGGGGGATGGGCAGAGGAAAATCAAGTGAAAGGAGAAGTGGATTCTGGGGAGGAAGGGGTGGGAAAGAAAGATAACAGGGAGCTCGGAGGATTAGAAGGACAAAGCCAAGTATAGGTAAAGCAGAAATGGAGTGAGAAGAGGGCCTCCCCTGGTGGCACAGGCAGTTGAGCGCCGTGCTGTGAAGCTGTCCACAGCCTCTACAGCACTGGTTCGATCCCCGGCCTACAGTGAGGGTCCTAAATGGCATGCAGACCTCTCCTGACATGCCCGCTACTCCCCGCAGCAGTGTATTTCGTCAGTCTGCCTGTTCTGTTCTACGCTCTGTCATCTTGCCTGTTCTTGTATAAATAAATAAATAAATAAATCTTTAAAAAAAAAGAAAAGAAATGGAGTGAGAAGAAAGGCTGGGAAGAAACAGGGAAAATGAGGATAAAGGGAAGTCAGTATAGATATGATCTCAATTTCTTTCAATTCTTTAGGGTTAGTATTGAACCAAGACCAGTTTGTAAGGAAAGCCTTTCACATGCCTGTGTATGCATGGCATACACACAGACATACACACGTAGGTACATATACATACCACGGACTGACAAGCAAGCTGCACCATAGTCTCTGAGTATTTCAGAAGTATGTGAAATTATAGGGCCACAGAATAGAGGGCTAAGGGTTTCTGATGGTCTCCTCAAGTTTCTTTGGGGTACTTGGTATACTGCAGAGCACTGAAGGAATTACAAAGATACAGCAGAAGAAAATGTGCTGCTAGGGCCTCCCCGGTGGCACAGCGGTTAAGCACTGGGTTGCGAAGCTGCCCTCAGCCTCTGCAGCGCCGGTTCGATACCCGGCCACGGGGGGAGGGTCCCACATGGCACGCAGACCTCTCCTGCCGCCTGCTGCTCCCCTCAGCAGTGTACCTTGGTCCTTCTGCCTGTTCTGCTCCCTGCTCTGGCTCTGGTGAATTCTCTCACCCTCCCACACTTCTGACTGTACCCAGTGTTTGTATAAATAAAATAAATAAATCTTTTTTTAAAAAAAATGGTCGAATTATCAATATAAAAAAAAAAAATGTGCTGCTGACACTGCACAGCAAAGTGTGATTTAGGACTGAGGAGCGATATACAAATGAGACCTACTGAAAACTGAGGGTATGGACGTGGAAGGGGCTGGAGAGGCCAAAGAAGTCATTTGGGAGGCTTGAAGACCTGACCAGGGTGCCTTGATGTCAGGTCAGATGTTTTACACTTGGTACCCTCAGCGCAGCTCTGAAGAGACAATAGACATAAGCAGCCTTGAGCACAGATAGTAAAAATGTAGTAAAATAATGAGGACAAGATGAGTTTGGTGTATTTGTTACCTTTTTAACACAATGTTTTGATTTGTAAGTCTATATAATTTCATTTTTGCTGATGCCCGTGTTTAACGACTGGCTTGCAGCTGTCCTGTGTGCTGCTAAGTGTGCCTGGCATGCCGCACCTCACCACACCTGGAGTAGGAGCTCATAGAGGTTTTCCTCTATGAGTTTTCCTCTATGTGTTCACATAGGTTTTCCTCTATGTGTTCACTCTATTGCAAAATTCTTGAGGGCAGGAACCATTAGCCTCTGACACCTCAGCACCATACAGAATGGCTAGCATTCATAGATCTTGATAAATATATATGGGATGAATGTATTTGGAATAAAACAATGTTTTTGTCTTCAAAGTGCCTACTTAAAAAGGTTTCGTGGGAGCCTTTCAGATAAATGGAGACAAATACCGGCCTGTGAAAATGTCAGAACAACCCAGTGCGTCTTTTCTCAACATGGTTTCCCAGAAGGAATGTACTTTGTCCGTGTGCAAGCATCTGATGGAAATAATACATCTTTTTGGTCTGAAGAGAAGCAATTTGATACTGAAATACAAAGTAAGCCCAGAGTGTTTACTTAAGATTGTAACCCTCCATCTGGTGCAGGCTAAGACTGTTTTTCTGGTCTCAACTGAACACACTTCTTTATGCCTCTTCCAGTTGTCATCTTCCCTCCGGTCATCACCCTGAAGCCCATCAGCAAGGATTCTCTGCAGGTCTATATCAGCGCCCCAAAAGATTCAGAAAACAGGCCAGTGGACCAGTATTACACCTTCATTTATGAAATTGTCTTCTGGGAAAATACTTCAGATGCTAAGGTAAGAAGACTAAGTGTTACAATTTTGTAACTTAGAGTTAGAACGATGATTTGGGTGTAAGCAAAGCTTGATGTCAAAATTCTAGGGAGATTTTTCAATTTTCTAACTCTATGATCAGCTTAGATGTACACAAGGGGAGAACGGGAGCAATTCTCCAGTTACAAGTCACCTCCATGTGCGCCCCAGTTTGCTTTTTAAATTCAGCTCCCTGAGTCCATTCCTCCTCACTCAGAATCTCTGGGAGTGGAACTCAGAATTTGCGTTTTTAGTAGGAGCCCCAGATTTTCCTCTAAACCAGGGTTTCTCGGCACCGTTGACATTTGAATGGACTGGTTCTTGGTTGTGACTGCTGTGTGACTACTGTGTGACAGATGCCCAGCGACATCTCTGCCCACTGGGTGCCAGCCTCCCAGTTACACCCACCAATGAAAGCTCCAGATGGTGCCAGCTCTCCCCAGGTGGGGGGCGAGAATAGGGCCATGGGGACAAAAACTGACTCTTAGTAGGTAAAATAGTCTTAGAGACGTCAGTGGTTTGTCTTTGCCCCCAGGAGGAGAGCATGCCTCCAGATTTCAGCTCAGCCCAACAGAATCTTATTCCTCAGTATTTAACTTCATGCTGGCAGAGGGATTAGAGAAAAATTGTTTAAAGAGACAGTTTAGGGCCTCCCTGGTGGCGCAAGGGGTTAAGTCTCAGAACTACCAAGCTGTCACCAGCCACTGTAGCACAAGTTTGATCTCCGGCCAGGGAGCTACCCACATGGCGCAGCAGACCTCTCCTGTCTCCCTGCTGCTGCCCTCCACAGTGTATTTCAGTGGATCAGTCTGTTCTGCTCTCTACTTTGTCTCTGGTGAATCCTCTTATCCCCCATACTTCTGGCCTATACCCCAGTTCTAGCATGCATAAATAAACAATAAACAGACAAGTCCACAACATCAGACATTCCATATTATTCCTGATAACTTTTCCCTCATGAAATTAAAGTCGAGGGATCAACCTTCAAAAATCATGCACAGTTGAGCTGGTAAATTCTCTGACTTCATTTTCTTTTGGAAGACTAAGAAAATTGCAATGACTTGGCTACTTTCATTTGAACTGTCTGAACACTGTAACCAGAATGTAAAGTACCACGTACCACAGCCAGTTCTCTGTTACCCCTCAGTGAGGGGCAAGTTTGTGTCTCAGGCTACCAAATTGTGCAGTCTTAGGCAAGGCACTTTGCCTCAGTGAGATTTTATTTCCTCTTCATGGAAACTAAAATTTTTTAAAGGATGATTGTAAGGCTTAAAATGAGGGAATGTATATGAAAATACCTAGCACATCTCTTGACAAACAATACCAATTCAGTAACTCCTAGTTACCATCCTGGCCTGCGCTGATTTACTGGGCCTGCTGTGTAGCAGGCCCTGTGCTGAGTATTTCACACGGCTTGTCTCAGTCTTTCTTCAGAACAGCCCTGCCAGACAGCAGGGTCTGGGCTATAACTGTGAGCGTGACGTGAGCAGAGGCCTTAAAAACGCACATGTGTGGTTTTGCCTGGCTCCTGCGCTGCTCCTGATTGCCAGAAAGGATGCATGCTCGGCATGGCCTCTGCTCCAAGGATGAGAGACTATGGGGCACCTAACCCTGACCCTCAGCCTCAGGGAGCTAGCACCCCAGCCAGTCTGTCCTGAGTGGGGAAACATAAACAGCACACAACATTACATGAAGCTACTTTGTTGTGGTTATTTTGTAATGTCTTATTGCATCACACTTACACAGACAGGAGTAATAATTCTCCTTTTGCGGCCCTGAAATAGGACCCTGAGAAGTTAAATAACTTGCCTAAGGCCACGTGCTGTGAGCAGTTCCTTAATGGAGGCAGTTAGCAGCCCGAACGCCAAATCTTAACATTTCGGCCTCTCAGCAGAGGTGATACAGTGGCCCTTAAACAAGCCGGCTTGTAGTCAATGATGAATTAGCGTTGTCCTGGGGGTACACGTGCTTTCTGGGCAGTGACATTTTTAACTTTCTGATGTGTTTATAGCGTCTTGTCCAGAACAGGCTGATACTCCTTAAATGTGATACCAGTGAAGTATTTGGTAGAGGCTGGTCATAGGTTAAGTATTTGAAAAATTCAGAAAATAGATAATCCCTCACTGATTTCATGAAGCGACTACATTTTATCAATAATTTACTTACTCTTTTTACAGAGCACACTCCTGAAGAAAGCTGATTTTACTATCCCGAACTTGAAAGCGCTGACCGTATATTGTGTCAAAGCCAGAGTCCTCGTGGAAGAGGAGAACAGAACCAGCGTCTTCAGTGGTACTATGTGTGAGAAAACGATGCCAGGTCAGACTCTTTCACTGTGCCTTTCTTTTTAATGTAACTAGACAATCACAATAGTTTGATTCATTGAAATTGTACACTGTTTTCATAATTCCCTTTAATATTACTCTACCTTTTCATGAGACTATCTTTAATTTTTTTACATAACCCTTGATTATGTAAATCAATTTTACCTAATCACATAGGTCAATATAGAATTTTTTTTTTTAAAGATTTATTTATTTATACAAGCACTGGGTACAGTCAGAAGCGTGGGAGGGTGAAAGGATTCACCAGAGCCAGAGCAGGGAGCAGAACAGGCAGACGAACAAAGTACACTGCTGAGGGGAGCAGCGGGCGGCAGGAGAGGCTGCGGGCAGCTTCGCAACCCAGCCCTCAACTGCTGCGCCACCGGGGAGGCCCCTCAATATAGAATTTTATTATGTGGGAACAGTTCCGCCTGGTTCTGTATTCTGCAGTTCCCAGTGTCTAGTCACAGAAGGTGTCTTAATCGTACTAGTTGTTTGCTGGAGAAGTGCTGGAGACTATCCTTCACTCAGAATCTCCTGTTTTCGCTTCCTAAATCACTCTTTAAATGGAAATGCTGTCGCTACAACTGTGGTGTGCTCGGGGCCACCAGAAATGCTTCTAACGGTGTTGCTGTTTAATAGATCTGGTGTTTCCTTCCTCCTTGAAGGCTTGTCTTTTACACTTGTCATGAGAGCTGACCTGTGAAGCCATCTTTCATGGTTAGCATATTTGTGTGTTAAAACACATATTGACTCTGACCATCATTTACCTGGTTTTAGGAAATACTTCCAAAATCGGAATGATAGTTGGAATTTGCACATTACTTTGTATCCTAATTGTCATCTTCTTCGTGATGGTCCTTTTGAAATGTATCAAGTATGTGTTCTTCCCATCAAGTAAACCTCCGTCTGCTATAAATGAGGTATGTTGCTTTTGTCAGTATTTGGACTTTTCTTTAAATGAATGGGAAATGTTTCATTTCAATTGAACATATATATGTTTTCTTGATCTTCAGCAAATGGAATGATTTGGGTATTTAAAGTTTTAGTAAACTTTAGAAATAGTCATTAATATAACTAGATAAAGGATAAACATTTTTAAGCAAAAATATGTTATGAAATGCCAAAAATTATTCTGGAATTTGGCACACCAGACCATCACAATTCTATGAGTAGACAGGACTAAGATTAGAGATAGAGATGATATAAAATAGTTTTCCTTCATTTTTACAAATATATCTGTACTGACTGCATTTAATTGATTTTTTAAAAGAAAAAAGTCATTAAATAAAATAATATAATAAAATAGTAAGAATTAGACTTAACCTCGTAGTCTTCTGGAAGTTTAACTGGCATTTGTTTTACCATTTAAAAAGAGTGAACACCGTCAGTGCAGAAAGTATATTCTGCGGAGGAGATCACATGAATGTCCTCACAGGGTTTTGTTTGGCCTCCCAAGAAATTGGCATGTTTGATGAAAGCACTAAATGATGACATGGTAGCACAGACTGGCGGGGGGGGGGGCTCCCCTCAGGCGGGCTTCTAGTCTCTCTCAGAGGCAGAGTAGTCAAGAGCTCAGGCTTGGAACTAGCCTGACTTAAGGTGAATTGTTGGAGCCATAATACTTCCCCGCAGAACTGACAGAAACGAAGGAGTTAACCCAGAAAGAGTCAGCGTCCTGTCAGCCCTGTGAATATTAACAAGCTTACTGTTCTGTCCTGAGTTTTTAAATACCCACTCCTGCAGACACTAATGTTCATAGCTATTATTTAAAGTACTTAAAAAGAGCTGATGACAGCAAATAATCATTCTTACTTGAACAGGGAAAATTACCACTTGTGCTTCTTCGGGATATTTGTGGGTTCGATATAGAAATTATTAGTTCAAAGTGTAATTTTCATAAACTCAGTGCTCTTCCCTTCTCCCCATGCTCCCCACAGCCCCTGGCAGCTAAGTGCCCCTTTCTTAGGTCCTCTTCATATGGATCCTAAAAAGGATTCTAAGATGGGGCATGATTTTACGCTAAACATTATCATGCAGTTGATATGTTCTTAGTTTACTTTTAATGAGCACACCAAAAGATAGGTTTTCTAGATAATGGACATAGGAAACTAAAGCTTTAGAAGGAAAACTAGTTGTTATGATTTTAAATAATTCATTTTTTATTCTTTCCCTTATTTAAACTAGTATTTGTCTGAACAACCATTGATGAATCTACTCCTTTTCACTTCGGACGAACAAACTGAGAGATGTTTTATCATTGAAAATTCAAACACTGTCACTCCATTAGAAGAAAATAATCAAAGTAATGAAGGTTACAAACAGTACAGTTCCCAAACTAGTGAAGATTCAGGAAACTATTCTAATGAAGATGAAAATAATGACAGTAAAACAAGTGACGAATTTCCACAACAGGAAGCCCTGTGGCCAGCAGTGAACTCGAAGGAGCTGGGGAGTCTGGGGGAGATCCATATGGACCCTGAGTTCCCTGCTCCACTCAGTAACTGCTAAGAGGAGATTTGCTGGTGGGAGAAGAAAACATCTTCAGCTTATAGATGCTGGAAATACAGGCAAGCACTTAACCATTTGCTGATGAAGTTACAGGAATTTGGGCAAAAAGTTTATTTTCCTGTGTTCTGGAAGAAAGGCTTGTCATGAGTCCTGTCTCTGATGAGTTAAATCCAGATGATGCCATCCTTTTTTCTAATGCCAGCTTTTAGATACATTATATTACCTGTATTACAGCAACAATGACATATACAAAGCATTGTATATGATTTGGGCAGAAGGCACACACAGTCATGTGTCCGCACAGCCCACCCCTCCGGCTGAGGTCACCGGAGCGCCCTGTGCCGTTCTGTGGCAAGGGCCACGCTTGTGCTTCTCGGCCGGTTACGGCCCTGCTGGCCACGGCAGCTGGCATCCAGCCGCCTCATCCCCAGTATTGAGGTTCATTATTCTTCAGGAGGCATTTAGAACATTTCGTCTGTTCTTTTGACATTGACATAGGCCCTTAAAAAATTTCTTTAGAAAAGCCTGATAAGTACTAACACCTGATTTTCTGGAAAATAGCTTTCTCAAGAAGATAGCACAGATGCCAGAAATGTGACCCTTAAAAACTTGCAGGGGCATTATCCATTTATCCCAAGAACACTGACGCCTGTGCCCCAGCTGCCTGTCCTGTCCAGATTGGGAATAAAGCCAGGTCACCTTTTACTGCGTGGGAAGCCATCCTGATGCAGAACGTTAGGACGGAAGCTTCTTATCAGGCGCTCAGGTTATGGGGAAATGAGTAACGCCCTCGTTGAAGAAGTTACTGGTATGTTTAAAACAGGGATGGCGATGTCGAGGTTAGTCACAGGGTATAGGACCGGCAAACGGGGCTGAAATAACAGACAGAGGAAGAACTGGAATAACAGAATAGGGAAAAGTAGATGACCTTCAGGAAACTGGGACTATGCAGACTCAGGTGCTGACACATGAAGGGGGTACTTATTTTTATGGCTTATCTCCATCGTTTTTAATACCAGGCCAGTTTCTCTGTCTAGAAGTATCCAGGTCCCCCTTCTACGCAGCCAGCATGGGCTCAAGAAAATGCATGTGAAAGGCGCATATCTTTGGAGCCAGACCATGGTGGTTAATGCACATGGAAGTCCCAATAGGGACCCAAATACACCTGCACACTCACCTCCTCTCGTGCTCACACTGCAGTGGGGTGGGGGGCTGACACCTTTTTCTAATTAGAAACGCTGCTTGGATCTCAGAGCTGGAAAGTCCCAGAAATCCCCAGGGTACACGCTCAGCATTTAGATCTTTTCTGCAAGAAAAGGTTGCTTGTAAGAGTTGGGAGCATGTGCGGCTACTGTCTTCCTCCAGGGGGCCCTGTGCCCCCAACCTGCCAGGTATTTGTTTTGCCTGGTGTCTGTCCCCCTCGAGCACAGGGACACCCCTCGTCACTGTTGCCCCAGCCACAGCTGCGCCACACCTTGCACACAGGTGTGCAGAAGATAACTCGGGTGGCAAAACCTAGAATTTGAACCAAACAGTGTTTCTCACAATGTTTGTGTGTTTTGTTGTATTTTTATGGAAGGATATAACCATGTGTTTGATGGTTTTATACAAAAAAAAAACTTTTGTATCGTTTATTTCATGTATACTTTTGGTTTAGATGGTTTTTAATACAAAAATATTTTGTATCTTTTATTTGTGTATATTTTTGTTTTAAGCTGTCACTGTAAATTTTAGATAACAAACTAGACCTAAAAGTCTTTGATTTCTATTGTATTAGCCACGTTTATGCACCAGAGTTGCTGCCGCTGATGCCTTCAAAGGGTGTTGGTGAACGGGGCGTGGGGGGCCTGCGGCCTGGCCCAGTGCCTAGTGTTGAGGATCCCAGCCCCCACCCCGCTAAGAGACAAGCAGCTCCTGGGCTTGCGCGGCTGTTTCACAGCCTCAGCCGAAAACTTGGCTTCGGCACAGCCGCCACTGAGTCTGCGGTGGTGCGTCCCCCGCGTCCCGCGCTCAGCTGCTTTCACAGCTCGTGTCTCGGGATAAGCTCTTCCCGAGGACACGCCTCAGTCCCATGTGTGGAGGAGCCGCCCCTGCCTCTACACACACTGGACCTTGAAGGGGGACACACATTGTAGCGTTGTCCCCCCAAAAGGGTCAGGTGGGCTTTTGTAGCAGCGGGAGGGGCGTGGAGCAGGTGTCCTAGGACCCCGCGCAGGCGGCTGCAGGCGCGTCCCGGAGCCCTGGGCGGCTTCTCAGGCTTTCACTGCGCGCCTGCCAGGTACAGGGCGGGTCGGGCTGCCGGGGGGCCGGGCTCCCCGGCGTGCTCCCGTGGTCTCCTCTCTATTCTGTTTCTCTTTCTGCTCGTTCCGTCCTCTCGCTCGCCCTCGTCTCGTAGTTCTCTTCCACGCTGGCCAGCCCGTCTCAGCCAGGCGGACCCACCACGCGCCCACCCCTACTCCAGCTGTCGGGCGTGCATTTAATCTAATGGCAGGAGGGCGACAAGCCTGATACTTTACTCACCCTGCAGCTTTTCTCGGGGCCCAGAGTCGGGCTCCGTTGGCACCTCCATGTGAGAACTGAGGTCCTTGAGGCCCACGGGCCTCAGAGCGAGTTCACGGTACAGAAGGGGTGCGGGTGACTAAGTGAAGCACCGGGAAGGCCCTGGAGACGGCAGTTGTGTCCCTGGCTCAGGCCTTTGCCCCTTTTCTAGTCCCAGTCGAACATTGAGTGCCCCACCGCCCTGTATGTGACGTCGAAGGATGCAGTTTGAGGGGTGTCGTCCAGCTACCTCTGGATTTGTCTGAGAATCTCTTCTTACTCTCAGAGTGAACGTGGAGCCGCTCCCCTCCTGCTGTCCCGGGAAGTCTCCCCCTCCCCGATGCACCGCATCCTCGAGCGCAGGGCTGTGCTCGAGTTCACGCTGGCCCTGGCGACGGGCAGTTCTCCATGTGCACACGATTAAATGGATTTTTTCCTTTGCTTACCCATTTGATCCTGTTTTGATGACTCTTCCCAAGAATCCAGAGGGGTGGGGGATTACCCCCTGCACCCCAACAACATTTAGCCTGGGAACCTTTCTATGTTTGTGTTTTTACTGAGTCCTCAATTTTTTTTCAAAATGGGCAAGAAAGTTGTAGAGGCCAGGAATGGCCACTGAGCAGGTTTTCTAGGATCCCATGCAGACCGGGTAAAGGAGGAGTTCTGGAGCCCTCAGGGGTTTTGCAGGTTTTTTATTGGGGTTCACCAGGCATACAGCAGGCAGGGGTGCTGGGGTGCCGGGAGGCTGGCAGTCCCCCCAACCCCCAGCAAATCCTCACTCTATCTGGGCTCTCCGGTGATCTCTGCTTCTGTTTCTCTGCTTTTCTCTCGGCTTCTCTTTCGGCTTCTCCTAGCGTCCCTGTGATGCCGCCCTTAAAAGTCCAGTCTCAGCCCAGGTGAATCCCATCCACCTCTGCCCATACCCTGCTCCAGGTGCCCGCCATCAGGCCTGCATTCAGGACCGCAAGGATCCATCATCTATCCTGATGGCGGGAGGGCAGAAAAGGCTGACATTTTTCCTTACCCTACAAAAGTGAATAACTCATCTCTGATCCCCAGAAACTGTGAGACCGCCCAGCTGCCGCGACAAATGTCACTCACATCCAGGCTTTCCTCACTACCTTTTCCCTTTGGCTGTCTTTTCATTTTGGGTTCAGTAATCACAGGATTACTTAACAGGATTACTTGTGGGCCATATACGTAAAGGCAGGTATTTGTGGTGGATGTTTCTAGCTCTCCAAGGGTAAATTAGGCAGGAAGCAAGGGTTACGTATGTCTTTCCTGTGAAGGATATGCCGGTTTCCTGCCCTTCCTGCCTCTGTCCCCCCTGGAACTCACGTTCTAGCAGAGGACACTTGTGGATGGAGGAGTAACTGATGAGGGCAAAGCAAAGGAAGAGTAGGCAGAGTAGATGTTACAAGGGAAAAAGGCCTTGGGGAAGAAGTAAATAAAAAATATTAGACCTCAATGGCTGCCTGAATTAAACATTTTGTAGAGTGACTCACCACTCATCCCCTTGTTTTAAATGGCGTGGGTCCACCAGAAGTTACCAAGGGGAGAGTGAGCGAAGGAAAAAGAAAACATTTTCCCCATCTCTTCAGAAGAATGTCCATTTTTGCAAAAGATTGGAATTAGTCCTTAAATATATAACATAACTTAGTGCCTATTTGTATAAATGTCTCTATAGTCTATTCACAAACTTCATAATGCTTCGCTGCACTGGAATTTTCCTTAGAGAGGTGATTGTGAGTTCTAGAGAGTAAGGATACATCCTCCACTCTGGAATCTTCCTAAAAGACCTCCACCACTACCCACGTCCAAGCTGTCTCGGCGCCCATCTGTACCTGCACGTTTGTCTGGCACACTCCAACATACCCTTCTTCTAAATGGCAAGTTCTAGGGAAGCAAGGTCTCTTCACCACTGTAGCTGACACTGTGTTTAAGGTAAGTGATCAAGTGGGACGCGGAAGGTACAAACATTGACTGGGTCTACCGCTAGGGGGCGCAGTCACTCAGTTTAGGTTCCCAACTGGTTGTGTTTTAGAAATAATGGCTGTGTCGGGAGAAAATGTGAAGGCAGCGTGTGACTGAAGATTACATATCCTTAAAGTTGTTAGATTTAGCAAATGAAAATACAGGACACCCACCCAGTTCAAAGTGAATTAAATTTTAAATTCAGGTAAACTGAATAATTTTTATTTATTTTTTAAAGATTTATTTATGCATATAAGAGCTGGGGTACAGGCCAGAGATGTGGGGAGGGGGTGAGAGGATCCACCAGAGACAGAGCGGGGAACAGAACAGGCAGACTGACTGAAATACACTGCTGAGGGGAGCAGTGGGCGAGACAGGAGGAGAGGTCCGCTGCGCCATGTGGGTAGCTCCCTGGCCAGCCAGGCATCGAGCTCGTGCTGCAGAGGCTGCGGATTGCTTCATAGTGTGGTGCTTAACCCCTTGCACCACCAGGGAGGCCCTAAACTCAATAATTTTTAAGCATGTCCAAAAGATTGCATGGAATATACTTAGACTAAACATTTTTTTATTGTATAATGCTTCGAAAACTCTGATATTTTACTTAGAGGTGATTATGTGATTTTTTTTTTAGTATACAAGTATATTGTTCCCTCTTTGGAATCTAGCTGGTATATTTTACCACATAAACACATCCCAGTGCCCCATCTGTAATTTCAAACAGTTTATGTCCCATGCAATATTGAGGACATACTTAAAATATTCATTTATTTGAAAATCACATGTAACTGAATGTCCTGCACTTGATCTGGCTACCCTAGTAATGTGGTACTAGTTAGGCCCCCGTGTCCGTCCCTATAGCTCGGTGATTTCATGCTGGTCTGTTTTTCCAGGGTCCCTTTCCTGTGCGGGGGGTGGAGCCCATGGGCCCTTGATCTCCCCTCAAAGGATGCCTGGGCGGGAGAGTAGCTGCTCCAGATGTACAGGGAGAGGGGCAGCCCAGACCCCACAAACCTGCCTGCTCTAAATAGGTTCTGCCACTCGCAGCAACAACACAAAACATATGAGACTTAAATGGGAAGGAACTGAAAGGTTGTAAAGGCAGGACAGGACACAGTGCAGGTTTTCTGATCCCATGCAGACCGGGTAAAGGAGGAATCAGAGTCCTCAGTGGTTTTGCAGGTTTTTTATTGGGGTTTCACCAGGCATATGGCAGGCAGGGGTGCTGGCTGGGGGGGCTGGGAGGCCTGCCCCAGCAAGTCTTCACTCTATCTGAGCTCTCTGGAGTTCGTTCTGCTGCTTCTCAGCTTCTCTTTCGGCTTCGGCTTCTACTGCTGCTGCTGGCGTCCCCGTGATGCCGCCCTTAAAAAGCACAGTCTTAGCTCAGCTGAATCCCATCTACCTATGCCCACACCCTACTCCAGGTGCCCGCCATCAGGCATGCATTCAGGACAAGGATCCATCATCTATCCTGATGGTGGAAGGGCAGAAAAGCTTGACATTTTCTTTACCCTACAAAGGTTCAGCAAGGTAAAGAAAAGGAGAGCCAGGCTAAATTTCTCAAAGGAAAGGAAAATTTATTGCGCCCCAGGCGGACCTCACGGACCCAAGGTGGGGGTCCGTGAGGCCGCGCCCATTGTGAGGAGAGATGTCTCTTTTATAGGGTGAGGAGAGGTCAGGCAGGAAAACTGGGTTGGTAGCGGGGAAACAAGTTTAGGGGGAACAAAGTTGATTTGGGTGGAGCCGAGTTGTATTCTCCTGTTTATGGCTTCAGTTTAGGTTTGATGGTATCAGTGGTCCTGGTGTCAGGGACATCTTGTTATTTTCTGTGTGGGCTTCCTCATTCCTGGCCCCTGCATTGACCTTTCAGGAACTTTATTACAATTAGGAAAAATACAGGAAAGGCAAAGAATCTGGTTTCTAAATCAAGCACCCAAAGTTACCCGTCCCCTCATGGGTAAAAGTCCACCCAAGCAGAATTGGCCCAGAGCAAGGCCCCAAAGCCTGCCCCAAGTCTAAAGCACCTTCCAGTGGGGACTTGTGGGTCTGCTACTGCGAGGCAGCCTATTCAGCTGCCATTTTGTCATCTAAACAAGGTCAAAAGGGCCCATCCAGTTAGGAACAGGAGCCCAACCCTTCTGCCCTTCAAATCAAACAAGAGCACAAAGCTGGGTCACACTGGGAAGGTTATGCATCACAAGGTATGTCCAGAACGCCCTGGGGGCTGAGGACCAATGCATAACACGTACTCCCGACTTATACATCACCAGGTATGACCAGGAACGCCCGGGGGACCAAGGACCGATGTATGACAAGGGACCCCAGAAGCTGATCAGTGGAGCGCCTTGTTGATAAGCTTAGAACCGTGGCTGCTTCTAACCATCAAGTAGATAAGAAGTGCCTGGAGGGCAGACTCACCAGCCCTAATCTTCTACACCCTTCCCCTTTCTTTAATCTCCTTCCCCTTAATCTCCTTTTGCTCCTCCCCCTTACAACCAATTACGTGTGTCAATAAAAGGGCCAGGATCTTGCTCTTGAGCAGCATCCTGCATTGTGCAGCCTGCACCACGACTCCCGTTTGTCAGTGTGGTGTTGCCCAACACAACAGGGACCCACAGAAAAGGATCAAAAACAACCAGACAAGTCTGGGAGGAAAAAAGCAAAAGCAAAATCAAGACAAAACCTGCCATTGTCCTCACCCCCCACGGGTCTCCCCCACATCTGTGTCACCCCGTCCACGACCAAAAGACAAGCGCAGTTTCTTCACGTGTCTCTAGGCTCCATGCGCCTCCTCCAGGTCTCCTTCTGGCTCCATCCTGCTTCCTTCCTTCCTCAGTCTCCTCTGCAGCTTCTTCTCTCCCTGCTCAGCTCCACCCTCCCTTGGGTGGGGCAGGGAACCTGGACCCTCCCCCTTCCCCGGGGCCCCCCTGTTACACAGACAGGGTCCGCTGCCCGAAGCAGGGCTGCTGTGTCTGAGACGTGCTGCTGCGGCTGTTCTCCAGGAGTCAGACTCCTTGGGAAGGGGCAGGAGCAGCTTTGCGGGGCAGCCCTGCGTGGGGTGCGGGCGGCTGTGTCTTCGCCCCACCAGCCGGGGCCCTCCCGGGCGGGGCGGCCTCTCCGCGCCCCTCTGCTCCCCTCAGCACCCCCACCTACTGGTCTCTTACTAGGAGACAGAGGCACCGGGCGAGTGGATGCTCCTCACACCCGGGGGCGCGGCCTCCCCGGCTCCCCAGGGCTTTAGGGGAGGCCCCAGATCCCTCTCCTGCCCAGCGGAACCCCAGCCGGAGGCCGTGGCCCTGCCCGCCAGCGTCCCGCTGCTCCCCAGCTGGGTCTCCCCGGCCCATCGGCCTGGAAGACGCCCCGGTCCGGCAAGACCCCGCTTTGCCTGAGGGCGCGGCCTCCCCCCTGCAAGGCCTCCCCCCTGCGCGGCCCCCGCCCCCCACTGCGCTCGTCCTCCCGAGCGGGGCGCAGCACCGGCGCCCCCAGAGAAACTGCCAGCAGGGGCGCCCCGATGGCCCTGCCCCCCGCCCCCCACCCCCGCAGGGCAGGTCCCCGAGCGCGGACCCCGCGCTGCTCCTCGCCGGGGCGCCCCGGGGCCGCGCCCGTGTCTGGCACCAGGGGGCGCTTCACGCCTGTTTCCAGCGCGTTGTGCTTCGTCCCGTCGTCTCGCCCTGAAACCGCCGTGGACCCGGGGCGGGGGCGCACCCGGGGGGGCGGGGAGCCGCGCGAGGTCCTCCCAGGCCGCCTTCGCTGGCCTGGACTTCGGCCCCCGGGGTGTGTGATGCACATTCGTGCGTGCGTGTTTGTGTGGATGTGTCTATGCATGTGCTGTGTGTCTGTGTATCTGTGCGTGTGTATGTGTGGGTCTTTGTGTGTCTGTGTATCTGTGTCTGTGTGTATGTGCGTGTCTGTGTATCTGTGTGTCTGTGTGTGTCTGTGTGTGTGTCCGTGTATGTGTGTGTCTTTGTGTGTCTGTGTATCTGTGTCTGTGTGTGTCTGTGTGTGTGTCCGTGTATGTGTGTGTCTTTGTGTGTCTGTGTATCTGTGTCTGTGTGTATGTGCGTGTCTGTGTATCTGTGTGTCTGTGTGTGTCTGTGTGTGTGTCCGTGTATGTGTGTGTCTTTGTGTGTCTGTGTATCTGTGTCTGTGTGTGTCTGTGTGTGTGTCCGTGTGTGTGTGTCTTTGTGTGTCTGTGTATCTGTGTCTGTGTGTGTCTGTGTGTGTCTGTGTGTGTGTCTGCGTGGGGCAGGCGTCTGTGCCAGGTCATCAGGGAAGCAGGGGCGTGTAACCACCACTGGTTCAACATCCCAACGCTTCCTTCGCCACAGCAGCGCACGTCTTTAAAAGGATGGGGAAAGCTTTCACTTGTCCTGGCAAGTGGTTTGGGCGTGAAATGAGAGCAATGGGAAAGTTGGGGACAAAGACACCCCAGGAAGCAGGCGGTCTCTGCCCATCACCGGAACTCGGCAGGCGGTGCCCACCCTGGGAGGCTGGATCGCCTGGCACCGGCCCACACGTCCCGGGGAGCTCGTGGGCCCTTCTTCAGCCCCCTTGGTGGGTGCCCAGTGGCCGTGGACGCAGCCGTGCTGGGCCCACAGCCTGTCACCGAGGCCACCGTCAACCCCCAGCAGCCTAGATGGAGCCCTGCACGCCGCATCCTTCACACACACACACACACCCCGCTCCCCAGACTGAGCCACTGCCACCTGCGGGAGCAACAAGTCACTTTCCCTGGACTTAGTGCCTGGCGCACCTCGGCCCACCCGCCTCAGGGGTCAGAAGAGTGGACGGTGGCATGTTGCTGTGTGGAGGTAGCTGCACGCAGGCGACAGTTCCGAGACTTTCCTTCCTGGCGCAGCCCCAGGTTCACACTCACCTCCAGAGCAGCCGCCAGAAGTGGACGGCAGAGGCTAGAGGGGGTGATGGCCGTGGGGCGACCCACCTTGGTGCTGCCACTGGTGCCACAGCAGCTGGCCACTCTGCTCGTGCTCAGCTCCTCCAGCTGACCGCCAGGCCCCCTCCTAGGGCACATTCTTCCAGAATGTTCTCCACCAGTTCCCATAGCTGCTGAGGATCTGATTCCTCTATTGATTAGTTTTCTGCTCTTACTCTAATAAATTGCCAGAACAGTGCCTCAAAAGGACACGTATTCATTACACGACAGGTTTGGACATCCAGTGGTTCAGAAGTCCAAACGGGGCCTCAAAGGACAAAACGAAGGGGTCAGCTGGAATGAGTCCTTTCTGGAACCAGAAACAAGAGGAGCATCTCCTTGAATTTTCCGGCTCCCAGAGGTCACCCGTGTCCCTTGGCTGGTCGCCCTTCTCTCTTCAAAGCACAGCCTGGTCTCAGGCTCCGCCGGCACCCCTCTGACGCCCTCTTGCACACTTCAGGACCTGTGACTGCTCCGGCCTGTCCAGATAATCCAGAACAGTCTGTTGGCGGGAGGAAAGAAGAGACTCAATTTTACTTCATTTTTTAATTCAGAAAATAGAAGCACCAAATTTTACCACAGATATTTTCTGGGAAAGATAGCACAACACACATCCTACTTTAAACCCTTATTCTGTAGCTATTTGAAAGCCCACAAGAATCTTCATTTGAATATGATTGTGACCGAGAATCATCTCAAAACCATCAAATATTTTCTTAACTGAATGTCCAAATCTCAGGATCTAAATAAGTTTAACCACAACGTATTTGCATTTATTTGTTAAAAAGTAGGACGACCACAGTCGTTTCATCTTATATGCTTAAGAAGCCAAGCAAGGGAAGCAGCACAGACACTGCAGATTCATTTAAAAACTGAGCCATGGGCCTCCCTGGTGGCGTGGGGGTTAAAGTCTCAGCACTATCAAGCTATCATCAGCCACTGTGGCACGAGTTCGATCCCCAGTCAGGGAGCTGAGCCACGTGGCACAGCAGACCTCTCCTGTCTCCCTGCTGCTCCCCTCAGCAGTGTATCTCAGGAGATCCACCTGTTCTGCTCCCCACTCTGTCTCTCGTGAATCCTCTCACCCTCACTCACTGCACCTCTGGCCTACACCCCAATTCTTGAATGCATAAATAAATACATCTTTAAAAAAAAAAAAAAGGGATTATAGACCAAGATGAAGTGAGATTTATCCCAGGAGTGCAGGTTGGTTGAACATAAAAATCAATGGGTGTGATACACCATTTTAATAGAATAAAAGACAAAAAAGAGATCATCTTAGTAGACACACAAAATGCACTTTTCAAGGGGCCTCCCTGGTGGCGCAGCGATTGAGCGCTGGGTTGCGAAGCTGCCAGAGGCCTCTGCAGTGCCGGTTCGATCCCCGGCTGCTCCCCGGCCACCAGAGGAGGGTCCCACATGGCGCGCAGACCTCTCCTGCCGCCCGCTGCTCCCCTCAGCAGTGTACTTCATCAGTCTGCCTGTTCTGCTCCCGGCTCTGGCTCTGGTGAATTCTCTCACCCTCCCGCGCTTCTGACTGTACCCAGTGCTTGTATAAACAAAAAACAAACAAACAAACAAATAAATAAATAAAAAACTCATGCCGCAGTGGCTGGCAATAGCTTGATAGCGCTGTCTTTAACCCCTGCGCCCAGAGAGGCCCTCCCTTGTTATCTTGTTGGGTTCTGTTTGCTAGTATATTGTTGAGGATCTTTGCTTCTGTATTCATAAAATATATTGATCTGTAGCTTTCTTCTGATGTCATTGTCTTTTTGGGGATCAGGGTAATGCTGATCTCACAGAATGAACAAGAAAGGAATTTGTGAATAATTGGTGTCATTTTTCTTAAGCATTTAGTCAGACTAGTGAAAGCATTCTGACCCTGACTTTTCTTTATGGGACGTTGAATTATAATTGAATCAGTTTACTAATTCAATCTCTTTTTGCTATAGATCTATTCAGATTTTATATGTTGAATCAGTTTTTATAGTTTGTGTCTTTTTAAGAATTTATTTCATCTAGGTTATTTTTGGCACATAATACTTTACAGTATTCCTTTATAGTCCTTTTATATCTATAAGTTGATGTCTCTTACGTCTATAAGTAATGTCTCTTCTAAAATCTTCTGATTTTAGTCATTTCAGTCTTTCTTTTGTCTTGACCAGTCTAGCTTAAGATTTGTTAATTTCATCGATATTTTCAAAGAATCCTCTTTTGGTTTTTGTTGATTTTTGCCATTTTTTAAGTCTCTATTTTATTTTTTTTTACTATAATCTTTATTGTTTACTATAGTCTGTTTCTTTGTGTTTGGTTTGCTCTCCTTTGTCTACTTTTTAAGTGTGATTTAGGTCACTGATTTGCTGTCTTTCCTCTTTTTTAGTGTTGGCGTTTATATCACTGAACATTGCTTTAGCTGCATCCCACATTTTTATTCATCTCTAAGTATTTTTGAATTTCCCTTGTGATTTCATCTTTGACCCATTGCTTATATATGATTATGATATTTAATTTCCTCATATTTGTGAATGTCCAAATTGCCTTCTGTATTTAATTTCTAATTTCATTCCATGAAGTCAGAGAAATATTTTGTATTATTTTAATTCTTTAGAAAGTATTTAAGTGAGCTACCACCACTACAGCCTGAGTTCAATCCCTGGCTAGGGAGCTAACCCCACACAGCGCAGCAGACCTCTCCTGTCTCACCTGCTGCGCATCTCAGCAGTGTATTTCAGTAGAGCTACCTATTTTGTTCCCTGCTCTGTCTCTGGTGAATCTCACCCCCCACACACATATCTCTGGCCTTCACCCCAGTTCTTCTACACAAAAATAAATAAAATATTTTTTAAATATTTTAAAATAAAAAGTATTTAATTTTTTTGCATCTCCTGGAGAATATTCCATGTGTACTTAAGAAGACTACATCTCTTGCTATTATCAGGTGGAGTGTTCTGTAGGTATCTGTTTGGTCTAGTTGACTTATAGTGTTGTTCAAGTCTTCTGCTTCCTTACTGATCTGCCTAGTTGTTTTATTCAGCTTTGAAAGTGGGATACTGACATCTTCAACTATTCTTGTTGAATTGTCTATTTCTTCCTTTAATTCTGTTAATTTTTGCTTCATATATTTTGAAGTCCTTTTGATAAATGTATATATGTTGTTTTTTTAAAAGATTTATTCATTTTTTATATAAGAACTGGGGTACAGACCAGAGGTCCAGGGGGGTGAGAGGATTCACCAGAGACAGAGTGGGGAACAGAATAGGCAGACTGAAACACACTGCTGAGGGGAACAGTGGGGAGACAGGAGAGGTCTGCTGCGCCATGTGGGTAGCTCCCTGGCTGGGGATCAAACTCGTGCTGCAGTGGCTGCGAACAGCCTCATAGGTTGCGTCTTAACCCCTTGTGCCACCAGGGAGGCCCAATGTATATATGTTTGTGATTTATATTTTCCTGATGTCATAAAATATCACTGTTTTCCTCATGTAGCAATTTTTGTCTTAAAAATCTATTTTGCCCAGTGTTAACAGAGCTACTCCAGCTCTCTTTTTCTTACTATGTGTTTACATGGTATATCTTTCACTGTCCCCTTAATACAGGCAGTTTTTAAACGTCCCTCAGGTGACCCTGAAGTGTTGTCAAGGTTGAGAAACACCAGAACAAACACTTTAAGTGAGGAGAGCAAGAGGGATACTCTTTTGTCATCAGATCCATTTACTTAGTATAATGTTTCTCAATTTTGAGAAATATCTGGACCTCTTTAAAGGAAAAAAAAAAGTTTCTTTGGCATCTCCAACACTGATAAGTTATTTTTTATAATATTCCTTACATGGTATGAATTTAAAACTAAATATAATCTAATTTTCTAGCTTCATACAACTAAAACACCCAAATCCAGTCTATAAAGAACTATAATCAAAACTGCAAAACAATAAAATTAATTTTAAAACATTAATTCAAAATTTAGAATAGTGTTTTTTTTTTTTTTAACTAAATTGTCACTGGCAGACTGAATCTGGTCAGAATGAAGATTCTTCTGGGGTCAGCATGATGCGTCTATGATACACAAATGGGACAAATTCAGCCATTATTTTTTTTAATCAAACTACAATGGATCTCTGATTGCATAGTACATGGTTAACACCATTTGACCTCATTTGGTGAATAAGCCAGATTAAGTCCATCTCTATCCATATTCCATTATCTGGAAATGATCAAAATTGTATCCCCAAGGGCACCCTAAACACAAACACACATTAGGTTCATTATGGTGACTCTAGAGTACACTTAGATTCATTTTTTAAAGGTTACCATCAAAGTTAAAACAAGTCTTTACATTTCTGGAGGAGACTGTGTATCCCACAAATAAATCTACAATTTGAAAAATGCTGGCTTGGAACTTTTCTTAATACTCTCTCAATCCTTGGGGTCTCCCTGGTGGCACAGGGGTTAAAGACTGCACTATCAAACTATCACCAGTGACTGCAGCACAAGTTCAATTCCCCGGTCAGCCAGGGAGCAACCCACATGGCTCAGCAGACCTCTCCTGTGTCGCCCCCTGCTCCCCTCAGCAGTGTACTTCAGTGGGTATTCCGGTTCTGCTCCCCACTCTCTCTGGTGAATCCTCTCACACACCACCACACACACACCCCTCTGGCTTATACCCCAGTTCTTGTACGCATAAATAAATAAATCTTTAAAAAATAATAGTGTCTCCATCCTTTCCAGAAGTCTCCACAGGAATCCTCAGGCATTGTTACCTTGAGAAGATACTTGCTCCAAGTCTGGGTACTTAGGGGGTTTCTCAAAGTTCTATTTGTGGTTATCTCACTTTGAGAAATGAGGAAAAGAAAGCAAAAGTAAGAGCCTTGTGCTGGTCCCCATGAACTGACCTAGAAGTGGTTTAACTGTTGGTTTTACTAATCCAGATAAAGCCATGAGCTATAATTTAGCCACCACCACATCTACTACAATGATCTTTGCCAGTTAATGAGCAGAACTTTGCAGCAAAAAGTCGTTAAGGAAGCCCCATATTTATAGTAACAGACTTGGACAGGATAGAAGAAATGAGGCCATGCTTCAGAGCTGAGACGGACCTGAAAGGAGACAATCTGACCCAGGATAAGAACACTGGCTGCACACCCTGTTGGCTGAGGTGACTCACTAAGCTCTGACTCACTTCCTTACTCTCACCTGTTAAACAAGCAACTGAAGATGGGGGCGCAGGACATTCATAGCCATTACTCAAGAAAGATGACTAATCACTCCTGTGTTTGCCACCATCCACCCCCACACCCCTAGATAGAGGCCAAGCCATCCAAGGTACCAGCGCAAGGTCATATAGTGAGTGTGGGGATAGTGTTTGCTATCACCTCTTCCTTCCTAGTCCACTGAACTCAATAAATAGTCTGTAAATGACCTGTGAGAGTCTCTCTTTCCAGAGCATGCTTTAGTTCAATTGACTAACAGGAATATTTTATAAGAACTTGAATAGAATTCTGTCCTTTCATCTTAATTCACTTTCTTAAGTCAGGGCCATATGCAACAACAATTAAGGCCTTTAGAAGATGAAAAAGAGGGGCCACACTTGTGGCCTAAGGGTTAAGTCTCGGTGCTGTCATGCTGTGGCAGGGGAGCGGACCCACATGGCGCAGCAGACCTCTCCTGTCTCACCCGCTGCTCCCCTCAGCAGTGTATTTCAGTGGATCCACCTGTTCTGCTCCCCACTCTGTCTCTGGTGAATCCTCTCACCCATACACACCCCCACACCTCTGGCCTAAATCCCAGTCCTTCTACGCAAAAATAAATTTTAAAATTAAAAAAAAAAAAAAGATGAGGGCCTCCCCTGGTGGCGCAGTGGTTGAGTGCTGGGTTGCGAAGCTGCCCGCAGCCTCTGCAGCGCCGGTTTGATCCCCAGCCTCTGGCGAGGGTCCCACATGGCGCGCAGACCTCTCCTGCCACACCTGCTGCTCCCCTCAGTAGTGTATTTCATCAGTCTGCCTGTTCTGTTCCCCATTCTGGCTCTGGTGGATTCTCTCACCCTCCCGCACTTCTGACTGTACCTAGTGCTTGTATAAATAAATAAATAAATCTTAAAAAAAATAAATTAGGTATAAATAAAAAAAAAGATGAGAAAGAACAAAAATAACTTTTCCCAAATGACAGGCAAATTAGTTTGTTAGGAATACTCTAAAATTCTCTGAAAATTTTCTTCTCAACCAAAAATTTCTTATGCTTTACTTGGAGAGATCATTTTTGCTCCAATTTTTATGTTACCAAAAATTACCCTATCTGCATCTCATCGGCCATCTGTTCAGAGTTATGTTAAGATTTTTTTCAGGGTTTAGTGACTTTTCCCATGGTACAGTATAGTAGGAAGAACACAAGATAGCTTTCTGGTAAAGAGGAACATGAGTCAGGTCCTTAATTTCACTCTCCACATATCTTTCCTCCCATTTCTACAGAACATGCACATTCAGGCAAACCCCACAGAGCCCACCCTGACAGAACCACTGCCTAAGCATGGGCGAGAGATGGCAAAGCACTGGAGCAAGGCATCTAATGATCTGGGTTTTTTTTTTAAGATTTATTTATTTATGCGTACAAGAACTGGGTTACAGACCAGAGATGCGGGGGGTGAGAGGATTTACCAGAGACAGAGTGGGGAGCAGAACAGGCAGATTGACTGAAATCCACTGCTGAGGGGAGCAGCGGGCGAGACAGGAGAGGTCTGCTGCACCATGTGGGTAGCTCCCTGGCCAGCTGGGGTTGGAACTCGTGCTACAGTGGCTGCAGACAGCTTCATAGGTTGCATCTTAACCCACTGCATCACCAGGGAGGCCCTCTAATCATCCATTTTTAAAAACAGAGACTAGCGAATGGACCTCAAACTTCGCTATGAAATTTGCTTTCTTCACCAGCAACTCACCATTACTCAACTGGAAGCAGAGTCTTGAAGTGGCGCCAGCACATCCACGTTCATTGCAGCACCATTCACCATAGCCAAGCAGAGGAAGCCACCAAGGACGGAAGGATAAACAAAATGTTGTACATATTAAAATCTTATTCAGGAGATGTTAATCTACAATAAGCAACCACAGTGATTGCCAAACAAGCTTTTATTCGGGATCAAAGAACAGCAATTCAGGGTACATCAATTTAGGTAGAATCCCCAAATGTGTTCTGATTACAGGATAAAAACAAGCAAGGGTATTGAAAAAGGAAAAATTATATGAATTTTTAATTTAAAAAATTTCTATTTGTGTTCACAAGCTTAAGCTAGTCTTGACAATACACGATCAGTTACTGAGTCTCTTGGTAAAAGATCTCTAATCAAATCTGTGCCCGTTTTCCTGCTGAGTCTCAAAACTCTTCTGGTTTGGGGCCAACCCAAAAGTTCAAGGAACAAGACCTGTGAGGTATTTCTTCTGAAATGACTATTCAGCTCCCTTTAAAATGGCTACACTCATATCAACTTTCACACTTTAAAAAAAGAATTTTCTGACACAGTTTACAACACAGGTGAACCTTGAGGGCATTGTGCTAAGTGAAACAGGCCAGTCACAAGATAACAAAAGCCCTATGACTCCACTCAGGAGGCATCTGAAGTGGAAACAGAAAGAAGAGCAGTTGCCAGGAACTAGAGAGAGGAGCAATGGGGTTGTTGAATGCGTACAACGTTGCATTTTCTGCAAGATGGAAAAGTTGTAGAGAGCGGCCGCACAACTTGGATGTATTAACACAAACCAACTGTCCACTTAAAAATAAGTTTAAGATGGTCGATTTTATGTTATACGTCTACCACCATAAGTTTTTTTTTTTTTTTAATTTTCTAGAGGCATGTCTTATTTTATTTATCTATTTGTTTGTTTGTTTGTTTGGTTTATACATGCACTGGGTACAGTCAGAAGCCGGGAGGGTGAGAGAATTCACCAGAGCCAGAGCGGGGAGCAGAGCAGGCAGAAGGACCGAAGGACACTGCTGAGGGGAGCAGCGGGCGGCAGGAGAGGTCTGCGCGCCATGTGGGACCCTCCTCCGGTGGCCGGGGAGCAGCCGGGGATCGAACCGGCGCCGCAGAGGCCGCGGGCGGCTTCGCAGTCCAGCGCCCAACCGCTGCGCCACCTGGGAGGCCCTACCACCATAAGTTTTTTAAGAAACGACATATTTATGATTTTTAGAAGTCTATGTAATTTGTTGTTTTAGAGGAAAAAAAGAATTTAGGAGTTTTGTTTGTGAGGCTCTCGTTTTGTTTTTTTTTGTTTTTTTTTTTTTTTAAGGATTCAACTATATTTGGCAGTTTTGCCTGTCTGGGTTTCCATAGTTTGCTGATGAAAACCAAACCTTCACATTCTTACACTTGGCATGGGAGAGTCTTTGTGTTCTATTTTGTTGTGAGAGTGTGAAAGTTAAAAGTTGTTTGACAAATAAGGTAATTGAAAACACTGGCAGAAAATTAGGCACACACAAAGCAAGTGAAAATAGGTTGAGAAAAAACAAACTTAGATATCCTAAGATTAAAGGCTAATAGGTGAAAAAAGTCATTTTTAATAAAAAATAAAATTTTAATAAAAAAAATATTTAAAACATCTTTGGTTGCTGAAACATTCTTTCCTCCTTCCTCAGAAAAGGAATTCATTGTTTTATCCGCCATTATTTTAGCTGCCCAGAATCAGTTGTGGTCCCTAACACCCCAGAAGTTCGTCCTTAAACAATTTCATCCCTGTGTGAACATCACAGAATAGTAATTACACAAACGCCTCCCACATGCCTAGTGGACACAGAATCATCTCTTGGAACCACTGCCTTGTGTGTGATCCATCATAGACTGAAACATCATCAAGCGATACAATTATATAGAAATGTTTTCTCTTATACTGTTGGTGGGAATGGAGACTGGTCCAGCCCCTATGGAAAACAGTATGGAGATTCCTCAAAAGATAAAGATGGATCTGCCAAACCACCCAGCAAGTCCACTCCTCAGTATCTACCCCAAGGACACAAAAATGGTAACTCAAAGGGAAACTTGCATAGGCATGTTCATTGCTGGATTATTTACAATAGTCAAGCTATGGAAACAACCCAAATGCCCATCTCTTAATGATATGGACGAAGCTTCTTCATTTCGCTCACGTATCTGCAAATGAACGTCACTTCTCGCCAGCTGGAGACAGGGCTCACCCCCTCTGCAGGTGCTGTTTTGTGTATTTTGGTGTGAAACTTTGTGGTGGCCCTGAAAGGACCTCTCATGTGTCAATGACGCTTGAGTTTTTGAGTAGTTTGTGAGTTATAGGTCAAAAGTTACTTCATGAAGTTTCATCACAAATTATTTCTGTTTAAAATTCATGCTGCTAAAACCACAAGAGAGACCCAGCAAGACGTATGTCCCAATGCAGGAGCATCTCACCATGTGTGGGAAGCCCAGTCAAGAAGGCAAGGCTGATCTGATCCAGACCTAGACCCAGCGATCAACTTGCAGGTAAAATGGAACAAAGAAACATGTCACATGAGGGCACCCGGATGCAATTAGCAACCCCAGATTGGGAGCAAGTCTCAAAATCGGAGATGTTGTTTCATTAACAAATCAAGTGCGGGGCCAGGGAGGATATCACAAGCAACTTTGAGCAGGAGAGAGACATCCATGAGACAATTAAAAACGTTAAACTGACTGAATTTGTGTATTAGGAATTATTGATTTATTTTAGGTCAACATATGATATTGTGGCCCCTTACATTTTGAGGACATACACTGGAATATTTACAGATGAAGTAATAGGATGTCTGGGATTGGCTTCAAAGTAATATTGGGTGCAGGGATGTAAGGTGAGGGATGTATAAGCCTACTGCAGCCCCTTGCTGGAATGGACAGACCAGAAATGCAGGTTGGGCCTCCTTGGTGGCGCAGGAGTTAAAGACAGTGCTATCAAGCTATTGGCAGCCATTGCAGCGCGAGTTTGATCCCCAGCCAGGCAGCAGCAGATGGAGCTGCAGACCCACATGGCGCAGCAGACCTCTCCTGTCTTGCCCTCTGCTCCCCTCAGCAGTGTATTTCAGTCAGTCTGTCTGTTCTCTGGTGAATCTCCCACCCCACCCACCCACACCTCTGGCCTGTTCCCCAGTTCTTGTATGCATAAACAAAATAAATCTTTAAAAAAGAAAAAGAAAGTCTATTCCCTCACCTGCTAAAGTTTTGCCAAGAGGCACCTGCCACCATCCACATCTCCAGGGAGGATATCCCCTAGCCCTTGGCAAAGCCCCACTCCCACGAGAAGCCGGACACCCAGGGTCTTGTCCATATAGCCCTTGCCCCACTTGGGACACCCCTAAAGGGTCACCCCAGCTTCAGAGCCCCCTTCTTCTCTGCCCTGCCTCCTCCCCCTGCCTTTCACAGACGTCATCCTGAGAACACCCCCCCATAAACTTCCTTCACACTGACCTGCACCTCACTGCCTGCTTCCCCAGGGACCGGTCCTGCCGCCAGATGAAGCAAGACTGGTCGTGGCTGAGGGTTCTGGAAGGTGAGTGTGTGTATAAGACAGAGCCCAAAACTGGTTCCCCACATACCCACACCTGGTGTGACCACCCCATAGAGTCCCCAGGACTGCAAATAGGGTGAATCAGCCCATGGCACTAGGTTATACTCTACAGCATGGTTGGCCTTGAGGGAAGGCCCATATCCTGGTGGGCCTGGCCTAATCGCACTAGCCCTTGAAAAGCAGAGTTTTCTCTGCACCTCACAGAAGAGGCAAGCAGAAAATAGAAGCACAAGCATTTAACACACCATTGCTGGCTTGAAGAGAGGGGCCCACTTGGCAAGGATTTCAGGTGGCCAAGAACCACCGGCTGACAGAGGGCGCCTGGAAACAAAGTCCAGTTTCTCGGTCCTGCAGCTTCGAGGAACTGAATCTGCCGACAAGAACAAACTTCAGGAGGATTTTTTTTTTCCCAGAGCCTGCAGACAGGAACTTGATTTCAATCTTGACGCCCTGAGCCCAGACCGGCGCCATGGCTGGCGTGTGGTCAGCAAATCTCTAGACTCTGCAATGGGGAGACTCCATCTTCCATGACCAATGACTTGTGGGCTGTGAGAATATAGTTGCCCTGAGGCTGCAGAGTTTGTTCGACTTCATTCAAATCACAACTATATGGGAAATAATGAGATTTGATTTTTTTTTAAGAGGATTTGGTAAAATGAAGAATTTGTCTTGCAAATTTATTCTCCTCTAAAACTCAACTGGGTTTTACCCTAAAGATTCCTTCTGTGACGGGCCCTACATCAGCTGTGTCTGGTATCCTCACGTCTTCAGGCTAAGACTCATCAAGAATAAACATGTGAACCAAACTGAGATCTTCCTTGTTCTGTTGCTAGTTGTCATTTCAGGGAAAGAAAGTTGAAGGAAAGAGGAGTGGACGCGTCTGTTCATTCCACAGGCCCCTGCGTGTGTGAGCAGCTGTCTTCATCACCCACTCAGGGATCATCAACCAAGACTTCACAAGGATGAGGCTGCCCACCTTGTGTGTCGTTCCTTCAGGTTTGAACAGCCCTGACAGATGCATACATTTCTCTGATTCATTGTTAGCCCATTGGCGTGTTGGCCTGTTAACCCACTTCCTCAAATGTATAATGTCATTGAAAAAAATTCCCCTTTAGTTACGGTGAGGCATCTAGTTATACTTCCTTAAATGCAAGGAAGCTTGTTTTTTCATATGTGGAACATGAAAAGCAAAAACTCAGCTACCATAAGAAATAGTTAATTATTGAGCTTACTACCTCATGACCCATCAGAATGGATCACTCAGAATTAGTGTCAGCACTTCTTTCTGATATGACACAAGGTTCAGTTTTGCGTTTAGGTACCAAACTGTGTCCCTAAGGGAGAGGGACTGGTTTGCATCCAGCAAATCAGTTCAAATTCCAGCTCTGCCGCCTACTGGCTGTGCGAAGCTTGGGCAGCTTCACCTCCCTCACCTAAAACCCAAGAAGTGCCTGTAAGTGGTAGCTACACTTACGCCACAGGTCGAATATAATATACCACATAGTAATAAGCATAAAATTGGCATGCTCACACCAGTGTCCCAGAGCTTGCTAGGATGAGCAGTGGTAGACATACAGTTTCTAGAACAATTTGTGATTGCATGATTACCTAGAACATTCTAGAACCATGTGCTTCAGATACATCTTTAAAAAAAAAAATAGTCTTCCATTATAATTGAGAGGTGCTGATGCTAACTTGAAACCAAACCTTTCCCATCCTCAGTTTTTCTCACCATGATTAACAGCAACTCCTTTGTTCCGGTTGCTGAGGCCAAAAACCTTGAACCCATCTTGACTCCTCCCTCTCTGTCATCGCACAGTCTGTCAGGAAATCCTGTCAGCAACTACTCCAAAGTACCTCAATCTGACCATTTAACCACCTCTGTGGTTACCGCCCAGGTCCAAGCCACCATCATTTCTTGGTAGCTGATTACAATTGAGTTCCCTAAAGTGTTCCTTCCTCCTTCAGCCCTTGCCCCGCTTCAGTCATTTAGTTCACCCTTCAGCAACATGCTTTGCCCCAATCCCTTCCATGGGACTGCATGGAGCTCAAAGGTATGGGGGTAACACCCAAGATTTACAAAGAACTCATACACTCAACAGAAAAAGAAAACAAAGAACTCAATCAATGGGCAGAAGAGCTAAACAGACATTTCTCCAAAGAAGATGCCCACGGCACATGAGAAGATGTTCATCATCACTTATCATCAGGGAAAAATAAACCAAACCACAGTGAGAACCCACCTCACGTCTCTGGAAACGGCCCATAACAGAAAGGCCAGCAACAAGTGTTGACAAGGATGTGGAGAAAATGCAGCCCCGGTGCACGGTGGGTGGGAATGCAGGCCAGCCCAGCCCTGTGGAAAATAGTATGGCGGCTCCTCAAAATACCAAAAGTGCATCTGCCTTATGATCCAGCAATTCCACCCCTAGGAATCTGCCTGAGGAATACACAAACACTGATTTATTTTTTTACGGTTTTTTTAATATATTTTTACATCATTCTTCATTTTTGTACAAAGCATGCTTTCTCCTCTCAAGTGTAGTTCCCATCACCAAGTCACCTGTGCACCATCACCAGAGTCCCCAGTGCTCTTCCCGCCCCTGTTGTGAGCCTTCTCCCTTCCCTGCCCTTGCAGAATGTCTCTGATTTATAGTTGCCTCTTGATTTTGATTTTTAATTTATTATAATTATTTTTTTTTCTGATCCCTTGTTTGGTTCCTGTACATTTCTCCTATAAGTGAAACCATCTGATATTTTTCTTTTTCTTTTTGGCTTATTTCATGGAACATAATCCCTTCCAGCTCCACCTATATTGCTGCGAATGGCATGAGTTTGTCTTTTTAAAAACACAAATTTAAAGGGATAGCTGCTCTCCTATGTTCACTGCAGCACCATTTACAATAGACTGGGAGGGTCCCTGGTGGCACAGGTGCTATCAAGCTACTGCCAGCGGCTGCAATAGCCTGAGAATTCAAAGGAGGTTAGCAAATAAGGGAAGGTGAGAAGAGTAAATGTTTGATAAACAGAGGTTACCCACCCACTGAAAGTCTCAGGAGGACATAATGTTTGGTAACAGTGCTCTTCCTGCTACAGGTCCCCTTTCTAAGGTAAATTCCCCTTACAAAAGGGTAGCTCGGTTTTCAGTACTTGACATGTCAATAGTTTCTCAAAATAACCTTTGTGCTGTGGAGGCCCAATTGGGGGGTGGCCTCTCCTGCAGCCCTTCATAGACAGACATGGCCGCTGTCATTCTGCAGAGATTATTAGTTTGACAAAATTGATAAGTTAAAACCCTTAGTGGCCTCACAATACTAAAAATTAAATTTTGACTTTCCATTCTGGGTGTTACGGACTGAATGTTTTCTCCCCCAAATTCATGTTATCTCCCCAAAATTCATATCATGGGGTATGAATATCATGGGGGTAAAAATAAAATTACCCCCACACAATGATATTAAGATATGGGGCTTTGGGGAGGTGATTAGGCAATAAAGCTAAAATGAATGAATCATAGAACTAGCACTTTGCAATTCTCAGTGGAGTAATTGATTCAGAAAAGGCCCATCCATTGATGATAAAAGCCATTCCACCAAATGTTGCCGGGCAGAACATTTGCAGTGACTAGGCACTTTCCATTTATTGCTGACTAATTGAGTGGGGCAAATGGAACTTTACAGTGGACGGATCTGGCAATCAACACCTAACCGACAGGTCATTAAGGTTGATACACCCCAAATTATGGTAATACAGATGTGATGTATGACTATAAAGTTTTTTTACCAAAATGTTTAATTTCAGTTTAAGTGAGCCTTTTAGCGCCTTGCTTGCAGGGTCTAAAGTTGTATAATATTGGAGTCCCTCTTTAAGAAAAAGAATTCAAAGTTACTATGAAAGTGAATATGTAGAATGAAAAAGTAAAATTACAAATCTCAGAATGTTGTCACATATCATGGACATCACAGAATGAAGAGAATAACACCATATTTCTATTAACTGCCTAACACACCTCTGTAATACTTCCCTGACATTCTTACCTTCATGTTCTTTGATCTACTGTAGCATTCTCTAGAGAAGAAAGGGCTCACCTTGGCTGCAGGGTCAAGGACTGGGTCCCCACCACTTACCCCAAGTGACTCAAAGTCTCTGGGGACAAGGCTGGGGACGACTTCTCTTTAAACAGCCAAGGGATGTCTACAGTACAGTGAGGACCGAGAATATTAGGGTTACAGCTTCTTTGAACCTCCTACCCACCCCCGCAACTGCAACCAACACACTTATGGGAAGCAGAAGACTGGCGAGAGGAAAACAGGCGAGAGGTAATCAGGTCATCAAAACCTCAAAGCATCAACCAGCTCTGTGACCCAGAAAACTCATATTTGGGTAAAAGGGACTGGATACCGGTCCCCCTCAGCAAAGTTGCAACATGGGTGTGTGCGGAGTCTCCTCCAACCAACCAGCAAGTCTCAGACACCAGCAGAGTGTCCACTCAATTCTGACAATATCTCCCCAGGGGCAGTGTCAGTTTCCACAGGTTAAAGGCTCAGTGTCCTGAGACCATCCTTCACTTCAGTCACCAGGTTGTTACCTGGGCTGCTGACCAACCAGCTGAGACTGTAAATTCCCATGATCCCCTCCTCGGACTTGAGGTGCCCACGACACAGATTATTATATGTGCTTCTGACCCACTAGATCTAAAACAGAGGCTACTCAGGTTTCACTAATTCACTAATTTGCTAAAATGACTCAAGGAACTCAGGAAACCCATTTACTCACTAGAATATTGATCAACTGTGAAAGATATAACTCAGGAACTAGTTAGTAGAGGGGGAAAGGCTTAGAGTTTCCACGTCCTCTCCAGATTCACCATCTCCTAAGTCTCCCCATGTTCATCCACCTGGAAGCTCCTGGGTTTTATGAGGCTTCATTATATAGGTAAATAATTGGCCACTGGCAACTGAACTCAACCTCTGGCCCCTCTTCCTGTTCAGAGTTGCTGGAGGGGCTAGGATCACACGGCAGGTTTCCCTGGCAACCAATCCCATTCATTCTTGGATGTTTCCAAAAGTCACTCCTTTAACATAAAATAGTCAAGTTGTCATATACCATGGGCTGAAGACCCAGGCGTAATGAAGTTATAGGAGGTGCCACGAGACCCCACTGCAGGAAACCAACCAAGCCTGCAGCTGTGTGGTGTCAACTGCCCAGTAAGCACTGGGGCCCTCGTTTCAGACATCAACAAACTGCACTCCTAGGTGATCGGTCTATGGTCGCCGGGCTAGTAAGTAACAAATCCCTGGAGGGAGGGGTGCAGAATCCAGGCCCAGGCAGGGCCCAGCATCATTTCCGGCTGTTTTTTTTTTAATTGAGCTAAAATTCATGTAACATAAAATCAATCATTTTAAAGTATACAGTTCAGTGGCATTTAGTCCTTGCAAAGTGTTGTGCAACCACCACCTGGATCTAGTTCTTTTTTTTTTTTTTTTAAATTTATTTATTTATTTATTTATACAAGCACTGGGTACAGTCAGAAGCACGGGAGGGCGAGAGAATCCACCAGAGCCAGAGCGGGGAGCAGAGCAGGCAGAAGGACCGAAGTACACTGCTGAGGGGAGCAGCGGGTGGCAGGAGAGGCCTGCGTGCCATGTGGGACCCTCCTCCGGTGGCCGGGGAGCAGCCGGGGATCGAACCGGCGCTGCAGAGGCTGCGGGCAGCCTCGCAACCCAGCGCTCAACCGCTGCACCACCGGGGAGGCCCCACCTGGATCTAGTTCTAAAATATTTTCATTACCCCAAAAGTAAACTCATACCCATTAAATAGTCACCATCACCCCACCCCACCCCATCTTTCTGTCTCTGTGGACTTGCCTATTCTGGACACTTTGTGCAGGTGGATCACTATGATATGTGACTTCTTGTGCCTGACTTCTGTCACTTAGCATCCTGCCTTCAAGGTTTGTCCATGATGCAGCATGTACTGGTGCTTCATTCTTTTTTATGGTTGAATACTATTTCATCAGCTGGCTAGCCCACATGTTGTTTAGCCAGCTGTTATGTGTATTGAGGATTTGAACTGAGTTCCAACTTACCCCAAGCCCTTTCAGGATACAAGGTTGACCTCCACCAATGCTTGTTCTGGATGCTCTTTGTAATCTCATATGTAAAATATAAATATTTTCTCCTTGTACAGACTAGCGGCCACTAGTGGGGAAGGAGGCTGCAGGGGCGGGGTGGGCAGTGGGGAAACAGGTGAAGAGTCCACTGTAGGGTGATGGAAGGAAAATGGCCCTTTGCTAGAGATCATGATGTCATCCATACAGATGTTGAACTATAACGAGGTACACCTAAAACTTTGATGTTATTAAACCAGTTACTGCAAAAAAATTTTGATTAAATTTAAACCATAAAATAATAAACTCAAACGGAAAAGAAAAACCATGTTCTTGTTGTAAAACAAACAAAACCCCAACAATACTCATCAAGCAGTGAAACGCAGGTGCTCTACATCCTGTTAGAAAGCGGGGACTCAGTCTGCCAGAAGGGAGCAGAGAGCACTGGGCGATCCCTGCCTTGTCGTCTGCACGCTAATCCCTCCTCTGCTGACACCTTACCCCACACCTCCTATAAACATGCTCAGATCTCCCTCAACTCGAAAAATAAATACACATTTCCTTTGGCGCGACCACTTCCTCAGCTCACCGCCACGCTTTTTTCAACTCACACCCACTCATCGGTTAATCCCTCCATGTGGCTTCCCTGCCTGCTGCACCAGCCCCGTTGTCTGAAAGTCAAGATGGTCCCATCACCCAAAGTGTGCCCCCAACCACACCGCGACTCGGCCAAGCTCCCCTGTCCCTCTCCCCTGCAAGGGCTGACCTTGAGAAGGAGCCCCCTCCAGGGACTCTGCCTTCCTCCGCCTGTGCTCTAGCTTGACGTCATTCATGTTCCCATCTTATTCTCTTGGTTGATTGCAAGATCCTGGAGGTGGGGAGTGTGTTATTTTAGACTCCATGATGTCACATGCCTTATCAGTTCTCAGTAAATATTTATTGATGCCATTAGTTAGGCTGTTTGTGTACGTGTGTCCCCAAATGATAGCAGGTCCACCCACCCCGCTCTAAACCCCGCATCTCAATGAAAGTACAAAAAGCAGCTCTGCCGCTCTTCTGAGGAATCTTAGCAAGACTTGTCCAGCTCGGGTCTAGGTTCTCAGCACCCAGAGGCTGTTTGAACCCATCAAGAGCACCTGGCCTTGATCCGAGACGGGCCTGCCTGCTTTGCCGGCCTCGCTGGATGAAGTCAGATGGCTTCGAGGAATCACTTCCTGCCCTTCTTCACGTCTAGTGCTGTTACTTTCACACTTAGCTAAGTAACCTTTGATACTGTGTGGTTATAACATAATAACCACATGTTGCTTTGTCGTCTCTGTCAATGGTGAAAATCTGAAGGACTAAACCGCTGGTAAAAGTGTCTTCGCACATCAACCACACAGCAGCCATTATTATGTGAACCAGGTGACTATTTTCACCAGGTAGACTGAGGACAAGTTACAAGTGGATTACAAAACTGCCTGGGCTCGCCTGGGTGTGGGTTAGCCCAGACGTTATTCTGGGAAGCTATTGATCCATCCCTTTCCTGTTAGTCCTAAATCCTTGTGGCTGACCCCGGGTCACAAAGTCCCAGCTGTGTTTACCTAAGTGAGTGCAGGGCCATGCCAGGTGTGGCCAAGCCCCTCCACCATGTGGTTTTTTCCCAGCTGTAGTGGGGCTGTTCCGGGAGGGCAGGCCCTGCCCAGGGGGGGTGGCTGGAGTGGGGACTGAACACTGGCATCAGATTTCTGGGTGGGATCTTCAGGACGACTCCCCTCTCCTCTCCGGCCCAGACCCTCCATGTCTTGAAGTCCTACTTTCCTTGATGACCCGCTAGCCCAGGCTGCTTCACTGCCCTGCAAAGCTACCTCTGGGTCTAGGGTGTCCTTAGCAGCTGGGACACTCGCTCTCCTTTTCCGGGTCCCAACGGGGTGGTCCCCTGAGTGTAGCTCTGCATCCTGGGCCACCAGCTGAGAGACATGAGTCTCCTTTCAGGCGTCTTCCCTCAAGTTGACTCCTCCCTGGTGAGGGAACTGTTAAAATTCGTAACAGGGCGTGCACAGAAGCGACTAAACTTGAGCTGAGCCCCAGCAACTGAAACAGGTGTGGGAGTTGGGAGGGCAGGGGTGTCAAGAGGAGGATGCCCAGATTGCATTTAGGGGAGGAGTCTATCAACATGGAAGACCCAGTTATTTAGAGAAACCACTCCATATGTGGACCAATTTTATAATTATCTAATAATCTTCAGCCAAGTTCACTTTTTTGCCCTTAATTCAAACCTTAGTCAATAAAATGTAACTCTTTTGTTGTTGGTTTTTTTTTAGATTTATTTATTTATACAAGAACTAGGGTACAGTCGGAAGCGCGGGAGGGTGAGAGAATTCACCAGAGCCAGAGCGGGGAGCAGAGCAGGCAGACGGACCAAAGACACTGCTGAGGGGAGCAGCGGGAGGCAGGAGAGGTCTGCTGTGCCATGTGGGTATCTCCCTGGCCGGCCGGGAATGGAACCTGCGCTGTAGAGGCTGCGGACAGCTTCCCAGCACTGCGCTCAACTGCCTGCACCACCAGGGAGGCCCTAATTCCTTTGTTCTTAACCTGGGTCCCCAAAACCTATATAATCTCAGTCACTTTCTTAACTGAGGATGAAGATTTTTTTCCTTCCATGTCCTTGTCAATAAGTTTGCAATAAAACTTTTTTCTTTTCTCAAAACCTGGCACCATGGTATCAGCCTCTGTGCACATTGGGCAGTAAGCCCATTGCTCAGTGCAAGGTTATTTCTGGATTATAAGCTTATGAATAATTTTGGTCCCTTTACTATTTTTCTGTTTACATAGTCATGACAATGAGCAAATATCATTATAACAAGGGAGAAAAGTGACAAACAAAAGTTTGCATGTGTTTGTTAAGTTCAGAAATTCCAAATCAATTAAAATTCCGCTTTAAGTTAGGACCCAAGAAAGCCAAAACTAGCTTTAGATTGGAGCAAAAATCAGACAGGAAGTAAAATGCCTGTCTTAGAAACTGCCTTTTTTACTTCAGATACTAGTGCACCTTTGAACATGAAGTAGCCTGTTTTTCATACTGCAGTTGCTAGGAAACTGATCTTAGTAAATGCATAGGAGCGCTGACTACATATGCCTCCACACTCTTTCCTAATTTTCTAGATTCATTATTTGCCCTAGGCCTATAAATTTTTACTTAATATTTTGTACCATGTATTCTTTTTTATTTATGAATCTTTAAATAAAAAATAGTACATGCATATAGTCCAAACAACCATACAACATAATTATTATTCTCAGCTGCCTGAGAATTCTAGAGAAAGAGGTATGGCATTCATTCGGTTGATACCTGAGGAGTAGAATGCTGCTGCTGTTTCCTCGGCACTGCTCACAGGCCAAGCCAGGTGCTGATCCAGTGACTGGCATTATTATATCATACACCAGCTTTCCCTAGAAGTCTCAGCTCTGGCAATAGCCTTGTCAAGGGGAATGTGTACCCAGAAAGAATTGTTTGTAGAGACGTAGGTACTGAATGAAGAAACCAGCTGTTCCCGATGACTCGCTCTTGTCTACTATAAGATGATGCATATTGAGAAATACATATCGGCCTTCAACCCTCCCCCAACTCCCATGCCCATTTCTGAAATCCTGGTGATTTCCTGGGTGATAGAAGTGTCTTTTGCTCTAATAAGGCAATTCTGGGTGGCGTTCCTGGGTGGTACCTGGATGGAAGATAAGCATGGAAAGAATAAACCATGATGAGAACTTCCTCCTCTGGCCCCTATTCTCTGGAAAAGAGAAAAGGGTTGAAAACACAGTTAATGATTAAACATTACAG
This sequence comes from Talpa europaea, assembly GCF_964194135.1. Taxonomy (NCBI): domain Eukaryota; kingdom Metazoa; phylum Chordata; class Mammalia; order Eulipotyphla; family Talpidae; genus Talpa; species Talpa europaea. Next base: position 140,326,425 of record NC_140070.1, read on the forward strand.
CCGTGATAAAATCTCCATAAAAATACCATTAGTACGGGGTTCAAAGAGCTTCCTGGTGGGAAGGGTGCTCCTTTGGCTGAGACACTCCCAGACCTCACCCTGTAGCTCTTCATCTGGCGGCCCGTCTAATATCCTTTATCAAATGCTGCAATAAGTGTCTCCCTGAGCTCTGTGAGCTGCTCTAGCAAATTATCAAACCCAAGGAGGGGGTCTCGGGAAGCTCCAATTTCTAGCCCGGTGGGACGGAAGTTGTGGGTAACCTGGGGACTGTGGCGTGCAGTTAGCTGAAGACACTCACTTGCTGACTTGAAGACGGAGGAGGAATAAGGCCCAGGAGACACGGAATGAGGTCAGTTATGGAAGCTGAGAAAGGCAAGGAAACAGATTCCCCCGGCACCTCCAGAGGGAACCCAGTCCTGCCAATCCTCTCTGACTTCTGGTCTCTAGACTAGAAAATAATAAATTATCTTATTATAAAATTTATTATCAATTTATTACAAAATTGTGTGTAAGTTTGCAGTAATCTGTGGCAGAAACTGGTGCAGCCCCCAAGAACAGGGGATCCAGGCAGGCCTCCCCAGGGCATCCCTGGGGGACACCGAGTCACCCATCTCCGAGCTGAGGGCCCCCAGCCTGGGTCCCAGCACAGCTGGGGGTCTTTGAGGCAGGCACAAAGGCCCCCACGGCATTCTCAAGGAAGCCCAGAGAAATCATTCGCCTGAGTAAGGCTTCCTGGGTGAATGGAGACATCACACTTCTCTTTTGGTGACTGGAATTTACCCACAGTGTGCAGCATGGTTCTGCTGCCAGAAATGCTGACTGGAGGCTTCTCAGAGGTGTAACACAGGAACTGCATGACCAGGAACTTCGTTCTCAGACGGTGTGACTCCATCACAAACGTGCTCTCCCTGACATGAGCGCAGCATCCCTCAGACGGAGGCCAGGGGACTATTCCCTTCCCTTCCTCAGACTGTGCTAGGAGCTCTTTTTCACACACTGGCATTACCAAAGCTCAAGGCCCTTTCTTAGTAAGCTTGGGCTGCCATAACAAATTACCACAGATGGAGTGGCTTAAACAACAGGCATTTATTTTCTCACAGTCTGGGCTGGAAGTCCAAGATCAGGGTGCCAGTATGGTTGGGTTCTGGTGAGGCGCCTCCTTCCTCAGTAGAGACTAATCTTATCATGAGGGCCCCATCCTCATGACCTCATACAACCCTAGCCACCTCCCCAGAACCCCTGTAAGGACCATGAGAATAGAGGCAAGACCTTTGACATATGGATGGGGGGCAGAGGGACACATTCAGTCCCTAACACCCCTGCAAAATATGTAGCCACATGTGCCTGCACCCAGACGCACACGCGCACACACACACACACAGGAGGAAGGCCCTTCTTCTTCCAGGTGAGCCAGCCTAGTAGTATGCAATGGACAAGAGGCTCCACTACCTGTTTCCCAAAGCAGAAGTGAAAGGAGCAACAATCACATCAGAATATATGTGGGGAGGGGGGATGCAACTGTATACGTGGAAAACAAGGCGGATCACCATAACTGAGGTCAAGAAAACACCCGCAAGGCTAGTCCTATGCATGTTTGCAAAGAGAGTGAGAATCCTCACTGTTTTTAGCCTCCGGGATACGAAACATAAAATTCTTTTAATTCAGTGGGGCTGGTTTCCCTGGTGAAAAACTGTTGAAGAACTGGGGACCTTAGCAGATGGATGGGGAAGGAAGTCCTAGTGGTTCTTGGAGATGTTTGTGTTTTTTTTTGGTGTTTTTTTATCCCAGAGAAGGTGTTTAGCAGAAGGAATCCTGACAGAGGGGATGTAACATGACTGTAGGGGAGGCTGGGAATTGGAGTTTTCTGAAAAGGAAGCTGAAATCCCCCAAATATAGCAAAGGTGTTCAAAACAAGACAAATGGCTACAGCCTCCCCCTCATGGTTTTGTTAGGAGGATGGAGGGGCAGCAGAAAACTGGGAAGCATCTCAATAAATCGAGTGTGGGTGTGGGCGCAGGTCCCTCTGCGCGGAAGGTACTGGAAGTGACTCATCCCTGGTGCTGCCTGCACCGTGTTGCTTTCCAGCAGCCACCTCTTTGCCGAGCTGATCTGCTCATGAACTGCTCTTCCTTATGTCCAATCTACCGGGGTTTTCCCTAAGTCTACAGGATGCAGATGGTTATTGTCAACACAAAAAGATAATGAGATTATCTCAACCTTTCCAGAAAAGAGAGATCGTTCAAGTGCCTCTGAATTACTGATCCAAGGGGCTTCTTAACACGTACTTTGTGCAGAGCTGAGAACCAAGGGAGGGCTCCCAGGCCTGACCTTTCCAGTTCCCAGGGCAGCTTCTGGAAGTCGTTGGGGCTTTCCCAGGAACGTTGCCAGGGGCAGGAATATTAAAGATTTAGCATCTACCTAAAATACTGGAGCCTCTTCTGTTCAAAGTTCAAGAACTCATAAAATCTTCCCCTCTCTATCTAATCTCTCCTCCCCCTGCAACATGTCCAGCTCTCATCTCCCTTTTTACAGCGTGATGAAATACACGTGTCCTGGAAATGGCTGCACCTGCAAGGCTTACTCAGAGGAGGGGGTGGAGGAGGAAAGAGGATGTATTTTTGGAATAAGGCTTTACATGGCCTCACTGGGGACGCAGGAACACAGGCTTTGCAGAAGGGTTGAAGGAGGGTGTGGCAGCCTGTGAGGGCCAGAGTGAGGGGTCCAGAGCCAGGCTCCGGAGACCCAGGGGAGCTGGCCTTTCACTCGTAACCTAGGCCGCTGACCTTGCTGCTGGCCATTCTTGGAAGAGAGGGCACCAAGTAACAAGTCGAGACCCCATTTAGCAATGTTCAAGGACTAACTTCAAGTTCAGGGCTCCTGAGGCTCATGTGACTGGGGGAAGGGGGAGGAACACTATACCCCTGCATTTTGGAGGTGTCATCTCAGGGGGATCCACGATGCCACAGAATACTGCCCAACAGTAAGTAGGGAAGGCAACAGGGCCCAGGAACTGAAATCTCAGGCATGAGATGGAATTTTAGAATTTAGATCATGAATCTGGGAGGGGATTGGTGCAGGCGGGAAGGGGGCGGCAGGTAGGTGGACAGCCGAGAATGTGAAGCAGCATAGGGAGGACTTAATTTTTTTTTTTTTTAGATTTAATGTTTCATTTATTTTCTTAACATCCATTGCTAATTTTTGGACAGCGTTTGATTATGCCTATCAGGTGTGGTCCCAGGGGCTATGCCACCACGGCAGCACCCATGATCCATCACTACCATCCCTTGTGCTCTCCCCTCCCCTATTCTGACCCCTCTCATTCCCCCTGGAAGAATGTCTTGATGTTCATCTTCAAAGACTTGCCGACAAACCCAGGATTTCATTGGGGAGCTAGAAAAGTATGGTGGGTGGGCAGAGCCAAGCTTGATTATGGGGAAACTGAAAAGACAGAATGAGAAGCTCAGTGTGACTTCTCCAAAGAACATACAGACAGCCCACATTCAACATCACTTACTATAAGAGACATGCTACCCCCTTCTCCCTTTGATAACCACTATGTTTTTTACAGAGTCCAAGATTTATTCTTCTTGTGTCTTGCCAATTTGTTCACTTTGGTTACTTATATTCCACATGTGAGTGAAACCCATCTGATAATTCTGTCTTCTTTTGCTTAGCATCATCACCTCAAATTCCATCCATGTTATTGCAAAAGACAAGAGTTAACCTTGTTTGTTTGTTTGTTTGTTTGTTTGTTTGTTTGTTTGTTTTTTTGTGGGACCCTCACTGGCACCCAGGGAACAAAAAGGCACTGCAGAGGCTGTGGGCAGCCCCGCAGCCCAGCGCTCAACTGCTGCGCCACCAGGGGAAGCCCAAGAGTTAACCTTTTTTACAGCTGTGTAGTATTCCACTGGAAACAGCATATATACCATAAGTTCTTTGTCCAGTTATCTGTTGATGGGCATTTAGCTTGATTCCACATCTTGGCTCTGGTGAAGAATGCTGCTGTGGACAGAGGAGCGCAGATATCTTATCATTAGTGTTTTCAGACTCTTTTAGCACATACATAGTCACGGTATTGGTGGGCCATAGGATTTTTCCACTTTTAGTGTTTTAGGGAGTTCCCATGTCATTTTCCATAGCGGCTGCACCAGTTTACATCCCCACCGGCTGTGGATGAGTGTTCCTTTTTCTCCACACCTCACCAAAACTTATTGTTTTCAGTCTTTTTTATAACTGCCATTGTTTCAGGTATGAGGTAATCTGTCATTGTGGTTTTGATTTGATTACCAGCCCCCTCAGTAACCACAGATTTCCTTGTCCTTGTTCCTGAAAACTCTACCTGAAGGGAGGTTACAAGCCCGCTCTGACCTGAGACCAAGGTGCATTTGTCCTTTTCTTTAACATGTTGGGTTTTTTTTCCCCTTGATTAGAAAAGAAATATATTCTCATAGGGATCAGTGAAGAAAAAAGTATAAAAAATAAAAGTGTTAGCATCATAATCCCACTTCCTTTTCGTATTTTGGTCTTTCCTCCCATCATTTTCAAGGCATCCTTTTGGGCAAGAATTCTGCCTTCTGTCTGCTTTTTCCACGTCCAATCATTTTCCACTTAATCACACAAATGTGTCTATGTCTTGAAAAAAAAATCAAAGCATGATTTAAAGAACTGCTAGGTATTTCATCACCTATTTGCACAACGGTGGTCGATTTTTAAGGCGTTTTACAAAAAAAAAAAAAAAGAAAAAAAAAACGCACAAGCCACAAAACAAAGGGTTGCCAAACACGGTGCTGCCAGCGGCCCTGGGGCTGCTGGTTCCGTTTATTCCACTCATGTTGGGAAACTCGGGGGCCAAACGCTCAACTCCGGGTGCCGCGGGGGAGGGGCCGGAGGGGCGGCGGGGGGCCCGGACCCACGCGGGGGCTGTACCCCGAGGGCGGCCCGGGCCGAGGCGCGGCCGGGACACCCCTGGCTGCTCGCCTTCTTCTGGGGCTCCCGCTTCACCCCCTTCCCCCTGCGCTCCGGGCTGAGCTCACCGAACCCTCCCCAGGCCGGCGCCGGCTCCACCTGGACGCAGGAGCCAGGGGTGGCAGCAGGCGCAGGCCCCTGGGGGCCCCCCAGCACCCCACCCCACCCGGCGCCCCGGTTACTTCCTCCCGCGCTTCTCGGCGCCCCAAGCCGGACCCACCCAGCATGTGAAACGCGGGACGTGCCCTTCTCCTTCCGCTTTCTCTGCCCACTGCGCCCCCCAAACCTCCGCCCTCCCGCCCCAGGCCCTGTGCCACCAGCGCGCGCTTCAGAGCTGGTTTCTGAGCAAGTGTGAAAAGCTCGGGGTGCCCCGCCGCTGTGCAGAAACCAGAGGGGTAAACCCAAGGGGGGCTCTCCTCGCCGCGCCACCCCAAGCGCTCCCCGGCGGAGGGAGGGGAGAGCGGGGGGTCGCGGGGTCGCGAGGCCGGGCGCCCCGCGGGCGCGCGCCCCGGGCTCCCCCCGCGCCCCGGGCCTCCTGCCTCGGCGGGGCCCCGACTCGGGCCCCGACTTGGCGCCCGGCCCGCGGGGAGCCCGGGGCCCCAGGGTCACGCTTCCCGGGAGCGCCGGCCGCGGTAGGCGCCGAGGAAAGTCCCGGGGGGGCGGGGGCGCGGCGCGGGGCGGGGCGGGGAGGGGCCGGCCTGGGCGCGGCGGCCGAGCCGGGCTCCCCGCCGCCTGGACGCGCAGTCCCGGCCCCGGCGCTCGGGAAGAGGCGGGCCCGGCGCTCGCCATGGCCGCCCCGGCCGCGACGTGAGCAGCGCGGCGGCCCCCGAGCCCCGGCCCCCGCGGCGCCCCGGCCCCCCGCCATGCGGCCGCTGCTGCTGCTGCTGCTCGCCGGGCTCGGCGCCCCGGCGCCCCCGACAGGTAGGAGGGGCCGCCCCGGCCAGCTCGCGGCGCCGCGGCCGCGGTGGGGACCGCGAGGGGTTGGGGCGCGCCCGGCGGCTCGCGCATGCCCGGCGGGTGGGGTCCCCGGAGCGCCTTGGCCCGGTGGGGTCCGCGAGGGCTCCAGGTAGGGGCCTTCGTGCGGGGCGAACGATCGATCGTTGGGTGGGTCCGCGGGGGCCCGGATGGGTTGCCGGCTCGCGGGGCGCGCGGGGGGCCGCACTGGCCGCGGGGTGTGGGGTGGGCGGCGGGGAATTCCGGCCGCCTCTGGGCGAGCAGCCTGCTGACCCGGAGGAGCCGGGCCGGCCGCCGCTCCTCCCTGCGGCCTGGCCCAGCTGCTGCGCCCGGGCACCCTGCAGCCTGGCACCCTGCAGCCCGGGCACCCTGCACCCCCACCCCGCCCCGGCCGCCGCTCCCTGCCAGGAGCAGAGGGTGAGCGAACCCCGGGCTCGGAAAGGGCCGCCTTTGCCGGCCACAGATTCTTGGTACTGATGCGCCTGAGCCCCTGCCTGGCCGGGGGCCGCTGCTGCAGGTGAGACCCATCGGCCTCCGGGCGCCCTTGCGCCTTGGAGACCCTCCGCCGCTGGAGCCTCTGCCCTGGCCGAGGCTGTGACTGTTACTGCAGCCTGGGGGTGTCCAGAGTGAGCGTGGCCTCCACGAGATCAGGGAGAGGGACGAGCTCTCAGGGCAGGCCCAGGTATGACCGTGGTCGTGCTGGGGAGCAGGTCTCCTGGCCTGCTTCTGACCAGACGGCCTCTTGCCTGGGTTCAGTCTCCTTCTGTAGAACATTCGGGGTGTGTGTGTCTGTGTTTGTGTTAAGCTGGGTTTTTCTGGGTGGAGAGAGTGATGTCCTCATTGAGTGTATCACTTAGAGGCTCGTGACATTGAACAGGTCCTCCTGTTGAAGTCTCCAGGTGTTGCTTGGGTGTGTTTCTTCCCCCAGCAGCCCTTGCAAAGACCCCAGAGCTCCTTGATTGGGGGAACCCTGCCTGTGAGCCTGTGGGCCCATATTTTCCCATGGGAGGCAGACAAGTGGGTTGAATCCTGACTCTGCCCGGGCTCTGGGCCTCCTTTAGATAAGATAGGGGATTGGCAAACTGCTGGGAATGGCGGCGGGCAGGTGGTGGTATGTCTACCGTTACTCCTGATAGGTGGTGACCACAGAACTCCTTGTGACTGTGTGCGTGCAAAGGTTGAGAGAAGTCTTTAGAAGCTTGGTGGCTCAGCACAGCACAGCACCTGAGGGCTTGGCGTCTTTCTACTAGTCACTTTTTATTGGCTACTACAATGTGACACGTCGCAGATGTACGTTGGCCCTTCATCAGACATCCCTTGCAAAGCAGCACGTTATATTCATCTCTGTTTCTGTGGCTTTGAAATTTTTTCATAATAAAGAATTTTTAAAACCCACCTGGGATATTTTTAAGAGAAACTCTTTGTGAGTCAAGGCAAAGTGAAAATATTAACGATGATCAAATCGTTAGAAAAATGCCCACTTTTGTATAAGTCACAAGTGTCTGGTAATCAGAAAATTGTTTCTGTGGTTAGGGTGGGAGAAATAAGAGTTTCTGAAGCAAAATTTTAAAAGGGAGACTTAGAAGAGCTGTCCTTTAGAGTTGCTATAGGGAACCATATGTAAAATATGGGATGACCCATTCTCTAGTAACGTGGCCACCATTTTAAGTGGCCACCATTTCCTTTAGATGGAAAACTAATCAGTAGCACTGACGTGCGCTAAGTCAACTAATTCCTTCAGAATTTAATTACCGGTGTGTTGAAGAATCTGAGCCATTTTCAACACTGCTAACAGCAGGCGTGATGGCCAATATATAGACTTTTCAGAATCATCCAGATGAGTCCCTGGCCCAGAGTTGCCCATCCAGCCCCTGCCCCAGCCTCTGAGACCCAAGAAACGGGGAGACGGATGGTATAGCAAGGAAGGGAGGAGAGAGCTGGAGCTGCACGTGGTTTTGAGTGGAAGAGGCAGCACTGAGGACACGGGGGTGGTGGCCCCATCTGTGATGAGGCGCGCACCTCTGTGCCGAAGGCCACCCCGTCACCACTCCCAGCTCTTGAGTGGCTGCTCTTTTAACCCCTAAATCCAACAGCACCTGGCCCTTCTGGAGCTCGCCGTGCGGGTTTCTGGGGGGGCTGTCGCTATGCTATTACCCAGAAGCGGTGACGGTCATGAGGTGGTCCTGGCACTGCACACAAAATCTGCTCCTTCATCCCTGGTGACAAGTCTGTGTCGCCATCCCGCCCGTTGCCCAGATGGACACTGAGGCACAGAGAGGTGACACAGCTCGCCCGAGGTCCCACAACCCTGCGTGACTTGGAACCCAGGTCCTGGAACCCATGCTCCTCTAAGCGAAAGACACCAGAGGTGAAGAGGCCCCGTGGAGACAAGGAGCAGAGAGGGGGTCCCGAGGCCAGGCATTCAACGCTGGGAGCCAGTCTGAGGAGAGGGCACCGGAAGGGAGTGGCAGAGAGATCAAGGGCACCACAGGACAGAAGGTTCCAGAACCTCGCCCCAGGGCGAGGCAGCGTGTGGGTGAGCCCAGCATATTCCAGGAACAAGGAGACCACGGGGGGCGGGAACAAAGGGTGAGGCTGGCCAGGATATCTGCCAGGTGAGAAGAACCGGTTATCAGGGCCCCGTGCGTGGTCTGCAGTTTTGCTGCTTCATGGCAGTTGACGGTTCTCAGACTTGTTTTCTTCCTGAATGTGGTGAGACAAGGGATTCCAAGAAACTCAACTATGAGAGCGAAACTGCAGATTCACTCTCTAGGCTCCTCTGGAGGCTCCAGAAAGCCTTTCTCTGGCCCAGCGTCAGTGGGGTGGGAGCCTGCTCGTCATCACCGGTCTCTGGGCGCCCCCTCTCCTAGCTGAATGTCTAGGCTGGGGAGAGGATGGTAAAGAAGGTTGGAGGGAGAGGAAATGCCTACTGGCTCCTCTCCCTGCGATGGGGAGATAATGAAGGGACCCTAAAGATGTCCGCATGCTGATCCCCACGCCCCAGACTGTTACCTGACACGGCCAACGGGACTTTGCAGAGTGATGGAGTGAGATGCGTTGCTGGGCTGTGTGGGCCCAGGGTCCTTGAAGGACAGAGGAGTCTGGCCCAGACAGACCCCAGCACTGGGCCCAGTGTCCCCGGAGGACGGGGCCACAGCCAAAGAATGTGAGCAGAGGCCCGCTGGAAAGGGCAGGGAAACAGGTTCTCCCTACAGCTTCCAGAAGGAAGCCACGCGGTGAACTTTGGTACGATGAGACCTGTTCCAAACTGATCCCCAGAATAGCAAGCGCATAAATTCAGAGTGTCTGAAGCCTCTAAGTTGGGATCATTTATTTCAGCATCAATAAGGAACAGGCAGTAGAAGGAGGGCGCCGAGATTCTGTGCTGAGCTCCTGGTCCTGAGGACATGCCCTGGAGGAACTACAGCTCTCGGCACACTTTGGGGTCCACTGTGCCCTGCAGCCACGGTGTGGGTTATTCCAAACTCTGGCCTCAGTTTCCCTCAGCCAATAAAGGAAACAGTTTGAGGAAAAGGAAAGTGGTTTAATTTGTCAACAAACGAGGAGAGCAGCAGACTTGAGTCTGAAAGACGACCGTCCTGCTCTTTGGCAGAGTGCAGGGGTCTTTATGCAAAAGGGAAAAAAGGGGGTAAGATGGACAAGGGTCTGCAAAGGTAGGGGGGAGGGGGCGGGGTTTCACTTGCTTTTTTCAACAACTGCTGTTTAACTCCCTTTTCCTTGGATTGCAAGAAGACAAACCTGTCCAATAAGGGAGAAGTTGCAAGAAATATGGGACAAACGTTAATGCTTATCTGAGAGACCCCCTGTCATAAGGCAAACATGTCAAATAAAGGGGACATTGCAAGAGAGGGGGAAAAACAAACTTGTTAATTCTTATCTGAGAGACCAATCATTTGTAACTGCATCACGGGCATGGGCCTGACTAGGAGAGCAACTTTCCTGCACCAGGCCCCTCTCTGCCCCTTTGGCCCTGGCTTCCTGAAGGCTTGGTATCAATTGGGAGAAGTGATGGTTCTCTAGTTGAAGAAAGATCCAGAATGAAGGTCACCCAGTGATGGCAGATATGGAGATGGGTGGGCGTGCTGTAGGTGACAAGTGGCCCCAAGCCCTTCCAGTGAGGAGCTGGTGGGGCCAGGCCCTCAGCCTTACCTGGTTGGTCCATTTACTAAACTGTGTGGTTTGAATTTCTACCTTCCAGACATTTCTGATTCATCTTTCAGTCTCAGAGAAAGTTTTCTCCCTAGAGGAAAGGCTCAGGGCCCTGCCATCTCTAGCTCCATCCTGTAAGGTCTCTGCTCAGAGGAGGGGGTAGGTTTGAGGTCACATCTTCCAGGTCACGCCAAGGAAGGGGACTGTGCCAGTGGGGCTCCCTGGGGGTCATGCATTTCGTTGTTTGTTCTCAAACTTTAATATGCAAAAGAGCCAGATGGGAAGCATGTTGAAATTGCAGATTTCCTTGTGGCGCATGAGGGACAGGAAATCTACATTTTGACAGAATTATAAGCAAATCCAAGGGTGCCATCTTCATCATCAGGGGCTGGGGAACCTGCCAGGGAGATCCAGTAATACCATTTCTGCACTTGGACCAAAACTGCAATGTGTGAATAATGGTTGCGTGCATTTAAGTCATTTTGTAATTTTCTTTTCTCCTTTTGACTCTCCCTTTCTCTCCCACCCCTTTCTCTTATTCTTTGTCCCTCGCAAGACGCTCCTTCCCAGCTGCCTGCTCCTCGGAACCCGAAGATTCGCCTGTACAACACGGAGCAGGTCCTGAGCTGGGAGCCAGGGACCCCGGACTGGGACTCGAGGCCCGTGGTCTACCGGGTGCAGCTGAAATAGTAAGCCTGATGTTTCTGTGGTGTCCTTCCCGGGAGCTGTGGGGGCGTCGTCAAGGGACCTGGGGCCAGCTGCTCCCTGTTGCCTCTTGGCAGGATTATAAGCAAATCCAGGGGACACACATGTTTCTTGTGTACTTTTCAAACCCCCAGGGCAGCGACTCAGCCTCCCACTCCTGCGGGGGCTGAGAGGTCACAGGCTGGTGGGGAGGCCTGCGGCCTACCACGTGACTTCTCAGTTTGGTGGAAGTTTATTCTCTTATTGCTTTCAGGAGAAGTTGTCTAAAAGGATTTCCTGTTTTGACAGGCAGAAGGCACCTTATTGCTTCTTATTTCCTTCAAGTTTGAAAAATCTGGTTTATTTAACCTTCTAGGTCAAATTGGACCTAATAAGGAACCGCGTCCTTTAATTATAATTTCGAAGCAAGTTTTCTCTTTGGCACATTGTTCTGGCTCTTGTCCCTTCGGAGTTTGTCATCATTTAGTGTGTAACATAAACACACAGATGAAGATGAGGAGATGGTCCAAGACCTCCAGTGCTAGTGGATGACCTCATTAAATGGATTTCTAGCAGATGAAGTTAAATTATAGGCTGTCATTTTCTATTACTAAATAACGTTTAGAGAATGGCAAAGCTTGTGAGGATGTGACTGGTTGGTACAGTGTAGGATCAGGGCCAATTTGCACAGCCCTCCTGGAAAATATTTTCTATACATCAGACTCATAGAGATTCCCACGGCACTTTTACCTGAAGCAGAGGATGCGATCTCTCAGAAAAAACACTGACAAGGACAGGCCTTCAAGTGTCTATTCTTGGCCACTGGCAGAAAGAGGCGTGCCACACCTGGTAGCCTGTGGTTGGACCTGAGGCAGCCACTGGAGCCACATGTACAGTTTGGAATGTATCCGTGGTCAGAACAGCAGAGAACCTGGAACCACAACAGGCGTTGACTGTGTTAGAGGAATTGGTTTCCAGTGGCTCCTTTTTCCTCTCTCCGTATCCATTGTAACAGTGTTTGGCTCAAAATCTAGACTCTAAGCTGGACTTTGAGGGTTGCCTTTAGCTCACATTTATCCATTCTTCAAGTAACTGTAAATGACAAGCATGGTAATCTATAATAAATGGACCCAATGTAAAGTTAAAATGGGGGGGGGGGGGCCTTGTTCAAATATTGTTAAGGACTTTAAGTTGGTGAAGGGCACCGCGCATGTCCTCAGGCGGAAGCCGGCCCTCCTCAGCATGTAGTGGGTTATAATATACTGGAGCTAAACAAGGTTTTGAGTAGAGGACGTCGCCGCTGGTTTGTTGACTCAGATGTCTAGGCTTCCAAAGGGGAAGGACTCTGCCTGGTGTGTTCACAGAGCCTCTAAATACTAGAAATATAGTTTTTAAAAACTTTGACACTTTCAAAAAGCAACACTTTCCTAGACCAACTTGTTTCACTTTGTTGGGTTTGCTCAAAACGTTTTATAGAGATGTATTCAGGATCGAGTTGATTTTAGGAAAAGAAACAAAGAGATGGGGTGAACAGACAGGCCCCACATTCAGAAAAGCTGAGAGGCCACCAAAAACGGATGGAGGCTGGTTTTCTTTTCTTTGTAGCTACAGATTTGGTGGGAGAGGGCCTTTGCTTCTGTTTTGTTTTTAGAGACTTTAACATATTAGGGACTTTCTAGTGATATTAAATAATTTAATTTTGAGGCTTGTGGGACTTGAGCTTCCCATCCTGTTTCTCTGCAGGCAGGCATTATTGTGATTGCTAACAAGGGTGCTTCTGTGTTTTGACAGTTACAGTAGCAAAACCAAAATTATATATAGAGCACTTGGTGGCAAAATTTTTAAATTTAAATCAGAGGCTGCAGGGACCATATATTGGCCTACAGGCCGTTTGGCCCACAGTGTGCAAATTTGTTCTTCAAATACTGCCAACATTAACCAATCTAGAGATAGCACTTCCAAGAAAAAGAATTCTAGATTAATTTCAAGTTTCCATTGAATATATAGCCAGTAAGCAGGGCCCTTTCGAGTTGTAGCCACCACCACCCCCCCTCCACCCCTGCCCGGCCCAATCCTCTCAGGAAACATCTTTTAAAATTTCATTTCAATTTTATTTTAATAGCAATACCTGAGCTTTGTAGAAAATCTGGAAAATCCAGAAAAGCAATAAGAATAACATTTAAACAAGCTGTTGTCTTTAGTCTAAGAATGATCACTACTGTCCTCTTAGTGTATTTCTCTCTAGACTTTTTTCTAAATGCATGCACTTGTTTGGAAATGGGCTGGTGTTTGTATAAAAATGAAACAAAACCGGGGTTACGCTTTTGGGCCCTGCTTCCTTTTTTGTTTTGTTTTAACTTAATGTAGTTAAGCGGGTGAGCTTTTTTTTCCATATGATTTCTCTGTACACAATTTTATTATATGATATATCCCATGATGTGTTTAATTCCTCCTCACTGACAAATATAGGTGGTTGACTGTTTATAACTCTTGTAAGCCGTATCCTCTTATATCAGTCACCTCTGCTTTTTTCCTTACATTTCCAGAAGAGTAATTATTGCATCAAAAGGGACAAATTTACCAATTTTGGAAATAATCCAATCACTAGCCATCCAGTTGTTTAACAAACATTGACGTGGTGCCTACAAGCTGCCAAGCATTAAAACTGGGTTTCCTTGATAGCTGGTTTAGCCTTCCTGGCAGCTCTGGGAGCCATGCTTAGCCCCATTTTATAGAGAAAAAATAGACACTGAAGAACAGAGAAATGCAGCAACAAGGATCTGAGCCCAGGTCTTGTGGCTTTAGAACCCCCCCCCCGCTACTTAACCACTGTGCTTGTGGTGAGGGCTGCTGTCCCGTTCGGCAAGTCCCAGGACGGAGGCCGGCCATTGTGGGCAGCTGCGAGAGGACCTGTCTGGGAGTCTGCAGCGGGTGGGCAGTGCCGGGCCCTTGAGGCTGTGTTCAGGTCACTCTTTACTGCAGTGGGCCCCTTGGCGCCTGTTTTTACCCTCTGCTGGCAGAAGGGGAGACAGCATTCCGGACGACAGCTTCCTCTCCCGATTGTCCTTCACCCAACCACAGGCCTTTGGGTGTCAGCTGTCATTTAAATTGGGGTGGCTTGTGCCCCTTTAAACTCTTTAAGAAATATTTGTTTAAGTAGCTCTGAGAAAGGCCCCCAAGTGTCTGTGCACTTTCTGAGCATGCTCTGCATTCTGCAAGGCGGTGCTCGTGGCTTGGGATCTGTCTCCCCACTAGGGTCGTGACCCAAGACTTGCGGGGTGTGACTGTGGTGCAGTCTTCTATGGAAACCCTGACCACACGCCTTGAAGTGGCTATTGTGTCCCTTGAAACTTTTTCATTCACTAACCCATTGACTGAAGAGGTTACAGGACGCCAGCTAGCAGCAAGACTGAAAAAAATCTAAAACACACAGACTGAGTAATGCTAGGTCAGTACACAAAGGGGAATGAGGTGTTTGCACACAGGTGACCTGAAAACTAGGAAGTGAAGCTTGTCAAGGTAACACAAGGTAGAGATGCGTAGGTGCCAATTAAAGAAAAAAATCAGCATAACTAAATGAAATGAGGAATTGCAGGAACCTGACATTTTTGTTAGGTTCTAATCTATCAATTGATAAAGAATCATCAGGCAAATTGGACAAGATGGCAAACTATTTCAGGGCTGGTGGAAAGAAAACTTGTAGGTGAATTACCAATATATTGTAGGTGAATTACCAAAACTTGTAGGTGAATTACCAATATATAGATCTGTTTGGGTCATTAGCCTCTGGTGCTTCCTTGTTTTCCAGAAATGATTGTTTACCTAGGGAAACTAAAAATAAATTGAAGATAATTCAGCAAAGAAAGCACAAGGTGTTAGGCATCAAGTCTGTCACCTAAGACCAGAACAGAAGTCAGGGCTGGGGACCAGAGTCCCGGGTGGGAGTATTGAGGCTCTGAGGAATGCACTGTCACTTACAAGGATGCCTCACTTTATAAATGGTAGAGTGTTCACATGGGTGAGGCAAACTCTTTAAATGCACAACCACGGGGGCCTCCCTGGTGGCATAAGGGTTAAGTCTCAGCACTGCCACCATGACAGCCCAACAAGGCGGCCTGAGTGTGATCCCTGGCTGGGTAGCTGATCCACATGGCTCAGCAGACCCTGCCCATCTCCCTGCTGCTCCCCTCAGCAGTGTATTTCAGTAGATCTGCCTGTTCTGCTGCCCACTCTGTCTCTGGTGAATCCTCTCACCCCTCACACCCCAGTTCTTCTATGCAAAAATACATAAATAAATAAATTCATGGCCATGGAGTTAGAACACTCACAAGAGCAGGAAGCATAAGCAGAGTTTGGGCAAATGTCCTTCCTAAGACGTGGGCTACAGCAGCTGAGTTTGAAGCATTAAAATCAGCTGTAGGGCAGAATAGGAGAGACAATTTGTAAATCATGTATCTGATAAGGACATTCTATCCAATACATAAAGAATCCTTACAACTCAATAATTAAAAGGCAAGCCAAGTAAAATATAGACACAGGATTGTCGTAGGCAGTTCTCCAAAGAAGACGAACAGATGACCGTTAAGCACGTGAATAGGTGCTCGGCATCATTATTCACCAGGGAAATGCAAATCAAAACCACAGTGATATACCACAGCATACCCACGAGAAAGGCTATAAGAAAAAAGCCATAATAGAAGTGTCGGTGAGGTTGTAGAGAGATCGGAACCCTGCTCCACTGTGAGTGGGTACATAGAATGGCGAGACCCCTTGGAGTTACCATTTGACTGAGCAATTCCACTCCTGGGTGTATGCCCCAGAGAACTGAAGACATGTTCACACAATGTGACTGTTCTTTGCCAGTGGTCCATAGTCCAAGTTGAAACAACCCACAAGTCCACTGGCAAAATGTGATCGGTTCATACAACAGGATGTTATTTGGCCACAAGAAAGTGCTGATGTAATGTGCCAGGGCAGTGGCTGAGCAAAAGGAGCTGCTCGCACAAGGCCACACCACTGGTGATCTTGTTTATGTGAAATGTCTAAAGTAGGCAAGTCTGTAAAGACAGAAAGTAGATCAAAGGTTGCCTAGAGCTTTGGCGGGGGGCGGGGGGGTTCAAGGGAAATGGAGAGTGACTGTGAACAGGGGTTTGGGGGGGATGAAAATATTCTAAAATTGATTGTGGTGATGTTTGCTCAAACCTGTGCATCTACCGGAAGGCAGCGAAGTATGAACTTGCACACCCTAAATGGGTGGATTGTGCAGTGTGAGGACCCTGAATACAGCTGTTTTTAACACTGCTCTGGGGAAACCTCTCCAGGACAGAGAACTCAGCGACGAGAGACCCTTTTTCTCTGCAATTCCAGCTCAAGCGGCTGGCACGACACGCATCGCTACTTGCCAGGGGTGAACTGTACGAGGATCACCATCACGTGGTGTAACTTCACTGGCAATGAAGAGGGCTTCTCCACGCACTTCAACGTCCATCTGCGGGTGCGAGCCGAGCTGGGAGACATGGTTTCTGCCTGGGCAACCGTGCCCTGGTTCCAGCACTACCGGAACGGTGAGAGAACTTGGGTGGAAACTCCATTTTCCATAGCCAGGCTCCCTTTCCTCCCCGCTCCCCTCAGTCCACACACCTCAGTCATGTCTCTCACCCTAAATAACAGCGTGATGGGCAAACCCAAGCGCAGCAAGTCCTTGGTGCTGTCTTGGCCTCTTGGAGCGTGACTTTAAGTGACACAACATAGAACAAAAGCAGGCCCTGGAATAACGTTTTGTTCAGTGTTAACCAAGGTCATTTTTTCCCACTGATGTCATAACAAAACAACGTTATTCCAGAACCTCCCGTGCTGACTGAAGCTGATGCTGGGGGAGAGAACGATTCACTGGACCAGGGGCCGGCAGACCACCTGTGTCCCTCCTCTGGAACAGGACCCCCTTTTGCGGTGCGGCCACATCTGTGGACAAGGCTGGGTTGACAGTAACAGGCTCAGTCTGTGAAACTGCTCTTAGCAAGCTGCCCATAGATCCACTGCCTTCCTCGGGGCCTGGCTGGAATGCAGGTCGATTCCTCCCTCAGAGACAGATTTATCAGGGTGGCCTCAGGTCCCGGATCCAGGATCCAAGGCTCTCTTCAGAAGGGCAAACCCCACCCCTACTCCCATCCTGAGTCCTGGGATAGTCTGGACAAAATGTCCAGTGAGGGAGAGGCCTGCACCCGGGGGCCCTGCAGGCGGGCTGCCTCCCCTGCTGGGTCACGTAGCTGTTGGAAGGAAGCTCAAAATGTATGTGTCCATGTCTGAGAGCAGGGTTTACGAAAGCTTTCTGTCGCGTTGCTGTAGCTGGCAGTGAGTGGGCAAGGCCGGGCCAGAGAGGATGGGGGTGGGGCCCAGGCCACACCTCTAACCCTCACCACCCTGGGAGAGTCCTGGGCAGAGCGTGGGAGGCGAGCGAGCCCCCGCCTCCGGGCACCCACGCCAGCTGTCCACAGCAAGACGGTCATCTGCGTGTACAGGGCGTGCGACGGGCCCCCTCGAGCTCAAACCTGTGCTTTGGTCCGAGGCCCTCCAGTTAATTGTACAGCTTAGACCTGATAAGTGCTGTGACCCTTCCTTGAGGGCATCTCCTGAGTCACAGTCCGTGGCGGTCTGGCCTGTGAGTCATGTAAGGCGTCTTAACAAGCAGACTGGCCATGGTGCTGTTTCCGTTCTTATATTTAACATAGTGTTACAATTAGCTGGGAGACAAATGTACTTAAAGGTTTGTAAATATCACTCTTGTTCATTTACATAAAAATTGGATGGACGGGTGGAGGGAGCGATGGACAGACGGATGGATGGGTGGGTGGATGGGAGGAAACGAGGGGGAAGATAAGGGTCAACAGAATCATTTTTCCCTCTGCATGGAAAGGGAATCTTTGACTAACCTTTGGCCCAGTTTCTGAGGCAAGCTGATAAAGGCAACACATTTAGCCTGTGTCTAGGCAGCACTGCTTATGGTCAAAAGGCCACGGGACTGGTCACCTGCATGTCAGCGGTGAGCAGTGGGAAGCCATGTCTGGGCTTTGCTGAGTGTGGTGGTTCCTGTAATGGGGCATGTCCCTTGTGGGAACCCTGGAAACTACTCCTGGGGAGCTGTTGTAAGAGATAGTGGCTCTTATATCTTTTAAGTCCCGGGAACTTCTGTGCCTCCCTGGTGGGGGGCTCCCCGCTTGCACCTGAACTATCCCCGGGGAGGCCAGAGAGACTTGTCCTGGGCCACCATGTGGGGCATGGCGCAGCCCACTGGGCTTCCTGATGTACAGTTTCATAGTAAATCTTGTGCCCAGAGCAGCCTCTGGTGGTTCTTTTGCACCTGAGGGCTGTTGCGGCGGACAACACCACACTGACAAACGGGAGTCGTGGAGCAGACTAATGCAGGATGCTGCTGAAGAGCAAGATCCTGGCCCTTTTATTGACACACGTAATTGGTTGTAAAGAGATTACGGAGATTAAAGAAAGGGGAAGGGTGTAGAAGATTAGGCATTGTGAGTCTGCCCTCCAGGCACTTCTCATCTACTTGATGCTACACCCTAATCCCCAGCCATGGTTCTAATCTTATCAACAAGGCGCTCCACTGATCAGCTTCTGGAGTCCCTTGTCATACATTGGTCCTGACCCCCCAAGTGTTCCCGGTCATACCTCGTGATGTATAAGTCGGGAGTACGTGTTATGCATTGGTCCTCAGCGCCCTGGGCGTTCTGGACATACCTTGTGATGCATAACCTTTCCAGTGTGACCCAGCTTTGCGCTCTTTGAAGGGTTGGGCTCCTGTTCCTAACTGGCCAGGCCACTTTGACCTTGTTTAGGTGACAAAATGACGGCCGAATAGGCTGCCTAGGAGTGGCAGACCCACAAGGGCAACTTCAGTGCATGTGTGTGTATGTAAATGTGTGTGGTTATGTAAATGTGTGGATATGTAAATGTGTGTGCATGTGTGTGTGGATAAGTAAACATGTCTGTGTGGCTATATGTGTGAGCATGTAGACGTGTCATATGGGTGAGCATATATACTGTATAGTATTATGTAATGTATATATACACACTATACATGTTTTATGTACAGATGCAATATAGGTATGTATACATATTCATGTATGTTTGTTTGTAATTCTATTTCAGTTACTGTCGGGCCTCCAGGGAACATCTGGGTGACCCCAGAAGAAAACTCCTTTATCATCGCTCTCTCCCCTCCCTTTGACATAAATATCTCCTTGGCCACTTTTCATTATTATGTCCGTTTCTGGGAGAAGACAGCAACCCAACAGGCAAGAGCATTTTTCTTCTTTGTTTTAATGTTCTCTTCTTAAGAGTTTCTGATATAGCAAAAGAAAGGAAACTTTAAAGCAGGCAAGGAGAATAGGATGTCCGAGGATCTCCTCGAGCCTGAGACTGAGCTGGTTGTAGTCCTCTCCTTCAAGACCTGTGCTTCCCTCCCTGTGCTGGGACTCAGCTGACTCCCAGCCGCCGGGTGCTGTCCATCCCGGCTGTGAGACCTGCTTGGCTGGGCCTGGGGTGGGACTCACAGCTACTACGTAAGGAGGAAAAGGAAAGCAAAATCGGCCAAGGGATTAGACCCACTGGGCATTGCCCAGGGGGTTCAGACATGGGGTCCCCAGAGTGCTCTCCCCGTAGACTCACACAGAACACACTTGAACCTTCCATCCACAGACTGTGACACCCGGGGAATGTCGTCTATCAGGGAACCGTGCCCAAGGTTTATGGGGGGCTGGTCACAAACGCAGCTTCTCCCCAGCACACACCAAAATCCCAGACTCCCGGAAGGAAAGCCGGGCTTGGGCAGAAAGCACATCACGTGCTCAGTCCACCACCTTACCAGTTAGGTTATGTGGGAACGCTCCTGAAATGCAGCTCCCCAGCACAGGCCCGGGCCGGCCTCGCGAGCAGGCTTCCCCTGAGGACGGCCGTGTCAGGGCTGAACATCGGTCTTCTCAGTTTTCGGCTCTTTCCATTTTTAAAAATGCCGACTGGCTGCTGAAATAAACCTACAAGGATTGTTGCCCTTTAAACTCACTCTTTGTGACATCAGAAGCAAAAATTTCTTCCCACCGTTAAGCCGAAGAAAAGTGAAAAATCCTAGTATTTATAGAAAATACAATTAGTTTATATTTTTAAAAAGGCCATCCTCGGGTACGGATAAAAGTCCTGCAGCTGTTAGCTCTGCTGGTTGCCATCTTTTCCATCGTAAAGAGTTGAAACAAGAGGCACAGACTATAAAGAAAGACTAACAGACCCATCTCACTAAAATTTTTTATTATTCCAAGACCAACTGAAGATTCCAGAAACAAAGGTTAAAAGATTAATTACCCTTGGATAAAGATTCATATTCTTCAAAAGAATTTTCACAGAGCCAGTAGCAAAATGTACAAAGGAGATAGGAAATTTATACAATAGAAGTGATCAAAAATCTAAGCCAGGGCCTCCCCGGTGGCGCAGTGGGTCGAGCGCAGTGCTATGAAGCTGTCCGCAGCCTCTGCAGCACAGGTTCAATTCCCGGCTGGCCAGGGAGAGACCCACATGGCGTGGCAGACCTCTCCTGTCACACCCGCTGCTCCCCTCAACAGTGTGTTTCGGTCCATCTACTTGTTCTGCTCCCCGCTCTGTCTCTGATGAATCCTCTCATCCTCCCATGCCTCTGGCCTGTGCCCCGGTTCTTGTATAAAAATACATAAATCTTAATAAAAAAAAAAATCTAAGCCAGCCAAATTCAGTAGTAACCAAAGAAATATGCCTGTGAGCTGCCACATTTCACCCAGAGGTTGGCTAAGATATAAAAGGCAACAGGAATTGCGTGAAGTGGAGGTTCCACAGCTTAATAATATGAGCTCACAGGCTGTGTACAGTTGAATGACCTGCTTGTTCCAGTCACCACGATAGCAATTTCATTGTTCTTCTTTATCAAATGTGTATTACACCAGCATTTCACTTGGCGATAGCTGATTCTACTGTGCTGCAGAATAAGAAGCCAGTCCTTTATAAGAAATCCTCAGTGTCATAACATGATCTTTTTTTTTCTCATTTCTCCCTGACCAACGACATCTTTATGCAGAATGAGGCGCTCCCAGCTGGAAAGCCCCAGGTATGGGGGGGTGACAGTCCCGGGGGTGGGCAGCCCCAGGGAGGTGGGAGGGAATCTAGCTTTCAACCGTGTCTTGATTGGAGCCAAAACTGTTAAGAGGAACAGACACATTTCAGTCAAAACCTAAGCAGGCTGGGAAACACAGACACATCTCTCCGAGGATGATTTTCTCTCTGATTTTCTCTCTAACTTCAAGTGTCTAGACCGGATTAGCCATGAAAGGCAAGTGCTCATTTTCAAAGAGAAAGTTTCGCAGTGGATACTGGGATGCCTGCGTTCCAGCCCGGGCCCTCGGCGGCCACCCAGGCCCTGCCCGGCCGAGTCACAGATCACAGCCCGACACCACGGCTCCTTGTCCACTCACTGACATTCACATATAAAACATCCGCTGCATGCCAGCGGCTCCTGAGAAGCAGAATCTTCTTATCTTTGATGATTGTATTCACTGAGGACTTGAGGAAATACAGAGGGGGCCCAAGAGTGTGGATTTGGGCAGTTTACCTGCATGGTGTTGATGTGTTTGTCTTACGTAGGTGAAAGGCCCTTTCCAGAAGAATGTCATTGTGTTGGATGGTTTAAAGCCCGCCACAGTGTACTGTTTACAAGTCCAAGCACAGCTGCGTGGGCCATGGACAGGCCAGTCCAGTCCCGGGCACTTAAGCAACGCATCTTGCTATGAAACAACAGCAGATGGTAATATGTGCCTTCTTGTGTCCTGTCTGAACTGGGGAGACGACACTCCTAAAATAGTGAAATGGGGCGGGAGGGGGGACACTTTGAAGGTGGTGGGAGTGGGGGGACCCAGAGAGAAGACAGCAGTGCCCTGTGGGTGTTATCGGCTGGTGACGGAAGCACCTTCACTGGCTGATAATTCCCGCAGGTGGGGCCGGAGGAGGGGCAGTGACTGTCACTGGTCGTTGTGCTGGGACATGACACTATTTCAGCATCTGGTGATCTGGTGTTGTGTCGTGGGTGAGATGGTCATTCTGGTCACCTTTGTCACCTTTGTAGCTGCTACCAGGCTCCAGCCGGTCATCCTGATCACCGTGGCCATTGTCTTGTCACTGTCAGTGCTGTCGGGGGCCTGTCTCTTCCTGGTGCTGAAGTACAGAGGCCTGGTCAAGTACTGGTTTCACACTCCACCAAGCATCCCATTACAAATAGAAGAGGTAGGTGGGCTCCCAGTGCCCCACGGCCCCTGGGTTACACCTCCAAGCACAGCCGTGGACACAGCCATGGACACGGAGATCTGAGTTCACAATAGTGTGGGCGATGTTCACAGATGGGAGCAACTCATATGTCCACCGTGGGTGGATGGTGTGGACATACAGTGGACTGTTCCTCTGCCTTCTGGGAGGACATGATGTTGGCTGAAATTAACCAGTCACAAAAAGACCATATTGCATCATGCACTTTCATAAGATGCATGTAAGATAGTCAAAGCAAGACGTTGCAAGCTGACCATAGATCTGAGGCATGGGTGGGGGAGGCTCAAACAGGGGAGGGAAGGTCACAGGGACTGGGGTGATGGATCACGGGGGCCATGGTGGTGGGAGAACCCCGGGGACCACACCTGAGGGGAGAAATCAAATCCTGTCCAAAAATTCACAATGATGTAAGAGTAAAAAGGGGAGGTACTTCATCTAAAAATACACCTTGAAAAAGCCATAGAAGCAGAAAGTAGAATGGTGGTTACCAGGGTCTGGGGGAGGAAAACAGGAGCTGCTGGTCAGTGGGTCTGAAGTTTCCATTATGAAGATGACTGAGTTCTAGAAACCTGCTGTGCACCTTGAACCGACAGTGGAAAGCCTTCTTACCACCCCAAAAAAGCCAAAAAACCCTCTCTAGTTAATATTGTCATAAAGTAACGGTCCTAGAGGGCCTCAGGGTTCTACAAGCATTAATAATCCTTAATAATTGCTCGCAGCAAAACTACCAACTGGGCCCTCGTGAGTGAACTTACTACTAATTGTTGCTTTGGGGTTTGCATCTAAACCATAAAATCTTTCAGTTCACTTTCCTGGGAAAGTGTGAAAATGTTTATCAAAGGTCACTGGAGTTACATGAGAACTATGAATCATTTTTCACATGTATTTTTGAGGTTTCGCAAGTGCACATGATCCACCAGCTTCCTCTTAATCTGCCAGCCCCGAACTTAACTGTATTTCACTATCTGGCGGCGTTTCCAAGAGCCGGGCGCCAGCTTCTTGGTAACCTGGTGATCTGATGGCTAAGCCTAAAGCGGGCAGGAATGAAAGGGAAAGTGAGGCTTGTGGACTCTCACTGTGTAGGCGGGACCTGGGCCTTCTGACCCTCCAGGACACCCCAGACCCTCTGCTCCTGCGCTGCATGGAGCAGAACCCACCAGGGTGGGCAAAGACTGAGAAAAAGATCCAGAACTTTCCCACTTTTGCCCCCAATGTAGCTGAACTAAAGGTCCCTCGCCCTCCTTCACTGAAAACTTAGATTTTCAGAGACGCTGCAGGCACGCCCCACACTTATGCATTGACTTGTTTGACCCTTGGGTCGGCGTTACAGTTACTCACGTGGCAAGGGGTGGAGAGCGCATAAGCTGTTTCATGTGGACAGAACAGGAAGCTTCACCTGAATAGAGGCTGCTGGTACCGACTAAAATGAACGTTTGAAAGGCTGATCTCGGGCTGATAAACTAATCATGGTGTTGCTATTTGACCTTTTCCAGTACTTAAAGGACCCAACTGAGCCTATCCTAGAGTCCTTGGACAGGAACAGCGCCCCAAAGGATGACGCCTGGGACTCCGTGTCCATTGTATCGTCTCCAGAGGAGCGCGATGTTTCCAAAGCACTTTGAACCAAAGCGCTGGTCCGGCCACCGGCCTATGGGAAGAGGACTCTAAGCCAAGGAAGCTTCTGGCATCCTGCTGGCCCTGGACCCCATATTCCTGCCTCATAAAAGCCTAGCAGAACCTAGGGAGAGGTGGGAGGGTCTCTAGGGGAGACAAGCTTACTTTTTCCAAGAATTTTCTAAATCATACAAGTTTATAGAATGATGCTAAAGAGAAACCCAGGAAAAAATAAGATTTCTCTTAAACACTAAAGGGACATGTAATTATTTGTTGGCAAAATGGCACTGGCTCCTTGTTCATTGTTGGCTGGACCCACTTGTCAAGAGACTTGGCTCCCCTCCCCATCCCTCAACTCTGGAAAATGAGTTGGGGTCCCTCAGACAGGTCACATTACCTGTCTCAGCCTGACCCATTGAGAGACGTGGCCTCCTGAGCAGACTCCTGGCTAAACATGGTTAATCCTGTAAACATTTTTCTAGTAATTTAAAATTTTTTTCCAAGCTAGAAATAAAAGATTGGATAATTAACTTTTTAAAGTCTGCGTGTAGTCTTTTCTTCCCACTTTACATTATTTTGTTTTTCCTAGTCTCAACATTTAAAAATTACTGTATCAAAAACTTCAATTTCGGGCCTCCCTGGTGGCACAGGGGGTTAAGTCTCAGCACTATCAAGCTATCGCCAGCCAATACAGCATGAGTTCGATCCCCGGCAGGGGAGCTGATCTATGTGGCGCAGCAGACCTCTCCTGTCTCCCCACTGCTCCCCTCAGCAGTGGATTTCAGTAGATCTGCCTGCTCTGTTCCCCTCCCTGTCTCTGGTGAATCCTCTTACCCCACCCCACCCCCACACCTCTGGCCTGTACCCCAGTTCTTGTATGCATAAATGAATCTTTAAAAAAAAAAAAAAGTGGAAACAGCAAAGACCCAGCATAACTCATTTAGGAAACTGAAGACAGAAGTTTCCCCTGCTGGGCCATGGGCTCTCACGGGAGTGGGGGGAGGGGCTAGAAAGAGTTGGCTAATAGGGAGCCCCTCCCTCCCCCCTGAGGAAAGGCAGACAGCTCACTTCCTGCAGAAAGTAAGCTCGTCTGACTACAGAAAACAAACCTGTGGGCAACAAAACCAATTCTGGTTGCCAGAAATGAAGAGAAAAGGGGACAGGTAGATCAGGATAAAGAGGAGAAGGGGAGATTTTTGGGCTCTGGTGACCTTAATGTAATGTATATACACATGTTGGTTGTCGACCTTGAACACCCGAAATTTACATCACGTTATGATGCAATGTCTTGTGCCGCCAAGCAGGGCAGGGTCACTATGTCACTATGGCAGACAGGTAGAGCCCCGGAGCCCTCGGTGGAATTTTCAGGCTTTAATGCTCTCAGGGAACCAGGCGCTCAGGCACAGCAGGCCGGGAGGCTGGCTTGTGAGGAGGCTGGCATGGGTCGTGCAGCGAGGCTGGGAGGCAGGCAACGGAGCCTCCCAGACCCCCAAATCTCTACCATCTTTCTTTGGGCTCTCTCTGGCCTCTCTCGCTCTCTGGCGTCATCTCGTAGTCCCACCTGTTCTATAGTCACGCTGCTCATCCTCTTCATTGCTGACGCTGACGCTGCTTTTATCCCAGCCTCTAGGCTCCGGTGTGCACACGTCCACATGCGTGCACACCCACACTCCAGGTGTCCACAATCAGGCACGTGTGCCCGCATCCACGCTCCCAAGAGCCTTCTGCTTTAACACCATCAAGGCCACAGGTGACAGCCACAGAGGCTAGTGGCATAAAAAGTCTGATTAATTCATTTACCCTACACAATGTTACTTCAATAAAAAAGAAAAGGAAGGGCCTCTCCAGTGGCGCAGCGGTTGAGCGCTGGGTTGCGAAGCTGCCCGCAGCCTCTGCAGCGCCGGTTCGATCCCCGGCTGCTCCCCGGCCACCGGAGGAGGGTCCCACAGGGCGCGCAGACCTCTCCTGCCACCCGCTACTCCCCTCAGCAGTGTACTTCGGTCCTTCTGCCTGCTCAGCTCCCCGCTCTGGCTCTGGTGAATCCTCTCACCTTCCCGCGCTTCTGACTGTACCCAGTGCTTGTATGTATAAATAAAAAATAAATCTTTAAAAAAAAAAAAAAGAAAGAAAAGGAAGCTGTGTGTGCCACTCTGCACAAAATGGGTAACAGCTCCTCAGGGCAAATAGGCTGTTGTGGGGGCCGGAGCCGGAGAAGACCCCAAGCTGGGGTCAGGGCAGAAACAGTCTAGTGTGGTGTCCTGGAGCAGGAGGATGCTGTGGTCCAGGCCCAGAAAGACTCTTCTTCATTTAAGTTAGTGACAGACCCAGAGTCCAAGCCCGAGGCCAGCACTATTACAGATGCCGCTCACGGACCAGGCTCTCCAAGGTCATTGCCTCCTGGGGGAGGGACAGACAGCAACACCACACTGGGCTCACCTGGAGTCCACATTTCCAGGCTCTTCCCATCCTAGCTCAGTAGGCATCCCAAGTAGGCATAGGGCTGGCCTATTAAACCCAGAGAAAGGAAAGGGAATTTTAAAGAGTCGCCTTTTCTTACAGGTGTTTCCAATTAGAAACACATGGTTCTACTTTGTAAATCAAATGACCAATCAGTGGGATTACAGACACTTGGGACTATAATTTCTAGTCAAGCCAAGTACAAAATCATAAAACATTTGCATTGGAAGCAATCTCATGAAGCCTCTGTACCACAGCGACTACAACCCACGGGCCAAATCCAGCCAGCTTCCTGCTTTTGTGTGGCCTGTGAACTAACAATAAGTTTTGCATTTTTTAATGATGGAAACAGAATCAAATGACTAGTTCATCACACATGAAGAGTATATGAAGTTTGCATTTCATAAATGAAGTTCAGCTAGAAGGCCATGATACCCATTCACTGGTGGATTGTCCAGGGTGGCTTCTGCCCTGAAAGCCGAATAGCATCTTGACAACAGAAACTGCCTGCAAAGCCTAAAATAGTTACACCTGGCTCTTCAAAGAAAGTTTGCTGACCCCTCATCTCTGCAACCAAGTGCTCATGGGACAGGAGAAAGCAGGCCCACCCCACATTTAGGTTATACAGTCACAGAAGGTCCCTCAAAACCCCATTTGGCCCTGAGAGGATCTAATTTAGGGGGTCACATGTGGGAGGCGGGGTATGTGAGCCTCAGGCTGTTCTGTGACCCACCTGCTAGGGAAGGCTGGCACAGTCTAGGATTATGGAGACAGATGGAGGAAAGTGGACCCGGTGCCAACAACAGGTCTCCTAGACACGGTGATCTCAGGCTAGCAGTGGCCTTGATCCCACCAGCTACCTTTGTGTGGATTAGATAAAGCAACCATCTTTCAAGACACGCTTTCAAGTGCCTCAAATTTTCTATTTACATGAACAGTAAATCTCTGGTACACGCCTGTGAATAGCACCCCCTGGGGGCTGTGCAGTGCCCATACTTGCAGGCAGCCCACTGGGCAGGTGTGTGTCCTGAGGAGGAAGGGGCTGGATGAGCCCCTTGTGCTGGCTGGCAAGTCCAGTAGGGTGAGGTGCTGACTGATGGGCCTGGGATGGAAAAGGAGCCTCCCCACACAGGAGCTGGAGGCTGAATGGGGCAGAGAAAGGGGCTCTCTCAGCGTCTATAGGACAGACTGAAAGGTCGCCGCAGGGGGCAGGAATGAGGAAGCCCCCACGTAGAAAAAATCAGACAATAAACCTTTTCCCGCCCTACCAAACCGAGCAAACCCAATTTCCCCACCAGACCTCTCCTCACCCTAGAAAAGCATCCCTCCCCCTGGCAAGGCGCGTGACTTCACCGATCCTCACCTTGGGTCCGTGAACCTCGCCCAGGAGCTCAAATAAAGTTTCCTGCCTGTGAGAAACTTGGTCTGGCTCTCCTTCTCTTTACTGCGCCAATCCTTTCACAGACATTAGCTTATGTGCAGTAATGTGAGAAATTCCTCTCACCCAGGGTTTGCCCGACTGCGGAATAGCTTGGTTCCATGCCTGGTACAGACAAATTGTAAATCCCTTCAGTCCAATCACAGGGCAGATCACACTGTGAGTAAAAAAGACAATAAATTTGTTCCGTTTGATTTGTTAATCAGTCTCTCTCCCCACAAAGTACTTTAGTAGGTACTAGGAAGAAAAGTAATCACTTCACAGTGGAGAAACCTGGTAGAGCCGCCTTGAGCAGGCAAAGTAAAATCACCAACCCCGGGATGGATGGCTGCTTGCTGACACGAGGTCTACAAAGACATAACAAAACTTTGCTTCTATATTCCTGCCCCAAGCCCATAACCTGAATTTAATCATGGAGGATCACCAGCCAAATCCAGATTGAGGGGCACCCAAAAAACAACTTGTCTGCAATCTTCAGAATGACCTAGTTGCAGGGCCTCCCCGGTGGCGCAGCGGTTGAGCGCTGGGTTGCGAAGCTGCCCGCAGCCTCTGCAGCGCCGGTTGGATCCCCGGCTGCTCCCCGGCCACTGGAGGAGGGTCCCGCATGGCGCACAGACCTCTCATGCTGCCCGCTGCTCCCCTCAGCAGTGTGCTTCGGTCCTTCTGCCTGCTCTGCTCCCCACTCTGGCTCTGGTGAATTCTCTCACCCTCCCACGCTTCTCACTGTAGCCAGTGTTTGTATAAATAAATGAATGAATGAATGAATGAATGAATGAATGAATGAATAAATCTTAAAAATAAAATTTAAAAAAAGAAAAAAAAAGAATGACCTAGTTGCAAAAGCCAAAGGCTGAAGACTCGTTGGGGAGTTGAGGGTCCCTGAAGGAACACAATTCAACGCGACAAGTGATCATGGACACAATTCTGAGCACATTGCTAGGACAACTGGCAAAACTGGAATTAAGTGCTTACTTTGGGATTGCACAATTATGAGATGGGGAAATAAACCCTATAGCAGTGAAGGGCTTTTTAAAAAGCATTCTGTCTGCAGCATATTGAGAAATAACTCAGGAAAAAAATGACTAAAAGGTGGTAACATGTTACCACTGAGGTAATCTGAAGGTTATGCAGGAATTCTCTGACCTATTTTTGTAACTTTCCTGTAAGCCTAAAGTTAAAAGTCAAAGTAAAAAGTTACTCAATGTCTAATTCCACAACTTTCATGATAGGAAATAAACACACATAACAACACAGTGGATCAATTTTTGGCCCCTGGTATGGAGGTTGGAAATAAGCTCTCTTTACGGCCTTTTTGAAGAGTTCTCTGGTTTTCCATCTCCACCTGGGGGTGAGGGAGGTAGCCCCAGATGTTCCAAAATCAAAGATCCAGTGCCCTCTACACTGGCATTAACCCATCAGGATCGGGAAGGCCTACCCGACTACCCTTACATGTGGTGGAAATTTAAAATATCCTATTTGCTACAGCTAAAAAAATTAAAAAGACAAAGCAGAAGCAGCATCGGTCATGCTCAGAAAACCCCATGTAAAATGGCTTCAACTGCGTTAATACTGCCACAAAAAGGTAAACCTGAGAGTGATGATTAAACCAGCTGACTTGAGATTCTTGGGTTTTTTAGGATGGCACGCCATCTTGTGTCCAGAGTGGGGAGTCACTGAGAGCAGAAGGACACTCCCTTTCTCCAGGCAAAGCCCTGGGAAAAAAGAATATGCACAGTAACCACTGGCAGTTTCCCGGCACAAGCATTTCCTCGGGCTAATTCGCAAACACAGACAGGCGGTCAGTCTTGGGGTCTCATAGCTAATACATGGCAGAGCTAGAATTAGGTAAATCAACCTAAACATAAAGAATCCCACCTTAATCCATGTATCAAACACACACACACACACACACACACACACATAAAGGAACCTCATCTCCCACACCAGAATCTTTTAGCGACCCTGCCAGTGAAAATTCTCTTCCTAGCTCCATCCTTACTACTTTATTCTCCACGTCTGGCTATCACTGGCTTTTTCCCAAGCCAGCAGCATCCACACCTAAGTTTCCTGCTCCTTTTGCTAATTCCTACATTCTATTCTCCAAGAGTCACTCCCTCAACAATTTCTCCCTATTTTTTCAAAATACTGCAGTAAATTGCCAGTTTTGCAGTATTAACAAAAAATGTAATTCACAAATTTAGAGATCTAATTGGCTTTATTGAACAATTCAGGGATCAGCAGCATCCAATCTAGGGGCTGCCAAGCCTCACATAAAATAGAGTATTTATAGAGAAAAAGGAGGTGGAGCAGTTTAACAAAAGAAAGATCCATTTCAGGTAAAACTAGCTTGCCTCAGTGTGTGGGCCACCTTGGTGCCAATGAGGGAACTCCAGATTGATTTAAGATACACTTTTGGGAGAGGCCAAAACTGCAATTAAGTCTGGTCGGAGGCCTGGTACGAATGACTCCATTGGAAGCCTTTTTCTTTTCTTTTTTTAAAATTGTGTGTGTGTGTGTGTGTGTGTGTGTGTAGAAGAACTAGGGTGTGGGCCAGAGGTACAGGGGGTGAAAGGATTCACCAGAGACAGAGTGGGGAGCAGAACAGGTGAATTTACTGAAATCCACTGCTGAGGGAAGCAGGCTCTGTTACCTGCCTACCTCCAGCCCCCCACTGCCTGACCGGTGTCTTCCTCCTTGCATGCCAGCCTCCCTGACCAGTGTGCCTGTGTACCTGGTTCCCTCAGAGAGCACTACAGCCTGAAAAACCCACTGAGAGCTCCAGGACTCTCCTTTATCCGTCTGCCTGAATGGATAGTGAACCTGCCCTGGGCTTGCTGGCACTAGAGCCCCAGATTGAGGAGACAGATTTGAGCCTTGTCTTCTGTCTCCTTGCCTGTTGACTTCCAATAAACTCATCCTTTTCTCAAAGTCAGTGTCATAATTTTGGCTTCTATGTGCATCAGGCAGTGAGCCCATTGTCAACAACCTACTTGCTAAAACGGAACTCCCAGATGAATATTCATGGCACCGTCCAGGTACTTGCAGAGTGTGGAATAATTTGCGTTGCCTCAACTGCACAAGCCCAGCAGAGGTGGAACAAGAGCACTCTGCCTTGTTTCAGCTCTCGTACTATAAACAAGTGCTCTATTTCATGGTCAATTAGTGCCATTGTCACATGTTTGTGTTTTGTTAGTGTTTTCACTGTGTAAAATGGTCCCCAAGCATAGAACTGAAGAGCTCTCTAGTGTTCCAAAGAATAAGAAGGCTCTGTTGGGGCATATGGAGAAAATACATGAGTTATAGAAGCTTCCTTCAGGCCTGAGTGATAGTGTTGTTTTGAGTTCAAGGTTAAAGAACTAACAATATGCTACATAAGGTGTTTTAAAACAGCTTATACACATGTATCAAAGTCATATATTGACCTTGATAGTGAGGGAAAATGTACCAACAGGCTTAGCTGTTACTTCCCGTAGGAGCAAAGGTTCAGTATTTGTGTAACAGGGTGGTGCCCAGGAAAAAGGGGGAAGTTCCAGGTTCCCTGCCCCACCCAAAGAGGGTGGAGCTGAGCAAGGGGGAGTTGTAGCTGGAGGAGACTGGAGAAGGAAGGAAGCAGGATGGAGAGCAAGGAGAACTGGAGGAAGCACATGTGGAAACTGCACTTGCTTCTTGGTCCTGGACTGTTTGAAACAGATGTGGGTGAGAGACCGGGGGAGGTTAACACTGGCAGCTTTTATCTTGATTTTGACACCTGGATCATGAGTGTGGGCATGCTTAAGTGTGCACACCTGAGCCTAGAGGCGCCAGGCAGTGTCACTCAGAAACAGACTATGGCTATGAGAGGATCAGCAGTGGGACTGCATAGGAGGAGAGACCACAGGAGGGAAAGGCCAGAGAGAGCCCGGGGAAAGAGCAGATTCGTCCAGGGCTGGGAGGCTCCATTGCCTGCCTGCCTCCCAGCCCCCTACCTGCCTGGCCCGTGCCTCCTCCATGCCTGGCGTGCCCGTGTAGCTGGCTCCCTGAGAGAGCATTAGGGCCTAAAAATCCACCAAAGGCTCCAGGACTCTCCTTTATCTGTCTGCCTGAATCCATTGTGAACCTTTCCTGTGCTTGCTGGCATGAAACTATGTAGGGTAAGGAAATGATATCAGACTTTTCTGCCCTCCCGCCATTAGGATAGATGATGGATCCCTGTGGTCCTGAATGCATGCCGGATGGTGGGCACCTGGAATAGGATGTGGGCATGCGTAAGTGGGTACACCTGGGCTGAGAGAATGAACTTATAAGGGCTACATCACTGGTACACCAGCAGAACCACGAGAGGAGCAGAGAACAAGGCCACGGGAGAACACCAGAGAGCCCAGAGTGAAGACTTGCTGGGGGCTGGGAGGTCTGCCAGCCTCCTGGCCCCCCAGCCCCCCTGCCTGCTGTGTACCTGGTAAATCCCAATAAGGCCTGAAAAGCCACTTAGGACTCTCTTCTCCTTACCCTGTCTGCTGGAATCGTAGAGAACCTGCACTGTGCCTCTTCCTGCCATTACAGACTAACATGCAAATTGCATCTACCAAAGAGAGAACAATCCTGACTTTAAAGAATGCCTGTCATTCTCTCAGGTTGTTAGGGAAGTTAAATGCCTGTGAAAACTAATATTTTGTTTCCCTGATAAGCTTGCTTGAGAACA
The DNA here is from genome assembly GCF_964194135.1 of Talpa europaea. Lineage (NCBI taxonomy): Eukaryota > Metazoa > Chordata > Mammalia > Eulipotyphla > Talpidae > Talpa > Talpa europaea. The sequence continues at coordinate 140,358,734 of NC_140070.1, forward strand.
ACCCCAATCACGCCTATCCTAACTGTATCTGTAAGCTGGATCCTACTCAGGAAGGGGCAAAGAAAACAGCTGGTTGGGATCCTTCTCCCATTGGACTGCTCTCTCCTGAGTTAACCCTCAAATTTTGGCTCCAAAAATAAAGTTTTCTTTTCCCCCACATGGTGGTGGCTACTTTTAAATTTACTTATGAGGGGCCTCCCTGGTGTCACAAGGCGTTAAGATGCAACCTGTGAAGCTGTCCTCAGCCACTGCAGCATGAGTTTGATCCCCGGCCAGGGAGCTGCCCACATGGCGCAGCAGACCTCTCCTGACTCACCCACTGCTCCCCTCAGCAGTGTGTTTCAGTCAATCCGCCTGTTCTGTTCCCTGCTCTCTGGTGGGTTCTCTTGCACACACACACCCCCACACCTCTGGCCTGTACCCCATTGCTTGTATGCATAAATAAATCTTTAAAAAAATTACTTATGAAGTAATTAAATCTAAAATGGAGCCATGAAAATGGCTCCTGAGTTGACATGATGATTAAAAGCACTCCCATCATTAAAAAAAAAAGTAAAGAAACTGAATTCAAAGCATCTATGTCAAACACTCTTGGGTCTCTTGTTCAAGTAGTAAATGTTACGTGGTTTGACAGCATCAATCTTTGTCTTCAATCCTGCCTTACTATGCTGATATACATCAAGTTTATATAATTGAAAAATCGAGCCTCTGAGGTTTTTCATCAGTGGCAACACCACAAAGAATGCAATAAGGATCTCAAACAGTGTAATTAATAAAGTAGAATGTTTTGGTAATATTGGGCTATACACAACACTAAAGGCACTCAGATTCAACAGTCATTCAACCTGCGTAACAGGGAGATGTTTATATTCATAGAATCCCATGTTTTTAAATGATTATGAAGGACTCTACCTTTTCTAACTCATAGTGTCTGTGAAAGTAGATATAATTTCCCTTTTGAAATGGGGGAACAGGGAAATTAAATAACTTGCTCACAATTAAATTCAGGGCAGAGTCAAGAATAGGAAAAAATAGCTATTATTTTCAGTTGATTTTCTGAGATGTCTTCATTAGCCTTCATACTGGCATTTTACAAGTTTGAATATATTTCTCTTTACAGAAATAAACTGCTTCTTTGACTGGGCCCACTTGAATGATTAAATAATAAACAATAAACCAATTTAGGTTTTTCTCCAACAGATCTGAAGGTATCAGAACGTGTGAGAAGTAATATTTATTGCAATAGATTACAAGAGAATGGAAACAAGTACTTAGTCTTACAATATGTTGGAAGCAAGACAAAGTTTACTGACATTTTGAGGACAAAACAACAAAGAAGGAATTAAACAAGGTGGTATCTAGACAAAGGCACAGCAATCCACAGCTGCTTCATACTCTGTGCAGTCAATCCCCTCAAAGAGGGTGGAAGTTAAGCAAAATAAGGCTTGCATTAGAAGCTGCATATAATACCATTGATATTTTGTCTTACAACCAAAGTCTATAAAATCACCTTTTCCCTGTATAACAAACCTGTGTAACAAAGGAAAGCAACAAGTAGCAGTGCAGACCCAAGGGTGCCTTTGAAATCTCTTATAAGGAGTAAACACACACACAGTGCAAATACAGTGTTTCAAAGTTGGCAAAAGAAGTTTCTGTCTGAGTATGAACTTTCAGATTGAAGATATATTCTGCAGGAAGAGTTCACCCAGAATTTGAGAGCTGAAGTTAAAAGAGACTTGCAGTCTAACTACGGGGATGAAATGCCTTATTTTTCACTAGTTCATAATAATTCTTGCTGGGAAGAACTGCTTTAACTTGAAACTAATTGTTCACTTTGCTATATGGTTCATGCTGTTTAACTGCAGTTGTCTCACACTTGCTTACTATTAAATTTTGTATTGTCAGATAACAGTAGGCTGACAAGAGAGTCCCACTAGACAGATTGTTCAAGCTGCCTTTATAAGAAGCATGTTGCTGAGCTGTCTTAGTCTTTTTACATTAACCATACAAAACTGAGCTTATCTGATCAAGCATTACCCATCACTTCTCAAAGTCACATTAAAAACTTTTAAAAGAGACTTTCAAACTAGTCCTTCAGGTATTTAAAAAATCTCCGTATAAAAGTCCATTTTTAATACATAAGAACAAACACTTTTCCTTGTTAAAAAAAATCTCATTTTTAAACCAAAATAAACTACAACTTGCCCTTTTTAATGGCTCAGTGCTTATTTCAGATCAACGGAGCTGTATTTTCACCCAAGTTCAGAAATTAGAGAATCTAAAACCAAGTAGTGACCTTTAAAATGACATGATGAGGCAACCCTGGCATCGTGAACACATCAAGCTTTGCATCCTCAGGAATAAAAAAGCCGATACTCATCATCCCAGCTATATTTCATGTTATGAATAGATTAACAGTCAAGTCAATGAAAAATGACAGAAATTTTCATAAAAGTACTTCAAAACTCAGAGCATAAAAGTGTAAAGAAACAAAACATTTAATGTACAATCTCTCCCATTTGGCAATGTGTAAATTATATTGAAAGATAAAAACTTATCTACAAATAGAATATAACAAAAGGAAAATGTGATTTAAGAATTGGTCTCAGGTCCATAGTTCTTCGGTTCTTCCAAATTTGTAGATCAGAGTGCTAGAAAGATATGAAAATAAATCATGAGGAAAGATCACAGGGAATTCACTTTCTAAATATACTGACAGGTACCTCACTCATCACTTTGTATCAATTTCTACAATTCAAGGTTGTGGGACTGGTCTGAATTAGTTTGTTTTATAAAGCAGTGTGTTGACCTTGACAGCTGAACTTAAACATCCTTTCTCAACTGGACAGTGAGCTCCTAAGGAAAAAGGGCGTTTCTCAGTGTCAGGCTGTGGGACCACTTTTCAGCTGTGGGAGTCGAGTGCTCTGTGACAGCTGAGTTGCAATGGCTGAAGCATCCTGAACAGACCAGTTGCAGTTCTGCATCCATTTAACAAATAATTACTGTAGACTGAGTACTGGCCAGGCCCCTGGCTCTGGCCAAGTGCTAGGATTGCAACGTAAGTCAAAACGAAAATAATGTACTCACTAGCGGAGTTAAGAGTCTAATAAGAGAGACAATCAAATTCCAACTACAAAAGAAAATTGCTATAAAGGTGAAGACCATGGTACCATGAGCATGGAATATAAGCATTTGACCCACACAGAGGACAAGAAGGTGTTCCTTAGGAAGTGACAACAGACTGAGAGCTAAAACTTTCTGAGCAAAGGGTAGCAGGAAAGGGAGAGGTGCAGAGATGGAACACTCTGGAACCCTGACTTTTGAAGACGTGGTGATGTGTTGGATTTGAAATGTCAACCACCCAAGAAGATCTCGGTAGGAAGTTGCCAGGTTGTGTAAACGTGCATGGAGAAATCTGTGCTCATCAGCACAGAGGCAATTGTTAATGTCCTAAGTATGAAGAACTCACCTAGAGAAAGTAAAGGAAGCAGAGAAGGAAAATTCTGTAACAGTGCCTTAAGGAACTTCAAATTTAATGGCCAGGAGGTAGAAGATCAACTTGCAAAGGAAACAAGGAAGAGTGGCCAGAGATGCAGGAACTGTACCCCTGAACAGGAGGCCCACAGTTGGCGGGATGACTTGCCAGTCTCTGGGTAGGGCACACAGCTGCTACACTGAGGAAGTGCCCCAGGCAAGGCAAAGTGTGCTGGAGAAAACAATTCCCAGAGCTCCCATCTTCCACTGGGAAGACTTCCCAATCTCCTAGGCCGGGTGGGGAAACCTCAGACTTCATGGATATCAGGAAGGGAACTGCCTTAGTCAGGGGACTAAATATTCCTAGATGTGCACTGCTTTGATGGTGCTTTAAAGATATAACAGTAGAGACTATCCAAACTGAAACACAGAGAAAACAAACATGAGAACTTGCGCCTAATATACATGCAACTAAATACAAGAAGGCAGGATAGACCAAAAAAATACTACTTGAAGAAATAATGGCTGAATTCAAACTTGATAAAAATCATAAACCCACAAATCCAAAACACTCAATGAACTGCAAGCAAAAGAACCACACACCATAATCAAATTGCTCAAAACTGGTAACAAAACAAAATTCAAGACTTAAATCTTTATGATTGTGTGGGGCTCATGAGAAGAATATAATTTGACAAATAGATAACTAAAAGACCTATTTTGATATTAAAAGACATTCAAACTGAAAAGCACAGGATTTGGGTTTCATTTTTGGGACTTTTGAGAAGACTGATGCAAAAAAATACTTTTAATATTTTTTTAAATACTTTATCTTGAAAACCAAGCAGAAAATCTAGTTTCCCAATCAGGTTTTTTTTTATTACAATTTATACCCTGTTATGTGAGTTCTGATTTTTTTGTCATGCTTTTTTGTTTGTTTAACGAAAGGCTGTGGAAACAGCAGTCAGGGTTCAGATTTCAGCTCTGCACTGACTAGCTGGATGTCCTTAAGTTAAGTGCTGAGCCTTATTTCTTCATTCATAAAACTAGAACACAAACTGATTTACAGACTTAAGATAATTAAACGGGAATTTAAAATGTAACATACATAACATCCAGCTGAGGATTTGGCACATAGCAGGACCCCTAATTAGATGGCTGTTACATTCTTATACAATAGAATTTTTTTACCTTTTATAATAAGTTCTATATATTTTACCTAACTTAAGGGATTTATACATGTTCTATTGTCCTTGCTGCTCATATAATAAAGATGATAATCCTTTAAATGTTATAGGTTTGGTTAAGAAATTAGGCAACTTACCTAAAAAATATAAGTGCATTTTGGAAAAACACAGCTAGTCCTGGATAAACATCAGTATCTGCACATATAAAGTAAAACACATTAGGAGATTATATATAGAAGCAAAAGGCACAGTGGCAAAGTATCTGTGCCATTCATACTGCCATGCTCTGTATAATGCTGCTATTATCCCTTAACTCTAAGAAATCTATAATTAAATCACAATAAGAAAAAGTCAATCTCATCTTCCCAAAACCAAGGATAGCTCTCAGTCTGGACAAAAGACAATGCATTTATCAGGCTTTCATTCTGTCTAAAGTAACTGCTCTAGTTTTCACTGCCTGCAAACTGCAGAGGAAGCAACAGCTCACCTTGTTACTCCTGTAGAAATACAAAATGTTAGATCAAATTAAATTTGTGATTATTTGATCGTCTGTTCATTTACTTTCTTTCACTATTTCAAGAATCTCACTGCGCAATGTGAGATATAAAAAGGACCATCAGAAGCTGTCATCAAGCTTTTTCATGGAATCTCTCCCAGAAGAAACAGCTACTATCTTCATAGGAAGAAAAAGGGAAAAAATTGGAAACCACTGAAATTCTGTGGATAGTTAAATTTTATGACTGTTAATGCTGACTAAAAATATTGGCTATCATGAAGGAAGTGGTTCCGTTTTTAGCTCTTGCAGCCCTGTACATGGCAGAGAGTGTCAAGTTTGAGCCAGACCCCTGTATTTAAATCCTAACTCTACCACTGACTGACTGACTGAATGGCTACAAGCAAATTACTTAACCTCATTATGCCTTAGTTTCTTCATCTATAAAATAGGCATTACAATAGCACCTAACCATAGTGTGCATAGAACAGTACAACACACTGTCCTAAGTACTATATAAATGAAAGTGTTATGTAATAAATGTTAGGCAGTATTCGATTATAACACTTGAAGGAAATCTGTACAGTAAAAGATTTAAAATGCGTTAGAAATGCTCTCTGAAGTAAAAGCATATTCATTTATAAAGAGAAAAGTGACTCTATGACCAATGCTGTAGAAGTATGAAAATGAGATCCATAATGAAATTTCTCAAAATATACCAGGTCCCTGGTGGTGCAAGTCTCAGCACTATGAAGCTATCAGCAGCCACTGCAGCAAGAGTTCGATCCCCAGCCAGGGAGCTACCCACATGGCACGGCAGACCTATCCTGTCTCACCCACTGCTCCCCAGTGTATTTGTTCTGTTCTGCTCCCCACTATCTCTGGCGAATCCTCACACTGGCCCCCGACTTCTGGCCTACACCCCAACTCTTGCATGCATAAACAAATAAATCTTTAAAAAAAAATACCCGTTCTATAGATATAACCAATGAATGTACAACCTTTCCAAATTTACTGGCTCCTTCCACATCTTTCAAGAGTGACAATTTATCCCCATTTTCCCAATAAAAACTAGAAAGTTTCATATGTAGCTTCCAGAAACTGCAGATTTCCAAGGAAATCAAAAATAGCTGCTCACCCTTCTTAGAGTCAGGGATGAAATGAGCTCAAAATGTACTTCCCCTACAAATCCAGTGACAATAACGAGGCAAATCTACAGACAGAAAGCAGACAGTGGGTGACCAGGGCTAAAGGAAAGAGCAATAGGAAATAGTTGCTAATGTGTAAAGGGTTTCTTTGGCGTTGATAAAAATGTTCCAAAACTGGACTGTGGTGATGGTAGCACAACTTTGTGAATCTACTAAAAACACAGAACTGTATACTTTAAATGGTTAGATTATAGGATATGCCAATTAGTGTGTGCTCTATTAGTATTTTTAATTAATTAAAATAACACATTTTAATCTACTTGATGAGGAGTGTTATTTAAACATTAGTCAACTACTTGTACTGACTTGTTTGTACCAAGTGAAAAGGACAGGTATTCCAAGATTTTATACTAACAAAACTTAAGGAATTCCCTCAAAAGCATTCAAAGGTCAGCTGTGGATCAGGACAAGGAAATGTGACAGTGAAGTAGAGTGATTGGCACCAGAGACAGAGGGGTCAGATGATGAATAAGCTGTGTTATCTGAATATGACTGCCATTTTTGGGTGAAGGAAGAGAAGCAGTAAACCAGGCTTCCAGGCACCTGCTGAGACTGGTCCTGGATGGATGTGAGGGGCCCAGACTGTCCCTCCTCTGTATCCACTGTTCCTGCAGGAAAGCCCCACAAACATTTTCAGTTTTGCCCTTAAAACACTCCCCTATACCTATGATTGAAAAATGACAGGCTGAGATTGAAAAGAGGAGCTTCCGGTGAACAGAAGGATAACAGGATCCACAACCTCTTTATCTGAAACCGTTAGGGCACGATATGTTTTGGAATTCAAAATTTTTCAAATTTAAGAATGGGTAACACAAAGCATAAATAGTACACAGCACCCCCAGCTGGGTCTGGGCCAGCAGTCCATAAACAAACAGACCACATTCCTGCAAGAAAACATCTGTATACTTTTGGGTGTTTTTTTTTTTTTTTTTGGTTTTGGTTTTTTTTTTTGGTGGGACCCTCGCCAGTGGCCGGGGATCGAATCGGTGCTGCAGAGGCTGCAGGCAGCCTCGCAACCCAGCGCTCAACCACTGCACCACCAGGGGAGGCCCAGTATACTTTTGGAATGGAATAAAGGACATACTGAGTCCCAGGTCAGTTCAGGCTAGTTTTCACCACCAAACTGGTTGTGGAAAACTTGACTTTCAGCACTCTGCACATAATGAACTGTACACCTGGTAGGTGTCTCACTATTATCACTATGACCCAAGTAAATGCGCCTCCAGTCTGGCTGTCCAGGGTGAGGAAGGAAATGAGAAACTCAAGAGATGGTCCAGAGCAACATTGTCTTGTCAGTGACTTGGATTTCCAACCAGGATAACTCACTGCACTGAGTGAGGCCACTAAGAAGTTCTATCAAACAACTTACACGTCTTCATGCAGTCACATCTTCAAGCTAACTGAGTAAACCAAATTTTACTTCAGGTGGAGTTAACAGACTAAGCCAAATCTAAGCCAAATATATCTGAGTCTCTTGTATAAAATAAAAGAGAAATAAATACTTACTCTGGGTAACATATGCACCAAAAAGAATCCACATGGAAGCAATAAGTGACCCAAACATCAACATGAAACCAATGAAGAGCCAAACACGAGCACCTGTGTGAGGAACAGGCTTTAGCATTTTGCTCATTTTTGCCGCTCTCTGTCTTAGGAACAAACAATGTTATTATAATATACACTATGTCATACATCTCAAGACAGGCACATATGTTCTGCTTGACAATTAACTGAAGATTAAAAAGACAAAACTGAAATTAAAAAAAAACTTTAAAATTGAAAGGGTTATAACCCACACCTGAAAGGGGATAAAAGGAAAGTTACCTTTCCACTGGGCAGAGAAACTACTGGCTACGTAAACTAAACAAGGAAAGTCTCATAAGTAATCACTTGACTACATGCATTAAACCCTAACTGAAAAACTACCCTGTGTTGTGGCTGCTCTAAGAGAAGCAGAAAATGTGCTTCAGAGAGCCATCAGCCTACACGAACGAGAGACTGCATACGAAGGCCCCACATTAATGTTAAAATTACACTATTACTCAAAATGGGGCAAACAGTGGCCAGCTTCAGAAGTACAGTCTTTTATGGCTGAGGCAGCCAGCCTGCACCACATGCCCCTTAGAAGTTCAAGGTCAGAAGCAGCAATTCAACCCTCTACTGTGTAGAGTTCACAGTAGAGTTCACACTGTGAAGACAGTGTGCCCTTAGCTCTAGAAGCACGAGACTTCAGAACTTGCACTACCCACACACCACACGTACACACAGACTGCAGCATGAATTTTAACTGGGTAGGGAATAATCATGGAATAAAGTCTAAGACTCTGTGAGAGTAAAAAATATGGTTTTTGGCGCCACACCCAAGGCAAATATAAGATCCACCTTTTAGGTAAGTGACAATGAAATTTTCTATTAATATATAGAATTTATACAGTAAAATCTTAATAAAGTAATCCTTGGTACACCTGAGTAGGCTCAATACATCTTTGGGAAAGCGGGTTAACATCTGTGCCAGACCCTGGCCACAGGTCTTGACAGCCCATGGTCCCACGAAAGGAAAATAAACCTCCGCTGAAGTGAAAATAAAATCCAAGCCAATTTTCATTACATAAAGCTAAATGTTTTCAATTGCAGATATTTTGTTACTAACTGAACAGAGATTCATACATTTTAGGCACCAGATATGCAGGAAGCGCTAATCAAAGCACAGCATTGTTAGAAAAGCTGATATTTGAGAGATGTGGGTTATTAAGTATCTATATTTTATTATAATAAGCAGATCTCCAGAAATACACAATGACGTGTAGTTCCCTGGAGAAAGACATCCTCAAACTATATAAGTGAATAAAAGGAACCATCAAAAATATTTTCCTTCATATTCTTTATGTAGGGCCACACATAGCTTTCCTAATAAAAGTAAACAAGAAAAATGAGCATGCTTTTGTCTAACAAAAAAAATTTAAAACACATTTTTGGGTTTGACTCCAAGGAAGCTCAGGATCAAGGTCAAGGGACATTTAAGAGTCCCATCTTGTCTTAGATTCCAAGTAGATGATCTTTGTCTCCTGACTCCTGTTCTCTTTTATAGCTCCACTATTCAATATTTCCATCATAGCACATTTATGATTTGATTATACTTTCTTGCAAATTTTTCTGGAAATTAAATGGGGCTAAGTGGCAAGTCACTTATGTAGTGTCAAAGTTTAGTGTGGCAAAATTTGCGCATGCCTGGAAGACAGTGTGCCCTTAGCTCTAGAAGCACGAGACTTCGGAACTTGCACTACCCACACACCACACGTACACACAGACTGCAGCATGAATTTTAACTGGGTAGGGAATAATCATGGAATAAAGTCTAAGACTCCGTGAGGGTAAAAAATATGGTTTTTGGTGCCACACCCAAGGCAAATATATGATCCACCTTTTAGGTAAGTGACAATGAAATTTTCTATTAAAAAAAAAAAGATAATAGTGACATAATTCATAGCATTATCCATAGAAATTTCTTTAAACAAAAATGATCAAGGAAATTACTGTGTGCTCTATACACAGGAGTCTCACTGGTTAGTACGTGCTTTCTCACCTTTATTCTCCCCCATTCCTGACCTAACATGCTGAGGCTGGGCCACAAGACAGACTAAGAAGTGACCGTGTGCACATGCACACAGACTCTGAATTTATGTTTGCCTGTCATCTGTCACCCCCCTACTCCCCAGTTCTTCATGCACCCCAAAGGAAGTGAAGTTATGAAATCTGCATCAGCATTTAAAATGTCAGGTAGGAAAGAAAACTAATTTGTCCCTCTGTGATTGATTTATCTCACTCAGTCCTCCAGGTACATCTGTATTGTCATATATGGCAGGAGTTCCTTCTTTTTAAATTCCACTTATATGACGTATCAATACGAATCAAACTCATAAAAACAAAAAGAGTAGACTGAGGGCTGCCGGGGTTGGAGGATGGGGAACCAGGAGCTGCTGTTCAACGGTATGAAGTTTCAGTTCTATAAGATGAGTAAGCTGTGGAGAGCTGTTATACAACCATGTGCCTGTGGAATACTGTATTGTGCACCTCAAAATTTGTTGAAAGAGTTACATTATGTTATGTGTATGTTCTTACCACAGTAAAAAAAATGAATTTAATTAAAAGATGTTTTTTTAAAAGCTAAGCTCTTTACAACTCATTTGTTTAAAATGTTATGATACTTACTATATGATTCCACTTATATAAAATTCTACAAAAGGCAAAACTACAAAAATAGAAAGCACATCAGCATGGCCAGGATGTGGGGAAAAGGGGATTAACTACAAAGGGATATCAGGGAACTCTGCAAGGTAATGGAAATCTTTTATATCATACTTGTGGTGGTAGTTACATAACAAATTGTACCTCTTAAATAAAACTGGTCAATTTCATTTTTACATAAATTATAATTGATCTAGGCAACAACACACACACATACATACAATATAATAATATAACAAAAAGGAGTTACTTTCTTACAGATGTCAATAACACTAAATCTTTTAAGTTAACAAAAAATATTGTTCACAATCACTACCAGACCCAAATAAAGACTCACTAGGAGCTTTGTTTTTTATATAATAACAGTATAAAAGTGCCTTTACCTGTTCTTCCTAAACAGCCGCTCTCATAGCTGTCACCTCTCACCTGAGCATTGGACACAGCATTTATCCTAAAACAAATCAAAATCACCCAATCAGCTTTCATGCTGCTAAAATAGCCACAGATCACATACATATCACATAAAAGGAATCATTATTTCCTAGCTGAAGACAAGCTCTTACTATCTAAACAAACCTTTTAATTTTAACAAATAGCCTAGTGGATAGAAATGTACATCCTATTGGACCCCCCTGGTAGTGCAAGGGATTAAGTCTCAGCACTATTAAGCTATCAGCAGTCATTGCAGCACGAGTTCGATCTCCGGCCAGGGATTGACCCACATGGAACAGCAGACCTCTCCTGTCTTGCCCATTGCTCCCCTCAGCAGTGTATTTCAGTCTGTCTGCCTGTTCTGTTCCCTACTTGGCTCTGGTGAATCTTCTCACCCCCCTCCCCAGTTCTTTTATGCATAAATAAATAAATCTTTTTTAAAAAATGCACCATTAGTTTTTAATACTACAAAAAGAAACCCTGTAATTATAAGATACCCCTGATTATAAGAAGCACCCTGATATTCAGAAATATTAATATAAAAATCAATCTTGGGTCTGATAAAATACAGTAATTAAACAATTTAACAAAGATAAGAAAAATCATGATAATCTTTATAGCTGTTAAAAAATACCTGACCAAATTCAATACTCATTCTTGCTGCATCTTAGAAAAGCTGGGGGATATATATTTATCACATTTAAGAAGCCATCAATTAAATTAAAAAGTTATTCCAGACAGCACTAAATTTCAAGGAAAAACTATTTTTAGAAAAACGATCTTAAATTGCAAGTTACCTCCATACTTACATGAAGAAAGCCAATGTGGAAAACACACCGCACGTGTGGAAGGCGTGGTTCAGCTGCTCTGGCTTAGGATAGACCACGGCTGCATCGATCATTATCCACCAGCCTGTGAAAAACTTGAGAGCCCAGGCCATTAAAGTAACACTAATACTCTGGCTGAGCCTGACACCTACTCTTTAACAGGCCTTTTCCTATACATCATATAATGAAACATAAAATACTCCCTCTTTGAATTCTAGATGTTGAAATATAAAAAAGAAGAATCCCTTGTTTACTTATTCTTTATTGCCTTTCAGATGAACATAACTGATAAAATCTGTGAAAGATTCTGATGTTCTGCTCTCAATGCCAGATAAAAAAAATTACCATCCGAGAATGAATTGCCTGCTTCTTTTATGCACCTAATTATATGCAACAGAGGTTCTCTTAAATAACCTCCAACTAACCAACTACCTGATTACCTGATAGCTCTCATTCTGTCTACAGAATTTTTTTTTTTTTTAATCCAAGCACTGCTGCTTCCACAACTGAGCTACAAGCTTACCAAGAAGCTAATGTCATGTCTCCAAAACTATTTAGGCTGCTATAGTTTAAACTATGTAATCTGACTACTGTATAAATGGCTGAACATGAGTTTGCAAAATGCAATGTTTTTACTTAAACTAAGTTGAACAGCTTTAAAGTAGACAAGAGTGTTAAGGAATTTTATAAACAAGTGCAGGTGAAATGACCATAAAGAAAAAAAAAACAGCAATATCTGAAAGAATTGCATACAGACCGCTTCACAAGTCTCTTCAGTTCTACTCTGCTTTATTTTTTTCTCTTGGGCACAGATATAAAACTGTATATTTCAAGAGATGAATGTTTAAAGTGTAATAGATACTGAAATTGGCTTCAAAAAAATGTAGTGGGGATAGAGTGGTTGATGGAAAACTAAAACAAACGGGGCATGATCTGACACTGAAGCTGGATGGTAAGTAGAGGGGAAAGAGGCTCTTTATACTACCTTCTCTATTTTTGCTTACACACCTGACATTTTTCATAATCAAAAAGAAAACACTGTTGAAAAAGAAAATTCAGTAATTTCTCCACAAATGTCTTCCTCTCACTTGCCCCCAGTGCTGCAGGGGGGAAATGGAAATGGCTCCCTTCCCTTCCCCAGAAAACACAGCAGAGTTAGGTTCCAATACAGCCTGTGCCCCTTAATGCTGTTTACACACTGTGAACCTCAGTGAGTCAAGACATCTTTGTCACATCAAATTCTGAGCCTTTAAGGTTCTTAAAGAACTTGAAACATATTGTATCATTAACTGGAATTGGAACTGAAGAAAAGACACTGAGATTAACAAATTTACAGTCAATTGAACCCATATAACTTGTTTTATTTAGCAATGGTATGTAGAATGCTGATATTTATACAAAACAACCGTGAGATGAAATAGTCTAAGGGTAGTCACAGTCTAAAGGAATTGACATTAATTTTCAGGGCAAAAGATGAGGCATAAAGATCACCAACCAGGCCCTTCCACTTACCAATATACCTGCTACCACGGAAGCCACGGTGTTCCTCCTCTCACTCCAGTCAATACATTCACATTCCGGCCAACGGAAATTGTCCAGGAAGCCTGCCATTTTCAACCCTTAAGCGTGGGGTTGTTTTCATTAAATATTCTAAAAACCAAAAAAAAAAAAAGACAAAAATAATCTCAGGAATTGCTTTCAAGAAGTATGGTATCTTTGGGGCCTCCCCGGTGGCACAGCAGTTGAGCGCTGGGCTGTGAAGCTGCTCGCAGCCTCCGCAGCACCGGTTCGATCCTCTGCCACCAGCGAGGGTCCCACATGGCGCGCAGACCTCTCCTGTCGCACCCGCTGCTCCCCTCAGCAGTGTGCTTTGGTCCTTCTGCCTGTTTTGCTCCCCGCTCCGGCTCTGGTGAATTTCACCCTCCCGCGCTTCTGACTGTACCCGGTGCTTGTAGAAATAAATAAATAAATCTTTAAAAAAAAAAAAAAAAAAGTATGGTATCTTACTCCTTTAAGGCTTTAAGCACAAATTTACTTTAGGTCCTATTCTACTATGTTTAAGGAAAAAAGTGACTACTTGGATGAATATCTATTGGGATGAACTTAAGACTATGCTAGACACAAGGGAGAGCTAGTAAGCCTCTAAATGAGTATGGTGGTTTTAAAACATGTCTGCAAATTCTTTGGCACTTCTCCCACTGAGCAGTGGGTCCATGTCCCTCCCCTTGAACTTGGGCCCACAACACAGACTGGATGGCCAGTAGTAGAGGAAGTGATGCAGTGTAACCTCTACCATGCAACTTCTGAGACAGATCAAAAAAGGCCATGCAGCTTATGGCTGGTTCTCTGGGAAACCCATGACGAGCTCCTGAATCACCATGTAAGAATGCAAGGCCTCAATGCTATGAGGAGACCGCAGCCCGGGGTCCTAGGGAGGTCACAGCCAACAGTGAGCATCAACTGCCAGATGTGTGGGTTGGCACTTCTAGGTGACTGTTGTTCCAGTTACAGCATCACCCCCAGGTCTGAGCCTTCCCAGATTACACATATCAACAAAGGAGAGACATGTCATCCTGGCTGTACCTTTCCAAACTCATGACCCATAGGAATCGTAAGTATAATATATGGCCATTTTAAACCATTACATTTTAGAGTTATCTAGAAAGCAAGCAATAGATAACTGGAAGGAGAAAAATCTTGTGCATAAGGAACTCAAAGGGTATTTTCTAAACAAAGAAATCATGTCCAGATGAGGTAATTCAAAGACACATTAAATTTCAGAAGGGAACACTGAAAAACAGGCACAAACTGAAGGGGATTTGACCCCTGGGAAAAACACAATGAGTGAGATCCACTTTTATACAGCTTTTCTGCCTGAAGGATCTCTTAACCTTCTATCCTATCCCAGAGAGTTCTTGGAGTACAGCATGGTTAAAATTTGAGCAAATAAAAAACAGTTTTTTTGGCTTGAGGTGTTAAAAAGATGGAGTCCAGGATAACTAGAGTAGTTAGAAATTGAGGGGGAGAGTCCTGGGAAGGGCTGAGTCACAGGAGGAAGCCTCAAACATTTTAATACAAACTCTTTAAATACACGGCTAACCTCAGAACAGACCATAAAAAGTGAGCAAAAAACTTTGCAACTAATGGCAAAAAGCATATAAGAAAGTAGTCAACATCATTAGTCATGAGGAAAATATAGATATCACTTTACATTCATAGACTAGGTAAAATTAAAAACATTGACAATGTTAAATGTCAGTGAGACTTTAGAACAGTCTCTGTTCTAGAACGTTCATACATTCCTGGTGACATTTTATTATAAATCTAAAAATAAAACTCCCTAATATCCCAGCAATTATATTTCTAACATTTACATGTATACTTAAGATCTGTGTATTTTACTGTGTGTACATTTTATCCACAGAACGTTAAGACTTTATCATTCAGATATGCTTCAGCTGTACTAAGTCTTATACGCTTGCATTACAGGCACATTTCATCAAGCTAGTCCACAAACACGGTAATGAAGGGCTATTAAAGATTAAATATTAACTGGTTAAAATACAGGAAAGGCCACCATGAATTTAAGACAATGTCTAAAGGTTAAAAGTCTTATTTCCTATTATAAAATTCATTCCTCATAGTATAACCTGTTATAAACAGTTCTAAAAGAAAATACACAGCTATTTCCACACCAATTAATGAAATGTCATAGCCTCCTCCTTCCCAGGGCTTAAGTTATTCGAAGTTCAGGGATGAGGTGGGGCAAAGAAGCTTCAAATAAATCTATGTAATAACCGCATACACAAATATAGTTATGCAAACAACTGCTAGGAGGGAAATGCACAGGATCCTAGAGAATAAAGAGGTTAAATATTAACTGTTTAGAATAGGTGGGAAAGCCTCTCTGAAGAAATAACATTTGCTAAAAGTTAAGAACTCGATCAAGTTTAAAAGCTGAGTAGAGTTGATTAGATTACAGAGAAGCAAAAGATGTAGAGCAGGGAGATGGAAAATTATCAGCAAAGTTCCTATGTCCCTTTGGTACCAGGGAAGCAGCAGCTGGTCCCAAAGAAAATGAGCACATGGTAAGTTAGTGGAGCAAGTGCCTAAGAACAAGGCTGAAGTGGACAGATAAGGGACAAATACATTGCAGATTCATGTGGAACTCATTAAGGATTTGGGGTTACACTGAGTTGTAATGGGAAAGCAAGTGAGGAACTCTGAGGAGAAAAGAGGCAGAGGCACTGTAGAGTAAGTGAAAATTATCAGGATTTTCCACCATCCCGCCATTAGCATTAATAATGGACCCCTGTGGTCCGACATGCATGCCTGATGGCGGACACCTGGAGTAGGTGTGGGCATGCATAGGTGGGCACACCTGGACTGAGAGACTGTGCTTATAAGGGTGGCGTCACGGGGACTCCAGCAGAAGGAAAGCAGCAGAACAGCAGCAGCAGGAGAGCAGCAAAGGAGAAGCAGAGACACGAAAGAACACCAGAGCGCCCAGAAAAAGAGAAGACTCACCAGGGGCTGGAGCAGTCCGCAGCCTCTGCAGCACGAGTTCAATCCCCAGCCAGCCAGGATGCAACCCACATGGCTCAGCAGACCTCTTCTGACTCACCCGCTGCTCCCCTCAGCAGTGTATGTCAGTCAGTCTGCCTGTTCTGTTCCCCACTCTGTCTCTGGTGAGTCTCCCACCCCCCATACCTCTGGCCTGTACCCCAGTTCTTGGATGCATAAATAAATAAATCTTAAAAAAAAAAAAAATCAGACAGTGGGGCCTCTCTGGTGGCACTGAGGTTAGGTCTATCACCAGCCACTGCTGCAGCCTGAGTTCAATCCCTGGCCAGGGAGCTGACCCAGATGGTGCAGCAGACCTCTCCTGTCTCGCCCACTGCTCCCCTCAGCAGTGTATTCCAGTAGATCCGCCTGTTCTGTTCCCCACTCTGTCTCTGGTGAATCCCCTCACACACCCCCACACACCTCTGGCCTACACCCCAGTTCTTGTATGCATAAATAAAAATAAAATCTTTTTTTAAAAAGAATCAGACAGTACAATTTAGGTTCTGCAAGCGAAGTGATCTTTGTCATACCCTCTCAACTCTGCTACCACAAATAAAGGTATCCATAGACAGTATGTGAAGGAACATGGCTGCATTCCAATAAAACATAATTTACAAAACTGGCAGCAGACCAGACTCCACCCACAGGCCAGAGTTTTCAGACCCCTGCTCTCAGCAAAAAGAAACCACCAGTGGCCTGTAGGCAAGGAGCGACAGGATCCGTTCTGAGATTCAGAAAGACAATTCTGGTGGCAACAAAATGCAGGAGAGCTAATGAGAAATATTAGACACCTGCCCTCATTCTAGACAGCAAGAGAATAAGCAACCGAGGCAATACTGGTACAGCTGAGGAGTTTTTCTTTGTGAATGAAAGTGGTGGAAGCAAAAGGGGGAAAAGGCCCAGAAGCCCTGGGATGGAAGGCTACCGGTGCTGAGAACACGCCTGAAAGGCATGCTCCTGTACCCCTAACTCATACACAGTGCTAGAAACTGCCACCTTGGTTGGAAAAAAAATTTAACATATAAATAAGTAAATACTCAAGCAGTATTATCAGCACCAGGCTGGGAGGGATGAGAATGACAGTCACCATTACCTAAATCAAGAAAGGGGGCTGGAAAAGGACAGCATGAGCACAAAATCTGTGATATGACTGAGGACATTCAGGTGGTGATGTACATATGACAGATGTTGTAGAGGCAGGTATGACCACTGAGCAGGTTTTCTGATCCCATGCAGACCGGGTAAAGGAGGAGTCAGAGTCCTCAGTGGCTTTTGCAGGTTTTTTATTTAGATTACCAGGTACACAGCAGGCAGGGGTGCTGGAGGGCCGGGAGGCTGGAAGACCTCCCAGCCCCCAGCAAGTCTTCACTCTATCTGGGCTCTCCGGCCTTCTCTCTCTCTCTCAGCTTCTGCTGGTTCTTTCTTGGCTTCTCTTTCGGCTTCTGCTGGCGTCCCCGTGACGCCGCTCTTAAAAGCCCAGTCTCAGCCCAGGTGAATCCCATCTACCCATGCCCACACCCCACTCCAGGTGCCCGCCATCAGGCATGCATTCAGGACCGCAAGGATCCATCATCTATCCTGATGGCGGGAAGGCAGAAAAGCCTGACATTTTTCCTTACCCTACGGATGTCCAGAAGCCACTGAAAGAGTGGTTTCTCAGTAATTAGAAAAGGATTAGGGGTTCTTGGTAATTAAGCAGTAAATGAAGTCATGAGGCAGCTAAGGTATCTCAAGCAGAAAACATGGAGGACTGACTGGGAGTGACCCAGCGCTCACCTCTGACTCACTCCCTGCCTCCTGCTACTACTCTGTGCCACACACGCTAGCAGCCCGACATGCGTAATGGCATTTAATCAGCACAAAACTCCTCCAGAGCTTGTTCTATGTATTTACAGAACATCTCTGAGGATGTGAATAAAACCTGGCCCTCATCATCAAGAGATTAAAAAACTAGCAGCAAAATCAATTAATATTTGTTAAATAAATTATGATTTGCATCATTTCAAAAATCTGTTACCAAAAACCAGGAGATTAACAAAATACAAGTATTATTCACGATACTAGGTCTAGGGGCCTTCCTGGGGGGCTCAAGGGGTTAAGTCTCAGCACTATGAGGCTACAGCCAGCCACTGCAGCACGAGTTCGATCCCCAGCCTGGGAGCTACCCACATGGCACAGCTCTTCTGACTCGCCCACTGCTCCCCTCAGCGGTGTATTCCAGTAGATCTGCCTGTTCTGCTCCCCACTCTGTCTCTGGTGAATCCTCTCACACCGCCCACCACACACGCACCCCTCTGGTCTACACCAGCTCTTATATGCATATATAGAAATAAATCTTTATATATGAATTGGGGTACAGGCCAGAGGCATGGGAGGATGAGAGAATTCACCAGAGACAGAGCAGGGAGCGAAAACACTGCTGAGGAGAGCAGCGGGCAAGACAGGAGAGGTCTGCTGCGCCATGTGGGAATCTCCCTGGCCGGCTGGGAATCGAACCCACACTGTAGAGCCTGTGGACTGCTTCACAGTGCTGTGCTCACCCCGCTGCGCCTCCGGGAAGGCCCTAAAATAAATCTTTTAAAAAAAAAAAAAATAGTAGGTCTACAGAACAACAGCAAAACAAGTTGACTCAAATAAAACAAAAACAAAATCTACACCTTCCCCCAAGATCACCACAGTGAACAGCTGCACACTAGTAATTATTAATTAGGCATTCTGCAGAACGCTTCATTCTCACCTCAGAAAAACTCTTTACATGGAGGTTGCTATTATCGCTAATACTGAAAAGGCGAAGAGTACAACTTGCCCAGGTCACACAGCTAGGAAAGTCAAGATTTTCATCAAAGCTCAGAGCTGATTCCAAAATCTGTGCTCATAGTCATGACCTGTATCACTGCCCAACATCAGACAATTTCACAGCATCTCTCATTTCAGGTTTCCCGGGGAGACTCATTATGACTGCTGACGGTGAAGAAAGCAAGAACAATTCAGAAGGGAACCAGCCCCAGTTCAGAGGGATGCTGTGATCCTGTGAAAGGAGAAGCAAGCAAAGCAACAAGGTCCTAAATGACCACGGGCAGGACTGCTGACTGGATTCTCACAGAGGGGCCTGAACAACACAGTTCCTTGGGCTTCTAGAAGTATGGTTTCTAGATACAGCATGAATATTTTATAAGCTTGAAAACCCAACAGCATAAATTATTCAGATCTAAGTACTTTTGAAAGGACATTTTATATGCTCAACCCCAGGGGCTGCGCTTGTGCCTTCTGACTTGTAAATCACACAGAATAAGAAAAGTTGGTAAGTAGCTTCAATTTTGGTAGAGGCTTTAAATCTAAAATGAAAGTAAAGGATAGGAAGCATAGTTTTTTTTAAGATTTATTTATTTATGCATACAAGAACTGGGGTGTAAGCCAGAGGTGTGGAGAGTTACAGGATTCACCAGAGAGAGTGCGGAGCAGAACAGGCACATGTACTGAAATACACTGCTGAGGGGAGCAGTCGGAGAGACAAGAGAGGTCTGCTGTGCCATGTGGGTAGCTCCCCGGCCGGGGAATTAACTAGGGAGCCCTCCTAGCCAGTGATACTACTGGGAAAGTAAAAGCATGACACTGAGTTCACAAAAGGCCTATGTAAGAACATTTCTAAAAGGCTCACAGAAAGCGAAACCTTGAAGTCCCTAAGATCACCTTTCAGAATTAGCCATCATGGAGCAGGTAAAGGCTTGGGCTCTGGAGGCAGCACTAGCCAAACAGCCCCTAGTTCAGCTGCTCCTCCATTCTGCTTCTTCCCAACTGGGCCTACCTAATCAGGTTCATTTATCCTTCCACTCTTCATGGGTGGCTGCTATGCATCAGGCACCATTTGTGCTTGAAACCTCCCTAGGCTACTATTTCCTGGTGTGTACAAACTGGCTGGCAACAACCCATCCCTCAGAAGGTGAGAACAGCATTGTCTAGCATGTGATACTCAACACTGTCGACCATCACTACCCAAGACGGCTGACCTATATGTGACAGCGCCGGAGGGGGCACTCTATTCCAGCAGTACTGTTACTGCTCTTTGGTTAAGAAAACAATTATTTCTGGGTGAACATGGCAGACAACATACAAACATTACATTTCAGTCTCTCTTGAAAGTTCACTAAAAACTAAGGGAGTTTTGGTTTTTTTTTTTTTTTAAAAAAAGCTCCTGACAGGGAAAACAGGAGACAACAGCAGTAATATTTTGAAAGCTAGAAGCAGATGGACAATGCAACGGGCTTAGCACCTAAGAAAGTTCCCAGTAGGTAAAACACCCAGGTCAGCAGCCAGGTAAGGTGAGCCACAGCCAGCAGAGAAAAGTCAGAAGCCCACATGCTGTCCCTTTTCTCTTCATGGTCCTGGCAACTACTCCTTCCACATCCTGGGAGAAGGCTGAGGGCTTTTCTCCCATATCCTGTGGTTTAGAATGGGGAATACCCCTCAAAGACGAGGGTATCATATTGAAAACTGGATATGAGCGACTGTAGGCTAAATGAGACTGTCAGATCTTTTCCTTCCAGGAAAACTGGAAAATTATACAGAGAAAGAAAACTCAAAATTATAAACTCAGAAGGCCTCCCCGGTGGCGCAGTGGTTCAGTGCTGGGCTGCGAAGCTGCCTGCAGCCTCTGCAGCACCAGTTTGATCCCTGGCCGCCAGGTGAGGGTCCCACATGGCACGCAGACCTCTCCTGCTGCCCACTGCTCCCATCAGCAGTGTACTTTGTCAGTCTGCCTGCTCTGACTCTGGTGAATTCTCTCACCCTCCCACGCTTCTGATTGTACCCAGTGCTTCTATAAATAAATCTTAAAAAAAAAAAAATCATAAAAAAAAATTAAAAGGCCTGAGTTTTAAAAAAAAGGATCATAAACTCGGAGATACGAAAACATATTGCATCTACTAAACAAGAACAGTATATTATCTTGAGAAACAATCAGGCTAAAAAATAGCCTTTCAAAATTAAAAGTGTGGTCATGGACATTCTTTTTTAAATCCAAATACAAAGATTGGGAAAAAAGAGTTTAAAAACATCTAACAAGTAGAAAGATAGAAAACAGATAAGAAAACCTTTACGAGGTTTACATCTAAATATCAGGTATTTCAGAAGAGAGACTACAAAGAAAATAGAGAGAGAAAAGAACAAAATAGCTCAAGAATAGTTCCCCAGGATAAAAATTATTGCATTTCCAGATTTAAAGGACTCATCAAGCACTAGACCTAACAGGGAAAAAGAGGCCCACTATCGACACATCACTTTAAATTCTCACTGTGCAGATTCTGGAAACTTGCAGAGAGGGGGGAAAAAAAACAGATAATGCACAAAGGATCAGGTATCATAACAGCTTGGAATTCTTCACAGTAATCCTGGAAGATTACAATTGGCGGGGGTGGGGGGGCCTGCCTCCCTGGTGGCCTAGGGGTTGAGTCTCAGCACTATGGGCTAGGACCTGAGTTCGATCTCCTGCCAGAGAGCTAACCCGCAAGGTGCAGCAGACCTCTCCTGACTTGCCCACTGTTCCCTTTAGCAGTATATTTCAGTGACCCGCCTGTTCTGCTCCCCACTCTGCCCACTCTATCTCTAGTGAGTCCTCTCACTGCCTCCCCCCCCCCGGCTCTGTACCTCTGGCCTATACCTTTTATTCAAAAAAAAATCTTCTATTAAAAAAAAAAAAAAGGACAATGGGGCAATAATTTCCAAATTCTGAAGGAAAATTATAAATTATTTCCAGCTAACATTCTAAAATATGATCAATCAAGTATGAGGATAGAATCAAAAACATATTCAGATAGGCAAGGAAGGTCTCCAAAAATGGTAACTTTTCTTGTCAAGAAGCTCCTGGAGTTTGAGAAGCACCAGAGCATGTAATTCAATAATAAGAGATTAGAGGATACAGAAAAGACCCAACAATGGAGAACAAAAAGAGAAACCAGCTGTGCCCCAGAAAAGGCAGATAACCAGGCCAAACTGAAGCAAGGGACAGACATAGCCCCGCTGCTATACCAGCTTTTTAACTCAACTGAATGCCCCACGAACCTGGCCCAGATTCCTGTCTACACTCGGCCGGGCTCTGCATGAGCAAGGTCACACGCTGGCGCAGTTCCTGCTCTCCTCCAAGCCCTGCAGTCTGCGTCAGCTACCCACTCTCAAGTGAAGGACACTCACGTCCCTCACAGAAGGGTGTGCTCTGACCGGCCCTGGTAACAGTAGGCAGCCACGTGGGCTGAGCAGCAGAAAACACAGAGCAGCCCGCTCACCCTGACCGCTGTTCTGCCGTCCTGCCATTACTGGGTCCACATTGAGGCCTGCAGATGCCCTGCACAGGCCTGCAGAGGACTCCCTCAAACACTACCCAGAATTCTGCATGAAAGGCCCCTAGAAAGAATCAGGGACACTGAGGCCATTCTGTTCCCTCCTGCTTTCCTGGCGCCTTCGGCTGAGAGTGACTACACTGTCCTGTGCTCAGTCAGGTCTGTGCTTCCAACTAGGAAATAAGGTTTTAATCCCCAACTGAGAAAGCCCCAGCATTGTTTAGTAAGCCAGTTTAGCCTGCATCTGTGTCTTAGCACAGTTTATGTAATGATAAATTCATTGCTAATAAAGAAACCATTTATGACCCTATAAGGTTTGAATTTTAACTGCAGAAATGAGGTGTTATGGTTTTACAGCCTACTGGAAAAGATTAAATTCAAAGAAGTATGATTTTGTTGTCCTATGGAGTATTAACCAACTAATTCATCAATGTTATTGAGTCATTCCTTTCCCTATGAACTACATAAATATCTATTCCTTAAATCCTCTTCTTTTTTTAAGATTTTATTTATTTATGCATACAAGAACTGGCGTACAGCCAGAGGTGTGTGAGGTGAGCGGATCCCCCAGAGACAGAGCGGGGAAGAGAACAGGCAGACTGACTGAAATGCACTGCTGAGGGAAGCAGCGGGCGAGACAGGAGAGGTCTGCTGCGCCATGTGGGTCAGCTCCCTGGCTGGGGATTGAACTCATGCTGCAGTGGCAGCGGATAGCTTCATAGGTTGCTTCTTAACCCCCTGCACCACCAGAGAGTCCCCCCTTAAATCCTCTTAAAACCAGCTCTTTGTGGCATTCTTAGTAACAGTTCTCAATAAAACTTTGAAAAATGCTCGCAATCTATTTGAGAAATTTATTTTTTAAAACTATTCATTCAAAAATTACTCAAAATCAAATATATTGTTAGGAAGAAAGGCTGTGTGTGTCAGTCCATTTGTGTATGCACGTATGTGTATTTACATGGAAAGTTTACTTTAAAACACAAAAGGAAGCTTAACAAAAACAAAAAATCAGGATAAAGACTACCTCTGGAAGATGCAAATATTTTGTTTCTTAATCTGGCAGTGGATACAATGACAATCACTGCCATTGTAATCTTTAATTTAAATGTACCTGAGACACATCACAATAAAAGTTTAGAATTTCTATTACCCTAGGATGTTTGCGGGATGACAAGAGGCTAGTTCACAAAATATGCCTCTTCTCCTTTTTTCTTCCTCAAGGTCTCTCCGTTCCTTGCTGCCAACCAAGTCAAATGTGTCAATACCAACATAAAGTCAACTAAGTGTTAGGTGATAACAAAGTTAATAAATTCACCATTATTTAACCTAGTCCTCAACATTCTCTCCATCTAGTCTCTAACGGTAAAAAGACACAAATTCTTTGAAATGCATTTAAATCAAACAGTCTTAGCTACTGCCTTTAAATTATAAAACCTTTTAAAAATCTTTGCACTCCAGTCAACTCTGATAAGGGACTGATCACAAAGATATATAAAGAACTCACACGACTCAACAAAAACAAAATAAACAATCCAGTCAAGAAATGGGCAGAAGAACCTAAAAGACATTTCTCCAAAGAGGAAATGCAAATGGCCAACAGGCATATGAAAAAATGTTCCAACATCCCTTATAATCAGGGAAATGCATATTAAAGCCACACTGAGATACCACCTTACACCAGTGAGAATGGCACGTATCAAAAAAACAAGCAACAACAAATGTTGGTGAGGATGTGGTGAAAAAGGAACTCTCCTGCACTGTTGGTGGGAGTACAAACTGGTCCAACCACTGTGGAGAGCTGTCTGGAGGCTCCTCAGTCTACTAAAAATGGAGCTACCATTCGACCTGGCAATTCCACTCCTAGGAATCTACCCAAAGGACAGAAACATTGATTCCTATGTTTACTGCAACACTGTTTACAACAGGTAAAACCTGGAAACAACCCAGATGTCCAAAAATAGATGGGTCAAGAAGATGTGGCACATATACACAATGGAATATTATTCAGCAATCAAAAAGATAAACTCATGCCATTCCAGCAACGTGGATGGAACCAGAAGGAATGATGCTCAGTGAAATAAGCCAGAAGGAAAAAGATATCGGATGGTTTCACTTATAGCAGGCATATAGGGGAACCAAATAAGACATCAGTGTAAAAAAACATTAACAGTACAAAACACAACAAAGCAAAAATGGACAATTATAAACCAGAGACATCCTGCAGGGGAGAGGCGGGAGAGGGATCAGAGAGAGGGAGGGAGGAGCCCAGGGGACTGAGGTGATGGTGCACAGGTGCACTGGTGAAGGAAACTCTAGGGGGACTACACCTGAGGGGGTGGGGGGAATCAAATATTGTTTAAAAATGAATAATGATGTAAACAAAAAAATAAATAATTATAAAACATTTTAAGGTATAAAAAGGTTTCTGCTCCCTTTCACATCGGGGCAGTACAGAATGGCTCTCCCAACATAAGGTAGCCAGAAGAAGGGCCATTCTGCTGTTAACCAACTAGTGACCAGAGAATACACCATCCAATTCACTAGCACATCCACACGGTGGACTTCAAGAAGCATGCCCCTCCAGCATCTGGAAATTTCAATAAAGAAAGAGGGTACTCCAGATGTTCACACAGCTCAACAAAGCTATCTGGGCCAACAGAATAAGGAATGTTCCGAATGGTAGCCATGTGCAACTGTACAGAAAACAAACATACACTTGTTTCCTATCTACCTATCTACCTGCCACAACTTAAAAAAATCTACAATCAGTGTGAACGAGAACTAACCACTGGTTACCAAAGTTATAGAACTGCAAAATATAAAACAAAAATGTTTCTGGTGAAGAGGGCAATGAATGTATGTCCAAGTCCACACAACAATCTATTCAAATTATCTACCTGAAAATTACCCTACCATGCATGCCCAAAGGATTTTAAGCGATGTTTTTTAATATTTAAACCCTTGAAATGACCAAAATGTCCATCAGCTCAGGAGGATAAACTATACTGAAGTACACACAGCCAAACAATGGCAAACTATGCATTTTTTTAATGAGGCAGGTCCACAGGTACTGATGAGGAAATGTGATACTATTTTAAGTCAGTTGTCCAAGAGTTCTGGCACCACCTCCTCCTAGGGATGGCGCTGAGGATGTGAAGGAGGAAAAGTCAAGAAACAAGTAATTCTAACTTTTACTTGATATATCTCTGTGCCGCTTTTAATTTTTTTTTAATTCTGAAATGGTTAAAAAACAAACCCCTGAATATAGTTCTGCTATCATTTAAAAGGAGCAAATGGGAGGCAAATATTGTTTTAAAAATGAACAATGATGTAAAAAATAAAAAATTTTATTAAAAAAATAAAATGAATAAAATAAAAGGAGCAAATGGGGCCTCCCTGGTGGCGCAGGGGTTAAGATGCAACCTATGAAGCAACCTGCAGCCTCTGCAGCGCAAGTATGATCCCCGGCCAGGGAGCTACCCACATGGCGCAGCAGACCTCGCCTGTCTCGCCCGCTGCTCCCCTCAGCAGTGCACTTAGGTCAATCCGCCTGTTCTGTTCCCCACTCTGTCTCTGGTGGATCCCCTCACCCTCCTGCACATCTGCCCTGTACCCCAGTTCTTGTATGCATAAATAAATAAATCTTTAAAAAAATAATAAAAGGGGCAAATAAGGATACGATAATAAGATGGCATTCTTTACCTTCCACTCCAGAAGCGAATGCTGACAGCTCAGCCAGCCAAGGCTGCCGGACCCCGCGGGACAGGAGGGGCAGCGGAGGGTGCGTCTCGGGAAGAGGAAAACCCCGTCCTCCCTCTGCTCTCCAAAAACCTGCTTTTCCTGCCACATCAATATTGAAGGTAACTTTGACTTTCATTAAGGACGAAGTCTCCCAACACTATCATCGGCAAGATAACTGTGTGTGTGTGTGTGTGTGTGTGTGTTTTTAAATGTTCCACGTCTAAAACCTGAAGATGAGGGAAAAGTGTGACAAATGTGGAGCAAGGATTTCGGGAGGCGCCGACAAAGGGGACTGAAAAGTGCAGGGCGGTGAAGCGCCTGAAGAAGAGGCGGGACACTCGGAAGAGAGAAACGAATGTCTTCGAAAGACAGAACAGGATTATAACTCGCTCCGATCGGAGGCTTGAACACGCACGTGCACACACACACTCACGCACACTCACGCACACTCACTCACGCACACACACACACACCCGCACCCGGGAGGGCGCGAGCGCGGTCCACCCGCCTCCACGTCTCCGGCAGACCAAGAACCCCGCAGGGCGGACCCCGAGGCCCGCGGGGCCCCCCAAGGCCCCCCGCGCACCCCTCGGGGCGGGCAGCGCTGCCCCGGCCTGGGCGGACCCGACGCTGCGAGATGAACCCCCAGAAACGCGGGTCGTCCGCGTCCCGCCCCCCTCGGCACCGACTCTCGGGGACGGTCCGCCGAGACCCCCGCGCCCGACGACACCCCCAGCCGGCGCCCCCCGCCCCCCCCGCCCGCGGGCGCGGCGTCCCGGGGGCGCTCGAGGCCCTCCCCGCCGGGCGGCGCCGGGCACCGGGGAGACCGGCCGGGCGCGCCGCCCTCGCGGGCCGGGCGCCCCTCCCCGCGCGCGGGCGGCGGCGCGAGCCCCTGGGGCGCCGGAGCCCCGCCGGCCGCACTCACCGGCTCCCCGGCGCCCACGCCGACCCCCGGCGCGCTGCGGGGCGGGCGGCGTCCTCCGTCCACCTCAGCGGAGCCGCGGCCGGCGTCGGCGTCGGGCAGCGGCGCGGGCGAGGGCGCCGCGGGGGCGGGGCGCGACGCCGTGCGCGCCCGCCGACCAATCGGCGCGCCGAAAGTGGCGGCCGGGCGAGGCCTTCGCCGGGGGCGGGGCCTGTCGCCGGGGGCGGGGCCTGTCGCCGGGGGCGGGGCCGGTGCCCAGGCTCTGCGGACCTGCGGGCGCGGCCGGCTGCTCCGGGCAGCTGCGAATCCGCGGCCGCCAGCGCTGGCCGCCCTGTGGTTTTCCGGGCGGCGGCCAAACTCTGGTCCCAGCACGCTGCTTCTGCCCAAGGGCAGAATTCGTGAGATCGTGCGCGGAGGGCACACAAAACCCCTGGGCTCGGACTCCGCCTGTAGGCCCAGCCGCGTTGACCTCAGAGCTGCCCAGAGTAGGGCTCGGACTCCCGCAGGGTCTCAGAGATGCACGTCCCTGGGGGCGCCAGGGGTTAAGAGTCAGCACTATGAAGCTGTCAGCAGCCGCTGCAGCAGGAGCTCAGGCCCCAGCCAGGGAGCTACCCATACGGTGCAGCAGACCTCTCCTGGCTCCACACATGCACGCACCTCTGGCCTGTATCCCAGTTCTTGCATGCATGCATAAATAAAATCTTCCAAAAAAAAAAAAAAAGGCAAGTCAAGAGAGACTCCTTTTCTAATCCCAGCCACTCACAGTGGCTGGCTAGAAAGGTTGAAGTTCCTCCTCCAGGGATACGAACTAGTACTGGTAACACAAAACTGGTTTTCTGATTGTGCCCTGTTGGTTTTTTCTCGTTCTTTACCCAGATTTTTTACTTTCTTAGAGTCTGGTCTCTTCCTACTGTGTCCTTTAAAGATACTGGATCATAAATTCCTAGAACAACTTCAGTAGACTATGAAAGCCCCTTCCAAATTTCTTACAGAATATAAAACACCACTTAGTTGTTTAGGGAAGAGGCACTGTGTAAAGACAGATATTATAAATGGGAATCTTAAAACTTTATCCCTAGGTATAATGAAATTGTCCCCAATTATCGCAAGATGTCATTTTCTTATTCTTCTGTTACTTCCACAAATCTTGTAAGAGGAACAATCCTATTTTTTTGTTGTTTTCCATTCTTCCTCACTTCATTTCATGGATGCTAGTTTTCACTTATGTTTTGTCACTTGGCAAGTAATACATTTATAGTTACAATATCCATCATCTTGATGCATGTGCTAGGATCTGGGTGCTCATAAATATTTGTTGACTGAATTACTTTTGAAATACGTACAACCTTAAAACTAGTTAAAGATATTGGGATTAGGAAACTGATGCCAGCATTTCATTACCAGTATTGATTTGAGTAAAATTGCAAATCAGCCTAAAGAAAAAGTCGTGGGATATGCCCTGATTCAACTGATATTCCACCATGTAGAGCTATCTAAGCATATGTTTTGTTAAATTTCTGCATCTAAAGACATCAGAGAGGGCCTCCCTGGTGGCGCAAGGGGTTAAGTGTCAGCACTATGAAGCTCTCTGCAACTACTGCAGCACATGTTCAATCCCTGGCCACAGGTGACCCACATGGCACAGCAGACCTCTTCTGACTTGCCCGCTGCTCCCCTCAGCAGTGTATGTCAGTCAGTCTGCCTGTTCTGTTCCCCACTCTGTCTCTGGTGAATCCTCTCACCCCCTGCACCTCTGGCCTGTACCACAGTTCTTGTGTGCATAAATAAATAAATCTTAAAAAAAAAAAAAAAAAGGCATCGGAAAGGCTTGCCTGGATTCAGGAGTCATTGTGATTTCAAGACCATTTTCAGGACACATTCTAAAAAGACCTAGTTCATTTGAAAGTGGAGACTTAGAATCCAGTCTAGCTGGTACAACCTGCAAAGGGAGAAGAGCAATCGGGGCTGTCCTTCCCACAAGGCCCCATGGGTTTTGCTTTGTTCTTACTTCCTCAGGGCTGCTTCGTGAACTTACTCTGATGAAGTGAGCTTCACTTCCCATTTTTGAGAGTGCACCCCAAATGTGAACCACAGGAGCTAGGTGAAAGACTGAAGCGTGTTGTCGAGACACATACCTCATGGTGTCTCTCTTCCTCCTCAAGCTTATGCGCTTGTGTAACAAGACTTATGCATACGTGTCAGAACCATTGTCAGGCTCTTGGGGGACAGACTGGTCTATAGACAGGAATGGCCACTGCAGCTGGAGGATCACTGGGTTCTGGCCAAAAAGGAAGCACTTCTAAGGGCAGGCTAAACTCTGAACACAGAGGATATTTTTGTTGGTTGGTTTATTTTAATTTACAATTAAAAGAGAAAATACACCACAGACTGACTTAAATAATAAACAGGATTCAGTGACTCAGGGAATCAGAAGGTAAGCAACATGGTGGGCTTCAAGGCAGGGGTGTGTCATCTCTTTGTTGAATCTTCTGCAGAACTGGCTTCTTCCTGGGGCTGACTCCCCTTCTGGTTGCCAGAAGTTGGTGGGCCTAAAGTCCTCCTTGCTCAAATCCAGCAAAAAACTCTTCTCTGATTGGACTACCCAGGAACCTGATCCCTAAGCCCCACAAACTGTCCAGCTTTAAGTGAGGGCTTTAAGCTAGGGTACCCGAAGCAATCACAGGTACAAACCATGACTCTGCTCTATGAGACCCGATACTAATTCCCTTGCTGTAACTATCTTACAATGTCCCTTAGTTATCTTGAAACGGGACTTTTGGGAAATGTAACCTACCCATGCACAATTTTTTTTTTAAATATAAGCAGGTGCCCTAACTGTAATATAAGAGAAATAGAAAAGAAAGAACGCACAGGGGCCTCCCTGGTGGCACAAGGGGTTAAGGCGCAGCCTATGAAGCTATCCACAGCCATTGAAACATGAGTTTGATCCCTGGCCAGGGAGCTGATGCACAAGGCGCAGCAGACCTCTTCTGTCTCTCCCGCTGCTCCCCTCAGCAGTGTATTTTGGTCGATTTGCCTGTTCTGCTCCCCACTCTGTCTCTGGTGCATCCTCTCACCCCCTGTACCTCTGGCCTATACCCCAGTTCTTGTATGCATAAATAAATAATGCTTTTTTAAAAATACCAGCTTTGATGGTATTTTAATATGTAAATGAGCAAACAGGATTACACTAGAGGACTATGGGAAGGAGTCAGATGCTTGCATCCACTTAAATAAATTTGGATTGAGGGACAGTAAGAAATCAGAATGTCTTCTTAATAAAAAAGTGCAGAAAAAATGGGGCCTCCCTGGTGGGGCAGGGGTTAAGCCGCAGTGCTATGAAGCTATCAGCAGCCACTGCAGCGTGAGTTCAATCCCCGGCCAGAGAGCTAACCCACATGGCACAGCAGACCTTTCCTGTCTCGCCTGCTGCTCCCCTCAGCAGTGTGTTTCAGTAGATCTGCCTGTTCTGTTTCCTACTCTGTCTCTGGTGAATCCTCTCACCCCACACACACACCTCTGGCCTGTACTCCAGTTCTTTTATGCATAAATAAATAAAATAAATCTTAAAAAAATGAAATATCTCCAAACTCTTCTTGTGCATATTTGCATTTATCACTCCAGATGCAAATTGTAATAACTGTGTAGTATTGGTAATTCAGATGCCATGGGTTATGGCTCCATTGGTAATGTTTTTCTGAAATGGTGTAATGTGAAGAATTACACTTCAAGAATGTGAAGTACCATTTTCACAATAGTTACATTTGTGTGTAGTGGGGAGTGGGAATAGCATATTTCAAATCATACAAAAAACATTTTTTGTTTATATATAAAATACAATCCTGTTCTGGGCTTATGTGATTACAAGCAGACTTTTTACCCACATGAATGTCTGGTGGGATGTTTAAATGTTAGGCAAGACCAATTCCTCTTTTTGGTCAATTGTCGTGCACATTGCAAAATACCATCATCCTGGCTCCACCTCCTAAATGCCTGTGGTCAGAGCTGATGTTCGATATATCTAACATTTAGGATGGCATGCACTTAGCAAGCAATCGATGACAGCAGCACAATGTGTTGGTCCCAGTGGGCTAAATAGAATCTCTACCAGTCCTGCCAGGAATATTTCCCCCACCAGTTTCCAAAATGTCCTCTGGGGGGCAGTAAGGCACTCTCTGACAACCCCTGATTAGTGCTGAGGACACCACCCTGCCCCCAGCATTTCCTGTTCATCCTGGCTAAGGATTACAACAATCCAGCAAGTTGGATCTGATTATGTTTATTTGACAGATGAGAAAACAAGCTCAAGTTCATATAACTAGTGAGTGGCAAAACCTACATCTGAATGCATATCTCCCCTTGCTCAAAAACCCACTCCCTTTCCTAAGTATCACTTGTTTCACCCACATTGGTGTTAGAGGCAGCCAGGGCTGCCAGGACTTTCAGGGAGATGGAGCACAAAAATGACCATCCAGCTATAAAACACACTGAAATCCAGGACAGTCCAGGGATCTCAGCACCAAAGATTCTTGAATTTTCACTCCAGAGGCTGTCACTGATGTGGTCTGTTCTAGTCTACTCTGTGCCAACGTCACAGTGTAGTGTGTAGACAGAAACAGGGAGCTGGAATCAGACCAACAACAGATAGCCTGGGTTCAAATCCCAGCTCTACCACTTTCTATCTGTGCCACCCAAGGTACATGCAGGTACCCTTTTCCCCCCTGCAGCTCCCAGAGGACCACGGAGTCATGACTTCTCAGGGCACTTTGTCTTGGGTATTAGAAGAGAAGGGAGGGTAGGCAGATTCTTCAGGGTTCTCCATCCTACCTCCTCTGTGGGTAACATGACGTGTGATGGCAAATAGAGCAGACATTTAGACATTTTAACTGCTGACTTTTATTTATTTTTTTTTAAAGATTTATTTATTTATTTATACAAGCACTGGGTACAGTCAGAAGCGCAGGAGGGTGAGAGAATTCACCAGAGCCAGAGCAGGGAGCAGAGCAGGCAGAAGGACCGAAGCACACTGCTGAGGGGAGCAGCGGGCAGCAGGAGAGGTCTGCGCGCCATGTGGGACCCTCCACCGGTGGCCGGGGAGCAGCCGGGGATCGAACCAGCGCTGCAGAGGCTGCGGGCAGCTTCGCAACCCAGCGCTCAACCACTGTGCCACCAGGGAGGTCCTAGAATAAAAAAGTTTTGTGTAAGTAATTAAAGACTTTTCTCTCAGTCATTTTTACAAGATGTGCATTTGCTTTTATCTAGCTTGTCTCCAATTTGTGGATTCTTGTTCTCGTAAGCCACCACTCAGGTAAGAATCACTAATTGTTGGAAGAAAGACACAACAGCTGATGCCTGGGAAGACAAAGTTTTGTGGTTTGTGGGGGCAGAAATTTGTAAATAATAATCAACTCTTGCTATAGCTATAGAAGCATCTAAATTTAAATTCCTGGGGCCTCTCCGGTGGTGCACGGGTTGAGCGCAGCGCTGTGAAGCTGTGCGCAGCCTCTGAGGTCCAGGTTCGATTCCCGGCCGGCCAGGGAGATTCCCACATGGCTCAGCAGACCTCTCCTGTCTCGCCCACTGCTCCCCTCAGCAGTGCCTTTGGTCCTTCTGCCTGTTCTGTTCCCTACTCTGTCTCTGGTGAATCCTCTCACCCTCCTGCGCCTCTGGGCTGGCCTGTACCCCATCTCTTGTACAAATAAACAATTCTTTTTAAAAAAATAAATTTAGGGCTTCCCCTGGTGGCGCAGCAGTTGAGCGCTGGACTGCGAAGCTGCCCGCAGCCTCTGCAGCGCCGGTTCGATCCCAGGCTACTCCCCGGCCACCGGAGGAGGGTCCCACATGGCTCGCAGACCTCTCCTGCCACCCGCTGCTCCCCTCAGCAGTGTATTTTGTCAGTCTGCTTGTTCTGTTCCCCGCTCTGGCTCTGGTGAATTCTCTCACCCTCCCGCGTTTCTGACTGTACCCAGTGCTTGTATAAATAAATAAATAAATAAATAAATAAATAAATAAATAAATAAATTTAAATTCCTAAAACATTGGTAAGTTTTTTTTAAGATTTATTTTATTTATTTATGGATAGAAGAACTGGGGTGTAGACCAGAGGCGGGAAGGAGAGTGAGAGAATTCACC
The DNA here is from genome assembly GCF_964194135.1 of Talpa europaea. NCBI lineage: Eukaryota > Metazoa > Chordata > Mammalia > Eulipotyphla > Talpidae > Talpa > Talpa europaea. The sequence continues at coordinate 140,392,293 of NC_140070.1, forward strand.
AGAAACAGAGGGCCACCAGGGATGCCTCTGACAGTTGTTTCTATGCTTAACACCATTTAAACATTCCTCTTCTTACTGCTTCTGAAGGCATTTCTTTTTTTAAGATTTATTTTATTTATGCGTATAAGAACTGGGGTGTAGGCCAGAGGTGCAGTGAGTGAGGGTGAGAGGATCCACCAGAGACAGAGTGGGGAGCAGAACAGGCAGAGCTACTGAAATACACTGCTGAGGGGAGCAGCAGGCAAGACAGGAGAGGTCTGCTCCGCCATGTGTGTTGCTTCCTGGCCAGGGATTGAACTCGTGCTGCAGTGGCTGGTGATGTCTTGATAGCCCTGACTTTAACCCCTGCACCACTAGGGAGGCCCTGAAGGCATTTCTTGCCTCTTAAACATTAGCCATTAATCTACCAAATTCAGAATTTTTTCTCATTTTTTTTTTTATAGAGGCATGTGTTTTTTATTTATTTATTTGTTTGTTGTTTGTTTGTTTTGTTTTGTTTATACATGCACTGGGTACAGTCAGAAGCGCGGGAGGGTGAGAGAATTCACCAGAGCCAGAGCAGGGAGCAGAGCAGGCAGAAGGACCGAAGTACACTGCTGAGGGGAGCAGCGGGCGGCAGGAGAGGTCTGCGCGCCATGTGGGACACTCCTCCAGTGGCCGGGGAGCAACCGGGGATCGAACCCGCGCTGCAGAGGCCGCGGGCAGCTTCGCAACCCAGCGCTCAACCGCTGCGCCACCGGGGAGGCCCAATTTTTTCTCATTTTTAACAATAGATTTTCACATATCAGAAAATTTACTCATTTATAGTATATATTTTAATAGTTCTTAATATGTTCAAAAACTTTTGCAACCATTACCACAATCGCTTTTCAAACACTTTTATCACGCCCCCCCCAAAGAAAATCCTTAACTATTGGCAATCATTCCTCATCTCCTTCGGAACTCTACAGTCCCGGGCAAGCACTAATCCACTTTCTGTCTCTAGGGATTTGTCTATTCTGGACTTTTCATATCAATGGAATCTTAGAACATATGGGGTTTTAAAAAAAAAGATTTATTTAATTATTTATGCATCAAAGAACTGGGTGCAGAGGGTAAGAGGATTCACCAGAGACAGAGCAGGGAGCAGAACAGGAGGATTTACTGAAACACACTGCTAAAGGGAGCAGTGGGCGAGACAGGAGAGGTCTGCTGTGCCATATGTGGGGATTAGCTCCCTTGATGGGATAGATCTCAGGCTGAAGGCCACAGTAGTGATAGCATGATAGCACTGACACTTAACCCCTGGGCTACCAAAGAGGCCCACATGTAGTCTTTCTTGACTAACTTCTATATTTTCACTCGAAGTCCCCTGCTAGCTGAAGTCATGATCAGAGTAGTTTCAGCAAATTCAGGAAGTTATTTGAAACTGGCAAGGTGGGCATTGAAATTGACTCCCCTAGGGCCTCCCTGGTGGCGCAGCAGTTGAGCGCTGAGTTGCGAAGCTGCCCGCAGCCTCTGCAGCACCGGTTCGATCCCCGGCTGCTCCCCGGCCACCAGAGGAGGGTCCCGCATGGCGTGCAGACCTCCCCAATGTGGCGCAGCAGACCTCTCCTGCCGCCCACTGCTCCCCTCAGCAGTGTACTTTGGTCCTTCTGCCTGCTCTGCTTCCCTGCTCTGGCTCTGGTGAATTCTCTCACCCTCCCACACTTTTGATTGTACCCAGTGCTTGTATAAATAAATAAATAAATAAATCTTTAAAAAGAAAAAGAAAGAAATTGACTCCCCTAAAAGAACTATGCAACTGCTATTCCACAAATCTTAAAAATAATGAGGTCTTTTATTTACCATTCTGTTAGCGCGAGAACATCACTTATTACTTAGAACAAACTGCTCATCCAGCCCTGCTGGATTCATTACATATCATCTCTCATTGTATCCTTATAACAACAGACATTATTCTAATTGACACCTAAGAAATCTGTAGCTTTGTAAGGTCATTTACCCAAGATGCCACGCCTACAAAGTGGGAGAGGTCAAAGTTCAGCCAGAATCCCTGTGCCCCATGCACTGTAATCCTGTTCATTCTAAGCCAGGAGATGTCCAGGATCGCCTCTATATCAGTCACAGTTCTGAGTATCCAAAGTCAGTCCCCACTTTTGCTGGAGTAGGCAGAAAAGGGATTTATTAAAGGACACTGCAACTTTGGGGAACACTGGAGAATTCCAGGAGTGGTGCCTTAAACCACACTGAAGAGCTGGCCTCGTAAGAATACCACTGAAGCCACTGGGGCCATGAATTTGCACTCCATGCCGGGAACTTGACTGCTCTGTCTGTGGTGTAGATGCCACTCCTGTGCCAGAAGCTGTACCTGGCAATCGCTGCCTTCCTGCACTAGCTAAATGGAACCCCCAAAGAACAAATGCGTCTATTTCTTCCTACATTGCATTCGGTAATGAGTCTCAGAGGGAAAGGTCTTGTTGGCAGAACCTAGTTCACATGCCCATTTCTGAGCATACTGAAGAAAATTCAGAATCTTGTCTTGTGCTGAGACCAGCATCAAAGGTCTGACTTTCTGTGGTAGGAATCTCATCTTCCCCATCGAGTGATGCATGCCTCCATCGATATGCGCCATTAAGAACATGGCAGGCAGCCAAAAGCACAACACTCATCATTTAAGCAAGGCTCACTGAGAATGCTGGGACTGCTGACTGAAATAGAAGTCTCAGTGATAGACAGAGTTCATTACATAATCAAGGTGAAGATTCAAATCAGAAGCCGCTGGGCATACTTGACTCTGTGAGAGCTGCTTAGACCGTAACAGATTTAAGTTCAGTTTAAATACCTTGTACACAGTAGCCTACAGGTAAAAGAGATCTTTTGATTTCCTAAGTTATCTTTTTTCCCCTAAGATTTATTTATTTATGCATACAAGGGCTGGGGTGTAGGGCAGAGGTGCAGGGGGTGAGGGTGAGAGGATCCACCAGAGACAGAGTGGGGAGCAGAACAGGCAGATCTCCTGAAATCCTCTGCTGAGGGGAGCAGCGGGGAGACAGGAGAGGTCTGCTGCGCCATGTGGGTAGCTCCCTGGCCGGGGAGCAAACTTATGCTGCGGTATCTGTGGATTGCTTCATAGTGCTGACGCTTAGCCCCTTGCACCACCAGGAAGACCCCTAAGTTATCCTAACCTAAAGAAATGTTGATGTTATCCATGTGCAGAGGAGGGCAAAGGCTGGCGTTTTATCATTTTCTAACTCTTAAAAAAATGCACTGTGGAGACCCCAAGGCTAGGTCTCCACTGTTGAAATCCTCTCTAGCTGGCTCCTTGGTCATCAGTGGAGGCTGGAAGGGTTTACCACAGACGCCAGGTTCCCGCTGCTACACGGAACAGGACAGAGCCTCTTTTGGCTTTGCCGGTGGCTTTGCTCTCTTACCTGCTAGACGTGGTGGGGGCCACGAATTGTGCACAGGGCTCAACTGGGCAAATCGTGGTATAAACCGAATAGAAAATCCAGAGGACAATAGTGTGGGATGCAGGTTCATTCACAGAACGAGACTAGAGTCCAACAGCCCAGCCATAAACACCAAGGCTGAGTCGTCACTTCTCACTGGAAGGTCCTACTACCCTGAGCAGGTCCCTTCTAACAATATTGAGCCTACTGGGGTATATTCAGTTGTGTCCGTCCTGGTGAAACCTGCAGGTGGGGCCAGAGGTTGGGGGGCAATGGCATCATCTAGGGAAGAATGTATCCCTGCATTAGTGGCCAGGCCTTTGAAGTTGGTCTGGGCAGAAAAGGCAATCCCAATCTCTAGACCTAGCTTTCCGGGTTTAGATTTGGGGATGGAGGCATCCTTAGGGCACTGGAGGAATGTTCTGGAGGTGGTGGGCTCCCTATCATCCCATCGGTGGGCCTGTCTGCCCTCCCTTGGGTTCCCTGAGTCTTAAGCAAAGTTGGATGTTCTAGTCTGGGATCAGCCAAGACAAGAGATATTGTGACATTTGTGGGTATGGCCATAGGCCAGAGGAGAAGAGGAAGCCCAGTATAATCTGCCTGGAGCCAGAGAGGTGGCGGCAGCCACAATGCCAAGCAAAGTGCATATCCTAGGGACCCCTGGGACTGCGGGGTCCATTTACTCCCTGTAATTACTGATTTCTGAGAATCCAGATGACATAATGGTGGATTCCCTTTCAAGACCTCAATCACCGTGTGCTGAATGAACAGAACACTGTTGAAGAAGAGAGGCAATACTTCTAGGAACAGGCAAATCACCAGCAGTGTCCCAAGAGGTACTGGGAATGACCCAAAAGGGGGCTGATGCCCAGTGATGGAGACTCAGGCAGCTGGTATCAGGAAGGTACATCAGGAAGTAACATGGCCCAGCCATAGAGACAAGGTGTCGAGGACTCCCATCAGCCCAAGAACAGGGCTACCTCTGGGGGTACCGAAAGCAAATGAATAATAATACAATCATTCTATCAAGGAATTTAAAGCTACAGTCCTGAGATACCATCAAACATGCTCCAAGGCTCACACACAGAGAACAAGAACAAAACAGTAATCTCAGCTGGGTGTCTAAAGCCACAGTGATTTGAGGCTCTATCCTTAGGGTATTGGATGGATTTTACTCCTGGCATTGAAAAAAAAAAAGGGGGGGACAAAAATGCTGAAAAGCAGGCAGAATTTGGTATGTGGCTGTGATGAGTTCAGAAATTTGAGATACCACCACATCTGAAAAACTGACAAAGTTAGAAGGTGAAAAATTAGGAGAAAAAGGTAGTGCTTCCTCCTAAGATAAGGTCAAATTCCAATTCAACAAACACTGAAAAACTGGCCAAAATCCCTTTTTCTAGCCTGGAATGTGTTTACTTAAATAAGTAAATCTGTTTTCGCATAAGGGAAATTTTGCCCTCTTAACAAGAATAATCTGTCACCACATTTATATCAACCAGAAAAATCAAAAACATTTATTTGGTGGGGCTTCCCTGGTGGCACAATGGGTTAAATCTCAGCACTATGAAGCTATCCCAACTACTGCAGCAGGAGTTCCACTGCCCCATCAGGGAGGTGACCCAGGTGGCGCAGCAGACCTCTCCTGTCTCGCAATTTGCTCCCCTTAGCAGTGTATTTCAGTCAATCTGCCTGTTCTGCTCTCCACTCTGTCTCTGGTGAATCTTCTCACCTCCTGCACCTCTGGCCTACACCCCAGTTCTTGTATGCATAAATAAATCTTAAAAAAAAACATTTATTTGGGTGGTCAACCAAAAATATGGTTATGATTCTTACTAGTAGCTATTGAAACAACAGATGATTGATTGTTAAAATTAACTTTATTATTAATATAGACAACATTTACAAAACATAAAGTGTGCTGTGCTGAAATTAAGAATTCTTTAGGGTTTTCCCTTCCCATTATTTGATATTGACAATGGTTTCCTTTATATTTGTTGCCACAATGCAATCAGGAATCACACATCTATTTTCCATCTTTAAGGAGATTCACAGACTCAGAGCCTTCTGAAATGTTTTAAAACTACAGCCCTTATTATAAAGCTATACTTAATATTCTTTACAAGTTTGTTTAGGTTAATAATACTATCATCGTATAAGCCAAATGAGAACTCACTCAGTAAAATAATCACTGAGTATTCCAGTGAATGCTCCAGAAGATAAGCAGAAAGACCTGAAATTTCCTTTTAAAGGTGTAGTTATTCTTTTCAACTATCACATACTTTACAAAATAACCTTTTCTTTGTGAATCAGAACCACACTTCTGAACCTTTCTAAAACACAGCACTCTGGATTAAACAACAGACCTGCTCCTTTTGCCCATTCTCCATATTCTCCCCATTGCCCAGTTCTTGGCTAAAGCAATGAATGAGACGAATCTAAAAAGTGAGCTTTCCTGACAGTGGATAGGAAGCAGCAATCTCATGAATGTCAGTCTCTTGTCATCTCTGATATTGAAACTCTGAAAATGATCAAATTGCTATATCCTCAGAGGATACAGTAGCTGGTTGGACATTTCTGACTCAGTTTCTCACAGCTTTCTCACACAATGGGAGATGTGATTCATTTCCTGGAAAGTACAAAGTCTTGTGTTACAGCAATAAATCTCTATGTGTGATGTCAATCCAGACAAAAATAATTTGGGGCAGTGCTGTGATAGTGAACATAGAAATCATCATGTTTTAATAAATTTCCACATATTCATCCAGTTGAAAAATCCTGCCTTGACTTCAGGTGTTTTTTCCCCTTCTCTCCCATCAACGTTATTTGGATTTTTATCTATGACTTCTTTTGTTTTTATGAGGGTCTCATATATTTCCTGAGCTCTGACAATTTCTTTCTGTGCATTAAAATGGACTTTCTGCCTGGTCAGGAGAGGAACAATTAAATTGAAATCATTAATTCGCTTATTTAATTTTCTGATGTCTTCTTGAAACTGCTCACAAATTTGGCTCCACTGTTTCTGTTCAGTTGGTGTCATTGGGTTCCCAAGTTTTTTCCTTGACACTAAAATTGCCTCCCTGAGTTGCTCAATAGTATCCTTTATTTCCTTCTGCATTAAGATCCATTCTGGCTGGTATCCATTATCTATCAATATTCTGTTCAAGTTGTGAGTCATGGGGTCAATATATGAACAGCCAGAGAACTTTTTTAGAGGTTTTCCTTTCCCACTGAGATTATCAAAGTCTCCTTTTGCCATAGATTCCTGAATGAGATCCTCCACTAAACGCTCTATTGCTTGCGTTATTTTTTGTTCTTTACTCTGCCTGACATCTTTAACAGTTAAACTATCAGCAAAATACTGTCTTTGTAGCTTCTGCTTTTGATATTCCATCACCTGTTCAGTTGCACGGTCTGCTCTAAATTGCCTATATTGCTTCTCTCGTTGACTTGGCGTTCCAAAACCAACACCCTCAAAACTCAAGTAATGCCGATGTTGAGGTGTTTTATATTTGAATTGTTCCTCTTCTTCTTCTGCTTCTTCACCTTTATTCTTTCTGGCATTTGTTTGTTCTGTCAAGTGGGAAAGTACCTTCCTATAAGCTTCTTCAATCCTTATAAATGTCGCAGAATCAGCAGTACTAGAGCCACCATCCGGATGATATTGCTTGGCAAGCTTATGGAAAGATTCCCTAACATCATCTGCAGAGCAGCCTTCTTCCAGATTCAGCAGCTTGTAGTATTCTCTAATCTTCTTTCTGGATTTATGAGTGGACATCATTCTATTTCTAATAACATCAAGACATGGAAACATTTTCATTTGATGAGGAATCATTGAAGTATTTATCAGGTGAGATCTTAAGATTTGAGCCATCATCACATACATTGAGTTTATTCTTGTACCCAGAGTTCTCCCTAACAATGATCTAGAAAATAACAATAAATACAAGGTGAACAAAATTGGCACATCAGTTAATTTAATATTTTCAGCAGTAAGGAAGAAATTACAAGTGCAATAAGGGACAATAAGTAAAATAAGGGACAATCCTTTCAGGATTCTTTAAAAAATTTTTTTTATTTATTTATGCATAGAAGAGCTGGGGTGTAGGCCAGAGGTGCGTTAGGGGAGGTATGAGAGGACTCACCAGAGACAGAGTGGGGAGCAGAACAGGCAGACTGACTGAAATACACTGCTGAGGGAAGCAGTGGGTGAGTCAGGAGAGGTCTGCTGTGCCCTGTGGGTCCGCTCCCTGGCCGCCTGGGGATCAAACTCATGCTGCAGTGACTGAACCCCCTGAGGCCTCCTTCCAGGATTCTTATAGCTATATTTCACTTATATTAGCAGAGAAATGGAAGTTGATGATGATTAGCATTAACATATTGTGATATAATCTGAATTCTACTCCTCGCTAACCACGGAATTTTAGAGTCAGCAAATTCTCAGTGATTATCCAACCCAATCTTCTTATGACAAAATGTAGGCCCACAAGGTTAAGCAACATTACCAAGTCACTGAGCCAGGGTAAGCAAAATGGTTAGGTGTAGGGCACAAAGAGACGCCTGCTTAACTGCCTGTATTCATTAGTATCGTGGTCTTCATCGTGTCAAGGAGTCTTCTCTTCGGAAGACTCACACGAAACAATGGAAGACGTGACAGAGTATGCAGGTAATCTGACACCAGGTTGAACAGACAAGTGTCCAAAAGACCTTACTTTACACAGCTCGTTGGGAAGGAGCTATTTGCTACCTGCTGGGAGAACCAAGAGCAAAGGTGAGGCCTCCAAAATGCTCGCTGTTACCTGAAAGCGCATGGTCTAGTGCAGAGGCAAGACCTGGCCGCAGGTAAGGGCACTGAAATGCTGCAAGTGTGACGTGGTAGAGGTGGCAGTGAACTCCCAGGGACCCCAATATTCTGGACAACGGTGGTCAACAGCTTTAGAGTGCGTTGGGACGGTGCGGGTGCCCACGGGGCGGCCGGTAGCGGGGAGCGGCCAGTCCCGACTCGGAACGCCCCGCCCCGCCCCCACTCACCTTCCGGGCTTGGGGAAGGGGCTCGCCGGCTCCCGCCCCCCGCCGCGCCTCTGCGCATGCGTGCGCTGCTTGCCCTTCACTCCCCAGGCGCCGGCCGGGCGAGACCATCTGCCATTTTCCAGTCAGAGGCCCTGGGGGGAAGGAGCTGCGGAGGGTGGTGTCGTGCCCAATCGGGAAGGTGTCCTACCTTCCCAGGAAGGCCAAGGAGCTCTCCTAAAGCGAGCTCTGCCAAGAGGACACAGGCAGGACGCCTCGGGAGGCTCCCTCCTGCCCCCGGGGGGACAGGCTCCGCCTTCGCCCCCTCCTCGAGCGGAAGGTGGTTTGGTCGAGTGGAATTATGGGAAGTGTAGTTCGCGGGGCGCGGCGCGCGCCTGCGCCGTGGAGGGGCGCGCGGCCGTGCGGGTGGCGCTGGGGCCGGGGGCGGGATGTGCGGCTCGTTGGCGGGGCGGGGGGGCGGCTTGTGACCTTTGAGGTCTTAGTGACTTGGAGGGCGACGGCCGGCCGTAGCTTGTTTTGGGGGGCAGGGAAAGACGGAGCCATCTCTCCCAGCAGGACCCGGACAACCTCCCCCGGGGCTGTCGGGGGACGCCTGGCCGGCGGGAGAGGCCGCGCTCCCCGGCGGGGCCTGGTTTCCCCCCGGTGCAGCCAACACTGGGCTCCAGAGCCGGGCGTCGGGCGGGGAGGGTAGCTGAGGACTGGATCGGGACAGGGGATCCCCTGGCTGTACGTTCAAGCGCAGGAATATATCCTTTCCCCGCCCTTTATAGGGAGGTCATTTTAAAAAAATAAAATTAAAAAGAGAGAAAAAAGGCAGAAACTTGGGGAGTCTCACCTGTGTTGAAAAATCCTGTTTCTCCAGCTTGTTTTGTGCCTCAGACAAGCTACGTCTCTGCGTCTGTTTATCTGTAAAATGAGGTTCCAATAAGTGGTAAGCAGGTACTTGGTGTTTAAACTTTTGTTTTTTGGGGCCATGTGTTGTGCTAAGTACTTTCTATCCTTAGCCTTTTCAGCGATCCTATGAGAGAAGTGCTGTTGTTTCCCCTATTTTACGTATGATGAAACAGTTGCATCAAAAGTTTTTGTGAGAATTGCACAATGTATGTTAACCACCTGGCACGGTGCCTGGCACATGAAGGGTTGTTTTTGTTATGACTGTATCTTATCTTGTTTAAAAAAACACAGCAGAAATAGGTAGGAGCGGTTCTAAGTTTCTGAGTTATAAATTTGTTACTTTAAGTGTAACAGCACAGAAAAATGTTTAAATTCTGATCCAGAGGGATTTCCCTTGTGGAACCTTTTTTGAGCCAAAGATACACCTTCTTGTCTCTAATTGGCCCTGTTGAGACTTCTGGGTGAAATATAAGCAGTCTGACTCAGCTCCCTATCTTCTTATCTGCAGCCACAGAAGAACACCAGTTCCGCTGCTTGATCCTGTAAATCTCTCCTGTGTTCCGACCCTAGTGGAACATACCTTGGACCGGCGCTTGGTTGTGGACCCAGGTCATGTTTCCTATTTCTGAATAAATGCCCTCTGTACTATGTATAATCTGATTATTTCAAAGTGGACATAAGTGGACTGGTTTTCATTGAAAGTACCTTGCCTCAGTGTCTGCGACATCGCCTAGTTTGTGCGCCAAGCAGTGAACATAAAAGAACTGTGCGAAAGAGAACAGTGTTGTCACAAGTGTTAACTCTTCCAGCCAACATTTTATACATAACTTCATGGGGGGAGGGGCATAAACACAGTTTTTAAAAACTACTCTTATAACACTTTGCATTTTACAAATCACTCATCACAAATCTCATTTTTGATGTTGGCATCATACAAATGATAAGGTTTTAGCTGTGAGTAGTTACGTGACTTGGTTAAGTTGGTAAATGGCAAAGGTAGGGCTAGAACTGTAAATCTACTTCTCTTTTCAGAGTTTCAGTTTTACAGTGATATTCTGGGCATATAAAGGGTGAATTGAAGTCAGCTGAGATTCCCCATAACACGTTTACCTGCAGAGTGTAATCTAGCAAGCCAACTTGGATTGTTCTCATGTATGCAAAGGAGGCAGTTTCTGACATTGGTTCAGCTACCAAGGATTGTCATATTTTAATTTACCATTCTCATTCTCTTTTCCTCATATACCTTTTTTCCTGAATCCTATAAAAATTATTGCGTCCCTCGCATCCTTTGACCTCAAAGTACTTCAGTATTTTCTTCCTCAAAATAAGGACATTTTCTTTTTTAAAAAATTTTTTTTCTTTTTTTTGTGACTATAACTTTATTTTTTTTAATAAATTTTATTTTTATATTCCCCATACAATTGCAACCCCCCCCATTCTGATCCCAATCCCTCCCCTCCCGCCCCCCCACCCCTAAAAAAATTTTTTTAAAGATTTATTTATGTATGCATTCAAGAGCTGAGGTACAGGCCAGAGATGCAGGGGGTAAGAGGATTCACCAGAGACAGAGTGGGGAACAGAACAGGCAAACTGACTGAAATACACTGCTGAGGGGAGCAGCGGGCAAGACAGGAGAGGTCTGCCTTGCCATGTGGGTTTCTCCCTGGCCGGCCGGGGATGGAACTCATGCTGCAGAGGCTGCGGGTTGTTTCATAGTGCAGTGCTTAACCCCTTGTGCCACCAGAGAGGCCGGTCAGCACCATAGTTTCTTCTTGCTACTTTTGGCTCTTGGCAAGATAAATTGTTTCTGCCACCCTTCTGTAAGTTATCCAGCCAGAGTTGAGTGTGACAGGATACGAGATGCATCTTTGGCATCAAAGTTCACACATCAACAAAAACAAAGTGCTAGTAACTACACCTCTATGCCAGTGTCCATAATCTGTGTGGAAAACCTATCCTCAATACCATGCCCCTCTTTACCCAGTTATTTCCTACTTATCCTTCAAGTTGTTGTGCAGGTCACTTCCTCCAGGAAGCCTCCCCTGACTGCCTGCCCTAGGCTAGGTATGGTAACCTTACCTAAACCTCCCATAGAGCACTGCTATTTCTTATCACACATCACATTATACTAAAATAGCACATTTATTTGCCTGTTTCCTTCTAGATGATTAGCTCTGAAAGTGCAGTGGTGGTGTCATATTTTTCTTCATTTCCTCAGCTCGTAACATAATGTTGCACAAATAGGTGCTTGATCAATGTGTGATAAACTGATTGAATCAATAGTCTTTCTTTGGGCCTCCCCGGTGGCGCAGCGGTTGAGCGCTGGGTTGCGAAGCTGCCCGCGGCCTCTGCGGCACCAGTTCGATCCCCGGCTGCTCTCCGGCCACCGGAGGAGGGTCCCACATGGCGCGCAGACCTCTCCTGCCGCCCGCTGCTCCCCTCAGCAGTGTACTTCGGTCCTTCTGCCTGCTCTGCTCCCTGCTCTGGCTCTGGTGAATTCTCTCACCCTCCCGCGCTTCTGACTGTACCCAGTGCATGTATAAACAAAAACAAACAAATAAAGAAAGAAAGAAAGAAAACATGCCTCCATATAAAAAAAAAAAATAAAAAAAAATAAAGATTTGTTTATTAAAAAAAAAAAAATTTTCTTTGGGAAAGAACAGAGACGGTAAGGTAGACTGGCTTGTTTAGTGTGATTATTTAATTAATTAAACTCCATAGACCTTAAATAATGTTTTCAGTTTTCAGTACAACATGGTTAACCACCTTAAGCATATGTGATGATTAAAATCAACATATTTGGGGGACTACCTGGTGGCGCAAGGGGTTAAGACGCAGACTATAAAGCTATATGCAGCCACTGAAACACAAGTTTGATGCCCAGCCAGGGAGGTGACCCACATGGCACAGCAGATCTCTCCTGACTCACCCGCTGCTCCCTTCAACAGTGGGTCTTGGCAAGATAAATTGTTTCTGCCACCCTTCTGTAAATTATCCAGCCAGAGTTGAGTGTGACAGGATACAGAGATGCATCTTTAGCCTCAAAGTTCACACATCAACAAAAACAAAGTAACACTGTACTGCTCCCCACTCTGTCTCTGGTGAATCCTCTCACCCCCTGCACAGGGGGTGAATCCTCTCATCCCCTGCACCCCAGTTCTTATATACATAAATAAATAAATCTTAAAAAAATAAAAAATAAAACCAACATGTTTGAACCTTGATATATCATTTTCCATTAAATCTAATTATGACCTAAGGCTTATTGGCTGGGATGCCGTATAATCTTACACATAGGACTGGTTTTAAATGAAAGTATGTTGGATGGATGTCTCCTAGTTTAGAACATCTTTTTCATGATTCTCTGTTATGCAAGACAGTGGAGCACTTTGAAACAGATTTCCCCATAAGGAGGAGAGTAGACGGTTCACAAGAATTTCATTAGCACACTAAAATCTAATGATTAATTGTGCTACTGAGTAGGTGAAAAATAGATAAACAATATTTTTAAAAGTTGCTAATAAACAAATTCCCATACTTTATAGATATATTAAATATTTACTGAGTGACTGCAAGAAAAGCTTGGCCAAAGCAATCTCTTTTCTCTGTGCATTTTCAGATGAAATTTCACACTTTTGCAAAAGCAAGTGAGTACTCTGTTTTAATCCATCTGCGGGCTTTTTCTTTGCTATTTGTGACAACTGCAGGGAAGTTGCTTTATTTCCAATAAGTTGTGGTGCCATAGTAACTAAAATCACACTTCTCTGAAAAGGATTTAGTTTAATCTGCATCCTAAAACCACATGGTTCAATGATGTTTGCAAATGGCATTTTCTGAAGCTAAATTCCTAGAACTACCCTGAATATGCTTTCTTCTCTTGGCTCTATCTCCATTTGTCACTATATTTTGTCAAGGAAGAATTTATACAGGGAATATTGACCTTAAAGGAAAGAGAGAGATTAATAGTACAAAAATACTCTGAAATCTTAGGGGTGGGGAGCTGGGACAGGTAGCATGGAAAAGAGAAGATTCACACTCATTTGGATATTTTTCCCTTTTCTCTATTCCCAGTTGGGATGATGAGTTATTTTTTATTTTTAAGATTTATTTATGTATGCATACAAGAACTGGGGTACAGGCCAGAGGTATGTGGGGATGAGAGGATTCACCAGAGACAGAGTGGGGAACAGAACAGGTGGATTGACTGAAATACACTGCTGAGGGGAGCAGTGGGAGAGATCTCTCCTGACTCCTCTGCTGCTCCCCTCAACAGTGTACTGAAGTCAATCCGCCTGTTCTGCTCCGTACTCTGTCTCTGGTGAATCCTCTTACCCCCCATACCTCTGGCCTATGCCCCAGTTCTTGTATGCATACATAAATAAATATTTTAAAAAAAAAACAAAATTGGAGACATCATACTTCCTGATTTCAACATACAGTTCAAAGCTATGGTAATCAAGACTTTGTGATATTGGCATAAGGCTAGACATTTGGATCAATGGAATAAATTTGAAAGTCCAGAAAATAAACCCATACAGTGGAAGTCAATCATTTTTTGACAGTGATGCCAACACAATTTAATGCAGGAAGGAAAAGTGTTTTCAAAAAATAGTCTTATGATTGACTGGATAGCCATATGCCAATGAATTAATTTGTACCCCTACCTCACACCATGTACAAAGAAAAAGTAAAAAATGGATCAAAGACCTAAATGTAAGAGCTGAAACTATTTTAAAACTCTGAAGGAAACATAGGCATAAATCTGTGCCATCTTATGCCGCGGACCAGCACAGCGATGGACGATGAGGCCGTCTCAGGGTTGAGAGACTGCGCAGGGTGGTCAGGGATTCGATGAATAAATGACACACAGACACACTTCAAGAGAGTGAAAATCTGAGTGCGTCTTTATTAAGCTAGTGGTCAGTATATATATGTTTTTCTAAAAGCATAGGAACAGTGAACATCAAAGAGATCAGTTTGCTCATAGGCTTAGCTTAATTGACAGGGCAGTGATTTATGTCCGAAGTTACATCTATCCTCATTCCTAATTGGATAGGCTATAAATTCTTTTTACTATTCTATATAATTATTTTCTAGTTGCACTAACTATCATAATTAATTGTCATGGGTGAATTTATTTTATAATGCAGTTAATATCAAAAGGTACTAAAGTTAAGCATATAATAGAAAGATTATTAAACTAACAATTCTATTATAACACAGTGTTTAGTAATGTTTCATTTGCATTAGCCTAATTATTAAATTAGGTATGTTTTTTAATTAGCAATCAATGACCAGAAAAAGGAAAGTTTTTAGAGAGACAGTTGTAGCAGAATAAAGTTTATGGGCCTTGAGAAAGCGAGATAAGGTTCCAAGTGGTCAGCATTTTTTTTAATCATCTTTGTGGCAGCTTCTGGTGGTCATTATTTCTTGACAGGCATTCGGCTTCTCTGCATCTTAGGGAGTTTGCTGTTCTCCCCCTGCGCGCATGGTTCCTTGCCCACGCCGGACCTCAGGGACCATGGCAACAGCCATTAGCCCTGAGGGTCACTGCAGGGGGAGGTGCAGCAATCTTATATTTGGTAACAACATTTTAGCTCTGATACCCAGAACAAGTCACAAAGGAAAAAATATAGAGAAATTGGACTTTACCAAAAGTAAAAACATTTGTACTGCAAAGAATGCCATTAGGAAAATGAGAAGAAAATCTATATAATGGAAGACAATTTTTGCAAATGACATATCTGATAAGGGTCAAGTCATCAATAAGAAGACAATGAGCAGAGAATTTGAATAGACATTTCTCCAAAGAAGGTATACAAATAGCCAATTAAAAAAATGACAAGATGGAGGCCTCACTGGTGGTCTAGAGTTTAAGTCTCAGTGCTATCACCTCTATGGCCTGAGTTCAATCCCCAGCCAGGGAGCTGACCCACATGGCGCGGTAGACCTCTCCTGTCTCGCCCGCTGCTCCCCATAGCAGTATATCTCAGTAGATCAACCTGTTCTGCTCCTCCCATTCTGTCTTTGGTGAATCCTTTCTCCCCCTGCACATATGGCCTGCACCCCAGTACTACACAAAAATAAATAAAATCTTTTTTAAAAAATCACCATTAAAAAAAAGTTTGGAGGGCCTCCCTGGTGGCACAAGGGGTTAAGCACCACACTGTGAAGCAATCCACAGCCTCTGCAGCATGAGTTCGATCCCTGGCCGGTCAGGGAGCAACCCACATGGCGAAGTAGACCTCTCCTGTCTTGCCCGCTGCTCCCCTCAGCAGTGTATGTCAGTCAGTCTGCCTGTTCTGTTCCCCACTCTGTCTCTGGTGAGTCCTCTCATCTGCCCCCCCACCTCTGGCCTGTACTCCAGCTCTTGTATGCATAAATAAATCTTTTTTATTTATTTATTTTTTTGTGGGACCCTCGCCTGCGGCCGGGGAATGAACCGGTGCTGCGGAGGCTATGGGCAGCCTGGCAGCCAAGCACTCAACCGCTGCGCCACCAGGGGAGGCCCAATAAATCTTTAAAAAATATAGTTTGTATCAGAGTAATAACCAGACTTTTTATTTTCTTAGTCAGATAATAGAAGGGTTGGGAAAGGAAAAAAAATATAGAACTTAAAATTCAGTCTCAAATGTTTTCATCTGTCAAAGTGATGGGGGCTGCGGGGGAGGTGACCAGGTGTGGCACTGTGCATGGTAAAGCTGGAAATCTGCAGGCACATTGCTTATGGCCTGTCTGTCTGAGTTGGTTTTCCAGCCAAGGACACATCTGGAGGAGTGCTGGGAATGAGCACTGGCAGGAGACCAGACTCAGCACACTGGGACGGGCTTGGGGCCAGATGTCCAGGAGGGTGATAAGGACCTCCGGGGCTGGACATCACGAACTCCAGGCAGTGAAGGCCAGCTTACTGCTGAGTAACTGTCTTTGTTTAACTCACTATAAAAAAACAGCTGGAAGTGAAATGGGAAGGCAGTTTCTTTAGGGTGTTAACCCCCTCGTCTTCCAGATAGCCGGTTCTGATTCAAGCGTAGCTTAAAGATTAAGTTCCTGTCTCTGCTTTATTGACATTTGTGGTTATAGGCCCTACTGCTGGACTTCCGGTTACAAATGGAATCAACCATTAACCAAAGTCTCCTTAACAATTATGGCTCATGTTTGCTAAACTTATCAACAAAATGGTAAGAAATGTAAGCTGAGTCTTGAATTTGTAACTTGAAAGTTGATGTTAGTTTTAAAAAGCAAAAGATGCTAGAAAAACCTCATCCCTGCCCCCCACCTTGTTGAGTGCTGGTACCCAGTGCTGGGTGTTCTTTCCAAGATCGCCTGTACTGCCAAAATCCTCTTTGTATATATAAATAGTAGTGTGATATATATACTTCCTTTTCATTTAAGAGTATACATTGATTGGTTAGAAAGAAACCCCACCCTTCTTTCCAAGATAATCATATTTACAGAGGGCTTCTTGGGTTTATTCACTACTTTTTATTCTCTCACTTCTTAAAAAATGTCATCACTCAGCAGGCAGCCTGGATGGCGGTTGGACTGGCCCTGTGGTCCCAGCAGCCAGAAGATGTCACTGCAGGGACAGCTCTCGGTGGCTCAGACTGACCACCTGGAAACGTGTCCCATGGGTTTGACCATACAGATATTGGGGGCTGACTTGCCGAGGCCCTTCCCCAAGTTCCTTTGGTAAGTCCTAACCTCCAGTATCTCTGAATGTGACAGATAGGGAAGAGGGCGTTTATATTGTTTATTTTTATACAACATATTTAAGCTTTATTGAACTGAATACATACTACAATTGATATTGAGGCACTATTTTAAATTCATTAAAAATGTAAACTCAAAATGAGGAATGTTTAACATTAGATTATATTTTACACTTCTAAATGTCTTTGATTTGAAACTAGAAAACTAGTATTTTTTTCTTTTGCAAATGACAACTTCAGATTAAACTTAGCCATTATAATTTGAGGTACATAATTTAATCTTGAATCCTTTTTTAAAAAGATTTATTTTATTTATTTATGCATACAAGAGCTAGGGTGCAGGCCAGAGGTGCAGGGGTGGGGGCTGAGAGGATTCACCAGAGACACAGTGGGGAGCAGAACAGCCAGATCCACTGAAATACACTGCTGGGGAGAGTAGCGGGCGAGGCAGGAGAGGTCTGCTGTGCCATGTGGGTCACCTCCCTGGCCAGGGATTGAACTCATGCTTTAGTGGCTGCCAATAGCTTCATAGTGCTGAATCTTAACACTTTGTGCCACCCGGGAGGCCCCTAATCTTGAATCCTTTTAATGAGAGAAATATTTAAATGTATCCTGCTCCACAATGGAAACAGTTGTTGTCAAGCATAAGTTCTCCTAAATGTGAACAGAGTATTTGCCCAATAATTTTGAAATCAGAGAACATATGTTGAAAATTAACCTATTCTATAACCTTAGAAATTTTTTCATATCATCTGTTTCGTTTCTGAAAGCTAGTCTGGGCATGAAAAGTGGAGTAGATAACTCAATGCTTAAGGAAGTTATTTATCTTCTTTATTGAGGTAACTTTGGTGTACAAACCTGTATATGATTTAAGGAAATAAAGTTCCCACCTCCTCAGAAGCATGTTACCACCCCCCACCCCACACACACACCAAAGTACCCATAGCCTTTACCTTACCTCAGGCTATTGGCCCCTCACCCCTTTGTTCCCAACCCTACTTATTCTCCCCGCAAAAAGAGATGATTAAGTTAAAATGAGAACTGAGCGGGGTTTGAGTGTAGCTGAGGCAGGTCATCTGCGTGTGTGGGCTGGAGGGCACGGCGGCAGGAGAGCATGAAGCACCCAGTGGGAAGAGGAGCCCGCAGTGGACACAGAACAGCAGTGAACAGTGCAGGAGGGCGCCCAGGAGGGGGCTGTCTCGCAGTGTTTGGGGGACCCCAATCCAGTCCCACTGGTGTCTGTGTAAGAGGCACACTGAGAAGGTGGACGCACAGGAGACTCCGTGAGGCCACAGAGAGAGGCAAAGAGGCCTCAGAAGCCAAACCAGCTGACACCTTCACCTCTGATTTCAAACCTCCAGAACTAAGAAAATAATTTCTAGTGTTTAAGCTTCCTCTCTCTTCCCTACCCTATCCCCTCTCCACTCCTATCTGTGGTATTTTGTTATGGCGGCCTTAACTAACATAACATTTCCACTGGGAATGAGCTTACGGTTCCTTTCTCTTGGAAGTCAAGTAGAATGAGGGAGAAACAGCTCTTCCCCCAGTGGCACCTGTCAGCCTGCCGGAAATCCCAGGATCTTCAGTTTAGTCTTTGCACAGGAGGCTTTGGGTCCATACACATACCCACCCAGAACACCCAAAGTGGCTTGCTGGCCCTTGAGGAGGTGTGTGTGTATTGTGGGGGGCAGCAGTAACCCTGAAACTAGACCCACAGGACAGAGCATGCCCAGCAAAAGGTAAGTGAGGGGGCTAAAGCTTCAACTTGTCTTTAAAGTTTTCCCTCTGGGGGAAACAGTTTAGATAATACAAATTCCTGGGTTCCACAGGAGAAATATAGGAGGATCAAAGAAACTCACTGTATTGGTCTGCTAGGGCTGCTGTAACAAAATACCACAGACCTGGAGACCAAAACAACAGAAATTATTTCCTTCAGTTCTGCAAGTTAAAAGTGCAGATCATATTAGGGGCAATGTAAATTGGTGCAGCCTCTATGGAAACAGCATGGAGAGTCCTTAAAAATGAAAAAATGGAAATACCGTATGTTCCAGCAATACCACTTTTAGGTTTTTATCCAAATACTATGAAAACACTAATTTAATAAGATTTATGCACTCCTATGTTCATAGCAGCTTTGCTCACTAAAGCCAAGACATGGAGCCAACCTAACCGCATCGACAGACAAGTGGACAAAGAAATTGTGATATATGGCAGCTCTCCTGCCCGCCTGTGACTATGCAGTGCCTCTGGCTTCCTTTTCCTAATATAACTGTCCTTTAAAATGTACAACAAAAAGGGCCTCCCCTGTGGCGCAGTGGTTGAGCGCTGGGTTGCGAAGCTGCCTGCGGCCTCTGCGGCACCGGTTCGATCCCCGGCTGCGCCCCGGCCACTGGAGGAGGGTCCCACATGGCGCGCAGACCTCTTCTGCCGCCCGCTGCTCCCCTCAGCAGTGTACTTTGGTCCTTCTGCCTGCTCTGCTCCCCGCTCTGGCTCTGGTGAATTCTCTCACCTCTCACCCTCCTGCATTTCTGACTGTACCCAGTGCATGTATAAACAAAAACAAACAAACAAACAAACAAATGCCTCTATTAAAAAAAATAAAATAAAATGTACAACAAAAAAAGGTTAAAAAAAAATCGTGGTATATGTACTCAGTGACATATGACTCAGCTATTTAAAAAGATGAAATACTGTGCTTACTTCAGCAGCACATCACACAGAAACTGGAATGACAGACATTAGCATGGCCACTGCACGAGTATGACAGGCAAATTCATGAAGCGTTCTATGCTTTGGGGGGGATTATGCTAAGTCAAATAAGTCAGAATGAGAGACAAATACTACATGGTTTTACCCATGTGGACTATGTCAATAGAAACAAAAACAAAGGAACAGACAAAATTAAACCGAAACAAACTGTAGAATTTCACTGCAGAATTGAGGCTGCTGGAAGGGATGGGGAGTAAAGGGGGTGGGGCTCAGTGCACATGGTGGACTATGGGTGCCTTGGAGGTGGGTGTGGCCTGGTAACACATCTGCAGGGGTGTGATCCCAGGCTTCTGAATCATTCACAATGTTGTAAACCGGTATTACCTCAATAAAATCAAAATTAAAAAGATGAAATACTGCTTTTCAGGACAGTATGAATGGATCTTAGGATGATCATGCCAAGTGAATTAAGTCTGAAAATGAAAGACAATTACTGGATGGCTTTGAAGGAGGAATTTAGGCTGGGCACAGGTAGGCAGTTAGGGTTAGTGTGCCCCAAGCCCATTTATCAAATAGATTGAGAAGCAGTCAGCCGGAGCCAGGGTGCCCCAACCCAGGGAAGAATCTCACACAATGCTGCAACAGACTCAAGTTCATCCCCGGGAAACAGACCAAGGACCCTGGGAGACCCACTCCCAACCAATCAACAGATAGAATGCCAAGACACCCAGAGTCTGAGCCCCCACTCCTTGTCTGCTACACCCACTGGTTCTTGTTCCCTCAGCGGCAGCCCACTCGGGACCCCTCTCTGCTCAGAGAGCTTTCCTGTCCTATCTGTCCAAAAACTGCTTGCTTTTCTGTCTACGTTGAATTCTTTCCTCGCTGAGACCAAGGACTGAGACTGAGAGCACCTCACCGGCCGGCTTAGGCTCCTGGACGCCCAGGCCCAAATCACTTTCACTTATCTGTGGGAATATAAATAACCAAAGAACAGTCAAAACACAACAAAAGTAACTGAAAATATGAAGCTTATGGCGTACAGGTGTAAGGTCTTGGCACTAAAGGGTTCATGGAAGGCTTATGACCCATGTGCCTGTGTTTAGTTATGAAGTTGTGTTCCCTAGATTGCTCTTCTTTCTCACTGAAGAGCTATATTGCATGGCTACACCACTTGTTAGCAATTCCATTAGCTGATGGGCACTTGAATTGTTTCTATTCTTGAACTAATTTTCAATGTTTATTAGCAACTGTCTCCATAAGGCAAACGGCCTTGTGTTGTGGTAAATACGGTGAGCGGGCCTTGTGGAAGAATGACTGCTGGTGACTATTTTAAACAGTGGTGGAGGTGGCAAAATTCATGTGTTAGCGAATTGACAAAATGCAGCTCACTGACCCCTGGCCATGAGAGCAGGATGGGAGACCCAGAAACACTGGCAGTAAGACTGTTTTGAGTTGTGGGGGCAGTGGCCACTGGAAGCGGGGCTAACAGAGCCTGACTTGGCCACAATAACAGTGTCCTTGCTGGTGTCTCTGGGGCATGATTTTGGCTGCCTAGCATGGGGGAGAATAGCCAAGGAAAATTTTTTTTTTATACAAGCACTGGGTACAGTCAGAAGCACAGGAGGGTGAGAGAATTCACCAGAGCCAGAGTGGGGAACAGAACAGGCAGATGGAGCGAAGACACTGCTGAAGGGGAGCAGCGGGCAAGGCAGGGGAGGTCTGTCGCTCCATGTGGGACCCTTGCCTGTGGCTGGGGATCGAACCGGCGCTGCAGAGGCTGCGGGCAGCTTCGCAGCCCAGCGCTCAACCACTGTGCCACCGGGGGAGGCCCCAAGGAAATTCTTGAAGAAGAAGAAAAAAAAACAAAACAAGAAAAGACTAGTTGTATGTCAGCGATTATGCTTTATTACAATTAAATGCTATTGTACTTGAGAGTTAAAAATGTTTGTAAAGACGTAAGTAAAAAATTTGAGAATAAACATGTAGAGGCCATGAACTCTTAGAAATTGTAACTTTCCTCTTAAGAACATTTGGCTTATTTTGGACTCACACTCAAGTCATTTACAACTGTTGTGTATCCAGCAAGGCTGAGTAACAGTCACAACCCACATCTTTCTGGCTGAACTGTGATGAAGGGATTGTTTTATTCCTACTTATACAAAGAAACAGATATCTACCATGAAAGACAAATATCCATACTGACTGCATTAAGAAAATATTAGCATCTTGTTCTTTTTTGCGTTATGACTGTTTCTGCATAACTTAAATGACTTTTCATTTTTGAGTACCACAAACTAACCATCCATAAACCCAACATTTCTAAATAAGACTCAATTCATCACAAACTGGCTGGCAGGGGACTTCCTTTAAGCCAACTCCTTTGTCCTCTTACTCCGGTTATTGTCAACTGTTTTTTGGCTTCTGGTAATTAATTTCAGGCACATTTTTGATTTTCCCTATCCCAAGATATGGAGTCAACTAATTTACATGGAGTTCACATTCCTTTAGGTAGAGATTAGCATTAAAGTAAGGCCTAGGAATTTTATTTCTTGTATAAATTCTCATTGATTTCCCCCCCCAATTACATCTTGGTACCAGCCTCTATTTTTATTATAGTATGTGATTTTATTAACCAGTAACATTTTCCTTTCTCTAGACTTCATAAGGCAATGT
Source organism: Talpa europaea (assembly GCF_964194135.1). Classification (NCBI taxonomy): domain Eukaryota; kingdom Metazoa; phylum Chordata; class Mammalia; order Eulipotyphla; family Talpidae; genus Talpa; species Talpa europaea. The sequence continues at coordinate 140,414,734 of NC_140070.1, forward strand.
CTGACACATATGTAACAGGTGCTTAATCAGGTAGACTGAAGTCTCTAGAAGAAATGAGTCAACTGCTTTTACAACAAAGGGACCTATGTGAAGTGCTGTACCTGAATGCCCCATTGCTGCCACACTTCTAACATTCCAGCATCACCATCCTTGATGTATATTATGTTCAAGATGTAGTTATTGAATGAATAACACATCAAAACAGGGAGGAGGAACTCAGAAATAGATGCGGATCTTTTGTGTCTACTCCATGCCAAAAACTGTTCTTAGCATATATGTATTAAATTTAATTATCAAAACAACTATATGACAGGCAGTTGCCTATGTTAGTAGATAAGGAATCAGAGACAGGATGAATAACGTACCTAAAGCTCTATGTCTGACGCTAGTGCACAACATGGGAAAGAGATATTAACTTGTTAGTTGGCGAGCTTTTCAAAGGTTAGAGAACATGCAGCTAAAAAAAATGGAGGTGGCCATGGTCAGAAAAATGTTAAGGACTAAGAATTTTGGTTATCTTGTTTGGCTGAAAGTGAAAGGAATTCTGAATAACTAAGCTGATGATGACTGAGAACATTCTTGACAAGTAAAACCTGACAGACCACCAGAGATGACACCCATGTCCTAGACATGCTGTGCCAGTTTTGTTTAAATGCATGTCTATCATTACAATGCCAAAGAAGGGTGAGGTTTTTAGCAGGTTTTTTGTTTTCCAAAGATTTACTTATTTATATAAGAACCTGGGCACAGGCCAGATGCAGGGGAGGGAAAGAGGACTCACCAGACACGGAGCGGGGAACATAACAAGCAGACTGAGGAAATACACTGCTGAGGGGAGCAGCGGGTGTGACAGGAGAAGTCTGCTGTGCCATGTGGGACCCTCGCCGGCTGGCCGGGAAACCCCGCACTGCAGAGGCTGCGGACAACAACAGAGGCTGCATGATGCTCAACCACCTGCACCACCAGGGGAAGCCCTTGGCAGGTTTTTTTTTAAAGACTCATTTTACCACTACCTTAGAAATGAAAATAAACTAAGAAGCTACAAATACATGACACTTCATAAAGATTATGGAGCAATGGCGACAACTACTGTAGAAAGTTAGAAGTGCCTCAGCCTTTCGGGTGGCAAGAACTTTGCAATTACTGACAGCATCTACCAGCGGGAATTTACATGCCCATGGACCTTTGACTACCTCTGATCTCCTAACCAGGAGTACAGGTAAGACAACACAGAGACGATGCCTAAATTCACTGTAACACAAAAACAATAGCAAAACCAGGAGATTCTGGCATTGCTGACATTTGCTCTCGGAAAATCCTCTTTTTTACAATGTTTGAATACACTCTCCTGTTTAGAAATTTTTTTTGAGAGCTGAATCCATGATAAAAAGCTACTATGTAAACATTCTTCTTTCAAAGCTGGCCCTTTTGGACCCAACAGATCTTGCCATTTTCTCCAAGCTGTACCGTTCCACTGGCCACCAATTCGAGAGCTCTGGGAAAGATCTTATGTTCTGCTAATTTTACTCTTTCAGACAGTGTTGCAACAGTATCAGTCCTCTTCACTTGAACAGCTTCTTGTAAAATAATCTGTCCAGCATCTACGTCTTCCTGGAAAAGGATGAAGAAGTTTGAACATTACCTTCTAGCCAGAGCAATGTACATCTAAACACTGACAGTATTTTGGTACAGACATACTCACAGCTACAAAGTGCACAGTGCACCCAGTGATTGTGACTCCGGCATCCAGGGCCTGTTCATGGGCATTTGAACCCTTAAAAGAAGGGAGCAAGGATGGGTGGATGTTGAGCATTTTCCCTGGAAATTAATAAAATCATAATGGTTAGTTAGAATTTAAAAATCCTGTGTTTCCGTCAAAGGGATATACACTATTTTGTTTAGAATCTGGCGTCAACAGGAGCAGGATTTCACCGGAATACATTTCTTTTTAAATCAAAGATAAGAAATGAGGGCCTCCCTGGTGGCGCAAGGGATTGAGTCTCAGCACTATGAAGCTATCAGCAGCTACTGCAGCATGAATTCAATCCCTAGCCAGGGAGCTGACCCACATGGCACAGCAGACCTCTCCCGCCTCGCCTACTGCTCCCCTCAGTAGTGTATTTCAGTAGATCTGCCTGTTCTGCTCCCCACTCTGTCTCTGTTGAATCCTCTCACCCCCTGCACACCTCTGGCCTGCATCCCAGTTCTTCTACGCATAAATAACTAAAAAAAAAAAAAAATCACAGGGCCTCCTCTGCTGGTGCAGCAGTTGAGCACTGGGCTGCGAAACTGCCCGCAGCCTCTGCAGCGCCGGTTTGATCCCTGGCCGCCGGCGAGGGTCACACATGGCGCGACAGACCTCTCCTGCTGCGCCCACTGCTCCCCTCAGCAGTGTATTTTGCTCCACCTGCCTGTTCTGTTCTCCACTCTGACTCTGGTGAATCCTCTCAGCCTCCCGCGCTTCTGACTACCCAATCAATAAATCTTTAAAAAAAAAATCACAGTAAATATTTCATGAGTGGAACTGTATGGCAAATCAGGCATCCTTTTTTAAGTCAATTTCAGTTGATTCTTTCTTTTTTTTTTTTTTAAAGATTTATTTATTTGTACAAGCACTGGGTACAGTCAGAAGCGCGGGAGGGTGAGAGAATTCACCAGAGCCAGTGCGGAGAGCAGAGCAGGCAGACTGACGAAGTACACTGCTGAGGGGAGCAGCGGGCGGCAGGAGAGGTCTGCACGCCATGTGGGACCCTCGCCCGGTGGCTGGGGAATGAACCAGTGCTGCAGAGGCTGTGGGTAGCTTTGCAAGCCACTGCTCAACTGCTGCGCCATGGGGGAGGCCCTCAGTTGATTTCTTGATGTGGTATCAAAATATCAAACAATTTTGCTTACCATTCCATTTTTGGACAAAGGGGCCAGATAAGATTCTCATGAATCCTGCAAGACAGACTATGTCTGTGGAGAACTCTTTAAGGACTTGGTCAATTGCACTGTCAAATTCTTCACGACTTTTATACAATTTATGATTAATTACCTGTAAATGAAAAAGATAAGCAAAGTCTTTTTCAACAAATTACCAAAAATTATTTAAGGCTCAACCTTTAAATAACCTTTACATATCACACTTAATTAACCTTTACATATCATGCTTAATTCTTTTTGGAAGATACATTCACCCAGGTTCTAGGAGGACATAGCAGGACTTTAAATATAAGCTACAGGAAAGATACTTTTCAACATGACTTACTCTGGTGGGAATTCCAGCTCTTTTTGCTTTATCTAACCCGGCCACTGCAGCTTTGTTGGAGATAACAACAACAATGTGTGCAGAGCTACTTGGCTCCTGAGTACTCTTTATGAGCGCTTGAAGGTTTGATCCTGAAAAACGAGAAATAACACAAGTAATCTCACACTATGGCCTTGACAACAGTTTCTCTACTCTATCATCAACTATAGCCCATCTTGGCGCCAAAGCATACCAAAATCTTAAAATGGACTTCTAAGTTTGTTTGTACAACTCTGTGACTATGCCCAAAATCACTGAATTGTAACTGTATGATACGTGAATTATATCTCAGTAAATAAAGCTCTTAAAAAAACCACCCCACCCACCTCATCTAATCAACAAAAAACAAACCCAAACAAAAGAAACTCATAAAGTAATTACACTCTTTGAAATGTATCCTAAAGAAACAATTAGATACGTACTTAGGAACATACTGCATATTTAAAAGAATTTTCATAACTCTATTAAATATAATGGTGGAAAAATAAAACCAACCCTCAATTGTTTATAGGTTGTTCACAGACCTCAACTATAAAGCTATGACACACAAGCTGGAATTCTCATCTGTCTTTTCTTCAGATATCTTTCCTACATCCTTGACCTTTTCCGTTGGGAGCTGACCCATAAATGCCTTGAGAAAGAGGAAAGACCAAGACTACAGACTAGATAACAGTCCTGAATGATTCCCTCAATTCGCCCCACTCTACTGAGTGTCCTCACCATCTGAAGATACTTTTGGGGGGCTGGGAGGAAGGGAAGAGTGTTTCTATAACTCTACAGTAAAGAGAAAGTCACATCTCACCTGTTCCAGATATTAAGACAGCCACTCTTGCTTTTTCTGACTGGAGAGACAAATGATTTTTCAGGGTGCCGTTCCCCAGCTGGGAACCATTCTCTACCTGGATGCTGTTCCGTAGTGAGGTGCCATTCTCTAGCAGAGTGCCATTCCCCAAATGTGTACCATTCCCCAGCCGGGTGCCGTTCCCCAGCCGGGTGCCGTTCCCCAGCCGGGTGCCGTTCCCCAGCAGGGTGCCGTTCCCCAGCTGGGTGCCATTCTCCAGCACTGATCCATTTTCTTTTATAGTTTCAATCAGATGCTTGATTTTCACACGAGGAGAACCTTCATTTCAAATACGCCCAATAAAGAAAAATCATGAATTAACAGTAATGATACAGATAAAAGTTGTTTTATATACTTTAGGTTATTGTACTTTATGATGAAAATAAAGTATGAAGGGGGCCTCCCCGGTGGCGCAGCGGTTGAGCGCTGGGTTGCGAAGCTGCCCGCGGCCTCTGCGGCGCCGGTTCGATCCCCGGCTGCTCCCCGGCCACCGGAGGAGGGTCCCACATGGCGCGCAGACCTCTCCTGCCGCCCGCTGCTCCCCTCAGCAGTGTACTTTGGTCCTTCTGCCTGCTCTGCTCCCCGCTCTGGCTCTGGTGAATTCTCTCACCCTCCCGCGCTTCTGACTGTACCCAGTGCATGTATAAACAAAAACAAACAAACAAACAAATAAATAAATAAAACATGCCTCTAAAAAAAAAAAAAAAAAAAAAAAAAAAAGAAAATAAAGTATGAAGGATTAAAATGAATAGGTTTGTATTAACATTACTCATTCATAAAAACTTTCTGAAGGGTGAACATGTCATTATTTACTTCAACCAAGTTAATATGAATAGTGGACTCATTACTGCCTGTTAGTGTTCTCTAGGCCCCTCCTACCCAGCCCCACCCTTAATCTTGCACCCACAATAGTGCTCTGACTTCCTGGTCTCAAGGGTAGGCATGTGACCCAAGTGAGGCATTCAAAGATTTGATATAGGGTGTTGAGTAAGAGAGGGCCTCTTTTTCTTATTGCAACATGAGCTGAAGGATGTGGGCTCAAGACCTTTCCGGTATTTGGGGAACCTGCCTGAAAATGAAACTTACACAATAAAGGAAAAAAAAGCAGATACACATTCAACAAGCTCTGACATCTCTGTTAGCTAATCTAAGTGGCTGTTCTGCCACATCAATTTCTAGTACTTTTGACCGAGTGACAGTATGGGACAGGGTGCTTGTTCACTATCCATGAAGAGAGCCAAACCACAAAGCAGAGCTTAAGACAGGGTCTTGTTTTCACAAGATTACTTTGGAAAGTGATCCCAGGAAACCAGAGTCAACTCTGGGAACAGTGATATGGGGAGAGCCAAGAAAAGTGTGTGTGTGTGTGTGTGTGTTTTTTTTTTTTTTTTTTAAAGATTTATTTATTTATACATACAAGAGCTGGGGCACAGGCCAGACATGCAGTGGGTGAGAGGATCCACCAGAGACAAAGCAGGGAACAGAACAGGCAGATTGACTGAAATACACTGCGGAGGGAAGCAGCGGGCGAGGCAGGAGAGGTCTGCTGCGCCATGTGGGTTTCTCCCTGGCTGGCCGGGATCGAACTTGTGCTGCAGAGGCTTCTTAGTGTGGTGCTTAACCCCTTGTGCCACCAGGGAAGTCCAAAAGTGTGTTATTAAATTGGTCACCACCAGTAACAGGGGCCAATTTCATTGGGATCCCCCAAGAAGCCAGTTAGACTGCGCCTTGGAACCACTCCTGTTTTATAAGTGGTTATTTATGTATTAGTTCTCTCCCCAGTGGTCAAGGGCTGTCCTGAGGGGTACACCTGCTAGTTTGCAACATAGAGTACAAAGGAAGAGCTAGGTGGTGGGAGCTGTCATGTCACACCTGTGTAAAACAGTTATCATAGCAGTGGCTGGGGAAAAAAGGTGGGCAGAGACCTTATGAGCCAGGGCAGAGCTATATTTAAGATGATATACTTAAGAACTAAGTAAGGAGAGATTACCTTTAGGACATGCAACCACCTTGCCAATCACCCAGGCTTCTTCCTTGTGCTGCTCAATATCCCTTAGAATTTGCTTTGTCTGATCCTTTGATACTATCAGGGCAGCGCCAACCCCACAGTTAAATGTCCTGGCCATCTCTTCTTCAGAGAGGTGTCCTTCCTTCTGTAACCATGAAAAGATCCTGGGGATCCTCCAGGTCTGGGCATCTGAAAATAGGCAAATTGTTTGATCAAGCTGTCACCTCACATTAAGTATAAAAAGTGTGCATGTGGAAATTACTATGGAAATTACAATTATATGTAGGGCAAAACTGGCCTTTTAGAAGTCTTCTTGAGATACAAATTGGGATCCAAATTTGTACCTTAGACATTAAGAACATGTTGAGCTGGGATTTAAAATGCACCCTAAATATGATGCAAAACTAGGGTGAGTATACACAGATTCAGGTGATGCATACATTAAAATTATACTGTTAGGTCTGTTATAAGAAGATATCCTCTATTTTCACATATAATACACCAAAGGTTACTAATGAATAAATACAGGTAAAAGCCTATATATAAAACATACGAAATTCTTGAATAAAATAATCTGCATAGTTCTTGGGAATCCACAATTATGGATTCTGATTTATGAAAGTTAAATTGAATTAAGCATTTAATAAAGTCACTGTGGATACATCTTTTAATTAAATAATGAGGCTATCAGTCCCCCTTATTTGATATATCTGTATGATAATCAATTTTTTAATGTTCTAGAGTTAATACAGTTTCTAGAATGTGTCATGTGTCTAGGAACCTTCTCTAGCAGTTCCGTTCATTTTTACCAGCTGGGAAATGTCCATTTTTCAAAGTTGAGATCAAAGCTTTGGCTACTATGACATTCACTATGTTATCAATAGTCAAGTCAAGAGCAATATAAAACCAAGGAGTGGCCAAGCCATAAAAATACAATCTCATTTTAGTAAAACTTCTACAAAGTACTTATAGGGGGGAAAAAAAAAAAAAGACACCAACAGGCTAGCAGTTTAGTTTCTATAAATGACCCAGTACTTTATAAGTAGTATAACAAATGATAACTTTGAGACTTAATCTGCTCTCAAGGTTTGATTCCTGGAAGAAACTTCCTAGGCTAAGGCTCAAGGGACTGAGTTTCATTTCTACCGGGATGAGTAATTCAAAACAGAAGTTTAAGAATATGGCTGTATAAACTGAACTTTGGGATGTTCCACTGTGTGTAACAGGCAGCAGAGGCCATCAAATAGAATTGGTTATGTAAAAATTTGCCAGGATAGAAAGTGGCACAGGTATAAATTATGCCTGTCTTCTTTTCCCACTTATCAGCAAGTCAGTGTTTTTACTGATGTGAAGGGCATGATGAAGGAAATAACTGGTTAAGATTTTGTTACTACATTGGAAAGGATAGGAATCCCTGCAAAGTCTTAAACCTTGAATTTAATCCCATGTGCCCTTCAAGTCCTTACTATTCTAAGGAGGGATCCATTTAGCCCAGGTTGTCTCTGGTATCCCTGGCAAGGCTGAACCCCACTACTAGACCACTCTTCCAGCACACCTCACTGTTTCTTCACTAGCTTCACTCTCAGACTCTGGGTTAGCTCAGCAAAACTAACCACAGGTGCCTCCCCACACAACCCATCTCTCTACTTGCCTAGCCCAACTGGATCAACACAATCAACTTTTCTGTGTTTGTTTCAAGGCTTCCCATGCCTACTTTGGTGGAAAAATTAAACAGCTTCAGTTTTACCTTCAGTGCTATATACTACCTCATTGCTGTTTCTGACCTTGAGTGCTTTATTAATTTATTCTTCCTCAGGCTGCCACTCAGGTCTGCTCATCTCACCAAGCTCTTATTACTTCATGAGAAAAGGCATTATTCTGTGAGAACTTCTTTAGTTTTCATTCCCTCAAACAATGTATGTTAACTGACTATATTATCTGGTTGGTACAGTGCCTCTGACTTTTACTCTATAAAAACAGGAGGGTGGGTTAGAAACTTGTTTCTTACTTCTGCCATGTATCTAAGCTATTATACCCCATTCTCTTTTGCCAGTGGGTTTCCTGAGATAGAAATCTCCATTCACTGTCTTGTATCTCTGCCAATCAGTCCCCCCAACACCACTGCGTGAGGGTTATCTACCCTCAAGCCAAAATGCTTTTAAGCCAACCCTAAAATATATTGGCCTTGTTCTGGTCCTCATCCTAGATATATGTCCTGCATCTGACTATTGACCAGCATCATAGTCAAATCCTTCCTTGGGCAGCTCTCTTCCCTGCCTGCCTGTGGCTTTCCCTAATAAACCTATCTTTTCAAAATGTTAAAAACCACCAACCAAAATCCTTCCTTGGATTGTTAATGATAGTTTGACATGGTTTACTCTTTGCTTCTGACTATTCTTTGCATTAATTTTACCTCTGTCAACCTTTAAGATGGGCAGAACACTGAGGAACAACCTTTTGTTACCCCTGTCTTTTGGTTATAACTACTACTATCTGCACATGAGTACCCAAGTCTCTTCAGGCTGATCTCTCTCAAATTCAGCTTACAAACATCTTGTAATGAACACAGTGACTATTGAAAATACTGTCTTTCCACTTCATATTCCAAACGTACCCTTCCTCTTATTACAGACATTACAATCCACTCACCTGCTTAATAGAAAACCTGGAACTTCTTTTTCCTTCTAAGTATAAAGTGATTCTCAACCCTGCCTCCCTTCTCTATACCTTGGTTTGTTTGGGGCCTCTTTATTTCCTTCTACCAGTTCCCTGCTAGCCTGTTCCTAGTTCCATTTGGATAGAGCTTGAAATTACCAACTCCCTTGGAGGATCTGCTGAGAGCACTTCATTTTCTACAAGTCAGTTATGTGAAGTTGTTATGTCTTATAAACATTGCTAAGGAAGGAAAAAGAGGCAGAAAAGAGTCAGCTCAATTCTCCCCCATAAACCTTCAGTGATTAAGAATTTTCCATGTATAATCAAATGTGCACCAATAGCTTTCTCCCATAATGTATTTTTCCTAAAGGTTTTCTGAACAAAAAGTTCCTTTTGTTAAGCTTACCTAAATCTACCCCAAATTTCTGAGGGAGGACCCTGGGAATGTTTTCTAGGAGTCCTCCACCAGTAATATGGGCAAATGCCTTGACGTGTCCCAAGCGCAGGATAGGTAACAGTGAGCGGCTGTAGAGTCTGGTTGGTGTCAGAAGTAAATCCCCTGTATTTTGAGAGATAAAGACAAAAACTTAGCTTGCAAATATAAAACTAAAGTACAAATAAAAGCATTCTCAAAGTAGAATGATGGGGATGCCGCACAGACACATCTGTTGAACAATAGTGTCCAAACAGCAAAGCTAAGGATGATGTGACTGGTCCACTCTAACTGTGAGTAGTGATGGACTAACCTCACTAAGTGGCTGCTCAGACATTTCAAAGCAGGCAAGTTTAAACGTGAGTGCGTTTACCTAAGGTCTGGTCACCACAACCACAAGGTGCTGGAGAGGAATACTGCAGGGAAGATTTCTCTACGATTTTCCTCACAAGGCTAAATCCATTGCTGTGAAGACCAGATGAAGCTATTCCAATGACGTTGTCCCCTTCAGTGATTCTGTCCAGCTGAGGGAGTTTCTGCTCCCGCTCCATGGCACCCACAGCAAAACCGGCTAAGTCATATTCTCCAGGGGGATACATATCAGGCATTTCTGCTGTTTCTCCACCTGGCAGGAAGATGGAATATGAGCAGAGAAATCGCATCATACTATAAACCTGCCTACTACTCTCAATACAAGCAATTGTTATAACTGTGACTATATTCCACCAATATTCAATAAAACGTAAACAATTAAAATGTATTAGCAGCCTAACAAGTACGACTTCAGAGGAAATGGCGTCCACCTGCACAAGAGTAAAGGCAGACATTATCTTTGCAAATGTGTTGTGTAACCGCTAAACATGACTTCACAGGATGAACACTTGGCTGAATGTTATTTCTATAGTTTAGTTTAGAAACGCTTGCACATGATTGTTTTTTTCACCCACTCTTTTTATTTCTGAGTAGTATCCCATTACACGGATGTAACATAGTACCCACCTAGCAATTTACCCATTTCTTCAAGGTCATCAAATTTATTTGATTTCTTCTTTCATTTGTGATTGTTTTCTTTTTTTTTCCTGTTAGCCTTGCTAGAGGTTTATCTAATTTTCTTGATGAAGGGGATCTTTCATTTTCTGTATATGCTTTTTGATCTATTTCACACATTTCATTTTATTCAGCTCTTCATTTTATGCTTTTCTTTCTTCTACTAACTTTGGGTCTTGATTGTTCCTCTTATTCAGGTTGCTTTAGGTGACTGAGTTTCCATGCTTCTAAATGTGGGCCGATTGCAATTGTCTTCTCCCTTCAGACTGGTTTTGCTGTCTCATCGGTTCTGTTAGTGTCCACATCATTTTCATTTGTCTGAAGGTATTTCTAATTTCTTTGATTTCCTTTTTTGTCCAGTTCCTACTAAGAAATATGCTCTTTAGTCTCCACATATTTAGTCTTTCCTGTATTTTTCTTACAGTTAATTTCTAACTGTATGGCACTATGGTCAGAAAAAAGTACTAGTATCATTTCAGTCTTCATAGTCTTATTGACAGCTGACTTGTGTCTCACGATATGGTCTGTTCTTGAAAATATTCCATGTGCCTTTGAAAAAAGGTGTAAAAAGCAGCTTCTGGGTGGAATGTTTGGTAGATGTCTGTTAGACCTATTTGGTCTACCTCTTAAACATATTGCTTCCTTATTTATGCTTTATCTTGATCTGTCCATTGTTATAGTGGGGTATCAAAGTCCCCTAGTATTACTGCATATCAGTATCTCTATTATCTTATGTATCTCTGTGAGCTATAATTGTCACATATATATGTGTTATTTCTCCTTATAGTAGGCCCTTAATCATAATAATGTCCCTCTCTACCTTTTATCACCTTCCTTAATTGGAAATCTGTTTTATCAGATGTAACTATAGCTGTTCCTGCCCTTTTTTTGGTGGCCATTTGCTTGTCTTCTAGTCTTTAAGTCTCCTTTGTTGGTAAGACTAGTTTCTTGTGAAACTGAAGTTTGGACTTTGTTTTGAACACTAATCTTGCTGGGTGAAGGATTATGACTGGAGGTCTTTTTAATTAAATAGTTTAATACCTCTTTCCAGTATCTCTGTGCTGTAATGTTTCTACTGAATGTCTAATAATCTAGCTGATGTTCTTACGTGTTACCCTTTTTTCCCTTGAGGTTTTAAATATTCTGTCATTGTTGTTGGCTTTCAACATTACCATAATGTGTCTTGGTATATGTCGGTCAGTATTATTTTCTTTGGAACTCTTTGAGTCTCCACATTTGATCCTTTGAATTACTGTTTCTAAGATGATGGTACAGGGGTATGTGGGAAGTGATTTGACCATGCCTACCAAAGCCCAAGTGCCCTGGCCTATAAAGCATATCATAGTTCACTTAATAATTGCATTGTGAAAAGGGCCTCCCCTGGTGGCGTAGTGGTTGAGCGCTGGGCTGCGAAGCTGAACGCCGCCTCCGCAGCTGCACGGCTGCTGGTGAGGGTCCCACATGGCTTGACAGACCTCTCCTGTCTGGCCCGCTGCTCCCCTCAGCAGTGAATTTCATCAGTCTGCCTGTTCTGTTCCCTGCTCTGGCTCTGGTGAATTCTCTCACCCTCCCGTGCTTCTGACTGTACCCAGTGCTTGTATAAACAAATAAATAAATCTTTAAAAAATAAAATAATTGCATTGTCAAAAGATACCACATTTAGGCAAAGTCCAAATTAGACTTTTAAATTATGGTTGAGAAGACAATTTAAAAAGTACATAAAACACTAATATGAAATGTAGTTTTAGCATGATGTAAAGAGAAAATATTCTTTGTAATATACCAATTATTTACCAGTGTTTTATCTGTTGACATGAATCTTCATTTGCAATCTGAGTAACACTAGTGAACAAAGCAAATGGCAGTCACAGTTAGCTCAGCACACACTTCCTTTACTGGTCTTTGTCTGATCATGATGAGGAATAGCTCCTGTGAATTCTTCTGGTTTCTTTAACAGTGAAACATACGGATAGGCTTTCTTATTTGCTGAACAGACTGAAGTGTTTGTGGCTGGCAAGCAGTCTTGTTCATGGTTTTATGCTGTGAATGCATCCTTGTTTAGGGCCACATGGTTTTTCTCTTTTGTTTCTATAAAACTTGTAATAATCATCTTTTAAAAACAAAACTTATTTTGTCAGTAATTAACTGGAAACAGCACAGGAACAAATATATCTGGACAGTTCTTTACATCGAGGCAAACAACTCGAATGACCATTTTTTAAAACAATGAAAACAGGGCCTCCCTGGTGGTGCAAGGGGTTAAGCACTGCACTATGAAGCAATCCACAGCCTCTGCAGCATGAATTTGATCCCCAGTTGGCCAGGGAGCAACCCATATGGTGAAGCAGACCTCTCCTGTCTCGCCTGCTGCTTCCTTCAGCAGTGTATTTCAGTCAGTCTGCCTGCTCTGTTCCCCACTCTGTCTCTGGTGAGTCCTCTCACCCTCCGCATCTCTGGCCTATGCTCCAGCTCTTGTATGCATAAATATATCTTTAAAATAAAAAATAAAAGAGCTAATGAAATTTTAAAAAATTATGTAAATACAACCCTCCTGTGTAGTAAGGTTTGGTAGTGGTTATCTGACCTGCAGAAAAAGAATTTTTGGCTCCTGGACAGACTTGCCCACAGAAATGTAATATAAAGAGGAAGTTTCATTCCTTATTCTCATTTATATTTAATATTTATTTTATACAAGAACTGGGGTATAAGCCAGAGTTGTGGGGAGGGGGGTGAGAGGATTCACCTGAGAGAGTGGGGAGCAGAGCAGGCATATCTACTGAAACACACTGCTTAGGGGAGCAACAGGCAAGACAAGAGGAGTCTGCTGCACCATGTGGGTCACCTCCCTGGCTAGGGATCAAATTCCTGCTGCAATGGCTATGGACTGCTTCATAGCACTGTCTTTAACCCCTGTGCCACCTATATGCAATATAGGGAGGCCCTATATGCACTATATGTATACAGCATGGATTTTATCCTTAACATGTTTTATGAGAAAATATAAATCAAGCTATAACATGTAGGATCCCATCTACTTTTGCCGTAGGACCAGTAAGGAAGAAACAATACCTAAGCTGTCTTTTGAGGATTGTTGAGAAAGATGAGGAAGGAAATGGTGGCCAAACGTAAAAGGAGAAAAATAAAGTTTGGTGGAGAGTTTAAGGAGTATAATTCTGGGACACACCCTTGAAGGAATTTGAGGTCACTAGAGTTTCTTTAGTGAGCATCCTCTATGGATCATTTGTCTCATCTTGTGATAGCTGTTCGTGAAGCTATATTGGTACTCACCACATTTATACGTAAGATCAAAATACAGTAAGCACGTTAGAGTAAAAGGGATGATCATACCAAGCAGAGCACATTGACAATCTTGACAAGCTTGAGCGATTCCCTTAACAACAGCTTCGGCAATATTAAGGTCAAGTTTTCCACAGGCAAAGTAATCGAGGAAGATGAGGGGCTCTGCTCCTTGTGCCAGAATATCATTTACACACATTGCAACCAAATCTTGGCCAATGGTATCATGTCTGTTGCACTGCTGGGCAATCTGTAGAATAATATAAAAATCCACATAGGAGGGTAAGCCTCAAATGATACCTTGTCTATTCATCAATGGAGGCTAACAAATACAGACACTTGGCTACTCTGAACACTTAGACGAAGATTAAATTTGGATAGCTAAAAGTATCCCTTTTTCCTCTACAGTAATCCTTTAAGATGTAGACTTAAGAGTATCAAGTAGCTAGAAATGGAGATGTTTTAGTTATATTATATAGTTATTCAGTTTGGTTCTCTTTAGTGTGTATATATCAAGATGGGAAAAATATGTATTTGATATACAGTAATTCACAATAGGATCGGATTACCTTTAGTTTAGTCCCAACACCATCCGTTCCACAAGCCAGAAGAGGATTCTTGAAACCGGCTGCTTTCATGTCAAAAAGACCAGCAAAATCTCCAAGACTAACATCACAGCCTGTTGGAAAGGAATTACTTGCTACATTTCAAAAGATTAAACATGAATACATAAACCACTAAGAATGGCTACAAGAGTTGCCATTCCTGAAAACAGGAGAGAACACCATGTGATCAAAAAATTGACCAAAAAAGTAATTAAAAATTAAAGGTGCAGATATCCTTTTGAGTTTGACATCATGGTTATAGATGAAGACAAGAAAGTTGAGGACTAAAGATATACAGGAACCTTAAAGCATTAGTTTGTAACATTTTTCTCAATAAACTACAAAGTGAAAATCAATTCACAGTCTGTCAAAGTAAATGAACTAGCAAAGTCAGGATCTGACTTACCTGGTCTGGAGGTGGCTTTTGCCAAAGGCTTAATCCTGTTGACTAACATATTTCCAGCTGCAATGTTTACCCCAGAGTCCTTGTAAGTCAGGCCCCTAAACAATTAAGAAAGCAATGAAGATATTACCTAAATGGCAAGTAAATTAAAATATTAAAAGTAATTAAAATATTATTTAAAGCAAAGCTATCTCTAATGATTTATATAATCCTTACTGTGCTAGGCCCCAGCTACAGATTCTGAATTAACTGGTCTAGGGAATAGGTATGTGTTTAGACAACCTATAATTTAATTGTAGTATCTCTATTGAGAACTACTGCTCTAACTTAATTATTTCTTTGAGAAGTACTTCTCGCAGCCAGTTAAATACAGTGATATTTTGCAACAACCATTCTGTGTTCAACTTTGGTATGGGAAGGAATACTGAAACTGTCAACTAGAATTATAAAAAACTCCATACAAAGAAATCCCTACATAACAAAACTGGGCTCTTACTGAAATAAGATTTTATTGGTTTCCTTATAGCTAAAGACAGTAGGAAACAAGGTAACAGACTGAAAAAGCGAAATCATGCCATTCAGTAAATCATTTCCTTTTTCTTTTTTATTCATTCATGGACACAAGAACTAGGGCAGAGGCGCAGGGTGGTGAGAGAAGTCGCCAGAGACAGAGTGGGTAACAGAATAGGCAGATTGACTGAAACACACTGCTGAGAGGAGCAGCGGGCAAGTCAGGAGAGGTCTGCTGTGCCATGTGGGCATCCCCCCGGCCGGGGATGGAACTAGTGCTGCAATGGCTGTGGACAGCTTCATATGCTGTGTCCCAACCCCCTGTGCCACAGGGAGGCCAAATCATTTCCTTCTATATGGGGAACATGTTGGAGCAGTACATTTAGAAATGAGGTTTGTGAATTGCACTATGAATTCAGTAATCATGCCTTGTAAAAAACAAGAGCTCTGGCCTAATGGGAGGCAGAGACACATGAGAAGATATGTGAGGTTTTATTAGAAACAAGTGCCAGGGTACTATAGGGTGGAACACTTCGGCAATTAATGCCAATAAAGTCAGCAACCTGGGCTCAAGCTTAGATGGGAAACAATGTTCTACTAGTTTAAAACCTTTTCTCAGGTAGCAGTTGGTATTATGGCTATTCATTTTCACCTTTAAAGACCAAATTAATATTAAGATTATGTTCTTTTGAACTAGGTGATTTCACTGGGAATTAGTCATTTTAAAAAGTGAAAAATAATTTTTTAGTTCAGTATATTAATATTCCTAATTATTTTTTTTTCTTTTTAAAGATTTATTTATTCGTTTATACAAGCACTGGATACAGGTAGAAGCGCGGGAGGGTGAGAGAATTCACCCGAGCCAGAGAGGTGAGCAGAGCAATATTCCTAACTAATTCTAATGCTTATACTTAAAACCGCTGATCAGTAATAGTCTAGCTTGAATTAATTTGCTGAAAAGTTCTTACTGCCCTAAAAAATTTTAATTCAGATGAACTCAATGTACAGTAAATATTTCATCACAGTATTAAATTTCATTTCACAATATTAACTGTGACAGGTACTGAAGAAATCAAAATCCCCACATCTGCAAGAAATAGTTTATTGATTTTTCAAAGGAATAATTGTACATGCCAATAAATGACTAAGAGGTCAAAAAACCCACATTTCAGTAACAGTTATAAATGCAGTGACAAAATGATACTGCCAAAACTTACAATATAATCAAGTTATAAAGTTAGTAACCAATAATTTCATCTTGAATTTGGACAAAACCAGGAACTAAGATAAAATATGCAAATATAAGGCTAACTCAAGGAATACAAATTCTCCCCATTTTTTTTTAATAGAGGCATGTTTTATTTATTTATTTGTTTGTTTGTTTTGTTTATACATGCACTGGGTACAGTCAGAAGCGAAGGAGGGTGAGAGAATTCACCAGAGCCAGAGCGGGGAGCAGAGCAGGCAGAAGGACTGAAGTACACTGCTGAGGGGAGCAGCCGGGGATCGAACCAGCGCCGCAGAGGCCGCGGGCAGCTTCGCAACCCAGCGCTCAACCGCTGCACCACTGGGGAGGCCCTCTCCCCATTTTTGTTAAAGAGTAATTGATCAACGATTGTATATACAGTCATTGATGCCAGTTCTAAAACTGGGCTATCATACCCAGGTAAGAGAAATTTACCTGGGCTGCTG
Source organism: Talpa europaea (assembly GCF_964194135.1). NCBI lineage: Eukaryota > Metazoa > Chordata > Mammalia > Eulipotyphla > Talpidae > Talpa > Talpa europaea. Next base: position 140,431,511 of record NC_140070.1, read on the forward strand.
GAGGAAAGCTATGGCGCGATAGCCAATGTCCTTCCTATAAATGGCTCCCTCAAACTTTATAGCAGCTAATCCTTTCTTGGCTTCTTCAAGGGCTGAGATGAGATTTTCCTGAATGGCTGTCACCGTAAGGACTCTCCCTCCACTAGTAACCACCTTGCCATCTTTTAGGGCAGTGCCTGCTTGGAACACCTCCAATCCTAAAGTCTGAGCCTCTGAAAACCCTGTAAGAGAGCACATTTGACATATTATTTGCACTAACAAACACTTACATTTGTGAGGTGATTTATAATTTCCATGTTAATACACTAAAAAAAAAATAAAAAAACCACCTCCAGTGCATCTTCACAAGACTTCTATCAGGCAGGAATTAATGCAACATTAACAGTAAACACTTTCTTTAAGAATAGTCTGTTCTGCATTAGGGTGGCAACTGTGTTCCAAAGTCCTTGTGGTATCACAAATCTCCTATAAAGAAATATTCCTTTAATCATGGAAGGAAAAATAGCTAAGCCATGAAGTTTGACTTCAATGTGCAAGGTTTTTCTTCCTCACAAGTTAAAAACTTAAAAAACTGTACCCCCAGCCCCCCATACAAAAGTCAATGAATAAAAATCCTGTATTTGGTCTTATCTTTTACTTTAAGAGTAAATTAACTTTTTTATCGTAGTCATCCAAGTAAAGTTGTTTTCTTTTTAAAATAGCTAATAGGGTTTCTGTGGGATAAAAACATTCTTAATCATCTCCCTCACATTAAGAATTTTATAATCTTGAGACAAATTTAAATACACATTTGGGCTCAATCTAAAATCCATGGCTTCATTTTTTTTTGGGTTATTTTTAAGCTCTCAGATATCATTTCATGCTTAAATTATTATTAGACTGTATTTTTTAAATTCTAAAATGACCAACAGGAACAATTTATACAAATACAAGCACTTAATTTAAATAGAGTGTATAAATCAACGCACTATTGGGGCACCAAGAAAGCCAAACTATATAGCCTCCTAGGGGGTCACAGAGGTCTACCTTTGGGCTTATGACACTGGAACTTGTATGGTATTTTAAAATATTGTTGGATTTAACATCATTGAACTAGATGTAAAGAGAAGGTAGATAATTGACCTTAAGCAACTGCCAGGGGGACTACTAGAGGTGCTGGCCCCTGCCCCAGGCATCAAAGATCTGATTACAACCTTAAGCTCCCCCAAAGAACCTACTGTTTTACTGGTAACAGCTGACGAACACATATACTGCAGTCTCACAATAAAGCTAGAAAAAAATGTTAGGAATATCACATACACATTTAAATATTTGTTGAAAAAAATCTGCATTTAAGTGGACCTGTACACTTCAAAACCATGTTATTCAAGGGTCAACTGTCCTTTGAAACTCTTAATTCTGCCACCCAAGTGACCACATGTGCATTGCAAACCAGCTGTCCCATTTGTGATCATGCCTTTACACGGTTTATTCTGATGTTTCTGACTCTTAAACATCCACATCATCTTTCTGGCTCCCGGAGGGTGGCAATGAGAGGTCGTTCTTGGAAATACTCTGGAACTTGGTGAGATCCACATCAGTCTTCCTTGTGTAGGAAGGGACACAGGTGGCAGTTCTTTAAACACAGTAATTTTGAACAATGAAACACAAACATCCAAAAAGCAACACGGTTATGGTAAGAACCCCTGAAAGGTTTCTGGTGGCCTTATGTACTTAAAAAGAGCAGAATATTAGCAAGAGATGGAGGCCCGAGATGCCTCTGGTCAGTGTCACACTGTAATGCAACCTTCTGTTCTCTGATATTTACCTGTTATCTCCACACCCTTGGTGTAGTCTCCAGGGTAACCTTTACTTGCCATGACAACAGTTACTGCAGTGCGGTTTTCAAGCCAAAGAGGTGGAGATGTGTAGAGCTGACCATCTAAGGTGGACTGAATCACTTCATAAAGATCACTTTTAAGAAGAGGGAGGATCACCTGGAAAAAACATCAAAGCAATTGAGAGAAATATCAAGGCAACTGAGAGAAATTTTAGTTCTCTTTAGGCATTTTATTTACTATGACAAGACAGTGGGAGAACTAGTTTATATTTCTCAAAGGCAATTAAAATTGTCCCTTGGCATCCAGGCACCACTGGCCAAGGGTGGGGGATGCTCAAGTCCCTTATATGAAATGTGTAGTATTTCTTATAACCTATGCACAATCCTCCAGTAGACGCTAAGTCATTTCTCTGTTACTTGTAAGTATACAGTACAAATGCTATGTATACGGTTGTTATGCTATATTGTTTAGTGAGTAATGACCAGTACTGGTCAGAACTAGATGACTATTAAAAAAAAGGTTATGTTCATGTACATGTTTAGTACAGATGCACCCATTGTAGGCCTGTCTATACTGCGTGCATTTTCATTGGCTGAAGCTGCACACAGACCTGTAGGATACATAGGGTGAACATTATATCAAGGCTGATAAATTCTGAGGTTAAAACACATTTTCTACAGGGCCTCCCCGGTGGCGCAGCGGTTAAGCACTGGGCTGCGAAGCTGCTCGCAGCCTCTGCAGTACCGGTTAGATCTCCGGCCACTGGGTGAGGGTCCCGCATGGCGCGCAGACCTCTCCTGCTGCGCCCGCTGCTCCCCTCAGCAGTGTACCTCGTTAGTCTGTCTGTTCTGCTCCCTGCTCTGGCTCTGATGAATTCCCTCACCCTCCCGCGCTTCTGACTGTACCCAATGCTGGTATAAATAAATAAATAAATCTTAAAAACAACAACAACAACAAAAAAACCCAAACCACATTTTATACAAATTAACACTTTGTATTATCTTTAATTATTACCCACTTGGCATTCTGGATCACCAAAACGGCAATTAAATTCTAGAACCTTCGGGCCACACTTGGTCAGCATAATACCCGCATAGAGAATACCTTCATAAAAAAGGGGGAAAAAAGGGTAAGGACATCACATTGTGACTATGAAAATTAGAACGATAAAGTTCTAATACTCAAAGTTCTCAAATAACTATAATATTATAATGGTAGTTACTTAAAAGGTGGTAAAACAAAACAGGAATGAAGTTCTGTGGCAGGTGCTGACTTACTCTATGAACAATGCCCACAACACCACCTTGTGCTTACCTGTGTATGGCACACCCTCCTGCTGCATGCCATCCACTGTCTTCTGAAGTATGGTATTTTTAATCTCTAATAACAAATCCTTAGAAATCTAGGGGACACAGAGAACTATTTAAATGTAACTGGCATTTAGAAAATATCTTGTAAGCGATACCACCCGGACCATGAAAACTATCATTTACTGGCTTCTTGAGATAGGTTGAGCACTTTAAATTCATAAACTTTAATTCTTTATTGTGAAAAAGATGAACAAGGATACAAAATAACAGTTCAATAAAAAACATTAAAAAGTAATTCATAAACTTTAAAAATCCTCACATTGACACTTTTAAGTAGAAACTTACCTTTCTTTGCTTTCTTAAAAAAAAGTAAAAGTTAAGAAGTAAAAGTTATCACAAGCAGATGCTGGATTATGCATTTTTTGATCAGCATCAGAACCTGGTGACTGTTAAGTCACCTTCTATTACTAAACATAGATTTCAAACACAGAAACCCTTAAAGCTCACTAATGTACATTTTATTGCCTATAATTAAAAAAAAACCCAAGTTTATAAATTTATGAAAATTAAATCTAGACATGTTAAAATCATTTCCACCAATTGGTGGTTTCAATACTTACAAAGTAAATTCTGCTTGAGTTGGATTTTAATCTTTTAATTAAAGCACTATATTATTAGCATCAACATTATTACCAGTGAAAAGAATGGGTGAGTTTTTGAAGTGCTAATCTATATATTACACTGTCAAACAAAACATATTTCTTATAAAAGCTGCCTAGATATTATTTGGAAACACACTATCCATTATGAAGCAGAAAGTCATGAAAAACCATGGTCTGACCTGGTTCTCAATTCATCACACTCTTACTGGGCATTTATATCCTGGGCTCTGAAGAGTCAAAGAATGAATAAACTCTAACTGGCTTTTCTGAGTGAAAAATGGGTATAGAGAGGGGCCAGAAGGATTTGTTCAACCTATAACTTAACTCTAGTCTTCAAAGACTTTTAAAAAAAGGTGAGTTAAAAGAGTGAGACTAGAAGAGATACTTTTCAATTAAAAGGAAAACCAAATTGCCAATCAGTAATCCTTTACATAAAAAAACAAACATAAATGTGTCATCTCAGAGTTCTTTGAGAATACCAGCTACTTCTCAACTTTAGCTGGGCTCTGGGAGTACCTGAGGTGCCGGACAGTAGGCCCCCATCCCCCCTGTGTTGGGGCCCTGGTCTCCGTCCAGCAGTCGCTTATGGTCCTGGGCTGGGGGCATTGGAGCCACGGTCCTCCCGTCAGTGAAACACAGACACTGGAGAGAGAAGCAAACCGTATACTTTCCTCACATGCCGAGAAAGTATAAAAAAGAGAGAGAAATTCTTAGAGGAAAAGTTTTGTTTTTTAAATAAAATGACTTGAAACATAAATATCCTTAAGTCACCAAATCAAGAATCAGAAGACCTTCTGTACTCAGTTTCCAAAGAAACTGTCATTTCTGAGCTAAGTGGGAGTAATCAAGTTACTTTCCTTCCCCACCATAGTAAGTGCTGTGAGTCCTGCTGATCTGCAGGATGAATTCTTTTTTCTCATTGCATACCAAATACACTTTTGTGTAAACGTACACACATTCATTGTCAATGCTGGGTCTGTTTATAGAGGAAGCAACAACTGTCAGTCTTTTTTTTTAAAAAGGGACAAGGGCCTCCCTGATGAAGCAAGGGGTTACGATGCAGCACTATGAAGCATGCACAGCCACTGCAGCATGAGTTCGATCCCTGGCCAGCCAGGGAGCTATCCATATGGCACAGACCTCCTGACTCGCCTGCTGCTCCCCTCAGCAGCATATCTCAATCAATCCTCCTGTTCCCCACTCTGTCTCTGATGAATCCTTCCACCCCCTGCACTTCTGGACTGTACCCCATTTCTTGTATGCATAAATAAATCTTTAAAAAAATAAAAGAATAAAGAGGGATGATTAGGTCAGGTAACAGTATCTTATACTCTATATACGTACAGACACTTCTTCTCCTTCAAGAAGTTCTTCAATGACAACTGTTTCTCCAGCTGCTCCAAAAGCTTTATCCTTATAGATTAAAAAAAATGAAAAGAGGTAAACTGTTTGCTTTTAGTATGTACATAATCGGCTGATATTTAACAACACACTGATATTTCCCTTTCTGAAAATGTCGAAGGAACTCATGAATGTTTCCTATCTTTCAGTGGCAATTATGTAGATTCAGTATGGTATAAGTGATGTAACACTCCTAGCTTCTGATGCTCTACTTTCAGATAGGATAATAAAAGTTATTTTCATCATCACCATTTAATTCTCATTTCTGACTATAATATCATGTTTGAATAACTATATTAAAGAATGTCTGACAAAGTAGATTTCTACAAGGCGGGACACACAAAGGGTAGACCAGGGACATACAGGTTAAATACTTTTGTTCTCATGAATAGGTCATATATAGACAGATATGTGTCTCTCTCTCTCTCTATATATATATCTATCTATCTCAAGTAGCAGATAAGAAAGGATGCTAGAAATTATTTCAACAGAACATGGTTTAGCCAGCAATGTAGATCTGTAATCACCTTTCATAGATGACTCTCTCTCCCTCTATATATGTATGTGTATACATATATATAAAAAACAATATAGTATTGTAAAAATAGCTTGTCTTTGCTGGATGTTTTCCTTATCTTGAGGAATGTTTCATAAACTTCAGAGTATTTAGTCAATGTGACTAGAAAATGATTAACTTTTTCCAATGAGCCAACCTACTTGCATGATGTCCTGCACTGCTTTGCAGGCCTCCTCTTTGCTCTTTGCAACAATCACCCCTTTCCCAGCTGCAAGACCACTGGCTTTCACAACCAAAGCAGGGAAGTCTGCACTGTGAAGACAGAGTAAACTTCAGCACCCAATAAACCCACACAACTCAAAAGTTTTAAATGTTTTGGGATTTTGTGATATGCTATAACAACTGAGAAGTGGAAAGAAAAAAAATTTGTTGATAATAAAATTATGATGTATTTCCCCCGTTTTCTTTGATAGCTGTGATTACAGAATACATACAATTTTGCTCTTTTCATTTATTATGAGATCATATAGGTAAAAGCTTTGAAAGAATAAACCAGTCGTACAAAGCAGATGTGGAATGATCTTTAAGATAAAGATGTGACTGGATGAGACCAATATAGGTAGTGACACACAGCCCATTTCTGAAGTACACACGAGAAACTGTTGCTGATAATTCCTTCTACTGAGTAAGACTGGTTACCTCAAGGGAGACTTAAATAACAAACTTGTTACTTACCGAAAGCATCTGGCCACTAGGAAATAATAATCAATGTTTAAGAAATCCTGTAGGATAAAGAATGAATAAAGAACAAAACTAAAAAAAAAAAAAAAAAAAAAAAAAAGAACAAAACTAACCCAACTAAAAGAAATGAAGTGTCAACAACAAAAAGGATAAAGGCACACACCTACCAATGTTCCTTAACTACTCAGTGTTTTTCATATAATAGAAAAGAAAGGATGTTTGAGATTTAGAATCCAACAGTGGTGGCAGAGGATCAAGTGATTTTTTTTTTTTTTAAAGATTTATTTTTATTTATTTATACAAGCACTGGGTACAGTCAGAAACGCGGGAGGGTGAGAGAATTCACAAGAGCCAGAGGGGGGAGCAGAGCAGGCAGAAGGACCGAAGCACACTGCTGAGGGGAGCAGCGGGCAGCATGAGAGGTCTGTGCGCCATGTGGGACCCTCCTCCAGTGGCCGGGGAGCAGCCGGGGATTGAACCAGCGCTGCAGAGGCTGCGGGCAGCTTCGCAACCCAGCGCTCAACCGATGTGCCACCAGGGAGGCCCTCAAGTGATTCTTTACTCTGGTTATTTATGGGGAAAAAAAAAAATCAGTTTCATGCTGTAAGATGCCACTGTAGTTGTCAATTTGGTTGTGAAAAGAGCACATAACTGCAGAACCTAGTGTATCTTTTCCTCAGACACTATTCTGTAGTGTTAAAAATTAATCTTTCTGCTCTTTCTCCAAGGCCACAAGATTGCGTAATGTGTATATACAGACTCCCATTTTATTTTCATGTTGGATAAAGGCAAACTACACGGTCTGACTTATTTTCATAATTACCTTACTATAAAGGCATAAAAGTCACTGATGTGTTTAAGTATCATACAAAAAAACTGCCCTTCTACTTACCTCATAATGAAGCGGCAGGCCTCTTCAGCTCTGGTGAAAGCTTTCCATCTTGCAGTTGGGATCCCATGTCGATCCATAAACTCTTTAGCAAATCTTTTGCTGGACTCTAACTGAGCTGCTTCAGCTGTGGGGCCAAAGCATCGCACCCCTGCAGATGTCAGGTTCCCAACAATTCCTATGGACAGAGACAAGCAACCTTAGGTGAGCCAAGATCTCTGTGGGAGCTTCTCATTCTGAAGAATTAGACCAAATCTACATTGAGAAAAGGCAATGACTGGTGGCAGAGAACAATGTTTTTCACATGTTAGCCACAAGATCTATAAATAAATGCTACTAACATGTGATTCAAATCCAGCAAGTTTTGGGTTATTAAAGACACCAGAATAGAGCAGAATAAAAAAAAACATGTTTCCCACACTGCAAACATGGTCTTGCCATCACATTATGATGCTTGGGGAAAAATAATCTAGAGTCCATAAATTCTGAGTGTCAAAGATTTTTTTCTAATATAAGATGGCGAGGTTTTTTTCCCCAATATCAGAATTTTCATCTGTAAACAACCTGCAGTAGATGATCTTTAAGCTTCTGCTGGTACTGCATTTACTGCAATAACGTAAATGAACTTTACCCGCAGCCAGAGGTGCTTCTGGTCCAACAACCACCATATCAATGTTGTTATCTTTGCAGAATTGAGCGAGGGCAGTGTGATCACTGGTGGAAACAGCTGTGAACAGAAGAAACAAACCCACTTCACTTATAAAACACTTTTTAAGTTAACTAAATGTTATGCTAAAAACGAATCACTATATTCTGGTATGTTGGTTAACTCTTGGTTTCCTTTATTGAACCTGTCTCCAACTGGAAAAATCCAGAGCAGAGTCTATCAGACTCATCAACCAAGTTCTTTGCTATTGCTAAAGTAACTTAGATGAAAATTGCAGTAACTTTTGCAAAGAGCTACAAAGTACTTTGACTATGGTCACTAGTGGTGACTGTAAGCAAACCAACAAAAAAAATCAGAATATATTCAGAAATTTATCTTTTAATATCAGTCATCAAAATTTACTCTGAAGTTCAGAAGCCAGAATCTGTCCTGGTGTCCATGATTAAGCTACTGCTATAATATTTGGGTCTATACACTTAGGATGCTTGTGAGAATATTGTAGGTGAAGTACATACAACGGAAAACACAGACAGATGAGTTATTTGCCCTCATGTAGCTTCCCGATTAGAGTTGATGTTTGGTGGTGGGGGAAATATAGAAGACAGACAACACAAAAGCAAAAATACAATGGTTGGTTCATGATCCTAATCAAATGAAATAGGAGCGAACACAATTTATTTAGAAAGTCTAGGAAAGTTATCTTTCCTAAAGTACAAGCTGAAACCTGAAGGAGGAAGAGGCAGTCAAGCTAGGCATGGGAATAAATACAAAGTCTAGGGCAGCTGTCTGGGAAACTGGCAGAACTGCATGGACAGAGAAAAGAAAACAAAGGACATGGAAAAATCAGGGTGGAAGGGTAGGCAGAGGTCAGGTCAAAGGGGTTTACAAGGAATGTTATGCAAGTTTCAGTTTTATTCTAGGTACTGTGGAAAGTCACTGAAGTGGTTAATGCAGCATATGTGTTGAACATCCCTCTCCCCTCCATTTTTTTGTACCAGTGGAAGAGAAAAGGGTTGAGATTTATTATGGGGTTAGAATTGTCAGAATTTACTGATTTACTGTCAGAATTTAATATCCTGACATTTCTCATTCCTGAAAATACCTATCAAATGCTGTTAAGTTGTATTATGCATTTATGACTTTTTTTAAAAGAAAGATTTATTTATGCATACAAGAATTGGGGTACAGGCCAGAGGTGTTGGGGGTGGTGGTGGTGAAAGAATTCACCAGAGACAGAGTGGGGAACAGGCAGACAGACTGAAATACACTGCTGAGGGGAGCAGTGGGCGAGCCAGGAGAGGTCTGCTGCGCCACGTGGGTAGCTCCCTGGCCAGGGATTGAACTTGTGCTGCAGTGGCTGCAGATAGCTTCATGGGTTGCGTCTTAACCCCTTGCGCCACCAGGGAGGCCCCACACTTATGACTTTTTAATCTATTTATTTAAAAGATTTATTTTTATCTATCTACCTACCTACCTATTTATACATAGAAGAACTGGGTTGTAGGCCAAGGGTGTTGGGGAGGCTGCTACAGGATTCACTGGGGAGCAGACTGGGGAGCAAAACAGATGAATCTACTCAAATATACTGCTGAGGGTGTAACAGGGTCGTTCCCAGGAAAGGGGGAGGTTCCAGGTTTCCTGCCCTACCCAAAAGGAGGGTGGAGTCGAGCAGGGAGAGAAGTTGTAGAGGAGACTGAGGAAGGAAGGAAGCATGATGGAGCCAGGAGACCCTGAGGAGGCACAAGGAGCCGAGACACATGAAGAAACTGCGCTTGCTTTTTGGTCGTGGACTGGTTGACACAGATGTGGGTGAGAGACCCATGGGGAGGTGACAATGGTGGTTTTTCTCTTGATTTTGATTTTTCTCTTTTCCTTTCAGTCTTGTCTGGTTGTTTCTGATCCTTTTCTGTGGGTCCCCACTGGAAGATGCTTTAAGACTTGTGGCAGGCTTTGGGGCCTTGCTCTGGGCCAATCCCGCTCGGGTGGACTTTTACCCACGACGGGAATGGGTAACTTTGGGTACTTGATTTAGAAACTATATTGTTTGCCTTTCCTGTATTGTTTTCTAATTGTATTAAAGTTCCTTCCCATTAAAGTTTCATACGTTTTGCGTTGATGCAGCGGATGGCAGAATCTATTTAGGGCAGGCAGGTCTGCGGGGTCTGGGGTGGCCCTCTCCCTACCCTGTAACAAGGGAAATAGTGGGTGAGACAGGAGAGGTCTGCTGCGTCATGTGGGTCAGCTCCCTGGCCAGGGACTGAGCTCAGGCTGCAGAGGTGATAGCACTGAGACTTAATCCTTATACCATCAGGGAGGCTCCCCTTTTCAATCTCTTTATAAGGTTATAAGTTATTAAGATAAATGCCATAGTGAACTGAATGGGTTAAATACACATCATTTGGAGGTTAAATATGCAAATGACCATGAATTCTAAGGTTAAGAAAAGCACTGAATAGCAGTTGACCATATAAAGATAGGTTTTTACAAGGTCAGCTGCTTGAGTAGGTAATAATTATTGCAACCCCTCCCCCACAACCTCTTTAAAACATGAATTACCAGTATTTGAAATCTTTTCACAGAAGGCTGTGCCTGCATTTCCTGGAGCAACCAACACTTGCTTGACATGGTAAGACTGTGCAAGTTTCCAGGCCAGTGTATGTTCTCTTCCTCCATTGCCAATTACAAGCACTCGGGCTGTCATTGCTTTGTCTGCAAAGGAATTCAAAAGGAAAATAAGAGCCATGGAAAGAAAACTGCAGTCAATATCTTAGAATGTACTTACTTTAGATATGACAATTTTTTATTTTTTTTTAATTTATTTTTTTTATAGAGGCATGTTTATTTGTTTGTTTGTTTGTTTATACATGCACTGGGTACAGTCAGAAGCGCGGGAGGGTGAGAGAATTCACCAGAGCCAGAGCGGGGAGCAGAGCAGGCAGAAGGACCGAAGTACACTGCTGAGGGGAGCAGCGGGCGGCAGGAGAGGTCTGCGCGCCATGTGGGACCCTCCTCTGGTGGCCGGGGAGCAGCCGGGATCGAACCGGCACCCCAGAGGCTGAGGGCAGCTTCACAACCCAGCGCTCAACCGCTGCGCCACCGGGGAGGCCCTAGATATGACAATTTTTAAATGATTTAAGGAGGCATTTGTAATCATGCAAATGACATTTTAAATCAATTACTCACTTGTGAAAAAAGATTCATAATTTGAGAAAAATAACTACTCATAAAGATTAGGGAGGTGTTTAAAAATGAGGCAGGCTACCTCTGCAGTGCCGGTTCAATCCCAGCCGGCCAGCGAGGGTCCCACATGGTGCAGCGGACCTCTCCTATCTCGCCCGCTGCTCCCCTCAGCAGTGTATTTCATCAGTCTGCCTGTTCTGTTCTCCACTCTGTTTCTGGTGAATCCTCTCATCCTCCCGCACATCTGGCCTGTACCCCGGTTCTTGCATAAATAAATAAATAAATAAATAAATAAATAAATAAATCAATCTCAGAAACAAAAAACAAAAAAAAAAAAAAACAAACCAACAACAAAAAAGAGGCAGGCTAGCCTAACAAGTTAGTTTAAGGACGGAAATGGTGATTTAGCTCTAATGAACATTCACTCTTCTTTGGGCTTCGCCTTTATAAGGTTTAACAGTAATCAAATCTTGGTTAAATATAATCCTGATATTTTAAATTTAGACTCCAAATTTAAATGCCTAAAATCTTAGACTTTAAACTTAAAACAGAGTTAAGATGGGGTTCTGGAAAGGGTACTCATTGTGGTATGAATGTAAGTAGATGAATACAGGTAAATCTAGTAAAAACTTACATAACCAGGTGATGGGTACAGATCATAATTTGCCCATCTCTGCTCTAAGCAGTAGGAAGTTACCAGAGGTTTGTAAAGAATAAGCACAGTTGTTTCAATAAAACATTAAGTTTTGTAATTTTCATGTCATAAAAGTTTTATTTTTTTCCCAACCATTTAACTATGCAAAAGTTACTCATTTGTCAAGATGTGGAAAAAATATGTGACATGAAAAATCTGGCACAATGGTCATAGTTTCCTTACTCCTGGTTTAAGAAGTTTATGCAATATATTAAAAAAAAAATCCACAGAGAACGCAAAAATAAAATATGGACATGACTCATTTTAGTTCTTGAATTTTATTCTGACCAACACAAGTACAGCAGCTATCTCTGGAATCAAATTAGCGGCATGACCTAAGCTAAGCTTTTACTACAGGTAATTTTATGTCTTCACTTGAATTAAGAGCAAGAATATTTGCTTTAGGAGGCCATAAAAGGATTAACTGAACCGACACAATTAGTACAATTTCTAACACGCATCAGTAGTAAATGCTAACTTGTTATATTTCATCAATTTAAATTAAACTATTTTAGAGATAGAAAGTAGTTTTAATAGGAGAAAAGCCAAATAATTTTCATTTACTAGTTTTCAGAAGACATTTAATTATGTAGATGGCCAATGATTAACAGGAAGAAGAAAATCTGTTCCTGTGAGATGCTAGGATTACAAATGAATAAAGAAAGCTAAGTTGATGGACTAATGCTCCTTTTTGAGTACTTTGTGCCAGGTGCTATTCTAAAAGATTTTCATGAATTGCATCACTTAATCTTCATAAGAAGTCTATGAGGTAAATAAACACTATTAAGAGGAGGTGGTGCCTGGATTACAACTGGAAAATTCTAACAATAAAGATGGTGATTACTAAATATTTGAGTAAGAATAAGAATTACTAAATTTTAGTCTTAGGGAGAGAAAAAAGCTATTTTAGTTTACTGGAAAAAGACTCAAAATGTCTCCTTACATATTGAAATCACAACGTGTTCCTGAAATAAACAGATCTTTAGAAGAAACACTGCATTTAATTTGAGAAGGGAATGAAGCAGGCTGTGCAGGTTACTATACTGGATCACTGAGGCAGCATTAAGACCCAACCTAAAGGAACTTTGCCCCTGCGGTAGTCAGCAGCCGTGGTCCAGCCAAAGCACCTTGCTTTGGGTTGACCTTCGGAACTTAACCTTATTAGGTCTAAGCCATGCACCCAAGTAACTTACAAGAATAAACGGCAAAACAGAGCAAAAATAATTCTCAGACTCTGAGAGACATTCTGTTACATCCACAAAGCCTGTATGGAATTAGCTTTAGGACATCCTTTCCCCCTAACAATTCTAGTTACCAGAGGCAAGGGGGAGGAGGAGGGGGGACAAGGGACAGCCGACCTTTGCACTGTGCAGGTACGTGGAGAGGGTGAAATGTGACCATACACGAGTTACGTAAACGACCGAAAAAATAAATCCAACTTGAGAAAAATGAAGAGAGAATGAGAGCCAGGTAGGCATTTCAAGCGGTTTGGTGCACACTATCGAGTAGTAGGCACAACTGCATACTACCAATTACAAAAGTGAACAGAACCTGCTAGAGTCCCTGGGTGCACAACGAGCAAACGCGGTGAGGTGGGCGCCCCTCCGGCGGGCGGCCTGGCCCGGGGCGCGCGGGTGCAGGGCGGACATCTTGGAAGGCAGGGAGGGCCCCCCCCAAACTTCAGTTACAAGTTACAAGCACATGGCCAGCCCCACCATGGCGTTTCCAAATAAGATGAAACTCCCCACCGCCCAACCGGTTCCACGCTTTCATCCAATTTCCGACATTAGCTCCCCCGACCCCAGCAGAAACGGGCATTGCGGAGAAGATAAAACGGGTTACGCACCGACACGAGGCGCCTCAAGGCCCACAGCGCGCCCTTCAAAGCTTCAGGAAGTCCCGCCCCCCGCCCCGCGCCTCGGCCTCCCATTGGCCGACGCGGCCATCGGCCCGCCTCCTCGAGCGCGGCCTCCCGCGCAGTGGCGCAGAAGCTTCCTTGCAAGGCTTTTTCATTGCGGCGCACACTGTAGATTCCAAATATCGGCTCTATTCTTCCCCGCGCGCCTCCTCAGCACCGAGGAGGAGGAAGCCACAAACGCTCATGCGCTTGTAGCTATTGTTATGCTGCTGGGTCTGCACTGAGCAGCCACCGCTCTGAAGTCTCGCGATAACGCCCGGCTCCAAACGAGACTAGAAAACAGGCGTGGGACGCGGGCCGCTTAGGCCCTCCAGCCTATTGCTAAAAAGCGAAATGAGGCTGCTAGTACGTTGCCTAGGCGACGGAAGGGGGTAAACGTGTCCTTCGTACTCGCCCCACACGAGGGGCGGGTGCTGGTGATTGCTTTCCCGGATGCACCTCCCCGAGGAAACGGCGCCACCCGGGAATGTTGGAAGCCCCTTGCCTAACACCAGATTGCCCCTCTTGCTCCCTTTTAATGTCAGGCGCGTAGTGGCGAAAGTTAGCCTCTTAATTCTCCCACACATTGTGGAGACCCGGCAACTTAAGCAGACATAATCGCCTCAAGCGAGACTATTCCTGTAATGGCGGCGTCTGCGTCAGTGTCACTAACATGGCGGACAGAGTCGTGCGCGGCGCAAACGTCAGCAGCTCTACCCCAGCCGCTCAGAAACAGCGGAGGAGAGAAGGGGCGTGCCCTCTGATTGGCTTAGCGGCGGAGCGTGCCGGGCAGGACGCTCCCACACGAGCCAATCAGGACGGCGAGAGACGGAATTGGCCGCTGCGCCTCCTCCCGAGGCATGCTGGGAGCCTGGAGGACTAGCGAGGAGGAGTTGAGAGAACGGAGCGGACGCCATGGCGACCAACATCGAGCAGATTTTTAGGTCTTTCGTGGTCAGTAAATTCCGGGAAATTCAACAGGAGCTTTCCAGGTAACCGCTTCCCAGACGCTTCTGCCCCCCAGGGACCGTTAGCGCCCCAGGTAGCCGCCCACGGCCTCCTTTTTCCGAGGCGCCGTCGTCCCTCGCCCGAGGCCCGCTACCGCCCCGCCTGGGCCTGGGATCCATTTTCCGGCCTGCCCCCCCACTCCCCCATCCGCGCCCTCCCGTCGCCGCGAGCAACTTCGCCCTCTCGAGGGCAGCCCGGGACTCCTCTAGAAGCGCGCCGGGATGCGCCTTCTCCCTCCCCGCCTGGTCACCCTGCCCTTCGCCGCCCGTGGGCCGGCTCGCCCGCCGGGGCCGGGCCTGGCCCCCGCGGCTCCTCCTCCGCCGCCGCCTCTCCCCTCCCCCCGCGCGGCCCCGCCGCCGGGTCCCGGGCCCGGAAGGGTCTCCAACGGCCGTTCCCGGCCCGCCTGGGCCCGCTCTGCTCCTGCACGTTTCGGGCCGTTGGCGACTCGGGGGCCCTGGAGAGCTCGCTGGGGCCGCGGTGGCCCGTGGCTCCCGGCGAGGCGCCCCGGGGCGAGGCGCGGTGTCCGGCGGCTCCGAGGGCTGCTCCCGCCGGGCACGGGAGATGCGGGCGAAGGCGGCCGGGAGTTGGGCGTTCGTGGGCGTCTCTCGCCGGGGCGCGTGCGGCGTGGGCCGGCGAGGAGGTCTGGGTTTCCCCGCTGACACCCTCCACGGCGCCGCTCGGCGAGGCCGCCGGGCTCCTCCCGGCCCCAGGCGGGGCGAGGCCGCGGCCGCCGGGAGCGAGCGAGGGCGGCGCGGCCGGGCTGCGGCGCCGGCTTTGTGTGGCGAGAATCCGGGTTCCCAGTTGAGGGGTGTGAGCGCGCTGGGGGCTGAGAAGTGGGGAGCGGGAGCGGCGGCGTGGAGCGGAGTCGGCCGAAAACTTCCCTGTCCGTGAAGCGCCCCAGTTAACCGCGGGGGAGGTGGCGGGGGTGGAGCTCGAGGGGCTGATTTTGCGGGTTGTTGTTTTTTTTTTTTTTTTTTTTAAGTGGGGAATAAATCCGCGCACTCGTTGCTTTCTGCACTTTGCTGCAGTTTTAAGATGATGGGGAAAGACCTGAGCTGAGGGAACACAATTTTCCTAAAAACTAGTAAATAGCGTGAGTCGTCTCGTGGGCTAATGAGCAGCTGTGTTTGCGTGCAGTCGTTTTTCTGCTTAAGTATTTTAAAAGCAATTTTTGTGCTATTCCTTTTTGGAAACTTGGGGGGCAAGTGGGAGTCCCACTAGTTACTGATATTCACGTTTTTCCTGTGTATAAAGATGCACACACGTATTTTGTGAAATAGGAAGTTTGTGTTCGTTTTTCGCCTTTTTTACCTTGAATTCATTTTTCATCAGTTTTTTGCCACATATCTTACGGTTTTATAGGATTTGATTGTAGTAATGTCTTGATGGTTTTTTGGGTGATTTGTTTACTGGTTTTCATTGTGATAAACAGCTTGTTAGTTTTGAGGTGGTTACTCTTTCACCAACTGGCTTTTTTTTCTTGGTCGTAGTTTTCTGATATTAAAATGGATGACTTTTGGTAATGTGATTATGTATGGTATGTTTAGAAAAAGGTGAAGTAATTACAGAAAGTTTAAAAAACACTACACACTGATCTATAACTGGAGTTAAAATCAGCTGTTTTCAAATGTGTAATACAGTATCAGTCTAAAAACAAATTTTTGATTATTTCCTTTTCCCCTGTTTTTCACGAACATTTGTTTTGGCAAGGAAACTGGTGTTTAGATCTTAGTTAAGTTACTTTATAAATGTGTCCTTTAAGTATGGGCTCTGGTTTTGAATAGCATTTACCTGCTAATAGTTGTGACCTTCAGCTAGGTTTCTGTCTGTGTCTTTTTTTGCTCATTTATAAATTCAATAGTAGTGCAGGCCTTAGTTTTGTTAGCATTAAATGAGTTTAATATGTGACATTAGTTGTTAGTCAACAAATGATAATTATATGATTCATCGTATTTGAAAAGCAAATGTTCTTTAGTAACATTTAGTTAATACTGATTTTTTTGGTTGCTGTTTTTTCACCATTCAGACTTTTATCAGATAGTGGAGCAAAACTTTGGTTTGTTTTGTTAGCTAAAATTGAAGTTAGGTTAAAGTTGATCATGCTTATGTTTTTCAAAACGTTGTAAATTTATGCGAAAATAGTAAAAATAGCTAGGTAAGTGACATGTTCTGTCAAGATTGGTCTGACCTCATGAATTGAAAATTTGTTAAGCCATGTATTCGTTTGCTGTTTGTATAAATGAATTTTCACTTTTTTCACATGAATTTTTTTGAACAGATTTTTAAATAACGGAACTTCTGATGATATAAGTTATATGTATGTATTTTTCTTTTTAAATTTTATGGCACTTCATTAACTGATTGGTCTAACCCTGAGTAGAGGCTACAAGTTACTCTTTTTACTTAATGCGTTTGAGGCTAACTTTTATGTTCCTTGACACCGTTGATGGATAGTGTGATCTATACACAAGTGCAGCTTCATTGTGGTTAATGTTTTTGCCATAATGTTAAGTCTTACATCTTTTTGGATTTGTGATGTAAGCTTAATTTTTCTCCTGTAATATATGCAAGAAATCCAAAAGTCTCAATTTAGATTCCTGCGAGTATTTTATTTAAAACTTACTTTTAAAACAAAAAATTCTTTTATATTTTTGAAAATGTGTAAAAATGAAATCGTACTATCAGGAGAAAATGTTAAGGAAGTCCTATTTATGGGGGTTGTAGTCTGAAAGAAGTACAGAAATGGTGACGTGTATGTGCAATATAAGATCTTAATGAGTTACAGATACAAATTTATCACGTAGAGCCATCAAAATACTAATCATTTTTGATAACTTTTCTTGTCAAGTGGAAGGAGTGAAGGCCAGCTTAATGGTGAAACAAATACACCTATTGAAGGAAACCAGGCAGGTGATGCAGCTGCCTCTGCCAGGAATCTACCAAATGAAGAAATAGTTCAGAAGATAGAGGAAGTACTTTCTGGGGTCTTAGATACAGAGCTACGGTATAAACCAGGTAAGTGGGAGATAATTAGCTGTCTCAAAAATTACGCTTTAATTTTTTTTAAATAGTTAATAGTATTGTTTCTTGACTGCAGGATAATTAAAATGTTTGTTGGATTTAAAACATGAGTAAATTTAAATTTCAGTTAATTTACCAAAGGTTTTCCTGTTTAAATCCTTCTTTAAAAATAGAGTTATATTGAAATGTGCGCAGTGTACACTTGTTTGTTTTGCTGGTGGAATATGGCTTCATTTGATTAAGTCTTGTAGTGCCTCACTACTGGATTTCGTATGCCGAGTTTTCATTGAACCATTGTGTAAACATCGGGTTTGGAAGATACAGGTGTCTGGGTCAAATCAGTAATGATTTTAAAACCCTTGAAGTTTTATTTTAAGGCCCACGTGTAGAAAATTACCTTGTTTTTGAATCTTTTTAAAAGAGCAATGAATGAAGAGGAATCATTGCTTGGCTATTTAGCTTTTTAAAACTCGATTAAGTGTTTGGAAATGAAGGCACTATGGTTAACTACAAAAATGTCTTCATTTAGTTTTGGAAATGAGGGGTGAAGTATTTTTAATTATTTTTGGTACATGGTTAAAATAACATTAGCCGTGCTTAGACTCCTGACTATCAACTCTTACTTGAAATAGAATTTAGCTAACGTATGGTATATGACATAGGTCTTATCATATGTGTTACTTTTTCCCCCCATGATCTTAAAGACCTGGATTTCTGATAAGCTTTTTCTGTGATCACTAAGATTTATCTAATTTGAGCATGGCATTAAAGTAGATATAAACCACTTTATTTTTCATGTAGGCAAGTTGAAATGTTCATGTTAAAGACTGTAAGAATCTTTTCTTAAATGAAACATAAAAGTTTCAGTAATTCTAGAAGACTGCTGGAAGATGTCATTTTTATTACAATGTAGCATGGGTGTGATAAGATAAAGTTGAAGTTCCTTATTGATGCTTTGATTAGACCTTTGTATACCATAGAAAAGCAATAACTAGCAATTACTCAGTGTTTACTGTGTGTCAGGCATTGTTTACTGGGTTTTTTTTTTTTTTGAAAACTTAAAGAAATTTTAATTTTATATTTTGCATATTTAACTCTAACTGTAGGAGAACAGTGTTAGTAATTTGGCCAAGTTCATTCCTCTAGTGAGTGGTGGTTGATTCAGGATTCAAAAGCAGGCAGTCTGTTCCAAAACTAGTGTGTTGTGTGTCATCTATAAATAAGGTTATATAACAAATAATTATTAAAATCACATACAGGGAATATTTTTAATAGAAATTGTAGTGACGGTAATATGACGTTTCTAAGTAGTTTAAAAGTGATTTGAGACTGAGGATACTTAGGTGAATATAGTAAAATGCCTCTTAATATAATGGCAAACATTTTTGTGATAAACTAAAAACTATCTTTAACCCAGGCTTTACGTAAAGTAGGATGAAGTAAGTATTGGAAAGATAATCAGTTTTCATATAATTGATTGATGAGTAGTAGTTTCTTTGGTAATCTTCTATTTAACAAGAACTGTTACACTTTGGTGCTTTAATTGGGAATGTAAATCTTCACTTGTATGACTTACCTAAATGTACTTTGGGAGAATGTTAGACAAATTCCAATTCATTTCCCTTAATTTCAGACATGAAGGAGGCCTCCAGAAAAAGATGTGTGTCTGTACAAACAGATCCTACTGATGAAATTCCTACCAAAAAGTCAAAGAAGCATAAAAAGCACAAAAATAAAAAGAAGAAAAAGAAGAAAGAAAAGGAAAAAAAGTATAAAAGACAGCCAGAAGAATCTGAATCAAAGGCGAAATCACATCATGATGGGAACATAGAGTTAGAATCAGATTCCTTTTTGAAGTTTGATTCTGAACCTTCACCGATGGCACTGGAGCATCCCGTAAGAGCATTTGACCTATCTGAGACCACTGAGTCTTCTGCAGTTGTGCTAGAACCTCCTACAGTATCTGTGGAGGTATTGGAGCCACACACCTTAGAAACTCTGGCGCCAACTACAAAAAGTGCAGAACTGTCTGTAGCATCTACATCAGTAGTCTCAGTGCAGTCAGAGCAGTCTGAGGCAGTAACACAGGAACCATCCATGACAAAGATTCTGGATTCCTTTGCCACAGCACCAGTGACTACAACAGTAGTCCTGAAGTCATCTGAGC
This sequence comes from Talpa europaea, assembly GCF_964194135.1. Classification (NCBI taxonomy): domain Eukaryota; kingdom Metazoa; phylum Chordata; class Mammalia; order Eulipotyphla; family Talpidae; genus Talpa; species Talpa europaea. Next base: position 140,451,485 of record NC_140070.1, read on the forward strand.
CAGTTGTAACAATGTCAGTGGAGTATCAGATGAAGTCTGTGTTGAAATCTTTGGAGAGCACACCTCCAGAGCCATCAAAGATCATGTTAGATCCTCCCATAGCAAAAGTGCTAGAGCCATCAGAAACCCTTACATCATCAGAGACACCTACTGAGGTGTATTCTGAGCCAAGCACATCAACAATAATGGATTTTCCAGAGTCATCTGCAACTGAAGTGCTAAGATTGCCAGAGCAGCCTGTAGAAGTACCACCGGAGATTGCAGATTCATCCTCGACAAGACCACAGGAGTTGCTGGAGCTGCCCAAGACCACAGCGTTGGAGCTGCAGGAGTCGTCGGTGGCCTCAGCGATGGAGTTGCCGGGGCCACCTGCGACCTCCATGCCGGAGCTGCAGGTGCCCCCTGTGACTCCAGTGCTGGAGTTACCCGGGCCCTCTGCTACCCCGGTGTCAGAGTTGCCAGGGCCCCTTTCTACCCCAATGCCTGAGTTACTAGGGCCCCCTGCGACAGCAGTGCCTGAGTTGCCGGGGCCCTCTGTGACATCAGTGCCACAGTTGTCGCAGGAATTGCCAGGGCTTCCAGCATCATCCATGGGGTTGGAGCCACCACAGGAGGTACCAGAGCCACCTGTGATGGCACAGGAGTTGCCAGGGCTGCCTGCGGTGACTGCATCTACAGTAGAGTTGCCAGGGCAGCCTGCGGTAACAGTAGCAATGGAGTTGACCGAACAACCTGTGACGACAACAGAATTGGAGCAGCCTGTGGGGATGACAACGGTGGAACATCCTGGGCAGCCTGAGGTGACCACGGCCACAGGGTTGCTGGGGCAGCCTGAGGCAGCGATGGTGCTGGAGTTGCCAGGACAGTCAATGGCAACGACAGCGCTGGAGTTGCCAGGGCAGCCTTCGGTGACTGGGGTGCCGGAGTTGCCAGGGCTGCCTTCGGTAACTAGGGCACTGGAGTTGTCGGGGCAGTCTGTGGCAACTGGGGCACTAGAGTTGTCTGGGCAGCTCATGGCAACTGGGGCACTGGAGTTCTCGGGGCAGTCTGGGGCAGCTGGAGCACTGGAGCTTTTGGGGCAGCCTCTGGCAACAGGGGTGTTAGAGTTGCCAGGGCAGCCCGGGGCGCCAGAGTTGCCTGGGCAGCCTGTGGCAACTGTGGCGCTGGAGATCTCTGTTCAGTCTGTGGTGACAACGGAGCTGTCAACGATGACCGTGTCGCAGTCCCTGGAGGTGCCCTCGACGACAGCGCTGGAATCCTATAATACGGTAGCACAGGAGCTGCCTACTACATTAGTGGGGGAGACTTCTGTAACAGTAGGAGTGGATCCCTTGATGGCCCAAGAATCCCATATGTTAGCTTCTAACACCATGGAGACCCATATGTTAGCGTCCAACACCATGGACTCCCAAATGCTAGCGTCCAACACCATGGACTCCCAGATGCTAGCGTCCAACACCATGGACTCCCAGATGTTAGCCTCTAGCGCCATGGACTCCCAGATGTTAGCAACCAGTTCCATGGACTCCCAGATGTTAGCGACCAGTTCCATGGACTCCCAGATGTTAGCGACCAGCTCCATGGACTCCCAGATGTTAGCGACCAGCACCATGGACTCCCAGATGTTAGCGACCAGCTCCATGGACTCCCAGATGTTAGCGACCAGCTCCATGGACTCCCAGATGTTAGCGACCAGCTCCATGGACTCCCAGATGTTAGCGACCAGCACCATGGACTCCCAGATGTTAGCGACCAGCACCATGGACTCCCAGATGTTAGCGACTAGCTCTATGGATTCCCAGATGTTAGCATCTGGCACTATGGACTCTCAGATGTTAGCTTCCGGCACCATGGATGCTCAGATGTTAGCGTCTGGTACTATGGATGCCCAGATGTTAGCTTCCAGTACCCAGGATTCTGCTATGTTGGGTTCAAAATCTCCTGATCCCTACAGGTTAGCTCAGGATCCTTACAGGTTAGCTCAGGATCCTTACAGGTTAGGTCATGACCCTTACAGATTAGGTCATGATGCTTATAGGTTAGGGCAGGATCCCTATAGATTAGGCCATGATCCTTACAGGCTAACTCCTGATCCCTATAGGATGTCACCTAGACCCTATAGGATAACACCCAGGTCCTATAGGATAGCACCCAGGCCCTACAGGTTAGCACCTAGACCCCTGATGTTAGCTTCTAGACGTTCTATGATGATGTCCTATGCTGCAGAACGTTCCATGATGTCATCTTACGAACGTTCTATGATGTCTTATGAGCGGTCCATGATGTCCCCTATGGCTGAGCGCTCTATGATGTCAGCCTATGAGCGCTCTATGATGTCAGCCTATGAGCGCTCCATGATGTCCCCTATGGCTGAGCGTTCTATGATGTCAGCTTATGAACGTTCTATGATGTCAGCTTATGAGCGCTCCATGATGTCCCCAATGGCTGACCGATCTATGATGTCCATGGGTGCCGACCGGTCTATGATGTCATCGTACTCTGCTGCTGACCGGTCTATGATGTCATCGTACTCTGCAGCTGACCGGTCTATGATGTCATCTTACACTGCTGATCGTTCAATGATGTCTATGACAGCTGATTCTTACACCGACTCTTACACTGATACTTATACAGAGGCATATATGGTACCGCCTTTGCCTCCTGAAGAGCCTCCAACAATGCCACCATTGCCGCCAGAGGAGCCACCAATGACACCACCATTGCCTCCTGAGGAGCCGCCTGAGGGTACAGCATTACCCAGTGAGCAGTCAGCATTAACAGCTGAAAACACTTGGCCTACTGAGGTGCCAGCATTACCTCCTGAAGACTCTGCAACCCTCCCTGAACCTCTTGTAAGTCAAAGTGAGATTTCAGAACCTTCAGCGGTGCCTGCTGACTATTCAGTGTCAGCATCAGAGCCTTCAGTGCTAGCATCAGAGGGTACTGTGACTGTTCCAGAACCACCACTAGAACCAGAGTCTTCAGTTACATCAACACCTATAGAATCTGCTGTAGTAACAGAAGGGCATGTGATTGTTCCAGAAAGTCCGGTAATTTATATGGTGTCTGAAACTCCGGTAATGTCAGCCGAACCCGCTATGCTAACATCAGAGTCTTCTGTTATATCAGAGACAGCAGAAAACTTTGATACCATAAGAGCTTCAGGACATGTTGCTTCAGAGGTATCTATGTCCCTGCCAGAGTCAGCAGTAACTGTTCCAGAACAATCACAGAGTACTCTAGAGCTGCCAGTTGTGGCTGCGTCAGAGCCACCAGCTGGGGCTACCCCAGAGCCATCAGCTGGGGCTGTTCCAGAGCCCCCAACCATGAGTGTCCCGGAACCACTGCCTGTAACTGTCCCGGATCTGCCAGCTGTGGCTGCCCTGGACCCTCCAGCTGAGACTGTCTCGGAGCCCCTGGCCATGGCTGAGCCAGAGCATGTTACTGTTCCTGTACCAGCTGTTTCTACCCTGGAGCCTACTGTGCCTATCCTGGAACCAGCAGTGTCTGTCCTTCAACCTGCCCTGATTGTTTCAGAACCATCTGTTTCCGTCCAGGAATCTACCGTGGCAATTTCAGAGCCTGCTGTCAGTGTCTCAGCGCAGACTCAAGTAATAGCAACTGAGATGATTGTAGAAGCTACACCAGTGATGCTGGAATCTAGTGTTACGAAAGGAATGAATTTATTGTCTGGTGATCAAAACCTTGCCCCAGAGATTGGCATGCAAGAGATTCCGAGGCATTCTGAAGCACCTCATGCTGAGGGACACCTGAAAAATGACTTTTATGAAATTGAACAAGGTGTAAATACAGACCTAAGTATAAATAATCATTCAGTTGCTAAAGAGATGGAACACAATACAGTGTCTTCTGCTAGCACTGATGCTGTTGATGAAATTGGTGAAGGGAAAATTTTGCCTATTGATGAGACTAAACAATGCACAGTATTGGATACCTGCCCTAGTGTTAGTGAAGCTGATGTAGGAGGAACTCTCTTTTCTGCTGGTCCCCTTCCTCTTGCACCTGATGTCCTAGGAACTAGTAAGGGTTTTGAATTTGCAACAACATCTGCTCTTAGTTCAGTTAGTAAATATGATGCTGAAGTATCTTTAACTGCTCAAGATACTGAACATGACATGGTAATTTCCACCAGCCCCAGTGGTGGTAGTGACGCTGACATAGAGGGACCTTTGCCTGCTAAAGATATTCATCTTGACTTGCCAGCTAATGACTTTGTTAGTAAAGAAGCAGAAGGACCATTACCTATGAAAGAGAGTGACCAGACTTTAACAGTTGCTGTCAGCCCTAAAGAAAGTGGAGAAGATAAGGAAGTACCTCTCCCTAGTAAAGAGACCTTGGGTGATTCAGGATTTTCTGCCAATATTGATGAGATCAATGAAGCAGATTTAGTGAGACCATTACTTCCTAAAGACATGGAGCGCCTTGCAAGTCTTAGAGCTGGTATTGAAGGACCTTTACTTGCAGGTGAAGTTGAACGTGACAAATCTGCTGCCAGTCCAGTTGCCATTAATATACCAGAAAGAGCTTCAGAATCCTCTTCAGAGGAAAAAGATGATTATGAAATTTTTGTGAAAGTTAAGGACCCACATGAAAAAAGCAAGAAAAATAAGAACCGTGACAAAGGTGAGAAAGAGAAGAAAAGAGACTCTTCATTAAGATCTCGAAGTAAGCGTTCTAAATCTTCTGAACACAAATCGCGGAAACGTACCAGTGAATCTCGTTCTAGAGCAAGAAAGAGATCATCTAAGTCAAAGTCACAACGCTCTCAAACACGGTCAAGGTCACGGTCAAGGCGCAGGCGGAGGAGCAGCAGGTCAAGGTCAAAGTCTAGAGGAAGGCGGTCTGTATCAAAAGAGAAGCGCAAACGATCTCCAAAGCACAGATCTAAGTCCAGGGAAAGAAAAAGAAAAAGGTCAAGCTCTAGGGATAACCGGAAAACAGCTAGAGCTCGAAGTCGCACCCCAAGTCGCCGGAGTCGCAGTCACACTCCCAGTCGTCGAAGAAGATCTAGATCTGTGGGCAGGAGGAGGAGCTTTAGTGTTTCCCCCAGCCGAAGGAGCCGCACCCCCAGCCGAAGGAGCCGCACCCCCAGCCGAAGGAGCCGCACCCCCAGCCGAAGGAGCCGCACCCCTAGCCGAAGGAGCCGTACCCCCAGCCGAAGGAGCCGCACCCCTAGTCGTCGGAGAAGATCAAGATCTGTTGTAAGAAGACGGAGCTTTAGTATCTCACCAGTGAGATTAAGACGATCACGGACACCCTTGAGAAGAAGGTTTAGCAGATCTCCCATCCGCCGTAAACGATCCAGGTCTTCTGAAAGAGGCAGATCACCTAAACGTCTGACAGACTTGGGTGAGTTCCTTTAAAATTTAATGGTGTTGTAATAGAGAATGATTTAAATCTGTTTTTTTCCGTCAAGTGGTATATTTTGGTTTATTTGTTCAGGGTAGATCCTCTGTTTTGGTACTTAGCTTGTGTTAACAAAATGTGGGGATAGGTACATTTGTAATTTGAGTTGAAAAGATGTGCTTTGGAGTACATTAGAAACAAAGTCTCTAATACTTGAATGTTATATTTTGTGCAAACCATCTTCCATAATTAAAAATGAAAAGCAGAAGTCCAGTATAAAGGCAGACTAGTACTAAACTGGGTTTGTTTTAATGAGGTACAAGTCTTAAAATGGCAGTGTAGTACTGTCATATGTTTGAAGGTAATTTTTATTGTATAATGGATAAGGGAGGTGACAGGCAATTTTGTATGTTTAACTTGGGGGATGTTAGCAAAGTAAGTGAAATTTCTTAGATTTAAATGATTGCAATAATCTTTAAAGCTTCCTGTATTCTGATTTCTAAAAGCATGTAGAAATGATTAAAGCTGATGGATAACTTATGCAAGAATATCAGCAATAATAATAACTTATTTCAGTAGATTTGACATTTACACACTGGATTGTTTAAAGACCCTAAGGGAACAGGGAAGAATGCGTTCTGGCATTCATTTCAACAAAAGACTTTTGAGTTTGTTTTTTGTTCAAAATAGGGGGAAAGTTCTTAATTCTTGATTGATTATAAGTCAGCAGAGGAGTCATGTGAATAAGTTCCTTTTTTGACCAAATAGTAAAGTTGCTAAAAAATGAGCAGAACGTGATAATTGTTCCAAGTACTGTGGTATGGATAAGGTGTTTAGAAAGCACAGAGGAGTAGAATGTTCTGTTTTGTCTTAAGGTTTGTTAGAAGAGTTGGCACTAGTAGTGGATCTTAGAATGATTTAAAATGTCAGATTAGAATGAAAGTAATTTAAGGACTTGGTAATTTTGAGAAATAAAGTGGACTTGGGCAGATATGTGTATTAAATTTTGGCAAAGTGATTATTATAGTTGTTTAAGGTAGCTATTTTGTATAATTGAATGGAAAGTTCAACATTGATTTAAGTAGTGGGTATCTACTTAAAAATTTTGTGCCTAGAGTGATTTGATCACACTTGTGATTTGGCCAGGAAATTGATGACTTTAATCTTATTAGTGTATAAAACTTTTGGTAAGACAAAATGTTTGGCCGTTTAGGAAAACTGCGTCTTGTTTTTTTTCCTCTTACAGATAAGGCTCAGTTACTTGAAATAGCCAAAGCTAATGCAGCTGCCATGTGTGCTAAGGCTGGTGTACCTTTACCACCAAACCTAAAGCCTGCACCTCCACCTTCAATAGAAGAAAAAGTTGCTAAAAAGTCAGGAGGAGCTACAATAGAAGAACTAACTGAGGTAAGCGAGACAGAATTTGTTTTCATTTTTAAATGGTTATTCCAGTGATGTTGACTCTGGAGCGTGCCAAAACCCGAATTGTGGGCTGAACTGATAATGGCTGGCACCGAGTGGCCAAAACCCGAAATACAGATGTGGCAGCGGCAGAAGCTCTGTTTAGCAGGCCATTATCCGGGATGGCTAAGCTCCGCTAGCTAAAAGTTACTTCCCATTACTTTTGCTTTCCAGTTTTAGAAGCCAAACTGACTGAGGAGTGGGACGGTTCGTTTGAATGGAGGAGGTGTTGAGTGAGCAACACGCAGAAGCTCGCCTACAGTTTCGTTTCCATTCACGACGTGTTCACTGATCGCCACGAGTGTACTGCATATACGCAAAGACACAGACAATCTTCAGAAATGATCTTTTGCCACCGGAGCTTGGAAATTAATGAGAATAGCTGGCCATTGCCTGAAAGGAACTTCTTTCGCATCAACATTTCGGGTTTTGGCTGTTTGGTACCAGCCATTGGTGATAATGGCCGGCCATTATCAGTTCTTCCTGCGGTTCGGGTTTTGGCAGTAACATATATTTTAAACACACTTTTGTTTTAAAAAAAATTTGATCTTTTCAATTGAGGCTTTTCTTGGCTTTGTTTTATTATTATTTTTTGGGGGGGGGTGGATGCTCAAATATTGCTGCTAGGATCCAGAAATACCACAATGTTTCGTATATTGAAACTTGTTATTGGCTAGCCTTATGCCAGCCTGCAATTGTCAATATATTCTCTTCCCCCTTGATTACAGCTTGATATACTCTGTGTTTTTGGCTAAATGAGCTTTTTATCCTGTTGTAATATTTTCAATTGATAATGGATGTGGCAAATTCTATTGCTTGTATAGAGGCAAGTCCTACCCAGATTTATTCTGGCCTTTTATAAAACCAGGTAATGGAGTCTGTTCCTTTGCATCTCAAGAAGGAATTGATTTTGCTTTATGTGTCAGACCTCATTAGTTGCACCCTCTCCATCATGCCTTATTTTCCATTCTTGAGATCTGTTGCTTTAGAGACTAAAACTACAAAACATTTATGGAGAGACATGTTACTAACCCAATTACAAATGTTTGAAATCTTTTATTTTGCCATACATTTTGGTATCACATAGTTTCTTAATCCGTTTCTTCACTTAGACTTATTACAATATGAATTGCAACTTCTCTTAAAATGAAAGGACCTGTTAAAGACTTTTACTTGCTCACTTATCAAATTCAAGCTCCTTATCTAAAAAAAAAATTTGTGAACACTTAGTGTTTTCTTGTATGTTCTTAGCTTTTATCTTTAGCCCTTTTTGTCCCTTATACTAAGTTTCTTTTCAACCTTTTTACCACCACTTGACTAGGATGGCTTTTTTTTCCCCCTTTCTTTGCCAGTCTTTGTCCTTTACCATGAAAATCTGGCTTAGAACTCTTGAAGGACTATCCCTTGATTATTAGATTCTGCCTGATTCTGTTCTGTCTTAAGCTTTTGTTCCCTCAGCACTTATATATTCAGTTTGTATTATATCAGTTTGCACTTGTTAATTGTGTTGCTCTGTAAAAGCGTTCTTCAAAAATTTCACGTGTATGAATTCCGTCTCAAACTAGATTGTAAGCTCCTTGGGAGCAGGGACCATGTCTTCTACTTTTTTTTTTTTTTGTATTTCCTGGACAGTGCCCAGTACAGTGCTCTGCACATAGTAGGTGCTCAATAAATGTTGTTGACTGACTGACCAGTTAGTGTGTTTAAATAGTAGCTAATAAGCTCGGTTAACCTATTTATAACCTATCATTACTCTTAATTTTTGAAAATCAGTGTTAATGTGGTTTTTTTTCTTTCAAAAAATTGTTCTACATAAGTGTAAGATTTATCTTTTGTTTGTTTTTACTTTTTAAGAAATGTAAACAGATCGCACAAAGCAAAGAAGATGATGATGTAATAGTGAACAAGCCTCATGTCTCAGATGAAGAGGAAGAAGAGCCTCCTTTTTATCATCATCCCTTTAAACTCAGTGAACCCAAACCCATTTTTTTCAATCTGAATGTGAGTATCAGTGTTTATGGACTGATGAAACAGCACAACTTACAGAACTGTTTAAACAAAATTCGAGTAGAATTTAGTTGTTTAATTTTTGGATTAAGTACTGTGGGAAGTAATGAAGTATTTCAGGTTACATTAAAAATACTGATTTTTAATTAAGAAACACTTTATTTTTTAGATTGCTGCAGCAAAGCCCACTCCACCAAAAAGCCAGGTGACATTAACAAAAGAATTTCCTGTGTCATCTGGATCTCAACATCGAAAAAAAGAAGCAGATAGTGTTTATGGAGAGTGGGTTCCTGTGGAGAAAAATGGTGAAGAAAACAAAGATGATGATAATGTTTTCAGCAGCAATTTGCCCTCTGAGGTAAGTAAGAGGTCTATTACTTATTTCTCCTTTTTTATACCTGAATCTGCCATTTTATTGTTATTTTATATCTGATTTGGATTCTGTTTCACTCTTCTTAGGGCCGGGTTAAACGGCAGGGCCGGGTTAGACGACAGATGAAACAACCCGCAGCTTCTCATTTGACAGTAACTCGATGCAATTCACTTTGTGGAACCAAGCCACAAAGTGAAAAGCATCGAATTGCAGAGAACAGTGTTATCACATCCCTACCCGACATTGGGCCCTCCTTGCACTTGTGGGAAGGTAGCCCAAGGTACAACTATTTAGCATCACGTTTTGCTTCAAGGCTCTATAGCTCTAGATTTTGGTGGTAGCAAAATTACCGGGTGGAGGGATTGAGTGGAGAGAGGCAGATCCTCAGGTTCAACACAAGAACTGGATTGGAAAAGGTCATTGTAGGCTGTTGTGATCATCTTGGATATATAGCCCATTGCCCTTAAATAATGTTGTTTTATTATTATTAATATTATTATATACTGGGTTGTTTGTCAGATAGCCTTCAATTTTAATAATTTTCCCTCCTGCTACCTTGGCCCTTTTGAATTCTTGTGTTTAACCTAATGTTCAGCCTTGGTACTCCAGTTCCCTTCTCCTTCCCCTTTTGCTACTGTTAAAAGTTGGAGAAGTGGAATTCACACCCTGAAATTTCCAAGAGGCTTTAGTTGTATCTTGTCAAAATGACGCAGTAATAACACCAAGTGTCAAAACAACCCCATTAAAATGCCGCCTGATTAAGTAATGTGCTGCTAAATATAGTGCACATGAAAACAGCAAGACTGTATATATATGTAAATATATATATATATATCTGTATCTTTGTATGTATCTCTGTATCTGTACCTTTGCTGTATCTTTTAATAAACAGTTTACTTTTATTTAACTTGTTGTGCAAAATCACGCTTGGGGGATCTGGGAGGGTGGAGACTTACTAGGGGGGGTGGGAGTTTTATTGAATCGTAGACTAGTGATCACCTCTTGCCCTTGGTTTCCAAATCCCAGATACTTGTCCAAGGACTGGACTAGATAATTGATGCCCTAGCAGTGTGGGGCTGCTTTCCCACTTCTCTTGTAGTTCTGGGATGCGTAGGTCAGAGAGACCTGTACTCTTCACCTTCAGGTTCATTGGCCAAATCATCTTCCACTAAACACCTTCAATATTACAAATCCTATTATAAAATCAGAAAGTGAACAGAACCCAAATCAGAAACCTGTTGATAGCTTCCCCTCATCCCCCTGAGCTATTCATGGGCAACATTTTCACTTTTATTTTTTTTTTTGATGACCCGCGCGGCATAAAAGGGAGCAAGTTCTGTATAATGAAGCTGGACATGGTAACTAGCCAGTGCAACTTACAGACATGGTAGTGTTCTGTAATTACAGGGGGTTCAACAATTGAAGCAAATTATACCATCACCAGTGGTGGGGGGAGAGCTGGTTTGGGCAGTATTTCAGTGAAATGAATAGCTCAGTTGCTGTTCCCAAAATTAGGCTATCTGCACATTTCAAGAGATAAAGCTTAAATTGACATTTGCCACTGACTTAAATATTGAGGTAGCTGACTATAAACCATGGTGAGAATAGAACAAAACTAAGAAGTTTTGATACATGTACTTTTAGTAATTTCAGTGTAGATGTTTAACAAAGGGCTGGAACAAGACAAAGGGAGAGTCTATATATAAGAAAAATTTTCCAGTGGAATGGAGCCCTATTGCAGAGTTCAAAGGAATTTTCCCGAGAAGATAAGTGGCCATAACTATTTAAAGTTGAAAATGAGGAAAGTGCTTAGTGAATCCTGGTTATGCTTTTTGATGGAATTTATGTATTTGAAATTCAGCCATTTTAATTCCTAACACTGGTCTTTTAGCCTTGTCTGCATAAAAGATGAATGTCAGATTTTAATTAAAAGTTGGAATTATTCCAAAGAAATTCCATGGGGGGAGGTCAGTACTCAAATTTTACAAAAAAAAAAAAAGTCTTTTTATTACAGCAGGAGAAAAAAAATCATATTCAGAAGACCAAGTGAAGTAGGTATCTCCTGTTGGAGCGTACAACTATTTGATGTCCAAACTCTAGTTTCTTAGAGTAGATTCAAAAGATATATAGGTTAATTTTAATGCTAAACAAAACAGTCCAAGATTTTAGGAAAATGGACAGGATTATGTTTTGCTTTCACATCTCTGTACTTTTTTATCTAGCAATAATATTAAAACACCTAGAGGAAATGTTCACAATATATACTGTGGCAGTTGAGTACTTACTGAATGTTCTCTATATACCAGTGTTTACTGTGGATCACTATTGGTGAAATTACGGGTGTATTGACCCTTTCAATTCCCTATAAGGGGTTGTGAAATAAAGGTTTTCTAGAATAAAGGGAAAGTATTTTTTGACCTATCAATCTTTTTTTTAAAAAAATGGAATTTATGATTATTTTATGAAATACACAAAGATCACAGATTTGGTATCTCTGAGGACCAAATCAGCTTTGGTATAATCCTTAACACCAACAGTTCTCTCGCACATGCGTGCTAACTGACATAAGTATGAGGGGATAGACGTGGCTGGATCAGCATAAATCCATATCTCACGGAGCACCAACTCACCAGACCGTGCCTTACTGTCATAGCATCGTCTTCCTACTCAGCAACCAGGCAGCAGCATCCTCAGTAAGAAAGCAATGACTGCAGAATTTTGACCATGTTTCTGTGAATGTGATTTATAAACAAATCAACAATGCTGGAAAACTAAAGTTTAAAAAATTGTCCTGGGGTCATTCATTCTTGGTAATAAAGTCATTAGCAAAGGCACATTGGGTGGAAGATTTAAATGTAATCTTTGGCATAAAATTTCCATGGGTTTACTCTCAATCATAAATGTTTTAGATTTTCAGAAAGACTTCTTTTAAGGTCTTGTGCAAGGTGATTTGCCTACATGTTAAGATGATTTTTGTCTCCAGCAGTGTGCTTGGTTTATATTATTGAAAATATGTCCACATGTCCATGGAAATACAATTCTCTTATAAAATTCTCTGAATTTATAAAGTTTAGGAAAGCTAAGTCCTCAGGGAAAGATAAACTTTTTAATTGGAAATTAAACATACAGTGTTTGGCAGTGCTAGAATCTGTACCTAGAGCACTGATAGTCATTCTTAGATTCTCCCAGGTGATAAACACCAGATTTCACTGACAATTTTAATAGATTACTTTTTTCTACTTTATACTTTTATTTCACTGTTACATTTTATTTAGACTAAGTATGTATTAATAGTTGCTCTAGATAACTTTATGTATCATAAAAAGAATAATCACTTTAAAAGAAAACATTCTGTATTTAGTGTGGCTTTTGTTTTTGTAGTTTGTTACTTTTATATGATTTTGCTAAATATTTTTAAATGTTTTATGTACAGGTCAAACTTCTTATGACTAAAAATTTTATATTTTCTAATTTAGGGTGTCTGCAATTTCTTAAGTAGAAAAGAATAATTTTTATGTTATAGGAGCTTTTCTTATCTTGAATAACCCCCATCTAACAATTTTCTTAAGCTCATTTAAAAATCATTTTATTAGTTTTCAAAGAAGTACTTAACTACTTGTTCTATATGTGTTAACAGTTGGCGTCATTAAAAGGGTGAAGCAAATTAATTTAGGATTTTTTTGAGTGAGAAATACACCCAGAATACAGATGCTACATTATTATAACTTAGGTCATGATTTGTATGTTATGTGTTGTCAGTTGATTTATGCATTTTATTATCCCTGACATCTTTTTTGGTTATAAAGGAAGTAGTAGTCTATTGCTGAAGTAGAAATTTAAAATAACTCGGATAGACTTTTATTAAGACACTTTTGTATAGATGTCACCTTTTAGAACAGTTCTCAGGGAAAGGGAAATTAAATTCCCCCCCACTATAGTACTTAGAATATTATTAGCAATCATAATTAAACTTTATACATTAGATAAACAGTCTATAGTATATTAGTGTATATAATTGGCATGTTGATCACAACTCAGTAACAATATTTTATGGGATTTAAGATTCTCATTTTCCCATTTTTTTTAGAAGGGCTTTTTAGTGTCATTGATACCTTTCACACATTCCTGTTTCTGAGCAATATTTAAAAGACAAACGCTCCACTGTATTGTATAGTGTAATACACACTAAATACACGTACACCCTGTAGTCCAATATAGTAGTTAGTAACCACTGAAAAATCGCGTCTTAATTGCACTAGGCATTTTTCAAGCATTCATTAGCTGTCACTAAAGAAAACTGTATTAAACAGTGTTGTGTTACCTCTGAAGGGTAGCTGTGATATTTTAATAATATAACATTTGGTTCAGTCCTTAATTGCTTTGGGGATTATAGTTGACTTCTCATGCATTATTGCACATCCTGAGTTTCCTTGAAAGGCTAGCAATATGCTTTTTGATGCAAACCTCTGAGGATCCTTAAGAGGTTAAGGTAATCCTGATTCTATTTTGAGTATATTCAGGTTTAAGAAATTAATACAAAATTAAGTCTTTTTCCTATTTGGTAATACAGTTCTGACATGAACTTGCAGCTCACTTGGTAAGTCTGCTGAGGAATACATGAAGTTGTATTACCTCAGGAAAAAAATTAGTAGTTTTAGCTAAAAAGTAAGTTTATATCAAGGTTGCCAACTATATTAAAATTCTTTTCAGAGTGAGATGTGAATTTAAGGTAAAATTAACAAAATTGGAATGAAGTTTCATAGTGGGGATATAGGATGAGGCATTTAGGTTGTCTGCTTACTCATTGAAGGCTTAAAGAGAAAAGTATGAAAATACAAAATGTCTTCAGAAGAATGAACTCACAGATGTGTGTATATTCATTTGCTTTTCAATTGGGACAATTTTATTCTAGAAAAGTTGGTGTTTTCAGAGCCATCTTAAGTACATTTTTATGGCTCAAAATATCTCCTATGAGTTTAGAATTTTTAGAATAAATTCATTGAACCTAGATATCCTAAAATTTATAGATTGCTATGAAACGTAGAGTAATTCTGGCAAGGTTAATGTGACAGTACTTGAGGTTCATAGGCCTTCAAAAACTACATCTATAATTCTGACAGTTTCAGGAAACATCTGTGGTAGGCTAAAGGAATGGAAATTTCAGCCTTAAATCTGTGGCCCCATTTAAATTTCTAGCATTCAAGCAGAATTTTCAGTCAAAATTGAATATAGTACTTTTTTAGTGTTTTGAGTCTGACTTAGCTATACCCCAAAAATGTTCTAATGAGCATGCACAATTTACTAAGTTGCATAAGAAATGAAGATCTTTCATTTCACAAGATCTATAAACATTCTAATAAAATTACAGAATGAATTGAGTTTATTTTCTCTTCATTTTCAAAAGGCGGTATATAAAAACATATTTATATGAAAGTGTTTAGCTAAAGGGGTATTAGGTGATTCAGCAAGTTAACAATGATGCAGTTAAGGTATGTAAAGGAAGATTAGTAATCTTTACATAAAAGACTTAATTATTCTCTCAGCCATATACCTTTCTCTGTTTTAAAAGAAGTTATTTCATATGTTGTACATAGTTAAATTGCATAGTCTTTTAAGAAAAATTCTCAGCTGTTAACTTCTGGACTTATATATCCATGCAGTACCTACTAATCATTCTAGGTATATGAACAAAGGGAAAGCCAAAAATGAATTTTCTTGGGTGAAATAACTAGAAAATCTTAGGCTTAAGTCATTAGAAGAAAAATATCAAGAGTTTGTGAACTGATAAAAATCAGCCAGAGCTCTTAATGTTAAAAATAAAAGTATCAAATACTTACTTGATCAGTTTTCCTTCTGTAGTTGAGCCTTCACAAATCTGACAATTTGGGAGTTAAGGTTAAAGATTGCCTTAAATTAAAATGTGTATAAACTGAAGATGCATTTATATAGTGAGCATATTAATTGAAGAGATTTGAGTTTATAACATCAAACTAAATCAGTGAACAACCACCAGAAGTAAAGATGTGCAGATGAGTAAAGCAGAGATAATTAATGGTAATGGTTTTCTGCTCGCTTAAACAAGAACCGTATTGTTTTGGAAGTTTATGTTAATCAGGAAAAAATGAAAACTGCCAATAAGTATGAAAAATTAATAGTCAAAAAAATTGAAAAACTTAACCAGTTTACTATCAATGATTTCATTAGTGGTAGGCTACGGATACTTCTCAGTAGAACTTCGTATAATCGTAATTTTATAGTAGAAAATAGAATGAGGTTGTGGTTTGAATTTAACTATTGCCTTTTAATAACTTTTAGTTTACCTTAAACCTTATCTACTTTTCAAGGTTAACCTTTTTGAGTCTTCTCTCCACAAGATTATTAATATGTGACCTTTACTTTTTTTTTTTTTGATGTGGCAATGGAAGAGAGAGTACATTTTGGGATTTAGGGTTTCTATTGTAATTTGAGAAAATTATCTATGTTTTCTTTCTTAGCCTGTGGACATCTCTACAGCAATGAGTGAGCGGGCACTTGCTCAGAAAAGACTCAGTGAGAATGCATTTGATCTTGAAGCCATGAGCATGTTAAATCGAGCTCAGGAACGGGTATGTAGCAATTTGAATGTCTACTTGAAATTTTCACTAACTGGATGGTTGTGACATAAAGTCTATGACAAATTGTTGAAATTTAGGTCCTTGAAAACTAAGGAAATAATTTAGCTACGCTTATTTTAAATAAAACTGATTTGGGTCTTGATCATTCTTTAAATGTTGATGTCTTGGGTGGCAGGAACTGTTTCTTGAAAGAATAAGAAAATTTCCTGCTCCTGTAAGAGTTTGTAATTTGATGTATAAAAATATCCTAAGTGCTCCCACTTAACCCTATTGAAGTACAGGTACTCTTATTAGTTCCTACTTTCCAACCAAGGAAACGGAGGGATGAAGTCACAAAACTTAAGTTGGGGTGCTGGGCTTTAATCCCAGGCAGTCTGAGTCCAGAGTCTACATTGTTAACAATGGGCATCTCCTTTTCTCCTTTCTTTCTGTTGGTGGAGCTATAAGGAACAAATAGTACATGTTCAGACAGATAGGAGAATACATTGTTTGATAATACCATGTTTTCAGCACTTTGAATGAGAAAATACACTTTAACAACTGATACTTAACTGTCACAGTAAATGATGGTGATTGATGGTAGTGTACTTTTGAAGGAAAGCTGTTTTATATGTTTGAACAATTTGCTGTTTTTGTTACTCTTTAGGCATATATTTTGAATTTATTCTGGATTTATAATACCTCAGAGGAAGGAAGTAATTAAAAACTAATGTCAGACAGTCATGACATTTATTAGGATGCATTTATGTGAGATACTTTTCAAGGCTTTGAGTCTTCTCCCTACTTTATGAGTTGGTGGGCATCCTTTGCTTTATGCACTCTGTTCTGTAGTTTTTATGGATCATGTGATACTTTCAAGAATGAATATTATTATCATTATGCTTTTTAGTTGTTAGGGATATATTTAAGATTTTGTTTTATTAATTGGATCTGCTGAATGTCGTTAAACTTTTGTTCAGAATGTTCAGGAAAACTTAAAATATGTATAAATTCAGTATTTTAAAAGTTGAATATTTAAGTCTATTCAGACTTTTCAGAACTAGGTAAACCGATTACATTTAGTGAATTAAGTTGTTAATACCAATGGTGTTTTAACTAGATAAGTAATTTTAGTTAGTGGGAGCTACTCCTGAACTTTCTTTTTCCTTCAGATTGATGCCTGGGCTCAGTTGAACTCTATTCCTGGCCAGTTCACAGGAAGTACAGGAGTACAAGTTCTGACACAAGAACAGTTGGCCAATACTGGTGCCCAAGCCTGGATTAAAAAGGTACACATATGCAAATACAAAATTGTCTTAGTGAAATTTTTTTAGAAAATGTTTATTAAAAATGCACTAAGAACGTCTAACCAGTTTTGAGTAAATTTGCTGTGTGTATGTACTCCAGGATGGACACTGAAGATGGACCTGATTCATGGGACAATGGCAAATGTAGAAATATGGCTCAAGAGCCAGTCAGTTTATATCCTGGGTTATTTTTGTTATTACTATTGCTGGTTTTTGTGGGGGGTGGTCTTTTTTAAACTGTGCTTTGGATGTTAACAGTGTATATCTCAGGTGCTGTTCAGAACATGGCCACAACTCCAGTTGACCTACTAATCTAATGATTTCAAAGCAGTGGTTCTCAAATTTTTTCTCATGGGATGCTTTATTACAGGTTTATTTTTGGTGGCTCACTACCCCCAAGACCCCTTTACCATCCTAATTTTCCATTCCTCTGCCCTTTTCCCTTCCTTAATGCCTGTGCCCTCCTGTAAGTTCCTAGGCCCCGTTCCCGATCCCTCTTGTCATCTCCAGCCCCAGAGTCCCTGTGGTTGTCAGCTGTGCTTACAGCAAGTTGTTGGGAGACCCCAGTATTATCCCCGCATGTGGTGATCTTCCCGTGGTACGGACTGCAAGGGTTGGAGTGGGGCGGGGGATTACTGGAGCACTGATTGGGGGTGGTGAAGGGTGGTGAAATGGGTGGGTTGGGAATGGAGAATACTATCTGTGGACCATCATTCAGGCCTGGTGGCCTCTGGTGATCCACAGGCTCAATTTGAGAACCACTGACTTCATGGAAAACCAGGTTATTATAAGACCTGAATTCAAGGGAGAGGACGGACATCTTGTGCTGTGAAGATGTAGGTGCACCTGCTTTCAGATTCCTGCAGTGATACCTGTGAAATCCACCTACGGCTGCCTCATTGTTGGGGGAGTCTTAGGTGGTTAAGAAGGGCTTTCTGAAGAAATACATTCTGGTGAAGGAATGTGGTTTGGTTGGATGGGTGGTGGGAGATTTGTTTCAGGAGTGCTGGCAGCATAGCAGTGCTGAAACTGGGAGGCTGCGTGGTCTAATGGATTTGGGAAGGTTTCTTTATCCTGCTGTACTCCTGACTCCTTTTGTGATGGGCAAGTAATTACTTGGAATTTTAGTCTTTGAGTGTCTTTTGGAGACACGTTCTTATTACTGCCTCACAGGGTGGCAATCAACTATGTGATGGTTACTTGTAGAGAAATGCCATGAGTGCCAGTGATTGAATAGAATTTGTGAAAAATGAGATACATTAGTTGCTTTGGGCCTTTTAATCTCATAACATTTATTTCAGTTTGATAGCATTACTTCTGGTAATCCTCTTATTAACAAATTAATATTAAAACTATATTCTCACTTTGCTTGCCATTTGGATTTTGGAAATAGTTGCACTAATTATGTATAGATAAGTATATGGCCAGATTCATTAAAAATACACAATTTATGTAATTTGCTAGGGGGCGTTGTTGAATATAAGTAGATGGCAATCTAGGAAAATACTTTTAAGGTTTGCAATAATTTTATACTAATTTTATATTACAGTATTTAGATTATGAAAATGAATTCATGTACTATTTGAAAAATGGCTTGCATCCTTTGGAAGAAATTAATACTTTAATACAATTTAATACTGTTTAGAAGTTGAGGGAATACTCTATCAGGGAGTTAGACGTGAAGCTTTGTGGGTGTTTTGGCGTATAATTAATTAGTCATGTAAATTATTAGGTGGAAATTTCTGAAGGGGGTTTCATTACACAATTTTGGACTTCATTTCTATAGTGTTGGTCCGTAAACTCCCCCCTTTTTTTAAAAACAAATCTCTTAGTGATACAATTGTGTCCCTATAAACATTTAAAAAAAATTATTAGCCTTGTAGGCAGTCCACAGATTATAGAGTAATTCACATTTTAAACGTAAATAATTTTTGATATTATATGAGAAAGATGTGTTCGCCAGATCAAATCTGAAAATAATTACAAAAGAATATTAGTATCAATTAAGGAAGGAAGATATTATTTCTAAAAATGAGCCACCACATGAGGAAAAGTCATTAGGTAACTGAAAACTGAGCATTGATTTTCACTGTTAAGTATCACAAATCTTCCTGTGTTTAGAAAACTTTCAAATGATAAATTAGTACATAGTCCAACATATATATTAAAAACCACATTGAATGCCAGCTTTCTCTGTGTTCACTTTAGTTTGTTGTGTAGTATATTCTTAAATGAGAGAGAATAAGTGTCTTACCAATATTACTTGTTAGGAAAACATTTTTAAATAGTTAATTGATTTAAAAGGACCTTTATTTTCTAGAATGAAATGATTTGGACATGACCTGATAAATATTGTTCACTATTGTAGTCTCGTTAGCTTTTTTGGTGAACTGTATACACTCTGGGGTAAAGAGACAGAAGATGCTAGAAAATGAAAACAAAAGTTGGACACCTGGGTTACTTGAGGATTTGTATTGTACTCTGCACAGTTGCCCTTTTTTTTAGGAGTGTTGCCTGGAAAAGAGGGGCGGAGGAACCTGGAAGTAAGTAAAAGTCATTCTAGGTGTGTAGCATCAAGGCAGTTGATATCCCAGCATCAGCTAACTTTTCTCTTTATACATCTACACTGCATGGCCTGCACCAAAAAAGGAACTGAACCAGGGGTATGTTTTTACCTCCACAGCTGCCTCCTTCCATCAGAGCACCTTGTTGAACTTAATGTCTAGCCACGCATCATTGGCTTGTTTTCTCCCCAGCATATAATTAAAATACTGGGAAATAAGATACATTTTTACTGCTATGTAAGAACAAGATTTAAAAAATTAAGCATTAACTTATCAATACAGGAAATTAATGCATACTACTCAGAAGCTACCAAAATTTTTTACTTTCTCTTCCTATTGATAAGTTAATGAAGTTTGCCAAAGAATGTAAATCTGAAATTTAACAACAGGGGGAAATAAAGCATGATTTGGAGATTTACAAATTAAAAAAAAAAAAAGCCATAATGATCAACAGAATTCAATAGTTGTATCTATGGATGCCCTTGTAAAAAGTGGTATCCCATATCTTACAGCGTAAAATTAAGTGACTGTTGACTTGTGCTCATCTATATAGCTGTGCCTCTTATGACATTAAGTGGTTTGCTGCTTTGATGGAAATTATGGTTCAGTGGGTTGGATACAAGAGAGATGACTGTTCACAGAATAACCTGTGAACTTTCACCCCTCTGTATGGAAACTTGTTTCAGGGCCAAATCCTTGTAGCTGTCTTCTTGCCCCGGTCAGTGCCAGCCCTACTATTCACAACACTGCTGCTACCGAGGCCTAGGTATGTAAACATTTAAGGAGTTTTTTAAAAGTCTTTTAACATCAAGCTAGGTTTTAAAAGAATTCAAGTTCAGTTTGGTATAATTATAGGGTATTTTGTGTGATTGTCTTCCATTAATGGCTGTGTAACTTTAAAGAGTTATCTTTTTTGCTTCATAGGGATTTTCTTAGTAAAGTATACTTGCTTTATGGCAGAATGGGGAAGAAAACTGGGTGATAACATTATGCTGCTTCAGTGTTCAAACTATTTCTAAATGATTTCTGGGCTTTATTCATTAACTAGGTACACCTGGGACAATATTATTGACTGTTTTAACATTGCCTTCTTTTTATTTTGCAAGCTAAGAAGAGATACCAGTGAACCTAAATAGTGGACGAAAACAGGAGTGTTCTAATTTTTTTATTTTTGGAGGGGGGCATGAGGGCCACTGTTTTAAAACTGCCTTATTCGACTTTCAAAATACTACATTTTGTTAATGTGAAAATAACCAGAATACACACAGTGTAATATGTATATATGTATAGAAGCATTTAAATTTAATTCTAATAATTATAACAGATTTAGAAGTAAATTAAGTTGTGTTTTTTTTTTTTTCAAAGTTAACACTTGAGTTTGTGGTCAAATTCTAATTGTAAAATGGGGACATTTTACCTTTCTTTCTTTGGATAGGATCAGTTTTTAAGAGCAGCCCCAGTAACTGGAGGAATGGGAGCCGTTTTGATGAGAAAAATGGGTTGGAGAGAAGGAGAAGGATTAGGAAAAAACAAAGAAGGAAATAAGGAACCTATCCTAGTTGATTTTAAGACAGACCGAAAAGGTAAGAGGTTTTTTTTTTTTTTTTTGAATGTTTATCGAGCCTCCTTCAACATTTAGGGTTTCATTACTGTACTAAAGTCTTTTGATGTCAGTGATCCTGAAGTGAAGGTACTTCCTCTGGTATACCTGTAGCTGTTAGTGAAATGAATTGAACCCATTTTCAGCAGTTTACATGGACAGTTATTTTGAGCCTTTGAAAGGAAACTTGGGTCTTGTTGTTAAATGTGGAAATGTGCACATATTAAAATTCTAAGTTTCCATATTGATAAAATGGAACTAGTTTTTTTTTTTTCTCTTGACAAGGAACATGTTTGGTTTTATTGCTGGATTTATTTTTTCTTCCTCAGATAATTTATCCCAAATATTTTCCTTATTTCCTGTTAGAGTGTTTTATCTTTATATACCCATTTTGCATGTTCCTCTTTTTTAAGCTCAGTCTATGTAACTTCCATTTAGTTGCTATAGTTTATATATATATTTACTGCCCACATGTAATAGCCAACTGGTAGCTTTTAAGTAATCTCTTCCCTTGGAATCTAAGTAGAATCACTTGGTGTTCTTGGCACACTGATTTCAATAGCTTAAGCCTGAGTAACCACTTGTAAAACTGGAATCTTTTTCTTTAATCAAATATAAAGTTAAATTGAAGTTAATGCAATTAAATTTTCTTATCTTAGTGAATTGGGAAGCCAGTGAGCTACCAAATAAGTATTTTTTTAATGTTTTGCATCAGAATTTCTATATTGTCATTCATATAGAATGCTGTTATTCAGATTGGGAAGAATTTATTCCAATAATGATATGCAAAAGTAGGCTGGAAATAACACGAGAGTCATCCTATGATGGAGCATTAATTCAATCCTAATTATTTGTGCTGTGATTATGTCACAGTTATATTTCTTATACAAGTTGAGTAGATTCTTTATTCATAAAACATGGTTAATAGTAGAAGAAAAGCATTGTGGGATGCTTTAAATTCCATGGGACATACACTTTGGAATTGGAAAACATGGTTTGGTAAGCATACTAAAGGAATTAAGAAGGGATTGGTTGAAGAATTCCCCTTAGGATAAAGGGAAGTTGGAGGAAAATACTACTAAACCCCTTTGCAAAAGGAGGTATTGCAGAGATGTTATGTTTGTCTTTTGAAATCTTACATTTGACAAAAGGTTTTGTTTGCTGGGGAGAAAAGCCAACCCCTTAATCCTTAAGCGATAGTCTATCTCCTTTTTTCTTTTTTGGTGGCCAAAAACCTTCATGTTTTTGGGAATATAACATTTTTAAGAGATGGAATATTTTTAGGAATCACTTGCGTTAAATTCTTACATATAAATCAAATATTTAGGAGCTTCAGGGTATTTGAATAGAAAGTGTGTATCTGTAAAATACACAGCATAATAGTGATACAGAAATCAAGCTGCTGAGATTTTATTTAAGGCATGGATTGAAGTTCAGGTTCCTAAGCATGGTATCTTTGTTGTGCTGCGTTATAATTTAAAATATTTTGAAATTTACCCAGTGAACATTGTCCTTTTTTCTTTAAGGTCTTGTTGCAGTAGGGGAAAGAGCACAAAAGAGGTCTGGTAACTTCTCTGCGGCAATGAAAGATCTGTCAGGTGAGAGTACTTTCAAATTTCTTCTAGTCCCACTTCCACTTTGAATTAATAGTTTGTTGCCAAAGATGGTAGAAATAATTTATAACTGGTTATTTTGTTTCTGCAGGCAAGCATCCCGTGTCTGCTTTGATGGAAATCTGTAATAAGAGAAGGTGGCAACCACCTGAATTTCTCTTGGTCCATGATAGTGGCCCTGATCATCGCAAACATTTTCTCTTTAGGGTAAATATGAATTTCTGCATTTAATTATATATATTAATTTGATGACTTAATGTTAGAGGGTGAAGAATAAGCATCTATATGATGACAGTATATATTGTGGGCTGGGGGCTGGCTATTATGTATGGATAGAGTGGTGGGGTTTACCAAAAGGCACTGTAGTGTGCTTTAATGTGACTTGTTAGTATCTTATTTTTAAACAATTTTGGAGAAAGATGTGGGCAAAAGTCTGATGAGCAATGTTATCTTCTAGTGGAATGGGGAATAAATTCATACTTTTAATCAGATTTTTTGTAGTCCCTTTTCCCAATTGAGTTGCTCCTGGGTTGAGATTAATTTATAGTACGGGTTTATAAGTTATTTTTCTAGCTTTTAGTGAAAAAATACAAAGCTAATAGATATTAAAGTTTGATGCTGTTCTTATTGTATGTTTTTCTTGAATAGGTATTGAGAAATGGAAGCCCTTACCAGCCCAATTGTATGTTTTTCTTGAATAGGTATTGATAAATGGAAGCGCTTACCAGCCCAGCTTTGCCAGCCCTAATAAGAAGCATGCTAAAGCCACAGCAGCTACTGTGGTTCTTCAAGCAATGGGCCTTGTACCAAAGGACCTCATGGCTAATGCCACTTGCTTCAGGAGTGCCTCACGTAGATAGATTGAGGTTTTATATTAATCATTTCAGATAATTTTACTCTGCATCAAAATGTATTTCCTCTTTAATGTTGTAAATATTTGGCAATTTAAGACATTGTGTAAAAAAGCAATCTGTACAAACATCTCCAGGCTTTGATTTTTGTACCATGGAAATTGTATTTAACCATACAGGGTTTTGGTATGTTTATATTGTTTACCTTAGTGATGTATTTGTTTAAGTGGCTAACATCCAAACGATTGTTTGAAGGCATCCGTAATCTTCAGTGTGGAATGTTAAATAACGCTTTTATACTGTATTTTGTACTATGATGTAACTCCCCTTCCTTATGGCTAGGCTGCTGTAACACTTGCCTGTAATCAGTGAAGGGCTGTGCACCTTGTACTAGTACTAGTTCACAATGGGTTCTGCTGGACAGATACTGGGCCAGTGTTATTGAGGAAATAAAGCAAGATCTGTTCCACAGGGCTTATGCCACCATCTCCCCTTAAAATTTTGTAGAGGTTATTAAAAAAAAGTGGTATGTTGTGTGATGATCAGCACTAAGTCCTGCGTTCCCGTGAAAGCCACTTGGGCCATGAGAAGGGAGTTAAAATCAAGTCTGACTAGAATTCTACTGCAGAGGCCAAGTACATTTAGTATGGCATTGAGTTGTGATATAGTTCTACTTTGATGTGCATTTTGAATTTCAGCTACACCTAGATAGACGTAAAATTAAAATGCTGTAACCAACTTATCTAATAAAATTGGCACCCAGCCACTATTTTGTTGACTATGAGAAAGTTTAAGTTTATGTTAATTTTTAGGGTCTAATAGAAAATTTCATGTGTATTACAGTGGTATTCATATGCTATGTCTCTAAACTTTATTTTCAAAAGCTTAAGGCCCAAATATAAACTTCTCTGGAATAAATGTGGTGGTTTATTTTTTCGATTACAAAGTGAACACATACTTCTTCACTAGATAGTATTTCTTTACCCAATGTTTTAGATTTCTAAGCACTTTTATTTAAGAACATTTTGTTACACACACACTCACACACACACACTCACACACAAATACCTGCAAGAACATTAAGTATACTTGACCATGACAGCTGAGCATACTTTATAACTCCAGCACTACTATACGGAACACAAAATCCTTACCCAAATTAACATGCAATTATAAATAAAGCCAAATTTTAGTAAATTTGCGACTAGAGGAACTGTAAATCAGTAGGAAAGCCACTAAAGTTTAAAAGCGCCTACAACCTTTAATCCTTGGTAAACTGGTAAATAGTTTGTCCTGATATCATTAGTTACAATATGGTGAGGTGCTTGCTACTAGGTTAAGCCTCAATTTCCCATTTGGCAAGGAAATGCGGACATTAATTTGTAGCAGTTTATAACTAGGGATATAGAATTTTCCAAGTTATTTGAAGGTTTCAAAGGAAAGTTATTTTAGCATCTAATCTGCAAAATAGTAAAAATATTTAAAATCTTAATCCTGCTCAGTGCATGTTACAAAAAAGTTTATGAACATTTGAATACTTTAAAGTTCCGTTCTTTTTAAATTCCAAAATGAACTTTAAAGCCAAAGGTATAAGAATCTTGAATTTCCTTGCTTAGAAGGCTTTTTTTCCTCAAAGATTCCTTTTAGGCTTACTGTGGTGCTCAGGGTCTCCAACTATAATAGTAGTCATTCATTTCCACATGTCGTAAAGATGATTTCCCCAGTGATGGTATTTGACTAAGTTGATCTAGAGTCTTGGGGTGCAACCCGCAGCTGGCAAGCTCCTCATGAACAGTTTCCTGTAAAAATTTGTATTACAAGTCAATAAAGCATTTGAACAGATCCTAACCTCCACATAGACCGGCAAAATGGCTTTTTTCTGTTTATACGGTAAGAGGTGGTAATTCTCATCAGCAGAAGCTGACCCTAAGAATTTCTGCTTTGTGACAGCAGTTAATTACAACCTTTAAATAAAAATATGTGCAAAGTTAAAACGAATAACTTAAAGAGATCGGGCAACATCAAGGATTTGAGAGGACAATGAAATTATGACTTGGCTTTTCTTCTGGAAGTAGTTCTTGAATTACTGTTGAGTGCTATATCCTTAATTCATAAGATCAACCTCATAGAATGGTTTACACACATCATCCCTTCCTCTTAGTACTTACAATGGACAGTGACATCTTACAGACATTTCCTCCAGCTAGTTTGAGGACACTAGTTACAACTAACCTGTTTATGATCATTTACTTACCTTATTTAGAACTTCATCTACTGGTGGGCTGATATTAAATACAGCAGTTGGCTCATGTGTAAACAGGCCTGCAGAAAATGACCCACTCTGTGAAGATTTGAGTAATGTCATCACAGAATGTAGAGAATGAGGCATGACTGGACCTGTAATCTCCAAACTAAATTGATCTTTGTATCCAGAAAGAGCTTGTGTCTTCACATTTACACTTCTTGCCTAAAGTTAATGAAGAAATGGTTACCTAGCTAAAATGTTCAGTAACGTTTCATTTGGGTTTTCTACTCTTTAATAGTTAATGGATCAAAATTAGTTCCTAAGACATCAAAAGAATATTATGTAAATGTATCATTAGTAAATTCTCAACTCTCCAGCATCCTCTCCAAATAATGGCACTGCCTGTTTAAAGTACATTGTACCACAATATAACTTTTAAAATATTTAGTAACATACTTTCAATGCAGAATATTGAAAACACAAAATTGATTGTTATTAACATAGTATATATTTACATTTATAATTTTCTCAACAATATGGATGTAAAGTTAATCTTTTCACTCATGATCCGGGTTTTGAGACTTATTACACTATTGGCTATGTTCTTTCATTACTTAAGATAGGAAACAAGATTAAGAAAATTTTCCTTCTGTCAAAAGGAAAATAAAGCGATTTTGCTTGCAAATTACCTAAGAAAAATTATTTTCATGTAATCCAAGTAAAACACTAATTCACATATCTTTATATAATTCCTCTGATAACAATCAGAATTTTCATAGGTAGGAAAGCAAAAGTGCAACAAGTGAAGATGCCAAGAGTTCTTACAAATCTGACCTTATGTAAAAGAAAAGTACTTTAAAAGTGCATTAGCCTTAAGCTTTGGAAACAGCCCAAATGCCCAAAAATAGATGACTGGATCAAGAAGATGTGGTCCATATACACCATGGAATATTACTCAGCATTCAAAAAAGATAAACACATGCAATTTGCAGCAACATGGATGGCGCTGGAAGGGATCATGCTCAGCGAAATAAGCCAAAAAGAAAAAGAAAAATACCGGATGGTCTCACTCATAGCAGGAATCTAGAAAACTTAAATAAGGGACCAGGAAAATGAATAACTATAAGAAAGTGAAAATCAAAATCAACAAAAAACTATGAACCAGAGACACTTTTTGGGGGGTGGGGGGTAGGGGGGAGGGATTGGGGTCAGAATGGGGCATTTGCAATTGTATGGGGGAATATAAAAATAAAATTTATTATTAAAAAAAAAAAAGTGCATTAGCCTTGTTAGGAATTGTTTTTACCTTAAGCATTTGCATGGTGGCACCTCGGAATGCTACAGGGGACAGGAGGGTTGGTGGAAGTCCTGCCTGGGCACCTGAGGTAGCAATTAAACTCTTACAGTTGATCAAAAAATTCAGCAACGTCAGCGTGTTCATTCCTTTTACCAACACAACAGACTCAGGTCTGTGATCCATTTGTACTTCATGTTTCTCTCTTCGCCTGAGATAACAATCAAGGAAGTTGCAAATGCAAATCCCTTACCAATAGGAAGAGCAATTGTCTAGATTCTGAGTCTCCTGGGACCCTACCCCACCCATTTCAAACTGGAAAATCTCTTTCTACCCCTTGTGACTGCAATTGTAAAGCACATGCCTAAATGAACATAGTTTCTATTTGATGAATTTACTGATTGAAAAACTAACAATTTCTAGAGTCAACAATAGGTTGTTTCAACAATTGTTGGTGAGGATACAGAGAAAAAGGAACTCTTCTATACTGTTGGGAATGTAGACCGGTCAGCTATGGACAATAGTAGGAAGTTTTCTCAAAACAGTGAAAATGAATCTACTGTATGACCCAGCAATTCTTCTTCTAAGTATCTACTCAAATACAAGAACACTAATTTCAAGGGAAATATGCATTCCTAGGTTCACTGCAGCGCTACTTACAATAGCCGAGCTATGGAAACCACCTAAATGCCCAAATACGGATGAGTGGGTCAGAAATACATGGTTCATTATACATTGGGATATGACTTGCCATTTGTGACAACATGGATGGAACTGGAGCAATTATACTAACTGAAGTAAGTCAGGAGAACAATACAGGATGGAGTCATTCTAATGTGGAATATAAAAACAAAGGGTCAGATAAAGCTAAACCAGTAATAAATCCTAGACCTGTAACTGTAGAACTGAGGCTACCAGACAGGTGGCGGGGCAAGGACAAAGTGAGGAGGAAGCACAGTGGATTATGATGGTGGGCTTGGTAGACTGACAGTAACACCATCGGAAAGAGGAGACCCTACACCTCTAAAGCACAAGGTTGTAAGGCAATGTTATTCCAATTAAAAATAAGGTGAGGGCCTCCCTTGGGGCCTAGGGATTGGTTAAATATCAGCACTATCCCCAGCCTCAGGGAGCTGACCTCTCCAGTCTCGCCCAGTGCTTCCCTTAGCAGTGTCTTTCAGTAAATCTGCCTGTTCTGGGGCCTCCTGGTGGCCTAGAGTTTAAGTCTCAGCAAAATCACCACTATGGTCTAAGTTTGATCCCCGGCCAGGTTGCTAACTCACATATTGTGTAGCAGACTTTTCCTGTCTTGCCTGCTGCTCCCCTTAGCAGTGTATTTCAGTAAATTCACCTGTTCTGCCCCCCACTCTGTTTCTGGTGAATTCTCTCATCACCCTGTCCCACCCTACCATAGCTCTGGCCTTCACCCCAGTTCTACAAAATAAGTATTTTAAAAATAAGGTGGGGGCTCATCTGGGCCCCTCCCAGGTACCTTATACCTGGGAGTCTTTATTCTTTTTCTTAAAATAAACTTTTCTAAGAAAAAAAAAAAAAAAAGGTGGTTCCCCCAACAAACTTAACCAAAATGAGTGCTTTAACTTAAAAAGGTTTAATAATAGTTGTACATAACTTATGGGTATTCAGGGGTTTGTAAATTAAGTCCACGATAATTAGTTTTAATATGGCCCTAATTTAAGAGTGTAGTGTAAAAAAAAAAAAAAAAAGAGTGTAGTCTATTAAGTAGTTACTTCTACATTAGTTCAATGGAAATTCTAATCACGTTTAACAGGAATTCAAAGGATACAGCTTGATGGACAGCATGTCTGGTTTTTTAATTTTATCTTGCACACCCATCTCTTCCAGCCAGGAAAAACTTTCTTCTTCATCTTCATCACTAATTGCTTGCTCCCTAGGAAATTACTGTAGTTAGTGAGAGTTCCATTCCACAAAGCTGTTTCCTCTACAAAACTACTGCAGTAAGTCCACAAGTCACTGGATGATGTTATAGGTTACTTGAATCACATACTCTCCATCTTCCAAGCTTGTTCCAGATGCTTTCTTCTCCTTATGGTCATTTTCTTTTAATAAGGGCAGAGAAAATTCAATACCTTCATGAGAAGAGAAAAAAAGTAGCTGTGCTTTTAATCTTGGAGAACTTAACAGGTATGTACTACTTTTAGAGAATAAGGGATTTGAAAATGATTAATTTTTACACTTGATCAATGGAAGCAGTAGCTTTTAAGCTTTCCTGATTGCTGCCCATAATACACAATATAGACACAACACTTCGAAACAATACATACTCTCAGAACGTGTGATACTCTTTCATAAAGTATATTCTACTTTCTTGTCAGTTTTTTAAATAGTGCTGTTTGAGTTTATGAAATTTTATGATCCAATATGAGCCAACTAGTTAGAAAATCACTTATTTAAAGGGTATAGGTAATTTATATTAGAATTTCTAGAAGAATATATTCAGATAGTGACTTTCCAGTGTTTAGAAATCAGAGAAAGGACCACCACTAATTTAAAGTTAAGTATAAGGGACAGCTTAAATAATTGCAGGAAGAAAATCAGAAGTAAAGCATTAAAATAATAAAGATAAAACTGGTAAAAGACAAAATTTTAGCTTTTAAGGAAAAAGTGTTTATATAGTGTTATTCTCATTGTAAACCTATTGTCTTACCTTCATTTTTCATAGCTTCTCTTATACCTCTAGTTGTAGGAGACATGAGAGCCGTGATTACATTATTTCCTGCTAATCCTGCTGCACGGAACAGGACAGTAAACTGGTATGTACAGACGTAGAAATAGGGGCAAAGTTTTGTCTTCAGCAGATTATATAGAGAAGTAAAGCTCACAGACCTATGAAACAAAAGACTTTTCTTTAGATGTTTTTAAACATTTAATGCAATACCAAAAATTTAAATTTGTTTAATTCAGTTTGTTATTCACCTATGTGATTTAAAACACAACATTTTTTTTTTAATATAATCAACATCAGACATTCTCTTTTATTTATTTATTTAAAGATTTATTTATTTATACAAGCACTGGGTACAGTCAGAAGCGCGGGAGGGTGAGAGAATTCACCAGAGCCAGAGCTGGGAGCAGAACAGGCAGACTGACAAAGTACACTGCTGAAGGGAGCAGCAGGTGGCAGGAGAGGTCTGCGCACCATGTGGGACACTCACCCGGCAGCCGGGGATCGAACTGGCGCTACAGAGGGTGCGAGCAGCTTCATAACCCAGCGCTCAACCGCTGTGGCACCGAGAAGGCCCCACAACATAAATATTAATGGTTTGAACTTTTTGCTGTTATATACAACTTGGCTTTCAAAGGACTGAAATTGTCACAAGCAACTAACAACTTCCTAATACTTAACAAATAGTGTCTATAACCTAAAAATTGCTGTCTCTTTAAACAAAATTTAACTGATAATTCATGCTGGCTTTTTTCCTGAGAAATTTCTGAGACAAAAGCCAGGGCCAAGAACATTAAAGAATTATGTGTGTGTGTGTGTATTTTTTTTTTAAAGATTTATTTATTTATTTATTTATTTATTTATTTATTCATACAAGCACTGGGTACAGTCAGAAGTATGGGAGGGTGAGAGAATTCACCAGAGCCAGAGCGGGGAGCAGAGCAGGCAGAAGGACCGAAGTACACTGCTGAGGGGAGCAGCGGGCGGCAGGAGAGGTCTGCGCGCCATGTGGGACCCTCCTCCGGTGGCCGGGGAGCAGCCGGGGATCAAACCGGCACTGCGGAGGCTGCGGGCAGCTTCGCAACCCAGCGCTCAACCGCTGCGCCACCGGGGAGGGGAGGGGTGTGTGTGTGATGTGTGTGTGTGATGTGTGTGTGTGGTGTGTATATTTAAACATACACATACATTCTACAATTGCATAAGAGCAAATGACAGCTAAGAAAGTAAACAATTTAACTTCTGGTTATTAACAATTTAGATAAAATAATTCAGAAGGACATAGAGATCCTATGCCACTACACAGTTACACATCTCAAATAAAATAATGGGGGCCGCCCCAGTGGCGCAGCGGTTGAGCGCTGGGTTGCCCGCTGGATTGCGAAGCTGCCCACAGCCTCTGCAGTGCCGGTTTGATCCCCGGCTGCTCCCCGGCCACCGGAGGAGGGTCCCACAGGGCGCACAGACCTCTCCTGCCGCCCGCTGCTCCCCTCAGCAGTGTACTTTGGTCCTTCTGCCTGCTCTGCACCCCGCTCTGGCTCTGGTGAATCCTCTCACCCTCCCACGCTTCTGACTGTACCCAGTGCTTGTATAAATAAATAAATATATCTTTAAAAAAATAAATAATGGGAGAAAACTTCTAAAATGAAATTACAGAAGTTTTTAAGAATCTTACCAGTCACTCATTAAGTTATGCTGCAGGGTTTCATCATGTGACCATGGGCTTGTCTTTCCAGCCATTTTTCTGTCAGCACCAATACGAGGAAACAGTGGGAGCCAAGAAAAGGATGGGTGAACCCAATAGACAAGGCTCTGCTGGAAGGCGCATCGGAGTTCAGTAGATAGTTTGGGATCCTAAAATCCAGAGATGAGATTAGGTGGTATTTTTGCCCTATTACACATATAGAATTTCACTTAAACACTAAATGCACTAAACACTTTTTCTCAGAATCTTTAATGTTTCCTACTGGAAAGTGTTAATAACTGCTACAAGGGCTAAAATACAGTTCATTGTTGTCTGTGAAAATCTCTTGTCAGCAATCACAGTCTGTTAAGCCAGATTTCAATCAAAAGGAACACTTAACACAGATGGAACATTCTTCTTCTTCATTAAATGACTCTTACCAGGAGGGTGTCTGTGTCGAGTATGTGTGACGGGGTAACACTGTGTTCCACCGCGCCTCCCCTCATAATGCTGTTTTGAAAACAGCCAAGTAAAAACCGATGTGAAACCACAAATTGTTCTGAGCTATTTATTGACAAAGATGTACCAAGGCCTCTTTTAGGTAATCCCTTCCAACCTCTTTTGAGTTGATAAGCTGCTTGAAAATAGTGCAATAACATTTCTTTAAACCCATTCTAGAGGGCCTCCCTGGTGGCACAAGGGGGGTTAAGCACAGTACTATGAAGCAATCTGCAGCCACTGCAGCACAAGTTCTATCCCACAGCCAGGGAGCTACTCACACGGCACAGCAGACCACACCTGTCTTGCCCGCTGCTCCCCTCAGCAGTGTACTTTGGTCTGTCTGCCTGTTCTGCTCCCCACTCTGTCTCTGGTGAATCCTCTCACCCCTGGCACCTCCAGCCTGTACCCCAGTTCTTGTATGCATAAATAAATAAAACTTAAAAAAAAAATTCTAGAACTCATTAACTACTAAATTTACAACCTAGGCAGCAATTAGTGCATTAAACTAAATAAAACCCAGCTTACATTGTGTAAGAAAATCAGGAAGACAGGAGTTTCCAGGTTGAACATTTGAAGACCTGGGTGAGAATGCACACTGAAGAGGGCATGGAAGCTCTGCGCCTCTTCCCCATACCGCAACACTATGCTCTCTTTGATCTGGCTGATGATTTGTCTCTTCAGTATATTGTCTACTGAGTAAACGGGATTCCTGTCTCCTTTGTGTCACTCTAGCAAATTAATCAAATCTGAGCTTTGAGGAAGCCAAGTGATCATTTTTGGAGAATCCCACATGGCAAGAGCTGCGACGGCTTCCAACTGAGAGCACAAACGGAAATTCTCAAAGAACTGAACTCTGCCAACAAGATCAGTGAGGTTAGATGTGGGTCTTCCCTGGTCAAGCACTAGATGAGACCACAGACCTGACTGACACCTTGTGTGGCCTTATGAGACCTTAAGGACCCATCTAAGTCACTTCCGATAAGTGACTCACAGAAACTGTCAGACAACACATGTGGTAATGTAAAAAAAAAAAAAAAAGATCAAGGAAATAACCAATCTGCTTTGCAATTGCTCAATTGCTTTCATTCCTTTTCCTTATATTTTTTCCCAAAAGACTTTAGTAAACAACTGCCTACAACATACACTAAATCTCAGGATTTTAATGGACAGAAACTGAATCTGATAAAAAACATCAAAAACTTGTGAGAGGGCCTCCTGGGTGGCGCAAAGGGTTAAGTACAGCACTACGAACCAATCGGCAGCCTCTGCAGCACGAGTTCGATCCCCAGCCGGCCAGGGAGAAAACCACATGGCACAGCAGACCTCTCCTGTCTCCCTACTGCTCCCCTCAGCAGTGTATTTCAGTCAGTCTGCCTGTTCTGCTCCCCACTCTGTCTCTGGTGAATCCTCTCACCCCCCCCAACTCTGGCCTGTACCCCAGCTCTTGCATGCATAAATAAATAAATCTTAAAGAAAAGAAAAGAAAAGAAAAGTGCCTCCCCAGTGGCACAGCTGCTGAGCACTGAGCTGCAAAGCCGCCTGCAGCCTCTGCAGTGCTGGTTCTGTTAGGGGGAACAGGATGTCCTAAAGCTAATTCCATACAGGCTTTGTGGACTCCACCCCCACCCCAGGCCAAAGCCAAAGACACTGGGAACTCCAAATCCCATCACCACCCAAGGGAAGGTAGCTGGGACCTGAGGGTGGGGTTAAGCAGCCAGGTGGATATAAAAGGCAGACACGTGGGCTTTGGGGGTCCCCCCATTTTGGCTCTCCACCAGCTTACAGCGTCCGGCCAGCTCTGAGAGTGACTTTGGGTTTCCAGGTTGGCGGATCGGGTAGGATGCATTAAAGACTTTATTTCCCTATTTTCTCCCTGAGTTGTCCATTTTCCTTATTTCCTTTTCCCTTGTAAAATAAACCTTTTATTAACCTTTTGTGTGTGCCTGTAGTGGAGTATTAACAGGTCCCTTTTAAGCGCGCGGGTGAGGACCTACAGCCAGGCAACCCGTTTTATATCGGGGTTGCTGCATAACAGTTCGATCCCTGGCTGATGGTGAGGGCCCCACATGGAGCACAGACCTCTCCTGCCACGCCCGCTGCTCCCCTCAGCAGTGTATTTCGTCAGTCTGCCTGCTCTGCTCCCCGCTCTGGCTCTGGTGAATTCTCTCACCCTCCCATGCTTCTGACTGTACCCAGTGCTTGTATAAATAAATAAATAAATAAATAAATAAATCTTTAAAAAACAAACAAAAAACTTGTGAGAATGCACCATTTGGGAAACACAAAATTTACTAAGACGCTGTGTCTTTAAATGTCAGGAGATAGACTTAATGGACAGAAATATCTCTGATACATTGCTGAAAAGCACACTTTACACTTATTACTTTGAAGCACAGCAGTTTTTTAGGAGAATTACCTGTATGCTTGGAGGCAGAGTAAGCACTGTGGCCCGACAATGCTGGACAAGGCCTTGGGCCTCTTCTTGGGCTTTCAAATGATCTGCCCAAGTAAAGGGCTGAGAAGAGGTGAACAGGAGTCGCGTTTTAATACTCCAGTCCACAGGTAATTCAGTACTTTCTGAGGATGGAGTATCAGATTCGGAGAATGATACATGTGGAGTCTTTCAGAAAACAAAGAATACAAAAGTAAGCAGAGTACCAAGGAAATACGCTCGGTCTACAGGTTTTTACCGGCTCACATTCATGATCACAGAAAAGTCAACATCTTATGAACTGTATAAATAAACAACACCGAAACGACACTACACACGCTGTGCAAAAATCTGCAAGGAACTTCACACACTGTTAACAGTGATTTATCTCTGGGAGGGAGGAATTTTTGTTGCTGGGCATGATGCTGGCAGGGGGGCAGACTTCATAGCTCAGGGGATACAGGTTTATATAGTGAGTTGAGGAGTCACTGTACCACTTTCATAATAATTAGAAGAAAAAACTGTTGACAATGGTATCAAAATGAAAAAAATTTCAAGCATTTTAAAAAACACCTTTTAAAAAACACCTGCAGGTAACCGAGGCGAGGCAGTTTTTGGAGTCCACATTTGAGCAATTCCTGACCTCGACAAGTTTCTCCCACCATGTGAGTCAACCTGCTCGACATTACAGTAGCTCCTGCAGGTGACATCACAAAAAGGGGACAGGTAAGGGGAACCGTTTCCAGGAGGCCATGGAGAGGCCGTTTCCATCCGGCCTGCGCGGGCACGGGGGCCTCTGACGACATCGCCGCCTCGGCGGGACCCCCGCCCCCCCCGCCCCCCGCGCCCCAGCGGCTCGAGACCCGCCCCTCAGGCCGCGGGCGCCACTCCGGGAAAGCGCGGCAGGCCCGTTACCTTACACCTCAGCCTACAGGGCCTTTAAGACGCGGTGTTACCTGGGGCGGTGCGGGAACGGCTGTTCTCTCAGGAAACGTCTCTTCCCGCGGCAAATCGTTTTCCTGATGAGAATCTAGAAACTGAGGTGCGCACGCGGCCGAGTGAGTCCCCCCGTGTTTCGCTTCAGTTTCGTGCCTGAACTTCGCGGCCGCGCGGGGGAGACCTGACCCGGAGCCTCCCGCGGGCGGACGGACGGACGGACGGACGGCCCCGCGGGAGGACAGAGCCCGCGCGCCGGGCCGCGGCTCCGCCCCCGGCGGGGGGGGGGCGGGGGGCGGGGTTGCAGGCCTTTCGGGGTCCCCTCCCCACTGATCTCTGCCCCCTCGGCCCCCCGCACCCCGGGGCGCCCCGCCTCCCCCGCCGCAGCTTCCCGCAGGCCCGCCCCGCGGGGAGGGGGCCGGGCTCGGGGCGCCCCGTTTCCTCCCCGGACCCGAGGACCGGCCCCCTCTGCAGCCCAGGCAGCCCGAGGCCGCCGGCTCCCACTCACCCGGCCCGGCCCGTCGGGGGGCTCCGGGGCGGCCCGCGGCCGGTTGTCCAGACGCGCGAAGGGGTTCCTCGGGGCGCGGCCGCCGCCGGGGCCCCCCGCCGCCGCGGCCGGGAAGGGGCGCAGGGGGAGCCCGGCCGCCAGGGCGGCGCGGCGCGGCGCCGGCTCGAGGGCGGCCCCCAGGCTCCGAGCCCTTTTCCGGCGGAGCCGCAGGACCTCGGGCGGCTTCTTGAAGCTGGGCGAGTAGCCGGGCACGGAGACGGCCATGGCGCGCGCAGGCCGGGGGGCGCCGGCCGCTGCCCGCCAGCGCTTCCCGCGCGCGCCGGCCCCGCCCCCGGCGTGGCCCCGCCCCCGGCGTGCGTCCCGCCCCGACGCGCGGCCCCGCCCCCCGGGCTCCCCAGGGCCGGCGGCCGGGGCGCGCTCCCGGGGGCCGCCCGGCGGGGCGCGCGCCCGGCCTCCCGCGGGCCCCGAGCCAGCCCCGCGCGGACGCGCACTTGGGAGACCTCAGGCGTCTGTGAGCTCGAGCCGCGCGACGCGCACCCACACGCAAACGACAAATCACGACAGCGGAGCCTGAGGAGCGTCTCAGCGGCTTGATGACGCGCGAGGGGACCCCGGGGCGCTGGGGGACCCCGGGGCGCCCGAGCCGGGCCCCGCGCAGGCGCACGACTTTCAGAATATTCCCCGCGGGACAGTCTCGACTGTGCAGCGCTTTTTCAGAAACTTCAAGTAACTCTGAGCCTCGCCCCTCGGCAGGAAGGTTGTGCTTAAAAAAAAAAAACAAAAAACCAAAAATACCCCCAAAAAAACCCCAAGCCGGAACAACTTGCTTTCATCGTCCATGACTTTTCTGAACAATTTCCAAGGACACTCTGGCTTCGGGCACCGGATCGGGTTCATCCAACCGAGGTCGGAGATAGAACACAATTAAAACTGAACAACTTGCTTTTTTCTTCCTTGACTTTTCTGAACAACTTCCATGGAGACTTTCGCCTCATACAGGGGAATGGGCTCGTCCAGCCGAGGCCTGAGGAAGGAGGAGAGTATTAGACACGTGGGGGTGGGAGCGACAGTTGCTGCAGTTCAAGTCTATGACTTCAAATAATTCAAACAAACTCATCCCGTGTCAAAGAGGTTAAATTGCAAAGGAAAAGAACATCTGCTTTCTCTACTCCTGCTTTTTTGATAATCAGGTCTAAACTTCCAAAAATGTTACTTCCCCTCTTCTCAAGCTTGGGTTTGCAGGCTGCTCTGGAGGGTGAGGTGGAGCCGCCCAGGGCGCCCTGGCGAGGAAGGAGAAACTCGGGGGCACCTTCCATCTTAAGGAAGATTTATTTGCTGGTGCATCCCGAGATATGCTTTGAGAAAAGTACGCAAGGCAACATTTAATGTAAACAAAAACACAGGAGCACAATAGATACACGGTGAAAGCAGAACAGAAGTGGAGACCCTGCGCTATCCCGTGGAGAAGAGGAAAGTAAACACGCCAGGGGCTGGTGAAGGGCATACCTGAACACGCCGGCTGACAGCTTCTCCATCACGTCCTTCAAGATGCGTGCTGGAGGACTGTTAAGGTGGCAACGCAAAGGAGAGAGGGCTGAATAAAGCCGAGGATGCTAAGGAGGACGTGAGGCAGGCCTCATTCCCCATTCCCCCCACCTTTTCAAGTTTAGCATTCTCAGAAATTCAAAATTTGATATGGAACTTCTGTAAACCCTCACGTTTACCTCTAAAAATGGGGAACTGGGGAACTCATTTGAGGGAGGTGGTGACATAACGGAACCTAGACTTCTGAGGACAAAAGGTGGACCGAGCAGGCCGAGTGCTTCCCGATGGACGGTCACGGAGTGGCGAGAGGTGTTCATTTCAGCACTAGGTTTGATATTTCATTAAAAATAAGCTTAGCACTTACATCTCTATAGGTGCACACTTATTTACTAAGCTGGCTACAGATTC
Organism: Talpa europaea; assembly: GCF_964194135.1. Lineage (NCBI taxonomy): Eukaryota > Metazoa > Chordata > Mammalia > Eulipotyphla > Talpidae > Talpa > Talpa europaea. The sequence goes on from NC_140070.1 coordinate 140,489,474, forward strand.
AAAAAGATTCAAAATTTGTGTGCAAGAAAGTTAAGCTGTGTCATGCGCCACTGAGTGAATCAGAAAACTGTACATTGTAGAAATTGAGAAATTTAACTGAAATTACAATATTAGGATTGAGAGTATATACCTGTTAGTACTGGCGTATGACCACACAACTAAAAGGCAATCTCTTGTGTTAAATCACAAGCATCAACTTATGTGAACTGATTGAGGGGAGCTTGCACAGGCGGGGACTGAACCTAGTTTTCAAAACATGCTACTAGCATTGCTGTTAATATAGGGTGTTCTCCACCGTCACCATTCCATGGTGTTCTTTTTCTAAAAATTGAGTGATGATCAACCTGTAACATTCTGTTCAAGTGTATAATGTGATTCCATATCTGTATGTCTTGGGAAGTGACCCCATATGCTACTTTCTTTTTTAAACTTTTTTTTTAAAAAAGATTTATTTTATTTATACAAGAACCGGGGTATGGGCCAGATGCGCGGGAGAGTGAGAGGATTCACCAGAGACAGAACGGGGAACAGAACAGGCAGACTGACGAAGTCCACTGCTGAGGGGAGCAGTGGGTGAGACAGGAGAGGTCTGTTCACCATGTGGGTCTGCCTGGGCCACCAGGGAGGCCCCCTTATGCTACTTTTGATAATTACAATGTTACTGGACATTGAAGTTGCTTTATGTTAAAATCAATTTAAACTTTCTTTTGGAAAGTTATAATTTAGTTTATTTTCCAAATTTAGTAGTAAAATATTCAATCAGAAATACTTCTAACTTACATTAAGGGAATGTTCTGGTTTTGAAGTTTATTCTTTAAAACTCAACACATGCAGTATACTATTGAAATACTATCATTTGAAAGTACCAAAATGTCTGGCCTCATTCTTAGAACTCTAGTCTTCACACATATCACACATATGTAACTACACACATGACAAAAGTATGACACGTGGTGAGATGTCCAGGGTCTGCAAGTCTCTTTCCTTATGTACAAAGATACTGTATTTTTGATCTAATGTATTACACATTTTACTGGATGCAGCTCCCTTTAAAAGGGGCATCTGGGGCCTCCCTGGTGGCGCAAGGGGTTAAGTCTCAGCACTATGAAGCTATGGCAGCCACTGTAGCAGGAGTTCAACCCCCTGCCAGGGAGCTGACCCACCTGGCACAGCAGACCTCTCCTGTCTCCCCTCAGCAGTGTATTTCAGTCAATCTGCCTGTTCTGCTCCCCACTCTGTCTCTGGTGAATCCTCTCACCTTCCCCTTCCCCCCAACCCTTAATCCCCTGTACTGCACTTGTGGCCTACACCCCAGCTCTTGTATGCATAAATAAATCTTAAAATAAATAAATAAAAGGGCTATCTTACAACCAGTGGTTTCCTCTCTAGTAGGCCCTGCTCTGGAGAGGCCTCACCTTTTTCCTGGAACTCTTTTCCATTACTTTTACCAAAACTGGAATGATCTGGCTTCACTTACCAGATCTGTCTTTGAATAACTTCCATTTTAAAAAATTCAAACCCATGTTCGTTGATGAAGATTTCGTAGCATTAATATTTTTAAAAACACCCCACAAAAGGCCTCCCCGGTGCTGCAGCAGTTGAGCACTGGGTTGCGAAGCTGCCCACAGCCTCTGCAGCGCCGGTTTGATCCCCAGCCACTGGGCGAGAGTCCCACATGGCGCGCGGACCTCTCCTGCCGTCCGCTGTTCCCCTCAACAGTGTACTTCGTCCGTCTGCCTGTTTTGCTCCCTGCTCTGACTCTGGTGAATTCTCTCACCCTCCCGTGCTTCTGACTGTACCCAGTGCTTGTATAAATAAATAAATAAATCTTAAAAAAAAAAAACAAAACACCCCACACATTCTTCCATTTAGGTAAGTACTCTGGCATTTTCGCACACGACCCCATGGAGGAGTGATGTAATCTTTCAAGGTGCTATGTGGTCTCCAAATCTCCCATGTATCTTATATTTTATTTCCCATTCAGAAATGGGTGAGACTGACTGTGTGTAACTCCTCCTGCACTTGCTGGCTGTGTTTTCTCTGTTAAACCTCTCTATGTTTCAGTCTTTTCACCTGTAAATAATGGTACTAACACCTCATAGGATTGTTTTAACCTTTAAATAAATACTCGTCAAGCACTTGGAACATTGGCATTGACATGCTCAATGAAAGTCAGCTGCAATTATTATTTATCCATTATTTACATTATCTTTTTATTTTATGTTATTTTATTATATATGTCATCATCATTAAAGACTTTAATGATTAGAGTACAAGTAAATTCAAACCCAAACTCAGGTCAGCAAGAAAAAAGGATATAAAGATACTTCCCCTGTTGCACATTGGACAGATTCCATACTTCATCATTAAGGAAAGCCACCGATGCTCCCTTGAGGAAAAGGCAGTGGCTATCTGGAGGGTCCAACTTGGGTAGAATGCACAAAGACTCATCAGTTACTGTGAGTTTAACAGTGGAGACATGATTGCTACACAAATTAAATACCCAAATCAATCAGCACACAAACTTTAATGATAATATATAAACTACAGTATTTTCTAATTCATTGTCCAAAATACTGACACACAAGGTCAGAGGCAAGGCCACACCTGAATCCTGGTGATGGAGCAGAAGTGGGGTACATGCATGTGATTTCTGGCTGCTACTTACTAGTCACCTTCATGAGGATGTTGGAAAATCAGTGAAGACTGGAATGTGAAAATGATGGTGTTTGCATATCAACCAGGATAAAAATATTTAACTTTTATTCTGTTAGAAATGTAACTTTGGGAGCTAAAACATACACACACATATATAGTACATTCCAATTTGAATAAGAACACTGACTTATATAGAAATTTTTTGCTAAGTATTTGGCAATAATAATGTTTGTTACTAAGAAAAAAATCCCTTTTGAAATACTAATAAAAAAATTCAGAAGTCACTACTTCCAAAGTACCATTTCAACATTTTGGCCAACATGTCATTAAAACAAAAAAATAAGCTACATTTCTTTAAAAATAGGCTATCGTTCAGAATTTATGCTAATTTTGCCATGTCATTCCCCCCAAACTTCGTCATTCTTCTTTATTAACCTTCTGATGTAATAATAATGCTTCATTATTTCTGATAATACCTGCAAGTTTTCTTCTGTTGTAACCCAATGACCTCCAACGCCAAGAAGGGTGATGATATCATGTTTGTGTGGCAGCAGCTGTAATTTTACGGCTGGTTCATCATCTTTACTATATAATCTCACTTATAAGGGAATAATTTTTAAAAAGAGAGAGAAGAGATATATTTTATAGTGAGCTGCCAATAATTTATTCTTCAAACAAGTTCTTTTTAGATGCCATAAAATATACTTTTTTTTGCATTAAAATGGGCTTAGAATTTACTCTAGATTTAATTATAAGTGAAATAACTAAAGCTACAAAGTCTATTTTCATTTGACAGTCAGGCCAGGTAACAACAAATAACACATCATACCAACAGTTTAGAACTCTGCGGAAAGCTGACTACTGATGAAGAAACTCATAGACTCAGTCATACTTGGCCATAATTTTCAAATGTCCATTTGAGGGCCTCCCCGGTGGCGCAGCGGTTGAGAGCTGGGTTGCGAAGCTGCCCGCAGCCTCTGCAGCGCCGGTTCAATCCCCGGCTGCAACCCGGTCACTGGAGGAGGGTACCGCATGGCACGTAGACCTCTCCTGCCGCCCGCTGCTCCCCTCAGCAGTGTACTTCAGTCCTTCTGCCTGCTCCCCTCAGCAGTGTACTTCAGTCCTTCTGCCTGCTCTGCTCCCCACTCTAGCTCTGGTGAATTCTCTCACCCTCCCTCGCTTCTTACTGTACCCAGTGCTTGTATAAATAAATAAATAAATCTTTAAAAAAGAAGAAAAAGAAACTTTATTAAAAAAAAATTAAAAAATAAAATGTCCATTTGAAATTTTGATGCAGTATACATTCACCTCCACAGAAAGACTTTCCTGAGATAATTTCAAATCTTGAAAATACTAGTTAAATAGAAGCATGTGAGGAGCACAGCTGTGTCCGTGTACAACTCTCACAAGGGGGAGACATCGCACGGAGAGGCAGTGAGAGCCCTTTGCAGGTGTGCAATCTGCCTTTCAGGTGTGATGCACAATCCCTTGCGTACAGATATAGATATTACACTAAGAAAGTTCCAGGATGGTGAAAATGGAACAAAACCCTGTATGTTTTCCAAATAGTGACAGCAGGAGTCAGCCACCCAACGGAGCCCCACATGGGAGATCTGCATGGACAGGCATCTGGCTGAGGCCTGAACCTGTGTCAACTGTGAGTCATTGAGGAGGCCCTGCGTACAGATTTCTTCTAGACACTTAAACTCCAATGCTTGTACCTTGAAAGGTAAGCATGTTTTTTAACTCAAGATAGTGCTTACAATGGGAACAAAATGAAGAAGCTGTAATTTAACTAGAAAAGTTAACTAGAAAACAAATACTGAGCAATTTAATAAATATGCTACTAATTATTCCTTGGTTATACATTTCCCCCCCTGAAATTTTGTCCTTCACACACCAGAGATTATAGGCGACTGTTTTAGTAAAGTACCCACCTCCAGCATCTAGGACAATATCTACTCCCAGTCCACCTGTTTCTTCTAAACAGCTTTCAGCAACATGGGCTTTGCCATTAGATACATCGATGACTCGGGCTGTAAGGGACAGAAAGGCAGGCAACGGTACAGTTCTCTAAGGGAACAACATAACAAAATCAGAGAAAAAGATCAAGAAAAGCAAATAAATATCTGTACTCTGTATGAATTACGTGATTACAACAGTCACTGAATCCAAATTATACTTTTTCTCACCTAACTCAATATTGGTAAGAATCATTTGAAAAGTAAGGACTGGTAATATTAATAATATAAAAATATGAGCACTGTGTGGATAGTATATTTCAAGGCAGGTCTGTTGACACAGGGGAGCACTCTCTAGAGTTACAGGCACACTGTCAGAATCTGAATCTCAGAGACATAAAACCCGAGAGATACTAAGACACGGACTGAAAGATTAAGCAATTTCTTAAGCATGCTTAGATGTAATAGCATTTAGAGCAGTAAGTACAAAGTATATTTGTGCAATGTGGTATTTCTCTGTGAGAGGTTGCTTTAAAAAAATTCTTTCTTAGTTATAGAAATCCCCCTCTACCTCCACTACCTGGTCCCCAAAATGAAGAAAAATTAAAGCAAAGAAAAAAGATGATCATTTTTAGCAGTTAGTGAAAATGAAAATAATTCTAAACTGGTTGCCTTAAAGTATTATATGAATAGACTAAATCAATGACAGAATTAAAAAACACCCGAGAATTTGAACTGGTAAACAACGATATACATTTATATTTCATTTTTGTGTTTTCTAGCATATTGTTAAAGAGAATTCTCAGATTTCTCTAATCTCAGAATGCTGAGATTAGAGATGTAGCCAATTGCAATCTGAGTTTGGGGGATGGGAAGGGGGTGGGAAGGCAGGGAAAGGGGACTGCAGCACCTCAGAGGGGCAGATTAACCAATAAGAACCTCGACCTTCATTAATGCTCCCCACTTCCATTTTCAATCTCTTCTTTCTCCTTTATTTTCTAGTTTCCTCCTTTCTCCAGTCATGTCTTAGCCTTCCTTCTAGTTCTTTTTTTTTTCTTTTCAAAGATTTATTTTTATGCAAAAACTGGGGTACAGGTCAGAGGCATGGGATGGTGAGAGGATTCACCAGAGACAGAGCGGGGAGCAGCACAGGCAGACGGACAGAAAGCACTGCTGAGGGGAGCAGCAGGCGAGACAGGAGAGGTCTTCCCCACCACGAGAGGTCTTCCCCACCATGTGGGTATCTCCCTGGTCGGCCGGGAATCAAACCCGTGCTGCAGAGGCTGCGGACAACTTCACAGCACTGCGCTCAACCCCCTGAGCCACCGGGGAGGCCCACTTCCTCCTAATTCTTGATTTCTCTGCCTGAAGCATAATGTAACAAAGGACATAATGTGGGCTTTAATGGTAGAGAGGTCTGGATTCAAATTCCATTCCAGTCCAGACCTTCTAGTTTTATATCCTTGGACAAGCTGGTCAAGCTGTCTCAGGTGCTGTGTCCTGGCTGGCCCACACAGGTGTGTTAAGGAAATATGGAAATACCATCCACATTCCCATCAATGCCCCCACCTGTCCTTCCTGCCTGCCCTTCACTTACACACTGTTTATCCTCTTTTCTGTTTTGCCACTCCCATCTTTCTCTTCTCCTTTTTCTTTTCTTTTCTTTTCTTTTTTCAGTTCTTTCTATATTTATTGCTGTTTGGAAAGGAGCCATCTTTTAAAGAACTCCTGTCTCTACTTATCTCCCACTCCGACTATACCTGACCCGTGTTTCTGGGTAACTGACTTATCGCTCTTCCTTATGTGTCACAGACAACGGGCAACTTTATATTATCAGGTAAAAATAAACTGACTTATTGACTTAAGTGAAAGATGCATCAGGCATTTCTAAATTGTGTTCAAGTTCGCCTAATTTAAATGTGGGTAAGTTGACAGCATTAGGGCAAAGAAGGAAAACCACTAAAAAAAGTACAACTCTCACTTAAGTGAACATGGACTTAGTGCAGACACTGAGTGCACTGGAAAGCGATTTTCATGGGATTTTGCCCTTCATTTCTCAAGCGCCGCTTTGAGGGTGATACCCCTCAAACTTTTAGAGTTTGTGTTGAGGACAGTCACCCACCTACAGAAGACCGCAGTCTGTCCAGACACTGCTTGTCTTCCAGGCTCTGTGCCGTCGTGATCACTTTCGCTCCTCTGTGCTGTGCCAGCTGAATGGCTATGGTGCCAAGTGCCTGTGGGAGAAAGCACATGGGGCTTGTGAGTACAGAGCCTAGCAGCCCTACCCAATTTACTTTCTAACACTTTAGTGCTACATAGTATATTCTATTTTTTTTTAAGATTTTATTTTTTATTTATACAATAACTGGGGTACAGGCCAGAGGCACTGGAGGGTGAGAGGATTCACCAGAGACAGAGTGGGGAGCAGAGCAGGCAGATGGACCGAAAGCACTCCTGAGGGGAGCAGCAGGCTCAACAGGAGAGGTCTGCTGTGCCATGTGGGAATCTCCCTGGCTGGCTGGGAATTGAACTTGCGCTGCAGAGGCTGCTGACAGCTTCACAGCACTGTGCTCAACCCGCTGCGCCACGGGGGAGGCCCGCTACATAGTATATTCTAAACTTTTTTTTTTAAAATTTTTTTTATTAGGCATGTATTTTTATTTATTTATGATTTTTATTTACTTGTTTGTTTGTTTTGTTTATACATGCACTGGGTACAGTAAGAAGCGCGGGAGGGTGAGAGAATTCACCAGAGCCAGAGCGGGGAGCAGAGCAGGCAGAAGGACCGAAGTACACTGCTGAGGGGAGCAGCGGGCGGCAGGAGAGGTCTGCGCACCATGTGGGACCCTCCTCTGGTGGCCGGGGAGCAACCGGGGATCGAACCGGCGCCGCAGCTTCGCAACCCAGTGCACAACCGCTGCGCCACCAGGGACCGCTACATAGTATATTCTAAAGTGCTATCTGATAGAGAAAATGTGGACCAGTTTAGTAGGGGAAATGTTTGATTGGCTCTCTCCTCCAGGAGTGGGAGCAATGCCACACCTCATGCTCCGGCCTAGCCTGTCCACCGCACACCCTTTCCAGGACGGAGGGACACATTCAGCTGTGGCCTCGGCAGAAGCAAGATGGGCTCTTCAGGGCCTTGTCTGCCTCATGGTCTAAGCTAATAATACACTACACTTCTAGTCCAGCTACCTCTCTTTGAAGATCAAAGCATTTCAAAAGTTTCACTCCTTTGCTGACCCTGTGGGCTAGGTTCAGGGAGGCTGAAACCAATGCCAAAGACAGTTATGCCTTTTTTTAAAACGCAAAGAAAAACAACAGCTGGATGGAAAATAAAACTATAAATTCACCCAAAGCTTTGTTAACACTTTTAGGTTATATTTTTATGGATTCTCTTTTTTGGATGATAGATATGATGTTTACATTAGCATATTTCTTGTGTGCACCGTCTATGAATGGGTCTGGCTTTAAGGACTTCAAGAGCTATTTCAGGCTTTGGAGAACAGGTGTGGATAAGAAAGGTCTGTCTGCTTTTTTAATGTACCAGCAGAACCAGTGTCATATGAAACTAAACACATCAACATTCGAAGAAAGACTGCTTATTTCAATGAAATGGGTAGAGCAAAATAAACTCACTGCAAAGAATTGCATTAGCAAATGGATGGCCCATTTCTAAATGCCCTAAGATTCGGGTACAGTTTGGTTGGTTCTTTAACAAAACGATTAGCACCTACACTTGCTCCGTCCATGATCAGCACCGACTTCCCAGGAGAAAGATGAGAAAGATAATGCAGAGCCGTGTAGGCGCGCACACCATCCCGAACCGTTCCAGCGGCTTCTGTCCACGTTACTTTTTCTGGTTTGTGAACTATCACAAAGAACAAGAGGAAACAACCTGTGACAAGTTCCCTTAGTCTTCCTCCTGGACCTAGTTCTGTCTGTGTCCACCCCAGCTCCTCTTTCACCTACATTACTGTTCCCAAGTTCCCAGTCTTGCCCATGTGTCACCCACTCTCAACAGAGGAGCCAGTGGGCGCTTTTGAAATCTTCTTCTTGTGAAAGAAAACACATGCAAAGAAGTACATGAAAGATGAAAGTAAAGTAGAGCTGCTGCTGGGTGAAAAAATAAAACGCAAATATGCAAATAACCATTGTTCTGATTGAGAGAGAACACTGTCGCCACCCAACTAGCTGCCTCTCCCCCACCGGAGGGCACCTTCCCTTTTTAAAACCTCATACAATTGACATCAGAAGCCACTGCCATTCTAACTTAAATTCTTATTTGCTTTGCAGTTAATGAGTCAGGTGTGCATTCCTAAACAACACGATTTAATTTTGCTTGTTTTTAAACTTTATCTAAATGGAGGTGAACCCACACTTGTTGTTTTCTCTCGCTTTTCAGACCTCCTTTGCCATACTTGGTGTAGTGCTTCCCCTTGTTATCTTACCGCATTCTGCTGTGAGAGACACTTTGGTAGGTGATCTGTCCTCCCATTGGGAAATTTGTGTTGTTTCCCGTTGGGGCAGTTATAAATAATGCGGCTAATGCTTCTGTGTAAAAGATACTGTCGCATGAATGCGTGTTTTTCTCCAAGGTACTTACTGAGGAATGGAAATCTGAGGCCCCAGCTTCTATTACCTTCCACTTTACTGCATACTTTCAAGGGGGATGGATGAGTTTCCATCCCCTCAGCAGTGCAGAGAGCTCTGAAGGCTGTGACAGCCTGGTCACCCCCAGTAGTATCAGATTTACACATCTGGGCCAATCATGTGCATGTGCAGTGGATTCTTACTGTGATTTTGATTTGCTTTTTCCCTTGACTACTGAAGTTGAGATCTTTCTTTGGTTTTGGCCATCTGGAATTCCTTTTGTGAAGGCTGTTCAAATGTTTTTTTTAAAATCAATTTTTCTATTGTGTTATCTTTCCCTTAATGATTTACAGGAATTATTCCCATATTCTAGATGAGTCATGTTTATGTATTGTAAATATTTTCAACTTTATGGCTTCTCTTTTCAATCTCACTAAGAGTCTTTGAAAAGTAGACGTGCCAGAATAATCTTTGAAAAACATAAACAGCATCCAAAACTGCTTAAAAATTATCAATGGTTTTCTAACACACTTGGAACAAAAATGCAAACTGCTAATACAGTTTTAAAGCTCTATAAGATCTGATTCAACTGTGTCTTAACATGTTTAAGTTTTGTTTTTTTTAATGTTGTTCAACCACATGTGATTTTTTCACAGTAGAAGCAATGCTTTCTCATTTTACCTAAAACCAGTTTTATAACAGTTTTCATAGTCTTTACCAGCTCTTTCAAATATTTTTCCAGTAACAGCAATAGATTCAGATGGTTTAGCTAGTGTAGGACAGTCAACATCGCACTTACCAACTAACTAGTGCCATCTACTGGCAAAGGAGAGAATCTAAGTATATCTGTTGAAAATGTTCAGAGACCAGTGAGGTTTTAGTAAATCACACTAAACACCAGGTGATATTACACACAGTACTTTATTCCTTAACAAACTCTTGAAGATAGCTATTCTTCTAATCGTAATGGCCATGAAATGGACTACAGAATAATTAATTCACTTGTATAAGGCCACAGAGCTAGCAAGTTTGAATGCATGACTGTACAGCACATCTATGCTAATGTGTATGTGACCAGTTTGTGTGCAACGTACTTATGTGGAATTTTCTGGGAACCTCTTCCATCTTCTGAATTTAAACCATGTATATTTTCATTAGAATGTCAAACATGTAGTCCTTAAACAAAAAATGCTACAATAAAAACTACATTTAAGATAACAAAGGCTTGAAAAACAGAGTTAAATGTGGTTTAATCCTTGCTTTTGTATTATTAGGTGATCCACAAGTGTTTATTAAGTTATAAAAACTAATGAAAAAAATAAAAGAGAACCATGTATGGGTCAATAACAATAGCGTTATCAGAAACCAGGAATTAGAATTTAAATTCTTTCTACCCTAGGTCCAAAGGAATAACCCTGAAAATGTGTCAAATTACGAATGAAAAGTAAAATTATTTCTCAGGCTTGACAGAATAGCTTGAGAACTGAAAGCACAAAAGAACTGGAAGAATAACTCAACTTCTTAATCTACCCTCAATATTTTACAACAGGATTGTTAAAATCTGAAGGGGAGTTGGTTAGAAGCTCTTTTTTCTGTTTGGTCAAAGAACAGATTTACTGGAAGGTGACTGGTCATTGTGCGCTTTCATATAAAAAAATCAGCAGGGGCCTCCTCAGTGGCGCAGGCAGTTGAGCGCAGCGCCGTGAAGCTGTCCACAGCCTTTGCAGCGAGGGTTCGATTCCTGGCCAGCTAGGGAGATACCCACATGGCGCAGCAGACCTCTTCTGTCTCGCCCGCTGCTCCCCTCAGCAGTGTATTTCAGTAGATCTGCCTGTCCTGTTCCCCGCTTTGTCTGGTGGGTCCTCTCACCCTCCTGCACATCTGGCCTGTATCCCAGTGCTTGTATAAATAATCTTTTTTAAAAAAATCAGCAAAGAATTAACAGGAACTAAAATAGAGCTTTGGAAAAAGGAATACTTTCCCTTGTAAATCCTCAGGGAACATACTGAAGTTATTTCCTCTTTCACAAAATCCAAGAGCTGTGGCAGAGCTTAGGGGTTCTCTAGCTCTGTACCCTCATTTATTATGTAAAGTAAATGTGCCAGGGTCTTGCTTCCAGGTCTGTCTTAAAGTACTTTTTAAAAAGAAACATTTTATTACATTTTCCTTCTCAGGGAATATTTGGCGTTGTTTTCTCTACATGTTGGTGGATTTTTGGAGTATAATCCTTCTCACTTTTAATAGTATAATCCTACACACTTTTAATAGTTCAAAATCCAAATTGGCCTTCTGTCTTTACAAGGTCTGATTAGGGATTTTATCACTGAAGAAAAAAGCCAGGCAAAGTTCTAATGAACTAGTTTACAAACACAGTAATTATATGTCACTCTATAAATAAGATATGAAGAACATGAATCCCAGCACAAGAAGTAGCTGGTGGCATTTCTACCCGTGTGCCATGGATCTAGTCTGATCACATCCTCTTCCCCTACCTAGGATTTCTCAAATCCTCCCCTCCCCTCCCCTACCGTGGGTTACCAGGTAACCAGCGTCCACCTGGCTTTTCATCTCTACCTTTTCATTATATTCTGAAATAAGATATGCTTAATTTTGTATGATCTTAACTTTACAGAAACAAATATACTACATGTTTTCTTCTGAAACTTGCTTTTTTCACACAATATAAGTTGTAATATTCATCCATCTTGATATGTTTGCCTGTTATTCATTTTCACTACTCAGCTGAATTACAATGTGGAGTATCTTCAGTTATCTGTTTTGCTGGGGATGGACTACTGTGACCTCTTGTGCATGTTCACTGGTGCACATCAAGTTTGTCGGGTACATATATACATACATACATATATACATATATATATCTTATTACTTTTTTAAGGTAATACTAACTTATTTTCTAAGGCATCTGTACCAACTTACACTTGCAGCGCATAAAGAGTCCACTGTTCCATATCTTTGCCCAAGCTTGGAATGGTAAGACTATAACTCTGTTAGTCGCACGGGTACATAATGGTATTAAGGTGGTTTTAATTTGCTTTACCCTGATTACTTAGGAGATAACATCATCTTTCATTATGGTTTCCTGAAGTAACTGTGCATAGCTATATATATATATATAAAACATATTTTATATATATATAAACATTTTTAAACTTAAAAATCTAAGAAGAAAATGCCAATAAGAAACATTATATAAATATATTTATATATAAAATTAGCATTTCCATTAAAATGAACACTTGCCAAAAGATATAAGCAACAGAAACCAAAGACAAATTTTCTTAATTCTGTCTCAAATCCTACAAGCACTACCTAAATTTCATTCACTTTTATTTCAGTTAATGACCAAAAATAAGAAGAAAAATAGTCTGAATAGTTAATATGATAAAATAAATAAACCTAAGGAATATTATCCACAACTTCTATTTGGCCAGATATATCAAAAAATACAATATTCTCTATCCCCAAAGAATGTTTTTAACAAATTTCTTCCATTTCTAATCCCATTTTTAGATTAGGCTCCATAATCTAAAAGTCATTTTACAATAAAAGTATATCCTTTTCTTACACATTAGATTAATTAATAGAGGAACAATTAAAAAAATTCTTATTAGAGACATAATCTCAGAGCCAAGGGAGAAACTGCTTTTCAATCTCTGAGAAGTGTTAAGTGAAGCTAAAGGTCTGTATACTGTTTGGTATGAATATGAATTTTCATATCACTTAGTCTGAATATGAACTTTCTGGATACTAAATGTAAACTAGAAGTATCACACGATCAGCCAACAGTTATTTGTTATGTATGCTCATGGCAATGCAAAGAAGTCAAATGTTATTAAATACCACACATGGGAAAAGACTTAAACAAACTCTGGAAGACTGAACCGCTACGTACCTAAGTAATGCTCATGTACTCTAACAACTTCACAAAGCCCAGGGTCTTCAGAATCCAGGGGTAAAATTCCTGAAAGTTTAAATGACAAGTCAAAGGGAAACAATATAAAACTGAATCCATGTCTAATGAGATACTGGTAAGTGTTGGTCTGAACTTTGTTCAGAGGAATCCTGAAGAAGATTCTAGTAGTCACTAGTGTGGGGAAGGGAAGCAGCCAGCTTGGTGCCTGATATGAACACTTTACCAACTATCCTTTTTCTTGTTTCACTTGTAAGTTAAACATGAGGCCAAGTGTACAGCCCTGTCAGAGTGCTGGGGCACCCAGGTTCCCTCATTAAAATTACCCCTGACACTTAGCTACCCTCCAAGTGTGGTTCCATAATATGCTTCAGTTTGCTTCCAATAACTCCCATTTTTTCCCCTAAGCCAGTCTTATTTTATTTTTAACCTCTCCTAAGAATCTTGAGGACACAGTGTCACTGAGAGAAATAATAATTCTCCAGGAAACACTTGAGTCAAAGGCAATACCTTAGAAAGCTCATGAAAACTTTTCTACAAATCCTTTTTAGGCTAAGTATCTTCTAAGCTATATGAATACCTTCCAATGACTATTGCCCACTGAGAAATAGCAATTTTAAAGACAACTAAAGTCATATTTATGTTTATTATATGCTTGTCTAGGATACAGTATATATATTTGCAAAATAGTACTAATTATGGATTGAAAAGAACAGTAAATTGAACATGTCCAGTAAGATTTTAGCTTTATAAGAATAAGGGAGGGGCCAGGTACAACTCCTCTCTGATTTGGAGATTGGAGCTTCTGTGTGGCCAGGTCAGTGAGGGTCTTCAAGCAGAGACCTGTGACTTTTCTGTCTAGAGGCTTCGATTTAGTCTTAGATGATGTATGGCCAGGAAAGGGCCTCACCAAGCACAGGGTGGCCATCTTCCTCTCTGTGATACTGATACACAGCCGTCAAACTGCAGAGGCTTTGAATAAATACTCCATTGAGATCATATTCCCAATTCTCTTCATCAGTGGCTATTTGAGAGCAGATCTCAAAAATCAAAAAAGTACTTATAGATGGAGCAAGGCCACAATAAACACTAAAAATTGTATAGGAAAAAGGAAGAAATGACTTAAAACAGATGCCTTAAAATAGAACTATAAACTGTAACTTACCGACTACTTCATCATCTGGTTGAAAGAATGATACTTTGCTTCCAACTAGAGAGTAGAGAAAAATGAGGATTTAGTATTATCAAGTTTTTTACTGTAATTCTTGTTAAAATAAATCAGAAGAGACATGGATTTATAAAAATCACTAACTTCTAGGATATCTTGATGGTGTTATATTCATTTCAAATATGAATTCTCCACGAAATTTGAGCCATGTGGCTGCTGACATCACAGGGGATGCCTCTGTTCTCAGGTAAGCGTGAGGAACAGAGGGAAAGAATCCATCGTGCGGCTACTATGATGAGTGTGTTGCTCTCCAGCCCTCCTGAGGCTAGCCCACTTTTCTATTATTATTTTCGTTGCAGAATCTCAGACACGTTAACAGGGAATTCTGGTTAAGAGTCACATAAAAATTACTTTAATGTGGGATTATGGAAAAAATTCAGACTGGTGTCCAGAAATTTTTTTGAGCTATATATAAATCAGTCACATTTTCTCTGTATGTGAAGCAAAAATTAACTGTCATCAGTTAATTCTTTTTTTTTTTTTTAGGATTTATTTATGTATACAGGAACTGGGGTACAGGCAAGAGGTGTGGGGGGTGAGAGGATTCACCAGAGACAGAGCGGGGAACAGAACAGGTGGACTGACTGAAGTACACTGCTGAGGGGAGTAGCAGGCAAAACAGGAGAGGTCTGCTGCATCATGTGGGTCAGCTACCTGGCCGGGGATTGAACTCATGCTGCAGTGGCTGGTGATACTTGATAGTGCTGTCTTTAACCCCTGTGCCACCAGGGGCCCTCATCAGTTAATTCTTTAGAATATTTTTGCACAGAGAGTTACAAGGGGAAGAGGAAGGAGAAAACCAAACATTACTGAATGCTTACTGTGTTCATCATTTTTAGGGTATTATATCATTTACCCTTCAGAGTATATCCATGTGGTAGGCATTATAATTCCTATTTAATAGACAAGGAAACTGAAGGGAAGCAATGCCATAAGGTGGCAGCCTGAAAACTAGAAGTGGGCACTATGACCCTGGTACTCAGCAAGTAGTTCTAAAGTCCTGCTTTCCAGGCCTCCTTCCCACTCTGCTGCTTCTTTGGGTCCCTCCTGTGCCACCAGCCTCCTGTACTTGGCTTCTTGCCATTGCACATTTCTCTTCCCTTCTGTAGTAGGTAAGATCCTCATCCTCCTGGGAATCAGTGTGCTCCTGTTTTCTTGGCTTCCCTCACACTCACTTTAATTGGGCTTTGAACAGTACCATTCCCAAGGGTTCCATGAGATCTTTCTGTTTTTCCTCCATCTCTACCCTCTCCCTGGGAAAGCACAACTACTCTTAATATTTCAAATATAACCTACATGCTGACAACTCTCAAATATTGACATTTCTAGCACAGATCTCTCACCTTTGAGCTTAAACTCACACAATTACTAGATATCTCTGTGAAATGTCACTTAGGTGTTTTGAACCCAACAAGTGTAAATCTAAACTCATCATCTGCTAAATCTGGTTTTCTACCCTGCTCAATTAATACCATAACCAGAATCCTGTAAATCAATCCTGGTTCTTAACTGTCTTATTTCCCCTATTCCAATCAATTCCTAAGCCCTGCTGACTTTACTTCTTCACTATTTCTTGAAGACATCCCTTGTCTCCACCCAGCCAGCAATGCCTAGGAAATGGATTTTGTTGTCCCTTGCATGTTGGTTCATGACCCGTTTAGCCCTTGGCATACGTCCTGGCGTGCTTCACAGCTGCCCTTCACATGGTCACTCTAGTAATCCCCATAGACACATGAGGCACATTAAGATCTGGTCCACGACTACCCTCCTGCTGCATTTTTTGTTGGTTGCGTGTGTGAAGGAATCAATGTTCATATCAGAATGAAAATATTTAGTTCAATAACTTTAATTCTGCTATATTTGAAGGAGAATTTTCTTGACAAAATGTTTCTCTGCTGCCAAATACCTCCAACTCCTAGCCAGAGCTTTATGTTGCTTTAGCAACACCAAACTCTGTGATGTGTATGTTATTACTCGCTTCTTGCTCATGATACCCTCTCTGCTGAGTGTGAATCTCCTCCTGCAGCCCAACCATCAGGCTGTCTTATTCCAAGAAAGCCTTCCTGTTTCTCCTGAATGGGTCAAGCACTTCTCCTTGGAGCTTACACAATAATCTGCTCAAAGGTATATACCTCTCTCCTAGACTGTAAACTCTTTGAGGGCAGGACTTCGTCTTACTTATCTTTGTATTCCAAATACTCAGCAGGTATATGTTAAATATGGAATGACTGACCATCTTCTGGCCATTATCATTTTTATTTTCCTATAGTCTGATCAGAGGAAGGAGAGACAAAGAAATTAGGATTTCATTATGTTATAATGAAATTATACATTGAGGAGTATTACACATAAAGTAAAATCAGATAAAAATCAAATAGTCTAACCTATGTTATTACTCCCCCATTCTTTCACTTACATGAGAAAGAACAACTGCATACTGACTGGTCACAAACTACTGGCTAACAGTGACTATGAACAGCAGGTCTATTTAGAAACAAATTATCTCAAACACTTAAGTGTATATATCTGATGCCTGTTATGACCATTCTTTATACCTTGTGCACCATTTTAAAAAGCCTGAAATTACCCTCTAGGCAAATTGATGCCCCTAAATCAATATAGATAGGAAACTGACATCAGGTTTTTAGTTTTCAATTATCATTCTCTCAAAAGTTTTATTTTCGATGAACAACTCAGTTATTCCCTATTTTACAGTGCTGAACTCTTATACAGTGTATGTTTGTTCACCTAAGCCAGAGAGAATGAGTTCAATCTTGTGTCCTCCACTTATGTACCAGTTGTGTGATGGGCAGGTCAATTAAAGTCTCCGAGATTTAATCATACAATTTCTAAAAAAAAGAACTGGACAGTTCTCACTCATAGGGCAGTAAGGATTAAGTGAGATAATACTCATGAAATACTTAGAACAAAGAAAGTTTTTTTTTTAATTTTATTTTTATATTTCCCATACAATTGCAACCCCCTTATTTTGACCCCAATCTCTCCTTTCCCCACCTCCCCCCATAGTGTGTCTCTGGTTCATATTTGTTTGTTGATTTTATTTTTTCTTTCTTATAGCTATTCTTTTTCCTGGTCCCTTATTTAGGTTTTCTAGATTCCTGCTATGAGTGAGACCATCCAGTATTTTTCTTTTTCTTTCTGGCTTATTTTGCTGAGCATGATCCCTTCCAGCTCCATCCATGTTGCTGCAAATTGCATGAGTTTATCTTTTTTGAATGCTGAGTAATATTCCATGGTGTATATGTACCACATCTTCTTGATCCAGTCATCTATTTTTGGGCATTTGGGTTGTTTCCAAAGCTTAGCTATTGTAAACAGTGCTGCTATAAACATAGGGGTGCAGGTGTTCTTTGGAATTAATGTTTCTGTGCCCTTTGGGTAAATACCTAGGAGTGGAATTGCTGGATCATATGGAAGCTCTATTTTTAGTAGGTTGAGGAATCTCCACAGTTTTCCATAGTGGTTGGACCAGCAAAGAAAGTTTTTAATAGATGTTAATTTTAATGTCATTATATCATTTTCTCTATTCAAAATTATGGTATTTAAAATTTTAAAGAGCCTCCTTGGTGGTGCAAGGGGTTAAGCACCGCACTATGAAGCAATCTGCAGCCTCTGCAGCATGAGTTTGATCCCCAGCCAGCCAGGGAGCAACCCACATGGCACAGCAGACCTCTCCTGACTCACCCGCTGCTCCCCTCAGTAGTGTATTTCGTCCGTCTGTCTGTTCTCCCCGCTGTGTCTCTGGTGAATTCTCTAATCCTCCCACGCCTCTGGCCTATACCCCTGTTCTTATATAAATAAATAAATCTTTAAAAAATAATAAGTAAGCTAATACTAACACAGTAAATAACAGCATTGCTTCAATATGCATTCATGGCGAATCAAAATAAAAAGTTACATAAATCTGTAAAAATTAGTTTTAGGATTTATATCATTCCAGGCAGACTATGAACCATCAAACGGAAGTGATGAAAATTTAAGAAGTTTGAAAGGATTAGTCAAAACTTCCCTGAACTATTCAAATTTCAATTAAATTTCTTAATAAATTTTGTACTTCAGCTTAGTAAAATAATTGAAAATTGCAAATGTATTTTTTTCCATTTCCTTCACGGATTTCTATGATATTTAGGAATTTTATGTCTTTTGTTCCTCATAAGCAATGATCTGATAGTTTAATTAGGGCATAAATTATTTTTCCCAAGATGTATGTTTATTTCTTTGTATTTGCTTTCCTTCCCCAATTACTGTCTTTACTCCATATACATATTTTTAGATAACCAAGGTCTAGACACCACAGCTACAATTACTTTTCCCAAAGCAATTTCCAACCAGGTCAAGAGTCAATAAAATCTTATTATTGTATTAAAAAAAAAATCATTCTTTAGTAAATAAAACTAAAAACAATTTTTTTAAACTTAAGACAATTATAAAATCTTACTGGTTATTTGTTCCCAGAACCCATTTTTAGCTTTTAAATGCTAAATTTTAGGCAAACTTTAAAAACAAGTTCCTAACCTCTAAATATTCACTAAATTGTGACAAGCTTTTCAGTTATAAAACACAAATGAAATTCTATTTGTCTTTTTAATTAAAAGGAAAATTTTCTATATAATTAAATTTTATATTTGAAGAAGTGTATATAATTTTGTCAGTAAACTAAAGCTATCATTTCCTTTACCTTAGAAAACAAATTCAGATATTTTTATCTGTAAACTTACCATCTAACACAATTCCAGCAATTTCTCTCCCAACAGGAAAGAAATCTTTCTCCATCTTCATTTCTGCTAGAAGCTAATCAGGACAAAGGCTGTTTACTGTCAAGAATAAATTCTGGCCTCTTCTCATACATGAGGAAAGTAAGAACAAAAATCAAACCACAAAAAACAAACATAATTCCATTTTTGGAATCAAGTCAAAGCATATAACTTCACAAAACAGATTTCTCCAGAGAGTATGAAACCAAGACTATGCTGAGGAATTAATTGGTATGTAGGGCTTAGTTGTGAGTATTATTATTCAAATCACCACTGACATACTTTAAAGTCTTTAATCTGCCAAGTATTGAAGGGAAATTGCAGCCAAACACGTGGTTGGCTAAACACTAACTACCCGTCACCTCTCTGGTGGGGTGAGGAGAATCTGGGGAGACTAGAGAGCTTCTCCAGTCCCATATTCTTTTCCATCTTGAAAGTACTGGGTTAGGGAGCAGGAGGAAGATGTGACAGATACACACAGGGAGACCGCTACAGAATTTCAGATTGGAGTTTCTTCTTTTAAAGGATAAATAATTCATTATTAAGAGATTAGCACACCTGTGTTAGATTCTGACCAAATGAAGTACCTGATTTTTAGAGGGGCAGAATATACACAGATAAACCTGTAGTTTAAATTTTTACACTTATAGCTTTATAACACTTGATTTGAACATGTTTATGGGTATATTGGTATTTTAGGAACAGTAAGTAAAAAAAAATTGAAATACTTCTCATATATGTATTTTTTATTTTTCAATTTTTTTTATTGCCTGTGAATACTTGATTGCCCAAAAAGGCTTTTTCAGTTTGGAACTTCACACTTTTCGAAGATGTTCATGTCATTCTTTTGGAAATACTGGGTCTCTAACAGTTCTTCTACATACACCCATACAGACCTGTAATCATGGTAACCATCCTGTCTCTGTCACTTGCCAAAATATTTGCCAATATAACTACGCAGTTTTCACAACCACTATGCTTAAAAATTGTGTGGTATTTCATTAAATTGATTTTCCATTGATTTCTGTTAGATGTGAAGTTAACTTCCTAGTCTGGGATTTTAATGGATTTTTCATATTTTTAAAAAGAACACATTGGGGCCTCCCTGGTGGCGCAGTGGTTGAGCGCTGGGTTGCGAAGCTGCCCGCGGCCTCTGCGGCGCCGGTTCGATCCCCGGCTGCTCCCCGGCCACCGGAGGAGGGTCCCACATGGCGCGCAGACCTCTCCTGCCGCCCGCTGCTCCCCTCAGCAGTGTACTTCCGTCCTTCTGCCTGTTCTGCTCCCTGCTCTGGCTCTGGTGAATTCTCTCACCCTCCCGCGCTTCTGACTGTACCCAGTGCATGTATAAACAAACAAACAAACAAACAAACAAACTAAATAAATAAAGCATGCCTCTATAAAAAAAAAATAAATAAAAAATAAAAAATAAAAAGAACACATTGGAATACAGAACTACTACAGACAAGGAGTACTAGTATTCCCGGGAAAGGACTTCAGGGCATCTCACTGATTCACTTCTCAGGTCATGATCAGTTACAAAGTAACCCAATGGAAGTCTATAACCTTGATCTGCAGTTTCCCTAGATGTGACATTTTGGAAGAAAACTTTCAGATTTTTAGAAATTATGGTGACATTATATCCAATATAATGGCCCAAAGGAACTATGGCATTAAACTTCACAAAACTATGAGTTAACGGATTTGATTTATTCATCATGGCATATTTAACCACACTTTAATATTTGAAGACTTTCTTTGTACTCCATGATCAATAATGGTAGATGATTGTGGGGTGCTGTGAGGTTGGGAATGTGTGTACATGGGAGAGGAAGACAAAGAGAAATGACTAGAATATGAACCCTATCTAGAAATATTAACTAGAACTATGTCTAGACCAGAAGGTTAATAAATTAGTAAAATAGGTTTCTAGCTTTTATTTTTACTATACTTATAAAGGTAATTTCTTTCTTTATAGTCCTTAGTTTACAAAATACTATCAAATAATATATAAAATATATTACTTCAATTACACTAATAAATTTATTTAATGTAGAAATAGAGTTTTGGCCAAAATAAAAAACAAATACCTTTGTATTTATCTGGCTCAGAGCACAAGCTTTCACTTGAAGTTTCACATAATGATCCTCTGTAACAGGAAGATTTTCCTAGAACCCAAAGAAAATAAAATTACACATTCTTTTGAGTACATGCCTTTATGTTGTGAAAGGCTTCATATATAATTGAGCAAAATTAAACAGACCCCAAATCTTACAGTTAATTGAAAAAGTTACAAGTAATTAACCAGTAGTTTATAATAAAAACAGAATAAAGGGAATTTTGGGGTAAAAGTTTTAAAGTTTCTTTAAAAGCTTTATAGAAATGCAGGGTACCTATTTTGAAAAGGTTCTCAGATACTCAGAGGATATATTTGTAACAAAGAGTAGCAACAAATACTGTATTTTATTTCAACCTAAACACATAGAACCTTCACAAAGGAATAACCCTATACATATAAAACCTGTACTGATTCTGAAATTTTCTTAAGGTTATAATGAAGTTCTTTAGAATCACCTTTTACTTCGTATTTAACACGTCGTGGATATCCTGGCAAGCTCCAAGGAGTTCCAGGGTCAAAACACAAACCTAGGCATAAAATCACCCCCTCTCACTCTTTCTACAGAGTCAGATGTCACTTCAGCAGCAACAACAACAACAAAAATTCTCACATTCAGGTACTCAATGTCATCTACACTTATTAATAAATATAACAACACTGCCCTCAACCATATCCTGGCACCAATAATTAAAACACTCTTTTCAATTCCTGATATACCCCCAAAATTAGGTCTAAAACCACCTAAGGGTAGTTACTTGCCTAGTCTCTCCTGGGACCCATTAAGGGGATCACTGTGCTTTATCTGACTGACAGGAACACAATATTATGGGAACATGTCTTTTAAAATCAGATTTGATATTTGGTGATATTATGAAGACACTCAACAATATTGATGAATTTGTGGATTTTACTCAGGATTGAGTATTTAGTGCCAATCAAATGTCTTGAACACGATGGTAGAAGTCAAGCTGCCTGAAATTTATTTTTTATTTTACTTTTTTAAGATTTATTTTATTTATATAAGAATGGGAGTACAGGCCATATGTACGGAGGGACAGAGCGGGGAACAGAACAGGCAGAATGACCGAAATACACAGGCAAGACAGGAGAGGTCTGCCCCGCCATGTGAGTTGCTCTGCAGCCGGCAGGGATAGAACTGGCACTGCATAGGTTGCGGACAGCTTCCTAGCACTGCGCTCAACCACCTGCGCCACCAGGGAGGCCTCTAACTGCCTGAAATTTAACTCCCAATCTAACTGATTTTGGAGCTCATGAAAGGTAACAGAGAAAAACTGGATTGTGTTCATAATCTAGAAATTATTATTATTACTCTGAAGTATACTGTGATGAAATATATGTAGCCTCAGTTTTTATCCCTAAATTCCCCTTGCCAACAATCATCTATATATGAAATTAAAGCAGTTAAAACTAGAGACCCCATAAAGTTTAGTGAATGAGGTAATTATGTATAAAGCCCAGATAGTAGAATGGAAAGTAATGCTTTTCCTACTTTTTCATTTTATAATAGAAGAGGAAATATTTTCTGAACTATGATTACAATCTTAAAACTCATTTTATTGAGGTATTCAGGTTAATCTGGGTTAGTTTTGCAACATACAAGAATATTAAAGTTGTTCTATTTTCTTAATATCTTTCTTTTCTTTTTTTTTTTTTTTTTAAAGATTTATTTATTTATTTATACAAGCACTGGATACAGTCAGAAGTGCAGGAGGGTGAGAGAATTCACCAGAGCCAGAGGGGAGAGCAGAGCAGGCAGAAGGACCGAAGTACACTGCTGAGGGGAGCAGCGGGCGGCAGGAGAGGTCTGCGCGCCATGTGGGACCCTCACTGGGTGGCCGGGGAGCAGCCGGGGATCAAACCGGCACTGCAGAGGCTGCGGGCAGCTTCGCAACCCAGCTCTCAACTGCTGCGCCACCGGGGAGGCCCTTAATATCTTTCATATCCACACCCTAAAAACTCTTTTTGTGGCATCTCAAGATGTAGTTATAATTAAGTGCTCATTAGCAGATGATTGGACAAAAAAGGTGTATTTGGGCCTCCTTGGTAGCCTAGGGATTAAGTCTCAACACTACCACCTCGACGGTATGAGTTTGATCCCTGGCCAGGGAGGTGACCCACATGGTGCAGCAGACCTCTTCTATTTTGCCCGCTGCTCCCCTTAGCAGTGTATTTCAGTAGATCCACCTGTTCTGGTCCCCATTCTGTCTCTGGTGAATCCTCTTACACCCCAGCCTCTGGTCTGCACCCCAGCACTTCCATGCAAAAATAAATAAAATCTTTAAAAAAAAAAAAAGATGCAATAGTCTTAAAAAAAAAAAAAAAGGTGTATGTGTGAGTCATGGAATACTACTCAGCTATAAAAAATGATGAAACCCAACAACATAGATGGGTTCATGTTATTATTATATTTAATGAAGTACGTCAAAGACAAAATCATCTGATTTCACTCCTATGTAACATACAGAATTCAAACAAATAGGTCAACTAAATAAGACAAAAATAAACTTTTACTTAATGATTAAATATTTTTTCTTACCCTTTCTTGAAATACAAATGTAATTTCTTCATTTGTAGAATTTCGTTGAAAATATAAGCCTTTCATAGTCACCTACAAAAGAACAACAAAAATTAGTATACCTGAAATAACCAATAAATGTCTTTGAGACCAAAGAAAGCAAAGCTCGAAAAACAGCTGTGGTAAAGGATAACATAACACCTATAAATGTAGTCTTCAAACAAATACATTTAAATAGTTCGAGAAAGTGATCCAATAAGAGACTATGTAACCATCTCTTGAGAGTACAGAGTTAGAGTTCAACCTTTCACTACAAGGGAGAGCAAGTGCTTAATTTCATTTTGCTATTCAATAAAACTTATTAGATGTACTGGGGAAGGGGGGACCGAACTTTATCAGGGCTAGAGAAGCACAATTTTAATTACCTAAGATGTTATATAAAGGGTGTTCAAAGTCTTAAAAAAAACACTAAAATGTAAAAAAGCAGACATCAAGATGCTCCTTGAAATTGTGGCCCTGTTCTGTATCAATGTATAAACCACTTCATGAAACTACGTAAACCTGTATTCTGGGAATTTCTTCATGAGTCTGCAAGGATTCCACAGTCATTTCTTAAATTCCCATAATAAATGTATGGCAAGACTATTTTCTTTAATGTAAATTTTACAGAAGCAGAAAATACACACAGAAGAGCATGTAGAGCTCAAGTGTGCAGCTCACGGAATTTAACTAAGCGCAGTCACATCACAGCACCAGGAATCCAGAGGCTTTCTATTCCCCTTTCAGTCACTACCTGCCCTCCTAAGAATACTCAATATCCTGATTTTTAGAGCAAATTAGTGTTGTCTATTTTTGACTCTATAAATGAAATCATACTCCTTCATGTCCGGCTTCCTCTCTGTGAGTTTCACACACTTTTGCTTGTAGTTGTAGTTTGTTCACTTTCACTGCTATATAGTATTCCACTGTATGAATTACAATTTATCTCTTTTATAGACGTTTGGTTATTTACAATTTGAGACTCTTACAAACTATTTTGTTAAGCACAATTTGGCACATACCTTCTGGTGGAAGTACTATCATTGCACTTATGTTATGGACATGGAATCTGAGTCTTATAGAGGTTAAGGTATGCATTTAGGGCTTCCCTGGTGGTGCAGGGGTTAAAGTCTCAATGCCATCAAGCTATTGCTAGCCATTGAAGTCTGAGTTCGATCCCCAGACAGTGAGGTGACCCACTTGGCACAGCAGACCTTTCCTGTCATGCCTGCTGCTCCCCTCACCACTGTATTTCAGTGAATCCACTATTCTGCTCCCCACTCTGTCTCTGGTGAATCCTCTCACCCCCTGAACCTCTGGAGTACACTCCACCAGTTCTTGTATGCATACATAAATAAATCTTTTCTTTTTAAAGGTACACACCTAGAGTCTCACAGCACCAGCAGTTCAGAGTTGGGACAAAGCAGGTGCTACCAGTTCCAAAGGTATTTCCCTTAACCATTCTACTTAGCTGCTTTTTTAACTGAGCTGCTAACATGAGTTTTATCACGTAAAACTAGAGTACTATATCCTTTAGTACAGGATTGACAATTTTATTAAGTACTTACTGAAAGAAATGGCTATATAATTTGTAGGACCCAGTGCAAAATGAACATGTAGAGAATCTTATCCAGAAATTATTAAAATTTCAAGATGGTGCAGAACATTAAACCAAGCATGATTCATTTTGAGTGTGAGGCCCAGTGTGTCTGCACAGGACCCGTGCCTGTGAAGCCTTCCCCATGTGCCGAATCTCATTGGATCTGATGGATCCTTATCAAGGGTTTTTAGTGAGCACTTCAATGGTTGCTGCTTTCTAAAATGCGATAATCATATGTTGGAACTAGCAGAAATGAATATATAGTCTGCATATAGGGCCTCCCCAGTAGCGCAGAGGGTTGAGCACAGCACTGTGAAGCTGTCTGCAGCCTCTGCTGCACGGGTTCAATTCCCGGCCAACCAGGGAGATACCCACGTGGCACGGTGGACCTCTCCTGTCTCGCCCGCTGCTCCCCTCAGCAGTGTTTTCGGTCACTGCGTGTTCTGCTCCCTGCTCTGTCTCTGGCGAATTCTCTCACCCTCCCGTGCCTCTGGCCTGTACCCCAGCTCTTGTATCAATAAATAAATAATAAAAAAATATATTCTACATATGTGTGTACATATAAATTATGTATGTTGTACGTAGCAATAAAGTACATAAAACAGTCGAGCTAGGCTCAATTATTAAATGAATTTGAACCCTTTGGTAGCGGAAGGTCTTTGTGTGTGTGTCAATGTGTCTGTTGGGGTGGTGGGGGTGGTAGGAAAGAGGGAACAACCTAAATAGATACAGCAGCTGTGTCATCCCCCTGACATTACATCTAATCTCTTCCTAAGTCTCAAGGCAGTCTGAGGTGCATGCTCACTGGCCCGAGTCTATCTTACCCCTCACCTTCCCAACATATCTCCCCTCTGACCCAGGCAGATCTCACAGCATGTGGTCACCCTTGTCTCAGGGCTCCCAGGCATTGCTTGTTCTGAGTCTGTGCTGCACTAACTCCACAGATTCTGCCAAGTGAACTAAGCTCAAGCCCTATTCTCTGAAATATTACCCCCAGCACACCCAAACCACCCCATCTGTTCCATGCCTCCAGATTTCCTCACATATTAATGAATAAGACCTTGCTTTATTTACTTACTAACTGGGGGTTTTCCCCAATTATTGCTTGGGAGAATCAACGTCCATTGTTAGTAAATTCATCTCTGCTTGGACTCAGTCTGGAGCTACCAGGGTTGCCTTTTTTGAGAAATGGAACAATTATATAGCAATGCCCTGATTTTTTTTTTTAAATTGTAATTGGGAGAGATTTACTTCTTGATGTTGTCATGTATGCTCACTATTTAGTTTAAGGAAACACTTCTAAGCATAGTCCACTATATGACATAGTGGCAGTAGGTAAATAAAATACAATTTACACAAATTATTTACTTGATTGAAGGCTTTATGGTACATAAAAGGTAGGTTTTTAATAGTTGCTCTCAGCTTTTTTCACACTGACTTCTGTTGTATTTGGGTGTTCTATGCCTGAGATTGTTCAGATGCTGCTGTTGCCATTGGTTTGTTTTCTTTCAGGATCAAGGTGGGTACATTCATATAAAATCTTATTTTTAATTCCTTCTCTGGCAATTCTTTCCTGGATTCTTTGTTTTGCATAGGTATACCTACAATGGAACCAGCATCCTAAAGTCACTAAGAAAAATCCTCCTACTCTAACATCACATGATCTTCTAATTCTACCTTTCCCTTCCCGGGCTCGCCGGGCTCCTGCTCGGCGGCCATGGGGCACCAGCAATGCCCTGATTTTAAAGCATCTCCCTTTGTAATTTTGGAAGCACTGTTTTCCCTGCCCACTGCATCGTAAATCATGGCATACCTTCCCAGATCAGTGTCACCTGGACCTCATATGATGTGCACACCAATTCCAAAGACTCGTTTGTAGTCCTGGTATCCTCTAAAGCAAATATTACATACATAATCATGCCAATATTTTTAGTCAGATCCGCCTCAAGAGCTCTTCCAAATTAGTTTAAAAATTGGCCAGGCTGGTAGAAAAAAGTAATGTTTAGTTAGCTCAATAAAGAATCATACAGGGACGAAAATACCCTAAAAGTTACAAAATGAGGTGTTTTTGCAAAAAGGGCCAGAAGAAAATTGTGGAAATATCATCTGTTTTGTAAACCCTAAAAAGGAATACTGAGTTCTTAACACTAAGAAGATGGCAGAATGGATGGAATCCGAGGCCCACTTGGTTTCTCAGCCACAAGTTCAGATGAAATGGAACACTCAGTCCATTATTTAATAAGACTTTTAGTGAATGTAAAGACATTTGCACACAAGAACTAAAATATGTGAATACTTTATTAAATACTATAAATTATGTAGTCATTGTGTCATTTCCAAGAATAATGTCACATTACTTCAAAATTATGTTCTGTTGTAAGTTTTTCTTTTTCAAAAAAGTGCTAGCAAAAAACGTTTAAATGAAAATAAACCTGTTTAAAATGTAGGCTGATAAGCCCTCTAAAAAACTTAATGATTTTATAATTTTCCAGGTACTTGAGATTTTAAATATATTTAACATAGGTCCACAAATTGAGGATTGTATGTGATACTTTACAGTTTTAGAATGGCCATACATTAGACTTATTAAAAAAGCACGAGAAGCAAAAATCAAAGTACCTAATTTTAAGTAATTGCATAAATTAAACACTTGACTGTAACACTTCCATAAAGTAGTTTAATAAAAGTACTGGTCTTTTAAAGGATTTAAAAAAATCTACAGGAAGAAATACCAAGTGGTTTGAGGCTGGTTGTGAAGCAACATGAACTCCACTCCTTTTCTCCTGCTACATTTAACCCCCCAAGGAGCTCATTTATAAACAGTTATAAATAAAACCTTACAGACCATTCCTTATGTATACTTTCAGTGTTCTAAGCATCAGCTCAACCTCAAATTCAACTGGCATAAAACTGGACACATCTTCTACCCAAATATGATTTTGCTGTATCAATCTGTGGTCACCAAGGATAGCTTAAGAGTCTACATAATTCATTCTTCTGTATTGACCATGAAGCTTCTTCCTTTTCCTTCCTAGTGTCCTGGCTCAGTTGCTCATTTTTCGGTCTTGATGATTAGCATATATTTGGGGCACAATGGAAGCCTTCCCCCACCCTCCTGGTTCTTCCAGATTGCCAAATAACCAAATAAGCATTAGACAGATAAGAAAGAGAGAAAGTAAAATGGAAATTTAATAATAACATATAGATATCTTGTATATCCAACAGGGGAAAAACTCACCCCTGTTGAGTGTCACTCAGACACTATCTTGAAAAGTTTAGCTGAGACAAGGGAAGTTGGGGAACAAGCAGGAAGGTCAGTTAGGAAGTTTATTGGGAAAAACACATTAGATAAAGATGCAGATTTAAGTTCTACCTTCTTAGAAAAGAGATAAGGAAAGTAGGGCTTCCTGGAAGAGGCCCTACTGAGAGAAGTTTGCAAATAAATATCAAGCCTTCAGAGACCCATCCTTCACCAAAAAGATGTGCTCTGGGGCGGCCATCTTCCGTTCCACCACACTATCATTTAGGTTAACACTGAAACGTCTCAGGTCTGGGCTCTGGTCTTAGGCTGCTGAATAGCCTCATTTCTTTTTCTCATCCGATCCATTTGTTACCCTTAAGGACAACTTCATTCTCAAAGCCCAAACTCGTCTTAAATTTCTATTATTCCCCACACAAACTTTGCAATATTGTGGCTGAATATCCAACTATAATGTCTCTAACCCATCCTTGTTTTTATTTTAAGGAAAACAAAGATAAACTGTCTAGCAGTTAGGCTACAGAAAAAAAACAACCAGGTGACATCAAGTCTGAAACGTGGCCTCCACGTTCCCTCATCCTGCCAGCACTAGCAGCCTAGCTAAAATGGCAGGGGCACATCTTCCGTTAGACAGAAGAGGTGTCTTTATAGTAAGTTTTAATTAAGTTCTTACTCATCTGTGAGATGTTGCATACATATCCACATATCAGATAAAGAAGCATGTGAACCATGTGCCCAAATATTTGGTTGAAAATTACGGTGAGCACAAGCAAAGTGGCCAGCTAGAGGTTTAGTTCAAGTATCCAATTTTGCAGCTCTATAGGCCAACTCTGTGCAGGCACGAGTTTCTAGAAATGTGTGTACGCCAAGGACACTTTGCATAAAAAATGAGCACACCAGGGTTTTGCTGTATACGTAGTACTGCTATCCCGCACCTATTCCACAATGGGCACAGAAGACCATTTGATAGTGACTCGCAAACTGGCTAAGTCTGGAAAGCACTTCTAGCTAATAACATGTGCTGTAACATCTTTTTACATTCACACTTGAGGTATATAACTTAAAACTTGGGGCACTATATGAAGCTGCATGGTCCTTATCACTAGAGGGATTTACATAGACCCAATATGGGGATTTTCATAAAGGGGATTTTCAAGGCTCAGTGAAGGGAGATGTGACCATATTAAAGACTCTTCTAATTATGATAGTCTATTGATAGATTTCTATGACCATTTTCAAGACATGCATGACAGAATTTACATATATGTGGCATAACCTTTACATCTCGCTCAATCTGAGATCTAAAGATAAATGAATTAGGAAAAGGACAAATTTTCTTTTTGATATAGACTTTAGGCAGGAGGTGGGGGGCATCTGGAGATATCAAACCATTACCTATGTATACACTTGGCTGCTAAGTGTCTACCTAGACCAGAGGCTCACAACAATGACCTCTTGAATCGCAGAAGAATTTTCAATGAACTTACCTGCCTCAAGAGTGTTTCACTGTTATCTGTTGATTCACAAAATACCTTTTCCTTTTCTTACTGGTAGTACCTGGTACCTAGCACTTGAGTGGCTGGGATGAGAAGGTGAGATGGGGATTATTTTAAAAGTGGCAAGTCTTTGGCGCAGTTACTAGTCACTGCAGGTTACAAGGTTAGGTTCAGTTACTATTGGACAGAAACTTAACTTTCATTTATATTTCTGAATTAGCATCATATTTTCCCATATGTACTACTGGGGAACAATGGAACCAATGGTGTGATGACAGTCCTCCCAGTATGCTGGCTTCATCATGTGACACTGGGACAATGCAGGTGGAGATGAGAGAGAAAAGCAATTGAGGGGTCCTGCCAGAATCTCTACCACACGCTCTCTTTCCTCCCCAATTGATTTAATCTATCTTTTCTTTTACCAACTAACATGGCAATTCGTAAATGCTTATTTAATTTTCCAGCTCCCTCTGGGATCTTAAAAAGACAATTTCTTGCTTCAGATGCAAAACAGGAATTGTAATTTTATTAATCTAACATTAAATATTTAATAATAAATGATCAAGAGAAAATAATTCAAAAGACATATTTTTTAAAATATACAAAATGGAAGAAAATGATTTTGCCAAATATCACATTTTAGCATGTGTGGAGAATGTATTTTTGCTCTTCGACTCATAAAAAACTCTCCTTAGTTCAATTTAGTACTGTTCATTGGGGCTAGAAAAATCATCAGTAAAGTTGTCTTTGAAATAATCTCTATGAGGTTAACAGGAGAAAGAAAACATTCATTTCTGTCAATCAAGAGAGATTTAAACCACAAACCTCCCAAAAGACACTGTGGTTCCATAGTGAGACTTCAAGAATTCCTATGCTTTCCCATCCTGCAAGGAGGTATACAAAGGGATGGAGACACACTACTGTCCAGGATTAGTACTGGTCCAGAGGCCCATCTATCTGGTGGTTTTAAACCACTCTTCTTCAATTTAGAACCTTGATTTTGAATGCATTGAGAATTGTAAAACTACCAAAATATTTCACTGAAAAAATACAGACAACCTGATCTTGTATGGAGAACACTTTCTGTTTCAAATCTAAACAAACATCCCATTTGTGCCATAAAGTGGTACAGAGGCATCAATGAAGCACAATTGGTGATAGAAGATAGTAATTAACCCCGAAGTGGCGCATGGGTGAGATTTAGAAGTCATATCTGACCCTAGTTTCAATTCTGGCTCGGCCACTTATTTGCCCTTTGATTTTTGGGCCACTGATGGGCCTTCCATTCCATTGCTGTATTGGTAGTTACTTCAAAGTGTTGCTGTAAGTACTAAATAATGTATGCAAAGCACTCAGTATATCACCTGGCACAAAACAAGCATTCACTAAATGGTGGCTATTTGTACTATTATTTTTGTGAAAGTAATGCTTGAGTCCACCTCAGCAAAGGCTTTGGTCAGGTGCTACCTGAGCTTTAGCACCTTTTATTTTTTGCAGTGGGTTATCAGATCACGGCACTTGCACTGTCCATCAGTACTAGCCACTGGCCATTTGAACTGCCTAGTGGGAACCAAAATGTGCTGTAAGTGTAATATAGCACACGGATTTTGAAGGCTTGATATGAAAGCGATTATTTCCATTTTTTCATATCTGATGAGCTGAGAATATTTTGGATAGAATGGGTGAAACGAAACACACTCTTAAAATTAATTTCACGTGTTTGTCTTCCTATTTTTTAATGGGGCTGCCAGAAAAATGCCAGAAGCAGCTGGCATTCACTATGCCTGGGGCAGAGCTGATGGACACCACAGCAGCAGCTGGGCGCTTGCTAGAAATGCAGGTTCTCTGGTCCTAGCCCTGACCCACAGCACTTCAACCCGATGCGCGGGCGATGCTCAGCGAGCCCCGGGGCGGCCAGCGGCTCAGTTTCCCGCAGACGGGGACCCCTGGGGGTGGCCTCGGGGCACCCCGGCCGGCACCCGCGCTGCAGGCAGCTCTCGCCGAGGAAGGAAAGCGCGGGGGGAGAGACAGTGGCCGGGTGGGAGGAAACCAAGCAGCTCCGCTGGAGGAACAAAAGGAAGGCTGGGGGCCAGCCCGGAGGTCAGCGGAAGGGAACCCCCAGACTGCTGCCTCCACCCAGGGCGGGGAGACGCAGCAGGGGCGACCCCCGCGGGCCGAGCCCGCAGGACCCGGACCCGCCGGCCGCGCACGTCCCTCCCGCCCCTCGGCGGCCTCCGCGGCGCCAGGCCCGGCCCGCGGGCTCCGGGCTTGAGGGGGACACGCCTCCCGCCCTCCGCCCCCAGGACCCGACGGTTCCTCGGGGCGCCTCCCGCTCTTTCGCCCCCAGGGGGTTTCCAAGGACGCGCCAGGCGCCCCCCGGGCTCACCTGCCTGCGAGCGGCTCCCACGGCCTGCGCCTTCGCCTCCGCCACCTTAGCCCTTCCGCGACGGGCAGCCCCGCTGGCCTGGGCGCGGCTCCCATTGGCCAGCCCGCCCGTCACTCTTGAAATCCCGGAGGCTGTGGGGGACGCCATAGCAACGAAATCGGAAACTACAACTCCCGGCATGCTCTGGGGGGCGGAGCTGTGAGGCGCCGCTGCCGGGCGGCCAATAACTGGGCGCAGTCTTGGTTGCCAGAGGGGGCCCGTTTTATGCAAATTTGCAAGAAAGACCACACCCTTCCTCATTCCAAGCGTGTCCCCCACCGCCTCTCTTGGGTTGTGCCCCGCCTCTCTTTTCGCCGCCACATTTTCTCCTTTGCACGGCCCGTCCCTC
The DNA here is from genome assembly GCF_964194135.1 of Talpa europaea. Lineage (NCBI taxonomy): Eukaryota > Metazoa > Chordata > Mammalia > Eulipotyphla > Talpidae > Talpa > Talpa europaea. The sequence continues at coordinate 140,522,440 of NC_140070.1, forward strand.
AGTGGAGTGCATTCTCACTAGCGCCTCGCACGGCAACGGACAGAAGAAACCGATTGGCGGCACAAAACCTCCACAAGCGCGACCACGGAACGGCCAGTCCCGCAGGCTCCGGTTACGCCTTCTGGGAAGGGGCGGGGTGGAGGGGCTCCGACTCCGCCCCCTCCGAGCGTGGCGATTGGCTCACTCGGCCGTCACTCCGTCGTCAGCCTTTTTCCCTGGGCTCGCTCGCCCTGCGTCCCCGTGGTGGGCGGGGCTGGCGGCAGGGGGCGGGGAGGCGGTGCGGGCCCCTTCTTGCCATTGGCTGCCGGCTGGGGCCCGCCCACCGCGGGCGGGCCTGGCGGGGCTGCGGGGGGCGGAGGCGGCCGCCGGCGGCGCTGAGGGGCGAGGCGGGCGTGCGGGCCGAGGGCGGGAGGCGGGAGGCCCAGCGGCGCGGCGGCGCGGGAGGGAGCGCGGCTTGGTTGCTCCGTAGTACGGCGGCTCGCGAGGGCGCAGCCCGAGCGGCTCCGGGGCGCGCGGCGAGCGGGCGGCGGGGATGGTGTGCGGGGCCGCGGCCCCTGCGTGCCTGGCGGCGGCGAGTGCGCGGCCCTGATTGCGCCCGGCGGGCGGCGCGGAGATGAGGTGAGCGCGGCGCGGCCTGGCGGGGTCGGCGCGGGGTCGGCGCGATGGCCGCCCGGGCGCGGGGCCGGGGCCGGCGCGCGTCGCTCGGGCCGCCCTTCACCCCCGCCGCGCCCGCGGAGGCCGGGCGCCCGCCCGCCGCCCGGTCCCCGCTGGTCCCCGCCGGTCCCCGCCCGGTTCCCCCCTGGTCCCCGCCGGTCCCCATCCTCCGGGCGGCGGAGGCCGGGGCGCGCGGCGGGCCGCGGGGCGGCGGCGCGGGGCGGGCGGGCGCGGGCGGGCTGGGCGTCCGCGCCCGGGTGGCCGCGCGGGGCCCCCTCCGCCGGGGGCGCGGGGGCGAGCGGCCCCGGCCGGGCTGACCTCGGTGCCCTCCGCCGCCGGGCGGGGCGGCCCGGCCCGGCCTCGCCTCCCGGGGACGGAGCTCGCGGGGCCGGCGCCGCCGCCTCTCCCGGCCGCGGTCCCGGCGCGCCCCGTCCCCGCCGGCGCCCGCGGCGCCCTGTCCGCGGAGGACGCGCCGAGCTGCGGCCCGGGGCGCCGGCCGGGCCGGCGGGCGCTGTTCCGCGGAAAGCGGCGCCCCTGGCCGCGAGCGCGTCCCCGCGCCCGCCCGTGCGCCCCGGCTCCGCGCGCAGACCCGGCGGGGGCCCGGGCGGCCGGCGGGGCTTGCGGGACGCGGCGAGGCAGTCGGGGTCCCCGGGCAGGGGAGGCCCGCGAGGGGCGGGTGGCACCTTCCTGCACTCCTGTTCGCCCTTGGGCTGGAAGAGCAACTTCGCGGGTTGCGTTCCCTGCGGGCATCTTTTGTTGGGAGCCGGGCTGCGGGAGGCTTTGCTTTTGAAGAAACCGAGGAACGGCTTCTCCGCGGAGCTGGAGGCTGCTGGAGGCTCCGGAGTGCGTCGTCAATGTGGAAGTTTCCCTTAGAACTTTGCCATTGTCAGTGCTGTTTTTGGAGGCAACACCAGCTTGAAAATTTAGATTTTTGCAGACTCCGGCTAGATGCGTTTTCTTTGTGCTTGTCTGCGGGCATCTTACTCTTGGCTGTCGGCGTGGTCGAATGCTAGGAATAATAAAAGCAAGTCCAGTAAAAAGTATGGATAATAAAAAACCAACACGTACAAACAGATGCACCTGGAAAATCTCGGTTCTGTCCACGGGGGAGGCAGTTTCTCTAATCCCTTTGCGTGGACGAGGAACTGGCTGAAAGCTCCTGGAGTAGGTGGTGGGCAGGACCTGAGGGCAGGTACCGGGGCCAGGATCCAGCGGGCCAGCGGGTGTGTGTAGTGCTGCTCTTCACCCCTCAGACAGGGGCGGTGTATTTATTGGGATGCCTTTTTTTGTAGGTGACTGAAGGTGCAGAGGCTTAGATTCCCCCTCAAATTTACGATTTCTGGCTCTGGAACAACATACCACGTTTTTGCTTTTGTTTTTAAGTGATTTACTGGAGACATTTATCTTAGGATGGGTGTTTACTTATATGTCTACATCTGTGTATTTAATATTAAAGAGAAGTCTTTCTGTAGGAGAATTTTGAAGTAATCCAAGAACTTTTCAGTAATCCGAATGAAGACATGAGGGGAACACGTTTAGTGATGGTGTTAAAACTAGTTAAAACTTTAAGAAGCCCCAGTAAGGAACATTTCTAGAGAACATTAAAAAAGTAGAGGTTTCTTTATCTAAGAATTGTATCTGTTGAAATTGCTGAGGGATGTGCTATTATTATTCTGCCTGAGTGAGAGAGGAAATGAACAAATTTTTGATGTACTTTGGAACTCGGTGGATTGTTCAGATACTAGGCATTGTGAAATAGGGCATAAAATGAATGGTAGCAATGTTTGTCCCTCTTAGCTTTTTTTTTTTTTGCTGTTGACTAGCAATTTCCTTTTTCTTAATGCTTATCTCTAATATTGGAGGTGGAACCCTGCTTAAATTCATCTTTTGCCCAAATGCCCAGATGCAGGCAAATGCAGATCTTTAAGGGGGAAGAAAGAGGTGCTGGTAAATTCCTCTACTCTTATTCATCTTTTTAATTTGCTGGATTTGTGAATTAGCAAGAATTAATTACATGACGTGCAGTTTATATTACTCAGTTCAAATTCCACTGCCATAGAGCTTTTCCCTTCTGTGTGATCAGTACCTTCTGAATGACTCCACTTACTGGTTTCTCAAAGTCTGAAACCTCAAGTCACTTACAGATTTTATTTATTTATTTTGGTGACCTTGCCTCCAGATGCATCTCCTGAGTGGAGTCCTGGTATCAATATTTTTAGGAATGTTTCCTGTACATTACAGCTGGAGAACCTCTGGCATTGTGGCTTCCTTTTCACAGAACGTCTCCTGAAGTGGAGAGCAAGTTTCTCAAGTGACAGAATAGGTCTTATTAGGTTGCTAATAAAAACTGTGACCTTCAGATATGTTAATGCACCTGTAATAATACATGGCAGGAAGAGATTTTGGTTCCTTATAGTGTCTTCACTATAAGGAGGAACTCAAAATTTATGAGCGAACTACATTGCACACATTTTTAAGCCTTTACTTGTAAAGTTAATCTTATCACTTGGTAGTAACTGATTTTATAAATTGAGAACTACAAGTACTCTGCCTTGGTCATTTTGTGCCTTTGGTTCAGTCTGAAAGGCGAGAACCTTTCTCAAGCATGCCCGGGGTGAGGAACCTGGCAAGGTGTTCGCTTAGAGACTTAAAATGTAAATTTAAGTCACAGTAAAGTGGCGAATGACTGTTATCATTGTATCACAATGCCATTTTGTAAGCTATGATAAACCCAGACCTAACACTGTAAAAATTGCTTTCCAAAAGTGAATTGGTATGCTTTCCGATTTCCTTTTTCATACTGATAAAATACGACCTTCACTCCTTTCAGAGTCCAGCATAGCACCTCATGTAACAGCTCTGAAGAGCACAAGCTCCAGAGAAGACTGGGTTTGACCACACCTAGTCTGTGACTTTGATCTAGTACTTAGCCCTCAGGGCCTTTCTTTTCTCAGATGAAATGGAAATAACAGTAGATCAAGATTAAATACTTCTCAGTACTTACATAAGTTCTTGAGTTACAATCATTTTCATAAATGGTAGTGACGATGATAAAGAATTTGGGTATATTAAAATATATTCAACTCAAAAGCAACCCATTTAATTGGTACTCTACTTTGTGGTGGTTGGTAGAGATCATTGCTTCAATAAGAAATCTCTTGCTAATTTCTTGGTACCAGAGATGTATAATTTTTTTTTTTAAAGATTTATTTATCTATATAAGCACTGGGGTACTGGCCAGAGGCGCGGGAGGGCGAGAGAATTCACCAGAGACAGAGCCAGGAACAGAACAGGCAGAAGGACTGAAACACTGCTGAGGGGAGCAGCAGGAGAGGCAGGAGAGGTCTGCTGCGCCATGTGGGAATCTCCCTGGCCAGTTGGGATCGAACCGGCACTGCAGATGCTGCGGACAGCTCCATAGCGCTGTGCTGAATCCGCTGCCCCACCGGGGAGGCCCTGTATAATTTTTAATTGGATAATAACTAAACATTAAAAGCATTCAGTAAACCACTAAATGTTATATAAATGTTTTTTCTAAATAAAGATAAATCTTGTTATTTTTAGCATAATTGTATGATTTCAGATTGAGAATCAGTTTATGATGGTCAGCTGATAACCCTCTATTTTAAAGAACTGCATGTTGGTGGTAGGAAAACCGAAATACAGAAAAGTGAAAACTAGAAAAGACTCATAACTCTACTACCTAAATGATGTATCTCCAAACACATTTTGTGTGCTTGTGGCTATTCTTATATAAAATTTTGGTAGCAAAAATGAGATTCTGCTATACATAGAATTGTTTTATAACTTTTTATCTTGACATCATGAATCCACATCTGTAATGTCAGTTATAATATTTTAGAAATGGATAATATTTTGTTTTATAGATCTGTGATAATTTAACCAATTAATTTTTTAAAGATTTATTTATGTCTGTAAGAACTGGGGTACAGGCCAGAGGTGTGGGGGGGGTGAGAGGATTCACCAGAGATAGAATGGGGAACAGAACAGGCAGACTGACTGAAATACACTGCTGAGGGGGCAGTGGGCAAGTCAGGAGAGGTCTGCTGCACCATGTGGGTTGCTCCCTGGCTGGGGATTGAACTCGTGCTGCAGAGGCTGTGGATAGCTTCACAGTGCTGTGCTTAATCCCTTGTGCCACCAAGGAGGCCCAATCAATTAATTTTTATTACACTTTAGTTTGTTTCCTTTTTTCTCTTCCTGCCCCCTGCTATTATCAATAACTCTGCAGTGATTATCCCATGTACCTCTCTATATATACTCCTGAGGTTTTTGTTTTTTTTTTCTTCTTAGGAAATGTTTCCAGAGATAGAATGGCAGGATTAATGTACAGACTAAGTTATCAGGTTTTTGATACCTATTTCCAATTTGCCAGTTAGAAAGGTTGTAGCACTTTACACTCTTACCTTGGCTTAGGAGAGTTCCCTTTCCCTGCCCCCATCCCTCTCCTTTTGTTTGACTTAACCAGTGACAAACCTAGTGAGTTTACTTTCAGGGAGAATGGGATGTTGTAATCTGTGTAGTGATATGATACGGACAATCAGAAAATTCATACACCTGTAATAGTGATAGCTGTTCTGCAGCATTTTATCAGCACTGATTCAGTTGTCACAGAAAAACTCTTGGTAACTGGTCAGTAATGGAGTGCCAGCAAGTGGCTGGACAGATTTTTTTTTTTTTTTTTTTAGAGGCATGTTTTTCTTTATTTGTTTGCTTGTTTGTTTTTGTTTTTGTTTATACATGCACTGGGTACAGTCAGAGGCGCGGGAGGGTGAGAGAATTCACCAGAGCCAGAGCGGGGAGCAGAGCAGGCAGAAGGACCGAAGTACACTGCTGAGGGGAGCAGCGGGCGGCAGGAGAGGTCTGCGCACCATGTGGGACCCTCCTCCGGTGGCCGGGGGAGCAGCCGGGGATTGAACCGGCGCCGCAGAGGCCGCGGGCAGCTTCACAACCCAGCGCTCTACCGCTGCGCCACTGGGGAGGCCCTGGACAGATTTTTAACCCCACATCCCCAAACTCCTAGCCATAGGGCTGGGCTGCCAATTTCTTGGACTTGCTTTATAGGCATTTGGGTACTTTTTCCACTCCTGATTTCTGTTTTGAGTAAGTTGTGTATTCTGTTTTGAATAAGTTGTGTATACCCTGATATGTGTGAATCTACAAAGGAGGTGGGGCACAGAATGGAATCCTTTTTTTTTTTAATAATAAATTTTATTTTTATATTCCCCATACAATTGCAACCCCCCCTTTCTGATCACAATCCCTCCCCTCCCGCCCCCCACCCCCCAAAAGTGTCTCTGTTTCATAGTTTTTTGTTGATTCTGATTTTCACTTTCTTATAGTTACTCATTTTCCTGGTCCCTTATTTAAGTTTTCTATATTCCTGCTATGAGTGAGACCATCCGGTATTTTTCTTCTTCTTTTTGGCTTATTTCGCTGAGCATGATCCCTTCCAGCACCATCCATGTTGCTGCAAATTGCATGTGTTTATCTTTTTTGAATGCTGATTAATATTCCATGGTGTATATGGACCACATCTTCTTGATCCAGTCATCTATTTTTGGGCATTTGGGTTGTTTCCAAAGCTTAGCTACTGTAAACAGTGCTGCTATAAACATAGGGGTGCAGGTATTCTTTGGAATTAATGTTTCTGTGTCCTTTGGGTAAATACCTAGGAGTGGAATTGTTGGATCATATGGAAGCTCTATGTTTAGTAGGTCCAGAAATCTCCACACAGCTCTCCATAGTGGTTGGACCAGTTTGCACTCCCACCAACAGTGCAGAAGAGTTCCTTTTTCTCCACACCCTCGCCAACATTTGTTGTTGCTAGTTTTTTTAATATGTGCCCAGAATGGAATCCTTAACGAGGATTTAGTCGCATAAACTCACCGATAAGCTTCCCTACTGTCCAGCATTCGTCCCTAGAGCAGCCTGTTATCCTGTACTCTGAAGTGATCTTCCCAAAATGCCCCTCATGAAGAGCAGGGTAGAGCCTGGGAGAAGGCTAGTGCCGCTGAAAAGGCATTTTGCTGGCGGGGTGGACCTGCCTTAGAAACATGGGCCTGCGTAGACAAGTGTGATTAGGAAGGCCACCGGCATCTCTCCACGCATTTCCATGGGGGCCAGTTTGGAGATTTGAAGCAGCCCACGGAAGTCACTTCAGGAATTCAAAGGCCTCAGTGTAGAGAGATGTCACAGATCCGTTAGGAGATCATTAAAGAATAAACTTCTGTTTTATGAAGGTTGATAGTACAGTAACACTCAAGTTGGGTTGCTCGAGTTGGTAGCCCACTAATAAAGTGAATTTCAAGCAGGTTAATCCATGTGAAATCACTGCTTTCTTTTTTTTTTTTTTTTAAAGAATACCCTTTTTTTTTATAGAGGCATGTTTTACTTACTTATTTGTTTGTTTTGTTTATACAAGCACTGGGTACAGTCAGAAGCGCGGGAGGGTGAGAGAATTCGCCAGAGCCAGAGCGGGGAGCAGAGCAGGCAGACTGACGAAGGACACTGCTGAGGGGAGCAGCGGGCGGCAGGAGAGGTCTGTGCGCCATGCTGGACCCTCCTCTGGTGGCCGGGAGCAGCCGGGGATTGAACCGGCGCCGCAGAGGCCACGGGCGGCTTCGCAACCCAGCGCTCAACCACTGCGCCACCGGGGAGGCCCTCACTGCTCTCTTAACCTCCCTCTAGCGGAGTTGATGATAGCTGTCTTGCCTTACTAGCTTACTGCTCAGAGAGCTGTGGTGAAATTGTTCAGACTTAAGATCACTGACCTGAGTTTGTCCGCCTGTTGCCTGCAGAGTGAGGTAAGACTTAGGGCTCAGTTATATGTGGATGTTGACTCTTCTCTTGAGCCTGGTGCTTTATCTTTATTAGGAAGTTACTGTGGTTTACTCTTCCGCCTCAGAGATTGGGTGAGATGAAGTGGGCCACCGAAGTCTGACCTGGTGGTTGTGGTGCAGAGCTCCACTGGGCCAGTTGGGGACGGTACCAAGTACTTTCAATCTTCGGTTGAGTGGTAGAGCCAGGAGTTGCACTGAGTCTGGGATGGAGCTGAACTTGTGAAAATAACAAGGTCATAGCAGTTGGGCAAAGTTTTTTTATCTCCCCAGTGGCTAAAATGAAGCATCTTCTCAGTACAGGAGGGCAGTGCTTTTGATCCTCTGTTGCTTTGGTGAACATTTTAACTTATTTCTCTGCCAGTGATGGATCTGTTCATCTTTGAATTTTGTCTGCAACTCCTTCCGGTGATTGGTGGCATGCATTTGCAAAGCATGGGTACAACATGTGGAAATGTACAAGTCAACTGGCTTTGGTGCCAGGCTTTAAACCAACCTAATTAAGGGGATCGTTGATGCTTATGATGAAAGCATACAAATGAGATGTGAGATGACATGGGGGTCATTCTCTGTGTTGTGTGTGTGTGTGTGTGTGTAAGGCTAATTCTCTCCAAGGCAAATTTCCTGAGCTGTTTTATTGTTCTCACCAGGCTGGTGTGTTGTATTACCAGCCAGTGTAGAAACGCACATACACACCATTTCTGTATGCTATCTATGGTAAGAGTCTTTTTGTTGCAGACCCGGTGTTTATAAAAATTAATTCATTTTTGCTGTCAACCCAAGATAATAGTTTTTTTTTTTAAGATTGATTTATTTATTTATACAAGCACTGGGTACAGTCAGAAACGCGGGAGGGTGAGAGAATTCGCCAGAGTGGGGAGCAGAGCAGGCAGAAGGACCGAAGTACACTGCTGAGGGGAGCAGCGGGTGGCAGAAGAGGTCTGTGCGCCATGTGGGACCCTCCTCTGGTGGCTGGGGAGCAGCCGGGGATCGAACTGGCGCTGCAGAGGCTGCGGGCAGCTTCGCAACCCAGCGCTCAACCGCTGCGCCACCGGGGAGGCCCGATAATAGATTTTAAAAGCTAGCAGGCTTCCAGTTTCTGGAGTTATTTGAAATTCAGCTGCTCTAGTCTTGCAGAATTGGAGTGTGGTATTTTGGTCACTGATATAAAAGATGTTTAGCCAGTTGTGACAGAAGACTTGAAAGATGGGCCAGAAAGTTAGTGCTTCTGGATACAGCAGATTTCAATGAGTGAAAGGTTTTCCCCTCTTCAATTTCTACTCTTCTTGTGATAAATAATACTAAACTATGTCACTAAGTGATAATAACTTTATTTTAGGTAGTACTGTTTATTTTCAGGCACCTTCCGGTATAGTCATTACAGTTGTCATTTTAATAGTCTTTAGAGGATTAGAGAAATTAAGGATGAAGAAAACTTGATAGAGGTTCCTAGGATGTAAGTAAGCTCCATGAGGGCAGGGAGTTTTGTTGGTGTTCCCCACCTTATCCCAGGAGCTGGCCCCGTGCCTGGTGCACAGAGGACGTTCATAGTGGCGTGTTGGGAAACACTGGTATTTGAGGACTCCATTGTCTGGAAGTCAGCTCGACTCCAGCCATTGAGGGAGTGAGAACAGGTGAAGCATAAAGGAGATGGGGGGACTTGGGTTTTGAGTCAGTGACGTAGGAGTATAAGTTTAAGCGGGGGATGGGGGGGGTGTCATGATTTACTTCTCTTTAAAATGATCACTCAGGATATAACATGGGACTGGGTTGGAGGAAAGCAAGAGAGAAATGTTGAATTGACTCCACTTCTGGTTATATGTGGATGATGACACATAAAGCACCAGTCTTGTCCATCTAGCAGGATTATTATGTTTCACTCTTTGAGGGCTCAGAGATAGGGCTTGACTAATGGGGATATGTACAAATGTTTTGAAGTTCTCTAAGGGAAAGAGACTCCCATAAAACCACTTTTATTATTGTCAAATAACCTAACAAACTAAAATGAAATTGGGAATTGTTTTACCATTTCAAACACTAAATTAATTGAGGTTATGAATATAGGTTTCTGATAGGAGCAACTTTCTGTTTATAATTTTTTTGGCAAAAAAACTTAAATATATGGAAACAAATCCTTAAATAACTGTTTTGTGAATTACATATCTATGGAAGCTACTCAGTTTGAGCAGATCTAATTTGTAGAATGCTGCTATTGTCCAATCTAGTTTTAATTAGTATCAAAGGGAGGGAGATAACTGCCCTAATTGTAACCTGACATTGCTTCCTTAGTTCAATTAGTTTTAAACCACAGTCATTATCTGTTATTTTAGTTGTTTTGATCTCATTAGATGACGTGATATTGCAGTTGTGATTTAGTAATTAAAAAAATAGCATGTTTTTTCTTACTACAGAAGCAGCACATATTTATTGAAGATCACTCTTAAAAATATAGAGAAGGAAGGAAGGAAAAGCGAACCCAGAGTCTCACTGTCCAGTGATAATGATTTTTCAGGTCTGGTGCTGGGCGGCCTGAGCACAGTGCCCAGCAGGCTGGGTGTGGGAGGCTACGGCGCCCTGGTGACCTGGGTCACTTATTAATGATGAGAGGGGACCCTATGGATGGGACAGCCCGGGGCCAGTCAGCACAGACACTGTTGACCCTGGGCAGCACGTTCTGGTGTAACTAGAATGGCTAAGTCTTCGAAGGTAGCTGGAAGTCTAGAAATGTGGATCATTTTTTTCTCCTTTATTTATTTATTTTTTTTACATCATTGTTCATTTTTAAACAATATTTGCTTCTCCCCACCCCCTTAGGTGTAGTCCTCCTAGAGTTTCCTTCACCAATGCACCCGTGCACCATCACCTCAGTCCCCTGTGCTCCTCCCTCCCTCCCTCCCTCCCTCTGATCCCTCTCCCGCCTCCTCCCCTGCAGGATGTCTCTGGTTTATAATTGTCCGTTTTTGCTTTGTTGTGTTTTGTACTATTATTTTTTCGCACTGATGTCTTATTTGGTTTCCCTATATTCCTGCTATAAGTGAAACCATCTGATATTTTTCTTTTTCCTTCTCCTTATTTCACTGAGCATAATTCCTTCTAGTTCCATCCACGTTGCTGTGAATGGTATGAGTTTATCTTTTTTGATTGCTGAATAATATTCCATTGTGTATATGTGTCACATCTTGATCCAGTCATCTATTTTTGGGCATTTGGGTTGTTTCCAGGTTTCACCTATTGTAAATAGTGCTGCAGTAAACATAGGGGTACAGGTGTTCTTGTCAAAATGAGCAGAAGAACTTAAAAGACATTTCTCCAAAGAGGAAATGCAAATGGCCAACAGGCATATGAAAAAATGTTCAACATCCGTTATAATCAGGGAAATGCAAACTAAAACCACATTGAGATACCACCTTACACCAGTAAGAATGGCACTTATCAAAAAAACAAGCAGTAACAAATGTTGGCGAGGATGTGGTGAAAAAGGAGCTCTCCTGCATGGCTGGTGGGGTGCAAACTGGTCCAACCACTATGGAAAGCTGTCTGGAGGCTCCTCAGTCTACGAAAAATGGAGTTACCATACGACCCAGCAATTCCACTCCTAGGGATCTACCCAAAGGACACAAAAACATTGACTCAATAGAAATGTGGATTAAATACCAGATCTCCCAGGCCTCCCTGGTGGCGCAGGCGGTTGAGCGCAACGCTGTCTGCGCAGCCTCTGCAGTGCAAGTTCGATCCTGGCTGGCCGCGGAGATACCCACATGGCATGGCAGACCTCTCCTGTCTTGCCCGCTGCTCCCCTCAGCAGTGTATTTCAGTCAGTCTACCTGTTCTGTTCTCTGCTCTGTCTCTGGTGAATCCTCTCACCCTCCTGCACATCTGGCCTGTACCCCAGTTCTTGTATGTATGAGTAAATAAATCTTTGGGAAAAAAAATCAGATCTTCCAATTTTTATGTGGGCCACACTTATTATTAACACTCTGGAATTCAAGCAAAGCATCCCTGAGGGCTGAACCCCACTCTGTTTCTTTGCCAGTTAGGATTTCAGCTACATACAGTTTTGTCGCCTGTTTCCATGTGGCATTTTGCACTGTGTTCCTGGGTCTGGCTGTGTGTGTGTGTGTGTGTGTGTGTCTCTCCACTGCTTCTCCCCCTACCCTTTGCATTCCCCTGACAGTGTCAGTGTGGAGTGTACCTGTTACCTTCCTCTTCCCTGACGTGTACAGGGTAGACTTGAAGCCAGTTTTGTTTGCTTTAACTTGCCTTTGTTGGCACTACCAATGAGTTTGAACATTCAGCAATGCTTTTGGCTTTATTACAGATCGACTTGGTAACCAGCCACCATGCTAGAACTCTTGGTTCCAGTAGTGTTGGGTCATTTATGAATTCATTGCCTCTCAACCTTTTCAGTGTCATGCAATGTTCGTACTAGTGGCTGGCATCTTCCTGCAGAGCTGAGGGCAGCAGAGTCTTGAGTACATCTGTGATCCATTGAAAGCACCGTGGGTGGGGAGGTCTGATTTAGTCAGTGGATCAGTGAATGGCTGTGCTCTTTTTTTTTTTTTTTAATTTTTTTTTTTTCTTTTATAGAGGCATGTTTTATTTATTTATTTGTTTGTTCGTCTGTTTCGTTTATACATGCACTGGGTACAGTCAGAAGCGCGGGAGGGTGAGAGAATTCACCAGAGCCAGAGCAGGGAGCAGAGCAGGCAGAAGGACCGAAGTACACTGCTGAGGGGAGCAGCGGGCGGCAGGAGAGGTCTGCGCACCATGTGGGACCCTCCTCTGGTGGCCGGGGAGCAGCCGGGAATTGAACCGGCGCTGCAGAGGCTGCGGGCAGCTTCGCAACCCAGCGCTCAACCGCTGCGCCACCGGGGAGGCCCTGGCTGTGCTCTTGTATCCAATCTTGAACCACGACAGAATCTCAGCCCCCTAAGACCTGCCTTTTCCCCTTCTCTTGGGTTCTTCCTATAGGCTATATTTATAAAAGGCAATTTTTGTTTCTTGAATTTATAATTTACTTTGTGTCGTATTTCTTTATTGATGTATACACCCCAAACAGTGATGGATGCTAGTTACCCTTTGATGTCTTCAATTTAATTCTCTTATTCTGTTAAGCTTTAGATTTCTTAACAGAAGTCTAGAATCGACATTAATGAGCAGCTCCTTGGTTTGATGATGAAAAAATGAAGGTACAAAACTGGGCTGTGATATGGGGACCTTTGGAGTGTCTTTCTGAGCAAACATTCCATTCCCTCCAGTGCTTTCCTCCAAATAAAAGGCTCAGAAGATTAAATTAGGTGTTGGGACCTGACCCAAGGTAACCAATCAGTGTCCCTCTCTTGGAAATTGGAAATTGGGCTCAAGAGAGGAATCTGATCTGTGCGTGCTTAAGGGTTATGAGGTTTAAAATTGGGAGTTGCAGGTGCTTATGTTCTGCTGTGGTGTCTGGGGCCAGAGAAAGGTGGTTTCTGGGCGAAGCATGTCTCTCTTGAGAGACAGTACAGAGAACAATACTTGAGCCCCTGGTAGCTTTAACCTTTCCCCTTCCTTACCTTTCCCCCTGCCCTTTTAGTTTAAGTTTGTTTTCTTTTTATTTTTTTTAAGATTTATTTTTATTTATGCATACAAGAAAGCGGGTGTAGGCCAGAGGTGTGGGGGGTGGGGTGAGCGGATTCACCAGAGACAGAGTGGGGAGCAGAACAGGCAGATCCACTGAAAAACACTGCTGAGGGGAGCAGCAGGCGGGACAGGAGAGGTCTGCTGGGCCCTAACTCTTGCTGCAGTGGCTACTGATAGCTTGATAGTGCTGAGACTTAACCCCTTGTGCCACCAGAGAAGCCACTTCCTATCTTCTTTTTAAAATACTGCCTTGTCTCTTTTATTTCTTCATTATTGGTCAAAGAAGTTATGAATTTATTAATATTTTCTCCACATAAGAACATCAGAAAACAAGAATAGCTAGAAATACACAAATTTAATCAGATTATGGTAATCATTGTTTATTGGAGAGGTCATTTTGCAGATGTGAGTGCTGCCTTTCACCTCTTCTAAACCAGTTCAGGTCTCTAGTTGAGAAAAAATGGGAAGGAGGAGATTTTGGGTTTGCTTCCGAATGTCCTAGAATTGCAGTTGTGTTATTTCCCTTCACATACATAAAACATTTTGATTTCATGCAAAAAATGGTCCTATAGACATTCACAGTGTATAGTGCTTGTGTGTCTGTGCAGGGGTTGAGGCTGAGGTCTGTTCAAGCGTGTAACCACTGAAACCACTGAGACAAGACTCCTCACTCTGACAGCTGACTATTAAGACCTTGAATCCCAATGTTATATATGTGGGGCTAGAGCTTTCTGCCTCGGTGTGACATACATTTGGAGTCCCCCACTTTTCAAAAGCCTCTGTGCTAAGTAGTCTAGTCTCTAGAAGGAGTTGGGAAAATAAAAGTGATGGGAAGAGGTGGAAAGGATTGCAGTAGAGAGAAGAAAGGTGAAGGAAGCAGCCTCCAGAGCCACAGTTTTCTTAGTCATAATTGTTAGTCATAATTGTATTCCTCAGAACGCTCTCATTTGCAAATGGAGGAAGCACAGGTTGGCTTAAGAGAAGAGGGAGGTGGGGTGATTTACAAGCCCCCGGAACCCAGGGGTTCTGATTGGCCTGGTTTAATCACGTGCTGGAACCAATTAGCACATTGGGGGAGCTACTCTCTGTCGCTGTCCAGGGCCTGAGGTTCACCTTTTGTACCATTTGGCACCAAACTCTTGGCACTGACAGAAGGGGAGGGGAGATGTGGGGTCAGTTATGGGAAAAAGGAATGCTGGGCAGGTGAAAGGGATGTCCCGCACATCCCTCATATGACCACCAGAAAGGGGCTGATTGTTTTTCCCTTCAAGTGATAGTCTGTAACAAAATACCAAAGCAACCCAAAGTACACATGACATTTCTTCCCAGTTAAGCTTGCTTTTGAATTTAAATGCCCAAAGTACCTTGACTTGCCACCCATAGTAGAATTTGTATTGCTTCTCCGTCACTTAAAAAAATTTTTTTTTTTTTTTTTTTTTACTGTCCTGCCGTTGCTCTAGCTAGAGTGAAGCTTGGGAGATTTCTGATCTGGCTCCATCCCCTTTCCTTTAGAGCCATGCACATTATTTTTGCCAGTTCGGCTGCTTCCATAATTGTAGACTTACTTTGGGTGTGCAGTGTCCAAAGGAGTGTCATTCTCTCTTGACTCATAATTAAAGACTTTTGAACTTACTGTTCATCTGGAGCTGCTGGAAGAACGTGTGTAGACTATGGAAAAGTTAGAGCTGTTGGGAGGTAGCCTCTCTTCAGCCATCTGCTTGTTTTTTGTTTTTGTTTTTTGAATTAGGCTCCGGGAAAGACAGCAACCTGACCGTCCTCAGAAGAGCACGGGACCTATATTGGAGGTTTTGGTTACTACTTTAAAGACTGACCGCAGGCGGTGGGGAGAGCTTATTGAAAAATGTCGCATTTATTTATTATTAAAAAAATTTTTTTAAAGATTTATTTATTTATACACGCACTGGGTACAGTCAGAAGCGCGGGAGGGTGAGAGAATTCACCAGAGCCAGAGCGGGGAGCAGAGCAGGCAGTAGGACCGAAGTACACTGCTGAGGGGAGCAGCGGGCGGCAGGAGAGGTCTGCGCGCCATGTGGGACCCTCCTCCGGTGGCCGGGGAGCAGCCTGGGATTGAACCGGCGCTGCAGAGGCTGCGGGCAGCTTCGCAACCCAGCGCTCAACCGCTGCGCCACGGAGGGGCCCCACATTTATTTTTTAAATGACAGTTCTGCAACTTAATTTCTTTCACACATTCTGATTACAATTCAAACCCCAAACTCTAGTTCCTGCACTTTCTTCCTTTTAGCTCAGATTCTCAGTTTCCTCCTAGTTCATTTCCTTCCCTGTGCAGCTGGGACCTCAGCGTGGTCACTTCAGGGACTTCCTCACCCTGCTGGCCTTCTGTCATGTCTGCCCTCCCACTACCTGCGGCCTGTAGGAGATCAGGCAGACTTTGCACCTTCGTCCCTACCCGCTTGGCTGTGTCCTGCTGAGTTGCCCCCTCGGGCTCCTCTCCAGGCCTCACCGATATTGTACCCCACTTGGCCCCTTTCCTCCAGCCTCCCTGTCCCTCCAGAGGCATCCAAGCCTTCCTCTCAGGAGTGACTCTGACTGCTGCTTGGGACTCTCACCCACTTTCCAGGTGGCACTTGGAGGTCTTTTATTCGCACTCCCTCCGCCTCCATAGAGGAAAGGGACACGGACGAGTGTCCTTCCTTTCCCGATGTGTGATGCTCTTTTCCATTCCTACGCAACGAGCTATGCTTGCCTGCCATGTGCCAATCCTGTGATGGTGACAAGGACAGAGGGGGCGGGTCCTGCCTTCACTCTTACATTTTATTTTATTTTATTTATTTATTTTTAAAGATTTATTTATTTATGCAAGCACTGGATAGTCAGAAGCACGGGAGGGTGAGAGAATTCACCAGAGCCAGAGTGGGGAGCAGAGCAGGCAGAAGGACCGAAGTACACTGCTGAGGGGAGCAGCGGGCGGCAGGAGAGGTCTGTGCGCCATGTGGGACCCTCCTCTGATGGCCGGGGAGCAGCCGGGGATCGAACCGGCACTGCAGAGGCTGCGGGCAGCTTCGCAACCCAGCGCTCAACCGTTGCGCCACCGGGGAAGCCCACACTCTTACATTTTATTGGGGCAGATGCACATGCCCCCACCCCCAAATTCACATAAGTAAATGATGCCCAGTGGTTGTAAGTCCTAGTCCTGGAGTCAGGATGATGTGGCTCTACTTGCAATGTGAAGGTGGTGCAGGAGTTAATCAGTGAAGAGAAAGAGGTGGCTTTCCAAGCCAAGGGGCCAGCATGCCCGCTGGCATGCTGGGCTTGTAGTGTCAAGGAGTACAGGGTATTTGAGAAGGCCGCTGGTGCTGACCACCCAGGGCCCGTTAGGCATGTAAAAAACGGGATTGGTGGTCAATCCAAAGGCTCCCAGCCTGACGGTGCTCGTTCTTTTTCTCCTGAGTCTTCCTGGTCTTCCCCCCACGCCCTCCTTCCCAGCTGCTCAGGTTGGTCTCACGCGACTGCCTCCTTTAGCCATTAGCTTCTTACATCTCAGCCATGTGTCTGGGAAGAGCATCTGTTGGCTGATTTGACTTTACTCCGCTCCCCTCTGCAGGCTGCCTCTGCACACCCCTGGCCTTCCATGTTGACTCCCAGGCACATTTTCACTATTGTTTCTTGACCTTTCCATGACATTTGACACATTTATCCTAGAGAAACACTCTCCTTTCTCCTTTGGCTTTCTATTCTGTGCCTTCATGATCTGTGTTTTCTCTCCTTTGTTACATGGGGGATTTGGAAATCTCCTTTGAGGACTCCTTATCATTAAACTTACTGTTCCCAGGCTGGTTTTTACTCCTTTCTTCTGACTCTGCACTGTCTTATAGGACAGTCATCTCTACTCGTTTTAATTATTTATTTATTTATTTTTTTATTTAAAGATTTATTTATTTATACAAGCACTGGGTACAGTCAGAAGCACGGGGGAGTGAGAGAATTCACCAGAGCCAGAGCGGGGAGCAGAGCAGGCAGACTGATGAAATACACTGCTGAGGGGAGCAGCGGGTGGCAGGAGAGGTCTGCGCGCCACGTGGGACCCTCGCCTGGCGGCCCGGGATCGAATCTGCGCCGGAGAGGCTGCAGGCAGCTTCGCAAACCAGCGCTCAACCTCTGCGCCACCAGGGGAGGCCCTCTACTCTTCGTTTTAGCTACCCTGAGTAAATCCCCTCATCTGTGCTTACCTGCAGCCATGTCCAGAGGACACAGCTTCGTCTCCCTACCTGCCAGAGCCTTGAGTACTCTACATTCACTGTATATAAGACATAGCTCATCACCACCCTTCTTCTCTCAAAGACAAAACAAGACAGTATGTCTAAAATGGAGTCACTTATGTTAAGCCCCAGGCCACCCAACTTAATTACACGTTGGCTCCCCCAGAAGTGGAATCTTAAACCATTCAGTTGGGAATCACCTAACCAGCATTAGTAGGGTCATCTGCCAGATAGACCCTCCCATGACATCCCCTAAAGGAAGGTGACCTTACCATGTGCAAGCTGCTTTTTTAGTATAACTTCTTGCTCTTGCTCCCTCTGCCTATGCAAGTCTTATATTTCGCACAGCTGTCTGGCCTCCTTCCCGTTTGCTAGGTGGGATAATGCCTGATTCATGAATCACTGACTAATGCCAATAAGATCTTGGAAAACCACTCAGTTTGTTTTAACACATATGACACACTTTTTTCACTGCCTTTGTTTTCCATTTTGTCAATTCACCATTTTGTCAAACAATTCACCAACAAAATGGGTTTATTCAGAAACAACACAAAGTCAAATTGGAAAGTACAGCTTCCTGGTGGCCCCTTCATAGCACTGAAGCCCGAACCAACTTTTGTAGATTTTAGAGGGACTGTTCATTGCAGGAAACCGGGGCTCTGATGTGTGGGGTCCTCTTACTGTTCAGTTTATGACAGTCTCTCGTTGGCTGCGCTGTTGCTGGACCAAGTGGCGCCTCCTTCCTTCTTCGGGCTGGAAGCAACCTCACTTCCCATCAGGGGTGGAAGGCAGGTTGGCTCCTGTTGCTTGCTGGTCGCAGATGCTTGAGAACTCTTTTTTGCTCTCCTGGCTGCATTTAATAGTCTCTGTATGTTAATTTTCACAATACTGTTATGTACCTGCTCATTCATTCAGCAGTTGCTTACTGAGAACCTACTACATATCAGTAACTGTGTTAAATACTCTGGGATAATAAAACATTACATTTGATCTTTGTCCCTGGCTCCAACATAGAGCTCCTAAAACCTTTGGAATTTCCTGTGTGATGGGAGTGTCTCTTTGGATCTCAGCTGAGTGTATGCTAATAGAATGACTTCCAGCGCTCCCGGACCACACCTGCTGGGAAGGGAGCAGAGTGAAGTTGGACTTTAAGCCCTGTGGCCTATGATTTAATCAATTATGTCTGCATGATGAAGCCCCACATAAAAATCCTAAAATGATGAGGCTTGGAGTGCTTCTGGTTTGGTGAACACTGGTATGTAAAGGAGGGGGCCCGTATCCCACAGAGGAGGAGCAGGTATGGAAGTGCTGCCCCTCCCCATTGCCGCAGGTAGGACTTTCCTGAGTTCTGTGAGTCAGTCTCATGGACTAGGGCGTGAGGACTTGTGGGACCCCTGGAATTTGTCACCAGCCTGGCAGATTTGTGGCTGCATCGAGGAGGACAGTCTTGTGAACTGCGCCTTAAGGGCTGCACTAACTTCAGGTAGTTAGTGTCAGAGTGATTTGATCGCCCAGTTGGTGACAAAGAACCATTGTTAGAACTCCTGGCTGTGGTGTTTCTAATCACCTGTGTGTGCTCTATGTAGACTGTGCCTGCCCACAAGCCAGGTAGGTGGACAGGCAGTTACAATTCAGTTGTGCAAGATGGCAGCTTGGATGCTTTCTCTCTGGTGGGTGACGGGATTGTGTCAGTTCTGCATCTGAAGTGCCTTTTGAATTCATCCCCTTTTATCTAGCCTCACTACTCTTGTGTGGACCTTTATCTTTTTTTACTTTCCTCCCTTGCTTTTCTCAGCTGCTGCTTTCCAATGGGCTGGCTTCCCTGACCCACTTGGTGTTACCTACACAGTGTGGCCAGGGGAATGAGCTTGCTCAAGTGCTGCCCCGAAGTCTTTCCTAGGGGTTTCTTCTCCTGCGGTGATGCCTGCAGACTTTGCCATCACCCTTGTGTTATCTCTGTTGTTCTGTGTGGCCCATACTGGTGATACTCTTCTAAGAGTTACTGAGGACCCCAAGGAGCTTTTTGTAGGTAGGTTTTTAGGAATCTCTCAGTATTTGCCAGATGAGAACTTAAAATGGAGAAATTTTAAAAATGCTTATTGATTTACTGAAAATGTCTAATAAGTCCATTACAATGACTACATAAATAACATGTCTTTATGAAAACTTTTACAAACCAAAAAATCAAGAGTAGTATCATTTTACATTTTGGCAGATCTTTATGATGTCTGGCTTAATGGAAGGCAGTTGAATTCCCAGACCTGCTCCCATAGTTATCTGGGTGTGAAATGTTTTGAAGTGGTTGAAGAAACTCTGACCTCAGGAAGAATGTAGTTGGGGAGCATTTTCAATGTTTTTTTTTTCCCAGAAAATTGCTGTTTTTTTCCTTTGATTCTATACCCAAAGTTGACTCTGGTAGTTTCTAAAGAGTTAGTTGAATTGTGGAATGTGATACCATTTCAGTGAACTCCTCATGCTCTTTCCAATAAAATCTATTGATGATCTTGCAGTTGGAGTGGATATTTTACTCCCATGTGGTTTTTGGTAACCTCTTGTGTCGGTCATCTGGCGAATACTGCATCACCGAGTATTGTAGGTATGCTGATATGTTCCATGAAGCAAAAATCTCACTTATAATATCACCACTCATTTTATTAGAAAATTGTCTACTAGTTGGGAAGCAGGCTGGCTCACAGTGGTAGACACAGGTACTCCAAAGTTCTGATTTCCACCCCAAAACTCTAATGTTACCATTAGCAGCAGATATGGTCAATTGTTGTTGTTGTTGTTGTTGTTGTTTTTTAAGGTTTATTTGTTTATGCATATAAGAACTGGGTTTCAGGCCAGAGGTGCAGGGGGTTGAGAGGATTCACCAGAGACAGAGTGGGGAGCAGAACAGGCAAATGTACTGAAATACACTGCTGAGGGGAGCAGTGGGCAGGGCAGAAGAGGTCTGCTGTGCCATGTGGGTCATCTCCCGGGGTGGGGATCAAACTCGCTTCTCAGTACTGAGACTTAACCCCTTGTGCCACCAGGGAGGCCCCAGTTGTTGTTCTTGAGCAACAGGCTTGCTTCAGTTTTAAGCAACCACCTGTCAAATAGTTATGTCTGAATAAGCATAGTTTTTCTGTCGTCATTCTGCCAAATAAAAACTATGTTCCATGAAAAAAGTGGCTAGTTCAGCTTGTGACTCACTGGTACATGAATGTATCCTCAGACATGTACTCCAGGGCCAGGATTTAATAAAGTGATAAATTTTAATGACCCGACAAGGACACGAGTGTGTAGCAGTGAAGAATTTTGTGACCTTGAGGACAGTTAAGTGCCAAAGTGGCAGCGGTTGTGCCCATCTGTGTTTTTGTATCAGTGCCAGTATAAACATGTGAAAAGAGGAAATAATGTCTGACTACTGTTAAGATAATCATTTGACTTTCTTGATGGCCTATAAGGGCCTGAGGAATTCCAGGGATTCGAGGAACACATTAGTTGTTGCTGTATAGGATAAAGTCCCAACCTGTAATGAAGGGCGTGGTGATCTGTCCCTGTGGACTTCTCTAGTTTCTTCCTCTTCCTCTCTTCCGTCTATACCCCCCTTCTTGGAGCCTGACCCTCTGTACCTAGAAATATGGTCTTTTTAAAAAAAGATTTATTTATTTTTATACAAGAACTGGGGTACACGCCAGAGGTGCAGGGGGTGAGGGGATTCACCAGAGACAGAGTGGGGAACAGAACAGGCAGACAGACCAAAGTACACTGCTGAGGGGAGCAGCGGGCGAGACAGGATAGGTCTGCCCTGCCATGTGGGTATCTCCCTGGCTGGCTGGGATTGAACCCACACTGCAGAGGCTGCGGACAGCTTCACAGCACTGCGTTCAACCCAATTACACCACCGGGGAGGCCCTAGAAATATGGTCTTTTTGCCACATGCACTTTCATATTTCCTTCAACCTATAATGTTCCTTTACCCTTTTCTGCTTCCCTCAGTCTGTCTCTGGCTTATTATCCTTCTAGACCAACTGTATCTCACAGAAGTAAAAGCTCTTGCTCTACTATTTGGTTACTTTCTCTCTGACGACCCCTACACCCCAAATTTTGACTGAATATTTTCCATTTTCTAGTTCCCTCTCACTTATCCTTAATTTCACATTCCATTTTAACAGGAAAGTATTTGCCATCTCTCTTGGCTCTTAAATGTATTCAATGTTAATATCTTGCACATTGAACCTTCTTAACCCTAATTAAATGAAACATTCATGCAAATAGGTTATGGTCTACTTTTGGGGGGCCTTGTCCTCTATCAGAAATGCGGTTCTAGTTGGGTCTGGCCCAAGGAATAAGCTTATTTCCTTCAACACCAATACAATCATCTTTCCTGATTGGAAACTCTCCTGGTATCATCTAGACTAAGTTCATTAGATAAGTGACCTTTAGATCAGCAATCAGAGTTGGGGAGTACTTTAGGTGACTTCTGGGGTCACCTGGCCTCAGAGGACTATCTGACCCATAGCCATTAGCCTACACTGGAATGTTTGCTGAGTACTGTCATGTCTCTGTCATTTTGTAAGCGATGTTCACATTTTCTTCTTTAAATTTGTTTTCCACATTTCTGTGAGATATATGGTAAATACTCTTATGTTACAGATGAAAAAAAAAGAACTTCACATTTGCTACCTACCATCTGTAGTAATGAAAACATTACAAATGACATTTGGAGTCGCTGAACTTAAATAAAAAAATCTTGAGTTACCTAAAGAGTAAATGGGAATAATATAACATTATAAAATGACGTTTGGTGTAAATGAACATTTGTCAAGCAGGCACATTTTTGAGCTTTTGAGCTTTAGTCTACCTTTTTTTTTTTTTTAAAGGTTTATTTATTTATGCATACAGGAACTGGGGTGTAAGCCAGAGATGGGTGGGTGAGAGGATTCACCAGAGACTGGGGAGCAGAACAGGCAGATATACTGAAATACACTGCTGAGGGGAGCAGCGGGTGAGACAGGAGAGGTCTGCTGCACCATGTGGGTTGCTCCCTGGCCTGCCAGGGATCGAACTCGTGCTGTAGTGGCTGGCAATAGCTTGATAACGCTGGCTTTAACGCACCACCAGGGTGGCCCCTATCTTTTAATTCTAGAAAGAGCCATAATCATTTATAAAGGATTGTTCTAGATAGGACCTAAAGTTTCTCCACATTCTAAGGTGCCTTAACTCTTGGCAATTGCATCAGTGCTAGATTCATCAGACAATTTATGCCTATAATGATTGCTCAGAAAATGAAATCTATAAACTAGCATTGTGTTCAGGTTGGTTTTATTATGAAATATATTACCTTTTAGATTTCTTCTGAAGTTGAGATTCAGTTTACAAAGCCATTAACTGACGTATAATTATACTGTAAATTACAGGTTTGAGTTAGATGGGCCTTGAGGGCCTGGCATTGCTGGTAACTGTAACCTCATAATTGTAGGCACTGTGCAATCCAGACGTCCATGAAAATAGACGATTGAGTCAAAATATTCTAAATGGTCTCTGACCACATTAAAACTGGTTAGAAAAGATCTAAAATAGAATGATAAAATAACATTCACACACATCTGATTTTGGGCTAATTTTTTGGTGATATTACTAGACCTTATTAAAGAGGCAAGTTCTAGAACCAAGAGTTATTTAAAACATATGTGTAGACAGTAGAGTTGGAACTTGAAAGTGACATGTCAAGATGTAGCAACTAGCATTTTCTAAAAAAGCCCTCAGTTTGACAGCTTGGCAAGGTTTGTTATTATTTCTGGTTGAGAGGCAGTATAACCAAGGGCACACAAATTTAGAAGCCAAACTTAGCTACTGATCATATAACTATGAACCCTATTTCTTTGTGTATAAGATGGAACTGATCAAGGTTCTAGTACTTACAGGGTTGTGAAATTATTAAAGCACCCAGCATGGTGCCCATTAAAATAGGCCACCATTTTTATATAAAAAAAATGACCATCATTTTTAGCCTCATCATCATGGCCCAACTGGATTTATAATTTAAGACAAAAAATGAAGATATTAAATAGTCTTCTTGCCAATTGCTTCTCTGACTTCTTTTAACTTCTCAGTTGCTTCTTCCATCATCTGGAGAGTTGGCATTTTTCTTAAGCTTGATAGAGAAGAGGACCAAATGTGTAGTATGTTTCATTTACTTACAAAAAAAAGTAGATGGGAAAACTCTTCACAGTCCAACAGTAGAAAGAAACAACCCAATTTTAAAAATGGGGAAAAGACACAAATAACCATTTCTCCAAAGAAAGTATTAAAATTGCCACTCAGCACATGGAAAGATGCTCAGAGCATTTGGTCATTAGAGAAATGAAAACCAAAACTGAGAAGCCACTTCACACCTATTAGGATGGCTATTACATTAAAAAAAAAAAAAAAAAAAAAAATAGGGCCTCCCCTGGTGGCGCAGGCATTTGAGTGCAAGGCTGTGAAGCTGTCCGCAGCCTCTGCAGCGCTGGTTCGATCCCAGCCGGCGAATGAGGGTCCCACATGGCTCAGCAGACCTCTCCTGTCATGCCCGCTGCTCCCCTCAGCAGTGTATTTTGTCCATCTGCCTGTTCTGTTCCCCACTCTGTCTCTGGTGAATCCTCTCACCCTCCCGCGCATCTGGCCTGTACCCCAGTTCTTGTATAAATAAATAAATAAATAGATATTTTTTAAAAAGGAAAATAACAGGTGTTGATAAGAGGTACAAAAACCATAATCCTTGTACATTGCTAGTGGAAATGTAAAATGGTGCCATTGCTGTAGAAAACACAGTATTATCCGTGACCTGGCATTCCCTCTTCTAGTACAGGCCCAAAAGAATTGAAAACAGGTGTTCAAACAAAAACTTATACAAGACTGTTCCTAATAACACTGCAATAGCCAACAGGTAGACAAATCCAGATGGCCATCAATTTTTGTTTATCAGTGGACAAACAAGATGTGGTATATTCATAAATGGAATATTATTCAGTCATAAAAAGGAGTGAAAGGTAGTTACTATAACATGAGTAAACCTTGAAAACATTATGGTGAATAAAAGAAACGAGACAGAAAAGACCCACCTATATGATGATTTAATTTAATTTATTTTACTTTAAAGATTTATTTATGCATATAAGAACTGGGGTGTAGGCCAAAGGTGCGGGAGGTGAGAAGATTCACTGGAGACAGAGTGGGGAGCAGACCAGGTGGATCCACTGAAATGCATTGCTGAGGAGAGCAGTGGGTGAGATTGGAGAGGTCTGCTGCACCATATGGGTTAGCTCCCTGGCTGGGGATCAAATTCATACAGCAGTGGCTGCCAATAGCTTGATAGACTTTAACCCCTGTACCACCAGTGAGGCTCTGTGATGATTTAATTTATATGAAATCTGAGAAAGAGCAAATCTACAGAGACAGAAAACAGTTGAATAGTTGCTGGGAACAGGATAATGGATTCTTTGGGGGATAATGAAATATTCTGAAATAAGATATTAGTGATAGTTGCATTGTGGATATATTAAATATCTTTGAATTGTAGACTTTAAAGTGGTTAAATGTTAAATTTAATGCTATAAATATGTATTATTCCATAGTTTATGATAAGGGTGAAAATTAAACAACATTTAGTTTATCTTAGTGGCGAGGTATTTTCTTAAGCCATTTCTGCAATTTGAGGATACGATTATTTTCAGTTCCTATGTACTTCAATGAAATGTATCATAATTGTTCTCTTACAGATCTAGAAAAGGTAGAAAACAGGAGTCAAGAGAACTTTGATACCTTAGTATCAAAGCAGAATTTTCTAAGGTAAACTTCCCTTAGTACACAGGGTCGCAAAGTACAGTCTGGACTCTCTGGGGGATTAATAATCTGCAAATTCAGATTATTTTCATAATGATAGTTAAGATGTTTTTTCGCTCTTTTACTCTCATTCACTATCAGTGTGCAGTGCAGTTTTCCAGTGACTGTGTGATGTCTGAAGACATAGTCTTTTTGGTGGCTGATGATTTAAGTGCTTATATATGTTGTTTTTTTTTTTTTAGAATTTTCTACGGTGAGCTATTTGGGCTCCTTAAAAATTTTTAGAGTAGGGCCTCCCTGGTGGCACAGTGGTTAAGCGCTGGGTTGCGAAGCTGCCTGCAGCCTCTGCAGCACCGGTTCGATCCCCGGCTGCTCCCCAGCCACGGGAGGAGGGTCCCACATGGTGTGCAGACCTCTCCTGCCGCCCGCTGCTCCCCTCAGCAGTGTGCTTCGGTCCTTCTGCCTGCTCTGCTCCCCACTCTGGCTCTGGTGAATTCTCTCACCCTCCCGTGCTTCTGACTGTACCCAGTGCTTATATAAATAAATAAAAATAAATCTTAAAAAAAAAAAAAAAATTTAGAGTATAAAAAAGTCCCGAGGCCAGAAACTTAGAGAACATTGCAATGCCTTAGTGAAAATGTTAAATGCACTTATAATAATAATTTAAAAAAAAAAGTATGAAGTGCCTGATTTACACATTTGAAAAGAAAGAAAAATAAACAGTAAGCTGAATGATTTTCTTTGGGACATTTTACATCTTTACTGTTCAGAAGTTACTAGATTTGGAACCACGTTAGATTTAGGACAGTGCGGTCTCCAGTATAGGAAAAGGATTTGTTATTGGTTAAGTGTATCTTTTAGAACTTGAACACATTTTGCAATAGTAATGCTATTGGGTATGTGCTTCACCTTAACATACTCGGTTCTCCCAAACTTCTATAGTCCAGAATGCAGTTGAAATTCGTAATGGCAGCTAACATTTACTAACCACTAGCTGTGTGCAGGCCGTGTTCTAGGTGTTTTCCCATGTAGCAGCTCACCTAAGCCTCCCAACACCTCAGCAGAATAGGTACTGTTACATTGGCTAGGACCCTGCCTGTGATCCCGCAGCTAGTAAATGGCAGGTCTAGTAGGGGGACCCACACTGTCTGGCTCGAGTCTGCGCTGTCACCGCTGGGCTACATCTTCCCTCTCTGGACGCGTGCTGTGTAATCATGGCTCTCTGGGAATACATGTAGAAAGTTCCATTTGAAGCCCCATTCTTCTACCTCGTTGTTATACTGCGTGATAATGGCACAGACAAGCTTGAGGCACCAACAGGGCCTCTGGGAAGGAGGTGGGGCGGGGGAGAGATGGGGAGCACAGCCAGGAGCTTGGGTAGCTGTTGTTGGGCAGATCTCTTGCCCTGGATACTTTTGGTCGAGTTTTCTAGAAGGATGTTTCCTTCCTAGAGATGGATTCAGTTTATGGCTTCTAAGAGATCTCTGCCCTTTTTCTTCAGCTCGTTGGAACCAGATTTCAGAGTTTTCCCTCCATCTCTGTCTTTGCGTGAAGCACTTACTTTGCTTGGACTTTTCTGATGGTTTTCACTACGAGTTAGAAATGAGAAAAATGTTGGGGGAGAGGGGAGCTGTTAAAAGATATCCTAAAGCAGTAGATACAAGTATCAGTGGTGATGGGGTCTCTGGGATCCAGAGAAGCAAAGTCATCAGCCTCTCTGGGAGGGTCACCTGGCCTTGGTGTGGTCTCCTCCAGACTTATCCTCATGGTGGCTTGGGTAGGTGCTTTGTCCGGAGGAATAAGCCAGGCCTCTAGCCACGCCCTCGAAGAGGGCCAAGAAGAGGCCATGTTGCCCAGAAGTGTGCATTGTGTCTAAATGATCTGCTCTCCGGCTTCCTCCCGTTTTCTCTTCCTACTATCATTAGTCTTACTACCCCAGATCCCTTTCTAGGTCCAAGATCTCGCTGGGTGTTGTGGGAGGTAAGGGTGAAGCCTGGTGACTTCCCAAGCAGTTGGTTTGAAGGAGAGGCTCCATTAGTGTTAAAGATATGTGGCACTGTAATACTGTTCCTGTCCGATTGTACTTTCAGTAAAAGCTTTTACCTGAAGGGATTTTCTTTGTTCTGCGCCATCTCCATTCCCATCTCATGCTCTATTGAACTCCTAGGGCGGAAGGGAAGGCTCAGCTCTGCGGGTGGAGCAGGGAGCTAGGAGCTCCTGCTGCAGTTCCAGGAGAAATGTGTGACAGGGCGGTAGGTGGGCCCTTCTTCCTGCTCCTTTGAACACCATTGCTTTAAAATGTTTTTGAAGCTGAATCATTAAAAAAATATTGTGTGGAATCCTTAAGATGCTGGCTGAAGGGGGCCAGGCAGGGGAAGGGAGGAGAGCCGAGGTCCCCTCTCCAGACTTTTCCACCCTTGTGGCTCAGGGGTGGAATCCAGTCCTGTTCTGAGGACTGTCCATACAGTTTGGTTTATTTACATGTATCAGAAGCAGGGAGAGAAGAGGTATTCCTAACTATTATTATATCTGCATGAAAAGGGGCAATTTGTGCCACTATTTTCATTAAAGCTTTAATAGGTTTGTGGGTTTGCTTATCAAT
Source organism: Talpa europaea (assembly GCF_964194135.1). Lineage (NCBI taxonomy): Eukaryota > Metazoa > Chordata > Mammalia > Eulipotyphla > Talpidae > Talpa > Talpa europaea. Next base: position 140,550,225 of record NC_140070.1, read on the forward strand.
TTAATTTTTTTTATGACACAAAATAACATGTTGATGGTATTAAAATCTCTTTGAGTGGATTTATATTTACTCAGCTGCCCGAGTCAGCAGTTTATTATACCTTATCCTGGGTCCTTCCTCTCTTATTCCCACATGTATTATAATCAAGCACTGTTGATCTGGCTTAGTTCTCAGAGTTTCCTCACTGTGCTCAGCTACTCACCCACATTGGACCTGGCCCCTCCCCTGGCAGTTTTGCCCTCTCTGCCTGTCTTTACCCATTAGAGTAGCAGTTTTTAAACTTTTCCATCTTAGGACTCCTTCTTACACTTAAAATTTCTTGAGGAGTCTCCCAAAGGGCTTTTGTTACGTAGCTTCTGTTTATTGATATTTAGCATACTAAAATTAAAACTGAAGAATTACTTAATTTTGACTTTTTATTGAATCACTTTAAAGTGAACAGGCTTGGACTGGGGAGATGCCTCTCTGGCCTTTGCTAATCTTAAGTGGACTGCAGGCTTGTAGAGGCAGGAATGGTGTCTCAGATGCTCTGTCACCCACTCAGGGCCTGGTTCATTCATCAGTCCACTGAATAGACACCTACGGCCAAAAACGTGTTCTTTCATTGGCCCGTGAATAAACTTTGTTTCATTTCTGTTGTGTTTATACCTCCACCACAGGTAAACAACTCATTAGCCCCCTCATCAAATCTCACTCAATCGTGCCCCCAGTGGGATCATTTAGTAATTCAGGATAAAGATGGCTATAAAGTTTTTAGCACACCTGATGGTTGTATTTATGTCTGGATATGGTTTGAATGTTGTTATTACTCAGGAGTCTGGTTGCCTGATTGTGCAGCCCTGCCTTTGACACGTGTAATTAGATGAGTGTGCATTTAGAGTGTCCCGTGAGGAAGCCAGGTGTATTTATGTCAGAGGCAGTTGAAGACTCGAAGGGATGTCTCTAGGACTCATTGGTCCCTTTGAGGTATCTCTGCAGGTATGACTTTCTTTCATTATGGATCTTTGTGTTTCTTTTAAAATTGTGTTTTCAATGGTTAAGATTAGAGATTGGCAGCTCAGTCCCCTTGAATGATTTTATTGTGTTACTATTAGGATTCTGCAAAAACATAATTTGAAAAATGATTTAACCGATCGTAGGAGAGTTTCTGGATCCTGCAGACCCAAAGTATATATAGGCTGGAACTGTGGTCCTCAAACTCGAGCAGTCTCAGAATCATAGGCAAGGCTGTGCTAGCAGATTGTTGGGTCCCTGCCCAGTTTCTTATTCTCTAGGCCTGGTGGCACCCAAGAATTTGCATTTCTAAGATCCCAGTTGATGCTGGTCCTGTTGGTCTGAGGGACAGAGTTGAGAACCCCCTGGCTAGTGAGGACAATAGGGGATGCAGAGTGTTTCAGGAGACCCCCTTTGTGTTCCCTCAAAATATTAGAATAATAGAAAATGGTTTTAGACCACGAAAAAGAGACAGTAGGGCACAAACTCTTGAAAATTAGAAACAATTTTTAAAAGTTTCCTTTATCCTTTTAAAGTAAGAATAATGCATCTTTGTAATGGAAAGTGTCATAAATACAGAAATATTTGTGTCTTAGGAGAAAATAAAAAATCTCCCTCAATTATATTTTATCACTTGAAAAATATCTTCTGTTTGTTTGTTGGTAATTTCTACTCAGGATCTCTTTCATGTGTTTTTACTTTTCCCCAAAATGAAGTTTTTACTGTCAAACTATATGTGTACTTTATAATAAAAGGAAAAGATCATAAGGAACACACTCTCTCAGACACAACCACTATTAGTTTCCTGCAATTTAGTAGAGATCTTTTGATGAATATACCTATTGATATGCATTATCAGTAGGGTTTTAGAACCTTATTTTTTATGTAATATCTTTTTGTCATTTGATGTAATATTGAAGCATCTTTCTAAGGTATAGATCACACATAATTAGTACCTAAATCTCTTCAAACAACCTGTGATCCTTCCCTTCTCCCTAGTCTTAGGATGAATTTTCTGAAATGGAATTGGTAGGTCAAAGAGCTTGTGAAAACGTAAGGCTTTTGATGACTTTTTTAAAAACCAATTTGTCTCAGAAAGACCTTAATATTTACTGCCCAGACATCAGATTTACACTCATTGCCAATTTGGTATTTGCTGCCTTGACAGGTGAAAAATATTATCTCTTTGTTTTAATTCAGTTTGTTTTACTGATTGGACACTTAGCACTTTTTAAAAATGTGTTAATTCCTCATTTATATTTCCTTTTTAAAACTTCTGCTCTTGTCCTTGTCATTTTTTCTTTTGGAGTGGATCTTTTTTCTTAATTTATGGGAGCTCCTTATACTTAGGATATTCATTCTTATGCCATATGCTTCCGATACTTATACTCAAGATTTCATTTGCTTTAAATATGTGGCATTTTTCTTTCATAGAAGTGTTTAATCCACTCCCTCAATTTCACCAGTTTTTACCATTTGTAAGTTTTTCTGTCCATGATGTCAAGTGAGAAAGTCCTCTCTCACTCCACAGCTTTGTAAATATTAACCTGTATTTTCACCTGGCATGCTCTCATGTTTTCATTCTTACTAGAATCTTTAAATCACCTCTATTTTGGTGCAAGCAAATACATTTATTATAGTAAGAGCAAATGCAATTTACATTTTCTTTTCCCCCCATTTTCAGTATCTTAGTTGATACATTTTCTTAATATTTTAGTTATGTGGGTCACACTGTATATACATATTAGGCAGATTTAGATACCAAGTTGAAGATCACACTGCTTAGAGGGAATTCTCAGAAGCCTTGAAGGGCTTGTCAAGGGAACTCTAGAGGTGGCAGCGGAGGGGTGCCTGAGCAAGTAGTAATGAGGATCTCTAGCCCAGCTGCTCCCAAGAACTACAGACATCTCCTAGGGGATCTTCTAGGGCTGTTCCAAATGAACACGGTTAAAACCAGATTTTTGCTGCTCTCCCACTCTTACCTGCACACCGTTCTCACTTAGTCATTGTGCCATCACTCACCCAGTTGCACGGGACAGACGCTTCATAGACCTCATTGATTCCTCTGTCTTCCACTCACTTTGTATCTATTCCATTGCTAGGTTGTGCGGGCTACAGTCCTAAATATTTCCTGAATCTGACTGTTCCTCATCATTTCCATGGTTACCATTTCAGTCTAGGCCACCTTCCTTCCAGGGGTGTCTGCCATTGTTTGCTGGCTGGTTTTCTTTATGCACTTTGCCTGCCTGGAGTCTGTTCAACACAGTAGCTTCTGTAGTATAAATCTGATGAGGTTACAGTGGGCCCCCCTTTGCTGCTCTCCGGGGATACCTGTCAAGACCAGTGGATACCTGAAACTGGGCATAGTATATCTGCTATTTTTTAATATATATATGTCATAAAGTTTATAAGTTAGGCACAGTAAGAGATCAACAATAATTAAGGATAAAATAGAATAATTTTAGCAATATATGGTAATAAAAATTATGTGAATGTGTTTCTCTCTCTGTCTCAAAATATCTTAAATGCAATATTTTCAGCCTGCATTTGACTGGTGGTAAGAGGCATTTATTTCCTTGCTCAAAACCATTAAAAAATTTCCCATTGCATTTAAAGTAAAAATCCAAGCCTCGCTCGAAAGATCCTGTAGTCTGGCCCAGCAGCCTCTGCAGTCTTCCTACTGCACCCCCCTGGATGCTTTTTTTTTTTTTTTTTATAGAGGCATGCTTTATTTATTTGTTTGCTGGTTTGTTTGTTTGTTTTGTTTATACAAGCACTGGGTACAGTCAGAAGCGCGGGAGGGTGAGAGAATTCACCAGAGCCAGAGCGGGGAGCAGAGCAGGCAGAAGGACTGAAGTACACTGCTGAGGGGAGCAGCGGGCGGCAGGAGAGGTCTGCGCGCCATGCGGGACCCTCCTCCGGTGGCCGGGGAGCAGCTGGGGATCGAACCAGTGCCGCAGAGGCTGCGGGCAGCTTCGCAACCCAGCGCTCAACCGCTGCGCCACCGGGGAGGCCCCCCCTGGATGCTTTGACTGGCTAATTTCTATTCCTTGAACAGGTTCTCTTCTTTCTTTGGGTCATGGTGTTGTAGAGCAACCCCGATACAAAACGGGGTGCCTGACTGTGGGTCCTCACCCGCGCGCTTAAAAGGACTTATCAATGCTCTACTGCAGGCACACGCGAAAGGTTCATAAAAGGTTTATTTACAAGGGAAGGGGAAATGAGGAAATGGACAGCTCTGGGAGAAAAGTGGGAGACAAAGTTTTAAATGAGTCCTACCCGATCCGCCGAGCAGGAATCCCAAAATGGCGTTCTCAGAGTTGGCCACCAGCCAGGAGCGGTGAAGCCAGGAGGCGAGCGATCGCGAGCCAGAGAGAGCCCCCAAGGCCCACGTGTTTGGTTTTTATATCCAATCTGGCTACCCAATTCCACCCTCAGGTCCCAGCCACCCTCCCTTGGTGGTGATGGGATTTGTCTTTTCTAATGTCTTGATGGCTTTAGTCTGGAGTGGGGGTGGGGTCCACAAAGCCTGTATGGGATTAACTCAGGACATTATTTCCCCCTGTCAGGCACCCCGTTTTGTATCGGGGTTGCTCTACAACAATGGTACAGACCGAACCCTCTAGAACTTCCCGGGAATGACCCTCAGTGTCTCCCCAGGCTTTCCATGACTAACCAGGCTGACCAAAAACTCCCTAGTGGAGGTCCCCATGCCTCCTCCAGTCATGGTCTGCTTCTCCCCTACCCTGCCTGGTTTCATTCAGGTGCTTCTCTGTCTAGGAAATGATTGTATTTGTTTACTTGTTTGTTAGCTCACTCCCCATTCTAGAACATAAGCTCTGTTTTCTTCCCTTTTGCATTCCCTGCACTCAGCCCAGAGCCTGGCTCAGGCTGCTGGTGATAAGGACTATGTGGCCATTTCCAGAAATGTCCCCACCCTGTGGCCCCACCACCTTCTATCCCAGCAGCTTAGTTTTTTTTTGTTTTTTTTTTTTTTTTTTAAGATTTACTTATTTATGCATACAAGAGCTGGGGCACAGGCCAGAGATACGGGGGTTTTCTCTCTGTCTCAGAGAATTCACCTGAGACAGAGTGGGGAACAGAACAGGCAGACTGACTGAAATACACTGCTGAGGGGAGCAGCAGGTGTGACAGGAGAGTTATGCTGTGCCATGTGGGTCAGGATCGAACTCATGCTGCAGAGGCCGAGGATTGCTTCATAGTGTGGTGCTTAACCCCTTACGCCACCAGGGAGGCCCACCAGCAGCTTAGTTTTGATAGCTTGAACTTCAGTGTGATGTTTTTGCTTACAGAAAATGTTCTTGGTAGCAAAGGTCTGAAGATCATTTCCTTAGAAGATAAGAATTTGCTGTAAGGATATATGAGGAAGAAAAGATTTTAAGTGCACATTTCTGTCGGGTGCCCTCTATTCCATGCTTATGTTTGTGACATGGCACCTGACTTTAGACAGGAAGGACAACAAGCATGAGCACAGTGTGATGCTTTTTACATTTGCTGCCCAAGAGTGCTTTTCCTTTACCTGCTGGGTGATGCCATAGATTGTTTATATTCTATAATTAGGAAGATTATGAGATTAGATCATCTAATATTGACCCTTTTATTAAAAGAGTGCTTCCTGAATCTCAAGCCAAAGCATTTGTGTAGCTTTATTGTGTAAATATTTATTTTCTAGGTGTGCCATTCATATTATAAACATCTGTGTTCCCTTGATCTATATGTCTGTGCCTAGTGTTTGTGTTGTTCAATTACTATTACATTGTAAACACTCCAGTGTATGACTTCTGCGCTGCCTCTTAAACTCACTGCATCTCTGGCACTCCTGGCTATGACAATTTCAGTATTTTAGTTTTTGGCTAGTCTATTAGTTAGAAATGCATCTCATTTGTGCTTTAAATCATTGCATTTTTACCAGTAAATACAAAGAGATCACCTTTAACTTGCTTGTTGTATTTTCATGTCATAGAAGTGTTGGGTAATATAAGGTTTTACAACTGATGTTTTCATTATAGATAATAAGTTTTATGAAAACAAGATTTCTTTTTTTTTTTAAATCATGTATAGCTTTTCCCTTGAAGTGGTACTTTATTAAATTTAGCAACTCTTCCTTTCATTTTTTTTTAATAGATCCTTATTCATCTTGTTATTTTTTTTTTTTTAATAGAGGCATGTTTTTTTTTTTTATTTATTTGTTTGTTTGTTTTTGTTTATACAAGCACTGGGTACAGTCAGAAGCGCGGGAGGGTGAGAGAATTCACCAGAGCCAGAGCGGGGAGCAGAACAGGCAGAAGGACCGAAGGACACTGCTGAGGGGAGCAGCGGGCGGCAGGAGAGGTCTGCGCGCCATGTGGGACCCTCCTCCGGTGGCTGGGGAGCAGCCGGGGATCGAACCGGCGCCGCAGAGGCTGCGGGCAGCTTCGCAACTCAGCGCTCAACCGCTGCGCCACCGGGGAGGCCCTCATCTTGTTATTTTAATTATTCTTTATCTTCACTGGATTTCTTCAATAGCTTATCCTTTTCTTTTTCATATCTTTCATTTTAGGTGTATTTCTAGTTAGCTTGGCCTTCTCTCTTTTGACCTCTTGTTATCCAATCAATATTCATTAGTACTTTGTTGTTTCTAAAGCAAATGTATTATAATTTTAAAAATAACTTACAGTTAACTTATTTCAAAGGAAAGGGCTGGCTTCCTTCCTCTGGACGTTTCGTGTTCATGTCCTGTGGGGTAATTGCATTTGTACCATGTTTTGGGGTCTTCCTTAAAGAAGGACCTTTTATACATGCCTCAGGGTTGATGGAGAGCGCAGCTGACCCTGCCTCAGGGTTGGCAAAGGACCTTCATCCACACTATGGGGAGACAACGAAGCACAGCTAAACATGTGGTGTGTCAGTGGCGGCAAGGTTTGGAGACTGAAATGTCATCTACTCTTACAGGATTCGGTTCTGAACTACAGCGGGCCTGGGTGGGGAGGTTACTTATTTCTGCCTCCGGCCCATTGGTGCTTGAGGTCCTTCGTGTGTCAGTTTAATCAGATATTTGCATTAGTTGGCTTTTGCTAAATTACGCTTCAGTAGCAATCCCCAAATCTCAGTAGTTTACAACTCAGTAGTTTCTTTCTTACATTAGTGCCTTTTCTGAGCTTTGCTTGAGGACCCTGGCTGAGGAGTGAGAATGATACAGCCTCCTGTGGCTCTTCATGCAGCTACTCAGAAACGACCTATGCCCATTGGTCAGTGCAAGTCACATGGTCAAGTGTGGCTTCATTGGGCAAGAACTCGATCCCCTGCAGGGGTGGGCATCTAGGGAGGGAGCTAGTAAGAGAAGGATCCCCATATTTTGACAAAAATGCTGCCGCAGAATAGTTTTGGATGTAGAGATATTACAGAAAGGTCTTTTGAGGGGTCTTCAGAATTGGAGGTGTGGGCATGAAGATTTGCAGCCTGTGCTCTAAAGCACCACGATACTAGTTATATCATCTTTATTACTGTTTTGGGGATCTTGGCAGATGGTGGAGCTAATACCTGCTTGCTGCTTCATATATGTTGACTTAGTGGACAAGGACTTCTAACTAATAGCAGGAGAGTAATTCTTTTCATTTTTAGTAGTTTTTGCAGCTTAACTTGGAATAATTTTATAGAGCTGTGCCTACAAATAGTACCTTTTATACAGTAAATGAAAAATGCCTTTTGGGGGGGGGTAATTTTTGCCATACCGCACCAAATTGTTAATAACCTGCATGCTCATTATAGAAAATGTCAGCGCTGCACTATAAGCAAGCAAAAGGTCTCTCTGGCCACTGAGGACACGGTGGTCATGTTGGTTCTGTGGGCCCCTGTATTTCCTGTTTCTTCTTTGTTTCCATAGAGTTCTTGAACATCGTCCATGTTTGTAGTCAGGCTGTAATCTTCTGATTTTCTACTGTTCACAGTGTCTCTTGCTTGATTATAACATGAACTAACAATGGCAGGGACTATAAATGAGTTTTAATTTTCCTTTCTTGTGTTCTCTTCCTGACCGTGTCCTCCACCTGAGGACCTGTGCATTTAATTTAAGAAGCTTCATTATTCCTCTCGCCCTTTCACCATGGCAGGAATGGAGAGGAGCAGGAGATGGATGAAAGTGGACAACAGGCCAAAAAAATGAGAGGCCGAAGTGATGCTCAGATGAGAGAGTCTGTTCCTGGAGCATCTCGCTCTTTTCCTTTTTTGCACTCTGAGATCACTTTTTCGTGTCTTGGAGAGTTGCATGTTCTTTTGAATGGTCTGAAAGTCAAGAACTTGCTAATAAGTTGATTTTAGTCCTGTTGAGGTTTTGTTGTGACCCACACTACTAGAGAAGTTTACTGTGAGTCATTCACGATCCTAGCCACCCCCCCCCCAGCCCACCCTTTTGTGTTGTGTCCCCTCTTTATCTAAGGTTGAAGCCTTTTTCACTTAGCAACTGGTCTTTTGTAAGTGAGCCATTGTCCAAGTTCACCATGCCTAGTTCTTTTGTATCATAAATCATCTTCCCTCTAAGCTTTGGAAACGCTGTGGAATCTTGAGTCATCTGGCCCTTCACAGTGCTGGAAATCTGCCCTGCTGGAGTGAATGCACGGACTTTTTGTTGTTTCGGTATAGATCTGAGAACTGGTTTGTCTCCTGTGATGCACAGACTGAATTCCTTCCACGTTACTAAAAGGTGCCTTTTGTGTCCACAGATCAGGGCTGTAAAAGTTATCTGTATAGATGACATGATTAACCGAACCATTCATTGAGCTTTTTTAGATAACCCCACATTTTTGTAAATTCCTTGTAAATTTCAAAATATTCCAAATACCAGTTGTAGACTTGAACTCAGTGACTGGTTGTTGAGTTTTGATGAATTCCCCTGCTTTCTCTTCATAGTTGCTATCCATTTTAAAAGCGTCCACTCTGCCCACTAAGTTAGGAATGTGTGCGGAATGACAGCTTACGTCATGTCTGTTTGCTCTTGGAGCAGATGCTGCTAAGTGAACTTACCAGATCAAAGAGGAAAAGCGGGCAAGAGGAGAGTGAACCCACCATGTTAGAGACTAATATGAGCTCTGCAAGTTAGTCTTTGTTTCCCATCCTAGATTTTATTTTAATTTCCCATCCTAGATTTTATTTTAATTTCCCATCCTAGATTTTATTTTAATTATTTTAATGTTCTATTAAAACATCTTGGATAATTCTGTGTTGGCAAGGTGCTGTTAACTCCTTGAAGAAATGTGATTAAGTAATAGCTTTAAATTTGCATGTGACTACTTGTCTTACGGTCTTTAAGAAGTATCTATTATTAAGGTCACCTCCCAGGTCAGACGTTAATCTTGATTGTCAAGGGTCTGAAATCACTTATGGAGATGACACAAGCTTACTGGCACTCATCAGAGTACCAATTCTGTTGAACAAAAGGCAGCCAGAGCTTCGATCTCTTTTTTGTGTTGCAACTCTTATTAGTATCCAAAAGAATAAAGTTTTCCGAATATGAATTAGAATGATTAATGAGAATATTTATTAAGATTATGGTAATATATTAAAATTAGCTTAATTTGGTTCCAGATTTGCTCTTAGGAACTGAAATAAAGATAATTTAAAATTGGTAAGCTTTATTTGAGGTGGAAAGTTTCTTTAGGTTAACTTGTAGCTTCTTTTAATTTTTTCAGGATAAAGGAAAAAAAATGACCAATCATTCTTTTCAATCAGCTTAGTTGCATTGGCATACAAAGGGGAATCATTCATCTAGTGACAGCTAGTTTCTTAATTCAGCCTTGCACTCCTATGTGAGCAACAGCTTGACCACGGGTCATCTTATAAGATCCCATGAGGAATTGTTAGGATTCTTGCTATGTTATACTCCTTGTGAATCCTCAGTTAAGTATCTCTTTCCTGAGCTGGTATCTTCTAGATATAACTAGTTGAGAGGCTTTTACTTTCTGCAATTAGCTTTTTGATTCTAGAGTCCGGTTCTCTAGTTAATCTTTTATTATGAAAAATTCCAACATCCTTACAAGTATGAGACTTATAATCCCCCAAGCAGGTCCATTAATTACCCTGCTTCAGTAACTATTAACTCTTGGCCAGTATTGGTTCATCTGTTCCTCCAGCCCTGCCCCCCACTGCCAGATAATTTTAAATCAAATTGCAGACATCATTTCATTAAAAGAGTTGCTTTAGATAGTGACTGGTGAAGTCACTTTCCCTCTTCCAAGAATTGATAGAATTTATAAGGACATAGATTCCACATTGAAAAACTTACCTTTTAAGAAAGGAGCTCATGTTTTCACTGCATACTCTGTTCAGGTTTCCTTTGTCTTTCAAATGGGGGCATATTTGAAAAGTCCTTAAATGCTTATCTGTTTAGAAATTCCTGTAGCAAGTTCAGGTTCAGTCATCTTGTACTGCTTTGGCTGTGCCTTATCTGAACAGTATTGAAGGGAAGAGAGAATCATTTCACCAAGAGTTGGCTTTTTGAGCATGTAGGTATATTGGATATATTTAGGAAGTGCCCCTTAATGCTGTGACAGACCAGCTTTTAAAGGTAGCTTGTAATAGCTCTTAAAAAATACAAAAAAAAAAAAAAAACAAAACAACCCTTAACAAGTGATCTTCCCCCCCTAGATATCAGTGGGACAATTTAATTCCTTCTTTGTGTCAAAATAAAATATTCTTTCAAGTATCTGAGGTCTGCATGTATTGGTTAGCTCATCTTTGTTGTCAGACCTATTGGTTTCTCATGCCATTAATTCTTTTTGTCTACTTTGACCTTGTGCTTTCAACCATATTGCTTTTGTCCTTGAAGGAGGCATAAAAGTGTCAGTTTATTTTGGCGAGAGTGAGAAATGGAATTTTCACTTTTCTCTATGATTTCTAAACCTCAAGTGACTTTAATGATCATACTAACAGTTTCTCATTTTACATCTAAAAAGTGTAGATTCTGGGCCTCTCTAGTGGTGCAGGGGTTAAAGACAGCACTATCAAGCTATGACCAGCCACTGTGGCATGAGTTTGATCCCTGATCAGTTTGCTGACCCACATGGCACAGCAGACCTCTCGTGTCTCCCTGCTGCTCCCCTCAGCAGTGTGTTTCATACATCTGCCTGTTCTGCTCCCCATTCTGTCTCTGGTGAATCCTCTCACCCCTGTACCTGTTCTTGTATGTATAAATAAATCTTTTTTTAAAAAAATTGTAGATTCAAAAGAGTAAATAGAATAATGAAGTGTTTTTCTTCTAAAGCTAAAGGCAGTTTTGCCTTGCTTGGTAATTCGCTGACTTTGCACTCTTGAATGTGGAAAACTGGGGTTCATCTCTGTATTTTACTTTATTACAGATTATAGGGTACTCAGTGACTTGCCTGTCTGTATAGGCTGCTGAAAGTTCTGGACTGAACTAGACCAGGATCTCCTTTGCACTGTGATGAAATCTGTGATTACTTTGCCTCAGTAGCTAAACAGAAATAATTATATTTACACACCCCTATTTCACAGAGATGTTGTTAGAGGTCCTATAATTGGATTTTTTAAAAATTGGCGAAAATATTTAAGCTGGTTCACAGATAGGTGCGCTATAAAAAGCAAGGTGTTATTAACATCTCACCTTTCTTGATTTTTGTGTTTGACACTGGAAACATTTGCTTTTTCTCTTTTTCCAGTACAGTTCTGATATATGGTTTTGAAATTTGGTCTCAACAATTTTAGCAGCTGGGATGCTATTGGGGGAGAAGTGTTCCCTTGTCCTACTTTGAGTACAGTGTGCTGAGTCCTGAAGGATGGCTAGTTAATGGCAGGCAGTTCAGCCGAGCTGGGTACTGCCCTTTGCATCCTCCTGCCTCTCGGCTTTCAGGGTAGAGTTACTGTTTACAGTGACTTGTTTCATTGACTCCGACTGGGCGGGCTAGTCAGCTTGCCGGTTGCCTAGCTGTCTTGAACTCATCTTTTGTCTCGTCCCCCATTTTATATCTTAAATTTCAGGATGATCTGTCTACTTGGGGGAGATGAGTGCTATCTCATAAAGTCCGGATAAGATCCTACAATTATGTGACATGAATTTTAGACTCCTGGAACTAATAAGTGGGCATATCTGCCTAAACTGGGCCTCTCCACTTTTCCCTAGTTTTTCTGGGTTCCTATTGTGTTTTTTTGGGATGAGATTGTTCTCTTTGTTTTGTTGGAAAAAATTGGACTTGCTTCATGTATATTTTGCAGAATAATCATCTTCTTTTAGTCTTAACAATAGCTGGTCAACCTCATGCTTATGAGGGCTGAAGAATTTTAACCTTAGTACTTAAAGAATTTTTCATCCTCACTGGGCTGAAAAATAGTCACAAGCTTTTCACATGATAGGTCTGTGATATATTTAGGTCTTAATGTTTCTGATTTATAGAAATTGAAAGCCAAGGCATGTGAGGTGGTAGTTTTTCTGGGAACAGAAAGCTTCTCTTTCTCACAGGGTGGTCTCCTTTGTTACATTGTTACCTTGACCTCAAAGGGTTGGTTTCTATTACATTTGTGAATGAATTAGCTTCTAAGAATAAGACTTGCTCCAGACAGCATTCCCCATATATAGATAGGGACAGTTGTCAGTGGTTTATGACATACTAGTCCTCATCATATCATACAACTTGAACTGACTTTGCTTTCAAAATGTCCTTAGCAAACAGTATTAACTTACTTTGGTACTGAGCAAATAAACTCACAAGGAAGCCTCTGATGTTAAGGCTGAATTTACTTTTAAGTCCAAATAAATGAAGATTGCTTCTAAGAAAAAACTTGTACCTTGTGTCTATAAGGAGGAACCTCTTAAGCATTTGCTTATTGCTTCCAAAATAACTTATTTCTAAAATAGTTTCATCACCATCGTCATAATAATAATAACAATAATAAAAGCCACTTTACCTATGTTGAAATAATAGGTTAAAAAAAGAAAAGAACAGGGCCTCCCCTGGTGGCGCAGCGGTTGAGCGCTGGGCTGCGAGGCTGCCGGCAGCCTGTGCAGCGCCGGTTCATTCCCGGGGCCACCAGAGAGGGTCACACACAAAAAAAAAACAACAAAAAACAGAAAAGAAAAAAAAGAAAAAGCCGTCACAATTTTTGGTGACAAACCTAATGTAGTAAATACAGATGTTGATTGAGAAGGCTGTAACCCGAAACCTGTGCGTTAAGCCAAGGTTATCAGTGTTTTAACTTTTTTTTCCCCCTTGAAAGGGTATATGTTTAAACTTCAGTTTTGTTGGAGGGCCTAAATTTTGACCTTTTTGTTAGAATGCAGGTTAACTGACTTGAAAGTTACCTGGCTAATGCAATACTGTGAGGTTCAGGAGACTTAGTGGTTCATTTTTGTTGTATTCCTCGGAGTATATTTGGAGTCCCTTGTACTTGTTTTTCACCCTGCCGGCTGTCCCTCTGGGGAGCTGGAATTGGTTCCTGAACATTTGTGGGACTAGACAGAGGCAGGGGTCTGCCTGGGAAGCGGAGTGTGAGTTTGTGAAGGTGGTCAGAGGTGGTGGAAGGGTGGTCACTAGCAATTCTCAGTGTGTCCTCCCTCCCTCCCTCCCTCCCTCCCTCCCTGCCTCCCTTTCCTTTTCCCTCCTCCCTTTTGTTTATCTGCTCTTTATGGGCCAAGCCCTGTAGCAGCTGCTGAGAATGCACCAAGTGCTTGCCCTTAAGAGCCTGTAGTCTCATCTAAGAAATAGGCAGTAAACGAGCAGTTTTAACCCCCTAGTCCTGAGCTTGAAGTGTGCAAAGGGATCAGTAGAGAAAGTTCACTTAAACCATTCAACTCAGGCACAGGACTTGCGCTGCGTTTACAGCAGCAAGGGGAGTCAGCCAGGGTGAGAAGCGGGGACAGGGGAGCTTGGGCAGTCTGCGAGGGATAAATTCATTTCCCTTGTGAAACAGTTCACTAGTTAATAGTTACCGAGCTGTAGTAGTTGGGCGGTAAATAAATTATTTATAGTTGCCTAATGTTGACATATTCATTTTGGATATCTTTCCCTTGTGTGTTTCTACAAGCTGTCTATACTCGTTTTTTGTTTTTTTTTTCTTTTCCTTTTCAACGTTGTACTTGTTGACTGGCCCATGTCTGCGCTCCCTGCCAGCCATGTAATGTGTGTCTGTTTGGGTTTGGGCTGCCACCTAACCAAGTTTAGCTCCTTAGCTGCCCCACAGGGACCAAAAGGAAAAAGTAAGCTGGCGAAGGTAAATCCGGCCAACACGTTCCTACTGAATCTCTCCGTAGCACTCTTGCCCAGGCGTACCCCTGGGGCCTGCTCTCCTCCTGTCCACATCCTTCACCCGTGCCCTTGGGTGACCGCTTCTTCCCCTGTGCTCACCCTTCACCTGGAAAGTGAATCTGTGAACTTCTCTTCATCCTCCAAAGCCAGTCTGGTGACTGGTGACCTTTCCACCCTGCTCAGTTCACCAGTTTCTCCCTCCGCTGCCTTTGTACCTGGGCCTGCTGGCTACTGTGCGAGGCGTGTTCGCGCTGTTCCTGTTCTGCATGTGAGCACTTGGGGCAGGACCTGTGTTTTCCTCTCTCCACTCTCCCTGTTTATCACAGTAACTGTCTTGTAATAGGACTATTAATTGAGCATTGCTACATCGAAAAAGTTATATTGTTATATTTACTGGATGCTAATTGTGACTGGACAGAAGTGCTTAAGGGATGTTCCAAGTGTTTTATTCACACTAAAACACAGTGAATTCTTATGTTAAAGGGAAAATACTCTGACCTTACTAAAATAGCAAGGAAGACTTTAGTCAAGATTATTGCAATTGGGGGTTGCAATAGAGGAGCAAGATCAAACTCAACTCCAAATACGAAAAGGACAAATGGGGATTTCTAGCCAAGGAGCAGGTGAGGGATTGATCAGTTGATTGAAAATCACTAAGATATGTCAAGGGTAGGGGGAGTCTTGCTAAAGGGCAAGAGGAATGTGATCAGATACCAGTAGTGGGGGATGGGGTGTTTGCTAAACTGACTCAGCTGTATTCTTGCTAAAACTGTGCTAGGCAGACTGACTACAAGATGGGGCCAAGGTCATGGCCTAGTCAGAAGAGGACTCAGAGGAGCCTGACTGAAATTTGGTCAGGGAGAGAGTCTTTGTCATTATGTCTCTTTGAGTTAGGCACTGTTATTACTGGATAGATGAAGAATCTAGAGCTTAGAAATAGGCCAAGCAACTCAAACGGGCTGAGTGCCAGTAAGTACCAGAGCTGAATACTTTCTGGGTACATTCCGTCTGATGACTTGAAACTGTTGATCATCTTCTGGACGGATGGCTCAATTAGTTTTTGCTAAGCTACTGTGAGGGCTCATGCAAGTCTGCTTCCATTTGGAAGGCCTTGTGGTCTTGTTGAGTCAGTGCTGTTGGGGAGCCCATGATTTCTACCAGGGCCACAGGCTCAGCCTGAAATCCAGAGTGGCATTTACACGCTAGGGGCTTTATTAGAACTTCACATAGATGGTGTAGCTACCTGTCTGTATACGTTTCTCTTTACTTAAGAGTATGATACTTACACACACCAAGGTATTCATACTGGAGAAAAAAGTACAAATTGAAAGAGCATAGGAGAGCTGTTACTATCCTCAGATATACAAATTTGATCATTATGGAAAGGTACAACCAAAATATACACCTTAAAACGTAAGAAAGAAACTTTCCAGATATGATATTGTGGGAGAATAGTTAATTGAAGATCTGATCAAAATTGACCTCAGAAGATTGACCCCACAAAACACTAATAACATTTCTTCAGATATAACTCTAAATCAAAATATTTATGATAGGAAATGTCTAAAATGGAAACAAGTAGATCCTTCATTTGTTATTTGTTTCTGTTAGTAAGGGGGTGGGTTTGGGGGCAGGTCTATTTATGTTCAACACCTACATTTTTGCAATGATATTATTTGAGATTTTTTGAAAAACAAATATTGGTGTAGTTGAACTCTCCCTTCCCTTGGCAGTGGGTGTAGTGTGGTGTTGCCTGTTGCTGCATCCGTGCGCTGCGAGGCCCTCCAGTCAAAGATGGGAGGAGGATCAAAACAAGGGTGCTGGGAATTGTACGGGGACTATAACCAAGATGAAAATGCATACATTGTGCAAAAATGAAAAATGATGTAAAAAATATATGAAATTAAAAATTAAAAAAAAAAAAGATGGGCACTTTTCACATCTACCTTTTCCTGGGACCTTAAGGGTACTGGAATGTAAAATGTATAAAGAAAATCTAAAGATCGGCGCTCGTTTAATGTTCACTTTTCATGGTGATGTAAATCAGCACAGATGAGGTGGTCAAGAAATCATCCTTCCAGGTTAAAGTAAGAAGCACAAGAACATCTAAATTTTATAAATGAATTTTTTTCCCCAATGTAGAAGAGGAAAAATTTCCCCCTACTTTTCTAGGTTCTTTGGCTGATCTAAAAGTCGGAATGGCACAAGACAAATTATCAGGAGAAAAACATTTAATTTTATACGCATGGGACCCCACGTAGGCATGAGGCATTTAAAGACACGCAAAAAGTAAGCTTTTATGCTATTTGAAGCCAAGAAATGGGATTGGGTCTTGGATTTCAAAGAGGAGGGTAATCCCTCAGGATAAGAGCTAATGCTCTGTAATTAGATGTTTGCCTTGCCGTGCAGACCGGTTATAAATTTACCTCTGAAAATAACTAATTCTGGGCAAAATCCCCTATTCAAATTCTTATAGGTGGTTAAGGTAAAGGTAAAGGTTTGCCCTGTGGGTTAATAACCTGCAGCTCAAAATAATCCAGGTGCCCAAATGGTGCATTCTGGAGAGACTTGTTCCAAAGCCATCACAGAGTTCTCATTAGAGATGAAAAACTAGGCAGTCACTAACATTCTTATGTAGCTTCATAGTTGCATTATTTTTAGAAGTCAGGAATGTTCATTAATACCCTAGAGATAAATCTTGGGAGACCTCAGAGAAAAGTGTTAATAGGTTCTTTCTGAGCAGACAAATATGTCATATAGTAAATTCACATTTATTGAATATTAGCCTTGAAAACTAGAGAAAGCAAAAACACTCAGATAAGTCATATCAGAAGATCAGGATGCCTTTGGGTCCTTGTGACCTGGGAGTAGGGCGCATGTGTTGCTTAAGCATGGGTGTATCCCGAAACATGCCTGCTTAGGTGTTGTTATAAAAATGTCCCAGAGTGTAATTACCCAAATTTCAACGTTATCGCTTATTCCACACCCAAGCTAAGTGGTGTAAGCCTATTGGGACACTCTGGTTTGTGCCCAATACTGACTTGTGTCCTATGTCATGCATGACTGATTCGGATGTTGAAATGCTTTATTTAGCACCAGATGTGTTTTGATTAGTGCAACTGAATGGTTTTTTTTTTTTTTAAATGGTATTTTTTTTTTTTTTAAAGATTTATTTATTTATTTATACAAGCACTGGGAACAGTCAGAAGCATGGGAGGGTGAGAGAATTCACTGAGCCAGAGCGGGGAGCAGAGCAGGCAGAAAGACCGAAGCACACTGCTGAGGGGAGCAGCGGGTGGCAGGAGAGGTCTGTGCGCCATGTGGGACCCTCCTCCAGTGGCCGGGGAGCAGCTGGGGATCGAACCAGTGCTGCAGAGGCTGCTGGCAGCTTCGCAACCCAGCGCTCAACCGCTGCACCACCAGGGAGGCCCGCAACTGAATGGTTTTAATGTGTTTTTACTGATGTGCAGTGAATTACAGTGTGATCGTGCCACCAACACTAACCGGTCTGTTACCTTGCTCTTGGTTGGTGTTATGCTGTTGAATGACACAGAATAACCTCTCTAATGAACACTATTTCTAGTAGCCTGACACCAAAAAGAAATGTGAGAATATTGTTTCCACAAAAAAAGGCAATTTAGACATTAATCAATAATCTATTTCAATGCAAAACTCTTTAAAATGTAGGTACCCTATAAACTTTATGAATCAGCTGTTTTCTAAATGGTAGCTAGTGAAATGTGACCATTTTTGTGTGATTTTACTCAATTTTTCTAAGAGAAAAAATTTAAAACTTGCATAGCAACTGCTTCTCTTGTCCGTATTCCTAGGAAGATAAGGGGCCTTAGAGAACAAGGCATTTCAGGGTAACCTTACTACTAGGCCTTCATCCTCTGTACTGTGTCCCCTGTTGTCTCTCATCCCTTTTGCATTCCTGCTACTTAGAATTCTTGACTCGCCCTTGGGTGCATTTTCTAAGTTTATGGTGCTCTGCCCATGCATTCCTTATTTGGTCTGGGGTGCTGTTCCCTAGGTAACTATGTGTTGTGCTTACTTTAAATCATACTCTGCTAGTTATCCTGTGTAGTGGCTTCTTACTCTCTGTCAGGAGTGGTTTTCTCTGGGCTTTCACAGTCCTTTGGAAAGCCACAGGATGCTCTCTTACACATGTTCATGAAACTTCTAACGGAATCATTTCATGAGATTAGGTATTGGTGAGAATATTTACAAATTATCCAACTTTAATATTCTGGTATATTTTCAGAAATAACAAAAACAAGGTGGACTTAATACTTTGCATAAAGCTACATTCCTCTAATAAGCATTTTTAATTGTCACATTTTATTGTATGCCACGCTTATTGTATGGATATATAATAGTCTCCCCTTATTGTGGTTTTGTATTCCATGGTTTTAGTTCCCATGATAACCTCAATCTGAAAGTACTATGCACTCTAAGATATTTTGAGAAAGAGTACATTCATGTAACTTTAAAGAGTACATTCATGTTGGAATTATTTTGAGTTGTTAATCTCTTATGGTACCTAATTTATAATCTCTTACTGTGCCTAATTTGTTTTTTTTATTTTTTTAAATTTATATTTATATTTTAATTGTATATTTATTACATCAGTCTTCACATTCGTACAATGTATGATTTCCCTGTAAAATTCCCACTACCATTTCACCCGTGGACCATCACCATAGTCCCTTGTGCTCTTCCCATCCCATCCCGAGCCTTCTTCCTCCTCCTCCCTTGCAGAATATCTCTAATCTATACTTGACTGTTGATTTTGATTTTTACTTTATTATAGTTAGTTTTTTTCCTGATCCCTTATTTGGTTCCTCTACATTCCTCCTATAAGTGAGACCATCTGATATATTTCTTTTTCTTTATGGCTTATTTCACTGAGCATGATCCCTTCCAGCTCCATCCATGTTGCTGCGAATGGCATGAGTTTGTCTCTTTTGATTGCTGAGTAATATTCCATTGTGTATATGTATCACATCTTCTTGATCCAGTCATCTATTTTGGGGCATTTACATTGTTTTCAAAGCTTACCTATTGTAAATAGTGCTGACTGTGCCTAATTTATGAATTAAACTTTATCATACATGTGTATGTACAAGAAAAGGTAGTGTACATAGGATTCAGGCATCTTTGGGGTTTTGGAGTGCATCCCCTTTGGATGGGGTGGGGAGACTAATCAAAATTTACCTAACATCCTATACTATAAACTTTTTAAAGATTATTTCAGTTTTTAAGTCATTAAAAATAAAATTATGGTAACAATTTGGGGGCACATGTCTTTGGATTTTCTATGTTTTCTTAGTGCTGATTGCTAGGAGCTGAATTATTGGGTACATGGTTAAGAACATTGTTTCTATTCTTGACCCGTTGCCTTCCAAAGGAGTTATAATAGTTTCCCCTCCCATCAGCACTGTGAGAGGGGGCTCTCTTTGATATGTTTATTAATACTGGAATTCTGTAATAATAAACTTACTTGTTTTGAGGCCTTCATTCTTTTCTGGTGAGCTTTCCAAGCTGTTGGACCTTAAGTAAATTGTCAAATTCCCAAGTAAAATTTCCCTTTGACAAAAACTATATAAGATCCATCTTAAAAGTTGGGTGTACAGGAAATTAAAAAAGCTTTGTCAGAGAGGGAATGAAAGGGTTAGTTTTATAACGACCTTCTCTAGATGAATGTTCTTCAGTGAAGTATGTGTTGAATGAATTAACTTTTCTTCCCTACAGGAACAACAGATAGCTTTTCAAAGTCTTGAATGTTATTTGGAATTGGCATGCTCGGTTACTCTATTGCATTTCACAGCATTGAAATCAAATGCAATCAACTTTAAGTGTGCAAATGTTCCTAAATTAGAATTATAGATTAATTGAGTTGCCATCCACCTTTTGAGTATAAAATTGGTTTCTACAACATTTTTCATATGATGAGTAAAAATTAAAGCCTTTTAAAGAATAGATGAAATTGAAAAAAATCTGGGTTTTTCTTCTTTTTCAATTCAGATCTCAGTGTACTTGTGTTTTTTTTTTTTTAATTAATGAATTTATTTATACAAGCACTGGGTACAGTCAGAAGCGCAGGAGGGTGAGAGAATTCACCAGAGCCAGAGCAGGGAGCAGAGCAAGCAGAAGGACCGAAGTACACTGCTGAGGGGAGCAGCGGGCGGCAGGAGAGGTCTGCGCGCCATGTGGGACCCTCCTCTGGTGGCCGGGGAGCAGCTGGGGATCGAACCCGTGCTGCAGAGGCTGTGGGCAGCTTTGCAGCCCAGCGCTCAACTGCTGCGCCACCAGGGAGGCCCTGTGATATATATATATTTTTTTAATGTAAACTTCCAGATTTCCTTTTTGTACTACTTAGAGGTTGAGTGAATCCCCAGGAAATGATGACAAGATTCCTCGCAGTTTTTCTCTTTTTTCCTCAGGCTTAAATATATCTCACTGTGTCACAGTCAAGTGAAGTCAAAGATTTGAATCATGTATCTGTACTTTCAAAATCGATCTGCTTTTCTTCTGAGGGCGGTATGTTTAATGCTTTGGTAATGCTGATGTCATGGAAGGATTTTTTGCTCCTGAACCTTCTAGAGGTGATATATCTGCTCTAATATAGAAGCCCTCTAGGTCACCTAGCAGGGCTTAGTTAAGAAGGGCATCGTCCTTTGCTCTTGTTCTTGACACCCAGTGATTCTGTAACAGGGTGGCCTGTCCTATAACAATTCCTCACTGTGTGCAGTCAGACTTTCCCTTGGATGTCACCCATGCTTTACACGTTGGCAAATAATCTTCAACTGTAGCTGGAGGCAGCTAGCATCTTTGGATCAGATGATCAATATGTACCTTTTCAGATTTTCTTTAATCTCCTAATTGGGCAAACACTCCATAGTCCTTAGCACAGACTCTAGGAGAGGAAAATAAATCTCCCTGGAGTTTTCCATTTGTATCAGGATTTGATGTATCAGACAGGATGATCCAGTTGTCACTGCTGCCCTGCGGCACTACAGGGCTGATGATGTCAAAAGTGTGAGGTGTTTGCTGGGTTCTCCGCTGTGTGCTGATCAGCAAGGTTTACATACATAGCCGATTTAATTTTGATGCATATATTCAAATGTAGAGCATTTTATGATTATCATCAGCACATGGTTACTTTTTATACAGCCTCTGCATGTTTCCTTTCTTCTTTTGCTAGCTCTGGAAACCCATATTTAATTTATCCACTTGCAGCTGTTGCACTATTTTTGTTGAAGCAGGCTTAAAAGTCTGGCAGGAGGCCTTCCTGCTTTCTTGTTCATTTCAGTGTTGCAGGACTGTTTCAGCACATTTGGTGCTTGACTTTTCTAAAACAGAAGGCTTTCTTTAAAATTTGCCTGTCTAGCCTTGACCACTGTTCCCTCAGGTGAACTGATAACACGGGGCTTGGTTGCTGGCTGTGATTAATTGCTGATAAAGGTGAGAGTAGTAAAATACGTCCACTGTGAATGAGGTAACACAACTGGGATAGCAGTACAACTTAGTTTAATATTCTCCTCTGCCTCTGCTGCAGGTGCCTTGCCATGTGCTGAAATGTCAGTTTTTTGGAAGAAAACTTTTAGACCATCTCTTATTCAGTGATTTTATATATATATATCTATCTCCACATCTCATAGGTGATAACATTTTATTCTCCCTTTGCCTGGTTCATTATTTTATTCATGTGACAAAGTGTTTACAATTATCTGTGCAATTTCAAGTTTTTGTCACTTTATTTGAGAGAGTACTGTAAAAAGTGTGTGAGTTAGAAATAGGTTAAATTTACAGTATTATTATTCTGACTGATCATCTTGTAATTCTGTGTTTTAAATCAAAAGTAAAATTTTAATCAATAAATGTTCTTTCCGGGCTTCCCCCGGTGGTGCAGTGGTTGAGCGCTGTGCTGCGAAGCTGTCCACAGCCTCTGCAGTGCCGGTTCGATTCCCTGCCGGCCAGGGAGAACCCCACATGGCGCAGCAGACCTCTCCTGCCTCGCCCACTGCTCCCCTCAGCAGAGTCTTTGGTCCGTCTGCCTGTTCTGCTCCCTGCTCTGGCTCTGGTGAATTCTCTCACCCTCCCACGCTACTGACCTGTACCCCAGTTCTTGTATAAAATGAATAAATAAATCTTAAAAAAAAAAAAAAAAGAAATGTTCTTTCCCCATTCAGTGATTCTTAAAATTGTTTGCTTTTTGGCTTGGGGTTTTATACTTTTCCCAGGAATTACTTTTTCAGGTTTTCAGTACTTTGAGATAATGTTTTTTTGTCTTAATGAGCCTCTTGAAAATGGAACTATCTGTAATAAATAAAACCCCTTAATTCTTTCATTGAGGCCTTCTAACTGGTGATCTAACCTTGTAGTGGTTTTGAAACCTTATTCTTTTAAAAAGGTAGAGTTTAGTTAAATATTTGACTTACTTTTCAGATGCTCCTTTGGGGTTAGTTGATGGTCTAAGATGGAAATAAGCTTCAAGGGAGGGGCAGAAGATTTCCACTTATCTCTTAAGACAGGAATTCCTTTATCTTTGTTTGCTTCCCTCATTTCCCAACGTTTTGTAACTACCTTTCGATTTTCCTGCTCCCTGATGAATCCTCTCCTATTGTAAATATTCACCTAAGGATCAGTTGGAAGAACTGAGTTTAAATTTTGCTTATTGAATCTTTCTGGAGGCTAGAGACGGCCATTTCTTTTTGTGGAAAGTAAGCAGGGGTAAATGGACAAATTGCCTGAAATGCCAGTGAGTGTTGCCAAGTAACATGCCGACAGCTGGGCCTGACAGTGATTGCTCACCCCTGGCCACTCCTGACCTGTCCCTCCTCACCTCCGGTCCCTGCTGCCACCCCTCCCCCAACAGCCAAAATCTGGGACTAATGCCCGGTCCGTTTTAGAGGACAACTTGCATATTCACTCGTTTCTTTGCTCTTAGTAATAAGGCTCTTCCTTTTATCAGGGTCTTCACCCTTGGTGCAGTTTTAAAATTGGGCCATCCCTCCTAGGCCCCTTTGCTCTCCTGCAGACACAGCCCATCTCGGAGCCACATTGTGGTCCGTGACTCCAGACGGGACCGTCGGGCATTGAGCAGGTTGGCTATATGTTTGGGATTTGTCAGTTCCTTTTGTCAGTGTGCTGTTTGGCTTTCAATACCTTTTCTCTGTGTTTCAAAAGAGCTTTGTGTACATTCTGCCCTTCTGTGTAATCTTACAGGCAGCTTGCTGCTTTTTGTTCATCTTCTGCCCAAAGCGTCTTCACGAGAGAGGAATTCCGTGTAAAACTCACTTCCAGAGCAGGTTGATAGATCTCTGGAGTTGTTTCCGTTCTTTGTAACTTTGATTTTTTTAAATAAGAGAAAGATTTCCTTGGTTGCTCTTTAAGATTTCCTAATTTTGAGGTTTTTAGAGATGTAAAGGTCTGTCAAAAAGAAAAAAAGTGATGATAATGTCAATGGTTATTTTTGTGATTCCTTATAAACTTAATTGTAGATATGGGCAGAAGATGCCTAAAACCGGACCTTCACAACTTCCAAATACTAGATGGTATCATGATGAGTGTTGTATGTTGGGCATTTTTATACTCTTCAGGATAATCTTCTCCCCTCTAGAAAGTTTAAAATATAAACTCTTCTCCCACATCTTGGACCTTTTTTTCCTTTCCCCGTAATGTTTAATTGAAAACAAATTTCTAGAAATTAAAAATATCTATTCTGTACCTTCCTATTCTGTGTAAGTCCTTTGCTCTAAAACTAAACTCTTTGAGCAACTTCAAAATAAGAAAAAGGCATTTCTTTGTAAGAAACGTCATGCATGTTCATCACCTGAATAGGACAAAGCTGTGCTTTAAATGAACTAGTCTGAATATTGGAAAAGGACACCATGAACTGGGTGTGAGCAGTAGATCTGCTAGTATGCAAGCCAAAAAAATGAAGCCCGAAATTGGAGGAAGTATAGGCCTCCCCTTGTTTCCTCGCCTTGAGTACTGTCCAGGCAGCTTGCCTCCCTCCCTGCGGTGGTACACACAGTTGGCCACAATCTAGAACTCTTGGGATACTCAGAATTTAAGGCTGGTAGGAAAGAAAATGTCTCATTACTTCATATGGCGGATGCCTTCTCTACCAAGAGTAGATGCTTGACATTGAGACCAGGAGATCTGAGTGTTGAGCACATGCCTGCTGCACCTCTAGCCGTTGCTCCAGCCAGTTTCCTTATTTAAGAAGAGGATTAGATAATTTTTGTGAGGAGATGGTCGTTAAGTAGAAAACAGATAAAATGTTCATAATCGCCTTCTGGTCTTTTGGTCATTAATCCTAAATTGGCTCTGTTTTGGTATGCTAGAAATCTGTGAATTATTTAAACAAACTGAATTGTTAAGATTGCTTTTTCTGCAAATGAGGATGATTTAATGACCTTAGTGCATTTCCCAGACCTTTTTTGTCTTTCCACCTCTTTAATTAAGAAAAACATTAACAACCATTGAAACATTTTCAAATCTTCAGGAAATTTTAAGAAACATACTTGATTTGGGCCTCCCTGGTGGCTCAAGGGGTTAAATACTGCACTGTGAAGCTATCCGCAGCCTCTGCAGCATGAGTTCGATCCCCAGCCTACCAGGAAGCTACCCACATTGCGCAGCAGATCTCTCCTGCCTCACCTGCTGCTCCCCTCAGAAGTGTATTTCAGTCAGTCTGCCTGTTCTGTTCCCCACTCTGTCTCTGGTGACTCCTCTCACCCCCCCACCCCCGCACCTCTGGCTTGTACCCCAACTCTTGTATGCATAAATAAATCTTTTTAAAAAATTGAATTATTTATGTAAACTTAAGTTTGGGTGTCAGTAATGTGTTTTAAAAATTCTGTTCCTTGTGATTAAATTTTTAAACTGCTAATTTTAGTGTTTGTTATATGCTAGAAACAATTATACAAGTTTTGGTTTTTATTTTGTTTTTCAAAAAGCATTTCATATTTTTTTCAGTAATCTCCCTTATAACAAAACATGGGAAATTAACACTTATCTCACCATTAGATTTTTTTTTAGTCCAAATGACAGTTTAGTACTATTTTAAGGATTGTCTTTCTATTATATAAATACATGTTTATAGAGGTACTCTAAATATATCAATATTTGGGATTTTAATGTAAACACTGAAATTAAAGATCAGTATTCCTTACCCTGCCTAATTTGGTCTCCTCTCTGATGCTGAAATAAGGAAAAGTTTAAGACTTTTCTTAAACATATTTGAACTTTTGGTTTAAGAATCTTAATATTAAGGAAAAAAAAAACCCAATATTTATCCAAGCATTTTAAAAACTATTTACCCCGGCTTTCGATTGCTCAATATTTAGTCTGTATTTTTTATATGTCAGTGTGTAAAAATTAATACCCACGTCCAGCATCTTGTTTATGAAAGATTCTAATAACTTGCGGAAGTTAATATAATGGAAGAGTGTGCAGAAGACAGAAACAGTTGTATTTCACTTGGAAAAGACTAAGAGCTGTTAATTGAAGTCTGGGGCCCCTCTGTCTACATGGCAGCCCCCTTCTTTGGAAGAACTTGCATCAGGGCCTCCCAGGTGACTTAGTGGGTTGAGCACAGAGCTGTGAAGCTGTCCACAGGCTCTACAGCGTAGGTTCGATTCCCAGCTGGCCAGGGAGCAACCCACATGGCGCGGCAGACCTCTTCTGCCTTGCCTGCTGCTCCCCTCAGCAGTGTCTTCGGTCCGTCTGCCTGTTCTGCTCCCCACTCTGCTTCTAGTGAATTCTCTCATTCTCCCACACTCTGGCCTGTACCCCAGTTCTTGTATAAACAATAAAATAAAAATAAAAAAATAAAAGAACTCGCATCACTTTCCAGAAGCACCAAGTCGGACTGTGCTTCCCGGGTGTGGGGCGATGTGGGGCGGGCACCTCAGTGCCCTTATCCCCTTTGTTGTTGGCAGATTTCTGCTTTTCTGTTTGTTTTCACTGTAGGTGACCGCCCTTAACCCTGATGAAATGCTGTCCTAGGGTAGAACTTGTCCCTTCACTCACTTTTTGTTTTTAGTGCTCTGGGTTTTTTTTTTTTTTTTTTTTTAATGACTTCCAACTTCCTTTTGATAAATGCTTATACTGCAGGAAGCTTTTAGTTCTCTGTATAGGAATGAAAAACTGTGGACTTATATGTACATTAAAACTTCTCTCGCCTGACTCACTTTCCTCTGTGGTTGGCGAGGACATGTCACAAACACTGCATTTGGTTTCCCTCTCTTCCTCCTTTCCGTTCTGTTTTCCTCACTTTTATAGCTTGGGATGGATGCCTTCCCTCCCCACCCTCCAGCTGCACCCCTGCTTCTCTTGCCAGGCTATTTGTGATCATTTCATTAAATTCTTAATTCTGGAAGTGTGTAGTCATGATCCTGGGCCCTGAAGCCACACCGCCCCTTCCTTACTGTTTATTTACCATGTGAAACTGGCTTCCTCTCCACATCTGGAAGAAGGGATGGAAATCCTTTACCACCCCCGCCCCCTTGTTCATTGGATAAATAGGCTGATCAGGTCAGGTTTATTAGTAAGCCTTTATAAAGTTTTAGTTATTTTTTACTTACATCTCTCTCTACATACACACATACATCATTTTTTATGGTTAAACAAATTACATTTAGAATTAATTAGCCGGCTAGCCTTACTTTAGATGATCCCAGCTTTGTTGGCAACATCCAAAGCATCCTAGCCAGGAGCCAGTCGCACTTGCACCGTCTCCTCTCCATAGGGCTGATGGGGGCGCTGACCTCGGCCACCGCAGTGTCGGAGCTGCCTCAGTCTGTTGGGGCTGGTGCTTGTGGGCCTTGATGTCTGCCTTGAGCCTGCTGCCCTGTCTTCTCCACGGCTGACTCGGTGGTCAGTGGGAACCTGGTGATGGCCTACGGGTCAAGCTTTTTGCTCAGGAGTGGGGAGCTCTTCCCAGGATATCTGGGCTGCCTTCAGAGTCTCAGCGTCTTGGGCCGCCAGCAGGTGTATGACGCGTGGATCTTGTTTCGCTTGTGGCCATGGGGGCCTTTCAGCACTGCTTTCTTGGCCTTCAGGGCTTTAGCTTTGGGTGGGGCAAGAGGCTTCCTGCTTTGCTTTCGGCGCCATCTTTATGAAAAGACCACACAGATTTTTGATGTGTATTTCCCATGTTCGTATAAGTGGAAAGGCCTTCCTCCCCGCCCCCAGTTTCACTGCGGTATAAGTGACAAAAAGTATATCTCGGTCAGACAATGTGATGATTTAACATAACATACACATTGTGAAACGATGCCCACATCTATACCTCAGTTACCAGTTTGTGTGCGTGTGTGTGTGCACGCGTGCACATGTGTGCAATGAGATACTTAAGTTCTATTCACTTTGCAAGTTTCAAGTAAACGCACAGTATTGTTTACTACAGGCACCATGCGGTACAACAGACTCCAGAAATTATTCCTGTTATACCTGAGAGTTTCTACCCTGTGACCAGATTTCCCCTCTCCCACCCTAGTCCAAGCAAGCACTGTTCTACTCTCTGGTTCCGAGTTAGACTTTTTGAGGTTCCACCTGTAAGTGAGATCATACGTTGTCTTTCTGTGACTGGCATGTTTCACTTAGCAAAAGCTCCTCCAGTTTCATCCATGTTTGCAAATGGCAGGATTTCCTTTTTTATTTTATTTTATTTTTTTTTTGTTTTTACTTTTTTTAATTTTTTTTTAATAAATTTTATTGTTATATTCCCCATACAATTGCAGCCCCCCCCATTCTGACCCCAATCCCTCCCCTCCCGCCCCCGCCCCCCTAAAAGTGTCTCTGGTTCATAGTTTTTTGTTGATTTTGATTTTCACTTTCTTATAGTTATTCATTTTCCTGGTCCCTTATTTAAGTTTTCTAGATTCCTGCTATGAGTGAGACCATCCGGTATTTTTCTTTTTCTTTTTGGCTTATTTCGCTGAGCATGATCCCTTCCAGCGCCATCCATGTTGCTGCAAATTGCATGTGTTTATCTTTTTTGAATGCTGAGTAATATTCCATGGTATATATGTACCACATCTTCTTGATCCAGTCATCTATTTTTGGGCATTTGGGTTGTTTCCAAAGCTTAGCTATTGTAAACAGTGCTGCTATAAACATAGGGGTGCAGGTGTTAAATGGCTGTATAATATTGTAGTGTGTATTCACCCTACATTTTCTTTATTTACCCATGGTAGTGCGCAACCAGGTGCAGGGCCGGCTGGGGTGCCTGGGAGGAAACCGAGCCTCCCAGCCGGCTTCGAATCTTTACACTCTCCGCGTGCTCTCTGGTGTTCTCATGGTCTCCCCTCTTCTGTGGTCACGTGTCCTCTTGTAGACGTCCTCCGCCCCTGGGTGACGTTGCCCTTATGTCCCTGGCCTCTGGGCTCAGGTGTGCACACTTACGCACGCTCACATCCATGCTCCAGAGGTTTGTAATCAGGCACGTGTGCCCGTGCCCACACTCCCAAGCGCCTTCTACATTAACATGATCAAGGCTGCAGGTGACAGCCACAGAAGCTAGGGTTTAAAAAGCCTGATTAGGGCCTCCCCGGTGGCGCAGTGGGTTGAGCACAGTACTGTGAAGCTGTCTGCAGCCTCTGCAGTGTGGGTTCAATTCCCGGCTGGCCCGGGAGATTCCCACATGGCGCAGCAAACCTCTCCTGTCTCGCCCACTGCTCCCCTCAGTAGTGTCTTCGGCCCATCTGCCTGTTCTGCTCCCCGCTGTGTCTCTTGTGAATCCTCTCACCCTTCCGCGCCACTGGCCTGTACCCCAGCTATTGTATGAATAAAAATGAAATCTTAAAAAAAAAAAGCCTGATTAATTCACTTGCCTTACACCCATGAATACACTGTGAATAATGCTGCAATAAACAGGGAAGTTCTTCTATCTCAAGATACTGATTCCATTTCTTGATATTGTTAATGCAGAAGGCACTTGGGAGCATGGGCGCGGGACACGCGTGCCCGATTGTGGACACCTGGAGTGTGGTGTGGGCATGTGTGAGTGGGCACACCTGAGTCCAGAGGCTGGGCTATAAGGGCGATGTCACTCAGAGACAGACTGACTACGAGAGAACGAGCAGGTTGACTGCAGAGCCCACGAGAGAGGCCAGAGAGTACCCAGGGAGAGAGCATAAAGATTTACTGGGGGCTGAGGTACTTGCCAGCCTCCCAGCCTCTCTGCCAGCCTGTGCCTGCCTCCTCACATGCCAGCCTCCCTGCCTGGTATGCCTGTGCACCTGGTTCCCTGAGAGCATTAAAGCCTGAACGACCCACGGAGGGCTCCTGGACTCTCTTTATCCGTCTGCTGAATCTGTAGTGAACCTGCCCTGTGATTGTTAGCACCACAGCAAGCTGGTTCAATTTTCTCTGTTTTGAGGAAGTCACATACAGTTTTCCACAGTGGCTGCACCAATTTACCTCCCCACCCACAGTGCACAAGGCACCCTTTCTTATCTCCCTGCTCCCCCAGCTTTTGTTATCTCTTGTCTTTTTTTTTGATAACAACTATCCCAACAGGTGGAAACTAGCTCATTGTGGTTTTGATTTGCATTTCTCTGATGAATGTGATGCCAACCTCCTTTCCGGCTATCTGTTGGCCATTTGTATCTGCCATTTGCAAAAAAGATACTTTACCTATTTTTGAATTGTGTTATTTGCATTTTACTATTGACTTATATGAGTTAATTATAAACTCCTTTATAGTAAGGATCATGTTACTAAGTCTTCCCCAAAGCCAGCTTGTAAATTTTGGCATCTCATAGATCATTCTCTTGATTCTGGGAGTAGAGCTTCAAGATACTATTTGAATGAGATAAGCACTTAGAAATCAGCTCTTTTAAGACATTCTTAAAAGGTTTTGACAAGGAGATAAAAATAAGTGATACAGCCTGTGTTGAATCAATATAGCTTTGTGTTGTCCATGGGAATAAAAATTTCTAATTTATTAATTTTTAACATTCTATGTTCAATTATCTGGACTTTTGGACTGGATCTCTTTGATCTATTTTTTGAATAGTCACTCCAGGGGCTAAATAATTCACCCCACTTTCATAGTCTTGTTAATATTGTATCACTTCAAGTAAAATGTAGGTTTGCCATCATGTATATTACAATTATGTACATTGAAACTCCACTATACTGTGTTACAATGTTTGCTTTCAACTGTCTACATTTATTAAAGACCGTTGTAGGAAAAAAGTTACTTTATATTTACCTAGATCTTTATCACTTCTGTTGCTCTTCCTACATTCATCAAGACCTAAGTGTCTCGAAATTTTCCATGATTTTTTTAAATCGTTTTTCTTTCTCTCCTGAGAACTTCCATCTTCCAGTCACTTCATTTGTGTTTAGCTTTCCCTCATGGAACCTAACCTTCATTGTTGCTTTCTCAAGTCTTATGTGGTAATTGCAACTTTTGTATCATCTAGTATCATCATCTGGTTACATTTTTTTTTTTTTGAGAATTTGTAAATTTTTAATTTTTTTGTGTTGAGTAATGTTGGATTCTGTCCTGAGCTTCATGTTGTTTAGGTTGGGAGTGCTGGGGCAGACATGGCCAGTGCTTTCTGTTCCAGCAGGTCTGCATCCTGGTCAGGTTCCACTGAGACCAGGTTTCAAGACCAATGCTGTGTTCCTTCCGTCTGTCTGCACATCTACAACTTAGCTGTGAGCCTGAGACTTGTGGGTGTGCACATACAGACTTAGGGGTGCCCCTTTGCCAGCTTTCTCTTTTATTTCTTCACACTCCTGCCCATGGAGACATTTTTATTAGGGTTTGTTTGTTTGTTTGTTTGTTTGTTTTTTGGCCAGAAAAGACTGGGTTTCTATCAGTTTTACTCTTTGCGCCTCTAGTTCATTGTGTAATTCCATGACTGGTCTCCCTCTTGGGGACAGAGCTGCTAGAAAAAATTGAACACAATGGGGACAACTTTGAGTTTCTTCCCAAAATCCGATTATTTTTGTTTACTCCTTAATGCCCTTGGGTAGTGACTTTGGTGTTCTGCCCAGAACTTTTAGTTTTAAATGGGCCAGGAAAACTGCGGTGGGTTTATGCTGCTATAGCTGAACCAGAATTCTGCTTTGTGACATTTAAAAATCTTGGATCTGTGGTATTTTAAAAAATATCATCCTTTATAAATTATCTAATTTCTTCAAATTATCATAATACATATAATAAATGTATATCAAAATTGGAACAAAATACCTTAAAATAAAATATCTTCACCCCAGTTCGTCTCGGTAGCATAGGACTGAAAAGAAGGTGGGTTGGAAGGTTTGATCCAGTTGCTTCATCTTCCATTTTACTGCTTTTGTCTGAGGTTCCCTAGGAGCTGAGGAGAACCTAGCTGGGAATGGCATTTGAAGGACCTGTGATTAGAAGAAAGGTATGTGGGGATATTCCAATTTCATCCTTAAAGTGGTATTTGGACTTTTTGTATTAGCAAGCAACCCTGGGAGGTACATCTTTGTCCACACTTTAAAGTGATGTAGTTTTTATTAAATGAGCCCTTATCATTATCCAGCTGAGACTGGTGACACTTAAGGAGCAGTGCTTTAACCCTTTGCACTCCGAACCATTCTGGACATTGGCTACCAGTGTCCCCTCAGAGGGGACAGCGGAGTGCAAAGGGTTAATTAGGTAGGGGTAGGAGGGGAGAGAAGGGCATTAGTGTCCAGGTGTAGGGCACTGGGTGGCATTTCTAATGGCTGTAAGAGGGCAGGGGAGGCAGAGAGTTGCTCAAAGAAAGGGCAAGGCTTTGGGGGAAGAGATTCACATAGTGGGGGTTATTTCGTGAATTCTGGGAAGAATGGTAAACAGCAAATACTCTTAAATGCTTTGCAAGGAGCCTGCTGATGATTAAAGTTTACCTTGGACCATGGCAGTTGTTATATTTTCTCTAACTGTGACCTTAAAAATAACTGGAATATGTAAAGAAAGGTGTGGACTTCCTTATATCTATATATACCTGAAAATAATCTATTTTTATGCTTTTATTGTTATAGTTAAGATTATGTTAGCTTCATAAAATAGCCTTTCACTGTGGAATGGTTTTTCCACAGGTATTTCAAGGTATTTGGTTTTTCAAGGTATTTCGTGAAGGTTAGTTCAAACTTGCCTCTAAAATTTTTTTTTTCAAAAAATCATTTTTCTTGTTATCTTTTAATGGGTTCCCTCCCCCAATAATTTCTGTCATTTTTAAAAGTACCTTTATAAAAGATAATTTTGCAAATTTATAGTGAGGCAGAAATACATCACTTTTCCCTAAGATTCTCCCCCCTTGTTGCATAGAATTATGTGTAACATTTTCTTAAGCAGAAATTCTAAAGATATTAGTAAGTTGTACCTAGCTGTGTAGTAAAAGAAAAAAAAATAACATGCATATCTGAAGTGCCTTTTTTACATACATCCTAGGATTTACATTAGGAATCATATCACTATAATTCACTATGTTTATGAAAGGAGAAACACAGGGTTATCTCCATAGGTGCTAAAAGCTGCTGAAAAAATTTAGCAGCCATCCCTAATAAAAATTTTAAGTCAAATAGGAATAGAAGGAAACTGCCGACACATGGTGAAGACTATTTACCAAAATACAACAAACAAATCTATTAAATTATGAGCTAACAAAACCATCACTGAAAATCAGGGAAAGTAGAAAAATTTCTGTCTCAACTATTACATAATTAGCTTTATTTGGTTTGGGCTAATAATGTAAGACTAGATTATTTCTAGAAGGCAGAGATCTAGAAAATATAAGAGAGTCATCTGAAAGACAGCACTAGTTTTTTTTTTTAAAAATGGGGCAGAGTGGCTCAGTACAGAAAAGACAAGTCATTTTACTTTTGTAATAAATGAAGAATGGGAGCAAGACAACAGAATGTATTCTTGTCTTACTATATTCAATTTTTGCACTAATATGCTTTTAAAATGAAGAGCTTGTCATTTTTTAAAAGCTCAATAAAAAGATGTACAACATGTCAGTTTCAAGAACATAATGAAGATTAAGTGAGATAAAACACTGTACATTTTTTGGGAAAATTATCATGCTTACCTGCACAGCATATTGCGTGAGGAATAGTGGAGAATGAGAACAGCAGCTGCAGTTTCTCACAGGAATTGGTAGTGAGAAGTGGCCACTTCACACTGGGTTCACAGATGGCTGGTTCAATGTGGTGGCTTGACCACACGCTTTTCTCTTCCTACGATCTGCCATAATCACAAAGGAAGCATAAAAGATATTAACTCATAAGGAAAAAATAATAGAGGAGACAGTGACAAAAGATGCTACCAATCTTTTAGAAAATAGTGACTAGAGGAGTGTGACTGAATTCGGGGAGGATGCAGCCCCGTGCCTTATGGACGATCATCAAGAGGAGGCCTGGGCACATCTGGCCAGGCTTCAGAGTGTGTGGAGGCTCCAGCTGTTTCCAGAGGGCAGGTTTAATACTGAAAAATGGAAATTCCCTAAAGGTTTGTGTCCCTTTGGACCATCTTCTGCCTCTGTAGCAGACAGGTGATGATTCAGTTCCCCTCTTCCTGGGGAGACGGAGAAGGCTGGAACCAGTGGCCTCCAGACTGCAGGGGTGAGGCATGGGCCTGTGAATACAGGGCTCACATGCAAGTCTACACATCAAAGTCCAGGCGCCTCCTTTTTCCCTCCTCTTCCACGCCTCCCCGAAGCCAGCAGCTAGACGTGGTGTTCCCTCGCCACCCTACCCTGCACTTCTTTTTCTGGCACAGAGGAACAGCTTCAGCGGAGACCTCTACGTGCTGACTGTGGGAGGCCTCCCCTTGGCAAAGGTGACCGGGCATATCTGGTCACTGTGTGGAGAAGCCCCGCCATCAGCGAGCCGGCTGCCCACTCCTAGCTTTTGAGTGCTTTTTCAGTACTCCAGTCTGAAGTGTGGAGGCTCACATCAGGGTCAGCAGAAGTGTGGGGCAAGCCTCAGAAGTAAAAGGTTGGGAGGCCCAAAACAATTAGCAAATAAACAAAAGGATTAAATGATACAAGAAACACAAGGAAACTGAAGTGCAAAATCAGCCAGAGAAAGAGTGAAAGATGTCAAATTCCTTTCCCCCCTACCCCCAAATGACAGTACTAGGAATAGTACTGAGAACAACAGGAGCTTTTGGAAATTTAAAAATGATAGTTGGGGTGGGAGGGGAATTCCATGAACAGATGAGTATGAAATTAAGTATTGGGGCAAGACACTGTCATTTTTGCATCTGAATTTATTTAACTTAGAAGTATGAATACTTAGTACTCACTTTTCACTCTGTGTATTTGCCATGTTAGATTGAACATAGGAAAATGTTCATTAAGTTGGGTTTTTATAACTCTTGGTTGTTTGTGAACAAATAACGCCCCCTTGGAACTTCAGAGCTTTGGGTTTAAGCTGGGTGTTCTGAGCTGACAGTGTGTTACTTAATGTTCACAGCCTTTGTCAAAATCTGTAGAAGCCACCGCAGTGTTTTTCATGGATGGGGCATGCTATGGAGTTTGGGGCCCCTGTTTAAACCCAGCTTGATCGCCAGACTTGTGGGACTGCTCTCATATCTGAGTCTCGTTTTACTCTTGTCATCGGGAAGGGTGACACTAGTACCTGTCTCATAGGGCGATGATGAGGATGAAAAGAGAAAATCTGAGAATCACCTTATGCAGTGTATAGCATGTGCTAAGTGCCCAATGAAAGGAGCTGCTGCCATAATCATCAGAGAGAGAGAGATGAGTCTGTGCAGAGAAGAAAAATATGAAGTGGGGTGTATAGTGGGCTGTCCTGAGCTACTGGCCAGCTACCGAAAGCTGATGACCGAAAGCTTGTTACAAGAGCCTTTCATCCGTATTCCCCAGTGCTCATTGTGGTACCTGGCACTGGACCCTGCACGGAGGAGTGCTTAGACCCCTCTGTTGTAACTTTGATTTGTAGGCTGTCTCTCCCTCTCTTAGCAGTCTTGTGATCATTAAAGACAGAGAGTGCGTTAATAAGTAGAGAGGAGTGAAGTTTTTGTTAAACTTAAATGTTGTATTTCAATTGCAGGCGTCCCTTAGCAAGATAAAAGTACAGAACCATGGCTCAGTTTCCAGCACCTTTTGGTGGTAAGTGTCAGTCATTTTCCTTTTTTCAAAATGTACTATGTAATCACTTTTTAAAAACCAGTATTATGGCTAATTTAATATATATGCAAACGTGGAGAGCCTGATAAAACCAACCTATCCTCTGTGTGCCCCTCCTGTGCTTATTGTTTCATCTGGATTCTTTCAAAGCACCTTGCAGGCATCCTATCATTTTTTTAAAATGTATCATTTCATCCACAAATATGTTAGGATGTGTTTCTAAAATATAACACTTTTAAAGACTCAGTTCCAATACCATTATCACACCTGCAAAATTGACGTGACCTCTTAGTGTCTGCAAATGATTGTTAAAATTTCCCTCATAATCTTTAGGATTTTTAAAAATTTTTTTTTGGTCAAAGCAGGATGCAAATAAGATATAGACATTGTAGTTCGTTCTCATGTTCCCAGCCTCTTCATTAGGGATCTCCCTGTCCACCTTGCTCTTTCTTTGCAATTTGTTTGTTGAAGTAACTGAGTAATTTACATTTTTTCTGAAGCCTGGATTTAAAGCATGACACTTGTTTTTCTTGAGTTTGTCACTTGAAACATGTCAATCTGCAAAAAAAAAAGTGCTTTTTAGGGTATTTCACCTAACATCTTAGGAAGGCATTCAATGCCAGTTTTGCTTACTGGCCATCTTCCTGCCGTGTTACACGAGTGTGCCCGGGGACTCCTCTTGGTGGCTAATTCAGTCATGGTGAATCGAGTAAGAGGCACGAGACACAGCCCCTCTGCTAACATCTGTAGAGTTCCCTGGGATCCTAGTAGAGTAGCCTGCATACTCACCAAAACCATTATCTTTATGGTTTTGTTTTCATCCCCCTTACTTACTGGACAGTTGCTTTTGGTTTTGCTTTTATTTATAGTTTCAGGGATAAATTCTGACAGCAATCAAAATCCCTTGTCTATGTTGCAGGAGTGTAAGGCCTGTGAAGGTTGTCTCTAATGTCTAATGCAGTGCCCAGCACGGAGGAGATAGCAGTGAATATGTTCCCAGTGATGGAACGAATCGCCACTTTGTCTCCGAGCCTGGAGAGAAGGGGATGAGATGTTTAGACATTTTGTTTTCATGCTAGGCACTTGCACATTTTGTGTGAAACTTACATATTGCCTCTTCCCACTTTTTTGGGAAGTGTCTTTGCTTTTGAAATCCTGTGCAATGTACATTCATGTCAGTGAACTTGTTTGAGGAGGCCTTGGGGCCAAGAGAGGAAGGCCTCAGAAGTGGGGGGACATCTGATCTTAGAGTTGAAATGGAAGGAGAAAACCTAAATCCCGTTCTCTTTGGTTTGCCTCATTTTTTTCATCATGATGCCCACTTGTCAAAACAGCTTTAGAGAAGTATAATTGACGTATCATAAAATTCGCTAGTTTTAACTGTACGATTCAGTGGTATTCAGTAAATTTTCAGAGTTGTGCAACTCTCCAATATTTGAATGTTTCCATCACTGCAAAGTGACTTTCATATGACGCTTAGCTTCTTTTGCGACTTTCACCTGTGACATTTAAGCCATCTGAAATGCAGTTTTGAATTAGTCTGTTGCTTAACTTTGTGTAAATAAATGATTATTAACTCGCTATGTCTCCACACCCTCTGGCTAACTATAGGATTATAAGTTTTTATGAAAGAATTTGTGCCAATTTCTCACTTCTTCTTGAACTGCTTTTCTCTTAATTTTCTGTTTGCCTAACTTCCATGGACAAACATGTTAATTCATCAAATCATTTATAATATATGATTTATAACTTATAATATACTGAATCTTAAAATGCTTTGGAAATAATGTGTGCAGGTGCTTTTTCTTTTCTCATTAAACAGTTTGTTTCTTTTCTTGGATTGCAGGTAGCCTGGATATCTGGGCCATAACTGTAGAGGAAAGAGCAAAGCATGATCAACAATTCCATAGTTTAAAGCCGATTTCTGGATTTATTACTGGTAATTGGAGTCAATATTTACAATTTTCCTTATCAATGATGCATATATCTATAGAAAATTTATTATGCCAAGCTAAGCTAGGCATAACTGAAGGGACATTTACTGACGTTGCTGTGGCCTTGAATCTGTATTTCTGCAGTTGCTTTCCCAGAATGCATTCAAGCCTTGTGGGTAGCAGGCCTCTTGCTTCAGGCATGTCACTGATGGGACTTGGTTAACATCAGTTCTTTAAGTTATGTAGAATTGGCCTCTGGTCCTTAAGCAAAAACATTTGCCTAATTTTGGTTTTGCACCTGTTTGGAAAACTTAAATAATGAACAAATTTTGATAATTTAAAAAGAGGAGTTTTCTTATTGCTGTGTCCCCAGCTTTCCTTGGTGTTTTTTGTGTGTGTGTGTGTGTGTGTGTGTGTGTGTGTGTGTTTGTTTTGCTTTTCTGCTAGTCTTTCCTGTTTGATTACTCTTCAAGGAATTAGAAAAAAGGGAAGCTAGATTTCAAGGGGACTTGTTTTTTTGTGTGTATGTCTTACGATTCTCGTTAATTTATTAATTTCATAATCATCAATATGATTTTTTAAATCATTGTTACTTATTCTCCTTAAATATATTAAAAGTACTGATAATTTTAAGTGTAGAGATTAGGAATGGCATAGTTTTTTTTTTTTTATTATAAAGCAGAAGTAAGGGCATCCATTTCCTGAGGATTCCTGTAGATGTGCTTTGTCATAATGTGTAACTGTGACTGCCTTAATTAACGACAGAGTAATTAAAGTTGGCAATCCACCTCTGCAAATGATAGGCCTCTTTTGGGAATATTTTTTAAGTGTTAAGTGCTAAGGTCAATGCTAGTGGTTTCATTTTGCTTACAGACTTAGCATTTTACTTACAGACTTAGCATTTAGCTTTTTTCATGTATTCAATTCAGTTTTTGTGGGATCACCTACCTCTTTATTTTTCTAATTTTGTCATAAGAGGAGGGATTGGGGTCAAAATAAAGGGGTTGCAATTGTATGGGGAATATAAAAATAAAATTTAAAAAAAAAAGAAAAAAAGAGGATTTCTGTCAGCTGTAACTTTCTTCTGAAACTTTCTCCATTAAATTTACAGGTGATCAAGCTCGAAACTTTTTTTTTCAATCGGGGTTACCTCAGCCTGTTTTAGCACAGATATGGTAAGTTGGAACTTCATAGAAGCCAAAGGTAAAAATAGAAGATTCCAGTAAAATTATTTCTTAAAATATAGAGAACATGTATTTCTGATGTGAAACATTGTGCTACTTCTTACCAGAGAAATGCTTCTGAAAAGTATCTAATATGGAACTTAAGAAAACACTGGAGCAAGGCAACACTGCCAAAATGTTGAATTTCCAGTGGAGAAATTTGTATTTTGATACTTTCATACCAGTGTGTCTTCACTTCATCTACCTCACCCATACTCATCTGAATGTCCTTTATTTCTGGCTTAATATTGTAGTGGTTCTGTAATTCCACTGAATAAAAGGTTAAAAAAAAAAAAAAAAGTTGAGGGTTCTAGTGAACTAACCACGGTTTATTACAGTCTTATATGAGGTAGAATGCATAGTGAATATTGTTAAATTCCTTGATTAACTCTCTCCCATAAAGGCTCAGAAATCTTTTGAAACTGAAGGAAAGAAAGAGAATGAGTAAAAAAGGGTGGGAAATACAGCTTGGACTGTAGATTCACACTGAATTCTGTTGTCAAAAAGCCGTATTTCCCGCGTTGCTTGGTTCTGGCAGTTTTTGCTGGATTTCCCTGGGCTTGTTGCTGGTGTAAACTCTGCCACTGTAGTAGAAAAAGCATGTGCTCTGAGCCTGAATCCCGGATTCAAACTTGCCTATCTTGATGATTTGGAAACATGTATTTATCCTCTCTAACCTCAGTTTTGTAATCTAGAAAGTGGAAAGACTTGTCCTTTTCTCAGAAGGCGCTGAGAGGATTGGCAGAGAAACTAAAAGGCAGAGAGACAGGAAGAGAGTGCACTTGTGCACATGTGAGCACAGGCTCACTGACCCGTCAGTTAAGTGCCCGAGTGTCAATGAAGAGACTTGTGACATTTGTGTTACTTGTGACAAGCTTCTTTGCTTTGTGTTCTGGTAAATGATTGTCTTTCACACCACCCATCAAGTGAAGGCACTGGGATCATCCTTTCCCAGGATTAACTTCTTCCACTGAATGCTGCTTTTTTGCTGTGGTCCCAATTTTTGAAGGTTCATTCAAGAAGCAGTCTTTTTGACAAGTATTGTGCTGCGACTAGGGAATTATCTTTATCAAGTGTCTGCCTGGGGGTCAGTGACTGCTGCCGATACTGGAGATACACAGTGAGCAGACAGAATCTGTGCTTCCTCGCAGGTGCAGACACATCTAGTGGAGGATGGTTAATAGTATGAAAATTGCTACCTGGTAAAGTGTATAAAGGAGTGAAAAGAAGGATTAACTAGTTAATTTTACTTTTTTCATTGACGGTTATTAGTTGTCCAAACTGCTTTTAGCTAGGTATAGGAAAGTCACTTTTCTTACCTGATGTTTTTATCTTGAAAATGTTTATTAACAATAAAGATGATGAATTGGGTCCTCCCCTGGTGGTGCAGCGGTTGAGCGCTGGGTTGCAAGGCTGCCCGCAGCCTCTGCAGCGCCAGTTCTATCCCCGGCCACCAGCGAGGGTCCCACAAAAAAAAAAAACAAAAAAACAAAAAAGGAAAGTAAAGATGATGAATTGACAGGTTGAATTAAAAATGGGTGTGTTTTGTCTTTAATTTTTTGTGACATTTTGTTAAATAAATTTGTGACATCATACCTTTATTAAGAATTGCTATTAGGGGAGAAATAAAATGCCTGTAACGTATCTTTTCCCAAAAAAAGTCTCTGAAGAGCAACGGTGCTGCCCTGTGATCGTGCAGCACCAGAGGATGCCTGCCTTCAGCACCAGCCCTGGCCCTACAGTTCCACATAGTCACTGCCCAAGGCGATGCTCCACCACTACATATTTTGTTTTTTAATTTCTAAATTATAACAGCTGGCCTGATGAAATAGTTTTTCCTCCCGATCACTCTTGCTAATCTTGTTTTCTCATGGGGATTTTCCTGGTGGGGTCACAGCGAAGGCCCACGCCCCTTTTGGTGGGGAGAGGACTGGGTTTCAGTCTGAGGTTGTATGTATTCGTGGTGTCTCTCATCCAGGGGAAAAGAGGATTTGGGACTAAGTGATGTGTACTACTGGGGAGTATATGTTGGAAATCTTTATAGTTTTTTTTTTCCCTGTAGAAACTGTATTCCAGCTGTAACCTACTAATACTTAGAGCCTACTTATCTTTCCAATCAGGGCTACTACCCAACCCAAATTCAAATTAAAAATACCAGAAATCCTGAATTCTCAGAGAATGGAGTCAAGCCAGTGTGTATAATGCCAAATTAACACAGTGGCCAAAGATGATACACGTCTTCCTAGAAACTGTCTGACTAAGAAGGAACTGGAAGGAAACAGGCAAATACCGTAAATGCTTTTGGCAACTTAATGCTTAAAATTGCTTCAGCCTTGCCTGGGTGTGGAGAGGGAGGAGAAGGAAGCAGAGGGAGTGGACGAGAGCCTTGAAGGTACAGGAGAGAAAAAGGCATAGAACAAGGCTTTGGGATCAGGCTGTAGGGGCCACAGAAAAGGAGCTTGAAGACTGAAGAGAGCGGAGGGGAAAAGAGGGAGCTCTGTCTGGAAATGGGCCCCTTGATCCTATGATACATGGAGGATAGTTGCAACATCGCTGCACTCACACCTGCCACCAGTGCCAGTTCAAGATTACTTCATGGTTTTTGTGTACAGACTGAGGAGATATAAAGTGCTCTGTTCAGAAGTGACGGATT
Source organism: Talpa europaea (assembly GCF_964194135.1). Lineage (NCBI taxonomy): Eukaryota > Metazoa > Chordata > Mammalia > Eulipotyphla > Talpidae > Talpa > Talpa europaea. Next base: position 140,591,415 of record NC_140070.1, read on the forward strand.
AGTATTCTTTCCTCCTTTTTTTTTTTTTAAGATTTATTTATTTATTTATACAAGCACTGGGTACAGTCAGAAGCATGGGAGGGTGAGAGAATTCACCAGAGCCAGAGCAGGGAACAGAACAGGCAGACTGACGAAGTACACTGCTGAGGGGAGCAGCAGGCGGGGCAGGAGAGGTCTGCTGTGCCATGTGGGACCCTCGCCGGTGGCCGTGGATCTAACTGGCGCTGCAGAGGCTGCAGGCAGCTTCACAGCCCAGAGCTCAACCGCTGCGCCACCGGAGGCCCTTCTTTCCTCCTCTTAATGTGGACATGTTATTTATTTAAATTACTAGGTTTGTTTTTTGTCATTATTCAGTTTAGGAATCTCTCATCTTTGTGGACTTAATTTTATTTTTCGAATATGTAGCACATAAACAGGGTCCCAGAAATCAAAACTGTACAAAAAAGTGAATTTGAAGACATGCCCACTCCTTCTCCTGTCCCTTCACTGCAGCCCTGCCTCCTGGATCAGTCTTTTACTAGCCTCTGACAACATGAGGGTATATGCCAGTCAAGAAATTCTCTCCATTGTATCTGCAGAAAAAGGGGGAAAAAACTGTGGCCAGATCAGCAAATGCTGATTAGGCACTTGATAAAAAAATGTAGTAATCATTTCTAATAAGCAGAAAAGGGAACTGCTTAAATAGATCAGGCTGCTTTCTGAAAATCACTACCGGTTGTCTCCTAAACAGTGATTCTGCAGTCACTTCACTTACACTCCTAACCAAGCCCGCCTACCCGTAGCAATATCTTAATATCTTGGAGTAAGATTACTAAAAAAGAGGAATAAATAATGGACAGTTATCTGTCTTTTATTTTGCTAGTTATATGATTGTGTACTTACCAAAACCTACAAGATTTTTATTTAAAAAACCAGTAAGATTTCTCCAAGTTTGGTAAGATAACCAAATACAGCAGAAATATTTATTCAAAGCCAAAATTCTCAATATCCTTGGACTAGGCACCTAAATAAGGAAATGGGGGGCTGTTCCATTTAAAATAGTGAGCAAAATGATAAAATTCCTAATATTTGAATAAACTTTCCAAAAAAAGTAATTATATTAAGAAACTTATAATCTCACTAATGGAAGTATTAGCAGAACTGAACAAATGGAAAGCCATTTCATTTTTCTTTGGGGGGACAAATGATCATAAATATGTCAATTTTCATAAATTAACATATCTAGTGAGTTTCAACTTAGATTGAAATAATCAACAAATGATTTTAAAGATCATAGAAAAAGAGAAACTTCTTTGAATAGCCAAACAAAGTGGAATTAAAAAAAAAAAAGCCTTGCCAGATAAGGGAACATGCCGTAGAGCAGTATGATGAGCCAGGGTCGGATGGACCTGTAAATTGTTCAGTCTGAGTAGATAATTCAGAATTAGCTCTAACATCATATTTAGTGATCTCACATCATTTAGCAAACAACACAAATATTTTTTAGATCAGTGAGAAGAAGATGAATTATTTAATCTTACTGGGAAAGCTAGGAATCTATCTAGAAGAAATATGGTTGAATCCTGGAGTTATGTACTACACATACACACACATTTGCAGTTGGTTTCATGATTGAAAGTTTATTAAAAAAATCAATCTTAGAAAATAAAGAACTGGGTGTATAGACTATGTGATAAATATTTTATATATAGCAATGTATAATTTCTATACAGTAAAAGATATTTGATACAAAATGAACAAATGATAAAGTATTAAATCTTTTCACCATTTACCATAAACAGTTAATATGAAATATACAATGAGCTCTTATAAACTGACAAGAAAAAGACATGCAATCCATCAGAAAACTTGGCATAGGATACTAATGAGCAATTCATAGAAATACGAAGCCAAATTACTAAGAAACATGGAAAGTGGTACTCAGGCTCACTGGGTGAGTGGAGTTCAGATTCTACTGATGTGGTCTGCTGACTTAAGGGGATTCCTGACTGTAGGGACCTGGAGTGCTCCTATCTGAGAGGTAAAAAGGAGGTTCTTTTAGCCATAGCGTTCCATTTCCTGTTTATGACCTTTATTTGTGAAAGAATAGTGTTGACTCTTACAATTTTATCATTTTTAATTTTTGTTGTGCAGTGTATCTTTTGTTTTGTTTCCTTAACAATGTAAGACTTATTTTCTATGAAACCCAGTTCTCTGCTTTGGGTACTGCATGTGGCTCATTTAGAAGGTTGCTAGTCAAGGCATTTTAATTGGAGTAGCTGGTCTGATCAATTGATGTTTCAAATATAATGTTTAGATTTAAAAAGTAGATCCTTATGCTGTTTACTGTCTGGATGACAAGAAATTAAATCTGAAAAAACAAATAGTAAACACATTTGTAAGCGGACTTAATTTTAACAGCTTTCGGAGTCTATCAAGAGTAGCATAGTAAAAGCATGTCCTGCCCGGACAGGGTTGTTGTCCCGGTGGAGTTCATGCAATTAACCAAATGTCCTAGTCATATTCTGTTTCTGACAGCTTTATCATGATGTCAAAAATTCACCCTTTCAAAGTGTATTGATTGTCAGTCTGTTCAGAGTTGTGTGAACAGTCTTACACTTGGACTGAAAATAACCTTATGTATCTTTAGGTGAAGAATGACACAATGAAAAGGATTCATATTTAAATAAAACCTTGTGCCTTTTCCCAGGTCACTTCCTATAGCTTGGTAAACAAGTCTTGCTTGGTTCTTTTCTCCCCCCAGAGAAAGGGAGCCACTGTCAGCTTTGCCTGGGCAGTTTTGGGATGTGGGACAGTCCTGCTAAGTCCATGCATTGTTTGCAGGGCGCTCGCTGACATGAATAATGATGGCAGAATGGATCAGGTGGAGTTTTCCATAGCCATGAAACTCATCAAACTGAAGCTCCAGGGATATCAACTCCCCTCTGTACTTCCCCCCATCATGAAACAGCAGCCCGTTGCTATTTCTAGCACACCAGCATTTGGTAAGTCTCAAAAGGAATTGGTTCCTGTATTTTATTGTATATTTAAAAAATATTTCCCCTTTTTTCCCCCTTCCCCTGTTTCTCATATTGTGAAATGCTGGAAGATAATTCTGTCTGCAAAAAGACGGTCCCCTGCAGGAAGATAGTGCCGGAGGATAGGGGTCTGTTCATATTCTAACCCTAAGATGAGAGCGAAAAGGCAAGATGAAGGCAAAGGTCTGTCAGTTTGGGAAGAACAAAGTTGCGGCCTCCTGCTGCACCTTGTTCTTCTTGCTCTTGTTGGATTCTTACTCCTGCACGTCATCATGGAAATAAAAACCATGGGGTTTTCATTTCATACAAATGAAATGGAAGAATATGAAATGAAAACTCTATGTATGTGCCACCTTTATTTCTACTTGTGCATAAGCAACTCCTTTGGATTAGGAGATGTAGAAATGTATTTTTTTATTTACAGTATTGAAACAGTTGGCCACATTCAATTCTTCGATTAAACGAATTAGTGTAGGAAAAAACACATTTTTATTCCAGTAAAACATATCATTCCATAAAAAGTTATCTTCCAGCCAAGTGATTTTTCCAAAAATTAATCAGTAATTAATTGACTGAGGTCTCCAATAGTTCTGATTTCTTCCCTGTTCTCACCCTAGACTTTAATTATTCAGGCTGGTTTGAAGATCACAGTAATTGGATCCAACATCTGATTCATGGGGAAGTTCTTAGTTTAAACAAAGCACAAGAATCATGGATAATGTTGCTTTCCTTCTCCTCATCCTGATGTATCCGATGACAGGTGCCTTGGGACGGCAGTCGGTAGTTTTTCACATTGTCTTGCATACAGTCAGTGATAAGCCCACAACATTAATAAATGCTCTGGTTTGATTTAATAGATTTACTGTTCAAAACACACAAACTATGCCTTGTCCCCTCTTGTTGAACTTTATCTTCTATGGGTTTGGGATGAGGCAAATAGGAGAGTGATCCAAGAGAAAAGGGGGAATCTCCAAAAATCATGGCGGAGCAACTCTAGGCTGGGAAGAGCAGCCGTGACCAGGTCCCCATCCGTCTGTCTGCGGTAGCCCTTGGCCACCTTACCTACTGAAAGAGAAGTCACACTGTCTTCTTGATAAGAACCCATGTGTTAAAACAGCTAAAGGGTGTTCGGTTTTCTTTGGCCTCCTGCAAGAAGAAACTGTGGGGGTGGAGAGAGGGTGAGCAACCAGGTCACTCCACTTCCTCTTTTGCCCTCAAGCCTGGTGTCAGTAACGCTCCCTCCTACATTCACTGTGTCTCCTCTTCTTCCATTCTTCTCCGGGAATCTGAACACTAGACATCTTGCTGGCTTATTTTCAGAATGGTGTGACCTCATTGCCCACCACGTTTTTCAATCACTTCCGTAACCTGTGACTGCCACTGGGGGATCTGGGGTTTCTGACCCAGCGATCTGCCAGTCAGTCCACTGTGCTCCACTGCCTCTCCTTACCTCATTCTCCTCACGTCAGTGCAGGATCTCAGGAGACTTTTTTCAAAAAGATAAACCAAGAAGGAATATTAAAGGAGCTAAAAGTGCATGGTCCTAATCACACTTGCCCAAGTTCATGCGAAGGTGTGGCTGTTGCTAGTATTTCTGTTTCTCAGTCTCAGCTCAAGGGTGGGTCATTTTTCTTCAGTCCTTTGAGAACAAAATAATTAATTTATTATGATTATCCCCGACTTTCTCATTAATATTAAAAGTGAACTGACTTGGCCTTTTCCAGCCCTCCCCAGTAGCCTGCAGCACTTGTAGTATTTTATTTGGACACAAGAACAGCCCTGAAAGTATGCTGAAATTATCACCTCTGTTATGTAAATGAGAGAACCCAGATTCCAAGAAGTTGAGCAATTTGCTTAAGATTACATTTCTAAAAGTGCAGGTGGAGCCTGTCCAAACCCACAGTTTTTTCCTGAAGGTTCTGTTTCCTTATCTCCATTTCTGTCTAATGAAGGTGGACTTTGTTGTCGCCAAGCCATGCAAGGGCCATGCAGGACTCTTCTGGGGTGTGTTAATGTATATGTTAGCACTCTGCAGTCATGGCCGGCTGGGAGTTGGGCAGTCGTTGTGTTGAACTCCCTGTGTTAAGAGAAAAATGGGGTACAGTGGCATAGTGACTTGCCCAGGGGCACCCTGCTGTATTCTGGGGAACTCGGTATCTGTCTTCAGTGCGCTTGCACACAGAATAATTTTTTTACTCTGGATCCAACTATTTTGGGGGAGTTTATTTTTTGATTTGATTTTTTTGATTGATATTTTGCTTGATGTTTTTGTTGTTGTTTTGGGCAGAATCCATGATTTTATTACATTTTAGACCATATTTTGAAGACCCTACTGTATGTTCTAGTTGCTGGGGATGCAGTGGTGAGCGAGACATGGCTCCTGCCATGATGGACCTTCTTGTAATGTTGGGTGAAACAGCAAATAGATAAATCATTCTAGGGGGAGAAAAGTGCAGTCAATTCCATAAATGGGGTAATATGATAGACCCCCCCCCCATCCCCCATGGGACATGGTGATCAGGATGAATTCTCTGAGAACATGCCTTTTGAGCTTACTTAGATGAGAGCTATTTGAAGATCTGGGGAGGCTTCCTTTTGGCATAGGACTTGACTCTGAGAAGTGACTGGGAGTGGAATAAAAATTGAGCAGGGCAGCTACCTAGAGACTAAAGAAAAAGTCATAGCCTAACCAAAGTGGGGGAGGAGAATGGTAGCTGGAAATCCCAGGAAGTAAGACTCACACAAGAATGAGCAACAGGCAGTTTCAGGCAAGGTCAAATCCCACGCAAAGTTATTATTAGGGAAAAGAGGATAAAGAATAACAGCCCTATGGACAATGACAGTGGGCCAGTCATCCGCCATTTCATCGCGAGCTGAAAGATACTGAGAATGCTACAAATCATGAAAAGCCAACATAAATCAGAATTTTAAAATCTCAGCAATAAAGAGCCAGAACTCAGAGAACAATGAGAAATAAAAGAAAAAGTCACTTCAGAAATGAAGACTAGCCTAGAAGCTGCTCAAGAGATACTGTCAGAAGAGAAATAGAAATAGTAAAAAGAGGAAGAGTTCAAAATTTAAAAGGAATTGAAAACAAGATACAAAAAGGATTTAAGAAAAGTGATAATATTGAAGAGAACAAAGATTAAATATATGGTTAGTTGGAGTCCTTGAAAAAGAAAACCAAAGTAGGGCCATATGCTAAGAACTAATTCAAGGCAACTTTCTTGAAATAAAAGAATTCAAAGCTATAATATTTGAAAGAGTATATTGTACCTGAAAATACAGACTTGGAAAATCAACACTAAGGTGTATATTCTAGCAAAACAAAAATTATTTGGACATGTAGAAAAAGAAAGTATATGGTTTATAAGGAAAAAATTAGATTATCTTTAGAATTTTTTACAGCAGCACTTAGAGCCAGAAGAAAATGGAATAACATATTTAGGATTTTCAAGGAAAGGATGAACCAAGAAAACCACATCAGCCAACTTTCACACTCTCTGGACATTTAGTATCTTAAATTCAGTTTTGACACTAACTGCCTGGCATTAGCGTCAGACTCCACAGATTTAAGGACTCAGTCCCACAAGATTGCCCTCAGCTCAGACTTGAGTCACAAGTAATGGGCCCCTTGGGTACTCATAACTTTTGTCCAATCCGTACAAAGTCAGTGGTTCCTATAATTTTCTGGAAGAGGTCACAAAATTCAGGGAAACACTTATGTTTACTGGTTATACAGGATACAGATGAACAGTCAGGTGAAGAAGCATGTAGCTTAAGGTTCTAAAGGATCCAGAGTGCAGGCACTTTTGATCCCATAAGGTTGGGGTACACTACCATCCCCATATGCAGATGTGTTCATCAACTTGGAAGCTCTTCAAACCCTCTAGTGCAGGAGGTTCCATTACATAGACACGATTGATTACCTCATAGCTATTGGGTGATTAGCTCAATCTTCAAGCCCTCTACCCTCCCCTGAGGTTTGTGTGGAGGTGAGGCTAGGGCAGAGCTGAAAGTTTTAACCCTCCAATTATTCCTCAGTCTTTCCTGTGACTAGCTCCTAAGGGTGACTAGCTCCTGAAGCTACCTAGGGGTCTCCAGCCACCTCATTAATATACAAAAAGACACTTTTTTCATCCCAGGGGGTCTTAGAAGCTCTTTTGTTAGGAACCGGGGACCAGGACCAAAAACTATGATAAAAGATGTTCCTATCACTCAGGGAATTACCAGGTCTTCCCCCAACCTCCTTCAGCTATTTATTTAAAATTATTTTCTGTTTCTGCGGAGCACTGAATTATAGAATTTAAAATGTTTTATCCTTTCGTCCTCTCTTCCCACTTACCCTCAGAAAACTCATTTTATTAGTGTTAACTAATTTTTATCAGTATTTTGCTTTGCTGAATCATCTATGTAAACATCTAATATTGGTCATTCTGACATGCTTTACTACACATCCCCTTGAACTGCTTCCATTTGGCTGTAGTGGGTAACATTTTATTGTTCCTATGGCTGAATAATATTCCATTTTGTGGATAGACCACATCTTCTTGATTCAGTCTTGTATTAGTGGACACTAAGATTGTTTTCAAGTCTGAGTTATTTTAAATAATGCTGCAAGACACATTGTAATGCATAAAATTTTTTGAGTGGGATGGTTTCATGTTATTTGGATAGATGCTCAAAGTGGGATTGCTGGATCACAGGGTCTTTCCATTTTTACTTTTATAAGGTAAATCCAGATCACTTTACAAAATGGCCATACCAGTTTACAGTAGAACCATGTGTTAAGTTTCCTTTTTCTCCACATCCTCTCCAGACATTTACCTGTGCCCTTACTCCTGTAGTTTTCTAATGCTGTGTGCTCTGTCTTGCATGCTGATTCTTTGCAACTTCTTCTCAGGTGTAGTTCCTAGATTTTATTTTATTTTATTTTAAGATTTATTTATTTATACAAGCACTGGGTACAGTCGGAAGCACAGGAGGGTAAGAGAATTCACCAGAGCCAGAGCGGGGAGCAGAACAGACAGACTGACAAAATACACTGCTGAGGGAAGCAACGGGTGTGGCAGGAGAGGTCTGCTGTGCCATGTGGGTTTCTCACCGGTAGCCGGGGATCGAACCGGCACTGCAGAGGCTGCGGGCAGCTTCACAGCCCAGCGCTCAATCGCTGCACCACTGGGGAGGCCCAATTCTCAGATTTTAAAGTCCCCAATGTGGGCTTGTTGTGCTTTTGAGTTAACAGCCACAGCTGCCCCTCCTTCTCACAGGTTTTACTGTCCCCAGCATTGTTCCAAATTCACTTTGCAGTTTTTCCTATACTTTTCCAACATGACTTTGCTCTTGATCATGCAATCATCTGTTTGTTATTTAGGGGTTGCTGTCTTTGTTTAACTGTAATTCTGATAAATATGCAGAGGAGGCAAATCAGGCATCTTCACTCCCAATATCTTACTTGTCTCCCCAGAAAATTACCTGACTTTTAAGAGCTCTGTGTTACAAACCAGGAATCAGGGATAAGGACCATATATATATATATATATATGGTATATGGTATATGGTATATATATATATATATATATATATATATATCTTCTCGTATCACAATATCACAAGTTGGGACAGAAAAAATAGAGGAATCATTTCTTTTAGCTCTGTCATTTCTTCATTTGTTGGTTAGAATACTTCAGCAAAGAAAACCTTTCCTGTTAAATGTTTGGTTACTCTTGTGTTTAGTAGGCAGAGGAAAGGTAGATTCAATATTTGATTTATTTCTCCCTTTATTTGCTAGTTTTCAAAAAATTAATTTATTACTTATGGTGACAAATTAGGATTTTTCATTTGTTTTCAAATGTCATTATGACTATGTGGATTTAATTCTGTTTGCTGACTTCAGACCAGAACAGTTTGTTTTATTTTAAAGATTTATTTATTTATGCATACAAGAACTGGGGTACAGGCCAGAGGTGTGGGGGTGTGTGTGAGAGGATTCACCAGAGACAGAGTGGGGAACAGAACAGGCAAAATGACTGAAATTCATTGCTATGGGGAGCAGCGGGCGAGTCAGGAGAGGTCTGTTGCACCATGTGGATAGCTCCCTGGCCAGGGATCGAACTCGTGCTGCTGTGGCTGCTGATAGCTTCATAGGTTGCATCTTAACTCTTGCTCCACCAGGGAGACCCCAGAACAGTTATTATTCTTCTTGATCTTCATCTTTGGTCAGTAGATCCCTCCTCACGTTGTGTGTTAAGCCATTTTCAGTGATCTTTGATATACTTTTTGGTACTCTTAAGAATGATTTATCTGGGCCTCCCCTGGTGGCTCAGCGGTTGAGCGCTGGGCTGCGAAGCTGCCCGCAGCCTCTGCAGCACTGGTTCAATCCCTGGCCACCGGGTGAAGGTCCCACATGGTGCGCAGACCTCTCCTGCCACGCCCACTGCTCCCCTCAGCAGTGTACCTTGGTCCTTCTGCCTGTTCTGCTCCCCGCTCTGGCTCTGGTGAATTCTCTCACCCTCCCGCGCTTCTGACTGTACCCAGTGCTTGTATAAATAAATAAATAAATAAATCTTTGGAAGAAAAAAAAAAGATTTATCTGAATTCAAATTTTAAAGGGGAATGTTTGATGACTGATTTCTTGTGAATTTTGTTGGTTTTTTTTTTTGCCTAGGGATAGGAGGTATTGCCAGCATGCCACCGCTTACAGCCGTTGCTCCAGTGCCAATGGGATCCATTCCAGTTGTTGGAATGTCTCCACCTCTAGTTTCTTCTGTTCCTACAGCAGCAGTGCCTCCCCTGGCCAATGGGGCTCCCCCTGTTATACAGCCCCTGCCTGCATTTGCTCACCCTGGTACGTGACCTGTTGAAACCCTAGGCCGAATTTTTACAACTTGCATTTTATTCTTTATTATTAAATTTTCTGACTTCACTTTCTGATTATATTTAAATGGTATTTTATTTCAGAGGAAAGTATCTTCATTAATTTCATTTTTCATTTTTTCTCCCAACACATTAAAAGGAATGTGTTAGGCTAGAGAGAGGGAAAGGAGAATGGAATTATGAAACTGGAATTCTGGAACTCTGGACAAAGGTGAAGTTAAATCCAAAACCAAGAGCATATTTTCCTTTCAAGGGCTTGATCAGAGCAAATAAAGTTTGAACAATATTTGCACCTTTTTTATTTTTGTGTATTGGTTACTACTTTTTATTAGTTGTCATGAATTGCTAATAAGTAAGCCTGTTCCTTAGGAATAGAATTATGTGACTGTGGGAAAAACAAAGAACACTGTATTACTATTTTTTTTTTTTTTTGAGGAGGTGCAGTGATTCATGCAGAAGGAGAAGGAAATCTATTAAATGACTATAAATTAAGGCTGTAGTATTAACTGCTTGTTTCATTGAGTGAAAGGATTAAAATTTCCTGTTTTCAATAATTTGAATTTGAAACTTTATTCCAAGTCTTTCCTCAAGTTAAAAGAAAGCATGAGCTCTAGATATAAACCGCCTTAGTCAACAAATCTTAATGAATTCATATTAATATGGAAAGTATTTGAAAGAAAAGTGCTTTAGTATATCTCTGAGTAAATTCAATAATGACATGGGTTTTTGCTTTGCATTAGAATCATGGTTTCTGTACCTCCTCGCTCCTGGACGTGCTCCTTGGGTTGGACCATGTGTCTAAGTGACAGTCAAGAAATCTAAATATTTCCTGCTTTTTTTTGGAACTTCTTGTGACTTGCAGTTTATCTTTCATATATGGCAGTAGTTGGAGATGTAATGGTGGTCAGCCATTTCCTGGCAATTGTTTTTCCACTGGTATTGTGATTCCACGCACTCGGTGTCGTTTTTCTTTTGCCACTTGTGACAAGGGCTGCAAGACAGCAGGCGAAGAGGAAGGGAATATGGCTAAGGTTCAGCCTTGTTTTTCTGACACAGCTAACCAGCCTGAATCAGACACAAAAGTTGACCTCGCTGGCGTCACATGTTATCTGGCTAAGACTGCAAGTCTGTGATTTCTTGGCTCCTTCATCTGGAACTAATATGTCAGCTCCTTGAGTGCAGTTAAGGAAAATGCCTTATGTTTAGGCTCTTACTTTACTGAAACAGGTCCGATATCCTGTGATGCTAAATGTTTACGGATGAATAAAATTTTAAGGGTATAAACATTACTATTTAGTAAGCTGATTTTTAGTAGGAACAAGTAAACCTAGAAACATTTTCAGTGAGTGATCAGGGAGCAATGAAGAATAAATCTTTGATTCCAAGGTGGTAAGAAGGAAGAACAATTTCTGCCTCGGGTTTGATGGTTATGCATTTTAAGTTTTGTACAGAAGGAAAAATGTCTTATCTTTGTGGAATTAAAATTATTTGGCATTTATTTTTTACAGCAGCCACATTGCCAAAGAGTTCTTCCTTTAGTAGATCTGGTCCAGGTTCACAATTAAACACTAAATTACAGAAGGCACAATCATTTGATGTGGCTAGGTAAGTTTGCTTGTTTTAAAATGGGCAACTTGGTTAAAGCTGTATTTTTCACGATCTTATTTTATAGAATACCAGTACTTTTCTTTATCCAGAGTAATGTTACTTTTATTCATATTTTTGCCGTCAGAAATCTACGATGTGATATTTCCTTTAAAGAGTTTGCATGTTGTGTTATAAGAGGATAACATATAAGTAGCAATAACTGCTTTAAAATAGGAAAAATAAAAACCCTCCAGATAGAGGGAAAATAACTGTGTGGTGTTAATCACTTGACTTTATATGTAAAAAAATTTATATGAACATTAGAGCCATAGTTGGCCTTATTTTTAATTCTATCTCAGATGACCTCATGAGACTGTCTGGATTGTTAGAAAACCCTAATTTAAGGCCAATTTTTGTGAAATGAATTACTCAGATAAATGGCAGTTGTTATTAATCAAATTTGTGACTCAATTTTAGAAGAGTGTACATGTCTTGATTGCTTTGATTTGGTCCAAGTTTGGTTTCATATTGTCTTTCATATTTTTGTTTACTTTCCCCCTAGTATTTTCCCTTGCACATTGATGCACTGAGGTGAAAAAAGAAGTCACTTTTTAAGTCATCTCAAAACTTGTGGAGAAAAAGGATGTGAATGAAGATGATTCTGTATCACTTATCCCAGTCCTTATTAGAAATCTTTCTTAAGTGAATCAAATTATTTTTCTATTTAGAGAGAAGAATATGTTGAATAGAATTGATAATTCATTACATTAAAAAAATGATTTAAAGGAAATATGTGAACTGAAAAGCACCAACCCAAGTGTGTTATAAGGCACACCAACTCATTGATTGTGTATCTTCTTCTTCATAAGAGGACTTTCCCATGTTCTTTCCGTTGTAGATAAGGAAGGAAGAAGCTCAGGGACATTAAGTGACTTGCTCAGGGTAATGACTCACAAGTGGCTGAGCTTAGAGCTGACCATATTTCTTTCTGGGTTTAGGGCATACTTGTATGGGTTATATTTCAGTTAGTTTTTACTCCTAAGATGCGAGAACATTTCTCGCAGGTTCACCTCATTCCTTTGGCAGACACCTCACTCATCCCTTTAAACCCCCACAGTTGCCTCGGTAGTAGATGTAGTCACAGAATTATGAATGAGGCCATCAATCCAAAGAGTCAGGTCCCTCACTCCTGGCCTACAGCTCACACCAAATCCCATTGTTTATTCTTCCTTCTAGTCCATTCTGAGGTTTGGAGTTTTTTTCTGACTCTCCACAAGAGTTTTGAAATCTGTCTTAAAACTCATCTATGACATGAAACTGAATGAATGATCAGTATTATTAAATGTTAATGCTGTTAAGACAGTTGTGTTTTTTCAGGCATTCAGCTTTTCAATAATTTGAATTTCTAGCAAATTTTTGTAATGGCATCTATTTTTGTTTATTTGCTGGTGTGTTTTCAGTGCATTTAAATTCTCAGGAATTTGGCAGAAAGTTCTGACTTGATAAGTGTAATCTGGGACAGCTTCTGTGTGGAACACCCTACAGTTCTGGGGTGAGGGAGAAAGATAATTAACTTCTTGACATATAGGCAGAAGGTGAAATCAGCAAAACTTTAGTTAGTTTAAAATGAGAGAGCTGTTGCAGAACTTTTCACAGCAGAGTAGGTCTTGGTAAGTGTTTTTTTCATTAAGAAATTTATAAAAGTGGTGAATTTTAAATAAAATGGTGAATGTAAAAAACGGTCAATTTAATGCCATTGCCAAATGTTTGGGGGCATTTCCTCTGCTTTATAATGTAAAGTATATTGATAACATGAATAAATGATGACTAAGAAGTTCAATTTATGATTAAAATTTGCTTTTATATGTGAAAAATAGATGTTTTGTTGAAAGGGAATTTCAAATGGGGGTGTTAGTTGTAATCTGCTGTGGATTTTTTTTTTTTTTTTTTTTTTTTTGCTGTCAGCTCAGTCCTTGTGTCTAAATTGCCCGTTGAGACATCAGGCTGTAACCAGCCCCGGGCACCTACCTGTGTGGGAACTGATCTGAGCAAGTCATCTCTAAGGAGGTCTAGACCCAGAACGGCTGCTGCTGGGGTACCCTGCTCAGGTTAGGGTAGCTGCCTGTTGGCAGGGAGAGGTGGCACTGGTCCCGGGGTCAGGAAAGCAGAGCTCCCTCCATGCTGCCCAGATTGCTGCCCATGCTTCCTCTCTGGGACGCCCTCCATTTGTGGGACTTTAACATCCCGGTATGAAATAAGTTCCCTTTGTGGAGAAATACATCCTTGTGTTTTGGTGGTAGAATGTTAAACATTTAAAAAGAGTTAATATCATTAAAGGCACTTTATTTGTTTGCTGTTAGCCTTGCCTTTTAAACTAAAAGAGGACTATTCTAGAAATTTAGAAAAGTCTGGACATTGTTTATTGCCTCAGTACCGAGGATATTTTCCACACTGTTGTCAAGCCTTTCAGTGATTCCATTGTGTATACAACTTGAAGCAGCCACCTGACCTGTGGTGTTTATCCTTGGTTCTGAAAAAATAGCGAGCCGCTCTATTTTTGAGAGAACATTTATAACTTAAAAAGAAAAAGGAAAATATTTATTGCAGAAATAATGATTGAAAAATGGGTAAAATGTTAGAGCAAGTTTTCTAGAGATGTTCTTGGTTTCCTGTTTTTTAAAAAATTTCTCAGACTGTCCCTTCCTGTTGATTAATCCTTCTCCCTCCCTCCCGTCCCTGCTCTCCCCACAGCGCGCCCCCAGGGGCAGAATGGGCTGTTCCTCAGTCATCCAGACTGAAATACAGGCAATTATTCAACAGTCATGACAAAACTATGAGTGGACACTTAACAGGTATTTACCAATAAGAACGGTTTGGGTGAAAGATAACCTTTATTCTGCTTACAAGTTGTTTCCAGCTATTGGGCCAAAGGTATTTTTCAAATCTTTCTGTACTTGCTTTATTTGAAGTAGGCTTTTCACTATCCCTCTTAAGTTCTCATCTACTGATAAAACTGTAGTTACTTTATTCTCTGGTGCCTCAGGCTTTCACTGCAGCGTTTCTTGGTAAAATGGAACATAGACCCAGGTTTCTCCTGCATCCCAAAAGCCACTAGAATGCAAATCAAAGCACCAGCAAACAGAAACTGGTTCAAGTTCTGCAGTCCAGCTTTCTTGATGAACTTGAAACTGCCTGCTCGGAATTGGAGATTAAGGCAGGGTGCAGGCCAAGGGAAACTGTTCTGGGGGTTTGGAACCTGCCTGTGCCGTTCAGGTCACGTCGCCTAGTTGGATCTTATTTCTTCATTTATGAAAGACCAGAGTTAAGTTATGTGATCTAAGTAAATTAAAAAAAAAAAAAAAAAAGGTTTACCAAAAGGGTAGAAAGGATTTTATGATACCTCGCAGAAACCTTTCTAACGAGGGGGTCCAACACTTAAGATTGTTAGAGAGTTATAAAGATAAGCATAACTTGATTGAAAGAACATAGAGACCTCTGATGCAAATATTAAATATAAAAGGGGAAAATGTAACTGTCCTTTAACACATGGGAAAGGAAGGGAGACAGGGCTGGCTTCCCTGGGGTGGAGGGGTGTGCATGGCGCATAACACAAAATACATTGCATTTCTGGTTCTTATGCTTTTTTGCTATCACTTAAAATTGCAATTTTTACTCCCAAAAGAAAAATTCATCCTTATTTAAAAATGTTGGGATTGGGCAACAGTTAGAAGGGTTCCGATCTAATCTTGAACTCTGTCCCCATACAGGGTCTCAGCAGTCACCCCTAATAAATACATAATTGTATCTGAAGGGGCGAGTGATCAGCGTCCACTCTTGTCTGTCTGCTGTGTCCACGCAGTCCTGGTGGTTTTGAGACAGAGAGTGGAAACCTGCCCAGCTAATTGGGCCCTGAAGCAGTACTCAGTACAGCAGTTTTAGGTGTGGTTTGGTGTGGCTGTTTTGACACCAGTGCTCAATAGAGACCCAGAACTACCTTGCTACTGAATTTGAAAACCGTTCTTCAGAGCATTGTCGGTGTTTGCTGTGAGTTAATTAAAATAGTATCCAGATATGATGTTAATCCTCTCTTGGTAGGATGTATATTTTATGCCTAAAGTGCAGTGTTTACATCCCAAAGATACTGGCTCAGGTCCTTGACTGTCTTTAACTTTTAATACCTGAGGCAGAAAGTAAACTTTGAAACACACTGGAGAGCACAGGTTGTGCTGGTGTTGAGCTGCACTCTTATTACTGTTTTTTGTCCAGGCCAGAATTTAAGGTGGGAGCTTTGCTTTCAAACCAGATTTTTTTAAGTCATGACAACTGAAAGTAATTGAATTAAGCAAATGGAAAAGTAGAAAGAAATAAAAGAAATTCAGTTGGTTTTTGGTATATGGAGGACATATCATGCAGTACGTTTAGGCGGCTCTGATGAAAACAGCTGGTTTGTTGAAATGGGTGAAATACAAAGATCATTGTCATGATCACAACTCTGAAGATAATTGTATGAATCCTGAACCCTAAAAGCAGTTCATTTTAGGAACAGAAGAAATATCAAGGAAGTTGAGGGAAGACCCCAGAATATAGAGAGACTTGAATGAAATATGTGATTTCTCTCTTTTTTTTTCCTTTATTTATTTTGTGTGTATGTGTGTGTGTGTTCTTAACTGAAAGGAATTAAAGGAATTTTTAAAACTTGTACATAATTATAATTTCTTAATCCAGTGCAATATTTTTCATCCTTGGAGTTGGACCTTCTTGTGTTATGAATACCAGTTGAAGTATAAGAACTGTGGAAATTTTGTTTTCCCCTAGCTCTGTTGAGGTGTAATTGTCATTAAAATGACAATTAAACAATTATAAACAAATGTAAACTATTAAAACAAATGTAATTGTCATTTGTTTTAACATTAGTGAAGGGAGGATCTAGGTTCGCCTCATACATCACTTTCACTACTCACAGTCGTGTGTTTTGGACTGGGTTGGAATTGTAGTGAGCGCCCCCAGAACTGTGTGTAACCTGCAGCCTGGCTCATCACCTCTGTGCTGCTGGTGGTTAGAGGGGTTCCTGGTTACCCTTCCTGTTTTACTTCCACAAATTTCTTTTGGATGCTATCAAATTCTGACTACATCTTACGTGTCTGTTGTGGGCATAAGAAACCATTAATTGGTCCCAAGCAAAAGAAAGTGAGGCTTTCTGAGCTTGTGCACTCGCTTGTCCACTGTGAGAAGTGAAGCTGTCCCATCGGTGCTTTAGTTTACTCCACTGACCACCTGGGCTGATTTAGTTGCTATATCACAGTAGGTGGACACTCCCTTATTCCTTCACAACTTGGTGTGTATGGTATTACATGCTCTTAAAAGAGACTGTCTTATCAAATAAAGAGGGTCTAGTGTATCAAGGTTATGTAAGTATCTCTAGAGTTTCTGATAATCCCATTAATGCTAACCCCTTCTCAAGGAGGTATCTTATGATCTTCTTGTGTCCTGAAACAATATATATGCTCTTCATGCAAAAATCACAAATGCTAAACTCTTAGTCTGCAGTGTTTCCAGATAAGCCAGTGCTCCACAATTGGTACCGCCTATGATCTAGGCTTCCACAAGAAGTTGTGTGCCTCAGAACTCAAGTACATGCTGTCCTGTTGTGCTAAGATGTGATCTTAGCTTTTGCTGACTAATGTTTCACAACCTTGTCTTAGGACATGTAGATCAAGTATTAGAATTGCAAAAGACAATTGTGATCTTCCTGTGCAGGGGTGAATAAACATCTCTGTAAAGAGCAAGATAACAAACATTTTAGGCTTGCATCCAGACACTGTTGCAATCACTCACCTTTGCCACTGTGGTGTGAAAGCAACTTTATGTCATGCTTAAATGGACAGGCCCGGCTATGTTTTAGTAAAACTTTATTTATAAAAGCGGGTAGTGGACCAGATAGGGCCTTAGAGCTGTGATTTTCCAATCCCTGTTCTATTATCATCCCTCCTCTCAGAGATGCAAGAACTTCATTTTATAGAGGGAAAGTAATCTTGTTTATGTCACATGTCAGGGAGTGGGAAGAGTCTGGACTGGGATCCACATCTGCTCTACAGGTCCAGGGCTATTCATTTATTGTTATACTTTTTGTTGGGAGTCAGTGAAGTATTGAATATCTTTTATATAGTTGTAGAGTGGAGAGAATCTCTACCAGTATAAATTAAGGCTTTACTAAAATTTTGCTATTTCTCCTTTAATGTTGCCAAGCTTATAAGTACAGTGTGAGAGAGGGAATAAAAGCATCAGTGGACTTTCCCCATTCCATTATGCCACAGAACCTTTGCAACTTCACAGTTACTCAGTAAAGATTATTTGTGATTCTTAGATGTTGCCTGTATGCACACACAAACCCAAGAGAAACTATACAAACATTTACCAAAACTTAGACTGCTCCCTATTCATAGTCCCAAACCCCAAACTACCTGCATGTCTACCAGCAGGAGAACAGATAGTGACGTTTCACACAGTGGTGCACTGAGCAGCAGTTAGGATCAGTGTTCCCCAGCCACACACAGCATCACGTGGAATGTAGTAAGCAGGCTCAGCAGAGCGCTCACTGCACTGTTGGGGGTCCACTGACTTGGTGGGAGGGGCCGTCAGGAGGGAGTCCAGGAGGGACTGCTTTATCAGTAGATACTGTTCACTTGACCCTGTGCAGTCTGCACAATTAAGTTGTATCCATGTAAATATCCATGTCTATAACACGTGCTTTTCTGCTCATATGTATATAAGAGTGAAGTATTGTCCATTTATTGAGCACTTTTTCTGTGCTAGCTCTATGCTGAGCTCCACATTGTGGTTCCTTACAAGATGGATTGTTGATTTGTGAATTTGGAAGGGACCTCTGAAATGAGAAAACTAGGGCCCAACACAATGAAGAAACTGCCTGTTCCAAGTCACCCAGACTGAACCCAGACAGGGGTCAGGACTTCTGTGCTTCCTCTGCTATTTATTCTCTGGAACTTTCTGTGCTGGGTCCCTACAGAGATTCTCAGAGATCCCTAACAGCTGCTTCCAGCTGTGCAAAACTCAGCCACTGTGTGTGTGCTTTTTAAATGAGGTGCCATTTCATAAATGAATAGCCAAAACTAAAATTTTGTGCCCCAGAATCTTCCAACACAACTGCTACAGCTTCCCCTTCTTGGTCCATTCGTCATCCTGGGATCGCACCTCAAGAGGCAGTGCTGGCAATCAGATATACTTGTCTCTCTGTCTCTGGCAGTGGTTACTGTAACCCTGGCAGCTTCCGTTATAGCTTGTCTGATAATGAAAGCTAGTTTCACGCCAGAAATAAAGATACAAGTATTTAAGAAATGAGAGCTGATGTGGAGAGGAGAGGAGAGTTGAAATCCCCAGGATTCTTTTTAATTGCTAACATAGGAAATGCATCCAATCTTGGCTGTGATATCCTTTGTGCAACAAGTCATTTCTTCTTAAAAGTCTGTATAATGAAATGGTTAGAAGAGTTCCCTCTAACCTTCCCTGAGTGTGTCTGATGGTACTTGTGGTGGAAACAGCAGGCAGATGCAGAAGATACTGAATAGAGAGAACAAATTTCAGCTTTGTAAATAAAACCTGATATAAAGAGAGTTGGTATCTGGACAAAGGGGAGATTATGTGTTGAAACGCTAAGTTTTTACATCCTCATTCTTCATTAATCACACATTTAACACAAACTTGTTGAAGATGTGCTGGACACTGCTGTGTTCTGCATTTTCCCCCTCTTTTTTTTCCCCTATGGGGGCTTTATTTCCCTGGGTAATGGCAAATATTGTTTAAAGCACTGTGATTGCTTCTTTAAAAAAGGTACTGTTTTGACAATGAGACTTAACATAGTGTGTGGTAGGTTAGCCCTCAGTGAGTTACTTTAAAAGTTTAGATGAAGTGCCAGCTGGATTTAGTTTATTATACCATCAGTACCTGATTAGAAGAGACCAAATAGTTTCAGTATAAACAAAAGATAAACATCGATTGTGTGAGGTTGCACAGCACCAGGGTATTCCTGGACAGTGAAGATTTGCTGACTCATTATGAAATTCTTGTCCCTGGTTTTTGTTTAGGTCCTCAAGCAAGAACGATCCTTATGCAGTCAAGTTTACCACAGGCTCAACTGGCTTCAATATGGTAAGGAATGGAAAGTTCCTTAGTTTGTATAGTGTGGAAACTTCATTCTTAGAGCGGTATGGTCTCAAGAGTCTTCAATATTGTTTCTTATAGGGGGGATAGGTGATGTACACTTAGTTTTCAGTGAGTTGTGATTGCCTTTCTTATGTTTTCCCCTTTATATTTTGAAAAATATAGAAGCAGAGAGATTTAATATAATGAATTCTCAAAAATTAATAAGACAGCTTACGGAATTCTCAATTCATGGCCACCTTTGGTTTGCTCCTCCTCCCTGGCAATTATTTTAACCCAAATTTCAGTCATTATATCATTTTCATCAATAAATATTTCAGCTTATATTTCTGAAAGAGGTAGGGTTTTTTTTTTGCAACGTGAGTATAATACCAGTTCGTCCACCTAAAGGTTTTAATAGCAATTCTTGTCATTAAGTTAAAGTATATTGTATAATTTTTTTTTAGATTCTTGTAATCTTTTTAGAGTTGATTTATTCAAAATCAACTGAAATAAGTCTATACTTTGTAACAATTAATCTTTAATTTATAAACTACCCCCTTGCATTGTTCTCCAATCTTCCCTCCCCTAAAAATCCCGACCATTTGTTCTATAGTTTCTTATAGTCTAACTTTTGATGATTGCATCCTTATGGTGCTAAATGTAACTCCTTTATTTCTTATAAGTTGATCTGCAGCAAGGTTCTCAACCTCAGCACTGTTGACATTCTGGGCCTGACAAGTTGATGCTCTGGGGTGCTGTCCTGTGAGTTGTGGGATGGTTAGCCGTACCTCTGACCTCGTCCTACCAGATGCCAATAGCATAACCCCTACTCCCACTTTTGACAATCAAAAATGTCTCTAGAAATTGGCAGTTGTTCTGGGGCCACAAAATCAGTCTTTCTTGGTTGAGAACAACCCCTCAGGTTCAAGTTTTATTTGTTTACATATGTGTGTGTGTATAATATGTATATATATTTGGCAGTGCTTCATCAGAGATGATACTGTATACTTTGATCGGGAGACATGAATGTCTCTTTGTGTATTCTGCATGCTTTTCAATAGTCATAGATGAACATTGCCAGATCCTGCAGGATTCCTTACATACCAGTGTAACCAGATGGTTTCTTAAGAAGAGTGTATCTCTCAGTTAGTCATTGCCTATTGCTTCTGCCAGGGTAATAAATCTGGTCTTCTATGATCACATGCTAGGTTCCTATATTTGCAGCAAGGCACATTCATAGGGTTGCTGCATAATTGGCCAAGTTCTAGACATACTTCCTTCATATTCTGGTACCTTTCTGCATCGTCTTAAAGGGGGTCTGTTTGTTGCAGTAGAATGATGGCAATAGGCCAGTCACTGAATATCTATGTCTGCAACTTGCCCAGACTTCTTTGAGTGTGGGTTTGTACCAGTATCTTAGGACCTTGTGAAATAGTAACTTAAGATCTAACATTGATGCAGGTTGATTGACAGTTTATTAAGTTGTTGTTACGATACTGGAATATATTGAAATGTTTATTTAAAAATTCGCATTGATAATTTGTTCTCTTTGGTAAAGATACCTGAGACTTCTACTGGAATGTTTATATCCTGCTACACCTGAAAAGACATTTTAATGAAACGCAAATAGGAGGGAAAACAAGTGAGAATTCCACCTGCCTTCTATGCTAAGAGTATCTGTAGTGGGGTGTGGAAAGGCAAGGAAGAAAGGCAGGGGGTTTCACCTGTGGGTTCCAGATGCCTGGCATCTGGAAAAGGCAAAACTAGAGGAATGGAAAGGAGATCAGTGGCTGCCAGGGACTGGGTGCAAAGGAAGGGATTGACTGGAAAGAGACAGGAAGACACTTTGGGTGGTGGGGAAACTGTTTTGTGCATCATGGCTGCTACACAACTGAACGTGTCTTTTAGAACTGGCAGACTGTCTGAAGGTCATGGTTTGGAAGTGATTTCTGGGGGGAACAACGATTTTATGCCACCAAAGGAAATGGCACATTTAAGAATAATTTTTGATTTATGCATGAGCAAGGCCAGTCTCCCAAGGTAGCATCTGTCCCTTTGGCAGTCTAGGGAGCAACTTTGGTGTCTAGAATCGTTAGGTAAAAACCACATTCTTGGGCCTCCCTGGTGGCGCAGCAATGAGCGCTGGGCTGCGAGGCTGCCTGCAGCCTCTGCAGCGCTGGTTCCATCCCCAGCCGCTGGCGAGGGTCCCACATGACACGCAGACCTCTCCTGCCGCGCCCGCTGCTCCCCTCAGCAGTGTATTTTGTCAGTCTGCCTGTTCTGTTCCCGGCTCTGGCTCAGGTGAATTCTCTCACCCTCCTGTGCTTCTGACTGTACCCAGTGCTTGTATAAATGAATAAATAAATCTTTGAAAAAAAAAAACACATTCTTGGACTTGTTAGAAAAATCTGTTTACTTTAATTGGCTGCTTAGGCCCATTTATTTTGAAGAATTGTGATTAATCCTGAGATCAAGAAGGAAAAACACCTTGACACTGGCAGAGGGCCATAAAGATCGATCCACTTTTGCAGGCCTGCTCAGCCCAGTGAGCAGAATCGGGTCTACTTTTTGTTTTTAAATAACTTTTATTGTTAAAACTGCCTGTCCATTTATTAGCTATTATCTGTGACTGAATTCAGTGTGATAGAGACTATCTAACGCTATGGTTTGCTGAGCATGGTGTTTAGAGACTCACGGAATATGAGTATGACACAGTTAAATGGGTTTGCAGAATATAATTAGAATTATAGCTAACATTTGTTGAGTGCTGAACACCATCCCAACTTTGTGGATTGTCTCGTTATCTTTGCAAAATCAGCATGCAATAGGTACTATTTTAGTAAATTGAGGCACAGAGAAACTCATTTGGAGTAGAGTCAGAGTAAGAAACTAGAACATTAAAATCAATCATGAATACTAACAAGCATGAAGCCAGATCACAACTAACTTTGTGTTAAATAGGAATCTTTCTGACATCGATCAAGATGGAAAACTCACAGCAGAAGAATTTATCCTGGCTATGCACCTAATTGATGTCGCTATGTCTGGCCAACCCCTGCCACCCGTCCTGCCCCCAGAATACATCCCACCTTCCTTTAGGTAAGGAGCATTTGGCTCTTCGGGGAAATTATGTGCTGAGACATAAATTCCAGATGACTTGGTTGACTGAACATCTTGCAGTCGCGTTGTTCCTGGCAAGTGAATGAAATAGCCATGAAGTCAAGAAAATCTTCTCATCTTGGTTCTGTGTTCATCCTAAGCCTATTTTGTGCTTTAAAGTACTTGTAGTATATTAGTAAATCAATCAAGTACAACATCAAAAGATTGGTGATTTTGGACCAATCTGTATAATTGAAGCTCACCAGAAACTAATAGCAATTAAAGTGAAATTGTTTCAAGCTATATGTGGAAAATAAAACAAGGAGATTCTGCCTGTAAAGTCTATATTTATTTATATTCCAGAGGTAACAAAATACCGGCAATATAGAAGTTACATATAGCCAGGAAGATAATGAGATGATCCTGGTTTGAAATAGAGGCTGAATGGAGATACTGAGAGAATAGACCAAGGTCCAGTGGGGGGAAATGTACAGTGACTGGAATGTTCTCCCTGCCAGTCCCATGCAGACTCCCCTTGCCCTCCCACATGGCTGTATCTCAAGGCTTAACCTGAGAGACAGTGAGAGCTTCTGAGCATGAAGAAAGAGAAAGGAACATAGATGAGAATTTCTGGGAGACACATAGAGGAGAGACGTGTAGAGATAACTTGGCGGAGACATGTAAGAGAGAAACATGTGGGGAGACTGCTCCCCACCCTTGGCAGAGGTGGTAGCAGCTGTTATCTTGGCCTGGTGGTGGAGTATGTGATATATTTTGGATTTTCAGTCTTTCCTTCTGTCCCAGCTTTCTAGACCTGCCTAACCCCTTTCTTATGGTTCCCTGCCAGAAGGCATCTTTAGATGCGGCAAACTTCTGAGTCCCAGCATCCCCAGTCAGGCCAAGCCTCTTTGGCTGGGGCATTTATCCTTGAGGCAATAGGTAATTTTTGGAGTTTTATTGGGAATCTATTATTTGAAATCCTTTCTTCTCTTTCTATGCATATCAATTCTATTAAAAATCTTTCAGAATAAGAAAAAAAAAACCCTCTGTCTTAATTCCTTAAACATCAATTAATTCTTGGGGAAAAAAATCCCTATAAAAGTAAGAGAAATGAAGCCACCACTGTCAGCACATCCAGGCCAGGAGCAAAATGAGAAAACTGTGACAGTGTGGGAATAAAATAGTAGCTGGGATGTTTGTCTCCAAAATCCTGTGGAATCACCAGGGGACACGACCCTGGAAGCTGTTAAAAAAAAAAGCATCATAAAGAGATGGATGAGTTTAGAAGAGCCAAGGTTAGTGGCTTGAAGGGAGTAAAATTTGTTCTCACAACTCTAAGGTGTAGATGTCTCGGGTTTATTGAGAGATTAAGTGGAGAGACTGTGTAAGGGGAAACGAGATGTGCCCAGTGAACTGAGCTGCTTATATTCCCTTGGAGAAATTTGATTCTTGGAGGAATTTAAAATACATGAGAAAGTAGTGGCAACAGCCGCAAACACTTGCACACCCAGGTACTGTTCTAACCATTTTATGATCATTAACTAATTTGTCCTTTGGAGTTGTCCTGCTTCTGGTGGTTTGAACAAGCTGGGCACCTGGAGTGTGAGGGCATTCAAATGTGTAATATTTATTTTTAAATAGTTCTTTATGAGTCGAAAGAACCAAGTCTTTGTCTTTTCCTCGATATAAATGAAATTTGCCCCGTGATACCACATATACTTTAAAAATATATTCCCGTAATTTGCTCAGTTCTACCTAGACCCCCTTTATGTGATTCTATTTCATTTCTTTTCTTCCCCGCCCCTCACACCCATAATTGCAGAAGAGTTCGATCTGGCAGTGGTATATCTGTTGTAAGCTCATCATCAGTAGATCAGAGGTTACCAGAAGAACCTGTCTTAGAAGATGAACAGCAACAGCTAGAAAAGAAATTACCCGGTAAGACTGTCTTTATATTTGAGTTATATCATATTAGAGATTTTTTATCTTTAAGGCAAAGATAATAGTAAAAATAAATGTAGCTGTTGACCTTTTGGCTGTATTCATTTAAATGACCTTAGTCAGGAGTCATTTTTAATATGTTTTTGAATTTGGATATTTGTAGAGAAGTAAGAGTGTTACGTGCTTTACTAACACACCTTGTTTTAGCTTTTAAATTGAAATTGAATTATTTCAATTAAATTGAATTATTTCAATTAAACTAATAAAAAAATTATAAATGTTATCTATTAGACCCTCTAAGTTGGTGAGCATTAATGTGGTTGCTTAACACCACCAGCACAGAAAGAGAATGTAAAATCATCTCCTGTAATTTTTTCATACTGTTAGAGAAACTCCTGTATTACAGGAAACTATTTTAAATTCATTGAGCCTATTTTAAAAAAACCTCATTTATAACAATAAGTCCATCATACTATTAAAATATTCTAAGGGGCCTCACCTGGTGGCGCAGGTGGTTGAGCGCCGCGCTATGAAGCTGTCCGCAGCCTCTGTAGGCTGGTTTGATCCTGGCCGGCTGGCGAGGGTCCCACATGGCTGGCAGACCACTCCTGTTGTGCCCGCTGCTTCCCTCAGCAGTGTATTTCGTCAGTCTGCCTGTTCTGTTCCCCGCTCTGTCTCTGGTGAATCCTCTCACCCTCCTGCACATCTGGCCTGTACCCCAGTTCTTGTATAAATAAATAAATAAATCTTTAAAAAAATAAAAAATAAAATATTCTAAGGTGGCTGTGAATTTTTAAGGATAACAGTTGATGCCAAGAAGCAAGTGAAATGTATTTGGAGTCTCTCTATGTTAACTACTTGGTGTTGTTTTGCTTCATCTGAAGTGCTTCGTGGTTAACTGACATGCTCAGCTCTCCCAGCTTCCTCTTTAAACCAAATGACTTTATTTTATAAAGATAAATATTGGATGATTTCACCGATGTGGGGACTAACTACAAGGAACCAAAGTGGGTGAACTTGCAAAACAAATTAAAAATAAACCAGTGGACACTGATAACTGAGGATACCAGAGTGAAGGGGGTGAGGGTGGGAGAAAGGTGAAGGGTCTGAAGGATGGTGGTGGGTGTTTTGTCATTGCTTTTTTGTTTGTTTGTTTTAAAAAATAAGTAAAATTGAAGGAACTTACCTCAGATGGGAAAACAACCATATAATTTAAATGGATTTGTTGTTAAAAGTCAACTCAAACAAGAAGCATAGAAATATGTTGACATATACAACAGGGATGAAGATGGGTTTCGTACAGGGGTGGGGGGAATCGATGGTAACAAATTTGAGTTTGAGGAAGAGAAAGAAGACCTGGATCTGCATGATTGGAACTGCAGAAGGAGAGGTGGTACAGATGAGGTAGGACAGGTGGGCAGAACCTAGATCCCTTAGACATGGAGGTCACAGTAAAGAATTGAGTTTGGGGTGAGACCTTAAGCAAGGAAGAGGTTTTCAGTTTGGGCAATGAATAGAATGAAAGTCAGAGGCTGGAGGAGGCATTTGCAGTAGTTCAGATGAACAGTGCAAATGAAGGCTAGAACAGCAGAGACAACACGGAGAAGAGAGAGAATTAGGGATCTATATGGGAAGGAGAATAAACAGAACTTTCTGGCCAGTTTGTTGTGGGACGTAATAGAAAGTAATGAATCAAAGGCCTCTTGCTGCCTTGGGCACTGGGTGGCTGGTGAAGCTACTTAGGATGACAGGTAGACTGGGAATAAGAAGTAGGGCAGATTATGGTAATTCCTCCTCGATGCTGTTTCTCTCTTCCTCCTTGCTAGATAGATTAATTAAGTACTTGACTAAACGACTTTTTGTTCACTGATAAACTGCTTATTGAAAATGTTCTGGTGCACGGGGTTGTGTTGAGTATAATGAAGGATCAAAATGTTAGTAACAACACTTGGTCCATACTCAAGGTTATGATGTGTGACGAGTTAAGACATCCGTATCAGAGCAGTGATAAATGCAATAGATTCCTGAAGATAGCATTGTAGGTGCATAGCAGAGCTCACTTTTGCCCGGTTGGTGTAGACTGGGAAAGAAACAAGGAATTATGTGCCTATGTACCAGAAATAGGGTCAGATTTCGGAATTAAAAAGATATATGGACTTTGATTTTCTTTTAAAATTGAGGTAGAATTCACATTATATAAAATTATGATCATTTAAAAGTATAGAATTCAGTGTCTGTCAGTCAGCTCAGACTGCCTTAAACACAGGATGGGTGAGAGCTTCTCTTGCCCAGAGTGGGCTTCAGGGAGAGGTGTGTGGGGCAAACCCACGACTGAGTAGACACTGCTGAAAACATAGAACAGGACACAAAGGGTGAGAATTTTAAAAAGAAGTAAAATAAAATGGATATAAACAAAGTGTTATCCAAAGAGGACAGAGTGTAGAAGCAGAGGTCAAGTGAAGTATATTTTCTAGACAGGGACAGACAAGCCTTGCCTGGCAACAGAAATCACGGCATCCAGCCTCTTGGCAAACAGTGGAGCCTTGAGAACACCAAGCTGTACTGTCTGCTGCTGCCCTGAATCACAGTGGAGATACGGAAATGTGGGACTTTAGGCTGTACCATAAGCCAGTGGGTCCCTTTGTTTCCACCCTTACTCCCCGCCCCGCCTCAGTACTCTCAGCTCTGTAGTCCTATTCCCAAGGTTTGTTTTGGTTTGGTTTATTAGTTCTTTTTCCCTCCTCTATTTTCTAGATGCATGAAATCATCTTTCTCCTTCTGACTTATTAACCCTGATCCCCTCCAGTTCTGTCCATGAGTTCATTTTTTTTTAATATAGCTGAGTAGTGTTCCATTGTTTATATATATACCACATCTTCTTATTCACAACTCTGTCATTGAGCATTTAGGTTGTTTCCATAATTTGATTATAGTAAATAGTGCAGTGATTGTAGAAGTGCATATATCCATTTGGGCTAATGATTTTGTATTCACTAGGTAGATACCAGGAGTGGAATTGCTGGATCATTTGACAAATCTATTTTTAATATTTTGAGGAACATCCATACTGTTTTTCATAGGGGCTCAACCAGTCTACATTCCCACCAACAGTATATGAAGCTTCATACACTTAAACATTTGTTGTTTGGGGCGTTTTGCTTGTTTTTTGATATGGGCCATTTTCACTGGAGTAAGGGGACTGTCTCATTGAGGTTTAGATTTGCTTTAAGTGAAAGGCATTTTCATAGTGTTTTTTAACAAGGGCACAAGCAGGAGGACACTTGGGGGGGCATCTAGGTTTTCATTTATATTACAAATTTCAAATACGCCAGTGGTTTTTTCCTTTGATAATAGTTTGTTGAAAATCCTGATTTTTCATAATTATTCGGTTTCTTGTTGTCAAGTAACATTTGAAGATAAGAAGCGTGAGAATTTTGAGCGTGGCAATCTGGAGCTGGAGAAGCGAAGACAAGCTCTCTTGGAGCAGCAACGCAAAGAGCAGGAGCGCTTGGCACAGCTCGAGCGGGCAGAGCAGGAACGGAAAGAACGAGAGCGCCAGGAACAAGAGCGCAAAAGACAACTGGAGTTGGAGAAGCAGCTGGAAAAGCAGCGGGAACTCGAACGTCAGAGAGAAGAGGAGAGGAGGAAAGAAATTGAGAGGAGAGAGGTGTGCAGCTGTGGAGCAACCCCGTAATTGGTGCATGTGATCCTGCCCCTCTAACTATCTTCAGAATTATTCAGAATATATTTTTCTTCTTACAGTTCAGTAGTAGCAGTAGTTGTAGTATATTCACAAATTGTGCACCCATCACCACTAATGATGGAAGATTTTCAAGACCCCAAAATAAACTTCTTATGCAACAATTATTCCCTCCTTCCTAACCCCTAACAACCATTAATTTACTTTCTATCTCTGTAGGCTTGCCTATTCTGGATGTTTTGCATGACTGAAATCATACATTATGTGACCTTTCGTGTCTGACTGTCACTCAGCATATTTTTAAGGTTCATCCCTATTGTAGCATGACTCAATACTTACTCCTTCTTTTGATGATATACCACACTTTGTCATTAATCAGATGGTGGACATGTGGGTTATTTTACTCTTGGGGTATTATGAACAAAGTTGCTATGAACTTTCATAGCAATGCCATGGTTCTCATTTTTCGTGAAGTATATCTTAAAAATGGGGCATTTTTCTTTATAAAAAGTAATACTTGGGTTTCATTTTCTGATGATTGCTTGAGAATACTTGTAGCCACAAATGCCTTTTATTCAGACAGACACACAGATACTAACACGATTTTAATTTTCAGAATGAACAACCAAAATATTAATCAACCTTCCCTTCTTTGGGTGTTTTAAAATAAAAAATATTGATTTATTTGGAATTATTTAATAGCTTACCACATGCCAGGCATCGATAGTTCCTGGAGATGTGGTGGTGAGTTGCTACTCCACCTGCCTTCCAGAAGGCCTTACAGTGTAGTCGGAGACCAAGCCAAGGAGAAGCAATTGCAGTACAATAAAGAATTTTAGGTGTGCCAACAAGTACTTGACTTCTTGACATCATTGTCAACTTTGAAAAGACCTCACATTGCCAGAGAAATCATAGAACCTTTTATGGCAAAATTGAAATGAATGATTAGAAAAATTGGGTCGTAAACTTTTGAAGATAAGTAATTTCTTATTTGATGGATGAAATTATAATTACTCTTTTGATGAAAGAAAACTTTTTTTGTTTGTGTTTTTTTTTTTGGGGGGGGGTTGGTTTGATTATAGTGGATTAAAGAAATTTTCCTTGCTCTCTAAGAATAAAAATGAAGGAGCAGTTTTATTTAGCACTTCAAGCATTCTTAAAAGCATAAAAGAATCAAATTCAAATGGTGAAGCAATCTGTCAGTTCTCATCTCATGTAAATAAGATAGCCTTTTAAAATATGTCCTGTTCTTATGGAAGGAATACTGTATTTGTATAAAAAAGCTTTTTGTTGCTCTGTATTGTAACTTCTTATAATATTAATGATGATAACTTAAGCCTAAGAGAAAGACTTATTAGATGTTATGTTGATTAAGACACATTACATTGTGTAATAACTGAAAAATTAATCATCTCTTTATATGTCCCAGGCTGCAAAGCGAGAACTAGAAAGGCAACGACAACTTGAATGGGAACGGAATAGAAGACAAGAACTCCTAAATCAAAGGAATAAAGAACAAGAGGACATAGTTGTACTGAAAGCAAAGAAAAAGACTTTGGAATTTGAATTAGAAGCTCTAGTGAGTAAAGTTTGATTATGCTTTGTGAATACATTAACATTGAGCCTTACAAATGGTAATATCTCTTATCTTTCATTTATTAAAGAATGATAAAAAGCATCAACTAGAGGGGAAACTTCAAGATATCAGATGTCGCCTGACCACCCAAAGGCAAGAAATTGAGAGCACAAACAAATCTAGGGAGCTGAGAATTGCTGAGATCACCCATCTGCAGCAGCAATTACAGGTGAGCACATAAGTCCCTGGAAAGCTTTTAAGACTATGTGTTTTCTCTTATTTATTTCATTTATTTATTCATTCAACAAGAATCAAGCATCCATCCTGAAACCAAGATAAAAAGTGAAGATTCTTATCTGAAAGATAAGCATTTGGGCACACAGCTAATTCCTTCTCAAGAAATAGCTGTCCCCACTAGCAATTCAGTGTAGTTTTCCTGCAGAGGATTAGAGGTAAGGTTAGAAGTTTGTGAGGGCCCAGAAAAATGACTTTTGTCTGCTTGGCCTTGAATCTGGATGGGGTAGTTTTTGCCCTCGGTCATTCATTATCGTTTCCCTCCTTTTCCCCTTAGGAGTCTCAGCAAATGCTTGGAAGACTTATTCCAGAAAAGCAGATACTCAATGACCAGTTGAAACAAGTTCAGCAAAACAGCCTGCACAGTAGGTGTTTTATTTTTCAAGTTGTCCTTTTTTGACTGGCAAGACTTTCTATAAGTAAAACAAAAACTGTAAAAGCCAATTTTCCTTCCTGCCACTTTGTTTTTCTTATCTCGCAGTAGTTTTTTCCCCCTTGTTTGTTTATTTGTTTTTAAATAGGAGATTCACTTCTTACACTCAAAAGAGCCTTAGAAGCAAAAGAACTAGCTCGGCAACAACTACGAGATCAACTGGATGAAGTTGAAAAAGAAACTCGATCAAAACTGCAAGAGATTGATATTTTCAATAACCAGCTGAAGGTAACTATTCTGTGTGTGCCTCCATGTGTGCCCTACCCTTTCATTTTTCTAACTGGCTAGTTGGGTTAGGTAATACTTGGGACTTAGGATTTAGCTTCACAATTTTATCATCTTAAGAATGTTCACTCTTATCCTGTAATAAGGCCAGAATGTGAACATTTCATTTCCTGTCACAAATGATTTAGGTGACAACTTTAAGTTCAAGTAGATACTGCAGTTTTAATCTATGTTCCTATAAGAACACAATTTTATTATATTCGTTTGTCAGCCTTTGTGAAAGCTTTCCCATTTATAGATGAACACTGTAATCTAATATGCCTTGTTCTCCTTTAAAATGTGAGATTGTATCTGGCATCTATACACTGGGGCTGAGCGAGTGGCCCCAACGTGGTAGCTACCTAAAACTCAAATTCTGTTGTTACGCTTTTCCATCCTTTTGTCTGTTGATAACCACAAGTTGGACCCCAACAGCAGGCCTCCAAAAGCTTCATCCTTCTTACATTCTGGGAACACTACCAAAAAGGAATCGTTTTCTCTTCTAATGCCAAGAATATTTCTGCCGCTTCTTACCTTCAAGATTGTGCTTTGATTATAGAGCTTTATCTTGTTACCTCACATTAAGATTTTTTCTCTTGATTAATGGAGTATTGTCTTTTGTCTCCATGACAGAAATGGTATATGGTTTTGTCACACAGGAGAAAATTCAGGAAAAGGCCAGAGCTCTTTGGAGTGGAAAAGTAGTTGGATCACAGCCTCTTCTGCTCCGGGACTTAGGATTTAGCTTCACAATTTTATCATCTTAAGAATGTTCACTCTTATCCTGTAACAAGGCCAGAATGTGAACATTTCATTTCCTGTCACAAATGATTTAGGTGACAACTTTAAGTTCAAGTAGATACTGCAGTTTTAATCTATGTTCTTATAAGCAAGGGGATTTTACACTTTCCCAAATATTCATTTTTCTTTTCCAACTTAGAATCCTTTATAATGGATCTAGGCCAATTTAGCTTTTGACACTAGGAAAAAGTAAAAAGCTCCTTCTTTACTACTAAAAACAGGAAAAAATTAGAAAGCATATTTCAGATTTTTAGTTGTCCTTTGAATTGAGATTCTAGGCCAAATTGTCTAGACGTCTGAGTTTGAGGTATTTGTGCTGGGTTTTTTTGAGTAGTAGGTGATGAACTTTTCTCACAATTCCAGGAAAATACTCTTAGGGGAAATATTATTTGAGCCAACTTAGTGTTTTTCTTCATTTGTTTTCATGATTACATTGTGTGTGTATGTGTGTGTGTTTGTGTGCACTGTATGTGTGTTCTGTATGTGTATGCATGTGATATGTGGTATGTAAGCATTGCAAGTACAGCTGTGAATTCTCTTGTCTGCAATAAGCACAATAAAAATGCACACATAAACTCTTCATTGTGACTTGTCACTATTTCAAGCAAAAAGACTATGACACTGTTGCAAGTTTACACTGTTTTTTTAAGTAGTCTCTTGGAATAGAAACTACTCAGGAATCTTCTGAAGCCAGGCAGTAGTCCAGATTTCTGCCTTAATCTTAACATTCCTTTTTCTAGAAATTTAATTTCCAGAACAAGCATCACATATTAGAAAATGATACTCTACTGGGTGATTTTTGACTAATGCCGAGGCAGTTATGGATTATTTTGGTTATTGAATTTGCTATTGCCATTGCTAAAGAGAACACCCTAAAAGTGTGGCATCAGTCACCTAGCTGTTGAATCAGTTGATTAAATCAGCTGTTTCATTCATGTTAGAGAGATGCTTAGACAAAGCCTACTTTTGCCTCTTTTTTCCATCAGTGCTTTTTCCAGATATACTTATTTTTAAATAAGAACATTTCTGTTCTAATTTTAATTTTGGTTTTCTGTTATTAAATTCAAATAAATTATCCATTATTTAAATTTAAGTTAATGCAGAGAGTTAAAAAACCACAAGCCAGTGTAATTGTATTGTTAGGACTTAGTCATTGAGTTACTCATTAAAGTTACAAGTTCATTATGTTGCCTTATGCTTGTTATTTCTAATAACTTCTCAAAACTGGGCATACAAACACAGACAACATTAATTGAAGAACTGAAAGATTTATAATTTGAGATAATTCCAAGGCAGACTTATGATTTATTTTTTTTAATTTATTTTTTAAAAAGATTTATTTATTTATTTATATAAGCACTGGGTACAGTCAGAAGCGCCGGAGGGTGAGAGAATTCACCAGAGCCAGAGCGGGGGGCAGAACAGTCAGAAGGACTGAAGGACACTGCTGAGGGGCGCAGCGGGCGGCAGGAGAGGTCTGCGCGCCATGTGGGACCCTCCTCCAGTGGCTGGGGAGCAGCTGGGGATGGGACCGGCGCCGCAGAGGCTGCGGGCAGCTTCGCAACCCAGCGCTCAACTGCTGCGCCACCGGGGAGGCCCCAGACTTACGATTTAGATCTTGACTGTCACCTGCCTACCTTTGTGGGCACACTGGGAACATAAAAGTTTTCTTTCTAACTTTAGCACATGTGTTCATTAATGACTGAAAATTTTGTATGGTAAGATAGACCCAAAGACCCTTCCAATTTCATCATGCCTCTCTTGACATTGCAGTGGCTCCATGGCACCTATACTGCGATGCAAACACTGCTCCTGTCTTGCTGGGCATGGAGTGTTGTCCATTCGCCCGCAGTCCAATCTGATGGTGTGAGTTTGCTAAATCCTATGCACCCCCTCTCCCAGGGGTCCAGTGAGACCAGCTGGACCATATAGGAAAGAAATTAGGACTTAACAGATTTTATATCCATGTTGACTTTTCACCTAGAAAAAGAGAGTATTATTTACTCATTATGGGCTAATGGGGATATATGGAAGGAAGTACCTTGTGGGGTACAAATTTAAATTTGTTAGTTGACCAGACCATTACATCTATATTCAATGATGGACTCTATAAATGAGGATTACGTTTAGCAAAAATCAATTCTCACATTATTTTGGTGCAAAATTACTTGCAATAAGTTACATTCATTTTGATTTCACAGTCCAATCATGTCTAGTTCCTTAGAAGTAAAACAGGGTCATGCACAGAATAATGGCTCCCTGCTTAGCCCAGATTCTGAGGTAGAAGACAGACCTGGAAGTCTAAGTGTTTTTAGTTTCTGGAACAAAGAAGAGTTTAGAGACTAGGTATGTCTTATCATTTTCCTTTATTTTGAAAATATATAGTGTATGATTTAGTCATTTGTACTCTCTAGTCTACAATCACTCTTCTTTGGAGGGTCTCTGTATTTTTCCTTACTTCAGGAAGAATCGAACTCTTGCCTCCCTACCCAAGATCTGATAAACAATAATGTAAATTCTCAAGTCATTATTTAAAGAGGGACCAAGTTACTTCTTCAGTCAGATTGACAGATATTTGTTTCCTATGGATGGCAATATATTAAAGCCATAAGGCACTTTTTAATTAAGGTCATGTGTTGTTAAATGGCTCCGGATTCAGGTCTCTGGGGTGTTGGTGTTTACCTTGAGAGCTCATTCTTTCTTCCAGAAAAGACTGCTTTCCCGTGGATTTAAATAGACATGTACCCCATGGACATGATATTCCAAAAATGACCCCAGCACATAGGTGTCTTCCTTTTTCTAATTTATCATCCCAAATCAAAAAGTACTTGAGAAAGGAAACAGGCAGGACTCTTTACCTCACTATAGTAAATAAACTTTACTAGGAGAGGA
Organism: Talpa europaea; assembly: GCF_964194135.1. Lineage (NCBI taxonomy): Eukaryota > Metazoa > Chordata > Mammalia > Eulipotyphla > Talpidae > Talpa > Talpa europaea. Next base: position 140,626,052 of record NC_140070.1, read on the forward strand.
TGGGAGAAAGGGGAAACAGTGACACCCTGAGATACTGAAACTCTTGTGCTGAAATCCCCCGGTTGGCAGCCTTTGTATTTATGCTGACTTTTGATAGAAAGTTAGTCTTAGCTTTTTGATGACCAAATGAAATATTCAACCAGTGATTTGACCTGAATAATTGACTCTATTAGTAATTGCTGCTAACATGAATTAATACTTCTGACTGTAATTCAGTAGCTCTGACTTGTTTTCCAAAGTTTTCTGCTTTTATCTGCAACAAATATTTTCTCCTGCTAAGAAATCAGTAATTTTGTATTCATATTCTAGAAACACCAATTTAAAATTACTATCTATGGCTTTCCCTTTTTACCTTATTTCATAGTAAAATCAACACTCGGCATTTTTTTGTGGTATCAAAGGGTGCAAAGATCATTGTTTTTCTTACATAGAGTGTTTACTTTAAAAAAATTTATTATTTATACAAGAACTGGGGTACAGGCCAGATACGTGGGAGGGTGGGAGGATTCACCCGAGACAGAGCGGGAAACAGAATCGGCAGACTGATGAAATACACTGCTGAGGGGAGCAGCGGGCGGCAGGAGAGGTCTGCTTTGCCATGTGGTGTTCTCACCGGCTGGCCGGGATCGAACCCGCTCTGCAGAGGCTGTGGACAGCTTCATAGTGTGGCGCTCAACCTCCTGCACCACCAGGGAGGCCCGAGTGTTTACTTCTTGTGTCAAATTTGATTCTAACACATGTCATTAGCATTTCTGAGAAGGGCTTTCTGGAGAGTAGTGCCTGACTCCCTGGCCCTTGGCAATGTAAGCAGTTAATGTAGGGCAATGCTGACAGCCTAGCACCCCAGGTTTTAGTGTTTTCACTATGATTCAGAGCAGCAGCACTATGATTCAGTACAGCTTGGAGTTCTCAGGGCTCCACTGTTTGCCAAGAGGCTAGATGTCGCATTTCCTGTTGCCAGGCGAGGCCTGTCTGTCCCTCTCTAGTCAGCGTGACTGACAAGTCCTCACGTGCATGGCATAATATTGAGCATTTCTTTCTTCCCATCGGTGGCAGTGGAGGAGGCTGTGGTAGTACCTGCAAGTCTCCTGGGCTGCACCATTCCCTTAGACTTCTTTCTAAAGGCTCCATGCCCCACCTCGATCGTGCCCCTCTCTCTCAGATAAAGAAGGATGACGTGGCTTCAGTCCGTGCTGCTGTCCCCCCGTGTGGATGAGTGCTCTGTCTAAGCTGGTGTTGGCCCTGAGGTGCTATGCCTTCTGTGTAAAAGTTAATAATCATTAGTTATAAACCATGGGGTAGGAATCAATCATTCCTCGTGACAAACTGTGTGTGGAGCTCTGAACTGCAGGCTGGTTAAGGTACTGTGTGTGGTCGGCTGTCTTTCTTTATAAAAACCATTGTGTTTGCCACTTGGCCAGAAAACTTTGAAAGACAACACTGTCATTTGGATCTATGGCTCCAGATATCTGCATATTTCCATCGTGTGAAAGTCAGGGCTGTTTCAAAAAGTGTACATAATCTATTTCTTAGAAAAACTTGAGTATTTAGTACTAATTCAGAAATAAGAATGATATTCTTAATATACTTGGGAAATCCAAGCTTCTTAAATTAGATACAAAGGGCTATTAGAAACATAAATTCTGCCCCTAACGATACCTGTCCTAAAAATCGCTCCTGTGAACTGAATTGTGTGGAAATGAGTGTGCCGAGGTTGTCAGCTTCAACTACGGCTTTGCTGTTCTTGGTTTCAGACCCTGCCTTTCATGGCAGGCTCATTCATTATGAAAGCAGTGAAAGGCAGAATGTTTAGCAACCAGGAGAAAAAAAAGAAAAGAGCTGGAGAAAGCAGCACAGAGCAGAATGAGAAGTCAGGGGGGAAAGCATGCTAAGGGGAACAATGAAGGGAAGAGAAAGACCCAGAAAGAGGAGACACTGAGGCAGCAAGAGAAATCAGTATGAATCCTAATAACAGCGTTGCCTTGTCAAATTAAGTAGGATCATGTTTGGCTCTTTCCTGGTTTTCTGCCTTATTTTGTTCAAGATTTATTTCTAATTTTAGCTGCATGATCCTTTTGAAAAGACCACTCCTGCACAGAAGTAATGAAATTCTCACTCTCACTCAATGTGCTTGTGATTGTGGAAAGTTTTCCGATTCCTTGTATGTAGAACAATATTTTCTGTTCACTCCCAAGACTCAAAATAGTTAACAGATGTTGTGTATTCTCTCCCTCTCCTTCCTGCTCTTTCTTTCTCCTCTTTGACTCTCCCAGGGCACTTAGGACATTGACTACCATCAGTGTCCCGGGGAGTGGGCTTACTATTTGGCTCAATATTGGCATCATATGTAGAAGTAATATTTGGATGCCTTTAAACATGGGTATACCTCTTCTCAGAATTTAAATAGCCCCATTGATACATTTTTTATGCTCTTCCACTTTTAATGCAACAGCACATCAGTTTACCTTGATGTTGGTACAATTTCTGTGTTGTGTGGTAGTTATTTTTCAAATTTTTCTATGCAGGAACAAATACCTCTATCCTCAGGGAGTTTGTTGTTGATTGATTTCTTTAAAAGCTTTCAATCTGCTTCACAAATTGTTAATTGGGATAAGTTTCTCTATTTTAAGACCCAAAAGGCCTTTTAAAAATACTGATACTGTGTGCTACATAATATCCCTGGGTGAGCAGTAAAGTAATGTTTATTTATAGAAACATTTCTACTTTTGACTTCCTATAGGTGTTAGGTTTAGACAAATAAACACCTAAAATTTCTGATGCTAGTACCTACATCAATTTCCTATGAGGTCAATTAACACAAATAGCATGAGGGTTATTACAGATATAAGAGATTTATTCTAAACAGTTTTATTTTGATTTATAATGTTGAGTTCACAAATCTCAAGTCATTATCCAGGTGTGTTTGTTTTTGTTTCTCTTTCACACGAGACCACTTGAGGCAGAAACCCAAAAGGTTAAATGACCAAATTAGCAATGAATTTCCTAGTTAACTGCTAGTTCTTAAGCCTTTATTACTAGGGCTCCTATTACTAATTAATGTTTCGCTCTTCACAAGCATCTATGCAGTGAAGTATTTATGAAAAGCATCCCATGCATACTGTTCAGAGGAATGCTTCTATATTGCAAGTAATGTAACTCATGTAATGCATCTATTTTTGAGTGTCTCTAGGACCAAATAAAGGAAAAACAGTTTTTAAACCCAGTGATTCTGTGTCCCTTGCACAGCAGAAGAACTGTCTTTAGTAAACTTGAGAGTGAGCGCTTTCTCAAGGCAGAAATTATTGGATCTTCTTGAGAATTCAATTTGTCAAGCATATTGCTTTTGAAATACTTTGGCTGTTTGCCATAGATGTCCAAAGATGTTTTATGGTACAAATATCTTAATTCTTTAGGGGGAAATAAGTGACTTTCCCTCTTGATAAAGGAAGAAAGTTAAAAGCAAATTGATTTTCATGTATCTTAACTAATATAAGACAGAATCTTTATTTACCAATCATTTCCTTATTGTGGTTCATAAGATATGTTTTTTGAAAATCAAATAAAAGCTCTACGCCTGACAGCCCAGTTTGCATGCAGTTTCCTACTATATGGAGCCAGAGTTTATTCCTATTATACCCAGTTTGGGAATTCTGCTATGTATTCAAATTCTGTAAATATTATTGATGATAAAAATCTTTATTTTATATACACTACATATTTTATAGTAGTTTTATTTTTCCTATAACTTTTAATATGTGACTGAGCCTTCTTGCATGCATGTATACTATTTATTATGAAAGTTGTTATATTTTGTGGGAAATAATACTAAGTTACTGTGCACTCTACCTAATGCAAAACATCATACCCTTGAATAGAAGAAAAGGCAACAAGAGTTGTGCCAATGCCATATTGCCAGACAAATACCCAGACAATAAATATGTGAGTATAGTTACTGATTTTAGGGAAAAAAGTTAGTTTTAGGTCTTCCTAAAGAATCAGAAACTGACACTTGATTCTTAGTAATTCCCTATTTCTCCTTCAGTTATTATCTTAGCTGTGACAAGATTTAATAGAATTTGCAGGGTCAGACTGATCACCAGGGAAAGATAAGACAGTTCATGAAGTGATGTTTTCTTCGCGCCTTCTCCAAATAGTCCTTTCATTTCCAGCTTAAAGAATGTAATGACACCAGATTTGTCACCTTACAAATGCTTGCCCTGTTAAAATGAAAAGACTACTATAGTTGTGATTGTACTTGAGTTTCTTAAACATGTTAAAAAGAAAAGCAAAGCAGCCCTCTGCTTGCAGGGGAGAGAGCTTCGGTCTCCACAGCCTCTATTAGAGCCTCTGTAGGCAAGTCTTTAACTAGACTGGGGCATATGTTTCTTACATTGTATAGATTGCCTTCTCAGAAGTTCAGTTTTGTTTGTGTTTTAAGTTTATTAGCTTAGAAAAAATAAAGTTTCTGCTTATTTTGATTCATGCCATTTTAAGTCTGAGGAAGACTTGGAAGGCCTGTTTCTGTACAGCATCTTGATTTTCTTGCCATTGATTGTGTATCTCAGCAGTCTTTGACTTAGATGAAGGAAATAAAAGAAAGGCTTTGCAGTCTCCACATCTGGATCATAAGATGCCAGAGCCTTCTGTTACCTAATGTGAGATCTGTTATTTCATGGCTTCTGCAAGCTCCCTGCCTTGGAGGTACTTGAAGCTGCGGCTCACTTAGGTAGTTCCCAGAGAGGCAGAGCTAGCCTGTCCTGTAATGCTGTGGTGCTCAAAAATTAAGTGCTTTAAACATTTTAAATCTTATTGCATATATTACTTTTAATAATTATTTATAAAATTGTCATTAGCTGGAGTTTTTCCTGTAGATCCTTTTTTTTTTTTTTTTAAGATTTATTTATTTATTTATACAAGCACTGGGTACAGTCAAAAGTGTGGGAGGGTGAGAGAATTCACCAGAGCCAGAGCAGGGAGCAGAACAGGCAGACTGACAAAGAAGTACACTGCTGAGGGGAGCAGTGGGTCTGTGCACCATGTGGGACCCTCGCCCAGTGGCTGGGGATCGAACCGGCGCTGCAAAGTCTGCATGCAGCTTCGCAGCCCAACACTCAACTGCTGCGTCACCGGGGAGGCCCTGCTTCTCATTTTGTAGCCCCTCCTGCAATGTTACTAGCATTACTTCCGTCTGTCTTGACTTTGTTTTTTGTAATCAATTTTTTTATCTATCAATCAACTACCACTGTTAGAGCCTGGTATAGAAAGGAAACATGCAGTGAGTGTATTTCTTTGGTAAAATGAAAAATCTTCATTTGTGCCCAGGTCTCCCTGCACATTGGTACATCATGGCCAGCATCTGTCTAGCTGGCCAATGTGAGTATGAGTAGTACTGGTTGTTAGTTACTTTGACTATTCCCTGTCTATAGATACATTCCTTCCCCTACCCCTACGTTAAGCAAGAATTTTTTTAACAAATGACAACACAAAGCAGGAACTTTTAAAATAAATGATAATGTTCCTGAACAGCAAACTGAAATGTTACCCCTCCTCTCTCATTTCTTAGTCCTTTTTATTTAATTTCAGCTCAGAGTTATTTTGCTTACTGGGTATACCGTTTTGGTTTATTCCTGTGATAAGAATAAAACCCTAAATAAAAGAGACACTGAAATAAAGAACACATATTTATGTGATGAACATTGTCTAAGAATTTCACAGATCTTAATGCTAAAAGAAACCCTGAAAGTTGTCTACTCCGCTTCAGCTTCTGGCCCGAGTCAGGGACCTGGAATTAGAATCCAGGTTTCTTTGTTCCTAGTTTAGTAACTTCTAATTATACTCGGTTGCTGCAAATTATCCTTTCTGAACCTATTTTATACATTTGAAGATGAAATTTTAAAGTAGGAAGAAAAGGCAAATCTGAGTTTTTTTCACTTTCAAAGGTTCTCAGGTGGTGAACAAATGTCTGAGTAAGCCCATCCCTGTCTGTGAGGGGCCCACTTTTGGGTCCCTCTCCTGGAACATTAGAGTCTATTGACTCTCACTCCACTGCAGTTTTCCTTTTCACATGCAGTTACTAACGAGCTAAGGGAGCAGATTCCTTGTAACTATAGGAATTGGCTTGTTTTTTCCTATTTCTCTCTGAAAGATCAAACCTAAAATATTAACCAGATTTTCCACTCATTTGATTAGAGAATACTATTTATGCTTGATTTCAAATTACTATGGAAAACAATACTGCTAAATTTTTTGACAAGTTTGAGTTTTACTTCCCTTGCTATGACTGGGAGAAAGCGAATGAGAAATGGAATTCTTTTTTCCAGGTGTTGATCTGCTTCTCTTAGGACTTTAAACAAAGGCTTTGCCATTACTGCCAGGCTCCATTCTCAACCCTCCAGGTGCCTCAAAGCTCAGCTCCTGCCCCTACTCTGTTAGTACTCTTCCTGCTGCGCCTTGCTTGGATACTGTCTGCTGGGAGGACTTCCCCACCAAAGCCCACTCCTTTCCACTCTTCCTTGTATTCCCTTCCATCCAGTCTTACCCCCACCTCCCCAAAACCACGGACCCCCTCAACCTCCTGATCCCCAGTTAAATTTTTTCTTATATCTCATTGATCCCTTTTAGAACCTCAAAGTAACCTATATTACACACAGTTCTTGTACATGCATTCCAACCTTACCATAACACACTAGCTAGTAGAAAAGTTTAGCCTAACTCTCAGAGCTTTTCTCTAAGAATAAGTTCATCTTAATGCTGATCTCATACAGGTAATATTTTTCCCTTTGTTTTTTAGTCTCAGAATGAATCTAAAGGTAGAAATTTAAGGCAGGAAGAAATCTACTCATCTGGACTTGCCAGGGAACAAGGCAAAGCAGGCCCTAGTTCTTAAAATCTTACCGTATATAACCTAGCGCTGCCCACTGGGGACTAGTTAATCAGACCAGGAAGTCAACTGGAAATACACTTTTGGCTCTGTGGCCACTTTGATTCATCAGATTTATTGCTAGCACAAGAAAGAGGAGTTTTGGTGAATCTGGTAGTGACCTGTCATAGATTTGTTTGATCCCTCTGGAATTGAGAGGGTTTCTGCCCCCCCCCCCTTTTTTTTTTTTTTTTTTTTGTTCTTATACTTTTGGGTGTTTGAATATCTCACTTGAACACTTTAAATTTCATAAATACTGTATTTCCAGTAGCCTGCTTAGGAAATGACTTTTAGTCCTGGGACTAGTATCAAGTAAGGAAATCCAAGGAATCTTCCAATCATAGTTTTTTACTCTCAACATGACTGCTCATTTAGTTTAGAGCCACTGACACTTCTTTACATGCGGGTTTGGTTGAGAAGATGCCGTGGGAGAGCTGGACCTGCAGCTTGGCGGGAGAGTTGTGGCGCAGGGGCCTGTTGGTGTCTCCTAGGAACGCTCATCCTAGGAAGGAAGTGTGGTTGTGATGGAGGAGGTGTGTGAAGAGGTGTGTGTCTCCAAAGGCAGTAGAGGCCAGCGTCCATGCATTAGCAGAAGCACCCCCAGGTTTTAGTCATAGATGTTACCCTGTGTTAAAACTGGTTAAGTTTCTTGTTATTGCTGAGTCTTGAAGAGTGTGGCTGCTCAAATGCCCTTTGCTAGAAGTTCCTTTAAAAGCACATCATGGAAAATGGTGGCATGCATCAAGGCTACTAAAGCACACTCTTGAATGGCTATGGAGATTAGTCATGTCAAAATGCAGAGTTGTAGAATTTTCCAGATTAACGTTTTTCAAAATAATGTCTCTGCGCTTATGTTTCCCATGAGGAAGTGTTGCATGTTGATAAGCCTATCACCTCTTGGACAGGAGCTGTTTTCTTGATTATTTACAGGAACTAAGAGAAATACATAATAAGCAGCAGCTCCAGAAACAGAAGTCCATAGAGGCTGAACGACTGAAAAGGAAAGAACAAGAGCGGAAGATTCTAGAACTGGAAAAACAGAAAGAAGACGCCCAAAGGTGAGTCTTGTCAGTGGCTTGTGGGGCCCTCTGGAAGGAAACTTGAGTTTTTACCATTTTTTGCCTGGCTTCTCCAAGTACCAGAAAGAGCTTTCAGTGGTGCGTGCGTGCGTGCGTGCGTGCGTGCGTGCGTGCGTGTGTGCGTGTGTGTGTGTGTGTGTGTGTTGGGGTGGTGTACAAACACATGTTGTAAATAAATCTTTGCATAGATAAGTACCCCCTGAGGTTTTTGGTTAGTTCCCAGAGCTCCCCCCAAACTGCTACTATGTGGATAAATGGAATTATACAAGGAAATTGGGACACTTGTTATACTCATTTGCATGCCAATGACCAGAATACGTTTCCAGTTCACAGCCTTTTAATAGCAGTGGTGGCCAGTGGCAGGGCTTGGATTAGAGCCCCAGCTTGCTCCCCACCCTGGGTTTCTGGGGGACTGACTGTGTGCCCCTCCCCCACCTTCTTGTCAGCTGCAAATCACACTTGACTACAAAAGGAGAGCATTTGCTGCTGCTGGGGAGACAAGCACATTCTTGTCTGAATTACTTGTGTTTGTGGGGTTTTAAATGTTTACTTGTAACTCTGCAGTGAATTGTAGAAATGTGTTTTGTGACTTTTGGTGTGTCTGATTTCATTATTGGCTATTTGCTTTTAGAATTTCATTTAGTTTTAATGCCATGAGACAAAAATGACTAAGTCAGCAATGATACAATGATACAGTGTAACTTATGGAATTTGGTTATTGAAATGAGATGAAAAAGATAAAGAAGGAAATGCTTGAGGAAGTCGCTGGTGATAGGGGCTGAGCTGGTAATCTGCCCGAGCCAGGCATGTTTTCTGGTGGGTCTGGATAGTATCCTGAAGCTGGTGGGTTTTTTTGTTTGTTTGTTTGTTTTTTCATGCCAGTAGGTGGGTAGGAAGGATCTCAAACCAATTTAGAGAACTATTTTCTCATTTGATTGGGGGTAAGACTAGAATTACGTGCCAAGGATTCATTTCTTGGAGGTGTTTGATTCATTAACTCTGCCCTTTATCTTATCTTCAAAGTTTGTAAAATGCTTTGAATATTCCCACTCTACTGCACTGAACTTTCATATCCCCGAAGAGGAGACACAAACACAACCTACCATAGTTAAGAAAGGTTAGGTTTTCTGCATGCAGCTTTACAGATAAATAGTACCCGGAATTTAGCTTCAGAAATGACATAGTTATTCACAAGTGGTGACCTTTAGCAGTGGGAAATGTTGGGCAAATTTTGTTCTGGCTGTGTTGTTATACAAAGCAGTTAAAAGCTCTCTCCCTCCAAAACGTGTTTTTTATATTTTCTTGTTTTGAAAACTGTAAGTAAAATGTTTAAGATGTAAGCTAAAAAGAATAGCATTACACATTCACACAGAGCAGAAATCGAATGCCTAGCTTTGAGATGGAGCAGAGGTGTTGTATTTGTTTCTGTTACGCGCCCTTGCCAGGGTCTTCATGCCAGGAGAAGTTCTTGTGCACTGACCTGGGTGCGGCTTACAGTCAGGCTGCCTGGGCTGCTGCTCTGGGCAGCATGCACCAAGTGACCTTATGAGGGTAATGATGGGACTAACCTACCTGGTGTGAAGGTTCAAGTAGTTAGTGTAGATGGGGGGCCAGTTACTGTCCTCACTGGAGCATTTACTGTTGTACACTAGTTTCATCCAAAGTGTGATCAGCTAGAGTGTTTCTGATTTTATAAAATGTTATGAGTAAGAGAAAAATCATCCCCAGTCTTTCTTTTTTTTCTTTTTTAAAGATTTCTTTTTTAAAGATTTATTTATTTATGCATACAAGAGCTGGGGGTACAGGCCAGAGGTGTGTGGGGGGTGGTGTGTGTGAGAGAACTCACCAGAGACAGGGGGGAACAGAACAGGCAGATCGAAGGAAGTACACTGCTGAGGGGAGCAGCAGGCGAGTCAGGAGAGGTCTGTTGTGCCATGTGGGTAGCTCCCTGACTGGCCTGGACTCGAACTTGTGCTGCAGAGGCTGTGGACAGCTTCACAGGTGGCGTCTTAACCCCTTGGGCCACCAGGGAGGCCCATCCGTCTTTCCCTCAGGGTTCCAGGTGGAGGCCATCTTAGTTTTCTCCAGTTGCAGGTAACTCTGTCAGCTGCTTTGAAAAGCCAAGGCAAAGGGGTTGAATTCAGTCAAACTTAAGAGGAACTGTCACTGGCAGGTGGTGACTAACTCAGGAGTTCAGAACAATCTCCTGCGCCCAGTTTGGGGCACTCATGTGTGCACAGAGGTGTGGTGTTCCCTCAGTGATCTGCATGGTCACGGGCTTACTGAAGCAACATTTCATGCGCGGTGTTGGGTGGGCCTTCTCTTCGGGTTGTCACCTTCCTGTGTGTTTCACGACTTGCTCTGTGCGCTGATCTACCAATTTTCAATTGAGAGGTATTTTTGTTACTCTTATGACCACTTTATAAGATACATGAAAAACTTCATTTCACTCTGCGTGGGGGCCCTGAGAGCCCTTGTTTCCTTTGTGCCGAGGGCCCCGTCCCTGAGGTCTAGCGCCCCCTGGCTCCACAGAGACTTTGTGAGGAAAGACACAGTAGCAGTGTTACCGGGCGTTGCTTCCTGGCTGAAATCGAGCGTTTTGTTGACAGACGAGCCCAGGATAGGGACAAGCAGTGGCTTGAGCACGTGCAGCAGGACAATGAACACCAGCGTTCCCGAAAGCTCCACGATGAGGAGAAACTCAAGAGGGAGGAGAGCGTCAAGAAGAAGGACAGTGAGGAGAAAGGCAAGCAGGAAATGCAAGACAAGCTGAATCGGCTTTTCCACCCACATCAGGAGCCAGGGAAGCCGGCTGTTCAAGCCCCCTGGCCCACCACAGGTATGAGTAGCCAAAAAAGAACTCTCGAAAATAACTCACTTGGCTTCTGGGTCCCCTTGAGATGCGCCTTTATCCGATCAGGTGCTAGCTTGGCTCCGGGAGCACTGGAGAGAATGCCAGTCTTTTTTGAGCAGTGCAGCTGTTCCTTCTCTAATTAGATAGCTGCTTAATTCTTCTTAGGCCGCCATTACCCAGGAATCCAGAGGTCTTTTGCAGAATTAACAGTAGGTTCGTGTTATACATCTGCAGAGAGACCCAAAACTTCCCTGCCAAAGGCACCTGCCAATTCCCCACTTGGTTATTTTCCTGGGAATAGCTCACCTCCTGGGAATAGCCACAGGATGTGGCTGCTTCTCCCCGAGCCCACATGGATGTCACATTCACTGTCTCCAGCCTGCACTGTCTCAAACTGGTTTTTACCTTTTGAAAAGTGTGACTGTTCTTTGCCCTTTGATCATAAATTGCCTCTTTAAATAGTGAGAAAGGAAAGACTTTGAGATAGCTAAAAAAAGGTATCACTTATATCAGATGCAAAGTAGAGTGTCTTTTTAAACCTCTCCTGTGGCTGTGTGACATTGCACCGCTCTGCAGATAACGTGCAGCTGAACAGAATGGCTGCTTGTTGCTTCCTATGACAGAATGTGTCAATTTGACTTATTTGGTCATCACTGTGTTTTCTGTGCTACGGTATATAAGAAGAAAAGAAACCCTCTAGTCCATAAAGGTTTATTTGCTTTCTGTTTGCACAGTGGATCTGTGAGTCACAATTTGCCTACACCCTCCTTGCATTAGGCGGCACAGGCGGGCCAGGCATCAGGCCCACACGGGAGTGTGCCCAGAGCAGGGCAAACAATGCTGTCACACTTGTTTTTGACCTGAAAACAACATTCCCATTACTTGATCATAGGCACTTAGTTAAAATCTATATGCTTCCTCTGGGGAATAGATACAGATTTTTTTCTTTCCATCTCTCGGTGGGGCGTTTCTCCCATCATCCAGCCCAGGCCACATGAAGATGATGCCCTCCCCTCGCTGCTTGTCAGACAGAGAGCTACCTGTCACAATACTTGCTGCAATTGGGCAGAACATCTCAGGGCCGTGACTACTTGTTGTTAACCAGAATTCAAAGTGCCCCTGCTCACCTTTATTTCTTAAAATACTGTTTCATGAAAAAGCTAAAATACTCTCATCTAGGGTTTGTCTTTAGACTCATTTTTCCCAAGCAAGTCTTGCTGATTCAGATTTGGGGTCCCGTTCTAACTGCTGCATTGTGACTCAATGCCCTGGGTGGGGAGAGGGGTCACTGCTTTGCAGATGCTGGGGCCTGAGTCAGGAGGCAGCAACTGGGACCGAGACAGGTCATAGTGCTGACATCCGATGACCCCTGTTCCGGAGAGTCTTCCAGTCACCTCTGCATTTGAGTGGCGGCGTCAGCGCTGGCTCCTCTCGGGCATTAGGCAAGCTTTTCAGAAATCACTTAAATGGATGGAAATAGTTCAGTGTTGGGCAGGCAGTAGAGGAGATGTTCGGTATTTGGCTTGTGATCATACATTTGTGTTCCATGTAACATTTTTGTGCCTTTTCTCCAATTTTTTTGTCAACAGAAAAAGGCCCCCTTACATTTTCTGCACAGGAGAATGTTAAAGTGGTGTATTACCGAGCGTTGTATCCCTTTGAGTCCAGAAGTCATGACGAAATCACCATTCAGCCCGGCGATATAGTCATGGTAAGAAAGACTCTGGTGACAGTGTGATGTCTGTTGATAAACTATTGTACTTGTCAGATAATCAAATAACCTAGCATCTGGGTCTTTGACATAGAGGTTCAATCTCCTTCCATTTAAATGAAGATGGCATTTAAAAATATATGGTATATCACTTTAAAATGGAGTTATTAGAGAAGATGTGTTACCGCAGCCTAAGCATATTTGTAAATCTAAATGTCCGGTAATCTTAGAGCCGAGATTACTACTTCTACTCCGTGCACAGTCCTGTACGAAATAGCTTTGAATGCAAAGTACTCTATTGTCATTTGCACAATTGCCATTGATACCTTATGTATGTCTGGGTGAAAACATCTTTTTCCAAACTCTTAATTTGTGTAAATTTTAGACTGTGTGAAAAGTAAAGCATTAAATACAGTTCATCTGCATTCCCACTCTGTAAATGACAGCTGAAACTGCTCCGAATTTTGCTTGGCTGTGTTTTTTTTAATTATAATACTAATTACATATAATCTTATGAATGTAACTAAAATTGCAGTATCTAATTTAAGAAAGGATAAAGCAGTGTGAAACACCTCAATTATTTTCTAAGAGATCTAGTTATTAACTGAATATTAGGAGTTTTAGAGGTGGTCAAACTTTGCGTTGTTGTTAGCATTGTTTTTTAAGGTGGGATTGGTTCAGAACCTTAAAAGAACTAAGAAAGCTAAGAATTAAGACAGACATGTCTCGTTCTAGGATGAAGTACAAAGGGCATTTTGCAGGGCCCTTACTCATACATCTTGCACACGGACATCATATCTCTGTATAGAATGTACAATATATTCTCTCTATAGAATATATTTAATGGGCCAAAATATGCTCAGTCCCCTCTCCTCTTGTTTTCTGTTAGTTTTTGTCTCTGGTTATCATGGCTAGAAATGAGGGCCAAAGGCCAGAGGGCCTGGTGCTGAGTGCCTGAGATGTGCCTGGGGCCAGCTAGTTCATTCCTTACAGACAGAACTGCTGGTAACTCAGCAGGGCAGTGCCAGGCGACTGCTTCTAGTGGCCTGAAGCTACTTCCCTCACAGGGCTGGCCTGTCACACAGCAGGCACGCCCCACCCACCACGGCTATCTAAAGCATGGCAATAGGTGTGACTTCCAGTAGATGCGCTTCACTAAGCCATTTGTTACATTGTGAAAAAACAATGGTAATGTTTTTGAAACTGAATTTTGTTGCAACACAAAGTGGGGAAAATTAAGATAAGGAAATGTTGCCAAATGTTACAATAAGGAAATGTTTCAGATGCTCCATCTTTTAATGAAACAAGGTTGCTATATTTTGGAAACTGGTCTCATTAGTGATACTGAGTACTTTTCCTCCCATTGAAGGGCTGATCAGGAGACTAGACTGGACTAGATGAATAGAGTTGAGATCTGCTGTAAGAATAAAACATTTCATTAAACATATATTTTGCCTTGCTTTTCAAACCTTTGCTTTCCTGGTGGAGGTTAAAGGGGAATGGGTAAGTGCCGAGCAACTGTCAGGAATCTGCATTTTATTACATGTGTTGTTTTCTTAAATCATGTTAATTCTGTGTAAGTACACATATCTTTGGGTGTTGTCATGGCAGTACAGTATATTTTGAGCGTGCACAGTAGGCTGTGCTTAAAAAGGAAAGAACAAAACAGCATTGTGGAGGGGCTGCTCTGTGAGAGTCCTGCTACCATGTCAGCTCTCTGTCTCAGGCCATCGCCAGAAGTCAGCCACAAGTAGGTTAAATTTGAAAGATAAAATTCTACAAATATTTTTGAAGGAGAGTTTTGGAAAAATTTTCTGCCTAAGAAATGTCTTTCTGTTAAAAACCAGAAGTGGTAAATAACAAAATGGACAGATTTGACGACACACAAAAAATTAAAATTTCTATATTGCAAAATGCATGAGACAGAGGGTTACTATTCATGTTGCATAAAGACTATGAAAGGTTACTATGAAGACAAGCCACAAGTCTTAGAAAAGTTGGCTGAGGATATGAAGAAACATTTGCAAGTGAAGTAAATGATTTTAAAAAATAAATGAAAAGACACTTCATGTCATTGGTGCTCAGGAAAATAGAAGGTAAAAAATTGCAGAGATAGCACTTTTCTCCTCACCCGAGCATGTTTTAAAGTTTGGATATTATCAAAGCTTTGTCAAGAACGTGGATATAATATATTTGGTCTGTGTGGTTGTATGCATTAGCTAAGCCACTGGGAAGGCAGTTTGGCAGTGCCTCCTCAGATTTAAAATTCTTGTTCTCTTTGACCCAGAAATCCTGTTATTTCCCTCCACTAGACTAGGGAGGCCAGAGACATAGGCGCAAATATATGTGTACATGTATATGCACAGGTGTATGTGATGGGTGTTCATGCAGCACTGTCGGTGAGAGCAAAGCAGGAGCAGCCAGCGTCCCTGCGCAAGGTGGCTGCTTCAGCAAGGGACGCACAGCTCAAGAATTGAGTTGTTGCACTAGTGAAAGGGAACAATTTGCCGGCTTCTAAGTCTGAACTTTAGAAAACTTTTACTCTCCTCATTCAGGAGTTTGGGGAAAAACCTCATAGCATGCTCCCAGCACAGCCTGAAGCAGTGCGTGCTCGCGGCTCAGTCACTGTTTAAACCTGTTTGTTGTCTAGGTTCTTCGTCTGGCTGGTGAGGAGAGGCCATTTCTGCTCCTTCTTTGTGACAGGCCAGAGGTGTTAGAAATATGAGTGCTGTCTCGTGTGGGAGCCGGGAGGTGGGAGCCGGGAGGCTTGTGGACAGTAGAGAGACAGCGTAGAATCAGTCTTCAGCTACAGGCACTTGAACCTGACCGCTGCCACGTGTGTCTGTGTCAGTCCCTAGTGCAGCGTCATTGCTGAGCTTCCTAGACTAGATAGGGCCCTACTCCCAAGGGGGTGGCAGAGGATTTGGGCTTCCCTCTCTGAAGACGCCCGGAGAGGCGCAGGTGCTGCCAGGTGAAGCAGTGGGGATGGTGACACAGAATCGTGTTAAAACCAGTGTCCCTAATATTTCAACACTTACACATTTGAGACTTAGAGCTCCCCACAGGTGAATGTGCTGTATTTAGAGAAAGTCTACAGGTAAAAGTCCATGTGACAGCCAGCCACATTTCAGGGAGGTTGGTGTCTAGCTTTCCTGGTTCTGTCCTAATCTAGTATAATATTTTCCCATAGTCAGATTGGTATTTTGATAATGTTTCTGAAATCTAGGCAGAAGTATTTTTCTCATTTTCATTTGAGAACCTAGTGCTATGTAGTCCACTTAATGTGAAGCAGGAATCTGTATTGTAGCCTCTGAACTTTAAAATTAGTTTAACCAGCTATTAAAATTAATGAGTTTTCTGTAAGACCAAACCAAACCCACTGAGACTATCATCTGGTCAAAGTTGACCAGTGAATTTCCTTGGGTAAAAGTGAAATGCTGATTTCACTATTGTCGGGAAGCATGGGAGGAGCTCTTGTTTGCACAGATAAGAGGCTGAAGTAGCGCCCTCTCCCTTCCTCATATACAAACAAGTACCTGGCAGAGGTGCAGCCTGCATCCTGTCCTGGTAGGGGCAGGGCTGGGGGTGTAATCAGTTACTGTGGTGTCAGCTGGACCTGCCCATAGGTTGAGACATTCCTTAGGGCTTCAGATCCAATTCTAGGTGTCAACCAAAAGTCTTGTTAACCAGGTAAGACCCTGTGTTTCAGGGGAATGACAGATCATAGGATATCCATTAAGAAAAGCAACTGACATGTGAGAAGGTGTAACTCAGACAGAGCAGTAGGCTCTGTTTGGGATAGAACTCCAGCTCCTGAGAGATTGCTACTGGTGAGAAGGTGAAGCCAGAGGACCTAAGGCACCAGATAAGTTTCTAGAGCAGACAACCCCTGAATACAGAGAACCAGAGATTGTTACCTAAAGTGAGGCAAAGACCAGGCTTCTACAACAGGACAAAAGCTCAGATGAGACAACAGCATAGAAGTGATAGCTGGTACTAGAGAGGCGGCTTAGTGAAGTCTATCATGAGACACCTCTCTGCTGGGCACTGTTCCAGTTTCATCACACCAACTGCTGAGACAGGGACTGTGATTCATGCTGCATCCCGCAGTTTGGGCCAACGACAGACCAGGTACACATGCTGTGTCCATACACTCTGATGCTCGCGCACAATGAAATCACCTTCCCACACTGAGCCCTGTCTTTAGGCAATGCATTATTCCCATTTTATAGATTAAGCAGCTGAGGTGCCAGGAGATTCAGCTGCCCTTTGTCAACCAGAGAATAAATGTAGATCTCGTGTTTAAATAGAGGCAATTTGACAGCAGAGCCTCGCTCTTGATGTTTGCAGCTTCTGGGCTGAGTTTTTGGGTGTGTGGTGCAAGCTCCTAGCTCACACCTGCCTGACAACACCTTTGAATTGAAGACCCCAAGCTTAGCTGTAGAATCTCCGGGGAGTCGGGGAGGGGAGAGTGGTAGTGGCCCTCACTACCCCTGGCCTGAAAGTGACCATGTTTTCAGTGCAAAGCAACTGTTAAATTGTGTCCCTAGATCACCAACAATATAAATGAAGGACAGGCATCCGGCCACTTAGGCCTAGCATAAAATAAGATCCAAGGAAGAAAATGTCATCTTAAATGCTCATCTAGGGAACAGTTGGGGCTGCCCAGAAAAAGAAAAGTAAGAACAAAACAATGTGGGGGAGTTGAATGAAAAGTGGCTAATGTGTTCACATCTGATAGAAGTGTGAGCGGGAATAACAGAACTGCAAAGCCAGAAATAGAACCCGGGGAGCAGTGTTGCACTTTATCTCGGGGAACTCCTCTTTGGAGAATTCTCAGCTTTCAAAACTGCTTTCTTCATGACAATAAGGCTTCCCTATGGTAGGACAGCAAGGGATTGTCCCCTGCTTACTGTATTCAATAGTAGGCCATGATGTCCACCCCCATGCCAAGCATTTTTTGATTCCCGCAAGCCAAAATAAACCTTATACTATAGTACTTACTCTATGAATACAGATGTTTGCTTTTGTTTATTTTTTTAACCTGAATATGTGAATGGATTAGGAACATGACATTTTCCCAGCATATTGGGAAATAAAAATAAGGTCTCTGATAAACCCTTATTTAATTTATAGTAATGAAAATGATTTTATAATTGTAAATGTAATTGTGCTCCAAAATCATTCTCTCATTGCCCATAAAATAGTGGGACTAGCTTGTCAAGATAAGTAGAATCATTTTGGTGATTTGAATGAGCCTTTTGCATCAGAAGAAAAATAAAATAGAGACATTAGGAGACCTTGGTGTAAGGCACAGCCTCTGTGACATTTTTAAACAGGAGAATTCCGTATTCTCATGTACTTTGTGAAATTAAAGTTCAATACATACACAGAAACACTATAGAACCCTCATAAAATTGTTGTAAATAATCTTCCTCAATTTTCTCATCATGTGTCTTGGAGTTTTTGATGACCTAACACAGCCCTCAGCTTTGCTTCCTGCTTTGCTGTAGAAACCGTCTGAGGCTGTTTTGTTTTTTAAAATCTTTTCTTGTCCTGACGCTGAATAAATACTGCTTAGTTACTAGAGATCTTTAGAGTACTAAATTTATGTTGATTACACCCTTTGTTTGTAACAAACCCAGGACAGATTATTTTTAATAATATGATGACTTCGTAAGTGACGAAGTCTGTCTGTTAATTCGAATAGCTCTGACTATTGAAGCCATGGGCCTTTAGTCTTAGGCACTTTATCTTAACTGCTATTATTAGAAAAAGAAGAAAAAAAACCCAAGAAAGCACAGAGTTATAAGGCCTTGAATTACAGCCCCCACTGTTGTTTCAGAGTTAGTGTTTAGAGCGCTCTTCCCAGACACCTAGACTCAGAATGTGCGGGAGGAACGTCTCTGCAGGGCAGCAGGCCGGCAGTCCGAGGCGGGAGCTTAGATCCGCGGTGGGCTGGGTGTCTTCACGGGCTCGTTTAGTGCAGCTCCCACTAAACCCCATCATCTCCTGCAGGTGGACGAAAGCCAGACTGGAGAACCGGGATGGCTTGGAGGAGAGTTAAAAGGCAAGACAGGCTGGTTCCCCGCAAACTATGCCGAGAAAATCCCAGAAAATGAGGTTCCTGCTCCAGTGAAACCTGTGACGGACGCCGCCTCCACCCCTGCACCCAAGCTGGCTTTGCGCGAGACCCCCGCTCCTCTGGCTGTGACCTCTTCTGAGCCCTCCACGACCCCCAACAACTGGGCCGACTTCAGCTCCACGTACGTTAGGCATGCTGTTTCTGATGACTCGTGAGACCCCAAGTTAATAACCTTTATTTTTTATCCTCTGCATGTTTTTGTAGTTGGGGTTTCTGCTCTGCGTCAGGAGCTGGCTCATGCTCATTGCCACTCTCTCTGGCCCATGTGCTGCCAGTGCTGGGTTGCCTCCTCTGAACTGGATTTAACTCTATCCTTGCTCCTCAGTGCTTCGCCCTGGTACAAAATAAAGCCTGATTCCTTGTTTTGCTCCATAATTTGTCTGTATCTTTCATTTTTGTGGAAGAAATGGAGAAACCCAGTTTCCTCACACTGCCCAACACCCACATCAGTCAGCACATATTCAGAGCCCCTTCCTGCATGTTTGTCTGGACAGAAAGAGGACATGAATTCAGTCATGTGTTTAGGGATGAGATAGCTGTTTCCTTTAATGTGTGCTTCTTTCATCAGCCTTGTACAAATGACCGGGGGAGTGAGGAGCTGTGCATATGTGGCCTTGGTCAGCAGGAAGCAGTGTGAAAGTGGAGGTCTGGAATGAGAGGAGAGGCGACCGCTGTCACTCTCTGGGTCCGTGATCTGGGAGGCCATGTCTAAAAGCAGTTTATACTAGCGTCCAAGGGAAAGTGACTTGAAATGTTCTGAATTATTTTTCCAGTGTAATCATCTTGCAGTGTAATCATCTTGCACAAGAAGCAAATTGAGGGCAGGGAATCAAAACGTAAAGCTGGAGAAAGATGAGGTGGGTCAGCGGAAAGAAAGGAGCGTCCCAGCCAAGGGCAGGAGCAGGTGGAGGGATGGGTGTGAG
This sequence comes from Talpa europaea, assembly GCF_964194135.1. Lineage (NCBI taxonomy): Eukaryota > Metazoa > Chordata > Mammalia > Eulipotyphla > Talpidae > Talpa > Talpa europaea. The sequence continues at coordinate 140,645,683 of NC_140070.1, forward strand.
GAACAGCAGGGTTTCCAGACTAGGTTTCCTTATAAAAGGTTGAAAGTGTTGCCAGAGGCCCTCGCTACTCTGTGCTTTAAAGGTAGCCTTTCCTCAGCAGGATTCCAAGTTGAACTCTCCCTTCATCTCTCGATTTTGATCAGAAAGTTTTAACTTTCTAAACTGATGTTCAGGCTAAAATCGAAGACAAATGCCACGTGTCCCAGGATTCTGCTTCTCTGTGGCTCAGTGGGTGGACCCCTCCCTCCATAAATGTATGGTGTGCAGCGCGACCTGCCAGAATCTCAGGCTTCTTATTTTCCAATCCCAAAATCGGGGCATGCAGGCTGACCAAAGTATTACTTTGCTTTTCAAATTTGTTCGTGATGTAAAAAGCAAACTGCACTTAGATCTGCATTCACACAGATGTGTTCATTTAAAATTACCAAAATCTGCCAATGAAAACCACCCCCAGGTCCAGGATGTGGCCGGGCACTGGTGGTGTGAGGGAGAGTGCCAGAGACGGGGTGTGGCCGCCACACTGGTGGCTTCAGAGGTGGTGTGTTGCTTCTTTTTTGCTGATTGTTATTACCATTGACAGTGGTGGTCACGTGAGGGTGTTTCTCTGCTACTCCTGAGTTAGCATGTGTTTCCCATGCCAGTATTTTTATAACCCTCACGACATACCCAGAGAGGCAGAACATGGTCCCCAGCTGGTCAATGTGGAAATCCAAGTTCAGAGCGACTCTGCTCACTTGCCTGAGGGCGGGCACAGACGCCCATGCCCGTCCAGTGCTCTCGCCGCTCCCCCTTGTTCTTGCTCTTCTGAAAGCCCCCACGTGCTCTGGGTTTGCATTTACTGTGAGTGTAAAGCTGGCGTGTCAGCCGGTCCCTGCTACTAATGGTGGCCTGCTTTTCCTTCCAGGTGGCCCACGAGCACCAACGAGAAAGCAGAGAGTGATAACTGGGACGCGTGGGCAGCCCAGCCCTCTCTCACTGTGCCAAGTGCTGGCCAGTTACGGCAGAGATCGGCCTTTACCCCAGCCACGGCCACTGGCTCCTCGCCGTCGCCTGTCTTAGGCCAGGTAAAAACAGCGGGGGGCGTGTTAAGGCCTGGCGTGCTCTGGTGTCTCAAGAAACACAGCAGATGCTTGTTGACGTGTCGCTTGGACATAAGTCTCAGTGTCTGTGTCTGAGGCAGAGCGGGATCCAATTCACATTTCCTGGTGACCTTTAAGGAGCCTGGAGTAGGTGGTGCAAGTGAAAGCTCCAAGGAGGCTCTGCTCCCACTGGGGGAAGGGGTGGGTCAGGGCAGCTTGGCTGAAGAAGTGGCATTTGAACTGCACCTCCAGCAGTGGGGAAGGTGGCACTTAGGAAGTGGAGAGGACTGGCATGTCAGGCCGAGTGCTATAGGGAGAGGCAGGAAATTGGAGTGTGTTTAGAGAGCATCGGGGGTCGGTCCACTTGGCTAGCCCGCTGAGTATGCGTGGGCAGAGACAGGCTCACTGCAGGTGAACGGGAAGCTTTCCACGCCCTTCTCAGAGGGAGTGATTTCTGGAAGGACAGAGGTGATTATTCTGAATGTTTCCACTTTTATTTACTACAGTAAAGATAAGGGGATGAAATTTCTATCATCAGTCAAACCAAGGGCAGATGCCCACCTGGCAGCCCTGGGGCCAGCACCATTTCCAACCCGAGGACAGCTGGGTTGCGCTTGTGCGCTGGCAGGTTCCGGGGGCACACGAGGGCCGCGATGCCAGTTAGAGGACAGGGTCGTGAAAGGGCCTGTGGGAGCAGAAAGAGAGGCGAGAGGTCTGGGACTGAGAAGAGCCGACCTGAAGAAGAAACTGTTTCCTCGTGGGAGCGGAGCCTTGGTTTTAGGTGGGCTATGTTTCAAGTGGAAGGGACACATCCACAGAGGTGAGGAAGAGCCAGGCCATGGGGACGAGCTCCTAAGGAAACATGCTCCTCAGGAGCTCTCTGAGGGAGAAAGAATGTGGGGAGAAAGTGGGAACGCACAGGGCATGTGCATCCTGTGACCTGGAAGCAAAGGAGCAGCCCTCGCCTGGCTGGAGGAGCTGCTCCCCTCGGTCCATCCTGGCTCAGCAGCTAGTGCTCGTCTCAGCCTCTGCAGCAAGGAGAGCCGGGGAGGAGGGGCTGGGCCCAGAGAGGCGTGGCGGTGCTCCCGGTGTTGGAGGTGGTGGTCTGTGGAGGCGGTGGCCGGGGGCACAGGAGAGACCATTTGGCAGGGGAAGGCAGATGGCACGGGGTGGGGGGAGAGGAAGGGATTAGTGAGAAAGTGGAAAGATGCCTGAGAGAAAAGAAGGAGCGGAGTGGAGGGAGGGCTCCGAGGAAGGCAGGAGCCAAGCAAGTTGCCAGGGGAGAGAGGAAGTGAGAAGTCAAATGTCAGAGAACAGCCTCAGTGTCGGGGAAGCAACATGCACAGCTCAGAGGAGAAGAGGATTTTCTTCTGGAAGAGGCGGTGAAGAGAGTTCGGAGAAGGGTAAAGGAGGGCAGTTGAGGCTGAGCTCTGTCCTCAAGACCTGCACCGTGCAGCATGCAAGTCGCAGTCCTTCAAAGAAGAGCGCAGAATTGCTTGACTGAGTTTAACCTGAATCTCTAGCTGGTCCTTGCACGCCATCTTAGCTTTTCCCAGTGACACTTCACAGCTGGGCAATGGGCACAGCCGGGCACGGGGCACAGCCAGGCATGGGGCAATAAGCTACCCTACGTTCTGTCTGTCACTCAGAGCAACACCAGGGATAGATCGGATGACATTTCAAAGCAGCTCTCTGAGGAAAGTCTACTTTACAGATGTGGAAACCAAGGCCTAGAGAAATTCAACAATTGCCCAAGGTCACAAAATTATCAAGGGACACATTTGAGATTCAGACTTGGAGCCCATGTTCTGACTGACCCAGGTTGGGTTATTCAGGCACATCCGTGTGGGAAGATGGTTGAGGCGGGCAGGATTTCTCAGGGCGAGAGACTCTGAAATACCAGTGGGGGCCCAGTGGAAGTGTCTCACCCTCGCGTCCATTCTTGGTAGAAAAATAAATGGAATGGCCAAGAGGTCGGAAGCACAGAAGACCAGAAGACCTGTGAGCACCAGGTGTGGGTGCCCCGCTAGTGGGCGGGGGGATGGAAGGCCAAGACCATCTGCGCTGGCAGCCTCCTGAGTCCCAGGACTTGAGGGGGTGTAGAGTCCAAATGAAAGGCACCAGGGATGCTGTAGGCTCAAGAAGGTGAGAACCGCAGAGGCCAGAATTCAGAAATGATCACCATGGATGCTGAAGCTATTTGACCCACCTTAAGTTCTTTTGTCAGGCGTCACCATAATTCAATGTCAATATGCAAATGCCTCCTACAGGCAAGTACAAGTGGTTCCTGAACTGTGTTGGGGCATTAGTCTCGCCTCCTGTTCACGTACCAACAGGATTGAACGTTGACATTGTTGTACTTTTTAGCAATGTTTTAAGATATAGGAATGGTTTTATGTTACAGCTTTTGGAAAAATAATAAATGCTTCCTCCTGCCTTTCCAGCCTCTGTTCCTCCTTCATCCCTCCGTGAGCCTAGGCTACACCCACCCCTGGATTGCGCTCCTCCTCCTGGATCCTTGGCCTGTGCTGTGCCCTCGGCCTGGCGTGCCCTTCCTCCGAAGCCTTAGCTACCAAAACCTCCCTCGTCCTTCAAGGCCCAACCCATATGCTGCCTCCACTGTGCAGTTGTCCCCATCGCCCTTGGGCAGAGCTAACCCCTCTTTTCTCTCTGTCCCCAGAGTGCCTGGGGGGGACCTCTTCTTGGTGTATTTCATTCTGCTGGGTGGTAGACATGGCTGTCTGGATCTCTTTCCCCATGAATTGTGATCTTTGCTACTAATAGCAGACAGTTGCATTTTCTAATCCTTTATGTTTAATAATAAAGTGTCTTATCCAAGTGATTTTGGGGAGATAGAGATGGTGTTTTCTTCATCTCTCGTGACCCCCCAGTGCCTTGCACGTAGATGTACCGTCAGTGTTGCCAAGTAAACCCCTGTCTTTCTGAAAAGGAACTGGACACAGTCCAATCCGGGCATAGTTCCTTTTCCTTTGAGGTGTCTTAAGATTTCTGCTCCAGTATTAATCTTCCACTGAGCTTCCAGATCAGATTGGAAACAGGCAGTGTGGGTGGGGTAGGGGGGCCCTGGTAACTTGGGCATTAAAGGAACCGGGTGCTGGAGTCAGTGTGACCTCCTGGCTGGTTTCTATGGGGAGTTCTGGGCGGCCCTGTGCTCAGACTGGCAGGCTTTCACCTCTGCCTGCGGAAATACACCTGACCCTTCAGCAGCTGGGCTTGGAGGGCACAGGTCTTCTTCCATGCAGGTTTTTGTCAGTTAATATATTGGAAATTTTTTTTTTTTTTTGAGATTGGCAACAATTTGAAAAAACTTGCAAACTGCATGACCTAGAAATACCCTCCAAATTAAAAGCTACCTTTATCCTGAATGCATAAAATACATGCAGCTAAATCTGTTTTATCATTTCCTACCTTAAAAAACACACCTCTATTATAAAAAGTTCAAATCTATCAAAACGCACCCTGCTACTGTGAGGTTGTACGCACTGGCATCTGCCGTGGACAGAAGTGTAAACAGCCCAGCAGCCAGGCTTCCGGTCACCCGCAGCCTGTCAGCAGTTAAGTTCTTGCAGAAGCAAAGGTTGTACGTGGGTTTTCCACGGCTTGGGACTGGGGCCCTTCACTTCCCTGTGGGTCAAGGGTCAATTGTCAACAGTTGTGGAGCACATTGGCCCCTGCTGTCACAGGCCCCGCTGAGGTGTGCATGCGCGTGCGTGTTAGAGAGGACGTGCCCCCTTTTGTGCCCCTCGAAGTAACGCAAGGTCGTTTGTGTTATTCCCACAAGGGTGAGAAGGTGGAGGGGCTACAAGCACAAGCGCTGTATCCCTGGAGAGCCAAAAAAGACAACCATTTAAATTTTAACAAAAACGATGTCATCACCGTGCTGGAACAGCAAGACATGTGGTGGTTTGGAGAAGTTCAAGGTCAGAAGGGTTGGTTCCCCAAGTCTTACGTGAAACTCATATCAGGGCCCATAAGGAAATCAACCAGGTATTTTTGCATTTATCTGCTTCTATGAGATGAGAATGCTGTTACGCATTAGATGATTGTTTGCTCTAGTTAAGATTTGCAGACAGGAGCTACAGATTATTCTGTTGTCTGCAAAATTTAGTGTAGCAGGTCAGCAAGAAGGGAGCCGCTTACAGACCCAAATGATCATTTTTTCTTCCCTGGGGGAAGTCTCTCGGTGTGGGGTTTTTTTTTTTTTTTTTTTTTTTTTTTTCATTGGCTTTGCAAGAGAGACTCCCACTTGAGACCTGGAACACTCTTGTGGGTTTATTGGTGATTATGCCGTTCTTCATGCTTAGCCCCCAGTACTGTGCCAGGAATTTAGAAGCCCAGAGCAACTGGGGAAACAATCAGAAGAAGGAATTATCTTTTTCATTAGGGACTGTTACACATGGCACCTTAACTAGGTGGTTGTGTAATTACCCCAACGTGTTCGAAACACATTATGAACCTTACAAAGGTACCAACGGCAGGAACACTGATGAGCATCCATCAGTCATGCTTTGAAACAGATCAGCCCTTAGGCTGTGTACCCAGCATCGTGAGGTCTGAAAACAGGAATGTGAGCTTAGAATCACCCTTCTTGCACCTCATTGTCCATTTCAGCTTAGCCAAGGGCAGCTATTTCAGCTGTAGATGGTTTAAAATTTTAAATGTTAAACCGTTTTAAAAGTGAAAAATCAATGTCGGCTGTACTATTTAAGATAAAAATTAAAATGCTTCCTCCCCTTCCCTTTCTTTCAGCATGGATTCTGGCTCCTCAGAAAGTCCTGCTAGTGTAAAGAGAGTAGCTTCCCCAGCAGCCAAGCCAGCTGTTTCCGGAGAAGGTGAGAACCTGAGTCCAACTGTGTTCTTTGCACGGGGCGAGCAGGGATGAACTAGGCAAGGTGAATGCTGGACCAAGATCAGATTTCATTTTAAAAGCGACTGCATCAATTTAGCTTCAGGATACTAAGCTGTAAGGTAAAATGAAAATTGAGCTCTTTACAAAATCAAAGTACTTTGAGGAGACTTTCAAAATACTGTCACATAGATTGATTTTAAAAACTGAATTTTCCAGTAGTTGATTATGCACCCTTTGACTTATCAAAGAGGCCCATTGACGTCACTGGGGATCCAGTTTTCTGAACCTCTTCATAGCTAATTGTGGACACTGCTTTCCCTAATATCACCTATTCTTCTCTGAGTTACAGATAAGTGCTTTGTTTCAAAACCATAACCACACAGTCTCGAAAAGCTGCCACAGCAGCCTTGGTGCCATCTGCACAGCCCAAACGAAGCAGAAGTTCAGTTCCTATGTTCCCAATAAATACCCTAAGCAGATTATTTAGGCCTGCAAATTTCGTTTTGAGTGTTTATGACACAATTAATTGCTTTATTTCCTGGACTTTACGTTGTATCATGGTCCCAAGGACTATATCCTGATACATGGCATGGATTTAAAAATGAACAAACCCACATCATTGCTGCTCTAACGGTGGGAATTTCTGTCTTTTCTCCATTCACTTGAGTCTTTATAACACTAGGAGCAGAGCGCTGCCAGGGGCAGACAGGCTTTGCTGGAGAAGTCTGAGCAGTGTTTGTAGCTAGCAGATGGCCACCCAATTATATAGTAAGTTTTCATGGGTTCCTTGAATAAACTATGTGAACAGAGAATGTTTTATTTAATTTGTGTGCCATTATGAGATGGTTGCATTCTTAAGAAACCTTGCCTCCTGAGAAAGAAAAACATTAGAACCGTTTCCCTGCATGGATACATCAAGGATTAAGATATAATGGTATTTCAGACTCGCAAAGTTACTTTTTCAAGAGGAATTTTAGAAAGTAAAAAAAAAAATTTTTAGTTTATCGGTGTATCTCTAAAACCTTGTCCTCACTAAACAGATCTAGCATTTTATTGCATGCAGAGTTTGCTCTTACGCCCCCCCCCAACCAATCTTTAGCTTAGCTATTCATGCTTTCTTATTTTAATGACTTTTGTATCCTCTGCTAGGAGAACAAGGCCAAAAGCACCTTTAAAAACAGCACCTGCATTCTGTCGCATAAGGCAAATTATGAGCTCTCCCCGCCCCAAAATTCAGTTCAGCTCATTGGAAGGGTGTGTGTGTGTGTATGTGTGTGTAAGGGGCTGTTCTTGTTTCCCTTTGGCCTCGTCTCCTGGTTATTGACGGAGGCTGAAAGCAGTGAGCAATCTCCTCTAACAGCAGGGCTGATGAGTATTGATTTGTTTTGAAATATATACAGGGGCCTCAACATTTGAGGCCCCATAAATAGATCACAGGTGACCCACACACATCCTTAAAACGGGACCACAAAAGAGAGTTAAATTCTAGTTTTAGTGGACATTTATTCCATCCATTTTGAAATGACTCAGCGTTAGAAATATTAGGAAAGATAACTGGCTTTCCCAAGCACTGTGGGGGAGGACATTGGCATTTGGAATTCTGAGAAAAGCTGTTGGCAGCTATTGAGCTGCTTATTAATACTGTGTTAGGCACAATCAAGATTAAAATTAGACCATAAATGAAATTAAAGGTTAAATAGGCAGCTCTTCAAGCCTACGCTTGGGCCCAGTCAGTGCCCTCTGTTAAATGTCCTGTGAAGGGGGTCTGAGGAGTGTGGGGGCCCCTGTATCCACCCTCCCATCTCTGGGAATCACTGGATCCCGCGCTGGCCTCACAGAGCTGTGTGCCCAGCAGGGCAAGTCCAGTTGCAGCCTTTCCAGTCCCCTGTGATCTTATTCTGCAGGCATAAGTTCAGCCAGAGTTCATGCTTCTTAAGTATTTTGAAAGTTACTTCGAACTTTGGATTCATTTTAAAGACAGTAGCTTTAAAGTGTAGGAAATCTCAGGGCAAGTTTGAATTGCCGAGGACCCTGTCTTAAATGGCCAAACATGAGCTTGGGAACCAGTGAAAAGGGAACAGTGAAAAGGGAAGGGTCGGAAGATTGAGAAATCAGGAAAAGGGATATATTCACAGGAATGTCCTTGTGAAAGTGCCCGACTCTGTTTTCCTTGTGTGGGAACTCAGTTTCCAGTTTTAACTGTGAAGGTGTGTGTTACTAGCGGCACAGGGCAAAGACAGAGAGGCTTCTGTCCTCCCTGGCCCACTGGATCACGCTGTGTTTGGTGTGGGTTCCAGCACTGTCCCTGTGGTTAGTCACAGTGGCCTCAGCCTGGGGGTCAGCACCCCCAGAGGTGACACAGCCCCACAGGGAGTCCCTCACATTATCGTGTTGCCCACTAGCGTGAGTGTTGGTGGGTGGTGTGTGTGTGTGCGTGTGCGCGCGTGTGTGTGTGTGTTTGTATGTATGTTTATTTTAGCTTTTGTTAGGCCTCCTGCAGAGGCTCCTGTAATTAACCAAAGGATCTCTTCCTTCTACATTTCAGCCCTAACTAACATTAGACTCTGCATGGAAGGACTATTCTCTGAAGTTTTAATGAAAAACACACATAAAAATGAACTTTTTGGGTCAATGGAGATTTATTTAAAATTTCTTTAAAAAAAAAAACATATAAAAGGCTTAAGATAAAAATGGAGGGAAATCTTTTATCCCAGTGTCTAGTGATCTTGCCGGAAGTATGGTATGGTTCTAAGCCTTAGTAAAAACAGCTGTTTATAATGAGAAAGAAAGATTTCCTCTGGAATGTACACCCTCCACATGCAAGACAGCAAAGAACATCAGTTCTTATCCTTTGAGATCAAATTGCATGAAAAATATGAGAGACTGATTTGTCATCTCAACTTGTTCAGAAAGACTTGGTCATTTTCTGGGATGGGGTGAACTCTGCCTTCCTCCTCAGTCCACTCTACCTGTTCATGCCCTTGAATGACAAGGAGATACCTGTTTTTAACTAAAGAATGTATATTTTATTTTGTGTTCTAGTAACTTCCTGCCATCTGTGCATGTGGCGCAATAGGACATGAGTTTGCACTCAGGCACTTGAGTCGTGTGGAATATGGCTGCTTTAATGTGCAGAAGGATTTACTAGAGCTTAAAGTTTCCTAAAACTGTGAGTTGGTGCTCTCAAAACTGACACACAGGTATTTGATCTGCACCAAAAGCCTGCCTGTAAGTGCATCTGCATCTAGCCCAGAGCTCAACCTGCCATCGCTACTCAGTAACTGGGAGTTAAAAGTAAACATAAACAGCATTTTTATTTAAAAAGGAAGCCCTGATGGGAAGCACAGATGTCTGTCGGTGCTCAGTGTTGGGGTTCTGTTCTGATGCCTGGTCTTCCCAAGAATGGTGTCCCTGCCTGCAGTGACTGAATTTTTATGTGCAGTTGGGGAATTTGGAGCCCAGCTGTTCCCCAACCCTGTATTTTATCCACGACTAGCCTTTCTCTTGAATAGATCTGATCCTAACTTCCTTATTCATAAATTTGCTTTTGCAAAAAGCTGTCTGGGAATTCTGTAAACAATCAAGCTCTCTCCATATCTCAATATTTCTCCCCACCAGAGTTTATTGCCATGTACACTTACGAGAGTTCTGAGCAAGGCGATTTAACCTTTCAGCAAGGGGATGTGATTTTGGTTACCAAGAAAGATGGTGACTGGTGGACAGGAACGGTGGGCGACAAGTCCGGAGTCTTCCCTTCTAACTATGTGAGGCTTAAAGATTCAGAGGTAAACCCACATTAACTGTCTCCTTTCCCTCTTTGTCCAGTGATTCCCTTTGTGGGGAGTCACAGTGTCTGAAGGTGGAACACTTCGTTGGGTTTTGCTAAGTTCTGGAACGTGACAGCAAATATAGTATGACCTGTAATTGTTTGCACTTGTCATTCGGTGCTACAGGGTGAGCCTGGACGTCCACCCCGTCCAGCCCCCCCGCCCACCACCACCAGGAGACCTCCCTGGGGCCACGTGGAGGCTCCTGCATGTAACTGCCTTACGATTTGGGACAAACTTCCTTGATTCAGTCCTCCTGGTCGCTGATTTGAGATACCCCATGATAGGACCAGTGTGAGATTGTGCCCATGTTAACAAAAGTGTTTTGATAATACTGGCTTCTGCATATCGGGTAGTAGAGTGTTTTGGAAATTTATACTTTTGCCAACATCATAGGAAGACTCAAAGAGATAAGGCACATTTGACCAGGCCTTAGGAGCTCTGTTACTAGGGACTAAATTTGCCCTAAATGCTATTATCTGTATAAACTGGAAACAACCCCCATTGTAATAAATGGGGGGCTAAAATATCATTTGCAAGGTTAATGAAAGGGGATAGTTGGGCCTGCCCAAGTATGGTCTGCCCTGGCCAATTTCAAGGTAGTGGGGAAGTTCAGGGTGTCAATGTAATCATTTAACAGAGCCATTGCCCGTATATAAACCTGCAATAGGAACTGGCTTTTTTTTTTTTTTTTTTTTTTTGGTAAAGCGTAGGTAATCAACTCTAGTTACTGTCTTTATTCTCATACCTCCTGGCAGAGAGGAGAGGCAGGTAACAAGCACCCAAGGAGGTGTAGTCTTCCTGTGTAGTCAGGTGGATAAGCTCTCATGCACACTCTTTTAAATGCCAGGCAGAGGGTGTTGGGCCCATCTGCAAAGCCGAGGCCTGCAGACTTGTTGTTGGTGCCACTGGCTGGTGCTGCTGGTGTTCCCCGTTCTACCCTGGCTTCTCCCCTGTCCTGCCTAGGGACTGTTGTATTTGCTGGGTTTGTTTTTCTAGGGAGTGTCATTTTGGGTGGTGGCTTTTCTTTTTGCTTGCTGTGTTCTGGGGAGCAGCTCTCCGAGATCCCCTGGAGGGATTTGCTGTAAGTCTGCCTGCCTTGGGAATGTAGCCGGAAGAAAGTCCTTTTTCCTAGGGAGATCTCTGCAGACCTGGGGAGGGAAAAATGAAGCTCCTGTCCTGCCAGTCAGTCGGAGCCTGATGGGGGTGAGGGAAAATTACACTCGATGTTTACTGCTGTGCACAAGCCATGCTTAAAGTGACTTTTACCTTTTGGATCAGTTAAAACCCCAAAATTATTGCTTACAGTATATTTTAATAATTTATAGCTCCCTACTAGAACATCCCAAGTCTTTAAGTTAAAAAAAAAAAAAAATACACTGACTTTTTTGTGAACTTAAACTGTGTTGTAAGGTGATTTCTTAACCACAGTCTTAAATTATTAGCCACAGAGCTAGCAGTGCTAAAGGTTTTGGACAAACATTCAGCTACATTATTTCATAATAATGAAGAAAAAGAAGTCTCCTCTTTCCTCCTACTTGGACATAGAAATCAAGGAAAATATCCTGTGAAATTTATAAACCTAACCCAGCCTCAGATACAGGATTGCCCTGCGGGCTTGGGAGAGGTTGTCCAGTCCTCAATACTTCTATGAGAAGGGCTGGCTCTTAGCCTGGGGCAGCTTTTCTACTATATTTCTGAGGGGTGCTGGGCCAGATCTGGTCTTCCCAGGAGGTCTTAGCTTGTAGTGCTGGCTGTGGCATTTAAAAGGGAGCATACTGAAGCTTCTCGATTGCCAGTTGCTTTGTTCTTTTCATGGAATACAGGGAGTGTATTGCTAGCTTGCACTGGGAAAGTCACAGATCAGCTGGAATCTTCTTTCATTGGTATTCCTTTATTTTGATACACAGCCTATAAAAATAACAAGGAGATTTGTATTGTGCAGCTCTGTTTGTATAATACAGAAATCATGCTCCGAGTCAAAATTTTAACTCAGACTTTCCCTGATAAATGGTTATTAAATTTCAATAACCAAAACAAAAGAACTCTGATAAGTTGTGTTCCTGGTAGATAAATTACATGCTTTTATTCTTACAGCACTCTCATTTAGTTTATTAAGCTTTTGGCTTTGTTTTCATTGGAATGCTTCATTTACTGCAAGATGGGGACTCATGGGTGAAAATTAATTTAGAAGAAAGCACTTTGTAACGACAGACGAGTCTGGCCCCTGTCCTGACTCTCAAGGTCTCTGTTGATTTACCAGCTGGTTTAAAATTTCACGTGTGTCCATGAGAAGAATTCAGGCCCAGGGGTTCTGGGAGCTCTTCATAGTTGGGGGAAAATATGGTTTGCTCTTGTGTGATGCTCCCAGCCTGGGTGGAAGTCAAGCCATTTCAGTGTCTCAACACTGTAGACTTGGGTGAAGCAGACTCTTCAGGCAGAGGGTGAGTGAGGGGGAAGGGTGCTGGAATCGTCACTGTCCTATTGCAGTCTCTGGAAAGAAAAAAGTGCTAAAGCCAGTGTAGAAAAACACTACTATTTTAATGTATCAAAAACTCTGGGTATTGCAGTCTGCACTTTCTGTGTGTGTGAACCAGTCCCTGATGAACCATTTGGACATAAGGCATCAGCTTAGCGTTTAGGACGGAGACTCACTTGTCCCAGGGTGCACCCAGCTGGATCTGACCGGGGCAGAGTCTGCCTGGGTCCTGCAGTGCCATGTACTTGGCTACTTTGCCTCCACGGAAGAGAGTCCAAGCAATGTGTGTTCAGTACTTATTTGTCCCTTGTTTTCCTGCTCGACACCCTCATGCCGGGAGATACGATGTGACTGTGTTTGCCCAGAACGAGAAGGGGGATGTAGGGGCTCCAGCGGGTTTGTGTCATCGTTGATCGTTTTTTAAGTTGCATGACCAAAACTCTGCAGTATGCAAATGAGACCTTTTGCTCTGTTTTAAGGGCTCTGGAACTGCTGGGAAAACAGGGAGTTTAGGAAAAAAACCTGGTAAGTTACAAACCCTGATGCTTATTTTTCTCAATGTTTTGAATGTAATTGCTAGCTGCTCCCAATCTTTGTTTATCAAGACCTGAAGCCTAAGAAAAGAAAAACAGCATATGAGTCTTTGCTAAGAGCAGTTGGAGGAGAGCCTTTCCTTGGGTCCGCTCTGATGTGTACACGGCGATGAAACCTGGCTGTCACTTCACCACAGGGAGCAGGGACACCACCAGACAGAGCTCTCTTGGTTGTGAGGAGGTGGTTCAGATGGTGGGGCACTGTAATGCCTGGAGCTGTCAGCTTTGGGTTCGGCGGCTATGTTACGTTCAGGAAGCTCTGACAGCACATTCCATTTGGGACAGAAATAATGGAGGTGACTCAGGAGCAACAGCTCTAACCAGCGTGTGGGCCCCGGAAATATAGACGCCTTTGGGTGGTTTTCCTCAGGTGCACATTGACGGGATAAAATTATAGTCATCCCTCTGAATTCAGAGTGCCTTAGTTTATTTAAACAAAACCACATTTTCTCTAAGTAGCAGCCTGGAAGGAGCAAGCAGATGTGGAAGGGTAGGGTCGCGGTGGGCTGTTGTCTACTCGGTGGTGGCAGCTCTGTTCCTCTTACAGCCTTAGGAGACTGCATCTTGGAAGAGGACTCGCCACCACCTGAGGGGTTTGTGTCTCTGTGGTGCTGAAATAGGTTTCCAGGTTGATGTGGGATTTTAGTCAGACTCAAGGCTGGATGGCCTGGGTCAGATCTCTGCTTTAACTGGGAGCAGTCAACGTTTTGAATTGTCATTCAGAAGGGCCCAGGTGGACTTGAGTGAAAAACCAGCAAGCAGCTCAGAAACACAAAAGGCAGAGAAGAAGCCCCGGGCAGATCACCGGCCAGGGGTGCTGGTCTAGAGGAGCAGGAACGTCGGAGGCCTAATAAGACACTAATTTGGACTTTGTTTCTCCACACGGAAATGCTTGGGATCTAGAACTAGTCCTCGGTGTGCAGGGAGGACTCTTCTTCCTAGCTGGGCAGGGCCGGGGTGTATGTGAACTGGATCTTTCTTGCTTCCCTCAGCTTGTGGAACACATGGCGCTCCTAGCTGGGCAGCCACTGCTCACAGAGCAGGGTGATGGGGCTTGCTGATGGGCCTCTTAGAGAATTAGGAAATACTGTCAGAAGATGAAGCTTATACCTTTCCTTCCTGCCTTCCGTCTTCCTTCCCTTCTCCCTCTTTCCCTCCCTCCCTGCAGTCCTAATTTTGTCCTCTCTCAAGAACCACTGATGGGGAGACAGTGTAGAACAGAACAGTTTGCTCTGTGTTGCTCCTGGAAGTGCAGGAGCGGCCACCCCAGATATGTCAGGGTCAGTCAGAGAAGGATTTTGTCTTTTCATACTCGACCTCCGGTGCCAGTAGAAATGCCCTTTTCAGAGCCTGGTCTGTGGTGCTGCTGGTATTTTCCCGTGAGATTTTTAACATTCAAGAAAAGTGCAGAACTGTTTATATCTTTTCCTGTGCTGAATGGTAGTTTTTGTTGTTGGGTTGTGGGGTTTTTGATTTTTTTTTTTTTTTTTTTGGTATAAAATTCCCTGCTTAACCCCAGGTTCCTCCTCTAACTTGAAATAAAAAGACGCAAACGTGCACCGGTCTGATTTCTACCCAATATTCAGGCATCAGCCTCCAATTGTGAGCCGCCCAGAAAATGGCCTAGGGCAGCGGGGCTGTGGGAAGCGAGATACAAAAGTCAGGTGGTGCCTTCTCCGGCTGCTTCTGGAGCAGAATTTCTCTTTACTGTACTTGCGGGTGGGAAGCTTCACGTTACTCCATTACTCATGTAACCGACACCGAGTGTTACTGTGTGGCCAGCACCGTGCTGGGGGCGGAGGGAAAGCAGGGGGCCCGGGTCTTGGCATCAGGGTGTTCACGGTATTTGTAGCAGGGGCTGTGACCAGGGTGGGGAGCACACTGGGGGGAAGGAGGAGCACTTCATGGAGGGAAGCTGGTAAGTAAATCGGTTCTGAGAGATGAGGGAGTCCTTAAGCAGACTGGGTGGCCCCCTGAGATCGGCCACATCCTGGAAGCCGGGTGGGGGTGGGGGCAGCCATGAGCCTTACTCAATTAGCAGAAAACCAGCCCAGGCCAGCCACTCTGAGGATGTTCATCTGTGAGCCAGGGAGTAGCTGAGTCTCCTTGGGGCCACCTCCTCCCGACGTGACCACGCCCGTGATGTTTGCTCTTGTTTTTCAGAAATCGCGCAGGTCATTGCCTCCTATACCGCCACCGGCCCCGAGCAGCTGACCCTGGCCCCTGGTCAGCTGATTTTGATCCGAAAAAAGAACCCAGGTGGATGGTGGGAAGGAGAGCTGCAAGTTAGTGTCTTTTTCATTTGTTGAGTAGTCTGTGTCCTGATTTGAATCTGCAAAACCTCAGAGGGACAGTGTTTGCAAAGTCAAGGAACTGCACGTGGCCTGAGTCTGGTGTTTGGATGGCATGAGATTCTGCGTGATCTGACCCTGTATGATTCCTAAGCTGCAGACAGCAGGTCGCAGGCCTTTGGGAGCTACAGATTCTTCTGAAGGTTGATCTGAATCTGTTCCTAAGTCAGAAATGCATGTCGGGACAGTGCTGCCCGCCCGAGTCTCCCATACATGTCATGGACCCCGCGCTGTCAGTCAATGGCTTTGTGAGACGTGGTGCAAGAGCAGATGGTTGTTTCCAAAGCCACATCTGTACATCCAGTGTTTTTCCTCCCTGTGTGTGCGCACTTGTATATGCTTAGTTTACCCTTTGTGGAGGCCAGCCTTGGACAAAGAGGGGCAGGCCTATATGGTGGTGAGTGGGAGCAGCACAGCCCCTTGCTACGCACACAGGGCAGCCAGCTCAGAAGGATGGTGCCAGCCGTGTGGGTGCGAGCCGTGCGGGTGTTGAGTTGCTGTGCGTGTGAGAGCTTCTGATGCTTTGCACAGTTTCTCTCATTGTAGGTAAGATTGCCATGAGCTCTGTGTGCTGGCCTGCAGAGAGTGCAGGGGTGGCGAATAGTCTCAATGAACATGGGGGATCTTGTGAATGGGTGGCTGCAATCATTGGCAAATTCACTGTGAAAATAAAAGCTTCACACTTTGAGCCCAGCGTGTGAAGTCTGTGAGCCCACAAGGAGAGTGACAGTGGATCTGTAGTCTCCGGGTCACCTGGGGTGGCTACTGGGCAGACTGGCAGGGGAGAGGCCAGAGGCAGGTGGCACAAGTTTCCTTTGTTTTATTCCTTTTAGGGTAGGTGATGATGCTCCTGGCTTAACATTCAAGTTACAAAAGGGGATACAGATGCTTCTTCCCACCCTGTCACCAATAGCAACTGTTTTTGTGAGGGCCTTGTTTCTAGAGGTTGTGCAGGCATGTGTGTGCCGGCACACGTGTGAGCTACTCCAAGTTCTCTGTTGCTGTGCCATGCAGGTCAGTCATGGCCTTCTCTCGATCCCCACAAAGCCTCCCCGGTCCTGGGAATTGTCCCATAGTCGTCAGTCTTGACTCTGCAGTTTCAAGTTCCTCCGTGCCATGTACAGTTGATTGCCAACACCTGGCCTGTAGTCACTCAGTAAATGAGTCTTGTTTCAAATTAGGTGGCAGTGAAGGAGAAGGGAATGAATGAAAAATGTGGTGGTAGCCACCCCACAGGCCCTCTGGTTTGGGGGAACACTGTGAAGTTGAGACTCCTGTTCTCAGTACACTTGCATGCTTGTTGTTGTGTTTTTCTGATTGTTATAAGAATAATGGAGACGAGTGTGAATCTCGATGGCCACTAACTGGCCTGTAACCTTGGGACTGGCTGTTGACTCTTTAGCCTCACTTTCTGCATCTGGGAAGTGGGAGCCATGAGAGTATTATCTTTCTGGAATTGTGGTGAAAAATACACAGATGTGCTTAGCACAGGGCCTGGCTCATAGAGCGCTCGGTAAATGTTGATTATCATGTTAACCGCTGTTGTTATTGTTACGTTATTAGTCCAGAGCCTGCTGCGGAGGCCTTCTGCTTTGCAGTTGTACATAAGCTCCATGAAGTGCTCTGTGACAATGCAAGCTGTCCTGTGAGAACATGGATGCTGTAAACATTTTGATGTGATTATTTTCTTACTAGGCACGTGGAAAAAAGCGCCAGATAGGCTGGTTCCCGGCTAATTACGTAAAACTTCTAAGCCCTGGGACGAGCAAAATTACTCCAACGGAGCCAGCCAAGCCCACGGCGTTCCCAGCAGGTAGGCAGCCCGCAGTCTGCATTCGGGAAGGGGCCGGCAGGGCACCTGGGTCTTCCCACTAGTCCCCTCTCGAAGAATCTTAGGTAGTCTTTTGCACTTGCTGTCAGGGGCTTTCACACTTGTCAGGATGGACACCCCGCTCCTGGGGGGTGGAACATGGTTTTCAGAGGGCCCCGTAGCTACGCCGCCTCGCCTGGCCGGGCACAACAGGGCCCTTGTTGGACCGCTCCTCATAAAGGACTCAAGAATGCCGCAGCATTAAAGCCGGAGTTTTCTCTTGATTTCCTTCCAGCTATTTAAATTGGGGCTTGGGCTAGGGGGCAAAGGGACAAAAAGGGATCCCTAAAAATAAATGGCTGGGGTTTCACTAGGTCAGGAGCTGGCGGCCAGGGCGGGGGAGTGGGGGGTGCCGTTGGTTGTCATGTGTGTCCCCCTGAAGCCTGAAATACTCCCCTGACCTTCCCTGAGGACAGAGGGGCTTTGCGCAGGATGCTGCCCACCCTCCTAGAGATGCGGCGGGACCAGGCCCTGCAGCTGGGCCTGTGGGCCTGTTCTGACTGGACAGACCAAATTAGACACTTCAGTGGCATCTGAGCTGGGGGAAGGGAGGGGAGCAGAGTTCTGTTTTCAGTCTTCAGGCCCTCCATTCTTGGGTGGCATTTGTGGAAAATGCAGACTTTGCCGTCCAGGACCTCATGGTTTAAATATCTGGGCTGTCCCTCCCCAGTTGAAGTAAGGTTAAAATTTGGCAGCCTTCGCAAGAAATGAAAGGATTGGCAAACTGTGACTGATTCCCAGCCCCAGCTGGGCCTCTGCCGTGTGCAGGCAGACGGGTGGGCTGCCAGCTGGATCTGCTGTCCCTGGGGAGGCCTGGCAGTGGGGCCTCTGTTAGCGAGTCCAACTCCTTCAGCAGGTTGGTTGTACCCCGACGCCATCTCTGGCCCATAAATCGTTTGCTGAAGTGATTGAATTTGCTGGAGAGCTTGAAAAGTCTAGCTCTATGTATGCTCATTGGTTAGGGAAGATTATTAGGGTGCAGGCTGACTGTGCAGATGCATCTGGAATATGGACATGCCAGGAACTGAGAACATTTTAACCTCGTAGATTCAAGGGAGAATGAGAAAAGAAAAATTGTTCTTGACGAAAAATTTCTTTCTTTGAGATAAAAACCTGAGACACAAAGATCCAGCAGAGTAAGATACTGATTTTACTTTTCACTGAGATCTGGAATTTGGGAGCACAGATAATAATTACCTTCCACCTTTAGGAAAAAAAGGGGGGCCTGTTCTGGCTTGAGGTCCCAAGGTGCATCTCTGCCCTGTGATGGCCAGTCTCAGAGTCGGCCTTTGAAAGGTCCCCCAGGTTCAGCTAGAAACCCTCCCGCCCGCAGCGCAGCCCTGACCACGGCTGACCCACACACGTGAGGAAGGGGAAGAGATGATAAAAACTAGAGCGGAGTGTGGCTTGTCCTGGTTTTGAAGCCCCCCCTCTCCCTCTGCGGCCCCCACCCTCCCTGCAGAACCCGCCAACGCGCCTCCCCTGACCTGTGCGCAGGCTCCCCCTCCCCTGGCCCGGGGCGAGACTCACCCACCCTGTCTCCGCAGTGTGCCAGGTGATCGGGATGTACGACTACACGGCCCAGAACGACGACGAGCTGGCCTTCAGCAAGGGTCAGCTCATCAACGTCCTCAACAAGGAGGACCCCGACTGGTGGAAGGGGGAGGCCAACGGACAAGTGGGGCTCTTCCCCTCCAACTACGTGAAGCTGACCACAGACATGGACCCCAGCCAGCAATGTAAGTGCCGCTGGTTCTCTTGCCTCTCCTCTTTGGTAGCGGACGGTGAAAGATGCAGCTTTGCCCCGATTCTGCCGAGCTTGGTTTGCAGAACTTAAGCCAGAGCGTTGCTGCACTCGCAACCGTCTCTTTGAAGACCTTCTGTAACGCAAGGTTTAGCTCATGGGGTTGTTGTTGTTTTTAATTTTTCCTTTTTTCTTTTCATTCCTTCTGTAGCATGCCCCTCCCTCCCCCTCCCTCCCCCCGCCCCCCCTCCCTCCCCCCACCTGTCCTTTTCCCTTTTTATTTTCTTTTGTAATCATTTTGGCACCATGCTGTTTACATGCCTGACTCATTTTCCTAGCTTGGATTTTGCTCATTGTTTTGTTTTGCTTATGTGTTGTTTTCCTCCTTTTTCTAGGAATCATATGTTGTCCATCCCCCCCTCAGACTTGAAAGTCCTCAAAGAGACCCACTATCCCATATCACTGCCCAGAGGGATGATGGGAGATGCAGCCTTGATCATGTGACTTCCAGCATGATCACCTACTGCCTTCTGAGTAGAAGAACCCACTGCAGAGCAGTTTACCTCATTTGACCTTAGTCGCATGTGATGGCAATGTCGAGTTACTACTTGCAGAGATAGAAGCAAAAATTACAAAAATACACAGGGTAGTGGGTCCTTTTGTGGCTTTCCTAGTGACTCAAATTGATTTCCCCCCACCTTTGCACAGGTGCTTTCAATAGTTTTAAAATTATTTTTAAATATATATATATATTTTAGCCTTTTAATAAAAAAAAATGAATAAATAACTTCTTTGCTATTTTGGTTTTGCAAAAAGACCCACTATCAAGGAATGCTGCATGTGCTATTAAAAAAAAAAAAATGTTCCAAATGTCCATAAATCTGAGACTCGATGTACTTTTTTCATTTTGTCCAGTGTTACCAACTAAATTGTGTAGTTTGGGTTTCCCGCGCCCGTTCTAGAAGTACAGAGGCGTTCAGTGAATCTGTTTAAAGACGTGTAGAACGAGCCCGATTAAATCGAAGGTGTTTTGTGCGTGTGTGTATCAGATGTACCTTGTCGAGCGTGTAATAACACATCCTGTACATAAGAAGCTAGTCCCCCCCCCCCCCCCCCCCCGCGGCAACAGCTGTTACCTGTACGATGCTCCGCCCCATCGCGGCCCTTTTATTTTGCACGGTGACCTTGTAGCCACGTGAGAAAGCACCTGTGTTTTTGTTCAGTCTCAGATTTATCTGGTTGAGTTGGTGTTTTCTGTTTGGGGGTTTCAATTTTGCGTGTGTTCATACCATACCCCAGTAGACCCCGCCGCCGAGGCGGGGACGATCGACAACATCTGCCATCTCTCTCTAGTCTCTGTTCCCCCAAGTGTTATTGCGGTTACTTTTCATGGAATGACATATTTTGAACAAGTGATTTTCTTGACAAGAAAGAATGTATAGAAGTCTCCCTGCAATTAATTTCCGATGTTTACATTTTTTAACTAGACTGTGGAATGTCTACAGACTGATACGAACCGGCGCTCACGGTCTGTGTATGTCCTAGCTGTGTTGTGGTAGCCGGAGCCCCGTCTGTCTTGTCAACACTAGTTGCAATCACTCAATAAAGACGCCCGTTGCTGCCGGCACGCAAGGCGGGGTCAGGGGAGGAAGCCTCGATGCGTCTAGCAGTTGTCCTAATGACTTCTTACCCCGGAGCTTCCTTCCGTCCCTCCTTGTCTCCCCGCGGAGCCCTGGGCTGGCGGGGGTGCAGCGCCCCCTGCTCACACCGTGCCGGGAGCGGGCGCCTCAGTGTTTTCATGGATCTGAATGTACCATATATAAATACATCAACCTGCGGCTTTAACAACTGTAATACAACCTTTTGGATTAGTCACGTGTATAGATAATTAAATTCTTCATATAAAAGTTAGACGGAAATGTCTCTGTGTCCTTGCTGTTGGAACCTGACAGTGGTGACGGGGCGCCAAAGAGACGCGGTCGGCGGGCGGCCTGCCACGGTGGGGGGCCACCGTGGGGTGGCGGCGACGGGGCGGGCGCGGCTTGAGCCAGACCGCATCCGATCCCGAGTCTTCTTTGAAACGGCCGCCCTGTCACCTGGCCACCCACCCTCCCATTCAGTGGGCGAACCGCGGCCCTTCTCCATGCTGGTTTGAAGCCTGGAACTGCCACGCTGCGTAGCGGGGATGATCGCATCGGCTCTGGGTGTGTTATCGAGACTGAGGGGGGTGTGGCTCGAATCGGGGCACAGAATATTTTTCTGAAACATGTAATAAGGGTCTGTTGAATATCCCCAAGCTAAGGTGGGCTGGGATGGGCCATGCACATCCTCCATACGCTGGCTCTCCCGTTTCTGCCTTGCGCCCCCCCAGTCTCATGGCTGCGGCCCTGAGAGGGAACCCGGGGTGCACGTCGATGAAGCTGGTAGCCATCTTGACCACGGCTGGCCTCTGTCCATGAACGTGGCTGATTGGTCCTCCCTGCCGATGAGTTGAAAAGTGATTTTCTTTGTCAATTCAGCGCAGGTTTTTTTCCCTTGGGGGGAGGAGGAGGGAACCACCAATCTGGGCCAGCCTGTCAGTCCTGGGGAGAGTGTGCGTCCCAGCCGGCCGAGGCAAGTCCTAATGGAAGGAACAAGCAGAAAAGCAGACCACTGCATGTAAGTCCCTGTGGTGTGTGGGGATGGGGTGCTGCAGGGAGGGTGTCCGAGAATACTCCGAGGAGAAAACTCTAAGTAGGCGCCAGGGGACGCTGGGAAGAGAAGTAGCTGTTTGAGGCAGGGATGCCAGGGCAGGCAGAGGCCTGGACGAGGGTGGAGAGATCTCATCACTTCCCCCGAGGCCCCCCTCGTGGAGCAACCATCGAGGCAACAAGCCCCCCTCTTGCCCAGGAGCCCCTCACGTGCAAAAACCAGTGTTTCTTCTCCAGCCTTGAGTTGGGCTGGAAGTCACACACTTGACAGGGTGGGTGATGGCTCATCTCGCCCTAACACCCTTTCTAGGTCACCCTTCCGGGCTCTCTTCTGGGTCTGTGAAGCTGACTCCGTTTGTGCCCCCAGGAAGCTCCTCTTTCCCCCCGACTCCATGTCCCCTTGATTGTAGAGTCGCCATCCCACCCAGTCTTTGACCAGAGGTTGTGCTGGCATCTGTGGGAAGAGGTCGGGGTGCTGCTACGCCCCCAACAATGCACAGGATAGCTCCCCACAACAAACAATGATCTGGCCACAGACTTGTCACCAGTACCAAGGTCGAGAAACCCTGGTGGCCGCCGTGGTCGTTCATCTGGTCACTCAGAGCCAAAAGGGGTCTCCCAGCCTCGTGGTCTGCTGAGTTTGCTGTTGAGCAAACTTAATCACTGATAAGCCCATACCTAGATCCGCCACTTAAAAAGTATGCCAGCATCTTGGTTTTATATTTTAAACATGACCTTGTTCTCCTTGATTACTCATACTTTGTAATTTGACACTAGCTTAACTACCTTAGTCAGGTTCTTGGAGAATTTAGTTAACAGGAGCTGACTGAAAGAGAGAGAAAGCATCTTCTAACAAAGTCGAAGTCGTGAAAGGAGACTAGGCATCTCCTTGGGCCCCAGAGTTTAAAGACAACAGGTGTTTTTTTTCTTAGAGCTGTTTATTAAATAAAGACGACCGGTCATTAAATCATTTAATTTCACAATTGTTGATCTGTCTGCGACCCTGCTCGCAGCTGAACTTTGAGCACAGTCTTGCTCTGGGGGCATGTGAACAGAGCACGGGGGAGATCCCCTCCACTTTGCAGCTCTGAATTGCTTACGAGGGCCAGCGGCCTCCCTGAGAGGCAGAGCAGGGCCTGGCGACGCAGGGACACAGGGTGGCTGCGTCTGCGTAGAGGCTGAAGCTGATCTGTAGAAGGATTCAGTCCTGCATGAAGATGCAGATTATCACACCGTTTCCTGTACAGTCCTGTCCACCCTTCCTCCGGACGGGGGTCCGGCCAGCCCAGTCCCCCGTAGCACGTGGTGACTACTGGGTTCCCAGCACCACCTTTCACTCCATCAAAAGAAAAACTTAGTAACACCAGCTTAGGGAGCTCCCTCCGCCACCATAGTAGGTTTACCTAGAGGAAATTTCCAGTCTTCCTATTTCTTATAAAACAGTAATTTTATGCAGTTCAACCTAATACAGTAGGTAACACCTGGCACGTAGTAGGTGCTCAGGATGCCTGTTACCGCATGGGTGAGATGCATGGTGGGAAGGAAGCACTGGGCCTCCAGTTCTTGGCAGGTGCGCTGTCCCCCTTGGGGAGGAAACCAAGATGCCTGCGCTTCCCTTCCCTTTAGAGGTGAGCGTCCCCCAGAGCGCCAGGGTTGTCGGAAGGGGCAGCTCCTGGAGTCTCAGTCATTTGTGGAAGGAGGCGCTAAGGACCAGGGGTGCCAGGGCCTGCACCGCAGCCTGGGGCCTAGAAGTCCCAGCCAGATCACCCTGGGAAGTGGGCCCTTCAAGTCAGTCAGTCCCGCTTCCTCGCAAGTTGCAAATCACTTCTGGGAGAAAGTAAATGTTCATTTTTTTCTTCTAGCAAAGTAATAGTTAAGCCAATTCATTCTTTTCACTTCCAAAACTACCCAATAAAATTTTGATGGAAACTACATGGAATGTCAAGGGTCTCCAAAATGCACAGAAAACAGCCCCTTCTTCAAAATGTCTGATACTTTGGATCGGCTGGGACAGGGAAACAAATTAAGGGCAAAGATCATAATAGCTTTATGGGGCTATTTCACTTTAGCCAGATTTTTCTTGGGCCCTTTGAGAACATCAGCATGAAAAACCAGCCTGCTGGACTGTTTCCTGGGGGGCAGTTACTCCATTTCAGGGGTGGGGGTCCCTCCATGTCTCGGGAACATTCCATTCTTTATATTGAAAACCCCCCAGGCGTTTTTAAATGATAGGACTTGATCCACAAAAATAGGATTTATTTGTTAAAAAAAAAAAATGAGAATTGGCAGATGAGCTTGTGTCCGTGCAGCCTCCTGTCAAGTGTGCTCCCTTCTCCTGTGTTGTCAGCGGGCTGGGTGTGGTGAGAGAGACCCGAGGGGGCCAGTGACGTTCAAGGTGATTTCAGCGCCTGCATCGGTATCTTGGTAACAGTGGGTTAAGGGAGAGGCCAGGCCACAGCCAGGAAGCAGATACATCGCACTCTAGAGAAGATGCTGGTCGGGCTGACAGCTGCGGTTTCCACATCTGCTTGGCACTCGGTAGCGAGTGAGGTTCCAGCCTCAACATAGGAAGTGACACTTCTTTGACCCAGCCGTCCTGTCTCAGCGCTGGAAGGAGCCCCCTGACGCCCTGGCCCTGGCTGGCCCGGGGAAGGGAGGGGCACTTGGAGCCGCCATTTCTTGCCCAGGAAGCCGTTTTCCGCAGAGTCCCCAGAGCGCCCCGGTTTCCCTCACGTGCCCCATCTGCCCTGCGCCCTCTCAGCCCACTACCCCGCAGTCATGCCAGCGCATCCACTTACTGCCTCTCCAGGAGAGGGGGAAGGCCCCGCGTGGGGCGGGCTGTGCAGGGGTGCTCCCTGGGTGCCCGGGTGAAGCGGGGGTCTGGGAGAAGGCACCGGCCCGCGTGGTGTGGCCGGGACCCTGCGAGTCTGGGAGCTGCTGGGACATCGCCACGGCTGCGCCCGCGCGCCCACGAGGCTCCTCGCATAGAACAGTCCTGCGTGTGCCGGGCCCGAGCCGCCCCTGCGCGGGAGCAGTGACCGCGGCCCGTGCACGACACACGGAGTCCCAGCTCCTCGCCCCGGGCCGCTCTCAGCCGGGCCTGCCGCCCTGGGGAGCCGCGGGAAGAGTTTCCTCCCCTTGAGCCTTTGCAGTGTACGCGCTCCAGATGCGGCTCAGCCGCCAGCCTTTGGCACCCGCCCGCGGGCAGAGCTCGCCGAGACGCGGGCTGCCGGGGTGGCCGCCCTCCCCGGCCCGGGGACACGCGTGGCGGGGGCTCCTCAGGGTTCAGCCCGGCGCCCGCCGGGGCACGTGTGCAGGTCCTAACACAGCTCGTCGCCAGGTCACTACGTTTTTCTTAGATGTTTGGAACATTTCATGTTCCCGTAGGCCGCTTGGGGTCTGGGGCAACAGAACTGCGCCCAGGGCTTTAGGTCAGGACGCCTCATAGGGCAGGAGTTCGGAGCGGGGGTTCAAATCCCAGCTCTGCTGCGTACGCGCGTGTGATGCTGGGGGAGTCCCTTCGCCTCGTTGTGCTCCTGCTTCCTCCATCACACGTTTCCCTTGTTGACCGCCCGCAGACACGGCCCCGCGGACGGCAGCTTCGTGGTAGTTGTTACTGGAGAGAAGAGGCACTTGGGGCTGGTCGGCGGGCACCACGCGTCCAGTCAGCTCTTCTGGTACGAGGCCCAGAGAGCTCGCGGGCTGCGTGCGTTTTAAAAACTTTTCAGGAAACATGTGTTTGCAGATTGGGGGTTTCAGGGAGAGGCTGGGCAGCTTTCCTCACAGCTTTCAAACATCTTATTCATCTGTGCACAAATGAGGACCCTTCTCTCCATGAGCAGGAGGCCCACCTCTGTGGAAGCAAGCAGCCCAGGCCCCCCCAAACGTGCGGTGACACCCCAAACACCGACCACTGCCTCGTCCTTAGATGTGAGAGCCGCCCCGTGTTTCATGCGCTGGCGGGCTGGGAACAGCCAGCAGAGCAAATGGAATGTTCGAGACTTTGAAGTGCCCTGTCTGTGGATGGGCCCATGCGAGCTGCACAATGATGTTCTCGTCACCGCACGCTGAGGCCTTGTGAGTGACCGCGCAGCTTGGCTAGGAGGCTCTCGTCCCTGGGGCTGCTTCCCCAAGGCGCCGTCTCTAGGGCAGCCACCCCCAGCGTTGCTTGAAGGCTCTGGGAGGTTAATCCTCTCCTGCCTCTCAGCCCACACCCCCAGACGCCTCTCCAGATTCAGGGCCCTGGGCTTTGGCCACCTCTGCTGTCTGTGGGCCTCCAGCGGTGGAGGCCCCCTCCTCTCAGGGATGTTGCCTGGGTGTTCTGAGCCCCCACCCGCTGGTCTGAATCCTCTGGAATGCGGCCTCCAGTGGGAACTTCACCCCGCCCCATCCTCGAGGGGCAGACGGAGGACTGCCAGCCTGTCCCTCCCTGTACACACCCCCGCCCCAGATGTGTCATGGGCTCAATATCTGGGGAGATTAGGAGGGGCTCGGCCTGCCAGCGGCTTCTATCCTCCCGCATGACAGTCATGGCTGAGCTCAGAGGAAAGCCACAGCCGAGGGCCGGAGACGCCTGCTCTCTGGAGCTGGGAGAGCGGGAGAGACAAGGAGCGGACAGATGAGCAAAAGCATTTCGGCCAGTGATGGAGGAACCGGGAGGATGACCGGGGGCCAGGGCTATAGCAGAGGGGTTGGCTGGGAAGGCCTCCAGGGAGAAGGCATGGGGTCGCGAGCCCACTGCAGAGACCAAGAACGTTCTGAACCCGAGGGGCAGGAAAGGCAAAGGCCCAGGTGACTGAGTTTCTCCTGCCCCTCCTGCCAGGTCCCGGCAGTCCTCAGCCGGCCTCTCCGCCAGACCTGCCCACCTCCCAGCCTCTTCGCTTCGCAGGCAGGAGCTGTGTTTAAAACCTCTTTCCTCTTGCTTGAAATCATGCAGGGGTTCCCAGGGCTCACGGCGTAGAAACCCAAATGTCATACTTGGTCTGCAAGGCCAAGGGCTGCCTGACCTGCTCTCTCTTCCCCCGCCCATCCAGCAGCCTCCCACCCCCTCTCTCTTCGTTTACATCTATCTGGGCTCAATTTTTAGTACAGCGGAGCTGTCACAACCTCTGGGGAGCCCCCCCGCACCCCCCACCCCGGCCTTTCCCCACCCCCAGCAGAGGATTTGCAGACCTTCCCTTTCCAACATGAAAGTGTGTTGTGTCCACAGGCCACGGGCCTCTCCAGGCTGTGGGAGGGGCCTTGAGCCTAAAGAAGGGGAGACTGAGGCTGGGCCCTCTGGAGCTGGTCTCCAGCATCCCCATCTGACCTTCTGTCTAGGTCTTTCTCCCACCTCTCCAGTCACTGAGCTGACCCCAGCAATGTCCAGGCTTCTGCTGCCTCGCGGTTTGCCAGCTGGCCCTCTAGCCCCTGCCTCCAAACCTCCTGATGGAAAGGGCCTCCGGGGTCCCTGGGCCCCACCCGGCCTCCTGGACCCACTCTGGGGAGGAAGCGAGGGGCGTGCAGAAGCATGGATGGAGCCTGCCCCCTCCGTGTGCCCCCATAGGTCAGTGACCCAAGCTCCGCGGCCAGGGCTCTGGGCTGCGCGTCCCGCAGGGGCGCTGTGGGGACTCGGGCATGTGCCCCCCTCACCCCTCCTATTGCAGCTTAGCAACCAGAACCTTCCCTCCAGGGCCTCGGTCTCCTCGCCACCCCCTCAGGCTCCCCCACTTGCGTCCGCCCTCCTCTGGGGCCTTCTCCAGCGCCTCCCCGAGCGGAGCTCCGGCCCCTCGCGGCGGGCGTGCGGGTGGAGATGCCCGCGCCGGGCACGAGTGCGCCTGCTCCCAGCAGACGGCGAGCCCTGGGGCAAGGCCGTGCCCCACGAAGACGTAGACGGCGACCTACGGCACTAATCCGTGGCCACGGTCCCTCCGGCCCGGCCGCGCCCGCCCGTCTGCCCCAGGAGCCCGGCTCTGCGGTCGCCCAGGCCATGTGGGTGGCGGCATCGCCCCCAGACTCCCTCCTTCCTCCCCAGCTCCCCTTGAGGAAAAGGCGGGTCCCAGCGCCCCTGTCCCTGCGGGGCCGCGCTCACCAGCATGAGGGTCCTCGTCGCGGGAATCGTGGCCCACCGTTCTCCCCAGCGCCCCCGCTGCGCTCTTCCCAGGTCGGCATTTGGTTTTCTGTGCCCGCGCTGGACCGGTAGCCGCGGGAGCAGGCCCGGGTGCCCGCAGTGGGCATGAGCGGCCAACGCCGTGGGCGCAGCTCGGCTGTCCCAGCGGGTCGGTTGGCCACGTTCGGAGAGAGCAGGACAGCGGGCTCTTCCCGGGCCCTGCGGAGGAGGCTCGGCTCGGCTGAGACGCTCCCTTGCCCCCTGGCCCACCCAGCGTCTGTCTGGCCCCCCGGGCCGGGGTTGCCCCAGGATCACTCAGCGTGGCCACCGGAAGCCCCGCCGGCCCCAGGCTGCAGCTGGCGCATCCTCCCAGCCAGGCTTCCGGAATGTACTGGGAGAGAAGCAGGTGTGGACAACCTCAGGTCTGCTCTGAAAATCTGGGGCTCCGTGTGATTCTCCGTCTCCCCAGGCATCATGAGCACAGGCGCTATTCCTGATGCGGGAGTCACCCCTGTCTCTGCACGCCCCTGTCCCCCCTAGGACGAGGGTGTTGAACGACGTGACCTACCGAGCCCCAGCCCTGGAGTTGGGGAGTCAGGGGGTGGCAGTGGAACCTCTGGGGCAGATGGCCATGAGGGCCCGGGAAGGGAGGGGTCGGCTCTGTGGTGCTGGCCCCCGAACCCCTGGCCCGAGGCGGGCAGGACTCAGGTCTGCAGCTGCGGGGTGCTCGGCCGCCTGAGGCTGCACGGGCCTAGTTCCTCACTCTCAGTCCCTTTTCACGCAGGTGTCCTGAGGCAGGCCGGCTCCTCTTCCACCCCACGCCACCCCGGACCAGGTGCCGGGGGCACTCAGAGCTGCCTGGGCCTTGGCAAACACGCCCAGTCCTACCGGGGAGCTGGCTGTGATTCTCCTGGGGCCCGGCGGGGCCCCAGGCTCTTCCAAAGCTCTTCAGGTGATTGTCACGTGCAGCTGAGCTCCAGGGTCGCGGCCCTCAGCCCCGCCCTGCTGGGCATCACCCAGCTGAATACAGCCCAGAGCTTCCCTAGCGCAGCAGCCAGAGTCAAAACACAGACACCTGCCTGCAGTGAAAGCTCCCTTGACAGTCCCCCCATTCATCTGCTGACACCCCAACACCCAGGATCTCAGGATGTCCCTGTACTTGGAGACGGGGCGCGAAAAGAGGCTGAGCGTGGGCCCTGATGCCCTCCGACTGGCACCCTTCGAAGAAGAGGAGATTTGGGAGTCACCAATGGCCTCGCGCAGAGGACTTGATGAGAAAGCTCTCGCCTGCAGCCGAGGACAGAGGCCTCGGGGGAGGCCAAACCTGCCGTCCCCTTGGTCCCGGACTCCAGCCTCCAGAGCCTCAAGGCAGCAAATGTGTCCCCGCCGCCTGTCGGGGCCTTGCCACCCCCCACCCGCTACCCCCCACCCCCAGGCAGGCCACAGGGCAGCGACTGGAGCAGGAGTGCCGGGGTCGCCTGCCTGCTGCCCTTGGTGAACTGAGACTTCGACATGGTGTTTCCTGTGCCTCAGTTTCCCCATCTTGCAATGGAGAATAGTGACAGGAGCCACTGGGTGGGGTTTTGGTGTGGAGTGGACGAGCCTGGCTTCTGGGGACACCAGCGTGAATTTGCCTGTTACCCCGGCATTTGCTTCCCTCTCCCTTGCCTGTTTTCTGGGTTCTAAGCGCCCGCCCTGAGCTCCCGACTCCTCCAGGCCCCTCTTCCTGGATCCCTCACTGTTAGCCTGATGAGCCCAGTGTGCCCAGGGTTCCTCCTCTGGGAAACATTCCAGATCCCTCCAGGGGGACCCGTGGCCTCCTCCCTCGTGTGAAACACGAGCCTCTGTCTGCATCGCCCTCTGCACTCGTCGGCCCTGTGCACCCAGAGGGCTAATTTGTGGTCGCTACTCAGGACACGACCGCGGCAGGGTAACGCACGGGGAAGCAGAAGGGGGAGAAGAAGCTGCGGGTGCAAGGGACGGGCGGGGCTGGCAAATGTGCCCCGCAGCACTCGAGGCAGACCCCACGGCTAAAAAGCCAAGCACGATGCGCCTGGGTTTACAACTAGCATCCTTCTTTGTGGTGCAGCGAGGGATGATTCTCCCTGTGAGTCATTCAGCTTTTGCCACTTCTCAGCAGTCAGTAAAATGCCTGGCGGCCCGTGTGGACAGGACGCCCCTTCGAGGGAGAACGTGGTGCTTGTGAGGGGGAGTCACGGACGTGATGGAGATTCTGGGTTGTGACCGAGGGTCGCTGGGTGGAGGCCCCCAGGGGAGGCAGCCCCGGGGCAAGGCGTCCCTCCCCGGGCTGGAGTGGGGTGCTGAGCTCAGGCCCAGGGGCCGGGAGCCTGGGGGGAGGCCCCCACCTCTCAGCCTCCGTGTGCCCACCTGGCGGTCCCGACCCCACGGAGCTGCAGTCATAGGGCCCTGCAGCGGTGTGGGCCCAGGGCCCGGGATCAGGTGCGGCGGCGCCACCCGCGAGGCGAGTGTCACTACAGGACCCCCTCACCTCCCTCCTCACGGAATCCCAGCCTTGACAGCACAAGGCAAGGCTCAGAGAGTGAGGGGTTCAGACACCAGCTGCCGGGGGCGGGGGCGGGGCGGCGAGTGCTCTGCCTGGAGCACCTTCCTGACGTCACGTCCATGTGAGCCGGGGAGGCGGCGGGCAGGTGCATTAGACTCGCTTTCCAGGAGAGCCCAGTGTAGCCCGGAGTGGGCTCCCCTGGTGGGACAGAGCAGGGGGCCTGCAGTGTAGACGGGAGTCCGGACCCACTTAACACATGTCCTGCCGGGAGCGTGGGGCTGCGGGTTCTGGAGTCTCTGGTACATCCCCTCCCTAGGGAAGAGGAAGCGTCCACGTGGCTGGAGGCCCCCGCGCTCTCACCTGGCCTCTCCAGCACCCCGACCGCTGCCACCTGCTTCTTCCTTGCCACCTCGTCGCCTGCAACGCCTCTGTGTTGACCTGGCACCTGGGCAGGCCTTGGCTCACCGGGGGTCCCATGACCCCATGTCCCCGGCCCTGGGATGTCCTGACGAACCCTCCTCCCCCGGGGATGAAGCCCCCCGCACCCCCGCCTTGGCTCACGCTTGAAGCTTACTATCTTAATCCAGTTTTCTCTCTGAGTCCCTCCCAGGGCAATAAGTTTCCTTGAGGACAAAGATATTCTCCTGCTGATTTCTGTGTCTCTTGGACTTCATCAGAACTTAATAAATATTTATTGACCGACTTACTGTATATTTTGGCCCTTTCGTAATAGGAATGAGGCCTTGTATTTGCTTTGCTCAGGGGCCAGCTTGCTGGGGGGCCAGGAGCACCGACAGGGGGTGGGGAGGGATTTGGTTCCCCAAAATGGCGATCCTGTTGGGAGAGGCAGTAGATGGCTGAGCCCGCAGAGGAGAGGCTCGTTTTTTATCCTAAATGTGTCTGTGTCCTCGAAAGTGTTTCCCGCGAGCCTGGGTTCTTCTGGTACTTTTGTAATAAAGTTGCATATTTAGGTTCTGAGTTGACATGGACATTGTCCGAGGGAGGGGACAGATCTGGCCTTTTTTGGACAAGATTTTTCCATACTTTTCTCAGCGCCCCAGTCCCAGACCCTTTCCAAGGGGCTCTCTCCACCGGGTAAATGTGTGTCATGACACGAGACTCGAAGGGCCGGCACAGGGGGCAGGAATTTTCTGTGGGCTGTAATTGGGGATCGTTTTTAACTGCCTGCAGGCATTTGCAATATTATTTCAGCTGCGAGGGCATGGCCGGGAGTTACAAGAACCCCTTCATCCCAGATGTCCATGCGGAGCGATTTGCCATCCTGTACCTTCTCATTTTTCACCAGGAAAGGCGCCAACAAACCGTGTTTATCCTGGTTCCCAAAGGGTTCGAAGGACCACGTCCCTCCACCCCTAAAGAAAACTCTTTTCTTTGAAATGTCTTTTCCATTTACCCTGCTCTGAAGAATGGCGTTTTTAAGCTCTCTTGTTTTTCTACATATTAAATTTTCAAAGGGATGATATTTTTGAGTTCAAAGTGCCTCTTTCAAGTCTTTAATGGTTCTTGGTCTGGCGCTCACCCGCAGGAATTTCTAAAAGAGCATCTGATGGGTCCGTCTGTTCGGGAGCTGGAAGGGGAATCCAAGCCAACGCCGCTGGCACCGAGTGCCCAGGCCGATCCCCCCTCCAAATCTTTGCTTTTCATTGTGTGCTGGGTCCTGGCAAGGCCAGCTGGGCCATCTCCCTGGCTCGGGGCCGCTCGCTGGACCGTGGGGGACGGAATAATGTGTTGGGGCAAAAGCCCAGATTACACTGCACAGCCCAGCTCCCGGGCGCCTCTGGCCTGGCCTGGCGCTGCAGGAGCTCCTGCAGCCTCCGTCGGCAGCCCCCATAAAAGGCAGACCTCCAGTTGTTCACCCCAAAATGTCCCCAGCACTTGGGATTCTCGGACCAATGGCCCAGATCTACCCTGGACCTTCTGCTGTTGCTCTGGTTTGAATTTCTTCTCCTAGAAAAGCCACACTGTGTAAAACTCGACGACTCTGGAGAACTGAAATCCAGACCAGCCAATCCCCACCATCTTCCCTCTTGCTCTTCAGTCCCTCTAAGGGTGTCTGCAGGCCCCTTGTGCCCTCCTTGCTGCAGAGCATGCTCCTGCCTGGTTGTTGCTTCCCGATAATGTCGGATGCTCATTGGCTGCCCCTGGCATTCAGGGTGGGCAGTTCTCTGTCCTGCATATTGCAGGTCGTCGTGGGGCTGCTCACCACATTGCAGCAATCACCTCTAGTCGTGATGACAACAGTAATTCATTCTCAGCCTGGAGTTGGTGGGGCGCAGCACCACCCCCAGGCTGACTTAGCAACTTAGCGGTGGAGGGTACTGCGGCCTGGGGGAACAGTACTGCCATCTGCGGGCATGGGCAGTACCACGCTCAGCCTGGGGGGGGCAGTAGCACCCTCAGCCTGAGTGAGCTATATCACCTGTGAGGGTCAGTATCACCCTTAGCCTGTGGGGGGCAGTACCACCCCCAACCCAGGAGCCCAGGGTTCTGGGCTCCGTGCTCTGGAAGGCAATGTTTCCTTCCTTCCTTCCTCAACCCCCAGCACCCTGCACCCCGCACAGATATTGCCAGACTCCAGACTCAAGGTAGGGCTTCAGTAAATACTTGTTGAATGAATGAATGAGATCCAGGAACAAGCTTCAAAGAACCTGGGAAACCTGCAAAACTACAAAATGTGTGTGGCTCTCGGGGCGGTTTGGTAGGACGAGGGCAGGGACAGGATGCTTCTTCCTGGGTGACTCCCAATGACAGCAGAGAACATGGCGACATCACTCAGCTCCCCCCTCAGCTGAGTCATGTGGCAGGTCAGCCTGGGGGCCTGGGCCATCCTTCTGGAGAGTTCCTTGTGGACTTGGGTGCTTTAGTGAAACACAGTCCACACCCTGAGGCAGGAAAAACAACTGGGTCAAGCTGGGGGCTGAGCCTGGGTTCCAGATGCTTCTGTAGACCTTCGTGAAAGTTTGTTCTTTCTCCGCCCTCTGCCCTGTGGGGCAGGTCCCAGCTGGGCGGCATGTGGGGTGCAAAGGAAATCAGCTCGTGCCCGCCTGGGTCCTCCTTGGGATGGACAAGTAATTGAGCCACTTTGGCAAAGGAAAAACAATGAATTTAATAACACATGTCCGGAGAATCCACGTATTCTTCAGAACACGTTCTAAGGAATAACACAGTGGATCGGGGTGTTTATCCTGTGTGGGACGCGGGACATCGAGGACAGAGAGGGACAAGGAGGGGGTGACCTCATCCTTACTCTGAGGGTAAAGATGAGATTCTTAGAGAGAGGACGTGTCTACCAATAAACTCAGCTGGGTGACCCCCCAAACTACATTCTTCTAGGTCATAAAAGGGGGGAACAATGATGGTTTCTGCTGTCAGGAAAGAGCATAAACTTGGGATGCGGCATCTTCTTTTTGATTAGGGATAGACTTAGCAAGGACAGAAGCTTCTGGCCTTCTGGGCCCTCACCACTCTCAACCCCAAACAATCCGCATTAAGTTGTGGCACTGGGCCTCCCGGGGCCTTGGTTGGCCTCTGTGCCCACACCAGGGTGCCAGTTGGCCTGCCCTGGGCCCGCTGAGAAGTCTATCTGGCCCTTCGGGGGACCGACCCCACACCGTGAACATGATCTGGCTCCTCCTTGCTGCTCTCCTGGCATCGTCCACCCGTCCTGGGAGGGTCCTGTGCCGGGAGAGAAGCAACAGTGTTCTAGAAAGGGCATCTGGCCAAAATAGGGCTGGGAGCCCCCAGTTCAGAGTGAATCTCTAGCTAGGAAGCTTCGGAGCATGCTATCGTTGCCCTGGAGAGATTATTCCGTTTGCCGGAGTTGGGCGCCGGCTCCAGTCTGTTCAGCAGGGACCTGGTAAATCGCATCTCCAGCAGCATTCAGAGGGGGCTGATGCCGCCCGTCCAGGGAGCGCGGCTGGTCCCCAGCGGGGCTTCACACTGGGCTCCATCGTGCCCCCTGGTGGGGAGAAGAGGGATGGGACAAGCCAGCGAAGAGCAGGCGGCACTGTCACCCCCGCCAGCACCCGGACACCTCCCTGTCTATCTGTCTTACAAATTTGTCTTCTGGGGTTAAACAAAGAACCCCCAATAAAGAGCGAGGGGGAGACCACTGGCCTGGAGTAGGTGGGTCCAGGCCTGCACGAGAGAGGGTCCTAAGAATTGAGCCTCCCCCCTCATACCAATCATTGTGTCTCGGGGCGACCTCTGCAGAGAAACCTGAGCATTCGAAGCCAATCAACCCCCCAATAACCAGTGAAGCAAGCAAGAGCAAGTGTGGCACCCCTCCTGTGTGAGCACCCCCAGTTCAGGTGGCAGAGCCGTTCCCTGGGCCCTGGGGCAGGGCGCTGACCGGTGCCAGCTGTCTGCCCGCAGGCCTGAAGCTCAGTTTCCACAAGCGAGGCGGGCAGGGGCCCTGTCCGGCCGCGCCCCGCATCTCACCGGGGCCCGGGTGGCTCCTCGGCTCAGTCACTCCATCCTCCCGGATCCAGCCTTGGGTTAGCCCCGGCCCCGCAGCTTGGGCCCGGTGGGCGGCGGGCCGGGGCAGTCGGCCTGCGGTCACCGTCTCGGCGCTGGCCTGGACCCCGCGCCTCGCGCCCGAGAGACCCGGGGTGAGCCGCTGTCTCGTCCCAGGGTCCCCGTCTGCGAAAAGGAGGTGGTGGCAACCAGCGTCTGTCCGCGGGGGCCCCAGCGCGCGGGAGGCTCCGGTACCGCCTGGGCCCGTCGTCACCGAGTCTTCTCTCTCGACATCGCGTCGGTGGTTTGGGGGACACAGGAGCTGGTCTCTGGATTCGTTACGGGGCTGCCGTCCACTGTCAAACACGGGGCGTCTCAAAGTGGAAATTGCTTTTCTCACGGTTCCGGAGACAACGGGTCCCAGAGGAAGGTGTGGGCAGGGCCGTGCTCCCTCCGAGGCTTTGGGACCGCTGGCCCCAGGCCTTCCTCCCCGAGGGGGCGCCCTCAGCCGCCCTGTCCCCCCAGGGCCCCCGTCTGTCCGTGTCCTCTTGTCCCGGGCTGCCGTCGGGGCGCATCAGGACTCTTCACCGAGCACGACTGCGTCACAACGTGATGACACCCGCAGAGGCCGCATTTCCGCGTCCGGGCGCGTCCCCCAGGGGTCAGGAGCATTTGGCTTTGGGGACACAGCTCAGCGCACGGCACCGCCTGCCTGGAGCGAGGCCGAGGCCCGGGGCGCGTGGCGTGGCTTCGCGGGGCTGGACTCAGCGGCCCTGCTGCTTGTGTCTTCCAGGGTGCTCGGACCTGCACCTGCTGGACATGCTGACGCCCCCCGAGCGCAAGCGGCAAGGGTACATCCACGAGCTCATCGTCACGGAGGAGAACTACGTGAACGACCTGCAGCTGGTCACGGAGGTAAGAGCTCCCCCCGCCCCCCTCCGGGCGGCCTGGGTCCTGGCCCCAGCCCGGGAGCCTGCGGATGTGGGGGCCGCTTCGGAGGCGTTTCTGCCCCAAGAAGGAACAGCGACGTCTCGTGGGGCCAGGTCTGCGTCGCGCCCCCTGGGCCGAGAGACGGGACACGGGGCCCGTGACCTTGGCGTCCGGCTCCAGCGCAGGAAGCCGTAGCTCAGCCACCAACCGGCTCCACAGAGCAGGCCCCTCCGGCCTCCCCCGGGCCTCACCTGGAGGCAGCTGCTGTCCGGCCCACGTCTTGAGCTCCTCCCAGTGCTGTCTGTGACCCTGAGAAAAACCTGTCACAGAGAGTGGCGCTAGCTCCTCCTGGGGTCCCCTGTCCTGGACGCGCCCCCATTTTGTCTCTCCTCCCAGGTGGAGATGCAGGGCCCTGGGTGTCCCCTGGGGGGGAGCAGCACAGGGGCCAGGCTTCCAGGAAGCCTTTCGCCCAAACAGAAGGGGAGCTCCCTGTTAGGAAATGGGTTTGCAGCGCTGGATGTCAGGGTCACCCCACAATTTGAAAAGCACCCTCTCCTCTGGTGTATTGAGAAGCCTCCACCTCCAGCACTAGGCTCCAGGGTGGCGCGAGCGCGGATGCGGGGTGGGCGGCCGGCCCCGAGAAGCCCTGGCGCAAATTCAGGGAAGGGGCCCTTCCTTGATGCACTCGGCTGCCGCTACGTAGACAGATGCGAGTGTCTCCTCTGAGATGTGGCCTTTTTGTGCCTGGTTTGTGCCAAGTTCAACATCCACTTACAGACGCCCGAGGACGGGGGTTCGCAGGGTTCAGCCCCCGCCCACCCCTGTTTCCTGCAAAGACAGACAGTCCCCATCTCCACAGAACCTGCAGAAGGCCTGGCCTCCCTGGGCAGGCTCGTGGGCAGGGCCTCCGCAGGGGTTGGCCGAGAGCTGGACCCGCTGGAAGCTGCACAGCCTGAAGAGTATGGGATGCCCCAGAGGAGCCCGCTGAGGCAGGGCTTGTTGGAGGCCTGGCTGCCTGGGGCAGCTCCCTTTGGGTGCTCAGAGCTCAGCAGAGGGTGCAGGAGAGAATGAAGGGACCACCCACCCCCTTTAAGCCTCTAAAGCCCCCTACTTTTCCTGACGAGCCCCTTCCTCATGGAGGCAGGTATATGGATTTGTGCAGGCCCGGATGGAAGCCCCGACAGGCAGACCCTACAGGGGACCCTGCCCCCAGGCCCAGGAGGGGCCACCTGGGCAGCCCTGCAGGAGGGCACAGCCTGGGCCTCCCAGCCCTGCCCTGCGGGCCTGAGCAGCCTGCCCGTGCATGCGCGAGGGGGGTGTCAGCTAACTGTTTGCCTTCTGAACTGCTTCCTTTTCTGCATCTGTAGATCTTTCAGAAACCCCTGATGGAGTCTGAGCTGCTGACAGAAAAAGAGGGTGCTATGATTTTTGTTAACTGGAAGGAGCTGATTATGTGTAATATCAAGCTACTGAAGTAAGCTGCTCTCTAACCTCGCTGCCTCCCGCTGGCCCCTCGGGCTCCGGGCCGCCCTCCGTGCATGCGCCGCCTTCTTCTCTGCCTTTTCTACTCATTTCCACTCACAGGCACCATTCCTCTTTTTCTGGACCCCCGCCCCCATTTGTCATTCCGGGAGCAAATCTCCTAGGCACCCCGACTCCTGCTTTTCCTGCGGTCCTAGAATTCCCAGCGCTGGCTAACTCTGGCTCCTCATGGCAGGCCGGCTCCATCCGGGGGGTGGGGCACCCCCGCCCCTACCTTCCCGAGACCCGGGTTTCCTTGGGGAGCATTGACAGTCTGGGCCCCTATGTGGGGAAATGGGGAGCCATTCACTGCCGACCTCAGCCGCCCACGGAGAGCAGCCTGGGGGCCTTTATGCGGCTTTTACTTCAATTCAGTTAGCAGAGGCCACTGCCGGGCAGGAAAAGGCCCCAGGCCCGGAGTTAGGAGACCTGGATGGAGTCCAGCTCACTGCCCTTCCTCTCTGAGCCTCAGTTTCCCCATCTGTAAAAACAAGAGGGTTGGATTAGCTCATCCCAAAGTTTCCAATTTTAAAGAAAACGATGAAATCCGCGCCTGCTGGCTCCTCATCGTCACGCCGCCTGCTGGAACAGGGGCGCCGCTGCGGCCGCCTGCTGAGGGAGCTGCCAGGAGGGCGGGCCCTGGACCGGGCCCCTTCCTGACCATGAGAGCATGGCGCCCTGTCTAGCGGGGCCCCGGCCTTGTCCTGAGAGTCAGTGCAGGCTTCCCCTCGAGTGAGCAGGAGTCGAGAGTGGCTGGAGGGCTGAAGGGGGTGTGAGGGGCCGTGGCCTCTGCTCCGGTGGACAGTCAGATGACCCGGGCGGGGGCCTGTAGACGAGCATTTCCACTGTCCACAAGGACTTTGCTCTGGAGGCTTCTGCCTTTAGGCCGGCAGCTCCTGCGGCTGCCCACCTGCTGTGTGCTCCTGAGCCAGTCCCTCACCTCCCCCCCAAGCTGGTGTCTGGTCATGGTCCGGGTGGGGGTGCCAGCAGCCCCCCCCCCAGCTTGTGTTTAGGGGCAGGAGCCTCTGGCCCGCAGTGAGAGCTGGGCCTGTGTCTGGGCGCTGTGCTCCCGCCCTCCTTGGAAAGAGGCGCCCTGGCCCCTGTGGGCGAGGGGTGTGAGCCCCAACCTGCAGGCACTGGCCCTCAGGGTGGGAGACAGTTGTTTCCAAACCGGTAGAGGGTTCTGTGTGGCAAACGTGTCTACCAGGGAAACCCCTTAGCTGAGGCATCGCGGGAGGAGGGGGTCAGGCGTGTCTGACATTCCCAACCGCGGCCCCTCGGGGCTGCTCGCCTGAGGGAAACAGGTGCCTGGGCTCTGGGCTCTGGTGCCTTCCTCCTGCTCCTGGGGGCAGGGGGAGAAGCAGCCCTGCCGGGGCTCTGAGGGCCAGGCCTGCGCCCGCGGCATCTTCCTCCCTGAGCTCCGTGCTCCACAGCAGCCCAGCGGCGCCCAGAGTGGTTGCCTGAGGTCGCACAGAAGGCGAGTCGGGTGCTCCCAGGTTGCTCTGGGGATGACGTCCAGGGTCCCGCTGGGGGTTCCTCCACCCTGGCAGATGCCAAGCATGGGGAGCTGGAAGCAGCCTCCCGGGTGTTCACCCGACCGCTGCGCTTCTGACTTGCCCGGCGCTCGGAGGAGCAAGGGGCCGAGGAGCACTCAGGCTCGCTCTCGCGGGTGCACGGTGCTCCCGCCCCATCAGGGTCCCCCGGCCTCTGTCCTCCCATGACCTGACTCGGGAGCTGCTGATGTCTCCATCTTCCAGATCAAATACCTCTGTTTACAGTGGCCGCTGGGGACCTTTCTGCTTTCTTTTCAACATCTTGTTAGGAGTGATTTCAAACACGCAGGGGAGTGGGAAGCGGGCAGCTCAGCGTCCTCGCTGCAGGCTGCACCATCACCACCGCGCTCCTCCCTCGCCGGGCTGACTTAGCTTCTTCATGCAAAGGGCCGTGGCGGGGCTGGGCTGGAAGAGGGAGGCAGTTTTGGAGAAAGAGCTTCAGGCCACGTCCCTGGGAGACTGCGATGAGCAGCCACCAGTGTCTGCCACCCTGTCAAGATCTAGCGAGAACTCCTCCTGCACACGTGTGTGTGTGTGTGTGTGTGTGTGTGTGTGTATAGGGGGCACCTCGGAGTCATCAAACAGGTGAATACACAGAATAGAGTGAAAATAAAACAGGCTTCCTACTCACGGTCCCCGGGCTGGGGCTAGGAGCCTGCGGTGAGCTCTGTTACTGCCGAGCAGGGAGCTGAGAAATTTGCTTTTAATAAGCAGACTAGGGCAGAAAGATCTAGAACCTTTAAAGTTAAGAGCCAGGTGCAGGCCCCCAGGGGTAGCTGTGAGACGTGAGAGCAGACATGAGGTGGGACCGCGGGGTCCCAGGTGCTGGTTTTCTAGCCAGATCCTGCCTCCTTCCTTGAACACACACACACACACACACACACACACACACACACACACACTCTCAAAGATTTCTTAATATAAAATATTTGGCTTACCTTCTTTTTCATGTAAGAAAATAGACACCGTGTTTTTTAGGCTTAATGAACTTTATTTTACCTGTAGACTCGGGGGCGTACATGGTCTCTTTACAAGAAAAGTCATGAGTGGCAGACTCTGCTCTCCTGTCAAAGACGTCTTCCGCGGGATCGTATGGTCCAGCTCATCCACGGCTGTTTCAAACGACCTGGTGATAAAACCACACAGGGGTGATAAAAACACCCCCGGCGGCCAGTGCTGACTTGGGCACCCCTCCACACAGGCCTGCCAGAATTGCCAGTTGCTCAGCCCACGTAACTTATTGGCCCTGAGGTTTTTCTTCTTGTCTTGCTCACCCAGTGCAAGGGTTTTTTTTTTTCTCCTTTAGCCAAAAAATGTAGGAGAAGGTAAATGATCTAAAAACTTCAAGGCCCGATGCTAGTATTACACAGCCTCCTTGGAATTCTAGGACCCTGCCCACGCTGCACGGGCTTCTCCGACTTGGCCATGAATAGTCAAAGGAATTCATGGTGGCATCCTTTCAGCCTTACGTGGAACACCATTATGTTCCATCCATTCATCTGTCCATCCATCTATACATCCGTCTGTCCATTCATTTATTCATCCATCTTTCTATCCATCTATACATCCATCTGTCCTCTCATCCATCCATCCACCCACCCACCCACCCACCCACCCATCAGTCCAGCTACCCATGGTGACTAGCGTAGGCAGAGCACTGGTAGGCTATGGCCCTGCTCTCATAGTACATTTCTCTCCTTGCCATGTAGGATCTCAGTGCCATGCCCTCCCCTAGATGCTGGCATTGGGAGCTCACATATTAGAGCTGGAAGATGGGGTGGGGGGTTTGCACCATCCTGGCTGTGGCAACCCCGAGCTCTCAGTCTGCTGCTGGACCCAAACACTTCCCACCCCGCCAGTTCCTTTTCAGCCCCTTGGATACAATAGTTTGGGGTTCTGTGGCCTTCATCAGACAATAGGCTTCTCCTGTCAGACTCCTTAATCCAGTCAACTCCAGACTGGCCACCACAAGGCAGCCGTGAAACATTGCCCATACCTGCTTTGGGGAACACAGTGGGCTTCTTGTTCTGTGCCAGTTGATTTACCATCTTAAATATGTTGTTTAGTCTGAAGATGAGCCTCCATGTGCCCCGGCGCTGGAAACAGTCTCTGGGGCCCTACAAGCTCTCCCCGCAGACAATCCCTAAAGCGGGCATCATCTCAGGGATCCTGCCTGAGTTATTAAAGAAAGGATTCCATATGTCTTCATAAGAAAAAAACTTGTTTTTTCATGCTGGGTCAGGCAAAGATTTTTTTTAAAGATTATTTTTATTTATTTATACATACAAGAATTGGGGTACAGGCCAGAGGTGTGGGGGGTTGGGAGAGGATTCACCAGAGACAGATTGGGGAGAAGAACAGGTGGATCCACTGAAACACGCTGCTGAGGGGAGCAGCGGGGAGACAGGAGAGGTCTGCTGCACCATGTGGGTAGCTCCCTGGGTGGCTGGGGATCGAACTCGTGTTGCAGTGGCTGTGGACAGCTTCATAGTGCGGTGCTTAACCCCTTGTGCCACCAGGGAGTTCCCCCAGACAAAGATATTTTTAAAGTTATTCTTGAGAGCAATAAATGCCCATCATGCCAAGGAAAATGCCCGGGACACCTCCCGTGGTCCCGTTCCCACTCCTGCCCATTCCTTGTCTCCCGCATAGATGCTGTAGTGGCCCTGGGGTGGCACCCCACACACGCTCTGTCCTGTACCACCTTGATGGGCACAGGTCTCTAGTGGGGCGGGAGGCAGCTCACTGTGGCGTCTCTGTGCAGGGCACTGAGAGTTCGCAAGAAGATGTCTGGGGAGAAGATGCCTGTGAAGATGATCGGGGACATCCTGACCGCCCAGCTGCCGCACATGCAGCCCTACATCCGCTTCTGCAGCTGCCAGCTCAACGGGGCCGCCCTGATCCAGCAGAAGACCGACGAGGCTCCGGACTTCAAGGAGTTCGTCAAAGTAAGGGCCCTGGTGGAGCCCCAGCAGCCAGCTTCAGTCAGTGGGGTGTCTGGGAGGCCAATTCAGAAGCCAGCAAGCCTATTTCTGCTGCAGGCCAACAGGACCTGGGGCCAGGCCCAAGGACAGGGGCCTGACCCCCACTGGCAGGCGCGTTTGTGACCAAGGTCTGGGTGTGGAGGGCGGGCCAGCCCTTGCCCCGGAGCCTTGACATGTTTGTTGTTAAGGTGTTTGTGGTGTTGTTGGGATGCAGGTTTAAATCTTCCACCTAGTTGTCTGGGAAGGGCTGGTGGGTCACAGCCCTCCTGTTCTGTTTAGCCTGAGCACTGCCTGTTCTCTGCAGAGGGCAGGGTGCCCCATGCAGCCCTTGGTTCCCTTCCCAGTTGGTTCTCCTGGATGGGCTCAGCCTCAAGGCAGTCCCTGGGGTGGAGTGAGGGTGTGGGCCTGGCCTGACCTCTGCCTTAGGAGATTTTGGGGGTCTGGAGACCCATGTGACACTTAGGAAGGTCGACCCATGGGGCTGGCCAGGAGGGGTCCCTGCAGGCCAAACCAGCCCCCTCAAATGACTCCCACCTCTCCCGGAGGAAAAAAATAGGAAGAGAGTAAAGTAATTTTTACTTAACAGGCACATTTTAATGAATAGGCAGCAAGATGGTGATGGTGATGATGGTGATTGTGATGATGATGATGATATGGAGATGATGGTGATGGTGATGATGATGATGATATGGTGATATGGTGATGGTGGTGATGATGATGATGTGGTGATGATGGTGGTGATGATGATGACATGGTGATGGTGATGGTGGTGATGATGATGATATGGAGATGATGGTGATGGTGATGATGATGATGATATGGTGATATGGTGATGGTGGTGATGATGATGATGTGGTGATGATGGTGGTGATGATGATGACATGGTGATGGTGATGGTGGTGATGATGATGATGGTGACGGTGATGATGATGATGTGGTGATGACGCTGATATGGTGATGGTGGTGATGATGATGACATGGTGATGGTGATGGTGGTGATGATGATGATATGGTGATGATGGTGATGGTGGTGATGATGATGATGATATGGTGATGATGGTGATGGTGGTGATGATGATGATGTGGTGATGATGGTGGTGATGATGATGACATGGTGATGGTGATGGTGGTGATGATGATGATATGGTGATGATGATGATGGTGATGATGATGATGTGGTGATGATGCTGATGGTGGTGATGATGATGATATGGTGATGATGATGATGGTGATGATGATGATGTGGTGATGATGCTGATGGTGGTGATGATGATGATATGGTGATGATGCTGATGGTGGTGATGATGGTGATGATATGGAGATGGTGGTGATGATGACGGTGATGAAGATGCATCTTTGCACCACAGGCATTTGGGGGGCAATAATCATGCTTGCTGAGTCATCATCCTGGGGTAAAAGTGCCACCTCTTTTTGGTGACACCTGTGGCTGCCTCTCCATCCCCCTTCTCAACGGAAAATGCCTTAGCTTGCTAACCAATGAATGGGGTTCTCTAGAGTCATTCTAAGCAGGAAACGGGACTCAGTGGGATGGGATGAAGGGCAGGGGCTGTGCTACCAGGTATAGCCCCCCTGGGGTTTCAGCCCAGGCCCCTGGCAGGATGAGCTCATCATCACTGGATGCGCCTGAGCTTCAGGGAAATGCTGAGCCTGGCCAGGGTAGGGGACTTGCGGCTCCTCCTCCCCTCCTGCCCTCCTCCCTTTCTCCTTTACTCCTCCCCTCCTTAAGATTTCATAAGAACATTAAAAAAAAAATCTCATTTCAGAGGTTGGCCATGGACCCTCGGTGCAAAGGGATGCCCCTCTCTAGTTTTATACTGAAGCCCATGCAGCGGGTCACCAGATACCCCCTGATCATTAAAAATGTGAGTACTGTCTTGCCTCTCCGAGCAGAGGCCTGCTTCCTCAGCCCTGGGGGCAGCGTCATGGCCAGCTCCCCGGCCAACACCCCTGGTGTCTGTTGTGCGCAAGTCGCGTACCAACCGGCTATTAAACGCTTGTGCTTGGTGAGACAGAAAGAAGAGTCATATTACACCACCTGCCCTGGGGGACTCCCACCCCCCAGGTTGGAAAATCAGAACAGGCTGATGTACTGAAATACACTGCTGAGGGGAGCAGCGGGCGAGGCAGGAGAGGTCTGCTGAGCCATGTGGGTCAGCTTCCTGGCCAGGGATCAAACTCATGCCGCAATGGCTGCAGATAGCTTCACAGTGCTGCGTCTTAACCCTTTGCGCCACCAGGGAGGGCCCTATGTCTTGATTTTCTTAGCAAGAAATAAATGTCACTCAGAACACCCTGTGAGACCTTTAGTGCTGATACTAGGTGATCATTTTTTTCTGCTGTGACTTCAAGAAAATCAATGCCAAAGAAAAAGGGAAAAAATTAGAGTTTGGTTGTACCCACCTGTAAAATGAGTGAACACATTGAGGAACCTTCCGAGCCCGTAGGAGGTCACCAGAGAGGCAACGCCTGGAGAGGGATTTCGGACCTGGGTCCTTAGATGGAGAATTTTTGCTGCTATTTCCTCTGGGGCTGTCGAGGACAGAGGCAGGAAATGTAAGTGTATGTCTGTCCACACACACACACACACACACATGCACACACATCTATGTTCATGCAGATTTACAGGTATTCCTCAAGCAGCCTATGTCTGTTAATGTACACGTCGAGTTCACAGTGACCCTCCAATTGAAATCCAATACTATAGAATTTATTCTCAGCTTCCCTGTTCCTACACTTATCACTCCCTACTCTGTGTAGTTATGCACTCAGGAAAGAGACATTCTCTAGGGAGAAACCCACGTAGATGCATTACTGCCCTTGCTGTAGACACTGCCCTCCTGCACCCCAAGAATAAATGATGTAGCACCCCCTGACCCCCAAAGGTACCCCACCAACGAGGCATGGTCAGCTAAGTTACTGCCACAGTGAGTGCTCGGAGCGGCTCAGGAAGGACCAGGTCACCCCTGCCTCTGCTGGGCCCCTGCTGCAGGGTGGTCCACCCCAGCCCCCCTGCACTACCTGAGGCTGTTGTCTTCTGTCCTCTGCAGATTCTAGAAAACACCCCTGAAAACCACCCCGACCACAGCCACTTGAAGCACGCGCTGGAGAAGGCGGAGGAGCTGTGTTCCCAGGTGAACGAAGGTGTGCGGGAGAAGGAGAACTCGGACCGGCTGGAGTGGATTCAGGCCCACGTGCAGTGTGAGGGCCTGTCTGAGGTAGCGCCTGTGGAGGGGCGGGGGGTCCCCCAGCTGGACCTCAGCAGCCAGCCTGAGGGGAGACGAGATCTCAGCCTCATCTTCCTCTCCACCGCAGCTTCTACTTCTTGCTGTGGTTGCTTGCCACCTGCTATGTAATCCAGCCATT
The DNA here is from genome assembly GCF_964194135.1 of Talpa europaea. Taxonomy (NCBI): domain Eukaryota; kingdom Metazoa; phylum Chordata; class Mammalia; order Eulipotyphla; family Talpidae; genus Talpa; species Talpa europaea. The sequence continues at coordinate 140,690,646 of NC_140070.1, forward strand.
GAGTATTTTATTTTGATGAACATTGACCCTTGAACAGCACGGGCTTGAGCTGCCCAGCCTCACTGACCTACAGATATTCTCACAATTCAAATGGTGTAAATGTATGATATTGATACAGTCCACTGCTATAAACCTATTTCTTTAAGATTTTCTTTTTTTTTTTTAAGATTTATTTATTTATGCATACAAGACCTGGGGTACAGGCCAGAGGTGTGGTGGGTGAGAGGATCCACCAGAGACAGAGCAGGGAACAGAACAGGCAGACTGAGTGAAATACACTGCTGAGGGGAGCAGCGGGTGAGACAGGAGAGGTCTGCTGCGCCATGTGGGTAGCTCCCTGGCCAGCCGGGGATTGAACTCGTGCTGCAGAGGCTGCGGACAGCTCCATAGTGCAGTGCTTAGGCCCTTGCACCACCAGGGAGGCCCTCTTTATGATTTTCTTAATAACATTTTCTTTTCTCTAGCTTACTTTAAGAGTAAACAGATAACACATATATGAAATATGTGTGTTGACTGTTTGCATTGTGTGTAAGGCTTCCCGCTGCAGGTTATTAGTCGTTATAAATTATTTGCTAATTTTTGACTAGAGGGGGTGCAGGAGCCCCTGACCCCGTGTTGTTCAAGGTCAGCTGTGTTCTTGTTTCCGCTTCCAGCACATCTATTTATTTTCTCAAACCTGCTGCTTTCTTTCTTGTGTCTTTCTCCTAGCACAGTGTTTCTTTCTTGCATGTTTTTTCTTGTGATTTAAGCATATTCCTGTACATTTCAAATCTGATCATTCCAGTGTGTAAAGCTGTAGCTCCCACGCGTGTGTGTCCTACCCGCTGGCTCTTTGTTTCTTTATATTCCACCTGCAAGTGAAATCACGTTGTCTTTGTCCATCTGCTTTAGTTCACTTAGTGCAATGCCTTCAAGGTCCTTCTGTGTTGTCACAAATGGCCAGAGTTCATCTTTTTTTGTTGTTGTTAAAGATTTATTTATTTATGCACACAAGAGCTGGGGTACAGGACAGAGATGTGGGGGGTGAGAGGATTCACCAGAGCCAGAGCGGGGAACAGAACAGGCAGACTGACTGAAATCCTCTCCTGAGGGGAGCAGCGGGGAGACAGGAGAGGTCTGCTGCACCATGTGGGTCAGCTCCCTGGCTGGTGATTGAACTCATACTGCAGTGACTGCCGAGTTAAGTGGTTAAGTGCTGAGACTTAACCACTTGTGTCACCAAATGGTTTCATCTTTTTGATTGCTGAGTAATATTCTGTTATCTATACACACCACATCTTCGTTATCCACACTCACTGTCTTTGGGCACTTAGTTTGTTCCATCACTGGGCTGTTGTGAATAGTGTTGCAGTGAACATAGGAGTGCAGAGACCCCTTCACATTAGTGTTTGGATTGATCCTTAGAGGTGGGACAGCTGGATCATACAATGGTTCTAGTTAATTTTTTTGAGGGGCCTCCCCGGTGGCGCAGCGGTTGAGCGCTGGGTTGCAAAGCTGCCGGCAGCCTCTGCGGCGCGGGTTCGATCCCCGGCTGCTCCCCGGCCACCGGAGGAGGGTCCCACATGGCGCGCAGACCTCTCCTGCCGCCCGCCGCTCCCCTCAGCAGTGTACTTCGGTCCTTCTGCCTGCTCTGCTCCCCGCTCTGGCTCTGGTGAATTCTCTCACCCTCCCGCGCTTCTGACTGTACCCAGTGCTTGTATAAACAAACAAACAAACAAACAAATAAATAAATGAATAAAATACATGCCTCTTTAAAAATAAATAAATAAATTTTTTTTTTGAGGAACTTCCATACTGTTTTCCTCAGTGGCTGCACCAATTTACATTCCCACTCACAGTGAATGAGGGCTCCCTTTTGCTGCACCCTTGCTAATACTTGTTTCATTATTTATTCATCTATTTGTCAATTATTTATTTATGCCATTCTCAAAATATGAGGTGCATTTCCCTAATAATAATGATGATGGACATTTTATCATGTACCTGCTGGCCCTCCACACGTGTATTCATGCAAGTGGGGGGTCTTGTCTTCTTCCAGTAATGACAGGGAGAAGAACAAGCATCACCCTGAGACACTAGTAGACCCTGAGGGTAGGAGCACTAGGAATGATGCCCAAACTCGTCTTGGTGCTCAGAACCCCAGGGACCCAATCCAGGGCTTCTGGGATGTGAAAGGCACTGCCTGGAATCTTCAGTCTTTAAGTGTCAGATGCAGACCAGACCCCAGGGAAGCCCAAGCTTCCAGATCAGAGAAACACACATCAAAAGCGACCTCCCTTCATCACCTCTCCTTGGCTTTTGTTTTCCTTTCTCAGCAACTTGTGTTCAACTCGGTGACCAACTGCCTAGGTCCACGCAAGTTTCTGCACAGCGGGAAGCTCTACAAGGCCAAGAGCAACAAGGAGCTGTATGGCTTCCTCTTCAACGACTTCCTCCTGCTCACCCAGATCATCAAGCCCCTGGGCTCCTCTGGCACCGACAAAGTCTTCAGCCCCAAATCCAACCTGCAGTATAAAATGTACAAAACTGTAAGTGTGAGTCCAGATTGCGATGTCAGGGCTGGTGTTTTGAGGAGAAGAGAGTCTCCAGGAGGCGCCAGATCACCCGCAGGGCCTGGGGACTGTGGTGTGGAGGAGCAGACAAAGGGGGTGAGCCAGGATTTAGGGAGCCCGCGGGGAGGGTGACCAGATCCCAGGGACTGGATCCCAGTGACCGCAGCTCAGTTACATCATGAAAGCAACGAGGCTCCATTCGCTTGATGGAACATCTAGGAGCTTCTATGTGCTGCTGAGGGGCCCCCCTGCTGTGAGCAAGGCCTCCCTTCTCTGTAGAGGCTCATGGCCAAGCGGGCAGGTGAGGCCGGCGTGGGAAGCCTGGGGCCAGGGCTCGAGCGGCCACCTTCGGACCTCCTCGGAGCACTCCCCAAGGGCAGCTGGGGAACGCGTGCGTGCTCGCCTTTCCAGCACCGAGCCGTCTAAACGCGGGCGCTCGAGGGCTTCCCTAGGTGTCAGTCTGTCTGTCTGCTCCTGTGCTGTCTGTCTGTCTGCTCCTGCTGGCGTGGCTGGGCTCGTGTGTCTTCATGTCACAGGATATTGTTCGTAATTTGTCTCTATGGGAATGTTTTCACGGAATTTTTTCGGAAGCAGCAGTTAGCCTTATTTTGGGAAAAGAGAACATGGAGATTGATGCTGGCAACTTCGTAGGAAAATCTTTGGAGGGAATTGCTTGGTGGTGAAATGGATAGAGTTTGCTGATTCGGGTTTGCAAAGGGGGAAAGAGAGGCCGGTTGTCCCGCGGCAACTGTGAATATGAACCGCAGCGGCAGGGCGGGAGTCCAGAGTGGTAATTTGCAATATATGAAAGTTGGTATTAATGTAGAATCATTACTCTGGTGGAGTTTACTGGAACCCCCCCCCCACACACACCACACACATACTCAGTTTTCTGGACCTTGTAGACACATCAGCACACACGCATTCATGGTTTGCTGGAACACCGAGTTACCCAGTCTGGTTTTGTGATGCCTGTGCCTTATTTTTCAGCCTATTTTCCTAAACGAGGTTCTAGTAAAATTACCCACCGACCCATCTGGGGATGAGCCCATCTTCCACATTTCCCACATTGACCGAGTCTATACCCTGCGAGCCGAAAGCATAAACGAAAGGTAAGACCAGCCCTGTCCCTGCCCTGGGCCGCCGGCTGCCGTCGGTGTAGACACAGGCAGGGTGTGGAATTGACCAGCAGGCCCCAACCTCTCCCAGCTGCGTGGGGTGGATGCGGAAGGGTGAGACTTCTTCCTGCAGCCTCTCAGGAGCCGGGCACATCTGGGGATGAGCCCATCTTTCACATTTCCCCACGCCCGGCCCACTCAGCTGGTTCCTGGACAGGTGTCCTGGGCTCCAGGGCTGCGGGTGTCTTGCTTCAGTTTTGTCTTTGAGACCCTGCTCTGCAGCCAGGTGAAATCAATTGTTTCCTGAAGGGTGAACTTGACCCAAAGTAAAGCACATTCCCCCACCAGCATTTGTGCCAAGCAAGAAACTGGCCAAAGCTACTGCGTTCGTGCTTCCAGGGCTAACCCTGGTGAAAGCCGCACAGCCGAGGGTGCCTGCTGGCTGGTGCCGGCGTCCCTGCCTGGGAGAGGGCCTGGCCTCCCTGGGGTGGCTCCTGAGAGACGGTCCTGGCTTCCCGGGCACGGACAGCTGTGTGCTCACTCCCTCCGGCGTCGCCTTTGTCTTCGACTGTCCCCTGGACACAGAGGCGGGTCTGAACACACCTGCAGACGGACCCCTTCTGCTTTCTCAGTCGTGGTGCCTGATAGAAAACTGGACTCACCCGAGTGTTCGTTGCTAAAAGCAAGCGGGCGACGTGGAGTCCCGGGGCCGGGATTCAAGCCACCCTGAAGGCTTCTCCTGAGTTCTGTTGGGCACCTTTCTGTCTTTTCCTTCCCAAGGACTGCCTGGGTGCAGAAAATCAAAGCCGCTTCTGAACTCTACATAGAGACGGAGAAAAAGAAGCGGGAGAAGGCGTACCTGGGTAATGCATTGCTCGGCGGCGTGGATGGTGGTTCCTGCAAAGCTGGGGCGCAGCGCCCTGTGGTTGGGCTCAGGATTCTTAGAGCTGGAACATGGGCCTGGAGGTAGAGGAGAGGTCTGAGAAGGGGCGGAGGCGGGGGGTGAGGGAGAGCGGGGTGCAGATGAGGGACGGAGGGCCCATCCAGGAGCAAGGAGGCCAGGGTTCAGGGAGAGGGGGGAGCAGGGGTCTGGCCCGGGGCAGGTAGGAGACGTGATCAGAGGCGGCCAGGCAGGGCCAGAGAGCACAGTCCGTGTAACCCCCCCTGTGCTGTTCTCCCTGCCCTCCCAGTCCGTTCCCAAAGGGCCACAGGCATTGGAAGGTTGATGGTGAACGTTGTGGAAGGCATTGAGCTGAAGCCCTGCCGCTCGCACGGTAAGGCCCCGCGGAGCACGCTGGGGTGGAGAAGCCCCTTGGCCTGCCCGCCCCCCGGCTTTACACGAAGCGCTAGTTCCGCCATCCTGAATTCCTCCCAGCATGGATTATTCTAGCACTTGTTAAAAACCAAGAGTTAATTTTTTTTTATCCTTTCCACCGTCTTGCTTTTCGGTGTCACCTTTCACAGCGGGCAGCAGGCCTCCGAAGGCGAGAGCCGGGAGCTGGGGGCTGGTGGAGGCCCCCTGGGTGCCCACCCTTCTCAGGATTTGTTCCATATGATGCTAAATTGTGGGTGGTTTTTTTTTTTTTTTTTTTTTGGTAAGGCATGGTCTTCATCTTTTGTTTTTTTTATAATAAATTTTATTTTTATAGTCCCCATACAATTGCAACCCCCCCATTCTGACCCCAATCCCTCCCCTCCCACCCCCACCCCCCATAGAGTGTCTCTGGTTCATAGTTTTTTGTTGATTTTGATTTTCACTTTCTTATAGTTATTCATTTTCCTGGCCCCTTATTTAAGTTCTCTAGATTCCTGCTATGAGTGAGACTATCCGGTATTTTTCTTTTTCTTTCTGGCTTATTTCGCTGAGCATGATCCCTTCCCGCGCCATCCATGTTGCTGCAAATTGCATGTGTTTATCTTTTTTGAATGCTGAGTAATATTCCATGGTGTATATGTGCCACATCTTCTTGATCCAGTCATCTATTTTGGGGCATTTGGGTTGTTTCCAAAGCTTAGCTATTGTAAACAGTGCTGCTATAAACATAGGGGTGCAGGTGCTCTTTGGAATTGATGTTTCTGTGTCCTTTGGGTAAATACCTAGGAGTGGAATTGCTGGATCCTATGGAAGCTCTATGTTTAGTAGGTCCAGAAATCTCCACACAGCTCTCCATAGTGGTTGGACCAGTTTGCACTCCCACCAGCAGTGCAAGAGAGTTCCTTTTTCTCCACACTGTGGGTGTTTTTTTGCCTGGATCCTCCATTTTGTGTCACGTATTAAGTGTGGCAATGGGGGGATGGGATTGAGGGGCTTGGGGGGTCTCATGCATGGCCAGGAGAGCCCGCGGCCAGGCAGGGGTCACCCGGCTCTGTTCGCCGCAGGGAAGAGTAACCCGTACTGCGAGGTGACCATGGGCTCCCAGTGTCACATCACCAAGACCATCCAGGACACTCTGAACCCTAAGTGGAACTCCAACTGCCAGTTCTTCATCAAAGACCTGGAGCAGGAGGTTCTCTGCATCACCGTGTTTGAGAGGGACCAGTTCTCTCCGGACGGTGAGTAGCGCAGCCTGCCCCGGAGCCTCCCCCTTCCCTGCCGCTCGGCCTTTGTGGGTCCGTGTTTTCGATCTGGGAACTTGGCTCCCAGAATGCCCTGGGCTTCCCTCCGGGGGGCTGAGGTTGGCAAAGGACCAGCTTTGCCTCCCCTCAAAGGGAACCCTTGCCAGTCCCCGATCTCAGAGAAGGGGGCACTGATTAGTCCAGCCGGCCGAGGCAAAAAGTGGGGCCCTGTTCTTCCCCCGAAGTAGGTGACTCTGAATAAGGAGGCATAAGGACCCTCAGTCCTTTTGTCTTTGACCAAGAGTCACGGTCGCAGGGCATGAAACTGGTCAGATGAGCCAGGAAAATGTTAGCCCATAGCAGGGCGAGGACTCAGCCCTTGGGGTGGCCTTCCTGGCCTGCCAAAGGGCTGGGGTTGTGTTGGGTGCATCGTTCCCTCAAACCGCTTTCTGCTCCTGCCTTGAGCCGGGAGAGGACAGGTCTGGCCAACGATTGCGGGAATTGTTGCTGAAAGTGTGGTTAAAGATTATGGTCAGAGAAGGATAATCGAGCGCTTGGGCGAGGGTCTAGTGAGGGGCGGACCGTGCAAGGCTCACGCAGCTCCCCCCGGCCTCTGTCTGGGCGGCTTTTGTAAGATGCGTCTCGCAGTGATTTGGGTGCTGCTGGTCACTGACCCGTCACCTGCCTGGCTCCGTGCTGGACTGCAGCCAGGGCAGTTTGACTGGCAGGCGAGTCTAGACTCTCACCGCTGTGTCGGGAGGTCAGTTGTTCTTCTGGTGAGTAAAGGTTTGGGGTTGGATTGGCTGTTTCTTTTATTTATTTCTTTATTTGTTTGTTTGTTTGTTTGTTTGTTTGTTTGTTTATTTATTTATTTATTTATTCTTTAAATGATGAAGTAACTTGACACACTGATGATTCCTCTAAGGGGTAAGTTGAAAATCCTAGTGTTGCTTTGACATTAGCGATCACTTCTAACAAATGAGAATTGGAGCAAAAGAAACCTGGCTCCATCCACATTAGAAACAAGCCCAGGTTCGACAAGGGAGCCTGGAAAGAGGCTGTTTCCTATGCAGGAGCCCCTGGGTCAGCCACGCCAAAACCTCCTGTGCGTGCACCAGGGGCGGAAGCATCGGTCTTTGCATAGCGTTTAAAAAAGGTTCGAATACAGGCACAGCCGTTCCCATGCTCAGTATTTGATTAATAAAAGTGGTGTTGAGGTTGCTCTGGGCGCCTTGCTGGAGGTCTGCAGCCCCTTTTCTTTTCACTCCATCCCGTCTCTCCCTCTGTCCCTCTGTCCCTCCTCCCTCTTAGCCCCAGAGCCCTCATTTACTTATTCAGGTTCCTAGTGTTTGCAGGCATTTGGCTTTGTCGGGTCATCTGCTGTGCAAATGTACTTGTCTTTGTCATTCTGACTGGGCTGACCGCCTGTCATCCCCCCACGCCCCCTCCACGTTGCTGTAAAAGGCCGCATTTCGTCTTTCCTGCTGGCTGAATGGTAGCCACAGCGAGGAGAGACCGTGTCTTGTGATCCAGGCCTCCACCGTGGGCCCCTGGGCTGCCTCCACGCCCAGCTATTGCCGACATTGTGGAGTGTGTAGAGTTTTTGCATGGATGCTGCCACATCTCCGGCTCGACGCCCAGGAGTGGGGTGCTGGGCCACGCAGTGGCAGCACTTCGAGTTTTTTAAAGATGAACCCGGATCGCCTTCCCTAATGGCTGCACCGCCCACATCTTTCATGCCATGTAAAAAGTGTGCTCGGTCATGGTCGCGTGTGGATTCCCGAAAACTGACCCGGTCCCCTTCAGGAAGAAGGAAAAGTACAGAAGTAGTTCACTGGGGCCTTCCCAGAGAGCCGGAGACCTGTCCGGAAGAGAAGGGATTCCCGCCCTGAGCAGGTCTGTCTGTTCTCCTTTCAGATTTCTTGGGCAGGACGGAGATCCGCGTGGCCGACATCAAGAAGGACCAGGGTTCCAAGGGCCCGGTGACCAAGTGTCTCCTGCTGCACGAGGTCCCCACGGGCGAGATTGTGGTCCGTTTGGACCTGCAGTTGTTTGATGAGCCCTAGGGGAGCCAGAGGCGCTTGGCAGTCCCAGCCCCGGGCGGGTCTGTCTGCAGGTGTGGCCGCTTGTCTAAGATCGGCATCCCATGTCTGGCCACAGGGCGACTGGACAGCGCAGACAGGCCTCTCGGAGCTTCCAGGAATCACTCTCGACAATCCACCCTCCGCCCTGACGACTTCCCGCGTTCAGAGACAAAGCTGTGTTTTCCTTTGTGTCCGTTGCTGGTCTCCTCACAGTTTCTAGGCTTCCGCTGGGAGCCTGGCCTATCCGGGGCTGGAGAACTGGGGCTGGTTATTGTACAGTAGACTTACAAATGCAATGTCTGTATTTTTGAGCTCTCATGTTACCCTCCTATTTCTTACCTCTCCCAGCCCCACAGGTCAGCCCTTTGACCTCGGAGGCCCAGTTCTTCGTGTGTTTAGGACACAGGTGATGATCCAGTCATTGCTTCAGAATCTCATCCCCCTGCTGGGGCCTTATGAGGTCCGCTGGCCTGGTGTGGACCCTCCGGGAGATGGTCTCTGGATCAGGCCCTGCGCTAGCTCTTGGAGTTGCTGGTCTTTGGAAGATTCCAGCAGGTGTTTTGTCAGAGCCATCCCAGTCCCTTCTTGGTCTTTTATTGATAGATGTCAATGCAAACAGTCACTGAGTACCCTGGGGTGATGCAGTCAGGACTCCCAGCATACCTGGGAGATGATTGGGGGGCCTGTTATCCACACTTTACTGGATCAGATCACCGTGGGTCACCCCAAGGATATTTCACCACAGGACTGGGTCCTGGTGGCCAGCCCAGGTGGAAAATCCTTTGGTCTGGGGGTCCTGTGCTGTTTATGGTGGCAACCAGCTCTGAGCCTGTTTTTGCATGAGCGAGCCTGGCTCAAGTGAGGTTCCTGAGTGTCCCGAAAGTTTTCAGGGGCTGTCTTTGGTACTGTCCCCCCCCGAAAGACTCCCCAAGTTCTGAAAAGGAAGAGTGACAATCTGGATGTGTGGAAAGCTGTGAAGAAAATCTATTATGGGATTAGGAGAAGACCCCAGGAGCTGGCAAACTCCATGGGGGTGAGGAAAACCTGAGACTCTTGTCCCTACCCTGCCATACACAAACTACCTGTTGGTCAGGGACACACATATGCTGGTGGCCAGGGTCAGGGGTCACACCACATGCCAAGCTGATTGGTTTGAGTTCTTTGATTTTTTTTCCCTTAAATGCTAGGAAATAGGCTGGTTAACTAGACAATAACTTGATTTGCTAATGAAAAGTGTGGGTTGTCTTTCATTTGCATGTTAGTGTCTCATAATCCCAGTTTGCTGTGGCCATGAAAAGTCCTTTGCATGTCCTCTTAGTAGCGGAGTTTAGCCTTCCTGTGTTTGGTGGTGTTCTCTCTCACCGTAGGTCCTTAGACTTAGGGGTGTAGAAGTGCTTTCTCAATGGTAGCCTCAACACTGAGTAACCACTTTGGAGGAAACTGAATGCACAGTTGTGAGTGCCCATAAGAACCCAGTCCTATTGCAGGCAATTTTTAAAGTGTGTGTGTGTGTGTGTGTGTGTGTTGGAAAGGATAAAAAAGTTTACATTTCATACTTTTAAGAAACACCTTATTATTTATTTATTGATGATAGTGTAGAATTTTTGTATCAAGAACAACAGACATAAGTATTTTTTGAAACAAGCAGATACACCCTTTAGTTGGAAACTTTCAACTCGACCATCTAGACCAAGTTTAACTTCAGACTTGTGTTTGTTTACCCCTATCGAGCAGAAAACCTGGTGAAAATACTTTACGTTTATGTATTTTTTGATGTTGTGAAGATCCTTTTAAATTAAATCTATAAGTAGACATACAAGTCACCATCCCTATTTCTATACCCAGTAGTTTGTGCAGTGTGTTCGTGACGGCCATGTCATCCTGGGAGGAAAATAAGTATGAAATGTGTAAGTGGGGTGGTAGCGGGTCACCATTCTGGTCTCTTTCTTTTGTTCCCTCTTTTCTTCGTTGTCTTTCTTCTTCTGTTATTGTTGGACGTCACTGCTCAATGGCGCCATGACAAACCTCTTACAGCCCTTCTGCACCTGTTCCCATGTCACCCACACATAGAATCCCATTATGGGGATCAATGTACCTGCAAAAGCAACACATGAGTCTTTTTTCCCAAGGGACTATCCCTGGGCATCTCAGGGACACTCCTCCAGGGTCGCGAATCTAGATCAATGTCCTTGACCCGACCCGTGTCGTTTCTGATGTGACCAGTGGTACCCAGGGGTGAGTTCGCCTGGCCCTCCAGGGATGGGGGCTGTGAGCTATGACTCAGGAGTCCTGATGGGGGACAGAGGAACGTGGGTGATGCATGGAACCTCCTGCTCTGACCTTTCTTCCTTCACTTCTACCTTTGGGGCTCCATTTCACTGAGAGGAAATGCCCCTTGCCGGTAAGGAATCCGCTGCCCAGCACTTGGCCTTCTCAGCCAAGTGCTTTCCGGGCCACTGCAACTGGCATTCTGAGCTCAGCTTCAGATGCCTTCTCTGCTGGCCACACCAAACCTCCTCTTACCTACGGAGGGTCTGTTCTGCTCCCAGGCGGCTCCCTGAGGACAGGTGCCCTGGGGCTGCCCTTCCTCCTGGCCCAGCTCTCCTCGGCCTCAGTCCTTACTGGGTCCCTCTGGGGTAGGCTTTCCCTGGCTGCCGGTGTCTCCCAGGAGGCAGGTAGAGCATTGTCTCTGTGTCACTCCAGGAGTGCCGTGAGCGTGGGTGGCTTGTTCACACCCAGGCTGGTCTGACTCTGGAAGAGGGACCTTTCTAGGCTAAAGCCACCGGGGACCTTGAGAAACCAGGGTCAATCTTTGAATAACAAGTCCCGAGCTGTTGATGGTGGAGGAGAGGCTGTGCTCCCAGGGGACAACCGAGCGGCCTTACTTTTCTTCTTGGCTTATTGAACAACCTAAGCATGACCCAAGTGTAGGAAAGCAATGGGTTCCATCTGGTTGAAATAGCACTGAGCATAACTGGAAAAAAAATCCCATCAGAAAATGAGCCAATTAGTCACTTGTATTGTCCTGTCTTGGTGACCTGAGGGCCAAGCCCCAGGGGTTCCCTGGGGTGGGAGCAGGTCGGAGCATTAGGTGCTGAAGCACTGGGGATGGATGGTGGCTGATCTGCCCTCCAAGGCTGGCCAGGTCACCATCTCTCCAGGATAGGGCTGGGGCAGCATAAAGCCATTGGCCCCACAGAGCAGAACTTTCTAGAATCCCACAGTGGGTGGAGAATGGAGGAGGTGCTTCTTTTTTGGTGAGAAAGTTTGAGATCTTGAAGTATATTTCAGAGTTTGCCTTTATTTGATGGGAAGAGAAAAAGACTTCACATTCTCTACTTCAAATGGCTTTTTTCGAATGATTGGGCCTTTTTGATTCATAAGAAGAAAATTAGGATTGTGACTGTAACAACTTTAAGAAGTTCCTTTGGAGACAGCAAGTAGGACTTGCTTTATATTATTTTATGCTGTTATTTTATGCCCCCTTCTCTGTGGGGGCTGGAGGTGAGCTCGACAGCAGATGCGAACGCTTTGACATGGGCACTGGCTGCTCGAGAGGTAGCAGGGTCATTTCAGACCTGCAGTTTGTGTGAGATTAGAGATGGCTCCAGGTGCACTTGCTTTTCCTTTATACATCATCCTGTGTCAGAAGTGAGGTGATGACGACCCACAAGCCTGGAAGCCCATGTGGGCTTAGCTCCTACTACAGAAGCATCATCAGTAGCCAAAGACCAGTGGCAAGGTGAACCCTCATTATGCCCTGAGTGCCCTAAGTGGCGTTTGGTAAAATACTAAAACTAACACCTTCTCTTTGCATCAGGGTTGTGAAAGCCAGCCAGATGCTTCCCCTTTCTGCCAGGAACGGCCCAGGGCAGCTGCCAAGACTCACCTGGCTGTGTCCTGAGCCATGTTTTGTGGGAGCTGCTTCGTATTGTATAAACATAGATGGAATGTGTATTGTATTTGGAAATCGTTGATTATTTCAGCTAAAAGAAAAGAAAGTTCTAGAACTCCTGTTTCCTTACCTTGCATGGTATCAGATCCAGGATATGTTTGCTGGTCATGGGGCTCCACTGAGGTACGTAACCTGCTGTCTTTACATGTCAGAATCTATGCTATAGACACGGACACCTCTTCCACATGCAGGGTAGAAAACACCTGAGTGCTCTGTGCCCAGAAGCATTAGGTCCTGGATGCCAGCACTTTGCAAAATCTCATCTCTGGGCCCAGCAGCATACTCAGCAGCACTGATGGTGTGTGGCTCGTTCAGGGAACCCCATCCCGGGCCTGGGTACCTGTGGGGGCTGCTGTTGTGGCTTTCATGGCCTAGGTGTAGATTATTTAGTAACACCTGCTGCTTATAAACATTCATCTGCACCCCCAAATAATTATTTCAGTTACACCCAGATTCAGTCAGTTCCTCCTTTAAAAGGAGCGCTCTTTACTCGGGCCTTGAAAACCAGATCATGCCCCTGTAAGAGTCACTTTTTTCAATGCTACGTGCGGCTGTCATGTGTCAGGGTAAAACCCCCCACTGTATGTCAGGGTGTTTTGTGAGTCACATTTTAATAGGATTCTGTTCTGCTTTCTATACCAGCCTATCGTGTGAGCGTCATCTGAACAGTGTGACTATTTTAGTATTCAGTGCCCACCAAAATAAAACTGCTCAGCAGTGGGCATCCTTAGTCAGCCTTGAGAGAATTCAATGTTTCTCTAAATTTACGGAGAATCACCAGTAACCAGGGTTTCTTTTTACGCTGTGGTAGGAATGCATATTCTTTTTCTTCCAGAAACCTTGGTTTTGTACATTTTTCTTTTAAAAGAATAACATTCCTGTGTGGCTGTGTCTCTAAAACTATGCTCCTTTGCTTTTCTCCTCGTGTATACGCAAATCCCTCCTCTCCAGTCTGTGTCTAAGCAGAAGGGGGTGGAGGGCCAGGCGGGAGGCGCTGAGCAGGGCGGAGGCCGGGTGGCCTTTCAGGACCCAGGCGCGGCTCTTACCCGCCGTCTCTGCGAGGCCGCGCGTGGGGACATGGCCCAGGCCGCGGGCTCCACCTGAGGCCGCTGGGACGTGAGTCTGGGGCTCCTGGGAAGGACCCTGCAGGGGGGCTGAGACCCTGCAGGGCGCCGGGAGGGGTGCGGTGGAAGCTAGAGGAGGGCGAGGGCTGGAGCTCAGCGCCCCCCGGGGACCTGGTGACACTTTACCTGTCCTTGCTGCTGGGCTTGGGGCTGAACTGGGGTCCTCAGCCTGGCCCCTGCTTCGGGGTGACCCTTGAGATGGGGAGTCCACCCACCTCTGGTGTGAGTGAGGTCTCCCCCCTGCGGAGTCCACCGTGGAGCTGGCTGGCCAGGGGCTCTAGGCAGGGGTCAGGTCCCCTCCGCCCGGCGGCGGGAGAGTCCCCTGGGAGGCTGACTTCTGGGAGGGGAGGCAGAGCTCGCTGTGTGTGTGTGTGTGTGTGTGTGTGTGTGTGAGTGTGTCTTGTCTGTGTTGTTTGTGTGCTAGTGTGTGTGAGTGGGTGTGTCGTGTGTTAGCATGTGTGTGAGTGTAGGAGCCCCCGTGTGAGAGCGTGCGCCGTGTGTGTTGTGTGTGTGTTGTGTGTGTGTCTGCGTGCGCACCAGGGAATGAGCGGCTCTGTGGACTGAACCGGGAGGTGGGGGGCCTGGCCCTGGGTCACCCTCGGGACCTGCTACAGAATGAAAATTCAAAGCTCCTTGTTCAAAATTATAAGGAATTTTGAGGTGGTGCCAGCAGAGACTTCAACCCGAGCGGCCCTCCCAAGTCAGGGTCCCCTGCACGGGCAGAGGCCGCCCCCCGAGGCCGCCCTGCTCCCACTGTTTTCCGTGGGGGCGCCAAGTGGCAGGCGGTGGCCGCCTCTGCTGGGTGGGAGCCGCCTGCGGGCTGGGAGCTTGCGGGGCGCGGGCAGTGGACTGCTCAGAGGCCTCCCCTCTGCCAAAGCACAAAGGGCCTGGAGCAGAGAGAGGGGACAGGGCCGAGGGTCCAAGTGGCTCCTTGAGAGTGCAGGGGCTGGGGAGGGGGCTGCCTACCTGTTTCTGGGCCCCCAATCCGGGTGGGCCTCCAGGGGCCTCCAGGTCTTTGAGGCTTTGCCCCTAACCCACTGGGCTGTGGCTGTTGGCCACCCCATGGGGCTTCTCCCCGTCGTGGGAAGACAGGAGGCTTTTCCAGTCTCGGGCTGCAAGGTGACATCCGGGTGGCAGAACAGGAAGCTGGGGGTGCAGTGGGGGAAGGGGCAGCACCTCCTTGCCCAGTCCGGAGTTTGCTTCCTCTCTGCCCTGGAGGCAGGGCTGGGGCAACTGCCTACTGGCCCCGCTGGACCAAGTGGTGCCCCTGAGAACAGCAACTTCCCAGCGGGGCCCCCGGACCCCACTTGTGGCTCTAAGGTGTGCAGGGTGATGTTAGGGGAGAGCAAAGGTGCCGCGGTGGGAGCCTTGAGTTCTAGAAGTTCCAGGAGGCCGTGACCGTGGGGCCCAGCCCCTGCCCTGCCTTGTCACTTGCTTCCCGAGCTGCTTCTCCCAGCGGGCAGGAAGCCCCCAAACCTTGGCAGTTACTCCTGCAAATCCGTCTCGTTTCTACAACGCTCAGCACGAGCCTGCTTCCCGTGTGTCCCGGGCTTGGAAAGCTTGCTCGGCAAAATCAACGCCAGAAAGATGAACCGAGATTGCGCCATCATCCTGTGTGGCTTGAAGGGTCACTGTGAAGGTCACTTTGTTTCTGTGTCTAACCCAACCAACTGCAGGTCCCGAGGTGTTTGCTGGAGGCTTTGCATGAACGTGCCCGCCCTTCATGGGTGAATGTTTTGATGACCATTGCACCAGTCACATCCTTAACATGTCGTCTGCTAACTAGTCATGGTGTCGGAAAGTAGACATTCTAGTACGATCCTGGCGAAGGCTATTTATTTTCATACGTGCATTGAAAACATGCATGGCCCACAGCGCCAGGGCCTTTGAACTGTGAAACCAACCTCAGATCTTGGTCCCTGAGTCTATCCCTTCTGCTCCCCCCTACACCTTGTCACCCATGTAGCGACAGTGGGCACCACGCTGTTTTCCTGCTGTGCTGCCTCCATCAGCTTTGCGCCCGCACACCTGTGAGTGGCCGATGTTGTGTGAGTCCGCGTTTCCTGGTGGGAATCTGCAACAAAAACGCCCTGTGTGATCATCCGTTTCCAGCTTTTGCTTTCTGCATTTTTGGTGGCCCCCAAGCTAAGAAAAATGCAGAAATCCACCACATGAAGTGAAAAGCGGGGCTCCTGAGGGTTTGTGGGGCGCTCTCTGCTGTGTGTTCCTGGGGGCGGCTGCGATGATTGAGAACGTGCTCTGTCTGAAGCTGTGCTGCAACTGTGGCGTTAACTAACACAGATCCTGTGGTCAAAAATATTTAACTTGTTATTGTAAAATGTGATTTGTCATTGAGAGATTATTTTTCTGTATGTATATGAGAATATTTTAGGAATCTAATTTAAGTGCATAAAACTATAGAAAAATTAAAAACCTATTCTAGGAGTAGACAATGCTTGGTCAGATTATTTGGGTTCAACCCAACTAAATTTCTTTATATATATATATATATATATATATATATATATATATATATATATATATAAATCCAAGTTGCATATGTTAGAAATTCAAAGAAGTTATTCCCCCAGCCCCTGCTGCCCCCACAGGGAATGTGATAAATTTAAATGAAAAGGGAGGTGGTGTGATAAGATGAGACGTACCCTCCAGCCAGAGCCCTGGGTGAGACTTGGTGTTTCATTCAAAACTGATGTAAGCAGGTGACATATTCTGGAGGTGGCTGTGCCAGGGAGGGCAAGAGGACTGAGGCCGTGTTGCTTGTCAGATCTGGGTGTCACACAAGTTTCTGGAGGTCCAGTGGGCGGGTCAGGAATCTGGGCCTGACCCAGCCTTTCTACAGAGCTCTGAAAGTGGAAGGGAGGCCCCCTGACTCGTGGGTCACCTTTGTAGTTCTGGCTTTGGAGAGACTCTGGAGTCTGCATTTTCAATGAAATTTTCTGGGGGCATCTTCACTGCCTTCCCCTGTTGTGCTGCTGGGGGGTGGGGGCTGAAGGATGGTGTTCTGGTTTCTGGGGTGAACTTTCTGTGCACACAACACAGGCAGCCCAGAGCAACCTCCTGGGTACCCGCGTCCTTGATGTCTCACCTGAGGGCAGGAGACTGCCCCTTGCTTCCCAAGAAGCCCAGGCTTCTTCTGGGGTACAGGCTGTCTACACTCAACCCCTGCCCCCAGTCCCTGTAGGCCACGTAGGGGGGATGGAATGCAGCACCCCATGAAACTCAATATCTAAACTCCAAGAGTCCAGCCTCCCCTGGCAGGCCTGAAATAATGCAACAGAGAAAACAGCCAGTCCCTGGAGAGATGGGACATGGCCGAGGGTGGCCGTGTCGGGACACTGAGGGTTATGGCTTGAGGGGACACACAGGGAGGGTGAGCGTTAGGTTTTCAAGCACCACGTGCTTCTAGATGCTGCCAAGCTCCTTTATGATGGCCTTGAAATTGGTTGATGCTGAAATCTAAGGGGGGAGATGTGATTTCTAGAAACTTCCCTGAATCATACAAGTGATCAGCAAATCCTGTCAAGGAACTGTCCACATGGACTGTAACTGACTTTGTCCCTCAAGAGGAAGCCACTTAGAGGTCTCGTTCAAGCTGATCGGGGTGGGCATCCCTCACCACCAGCACTGGTAGGTAAATCCTCCCACCAGCAGAGGCCCCACACTTCCTCCTGAGCCCCACGCCTCTTGCCTGGGGTTGGGGGAGCACTGTGCATGGGGACGGGTAGTCAGTCAATTGCCCCCTGGGTCCTGGTTGTTCCAAGAAAGTTTGGAGACAAGAAAAACCAGAACAGGGCGCTCCTGCCCAGCAGTGCCTGTGAGCTGCTCCAGCTAGCCTTTGCCTGTTTGGAAAAGAATGTACCAATCCTGACCAAGCCCCTCGCGTGACAAATGGGCCACAGCGCTGGTGGCAGGCTGCCCTTCGCAGCCCTGCCCAGGGGTGGGCTGAGCCTCCCCGCCCCCTGGATGTCCTGTTGTCTGTAACATACTTCTGTTGCCAAATAATGGTATTTAATTTTCCATAAAAGGGAGACTATATTGTCTGATATGTAATGTCAATGGAGTTCTAAAAATTACTATACAGTACTATCAATTGTAGAATTATGTATTTGTCCAAGGTTTAATGAAGCAGGGCCCAAATGTTGTTCCTTATTTTGTTTAAAAGAAGCTGAGGTTAGTTTTGTTGTTTGAGTATTCCTTTGGCACCTTATTATGTGTGAAATGTCAAATTTTACTGATTCAGATGATGGTATCTGAGGTTTTTTTTCTTCTCTCTTTAAACCAGTAGCAACAGCAGTACAGATTGCTATTCCTGTGTATCTTGAACCTAAAAAGAACAATCTGTTCAGAACAATTCTTTGGTCATTTTGACCTGTACGGTTTAAATCCACATAGTTCATGAATAAAACAAGAAAAGCCAACACGCTTCAGTGGGTTCTGTCACGTCCTCTGGCCCACCTCCTTTCTGAGCAGACAGGAAATGACCGGCCCTATTAATGGCCTCTCTTCCTGTGCGTCTCCCTCGCCCACAAATAAGGCTACAATTGTAGAAGGAAAACTATGCAAAAATAAACTGAAAAAGCAAACCTAACCAGTTCTCTCAGGCCTCCTCCAGACATCGTCAGTCCTCACAAGACGTCCATTTCCCTGAAGCAAGTTCTGCGAATCTGAGCAGTTTTGCTTGTATTAGTGTTACAGGGCAACCCCCATATAAAATGGGTTGCCTGACTGTGAGTCCTCACCCGCACCCTTAGAGGGGACTTAAACTGCAGGCACACACAAAAGGTTAATCAAAGGTTTATTTACAAGGAAAGGGGAAATAAGGAAATGAATAACTCAGTGAGAAAAGGAGGGAGATAAATTCTTAAATGCGTCCTACCCATTCCACTGATCTGGAATCCCAAATGACCTACCAAGACCAAGTGCTGCCTGGCCAAGAGCATGACCCCTACTCACATGGCTGGTTAAATATCCAAAACAGAGAACATGGCTGCTTAACTCCACCCTCGGGTCCTCGCAACTCTCCCTTTGGTGATCATGGGATTTGTAGTTCCTAGTGTCTTGATAGAGTGGCGGTGGAGTCCACAAAGCCTGTATGGCATTTTCTCAGGACATCCTTTCCCTCTAACATTAGGAGTGCCAGGTGGGGAGAGAGGAGCAGACAAAGACATCCAAAGGATTCCCCGGCCTTCCACCAAGAAGCTCCCAACACGCAACTTGTCTTTTAACTCCGGGTACCGTTAGCAAGCCCAGCACTAAATGTTAGTGAATAATGTATAGCTTTTTTCTTCTGTTCTCATCATTGATTTATCCCCCCATCTCATCTTTCTTCTAGCTGAAAAAGTCCTTTAAATACTCCGGTTAACCTGGAAACCAGTTGAATTATTTGGGCATGTTACAAAAAACTGCCCTGGAGCAGTTGATCTTTGCCCTCTATGACAATGGCTGGACTCCACTTTTGGCAATCATCAAAATCTTACATCATTTTCTTGGTTGTTATTTGAAGTCTTAAAAACAAAACAAATGTCATCCAAAATAAAGAAAATAAGACATTCCTTTCCCCAAATGACATCTACTTCTTTCCAGGATGGACAAGGTCGCCTGTCCACAGCTCAGGAGGCCGAAGGAATGACTGACATACCCAGATTACCAAGTCAGCAGGCGATGCTTTATTCTATATTGTTTCTCCTTTCATTGTAGACGCAGTAACACTTTGTATGCAGGAAATTCAGCAGGCACAGAAAAATACAAGGAAATACATCACTTCATGGATTCTTTCACACAGAAATAAATGCCAGTGCTTTGATGCCCATCATTTTGTATTTTTTTGTGTGGGGTGTGCATTTTAGATACTCTCGTGTTGTTTAATAGTGGATAGGCCTTGATCTCTTCCCATATGCTAGGCTCTGCTCGATTACATGATTTGCAGACACATTTCACATATTTTGATGGCGTTCTTTTTTTTTTTAAATAATAAATTTTATTTTTATATTCCCCATACAATTGCAACCCCCTTATTTTGACCCCAATCCCTCCCCTCCCGCCCTCTACCCCCCATAGAGGTCTCTGGTTCATAGTTTTTTGTTGATTTTGATTTTCACTTTCTTATAGTTATTCATTTTCCTGGCCCCTTATTTAAGTTTTCTAGATTCCTGCTATGAGTGAGACCATCCAGTGTTTTTCTTTTTCTTTCTGGATTATTTCGCTGAGCATGATCCCTTCCAGCGCCTTGATGACGTTCTTTTAAATCAGGTAGATATATATTCTTCCACAACTTTAAAGGACTCTATAGTACTCCATTGTCTGAATGCCTCCTAGTTTACCCTGATTTATTTAAACTGTCCTAACTAGTTACCTGCTTAGGTTGCTTTTAAAATTTCTACCTTGTTAAGAAATGCTGTGAAGTCTTTCTGTACACACATCTCTGGGGTGAACACTGGTGGCCGCCCCATATGGCAGGGCTGGAAGCCTTTCATCATCCCTCCCCGACACCCTCACTTGCTTAACAGGGAGGCTATTGAATTAGATTCTGAGGGGCCATATTGGAGCAAGAGGGCTCCCCCAAAGGTATTTGGTTTTTCTGCAGTCTTACCTGGGAAGCAAGTGATTTTATAGGGATTTATGAGCATGTGGGGCCCTGTCCAGGCCAGTGTGGGCCTGGCTTTAGGAGGCCAGCAGGAGGGTGGCCATGGAGTCTGGGGGATCCTGGAGTATGGTCAGGTTACAGGCTCAGCTGCTGCAACTTAGAGAGCCCTCATCCCGTGGCTCAAGGAGAGTGGTTTCTCTCCTGTTAATCAGCTCAGAGACCTAAGCACAGCCGGGCGAGTTTGCTCTTAAATTCATTTGGTTTTCTCCTGGAGCGTGGCTGCTCCAACTCCACCTCCACCACCTTGCCTGCGTGTAACCACGGCCAAGAGGATGGCATGTGATTCCTTGGGAGGCCAGTCCCGGAAGGCCAGGCCTTGTCTGCTCCACCAATTGCAAGAACTTGGTCCAGGGCCAGCTGCTGCCTGACAGGTGGGTAAATGTAAATGTACTCTTGGGGAGCCCCTGTGCATATTGGGGTGGAGCTGCAGTCTGGCAAACCCTGTTTCCTGGATAAGGAGGCACCCCCAAAGTTACCTCTGCCAGTCCCCGTGTTAGGTTATGGAGTGGGCATGGTGGGACGCTGGAGGCTGTCGAGCCTGTACCCCACATTTGGAGACGTTTTTCTATCTGGGAGGCCTGTACTAAGCTCTCTGTAATCTCAAGTCTGCTCTGGAAGTGGGATAGTTCCACTTATGGGAGAGGAAACGAGGTCTGAGGTTGGCTACATTGCAGGCTGGAAGCGATGGGGTAGGATTGCTCCCCTCACCCCTACCCTGCTGGCCCCTAGATCCCTGCTTTCCATCCTGTCACTGGGTGTGGGAGACAGGCGGCCCGTCTGAGCCTCACTCCTCACGGCAGGTCAGTCACGCTCTTCCTTATGGAATTTTCTGGCAGCTTGGAGACAGTGCATGTGGCAGTGGCTGGCCTGGCTGCATGTTGAATGGACTCCGTAGGGGGGCTCTTAACCTCCCCCAGGGCATCCTCCAAATGCAATTACAGTGATCCCTGTGGCTGCAGAGGCTCTGGTCCTTTCGGATCCAGCCCCCCCCACCCCACTGAGTGCAGTGGCCCACCTGTCCCAGGTTAAGTGTGAGGAATCTTTCCTGGCAGCTTTAGGGTAATTATCAGAGAAGCAGAAAGGCTGATTTCCTTTGGGTTTGGCTCCAGCCTATGCTGCCTCCAGCCTGATGATTGGCTGGAAAAGGTGGGGGGGCCTGAGGGCACCGTGTTCCCTTCTCTGGAATAGCTGCTTCCAGTGGGGAAGAACATCAGGAGTTCCCGGCCTGCCTTGGTGCCCAGGATACCCCCGGGGAGTGCGACAGCAAGCTGGGGACCTATTTGGCTACCTCCTCTTCTAAGCACAGTCTCCTCCTGGACCTTTGCCCCAACTGGGGCTGAATGAGTGCTTGTCAGCTGTTTTAACTGCTTCGTCTAGATTCTGTGGATACTAGAATAGAGACTTTTTGGGCAGAAGCTCCCTGAAAGCCATGCTGTTTTATTGGGGTGTCTGGAGGGCAGGCCTGAAAGACATCACTTTGGGTTCAGAACAAGGACAATGCACGGGACAAAGACGTGTGAGAGCAGCCCCACGAGCACAGACCCAGAACATCTGACCAATACTTGCTCTTAAGGGCACGCGGTGGGGCTTGGGCCTCAAAGAGCAGCAGCGAATTGAAAAGCAGCTGCCATCCCAGACTGGGCAGGTTCATTGTTGATTCAGGCAGACAAGAATTTGAGACTTCGGTATCTCTCAGAGGCCTTTAATGCTTTATCAGGGGACTGGACTCACAGGCAGAGCAGCAGGCAGGGAGGCAGCAACTGAGCCCACCTAGCCCCCTCGACTCTCCCTTGAGCCCTCTTCTGCCTAGGTGGCCGTGTTTACCTACGTGCAGGCCTCGCGTTCTCTGGCCTTTCTCTGGGTCTCCCGCTCTCTTGGCCGGGGCATCTGCCCTTGTAAGTATGCGTGCCGCATGCTCGTGCCCCCAAGTGCTTGCTGCACAAACACAATGTCGTGTGTGGGCAATAGAGCCTGGAGGGCGAGGCCGCAGGTGGCAGCCGTGGAGGCCCGCGGCAGGACCCGCCCCCAGGGAAGTGAGGTAAGAGATGATAAACCGGTAGTGCCCGGCATGAAACGAGGCCTCAGTAATGTTAACTGTTTTTCCTAATGGACACAAGCTTCCAGATTCCTCAGAATAATCTACACGAACGACAAAAGTGATTGGCTTTTTGACCTTGAAAGTAGGAGAACACTGGAAGATATAAAAGTAAGGCTTCCTGGGTTTCTTCAAGAGAGCACACACGGTGTGTTCTGTTCAGGAAGCGCTTTATTGTTGCTCCAAGTTTAGAATTTCATGGAGACAGAGCGGCACTTTCAGACGGTCTCCCGCATCACCTTGCTCAGCTTCTGAATCTTGGTTTTTGCCGACATATCCACATACTTTTCTCCAATGCGGACAATCATTCCACCCATGATGGATGGGTCAGTCTAAGAAAGAAAATAGGTTGAAAACATGAACACACACCCAGACACGCCACCAATCTAACAGAAAGACGAGAGCATGGCAGAAGACAAGGCACATCTAGAAAAGGCAGAAGTCTATTTGTGAATGGAATCAGTAATAAAAACAAAACTTCATATAAAATTTCGACTGCAGGTAAATCACTACACGGCGAGATCCCAATTTTTACTTTCAATAGCCATTTTAAGTGTCGAATAACCCGAGGAAACACCATATATAATTAAAAACTTACCTTCACTTCCAACTTCAACACTTGGTTTTTACTTAGGAAGCTCTTCAGGACGGTTTTTAATTCAGTAAGAGTGGCTTCATCTAAAGGCTAAGAAGACAAAATTGTCCTTTAGATAAAGCAAAATAGAAATTTTCCATAACAAAGGGGAAGGGGGAAAAATCCCACCAGCACACGTCACCGCCACAGGCCTGCACCAGCTCCTGGGAGCCAGCCAGGGGCGGCAGCGCATGCATCCCCAGGCAGCTCACCCGTCTCTGCTTCTGAGTGCAACTCAGGAGTGGAAAAGTCCCCGGAGGTCTGTGAGGCCCGAGGACGCCGCCCGCCTCTGTGCAGCCTGTGTGAGTCTATTACTTCCTTGGACAAGAGGCTGCAGCTTAACCTGGTTCTAGAACCACCAGGCTGTGACAAACCATCTGCCCTGGAGCACTCGGAAGCCGGGGCAGCCGGCTGAGCCCTGAAGCCACGTGGTGATGGGGCAGGACCCCACGCCTGGCCTGTGTCCTCTCCGCTTGCCCCAACTGTTTCTTCATTAGGTGAGAATGAAAAAGGCCTTTGATCTGCCCCAGTTCTACCTCCCTAACCTCACCTGAGCACCCAAAAGCTAGCAAAAAGAAACCTTTATAGGGCCTTCCCGGTGGCGCAGCGGTTGAGCGCTGGGTTGCGAAGCTGCCCGCAGCCTCTGAGGTGCCGGTTCGAGCCCCGGCTGCTCCCTGGCCACCAGAGGAGGGTCCCACATGGCGCGCAGACCTCTCCTGCCGCCCGCTGCTCCCCTCAGCAGTGTACTTCGTCAGTCTGCCTGCTGCTTCCCGCTCTGGTTCTGGTGAATTCTCTCACCCTCCCGCGTTTCTGACTGCACCCAGTGCTTGTATAAATAAATCTTTAAAAAAAACAAAAGCAAAAAACTGAACTCAGAAAATATTAAAAAAAAAAAAAAAAAACCTTTACAAAGATCGAACAGTATCTTTTGGGGGTGGTGGAGGGAACGTCAATCAGAGCATTGTTTGCTGAGATTCCAAGGTCAGCGTACACACGTCCCGTTCAGATACCTGAAGTGGGTATCTTACACCAACCGGTTCCTTCGCTGGCCAAGCCCAGGAGGCCAGCAGTGATTACCCCTGTTGCCCGTGAGGGAACTGGGTGAAGCGCTCAGAATGGTCAAGAAACTCACGTGAGGACCCAAGAGCCAGCGAGGACCAGCGCCGACACCAGAAATCAGTCTATTTCTCGTTTGTGCCTTTCTCCCCAATCAACGTATAATTTTTTTAAATAGTGGAAACTTATTTACTCAGTTTCAACACCAAAAGCATTAGCATCAGTTTGTTCTAAAAAGGTTTACAAAGACAAGTATTCCTTGGAAAACAAAAAACAAAACCCTGTCCTGTCATCAGTGAAGAAGGACCTGCAGGGGCTCTGGGGACAGAGTGACCGCTTGGCCGCTGAAGCCTGGTCTGAGCTGTGATGACTTTCAGCCAGGTCTATGCTTTGGGGGGTGGGGCACTGACTTCTCAACCTCAAATGTGCAAATATATATTATGTGCAGAAATGCCTCAAATTGCTCTTCTGGAGAGCTAACTCTTTTATACACACTGAAAATATTCATCTAGGTGAGTCAGCTGCTGGTATTCCTAGTCAGTCTACTTTGCCCTACTGATAAGGAAGCCCCCCCAGACCGCCTGCCTCTACTGACGACCACACTAGAAGAAGATGCACATTTAAGGCAGGCAGGCAGGCGGTGGATGTAGCTCAAGGAACACAGACTTCTGGAGAGAAACTTGTGTTCAGACGTGGCTCCACCTTTTGGGACCTTGAACAGAGACTTAATTTCCTTGGGTTTTCATTTCCTCATCTATAAAATAAGGATAATTATTCTTCACGTGGATTTTTTGATATGAAATAAATTATAAAGTGCTAGTAAACAGGTTTCAATAAGTAGTGGCTGTTATTCCCGCCGACCACGGTAAGTCAGAGATCAAAGGGCCGGACTGCTCCCTACTCCCCACTACAGAAGCTCCTAGAGACTCTTGTTTCAGTTAACTGCTGAATAGCTAATCACAAAATAGCTCAAACCTATCGGAACATAAACCACCGCTTCCTGACACGTTCTGGCGAGTTATACGTCTGACTCCAGAATCAGGCCTCCTGAACAAATGCGGGCCCTCCCAAAAAGGAGCTCGGGAAGCTGGTGCGAGAAAGAAGCTAACCTCCCACACGCCAAGTCACCTTTCCTAATTTCTGCATATTCAGCCTGCTTTCCCCTTTGTTTTGCAAAATGTGACATGTGGACTGTCAAGGCAAAGGCCGCACCGCCAGCGTTACTCACAGATGCGGTGGTCACCGTGCAGGGCACTTCTCCACGGTGGACACTCATCATGGTAGAAAAGGCAGAGATGATGGCAGGGGTGTTGTTCAAACGGCCGTTTTCAGCAAGCAAATCTGGGAAAAGGCAGGGGCCTCAGTGATGGGAAATTCATTCATGACAGATTATTCACCTGGTATTCTTGTCACCTCTAAAGCAAATTGGGGATACTGGCCTAAAACACTGCCTTCAATGTCCTTTGCGAATGTGGGTGCAGGAGATAAAGCTTGTTATTTAAAAAGTATAGTCAATATTTAAAAAAATACCCTGCACTGACAAGTGTTTAAATTAGTAACAGATCCGCAACAGATGTCCTGTACACAGCCTGCAATCTGATTTTCATGCTTATGTCACAAATTCCAATGTTTGGCTACAAATTCCCAAATTAACATCCAAAGATGGTGACGTGAAGATAATTTCTTTGTAACTCATGTGCTCAGCTGCCCATGGGGGTGTGAACGTGATCTAAAGGTCCCCAAGGACGCCACATCCCTAAGATGGAGGCACGGCCATTACCGGGCGCCAGCCTGCGGGTCTCCCCACTGCAACTCCAGCAACCACTTAGAGCTTCATGTTTTTACACAGTGCACCTCAAGCGTTAATGTGCAAACCGTTCACGTGGGGCTGGTTAAGATGTAGGTTCTTGATTTGCAGGTTGGGGTGAGTCCTGAGGCTCTCCAGGTCAACAGGTTTCTGGGTGATGTGGATGCTCCTGGTCCAGGGACCATTCTTCCAGTAGTAACATTTTCTGAGTCTTCAAGTGCAAAAGGTCTTATACTTACTAATCAGGTTGGCTGTGAGGGGAGAAAACTTCTCTTTTGCTGTCATGTCATTCAGACTCTTCACTTTAATGGATCGCTTCACGTGGGGATTCAGAATGGAAGCAGCCATCTTCGGTTCCTTCAAGAGTTGCTAAATGCACCAGAAAATAGTTTCTTAAACTCTGTAGAGCACAATGACCTTAGCTGCCATACACACATTCTTCACACGTGCTTGTGAAGCATGCAATCCAGGAAGTAAATCAGCACTCTCAAAGCATGAATGAGTAACAGTTTCTAATCAAATAATTTCTTCTGTCTTGCATGATTTTACACAGGACACAGACTGTTTCTTGAAAAAAATCTTAAAACGTTTTATAAGGTTTCTTAAATTTATTTTTGCTCTTCAAGAAAGATTATAGAAAAATGAAGTGTCTAAAAGCATCAATCACTGCCTGTCTCAATGGACTGAGTATGGCCAACACTCCAGCTTTCCAAAAACAGAGAAGACGCAGTGGAGCCAACACTCAAGCGCAGACCCAGGAAAGAGCTGTGACTGCCGAAGGGACCTGCCTCCCCCAGAGGCAGCTCCAGCTCAGGGTCATTCTGACTGTCTGCAGAACCCACCCAGCCCTGTGAGACATATCTAGGCAGCCTCAATGAGCCTGGGAGAGCTGACAAAAGCAAGTGATCACCCTCATGAGACCACTTGGACCCTGCTGTTAACCAGACGTCTGGACCCAGCGCCAAGTGCAGCTTCCAGCACTTTGTTTCCCACAACAGCAGGCTGGCTGGAGTGCCTTGAACCAGGCCTAGCTTCAACTTGGGCATCTCCGACTTTACACACCTCTGGTGCCCTTCCATTCCTGTCAGCACCTTTTCCCAGGCTGGAATTCTGTCTCTCATTCAAGCTGTTGCCATACATGCCATGTGATGCTAAAAGTTCCACTGGAGTGGCATCACAGAAACATTTTCCCATAAAAATAGCAGGTCTATACAAATTAAAAGCATTCTGGAATGTGAGTTATTCTATTTCTTATCTGTTGCTGCTACATCACCCAGGTCGGTTAGCACCGCACTTTCTGTGCTAAGAAATAGCTAATTTTTATTCAAGTCAACCCTCTGTGTCTCCACATCTTAACTGACCTGTAGGCTTCAGTCAAACCCCATCTAATGTCCACAACCCAGGTCATCCTGCTGTTGCAAGCACCACTGTCCAGGTTTAAAATGGGCAAGGATGACAAGTAAAGGGCAACGACTGTCACCCCCCCAAATGCCTGGAAACACTGCCTGGCTCTTGCCACCCCTGCTTCCTACCAGCATCAGTGAGGCTGAGCCTCCTGGCTGTGTGAGAATAAGACTAAGACAGCAAGCATTATCCGCCGAGACGACTGGATAAAGGAAGGACTATAGAGCTAACTGTTAGGACAAAGGGTCTAATAAAAAGCTCAACATCAAAATGAATGAACCATGTCAGTATTATTCTGTAAACTAGCCTGTGAGGGGCCCCTGCCAAAAATAAGATCAGAAAAAAATCTTTAGGAATATGTGGATTAAAAAATACAAGAAATTTTAAAACACAAAACCAAAACAGCACACTTTCTCTGGAAAGAGTTCTACTGGACTGTGTCTCCTTCTCTTTAATCCATAACTTACTGCCAGAGGTGGCAACACAAAAGCTAAGACGGGGAAGGAATGAAATATGGGAAAACTCGACCTCAAAGCTCAGTGAAAATTTCAGTGGGGATGGCCTCTGAAGGTAACATGGCAGGATTTGTGAGTTCAGTTTATTTACTCTTCGTGGTTAAAAAAAAACCCACAAAGTAAACTCTGCCTCTCTCTCTGTCTCCATCATCTCTCGAGCTCACACACCTTTGCTCACTTTGCTGCCCAGTCTCCTTGGCCTGGCCAACCCCCTCACATCTTGGGAATAAAATCAAAGAAAGGTTTCAAAGGGAAAGCAAATTCTAGTAAGACAAAACAACATTATATAAGAAAGACTATTTTGGAAATACTTGGCACACACAAACTGACTTCCAAAGGTGAACTTTTGATTCCTTTCTGAAATCCAGTTTTTCTTAAATTACAATCCTGTATTTGAATCTTACATTTCTATTTCTTCTCTTAGCCCACATTCTTGCTTCCTAATATTAATATCTTTACATGTGTCTGCTGATACCTATTGTATTACAGGTTCAGAATAACACCCAGTGCTGTTACTATCAATATCAACATAGAAAATGGCTTTTCCTTTTTTTGTAGTTTTTTTATGTTAGGATAGACATCAATAGGAATGCGTAGTCAAACAACTAAAGGGGAAAAAATGTCTCAGGAACTTCACATGTAATGAAAAAGAAAAGCTACTTACAGCCACTCTCAGTAACTCCTTTTCTACCTGCTCCAGCTTATTCTGTTTAGATGCAGCAGAATAAAGAGCCGTTGCATAGCGACCTTCGACACCGTACACCTGAACAGGTGGCTTTAAAAAAAAAGTGGGGTTGGGGGAGGAAAAACAAATTATTAAATATTATAATATTTAATTATCAAATATTTATAATTAAAACTATACCTTTTATGCATAAAAGCTTAAATAATATGGCATGTTCAGTTTAATGGAAACCTTCGACATTTTACTGAGTGCCTGATGCTTATTTCTTAAATGAACTGTAGGATTTTTTCCTGCTCACTATCATCAAGGTAGAGGCTCAGTGGTGCCGTATGGTCGTAGTGGAACAGTTTAGCCTCTGAATAGGAATGATTTAGTTTTAGTTTGGCTCTAAGGTCAAAATGAGTAACCTTGGTGAAGTATTCCCTTGGTGAAGTATCAATTGCCTTTTTTGTAAAATGGGAGGACCAGCTATTTCCCACCCCTACTTTGGGTTTTAAGAAATCCGCATTTTTAAGATTATGCGCGGGCCTATCACACAGCAGGCATTCACTATTATTTGGTTCCCTATTCTCACTCACACCTTACATTTGGAGAACCACCAATTGTGCAGTCTTAGACAGTAGTATGCAAAAGTCCATGCTCGGGGCACCGCTCCTTGACTCACATAACACTTACCCTCACAAGCTTGGAAAACGGCCTGACCACAGAGATACTGAAGCATTGCACCTTTAAAGCAATAAAGACAAGTAGAGTAAGTGAGATTACTTAATGGATTTCTGCATTTAAACCATTAATAAAAAAAATTCCATACAGGTTTTAAATGATTAGTTTGTTTCTTTGTATCATCACTCAGATTTCTAAGGGTGAGATGACCGATATACACTAGCTACAAGTACATTTCCCCACTGAGAACCATCTGAAATTACTTGAGAAATTGCCTTCCCATAGATTCCTAACATGCTAGGATTGGACTGAGACCAGTACACCAGCATGACAAAGAAAACACTAATTTCAAGAAAAACGTTCAAAACGATTTAACAAGATTTTTGGCATTTATATCACCACCCTTGGGCAGGATTTCCATAAAAAGTGGGAGGATTCCAGTCATGGTTACAAGAGACAAACCTTACAATCCAAATACTATTCGAAAGTAAAGATTAACCTTTTGAGTATTGCAGCCGAGTCTGAGCTGAGCAAAGGGCCTAGTTCTCAGAGGTGGTGTTTTGTCTATCAAGGGGCAGAGTTGGAATCCACGGCACCTGCAAGGGCACAGGTCACCTTCACGTAACTCCAGCTCTGGCGTGTACTCTATGGAAACTGGCTGTTAGGACTGACAGGCTTTAACATTTATGGTAAAATTAAGTAAGCCCTCAGGGGGTCATGACAGGTAAAGCATCGTTGTAGGTGGGTAACAGCACAGATTTTCGTTCCAACTCCATCTTCTGTGTGAGGTCTGTGGGTTCGGATCTCAGCTCTCCCTCCCTCTGGCTGAGCAGCCAAGGACGAGCCACTTAAACTTTCGGTCTCACTGTCCGGAGAGACATGTGCTCCACAAATACTCCTGAGCATTACCTACGACCCCTGCCAGGGTCAACCATGGCGGGGTGGGGGGAGATCAGGAGTGAGCCGCGTTCTTTCCTCGGAGTCAAGGGAAGCCCGGTCCTCTCTCCTGTACCCCCCAAACCTGCTGCCTCCCGGGGCTGTGCTGGGAGGACGCCAAGGCCAGACACCCCAGCCCTGCGCCCCGCGCCCGGCCAGCGTCCCGGGAGGGAAAGCGGGGCTGTCCGGGCCTCCTGCATCGATCGCCCCCTCTCTCCGCGCCCCACGACCTCGAACGCGGCGGCCACACCTGCGGCCTCGCGCCGTGGTGCTAGGGGTTCCCCTCGAAGGGATCCTCCCGTCGGCTTCCGGGACCTCCGTAGTCTCACCTGCCGGCAAAGCCCGGACACAGCGGGGGCGGCCATCTTCTCCCGGGCGGCTGTAGGTCAAACCCGAGCTGGGAGCGAGAGATACGCGAGGGCGCACGCGCGCGTCAGCGTAGCCGCTCCGCCTGCTGGGAAATGTAGGCGAGGATCATTAGAACGCATGCGCAGAGCTTCCCTCAGGCTGGGAGTTGTAGTCCGTGGAAGGCATGGTACTCGATGGACCCAAGGGCCAGACTCCACGGGCTGGGGGTGGGGCTAATGGGCTCGGACAGCACCTGAACAGTGAACTTCTGGAGTGATTGACTGAGACCCATACTGGGGGTGGATTTGTTGTTGCTAGTTTAAAACTTTCCATTTGGATAACATCATGGCCTTTGTTGCATTTCACACTCGTCACGAGCATCATTAGGATTTTACCATTTCTTCCGACCTCGCCAAAAGGGGGATCAAGCCTAGTTTCTCAAGCTGTTTTCAGAGCGGACACTACATGTCCAGTGCTTAGACCATGAGTGGCCCCCTCCATCCTCCCCAACCCACCCCAACGCTTCTCATCTCGCCTGAGAATAGATTTGTGGGCATGTGACATTTTGGTGCCTAAATTCTTGATTCTGGGTAGGGCAGAGTGATGATCTGAGAATCAGACCTAAAATAGGAGATGAGGGGTTCGAGCAAGAGTGACATGGAAACTGAGAACAGGACACTAGCCTTGGTCTGGTTCTCTGCATTCAGCCTATTTCAATCTATTTCCTCCTAATTGGTGCTTACTCCAATGTTCTCGTCTCAGATCCCTTGGTTGTAATAATGGGTCTGTGGCCAATTCAAAAGGTTTTCTTTTTTTTCAGATCTGTTATAGGAACACAGATTAATTCAGTAATTTACTCTTTTAGAGTGTAGTTTTCTTATTATAAAAAAAAAAAACAAACTTGTAAAAATGCAGAAAGATAGGAGGGATACAGTTATCTTCTTTTCTGTTATCCAAAGGCAGCTGTTGACAATAGTTTGGTGAGTTTCTCCCAACAGCTTTTCAGGAAGTTGGGAGACCTTGGCCCAATCATGTAACTTCTCTGTGAGTCTGTTTTCTTATCTATAAAATAGGTTTTATAGTAGAAACTGCCTTATAGGTTGTTAGGAAAAATAAGGAAGTTAACAGATATATGAATACTTAGAACAACTGCTAGGCAGAGTGGCACTCAATAATGATAGTTCTTTATTTTGTGTTTGTGTTTATTACGTAAATAGAATCATAATGTAATAAATTACATTGTAAAAGGAATGTGATTTACAATGTCATTTAGTACATTGTGAAAAAGGTTGCTGCTATATATGGAGTGTGAATACATGTTTACACTAGAATGAGAGCATATTTCCAAGTGATAGAGTTTTATAACCACTGTAATGGCTGCAGAATAAGCCATTGAATGGATATTCTGTAACTTAATTATTCAGTGATTTTTGAACATAATTCAGATGACTTTCATTTTCCCCTTCCAATTTAAAAATAATAATACATCACCTGAGCAGTTTTAGAGACAAACTTCTCTCCTCCATATTTAGGATAATTTCCAAATAGATTTCAGAACTGACAACTTGGTGAGAGGGTGGGAGCACTTTGAAAGTTTTTGTTGCACTAGGTCAAGTTGCTTTTCAAAAATTTTAAACAATGTACACTTGTTTTGCTCCACTCTGCAACTTGTTTTCAGAGGCTATTTTAAAATAAATCGAAAGGAAAGTATATCATGTGACACATTTTATTGAGCACCTATTATGTGTAGCAGTCAATCGCCCATTCTCCCTGCTGTTGGATTCTTGGGGCCTTCTGAAATCTCATTGCAGGGAGGTCAGGGAGCTTCTGCAGCAGTTTTCTAGCTGTGTGCCTGCCATGCCTTCCATGCAAGAATAGAGATTTTGGAAAGGAAAAAAGAATTTTATCTTGGAGAAAAAGGGAAAAGACTTAGCACTTGTTTTTATACCATGCTACTTCTATACAAACTCAAATTGTTTTAAAATTAGTTATTTTAACGACTGAATAAAAGGCACTTGCCCAAGGTCATAGAGCAGGACTGCAGTGGTAGCAGAACCCAGACATGGAACGTCCACTTTTGTTCTATGCTCACTTTTGGTTCAGAACAAATACTGCTCACTGTTTCATGTTCTCTACAAAGGCACCACACGCTGGTGTGGAAAACAGCAGTGTGATGCCACCAGATCCTCAACTGCGTATGTTTTCATAAGTGAAGTGACTTCCCCTTCAACCCAGAAAGAACCCTTCTAAAACCCAGAAATCCGGAAGAGGATTAATATGCAAAATGTTCACTCCGTTCATTTCAAAACAGCAAACAGTTGGAAAGAAGTGCCTGAGAATCAGAAAATGGCTTTTAAGATGGCACACTGGGCATGGTATGAAATGAGTTTCAAAAATTATTTAATGTTATAGAAAAATAATGACAGGAAAAATTACAAACGATATACTCTGTAGAGTGTGTAATCATTCTGATTATTGTTACCATAATACAAAACAAAGGGGACCTCCCTGGTGGCCTAGGGGTTAAGTTTCAGCGCTATCACCTCTACGCCTGAGTTTGATCCCTGGCCAGGGAGCTGACCTACGTGACACAGTAGACCTCTCGTCTCCCCGCTGCTCTCCTCAGCAGTGTGTTTCAGTAGATCTGCCTGTTCTGCTCCCCACTCTATCTCTGGTGAATCTTCTCATCCACCGCATCTCTGGCCTGCACCCCAGTTCTTCTATGTGAAAAAAAAAAAAAGAAATAAAAAGGATGCACTCAATTACTGCTGGCCTTGGAATGGAGCTCCTGGTTTCTGATGATACTTCCCTTGTGACACAAAGGCCATTGCTTCAAGCTGACGATGTGCATGAAGGACCAGGCTCCAAGGCTGGACCAGTGTTTCCTTCCCAAGATGAGCTTCCTTCCCAAGCTTAGCTTCAACACAGACTCCACCAGCCGGAGGGACTTCCTTTAGCTTTGTGGAGCACATACCAGCGACGGTGTCTTCAAGGCAAAACCAGGTAACCCCCACTTTTCAAAAGTCCAAATTGTACCATTTTATTGTTATGAAAAATCACATAAACTGTTTTGGTTTACAGAAGGTTTTCTGGAATGCTACTTTTGTATAGTGGGGTATGCCTGCAGCAAGACATTCCCTAAGTTCTGAAAGGACCTGGAAACAATTGCATTATTCATGTGTTTACTTATCTTGGGGTGAATTCTGTTTCAACGTTCTTTTTCTTTCTCCTCCAAGTTTATTTGGAGACCTGTGCATGGATCCTTTAGAGCAAGATCCTGTCTTGGGGCCACGGCTGGCAGCCTGGATATTGAACTTCATATATAGCTTGTCTTCCATTTAAACTTTCTTAGTGGAAAAATGACTTTGTCAGCCTTCTACATAGGTCTGCAGATGTCCCCATTAAAGGGGGGCCTTAGGGCTATCCCATCAATCAGCACAAGCCCTGGGACTGGAACCGATCAGCCTTTGAAAAAGAAAAAGTGTGAGGAAAATGGACAGTGAAACTCCCAGTTCTGTGACCATATATAACTTTCAACCATTTAGCCTTAGGATTAAGGATACAGGGAAGAAAGAATAAACCATGTGAAAAATGACTTGAGTCTTTGCGTTTCAGGAAGCGGCTGCGTCAGGAAGGTCTGCAGCACGGAGGGCCGGGTTCTGGAAGGCGACAGAGGGAGGCCGGCACCGCGGGGCTGGTCACGCACCCACCTAGCCCTTCCTCACCTTCCTCCTCCAGGCCCACGGGTCAGCCCCACCTTGAGGCCTCACAAACTCAGTATTCAAGGTCACCGCTCCCCCTCAGCCTGGCCCGGGTTTCGGGAGGACCGACCGGCCACTGGGGGGCGCCATTTCCTCACGTTGTAGCCTCCGCTCTCGCCTCAGAATCAATTTTTTTCTAGAACTTTCCCCATTGAAACCTCCGTGCCGGTGCCCTCCCAGCAATTAAGCGTTAAGGTGCGGTGAGAGTGACAGACAGAACGGGAGCTGCTGAGCCAGGTTTCCTGTGCATGGGGCCCAGTCTAGTCTCTGCCCCACAGCCTCGCTCTAGTCACGGAGCCCAAGAAACAAGCACCTCTCCCCACAGTTTCCCCCACCCCCAGGGCTTCCCCCCACCCCCACGGCTTCCCCCCACCCCCTCCTCCCCACAGAGCCGGCCTTGGGCTTCTCTCTCAGGTTTTAACCCTCCTCCTCAGCTGACCCAAGAC
Organism: Talpa europaea; assembly: GCF_964194135.1. Lineage (NCBI taxonomy): Eukaryota > Metazoa > Chordata > Mammalia > Eulipotyphla > Talpidae > Talpa > Talpa europaea. Next base: position 140,725,049 of record NC_140070.1, read on the forward strand.
TTCCTCATGGAACACCTTTCTCTTTCTGGGTTTGTCCAGGGGAAACGTTATGGTGCTCTGTCCTGGAAGATGGCAAGGCCCGAGGAAGAAGCGAGTATTAACACAACGTTTTTTTAATCTTTTTTAAAAAAGATTTATTTATTTATTTATACAAGCACTGGGTACAGTCAGAAGCATGGGAGGGTGAGAGAATTCACCAGAGCCAGAGTGGGGAGCAGAACAGGCAGACTGAAGAAATACACTGCTGAGGGGAGCAGCGGGCGGCAGGAGAGGTCTGTCACACCATGTGGGACCCTCACCGGTGGCCGGGGATCGTACCAGCGCTGCAGAGGCTGTGGGCAGCTTCACAATCCAGTGCTCAACCGCTGCGCCACAGGAGGCCCAACATAGAACATTTTAAATGGTAGTTGACTTGGTAAAACTGTAGACTATAAACTGAGAAGAGCGAGGGACACAGGAAAGGGGGTGCTCGCTGCCCTTTTCCATGTGCTCAAGCGCTCAGCCACTCAGTGGCCTGCTTTTACTTGGTGGCCCTGCTGGACCTTGGGTTCTGGGGTGGGGTCCTTTGTCACTCTGTCACTGTTGTCCCTGCAGCAGTTCCCTTGGGTGGGGCAGGGAACCTCCCTCTTTCCTCGGGACCACCCTGTTACAGCTCCAGGATCTTCAGCCTTGTGGCCTGGGTTGGACTCCCAGCCCCACCAGTGTGTGGTTTGGGTGATCCCCTTACCGCTGTGCCTCAGTTTCCTCACCTGGAAAATGGCGAAAGGAACAGTAAGAATCCGGTGAGTGAAAGCCTGGAAAGCGTTCAGCGCTGGGCTGGCCCCAGTCAGCGCACTCCTACTCTGAACCACCAACTCATGGACCCTGGGCTGCTCTCCTCACCAAGATGGTCTGTCCCTCCGTGCCTGTCTCGTCTTCCTACTGCACAAACCCGGATCCTGCTTTTTCTGGAATTGTCAATTTTATTTTCATCTGCTTCTTGGGCTGTGACCCAGAACATAAAGCAGCACCATGGCATCTTCTGAAAGCTGGGATATGGGTATTGTCCAAGGAGGCCCCATGTGGGAGGCGCCTACCTGCAGGGGCGCAGTGGGGCGTCCCAGGGGGCTCTCCTCTGGGCATTTGCATGGAAGACTGGCTGGTGAGTTTACAACAATAAGCCCTCAGGGTTCTCAGGTAAACAAACAAGCATAAAACTCTGTTTACATTGTAGGGTAAATGATTTTCAGACTTCTCTGCCCTCCCCTCATTAGGATTGCCATGTTTGACGTTGTTAGAAGTTGTGTTGTTTACTTCTGTGGGCATGCCTGCAGTACTGAGATATTAGCCAAGGGAAGCAGAGGCAGAAGAGGCAGGAGAGAGTAGGGAAGACAGAAGGCCGGAGAAGCCCAGAGTGAAGACTTGCCTGTGGCTTGGAGGCCCCACCCCACCCCCACCCCTGCCTGCGGTGTACCTGGTGGCTGCATTACATGTGCTCAATAAAAGCCTGAGAAAGCCACCGAGGGCTCCACAACTCTCCTTTATTGGCAGGGTCTGCTGGGATCATAGAAAACCTGCTTGGTGGCCTGTCCTGGCACTACAACATAAAAAAGAGAAAAGAATATGTAGTGCAAACCAAAATGTAGATGCTTAGTAGGGGTTTGGTGAAAAAAAATTCTATCTTTGAAAAGGGGGAAAGACCCCTCCCCCGCTCCCATGATGTTTAGAGGTAGTTGAATTGAAAGTGAAAGTCAGGGCAAGGGACCACACAGCCCAAGGGGGAAGTGTACCTGTAACAGGGTGGTCCTCAGGAAAGGGGGAGGTTCCAGGTTCCCTGCCCCACCCAAGGAAGGGTGGAGCTGAGCAGGAAGAGGGAAAGCTGCAGAAGAGACTGAGGAAGGAAGCAGGATGGAGCCAGGAGACCTGGAGGAGACGCATGGAGCCTAGAGACACGTGAAGAAACTGTGCTTGTCTTTTGGTCGTGGACGGGGTGACACAGATGTGGGTGAGACCCGTGGGGAGGTGACCATGGCAGCTTTTATCTTGATGTTGATTTTGCTCTTTTCCTTCCGGGCTTGTCCGGTTGTTTGTGATCCTTTTCTGTGGGTCCCCACTGGAAGATGCTTTAGACTTGTGGCAGGCCTTGGGGCCTTGCTCTGGGCCAATCCCATATGAATGGACTTTTACCCGAGGGGACGGGTAACTTTGGGTGCTTCATTTAGAAACTAGACTCTTTGCCTTACCTGTATTGTTTCCTAGTTTTATTAAAGTTCCTTCCCATTAAAGTCTCCTATGTTTTGTGTTGATGCGGCGGATGGCAGAACCCATTTAGAATAGGCAGGTTTGCGGGGTTTGGGCTGCCCCTCTCCCTGTCCTATAACAGATTTGGCGACCACGAAGATTTAGGACAGCCATCCGTGGTTAGTCAGCCCCATGGGGAAATTGGGCTTCCCTATGGCACTGGCTACCATAAGCGCAAATGTGATTTTTGGTTTCTCTGGTGTGTCCCTGTCCTATAACATACCCAGAACCTGGGCATGGGTTGAAATGCCCAGCGTAGTGAGGCGATCTCCCTTGGAACCCCAATGGGTATATTACCCCAAAGTTGCTGGCACAATTTGGCGGCCAAACAGTCAGTTTGTTGTTTGCAATAGGGAAGAAGCTCCCAGAAACCCTTGCTTTGGGGTTCTGGGTGAGCAGCGGGACCTCTGTTTGGGCCACGAGACTCAGTACAGGATGACGGGAGCGGGACACCAGGCAGCCGGGGTGGGGTTGACCCCTCAGAGCAGAGGGTGGGGATGGCACAGGCGGGTGAGAAGAAAGGAGGCTTTTTTCTACCCCCTGGTTTAAAGGCAGCCACACTTTCTGTAGCAACTGAATTAGTGTGACCTTGCAGATGGCCCTAGTGACCCCAGAATGGTGGGGAATACTGAGGCCTTTCATTGTGCTGAGTACCTAGTGGTTGGGCTGGGACATATTTCTGTGGGCTATTGACTCTGTGCGTAGAATTGCAAGGCGGGATGAAAGCAGTATCTATTTTGAGCTTTTAAGCAATGGGGTTGTTATTAGAAAGTAAGACCAGACCAGTGGGAAATACTGGTTCAGGCCATGTACATAGTTGGGCTCGAAATGGGATAGAGGATTATCCCCCAATTCATTCATTCATTCGCTTGCATGTTCATTTGCCAGCCACCAGTTTGGGTGAGAGGTCAGAACAGAGGTGCAGAGAGTAGAGGCATGTAGGGCTGACCCTGCCTTGGGGGTCTGGGGTCAACTCCTCAAAAGCACCTTTGCTTTGTCCCCTGTATCTGAGAAGAAATTGATATGGAGTTTCATCCAAAAAATGAGATTAAACCACGTCATTTTACAAACACCAGGTTTTCTTTACTCTTAAATCTCTACCCTTGTAGGCATTTCTTCCACATCTGAGCCCCAGAGAGACAGCACGCTCCTGCTGTCATATCCTGGCAACTAATTGAAGCAACGAAAGGGAAAGAAATGATAAAAATAAACCATTCCAGTTGGCAGAGCACCACTGTCTAGTTCTCAGAGCGGCTGCTCACCAGAATGAAGTTGGTGCGGTCTCAGTGACACTGGATCAGATAGATCCACTTGTGACCATGTCAAGAGGCTCAGTGTTTCCCTGTTGTGCACCCTGGAGTCAGCACAGTGGAGCTCATCTGGGTTTGCTGATGTTCTTGGGGCATGGACAACTTCCTCCTTTGTATTCTATCGCGAAAGTTTTCCTGAGACCCTTCCAGAAGGTTCTTTCATAGGCAGTAAACATCAAGCCTGATTACTGCTTGAAATCAATGGTGGAACTGAAAAAAACTACAGATGTTCTATAAAGACATCTGGATTAGAATCTGAACATCCCTTTTATTTTAAGTATTGAGTTGCGATATCCAACGATTGGGCAGGGAACAACTAGATCATAATAGACCTGTGAAGGAATATTCTGCTTGCTCTTTCTTAAAGTTATCATGAAGAATTAGCTGAACTGAGAAAATATTCAGACATTGCTAACTTGAAAAGCAGGCTCAGCAGAGCATCTAGAGCATAATAGGATGATATAAATTTGTTAACTAATTTGTATACATCATAGCAAAGATCAGAAAGAACTGTTGGGTCCCGTGGATGCTAGGAAGCTCTGAGTGCTGATTTTGGTCTGTCTTTCCCTTGGTCCTTACCTCATTTTCTACACCTTAAGCATTAATCACCTATTGCTTTTGCACTGAGGAAAAAAAAGTGCCCTCAGTATATGGTTTTCCCTCAGGGACACCCTGTTGAGGAGGAGCAGAGAACCTAGACATGTGGGGCTGCTTCATTCACTCATTCGCTCATGGTTATTATTTAGCTGTTAAAAATGTATTCATCAATTTGCTTTAGTCTTTTTTTCCGAATTAGGAGGGAAGCAATGTTGCAAGCGCCTGGGGTCCAGCACTGACAGTTGTGGGTGCTGTGGGGGTTCAGTTTTCTCAAATGCAGGTTGTGGACTCACACCAGCCTGCAGGGAGGCTGGAAAGAGCCTTCGAGACTCAGGGCCTCAGCCCCGAGGCTCTGGAGAAATAGTTTAGGGTGGGGCCTGGGAATTTCCTATTTTAAACAAGTGCCCCACGGGATTCTGACCCACAGCACTGGGTACCTTCTTTGAGAACCCGTGAGCAGCAGGCACTGGGACTTCTATCGCTTAAAGACTGAAGATGGTGCAAAATGGCAGCATGTGAAAACCCGGTAGTGGGTTCCCTCACAGCGTCTCTACCAAGTTCCCAAGTGCTCCTGAGCTGCACTGTCTTGTTTAGAATGTGATGTGTCTATGTGGGAGGACGGCCGGCCAGGGCGCCAGCATCCCTGAGGCCGGTCATTCGGCGTGACAGGTGCCTTCCTTCCTTCGGGACGGAGCCAACAGTGAGAGCAGTCATCCTCTCAGCCACCGCCACTTACTAAGCAGCGAGAGCATGCCAGCTTGTCTACACACTTTATATTCATTTACTCACTTAGTTCACTCCCACCCTGGAGGAGGCTTGCTTAGTGACAAAACCAACCCCCATCCTGCAGATGAGGAAACTGAGGCTTGGAGAAGTTAATTAACATGCCCAAGATTACATAGTAGATCAGTTGGCTTGTACCCAAAGACCCCGGGCTCAACCACTATATTATTCAGCCCCAAATCTACCCGAAACTCTATTAATCAGCAACCTCTAGATGGGGGGTCGGGAGGCTGTCCCTGGGGAGAATATCGGCCAGCGTCAGGCAGCTTGGGCTTGGCTGTCCTGGCTGAACGCTTTCTGGAGTGAAATTATTATTTAACTTCAACCTTCTCCACTGTGCCCTTCATGGTCCTAGCTAGTACAAAGTTAAAAACATTTGATAAAATGCATAAAACACAGCCAGCAGCGTATTTCCAAATCACGTTGTCGGCCAGGCTGCCTTCTCTCGAAACACACATGCTGGGGGGCAAAGCAGTTAAGAAAACTTCCACCCAAGTCTGTGGACAGGGGTGTCCACTGAACCAGGGAAAGCAGGGCCCTGCAGTGGCATGGCAGGGGCGGGCTCCAGGGAATCTGGGTGGTGACAATAGCACAGGGGGATGTATTAGCTCAACAGCAAAACGCAAGTTTGAAAGAAAATTGATCTTTTCTCGTCCCCAGGCATGGTTCTTTGTTCTTCAATTTTTTTTTTTAATACACGTATTGGGAGAAGATTCACCAGAGACAGAGTGGGGAGCAGAACAGGTGGATCTACTGAAACACACTGCTAAGGGGAGCAGCGGGGAGACAGGAGAGGTCTGCTGTGCCCTGGGGGTCAGCTCCCTGGCTGGGGATCGAACTTGTGCTACAAATGGCTGCGGATAGCCTCATAGTGCTGCATCTTAACCTCTTGCGCCACCACGAAGGCCCTTTTTTCTGCACTTTTTTTGGGTAACATATGATATGTCATAATTTCACTTTTTTAACTTTATTGAGATATAATTCACATACCACAAATTCACATCCCCTCTTAAAATGTACATTTTAATGGCTCTTAGTATAGTAACAAATCAGGCAGCTTTGGCCATGATCTAATCCAAGAACGTGTCCATCAGGCCAAAAGGAAACCCCATCCCCATGGGCAGTCACGCTCCAGGCTCCCTTCCTCCCCAGGTCTGGAAAATTAAGATGATTTTTAATGGTGATATGTTAGCTCTGTAATTAGGTGGCCGAGACCGTGGCAGTCATTGCTGGCTTTGGCACCATGTTGGTCCTGGATAGAGGTTTCCTTTTGGAGGTAAGTCTCAGCCTTAAGACTCTTTGCTTTTTTTGTGTGTCTTGATAATTTTAAATTTATATTAAATGACTGGAAGAAGAGCACATACAGCTAAATTTCCCCCCTTCACCCCTCATATTTCAGAAGGCCTGGACTGAGAAGTCTCGTGTCAACCAGATAAATGATTTATTGGCCTTATTTGTAATGCAGCTTGATGTAGGACAAGACAAAGACATCTTTGGACTTATATTGTAACACGATCATTGATAGCTGAGTGATTTTTTTTAAAGATTTATTCACTTATGCATACAAGAGCTGGGGTACAGGCCAGAGGCAGGGAGGTGAGAGGACCCACCAGAGACAGAGTGGGGAACAGAACAGGCAGACTGACTGAAATACACTGCTGAGGGCAGCAGTGGGAGAGTCAAGAGAGGTCTGCTGCACCATGTGGGCTGCTACCCGGCTGACTGGGGATCGAACTTGTGCTGCAATGGCTGCGGACAGCTTCATAGGTTGCGCCTCAAACCCCTATGCCATCAGGGAGGCCCCCTAGCTGAGTGATTTTTTTGCATTCTTTCAACTCACAGAAACACAGTGAGAAAATGAACAGCTTGGACTATGGGGAAGAAGCAGGGCTGGGGTTCTGCTGTGCCTGGGTCTGAGCTGACTGTTTACAGAGTGGAAAGTAGGTCACACTTAGGCTGAGACTTGGCTTCTGTCATGCCTGGAAATCCACAAACTCAACTCCCACTCATTGGCACAACATGAAAGTGAAAGTTTATCCCCTAATCCGGTGGCATTTTTTAATCCATGGAATGGGCTTTGCTGCTCAGAAATGTCACTTCAAGTCACATACTCTCTGGCGATACCAATATTTTGTTTATCCCTTCAGTATCCAGGCATAAACTTAGATTGCATGCCTATGATGGCGACTGACGATCAAGGTGGTTTTCCACTGTCCTGGGTGACCATGTTCCTTCCATCCCAACTTTCTATCTCTTTGTAAATTTAAATATCAGAAGCTCTCATGACAGTTTTTCCTTTGATAAACAGGAGTAGCTCAATGCACTGTTAAATAGTAGGAACAACCCAAATGTCCATGAATGGTGAGCAGGCAAGCAAAACAAGCAAAACATTCAGTGGAATACTACCTAGCTATAAAAAGGAATGAAGTACTGACACATGCTACTATGTGGATGGGCCTCGTACACAGCATGCTGAATGAAAGAAACAAGATACAAAAGGCCATAGATTGTTTGAATCCGTTTATAGGAAATGTCCACCAAGAAGCAAATCCACAGAGACAGAAAGTAGACTAGTGGTTGCCAGAAGCTGGGGGGAGGGGACACGGGGAGTGGCTGCTATAAGGGTGGATTTCTTTGTTGGGGCTACGAACACTTTCTGGAATTAGAGGCGACGCTCATACACCTGTGTTATATACTAAAAACCACAATATACTTATAATGGATGAATTTTATGGTGTTTTATCTAAGCTATCCGATCCCAGTGGGTTCAAGATAAGAGTAAGAGGGAAACATTTGACCAGATTTTGTTGGTGCCTGTGCTGCAGGTGTTTTAGTGGGGCCTCCATTTGGCATTTGCTGGAATAAAGCCATTCCCAGCCTGGCCCCTGCAATGTGCTGTCTCAGGCCCTGGTCATTCTTGTCTGGTTGGTGGAAGTAAACGCTTTTGACAGCTGGAAAGGGCCTTCGAAATTCTAGTCCCACCTAGGCAATAGCAGTGACATGTTCCAAGTTGCCTGTTGGGGTTGAGCTCCACCTGAAACCCAGAGTTCTTCACACTGATCTTCATTGCAATTATGTCCCCCCTCCTATTGGTCTCCCCCAGCTCGAACTCGAAGTACGTTCCGTGGAACTTAATCTTCCCAAAACACAGGTGCTGGCATTTTCCTGCCAGCCCCTCTCCGGCTCCCATGACCCTCCACCTCCCTCTGCACTTGGGCCATCATGGCCTCTTCAACAGCCCCATTTGTTCTTGTTTCATTACTAAACTTTCTGTATGTTTGGACCTTCTCAGCTACATTAGCAAGTTTCTTGAAGACTTTGACCCTGTCTGTACTTCTGTCACCTCCCAGCACAGGGCACAATGCAGTTCCTTGAACTTGGTCAACAGGCCCAGGAAATATTTGTAAATATGTTGATTCCATTCACGACTGCGGCTAGTCTCAGCCTTAATAAATCCAAGGAATATCTTTGCAGAGTTCTGGGAATAGATGTCTATCTTTTTGCCACACCTCTTCTGTGGGAAGACAAACATGGAGTTAAATGTTGGGGTATAATCTGGACAAAAAGATTCTGGAGACCTCTTACGAGATCAGATTTAGTCTCAGAAAGGTAAAAACCACTGACTTACAAAATATTATTTTTGAAATAAACTTTTAATTTACTACAGAAGTAAACTGTGTTTATTGTAGAAGAGGGGGAAAATTCTGGGAAATTTCCAGGAATAAAAAGAGGAAAATAAAAAGTACCCCTAGACTTTTCTCCCTAGGGAATAGCTATTGATACTCTTTGATTTGTACAGCAATTTTCCTGTGCACACATGAACACCAAGCTCTATTGTTTACAAAAGTGAGATCCCACTCAGCATGCTATTTTCTAACCTGCTTTTAAATTAAATGAAAAATGGAAATTTAATAACACTGCATTAAGTGGGAAGAAATCTGTTGCTGTCAATGCAAGTGATTCATCCTGATGACATGGAGAAAGAGCAACTCATTTGTTTTGTTTCTTTGCTTTTCTTGTTGCAGGAAAGGGTAAAACAGACGGAGTGGGACGAGTTCTGGGAACTGAGAAGAGCCTCTCCAGCTACCTGGGGGTGATGGAGCCGCCTCGCCTCGTGGGTTCTGTGTTCCCACCATTTCTGAGAAGGAGCTGGGGAGTGTTTCCTTTTGTCCTCTTCTAGCTCTAGACTTGTGAGTTTTGTTTTAAGTTGCTCCTTGTTCCTCCTCTGGCCTTGGATGTTGTAGCATGCTCTTGGTGCTTAAGGAGGCAAGGAATGCGCTTGCTTTCCCTGGTGTCACCAGCACAGTGCCTGGCAAAGCACTGACACTCGCTCCATAGTTGTCAGTGGATGGACCGGTGAAGGGAGTCCTTCGTCATGGACATCAAGACACCACCTGTCTTTGGGAAGCACCCGATTGGACTGTTACGTTCGGCATCTTGATACTGGTGTCATTATACAACATCATCCATCAGCTGAACCTTGGAAAATATTTCCCCATCTTGGGGTCCCATTTGCTCCTTTCTGTGACCCCATTAGGGAGCTATTCCTAGTTCTAGTCCATGGGGTAAGTGGATGGACTCCACCGGCCTCAGCGTTCCAGGTCTCAGACCCCTCTTGCGAGACTTCATCTGTTAGGTGTCCCTTCTTTCTCTCTGGCTGGGAAGGTCACTGCACAACCATTCAGGCAAGCTTACACAGACGTTCTCACACTTCAGTGTTCTGAACAATTGCCTAGGGCCTAGTGATCCCCTTATTTATTTAATTTTTTAAATATTTATTTATTTATACAAGCACTGGGTACCGTCAGAAGCGCGGGAGGGTGAGAGAATTCACCAGAGCCAGAGCAGGGAGCAGAACAGGCAGAAGGACCGAAGTATACTGCTGAGGGGAGCAGCGGGCGGCAGGAGAGGTCTGTGCGCCATGTGGGACCCTCCTCCGGTGGCCGGGGAGCAGCCAGGGATCGAACTGGCGCTGCAGAGGCTGCGCGCAGCTTCACAATCCAGTGCTCAACTGCTGCGCCACTGGGGAGGCCCAGTGATCCCCTTTTTAAATAATCATTCCAGGGAGATTTTGATGTTGCTGAAAAGCACACTTTTAGCGACACTAGCTTCAAATGTTTCAGATTTAGTGTTTTGTCAAGCAGAGGAGGCAGCCATGTTAAGGCCATTAAGGACTTCATCAGGTGTCAGCTTGCCCAAACTTTAGTTTCCAAGGAGACTGGGGAAGAACGATATAATAGTCTATGTTCATTATGGGTTTACTGTTCCCAGAACTTTCCTAAGGGCTTTGCATACATTAACATCCTTAATTCTCTGAAGAGCATAGGGGGCTGATCCTATAGTTTTCTCCTCTCGACAATGTGGGGAAGTTGACAATAGGGAACCAAGTCCTACTATTAGGTTAGGGCAACCTAACTATTATTTTTAAAACAGCTGGGGGAAGTTGGTGAGTGTCCTTGGCCAGTAGAGAGCAGTTCGTATTTTAACAGACACATCCTTTCCTACACATGGATCACTCTTGGCAATTGTGAATCTGAAAACAAGAGTGAAACAGGAACTTTCTATCATGTGTCCTTCTGGAAGTCTGGCTTCTTGCAGGTTCCCAATTTAGTGTTACTTTTACCTTGAAATGGAATTGTTCCCCAAACAGGGAAATTTGAACACTGACTAGTAACTATTTGATGATTTTAAGGAATTATTGTTTTCCATTTTTAATATATATTTTTGTTTTATTATACATATATATTTTAAAGTGGTTTATTATTTTTTAAATTATTTATTTATTTATTTATTTATTTATTTATTTATTTATTTATTTATTTTTGTGGGACCCTTGCCGGTGGCCAGGGAACGAACTGGAGCTGCAGAGGCTGTGGGCAGCCTCGCAGCCCAGCGCTCAACCGCTGCACCACTAGGGGAGGCCATATATATATATTTTAAAGATTTATTTGTTTATACAAGCACTGGGGTACAGGCCAGAGGTGCGGGAGGGTGAGAGAATTCACCAGAGACAGAGCAGGGAGCAGAACTTGCAGAAGGACCGAAGTACACTGCTAAGGGGAGCAGCGGGCGAGACAGGAGAGGTCTGCCTCGCCATGTGGGAATCTCCCTGGCCGGCCGGGAATCAAACTGGCACTGCAGTGGCTGTGGACAGCTTCACAGCGCTGCGCTCAGGCTGCTGCGCCACCGGGGAGGCCCTATGTTATATATTTTTTACATCATTTTTCATTTTTGCACAATGTATGCATTTTCATCTTGGTTATAACCCCCATGCAATTCCCACCCCCCTTTTTTGACTGTAATCCCTCCTACCTGCCTTCCCCCACCCCCCAGTGTCTCTGGTTTATAGTTGCTTGTTAATTTTGATTTTTACTTCATTATAATTAGTCTTTTTCCTGGTCCCTTATTTAGGTTTTCTAAATTCCTGCTATGAGTGAGACCATCCGGTATTTTTCTTTTTCTTTCTGGCTTATTTTGCTGAGCATGATCCCTTCCAGCTCCATCCATGTTGCTGCAAATTGCATGAGTTTATCTTTTTTGATTGCTGAGTCAGTCAAAAAATGGGCAGAAGAGCTAAAAAAGAACTTCTTCAAAGAGGAAATGTGAATGGCCAACAGGCATATGAAAAAATGTTCAGCATCACTTGTAATCAGGGAAATGCAAATCAAAACTACCATGAGATACCATCTTATACCAGTGAGAATGGCACATGTTAAAAAAACTAGCAACAACAAATGTTGGCGAGGATGCAGAGAAAAAGGAACTCTCCTGCACTGCTGGTGGGAGTGCAAACTGGTCCAACCACTATGGAGAGCTGTGTGGAGATTCCTCAACCTGCTAAAGATGGAGCTTCCATATGACCCAGCAATTCCACTCCTAGGTATTTACCCAAAGGACACAGAAACATTAATTCAAAAGGGCACCTGCACCCCTATGTTTATAGCAGCACTGTTTTCATTATCATTATCATTTTTAAATGTTATAATTTTTAAAACATGATACCGATATTGTAGTTATGTTAAAAAGGAGTGCTTATATTTTAGAGCTGTATGTACCATTGAAATACTAGGGAGGTTTTGGATATGCAGGGAGGGTAGAGGAAACAAGACTGGTTTTTGGATGATGGCGGCTGATGCTACATGATGAACTCATAGGGATTTTTTTTTGACAATTGTCTCTAGTTTTCTGCTCGAACATGTTCATACAAGAGTTAATAGTAATTCCCGGTCTCATGTCCCTTACACTCTGCAACTGGATTTAATAAGGTTAGTAACATATTAACATGTGATTGTTATTACAGAATTGTTACATTTTTTAATAATCACCTTCAATGTCAAGCCAAAGAAGCATCTATTTTGGGCATTTCAGGTACTCTCCCAACCTGGTAGGGAATTATTTTGTTTCAGCTGGAACTTCTGCTTCCCCAGTTTACCTATGCATAGAATTGGTCCCCGACTTAGGGGACACCATCACCACCTCTTGTACGCTTTATAATGACATGGAGCTGGGTAACATTCAAAAGGCTTTCAGCTGCATCAACTCCTCCCTGCCCATTATGTTTCTGTGAGTAGAGTTGCGTACTGTTAAGCATGGGAACAAACGGGTTCCTGGAGGTTAATTGGATTTAGTGATTGGACTGGTTCATTAATTCTTTCATTTACCGGCTCTCCTACAAACAGGCAGCATGCCCCAAGAACCTACTATGGATCTGATCTCGCGCTGGCACACAAGATGCAGAGATGTAGAAAACAGTGCCCCACTTGGACTCTTTAGGAGGAGACAATGTGCTGTCAAAGTGAATAATTCCAACAGGCTGAGGGCTTCACAGAGAGGATGAGATTTGTGCAGGCCCATGCAAGGTAGGCCCAAGTTCATCACACCCCAGTGAAGGTCAAAGCAACCCCGCTGCAGGGATCCTGCTGTCTGTCTCATCCAGTGCAATTTCTGTGTGGCAATGCCCTTCTCTTTTTATAATTTCCTTGTTTTAAATAACCCCTGCAGGATTTTTCTTAAAGCCTCGTGATGCTGCTGCTAACTACATAGCCCTCAAAGCAGACAGCTCCTTGTTGGGAGGTGGGGAGAGCAGGCAGCTGGAGGGCACAGGTGAAGGGCAGGAAAGATGCCCAGGGTGCCGTCCTCGCCAGGAAATTGCCCAGGGACATTCCCAGGCCACGGAGACACGAATGTCTGCATCCTGGCGCGTGGACGGTTCTAGGTGGCTGGCGAGGTGTGCAGCCTCTCACCATGTTTACCGGCAGGTCATTACTTCCTCCAACCCCCTTCTTTATGCCTCCCTTGCGCACAAAGCCACAGAGGGACTTAAAAAAAAAATTAAAAAGTCCCCCCAACCCCCTTCTAAAATGTCAAGTGGTTCCGTTTGGAGAAAAAAAGAAGCCAGCTGCGAAAGCGTGACTCATGACGGGCTGACAAACAACTACCTGGAGCGCCGGTGAGTCACGCCGCGGGGCCCGGCCTCCATGTGCTGCAAAGGGCCTGGCTTGGAAGGAGCATCATGGGACCAGCCAGTAAAATTCCACTACGCGCCGAAGCCCATTTGGAGGCAATTTAAAAATCCTGGGCTTTTTCCAGCCCCAGTCTGGGCGAGGGCTCCGGTCCCTTCAGGTAGGCTGAGCTATCTGGGAAATCAGGAAGAATGATGATTAATAACTGGAACAAAACCATTATTATCTTTCCATGCCCACTGCCACGCCGCACCAGCCCCGCTCACTCCTGCAAGCCAGGGAGACTGCTGGATTTTCTGGAAGGGTATTGGGTTGCTAAGCAACAGCGCTGGCAGCATCCATCAAGCCCGGGATGTCAGCGCCCTGGTGTGGCCTGCGGAGAGCGCTGGCGCCCCTCCCCCGCGCCCCCTCTTTGGCTCCCCTCCCCCACAAACACGTTCATTTGCCTCTTGGGGGGCCAGGAGCCTGGGCCAGGTGATTGCATGTGTAAGACACACGAAGCACAAGTGTGTTTGGTTGCAACGCGGGCCAGCTGATGTCGCTGCAAAGGCAGGTTCATCTGTGTGCAGTGGCAGGCGCGTGGGCATCATTTAAAAGCCTGCACGTCCAGTAGCCTGGTGTGTTTTACCTTTAAATAATTTTCTCCTCCCTGGCCATACAGCATCTCATTTATACCCTGTTCTGGCCATATCTGACTCCCTCCTTTGTTCTGTGGTCTCCTGGGTGATGGCGTTATTGTTGGTATGCAGGGCTGTGGACGGAAGGGAGCCTGTTTCCAGAAGGGAGATGGCTCTACGCTGAACTGCTGGAGCTGCTGTTTACTGTGTCCATGGCACTTTTGCTCCGGAAGTGCCCATTTTCTGGGCAGAGTCTCCACCTGCCTGTCTTCCTTCCACCTGCCTCTGACTTCCTTCCCCAGGGAAGTGGGCTGAGCGAGCTGGTAGGGTGCCCAAGATGGGCAGGAAGGGCTCTCCTTGCCGCCAGACAGACCTAGATCCAAATCCGAAAGGAGAACCCTTCCCTGTCCCGCTCTGGCACCCACTGTCCCTGTTTCTGGAAAGGAGGTTAATGAGAACCACCTGGCTGGGCTACCAGGAGGCTGACTGAGAAGGCACCGGGTGCTGGCCACAGTGTGGCTTAAAGGGCAGCGATCCGAGGTGGAGCTCAATCAGCTGACTCCCAGTGGGAAGGATGTTCGAGATGTCACCTGGTTCAGCCCAGCAGGGGTTTCTGAGGTTCCCCTTCTCCCAGGGGCTGAGTTTCCAAAGGCGATCCCGGTTGGCGCTTGGTGACAGGGCTGGGCGATGAGCTCACAGACTCCGGGGTCAGGGGCCTCTCTTCAGGGCTGGTCGTGAGGGCTGTGGCTTTCCGTAAAGTGAGGCCTTGGCTTCGGGTTCTTCCAGCAGGTTATCCCTCCATGGACAACCCAGCGAGGTTGGCTGGCGTGGGAGTTGGGCGGTGATGAGATCTGGGGTTGGGTGGTGTAAGATGGTATCTCAGTGTGGTTTTGATTTGCATTTCCCTGATGATAAGGGATGTTGAATATTTTTTCATATGCCTGTTGGCCATTTGCATTTCCTCTTTGGAGAAATGTCTTAAGTTAGGAGAGGACTTTTTAATTATAGGTTTTAAACCACAACCACTGAAGATGGTTGAGGCCTCCTCAATTATTACTAAAATGCCATTTCTTATATTTAAGAAGTCCTCCCCTCCCCCAGAACCCATACCATTCTCTCTTAGAGAAACCATCTCCTCCCCCTGCCCAACGCACCCCGGAGGAAAATTGAGGTCTACCTGGTCTGGTGTTCCCCATGAAGGAGGAGCCAGGCAGACACCCCTCAACTCTAGCCTGAAGCAGTATAACCAGGTGATGGATAATTATATTACATGCTACTTACTGTTTTCTATTTGAATATTCCTCCTCCTCTTAACTATTGCTCTTAAAAGGAGATTGGAGAGAAAAATTTCTTCAAAAACTTCCATGATTCCCTTTTGCCTCTGAGATAAATCATATAAGACTTCACGATATCTGGCCCCCATCTAATCTTCTCATCAATTTCCCTCTAGTGCCCTAAATAACTAGAGGAGTGTAGGGGCCAGACTCAGGCAGCCAGACCTCAAATTCTACTTCTCAGCTACTGAGCATGGATGAACAACACAACTTCTTCAAACCTCAGAAGGTTTCAGCTGTGAAATATGCATAACATTATTTAAGGGTTCAATCTGAGGAATAAATGTGATATTGGACCGAAGCACCTGGTATAATACTTGGCACATAGGGATTATTCAATAAATATTAGCTATTATTGGCCAGACAGACTGCTTTGCATGCTATTCCAAAGACATATTGTGCATTGTCTTACCTCCCTGCCTTTTCTTACTAACAAACTGCATGTTGCATTCTATGAATACGTGGTGAGATCAATTGAGGTGATATGATCAGCATTTTAAGAAATTGGAATCAAATGATACATAATAGATAGAAAAGAAAGAGTAGAATGGAATAGAATGTAATGGAACCCAATAGGGTGGGCTAGACTAGAACAGAGAAGAATGAAAAGTGAATTGCGTATAGTTTGGGGAAATATTGAGTCAATGTATGGGTATATATTTATTTCTTACTATGGAGTTTGGCCAAAATAAGCTTGAGAAACCTTGATTTCCATGACTCCTTGGGTTAGAATAACACATTCCCTATCCTCTCCAGTGGATTTCCAAGACCCTACTTACGACCCACCCCCATTGAGAAGTCTTCACATGGTCCTCATAATTATGGGTCACCAGTTTTGAGTGGACTCAAGCCTGTCCTCTCTGAGGGTGAGGGGGATTTCAGAAGTTCCATAGAGAATTCTGAGGACATTGAGCAGACCTCTGGCTCATGCTCCAGATTTCCCACTAAGCTTCTTCTCTATTTCTGTAACAACCTCAATCTTGGACTTTGATACTGGTAGCAGGATTTATAGACCCTTCCAGGGTTCCACATGGGTAGGTGAATGCTGGTGGTGTTGATTGGGGGGTGTTAACGGTGGTAGTGATGTTGATGGTGCTGCAGTTGGTCCAACTTCTTGAGTGGCTGGAGTTTGGAAAAACATGTATAAGTTTTGGACATTGTTGTGCGTGTTTTTTCTTCTATGTGTATCATGCCCTGTACGTATTTGTGATGATCCTTCTTGCTTCCGAACTTCTCTCTTTTTTTGGTGAAAACGGCCATCACTTTATGTCACATCTTCAGTTGGTTCTGCGTCCTCACTTTCACCATCCCTCCTCGTCAGCCTGTTGTTGATCCACCTCTGTGAGGTCTTCAGTCTGTAGTCTGCACCACGTGATTCAAGTAACTCCGCTCCAACTTTGTTTATTTCATTAAATCCAGCTGGTGCACCTGCCTGACACTCTCCCAACAAACTTTCTGTATAGTCTGCTCAAACCCCAGGAAGTCTCCATGTACTCTGGATAGATTTTACACCAGACACTAGTCACTGTGGTTGTTTTCCCTTCCTGCCTTGCTCCTGCCAGATTCTCACTAGCATTCATGCTGTGGTAGCCATGCCAAGATTCCCTCCGAGTGGATTTCACTTCACCATCTGAGCACTTACTCGTTTGCTTAAAGGTGCACCATAAATAGTAGGCTTTCAAAGTCGCTGTAACACCCTGATCTATAGGTTGATGGCAGAAAAGTGACTTTGATGTTATCTGTTCAGTCATTCAGGTTGGTGACCCAGAGCAATGTCCAGAGGAAGCCAAGTTTTATTCTCAAGGTTCTTAGCCCGATAATATTCTTTGGGGGCTGGGTAGAAACACCCCGTAAGCCATGCCATGCATATGTTCTGCTGTTCCAGAATATTTTTTGGCAGTTTATCTGACCACCAAATAACAGGAAGCGAGGTTGAACGGTCTGGTGTTTCAGAAAGATAAGCAGGCCCTGGTCTCCTGAAGCAGCGTCCCCAGGATGGCAAGCCTCAAATCCTGCCGCTCTTTTGTCTCCTTTAGGAACAGAAGTTCCTCTGGGCCTTCACTTGCAGAGAGGGCCCGACTCAGCTGTGTGAAAAGGTTGCTGTGTGCATCCTCCTTCATCATCACTTTTCTCATTGAAGCTGGCGAAGTCACTGTGGTTTCTTTCTGGACACTTCAGACTCTCGTGCTATTTGTATGTTTTACAATTTTAAGCGTTTCTTAAAACACTCAAACCAACCACAACTTCCCACGAAGTTCCACTTTCAGCACTAGAATGCTGCTTGTTTCTTTTGATCTTCCAGTAAATGGGCAACTTTCATTTGTATGATCGTTTTGGCCACCGTGGAGAGGTACGCCGATGCGTTGCCTCCATCCGGGTATCTAAAAGTCTTTATTTTCCATAGTGCTTCCTCTAGTCCAAGTTAATTTTGTAGCAGCTAAAGAAATAACACTCAGATCACGGCTTCACTCATTCAGCTTCACTGTGAATCGGGCACAGCTGTCGGAAGCGGACGGGGGCTCCTGAGCAGCCACAGCTCGGCTCCTTATCAAGCCTTTCACTTTTCGTTTGGTTTCTGGTATCACAGTTTTTCTGTTCTTTTGTGGCCATAGACCACAGGGGTGCACAGTCCACCTTTAATGCTCATTGCAACAGGGTTAAATCAAGAAATAAATGTTTGCAAAGCACAGACTGTAAGGAGCACCTTCTACCAACACCGTGCAGGCCAAGCAAACAGTAACAGGGATGGCTGAGCGCCGGCCTAAGCTTCACTGTTGTCCTGAATTTGCCTGATGATCCTCTACTTTATGAAGGTTTGTATTTATTCATTCATTTTCCAGCATGTTTATTCCAGTTCAGGGTCACTGTGGCCAGAACCTTTCCTGGCAACTCAAGGCACCAGGGGGCACCCAGCCCTGGGCAGGACACCCTTCCATTGCAGGGTGCCTCACGCACACCCACACTCATGCTGACTGCGACAGGCCAGGGGACCTCCAGTGCACTTCTGCGGCCTGTGGGAGGGAAGACCGAGTCCTTGAGGAAACTGCGTGCAGACATGGGAAGGACAGGCGCGTGTGGCCCTGGCCGGGGATTGATTGTTTTTTTTCTCATCAGCATTAAAACCAAATAATGTTTGCAGACCTATACTATATTTTCTCCACAAGGCACAAGTCAAAGTCTTCTGCATTTAGGGACACTACGCACGAGCTGTGCTTCGGGGTCATTTTGAAGACACCAAGGAGCCGAAGGAGGCCTCGTGGCCGCAGCGCAGAAGGGCGTGGGCATGGTGGCCAGACACGAGGGCAGGGGTCAGCACACGCAGGGCCCGTGGTCCATGGAGAAGGTTTGGCTGCAGTCGACATGCTCTGGGAAGCTACAGAGATGTAGGTTTTCAACGAGATGTGACTGGTCGTCTAAGACCAGGTGCTCCTGAGAAGGGGAAGCTTCAGGAGGGAGGAAGGGCAGACGTGAGCTCTCCTGTGGTTGTCCTGGCAACGGCGTGCCTAAGGTGGAAAGATATCAGTGGATTTAGAAGATCTTTCGGAGGTAGAATCAATAGGGTCTTCTGAGGGTGGAGAGGGGGCGGGGAGCCCCCAGGGCTCTGGGCTCTGCCTCCTGCCTCTGGTCCTGGGTCCACATGCTTCTTTCCCTCGTCCCTATTCTTGCGGACCTGGCCCTCATCACCCCTGCATGGTGACATCCGACTTTGAACTTATTTTGTCCTATGTCTCTACCTTGTTCTCTCTCTCAGCTCACGCCAGCCAGTTCTGCTAGAAGCATCTGTGATTATCTTAGTGCTGGGGGGCGGGGAGGGCTGAGCTCTTGGAGGCCCCTAGAGATCCTGTATCGCCTCTGAGGACACCCACATTGGTGTCACTCACTTAGGCTGCACCCCTGACTCAAAACTTTGTCCCTCCAACAGTTTCCTCAGTGTGGCTCTTGAAGAGCTAATAGGCATCTTGGATGTAACTGACCCAAGGCTGAACGCCTAACCTGCCCCCCAGAACTGCTCCGTTCACAGTCTTCTCCTCTCAGTAGATGCAGCTTTATTCTTATTATTCAGGCCAAAATGCTCACAGTCATCCTCATTCCAGTCTCACTCCCATATTCAGTCTGTCAGCAAATCCTTTGGGCTTTACTTCCCGATACATCTGGAATCTGACTACGTCTCACCATCTCCCCGTTTCATCCTGCTTCAAGCCACCGCCATCTGTCACTTGGATAATCACAGGCACTTCAGGGAGTCGTTTAGATCCCTTGCTGCTCTGCCATTGCCTCACGCTGGTCTGCCGTCCCTACCTTATTTCCTGCCGCACTGGGCTCTGCTGCGGACACCCCAGGAAGGCTCCCTGGCACTGCCTCCGAGCCTTTGCACTGCTATTCCTTCTGCCCCGAAATCTTTGCCCCACATATCCTCTGAGCTCAGTCCATCTCCTTGAATCCTCACTAGAATTCTTGGTCAGACTTCCCTGCTCTCCTCCCTAAAGCCTGTCCCCACCTTCCTGACCCAGTCCCACTGCACTGATCACCCTCTTTAGTTCTAGATATGTATTTTTTCTTATTTGTTTTGTTTTTTGTTGATCTCTTCTCATTAGAATGTAAGCTCTACAGGGTGGGGGCACTGTGACCCCAGCTCTAAATACCATCCACAGGGCCAGCTGCTTGGGCACCCTGGACAGTGGCACTGGCCTCACGCTCAGGGCATCCGCATTTGGTCTAATGCTCTGCTGTTGCTGTCTTGAAATCTTTAGTAAGCGTCTCACACCAATTTTATTTTACATGGGTTTCCTGTAAATTATGTAGCTGGTCCTGAGTGCCAGGCACAGACAACAGGAGGCGCACAGCAGTCAGAAGTAGCTGCTCAGTAACTAATTTGTTGAGTGTTGAATGTGGTGGCTCACGCAGCAGAAGTATATATTTAAGTGGTTGATGATTGACTGACTGACTGGAGGGAGAGTTGATCTTCATTCTCTCTCTCACTCATTCATTCATTTATTCCCTTTGTCACTTCACCACTATTTATCTGAAGAGACTGGAGTTAAGATTTTTAGCACACTGAAGTGAGCTCATGTATCAGCTCACACTCCGTAGACTTGAGGTATTTTGAAGAGCACGGCTTCTTATGATGTAAGTACGACCATCTCCATTTACAGAAGAGGAGACTGAAAAGTTAAGTGAGGTTAAGTGAGGTTCTGGGGCTGGTGAGAGTGCCGTACCCTCAGCTTCCTCCCTCAGGATGGCTCCCCTCACAACTGCTTCTCCCAGGCTCAGCCTCTGCCCACCTTTCCTCACCTGACCCTTTACACTCACCTTTCAGAACTGGAAACGATCTTTTCCAGTCATTTATTTCATATTTTAGATGACTCCATATCTCACTTTACCCAGGGGAGCTACATCTTAAAACTGTTCCTCTCTGAGGAGAGAGAAGCAGAGCACCATGGAGAAGAACCCCGAGACCTCAGGGAGCAAGTGCTGTGGCTCTGGGGTGAGTTGGGGACCCCAAAGCTCTGGTCACCCTAGGTAGGTGCCCCTCATCTGTTCACTCATCGGGCCAGGCTCCAAATAAAGAAATGGAAAAATTGTCCCCCCTTTGGTCAGAGTCTAGAAAGCTGTGAAAGTCACTTTGATTTATAAGAAAGAAGAGAAAATGAAAGTACAACAGGTCCTCAAATAACTGTGTTCTTGTTCAATACCATTCATTCTCTTATAACATTGGCGAGAAAAATATCCCAACTGACGTCAGATGCTTTTCAGTGACCTGGTTTTGTTACACATCATTTTGTTCAGTGAGGGAGGAATCACTGTAGTTAATCATAGGATGAGTTTTGGTGGACAAAAATGGCAATTTAGTTGGGAATACAAATCAAAAACTCTTAAGTATGCACAGCTGATATCTCCTGATGATTAAGTCAGAAGTTACTGTGTCCTCTGGAACTTAAAAGCTAAAATTGGGGAGCAGATCTTAGTTCAAAATACACGAACAACCAGAGGAGAAGATTTCAAACACTTGACCTTGGTGTTTGTCTTTGTGATTTCGTTTGAAAGGGAAGCATGCCTGAAATGCTCAGATTCTATAAAGCTCTGAGCATTGAAATGATAAATAAAAGAAATAGGTAAGAATATGACATATACTGTAAATGATAACCAATAATAAATCTAGAAATACACAAAATATATTCATCTGTAAGCTAAGCATCAATCTAATAAGTGATAATAAATATGATAGCGAGCCTAAGAATAGGATCTATAAAATAAGAACAAAATGAAGAAATGTAAATATTGAAATTATATCATGAGCTTGTATTTTGCACTCAGAACGATTTTCCCTACTGTGTTAAGATGCTTTGGCTGGCAACTAAAAGGAACTGAACCCAGGCCAACTTGGGACAAAGGGGGATTTTATTTGTTTAAATTTTGCTTCTACTGCGGGAAGGACTGGAGGTGAGCTCAGGATGGAGGGGCTGGGAATCTCTTCCCTTCTCCTCCACCACTGTAGCTTGGTGCTCCAAGGCATCATCCCTTCCCTTCCGGCTCTGGCTGCAGACTGTGGTGCTCCCGCCAGGGCACCTGCGGCTTTCCTCCAGGTCTCCATGACTTGCTGTTCAGAGGGACAAAGGGCGCTTCTCTTCCTCCCAGCAGTAAGAAGTCAAGTCGTGACAAGCTGCACGCCTCAGCTTGGTCCAGTGCCCCCTCTTGGCCTTCAGGTTGGCAGAAGAAAGTGGGTACTGTGATTGGCCAGACCTGGGTCACCACCTCCTCAGAGGCCAAAGGCACTACTGCTAACCCCCCAGAACCACATCTGCACTAGGGAGAAGCAGCTCCCCAAAGGAACAGGGAAGGGAAACAACAGTGGCCCACAATCTTGGCGTCTTTTCTCCATGCTAACAAGAGATGTTTTCTCTCTGAGATTGCTACAAAGCAGCCTTTTATAAAGAATGTTTTATAAAATACTTTCTTTTAGCTTTTTATCATAAAGCTTAGAAAACATCTAGAAAACATCTTTTTTCCCCCTTTTTTACTGATTCCAGTTGTTTTGCATTCTAGTCAATAGACTTGAAGGCAGAAAAATTCCCCATATGAGATCAATTTGTTCTTATTTTGGGAGCTGTGGATAACACAGGGGCACTGGAATCAGACAAACCTAGATTTAAACCCACCTCTGCTGTGGAGACTAGAACGGGACTTGGGTACATTATTTAGGTTCTGTTGACCTCACTTTCCTCATTAGTAAAATGGGCGTAACAACAACTCCCTGCCCCCCTCCCCCGCTTATTGCATGTTAGGGATTAGCTAGACAACCCGTATTCAAAATAGCACCATGTCTCAGTAGATGTTCCTTTATTTACCTTCCCCTTCAAGGACCAAATTCTTTGTCCTCTCAAGAAGTCTTGGACAAGCAAGATGTGACACCAAGCAATGCCACATGGGGTCTGATCATTTGCCACATTCGTCATCCAAGTCCTTTTCCACTGGAAGGTAGGTTCCTTGTGCCCCCAGGCCACACGATATCCATTTTTTATGTCCCTAGTGTCAAACTTAATGCCTGGAACACAATAGGAATTCAATCAATGCAGAGAAACTGAATTATTGATCCACTGGTAGAGCTTTTGAGGGCTACTGATCAATGGTGCCTTTCTAAAAAATAACAGATGAGGGCTATCCACACACAGAGTGAATGTTCGACTGTTTTCTGGAATTGTTTAACCTGAGGAATGCATTTACTGGGACCCCAAAGGAAGCGTTTATGTGAACATGTCATCCTACTGGTTAGAGGTTTCACAGGAAGAGAGGGAGTCACACTGACGGGGTTTGAATATTAACTCCAGCACCTACTTGCTTGTGGATCTGGGACAAGTTTATTGATATATTTGTGCCTCAGTTTCTTACCTTTAAGATGGCACAGCAGTGATGCCAACCTTGTATGTGCTTCAGTAGAAGTAAATGAGATAGTGTATGAAAAATATTCATTATATGGTATGGGCTTTGGTTATATATGCTTAGAGCCAAGACTGTTGCTGTGACGTATCAGGCTTCGGGCTGTGGGAAGGGGTCCGACTGAGACCCTGGGGCTTGCTCGGTATTGGCAGGAGTACAGGCTCCGCTCCAAATAGGGTGACTTCCCAAGACGGAGGTTGGTCTCTATGTCATCTAAGTGTCCAGAGGTCAGAGGTTTGGGCCTTCAGACCAGCACTACATCTTCAATACAGGTTTTCCATCTGTGTCCAAGGAGACAGGTCCAGTTTCTGTCATGTCCTGCCAGCAGTGGAAAGGGGGAGAGGTCTAGGCGTGGGGAGGGTGTTATACTGCTTTGAGTGCGAGATCAAGATGTAACTCCCATCATTCCATTGAACATCACTTAGTCACATGACCATACCTCCTGCAAGGGAGGCTGGGAAATGTAGTCTGTAGTCAGATAGCCATATTGCCACAGGGGAAATGTTCCAAGACCCCTGGTGGATGCCTGAAACTGGATAGTACTGAACCCTATATATTTTATGTTTTTTTCCCATACCTACCTACCTATCTACAATAGCTTAATTAATGAATGAATTTTTATTTAATAATTTTTGGCTTACTTTTATTTATAATACTATATAAATTTGGGGGTACATCATCTCTAGGTGTATATAAGGCTCGCTTTACCCATGACCAAAGTTCTAGTGACCTTTCCACTCTTGGGTTCCCACCCTCTACCCTTCTCTCCCATTCTCTTCCCCTCTCTCTCTGATAACCGCTATATTTTTCAGAGTCTAAGAGTTATTTTTGTTATTTGTTAATTCACTTACCTCGGTAATGCATATTCCACAAACAAATCATCTGGCATTTGTCGTATACTTCCTGACTTATTTCCTTTAGCGTCATCACCTCAAGTTCCCTCTATGTTGTTGCAACAGGTAAGATTTCATCTTTTTTAATAGCTGATGAATAGCCCTTTGAGCATATATGCCACGATTTCTTATCCCGTCATCTGTTGATGGGCATTTAGCTTGTTTCCATGTCCTAACTATTGTGAATAATGTTGCTGTGGACATAGGGCTACATATATCATTTCAAATTAGCGTTTTCATATTCTTCAGATGAGTAGTTAGTGGAGATATTGCTGGGTCCTGTGGTACTTCCATCTCCACACTGCTTTCCATAGAGGTTGCTCCAAGATTGTTTAGAGATTAAGTACCACATGTGATTAATAATAATAACTGATAATAGTATAAAATAATAAATTATAATTTATAACAGTTGACTATAATAGAAGTTGGGTGTATCTATCCTCTCAAAATATCTTATATTAAAAATATTAAAATTTTTGGACCATGGCTGACCGTGGGTGATTGGAACCGTGGGTAGTAAAACTGAGGATAGAGGGATTCTATTGGACCATAGATGGACAGAAGAAAAGTTGGGGACAATGAGTTGCTGATCACAGCCCCTTAGGACTTCTTCATAAAAGTCAAGCACAGTAGTTACCTCTCAAGAGGGCTCTTTGCTGGATTTCTGCGAAGCTAGGCATGTACAGAGCCAAACTCCCCATGAACCAGAAGAGAATTTAGGAAATGATTCAGGCTCCCTGGCTGCCTTAGACACGGAGCATCCTGGAGAGAAAAGTAGCCATACAACCATTTGGGGCTTGGGGTTTAGTTTATAATAATAATAATGACTTTGGCAGAGAAAACTTCCTGAAGGTTAATGAATAACTGGCTTGGATTAATAGCCCAAATCACTGCCTGAGGTCTACCAACTCCTTCCAGCTTCATATTAATCTACAGGAAATTCTTTGTACACCCAGCTATTACTGTTTCAATCTCACAAAATAAAAATGAATGGATGTCTCATTGGAACTTGGAAAAAAACTTGGTCACCATTGTGTGTGGCCACTAGGCTATTATTATGATTTTCAGGCACATTTCCTGCATTTTCTTTGGTTTTCTTTCTGGCTTCAATTTGCTGCAGTGGCGACAGCAGCAGCAGCAGCAGCAGCTGGCCCCTCGATGAGCTTTAATCCCTTTGCTATTTTTAGTGCATGCTGTAAACCTCATCACACTTGCGATTCCCTATTTAAATTTGTCTTCCCAGCTAGACTGGGAGCTCCATGAGGTCAGACACAACTGGTAGACTCCGACTTGCGGCACCAGTCAGTAACTGCTTGTTGAATTTAACCAAATAGAATAGCTGCTGAATTTTGAACATGTTTCCATCAATCCATTGTATTCCTCAAAGCAAACCTGGGAGTCTCTGTATTTAGCTGGGTTTAAGGTAGCACGCTTTCAGTTCATCAAAATTTGATTGCAGATTCCCCAAGAGAATAACTTGAAAAAGAATGGCAAAGATGTAGATGTAGTTGGAGAGCATGATGTCTAATGCCATCCAACTGTGGGCTGTCAAGAGGAAACAGTGTGTGCCGAAATAGCTGGTGACTTCCTTGCCTGTAGGGGCTTCCGCCATCTCTCTGAGTTCTCTGCCAGTCAGTGCCATTGTCGAAACAGCCTGTTCCCTCTGCAAAGTCCCTTATTTCAGGGAATTAAGAGTTTATGAATGACTACAGATTTCCTCTGCCAGGCTGTTGAAACCCCAGTCTTCTTGCCTGCCTATGCAGGAGAATAAACTGGGGCCATGGTCTACCTTGATCCTACTCTAGTGCCATAAAGTGGGGTATGGCCACTCCTTCACCAGTTCCCTAATTAAAACACTTGGAGTGGGTTCCCTGTTAGAGAAGATTCCTGGCCAACACGGAGGTGTTGGTGGTTATTGAACCAGGGGTGGGAGTTGAGTTTAAAAAACCCAAATACACAGGAAGCCTGATCCAGTGAGGGAGGTTAGGACGAGTATGAAGGGTTTAGAAAATGCTTGTTTTCTTCTGTTGTCCTTCTGAGAACTGATAAGGGGATTTCAGAGTTTGCGGGGAGAGCTTTGCAAAAGAATGAGGGAGTTTAATGAACAAGAGGGATGTTCCAGTGTACACTGTCTTGTGTTTATTACCCATTTTTTTTTGCTTAAATGATAAAGATATCAAAAATGGAATAGAAAGGCCCAGAACATTAGAAGTTGATGTGCTGTCATGTTCTGGTTAGGGGGTCTTTGGCTTTTATTTTTTTCTTTTCAATCCCGCATGTGAAAGGTGCTGTGGCCTCTCAGATAATGTTTTGGGGTCACGTCCAAGCAGTGGGCGTCTAACAGCACCGTGTTTCTACGTAAACATGGCCGTTGTTGTCATCAGGTGAGCTCAGCCTCTCTGTATCAAGGAGTAGGGAGTTTTCAAACGTAAACATTGAAGAGCCTAGCAACAGACTCTCATGACAAATTGCCTTTCCAGCAGATGATAAAAGGACAAATATCTGTAGTTCTTCTACCCAGAGCTTTAAGAAAGGGAAGCTTCCGTCTGCCCTTTAAATAGTGATGACCCTCAGGTTCTGTATCTGGTAGCATCAAGCCACCCCCTCATCTCTCTGGGCTTCAGACGTTTTGTTAAGTCGAAGATGAGGCACCTTCTTATGTTTCATTCTAGGGTTTTCGGAGGCGGAGGAGCTGAAAATGGAGAATATTCAGTGCACGCCAGTGAATAAAGCTTCATGGATGGGGAGTGAGGTCAGGTCCGGAGGTGCAAGCCTCCAGGTGTCCGTGCAGAAAGGCATCCTTGAGGCTGGAGCCCGGGGCTGTGCCCGCTGTGTCCACATTGTGGTGATGGCAGGGCTCACAACGGCAGTGCTTTTCCCCTTTCAAGCCCATCTGTAGGACCACAGTGTGAGGTGGGCATGGAGGCCCCACAAGAGCACCCCTTAGATGCCAGCGTGGAAGCAACACTGAGACGGGAGGAAACAGGCACAGAAATGCACGCAATGACATCTTTGCCAAATTACCAGCTCAGCCAAGTGTTTGCTGGGTGCCTCTCGGTTTCCCATGGAGCACTCGAGGAGCGAGTCCCAGCCAGTGGGGTCTTCTCTTCCTTGTGCAGTTTCTCCTGCTGCTTATGCACACACATGCACACGCACACCTTTACCTTGTTTGTCTGTTTCCCAGTGATGCACCCTGGGCTGCAGGCTCAGCGGCAGTTGGGGTGACAGAGAGAATGTGGCACTTAGGATCCTGAGGCCAGAGAGTGAATTCCAGCTCCGCTCACCCACCGGGCAGCTTGAGCAGGTCAGAGCAAACCTCTGTTTACTCATTTTATCAGATTCCCATGGCCACTGTAGTATGTTACCACAAACATATTGACTGAAATAATACACATTATCGTCCCATAATTCTGCAGGTCAGAAGTTCAAAATCAGCATTGCTGGGAGGAAGCCGGGTATGGACAGGCATGGTCCGTCCAAGCAGAGAGCTCTCACTGAGTATTCCTGCACTCCTTTGTCCTTGGCCCCATCCTTCAAGAGCCCACAGCCTCTTGCTGCAATGCCACACTGGCCTCTCTCCTGCCAAGGTTGCCTCTGCCTCCTGCTTCTAAGAACATTTGTGATCGCCTGCAGGTACCACCCAAATATTCCAGAACAGTCGCCTCCTCTTGCATCTTTAATTCACGTTCCAGGGCCTGGCCATCCCCCGAGGCTATTCTGAGCCTAGGTGTGTGTTCACCTATTAACAAAGATAGTAGCTCTTATTTCAAAGGGTATAAATACGTTAAAAGGTAACAATGGTTCAATGTCCACAGTGGAAGTCACTAAATGTCACTGACTCTGGAAGAGGGAGGCGTTGGCCAGGCCAATCTCCACCTCAGATGGACACGATGAAGAACGACAGAGCCAGGGCTGATATGGGCTGACATATGTCCAGCGGCCCAGGTGCCTGTAGGTGCCAGGTCACTGGGTGACTATAGCAGCAAAGCTCCCAGGAGGGCAGGAGATGCCTGGAGATTGGGCACTCAGAAGTGCACAACTGGGGAGGCCAGGGCTTCAGGGCACTGCTTCAAGTATGACTTGGATTCGTGTTTCCCAGGTGTGAAGACAACTGCTTTTGCCACCTGGAGATCTGACAGTGCCTGGTCACCCCACAATGCCCCATGTAGGCAGGCTGAACCCCCCATCAAGAGTCTTAGGGGTCCCAGACTCAGCAGCAATTATCTTTTCTTTTCTCTTGAGGGGCGCTCTGACCAGGCAGCCAAAGATGTGATGTAAAGAGAAGACACACAAACCTCCTTTGTTTCCAAGAGGGCAGTGTGGTCACGTGCCCAGCGGGCTATTCAGTGCTTAATCCCTGCTCCCCACCAGCTTTATTAGCTGGAGGAAGGCGCTTGCTCCCAGCATGCTCAGGGAGGGGGGTGGGCAGCGAGTGTGGCTACTTCCCTGAACTGCTTCCTCCTGTCTCGGGCCTTGGGAAGGGCCCCAGGTCTGGAGGTGGAAGCTGCTGGGAATCCCGGGAGAGCCAGGAAGCAGGAGGCCACAGGCTTACTGTCGCTGAAGGGAGCTCCTGGCAGGACAAGAAGAGGGGGCAGGGCCTAGGGAGGGGTCCCGCCAGGGAGCCCCCAGGCCCCAAATGCCAGTCTCCAGATGCAGAATCGCCACGGTCCTCCTCAACACGCTGGGGGCGTGTCTCAGAGCGCGGTGCTTGTGTGTTTTGTTTAGTTGCCGGAGCCCAGCTGACAATCCTTCTGTCACTGCAGCAGGAGGGTGGGGTGAGAAGTGACATCGGGGTCTCACTCTCCACGCCACAGGGAGTGGGCCCAAACCTGGAGGCTCCAAGCTGGAAGCCTGGAGCCTTCCCCCAGCTAATAGCACTTGTGGGGGCAGCATTAAGTACTGAATAGCACACTGGGCAAGGGACAGCACTATTTCTCAGAGCCCCAAGCAAATGCGGCCCCCAACACCAAGAACCAAGCCTCCCTCCACCCTTCAAAGATGGTTCTTACTCCTCAGAGCCCTCTTGTTGAGGGGGAGGGGGACCCACCACCTCCATTTGCCCAGACTGAGGGGTTTCCTGGGGGAGGGGTTTTCGGTTCTGAAACTGGCCCTGTCCTGGCAGACTGGTCTCTGCTTCCGGCCTCGCTCAAGCGCCCGCGCACCTGGCGCCAGGGGCCTGGGGCAGCATGGCCTCCAGGAGCAGAGCAATCCTTGTGTCCTGTCAGGGTTCCAGGGGGAAAGCAGAGCCCCTCAGATGTTTAACAAAGCGGGAATGCAGTGGAGAGAACTGCCGGGGAGAGCCGAGCAGGGAGCGGCAAACAGCCTGGAGAGGAGCAAGGCGGGTGTGACCAGCCTTGGCTGCAGGGCTCGAAGGGCTGCTGGACTCGCTGGGGTCACCCAGGGAAACAGGATCCGCCAAAGAGCCACAGCCCCTCGCAGTGGCCCTGCCTGAGCGGGATGGGCCAGAGGGAAGAAAAGGTGCCGCCTCCCCCAGCTCCTGGCCCTCCCCAGGAGTTTCTCCTCAGCCTGGGAAGGTCGGGCTGTGGGGACTGTGAGTTCCCGCGTGGTGCTGGCCGGGCAGGGGAGCGTGGCCGCCTGGGTTTGTGCCCCTCTCAGACTCGTGAAACATTTGCGCTGAAAGGCCTCTCCGAGATCCTCCTGTCCGCGTGGAGCAGAGGCCTGGGGGGCGGCAGAGGAGGGCGAGGGCTGTGTCAGGGCCCAAACAGGCTCGTGGTGGCTCACGGCGGGTCATCGCCACTTTGCCCACGACCAGAGCCACGCTCCTGTGTGCCAGCCAAGCCCTCCGAGGGCCAGCGCTGCTCTGCAGCCTCCCCCGGGGTCTCCGGAAACCCCGGCCTGCCGGGGTGGGGTGGTGAGCCCCCAAGCTGCTCGGGCCAGGTGTTAATAATCCCGTTACAGCAACCCCTCGGTTTGTCGCTTCAGTTTTTCTGGTAGTAGCCTACGGGGACTCTGGCCGATTCTGCCGGGGTCAGAGCCGACGGTGGCCCCGGCCCCTCCAAGCTGCTGCAGCCGGTGTCTTGCACCTTCATGTCGGGGGTGGCCACGCTGGTCCGCGTCGCTGTCCCTTCCTGTCCGGGGCTCCCCTGAGCTGCGCCGTCCACGCAGATTCACTTCTGGGGCCTCGGCTTGCAGACGGCTCGGGCTTGTGAGAGCTGGGGGTGGATTTGAACAGGGGAGAGTCAGTTTGTCGTTAGAGATGAGCAGAACCGCAACATTCACACACTCATAGTCACAAAGACACACACACAGGCACACACACACAAACACAGTCATGCCTACAGTCATACACACATACGCACACACTTCCACACCCCTATATATGCCCACCCCCACTCCCACACACGTACACACCCACACTCATTCATGTATACAAATGTTCACACATTCACACTCTCACGTTCACACAGACACACAATCACACACACATTCACACACACATTCCCAGACTCCACATTCTCATACACCCACACTCTCACATTCACATGCACTCACACACTCCCCCTGCACTACACACACACCCTGCACTACACATACACACACACTCCCCCTATACCACACACACACACACACACACACACACACACATCTATTTCTGGCCTACGTGCCTCGGGCGCTTCAGGAAAGCACCTGAACTCTTCGAGGCCCTTGAAGTTACTGGGTAAATTCCCTACACCTGAAGAGTTGCGGCGCCTCCTCCCGCCTCTGTGCTGGTGGGGCTGGGGGCTGCTCCTCCTGCTTCACCTCAGTGGAGCGTGAGTCAGCGTGAGCTTGTGGGGAAGGGCTGGGGCACCCGGCACACCCCATCTCAGGTGTGTGACGCCCCCGCCCCGGAAGCTGCTCACAGAGGCGCTCCCCCCACAGAGCCTTCCCTGGAGGCTCCCTCTGCCGCTGACTGGAGTCTGTTCTGCTCCTAGTGACAGGACGGGGCTCCTGCTCTGTGTCATCTCTGAGGAGTCACACCTTGCACTTACACGAGTCACACTCAGCTCGCCACGAGGAATGATGTGACCATGAGTAACGCAGTTTTGAGCTGAAGTTCCTCCTCATTCTGAGAGTCAGTAAATTAGCTATTCTTCTGTGTTCTCTGCCTCCTCTGCTAATTTGGGTTTAGCCAGTCAGGAACTGCTCTGCTTTTTCTCCTGTGGAGACTTGCTGTTCTACTGTTACTGTGTTGCCAACTGATAGGGGAATTGAAGAGAACTCAGATCAATCAGCACTTAAGGAGCAACTTAAAATCTCAGAAATCTTGGAAAGAGAAAGAACTATGACTTTTCAGAGTTCCTGGAAGGGACCCATGGGACAGCAACCTCATCCTTTTAGGGGACCAGAAGGAAATTGTAGGCCAGGCAGGGAAAGGGGTTTGGCCGCGGTCACACAGCCACAGAATGAATGTGACACTACCCCCAACTCGCTCTGACCCCAGACCAGCAGGTTGGGAACACGGAAAAACAACTGTGTCTGAAGTCTTAGGTCACGCCAGGCCAGAGATCTTTAATCTTTATTCTGCAAACATCCAGCTCTGCTGTGTTCTGGTCCTTTCACATTTTGTAATTATTTTCTCTAAAAGCTCCTGGAACAGCACATGGAGGATCCCGTTATTTACCGCCTCAGGCTTTGAGACATCTGAAGGGGCCCGAGGAGCAAACTGGATTCATTGAGGCCTAAGCTTCTTGAGGTCCCTGGGAAGCCCTGCCCTTGTGTTTGATGAGAAACTGCGTTGAGGACTCACATTCATTCTCTCAACAAGGCATTTCTCAGACACTGTATTTATTGAGCACCTGCTGTGTGCCAGGAGTTGGACAGGATGCTGAGCAAAGCAGTCAAAGGCCTTGCCCTCACAAAGGGGAAACAACAAACAAGCAAACCATCACACGTGTGAGTATGGGAAGAGCTGCAGAGAACAATAAAGTGCGGAGGCTGCTGTTCTAGAAAGGGGAGAGCAGAGCTCAGGGAAGTATGTCATGAGCACATCTGGAGAAGAACATTCCAGATGGAAAGAAGAGGGTCAGCCAGAAGGCCAGAAAGGCTAGAGCTGAGGGAGGCAAAGAGGGAGGGAGGGAGGGAGGGAGGGAGGGAGAGAGGTCAGACTTAGAGGCTGGGCCAGGGAACATGGAAGGAGTTGGATTTGTAAGAATTATGGCTAAAAAAAAAAATATATATATATATATATAAAATTGACCATCTTAACCATTTTTAAGCACACAGTTAAGTATGGTCAAATATCTTTACATTGTTGTGCAACCAATGTCCAGAACTCATTTCCTTTTGCGAAACTAAAATTCTGTATCTATTAAACAGCACTCCATTTCTCCCTCTTCCCAATCCTGGATAACCACCATTCTATTTCCTTTCTCTATGAATTTGATGAGGTTCCTTGGTTACATACAATCCTACAGTGTTTTATCTTTTGTGTCTGGTTTCTTTCACTTAGCCTAGTATCTCCAAGGTCCATCCACGTTGGAGCACGTGTCAGAATTTCCTTCCTTTTTAGGGCTGCATAATATTCCACTGCATCAATATACCACATCTGGTGTGTCCATTCATAGGCCAGTGGAGTCTGGGGTTGCTTCCATCTCTTGACTATTGTGAATGGTGCTCCTGGGGACATGGGTGTTGAATATCTCTTCAAGACTATGCTTTCAAATCTCTGGGATATGCATCCAGATGTAGAATTGCTCTAGTACATGGTAACTTGCTTTTAAGTTTTGAGGAACCACTATACTGTTTGCCATAACTGCTATACCATTTTACAATCCCACCAACATGCACAATGGTTTCAATTTCTTCACATGCTTGCCCACACTAGTTATTTCTTGAATTTTTGATAGTAGCCCAATTTTTTATTGTGTGTAAGGTATCTCATTGTGGTTTTGATTTGTAGGTGTTGGATTTAATTCTAAGGGTTCTGGGAGCGTTCAGAGGATTGGATTGGTGCTAGGGGCAGGGCATGCTCGACCTGTAAGGATCCCACTGGTCACCTCGTAGAGAATGATGGCAGGAGAACCTGGAGAAGGCTGGGAGGGGCCAGTATCTTGGAAACAATGAGAGCAGGCAATGCGACCTTCCACTGTCACACCGGAAGGTGGAGTCAGTGGGTTTTGCAGATGGATTGAACATGGAGTTTGAGAAAAGGGTGCATCAAGGACGACTGCAGATTTTTGACCTGACAGGGAGAGGTGACCCCATTAACTGCCATGGGGATCAGCTGTGTGGGATAGGTGCCAAGTTGGGAGGGAGTGAAAACTTGTATTTAGAATGTGTTACACTTGGAAAGTCACACATTAGCCGTCCCAGTGGACACAGAGTGAGGTCTTTGAAGCTCAGAGGGAAAGAAGGTTGGTTGGGTGGAGGTGGGAATCGGTGGGTCCTCGTATTTGCTCAGCATTTTCAGTCGGGGTGGGGGTGGGGCTGATGAGATTGTCTCGGCAGGGGGTCAGCGACCTACAGCCCGTGGGCCACATCTGGCTGATGCCTATTTTTGTACCATTTGACCAACTAAGAAGGGTCTTTACATTTTTGAATAATTGAAAAGAATTTTAAAGAAACTTTTATGACACATGTAAATTACATGACATTCAAGCTTTAGTGTCTACATATAAATTTTATAAGAAACCAGCTATACTCATTCATTTCTAGATTATCTGTGACTGCTTTTGTGGCCTTGGGAAGGAGGCAGAGAGCTAGGGGAGGAAGTGAAGAGGTATAGGAACCGAGGCCTGGATAAGGCCTGACGTTCCAGAAACTATCCCTGTGGGTCCAGGATGCCAAGATGGTGCCAACTTCATGAGCTTCCAGGTCTGGGCCCAGCAAGCCAGGACTGCTGTCTCCTCTCCCAGGCCAGATCAGCGTCTGGTGGATGACGGCTTAAGTCAGCGTGACCCTGGACATGCACAGCTGTTACATGGAGCCAGGCGATATGGCTGCCGTTCAGGAATATTTTTCTTACTGTATTAATTTCCAGAGCTGCCGTGACAAATACTACAAATCACTGCTGGGTGACTTACAACACGGACGTTTGTTCTCAGAGTTCTGGAAGATGGAGGGAAGAGTTTAGCAGGGCCAAGCTCCTGCCAAAAGAGCTAGGGGAGGACTCTCCCCTGACTCTTCCCAGCCCCCATGGTCCTCGGTGGGGGATGGTCCTCACACCCATCTCTGCCTCTGTCACCAGGAGCCTCTCCCAGGTGTCTCTGTGTCTAAATTCCTCTCAGGAGTAGGCCCCCCACTAATCTAGTATGGTTGATCTGACCTCACAGAAGGGCTGAAAAGTGGAAACAAACAGTTAATCTGTGGTGGATCAAGTTTCTTCTCAATAAATCAAATTTCTGAACTTGGAACATGGAGGATAACTTTCTTCGTGTCTCCACCCCACAAACCCCCCGAGACCCCAAGTGTGGTAAAAAAAAAATACACACAACATGAACTTTATTGCTTAACCGTTTCAAAGTGTGTTAGTTCGGGGCATTCAGTACATTCCATTTCCAGAGTTCTTCATCACCCCAGGCAGAAGCCTGTACCCATCAAGCAGTTAACTCACTATTTCTGCTGCCCAAGTCCCTGGCAAGCACTGATCTGCTTTCTGTTAATTTAC
Organism: Talpa europaea; assembly: GCF_964194135.1. Taxonomy (NCBI): domain Eukaryota; kingdom Metazoa; phylum Chordata; class Mammalia; order Eulipotyphla; family Talpidae; genus Talpa; species Talpa europaea. The sequence goes on from NC_140070.1 coordinate 140,759,869, forward strand.
CCATTCTGGAAGTTTCCTATAAACGGAGTGACACAGCACGTGGCTTGTGGGTCTGGCTTCTTTCCCTTCTGTTTTCAAGGTTCTCCCACGTTCTCATCCCTCTTTCTGGCCAAAGAATGTTCTGTTGTACGGATTGTCTATTCATTTGTGGTGGACCCTTGGGTTCTTTCCACCTTTTGGCTATTGTGAGTAGTTACTATGAACATTCCTGTATCAATTTTTGTTTTGAACACCCACTTTCAATTCTTTTGGGTATATGCCTGCGAGTGGAATTGCTGGGTCATGCGTTAGTTCTATTTTTAACTTGTTGTTAGATTCCAAACTGGTTTTCACAGCAACTGTGCGGTTTTGCATCCCCACTGGCAATGTATGAGGTTGTCCATTCTCCCCAATAATGTTTTCACACTTGGCTTGTGAAGTGCAGTGACCCCTCTGGGTCCGTCCTGGGCCAGCCAGCTGCTGGCTCTGTTGCTCCTGCTGCGGCCAGAGGCCCTGGGGGTGGCCGGTGGGTCACCGACTCTGATACACTTGGCGACTCCTCCTGGGGGGCCGCCCTGGCCACACTCAGCAGGTGCAGAGGAATGTTCACAGTAACTACTCAGGTGCCGGGGCAGCAAGGCCAGTGGGATGGCCGGAAACTCTGGAGTAGCCAGGGAGGCAGAGGTAGCTCTGGTCAGTGTAGGGAGAGTCCCCATGGCTCTGGCACTTGGTCTGAATCAAGTCCCTCTGCCTTGCTTGCTGGCCCTGCTGGATGAGGGGTCAGGTCTGGGTTGTGTTCTCTGCCAGCCTGGCCTTCCCGCATCTCCTAGCTCTGCCATGATGAGCTGCTCTCGCGGAGACACCTCCCTTCCACGCCCCTCACTGTCCCACACCTCCTACTCTCCCAGCGCACAGTGGGCTGCTCTTAGGGCTCGCTGACTTTCAAAGAACATTCTAGTGTTTCTGAGGCAGAAGCAGAGGTATCCTCATCTACATTCATCCATAGCCACAACCTCACAATAACTCACATGCAACCCAAAATCACAGCTGCATGGAATCGGCTGGACAGGTTATCCAGGTAACTCCATTGTTCTAGCTCAGTGGAGAGAGTGTGGGGTAGGGAATCCCTCGCTCAGGTGGTGTGACCTTAGATGGGCAGAGAACCCCAGGACAACCACCTGTGCCTCCCGGATCATCCTCAGAAGAGGCTGAGGAGACAGCCATACCTGGCGAGAACCTTCTGGAATAGGGGTCTGGCAGGTGAGTGTTTCTGGCATCCGGGTGCATCCCCCTTTTGGTTTCTAGTTGCTCACAAGCTATTGCAGGAAATGATGTTTGCAAAAACAAAGTTGTCCCGGGCCACGGGGGTCACTCCACGCAAACAGCCCCGCGGGCTGAGAGGGGCCGGAATATGTGGGCGCACGAGCGGCCCCTCGCGCATGAGGCAGCATAATTCCACGGCCCCCCTAGGCCTGCTCGTGGGGGGGCTGCTCAGGAGCCAGCCCAGCACCTGCGGGGCCTGCCTCGTCTCGACCTCACCGGGCGCAGCCTCCTGTGCGCGCAGCGCGGGTGCCTGGCCGGTCCCCCGGGGTGTGCGGCGCCTGGGGGGCTCCAGGTTTGGAGATGTCACCCCCGCGAGTGGAAGGGCACGCAGAGTGGACGACTCAGCGCCATCTTCTCTTTTTCTTTTCAGTTTGGTCTTGCCATAATTTTTTTTTTCAGCCAACAAAGAAGACAGGTGTATATTTTTTACTGTGGGCCCAGAACCGAATTGCTGGCTAAGAAAATGTCAGTTTGCCTCAATCTTCAAGGTTGACATGTGGCCCTGCGTCTGAGGAGCAGGGAGGGGCGGAGAGGCAGCTTGGGAGGGTTAAGATTCCTTTCCTGCTCTCCTCTCAGTTCTCTGCTCCGGGGCCCTGGGGTGTAGGCCCTGGTGGCAGGGGAGGGCGGGTGGGGAAGTGAGCTTACCCCCTCCCTGCTCCGGCTCCTGCACACCTAAAATACGAGTGTGTGCATGCATGTGCACACCCACCCACCTGCACACTTCATAGCCCACGTACACACACCCACACTACACAACCTACATTACAGAACCCACACTACACAACCACCGCATACCACATATACACTCTATACATACACCATACACACACACATACACACCCCTTAGCTAATTTTATCTACAAACCTTTTCTCCAAACCAGGTCACATTCTGAGGTCCTGGGGTTAGGACTTCAACATATGAATTTGGGGGGGCACCACAGAGGCCACACAAGAGGTGCATAGGTGCCTACCTGCTGGGCCCCACTGCCTCTGGGGCTTGGGATTCTTCACCCAAGGGCCACGGCTTAGGGTTTCTTTCTTCTTCGTTTTAAAATAGATTTATAATATTTATTTTATTTTTTATCTATTTATACAAGCACTGGGTACAGTCAGAAGCGCGGGAGGGTGAGAGAATTCACCAGAGCCAAAGCAGGGAACAGAACAAGCAGAGTGTCGAAATACACTGCTGAGGGGAGCAGCGGGCGGCAGGAGAGGTCTGCGCGCCATGTGGGACCCTCGCCTGTGGCCAGGGATCGAACCAGCGCTACAGAGGCTGTGGGCAGCTTCACAGCCCAGCGCTCAACTGCTGCACCACCAGGGGAGGCCTTATTTTTAATATTTATTAAAAGCAACTGCTTCTCACCCAGTGCTTGCTATTTGCCAAATTGCATTCTAGGCTATTCTTTATTTATTTTTTGCTAAGTTTTGATGGCATTTCCTGTTTTGCAAATCAGAATACTAAGGCTCAGAGAACTCATTTGCCTGAAGCCACACAGTGGAGCCAAGTTCAAACCAATCACTTAATTCTAAAGTCTATACTTTCAGCCATATTGCTACCCCATCTCTCTAATGGTCATGTTTGGTTCAAATGTGGGTGGCATCCCTCTCTGCAGAAAAACTGAATAAACTGTCTTGGGGGACCTAGAACATAATTCACCAAAATGGTGGCTCCCGGCAGAATGCTCTAGGGTTTTTAAAAAAAATTAAAAAAAATTATTTTTATTTATGCACGCAAGAACTGGGGTGTAGGCCAGAGATGCGGGGATGTGCGTATGTGAGAGGATTCACCAGAGACAGAGTGGGGAGCAGAACAGGCAGATCTACTGAAACAGAACAGCAGATCTACTGATCTGCTGAGGGGAGCAGCGGACAAGACAGGAGAGGTCTGCTGTGCACACATACACGTAAAGGACAGGGCTGGAAATGACCTTGGATGAACGGAGTAGTCACGATGATGGACTGTGGTATCAGGCAGGTGGGTCTGAGTGCCAGCAGCCTTACTCACTGGTCCTGGCAAGATGAGTCTGCCTGTGCCTCAGTTTTCTCACCTGTAAAATGGAGATAATGCTGCCTAGCTCAAAAACATTATTATTACTATTGTCATTGATGTTTTTATTAGAAATGTCAGGGTAGCTATCTTCTGCTGCATCTGTCACGGAGCCCCAGGCTAACTCCCCGGCCCGTGTAGACTGATCTTCACATTTGGTTTGTGTTTTTTTCCACGGGTCTCTCTAGATGCGGATGGTCAAATCAGTTTTTCACCTGTGTCCTCCTGGTGCCCTCAAAATACAGGGGCTTTTAAAGGCTTAACCTAAGCTCCACGCATATGCCTTCTGTTGCCGTTTTATCCCGTGGCGTGATGGCCCTCTGGCACTTCTGTATAAAAACTATAGCTTGTTTGCTCTGCCCAAAGTCGTTTATAGCTCTAACCTTCAGAAAAATAAATAGAAGGGGAAGAAAATGAAGACAAAGATAAAGAAAATTCACCAAAATGGACAAAGATGAAAAACAATGGTCTCCCAGGGGGAAGCGGGGCGCGCGGAGCCTGGGAGTGGGCAAGCTGAAGGAGGCCGCGCGGCTGGTCGTGGTAGCACAGAAGCCAGTCACGAGGACTCACCGGTGGGCACCGGGCACAGGCTGCCCCTGAGTGCATGCCCGGCCAGGGCTCTTTCAAATGGGTTCTCTAGCCCCAGTTCTATACCCTTCATCAAGATACTGCTGGTCAGACTGATCCTGGGGTCACATCCATCCAGAAACCATCACAGCAAGATTGGATCCTGCGAACAGATAATTACTGTGAAATGCATTTCATTGTGTTCCATTCTGGGTTGGAGGAGGGATGTGGACACAATTCTTTATCAACCACAAGGTTGAACAAAGCAGAAGACCCTGTTCTTCCACCTACTTGAATAGTTACCTGGTTCATAACAATAACTAATAATTACCCAGAAAGTTTGTGCAGCAGACTCCCTCACCCCCTTTTTTCCTGTACCCAGGGAAGAAAATAAGTCCAATGTCAATTTCTGGACTGACCGTGGGTGGGGAGGCGATCCCTAAGCAGCAAGCCAGTGTCTTGGTACCAAAACCTGGATTCCATGGTGTGACAAGGACAGTTCCAGGAGGTAGCACTCATGTGGGGGTCTGCAGTGGGGGCAGGATGTTCCTGAAAGGATTGATTTGTCCTGGGTTTGTGGGACCTCTTGCTTTTTCTGTGATGTTTGAATTCATCTCAGCAGGAGGAGGGGGGCTGATGGCCATGGTCCGTGGGGATGGAGAGAACTGGGTAGAGGATGTGGATTTTGAGCAATGAGTTTGTAGGATTGACCCATATAGGCAGCAGGCATCTACTGAGCATCTCTCACACGCCCCGCCTGGTTCGTGGCGCTGGGGATGTGCAGGGGAACAGAACAGACACCACCCCTGCTCTCAGAGTGAGCTATGTTTCCAGATTGTTCTAGCCCAAAAGAATGAAAATTGTGAAAGATGGAAGGAAGAGTGAGTGTGGTGCAAGTGGGCTGCATCTGGGCTTATTTCCCTTTACAGTCACTCAACTCAATCAGCATTTGTCTATTTTACTAAACATGTTCTCATTGACGTGATCTTGCACAATAACAGTCCAGGTGTGGATCCGTCCATGAATCCACCACCTGAAGTTCCCCACTGAAAGTCCAGTTCTCTCTTTCCACCCCCGTCCACCTGACTCGCCTCCCCTGCCCCTTCCATTTGATCTCGCATTGATCGAGCATCCACTACGAGCAGGTTTTGTGCAAGAAATTGGATATGCAGACATGACCAAACCCCATCTTTGGCACTTGATGAGTTCAAAGTCTGGGGTGTGGACGCTCAGGACCATGTGTCTGGGCTCTGGTGGAGGCAGGTCCCGAGATGCGGACCCTCTGGAGAGCGCACAGAAGGCTGCCTGGGGAGAGGAGCAGGGCGTGGGTCTCCATCTTAAAGGACAAGGGAGGCCTTGCTGGAGGGTGCGAGGGGGAGAGGACTCCAGGGGGAGGGAAGGGAATACATCCCGCGCCAGAGGGAGGCACGAGAAGACGGAGGCGGGAGAGGGCTGATGGGGGCGGCTCCTGACAAGACATCTGCTTTTAATTTAATTTGAGATGTGGGGGCCACTGCCAGGTTCAGGGAGTTACTCACTGAAAATTACATTTGAGGTCAATGACTTCTGGGTGCTTGTTCAGGGCCATGTTCTCCAACAGGGAGTGCCTATTAGCAGACTAATTAAGACCCTTAATGGGCGGTACCATAATTTGTTGGGTCTTAGAAGACCTGAAGGCCGGAACAATAGTGCAATAAATTTGTTGATTGAATCTAGGGTTGCAAAGAAACTCCAGAGTCCGCATTTCACTAATAAAAGTGAAATGAAGATACTTTGGGGGGAAACTAACAATGAGGCAGTGATGACTAAATAAATCAGAAATCCTTTGCCCGCTGACCATCCTGGCTGACAATGAGATTAAACGGCACCCTAACTGGACAGGAAGTTGATAGCCATTTATTGCCCATCTCTGGGGAGAGCAGAAGTGGGCAGCTCTGAAGGGCATCAGCAGGGCCTGTCCATCCCCTTTTTTCCTCTCCCCATTGTTAGGGCAATTTCCCAGAGAAGTCAGGGGTCACTCAGAGAGGTGGAGAGAGAGACATTTATTTGTCACACCCACAGGCTCAGTGGGATAGCTCCCCAAAAGTCTGTACCCCAAATTGCAGAGTGGTAAGGTTTTATGCCGTTTGTATGTGGAAGCTTGTCACCCCATCTGTCACAGACTTTCTTTATTGTTTGGGAAGGGGTCAAGGTTGCCGTAGCTACCATTATGGGCCAGCAGCACACGCAGGAACTTTCCGCTCCAGCAAGCAGCGGACTCCAAGCAGCAGAGTCCAAGCAGCAGACTTAGCAACTTCCTGCTTCATCATTGCTGTCCCCAAACTGGAGAGCTGGACAACACACCCAGGTGGGTGAGGGAGGGGCAGAGAGACCTGGAGAGGGACAGGAGGCCAAACACAGCAGTTTGAATTCTTTTTTATTTTAAAATATTTTTTAGAAAGATTTATTTATGTATGCACACAAGAGCTGGGGTACAGGCCAGAGATGCGGGGTGGGGGGATTCACCAGAGACAGAGTGGGGAACAGAACAGGCAGACTGAGTGAAATACACTGCTGAGGGCAGCAGCGGGCGAGACAGGAGAGGTCTGCTGCGCCATGTGGGTTGCTCCCTGGCCAGCCGGGGATCGAACTTGTGCTGCAGAGTCTGCGAATTGCTTCACTGTATGGCGCTTAACAACTTGCGCCACCAGGGAGGCCCAGTTTGAATTCTTGATGTATTTCTTGGCACATTTTTTATTCTCATTTTAATTTTTTTATACCTTGTAATGATTTTGTGAACTTGGTGCCTCAAAATATTACTTAGACATTGCCTGAGCCCTGGTTCTCAGCCTCAGCAGGCGCAGGGATCCTTTCAAGAAAAGGTTGAAAATGGCACATTGCCAGCCCCCTCCACCCCCTGTCCTGGGTATTCTGTTTACCCAGAGGTGGACTGGAAACACAGAAGAGTCCCTGGGGTGGGCAGATACCTTACCTGGGTTGAGTCTCTGACCTGGAGGGGCACCCCAGAAAGTGTTTTCACCTCTGAGGCACTCAGAAGCTCCGGTGCTCCTCAGTTTACCTGTAAGTGGCCTGGGATGGTAGAGCTGCTCTGCCCTTGTCCTGACTCCGAGTGAACGACTTGGAATCTCTGCCATCCTGTACATCATGGGGTTGGCATGTCTGTGTGGTGTGGGGAGATCAGGAGAAGGCTCTGAAAGAATGTTCTGGAAGTGTTCGTGCATGGCAGTATTGGGGTTCTGGTGGAAGAAGAAGCTTCCAAAAGAGAGAAGGGAGGTGTGAAAGTCACCTCCAGCGGCCAGGGCTTGGCGGTGCAGGCCCGTGCCCTCGGACCCCCGGGGCTCTTGGTCTCCCATGAGACAACCATGTGGGCTGGTACTTTTCCACTGCATGTGTTGCCTGATCCTAGAACTCCTGGCACAACTCCTGAGGACCTCGTGCTGGGACTCCGCGGGATGTTTACACTTTGGCTCACTGACCCTGGTGGCCACCACAGAGGCTGTTTTCACCTGAGTCATTCCCCATCTTCTCAGCCTCTGGCCCACCCACCTCAGCAATTTGTGAGGAAGGGATCTGCTTTCCTGCTGTGGCCTATGTTTGCCCCCCGCTTCCCAGTTTTCCTGCTGTCTGCGCTAATCGGTATTCTGGCCCCACGGCCCTGCCTCCGTAGAGGTCAGGCCACGTTCCTGGCCCAGGTGCTACCCCTCTCTTCACGTGAGTGGAGTGTCTGTTTTCTCTCCTGGTCCCACTTCTCTCTCTCCTCTCTTCCCTTTGTGGAGATAAGGGTGGGCAGGACAGCTGAACACCAGGCACCCCCTGTCTGATCTGAACTGCCTTGGAAAAGAGTCCGACCAGATTCTGGTCTCCCAAATCTTCTCCAGCATCTTAAGGTTTCTACTCTAAGACGGGGCTGCACCCCACCACCCCCAGCTTCCTTACCGATGCCTTCTCTTTCTGATGTCAGTGCAATGAATATTACTTTAATTTTGTTCAGTCCCGCACATACTCTGTGCTAGGGGTCACCAGGGAGACAAAACTAAAAGGGAATCATCCATTTTCAGGAAGAGGCTTAAATAAGAAAGGATGTTCTTCCTTCCTCATGAATCAGAGAGTAAGCAGAAGCAACTCTTTGTGTGAGCAACCCAGGCCCCTTCTCTCCTGTTGTTTCTGCATCTCCAGGGAGTTGCTCCCTGTGGTGTGATCTCTAGGATGGCAGCTATTTCTTGGCTCTGCAGGCTGCCCTTGGAGGGCATGATCCCATATTGCGTACGTCACTTTTGCTCACATCCCACAGCAAGGGAAGCTGGGAAATGTCATCTTTTCTTGCATATTGGGGAGCCCAACTATTAGTTATTAGATTTAAAAGGATAAAGTTTTCATGAAGTGTGAGGAGCCTGTACATCTTTGAAGTGTTGGCTACAGAATTCTGTACATGGCCCCTTGATCAAATTTTTAATTAGGTGGCTGATTTTTTCTGTCTGACATTTCAATAATAAGCCCTACCAATCATTGTGATAGTGGACTTGTCAACTTTCCCCTGCATTTCTATTAATTTTTGTTCTGTATTTCATGGGTAGCTAATTAGATGCATTCTTATTTAGCATTATCATTCTCTTGGAGAACAAACCCTTCATCACTACTGAATGATCATTTTCAGTCCTAATTATGTTTCATCTCTTAAAGAATATTTTATCTGATATTGACATATGTCTGACATCTTATTTTTTTATGTTTAAGCTTTTTATACATTATGCCTTAGGTATGTTTTACAAAGAGTATGCAGATGGATTTTGTTTTTAAATATGATGTGACAATTTGCCTCTTAATTGGTGACTTCAGGTCATTCATATTTACTTGAATTTTTATCCAGATAAACTTGTTTCTATTTTCTTTTTTTTTAATAAATTTTATTGTTATATTCCCCATACAATTGCAGCCCCCCCATTCTGACCCCAATCCCTCCCCTCCCGCCCCCGCCCCCCCAAAAGTGTCTCTGGTTCATAGTTTTTTGTTGATTTTGATTTTCACTTTCTTATAGTTATTCATTTTCCTGGTCCCTTATTTAAGTTTTCTAGATTCCTGCTATGAGTGAGACCATCCGGTATTTTTCTTTTTCTTTTTGGCTTATTTCGCTGAGCATGATCCCTTCCAGCGCCATCCATGTTGCTGCAAATTGCATGTGTTTATCTTTTTTGAATGCTGAGTAATATTCCATGGTATATATGTACCACATCTTCTTGATCCAGTCATCTATTTTTGGGCATTTGGGCTGTTTCCAAAGCTTAGCTATTGTAAATAGTGCTGCTATAAACATAGGGGTGCAGGTGCTCTTTGGAATTGATGTTTCTGTGTCCTTTGGGTAAATACCTAGGAGTGGAATTGCTGGATCATATGGAAGCTCTATGTTTAGTAGGGCAAGAAATCTCCACACAGCTCTCCACAGTGGTTGGACCAGTTTGCACTCCCACCAACAGTGCAGGAGAGTTCCTTTTTCTCCACACCCTCGCCAACATTTGTTGTTGCTAGTTTTTTTTAATATGTGCCATTCTCACTGGTGTAAGGTGGTATCTCATGGTAGTTTTGATTTGCATTTCCCTGATGACAAGTGATGTTGAACATTTTTTCATATGCCTGTTGGCCATTTGCATTTCCTCTTCAGAGAAGTTTCTTTTTAGCTCTTCTGCCCATTTTTTGACTGGATTATTTTCTTTGTTGTTGTTGAGTCTCATCAGCTCTTTGCAGATTTTTGTGATCAGTCCTTTATCATTAGTGTTGGGTGCAAAAATGTTCTCCCAGTTGGTGGGGTTTCTCTTTGTTTTTGTTATTGTCTCTTTTGCTGTGCAAAAGCTCTTTAATTTGATGTAGTCCCAGCTGTTTATCTTTGCCTTCACTATCACTGCTTTGGGTGATGTGTCTGTAAAGATGTCTTTGATGTGCAAATCACGTAGTGTTTCGCCTATATTTCCTTCTATATATTTTATGGTTTCAGGTCTTATGTCTAGTTCTTTAATCCATTTTGAGTTGATTTTTGTGTATGGTGTGAGGTAGTGGTCAAGCTTCATTCTTTTGCATGTAGCGACCCAGTTTTCCCAGCACCATTTATTGAACAAACTTTCTTTGCTCCAATGCATATTCCTTGCTCCTTTGTCAAAGATTAGTTGACCATAAGTCTGTGGGTTTATTTCTGGATTTTCTATTCAATTCCATTGGTCTGTATGTCTGTTCTTGTTCCAATACCATGCAGTTTTGATGATTATGGCTTTGTAGTATAGTTTGAAGTCTGGGAGTGTGATGCCTCCATTCCCTTCTTTTTTTTTCAGGAGAGCTTTGGCTATTCGGGGTTTTTTGTGATTCCATATGAATTTCATCAATAATTGTTCTATTTCTTTGAAGAATGACATTGAAATTTTGATTGGAATAGCATTGAATCTGTATATTGATGCAAAAATCCGCAATAAAATTTTAGCTATCAGAATCCAACAATGTATCCATAAGATAGTTCACCACGACCAAGTTGGATTCATTCCAGGGGCACAAGGATGGTTTAACATCCGAAAATCAATCAATGTTATCCAACACATCAACAAAAAGAAATATAAAAACCATATGATAATATCAATAGATGCTGAGAAAGCTTTCGACAAAGTGCAACACCCATTCATGATAAAAGCCCTTGAAATTCTTGGGATACAAGGAACATACCTCAACATCATAAAGGCCATCTATGACAAGCCAACAGCCAGTATCATTCTCAATGGTGAAAAGCTGAAAGCAATTCCATTAAGATCTGGAACAAGACAAGGATGTCCACTCTCACCACTGCTTTTCAATATAATACTGGAAGTCCTAGCCAGGGCAATAAGACAAGAGAAAGACATCCAAGGAATCCAAATAGGAAAAGAAGAAGTCAAACTATCACTATTTGCAGACGATATGATATTATACATAGAGAACCCCAAAAACTCCACAGAAAAGCTAACTCAACTCATCAATCAGTTCAGTAAAGTGGCAGGATACAAAATCAACACGCAAAAGTCAGTAGCCTTCCTATACACAAACAATAAATCTGAAGAAGAAGAAATCAAAAAAACCATCCCTTTTGTTATTGAAACAAAAAAAATCAAATATTTGGGAATAAATCTAACAAAAGAGGTAAAGGACCTATACAAAGAAAACTATAAAACACTGTTAAAAGAAATAGAAGAAGACACAAAGAAATGGAGAGACATCCCCTGCTCATGGATTGGAAGAACAAACATTATTAAAATGGCCATCCTTCCAAAAGCAATATACTGTTTCTATTTTCTTAATTTAAATTTCAGTAAGATTAAACTTCCTATTTCTTTTATTTCGAAAATGTCTTTATCTTCTTTTTAGCAAATTATCTTTAGCATGCCTTCATATCCTTGGAGTGTATCTTCATGTTAACATCCACAGCAAAACAAATTTCTAAGACATGTGATCACCTAATTTTACATATTTCTTGCAGCTTTGCTGTATTTGTTTTTCTGAGGATCACTGCTTTAAAAAGCATTTTAAGTGTGTCTTACCATGGCAAACTTCCTTGAGTCTTGTATGCCTGAGAATGTTTTACTGTTTCATCATACTTGAATGACAGTCTTGTCAGGAATGGAATTCTAGGCTCAAAGTCTTTCCTTCCATACTTTAGAAGGAACCGCCCATTATCTTGTTGCATTCAGTGCTGTGGTTAAAAAATGTGGTGTCCACTTGATTCTTCTCCCATCGCAGGTAATGTGCTCTTTGGAGCGTTTTCAGGATTTTCTCTCCGCCATGCTTCAATTGCGTCCCAGTGTGCCTAGGTCATGGCTTCTTCTTCTCTCTCCTTTTGGAATTCCACGTGCCCTTTCAATGTGAAGTTATCTGTCTCCTATGATTCTGGGGGTTTTTAGCTCCATGAATTCTTCAAATATTTCCTTCCCTCTTTCCTTATAAAAAAGTCTTCTGTGACTCTAATTGTCTAGATGCTAGTACTTCTTTCATTCTCCAAATTTCTGAATTTATCTTCTTTTTAAAGATTTATTTATTTATGCATACAAGAACTGGGGTACAGGCCAGAGGGGTGGGGGGGTGAGAGGATTCACCAGAGACAGAGCAGGGAACAGACAGACAGATCAACTGAAATACACTGCTGAGGAGAGCAGCAGGCGAGTCAGGAGAGGTCTGCTGTGCCATGTGGGTAGCAACCTGGCGGGGGATTGAACTTGCACTGCAGAGGCTGCAGATAGCTTCACAGGTTGCGTCTTAACCCTTTTTTTTTTAAAGATTTATTTTTTATTTATTTATATAAGCACTGGGTACAGTCAGAAGCGCGGGAGGGTGAGAGAATTCACCAGAGCCAGAGCGGGGAGCAGAGCAGGCAGAAGGACCGAAGGACACTGCTGAGGGGAGCAGCGGGCGGCAGGAGAGGTCTGAGCGCCAGGTGGGACCCTCCTCCGGTGGCCGGGGAGCAGCCGGGGATCGAACCGGCGCTGCAGAGGCTGTGGGCAGCTTCACAACCCAGCGCTCAACCGCTGCGCCACCAGGGAGGCCCTGCGTCTTAACCCTTTGTGCCACCAGAGAGGCCCCTGAATTTATTTTTTATACTTAATATTCCTGAATATATCCCTGCTTTGTTTTTGGAGAGTTCTTCAATCTGATTTTCCTCCTCAATAATTTTTTCTTTGCCTATGTCCATTGAGCCATGTGAGCCACTTATGGTGTTACTTTACCCATTACATAATCTTCATACCTTAAATTTCTTCCTTTTTTTGTTTTATTTCCTCATGTCCTGTTGAACAAGGAGAGAAAAGAGGCAAGCCCAGGGGAGAGTCCCAACCAGGACACCCCCGTTTGGTATTACCAACTAAGCAACTCTTAGGGCCAAGACTTTCCCTTCAGATTCTCCAGAGAGCCAGATTGGGAACAGGTACTCACACATGCCACTGACCCACTCTGGGGCTGGAGAGCAGGGAACGCAGAGGTTGTTCATTCTTCACTTGCGCTCTGACATGTGTAGATTGCATTCAAAAAACTAAGTTAGTGGTTCTGTTGACTATTAAAATTTGAAAATCTCTAGAAAACTATTTTCCAAATTTTAATGTACACACAAATCCCTTGTCTATCTTGTAGAAAGCAGATTGAGGGTGATGTAATTGGAGGCAGGCTGGAGATTGCATTTCCAACATGCTCCCCGTGATACTGATGGTGGTCCCAGGACCATCTCTTGAGTCAGAAGGTGCTAGACTGGATGATGGGTGAGGTCTAGAGCAGTTCTGATCTGCTCTGATCCCTGCCTATTGGAAGAGTTTCAGTTTTGCCAAGGTGGGCTCCTTCAGGACGTCTTCTAGTTTCTTTCTGTGACTTCTACTGTCTTCTGAACGTCCCACGTTGTAGCCAAAACGTCCCATTTTGCAACCCAAACCCTCCTTAGACTAAAAGTTAGAAATAAGTGGAATTAAACTCTGAGCACCCTGTATTCTCTCTTTCCTCTGCCTTTCCTTGTCATTAGCTATTAACTCACTCCACCTGCACTCCTAGGATTTTAGCGAATTTTGTCCCACCCCTAATAAAATTCTCCATGTCCCACTGAGGTTGACAGTGGTCTCAGAAACTGACATCAGTGACTGCTGAGGAAACACCCTGCCGGGGAGGTCAAACACCTGACTCATGTCACCTGGACAAGGCCCCTCCTTGGACCTGGATATGCGGAGGCCTGCATTCCCCTCACATTCCTCCCCCCACGGAAAATCCATACTCCTGCCATTGGGGGAGTTAGTTGTTTTGGAGTGCCTATATCCCCAACTCCTCGATGGCTATCTGGGATGAACTCCTCTGTGTAAAGACATGTCTCAGGGTTCATAACTCAGCTTTCTGGGCAATAGCAAGAGATCCCGTTTGGTGATTTACGATGGCACAGAAATCAAATGTCTTCCTGCTGGCATATCCACAAGGAGGAGGACATGTTATTCCTGCAGAAAACCCTGGAAACTTTCAGTATACTCTGCCATCGGGTTTATCTTCCCAGACCTGCATGTGCCTTCCTGCTTCTCATCATTCACTCTGCAGCCTCAGCATCACTTCCTCCAGCAGCCTTCCAGGCTGCCTTCTGAGTGGTCTCCCCGTGTCAGCATGACCGTGCCCCATGACCCTGTTGTCAAGTTTTATAGCATTCTTTTTTTTTTTTTTGATTTTGTTCTTTCCCTCCCAGACTTGTCTGGTTGTTTCTGATCCTTTTCTGTGGGTCCCCACTAAAGGATACTTTAGACTGTGGCAGGCTTTCAGGCCTTGCTCTGGGCCAATCCCATTTGCATGGACTTTTACCCATTTGGGGATGGGTAAATTTGGGTGCTTGATTTAGAAACTATATTCTTTGTCTTTCCTGTATTGTTTACTAATTGTTTTTTTTTTTAAATAATAAATTTTATTTTTATATTCCCCCATACAATTGCAAACGCCCCATTCTGACCCCAATCCTTCCCCTCCTGCCCCCCATCCCCCAAAAAGTGTCTCTGGTTCATAGTTTTTTGTTGATTTTGATTTTCACTTTCTTATATTCATTTTCCTGGTCCCTTATTTAAGTTTTCTAGATTCCTGCTATGAGTGAGACCATCCGGTATTTTTCTTTTTCTTTTTGGCTTATTTCGCTGAGCATGATCCCTTCCAGCGCCATCCATGTTGCTGCAAATTGCATGTGTTTATCTTTTTTGAATGCTGAGTAATATTCCATGGTATATATATACTTTATAGCCTTCTTGACGAGTAGAATAAACTTTTTATTGATTTGCTCTCTTATTTGTTTTCTGTCCCTTCACTCTACCACTCAGCCTCCCCAGGCTGTAAATGCTGTAAGAGCCTCAACTAATTGCCTTAACTTTGCTGTGTGATTTGGGGTGTCCTTCAAAGAAGCTAATTCATGGAAAAAACATTACAAAAAGATACATTTGACAGAAATAGCTTGGGGATCAGTTGACCCCTGTTTGCATGTGGAAGGGAACTTGTGGGGTCCTCTCCTGTTGGAAAGTTTGCGGATCAGGTATGAGGAGCTCATAAAAAGTTTAGGGTAAACTTTTGCTTGTACCCCCTTTCAGGGTAAGTAAATGATATCAGGCTTTTCTGCCCTCCCACCATCAGGATAGATGATGGATCCTTGTGGTCCTGAATGCAGGCCTGATGGCGGGCACCTGGAGTAGGGTGTGGGCATATGTAGGTGGGATTCACCTGGGCTAGTACTGGGCTTATAAGGGCGGCGTCATGGGGACGCCAGTAGAGCAGAAAGCAGAAGAGAATGAAAGAGTGAAAGGAGCAGAGAAGAAAAGGCCACGGGAAAACGCTGGAGAGCCCAGAAAGAATGAAGACTTGCTGGGGGCTGGGAGGCTTGCCAACATCCACCCCGCCCGCCCCCTGGCACCCCTGCCTGCCATGTACCTGGTAAATCCCAATAAAAGCCTGCAAAAGCCACTGAGGGCTCCAGAGACTGTCTCCTCCTTTACCCCCTCTGCTCGGATCATAGAGATCCTGCTCCATCCCTTCCTGCCGCTACACCCCTGCTCTAAATTTCTCTTTGGCACCTATTGGCAAACCGGCAAGAAACAGCCCAGTGGGTGTACGGCAGAAAGCGTCGGTCCTGGATCTCGCCTTGCTGCATATCCCAACACCCCGGGAAGACAAGCAGCCTTCAGCACCCAGCCCAGCTCTCCAGCAAACGCTGGCACAGTAACCCAGACATGGGGGCCACGCTGCCCCACCAGAGACAAGACACCTCCCACGGACGAGGCTGGTGCTGATGGGTAGAAGGGAGCCAGGGCCAGCGGGAGGGTGAGCCCAGGGCGTGGGGAACAGGGCTGTGTCTCCACCAGGGTTTCCGGCCTTCCCGGGAGCTTGTCAGAGTTTCCCCCACCATCCCCATCCCCATGATTCAGCCCAAAGCAGGCAACAAAGGGGCAGGGCATTTCCCTTGTAGGCATTTCACCAGGCTGACCTGGGCTCCTGCAGGTGCTCTCAGGGGTAGAAGTTGGCATCCCAGTAGATGGAATCTATTTTCAAGGCACACGTCACAGGGGAGATGTAAGTTTCCATTCAAAAGTGAAAAGTGAGCCTGAAACAGAGACACGTAAGGGTCATTGGCCCACAGAAACCCTAAGGTATTTTCTGTGTGCTGGAGGAGAGGGTGTCAGGGTGTGAATGAAAGCAAAGCCAGAACTCGGTGTGTAGGTGCTTTTGTGGGCTGGGCTTCACAGGAAACCCCGGGGATGGAGGGGTCTGGGTGATGGTGTGAGGGTGTCTAGTGTGGATCATGCTCTTGGCTCGTTGAATTCAATCCACCAAATGGGAATCACTGCCTGTTCCATGGCCGGTTCTGGCAATGCAGCAGCGGCGGGAGGCCAATCGCTCCTGCTGCCTGGGACCTTGTATTGGGCTTGGACCTTGTAATTGGGGGTAAGGGGTGCAGACGAGAAACACGCCTTTCTTAGCTAGACCCGGGGATTGAGCACTCCTAGACCCACTTCAAGTTCCTGACCTTCCACGTCTAGCTGTGTGGCTTTGGGTCAGTCACTTACCATGGGTAAGCCTTAGCTTTCTCAGCTATCCAGGGAGGAAATGACATCGGCCTGTCCACACCTGGGTCGTTCATTATGAGGCTCGGAAGAGATCACTGGCCCAAAAACCCTTCAGGGGCTCACAAGGAGACCCTCCAGTTACCACTGGTTCCACCAAGAACTCGGTTTCGGAGTTTTCAATGAAAATCTCTTGCTGTTCACAGCTACATTTGGACACTACTTGTTATCAACGGGATGTTTAGATCTAAGGAAGGCTGTAGACACGCTGTCCACTGTGGGGGCCGGCAGCCACGTGCAACTGTTGAGCAGCTGCAGTGAGGCTGGGTTGACTGAGGTGCATTCCAGAACGTGAGCGCAGTGGGACAGGAACAAGAAAGCAAAAGGTAAGGTGCCTCACCGGCAATTTTTATATTGATTCTGTAACAGGGTGGTTCCCAGGAAAGGGGGAAGTTCCAGGTTCCCTGCCCCACCCAAGGGAGGGTGGAGCTGAGGAGGAAGAGGAGAAGCTGCAGAAGAGACTGAGGAGGGAAGCAGGATGGAGCCAGAAGGAGACCTGGAGGAGGCGCATGGAGCCTAGAGACACGTAAAAAAACTGTGCTTGTCTTTTGGTCGTGGACTGGGTGACACAGATGTGGGTGAGACCCGTGGGGAGGTGACCATGGCAGCTTTTATCTTGATGTTGATTTTGCTCTTTTCCTTCCGGGCTTGTCTGCTTGTTTCTGACCCTTTCTGTGGGTCCCAATTGGAAGATGCTTTGGACTTGTGGCAGGCTTTGGGGCCTTGCTCTGGGCCAATCCCATATGGATGGACTTTTACCCACGAGGGGACAGGTAACTTTGGGTGGTTAATTTAGAAACTAGATTATTTGCCTTTCCTGTATTGTTTCCTAGTTGTATTAAAGTTCCTTCCCCTTAAAGTCTCCTATGTTTTGTGTTGATGCGGCGGATGGCAGAACCCATGTAGAATAGGCAGGTTTGCGGGGTTTGGGCTGCCCCTCTCCCTGTCCTATAACAATTCCATGTTCAAATGGTAATAGTCTGGATACACTGGGTTAAGTCAAAGACATGAAGTTAATTTCATTATTTGTGTGTGTGGCTCATGCACCTTTGTTGGAAGCGCGCCTCTGGAGGCTCTCGAATACCCTGTGACTCATCATGCACGAGTGGTCATGCAATGTCACAAGTATTGCAGGTAACTTAAATTCCCATCTCTGGAACTCTAAAATGACTATCTTCAATGCTGCTTTTGATTTACATTCAAAATACATGCCAAGAAAGTCCCTGTGAAATTAGGTCAATTAGTGAGAACCAGCGCTGGGCTCCTGTGTCCAGGAAATGGCTCCATTGTCAAGGCCATCCGCAGCGAGGAGCCCTCAGGCCAAGATAACAGGTGCCTGGATGACAACTGGGGCTCACTGAGTGGTGGGCTAGTGGAGAACACCCTAAAATTTCACTAGCAAAGAGATTTTCCAAGTTGCTGAGGGACCAACCACACATCCTGCCCCTCCCTGAATCTTTCACCTTTCATAGAAAAAGGACAAAACAAAGGAAGAACTATGCTTGAGGTCCCTTTCCTGGGCCCTATCTCTCCGTGTCCACCCCCAGATCCTTTGAGACACTACCCATGCCTTTCTGTCAGCTGAGGGAAGGAGAGGAAGGATAGCTCCAACACCTGCCAACAATCCAGGGGCAGAATTGGGAGCAAATGCTTTCCAGGGTTGATCTGTTTGTGCCACACAGCTTCTGCCAGAGAGGGAAGAAAGATAGGGTAGGGGGTAGCCCTCAGGCCTTATCATGCCTTATCATGCCTTATCAGGCCTTATCATGCCTCAGGGGTGGCAGCCACTGGCTATACTGCACCCTTTAGCTTTATTTTATGGGGGAGATACTAGGGGATTTCATTGTAGGAGAGGAGCTTCCATGGACTGTTGCTGGAGGTTCCCAGTGGTTCGGGGGGATCCACCTTTTCCTGGCTTTCTTTTAGAGCAAAATTGCTTAACAGCAAACACAAAAGAAAACAACCAACCAACCCAAAACAAACAAAAAGGAGGTCAGTCTATAGAGGTTATATAGTTTGGGTTAGATGTGGTTGCCTCCCTAAAAGAGCCAGTAAAATAAGTCACTTCAATCTGCAAGATCTACTTTTAAATATGACACCCCTGAGGTCCTGAGTTGACAGAGATGGAAGGCAAGAAACACTGTATTGGTCGACTCCTCCAGACTTGAGGGCTGCCTGGTCCCAAGCAGAAGCAGCAGATCACAGCCCAAGTTTTCTGAGTGGGATGACAAGTGGCAACATAAAGGGCAAACAAACAAAGACTTTCTTTCAGAAAATGTTTCCACTGCAGCTAGGTTAGAAAACCATTCAGGGAAGATATAAACTAGCCCTTTCATTTAGCAAAATAAATGCGTATGCACTTGGTAATCTGTGCAGGGGAGGTTCCAGCCAGAATCTCGTTTTTAAAGGTTTTGTTTAATTTGCCACCCTGTTCCTCTCCTCCCACTGCCCTCCACCAGTCTGGACAAGAAAGGAAGGGGACAGTGGTCTGGCAGATGCCACCATGTGGTATGTCTTCTGTGGCACTTAAGTAACCACAGGAAAAAGGTGAAGAGTTGATGACAGGAGGTGTCTCTGCTTCCTGGAGTCTTGTTCCACTTTAAATGAATATGGATAATGCACGGAGTGTCTCAATTTTCTGAACTTTGTTTTTTCATTAAACACTGCCACTTTTCTTGGGCAAGGAACTAGACATTCCTGACACACAACTTGGCAGGTCTCAATCACAAGGGCTCTGATATTGGTTTACAGAAACCCATTCCAGAGTTGGCTCAGACTATCAAACCTCATCCAGGGCACCCACTTGCATAGTGGCTCTGGATGCTGGGCACAGTGCCATGAGCTCCAAAACACTCCAAAGTACCATGCGTCTCCCCCAGGGGCCCTGATGGTGGAATGCAAGTGATTTGCTCTTCAAATGACCTTTCCTTCCTTGGCAAAGAACACATGGAATGAAAGTGCGTGAGATGCAGCAGGTCCCCACAAGAGTTTCACTCAAGCCAGGACATCAAGGAGACTCCATGTAGGAACCAAGCAAGGATCCCTTTGTTCCCGCCCTGCTGTGCCTGCCCTTGATCAACTAATCCAACAACTGTACAACTGGTGCACTGTCAAATGTGAATTTAAACAACTTCACAGAAAAAAATTATGTTGAAGGGTTGGGGCTGTGTCTTTCAATTTTTAATTTTAATTTATTTTTACTTTTTCTTATTTGGGACTGTGTTTTCTGTGTAGTACTTCATTCAGATTCAAAACATAGTCTGGAGGTCCTCCTCCATCAGAATCAGGGGAAATGTTTCAATTGTAGATTGATTCCTCATCATCTACAAATATGTGGGAGCTAGAGGTAGGCATTTTCTCTTTGCTAACCTCCCAGTTAGTTTTCTGATATACCCAGAAGTTTATAAGCCATTGGATGTTAAAAGTCTTTCATCTCTTTTAAAGCCATCATAGGAAATTGTGGGTAGAGAATAAGGCTGATTTATTTTTGTTAACATATGCGTGAGGTTGTTTAACTGCATGTCCATTGCGGGGAAAGTTTGAACTGCAGAGATGACTGTAACCCTGTGCTTTTGTTAATATATATATATGTCCTGCCCCTTTTGTGGTCTTGAGTCATCATCTGCTCTAGAACAGTATTTCTAAGAAATTGTTTCTGTGTGTCTTCTGGGAAGAGGAAGAATTTGTCCTTCAATATATGTGGTTGCAACATGTTGATAAAAGCAAGAGAAAAACAGTAAAATGCTTTTGTTGAATGTTTCATTTTCCTAAGGAACTTTTTATCACTTTTTTAAGTGATAAAAAAGTAATTCAGTGAAACTTACTGTTCATGAACTTACAAAATAGAATATATTCAAGTACTGATTGATGCACAATCACCTGGGAATCAGCATTGCCTGGTCTCCAAAAAGCTTGCTTTCTGGAATGTACTCTATAAACAAACCTAGAATGATGTTTGTTGCTGAAAGGACACTGATGTTAGATCATTTTGGGATAAATGTAGGTAAATCTGGATTGCTTATAGGACAAAGTAAACTTTTGAGTTTAAAACATTTTATTTAAAAATTATTTTAATTATATATACTTTACTGAGATAACATTGGTTTGTAGTACTGCATAGGATTTGGAGGTATAGATTCATACTCTTCAGATGGATGTTAGCACATGATATGTGGTTAATTTAAGCAAAGCTTATTACACTGGACAGCAATGCAAACAAATGACAGCTTCCATCTCCATCATGTAACAAATGGACCTTCAATCAAGTAGTCTTTAATTACAGCAAAACAACACTACTTTTCTGAAATACCCCATGCATCGAGGGACCACATGAAGACCAAATGGAGACACCATTGTGAAACCAAAGCCACAAAATCTCTGTTCTTATGAACAATGGAATCTATTGACCATCAAGAAGGCACTGTTTATCACTCCTCTAGTTAACCTAGAAACGCTAAAGGGACCTCTTAAGATATCACAGTGAGCAAAGAGGATGTTGCTTCCTTCATTTTGTGACCCTGAATCATCTTGAAAGTGTGTAGCTAAAACATTTGTTAGTTTTAGAGAAGATACATTTAATGGTTTTGCTGGGGATTTTGGGCCTGGAGGCCATGTAAAGTCCAGCTATACTTTTCTAGATCCTTCTCTCAGTTCCTACCCCATCACCATGATAGAAATCTTGCTAGTTCAGCTACTAATAAACACTAGCTGTTATGGCATAAAATGAGCAAGACAGATGCAAAGCTCTTTCAGTGTATGTGTGTGTGCTGTTTCCCTTTTTAAAAATTATGTTTTCTAATTTTTAATTTTTTCAATGGAAAAAAGTCCTATCTAGCAGAAGTGAAACAGGAAATAGAAATCCACTCCAAGTGTTTTACTTAGAAGGTATTTAATATAGGGAATTGGTTGGTTAAATAGGTGACATAGCCCTGAGAAGCCAAACAAAGAAGAATGAAGGAAGCCAGGGTCAACAGTGGCAGGGAGTGACTACTCTTTTAGGCTGGGGTGTCAGAGGGAGGAGGGCTGTTTATCGGGGCCAGGAGCTAGTTTCGCCAGCACCCAAGGTGGGCACGTCTGGTAGGAGCTGAGCCATGCTGGAGAGGCAGCAGCTGCTGAGGTGGCCCATAAGGCAGAGAGAGAAGGGGAGAGATGCCCTAACCTCTCCCTTCCTATTTCCCAATCTCTTATCAATGCCGCCCTTGGGCAAAATTCACCTGGAAGCTTGGAAAACCATACTGCAGGGTGAGTTCCTTGTGATCAGTGCATGGGAAGAGGAGGGATGGATTTGACCTGCATATTATTCCATTGGGAATACGGCAGGGCTGATTCCTTGCCCTCAAACAAGGAATTCATTGAATTATTGGAATTCTGGTCCATCACCTTTGCACGTGCTCTAGGGTGTCTTTCATCTGAAGCATTTAGTAGATTGATCATCAAAACATAGATTTACAGAAAAATTGCAAAGACAGTCCAGAGAGTTCTTACGTACCCCATGCCCACTCTTCTCTATTACTAACAGCTTTCACTAGGGTGGCTCATTGGTTATAAAGAACCAATAAGGATACATTATTAATATTATTATTAATATTATATATATAACTGAAGTCCATACTTTAAAAATTAATCTGAAATTAAGTTCAGATTTTCTTGATTATTTTCTAAAGTCCTTTTCCTGCCCCAGGGACTATTCAGCAGCCCCCCACCTAACATCTAGTTGTCACGTCTCTTTAAGCTCCTCTTGACTATGACCATTTCTCGACTTTCTTGGTTTTTGGAGCCCTTAACAAATCTGAGAACTATTGGGGGGGATTTTGTAGGCTGTCCCTCAACTGGGATTTATCTGATGTTTTTTTCTTTTGATTAGACTTCAGTTAGGGGTTTGGGGAGGAAGAACACAAGGTAAAGTACCATGTTTATCACATCTTATCCAGGATACGCACTACCAACATGATTTATCCTGAGCTCAATCACCTGGCTGAGATGATTTCTCCACTAGAAAGTTACTTTTCCCATCTTTTTGCATTTTGTCTTCCTTGGCTACACCGTGTGTAGCCTGCACATCAAGAGAGTCAAATTACCCTCCATCTCCTTGATGGTAGAATGTTGACATAAATTATTTCAGATTCTTCTATCCCCCAATACTTATTTGTTCAATAAGCCATTTATATCACCACAGACTCATGGATATTGATTTTATTCCTTAGATTATAATCTAATACTACTTTATCTTATTCAAATTATTTCAACTTCTGTCAATGGGAGTTTTTTTTTTTGTTCCATTTGTTCTTATGTCCCTTTGATGTGCCCTTATCCTTATGGGTTTTATCCTCTTCTTTTTTGGGGAGCATTTGCTCACTTTCTGACATTACAATGTGTCCTAGACTGACCTTGTATATTTGCTGCTCTGGTCCTCAAATCAGCCATTTCTTCAAGGTTTCTTGGCTTAGAAACTGAAATGTAGGTGTGAGATGTGTTCAGTTTGGCTGCTTACAATCAACCCATCCATTTCATAATCTTTTGCAAGTGCCAAATTTGGGGAAGGAACTGGAGCAGAAAGACAAAAGGAGTGAAATAATTCTACTACTCCATGATCCAAGAGAAGTGCTACTCATAGGGTATGAGTGGAGCTCTGTGGGAATTAGAAGTTGACAATCTCCAAGTAGGGATATACATCACAGAATATTTATTCTTGATTCTAGATTTTACCTCCTATCTGCAAGGTCCACATCTCAATGCTCTGCATGATATTACAATGGTGGACATGTCATCATACAGCTGTCCAAATGCAAAGAATGTGTGACACAAAGAATGAACCCTGATATAAACTGTGGACTTCCATTAATAATGTAATGTTAGAGGCTCCTCAATTATAATGAACGTAATATATGAATACAAGATGCTACCATTAAGTTTGTGACCCATTGGGATTAACCCATCAGATAACTTGGAAGTAATTTAGGAGCATCTTGTTTTATCAGAAGCCTGAATTTCTTTGGTTTCTTCTACAAAGAAAAGGGGTTTCCTTTCGAATAAGAGAAATAAATGCAGTGGCATTGAACTCTGACCCTTTTGTGAAATCTCCCATTTCCTTGGGGGAAACCTGGGGAAATTGGTAGATAAATGTCTGTAGTTAGACTGTTCTGGTGGATGGGACCAGGTTACTGCTCCGTGTGGGGTAAATCAGTTGTTCTGAAGTTTGACATCTCCCTTAAGATGATGACTAGAAACTTCTCTGTGACAGTACCACACTGCACACTGATAGAAACTGTCCAGTAAATCTAACCATGTAACTCATCTGAATCTTTTTTCAACGTTAAAATATATTTTATTTAAAATTTTCCCCCATTTCTAAAACATTTTTTATTTTTTGTATTTATTTGCTTATACTGTTGTTCATTGTAGACAGTATTTGGTTCCTCCTGTCAGGCGTGGCCCCCCAGAGGCCTCCCTCCACCAGAGCCCTGGTCATCCATCTCCCCCCTTCCTTGTGCTCTTCCCTCTCCTGTTTGGACCACTATCTCTCCTTCTCCCCGGCTGGAGCTGGAAGGGATTATGTTAAGTGAAATAAGTCAGAAGGAAAAAGAGAAATATCAGATGGTTTCACTTATATGTGGAATATAGAGTAACTCATCTAATCTTAAAGAAGACGTATTGCCTTGGCAAAGGGGGTTGCTAGAAAAATCATGGCAGGCACGGCAGAACCTTACTTTCCTTTAGATGTCAATAGACCCAGCTGAAATTTTTGCATTTTTAGCCAGAGTTGGACCTGCGGCAGTTCAGGCCAGTGAGCTGTAAATGGATATTACAGGATGGGTTTTCCAGATTCTTTGAAAGAAGACAGAAACAAAGGTAGGGTGAGGAATGAATACATTGATAGCACTTTTTATCCTCTGTCCTTCCCTTTCTTCTGCCTGGAATTCTGATGCCATGCTGGAGATAGAGCTGCCACCTTGTAGCCATGAGCTGACCATGAACACAAAGGTCACAAACTAAGGATGGGAAAGCGGAAAGCTGGAGGAAATGTCAATTCTAGCCGTGTCAGGCAGGTCCAGTCGTGGTCCTGGACTGTTTATGTCTAGATATTTTTTACATGAGGAAAAAAAACCCCTTATTTATTTAGTTGTTATTTTGAGACTTTCTATTACTTACAGTGTTTTGGTCTACCCTAGTGGTTGAGGGTACAGACGCTGAGGGCTCATTTCCCTAACTATTTCATATGCCCATGGTACTGCGGTTGCCATACTGAGCCATGTGTATGGCTAATTCCTTTATCTTTTCATCTCCTTGACAGCCTGTGAAGGATGAGACAGGATTATAGTTATTCCCATTTTATAGATGGGCAAGCTTATAGAAGGGGGAGCTGAGTAACTTGCTCAAGAGCACGGAGCCAGGAAATGACTCAGTGTACTCCTAAAACCCAGCTCAAAGTCCACAGGTATCTCCTACCCACTAAACCTGCTTTCATAGAGTTGGGTCCATAATCACCAGGAGTGACATTTCAGCACAAATCCTTAGATTCATCTGGAAATAAGAAAGAAGGTAATTCTCTTGGGTCCAGTTCTTGCTTTTACTCACATTGATCTTACTCATTTGTTTGTGTTAGTCACAACAGAGGCAAAGGGCTATCTTGCTGAAAAAACACCCATAACTTAAAAACATTTGCTCTTATTAGACATTTGAAAAGTTTCTGTAAAAGGACACTTCTGAAAAGAAATAGCGGAGGATCAGAATGGTGCCATTTTCATTCTGTAATTTATTTTAATGGCTGTCTTCTCTTGCCGACGTTGAATGCATCCTAAGACAAATTTGTGGCTTTTTTTTTAAATGAAAATTTTCCTCACTGTTCAGAAACCCAAAGGACAAACGATCACAGAAAATGTTTTTCTTTTCTCTCATCTCTGTGCTGCAAGTAGTATGTTTTTGTCATGATTAAAGCCATTTTTTTTTTTTCCAAAGGAGCCCAGCTGTTTGAACGATCTGAATTGGAAGAGTGGAGAGAATTGCCTCTCCCTTCTTGAAAGCTAATATGAGAACAGAATTTGGGCTGCACAGACCTTTGAGTGGCGCACGGGAGGAGGTGAGAGCACATGACCAATCAGTTATCCCTGGTTACTAGAAGGAAGGGGCTTCTCTCTTTTCTCCCTAAATGTTTACATTTCCAGGAGAATTTTCCAGCTTTCTCACAAGATGTATTTTTCAAGAACGATAGCATGTTTATCCTTTGCAACTGCAGGGAAGCCGTGGCGGGTGGGAGCAAGTCCCTCAGTTACCAAGCAGCTCGCTGCACAGCTCCCAGGCTCTCTTCTGCCGCCTATGCCTACTTATCCTAGAAATTGTTCACCAAACAGTTAACTCTCTCCTGCTCCCCACCCTCCTCAAGAAAGGGAGGATGGAAGGAAACCATCAATACGCAATCACGTGACAGCAACGACAATCCTTTGGCTGTTTAGAGGTGCTCGGGCAGAAGGGAACACAAGAAAACAAAGGGAGGGATATGTGAACTTCTAACCCCCTCCCCACACGCCCTTGGGGTGGTGGGTGGCTTGAGCAAGCTTCGAGTTCCCTTGAGTGGGCGTTTTTATGGCACTAAGTGACAAAGAACCAAAGAGGGTAAGAACTTGTGAGCAGCAAGTGGAAAACTACCCAGAACTTTCAAGGGCCACCTGTCACTCCTGTCATGTCTCACCAAAGAGGGGTAGCTGGGGTTCCCCTTCACCTGTGATCCTTCAAGGACCGGCCTTGCTCACACGAGGGAGGGGATTTTGGGTGAAGAGTGTTTTTGGGCCCAACCCTTTGCTCTGTTCTTCTTGTGGAAATGGAGTGAAGCTACATTAGCCGGGGGAGGTGATGGGCAGAGGATATTGATTATCGCTAATTGGCTCCTGCCCACATGACTGCCTGTGGCGTTCATGAACACACATGTTTTAGTTAACACATCAAGAAGGCAACATCAGCTTAAAAGTGCCAGAGAGGAGTGTCCTTCAACTGATCTCCAATCTGTGGTTGTATGTTGTGTATTGTGGTTATGGTGTTTGGAGAGGGCAGCAAGCAGGCAGGACACAGAGTGAAAACATGGACAGGCAGTAGGGTGACTACATTGAGAATTCCAGAAGGTTCTGCTTTTGGGTGTACATGTTGGCGAAGGCCTTCTGGGGAAGAGCAAAGGGCTTTTCATGGTAAAAACCTAGTGTGCTTTGGTCAAGGGTGGTGGGTGCACATGAGTTAGTGGTCTGTTTTGGCACAGCGTGATTCAGGAAGCCTGTGGGGTTTTCTGGAAAGCACATTGGTTCTGAAGATGTGAGAGGTGTGACTGAGCTGGCCGTTTCTCTTTTTAGATTTTTTTTTTTAAAACTGAGGCAGTGTTAGTTTACAATACTGTGTACAATTTAGAGGTGAAGGATGCTACTCTTTTATTGTGGCAATCTTGGCAAGGAATTAGCCTTTTAGGCAGGGATGATGATACTTGCCTATTTCAAATGAGGCGTTAAGTAGAAAAGTGCTTTGCAAAACACAGCATTATTATAAATACCATATAAATTCTTCTCACGACTTGTGAGTAATATAAGTTGCCAATTCGTTTATTGGATTGGATTAATAAACATATAAGGAACATTTACAAGGAGCTGGTGTTATACAATAAACAACATACTCAGCCCCTAACCTCACAAAGTTTACAGCTGATACTTACAAGTGAACAGTGTTATGATTGGGAATTATACACTTCATGAAAATTCATAAAAATGGCAATTATCCCAGACTTGGAAGATTTCCAGAAGACTTCCAGTAGGAAATGATGTCCAAACTAGAGCTTAAGTGTCGTCTTCTTGGTGATGACAAACTTATTTAAAAGCTTGACCTCTACCCTCTTGTATGCCCTGTCCTCTTCTTACTTTATTTTTCTTTATTGCACTGTCACCATCTGACAGTCTGCATGCTTACTTGCTTGTACTTCATGTCTCTGTCCCTCAGTCCAAAAATTAAACTTGCACATGTAGATATTTTTCTCTCTTTTCCCCCCTACTGAATCTGTGGTAATGAATTAGTCCAGTATTTCAGTGGTTTAATCTCATATACATTTTTTCTTATTCAATGAATCAGTGACTCTCTTCAAGTGCAGAACTCAGGAACCCAACTTCCACCTCATGATGCTGCTAGATCTATTACTTATAAAGGGGAAGTTGGAAAGTGAGTCATTGCACTTGGGATTAGACTCATCTTTTAAGTCCATATTCCTTTGGCCAGAAACAAATATTCTTATAAGATACAGGAAGGGAATCTGGGAAACGGAGTCTTCTGTGTGCCCAGGTAGAAAATGGAACTAGCCAGCACCGAGCAAGTCTCTGCCTCAGTGTGTGAAGGCTGGAGTCATGCAGCCATGCTACAGCCACGAGGACAGGTGATTTGACATGCAGAAGATGGAAGAGAGGAAAGATGCAAAGTTCTTGGGCCTTTGACGTCATCATTAACTGGCCAATTAAATCAGCCTGGGGCTGTGCTTTTTCTAGATTTTTTAAACATGAGAAATAATAAACCTTTTCTATTGCCAGTTTTTTTTTTAAATTGAATTGTGTTTTTTGTTACTTATGACCAAATACAGTCATTTAGAAATCTTGAATTTAATTACATAATTTAAACAAGGAATTACACTTGAATTGCTAAGAGATGGGATTTCAGGCTAAGAGATGGGACATAGCAAGCTGGCCTGAGTTTCAGGAAACTCGCCTTGCACCTCCGCTGGGAAATGGGAATCTGATACTATTCATTTAGAGGTAGGGTCGGGCGATTATTCGCATGAAATTCATGTTCTATAAGAATATGACTATGTTAATTAACATTTTGAACAGTCTGTCATTGACTGATCCTATAGATACGAACCGCTCCACAAATCCCTCTTGGAGTTTCTGTTTCCTCACTCATCTGGAATTTGTGTAGGACCTACTGGGTGTGATTGCTTCCATCTCACTTGCTAAATTGTGCACTACTCGAGAATCACCTGTCTCTCGATTATTTTTATACCCTTGCTAACTAGCAAACAGGAATCAATATATAGATGGCACATCAATGAATATTTGTTGAATAAAATTTGGTCTGATTTTCCTGGCAGAATTGCAAACATGTGGGTTTCAGCCTCAGAGAGCACTGGAATGGAATCTTGACTTTGATACTCTGTTTGGGTGACCTTGGGAAAGTTACTTAATTCAGCCTCAGATTCCTGTTTATTGGGGATAAAAATCCAAGGCAGAGCATATGGAAAGTATCTAGTATATTGCCTGGCACATTGTAAATAGTTGTTCTTTTCTCTTCCTCCACCTTCTAGCACATATTGATCAAGTCATTTGCTACATTCCAGTTGATGAATATTCTAGAAACCCAAGCTTTATGGTGAACACAATTTAGAAGGTGAATCTGGTACCGGAAAATTATGTAAAACACTTGCAAATTATTTTTGTATACTTTCTATTTTGTATGATCTATGACAGAGTTTCCTGCTATTAGTGCAGATAATTGAGAGTCAACCACCTTTCATAGTTTCTCCCATGGGCTCAGAGCATCTTCCAGACACACAAATGCAAAGGCAGTATCTTCTCTCTCTGTTTCAGATGAAGTACTTCTTTTTGCAGTGGCACTAGAGCATAACTAGAATTCTGATCTTATGCTTATAGACTCTAACTGTTCTTTTTAGTTTAAGCGCTTTTCTCTCAATCTGGGACACGATTTTGTGACAAGGTTAAACAGGAGAGAGTTGTCCCTGTCAGTGCTTGCTCTGTGGGCAAGGCTGAGATGATAAATTGTGCTTACTTATTTTATTTGAATTAAAGAGTGCTGCCCTTGACCTGAAGTCCTGAGTTTGAGTTTCAGCTCTTCGAATCAGTTGCAGCCCGACCTCAGGAGTGTCACTTGATACATGCTCTCTTCCGTAAAATTAGGTTTTTAGACCAGATAATTCTGGAGTTTTTGAGCTCTAAATTCTGTGCTAGGAATTTCTTTGTCACTTCTTCCTTCTCTTCTTGATTTTTCATTTCAATATTCATTTCTTAAGTAATTAAAAAGAAGAACGAAGACAATCAGTGCTATGTTATTTTTCCATAGGGAAAAAAGGGAACTAGCCTGAAATGTCCAGTAAGAAGGCAAAGACTCAGTGAGTGATGGCAAATCAATCAACACAATAAAATACCTGATGATCAGAAGGGATATTTGCAAAGTCTCATAAACAAAGTGGGAAAAAGTTTTTGTGTGATGTTACATGAAAAAGGCAAAAGATAAATGATCTCTTTGCCATGATTACAAGAAAATGAAAAAATATATATAGGAATATGTACAAATTCTACATGGAGCGTGTGTGAAAAGTGAAAACAGTTGCTGTGTAAGACAATGATTACTTCTTCATTTCTTGTGAAGGGAGGTCATTTTTAGCTTCTCATTGAATGTCTAGTCTTGTAAATTTATCTAAGGTAGACTAATGGCATTTGGTGCCTTAAATGCTAGATTGTTGACATGAAGGCATAGTTGGCATCAGCAATTAATTTCTACATCCTCCCTCCTCTGTGTCCAGGCTTCTTCCATGCCAGAGAACTTGCCCGGGGGATAATGAGGGGAGAAAATATATTCCTTGAATAGATTGGGCTCCCCCCTGCCCCCCTACTCTGCTCCCTCCTTTTCTATGGAGAAACAATTTATGTACAATGAAACTCACAGATCTGAAGTGTACAACTCATGAGTTTTGATAAATGTACAAATCGACATTAATCAACTCTCCAATCAAGATATAGGACATTTTCATCAGCCCAGAAACTTCTGTGTCACTCTCCAGTAAATCCCTTTGCCTCTAGAGTACCACTATTCTTATTTCAATCAACGTAGATTAGATTGCTTGTTATGGAACTTCATAGAAATGAAATCATACAGGTGTCTTCTTTTTTGGTCTGCCTTTTTTCAGTCAGTGTGCCCTTTTCCAGGTTCATCCATGTTGCATCTGTCAGCAGCTCATTCCTTTTTTGTTCCCAGGTAGTATGTGTCTGTAGTGGACAGAATAATGGCATCAGAAATATCCAAGTTCTGATCCCTGGAATCTATGAATGTTATTTTAAATTGCAAAAATAATTTTGCAGGTATGATTAATGATCTTGAAGCAGAGAGATTAACTTGGATTATTCTGGTGGATACTAAGTGTCATCCCTGAAGAAGGCAATATGACCACAGAGACTGAAATCAGAGTGATGCACGTTCAAAGAGTCGCAAGTCAAGGAACACAGGCAACCACCAGAACTGGAAACAACAGGAGCAGAATCAGACTTTCTCCTGAAGTCTCCAGAAGAAGCAAGCCCTGACACCACCTTGACTTAAGTCTAATGAAACTGATTTCAGACTTTTAAACTCCAGAACTATAAGAGAACAAATTTATGTTGCTTTTAGCGACGTTTGTAGGCAACTCGGGACAATAGGAAAATGAAACTGATTCCATTGTGTGACTACTCCACAGCTTATTTATTCACTTCTTGATGCATTTGGTTGTTTGATATTGGAGGATTTTCTGAATAAAGCCACAAGGAATATTCTTTCTTTTTTAAAGATTTATTTATTTATGCATACAAGAGCTGGGGTACAGGCCAGAGATCTGGGTGTATGTGTGTGTGTGTGAGAGAGAGAGGATTCACCAGGGAGAGTGGGGAGCAGAACAGGCAGATCTACTGAAATACACACTGAGGGGAGCAGTGGGGAGACAGGAGAGGTCTGCTGCGCCATGTGGGTTACTCCCTGGCTGGCCGGAGATCTAACTCATGCTGCAGAGGCTGGGGATTGCTTCTTAGTGTCATGCTTAACCCCTTGCACCATCATGGAGGCCCCAACAAGGAATATTCTTGTACAATTCCTTGAGCGGGCATATGCCTTCATTTCTTGGGGTAAAATATACCTAGGAATGGAACTGCTTTGGCGTAGAGTATATGTGTGTATATAATGAATTTCCAGTTCTCCTGAGGGATTGGACCATTTTACACTTCTACCAGCTAAGTTTGAGACCTGTACCTCTTATGAACAAACAAAACCAGAAGATCAGGATCATGCTTTTCAAAGGGTGATTGGTGGGAGTCAATTCCTGGGTCCTTTCTGGATGATTCCAAACCTGACTGGACTTCTAGATTTCTCTCATCATGAGTTCTGGTACAGATTTATGCCTGGATTGTTTTTTTTTTTTTTTCTTTTCTTGAAAAGGAGCCATTCACCTGATTCATTGCCCTCATTGTCTTTCTCTTCTCTCCACCCCTCTACTCCCCATGGGCACACATTGTACTTTCTCTGTGGGTGGGAGTCACAGCCCCAGGGGCCTGGACAACCCAGAGGCCAGGGAGTCCAGATCTCAGGGTCCTGAGAGCAACACAGAAAACAAGAACACAGCATGCCGGCTGCCTTTCCCATTGGGGCAGTCAACCATGTTATTCTTCCGTTAATGGAATTTTCTTGCTTCTCTAAGTAGAATAACACAGTCACCCAGATGCCGCCCCCCACAAAAGTTGATAAAACATTCAAAGAAAAGGGATTGGGAACAGGAGGAGAAATCCTAGTAGTTCTCTTCTGTTTTGGGGGAAGGAGAGGATATTTTGTTATTTTTTGCTTTGGTTTTTTCACCTAAAGAAAACTTGCTGGGTTCACTTCCAACCCTGATCCCTGTAGATTCCAGAAGTCTTCTGAGGTCAAACTAAAGGACAAAGAGACAATTGTTTACAGAATGTGATCTTGGTGAGCCATGATTCTCAAACTTGTTCAGTTCACAGATCTCTGAAAGATGGGTGATCAGTTTGCTAGAGCACGTTCTCCCGTTTCCACTCATACTCCCAGCGCAGTGAGACCCCACATCGCATGGAAACTTTCGTGCATGCCTGTGTAATATTCTTTGGAAAGCACCAACATTCTTTGCAGTTGCCTTGAATCCCTGTGTAAACCCTGATCTATTTCCATGGTCTGCTGGCTGTGCTAGGAGTGCTGGGGACTAAGGATCCTGCTGCCATTTGAAGCTTGTTGGGGTGAGTCCTGGAGCTCAGGGACGGTCTCCCTGGCTGTGGCTGAATGGAGCTCCTGTGCCAGGCCTGGCTGGATGTGGGCCTGGAAGCCCTCTTTGCACATGGGGGGGACTAGTCCTCTCCTCACTGTGCTGTCACAGCTCTGGAATATGAGCACAGCATGTGGTACAGGCATGAATTTGCACAGAGTGAGGAGGTGTGGGCCCTGCCTGGTAAAGACCCCCAGGCATCACCTGAGAGAAGGTGAAACAGCTAAGTTAACTCGCCATGGTCTGCACGTCCAGGCATCAGGGCCTGGAGACTTTCCTCCAGAGCATCTCTTCTGCTGGACTCAGACACCAGCCATTCATTGTGCCGGGCCTGGTGCACACACTGACCCACCTCACCTCTGTCTTCTCACCATGCCCTGAGGTAGGGAGGGGTATGGTGGAGTCACTCCTTCTAGGTGCCCATGTTGCCCCATCTCTTTCCAAGCTGGGTACCCAGAGATACTGTACCCTGTGGTTCTGGACTGTGAGAGTTCTCACTGCCCACGCCTGTCCTCTGCAGGCTGAGCCAATGGGCACAGAAGCTCCCAGAAGTATTACAAGAAGATGAGGTCTTCTGCAAGGTCGGAGGACGAGGATGTTTCCGGAGCCATTTACTCTTGCTGAGTTCTCGCCCCCTCACCTATAAAATGCTCCCGGGCAGTGGTGGGGGCCCAAGGAGACCTCGCGAATGAGCACATTTGGTCAACTGTCAAGGCCACATAGAAGAGGGTAATTCTTGTTCTCGGGAGGCAGGGACCACTCATCAGGCCGCGTGAGGGAGTATTTCCTTTGGCAGAATATGGTGTCCAGGGAGGAGATGAGCATCAGAGAGAGGGGTGCCCGGGGATGAGGTCAGTGCTCAGGGAGGAGGGTTACCTGGTCAGAGAGATGGTACTCAATGAGCTTGCCACCTGGAGGAGAGTGATGCCAAGCAGAGAGGGAAGACCCACTGGGGACTTTGGAACCGGTAGGGAGGTTGGTACCCGGTGAATTGGACCCAATGGGGATACAATTACTCAGTGGGGAGATGAGACCCAGTGGGGAGGTTGTTACCCAGTGAGTAAGACCCAGTGGAGTTTGGACCCAAGGGGGAGGATAGTCCCAGGGTGTAGAGTGGATCCGGGGGTGCTGGACCGTGTGGAGGGTCATCATCTAATTTGGCCTCATGGCAAAGTTCAGATGAGAGGGAAAGAGACGGCTTGTCCAGTTCTTCACATTTAAATAAAAAGCAGCAGCTTGTCCCAAACCTTTAATGCTCTGCCCACGGTTAGGTGTTTTAGAACATCCATTTATCCACAATGGTTTTTAGATTTCTGCCCAAGGAACACTAGTTAAAATTAAAGTCAACATTACTGTGATCAAACTGATCTCATATTTCTCCTGCCTGGAAATACCTATAATTCCTCAAGACAATGTTTCAATTTACCAGCAGTCCCCTGGCATTTCAAAGTGTAATCAAAACCCACCCTCCCTTTCCTGCCTCCCACTCCGGGTGTTCTGGAGACGGCAGCACACACGGACTTTTAATCAAGGGGAGACTGTTTGTCCTTAATTGGGTGCCCCTGTCCTTGCTGCATCGGGTGCTGGGATAGAGCTGCAGAGACTGCGAACTCAGGGTGGGCCATGGGAAGGCGGTGGGCGAGTCCGTGCTGAGGACTTGGCCTTGGCTTTTACAGCCCCCCATGGCCCGGAGCTCCAGTTAGAAGCATCACGAGGCCTGTCTGGATTTGGAGTCATTCATCACCCATCAAGCTTCATTGGCCTCCTGCCTCCCATGCGCCTGCATCTGTGGCCAGGGATGGCTTGGGCAGGGATGTCTCAGTCCAGTCCACTCTTGAATGGGGTCGATTTATGGTGAAGGAAAGAATTCGACTTTTAGTGCTGAACTTCTTGCAGCATGTATGGAAGCTGGTTTATAATGAGGCACACTGAAACTTACAGAGCAGTCTCATGCCATGTTCCACCAATATTTTAAAACACACAAAAAGGAAAGACAGAGGCATTATGATGTTACATGGACAGTTTATTTATCTCAAAGCCTTATTGAAAATTCTAAATGAAAACTCCTGAGAAATGAGGATGTTTTGTTTTTCTGTTTTTACCAGCTAGAGCCTCATGGCTTTTTACTGGATACATTGATTGCTTAAAAATAAATTCTAAACTTCCAGGGAAAATAATTGAAATACTTTCATGCTGGTTGCCAAATTGATTAGACCCTTTCCAACCTCCCTAGGATCTGTGTCCAACCTAATCCATCCACGCCTGTTATTACACTGGTCGTTGAACAATTGTCATCTCAGCTTTTGGGACAGATACAACAAATTCCCACCCACAGTCAGTGGTGGAAGGTGTCATGTCTTCTGCTGTCTGGAAAAGTTGCTGTGGTTCCAGGATGAAAGGAATCTCGAGCCAGGGCCTTTGTTTAGGTGATTGAGAAGCCCCATTGATCTGATACAAGGGTCAGAATTAATGTACTAACAAAGACATCAGCACAATTCAACCAGAAGAAGTAAGCAGACACGTGGCCTAAAAAAAGATGAAGTTTGTCCAGTAAGGTAGATGTCTCCTGGCCCCAGAGGAATTCACTGAAGGTAGGATCTCCTCATTAAGTCAGAATACTCAGGACTATGGTCTGTTTGCAGAGTTGTGGGGTGTGGTGGGGGTAAAAATCAGGAGGCAATTCTAATTTGGAATTTTCCAGCTTGAACCATAGTTAATCATCTTAGGTCATGCCCATAGGGAACCTCCTTCATTTCCATATGTTAATCTTCCACCCCAAGGTCTGCCTTTGTCATAATATATGATCATTATAAAAAAATTAGACTTTCTGAAAGTATGCATCTTCACCCACCCTAGCCTCTGCCAAACCTTCCCTTTGCCGTCCCCAAGTCCATGATTTGAGGTATAGTTTTCCTAACCTTTCTGATGCCTGTTTGGAAGCACGCCTCATCGTCACGTGTTTCTTTGCAGGTGATGTAAGGCAGGCCACTTCCAGAGCGGGGGAGGGTGTGATGTGCTCCCAGATCCTGTTTTGGAGTTGAGGTATGCCTTTCCCCCAGTAAGCTGATTGGTGACATATCACAGCTAAGTCCTCTAGCCAGTGCCCTTGGCTGGAGTGAGCCTTGTCCCAGGGGACAGCTGGCGCTCAGCAGCAGTGAGAGCAGAGTCCCAGGTCTCAGCTTGCACACTGACAGGGCTTTCGGGTTCCCGAGTTTCCTGTGGGATCCGGTGAGACCCTTGTTCAAACACATCTTCCTATAAATTCTCTCTCTGTCCCCTCTTGCTGCTTGCGCTCCAGCACAGGCTCTGTACCTGAGGGCACTTCGCAGTAAGCCTTCAGCCTGCAGACCTCAACCTCAGATTCCTTTTCCCAGGAACCAGTCTGGGGCTATGCCCCACCTTCTCAATATCTCCAGAGTGTTCCATTGTATAGACTCCAACAAGCAAATATCTTCAGTCTGTTCCTATAGTAATCTGATATTTTCAGTTTATTATTTTTCTTGCTATTTCCTTCTAATTTTTAATGGATTTTTTTGGTCTTATTGAATCACATTGTTTCCTTTGTACTTTCCTTTTAGATTTTTGTATCATGAACTTGAAAACCAGTATTGTCATCTTTTACTCCATGAATACAAGGTGTTTTCCATTTATGTAGATCTTTTTTCAGTTTATTTCACCAATGTTTTGTAGTTTTCAGTACATAAGTTGTTTATGTCTTTTGTTAAGTTTACTCCTAAGCATCTTTGGGTGCTATTATACATGGAATTGATTTCTTAATTTCATTTGTAGGTGATTCATTGCTAGTGTGTAGAAAAAAAATTGGTCTTTGAATATTGATCTTGTATTTTTAATAGATTCCTTAGGATTTTCTATATACAAGTCTTTCTCCTCTTTAGTTTTTTACTCATTATCTAGTTTGTTTAAACATATTTAATATAACTGGTTTACTTTGATAGCAAATTCAGTGTTTGTGTTTCCTCACAGACTGTTTTTATTTCTTGTTTCCTGCATGTCTTATAAGTTTTGTTGAAGGCTAGACTGTTAAAATAATGTAGCAGCCCTGCAAATCAGATTCCATCCCAGGTTTGTTGTTGTAATTGCTCTATGTCTATTTGTTTGCTGGATTTTTCTCAATTAATTCTGTAAAGCATATATTTTGTTGGATGAGGTCCCTGATGTGTTAGCTTAGATGGACAGTTAATGATTCAAAAGAGGATTCCTTAGATGTTTGGAAGCTGTAAGGCTAGCAGTCTTTCCCAAGAAGTTCAACATTCAGCCACGCACTTTCCAACTCCACTTAGCCAGTGGTGAGAGTGAGTGAGGATCTTCTGGGGCCTTTCCTGCGCACAGCAGCGCCTACTTACAGGGCTTCTAGGTTCCTAGGAACATGTCAGAAATAATCAAAGGCCACTATGGACATCCCATTCCACAGCTTTTCCTTTTAAGCTTTTGGGTTTGCTTGTTATTTGCCCCTGCTGTCATCCACCCCCTCAGGCAGCCAGGAAGTTCAATAATTGCTCTGATTGTTTTCAACAAATACCCCTAAGATAAAAGCTGTTAGCACAGATGAGCTCTGATTTATGTTGAGTAAAGACAATTTTTAAAGTGGGCTCTTCCAAGGAACCGTCAGGTCAAATAATGATAATTCTCTAAGAATAGGGCTTGGAAATCATGCCAACCCCATACTGCGACCCCACCCTGCCCACCCCTGTATCCCCTCATGGCTACTAGGCTGCTAGTTTTCACTGTGAATCTAGGTTATTGGACTCCAAAGCTGCAGTGTTGTTGTGGAGGGGGCTATAGGAACACAGAAGTTAAAAATGACACAAAACTCATTGTTCTTACCAAGATTCAAGATTTCTTGAATAAATGCTCTCCAGATTGCTCCAAGCCTTTGGTTAATTTCCAGCATTCTGAAAAAGTTGATTTTGATGTTTGTTTGGCTAGCGTTCTCATTACTTTAATGGAAGAGAGAATTTTTGGAGATCCTTACTTCACCGTTTTGCTGGCATCCTACAATAAAATTTTGATGGAGACTTCAGACCTCTAGAATGCACTATTGAGTACAATAGCCATTAGTCAGACGTGGCTATTGAACACTTGAAGTGGGGCTAATGCAAATTGAGATATGCAATAAATAGAAAATAAACACTAGACAAAGAGATAATCCAATTACATTGGAAATATCTTCTTATTACTTTTTTACTTTATTGAAATAATATTTTTACTGTATTGGATTAAATGACATACTATAAAAATGATAGTTCAACGAACTATCAAAATCCCAGCTGGTGGGCTGTGAAGCTGCCTGCAGCCTCTGCAGCGCGGGTTAGATCCCAGGCCACCGGTGAGGGTCCCACATGACGTGCAGACCTCTCCTGCCACCCGCTGCTCCCCTCAGCAGTGTATTTCGTCAGTCTGCCTGTTCTGTTCCCCGCTCTGGCTCTGGGGAATTCTCTCACCCTCCTGCGCTTCTGACTGTACCCAGTGCTTGTATAAATAAATAAATAAATATTAAAAAAAAAAAAATCCCAGCTGGTGCTTTTTGCAAAAATTGACAAGCTTATTCTAATATACATATGGAAACTCAGGTGATCCATAATAACCAAAATAATCTTAAAAAAGAAGAAAAAAGTTGGATGGATCACATTTTTCAATTTCAAAATCTAAGCAATAGTCATTGATATAGTGTGGTGTTGACATAAGGATAGACATATAGACGGCGGAAGAGGATTAAGAATCCAGAAATAACCCCATTCACCTGTGATCAATTGACTTTCAACAAGAGTGCTAAGACTATTCAGTGGGGAGAAATGCTCATCAACAATGCTGCTCGTACATCTGGATATTCACATGTACAAAGGATGAAATGGGACCTGCTGCCTTCATATTTCATTAAAAAATTAACTCAAAATAGATCAAGGACCTAAATGTAAGAACTAAAACTATTAGGCATTTAGAAGTCATAGGTATATGTTTTCATGACCTTGGATCAGACAACAGTCTTTTAGATATGCCACCCAAGCCCTAAGTAATAAAAAATAGACAAATTGTACTTTGTGAAAGTTAAAAAAAAATGTGCTTCAAATTACACTATCAAGAAAGTGCAAAGATAAGTCACAGGATGGGAGAAAATATTTGCAAATCATATATCTGATAGAGGTCTGGTAGACAGACTATTTAAAGAACTGTTACAAGTCAGCCATAAAAGGAAAATAACACAGTTAAAGAGTGGGGAGAAAATCAAATAGACATTGCTCCAATGAAGACATACAAATGTCTGATAAATGAAAATATGCTCAATATCACTAGTCATTAGAGAACCACAAATAAAAACCACAGTGAGGTATTACTTCACAATCACAAGGATGAGTTGTCTTGTTTTATGAGTCACAAGGACAGGCAATGGCAAGCACTGGCAGGGCTGTAGTGAAAATGAACCCCTCATACATTACGGGCAGGAATGAAAATTTGTGCAGTTTTTCAGAGAAGAGTTTGGG
This sequence comes from Talpa europaea, assembly GCF_964194135.1. Taxonomy (NCBI): domain Eukaryota; kingdom Metazoa; phylum Chordata; class Mammalia; order Eulipotyphla; family Talpidae; genus Talpa; species Talpa europaea. The sequence goes on from NC_140070.1 coordinate 140,798,941, forward strand.
TTTTCTTCAAAAAATTAGACAGTTTCCATGTGACCCAACAATTCCTTTCTTAGCATATACTGAAGAGAAATGACAACACATGTTCACACAAAATCTTGCAACTGCAGGTTCATAGTGGCATTCTTCACTGTAGCCAGGAAGTGAGCACCACCCAAATAGCTATCAACTGATGAATAGATAAACAAAATGTGGAGTATCCATGTAACGGAATACTATTCAGCTATAAAGATAGTGAAATACTGATCCATGATGCAACATGGGTGAACCTTAAGGACATTACACTAAATGAAAGAAGTCCAACCCTCAAAGGCAAAAATGACATGATTCCCTTCATGAAATGCACACCCACTGAGATAGAAAGAGTCATGGTTGCTGTGAATTAGGGTGGGAAGGGGGATGGGACATAATTGCTAATGGGTGTGGAGACACTTTCTGTGGTATACAAAATAAAATATTGGTTCTCATTGCACAATTTGTGAATATGCTAAATTGTGCACTGCAAAAGGTGACTTTTATCTCAATATATAATTTAATTCTATAAATATAATTTAAAGAGATGGAAGGAAAGTGTTTTGTTAGATATTCTCAAGTCTTTAACAAATCTATTTTTAACCTGCTTTTATCTGTCAAAGTCAAAAATTAAGTAGTACATAACCTCCTTCTTTCCACCGATCATCTCTGCAACCTACGAAATTTAACATACTCTTACTCTCCCTACTCACCTCTCTACTACTTAGTTCTGTTGGTGGTGACAACAACGGAGGCTATAACATCATTATTACTTATTGTGCCCTAATTGCCAGGCACTGTGTTTTATTTGCACTATCTAATCTTCCCCCAACCCTCTAGTTTTCAACTGTTACCTCAAATGATCTTCAAACTGCTTAGGGTTTTTGAACATGTATTATACCATTAAAATTTTTAAATTAAATAATCAAACATCAAACTATACTGTCACTTATATTTAATGCTGGTTTCTTGAGGCCATTTTCTTCCTATGTTTCTATGATAACCCTAGTGTTCTCTCACCTTTGGGGGACTCCCTCCAAAATATTGGAGTGCTGCAGTGTGTCCCTACACTCTTCATTTACTTCATGCTTTAGGTGATCTCATCCAGTCCCAAGGCTTTTAACATCATCTTCCACAGATAATTCTCAAATTTGTATCTCCAATCCTGGCCTCTTTCCTAAACTTCAACTGCCAACTTGTCATCTCCACTTGGATGTTCAATAGGCATTTTGAGCTTAACATGTCTAGTCAGACTCTTAATTCTCTTTACAGACTTTGTCTTCCTCTGGTATCCCTATCTATGTGAATAACATCCTATTAACTCAATTACTCAGGTCAGAAATTTTAGAATCAAATTTGAACCATCTCTTTCTCTCATACATTCCAAGTGCAATCCAGCAATTGATCCCACTGGTTCTGTCTTCAAAGCAAACCTCCAGTTCCTCCATTAATAGTATCCTGATGGGAATCAATGTCACATTTCTTCTGGATTATTGCAATAGACTCTCAACTGCCTTGGTCATTTCCTTCTTGCCTCCCTACAAACTTTTTACCAGAACCAAAGACAGGGATTTCTTTCTATTACTTCCTGTCACACTAGAATAGAATGTAATCCAAACTCCTTCCATGATCTACAGATCTTAGGTTCTCGTTCCTTGGTACCTGTCACCTTCCACCTCCCATTATTCATCTTGCATTCACTTGACTCCAGCCTCACTCACCTACTTAGTGTTGAGTTTTCCAAGACTCCTCTGTCTCCACAGATCCTGGAACACTTGCCCCACATCTTCTTTGCGCCAGTGTCTCTGAGGAGATTCTCTCTCTAACCAGCCCCATCTCCAGTAACATCATGTTCAACTCTTTTGACTCTACAATGTTTTCTTCATAGCACATATAAATTTGTTGACTTTGTAACGTAAGAGTGCAGACATGATAAACGGTATCCTTGTCTTCTACCAGGTCTTAGAGGGAAAGCTTTCAGTTTTTCACCATTGAGTAGGATGTTGGCTGTGGGTTTGTCATATATGGCCTTTGTTATGTTGAGGAATATTCCATCTATTCCCAGCTTTGAAAGGTGACTCTCATTAACAAATGGTGTTGGGAAAACTGGACAGCCACATGCAAAAGAATGAAGTTAGATCACCATCTCACACCTTAGACCAAAATGAACTCAAAGTGGATTCAAGACATGGGTATAAGACCTCAAATTATAAAACATATTGAAGAAAAAAACAGGCAAAACACTCTATGACATTGAATTCAGAGATGTCTTTGGGGATTCATCTCCAATGGTAAGAGAAGCAAATGCAAATGTAAGCAAATGGGGTTACATCAAACTAAAAAGCTTCTGCACAGTGAAAAAAAACTATGAGTGAAACAAAAAGACAACCTACTGAATGGGAGAAAATATTTGCACATAGTACTTCTGACAGAGGATTGATAGGCAAAAAAATACGAAGGACTCACACACTCAATAAAAAGAAAACCATTAACCCAATCAAAAATTGGGCAGAAGAACTAAATAGATATTTCTCCAAAGAAGATAAGTATATGTCCAATAGACACATGAAAATATGCTCATCATCACTTATCATCAGGGAAATGCACATCAAAACCACAATGAGATGCCACCTCACACCTGTGAGAATGGCACATATAAAAAAGACCATAAACAACAAGTGTTGGTGAAAATGTGGAGAAAAAGGAACACATACTCTGTTGGTGAGAATGGAGTCTTGTGGAGTCCCCATGGAAAACAGTATAGAGATTTCTCAAAATATTAAAAATAGAGCTACCAAATCTACTCCTAGGTATCTACCCAAAGAATACAAAAACACTTATTTGATATATATACTCCCGTGTTCATTGCAATCCTGTTAAAATTGCCAGTTATAGAAACAGACCACGCACCCACAGAGAGAGGAGTGAATCAGAAAAATGTGGTATGTATGTACAATGGAATATAACTCAGCTATTAAAAAAAAGATGACTTCTTGAAATATGCAGCATCATAGATAGAATTGGAGTGGATAATGCTCAGCAAAATAAATCAGAAGGAGAAAGACAAATACCAGATGGTCTCACTTATATGTGGAGATATGTAAGTATCAGACAAAACCAAACCAGTAAAAAGCCCTTTACCTTTCAGTGCAAAACTGGTGGGGTAGGATTGGGGCCCAATGGAATATGGTGGAGGATTACTGGGCCACTGGTGGTGGACATGGGATGAAAGTTTTTACATATGTAGAAGCTTGAACCCATATGCCCCAAAGCAAATACAATGATATAAACCTACCTTACCTCAATAAACATAATTGGGGAAAAAGTCACCTAAAATGAAAGGTCTATTTGCAGATGACATAATTTATTATAAAAACCCTAAAGAATAAACAATTACAACAAAAACAACCTGTTAGAATACACAAAATAAATTCAGTAAAGTTGCAAGATAGAAAATTGATATGCACATAGGGTTTGCAAGTAATTTTTCCCACTCTGTAGTTTGTCTACTCATTTTGCTGATTGTTTTCTTGGCTGTGCAGCAGGTATTTTTAGTTTGCTCTTTGCAACAATATAGATGAAACTGGAGCATATAAACCAGAGAGAGAAAGACAATTATTTCACTTATATGTGGAATCTAAAAAGGTTGAATTAGCAGAAGCAGAGAGTAGGCTGGTTTGGTGGTTGACAGCAGCTGGGAGGCAGGGGAGAGGGGCAGATGTTAGTTAAAAGGTAAAACATTTCAGTTAAGATGAATAATTTGGGGGGATCTAAGGTACAGCATAGTGACTATATGGTTAATAATACTGAATTGCATACTTGAAGTTTGCTAAAGAGTAGATATTAAGTGTCCTTTCAAAAACAAACAAAAAACCAAGAAAAGGTAACTGTGAGGTGATCAATGTTTGAATTAGTTTGATTGTGGTGGACATCTCACAACACATACATGTACTAAATCACCATGGTTTAGACCTTAAAATATTTCTCAATTATACCTTAATAAAACTGGGGTGGGGATTTCAACATGGTAGGTTTGGTTGATTGCCTTCTCTGGTATTCTGTCTGGCATTTGGAGGGTTCTTTTGATGTAAAGATCTAAGTCTTTCTTTAGCTTTGGAAACTTTTCTTTCACTATTTATTGGGTTGCTGGCTCTCTTCCAAGTCAATTATTGTCTATTGAAATTCACTTAGTGGCTGACTCTCAGATCTCTCTTCATATTTCATATCTTAGTCTTAAAATATCTGTTTTTTTCTAACTGTCATTTTTGGAAAATGTTTAAAGTTATTTACACACTGAGTTGCAGAAGTGTTCTTTTTGCTCCTCAGCATCCCCATTGAAGTTATTTTGATGTATGTTTTTTAGTCAAATTCCAAGGTGTCTTCTTCAATATCATAGTAGCCTGCTTTATGGATGTAAAATCTTCATAAACATCCTTGAGGATTGCTGTAGACTGAGTGCTTGTGTCCCCTCCAGAATGCATATGTTGAATCCTACCCCCTGTTGTGATGGTGTTTGGACATGGGGACCTTGGGGTGTAATTAGGTTGTGAGGGTGGAACCCTCAGGAATGGGATTAATGTTCTTATAAAAGGGACCCCAGAGAGCTCTCTTGCCCCTCCTACCATATGAGGACGCAGGGAGAAGACAGCTTTCTGTGAACCAGAAAAAGGTGTCCTCTTTAGCCACTATATCTACCAGCACCTTGACCTTGGACTTCTCAGCCTCCAGAACTGGAAAAAATGTTTCTGTTGTTTATCAGTCACTTAATCTACAATATTTTTGTTATAGCAGCCTGAACAGATTAAGACAGAATGGAAATTTGGTTTTATTTGGCTGTGTCCCCTCATGGTTTCTCCAGTATTCCAATGTCTATCTTTTTTCTTCTCCACTGGCTTTCTCAATGGGCTAGCTGTGCCATTGCACAGGTATGTGCTCTATAGAACTGTGTAGTGACTCCTGGATTTTTCTTTCTGTTTAACCCACATTGCATCACATTTGGCCAACCTGCATCAGTATTTGTGAAATAAAGTTGGGATTTTTCTTAGTTCCAATTAGAGTTGTTTTCTTCTCTGGTTTCACTTTATTTCCTTCTCTAGAGATCTTTTTTATTGAATAGTGACTTTGTAGTTTAACTTTTACTATGTAAGTTAATTATATTCACATCTCCATTTTTATGACAATGGAAACAACAAAAATGTCTGGGGTAAAAGGTGATGCTCTTTTTTTTTTTTTTAAGATTTATTTATTTATTTATATAAGCACTGGGTACAGTCAGAAGCATGGGAGGGTGAGAGAATTCACCAGAGCCAGAGCGGGGAGCAGAGCAGGCAGAAGGACCAAAGTACACTGCTGAGGGGAGCAGCGGGCAGCAGGAGAGGTCTGTGCGCCATGTGGGACCCTCCTCAGGTGGCCGGGGAGCAGCCGGGCATCGAACCGGCGCTGCAGAGGCTGAGGGCAGCTTCGCAACCCAGCGCTCAACTGCTGCGCCACTGGGGAGGCCCGGTGATGCTCTTTTATTACTGATGTGTGAGCATGGGAAGAGTTTAAACTGTACTGTATTTCCTATCTGTTTAGTCTACAAACTTTCTTCTTAAATTCTTTTTGTGACATTTCTGTTGTACTGACTTTATGTGGATTGTAGAATTAATCTAGTATCTCTCGATCAGTATTTCTTTAAATGAACTCTTTTGTGTAGTTACTGCCATTTGAGCGTGATGAGAAATTTGAAAAGGCCCTTGTCCTTAACTTCATAACATGTACTTTGATTAGAGGGGCACAAAAATTTAACAGAAAATATGCATAGTTAAGAAAAGTTGTGTGCCTCCAAGAATGCTCTCTCCAATTATTCTTATATTTTCTTTATGACTTTTATCACTTCCTAGGGTTTATGTTTGCTTATGTGTTTTTGGTCTGCTTTTCTCCCCCAGAAAACAAGTACCATGAGGAGGGGGACTTTGTCTAACATTTTCACTGCCATATCCCCGTCACCTAAATCAAGCCTGGCACATAGTAGGCACTCAATAAAAATTTGTTACAGAAGCACTGAACTGAGGAACTGAATGCTACTCTCTTAACAGTTCATTAAATGTGATATCTTGCATTTATAATGAATTTTAAAAATACTTCATTCATTGTGGTATTAACTAAACAAGAATGACATACCCGTATGTTCTTTTTGTAGAGTTCTTTTACCAAATGCTGACACTGTTCACTTATTGTTTGGCATGGATAAGGAATTGATGAATGATGATAGAAATTACCTTTAAGGAGCTGGGGTGTGTGTGTGTATGTGTGTGTGTGTGTGTGTAGGGAATGTGTGGGAAAGAGTACAAGCAAGTAAGCAATGTCACCACACTGTGTGGTAAATACAATTATAGAGGTAAACACAGGTGCTAGTGGCAAAGAGGAAGTGCAGTTAAATCTGAAGGGCATGGGGTGGGATTTTAAGGAAAGCTTTAAAGAGGAACTAAGAGTGCAGCTGAGTTGGGAAGAAGAATAATAATTATCCAAAGAAATGGGGGAGCCTGAATAAGACCAGGAAACAACTTGTCAATGTAGAAAGAGTGGTGCTTGGGGGAAGCATGAGGCCATGGGTATAACTGTATGTACAACTAGGAAGAGTCATTAATAAATGACCTTGAACTTTATTGAATGTTATATCACCAGGTCTACTCTATTTCCCAGTGTATACCAGCTGCCCACACAGTGCTTGTCATGTGGCAGGTCCTCTGAATGAGTGAGTGAATGGATTTGGAGTGTATTCCCAGAGCATCCTTTGCTCCAGAAGCCAGTTAAGTTTTTAAATAGGAAAGGGACCTAATGTAATGGACATTTTATTGGTGACCAGTTGGATGAGTGGTAAGAAGTAAGGTAAAGTCTAGAAGATTTACAACTATTTGGAATAAGGCCTGGGTGTTTGGTGGTGCCACTTACAGGACATGTGGCTAGAGGAGGTGTTTCCCAAGGGGAGAAACAGGTTTCAGCTGGACTCTAGGGTTGCACTTGGAACATCGTTGTAGAGATGTGTAACAATCACAGACATGTGGGTGTGGAGCCTGGGAGAGTCTGAGCTGAAAGATGTGGGTGCCAGCAGGTCGAGGTAATGCATGAAACTAGACAGTAAGAAGAGCGAGCTTAGGGAGGAGGCCCTCCAGGAGAAGGCAGCAGTGGTCCTGGGGTGTATGAAAAGAAGACACAGGGAAGTGACCCCCAGCTGGTGAGCAGGTGGAAGTGGAACCAGAATTATGGTTTGAAGGGACCAAGTTCACACGCAAAAGGATATTGGCATTGAATGCAAGTGAAGCGTGAAAGAATGTCCCCCAAAGACTGAAAGTTGAAGGGATAAAATCCAGGGTGGAATGAGTTAGGAGGAGTGGGCTGAGACAGGCCACCTGGGGTCCAGCAGGGAGCAGGTGCTAGAACTGTTTTTATATATAGGGCCCTGGGTGAGCAGCAGGGAGGTAGGTGGCTTCCAGGGCTTCCAGGAACCACTGGGGTGGGGCAGTTTCTGCCTTTGAGTAACTTTCCATGCCACCTCCCAGGACTACAGTGTCTTTGAATATTATGCCCCCAGGGGTTGGGATCCTGGCCGGCAACACCTGTGCTTCTCAGGTAACTTTCCCCTGCCAGTCTTTGTTGTATACACTTGAGCAATCAGCTGTTCAGGGTGGTGCAGCTGGAGGCATTTACACCACACAGACGTGGTCAGTTGTGCATCTAGACTTGTTACTCATATTCTTTGGCCCAGATCCACATAAGCAGGCATTTCTAGGCATCTCCAATTCCTCTTCCTGGACCCTGACTTCTTATCTGAACCCTGGGGATGTCTTGTTGCAATGTCAGGTAGAGTCTGTCTGACGAGTGAAGAGGGAACTCTGCTATCCTCTTTTACCTGTAATGTAGTTTCCCAACACTCCCTCGGGTGTTTTATAAATGACTTTCAAGTTCACCTTTAGCCAATTTTAGTGGAAGCCGCTTTCAACTTTTTATCACCTGCTTTCAGCAGGCACATCCTCTCCATACACACAGGCGTGCACCAGCTGCCCAGACACCAGGCTGCAGCTAATCTCTTGGCTTTAAGATTAGGGCTAATTGAACACCATCTGCAGCGCTCTTTTCGTATTTGGCCTATCTTGTAGACCATCATTTTGTAATTATTATATTGTGAAAGGAGAATTCAGAGATTTATTAAGGGATTGGAGAGCAGACCCTAGAATCGGAGAACAGGATGTACAGTTGAGGCCGCAGAGGGATGAGATGTGACATTTGGAGGTTTCTCTGGGACAACATGGATCTGTCTGCTCATGAAGGATCTCATCTGCCTCCCAACTCTTCTCCCTTTTCCCCAGTGACTGGAGACAAGTGCTCTCTGCCCCTTCCTGCCTCCCCCAAGATTGTTACCCCCCTACCTGGGGCCTGTGGGCACACACATGCTGAGCTCAAGTGATCATAGATACTACCCAGCTCCCCAGGCCTGGAGGAGGAATCTCACTTGACATTCACCTTGGTGAGGGTGGGGGCCAGGGATGCTGACCCCCAGGACAAGATGGGGGTTTCCTCTAGAGGGTGGGCTGGGGATCGCAGCCTGAGAGTCCCCTGAAGGTGGCCTTTGTCTAGATTGAAACAGAGAGAGGGACACAGGTCTCTGCCATTTCTGCCCCCCAATCTCTTCCTCCTGGGGGTCCCCTCAGCATCATTCCCCTGAGGGAGGTCTGGAACACAAACTTTCCAGGGAGATGACAAAGACAGCTGGAACCTTAGGAAAAACACTGGCCTCTCCATCCAGTGGAGGTGGAAAAGGTGCTGTTCTTTCGGTGTGCTCTGCAGTGCAAAACCTTACCACGGAGGCACCCTAAGGGGTTTCTCTCCCTGATGATTCATCTGCAGGGCTGGCGTAACACACACTGGGGGCCCTGTTCAGGGAGCCCAGTTCTCGTTTCCTGTGTGTCCACCCTCCCTAGCCTGGGCTCTGTGGGCAGACCTCACCAGTCAGTATGGCCCCTGCTCTCTGCCAGGAAGGTCACTGCCACCAGCCCCTCCCCCCAGGCCAGCCGTCTGTGTGCAGGTGGCTCTCAAGTCTCCCTAGGAGGACTCTCCAGTGATAGCAGCCCCAGCTTTGATGGTGTTATTTCCCTGCATCCTGAGTCCCTTCTGGCAGTTCACGGTCAACTAAGAAGCCCGCAGGAAGCTGATTGTCCCGCCTCGAGAGTCCCCCATCCTGCCCAGAGTCAGGAACAAGGCCTGAAAATGGATTTTCTGGTAGCTTTCCATGGTCACTATATGCTAAGCTTTAAAACCTGTATTTAGTGATTTTTTGGTGCCAACACCCAGGACCCAGCCCTACCTGCCTCACCCAAGAGAGGGGGTTCTGGTCTGCCTCTGTGACCCTCCCGAGATCAAGAGGCCTCCCCAGGCCACAGAGGACAGAAGAGAGTGAGAACGGGGCCAACCGGTTCTTGAAAAGCCTGAGAAGAAAATGTAGCTGTCAAATTAGGTTTCAGAGTTTTAAAAATTTATTTTTGTTCCATGCATTTTTCCATTGCAAGCTCAATATAAACTCACTATAGAAAATTTGGGAAACAGAGGGTGGGGGCGGGGGAATGCCCACATTCCCACAATCCAAATACAGCTCCTGGAAACACACGAGAGATTTCGTTCTAGATTTCTTATGTATATGTGGTTTTATTTACATAGCTTTCAGCTTAGCCTATCATTTTGTATGCCGTTTATCTCTTGACATCTAATCAACACCATTTCCATATCCTTTAATAACCTTCACGACTCGTGTGAAAAATGGTTGTATTATATTCCACCCACGGACACGCCGCTGTCAGTCACTCCCATGCTCTTGGACATTTCAGCTCACACCTTTTCACTCTTCATTTTCAATTTTATTTTTATATTTTATTATTGAGGTAACACTGGTTTACAAGATTGCATATGGTTTTTATAACCATTCCAATGTGAGCATCTTTGTGCACTGGCGTTTTCCTCTGGCCAGCCTCCCGAAGGAGAATTTCTTGCATCATATATGGCTCCTTAACTCTGTTGCCACGCTGCCTTTCCAAAGGGAAAGGAGGCACCACTAGTGCAGAGTGAGTCTCAGACTCGAATCAGAACGAGGGGAAACTAAGGCCCACATTCAGGAGCCTGTAATCTTGGTACCTAAGATACTACAAAAAAATACCCCCAGGGCTCAGGGAAGAGGTCAGAGAACCTGGGGATGCCTAGAAATGTCTGATTGGTGTGGAGAGAGAGCTTACAGAGGGGGCCCTCCAGGTGGGCACAGCATGGTCTTGAGGCATGTAAATAACAGACACAGAGAAGTGACCCCAAGCTGGCTAGCTGCTGGAGGTACAACCAGAATTATGGCTTATGGTTTGAAGGAACCAAAGTCAGAGACAAAAGGGCCTTGCAATTGAATGTAAGCGAAGCATGAAAGAATGTCTCCCAAAGACCGAAAGTTGAAAGTACAAGATCCAGGGTGGAATGAGTTGGGAGGAGAGGGTTGAGACTGGCCACCTAGGGTCTAGCAGGGAGCAAGTGCTAGAACTGGTTTTATATATGGTGCCCTGGGTGAGGGATAGGGAAAAGGGTGGTTTCCAGGAGCCAGTGGGGAGGGGCACTTTCTGCCTTTGAGTAACTTTCAGTGCCGCTTCCCATGAAATTAGAACTTCTCCTTTGACTATGATGCATAGACCCTCTGTTAGAGGGAATTTCCAACATAAATCTGACCTTGGGTTATGAGTGCAGGGACTTGTCTAAGGCATGTGTCCTCGTAAGTCCATGAAGCTGACTTAGCTGAAGCTCAATTCTTAGAGTAATTCTGATTTGACAGTCACTTGCCAGGTGTCCAACACTGAGTGAGAGTAAGAAAGTTTCCATCCACGAGACATTTATGACTTGTGAAGCAATCTCATTATACTTAAAGTAGTTTACTGGAAGACATCTAAATTATATTATATAATGTCTTGGTTAGACATTGTAGTTCATCATCCTCTCCCATCGAATGCTCCATTTCCTGGCATTTCTTGAAGACTGAGCCTTAAAACGAAGTTCTGACTACATTAATATGAGTGGAGGCGACAGGTGCCACTCCTGTAACACTCCTTGAGAAGACTATCCCAAGACCATTCTTCTCTGCTCCCTTTCTTCTCCTGGGATGTGCACACGGTGCTGGAAGCAAGACCAGCCATGCCAGAGCTCAAGTTAGAAGCCATTTGCTGGGAATGGAGAGCAACAAGGTGAAACAAGCCTGGGCCCTCAGATCTACATGCACCTAGACCTTTCCATGAAAGAATAGGCCATCGTATTTAAGTCATGATTATTTTGACTTTTGCTTCAATAGCTGAACCAGCATCCTAACCTTTGTGTGGAAAAACAAAAAAATGAATGACTGTCTCCTAAACAACATATACAGACCAAAGTAAAACTTCACATTGGTGAGGCTGAGATTCACCCATTTGGCAAATATTTATTAGTCACAAAGGTGTGAATGTTGTCTGAGCACCCTTGGAAAAAGCAGCCAGGCTGAAACAATCTAGCCCGTGTGACAGGAGGTGCACCCAGGGGAGCATGGGAAGAAGGAAAGTCTAGAGATTTGTCTTTGGGCATCAGAGGAGTTCATGCAGACGTGTTACTGGGAATAGGCCTGGGTTCTGCTGCCTGTCACTACCAAAAAGCCTGTAAGAGACAGGAATTGGACATATAAGCTCTTTCATTTTTCAGATTCCTGGCCATTGATTTGAGAGAATAGAGAGATCCTTCCGCCATCACATCTCAGTCTGGTAATTTTTATTTTTTTTTAAATTTATTTATTTATTTCTACAAGCACTGGGTACATTCAGAAGTGCGGGAGGGTGAGAGAATTCACCAGAGCCAGAGCGGGGAGCAGAGCAGGCAGACTGATGAAGTACACTGCTGAGGGGAGCAGTGGGCGGCAGGAGAGGTCTGCGCGCCATGTGGGACCCTCACCTGGCGGCTGGGGATTGAATCGGCGCTGCAGAGGGTGCGGGCAGCTTCGCAACCCAGCGCTCAACTGCTGTGCCACCGGGAAGGCCCAAGCTGGTCTTTTTACAATGAGTTAAACAGAAACAGTCAAAAGCAAACAGCCCATCATAGTTGAATCAGTTTATCAGAACAGTCTGTCATAGTTAATGTTCTTGGTATTCAAGTTCAGCCCCCAGAGTTTGTTATCAGCCCCCCAGTTATCTTAACCTTGGTACTTCCTGGCGTGCGTGGTTAATTTCTGATGGTGCTAATGTCCAGTACTCATGCAGGCATCATCAGGGCAGGAATCTCAGTTCAAAGCAAGAGTTTTAGCTTAAATAAAACAGATCATTAGTCACATAGTCTGTCCGTGCAGCCTGTGCTCTGTGTGTGTGTCCAGGCTCCTATGCTGAGCATGGGGCCTTCCCTTCCTCCCCAGACCCCTATCAGAAGTGGCCAGAAGTAGGGCCCCAAACTAAGGCCCTAAACAACAGGGTAACCTAAAGGCAACAGGTTCCATAGGGTACTGGAGCATAAGATTCAAAGAGTTGAAACTGGAACTGAGTTCTACATGCCAGGGTTCTTGACTTTAAGCAACAGAAGCAAACTGTTGTCTTAGGCAAAATGAAATTAATCATAGTAATATTTGAGGGGATCACAGAATTAACCACAGACCGGAAGACTGGCCAGGAAGTAAGAGTATTCCGGAAGGCAGGGTAGCAGGAAGCACAGCCACAGCCGTGGAGCAGGAAGGGCCTGAGCGGCATGGGAACTGGCCCATAACGGTTTCTCATGTCACTGTGGCAGGATCCAAAGTCATGGCAGAGAGTCTGAGGGTTGTGTTCCCTGGCTAAATGTGGGGTACAGCAGTGAGGGGGGCAATTAGTCTCTATTGACTGGTAAGAGAGTCAGCTACCACCCCCAAGATCTACCAGGCAAATATTGCCTCCAGCGATGCTTTCAAAGACCATGAATCTGTGACCAGTGTCTTAGGATTGGGGGGACCTTACCCATTTCAGAGAAGTTATCTCCTCTCCATTTCCCTCGTATGCGCTCATATAGTCTCTACTGATTCTAGCCACGAAGGGTTCACTTCCTCACAAGTTCTTCAAGTAACATGAACTAAAGGCTGGGAGTTTAGATTCTCCTCCTGGCACCCAAGACCCTCCAGCTCTGGTCTCAGTGCTGTAGAACTCTGTCTTCTATAGCAAACCTTCTCCTCATCACGCTTGTTCCCTCAATGTCACCACCCGCTGATCCTCCCAAAACATAGTGTGTTCTCTCTCCTCCTTCCCTCCATCCAAATGTTATCCACTCTTCATATTCCAACCCAAAATCCCACATCATACGTGAAACATTCCCAAGCCCTCCCAGCTCAAAGTACTCTCTTTGGAAACTTCTGCTCGTCTCTTCATCATGCAATTAATTATTCTCTTTGATCTTAAATCTTGCTATGCAATTTAACTTCAAACATATATTCTTCTCTCCACCTGTTACAGCTTCTTGGAAGTGTGGATTATTTCTTTTCCATATTTGCCTCTCCTGTAGAGCTTAACTAATTTCTTTCCATGTGGACTTTTTTAGGCTTGATAGGAATACCAGCACAAAGCAAGTTCACGGTCCTCTCCCAACAAGTCGACTGAGACTTGTCTTCAAATGATCTCCAGGATCAAATGAACTCTTCAGCCAGTGTTGTTCTCCAGAATCGGAAGGGTTCCTACCCGCCTCCTGGGTCCACTGGTCGCCATTCTTTTGCTGCGTGCCCTCGGACCTTGCTTTCTTAACTTGACCACTCGGTTTATCCACTCTTGTTTAGAGGTTATTAAACTTCAAATGTTCATTGGCCAATATGAGCCCTTGAACTCTTCCTAATAACACCTCCCATGAGTCCTTATATTGATCCTTCCCAGCACTTTGTAGGGGCATCAAGAGGGGCAAATGAAGCAGGAAGTTGCTAAGGCTGCTGCTTGGACTCTGTTGCTTGGAGTCCTCTGCTTGCTGGAGCGGAAAGTTCCTGGTGTGCTTCTTGCCCTCAGTAGTGGACACGGCTACCTTGACCCCCTTCCTAAACAATAAAGAAAGTCTATGATGGATGGGGTGACAAGCTTCCCCATACAAACTGTACAAAACCTTACCATTCCTGTAATTCAGGGTTCAAGTTTTGGGGAGCTATCCCACTGAGCCCGCGGGTATGACAAATAAATCTCTCTCTCCCCCTCTCTGAGGGCCAGATGACTTCTCTGGGAAATTGCCATAACAGCATCTCTGAGGCATAGGATAGATTTTTTGGTAACATTTTAAGAAATTGCCAAAATCATTGTACCATTTTACATTCCTAGCCACTGTGTGTGAGAATTTTACTTGCCCCATCTCCCCAATATCTGGCTAAAACATACTGATATGTATGTAGTGGCACCTCACTCTGGTTTTAATTTGCGTTTTCCTAATAATGAAGGATGTTGTGCGTGTTTCTAGTGCTACTTTGTTGTCTTTTTTGATGAAGTGTCTCCTCACATCTTTTAGCCATTTAAAAAACTGGGTTATTTTCTTTTTGTTGAGTTTGAGTTTCAAATTTTCCCTCTATATTCTGAACCTGAATAATTTATCAGACAAGCCTCTGACTTATTTCTTAACTATGTCTTTTCAGGAGAAGTTCTTAATTTTTTTGATGATCTCCAATTTATTGGCATATCTGTTCGTGAATTGTACTTTTGATAGGACAACTAAGAAATCCTGTTCAACTAAAGGTCACAAAGATTTTCTTCTTTTAGAAGTTTATAGCTTTGTGTTCTACATTTAGGTCTGTCATCAATATTGAGTTTAATTTTTGCATAAAGTATACAATATTGATTGATTCATTTTTTGACTGCAGTCTAAGCTGATAGTTGCCTTTTCCTTTTGTAATGCAAATGCTTGACTTAAGCTTTGGCTACTTCAAAGAGGGCTAGTTTGAATAAACACATGTGCAGCCACAGACTATATAAACAAATAGGCTACCTTCCCCCGTTGAAGAACCTGTGTTTTGCAGATCCTGGTTGATTTAGATAACTATTTGGGGGGTGTGTGGCTATGTGTTTTTCCTTTTCCTTTCTTTCTCTCTGTTCCAGTTCTTAAATTCCTGTTCTTTTAAGTTCACCCATAAAGAGAGAGTCTGGGATACCCTAGATCCCCCACCCTAGACCCCAATAAAAGCAGGATTATAGGCCCTTGAGTTCATACTCACATTCTCTCCTCCCAACTCCCTTTGTAATTTCCAGGTTTTGTAAGCCTGTGTGTATTTTTCAAAGTGTCCTGATGGTCACCGCTAAAGAACATTTTGCAATCACAGTGAGAACTACAAGGACTGAACCAGCCGTGATATTGGTTATTGGTAGCCTGAAACTGACACAAAACATTGGCATAAAGACTTTCAGTTGTTCCAGAGTCATTTGCTGAGAAAAGACTTCCTTTCTCCATTAGATTGCTTTGCAACTTTGTCAAAAATCAGTTGGCCCTATGTGCGTGGCTTTATGGACTCCATCCCCTGCATTCTGTTTTAATGATTTCTGTGTCTCTCTTTAGACTGAGAGACCACTGTGTGATTTACGTTCCTGCAACATTTTAGAGAAAGTGCTTTCACCCACAGAGGCGGAATTGTGTCATGATATGGGTCCTGGAGCCAGCTGCTTGTGTGCAAATTCTGGTTATATCACTTACTAGTTGTATCACTTTGGGAAAGTTCTTTACTATGTGCCTCATTTTACTCATCTATAAAACAGGGATGACAGTATCCACCTGTGCAACTGCTGGGAGCATTAAGTGTATTGATGCAGAAAAATAAAAGGTATGTAGAGCAATACTCAATACAAGTTTGCTCTTACATACTTTCTTGAATAAAACACTCATAGGAGTTAGTCAGGTGTTGCCATTCCCACTGAACAGATAAGGTACGTGAGACACAGAGAGACTAAGTGAGTTGGCCAGGGCTGCACAGGATTACACTTCCAGTGACTCTAAACCCAAAGTCCTCCTCACTAGACCATGGAGACTGTAAAATGGAAGGCCCAGTCTTTTTATAACATAGTCTCAGTCATATCACTTCTGTATTCCATCCTTCAGAGCAAGTCTTTAAATCTGGTTCACCCTCAGGAACAGGGAATTACACCAAGTGCAAAAACAGTGGGCTGGGACTGCAGGAGACCCTGGGAAGACTACTTGTCATGGGGCCTCTCTATTCCTCTTGGCAGGGGCCGGGATTCTCACCAGGCTGGAAGGTGGGGCTGAGGTCGGGGCTTGTGAACCAGGGAATGAGGAGCCACAGAGGGTGCTTCTAACTAAATGGGTCTAAGGGGCGGGGACTTTGCTTTTCCCTCAGGGAAAAAGAGGATGAAATTTTAGCTCTTTTGTCCTCCACAACACATGGGTCACAACTTTCAAGAAGGAAGTTTCGCCTGAGGTCAGGCCCATGGAAAGCAGGGAGGCCTCTGAGGTGGGCACGCTGTTTTCTGTGGCTGTTGAGAGGACCCCAGAAGTGGGCCTCTCAGACTTTATTTTTTACACATTCACCAATATTTCCTCAGTATCTACTATGTGCCAGGCCCCATGCTAGGCACCAGGGCAGAGTTTCTTTTTGCAGAATTTATGCACTAATTGGTAACGCCAGAGTGAAAAGGAAACTACATTATGTTAGTTCAGTCCTCCCCGAAGCAGGGACCAAGCTAGGATGAGACGTGTAAGATGCTGTGAAGGAAACACCTATGTAGGACAAAGGGAGGGAGGCAGAGAAGGGGGTCGGGGTGGGGGGCTCAGACAGCATGGCAGGTCAATCTCTGCGGGAGTGGGGTCGGGGGACAGGTCCCCAGGAAGTCCGGGAGCCCAAGTCACTTGTCACAGGACTCCCGAGTGCAATAGCAATGAAACTGGATCCGCACCTCCTCTGTGCACACCGCTTGTCTGAGGGCAGCTTGAGGGGCGCGCAGCTTCCTCACTAGCAGAGCAGTGGCTTCAGAGGGCCGATGGCCAGAGAGCCGAGCGCTGTCCTCATCGTGTGAGGGTGCTGGGTCTGCGGAGTGTGGTAATGGAGTTAGCACAGGTGTGGAAGGCGCACACCTGACCCCGATATTCAGGCATAGGGCACATTTTCCGCAGGGCAGTGGTCTAAACTGAGACCCGAGCTGAGAAGAGGAATAAGTACATTCCTCGGCTTCGTCCTCTGCTGCTGCTGCTGGAAATTTGCCGCTGGTAGCACCACTTTGGAAAACCGTTTGGCACACTGCTGACAGGCTCAAGTTTTGCATCCTCCGGGAGGCAGCGTCCGCCCCTAACTGCAGCCCCTGGAAGCTGCACGTGTCCATGTACAAGCAGTGCTATTTGTAATATGGCATCAGCAACAAAAATAAACGAACTACAGCTGCACTCGAGAACTTGGATGAATCTCACAAACACGATGTTGAGGAGGAAAGAAACAAGACACTCATGCAGCATTTGAAAAACAGGCAGAAATCAGCTGATAGGGAACACACACAGATGGTAAGACCAGCAAGGGCAGGGGGAGGGGAAGGAGCCTTTCTAGAGCGGCTCAGAAAAGGAATCTAGGATGCTTGAGAACTAACTTCTTTAAATTGTCCATATGTGTTTTATGAAATCTCTGTATGACATCTCATTTTTTTCTGCCTCCCCACCCTCACCTCCTTACCACCACCCCACCACCCCCAGTCTCTCTGTTTTTTTTCACAGGGAGGGTCATAGGAGGAGGCTGGGTGAAGGGAGTGAGTGTGTTTCAGCCAGAGAGCAAAAGCTAGGCGGCAAAGCTTGGGGAACTGCAGACTGGCAGAGAGATCGGGGAGGAGTGGCGAGAGGAAGGCAGCAGAAGGGGCCCTAACAGAAGGACGGGCCCCATAAATTTCTGTTGGGGAGCTTGGACATTACTCCCAGGACAATAATGGGGAGCCACTGAAGTATTCAAACTCTGGAGGGATTGGATTTGAGTGGTAGTTTTTGCAAAGAGAGCCCTCAGCCATAGTGAGGAGGTGCCTCACAGTCCCGGGGAGTGGGGCGAGGTGGGGCAAACAGAGCCAGGCGTGGAGCCTGTAGCCCTTCTCCAAGCCTGAATCCAAATCACTGTGGGCCCTCGGCTGGAGTCAGGCTGAGGCACAGAGCCTTCTAGACCTGGGGGGTGGGGACTTCCTGATCAGCAGCCCCTGCCCTGCTGTTCTGCTGGATGCTGCACTGGCCTGCAGAGGCCACATCTCAGGACCTGTCATCTCTTAATCACGGGGTCCTTAATAACAGCAGGAGATGCTCCTGCCTGGGTGCTTTCTGATATCACCAGGTGGATATTTTGACTGAGGAGAAAGTGTCATCCCTGGTCCCTGAGGCCATCTCATTTAGATGCTGAACGTTTTGGAGCAGAGGGAAAAAGGAAGAAAACAAAAACCAAGGATTTGTCAATAACTAATCATTGTGGAAAGTTAACTCTTTGCAGGCAGATCAAATAATAGCACGTATGTAAAGATTGTATTTCCGGCATGATATATCCCATTTGCAATCATAGAGGAGCAGTTGGCAAACATGGCTATTTACTAAGAAAACATAGTTTTCCTAGTCATTATATATTTAATATTAAGGTCAGTTGTGGACTTCTTTATTCAAGTGGGGAGCTACATCTGAAACTATTTCCTGGCTATTCTTCTAAGGTCCTAGGAAACCGAGCCTGAAAGTTGCAGATATTTATTGTGGGAGGTTTCACCCAACAGCTCCCAATTATCTTGTAATTTTAATTGCATGAGGGATGTTTTTTGCTTTGTGACAGCACAGATAACTGCTGCTGTTATTGCCACAATATTTTTTTTCAACTGTGGGCAATTTGAAAAAGCAGAGGCTAACTAAAATATTATATACTGATTGGATATAAACTAGAGAATCCACCTCAGCGCTTCTTTTCATGTGTAACCCACCACTGTCAGTGATCATTTGCTTGCTGATAGTGTCCTTTGCTGTGGTCCCCCTGCCTCCTACGGGCCCATTTCCACTGTTCACTTCTTCCTTAGTCCAAGGAAAATCCAACAAAGTTCAAATTGAGAGCACACTGTCAAGGCAAACGAGATGCCGGGCTGCTGAATTATTGGGTGTGACCTCATGCCTGTGGGCTTTCTTCTTTTCCTAAATTTCTCTTTAAACTTGTCCGCTGGTTCTGGTCACGTGTCCTTTGCCCCTGCAGTGACAGCCCCAGCACTGCCAGGTGGGATGATCCCCGCGGAGGCGGGGCTTGAGGGGGCGCTGGGATGTTGACCCTCTTTCCAGGAAGCTTGGGGGCTGGTGTGGTGACATCCATCCTCCAACACTCCTGGGGTGGTCAGATCAGGAAGGTGGGAGCCCCCTGAGGGGGTCGTCCTGCCGCGGAGCCGGACCTAGGGACCATGGCGAGAGCCATTAGCCCTAAAGGTCACTGCAGGGGGAGGTGCAGCATTGTCCCTGTTGGGGTTAAAGCCTGGAAGAGGAACTGTTTAGAGCAACAGCAGATATCACCTCAGTTCTTCAGAAGATAGCAAAGAGAAGGCTTACTAAGAGAGGGCACAGGGAGAAAAGCGACATTTCAATGACTTGTAATGGAGCCTGATGAATGAGCTGCTGAGGGGCTACCCCCACGGGGTGGCTGGAGCAAAGGAAAGCAGGTTGAAAAGAAACCAGAGTCATGGCTGACACTTGCCCTGCTCCTGCTCCTCAAACCTCCAACAGAGCCTCCAAATCCTACGGATTCCAGCCCCCTCAGTCGCTTTCTCTCAACCTCCAGCAGCCCCTACTGGTCTTTGGCCTGCGTAATGCTTCCCCATCTCTCCTCGGGCACCCCCGCCCTCGGGGGCCACTGCTTCTGGTCACGTGTCCTTTGCCCTCCAGCCTTCAGACTCTAGCACTGAGTGGACCTGGCCCAGGCCTCTCTGGTTTCCAACTGAGGGACGCCCCCTTGGAGATTTTGTTGATTTGGCCTGTGCCTCTGATTAGCTGAAGAGCCTGCAGATGCTGTTTCATCGCCTGCAACCCTCCCCAGCTCAGGGCTTTCTTCTTCAGATCACATCTAAAGCCCGTCTGCGTGTGGAGCTGCCGTCTCCCACCACCACCGTCACCGACACTGAGCATTGGGTGGGCAGCCGTGGTCTGTCAGGGGCATTGGATCAGAAAGTTATAAACAAAGAAAAACGATCTCCTTCAATAAGTGGAAATGCAGGAAGTATTTTGCCTTTTTTTATAGATTTATTTTTATTTATTTTATGCATACAAAAACTGGGTGTAAGCCAGAGATGCAGGGTGGGGGGGGGCAGTGAGAGAATTCACCAGAGACAGTGGGGAGCAGAACAGGCAGATCTACTGAAATACACTGCTGAGGGGAGCAGCGGGGACACAGGAGAGGTCTGCTGCGCCATGTGGGTCAACTTCCTGCCTGGGGATTGATCTCAGGCTGCAGTGGCTGCAGAAAACTTCATAGTGCTGAGACTTGACCCCCTGTGCCACCAGGGAGGCCCTGTATTTTGTCTTTTTAAAGCCACAAAGGTAAAAAAGTATAGCAGACACTTCTTTCCTTAAAAGGATATGTGGCGAGGAGAAGGTTGCCCATAAATATGCCATCTTTTTTTTAGCAGGGGAGGGTGAGTGGGAAGACAGAGAGGGAGCAGTCCAATGAGGCAGGCTTTGTTTTATCTTTTTTATTTCTTTTAAGTGGATTCCACATTTATTTTCTCACTCTCCCCCAAATCTTACTTTGTTGACTGAAATCAGAAACAATTTGGAGATTGGAGGATTAAAAAGGGGAAAATGTTTCCAGAGCTCCCCAAATGCCTGACCTGACTGCCCACATTCCATGTGAGTGTCATTCTGAGAGGCACAAGCCCATAGCACAAGGTGACTGGGTGACCGAGTGAAAACCAGCCAGAGTCTTGAGCAGACAAAGGGGTCAAGGCCCATCAGCATGGCCAATGGGCCTACAAGTCTGTGGACAGCAGAGTAGGGGCCAGGAGGTCAGGAAAGCCCTATGAGGTTGCTGCAAAGCAGTTTGTAATGTTGTGACTTGGATCTGAGCCACAGGCTGGGGAACGAAGATACACACTGAGCAGCCAGAGAAAGAGGATTGCACAGGCCCAGCCCTGGGAGCAATTCCAGGCCTTGGAATTGCAGGTTATGAGTAATCCCAGGTCTTCGTGAAGTGAGAATGCAGTGGAGTGCATGTTGGCCAGAAAGGGAGACTGGCTTTCATCAGGGAGAAAGTGATAGGCTCATGAGCGGGAGGACCCACAGCTCAACCAGTGAGGCAAGATTCCCACAGGCAAACCAGGTCATGTTTCCTCACTTTCTGGGGTTGTATTTGGAGATATGAGGCCACATGTGCAGTATGATGATTTGTGTTAACCTTACTGTGTGCCAGCGATATTTAGAAGTCAACTTTCAGAACACCAGAGGATGGCGCTCACTGCAGGTTGATTCCTTCATAAAAGCCTTAATAAAAGCAGCATCACAGCATGAGGTTCATGGATAGGAGAGGTTTCCCTCTGTATTGTCCAGCCCTGCACTGGATGGCCTGGGATAAATTTCCCTGGCTTCCTTATCATATGCCTTATCTGCAGGCTGGGAGTCATTTTATACACTTCTCACTTGCCCTTGTGCTGTTAGAGTAAACTGGGGGTCCTGGAGACTTTGAAGACCCATTTAAAGGACCTGGGAGTCAATCTCCAATGTGCTTGGATGGAACCTCCAAGATATGAAAGTCCTGTCTCAAAATCTTGCTGCTGGGACTCTTCTTTGTTTAAACAACAGTCATGTCCAGGGACAGGAAGGGGACAAGGAAAAAGGGGACCAAGTAGGCAAAGGAGAGACCCAAGAGTGCAGAGACATGGGTGTCAAAGGGAGCTCCTTAGACTGCGGGGGGTACCTGGCAATGGTGCCTGGGAAACAGCCAGTTGGCAGGTGATCAGGAGACCAGGGCCGAGGATGTTGGGGAACACAAATAGCAAAGGCTGGGAAGAGATGCCACTGGGTGGGACACTTGGAGAAATGTGGCTATGAGAAGAATGACAACTCGAGAGGACCACAGGGTGGAGGTAAGGCTTTTTCTAGCTAGAAGATACCTGTACATGCTGGAAGGAGGAGGCTTGTGACAAGGGACAGTTTGGGCACTCAAGGAAGGCTCAGTTGCTTGGGTTGCAGGAGTGGGAGACTGTAGTCACAAAGTGCGGCGCACACAGTAGGGCCTCAATAAAATTCGTTGACGGACTGATAGTTGCTCAGTTGTCATTGCTCCTGGACATGGAAGTGCTGTGTGGTATTGAGGCTAAGTGTGCAGGCTCCAAGTTCTGTAGGATTTGGGGCAAGTTAGTGGACAATTTATTTTCTGCATCTGTAAAGTGCAGGAAGTGAGACCTGATCACGATTACACACAAAGCACCTAGAACAGCTCCTGGTCCACATGGTGTGCAAATATTACCTTTGGTAACAAAAAAATGACAACTATCTTTGAGAATGGCCGATCTTGTGTGAGCTCAAGGCCATCATTACACAGCAATGTAAAGTAAAGTCAATATAAGATTAAGCTGACCAAAGGCGTACACTGAAGTTATTTTTTTGAAATAGGACCAGGTTTCAATTTTTTTCCTTTTTCTTTCCTATGTCCTTTCATGATACTTACTTGAAAATGAATGAAGAGTTTTTGGTCAGTCAAATCTAAAATATACCATAGTAAATGTTTTGGGGACTCTAAGTTACACACTTTTTCTTATGTAACTGAAACTTTGTGCTCCTTGCCTAATAACTCCTGGGCCTCAGCAACCCCGCTCCTGCCAAACACCAGTCTACTCTCTGCTTTTGTGAATTAGTTTTACTTATTTTTTTTTAACTATTTTTTTTAAAGGAGAACTCTCTTTTTGTTTGTTTGTTTGTTTATTTATTTATTTATACAAGCACTGGGTACAGTCAGAAGCACGGGAGGGCGAGAGGATTCACCAAAGCCAGAGCGGGGATCAGAGCAGGCAGAAGGACCGAAGTACACTGCTGAGGGGAGCAGCGGGCGGCAGGAGAGGTCTGTGCGCCATGTGGGACCCTCCTCCGGTGGCCGGGGAGCAGCCGGGGATCGAACCGGCGCTGCAGAGGCTGCGGGCAGCTTCGCAACCCAGCGCTCAACCGCTGTGCCACTGGGGAGGCCCCTGTAAATTAGTTTTAGATGCCTGGTATCTGGTTTATTTCATTTACATTCTCCAGTTTCATTCATGTTGTTACGGATGACAAGATAGCCTTCATTTTTAAGGCTGAGTAATATTCCGTTGTACCACATCCTCTTTACCCACCAATGGACATTTAGATTGCTTCTGTGTCTTGGTCACCTTGAATAGTGCTGCAGTGAAAACAGGAGTGCAGTTATCTTTTGAGATCTTGATTTTAATTCCTTAAGATATATAACTAGAAGAGGGATGCTGGAGGATATGGTAGTTGTATTTTTAATTTTTTGAGGGACCACCTTCTTGTTGCCCAATGAATTTCTACATCAACAGCTCCCATCAACAGTGTATAAGGGTTTCTTTACTCCCTTGCCAACACTTCTCTTAATTTTTTGATAACAGCTATCATATCAGGTGTGAGTGATATCTCATGGTGGTTTTGATTTGCATTTCCTAAATAATGAGTAGTGATGGCACTTTTTTTTTTTTTGTGGAGCTGTTGGTCATTTGTACACTTTGTTGGAGAAATGTCTATTCTGCTCCTTTGCCCATATTTTAATCTGGTTATTTGGTTGTTTGATTTTGTTACTGAGTTGTATGTATTCTATATATTTTGAATATAAACCTCAAATATTTTCTCCCATTCTGTGGGTTGCCCTTTCTTTTGCTGATTATTTCCTTTGCTGTACAGAAGCTTTTCAGTCTGATGTATCCCACTTGTTTTTTTTACTTCTGTTGCCTGTGCTCTTAGTGTCATATTCAAGGAATCATCATCAAAGAAGCTTTCACTCTGTTTTCTTCTAGGAGTTTTTATGGTTTGAGGTCTTATGTTGAAGTCTTTTTTTTTTTTTAAGACTTTTAAAATTTATTTATGCATATAAGAACTGGAGTCTAGGCC
Source organism: Talpa europaea (assembly GCF_964194135.1). Taxonomy (NCBI): domain Eukaryota; kingdom Metazoa; phylum Chordata; class Mammalia; order Eulipotyphla; family Talpidae; genus Talpa; species Talpa europaea. The sequence goes on from NC_140070.1 coordinate 140,823,013, forward strand.
AGAGGTGCAAGGGTGAGAGGATTCACCAGAGATTAGAGTGGGGAGCAGAACAGGTGGATCTACTGAAATACATCGGTGAGGGGAGCAGCAGGCGACATAGGAGGGGTCTGCTGAGCATTATGTGGGTCAGCTCCCTGGCCTGGGATCGAACTTATGCTGCAGTGGCTGGTGATAGCTTCATAACCCTGAGACTTTAACCCCTGAGCCAACAGGGAGGCCCTTATGTTTAAGTCTTTAATCCATTCAGAGTTGACTTTTATATGTGGTGTAAAACAAGGGTTCAATTTCATTCTTTTGCATGTGGCTGTCCAGTTTTCCCAACACCATTTATTAAAGAGACTGCCCTTTCCCCATTGTATGTTCTTGGCTCCTTTGTCATAAATTACTTCACTCCATTTGTGTGGGTTTATTTCTGGACTCACTATTGTATTCCATTGATCTGTGTGTCTGCTTTTATGCCAGTACCATACTGTTTTGATTACAGTATCTTGTAGCATAGTCTGAAACCAAGACTGTGATGCCTCCAGCTTTGTTCTTCTTGCTCAAAATAGCTTTGCCTATTCAGGGATTTTTTGTGGTTCTCTATGAATTAGGATTTTTTTTTCTATTCCTGTTAAAAAAATGTCATTAAGATATTGGTAAGGATTAAACTTTGTAGGTCACTTTCGGTGGTATAGGCATTTTAACAATTCATTCTTCTAGTCCTTGAATGTGATTTCCATTTCTTTCATCAAGAATTCTCTCGTCATGCTTGCTTCAGCAACACATATACTAAAATTGGAATGATACAGAGAAGATTAGCATCCCTGTGCAAGGATGATACTCAAATTCCTGAAGCATTCCATATTTTAATCAAAACTACAATGAGATACCATTTTATACCAGTGAGAATGGCACATATTAAAAAAACTAGCTACAACAAATGTTGGCGAGGATGTGGAGAAAAAGGAACTCTCTCTTGCACTGCTGGTGGGAGTGCAAACTGGTCCAACCACTATGGAGAGCTGTGTGGAGATTCCTCAACCTACTAAAAATAGAGCTTCCATATGATCCAGCAATTCCATTCCTAGGTATTTACCCAAAGGGCACAGAATCATTAATTCAAAAGGGCACCTGCACCCCTATGTTTAGAGCAGCACTATTTATAATAGCTAAACTATGGAAACAACCCAAATGCCCCAAAATAGATGACTGGATGAAGAAGATGTGGTACATATACACCATGGAATATTACTCAGCAATCAAAAAAGATAAACTCATGCAGTTTGCAGCAACATGGATGGCGCTGGAAGGGATCATGCTCAGCGAAATAAGCCAGAAAGAAAAAGAAACATACCGGATGGTCTCACTCATAGCAGGAATCTAGAAAACCTAAATAAGGGACCAGGAAAAAGACTAATTATAATAAAGTAAAAATCAAAATCAACGAGCAATTATAAACCAGAGACACACTAAGGGGGTGGGGGGAAGAGGGGAGGAGGGATTAGGGCCAAAATAAGGGGGGGTGGGAATTGTATGGGGAATATAACCAAGATGAAAATGCATACATTGTGCAAAAATGAAAAATGATGTAAAAAAATATAAAATAAAATAAAAAACTGAACAATAAAAAAATTTGATTTTAAACAAAAAAATACTAATTCTCTAGTTCTTACTACTTACTGCAGTTGAATAGTCTAGAATACTACATTGAGAGCATTATAGAATTTGCAAGAAATTAATATGTGTATAATTAATATTACATATTTATGAGTTATAATTTCTATTGAATAAGGAAGTGAATCACGCCCAGAAAAAATGGTATTATTTTCTTGAAACTTCATACGAATAAAATAGTATACATTTATTATTTATTTTTTTTAAAGAATTCTCTCATCAGTGTTTCATAGTTTTTAATGTTCAGATCTCTGACTTCCTTGGATAAGCTTCTTCCTAAGTATGAGGATCCTTTTCTTATTAATACATTAAGCACTGCACTGATGTTCGATAATTCCAAATGCTGACTACATGTAGCATAAGGTTCAAAGAATCCTTTTGGTGAATTTAACTTGGTAGTTTTGGTAGGAAAACACCAAATGTGAAAGCATTCCTTGTGCTTTATTAATTTTTAATGAACACAGCAGCATTCTGGTGTGGTGCTTAAAAAGAGTTGAAGCAGGAAAATCAGGTAACTGCCCTCTCTCTCTCTCCCTGTTGAGTGTGTTGGGCTAATTTCCTTATATCCCCTGTCAAGTTGTAAGGGTACTAGGGAAAAACTGGGTTGCTTCCAAGAGGAAATGCTACAAGTGGAAATCAGCTCGTACTATCTATCACCCTGGTCTTTGGCTTCACCTTTTACCTCAGCATCCGGCTTTTGTAATTCCTAAACTGGGACAGGTGACTGATAACAGGAGGGACAGTTAATGTTGGGGCTTCCTGGAAAATCTGCAGCTCTCTTCTGAAGTGAGAAAACTACGAATTTACTCTCTCTTTTCTAGAGTAAATTTCTTGTTATTTATTTATAGTGGCGTACTCTTTTTAACTTAAGGTGAAATTAGTCTACACTAACCAGTCAGTTTGTACAAATACCCCTGTGGTTTCTCTTTGGAAGATCATGGATTGTGGAGTAGTCCAAGAATAGAAAATGTTAAACTTCACCCACCACAGCAGACGTGTTCAAGTCATCCTGGTCTTTTTTGGGGGGAGAGGAGGTAGGAGTTGAGAAACAGTAACGTCTCTGGATAAGGTGACAAAGGGACTCTCTGTTCTTTTTTTTTTTTTTTTAAATATGTACAAGAGCTGGGGTACAGGGCAGAGGTGCAGGGTGAGAGGATTCCCCAGATACAGAGGGGGGAGCAGAACAGGCAGACTGACTGAAATCCACTGCTGAGGGGAGCAGTGGGCAAGACAGGTGAGGTCTGCTGTGCCATGTGGGTATCTCCCTGACCCGGTATCAACTCGTGCCGCAGCAGCTGCGGATAGCTCGATTGGTTGCATCTTAACCCCTTGCGCCTCCGGGGAGGCCCTCTTTATTCTTGGTTTACATGGTAAAACTGTTGTAGAGCAGTCCCGATACAAAACGGGGTGCCTGACTGTGGGTCCTCACCTGTACTTAAAAGGACTTATCAATGCTCTACCGCAGGCACACGCGAAAGGTTCATAAAAGGTTTATTGACAAGGGAAGGGAAATGAGGAAATGGACAGCTCAGGGAGAAAAGTGGGAGACAAAGTTTTAAATGAGTCCTACCTGATCCCCCCATCTGGAATCCCAAAATGGCACCCTGAGAGCTGGCCACGAACCAGGAGCCGTGAAGCCAGGAGGCGAGCGACAGCGAGCCACCCCAAGGCCCACGTGTTTGGTTTTTATGCCCAACCTGGCTGCCCAACTCCACCCTCAGGTCCCAGCCACCTTCCCTTTGGTGGCGACGGGATTTGTCTTTCCCAATGCCCTGATGGCTTTGGTCTGGAGTGGGGGTGGCGTCCACGAAGCCTGCATGGGATTAGCTCAGGACATCATTTCCCCCTAACAATTCCAGACTAGTATCAGCCCCCTCATCTGTGGTGGGGAACCTGAGCCCAGACTAGGAGTCTGGGCTCGACCTTCAGGACAGCCTGGGTCTAAATTCTGTCTCCACGGCTGTGCCTAATGCGCTGCTAGTTCCAGCGCCTTCACGTGCCCGTGTGTCTGAATCTCTCCAGCGAAGTCAATAAAATTACCTGCGGGCTGCAGTGAAAATTTTATGAGACACACGGCAGCACCTCAGCGCGGTGCCGACCCACAGTAAGTGCTCAATAAACCTCCCCTCCCGGGCAGGGCGCTCCACAGGTTGACAAACACGTCACTTCCAGAGCCTTCGAGGGGTGCGCAGGGCGGGGGCGCCGAGGGCTCTCCAGGGAGCGACCCGGGGCGTCCAGCGCACCCCCAGCCCGGACAGCGCAGCGGGGTAGCGTGGGGGGAGCGGGGAGCCCCTGTGCGTGTTTGGGGGTGCAGAATAGGGCCACCCTCCCACCCAGAACCCCAGACGGCCGCGTCCCAGACGGCTGTTCGGGGTCAGGGCCGGTGCTCGGGGGCGCGCCGGGCAGCGGTCACGGAGTGTGGGTTCGGCTGCACCCCGGCCTGGCCTCGCCGGAGCACGTGGCCCGCCCGCTCGCGCCGCACGCCCGCGCGGCCCCTGGCCGGGGGTACCCGCGCCGACGCCCCAGGGCCCCGCGGCGGGGGGCGCTGCCCCCGCGCCCCTCCCGCGCCCCGCGCGCCGGCGGCCGCCCAAGGTCACGCGGCCCCGGGCCGCGCCCAGGCCCGCGGCGGGCGCCGTCTCGCGGGAAGGGGTCGCCGGAGCGGCGCTGCGGCCGCGGGGCGCGGGTCGCGGGTCGGGGGTCCAGGCGGCGGGGCGCGGAGCCCCAGCGCGGGGGCGGGGGCGGGGGCTGGCGGCGAGGGGCGCGCGCCCGGCCTCGGCCACCGCGCGGCGCACGCGCACTCGGGGCGCAGGCCCGCCCGCCGCCCGGGACGCGGCGGAAGGCCTGGAAAATTCCAGCTGGTTCGAGAGCCGTAGGTAGCCCGCGCGGCGGGCGGGCGGGCGGGCGGGGCGGGGCGGGGCGGGGGCGGGCGCGTCGCGGGCGGCGGCTGGCCGAGCCGGGGCGCCGCCCCCACCCTGGGCGGCCCAGCCCGGGGGTCCCCGCGCGCGGCGCGCGGGGCTGTGGAGGGGGCGCGGCCGCCTTAAGGAGGGGCGTGGCGCGCGGGGGGCGTGCCGGGCGGGGGCGGGGCGAGGGGCGTGGCGCGCGGGGCGTGGCGAGGGGCGGGGCCAAGGGCGCGCCGCGGGGGCGTGGCGGGGGCGTGGCGGGCGGTCTGCGCAGCTGCCGGCGCCTTTAAGCCCGGGCTCGCGGGCCGCAGCGTGCTCCCCGCCGCCTGCGCCCCGCGCCCGCCTGCGCCCCGCGCCCCCCGCGCCCCGCGCCCGCCTGCCCCCCGCGCCATGCCCCGCTACGAGCTGGCGCTGATCCTGAAGGCCATGCAGCGGGTAAGTGACCTTCCCCGCGGGCCGCCTCGGGGCGCGGGCGCCCCGCCGCCGCTAGGCCGCCGCCCCCCGCCCCCCGCGCCCCGGCCCCCCGGCGCCCCGGCCCCCGGCGCCCCCAGGGAGCGGGGCCGCGGGTGTCCGCGCCGAGGGGCGCGCGGGGCGGCCGCGGCGGGGTGCCGGGGCGCGGCGGGGTGCCGGGGCGCGGCGGGGAGGGTGTACCTCGCACGCGGGCGGGGCCGGGGGTCCCCGGGGAGGGCGGGGGGACGCGCTCGCGCCCCCCGAGCCGTGGCCGGCCCCGCCGCCGCCCCCCGGACCGCGTCGCCGCCCCCCGCGCGGAGACCCGCGGCGGCGCGGGCGGGCGGGACGGCTCTGCCGCTCCGGCCTCGGCGCACCCGTCGGCCCCGCGCCCCCGGGCGCCCCCCTGCGTCTCCGGAAGAAACTTTGCGCCGGGGCCGGGGTGCGGGCGGGAGGGCGCCCCGCGGCGCCCCGGCCCGGAGGCGGCTGTCTCGGCCCCTCGGGGTGGGGGCCGCGCGCCCCGCCGTCGCCCCGGCCCGGTTCTGCCCCGGCCCGGTTCCGCCCGGAGCTCGCCGCGTGCGGGGTCTGCCTCTCCTGTCTGTCTGTCTGTTTTTTTTTTTTTTTTTTTTCCAGGTATAATAAAAAAAAAAACAATAGCAATTGTGCTAGAGCTGGACTTTGGAAGCCCAGCTCCCTGCCTGCGGCTCCAGAGACCTGGGCACGTTTTAGGTGGCTCCTGCTTCAGGTCCATTTCGAGGAGTAGCTGTTAGGAAGTTTGCTGGAACTTTCAAGCCTAGGACCGAGGTACAGGCGCTGTGGAAAACTTAGGTCCACGGGGCGCTAGGAGATGGCCACTTGCTGTGCACGCTGAGACCTGGGAAGGGACCCCAGGGCCTGTGCCCGTGCGCCCCAAGTTTGTGCTCCAGAAATTTGGGGAAAGAGCGTATTGTTCAGGCCCTTGAGTTTTCCTCCCTGGCTTGGCCCTCCTCCATCAGTGCTGCTTAGAGAGGACGGGAGGATGAGAAAGAAAAAATACCCCAAACATCATAAAGGAAACGCTGGGGCCACCCAGCAAACACTTCTTAAGTGGAAATTACCTAAACCCTCCCTTTAGCCTGTGCTTTTTAGGAGATAGCGCAGACCCTGTGAAGTGCAGCCGATGAAATTCCCTGTTGTACTTGTTTAAGGGAGGACACAGGTGAGCACTAGGTAGTCAGCTTATAGGCTGATGATTTATTCATTCCACGAACTGCAATGAAAACTGGACTCTTCTGTCTTAACCCGGCTGCACCTTTATTAGTTGAATGTATTTTCCTTTATTTTATATCTTTTTGTATCCAGTAACGGCCAGGATTCACAATCTTTGGGTGGGGAGCTAAGCCACCTAGTGCAGTTGAGTGAAAACACTTGCCTTGAAATCCTGACGTAAGTGCCCAGGAAAGGCCTCTTAGCAGGTCGTGCAGATGGGCTCCCTGGAAGAGGAGCTGGAACCTTGTGACAATAGCGAAGTTCTGTTGAAGAGATCCTTGACCAAAATGAAGATTCAGGAACGATACGGGTTTTTGTTGATGAAAGTTTTTAGTAGGTTATGGATGTGTCACCGGAGTAAGATTTTATGGATTTACTGGCTTTCAGCGGAAGTGCCTTGGTTTCTAACACATGATTAGTCCTTGGGGGGACATGAAATGAAAAGATTGACACCGGCCTCACTGTGAGCTCTGCACCCTGCAGGCCCGGCCCTGGGAAGCCTCCGTTCTGATCTGCAGGTTTGTGGTTCTGCAAGGAGCCTGTTCTCACTGTTCCCAGGTTGCATATTTTTCAAGATTCTGCAATGTGTCCTCAACACTGTATCCTTTAACATGATGGAGACTTAGCTCCTACTCCCCTTCATTTACATGTCTTGGAAGTGGACTTGAGACCGTTTTTTTGTTATGTTAAAAAAACAGGTGTGAACATGGATTTTCAGAGACTAGTTTTTCCAGCCCTTTCTTGGGTGCCCAGAGCTGTTCTCCCATCTTGTTTCTTTGTGGCATGCCTTGAACCTAAGAGCATTCCTCTCCAGAGTGGTGTTCTCCCCTCCCCCATCCCCCCCCCCCCCAGCAGTTCCATTTCCTTTCACCCCATCCTTAAAATGCCAAAGGAGAGTTCTCTCACTGACCTGCAGGTGCTGTGCTGGGGCCCTGGCAGTTGCTGCTGGAGCCCATGCCCTGCATGGTCAGGGGGGGAGTGCTAGTGAGGCTCAGGTGCGGCAGGTGGGCTGAGAGTCCTGATCAGCTGTGGGCTGCGGTGCTGCCCTTGCAGCTTGCATTTGGGAGCTAATGATGAGCTGCTTACGCTGCACCTTCAGGAGTGCGTGTTTGTAGACACCAGTCGTCCCAAGAAGACCCCATTCGTCTTAAGGTGCTGTTTAACTTGCATTTAATTTTAGTGTGTTCATATAAAAAGGTTGTCTTCTGTTTGCCCCCTGCTTTTGATTTAGCATGGAAGGTGGGTAAAGAGTGTGGTTAAACCCTGAAAATGAACACAGTAGTGGATGTGGTGAAACCAGGCCTTAAAAGATGGTGACTGTGCCATTTGAAAAGGGGGTTCTTGGACCAGTCTTACGCCACGTTGTAGGAGAGCCTCCAGAATAAAAAGATTTTGAAAGTCTTGCCACACAGTGTCTCAGCATTGACGAGGCCATGACGTGCAGGCAGCAGCTGTGGGGAAGGCCCCCGCTGCCGGCCTCTGGTAGTCTCCGTTCAGTTTCTGGAAGAACTTTAACAGTGGAAAAACCATTGCCAGAATGATAGTGAATGCTCTCTCCACCCATGCCGCCCTGCCCTTTGCAGTGGGGAGGCCCAGGGAGATCCAGGATGGCCCAGCACGCGGTGGGTGAGGTTTAGCTGATTTCTGAGGTCTGGTCCTTTTCAAGTACCTGAGAAGATGCCTGATGACCTTTGATTTCACTTTAAAATTCGATGTTAATGATTGCTCTTAGACATCAGTTAGGTGAGGGCTAGACTGAATTGTCCATCTGTGAACGGCAGAGGAGTCTCAGAAACGCTGTATAAACTTTGTATGGGATGAATTTCGGAAAAAGAATTTTGAGGTGAAAAAGAGCTGTGCATAGGGCATTTATTGTCTTTGGTCACTTAGTTTTAGGAACATTTTAATTATCATGTCTTACTACATTTGCCCAGAGGATAATTGAGTTGGCATAGAAAGTTGTGAAGGCCCTGAGAAAGTTTTTTCTTCCTGAAGTTTTATCATTGCTACTCTAGGATTTTGACACAAAGAATTTAATGGTTTAAATAGTAACTAAATTGCTAAATGAATGCATGTGTGTACAATAAATTACCGGTAACGTGTCATATTGTGTATATCTTTCTAATGGGAATGAAAGAGCAGATACTTTACAAGTCTTAAGTTCTATCTCATTAAGACAGATCCCACAAGATATTTCCATTCATTTATTTTAAATTCCATTGAAAAGGAGATTATTTTGTATTTTTAAAATAGTTCCTTGAAACAGGAAGACAGAATTTCGGGTTTTTTTTTTTTTTTTAATGTAATCTGAGTTAAATTTATCATCTGGGTTTTACAAATTTAAAAATACAAGTGTAGTGATATGGCAGTCCCTAAAACAGAAAACAGTGAGTAGGTTTTCTGATTGTGAGCTGAAAAATCTTCTGTTTCTCTTCACTCTAGCCTGTTGGATTAGAAAACCCGGCAAAAGTTATATCCAAATTAGAATCTTCTGAAAGTAATACCTGCAGAATATTTGCATTTTAGGTACCTGTTTTGGAGGCGTAGGGTGCTAAGAAACTCAAGTTTGAAGTGGTCAGCCCGAGGCCATTGTGCTTGGCTCACTGGCAACCTTGGATAAGTCGGACGTGGGGACATTTCTGCTCTCAGGTGACTGGCAGACAAAGGTTCTAATGCTAACATCTTGGTTCTGGCTGTCACGGGGCTAAGTTAGACTGCTTTTCTTCTCATGGGCCCTCCCTGAACAGCTTAGCTTGTATCTTTAATAATCCCCCTTTGTGTTTTGTCTGCTGGAAACCAGACAACTTGAAATTAGTCCTCTAGTAATGAAAGACTTGAGCCTTGTGGGCGATGTTCCACTTTCGTTCAGCACTACCGCTTTCCTGGGTCACAGCTCAGCGCCGCAGCCTGCTTTGGAGGAGGGAGCGGCCCTGCCCGTGAGCTGCTGGGGTCGAGGAGTGGCTTGGGGTGGGAAATTCCCCCTCCTCTCCCTCCCCGTCATGGGTGATGAAGACCGCTTGTCTCACTTTGACCCTCATTACTTGTTTTTCCCCTAATTATTCTCGATTCACTTATTCGATATGGCTGTTCTTAGTTTTCACATCTAGGTATTTCTGTGTGGACTCCTGTTGAATGTCCTCATTTTCAGATTATAACATCACTAAAGAAAACCAAGAGTTTGAAAGCAATGAGGGGCAGATTCTCAAGGACTGTTTCTCACTAGTGTGTTTGCAGCGCAGTATAATTCATTCGCTCAGCACCTTTTTTTTTTTTTTTTTGGTGGAGGACAGTATTCTTAATCAATAGGGATGACCATCAGCATAGGTAGTTATCGCTCAGGGGAGTCAAATTTAAGAAAATTATTCAAATTTAATGAGTGTCTGCTGAGTTATCAGTTTATTGAAAGGGAAAACCACCCTCTCTCAGAAGATTGGAAAAGGACAGCTAATCCGGTTCTCTTATCCTGTTGCTGGCTCTGACTTGGAGCCAAGTGGACTGGCAAGGTGGACTTGGAGCCAAGCGGCCCACCAGTGCCTGTGTTTATATCACCTGTGAGCTAAGGCAGGATTGTACCCTTTTTAAAAAAAATGGGTGAAAAATCAAAGGAAAATAATACATGAAAGTTACATGAAGTTGAAACTGCACCATCCTTAACTATGGGCTTACTGGACCGTAACCCTTTGTGTTTATATTTGCCGTCTCGTCCTTTCCAGGAGAAGTGTGCTGACCCCTGATGTAGACACAGTTCAGACATGGACACAGGGACTAGGTCGAGCAGTTCTCTTAGCTTGTTTTGGTCTCTTCTGACATTTCTGCTTTGATCCCTACCTTTCCCGTCTCTTAACATAACATACCTTTGACTTTTAAGGGTTGCCCTTCGTGTGACTTATCTTTTTTTGGTAACACACTCCTAATTCTGGCATTTCCCACCTCTCTGGCTGACTCTGCCTCCTGGCTGTCCCCAGGGCACTGCAGGCACTGACCTGTCGCAAGCTTGAGGAGTCAGGCCTACCTCCACACTTGCCTGCTTGTTTCTGCGGTGGCTTCTCTGTCCCCTGGGGATGAACGAGTCCAGTCTCCCTGCGAGCCGTCTGCTCCAACTGTCTCAGCCCCTGTAGCTGCTTCTGTGTCCTGGTTGAACCTCTCCTCTTTCCTGCTTGGGTTCTTGCGGTTGAACTACTCTGACTGTTGCTGACGGGAGGATGGCGGGAGCCTGAAATGTGTGTGTTTTTCCACAACAGTAGAAAATGGAGATGTGTTCTTAACAAGAAGACACCACGCAGCGTTGTGCAGTCTCTGCTCACTTTGTTGTGTGTTCGTATTGCCTGTGGCGGTGCCATCGACAGATGATACACCCCTCCCTCGTTCAGAGACTTCGGGAAGGGAGCGTGGTATCCAAGGCCACCTGTGATAACGATGCCAGCCTTCTTTTTTTAACCTCATCTCTTCGATTTCTTTCATTCTTGTTCACTGTATTGAGCAAACAAAGCTGCTGCAGGCGCGCCACTTGCCATTCGCGCTCATGGCCTTGGTGCCTGTGTCACACTGGGTTTTGCTAGAATGCCCTCCCTTTCCACGTGACCTCCGTCGCCTCCATGAGAACCTTTCTCAAGCTCATGCTCTCTCACTGTCCACGCTGAGCAAGCCCTGGAGCTGCACTCTCAAAAGCACAGACTGCCTGACCTTGGCTTTGGTTTTCTGTCTAACCACCAGGGTCACTTTCTGCTCCTTGTTACGGTTAATGAGGGAGTGTTTCTTATCTCCCTTGGCAGATTACAAATTCTTTTTTTTTTTTTTTTGTGGGACCCTTGCCGGTGGCCGGGGAACAAACAGCAGGGAACAAACCTTGCTCAACTGCTGCGCCACCATGGGAGGCCCAGATTACAAATTCTTAAGGGTGTAGCCTGTTGCATTTCTTGCTGTGCATATAAGTGAGATGCTCGCTTAGCTGCCTTCTTGGGGCAGTCCTGAACATGAGGTGATCTGCTGACCTCTTGAGTGAGCATGTTGCTTGTCAAGTCAGTGCCTTTGGCTTGCGTTGGCAGATTGTATGCTTATCAGAAGTTGTTGGTTTCCAAGCTTTTATGGAAGGTAATCTTGTTTTTATAATTGTAAATATCATGTAAAATGATTGTGTGAGTACAAACTTATTTTTTTCCCTAAAACCCAATTGGATTATTTGGAAAGACTTTAGTAAAGGTGAGTCACTAAAATAATGACTGTAGAATTAGATGTGGCTGCACTAAGTGCAAGTTTGAGAGGAGTAATGGGGATTCTGCATGTCGACCACTCTGCAAGGGTTTCCTAAAGCCTTCCACTGTAGAGACGGAAATGGAAATTGTAGAGGGCGTGTTTATTGATGTGGTTTAGATAGAGGAGAAGGAACTTCTCTGAGTGCTTTGAAACCATACTAGATTGGCAAATGTATGTTTCTGTGTTAAATAAGATGTTTAATGTATGTGGGATAATTTCTTGATTTCCTTTAATATTAGTCCCTTATTTTCACCTGTTGCTTTTGGATATGATTGAGATGAAGGCTTCTGCGCCAGTCAGTGCTCTGGTTGTCTTTTCTCAGTGGATGGGAGTATGAGGTCCTGGAGGAAGACACCGCTGCGTTATGTTTGAGAAAACAAAGAACAGGCCTGGGAGACGAGCAGAGCTTTAGACACAAGTGACCTGGTTTTGGTTCCTGGAATCCACCTCCTAGGGATCGGAACCATTTTGAAGCCTCCTCTGTAAGCGGAGCCATCGCCAAGCTGGAGTCTCTGAGGGGAAGGTGGCTGCGACCTTGGCGGTGGCAGGTGCATAGTCTGCTGTGGTCCCAGGGACCTAGACGTCGTTGCCTGGTTTTCCTTTCTTCCCGCATCATTGAAGAGACTCCAAAGAGGAATTTATTTCTTCTAAGTTGTCTTATTAGAGTCTGAGACTCAGTCAGACCTGGACTGTAGTCCGCTTCTGGCTTTGGACTGTTGGATTCTGTGTTCTCATGTAGGCTGAGGGCTGTGTGCACCTTCAGGGAGCCCACCAGACTGAAGGATACTTGGTGTAAGCTGTCAGAAGTTGCTCTTCCTAGTCCACTTGTTTGGATGTTGGGTGAGTGCTTATTTTAGGCCTGAATGATTAGGTTGTGGATATACCCATTGTATTAACCTCCTAGGGGCTTGAAATACAATACTTTTATTTTTGACCAGGTTTCCTGTTTCCGTCTAATGGGAGTTAACTTACCACCTTGACTGATGATACTTGTGCCTTTCTCATTTCCCCAGACCCACTCTAGATACATAGTAGCCAGCTACAAATGACGAAGTAAAATCTCAAATGAAAAAGGAGGTCCACTGTGTTCTTCCCTGTCATTCAAATCTACATACAAGACTTGTTCTGACCCCTCCCCTGTGCTTCGGGGATGGTTACTATGGACAGGAACTTAAACATTTGGGCTTCACAAAACCCCCACCTGGAGCCCTCCGTGCACATAGGCTGGCCTTTGCCTGCCTCTCCACACTCAAGAATAGCTGGTTTTGTGTTCGTTTAGACTTCAGTTTTTAAATCCCACCCTTGCTCTTGAAATACTTTACTTTTTGTTAAGTGAAGAAGTGAGTGCGGTCGTCACACCCAGGCTGCTGTGGATGGGGCCCTGCAGGGGGTCCAGCCGGGGTCCAGCCTGGGAGATGATCCGCGAGGCGCCCAGATCCGCTGTGCTCGGCGCCCAGTGTGCAGGAGCCTTGGACCCGGCTCTCCACAGCTGGCTGTTAGGGGCCCTCAGCTGAAGTTCCGGATACCGGCTCTGTTTTCCGTTTGTGCTCACATGTCCTGTGTGCAAATTCTGAATGTAAAACTTCTTTCAGTACAGATTTTAATTCAGATTTAAGGTGATTTTTTGTTGCAGGAGGTAAAACTAAATCTGGGCCAGGCCTATGTTACAGGAAAGGCATACTCGAGAGTCCTTTGTAAAAAAAAAATAACTTGAACCGGCTAAAGGAAATCTATGATCCAGTTAGTAGGTGGTTTTCATTGCCATTCTCTGGTAAGAAAGCAATTGTACGACATACAGTGTCTCTTAAACCTCTCTTAAACCTTAGACAGACGGCTCCCGCCGGAACGTCGTAAGGACCGCGGACTCCGGTCAGGCGCTTGGCCGCGGGAATGCCATTCTCATGTGTGAATTGAGGGCCACGAGTTTGCAAATTTAGTTTCAAGGGCTAAAATGAAGAAAAGAGATTTCCCTAATGCAGTTTTATTCAATATTTTAGCAGGATTAAGTCCCTGGAGCTCCTTGTAATTTCAACTCCTGACATGCAGGGGAAAGCAGTTCTGATGGTGTTTCTCAGTTATTGCACACGTCCACTTGTCCTGAGTAGGAAACAAAAAGTAAAGTTCAGTTGCCTTGGTCATCTGCAACACCAGTTTTATGCTCGCTTCTTAGGTTTACTTTAGGACATGGTTTCTATTAGTCCTTCCATATATCGTTAAAGTTCGCCTGCTTGTGGTTCTATTTTTTACTACTTGAAAATCTTACAAAGTGTAAAAATTTTCCAACTGTAAGTATCTGCCTGTGAAAACACTGCAATTTCAGGACCTTCTATTTATGATTTAGCCTCCTGGGGAAATTAGAGTCTGGTCTACCAGGAAGACTCTTGTGTTTACGTTTTCTGGCCTCAGTCACATGGAAAAATGAGAAACTTTTTTTGTATCTATTCTTCTAGGAATAGTTTTTCTAGGAACATAAAATTGGAACCAAATTGGATGACAACAGAAACATGAAGGCCAACCGACGAGTCGACCTGGTTGAATGTCCTGCCTCTAAACCATATGGTTTAAAGAACCTAATCCACAAAGTTGATGTGAGCAGGATGTGGGTGTGTGTGTGTGTGGGGGGGATTTTTCTCCCTTGAATACTCGGTCATCTAAAGAGACAGTGTAATCTGTGTTTTACAAATGTGACAAATGGCAGACAGGTTTCCGGGCCTCACAGCTCAGTCAGGGACGTAGCAGGAGTCTCTGGGCAGCCTCTGACACGAAGCTCCATGTGCAAGCCTGTGTCTGTGGGCTGCGCACTGGTGCAGTCAAGTCCTTGTAAGCTGGGGGAACTCAGACATGTGTTCTGGGCGCCCTGGGTGCCATCAGTGCCACGTGTCGGAAGACCTCAGGTAAGCTCTAGAGAGCCAGGCTTGTGGAGCGTGTTCATTTCAGTAAGGGAGACAGGAGCAGGCACTGGGGGTCTGGGGGATGCAGGAACTCAGCATGGACTGCAGGTGCTCAGGGGGCGGAGACATGCATGAAAGGGGCATGTTGCGAGCTGGCCTTCAACCTCCCAATGAGAGCAGGCTTCGGGGACTTGTTACCGGGTCTTCCATTTGGCGGCCTTTCCTTTGCTTTAAGGGGCTGTCTTCAGTCAAGCCTTTCTCAGAGCTGACAGTGCCTGGTGATGTTTTTTCCCCAGGACTTTCCATCTTGTAATCTGTTTTGATGATGCCACCCTGAAGTTCATGTTTTTCCCATTTTATAGACATGAGAATAAGACCCGGACTGGGGTGTGGGGAGAGGTGAGTTCAGTGAAGTTCCGTGTTGCGCCCGCTGCCTGACTTCAGTGCTCAGTCAGTGTGAAGCGGTTTTGCTTCATTTCTGCTCCCCTCTCCTACCTCCTGGGTGGTTTTTTTTTTTTTTTTTGGATGGGGGCTGGAATATTTCATTCCAACTTTACCTTAAAATTTTAAACCATCAGAAGAGATACAGGAACATGTCATTAACAGCTATATGCTTCTTGCCTGGAATCACCAATTGTTAGAATTTGCCATATTTGTTCTTTTTTAAAATATGCACCATTTGATAGTTGTAGGAATCATCTTAACATGTATTTCCTAGGTCTAAGGGCCTTCTTCCTGACCACCATAGCCTTCCTAACCGCACCATAACATGCTTAAATTTGACATTGATCTGTTATAAAACGTTCACGTCATGTTCAAACTTGCCCTGTTATTTTGGTAATACACTTTTGTTTTTAAATCCAGTATCCCATGCAGGATCATGCATCTCATTGTTAGTCTTGATATAGAACATTTCTGAAACTTTTTTTTTAAAAGATTTATTAATTTATGCATTCAAGAGCTGGGGTACGGACCAGAGATGTGGGGGGTGAGAGGATTCACCAGAGACAGAGCGGGGAACAGAACAGGCAGATTGACTGAAATACACTGCTGAGGGGAGGAGCTGGCGAGACAGAAGAGGTCTGCTGCGCCATGTGGGTTGCTCCCTGGCTGACCAGGGATCGAACTTGTGCTGCAGAGGCTGTGGATTGCTTCATAGTGTGGTCTTAACCCCTTGCGCCACCAGGCAGGCCCCAGAAACTTTTTTCTTCAGTGAGATTTCAGGGAGTCTAGGCCTGCTCATAAGCAGACTTCCCATGTGTCTAGTTGTGTCCTTGTGATTGAGTTACAGGAATATCACATGGGGAAGTCAGTCTCTCCAGGAGGCCTATCTGTTTGTCCCGTTGTTGGTGATGGTAAGCAGAATGTGGCTCAGGTGGTATTCACCAGATGCCTGTTGTAAATGTCCTTTCTGCCCTTTATAATTAGCCATTGATAGTGTCAGCAACTTGAGAGTAAATTTTTTTTTCTTACGGGTTTTTAGCATCCATTAGAAGATTCTGAATCCATTATTACCAGATAGCTTTAAAGCATATGGAGATAGAAAACTTCACCTGTAATTACTATTAAGTGTTTGAAAGATAAGGCCTTTAAAAACACCACCACAGTGCCTTATGGGACCTCACTACCATTCCTTACATCCAGTATCCACATCTACATTCCCAGATTTGTCTCAAATGTTTGTCTGCAGTTGGTTTGCTCAAATATGTGTGAATCCAGACAAGGCCCCAGTTTGTGTTACCTGGTCCTCCCGGAACTGTTTAGCCTGGCTTCTGCCACTTCCTCCCTTTTGAATTTGGCTGCTGCTTCCTGGAGTTACATGTGTTCTTCTCTTCTGGTGTTTTCTGTAAGCTGGTGGGTAGAAAGGAGACTCAGGTGTTTTGTTTTGGAAGCCATCATGAGGCGCATATGTCTGCCTTTTATTTTTTTAAAGATTTATTTATTTATTCATGTAAGCACTGGGTACAGTCAGAGGAGCGGGAGGGTGAGAGAATTCACCAGAGCCAGAGCGGGGAACAGAACAGGCAGACTGATGAAGTACACTGCTGAGTGGAGCAGCGGGTGTGGGAGGAGAGGTCTGTCACACCATGTGGGACCCTCGCTGATGGCCGGGATCGAACCTGCGCTGCAGAGGCTGCGGGCAGCTTCATAGCCCAGTGCTCAACCACTGCACCACCAGGGGAGGCCCTATGTCTGCCTTTTAGAGAGAAGCTTCGTCCTCGTGGTGCTGGTGTTATCACCCTCACACTTCCTGCCTAGGTGGCCCGTCACTCCACCTCGTGCTCTAGCATCAGCTATAGTCTTTGCCTGATTCATTGTCCACTGGGGGTTGCAGAAAGTGAGTTTCTAACTTATTTTTTCTGTATGGATTAGTTACATTTTTTTTTCCCTAAGATTTATTTCTACTTTTTAAATATATATCTTATGGAAATTGTTGTGCAAGGAAACGGTCTTCATCTTCCCAGGGGATGTTTCTAGATGCCCTCAGCGATCCTCTCAACTGTCTCACCTGTAAGCTGGGGGTCATTGTGCCCACCTCTTGAAGTTTTGTGAAGCTTAGGTGAGTTGGTACAGTAGTGTAAAAATGGTGCCCAGTACTAACTAGTGTTGGTAAATGCTCGTTGTTAAGTGACTTTTTGGCTGGGAGGGAACATTTAACTCGGGTGTAGTGGGGAGGGCAGGTGGGAGAGGGCGGCTCCAAGCTGACATGTTCAGGCTGGGACAGCGCACTCTCCTTGCACTGCTTGCAAGGAGGTGCTTGTCCGAGGAAGAGCCGTGCAGCTCTCCACATTGGGAAGTGGTGCCCGCTGCCAGGATACGTGGAAGGCGCTGGAAATGGGTTGACTGCCGAGAAGGGAAGGGCCCCCCCTTAAGCTGTGCGGGAAGGACGAGGGGTTGCGCCACATAATCTTTGTACATTCTCAAGACCCACCAAGGTGTGCAGCTGGACACAGGGTGTTCTTGCCTAGTTGGATTAGGTGTTTATCCATACCCTCAGTTAGAGCTTTTTGAGGTTGCTGGTCACTTGGGTAGAGGAAATGGTCACCTCCTTGACTTTAATCAGCCATTTCTTACTGCTTGAGAAAAACCATTGTGCGGGATATTGGATTTATTTATTTAGCCGACATTTCATCCTGCAGTGTGCAGGACTCCAGACACAGACCACATCAGTGAACAACACAAACCCCTGCCCTCTGGTAGTGAGGAGATTGAAAAGCAGGTGTTAGTGTATTAGAAGATTTTGAGTGCTCTGAAAAAGAAAACTGGATAAGGGGAGGTTGAGATGTTTAGGGGAAGTTGCTTTCAAGTAAAGACATTAGTGAGAGGCGAGCACTGCGGGGTGCACAGTGTGCCAGTGCAGGAAACCGCCCCTGTGGCAGCCTAGAGGCATACTGGGTGCGCTGTGAGTGAAGGTGACTGCCATGGGGTCATTAACACCCTTTAATGGGCTGAGGCTGGGACAGGTCGAGAGGTTAGGGTAGTTTCTGGAAGACACAGGTGGTGATTTGGACCAGGCGCTAGACACTGGGATGGTAAGTGGTCTGATACTGGGATTTTTTTTTTCTTTTTGAGCTTGAGTCAACAGACTTTACTGGTGGATGGATTGTGTGTGGGTTGAGAGGGAAAGTGAGCAGTCAAGGATGATTGATAATTTTGGCCTGAGGAGTAGTGAGGATGATGTTGCCATTTCTGAGCTGTAGAGTAGGATGAGGTGAGTGAGTGAAGCAGGTGGACCCAATTCTTCACACTCCATACACTTCATGCAGTAAGGTCCGTCCCATTGAGTCCAGTGTGAACTCCTGCCTCTGGGGTCACCCAGGGGATTCTTTCAGTGT
The DNA here is from genome assembly GCF_964194135.1 of Talpa europaea. Classification (NCBI taxonomy): domain Eukaryota; kingdom Metazoa; phylum Chordata; class Mammalia; order Eulipotyphla; family Talpidae; genus Talpa; species Talpa europaea. Next base: position 140,841,244 of record NC_140070.1, read on the forward strand.
AATGCCTTAAAGGGGTGGCACTGGCAGGTGTAGGAAGATTGGCTCAGACCAAGATGTGGCTCCTGGAAACAAAGTCATGTGCAGAGTAGCTGCTGAGCATTAACTTTCATTTTCTGGAGGAAAATCTGGCTAAGAAGAAAGAATGCAGGCAAGGCCTGCCCTTGGAAGGTAAGAACCGAGTGCACCTGGTCTCAGAGCTGTGACAGCTCAAGCCTTTTGTGCTTTAGCCACGCCTGGGGCTTTTGTTTCGAGTCTCTTCATTTTCTCCGTAAATAACATCCCGTTCACGTACGAGGATTCATAAATCTTCCACTCGGGTTTTGCCCCGTGTGCTGTTCTCGCAATCTGTTTCGTTAGCATCTGTTACAAGTCCAGCTCCGGGGTCTCTCCAAGCACACGTTTTTAAACATTGATTTTGAGCGGGCTTTTGCTAATACTGTTAATTTTTTTTAGTGCAGAGACCTTTTCATCAGAGGTGGTGTTGCTTGGCGACCGGGACAGGCGCCCTGTGGACAGGCAGTGCACACTCCGACATCAGCACAGACAGCCGGACGCCCTGGGCCAGCGGCGCTGCGGGAGACCCACGCCGCTCACGCTTAGCCGGGGTTGTCACAGAGCCAGGCACATGGTCCCCGTGAGGTGTCAGGACTGGGGTGATGTCAGGTGGTTTTCACCTCCAGTCTTCACTCACTCACCTCCACGGGCCAGACTTTTACACGCCAATAAGCTGCTCCTCTTGACTGCTTCCCCAGAGCCCACCCCAGTGTGCCGTCGGGTGACGTGTGTCGTGGTCACTGCTGCTCTGTTATTTCATTTTTCTCAAAAATAGGTGATTGGCGATTGCTCCATATATTTAATCTAGTACCAACATAAAAGTTGAAGGCAGCGGTAATTGCCAAGTTGTCCCCATATCGAAAAGCTCTTGAGACTTAACAGAAGAAGAACACACATTGTTGTGAGCGAGACTTATGTGCTGGTAGGATCAGGTTGAAATGGGTGTAGCTTAGGGCATGTGGTATGTGGATGAGATGATGAATGTGACAACCTGTGAACTTTTTCTAGTTGACTGAGGTTTCATTTGGGGGAAAAAAGGTTTATTTACATGGGAAACCATTCCTATCCCTCCACACCCCCAAATGTGAAACTGCTGGAAGTGGAGTGGTCTGGCTGGCGAGGGGCTGCTGGAGGGCCCTGTCTGCCCCGCTCCCCCTGCTGTACACAGGGCTGGGAATCCTTAGAATTAGTCTGAACGCCCTGTGAGGTCAGTCAGTGGGTCACACGTTTCTTAGATACTTTCAAAAGCTTGAAGAGTCGAGACTGTATGTATAATAGAAACATCTTGTCAGAGGCTCCCTACAGGTCTAAGGGGCTGTTTGTTATGTGACATGATTACACAGTGTTGTCCTCAGCACCACGTGATTTAAAATCGTCTGGAATTGTATCGGTTGTACTGGGAACGCTTCTCAGTGTCATGGATGCACCATCATCCTGTCCGTGAGGCACATGGAGGGTAAGCAGGCTCAGGGAGGGCTTGCCCGCACACGCGCGCTCCGCTGTGAGCACTGGTGACTGCTTCACTGGTGGAACTTGCTTCACTGGACCGCGAACAAAGATGACAAGTGGCTTTTCACACCACGTGTAGGATCGTTTATCAGTTTAGCTGTTTGCATTTTACTTAAACGATGTAAACAGGAGCTATAATAGCTATGAAGTGTCTCATTAATGAGTCTTCTAAAATGTTTTCTGTCTGTTGAACGCATCGCCTTACTCTCTTGTCCCCAAGTAGCGGAGGCCCTGGATGTGCCCGGTGCAGTCGGCAGCTTCATGAGCGCAGAACTGACACCGAGACTTCAGCCTGTACAGCGGTGGAAGGCAGAGTGACGTTTTATTGCTTGTCCCCCATTTCTCATTTAAGAGAAATGGTGCCGTGCTCCATCCTAGCCATCGAGACCTGGGTGGCGGTTTCCTTCTACAAACCAGACAATTGGGACTGATAGAGAATGTTGGAAGTGTCAGGACTTGGACCCTAGCCTGCGTCCTTGACCTTGCCACCTATCCCTGTACGTTTGGGGAGGTGTTTGTGCCCCAGGCCCTGGAATCACTAGCTGGTGGGGTGGTATTAGGCATTGAATCGGAACAGGAGCTGGACAACTGCGGGCTGGGTCTCTTCAGATGGCTCTTTGAGTGTGTGGTTTAAAAATCTGCTCCCAAGCTGAACGTGCCGTGTCGGGTCACGTTCAGAGTCTGTGTGCTCTGCCCTGGTTGACACTTGCCCCCTCGTCTTGGGACTTGGCACCTTCGTGGCTTTAGGGACTGCTTTCCCGTTTTCTGTTTGATTTTTGTGATAGGTGACTTTCTTTTCAGCCAGAGACCCCATACATCTGGGCTTTACTGCTTGTCTTGATTAATTTCCTAGTTTGGAAGATGAATTAATGGCTATTTTAGATAATTGAAGAAAGACATTGGATCTGGCCACTGACCGTCATTCTGATTTTATTACCAGAAGGCGTTTCATAGCGGGTTACAGTTAGGTCTCACCTGTCTCCCTCTTCCTGGCTGCTCAGATGCAGCCCGTGATCATGTGTACTTCTATATTTGGATTAATTCTTAAGTTGTAATTTAGTTCATGTGGGCACTTGGAACCTGTACCAAAATTGTGTTCTAATTTGGTGCAAAACTCAAAATACTCTATGAGAAGGGATCTAGCCCTCTCCTTTCAGAACACCTTGTGAGAGTTGGTCAGATCTGCCTCTTGCCACTAGGGGACCATTTCCTTAGGAATTCTGCAAATACTAGTCTCATTGGGGAAATACTTCTATCAAGGCATGAACTCATAATTACTTCGCCTATTTTATTGCTTGTCCCACATTGCTCATTTAAGAGCTGGACCTGACCCATGAACCATCTTAGTTCTGGAAATGTGAAGCCTGAATTAAAAGCTTCATTTTAATAGATATTCTTTTCATGTGTCTTCTTCCAAAAAAATAAAGACAGTCTGGCCAGTGATCATTTTCTTTCTGATGGTAGAAATGTTTACTGCTTGAAAGGAAAGCAAAAATATGTAAAACTTAGTATCTTATTTGAAATCATTTTAGGAGAAAGATTGAATTCGAGACTTTGACAATTTCTGTTTATCTGCATTGTTTTTTTAGGATTTTATGTCTCTTGTCTCCAAACTAAATTGACCTGTTTTTGGTTTTGTTTTTCCTTTTCCAGTCTACCAGGTGCTGGTCCCTGGATGTTTTTTGTTCAAATTGGAAAAATCTTATACCTGCCCACAGACTGCTACGGTGTCCAGTGAGAAGGGACCTGTGGACAATGGCTCTTGAAGGGTCTGAGCAGGTGTTGGGCCCCTCCTGTGCAGAGATCTCGTCTCTGGCTCTGCTGTCCTGGAGAAGTGAGCGTTAGACTCAGCCTGGGAATCTCAGCCTGTCTGTGCACTCACCAGGGCGCAGAACATGCCTTAGGTCTGATGTCCATTAATCCTATTTGGCAGAGAGAATGTGACTGATGTGAAAAGTGCCGCCTAGAGGTTAAGGAGGAACGTGCTTGTTTTGGTTCTGGACATTTATTTCTCTGAATGAACAAAAAAGCGCTGCAGCAGACTCCCCAACATGCAGCCCCGCATCACCTCCCCTCCAGTAAAACCAGGAACACTGCGCCTGTTTGTTCCTTCATGGGGAACCACATGTCAGCTCCTGCCAGTGAGTAGAGTGACACCTGTGGCCCTCTGATTAGCACGCCAGCCTTCTCTGTATAAGTTGGAAGGAGGCGAGAGGTGGCTTGGGTGTGGATGGCAGGACAGCTCCATTGAAGACAGAATTTTATAGCTTCCAACCACAGTTTTTATTGTAATAAAGAACCTGACCCTTATACTGAACATTAAAGGCATTAAACATTTTAGATCCTTAAGGTTTATTGGTCATCTGATTAGATTGTTAAAAAATATAGGTGTTTCTTCCTAAATAATGTCCAAATATTTCTTTAAAAACTTGAAAATTTTGGGGTGTGGGAGAGTGGTCATGGGTCACGGTCATGTGACCATCGTCAGGACCAGCAGGTGTGAAGTGATACCCATTCTAACCTCTAATGGACCACATAGGTGCTTGCTGGGCATTTTTATTGGTGCCAGTCATGGGCACTGGCTTTTAGGAGGAAGGGTTAGAGTCAGTGTCTTAGTAGAATCATGGCAGTGCGATCAGCTTAGACTAGGCCTTCCACCTGGGGATCCCTGTGGTTAGGCCTTCGTAGCCTAGTTTGGGGCATTCCCCTCAGCCATTATCCCCACTCCTGTCCTTGCCAGTGGAAGGTATATTTTTCAATCTCTTAGTATTAAGTATTGTCTATTTTGGACAGTTTTGAGGAGAGGTAATTTTAGGATCATAGGACTTAAGTTTGCTTCTGATATTTAAAGGAAAATGCCTAGATTCATCAAAAAACATCTGCTTTACGAAGCATAGAAAAACATTTCACTTGGAGGCTGCCTTAGCACAAAAGAAAAAAAATCACTTCAAGAGTTAACGTGTGGAAGGCACTCAGTTGAATAATAAAGTCTTTTTTCCTATTGCTCTTTCAGCTGCAATTATAATTAACTTAGAAGTTTTAGAATGTGTCTTTTTTCCAGGAGAAAAACCATCAAATTCCTAAGCTCAATTTTAGGTAAATTTTTGTAGTGATTTTCTTAATGCAGAATTAAATATATCTGATTGACTCGTTGAAGATGATTTGTTATCCGGGGGGTGACATACATGTTTCATTGAGGTCTGGGGGACTGAACAAGCAAATGGTTTTTCAGTCTTCCAGAAAACTTTTTCTCCTCCCTCCTCGTGTTGCTTTCTCTGCCTTTCAACATGAAGCCTTGAAGGAAGACATACCCAGCACACCACCCCGAGCCGGCACCTTCACTGTCTCGGTCCTGGCTACCTTGTGCTGAAGGTGCCGCTTCCCTTCCGCGCGGGAGTCATCCGGCGGTTTCTGGGTCACTGCACACTGACCAGCACAGGATGCTTCTCCGCCTGCGGCTCGGGGAAACTTCCTGGCAGTAGATCTGGCGCAGACTAAGCCATGACTGGCTTTCTGTTCGGGGGCAGGTGATAACTCCGGCGACCGCCACCCCCCGGCTCCGCCTGGACCCTACCTGACCATAAAGTGCGTCACCCTCGCGACTCACGGCATTTGGAGGTTCACTGTGGCACCTGCATTCTAAGTAATGCGTGTCATTCCCCCTTTAAGGTGCTGCAGCGTCGCGGCACCTGCCCTCTGGAACAAGCACAGTAACCAGACGGGCGGGGCCGTGGCGGGCAGTTCTCAGTGCCAGGAAGGCTGAGCTGGGAGGGGGGTGAACTTTTGTTCTCAGTCCAAAGTGAGGACTATTTTCACAGACTTTTCAGTATCAGCCGTGACAGTATAGTTTCCCCTTCCCTGTGGAACCCAAGTATGTTTTAACATTCTGTTTTCTCTTTATAAAGAATGTCTTGTTGCGCCGTTTTGCTCGACTGAACGTTTCCTCATCTCCTGGTGAGACCATCCTCTAATTCAATCTTTGTCTTTTGTCTTTGCTGCCTTGCAGGGTTGGTACAGTAGGCTTCACTAGACTTAGCGGCCACTCAGAATTTCTCCTCCAACACCTGAGTAAATGCTGATGGTCTTGTGGAGATGGATTAAGAGTACGAGCTAAGTTCTCAATCTCAATTAAGAAGCGGAGGAAAATTTAAACTGTCTCCTTCAAAGTTTATCACAGCCAGCACCATCAAGACAGCAAACCAAAGGACAAAGACTTGACCTGCGTGTCACTCTGTGTAGTCCCGCTCACGTGTGGTTTACAGACTGACTGAGGTCACTAGGAGTAAATAAAAGGTGGACCCTTCTGTCATTGGACGCTTTTGTTCACAAAGTTACCAAAATGAGGGCTGTGCTGGAGACAGCAGACATTGCCATAGTGGCCCTGTATTTCATCCTGGTCATGTGCATTGGGTTTTTTGCCATGTGGAAGTCTAACAGAAGCACCGTGAGCGGATACTTCCTGGCGGGGCGCTCTATGACCTGGGTCGCGATCGGTGCCTCTCTGTTTGTGAGCAATATTGGGAGTGAGCACTTCATTGGGCTGGCAGGATCTGGAGCTGCGAGTGGATTTGCAGTGGGCGCCTGGGAGTTCAATGCCTTGCTGCTTTTGCAACTTCTGGGCTGGGTCTTCATCCCGATTTACATCCGCTCGGGGGTGTACACCATGCCCGAGTACTTGTCCAAGCGGTTTGGCGGCCATAGGATTCAGGTCTATTTCGCCGCCTTGTCTCTGCTTCTCTATATCTTCACCAAGCTCTCCGTGGATCTGTACTCGGGTGCCCTCTTCATCCAGGAGTCTTTGGGTTGGGATCTGTATGTGTCTGTCATCCTGCTCATTGGCATGACCGCTTTGCTGACCGTCACCGGAGGCCTCGTGGCAGTGATCTACACAGACACCCTGCAGGCCCTGCTCATGATCGTGGGTGCGCTCACCCTGATGGTTATTAGCATGATGGAGATTGGTGGGTTTGAGGAAGTGAAGAGAAGGTACATGTTGGCCTCACCCAATGTCACATCCATCTTGTTGACATACAACCTTTCCAACACAAATTCTTGTAACGTCCACCCTAAGAAAGACGCGCTGAAGATGTTGCGGAATCCAACAGACGAAGATGTCCCCTGGCCAGGGTTTGTCCTGGGGCAGACCCCAGCCTCGGTGTGGTACTGGTGTGCCGACCAAGTGATCGTGCAGAGGGTCCTCGCGGCTAAAAACATCGCCCACGCCAAGGGCTCCACGCTGATGGCTGGCTTCCTGAAGCTCCTGCCCATGTTCATCATCGTGGTCCCGGGGATGATTTCCCGGATTCTGTTCACCGACGACTTAGCGTGCATCAACCCAGAGCACTGCCTGAGGGTGTGCGGCAGCAGAGCCGGCTGCTCCAACATTGCCTACCCGCGCCTGGTAATGAAGCTGGTCCCTGTAGGCCTCCGGGGCCTGATGATGGCAGTGATGATTGCGGCGCTGATGAGCGACTTGGACTCTATCTTTAATAGTGCCAGCACCATATTCACCCTGGATGTGTACAAACTCATCCGCAAGAGCGCGAGCTCCCGGGAGCTGATGATCGTGGGGAGGATATTTGTGGCTTTCATGGTGGTGATCAGCATCGCGTGGGTGCCGATCATTGTGGAGACGCAAAGGGGCCAGATGTACCTGTACATCCAGGAGGTGGCGGACTACCTGACGCCTCCCGTGGCGGCCCTGTTCCTCCTGGCGATTTTCTGGAAGCGCTGCAACGAGCAGGGGGCTTTCTACGGTGGGATGGCCGGCTTCGTCCTTGGAGCCGTCCGCTTGACCCTGGCCTTTGCCTACCGTGCCCCAGAGTGTGACCAGCCCGACAACAGGCCAGGTTTCATCAAAGATGTCCACTACATGTACGTGGCCACGGCGCTGTTCTGGATCACGGGGCTCATCACTGTGGTGGTGAGCCTGCTCACGCCACCCCCGACGAAGGAGCAGATCCGCACCACCACCTTCTGGTCTAAGAAGAGCCTGGTGGTGAAGGAGAGCTGCTCCCCGAAGGACGAGCCGTACAAAATGCAGGAGAAGAGCATCCTGAGGGGCAGTGAGAACAGCGAGGCCGTCAACCACGTCATCCCCAACGGGAAGTCTGAGGACAGCCTCAAGGGCCTGCAGCCCGAGGACGTCAACCTGCTGGTGACCTGCAGAGAGGAGGGCGGCGCCCTGGCCTCCGTGGGCCACTCCGAGGCGGAGACTCCGGTGGACGCGTACTCCAACGGGCAGGCGGCCCTCATGGGCGAGAGGGAGAGGAAGAAGGAGGCGGAGGACGGAAGCCGCTACTGGAAGTTCATAGACTGGTTCTGTGGCTTTAAAAGCAAGAGCCTCAGCAAGCGGAGTCTCAGAGACCTGGTGGAGGAGGAGGCTGTGTGTTTACAGATGTTGGAAGAGCCGCCGCGAGTGAAGCTAATACTAAATATTGGACTTTTTGCTGTGTGTTCCCTTGGAATTTTCATGTTTGTTTATTTTTCCTTATGAACTTTGAAGGATACAATGAGACATTAACTTAAGAACATAACTGGTTTTTTGGGGGGGATCCTTATGTAACTGTTGCATCTCTCAGGCATTGTTTACGCTGTAGGTTTTAGCCAAATTTTACTTAGCTGAAAATCATTTTTTTTGCAAGACTTTATTTTCCCAGAGGTGGATGAAAGTCAATTTTCAACCTAAGTGAAGCAAACTTGTTTATCAGACTGAATTGTGCAAATGTCGTTTAAAATTTGCCATACCAAAGTCAGGAGAGACCAGTTGTTCTCACAGGACCCTCAGAGCAGCGCAGCCCTACGGCCACCCATAAGGTGGGCCTGTCTGCCTGGCCAGGCCTCGTGGGCCTTCTGAGGCGGAGGACCCGCTCGCCTCACAGTCTTCCCTCCGTCCCTGTCAACCCCACCGCCGCTGCCATGAGAACAGCAGCAGGAGCCTGAATTAGCTAGTCCGTGTCGCGTCCGTGCGGGGACTGAAAACCCATGTGTGTGGGTGCTCGTCTGGGGACAGGTCGGCTGGTGCCGGGCTCCCCCGGCTGTGGGAGGACGACTTCCTGTGGTTGCTCTGCCTCCGGCGCGGGGGTGCTGGGCGGAGGTGGTGCCCGTTCTAGTTTGCTTTCCTGGTTGGAGATTTGAGGGGACCATGTTCTGTCTTTAAAGTTACCTGTCATGACTGTGTTGTTCACTGACTTTGGGGGAGAAAATGAAGTGAGCATTGCTGATGACCCCCACACTTTTGGACCAAGTTAAGGTTGTCGATGTAGTTGAGGATTGGCAGCCCAAGCAGTGTTTGCTCACTTTCCTGAGGCTTCATGACTTCCCAGCGTCCCTCCTGTCACTTGGTCACATTCTTGACCAGCCCGGTGCTTCTCAGGGTTCCACTTGGAAGACATGCCCAGAAATTCCGAGAAAAGTTGGCACAGCCCACGTGCTGGCCTCGCACTTGATGAGCCCACGGTGCATTGAGGTTGAATTTTCAGAGGGAGGATTTCATTGAGACCATAGTGTATCCTTGATAAGATTTTTTCCTGATTCGCTTTTTCCCAAGATGTGCCACCGATCGTGGCCTCTGTTCTTGTTGAGAACGTTGCAGTGACCAGAGCTGCAGGGTGCCCTGCACACCAGCCTTCACTGACACGCCCCAGCCGGCGGGCTTGACCCTGGGCGGTCCCCGCACCCTGCACTAGAGGGGTGGTGTGCTCCAAAGGGCCACGCGCAGGGACTGGCCCCCAGGTTGGTCTGTCAGGGGGTGTGCAGGCCCCGTGCATGTCAGACGTGGGGCCTCCGCCTTGGGGGCTGCTGCCCTCTTGTCGCTTCCCTGGGTGGGAATCTCTCTTTTCAGGCTGATTCCTCTTCCTGGGGGCCAGGTACAGGAGGTCCAGAGGCTCTGCAGCTCGGTGTGGGGGTGTGCGGACGCTGTCCTGCCACCCTCAGGTAGAGGGAGGGCGCTAACTGTGTATCTACTTTCTTTGACTTTGTTTCCTGTATTTGCTGATACTTTTTAAATTGCATGATTTTACTAAGCTTGTATTGTTTAGGGAACAACATTACTTTTTTTTAAGATACTTTTGTAGATTTTGAATCAAAACAGTCCTAATGACTTTACATTTTTTGTATTCTATACACTAGTGTCACTATGACGGACTCGATGCGTCCAAAGCTGATTTTAGAGATTTTCAGGTAGCATAATGTCTTCCCATCGCCAGGAGACTTTCTGGTGGACTGAGTCTGTAGGTGAAAAAATAATTCATGTATGAGTAGCATGATTTCTGAGCAATTAGAGTGCCTTGTAGAATTTTTTCTCAGCTTACTTTCTTAAGGTTTATAGCCTGGGGGCCAAATAAACTGGGACCATTCTTTTCTTGTCTGGAGGCTGTGAAACCGCGAAAAGAGCAGGGTCACCAAGTCCGTTTCGAAGAACAGAAAACCGTAAGTCCACAGCTGGACTCACGCTTTGTTCTCCTCTGTTCTCAAAGGAACTATTCTCCTGTTGAGACAACCTTCTGGTGTTTGGGGAAATAATAGGATCTTAGGTTTTTCAACTTGGCATTAAGTTGTAGAAATTTAAAGTATTTTCTTTTTTTTGACTCTGAACACATCGGCAGTGAGGATACACAAACTGAGCAGCCTTCCTCCCCCTGCTGTTTACAGCATAAATGAATTGGGGGTCTTGATGAGGGGTCCTCCACCCCTTTTTTAATATTGAGTCCTAATAGTTTGGAGTATTAGGGTCCCCCTGCCTTCTCTCTGCTGTTGTCTTAGTACACTTCATACAGCACATCCCGTGTGTCTGCGCGTGTGTATATAGCAGTAGGTCAAGTGTAGAGAACTGATGTCTGTAAATAAGGAATGACTATTAGAATATCTGTTAGGATTGTTTATTCTTGCCAGTACGCGCATCACTTGATTTAGATTGACGTCCCTGAAGCTTGCCCGTCTTATTGCTTCCCAGTAATATGTTATGCGCTCGAATAAGTTTGTGAATTGCTGATTGCAGCGTCATTTCAGGGGACCATTTTTCAGTCTGTTTCATTAGAGTGATTGCTGATGGGAAGATACATGGTCTGTCTTAAGCTCGCAAGATGTTGGTGCTTGAACCAAACAGGGTCCTGTGTGATGACCTTATCTCAGACAGCAAAGTGTGTGTGTTTTTGTCCTGTCTCAAGCTAAGGGTCAGAACCGACCAGGAGTGATAGTGACTGATCAGTGAGGACACTGGACTTCTGAGGCGGAGAAAAACACCCTGTCTCTTTTGCTAATGCTATCCTCCATTCTTCGGCTTTTATCCTCTCTGGCAACCTGAGTCTCGAGATTTGATGAGAAGAACTTACTACTGTGGTGTGCAGGGTGATTCGCGGGACCGCTGATTTCCCTGTTAGTCCAAGACGGTTCTGCCTCCCCGGGTTAGTAAGTCGCTTCTCAAACAGCGGAGCCAGTCTTTCTCCTCCAGTCTCTCTTCTGGTGAGGGTGTCATCTTCTCTTCATTGGAGGAGCATCGAGCAGTAGCGGTGGTGCTGTGGCCTTCGGCTTACACCCAGCCACTCTGCTCTCCCTGGGTTTCCTTTTCTCTTGACTCAGAGCATCCATTGTCCTGTTGCGCAGAGAGGCCTGGGCCAGGCCCTGCCCGAGCTCCTAGGGCCGACATGACACCTGGTGCCACGAGCAGGGACTCGTTGCTCCTGAGCTTCCCAAGATTGAACACTTGTGCGGGAAGCGGGTTCCTCTGTTCCCTGGCCTGAGGCTGGCAGGAGTGGGTCTGAGAAATCCAGTCCAGGGCTGTCGGCGTCCTCGCGGCTCTGCCTTCCCAGCCCCCCGGCTGCTTGAGCTCAGCGTAGTGTCTTCCGCTCCCTCCTCTCCGAGAGCATTTCCGGGAGCCGATGGGTGTTCTCACACTGGCCAGCCCATGGACGGCTCTGTAACGCTTGGCCGTATCTGACTTGTTTGCTTTCCTTACACTTCGTGGCCCCTGTGGCTTCCCCGAGGTGTGAAGGCTGGAAGGAGGTGTGGTATCTCGAGTGGCACCCACTGTCTCACCTCTGGGTTGAGACGTATGAAGACCATTCCTGTTAAATTTTGTTACTTGCCAGGACAGAATTTTCCTAAGAAGTAAGAAAAACTATGAAATGAGCTGCTGAGAAGGATCTCGGCGATACAGACTCAAGTTGGTAAAGGACAAACATTAGCTTAGAGTCGAAGAGGTGGAATCCTCGTCATTGAATTCTAGAACCAGAGGCACCTTGGTGATCAACTAGTTTCAGGCCCTCCCCATGGAGAATCCAGTACCAGTAAGAGCAAGCCAGGGCAATCCTGGCTTGGTGTTCATTATTGTCAAGTGTGAATTTGTTAACACAATTGAAATTAAAATGAATGATTTGATAAAAGATGCTTTAGTGGGAAAAATGGCTTTTAGGTTTCAGTATTAAGATTTCTTGTCAGCTAGGTGTTAAATTGCCTGTCTCTTCCATGTGGACATGAGCTGAGGGGACCTTACAGACCTGGCCTGTTCCCACTCGAGTGTGCGCCCACTTGCTGTTCAGAGACACTGGTCTTTGCCATTGCCTCTTCGCACCTTGCTTAAATCTTCACCTGGTTTCTCAACAGTCATCAGGTTTCTGTTTCGATCTTTTGTCAGCCTAGTTCACTTTTTTAGGCTTATTGCCACGGTGTGCAAAAGTGCAGCTTTGTCCCAGTTGTAAAGACATGGATCCAAATAATGATTCATTAAATGTAGTTATGTTTAAATATGTTACGATTCCACTAGCTTCAACTGTTAATTCTCAAGAATGATTTTTTCAGACTTTGTGTTCACTAATAATAAAAGCCCTAATAATTCAGTAGTATTTTATTCTGAAAACTTTTTCAAAAAGTAGGGGGGCAGCATTATTGAAAATTCATATGCGTCCCTTTGAAGTGACGGTCTGGCGATGCAAAAGGACTGGCGTGAGCTTTGATGCCAAAAAGCCTTGTTCTTGAAGGGAAGGTACAGAGCTGGACTAGCCATTTGGCATATAGGGAAGCCCTTCTCTTCCCAGTAAGTGTGAAGCTGGGTTGACATGGGAGTAACGTTTGCTCACACTCGGAGGCGCAGCTCCGCTCTTCCATTAAAGTCACGTCTCTTTAACCTGGTAGCAGTTGTCAGACCCTCCCCTCTGTTGAAAGGCTGGTGCTCAGCTGCTTTGACTTGTAGAACAGAATTTAGTTAGGATTCAGCTCTTGAGGCCCACCCCACTAGTCACGCAGTCATGTGTATTTATATAAACTTCTGTCTTCAGTTCTGGGAATAGGCTTCAAACTACTGATTTCGCTTTTAAAGAAATGTTGTGGGACTCGATGTAATTTATGTTCCTGTTTCTGTCGCAATTCCTTTATAAAAGATAAGGATTTAATTTTCTGTTTTGGGTTAGGTGCCCATTTATCTGGTAACCAACAGCCTTAGCCATTGGCACATTGTCCCTGTAAACAAGGAGGTTTGTTGTATCTTGTGTCTTTGCTCATCTCACGCACTTTACTTCTAGGAGAGGACCACAGCCTGAGGCTGTTGACTTAAGCCAGCGGCCTCACTGTGTGCAGTGTCTTCTGGGTCTGCTCTGGTTACTCCGATTCTTAGCATGTTTGAAGAGCATGATGCTAGACTAATAAGCAGCCGAGATCAAGGCAAGACAAAGCACAGTGGGTCTCAGCTTATTCTCAGTGGGAGCAGTGGCTGTGCTGTCCTCAGACAGCATATACTATGACCTCGCCCGTGATAATGACCCCCACCCCCACTCCAGTGGAAGATAGTTGATGGTTGGTGAACTCTGTCAACAAGGAAAATACATATTTCAGTGATTTTGGCCACCGCACAAGTTTGGCAGTAAGTAATCACAGTCTTAGTGAAGACTTGTATTCATCGTGGTCAATCCACCTTGAGCCCTAGTGCTGCTGGATAAAGGAGTATTTGCTTTGTTTTTATTGCCTTTGGACAGACCTGGATGGTTTCTTTTTTTAAAAAAATATATCATTGTATTCTAGACATAACCTGTTAGTGGAATATTCTTTAATAACACTTTTTTATTAAAATAGTTGGAAATTAAACCTTAAGCTCTTTGCTATCATTGAAGTTCCAAGTGGGCAAAGGCCATTATCTAAGGGTATTGCATAATATAATCAACTTCTGAATTTGTGTTTTGATTAGTGCCTTCTGGTCGCCAATATTGACTCTGCTAGTTTACACACCTTTCCCTTTCTTGATAGAAAGTTCTTGTTACAATTCCTCTTTTTAAATTTTGTTATAACGTAGTAAAGGAAAGAAAAATACATTTATATTTACATACTTTATATGCAGCTTTTATTTAGTTTCAAGGAAACCAAGTAGCTCTAATTCGTGTTACAGCTCATGGTATTTATTCATCTGTATTTGTTTCTTTTATATCCTTAATTAAAAATATGAAGTCACTTACATTAATGCGAGTGAGTGTATTTTAGCTATATTGTTTTTTCAGTGTAGGTTTGGCAGGTGTGTCAGAACATGTATGTGACCACAGTGTCATATTCTATGATGGGGACAAAGCGTGACGGTCCACAGAAAGCACAAGCTCACCTTCACACGCGTGTCTCTCTCCACATGTAGAAAGCACAAGGCGAGCGTGTTCTCAGCCTCCCACAAGTGCTGGTCCTGAGGCCGGCGGGGTTCATCTGGGGAAGTGTTGGGAGGAGGGCCGTGGCATTGAGGGCCCTGGGCAACAGGGTGTCTTCGTTGCGGGTCCTCGGTGGCAGTGACTCGGTGTAACAGCCTGAGCAAGGTTGTGCGGCCACGGCGGAGAGAATATGGATGTCATGAATGCTGCAGTTAGATTAGGGGGACTACTAGCTAAAAAGGGGTTTGTGGGCGCTTTCCTACAAAGTAGAACCAAAAACACAGGGGACAGACTTCTAGGTACTTAGTGGTTGCAACAGTCTAGAAATTTCTGCTTTAAGCTGTAGAGCCGTTGGAGTTGTTAATATTACATTTTAATCTGAAATCCTTTTGGCTTTGCCTCTTGCCGGCTGCGCCCCGAACATGGATGTGTTCTGCATGCTGACTTGTCTGTACTTTCTGTGCGGGTTGGTTTGAGAGATGACGGGGTGTTTTTCCACGTACTTGACTGTAATTTTTAATGGCGCAGTATTTGATCCAGGGGTTCCCGACATTCTGAGACAAATCTGCCCAATGAGCTATTTTGCTTTTTCATAGTAGTTATGAGAGTCCTAAGGGATTCCTCACCCCCACCTGTGGGTCTCATTACCACTTCGAGACTAGGTGGAATCTGTGAGTGTGCAAAAGAGGAAAATAACTTTTCTCCCACTCAGCATTGCCCTACCTCACCCCTCATTTCCTCTCTTCAACCAGTCCCGATTCAGCAAGAATGAATGAATGAATATGCCTTTGTCTCGCGTTTTGTCCAAGTCAGAAGGGAGAACTTGCAGGATGAGAGCAGGGGCTCCCGGGTACACACTCCCCTTCTCTCGTTTGTCTTCTCAGCTCTCATCACATGTGGAATGAAGATCCACGAAGCGTGTTTGAGGAGCGTGGGCTTGAACGCTTGGAGGGAATAGCCTCCCTACCCCCAACCCCCTTAGGCAACTAGCAAAAGTGTTAGGAGGTGACCCACCCGGCAAGGGAGGAGGCGCCCGAGGGCTGGCGGGCAGGGGGAGACTGGATGCGGCTCTGGCTGAGCAGCCTGTGACGAGGCAAAGCAGCTACAGCCTGTCAGTCCTGCGTGGTGTATGTTCTGTACCTTTAACTGTTGTTTTAAATTTAAAATGGTTTGTAAGAACATAATGCTTTAGAAGATTCTTTGGCAGAATATCTTTTCACTTATAATTCCATGGAACGTTGCTTTAATTAGCTTAGGTGAGAGTAGCCCTAGCAGTGTAAATATGTATAATTAGAATTTTCTAATTTCACTGTGAGATCTCTAACTTTTGAGTGGCAAACAGATGCAGTCTTTTTGCTCATGGACTTTTCTGTGGAATTGTTAAAATGCAAAAGCTTTATTTTTTTTAGTGATGACATATTAATTGCTTTAGTGTCAGAGGATGGCGTGGGATCTGTCTCCCTGCTTTCCCCACCAATATTGCTTCAGTTTATAGATCGCCAGCAGTGTCGAGAGGGAGCGCTCCCCTCCGACACCCCGTTTTCTGTTGCCCCGACCGGAGTTGGCGGTCACAGGTGAACTGTTAGGTTTTCCAGTGCTTTTTTTTTTTTCTTTTTCCTTTTTCTTTTTCTTTGACAAGGTGGATATCAAAAATAGTTGCTGTGCAAAAGTTAGTAGTCTTCTTCAAGAAGAAAACCAATTCCTTTTCTAATATCCTGTGAAATTGCTTCATTCATTTTCTTCTTTTTAAGCCAAACGTCAGCAGAATGTACTGCTGCTTTTATCTAGTCATTTTGATATGTAAGTATTACTGCATTTTTAAAACATTGGAAAATGGTTTTCCTAGTGTCCTGCCTATTATGCTTTGTCAGCTTTTTTGTAAGAGGCCAGTGTGTGCACTGGGGGTGTGTATTGTGTACGTGTATCATTTGTCAGTTATGCTCTGTAGACCAAAAGTGGTTAGAAATGAAGTGGTTGAGTTACTGGCGAGTCTTTTGAATTGTAAACTGATACCCGGTGTACTTTATTGTCCACAGCTTTTTTTTTTTTTTTTAAGTTTTGACAAATTGGGTTTCATCTCACTGAACAAATGTTTTAGTTGCAAGCAGAAAGTAGAATTTGGTTTAAACCAGGTTGCTTCCATATTAAAAGGAATACCATTGAAATTGTAGATTTAGGATTGATAACCACACAAGACGATTCTAACTTGACTATTCTAACCTACTGTACACAACCTGATTTTTAATAAAAACTGTAGACATGTATGATCTTGGTTGAATGTGTTTTTAAAAGTGTTACTGTATTAAAAGTGAAAAAAAAGCAAATCTGCTAAAGAGCTATCAGTTATTACTGACTGTAAAATACACTGTTCTTTGTGTAATGTGTGTTATTTTGCCAGCTGCTGCATTAGCCTTCAGAAGTATTTGGAAATTTAAAGATGAACTACATTTCTTGCAAAGTATATTCCTTTCTGTGGTATTTTGTCCTGTAACTGAAGTATAGTAATTATTTTATGGAAATGTTAGCACTTCTGTACCAACTTTGAATAAAATGAAAAATTTACATTTCTGTGGCTGAGTATTTTCTGTGTAGATGGGCTGCATGCGCGGTGCCTTCTGTGTGTCAGCGTTAAGAAAGGGTCTCCTGCCCGGCCCCAGCGGCAGTGGCTGACGTCTCCCTGGCGAACAGGTACTGGCTGGCATCTGACTTATAGATAAAACGTTGAGTAAATAAAAATCTTCAGGTTGTTTTCTTACTTCCAATTTTGAAATAATTTCAAATCGCAGGGGAGTTGTAAGACTGCTGTGACGAGCCGCGGCGTCCTCATCCAGAGGGAGCAGGAGTTAACATTGGGCTGCATCTACTTCGCCCTCTCTGGTCCATACGCAGGCCAGGGCCCCTCGGGCGGAGAGCATCTCCCTCTGGCTCCTCAGTACGTGGGCGGGGGGGGTTGTATTTTTTTTTTTAAAGATTTATTTACTTATTTATTAACTTATTTGTACAAGCACTGGGTACAGTCAGAAGCGCGGGAGGGTGAGAGAATTCACCAGAGCCAGAGCGGGAAGCAGAGCAGGCAGACAGACGAAATACACTGCTGAGGGGAGCAGCAGATGCAGCAAACGCAGCAGGAGAGGTCTGCGAGCCATGTGGGACCCTCGCCCACGGCTGGGGATCAAACTGGTGCTGCAGAGGCTGCGGGCAGCTTTGCAGCCCAGCGCTCAACTGCTGCACCACCAGGGGAGGCCCGGGGTTGTATTTCTTAAGACAAGGACACTCTTTCATAAATCACAATCATTACCAGAATCTGGAAAGTCATAGCGTTACATTATTTTAATCCAAAGTCTTCATTCAGGTGATGCTGTTGCAGTAATGTCCTTTCATCGCAGCTGATTTTCAAGCTCAGAAGCCAGTCCACTGCATTTATCTTCTAGGTCTGTGTCCTTTAAGCTGTGCAAAAACAGCGATTTTGCTAACTCTTGGGTGTGATGCGTGGTGACACTGAAATCACCAGCCTTCCCTTTTCTCCTCTGATGAGTAGGAACTCGTGGGTGATTTCATTTAGTCACTTATAACCCCTCACTGTGTGTTCACAGGCAGAACCAGGGAGATGCCCTTCAGGCCAGCGTCCCGTGTGCTTTGAGATGTGTCTCCTTCATTGTCTGAGTTCTTCTTGTTTCCAAGCACCATGGGGTGTCCCAGGCTCCGTGTGTGGTCTCTGCGTCCGTCAGGGCGGACATGTAGAAAGCAGCGGCACTGAGAAGCCAGGGCCTGGGTGCACCTGCTCACAGGGGTAGAGGCCTTCCACTGGGCCCTTTCAGTATGCGCAGTGAGGCGCTTCAGTTCACCCAGCCCCAGAGCTGCCCCTGGAGCACCCCCACTCCCCGATGATGGTTGTGTCTCCCACTGCAAGATGTCTGTGGTGCTGACATTTACTTGTCTTTTCCAGCCTTACAACTCCTTAGTATTAATTTTTTTCCACAGGTCTAAAGCTGTCTACTCATTTGTTTGAAAGTTGGGCTAAAGATAGAATTCTAGATTGGAAAGTGTTCTCCTTCAGACATTTGTGAAAGCCATTTGTAAGCACAGACCATTTTTTTCTGGTGTCTAGTTTCTGTGCTTTGAAATATAACAGCGGCGTGTGCTCAGTAAGTTCTTTGCTTGTGCTGGCCCTACAGTGTGGCCTTTTCAGCCGGGCAGCCTGAGTTCCTACTTGGGGTAATGATTCTCCTGTTTGCTCTGTTTTGGAGCCCCTGTTGGCTAGCTCTTGGGCCTTCTGGACTGTTCGGTCATCTGCTTTTTCTTTTTCTACAGGTGTTTCTGAATGTTATATTTCAGCCTTTCTGTTGAAAAAGTTTTTCAAAATTACCGTGAGGTTTCTAATTGTTAAGAGACCTTTGTTCCTTTTATATAGCCTCTTGTTGTTTAATGGTTGGCATAGCCACTCATCTCTGAAGATGCTGGCATTTTTCTTCTGCATTTTTTACTCTGGTTTTTCCTATTTGTGTTGGTCTCTCAAAAGTGTGCTGATCTTGTGGCTGTCTGCTTAATTGGTGCACTAAAACCACTGAATATGTGGGTGCTCTGAATCAGATGCCTTCTACAGCGTGTTTGAGCAGGGTAGACGCCCTAATGAAGATTGTTAGTGATTTTAAAGTATAAGGGCCTCAGGCCATTATTCTGGGAGCTTTGTGGGGAGAGAGCACAGGGGTCTCGCTGCTTCTTCTGAACCCATGTGTTATGTGTACCCTACTTTGACAGCTGTGCCTGTGGCCCTCATTCCAGACTTCCCTCTGCTTTACTCCACAGAAGAGACCCCCCCCAAACCTGCACGTAGGGCTTCCTCTTGAACTCTGCAGCCATTTCTCTATTTTAGTCTCCCTCTTCATGCCCACACCCAGAGCACCCAGTATTGACAATTCCCTGATCTTTTGAGGACATCTCCAGAGTAAACGTGGTTTATTCTTGGTTTCCCCCATTTAATTTCTTCCAAAAATGTATTGCTGTTACCACCTTTTCTCCCCCATTTTTGCAGAGTTGTTCTTTAAAACACAAACAGACCCTCACCATAGTGCTGGTTGGTTTTCAGGCGTGAGCATATTTAGATGCTGCATTGAATCCTCCAACTTACTGGAAGTCCTGTTGTCCCCTCTCTACTGAGCAGGTGGCGGTTGAGGTTCCACGGCCTGTTGCCCACTTCTCTTCTTTGCTGAAAGAAGGCAAATGACCAGAAGCACACATCGCCTTATGTGTGTTTCTGCTCAAAGACACCATAGTTACTATTTGTTGATCCATGAACAGGGAGCTGGGGGTCAGCAGCACCCCAGCTCCTGCCTGATGGGACCTGATTTTAAGGACACGGAATTCTCCGTCTCGCTCTTTTGCACCAGGAGCTCTGGAGGGCATGTTGGCCCTGCTCTGGGGCCTTTTTTTAAACAGCAAAACCACCAGCAAAAACCACAATCTTGTATCTCCTTGAGCTTATGACTTGATTTAATCCCTTCCTCCTTTCTAGTTCACGTTAGTTAGCAACTTTCTTCTTCCCATTTATTCTTTGACTTGGGTAGTCAACAGATGTTTGTTTTAGGAACATATCCCGTGTGCCAGGCCCATGCATCTGCAGTATCTAGTGGAGGTAAGGAACAGCCTTGAGGAGGCCACGTTAGGGGAGGGCCTGGAGTCCTAAATCATGCTTCCAGGATGTTGGTGGAACAAATGAAATTCACATGGGATTTAAGGAAAAGCCCCCTCTTCTAGAAGCAGCTGGATCTTGGTGCTCTCAGCCCTCCGGTCCCCTTTGCTTCTATAGCCATCCTCCCTGCCCTGCAGAATAGCGCCAGCTCTGATGTCCCTTCCTCAAGTTGGTGGACCCTTTGGTCTGTTTAGCAAGCTGTGCAAGCTTGATTCTTGGCCAAAACCCAAGTTTCTGATTCTATCAGGGAGTATTTTAAAAAATTGCTCTTAACCTACCCAAATATTTTTGTTAAACTATCCACTGACATGCAGAAGGTTCACAGGCCTCTAAAATAAACTTTTATAGTCCTTTTGCCTCTACTATCAAAATACTTGGCGATTCTTACCTCCCCTGGTCTCCTTGTCCTTCCAGTGCTGCCTCCCCCCATGCTGTAAGGGGGTTGAAATAGGAGGCGAAGGCAGGAGCTGGACCCTGCATGAAGGAGAGCCTTCAGCAGGCGCAGCCATGTCTACCTGATTCCCAGGCTCCCTATCAGTTTCATGTGCTTTGGCATTTCATTGACTTGCTGCCATAGTAACCAGGACTCCTGCCAGTCTTCCTGTTTCCCATCTTTTATTCATCTGTAAGTGCATCTGGGTGGGGGTGGGGGACGGCTAGAAATGGAAAACTCCCAGTAAGCAGGTCGAGATTCTGGAAATGTCTTCAGGACAGCAAGTCCGGCCACCTCAGGGAGGGCAGCCTTTCCAGCCGCTGGCACAGCGTCAGCCACAAGCAGCCTGGTGGGAGGGGAGTTCACTGCTTCGTCTACATAGAGGGTTCCGTCGTCACCAGGGAAGCAGTCTTTCGTTCCTTAAATCAGAGTCAGAGGAGATCATTGCTGAAAATCACTTGTGAACTGCAGTTTGGCCACAATCATTCGTTTTTGGAGTGATGACGAGAAGCCAACCAACCTCCTGGTTCTCACATTTTGTCGGCAAGAGCTGGGGACCTTTAACAATGCCTGCGCCCAAAACTTTTTGAGGGGTAGGCCGGTTGAACTGAAGTATTTGGGATCGAGGCAGAGACGTCCCATTGCCGAGGCTCCCAGGTGCCAGCAGCTGCAGGGGCACCCTGCTGGCTCCTCCTTTTCCCTTCGACTTAATCCAAGGTCAAGGAGCGGTGGGTCATATGCAAATGAGCCCCCAAATTTGCCTTTGTGACATCTGCATGATAGGCCTTGACTTGAGACCTCAGAAACAAGTGGATTAAGGAACAAAACTGCTTTGTGGGTGACTGCACAATCCCTGTTAATCTCTGCACCTTCATACAGAGTTGGGGCTTAGGCAGTCAAGATGCCTTCCTGCTGCGTAGCTTAGTCGTTGAACTTGTTTATGACCTTTCTGATGCCAGTGCTGGTGATGGTGGCGCGGTGTGGGCCCGCTGCAGGCGTCCTCTCGTGGGTGCCTACTCGTGGAAGCCGAGTCCCAGTTTAAGGTTCACAGGCACGTCCCTGCCTTCAGCCAGAGGCACCCGAATCTGTCCTGAACTGGAATCATTTCTCAAGAGCTGTAGAACGGGCAGTGAACGAACTTGAGGTGGAGTCCAGTTCCCTGGTTCCCGCTCACTCTCATGCACTATTGATTTTCCTTAGGTTTTTCAAGCTTTCAGTGACACGTGGCGGCCTGGAAGGAAGTCTTGGGAGCTGCTTTCAGAAGCTGCCCCTAAGCATGTACCGCTCCTCTTCGAGTAGTTGGAATTCAGTGGTCCTGAGACCTAGTAAATGAGAATTGGGGCGGCAAGATCACTTGTTTTCTGTCGGCTGCATGTTTTCATTGAGCGCTGCTAGGGCTTGAGCAGAAATCTCTTCCTGCCCAAAGCTTCGCAACCCTAATAGTATCCATGGGTTTCACCCAATAAGCAACGCTGCAGTTGGTGACCTGAGATGAGAGGTGAGGGGCTCCGCGGTGGGGACCGTAGACTTGCTGCGAGCCCTCGAGCCTGAACAGCCAGGCTGATGTTCACTAGGTCGGAGCCCGGGAGTTTACTTGATGACTCAGCCCGTGGGGACTCCATTGTGCCTGGGTGACCGGCTTGTGGTTTTATCTGTGGTGCACTGAGGCCCTGCTGGTTTCCCTCACCCTGTCCTCATAGGGCAGAGGTCAGCCGCACCGTACAGTTTGGACTCTGTTGCCGTCCTGCCTCTGCTGGAATCACAGACCCGCCTTCTGCACCAGGGGCCAGGGGCGCCCGGAAACGCGTGAGCTCCTGTGTGCAGACAGAACTGTGTCTGCAGAAAACAGGGCCCAGGGGTGCAGGTGTGCCAACCCGGCATGATGGGCCAGGGATGTGGCACAAGTGGAGCCACCCTAATAATCAAGCAATATATTTGCCCCTCCTCCATCTTTCTTTTTAAACTCTTGTATAATTTGAGATTATAGTGAAACAGATGTGGCTACCCAAGCAGTCTGTGATTTGGCCCTTTTCTACCGAAGTCAAACGGTGTGTTTTGATATTTTCCTATGTTCTTGGCAGGTAGCTCGTCCCTTTTTTTGGACAGAAGAAAATCTTTTTATTTCACTAACTCTGACTTCAGAAAAGGGGTCTCCATGTTTCAAACTGTGAACACTTGAGTTGGAATTTAAACAAGAGAAGAGGTATTGAAATAGATTCCCTTTTAATCAGGTAAAATTGAAATTAAAATTTATGGTTTGGAAAGATAATCAGAAGACTGTAGGCAATCAGGGTGTTTTGGTTTTCTTTTTTAACCTTGCTCATTCATTCTCTCTTTGGGTACTGGTCAACCTCTTACCGTGCATTAACTGATGCAGTCCCAGGTCAAGACACAGCCATTTCAGGGAAGCGAAATCCTACCCTGGTGTTAGTCGAGGCGCTTCTGTGAAACATGGGAATGTCTGAACTCATGAGATTTGAGGAGAATTTCGTCTCTGTGTTGATCAGAACAAGTGCAGAGACGCCCGCCTGCTGTGACGAGGAGGCATTGCTGCTGCCTTCTTACCTGCTTAGTGTCCGTGTAAGAGATTTTGGCCCCTATTTTTATTGTTTTTCAGAAAATTTCTATTTAATCAGGTTAGTTAAATACATAAATCTGTAATTTTCAGTGAGAATTTTTAAAAAATCCATGGTGGGCCATGATATGAAAGGAAAGTGAAATGTCATTTTTAAACCGTGAAGCTGGGACTGAATGATTCACAGCATCTTAGTTGTGTTCATCAGGAGCAAGTTTACAGAAAAGGTGACTTTTCTTCAGCTCCTGGAAGGCAGACTTCAGCTTTCCTTGCACTGTCTCTTTTCATCTGATCCGAGCGCGCTCTTGGGAACCTTCCTCAGGTCCGCCCCGGGCCCCGGCCTCTCCGCCCGCCTCCCTCCCCGGGTCTTTAAGCTGCATGGACTCCTTCCTTGCCTGGGTCACCCCCCCAAGCCTCCCACCCCCCACCCAGTTGTGTCAGTGTCCCCTCCCTGGCATCACGCTCTCCCACACATCACCTGCCCCGGAGTCTCAACGCCGTGGCCCTCCCAGTCACCACATCTGTCCACCTTGGCTTGTTTCATCTGTGGTGGCGTCGCCCAGTGCCAGCGCCCTGGGCATAGGAGCGGGGGCATAGCCGCCGGCGGGGCTCACAGCACCCTGCTCTGGCTGTTGTAAAAATCTTGTATTTTCTCCACTCAACTCATCTGCAGTCTGCCTACCAGCTCGCTCTGTCTTGCCTCTCCTGAAACATCACTCCCGCTCGGATCCCCTGCTCTGGTGCCTGCGCTTTCTCTGGGCTACTTCACACCTCTGCCCCGGAGCCTCGCCAGGCCTGGCCTTTCCCTCGCATCCACCCTTCCGAAGGCCTCTCTCCCCTGTTTCTGGAGACATGCCTGCTTCTCCTCGTCCTGTCAGTACCTTTTCTGCTGGCTTCTTGGACTCCTGGGCCCTTGTGAGCCCCCACGTGATTGTGCGCCCTGCGGTTCTCACCCACTCCTGCTGACCCTCTGTGCAGGTGACTGTGAAGTGTGTAATTCCAACCCGCCTTGCTGTGAGCATCAGGTTTACACCTGCCGGGTCAGTCCCGACATACTGAGCCGTGTCCTCCCCCGCAGTCCCCAGCCAGCTTCCCCAGGTTCCCTTAAGCTGTTCCCCGCGGTCTCCCCGGCTCTACCAGGATGCACTCCTAAAGCCCTTCTGCCAGCCGGGTGCTGCCTCAGCCCGAGCTCGGCCTGCTGATGCAAATGTCCGCACTCATCGGTTAGATCCTTAGCACCGTGAGGGTGGAGCGCACCCGTCCTCCCCGCTTTGGTTATCGTCTCCCTGTTTCTCTTTGGGGACAGCATCTGGTTTTGGTGGGATGACAGCCCCGCCGTCCTGCCTAGGGACATGCTCCCCCGGAGTCTGGCTGTTGAGTCATGGCGTCATGGGGCCGGGCCTGCAGGCGGAGGTGCGGACCCGTGTCCTGAGGAGCCGCTCTTGCAGCCCCTGGACGCTGTCCCCGGCCCCAGGCCACTCTGCAGATGTCACTTCGCACCCGGGAGCGCTCCCCCGTCCTTAGCATCGTGTCTCTTTAAATTTTAAGTTTGTATTGCTTTTGCCGAGCGTTCTCTACCAATAGGGCTGTTAGAACAGAACTGACCACACTGAAGATTTCTAGAAAGTTGTCACACTGATTCTGGTGTTTTTTGTTTTTTCTTTAAAAAACAACCCAATCCAGCCAGAGACCGCTGCTGCTTTGAAACGCACGCTGGAAGCTCTGATGGACAGAGGGGCCATTGTGAGGACCCTGGAGAACCTGGGTGAGCGCGCCCTCCCCTACAAGATGTGCTCCCACAGCCAGCGGCACAGCAGAGGAGGGTGAGTTTCCCCGAGAGTCCCTTGAAGAATGTCTTTAGGCTCTGGATGGAGTTTTATCTATCTTAGACATGGTGCTGGTTTCACAGGCAGACTCGGGTTACCAGGGAGGGTCCTATACCCCTCTGGCTGTGTTGCATCAGGAGTCGGGTGTGGTCACAGCGCCCAACCGAGTACTCTGAGCTTCTGATGGGGCGGGGGGGGGGGGGGTCCTTTCTTGTCCACCTGAGCCCTGTCCTCCCCTGGCGTTTCTCTAACTTGGGCCTTTGAAACACCCCAGGGAGCAATGCTTTGTCCACATACTGAGTGCGCGCTTAGTGAGTATGTGGGCTGCAGGTGACGAGAAGCAAGGAGCAAGGCAAAGGCCAGGTGATTCAGTCACGTGCATATAGAGAAACAAACACCGGCAGGCAGAACCAAACCAGAAGCAAAGCCTAGACATCTGACTAAAATCGAGGCTACTGGGGGTGGGGGTGGGGGACAGCGGGCCATGGTGGACTGGGGGGCCTTGGTCGTGGGTGTGGTGACATGCCTCTGAGGAGGGTGAGCCCGGGCCTCTGAATCATGCAGTGTTGTAAACCAGCATTACAAAGAGAAAGAAAATAGATGTACTTCTTGTGACTAAAGTGTTTCACCTCCTTCACCAGTGACCACAATGTTTCTGTCATGGAATTTTTTTTCATGTTTCTATGGCTACTTCCTCAAACACACGTCAAGGATTTGATTCTATTGTAATAATTCTCCTTATAGAAAATTCTTGAGATTGGTTTGTTGTGCTGATTTGAGGCTTCTCTATGCCCTAATCTTCCTTTTTCGTAGCCACAGTTTCTGGTTTAAAGGAAGAATCTTAACTCATTTTTGAGGTTTCTGGAGGGAGGCCGTGGAGACCCAGGGTGGGAGGACCCCCAGGTCTCAGGCGAGTTATTCAGCATCTCTGGCTCCCACCCCTGGACCCTGAACTCCAGTGGCCGTTCTCCCACCCCCGGGGTCATGGGGACTGGTCACTGTGGTCCTGAAGATGCTGCCATGGACGGTTCTGTGATCGATAGCCCCGTTGCGGTGGGGTGTGAGCTGCAGAACCCATCTTCCGGGCTGCGCCCTGTTTTGTGCTGGGTTCAGCTGGCTTCTCGAGAACACCTCTGAAGAGGGCTCTGAGGCGTTGCTAGGCAACGTGCAAAGCACAGCGGCCAGTCCTCTCTGCAGCACGTTACTGGGAGGGGGACATGGGGTAGCTGACATTTTTTTGTGACGTACCACAAAGAGCTTTGGCCTTCACAGCCAGGCTGTGAGTCTTTTGCCTTCTTCTTTAACAAGGTGCCTATATAAAATGTGGCCACGCACTGCTGGCCAGCTTCTCTGGGGGAGCAGGGAGAGGGAGCCTGTGCTTCAGGCCAAGGTGGGGGGGGCGCCTTCCCTCCCCCTCCCAGTGACGGGCCTGGCTCTGCTGAGGGACAGACGGCCGTCCCTGCGCTTGCCCTCGCCCAGCGCCCGGGGAGCAGGGCACTGCCGGAGGCCCCCGAGAGCCCTGCTCCAGCTTGGGTGCTGCTCAGGCCTCTGGCTGGGCGGCTGTGGTGACGCCGTTTTTCTCTTATGGGTGGAATTGGGGAGAACTCGCCTGGGGCTCGGCCCGGACCACTGGTGACGCTGCCCCCCATTCTGGACCCCAGTCCAGGGACTCGCATCCACCGAGGACTGTGCCTGGCCACTTAGTTCGTTTTCTTAAAAGGATTTTATTTCTGGCCATTTACTTCCAGCCACCTCAGCAGAGTAGGAGCGCACTCTTCAGGGAGGTGTGTGTTGTCTTTCAGGTGGTGATGGGAGATGGTGGTGCCCAGCCCCCCATGGGGAGATACTCGTTTTATACTTGTTTTTGAATAATAAATCTCTTTTATTTATTTAAAGTCGTATTTTCTGAACTGTGTTCTCTGAAACACTAGTTATATGTAGATGCTCCACCAAAAGTGGTGTGTGTGAGTGTGGGGGCGTGTCCTATGTGGGAATCCCTACAGGCCCTAGTCCTGGCTGGAGACTCTCACACAGCGTATAAATGGTGAAAAACCTGTCAGTGAGCAGCCTTTGCTTTCGCTTACCAGTTCTGCTTGACCATGTTGACCACGTTACCCTAATATCATCTGTTCGCTGTTCTTCATGGCGGTAAACAAGATGTGGTGCTGGTGTGGTTTGGGGTTACCTGGATGAAGATGAGGATTGAGTGATGTCAGGCATCTGCAGGGTGAACCCTGAGGGGAGTCGTATCACCTCTTGCCTCCAGCCGGTCCTCCCCTGGCACCAGCCCTGGGGATGCTGGCACCAGGCATTTGATTCATGTGGCAAGTTCTCTGTGTGCATCGCACGAAGCCATGGAAAGCATCACAGACAAATGAGGCGTCACGTGCCAGGGTGTGTTCAGGGCCGGGCAGCTTACTTTTACAAAGCTGGTAAGAAGAAATGGAGTAGGCTTGCCTGTTAGGAATTCAGCAGTCAGGAGAGAGTGACTGTTCAGAACAGTCCTGGAGGCCTGGGCACTGCCTGTTGCTCTGGCAAGGCTCTGGCTTGAGATTCAGATGGCACGCGAGAGCGGGATTTTAGCTGGCTCGGGAGCGAGGCTGGACACTCTCTGAGAACCCACACCGTATTCCTGGTGCTGTTGGTGTATGTGTTTTTTTGCTTTTACATTTTATGGGAAGAAATGGTTTGTCCTGGGTATTCCTGGGTCTCAGGATGGTCCTCAGTGGTGTCATGGCTCCTGATCTCAGGGCATTTTCAGCTGCGTTAGGGACTTGCCTGCATCTGGCTAACTGTGACCCTGCACAGGCCCAGCACAGTGGGCTTTATCCACACCGGTCGACAGCCAGCACCTCTGTCACAGTGACTTCCTGTCCTGTTGGGTGGTTGCCGCCACCGTGCTCCGTTCTGACTTCCTCCCGCCAGAGTCATGCTCCTGCCACACCTGGGTCAAGTGGACCTGAAACAAGATGAGGGCAGAAAAGCTGCTGAAGCACTTCAGGTCAGGACAGAGGACAGCGGGGAGCCTGGTATTTATTAGTTATCAAGTCTGTCAACCGGTTTACACCTCAGACATGCGGTCATTATGTTGCGTGTGTGTATT
Organism: Talpa europaea; assembly: GCF_964194135.1. NCBI lineage: Eukaryota > Metazoa > Chordata > Mammalia > Eulipotyphla > Talpidae > Talpa > Talpa europaea. The sequence continues at coordinate 140,869,050 of NC_140070.1, forward strand.
TGGTCAGTTTCCACTTGCGAAACAGGTGCGTTTATAGCAATTTGTCCAGAAGGCTCTTATTTTTAACCTGGGAACTTATCTTCCTGTGGACAGCTTGATGGTTACTTCCCCTGACTGGCCCACAGACTCTTCTTGAACACACACTTCTTGAACTCGGAGGGTGGGTAGAACTGGGTAGATCATTTATATACAGCTGGGTGCCTGTTAAAAACGTGTTTTAAAAAATGCTGCTCTGCATGCCACCGGCTAGCAGGTAGAGCCTGATCACCTTTATCGGGAATGGGAACGTCTGATACTGTAACTTACTAAGATTTTTTCCAGGGGGAAGTTACTTCTGCGTCAGTGCTGTGAATTTAGGAAGTAGTTGACTAGGTGGCCCTGTTGCTGTTTGGGTCAGGTCAGGGTGGAAAGAAATTGGGACTTAGGGACCAGCTACCCCGGTGGCGTCTGTGTTACCTGGCAGCACCTGGAAACCACTGGAGCATAAACGGGGCAGGGTGGGAGGTAGGGGGTAAGAAAGTCTGGGATTCAATTCTGCTTTGGTCCCTGGGGGGGCTCCTCCACTCTCCTTTGTATTTCACAGGGGCTTGTCAGCGCCGCAGGCAAGGCAAAGCTGGGGTTGTAGAACATTCTTACAGCTTGCCTCGAGTATGAAAGGGGGATGCTCATTGGACCCAGGCCAACCGGGCAGGCTTTCCCTGGGTCTCAGCCCTCTCCCTCCGTCAGGCACTGTGGGTCTTCCTCCAGGGCTGCGCCTGCAGTCCCAGGCTCTCTTTCCACTAGATGGGGCTGGACCGAGGCTGGGAATGGAGCCCGGTGCAGGGAAGGATCCGTGGAAGACACCCTGGGCCCATCTCAGCCTCTGCAGGTTTGTAAAGGGTCCGCCCCTTTGGTTTTGACTGTGCCTGGTCTTGCCCTCGGAGATGGGCTGACTTGGGCCCCTCTAAAGCGTGTGGGGGATGCTTACGTTGCCAGGGGGTTTGTCTGGCCTGGGTCCTTTCTCCATTCTCATCTGTTTTAAAATGTAGACAGGGGCTTGCTGCAAAGCTCTGCCGGCCGGCAGGGAAGATGCCCTTCTATTTACGGGTAAGCAGAATGATAAAAATAACCGGCCCTGTAGTGAATCAGTGGAATTTTACTGACTCCCTCCCAAATGTGTCTGCAGCTTACTCCAAGGGCGCTGGCGCGCTCAGAGGAGGCCGATTCACTGCTGTAGCTTTCCCGTTAGTGAGCTGACACTCCGCGTGCGTTCTCAGGCTGTCCTGCCAGCAGTCTGCAGGCCAGCACCTGACCCCGACCCACGGGCCCTCGGGGCAGCTCTGCAGCGGAGGTTGTGGCCAAGCTCCTAGATTTGTAAGGCTGCTGCAGCAGGTTTAGTGGTATTTAAAATGTCTGAGTCCCATCTGACATAAAAAGAAATGTGGCTTTTCTGCACAGAGGGGTGTCTGGGTTTTATGGTGAATAATTCACTGCCTGAGTAGCTCAGAGAAGCCTGAATCCAGCAAGGCCTGCCCAGTGCAGACTGGGAACTGGCATTCAGATGCCTTAGTCTCCTACCTTTGAAAAGGCTGGCAAGATGCTTCCTGGCTTCAGATCCTCCCAGCCCCTCCTCCTGTCCCCTTGTCCCCCCTCCCCCACCACTTGAGCCACTGAGCACTTCAGTGGAAATTTCCACTTGTCTGCTGGGGGAGGGGAGACTGTGAGTGAGTGTGTGACTGTCGAGAGACAGAGACAAAGAACATAACTCAAACTCAAGCAAGCTTTTTATGGAAAAGTTGTGAATACAGGCTTAGGACTGAGCTGAAATAAAAAAGGCCACCTTGCCGTAAGGGGCATTGCAAGAAGACACCTCCCTCAACACCCGGTGTGGGGGCTGTCCAGGCAGGCTGCATCGCCAGGTGTCAGACCCAGTGACCTGGGGGCGCGGACCTCGGAGAGGAGGAGGGAGAGGACCCTGGGGGCTCCCTTGGGAAGGCCCTGTGCTCTGGGGGGCTTCATTTTCCAGTTGGGACACAGTCTGTCCTGGGGAAGCACAGGTCCTTGTGGGGTTTCAGCCTTGGGGGTGGAGAGTGTGTAGTGGGTGAGTGTTGAGAACCACAAAGCGAAACGCAGGACGGGCACATGAGCCCCTTGGAAGACGACGTGCACAGGTCTAGCTATGAAATAGTTGTCTGTTCCTGCAGCTTCTGGAAGATGGGAAATGCATCGTGTGCTGAGCCTCCTCGGCTGGTCCCACGTCTGCAGCGCTGGTGCTGCCCAAGTTTCAGGTGCTGTTCTGTGGGAAAGAAGCTTGGGCAAAGCTGATTTCCACCGCCTCGCAGAGAAGTGATGCTGTAATCAGTCACTGGAGGAGGGGAGCACAGCTTAGATGTGCACATCGCTGGGGCTTGTGCTTGCTTCTGCTGCCCGACCCCTGCCGCCTGGGCACAGAGCCCCCACCCCCACCCTGTCAGTGGCACCCCCCCCACCCCGTGCTGGGGACGCACCAGGTGATTGGGCTCTGTCCCAGTGATTGGCCCTGGATTGATTTAATTGGTGATCCGTGTGCAAGTGGAGAAGAGGAGCCTAGCCGTCTGGATACGCGATCATTGTTTTTCTTACCGGAATGTCTACGTGGGGCGTCTCGGCGGTGGCACCAGTGGGCCCAGGTCTGCTCTGCTGTGCCCTGCGTGGGAACAGATTGGGGGGCTGCGGGGAGGGAAGCGCCCACTGCTGTGGCGTTTGCTCTCATGTTTCCATCCTGCCTCGCTCGCTTGGTTGGGAAGAAGCAAATACTGGTTTCTCGTGGCCCTGGGCTTACGTGGCACTGAGCTTTGCCTGCAGGAGATGCTCACTCGCCATGAGGGCATGGCCCTCCGGGTGCCCTGGACAGGTCAGTGAGAATGAGGGACATTCACTGGCCGCCACGGGCCTTGGCTGTGTCTTTCCCCTGTGGGAGGCCGCCTGGCCTGCTGGCCTGTGTGCTGGGGCGACTGAGTGCGTCCTGCCCTTCTGCTTGGGTCCATGTGGGTGGTGGGAGGTGTGGGGTGAGAGGTGCAGCCTCCACCGGGGTGGTGAATGCAGTGAGACCCTCCCCGCTCCTGGCCACTTCCCCCTTCTCTCTTTTGGTGACGTTTCCTTCTTGTGGAAGTTTCCACAGTGGGAGAAGGAACGTGGGGGCAGACACCGTCTTGCCCACGTGTGCCCAGTCACAGACCAGCTGTCACAGCATGAAGTGACTGTCACAGCTGAGCCTGGGCGCCCGTCTCCACCAGCCTCGTGCTTTCTTGGGGCTGCCTGTGGGGTCGGCCGTGGCTGTGGACGGGGTCTGGAAGGGCAAGCTTCGGGGTTTGTAGTAACACTTCGTTTACAGAAACAGAGGTTTTCTGATGTATCTGGCTTCTGCCTTCCATTCTTGAGTGCCATTTTACCCTCGTCACAAAATGGTACCTGGAGCTCTTGGTCTGTTTCCTAGGCTGCCTGCAGCGTCCGTGTCCAGGGCTGCTTGAGGGGGAGTGGAGCCGGCAGTCGGCATCTGTAGGCGCTTTCTCTTAGAAACATGTTTGGCCCCAATAATGAGGTGCGTCAAATGGAAAATGGAAGAAAACAAGTCTTGCTGAGCCCCAGATGTGGAATGTGGATGACTTGAGGACTTGCCTGGACAGGAGGCTGCTGGCCTGGGCACTGCCCGCCTGGCCCTCACCAGCCACGGCCTCAGGCTCAGCACAGGCTGTAAGGGTGACACAGCAGAGGACGAGACACACCTGGGAGACAGGCCCAAGAGCACGGGAGAGAGCACGGAGCTCAGGAGAAGGCTTTGTGTGTGAAGAAGGCCCTCTGCAGAGCTGATGGGGTGGGCAGACAGGGCGTGGGTGCTACATGTCCAGGGTCAGTAGTTCAGAGGGCCCCTTGATGAAGACCGAATGACAGAACAAATGGATGAACAGGAAGGAAGAAATGCTGGGCCCTGAGAGGCCCCTCCCCGACCTCAAGGCGGCTGATGTTACTTGAGGGAGGAAGCGGAGGACTGGGCTTGGCAAGGAGGACGTCACTTAGACTGATCTCCCCCACGGTGTAGGCCGCATTCCAGAGCCGCACTCAGGACGAGCGGTCAGTGCTTCATGCTGGACACACGGGCGGGGGCACCCCAGCGCCTGCCCAGCAGCGATGGAAACAGCGGAACTCGGTCTCGGAAAGTGTCGCCGGGTGGGCCTGTGGTTTTCAGAAGCAGGTGCTCTCAGGGCGGGCAAACGCGAGGTCATGGCTGGAGAGGCTCGTCAGGCAGTGAGGGAGCCCGCCCCGTTTCTGTCTCATTTCTCGAGAAACCGCGCAAGTCCTCGGTTGGAGTCACTCCCCCGTGGCTGCCACCGGCCCAAGCCACCCACTTGCTGTGCACACTTGAGCCCACAGCTTCACAGAGACGGCTGCACGCACAGCATCTCACACACCAAGTGGGGGCCCCTGGCAAACGTTGGCTGTGCCGTCCCCGTCAGCAGGCGCCCCGTGCGTGGCCTGGCCCGCTGGTGCTGCTCTCCACTTGCCCCGCGCCGGCAGCACCCGTCTGGGTTTTTCCACTGTAGATGAGCTGATGTTTTTCAGTGTGTGGTGCTGAGTGATGGGCCACTCTGTGGTTGCACCCCAGCTTGCAGCGGGTGGGGGTGCTTCCTGTTCTGCGTTGTTACAGCAAAGCTGCTGCGCACGTTGTGTGCGTATCGTGTGGCCTCAGCCTCACTGCCTTGGGTGGATGCCCCAGGGTGCAGCGGCCTGGCCTTCAGCCGTCTAAGGAAACTCCCGTGGAGGCGCCCCCACTCTGTTTGCCCACTGGCATGTGCGAAGCGCCCACCTCTCCGTCTTCAGCAACGCTCGGTCAGTCCTTCCAACTCCGGCCGCTCCAGCGGGCGTTTCACTGTGACCTGGATTTGCGGGTCTCTGATGACGCGTGGACCTTATGTGCCATCTCGCTGTGCTGCTTTGCCATTGCACAGCCTTAGTGACCTGCTCAATTTTTTTTCAAAATTGGGTTTTTTTAAATTTAATTTTGAGAGTCATTTATAATATATACAAGTCCTTTATGAGACATGTGGCTCGCAAATCCCAGGCTGTGGCTTGTTCTTTCAGGTCATGACGCACGCATCCTTCTGTGGGTCCTTTAGGTAGTTTCATGTTTTATATTTAGATTTGTTATCCATTTCGAATTGATTTTTGTGTATGGTACAGTGTAGATCAAAGTTCATTTTTTTGCATATGGAGAGCAAATTTTACAGACTGTTTCTCCATGGAATCGCCTTTGCAGCTCTGTCAAAAATCAGCTGTGTGCACACATGTTGACCTGTTGCCAAGTCTGAACATACCTGGGTGTGTGTGTGTGTGCACGTGACACCAGACTGGCAGGTCACGGCTCCAGGATAAGCCTCGTCAGACAGCTTTACCTTTTACCTTTGTTCTGTCATACTTTTCACTGTTCTGAGTGCTCTGGATTTTCATATGAACATTAGAACCAGCTTGTCCATTTCTTGCCAGGTTGGTTTTGAGTCTGTAGATCCATGTGGGGAGAACTGACACTAAATAACTCCGGGTGTCCTGCCCCGAACAAGGTGCAGCTGCCCGTTTAGGGGCTCTTCTTTCATTCTGTCAGCAGTGCCGGTGGCTTTTCACGTTGGTCTTGCACACTCACAGCCAGGTTCATCCGTGATCATTCCACACGTAATCCCAGTCTGGTAACCTGTTGCCGGGGTACAGGAATGGTGGTTGGTTTTATTCATTGGTGTATTTCTCCTTGTCTCCCGGCCGTGGCAGGACTCGCCAGGGAGTGTTGGCTGGAGTGGCGGCCGGTGCCCTTGTCTCCCCCCTACCCCCTCAAGTGCCCGCACTGTCATTGGTTAGTACCCTGTGTGTTGTCGGTTTCTCAAAGATGCCCTTTGTGAGGTTGAGGGAGGCCCCTTTTATCCCTAGTTTGCCGAGGTTTTTATCTGGAACAGACAGGGAATTTTATTCGATGCTTTTTGAGAAATTACTGTTAGAATGATCAGCGGTTCTTCTTTCTTTGGTTTGTTAATAGCTAAGCAAACTCATGATGGATTCCATTGATTTTCAAACGGTAAGCCCATCCTGCATTCTTGGGATAAACCCTATTGGGTCCTGATGCGTTATCCTTTTTATCTGTTAAGGCAGTCAGCTTGCTGACATGTTGTTTAGAATCTTTCAGTTACATTCATATGGGATACTCATCTGCTTTTTTTCTTTTCTTGTAATGTTTTGGTGTCTCTCTATCAGGGTAATGCTGGCCTCATAGAACAGATGGAGAAATATTTTCCTCTTTTCTGAATCAGTTTGTATCAGAACTGGTATTTTCCCCTTAAAGGTGCCATAGAATTTTCTGGTGAAGCCATTTGTGCCTATAGTTTTCTTTGTGAGTTTTTTACCGACGCACTTAATTTCTTGAGTAGATTCCAGACTATAGAGACTCTTTTTCCTTGAGCAGAGTTTGTATTTTTTAAGGAATTTCCTCCAAGTCATCATATTTATTGCAAATTCATTTATTGTTTATAATACTCCCTTATCCCTTTAGTGTCTGCAGCTTGCAGTCATCATGCCTTTATCACTTCCTGTGTCGGTCGTGTGTGTCTAGGCCATCTGCGCCCCAGGCCTGCACAGGCGTGTTGCGCAAGGTCTTGGGGGCCAGAGCTTGGTTTCACTGAAGTTCTGCTCTCTGCTCAGGGCGCCTATTCTGATCTTTCTTTTCCTTTCTGTCATAGTTTCTTAAGGTTGATGCTGAGCTCGTTGTTCTTCTTACCCAGGTGTTGGCACTGCACACTTCTTGCTGAGGGCTATTTCCGTGGCATTCCCCAAATTTTGATATGTTGCTTTTATCTTCCTTCAATTCCAAGTAACTTGTCATTTCTGTTTTTATTACTTTTTGACCCATAGGTCTTTATTTTTAAGATTTATTTATGCATACAGAACTGGGGTGCAGGCCTGAGGGGTGGAGGGTGAGAGGATTCGCCAGAGACAGAACAGGGAGCAGAACAGGCAGATTGACTGAAATACACTGCTGAAGGGAGCAGCGGGCGAGTCAGGAGAGGTCTGCTGTGCCATGTGGGTAGCTCCCTGGCCGGGGATTGAACTCGTGCTGCAAAGGCTGCAGATAGCTTCATAGGTTGCGTCTTAATCCCTTGCGCCACCAGGTAGGCGCCCCCATAGGTTTTTAAATACATGTTAATACGTGTTTACTTTCCAAATATTTGGGCATCTTCACAAGATGTATGCGTGAACCTCAAATCCCTTTGGGTTTGCTGGCTCAGAACATGGTAGCCTTGATGAGTGTCCTGCGTGCCCTTGAGGACCATGTGCATCCTGCTCTTGTTGGGCAGAAGTTCCTGAAGTGTGAGGCCAGGTAGTAGTGGTGACTTTTTCCACATCCAAGCTGATTTTCTGTGTTCTAGTTCTGTTGCTTACTGAGAGGAATGTTAGACGCCTCCAGCTGTCACTGTTGAAATGTCTCTTCCGTTGCCAGTCTTGGCTTTCTCCGTGTTGAGGTTTTGCTGTCTGCTGCCCACACTAGGAGGTCGCGTCTCCTACCAACCTCCTGTTACGTATCGTCTCTCATTTTCCCAGGTGATTTTCTTGCTCTGAAGCCTTTGTCTGGTATTCCTACAGCCAGCGGGGCCTTCTTTTGACTAGCTAGATGATCACCCGTGAAGTTCTCGTAGGAGTTCTGAACCTTTGTATGGAATGACACAAAATGACATCCTTTTTTTTTTTTTTTACCTCCTTGTAGCTTCCTTCTTTGCTGAGTTTGTCTATTTGCAGTTTCTGTGAGACTCTCACCCTTCGTGCTGATAGCACTCCTGTCGAATGTCCGTACTGCGTGTTTGCCGCTGTTCAGGGTTCTGGGGACCCAAAGCAAAGTCCTCGGGCCCAGTGGAGCGAGGCAGACTCATCCTGTATCGGGGTAAAGTGCCGCAGGGAAGACCTGAACCTGTGAGTTCGGGAGGTCACGTGCGTGGAGGTGGGTCAGGGAGGACACTGCTTTCGAAGTGGTTACAGAGGGCCTTTGACGGGGCCGTCCGGGCCGAGCTGATCGGAGCGAGGGGTGAATTACGTTGAAGTTGGGTGAACATTTCTGGCAAAGGGACAGTGAGTGCAGAGACTTTGAATGAGAAAATGCCCAGGGGAGGAGCATGGCCAGAGCAGAGTGAGTGACGTCAGAAAGGTCGTCTGCCCCGGCGGGGACACTGCAGACACCAAAGCACCTGCTGAAAACTGTCCTTGAGCAGCAGGCGGGTCTGGAGCAAGCAGCCTCGGAGAACCGAGGGGGCGTGCTGGGCTGAGGCCTCCTCCTGCTGCGTCCACCCGTGAAGTCGTTCATCTTTAAAGAGCAGTGGCTGCAGGAGATGCTGCCCGTGTTGGTCTGGCCTGAGCATGTTAAATTCTCCCCTGTAATTTCTTTTTGTGCCTTGTCAGTTCTTGAAATCTTAGTCAAGCCCCAGACCCTTCTTATTCCTTTTCCTTTTTTATGAAATGTGGCTGATGATTCTAACTTTACCTCCTAAGCAGATTGTGAAGTCGCTTGTAAAATCCTCTGGAAAAATTAGAAGCCCACCTAGTACATGGTCTCACAAGAAATAGCAGCTGATGGTTTGAAAAATTCAGCCACGGCAAATAGCAGGTTCTGCCCTTGCTCCCACTGGATGTGATGTCGTGACGCTTTTTTGCTACCACAGAGTTTGGGCTCCGATTTTCACAAGCGTGTAGGGGAAAGGCCTGGGAGGAGGAGAGAGGTGAGGAGAGCCTCCTGCTGTCTCTAACTGGGCGGCGGCAGCTTCTCTTGACAAAGGTGTGAGTGTGTGTTTGTGTGTGTGCATGCACACACTCACGCGCGCGTCTTCTGAGGAGGAGTAAAGTGAAAATCTTGACCAAAATGGTGCCGTTGTCATATCTCAGAATGTAGGAATTAGTCACTGATTTTTTTTCATTGTAGGTATTTCTTGGTGGATTTTCATGCACCAACCACCACCGTTGAGAGCATGATGGAGCACTTGTCTCGAGACACTGACGTGATCAGGCCGACCATCGTGAGGCACCCGCTCACGCAGGAAGAACGAGAGTGTGCAGGGATTGTCCCGGTGCCACTTGAAGAAAAACTGTATTCCACCAAGAAGAGGAAGTGAGAGGACCCGCTGCATTTTCACCTCCTATTTAGTTCTCACTTATGAGCATCGGAGACTCATCACTTGCCAGCCTGACCTTTATAAAGGGTGTCACAGGGGCCACTTAGTTTTCCCGGGTATGTTGAGCCCTTGCTCCCTCCCCTTGGCCGCTCTCGAAGCGGGGCGGTGGTCTGCCCAGAGCCTCCATCACCTCGGCACCTGCACCTGCACCTCATTCTGGGTTTTCTCTATTCATGTCATTTCTGGGTCAGTGAGGACTTTTGCCCTAAATAGCACGAATACCACTTGGAAGAGCAGAGCTTATGACAACTGCCTGGGATTGTATCACCATGAAAAATAAAGGTGTGAGGTCACTGTGCTGTATGAGTCACTTCTGATCAGAGTAATAAATGTGTTGGAAAAACTTGTGGAGGTGTTTTGTCTCTTCCAGCACCCAAGCCCCCAGCACTCCAGGCTCCCAGAATGTGCAGGTATGAAAGAGAGAGAGAGACCAGGCAGGTCAGAGCCAGGGAGACAGGAGGGCGGTGGGCACTGGCTTCCCCTGGCTACTGGCCACTCTGAGATCAGTAACCTCCTCTGCCAGCTCACATCACTCGCCGCCGCGGGCCTGTCTGTGGAGGGCCATGCATTCTGTGTAGAGGACGCTGGGCCTGCCTCCTGGCCCCTAGCCCACGAGGCGGCAGCCTCCCTGGTCGTCTTCCACTATCTGCCTCGTCCTCTCATCCACACTTACCCTCCTGCCTGTGAGGGAGCTGTGTCTGTGGAGCCCGGGCCTTCCTTCTGAAAAGAGTTTCTCTGTGGTCCCGCTTGGCAAGTGGCTGAGGTGAGAGCAGGGGGACACGAAGCCCGGTGCCGCGTGTATGCTCGCCCTGGGAGCAGGCAGGTTTGGGGCTTAGTTACTGGGGAAGGGGAAGGAAAAGCACAGCAAACGGGAGAAATAGCAGCGCCCTTTCAAGGCTGCATGGTACGGCGGGCCAGGTGTAAGTGCCTCTTCCCCAATCACGGGTATCTCAGTTGCCTTTCCAGTGACAGAAAAGGGCCATTCACGAGCAAAATCACGGATTTTAGAGGGGCTGATTTTACGAAGTTGGGACAGCTGCCGAGTAAAACCTGCCTGGACCTGGGCATCCCGTGCCCTCCCATCTCCCTCCGCTGCTTTGGCTCCTCTGGCGCCCAGCTTGTCTGCCCCAGGCCTTTCGTCCTCACAGCAGTCAGTGCCCTTTCCTGAGTGCATCTTCCAATCTTCCCGTTCAGCAGACACGCAGCCAATGTTCGTTACACGCCAGGCCCCGTTCTAAGTGTGTATGCCCTGCAGCCCACGGGCGCAGGAGGAAGCGGGCACAGAGGTGCGGCGCAGCCAGCCTAGCCTGGCCACACACTTAGCTGTGGGAGCAAATGCAGGGCGGAGCCGGGAGCTGGGAGCCTCGCAGCGGGGGCACGCACCCCTGTCCTTCAGGGCTGGTCAAGCGTCACGTGTTGGGGGGGCGCGTCTTTGTCATCACCCTTCTTAGAAATGCAGCCCCTGCCCCGTCTCTCCTCCTCCTTACCCTGCGGTGTTGTTTACAACACTATTTTGCAAAAAAAGTAAATACAGGTTTTATTTATATTGTCTGTTTTCCTCCAGGTGGAGTATAAGGCCCAGTGGGTATGAATTTGATCTGGCTGCTTCACGGAAGCCGCCGCCTCCTTGCAAGTTTCTGGAACATTGTGCTTGGATAAACAAAGGAGTTTTCTTTTTTTTTTCCCCTTAATTGACGTATTGTTTTATACTTCAATTGTTAGTAGTTTGGCAGTGTAGGATGTCACCCCCTCAGGTGTGCCACTGTAGCTCTCCCCCCACTAGAGCACCCACGCAGAGTCCTCCACCATCGTCCATGGTGCTCTTCTCCCCACCCCTCCTCTCACCCTCCCGCCCTCCCGGTGCCTCAGAGTTGTGCTCAGCTTTCAAGGGTTAATTTAAATGTTTGTTCCTTTGCTTGGCTCCTCAATATTCCACATACAAGTCATGCCATCCAGTATTTATCTTTCCTTCTGACTGATTTCACTTAGTATAATAACTTCCAGCTCATCCTTGTTGCTGCAAATGGCAGGAGTTTATCTTTATTGATCGCTGAGTAGTATTCCATTGTGTATCTAGACCACATCTTCACCCACTCTTCCGTCGTTGGGCACTTAGGTTATTTCCATCGCTTGGCTATTGTGAGGAGTGCTGCAGTGAGCATAGGCGTGCAGGCTGACGAAGAGGAATTTTCCAAGAGAAGTTGAGACATCTAAGCTTAAGGTGTCCCAGGCTGGGAAACCTCATCCTGTAATAAAGCGAGCTCAAATCCCAGGTGGGGAGTGGATTGGTCAGAAACTGGCTAAAGATCAGTGAGGAAAACTACAATAAAATACCTGTAGATTTAACATCACAAGCTCAGGATTAAGGCACCAGGGTGTTCCCCAGGGTCCCTGCATAAAATGAAAAATTGAACATCTCCTGAACAAATAGAGCAATAGAGAATAGGAGCAAGAGAGAATAGGAGACTCTTGGAGTCGGTCGTGGGTGGATGTGCTTTACTACCATGAAAAGGCAACAGCTAAGAAAATGGGCCCCATCAGTGAGAGTCAGCGGGATTTAGACTACCAATTGGTATTTTACATTCATGAACTGAATTTGAAAATAAAAATATATTTGCACCAATGAAATATATTTGCACCAAAAAAAGGCAACCAGTTTTAAAAGGCTAGTAAATAAAAAGCATAGATGGGTCAGCGCAGCATCGAGGGGAGTCCGCGGCCGGCTTGGAGGCGTCCCCTGCGCAGGCGCCATCCCGGGGCGCACCAGGCCGCGCGCATCGAGGTGCGCCAGGTGGCCCCGCCACAGCCGGTCCTGCCTCCGGCCCTGGCCTCGGCCCTGACCTCTGCAGCCAGGTAAGCCCACCTGGCACCCAGAGTGCCCCAGAAGGCCTGGCACGAACCTGGGGGGCCTTGGAAGAGGGAACAGCAGAGCCTGACCCCGGGCAGCTCTCAGCCGGGGCTCCCACCTGCGCCTCCTCGGTGCCCTCCCGTGTGCGGGTCTCCCGCTCGCGGCCTGGTTGGTGTCAGGGTAAAGTCATCGTGTTGGCACGTTTGTTTTATTTGCCACCTGCCCCGCTCTGGCCGCTGTTGGGCCTTGTTCCGAGACGAGGGGCTGATTTTGTGTGGAGTGGGCGTGGCTCGGCGGCCAGGTGAAGTGGGGTCTGGGGAGTCGGGGTGCTGCAGGCCTCCCAGCCCCGGCGATTCTTTACTCTTTGGTCTCCCTCTGGCCTCCTCTCGTGTCCTGGTCCTCTGGTAACTGTGCCGCCTGTGGCGCCGCCCGTACAACCTCAGCCCCGGGCTCAGGTGCGCTCACTCCACCTGCGCGCGCCGCGCCCAGGTGTCCGCCGTCGGGGGGCGCCCGCGCTCCCAAGCGCCTCCTGTATTTGAGGCCGCAGGTGAGAGCCACAGTGGCCAGTGGCTTAGAGGCGTGAGCATCACTTACCCTGCAGGCGGCTTGTGGGATGGCGGCTGTCTAAAGCTGTGACTGGAAGGTGGGGGGTTCCGGGGTTCCTGGGCGAGGCGTGTGGGCGAGAGCGGTTCCTCCTGTCATCTTTCGGGGATTCCCCCTTCTTTCTGCTCAGTGTCATTGCTAGTTTTTAAAAACAATGACCTTGTGCTGAAGAACACATTGGAAATATTTCCTGGGGAGCACCATGGACTGGGTGCCTGGGTGGTGGGAGAGCCAAGACGATCGCTCGGGAGGGGAAATGTTGACACGGATGTAAAACAATAGTGCTTCATTAAAAATAAATAAAATAAATATTTGCAGCAACAACGAAGGCAGACCAAGCAAGCAAAGCAACAGGAGAAGCACCTCACCATAACCTGGCAGGCTGCGAATTGTGGCAGGGCCAGGCCTGTGAATTCACAGGCAGCTCCAGGTGTGGACTGTGGTGAAGCTGGTGTGTGAGACTCTCTCTGGGGGCTTTATTATGCTCCTCTAGGTGTGAGGAGAGACCCAAGAGAGCACTGAGGAGAGATCTCAGTGAAGCACAGCGAATAATAGAATTAAGACAATAGCAATTGGGATTATTTAGCTTAAAAATGACTTAAAAATTTAAGTCAGTGGGCCTCCCCAGTGGCACTGTGGGTTGAACGCAGTATTGTGAAGCTGCCCGCAGCCTCTGCAGTGCAGGTTCGATCCCCACTGGCCAGGGAGATACCTACATGGTGAGGCAGACCTCTCCTATCTCGCCCACTGCTCCCCTCAGCAGTGCTTTTGGTCCATCTGCCTGTTCTGCTCCCAGCTCTGTCTGGTGAATCCTCTCACCCTCCTGCACCTCTGGCCTGTACCCCAGCTCTTGTATAAATAAAATAAATCTTAAAAAAAAACAAATCTAGGGCCTCCCCTGGTGGTGCAGGCAGTTGAGTGCAGCGCTGTGAAGCTGTCTGCAGCCTCTGCAGCACAGGTTCGATCCTGGCCAGCCGGCGAGGGTCCCACATGGCGCAGCAGACCTCTCCTGTCTCGCCCGCTGCCCCCCTCAGCAGTGATTTCAGTCAGTCTGCCTGTTCTGCTCCCCGCTCTGTCTCTGGTGAATCCTCTCACCCTCCCACGCCTCTGGCCTGTACCCTGGTTCTTGTATAAAAAAAATATAATAAAATAATTAAAAAAATAAATCTAGCATTAAAAATAAAATTTAAGTCAGTAAAGGGGTTTAGGTGAAGACACAGATCAATTAGGAACCGTTTCCTCAGAGGACAGAAGACGAAGAGGTGACCTTTGGTTGGTTAAGCGAGAGCTTGAAGAGGATGTCCTTTCTGGGGAGGGTGAGGAGACCCAGGCTAGGCCTGCTCAGTGCTGGGAGGACTAACTACAGCCACCACCATCCGTTCTAGACGAGGCAGGGCGGACTCCGCAGAGGTTCCAACACTTCAGCCCTTGATGCTCCAATCCTGTGCGTCTGGATGAGGCCCAGGACTTGGAGTGTCTGTCATCTCCGGAGAACTGGGGGCCACGTGGGGGGTGGGTGAGCTGCCAGGCACAGTTCCTTCTGCCTGGATGTTCCAGGTGACAAACCTCTTGGGCCAAGAGCCCATGGGCTGTGAGTGACACGTTTATGGTTTTCTTCAATTCTTCCATCCCGGGAGGGTACCTGTGGAGATTTTGAGATAAGGGCTTCAGAATTTTCTCTCTTGGAGACTGTCAAGAAAAAACAGCCCAAACTTAGAAATTCAGCATAGGGCTTGGCCTTTCCAAGTCGTCCTGAGGCTGCTTGACAGACTTCCCCAGGGATGTCCTCATTCTGAGGGGACTCTCCTGTCAGTCTCAGCACTAGCGGACCAGGTACGGAATGTCACCTGTGAACATGTCAATTTCTGTCTCTCAGCAGAGATGGCAAGAGGTGACGGTTTTGTCCCCAGCTAGGGCACTAACCCCGCAGCCATGCTAAACTTCCGCTGTGTGTGTGGTTTTTTTTAAAGATTTATTTATGCATACAAGAGCAGGGGTACAGGCCATAGGTGTGTGTGTGGGGGGGAGTGGGGTTCAGAGGATTCCCCAGAAACAGAGTGGGGAACAGAACAGGCAAATTGACCGAAGTACACTGCTGAGGGGAGCAGCGGGGAGACAGGAGAGGTCTGCTGCGCCATGTGGGTCAGCTCCCTGGCTGGCCGGGGATGGAACTCGTGCTGCAGCAGCTGCGGCGAGCTTCATAGGTTGTGTCTTAACCCCTTGCACCACCAGGGAGGCTGAGCTGTGTGTGTTGTGTGTCCGCTGTGTTTTAAGTGCCAGAAAATTCAGCAGGTGCTCTTTGAACCATCTTTAATGAGCTAAATAAATTTTGGACTCATGTTCGTTTTGTATTTATAACTCATGTTCATGGGTTTAACTTTTGGAAAATTAGCACTTGACAGGAGGGAGGAAAGGTGACATTAGGGTGATGATTTTCAGAGCATGACATTCCCTGGAGGAGAAGGACTCGTCAGCTCTCATGGAATCCGCGATGAGTAACCCGCCCCCCAGTGAACGGGAGGAAACTGGAGTTCTTTCCAACCCGGACAGTAGGCTGAGAGCAAGTTTTACAGGATTGGGGTGGGGGGAACCAGCGTGCCCCTTGGAAAGCAGAGAAGCCTGAGTGACAGGTGGGGACTGAGATGAGAGCCCTGGTGGATGCAGATGCCAAACCGGGGGATCAGATTTCAGGGGTACAGGGACCTGGGGAGAGCTGAGTCCTGGCAGGACTGTGGGAGATGGTGGCTGCGGTGGGGGCTGAAGCTTGCTAGAGCAGAGGGGCCCCCCTGGGGGGAGTCGTCCTCCTCCCTGCCCAGGGCTGGCAAAGTTGCTCCTGCTCTGTGGCGCCTGGAGGAACCAAGGGTGCAGGGGCAGCCAGAGCCCAGCCATGAGCAGAGTGGGGCGACTGGGGGGGTGGTCAGTGGATGACAAGCAAAGTCTCCTTTAAAATAGATGACGGGATCAAGAAGATGTGGTGCATAGACACCATGGAATATTACTCAGCCATCAAAAAAGATAAACTCATGCAATTTGCAGCGACATGGATGGAGCTGGAAGGGATCATGCTCAGCGAAATAAGCCAGAAAGAAAACGAAAAATACCGGATGGTCTCACTCATAGCAGGAATCTAGAAAACTTAAATAAGGGACCAGGAAAATGAATAACTATAAGAAAGTGAAAATCAAAATCAACGAAAAACTATGAACCAGAGACACTTTTTGGGGGGTGGGGGGCGGGAGGGGAGGGATTGGGGTCAGAATGGGGGTTTTATTATTTAAAAAAAAAATAAAAGAGATTGGGGCAAGTGTGGGGCGGGGGCTGCTGGGGCTGCAGAGCAGTGGAGGGTGACCAGAGGGAGAGCTGGTGCCTGCGGAGCCAGCATCAGGCCCGGGAAGTCCCAGGATGGGAGGTGTGAGTGGAGGGACTTGGCCATCGGAGGCCCAATCATAAGAATTATTCTGGTGGCACAATGGGCAGAGTGAGTCACTGCCTGCCCTGCCCGAGGCCCTGAGACAGGTAACCCTCACATGCCAACCTCTGTGGGGTTGGCATTCATTCTAGGACTTTCTCAGAAAACAGCCTCCTCCATCCTATGTGTCCACAGATGGGGAAAGGTGAGGAGGTGCTGGTCACCTCCCACGCTATAGAAAGTTGCGTGCAGTGCCTGAGGCCTGGCATCTGCAGGGCTGCATTTTATTCTTGGACGTCAATATCGGGATGATTAACTCCTCTATCCGCCTCCCACTTGGGGTGGCCAGTGCGGCCTCCAATGCCAGTCTTGCGATGGGCCCCCTGCTGCTGGCCCCAACTGTGGAGGTTCAGGAGTCATTCAGGGGCTCAGAAGCTCTCATAGGTACTCCCCAAAGGAAACAAACCCCTCAGTTCCACGCACTCAGTGTGGGGGATCTGAGGTGTCAGGGGCTTGTCACAGCTGCAGACTCTACTTCTCTCTCCGTGATGCTTGAGCCTGTCTGCTTGTGATTGTGGTTTGGTTTTAAAAGGGAAGAGGTACATACGGTCCAGCTCCGTTTTCCTTCTCGGATGGAGTAATAAAGATTATTTATAGTGGAATTGGTTTTTTTCCACTGTGGCATATTTAATTTTATGACTCTGCCTTCCTGACTTTTGCTTCTCATGGGGGAAGCACAGAGGAACGTGCCATTGCTGTGTGGAAAAAAAGAGGAGCCTCCTTTTAGTCATATAATTTTATATTATAATAATGTTATTTTTAAATAAAGATTTATTTATTTACAAGAAATGGGCTGTAGGCCAGAGGTGCGGGGGGTGAGAGGATTCACCAGAGACAGAGCGGGGAGCAGAACAGGTGGATCCACTGAAACACACTGCTGAGAGGAGCGGCGGGTGAGACAGGAGAGGTCTGCTGCGCCATGTGGGTCAGGGGATCGAACTTGTGCTGCAGTAGCTGCTGATAACTTCATAGTGCTGAGACTGTAACCCCTGTGCCACCAGGGAGGCCCCAGAAGCTTCACATTGTATACTCAGAAGGAATCTCTGTGTGAGCCCTTTCAGTTCAACCCAAGTGGACATAAAATATAAAGGATGGCGGGTCCCTGGCCGCTCACCAACTGTCCACTCCACTCGTTGTTGATGGTTCTCTCCGAGGAGGCGTGACACTTCTGACTTCTGAAGAGATGAAGAGAGGGTTGAACTTGCTGTTCATTTCGCTGGTCTGTCTTTCCATTAAACCCAGCTGAAAGCACTTCTTTTTTTTTTTTTTTTTTAAAGATTTATTTATTTATTTATACAAGCACCGGGTACAGTCAGAAGCACGGGAGGGTGAGAGGATTCACCAGAGCCAGAGCCAGAGCCAGAGCGGGGAGCAGAGCAGGCAGAAGGACCGAAGTACACTGCTGAGGGGAGCAGCGGGCGGCAGGAGAGGTCTGCGCGCCATGTGGGACCCTCCTCCGGTGGCCGGGGAGCAGCCGGGGATCGAACTGGCGCTGCAGAGGCTGCGGGCAGCTTTGCAACCCAGCGCTCAACCGCTGCGCCACCGGGGAGGTCCTGGAAGCACTTCTTAACTCTTGGTATCTGGTACCATCTTGGGTGAGCCCCCTTTGCTTCTGGTTACTTCTCCAGCACCCTGGCCTTTGCTTTCTTAGGCCTGGCAAGAGGACAAGGAGCAAAAATCTCCTTGGAATCAAGGAGATTCTTCATTGCTCAAGCAGATTTGCAAAAAATCTGGTGGCCATTCACGTGAAGCTTGGTTACCTGTTCTGATCCTCACGTAGGCTTGGATCCATGTTGCTTGCTGCTTCATACCATGTTGTCTGCTTCCCTCTTTACCACACCGCCTCCATATTGTGTCCCCCAAAGTCAGATGTTGGAGTCCTAACTTCCATGGGATGGTTTTAAGATATGAGGGCTTTGGGGAGGGACTAGGTCGTGAGGATGGAGCCGGGCTCTTCAGACTTCCTCTCTCTCTGTGGCCGTTGAGGCTATGATGGTAGCTGGTCATCTGCGAGCAGGAACAAAGGCCTCACTGAGAACCCTGCGGTGCTGGCCCCTGACCTTGGACGTCCAGCCTCCAGACTGTGACAGGAGAGTGTCTATTGTTTAAACCCCCGAGTCTGTGGGGTCTGTTTTAACACGCTCATCATGATCAGTTTTGGTGAATTTGTCTATGCGTGTTTGAAGAGAATTTGCTCTCTCGGTTCAGCCTGAAGTTCTATGCAGACCTGTGAGATTCGGCTTCTCTGTGACCCGTCTCTTCACTTGTTTGACATCTTGATCTAACAGTTTCAAAGGGAACTGTGAAAGTGTCCCACGGAGATGGTGGATTCATCTGTTTCTTTTTGAAAGATTTTGCCCTATATATTTAGCAGCAGTGTCATTAAGGGATATTTAATATTCCATGACTCATTTTCTCTTTGGAGTGTACCTATTTCATGGCAAAATATTCCTTTTGTACTATTTCAAACAATTGGTCTTAAATTCCACTGTATCCAGCCGGCACATTGCCTCCGTTTTCTTTTGTTTACTCTTGTCTGGTCTTTCCCCATCTCCTTCTGGTTTTCTTTGTAATTTCGTTGGCCCTGTCTCATCAACAGCTTGTAACAACTAGTACTTTAAGGTTCTATCTCAGAATATTTGCCATTCAGAGAAGGAATTTGAGCTACTCAAATGTCTGATATATTTGGTCTTAGAAAGTATTTTTAATTGAAAAAACACTTTATAAAACTTATGTAGGTTTCAAGTGTGCATCAGTGTAAATCAACATCTATCTGTACAACATTCTGTTTTTTTCACCGCTGAAAGTCTAATTCCACCCTTCATGGTACAAATGAATGGTGTTACCCTTCCTGGTAACCCCTATTTTGGTCTTAGAGTCTAAAAGTTTATTTTTGTTTTACTTGGTACATTCATATTGTTTCTTTATCTACCACATGTGAGTTAGACAATGTTTGCCTTCACTCATCTGACTTAATTCACTAAGCATAATACCCTCCAGGTCCATCCATGTTGTTGCCAATGGCAAGATTTTATTTTATTTCTAAAAATTTATTTATGTATACAAGAACTGGGGTGTAAGCCAGGGGTGTGGGGTGGGGGTGAGAGGATTTATCAGAGACAGAGTGGGGAGCAGAACAGGCAGATCTACTGAAATACACTGCTGAGGGGACAGGAGAGGTCTGCTGTGCCATGTGGGTCAGCTCCCTGGCTGGCTGGGCATTGAACTTGTGCTGCTGTGACTGGCCACTTGTGCACAGCAGCTTGATAGCACTGTGTCTTTAACCCCTGCACCACTAAGGAGGCCCAAGATTTTATTTATTTTTTTTATAACAGAGTGGTAGCTTTTTGTGTATCTGTTGTCCACCATGGACTTCTGTATCCACTCATCTGTTGATGGGCATGTAGGCTGTTTCCAACTCTTTGGCTGTTGTAAATAGTGCTGCCATCAACATGGGGGTGCACTTGTTTCTTTAAATCAGTGCTTTTGTCTTCATTGGGTAAATACCTGCCATGGGATGACTGGATCATATGAAATTTCTATTTATAGTTTTTTGAGGAATTTTCATATTGTTTTTTTTTCTGATTTTTTTTTTAAAGATTTATTTATTTATGCATACAAGAGCTGGGGTACAGGCCAGAGATGAGGGGGGTGAGAGGATTCACCAGAGACAGAGCTGGGAGCAGAACAGGCAGATTGAAATACACACACTGCTGAGGGGAGCAGCGGGCAAGACAGGAGAGGTCTGCCAGGCCATGTGGGTTGCTCCCTGGCCGGCCAGGTGTTGAACTCATGCTGCAGAGGCTGCAGGTCTGCTTCATAGTGTGGTGCTTAACCTTTTGCGCCATTGTTTATCATGATCCCACAAATTTGCCTCCCCACAAACAACAAACAAGTGTTCCCTTCTTTCTACGTCCTCTCCCATATGTTATTCCTTGTTTTTTATTTTGGTAATATCCATTCCCACAGGTGTGAGGTGATATCTTGTTGTGATTTAGATTTTCCTAATAATAAGAACACATCTTTTCAGGTGCCTGTGGGCCATCTGGCTGTTGGAGAAGGGTCCATGTAGATCCTCTGTCCATTTTAAAGTCAGGTTGTTTCGTTTTTAGTTGTTGAGTTTTGTGAGTTCTTTCTGTATTTTGGAGAGGAACCCTTTGTTGGATATACAATTTCCAAATATTCTCCCCCATTCAGTAGGATGCCTTTTTGTTTCGATGATTGTTTCTCCACTGTGCAGGAAATTTTTAACCTATTGTAGCCCTGTTGGCTTATTTTTACTTCTTCTCTTGCTGGTGGCGTTGAGTCCCTAACAACATTTCTAAGACCATTCATTGCCTCTGATTTCTTCTGTGTATGTTATGGTCTCAACTCTTACATTTAATCCATTTTGAATTAATTTTTGTATATGGTATTTAGAGAGTTAAGTACTCACTAGTTAAGTAAATCTGTACTCACTAGTTTCATTCTTTTGCAGGTGATTGTCGGTTTTCCCAACACCTTATATTGAAGAGACGTGTTCTATTGTATGATTTTAATTTGACTCCTTGGTCATAAATTAGTTGTCCATACATGTGTGTGGTTATTTTTGAACTTTTAGTTCTGTTCCATTGATCTGTGTGTCTGTTTTTATTCCAATGCTATGCTGCTTGATTACTATCACTTTGGAGTCTAATTTGAAGGCAGTGAAGGTCTCATTTTTGTTCTTTTTTCTTGAAATTGTTTAAGCCTTTGTCCATTGGCTTAGTGATCGAGGTATTTCCAGGGAGGTATATGTACTATTTGAATTGTCTTCCCTCTGTAAATTGTTCTCATCCACTGATAGCTAGAATTTGGAGATTTTACCATATTATGTCCAGGTATGATTTGTTATTATGCTTAATCTTTGTCGGTACTTAGAATTTATATTCTGGTCCCCAAATTCATCATTGTTCACTTAAGGAATGTTTTCTTCTATTGGCTTTTGATGTTTGCTTCTTTATATCATTTCACCTCTTTTTCCCTGAAACTCTTAATATTCAGTCTTCTCTCAGCATGTGTTATTCTTGAGTCTGTACTCACTAGCTCCTATTTTTACTCATGATTTTCATCTTATTTTTTTTCTCTTTGAAATCAATCAGGTAATTGATCATTCATATCAACTTGTTTACTGATATCATGAGAGAGTTTGAGCCTGCAGGACAGATATGAACTATTAGAACACTACACTGTGCTAATTACACGGGATGGTGTACACCTAAAAGCAACAGGATCCAAAATCCCTCGATGGGGGGATTACCTTCATGAGGGACAGCCTCAGACTTCAAGGTGGATCTCAGATGGTGTTTCCAGTCTGACTGATCCCAGGATGAATGCAGTCTCTAGGGGAAGTAGCAGCGTTGACAGTTTGGAAGTTGAGTTGATCCCTGTTGGGTTTTCCCTGGAATCATTTCCTGTTCCCCTCGTGCTCTGTTTATAGGCCCATCTCCTTGCTCATCACCTTGCCATGTAGCCTGGGTATTGACCATTTTGTTCCTGGGCCAGCGTCCTCATGAGCCTGTGATCTGCATTCACTTTCCCATCTGTGCTAGTCATCTTGGGCTGCCATGATCAAGTACCATAGATGGGGGGATTTAAACCACAGCAGTTTATTCTCCCAATTCTGGAAGCTGAAAGTCCAAGAACAAGGTGTGAACAGGTTTGGTTTCTTTTGAGGCCTCTCTCCTTGGCTTCAAGAGATTTCCTTTTCATGGTGTCCTCAGGTGGTCTTTCCTCTGTGTGTGCTCATCCCTGGCATCTATGTGTCCAGATTTCCTCTTCTTTTAAGAACACCAGTCTGATGGAAATAGGATTCACCCTAATGACCCTATTTCATTTTAATTACCTTTCAAAAGGTCCTAGTTCCAAATATAGTCACATTCCTAGGAACTAAAGATTAGGACTCCAAAGTATAAATTTTGGGGACACAATTCAGACTACAACACACCCATAAGCCTAGTTTAGGCCTGGTATATAGTAGCTGCTCAATAAAAGGTAGTTGAATGACTTTCTGAAAGTTCCCCAATCTATTCTCTCTTCCCACTTTGATTTTCAAGCAAGTTGTGTTGCACAAGATGACACCAAATCTTTCTTATGATAAATTGAATGAGTTTTCATTTTATTATCTTTTTATCCTTAGCCTGTCGTATTTTGTGCAAGCAACTATATAGTGGTGCAAATCCATGGTCCTGTCCCTGCATTGGTGAGAAAATGAATCATATACTTGAGGTTATATTCAACCCAGAGGCTAACAAAGCCACTAGATTTCTCACAACAAGTCTATGCATGTTTGTCTATGGGGGTTTGGATCTGTTATTGCTGGATTTATTTGCCTTGGGGACTAAGTTCCTTTTTTATTTCTTAGCACACTTTCTTTGTTTCCATCATGTTTATTTCCACATTCTGCCCCAAGCTCTGACAAATTTGAATTTTTCAAAAAGCATAGAGAAGTGCATTTTAGTGAGTACATCAGTTATTTGTGCATGTTCTTCTAGTTTACAATAATGAAATGATAGAATTAAAATTTCTTCCTTTGGCTACTTTATTATTCTACATTCATTTTTGTAGTTTGTTTTCTGTCTCCTTATTGAATATTTGATCTTTGAAATAGCTATTTAAAATAGCTATCTAAGAGCTTATGTATCCACAACAGATTTTGTTACTAAGCATACAAAATGAATGGATTCCTTATTCAAATGTTAAGTGCCTATATAAAGTCTGTATATAGAACTGAGATAGAGATCTGGAATTGGATTCCAGGGTGGATATCACTGAGATGACAGCTCATAGTGGACTTAGAATTTCATGGAATTGAATAGTCCATCAATGCTATCTAATAAAATAATATGAGTCTCTTCTTTCATGGTCTCTAGAGCCAAGAGAAAGAAGTTCATGTTGTGGCTGTTCTGAACTTGCTATGGTCCACACTGTCCACATTCTGGTTTCTTTTCTGGATCATGCAAATGACTTTTCTGGCTCATGCAAATGAGAACACTCTTCCTCCCCTGCTCAGTGGGAATTCTTCCTGATCGTGAACTATCCTCGGCTTGTTTTCCAAGGTTTCCCAAAGTTTTAATTGCTACTTCTGAGCATGTCTTATGCTGGTTTGCAAGTGACTGTTCCTCCCTTTAAAGTTCCTTTCTGCGTGAGGGACACCTTTGGAACCTTATGAGGTCTATATGGATCTTATCTCAGAATCATGGTTTTAAATGCATGAAATAAAACACAATGGTTTCTGGTTCAGGGCAAGATGGAGTAAACACATCCCAGCATGTCTTCCAGTGAATGATACTAAGAAATATGCACAGAATGCATGGAATAGCTACTTGAAAATTCTAAGAAGCAAATGGTAGCTGGCAGACTGGTGAAGAAGACACAACCTAAAATACTCTTGAACTGGCAGTGAGTTACCATTTTTCCCTCCAGAACCACTCAGTGTGGGTTCAGCACAGCCTGAAACCCAGAAGTAGTTACTGGTACCAACAGAGAGAGCCCCAAGAGAAGCTCCAAAGAGAACAGAAATATGGTATTGCATACTTAGAAGTGATGGAGAAATGCCCAGTTTTTTTTTTTTTTCCTTTTCTCTATCCATCATGCCTCAGTCCCCAAGCAATACTCTGGTGTCAGGGGCATGAGCACTGACAGGAACCTAAACTGAGAGAGGAGAATGTTCCCTCTGATCAGAGGAACTGTGGTCCCAAGAATGTGGGGCAAAACTCCAAAGCTTTTGTTCTTTCTGTCCTTCCACTACTTGTCCCTGGACACAGATGCATAGAAGAGTAGGTGTAGTAAAGCCCCAACTTTCTGGTCAGAGAGACAAAATGCTGAACCCCTGGGAACTGGAAAGTACCAGAGAGAAAGAAGAGCTAGAGAAAGCCAATAAAGTTGTTTATGAACTTAAGGGTTCACCCTTAACAGGCACAAGAATAGACCTGACCCTAAGTAGCATACCATAGATTCTGAGAACTGAACTACAAATAGTTCACTGCCCAGGTTTCAGACTGGGTTCTGAACAGCATGGAGAGGGACAGATATGAAGTCTTGGGGAACAGAACATCTATTAGAACCGCAATCCATAGAAGATGAGTTGGACCTTGTGACCTGAACTCAATCTGGTAGATTCTGTGCTTTAAAAAAGAAAATCAACATTCTCCATAGAAATTAGACAAAATTTAGAGTCTTGTAACATAATTATCAAAATGTCTGGGATACAATTAAAAATTTTTCAGCACTTGTGAAGAACTGGGAAAATCTCAACTTGTATGGGAAAAGACTGTCAACATAAATGAGTGCTTAGACACCAAATTTTATAGCAACTATTATAAAAATACCCCACACATGTACAGGCCAACATTCTTGAAATGAATGAAAAGTTAGTCTCAGAGGAGACATAGAAGATACAAAGAATAACCAAAAGGAAACTTTAGAATGGAAAAATACTATAACCAAAATAAATATTTGATGGACTCTACAACAGAAGGAAGATGACAGAGGAAGAGTTAGTAAACGTCAATAAATAGAAGTGATAAAATCTAATAATATGGACAGGAAACCCCTAAAAACTTAAAAGAACAGAACTTCATGAACCTGTGAGAGAACACCGAAAACAATTTTGTCACAGGAGTTCTACAAAGAAAAAATGAGATGCACAAAAAAGTACTTGAAATAATGGCAGAAAACTTGTCAAATATGGGGAACCAAAAAACCCTACAGATTGAAGAAGTAAAGTCTTTAGGAAATCCTAAACAATATAAGAAATTCGTTCCCAGACACGTTATCATCAACATAGGAAAAAAAAGAAACTAGAAGAAACTAAAGGAAAAAAAATTTAAGCTGTCAGAGAAAACAAACACATTACTTATAGGGAACATGATTTAAATAACAATAAATTTTTCCAGAAGGATTTGAAAGAACATTTTAAAAGAACATTAACCCACAATTGTATATCCAGAGAAAATGTACTTCAGGAATAAAGACATTCTCAGATGAAGGAAAACTAAAAGACTCCATTGTCACAGTTTTATTGCTAAAGATATTTCTTCAGGCATGGGGGCAATGATACCAGAAATTTGGAACATCAAAAATGAAGGAAGAGCAACAGAAATGGTAAATACCTGGGAAAATATAATAGACTTTTCTTCTCCTCTTATGTTCGTTAAAGCATGTTTGTTGGTTAAAACAAAAATTATAACATCGGTGGGATTTTCAGCATCTGCTAATGTAACACACAACAGCGAGAGTGAGAGTAAAGGAACCTATGTGGTAGTAATAGATCACTTAAAGCGGTAAATACTGATCCTACATAGATTATGAAAAGGTCTGTATATTTTAATCCCTAAAACAACCATTTAAAGATTAGACAAGAGGGCCTCCCCGGGTGGCGCAGCAGTTGAGCGCTGGGCTGCAAAGCTGCCCGCAGCCTCTGCAGCGCTGGTTCATTCCCCGGCTGCCGGCGAGGGTCCCACAAAAAAAAAAAAAAAAAAAAAAAAAGATTAGACAAAGAGAAAAATTACACCAAAATGTAATTCATATATTAAAATAGAAAACTAGAAAATGACTGAATAACATAAAAGAAAACAAGAAGAGAGAAAACACATACACTAGAAATAGATGAATAGAAAATGATGCAGTGGTAGACCTATATCTAAAAACATCAATAATCACATTAAATGTAAATGGATTAAATACAACAATTAAAAGGCAGTTTGTAGAACAGATTTTTTAGAATGCTTCAATTATCAAATATGACATAGGAAGACTAAAGGCAAAAGATAGAAAAATATGTCACTAATCAAAAGACATGTATTACTAATCAGAAGAAAGGTGGAGTGTTTCAACATCATTAACCATTAGAGAAACATAGAGCAAACCCTGAGGAGTGTAACTGTATACCTAGAATGGCAAAATGGAATAGTGAAAATAAAAAATGCTGAGCATAAAAAGTGCTGATGACAATGCAAAGCAACCGGATGTCTTGGCCATATCAGTGGAAACTGTGTACCACACTCTGGAAAGCCACTTGAGAATTTCTTATAAAGCTAGACACAAACTTAGCAGACAATCCAGCAATCCCCTTGCTTACTTAGTGATTTCTGTTCACACAAAACCCTGTCCATGAATGTTCATAGCAGCTCTGTACATAATTAACAACTGGAAATAATCCAAATGTCCTCCAGTGGATGAACAGGTGAATCACATCCCTATAGTCAAATACTACCCCATTTAGCAATAAAAAGGAGTGAACTGTTGACTCTCACAACTTGGATGAATCTCGAAGGTGTGATGTTGAATGAAAGGAGCTAATCTTAAAAGTGCTACCTGTTATATCAGTCCATGTCTATAAAATTCTTGAAAAAATAAACCTATAATGACAGAGACAAATTGATGACTTGATTTCTCAGAGAGGTCAGTAAAGATAATGTCATTTCCCCCACCCTACTCAACAACTAGATCCCAGGCGAAAAACCCATTCAATGCTATATGCTGTATAGAAATGGGGTCTTTTTGGGCTTATCCTTCTATTTCCTGAGGCTAGTAGAGTGCACTGGCATCTATGAGACACTCAATTATCTGGCAAGCGAAAGAAGAATGAATGAACAAACTATGGACTTAAACATGTAACAATGACTGAGAGAATGTAAAGACTCAGCACAAAGGAACACATTTTATAAAGTCAAATCAAAGAGGCCTTAAATGTAAGATCCACCATTATTTTATGCAGCAATGAGAAAGGGAAAAACCCTGCCCTGCCTGTAGGCCAGGATAGTTTTAAGTGACACAGGAAACCATCATGTCATGTTCCTTTGAAATTAATCTTCATCTCTGCTGAGAAAATTGGCCATGAAATCAGTCTTTTGGCAATAGAAAGTCACACAACTTGCCCTGCTTTGTGGGTATCTTCCTTTCTGAGCTCTCAAAGGCACTTGGTTTTCCTTTGCAAGAAAATTGGACTCATGATCATTTCTCTGTGACAAATCCTGTTCACCAATGTCACATTTACACCCTACTGTTGGCTTCTGTGCTTTTCTGTACAAAATAACTTGTCATTTTGGTGTTGAATCATAGTGAATTTTTAAAGAGGACATTTCTAAATGGCACTTAAGTTTATGCATGAAACTAACAGATGCACACACCTTAACTAAAGCAGGGACAAGTGAAATAGTCTGAACAAGAGCAGGAACAGCAAAGGCGATGACAGCAATGTCACCGCCAATACTTGGCTGAGGGCTTCAGAAAGGTGTCGTTGATGAAGATGCATCTCGATTCCAGAGACGTCAAATGGGGAACAACTGTGCATCAAAGGATCAGCAGAAAACAATAATTCTGTCAGATTCTGATCGGAGGGAGTCCCACACCTAAGGCATGTTTCTTGAGTATCGTTCCTCGGTCAGGGAATATTCTAGGGCTGCAGAGGGGAATAAGCCACGTGGAGCATGCATAGAAGGGAGAACATACAATAAAGGAGTAACCAGGAAATGATCATATTCTTTTAAGTGCAGCGAAGGACATGAGCTGGTCTGCTCTGGAGCCTCATGGTGGGGCTGGTGTAGGGTGTGGGTGCATTTGTGACGAACCCTCTCAAATCTTGCTGACTTTCAACAAAATCTGCATTTGGATTTTGTTCTCTGAGACTCATCAGTGGTCTGAAGAATGATCTGATTTCTCAAGCTTTGCTCAACATGAAGGGGTTTCCAGGATGTGGGAATTTCCTAAAAAAGGACAGTCCCAGGCACACCTACTCAGTGGTCACCCTATTGGGGTCCTAACTCAGTTCTGGCTGTTTCCATGTCTAATGATGTGTGATGCTAAACCTACAACTGTGACTTTTATTTATTCCCCTTCCATCTCTCCTATTTTTATAACAAGTGGTCAATTTGTTAGACATGACTCAAATCTTATAATTACTAATGCATTCAATAACAGCTCCGAAAATCATGTGGGGGCGAAGGGGCCGGTCAAGGTATCTAGTAGGGGTGGAAAGACTCATCCTCGATGGCTGGAGGAAAATAAGGTGGTGACATAAGAGGTTGTCCACCGAAGACTCCAGGAGTTGAGAAAATTGGGGGCGCCAAAACAGAGGGAATCAGGGAGGGAAAAGCTGATTTATTTATTTATTTTTTAATAATAAATTTTATTTTTATATTCCCCATACAATTGCAACCCCCTTATTTTGACCCCAGTCCCTCCTCTCCCCACCCCCACCCCCCATAGAATGTGTCTGGTTCATAGTTTTTTTTTTATTTTGATTTTCACTTTCTTATAGTTATTCATTTTCCTGGTCCCTTATTTAAGTTTTCTAGATTCCTGCTATGAGTGAGACCATCCGGTATTTTTCTTTTTCTTTCTGGCTTATTTCACTGAGCATGATCCCTTCCAGTGCCATCCATGTTGCTGCAAATTGCATGTGTTTATCTTTTTTGAATGCTGAGTAATATTCCATGGTGTATATGGACCACATCTTCTTGATCCAGTCATCTGTTTTTGGGCATTTGGGCTGTTTCCAAAGCTTACCTATTGTAAACAGTGCTGCTATAAACATAGGGGTGCAGGTGTTCTTTGGAATGGATGTTTCTGTGTCCTTTGGGTAAATACCTAGGAGTGGAATTGCTGGATCCTATGGAAGCTCTATGTTTAGTAGGTCCAGAAATCTCCACACAGCTCTCCATAGTGGTTGGACCAGTTTGCACTCCCACCAGCAGTGCAGGAGAGTTCCTTTCTCTCCACACCCTCGCCAACATTTGTTGTTGCTAGTTTTTTTAATATGTGCCATTCTCACTGGTGTAAGATGGTATCTCATGGTAGTTTTGATTTGCATTTCCCTGATTACAAGTGATGTTGAACATTTTTTCATATGCCTGTTGGCCATTTGCATTTCTTCTTCAGAGAAGTTTCTTTTTGGCTCTTCTGCCCATTTTTTGACTGGGTTATTTTCTTTGTTGTTGTTGAGTCTCATCAGCTCTTTGCAGATTTTTGTGATCAGTCCTTTATCATTAGTGTTGGGTGCAAAAATGTCCTCCCAGTCAGTGGGGTGGGAAAAGCTGATTTAAACAAAACAATTTTATCTCATGTTGGCTGAACAAAAGGGAACCAAAGTGTGACTTTCTGCTTTTTAACTAGAAGACAAACTGAATCTGGATGCAAATGCTCTCGTGACTATTCAAGATACATAGTTTTTCTCTTTAAAACAGTGAAACACATGCAAGGGGCCCCTGCTTGGAGAAGTCGTGTTCCCGTGTGTATGCAAATGTGCCGGTGGTTGTCGGCGCTGACACAGTCCTGATCAGCTTTCACCAGCCCACGGGGAGTGTCATGCTCGTGGCCGGCGCAGGGCTGCTGTGTGACTCACGCCCACTGTGATATATCAGAACTGTGAGTCTCTCCTTCCCCTCACCCCTGTGCCTTTCATTTCCCCCTCATGTTTCAGACACTTGTAGTTCTTTCTGTCATGACTAATTGTATTGAATGCCACGGTTGGTCTTAGAAGTATTATAATCTGAACGAAGCAATCCATTGCTCTGCTTCTATTTATTATTATTTTTTAAAGATGGAAGTTGTCATATGAAATGGGAATTCCTTAACCAGTTCCAAAACTTTAACTCATGAATGCAAGGATATCTATCTATCTGTCTATCTATCTATCTGATCGATCGATCGATCGATCGAATATGTGTGTGTTTGGCGCAGTAGAGTAAGACACCAAAAAGTCTTAAAGGTAAGTGACATTGAGAATCAACATTTAAGTCAGGTAGGCTTTATGGGCTGATGTTATTTGAAAGCTGAATAGCTGATGTCAAAAATAGATTTCCCTTTCTTTCCAGAGTATGGCAAAAATAACCACATGCCTTTCCTGGACTCCTGACTCCCACCCCAAAGGATTTTGTTGTCTGGAAACCAATAACTCCTTGGCTGGAAACACTAGAGAAGCTGGTCATTATTCTGGGATTGGGGACATTGCAGATTCTTGGCCGACCCTGGTTGTTCTAGTATCGCAGGCAATAGTTGGACCAAAGGCAAGAAGCTGCTCCTGGCGGCTGGCGCTGGGTCCAGGCACTGAGGTGTGGAGGTGCAGGCCAGATGCGGGCCAGGTGTGGGGGTGCAGCCATCATGCTCACCTATCCCCACTCCTGAGGACAGGTGCGGGCAGCTTCCTGGCGTGGATGTTGCTCTGAAGACAGCAGGTCCTTCCCCCTCTGTCCTTGGACTCGCTGCTCTCTGGAGGAAGACCAGGGAGGTCTGCTTGGCTAGCACAGTCTCAGGAGGGGCTTGAAATAGTAGGGCTGCTTGTGGAGGGAGAACAATCATTCCGTTGTCCAATTTTTTTTTTTTTTCCACTTTTCATCCAAACGGGGGTTGCATCACAGTGGGCCATGCTGGGCTGTGCAGCCGCTGCTGGTGGCAACGCTTCCTCTGTTCGCTTTCTGCAGCTCCTTGCCTTGGAAAATTCCAGCATTTAACACAGGGATTATATGTCACCACTGCTGAAATCATAGACAGAGTCCACTTAATTTGCTGCGAGCATGAGATGGCCAGAGAGAAGGGGAGCTGCCTTGCATTCCCCGGTATAAAGACAGGATTGAAAAAGGTCAGTCAACCAAAGAGTCAGCGGGTCACCAACCCCCAGGGGGCGGGTCATAAAAATCTTCCAGGGTTTCCTGTCTTTAGGAGCAAAAATGATGCCTGTTTAAATGTAAAAAAAAAAAAAAAATTAAAATTAAAATGTATTTAAGATTGGCAATGACAACCGAACTAGGTGGGATCTTTGGGGACTCATTATTTTAGTGTCTGTACTTTGCATGTTTTTGAAAATGTTAACAAAAGGAAATATGTAAATGCTTCAGTCTTTCAGCTCTGGAGGATTCCGGAGCCCCCAAGTGGTGTCAGGGACGCATGCGCAGCAGGGGAGGGCCTTTACCCAGCTGCGGGGTGAGCAGGCCTGAGCCAGTTCAGCTGTGCTGAGGCCCAGGGCCTCCAATGTCCCGACAGTTTCAAATGGCCTTTATGTCTTTGCCATATGTTCTTTGCCCCTCTCCTGAATGGGTCATTTGTTAAAGACCCGAAGCATTAGCAACACAGATGCTGAACTTCATGTTAATAATTCAGTAAATTGCTTGATGATAATCTTCACTTTATCTGAAGATGGTCTTTTTCTCATCAAAATCTGTCTCTGGAAAGATGTCCCTGGACCTCAGCAACCTAGTGTCATACCAAAAACCCGATCATGACAATTATGTCTCATTTCGGCGTGCATTAATAAAGGAGACATACTTGTATAGAAGTGTTAAATAATAGCTAGTAGATTTTTAAAGCCCAGGATGAAAGAATTTCAGACAGGAGGCCACAAAAGTGATTTTCAATGCTCTGGCTCTTGATTAATTTCAACCTATATTTTAATGTAAGCACCAACGAGTTAACACAAAAATAAAGCCTTTCTTGACATCCTGCATCTGGTGGTCTTGAAATGGTTATGAGATTTACTGTTCAGTCTCTGTTTCTTATATCACCGGGGTACAGAAAAGGTAGAAGTTTCTAGAAAAAGGGTCCATAGGCATATTCTAATAGGTCTTAGATGTGCACTCCTGAAATTCTTTGTTAACTCTCACAGCTGATAAAATCTTTAAATATATTGAATATTAAAGATAATACTAACATGAGATTGATAACATGTGGGTAAAATGGGAAAAAATACAGAATACCTTTTATTCCCAGTTTTACTTCCTTCTCTCCCTTCCCTGCTTCACGCTCTCCTGTCCTTGACCCTGTCACTCCCCAAAATAACCTTCCTTTACCAAAGCCTGTGTCTCAGGCTCTGCTTCCCCCGGGGGCTCAAGGCTTAGACGCTAGCTTGACATGCTGGATTGAAGGTGTGGGCAGAATTGCTGAGGGCTTGGTTAGATCATGTGCCTATGTGAAGGGGATTCAAAGAGAAGCTCGGGACCCATAAACTCACAAAATGGAGATTCAGCGTTGGGTTCCCAGGCATTGCTAATGGGTTTAATCCGAATCTTCCATGAACATCAGCATGAGAAGACCCCCAAGTCTTGTCAACCAGCTCAACACCTGTGATGGGAAGCAGAAGACACCCACACGACATTCTCACCAACATTCAGGATCCCGGGCCCCCGGGAGCCTTCTGCACTACATTAGATCTTACTGGAAAACTGCAAGGATGCTGGTTACTCCAAGGAAACTGGACTGTGGGATGAGGCTGCTGCCAGCAGGTCAAGGTGGAGGAGAACCAGGGTCAGGCCCTCTACGATCACCCTTCCTGTCCCGACCCTCCAGGGAGGGCAGCCTTTGTCTCGGCAAGGACGGCAGCCTGGCCAGTGTTTCTCACAGCATGATCTCTGGACAAGACCATCTTTTCCTGAAGGCAAATTTCTATGAGGGAGGTCAGAAATGCCAGATCTCGGGCCCACCCCCAGATCTCCGACGACCTGTTTTGACAAGTCTGATGGGAGATTTTGATCAAGTTTGAGAACCGCTGCTCTGGGCCTTTGCCTTCTCAGCTGGCCTGCAGGCTTCCGGGGCCTGATGGGGATTTCTCCCTCCTGCCCAGAGCAAGGGCCCAGGAAATCGAAGTTGGCTTGATTAGCTGGGAGGTGAGAAAGGGGTAGGGCTATCAGGCAGCCACCCAGCTCACAAACGGATTATGTTCTGGACTTTGGAAGTCAGCTGTTTGGAATGTGAGCTGTTTTCCTAGGAATGGAGGACATGTTCCCACGCCAGCACACAAGGGCACATTTAATCCTGAATGCAGTTGAAATACCGCTGTGTCACGAAGCAAGCAAGCCGATCCCAATGCTCTGGCAGTATTAGTGACTAATCAAAGCAGAAGAAAGCTCTGGATGGAACAGAGACCCATTTTATTTATGCTCCAAGTGATGGTCCAAGGAGCGCTTGGTTAGATGGCAAATGGGGATTTGTGGAGATTGTGAACGTTTGTGGCTTTTCTCCGTGGATGTCTTGATACTAATTCCTCAGTTAGGTGGTTCTCAAGTGTGGTTCTGGACTGTTGCCTTCTTTTTTTCTGGAGGCAAATGGAGGGAGGGAGGGAGAGGATTCTGAGACACCCGGGCAAGAGTTAATAAGGAGTGTGGAAACGTGGGGAGTTGGAGAGGAGAAGGTTTAGGTCTGTCTGTGTGGTCACATGAGCCACAATTGCCACAGAATGGACGAGTTGGGGGCAGTGAGAGGCGGAGGGGCACAGGGCAGAGAGAAAGCAGAGCCCCCACAAGTTTGGGTTCAGGAGTGCTGCCCTGAAAACCCTATTGTCACTGACCCCTGGGGCCAGGCCCTGGCTGGGTCATTCCCTACTAAGAAATAATCGAACAAAATGGAGTTCAGCACAGCCAGCAGAAGTCACTGCTGGGAGCAGGCACGAATATGCACGTCTGCTTAGCCTAAATAAACAGGATTTGGGGGAAATAAAAGGAAAGGAGAAGGGCAAGCTCATGCTAACAGACTCCTTCTCCCTGAGTGAGGGGCTGAGTGCTCTTTACAGGGAAGCACTGGGTGTCACAGCTGGGAGAGGGGTGGGTCTATGGGCCATGCATGCGGGACTTCTTTTTTGCACCGGGCACCCTTACACACCTCTTTTCACACATGCCACCCCATGGCCATCTTGGCAATGGCTGCTTTCGCCTGGAGGTTCCTGGTCTCCTGCCTTGGGCCCAGTAGGCAGGCAGAGCTCAGAGGGGCCTGGGCGCTAGAGTAGGCCTGGTGATAACTCTCTCCCATTGTATCGTGCATAGCTATGCCCCTCACACTGGTAAGAGGATGAGCTGGACTAATCCGATGCCCCCGCCTCTCCTAGCCATGGGAACGAGGAATACCCAGAGCACAATGCCACCTAGTTAGGTATCCAGCTGGTGGTTAAACGACATTCTTTCAGGGTCCTCTATACATTTACTGGCTTTTCTGCTTCTGTGCCACACTGATTATCATCACTGACAGTTAGTGACTAGTTTGGGGGAAATGTGGTAGCCCTAATGGAATTAATTAATTGAATAATATTGCCTGACAAATGGCTGTGTACACCAACGAGAGCCGGAGACTTAATTACTGATGTCATTTATCTCTCTATTTTGCATCCCGACAATAAGTAACTCATTTCTCATTAACGTTGGGTCATCTTCCAAAGGGAAGAAAACAGGCCAAAATATCAGGAAGGGGAAAAAATAGTGATGTCTTTGTTCCCTGCCTCATTATCCTGATAAATCATAACAGGCTCTGTTAATTAGGTGGGCAGCCTTAACGGGCTGATTCCTGTCCAACAATTACCTCAGAAAGCAGTACCACCGGGAACATTTCCTGCCCTTGGGAGGAGATGAAAAGAAGCCTGAAACACAAAGAGGGATACTTTCCCCAGCGTGCTGGGGAGCGGAGTTGTCAAGGCGAATTTCTAACAGAAGGGCTGGAGCAGCCTCAGGGACGGGCCTGTACTTCACGGTGGTGGCGGGTGTCCACCTCCGCCCTCCCCAACTGAGGCTCCGGTAATGGTCCTCGGTGCCCCCAGCTCCCCGGGGAGATCAGAGCCCAATTAAACAGGGGAACAGGTGTAAGAGGGCCTGATCTGATCTGGCCAAATTAATTGCCGAGATTGGGTTTGCATTGGGTTATTGGAAACAGAGAATTAACTGCAGCTGGAATACGGCTAATCCCCAGTCTCGCTGTGACTGTGTATAAAACAGACTGGACTCGCTGGAAACACAAACAAAGAGGGACGTGAATGTAGGAGCAAGGCCTCCTGGGTCCTGCACCGTGAGCCCCACCACACAAGGTGGCCGCCTAGGTGGGCCTGGTCTCTGCCTGTCGTGCCTGCAAATTATGGATGGTGCCCCTGGTCAGTCTCAAAAAATGTACTTGGGCAATAAATTAAATGATTACTGTATTTTAAAACTTTGTTGAAGTAACATTGGTTTCCAACACTGGATATGATTCAGATGTGAGTTACCCCAACATACCCGCCTCCAAGGCACCCACAGTCCTCACTACAGTCCACTGGGCCCCCTCCATACTTCTCTCCACCCTCACCCCTCTCTGGTAACCTTAACTGTACAGAAAGATTTCTAGGGTTTGTGGTTGCTTTGGGTTTAACTGACCCTTTGTTTTGTTTCTCTATATTCCACGTAATAATGTGTCGCATCCATTGGTCTTTCTCCTTTTGACTTATTTTGCTTAGCAGCATCCCTCCAGTTCCATCCATGTTGTCACAATGGGCAGAGTTTATCATTTTTGATCACTGAGTAATATTCCATCGTGTGTATGCACCTACCTTCTGGATCCACACCTCCGTCCCTGGGCACCCAGGGGGGATTCCATCACTTGGCTGCAGTGAAACTGGCTGCCAGGAACAAGGAGCATAGCTGTGAGGACTGTATTACAATGTCAATCTTAAGCTGCCTTTTTTTTTTAAATAAATTTTATTTTTATATTCCCCATACAATTGCAACCCCCTTATTTTGACCCCAGTCCCTCCTCTCCCCACCCCCACCCCCCATAGAATGTCTCTGGTTCATAGTTTTTTGTTGATTTTGATTTTTACTTTCTTATTCATTTTCCTGGTCCCTTATTTAAGTTTTCTAGATTCCTGCTATGAGTGAGACCATCCGGTATTTTTCTTTTTCTTTCTGGCTTATTTCGCTGAGCATGATCCCTTCCAGCGCCATCCATGTTGCTGCAAATTGCATGTGTTTATCTTTTTTGAATGCTGAGCAATTACCAGAAGAGTAGGGTTATAGGTTGAACCATGTTCCCCCAAAATATATTGCAGTCTGAACTCCCAGTACCTTTGAACATGACTTTAGTTGGAAACGAAGGTCTTTGCAGATGGTCAGTTAAGATGAGGTCTTCGGGGTGACTCCTCATCCAGCACAACTGGTGTCATGAGAAGAGGGAAATGTGGGCACATTCACACAGGGCAGGCGCCGTGTGATGGAGAGGGCAGTGATCGGGTGATGCTTCTATAAGCTTTGTTATGCCAAAATCGCTATCCGATCCCCAGAGGCTGGGAGAGGCTGGAACTGCCTCTGCTCACAGCCCTTGCAAGGAACCCACCTTGATCTGGGACCTCTGGCCTTCAGGGCCATTAAGTTCTGTTGTGCCACGCCGTCTATTCTGTGGTATTTTGTCACAAGGCCCTAGCAAACTGGTCCAAGTGGGTGCTGGTTTCAGTGTGTCTGAAAATACTGTCATTGTTCTTTCTTGTACAGTTCACAGATGCGCGCTATCTTGGGGGCACGGCCGGCTGCAGGGCCCGGCAGCACTGGCTCAGGGCCAGGCCTGGGGAAGCAGGCAGCGTGGTTCCTGGACTCGAGGAGCCAGCCGCCTGGAGAAAAGGAGGCAGTGGGTTGACCTTGTACTTGAGCAGTTAAACACGAAAACATACCATGTGCACAGGCCAGAGGGAGGGGAGCCCGTCCCTGGGGAAGCACCCCAAGAGGGTCTGGAAAGGAAAGGCTCCCCAAGAAAGGGCCATTTCAGCTGACCTGATAAGCAAAGGCTGCTTGGATTAAAAAAAAAAAAAAGATGGTGGGTGAAGGGAACATGTGTGTAGAGGAGGCGAGGGGTTGGGGCGCACACCACATGCCCACAGAAAACCAGCACAGCTGAGACAGCGCAGTGGGGGGGGGGGGAGGGTAAGTTGCTTCCGGAGCTTTTCTCAGCCGTCATCTCCTCATTTATCAAACATTTAAGAGCGCACATCCCGTGTATCAAACCCTGGGCAGGGGCTGGGGGAGCCAGTGGCGGGGACCAGCGTGCAAACAGCCCAGGACTGTGACAGAGGCGGGGGCAGCTGGGAGGACAAAGCAGTGCGCGTGTCAGGAAAGGCAGAGCCGCAGAGGAAGTCACCTCGGAGGGGACCCAGAGGAAAGCCCCATGCTGCGGCTTGGGGGGTGGGCTGGGGCAACTGAAAACGTTAATCCCTGACTCAAAAAAGACCAGTGGTCCCTCATCTCCCTGGCCCATAGTTTTCATGTGACTGGACTCCGGGTGGTCACTTGTCACGTGCGGAGGCCGTCATTCTTTCTAATGTGATTCTGTTTCCTTTGTTGACCTCAAACAAAAGCAATCAGGTTTTCCAACGGAACAGGTTTGTTTGGAAGCAAACAACAGAAAAGAGGGCTAAATGGAGCGTGTGTTCATGGAGACACATGTGCACTTATGCAAATTCAAGGCTGACACCCCCTTAAGAAACCTCTGGGGACCCTCTCCCCAACTCACTTCTATAGGAAAGGGAGTCAGCCTCACCGTCCATGGGAGAAGCCAGGCGTGCTGGTCCTGGGGTTTGCTGCCTTGGGGTGCACGGGTTCCTTTTCTAGCCTCTGGACTCAGCTACATGGGTCCTGAATGTTCATATTCACACCCTGGTGCAGAATTTGGGTTGCACTTGACTAGTGGCAGGGCATTTCAGAACATTCTTCAGAAAACTTCTGTGATTACCTCTTGCCCAGAGACCATGTTCCTACAATCTTAGACCAGGATTTACCCATCTGCTGTGGACACCATCTTAAATTAATTTTTTTTTGTCCCTTTGACCCAGAGTTGGAGGAAATAATGAAGCCTATAGACTCAATCTATGCTGTGCATGTGTTTTTGAACTCTAGCTTTGGCAGTTCTTAGGTGCAGGCCCGTCAGAGGGGCCCTTTTCAGGATAGATTTCTAGACTGGCAATTAAAGTTACTGTGTTTTCTTGCTGATTTCAATGATCTATTGCTGTAAAAAGTTTTAGTAAGGCAGAACTGGGCCCTGATTTTGTAGACATGGCATTTATTATGTAAGAATTCAGGTCTGCATTTCAAAATGAAAAATAACAATAATAATTAGTTTCTCTAGGCTTCTTGTGTCCAAACCAGTCTTGCAAAACTACCTTTGGATGAGCTCTAAGTGTCAGCAAATCAGAAACATGTGGATTTCATTTCCTTTGAAATACACCAGGGGAACGGGGGTAGTGGGACTTGGCAGTTAGCATCCTAAGGCTTGCCAAACCCCAAATATCTCACACCCTGTGAGAGCTGTTTTTTTCTGGCCCCCAGCAGTCTCATCTGGCTGGGCCAGCCGATGTACTTCTTGCTGTACATCGAGGTTTGCTCTATTAATTAGGCCATTCTCTTGGTCCATTTTAGTGGCCAGAAAGATGCTGTTAATACCACCTACATGCTTAGCAGGGCTTTGGAAGAAGGACCAATACTGTAACAAGGTGTCCAGTTGGCTCCACTCATATCTGGACAAACAGATGCTCTCTGCAGCCATTACCATGCTTTTAAAACCCAAAGCAACTGTGAGAAAGGTTTTCCAACTTGATCTATCCATGGAAAAATATTTTGTGTTTATGGTGGGTAATGGTATTAGGTCCAAATGTATTCGGACTCACTATCATCCAACACTAAAGCCTGTAATGCAAAACACGTCCACACCCTGCAAAGACCAGCCACCCTATCAATAGGTTCCAAGCTAAATACGGGCTCCCAAGCTTCCTGGGAAAAGATTTCCCTGATAGGAGTGAAGCATATGGTCTAGTAGTTCTGGTGTCTCCCCAAAACCCCGGGTCCTGGCCTACTAATTTCAGAGTAAGAATGTCCCCATGTCATCCTCTGGTCTGTCTAGTCATTTTCTTTCTTGATATACCCTTCTCTTTTTCTCCTATAATTGTTATGTCCAACAGTCTCTTTTGCCTAAGATAGTGATGTACATTAAATGCAAAGGGAAAGCTGGACCTTTAAAAAGTAGTTTTTGCACCCAAGACAAATAACATGTTGGTGGCCTGCTATGTGTCATGTATCTACATGTACTTATCTCTTGTTAGCCTCATCTTACTGAAAAGGAATAATGCACAGATCACGACTAGCAAGTAACGAGCTGGAACGTAACCTTGAGTGTTTGGGCTCCAGAAATTGTGTTCCTTCCAGTTCTCAATGCTGTTTCATGCTCCAGAGTGATGGTTCATTGAACGTGTTAACGTGGCTGAGCCATGGGGTGACCTGATATTTTGTCAAACATTCTGAGTGTTGCTGTGAGGGTGTTTTGGGATGAGATTAACATGTAAATCAGTAGCGTGAGTAGAGCAGATTGCCCTCCCCAGTGTGGGTGGGCCTCATCCAATCAGTTGAAGGCCTAGAAGAATAAGAAGAATGGACTCTCCCTGAGTTTGAGCCGGGGAATTGGCTTTTTTCTGGTTTTGGACTTGAACTGAAATGTTAGCTCTTCCTAGATCTTGAGTCAGCAGACCTTCTTTCTGGCTGGGGTTTCAGCATTGGTTCTCAGTAAATGTCCTAGGCCTTTGACTTAGACTGTATCACAGGCTCTCCCAGGTCTCCAGCTTGCAAACTTAGCCAGAAGAATATATATATCTTCATTCTTCCTAGTGACTGTTTCTCTGGAAACCCTAATATATCATTTCCCATATGTTCTACCAGGCAACCCTGGAGGTACTTGGTCATTGCTGTTCACCAGGTGAGGGAAAACAAGAAGCAGAAGATGCGCAAGTGCATGCATGTATGCACAAGCACACCACACCTGAGAACTAAGATCAGATCCAGGTCCACTCATTCTTTATTTAGTGCGTCTCCCCCAAGGCACCGCAGAGCAGCCACAGATGGCAGTGCTGGGGTAGTTTTAGAGAATCATTTGTCTCTATATCCAAGATAGCAAATCCCCTTTCACACAGAAAAACCTTCCTCTGAGAATCACATTGCAGAGGAACCACTGTTATTATTTGTTTTTCAAATTCCATACTGTGAGTTCTAGCTGTGGGAAATGCAGCCAGGAAGGACTAGAACCTCAAAAGTTCCCCTGGACATAGTGAGTCCAGCGAAGAGATCCTTGAGAGTAAAAGTGGCCTCTGAATAGTTGGGTATTGAACCAGACAAGTATATCTGGCTGGTATCATTTCTGTGTAGGCGAGGGCGAAAATCTCATTATCTTTGTTAGTGGAGGTGAACTCCAATGTGCCAAGACTACAGATACTTATTGTAGTACTCTGCCCTACTCACATCCCTTTACTTTTGAGACTTTTTGGTTGATGAAGCTACCTCTACCTCAGGGTTAAGAAGAACTAGGCTTCCCCCACCTGCGACCCCTCTTGCCTTTACAATGCTCACTCTGGCAGCTTAGGGAAGAGTTGGGCTGTTACAGTGACCATGTGTCCTGATGCCATGGAAAGTGAAGGGATGCTTGGCAAATGAATGCTCGTGTGTCTTGAACAGCTCTTACCCAGTGGTTACCCAGTGGATTATGCAGAGAGGAATATAATTAAATTATATTTATCAGTCATAAGATCCTGCATGGTCCTCCTACCTTCCCCTGTCCTCTAATATCCAGCCCAAATATTGTTGTATTGAAACACTGCCCCCCCTCCCAAAAAAGATGGATGGGGGAAAGTTATGTTTGCATTTAAGTTTTCCATCTGAGATATACAACACCTCTCTTCTCCCCACCTGAGAGCATGCACCTACCGCTGGTTCTGTGGGAGCTGAGAAGCCAGTGGTAGAAAAAGATGGTTAGGAAGTATGAACATACTGTAAAATGTTCTGGGGATGATCCCTCCCTACTCTAACAGACAAGAGAGCAAAGCCATCTGCAGAGACTTGAAGTCTGTGAAGCAGCTATGCCAAAATCTGCTGCCTGTGGGTAAAACAGCCTTTCAACCCCACGAGTGACCAAGGAGCTGGATAAGAAATGTTTAAATAATGGACACCCAGCCCTGTGTCTCCGCAGTGCACTCTTCACCATGAAAGAGATTAAACTCCAGGATTTGCCTTCCTCTTAGCATAGGTAGCACTGACGTATCTTTAGCCTAAACCACTTAGGGCCAGAAGCCCCCTGCCAAGAATGATTACATTTTTAACATCAGTGGCTTCTGTTCCTACCTCTAGAAACTAGATTCAAACTTGTGTTTATTGGACCAGCTCTCATAGATTCAAATCTGTCAGATGGCCTCCCAGCTTTACATCCTCACTTTGATGATCTGATAAACCCTGTCTCATTATGTCTGACAGAAGCAAGGGCTGGAACTGCAACGTTTGGATGGCAGGTGGGATCTGGCACCTGCAAGCAGGAAGCCATGCTCTTAATTCAGGACATCTAGCAAATTCTCACCTGGGGACAGTGAGCACAGGGGAAGGACTCTTGGACTGGGGTGGCAGCCCACAGAAAAACTTTCTCCTCCTTGGACTGAAAACTTCCATCTTGCTCCACTTCCAATACGATTTTCAAAGGTCTGGTTTGGGACATGGCATGGTAAACTAGTTGCTGTGAGCAGCAAGAAAGAAAAAGCCTCAGATTTACAAGTTCTGTCTCCATCCAAAACCTCCTGACTTGCTGGCTTCTCGCTGATGGATAGTGGGTAGTTTTTCAGACTTTGAAAAGCACTGCATTTTCCGCTGCTGGTTGAGTAAGTTCTCACGGGCGGGTTGAGCAAGAAATGCTATTTTTCTCGGCTGTTTTCACTAGACCCACATACAGGCTTGTTTTCAGAGTGGCTCAAACATGCTGGACAACACATGCTGAGTTGAGGAGGAAAATGGAGATTGATGGGGGCATTTGCTTGGAAGAACCCAAGCAGAGGGGTCTATTCATTCGCATTGACCTTGGAGATAGGATTCAAGTAACATTGCAGTTCAGCTCTACTCATTTGCAGAGGGTTCACAGGTTTTGGAGCCACGACCCTCCCCTGCAGGAAGCGTCAGTACTGGACGACCTTTCCTGATGTGTCTGATGGGCCCCACCCTGCCTGGCCATGCTCCATCCCTGCAGACTTAGTGACCGGCCAGTCCAGTGTCATTGGTAACGCCACAGAATACTACACATGACGGGATAAAGCCGATGGCTCTCTGTCTGGTTCCCGTCTGAAATATTTCCAGCCAGCAAAGGGGTCTGATCGTGATACCGTAATGTCAGGTTTTCAGGCCTGGTCTCCCAGCCAGGAACGGATCCCAGGCTGCAGGGGCAGCGCTGAGCCCCGGCCACTAGACCGCCACGGGCTGGTGTCTTGCGAAGCTGCGGCAGGAACTTCGCTGACACCCAGGCGAGGGAGAAAAGGCAGATTTGTTTAGAGAACGAAAAGTTTATTAAGGTGAAAATGAACAGATATAAAGTGGGACTCCCAGGCCCGTGGAACCAGGCCGGGGGGTGGGCAGGAGGGGGTGCAAGGAAGCCGAAGTGGAGTCGTGTCTGGGGAATATGCACCTTCTTTCCCTAAATGTTCCAAAGCTGCACCAGTCTCTCTGACCGGTTAGATCTTGGTGTTCCCACTCACTGCCTCAGCGTCTGTGTGCCCAGAACTAAGTCTCTGTGTCCCAGCCCTCATCGTAGCTCATGTTTCTTTATCGTGCTTGTTTCCAAATGTCCTGTTGCCCCTCGTCCCGGGGGTGTTGGATTAGTCCCCTTTGGAATTTGTGGCCCTTATCTTCGGAGTCTTCCCTAACCCTCCCGAAGTCCCTGCCTGCACTGCCCCTCAAGCGGCCTGATTATCCCTGACTTGCCCTAGGACTCAACTGTACATTAGGTAACCTTTGAAAATATGGACTCAAATTGAAATCTAAAAAAATGCAGATGCCTCGTCCAACCCCGATCAGTGAAACAGAGTCACCTGGGAGTACGACCTGGGTGTTGAAAAAACATCTCAGTATAATCCCCTCTAGCCACATAGTCGCAGGTGGCAAGAGCTCATCTATTTTTTTTTTTAACATATAGTTGAATAGTGTTCCAGCGTGTGTATCTACCACATCTTCTTTTTTTTTAATTTAAATTTTATTTGTATATTCCCCATACAATTACAACCCCCTTATTTTGACCCCAATCCCTCCTTTCCCCACCCCCCACCCCCCATAGAGTGTCTCTGGTTCATAGTTGTTTGTTGATTTTGATATTGACTTTCTTATAGTTATTCTTTTTCCTGCTATGAGTGAGACCATCTGGTATTTTTCTTTTTCTTTCTGGCTTATTTCGCTGAGCATGATCCCTTCCAGCGCCATCCATGTTGCTGCAAATTGCATGTGTTTATCTTTTTTGAAGGCTGAGTAATATTCCATGGTGTATATGTACCACATCTTCTTGATCCAGTCATCTATTTTTGGGCATTTGGGTGGTTTCCAAAGCTTAGCTATTGTAAACAGTGCTGCTATACACATAGGGGTGCAGGTGCTCTTTGGAATTGATGTTTCTGTGTCCTTTGGGTAAATACCTAGGAGTGGAATTGCTGGATCCTATGGAAGCTCTG
Organism: Talpa europaea; assembly: GCF_964194135.1. Taxonomy (NCBI): domain Eukaryota; kingdom Metazoa; phylum Chordata; class Mammalia; order Eulipotyphla; family Talpidae; genus Talpa; species Talpa europaea. The sequence goes on from NC_140070.1 coordinate 140,912,414, forward strand.
TGTTTAGTAGATCCAGAAATCTCCACACAGCTCTCCATAGTTCTACCACATCTTCTTCATCCACTCGGAGGGAATGATGTAGAGCAAAATGAGCCAGAAGGAGAATGACAAATAACAGGTGCCACTCATATGTGGATTATGAAGAAACAAAGGAGCAGACAAGACTAGAGCAAAACAAGCTCAGGCATGTGACTGCAGAATCGAGGAGACCAGAGCGGGGAGCAGAGGGGCCCGAGGACCCAGTGGGTTCTGCTGGGACTGTGGGTGCGTTGGGGGTGGGCGTATTTGGGTAACATGCAGCTGAAGAGGTGTGGAGCTACACTTCTAAATCACACACAACGCAATGCTGCCTCACTAAAAAACTACATTTAAAAAAGCAGCAACAAAGAAATTTTCTCCTGTAGGTGCTTCTCACCACACAGTTGGGTTGAGATCTTCTGAAAAAGGAGAGGAAAGCGCTCTCTTGGCTGTGTGCAGGGATTTCTGGGTCTTGCTGTGCAGCTGGTGCCGGGAGATTTGCAGAGTGGCTGAGGGACGCTGAGCCGTGTGTGTCCCTGGGAGAAGGGTTCGCTGCTTTGGGCCCTGTTGTTAGGGGAGCAGGCATGGCGGGGGCTCAGCCCAGCCGGCCGGTAGGCACAGCATTCTCAGCCCCTGCTCCCGGCCAGCAGGAAGGCTGCCTCGCTGCTCACCAGGCCGGGCTGCGGGGGATCCAGTACCACAGTTGCCAAAGTCCCATGACTGCAGCTCCTAATCCGTGGAAATTTTCTCACCCGTATTCTGGTTTCCCATTGATGAGAAGGTACTTAAGTTGTACCGACGGTGTTAAGAACTCTTTCATGTAATGATCCTGGGGGACCTTGTAAGCCCGATAAATGTCACACCTGTTCTCTACCCAACAAAATAAATCCTAGATGTTTGTAAGCTGTGGCCCTGCCAGTTATGAGAAAAAAGTTTCCATCGGCTACGAGTGAAAGATGCAAGGACGTGCTACGCTCAGTCAAGGCGTGGAAACTGGCGCAGGCCTCAGAGTGGACAAGGCAGGCTTCCCCCCCCCACAGCCTCTTCTGCTGCCCTCCGCCTTACCCCTCACTACCTTGGCTCTGGGTCCTTCAGACCCTGTGTCTGGTTCAGACCTGTCATGGGGACAGGATTCTGAGGCCGGTGCCTGGGGATCCACCTCACAACATCCACTGGCCCCACGAGGTCTTCTGGCCTCCCCACACCCCACAGCTCCTCATGCTGCCCTGCCCTGGACCCTTTCCTCCTGGAATTTTCTCCTTCTCTCATTTTCCAGGCCTTTGTCATAGTCTCATCCAGGGATTTCAAGTTCACAAAACAGGGAAGAATCTTTTCAGCTGACCCCGAGGCAGGGAAGTGCGGAGCCGGGCTAGCTGCTGGAAGCTGGTGTGGGTGAGGCCTTCGGGAACCAAAACTGAGGAAGTTTGGTTACTTGCAGAATCTGAGCGTGGGGTAAATGATTGTCAGGCTTTTCTGTCCTCCCGCCGTTGGGATTGAGGACGGATCCCTGCGGTCCTGAACGCACGCCTGATGGCGGCACCTGGCGTGGGGTGTGGGCACGCGGAGGTGGGTGCACCTGGGCTGAGACGGGGCCTATAAGGGTGGCGTGGCGGAATGGAACCACCAGAGGCGGTGGACAATCGAGGGCGCGGAACGGAACCAGAAGAGAGAGAACGAGCCCAGGAGGAGTGAAGATTCGCCAGGGGCTAGGAGGCCCGCCAGCCTCGTGGCCGCCCAGCATCCCCGCCTGCCGTGTCCCTGGGAAAATGGGAATAAAAGCCTGAAGCCACCGAGGGCTCCGGGATTCTCCTCCTTTACCCATCTGCAGAGGATCATAGTGCTCCTGATCTGCATCCAGCCCACCACTGCACGGAGCCACCTCGATTTCTGTCTGTGAAACCCTGAAGACAGTCTGAAGGCCGTCACTCCAGCCAAGCCTAAGCACCAGTCCTGGGACTCACCACCTGCTCTCTCTGCAGTGTCATGCATAGGGCCCCGTGCCTCAGGCCAGTGGGAGCTGTCTCAGCTTCCTTTCGAGGCACCCCAGGGTTTTCATGCTGGCTCCTTGCTGGAGGGGGAGTGGTTGGGGAGGAGGCTCTGGTTACCCTGAGGGAAGTAGGATGATTAGGTGATTAGGATGATGGTTGATAACACAGAAGTTGAGTCATTATAGAAAACCACCAAATGTCCCAATTCTCATTAAATCCTATACTACTCGGCTCTCTCCTGCTGCTGAAGGCTGCGGCCCTGGCTCACTGGCAGACACTCACCCTCTCCATGGGACTGTCCGCTCAGCTGTGAGCACGGCCAGTGGCTCTGAGGGGTTTTGCGCAGGGTGGGGGTGGGGGGTCTCTGCTGAGGTTGATTCAGGAATGAGAAGCCCACTGGGCTTGGTGGCTTCTGACGTTCCAAGGGTTCTGTTGCAGGGGACAACATTTCAGCAGCCTCCTTTTACTGCTTGAAGACTCATCTCAGACCCCCAGGAGAGTCCCCAATTTCTGTGTCACCCCCACCTCCAAGTCACTCCTATATCTGACAACTCCTGTTCTCCTTATTTTCAGAATATTCCCATGTCACAGTGGACTTCTCTCTCCCTTCTTGGCATTGTCCCCGGCCCCCTCCCAGCCTGCAGTGCTATGTTCACATTGCTTTAAATAGCCTCAAAGCTCTGGGCCTCCCTGGAGGCCCATGATCCCGAGCCAGGGTGCTAACCCACAGGGTGCAGTAGACTTCTCTCTTGCTGCTGCTCCCCTCAGCAGTGTATTTCAGTAGATCTGCCTGTTCTGCTCCCCACTCTGGCGAATTCTCTTATCCCTACACCCCAGTTCTTGTATGCTTAAATAAAAATAAATCTTTAAAAAACAAGAGGAAATGCGAATGGCCAACAGGCATATGAAAAAATGTTCAACATCACTTGCAATCAGGGAAATGCAAATCAAAACTACCAGGAGATACCATCTTACACCAGTGAGAATGGCACATATTAAAAAAACTAGCAACAACAAATGTTGGCGAGGGTGTGGAGAAAAAGGAACTCTCCTGCACTGTTGGTGGGAGTGCAAACTGTCCAACCACTGTGGAAAGCTGTGTGGAGATTTCTGGACCTACTAAACATAGAGCTTCCATAGGATCCAGCAATTCCACTCCTAGGTATTTACCCAAAGGACCCAGAAACATCCATTCCAAAGAGCACCTGCACCCCTATGTTTATAGCAGCACTGTTTACAATAGCTAAGCTTTGGAAACAACCCAAATGCCCAAAAATAGATGACTGGATCAAGAAGATGTGGTACATATACACCATGGAATATTACTCAGCCTTCAAAAAAGATAAACACATGCCATTTGCAGTAACATGGATGACGCTGGAAGGGATCATGCTCAGCGAAATAAGCCAAAAAGAAAAAGAAAAATACCGGATAGTCTCACTCATAGCAGGAATCTAGAAAACTTAAATAAGGGACCAGGAAAATGAATAACTATAAGAAAGTGAAAATCAAAATCAAAAAAAACTATGAACCAGAGACACTTTTTGGGGGGTGGGGGGCGGGAGGGGTCAGAATGGGGGGATTGCAGTTGTATGAGGAATATAAAAATAAAATTTATTAATTAAAAAAAATAAAAAAAAAAAACACACAAAGCCTTCCAACAGAGGACAAACTGCCCCATGTCTTATTAATCCTATTTACCTTTTCCTTAACAACACCAGCTTATACATGCAGACCCTCAAGTCTTGGTGAGCTGTTTCCATCACACAATTTTAGCTTCATTCTGACAGCAGCTTGCGTGGTGAGGGCTTCCATTGACCTCATGGTTTAGATGACACAGCTGCCTCTTGGCCAGAGCCTCAGTGCGCCAGGTGGAGGTGGGGGCTGGCGACGAGGCTGTGCCATCCTGTCCTGTGGTGGTTTCCCCCAGGAGCCAGTAGCAAAGACTTTACTCCAAAGCTACCATTCAGGGTTTGAGGACTTCACAAAAGTATGAATCTATTTAGCTCCAAAACATTTTTATCACCGCCCTCCCACAAAAACCCCACACTCATTAAGCAATTGGTCCCTCGTCCCCCTACACCTGCATCCCTTGACAAACACCCTGCTTCCTGCCTCTTTCCGTGGCTTACCTGAGGGTGCACACGCCGGGTGGGGGAACCCTGCAACAGGGGTGCTGTGTCTGGCTTCTTTATTTAGTAAAGTGTTCTGGGGCTCGCCACATTGTGGGATGCCTCAGTAATTCCTTCCTTTTTACCATCGTGTGGCTAGACTACATTTTGTCCATCCAGTCCCCACTGCTGGACCCTGGGTCACTGCACCTTCTGCTGATGGTGAACAGGGCTGCCCTGGACATTGATGGACAGGTGTCTGTTCTCAGTGTGACTCATCATACTCTTTGTACATAGACCCAGAAATGGAACAGCTGGGTTATCTGTTAATTCTCTAACTTTTAGAGCAAACTGTTTTCCTCCTTTTCAAAGCAAAGAATCTGAAGCTTAGTGAAATTAGGAGTTGTCCAAGCAAGGACTCCGGAGAGCAGACCACTGTCATTCTAAGGACCTTGACCTGGGGAAACATCACTCATTCAGTCATCAAACACCATGGTCAGAGCTAGCCTTTGTGGTAGATTTAACAATAACTCACAGAAAGGCACTTCCCCCTTCCAGAAACTTCCGGAGAAAGCACAGGGTTGGGGGGGGGGACCTGTATTTTTAATCCTAAATCAACAGAAGCAGCTCACACATTACTTCCATGCCCGGGGTGCTGCTTGAGGGGTGCTTCTCCCTGCCTGGCCGCCCATTCCAGTGGGGGGGCTCTGCGGCTGCTTCTCCCTATTTCTATTTGGCTTTCATCTACCTGCATTCGATTCACCCTGGAAGGAACCGTCCATTTGGTTCAGAACTCTGGCCTGATGGGGGGAAGCCCCTGTCCCATGAGAATCCGTGGGTGGCTGCGTGCACAGGGGGTTAAATCTGCAGCTGGCACCTGAGCGCACGGGTCCAGCGCCCCTGGGGTGCCCCTGGGGTGCCCCTGGGGTGCCCCTGGGGTGGCCGGGCCTGTGCTCCTTCTCCAACCAGGGAGGGGCCGGGGGAGCCGGGGGGCGCGGGGGATTTACTCTCCAGCAGGGCTTTCTGGGGGGTTTACTCTGAAGAGGCAAATGTCGTGCCTCTGCCCCACTTCCCCAGCTGGCGGGGGCATTGTCCGTGTAGCAAGGAGACATTCAACGCTTCAGCCGAGCGGGGGTGGCAACCACGGCGCCCCCCGCCCCCCTGCGCCCCGCGTTCGCGGAGCCCTGCCCAGCCGAGAGGGCTCCCTGCTGATTTAATCCGCGTCCCCACGCGGGGACCGACACCCCCGCCCGGCTGGGGAGACGCGATTGTGCAAGCTCGGGGTGGAAAATTCCAGGCGCCCGGCGGCTGCGGCGGCCCCTGGCGGCCTCGGGGCTCGCAGCCGGGCCGGGACCCTCCTGGCCCGACCTGCGGATTCTCGAAGCTTCTGCGCCAGTCGCCTCGCGTGTCCTGTTCTCCCTGCCCGCCTGCCAGAGAAGCTTGCAGCAAATCCGGGGAAAGCTGGGGGGCTTGTGTCGTGTGGAGCAGTTCCACGTGTGTGTGTGTGTGTGTGTGTGTGTGTGCGCGCGCGCGCGCGCGCCCACCCCCCAAGTCCATGCACGCTCTCTTAATTGCTTTGCCCCCCAAGTTCCTCCTCCGGGCTTTGCAGCTCCTGGGGCAGCAGGATGAACCGGCCTTCTGCAAGGGTTAGGCCCCGGCGGCGCTGCAGGTGCCCCAGACCCAGAGCAGCAACCAGTGAAACAGGATCAGTGCCAAGATGCAGAGATGCGCAGAACATTCCAGAGCCTCAAAGCAGGGAGGGACGCCTTGCTCAGGGGGAGGAGAGGCTGCAGAGTCCAGCAGGCAGGAAAGGCGCTCGCCTGGGAGGGAGACACAGGACCACCGGCTGGGCTGTGTTAAGGGGCCCGACACTAACTCCCCGTGGATTGTTGCCATAAATCCCCATTATTCAGGGCATCCAGGCCTATGTCTGTGGCTCACCGTGTGAAAGAGCCAGTGAACACTGTCCGAAAAAGAGAATGCAGCCTTGCTCCAGAGCCAGAGACTCCCAGTGGCTTCTTATGGGGGGTGGGGGGAGTTTGGGGGCAAAGGTGGGGACGCTGGGCCCCTGTAGGGTAAATGATTTTCAGGCTTTTCTGCCCTCCTGCCATTAGGATTGCCCTGCCTGATGGTGGGCACCTGCATTTTGTTACATGGTTGGAAGTTGTGTTGTTTACTCTGTGAGCCCCGGCTCAGTATTGAGGTGTTGGCCAAGAGAAGCAGAGGCAAGAGAGAGGCAGGAGAGAGAAGCCCAGAGTGAAGACTTGCCAGGGGCTTGGAGGCCTTCTGCCCCCTCCCCACCCCTGCCTGGTTGCTGCACTAGGTATAAAAGCCTGAGAAAGCCACCAAGGGCACCAGGGCTCTCCTTTACTCGGTCTGCTCCAATCGTAGATACGCTGCTCTGTGCCATCCTGGCACTGCAGCCCCAGAGCTACACGGGAAGGGAAAGAAAAGGAAGGGGGAAATACAGGTCTTCTTCTTCAAGGAGCCTGTGAAGCTTCAGGAAGAACCCAAGGGACAGAAAGGGAGGGAACAGTCACCCCCAGTCCAAAGACCTGCACTAAGTGACCCAAACTCGGTGAGCAGAAAACTCCGTACCCCAGTTCTGCTGGTGCCCATTGAGTAATCACTCAATCCCCTCAAGGAAACCAGTATCCACCGAACACCTGCTGGTGCCAGGCGCTGTCTGTGCCGGGAGACAGCACTGCAGGAGACACACCCCTCCTCTCTGCAACGTCATATTTTGCGTGGGGGAGACATGATCAAAACATAGTAAATGAGAAAACTGTAGTGTGTGTTTTAGGTGGTGATGGGTTTGGGGAAATGAAAGCAAGAGGGAGTACAGGGTAGGGGCCTGGAACAGGGAGGAGATTTGCAAAGGGCAACAGGAAAGGCCTCAGTAAGAAGGTGGTCTTTAAGCAGAGCCCTAAAGTGGAGGTGAGGGTTGAGCCCCGTGGATTTCTGGGGATGGGGTTTCCAGGCGAGGGGGCCAGCAGTGGGCTTCCTGGGGAGGAGCAGGAGGGAGGGCAGGCTGTTGCTGGAGAGGATGAGGTCAGGCACTAGCTGGGCAGAGGTGGGGCAGGGCTGGGTAGGACTGGCAGGGCTGTGCAAGGTTGGGCCGGGGCTGGGGCTGGGGCAAGGCAAGTCGGGGTGACCTGAGTGCCCTGGAGACCACACAGTCAAGGCGCCGCTGGCTATGATGCATGGATTTTAGCGTGGACACCGGCCGCAGCCAGCAGGCATTACTGAGATGTGCTGCGTCTCCAGCGTGGGCTGGGAGCTCTCCAGAGCACAAGGGAGCACAGGTAACACAGATCCATGCTCCTTCCCCAGAGGCCACGGTCTGGCGGGAATGGACTACAGCTGCAAAAAAGCAGTCGGTGACCATGCAAGACGATTTCTGGAGCCTGTGGAGGCCCTGACAGCTGGAGGACACTGGGCACTTTGGGTACCCGAGGCCCACCAGGATGGTGCTGGCTCCTCTTCAGGCCTTGGTGGTCATCTTTCATGGTGGGAGAGAGCTTTGTGGCTAGTAGTCTCCTCCTCTCAGGGTCTTATGGCCTGCAGCCCCTGGGCCGTCCCCATGCCCCCTCGCCATACTGGTCAGTGTTGCCAGCCCGCAGCTGGGGCTGCTGGAGATGGTCCTCCAGACACAGTGATTAAAGGCCCGGTGAGGAAGCCAATGTCCAGACTGGTGGCTACTGGCTGGGTGTCTCCACTGGGGATATTAGAAAATGGAATCAGAAGTCCAGGCCTCTGCCTCCCTCGTACGCCTGTCCTAGGGCCATGGCGGGCCTGGGGCAGCTGCTTCTGGGTGAGAGGCCAAGTTGCTGACCCTTTCTGCTTTGTAATACTCCTGCCAGAGGCCTCTGCTGGAGGATGATCAGAGACAGGTTTGGTGGGGTCAGTTCCCCAAACCCCACAATGCCCTGCCACTCCGGGGAGGCCAGGTGCCCCATTCTGAGACCTCAGGACTCCTCACATAGAGGCAGTCTCACTGGCCTGCAGGAGGAGAGGGGTGAAAACAGGGAGGGAATACAGTGGTGATAGACCCGTGGGTGCTTTGGTGGTGGGAGAACTGCTGCAGACATCGTGCACTGTCCCAAAACTAACAAAGATGTAAGAAAATAGATAATTAAAAAAAAAAGACAGCCACACCTGCTCCTTCCTCAGCTGTTAAGCGGGAGCCAGGGAGAGGGCCATTGCCCGCTGCTTCCCATAGCTAAACATTTTTAATATTTAACATTTTGAATAAGTAATAAGTATGGTCCAAGTAACCTACAAGTGGCCTATCCCATCTGCTTACTGCTTATCCCTCACCCCTGAAAGCTAGCCACGAGTATAAGCTTGCTGTTTATCTTTCCAGAGATTTCCCGTCCTTTTTTGGATATAGACAAATTGAATATATCCTCTTCTGTCTCCCAATGTGTGCACTGTCATGAAGCATACAACAGTGTCCGCCCTGCTCCGTCCCCTTAACTGTGTGTCCCTGACTTAATACTGTTGACCTCAAATTGGTATCTTTACCTCTTAATAATGCTTAAACTTACTACACTTTAAATCTGTTTACTCCACCCCACACTTTGGGATATGGTGGTGTCATTTCATCTCTATATGTTGTAAAGCTCGCAAGGGCCTCCCCTGGTGGTGCAGGTAGTTGATCGCAGCGCTGTGAAGCTATCTGCAGCCTCTGCAGCACGGGTTCGATCCCGGCCAGCTGGCCGGAGAGGATTCCACATGGTGTGGTGGACCTCTCCTGTCTCACCCGCTGCTTCCCTTAGCAGTGTATTTCATCAGTCTGCCTGTTCTGCTCCCCACTTTATCTCTGGTGAATCCTCTCACCCTCCCGCACATCTGGCCTGTACCCTGGTTCTTGTATAAATAAATAAATAAATCTTTAAAAAAAAAAAAAAAGCTCGCAAGACACTATTATGATTTTTGCTTCAAACAGAAACTGTTCTTGTCTCTCCATACTGTTCTTTCCATTCATTTCCCCTGTGTTTTATGTTGGGTATTTCTTTGCAGTGCTCTTTGCTCCTTCCTGAAGTTTTGTGCTTCCATCTTGGAACATTTTCCTTTACTGAAAAAAAAAATCCCTTTTCATGTAGATTTTCTTTACTGTGCATGAACTATTTCAACACTTTTGTTTTCTTTTTCCTGAAAAGTGTTTATTTTGTCTCCATATCTGAAGGACCTTTTGCTGGGTATAGGATTAGTAGTTGGAGAGTTCCCCTCCCCTTTCCCAGTGTTTTTAAATATGTCATTCTTTTGTATTCTAGCTTTTACAATATCTGTTGAAAATGTCGATCATCATTTTTACTGTTGCTCTTGAAGGTTATGTGCATATTTTTCTAGATGCTGTTAGGATTTTCTCTGTCTTCAACTATTTAACTCAGATGTGTCCTGATGAAGTTTCCTTTTTAATTACCCTCCTTGTGATTCACTGAGTCTCTGGGTCAATGGGTTAATGTCTTTCATCAGTATTAGAGAATTCTTATGGTTCTCTTTAAACATTCCCTGAAATGTCTGCTGTTATCTCTTTATCCATTCTTAACTCTAATTATACACATTTTAGATCTTTCGACTGTGTTCTGTTGTGTGGGCAACACCCTACTGATAACGGGAGGCATGGAGCAGGCTGCACAGTGTGGGATGCTGCCCAACAAGCAAGCTCCTGGCCTTTTTATTGATAGAATAATCCTACAGCATCAGTTACATGGGGTAGGAGGACAAAGAAAAAGATGGGGGAAACTAAAAATGTGTTTTTGTCATCTATGGGCACATGAGTCTGCTGACCAGATAATTGTTATCTGCTTGATGACCAAGTGTTATAATCAAAACCATACCCCAGGCCCCCAGCCATGATTCTAATCTTATCAACAAGGCATTCCATTCATCAGCTTCTGGGGTCCCTTGTCATACATCAGTCCTCGGCCCCCGGGCATTCCTGATACATAGTCTTCCCAGGGTGCTCAAGCTTTGTGCTCTTGGTGGATTTGAAAGGCACCTTGTAAGGTTTGGCTCCTGTGACTGACTGACTGGGCAGTTCTGACCATGTATAGGAGTGCAGAACTGCAGCTAACAAAGAATTGTGGTCCAACAAGCCACTTAAGTCTAGCAGACCCACAATGCTCCTTATGTCACTCATGCCCTATTCTGTTCTTTGCATCCATTTTTCCCTCCGTGTTCTACATTGGGTATTTCTGTTGATCTATTTTAGAGCTTACTAGTTCAGTCTTCTGCTGTATATGGTTTTATTTCAAAATCAACAAGCTCTTAATTTCAGGTATATTTTCTTTTTTTTTTTTTTTTTTAAAGATTTGTTTATTTTTGCATACCAGAGCTGGGGTACAGACCAGAGATGCAGGGGCGTGAGAGGATCCACCAGAGACAGAGCGGGGAACAGAACAGGCAGATCTACTGAAATGCACTGCTGAGGGGAACAGTGGGCGAGACAGAAGAGGTCTGCCTCGCCATGTGCGTTGTTCCCTGGCCAGCCGGGGATCGAACTTGTGCTACAAAGGCTGCAGATTGCTTCATAGTGTGGTGCTTAACCCCTTGTGCCACCAGGGAGGCCCCAGGTCAGGTATTTTCATTGTCAAATGTTTATCTTCATGGATTCTGATTTTTTCCTTTACTACACTTACCGTATATTTTAGAATCATAGAGATGAGGATTGAGAGAGAAGATAGTGTCTTCCTCTAGTGAGGGTTGCCCTTTCATTCTTTTTTCCTGTTACACTGGGGAACAATAGCTTCCTCCTTTGCTTCTGTTCAGTTTCTTTTGGTCCCCAGCCTTTTCCTTCTGTTGGGAAGATAAGGGGAAAAGCAGATGGCCTCATTCCAATCAGGGACTGAGTTGGCTTGGGGCTGGATTCTAGTTTAGTAAGATACACTCCACCTCTGGCTTGCCCTGAAAGTTCTGCCGTTTGGAGGATTTGAGATAAGCAACCACCCAAGCAAGTTAAAAATTCGCAAATGTCTTGAAGGGAGAGACTGGAAATGTGTTTCCAGGCATCACCCTCTGCTAGGGCTTTGTTTCCTGGTCATCTACAGACTGTAGGACATTTTCCTCAGACTTGTGAGCCCCACCACTAATCTTCTGGACCACCCAAGAATGTAGCAATTTTTTTATGGGGGAAAATTAGCTTTGTGTTTGGACTCTTTTAAGATTTAAAAAAAAATTTTTTATACATACAAGAACTGGGGTACAGGCCAGAGGTGCAGGGAGTGAGAGGATTAACCAGAGACAGAGTGGGGAGCAGAATAGGCGGATCTACTGAAATACACTGCTGAGGGCAGCAGCTGGTAAGACAGGAGTGGACTGCTGCGCCATGTGGGTCAGCTCCCTGGCCAGAGATTGAACTCATGCTGCAGTGTCTGGCTATAGCTTCATAGTGCTGAGACTTTAACCCCCGTGCCACCAGGGAGACCTGTGTTTGGACTCTTGATTTTTAATCCACTGCACTAACCAAAAGGTGTGCTGTTCCTTTTCCTATGGAGTGGTCCTCTGATTGAGCTAAGTTGACATTAGCTCATTCAGCTTGGTGATTGTCAGATTATCTTTAATGAGCCCTTTGTCCTCAGGAAGTTTTGCTCTAGTTTTTGTTGTTTTCATGGTTCTTCACTATCTTTAACACAAGATTATTTCAGATTTATCCGGTTGCAGAGTGTTGAGCTTTCTGACTTATCTTCTGCTTGGAAGCTCAAGTGCCCTGTTTAATTTGGTGTATTTTGGTTGTTTGTTCTTTAATATTCATAAGTGTAATTAATTTATGAGGGGTTTTTTTGGGCATGCAATCCTTGTTAGGTTTTGGTATTGTGCTTATTTCACACCAAGAATCTTTGGAAATTTTTCTCTTAAAAATGCTCTGGCAAGGGCCTTCCCTGGTGGCGCAGCGGTTGAGCACTGGGCTGCGAAGCTGCCTGCAGCCTTTGCAGTGCTGGTTCGATCCCTGGCCCCTGGAGAGGGTCCCACATGGTGCGACAGACCTCTCCTACAGCGCCCGCTGCTCCCCTCAGCAGTGTGTTTCATCAGTCTGCCTGTTCTGTTCCCCGCTCTGGCTCTGGTGAATTCTCTCACCTTCCTGCGCTTCTGACTGTACCCAGTGCTTGTGTAAATAAATAAGTAAATCTTTTTTAAAAAATGCTCTGGCAAAAAAAGATTTTAACAGTGAAAAAAAATGCCCTGGCACAATTTAAATACTTTGGAATTATTGCTCTTTAATGGAAAATCATCTTGGTCTGGAGTTTTTATTGACAGAGGTAGTAGAAAGATGCTTTTGGACAAATTCCTTTGCTCCTCTGCAGCTATTTATTAGATTTTCTATTTATTCTGAAGTTGGTTTTAACAAACTGGATTTTCTATTACAGTACTATCTAATATAATACCAGCCACATAAATAATTTAAAAAATTATAGCTGTAGCTGTATTAATGTAAGCACTGATGGTGGTGGTGTCCTCCTGCCCACCCTTGCTTGCTTTCTTCCTTCCTTCTTGCTACCTTCAACTGCTCTGTAGGATAAGTTTATATTTTTTCCTTTGAATCAACAGTTGTGTTGATTGAATATACTCCTATACTATACTATACTATACTCCTATAGTATACTCCTATACTACTTCCAGCTAGTAAGGGTTCTTCTTTTTTTTTTTTTAACATTAATTTCTACATGGTCATTAAAGAATGCTTTCTCTTCTTTTTTGGTTTCTTTGAAATTTCGAAGTTTGTTCTGTGGTCACTTGAAAAGAGGCTCTCTATTCTTCTTATTTATTGTGTAATTTAGTTCTTCTTTAGTCTTGTTAATTTTGCCCCCACTCCTCTATAAAACATTGAAGATTTATTTTTCTCTTTGTCTTTGGTATTCTGTGTCTTTACTATGATATATCAAGGTATGCATTTATTTTCACTATCCTTCTCAGGGTTTGGCAAAGTTCTTTAACCAAGGGTTCATATATCTCTTCGCTCTTGAAGAGTTCTTAGCCATTATCTCTTTGAACACTACCTGATTCTTTCTTTTTCTCTATGGGTATTACTCTTCGATATATTTTGTTTTTCTGTTCAAGTATTCATGTTCCTTAACTTCAAATATTTCATATTCCTTAACTTCTAATATTTCCCATCACTTCATTTTCCTGAAGATGTTGTATAATATCCTCCAGTCTTCTGGTTCACTAGTACTTTCCTCATCTGTGGCAAACATATCAGCTGCATTTTCCTATAGAATGTTTGTTTCCTTTCTTAAACTTCTGTTTGATAAATTCTCAGTTCTGCTTTCATTCTGTCCTTACAGTTGATATTATCTTTCTAAACATGTTAATTATCTTTTATATTGCCCTATTATATTGCCTTATGATGCTTGAAATGCAGTTTTCTCCATGGCATCCATGATTTTCCCTCAGGGCCATTAAGTTCTTCATGTAGTTTGTTATCTTTGTTTATCTTCCTTGCATTAAGTCCCAGTTCCCAGAACAGCTTTGGTTTTCCTTCTTCTGGGGCCCTTATGGCTCTCTTTAGTCCTGAACTACTCTTTACATTGATGTTGTAGCTTGAGGCCACTGTGCTAGCCAGATAGTATAAATTCACACTGGCTGACTATGTTTGTCTGAGTGTCTGATTTCTAGTGTTTTCTTCTCCAAAGTTCACAAAGATGACCAGTTTCCTTATCACCCACAGACTGGGGGTAGAATGTGTCTCATCCTGGTTTCTTATTTCAAGTCTGGAGCAATGCTTTGCAAATCCCAGCCCTGTATTTTAAAGCAGAGTTTGTCACACCTGTGTTTAAGTATAGTCTGGACTCCTTTTTCCCCATATTAACATTAAATTGTCAACTCCCAGTCTAGATCAGGCCCCAATTTTCCACCAGTCTCTCCTTTTGAGTTCCCATCATCATTCTACTTCTCTTGCTTTAGAGTCTGACAAGGAATATTATTTTTCCTTTTTAAGTTTCATCTAGAATTTTTAGTAGTGTGATTTGAGTGAAAAATTTACTAATATCATGACCAGAATCCCACAAATAAGATATGAAGAGAAGAACTATTTTTTTTAAACAATAAGACAAAGACAACTCTATTGTGGAGTAAAATTCAAAATTTGCCTGAATTTTTAAGGCAGTGTATACAAAAGAAATTTTGCTTGAGGCAGAGATTTGGGGTGATTTCTTGTATCCCATGAGATTCAGTGTTTTGTTTGGTCTTGGAGTGCTTCTTTAGAAAAGGTTGAGAAGCATTGCCCTGAGATGACCTTGACCTTGACTGTAAAGTGGAACTCACTCCCGTGGGTAAGTCCTTGACAGGTCCATGGCCCGCAAGCCTGGGAACACTGGCGTGGCTCAGCGGTCTGTATCTTTTGTTTGCCTAGGCTAAGGTGGCAGGAAGCAGGTCTTCAAAAATTATGATCTCTAATGACAAAGAGTTAGGACACAGCAAACAACTGTAAAGTGGAAAGAAAAAGAGCTGTGAGCAGTCACCCCACCTTCACCTTCTGCCCCCATAAGTTGCCCCACTGCTAACAGTTTCCCATTAACCTTCCCAGAAAAGTTATCTGGGCAGATACATTTTATTTTCTTTTGAACATAAATAGGAACATAACTTACTTGCTCTGCAGATTTATATTTTAAAATCTTTATTAATAAATTTTTAATTTTTGGATAGATTTATATTTACAGAAAGATTTTGAAGCAAGTAGAGTTCTCAAATTACCACAATTAATTCCCCCTATTATATTTTTGAGTGAATAAATTTGATGGCTAATATTGTGTAAACCTAAGATGTGCTGCATGTTACTTTGCTACATCTGTATATTGTACTCTGGCTGCTGGTGTAGTACAATATACAGTTACATTTGTCACATCACATAGTTGGAGTACACGATTGTTATCTATTTTTGTTAATTCTGTTGTTGGGTTCCTGGACCCAATTTCCAACAGGTTGGGGGTGCCAAGGCCTTCCCATACAAGCAGGCAATTCTGTGGCCCCAGCAATTCTAGGTTTCTGAGAATTCAACTCAATTCTGACACTATCTACCAGGAGATAGCATCAGGTTCCACAGGTAAAGAGCTCAGCCTCCAAGGCTGCCCATCACTTTCAATCTAGCTGCAACCCCAGATAAGCTGTGCTGCTTGCCAGCCAGGGGGAGGGGATTTATGGGTCCCCATGACCACTCCTTAGACCTCAAGTGCCTAACAAGCCCCAGATTATCATCTGCGTTTTTGACTGGCTATAAATCAGAAGTTCCCAGGACATCCTCCACAGGTTTGATTAATTTGCTAGAATTGCAGATCTCAGGAAACCACTCACTCAGAAACTGAAGGACAGAAATCGGCAAATGGAAGAGGAGCATGGGGTGCAATATGGGGGGAAGGAGTGGGGTTTTCATGCCCTCTGGATTTGCCATTCTCCCCATGTCTTCAAGTTCACCACCCAGGAAGTGCTTCAAGACCCCTCCTCTTGGACTTTTCTGGAGGCTGCATTATACAGGCATGAGGGACTAAATCACTGACCTTTGGCTATTGAACTCCACCTCAAGCCCCTCTCCCCTTCCAGGAAATGGGGAGGACTGAAAGTCCTACTTTATATGCCTGTTGGTTTCTGGGGTCCAGCTCCTCCTCCTCAGGTGTTTTCCGAAGGTTACCTTCATTGTCATAGAAGCATTTAAAGTAACAAGACTCCCATTTCAACTTTTAGAGCTCTGGAACTTTCTCCAGAACTAACTGGACACAAGAAAACAAATATGAAAAAAAGATGCTTCCATTGTTCTCATGGCTCAGGAAATTTCAAGATCTGGTTGGTGTGAAACAGCACCTGTGGCTGAAAGTCAGGTATGTGTGAGGGATGCATTATGGGCATCCGAGAGACCAAATGCATCTATTTCCTGCAAATCACAATTTTGCAACTGTCCATTAGATCTCTGTCTTATGCTCTGTTCTTGGAAGTTTGTGCCATTAAATACCATCAACCTTATCCCCGACTCCCACTCCCTAGTAAGCACCCATTTACTGTTTTATATAGATTTGACTTATTAAAAATTTCACATGTAAGTGACATCACACAGTTACTTATTTTTCTCTGTCAGACTAATCTCCCTTATAAGGCAGATTGCACCCAATGTCGAGCTCTGCCATTGCACGTGGCATGTTATTACCTCTTCTCATGGCTGGATAATAGATTAAAGTTTTTGCCAATACATTTCGGATACGGTTTCATATCAGCCCATGTAGCCTTACCTCGTATTTTCAGCAGTGGCGGTAGATTTGGCATATATTAATGACCCTCTGTTAATTGATATTGGGCATATTTCCCATATTTTTGCCATCTCCAACAACAGTGTAAGGAGTACACTTGTGCAGATTTCTTTTTGTAAGAGTGTGAGAAGACCTGTTAGGGTAAATGCTGGGCCAAAGCTTGATGCATTTAAACCTTCTTTAGAAAAGGTTTGTAACTAAACTCAGTGGGTCCACTCTCTTGGTGGGTGTCTGGTTGAACAAAAGACATTGCCAAGATGACAATAAAGGGTCCATAAAAGGTAAGTGTGTACGTTTCAGGATATGTCACATGACAAGGGAGGGGCACTGTGTGGACACAGGAACAGACGCCAATTCCCTGCCCCCACTTCCACACTACCAGCATGATAGATATCTTGAATTACAGCTCTCAGCATGCCATGAGTTGGACTTTCTGAAGAGGGGGCTGCAGGGCTGGAGGAAGGAACAAGGGGTTATATATTGGTTTGGATGGAGAGGAAGCAGACCATGGCAGGCGGCGGGTGCTGCTCCTGGTCTTTGCTCTTAGAGGCTTCTGTGCTCCGGGGCAAGTGGACTCTTGAGAGACAATGGTGGTCATGAGCTTGGATGGTACATGGTAAATTTGGGGGTCTCTTTTTCCCTCCCGGCTTCCTGGGCCCTGACGAATCTACTGCTTGGTTTTCTGTTGGTTTGCCTTGAACTTGTTCTTCTGGCAGCTTAGCTCTGGTCCATGCCTCTAGGCTGGGCAGTTACCTATGAGAGGCTGGGCTATTTCTGAGTTTGAGTGGGAGTTTGGTATTTGAAATCCTTTCTTCTCTCTCTTTCTCCTTTCAAAGGCTCATCGATGAAAAGTCTTTGCGCACACGAAGAGTCTGCTTTCTTTGCTGCTGTGTGCGTGGATGACACAGAGCTTTAAAATGGGTCATGTGGTTTTTCCCCTTTACAGTTCTGGGTCTCTGGACACCTCTCAGTTTTGCTCAGTACCAATTGTTGGGTTCCTGATTGGGAACGAATCCTCTGTCTTCTCTCCTTGTAAAGCTGATGGTGAAACTAGCGTTTCCAAAGAGACTGTCTCACACAGGGGACAGTGAAGTGAAGTTACATAGTACTAACTGCCCACATTCGTTACCTGCAGCAGGGAGGGCTGCAAAGAACATACCTTTGGGAAACAGGAAAGTCTGTCATATACATGACTCTTTTCTCATCTGGGTTTTAATGCGGAAGAAGCTATTATAGTAGGTGACCTCTGACCGGTGACCTGGGCTAACAGGGGAAATTCCTTAGCTCTTATTATCCCCGTACTCACAGGTTGGTCTGCTCTCCCAAAACTTGGCAGAAATTTATTCTGACACAAACAGTGCAAGAACCACTTAGGTGAACAGGACTTTAAGGAGCCTCCAAATTGATTCCCCATGCGTGGCATCCTCAGAGGATGCATGGATGCTGCACCCCATTGAGGACAAAAATCTGGCTGTTGAGATCAGCATCAGATGCTCTTTGCTTCTGAAAAATGTTGTTGCTTGAATGGCTTTTGGGGTGAAGACCAGATATGGGTCAGAGGCTAGGAAGGCAGAATAAAGAAGAGAGGATGAAAAATACCTACACATTCTATTAGTTATTTCTTAATTTAACTGCATGACTGTTTTTCAATAAGTAAGTAATGCATTTTCACTATAAAAAAAGTGGAAAATATGAAAACATACAGAGGAGCTAATAAAGCTATGAATGTGAGGGTTTTAATACTATTTAAATAATTATTTGACATATAAAATATTTTAATAAAAGTACTTTGTGTGTGAGTAGTCGGCACACAAATTGAGGTTAATAAAAATAATCCCAGCATTGAGACCAGCTGTGTTTGGGAATGTAGCTCTTCGTTCTTGAAAGCTGGGTGTTAAATACTTAGAATATCTCTTTTGTGTATCCTGTGTCCACAAGAAATTTGAAAATAAAGATAAGGCAAAGTTATACCATACAAACAATTACCCAAATTTACATTGACCGTCATGGTTTGTAATTCTCTTTTAATGCTGTCCCTCTGATGAATTATTCTTCTGCATTGCTTTTTGGTGATCGCATATACAGAATGGATGCACATATCAGTATCCATTGAGCTAATCCAAATATCATTAGACATTTTGGTAACTTCCAACATTTTAACTGCCAAGAGCAATGGTATGTTCAATATTCTTCAGTGGATAGTGTCGCTTGCACACTTCTCCAGTTCTGGCCTCAGGATACATTTTTGGATGTGGAATTGCTGGTTCAAGGACTATGTATATTTTTAAGTATTTTTTTGCTCTATTTTGCCAAATTGCTCTCTAGACAGGCTCCATGAGTTTACGTTGCCATTAACAGTGCTAATAGGGCCAGTGCTACTTCTTATGGTATTTCTTTGCCACTTTCAAAGGAAAACAAACAAATGAAACAGAAAAAAAAAAGAAACAAATGCTTCTAATTTTTAGATTTTGTTAACATTAGTGAGTGGTAATATCGTCTGTGTTTTCATAGGCTTTCAGTTTTATATACTTTCAAGTGTATTCATTCAAAAAAATCTCTCGATGTGGAGGGCCTCCCTGGTGGTGCAGGGGTTAAAGTCTCAGTGCTATCAAGCTGTCAGAAGCCACTGCGGTGGCCTGAGTTCGATCCTGATCCCAGCCAGGGAGCTCCCCACATGACACAGCAGACCTCTCCTGTCTCCCTGCTGCTCCCCTCAGCAGTGTATTTCAGTACATTTGCCTCTTCTGCTCCCCAATGTCTCTGGTGAATCCTCTCAACCCCCACACCTCTGGCCTGCACCCCAGCTCTTGTATGCATAAATAAATAGAAAATAAATCTTAAAAATATAAAAAATTAAAAAATTGCTCTATAAGAGTTCACGGTAACATAAGGACATCAAACCTTCATCATATATGTTGCAATTATTCTTTTTCTGGGAGTTTCTGATGGTATTTTTGAATAAGAGATTTGACCTATGGTCAAGCCTGTCTAGCTCCTCTCCAGCCCATGAGCCTGCTGCAGGCCAGCAGCGCCAGTAGAGGGGGTTGGAAGCAGTAGGTGGGGGGTTGACGATAGTGGGGCCTCCTTGCCAAGGGCTCCATCAGAGCATCTGGTCTTGGATAATTGTCATTCCAGAGATGGGGGTCCGGGCAGAGATGCTGCCTTGCATTGCTTCCACAGAGCATGGAGCTATAGAGTGCTCCCCAAAGCTGCCCACGGTTCAGGGACTTGAGAGGACGGCAGGGAACGCCCGGGATATAGGACTTGTTGTCTTCACACTCCTTGCAGCCACGGCCCTGTTGAGCCTCCTTCTTGGTTTGCAGTGGCCTCAGGGCAAGCAGGCTGTCCTTCAGTCTATAAAACGTCGCCCTGAACTTCAGTGTCATTTTGGGCATCGGGATCTTGGATGCAGAGCCCGTCCATCTTTCATTAGCAGTGCTTGAGTGGCATGGAAGGCAAAGCTAGCTGTTTTCCTGGTGGGGATCATTATTAAAATGCCTAGGATTCCTGCCGCCGTCTTGATACCAGACCGAGAGGAAGCCCACTCCAGAGCAGCCTTGGCCCAGAGCAGGCTCGCAGGCTTCCTTGCTCCACTTGCTCAGCTGCCCCCAAAGCTCCCTGTGGAGTTGTTATATAAGATGCAGCGTTCCCACACTGGTGATGCTGGTTCCAGTCAGAGTGCCTCTCAGCGGGCGGAGCAGTTCCAGCGCCAAAGCCCACAAAGCCCCCCAGGAGCAGCATCTGAAGACACACGGTAGTGACGCTGTTTTGCAAATCTTGTCTGAGAGGAAATTTCCTTTTTGACTCTCCTCTGGTGAGCCAGCCCTCCTGCCTCTGCTGAGGTTTCCCCTTCCACTCCTCTCGGCTTCCTGGCTTCTGGGACAGCTAGAACGACCGTCCACCCTGTGCAGGGCCCCATTTGTAGGAAGGATGAGTCGCGGCTCACCAGTGGGGGCAGGCTTAAGAGTGGAGGCAGCTTCACTAGTGGGGCGAACTCGTTTGTTAAGCTCACTAGTGTGGAGGCGAAAATTGCCAGCCAGAAAGGACTTGGAGACCAGGCAACTCTCGTGTGTTGGGTTCACATCTCCCGTCCCTGGGGCTGTTGAGCTGCCTGGGATTTCACTCTTGGGCAGTGCTGAAAACTCAGGGACGACGGGCTTTGGGTTGAGTAGAAAACTGGTGACATAATCCTCAGGATCCAATCTCTTCTTCTCTGTACCTTGCCAACCTCTGGTTTGGCCTCATCCTCTAGACAGTTTCAAGATGGCAGCCGCAGCTGAGAAGTAGTATCCTGAGGAACGAGGGAGATTTGGGGGCTTTGTCAGGAGAGGGGTTTCCCCATCCCTGCCTCACTGTGGCTTCACCTGCAGGTTCTGTTCACGTCTCATTGGCCATCCTGTATCATCTTGAGGAAATCACTGGTCCCCCAAATGGAGAGCTTCTCCCTGAGGCCCTGCCCTGAGGCCTGGGAATGGATGTGCGGTCGAGAAGGAGGATGGGGTTCATAGGTCCCACCACAGTCTGGGTACCGTCTGTAAGTGTGATTTGCAGTTTCTCCATGTTCTGGGACTTCATCTACAATATTTCTAACGCCCACCTCAGCCCCAGGAGGTGGCATCATTCCCGAGTGTTACAGAGGCATAGATCTTGCTTAGAGGTTAAGAGTTTTTATATTATTAAACAAACCTTTTTCAAAAATACTGTGGTAATAGAGTTTGCAAGTGGGTAGCTCAGGGCTATGATTTCCCAAGAGGTGGGTGGAGTTCAGCCAAGTGCAGGACGAAGCCTTCCCACCTCTCTGCAAGGCCAAGGCTGCTCCATCCAGGCAGGCTCTGCTCCTAGCCCCCAGCCAGAGGAAGCCCCTGTCAGCAGAGGGGCAGGCGTGTCAGATACCAGACACAGCTACACCGGAGAACAAGGCCAGGCACACACTTTCCTAGATTGATTGACACGTCTTTCCGCCCCCACTCCAGCCCACTCAGGGCCACCCAACAAATGATGCCCTGGAGCCTTGGCATGCAATTAAAAATGAAGAAATGCTTAATCGAATCATGCCACTTGAAGTGAGTTGGGCTGGAATGAAAAAGCTGGGCAGCAGTGCCCACAGTGGAAATTTACCAGGCCTAAGCCAGACACCAAATACTCCCAGGTTGTTTTGAAATAGATACTGTTGTGTTCCATAAAGTTCTGAGATCCGTTTGCAAATATTTAAAAACCTTTCCATTAATGAGGTTTGTTTCGGGAGATCACACACACACCCCGCTCAGATCTCCTGCCCCCCAAAGACTTGTAGGACATGCAGGGAGCCACAGAAGCCCCCCAGGCCCAGGCACCACACACCCCACCCCCCCGCCACTGAGCCTCTGAATCCCTGTCATCCATTGAGACAGTTCTCATTTTTAAAAAGTTTATTTATATTTTCCCTCCTCAAAAATGTCATGACTAACTTTCCATTCATTATCAAAATATTCTTTTGCCACTAATTTCCCTTCTTGGTTAAAATAAACAAAGAAGCCAGCCCAGTCGGCGTTTCAGGAGGATGCATCCTGCTGTAAACAAGAGCAGCGTTTTCTTCGTGGATCTTGAAGTGCACCCCCCACCCCCACCCCGCTGTGAGAATTTCCTGTGTAATTCTTCCCTGTTTATCAGCTGTGCTTGGCGGGGCAAGCAGAGACCGGAGGTGAGGGGGGACTGGGGATGAGGGGCAGCTACCTTGAACCTGTCAGGATCAAGTATCTCGTCCTCCGAGGCCCTGCTCCAGTGTCTCAGGCCAGGGCCCCGCCCTGTGGGGTGCTCAGTCCAGGGTGAGGAGTCGTGCTTCTGAGTGTCGGCAGGTCCAGGGGGTGAGGGCAGGAATAGGGTGCTGAGGTGGAGGAAGGAGAGGGTCCCTGGAGACAGGAGGACAAGCACCGAGGGACCGGGATCTTAATGGGCCGCCCGCAGGCTGCTGAAGCAGTAACAAGTGTCAGGGTGGACAAGGTGGTGACCTCTTTGGTAAAGCTTGGTGCTAAATCTTGGAGAATATGTACCAATGAAAAGTCCAGAAATCACCTAGACTAGGGCAAGGAAAATACCTGAATATCCTCAACCTCCACTGAGCAGGTTATTTGCAAAACAGGGAAAAAGAGAAGTCCTGAATCGATATGGGATAAGAAGATGTGAGCGCAACTCTGAGCCTCAAGGTCAAGTGTGCATGCCTAAGTCTCCGTTTGAGAGGCCTGCAAGAGAATGTTTGTCTCCAAGACAACTGCCCAAAGGCCTTAGCAGGGCCACATAGCTTTTAAAATGCTGGTTCCAGGCCCTCCCTGGCTAATTAAATGTGAATGCTATGGAAAGTACCTGGGTGCAGGGCTGGCTTCATGGGTGCAAGACACTGGCAGTCACCTAGGGTCACGCTCGGAAGGGCCCTGCCCCCAGGGGGCTTCCCCTCTTTTGTTTAATGCTCCGCTGTCACTATCTTGAAATTCTTAATATTTCTGAGCATGAGGCGGGAGAGAATCTGCCTATTTATTTTTGCACTGGGCTTTGCAAATTAGGTCTCTGGCCTGTGGGGGCAGCAGAATCTTTTAAAAACTATCCTCAGGGGATTCTGATGTGTGATCAGGAATTAAGCCAAAAGTTGGCGGGAACAGGTGACGAAATGACTGCGTGTATAGGAGGTTTGCCATCACGGAGAAGCTTTTGGAGAATAGGAAGGAGGAGGGAGAGACAAGCCAGGGGAGAGAACAGAAGGGTCTCGAGGAGGGTGGATGGACATAGAGGTTTCCATCTAGGTCTCCCCTTGGCTCCTTGGAGAAGAATGGATGTTGGGGCCTAACAAGAGGCAGCAGAGAGCTGTGGGCAGAAGAGCAGGCCTACGAGGTGGGGGAGGAGGGGCTGATGCATTGCTTGCATTGGGGGCTATGTGACTGTGCTGGGTTTTGGGTCTGGGGTGGGTGGGAAGGTCCCCAGGGCTCCTTCAAGTTGGGGGACACAAGATGTTGTGTGTGAGCTCTAGAATCAGGGGCCGCCTTCGCATCAGTGGGAGCAGGGAAGGCTGGTCTCGAGGTTTGAGCATTTGGGAACCTTGTCAGGGACTGGGCACATCTGTGAGACTCTTGGTTCCCCCAGGAGTCTGAGAGAAAGCCAGCAGGGCAAAGTAAACCGAGACAGGGCTCTGGGAAGCAGAGATTCCCCTGAGAAACCAAACACAAACAGGCGCCACTGGGTCACTTGTCAATGAGATGTCCCTTGTTTGTCTAGACTACGAGAGATAAGAGGTGGTGAAATCTTCTGCAGCTTCAGCCCTTTCCTATAAATATTTCCTTCAAAATCAACCCAGGCTGGAGGAGAAACCAGGTATGCAAGTCCTGCTGCTCCACCTTTGGGAGCTGCTTTGCCTGGGACCTGCATGAAGGTGTCAGGTGGGCCTAGGAGTGGCTTCCGGGCTCCTCCAGGGACATCCCCTTTCTAGGGTATATGGGAGCAAAGAAATGTGTCTATTTGGCAAAAGACTGATTTCACGGGACAGGCTCTGAAGGCTGGGGAGAAGTTATTTTTATTGTTTATATGTAAATTTCTGTCTGAAAGGGCCTCTCCCAGGAAGACCTAATCTCCTTCTCTGTTTTCTGTGGAGAAGGCAGACTAACTGCGCACCTTGTATTTGCTGTGCCTTCCCCTGTAAACACCTTAACTGAGTTTCCCCTTCTCCCATCCTCCCTTGTTTAGCTAAGCTATTTAAGATGGCATCTAAAGCCACATGGGTGAGGTACTCAGTCCTGCTGGGTCTACATGTTGTTATTCAACATTTTTTTCCTCCTTTTCTCTTATCAGTCTGCCTGAAGCTTGTTTGATTATTGTTTGATTATTTGCCAGCCTAGAAGACCCCCGGGGGGCCCACGATGATTTTTTTTGCAGTCTGACAGCACCACAAAGGAGGTCCCAACTGCTCTTGACTCTGGGCCCACAGTGTCAAGTACCTAAGTGTGTCCAAGGAAGTGGTGTCGTGCACATGAGTGAGTGTGTGTATATCCCACAGGGGCGTCATTTGTCACCCCTCCCATTCCTCACACAATGTTCCACTCCCTTCCCCCAAGTCCTGTGACTTTTCCCTCCTTCCTGAATCCCTGATCCACCATGAGTTTGAGATAAAAGCTGTCTTTGTCTCGGTCAAAATGCTCAAGTCCCAGGAGCAGCTTCTCCACACTCTCACCATGCTTCTCTTCCAAATATCTTTTCCAGGTGTCTCCACATATCTGTCTTCCTGTGTCTCTCCCTGTATCCCTGCCCTGTAACATCCCTACTCCTTTGCTCCACCTCCATTTAGGAATGGGGCTCTCTGGGAGTGATAGTCCAAGGCAGTTGCCTGTAAGTGAGGGTGGAGGAAAATGGCGCCTGATTGCCAAGCTGCTGTACCCTTCCCCTTTCATGGAGCTGAGCCTGTAACAGTCTGACTATAGAACTGAGGCTGCTGGAGGGGCAGGTGGGGGGCTGGGGAGCAACGAGGGGAGAGGGCCTAATGGATGATAGTGACGGGTTATTGAGGCTTCAGTGGGGGTGTGTGGTGGTAACATATATCCGCAGAGGTGTGAGCATATGCCCCTAAATCACATAGAGTGTTATAAACCAATGTTACCTCAATAAACGTAAGATAGTGCCTAGGGCACTTTAAGGGCATAGGACATAGGGCATAAGGGAAAACCTTAGGATTTCAAACCAAAGGGGGAAAGATCAAGAAGGGGAGCTTTTGGGGGGGTGGTCAGAGGGCTTGAGGGCTCTGTAATCATGGGCTCCCTCTGTGCTGGAGGCTCTGACTCCAGGTAGCACCCCGAGAGTGCTGAGATGGTACCAGCCCATGGGCTGATGGTACCGGCCCATGGACTGATGGCTTTGTTATTGGCGTGGACAACCTCCCCGACCATCCATGTAAAATTCCTGGCCATGACCTGGCTTTTTTTTTTTTTTTTTTTTTTTAAACTCTAAAGTCTTGGTGTATCTGCTGTCCAGAGTTCCCAGATAATGTCAAGGTATTAGTGACCACAACTTACACAACCCCTTCCTAGCTTTAAAATCTTGTATTTTCAGCTCCTCCTGTTTTCTTTGGAATGCACTTAATTGACTTGGAATGACTATAATCTCTGGTGGAGAATAACATGCTTACTGGCTAAATAGCTCCTTCTCAAAAGAGCTGCAAAAAGCAGATTATGTGCAAATTCAGAGAATGCTTTTTGGGGCCAAGCTCTGTTGGATTTAAAAGGCCCTGTCAAGTTTCAGGTTCACAGTGTGACATTTATATGGTTATTTATGTCACTTATTAACTATGGTGTGTTTGTGGCAATCCAATCATGACCGTCCTGCGAATAGCAAGAGATGACAAGGGCTCCCCTGCGGGGTCTTGCACACGTGTCAGGAAGGTGAGCCCCGAAGGCACCATGGCTTTGACGTGTGTTCTTTCTCATCTGTGATGCTCTTGACCTTTTTGCCCAAGAACACTGGTTGCCAGGCATGTCTGCTGCGTTGGGTCCAGCCAGAGGCAGAAAGTTCTACACTTGGAAACTGCCAAGCCTTCCAAGCGCAGTGTCATGAATAATTGCCTTTGTTTCTAGGACATTCTGAGGCATGCAGATAGAAGCTCTGCATTGCTTTAACGTGTAGGGCATTGTAAAGAATTAATGCTGCTTTTTGAGAAACTTGTTCTAGTTTTTGACATTCTGACATTAACAAAAGAGGCAGGATTCTTAGTGTTGTGCCTGCAGTGCCAATGCTATGGAAAGAAAATGAAAATGAACCTGGGTTCAGAGGCTTCTGGTTAGCACGTGCTCCCTATCACCCCCTCCCCACCCTGCAGGCTGCGGGCAAAGGGGGTTCCTGAGGGTGGGATCAAGGGAGGGCCGATTCTGTTAGAGAAACCCAAGAGTTTGTGTTCTTGGCTCAGGACAAAATCCACCGGGCCCCTCAGCAACTGGTGAGGCTCCGAGGAGGAGAATGAATCCGACACTTCCCTGGAGAGGCAGAGAGAACACCTGGCCCCATCCGTGTGTAAATGGTGCTCCCTGGCTTTGTGTGACACCTGCACCGTGGCACCGTGGCGACTCCACTCCTCTGTGGCCCTCCCCGGCTCCAGATCCAGCCCCTGTTCTAGAGAAAGGAAAGCTGGAATTCATGTACATTTTGCTATGATTAAGGATCAAAAAGCTGCATCCCCAAAATATGTCTTTAGCAAGAGGTTTATTTTGTGGGAGGCCCTCTGAGGGCTGCGTGGAGGACGCTTTTGGTATTTGTAGGTAAACTTCCCTCTGTAGGGGCCTCTCCTAGACCCAATTTATCTCTTTTCATCAGAGAACTGAAATCTATGGCCTTTGCTTTCCTATTAAACTCTCCAACTGACCTTCCTCTTTCTTCCCCCACCCCATCCTCTTGTGCCCTAGGTAAGCTGAGAGGGAATCTGAAGGCACTTGAGTGAGGTAGTGCTGCTGCCCGTGCTGTGCATGCTTTTAGCAGACATCTTTTTTGACTTTTCTCTCTTATCAATTTGTCCAATACTTGTTTGATTACCGGCCAGCCTGGAAGAGTTTGGAGGGTGGACGATTTCCTTCGTGACACTAGCTTCTTGGAAAGAGACCTGTCCTGTGGTTTCCATTTCTATAAAATCGAATTAAGGGCTAATGGGCATGTCCCCTTCTCCAAACCATCTTCAGTCTTGCTCTCCTTAAGTTAGGATGTCCCTTGCCACCCTCTGATGCTCACAGCTGGTGAGATGCTGGCAAGAGCTTGAGCCCAGCCTGTGAGAGTTCAATGAGGTATGTCTTCCCAGCAGCCCCTGGGGCTTCACACGTGAATATTACTCAGCAGTAAAGAGACACGAGCTGTGAAGCCACAACAAGACGTGGAGGAACCACAAGTGTGTATTCTAAGAGCAAGAAATCCATCTGAAAAATCTACATGCTGTATGATTTCAAGTACATGGTATTCTGGAAAAGGACAAACCATGAAGATGGTAAAAAGGACGGTGGTTACCAGTGCTTAGTGGAGGAAGATGGTAAAAAGGTCGGTGGTTACCAGTGCTTAGTGGAGGAGAGAAGGATCAATAGGAAACACACAGAGAGTTTTCAGGAACGTGAAACTACTCTCTCTGATACTGTAATGGTGGACACACATCAGTATATACTTGTCTGTAGAATGTACAAACCCAGTGTCATGGCCACTGCATGCTGCCAGGCAGAGGAGTTTACAAAAAGCGAATAGGTCCAGACCAAAGTTAAGCCAGTGCCCACACAGATACGTCAAGCTGGCTTTGGACAAAGGTGCAAGAGCTCTCCTCTGGAGGAAGGAGGCCCTTTCAACAAATGGTGCCGGGGGCATTGTCCGCAGATTAAAAAAATGAACTTCTACCCAACCTCATAATTACTCATCCACTATTACATGAAAATGAACTCAGCATGGATCAGGAATTGAAATTTACAAGGCAAGATATGAAACTTTCAGAAAAAAGTGGGCGAAAACTGTGGGAACCGAGGGCCACAGGAAGTTTCTGGATTTGATACCAAAAGCACGATCCATAGAAGGAGAAAATGCTTAGTTTTACCTCCCCCAAATTAAAGTTTTGCTCCGTGAAAGACCCTGTAAAGACAACAGAAAGACAAAAAAGAGTGTGGGAGAAAATATTTGCAAACCATGTATCCAAGAAAGGACTGGTATCGGCAATGTATAAAGAACTCTCAGAACTCAATCGTAAAAATTCCCCAAACAATCCAATCAGGGAATCACTAAAGACATAAGCAGACATTTCACTGAGAAGATCTACAGAAGGCAAATAAACACATGAAAAGATGCTTAACATAATTTGCAATCAGGGAAATGAAAAATAAAACCACAGTGAGTCATCACTGCACACCTATCAGGATGGAGCCAGTGAGCGGGTCGCTTCCCAGTATATGGCAATCAGACCATCTTGCTCTCTGCTTGAAACTTAAGAGTGATGGATGTTGATCATTTTTTTGCTAAATCTTTGGGGAAAAGCCCCCACTGCTGGTGAGTATGGGAGGAACTGGCTCCCTCACGCACACTGCAGATGAGAATGTCGATGGCACCATCGCTGGAAAACTGAAGATGCACTGGCCACATGGCCGGCAATCACGCTCTTGGACATTATCCCAGAGAATGAAAACTTATGTTCCCAATAAAACCTCTGCAGAAATGTTCATAGCAGCTTTATTTGTAATAACTCCAAACTGGAAATGACCCAAATGTCCTTCAATGGGTGAATGGTTAAATAAACTGCTGCTCCGTCTCCTGTTGTGGTGTGGCACTGGAGTGCTGCAAGAGATCAATGGGATGCGATCAGTGGCAGAAGCTTGTCGAATTATTTCTTCCAACTGCATGTAAATGTGCAATTGTCCTAAGATAAAAGATCTCGTAATGTAGACATCTGTGTCCATCTCTCTCTCTCTTTCTCTCTCTAGCTCCATCTCTCTCTATATATATATATCAATAACGGGCATGTGAATCAGAGGCTAAGACCTGGGAGTCTGTGGCACCAGGACTGGATTTTAAGAGCCCTTATGAAACTGACCCTAGAAGATGCGGAAGCTGAGCCTTTGGTTGAAAAGTGCAAAAATAATTGCACCACCTCTTATGATGTAATCCAGAAATCACATTCCTTGTCTTTACTCAAATGACTTGAAAACTATGTCCACACAAAACCATGCACATCGATGTGCCTAACAAGTTTGTTTATAATTGCCCAAACTTGGAAGCAACTGAGATGCCCTTCAGTGGATGAATCCTAAATCCTAAATGTCTGGTACAACCAGACAATGGAATGTTACTTAGCAGTAAAGAGATACGAGCTGTGAAGCCACAACAAGACGTGGAGGAACCACAAGTGTGTATTCTAAGAGCAAGAAATCCATCTGAAAAATCTACATGCTGTATGATTTCAAGTACATGGTATTCTGGAAAAGGACAAACTATGAAGATGGTAAAAAGGTCGGTGGTTACTAGTGCTTAGTGGGCGAGGGAAGGATCAATGGCAAACACAGAGTTTTCAGGAACGTGAAACTACTCTCTCTGATACTGTAATGGTGGACACACATCAGTATATACTTGTCTTTAGAATATACAAACCCAGAGTGAACTCTGATGTCAACCCTGGGTGTAAGGTGACAACCTCGTGTCCATTAAGTTCATCCATTATAACAGATGTCTCACTCTTGTGGGGGATGTTGATAATGAGCAGGTTTGGGGGTTGGGGATATAAGGAAATCTCTGTCCTGAGCTCCCTTCAGCCAAACCTGGCCATGCAGGGCCTCCAGCTTTATCCCCTTGTTGTGATTTGTTGAAACCCTTTAGAGTTGGTGAACTTACCCAGCACCAGAGGCTCTCACCTGTCCAATCAAACAGGCTCTCACCTGTCCAAAGCAAACATGTTTAAACAATCCTTAGACACTCACTTTTTAAATTTATGATTTCATTTTATTCCTAACCTTTTATTTTGAAAATGTTAAAGACCCTAGAACACTCTGGAGAAACTCTAATGGATGTATATCTGCCTTGACCTACGTTCACCCTGGTTGACACGGCCATGGGGCATTCAGCTCACTCCTCGTGTAGACTTATGTCATCATCCTTGTTGCTTGAACCACTTGAGATTAAGTTGCAGGCACCAGGACTCTTCATTGAACATTATGAATAAGGACACTTGTTTCCATAATCACAATAGAGTTTTTAAGTTCAGAAAAGTTAACATGGACATGCAGTCCATACTCAAGTTTCGCCCATGCTCCCCGATCTGTTCTAAGTGCAAACCTTCTATCCTTAGTGTGTGGATCTGGAGACACACACACACACACACACACACACACACACACCCTACATGTTTAACCTTCGTTGCAGAGCACACTCTTGTAAGAGGATCTAAATATCACTTACTCCTTTATTTTTGGTGACAAGCTTGCTCCCCTGTGCTGGGGTCTTCTAACTCCTGGGGAAAAGAGCTCTTGGGGTCTGTCCTGTCTCACATCAGGTCTGGGGGGTAGGAGGAAAGAAGGGTGCAGGGCACGTAATCCTCCTGCAGCAACACCCCTCTGTCTGGTTATCAGTGGGCACCAGTGAGCTTTTGCCTTTGACCTCCCACCCCCACTTAGAGAACAGAAACTGAGCCGAACATGTCAGCAGGGAGCATAGGTGGTTTGTCATCTCTTTGTCGAGGAGCAGCACGGGAGCTCAGGAACGAAGTGGCGTGGCCCGCCAGCCAGCAGATGGAACAGGAGCAAATGCATGTTCATCAGCTGTCCAGCTGCTTTGCAGACACCCCAGTCTAGGGGGCCGGGAACACAGGGACACACAGGCGGGTGCTCTGGGGAGAATGAGTAGCAGGGGCAAGGACATGCTTCTCCAAGGAGGAAGAAGCAAGGATTTGGGTGTGATGGGGCCTCGGTGACGAGTACCATTGGGAGAATTGGGGGGTCAAGTTCTTCACCCCAGGAAGTGGAGGGTGTATGTGGAGGTGGCTCCAGCCGGTGGGGCTTTCACTGGCACCTTGACGGGTGAGGAGGGGAGCTGCTGTGTCTCCTCGTCTGTCCCAGCTCCTGGCTGCCCTTGGTCTGGATGTCCTACTTTGCTTGGCTCTCTCCAGGGCTGGAGTCAGCTGAGAAGAATTTGCTGCCATCTGCTCCTTCTGCTTTCATACTCACCCAGGGAGGCAGACAGGAGACGTCTGCTGGCGTGGCTGAGACAGCATGGTCATCCTCTCTCGAGTGGCAACCAAGTGGACTTTGAGACTAAATAATCTGACACAACCTCATAAACTAACAAAATAGGGGCTTTCTGGTAAGAATTCCTCTGTTCCAGGTTTTAGGGTTGGGATCATTAGTCTAATTTATAGGGCTGCCATCCATGGGGAATGCAGGGTGGGGGTTCATGCCTGGAGTGGAGACTGGCCAGGCCACAGCTGTTTTGCAGATTAGGAGACACTGGGAGAGCAAAGCATTGTGTTCCTGCCACTGCCGTGACCCACGGTGGCCCAGGCAAACCTCTTGTGGCCAAGCAGTAGATGGACTAGGCCTTCCTGGGAACAATATTTTTCTGTTTGAAAAGTACCTGAGGGGCGTATTCAGAACCTCACAGTTGCTGAGAGAGAAAGTTTGAGCAAAGTGATCAGCCCTCAGTTCTTGCTCAGGCTACATCTTTGGTTTTGCTTCCAACAGCAAGAACCCTGAATGGACCCTGAACGAGAGGTGACTGTGTGGCCCAGTTCTAAGAGCTTTCCCTGACTGTTCTCTTGTTCATTATGACTGTTCCTCTTGAATGGTACACTTTATCCACTTCAAGTCTTTTTCCTTCTTGTGGCAGCTTCTGAGTAATGTCTCCTTCACCTGTTTATTCCTGGAGACTTTGTCATTCTAAATCAATGCCTTGAGGTATAGAGAATGGTGAAGGTGGTGAAGATGGGTGTAGGGAGGAAGAGGACTCCGGCCAGGACAAATTTCATGAGGCGAACACACAATTTGCAGCTATTTGAAAGGTGTTCACAACAAACAGTCTTGTGTGTTGCCCAAGGGGAAGGGCAAGGGTGTGTTAGAACTTCAGAGTCTGACAATGTTCTAGGTTGTCCGAGTCTGGGAATGCTTTAGGTCTTCTTTCCTGGTAAGCCCCTCTCAGTGGCTTGTGTAGAAAAGTAAAATACTCCTGCTTTACAGGGCTCCTCCTACAAGGGGTGGTGGGGGGCTGTGTTTCAAGGTGGTCTTCCTGCACAGTCACTGGTGTTGAGTGACAGCTCATGTACCCAACCTGTACCTAGAGGTGGTGCAGAGAGAAGGAAACCCTTGGCTGGTCTTGTGAAGTGCTAAGGATGGTGACACAGGGGGAACCAAGGTGAGCCTGAGGAACAGGTAGCCCAGATCAGAAAGCAGATCATCTGTAGAAACTATGGTGGCCAAATGAAGCTGCAAAGGATCTAGAACCTACCAAACCAGGCACCTGTTGGTGGTGCTGGAGAGGGATCTGGTTCTGCTGATGCTGTTTTTTGTTTAAGTAAATGTTGATTTTATTTTAGCAGACTTTTAGTTTCAGTTTGGGATTTCTAGAATGACTACAGAGAACACAGAGAGTGCCTGCACACCCCATCCAGTTTCCCTGAGCATTACTATCTTAACACTAGTGTGATGTGTTTGTTATCATTCACAAACCTATATGGATGCTTGCTTTTTAATGAACATCCACACTTTATCAGATGTCCTCAGTTTCCCCATGTCCCTTTCTTGTTCCAGGATCCCGCATCACACATCATGGTGTCTCCTTAGGCTTCTCTTGCTGTGACAGTTTCTCAGACTTCTCTTGGTTTTGATGACCTTGACAGTTTTGAGGAATACCGGTGAGGTGTTTTGTAGACAATTGGGATTTATCTGATGTTTTTCTCACACGTGGATTGAGGTTATGGGTCTTGGAGAGGTAGCCCACAGAGGTAATGTGTCATTCTCATTATATCATATCAACGGGACAAACTTTCAACGTGACTTATCACTGTGGGTGCTGACCTTGGTCGCCTGGCTGAGGTCGTATTTGTGGGATTCTATCCTGTAAAGTTATTCTCTGCTCCCACTTCCATTCTGTTCTCTTTGGAAGGAAATTGCTATGCATAGTCCACAGTTAAGAGCAAGGAGTCAGGAGGAGATCAACATGGCGGTGGGGAAACGCTATGAGTAGGTCTTCCCATTTTAAAAAAAGTTAATAGGGAGGAAAAGCAGCAGGTCTCTGTGAAAACCAGGAGCAAACGGCTCTAGGCGCCATCAGAGGAAGAGGAAGACTCCACGGAGAGACCAACAAATAGCCCAAGGCCAGCCAGTAAGCTTGTGCAGGAAAGCGCTGGCGTGCTTGAAAAGCATATATGGATCGTGGCTGCCCAGGTCCCTGCACCTGCCACCTAGGTTCATGGGGAGACACTTGGGAACTGTCACTAAGGTGAATGACCCTCACTGAGTAATCAAAAAGCAGGCGCTCAGGCACAGGAGCGGGGTGCAAAAGGCGCCATTTCTGGGGACACTGAATTGGGCTACCGCCTGCGTCCCAGATCTGAGGGCTTCAGAAATGAGACCTGGGGCACAAAATTCGGGGCATAGGATCCCTACAACATGCACCACAGGGCAGACACAGCACCCCACGCCATTGAGCCATTCCATGACACCCCCACTCAGTTCCCCGGAGATCTCTGGGGAAAAAGCACAACTCTGGAAGGATACTAGGAAAGATCTCTGGCGCCACTTAGTGATCAGAACAAAATCTCCAGCTTCCTGATAGTTGGAAGCCATTGTTTCCAAAACCACCCTCAGGCTCTGAGAGGGGGGAGGACCACGGAAATGGGGGTAAGAAGGGAAACAAGGTGTGGAGCAAGACCCCATTCTGGAACTGAGAGTCAGGCACAGGATTTGGGGCATGGGATGTACCATAACAGTGGGCATTGCACAGGGTGACAGCTGTCGTTTTGGATCTGAGACCCTGAGATTGAGAACTAGAGCACAGAATTCAGGGCACAGGATCAACACAGCCGCAGGAGAACATGGGGCAGACACAGCACCCACCATGTGCAGTAGCCCCTGTGTCGAGGTGCTCTCCTCCTCGCTCCATTTCTCAGAGAACTACAAGGGAAAAGCATGTGTCAGCAAGTACAAGTCTCTAATGCCACCTAATCACTGACTGATTCCCTGCTGGAACTGAGCAAATATGTAGGGAGGGAACTGTAAGATAGTGCCCAGCAACACAGCCGCAACATCAATACCCTGGTAGAGTTTTGGCCTACCAGTGCTGGTCTCAGTCTGGTAAACGTTTTTCGACACCCCTGAAGAAGCAATCCAAAGAGATGCTTGCCAACACCAGTGGCACAGCGTCCCAATGCATAGAACAAATTAGAAAGCAAACAGCAGGGAGAAGAAAAATTACAAATAACAAAGCAAGCCCACAGGAGAAGGACACACCACAAAAAGAAAATCAGTCACCAGACTCAGCAATGACATGGAACCATTAAAGAAAATACATATATAGTGGGAGACTTCAACACCCCACTCTTACCAGTGGACAGATCAATAAGACAAAAAATAAACAAAGACACTAGAGCCCTAAATAAAGACATAGAACTCATGGACTTAACAGACATCTATAGAACACTGCACCCCAAAAAATCCAAGTACACATTTTTCTCAAGCGCACACAGATCATTCTCCAGACTCGATCACATATTGGGCCACAAGATAAACATCAACAGATACATGAAGATCAAAATCATTCCAAGTATCTTCTCTGATCATAAAGTCATCAAACTAGAAATAAATCATGAAAAGAAAACAAGGAACCCTTCCACATCATGGAGATTGAAATCAACACTACTGGAAGACCGCTGGACTAATGAGGAGATCAAAGAAGAAATTAAAAAATACTTTGAGTTGAACGACAAGGACAACACCACTTTCCAGAATGTATGGGATGCAGCAAAGCAGTAATAGGAGGAAAATATATAGCAATACAGGTTCACATCAAGAAACAAGAAAGAACTCAAAGAAACAACCTAATCGCACATCTCAAAGAGCTAGAAAAAGAACAACAACAAAAAAAACTTAAAGCCAGTAGAAGAAAGGAAATAATAAAAAATCAAAGCAGAAATAAACGAAATAGAAATTTAAAAAAAATCCAAAAGATCAATGAAACCGAAAGTTGGTTCTTTGAAAAAATAAACAAAATAGACAAACCTCTAGCCAGGCTCACAAAGAAAAAATGGGAGAAAACACATATAAACAGGATTATAAATGAAAGAGGAGAAATCACAACAGACTCAGTAGAAATCAAAAGAATAATCAGAGATTACTATGAATACTTATATGCAAACAAATTCAACAACCTAGAAAAGATGGAGAAATTCCTAGAATGATATAATCATCCAAAGCTGGACAAAGAAGAAATAGAACACCTAAACAGACCAATTACAAGCATTGAAATTGAGGCAGTAATCAAAGCACTCCCAAAAAACAAAAGCCCAGGTCCAGATGGCTTCACAAATGAATTCTACCAAATGTTCAGCAGTGAATTAGTGCCTATCCTACACAAACTCTTTCAAAAAATTGAAAAAGAAGGAATACTACCAAATACGTTCTACAAAGCCAACATTACACTAATATCAAAACCAAACAAAGACAGCACAAAAAAAGAAAATTACAGGCCAATCTCCCTAATGAACACTGATGCAAAAATCCTCAACAAAATCCTTGCCAATAGAATCCAACAATGCATCAAAGGAATAATACACCACGATCAAGTGGGATTCATCCTAGGGGCACAAGGATGGTTCACCATACAAAAATCGATCAGTGTAATCCAACACAGCAACAAAAAGAAAAATAAAAACCATATAATCATATCAACAGATGCTGAGAAAGCATTCGACAAAGTCCAACATCCATTTATGATGAAGGCCCTTGAAATTCTCGGGATGGAAGGAACATACCTTAACACGATAAAAGCCATATACGACAAACCCACTGCCAATATTATTCTCAATGGTGAAAAGCTGAAGGCTTGTTCCTTTAAGGAACAAGACAAGGATGTCCTCTCTCACCACTGCTCTTCAATATAATACTGGAGGTGCTAGCCAGGGCAATAAGACAAAAGAAACACATACAAGGAATCCAGATAAGAAAAGAAGAAGTAAAACTATCACTTTTTGCAGATGATATGATAATATACATAGAGAACCTTAAAAACTCCACAGAAAAACTACTCCAGATAATTAACCAGTTCAGTAAAGTAGCAGGATACAAAATCAACACACAAAAATCAGTAGCCTTCCTATACACAATCAATCTGAAGTAGAAAAAATCAAGAAAACCATCCCTTTTATAATTGAAACAAAAAAAATCAAATACTTTGGAATAAACCTTATAAAAGAGGTGAAAGACCTATACAAGAAAATTATAAAACACTGTTAAAAGAAATAGAAAAAGACATAAAGAATTGGAAAGACATCCCCTGCTCATGAATTGGAAGAATTAACATTATAACATTATTAAAATGTCCATCCTATCAAAAGCAATATACAGATTCAACGCTATTCCAACAAAAATTTCAATGACATTCTTCAAAGAAATAGAACAAATATTGATGAAATTCATATGGAACCACAAAAAACCATGAATAGCCAAAGCCCTACTTATGAAAACAAAGGAGAAAGGAGGTATCACAGTTCCAAACTTCAAGCTATACTACAAAGCCATAAAAATTAAAACAGTTTGGTATTGGAACAAAAACAGACACACAGACCAATGGAACCGAATAGAGAGCCCAGAAATAAAACCACACTTATATGGACAACTGATCTTTGACAAAGGAGCAAAGAACATGCAATGAAACATGGACAGTTTGTTCAATAAATGGTGCTGGGAAAACTGGACCACAACATGCAAAAAAATGAAACCAGACCACTACCTTTCACTGTGCACAAAAATCAACTCAAAATAGATAAAAGAACTGGACATAAGACCTGAAACCATAAAATATATAAAAGAAAATATAGGTAAAACACTACAAGACATACATCGCAATAACATCTTTAAAGACTCATCACCCAAAGAAAAGATAGTCAAGGAAAAGATAAACACTTGGGATTACATCAAACTGAAAGCTTCTGTACAGCAAAAGAGACATTAACTAAAATAGAGAGGCACCCAACTGATTGGGAAAAAAATCTTTGCATTCCAGTCAACTGATAAGGGACTGATCACAAAGATTTACAAAGAACTCACATAACTCAACAAAACCAAAATAAATAATCCAGTCAAGAAATGGGCAGAAGAACTTAAAAGACATTTCTCCAAAGAGGAAATGCAAATGGCCAACAGGCATATGAAAAATGTTCAACATCTCTCATAATCAGGGAAATGCAAACTAAAACCACATTGAGATACCACCTTACACAGTAAGAATGGCTCATATCAAAAACAAAAACAAAAACAAAAACAAGCAACAACAAATGTTGGCAAGGATGTGGTGAAAAAGGAACTCTCTCCTGCACTGCTGGTAGGAGTACAAACTGGCCCAACCACTATGGAAAGCTGTCAGGAGCTTCCTCGGTCTACTAAAAATGGAGCTACCATAGGACCTGGCAATTCCACTATTAGGGTCTACCCAAAGGACACAAAAACATTGATTCAAAAGAACACCTGTACCCGTATGTTTATTGCAGCACTATTTACAATAGGTGAAACCTGGGAACAACCCAGATGCCCAAAAGTAGATGACTGGATCAAGAAGATGTGGCACATATACACAATGGAATATTATTCAGCAATCAAAAAAGATAAACTCATGCCATTTGCAGCAACGTGGATGGAACTAGAAGGAATTATGCTCAGTGAAATAAAACAGAAGGGAAAAGAAAAATATTGGATGGTTTCACTTATAGCAGGAATATAGGGAAACCAAATAAGACATCAGTGTAAAAAAACAATAACAATACAAAACACAACAAAGCAAAAACAATTATAAATGAGAGACATCCTGCAGGGGAGGAGGCGGGAGAGGGATCAGAGGGAGGGAGGGAGGAGCACAGGGGACTGAGGTGATGGTGCACGGGTGCGCTGGGGAAGGAAACTCTATGGGGACTACACCTGAGGGGGTGGGGGGAAGCAAATATTGTTCAAAAATGAACAACGATGTAAAAAATTTTTAAAAATTATTATGAAAATAAATAAAATTAAAAAACATTCCCCACTTCCTTGAAGATGAACTTCATCCTAAAATTACTTGGAATTCTTCTGCACAAGAGATTTGTCTATTTGACTTCCTTTATTTATCCGGTCATTTATGTATGTCAGTATAGGCTGGCACAATAATTTACATAATAATTTACAGTGAGATTTCCTCTCTCTCACTGAAACAATTGCCCCTCTACCATCCTCTTCACAAAACACTGCATAGAGGCTCAGCTGCTCTGTCTTGACATTGGTCTAGCCCTGTGGACAGGCAGATAGTGAAGGCTATAGGTTCACATTTTGGGGGAACATTAGTTCTTACTCTCAGCTTCGCTAAACGTTTGCTCTTATTTTGTCTCTAGCTGGGGTTCATTTCTCAGTTGAAATTCAATTGCTAGTTGAGATTCAATAAGTATCTTTTATTTTCTCATGACAGTTTCATTACTAATCACTTTGTCAAGCATTTTTTGTGTGTTCTTCTTTAGCTCCATTAATTTTAGCTGAAATTCAAAGCATTGTAATTAAATTGTACTGAGCTATTTACTTTGAAAACCTTTGAAAAATGTCAATAGACTGGAAATAAATTCTATTAATTGATACAGAATGCCCGCAAAGGCAAAATGAGATACAGTGTACCACCAGTGCTGATATGGTAAGACCAGAGTTGATGGTGATGAAAGCAATGTAATAATTTACCATCTGTTAAATCATCTGATGTTTCTTAGCATATGTCAGAAGAAAAAAAAAGCTATTATCAGTTCATGAAGGGTAATAAGGCTGTGTTTCAAGCAGAACCTCTCAGTGGTTAAGACTTCATAACTTCATTCTTTTAAGGATTCCAATATACCTAATATTCACAGACAGTTTCTCCTGCTCCAAGTTTCCCACAAGGTGGAATATTTTAAATATTTCCATTTAACAAATTAATGTTTTAAAGGTAGGAATCCAAGTTTAATAAAATTATGTCATGCATAAAGTAATTAAGGATTTATAAAAAGCCTAACTTCATAGGTATTACAGGTTGTGTAGATAAATATAAAACAAAACTTTAAAATCAGGCCCATCTAAGTTGAGTTCTCTCACTTCTATCAATGTGTGCACATAAGCTTATTTGAAGATGTCAAAAGTTTCTACTTAAGACCTTTCATGGAGTTGAGACCCTGCCTTCTCTGCCTCTGGTCTCCTGGCCTCCTTGTGATAAGCTCTGAGGAGTAGTCTGTTTAAAAATTCAAGCCTTTTCATATCTCTGTTAGAAAATCATTAGTAACTACTCATTCCTTAAGCTTCCACTTATGTGCTCCATGATTTGAATGGAATCTGCCCATTCCCTTCATTTCTCATCATTTACCTTCTCTCTATTCCTGTTCTTTTCTTTGCTAGGGGAATCCTTCACCAGTTTTGACTAACAGCTCTGGAGAGCAGCGACTCTGTCTTGTTTATAGCACAGATCCTAGATTGTTATAATCTCTTCATAGATATTTGCCAATAATTGAATGTCTACTTACTCAAATTCTGCTAATTTTTTAAGACACAGATCAAATTCTTCTCTGAATTCTTACTCTCTACAAACACTGTGATTGCTAACTTCTTTTATTGTGGTGTTTTCTACACAGACACAGCCTTTCTTGATGTGCTCCATTTATTTACCTTTGAGAATATTGGAGGCAGAAAAAGCGACTCCCTGTTTTCTTTCCCTTAAAAAAAAATCACCAGCCTGTTTGATGTCTGTGCCTCTTCTTCGTCTCTTCTTCACAAATGACAATTAATTTTTTTCCTACTAAAGTTTGCTCTTTCCACTTATGTTCTAGAAACCACCCATTGTCTTGTCCATTATCTCTTTTTTCATTAACATCAAGCTATCAGTTCTGGACCTACTAAACATAGAGCTTCCATAGGATCCAGCAATTCCACTCCTAGGTATTTACCCAAAGGACACAGAAACATCAATTCCAAAGAACACCTGCACCCCTATGTTTATAGCAGCACTGTTTACAATAGCTAAGCTTTGGAAACAACCCAAATGCCCAAAAATAGATGACTGGATCAAGAAGATGTGGTACATATATACCATGGAATATTACTCAGCATTCAAAAAAGATAAACACATGCAATTTGCTGCAACATGGATGGCGCTGGAAGAGATCATGCTCAGCGAAATAAGCCAAAAAGAAAAAGAAAAATACCGGATGGTCTCACTCATAGCAGGAATCTAGAAAACTTAAATAATGGACCAGGAAAATGAATAACTATAAGAAAGTGAAAATCAAAATCAACAAAAAACTATGAACCAGAGACACTTTTAGGGGGGCGGGGGCGGGAGGGGAGGGATTGGGGTCAGAATGGGGGGCTGCAATTGTATGGGGAATATAACAATAAAATTTATTAAAAAAAAAAAAAGATAGTCTATATAAACTAAATGAAGAGATAAAAAAAAAAAAAAACATCAAGCTATCAGGCTCTTTCTCTACAACATCATTTTAATCAGCACTCAGATATGTTCTACTATTTCTCTTCTTATTAAACAATCCTTGTTGTTTCTACCTCCTTTCCAATCACCATATTCTCTGTTCCCATTTAGAGCAAAGTTTTTCAATTTCTCATGATATCTGTATCTACATGATATCTACATATCTGTATCTATCTGATACATCCCATTTATCATGACACCACTTCATCATGGTTGTTCTTCTCAAGGTTACTGGATTGATATCCACATTGCCAAATTCTATAATAATTTAATTTCATATTTACTCAAGCTTTCAGAGGTACTTAACCTAGTTGATCATATTTGATTAAATATTTCATATACTGACTTTTTTTTAAAGATTTATTTATTTTTATACAAGAGCCAGGGTACAGGCCAGATGCAGGGAGGGTGAGAGGATTCACCAGAGACAGAGGAGGGAACAGAAGAGGCAGACTGAAGAAATACACTGCTGAGGGGAGCAGCAGGCAAGACAGGAGAGGCCTGCTTTGCCATATGGGATTCTCGCCGGCTGGCCGGGATCAAACCCGCACTGCAGAGGCTGTGGACAGCTTCACAGTGTGTCGCTCAACCGCCTGTGTCACCAGGGAGGCCTTATACTGACTTTCATGATCCCATTCTCCTCAGATTTTAGATCTGTATCTTTGACTATTCACTAAGAGTGGTGATAAAAAGAATCTTAAAAAAAAAAAAAATTCCCAATTAATCCCAAAGAAGAAAGTAAAAGAGGGAAAATGAGAATGAGAAACAGGGAAAATAAAAAAAAAAACAACCCAGGAATATGGTAAATGAAATTCTACCACATGAATAATTAAATATAAATGGTCTAAACACCTCAATTAAAAGGCAGAGATTGTGAGACTGTATAAAAATGCATGATCCCACTATATACTGCATATACGAAGCTCTCTTTGTATATAAAGATGTAAATAGGCTTGAAGTAAGAGGTTGGATAAAGATATACCATGCTAACACTGACCCAGTGAAAGCTGAATTGACTATCAGGCAAAATAGAATTTGGAACAAGGAATATTATCAGGGATAAAGAGGAAGAGTTCATAATGATGAGGTGACTAATTTAGCAAGAATACAGAACAATTCTAAAAAAAAAATTCATCAGTAACCATGTTTCAAAATATATGAAGCAAAAACTAACATAACTGAAAGGAGAAATGGATAAATCCATAATTACAGTTTAAGAAATTAACACTCTTATACTTGATCAAAGAAAATCAAAAAGCATGTAGAACAATGTAGAACAAATATGGATGTAGAACAAATATGGATGTAGAACAAATATGGATAAATGTAGAACAAATATGGATAAATCCATAATTACAGTTTAAGAAATTAACACTCTTTCCTATACTTGATCAAAGAAAATCAAAAAGCATGTTGAACAATATGTCAACAATGGAATATAATTGATATTTGGTTATGAATGTCCCATGACCACAGCAGAATACTCATTTTTGCATATGGAACATTTATTAAGATCAATCACAAGCTATGTCATAAAAGAAATCTCAATCATTTAAAGGAAATGAAATCATATGGAATGTAGTAGTGTCTGGTGATAATGGAGTTAAATTAGACATCTATGACAGATCACGCTGGGGGGCATGCAGAGAGAGACGCCATCCAAGACTAAATCTTTGGGGAATACCAGTGTGATGGTAGCTCAGGAGTTCTTAAAGAGGGTCAATGAGAAAAGATCAGAGAAGAATAAGAAGCATCAGGAAAGAGAAGTCACAGAGGCCAAGGAAACAGAGAATTCCAAGGAACAATAATGTTAAATGTGGAAGTGTCTGATACAATGAGGACTGAAACAGATCCATTGGGTTTGGAGGCATGGAGATTAATGGTGACCTCAGAGAGAGAGCGGTTGATGAGAAATGAGGAAGTCAAACAGGGCCTGTCCTCTTCCAGGCAAACCTCTTTCCCTCTTGGGAAAGTCAAGAGCTTGAAATCAAAGCAAGAACTAGAAGGAAAGTCAGGGTCAGAGGAGGGGATTTTTTTGTTTTGCTTTGCAGTTTGTTAATTGATTGTTGTTTGAAAGATAAAGGAGATGTGAACATGTTTGTAGACTGAAGGTTAAGAGTTGGTAATAAACAGGGATGGAAGGAATGGTCTTATGACTGTAGGCAGGAGATTCATCCTGAATTCAGGGATGAGAAAGAACGATGTAAGCATGGTGTAAGTGTAGACACATTTGCAGGTGGGACTGGAAATTGTTACACGAAACACCACATGGTTCAACCTTTACTTTATGCTGAGGACTCTCCAACTTTAGGCCTAATTCTGGAACTCCAGAGCCAGTTTCTGAGTGCCCTCTGGCCTTGTCTTCTTAGCCAGACCACCACGTTGGACTTCCAGGAGAGAACCACATCTGTTCAGGCAACTGGAGCCCGAGTTCAGGTGGGTGGCATATCCTAGCTTAGGTCAGGGGGAAAGCAGGACTTCCTTTGTCAAAAATTTCAGGGCTTGGGGTGAGCTGGTGGAGTACACAGGTTGGGGATGGGACATGGAGTATAGAAAATGGGTTTTGAGGTGATGACATCTCAAAGCCAGCTGGGCCACTCCCAAATATCAACAACTCACAGAGGTGAGACAGGAGGAAGAGCCTGGATAAAAAAGGCAAGATGAAATTTTGTAAAATCAGAGCCTGAAAGTTTTGGAGGATGGGAAGCAGATGCTGGAGAAGCTCTGAGCTGGAGAAGTGCTGGATACAGATCCTTTCTATGGTGTTCCTCTGAACTTGGATATGAGCATGGAGGTCGTCTTTGAAAGCACCCATCTGGTAGGGACCCCTCAACTCCATTGAAGTTTCTGGCCTTCTTTCAACCCCAGCCTTGGAGTATAGACTTTTCCTTAATTACTCCTTCGCTTTCCCTCATTCCCATCCCACCATGCTTCATTTTGGGGTGCTAGATATTCCTCCTCTGTGTGTGTTTCTACTCTAGTCCCCACAGTCTACATTACCCTTCTCCTCCTTTTTTTTTCCCTCTTGCCAACCAATCTTGTTTAGATTCCTTCTGTTTCTGGTCAGTTTAAAAATGTTAAAGAAAAAAACAAACTTTTCTCATAGTTTCCCTACTCTTGGCAGAGTAGACATGGCTGGAGGCCAGTAGTAGCAATGTGCATGAAAATGAAAAAAAATATATATATATAATAATGAAGAAAAACACTGATCCAACCTTGGAAAATAACTTCCCTGAAAGCTTAGGTTTCTATTCTGGGCCAAGATGTCGATTGCTGTTTATTTGCTTTGAGCCAGACATGGCGGCTACAAGCAGCTTAGCTTTCCAAAGATCTCACAAGACAGCACGGCTCTGAACAGACCCCCTTCAGAGGAGATTTAATTAGGGTAAATGATCCTAAAGTTTTGGCCTGCAGACCGCTACGGTCCATTGGCCCGGCTGTGAGGCTGGACGAGGGCTCCACTCTTGGCCCCCATCAGTTTACTTGGAGTTTCACAAATACTAAGACGTGCGAGTTCTCAGAAAAATGTCCTCTTTCTTCATGCTTTTCGACCACCTGGGATCATCGGTGGTTTGAGACTCTGTATTAATAGCCTGATAAATACAGCTCACAAACTGGCCGTCACATCTCTGTTCAACATCACCCTCTTCTAAGACAAAACCTCTCTTTTGTGGTACACATTACTGCTTTTGGCACAGAAGATTCTGGAAACAGAATCTTGTCACAATTCAGTTCAGATGTGTGGCTGCCTTTATTCCCTTGGCTGAGTGGCAGTGGCATCTCTTTTACAAATAGTGGAGCTTCCAGTCTCATCAGGCAGTAGCTATTTCAGCCCCTCTTCTCACAGAATTAAGCTGTGTGTGCACTTCCCTTCAAGAAACAGAAAAACCCAACGGAGTATTTATTGACACACAGCTTTCCGAGGAACAGGTGTCCCCAACCATTGCGTGAGGAGGAGCTGTGATGGGATCAGGGGGCATGCACTGTCACTGAGGCCCAAGAGAGGTCAGGATCGGTGACAACAGGGCCTGCTCCTCAGCTCACCTACAGACGCTGGCCAAGCGGGAGCCGGAGCTGGCTAGGGAGCGAGCTCACAGAAGGCAGTGTGGAGGCCAACCAGGGTTTCACCAAAAGATCCAGATGACTTTGGGGGGACACACCTTATAAATCTGGGGGGCAGAGAAGCAGTGAACAGCTTCCTGTTGACTATTCAAGGCCTGGCTTGACTCACTAGAAAGAAGACACAGTT
Source organism: Talpa europaea (assembly GCF_964194135.1). NCBI lineage: Eukaryota > Metazoa > Chordata > Mammalia > Eulipotyphla > Talpidae > Talpa > Talpa europaea. The sequence goes on from NC_140070.1 coordinate 140,957,196, forward strand.
CTGGGTCCCTAATTCCTTCTGAACTGGGTTTTCCCTGCCAATGGTTCTCACCAAGGGGGTGGCACTGTCTCCTTTAGGGGAGCTCTTAAATATTTGGGGGGTGCTTTAGTTAATCACCCCCTGGTCTGCTGACCAGGGTCTGGCAGGGGTGTCTTCCTATGAGAAACACAGAACCCTTCTCAGGAGGTCCCCCTCACATCTGGACAGAGGGAATTTTGGACCTTAAATATGGTGCCCAGCCCCTTGTCTGAAGGGATTCACCTGTCAGGCCACAGAGCTCTTGACACTTGAAAAGAGGCCCCCAGCTTGGCCTCTTTGGGCACTGGCATGACCCAACATTAGCTAGTAACCCAAGATGCTGTGGAGGTTGGAAAAAAGACCAGGGGCACAGGAAAGGCAAGCCACTGCCACAGGATGGTGAGTCCAACCTTCACTATCACCACAGCAAAGAATATCTGTGGTAGAGATTGCCTCCTGTGAGAGCAGGCGCGAGTCCTCTGGCAGGATTCATAATGAAATTGATTTTAGAGTGTTGGATGGGAAACCATTTTAATTTATTTCACCACCCATAGATAGGCCTCAGAGAAGAAAGGGGTCCTGAGCCCAATAAGTTCATTCAGCTTCTAGAAGGTTCTAGAAGTTTGCACAACCAGGTTCTTCTCCAAGCACTGGCCCTCTACTCCTGTCCAGTTATTGCTTGGCCACTGTCTCCCCTTGAACCACAGCAATAATGTTTTGGCCACACCTAGCGCCAAGTTAAGAAAAAGAGGCACACAAGATTCTGCCTCCCCTTTCTGAGTTTTCTTCTCTGTCCCTCTCTAAAGGTAAGAGCGGAGTCTGCCAATGGTTTGCTAATTGTCTCCAAGTGAAAAGATTGTTTAATTCAGAAGAGATTTTAGACTCCCGGGGGCACGACGCCCGTCATTTCACAATGGAGAATTATTTTGTGGTATTTATTTTATGATTCCTGACCCTTGTTCTAAATCTTGCTGGTGTGTTTTCATTTAAAATGTATTAACTGAAACTTGGCATTGTGACTTGGCTCCATTAAGCTCTGCAACAGCTTAATCCAGATTTTATTATATTGAGATTTGAGTACATAGACAGTAATAGAGGGGAAGCTTGAGGATAAGTAAAGTCCTTTTGATACTTACTCTGCATTTAACTCTTTTGGTGCCCTCTTGGCAATTAACTGGAGTGTCAGTGCTTGGATTTTAGCAGTTTCATGATGTTGCGACAGTGACTGTTGAGCCTTCCTGAGACAGGTGTATGGGGCTTCTGGGTAAATGGCCGACTCTGCTCGGTATGCTGGGTCTCGTGGTTGCCATTTGTTTGGCTGTATGGCGGGTGCGGAGCCCTACTTGGAAGCGTGGAGAGCGCAGCCTCAACCTCCTCTCCAAGCGCAGGGGCTCATATCTCACGCCTCCTGCCAGCTCTGCTGGGGCTCTCAGGGGCTCCTCAACCTCAGAGCTTCCACAGCAGACCTCCTGACCTCCGCTTCTGGAACCTGCTGCTTCACTATAGTCCCCTTCTAGAAACAGAGCTGCCTTGGCCCAGTTGCCCCTACAACTCTCTCTTTTCTACCACAACCAGAGTGTGGGGCTCTGCCTTCCAAGTATGTCCACAATCCTTCCACGCCGCTCCACCTCCACTGCCCAGGCCAGGTACAGCAGCACCAGCTCTCAGCTGGAATGCCCGTTAGCCTCCTACCTTGCTCCTGTGTCTACTTGTGACTACGCCCATCTGGAGCCTCCTCTTCGGCACTGGAGCCATATTCCGTAAGCGGAAGCTATGTCAGCAGGCTTCAAGCCTGCTACTGCACCTGGCTTGGAGCCTGAGTCTCCCACACGCCTCTAGACACTGTGCGAGGTAGCCCTTGTTTGCCCCCAGCTTTCTTCCGCACCCCCTGCCCCCCCCCTCCCCTTCCCTTTCTCCACCCCTCATGGATTTCTGAGTCCATCAGCCCTTCCCCTAAACCTGCCCCTGGCTAGTGTCCCCTTATCTGGGCACCTGGCACTCCCTCTTTGGGACACTCGTCACAGTGTATACTTTTATATTTATTGTTATGTTGTAAACTTGGCCTCTCCCCCGACCAGGCTCTGAGTTCCACAGGGTTAAGGCCTTGTCTGTTTTGCTCACTACTATAGATCTACATGCTCCCTAAGTTACCAGCCAAGTCCATAAATATCTCCTCTGAGCAGCTGATTCTCACCTTCAGCAGCAAACGTCTACTGAGTCTGCTGTTTACTGCAGAGTGGGGAGAAACGCAGATTCTTGGAAAAACTTGACAATCATTCAAAGCATTTTTAAATAAAGTGGAAATGCATGTTTACTGAGTCCGGAGGCCCTAAGGATTTTTGGAGCAGGATTTTGTGGGTAACCATTTCAAGGCCATGATTGGAGGCAAGTGGGAGAAGAGTGAACGGTGGCCAGGAGAACGTTCCTCAGCTTCGTCTTGGCGGTCACGTCCTCGGGTCTGAGAGAGCTGAGCACAGGGCCCAAGGACAGGAAATCTACAGAAAACAAGGGGGGAGTCCCCTTGTTGGGTCCTGTTCTAAGACATCCTGTGAATCCATTAAGGTGTTTGTGGTTCCAGGTATTCCAGGGACTCTCCAACCAACCCTCCGAGGACATGCAGGGGGTTGTCTCTTCTCTGGACTTTTGGAGGCCCCAGGGTTCGTGTCAAGTGGGTGTCCTCTATGCACCCTCAGTGGGTATGGGTATGAAGTCCTTTATCCCAAGCTGATATTGGAGTTAAGATACTTTTAGGATCCTTTTCCAGGAGATGAAAGAAAATGTGTGTAATTGTTCCTAAACTGTAATGTGTTTAATTTAGGTGTTTCCAGGTGGGTCTAGAGAGGTTGGCTATGAAGATATCAAGCCATAATCCTCTGTTTCTCTCTCCAACAAATATGATCTCCCGAATGTAGGATGGTGGCTTTAAATGTACATCACTAAGGAAGGAAAGTGGTTATTTGAAAAAGATGTTCAAAGTCTTTGATCGCTAAGCTTTTCAGTAAAGGGCAACTTAAGGCCAAGACGTGGCTTGGAGATTCCATGTGGGTCCCTGGATCCCAAGCTCTGGGCTTTTCCACCAGCTCCTCAGGCACCTCTTCATTTCACTGCGCTTCTGAAAGCTGAAAGGGATTTTTCTCAAAAGGTCTTCTGGTTTGACTCTCTGACTTCAACAAGGAAGCTTAGAATAATGAACACCACACAATTTGGATTTAAATAAGCTCAGTGACCTTGTCCAAGGTCACTCAATTAGTAAACAGCAGAGTGTGTACTAGAACCCTGGTCAGTCTGGGCAGACCCACACTCTTAACACCTGCCCTCTATCCTGGCCCCTGCATTTATCCAGGTTCTCAACACCCCCATCTTACAGTCTTAGAGGTTCACTGGTTAGTTCCCCTTGTGTTTCTATTCGAGCTCCCCCCTGCCTCCTGGCCTTCCATGGCCAGTAGGAAATAATGACGGACTAACTTTCTTCCCAGAGAATGTCCTGACACCTTGGCCCTCTGCCGTCCTTCCCCTCACCTATTAACAACTCCTGGAGAATTTCTGGTCTGTCTGTGTCTCTGAGTTGGGAGAGTTTGACACCCAGGCTGAGAGATGAAAGCACTTACAACTCCACCACTGCTCATCACCCAGAAAATGATCCCCTTTCATCTGCTGTGCAAAAATGTGCCTGAATGTGGAACATAATCTACCCTGTTCCCAAGATATTACCCGAGGCTTCAGTTAGCCCCATTATTTTCTTTGGAGCCTTCAGCACCTAGACAGAAGGATTTAATTATGTTTGAGCAAATTTCAGTGAGAAAGGCCTAGCGTAGTAAGCCGATTTCATTTCAAGGAAAGATCATATGTAAAAATTCTATCCCATTTTTATGCCATCCAATCTTGTTATATTGTAAGTAATTCTACTAATTGTCTGCAGTTCTTTCAGCAATACAGAGGTTGTATAGATAATAAAAACACACGCATGTGCACGTGCACACACACACACACACACAAATCTGAATTCATTGAGAGCAAGCAAATAGGAGATAAATACTAGGGTTAAAACCATGGCAATAGGACCTGAAACAGTATTTCCTCTTGAACTTATTGTAGTGAAAAACAATGTGTGTTATTTCTCCACCTGAATAAAAAATAATGTTAAGTAGGGGACCCCCAAATAATATGAAATGTGATTGTGCCTGCGATCTGCTGAAGTCACTGTTTCACTTGCAAGGCAGAAGGATGAAGTTCCAGCACTCTCTCCTCCGTGTCTCTGCTGCATGCCTGCTGTGGGGGCCGCAGGCATGAGTGTCCCACAATTCACTTTCCTTTCAGCGCTGCTCAAATTTCCTAACGGGGAGTACCAGCTCACTCTCCCTGTGCTGCAGAGTTAATCCAGCCCCCTCCCTTTCCTGCTCAAGGGAGTAGATTCCTGAATGGTGCTGATGGGGATAGAGACTTACTCTAGAATGGATGTTGGCTTTGATACGCTTGGGACGAAACAGCTTCCAAGCCAGAAATATTCCTTGAACTTTCAAAGTTGGGTAGTCCAGTGCAATTTCAGCTTCCCTCTCAACTGGCCGGATGTGGTGCAGTGGTAATGGGGAGGAGATGGATGGGGAAAGTGTGAGCCACTCAGCTGGCTTGATAGGAACAGCTGGGAAATGTGGCACATTATTGTGTCACCAAGATTTTCTACTAAGCTATTAGAAGATATTGATAACTGATTGATGCTGTACCCAGAACAAATGGTCCATGAATGTCATTTGTTTATTCTATGGAGACTTACTGCATATATATATAATAGGTGATATGGGACAAAGAGAAATAAGATCCCTATTCAAATGGGCTAATGAGGGGGGAATGAAATGTGGACCCAGATACCAGCACTAGTACTAGGTGGAGTGTGCTGTGGTTGTCCTCTCTGGGGAAGACTGCCGGGGAGGGGTTCTTGGAGCACACGTGGAACTCTCCTCCAGCCCTGTCTTATTGCCCGGCTGTCTCTTACCGCAGGCATTACCCTCTGAAATCATCCATCTGTGTTTATGATCCATCTCTAGTCTCCCTCTGGAATAGCAACCCCATGAGGACAGAGGCTTCCTTGTACTCATCACTCTCTCCCCAGTGTCTGGAATAGCACCCACTACATAGTAGGTGCTCAATAAAAATGTGTGATGAATAAAGGGGCGTGGAAGCACCAAGAAGGGAGAGGTTTCACGGGGTAAAGGATGGTGGGGAGGGCTTGAGGGAGGAGGTCTTTGCAAAGAAGGAGGCATCTCAACTGCAAATGGGTGTGAAAGTGAAGCAAAACCATGGGGGGGAGCAAGGTGAGAAAAGGCTCAATGTGTGAAAATTGCTTTCAATGGGAAAGTGGGACAATGAGGTACAGTTCAGGTGTGGTAGGTGTGGGGTGCGAGGAAACTTCAGCAAGAAAAGTTAGACCAGATCGTGAAAAATAGGCAAATCCACCAAATTCTTAGAAGGATAATGAGACTTTCTTGTGTGTGTTACATGGTATGTATGTGTTTTGTGCTGTATGTGTTCATGAGTAAATTAGAGACTGTTCTAATGTCTAACATGGAAAATAACTATCAAAATTAGTTTCCTTGTACAGCATGGCAAGGAATTTATCCTGCAGAAGTTAGGCTTTGAGAAAGCTAACAGGGAGAGGGGCATGATGAGATAGGTATTTTGGAAACTTCCAGAGAAAAACATGGAGGATGCATCATACAAGAATGTGTAATAGGGAGGCCAGGTCAGAGATTATGGAGGTCATAGGTGGTCAGGATAAAATTAAGATTGTGTCAGTTTGGGGAGAGGGGAAGGTTTTCAAGGGATATTTAGGCAATGGAGGCAATAAAGGGATAGATCTTAGTATCCAATTAGATGTGGGAGTAAAAGAGGAAGGAACTGAGGATGACTTTCAAGTGCCTTGAGCCTCATCACATTTATCATCATCATCTGACACTATGAAATAAAGCTGGTTTTGTTTGCTTGTGAGCTTTTGGGGATTCTGCTGTGTTTGCTTTCACTGGTATTTCACAGCCTAAACGTCTGTCTGGCCCACATGAAATGCTCAATCAGTGTTTACAAATGAATCAGTGAATGAGTGAGAATCCTCTATGTGGTAGATGAGGAAATTATCAAGTTTTGACGAAAGAATAGGAAAGATAAAAGGGTAAGGCTATAGGCAGAGAGGCCCATGGGTCATTTTGAACTTGGGAAAAAAGTTAGGATTCTGGGTGCAACTGCTGGAGTCATCTTGGAGTCATGAATGTGATGGTGAGGAATAAGGTCACTCAGGGAAGATAAGAAGAGACACAGGTCAGGTATGAAAACTCGGAACACAAATATTATTTTACTCTATGATTACCTCCTATCTGTATGATTTAAATGCCGCATAGAGGTGGTGTAGTATGCATTTCTTCTCAACTCTGCATTCAGTCATGTCCTGTTGGTAGCTTGAAACTGGCCACGGCTGGAATATTTACACCATGGCAATTGGCAAGACAGCACATCAAGCTCTGCTGCTTGGAGGGAAAAGGTAGGACTCCGTTGAGTTTCATTTACACCGGGGACAATGGCAGTAAGAAATCACTGGCCAGGTAGCAGAGTTGCTAGAGACAGATGGAGTTGATGAAGTAGAACTTCATCAGAGATCTGGTGGAAGGAGATCCTACTGTCCACAGACAAAGCAGAATTTCCACTTAAATATGTAACAAAATAATGAGACTTTTATAGACAGACCCTCAAGAGACTATTTGGCCCTCTATTTAGCCTACTTCCCTTTACAGAATCCACCTTGAGCGTTTAAAAATTTGCCTTAAGTGTGTTGCCATACTGCCACTCTCTGAGGCCATCAGCAGTTTCATTTCGTGTAAACTCTCTTCCTTGCAAATGACTGGATTGGCAAGTATTTTTGTGTGACAGTTGCACCTCAGGACAGCTGTGGGTGGCTAAGCTGCTCTAGTATGGACAATACCAGTGGCACAGCTGGAGGTCCAGTTGAAAGGACATCATTCAATGGGGCCAGTAAACACCTAGAAAAAATTGCAAGAGGGAGCTTAGTATTTCTCAACCTTTTTTATTTGGGATAAACATAACAAGCTCACATTCTTTTAAACTATTTTGATATTCAAATTAAACTCAGTATAATAACTTATCTATCATTTATGTATCCATTTATCTATGTCTCTAAGTCTCTATGTCTCTGTCCATCTATCTACCTATCGAAGGAGATCTAGAGATAGAGATACCATACACACACACCAGGACAAAACACTGCATGGTTTTAAAACTATTCATGCGATAAAGCAATAAGGTCAAATAGGCCCATTTAAAAGACAAGGTGAGATAAAATCCATGGGACCCCAATAAATAAACATTTATATTATTTACATCACATACCCTCTTATGAAGCGGCCGTTTCACCTTTTGCTCTGTGCTTTGGTCTCTTCCTACCTCTTCCCACTTAAAATGCTTTTGCATGTTACTTCCCAAATTTCAAAATCATCATCATCTCTGTAATTGCGCTTCCTAATGACCAGTTAATATTCCGGTATATTAATAGAGCACAGTCTGCCTAAACCATTTCCTCACAGTTGGGCACTTGGGCTGTTTCCAATTATTTGTTTTAATACTCAGTAGGACTTGAAACATCTTTTTACAAATGCGTTTGTTTTCTTGGAATTATTCCTTGGGATATTTTTCCCCAAGAGTCTCTTCCAGGTCAAAGAGCAGTATATTTTTTATGACTTGTCACATCTTGCGAAATTGCTCTTTAAAAATATTTTTTTTTCCGATTTATGGTGCCACCAGCAAACTTTAAGAGGCTGCTTCCCCCAAGCCCTGCTGACAAACACTTTTGTCATTTTTATTCCTTTCTCCTGATTGTAGCATAATTCATGGAGCTCAGGAGATGGATTCACAAGCGAATCTTCCTATCATTAAAGCCGGGTGCAGTAACATGTGGGAAGTGTTAATCTACATCCTAAAGAGTTAAGAAAAATCCTATTATTCAAGTACAAAAATGAAAAGAAAAAAGTATGGCCATGGGTGGCCCTTGTCTAAGAGACAAAGCTAAGCTAAGAGACAAAGGAAAACAAACATGACATGAAAGGGAAAACAATGAGATGTATTATAAAATAAACTTAAAACGCGCATATTGTTGCTATCATTTTCAGCACTTCCTGAAACAAAAGAATTGCCGAAATTACCAAATTTTAGAAATAAACCTGTAGAGGAAGCTTTGTTTTTGTTGTTGCTGTTAAATGTGTTAAATTAAACACAATATGTGGGATATTATCTTTCTACTTGGCTTGCAATCTGTTTTCTCTCTCGGTAGCTGTAACCCAGACAGGAGTGGTGGAAATGCTGTTGAATGGGCCCCCACATTTCATTTTTAAGAGGAACCATTATGCACATCGCCCCCCCGCCCCCCCCCCCCCCGGTGTTCTCGCTGCCCCCAGAGCAAGCAGTGAGCATATACAACCATGCTTTTAAGAAGACGACTGTTTTCACACTTTATTATTTTTGGACGTTTTAGACTAATTTCCTCTAAATGGACAAGACTCATGTTTGTAAGTTTCCTGGAGAATGTTCTTAAAGGAAGCAACTGGGATCAGCAGTCACCAGGTTATTTCATAAATTGCAATTTCCTACCCACCCCGGGAAGAGAAAAATGCCTTAGAGAAAGGTGTGCCCTCCCTCTCTTGCTTATTTAAGTTTTAACCTCCCTAATCTCTGCTCTGTCATTGTCGTTGACGACGCGGCTGTAGTTTCTAGAACATGTTACACACGGGGAGGGGCACTGACACTCGTTTATACTGACTGACCGGTAAGCTCCATCTTTGAAACCAAGAGTGAAGTGAGGTTCCCCATGACCCAGGCCGAGAAGAACAGCTTCTGCCTGAGAGAGAGGAGCTGTCTCTCTTCATGGAATGGAATTAAATGCCGTTACTATTACCCTTTCCGAGAAAGGAGAAACTCTTTCTCCATGCTAGCTTACCCACCACCCCGAATACATTTGACACACTCTTCCCTTTTGGAAACTGTCCCATCTTGGTATCTGTGACCTTTTCCTCTGGTTCGCCCACTGTCTGGTGATTTCTTATCTGGAAACTTCTGTGTCTCTTCTTCCTCCACCTTCCAAATGGCAGTGTGCACCAACGTGCAGGCTTTCTCTCCTCCGTGTTCCTCCAGAGAGTCATCCACGGCAAGGTTTCTTCTGTCCTTTCTGGACTGAGGCTTCCAAGTTGACATTTTCTAGCACATTCCCCTCTCCCAAGCTCTGGTTCCGTGTCCCCTTCCAGATCCCCACAAGACATTTCACTGCTGTGTCTCCCTGGCTGTTTCCTTCCATATAGTAGGTTCCAGAAAACATCTTCCATCCCAGTGTGCTCAGTTCAGCAGTTCCTTTGGTCTTAACAACCCCCTCAGACTCCCAGACCTCCCCCATTAGCCTCTCTTTTTTTTTTTTTTTCTTTTGTGGGACCCTCGCCTGTGGCCGGGAACGAACCTGTGCTGCAGAGGCTGTGGGCAGCCTTGCAACCCAGCTCTCAACCACTGAGCCACTGGGGAGCCCCCCCCCCAATATCCTCTTTATCCCCAAATCTCGGTGCCAAGTTGTGCTGGATTTACTTTGAAATGTCTCTCACATCAGGTTCCTCCTCCTTGTTTGATTTACCAACTTTCTTCCCTTATCTCAGACCCCTTGAGCTGAGCACTCCCTCGCCGACCCTCCCGACCTCCCTCTATCCTGTGCCTCCCCCTCAGACTTCCTCAGGCATCATGGACGCTGCTCCAGGAAGTGCATTTTATTTCCCTCTAACCTCCCACGTGTACTGTTCCCCAAGGACTGATTTCTTGTTTGATGGGTATGCCATCGATGCTGGAACTAACTCATATTAACTCACAAGAGCTCAGGTTAAATTTTTAGGAAGTTTTTGAGCCAAAGGTTACAAAGAAATTACATAAGCTTACCATGAAATAAATTGTTTTAAAAGTTAATAAACACTTAAAGCTTCTAACTTCCTAATGATTTTGCTGTTTTCTGTGCTCTTGAGTTTATTTGTGTCTGTTGTATATGGATGGTGGAAATATACAAGACGGTGGAAATACTACATATGATAATGAGTTAATCGCTTCCTGATGCCACAGTCAGCCATGCCATGCTGGTAGCTTGAGGTCAGCCATATTGGGAGTATGCGTACCATGAAAATTGGCAAGTGTTACAAACAAGGGTTTTTTTTTTAAAGATTTATTTATTTATGCATACAAGAGCTGGGGTGCAGGCCAGAGGTGTGAGAGGTGAGAGGATCCATCAGAGACAGAGTGGGGAGCAGAACAAGCAGAATGACCGAAATACACTGCTGAGGGTAGCAGCTGGCGAGGAGAGGTCTGCTGCGCCATGTGGGTTGCTCCGCGGCCAGAGGGGATCCAACCAGCTCTGCAGAGGCTGCAGACAGTATCACAGCGCTGTGCTCAACTGCCTGCGCTACCAGGGAGGCCCAGAAACAAGGGTTTTTTCTCTCCAAGAGAGGGATGTTGTACATTTGCTACCATACACATACCTCGTTTATTTCACTGCCTGGAACTTTGTTCTTTTCCCTCCTATTTAGCTTGTTTTCACCTTTTCCCACAACATAAAATCTTAATGGATCTGTGGACATCCAGATACATCTCTCCTTCTCTGTGACGCCTCCTTTAATAATACACACTTTCGTTGATCTCGTAGTTTCATCCCTAATCCCCTAAATTCTTTCTCTCCGAACCATACAACCTAGACTTAATAGTGTGATTCCCATTCATTTCAATCAGTTGAGTCCATTATTTGCTATTTCATCATGTTTCTCTAGAGCCTAGTGTGATCCGGGGCTTGTGCTAGTTTTGGTTCACTGCTGGTTCATCTCTCCCCTTGCTCCAGCTCCCCTAAGAGAGGCTCAGCACAGACTGGATTCTGTCTGCGTGGGGTTTCCCTGGCCCTCTCCTAATTGATAACTGCTTGAGCATCCTCCAGTGTTAGATGCTTAAGGAATATTGATGGCCCCTCTTATGAAAAAAGAAATGTCTTTGTTCAAGCAGCTCAAATCTCATTTCAAGTGCTGAAAGTTTCAGCCCCACACCTAGCACTGGGGGAGGGGAAGAGGCTGTGGGTTGCTGGGGAGACTTGAGTTCAGGGGTTGTCACTACGTGGCCATGGTCATTCCAGTGGGAAGCTCCATTCTTCTGTGCCCGACCCAGAGGATATCCTTTGTCCTGCTTACTCACTCACTTGGTTGATGTGAAGACCCAGAGATGTGTAGAGTTTTCTTCTAGTGCACAGACCAAGGCCCCTATCACTCCCCACCACAGTCATGCCATGCTCTTTCCTCCAGCCATCTCCAGGCAAGAATAAAAGGACTAATGTGTGTCTTCTTGGTTGCACACATCCCCTCCCCTTCTTTCCTAAGGAGGAAGACATGCCAGAATTGATATCCCAGATGAAATTAGAAAAAGCAGGCACAGCAGCATCTCAGAGGGTTGGCTGTGCCATCAGATCCCCCCTCAAATGCAGCACTCATAGGTATCTCCACACAGATGCCACTTCTTTGTATTGTCTTCAACTGTCCCACGAAGGGAGTAGACAGGCAGATAGTAGTAGTATTGTGATTGATATTATTCTTACAGGGGCAGGGAAATGAGGCTGAGAGAGGCTCTAGAACAGATAGTGTTACCTGGATGAGATCCAGGTTTTCTGTTTCTAAATCCAGCATGAATCAATAAGTACCCACTGCCTCAACTTTCTATTTAGGAAGATTCTAAAGAAGAAAGATTTATACCCAGCAACACAGGGAAAGAAGCTGCTCTGGGAGTCGGAAGGACTCAAGTCTGGGAGATCACCTTGAGCTTCTCAAGCAACCTCTTTGTGCCCTAGAGGCTGACAGAGGTTGATGCATCTGTCAAAGGCCATGGTTGTGGTCTTGAGGATAGAAGGAGATTGGAGATGTGATAGTCCTTTGAAAATTGTCACATAAATGCAAGGCATTATCAAAAATAACAAGGGTTTTGTGTATTCCAGAGAAGTTGGTGGGTGGAAACTATGATGTTGCCTATGTTTGCACTCTGGGTCCTGGTTCTCCCTGATTTTCCAGGCAGCACCCTCCAGAGAGGGCATCAAGGATTCCCCTTGGTTGTAATGTCTCCTTAGCAGAGTCCTAAGAGTTATGCAATTAGCCTGCAAACCTTTCCATTGCCTGGCAAAAGAGAGCTGCCATAACTTGGCGGCTTTATAAAGTGATGAAGTCCAGTCTCATCTGCGCTTCTCTGCTTCTTTCTGACGCTGAGAGGAGATCAGCTTGTGCCTCCAGGTCCTCAGAAGTGCCAGGTTCTGTGGTTGTGGGACCTGACGACTGAGCAGGGAAAGCAGGAAGGAGCTGTCCTAAAAGGTCATTAAGACCAATCTAACAAGGAGTCACTGAATAAACCCAATGCTTATATTGAAAGGAAACCATTTGAATTGGAAAAGTCTGAACTATTGTGAATCGGCCAGTCTACATTGCTCCCACCAGCAGCAGGGTGGGGCTCATGAGGAATGCCAGATGGAGTTACAGAGGAAATAAGGGATCATTTCTGTATGCCTGAGCCGTGATGTGAGTAAATTCATGGCCTCAATATATTTGTATTCTGTCCCTTCTCCAGCAAATATTTCCAACAGCGATCTCACCGCCTGCAAGCTTCTGTGTAAACTGGCAACTGTCTGACCATGTTTCTATTCATGGTTAATGTACTCCCAGGCTAAGGTGAAGAAATTGGCCGATCACTGTGTTCTATTTGAGGTTTCCATTTTCCTCTAGCTGGCAAAGGTGAACTAGGGTGCCTGAAATTCTCACTCTTATTAGAATTGCATATTCCTCCTGGGTGGAAGGAACTTTCCATACCCCTTCACACCATTGTCCCTTTGCTCTTAGACAAGGAATCCCGCCCAACATGCCCTCCCTTCTGCCTGTCCACCACTGTCTCCCTGATATGTTGGGTTAGGACTCACGTTTGAGAGTCAGATTTTACTACCTGGAAATTCTTGAGCTTTTGTCCTAAGGAACTGTGGAATCTGTGCTTCCTCTACTTCCTGTTTCCTACTCACCACTTCCTGTTTCCCACAAGCACTTCCTGTTTTCCCTCAACACTTGCTCTGGGCAGGTCTGCTATTCTCTTTGGCCTGACTCCACACAACTGGCGTGGGCATCTCCTCTCCGGACTTGGGGGTGGCCAGATACCCCAGTTGCGCAGGGCTTATCAGGAGTTTGATGGCCTCTGGGCCTGGGGCAGGGCCAGTCACCATCTGAAATGATCTGCAGGTGTCATTTAGTCTCCATTCCAGCATCTGGTTTGTTCCCTTCATTGTGGGTAATTGTGAGATGGGATCTTGTTATTTGTTTGTTTACTTATTTCCCATGTAAACTCTCTGAGGGAGGGTCCTTACGTGCTCCATTCATTTAGTTTTTTTTTATCCCTAGTGCCTAGTACTGTGCTGGGAATACAGGTGATACTCAATATATATTGTTGAATTAACGTGTGGAGAGATGGAGAAGCTGACACGGGCATTAGGGAGGAGCCTGGAGCGGTGGTAAAACACAAGCCAGAGAGAAAAAAGAAAGCCGAGGTCACCGCCTGACTTGTAACTTGACACTGACTAGCTGCCCTATCTGGTCTAGGGCAAGTTCTCCCTCCAAAATCCAGTACGAAGAGGAGAGTGCTCTGTTATAGTATGTAGTATATGTCTCTTGTAACATATGATAGATAGGAAAAATATACTACATTTGGTGTTTGTTGTTGATGGTGCATTTGTTATATCGGATGAACTTACATGAACAACAGGTGTGATTTTTGACAGCAGGATCTCTGTTACCCATTTGGATCAGGCTTCCCTGCTAAGCAATTTTGGGAGAGAGGGGCAGTGGGGGGGGGGGGGCAGTAGAAAGACCGAGCAGAATCAGATTACTCGGGTTCTGTGAATCCCAGATGCGGCAGATCAACTCCAGACGAGCTTTCCATCCTGCTGCCTGGTCCCACTGCGAGACTCTCATCTCCAAGGAACTGCCCGGCAAGAAGGCTGTGTGACCCCTCTCCAAGGCACTTTGGTGGTGGGGAGGAAGGCTGTGGGGAGACCACAGTTTGGCTGAGGCATTTGGCGGGGAGGGGCCAGGGGCCTGCAACTTGCCTCCTTGATGTAGGGGTTCCTATGTAAGATTCTGTTTGACAAATGCTTCCAATTTAAAAGTTTTCAAACCACAGCCTCTAAAATTCCTTTCCATCTTTGACGTGGTATGGCTTTACAATTATCTATCTCCACTGCACCAGCAGTTTGGGGAGACAGAGCAGCCTCCCGAGAAGCACTGGTGCTATTAGGGCTTGTGGTGGCCATTTTTCTCTCCAAACTCCTAAAGAGTTTTCTTCCTGAATTACTGCCCTGTTTCCCCCAACGCTGCATGTCTGGTGCTGGGGAGGCCATGACTCTGGGTGGGCTAAACTAGGGATTCCCCCCCTCCCAGAAGCTTCCAAAGTTCCAGGGTCGTTTCTTGGTGTGTTGTTCACGAAGGGAAGGGCGCTGCGAGCAGTGGGGGGTGCTCTTGGGTATTTAGGCGAGGACACTAAGATTCAGAGCAGCTGAATGCTCACACTCGCCTCCCAGGAATGTGGGGTAAACAACTTGGGTTTGGTTCTGAGGCCTGGAGTTACACACCTGCTGCTCTCTCTCTGCTGTTCCTAGTGAGCGGTTCTGCTTGGGACACCCCCAGAGAAGCTCGGCATAGAGCGTCACAGGTGGCTTCCATGTGGGGTTTTGATTTTTTCCCAGGTAAAATGGAGTCTCCTCAGATACTGTACACATACACCTACCAGACTCTCAGAACACGGCCTCGCTAGCCCCTGGCTCGGCGTCAGCACCATCCTCCCGCTGTCTCTGCCTGGGCCGCTAAGGGGTGGTAGCAGGCGCGTGAAATTCAGCGTTGATGTGCAAGGCTGGAATAAAGCGATTCCCCAGGGCTCAGATCACCCGGCCCAAGCTCTCTCCAGAGCCACTTGTGTCCCCCTGGGGCTAAGAGACAGGGATGAAGAATTCTCTGTACTGATGAGTGGCTGTGGGGCAGGGGTCACGGAGCAGCTGGGGAAGTTTAAAACCCAGCCCTCAAGTCAATATTTTAGAAAGGGCCCCATGCCCTTAATTCATGTCAAAATACTCTCACAAACAGTCTTACCTCATCTCTTGCCAAAACGCAGGGGCTGCCTTGGACATATTTATGCCCCTGGGGGATCTCCAGGACACAGTTGTCCTTACAGGCCAGGAGAATACCGCAGCCCTCCGGGCCGCCAGGTTGGGGAGACAGACGGGCCTGTCTTCGGCCTCTGGGGCTCCTGGGACTTGGCCAGATCCTGGGGTGAGATGAGGAACGCGGGGAAGGTGAAGCAAGACGGCTTGGGGCTGGGAGATGAATGGTTCCATCAGTTGACAGGAGCGGAGGGAGATGGACCGTGGGGCTTGCAAAACATCACATCTTGGCAAAAATACTTTGAAAAACAGGCGATTCCTGGAAAGCAATAATGCTGACAGTGGAGAGCGAGTTTGGGCCCTGCCAAAAAGTGGAGCGGAGCTCTGGTTCAGATGCCGAAGAGCTGCTGAGTCTGAGAACAGGCTGCTCTCTCCCGCTGTCTGCAGGCCTGTTCTGCCATCAGCTCCCTGCTCTGTCTGGAAATACCTGCATGCAGCAGCACCCCCATATCTGCTGTGGAAAACGTGCCTCTCCTTCGGTCAGAACAGCCTGCCTTGGTGCTTGCCCAGCCTGTACCAGTGCCTGCCCAGCCTGCACCCCATGCCTTTCCAGCCTGCACCCCGTGCCTGTCCAGGCCCCTCTGCCGGGCTCCCTTCTGCCAGCCCTCAGCCCAGCTGCCACTTTCTCCCCAAAACTTTCCCATGCAGGGCTCGCACTTTGCCCCCCACTGTGGTCCCCCCATCATTGCCTCTTGTCCTCGCCCCCCAACTGCAGTGATTCTGTTTGGGGTCGCTCTAGGTGTCCTACCCAGCACGGTGTCAGCATGTCTCTTGTGAGGGGTCAGACAGTTCTTCAGACAGCGGCACAGAGCCCTGGGAGGCTCTGGCTGCTCCCTGATCCATTTTCACGTGGGCCCCCAGCTTGGGTCTCTGTGTCCTGCGAGGTCAGGAGGAAGATGCCAGAAGAAACGGCGATCTGCAAGTCCAGGAGACAGGCCTCAGAAGGACCCGATCCTATTGCCTCTCGACCTCGGACTTCCAGCTTCCAGACTGGAAGAAGGTCATTTCTGTTGTCGAAGCCGCCCCATCAGGGGTCAGGGGTGTCTGGAGCAGATGAAGTGCTGACCTATGTCAACACGAGCAGCCCCGAATTGTCCTAAGTCCTTGCCTCCCCGGGTCTGTCAATAGCACATCTGCGTTCACCTGAGCCCTGCGCTCTCCCCGGGGTGGGGCCCGAGGCGGAGGACTCCAGAAGCCAGAGCCTACGACCCCTGCGGGGAGCAAGGGGAGCACAGCCTGTTCTTTTCATGCCTGTGAGGCCCTCCTGGGGAGGCCGGGGGGGTCGGAGCTGCGCGGCCTGGGGAAGCTGAGCCACTCAGTGTTCTTGAGATGAGTTGGGCTGAGCTGACGGTGGAGAAGGGGGTCTGGAGGCCCCTCTATGGCTCTATGAGCCCCGAGACAGCAGGTAAACCTCCAGCCCCAAACACAAGCAGGCCTGGGGGTGGGCTTCCCCGCCCCCCACTTCCCAGGGGATTTTCATGGGGAATTTTTGCTGAGAGCTTCCTGCGCCGCTGGGGAGAGCAGGGCGCTGTGGGCCCGACCATGAGGCTGGTGGGAGGGCGAGGCGCTCGCTGCCCCTTCGCGCCCCTGCAGCGCCCGAGGAGCTCAGCCACCAGCCCAGGGCCCTTGGGCGACAGGGACAGTCCCCGCGTCATATGCAAAGATCGTGGCGATGTATTTCAACCGCAGATCTCTAGCTGTGTTTCAGGCAGTGATATTCCCCAGGTGACCCCCTCAGCCGACTGGAAGCTGAACAAGAAAATGTGTGTGTTTCAGAAAACCCCACGATGTGTGCTTCAGACGAGGCCCCCCGAGTGCCGCGTGCGCGCGTTCAGATGAAAGCGGCTGACTGGGAGCTACAGAGGCCGTCACTGCTGAAAGGGCTTCTTTTGGTCTTAAAAGGTGTCCTTGAAATTACTCCCAGGTTCTGGCCCCGACCGGCTTCCCAGTCAAACATAATTGGCCGGGTTTAAAGCACAGCTGTGCGGGCTTTGAAGCTGCCTTTCAGAGGTCACCAGCATGTGGGGGCCAACCCGGCGCCGGAGTCCTTGGAATGGAAGGGGGAGCACTTTGGAAAATGCTGTCGGAAGGTAGTGCTGGCAGGTCGGGCGTCTGGAGATGGTGCTCACCTCACCGGGCCGAGCTGCAGGGTCCCTTCCTTCCTGCTTTCTCACCTTGTGTGACTAAGGGCCTGTCTTGGCTGACGGCTGCTGGACGAGGGGTGTCGTCTGTGGCCATGAACAGAGGAAGCTAATAGACTCCCCGGAGACCTGCCCCCTGGCCTGAGCCTCATTAGTGCCTCAGCGTTTCCAGATGCAGGTTGGCCTGGATGCTCAAGGCCCAGCGCCATCTGCTGAGCACGAGCCACTCCAGTGCCGGCTCCGAGGCGCCCACACCTCGTTGTCTAGGTGCCAAGTGCACACACCGGTGATCACCCCACACATTCCTTTTGTTAGCACCTTCCTTGTTTCTGCCTGTGACCCCACCATCCTCGGGGTCGCCCTGCCCTGGAAGAAACCCCAGTCTGCTCTCCCATCTCCCCTCACTGCCCCCGCCTTGGTCCCAGCTCCTCCGACTCTCAGACTCTGTATTCCTCTGCTCTCCTCCTAGCACATCCTTTCTCTTTGGTGGAAGAGTCTCCAAACTGGCTTCCACCTCTCCAGTCTCTCCTGTTCATTTGCTGATTCTCGAATCTCAGTGACCATTAAAAACTGGTTAAAATGTAGCCTCTTGGAAACCCCACCAACTGGGAGAACATTTTTGCACCCAACACTAATGATAAAGGACTGATCACAAAAATCTGCAAAGAGCTGATGAGACTCAACAACAACAAAGAAAATAATCCAGTCAAAAAATGGGCAGAAGAGCTAAAAAGAAACTTCTCTGAAGAGGAAATGCAAATGGCCAACAGGCATATGAAAAAATGTTCAACATCACTTGTCATCAGGGAAATGCAAATCAAAACTACCATGAGATACCATCTCACACCAGTGAGAATGGCACATATTAAAAAAACTAGCAACAACAAATGTTGGCGAGGGTGTGGAGAAAAAGGAACTCTTCTGCACTGTTGGTGGGAGTGCAAACTGGTCCAACCACTATGGAGAGCTGTGTGGAGATTTCTGGACCTACTAAACATAGAGCTTCCATAGGATCCAGCAATTCCACTCCTAGGTATTTACCCAAAGGACACAGAAACATCAATTCCAAAGAGCACCTGCACCCCTATGTTTATAGCAGCACTGTTTACAATAGCTAAGCTTTGGAAACAGCCCAAATGCCCAAAAATAGATGACTGGATCAAGAAGATGTGGTACATATACACCATGGAATATTACTCAGCACTCAAAAAAGATAAACACATGCAATTTGCAGCAACACGGATGGCGCTGGAAGGGATCATGCTCAGTGAAATAAGCCAAAAAGAAAAAGAAAAATACCGGATGGTCTCACTCATAGCAGGAATCTAGAGAACTTAAATAAGGGACCAGGAAAATGAATATAAGAAAGTGAAAATCAAAATCAACAGAAAACTATGAACCAGAGACAGTGTTTGGGGGGTGGGGGGCGGGAGGGGAAGGATTGGGGTCAGAATGGGGCGTTTGCAATTGTATGGGGGAATATAAAAATAAAATTTATTATTTAAAAAAAATAAATAAATAAAATATTTGGGTAAAAAAAAAAAATGTAGCCTCTTGGTCCCATCTCAGGGATCCCCCTGAGACCTGTTTTAACCTGCTCCTTGGGGGAGAGGGTCACCGTGGCAGGGGACCATGTTTGCAGAAGTTCTGCCCTTATCTTTCTGGCCCCTGTAGTCAGAGAAGGCTTTCTGGGGCACATCTGTACAGTCACATGTCGCGATGACACTTCAGTCAACAAGGGATCACACAGAGGGCATTGGGCCCAACAGGCTGGGCCACCCAGCCTGCGCCAGTAGCAGGCAGTGCTGTGCAGGTTGGCGTGATTGTACTATGGTGTCTGCTCAACAGGGAATCACGGATGTATCCCCATCCCGTCACTGTGACGGCCCTGGTCACCCTGGCTGCAATCCACTGGCTCAGGATTAGCACCTGATCCCTTTATCTAGGAATCTAAAAGTTTCATTAGTGACTCTGTCATGGATGTTGGCTGTGAAGCCATCATGGCAGCCTCGTGGGCAGTAGCTCCCGACCCCCTATGTGGGAAGCCCTGGCTGGACTCTGCTGCCGCCCTCCCCGTGGCCAGTCCTGTGGCTTCCGTGGCCGGGGAGAGCTCTGCCATCAAATTATCGCACATCAAGTTACTCAAATTGTTGGCTATTTCTTGCAACCAAAATAACTTTAGTCAATAAAGAAATGTAATGTTTATTTGACCTTGGGTAAATCACTAGCAGGAACAGATTTTTCATTATAACACGAGGATAGTTTTATCTGGGGCGGTTAAGTGAAAGAAAGTACACGAAGTGCTTCAAAAACTGCAAAGTGATAAAATATAAGAGGGATTATTTGTCTATAGCAAGAAAAGTTTTGTTTTTTTTTTAAAGATTTATTTATTTATTTATACAAGCACTGGGCACAGTCAGAAGCACAGGAGGGTGAGAGAATTCACCGAGCCAGAGCGGGGAGCAGAGCAGGCAGACTGACGAAGTACAGTGCCGAGGGGAGCAGCGGGCGGCAGGAGAGGTCTGCACGCCATGTGGGACCCTCACCAGGCAGCCGGGGATCGAACTGGTGCTGCAGAGGCTGCGGGACCGCTGCGCCACCGGGGAGGGCCATATAGCAAAAGTTTTAAGAGATCCCTCCAAGTATACAACAGAAGGTTTTCTTTCTTTTATAACATTAACTGCTTTGTGGCTGATTCCTCTCAAGGCAGGACAGTCTCCATAGTTAGACGGTTACTTTCCTTTCTTTTGCTGGATATCTAATACTGGGATTATTCCTGACACTGCAATTACTATGGTGGGGCCTCTCCCAAATCAACTCCAATTTTTATATTATTATGATTAATGCTTGCAGCCACACTTAACAGCTCTGTTTGAGAGTCTGAATCGAGCCGTTTCTTTCTACCCCATCCTACTCAATGCCTCTCTACCAGACCTCTCACACCCCTGCACTTTTCTGGAATAAGGTTGTATTTGTTTGCTAGACCTGCTGTAACAAAGTACTCTAGACTGAGTGGCTTAAAAGCCTGCAATGAATTGTCTCACAGCCTGGAGGCTAGAAGTCAAAGGTCAAGGCGATGGTAGGGCCGGTTCCTTCTGAAGGTTGTAAAGGAAGATCCATCAATTCCAAGCGTGGCTCTTGGCTTGCGGGCGGCCATTTTCTCCCTGTATCTCCTCACATTGTCTTCCCTCTGCGTTTGTCTCCCCTTTCAATAAGGACGCCAGTCATAGTGGTTTGGGGCACCCACTACTGACTTCATTTTAACTTATTATGTCTGTGAAGACCCTATTTCCAAGTAAGGTCACATTCCGAGGTGCTGGAGGTTTAGCTGTCAGCATAGGAATTTGGATCGGAGGGCGAGGGAGGAAGGGATATGATTCCACCCAGAACAAAGATTAATCCTCTAATCTCCCTACATGCATTCTGTTTCTAAAGATCAACATAATTGACCTTAAAAACAAGTGGAAGTATTTATAATGAAATAGTGTCTGTTTCCACAGGGAGATTGTCCAGGCAGGAGTAAGGTTGGAAATACAAAGCCGGGGTCGAGCCCGGGCTCGGCGCCTGCAGCAGGTAGAGCACAGCCTGCCACAGGCAGCTGTGCCGGCGACTCAGACTCGGGGACTCTGCCCTTGGAACTTGGTACCCAGTGGAAACCCACTCTTCGTAAGCAAAGATCACTCTTTCCTCAATTTACACAGGAATCTCACTTTTGGAAAATGCAAGGTATTTTACAAACTTTCAGGAAGCATTTTGTGTTTGCATGTCAAAGCAGCAGTTTCTAACTACGTGAATCCCCGGTAGAACATTAGGTGATCAGGCAAGATGTGGGAGAACCCTTCACTCCAGGGGCTGTCTAGATGGTGCAGGAGCTGTGCCTTCTTGGTTCCTGCCAAAGGAGAATCAGCAGGACACCCCTGGTCATTGACACAAATATACCGTGCCAGTTTCTAAAATGAGTTTCACCCGTTGAAACCACGGGAGGACAGAGGGCTTTGACTAGCCCAAGGTGAGCTACCTCAAAGATGATACTGCATGAGAATCAATGGTGTACCCCATGCTGAGGGGATAATGACCGCCTTCCAGCCAGACACTTGGTAACCTCAGCACCTGGGGGGTAGGATGGGACACAGTCAGCGGCACTCTCCAATGCAAGAGTGTGGTTTGAAAGTCCCAACTCTTATTTCTTTTTTTTTTTACTTTATTTATTTATACAAGAGCTGGGTACAGACCAGAGGCAGGGGAAGGTGAGAGAATTCACCAGAGACAGAGCGGGGAGCAGAACAGATAGAAGGACAGAAATACACTGCTGAGGGGAGCAGCGGGCGAGACAGGAAAGGTCTGCCGTGCCATGTGGGAATCTCCCTGGCTGGCCAGGAATCAAACCTGCGCTGTGGAGGCTGCAGACATCTTCACAGTGCTGCACTCAACCCGCTGCGCCACCGAGGAGGCCCCCCGACTCTTATATTTGATGGTGATATTTCCCAACACAGTGCCTGGTGCACACTGGCATCCAATCCATATTTCATGGGTGATGTTGGATGACTGTTTCAAACTGGGGTTGGATGCCACGAAGTTAATTCCTTTGTTTTACATTTCTTTATTCATTGATATTTTCATTTGAAAAGACCTCCCAAAACAAGTGTCAGAGAGGTGAGGAAAAGGACCCTTATTATTCTGTTGGTGGGAATGTGAACCGGTGCAACCACTGTGGAAAACAACCTGATTTACCTTAAAGAAATGAAAGCAGAAATACCTTCTGACCCAGCACTCCTATTCTTGGGCATCTACCCATAGAATATGAACCACCAGCACAGTGTTCACAGCAGCATTATATGATAGCCAGGGCATGGAGGCAGCCTAAATGCCCATTGGTAGGTGACTGGTTTAAGAAGATGTGGTACCTACACACTGTGGAGTATTATACAGCCAGAAGAAAGGAAGAAATTCAGCCATTTTCAATGAAATGGAGGGAATTTGAGAGTATTGTGTGCAGCAAAGTCAGTCAGAATGATAAAAATAAATACTGGACATTCACACAGCAGACAATTCCATAATGTAAAAGCACTTTCAAAAACCAGTGGGCATTAATAAACATCTAGAGGGCGCTGAAGTTAGGAGGGAGGGAGAGGGCATGGGACAGGGCAGCACAAGGAAAAGCTGTGTGGAAACAAAAGAAATGTAAGGGATTCATACATGAAAACCTCACATGCTCGACTTTTCTGCTTTCTGTTTTCTGGTTTACCTTTAAATCATTTATCTGATTAAAAACATTTTCATATGGAACTAGGAGCATACCGACATGGTGCTAATTCCTGGAAAGATCCAGCTGGCAAGAGACAATTCCTGAATTTGAAGACTGTACAGTCTAATAAGGGAGAGACACAGATGGCAGGTATATTCCAATGCAGTGTGAATTAGTTATTGGGGCACCCCACCCAGACTAAGATATGGGCTATGATAAGGAAATTCTGGTATCAGGGTGGCAGCAGGGGTGCTCCAGAGAGTCAAGTACCCCATGGTTCTACTTTCCATGGGAATAGAAGAGGGTGGGGAGATGGAGGAAGAATCCAAGTTTCGGAATAGAAGACAGGTCATGGGGTCAGACCTGGGATGTCCATTTGGGTCCTGTTCTAGATCTTGGTCGCACTGAAACCAGTCCACACCTGGAGATCTCAAGATTTCTGCCCCAATTATATCCCCTTTCTTCTTCTTCTTTGGTCTCCCTTCTTTACTCTGTCTTGTGGGTATAAACTCCACCCTGGCAGTGGAGAACACTCAAGGGTTTCAGATCCTGGGAGCTCAATCTGACTCAAGCTTTGAAGATGCTGATCCTCTTGGGAGTAGCAATAGGCTCCTGGCCCCTAGACAGCCCGTTGGACCCATCTCGCCTGTAATGGGATTTGCTGTTCTCTGTAATGCTTCCTCTGTGGAGTGGGTGAGGACCTGTGCCCACCTCCCATCTGTCTTCTCCTTGCTGCCCATGATCCCAGCTGCCGTCACCATCATGGATGTTTTCATCCATGTCCAACCTTCTAACCAGAACCTCTGGATCCAGCTTGAATCTGGGGACAGAGACATGCTTAAATGCACTCCTAATGTCAACAAGAAGAATAGAATTAAACAAAAAGTTTCTGAGTGGGGTCCAGAACCTCAATAAAACATCTTTGTACTGGAGCTTGGAAGATTTTGATGATGGGAACAAATGGGAAAAATGTGGTCCCCACTCACCCTCTGTGAATCTGAAGGCAGCATAAACACTTCCAGGCATTGTTTCTAGCCAGGGAAAGGGCCTAAGTAGTTGTCTGGAGCCAAAGGCTGTCAGGAGTAATAAGAAAACCCTTTAAGTGAGTTTTCTCCATCTGTTTAGTTTCTTATCCTGAAAAAGGAATAAAAAATATAAATAAATGATTCAGAGAAATGTCACATGCAGTTACCTCCACCAGGGAAAAATAAACAAAGCTTCACTTCATTAGGAAGGTTCTTCTGTGACCGGTGCCTTCTGGTGCATGCCTTTCCAGGCCGGAGATCTTCAGCCTTAAGAGTTTCTAAGCTGAGTCGCTTAAGCTCATCTGTGGCTAACATTTGGCTGCAGTCGTCATCCAGGCCCTTCTGTAGGGGAGTCTGTCTCCCTGGGTATCTCCCTTTCTCCTCATTGTCCAGATGAAATCAGACTAAGAGGGACTTCTGGGTGGCCTACAAGATGAGACGTCAGGAGAGGTCTGAGCCTGAAGGTTATGTTGGCGGAGAAAAGTGGGCACTTATCTGGGGGTGTCCACACCCATCTTCCATTTTTTTTTTCTTTACCAGCTGAGCTAAGAGCTGGGGAAACAGGGCCCCAGCTGGCAAACACTTGGATGTCCCATGCTCTTGGCTGATTCTGCTTTATATCAGAGCAAACCAAAGCAAGTTTGGACCCTTAACTTTAAAAATGCATTTCTCCTAAGAGGAGGCATGTGCTTGCACTCATCAGCCTCCAACTAAGCTTGTAGGCTTATAGCGAGATCAGGAAAATTGATCATTCAGCAGTCCCCATAAAATTGTTCTTTAAAAATGCTCTCTGCCCAGTTCTGAGCCCAGAGTTGGGTATTTGGTGAACAGGATTTGGACAAGGTGAGGGGCAATTACTTCCAGACCGAGATTATATGTTCCCACCTCCATCCAAAGTAGATAAGCAGACCACCTCAATTTTTCTGTTTCCAGAACGTTCTTTTTCTCTTTTTCCTTTCATTCTCTTTTATCTTGGAGAAGAGAAGAATCTGTGTCTTCATCGCTACAGAAAAGCTCTAACCCATGTCTCTGTTACAGCTGCTCCTTTCTCATTTGGAATCTTTTCCCAGCAATTTATTCCATTTTTTAAATTTCTCCTTCTCCACTGCCATCTTCATTTTTGTCTACAAATGCCTTTGACTTTGACTTTACACCTCAAACTTGCCTTGTTTAAAATGGCATTTTAAAAAATTTTACAAAACTAGTCCAGTGGAAAAACATTCCTTCAAGCAGCTGAGGTCATTTTTGATTCATCTGTCTTCCTTGTGTATCTTACATTCAGTCCTTCACTTCCATGATCCATACAACAAAATCCACTTCAGTTCCTTACTATTTGACATCGGGAATACCAATAACAACAACTGTCTATCAAGTATTTACTGTTTACCAGGCACTGTACTGTATGTTTTATGTGCATTACCTCACTTTTCACCTAAATCTTACGAAGCACTTTTTATTATCCACTTTTTTCAAATGGGGAAATTGAGTCTTGGTCAAATTAAGTAACTTTCCCAAGGTCAGTATAGTTGACAACTGTAAGGGCCAGGATTTATACCCAGGTCTGCTGACCCCACAGCCCAAGCTCTGAACTAGCCTAAGAATTGACTCCAGACAACCATGTGGTTGTTTCTTAATTGGTCTCCTAAACACACAGGTCCTCCTGTGTTTCCTCTGACATGATCACCAGAGTGATCTCCCCAGCATTCCAATGGGACTGTTCCTTCCCCTTTAAAACTTTTCACTGGCTCTTCATTGCCTACAAGATCAACTACAAACGCCATAACTTTGCATTTCAAGTCCCAGCGCTACCTGGAGGCTCACACCTCTCTTCTTTGGGAAAACTCCATCTAGGCACTATGTTTGGAAATCTTATCTCTCTTCCAAAGTCCAGGGCCAATGTGATCTCCTCTATGGGATACATGGTGAGCCCACTAGTTGGAAGGGTCATGCTCTTTGCTTCAACTCCCATTGTGCTTTAGTTGGTCCCTTTCACAGTGTCTGTGCTCTGAGTTGATTCATAACATGATTGTTTGCATCTTTTTTTTTTTGGCTGTGTTCTCGAGGTCAGGGATATGTCTATTTTACAGCCCTTAAATCTGTCAAAATGTCTCACACTCAAAAAAATGTATTAATTATGTCAACATTAATTGCTGTGTCAGATTGCACAAGTATCAGTAGCACAAGTATCCGTTGCACAAGTATCAGTATCTCTGCTCTGCTCTGCTCCACAGAGCCATTCAGGAGGCCAAACTCAATGAGACGTCACCATCTTTAACACGTGGCTTCTAATTTTGCTTTGGACATTGATATCCAGGCAGCAGATGCAGAAAGCAGGGAAGATTTGATCCTTATGCCATGTGGTCTCATATCCCATTCAGCAATGAGCTGCTATGTTAAGGGATGAGTGGGCATTCTGAGCATGAAGGGTGACAGCGGCCCTGGCATTCAAGGCCATATGACAAATTGCTAGTGATGTAAGCTGAAGTTAAGAGGGTTTACAGTTTAAAGCTTACATCATTTACAATTTGTTTTAACAAAAGTTTAACAAAACAAGCCTCCTGAAAGTGGGCTGGTGGCTTTACATGAACCTGTAAAGGAATTGCTGGTTGCAGATAAAAACATTATTGAAAACCGTGGTGAGTTACTTGAAGCACCTTCTCTTGAGTTAAGCTCACTTTCTTTTGCCCCATTATGAGGCAAAATAATGATAATCTAATCAGTGTTGCCAACATGTTGCCCTCAAAATTAGAGTGTCCAAAAAATGTGCTAGGAATATGAATTTGCATCATCTACCATGAAAGAAACTCAAGCTAAATGCTCAAGCTAAATGCAACTTGGGTTATCGACTAAAGTGGGTATGAAGTCAACACTGTTTGTAAAACATTAAAACACTTGTTCAGAAGATGAAGGTAAATGTCTACCTTTGACTGCTTAGAGCTGGTCACTCCTCAATCTGGTACTTTACAAAGATCACAATAAATTTGATGATCCATGTTTAGAAGCCCTCTAGAAGTTTCTTACTGAATGGTAAACAGAAGAACGCTCCACCTTATAAAAGGAACACTAGTTATTTCTGTTGTAGAGAACAGCTGTAAAATAATATACAGAAATCAGATTGATGACTAAACTAAAATGCATTCCTTTGCCTGCAAATAGTGTTGGAAGATGCCTTGAAAGCATCACTGAAGATTTGAAGAAATGAGTCTTTGGAGAAATGATCGGTGTGGGAGAGTTCCCATATGGTGGGGCTGAAGTGCAGATGTTTCTGACATGTGTCAGCCTATGGAATTCTCTCATTCTGCTCAGTAATGAAATCCATCCAAGACCAGTTTCTCTCTGAACTTCTAAAAGAAGGATGGACTGGAGATGATATTTTTAATGCTACGTGACTTTGGATAACCAGAAGTGTTTTATGAGAAAACAGTATTCATGCCATCTTTGACAAGGTAGCCAATTTGACCAGAACATAAAAGGAACCTTAGGGTAACCCCACAGAGATGGATTGGAGGGTGACTTTCATTAACTATTCTCTTCATAGGCAAACTAATATTTGGGAGAATTTGCAAGTGGAGGGCATACAGTTTTCGAGGATGATATTGATGAGGCTATTACTATTAAAACATACTATTACAATAGAACAACACAAAAACCCTTAAAATATACAAGAATCTTTATTCTGTAAAGAAAGAGGAAGTAATTGGGAACAGATTTTGTATTACACAGAGGTCCGGTGGCTGCCTGTGGTAAAATCCTTAAAAGAGTTGCCCAACTTAGAAAGAAGCTTCCAGTTTCTTTCTCCAAAGATCACGTCGCAATTTCAGTGTCTGTGGCATGTGGCTGTCAGTGGCCTGCTAGCTGGCAGATATATCTGAAGGAATAAATAGAATCTGTAAAAGTAAAGACAATATTTGAACCTGCAGTAAGAACGTTACCGGTGCTGCTGGGTGGGTAATTGGTGGAGAGAGCATTTTGAAAGCAGATGTTTGGAAAGATTCCCTGACTACATAGCATCGTTGAAAATGATGTGTTACTTATAAAACTCCTATCTGCACATTTTTGGAAAATGTAAATATTTTTAACCTGTTCAAAAATCTTCCAGAGGAAGTATTTGGCGAGATGTTAACCTATTTTTAAAACATTACAAAGTCAATGTTTTCTGATTAGATGCTAAGAAAATCGTATCAGGACAGGAAAAAGGAAACTCATAAGTGTGGTGTGACGAGAAGCCTGGCCTCAGGGAGTGTGGAGGGTTGAATGACAAGCACCCCGGGCTGGGAAGCCCTAACACACCACATCTTCGACTTGGTTCTTCTGTTTGAGCAGCAACAGTTTCAGCCATGAGGGAAGACAACCACATCTGTAAAACCAGACTTGTTGACGCACAATCTATAAAGCTAAGACTGGCACAAGGATGACTGTATTAATCACCCCTCTCATTAAATATGTGGGTTTTTAAAAAATATTTTATTTATTTATTTATTTATGCAAGAACTGGGGTACAGGCCAGAAGTGTGGGGGTGAGAGGATTCACCAGAGACAGAGTGGGGAGCAGAACAGGCGGATCTACTGAAATACACTGCTGAGGGGAGCAGCGGGCGAGGCAGGAGAGGTCTGCTGCGCCATGTGGGTCAGCTCTCTGGCTGGGGATTAAACTGGTGCTGCAGTATCTGCTGATAACTTCATAGTGCTGCTTAACCCCTTGCGCCACCAGGGAGGCCCAAAATATGTGTTTTTAACTTCCCTTTCCCTGCCCTTCCATATCCCGAGACAGGTGAGTGAAGACACATTATTCAGTCTCTAAAATTCCTAGGCATGTGACCCTGAGTCCCTTGGCATTGTCCCCAGGTGCCTGCACGGGTCATGAGCAGTGACACAGTTTCAGAAGGCTTGAGGAATTTGACCCTAGATGGGCTTCCAAATGGGGGCAACACGTTGTCATTTTTAATAAGCCACCCACCAGCTGACCTGTGCAGAATTGAAATTTGAACGACACCTGAATTGTGATAAACTGGTTAAGGAGACCCACCCAGTTATGGCTTCTCCTCCCAGTCTACTGTGTCTCCACCCTGTAACATCACTCTGTGGGGACAGACATCTCAGCCAACATCCCCCCTCGATTGACAGTGCCCGGATCCACCAGCGACACAACAAAATGCCAACTAACAATCTTTTCTCCTCCTTTCTCCACTTTCCTCAGTTAAGCTTCTTTCAGAAAATGATTTAACTCCATCTGTCCTCCAAATTCCTGCCATTGTGTTCTTGTTTCCCTGACAGGGACTGGAGAGAGGTTTGCCATTCTGGAATCTTGAAACTTTGCCCTAATTAATCATGGATCTTTGAACAGTTCAGTTAAAACCATCTGCTTTCATTCTGAATCTTCTTATAACCTAGAGATTTTTATTTCCTGGGTCTTTTGTCATTTTCCTTATGGCTTTTTATGAAAAGTCCACATTGAACCTACCGAAGAGTTTCCTCTTACCTTCCCTAGTAGGAGAATGGAGTGCTGTGCTATGTGGACATATAGGGTCATGACAGTAGACCGCTGATTTGTGAGCATTGATCATGGCCTGGGTGGTGGGCTGACCATTTTACATTATTTAATTTAATCCTCACTGTAGCCTCTGGGCCTCCCTGGGGATAATCAGGCTCAGAGGGTGATTTAATTGACCAAACTTATGCAGCCAGAATGTTATGTGCCCTTATTTTGTGGGACCCCCTAGTCCAGGATCCAACCACTCTGTCCCCCCACATCCCTCTTTAACTGTACACCAACCCTAAAATAATCCCACAGATAATACTGAAATTAATTAAATCTGTCAACAAACATTCTCAGTGATGATATGCGTCTAGACTTTTCCACTATCCAAACCACGGGTTGTGATTTTTCAAAGCCAATGTATAGTAAAACAGGCTTTGGTGTTACAAAAATTACCTTTGATGTCATTGCTAGGCTGCTGACCTGCTCCTTTCCCATCTCCAGGCTCTCATGTACCTTTATGCCTTTTGCTCTGGCCACACCAAACGATGGATTGCCAAGCTGGGCCAAGCACTCCATGATGTGCAACCTCTACAGCACTTACTAAAGCTCCCTTGCCTTCCCCTCCTAATTGTTGGGTCCTACTGATGCCCCAGACCTAGCTCAAGTTTCCCATCCTTACTGGAGCTGTCCCTGAGACCAACTCTGACTAGAACTCAGCAGAATGGGTCACCCTCCTCTGTGAGCCCAAATATTCATTACAATATACTGACCACACATTTCCTGTCCTTGTCCTGCTACACAGAGGCTATGTCTGTTCAGTATTTTTGCTAGTCTAGCACAGCATCGGGCCCTGGAAGGGTTTAGTGAGGGTAAGTTGAATGAATGAATGAATGAATGGAAAGACAGTATAGAATGGGAGAATCTAAAGACAGTATAGAATGGAAGTCTCTGACCTCTCATCTCTTTGGCTGAACAGTTACACTTTCCAGAACTTTGCACAAACACATAAACATAATTGAGCCAGTCGATGTGAGTGGTGTGTCTTAGAGCAGGGGAAGATCTCCCCTAAGTATCCACCATTGTTGGGACCCCCATAATTTGTCCTGACTCACCACATTCAACCCAAAGCCACAAATTCCAGAAAAGACCCTGGTCTTTGTCTCGCATCAGCCCCATTAACAAAAGTATTGTTTTTAGGATCTAGGACACTGACAAAATAGAAAAGAAAAACGAGCCGATTATACATCTAAAAGTAATATTTTCCTGGGGTGGAATGTGGAGCCGGCTAATTCATGGAGCAAAATGGCATAGTAGGTGAGAACTGGAGATAGATGTGGGGGGAGAGGAGTGGATGAGTTTCCAATTGCTGCTGTAACAAATGATCACAAATGCAGTGACTTAAAACAACATAAAAGTGTTACTTTACAGTTCTGAAGGTCGGAAGTCTGAAATCAGTTTCATTAGGCTGTGTTCCTTCTGGAGGCCCCAGAGGAGAATCAGTTTCTCGCACCTCTTCCAGAGAAGAGCTGTGTGACCCTGAGCGAGCTGTTTCATTTCCCCAATCCTAGATATTTTATTGAAGCAGGAATGCCCATGCTTGTATCACCAATTGTTAAAGATGAGAAATTTCTAATAGGCCACAAAAGCATTAAAAATTAATTCCATTTCTTCTGTCCTAATTTATCTTAATTCTACTAATTAGGAAATCTATAAGTGCATAACCACTTGGCTCAAAAGTCAGAAGCTGTGCACAAATATGTGAGGCAACCCGAGGGCCCAAATGGGGCAGAACTATGACCACTCCTGGTAGAGTGGTCAAGAGAAGCACCTAACCTCCCAAGGCAGGGCGCCTGGCAGTGGGTGTCTCATGGTCCTTGAGGACCAGCCCCAGCTTCTGCCCAGCCAGATCCAGTGCAAGGCAACCCTTCACCCACCTCCAAGCTATGTCTCTTCACCTGCTCCCCACCCTGGTCATTTCCCAACCTGCCCCAGTGAGTGGTCGCCCTGTATAACCCCAGCATGTCTTGTGACTGCCCCAAACTCTGCCTAGGCAAAGGTTTCCCTTCCACATTCACTTTCTGGATATTTTCCCTGGCTTCCTGGACCCGAGACTGGCTGCTGGTGGAGAGTCCCCCAAGTGCAGGCCTTGGGCTCCCCCTGATCCTGGGTAGGGAACCTATCTTCTAGTTCTGATTTTCTCCAACTCTGTCATTCCTCTGGCTGCCCAAATGCTGCTCATGACAATCATTTTTCTCAATGGCCTCATCCCAGTTTTCTTGGGGAACCAAATCTGGTCTCCAAAAATGTGTGGTGAGTTTAAACAAATACTCAAGGGGGCATTGCAATAATGTCCACCAGATAGAGCTCCCCGGGGATTGGTGACGACTCAGAGTAGATGAGAATGCGGTTTCTACCATCATTCTTTTAAGTGCATAAGTACCTCTGTGAGTGGGAAAAGAATCCCAGCTGTTGATTTTATTTCTCCCTCAACTCAAGTTGGAGACATCTTGCCTCTAAATCATGAAGACGCAAATTACCATGGCCATTTTGTGGGTTTTCCTATTATAAAAGCCACTTGTTTTCATGGTGGTTCAACATTATGCTGGTTTGAAGTTTTAGGTAAAAAAAAAAAAAAAAAAAAAAAAACTCGATAAACTTAGCATCCTTTGTACGCAAGTGGGATTTGGTCAAGCTTGAAGACATCCATTTTTTTCTTTTCTCCCTGAATTTCATTGTCCTCCTGTCCAAATAGCTCCTTTCACTTTTAGCCAGGAAGATGATGGTGATGTGATGTCACCTGGTTTTCAGGCCCCACGTGGCTGGGACAGTGTCCAAAAGAGGACAGTGAGAGTAGGGCAGACCGTGGTCAGTGTCATCAGGGTGAACAGAGAGGAAAACGTTCATTTTCTGGTCCCACATCTGTGGAATTTTACTATGACTGTCCTGCTCCCCACTTGCCCTGTCCCCTGGACCTACTCTGCAGAACACTCTTTGGGCTGAGGTTTCTTAACTCATCCAGTCCCAGCTCCTTCCCTTGTCTGTGTAGGAATTATACAAACCCTTAACTGACCCAAATTGATTACCAAAACTTTGTAAAAGTCTTTGTGAAACTTGCTTTGCCACCATTCGTATGACTTGATACTTGGTTGTTTCATCTATTAATAGTTCCTTTTCCAGGAGAGAGCTAGGACTGGTGAAAGAAAGAGAGCTAAGACTTAACTTTTGCTTATTTGGGTGGTTCCAATAAGTCTGCAAAGGAGCCCTCACCACCTGTGACTACCCCTTATACTAACTTAGTCTTCATCATCAAGAACACAGGCAAAGCTTTGCAAGTTGATCAGATTCTCTCCATGTCCATGTTTCTCAGGTTAGTCAGGTTAATAGTATAAATCTATTATATGGACTTTTTTTAAAAAAGGAATCCTATGGGATTTAACCCCTGGTGGTGCAGGGGTTAAAGACACAGCACTATTAAGCTACCACCAGCCACTGCAGCCTGAGTTCGATCCCCGGCCAGGGAGCTGACCCACATGGCGCAGCAGACCTCTCCTGTCTTGCCTGATGCTCCCCTCAGCAGCGTATTTCAGTAGATCTGCTTGTTCTGCTCCCTGCTCTGTCTCTGGTGAATCCTCTCACCACCCCCTACCTCTGGCCTACACCCCAGTTCTTGTGTGCATAAAATAAATAAATCTTTAAAAAATAAAATTAAATTGAAAAGCAATCCTATGGAATTTTCAGATTTATTGTTAGAAGTTCTGCATTTCTCTGTGATTCAGAAGCCCACAGCTATTTGTGGTTTTGCTGGGACACCAATGTGATTTAACATCATGGTGAGGCGTGTATTGGGAACAAATCACTAGGTTTAATGCATCTTCGTCCTGGAACTGTCTCCTCCTAGCACTTGCACTACAAAGTAAATCTTTTGAAATGATGAGACAAGAATATAGAAATGTTTGAAAAATGACCACCACGTAAAAGCCAGATGTTTTGTAAAAGTCGAAGAGGCAGTTAGATTGGGGTGGACACAGGAAATGCTTCACTCCCGATAGAAGTGTGACTCGGGAAGACACCAGCAGCCTGTGCAAATTTTCCACTTTCTTGAGTTGGGGAATTCTGGAAGAATCAAATGTGCCATCCCATGAGGATATCAAGCACCAATTGCAGAATAATAAATAGCTTTTTGAGAATAAAGTTAGATAGAAATGCCTAAATTTTAAAAAAGAGCCTGCACACTTTGGTGCTTTCTTACAAAATGAAACACACTCTTAACATGCTTTCCTGAAGTCAAGTTCCTGACATACTCAGCGGAGTTGAAACTTTATGTCCACACACAGTGTTTCTAGGAGATTCATTCATCGTCGCCCAAATTTGGAAGCAACTGAGATGTCCTTCTGTGGGTGAACCAGCCTGTGGTCCCTCTAGACAGTGGAATTTTCTTCAGCAATGAAGAGAAATGAGCAATGAAGCCATGGAGACACTTGGAGAAACCTTATGTGCTGGTCACACAGTGAAAGCAGCCCATCTGAGGAGGCTACACAATGTGTGATTTCAACTCCATGACATTCCGGAAAAGGAAGGAAAAAAACCTATGGAGCTGGCAAACAGAGCAGTGGCTGCCAGGGGTGAGCGGGGGTGAAGGGTGAATAGCTGGGCCCAGAGGGGTTTTAGGGCAGAGAAACTATTCGGTATGACCATCTAACGATGGACACAGCTCCTTGCGTATTTGACCGAACCTATGGAATGCATAGCACCAAGAGGGAACCCTAATGTAAACTGTACTTTGGGCAAAATGACGTGTCTGTGCAGACTCATCAGTCAGAACAAACACGCCATGCTGCTGGAGACGCTGCTCATAGGGGAGGCCATATATAGGGGAGAGGGCATATGGGAACTCTGGACTTTCTGTTCAATTTTAATAGGAACCTAAGCTTGTTCTCTAAAAAATAAAGCTTAGTACTTATTTGTAAGTCTGCAGAATGCCACGCGTTCGTGCCTCAGTTGCCCTTTGGGGTAACTGCTACCCCATGAGAAAAACAGCCCACTTAACTTGACACTCGAGGCTTGGTTCAAAGTGCCTGCTCCCCTGTGTGCCCGGGAGGGAGGCCTGAGCCTTGGTATCTCAGGGCTTGGAGAGCACAAAGTGAAGTGAGGACCTTCCCTGGCCAGCCTGGGGCTCACCTCTGGGCAGGGGGTCCAGGAGGAAGAAGGGAGTCCCAGCACCGAGGCTCTTCCTGCCTTCCTGAGCCTTGCAGGGGACTTTCTGGGAAAGCTGGTGTGATAGGCAGCAAGAGGCTGGGCATTGGAAGGTCCACCTCTGGCCTCTCTTGATTCTTAGCATAAAGCAGCACCTCCACCCAGACACACGCTGATGTGGACAAGACCAAGTGCACAAATGCAAGATCAAAAAGGTGGCATTAGGTTGATGGGCATAAGGGAGACACGCAAGCCGGCTCCCCCTTGCACGGGTATGTGAACATGGCAGGTTCTGAGCTCCTCTCTGTTGCAGAGACACACACAGAGGATAAGGCAGCTTGCCCCTTGGAAGGAGGAGCAGTAGCTGCTGATAAACATGTTCTCTCATAGCCTGGGGCGCTGATTGTTCTGACACAGTTCCCCTGGGACAGCAACAGCCCGCCCTCCCCATCACTGGACTGCCTGGTGGAGCTCTGCCTGGTTCAAAGCTCTGGGTCTGGGTTCTGGTGACCCCACGTGAGTGCTGATCTCCACCCGCCTGCGGGCGCCTTCTGGTCTCATGTCTTCGGTGCCCAAGGCCCCTGTCACCTAACGCTGCCAGGTGATGACATGCACTTCCCCACTGGAGGCCTTGGGGGGCAAGAGGTGCAGTGGGGCTGCTGGAGGAGTCAGCCACTGCTGGGCCAGAGGTGTTTGTTGCTCTCTGGCCCTGACAGCCTTGCCCTGCTGACGCGGAGCCATGCGGTCCCTGTTGCACAAGCACAAGCACTGCTGAGAGCTTGGGGTGGGGAGGCCTTTGCAGCAGCTGCCCCTCCTGCCTGGGGCTGCAAGGGGCAGGGCGGGGGTCTGCTAAGTGGAAACAGTCCATTTGCATGGTGGCAGATGAGTTCGACTGCTTGTGGGTAAAAGAGCCCCACAAAGGGTTCAGAGCAAGCCAAAATTAACCCAAATAACACCTTTTAAGTTAGACAGAGCTGAAAAACTCTTTTGAAAGACTTCTGGTACTAATAGACAGCTTCAAAAAAGCAACCTAGAAACTCCTCTGTTGAGTTAAGAAGCATTGAGTTAAGAGGCACCCAGTGCTCCGATTCTTTTAAAATTCACTGTTTTTGAACATAATTGAATGATGTGCTTTTCAAATTATTTCACTGAACTGGATTGTGGTTGTGAGGGAACAGTGATTGCCAAGACCTTCAAGGCGGACTCCTGGGATTGGGGGGACCTCGCCTCCCAGGGCCAAGAGACCAGGCAGGTGTGATTCATTAAGGGTTGGAGCTGGGGAAAGGACCCGTTCTTCCTGGGGGGTCTGCTGTCATGACAAAGGTCCCATGAGTTGGGGGCTGGGGGGGTCAGAGGTGGGGTCTGGGGGTTTTGAGTCTGCAAAGATGCGTGACAGAGGCCAAGGTTGGAAGGCTGCACGGGCTCCTCCCTCCCCCACCCTCCCTGCTGCTCTTTCTTCCTTTTTCCCAAATAAACTAGAAATAGATACACCCCCCACCCCCAAAGTTAACATTTGTTCACTCTAAACTGTGGGAATATGGACATTTTAAGTTACTCCTTTATTTTACTATAACTGTTAGGCCTCAGCAGGCAGAAACCCACCCAGACAAAAACCTCAGTATTTATACAATAAAATCATAAGCTATAAGACATGAGTAAGGGAAGTAAAGGGAGTCGTGAACCAACGCCGGACAGGACTACGCTGCCTGGCGGGCTTCCAGAGAGTGGGCAGCCTCCTGTCCCCCACCCTCACCCCGCAGCACACTGCTTAGGGTTGGCGGCACCTGCTGGCTTTTGGATCACAAGGAACCAGCGTGATCATTTGGTGCTGAATTGCCTGTTGTTTTCACTCCCTTATCAATGGCCTCCAGTCTCTTAAAATGCCGTGATAGGGGTATCATCTTCCTGTTGCAGTAACTGACTCCACTGACCTGAAGCAAGTAGGTCCATTTTTCAGCAGCTCAAACTATTAGGGGAAATTCTTCTTTCTATTTGAGGTCAGCTCTATGCACCCCCAGTTCCATGATGGAGCCACAGAGAGGTGCCCAGGGCTTTAAACAGCCATGTGAGGACAGCGACCCTGTCCCTAAGTTTACATCTGCAAATAGAAAGGTGCTTTACATAAATGCAAACGAGTATCTCCTGGGGCAGAACACAAAAAGGGGCCTGAGATCCAGCTTTTAAAATTCTCTTTGATAACCCGGAAGAGACTAACCTGAACACAGACAGCCCAGCCGCTCTCACCTAGTGGGTTTTTCTCTGGGCTTGGAGGCAAGAGTCCTCCCTGGGCGGGAGAAGTACATAATTGATGAGCAACCCTTATCAGACTTGAAAGGGCAAAGACACAAAGAGGAACCGGATGCCTGCCTGAGAAGCGATACTTCAGCAGCAGAAAAGGAAGCCACATGATCTCCTTATTAATGCCATTGAATATTTTATGAGAGTAACAATGCCTTGTCAATCTCAATGCCAGTGGGGGCTAATAAAGAGATCCAAAAGCTGACTCGGATGGTTTATCTAAAAAGACCTCTCAAAGTTGATCTTAAAGACCTCTGGAGACATGTCCCCCACGGGGGCTCTTTAAGGGTTGGTTTCTTCATCACCTGCCTCAAAAGTGACCAGTGGGCAAGAAACTGCTGTTGGCGCTCGTCGGAGAGGCTATGGGTTGATGGCCGGGTTATCTGGGGTGTTATGATGGGGTAAGATGGAAACGGGAAGGGAGGAAACCAAAGCTGAGTTCCCATTGCTAGTCGTGAAACGGGGGATTCGAACTCCGCTTCCCGGAACTCAAAATATACTTAATTTTGTTTGGTTTTCTTTGAAACCTCATCACCCTCACATAGACCGTGAAGCTGTTAGGGGGAAAAGGCTGTCCTAAAGCTAATTCCATGCAGGCTTTGTGGACTCCACCCCCACCCCAGGCCAAAGCCAAAGACACCGGGAACTCCACATCCCATCCCCACCCAAGGGAAGGTGGCTGGGGCCTGAGGGTGGGGTTAAGCAGCCAGGTTGATATAAAGGCAGACACATGGGCTTTGGGGGGGGTCCCCCATTTTGGCTCTCCACCAGCTAGCAGCGTTCGGCCAGCTCTGAGAGTGCTTTTTGGGTTTCCAGGTGGGCGGATCGGGTAGGACGCATTAAAGACTTTATTTTCCTATTTTCTCCCTGAGTTGTCCATTTTCCTTCTTTCCTTTTCCCTTGTAAATAAACCTTTTATGAACCTTTTGTGTGTGCCTGTAGTGGAGTATTCATAAGTCCCTTGTAAGCGTGCGGGTGAGGACCCACAGCCAGGAACCCGTTCAATATCGGGGCTGCCCTATAACAAAGCCATCACTAGCAATTCTGAAAAGAGCGAATGACGGTGTCAACCGACCAAAACAGAGGACTGTCGCTAGGCCTCGGGGCACATCCCGCGGACTAGCCGCGCAGCTCTGCAGTCAGGCCCCGAGAAACGCAGAAGTGTGCTCTAGTCCAGGTAATGGCTGTCTTTGTCATCCATGATGAAATGACTTCCTCGCACTTTAGCTCTCCGTGAAATGACGTTTTATACCATTTCTTTTTTTAAACTGTGCTTTAGAAAGCATTTCAATCTGACTCCAAAGGTTTTTGTGGGTGATCTGAGCTAAGAGAGGGGGTGTAAGCATCCTTTCACCTTCTCCTCAGAAACCCTGTCCTCATGGGTCTATCTCTGGAGAATGTTCTTCTCAAAACCCCACCCCCGGTCTCCGGATCCATCTTACCTCAAACTCACTTCTAATATGGCTTCCAGTAGCTGCCTTCCTTCCTGGTCTCCTTATCACATTCCCTCTGTCCTTCCTTTCAGCTGTGAGTCCATTTTCTAATCTTTATAATCTAATCTTCAATCGGTAGTTCCCAGACAGTGCCCTACATTTGGGGGCTGTGACCCCCTCGAATAGAAAACAGTTATTTCACAACCTTTCCCTCACCACCGCCACCCCCCAACTGCTGTGTGTTTATTTGTTTTTGACGAGAGTGAATTAACAGTTTTGTTTGGAGGATTTCACAACACTCCTTGACATTTTTGGAGACACCATGCAGAAAGATTGAAGTGACAATGGAAACCGAGGGGCCAGGCAACATCTCAGGAGCTTGTGGGGCTTTCTGTTTAGTTGTGCAAACTCAGTCCAGGGGGATAGAGACACGAGTGCTGCAAGGAAGCATTTTGCTGTTTGCCAAAAAGCAGTGGTGTTGAAGACTTGAGAGACCACAGAGTTACATTTCTCCACTAGGCACTGGGAAATATGTAACGGGAAAGTGTATCACCATTTGCAACACCTGGGCCCACCATAGCCAGAGGAAAAGAGGTTCTAACCCAGTCACTCATATTCAGGGAATTAACTCGTTGTGAGTGTTTGTTTTTCTGGGCCTTTCTGCTCTCTTTTGATTCAGCCACATAACAGCTGACATTAAGGGGGACTGATTGCCTGGTACCTTCGTCTGTTATCCCTTGCATGGTTCAGATTTAGGAGGGAAGAAGGCAAGCAGGAAGGTTCCAGATTGGGGTTGCCATGGGCTTAAATTTAGAAGCATCCTTTAGCATTTCAGGTACATGAGGATCAGCTGGTTTTTCAAGCTTCCTGGATCTGAAACTTGCTTGAGAAGTTTGCTCTCCAGCACTCAAACCTCAATCATTATAAAAACGTACTGGAAATGTTTTCAATATTTTCAAGCTGAAAATATGCCCATGTATTTTAAACAACCCCAAAGGGATGAAGAATAGGGGACTAGCAGTGCTGGGTAAGCCTGTGTGACGGCCCCGGGTGGGAGCATGCCAGTATCAAATTATTGGATGGTATTTCTGAGCAAGAATCAAATATTTTAGTCCTCCAGCATTTGTGGAAATTATTTTAACAGGGAGCTGTGGTGGCACTAAGACAATGATTTATTTTCTCCAATTCCAAATTAAGAATTATATGGTCCCATGTTTACCTTCTAGTGAAAAACGTAACTTTTTACGTGACCTAAGAGAGCCGACACAGAGTTCTTATTTTTAAATAGCAGAAGGTCTTGAAGACCCGGAGAATTACTTACTAGATCAGTGGGCTCCATCCCTAAATGGTTTCCTTAACTGATTATATAAATTGTAAGCCAGAAGGAGACACTAGGAGAAGAACAGAGGGTTTGTTTGGAGAGGACCACAAATAATTACAAGTGATGGGGACAGAGAAGAAAATAAGACTTGTTGATTGGAAACATCAGGATGTGCTGGCATTGATTTTGCTGCACAAGACGAAATTTGTTTTCAAAATTTCTTCCAACAGATGCATAGCATGGGGAGCGGAGGATTAAATCCTATCCCAGGTTCGAATTTAAGTTTGGAAGTGAAATTAAAGAAGGGACGCCTCATTTCACAGAAGCCAAGCAATTTTCTGACTGTTTTTTACATAAGGCAGCTCAGAGAGAGCCGGCTCGACTGTCCTGTCTCTGAGGCTCAGAGAAATATCCCCTTGGTTTCGAGTTCTAGTTTTAACTGACCAACGCCTTCTGGTATCTTCCCCTGTCAATCTTTGCATGGCCTGTTACAATCTGGTCCTAATTGCTCATCCCTGATAATAAATAAATAAATAAATAAATAAATAAATAAATAAATAAATAAATAAATGAAAACAATAGTTTCTATAAAGTCCTTGCTTGTTATATGACCGCAGAATATGAAGCTTATGCTCTGCTCTGTGACACGGCAGCTGCTCATTCTCCTTCGGGGCCTTCGTAACTGGCATAAATACAAAAGTCAGATGAATATTTTATTTCTCTTTTAAATCAAGAGTTGGTTCTCATCATCAAGTTTGTGCCCCTACCACATCCCAACTCATTCTCAGCCCGGCCTGGACCCACTTGGAAGACTCTAGAAGGCAGGTACCGTGTTTGGGCTAACCAGTGCACCCCCTTTGGGAAGAGTACCCCAACCATGCCTGGCACAGCCTTCAACTCAACGTGTAGTTTCACAGCGGGTAAGCCCTCCTGGATTCTCTCTGCCTCTCCCTGCCTTCCCGCTGAAAGAAGACAAGGCCTCTTCTCTCAAGGATGACCTCCCGCCCACCTTGTTCTCTCCTCTAGAATGTGGTCTGTCCTTCCTCAGTTTGCTCCCGAGAGCCATTAATTTCTTTCTCTTGCTCTCGGCATCAACACCCTGGCCCCAGTTCTAGTTCTTGCCTTTCCCTTCCCCCCTCCACACCAAAAGTTGAAAACTTGCCTTTCTCAGAAGCAGGAGATCTCACAAAGACAAAAGCAGGAGTTCGTTCATGGAAGACATGACTTTGGGCAATGACTTTGAAGGGTTCTTAAGCTGTTTTGGTATTAGTTGCCAACATTTTTTTAAAAAGAGGGATTTCAGACAAAAACTCGTTAGGTGCTCAGAGCTTATTGTGACTCTCGTCCTAGAGCATCACATCAGAACCTATCTCCCCGTGTTACTGAAGATTCACCTGGAGTCTAAACTCGTGCACAGCATTCTTTGTGTGACTGTGTCGTCGTCTAGGGAATCACCTGCTGTGCGATATTGGGGTTGCTCGGTTTTCCCCTGTTATCCATGACATGGCTATGAACGTCTGTCCTTGCCTGTACAGTTCTCACCTGTCCATGAATATTTCCTTGATAAATGTCTAGAAACGGAACTGCCAAGTCCAAGGCACAATAGTTACATGCCTCTTGCTACTTATTTGACACATACCCACTCATAGCATATAAGAGGCCTTATTTCAGCAAAACCACACCAACTGGAATGTATTTCTTTATGGTTTGGCAAGTCCACAGTGGCCACACTTGGCTAAGTGCCAATAGACACTTAGCAAAATTTGGGGGAGAAGAGAAGAAATCTCCGAGAGAGCGAAACAGCTCCTTTACAGAGGAGGAGAATGAGACTAGAAAAGTCGGCGATCAGCCGGCGTCTCGTGGACACTGGACTTCGCCATCACCAGCCTGGCCACCACAGCTCTGGTCAGGGCTGAGTAACGCATGAACAGGCGACCTAGGCTCACTTGATGGCCTCCTGCCCTTCTGCTTCAAAGCACTGTATTTCGGCAGCTGCCCGCTGGTCATGATGGATCACGATGACTAGGGGCTTCCTGGGACAGCACCTTCTCTTTGGTTTTCCACGCTGATTCTGAATTTGGTCAAACATGCTGAAAATGAGCCTGTCTGAGGCTCAGAGGGGACCAGGTGGGCTGTGAGCGGGTCCTCCCGAGGAGGAAACATTCAGAGTGTCTCCTTCACCTCCAGGTGCGTGGCAAGGCAGCTCCTGAAGTCCAGAGAAGCCTTTCTCCAGACACGCCAAGGACTTTGGCTCCTCCTGCCTGCCTGTGGCTTCGGCTCCCACACCGCTCCCCGCACCTGGGGGTCCGTCTTCTCCCCGACTTCCTTGTCTTAGCTTTTGTCCTACTGCTCATGCCTACTTTACCGTCTCTACTTTTCCTTCTAGCCTTACATCGGTGGCACACATCTCAGATCATTATTTTAGCTGCTTAAATAACTGATTTTCTTTTCTGTTTCAAGCTCTTATTTTGCCAGTTGGAAAATGAAATGCGTGTGAAGTCGGGGTCCTCTCCGCTCCTTCACTGCCCTCTGCCCCTCTTCCCCTGGGGTTCTTATTCCCTCCCGGGGAGAGGGCTGGCCCCTGGCTACCACTCATCATCCCCCAGGCGCACTGGCACAGCCGGGGGCTTCCGTCACTCCTGTCAGGGTCCTGTCCCCAGCAGTGGACATCACCGAGCCCTCCTGGGTCCTCTGAGCTCTTGTCAGAGCCGGTTCATGCTCCGTCACTTCTGCGCTGCTCCGGGGCCCATGGAGACTCCTAGCTGCTGTCAGCATGGGCGGGGGCAGGGAAACTGACATCTTCCTGGTGACCAGCACCAAGCTTTTATTTCTGCAGCTCATGCTTGGTGTGGCGCCCCCTCCCAGGCCCGCGCCCTCCCAGGCTCGCCCCTGCCCAGGCTCGCCCCCGCCCAGGGATCCTCACGGGAAGTAAAGCGCAGCATCTGCTCCCTCATGGGTTCCCGTGCCTCTTGGACACTCCGTCATGCCCACCGCCCACTTCCACCCCCCAGGCCCCATCCCCTCCCCCACATGCACACACATCAGGGCTAGATCTGATGTAAAAGCATGGAAATGCCTCCGTTTATAGAATAGAGAAGTAGCTGGTGAGCAGAAAAGAATGTCTGGAACTAGAACACTGCTTTGAACACAGAGCATGTCTGGGGGCCCGGTGATCTGCTACCCCGGGACCCTCTGAAACCCTCCCTCGGCCTGCTCGGAGCGGTGCTCCCCTCGGCAGCTCCCCCACATGACGGTGCCAGGACCGGGATGAGGTCAAAGCAGAAATCCACTTCTACCTCTCTTCCTGCATCATCCTCCCCACAGAGTAAGAAAACACCCCACGGCCACCCTCTTCGCTCCCCAAGTTCTGCCCCATCACCCCCCAGCCCTTCCGTCCCCGCCCTGTACCTCAGAGGGGCCTTCCCCGAGCCCTGGGGCTCTGACTGTCACCCCTCACATCTCACAGCGCGGCACATGCTGGATGTTACTCTGTGAGATGCTGACGGGTTGTGCCTCCCCAGGGGCAGGGATTCTGCCTCTTTCACACCTGCATCCCAGGGCCTGGCGCAGCGCTGGGCACCGCTGCTGACTCATCACATAGGGCTTTGTCAGATGAATTCTGTTCACCAGGTTTGCGCCTCCGCAGCAGGAGTTGTGTCTTCCTCCTCTACAAACACCAGCGCCTGACAAACGCCGGCGCGAAGGGTGCGTCCGTGGTGGCGATGGGAGGTGGCGCGGGGGCATCCTGGAATGGACAAGGTGTTTTAAGTTGTGGCCGCGCTGGCACAACAGCCCATGAATAAGCACGCAGGCGGGCGCTCTCTGGCGCCTTCACCTAGTTGTCTTTTTCCAGCTAAACCTGATCTCGTGGCTGATTTCAAACTGTATGCCATCGTGGTCAGAAAAGATGCTTGGTATCATGTCAGTCTTCCTAGATTGCAGATTTGCTTCACAACCTGACATATGGCCCTTCCTTGGGCATGTTCTGGTGCCTTTGGGTGGAATGTTCCTCGTACATCAATTGACTCCATTTGA
This sequence comes from Talpa europaea, assembly GCF_964194135.1. Lineage (NCBI taxonomy): Eukaryota > Metazoa > Chordata > Mammalia > Eulipotyphla > Talpidae > Talpa > Talpa europaea. The sequence goes on from NC_140070.1 coordinate 141,000,670, forward strand.
TCTTAGTTTTCATTTAAGGCCTGGGGCCTTTGGTATTTACTGGGGAATCACCCCACGCATGTCTGAAACTGACCAGTCAAATAGCAAGCGCGCATGGAGGACCTAATGTAACTAGCTCTGGGCTTGGGGAACTGGAGCGTGGGGCGTGGGGAGGAAACGAAGTTGTTTCAGGAGCGTGCTTGTCTCCCGAGGACTTTACAGACTATTTGGGAAGTCAAGACACGCAAACCCCAAATAACAAGAGGGCCAGGGCTTGGTTACATAGCAAAGACCCAAAAAAGAGGGTCTAGTAGCTAAAGAATTAGGAGATGAGGCATTCCTGGAGGAATTAATGCAAGCTCCACAGACGTGATGGGGCTTGGGCCCGGCGTATGTGTGTAGCCGAGGTAACCTGAGAACACCCTTGTGGCTTCCCAGGGGCTGGCTCTAGAGCGGCAATGCTCACCCCATGTGTGCTAAATCAAACACCCCACTTTTTAATCCCATAAGCCTATTGATATTGTTCTTCTTCAAATACCACCTGCTCAACCAATAACATAAAATTAGGAATTTATAGTTTTTAATTCCCTGATACTGAAACATTGATGACAAACTTCTTTAATCAAATTTTCCTAATCATTCAGTTGACATCACAAGGCTGTTACGTGGGACTCTTTAACATGCTTTTAAAAATTTGATTATCACACGATAATGAGGCTTTATTGCAAGTATACTTAAAACAATGATGAAAGCTCTAGTATCAGGGACCTACCTTTTTCCTTTATTTTTCTACTTTTTTTTTTTAAAGATTTGTTTATTTATTTATACAAGAACCGGGGCACAGGCCAGATGTGCGGGAGGGTAAGAGGATTCACCAGAGACAGAGTGGGGAGCAGAACAGGCAGACTGACGAAATCCACTGCTGAGGGGAGCAGCGGGCGAGACAGGAGAGGTCTGCCGCGCCATGTGGGACCCTTGCTGGTCGGCCGGTATTGAACCGGTGCTGCAGAGGCTGCGGACAGCTTCACAGTGCCACGCTCAACCCCCTGCGCCACCAGGGGAGGCCCTATTTTTCTACCTATTTTTATTTTTATCAGGAAAGATGCTTGACATAATTTCGTTCTTCCCAGGAGTGTGATTAATTTATCAGACCCAAAGTCAAGTGTATCCAGTATAGCAAGACCACACGTTCCAGGTGGAATGCTCATGACATTCCAGGTGACTCTGCTCATGAACCAGCGTGTGGTTTTGATGGTCAGGGAGTTGGTTTTGAACTTCCAAGTCTTGTACCTTCTAACTGAATTTGATGTATGTGTTTAACTATCTTCTCTTCACCCTTCTCATTCACTCTACCTTTCCCTACACTATGCTTTCCGCCCTGGGGGCCCGGTCTTCACGACCTCAGGGAGGGGTCTTGAGGGCTCTGCCTTTTGGTTGGCTTCAGTTATTGGGGTGCCTAGTATGCTAGCAGAAGTACAGTTGGGAGGCACTGTGGTCTGACCTATAAAGTAGTCATGGCCTCTGGCCACCGTAGCTGGATCACAGAACCCCCAAATTTAAAAAACACCAAATGTAGGTTGTGTCTCTCACAGCTACTCTCAAGGTGGCCTGCTCTGCCTGACCTCACATTCCATGTTCTGGATCTCTCCTCTTGTCTGGTCAGGGGATAGAGTGGTCATGACAGTATCAACCTGCTGGTTCTGGGGCTTTGCTCAGCTTTGCAATGACCTGCTCCTTGAGGGGCGCCATTTTACCACACCACCATGTCCTAGGGGGGACCTGACTGTGGCTTCGGTAGAGAGAGACTCTGGCAGACTGTGCTTGGTGGCTCTGGTTGCCCCAGAGGGCTCAGTCTGCCCGGCCAGAGGGCACTCAAGGCAGTGCACGGACTTTGCAAGATAATGTCCAGTGTGGTCATTATGGCCCAGATGACTGACCTTAACAACTGGCTTGTCCGTCAGCGGTGAGGGGACTTTCCAGCAAGGGGAAAGACATCCGAGATGGCAGGCTTGTTTTGTGGACCAAGATAATCTCACGTGAGCATTATATCTTCCAGGGCTGCCTTGGACCACTAACAGCACACATCAGGGGAGGCTAAATCCAAGGCCTTTGGGTCCCAGCAGCTGTCGCTGTGGCCAACGCCCTGCCAGCCTTGCTCTCTCTTGCTGAATTGGCACAGTCGCCACCGTTGCCCGGATTCAGCTCTCCTAGGTGAGCGGGCGACTTGTGGGCTGTGTCTGCGTAGGCGCACTGGAGGACTGTGCAGATAATTCCAGCAGCCCCTTGGCTTTGCTTCAACCCCACAATCACCTGGAAAGCCTGTTTCTCAGAGCATCTCCACCGGCACATTCAGACGAAAACAATTTTGTTTTCTGGATGATCGCCTCTCTGGACCGTGTGACTGCGGTCCCCGTGGAAAAGTGATACTCATCCTGCCCTGGCCCGTGGGATCGATAAACAAGGCCTTGTGATTAGAACCGGTAATAGCTCCAAGTGCTCGTGGCAAAGAATAAAGGAGGAAACCCCCCAGGGCTGTTTTCTCTCCAGCTCAGCTCCCCTCTCTCTCTGTGGCCAGGATTCACGAGAGGCCTAGCCAGCTGGCCTGGAGATAGGCCCCGCCTCTCCCTCTTGTGCTTTTGGGGTGATAGTTACCAGCACAAAGGTGAGTCTGCCCTGGAGCGCGTGTAAGCAGCTCGGGAGCCCCTCTCGCCTGCCTCTGATCAATGAGAACCCCGAGTCGGTGTTGGTGACAGGTGAAGGCCACCTTCTGCAAACCAGCTCGGTGCCGGGCACCATTAGGACATGTGGACAGCTTTATTGCTGGTGTTGACCTCAAACAAAAGCAGTCAGTGTTTCCAGCAGCAAAATGGATTTATTCAGAGACAAACAGCAGGAAAGAGGGCAGATTCTGCACTTCCTGCAGTTCCCTGAATCTGAAGCTATCAGCCCCCTTAATAACCTCTGGAGGGGCCTCCCTGGTGGTGCAAGGGGTTAAGTTTCAACACTGTCAAGCCTTTGGCAGCCACTACAGCATAATTTCGATCCCCAGTCAGGGAGCTGACCCACGTGGTGTAGCAGTCCTCTCCTGTCTCGCCTGCTGTTCCCCTCAGTAGATCCGTCTGTTCTGCTCCCCACTCTGTGGTGAATCCTCTCACCCCCGCACCTCTGGCCTATGCCCCAGCTGTTGTATGCATAAATAAATAAAAACAAATCTCTGATAATAATAATTTAAAAAAACCCTCTGGAGGACCTGCCTCTCAGAATCCAGCCCCTCCTGGAAGAGGGTGGAGCGTCACTTCCCATGGGAAATGCAAGGCATGATGGCCTGTGCAGTTTGCTGATTTACACATGTCTGGGGAGTCTCTAGCCTCCCCACCTCATTTAGATGGAGTTTCTGTGCATTATTGTTCATAGTGGTGTGATTTCAAGGGTACAAGGAAGGACACTGAGCCTTACATGGTGGCTGGAATTTTGCTGTTTGAGATGCATTTCTTTAGCTCTGAAAGTGTTTTCCATCTTTAAGAGTCGCCTACTGAAGCCTTAAGAGTGGAACAGTTCCTTAGACCCGCATGAGTGAAAATGAAAGCAAGTGCTCACTCAGTGATTATGTTGTGCTGCTTGTTTCTCACAACCTCCTTCAGAAGGAGCTACTGCTATCACCCCCACTTTATAGATGTGGAGTGCGAGGCACAGAGAGGTTTGGTAACTTGCCCCAAACCACACAGCAAATAAGTGGAGGGGCCAGGACTGAACACAGGCAGTCCACTCAGAGTATGGCATAACTTAGGGACAAAGTTGGCCCCTCCAGTGGTGACAACTGAGTAGAAATGAGTGCAGCACAGCTGGCTTTGGGGGTAAGGGATTAAGTGGGGATGGAGCCAAATCCAGGCGGCAGGGTAAGAGGCCAGGGACCGTGATTGTCAAGGTCTTCTCTACACTGCTCGGGGCAATCCGGTCTGGCATTGTCCCGGGTGGGATAGTCTTTCCTGATCCAAAGGACACACCATCGAGTGGACACAGACAACAAGAGAGCGACACCTCCCTGAGGTGGGATGTATCAGTGGGGCCCGATGCCTTGCAGTGGTGTTCTGGCTCTGCTCCTCGTGCAAAGAAAAGCCCTGGGCGAGTCCAGTTTGACTTGTCTGAACTTAGTTTCCTCATCTGTGAAATGGGCACGAGAACGGCAACAGCGCCAAATCCCTGAGTTGTAATGACCAGGCTCACCTTCGTCTCTCAGTGGTGCTCGTCAGCTCCGTGGGCTAAGCATGGCGGGCTTCGGGCTCTTGGAGGAAATGGGAGATGGAAGATGCGTGTTGCACATTGGGGTAGGGTGCCGAGAGGAGGAAGGTTGTGGATCAGAGAGAGAGAAATGATGCCTCCCACGGCAGGCAGTTGGCTGCCAGGTGCCCGTAGGAAAGGTTCTCCGCCAGGCTAGCCACTCATCTTCCTAGGCATGGTTGTGGGCTACTCCTGCCATGGGAGCAGGCCAGAGTGGGAGCTTGCCCAGGGATTTGGCCTTTGATTTGAGTACTGAGAACTTCATTAGGTAGAGAGGGGAGCAGGCAACCAGGCTTCAACATTCAGGGCCAAATACATGACTACAAGATGGTGGGTGAGGAAGACTTAGTGGTCAAGGACCATGGCCATGAAAATGTGATCTATTATCTACCTATCTGCCTATTAAGAGGATGATGTTCTATCACGAGAAAGAAGGAAATCCTGCCTTCTGTGACATCATGGCAGACCTTGAGGTGACATGCTAAATGAGAAAGTCAGACAAATACTGTATGATGTCGCGTGTATGTGGAACCCAAGAAAGCTGAACTTGTAAAAACCAAGAGTAAAATGGTGGTCACCAGGGAGGGACTGGAGGGAAGAGGTAGGGCAGCTGGGGAGGCTGGTTAAGGGTACAAAGGGTAGATAAACAAGTCCTAAAGATCTCATGCAAAGCATAGGGATTATAGTCAATAGCATTACATAATGAAGTTCAAAGTTGTTAGAAGACTAGATCTTAATTGTCCTCATCACCAAAAGATAATGATGATTATGTTATATGATAAAGATAAGTCTATCAGCTGGCGATATTGCAATATTCAAATACATCAAATAAGCACACTGTACACCTTGAACTTAATACAATGTTATGACAATTACATCTCAGTTCAAATTTCAAAGGTAAATTTAACTTAATTTAATAAAAAGAATTTTGCCATTTATGACAACATAGATGCAACTGAAGGGGGTGATACTAAGTGAAATAAATCAGAAGGAAAAAGATAAATGCCAGATGGTCTCACTCATATGTGGAATATAAAGAAACACAGCAAAGGGACAAAACTGAACGAAAACAAACCTTACAAGTCTGACTGCAGAACTGAGGGAGTCTGAAGGGTGTGCAACCAAGGTGGGAGGGGACCCCGTGGGTTGTAGTAGAGGGTTATGGGGCTTTTGTAGTGGGTGAGGTGCGGCAACATATATCTGGGGAGGTATGAATCTGTCACCCTAAAACCTATACAGCATTTTCGAACCAACATTACTGCAATGAAATAAATGTTAAACAACAATAGCAAAGACAGTGAGCTTTGGTATAAATGTCAACAACCCAGTTTTTATAACCATACATTTTCTGCAATCCTGGAGGTGGGTGAAGTTATCAGCCAGGAATGAGAGATTATATTAAAAGTTGGAAGACAGTAATGAAACGTCATACCATATGTTCATCTCCAGAGTCACAGTTTACTGGGTGTTTGTCATACTCCATCTCATTTAAGTGGAGGAGGAATCTGAAATAGCCCCGCGGTAAGCCTCAGGCAGGGTCTGAATGTGAATGTTTTTCCACAGAGAGATCTGTGGAAAAACCCAAGCAGAGAATCTGCAGCTACCAAGAACTGAGGGCCAAGAGGGTCTTTTCACTTGGAGGTTTTAAGGCCGAGAAATGGTATGTGGTCAGGATCGATGCCAGTGTTGGTTGAGAGAACTTGAGGGAGATTCTGATTTATCAGATGGGAGGTTAACATTCAGTGCGGTGATGTCCAGTCATTTTGAGGACAAGAGTGCTAAATGTGGATCAATGGCCAAGACTGGTGGTAAAGACTGCAACCCCATCATTACCTGAGGTTGCCATGTCCCCAAGAACCCTGCGCCCTCAAAGAAGGCTCAGTGTGTTTCTCTAGCATGTCATGAGGACAGGATCCCCAGTACTTGTAAAAAGGCATTTCTTTGGGGGGAGGAAGCAGATTAAAGCAAAATCATTCCTGATCAATTTGTTAGTTTGACATCGCATGGTGGATATAATTTATAACCTCTCAACAGAGCTCTGTCTTGTCAGTGGCTACTATGAAGCACCGATTCTCTGCAAAACTGGCGAGGACATAGTCATGAAGGGGGAATTGGGTTAGGGGCAACATGGTGGCCTGGAGAGGCGAAATCTCCACTCAAGTCTTTGCACTATATTAGTGGAGAAGGGATGACACTTGGTGAGGATCCAGAAGGAACATATAAACATGGATGGGTTTTTAGGAGTAATAACAGCGATGCTCACATTCATACTTCTTCAGTGTGTGTCTGCTCTGTGCCAGGCCAGCTCCAGGTGCCTGCATCGGGTATCCCAACCCTACTTTTCAGACGAGGAAATGAAGACTTGGCGAGGGCGCCAGAGTCTGTTCTTTCAACAGTGTATTCCATCGCTAGGACTACCTGACAAATGCCACAGATGGGGTGAGTTAAACACCAGAAGCCAGCTTTCTCGGTTCTGGAGCTGGAAGTCCAAGATCAAGGTGCTGGCAGGGTGGGTTTCTTCTGAGGCTCTGTCCTGGCCTGGTGGATGCCCACCTGCTTGCTGCACCCCCACAGGACCACCCCTCTGAGTATGAGAATCCTGGGTATTCTGCCTCCTAATGTCCTCTTCTTCTAGGGACCAAGTTAGACAGGATCCTCCCCTCTACCCAAGGCTTAACCATCGCCTTAATAACCTCTTCGAAGCCGTTATCACCAAATTAAGTTGTATTTGGAGGTCCTGGAACGGTTGGACATGTGAATTCTGGGAGACAGCCCAAAGTTGATAGCAGGTAGGATGAAGTAGTGGGGAAGATGGGATCCATGTGGTCTTGAGTCTATTAGAACCTCCTCTTGGAAGCAGGGAAGCTGTACCTTCATAATGCCAGGCCCTCCGGGGCAGACGGGGTGCATGTGGGAGGGTAAGGACTTCCATGAGAGCCCTGAGAGGGAGTGCCTGTCTCTGCCTCCTTTCTCCCTGACCTCCCCTCCTGCAAATGAAACCTTGTCTTTCTATGGATCAAAAATACTGGGTTCAGTCCCTTCACTCTGGGGTCTAAGACAGAGCACAGTGACAGACCCACCCACCCGCTCCCCACCCCAGGGCCAGGCCAGGGCCAGTGGAGACTGTTCCAAACCCAACATCATTCCACAGCACATAGTTGAGGTGGGGCATGTGGAATGGGGCTGAGGTTACTTGAATTCTTTTCGAGGCTGACATCTCTGCAACCCTAGGCACAAAACCCCTCTCTCTGCATTCAATTTGTAGCAAAGCAAACAATTTGTAGCAAGTAAACAGGGAGCCCTTTGTGCCCTTATTCTGTGGGCTGAGCTTCAAAAAGACCTTTTGTTCTAAAGGATATTTAAAAATTCTTCATTAACTATAAGAAGTTATTTTTGAAAACCCCTTCCCAGACACCAAATACCATGTATATGTAAAACAACACCCAAAACTCACAAAACTTATGAATAGCAGGGAATGGCCATTGGTGGCCTGTCTGGTCAGGTGAGGTTTATGGGATGGACGTTGGGGCATTGCCTTGCATGACTCCAGGGGGCATCCTCTCTCCTGAGGAAGCTGAGTCATTCGCTAATTGCAATGTTGGGGGTACTGCTGCAGAGCCGTAAAACCGAGGTACACCTGGGTCAGGCACCAAGAAAGAGGTGCTGCGAGCAGGGCTGAGGAGTCGGGGATGCTGCTGGCCCTGACAGAGGGCCTGGGGGGCCTGGCAGCGCCCTGTGCCATCCCAGCCAGCAGGCGCTGTGGCCGGGAGCAGAGTCGGCCGCCCCTTCAGAGATCTTTTTGGCCAAATGTTGATTTCATTGGAGGGGCTGAGAGGGCCCGGTGGAGGCTGCTCTTGAGACTTTTACCTGGAAGTCTCTCCGTAAGGGCAGCTCCCTCCCAGCGCGGGGAAGACCTGCTCTCCTGATCTCTGGCGAAGGCAGAGCTTACATCTGCATACCTTGAGCTCCTGGCTTTCCCAATGACCTCCCCCCTGGTGGGCCTCCGCCCTCCCTCTCCCGCACCCTGCAGCCTCTGTCTCCAACTGAGACCGTGTCTGAAGCCACAGGGCCGGTTCCTGTGTCTCTCCCCTGTCTGTAAGGGTCCACGTGTTGTTAAACTAAGGACATCCTTTCCCCCTAACAATGTTCGTGCTAAATTTCTTTTTGGCTTTTCTCTTTCTTCTGGGCCTCTCGATGCGTGTGTATTTGCCAGCCTAGGAGATGAGCAGGACAGGATGATTTTCCCTTGTGCCCGGACACTATCAAACCATGGATGTGACCCCCAAATGCTCCGGCAGGCAGTGCCGTAGAGTGATAGCTCCCGCCCTGTCACCCCCGCCCACCGGCCCTCAAGGTCGGCCTTCCAGGAGACAGGCTTGCTGTTCCTCAGAGGCGGAGCAACAGCCGGTGAGCAGGGAGAACCCCCGCATTGCTGTGAGCAGTTCTCACTACTTCTCGGGGGCTTAGCGAAGCCCCTTGCCTCCCTGCCATGGGCTCGCCAGGAGAGAAGGAGGGTAGAGTTGCCCGGCCGGTCCTTCCTGATGGAAGGGGGCCTGCAGGAAGTGAGGGGCTGTGCTGGGGGGCGTCCTTGTGGCTCTTGTCCCCTCGCTCTTGTCTGAGTCCTCAGTTTCCACAGTGAGGGCTGGGCCTGCATCTGGTGCCCCTTCTGCACACTCGTGCTGGACTGTGACCTGGAGCAGGGAGCCATAGCAGGTCCTTTCCTCTGAGCAGACTTTGGTAGGGACCAGGGGAGACCCTAAGCTGCCCTCAGAGGTGGTGGCGGAGGAAAGGAGGGTGGTATGGACCAGCAGGAAGGTGGGTTAAAGCCAGGGGATGCAGGGAAGAGCCACGACATTTGCATGGACACAATATTGCCTCCATCTGGCCTGGCTCAGCTGATCTGAACGATTTTGACATTCTCCAGAAGACCTCAGATGCTGACCAAAGACTTCTCCAGATGCTCAGAAGTTGTACTTCCAAACCTAATTCTTGGCTCTTCGAAAACCACAAGTAATTGATGACCCCCCCTGCCTGTTCCACATGCTACCCCTGCCAGCTCCTGGACAGATAGATTTTCCTGTTTGTAGACTCATTCACTCTGGTCCTCACAGGAATCTCAGGTTGGGCCAGTGCAGAGGCGGCGTGTGTGCCACCAGCGGGGCCACCCGGTCCTGATCAGCGCCTGGGAGAGGCCAGCGTCCGCTTTGCCATGAGTGGGCCCTTCACGAGGGCTTGGGAGCGCTCAGCCGCCTTTTGTTCTTTGCAAGGAGGTCTTGAGGACGCGCTTCTGGCTCAACATTTTCCACATGACTGATGGCATTCGAAGCTTTGTAATCTCAGAAAGCAAATTTGGGGGTTGGCTTTGTTTCTCATTGGTTCAGGTGGAATAATGAGGCACTTTCTGCCAGGAATGTCAGTGTGTGGTTGGCAAGTTGGCATTTTTCTATAAGGAGGAGGCAGGGGAGCCGATGGGTAAGGATCAGGATCCTTGGTGCCAACAGTCGAAAGGTCGCTTCAGTGCATCTCACTCTTAGCAAGCGAGACGGGGTGCATGGGCCGGCCAACAGAGAGAGTTCTCCTGGGGCCGGAGAGGCATCGCATGTTCTCCTAAGGCCACATGAGGGCCTGGGGCTGGGGTGCGGTGGGCTGCACTGGGATTCATCTTTCATTTCTGCAGCTGTGAGGACAGCTTGGCCTCTGCCAAAGCCTTTGTCCCATTTTTCATTTGCTTCATCGGGATATTTCCGGAACCAAATATATTCAAGTCGTCCTCAGCCTCGGGAGGTAATTGAATATCCAAATGTTGGTTCTTCCATTGTCTGATGACCAGAACCAGCTGAAACACCCAATTTTGCAAAACATTGCGCTCCAGTCCCTAATTATCTCCTCCAATTCTGATGTCTTCACATCTTCTTCTTATTGAGGTGTTGGAGGCCCACATAGATTCTGGGAATTTTTATGATAAATTACATTTTTGTTGCATTAGAGTGATTTGGCGAAATCACTTCCTCTCTGGGCACTTTGTTCTACTGTACTTTGACATGGATTCCAAAGTTTGCATCTTACAGAAGCCTGGTTATTGTTGTAATCATTATTTTGAAATAGACACTTTGCTGAGTTCTTGGATCTAAGCCTGGAGATAAACATGGGTGCTCAGGGGCCTTGAAATCCACGTTCACAGCTTGCTGGTCCTTGGAGGCCTGGCGAGCAGAGCCAGACTAAACAGAGAGCTGGCACTCCCTCCCTAGGCCAGCACTTTGGATTTTTTGTCAACTGGGCAGGAGTGCAAATCCTTGAAGAAATCCATTCTGCATGGAAAGCCTTCTTCTTTATGGCCTTTGGCTTGGGCCTTGGCCAGTGCTGGCAGCCCGGCCTTGAGCTGCCCTGGGGTGCCTTGATATTTCGTCATTTGAACCTCTGGGGTCTTTGCTCTGTCTTAGCTATGTATCTCAGGGAGCAGCAGGAAGCGGGGACCCCTAGTCTTCTTTCTTACTTTCTGGGATTGAAAGGAGTCATTGGGGTTAAGAATCCCAAGTTGACCAATCTCTGGCCAGATAGATAGAGGGGGAGTTGGAGGGGTGGGCTCTGGCATGGCAAGGAGAGGTGAGCAGCGTGTGTCTATAACCCTGTGCTATAGGTGTATCTGGTGTTGCTCAGAACCAACGAGTACCTGGGAAATTCTACACTTCTCCCCAGCCAGGTACCTCCAGACACGCAAATGCATTAGCTCTGCAGCCACATATGGTGGCTGGAAATCATCTAATATGGCAGCATCCCAGTCAGAAGTATCACCATCAAGGCTCAGAGCCGCCCCCTGGCAGATCCTGGCCCTGAAGGCCTGTCTCCTGGGTGGCGGACCCTACCATCCATTCCACCTGTAGGGGTCACTGCTTTGTTCTTCCCTGCTGCTGCTCCTGCTGGCTTCTCTTAAAATGTTCTATGCCTCCTCCCCCCTACCCCTGACCAGAAAGACACCAGAGAAGAGAGGGGAAACCTTTCTGTTCAAGGATTTCCCTTTTCGAGTTCTCTCTTTGATTCTTAACCTCAAGCGAGTCCCCTGTCCCATGGGTGACATGCTGCAATGTGGCCTGCCCCCAGCATCCATTTCCGTCATCTTTGGGAAGCAAGCCCAAGAGGCGAGCTGGCATTCAAGTACAGTACATGCTCCTAGGGCTGAAGACTGAGACTGTGACAGTGTGGGGGGCAGGTGTGTGGAGGGTGGTGCAAGGAGAGAGAAAGGGAGCAGGGATGGCTGGGGGGAGACCAAGTCACCCTTCTTTTCTCAGAAGAACCTCAGCTGGACCACAGGAAATGACCTCCTGGGGTTGTCATGGAAACTGGGCCTTGTGAGGGGTAGTGGAGGATTGTGTAGGATCTTTTAGTCCTCACCAGTTCCCCTGAGAATCAGCAAAGAGCCAAGGCTCAGAGGCCATGGAGCTCATCCCTGACTTAGGCCCCTGGAGGGTAGGAGCCAGGAAACTCATTCATTTTTGCATTTCAATGTCAAGCACAGCTCCAGGCCAAAAGGAAAGGCACAAGGAGACTTGGTGGCCTGGAGGAGCGGTGCTGGCCAGGGTCAGGTGTGAGAGGCTAAGCCTAGAGAGCGACAGTCAGGCCTCAGGCCAGGGTTAGGAGTGTCCTTAGGCTCAGGGCCCGGAGGGTTCATAGACAAATGAGAATCAGGAGAAGTCAGTGATGCATTTTCTCTGTCCATTTTAAAGCAATGAGCATTCATTTTGCTAATAAAACAATGAAAACATGTGGCAAGAAGACATTAGCCCTTTCTTCATTGCTCTTCCTTCTCTCTCATCTTGATACACAACTTTGTTTATTTTTAGAATTCAAGATTCCACCAAGTTTTATCTAAGTGTGTGACTTAAAAAAAATAATCCTGTCTGCAACGTGGGTCTTCCAGTCTACAGCCTTAAATCTGTGTCAGGTCACGGAAATTTTCTGCTGTTATTTGTTTAAATTTTTCTTCTTTTCCATCTGTTCCTCCCTCCCTCCTCTCTCTATTTCCTTCTGGAACTTCTATGATTTGAATGTCATATGTGTCCTGTTTTGTCCTCCAACTCTCTTACTGTTCCTTTGGGCTTTCATATCATGAGCTGTTTTTTTTTTTTTTTTTTAAGATTTATTTATTTATGCATACAAGAACTAGGGTACAGGCCAGAGGTGTGGGGTTGGGGGACAAGAGGACTCACCAGAGACAGAGTGGGGAACAGAACAGGAGGATTGACTGAAATACACTGCTGAGGGGACCAGTGGGGAGACAGGAAAGGTCTGCTGTACCATGTGGGTAGCTCCCTGGCCGGCCAGGGATCGAACTCGAGCTACAGAGGCTGCGGATACTGTGGATAGCTTCACAGGTTGTGTTGTAATCCCTTGTGCCACCAGGGAGGCCCTCATGAGCTTTTTTTTTTTTTCACTCAATCTTCTAGATCTCACTGCTTAGCCATGACTGTCCTCTTCAGTTTATTTCCCAACTGTAAAAAAATAAAAGCTAGTTTTCTTTCAGTTCTAAGAAGTCTTTTCTCAGGCTCTTGGTGTGTGTGCTTGAGGATTGCCAGTCTTGACTGTTCACGTCTCTCTCCTTAATACTGCTCCACTGGAGACCACTAAGCTGGAGGCTTGGTCTTCCTTCCCTCATTGCAGCGACCCTGAAATGCTCCTGACTTTGTAGTGGGCTGGCAGGCAGTTTAGGATGAGAACATGTATCAAGAAGTGGCTAAGCCAGCAGGCCGGGGCTTGCTCAGCACTTTCTATTCTGAGGCTCCTGCAATAAGCCAACTGGTTGACCGCTTCTCTGCCATCTTAGCCAGGCATCCCCTCCTGAAACTCCTGGGGTCCAAGTCTAGATCTTAAAGAAGGATGAGCATTATGAGCATAGGTGGGAGAATTAACTTCAAAAAGGAGGAGAATATAGCTTCTTCTGCACCTGCAGAAATGGCAGGGTTGGGTTACAGATACTCTGTGTATCTGTCAGTTTGTGGGAGCTCATGGTCAGTGGGGGAGTTCATGGTCAGTGGGGGAGCTCGTGGTTAGTGGGGGAGCTCATGGTGAGTGTTTCAGATGGGCTTGGGTGGCCAGTGGAAGGTTTCCTCCAATTCAGAAATAGCACTGAGCTGTTGGCCTTCACCCTCCCCACTCATCGCTCACAGTTAGCTCAGGCAATGGGAGGCCTGAGCACCTCCTGTCTGTCCAGCGCTGTGTTGGGAGCTGCGAGGGGCACAGAGGAACCCAGAGGCAGCACCGTCCTCTGAAATGCTCCCCCGTCCTTCAAGGGTGATCTAGCTGCCACTTCCTGAATTCTCCCTCCTCTGAGCCACCAGGATGCAGTTGTTCCACCTGCTTCCTCTTTGGGGCTCTGGGAGGAGGCTGCAGCTGTGTGTTTTTTGGGGGGCAGCTCATCCGTGTAAATGCCGAGAGGCAGAGTGGCTCAGTGGGAAGACCCCAAGGCTTTGGCTTTTCCTTGTCCTTGGTTTATCTGTGGTGAAGGGGAGTCTCTGGGGGAGGACAGGATCTCCGTGGGAAACCCCATGGGAAAGATAGAGCCAGACCTCCAAGGGGAGGCTGAATTGCTGGGAGCAGACGGCCCAGATGGTGCCAGAGGAGAAGACTGACCACTGGCTACAGCCTTTGGCCACTGTTTCCAGCAGAAAAGGGACGCAGCCCAGGAATTCTGGAGGAGGTGGAAGTCACCCCGCCAAGGACACTAGAACTCCCCGCTGCCCTGAGGTTATAAAACCACCCCCCCCCCACATTCTCAAAGGCCGTGACCACCTTGGCGCCAAGGAAGAGACATCTCAGAGACTTAGGATTTGCGTTGGTTTTTCTTAGAAAGACTAAGCATAGTGGGAGCGCTGCTTAAATTTTAGGATCTAAGTTGTAGACAGATTAGAGTAGAAATTAATATTTTCCTTATTAACAACAGGAAAGACCCAGAAAGAAGCAAATCAGTTTTAGACAAAGTAAAAGAATTAGTTTTATCCCCTGCACATCTAGATTGCATAGAGTTTTAATTTGTCACCTTCATATACACACACACACACACACACACACTTTCTATCTTTCTATTCTTATTCTCATCCCATCGGTTAGTAAGTGGCCTAAAATTCTGGAGAAAAACAACATAAAGGCGGACAATGCAATTAAAGAATAAAGGAGTGACATAGACATTTCTCCAAAGACCACACACAACCACCAAGCAGGGCAACAGATGCCCAAGTCATCAGCCATCAGGGACACGCAGACCCAAAGCCCATGAATACCAGTTCACCCCACTAGGGTGCTCAGAACATTCTAAAAGAGAAGAATACAAGTGTTAGTGAGAAGGTAGAAAATCAGAATTTTCACACCTTGCTGATAGGAACATAAAATGATGGTGACCTGTGAGGACCAATTTGGTGGTTCCTGAAAAGTTAAGCAGGGCATTATCAGGTGACTGAATTCAAGCCCAGGTCTCTATGAAGGGCCAGTGCAGGAACATTCTGGTGAGATTGTAACTGTAGCCTATTCTGAGAAAACAGAAGTTACAAATCCATTTTAGCTCTTAGGCCAACTCCTACTCACTTGGAATGGTTGTTAAGGAGTCCGAATGTGCATCTGAGACTCAGTGGAAAAGATCAGCGATCAGCCCTGTTGATTAGTGATGTCTGCACGGAGCAAGCAGCAGCAGCAGGGGACTGACTGCCGAGCTACGAGCAGGACTGTGAAATGGTGAGTCACGTGGATTTCTGTAAAGGGTTTCAAGGATATTCATGGCCTGGAGAAGTATTTGGAGGTGATGGTCACTCCTGTCCACCCTGGGATGGGTGGTGGTGAGGAAGCTCCCCAGAAAGACTCCTTTCCTCTCCATCATCCTTTGGTCCTGACAACGGCAGCAGGTCGAGGCAATTTCCTGCTCTTTCCCCAAGGAACCAGGCCTGTCTCTCCATGCTGGGCTGGAGCGCTTGTTTGCCCAGGGCAGCTGCAGCCACACAGCTTGTTTTTGTCATGGAAAGCTGAGCTTTCTCAGAGCCCAAGCTAAATACTCGCTGCAGGGGTAACATCCAGTCTTTTTTTGTTTTATTTTTTTCATAAGCCCCTGGTGAATTGACCCAGAAGCCAGCAGCCCACCTGCCAATTATTACAGTTAATTCTGTGCAGCCTTGACTCAGGAACCAAGACAGAAAGTTCTGTTTGCTGCTGGGGCACCGGGCAGGCGGGCAGGATGGTGAATGCCCCTATGTGTGCTGCGGAGCCATCTGCGGTCACCGCGCCCTCCCTTGCCCCGTGAGTCTGGCATCTCAGTGGGACTTGAGCGGGGCCTCCTTCTGCTTGGGTCTGAGTCTGAGATCACAGAGGCTGACAGTCAAGAGCTTCTCTTCCCTCTGCTATGTGCCCCAGCCACCCTCCCCCCCACCGCTCCCCACTTAGGTGGAGCGCCCTTATGTTCATTTTTCCCAGAGAAAAAGAGAAAACGACACTCAGCTTAAAATTGGGGGTGGCTGGGTGGGTGTTTTTTGTTGCCTTGTAAGATCCTGTGATGTGGGCAGACATAAGGCCCCCTTGTTCCCCAGGAAGCACCGTTGTCCAGGCCACAGTCGGCTCCAGTTGACCTGGCCTCAAGGTGTCTCGGGGTCCAGTGGCCCACAGTCCTCTCCTGAGTCCTCTGAGGCCTCCTTGGGGTGATTTCCAAGTCTGTTCATTTGTGCATGTGCACCTGGTGGGAAAGCAGACTGGAAGCAATCGTTACGAGAATGATGGGGCCCCGGTGGTGAGTGCCAGGAAGGCTGTGAGGAGCCAGCCTGCTCCCCAGCAGGGCCGTGAGCACACGGATGTGCCAGAGCAGCACCCGGGGCATGGCACAGGCATGGGAGAAGGGAGCTTGACCTAGACTGAGGTGGGAAATGCCAGGGCAGGCAGCCAGGGCAGGGCACTGAGCCTCCTGGGCAAGTAAGTGGGGACCTGCTGGTGGGGGGAGGGGGGAGGCAGAGTGTGGAACTGGGCAGTGGGACTTTTAGGAGAGGAAAAGCAGGTGCAAAGCTCCCGGGCACATGGCTCCTTCCCAGAGCGGAAGAGCCTGAGGGGGCTGACGCAGGTGAGAAGAGCTGTAGGAGCACCAGGTGCTTGTGCCCCGCCCACTGAGGTGCAGGATGGGGAGCGTCCTTCAGGATATGGGAGCCCTAGGGTCATTTGCAGCAAGTGGGCTCCTCTTGTCGGGTGAGCCCTGCATGCCTCTCCCAGAGCCACAGAGCGTTACCAAGGTTACCAAAGTGACTGTCCCTGTGAGACGGGACGCCAGGCCCAGGGACCAAAGGATGACGGGACTCGGCCTCACCTCCAAGGAGCTCCCTCTGGAAGGGAGTTTCCGGGGGGGCCTGGAGGAGGGACTAACTCCAGGACCTCCAGGTGGGGCAGGGCTGCAATGTGGAGTGAGTCTCACGGAGGAAGCTCATTCCAGTCTCAGGCTGGAGGCAAAGGGCACCTTGAGGTCATGAACTGGCTTTGGAGAGAGCTGGGTTTTACTGGGCTGCACATCTCCTGATGCTGGAGCATTTGAGTCTTCTCATTGACCCGGGGCTGGTGGCTGATTGGAGCAGATGTTGGAGCAGATCTTCCCCTGGTGGGGTAGGAGAAAGAGGAGCTGAGAAAGGGGCTGGCTGATCCCCCTGATTCAGACCCCCACCCCATCCTCTGTGACCGAGGGCCAGCAGGTGTCCAGGGTGTGTCTCTGCTCCCGTCATCTCAGAGATGTCTACCCCAAGAGACTCTGGACCAGACGATGAATCTAAAACCTTCCTACCTGACTAGCCTCTTGGGCGTCCTGTGGCCTGCCCTGTCCTCCAGCCTCAGCAGCAGCAAATGTCTCCCCACGGTGACCCCACACCCAGAACCACCTTAATCACACGGTATAAGCATCTATTTCAGTTACATAAACAGCGTTGTCTACATTTGGATTCTGGGACCGGCTGCAGGAATTTGTAAACAGCCTGGTGTACGTGTTTCACAGAAAGTTGCCAGGACGTGTTCCTTCTCCCTGCCTGGGGTCCAGTTTTCCCTTTTATAGAGAGTCTGGCTGGGAGCGAGACAGAACTTATTTGGGAATAGAGGCCAGTCTCTCAGGCAAATTCCACTCCCCCACTCCAGCAACTACCAGCTCCTCTTGTTAAATTTGGAGGTCTGGTGTAGAATTCAGACTTCTCCCGACTTCTGAGTGCCTCCTAGATGCTGGTCTCTCATAAATAGAAGTAATAGAACCTTGCAGAAAATACATTCAAGGCTTTATTCCCAAAAGGGTAGCAAGGAATTTTGCAGCTTGAAGCTGGTTCTCAAGTTCGTTGGATGCTGAGTCCCCATCAGGGCGACATCATCATGTCCTCTTGTTACCCACTCCCGAGATCTTTCTTTAGTGTCATACAGGAGCTGGTGAGACTCCAGGCTGACACCCCCCTTGGGATGGCAGAGGAGTGGGAGCCTTGGAGGAGATGCGTATTCCACCCCCTGCAATGGCCATTCAGGAAGCATCAGTTCGGATTTGGGATGAGATGCTGTGTTTGGAGCCAGGGGTCTTACCTTGTAACACAAATGGATGGTGTCAAGCACCTGCAGCGAGTGGTGGGACTGTTAACAGCCACTAAGGTGGATTTGGGAGGGCAGAGGGAGCGTGTTTTACCACTGACTAGTGTCTGAATGAATGGATGACACCTGTATGATTGAAAATGAAGCCTGTTGGGCCTCCCCGGTGGCGCAGCGGTTGAGCGCTGGGTTTCGAAGCTGCCCACAGCCTTTGCAGCTCCAGTTCGATCCCCGGCTGCTCCCCGGCCACCGGAGGAAGGTCCCACATGGCGCGCAGACCTCTCCTGCCGCCTGCTGCTCCCCTCAGCAGTGTACCTTGGTCCTTCTGCCTGCTCTGCTCCCCGCTCTGGCTCTGGTGAATTCTCTCACCCTCCCGCGCTTCTGACTGTACCCAGTGCTTGTATAAATAAATAAATAAATAAATAAATACATAAACAAACAAATAAATAAATAAATCTTTAAAAAGAAAAAAAGAAAATGAAGCCTGTTGCTATAGGATTGAAATTGAATCTTAACTTTCAATTCTGTGCTGCTTTTCCTAGGACTAAGAGGACCCTCAGGATGATGTAGGACGAGAAAGAACTCCCAGGAAAACGAACACAAGTTTGTGACCCTCCTTGAAACTTCAAAGAAAAGGGAAATAAGAGGAAATGTTCCCCTATAGGAACTAGCAAGTGAGGAGGACGAGAGGAAGCTGGGACGTCAGGTGCATGCAAAGCAACTGTCTTTCTCCTTCTCTGTTGTGTTAAGGGAGAACAAACAACCCACGCAGAAAGAAACAGAAATTTAGCAGGTTGTGAGCAAGTGCCATTGGCAGGCGAAACACGAAGGCTTCAGTTCTTGAAATATTCTCCAACAAGCCCCGTTGTAAGTAAAGCTACAAGGATCTTAACTTCACCATCACAGAACTGGGAAGAGGACAGTAGCTTTTAATGCCTCGAAATGCCATAAAGGCCTGGAACAACATCTGTTTTTTTCAGGAGCATCCATCTATGGAAAAGTAGGAATTAGAACCAGCACGGCAAAGCCATGGTCATTTACTGGACAAGCTTCCATAGGCATCTCGAAAGGCTTCTTTACTTTCTGTTTTAAAGTGTAACCCTCTTAGAAAGACATGTGGATATTGATTTTTAGTGATGTGACTTTTAAGAAATCAAGGATATCTTGATTATTTTAATAAAGAGCTTACTGTGCCAGAAATGCTATTATTGAAGCCGCACCTATAGGAAAAATCCTCCCAGGTGATGAAAAAGCTCAGCTTTGGTGCCACCTGGTGTCAGCGACCAAAATTTTAGGTGTAAGACAAGCAGAGAGGGGCACTGTACAACTGGACAAGCTCAGAAAACACCAAAGGGCCACTCTGGCACACCCCCCAAAAAAATATTTTATGTATTTTATGCTGTGAGCAGTTGTGCAAGGAATGAATTAGACTCAGTTCTTCTGCTCTGAAACTTTTGAGTCTGAGATTATGACTTTGTGTAACCACTTTTCCTCATCTGTCAGTGAAGCTACAGGGATCTCCCAGGTTGGCTTAAAGACCAGCAGCAGGGCAGGAAAAGTGCCTAGCGTGTTGCTGGGCACATAGTAGGTGCTCAATAAATGGGAGTAGCTGTGCTAATGGCAATGGCTGCTGACATCATTGACGGGCAGGAGGAAGGAGAAACCTAGGGGCGTCGGTTACGGGCTGTAGCTTGAGAGTGTGTTGAACTTGGTGCCGGTGCCTTCCTGAGACAAGATCGTGCAGGTGGCACTAAGAGCCATGAGCAATCTTAAGGCGCAGCTGGAATCTAGCTTCTTCAGTGGAGCAAAGCGCAGGGTACTACTTCCTGGACAAGTCTTTTCCCAGAGGCTTGAACGAGGCTCTTAAGCCCCATCCAGCCTTCGTCAAATGTCCAGGGATGTCGGAGAGAGGAGCAAGCTCTGCCCGAGGCCGGAAAACAAGGCCCGTAGCCATGATAACAGAATTTAAAGAATCAGATGGAGGAGGACCCGGGAAGGCTCCTCCTCAGCATCCTGCATCCTTCCTGTGCGGACTCAGTGGGCCGACTGGAGCATCTCTAAGGCCCCACATGGCTCTAAGGTTCTAGAGGTGCCCAACTCCTAAGTGGGGGCAAAACACAAAGTCTGGCTGTTGAGGATCCAGAGTAACCGGAATTTTTACTCACTGCTGCTGGGAATGTAACTCTGGAAAGGAATTCTCAGTTTCTGATCAAACTACCACACACTTGGCATGTGACCCAGCAATTGCAAGCGCCAGTGTCTGTCACGAGACATGCAAGCTGTTCACACCTAGACCTGTATGTGAGCCTTCACGGCGACTCTATCTGCAAGAGCAAGGACAGGAAACAACTCAAGCGCTTCAACGGGAGGACGGTGGAACATCCTGCCAATGGAACATTACTCGCCACCGAGGCCTCTAGCCGTCTGCTCGGGGGACAGCCTGGAGAGATTCGTGGCACAATGCTGAGAGGGAGACAGCCCTCTCCAGAGGTTGTATAGGACACCCTCAAAATGACAGGTTTATGGAGGGCATGCATAGGGATAGGGAGTGGAAGAGAGGAGTGCAAATGTGGAAGGGATGCGAGTGTGCAACTGTGGTGCTGGGGTGGCAGTGCACCTTGATTGTGTGGTGCCTCCACAAATATGCACACGATGAAACAGCATCTCCCAGAGAAAGCAGAGCAGGTAACGGTGGCGAAACAGACAAGGGCCTGGTTTAGTTAACAGTGTGGTACCAACGCCATTTCCGGCTCTGAGATTTTGCTACCCTTATGCAAGACATCACTGCAGAAGACGGGTGAAGGGTACATGGGACTCAAGGTTTTCGCAATTGCTCTGAGTCCGCAATAATTTCAGAAGAGAGAAATGTATAGGATGGTTGTAGCCATTTGTTCTCCAAAGTAAAGGAATAAGCCCAGAGCCTTCTAGGGACTGTTGGCAGCTACAGCCAGCAGTGGGGGGGCGCTCCACATCCCCCAGGCTGTGAAGGCCTGGCTGGGGTTCGGGGCGCAGGCAGATCTGAACACCCCTTGGTCCATGGACTTGGGGCCCAGCACACACGACAGCGCTGTGAGGACACCGTGTGGTCACTTTGCACACTGCGGCCTCTAGACTCCACTCCTCTGAGCCCAGCCCAAGGGGACGCACTTACTCTAAACACCCGCCTAATCCGGTAGAAAGAACACAAGCTGGAAAACGGTCATTAGCAATTCCCCAGAGGTGGACAGCCGCTTCCTCTGGGCCAGGCTTTTTTTGATACGCAGGAAAGCTGCGCCATCTCCATGAGATCGCAGATCTGAATCAAATGTTCTTGCTTTGCATCGTGTGGTATTGGGTAAGGCCATTAATCATGAGCCCTACACTGCAGCATTGCTGACTTTTGACACACTGTTGTGCAGAAGATTCTAGAGCTGATTAATTTTGCTTGACTGAAACTTTCTCACCATTGACTGAGTTCCACCCCCTCCACATCAGCCCCTGCAGTCAAGTTCTTTGCGTCTAGGAATCTGACTACTCTACAATCTCGTGCATGCGGAAGCAGGTAGTGTTTGTCGTTCTGTGGCTGCCTTATTTCACCTTGCACAAGTCCTGAAGGTTCTCTGTGTTGCCACGTGTGGCACTTTCCTTCTTTTTAAAGGTCAATGGCGGCCCCTGGCGGGTCCTGTCTCCACCACGGCTTCACGCGCTCATCAGCGGTGGACACGTAGGTTGTTCCCAGATCTTGGCTGTTGTGGGTGAGGCTGCAGTGAACTTGGGACTGCTACCGTATCTTTGAGCTCCCCATTTCAATTCTTTCAGGCAAATACCCACCACTGGAATTCCTGGGTCATAGGACAGTTCGAGTTTTAATATTTTTTAGGACTCTCCATACCATTTTCCGTAGCAACTGCACCATTTTGCATCCCCCCACCCAAGTGTACAAGAGCTCCACTTTCTCCACACCTCCCCAGGCTTGTGTCTTTGGATTTTTCATCATCGCCATCCTGACAAGTGTGAGCTAAACCAAATTCTCGAAGCTATCCCATGTCGGAACTCAAGAGCAGCCTGGACGGAGTTCTCCAAGACAAGGCAAGGAGCCATGGTTTCCTTCTAAATTTTCATGGAGATGGAATTCTGAAGATACCTTTAGGGAACAGGTGCTTGGGTTTGGGGGGTGTCCCTCCCTATTGAGGCCAAACCTGAGTGTGTCAGGAGGGAGGGGGGGAGACTGGGAGTCCACCGTGATGGGGTGGAGGATGTGGGGGTGTGTATATTCCTGGGGGTCCCTCCGGGAATTTCCTTTCCTGACATTTTTCCATCCTAGGTTTCTGCCTTTAAGTTGAAACAGGACGTCGCTAAGTCTGCTGCTTGGAGTCTGCTGCTTGCTGGAGCGGAAAGTTCCTGCATGTGCTGCTGGCCCATATTGGTAGCTACGGCAACCTTGACCCCTTCCCAAACAATACAGTCCACGAGAGATGAAATGACAAGCTTCCTCATGCAAACTGCGTAGAACCTTACCACTCCTACAATTCGGAGCTCAGTTTTGGGAGCTATCACATTGAGCCCGCCGGTGCGACAAATAAATCTCTCTCTCCATCTCTCTGAGTGCCCCCTGATTTCTCTGGGAAACTGCTCTAACAGAATCAGACACAGAAGTTCCAGAGAAAATCCAAACAACAATCAGATGACTTGGGGGTGAAGGGAGGTGGTGTCAAGAATACATGTAGAGAGAGTTTTGCTGGTGCATTAACCGGAACTTGGCTTCTAGGCAGAGACCAAAACTCTTGACAACACTGGAAAGCAGACAAGCTTGCCCATGAGAAGCCCCCCCCCCACCATCCCCTGTCTGTGCTGAGTTGTTCCTCTCTGCAAGGGTCCATGGGCCTCCCAAGGGCTCCTGGGAGAAAGCAAGCCCCATTCAGCTTTAACACCCCCTCCCCATCTGTGTCCTTGTATATTTTCACTCTCTTTTTCTTTGAAAAGTGTCTGAAACAGCCTCCATGTATTGAGAAGGTTCCATTCACTCTAGAGCAAAGCACTGAAGACCTGGGGGTGATATCTGACCCTCGGGGCCTCCTTGTGGCCTTCCTGTCCCAATAGCAGATACGCTGTGGGGCCAGGAGCCGAGTGTCCATGGGCTCAGGGTCTTTCAGGAGTTGAGTGATGTCAAAGAAAAATAGAACACAGTGAAGCTAAGAGGTTCTCCATCTTGGTTGCAAATTAAGCCTGTTGCTTCTGTTGCCCAGAGACTTTCCAAGCAACATCTTGTTACTAGGAAAGACGCTTAGAGCTGTTTGATTAGAGGTCAGAACTTCATTCTGGGCCAAACTAATCAAAAGCAACATGTGCAGAGAGCCCCTTGGGTGACCTAATATCATCTTAGGTCCATTAACATCATTTATATAATAAAATCCCTGCCTGATTTTGACAGGAGGGGGGGCATTGACCACTGAAACTGTGACCCACACAGAGGAATAATCGAGCCAGGAGGGCTACACTGCACTTCACAACCAAGATTCCAGACATTCCACCTGCCCCCACCTTGTCCAAACATCTGTGATACTAGAAAAATCCAAACACCCCAGCTCCTTCTAGGAAGAGGAGATGGTGTTTTAAGAGCGATTTCACTCTGCTTGCTCCGTTTGAGGCAGCCTAGGTAAAAGAAATTGTAAGACCCTGTCCTCTCCCCACCCTCCCCCATCTAGTAGGCTCAGTTCTGCAGTCAGATTTCTAGGGTTCCTTTTGGTTTAATTTCATTTGTTCCTATCTTTTGTTTCTTCATATTCTACACATGAGTGACACTGCTGATATTCCTTTCTCCTTCTGATTCATTTCATTTAGCGTAATCCCCTCCAGTTCTATCCATGTTGTCGCAAGTGACATCTACTCAAGGACTGCAAAAGCACTCATTTAAGGGATATCTGCACTTTTGTGTTCACTACAGCACTATTCACAATGGCCAAGTGATGGAAACAATCTCAGTGATGAGCAGACAAAGGAGATTCCATCACGAGTGCACGATGGAATACCACGCAGCTGTAATAAATGATGAACTCGGGCCTCTGCCCTTCTAAATGGGGGAGGGGAGATCCTGATGCTTCATTAGTTGACAAGTTGTATTTCAAGGTGCAGGTCAGAAGAGTGTTCACTGTCCTTAAGATGACCTCTCATTTCTAGAACCAAGAAATAACTATGGAAGACAGAACTAAGATGCCCATCTCGTGGCTAAATGGACAACATTCAGAAGCAAGAGGTGCTTTATTTTGTTACAATTCTGGAGCCAAGTTCGAGTAGTACCATGATTTAGCAGAGAGCAACTAGGCTCTATGAGCTTGACTTTATAATGATTTTCTTTGTTCCTCAAATCCATAAATATTGCCCAAAGCCCCATCATAGGGGAGACTGAGTTGAGCCTCGCCTTGTCTCCTGCCAGGTGACCTTACGTTAAAGTGATTCTTTTCTCAAAAACGGGTGCCATGGTCATTGACTGTGTCATCGGGTAGCCAGCCCACGTTCAGAAACAAGGAGACAAGTTCAAGGGTCTGCCTGTGCTGAAAAGCAAAGAAGTAGGCTTAGGGCAACAAGGACAAATATGAAAAAAAGGCACGATGCTGAGAACGGCTGTGTGGATGGCTCAGGGGGTTGGTTGTAACTTACCTGAAATTGGTCACGATGCAGATTCATACAAAAGCACAGGTTCAGTTTTCAGACAGGTTGGAATGGGCTGCTATGTCCATCCAGGTTCAATGTCATCCAGGGGACGAATTCACACACCTGCTCGAGACCAGGAGTGTCCACCAACGAGAGACATTCTGATGAATTGAACATGGAAGGTGGGAGGGAAAAAAAGGAGTCAAAGCTCATACTTGGGTTTTGGGCTTAAGAAACTGGGAAAATTGTGGGGCCACTTTACTGTGATGGAGAATAGGGGAGGGGCAGAGATTTAAGGGAGAATTAAGGGCTCCCCTTGGAACCTTGAAGTTGAGACATCCTTTTAGATACTCAAGCGGAAATGCCAAGTCAGCATTTGGACATTTGGGTCTGAAGTGTAGAGGAGAGGATTGGGCTGGAGTATGAATTTACAAAACACCTACAGAAATACAGGTTTCTAGGGACAGTTTACATCAAGTTGCATGGACCCATTTTAAATGTCCAGGTCAATGTGCCTTGCAATGTGTGTCCCCAAACAACCACCACCAAATCAAAATACAGAACAAGTTCCCTCTTGACCCTTTGGCTTCAGTTTTCCCCTCACCTGGCCCTAGGAGATAGCCACTCTCCTCCCGAACACTTTATATTACTTTGCCCTCCCTGGAATTTCTAGAAATGGAGTCATACAGTACAACTTCTTTGGGGTTGGACTTCTTTGCTCAGATAATGTTTCTGAAATTCATCTACATTGTTGCTCCTTTCGATTGCTGAGTAATATTCCATGGTCTTGATAAACCTGTTTGTTTCCTTGTTTTGTCAGCCTCCAAAGCCAAGCTCTTCAGCCTCTATGACATAGCCTCTAATGACCAAAATGTAGACTTGCACGCTAGTTTGATTCTCCACGCCTTTGCACTAGAGGATTCCAGAGGGAAGTTCAACAGCTGGCGCTGCTTCAGCTGCTTTAGGGATGAGCTGGGCCTGTGCTCCCTGCTTCCACCAGCAAGTGGTGCTGTCACTTCAGCAGAATTTCCCAGGGAGGCATGCGAGTGTCCCACTCCTGCCTTCTCTGCCAGCCCAAACCAGGCCTCTTTTAGGCTGCCCTCTTTTGCTCAATGAAGGCAACCTGCTAAGACCAACAGTGTCGTGAGAGGCTGGTGAGGAGTTGTGGAGATCCTTGTATTTTTTCAGGCCACAGCTACAATGTGAACTACTGTCACTTGCTGGTAATTGAGGGCCCTGGTCACTTCCTCGGCCCACCTGTGTCCTTCAGAGCGTATTGCTCAGAGCACATTTAGTGAGAAGACTGTCTTACCCTCAGCCCACGGCTCAGCTGCAGCGCTGTAGAGTCTCGTCCAGCGTAGGCCCTTCCAGGGATTTGGCGTGGGGGGTGCAATCTCCTCAGCTCCTGAATCTGCCTCTGCGCCATCTGACCTGTTGGCCTCTCCATGCGGGGTTCCTTGGTTGTAAAGTCCACAGTCCATCTACGTGGGCTGTGGCGATGATTACGTGAGGCTGATCCAATGGAGAGTCTGAGAACCTGGCTGATGACCCTTGGCAAGGGGCAGCTTGAAGTGTTACGGGGCGAAGCCTGCTCTGCCCAGCTCCAGGGCCTCCACCATGAGAGAAAAAAATCTTTCGGTGAGTCGTTTGCCCTAATCTTCCCTCCCCGCCTTTCCTAGTGCGCCTCTGCTGGGGCCAGCGTCTGTGTTGCAGGACTTCATGTGGTTATAGAATCATTTGGGAATTGTCCCAGGCAGGGGAACTTCAACAAAATGAGGCGAGTGAGCAGCTGGTCAGAACTGGGATGCCGGCCTGGCATCATGCTTGTCTTGTCTCAAGGCCGCCCCGAGACCACATGTGCGTCCCCTGTCCCTGGACGTGCCCTCCACGCGGCTTCCACGGGAGCTGGGCCGCACACCCAGGCTGTCCTGCCTGGGGCCGGCGCCTCCGGCCTGCAGTGGACGTGTGCCCTCTGCCCAATGCTGGGCACAAGCGGGCACACCCAGCAGGCACAGATCCCTTCCCGACCGCCACTCAGTATTTAACTTTCCAGCTGAGATTAGATTAAACATTTGGGCCCATAAAAGCCCAGGATCGCAGCCTGTGGTTAGCCAGGGCGTGGCCGGCCAGACTCGAGGGTTGAAGGGCTCACGCTCCTGAACCAGCAGGAGGCTCAGGGCAGCCTGGCTTTGCAGGAGTCCCGCGCTGCTCACGCGCTCCCGGGTGAGTCTCCACTGCGGCCTTCATTCCTTGAGGAATTAAGTAACAAAGCTCTCAGTAGGCCTTTTCCAGAAAATTGTGGAGGGAATGATTTTCCTAGCATGAGACCGAGTCCTCCCTCCCTGTCTCTCCCCCACCCGCTGCCCCTCCCTTCCTCTCTCCTCTCCTCCGCCTGCCCCCGTCCCGCCTCCTCCTTGTTCCTTACTCATTTCTTCAGGAATTGCCTTTGAAAAAAATTCTCAAAGTTTTCTACATGAGCGTTTCATGGTAAATGTAGACAATCATATCTTTTCTGAATTTTGATATAAAAATGAGGCTTTGTGGCCTTTTGTAGGCCAGGGTGATGCTAACGACCCATCATCTTTCAAGAAAAGAGAACTTTGGACCTGGGGATCCAGGGTCCACATGCCTTTGTCATGAATTACACACATTTGTGACGGGCACAGCGGGGGTACAGGGAGTGCTTTGTGTCCTCAAGAAGGGGCACAATTAACTGGTGTCCGTGAGCTCAAACCACGGTCTCGGTCTTACTTCTTTCCCCAGTTGAGCCGACCAGCCACAGCCGTGTAAACGCTGGTGTATGTGGCCTCTGCTGGGACAGAGTGGGTGCTGGGTGCTCGCCTGAAGAGATGTGGGTCTGCTTCCAGACTGTGACCTTGGGCAGGTGATTTAAGCTCTTGTGACCTTGGACAGGTGACTTGAGCTCTGCGGGCTATTGTCACTCCACCTGCCGCCTGCGCAGCCAGCCCAGATAACCCCTCTCTGCCTGTCCTGTCCTTTGAGCAAGAACCATTTACTGAAAGCGCCTGTAAATGTGGAGCCACCACCTAGCTCAGGTTAAATCATATGCGATGGCCAGCCGTTGAGCGTCGTTGGCCTACGTAGCCCTCGCTCCTATGGTCCGACGGCACAGAAATAGCCGTTGCCTTCAGATGACTAAAGTGAACCCCACCGGTGGGCTTCTGTGTAGAGGGGGCCAGGCGTGTGCCAGACACGCACAGTACCGACCGGGTAAGCAGCTGTGCTGGGTCGGAGACCGAGATCTACTATGTCTTAGCCTCATGCCCATCCTTGAAATTGTTTCCAGACACCACGATTTGGCTTTTCCTGGGGTTGGAGCGGACAGCTGGCTGCTCAGTCAGGTCTCAGCAGCAGTGTTCAAGAAGCAAATCCTCTTGGACTTGGCTCTCCCAGACTGGGTCAGCACCGTGGCGCTAAAACCCCGCAGGTCCTTTCACTCTGGCTACATCGCCTGGAACGGTACCCCAATCCGTGCGGCCGGCCGCGGCCTCTGCCTGTCCGGGGATGAAGCCTGGCAGCAGCAGCCCTACCAGGCAGGCAGAAGGGGCCCGTTCTGGATCCCTCTCAGTTTCCTCCTATGTCCGGGCTCCATGGCCTCCCCCAGACCAGGCCCGGGGACTCCCCGCTGCGCCCACCAGCCTTTTAGTTTGTAAACTTAGCTCGTCTGGTTCTTTCTCTGTCCTTCATGTGTACCTTTTTTCCAAATTGGCTTCACAAAAGGAAACTAGACTTCCCCCTGGGGTGGGGACAGAGAGCCACACTGTGACCGCTGTCTTCACTGCATGAGAGGGAGATGCAGACAAGTGGGGGCGGGCCCTCGTGGGGACAGGACCCTGCTCTGCCCCCCTCTTAAGACCAACCCTGACAGAGTGGGGGTGGGGGTGAAACAAGTGTGAACCCCTAGGCGAGCACACCTGCTTCAAGGGTGGAGGGTGCAGCTCTGCCTGCCAAGCTGACCCCAGGGCCGAGCAGACTCCAGGGCCGAGCAGACTCCAGGGCCACCGAGGTTGCTCACAGTGACTTGCTGTTTGGAGGGGAAGCCAGAGGCTGTTCTGCAGCAGGGGCCTGGTGGGCCTGCACTCTGGGGCACTCTAGATTCCACACGTCGTTTCTCTCCAACCCACTGGGCTTTTGTGGAAGGAGAAGGAGCGCTTAGAGCTCTTTGAACGTACGGCGTAGAAGACCAGACTGAGAAACTTATCTTCGTGACAGCAGTTCTCCATGCACATCGAGTTGGGATAGTTGGAGAGAACCTAGACTTGGGGGGTGGATGGAATTACAAAGCTCGTCAATGCTCCTTCTTTCCTCTCTCTGCCCCATACTCTCTAAAGTCACGGGACCCGCGTGGGCCACTGCGTCATCCCGCTGATGTTTGTTGAATGTAGCAAGTTCATAATAAAACAAGGTGTGATGCCAGGCAGCTCTTGTGAGGCGACTGATCTATTTAAAAACAAAGCAATGCGCGATTGTTGATGAAAATTTGGAACATCTGAAAAGTATGAAAACGAAAAAAAATGTGAGCACACCACCCATTACTAACATTTTGAACTATTTCCAATCTTTCTCATTTGCATTTGCATGCATGTATGTATTTATGTTTGTAAATTGAGATCATACTATATATACAGATTTACTGTCCCCATTCAACTTTTATTATACGACATTAGGCATTACAAAAAATGCATAATGTGCATTAGAAAAGGTTAAATAATTAAAAAACTATAAAAGATGATAAAATAAAAAACAAAAGAGAACAGAACAAAAAAGTGCCCTCAATCACCAATCATGCCCTCAATCACATGAAAACAGACCTCACTTCTTCT
This sequence comes from Talpa europaea, assembly GCF_964194135.1. NCBI lineage: Eukaryota > Metazoa > Chordata > Mammalia > Eulipotyphla > Talpidae > Talpa > Talpa europaea. The sequence continues at coordinate 141,029,961 of NC_140070.1, forward strand.
ATGCTGCTTTCTCTATCCCTTCAGGTAAGATGTGGAAGCGACTAGTTTCCTTCACCTTGCTCATGCATTTTATTATTTAAATTATAGCAGGAGGGAAAGATGTCTACTGCATCCAATCTGACACAGATCCTGGAAGACATCTTCCAAAAGATTTTTATTACTTATATGGAGAACTTGCAAAGGAACACGACAGCTGAGCAAGAGGCCCTGCAAGCCAAAGTGGACGCTGAGAATTTTAACTACGTCATCCTGTACCTGATGGTGATGATTGGCATGTTCTCCTTCATCATCGTGGCCATCCTGGTGAGCACGGTGAAATCCAAGCGGCGAGAACATTCCAATGACCCCTACCACCAGTACATCGTGGATGACTGGCATCAGAAGTATAAGAGCCAAATCTTGAATCTGGAAGACTCAAGGGCCACCGTGCATGAGAACACTGGGGCGGCAGGGTTCAAAATGTCTCCTTGATAAATGGCGTTGCAGAGCCCCAACAGCCGACATCCAGAGAGGGAGGGAGCAAATCCAGATTGTCATCTTGCAAAAGACTTGATGTTTCTGGCTCTCTGTTGAGAATATGCATGGAGATCATGTGATTGACTGGTCAAAACGGAGGAGATTTCAATCCCGGTGATTTATGCTTGCTCATTGGACTATTATTTTCATTGGAAGGCTCCTTTTACTTCTGTGCATTTTATTCAATGTCAATAGCAAAAATTAAGCCAAATTTGAAATAAAGTGCCTGGGTGGTGGCAATGGGGAGAGAAAGGAGAGATGAATAAAGTTTGAATTTTTTTTGGTGAAATGTTATTTGTATGGGACTAATTCATTTATCAAAATCCTGGATGCATTGCCTGGAAGCTGAAGTTCAAAAATCTATCATTTGCTCACTGGGCTGACCTAGGAGCATGCATTTATTAACTCAACAGTGTAGACTCTGAAGTGATGAACAGACAGACTTGTGGGGTTACTTTATGTGTATTTTTCCCCAGGCATTTAACATATTTGGATAGCTGAAGACACAACAAGCATTTCAGAAGGGCCAATGGTCCACAGAGGAGAAACAGAATCTTTAAGATCCTGAAGAATCATTAAGAACACAGGTGCAACGAAGACATATTTTCAAACAAACATTGAAAAAGTTTCCTAGAAAACTAACCTTCACTGTTCTTATTATAGAAAGAAATATTGAAAAGTTATAACATTGTTTTAGAAACAATTTATTCTTTCCACTTTATTTGATTTTCCTTTATTTACAATTACTTATTTTCATTTATGTTTGAAGAGACTAACGATACAGAAAGCATCTGAATTGCAGGTGTGTGTTGAAAATGCTTAACATTTGCACTGGGAGTTGATGATACAGAATATTGGGACAGGAAGGCGCCTGGAAGGCATCTTATTCCTGTCAGACCATTTCATTAATAGAGGACGATACTGGCCTGCACAGGGGATGCCTGCATTCATTAATTCAATCTGGCAATATTGCACATGTGTCAGAGGTCACTGGTGAGACTCCAGGAGTCTAGGGAGAAATCAGACACTCAGAGTGGAAGAACTCACAGGATGGAGAGGGAGCCGGCTCATAACCAGCACGATGCCATCAAGTGACAGGTCATAACAGAGAACAGGACATGGGCAGAGCTAGCGTGCAATGGAGCGGAACAGGAGGGCGGCCTCACTTGGGTCACGATCAACTCTCAGAGCAGCTGAGGGTAGAAAGTCAGGGGCAAGACAGTCTTGTATGGCTGCTGGCGCTTCCTGCCACCTGCCTGGCCCTTTTCTGCTCTCCCAAGTCCCCAGGTACTCAGCCAAGGCAGAACCATTTCATCCAGCAGGCCCTCAAGTGTCAGGGCCCTGACAGCAGGGGCTAGGGAGAGGCAGGGGATCGGGCAGGACACTGCAGGGTCTGGTAGGGACTCTGCACACACACATTTTTGGGGCCTGTCTGCTCTGAGCTGAGTTTCCAGCCCCAGGACCTCTGGTGGAGTGCTGTCGGGGTGCCCTCCCGTGGGGCAGTGTCTGGGCGCTCTCGAAGTCTGCACAATTTGCTGAAGGAAGGACTCTGGGCACCCAGAACCGGGGCCTCCTCCCTAGTTATCCTAAGGGAGGATGCGCGCATTTTGTCAGAGACCATGAACCCTGCACTTGGCAGCCAGCAGCACCCCAGGAATGCGGGACAGCTGAGGGCTGAGCGGCCCCGGACCGTCCTCCTCCAGCTCGGACAACTCAGAACGAGAACAGGACCTGAGACCAGGTCTTCAGCGCCCAGCCCCTCCCCAAGAAGCGCCTTAACCGGACAAGCGACCCCACGTCGCAGCCCCTCTGCGCCTGCGCGCTAACCGGGGCGGCCCAGGCGCCGGACACACCGCGCAGGCGCGCAGAGCGGTGCCTTTCGGGACTTGTAGTTTCCCCGCGGCATTGTGGGAGTCGTGGTTTGGGGGCCGCGGGCGCGCTGGAGTCTCCGCGGCCTGGAGCTGTAAGTGGGTGACGTTCGGGTCAGCGGGGTCTGGTCGGAAACCTGACAGCTTTGGGGGGCCGAGGGGTCTCGCGGCCGGTCAGGCGGTCGCGTTCTCCGGGATCCCGATAGCCAATCCCCGGCCGCGCCCCGCAGGCTCCCTGGGGGAGCCCCCCCCCACCCCGCGCGCGTCCGCTGAGCGCCCCGAAACCTGCGCACCTGGCGCCGGGGGCCGCAAGCTGTGGGGCGGGCCCGAGGGGTGGTGCCGGCTGGAATGAGGGGTCTCCGAGGGCCTTGCGGGTGAGTGAATGTTGTGGAGGGTGGCGGAAGCCATGACCGCCCTGGGCTGTCACCCATCCTGGGGTCTGAACCCCCTTGGCGTTGCTCCCCGAGTGCGGATCGGGGGTGCACGCGGGGTCCGACCGCGGATTACGCAGGACTTGAGGGCCAGAGCCGCCTAGCGACTCGCTGAGGGGTACACAATGCGCCCGGGCACCCTACCAAGGCTTGGGGTTCCAGCCGCTGAGAGCGCAGGCCCTGCACCCCACCATTGCTGTTTGGCGGATCCCGGAAGCGGCTGAGAAGTGGAGTCTGGGCTGCAGAGATGGTGCCGAGGCTGTCCTGCTGACCCTGGCCCCTCTGGCGCTGGGACTCCCACTCACCGGGATTGGGGCTCACGGGCCCAGTGATGTCCCGAGACTCACCTGCAAACCCCTTTCCCAGACACATCACTTCAAGTGAGCGGGTGAAGGGTAGGGGTGAAAGGGACTGAGACTGGGAATGAGGTCAGCTTTGCAAAGGTCAGACTGCAGAGTGGCTGGACTGAGCTTAAGGGAGTTAGACACCAAGAGACAGGCAAAACCTTGAGTTTATGAGGTGTGTTGAGAAGAAAGCATAGATTGTGGACAACACCTTGCCCGTGTTGTTTTAAATGCCAAACCCAAAGACTGGTGCATGTAGCTTTTCTGTTTTCTTGGAGAAATCTGGCAAAGGAAAAATCAGGATGTATTTATAGTAAGCAAAATAGAACTGTTTCTCTCCAGTCCATTGTTATTTTTGAGTTTTCAACAAAGACTGTGGGTAATTCCTGGGGAAGTTTAAAATTTCTTGTACTTCATGGATTTTATGCCTCTCACAAGTGGCTCCATCTTGTTGGCTTGAACTCAGCCCTCAGCTGCCAGCTGCCTTCTAATACCGGCAGAGCAACTAACCTACTGATATTTTTAGCCTTTGCAGTTGTTCTCATTTGCCCAGGGCCTGCAGGGTGCTACAGAAAAGGCTGACTTGGGGCATGTAATTTAAGGGAGATGCAGAGAAGTGCCAGATTGGCTGTGGGGTGGCAGTGAGCTGAATCCTTCTGCCTTCACGTCTCCCACCTCACACACCCCTTCTGTGCTACCGACAACTTAACTTTAAAATGAGCTTGACTTTTATCATCTGGGTATGAAGTCAAGGCCACTGCCAGTCTGTTTTTACAGTTGGCTTCCATGATGTCAGAGAGAAATGGTGCCTTAGGAATTCCAGGGTTGGGAGCTGTTCCTTGGATTCTGCTTTTAAAAACAACAACAGCTTGGTTCAGAGAGGTCCATGCCTTGTCCCAAGTCACATGTCTCACTATTGGTGTCACCAAAAACAGAGTCTGGATCTCCAGTCCTCCTGGTCCTCGGCTTTGTTCCGCACACCCTGCCCCACTGTCTCGCCGTGACTGCCTTCTGCCCCGATGCTGCTTGTTCATGTCCTTCAGCGTGGCCATTGGTGGAGGGAGAGAGATTCATCCTAACAATAACAGTGGATGCTGACCTGGTGCTTCTGCACGCTGGGCACGTGCTCAGTGTTTACAGCGCAGCCCTGAAGGAGAACTTACAGATAAGAGAGCTGAGACTTAGGCCCAGAGTTTTCAAGGTCACCCCACTGGAATTTAGTACGTGTTTGCCGGAGGGCCAGACCACTTTTTTCCTTTTATAAGTTATTTGGACCTGTTGGTTGTCCTTGATCTTGGGAATCAGTACGTGACCTACCTCAACTCACTGGATACGTAATTTGGCCTCAACCAATTTGTGGGGATCAGCCAAACTTGCCTACTCTATGTGCCTACAAAGTACTGTAAAAGTGAAATCTGCATCATGGCTCATCCCTCAGTGAAAGTTCTAGCAACAGGTGGAAAAGTCTAGCAACAGGTTGGGAACATATTTTCCAGGTGCAGGTCAGATTCTGCTGCTCCTTGCAGATGGATTTGTTACCTGAAGGTTCCAGGTAGGTAACATACTGATTCCCAAGCTTGTTTAGACCATCCTCTGGTTTAAATTCCTCACATGAGCTTATCTGTGACTTTGAGAAAGTCGTAGGGAAATCACACTGCGCCACTGCCAGTGTGTTCTCAAGATACTGTCACCTTGAATAGATGAGGTGTGGACTTCGTGTTTAGGTGCATGTGCAAGTGAGAGTTTTCATAAAATATATATATATTTTTTTTTTTTTTTAATAAAGAGGCATGAATTTTTATTTATTTATTTGTTTGTTTACACAAGCACTGGGTACAGTCAGAAGCGCGGGAGGGTGAGAGAATCCACCAGAGCCAGAGCGGGGAGCAGAGCAGGCAGAAGGACCGAAGCACACTGCTGAGGGGAGCAGCGGGCAGCAGGAGAGGTCTGCGCGCCATGTGGGACCCTCCTCCGGTGGCCGGGGAGCAGCCGGGGATCGAACCGGCGCCGCAGAGGCCGCAGAGGCTTTGCAACCCAGCGCTCAACCGCTGCGCCACCCGGGAGGCCCAAAATATATATATTTTTAAGATTTGTTTTATTTATACAAGAGCTGGGGTACAGGCCAGAGGCGTGGGAGGGTGAGAGGATTCATCAGAGACAGAGCTGGGAGCAGAACAGGCAGACGGACCAAAAGCACTGCTGAGGGGAGCAGCCAGCGGGGAGACAGGAGAGGTCTGCCGCGCCATGTGGGCTGCTCCGAGGGCAGCGGGGATTGAACCGGCACTGCAGAGGCTGCGGACAGCTTCACGGTGCTGCACTCAACCCACTGTGCCACTGGGGAGGCCCTTCATAAAATATTTTCCCTGAAGCTCATGTCATTGTCCCTCTCCTAGTGGCCTGCGACATTCCCCGCTGCTTTTAATTCTGATTTAAGTACATTGAAAGGAAATCGCCCCGTGACTTGAATGCAGAGCTCTCCCTGCGCCGGATGGGACGAGGGGCAGGTGGATGGGCTCCACCCAGCCCGGTCCCTTCTGTGTGATCCTGGATGTTCCCCGAAGACTTTGTTTCCTTATCTGTAAAAAGGAGACAGGAAATTGCCCCTCAGAGGCTGGCGTGGGACTGAGTTGAGGCATCTAATGCCCTTTAGCATGGTGGGCACCATAGTGGCAGGGCGCAAGCTGTAGGTCTGAGTATTATGGGTGGGAGGAGTGTTAGGGTTTGTCTCCTGTAGTCTGGGTAATACCCAGTGAGCCTCTGAATTTACAAAAGTAGGGAAGCTAGAGTCCACTGAGTCGACACCCCCTTTTTTCCCTAACAAGGGGGCTGAGGCCCTGAGAGGCAACTCCTCAGAGCGAGTAGGTCCTTCATCCAGAGCGCATGTCTCGCGGCTCTCAGTACGTGTCATGCCCTATAAATAGTGACACAGGAGCCTCCCAGTGCGTCCCGTGCCCTGCCTGGGCCCCGCCTGGCCCTTCTGCCTCTCCTTCCCCGGCTTCTCCCTCCATCTTCAAGGGAACTCTAGCTATGAATTGCTTTCTTAGGGAGATTTTATTTTCATCTCATCTGCTGCCTTCTCACCTGATATGTTCTTAACACCAAAATGAGCTTAATTAAGACTCAGAGATGCAAAGAAACAGAAAGACATTGGCCCGCACACCACCCTTGCTCAGGGCAGGAGTGGCGTGGGGAGAAGAGCAGGCGGGGCTTCCGCGCTGTGTCCTCGCGGAGAGGAATGGCCGGGCACCCCACACATGTGCTGTTCTGCGGGGACCACCTAAAAGGAGAACTGGTTCTCTGTTCATTTGTGTCTCTGCCCCGGGATCCCCTGTTCTCCGTGCAGAGGCCGTGCTCCCCCTCTTCCGTGTTCTTGTGTAGCTCGCCCGAGCAAATTATGTGGGTCTTTGAAAACAGCATTAAATAGATTAAAATATTATTGCTTAAGAGTGGAAAATTTTTTTAAACAAGACCTATTTGATAAGAAAAGGAAAGCAAATTCATTAAAGTGGCTTGTATGTGTGCACCGCCCTTCTAGCTTGAGTCCCAAGGGGACGGAATTCTGGAAATGTCGTTCAGCCTAGCCGATTACACTGCATGCGGACTCAGGAGAAAACCACCAGTCTCCTTGGCATGGCCTGGGCTTGTAACAAATCCAACGGGGGCCATGCCCGCCTCAGCCCTCACCAGGCCGCCTGCTTTCCTCCAGGCGCTCCCTTACCTGCGGGGACGTCCATGCTCTTCTGCGGAACCTGCCCTCTTCGCCCACCTGTGCCCCCTTCTTTCCATCACAGTCTTCCTGAGGTGTCTGTCTTCTCCCCGCTCCCCCAGGACAGGAGACCTGACCTCGGCTCCCTGCTCATGTGCTCGCCCCCAGAGCCCCCCAGAGATCAGAAGTGAAGTCACATAGGCCAGCATGAACTGGAAGGTGAGAATGGTTCTCAAATTTATTTCAACTTGAATTTTTGCTTTTTCATCATAAAATTTCACAGTGAGAGTTCTGTACAGATAGGTTGATCCAAAAGAAGAACTAGATTAAGCAGAAATCCTAATCATGTCTGATCCTTTATTTTAGCTTCCAGCGTGTGGCTGGACCCACTCACTGGACACGAGGAGTCAGGGCTCTTGGGAGGCTGTGTGCCCAACTTCAGATCAGCCTCACTTTCCTCGCAAAAGCCACACCTTTAAAGTTTCCCCAACTTTTTTTTTTTTTTTTAAGATTTATTTATTTATACAAGAACTGGGGTATAGGTCAGAGGTGTGGGAGGGTGAGAGGATTCACCAGAGACAGAACAGGGAGCAGAACAGGCAGACTGACGAAATACACTGCTGAGGGGAGCAGCGGGTGAGATTAGGAGAGGTCTGCTGCGCCATGTGGGAATCTCCCTGGCCGGCCGGGAATCGAACCAGCGCTGCAGAGGCTGAGGAGAGCTTCACAGCGCTGTGCTCAACCCGCTGCGCCACTGGGGAGGCCCTAAAATTTCCCCAACTCTTGAATATTTTGATATTTTTAAGTGGATTAAGATCTTACAAAGAAATCCATGTTTTTGTCCATTTATCTCCTCGAGAGTTCTTGTGTTTGGAGAGTTAATTAGGGGTATGTCAGAAGTCAGCAGCACTGAGGCTTAGTACCCCGGAGGGGCGGGCACAGGCCCTGAAGCTCTTCCCCTTTTAGTACCCGGAGTGCCCTGGGCCTTGCTGCTGCTCTGCCTGCTCTCAGGCCTGAAACTCTTGCCTCTTGCTGCTCTTCTGCCTTTGAAAAGAAAGTTACTATCAATCCCACTCACCGTGCCCACTGCTGTTGTCCTTCCATTTCAGGGGTTTCTAGCTGGTTTAGACAGACATTCCCATGGCTGCCAAAGTCCAGCCTCGGGTTTAGGCCTCCGGGATCGGTGACTCTGTCCTGGTGGGTCTCCAGAGGCCCATCCCCAGAGAGTCGGAGGCTGGAAGAGCAGCTTTTCCTGGCGTGAACCAGCTCCCCGCAGATCCCCAGTGAACGCGAGCACAGGCTGGCAGCAGCACACTGCTCAGGCTGGCCTCCGAGGGGGGAAATAAAATGACAGTCAACACTTTTTTTCATAGCGGATTTATAACCGCAGTCAGCCCTCCTCTCTAACACGTGACCGTTCAGGGAGGTCGGTGAATTCGGGATTCTTAGGGAGACGCAGGTGGTTGGGAAGGTTACCCTAGTTCCGGGGACCAGCAACCTGGGCATCAAGCCGGCGCTCTGTGCTGCTCGTGTCTGCCCTGATTAGAACTCTTCTCTCGTTACCCCGGGCCCGTGTTGCTGCTGCTTTACTGAATTACAGCAGGCTCGCCGCCGTGTTCCTTCCTTTGCTGTCTCTTGTACTCCTGCTGTGCCGCATCCCGACCCTCCTCAGGCATCCATAAGAAATGTCCAGTCGCTTCACAGGTAGCGATGGCCCTTGCCTCCGGGAAGGTCAGTAGCCGGGTCACCGTTGCTGGTGCCAGTGAGGCTGGCGAGGGCCGAGCAGTGCCCCCCCGCCCCCCCCCCCTGCAGCGTGTGCAGCATAATGCTGGTGCGCGCAGCCTGTGGGAATCAGAGGCACTTTTCTAGGGAAGGGATTTTTTAAATGACACAAAAAGCTCATAATTATTCAGGTCATACTAATCGTGTAATCATGAAAAACTAGTGTAGTGTTGGCCGTGTGTGGGGTTTCATAAATAGTAACACCTTCTGGGGCAAAGAGTAAGTAACTCAAAACCCAGACTTCGTTGTAGCCGGTGGGTTAGAACTTCCCGCCACCAGGAAATGACTCAGAGGAACAGTGAATAGCAGCTAAGTTGTCATGTTCAGAGTGTCACTGTATTTTATTTTTACATCTGTTTTACCTTCATGTGCCAGTGCTCATGGGTGGCCAGAAGCAAGAGGAGATGGTAGCGTGCTAGAGCTGGCGAATCCGCGGGGAAGAGGCAGAAGCTCAGGAAAGTCAAGTGACTGGGTCACACAGTCGCTCAGCAACACAGAGCTGCCACCCCACCGCCGGGCTCCGCTGCTTTCATGGCCACACTGCTGCCTCAGGAGCAGGCGGCTGGGGGTCGGCAAGGGCCAGTGACCTGGTCAAGTCGTGAAAGGCCAGTGTCACCGCATCCCTCATCCACCGTGGCCCTCCCTGCGAGCCATGATGGGCAGAGCCGGCTCAGGGGCTTTGCTGTCCCGGCCCCTGCGTGCCCGCGCTGAGCCCAGTGCCGTGCCATGCGCCCGGGAGCCTTGTGCATGAAGGCACGCTTGGACCGGCCTGTGCCTCTAGAATGCTTGCTCTCTGCCTGCAGGTTCTTGAGCACGTGCCCCTGCTGCTCTACATCTTGGCTGCAAAAACATTGATTCTCTGCCTGGCCTTTGCCGGAGTCAAAATCTACCAAAGGAAGAGATTGGAAGCAAAGCAGCAAAAGCTGGAAGCTGAAAAGAAGAAGCAGTCAGAGAAGAAAGACAGCTGAAGGGCATCGGGGTGCCGGACGTTGCAGATGTGAAATGAATGGGTAAGTAGGGAAGGGGGTGGGGCAGCCTGGCCCGATGTGAGGTCTGCATCCCCGGGCTGAGGCTGCGGGGCCTCAGGGTCCCCCTGCATTGAAGGCAGGTGTGCAGCCCCCACCCGCTGCTCAGAGCTGGGATGCATGATCCTCCCTCACCCACAGCCATGCTCCCTGACAGGCATTGGGTCCGGGGCTCTGTGGAGAACGCTGGAAGCAGGGACCTTCTCCCTGGAGAAGCACACATGCTGCAAACACAGTTTTCTGTGAAAGGAGGAGGTGGGGTCATGGGCCTTGAAGCCCCCGCTGTATCTGAGATTAACACACCTGGCTACCCCGGGGCAGCGGGTGCAGGGCTGAGGGAGGGGCCAGCCTTCGTCAGCCCTTGGCAGTGGCCTGGCGGGTCAGTGGAGTCCCTGTCCAGGTCACAGGATGGAGCACTTCAAAAATGAGAAAGGCAAAACAGAAAATCCAGGAAGCCCCGCTGACTTCCAGAGATATTTGGGCTCTGTGCACCTGCCGCCGTCTGCCTCCCCTGCCTGCCCCGGGGGCCCTTCCTTGATCCCATGGACTCTCGTGCCCCTGCAGCCCTTGCTTGTTGGTCCTCTGGCCCAGAGGGCACTTCCCCTCGACCTCACCAGGCACGAGTCACACCCATCATCACAGCCGGCACAGCCCGGTGCCATGCCTGTGGGCAGGAAGTGCCAAGCTTGGGGGGATGTCAGGGCACCAGGAGGTGATTATCGACCCCTAGAGTCGACCCTCACTGGGACTGCTCCCTCCTGCCTGGCTGCTTATCCCAAACAGCCAAGGGGTTTTATTTTATTTTTTTGAAGATTTATTTATGCATACAAGAGCTGGGGTGCGGGCCAGAGGTGCAGGAGTGAGAGGATTCCCAGAGACAGAGTGGGGAGCAGAGCAGGCAGACTGAGGAAATACACTGCTGAGGGGAGCAGCAGGGATGTGGGCAGCTCCCTGGCCGGGGATGGAACTCGTGCTGCAGAGGCTGTGGACAGCCGCACCGTGCTGAGACTTAACGCCACCAGGGAGGCCCTCCAAGGGACTTTAAATTGAGGAGATTGTGATGCTAACAGTGCGTTCTCTAGCAGATAAACTTCAGAGCCTCTAGTTTATTAAATCTAAGCAGCTGAGCCTAAGGAGGAATGCTGAGCAAGTAAAACATTATTTTATTGGTTTTTTCACACTTACCCTTCTTTCTAGATTTTGCATTTTAAATGAGAGCTTGCCTGGACTCCATGAAGAAAGAGCTGAGAAGAAAGAAAAACTTAATAACTGGATGATGTGTCAGGGGAGAAACTCCCACTAGAGCTTTAACTTAAAATGATGTGAATTTTTGTACGCTTTTAAAAAGTAGTATTTTGTTTATTAAAATAAAATGCCTTTGATAAAAGGGTGTCTCTGGTCTTTGGAAAGGCGGGTGTGTGTGTGTGTGTGTGTGTGTGTCTCCTCACACCCCCTGCACGCCTATGTTGTCAGAGGAGGGAGTTGTGCACACCCACATCTCCCTGTCCCCCCGGTCTCCCCATCCCCTGTGTGGGGTGCCGGGTCACCAGGACACCTCCACGGAGAGCTGGGCTGTGGAAGAGGCCGGGCGGGAGGGAAGCTGGCTACCGGCCCTCGGACACTCCCGGGGTCGAGTCTCCGCTCTCCTCTCTCCCCCTTCTCTTTCCTTCTGACGAGCATGAGCTTGTTGGGGTGCAGGGAAGCTGGGGGCTGGCCCTCGGCTTGTGCCTCTGCCGACCTGGGCGGACTCACGGTGAGTGGCCTCTGCCACGCTGGGGCCAAGCCTGGGGAGAGTCACTCGGTTGAGCCCGTGGCAGGGGTAAGAGGGCCGGGGCGTCGCCCGCTCCCACCGCTTTCTTGTCAGGATTTACCGCGAGACGGCGCGGGGCACACAGCCCGGGACACAGCCCCGAGAGAGGAGGAACTCGCGGGGTTCTGACTCGGCACCTAAGGGCTGCAGATCTCGGGTGTTCTCGGGAGAGCAGAGCGGTGGGGAAGGAGGAAGCGATGGCCAAAGCTGTGACGATGGAGGCGCGTTTGGAAAACAGGCCTGGTTCGTGTCAGGAGGGCGTCATGGCCCCTGGCCCCGGACAGGAGAACTCTGGAATGTCAGGCGTAGAGGACATGACCTTTCTCCAGCTGTGCTGTGGCTGCTGGCTGCTTTGACCTTCAGACTGAAGGAATGTGCAGGATCCAAGTTCCCAGTACAGAACAGACCCTGACCTTACAGCTACGAGTCCCTGGTAGGCCTCCCACGTGCCCTCAGACACCCGCCATGCCGGGGCTGTCCTGGAGCTGGAACAGACGCCTGGAGCAGAGGGGTGATGCTCCAGCTCATCAGACCTGCTCAGAGGGGTCCACAAACCCACCCTCGTAAGGGCAGCCCTGCTGCCAGGCAGGCAGCACCTCCCTCCCCCCTGCTCCTCTTAAGCTCCTGCTGAGGGTCTCTCAGGCCAGGGCGTTTCTGCTCCCTGGCACTGCACCCACCACCTCTGGGCATCTGTGCCTCCCGCGGGCAGCCCTGCCCCTCACATGCCTCTGGAAGCCAAGGCACAGGGCCTCTTGGCTGGTAGACGTGCTTGTTTATTTTAAACACAGGTGCTTTGGGATTTAAAAATCCTGCCTTGGAATCTGCGGCACCTCTGGCCGTCTCTGGCCGTCCTCTCGGGAAGTCTGGTAGAGGAGGACCTAAGGGTTGAGCCAAGCCTCACCCACATCCCTGCATTGTCTATGAACGCCGTTTGGGGGTTGTGGCTGTTACCCGTTCCTGCGCGCTTTCCCGCCACGAGGGGGCGAGATGCGTCACCTGTCCGTGTCCTGTGCACTGTCCCGTCAGCGTGGGGGAGTCAGGCACCTGTGGATTGACTGTTTTTTTAAAGATTTATTTATTTACACAAGCACCGGGTACAGTCAGAAGCGCGGGAGGGTGAGAGAATTCACCAGAGCCAGAGCGGGGAGCAGAGCAGGCAGAAGGACCGAAGGACACTGCTGAGGGGAGCAGCGGGCGGCAGGAGAGGTCTGTGCGCCAGGTGGGACCCTCACCCAGTGGCCGGGGATCGAACTGGCGCTGCAGAGGCTGCGGGCAGCTTCACAACCCAGCACTCAACCGCTGCGCCACCGGGGAGGCCCTCCTGTGGTTTGACTTTAAGTCTTCAGTTGGGTGCATGGTGGGTGGGGGGCTGCGGTAAAGGGACATGGGTCAAGCCCCAGTGTGAACCCCAGCTGACCGCAGCTGCCCCGCGACCCAGCGCGCTCCAGCCCATGCTGAGAGTGATTCCATTCCGTTCAGGAGCCCGCGCAGCTGAAAGATGTTTCCAAGCCATGAACTGAAATCTGTGCCCTGCATCCTCAGGAGAGCTCCGGGACCCCGCTGCAGACCCCACTGGGCCTTAGGATCATCTTCCTAGCATTGGGCATTTTGGTTTTCGAGCTCACGACATGTTGGAAGCAGAAAGGCACCGGCTGCAGACGCAACTTCAAAGCGAGACCGTCTCTGAACCAAGAGCCAGTTGCTCTCCCAGAGCCTGGCGTGCAGCCACGGCCCACCGCGGGCCCCCAAATCTCGTTCCTAACGCTGGCCCTGCCACTAAGCAAGGGGTAGAAGCCAAGCCCAAGCGCTCTGCCCAGCGAGGCAGGATGCCATAAGCCAAAGCGTCGGCGCTTGGGCTGCCGCTGCCAGGCTCTCGCCAGCTCCCACCTCTGGGGAGCCTCAGATTCTGAGTGACTCCTAACACCCTGGCCTGTACCGTAAACAGTCTTTGAAGTTGATTCTTCAGCAGGTCTCCTCTGTGGTGGGGTGAAGCGGGGCACAGTGGGGCGTCCGGAGGGAGATGAGAATGGGGGCTGAGCCGGCACACCCCAGCAGGCCCCTGACCTGTAGATTCCCGTGGGGCTGCAGACGCAGCAGCCCTGGCAGAAGGCAACCCTGCCCCAGCCCTGGGGATTCTGAGAGGGTCCCTGAACCTCCTTTGGGGCTTTAGAGGACGGGCAGAAGGAGATGGCTGGGAAGTGGTGGGGTGAGAAGCAGGGGTGGGATGGACCTTCATTTCCCCCCTTGCCCTGGCTCCCCACAACCTGTGCATCTGCACCCCCAGGTTAGCATCACCACCACCTCCTGGAGATGAGGAGGCTGATGGTCCTGTCTACGGGCCCTGGCGGCGAGGGGCAGAGGCGGGGTTTGGGCCTGGTCATCCCCCTGGGGCCGGCACTCTTCACTCCCTGCAAGGTTCCTGTTCTGCACAGCTGCGGGTCATCGACTGTTCTAGATGTCAGCGGCGGTGACACAGGGCAGAGGCCGGGCTGTGGGGAGCTGAGGCACCCCTGGAGGAAAGGAACTTGAAACAGTGAGACTGTGTTATCGTTACATGTGTGCACACAGTTATTTCTGAACAACATGTTACTTACAAATAGCTAGTTCGTTTTCAAATAACTGGTTTGATATTTCCCTTGTGTTTCTAGATGTTTGGGGACACTCCCAAGTATATTGCTTGGACTTCTTTTGACGTACGTTGAAAGGAATTTGGAGGCACTGCGCCTGAAAACCCAGTGAGCTGCTCCTTAGAAAATTGTAGTGCAGGTTATTGCACAGCTCGGACGCTGGCACCCTTAGGGGCAGGCAGGGGTGGGGGTGCGGGATGGGAAGGGCTCTCCAAAGGGAGGAAAATGCTCCCTGGCGCTGTACCCACCACTCTGGGCACCTGTGCCTCCTGCGGGCAGCACTGCCCCTCAAATGCCTCTGAAATCCAAGGCAGAGGCTTTTGGTGGAGAATCTAACAAATCTCAACTAGTAGATGTGCTTGTTTATTTTTATTTATTTTTTTAAACATTTATTTTCAATGTGAAAGACAGGTTTGATAAAACTTATTTTTTTATGAGCTTAGTACTTCACCTTCAAATAAAAAGCATAGGACACTTAAAAAGATTTATTTTTATTTATGCATAGAAGAACTGGGGTACAGGCCAGAGGTGTGCGGGGGCGGGGGGTGTCAGAGGACCCACCAGAGACAGAGTGGGGAGCAGAACAAGCAGATCTACTGAAATCCCCTGCTGAGGGGAGCAGCGGGGAGACAGGAGAGGTCTGCTGCGCCATGTGGGTAGCTCCCTGGCCAGGGATCGAACTCATGCGAGTAATAGTACTGAGACTTTAACTCCTGTGCCACCGGGGAGGCCCGTGTGCTCGTTTACTTTAAACACAGGTCCTTTGGGATTTAAAATTTGGCATTGGCATTCGCAGTATGTCTGGCCATCTTCTCAGAAAATTTGGTAGAGGATGACCTAAGGGTTGAGCCAAACCTCGGCCGCATCCCTGTATTTTCTATGAGTGCTGTTTTGGGTTTTTGTTGTTACCATTTTCTATACTATTTCCTACCACTAGAGGGATTGCCGGGATCTCAGACTGAAGAGGAAGGGGGACAGCCCAGAAGATGCAGCGGGGGCGGGGGTGGGCTGGGGATGGTGGTGGTATAGGTGGCAGGGCTCTGAGGACCTGGTGTAGCCGCAGGGAGACACAGGGCAGGTTTTCTATGACCCGAGCAGACGGGTTAAAGGAGAGTCCTGGAGCCCTCAGTGGCTTTTGCAGGCTTTTATTGGGATTTGTCAGGTACACGGCAGGCAGGGGTGCCAGGGGGCCAGGAGGCTGGAGGCTGGCAGGCCACCCAGCCCCCGGCAAGTCTTCACTCTTTCTGGGCTCTCCGGCCTTCTTGCGTGACCTCTGCATCTCTTTCGCTCTTGTTCTTTTGGCTCTGTGCTGGCGTCTGTGACGCCCTTATAAGCCCAGTCTCAGCCAACATGTACCCACCTACCCGTGCCCACATTCCGCGCCAGGTGCCCACCATCAGGCTTGAGTTCAGGGCCACAGGGTTCCATCATCAATCCTAATGGCGGGAGGGCAGAAAAGCCTGATGCCTTTTATTTACCCTACACTGGCAATGGGGGGGGGGGAGGGAAAGCCGAGAGACACCGTGCTGACTGCCTCAGTTTACCCTGGGCTGGAGGCGAATTGCAGGAGAACACACTCGGAAGAAACCTCGTAGGTCGTGAACCCCCGGACCTATCGCAGATGGCCAGGAAAGCAGCAGTTTCCTTTGAGCAAATATTCTTAGGATGTGTCTGTTCTTATGCCTGGGGATAAAAAGAAGCAAGAACTTTCCTCAGAGTGAGAAGGAAATCAGATCAGGGCCATTAGGTCTAATTGGGGCGCAGTCGCAGGCCGCAGCTGGACTCTGGTGGCGGGAGCTCCAGTTCTGGAGGCTCGGGAGGTGCCAGGCGCACGCTGGGGTCTGTGTTCAGCCCGTTAAAGCTCTCAACCCTAATTTTACTAATGAGTTAATTGAGCCTTGGGCACGTAAAGTAACTGACCCAAGGCCCCAAGCTTAATGAGCTGGAAACTGGAGTCCAGCTCAGACTCTCTGATTCCCAGAGTCCAGGACCCTCTCCGTTACTTTCTGCTGGAAGTTTCCATGCTTAGCACACAGCAGCGTTTAATGATGATACAATATTCTGCAGCTCCGCCGCCCAGTAGGGGTGGTCCTTGTGGTCTCGCTGCTCATCCTCGTGTTCTCGTTCTCCTACTTTTCTCAAGATTAAACCAGGCCGCGAAGGCACAGAAGCCTGGGTTCACTTTATCGGATTGTTTTGGTTTTTGAACAAAAATAGCTCTTAGTTGGCGAGGGTGTGGAGAAAAAGGAACTCTTCTGCACTGTTGGTGGGAGTGCAAACTGGTCCAACCACTGTGGAAAGCTGTGTGGAGATTTCTGGACCTACTAAACATAGAGCTTCCATATGATCCAGCAATTCCACTCCTAGGTATTTACCCAAAGGACACAGAAACATCAATTCCAAAGAACACCTGCACCCCTATGTTTATAGCAGCACTGTTTACAATAGCTAAGCTTTGGAAACAACCCAAATGCCCAAAAATAGATGACTGGATCAAGAAGATGTGGTACATATATACCATGGAATATTACTCAGCATTCAAAAAAGATAAACACATGCAATTTGCAGCAACATGGATGGCGCTGGAAGGGATCATGCTCAGCGAAATAAGCCAAAAAGAAAAATACCGGATGGTCTCACTCATAGCAGGAATCTAGAAAACTTAAATAAGGGACCAGGAAAATGAATAACTATAAGATAGTGAAAATCAAAATCAACAAAAAACTATGAACCAGAGACACTTTTAGGGGGGCGGGAGGGGAGGGATTGGGGTCAGAATGGGGGGGCTGCAATTGTATGGGGAATATAACAATAAAATTTATTTAAAAAAAAAAAAATAAAAATAAAATAGCTCTTGTTGGTTTACTTTTGTAGGGTCAGGAATGACCACAGGGTAGGTTTTCTGATCCAGCAGACCAGGTAAAGGGGGAGTCAGAGTCCTCAATGGTTTTTGCAGGTCTTTTATTTAGATTTCCAGGCACATGGCAGGCAGAGGTGCTGGGGGGCCGGGAGACTGGCAGGCCTCCCAGCCCCCAGCAAGTCTTCACTCTATCTGGGCTCTCCGGCCTTCTCTGCTTCTCTCTTGCCTTCTGTTCGTTCTCAGCTTCTTGGCTTCTCCTAGTGTCCCCGTGAAGCCGACCTTAAAAGCCCAGTCTCAGCCCAGGTGAATCCCATCTACCCATGCCCACACCCTACTCCAGGTGCCGCCATCAGGCATGCATTCAGGACCGCCAGGATCCATCATCTATCCTGATGGCGGGGGGCAAAAAAGCCTGACATTTTTCCTTACCCTACAACTTTGTTCATGTGATAACCTACAAATCTTCCACTTTTTTTTTTTCCTTCTGCAAAATATAGCGTCTTTAAAAGGCATTCTTGTATTGCAGCTCGTTCTTGCGGCGTCCAGTGGGAGATGGCCACTTGGCCAGCTGCTGTCTGCTCTGATGTCGGAGAGGAGCCTTACGCCACGTCAGCTGTTGGAGTGAAAGAGAAAACCTTGAACTGCCACAGCTGAGCCGAGCACGCTGGTCAGGCACATGGGCTCTAGAACCTGCCCAGCCCAGGGGTCTCTCAGAGTCTGTTTCCTCGCCTGTAACATGAAAAAATGATAGAACCTGCCCTTTGGGGTTGCAATGAGGGTGAAGTGAGCAGCTCCTTCTTAGAGAGGCAGCGTGCATCACGGATCTAAGTGTGCACTCTGGGTTGGAACTGCACTAGAGCTGCTTCCAGAAAACTGTGTGCCTCAGTGGTGTGGGCTGTGCTACTCATGTCGTCTGGCAAAGGTCCGGGCATGGGGCAGATTCCTGAAAAGTCAGGAATCTTGTTAGCTGACGCCTGCTAGATTCTTCTCATTTGTTTATGGCTGGTTCTTCTGAATATGGCAATTGTTAATACACCTATTTGAAAAGTAAAACCGCAAATGTTGCATGACCAAACACTAAATAACTAATTTGACAACAGTGGCACTGCGTGATAGAAACAGTCCATTTTGAAACAATTAGTATTTTTCTGCTTGGAAGCAGTGATTTAAATTTTGGTCTTACAAAAACAAGTGCTATGTCACACCTGAACACTTCTGGGAACTAAAGGCTGTAAACGTTCCTGGCCAAGTCTTTGACACAGATTTGTGGTCTTTTAAGGCAGAGACCATATGGGGAGGGTAGAGATAGCAGTTAATTGATAGCAAAGTTAGAGATAGTTGAAGTTAATAGTTGAAGTTAGAAATAACAGTTGACAAGATAAATAAAGAAGCAAAAGGCAAAAATATAGCCTTGAGAAAGTAAGTTTCCTTTTTTCTTTTAAAGCTTGGGGTTAGAAAAACTCAGTGCAAACTTATGCGGCCCTGGGATTCATTGGGTTTTTTTGATTCTTTACTACTTTTATTAAATTGGAAGAGATTAGTTATAAGAATAAAAAGGTTTTTGATTTTAGCAGTAATTGGATTTGACTACCAATGTATAAGGTGATTATGTTTTTTAATGTTTAAGATTTAGGAATTGTATAGCTTTTGATTAATGAGTAATTTAGCAGTTATAAAGGAGTTCAGTTTTAGTCATGGAAGTTTTTTGCTGTTTTGCTGTTTTAGGATTAACAGAATGATGACTGGGCAGTGGAAAATAAATGATTGTTAGTGGACATTTTGTGTGGTAGTTGTATTTACTTGCAGAACTCAGTGAAATGGCTGTTATCACCTCAGCAAGGGGTCACAGGTCTCCAGGCCGGTTTTGAAAAAAATGTCATGGTTGTTTGTCTTTTTTACTACTTGAAAGCACTCGCGGATGTACTCCCACACTTGCTCCAGACGTATAAATAAAGAGCTGCTGAGACCCTCGGCAGGATGATACTTGCACCCTGATCAAGTGTCAGTGTCTCCTTGGGCCTCCCCGGTGGCGCAGCAGTTGAGCGCTGGGTTGTGAAGCTGCCCGCAGCCTCTGCAGCGCCGGTTCGATCCCCGGCTGCCGGGAGAGGGTCCCATATGGCGCGCAGACCTCTCCTGCCGCCCGCTGCTCCCCTCAGCAGTGTACTTCGGTCCTTCTGCCTGCTCTGCTCCCCGTTCTGGCTCTGGTGAATTCTCTCACCCTCCCGCGCTTCTGACTGTACCCAGTGCATGTATAAATAAATAAATCTTAATAAAAAAGAAAAAAGAAAAAGTGTCAGTGTCTCCTCATTCCCCCATTCCTTTTCCCTCAAGTCGCCAACGCCGTCTTTTCCTGCAGGGACCCTGACACGACAGTTTGCTGGAGCCGGCTTCCGGCACCTCAGTTTACCCCATCTAGATGTTTACCCCCACTGTGGAGATAACCATAGTTCCCACAATACAGACGGTGATGAGGATTGAGTTAAGCAGGTGCAGCTGTTAGTGTTTGTGACTACAGAACTCTGGATCAGTGTGGAATCAACGTGGCATAGGGGTGAAGTGCACTTGTATCCCACACCCAGGGCACCTACACTTGGCCTGTATGGTGCCAGCACGTGGCGGTGACCAAGGAGATTTGAGACCCATTCCCTGCTCTGAAGGAACTAAAATCCTAAAACATACGTGAAACAAGTAGAGAAAATGAGCCACACAAATATACACACGAGAGTTGTCCCACCAGTTTATTGCCAAAGGGAATATAATGTTACAGTTGCGGAATAAGACCTTCTTTTGCACCTGCGGTTTCCTTTCCCAAGGCAGGCGGGTGCTAATCTCTGGAAGCTGTGACTGTCACTGGAAAGAGAATCTTTGCAGCTATGACTAAGCTAAAGGTTTCGAGGAGGGGAGATGATTCTGAACTGGGTGGGCTCTGACTGCCAGCCACAGTGTCTAAGAGGGAGGCAGAGGGGAACTGGACGCAGGAGAGGAGAAAGTCATGTGGCCAGGGAAGGGGTGGATGGGGTGATGCCCCCACAAGCCAAGGAAAGCCGACAGCCACAGGATGCTGGGAGAGGCAAGACCCAGAGTCTCCCTGGAACCTCCGGAGGGCATGTGACTTCCCACACCTTGGTTGTGACCAGCGGAAAGAATCAGTTTCTGTTGTTTTAAGTCACTGAGTTTAAGGTCCTTTGCTAGAGCAACCATGAGGCACCACTGCAGCCTTGGCTGAAACTCCTGGCTCCAGGAGGCAGCGGCTGCAGGTGCGTTGCATCTCCCATTAAAATGCACAATAACAAACACTGCAAAAGTCAATCAGTTACTTGCTGAAAAACACAGAACATCTGTTTTTAATCTCACAATGGCCAGCTGATCCTTGAACAACACAGGTTTGAACTGCACACGTCCTGAATACATGGATTTTTCTTGTAAATAAAGATGCCATACACTTAGGGTATCAAAAAATACTGTCCAATACGGTAAAACCATTTCCTCTTGTAACCTTCTGAACACCATTTTCTCTTCTCTGCATTACTATATTGTAAGAATACAGCAGATCTAAATTACAAAATATGTGTTAATCACTTGTTAGTGTTATTGGTAAGGCTTCCAGTCAACAGCAGGCTATTTGTAGTTAAGTTTGGGGGGAGTCACAAGTTACTCATGGATTTTTGCCTGGGGCGAGGTGGTCACCCTTAGCTGCCATTAGCCCCCACGTTGCTTGAGGGTTAGCTGTATTTCCAAATAATTCAGGGACATCCAGGAAGGAGGCAGGACAGGAGGACAAGCGGAGAATCTAGTGCTCTCTGTACCTGGTCATTAGGAACCTGGCCTCACAAAATCATCCATATAGGTAAGTGTGTTAGGGGTTAGGTAGACATTTTCATGTGATTTTTTTTTACATAGGCAGAATAATTACTTCTACTATAAAATGATACCCTGAATATATATAAAAGAGAGTGAACTTTATCATGTTTAATAGGAGATAGACTTGTTTTTCTATAAAATGTAGCAAGACCACCACAAGTCCTTACACCTGCGCCAGCAGCAGTCCCGAACTTGGTCTGGATGCTCCAGTGCCAGCAGCAGGTGGCTTAGGGATCAGAACCTTGAGATGCAACTCCATGGCAGTCATGACTTCCTGCTGGGAGTCTTAGACTTGACAGGGAAGGTGGACAAGGTCAGGGGGCTGTGCACACCCCCATTATCTCCATTTGTTCACCCACCAAGTCCTCCTTGAGCCAATCACTGGCATCACTTTCCCAGCTCCTTACTGGGGCCACTAGGAGGGTCTGGATGGAGTTTAACCTCCGCTGCCTTGCTGAGAAGTATTGGGAGGGAAAGAGCTAGTCCAGCGTCCATCTGCACCACACCTCAAGCAGTGGCAAACTGATTCCCATGAGTCATTGCGCTCAGGTCTAGACCACCTAGGTAGTCTAGACCACCAGGTAACTCCCCATGGATTATTTCAGGGGGTTGAAAATAGTTTGCATGCTCATTATTTTTTTATTTTATTTTTTAAAAATTTTTGTTTATTTTTATACAAGAGCCAGGGTACAGGCCAGATGCGCGGGAGGGCGAGAGGATTCACTGGAGACAGAGCGGGAAACAGAACAGGCAGACTGATGAAATACACTGCTGAGGGAAGCAGTGGGTGAGACAGGAGAGGTCTACCGTGCCATGTGGGACCCTTGCCAGCCAGCCAGGATTGAACTGGTGTTGCAGAGGCTGTGGACAGCTTCAGTGTGGTGCTCAACTGCCTGCGCCACCAGGGAGGCACTGCATGCTTTTTATTTTCAAATTTTTGGTGCCCACACACTTGGTTCTCTGAGCTTGGCTCAGCCCTGCTCACCAGCCAGCTCCTTTGGGCTGAGTTACTGCTAACCCTCCCGCTGACACAGCCCTCAGCATGACCTGAAGATGGGAGTCGAGAACCCTGAGTCACCAACAAGCTTTAATGAAACCTCCAGAAATCCTAAAGCCCTTCACCAAGCCCCTCAGGAACCTCAGTCCTCACAGACGCCCTGTGAAACCGCTGTTGACGCATCCTTGGCGGCCATGGTCCAGACGCCAGCCCGTCGGACTGGGTAAAGATCCTGCCCGTGGCACTAACCAAGCACTTTTGGAGGAATCACCCTTACGAAAATTTACCCAAATAGTAGTTTTCCCATCTCCGCACCTTGTTAGTGAGTATTTTCCATTTGTTTGTGTTTATCCTTTCAATCCCTTTGCGAATCAAGTCGCTGAGAAGAATATACTGGTAAGAATAGATGTTGTCACAGGACTGCAAAGAAAACTCCTTTCTGTTGTTGATGATAAACCACTTCAGAGAAGACCAGGCGGAGTCTAAAGGGTTCAGGTAATTGTAAGGGGAAGGCAGAGAGAGCAGCTCATGGCCACAGGCTTTGGCCACCTTGGGGCAGCACATGATGCTTGTTAAGTTAATGACGGGTGAGCCTTGGGCCTGGCCCGTGGGCTCTTGGTCCTCCTTTGGCTGCACCTCATCCAGCCTCGCTCTCTCTTTGACCACGATGGCACATTTGCCGTAGGTCCTCTTCGTCACATTACAGAACTCAAAGAAGACATTGTCTTCTTGTTTGTTACACAGCTCATCTCTTAGGAACAGCCGATATTTCCAAGGCACCCATCCTTGGCCACCACCAGCGTGCACAAGACACCATGTTGGAGTTTGCATGAAGTAGCTGTCACTAAAATCTTCCCCGGTTACGAGACTTTCTGGGATATCAGTTTCCCCAAAATACACAATCTTAAATCCATCATATTGCAGTGTTCTCAGCGTTTTCAAATACTGGAGACATTGTTTCCTTTTGATGCCATCGAATGGACTTCTGGTGACGATGTTTCGTAAAAGGGGGTTTGCAAAGTGAAACATGGGTTCTCTGCAGTGTTTTCACAGTTGCACCCCCCCCACCTGTGGGGCCTGGCAGGGATGGGATGATGACCTCATGGGATGATGACCTCATAAAGGGCTTTCTTACAGCTGGGCTGATCCCATAGACACACTTAGGATTTCAAAGCATCGCGGAACTCATACTCAGAACAATTCCCACAGGCTTGCCAGATAAGGACATGAAATGGTCTCCACAGAAAATGTTACTTTGACGTGGATTCTGTAATAGATCTGGAATGGAGATTGGCCGCTGCATCCCTTTGTGAGGGCGGTATCAGGAAGCCACAGGCTGGCTAATGTAAGCAGCAACTTGTTTTTTTCAGTTCTGGAGCTGCAAGTCCAAGGTCAAAGTGCTGCCATCTCTTTGTGTCTTCACACCTGTCCTCTTGGAAGAGGGCCCACCCTGATGACCTCACTGTACTTTAATCACTCATTGAAGACCCGTTTTCCAGATACAGTCACATTCTGAAGTAGCAGGGCGTGAGGGCTTTGACCTATGACTCGGGGGGAGTGCATTTCAGGCTATGAGAGCAACCTTTAACAATGAGTCAAGTATCTGACTCCTTCTACTTGCTCATCAGGATGGAGAGGAATATTTATACTCATTCATCCCAAACTCGTTTTCTGAGCACCTGCTATGCACCAGGCGGTGTATGAGGTCCTGGGAGGTCTGGGGATGTGGGTGGCGTCTGTCTGTCCTATAGCTCCTGGCAGCTGCCTTCCTCTTTCACCATTAAGAGTGCTTCATCCAGGTGGTGGAAGGGAGTTAGGGCAAACAGCAGAGGGAAGCCTGCATGCGGACCTTTCACAAGGCTGCCGACTCTTGAGCTAATTCCACACACCTGCAAAGCATTATATACTCAAAGCAAAGTGGCAATTTGCCTTAAACTCTAGCAGCCTGTTCTTAAAAAAGATTTATTTATTTATGCATACAAGAACTGGGGTACAGGCCAGAGGTGTGTGTGTGGGGTGGCGTGAGAGGATTCACCACAGACGGGAGCAGAACAGGCAGATGTACTGAAATACACTGCTGAGGGGAGCAGCGGGCAAGAGAGAAGAGGTCTGCTGCACCCTGTGCGTAACTCCCTGGCCAGGGAGCGAACTTCTGCTGCAGTAGTTGCGGACAGCTTCATAATGCTGTGTCTTTACCCCTTGTGCCACCAGGGAGGCCCCTCTAGCAGCCTCTTTATTTCCCTTTATTTGTATTTTCTGTCCCCTTCCTCAAAGCAACAAAACTCAACTCAGTAGGAATGTAGACTCCCTCCCCAACACATCCCAGATCATGGTCCCTGAATATTATTTCCTATGGAAAGAATCAGGAGCCCTTAGCTTCCAGGTCCAGGAAAGGAAATATAAAAATCAGCTTAGAGCACCGTGTCCAGCCAGACAGTGAGGACCAGCCAGGACCAGCAGGTTCTGTTGAAAGGAACCACGCTTCAATAAAAAGGGGCTCCATTGTCAAAGATGGGATGTTTTGAGCAACAAAACATGAACAAAACAACGAACAATGCCTACAATAAATTGAAGTACTATGTAGACTTTGAGTTCATAATGATACTTTAAAAAATCCAACCATTAAAAAAGGACAAAAACATGGTTTGTTGTCTTTGGAGGTGCTTTGAGGGGGATCACTGCATTATTTTGCCAAATAATAAGCGGAAGAACCAAGTGCTTATCATGCCTTTCTTTGTGCAGCTTAGAAACAGTCTAGGTCAAAGAAACTGTGAGTCAGTAAGATGTAAAGTGCTCCGTTCCCTGGATAAACAACTAAAGTGGATCCCAGGCTGAGTCACCACAGCTGCTTATTTAAACAGGTGGACTAATCTGCACACTACCAATTTCGTTCTGCCCTTGACTCTGTTCAAATAACCCTGCTTACCACACTGGCCACAAGGCGCCATGCTAGATGAAATCCTCAGATGCCGACTCATGATCTCACAGCTTCCTGGGGGAGGAAGCCTGAGCGCTCACATATGCCCTCCTCTTCTAGTGCTGGGGAATGGCCCAACCTAAGCTCTGACCCTGGCCCCTCCTCCCTGTCTGTGGGCCTACCTTTGCTCAGCTCCCTTCCAGAGCCAGGCTAAATTCTCCTCTCTCTAGCACTGTCTCCCCCATGTGTGAGTCTCTAATAAAGCCTTGCCTGGTTCCACCACACCTACTGGGCTCTGGTGAATTCTCCTCCAGAGGGTGAAGGACCCACTCCTTCGGGTTGAGGCTGGTAACAGCTTCCAGGTGAGAGTGGGAAAAGCCAGAGTGTGTGGGATGTGGCCTGTGTGGTGAGTTAGACATGATCAGAGCCTTGGGGTTGTGAGTAGAGGCCCTAGTCCCAGATAATCCAGGGTCAAATCATAGCACACACCCCCGTCCCCATGAACCTCAACTGAAAAATGGGGGGAATACATACCTGTGTGAGCTGAGGACTATTGACATAGGCTAATCCTCTGGCTCAGTTTCTTAAGTGGCTGCAGCTGTTGCTGCAAGAGGCTGACTGGGAAGACAGAGTTTGGCAGTGAGTGACTGAGGAGAAAAGGAACAGTCACGGGAGGGAAGAGGAAAAACAAATCAAGACTGAGGATCAATGTTGAAATGAAACAAGTTGTTCTCCCTGTGGAAAACTTGGAAGTTTCTTCCCTCCTCTTCTTCCTTCCTTTCTCTATCTCTGTCTCTCTCTTCCCCGCTCCCCCCCAGCTTCATCAACAAACTCTGAATGCCTCCCTTTCTGGGAAAATCTTGGAAAGACTAGCATTCCCTTAAATTCCCTCCAGGAAGGCGCCATCTTGTGGGAGAGAAGCAGAATCAGCAAAGGACTTTAATTCAAGATGGCCCCTAGGGGGGCAGAAAGCTCCAGAAGTGGGAGGGACACTAAACATGGAGATGGAGTGCCCTGGAGATGGGATGCCATGGGGAGGAGCTCATATTTCAGCTGAGATAAACCTTCAAAGGGTTCCTGACCTCACCCTTCAAGATGTGGTGAGGAGGCTGGCAGGACTGAGCTACACCCATCCAGCAAATGTGCAACCACTAGCGGTTCCAGAATGCACAGCCAGCAAATTCCAAGGCTTCTCCATTGAGGAGAATGAATGGGCTGAACATCCACAAAGGTGTGTGTAAGGGCAGGACAGGCCACTGAGCAGGTTTTCTGATCCAGCAGACCGGGTCAAGGAGGAGTCAGAATCCTCAGTGGTTCTTGCAGGTCTTTTATTTAGATTTACCAGGCATATGGCAGGCAGGGGTGCTGGGGGTCCGGGAGGTTGGCAGGCCTCCTGCCCCCAGCAAATTCTCACTCTGTCTGGGCTCTCCGGCCTTCTCTCACGTTCTCTCTGCTTCTTTCTCAGCTTCTCCTGGCGTGTCCGTGAGGCTGCCCTTAAAAGCCCAGACTCAGCCCAAGTAAATCCCATCTACCTAGGCCCACACCCTGCTCCAGGTGCCCGCCATCAGGCCTGCATTCAGGACCGCAGATCCATCATCTATCCTGATGGCGGGAGGGCAGAAAAGCCTGATACTTTTTACCTTACCCTACAGTGTGCCTGCAAAGGAGAGGAAAGGAGGGGCCAATGGCTGTTTGAGCGAGTGAGTCTCCAGGTGCGCTCAGTGTTAAGATGGCGCCGGTCCACTTCCTGTTTACTTGGCCTGTTGATAGGCCTCGGCTGATGCCAGGTACAGGTGCACTTTCTATACAGGCTCACTGGCCTTATTGGGCTTCCCGGCATTGTGCACTGTAATTGTTGTATTTTGTACAAATTAAAGGTGTGAGGGGAAGAGCCTATTGGTGTCAATTTTCCAACAGCATGTACTTCGTGTCCCTGTTACATTTTTTAGTAATAAAGTATTTTTTATCATTTATTTATTTATTTTTAAAAATATTTATTTATGTATGCATACAAGCGCTGGGGTACAGGACAGAGGCGCGGGGGGTGAGAGGATTCACCAGAGACAGAGTGGGGAACAGAACAGGCAGATTGACTGAAATACACTGCTGAGGGGAGCAGCGGGCGAGTCAGGAGGGGTCTGCTGCGCCATGTGGGTTATTCCCTGGCTGGCCAGGGATCGAACTCGTGCTGCAGAGGCTGCAGATTACTTCATAGGTTGCATCTTAACCCTTGCGCCACCAGGGAGGCCCAATAAAGTATTTTTTTAAATGAAGGTATGTACCTTGACTTTCAGACATAATTCAGTTGCACACTGAAGCATAAACTATTTGCACTACTGTGTAAACTTTTATATACACTGGAAACCACCCTCCCAAAAAAAAAAAAATCATGTCCCTGGCTATATTTCAATGGTAGCTTTATGGCTGTGACGGAGCTGCGTTATTTCTGAGGGGTGCTGTATTGCCGGTGTCCCCAGAGGGGCTGAGAAGAGGGGAGTTAGAGGATCTGTTACTTTATCAGAATTGAAAAAAAATAAAGCCCTCAAGAACTTTTAACTTATACATGCAAAACATGTGCGTTGTAAATAGTGTCATTTCAAGTGACACATTCTTCCTCCGGCTTCACCTCCGTTTCCCCGCCAGAGGGAGCCCCCGCTGGAATTCGTTGTGTTCATCCAGTCACCTCTGCTCCTGGGCGTCCAGCGCGGGGAAGGCCTGATGCTGCTGGGACACAGCCCTTGAGCGCGCACAGGGATCCCTGAGCAGCGGCCCTGAGCCCAGGTGGCCGAGGAAGCCGGAGCTCACAGATCCTTAACAGGAGCGACCTCCTGACGTGCTTACGTACTTTAGAGAATAAAGGGCAGCTGACCAGGGCCCAGGGGCTTCTCCACATTCCCCGGCCCCTCTGCAGCCTCTCCTCCTCACGTGTAAAATGGCTGTATTGGACCAGGCAAGGGCTGGGTTCATTTGCCCTACAATGGGTCTTTTCTTGCAAGGTAGGCAGAGGGACTGTGGCTGCATGTGTGTGTGTGTGTGTGTGTGTGTCTATGGCTGTAAGTGTGCATGTGCGGAGAATGGGTATATATGGGAAGAAGTATGCATGTGTGCATGTGGTGTGTCAACGTGGCTATGTGGGGTTGTGTGTGAATGTGTATGCGTGGGGGCAGTTTTGGGAGTGTGTGTTTGTGTGGTAGGAGGGAGGGAGGGGGTCACACCCCTCCCCCGTGCTTGGGCGTAGCATGGACTAATCAAGCCAAAGAGTGGCCGGTGGGTGTGAAGTGTGTCCCTTCCAGACACCAGCACTGAATTTGCAGGAAGCCCTGCAGCTCTTCCTCAGGCACTGAGACCAGCAGTGCCTCAGCGTGGCGGCCCAGAAACCCTGGTCTCCATGCCGGGATGCCAGGACGTGGAGCAGAGCCCAGTGGTGCTGCCGCATGGGTGCAGCTTGAGAGCGAAATCTACCTCATTCAAAATGGCTGCCTTCCCACACCTCCCTTGCATGGAAACAAAAGCACATTTTGGGCAAAGACTTCATGGAAACATCCCAGGGAAATATCACTTTGGAACTGGATAGTCCTATTTTGACTCCCTTGCCAGCTGTGTGACAATATGCAGGGTTTTTAACCTCTCTGAGCCTCGACTCCCTAATGGAACCCACTTCACACTTTGTGGGCCAGCAGATGCCAAAGCACCTCGTGTGCAGTGGTGTCATCAAATGTCCACTTCCTCTTCCCGTGGCACCTCTGAAGACATGTGGTGGCCTCTCCTCTTCCCAATAGCACCCTGAGTTCTGAGCAGGCAATCACCCGTGAAGCTCAGGTTCCTGGGGAGGAAGCCATGACAACTCCTACCCCAGACTTGAATCAATGAGCACCTTCCTGCCCTCCTCAGTGCATGGTGTAGGGAGTGTGGCCCCCAGAATGTCTCAGGATCCTTCCCTGGACCTCTGGGCACTTAGGCCCCCAGGGGGTCAGACTCACTTCCCTGCTGCTCTGTTTCCTGGGAGGAGACCTGTCCTGCCTTCTATGCACAAAGCCTCCCCCACACTTGTCCAGACACCTCCCATCCGGCAGGGGACACAGCCTGGACTCCAGCTGGGACACCTATTTGTTTGTTTTCTGCTAATTAAACTCATAAAACTCTGCCCAGTGGGATTGCAAGGCAGGGCCGTGGGTGAAGGGCCTGCGAGGTGGGGAGAGGGGTTGAGGAGCGGCGTAGTGTAGACACGTGGGCAAAAGTGCTTGTCTGGGCCCTGGCGGCAGCTCAGGCCAACAACACGAGCTAATCAGTGTCTCAGACAGCTCAGGACAACCTGGGGGCAGGAGGCAGGCGGCTCAGCAGCTCCCTGGCAAATCATAATCACCAAAGAAGACTCTCTGGGGAGCTTCTGTGCCCAAACAGAAGCAAAACAGAAACCCATGTCATCAGAATGAAGTGGCTTAATTTGACATTTGTGACTTTTATTGGGGTCTCGGCGACACTCTCCCGCTTGCTGGTTTCACTTCATTACATTTCCCCGTGCGTCAGCGCATATTGCTAATGCCAGTGGCCCACACAAATCTCTTTTTCTGGCCTGTCCTGACGTTGATGAATCAATTTTTTCAGTCCTGTCTGTCTGCCTGAATTACCAGCACTTCAGGGACGCCTGTGGAGGACTTTCCCTCTGTCCACGCTGATGTGGTCCCCGCAGAGCCCGGGAGAGGCTATGACCCCTCCTGACAGTGACCCACCGAGTCTCCCCATCGGTGGCTAATTAAATTCCAGGCCCCTGGAGGGCCCTGGGATGGCCGGTCCTTCTCCTGGGGCCCGCCGCCCATCTATCACCCTCACCACGCTCTTCCTGGCCAAGTGACCTGCCCCCGAACTGCTCTCTCGAGACCCTGGCTCACCTGCACCTGGTTCTTAGTCCCTGCCCTTCTGTCCCGCCACCCCATCTCCTTTCCCCAGGAGACGCTTTCTCTCTATCCAGCATCCGGGCCTTTGTGTGACTGTGCTATAAGAAGAACGCTGTCTATTTGGTCATTGATGCTGGTTCCTAGCGTGGAACTTCTCAAAACTTAGAATGTTCTGGGTGATGAGAGCATCTTCTATTACTTACAGCAAGCATCACCACTACCACCCACATGCCATCAGCATTAACGCAGGCATCGGCAAATATCACAGCCACCATCACCTCCACCGTCATCACGCCACAATCATCACCAGCACCACCAGCACCAGCTGTCACCACTGTTAGGACGAGGCTTATAATTGCATATTTATTTTACTTTTCAAAGTACATTTACACTCATGATCTCATTAACGCTTCTCTACTTTGTAGAATTGGCAGAACTGGCGTCATTCTTATCTGTGCAGAGACTGAGGTCCAGAGTGGTGTGTGCAAGGGCCACAGAGTGGTTGATAATCAAATCCAGACTAGAATTTGGTTTTTCTGACTCCAGAACAAGTGCTTTTTTCCCCCCAATGGACCCCATCTTCTCAAAGAAAATGAAGAATTCTGACTAACTTCTAATGTTAACAACTTGGTTCTATATTCCAGTTAATGTCTTTAGTGTCCAGTGTACATGACCCTGGGGGTCTCGTACCCCAACCCCACATGTTCCAGGTGATCCTCTAGCCTTACCAAATGCAACCCCCTACAAGCTGAATCTTCGTCCAGGGAATTTGACCCCAAATTCAGCTGTGTTTCCCGGAATATTGACATGCACCCCTGGACTCTAACTCCCTCGCCCCCACACCCTTCCCTGGGGCATACGTACACTTTCCAGTGAAAGGTCAGAGTGTGGCTGAAGCTACCGCCCTTGTTCTTTCTTCTCACTATGCTGGAAAGCCTGAGAAGGAACCGGGATGCTGCCTTCCGGACACTCCCCTGTTGGCCGGAAAGGCCCCCAGCTCACAGGTGCTCTTCCACCCCCACGAGGGCTTGACCCCTCTCTCAAGGTTGCAGGTGGACTCAGAGCTGCTCCGACAACCAAGAAAGTTGGCCCCCAGGGAGGCTGGCTTGCCCTGGCTTCCAGGGGCCCCTGGGATTTCCACTGGGGGGCTGCTGTTGGCATGCGCTGGCCTCAGACTGGGCTGGGTGGGCTGGAGCACAGCTCTGTTGCTGATGGTCTGTGCAGACCACCTGGGGACATTGTTCTGGAGTCCTTTCTTTTTGAGCTCAGAGTTCACATTTGAGTAATAAGTGTCTTCCAAGGACTTATCACTCCTTCTGAGGATGTTGCTGGCCAACTGGAAGAGGAAGACAACACTGAAGATGCCGAAGATGGTGAGGATGTACCAGGCGGCGCTGGTGCCATCTGGAAGCTTCAGGGCCCTGGTGGAAGTGGACCCATTTCGCCCCTCAATGTGGTCCCTCAGCGGGTGCCCCAGGTGGGTGCTGGCCTGGGTGTGGGAGGCCTCCTGAGGAATCCCCGTGATCCCTGAGAAAGAGAGGAACCAGATGAGACCCAGCATCCTACACCGGGGGATCCCCGGCCAGGCCACTCACAGGTGGCCTTCAGAGCAGTGGGAATCCTGGGAATGCCCAAGAAGGCTTCCCTGTGGACAGAAGCCTGACAGCACATGTGGGTATATTTTTAAAACTCCAAAGAGTTCAAAGCACTTAAGTTCTTGAGTAGAAGACAAAAGTCAGTTGTCCCCGAAATGATCTATACAACTAAAACAATTTCAATAAAAATATCAGTAGGATTTCTTTGTGAAATAGACAAACTGTGCCTATTAAAAAACTGTCAAGACTAATTAGGGAAAATCTGATTAAAAACAAAAGCTGAGTGATGAGTGGACATTAGCTGAGAAATATCACACTAGCCCGTCGGAGAAAGCATTTGTGCTTAGACTGAATAAATGTTTTATCTGTCCACAGTCCAGCTGCTTTGCAAAAGGTATCGGGGAGGGGGCTCTTGTACGAGGTACAATTCTCCTTAAACAATAGCCCCATAAAACCACATCAGGGCCTCCCGGTGGCGCAGCGGTTGAGCGCTGGGTTGCAAAACTGCCCGTGGCCTCTGCAGCGCCGGTTCGATCCCCGGCTGCTCCCCGGCCACCGGAGGAGGGTCCCACATGGCGCGCAGACCTCTCCTGCCGCCCGCTGCTCCCCTCAGCAGTGTACTTCGGTCCTTCTGCCTGCTCTGCTCCCCGCTCTGGCTCTGGTGAATCCTCTCACCCTCCCGGCACTTCTGACTGTACCCAGTGCTTGTATAAACAAAACAAACAAACAAATAAATAAACAAAACATGCCTCTATTAAAAAAAAAAAAAACCCACATCAGCACACACGGTGTGGAACTGACACCCGGGCAGGCAGCCCAGAGGGCCGGGGTGAAAACACCAACACCAGGAATTGAGTGTGGTGGATGATGAAGGGCAGGTCTGACTGGAGGGGAAAGGCAGGTCATTCTACAGCCTTGAACAATACAGAGGGAGCCCACACCTCTCACCTTATACCCAACAACAGTCTGATAAACCTAAGATTCAAACATTAAAAGAGGGAACAACTTAAAGTTCCAAAACAAAGAAACCAGCAAGGGGCGGGGTGGGGGGGGGGCGGTGTTTCTTTTATCATCTCGGAGTGGAATCTTTATCTTGGACTATTGCTAAGCAGAACACAAAAATTCAGAGACAGGGTGGAAAGAAGAAAGAAAGTGTTAAATCCAGCGACATCGGAAAATGTGAAGTTATCACACAGCAATAAAACCAAAAGACAAAGGGCAAAATTGAGGGGAAAAAATGCAACTTATATCGCTAAACTTTTCAATAGCGTTCAGTTCTTGAAGAGAAGGTTACACTCCAGCGGAAAAACACGCAAAGGATGTGGACAATAAGGTCACAGAAGAAAGAGTGGACCTTGAGCGGGACCGAGATGTCTCATTACTTGTGATAAGAAAAACTATGAATTGAAGCGATACTGAGTCAACACGTCAGCTTCGTTTGCAAACTCGTGGTGTTTCAGCAAAACCATGAGGGTGCATCCCACGTCCCCCTAAAGATATACCAGCTAAACGTGTGTGGCCCAAGCTTGGTCGCCGGTGGGCCGGAGGGCACGCTGGCCAGGTCTGTCGAGCCTACAGATGTCCTTACCTTCGATGGGGCTAGTCTATCGGCGTGGATGGAGCCCAGGAATGCACTGGAACAAGTCCCAAGCGATGATGCTTAAGCCTCGTCACTCCGGCATTGCTCACCATGACTAATGCTTAAGAACAGCCTGATTGGCATCAACTGGGGGAAGATTTAGTACATTTGGAACCTCCACGCATGGGATGCATCAGGAAGAGCATCTGGGTGCTCAACATGAATGAATGAAAAATGGGCTAACCTGGATTGAGGGCAACTGCCTATGTAAATAAAGAAGGAGGCCCATTTTATATGTGTATAAAATGCCTCTGGGAGAACTCACAAGAAATTGCTGCCTGTGGCTGTCTTTGGGGAAGAGATATGGGCCAAAGAGATGCACTGTTCACTGTCCTGTTCTCTTGCACATTCTGTACCGTGTATATTTATTTATAAAAAGAACTTACTTTAAAAATGAGTTACAGTTGGGTGCTGTCCTGCCCCCTTGAGGAAGCACCCCTGGAGAAAGTCACTATGTCCCTCCCAAGAGCAGAAGATTAAGATCTTAATTGCTGTGTAATTCAAAACTGTTTTCTCTGGAGGGAAGCCAGGTGAAAATGAAACAATGAATGTCAGAGAAGTAATTTATAAAGTTGTGAGCTGTTCTCCAGCTGATTTTTACCAGTTCAAATGCCATTTCTTGTGCTGTCTGAACACAGATGTCTTCCCACATGTCCTAGGGTAAACCCGGTAGCCTGCTGGGGAGGCCAAAGGAGTCCCATAGATGCTCCTATCTGACACGTGTCTGTGCTAATTCATTTTGCTAAAGTAAGACTCAGAGAGGCGGGCGTCTTTTTACTCTAGTAAATTGTCAGGACATCTGAACTTCTAGATGAAGCGAGACACCATTAAAAAATTGCTCTACAGGGGCCTCCCTAGTGGCTCAAGGGGTTAAGTCTCAGCACTCTGAAGCTATCAGCAGCCATTGCAGCAAGAGTTCGATCCGCAGCCAGGGAGCAACCCACATGGTGCAGCAGACCTCTCCTGTCTCCCCGCTGCTCCCCTCAGCAGTGTATTTCAGTCAGTCTGCCTGTTCTGCTCCCTGCTCTGTCTCTGGTGAATCCTCCTACCCCCCGCATCTCTGGCCTGTACCCCAGTTCTTGTATGCATAAATAAATCTTTTTTAAAAAATAGCTCTCCAAACTGCGTGTGATAAAACCCAAATTAGCAGTGAATGAAATCAAACAGGTTGCTCATGAGAAACAACACAATGACCAGGAATTTTACATCCCTGTCGGTGGAATGGTTAGGGGAAATATTCCCATAAATATTAGAGAACAAATCTACCCAACACAAACATCATCAACCTTGAATTGGACAAGAGAACGAGTTTAAACTCAGAGCACAATTATAAACTCATCCAAGCTTTTGTGAATTATTAAAAAGTGATGTGATATGTTCAAATACATATCAAACCGACCGAGCTAAGCACTACTGAACATTGTTTTAAAATCAGTCCATTTTCCACATGTATGAAATGCGCATCCTGCAGAAGAGAAAACTTTTTGTCTGTGCCATTCTGCGTTTGTGACAATGTGAGCAGATGGTGGATGCAGAATACTCACATTCCATGAGGGGTCCCAGCCTTCACTCTCTGGGAGTCAGCTGAAGTGCCTGCCTTGGCAAAGGAAGATGATGGAAGAGGAATTCCTTCTCCATGCACACGCTCCCTGCCCTGCTGAAGTCGGACTGCACTGAGGTCCCTGAGCAGGATGTAACTTGATAGCCTCAGAATTGAAAGGCAGTATTAAAGAGAACTTCAGCAGAGAGGAACCACGTCCATTTTCTCTCATTCGCTCAATCAGGGGATCTAAGTTGATCAGTCCTCTGCTGGCTCCGAGGAAAAAGCACTTTGTCTTCGGCTTGCTGAGAAATCTAAAACAAGAGCCTGTTTATAAACATCCTGGTCCCCAGGAGTTCTCAGCCCTCCCGGCCGCGGCCAGACCTACAGGGGCAGGCAGGTCTCCTGAGGCTGGCTCATCAGCTGATGGCCTGGAAGTTTCCCGAATTTCCTTCTTCTGCACCTGCTGCAGGTGAGGCAGGTGGTCAGGTGTTATTATAGATCCAGGAAACTCCATGGGCACGAGTCACCCGTTTCCTCTGGGGCCCTCTCCAGGATGAGGACAATGAGCCAGTGTGGAGCAGGCAGGCATAGGAGGACACAGTGGGTGACCTGGGGCTCCTCAGGAGTCCTGGGTGTAGGCCCCTGGGCCAGGGAGTGAGGGATGGCACGCCTCTTCCCCACACTCAAGTCATGGACACTGAAATCAAAATAGATTGAAATGGAAAGCACTAGAATGAGGAGAGGCCATGTAATTTGACCAAACTTCCATTAATGGGGGGGAGGGACTAGAGAAGTCAATTATGAAATAGACCCTGTGAACCAGTGCTCCACCCCAGGTATATACCCAGGAGAAATGGAAACATACCCCAGACTGAAACGTGGTTGCCAATATTCATGACAGCATTACTTATAATAAAGTGGAAACAGCCCAAATGTTCAATCACCAATGAATAGATGAATAAAATGCGGCACAATCACACAATGGAATATTATTTGGCAATAAAAAGGAACGGAGTACAGTCATGTATCATTTACCCACAGGGCATGTTCTAAGAAGTGACTCTTTAGGCAGTTTGTGCTTGTGCAAACGTCATAGAGGGTAACCCACCTTCATACCCCATGTCCAGGATGGGTGGCAGAGCCCTCGGGACCACCGTCATATGTGCTGTCTGCCCTTGACTGAAATGTTGTTAAGTGACCAAGACTGAACTGCCTCATGTTTTAACATGGGTGAAACTTGAAAGCTTTATGCTAAGTGGAAGGAGCCAGTTACAGGCCAACCTATTGATTGATTCCATTTATATGAAATGTCTAGGATAGAAAAACCTCTAAAAACAGAACATAGATTAGTGGTGCTCAGGCTCTGGTGGGGGAATGAGGAATAATTTATGGGAGCAAGGATTCTTTTTGGGGTAATGAACATGTTCTACAATTGATGTGGTGCTGGTCACACAACTCTGAATATACCAAAAAGAAGTCCTCACACTGTGTACTTTGAGTGGGTGGATTTTATGGCACAGGAATCCTATTTCAGTAATGTGACACAGTCATCATTGCTCAGCGATGTTTCCATCGAGGATGGACTGTGGATACGGCGGTGGTCACAGCAGCGACGCCACACAGCCTGGGTGTGTAGTAGCCGCACCACCTAGGCGCTGGCTGTTGAGCTCCGTGACGTTCACACAGGACTGATTCACCTAGCAATGCATTTCTAGGACAGTATCCCCAGATTTTATGCTGTATAAATACATGATGGAATGCTATACAGCCATGAAGTGCATTGTTGTGTGAAGCGCTCTAAGATGTGTGGTTAAATGAAAAGAGGAAGCACCTGTAAAAAAGTGGGGGAGAAAGCGTACGGATGTGACTTTACTGGTACAGGCATTAAAAAAAGCCACTCTAAGAACATGGGAGAAAGTCACAACAGGAAGTACCTGGGGGAGGTGAGATATAGGCGGATGGAGGGCAGGGATGGGCGGAAGAATTCTCTCGATGTAGTCTTTTTTTTTTTTTTAAGATTTATTTATTTATGTATACAAGAGCTGGGGTACAGGCCAGAAATGTGGGGAAGGGGTGGGATGAAGATCATGATCACCAGCCAGGCAGTTGCCACTGGTTTTTGTGGTGCTGATGATGTCAGCTATTTGTCATCCCCGAATGCTCACAGAACAGCGACTGGAACAATCTGTACATCATGAGGGACAAGTATTTTCTCCCTGCGTGTGTATATCTTCCTAGGCCTCTGGTCCAGTCAAGACATGTACTGACCACTGACCTAAACACAATCAAGCAAAATCACTCACCCCATAAATATTTGCCTGGCTACAGTTCCTGGAGAAAGAACCCCAGTGTCCCCGACTTCTTTATGTTAGAGGCCAAACTCTGCCAGTGACCACAGCTTTCTTTGTTGTTCCCTGGAGTCGGTAAGTGTGAAAGGTGCCTAAATTGAGGGCAGAGGTGCCAGTGATGTGAATTTGAATCTCCAAAATGGGAGGGCAGGGAGGAAGCATCAAATGTTTTTAGCACAAGTCAAATAGCTCAAGTCAAACCCTGGGCTTACGACGAGGCAGTACCAGCAGTCCAGTGGCGTCAGGAATAAGACGTAATTCCCCATGATCACCCTTGTCGCTTCATATTGTCTGGAGGAATTATCCACTTCAATGAGACAAGAGCTACAAGAGCTAGAAAGGAGGCAGCTGACACTATCCTAGACTTTATGACTGAGAAAAACAAAGAGTCAAATGCAAAGCTGTTGGCCACAGTAGGATAACCAGTAAGCTGATGGGTACAAAATAAACACTAACAAACCAATATCCAAAAATCTGTATAACGGCAACAACTCTAAGCATAACTGAAGATTCCACCTGCAAGAGGAATCGAAAAGATAAAATAAATGTACAAGATCTGCACATTCTACTCAGTTGTAAAAAAGAGAGAAAACCCCGCCATTTGCAGCAATCTGGATGGACGCAGAGGGTGTTCCACTAAGTCAAGTGAGTCGGCTGGAGAAATACGAGCACCGTAGGATTTCACTCCCATGTGGTGTAGAGAGAAAACACACGCATGGAGGAACTAAATGAGACACAAAATCCACTCTTAGACTCTCAGGCGCTAAACGAGTGGCCACCGGAGGGGAAGGTGGGCGGAGGGTGGGTCAGTTGGGTACAAGGGGTCAAGTGTAGGGTGAAGGATGCACTTGGACTTTTCATGGTGAACTTCATGCCGTAAATACAGATGCTGATTTATACGGATGAACACCTGAAACTTATAGAATGTTCTGATGCAGTGCTGTATCAATTAAAAGTATATAGAAACACGGGCCTCCCTGGTGGCGCAGCGGTTGAGCGCTGGGTTGCGAAGCTGCCCGCAGCCTCTGCAGCGCAGGTTCGATCCCCGGCCACCAGGAGAGGGTCCCCCATGGCGTCCAGACCTCTCCTGCCGCCCGCTGCTCCCCTCAGCTTTGTATTTCGTCAGTCTGCCTGTTCTGCTCCCCGCTCTGGCTCTGGTGGATTCTCTCACCCTCCCGCGTTTCTGACTGTACCCAGTGCTTGTATAAATAAATAAATAAATCTTTTTTTAAAAAAGTATATAAAAACAAAGATTAATAAAAGTAAAAGTTTTATGAACAGAAAATCTAAAACACAGAGGGGTAAAAAGGAAGCTGTGACTAAGGTAAATGTCTCCAGTCCTTGGACAGGATGACACATTCTATCCAGATCAACCCATAAAGTTAGCAGAAAGCCGACAAAGACGTCAGCAGAGGCGCTGGTGTTTGTTGTTGTCACTCTTGTTTTCTTTCCAGAAATACACTCAATTATGAAGCCCAGTGGGCTCAGGCTAATGATCTCATTCCCCCCTTTTCCCCTCCAAGCATAGAGACTACACTTTTCTAGTCCATTGGTTAGAATTCCAGCAACGGGGTGTGAAACATTACAAACCCAAGATGCTGCCGAGAGCACACAGAGCCCTCACTCTAAACACATGTCCTTGCAGAGAGCAGCCCAGCAAAGGAACGGAACAGCTAAGGCACGTAGGTTCCCCGCCGGCTGCCTGAGAAGGCCTCCTGCCCTTTCCTGAAGACTACAGCTCACCCTGGCTGTATGACGTAAGGACGTTGGCGCCAGCAGAAATGGTTGAGCAAAGGTATAAATGTTTGTGAGGTTTTGGGGGTTGGCCTCACCCGCTTTTCTCAAAGGAGGCAGGAGATAAATAAATCTGTTAGTTTTCTTAATGAAACAAGGACTTTAAGAGTCTTGCTTCATTCAAATCAACACAGACAATGTGAGTCTAAAATTTATAAGGGATATTGAACATGCAAAAAAGTAGCCAAGAAAATCCCAGGGAAATAAAGAAATGAAATATCCCGGGAAGATGTTCCGCCACAGAAACGAGAAGTCTTGATCCAAGAATGTAAACAGGCAGACAGATGAACGGAACAGAATAAAATCCTGAAATAGACTAAAAAACATTCAGGGCAATAGTATAAGATAAAGGGGACGTTTCACATCCGTGGAGGAAAGATGTG
Organism: Talpa europaea; assembly: GCF_964194135.1. Classification (NCBI taxonomy): domain Eukaryota; kingdom Metazoa; phylum Chordata; class Mammalia; order Eulipotyphla; family Talpidae; genus Talpa; species Talpa europaea. The sequence goes on from NC_140070.1 coordinate 141,068,902, forward strand.
GTAGCTCCCAAGGCTGGGAGAGGTGAGGAGACATCGGGGAAAGAGTTAAACTGCGTCTCTGCTTCCGACTCACACCAAAATAAATTCCAGATGGAGCGAAGTTATCATTTTTTAAAATAAAGTCTTAAAAGTGCTAGAACAAACACGGATGATTTATTTTTATAATCCCAGATTGCGGCTGTCTTTCCAGGCGAAATCACAAAATAAAAGACCGATAAATCCAGCAATGCCAGAATGAAGAATTAAAAATATCTGTGGCGAAAACAAAACGCAGTTAACACAACCAAGAGATCAGCGCTAGGTGGGGGAGGAATCAGCGTCACACTCGAGCATGTTTCTTAATAGGCAAAGGCTTTTGACATTCAGAAACAGGCCAGCAACTCCCCAGAAAGACGGACAAAAGAAAAGGACCAGTAGCCACGGAAAAGCAGTAGAAACGTCTTTTTTAAAGATGGGAATCTTTTTAAAATGTTGTCATTGAGGTAACACTGCCGGACACGGCCCCACAGGCTTCAGGCGCGCTTAGCCAGCGTCTGATCGACTGAGTCACGGTCATGTCCCAACCTCCAGTTTGCAGCCTCCTTGCAAGGCCCCCGTGACCGGATTTGCCTCCCGCCCCTCTGGCACCACTGCTTTGTGCGTGTCATCTAAAAATCTGCTTCATTTGGTTTATTCATTAGTTTTGCTCTGTTTTTTCATCTTCTACATCTGTGTGAAGTCACCCCATCTTGTCTGTCTCCATCTGACTTATTTCACTAAGTCTAACACCCCCTGGTCCCTCCTTTTGTTGCAAAGGGCAGGATTTCACTTTTGTAAAACAGCTGAGTAGGATTCCACGGACAGAGCCCACATCTTCTCACTCCACTCACCTTCTGAGGGTGGCTATGGTTTTCAGCTCTTGGCTGCTGTGTGCAATTCCGGGGTGCCCAGCTCTTTGAGTGAGAGCTTGTGTATTCTTTGGGTAAACACTCAGATGTGGGATAACTGGGTCATATGGACCAATGTCCTTTCAGCAGGTAAAATATTCTCCTTCATTATACTATAAATACAAATTAAAATCATAACTAGACCTCATTTACTACTAGTGGACATGTCAAAGATGGTCTCTAGAGTGGGAGCACCCCGTCTGTAAAGTGGTGCCAGTTCAGTTCATCATTGCAGCCACCTGACCGCCTGGCACAGCTCACGGAGGGTGGCTGACAGTATCATTATTAAGGATAATTGATATTATTAAAACTTTATGGCATGCATACCTTCTGACCACGCAGCCATGTTCTAGGAATTCTGGGACCTTGGCGTGAGCGTGTTCCAGCAGGTCTGAGCAGGTGGAGTCAGCGCCCCTACAGGACAGCGGAGGGCTGGTGGGCATCCAGGGTCCCGAGGAGCCACTGCTCAGAGGCAGTGCATGAGCTCGATTCCTGCGGTGGGAACGGCCGGTGCAAGCAGCACAGGAATTAGGCGGGTCCAGGAGCCGACGAGGGACAACCTTCAGCATCACAGCTGCTGGGGGGGAAACTAGCTTGATGCTCGTGGGTACGAGCCCTACAGTGCTTGTGCATTGTCGGGGCAGGAAGACCACACGGAGCAGGTTTTCTGACCCAGCAGACCGGGTCAAGGAGGAGTCAGAGGCCTCAGTGGCGTTTGCAGGTCTTTTATTAGATTTATGAGGCACATGGCAGGCAGGGGTGCTGGGGGGCCGGGGGGCTGGCAGGCCTCCCAGCCCCCAGCAAATCCTCACTCTATCTGGGCTCTTCCGGCCTTCTCTCTGCTTCTCTTCTTCTCTTGGCTTCCATTCGTTCTTGGCTTCTGCTGGCGTGACCGCGACGCCGCCCTTATAAACTCAGTCTCTCAGCCCAGGTGTGCCCACTGCAGGTGCCGCCGTCAGGCATGCATTCAGGACCACAGGGTTCCCTCATCTATCCTCATGGTGGGAGGGCAGAAAAGCCGGATACTTTTACCTCACCCTACATGCATGAAGGCGGATATTCTTGCACATGTGTAAAACAAGCCTGAAAAGAGGCCTAAGAATCTGTTTATTGTCTCTGAGCATGTATTTTTTAATGACTTTTTTAAAACCACGTGTCTATTACCTATTGGAGCGGTACTTTTTGTTGTTTGCTTTGCTTTTTTTTTTTTTTTTAAAGATTTATTTAATTATGCATACAAGAGCTGGGGTACAGGCCAGAGATGCCGGGGCGGTGTAAGAGGACTCACCAGAGTGAGCAGAACAGGTGAACTGACTGAAACACACTGCTGAGGGGAGCAGCGGGGAGACAGGAGAGGTTTGCTGCATCACGTGGGTTGCTCCCTGGCCGGCCGGGGATTGAACTTGTGCTGCAGAAGCTGCCGCTGGCTTCATAGTTCGGTGCTTAACCCCTTGCGCCACCAGGGAGGCCCCTTTGCTTTGGTGTTATTTTTAAGGGTGTTGAGTTCACAACGAGCATAAGCAACTCTGTGGGGATGCAGCTGTTTCCACGCTAGTGTGTTTCAAAGTCTTGCTTTCCAACATTTTCCATGCTATCCTCCAGACCTCCGTCTCTGCCCAGTTTGCATCTTGTTGAAAGACTTGCCTCACGAGAGAACTGAATGTGGCATGAAAACTGCACGTGCGGGTTGCCCTGAATTTTACCCAAACTTGCTCTGAAATTCAGTAGCTCATTCTCCCTCTGATGCTGCCCGCGGGCACTGCTGACTCGTGACACTGACCTGGTCTCTGCAGACCTCACGGCTCTGGGAGCTGCCTGAAGGGACTCCCGGGTCCGTCCGCAAGGCTCCGTGGTACCTGGGGAGACGCTGACCCCCCCCCCAGGCAGGAGGCTGCGATGACCCCCCCAGCCACTGCCGGGAGCAGCACACGATGGGGTCCCTGGGTGCCCCGCCCCGGGGTCTCAAGAGAGGGCGCTGATGAGACAGCCTCCTTATACCCTCCCTGACCAAGGGCCGTGAACCCAGCAGGCCAGTCTCCTTGCATACCCCCACCTTGACCCCCGCCTGCATGTACCTCAAAACTGCAGGAGAGGAGGCTGTTTCTGGGGGTGATCTAGTATGAGAGAGAAAGGGCAGTGGAGGGAGGAGCGGGCAAGCTGGTGGGGCAGTAGGGGGCCGAGACCCAGGCCACCCCTCCCCCATCCTTAGACAGGAGGCCATTCCCCCCTCTTCCTCCCTCTGAGGGGATCTGAGCGGGACTCTGTTTATTATCACCCACATTTGCTGAGCCTCTGGAGGAAAGCAGCCTGGGTCTCTCACCTCACTCAAGAGGGCAAGCACACCTGCTTCCCTTCTCTCGCCGTTTCATGATCCCGCAGGGTCACCGTACAGCATGGAATTGCTGCCTCAGTCGCCTGCCATGCCCCTCTCCCCACTCCTGGGGACCCCAGCGGTCACTACCCAGCAGGACAGTGTTGTAGGTGCCTTGGGGTGCTGAGCATGGCCCACACTTAGCAGTGAGTGTGGAAGGTGAGAAGGCACTTACCGAGCCTGCAACCCCACGGAGAGCCCTTTGGGGGGCTGGAGGAAGGCACCCCCTCTGCCAGGAGGCCACAGAGCTGGGCGAGGGCAGCAGGGGCTGGATTTCACCTCAACCTCCCCCCAGGACGGGGTGCACATCCTACCTGGCTGCCCAACGGTGGTTTAAGGCTTGCAACCCTAGCTGGGTTTTATGGGATTGTCACTGAGGAGCGGGCAGTTGCCTGACACGCGCAGAGGCTGGTCTGTAATGACCTTGGGTCTGGAGAAAGGCAGGACGATTTATTGCAAATTGATTGGCGAGGAGACAGGAGATAAACGCAAACCTGTCTCCCCAGTTAAGAAAGGGAATGAGGCTATGTAGATTTTGGGGGTCAGGGTTACGAAAAAAGGAGTAAATTGTTTTGGCTGGGGAGGGGCTCAGGGCAGAGAAATGTGGACTTGGCTGAAGTTGGTTGTCTGGTTACAGGGTAGTTCCCAGATGAGGTGGGAAGAGGTTTCCCCTTCAGATCCCTGGAGTTTTGAGTTCCTGTGGGGGGCGGGGTTTGGCTCCTCCGGGCAGCCCCCCTCCTCTGCGTGTGTGTCTCCCGGCTCCAGCCGGCCTGGGGCTCAGCTTGAAGTGAGTCACCTCTGCTTGCTCAGACTGGGTCACGGTGGATGAGGCCCCAGCTCCGCTGTCTGTGAAAGCAAACCTCAAAGAGAAAATCAGACAAGGTTTTTCTTTTTCTTTTGTGTTCTAGGGTCAAAAAGCAATGTAGCCATTTAGCCTCAGTTACAGGATTCTGACATCTCGTGGAATTGGAGGGTCTTGAATGGCCTCACCACAACCCCCCCCCCACCTGCTCCTGTGGATCCAGCCCCCCAGCAACCAACCCTCCTAATGAGACACGCCAGACTCAGCCCCTGCTTCTCCTGAGCAGGAGCTTCCGTGCCCTCCCAGCTGGTGGCATCACTCAAGCGGGCCCATCATGGGCCCCCCAGTGGGCACCGGGACCCCTCACCCTCACCACCAAGCCTGCCTCCCGCAGCCCCCTTGTTCATGGGAGCGTGGCCCCTGCGTGGCCTGCGAGGCCTGCGTGGCCTGTGTGCCTGTGATGACCTGCGGCTGCTCTCACCTGTCTGGCGTCAGACACGGCAGCACCCACATAACCGAGGGCAGGACCCCTCCATTGCTGAAGGGGTGAAGGAGAAGTGACCGCCGAGGTTATCCTGGTGTGGACCCCTCTCCATGTGCAGCAGGAAGGGTGACCAGCTGGAGCTGTCAGGGGCTCAGGTCTGGGCAGGAGACCATTTCCCAAGGGCAGGAGAGGAGACAGCCGGGGAGCAGGGCGAGCGGGCTCCGGCACAAAGGAAGGGGGCTCCCCTAGCAATTTCCTGGGACCCAGGAGTTGTTCAGAGGAGGCACCTCTCAACCCACTGGGAAAGTGGCTCCTCTTTCCGGGCTTCGCCCTCCTGTCTCAGGCTAGCGCACGCGACGGGGCTGGTGTATCTGAAGCCCCGACAACCTCACCTCTCCCCAAGCAGGTCCCCACCTGGCTCCAGGTGTGAGGGCTCCCCACGCTTCTAGAACTATCCTCTCTGGAGCCGCCAGGGGGCAGCCACGCCCAGGGTCCCTTCCTCCGCAGGGCAGACCCGGCATGCAGGCCCGGTATTTTCAGAAATAGCTGCAGTCTGGCTGTGTTGACCTTGAGTAGACAGACGCACCCCAGAGCAAGGGAGCAGTTGCCCTCGACCTCCTGGCTCCTTTTTGCGCCTGTGTGTCCAAGGACTCGGCTCTCTGCACGTCCCTTTTGTCCGCAAGCCCTCGGAGTCTTTGGTCGTCTTCCTCAGTGGTGCTGTTGATGCCCAGAAGTCAGCTATCTCTTCTTTTTTTAAGATTTATTTTATTTTATGCATACAAGAGCTGGGGCACAGGCCAGAGGTGTGGGGGGTGAGAGGACACCAGAGACAGAGTGGGGAACAGAACAGGCAGACTGAGTGAAATACACTGCTGAGGGGAGCAGCGGGTGAGACAGGAGAGATCTGTTGCGCCATGTGGGTTGCTCCCTGGCTGGGGATCAAACTTGTGCTGCAGTGGCTGCGGATAGCTTCATAAGATGCGTCTTAACCCCTTGCACCACCAGGGAGACCCCAGCCATCTGCTGATGTGGATTTAAGGTAGAGCTTAATCCCCAAAGAGCGGCATTTGGGCCTCTATTCATTGCAGCCTTGTCTGGAGACTCAGCTTATGGAGTCCACGACAGTTTCTCTGCCCATCAGCTTATTTCTAATGCTCACAGGGGTTTCTGTTAGATGGCAGCCAAGTGCCAAGGGGGCGATGGACATTCAGAGCCAGTGCAGAGGCAATATTTCCCTGCGCAGTGCCTTAGTGTACAAAAAAGAAAACAAACCGGGCCTCCCCTGGTGGTGCAGGCGGTTGAGCTCAGCACTGTGAAGCTGTCTGCAGCCTCTGCAGCACGGGTTCTATCCCAGCTGGCCAGCAAGATTCCCGTAAGGCGCCGCAGACCTCTCCTGTCTCCCCGCTTCTCCCCTCAGCAGTGTATTTCATCAGTCTGCCTGTTCTGCTCCCCGCTCTGTCTCTGGTGAATCTTCTCACCCTCCTGCACTTCTGGCCTGTACCCTGGTTCTTGTAGGCATGAATAAATAAATCTAAAAGAAAAAAATCTTAAAAAAACAAAAAAAACCCCACAACCATGTAATCTCAGCCCTCCTGCTGTGTCCAGGAGCTTGAGCTCTCATGGCCAACGGTGATGACCTGTCTCCTGACCCACCTCCTAGGTCCCCAGGGGCCCCGGCCTGTGAAAGCAACTTGGGGGGAGGTGACATTAGGGAAGCCGAGCTCCTGCTGACTTCCTCCTTCAAGCAACCACGACCTTGGGTATGTCCTTGAGCATCCTCAAGCCTAAGTTTTCTCAGCACTTAAGTGTCGGCTGAAGCCAAGCGTACCTGAATGGAGCTAGGTCTCCTTCCTGAGCGTGTGCACGCGTTTCTGGAGCTTTTAAAGTCTTTTGTCCAGCCAGCCCAGGGAGCTCCGGGAGAGATGAGGGGGATGATTTTCTTCAGGCTGGTTGATTTATCACTGCCACCGTTTTGCAGAGCTTCAGAGCCTGCTTTGTCCACAAGTATTGTTGATACCGGAATTGTCAGGCCTGGTCTCCCAGCCAGGAACAGATCCCAGGCTGCAGGGCAGCGCTGAGCCCCAGCCACTAGACCCCCACGGGTTGGTGTCTCACGAAGCCGCAGCAGGAACTTCGCATTTGTGTGGTGTTTAGTGAGGGATGACTTTTTTAACTGTTACATTGGGACCATTTATTTTTTACTGGGTCTCGGCAGCTCCCCCTCTGCTGAAGGCAAGGGAGGATGGCCCGAGCTGCTGGGAGATCAGCCCCTTATGTGCAGCTCCCGGACGGCCTCTACATGACGTATGTGCCTAGCTCTTTGGAGACCGGAGTCCCTTATATGACGACAATCAGACTTTTATTTTTTGACTGGCAGATGGGCTAGTCCCCTTACCTGGTCTGGTCACCAGTTTATCCTTTCACAGGAGTCTTTAAGACAGTGGCCCTTTGGCATTTACTGACTGTCCTGTGCCCTTTTTATGGCCTCTTTGATGGCTCCGAGAGAAAGAAAATGTTTAGCAAGAGAAGTTTAGGACAAGCTGAAGATAGAAACAATTTGTGCCTCTCGGCTGACTTACCTTAAATCTTGTGAGATCCCGGACGAGCCCCCCAAAATGATACCAGAATTGTCAGGCCTAGTCTCCCAGCCAGGAATGGATCCCAGGCTGCAGGGCAGCGCTGAGCCCCTGCCACTAGACCCCCACGGGTTGGTGTCTCACGAAGCCGCAGCAGGAACTTCGCAGACACTCAGGCAAGCAAGCGAGAAGAGGCAGGTTTGTTTAGAGAAAGAAAAAGTTTATTGAGGAGAAAAAGAGCAGAAATAAAGTGGGAGGTTCCCTGGCCTGGGAGGGGCAAGGAAGCCAAAGTGGAGTTGTGTCTCAGGGAATATAGACCTTCTTTCCCTGATTATTCTAAAGCTCCACCCGTCTCTTTGTGATTGGTCAGTTCTCAGCTGTCTCACTTAATTTGCTATTGAGTGGGGGATCTTCACATTCCTTGTTTAACACGTTTGTCTTTCCCCATTTATTACATCTTTATCTTTATGGCCTAGTCTTCCGGGAAAGCGTCTCCACACTTTATCTTTATCACCTGAAGAAAGCCAGGACCATCCTTAACAATATTGTCCGTGGTTCTGGAATGTTTGTTTTTCCCATTTTGTTAACAATGGTCCTGGGATGTTTGTTTTTCCCAGTGGAATTGGTTACATTCCCTTGGTTGTCCTTATCTCTGAAGCCTCCCTAAATTCTTCAGAGGTCCCCTCCTACACTGTCCCTAAAACTACCTAATAACCCTAGCTTGCCCTGTGTCTCATTGTGGGCCTGTTGGAGCAGCCCAGGGCGGTTGAGCCTGTACCCACAGGCCCTCAGGGTGGCTGATGCAGTTTCCCAGGCTGGGCACAAAACAAGTCACTTTTCCCACCAGGATGAGCTGCCAAATTCCTCCCCCTGTTGTCCAGACACCACCCCAGCCAGAGGGGACCGTGCCTGCCCAGTGCCTCCTGCAGCACCTTGGTCTGAACTGAACCCCTGATGTCCTGAGGGAGGGGCTGTTTGGGAGAGGGTGGGGCTGAGTGGCCATCTGGGGAGGCTTTGGAAAAGTGTAGTGCACAAGGGCTTGCTCTCTCTCTTTGTTATCAGAGCTGCTCTGGACAGCAGCTGCCCCCCTGGCTGGGAGAGGGTGGGCCTTCGAGGAGGGGGCAACCTCAGCGGGGCCACCCTGCCAGCTCCTGCAGCTGCAGCTCCACTCACACCATCGGTCAGTAACTGGACCTTCTCCCTCACCCTGTTGGCTAAAATTAATCTTTTTTGTTGTTGTTGTTGCTGTACCCAAAGCCATTTTGCTTGCATTTATGGTGGTAGGTGGCTGGACCCAGAGCCTATGAGAGAAATTCAACCCAGTGAGAGTTTGGGGGCCCTCTGCCTGGTTATGGGTTTTCTCTCCAGGGCAGAGCTCCACACTAGTTCCAAGAAGTGGCGGAGGCCAAAATGATGAAACCCCCTTTACGGTTACAAAGTGACATCCTAAAGGGACAGTCAGATGGGCGGGACGTCCTCATGGTGACAACAACCTGATGCAGTTCATCAGGGAACTGGGACCCAAGGGTTCAGGCTCCCAGGACCATGCTTGGGGGACCAGTGAGTCCACCTGCTCCTGTGGCCAAAACTGGGCAACCCTTGGGATGCATCCTCCCTCCTTGACTCTGTTTTCTATCACATGTGGCCTGAGATGGCCCAGGAGCCATTATTGAAGGCAGAGGTGTAGGCACAACTGAACCAGAGTTCATGACATGACACTGCCTTAACCTTTGACCTAGCGGTTTAGCTAACTCACTGTGCCACATTCTTCAGGGCTGCAGCAACGACTTGCTTACGTGAAAGAGACATTTTGTTCCTCCTGAGGAGGCGGATAACATCAGTACCTGATGAGCACCCACTGGCCATTTTAAGCTGATAACACAGAAGAGAGCAATTTTCCAGGAAGGGCATCGATAATCCCAGGCCTGACTGCTCTGAGACTGCGGGTGTCTTCCCGGACCTGAGAATAAAGAGACCCTCCCCTGCCCCCCACATCCTTGGATTTCTTTCATTCCTATGCACCTTTCTTTACTTACCACTCAAAGTGACAGTCTCTTTAGAATACTAACTGCATCTCCCGTGGTGGGGCCACATGTTAATAAAGGGTTTCCTCTGTGGAAATAAGTGATACAGCCTGGTAGGTTGGTAATTCGAGGTTGGAAACCAGTGATCTTGGATAGATTTCAGTTTAAGGTCATATTTTGTTTTGCTCACGCAATTTAAAAAAATTGAATTGGTTTCCAACATTGAAGAAATCATGAAATTTCAAATAAATATTCATATTTCCAGCTTCTCTTAAAAGCAAATCCCTAAGACTGTACCCACATCCAGCTGGCTGAAAATGCCCAGAGCTAAGCAGCAGCAGCAGCCTCTCTGTTTAAGGAGGGGGCTCCACAGTTTGCCTCCATCCCTATCTGAGCTTTGCTCCCTTGCTTTCAAGCTGGGCACCAGGGTTCAGTGGTAGAGTTTAACTATCTTGCTTCCTTATTTCTGAGCTTGAGGGCTGCCTCATCAGAGCCCCCCCAAGAACGAACATCCACTTTCTAAAACCATCCTAGCAATATTAACAGACGCACACCACAGATCATGATAAAACACTTTAATCTTTGAAAATGATCTTCTTGATACTTCAGTAGACATGTTGTCCTATCCAGTGAACACATGGACTAGTGCATACGGAATATTAATTGGGATTTTAGACTTAAGGCATTCAGAGCAGTACCCAGACATAGCCAGCACTCTATGTGTGGTGACAAGCATTTGAAAGTTGTGGCTTCTAAGAGGTTTGAGGGGGTGTGGGAAGAGAGCTGAAGGCCAGGGAGAAACAGACTTCATGGGATCCCCTTCTGCCTTCAAAGCCACAGGAAACTCAGTGGGAAAAAGGGAACTGGTGATAACGAGCCAGTCCAGGGCTTGGAAAGCCAAGGTCACTGTGTCCTGCAAATAACACAGTTCATGACGGACTCTGATGCCCTTCACCCCACACTCCCAGCCTGCCTTTCCTTCACAATGGGCTATTTGTGTCTGTCAGGGGCAAGGAACTCACACAGAGATCATGAGATGCTACCAGTCATGCATGGGCTTCCAGCAGCCCATGAACCCCCAAGATGGAAGGCAGGACAGTGCCTCTCTGTGCATTTTTGGGTGGAAGGAATCTTAGAGTCAACAGCCTCTAAGACTATAAGATTACTATAGTAATCGATGCCAGGGGTCTTCCCTGGCATGTCCTCCCAAGGACCGCTGCCCACAAGCACACCAGAGACTTGCCTTCTACCACATGTAGTCGGCGCTGCCACTGGACCAGGTCAGACGGGTCCATTTGAGATTGATGAAAGACAATGATATTTACATGTTGCCTTTCATTTATATGATGCCAGGTTCTTAACAACTGTTTTACTAAAATATTCCTCTCTGTTCAGGCCCACAAGATTTCAGGGTATCTCATACACTCAACACTGGGGTGGCAGCTGGAGAAGGTTAAACCCAAGGCACAGGCTCCGTGATGCCCTCGGGAGGTCCCGTGACAGGCGTCCTCCTACGGCGTGAGGACATTCCAGCTCATCTGTCTTTACTGCAATCCTCCCATCTCTGGTGTGTGAAGGAAGTTTCCCAGGGGATCTTCTCTCTGATGAGGAGGAAGGCACTGGGGGGCAGGGGAGGGGCACTGGATGAGCTTTCTGTGGCTGCTGTAACAAAATAACTCAAACTATGACTCAAAATAATAGAAAACCATGGTCATAGGTTCTGGAAGCCACAAGTCTGAAATCAAGGTGATACAGGATCAGCCTTCTCTGAAACCTGTAGGGAGAAGCCTTCCTTGCTTCTTCTAGCTCCTGGTGGTGGCCAGCAACCCTGACTTTCCTTGGCTCATGGACGCATCACTATTGTCCCTGCCTCTGTCATCACAAGGGGTTCTCCACATGTGCCCATGTCCAAAGCTCCTTCTTTGCCTAAGGACACCAGACAGACTATATTACACCCTCTCCCCTAACAGCCTACTTAAAAAGTCATTAACTTGATTATATCTATAAAGACCTCTATTTGTGAATAAAGTCACATTCAAAGAATCAGAGGTTTGGACTTGAACGTATCTCTCAGGGGGACACAGTTCAACCACAGCAGACACATCACTTCCAAGGTCCCATCACCTCTGTCCCATGTGCTGGCACCTCCTCTTGCCTACCTTCACTCCTTCCCTTGGGCTCACCAGGGGGGTGCCTCCCAACTGTCATGATAAGTGAGCACCTTCTCCTTGGTATACATTCTGAAGTGGGAATTTTTTTCCCTGCATCTCAGTCCTGTAGGACTGAAGTTCCTTCTAGATCAGGGTGTGTGGGTAGAAAGTGCATCTGCAGGTGTGAACCTGTGCATGTATGTGTGTTTGCATGTGTCTCTGTGTGTGCCGGTGTGGTCTCCACATGTCTGTGTGTCTGTGTACACATGCACCTATACACAAGCATCTGTGTGTATATCTCTGTATCTGTTCACATGTGCATCTGTGGATGTGAGTGTGTATCTGTGTGTACTGGGGAAGAGAAGGAGATATGTGTGAAGGGTGTAAGGGAAAAGTAGGAGGCAGGAAGACAAGGGGAGGGCAGAGCTACAGTAGTGAGGGTAGAAATGACCAGATCAGAGTAACACTGTCCTGCAATATGGGAGAGTCTGCGTGTGACAAATATGGAAATATTACACTGTTGGTCTCAGTCTCATTACATTAGTTAGGATATCAATTCTGCTACTTTAACAGAAGCCAAAATAACAGCAGTTAAAGGAAGACCAGAGTTATCTTCTCTTTCTTATAAATTTTCAGCTGGTGGCTGGTCCAGAAGAGGGAGCCTCACCCTATGGTGTTGATCAGGGACCAGACTTGTTGCTCTGCCATCTGTGAATTTACTGCCCATTTCCAGGGTCAAAGCTGGCTTACCACCTCTCCTGCCTCCCAGATACTGGGGAGGGGTTTTTTTGGGGGGTGGGGAGTGGAGGACATGTCCTCTCAAGGATCACTGGACGTTGCACTCATCACTCCCACGTCTACTGGCCAGAACTTGATCACTTGCCTTGCTAGCTGCAAGGGAGTCTGGGAAACACAGCTCTTATTCTTAGAAGTCATGATCTCTGGGGTTCTACTAAAATTAAAAAGTCAGGGAAGCACTGGGGAATAGCTAGTCTATTAGAGAAGGAATATGATTTTGGAAATAGAATTATTAATCTACCCCTCATCCCTAACAATAGCAACAAAATAATAACCATTGTATCCACATAGAGAAACTATGAGAGGCACAGGATTGGAGGAGGCTGATGGTCCAGTAGGATGTGTCCAGTTTTAAGCAGCTGTGTGGTCATGACAAAGGCTTAGTCTCAGGAAGGTGTGTGCTGGGTTGCTCCGCAGCCAAGGGGTTTTCAACGACAAAACATGCTCTGCAGTTCTCCAGAACCCGGGCCTGGAAGTACACCTTGTCCTTCTGGTGCCAGGTGTCAGACTCAATGTACACATTGAATGGGTCATGGGAGTGCTCCAGCTTCTTGGAGCGGATGTAGCTCAGCATGATGCCCAGAGTGAAGAAGCCAAAGAAGCCCAGCACCATGAGGATGTACAGGGCCTCCAGCTCACCCTCGCCACCGCCGGGGGACCTGCGGGACAGGCTGGAGGCATTGCTGCCCTGCGGAGCCGCCCCTGGCCACAGGCTGGTCAGGAAGGGGATTGTCTCTGTAGAGTTAGATGGGGTCATCCTGAGCTTGATGGTTCTACTGCTGGAGGGTGAACTTCTTGGGCAGACTTTCTGAAAGAAAGGTGCTGTTTGAAGTCAAAAGGTATTGGCCAAAACCCACAAATATATGCATGCATGTGCACACACACACACACACACACAGTTGATGTTTTAATATCCCAGGCATGGGTGTGGGAGTCCCTAACATACTCCCCATCAATCACCTGTGCCTCTTGGGGTCTGCACAGTGACCTCTCTTATGGGCAAGTTGACTCCCCTTTGTTTCTGCTCACCAAAACCCCGCCCCCCCACCCATGGGGGACTCCAGAGTGAATTCCTCCAACAACAGGTCGTGTGTCGTGTGGTGTGTGTGAGTTCTTCTTTCTGCGCTATGAATTGAGTTGTGTCTCCCCCACCCACAGGCTGTAGCCCTAACCCCTTAGGTGACTTGGAAATAGTGTCTGCAGGAGCTAATTCAGGTTAAACGAAGTCATAAGGGTGAGGTCCTAATCTTACAGGACTCACAAAAATCGTATAAGAAGAGGAAGAAACTCTCTCTCTCTTTGTCTCTCTCCATCTCTCTCTGTGTGTATCTCTGTCTCTCTCTCTGTGTGTGTGTGTGTACGTGTCCGTCTGTCTTTGTCTCTCACGCTCTCTCATCGCCACATGAAGACACAGCCGTCTGTGCACCAGGGCGAGCGCTCTCGTGAGCAATTAGGTTCTGCTGGAAGCTTTGTCTTGGTTGGAATTTCCAGTCTCTGAAACTGAGAAAGTCCATTTCTTCTGTTTATGCCCCAGTCTGGCATTCTGTCCTGGCAGCCCGAGTGGACGGCATGTGAGTGTGGGGAGTGGGAGGCAGCTCAGCCCACGAAGTAACCGGCCGTGAGTGTCTCAGGAATGAGCGTGTTGGTTTTCCCACCTCGCTGAGGATTAGCGGCCCAGGGATTGGGGAGTGTGGGGTTCCAGGTTTGCCTCTGCCACAGCTGACAACTGTGTGTCTTCCTCACCTCATAGAAAAATGACATGAGAAACACGTTGGCCTGTGTCTTTCCTGGCGGCTCTGGGGCTTTTGGGTCTGTGCCCCGAGATCTGTTAGGGGTTAAGCTGTGCGAGTTCAAGAAACTCCCAGCTACTGATGTTTATACGAAACCAGCCTTTTGCCCCATTTTAACCAGCAGGGCGGGCGGGAGTCAGATGGTAACAACTTTTGTTGTTCGAAGGAGCTGCTGGTCAGCTGGAAATCACTCAAACACGGAGCCCCAGGCAGCTGGACAGGAGGCGCCACAATTTCTTCTGAAATGACTTGAAACCACTTATGCATGCAAGGACCTGCCCCAGAAACCCAGGGGCTCTGAGCTGCTAGTATAATCTTTTTCCAAAAACCTAGAGTGACCACAATTGGCAAGTAACCCTGCTGCTAATCACTGCCGGAGAGGTCTTATCCCTCAGTGGCCACGCGAGGCTAGAATGATGGCGACGACCTCCAAATGTCCCGACCTCGTCACTGCACACAGCAAGTCAACTGGAGAGCAGCTTCTGCAATGAATGCAGATGGGTGGGCTCAGCCAGAAGACCTGTTACTTAAAACCGGATGGACGACTCTGGGGCTGGAGGAAGCAACCAGAAACATCTGCTTTGAAAAACTGCCAGACCAGCCATTCCCAGCCTCACGTCCAGATGAGGACACTCTGCTTTGAAATGCGCCAGCAGAAGACACCCTTGTCCAGCGTGAGGTGTTGGGGGGGGGGTGGTGCTGGGCTCCTAGTGTGGACAGGTGAGGGGCAGGCGAGGCAGGAGCAGCAGCGACTCAGGGAATTCCAATTCCAAACAAAACCACCCCGGAAGCTGAGCCTGTGTCCCACATCCCAAAAACTGGCCTGGGTGGGCCCAGAAAGAAGAGGGTTTCAGAAGTTTCTGTCCTACCTGGATTTGAGTCTCCCCAGGAGGCACAGACACTGGCCCCAATCAAGGTTAGTGCAATTTTTGCCCTTCACTTAGACTCAGAACTGCTCGAAGAGTCACTCAGGATTCAGGGCTATGGGTGGGCAGCTGAGCAAGACGGCCGTGTCCACCATGCTGGGGCCCACGGGGGCCCCCAGCTACACCCAGAAGAGGGGGCAGTGGTGATGTCACATTGTCCTGGCACAAACTAGGCCCTTCTGCATCGCTCCCACATGTCCCAGGAACGTCTCGTATCGGCACAGATAACAGCCTGGAAGCTCTTAGACAGAGTAACTGGGGTTGCCATCCTCGCTCCCTTCTTGAGCACGCGCGGAGCAGGCAGCCTTCTGAGGCTGCCCCGAACTTCCTTCTGGGAAGCACAGACTGGGGGGTGAGCAGGGGAGCGGGCAGTGCCAGCTCAGAGTTCAGGGACCTGAGTTCTGCCCCAGTTCAGTCCCAAATAGACCACAGGGTCCCGCGGGACCATCGCTGCCTCTCTGGGTAGGACGGGAATCGCCCCGCTGTCCTCAGCAGCGCCCCTTGATGCCGCCACTTGCCCTTTCCGTGAAAGGACCTCCAGTCTCGACCTCACCAGCAGGCCTTGTTTGTTCCAGAAAGCAGACCTCCAGAAGAAGGTCCGGCCGAGTCAGGGCTCCTGAGGCAGTGCTCCCGGGAAGCAGCTGTCGCTTGTTTACACCGTTATCCTAACATCTGGTCCATATGCTGAAGACAGGCTTACCTCCCGACAGGCGGGGGCTCCCCACACCCCTGGAGTCTGGCAGTTAGCTGGCTCGGTCTTGACCTTCCCACCTGACCATCTCTGGGGAGGCAGCCAGTGACTAGGGTGCCGGGTTGCAAGGAATTGGGGTGAACCCCATCTAGAGGCACCACCTCGTCTATCCTGGCAGACCCGAGGGGAGCCCCCCCCACCTCCCAGCTGGACATGGGGTGTGGCTCTTGAGCCTGGTCACAGACGGTGGGTGGGAGCAAGGGAGCTTTGGGGTGTCAAGGGTGGAAGGGGAACCACTCAACTGGCGAGAGGGACCCAGTGACACGGAAGATGGGGAGAGGGTGAGCATCCTGGTGGGGGACGGAGGGACGGGATCCCCGCGCTGGCGGGCAGCTGACGGCGGACAGAAGGAGGGAGATGGCGCTCACCTTCCACAAATCAGACGCTCAGAAAGCCTCGGTCTCCTCATCTGACATGTGGGAATAATGGAACCCCCTGACTAGCCTGCGGGGTTGTGCGAGACACGGACTGCGTCCACAAGCTGCGGCCTGCTGCCAGGCCGGCTCTCCACCGGGGAGACACCGCCACCGCGTCCGTCCACCTGGCCCCCAGGGCCTCCCGGGCGGCCCCTCCCTTCTCTGACCCTCCTGCCCGGTCCCCTGTGGACCTGACTGGGCGAATCCTCCGGGAGCTCAGGAAACCAGCGACTATCTTGCTCACCTTGACCCCAGTGCAGCACCCGGAAGATTCAGGAGCCACTGCTGGGTTCCGTGGGGATGCAAAGTATCACAGTTAACACCACCCCAGCGTGAACGTGGGCGCCAATAGCTGGCAAAGTGTAGCACATTCTGGAAAGAAACTGGCGGGTGACCAGGTGAAAGCCGCTCTCAGGGCAGTGTGTTCTGATGTCATACATCCACGATGTTCTTCACCTGTAGCATTTATTTTGCTAGTGTCATTTATTTGAGATATGAAAATGTATGTTAATAATTAGTTACACGTGTGTCTGCAACCCGCCTGAAAGGACCCGTCACCGCTGATAGTTCAGAAGATGTTCCTCTCCCCTGCCCGACTCCAGCCGCCCTTACCCTGGGACGTACCCCCTGCTCCTACAATTTCCCTACCGCGCTCATGGCTGCTTCGCCCCATCCAAATGCAAGGGGGGGAGGCAGGGATCCTCGTGTGTGCTCCCCACCCCCATCCCGAGGACTGCAGCAGGGCTGGCGGGGAGCACGCGGGACCCCAGGGGTGCAGGCAGGCAGGCAGGAATGAATGAAAGCTCCATTCAATGCCACAGAGGCCCCACCCCACCCCCCAGCCCCGCTCACCAGCTCTGCCTTCAGGGACCGAGGGTGGTGGAGCCTCCCCTCCTGTCTGTCTCCAAAGTGTCCTGGGTTCTCACAGCGGCTCACTTCTCAGGCTGCCGGCAGAAGCCCACCTGCCTGAGTGCTCTGGAGACAGCGCGCCTTCCTCGGGGGTCCTCGCTCGCCTCCGGTGGGCAGCACGAAACCGCGGGAAGGTTTTGCCGCCTCCGTGGAGATGCCGAGACGCAGCGGTGCCGGGCAGCCCAGTCCTCACGCCTGAACCCCAGCCCCGGCGAGAGCCCCGCGAGGCGCCCCGCGGAGACCCGGAGCGCAAACGCCAGCCCCGGGCGCGCAGCCCCGTCCCAACCCGAGGGTGGACTCCAGCCCCCGGTCATCGCGCGCGCTGTTCCCACAAATCAAGGGAGGGGCGGGGGAGGGTGAGGAGTGGGGGGGTGAGGAGGGGGGCGGGGGGTGAGGAGTGGGGTGGGGGAGGGGAGCGCACAGCGTGAGGTGGAGCCGGCACCCGGCGGCCGCTCCGGTCAACGTGCTTCCAAAGGCGCACGTGCCCCCCAATTTCTACACTCCAGCGCGGGCTGATGTTCCCGCAACCCAGACCTTCCTCTGGGGAGACGCCAGTTCCAGGCACCTTCCTGCTTGGAAACAAAAAAAGTTCCCTCCGAGGCCCGGGGTGTGCGACAGGGGCAGGGAGGGGGGTGACAGGGCGGGGACGGGGCGGGGTGCGGGGTGCTGGCGGGCGTGCCGGCTTTCTTTGGAGAGCGCAGATACTTCCCCAGAGTCTGCGAGGAGCCTGCACCCTAACGTGGGGAGCGGGGAGCTGTGGTCGGCGCCGGTGGAGAGGTGCTCTTCCAGGCGCTCCACCCTCTGTGGGTCTCACACTCGGGGAGTCGCCGGCCTCTGGCCTGGGGGCGCCCGGGGCGCACCTGGGAATGAGACCCGACTCGCTGGCTCCACCTCAAGGTCGCCCTACGGGGATGCCCCAGTGCAGGGCGAGAACCCGAGGCGGGACCCCGACTTAGTGGGTGCGCGCGGGGAGCCCTGCGCACGCCGGAGGAGGCTGGGGTCGAGGCAGCGCCCGCGGGTGCGCGCGGCGCGGGCGGGGCTCCCCGGAGCCGGCAGGCGCCCCACCTCCAGCGCCGCCGCCGCCGCCGGGCCCACCCCCACCCTGGGGCGACCCGAGCTCCGGCAGCCCCAGCCCATTCCAGGCCTCCGCACCCCGCTCTGGGGGCGCTCGCGGGGGCGGACGGACCTTCCGCTGCCGCCAACAAAAAACCCTCCAAGAGACCCACATCTTCTGCCAAGAGCCCAGAAAATCACCCCTTCAAACAGCTCCAAGCAATCACTTCAAAGTCGGCGCCCCCCTCTGCCCCCCCGCCCCGCCCCCAGCAGACTCCCTCCAGCAGCATCCAGCCGGGTGGACCCGCATCGTGCACCTGCTCCCTGGGGCTGGTCCTGAGCTGGGGCGCAGCTGTGGACCAAGCAGAAGGGACCCCGGGGCGCAGGAGTCGGCCCTGGCAACTACCCTGACCTTGGTACCCTGCTCCAAAGTCCTTGGGGCAGCAGGAACAGCCTCTCCTGCCGGCCGGGACGCAGGGCACCCCAAGACTCGGGGCAGTCCCCGCGCGGACGCCCAGGCCTGGGCCAGGCAGGGCCGGGAGCGAGGTTTCCCCTAGAGCTGGAGGACATTCGTGTGGTCACTGCCCCGGGTCTCCTTCCCTGCTGGCATTCCCCCTTGGGTGTTCTCGGGGGAAGGAGACTGGAGGCTCCCTCAGGGTCCCCCGATGCAGTGTCCTTGACCCCGTATGCTTCTGGGGCGCCCCTGCACCACCCTGCTGTTATGACCCACACTCTGGAAAATCTACAGCTTCCAGAGCCCTTGATGTGCCCGTGTGGTGAGGAATCTGCTGTGGAGCAGATCTGACCAGCAGAAAAGCTTTATGTGTGGGAAGTTCCTTCCTAGTCGTACTTAGAAGCGCAGGACTCTTCATGTCTCAAAGCAGAAAAGTGGTTAAATAAAGGCACATATGGTAGATCTTATTCTGCACAGCAGGAAGGTATCGGCAGGCATTAAGATCAAGCCGGCAAATCATTTCTAACAACCTGGTGTTTCTTATATTATAAACCTAAGTGAAAGATACAAAGCCCTAAATTCAGAGGGTGATACCCACGGTTTCCAAGGCTGGTGGACAGCACACCACCATGTTAATAGTGGATTTGTTTTCTTATTCTCGTCTATGTTTTCCTCCCTTCTTGGCAATAAATCCATATGCTTTAATATTTAGTGAAAAAATAGATGAACTAAACGTTATCTGACAATCCCCTGGATTCTCTCTACTCAAGGTCACATTATATGTGTGTAGTATCTTCTTGCCCACCTCTCCACAAAAGACTCCTTTGGGAGGGGGACATGCATAATGGAGTAAAGCCCGTTTGGTAGCAGCCTGGGGCAGGTGAACACGCCTCAGCCCTGGGCAGGATGGCATCTGGCCCCAACAGGAGGCAGGTGCTGCTGCCTGCAGTCCCCCAGTTCTTGTGAGGGAAGGTGGACGCAGGAGTTTTCAAAAACAGAAGGGTCATGGGTGTTCTTACTTCTCTTCCTGGTTGTCTCCATCCCACATGTGATGGATTATTTTATTATGCTGATGCTGTTGTCATTTCCTATTAAATGATAAGACATGATTACAGATGAGGACCTGTGTTTCGTTCACCTTGGCGAACTTGCGGTGGTTTCTTCTTTTCTTTTTCTCTTCCTTTTCAATTCTCTCTTTTGTTCTTTCTATCATGCACATGTGATTGATCAATTGACCTAGTCATCATAATAATAAGAGTGACGTTAGCTCTTGTACCCAGCCATTGGGTCATCCATCCATCCATCCATCCATCCATCCATCCATCCATCCATCTCCATCATCTAGCTGCTGCATGCTCTCTTGCTCTCTAGCTCTCTCTCTCTCTCTCTCTTTCCTCCACATTCTCCAATCTTTCTGGCCCCTTCCTGGGGTGGCAAATGTGACCCTTTGGTCCTCTCAGTGAGTTTATCTTCACTCCATGAACTTGCATCTCAATGCAGATGATTCAAACCCAAAACTCCAGTCATATCTCAATTGTTTTTAGAAAAATCTTAAACCTTATCTTGCAACTTGGATGTCCTACTTATGCTCCTAGCCCTGCTCACATGCTGTTGGAGGAAGACACACAAAAGGACAGATGCTCAGTGTCCCCTGGCTTGGGTGCGTGGACAGCACTGGGGACATGTAGGCAGTTCTGCATTCTCCCCTGTGGCTGCCATTCACTTGGCGTCAAGATGCCCAGTACATGAGCCTGCAGATGTTTTCTACCCTTTGGCCCCCTTCCTTGCTCTCTTACCCATGGTTTCTACTACCCCAACTCCTTTGTCATAAGAAACACCTGCAAGGCAAACACCCTTCCCTTGGTAGCAGAAGAGCTATAACCTGGATGCAATTGTATGCAAAACCGACAAAGCTCCTTTCCTTTGCTAAGAACAAAGAGGGGAAGGGCAATGAAGTCTCCATGGTGCCCCCTTGGTGACAAGTGATGAGGTGCAAACTGATGGAAGGGGGGCCTACCCTATAACCTGGGGCACCCTTCACCCCAACCCTAAAGCTGCTCACAACTCCATCATTGTCCCACACAGGTGGCTTGACATGTCTTTGTCTTCTCTCAGGTCTCCTCTGGCTCCTTCCTTGGCCAATATCTCCCCGTCTGCCTCAGTTTCCTCCCAGGACTCCTCTTTGGTCAGGAGTCCTGCACAACTCAAGTGACCTATGGACCTCTGCTGTGCTAGTTGATTTGTAGTTGCATCATTAGGAACTGTTGACTTAGGACAAAGGAGTACCTTCTCCATAAAATAAATTCAACTCTGTAGCATCGATTCTATGAGTCCCTACTATGTCTTGTGGTGAAAAATTCCCACCGAGTGCTGCTGACTGGTAGAAAGGAGGATTGTCCATTAAAATTGTCATTTGTAGGGACCTCTCTGTGGCGCAGCGGGTTGAGCGCCATGCTGTAAAGCTGTCCGTAGCCTCTGCAGCATGGGTTCAATTCCTGGCCAGCCAGGGAGATTGCCACATGGTGCAGCAGGCCTCTCCTGTCTCGCCTGCTGCTCCCCTCAGCAGTGTATTTTGGTCTGTCTGCCTGTTCTGCTACCCGCTCTGTCTCTGGTGGCTTCTTTCACCCTCCCGCGCCTCTGACCTGTACCCCAGCTCTTGTATAAATAAATAAAATAAAATAGTCATTTGTATTGCCTCCTCCCAGGTCTCGGGGGCATCTGCACTAATCCTTGGCACCCTCGAGTCACCCAAGAAAGACACACAACTGGCTGTGGACCCTCGCATTCAGGCATCCCAGCTGTCCTCACATTTGACAAATAACCTTAGTCTTCACCTTGCTGTCAAAGCAGCACAAATCCAATTAAGAAAAATTTTCCAAAAGAAATAACAGCATTGTTCACCTTCCCTGCCTCCCTACCCTCGCCACCGCTTTCTCTCCTGGAATAATGCTATGCTGATAGGAAGGTGGATAAATTAATTACAGTATGGAACGTTATTGTGGCTAAGAAAGAACACTAAACCTACACATACAATGTTTGACGTTTGAATACAAACACTGCTGTTACGATTTTTTAAAAAGAACCCAATGGATCCAGCTTACACAGACATAGGCAAAATCCTTTTTTAATGCTGTGGATTTAAAATCGCAAAGGTAACAATACGATGGGTGTTTAGTCAGCCTGAGAACAGGGAGACACAGGAATGAGATTAGCATCTTTTCAGTTGCCCTCTTGTCTGATATGATTTTGGTGTTCCTCCAATTCCTGGTAACACAGAAGCACTGCTGTGATCAAGCTCCCTGAATGGAAGGAACTGGCAAATCTGAATTTAAAACCCATGCAGGCTGCCTTTCTGAGAATGCCCACAAAGGTCACTTTTTTAGAAACAGGAGAGTCCACAGTCATTGCCATGGTTTCTATGCTATTTCAATCAGGACCTTCCTCTTGGACGCCTGGATTCGTGTGGCTTACTGCAGGACTGAGGAGTAAGTGAAGAAATCAGACTTTGAGTTGGCCATGGTGGAGAGGGCAGTGAGAGGAAATATATTCAACAATCTTTAGAAAATCAAATTCCAAAATACCCTCATGTGCAGAATTTGTAAACAGTGAAGAGGTTTTGATGACAACTTTGATTTTCAGATTGTACCTTCATTTAACTAATGTCCTAGTCTGAACTCAGAGACCTTTCCTTAAATTGCTCCTCAATAAATAAGCTTCTCCTTTGATGACTGTCAGTTCAATGCCACATGGGCAGGGTGTAGGGCATCTGATCAAATGCATGCCCAGATTCACTCACCTTGCAATGTAGAGCTAAGTGCTAACCCCCCTCTTGCCAAACTCTCCTCCTCAACACCCAGAAAGATTTCCAGGCAGAAGTGACCTTCTCTCCTGTTGGACCCTGCTGTGAAGGGTCGTTATGGCCTCTGCCTCCCAGTGATCCCAGACCATTCTTCTCTTTTCATTTCTGAAGCCATTTCTCAGGCTAACCTGTACCAGCTTTGGGCAGAATCTAGTAATTTTCCAGGCTGATGCCCTGACCCAGTCTGACCATCTTTATGAGCCCTTGAGTGGTCCATTTTACCACTCCATTTTCCACTCACATGTCAGTAATTGATGGCAACATTTGTCCCTCTATCTGTGAGCTGTAAACTCCCAAAGGATGGATTCTACCCATCTCTATCAGTCCTTGACTGTGGCCAGTAGGGGATCCTGGCAAGAAGAAAGGGACACAGATACTTCTTGAGTAGAGAACTGGTTGCTCATCCACCAGGGATTCTGGAGATACCCCAATCTGGATAGAAGCGAGGTGTAGCATAACAGAGCCCAGGGGACATTTATCAGGTCAGGTTGAATTGCATGTGATGTGTAAGCATGGGAATCTGCGCTACAAAGGAAAGTTGGAGGAATAGGTGTGAATGACAGTATCTAAATTAAAATCCATGGCTGTGACAGCTCTTAGACGTTTTCAGCTCTGACATTATCCTTCTGGAAATGACAAAATGTCCAATGCATCATAAGCATTGAGTAAGAGTAAGTGCATCGCCTTTAACAAATGTCATGCTTCGTCAGCGTTCTGGTTGTCTTGACAGCAAGGGGAACTAAAGACTAAAATGCGATGGACCCTGGAGCTGGGTGCGGAGGTACAGACTCTGCAATTAACCTTCCATTTACTCAGCCTGGGCATTTGAACTCTTTTCTTGTTTTGCTCATTTGGCACTTGGGTGATGAGAATACCTGCTCTATTTGACTTGTGTTGGTGTGATGAAGTAAAATAGCTTCTTTAGATATCCTTGTGCAATTAGGTAGTGAATTGAAAATAAGAGATAAAGGGGGAGTCTTCTGGACAAGACAGTTCAAAGAGTTCATGCTTTGAGCCACCCTCAGCACAGAGCACAAAGCCATGACACTTGAGGTTTAAAAATAGAAAGCCACAAAGAGATGCCTGGCCCAGCAGAACCAGGAGAAAAACGGGAGTATCCAGTCCACTGGACTCTGTCTAAATCAGCAGGGAGTGTGGCTCCTATTGGGCGAACCCAAGATACAAAGACCCAAAATGGAAGACAGGAGCTAAGTATATTGCTGGAAGTCATGAACTGGGGTGGGACCCCTCCCTGAAAGAAAGAAATCATGGTTTTTCCATTGTGTGGTAACCAAGATTTAGAAGAATGAGAGTCTAGGGGCTGGAATGAGGTAGGGGGACTCAATCCCCAGCCAAAAACTGAGCTTAGTCACATACTGGCCTCACAATGATTCCAGGGTTAATATGGAATTAAAAACCCCAAACTGTCATTATAAAATCCGGTCCAAGATGGAACTCCAGGGCCCCAGGGCCCAGGTGGAAGCTGGTAAGGAACCGTTGGCATTGTGAGGTGGGGTCAAGTGAACAGAAAAATGGAAGGAAACATAACAAAAGAATTAAAATGTGGGTGGTTAATAGGATACAATGTCACAATTAAATAAAAAGAAATAATCTTGCAGGGAGAAATGAAAACGATGGGTTTGTATTTCCCTATACACACAGACTCAAAAAAATACAAAATAGGGCCTCCCCTGGTGGCGCAGCGGTTGAGCGCTGGGTTGCAAAGCTGCCCGCAGCCTCTGCAGCGCCGGTTCGATCCCCGGCCACTGGGGACAGACCTCTCCTGCTGCGCCCGCTGCTCCCCTCAGCAGTGTACTTTGGTCCTTCTGCCTGCTCTGCTCCCCGCTCTGGCTCTGGTGAATTCTCTCACCCCCCCCCCCCCCGCGCTTCTGACTGTAGCCAGTGCTTGCATAAAAATAAATAAATAAATAAATCTAAAAAAAAAAAATACAAAATAGTGACACATGCCTCACTTGGATGAGCCATGAAAACATTGTGCAGACGTTCAAATTCCAGGTCTGCATGTAAGGAGCTTAGAAGTCACTACCCCATCCTGATAACTAATAAATCTAATAACTAGCAAAAAGCTGAGCAAACTGAAAAATCAACAACTTTCCTTAACTTGCTCAGAGAAGCAAGATGATAGGGCAAATGACGTTCCTTGAACCTGGAGAGACAGGCAGACACAGAAAATCTCAAATTACTGAAGTAGAAACCTGTGAACAAAACTCTCTGTGGAACCAGGGCCAGGGCAGGAAAACCTGAACTGTCACTGACAAATTGCAGGAGGCTCAGTGTCAACAGGCTTAAGAGTTAAAAATTCCAGGGGGAGCCTAGTCATAAAAGGCCCACATGGCTTTTGTGAGTTTAACCTTAAAACTCTACCAGGTTCTCGCAGAGAAGATTGGAGAAAAATCCTCTTGTACTTCTCTTAGAGGAAGGGGACAAGTAACCATTTCAAAATACCCTAGCAAAGTCTACCCTCCAGAGAAACTAGTTTATCAGAGTCAAACCTGCTGGGTTGGGTTTCATCAAACCTAACCTACTTGGGGGAAGGGAACTAACCAATTCTAGTCCACCCTACCCATCCTCTCCCACCTAAGGTGGGAAGTGACCGAGAAGCACTTGAGAAGTTTGTAGTCCATAAACAAGGTAACAAAAAGTCTGAGTTCTAACCATGGAACTATGGAATACTTCCTCTTCCACACACTTTGCCACCACATTGCTGAATGCCTATTTACTGAAGTTTCTTTTAACCAGTATATCATGTCTAGCTCTTGAACCAAAAAATTAGAAGGCATGTTAAAAAGCAAAAGAAACAAAACAGGTTGACGAGATAGAGTGTAAAGGTAAGACTTAGATATGGCAGGGGTGTTGGGCTTATCAATTTGGGATTTAAGCCAATTATGAATATAATGGGAAAAATTGATGATATGTTAGAACAGATCAGCAATATAAGCAGTGGAATGGAAATTCTCATAAAGAATAAGAAAAGAAATGAAAAATGCCATGAATGGGCTCATTAGGAGACTGGACATAGATCAGAGTATCTGAAGTTGAGGCTGTATCATTACAAACTTCCAAAAGGTGAACACAAAGAGAAATAAAGGGTGGGAAAAAAAAAAACAGGACAGGTGGAAAAACCAACAACTGTGAAACAGCAAATGGAAGGTATAGTGATACTTAGTGGAAATGCCAAAAGGAGTGAAGAGAAAGGGACAGAAGAAATATTTGAAACAATAATCACTGAGAATTCCACAAATGAATGTCAGACACTCAACCACAGATCCAGGAAGCTCAGAGAACACCAAACAAGATAAATGCCAAAAGAAATACACCTAGCATAGCATACGCAAACTGAAGAAAGTCAAATGTTAAAAAAAATCTTGACATAAATTGGGGGTGGAGGGAACTTACTTTTCTTTAGAGGAGCAAACATAAGAATTAAATATGACTTCTCAGAAACCATACAGTCAAGAAGAGACCCAAGTAAAATATTTTGTGTGGAGAAAAAAATAATCACCAATCTAAAATTCTCTCTGCTGCGAAATTATCCTTCAAAAGTAAAGGAGAAGTAAATAACTTCTCAGACACACCAAAATTGAGTGAACTTGGCCATATGCCTATCTAAGAATATAAAAGAAGTTCTTCAGAGAGAAGGAAAAGGATACAAGTTAGGAACCCAGATCTACATAAAGAAAGGAAGATCAGTAGAGAATGAACCAGTGAGGGTAAAATAGAGACATTCCTTTCTTGTTCTTAATTGCACTTAGAGAAGAACAGTTTATTCAAAATAATAATGGCAACAATATATTTGGTAATTATAGTGTATATGAAAGTAAAATGAATGGCAGAGGTGGTACAAGGAATAGGAGGGGAGAATTAGGAATATTTTGTTATTAAAAGGTACTTGCACTATTTGTGAAGAAACACAGTGTTATTTGAAAGTGAACTTGGATTACTTACCAACTATGTTGCAAACCTAAGGAAAGCACTTCAGGAAGCAAAAATAAATAAATACAGCATATCTGATATGCTAACAAAGGACAGAAAATGGAATCATATAAAATATTCAGTTAAAACTGTAAATGCAGAAAGAGTGGAAGACAAAAATAATGACAAAGAACAGGGGAATAAACAGAAAACATGAGCAAACATGGCAGGTAGTAATCCAATTATTTCAGTAATCACTTTAAATGTCAATAATTTTTTTGGTTAATGTCAATGATCTAAACACACTGATTAAAAGACAAACTGTTGGTAAATCAAAAAATAACACCTAACCACATGTTGTCTATAAGAAATCCTTTTAAAATATAAAAACAAATGTAAATTAAAAGTAAAAGGAATTATTCTGAAAATGCAAAACCTTTTTTAGTCTATTAAAAAAAATGAAATATACCAAGAAACTTAGGTGAATCTCTCAAGTATAAAACTGAGGAAGAGAAGCCAGAAAGGACTGTATAACTTCGGATTCCTTCCTTCTTCCTATAAACTTTTAAATCTTTAAACTGGCAACTAGTGTGAGAAATTAGGAAAGTGTGTCTTGTGCAGAAGTGAAGAAGATGGTGGCTGAGGGATCTCTTAGGAGGCACTTGCTCAGTGTAATTAAATTCTATTTTTTGTTTTTGGACCAGTTAGTGGTTACATGGGTGTGCTCTTTTTTTTTTTTTTTTTAAGATTTATTTATTTATTTATGCAAGCACTGGGTACAGTCAGAAGCGCAGGAGGGTGAGAGAATTCACCAGAGCCAGAGCGGGGAGCAGAACAGGCAGACTGATGAAATTCACTGCTGAGGGGAGCAGCGGGCCAGACAGGAGAGGTCTGTGCACCATGTGGGACCCCCGCTGGTGGTCAGGGATCAAACCTGCGCTGCAGAGATTGCAGGCAGCTTTGCAACCCAGCGCTCAACCGGTGCGCCACCGGGAGACCCACATGGGTGCGCTCATTTTATGAAAATTGAGATGAAACTCCTGATTTGTGCACGTTTATGTATAACTTGGTAAACTTCAAGGATGGAAAGAAAGTAAGACCACAGGAAGAATGTTTATCCACATGGATAAATGTTAAAGACAATATTGAATATTGAATTTGCCATATAATATCTAATCTATACCAATCTTAAAAAAACCATCTATAAAGCAACTATATCTTGCTAACAGACTTATATAACTTCGTCTAAGTATAATAACACATGAGATTATAAATAACAAATTCAAGAGAGCAGATATTTCAGCAGTAGGAGAAAGGGAAATAGAAGCAAGGAGGGAGGATTGGTAGCCTCAGTTCCCGCTGTAATGCCTTACATATAAAAGATCTAGAGCACATATCACAAAAGACAAACCTGTGGTACAGTAGGTCTAGTTACGAATAATCATGGTATTAATCTCTATTGGTTTTTCTAGTTCTGAAATATGTATATATATTTGTGTGTGTGTGTGCGCACACCACAGAGCTCTATGAGAACATGTAACTAATGCTACAAAGAACAATGACAGTCTAGGAAGATGAATAATTATTTTGTGATCACTACTTGACCTTGACCTCTGGGTTGCTGAAAATGAATAGGTTCATAGATCCTTTACAATATGGTTAGTGTTGATTTCTTTTTTTTATCAAGAGTTCTAACTCAGAGACTAACGATCATTGCATTTCACCAGCCTCTTGTTAACAGCCTATCTTTCACGAAGTGTAATCTCAAGGTTATCTGGAAGATAAATTATATCTGCTGACAAGTCTCTTTAGAACCACCGGGAACAGTCAGATATTGGAGGTCAATGAGAAACCCAACCAGCTCGCTCATTCACTTACTGCATAAACCCAGCACTGCCTGGTCCAGGTGAGAGGAGATGGAGCTTGAACTCCATTGGTTGCAGTGGACAGAGAAAAAAACAGATCTGAGAAACATTTTCAGGAAGAGCTGCCAGAAGCGGCTGAATGACTGAGTCATGTGACAGACCCAAGAGGTGAGAAGAAGAATCAAGTCCTCCAGGGCTGACCCGAGAGCTGCGTGACAGCTGAGATGGGAGCATGGGGAAAAATCAAGGTCTGATTTTGTCTTTTGAAGGTCTGAAGCCTGGGATGCCTTTCAAGGTCCGGCTCCAGGAGTGGGCAGTTGTGTGTTGAATCTGGGACTCAGAGAGGGCTCAGGATGGAGATGTGCACTGGGGTGTCGTCAACATATTGATGTTACTTGATGCCAGGGGACTTGAGGAGACGCTGGAGGAAGAGGAGTTTGAGAAGAGAATGTGGATACAGTCCTGAGACACTCCAGTGGTTCAGGCGTCATTAAGGAGATAAATGAAAATCATCCTTGCTTTTCTCAATGGCACTCTCCCCAGCATTTGGACAGAGACTCTAAGGCAGATGGAGGCGTGGGAAGCTCCATGGTCCAGACTGGGGTAGGGGGCAGCCTGATGGGAGACTGTTGGGCAGGGGAAGCTGGAAGCAGCCATCTGGGAGTAGGGCAGCGATGTGATGCATGGGGACGGGTATATTGGCTCTCTCTGCCTGGTCCTAGGTTGGAAGCAGGGATAACAATTTGGAAGCAGTCAGTCATTCATCAAGTCCTGGCTATTTTGCTAGAGAATTTATTATTTAGCTTCCTGGGTTGTTATCAGAGATAGCAGCCTGACTTTATACACATCTGAATCACAACAGGATGTCTTCCCAGGCTGGTGACTGAGCATAGTGGTTAATTGCTGGACAGGCCACTCCCCGTCATGGGCTCAAAATTCTATGTTCATGGATGTTCTGGTCATTGTCCATTGCATATTCCACCTCCCAGGAGAATAAAGCAGGAAAGAAGGCTGAGAAGAACAGCTGAGACACAATATCACCTTGGAAATCCAGCAAGCAAAGAGTCTCAAAAATAGGGGTGGTTAACTGTGGTGAATATTGCTGAAATGTCTGCTGAGGTGAGGATGCCTGGGTGTGCAGCTTCTCCACAAGAAAAGGAGCTGCAGCCAGCACTTTCTAACATGAGAAACATTTTCCTGTTTACAGAAAACAGGAACTAATAGGTTAAGAAGAGAAGAAATTCTCCCGCCTGGCAGGGGCACGCTTACCACAGTTAGGGCTAAAGAGCCAACACTGCCTCCTGTGGGGAAGAAGCCATTTCCAGGCCAACTCGGGGTTCCATGATTGCTTAAAGGAAGCACCTGACACTGCCGTGACCGAAACCCAAGCCGAGGTCTTCAGCACACACAGTCTCTAATGCTCCATACTGGGGAATTCGATTGTCAAGTGGCTTGGAAAGCAGGTCACTTTGTAGACTCACAAACAGGGGATGGGGGTAAAGAAATCCACCCCTGAGCTTAATCCTCAGTATTTCACCCAAGGGGACTTTGAATCTTCCACAAGAGTGTTAATCACGAGCAGAAATTGCTTAATGATGCTTTTTATTAACAAAAGTTTGGTTTTTCTTTGCCTAAATAATGCAACCGTGTTCCCCCAAAATGTGTAAAATCAAAAATAGATCAAAGTTACCCAGAAAATCTCCCCTACCCTGGCCCATTTAGAATCACCTCATGTTGAGTTCTTTGCAGAGTGATAAAAGCCAATCCTTCTGCCCCTTTATGAGGGGACATTTGTCTCATTTCTTGAATGAATAGTAACTCCTATTCTAGAAACTGACTTAAAGGCCACAGAAACCTAAGAGCAGAGAGAAATGGCAAAGGATGAACCTGAGCGATGGTGAGTGAGTTGAGCAAGGTCTAAGGCTCTCTTCAATCTTTCTCAGGCCCTTTCTCTTCTTCCTAGTCCTTTTGCTTCACCCTAGCCCATCTGGATCACCCCAGAATCACCTACCAGGTCCCCCAGCCTTACTTCTCTCCCGTTTACTCTCCACACAGCCACCAGAGATTCTATCAAAATCTTTCCACTCTTCTCACCTACAAAGTTTCAAAGGCCTCCTCTTGCTCAAAGACTCCAATCAGGACTCCCCAGTAATTCACAAAAGATACCTATGGCCCCTAGAAAGGGCTGCACCCCATTCACTCTGCTTCCTGCAGTGCTTTTCAGCCTTTCTCCACTTCAGAATCCTGGGGAGCTTTAACAACTGCCCTGAGGTTCTGGTTTAATCAGTCTAGGGAGGTTCCCAGATGAGAAAAGTTGACATTTGGGGCATCATTTAAAGTTGAAATTTTGGGCCTCCCTGAAGGTGCTTAGCTCCATAAAGCTATCCGCAGGCACTGCATCACCCACATGGCATGGCAGACCTCTCCTGTCTCACCTACTGCTCCCCTCAGCAGTTATTTCAGTCAACGACCTGTTCTGCTCCCTACTCTGTCTCCGGTGAGTCTTCTCAACACCACCCCCACCTCTGACCTGCACCCCAGCTCTTGTATGCATAAATAAATAAACTAAATCTTTAAAAAAAAAAAAGCTGAAACTTGTGAGCCGCTCCCCTGCCCTCCTGTGTCTCTGCAGGTGTCTCTTTCTTAAACCAACTACTTCCAAACGCAGGTCTCTTCCTGCCGGCCCCATGACTACGCAGGTGATTCTTTTCCCAAAACTGTCCCTGTCAGGGGCAGCTCCTCCTCCCCACTGTGTCTGTGCACATGCCCTTTGCTTCCCTTCTTTTTTTTTTTTTTTTTAATAACAAACCTGCCCTTTTGGATATAAAAAAATTAAATAAAAAAATAAAGTTGAAATTTGTGGGGAGACACTGGTATCCACCTGAACCGAGTGTATTTGCTCGTCACTCAGAAAGGCTGAACCATGAAGAATTTCCACAAAGGAGTGTTATTCTGGGTGGTACCCGCACAGGGAGCGTGGCAGGGTTAGCTTTCCCAAGAGTCATCTCCCTAGGTCCCCATGGAGACAATACATAAGGAGGCAGAAGAAAAGTGTAGGCCCAGGGCTGGCTGTGCAGGTAGGTGAGGCACCAGCCCTGTTTTCCTGCTGGTACAATTCTGTTTTTTAACTAGGCTGGAGTGACTTCTGGGTGGTGTCTAAGAGGCACAGGTGTTGCCAATTATCTTAGAAAAACAACTTTCCAAGAATTATTGGGGTAAGTGGTACATTGTAAACTTTTGGTTACCTTTTTTTGGTTGCCATTTTTTATGTTTACTGAAGTCCTTTTGGTTACCTTCCAGGAAAACTGTTGTATCTTCTGTGCAGGCAAGGGGTCCTTTACGTAAAACTCCAACATTTCAGTTATAATTAAAAACCTTTCAGAAAAAGGACAGATTCCAAAGGACAAGGCCTTAGGGAAGGGGATGGGGTCAGGACACCACCTTTGATGGCCACGCTGCCTCACTAGTATAGTCTGAACTGGCCAAAGGCAACTGCATGAGGAGATCATCGAGCAAACAATTGGGAAGCCAGGTGGGTCACGAGGATGATGGACTTTTTGCAGCAGACTAAGATCAATTACCAAGTAGGTAGAGCCCCAAATACTTTAAGCTTGTTAACGCTAATTAGCACTAATTAACTCTTTTCTTTAACCACTTAACTCACCTGCTCTTCCTATAAAAACCACTGACTTTTTTTTTTCAACTATAAACCTGAGAGACATTATGGGGGGTGGAGGAGGGAGTAGGATCAAAACAAGGGGGTGGGGTGGGAATTGTACGGGGACTATAACCAAGATGAAAATGCATGCATAATGCAAAAATGAAAAATGATGAAAAAATATATAAAATTTAAAAAACAATAATAAATAATAAAATTTTAAAAAGAAAAAAAAAGAAAAACCACTGACTTTTGGCCCCGTGGGGCATGTTTTAAGTTTCTGCCTGAAGTTGTATATCCTAAATTGCAAGTCCTTGATCCCAAAGAAATCCACTTTACTTTTTTTACTGCCTCCTGAATTGTTAGGTTCCACAGGTAACTAGTAACTGGATCTGTAGTTCAGATTCCTAGGATTTGGTGACATCTTCATTGGGGCAGCTCCAAAGCAAGGTCTTTTGGGGCCTCATACAGCAGGTTTCAGAGAGATGGGGTGGGAAGGGGGAAAAGAAAGAATGAAGACATGAATCTGGGACTCCCCTGGGAAGCTGAAGAGGCAGCAGATGCAGCACTGAACGGCAACCCCAGAAATGGAGCAGCAGCTGCAAGAAAGGAGGCTTCTTACACCTGGACTCGCGGACCTTCCTCCACGTGGGGGCCATTCTCCAAGGCAGCCCTGGGATCCTCAACTGCTTATGAACTTCCTGGCCGTGCAAGGGCAAATTGTGAAGGTGACTGCGAAATCATAAAATTAAGAAGGATGGTCTCGCTCATAGCAGGAATTTAGAAAACCTAAATAAGGGACCAGGAAAAAGACTAATTATAATAAAGTGAAAATCAAAATCAACAAGCAACTCTAAACCAGACACACTGGGGGCAGGGGAGGAGGGATTAGGGTCAAAACAAGGGCGAGGGAGGTGGGAGTTCTATGGGGACTATCACCAAGATGAAAATGCATACACTGTGCAAAAATGAAAAATGATGTAAAATATATAATAAAATAAAGAAAAGAAAAGGAAACATCCAAAGCAGAGGCAGAGCTTTCAGGAGAGTGTGGAGATTTAGGAGCTTTTAGGAGGTTCTTAGCAGAGAAAGGATGCAGGCCTGCCATGCCTGACCACGCAGTAACTCACATTTACAATCGCGTGGATCTCCCAGAACCAGCCGGCATCCGTGTTACAGAATGCACTGCCGCGGAGGGGCGCGGAGCATCACACACCAGGCCCCAGGGAAGGCCTCCATTTTCCCACTGACGCTGACTTGCCTCCTAGGGCTACACCTCCCAGCATGCCATGAACCAGACTTCATGAATTGGGGGCAACTGGGAAGGAGGAAGGAGCGAGGCGACATAGAACTTGAGCTGGAGTGAAGGAGAAGAGAGACATAGGAGAGAGGGACTCATGGGGATGCTGGTGCTGGTCCTTAGCAGAGACAATGGCGGCTGTTCCCTTGACCTCTTGGTGGATTATATGGCACACTGTGAATTTCTGGTCTCTCCTGGCCAGCTCCCTGGGACCTGCCTGACCCCGTGCCTGTGGTTTCTGCTGAGATGTAGCTTTGGGGCCTCAGTTATACTGCTCTGGGCCTGGCCTGTTTGGCCAGGCATTTGCTCACAGGGGGATCCTGTTGTTTGAAATCCTTTCTTCTCTCTATGCCCTTTGAACTTTCATACTAATTAAAGATCTTCAAGCTCATCAAGAGTCTGCTTTCCTTGCCCTTGTGCTCACAGATGGCTGGACCTTTTTAGAATGGGCATAACAGATCCCCCCCTCAATGGTGTGGGGCCCCAGGGTATCCCTATGTCACACAATTTCATCCTGACAACTGGGATTCAGGTGTTTGGAGAGACTAGATCCAAGTCTTCTCGCAGAAACTGATACAGGCTGTGGGACCTTGTCTCAGAGGACAGCCTGCGTCTGCACCAGCCTGCAGGCATCCTCCCTTTTGCACGTGTTCTTTCCCAATTTAAAGACTTTTATCAGGGGGCCTCCCTGGTAGCTCACAGGTTAAAGACACAGCGCTATCAAGCTAGTACCAGTCACTGCAGCATGAGTTCGATCCCTCACCAGGGAGCAACCCATATGGTGCAGCAGACCTCTCCTGATTCACCCGCTGCTCCCCTCAGCAGTGTACTTCAGACAACCTGCCTTTTCTGTACCCCACTCTGTCTTTCGTGACTCCTCTCACCGCCCCCTCACCTCTGGCCTGTACCCCAGCTCTTGTATGCATAAATAAATAAATCTTAAAAAGACTTTCATCAGTTTGCTTGAAAGAGGCAGCTCTGCCTATACGAGCTCTGCATCCCTCCTCCACATTGGGGTACTTACATGGTGTTGCTAAGGGGTGTTCTCAAATTGCAATCCCCTAAAAACCTCAAATAAAAGTCTCGTTTCCATTTACAGATAAAGTTCTGGTTCTCATCTTAGTGAATTCTTTAACAAAGTACAAATAAAAAGAAACAGGATTTTCCCTGGTGCTGAAAGGGAAAAGGAACCCCCTCTCTTGCTTGGAGTATTTTCTTTAGAATCATTTTTCTCATCTTTTTGCCGTGGATATAAATCTTTCAAAAAATGAAATAAGCCCCCTACCAGCTTCACTTCCCAGGAATGCCCTTCTTGTGTGTCTTTGACTTTTTTTTATAGTATTATATTAAGTCATGTTATTGGGAGATTTCCTCAACGGTTATTTCAACAACCTCAAATATGTTCTTTGTGGTTTTTTGTCTTTTAATCCTTGTTTATTTTTTCACAAGATAGGATTTCTCCCCTCAGGTGAGGTCACCCTAGTTTTCCCACCACCACAGTCCCCACAATCCTTTACCACGCCCTCCTCCACCCCCCTGCTCCCTGGCCTCCCCTCTACCCCTCCCCTACCCGCATGGGTCTCAGAGCACGTGTGACTTTGAACCCTGGGCCTCCAGGTGGATGGTCGGCTCCTGGCTCCCTGGGAGGTTCGCCTCAGCGCCTGGCTGCAAGTCCTCATTTCCTGCTATGGGAAAAATGGAGAATCTTGGTTTTCCTTAAAATTGGTGCTTCAGCTGCCTGCCAGTTTCTGCTTTGGGTGGGTGAGGAAGGTGTGACTTGGGGTTGGAGGGGAGCACCGCTCTAGATGGCCCTTTGCCCGAAACTGCAGGGCTTGCTCTGGCCTGCAGGTGCGGTCACCGCCTTAGGAAAGCGGGGTTAGGCCTTAGAGAAGGGGGATTAGGCCTGAGTCAGTGCCAGGTAGGAAGTCGCGCCACCCAGAACCGCGCAGAGCCGGCGCGGGGGAGCCTTCTGCAGCGCGAGCGCCTCACAATGAGCTTTTCTGATCGTGATGTAAGAGCTTGACATTAAACTTGTGATTGTTGAGGTGTTTGTTTGAAAGACAGCCAGTCTGAACAAACACACCGTGGCTTCACGGTGAGAAAGAGCGGGCTCACCCCCCCCCCCCCCCAGCAAGTTCTCATGTCAGGCAGTCTTGGGAGCCTGACAGCTGAGGGCCTGGGTGTCCCCGAGTGTGACTCCTGCTCTTGCATCGAGTGACCCTCCGAAAGCCTCGGCGCCCTCCGCTGACCCTAGCAAAGGCGAACCTCAGGAGGGCACACTCCACCTGGGGCCTTTCTCTGTGCCCCGGGCTTGCCCTCCCCCGCCCCAGGAATAAAGCTGGTTTATTCAAATACCCTGATGGGTGATGCCGAGGGGCGCCTTGAATCGTCACAACTGGCCCTGACTCTGGTCAGGGGATGTCTGTGGGGGCTGCCCTGTGGAACACAGGCAACTCAAGCGACCCCCAGGCGCTCCTGGCCGACAGCGCTGTCAGTAGCCTGAGACTGACACAAAACACACCCCAGATCTCATGGACAGGGGAGTAGGGGCTTCCCGTGTGTAAATATCACAGTAGAGTGAGGCCCAGCGCCTCAAGGTCATTGGCTGGTGAGTCGGGGTCAGCCCTGTAACAAGCATCTGTGCAAGGGAAACTGAGAGAAAAGGACCCCCACGTAATGATTTTGTGGTTATAAGAGTGAGTCCACTGGCTGATGTTTTCAGACTTTCTCTGAAGGTTTTTCTCCTGACTCCCTATTTACTACCTTTAATAGCCCTCCCTCCTTCCTGCTCTTTCTTCTCTCTGTGTCTCTCTGTGTCTGTGTCTTTCTCTGTCTCCCCTCCCTCTATACAAACTAAAAGATGTGCACCATTTGATAGCCTGACTTTTCCATTTTCAGCATATCAGAACCGTCTCGTGGCATTAGCTATTCCTTGCAGTTGTCTTTTTTTTTAATCAATCTACTTTTCCCCACAAACATCCCTTATACTCTTGATATTTTCTCTCTTCCCCCTGTCTATTAATCTCAGAAACCTGAGATTAATTCAAGCTTCATTTATTAGAGGCTGCTGGTTTTTATAAGCATTTTGCTTTACCAGATTGTCTGCTGTGTAAATGTCCAATATTTGTCTTTGTCATTGCAACTTGTTTTACTACACACAATTCCCTCAAACTCCTTCCATTTTCTTGCAAATAGCAGCATTTTGTCTTTCCTTATGGCTGAATAATGTTCCATTGGTGAACAGACCATGTCTTAAGCCAGTCCTCTGTAAGTGGGCACTGAGGTTGTTTCCAGGTGCTAGCTACTGCAAACAGTGCTGCTACGAAGACTGTAGAACATTTGGTTTTTACATTTGATGGTTTTGCCATCTTTGGATAGATGCTAGAGTGGGATTGCTGGCTCAGAAAGGAACCCACCTTCTTTTTTTTTTTTTTAATTTACTTTTATTTTTTTTTTATTTTTATTTTTTTTTTTTATAAATTTTATTGTTATATTCCCCATACAATTGCAGCCCCCCATTCTGACCACAATCCCTCCCCTCCCGCCCCCGCCCCCCTAAAAGTGTCTCTGGTTCATAGTTTTTTGTTGATTTTGATTTTCACTTTCTTATAGTTATTCATTTTCCTGGTCCCTTATTTAAGTTTTCTAGATTCCTGCTATGAGTGAGACCATCCGGTATTTTTCTTTTTCTTTTTGGCTTATTTCGCTGAGCATGATCCCTTCCAGCGCCATCCATGTTGCAGCAAATTGCATGTGTTTATCTTTTTTGAATGCTGAGTAATATTCCATGGTATATATGTACCACATCTTCTTGATCCAGTCATCTATTTTGGGGCATTTGGGTTGTTTCCAAAGCTTAGCTATTGTAAACAGTGCTGCTATAAACATAGGGGTGCAGGTGTTCTTTGGAATTGATGTTTCTGTGTCCTTTGGGTAAATACCTAGGAGTGGAATTGCTGGGTCATATGGAAGCTCTATGTTTAGTAGGTCCAGAAATCTCCACACAGCTTTCCACAGTGGTTGGACCAGTTTGCACTCCCACCAACAGTGCAGAAGAGTTCCTTTTTCTCCACACCCTCGCCAACATTTGTTATTGCTAGTTTTTTTAATATGTGCCATTCTCACTGGTGTAAGATGGTATCTCATGGTAGTTTTGATTTGCATTTCCCTGATGACAAGTGATGTTGAACATTTTTTCATATGCCTGTTGGCCATTTGCATTTCCTCTTCAGAGAAGTTTCTTTTAAGCTCTTCTGCCCATTTTTTGACTGGATTATTTTCTTTGTTGTTGTTGAGTCTCATCAGCTCTTTGCAGATTTTTGTGATCAGTCCTTTATCATTAGTGTTGGGTGCAAAAATGTTCTCCCAGTTGGTGGGGTTTCTCTTTGTTTTTGTTATTGTCTCTTTTGCTGTGCAAAAGCTCTTTAATTTGATATAGTCCCAGCTGTTTATCTTTGCCTTCACTATCACTGCTTTGGGTGATGTGTCTGTAAAGATGTCTTTGATGTGCAAATCACGTAGTGTTTCGCCTATATTTCCTTCTATATATTTTATGGTTTCAGGTCTTATGTCTAGTTCTTTAATCCATTTTGAGTTGATTTTTGTGTATGGTGTGAGGTGGTGGGAACCCACCTTCTTAAACACAAAAGCAGTCCGTCCTGGATGAGAGCAATGTCCAGCTGGGGCCTCAGGGCTACTGCTCCTGACTCTACTGGGAGTAGAAAAAGGGGCTTCTGGCATGAGGTGGGGACAGGGACCCTCTGGTCTGGGAGGACATTCCCATCTCCAGGTGTCAACCCTTGTTATTGTCTTCAAGGTAGATACTCAATGATTTGAGAAAGAGTGTGAGATCATTCCACTAGTTTCAGGGCCCACGAGTGGGATTTCAGAGCCCGTGGGCAGGAAGGAGGTGGATGACAAGGTTTTGTCTCTGGGTCCAAAAGGTGTGGTTGGTGAGTCTATGGGAATAGTAGAGAACCAGCAGAGCCTGGAGGTTTGAGGGGGAAGGCAGAAGAAAGCTCTAAGTATATGGGCCCCATGCCAGTGCCCAAGACAAGCTCAGACATGAGAACCCACCCTAAAACTGTGATCTCATCCTCATAGGCCTCCACTTTGCAGCTGGAGTATCTAGGACTTCCACAGGCTTAAGATAGCATCTCCTGTCTCTGGTCTCCAAAGTACACCCCAGTTATACTCAGACTCTGGAAACAACGAGCTCTGCAATCACCCCAAAACTTTGCAAGCCCTTGGGGATCACTGGGTCTCAAGGTGGTCTTTGAATGTTATCACCAACCGGTGGGAGTGGACCCGGAAGCACTAGCCTCAGCAGGCACAGGGACATTGACATGCTGGGCACTCTGGGTGGGGAATGCTCACTGCATGTCTACACACATTGGCTGTTGTGCTACCCACTTAAAGCTTCTTTGCCTATTTGACCCATGTGGCAGAGTCTCCCTTCTATGAGAAATCTACATCAGCCTCACCTTGCTGAAGGAGACTTTCTTTGGATCTCCCCTCTAAAGAGCCAGTGTGAGAGGCCCTACCTATGTCAGGTGAGCCCACTGGGGCTTGTGTTGGCTGGCATGGGGCTCTCAGAGAAAGGGGGATCCACCGATGAAGTAGAGCAAGAAGACTTTGGACCTGGGTGTACATGGGAATGGGTGGGGTACAGGGGCCTAAGGGAGAGTAGGAGAGCAAAAGTGTGAATATTCCACGAGACCCCATCAAACCCAAAACAAGTGATGAATAAAGATGGTCAACATCGCTGGTCATCAGGAAAAAGCAAGCTCACGTCATAGCGCAATATCATCTCACACCCATGAGGACCGGAATGAAAAAGTCAAGTAAACGTGGTTAAGGGTACAGAGAAATGGGAAGCCCTATACATTTGGGGGCATGGCTCAAACAAGGGACATTTGTTTGTAACCCTGAGGGCAACTAGTCCCATAGACTCACCAACTGCAACTGTTGGACCAGAGACAAAACCTTCTCAGCCACCTCCATCCTGAAGGTTCTGAAATCCTATTTGTGGGCATGAATTTTGAGACCTGGGTAAGCTCAAGTCCCAATTCCATTAAGCCCCAAGCCATGATGGCTCAGTTGCCATGGAAAAACAGTCTAGCTCTCCTCAAATAGATTAAACACAGAGTGACCCCATGGCCAGCAATTCTACTTCTGGATGTATACCCAAGAAAAACGAAAATGACACATCTGCACAGAAACTTCTGCACAGATGTTCACAGCAGCATAAATCATAATCGCCAAAGAGGGAAACAACCCAAAATGCCCATCAACTGATTAGTGGATAAATGAAATGTAGTAGAACCACACAACGGAATATTTTTCAGTTCAAAAAAAAAAAAAAATGAAGCTACAGTGCGGGTGACCCTCAGAAATGTTATGCCCGGTGAAAGGGGTTGGTCACCAATGACCATGTGGGGTCCCTCCACATATGAAGGAAGGCCCACAGCGGGGAAACCTGTAGAAACAGCAGTGGTTACTTAGGACTGGGCTGGTGCTGGAGGGTGGGGGAGACAGGGAGGGAGGAGACAAAGGACCAGGGCTTCTTTTCTGAGGTGAGAAAGATGCTCAAACTCACTGCTGCGATGGTCGGGCATGTCCGTGAGTATGGTCACATGTCACGAGTGACGTTTCAATGGACCGTGTGTCTGACGGTGGTCCTGAGAGGCTGCCCCATCCAGCCTCCGGGTGACGGCTCTACCCTCCAGGTGTGTGCAATCACCCCTCTGATGTTTGCTTGATGAAATCACCTGTGGCCTAATTTCTCAGCATGTGTCCTGGTCATTAAGTGGCAGGTGGCTCTTTACCCAAAGCCGCTGACTGGACATCACCCAAGCAGGCGGTGAAGTGTGTGTGTATGTGACTTATATTCCCACAAAGTCATTCACAGCAAACAAAGTGAAGGCTCTTTTTTTCCTGCTCTTTTGATTTCTGTGGAAATCCATGACCACTTTGTGACATGGGAGATGGGGGCCAGGAGTTTTCCCAGTGGTTGTGCCCTTGGGATTTGTAGGGCCTAGCTAAAAAGGCTGGGGAAAAGGGGGGTGCTGCTGACCTGCAGAATGGGTCCAGGTGGGGTGAGGCATAAGGTGGGAACTGCAGGCATCATGCATGGCTTGGGGCTTCCTGGAGTAATGGAATTGGGACTTGAGCTTACCCAGGTCTCAAAATTCATGCCCACAAATAGGATTTCAGAACCTTCAGGATGGAGGTGGCTGAGAAGGTTTTGTCTCTGGTCCAACAGTTGCAGTTGGTGAGTCTATGGGACTAGTTGCCCTCAGGGTTACAAACAAATGCTCTTTGATCTAAGCCACAACCC
Organism: Talpa europaea; assembly: GCF_964194135.1. NCBI lineage: Eukaryota > Metazoa > Chordata > Mammalia > Eulipotyphla > Talpidae > Talpa > Talpa europaea. The sequence continues at coordinate 141,109,286 of NC_140070.1, forward strand.
TGGGAGGTGGGACTGTGCTCATGTCCCAGGAACAGGGCTTTGAGTCACATTGTTTCATTCAGGGTCACTTTGTTATAATGTTGATAAGGAAAAAGCAATCCCCTCGGACAGTGAACAAAAGAACAGGATTACAGGACCTGCTTTTGTTGTAGGCTGTTTCTGTTAAAGTCAGGGACTCCAAACAACTCCCCGACCTTGACCTGACTCATTCACTGTAGGTGCTTTGTCAACGCGTCCCCAGCGTCCCTGAGTATCACCAGGCAGGTTATTCATTCTCTCCCCATGAAATAAAGTGAGTACAAGCCCTCTCACTGGTGACTTCAGCTCCAGAGAGGTCAAGACCAGCTCCCCAAATAGGACCTGGCCTGGCTGCCCTCTTGGTCACTCTTACCTCTCAGGAGAGTTTCTACTTTCATGTTGCTGGAAATTCCCAAGTGTACAGAATTGCTTGAATGACCAGAGATGATGCTGGGGAAAAAAGTTTTTAACTGCAGTGTTTGTTTTTTTTTTAATAGCACACTGTTTAGAAATGATTTCAAAATACACTCTTTGTCCGTTGAGTTAAGGGCTTAGAGATCAAATTCCTTATATTAGAGGATTATTTGGCTCTCATTCCCAGGAATGAGCTGCTATTGTGCATTCAGAGTTCTGTAGCTATAGTGGCTCCATTCTGCAGGTCAGCAGCACCCCCTTTTTCCCAGCTTGTTTAGCGGGCCCTACAAATCCCAAGGGCACAACCATTGGGAAAACTGCTGGGTGTGGAGACTAATCACGTCTTTGAAGTGTTTTCTCATCACTCAGCCATTTATTGCTTCAGTTGAGCTCTGCTGCCCAGGTTGGATAGGTCAAGAGACGAACACAACCCTGGGGGCATGGGGACGAGACCCAGTCTGCCCTGGAAACCTGGGCAGAGCCGGATCTGAGTTTCCATGTTGGAACACATTGCCTCAGTGGAGAAAACACCCCTTGTGAAATATTTATGAGGCTCACCGCTTTGCCCTAGGCTCCACCACCTACACAGACACAGCCTGTTCAGTGCAGTTGTGTCTGGGGGGAGCTGCCTCTAGAAAGAGCTACAGAAAAAATAATCAAGTTGGGTCATAAGCAATTCATCCAATAGATACTTACAGTGGCTATTTCATCTGAGCGCTAGGATTGCTGGGGACTGTGAAATCAGAGATAAATAAGTTGAAAAAATTGGCAAACTGGTGGTGGTTAGGGGCAGGGGAGGGGCAGGAAGCCCACCTCTGGCAGGGCCAGGTCCTCAAAATAGAAGAGGGAATGGCCAGGAAGTGACTGGAGTGGGGCAAAGAGGCAGAGGGCGACTTCCATGGCCTTAACTTGAGTCACTGAGTGGATGCGACTGCTGGACATGTGGAGAGGAAAGGACTGTCCAGCTGGACATGCAGTTATAGAGTCCCTGAGAGAGGGGTGGGCTCAAGAGTGTGAAGAAGCCTCAGAACAGAGACTGTGCAGAAGGACACTCAGCTGGCTTCCATATCATCTTCCTCCGAGGCACACAAAGAACTTAACACGTTACCTCAGGTCTCCTGGGTTAGCTCATCTGTTTAACTCAGGCTTTGGGTGTTTCTAGAGCATTTATGAGGTCACTCTCTCTTGAAAGTCTTCAGAATAATTAAGTATTATGAGAGAACATGTTTTTTAAAACAGGGGAAATATGCAAAGAGCGAGGAAGCAGTCACTGGGCAGCTTTACAGAATAGCCATAAAAGCGAATATAAATGATGAACAATGTCATTTTTCTTCACCCACATGTCCGCATATATAGAGGGAATTAGGTTGTTTTCTTTACTATGTTACTAATGCTTTGATAGTGGTGCAAAATTAACTGACAGAAGATTTAAACTGGAATTTTAATTATCTATTGGAGCAACAAGTCACTGCCAAACTCAGCAGCTTAAAACAACCACCCCTGTATTCACTCATGCTTCACTGGCTTCAGCTCCTCTGGTCCATGAGGTTGAAGCCACAGTCTCTGAGGGCTCTATTTGGCTAGAACATTCCAAGATGGCTTCTTCACTCACATGGGGCTCCTTCCTGTGGTCTTTTTCTCTACAGAGGGGCCCATCTCCTAAAGCCTTTCCCTGTGGCCTCTCCACAGCAGGTAGTTGGACTTCTTGGTAGTTGCCAAGAGGATAGAAACAGAAGCTTCCAGAACAGACATGGTATCCCTGTATCCAATAGAACCGTGTTCTATTGGTTTAATCAAGTCTTAATGGCAGCCACACTCAGCCGGGAAGCAGATGGCTCCAGCGTGGGGACATCAGGCAGGCAAGACTCGCTCCCGGGCAGCCCCGACCCCGCCGCTACAGGGGCCGTGTGGTGCAGTGGCTAGAGGAAAAGTTCTGGAGTCACACCAAATGACCAAAGAATTGAAATCTCGGCCACTTCCTGCCAACACTAGGAGATGTGACAACGTAGTGTAAGACATCAAGCAAGACTCAGGATTGTGATCTTCACGTCTGGTGGAATCAGAGCGTCTTGAACGGCCACCCCACAGTTCCCCCTCCCCACTCTGCTCCTGTGGATCAAGCCCCTCAGCAACCAACCCTCCTAATGAGACAGGCCAGGCTCAGCCTCTGCTTCTCCTGAGCAGGAGCTTCCCAGCTGGGGGAATCACTCAAACAGCCCCATCACATTCCCCTGTGACCACCGGGGCCCCTCACCCGCACCACCAAGCCTGCCTCCCAGAGCCCTCTTGTTCACTGTCCAGAGTGTGGCCCCTGCGTGGCCGTAATAACCTACGGCTGCTCTCACCTGTCCAGGGTTGGGGGTTGGGTGTTCACCAGCCCTATGATCCTGGGGTGGGAATCTTCCCCACGTTCCCCTACCACATCAAGGGGGCAAAGAGGAGGGATCAGAGAGCTGCTAGGAAAGGGTCTTGAGCCAAAGAATGCAGGTGGCCTCTGGACACTGAAGCAGGCAGGGCTTTTTCCCTAGAACCTTCCAGAAGGAACACAGCTCTGCTGCTACCTTGATTTTAGACTTCAGGCCCCCAGATCTGTAAGATGACAAATGTGTGTGGTGATTTGCTACAGTAAACACAAGAAATGAACGTACCTGGTTTACCTGCTCCATGGTCCCCCTTGCTGTCTGAAATTAAGTTATATGTTTACTGTCCAATTCCTCTGACTAAGCTCTGTGAGAGTGGGACCCTGTTAGCTATTTTGGCTACCTCCCTTCCCCTTCAGCTCTGGCCACAGTACCTGGCATACTGGATGCTCAATAAGAACTTTTTGAAAGAGCAAGGATGAAATGTTAACAATATTTCATCGCAGTGGCTCAAGTATGGTGTTACCTGTGCTCTCCCCCAGTCACTCACAGGACCGTTGGAAGCCTGATTTTTATTTTTTAAATTTTTTTTCAAGATTTATTTATTTATGCATACAAGAGCTGGGATACAGGCCAGAGATGCGGGGGTGGGGGTGGGGGTGGTGGTGAGGATTCACCAGAGACAGAGAGGGGAACAGAACAGGCAGATCGACTGAAACACACTGCTGAGGGGAGCAGTGGGCGAGTCAGGAGAGGTCTGCTGCGCCATGTGAGTTACTCCCTGGCTGGCCAGGAATCGAACTCATGCTGCAGAGGTTTTGGATTGCTTCATAGTGTGGTGCTTAACCCCTTGCGCCACCAGGGAGGCCCTGGAAGCCTGATTTTTAAACCAGAGTAAACTATTTTGTATATTTCAAAGTAATACGTCCTACCAAGAATATTGTGCCCTTAAAAAAATCCCACCCAATTCATCTCTGTGTCTCTGCAAAACTGCCTCAGAGACATGGTAAAATCTCTTGACAAATGCATCATTAAAAAGGAGACAAGAAATCAGTGTTCAGGTCAACATGACCTGAGGCGTGCATTGCAGGGAGGGACTCAGGTGGCTCAGGTCATTCAGGCTGACTGCACATGAGGTGCTTGGCCTGCCCTCAGGGGCTGACCTTGAGCTGAACTTGTGGCGCCTGGCCCCGAGAGATCACACCTGCCCTTTGAGGTTAGACCTCACACCACTGTGTTCATTGTCTATTCCTGTACAACTAGTTATCACCAGTGGAGGAGTTTACAACAACACGTATTTAGTACCTCTCAATTTCCATGGGTCAGAAGTCCAGGTGTGTGGTGGCTGGGCCCTCCGCTCAGGGCATCCCCCAGGTGAGCCCACCTTGAATGCAAGGCGTCCCCAAGGCTCAGGATCCTCTTCCAAACTCATGCGGTTGTTAGCAGAGTTCATTTCCATGCAGTTCTGTGTAAGATCCTAGGTCACCTTTTTTTTGCTAACTGTTGGCCAGGGTCTGCTTCCAGCTTCTGGAAGCTTCCTCCAGAAGCCTTCCTCGTTCAACCTGGCAGCCCAACTCTTCTGGGTCAGCAGGGGGGCTCTGTGATCTGTGACTGCTTCCTGTCTCCTCTAAGAGCTTGCCTGTTTAAATCAGACCCACCTGGCATAATCTTCCTTCTGATCAACGCCAAGGGAACCCACTAGAGCTCCGAGTTCTGTGGGCAAAGTCCCTTCTGCCATCTACACTATCGTAACCACGGGACAGCTTGCTCAAGGCAGTCACAAGTCCTGCCTAAGCTCAACGGGCAGTGAGGCAGCGCTTATTCCTGGGGGCAGGCCTGGGAATATTAGGGGCCACCTCAGCCGTTCTTACTCAAATGCTCGACCTCCTTCTCGCCAATCCACTGAGCCCTCTCAGGCACAAAGACCTTACTTGTCAGACTCGGGACACCCGCCTGCTGAGCCGCATCACCTTCTCCCACAGGTCCTGCCCAGGTCACCTCTCTGCGTCTCCTCACACCCTCCACAGCACCGTCAGGTCCCATCTCCAAGCCACTTCCCGGGTCCACCGCTGCTGTGCCTCTAGGTTCTGTCAATGGGCAGCAGGGGGCGCTATTGTCCTTGGCGAGGGAGCCTCCGGAGCACATCTCTGGTCCAAGCTCTCCCCAAGAGATTCCCAGACTTCTTTGTCGGGACCCCCAGTGCTGGGAGGAAACGGGCTGGGCTTCTGCCTGAGGGTTCCTCTCCCCCAGCCTACCTCTTCAGAGGTCCAGGCCCTGCCCCCAGGTGGGTGCCAGAGAGCCTGGGCAAGCGGCTCATGGGCCAGGTCCCTGTCGGCAGATGAGCATTGGTTCTGTATGAATAAATAACTAAATGAAATAGTCATACATCAAACTCTAAGGAAATAAATATAGCCCAACATGATTTTTGAAGTTCACAAATTGACATGGATATATCATAATTTTCTAGAGAAGCTGAATGAGAACGCTGACATCCTAATTTTCCATGCTGTCTTGCCTGGCTAGATAATACCGTCTTTTAAGAATGCTAGTAAAGTGTTACCCACTTGAAAAATGTTTTGCAAGGTTTGTGTCGTCACTACTGCTGCTATTGCTGTGTTGCTCAATCAAGATCTACAGCATCCCTCACGCTGGAAACTTCTCACACGCCCTCCAGTCCCATGGCCTCTAGCTGTGGCCCTGTTGTGCAGAGAAAAATGTGAAAACAAAGTCTTTTTCCTTTTCTCATTTCAACCTCAACTCAGGGATGTCTCCTTTTTTCCCTTTCATTCTCGCTGTTTCTACAAGCCTGGCGATTTGTTGGATCAAAGCATTGAGCTAATTCGGCTGGCTCTACTGACTAGAGAGGGGAACGCGCCTCATTATTTTTCTGTTCTTTCTCAGTGACTTCTCACTCCTCTGCCTCTGAAATCTCAATCCATCCACCCACCCATCCATCCACCCACCCACCCACCCACCCATCTAATTTTGCTGTATGTCTACTATAAGCCATGATTTAGGAGAAACCTCACCTCCACTTGATTTACGTTCTAACAGGGAAGACAAACAAGGTAAGTTATGCTTTAAAAAATACATATTACACCTGCTAAGTATGGCACACAATGGAAAGCACAGCAGGGGAAGCTGGGAATGATTCTCAGGGGAAGAGACAGTAATGATGGAGACCTCGTGGACAGATTCCAGTGAGTCAGTTCATTACTTCAAAAAATTTGAGTGCTGCAAGCATGGCACAGGGTAGCTGCTAGTGATTGAGGTGAGTGGACAGGCATGGATTGCTTTGTGGGCTGCATAGCCTCTTGGAGTTAGCCTGCTATGGGATGGGCAGAGGGAGAACGTTCTAGGCAGAGAGAACGTGTGTAATGGTGCATGGGGAAGAGAAAAGTTGCATTGTAAACAATGGACATTCCACATGACCAGGGTATCAATGTCAGCTAGGAGGGGGGCTCTGGTGACCTTGAAAGAGGGAGCTGGGACTGGGTACACAGCAGACACTTGACTTTGGAGGTGGAGAATGGCTATCACATCCCTTTCAGAATCTTTTTTTTTTAAGATTTTATTTATTTATGCATACAAGAACTGGGGTATAGGCCAGAGGTGCAGGAGGGTGAGAGGATTCACCAGAGACAGAGCAGAGAGCAGAACAGGCAAATTGACTGAAATACACTGCTGAGGGGAGCAGTGGGCAAGTCAGGAGAGGTCTGCTGTGCCATGTGGGCAGCTCCCTGTCTGGCTGGGGATCGAACTCATGCTGCAGAGGCTGTGGATAGCTTCATAATGCTATGCATAAACCCTTGCGCCACCAGGGAGGCCCCCCTTTCAGAATCTTGAACAGAAAAAGAAATGTCGAATACCAGGCACCACATCTCAACCACTTCGAGATAATTTCCTTCTGCCTTTTGTAACATAGTCAGGATTATAAGGACCTTTCACGAGCAGCAGAGGGGCTGCTGAAGAACATGAGGCATGTGAGAACAAAATCCATCTACCTGATTGCCATGTAGCTCTTGGTGAATCACTGGAGCAAGAATTTTAGATGTGCGTTAAAGATGGCCAAGAGCGAGGTCTGCCTGAAAACATTTCACGAAAGTCCTATTTAGAATTAGAAGACCAGAGCATTTGGGGGAAGAAAGATATATTCTTAGAGTCTAACTTCTTCTTCCCCATCATGTTATGTAGCTCTGTTCTGCAACCACCCCAGGCTGGGTAGGTTCACAGCCAGTTCAGGCAGCTTAAAAGAGAAACTTGGAGCCCTTGACATCATCCCTGCAGGTTTTCTAACAGTATGGGGGGTGGTGGGGTGGGGAGGGAAGCCAGCAGGGGAACAGCAACTTGACCCCCTGCGAATCGTCTTACCCTCTTTTCTCTGGGCTTCCTCTCACAGCGCTGCCCATCCACTCACAGCTATTCTCATTGCTAAGTGATGCTGCCCTTATAGCCTCAACCTCCAGGCTCAGGGGCGCCCACTCACGCAGGCCCACACCTTACTCCAGCTGTTCACCATCAGGCATGCGCACTCGAGCCCATGCTCCCAAGCGCCTCCTGCATTCAAGGCTGCAGGGGAGAGCCACAGAGGCCCGTGGCGTAAAGGCCTGAGCACCTTCATTTACCCTACAAGCTCCTGCTGGGATTGCTGACCTTCAGATGAAAGTCGTCGAAGGGACTCTCACTTACAAACAGCCTGCCAGGCCCGCAACCTGGAAGCACACGCTCAGCTGCTGGTTCATCTTTGGTCAGCTCATGTCCATTGACTCCTTTGCAATCAAATATTTGATAAAACCTATTATTTGTGTAGTGAGTTCTGTGCCTTTCACCTATAATTAAAGCTCCCTAAGAACCCAAATCTCCTGTGGGTACTGATTCGCACACATTCCGGAAGTGTGAAATCCTAACTAATTTGCTGACTGCAAATCAATGTTTATTCCTCGAGTACCAACCGCCGCTACTCTTATGCCTCACCAACTGTCACTTGGATTGATCGCCCATTACAAGGGACTGGTTTTCTTTTCCTGGATGACCCTAAGTTACTCGATCATCTTATCAGAAATACACGCCATAAAAATGCATCTAAGGAACACGTTTGATCAATGGCAAAGGGCTCTCTGCCTGCTTCTGCCTGCTTCGTGTCTGTCATTGTGCTTTGGACAGAGCCCCTCACTAGAGGGGCCACAGAGCTGCATGCATGCTGGGCAGGCCCAGAATTGGGGCTCTTCGTAGCCATCTGCCTGGAGCCAGCAGCACACACTGCTGCTTTGAGGCCAGCCACGGCAACTGTACACACCATCGTGGACGACCCATCAGACGCTGGGTCTTAAGCGGGAACGTTCACCGACGTGCTTTCTGCTCTAGGACTCGGGGGGCTTCCCTGGCAGTAAGACCACCTGCCTCTATTTCCCCCATTGTGTCAGGGGAACCCCTGGAAGTCTGAGTGAACTATAGCACATTTTGTCGTTTACCCAGGGCGATTTATGAAATCAGTCCTGGGCCAGCACGCTGCCCAATCCAGCTCTCTCTCGTGTGAGTTCCCAGGGCTTCCAAATGATGATGGATGACGGCACGCCACGCCGCCAGTGACCGCCCAGTGGTCAGATTTAATCAAACTGGTTGAAATGTGGATCTTCCAACATATTTAAACCTCAAACATCTATGGCTTTAGAGTAGGCAGATAGCTTCGGTGGCAAGAAGCCCCTGAAGCAGCCCAGGAGATGGACGAGGAAGATCAGAAATGGTAAGAAAGGCAGAGAAACTCAGGAGCTGCGGGGAAGGTCCTGGCCTCAGGCCCAACTTAGAAATCCGGCAAAAAATCAGCTGTCTTTTTTTGCCTGAGGCAAAGGTGATCTTTAATCCCGTTCCTGAAACATCTGGGTTCCCTGCCATAATATCCGTTGCTGCCAGTAGCTAGAAGGAAGTGTCTTGGAGCCTGCTGTGCATTTAAGAATAAACATGTGTAAAGAAGAAAAAACGCACGCACTGGCTCATCTTCTCTGTGGTTCTGCTCCCTTGGCCACTTCTCCCTGGGCTGTGAGGTCAGAGGAAACCCAGCCCAGGATCCTGCTCGTCCTCGGTCTGGGTTACATCTGAATTCTGTTCTGGGGGGCATTGGAAGGGCTATATAGAGAGATAGACATACCTATCTATCTGTATTTACATATATATGCAAAGGTTTCGGGGGATGACAGAATGGGGTGACTCATAAGTGGAATAAAGAGGAGCATGTGAATCACATGGAGAAATGCCGAATGACAATCTCGATGGAGCTGGGTGCCATCTGCTAGAGTTCAGCCAATAAAACTGGGTCACTTAGGTCTGTGTGGGCCGGTACGGGGGGCTCACCACCATTTATAGCCTATGTCCCGGGGTAAAGCTGCCCGAGAGTCAAACGGAAGGCTTCAGGCCAACTTTCCCCACGAGACCAGCCCTAGTAACAGCGTCTTCCCTGTCCAGGAAAGACAACTCCGGCAACTGACAAACAAAACCATTATTGTGCGTTGGCGCTGTGGGTGCCTGGGGTTGTCATCCCAGCATCATCTCTCTGCACAAGGGACATGCTCAGCCTTCTGATTTCACTTTTACATTTTGCCTTTCAGTGAGCCTGGCTGACCCTCCGTGGACTCTGGCAATGAATCAGGACTTTCTAAATTCAAACCAAAGGCTGTATCCTTCTCAGACTGCAGGTCCCAAAGATCATTAGAAATGAAATGACAAACAGATAACTTTCCCGTAAAGAGCATATTGTGTCGATTTATTATAGAACGCAGTTAAAAAAAATATCTTGAGGTTAGCCTCTCCGGTTTAAAAGCACTTGACTAGAACTTGAACAGCTACACGATGCTCTCCCGCCCCCTCCCCACCCCCCAACCAGGTACTGTAAACAGGGTTTTGAGAACATTCAGTCGATTCCTTGATATGAACAACCCAACACACTTGCTTCTCAAAGAAAACCATCTTCCGGATTTCCAAAGCATGCATTGTTTACTCGGCATTAGGCATTTCAGAACGACAAACTCTGTTATGGTATCGTAAGGCCAAAATGTTACACTATTTACCAGACACACACATTACAACTGGGGAAGGAAATTACAGACGTCGACCTAGTGTAACAGCTGCTTCAGAAATGAATGGGGAAAGGCACTGCATCCCTCGTACACCAGCACACAGTATTTCCACTTCACATGCGTTGAATTCAAGCCCCGTCAAACATTTGAACGGTGTTTGTTTTTTAAACAACATACAATTCACAGGTAGGTTAATACATCTTACACTATTTTTCCACTGCCATATTTTCCACCCAAGTGTACAACAGGTATGAGTAAATGCGATCAGCTTTATTTACAAATTTATTTTGATGTTTTCGTGGGGTTAAAAAAAAAAATCAACTCTCTTAACCAACAGTCCCCCCCCCCCCCCAGAAGGCGTTTGGCTGTGATTCACGTATATAAAACACCATGCAGAAGAAATAATGTAAAACTTATGTCTGACCCCAAACACCTAAAGTTTCTCACCCACGAAAAGCTGGCAGTGAAACGGCTGTTCTCTGGATTTTTAGAAGTGAAACTCTATGTGGGAATTTCAGATCAACTTTTGCAAAAGCACAAGTCATACATTGTGCCAAATAGGATGGGGGGGTGGGGGGGAGCGTATCCTGGGTAGAATATCACTTGTGGGAGCTGCTGCAAAGAGAGCTGAGAATCTAGAAAGGTAACCGACTCTGCAAATGCTTCCCGACCTCCACCAAGGGTGTCAAACAGCAATGGCGCGACGCTATCTATGGACCAAGGTTAGTTCTGGAAATTGGGAATATACATGCACAAACATTGGGACGTGAGGGGCAAAGAAATGACACACTACAGTTTCCACATTGCATTGTTGTTGTTCTCGCAACTTTTCTGCACCAGACACTTTGCGGTTTTGCGTGGTGCCTTCTCCAGCCAGAGGAGACTCGCCCCGCAAGGCTGCTCAGAAACAGAGAGTTCTCTCCCCAGGCCCACGGATCAACCTGCCCTTAGCAAACACAGAACCTACCAGAAAAGAACAAGTACAAAACACTATCGTGATCAGTCTTCTGGACACAATCCCCAATGCCCATGTGTGTGACCGCCCCAGACTCAGTGGCTGGCCCAGGACTCGGCCAGGGGCCACGGACATGGGTCACAGCGTCAGAACCAGGAGGCAGAGCCCCATTCTCTTCTGGGCAACATGACCTGGAATTTCTGCCACCGCGATCGCCGCGGCTGCCACCTCCAAAGTTGTGACGAGCTATTTCCACAGTAAAAGATTCCTCCCCGTGAATGAGTACGATTTGCAACGTGCCGTCGCCCGGGTGCCGCTTCAGCTTAAGTGGATGGGCGCGTACTCCGGCCTTCGGGTCTGGATAATTTTTGGTTTGGGTCTCTTCATTCTTTCCATCTCATCTTCCTCCTCGTTCTCCTGATCGCTCTCGCACACGTGGACCACCACGCTGGGGGTGGTGTCGGTCGCGGCGTGCAATTCGTACTTTTCCCCTGCGGAGAGAAAATCACCGCAGGGTAACTCAGCCCTGGTCGCCGGGGACCAGAAAGCAGGAGCACCTGGGAACGCAGTCCAGAAAGCTCAGGGCTCAGGACCATACTTGCAAAATCTTTGCAAAAACCTGCTGGCTGAAGCGCCCACCCAGGAGATACTGTTCAAGCTCAGTGTTAAGTGAATGAAGCGCGAGTGGATTCTATCATGTCTACTTTCTAGAAAGACTCCAAAAAGCGTCTCTAAAGGACTGGCAGGTGCTGGAGAGGGAGGAATTTTCTGAGCAGTTCTTCTTGCCTCCAAGCAGTCTGACAAGCAGTCAGTGCTTGTCAGAGGACAGCACCGTCGGCTGCTCTTGCACCCCGGCAGACCCCAACCCTCAGGGGTGCTACTGCACCCACTAGGCGCTGCTGGGCGGGGCAACCCTTCCTCCAAGTGGCCATTTCCACCTTGACCTTCATGCCTGGACTGGCAGGAAGTAACACGATTCCTGCTTTCTGCCAGAGGGGACTTCCGCAGGGGCAATGTTTTTGGAAATGTGATCTTTTCCACATAAAACTGCTGATGGTCCAAGAAAATAAAACCTTAAGTGCTCAAAGGGACATCAGGTTGCTGGTGGAGAAGGGGGAGTTGATGGTCTCAGCATTTATCCCACTGCCTCCAGGCACAGGGCAGGAGGGCGGCTCGACCTCTTCACCCCACCACCCCGCTGTGCCTGCCCCTCACCCCAGTCCTGTCGGGACACAGCTGCTGCCATTTTGGTGTTTCTAAATCTCAGGCGCTGCCTGCAGGCCGGGTGCCGTTTGAAGTGCTTTTTAAATCATGTCCTCACCCCCTGTTCCTGACTCCACCAGGTATCACCCGCTTTGTGGACCAGCAGCCTGAGGCTAAGTACCGTGTCCTGCAGAGGACTGCCCCTTTTCCTGTCCAGAGGTTCAGAGGGGGAGCACCCCAAGGGACCCAAAGGGAGTCTTTATTTCACTGTGATTTTTGTTCCTCCTCTGCATGTCATAGAGGCCAGAATCATGGCCATGTGTGGAGTGACTGTGGCTAAAAATGCAGTTTCTAGAAGGGGAAGGGGTTCCGTTTTCCCCTTCCAAAGCCCCACAGTCATCCCCACTTGGGAATGAGGAAGGGAGGCTGAGTCTGACCACCCATAGGGGCTGTGCTCAGTGGTGGGGGGTTGTACTCACCCCAAATTTGTACGTCCCCCTAAGACACAAAGCCAGAGGCAGGCGGGATGCTCCTGACACAGGCCAAAGTGACGAGGAAGGATGTGGATAGAGACGCTGGGCCAGCGGGGTCCAGAGGACCATGGAGGGTAGTGGGGGGGGGGGTCTCTGGTCTAACTCTGCACATCTTTTCACCCCCCTCCCCCCCGGCCAGTGCTGCTTACCTGGCCCGAGCTTGGAGATAGCATATAAAAGATCATAATTTATGACAGGGGTGGCGTCTTCCACTTGCTTCCAACCAACCGGCGGAGAGGCGGGAGGAGAGATCAGAAACTGCTTGTCAGGATTGGGGGGAGCCAGGTGTGAGCTTCCTATGTGCAGAGTCTGGGGAGAGAAAGAAATGCAAGTGGCACTTAATGACCCTGCGGGAAGATGGGGTGAAAGGACAAATCCACGCCTAGACACCAGAACAGGGGTGGCTCAGGGATGACTCCTAAAAGGTCTGTGTGGGGAGGCAAAAGGGAGGTGTGAACACTGGTTAAGGCGCCCACGTGTTCGGAGACCCTCCCATGACTGTGGACTCGCAGGTACAGGGACCGCACATGTTAAACCGAGCTGGGCAGCCAGACTAAGAACGGAGATGGCTTTAGCATAAATAGAAAAAATAAGGCCACTCTCACTGAGGTAAGAAGGGCTCTAAGAAACCATTTCTTCTAGCTCCATATCACCAAAGCTGAAGGATGTGTTGTTTCCAGGGACCAGCAGGGACGGGAACCCAGGACTCCCTCCACCCACCACACTCTCCGGCTTCCTGCTCCCAGCAGCTCGGTGCTTCCCTGGGCTTCTGCATCAGATGCCAGACGTGAGGACAGCAAAAAGCATGCACCTTCCAGCAGGTCATAAAGGAAGAATAACCTGTGATCCTCATTTGGCTTAGACGTGATACTGGAGATTAGGGGGCTCCAGGAGGAGCGTAACTCAAAATCCTCAGAGTTGGGTTTTTGTGTGTGTGTGTGCAGTTGGCCATGAGCTCAGGGGTGCCCACCCCTGCGAAGTCAAAACCCCGAGTAGAGCTTTTGATCACCTCAAAACTTAACTCCAGTCGTGCCTTGGTATCCTGGCGGGGGCCTCTCCCCACGCCCAAATCCTCCAGCCCCCGCATCCCTTGCAGAGCACACCCTCATGTGCGGGTTCTGCAACCTGCGTCTGCGGCTGAACCCCAGGATGCCGCGCCTGTGGGTGCAGAGGGCCTCGCCTGCGGGTGCAGAGGGCCTCCCTGCACTGAATAACCCGCGCATAACTGGACCCCAGCAGTTCAAACTGTGTGTTCAGGGGGTGACTGCACTTCAAACTTCTTTCCCCTGCCCAAATCTTCACGATGAACATGCATTACATTAATCGTCAGAAAAAGTCGTGGATTAAGTGACTCTTAGCTGGACCAAGTGATCCTTAAGCTAGACTCCCCACCACCCCCCGGCGCCCCACCCCAGGATGCAGAGGAAGGGACCGTGTTCACGAGGCAAAGCCCCCGCCCACCGCCAGGGGGCAGTGCATCCCAGGGGTAAGTGCTGGCCGCACCGAGCAGGCCCTTGGACTTGAATTGAAGAAAGGGCATTTTGATGTCCTCCCGCCAGCCTCTGTGCAGGGTCTGCTGGTTCCCCATTCCCGTGCTGGGGAACTCAGAGACCCTACTCCAGCTGTTAGAACCTGCCCTGGGATTGTGACTGCCTTCAAAGTGGGCCCCCCACCATCACAGGCAGCCTGGGTGCCCACTGTCTCTCTCAAGTCCAGCCTGCAGCCTGTGCAATGTGCAGAGGCCTCGAGGACTCCAGGTGCCGCGGCCAGTGAATGCTTGGCTGACAAGCTTCAGAGACAAGGAACCCCCCTGGTCTGCTCTGGGGACCAAGCCCTTAGCCTCCACCCTCCAGCAAAGTCATAAGCCCCCTCTGCACTCAGGCAGCCATGTCCACAGCACCCCACCCGACAGCGTCCCTGAACCAGGATAGGCATGTTTCTCCCATCTTTTCTTCACTCAAGGTTGAGGCCCATTTCTTGTTTTCTTTATAATTAACAATAATAATTAAGGTTTTTTTTTTTATTGTGGTAATATTGGTTGACAAAACCGTGTGTTTTGGGGGTACAGGTTCACACCACTTCAGACGTCTAGATTCATGTGCTTGGCACAAAGGTCCCCCAAACCTCCCACAGAGCTCTGGGGCCAGTTCTGAGGCCACTTTCCAATACTCCCTGGGGTGTTCTTAAAATAGGTGAGACCCTGAATAACAGGTTGTGAATCTTGCTTTTCTTGAGCTAAACGGAGTATGTAATATAACCAAAGACCCCACTCACCTGAGCAAAATATAATTTCATTTCCTTTCCCAGAAATTCAGTCTTATGCAGCTGGAGTCTGGCATCCGCTGCAGATAAGGGGTTGCTGAAGTTTATTCTGACTCGCTTGAAGCTCTTAAAATACTGAAACGTGATGTCCTTGTCATATGTCCGAAAGAGGGCCTCAAATTTGGCCTGAAAAACAAAAATAAGAGGAGTTAAAATGAGGCCTGAGTCACAGCATCATTGCATTTCTCACTGAGGAAGCAAGTTGTTCATTGCAAGAGCACCTGGCTCCTTTCTTAGAGAAGGCAGCGAATCGCCTGTCCACCCCGAGACTCTGCCCCTTTCAATTCTGATACTGGGTATTTCATGAAAATGCAAGAACGTATGATTTACCACATTTATTTAGTCCATGGAACAATGGCCAATCCCTATACACTTCTCAGAGTCACAGAACATGCTTTATGAAGTGGCTCGGGCATCTTCCCAAGAGGTCACTCGTTGCCCCTCTGGACCAAGACGGCTCTTGTGTCCAACACCCACCCCCATGCCCTGCCTCTTGTCTAGGGCAGTCGAGTCAAGGGTGCTGCTCTGTATGGACATCAACTCTTTTGGGCTTAAAAGCATTGCAGCTAATTTGAAAAAAAAAAATTACTGACTTGGAAGACAATGAATAAAGTTTCTTAATGTAAAGGAAGCCATTTAAAACTAAAGCCTACGTTGGCCTCCCTGGGGACACAGGCAGTTGAGCGCCACACTGTGAAGCTGTTGGCAGCCTCTGCAGCGTGGGTTCGATCCCGGCTGGCTGGCGAGAATCCCACATGGCAAAGCAGACCTCTCCTGTTTCACCCGCTGCTCCCCTCAGCAGTGTACTTCGGTTCTTCTGCCTGCTCTGCTCCCCGCTCTGGCTCCAGTCAATCCTCTCACCCTCCCGAGCATCTGGCCTGTACCCTGGTTCTTGCATAAAAATAAATCTTTAAAAAAAATAAATAAAGCTAAAGCCCAGGATTGTTCTCCCACTTGCTCTGTTACTTTTTAACTCTCTAAAATAATACTGGTTTTAAAGATTAACACCCTGCAAGGCCCTTCTCTGCTTTCGTGCTCCCAGAGCCAGCAAAAATGGGATTGCAATGCCCGAGTTTGAGATGCGAGATCGAGTTCAAGGATTGCTTGTCTGGGGTCAGGAAAGCAATCTTCAGCCAGCTTCTTGGGAAAAGCCTGGGGAAGCAGGGGTGTGGGGAGCAGGGAGGCTGCTGGGATCCCTCCCAGAGTGGGAGGGTGGTGCTGCACAGCAGAAACTTTCAGAAAGGTGCCCGGGCTTCCAATCCCCAGGTTTTCAGAGCCTTTTCCCCAGGCCAAACCCTTAGGACAGGTTGTGGGGACCCAGTGAAAGGAGCGGGGGGCCCACCAGAGTCCGGCCTGGGCAGCTGACCGCCACACGGAGGGGAGCAGAAGAGGCTGCGAGCCTGGGGAGCTGTGGGTAGCACACACTTCCATAGAGGGGAGCGGATGCCACAGGAGAGGGGGAAGAGTCCCTGCTACAGACTGGGGGGAGAGGGGCCCTGGGTTGCTGCTCTGTGGCTGGTGGGGGGTTGTAAAGGGTGCCTGGGGGCAGCTCACAGATGCTCTCAGCCTTCCATTGGTGAGCGCCCAGGGCTTGTCCCTGAGGGCTTGTGCAGGGGTGAAAATGGAGGAGGCCAATGTGGAGCAGATGCCACAGGTCGGTTGCATCTGCTGCACGACCCTTTCTGAACCTCCTCCCGTGGAGGCGGGCTCTGGCATGCAGGGGGCCTGCGTCAACCCGGAATCTCGGATGACCTCATCAGCAGGCCCGGCGGCCAACCCTTTCGTTTTGAAGTCATGATTCAGAATTCAGGGGAGGTGACGCTGATGACTATTTTTAGAATGCAAGTCAGGGCTGAGCACCAGACGCGCCAGAACACACACGAGCCCCGGACCCCGTGCTACTACGATGCCACCCCCATCTCCTCTCCTGGGCTCGCTCGTCCTGACACCCGCTGCCCAGCTGGCCTCGTCGCTACTCCACCACGTAAGGCTGGTGATGAAAACACAGCCTTTGTTGTCCTTTTACACACGGGAGTGCTCGATCTCTACTTCCACAACTGCCGTCCTGGCCCACAAGCATCGTACGTGATTACAGAGTGGTTTGATTTATGAAAAAAAAGGTCACGTGTCCCGGAATGGCTTCGCGCTTAATATATAACCCGATCGCCACCCCCAGACAGAACCCTCTGGAGTCATTCATATACAACGCTGCTGAAAATCAGCTGGCTAGCGAGGGATGAAAACCTTGCATCTTAATCAAATAAAGAATAAAAGCACAGTAATTAAAATGACTAATTATATTAATTACCATCCATGAGCGCTGCCTCCCCGAGGTACACTTAATCCCACACTTAAGTTATTTATCTGGTTTTATTATTTGCTATAATAAATATAGCATTTTCTCCAGCTAGAGATCTGGAAACATTCTCGAGCTGGAGATTCACTCAAGCCTGTGAATGTACAAATATCTTTATAACATCCACTGGCTAAGATAAAGACAGAAGATTCTGAACTCCTGGTGTCAGAGCGAAACCTTCTGGCGACTGTCAGGAAAAAGACGTGCTGCCAAAAAGTTTACTTACAACCTGAACAGGAGGAAAGACAGACCTCATGCAAGCTGCCTTGCGGGTCTGGGGAGGACCCTGGAGGTTTCCAAACACCCAGAGCTTCAGAGTCCTTTACCTTTCACTCCCCAGGCAACATCTCTGGATTTCTTAAGGCTGACGGTATTTTGGGTTGCTCTCCAAGCCCAAACCCACCCATTCACCCCCCCACCCACAAGACAGCCTCAGACCCCTAACTCTTTCAGTTAACAGCCCCGAGTCATGTAATGCTTTGAAAACTCTCCCCCCAAATCACATTGTATGAGAAGCCTTACCCTGGTTTCACTTTCGCTGAAGATATCACTGTTTGCCACACAGGCAATCAGGGAGCTAAAGCTGTAGTTGAAGTTTCTAAAGTGCATATTGCTTTCTTGGAGTGAAAGCGCCAGAGACCCACGCAGTCAAGCCTCAACTGAGGTTCCGGATCAAAAAGCTGTGGGCTCTTTCCTGAGCCCGGGGTTTATAAGGCGTGGAGGTCCGGCCCTCGGGGTGGGGGTGGGAGGAGGCACAGCTTCCCGGGCATCCTGTTTGGACAGCAAATTCCTGAGTCAAGCTCTGCATGCTTGCAGGCAGACAGGGACAGAGTGTAAGTTTCTACTGGAAAGAGGTGACGTCAACACCTTAGTCATTTTCTCTATGCTAATTAACTTTGCTTGGGGAGAATGGAAAAAATAGCCGAGGTTTGCTTTGCAGCTGCTTTATCAACCCCTCTTGCAGAATAGTTTCCACTGGTAGTGATTCCATGGAGCCACTCAGACACCACGCTCCTCGGCTGAATGGGAGGACCCTTCTCAGGATGGAAAATGTTACAGAAGAAAAGGGACGAAGGTCGGCAGTAAACAGTCATTAGCCTCCAGGGGAGTTTTAAGGCTTTGGGAAACCTGGAAACCAAAGTCTTGGTGAATTGTTTGATCCCTGCAATTTCCTGAAAACCTCAGTCAAAGTTTCATGTTGGGGTATTAGAGAAAACACATTTTGAAATCTGCCTTGGTCAATGAAGTCTGTGTTTTGATTTGTTTTGTTTTTGTTTTTTTTGTTTTTTTTAGGAAAAAAGCGGACCTCAGTGGGAAACACTGCTTTTTTTTCCCCCCAATTGAACTTTATTGGATGAGATGTCCCAATTCCCACTTGTATTCCGCAGTAGGCTCGTGGGACGAGATCCACAATCAGGCCTAGGATTTTCATTGGAAACCTGATTCCTGTAATCTGGGAACCAAGAACATGCAATCCCTTTGATCATTTCCCAGCAGCTTCTGAATACAGAAAATGATAGGAGAATGTTTCAGAGATCCTAACCTCTGATGATGAGAAAAGAAACAAGAAGAGGTCCTGCTGGGAGACCCCCGACACTGAAAGTTTGGTTTTTTTTTTGCTAGGAAAGGAACAAGACAGAGGGGGAAGTGGGCTCAGCTGGCTGTTTCCAGGTACGGTGTCTGGGCTGGAGAGGCCTCCTGGGGTAAGGCCCTGGGTCTTTCCAAAGGCCGCCTTGAACTTCTGTGCACTTCACACACTAGATCACTAGGGCACTGGAGGAGGGCCCTGGGTCCTTCCCACTGCCCCCAATTTCATGTCACCTAAAGGCACTCAAGGTACTCAGAAAAGCATTTCTAGTCTAGGGGCACACGAAGACATCTCTCAAGCTCTCTAAAGTTAAAGGGAAGCCTGCCTTTCACACTGGAAAACGAACCCACAGTCAGCCGATCACAAACAGGGAATATGCAACTGGGAAAAACCCAGAGCATCTTCTCTCTCCAAAGGGAGATGCCACGACTTCTTGGATGAACAGTGTTGCTGAGTTTCCATGCAGGCACCTTGCTGCCAGGCACAGAGCTAGGTAAGAAGCCACTTACACCTGACTCTCAGCCCCCAAAGATCTAAATCTAAATACATCGGTTCAAAGAACCTCCCCAACAGCGCAGCATCAGCACCCAAGGGCAGGTCTAAGGGTGGCACCTGCAGCTTGTCCTGGAGGCCCCCAAAGACTGTGGTGGCCAGGTTGGGGGTGTGGGGGGCATTGGTGAGGGGAAGCTAGAGATGTCTCTGGAGAAGGAAGACGTATGGGGAGCCAGAAGGAAATGTGGAGGAGGCACATGGAGCAGAGACATGGGAAGAAGCTGCACCTGCTTCTTGGCCTTGGACTGATTGAAACAAACGTGGCTGAGAGTCTATGGGGAGGTCAACAATGGCAGCTTTTATCTTGATTTTCTTCTTTCTGTCCCAGACGTGCTGGGCCTCTTCTGTCCCTTTCCTCTGGGTCCCCGCCAGGAGGTGCCTTAGACTTGTGGCAGGCTTTTGGGGTCTCAGTGGCCCTGGTTTGTGCCAACCCTGTTTGGCTGGGCAGTTACCCACGAGGGGACGGGTAACTCTGGGTGCTTGATTTGGAAACTTTATTCTTCCCCTTTTCTGTATTGCACACTAGTTGTATTAAAGTTCCTTTCCATGGAAGGGCTTACGCACTGGAGTATGCTTTGTCTTGATGTGGTGGAGGGCAGAACCTATTTAGAGAGAGCAGTTTTGGGGGTTTTGGGGTGCCCCTCATCCTGCCCAATAACATACCTAGGCCGAGAGTAGCAAAGGAAAGAGAGGAACAGGGACCTCCTCACCCCTCTCCCCGCAATCCCACACGTCCATCTTCTCTTCTTCCTTCTCCTGTCCCCGCTCGGCCTCCCTGCCCCGTCTTCTGTCTGAATCATGACCTGAAGCTCCAGGTCAAATGTGGTCAAATTTGGAACTTTACTGCTCGTCTGAGACAACTCTTTCTGAGCTCCCCCAACTTTACACTTCTGGCTTCTTTCTATGAATGGGCATGAAAACTGGTGTCTGAAGACTGCTCTGTCCTCTTTGCTCCTAGAAATAACTGGGCAGTGATAGATCTTCCCCGAGGTTGCTCCCCCTGAGCCCAACAAGATGTGTCCTTCCCTTCCTGTCTGAACTGCTGGTTCTAACTCCTGCTGAGCTGGATTCAGTGACCCTGACTGCTTCCATTTACAGGTGGAGAAAAGGGCTCAGGACAGCAGCAGCTGCAGGGAGTCTGGGCCAGACGGTGGCAAACGTCACTGGGTCATGCACACAGTGTCCCAGGGCCGGGACCAGGAGGGAGGGTGCCTGGGGTCGGCATCTGGGCTTCGACATGAGTGGCCTCGACGTGGGTCACCCTGAGGAGCGCAGCTCCTTCCTGGTGTCGGAACCCCCTGACCCACCGGCCGGGGGGACCACAGCTGTCCTGCACCCACGGGTAACATGGCCTCCCGCGCCCCTCAGGGCCCCTTCGCGGGCTGAGCTGACACTCACATGCAGAAAAAGCAAAGGGACAGACAAAACCAAACTCGGCCCAGCCCTGGAAATCCACTGCAGAATTGAGGCCCCCAGGGGGAGGCTGGGAGGGGAGCCCAAGGGAGGGGCCCATGGGCTGCGGGGGAGGGTTATGGGTGCTCTGGGGTGGGTGTGGGAGGCCACACACCCCAAAGAGGTGTGACTGCGCCCCTCAGTGTGCCCACAGTGTCACAAGCCGTCACCTCAACAGTAACAAAGAACCTCTGCTCTTTGGCTGCGTCTTGTTGTCTATGAACGTGGATTTCCACACGTCCTTCCAGCCAAAGCCTTGACTCTGCACGTCGCGGCTGCCTCCACCAAGAGGAAAAGTGGATTTGCAGCGAGTATTTTTAAAAAGCTGACGGTCCCCTCGGCCACCCGCGGCCAGGAGGCGCGCCCTGGGGACTCTGGCTGCAGGGAGGGCGCCGGGGGGGCAGCGCGTGGCCTTGCTCGGGGCGCACCTCGGCCGGGAGCCTCCCGCTGGGGAAACTGGAACCAGGAGTCAGGACAGACGCGCGGAGCCGCGGTCCCCTCCAGGCTGCAGATGTTTTCCATTTCTCCAGTTCACACCGTAAAACCCTCCACGCAGCTCTTTAACCTGCGTTTGCCTCCTCGGCTCCGGGCGGTCAGACCTATTTTCATTAAGCTGCTTCTATTTCTGGCGAGGAAAAGCTGAGGTTTCTGTTGCATTCCACCCTCCCCGTTACAGCATTCCCAGAGCCCCGTTAGGGCGAGCTCAGCGGGCCCCACAGAACCCCCCAGGAGTTTACGGCTCCGCCAAGAATGTGGCAGGCGAGGCGGGCCTGGAAGAGGTGCCCGGCCGGGCGCGAGGAGGCGGCGTCGGTGCGGTTGTCTGGCACGCGGGCGGGACGCGCTCCTCGCCTCCGGGACGGTGGGCCAGCTTTATTCTTGTTTAACGCTTGCAGCCTTGGCCCCCAGGATTGGGAGGGTTGCTCCCTGAAAATTAGAGGCCGGGGCTTGCACGCTTGCTCACCTCTGTCTTTCCCGTGTGCAGGGGCCCTGAGCCCGGAGGCTCCGTCCTCCACTCGCCGCTGGAGAGCAGGGCAGGGGTCTGGACAGCCATCGGGTGTGGGGGCGAGGGTGCCCCGCAGCACCCCATCTCACTGAAAATGATTCCCAGCCTCGGACGGGCACAGTGTTAGGAGAGCCAGGCTTGCCCTGCCTCTGCCTCAAATTCCACACTAATTCCAAGGACCTGCGCGCGCCGAGGCAGTGCCCTGTGTGACTGGAGCTCATGCCCCCCCTTCATTCTCAGGCCCTCTGGCTGGACTGTCCAGGGCACCTTGGATGTTGTCTCCTATCACTTCATGGGTACATGAGAGTTCTGTGGGTTCTCTGTGCGCCCACCCCACCCCCCAGCATGCCAGCGCAGACAGCCCCTGCAACCACAGTGACTTCCGACCCCCTATGGCCTTGGCTTCTTGCTACAGTCCAGCGTGTCGTTCCCACAACATAAAACTGCCCAAGCTGAGCTTATTACATTCCTCTCCTATCATAAGCACCGCAGAGCTGTTCCCTTAGGTTGAAGATGACTCATTAAGCATCCATCTGTTCATCCATCCATCTATCCATCCGTCACCCACCCATCAGACCATCCACGTAGCCCCCACTCATCCATCATCTATCCATCAGCCACCCAGCATCTTTCCTCTACCCGTGCATGTGTCCACGCACCTATCTGTCCGTTCATCATTTATCCACCCAACCAGCCATCATCCACCCACAGTTCATCCCTCCATCCAACCACCAATCTGCTATCCCTCTTCCACCTGTCCAGGTGTCCATCCATACCCAGTATTCTACCCATCCTATCTTCTATCTACCACCCATCTGCCGTCCATCCATCCATATCACCTGAGCACTGTTCTAAGATACTGAGGATTTCAAAGTGAACAAAGAAGACAAAATTCTCCACCCTTGTGAGCTTACATTCTAGTTGGGGAGAAAAGGAAGAAGATGAGCAGGTGGAATGCATGTAGCATGTTTAGCTAGTGAGAGGTGCTGGGAAGGCAGCGAGGAGGGACAGGAAAAGCTGGGGAGAGCAAGTATTAAAAGACTCGCCAGGGAGACCTCCGCGAGATCACATGTGGATGTGTCAGTTCTGAAGGGAGCGGGGAGTGAAGCACAGGGTGTTGGGGGGCTGCGTTCCAGGACACAGAACCGCATCCCAAGGCAGGAGTACCCGGCACGTTGCAGGCCTGGCCAAAGGCTTCCGACGGCCGCAGAAGAGGGACACAGTGGCTGGGAACGAGGCCAGGCGAGACCTTTAGGAGCGGGAAGGACTCTGCTTGTATTCTGACTGACGTGGGAGCCAGGAGAGGGTGTGGAGCAGAACAGGGGTGTGCTCTGACCTCCATGTGCTAGAACCACTGCAATGTCTGGGTTCAGAGCAGAACCACAGGGCAGGGCAGAAGTGAGGTGTCCAGTGAGGCATGTGGGCATGGAGCCCCTGGGTCCCCTAGGCAAGTCCATTTCTTCAACCAGCTCCTCCCTTGTCTCTTCTCTGCCTGTCAAACTCCTATTCATCCTTTAAACCCCACTACAAAAAGCACTTCTCCAGGAGGCTCCCTCTTTGTCCTTTACCTGGTAAGCTCCAGGCTCTCACCAGTCAGCCTGGCATCTAGTTACATTCTTACTGGGCAATCTCCCTGCTACGTGGCGAGCCACACGCGGGCCACACTCTCTGCTCGTGGCGTGGGACCTGGTGCTTGTGATGTTCAGGGACTTGCAGGAGGGAAGGGGCAGGCTCAGAGCCAGGTGAGATTCACCAGGCAGCCCAGGGACACGGCCTTTTGTGCTTGCCCACAAAGCAAAGGCCTTGCCTTCCTTTTTGCCCCAGGAGGTAATTCACATGTTGACTCAGTGGGTTTACCTTCTCGGTCCTGGCTGTGTGTGGGGGGGTGGCTCAAAGGGCACCTGGTCTGGGGCTGCACCACCAACTTAACCCTGACACCCAAGACCTGCGATCCTTCTTACAGGTCTAGGGCAGTATCTCTATCACCTTCTCGTGGGTCGGAAGAACATTTTCCACTGAATGTGCACTTTCTTAAATGCCTACTTCCGGGAGGGGCATTATTAAGGTGCTCAGCGTATGAGAGAACATGTATAGAATTTACAAATAAAATGTGTTTACTGGAGGATGTGCTTAAAAATCTTGTACCAGGGCCTCCCCGGTGGCGCAGCGGTTGAGCGCTGGGCTGCGAAGCTGCGCGCAGCCTCTGCAGTGCCGGTTCAATCCCCAGCTGCTGGCGAGGGTCCCACATGGCACACAGACCTCTCCTGCCGCGCCCGCTGCTCCCCTCAGCAGTGTATTTTGTCGGTCTGCCTGTTCTGCTCCCCGCTCTGGCTCTGGTGAACTCTCTCACCCTCCTGCACTTCTGACTGTGACCCAGTGCCTGTATAAATAAATAAATCTTAAAAAAAAAATAAAATTCTTGTACCAGTGAGATTCGTGATCAAAAGTGTTTGGAGGTCATTTGAGCACGAGGGTGATTCAACACCCAAATTTCTGCCTCTTCGTGATGGTCAAGTGTAAGAAAGAGAAAGGGAGAACGATTCTTTTTCATCTCACCAGGAACTTCCATTTCTGCTCACTGTCAGAGATAATCGGGGAATGGGCTCAGGGGAGGCCGGCTCGGGAATGCACTGCTCCCAGCAAGCTTATTACTCAGAACATGTGCTGGGCCAAGGCAGGGGCTTGAGTTCAAAGTCAGAATAAAGCAGAGCAGAGAACCTTCTTTTCCTGATGGGCTTCAAGGACTCTGACTGGGACGCCCAGATGAAGGCTGGTTCTCCGCTGCAGGGGGTGAGGACTAAGAGCCCAAAGTCTGAAATGAGAACCTCACGTGCCATGACAATCACCTGTAACTTTCCTCAGCTTTCATCTTCTGCAGCTGGAGGCTAACACAGGGGAAATGACAATATCCTAACATCAGCCGGGCGCCGCTCTGATATTTCGAGGGGGGTAAAAAAAAAGAAGAGAAAAACCTGAAATATCATTTGATACTTTGCATGTATTAGGATAAGAGAGTGGACAAATAATTTGTATTCGGGATAACACAGACCTTTCAATTCCCTAAACAAGACACAAGTGGCCCGTGACGCGTGCAGAAGACGCTGGACGTGGAGTTTAGCGGAAGGCTGCTGGTGTTTTGCTGAAGTTTATGGTGGAATAAAGAAAGATTTCCATCACCAAAAATAAATAAAATGAAGTGAAATAAAATAACCAGTTGATGGTTATTTTATGGGAGGAAGTAGGGAGGAAGGCCAGTTCGGATTTATACCTTGAGATAGAGGTCATGGTTCTTGTGAGATTTCATCTTGTTTGTTACATTCCATGTGCGCCTGAAATCCCATTAACTTGTTTCCTTATTACCT
Organism: Talpa europaea; assembly: GCF_964194135.1. NCBI lineage: Eukaryota > Metazoa > Chordata > Mammalia > Eulipotyphla > Talpidae > Talpa > Talpa europaea. The sequence continues at coordinate 141,134,474 of NC_140070.1, forward strand.
CAATCTTTCCTTAGCACATAAAGGTTAACCATCCCTCTGTAACTTCTTGGAAATGCACTGCTTGCAAGACTTAAGGAGGAGAAACAGCCACAGGCAAATCAAAGCTCTCCTTAATAACTTGGGGAGCAGCAGCTGCGGATTAAGGAGGCACCATTTATTTAGAGCTGGCTGCGGCCAGAGCCGCCCTCATTAATCACTCCTTGTTTGCTCTCTTTCGTTTACTCCTTTCCAGACCCACCTTACTTTAATTACTGATTTTAACTTCTGCTTTGCTGCCATGGCCAGGCTGGGCCCTTGACTGCAGAGACAAAAGTCTGGGCAAGAACTATTGTCTAGCAGTGGGGGGCTGAGAGGGGTGCTGCTTTGGGTTCCTGGGTCTCCTGACCTGGTTGCCTTCCACTTTCCTAGACTGACCTGCTCCCATCAAGTAGCTCCCTCTGCTTCTAAGTGTGAGCGCCGCTTTCCAGAGCTGAGCTTTCCTGCCGCCTGCACTGACCCGGGGAGCACACATGACAAAGCCGGGTGAGGGTGCGTGCCTGTGCCCTCTCGCGCTGGGAGGTTCTCCAGGGAGGATGGCACAAACACCCCGCCAACACCTGGCGGTGACTGGGCAGCCCTCAGAAGATGAAAGGTGAGGTCCTGGAGGACAGGGGAGAGTGGGGCGAATATCACCATCTGTGACTCTCTAGTACCAGAAGTCAAACACCCTTTGCTAAGTGGAGTTTGCATCCACCTCCAATTGGAAAGTTCAAGAATCAGCTCAGGACTCATTTTTTGCCAAGTGCAGCAGGAAAGGGAGTGACGGTCTTTGCGACTCTTTCCGTGACACCCCCAGGCCCTGCATAATTCCCTTCTGACACGGTCAGAAAGGTGATCTGAAAGTGGATTGAGACCCATGGGTTTTCAGGGGGAAGTTTTTAAGTTTTAAGGTCTTTTCAACGACCATTTGGAGAAGCTGGCATTTTAAACTGCCCCTGTACAAATGCAGGATACAGTTGGATCGATCTTCCTATGTTAGCAAGACCGTGCTGACTTTTACAAAACCCTCCCGAGTGTGAGCTGCCCTGGGCTGCTCCATCCCGAGGGACCTCCTACCCTCTGCAGGGGTGCAGCAGTGACCCGCTGCCGCCACCCACCATCTGTATGCCCGACCAAATCCAACAGTCATTGGTTACTTCCAGACTCTGAGACGGAAGTTCCTGAGCAGGAGATTTGGCAGGGAGTCCCCCAGAATCAACACCCAGGGAAGACGTAGGGAGAGAAGGGAGAGCAGGCAGAGAGGTAGAACTATAAGTGGGTCAGCTCTGGGATAAGGGCTACCTGGGGGGGGGGGGGGTAGGGAGGTGGCTCTGTTCATCCAAAGGAATCCCCAACATCTTTTATACCTGAAGGGGCCAAAGGTATGTTGGTTTCCCCCAACCAACCAAGCAATCAACAAACCAGACCCAAGGTCAGTGAGACAACCAGACCCGAGATCAAGGAGCCACCAAGTCCCAAGGTAAAATATTTGTACCCTAAGTTAATTTTCTGAAATTTCTCACAAGTATGACACGCCAAATCATAATTAGCTTATCGATCTGTGTAAGAAACTTCAAGAGGAATATGGTAAAATAAGTAGGAAACTCAACAGCTTAAACTTGCAGTATAAACCAAGGCCACTAAAACCGGGTCCAGGCATTTATTTCAGTCCTAGGAATTTATTCTAAGGAAATCCTCAGGAGTCCTCAAGATTCATATGCAAATCTATTCCCTGCAATGCTGTTTATGCAAACGACACCTGGAAGCAACCTACACATCCTACAGGTGACCAGCCAGGACATTCCTCAGGCTGGGAGCCCATGGCAGGAGAGAGGAAGATGCTGCAGCTTGTGCTTTGAAAGTAACAGCAGGTGACAAGCTTCTCTGTTTTGGTGAAAAGAAAAATACATACGTGGTAGAATTAAAGATGTTTTCCTTTTACTTCTCTGGACTTCCAAGAATTTCCACAATGAACACCTATTACTTGTTTAATAACAAAAAGGCTTTTCTCCTTCTGCTCCCTGCTGCCACATGTCCTATGAGGATGGTCACAGAAACCGGAGTTAACAGACCCACCATGTAAGGCCAAAGGGTCGTCGCCGAGGAACTGGAGCCCTGTTCTGTGCACGGTGGTCCAGCATCCCAGACTTTCATTTCTTTGCACTGGATTTGTTCTGCATAGTTCCCAAACCTGGTAATTTTGAACCCACTGATATTTTACAATATCGATGGTTGAAAGAATCTCATTTCTTACCCGAATACCTTTGAAAACAGGAATTTCATCAGAAAATATTGACTTTGTCTCTATTTATAACCTCTCCTGCCAACGGCACTTATCTGATGTAATGCCCGGCTAACAGTTAAGCTGGCTGAGCCATTCTCACCAGCTGGGGCTGGCCAGGCTGGGAAACAGCCATGGACTCTGTCCTGTGCCCGGTGGGCAGCTGGGCCCTGCCCTGCATTCGTGTAGCAGGTCTCAGCCCCACGGTCTGGAAGCTCACAGTGTGGCCAGCAGAAAGTCTTCACATTCTTCGGAAACTCTCCCGTCCGGGCATTGCATAAGCCCTAAAGCAGTGCCTTCTCTGAGCAAAGCTATCAAATTCTTTCTGGTCATTGCCATGTCCTCCATCCACTCCCTCCTCATCACCCTGTTGTCTGTCTTTCCCACTGTCCTGGGATCACATCCAGGTCTTTTTTTCTCCCTGGCACGGCCCCATCTTCTGCACCTCCCATCTAACAGGGCTGGAATGTTACCCCATGACTTCTTCCCCGAAAGGCATCGATGGTCAAAGTTGATTGATGTAAAAGACCTCCCAGATAATTTGTGCGTAATCAGAAAATTCTGATATCCCAGTCTCAGGCCCACAGGAATGCGTCCCTACGGGGAAATCCCAGGCAGCAAGTCAGTGGACAGGAGGGCTCTGCCGGCCCGGGTGCTGCCGACCTGGAGAGGAAACGCGTGTTTTCGGGAACCGACACTGAGCAGTCTTGGGCGGGATGGGTTGGGCCGAGGATGGGCTTTGAAGTCTACAGGAAACACTCTCATCCATTGGTTCATTCAGCCGCCACGCGCGTGCCTTCTCCAACTCCAGGATGGGGCGAAATGACACCCTTACATATTCCCAGAACACCAGGCCACCTAGTCCGTAGCCTTATCCCCTTTCCTTGGTCTCCTCTCCACTAAATGAAGGGCGGATGGAGCCGCGACACGGGAACACTTAGGATTCTCCGTAAGTATTTGCTAAACGCGCGCGATGGCCGAGGACTTGCTTTTGCAGTGAATTGCGGGCGTGGGTGGAGATGTGAGGATGGAAGTGGGGGCCACAGTGAAATGGGCCATGAACCAAGGAGTTCTGTAGCCTCTGGAATGCGGGAGGAGGCAAGGAAGCCGATCCCCCAGAGGGACCGAGCCCTGCTGACACAGTAATTTCAGTAATTTCAGAGCGACAACCGACTCTGACCTCCGGAAGCTAAGAAGACTGGGTGGTTTTCAGGCACTACATGCGCCATAGACTGTCTGAGCAGCCGTAGGAAACTTATCCAGGCTTTCACCTTGAGGAAGGTAGCTTTACGGGACACAAAGCAGACAGAATGACGGCGAGGGATGGCTTTTAAGATCAATAAACTGCCACCTCTTTATCCCTCATCCTGACGCAGCCCCCTCTTGGGTGTGCCAGGCCCAGCGGTGGACCCGGGCACAGGAGCCGCATGGCCCCGTCCCACCACCCAGCTCCAGCCCTAACCCGCTGGGGTCCTGGGTCAGCTGTCTGATTGGCTTGACCACCCATGGGCTGGTCCTCCTCTTAGCTAAGTTGTGGGACTGTGACCTCCAGGCGGAAGCCTCGGGTCTCCTGATCTGTACACGAGGCACATGTCAGGGCGTAGAATCAGCGTAGCTAAGTACTCCTGCAACTGACTCCCCAAGCAGCAGCATCTCCTGACCTGAGAACTGGCTACAAGTGCACATTTTTTGCCCCACCTACTGTACGAGGCAGGGCTCTGAAAGGCCTGAGATACCACTCCCTGGTGGGCACGCCCGGCTTAATCCCCAGGACATGGCAGAGACGGGCTGCACCCACCCCCACTAGGTCACCTACACAGCGCGATTGTGCAAAGGAGATTATCCAGGGCGAGCCTTGAAAGGGACCAGGCTCTTTCTGAAGTCCGGGATCCCCCCTTGCTGGCTTGGGGTGGAGGGATGGGCGTCAAAGAAGGCAAAGGCCTCCAGGAACCAGAGCAGACCCCTCGGTCCGTAAGGAAATGGGGATGGACAGTGCCCGGAGGCAGATTCTCCCCCACCCACAGAGTCCACAGGACTCCCACCCTTGGATGACCTTGAGCAGGGAGAGCCAGGCCTCGCCAGACTCGGTGGAGTCACTAAGTCTATGGTCCTCTGTTCCACAGCTCGGCCCACTCCAGTGCTTCCTGAGCCAGCAGCTGTGTCTGAACAAGTCCTCCAGCGGCCTGGGAGGCTCTTCCAGCGTGAGCGCCGCCTCTGGCTACATCAAGGGCCCGGGCACCGCGCTCCGAACATGTAGGTCCCGGGGGGTGGCAGTAGCTGCCACATTAGCCCACTATGTCTGAGGATCTTCTGGCTCCCACATGCATTTGAAAACATTTTAAAAGTATAGAAGAAAAACCCTTCAGACATGCCCTTTCAGGCACGGGAGCAGACTGACCAGCGATCATTCTGCCAGCACCAGACCAGGGGTCGTGCTGAGAGTCATTTTCCCTTCAACTGAAGGTCAAGGGCAGCGAGAGCGAATCCCCGTAAAGCAGCTGCAGGAGAGTTCTAGGGGCAGGCGGGACCGCACCTCGCATTCAGAGGGGCTGGGAGCAGGGGTGGTGGGCTGCTGGGCCCCTGCACCGTGGCTGGCTCAGCACTGGGTCTGGCACTCAGGCCTGTGGTCGGCGTGAGCTGCCTAGGGCTCCCCTCACCCCTTTATCCTTCGTCTGACTGGTCCTGACTCCAGCTCTCACTGTCTCTCCCCAGCGTGAGTGTGAGCACACCTCGTCCTTCCCGCCCCGTTTGCTTTTAACTTAGATCTGCCTTGTGTGTACAGTGTGTTTCGTACAGACAGCACAGGGCGGGTTTGGATCCACTTGGACAATCTCTTTTAGCTGGTACATTTATTTACTTGTCTGCAGGGACTTTCATTGTGTTATTGCTTTGAAACTTACTCCCATTCCTGAGATCCCTCTGGCCCTTCCCCACCTCCTGCCCCTTAATCTCAGAAACCTCAATCCGGTTATGCTGAGGATGTGGAGAAAGAGGACCCCGCATCCACTGTTGATGGGAGTGCAAGCTGGCGCAGGCTTTGTGGAAGACAAGGTGCAGACTGCTCCAAAAAAGGGAACTTCCATATGACCCAGGAATACCACTGTAGGCAGATACTCAAAGGCCATGAAAACAGTGATGTGAAAGGTTTACACACCCCTGTGCACATCAGCATTACTCACAATAGCCAAGGCATGGAACCCACCTTAGTGCCCAACAAAAGACTGGATAAAGCAACTGCTGAATATGTACTCAGTGGAATATTACTCAGCCATTAAGAAGATGAAATAGTGCCTTGTGGGACAAACTGGATGGATCTAAAATGAAGACGCTCAGGGAAATAAACTAGAAAATGAAAGACAGGCACTGCATGGCTCACTCAATGTCAGATGGAGGGGCAGCCAAGGAAGGGGGCGGCGAGTGCCCTGCGTGCAGGAGGGCACCCCCTGGAGGGCTGTGTGGCCTGGACGTCCACCTCTGTCCCGGGAAGCCAGGCCGCCGCTCCATGGAGACATGTGGGCCGTGACTCTAAGTCAGTAAAACCTAGCGAAATCCTCCTACCCCTTGACAGACCTCCGCCCGTGAGCCCCACGCTGGCAGTTGGGGTGCAGGCAGGCCTGGCCTTCTTGGGATCACCAGCCACACAGACTTCTCAGTGGCAAGTAATGCCTCAGAGAAACCCAAGAGGCCAGGGCCAAGGAGCATCACACAGACACACACACACATACACACACACACAAGCATGTGTGCACAGACACATGTGCACACACAGACATATACAGAGACACACACATGCACACACACAGACATACACAGATACACACAGACATACAGACACACGCATACACAGTGTCCTGGTATTGTAACAGGGTGGTCCCCAGGAAAGGGGGAGGTTCCCTGCCCCTCCCAAGGGAGGGTGGAGCTGAGCAGAAAGAGGAGAAGCTGCAGAAGAGACTGAGGAAGGAAGCAGGATGGAGCCAGGAGACCTGGAGGAGGCGCATGGAGCCTAGAGACACGTGAAGAAACTGCGCTTGTCTTTTGGTCGTGGACTGGGTGACACAGATGTGGGTGAGACCCGTGGAGAGGTGACCATGGCAGCTTTTATCTTGATGTTGATTTTGCTCTTTTCCTTCCGGGCTTGTTTGGTTGTTTGTGACCCTTTTCTGTGGGTCCCCACTGGAAGATGCTTTAGACTTGTGGCAGGCCTTGGGGCCTTGCTCTGGGCCATTCCCATATGGATGGACTTTTACCCACGAGGGGACGGGTAACTTTGGGTGCTTCATTTAGAAACTAGACTCTTTGCCTTTCCTGTATTGTTTCCTAGTTTTATTAAAGTTCCTTCCCATTAAAGTCTCATATGTTTTGTGTTGATGCGGCGGATGGCAGAACCCATTTAAAATAGGCAGGTTTGCGGGGCTTGGGCTGCCCCTCTTCCTGTCCTATAACAGTATCAGTTCTCGCTGGAACCCCATCTGGCCCGGGCAGGCAGGTGACTGCTCTGCAGTGTGGGCAGTGGAAGCTCATGCGTGCGGCCCACGTGTCCAAACCCGGCCGGGCACGTGGGCACACTGGCCTGACATTTTCCAAGAAAAGACTGTGTTGGTGGAGGCCTGTGCCTGGCTCCCCCCGCGGAGAGCGGACAGGCATGACTAAGAGAGCCATTTTAGAAATGAGGAAGTCGAGCTCCAGTTCCTGTGGTTTCTGATGAAAACTGCTGCAGGGTGGGCCCCGGGGAAGGAAAGCTCTGAAAAATCCCTGCTGTCTTCTGAGGAATGAGGACATCCTGGACCCGCAGACCCTGGACGTCCTAACCGCCTGAGAGCCTCCACTTTCGCTCCCCCTTTCTCCAAGGTGACACTAACGCCCTTTGGCAGGAGTCTTCCCTGTGGGCCCCTGTCCTCCACGGCCCGGAAGGCCTAACACCCTGCAGGCCCCTCTCCTGCCCCTCCCTCGCCGACCCCTCCAGGGCGCCCACCCATGCTGCAGCCCCCCTGCACCCCACGGATTCTCAGAGGCCCCTGGGAGAGTAATAATAACTCTGGGATCTAAAATTAAGCAGTTTTGTTCTGACCGCCTAAGAATAGCCCAGCACACCCAACACACTCATTTAATTTCTTGTTCAACAGGAAAGCGTGACCTCTTTTAGGCAGAGCCCCTTTGAAGCGCGTCATTGCAACCGGGTCCGAAGGAGATGGTCCAGGCGGCCGCCCGCGGCCTGCGGCGACAGGGAACCCTGAACCCCGCGCTCTTTTATCCTCTGAGGGAGGCGCGGAGACAGCGATGCACGGAAGGGAAATGGGCAACAACAAACAATTCGGTGACTCAGAACATGGCTAGAAATCACACTGGACCAAGGTTCATTTGTTTCCATTAAAAAAAAAAAAGGCCTATTAACAGCGTCCCCCACCCAGCGTTTGTCAGCAGGCCGGGCGCTGGCTGGGTGCTGGCGCGGAGAGGCAGCACCTGGCCCGGCGTGTCCTCCCTGCTGCTTTGTTCTGCGTTTGCCTTTTCCTCTGCCTGCTGCAGCAGGGCCTGGGGTGTGGCTGAACACGAGGGGGCCTGAACAGCCCCCGCATGTGCCGATGTGCAGTCCCCGGGCGCGCGGCTCCTGTTTGATTTAGAAGCCGAAGCAGGGGAGGAGCCGGGAAGCAAAGTCACTGCAGCGCGAAACCCCTTACCGTTGTCTCCCCCTCGGAAAGCTGCCTTGGGGGGCACGGAGCACACCCCTGGAGCAGGAACTGAAGGCCAGGAGGAAGCGGCTGAGGACAGCGACGGGGTTTTCCCTGGGATGGACATTTGACAAGCGCTAGGTTCCATCTCCGATGTGGAAAGACGGCGTGTTTTCCCATGAAAAGGGGAAACAGGAGGGGCCGGGGCCTACCCGTGACCATGTCCTGGCTGGAAAACAGGACAGGTGGGAGATGACAGTCACGGTGCGTGACTCCGTCCAACGGCACTTCTGGGGGTGAGGATGGCTCCGCGTGAAGGGACAGGTCTCCCCCAATCCGGTTTAAGGTCCACACTTTTACCAGATCATCACAGTGAGCCAGGTGGGTGGGTCTTGGGGGTGGGGCTTTATTCGGAACCCAAAGGGTCACAGGAAGGCTCCCCCAGGCTGTGGCTACACTGTCCCCCAAGAACCAAGGATTAGTAGAAGAGGGAGGAGTGCAAGTCTCAGCCCCTCAGGAGAGGGGGCAATTCCAGGGGACCCAAAAGACCTTTCGGGGTGACCAGGTTGTCACTCAGGCCTGTTGCCCACCGGAGACCCTTGCTCTTCTCCCTCACCTGCTCCTACGGGTCAAGAACAGCCCCAGGAGAGAAAGAACTGGGGGGAACAGAGTCCCAGCACAAAGAATGAGCCCATGGAGAGACAGGAGAATGAAGCAAGCCCAGGAGCTGGCCACTGGCTGGGACGCAGCTGTGTCCCCTCCCGCCTCTGCATGCCGGAGCCCAGCACAGTGGGTGGTAGGAGGCCACGGAGGTCGGAGGTCGGGGAGGAGAGCTCACGGCACAGCCCCCCACAGCCCTGGCACCTCCATCCCCAGGCCCCGGAAGCGTGCGGGAGAAGCATGTCGCTGTTTAAGCAGCCGGTCTCCAGCGTGGCTATTGGCTTTTGTCCCTCTAAGGATGGAGGGAAACTCGCAAAGTCAACACCTTCTTGCAGCCAGGAGGGTGCTGGCGCGGCTAAAGGTAAGAGACACTGAAGCAAGTTGAGGTTCGAGCTTGCAGGGGCCTCTGTGAGTAGCCCCTAAAGGGGGTGCAGAGGTGCAGGAATGTGAAGGGGACTGGGGCAGTCGGTCACCTCCAGGGCCTACGTGCTCTGGGTGGAGGCAGGCATGGTTTGCCATCGGTACCCACTTGTTTATCCACCCACTCAATGAATGTCTACCTGGGCCACAGGCTCTGCTGGGTGCTGGGACCCAGAGATGACCTGGCTTTAGTTTCTGGGGGATCCAGGAGCTATAAACGCGGATTTGGGGCCCCTCCCTCAGAAGCTGCTGGCAGCTGCCAGAAGGCACATGGTAGGGGGCAGGTGGGGAGGCAGGCAGCCCTGCCCTGCACGGGACATCAGTGGTGTTTCTATATCCCCTCTGAGAGGATTGTGCAACTGTTGTTGCAGTTCTTACCTTCACAATAAAATTGCAGCTCTGTGGTACCCCACGCCCCCCAGACCAGCCTTGAGGAGAAACGTCACAGTGTATCCCTGTGCCGAGTCATCAAGTTTTCAATAAGCCTCAGAGAAGGGGCACGTGCCCCCCACAGCAAGCAGGAAACCATGGGACTGGGCCACAGCCCCTCGATACCTGTGACAAACACCAGACACCCCGACAGTCAGTTCCTGGGGTGTGTGCAGGGCGGGTCTATCAGAGGAAGGGATGCCTGGCTGTTCACCTGTGCAGAACCACAGAACCACGTAACCAGTGCCGGACGCTGGTCGAGTCAGACAAGCCTGCGTAGCCACAAAGTCCACCTTTCAAACCAGCTTCTCGCCCATCATGTGGACTGCTGTGGCTTTTCTTTCTTTTCCTTCTAAACAAAGACCCCAGGAAAAGACTGGAAAGCTCTGGAAAGCACGGGATTCTAACGGGAACCACAGAGCGTGTCTGCCTGCCAGAAGTGACTAAGTTTACCCTCTGTCCTGAGCACTGTTTCTTTTCAACCCCCAGGTATGAAAGGTCGTCTGGCTGGCTGCTCCTGGAAAGTCACAGGAACACACCCGCTACAGTTTCTCCCTTGGGAAGGGAAAAAAAAAAAAACAACAAACGACAGGTCCCAAATCCTATGTCCTAGCATCTTCAAATAACATTGATTTGCTGGTTTATCTGAAAACCTCACGGGAATAAGAGAACCACCTAAAAATTTAGCCTGCTCCACAGTGGCCAGCGAGGGCAACCGTGTTCTGACCCTTGTGGTCTGGAAACCCAGCAGCGGAAGCATCTCGGCTGGGACACCCCCCCGGGGACAGTCTTTCTCAAGTCTGTCTTTAAATTCCTGAAGCTTCTCCCCGAGGGCTCCCAGCACCGACCCGTCACGGAAGCTGGCATCGTGTCTGTCCTGAGCTCCCTGAGCCCTCTCCCCGCCTGTTGGCAGAGCGGGGCTGAATAAGGGCTCAGAGGAAGCCATCAGATAGAACCCCGAGTTCCAAAACTTGTCTTCGCACTGAGAGTCCCGTCGGTGGAGAGGGAAGAACGCCCAGACCTTGACGAGGCTTTGGCAGAGTTTGGGGCAGGCAGCGGGTCCCCAGGCGCCGCTGGCCCCCCGCGGCAAGGCCACAGGCCCCTGCGTGCGTGTGGTGTGCAGGGACAAGGTGAGGACGCAGAGGGCCCCGTGTGCCTGCCTCGGGCAACATACCCCTGCTGTGGCTCTCCCGACTGACGGCAGCACAGCGCATGTGTCCAGCACTGGCCAGGACATCACGGGGGTCCGAGCCAGCAGCACCCCGAGATCCAGCACATTTTAGCGAGATTCCCAGGTGACCCCAGGTGCACTGTCTTTGTCCGCTCCGGCAGCTGTAACAATACCCCAGGGACGAGGCGGCTGTGGACGTGGCTCTGGGGGCTGGGGTCCACGATGGGGTGCTGGTGGAAGCGCCCCTCCTCCTGGTTCCTAGGGGTGGTCTTCTGGGGCTGCTCAGGCGGCAGAAGGGGCAGGGAGCTCTCTGGGTTCTCTTTCATAGGACCCTCATCCTGTTACGAGGGTTCTACCCTTGTGACCTTACAGCCCTCAAAAGCCCCACCTCCTAGCACCTTCATCTGGGGGTGGGTTTAAACACGGAAATGGGGGGTGGGGACACAATATTCTGTCTATGATACATAGTTTGAGATGCACTGGGGGGGCTGTGCGATTTTTGCCATCTGATTGCCAAGCAAGACCATGGGATGAGGTCACTGAAAAGTCCTGATAACTCTGCAAGACCCTCGCCAGGTTGCCACAGAAGCAAACCTGGTTTCTAGGACCACGTCTGGAGAACGTGCCTGCCAGGTAGCCCGGGGCATCGGAGTCAAGGGGAGCGCCAAGGAAGCTCCGTGGGAAAGTGAGTGCCCACAGGCGCCTTGTTAACTGAAGGCCCGTGAGATATGCTGGTTTTAAAATGACCTACCTGTCCATCCTTCTGTCCATCCTTCCACCTGTCTATCTGTCCATCTGTCCATCCATCCACCCGTCCATCCATGTAATTATCCACACACACACATATCATTCAGTATTACAGGTTGGGCTGTATCTCTGCTGATACCTCAGTCTCTCTTTCTGCCTCTCTCCCAAGCTGGCATCACTAAATTCTGTCTGTGCCCATCAAGAGCGGCAGGGAGAGGTGACTTCCTTGCTCCTCTCTCGCTGACTCACAGTGTCCGTAAAACAAGAGGCGTTTCCTGCACGTGCATGCGAGTGGTTAACTGTTTTCAGCACATCCTCTAGAGATGCAGGATGACCACCGCACTCCGCTGAGCCTCTTCCCTCCCACAGGTTAGTCTTTTCTCTCCAGCAGGATGACAGGAGGACAGGACGCACTGCCTGGTTCTGAGTTTTGGAGCAGCAGAGCCAAGACGCAAGCCAAGAGCACAGAGGCGGCAGCCGCTCTCAGACCATAGATGGCCTGTCCTGGGGACCAGCAGGCTCCAGGGTCTGAGCAGAAGCATAAAAACAAAAGAATGTGACAGATGCGTGGCCCTGTGTGGTGGCGGTGCTGTGAGGCCGACCTTTTTGCAGACCTGAGCTGGTGGCTGAGGGTCTGCAGGACAGACGCCCCTCTCTCCGGTGGCTGGGGACTGCTGGGGGCAGCTGGGGGAGGGAGTCCGTGCGAGCCAAGAGCCAGCAGCTGAAAGGCCGTGCCTTTCACTTTGCAGTGCTTTTCAGTTTGATCTCAAAAACCACGATTAAAAAAAAAAAAAAAGACCCCAGGTGTCTGGAGCAAGATGCCCCATGATTTACGGCGCATAAAATCATGGAAAGTCAGGCCACTTCCTGAAAGTGCACAGCTCATGCCGGCCGCTGCAGCCTTCCTCTGACTAATCCATTCCCCCCTGGTTTCCAGGGCTGACTCAGGCCAGATCCACTTTTTCTCATTTCCTGAAACGATTCTGCTGAAGGTTATTCCACATAAAAAGGGGATGATACAGAAAGCCCAGAAACCTAGTGCGATTTAAAAACCTTAACTCCAGGTCCTAAACAAACGTCTAGCCGCAGAGAGGGATGAAGTGGGAGCATGGGGTGGCTGGGCTCTGAGGGCCCCGGGACCCCAGCAGGTGAGCCTGCAGCCGGCGCCACTCACTGAATTCAATTCAGAGACGTGTCTGCTTGTAACACAACTACTAGGCTATTAAAGCAAAAAAGTCTTCAGCCCGAAGAGATGTCTGAAGTCCAGAAGAAATAAGATTAGGACACGGCAGAGCAGAAGGCATATGGGCCCTCTGGCATTATGTGAGGCATTTCGATACCTAACCATGGACGGCTTCTACACTCTTACAGAAAGAAGCATGGGGCACTTTAAAATCCCTGACTTTTGTTGTGTTTTAAAAAGATAAATGCCGGGCCTCCCCTGGTGGCGCAGGCAGTTGAGCGCTGCGCTGTGAAGCTGTCCGCAGCCTCTGCAGCGCCGGTTCATTCCCAGCCGGCCAGCGAGGGTCCCACATGGCGCAGCAGACCTCTCCTACCTCGTCCGCTGCTCCCCTCAGCAGTGTATTTCGTCAGTCTGCCTGTTCTGTTCCCCTCTCTGCCTCTGGTGAATCCTCTCACCCTCCCACACATCTGGCCTGTACCCTGGTTCTTGTATAAATAAATAAATAAATCTAAAAAAAAATAAAAGCAAGAACTTGCTTTAAAAAAAAGATAAATGCTGATAAAATTACTGCCATTCTCTTAAAAAAAATCTCTTAGAAACCTCACACATTTCGAATTTTTATTTGGACCTCGTGGGGAAAGAGTAAACAGACCCTTTCCTAGTTATTTCTCATCCTCATCCTCATCCTTTGAGGCCCAGGATTACTTTGGTTTTTCTAGTTAGTTTCCTGAGAAAGAAGTGCTTCTCTATAAAAACGTGAGACCATTTTGAATCATGCCCTCATTTTCTCCTGAAAAGCATTTTTCTGTTAGTCACTCAGTGATTCCAACACCCACTAGACAGCACTTGCTGGAAAGTCCTTCCAGCTGAGCGACGCACTGGGTGCTGACCGCCAGGCCAGGTGCTGGAGCTCGGCCAGAGGCCGCCTCTGGGGCAGGGTCAGGAGTGACGGCTGGACCACCCACTGAAAGATGCTGGGGAGTTTTATAAGCTGGGTCAGTCTGACCCCACTGTCCTCCAGGGTGGCAGGACTTGGGAGCCCCAGGAGAGGCGACCAGTTGCGATGTGCCCCCCAGTCCACATTGTCAGTAACACGCGTCTCAGGTACACAAAGGCCGAACTAACAGGTCACTCGATCTTGACCAGCCGCCCAGACCGACCTGCTCACGACACACAAGAGGGCCCAGGAGGGACCCCAGATGCGGCGGCTGCTTCCAGAAGGTGGCTCATTTCACCAGCAAATGACCCAGCGTCCCCCAAAACACCCAGGGGATGGAGACCCGGAGTACGAGACAGATTTCAAGGAGAGACACGTCAACCACATGCAAGGGACGCATCTAATTTGGGCTCTGATTTAAAACAAGCTAATTATAAAACAGATTCATGAGGCAGCTGGGGAACGTTGAACATAGAATGGATATTTGATATTAAAAAATACTTTCATCTACTGTTTTCTGCTTAAAGCAAAGAGCCCTCATCTCCTAGACACGCGTGTAATCGGAACATGACGCCTGGGGCAGGAATAAAATGCCCTGTGGTGTGAGCAGGGGACGAGCTGAGGACGGGGTCTTCACCAGACCATCCTCTCTGCGTTTGTGTGCAACCTAGAATCTCGAAAATAAGGCTGCTTCTAAAAAGTGAAAAGTTAAAAAAAGAAAGTCGTGAGGACCTGACAAGGGTTTTGAAATACGGTCAGCGCTACCTGTGCTAGGTCAGGGAAGACAGGGTCTAAGATCATTTTTCTGACAAAATGTGTAGTCACAGAACCGGACGTCCCTGTTCCTAATTCGACGTTTAGCAAGTTTTCAGGACAGCAAGGTCTCTGCTGAAAAGGCTCAAACCCTGCCACGGGCCGTGCAGACCACAGAACTCTCCTGGGCACAGTTATTTTTGCAATTTCGGTGATCCAGGCAGGAGGGGAAAGAGCGGGGTGAGTTTTGCAGTCGACGGAGGGGGAAATGCTCAGGACACAGCTCACGATGCCTGGAAGCACGGGCGGAGAATCGCCCAAGCCCACCTTCCAGGGGAAGGTCGAGCAGGATGGACATTTTGGTCTTTTGCTGAGCAGGAGACCCTGCCACGCCCGTCACCGGCCTGGGGGTCTGAAGGTTCAGCCGGGCAGGGTGGGCTCACTGCTCTGCGGGTAGGATGCTGGGTCTCCTGTGTGGTCTGAGCCATGAGGGCCACGCCAGGCCGTCGGCCAAGGTGACGGGCAGGACCCACACAGCTCTTGGCCTCCTAGTGCTCGTGCGGCTCTGGAGCCCAGACTCCCACCCACAGTACCCAGAGAGGTGTGCAGGCCACAGGCTGCATGTACCTAGTGCTCGTGCGGCTCTGGAGCCCAGACTCCCACCCACAGTACCCAGAGAGGTGTGCAGGCCGCAGGCTGCATGTACCTGTTCCATCCAGGTGGAGAGTGATGCAGACACGTGGCTGCTGGAGTCAGGGGGTGACTCCGGGAGGCGGGGACAGAACCCGCCCCAGCCCTGAAGCCCCCATGGCTCCTGCGCCGCCATCAACTTCTCCCGAGTCTGGGCGAGAGGCACACTGCCCAGTGTCCGGGACCCGGCTTTTCAATTTCCAGATAAAATAAACACCAAGGCAACTGTCACGTTTCATGAAGTTAGAAGCTGGGTGAGGCAGTGCCCATTTTTTTTCAGAAATGATGCTAATAGACTTTGCAATAGGGCCTCCCTGGTGGCGTAGGGGTTAAAGACAGTGCTATGAAGCTATCCGCAGCCTCTACAGCATGAGTTCTATCCCTGGCCAGGGAGCTACCCATATGGCACAGCAGACCTCTCCTGTCCCGCCTGCTGCTCCCCTCAGCAGTGTTTTTCAGTGGATCTGCCTGTTCTGATCTTCCTGTTCTGTCTCTGGTGAATCCTCTTACCCCACCCCTTCCCTGCACCTCTGGCTTATACCCAGTTCTTGCATGCATAAATAAATAAATCTTTAAAAAAAAAATAGACTTCACAGCAAAGAGTGGTGATGAGGACGGAGGGGAACGGCAGCCTCTGTAAACCGACAGCTGATCCCACGAGGCCCGGCGGGGCCCGCTGCTCTGCCTCTCCAAGACCCTGTAAGACAGGCCACTCTATCTCTTATGGAGGAGAAGCTATGGTCACATCTCAGGCATAATTCTCCTGGATGTTTGACTCACAATTAGAATTTGAAGCAAAGCAATAGTGAAATTATACCCAGCCCAACACAAATTCTTGAAATAGTGAAGGACGATCCATCACGCCCAGTGAGAAACTGTGCTGACAGGTTCAAGCTGCCAGGGAGGAGGCCGTGGCCCCACGTATATGGAAAAAAACATAATTCTTTTCATGCTACTGGCAATTCACAAGACAACATCCAGTCACGCCGGGAAGGTGCCGCCCGCACAGGTGCCCAGCGCTAGCAGAGAGACGTGGCCGAGAAAGGCAATGGTGTGCAAGCCCCATTCCCGGCAGCCAAGGGATGGAGCAACCTGTGTCCAGCGCAAGAGGAGTGGACAGAGAAGATGCGCAGTGGAATACTCCATGGCAGTTAAAAAAACAGGATGAAAACTTGCCATGTGTGACAACAGGGAACTGCAGAGGACTGTGTTAAGGGAACTAAGTCAGAAGGACAAATAATGGATGATTCCACGCATCTGTAGGAGACAAAGAAACAAAGCAAAGCAGCAGACAAAACCAGACCAAAGGCACCTTCAGAATCTGACTCTAGAACTGAGGGTATGGTCGGGGGTGGAGAACCAAGTGGAGATGGTGCTCAGTGGACTATGTTGGAGGCTTTTTGGGGTCTTAGTGGTGGAAGAGATGTGCACCTGCCCCCCCTAAATCACATAGAGCGTTGCAAGCCAAAGTCACCCCAGTACAAAATAGTAAGGAAGGAAGAAAAGGGGCCCAGGCTCCAGACTCAGGCCAGGCCTTGACACGCTTACACATTGCACAACCACTCCCAGAGCAAAGGCCGTGGCTGAGGCTCAGGAGGACGGGTGAGCGGAAAGATCTAGAAAAGGCATGACCAGTCAAGAAAAGGACGCTGACCCTTACTGCAGTGGAGAGTGGGCCTATTCCAGGCCCTGATCCCTGGAAGGGTAAACGCTGAATGTCTAAGCAGAGGCCTCAGCGCTGCGGCCTCGAGCCCTGGCTCTGGCGAAAAGCAGCCTGCTTCCCGGGAGGACACGCGCCTTGCTGGAGCCTCGTCTCACCTGCTGCACAACCAGCAGTAAAGGTTCCGTGAGCTCCAGTGCTGACTCCAAGGGCTCCACCTGCAGGACAGCGGGGAGGGGGAGGTGGCCAGCGGGCGTCACCCAGCTTATGTAACGGGGCTGGGGACGCAGGCAGCAAGGGGGCACGCCAGGGATTAATATTGATGCTGATGGCTCGCTCTCTAAAAGCGCTTCATCTGAATACTAAAAATAGGTTTCCGAGTAATCAAAGTAAAAAAAGATCATCAATTGCTGTCACCCTAGCTGCTTGAAACTCCCAGCAGAGTTACTGGAAATGTGAACACGCGGAAGGTGGCAGAAGGCAGCCGGCTTATTCCGGGAACAGCTGGGAATTCGGAATAAGGCCAGAGGCAGGGGGGAAGCAACTTGCCTGACAAATTAAGTGGTGTCAGGAGTGGAATACATCCTGTCTTCAATGCACACCGCATCTTTCCACACGCGCTCTCCCAGACCCTGCTTGTTCTGAGTAAAGGCTGACAGGTTTGGGCATAGGCTCGGGCAAGAGCGACTTAATATCAAGCGAGCTCTTGATAAAATCCTGTTAGGGAGGCGGCCCCCACCCCCCAAGACTTTCACAACAAAGGAGAAGATGAAGAACCTCGGGCAAGGCCTGCGGGTCAGGGCGGGAAGCCTCTCACCCACCCCCTTGTTCTGGTGGATGAAGTCAGTCAAAATGCCCGGAACTGAGTCCCACACCGGTCCTGAGAACACACCTCACATTTTCCAGTTTCTAAAGCTGACTCTGACTGATGATAATTCTGAGTTTCATTCAACCTACACTTTGAGGTTTACAAGGTCTTCTCACCTGTCCTAACTCATCCGGTTTTCCCTAAACTTCCCCCGGAGGACACAGGGGCGCACTTTATCCTCACCTTTCCGGAAAGGAGGCTGGTGAGCTCAGATTACTTGCCCAAGGTCAAGGTGCTCCTACCTGCCAACATCAACACTCACATCCACGCCCTGTGACTGTCCCCCAGGAAGGCTGCCTCCAAATATCCTTCCAGTAAATCCTTGCCATCGGACCAGAAAAAATTCAGCCCAGGGATATGGACAAGCCCTCCGACTTCTGTGGTGAGGCAGCAAACCCCACTCAGGAGACACTGGTGAGCTCCTTCAGGCCTCAGGCTCTGAACTGAGGGAGGATTAAGACTGTCAAAAATAATGTCATGTTCTGGGCCTCCCTGGTGGCACAAGGTGTTAAGCACAGCACTGGGAAGCTATCCGCAGCCTCTGCTGCACAAGTTTGCTCCCCGGCTACCCACATGGCGCAGCAGACCTCTCCTGACTCGCCCGTTGCTGTCCACAGCAGTGTACTTTAGTCAGTCTGCCTGTTCTGTTCCCTACTCTGTCTCTGCTGAATCCTCTTACCTCCCCACCCCTGTACCTCCGGCTTGTACCCCAGTTCTTGTATGCATAAATAAATCTTAAAAAAAAAAAAAACCTAAAAAAAAAATGCCATGTTCTAGTCCAAGACGTCAGGCTCTGCACATTTTTGAGCTCTGTAGTCAAAATCCCAGAATCTGCCTAAGAAAGCAACAGAGGGTGTGTGACGCATGACTGGCAAGCACACTTTAATCTGAAGCTGAGGCTGATCAAAGATACCTCATGGCACAGGTGCAGGCAGCCGGCCAAGGTGCAGCTGAGGGCGAGCCCCCTGGATGGGGCTGGGGAGTTTCCATGAGGAGGTGAAGTTCGAGCTCTTTCTGCAACCTGCGCCACGTAAGGATGCCAGGTTCTGGCCTTTGGCACGAATTTAAAACAGGAACTTCCTTTGCGGCTTTTCTATCTCGTACACTGAGAGCACAGGTCAGGGGACAGGCGTGAGGCCGGAGGAGGAAGTCCAGCGTCAAGCAACGCCACTGCCGACACTCATCTCAGGCTGTGGGTTTCTGTGGGGCACCCGTTTACTGGAAAACGTCTTTACCAAAGGAAGATTGTTGTAAAGTTTTAAATGATGGAAAGAGGGTTTTTAATGGAAACTATTTTGCAATTTTTGAAATAATTTCCATACTTAATATAATAATTTGAAATGTACCAGAAGAAAATTTGGTTGAAGTGACAACAAAAAGAAAATAATGTGTTAAAAATCAGAAATATCGACGTGATTTCACAAAGACATCAGAAGGGCGATACATCTGTGGAGGCAGCACATGGAGGGCCTGGGGCAAGCAAAGCAGAGAATTAGTGGTGAAATGAAGAAAGAAGAAAGAGAAATGTCCCGTAAAGCTGATCTGCTGGGTTGGAAAAACGAATGCTGTGTTGAAATCACCATCAGTGTAAATACAGGATAAAAGTTCCTCATCCATGTGCTGTTTTTCCAGCACCGAGAAATTGTTTGGGACAAGGAGTTACTTCAAGAAACTTTTACTTTTGGTGCAAAGAAAAATAATCCGCAAACTCTATCAGGAGGCCCTGGATGGACGATGCTCGAGGTCAGGACCCGCTGACCATAAGTGCTATTCTAAAGCTCCCTCGCTGAACAAGACCGTGTTTGAACAGTTTTATCTTCCTCCAGCTAAAAATATGATGGCTGCTTTTACTTGGCTGGTGGGAGCAACTAAAGCAGAACTGCAAGAACTAGCACTTTCTAGAAAGTGGAGAGCTCCTTCCAGATTGTTTTACACAATGGTCAGGTGCTTGCGTGAGCTGTTTAGGAAAAGCAGCTCGATGTGGATCCATACACAGTGTCACCGGCTATAAAATCTGAATGTTAACTCGGAAATATGCCGTCCTCGCCGGCGCCCTGTGGCTCTGACCTTAAGAGGGGAGACTTGGCCTGGACACGCACCCCCTTCCGTGCCCCCCAGGAGCAACCTTATCCGTCTCTATGACTTTCCTTCTCTCCCCCATGAGGGGGGTCAGAGTCAGAGTAGTCCTACCCCAAGCGTCCAGTTTCCTGTGGGTGGCCCATGCCTGTCGACTTCCTGCCCCCAGAAAAACTGCACGTCGCTGCATCTGATGATTAAAAAGCTGCAGTTCGTGTTTGGCCTTTTGCTCCACTCTGGGCTTCCAGTCATTTATTGTGATGATACATCTATTAGCTGGAAGAGACTGGAAGCGGAAACAGCAGCTCTCCCTCCCAGATAGCTTCAGAAGCTCTGAGGCTTCTGCCCGAGGAGCAGCAGCCCCTCTTCAGCCCCCCGCCCCAGGGCACGCTGCTGCTCCCGTGACTTGGTTTTTGGGGTGTCATGGGCTGGGCAGCTGGGAAACAGTCGCCTTGCTCAGTTCTGCAGCTGTGGCCAGTGGGGGGAGACACTCTACTGTGACACACCTGGGCGTGGTGTCTCCACAAGACAAGGACAGGTCAAAAAACACTGCCTACGCAAGACCAGGCGCCTTTAAATAGCACCAGGGCCTCTTCCTGAAGACACCTTGAATTTTGGTCATTTTTAAGAGGCAGCAGCTGTCCTTCTCTGCACCCTCTGAGAGATCTGTGGCCTATTTAATAAATCCCAGCCACGCAGAGACCTACCTTTTGATTCACTGGGCTTCCTGGCATCTCCCTGACACGGACTACGCATAGGCACACGCTGGAGCCCCGGGAAAGTTCACACCTGAGATTCGGTCACTGATACGTGTGTGCATTTGCAGGTGGCCTGCCCAGGGCAGGTCTCAGAATGGGGCCTAGCCTGGACCTGCAGGCATCCAGCCCAGTCGGCCCGAGCCCGGGGAGAGGACTCTGGGTGCTGGCTGACAGCGCTGGGTGGCTGCCTTTCGTGAACACACACAGGTCCAGGTAGCTTGGATGGTTAGAAGTCAGACACTGAGGGGGAGGCTGTATCTATCTCCCTCTCTGGAAGAAGAAAGCAATGCGTTGCCATGGGTGGACGTGACCGTCACCAAGTACCCTTGTCAACGCCTCCTCCCCGACCCCATGGCATTGGGGGTGGGGACTCTGGGGTCAGGTCTCATGACCAGGCCTGATGCTCTTTGAAAATAGGCCAGGGAGCCAACTTGCTCTTTCTCCGTGTGAGGACACAGGAGGCAGTCGCGACAGTGGCCATCTGCACCCAGCCGGGCTCTCCTGCCAGACGCCCACCGTGCTGACCCCCTGGCTGGGGGACCCCCAGGCCCAGTCTGTGGGGTTTTGTTACAGCAGCCTCAGCTGATGAAGACCACAGAGCCACCCGAAGGCCAGGTTCAAATTCAGGCCTCTCAGACTCCTGCCCCCATCTTTCCCCAAAATGTGACAGAGAATAGGGAGCAGCCCTTTCCTACCCTGCCACTGACTGCACCCCACTCCAGGTGGGCACCCCAGGGGACATGTGGAAACGCTGTCCACAGTCCAGGGACAGCCCCCTCAGATCTAGGAGGGTACCTGCTCCCCTGGGTCTCAGACCTAGAAGTGGGCTGGGGTCACCTGGAACTGCAGGGTCCTGGGTACCCAGAATGTGGCCCAGCTGGATGGTGCAGGGGCAGGGGGTGTGGACAGACGGAGCAGGGAAGCTTGAGGCCAGGCTGGTGTGCATGGCCTGGACCCTGGGGAGGTGCTGATGAGAAGCAGGCTGTGTTCCCCACCCTCCCCCAAAACAATGTGGTCCCATTGTCCTCTAAGTTCTCAGTTACAAAGGACCCGACGCCCCTTGCTTCGTCTCTGCTCCTTTTCCTTTCTCCATCCTTGACAGCACACAGGCCGGTGCGGACACCTGCAGGGACACGTTCTGTGCGCTTGTGAGCTCCTGGCCACGCCCAGCCAGCACTGTCCCGGGTGATAACCCTCACCTGGACAGCAGGCCTGGGGAGGTCAGGGCCTGGCTAAGCACCCGCCCTCAACATTCCTACCCGTGTGGCTCTAAACACAGACCTGGACCCCACTGTCATGGCTTCTGCCCCCAACCCCAAGCCTGGTCACAGTTCCCAGCGTTTCTGCAATTTGATGCTCTGTGGAGGCACAAAGCCAAGGCTCCCGTGTGAGAGAAGTGCGTGCGGATCACTCCCACAGAAAAGGAACCGGGAATTCTCCAGAGCCTGAGAACATGGGCTCTGTGAAGTGGCTGTTACCCCTCACCCGCAACTTGCTATGTCCTCAGAACAGCTTGAAAGTAGCCACCAGCCTCCAACTGATGGGATATCACCTCAAGGTGCAGCTTCCACCAAAGGAGGCCCTTGAAGCTCAGGCAGCACTGGGACTCGGGCCGGAGCAGGTCTGACCATGCTGGCCCCTCTGGACTCAGGTTTATCAGTTATCACTAAGGGGCCATCCTAGGACAGGAGACGAGGACTTGGGTGGCTGCAGGGCAGACCCTGCCGCCGAGCTCTGGTTGTGTGTCAGGTTTAGGGAAAGAATCCATTTTAAAAAGATATATCACTACAAACGTTGAAAATAGACTTACCACACAACCCAGCATTCCCACTCCTAGGTAACTACCCAAGAACACAGAGACACGAGTTCAAAGGGATGCACGCACTCCCGTGTTCACGGCAGCACCAGTCTCGAGACGACGTGACGAGACAACCTACGTGCCCAGCGCCGGAGGAGCAGATAAAGAGGTGGTGAAGATGCACGTGGAGTACTACTCGGCTGTAAAAAAGATGTCGTCTTCACATTCAAGGCAATATGGGCAGAACTGGAGGGGCTGATGCTAAGTAAGTGGGAAGGAAAAAGACAAATACCGGACGATTCCACTCACCTGAGGCCGATAAAGGCACAGACAAAACCAAAACAAAACAAACTCCCGGAGCCTGACTGCAGAACTGAGGGGAGCAGAGGGCCCCGCGGACCGTGGTGGAGGATGGCCGGGGCTCGGCGATGGGCGTGGTGTGGTGACACACATCTGAAGAGGTGTGTACCCCTGAATCAAACACCGTGTTGCAAACCGTTACCTCAATAGTTAATTGCCTTTCATTAGAAATAATTCGATTAAAAACAATAACAAGGAGGCCATTTCAAAACAACTGAACTTGGTCTCTAAAGTTTCTTCCAACTTCAACATCCTGAAGTCCAAGAAAGAGGGTGGATGCGGCTTAGCCGGACTCTGCTCCCGGGTCTAAGAAACGACAGCTGGAAACTCCGCGTGCAGCTGAGGCTGCTCGCTGGGCGGGGCTTTGGTGTGGCCGAGGCTACCGCTGGGAAACTGACTTAACGTAAGTGGAGAGACTTAGCAGAGACTCTCAAGTCATGGGACCCAAAGCTCCCAACTTCCCGTCTCCGCTCTCTGGGTGTCGGTCTAGCTGTGGTGGCGACTGGAAGGAAGGCCGTGGAGAGAACACGCTGCCGGGACTGGAAGGGAGGCCGACTGGTGAGCCAACCTCGCGTGTCGAGCAGCAACTCCTGTTGCTGTGCCAGCCAAATTCCAGGCCCACTCCTGCTCACGGGTTCTAATTACCGGACGTTACAAAACTGGGCCGACCGGTCCCGACAAGCACATCCTCTGTAACTGCATCTGGACTTGAAGGCTTCTGGGCCACACTCCCTGCCACCATGTTTCCTCAGCAGATGCTTCATACCTTTCTACACCCCCGAGTCTTAGTCAACGTCGATGACCTCAACTTCGGCTTCACAAGACCATCCAGGCCAGGAGGCCGGCGCTGACGCCTCCCCTGGGTGCCACACGTGCCTGCCTCCACGCGCCCTTGGCGCCTTCTCTGCCGTGTCCTGAAGAAGCGGCCTCCCCGCTCCTGAGATAAAGCCTCTTGCTGTGCCCCAGCTCGGCTTCCACCCGCCCCCACAGGCCCCTGCTCCATCTCCCAACTACTCCTCCGGGTAATTTCTGTTATTGCTCTGACAATATGTTGCTTTTCTAATTAGAAAATTGTCAAAATTATTTATGAAAGCACATAAAGTAAGAAAATAGAAGCAAGAGAGAAGCCAATTTCGGAGGTCACACGCCCGCTGACTGGAGTTCCAGAAAGAGGAGAAACCGACCGGGGGGCATGAGGACAGATGCAGAAATCTCTACACGGCACAAAACGAAGCCGGTCATGGAGCGAGGCCCGGTGCAGACAGGCCCAGGAGGCATTTCTGAGCTTCAGAGACCAAGAGCGATGCGAAAAGAGGGGAATAACGTCTGTCACCCACTGCGGGGAGCAAGCCAGCCTGGCGTCCGCCTCCGGGCCGGGCCTGTGGGCTCTGAGAGAAAACCGTGGGCGCCGCGAGCTCCACGCGCAGGGCAACGCGCGGTCAAGTGGCACACAGGTTTTAGGGTTTTTTCAAGGCAACTGGCCTTTCCGCCCCTCTTGGGGAGGGACATGTGTTCATGTGGGCGCAGCCCAGCCGCGTGAAGGCCTGTCCCCCAGGAGAGAGACTGGGCCGTGGAGCTGCCCCGCGTGGCCAGAGGCGTGACCCTTGCCGCTGCCGGCACCTGGCACGATGTTCGGGCTTTAGGATGAACTTAGGAGCGAGGCACGGGCGGGGCAGCGGAGGATGCAGCTGTTGCCCGCCTGGAGGAAAAGCAGCGCTGCCAGACGCGGCGCTGGGCCACGTTTATCTCAGATGGGTTTTCAGCAGCCTCAGGGGGCGCGCCTGACCCAAACTGGTCCTGGGGTAGTTCAGAGATGTGATCCCAGTGAGAGCCTCTTCCCCATGGCCCTCTGGGCCCTTGCTGCGGTCCAGCCTGGCCCCCTCACTGCAATCCCGAGTGACCCCAAAACGCCCAGACCCTCCCTCGGCATGGACGGCAACATGGCACAGAAAGCGCACAGCTTCGCCTTGTCCCTGCCTGGAGCCACACACGCTGCTGGTCACTGCCTGCCTCCTGCCTCCTCGCCCTCCCTCCCTCTCCTCTGTGCTTCCCGCAGCGCCGGGCAGGGCAGCCCGGAGCGTCCTCACCCCAAGGAGTCAGAACTACGCCTGGGGTGATGGGGAGGAGAGGTGAAGCAGGGTGGGTTTTGAGAGAGCAGCCTCGGGTTTCTGGAGTGTGATTCCACGAGCCGGAAGGACGCGTGTGTTAAGTGTCTGCTACCAAGAACACAGGCGCGGGGGAGACAGCGGTTTGCCCTCAAACACATTGTTTCATTAAATCCTCAGGATAACTCCTTGGGGAGCTGGTTTACGGTCGAGAAAATCAACTTGAAGACCTCGCTGAGACCCCACCCGCTGCCCGGGATGGTTCACCGACTGAGCAGGTGAGTGACTGAGCCTGGCTCCCAGGGGTGTCTCCGAGACACTCCCACCAGGTGTGCGGGGTGGAGCAGCCGTGTACAGGTAGGGGAGCTGGAGGGAGGCTCGGGTTGCTGTCCAAGAGCCCAGCAGTTGTAGCCTGGCTTAGAAGGAGCTGGGTCCAATCCAACCACGAAATTCCATGATTCCATCACTGGCCTCCCACGCCTTCCTCCTATTGCCCAATGTGGGGCAGGTGCCCTTGAGGCTCACACCTGCACCTCTGAGTCTGGGGCTGTGCCCTCTCCCTGGCCTGTTCTCTCCAGCAATCCGGGCCTGTCCAAGGGCAAGGCCCTGGGTTGCATCCAGCGGGGTCAGGACGTGGAGCAAAGAGCCTGGGACGCTGTCCAGCTGGGACACGGGCCAGCTGCGTGGGGGCAGCGAGGCGGCGTGCTGTGTCTTCAAGTCACACTTTCTTTTTATGGAAGAATGAGGAATTGTATGAGTGACAAACCCCACGCCAGGCAGCAGTGTAGACTTTAGAAGAAAAGAATGCCGGCAGGTGAGCTGATGGCCAGGCACGGGGACGTCTGCAGGTTTTGGTGAAAACACGTGAATGGCCTAAAGTCTAAACTGGGCCGAGTCTGAGGGACCGAGCTGCCGTTGGCAGGAAACCCACTGCCACGAGATGAATTTTATAACAGATGGGTGAAGGCCCGAGGACAACCTGGGAGTTAGGTTTGATCCGTTGGTTCAGTTCGGTGACTTGGTTTTTCAGTGACATGCCAGCTCATTCATTCACCCACCACTTACTCGTGGCACAGAAGATGGCAAGCTACCATGCCGGGTCCTGGCAACACGAAGGCAGTTTCCTCACTCTGAGAATCAGAGGTGAGTTGGGAAGAGGCTCAAAGTCCACTGAGAAAAGGCTGCCCAGGTGAATGGGGCACAGAGAGGGGTTTGGGGTTGTGGAACCAGCCTGAGCGAGCTTGGTGTTGTCGTGGACATGGTCGTTATTCATTTGTCCAAACCCACAGAGGGTCCAGGCCTGGCGTCTGCTCTGGTCTGGGTGGGCACCTAGTGGAGGCGGGGCAGGCTTGCCAGAGACAGAGGCAGCTTTGGAGACATCCCCTCAAGGAACCCCCTCGAAGGGTCCAGGGAGAGAGACGTCACGGGAACCTCACAGGCCCTCTGCCAGGCGCGTCCTGGAGCCTCAGATACATTCCCGAGCATGACGGGGGGCCATGCTCTGCCCTCCACCCCTGCCAGGCCACGTGGAGGTCTGGGAAGAGCAGAGCTGGGCACCCAGTCCCGACTCAAACACAGAATTGCGTAACCCCAGGCGAGGTCCCCGACACTTGGGCCCCGGGTTCCTCCCCCAACTGACATGAAAAACAACCAGCACAGAAGAATCAAGCCAAGGAGAATTTCTATCCAGTCTCAAATGTGGGTCCTTCGGAGATTCTCAGGCCGGCTGCCCAGGAGCCACTTGGGTAGCTGGACTAACCCCGATGGCGGACCCGGGCCAGGGGAGGACCAGCATCTGCACACTCAGGCTTGGGAGCCACGGGATTAAACGGTGCTCGCAGCCCCTCCTGGCTTTGACAAGGCGCCACTGGGGTCTCTGCGCGACAGGTGCTCTCGGCCTGATCAGCAACGGTGACCCCACACCCGGCAAGGTGCAGCTGCCTCCCTGGGCCGTGAGTAACTCCTTGCTTTACAAGCAGAATCAAATGAGTTCGTCAGGGGCCCTAAAATAGACCTGGCTCTCCCTTCCCTGGAGTGATTTTCTCCAACTGCGAGAGTGTCCACATGCCCGAGCTCAGAGCAGGGAGCTGGTGTGTGTGGGCAGCGCCAGGGCCAGGAGACAGAAACGGCCACCACCACCCCCCTGCATGGGCACTGGGGAGAGTCCACAGGGGATTTTCAGCAGCCAGGGCAGTGGTGACGGCACCTTGCGTCACCTGCAGACCTGAATGATGTGCTGCAATCAACGCCAGGGCCGAGGGCCCGAGGGAGCAAGGAGGACGCACACTTGCTTGGCTTTCGAAGGCAAGAGTCCGGCTCACAGCCCTCTCCTTCCCCTCTGGGCATGGACTCGCACGGCTGGTCAGCTTCTGCGACTTCCTCCAGCCGCTGGCAGCCAGGCCCCCGAGCAGCAGGGTCAGCGCCAGTGGAAAGAATGACAGTGCGTCCTCCCATCTTCCCGGGCCCTGGCTGATACAGAAACCGGCTGGCGCGGGCTGCAGTGGAAAGTATGAATCTGCTCTTGCCCAGGGTTGAATGACTGAAGGATAATCAGATCAGGGCTCATGTTAAAATATCACGGCGGCTCACTTGACAGGCTGTAATCCGCCCAAGTCCTCCGGGGCCGGCCCCTTGTGCTGCAACCCAGAGCAGCTCAGGTGGAGCCAGTGGGCAGGCTGACCCTCATGGGCGACCTCAGCCTGGGCAATTCCATAGCCGGGTGCAGGCTGGAGCTTGGGACCAGGGTGCTGTCCTCAGGCTGCTCCCTGAGGCAGGCCTGTCGGAAGCACAGACCCCAGACCTCCAGTCCTCTGCATCCCCCTGGGGGCTGCAGTCTGGGGGCTGTGCCTTGGGCTGCATCTCCCCGAGGGTGAGGCCACTTCTGGGCTCTGCTACCACTCACTGCATTGGCTGGGCACTAGAGTGAGTGCTCGCTGTGTGTTACTTCTCATGAGGACAATGGGAATGAAAGGGGGGTCACAGGGTCCTAACAGCAAAAATATTCAAACTGATGGAGTGATTTGGCCAAGGTCTTCAGGTAATGTGAACAGACACGGGGTCCCCATTGTCAATGGCCACGTCTTAGGCCCTGGAGCCTTACAGAGCAATTGGTCTTAGATGGCTGGAAGGAATGAATGCATGCATGCATGAACAAATAAATGAGTGAATAAATTAAGCAGGGAAGGTGCTGGGTATGGGCATAAAAAAAAAAAAAAAAAGATTGACAGTGCTTGCAAAAGCAGACCGTGGATGGCTTCCGAGAACTAAGCTGAGAGGTGAGCTCGGTGTGGCTATCACCTGTGTTCATCGCCTGCACGTGCCCAGGGGCTGGCCTGCTTCTTCCCTCACCTGGTGCTTGAGTATTGGTGATCTAAGCAAGTGCAGAGTATTCACCCCACATTACGGATGAGGGGCTCCAACTTCAGGGGAGTAGGCAACGTGCCCAAAGTTGCACAGAGCAGGGATCAAAACCCGGGTCCTGAGTCTGAAACCTGAGGCCTCACCTAAAGCAAGCCCTTCTCACTCTGCTTGCACCCCCTGCATGAGCAAGAGAAAGCACCCAGAGGCGGCCAGGCAGGGGGTGTCTGTGCGCAGCGACAGGTAAGGGGTGGGAGAGGGCCAGTTTTTTAGACAGGCGGAGAGAAGAGCCCCTGCAAAACGAAAGCACCAGGCCTGAGTCAGGAGTTCTAGGCCCTTCTTGGGACAGGCCCGGAGTTGCCCAGAGAGGTCTTGGTTTCTGCAGGAAATGCCTTCAAGCTGGAAAGTGTCAATAACCCATGTGCTTGCGCCTCCATGACGATTGTTTCAAAGGGTGTCTGAGGACAGCCTCACCCCAAACAAACCAAGATGCTGTTCCGAGGATCCTCAGTCTCTGCTCAGAGACCAGGATGGTTCGGAAAAGGCTTGTCCATAACAGAACACAGCGGAGGCGAACGGCTCACAGAGAACACGCAGTGATAGTTCAAACTGAGAAAGTGTTATCCACACCCCCTCTTTGAGGGAGGGCACCCGAATCATTTCCTTTAAGTGGAAGAGAATAAGAAAGATGGAGGAGGGAAAGGAAATGCCCACCCTTGCAAGCCCCCCAAGCCCTCCTCCCTTTGCTCATGAAAGGCAGGAAGCCCCGGTAAACAGCAGCCACCCCTCTCCAGGCCCCACACCTCCAAGAAGGCATCAGTAGAAAAGGAAAGTCTCTGCTGTGCGCAGGCCCCAAGGAAGTTAGAAGCAATTAGGGACCCCGTGGGGCCATGTCAGTGGAGTCCTAAAGCAAAGAAGAGAGAGGCTAGGAGGGCTGGGGAGAGGGCAACGAGCTGGCTGAGCGGGTGACAGGGAGAAGGGCATCTCCCAGGGGTGCTGCGAAGCTGGGACTCTTTCCACAGAATCAGGGGCCAGCTTGCTCTGGATTTGCGCTGGAGTGCCCACAGGGCGGCTCTCATTCAAGCCCAGGAGCCATCGACTCCTGCAGGTAGTTTCTCAACTGTTAATAAGCCCAGGCGCTGTCATCTGAGTATAAGGCAGGGAAGGGTGGGGGTTTCTCCCTGGGGTCACTCTGGACCAGTCTGCATTCACCCACAAAGGTGGTCAGCCTGCTCAGCCTTTGACCCCCCCAAATTTCAGTTCTCCACGGAGTGCCTACCCCTTAGCAGGCGCTCTTTTGGGGTGTCCGTAGCAGACACACCTTCAGGAATATTCTTGCAAAATCAGACAGTAAGCAATTGAGCCCTGGGGTGCCAGGCGTGAAGAGGGTTCTGAAGACAGGTGAGGGGCCGGGGTGGACAGGGAGCTGCCTTGGCCAGGGGCTCAAGGCCTCAGGAAGTGACATCTGGGCAGGGACCTGGGAGGGGGGGGGTCTCCCAAATGGGCAGATGTGGGGAAGAACATTCCAGGAACTCCAGGCCTTGAGGTGGGGGCACATGGGAGAAACAAGGTGGGGGGTGGCTGCATCCTGGGGTTTGCGCTTGTGTGCTGGGCGCTGCTGGGGACTCCCGACCAGTCCTGGCGGGGTTGCCATGCGGACAGCCTGGGCTGGGGTGGGGGTAGGAGGCAAGGGGAGAGGTGAGAATTTGGAGGTTGACGCATTAATGCAGACAATGGATGGTGCTGGCTTAGGGGAAGGGGGGGTGGAAAAGGAGGTGAGCTCCATCATCTTCCCAAGTGACACCCACCGCCCTGGCACCTGGGCAGGTGTGGGGTAGGAGCCCGGCAGCTGCCAGAGGAGGCGCCATGTTCAAAGGGAGAACAAAGGCTGTGTTCCTTGTTTTGGGAATGACAGGCTAGTGAATTCCTGCAGAAACTCTCTTTTTACTCCAGCTTTGCTGAGGTTCGGAACTTCTGTGTCCAGGTGCACCCCGGGAGGACCTGCTGACACACAGAGACGCTGCGACGTTGTGGCCATGGCCAAGCCAGCCCCTCATCCACTCCACACGGCACCCCTTTGGGAGTGTGCTGAGAACACAAGATCTGCTCCCACGGCAAATCTCAGGTGCACAGCACTGTGAACTGGTCACACGGCGCCCCTGCCTCCACAGACCGTGTGTGTGTGTTTGTGTGTGTGTGCGTGCGTGCGTGCGTATGTGTGTCTGGAGGTCTGTCCCTTGGACCTACACGCCCCCACCCCAGGCCCTGTCACTGTTCTGCTGGAGAGGAGACGACACTAGCAGTGCTGTGGGCTGAGCAGCACCCCCACATCTGTGTCTTAAAGCCTGAGGCCCCAGTTGCTCACAAGGTGACGATGTGGAGGCGGGGTCTTTAAAAAGCTGATGAAATTAAAATGAGGCCAGCGGGCCTCCTTAGTGAGGGGGCCAGGACACACAAAGGGACAGGAGACGGAGCACACCACAGAGGCGCTGTCAGACCGCCAAGGAGAACAGCCTCTCGGGAGAGCAGACCTGCAGTGGCGCCTCAGCCTCGGCCAGTCAGCGTCTGTGAGAAAACGAACCTGCATTGAGTAAGCCACCGTCTGCGGAGCTGCGCCACCGCTGCCCTAGCAAAGACACCAAGCGCCTCTCTTTTGCTTTGAATTTCCACAGGGAGATACATGTAAGTGCCACAGACAGAGACCCATGAGCACATCGGTCCAAAAACCTGAAGGCTGACCATGAAGAAAACACAGATGTGCACACGTGCACACACAGAGACACACACAACTCGTATAAATCGTGCAGGCACACAAGAGCTTCCTGTTCACGCCCAGTCGCCTATAGGCAATTTTTTTCTGAGCCTCTGCTGAGGGGCACGCTCGCCCCAGCCTCCATTCAGATTCCGGGGGGAGCTGGACAAAGCCCGCTTGCAGGAGCATCTAGAAGGGCCAGTCTGCTGCCAGACGCCATGCCACAGTCTGTGGCCCTTCACCTTTTGCCTGTCTTCTGGAGGAAAAGAACCTCACACCTTATTTGAAGTCATCTCTATTAATATCACTCCTGAGTCCTCGGAAGGTAGGAAGACTCCAAGGGGAAATAAGAAACCCGGTTAGCTAGAAAACCCAAAATGTCTCATTCAGGATGAATCACCAAATGACTTCAAAGCAAAGTGATGATGAAGAATAAGTCTTCTGACACCGACGCATTTCTCTTTCTGAGTGTTTCTACCAAATCTAAGCACATAGGCACTGCCAAGGTTAAAAAAAACTGTACTTTGCACAAAGAAAACTTCATAATTATAGTTCGTTCTTGTGAATGACTCTCAACGACAGCCTTCCTGCACAAGGCTTTCTCTTGCCGACCTGTTCTCCTTCTCTCGCTGACTGCAATGGAAAATTAGATTCCTCCACGAAATATAATCCTGCTGATATTAACACCATTAAGGTTTTCATCAAATTGCTAGGTGAGAGGGTATAATTATGGACAAGCAGGGAGAAAATTACAAAGGATGCAAGGACATCAGTCCAAAGGAGGTAAATACTGTAAGCATCAGAAGTTGCTTTTAACTTTGCATCATGTGCTTACACATTACAAAGAGCTCTCAGACGTCTTCAAACCACTGCAGAAGCAGGTACCTGCTTGCCTGGTGAGTCTTCTTGAAAGTAAACCTGTACATTTTCTGAATCCAACTTTCACCAGGAGAGTCAAAGAGCACTCTGCGTCCAATGGCAAAATTAAATGCACACTCACCACTAACCATAGAGCTTCAGGGAAACGTGTGGAATTGGGAGCCAAAAACAAAATTATCTGTTTTCTGAGGGTCATGCTTTGCTATGCATGGAACAGATACCACTTCTCTGTGCTGAGAGGGCGATTTTTATGCTTTTGCATAAGCTGTGTGCTTTGCTTATTGTAAAAATGGCATAAATCATTCTTGTTTAAAATAATTTTTCTCTTTTTCTAGGAAAATCAGGAAGAATCTAGGAAAACCTTTTTTTCAAAAGGAAATATTTTTTAAAGATTAATTAACAATACAACATTACCCTTTTAACTCATGCTGGTGACTGTGATTTTAATAGCAGTAGTTCTAAGAGGTCTTGAAGGATCATAGTGGTATTAAAAAAAAAAAAGAAAGCTAATTCATAGGCATATCCAGAATGCGTTAGCTACAGAAGTAGATGCTAAGATGTCATTTGTTTTCTAATTTGGATTAGCCCTTACTAAGTCAGGGTTCACACCGTGATCTCTAGAACAACCACTGAAAGAGCTGTAAAGGGACGTATAACAGACAAGCTAGGAGAAGGAGACAAGGAAACAATGAAAACAGTACTGATTAATTCAAAAGATGGCAAGAAAGGAAAGCAGAAAAAAAGAATATGAAGCAAATGAAATAGTAAGATGACAGATGCAATGGAAAAAGATAGTATTTGTCGTGTAATAGTAATCAGAAAAGCTGGTATAGTGGTACTCATATCATGCAAATAGACTTTAAGACAGAAAGCATTATGAGCAAAAAGAAATAAAAAGGACATTTAATAATGACTAAAGGGTGAGTTGGATGCCAGGGGGATGTAACCATTCTAAATTTGTATCTACTTAATAATACACACACAAACACACACACACACAGCAATGGCAAAAGCTGGGGGCAGAAGAGACAAATCTCAGTAAGGCCATTGATGATACGAACAAATAACTCTACCCAACAACAGGGAACACACATTCTTTTCAAGTGCACATGAAACATTTATCCAAACTGACTATGCTGAGCCATAAACCAAGTCTGAAAAAAATGTCACAGGACTGAGATAGAGTGTTTTCTGGTAACACTGTGGGATTGCACTAGAATCAATAATGTAAGAGATAAGTAGAAAATCCCCAAATGTTTATAAATTTAGAATTGCACTTATAAATAATCCTTAGGTCAAAGAAGAAATCAGAATGGAAGTCAGTGAAAGATAAGAAAGATGTGACATATTAACACGTGTAAGGAACAGTAAGAGTCATATACAGAGGGAATTTACAGCCTTATATACATATATTGGGAAGGAAGAACCACTGAAAATTGATGACTTACATATCAATCTCAAAAAGCCAGAAGGCAGAATTGGCTCACACAATTTTGGAGCCTGGCATGATCAAAATCTGCAGGCTGGGCCAACAGGCCAGAGACGCAAGGAAGAGCTGATATTACAGTTCAAGTCCAAAGGTCATCAGGCTGAACACCTAGGAGAGACCCGATGTTACCTTCAAGTCTGAAGGCCTTTCCCCCTTGGAATTCACCCTCGCTCCAGGGAGGTCGGTCTTTTTGTTCTGTTTAAACATTCAACTGATTGGATGAGACCCCTATTCAGGAGGGCAGTCTGCTCACTCACTCGCAATTCACCAATTCAAATGTTAATCTCATCCAACAACACCTTCACTCACAGAAACCTCCAGAATCACGCTTGACCATCTGTGTGGGCACTGTGGCCCAGCCAACTTGACACTTAAAATTAATTGTCACACATGTAGCAACAGCTCACTTTTATTAGTGGTTCTATTTTATGATGTAAATATCACACAATTTATTTATAACCCCCGACCATTGTGATGTCTGATGTCTTACCTGTTTGGACGTTTTCCAGTGTGAGGATATGAGAATAATTCCACTATACCAGTCTCCCATTATCTGGCATATATTCACATTGCTGTTGCATGTGATGCAGGGTTCTTTTATCATGCCAGGTTTGGTTTATTATTTTCCTTTTGGAATTTCTAGATCTATGTTCATGAGAGATGTAAGTCAGTATTTTTTTTCTTTTTTATAATATCCTTGTCAAGTTTTAGGATCGAAGTCATGCTGAAATTGTAAAATAATTGAAAAGAGTTCCCCTTTTTTGTTGCTTCTACTGAAGAGTTTACATAAGGTTTACGTTATTTCTCAAACGTTTGGAAGATACATCTATAAATATGGAGATCGTATATCCCATTAGCTGTTTCCCTGGAGAACCCTAACACAGAGGGCGAGCAAACACTTTCCACACCTAACCCTTTCTGCCTGGCTCTCTCTGCTCTGTGCACACTGGCTTCTGTGTGAAGGGACCCTGCTCTGAGGCCCCTGCACCAGCCACTCCCTCTGCCTGGGTCTCACCTTGCTGTTTGTCCCCCTCAGACATCAGTTTGAACGTCACCTTCTCAGGGAGCCCTTGGGGTGCCTCCAGTCACTGCTGATCCCGTCAGCTTTCCTCATGATAGTAATCACACCTATAGCCAGCGTACTCGGAAAACAGTATCTGTCTCTTCCATGAAAACGTACATTCCTGAGGCAAAGATGTCACCTACTTTCCCTGAGTCCACGTATCCAGAACAGTTCAGTAAATATTTGTTGGATGAACGAATGAGCGAGCACACGGGTGGGATGTTAACCTCAGCTCTGACCTAGGGGGAGGAAGACCCAGAGTGAAGGGGAAGAAACAACATGCCAAATCCTTTATAAATTCCGTCTCCTTGAGTATTTTCTCACATTATCCTGTCACATTTTCTTCACATTAATAAACCTCTGGTCCAGCCTCTGACCAACACCTGGTCCCCTGCTGGGCTCAGACACCTCAGGACAGACACTGTGATTTCAGACACTGTCTCCTGCTCTGGGGGAGCTGTGGTAAGGGCTGGACTGCCACACCCGTGAAGGTCCCGGGGTGCAAGGCCACGGAGGGGAGGTTGTACGGAACACATTTCCCACGGAGTCCCATGGATGAGTAAGGCCAGGTCCTGCAGAAGCACAGAGTCTCATCAGCCCATCACAGCTCACGAGGAAGCGATCGCATCTGCTAAATATGATGCTCTAGACGGTCTGGATCTATGGCACTGTCGATCTGGGAGGCAACGAGAAAGGTTTGTTTCTTCAGTAGAAGCTCCCAAACCGTGCCCTGATTATCTTTTGCAGGTGATGTCTGTGGTGTTCAGAACACCCTGGCTGGGACTTGCAAGAACTATTTCCCGGGCCTCCCTGGTGGCACAAGGGCTTAAGCACAGCACTGTGAAGCTGTCCGCAGCCTCAGCAGCACGAGTTTGATCCCTAGCTGGCCAGGGAGCTACCCACATGGTGCAGCAGACCTCTCCTGCCTCCCTGCTGCTCCCCTCAGCAGTGTGTTTCAGTCAGTCTGCCTGTTCTGCTCCCCACTCTGTCTCTAGTGAATCCTCTCACCCCCGCACCTCTGGCTTACACCCAAGTTCTCGTATGCAAAAATAAATCTTAAAAAAAAACAAGCAGAACTATTTCCCTAGGAAGACCATGTACCCAGAGGAAACCCCTTTTGTTCCCCTTCCAGAACAGGGTCCAGCAATGCCAGTAGAAATCATTCTCAGGAAAGACCCTGTCCCTCACTGGATAAATATCAGTTTAGGCACCTGCTGTATACCAGGCTCAGCTCTAGGAAACAGAACTCTCTCCTGGGGATACAGTGGTGAGCACAATGAAGCAGAGCCCCACCCGAAAGAAGTTTCCAGTCTTGTCGGAAGAGATCGATGGTAAGGAGCAAGGAAAGCACACCACATGTCCTGTAGCAGGAAGTGGCTTGGAGGAAAATAAAGTAGGGTAGGGGACAGAAAAAGGGGGACAGTTGACTAGGATGGCCAGGGACAGTCTCCCTGAGAAGAGGACATCTGGACTAAGACCCAAAGGAGGTGAGGAAGCATGCAGTGGTCTTCTTGGCAAAAAACAACTGTATTCCAGGAGGCAAGAAGAGCCAGTGGAAGGCCTGGGGTGGGGCTGGGAACACTGAGCCTCCAAGAACAGCAGGAGGGGCTGGCCAGCTCACAGAGCGCAGGGCTTGGAAACCCTATTGGGTGTGAATAAAGGGGCAGGAAATAAAGGCTGAGCTTCAAGCACAACTATTTTAAGACTAAATAGAGCTTAAATTTGCTTGACTTGATTCCAGTTTGACGGATGGAGCTATCTAAAGGACTCCAAGATTCCACGAGTTGGACCTTATGATTGCGAGGCTGAGAGCCAAATGTCCATCGTTTTAGTCACTGGGATGAGCCATCCTCAAACTGGACCCCTCCGCTTCCCTCCCCCGCTCCCACCCCAGCGACAACACACGGGGCACATAGCCAACCGCGCATACCCCGGATTCCAGCTGCCAAAGTGCCAGCAAATGTCATAGAGCAGAACCCCCACCTCCTACCAGCATTTCAGACATCAACGGCTACCAGGTCTGCCTCTGTGTGGTTTAGAGGGGAAGAAAAATGACGGCGAGACAGACAACCTGAGAAAACTGCCCCAATTCACACAAATGTCTGAAGTTCCATTCCGGAGTGAAGACTGGCTTGGAGAGGTGGGGGGCAGGACCCCGTTCTGGCGGGGTTGCACGCAGCTCTCCAGCTGGGCAAAGGCCCCCTCCCCTAATCAGGCTGCTTCCTGCCCCCAGGATGAGGGTTCATGGGCACGCCCACACCCTCTGGGCACTGACCTCCGATTAAAATCAGACAGGCTAAAGGCTAAAAAAAGATTTGATAAGACCCACGGATCAGCATTTAGGCTGTTGTTCTTCTGAATAAAATACTGGTCGGAGGCTACGAAAGTTCCAGCAGAGGTGGGGACACATGGTGAGTCAATATAATGGGACAGTCTGTTCCCTGCACGCCCCGCCCTCCCCCGCCACCTCCCGGGCCATCTGGGGGCCTGCCATTAGTCCACGCCAGGACTCAAGGTCTGCAAGATTTTATAAACAGAATGGCTTATATAAAGGGTCCCCGATGCCTGACGTACCTTCCGAAGGGAACAGAAGCCAATCCAATGTGACTTAATGTTTTCTGACTCCAGAAAGAAACATTTCTTGGCTGAGGTGACCGTGTTCCTGATCAGATTTTCCTATAGAACTCTAAGTACTTGTATGCACAACTTCTATGTAATGTGGAGACGTCACCCTCCAAGGACAAGCAGCCTCTCGGGGCTGACTCTGACCTGCAGCTGGCAGGACATGGGAGAGGCCTGGAAGGCTGTTTCTCTTCGGTGTGAGGGGACCTGGAGGTGGGCCCGGGCTCTGCAGCCGCCAGGGCTGCTGACACACACAGAGTCCCCGGCTGAACTGTGCGGGGCCCACACGTAAGTGGCCTTCGCGCTGAGAAGAGCTAAAACGAGCTGATTCGTCCTCACCTAGTTGGTAATACAGCATGGCCCCCAGTTCAGGAAGTCTCCGGACTCACAGGACGTTCTCCATCTGTGTTAGTTTCGGAGAAGCTCCCAACTGGCCCAACAAGGCCAACTATCGCAGAGGGAGGCGCGACGGTGAAGCACCAACATTTTAGGTGAAAGACACTCCAGGGCCCGCAGCTCTGGGGACCTGCACACGACACTGAGGAGCCCTCGCCCAGCTGCCACTGCTGCCTGAGTGCCCATGACCGCCAGGTGGGCACAGCCTGTTTGACTATAGGCGGAGGTCACCCGCATGAGGCCGGCCCTCGAAACTGGTGCTGAAGTCATGGAATTGTGAATGAGGTTGGCTCAGGGCACAGGCTGAGGCATATGTCTTCTGCATATGCGCACCAGGGAAAACGCTGAGCTTAGGCAAGCCCCCTGGGCCCCGTCAGGAGGAAGGGCAAGAGGCAGCCTGCGCTGGAGCCATCCTGCCTCCTTGATAGAGGGGACCCAGAGCCGGGGAGGAGGAACTGGGTCCAGTAGTCCTGTGGTGGGCTGCGGGACCCTTGGCTGCCGAGCTGACTGACGCTGAGAGAAGGGAGGTGCTCAGTTTTGAAATTGGAAATAGGTTGTTTTCTTTCTTTCTGGGTCTACCTTCCCAGGCATATGTGAGGTCTCCACTACGGTTCCCTCAACAGACACCTCAGGTAGGCTGCTGCACACCAGCTGCCGTGCCTGCCCTCAAGGAGCAGGTATAGACAAGAGGAGTGGCTTATGCCCTGGGTCGCCACCGCCCCAGACACGCAGACTCCTCTCGGGGAGCAGGGGCAAAATGGCTGGTTGACACTTGAGTTTTTCCCCGAGGCTGGGGGACCGGGGCATAGATGAAATCTGCATCCTGACCCCTTATTTGGCATTATGGGCAAATGATTATCTTCAGAAAAAGACCAGAAGTTGCTTATGGGTCAATGAACTTGGAGGAATTTCTACCCTGAGTCAGAAATGGCCTTACCTTAAACAAACAGTCCAGTAGCTGAAAGGACAAAGGATGTGAGCGGCCCAGAGGAAACAGACTGGAGGAAACAGAACTCGGAAACAAGCCTGTGGGAAAATAGAGCAACTTACGGCTGGAAAAAATGAGAATGTCTGCAATCTCGAGGCTCATTCCCGGTCAGAAAGCCACAATGGGACCTGGGGAAGCTGAAGGGTACCCAGGCATCCCGAGTTGTTAAGCAAAAATAAAACATTTTGCCCATCCTAAAGGTCTGGCCATCTGTGTGCACAAAGGCAAAGAAAGCAGACTCTTGGGGTGCTCGAGCGTCTATAATCGGTGTGAAGTTCAGAGGGCAGAGAGAGAAAGAAGGGTCTTAAAGACTCCTGGTCAAACTCCACAAATCAGCCCTCTCCCCATGGACAGATCCCCCGTCAAACAGATGGGGCACAGAGCAGGGTGCTGAGGCCTGGGAGCTTGCGGGAAGGCCAAGGGACCTCCCGAGAGGAAACACAAGAAAGGGGCCAGGCAGGTCCCAGGGAGCTGGGACAGAAGAAGAAACCCCAAATTCACAATGGACCATATACTCTACCATGAGGTCACACTGATGGCTGGCATCATCCTGCCCACTTGCCAAAGCACTAAAGTCCCAAGAGCAGCCTCTCCACGTGTCTCTCCTTCCTCCTTCACGCCACCTCAAATACATATCTGCTTTGCTCCTTCCTCCTTCCCAGCGGCCCCCGCTTCAGGAAGTCCAGTTCATGGCATGCTGAGAATTGCAATCCATGGCATCTGGATGTCGTGGGCATGGCAGTGGGGGCAAGGAAAATGGTGCCCATTGCAGCAGCCACTGCAGTGCTGCTTCCCCTTTCATGGTGACATATCCTGTAACTGTTCCATGAAGAGGAAAGGATTAGGCACCCCTTTAGGGTACCTTGAGCCCTCTACAGTTAGTTGCATTTGACTTGATAGTATAATTGAGGAACAGTCCAGGGGTGGATGGCAATGACGGGTGGGTGGCCGGGCACACAGGATGCTCGGGTGTACGTGAACCCCAGGCACACCGAATCTAGGCCTGCACACCCTCTGGGCTTCAGTGTCCTCATGTAATAAGAAGTGAATACCAGGATGCCGGTGTGAAACTAAAGGAGAGATTGAAGCTAAAATGAAGCAGGGGTGGTAGCTAAGACAGCTCTGGCAGAAAACAGCCTGGGATCAAATCTGGCTTAGCCACACCGAGTAAGTCACCTCACGTCTGGATGCCTCAGTTACTCCATCCAGAAGGTGGGGTAATAATGGTATCTTCCTCACAGGGTTTGTATGAGGTTTGCATGTGTCCAGATTTCTAAGCATTCCACAGCGCCCAGTTCAGAACAAACACTGCACAGGTGTTTCATTTAAGCACAACCAAATGAACCCCACCAAAGGGGACTGGCATATAGCAGGTGCTGAATAAACAGTAGGGGAAAGTCACGGTAGCCATCTGCCTTCCTGCGCATGTGCTGGGAGGCTGGAAAAGGAGGGAGGGGGAATTACCTAGTTTTTAAGCTCTGAGGGAGTGCGCCAAGGCTCTCCCCTGACCACGACAAGAAAAATTAGAGCAACACCTGCAGAAAGAATAGAATCCGAGTGATTTTGTGTTCTGAGCAAGCTGAGCTTGACCTTTCAGCAAATTACTAACTCAGATGACAGTATCCACACAACCCATCTATTCATCACAATTGCCAGCCTTGGGAATGGGCCCCCAGGGCAGGCTCTGCAGGTGGGTGCAGATACCCCGTGATGCAGTGCTGAGAGCAGTTCTGGGGGTTTGCTGGGTGCCCTTCCCACCTGAGGAGCCAACTTCCTAACTGGCAAGCAGGAAAGACACACACACCTGCCCTTGTCTGGGATTGCACTGCTGGCCAGTCCTGTCAGCCAGTTCTTGACAGCCTCGACAGAGGCCACTGGGGCTGGGCCAACTGCCCCCAGAGGCCTGAAACCCTGCTGCCAGATAAATCAGCAACAGCTAGCTCTGCCCAACGGGGACAGAAGCAGGATCCAATCAGGAAGGGACTCTCTGGGGACCACCGGTGTAGCCACCTGCATACAACCAGGCCATGCTCCTCCAAAATGCCTGCCTAGAACTCTGACTGGGGGGCAGGGGTGGGAAGGCTGAGGTCAGCAACCCCGTGTGAGGAGCATTCAGTGTGGAAGGTGCACAGGTGCGCCAGCCCTCTGAGCATTGTCTATAGACTCATGGAACCTTCTCTGGGGTGTGACTCCCTGCCCCATTCCATGACAGAGCCGGTGAGCTAGTTGCCAGGTAGCCATGGTTACCTTGACCAGGTCTAGATCAGGAAAGGATCTGTCAAAGATACCCAAAGATGAGTCAAACACCATCTTGCCAAGCCAGTGGTGACACAGGGACATTTCCCTTAAAAGTTGGGTGCAGGACAGGAGTGCCAGCAAGGGGCTCCAGGTGGCCGGCACTCCTAACCACGAAAGTCCCACCCATGACCTTCAGACATGCCTGAAGGGCCATCCTATGGACCAGAAAAATCAACGAGTTCCCTAAAGGGTGGGTCACACCTGCTTCACTTGTATGCCTGTGGGAGGGAAAAGCTAAGGAGAAGCAACACCAGCAGAAGCCCCGAGTGACCCAGGAGCCCCTGGCTTGAAAGGCCTGGCTCGAGTAGGAAGAATTCTGTGACTCGTGAGCGAGGCCATGGCGCCATCCTTACTGAGGGGCCCTGCTTCAAGGCTGGGGCCCTTAGCTGGGGCCTCTGAGAGGCCTTCCTTTCTTTATTCCCCTCCTGAAGCAGGAAGTTTCCCAAGTCGGCTGCTTAGGGGAGTCTGCTCCTTAGAGTCTGCTGCTTGCTGGAGTGGAGAAGTTGCTGGGTGTACTGCACCGCTAGTTCACAGTGGTAGCCAAGGTTACCTCGACCCTCTTCCCGAACAATAAAGAATGCTTATGCTATGACGGATGGGATAGCAAGTTTCCTCGTACAATCTGTATAAAACCCTGCCGTTTTCACTCTTGGGTGCTCAGCCTTTTGGGAGTGATCCCATTGGGCCCACCAGTGTGACAAGTAAGCCTCTCTCTTCACCTCTCTGAGCACCGTCTGATTTATCCGGGAAACTGCCGTAACACCCCGACTCCCAGAAACCTCAGCTCTCGAAGGTCTGGATTAGACATAGGGGCAAGAGTGAGGTGCTTCTGTCTTGCTGAAAGCAGAGATGTCCACAGTCTTTTAAGGAGCAGGACTAGCAGACACAGCTGGACCCAAGGGCGAGTGCTAACATTCCCTGAGGGTGGGAGCATGGGGTGATGGTGCGCCCAGTCCGTGCAGGGGCCAGAACCGGGACAGGGTGCAGGGGACGGGCCTTGCAGCCCTTATTGCAGAGTACTTTGCAGTGCAGAGAGGGATGACTCAGTGAACGCTCAACTGCAGCACTTCACCCTCCACCCACAGTCGGGGGAGGTGGCAGGGCGAACACATGCTTGCTGAACACTACCAGTGTGCACACCAGGGCTTTGGCTGTTATTTATGGAAGGGAAATCGGAAGTGAGGAGTGAAGTGGGGTCAGGCACAGGGGGAAGCACCCGAGGGGAACAAGAAGTCTGGGCTTCTGCTTTCAGTTCTGTCATGAGCTTAGTCATGTGACTTGGGGCCAGTCTCCACCTCTCTGGGGTGCAGTGAGTGGCCAATGGGTCCCTTCTTGTGCTGCTAACACCACATCCTTTTACTGAAGAGCCTGGCCCGGGCTACTCAATTCTGCAGCACAGCCATGGATGGCAATTTCAATTAAAATGAATTAAACAACACTGAAAATTCAGCTCCTTCAGTGCATCCACATTTCAACACTCATTGACTATAGCACCAGGTAGTATAGGTGTGAAGAGTCCCCTCGGCACAAGGAGTGCCATTGGGCAGTGTCCACTGTGCTGATGGACAGATGGTTCATAGAACATTCCTAGAGTCACTCTTTAAAAGGGGAACTGACTACAGCTTACAAAAAAAAAAAAAAGGCAATAGAAGGGAGCTGGGGGTGTTTGTGGTATGTGACCAGGTCTAGATCAGGAAAGGATCTGTCAAAGATACCCAAAGATGAGTCAAACACCATCTTGCCAAGCCAGTGGTGACACAGGCACATTTCCCTTAAAAGCTGGGTACAAGACAAGCGTGCCAGCTGCTACTGCTATGTGATTTAGTGTTTTAGTGTCACGTGGGTAAGAGAATAAAAACAAAAGTGTGGTAAGGAAGACGGTAAAATCATCGCTACATGTAGCTGATGAGATTCTTATACCTGGAAAATGTATACACATCAACAAATAGAAAAGATAAGAGACTTTTTAGAATGATATCTGGCTACAAAGCTAAAACACAAACATTTTCTCATATGAAAGTGAAAGGAAGTATAACAGAAAAAGAAGGGCTCATGTTTCTATAAAAACAAATTTTGTTTTTAGAAGAATCTAATCCCCCCCAAAAAAAAAAACTAACTCGAGAAATAGGATCTAAATGAAGAAAGTTTCAAAACCTGTACTAATGGCAAAAAAGACCACTTAAATAAGTAGAACATTATCGGAACATGATATTCAAAGAGGCCAGTTCTAAGGAACTCTATGATAAACTCAAAGCTCACTCAAAATACCAGCATTTTTGTTGCATTTTTGTCTTTGTTCATTGTAGGAAGGCGGAGGATAGTCTGGAGATGACAGAATGATTCTAAAGTTCACTTTCAGAATAAGCAAATGAAAATGGCAGAACAATAAATTCTGAAAAGGAGAATGGGTAAGAATTAGCCTCAATAGGGCCTCCCCGGTGATGCAGCAGCTTGAGCCCAATGCTGTGAAGCTGTCCACAGCCGCTGCAGCGTGGGTTTGATTCCTGGCCAGCCAGGGAGCTACCCACATGGCGTGGCAGACCTCTCCTGTCTCGCCCGCTGCTCCCCTCAGCAGTGTATTTCCGTCTGTCTGCTGGCTCTGCTCCCCACTCTGTCTCTAGTGAATCCTCTCACCCTCCCGTGCCTCTGGCCTGTTCCCCAGCTCTTGTGTAAAAATAAATAAATCTTAAAGAAAATTGTTAAAAAAAAAATTAGCCTCAATAGAGCTAAAATGCAGATAGCATGAAACGGACTAAAAAATGGACAAAGGTCAGCAGAAGAGGCCAAAGCAAGTATAGCTGCCCATCCAGGTGCTGTCTCAAATCTGCAGGCACAGAAGGATTGCCTAGAAAGCACTGGAGCCCCGGGGTAACATGAAGAAAAGAAAACCACAGCTGCACTCGTGCCTTGTATCAAAATGTTCAGCGAATGAAAGGCAAACATCAAAAATAAAAATATGAAAATGCTAGAAGAAAACATACATACTCCCAGATGTCTTCGTTCTTTGGTATGATACAAGCCCAGAAGTCTTAAGGCAAATTTTCTATATTTGAACGACAAACAGAATAAAAATCTCTGTGGGGTTAAAAACGGCATAAAAAATAAGTGGCAATATATGTGCTAAAGTACCAATTTTCCTTAATATACAAAAATCTCTTACAAATTCACAAGTACAGACAAAACACTTACCAGAAAAGTAGCAAAAATATAAAGAATTTACTGGTTAAAAAAACCCCAAAAGCAGAAACGATGACTAACCTTGTTCCTTATTAGGAATAAACGAATTAAAACAAAAGCATACTATTTTTCATCTATCAAAGATCCTGCTGATGATATAAAATGATCTGGAACCCCAGCATTGGCAG
Source organism: Talpa europaea (assembly GCF_964194135.1). Lineage (NCBI taxonomy): Eukaryota > Metazoa > Chordata > Mammalia > Eulipotyphla > Talpidae > Talpa > Talpa europaea. The sequence goes on from NC_140070.1 coordinate 141,178,263, forward strand.
GAATGTGGGGAAATGGAAGCTTTATACAATAATGGAGGTGATATAAACTAGTATAAACATTTTGGAGACTGTTTTGACAAATCCTATCAAGATGGAAAGCAACCATAATGCCTCAGAAATTACCCTTCTAGAAACTGGTTCACACACCTATTTACACAACAAAGATATCTGTATGGATGCTACTTGAAACATTGTTATAATAGAGGGGAAAAAACTAGGAAGAATTTAAGTGCCATCAATAAGAATCAAAATCAACAAAAAACTATGAACCAGAGACACTTTTTGGGGGGTGGGGGGTGGGACGGGAGGGATTGGGGTCAGAATGGGGGGGGTTGCAATTGTGTGGGGAATATAAAAATAAAATTTATTATTTAAAAATAAATAAATAAATCTTAAAAAAAAAAAAAAAGAATTGCCAGTTAAATGTTTCAGCTCTTGTGTAGAGAACCAGGCATTCATCAGGAGAAATGCACCGAGTCTACTGGAAAAATGTCCACAATATTTTTTTTAAAAGACAAGTAGCAAACGTGTATATAGGGTATACATATCATGACACTGTATACATAGATATGTACATATATATTATATATATTTATACAGGGTGCATATTTTATGGCATTTCTCTCTCATCTATACCATCTGCGTCTTTACAAAGGTACAGGGAACATACATCAAAGAGTGAAACGTAGCAGAGGCTTTTTCTAAGATACGGGTTTGACAGAAGAGGATGAGGAATTTTTAATAAACGCTTTCATTCATTTCATGACTAAATATTTACTTTTATAATGAATTACTCTTGAAATCACAGAGCAATCTAGATGAATGTCATAACCCATCCTAGGTGCTCAGCAAATGTAATTACTGTGAGCTGTACCCTTCAGAAAGCCCCTTTCACGCGCTGTGCCGTGTAGACCTAACACAGTGGTGAGTAACTCCTGGCTGGTCAGCGGCAATGGCTGTGCTCTGTGGCCAGAAGGCTGAACAAGGGCCGGGTCATCCTGAACCTAAAGCACAGAGAATTGGCCCCAAGAACTGTGAGCCCAGCTCACCCCAGGCGAACACCCCTCACCTCCCTCTTCCAACCCCCTGGTGCTGTCCTGACACACCGTCTTGAATAACTGGGCAGGGACTGCTGCGTGACATGCTGCGCTGCCGTGGGGTGAGCCTCAAGTTTTTAAAGATTGGCTCTTTTAATTAAAAGCACAGCAGGCCGCTGAGTACTAAGCAGAGAACATGCATTTCATTAAGGAAGGTCATCCTTCCTGGCAGATCTAGTGGAAACCAGGGCAGCACTGGGAGATAAGAAGATGACAAGGTGATGTGCCTTCTTGGGAAGAGATCAGCAAAGAGTGACCGGCCACCTTCCATGACCAGCCACCTTCCATGAGGCGTGGGGAGGCTGCCTCTTGCTATAGGTATTTAGCAGGTGACAATGAATTTCTGAAAGGATCTGCATGTCCCCTAAAAGGCATTCTAAGAACATTTAGAAGACAAGGAAGACAACAATTAGGGAGACAAGGAAGGGGGAGAAAAAGGGGAGGGGAGGGAGCACCTCATTACCAAATCCAGCATTTATTTTTCAATTACAAGGTGGTGTTTTGTTTTTTTTTTTTAATTGCACTCATAACCTAGGCCATCGGGTCATCAGCAACAATGATTTTATGTTTTGGAGATTTTGTATGCATTGTCTTATTTGAGATTAATATCTTCCAAGTGTCTGGCTTGTTAAGTTGTTTTCACCTTTGCAGCTCATTTATTATTAAAAGATTTTTTTTTAATTTTATATAATTTTTTTAATTTTTATATTCCCCATACAATTGCGACCCACTTATTTTGACCCCAATCCCTCCCCTCCCCGCCCCTCACCCCCCATATAATGTCTCTGGTTCATAGTTGTTTGTTGATTTTGATTTTCACTTTCTTATAGTTATTCATTTTCCTGGTCCCTTATTTAAGTTTTCTAGATTCCTGCTATGAGTGAGACCATCCGGTATTTTTCTTTTTCTTTCTGGCTTATTTCGCTGAGCATGATCCCTTCCAGCGCCATCCATGTTGCTGCAAATTGCATGTGTTTATCTTTTTTGAATGCTGAGTAATATTCCATGGTGTATATGTACCGCATCTTCTTGATCCAGTCATCTATTTTTGGGCATTTGGGCTGTTTCCAAAGCTTAGCTATTGTAAACAGTGCTGCTATAAACATTGGGGTGCAGGTGCCCTTTGGAATTCATGTTTCTGTGTCCTTTGGGTAAATACCTAGGAGTGGGATTGCTGGATCGCTACATGCAAAAGAATGAAGCTTGACCACTACCTCACACCATACACAAAAACCAACTGAAAATGGATCAAAGAACTAGACACAAGACCTGAAACCATAAAATACATAGAAGGAAATATAGGCGAAACACTACGTGATATGCACATCAAAGACATCTTTACAGATACATCACCCAAAGCAGTGATAGTGAAGGCAAAGATAAACAGCTGGGACTACATCAAATTAAAGAGCTTTTGCACAGCAAAAGAGACAATAACAAAAACAAAGAGAAACCCCACCGACTGGGAGAACATTTTTGCACCCAACACTAATGATAAAGGACTGATCACAAAAATCTATTAAAAGATCTTTTTAGGTCCCAATGTACGACAGCGCAGTCTAAGCATTTACAAGTGAAAACAAGCCTGCCAGGCTCTCTGGGGCAGTGCCCCTCGGCACGGCGTGCTAGTGCTCAGGAATCTCCACACCTACTACTTTCACACAGGTGCGTGGACACGCGTTCCTGCAGAGATCTTAAATCTGAAGACCCCGCCAGCCTAAAATCAAGTATGCAGGTCCTGGAAGTGCCCAAATTACCCCTGGGAAATAAGTCTTAATATTTAATGGACTTAAAAGAGTAACAGTTTCATGTCTATGTTATGTTAGTGTCTTATTTCTGCTGATCCAAGAATTTCCCCTAAGTGCCTGCTGTGCGGTGGGCAGTGTCCCGGGCCCGGGGAAACAGCAGGGGCACCGCAGACACTGGCATCTCTGCATTTGCATATTGTAAAAAACGACAATCACGTGTACTAGCGAAACACTTCCTGTGAGCCTGGTATTATTCTACGCCCCTTATTCCTATGATCTTCTTTCATCCTTGCAGCAATCCCATGTAGCAACCCCATCTCTACACTCCCGCTGCAGACACGAAGAGGCGGAAGCACAGGGAAGTGAAGCTACTTGCCCGGGGTGCACAGCAGCCAGTTGCTGACTGGGTCTGGGCTCCCCCTGGTAAGGAGAGCACCGCAGCGCCTCTCAGCACCCACAGGCTCAGCTGTCCACAGAGAAGGGGGGCGCCCACGGGCACACACGCACCCTCCCTTGCATACGCTGCTCTTTGCTGAGCCACAGAAGATCAGCGAGCAGCAGAAAACCCCTAAGCAGGCTCCCCGCGCTGGCTAGCAGAGAAGACAAGGGAAACAGAAAGAAAGAAATGAACGGCCAAAAATTAACTGGAGACCCGATGCAAAACCTCTTAAATGTATTCACTGACTCGAAATGGGAGTCCTTGATGAAGACTATGCAAGCATTTTTGGGGTGTCTCCTGCCTCCAGATGCTCAGCGAGAGGTATGCTCTCTGAGGAGTGGTCACCAGGCGATCTCATCACGGTGCGGACGTTGTAGGAGATGTGTTACTCCTCAGGTGGTATCTGCCCATCTGGCGGGCATGGCATTCAGGAGGGCGTTGCGGAAGGGGAGCTACACCACCCAGGACTCCGTCCCAGCACTCCATATCACTCCCGTAGTGCTCTAGGAAATACGGGACCTGGAGGCCGCATGGTACGTAGAGTCCACGCTGAATTTCATCCCACAGCATCCAGGTAGGCCAAGGCGCCACCAGCCCCTCCTCTTACAGATGCAAGATGAAGCTGGGGGGCCTCAGGTGCTGCCTCACTCGAGGTCACTGGGGGGCTTGGAGTGCTCCCTCCTGTCCTCTGCATGACAAAGGCAGGAAGTTGTCCCTCCACATACCACCTCACTACCCCCAATCCCACCTTACAGCCCGTCTTGGGGGCAGAACCGGGTGGTGAGGACCAGGTCATTTCCCTGAACTTGCTCTAAACTGAAAAACTTGAAGCTTGGCAATGACAAAGAATTTCGCGACCATTGGCAGCACCCCCCAGGATACTCCAGGATTAAACAGGAGCACATTGGGGTGCAAGTGGCCCCTGCAAATTTATGAATCACTTGAAGGAGATGCGCAAGTTCAGGATGGCTGTGAGAAACCACTTGGGAAATGCTGAGCCAAGACAGAGCGGGTGGGGCATTGGGCGAGCCTCAAAGAGGTCTTTGCTCCTCCTGTTGTTGCAAGGATATGCAGCCCGCCAACCCCAGCTCACTTCCCCAGAGTCTGCCAGTGTCTTCAGGCCAGTTCAGGAACTGGAACCCGGTGGATTTTTCGAATGGTCTGTTTTTAGGAGCTTTGAAGGAGCTTCCAGACCGTTGACCCCCACCTGCAGGGGCCCTCACAGCTCCTGAGACCCACAGCTGAGGCCTCAGGTGTTTGTGTCAGCAGAGGCAGAATCTACGCGAATCCCCCAGAACCCCAGCCCAGAGCCAGTCAACTCTGCACTACACGGTCTGAGCCGCAGAAAAAGCTGGAATCCTCCGAGGACAGGCCCCTCACAGGGGCCCCCAGGTGAGGGGACACACCCCACGCTCCTGGCGTGTCACCCACACAGGTTTTGCCTCTGAAAAGTAATCAGCAAGCGATCTCATCTCAGCAGGTAGCTCAGAAAATCCCCATTCTCTCTGAGAAAGGGCTGGTTTATCTGGGTGCTCGCGTTGTATTTCTTTGTGCTGATCTTTGAGTCAGAGTCCAAATCAGTTGACACAAATCTGAGCATGGGACAGGGAGCATCACAGCTTGTGCCTGCACAGCGGGAGCAGAGGCCCACTTCCTCAGGGGAACATGGGATGGCATCACCCTGCACGGGGAAGGGTCACTCCAGGGGCAGGGTCACTCCATCACAGAGGGGCTGGGTGACTCCCCTGCTCTCTGTGGGGGAGGTGGCTCCACTTTAGAGCTTCAGCTGCCAATCTGTCTCTGGAAGCTCCTGTGCAGGAGCGGGCGGGACTCCTTCCTGCTGAGCAGGTCCTTTCGGAAGACCATGTCAGCCACCAGGCTGCAGGGCCGGATGGACGTGAGGTGACTCCCCTCTGGTGGCCAGCGCTGGAGTTCTCAGGCGTGTGGGGCCAGCTCTCCTGGCTGGCTCTGGGCCCCTCTGGGAGCGGGGCAGGCGGACACACTGCCTGAGGCATCCTCCACATCATCGCAATGGGGACAGACTCCCCAGGGCCTTTTCCAGCTGACCTGCCCCCAATGCCTCCCAGTCATTTGCATCTGGGGGTCTTTTTGGGTGGGGTGGGGGTGGCAGAGGGAGGACGCTATTTCAGAGTTAAATGGGGGGCATAAAATCCAGCTAGTGAGGTGGGGGAAGAGATTTGGTGGAAATTCCAGTTCTGCCAGGACTAGTGGGCACTGGGCCTAGTCCCTCCTTGGAGAAAAGAGAGGCTCTGGCCTGAGGGCCCCTCCTGCCCAGCTCAGCAAGAGCTCCCGGAACCAGCTGTCCGTTTCCATAAGATTTTAGGCTCCTGGTTTGTTTTGCAAAGATGATAAAAAGTTGTAAAGAAGGGCTCAATGGAGTGACACACGTGAGACATTTTGCTAAGTGTTACTAATTATATAATTTATCACCCCAACTTCAGAATGAAAGGGGCTGCTGCTAACTTTCCCGAGATGCCAAGAGTAAACCAGAGGGACAACTGGGGACATCAACCCTTGTCAACAAGGCAGAGCTGCCAGAGGAGATGGAAAGGGCTCCCAATAATGGACACAACAATTGACGGGTTTCCCTTAAAAGCGTCTGGGCTTTGTGAGACTCTGTCCAGCAACCCTCTGGGATGGGAGGTGGACAGGGAGGTGGACAAGATGCTGGGGTCCGTGAGACCCTCAGACAGCAGCTGTTCTCACATCTGTCCTGTGGGCATTTCCAAAGCTGCTCAGACTCAGCATTTAAGTGACTGAGAAGTACCCCCTTTCCAGCTACACCCTAGCAGGGAGGCCTCCCCATATCCAAGCAGGGCAGGGCAGGAGTGTGAGTGTGAGGGAAACAGAAAGTCACACCAAGTTCATCTCTGACATGTCAGTTACTCTGAGCTGATGGGCATCAAGCAGCAGCAGGCAGGGGACACTCTCTGTGTCCCTCCCCCCAAACTTAGTTACAAATTCTCTCTCTACTGGCGATGGCAGTGAGTTGGGGTGGTTGCCTGGACTCCCCAGCCTCAGTCACCTTGTCTGTAGAATGGGGATGATGATAGCACCTAGTTCATACAGTTCCTGTAGCAATGGCATGTGTTACACAGAAAGCACCTGACACTAATGCGTTATCTTTAAAAATTATATCTCTTTAAAATAAAGCACCAATTTTAGCCAAAAATATAAAGGTGGTAAAGCAAAACAAGCTATTGTTATGTTGGAGATGGGGGATCCAAAGTTAGCTATCTGCATTAAATAACATTTTTGTTTTTTAATTCTGAATTCAGGCCAACCTCAAATACCCTCTTTTTCTGGTGTTGATGGTTACTCATGGGAATTTCACGCTGCACCTGCTGAAATTAGTAACAAAAAGTACCAGAAAAGTACCAGACCTTCCAAGTTACAAAAGGTTTGGTTTCCTGAACTCTTCTTTCAGAAATGCAGTGGCTAATTGCTTTGGATACTTTAGAAATTTAATAGTCCAGCTATAATCCTATCAAACTTAATAGTCCGGCTATAATCCTTGTGGAGGCTCAAACTATATTCTTTTGTAGAGTGACAGCTAAAAACACCAGTTTAGAAAATACCTTAATAAATGTTTCTGAACATTAACTGTAGTCAGAGAATTTTACAAAGGAAAAAAATGTACTAATAAATAGCTACAGTGTCCGGCAGAGAAGGCCACCCCCAGGTAGTTGTGCCCCTGTGGAAGCCCCTGCCTTGTGTGTGGGCACACGTACCAACTCACTTCTGATGATCAGAACACAGCTACAGTGGCAGGGCTGCACCCTGAGGTGAGGTTACAAAAGGACTCTGAATTCCATCCCAGGTGGCTTGCCTTTCCTTGGTAGCTCTGATGGCAGCCAGCTGCCACGCTGTGAGGGGCCTATAGAGAGGCCCATGCAGAAAGAAACTGGGAGGCCTCCACCAACCCCATGAAGCTCAGTTCAGCAACTCACTAGAAACTCCATCCTGCCACCAAGCAGGTATGTGAGGCTGGCAGGGCCACTCCCCACTCCAGCCTTCCGATGACACCAGAGCTAATACGTTGTTGCACACTCCTGAGCAGAGGCACTAAGCTAAACCATCCCTGAGTTCTCATAGAAACTGAAATAATGAATGTTCCTTGTTTAAAACCACTAGGTTTGGCTGTTATTTGTTCCACTGCAGTACATAACTAACACACCATTACAGTGTATGTTTGAGATGTCCTAGTCACTGTGATAAGCATTTTATGTTCATCATAAAATGTATATCCTCCCACTTAACAGGCAGGGAAAGGAGGAGACAGCTGGGGTAAACAGTCCCCCCAAGTCACAGTGTGTACATGGCAAGGTGATCTGAAAACCCACACCCTCAGCTGATGTGTTTCACTGCTTCCCCAGAGACAGACTTCAGTGGGGAACATGAGCATATGAAATCCACTAAAACCTTTAGAGGTAAAACAACCTAATTACCCAGAAAACTTAGGATTTCCATACAAGGGGCTACTATTCAGCCCTAAGGAAAATGAAGTATCACCATTTTAAGCAAAATGGAAAGAACCCTGGGGATTATCCCGGGCATATAAACTAGAAAGATAAAGACAAATACTATATGCTTTCACATACAAGGAAACAAAGCAGATGAACTGATAAAGCAAGATAATTATAAACTAGTGAACACTGATCAATAAATTGAGGTTTCTGGGGTTAAAAGGGATAGGGGTGAGAGGAAGTGCCAAGGGGTGTGAGGGATGGTGGTGGGGGAAAAATCGAAAAGATACATGGATATATAGATGGATGATACAGAAGAAGAAAAGCTCTGCTTTTTAAAGCTGTATTATTAAAAAAAAAAAAAAACATTCTATCAGCAAAAAAAATTTTTAAAGGTAAAAAAATTAAATGACAACAGTCTACACCATCTAAATGAAAAGTCAGGGATTTCTACAACGACTAGAATCCGTACAACATGAAGCCAACCCTTTCCCCGATGTCAAGGTTGAGTTAGGTAATTAGTATTTTCCGGATGTTTTATTTTGAAAACGTTTCTGTTTTGCCTGAGGAGGGTGGAAGAGCTATCCTGACCTCCCGACACCGAGCATACCCTGGGCACAGCACAGTTGTTTGCTGTCTCATTAACTGTCAGCATCCCCGAGGCTTTGACGGTGATGAGTGTTTACAAAGGAAGAAAATTCCCTTCCACGAGTGAATTGTATTTCAGATGACTGGCACTTCCCCGCAGCCCTTGAAATGAGTCCCAGTAATTGCACATAGAAAATGCACACGAGGGGCCTGTCTCCCCACCCCTGACAACAGACACTGATGTCGCGACCACAGGTACCGTCTCTGGAGAGGTGCGGTCACAGATTGGGGCAAACAGGCCCCTCGGTGACATGTCTGAAAAAGAGGGGCCTGTGTCATCTGGTTACATTTTTAAAAGGGTAAGAAGTAAAGAACACTCACTGCCTGGAATACAAACACTGAAATCAAACAGTCTCTGCTTTAGCTATTCTATTCTATCACAAAGCCTATTTTTTTGTTTCCTTAAGTAATTGTCTTGGGGCTTGAAAAGTCTGTAGTTGCCGGCAATGACATTTAAAGCTGCTGCTACTGAAGAAAAATTGCATTGAGCTACGTATGGTGGCAGCAGATTGAGCTGGAAGTGGAACCAACACTTGCTTAGGGAGGGGGGTGGTGAGGAGGGACAAAAGGAACCTCACAGATGCAAAGAAAAAAAAAGAATCCATTTGATTTATATAAGAATCAGGAATTCTAAAATTAGGGAAATAGCCAGATAACTTCTAAAATTAACTTTGCATGCTTCTGATAGGTACATTTATTTTTTTAAATGCACAACATCATTCATCCCAAATAAAGGAAGCCATACCATATTGCATGAATAGCCCTCCAGGCTTAAAGAGGTTTAAAGGGGAATTTTATGCACCGTTTAAATCTAAGAAATCACATGTCTATGACACGAGGGTGGGAAGTGGCCTCAAAACACCCAGATTTTACGCTGTAATAGAACCCAACTGTTACTATCCTGCCAGGATGTCACATTTCACAACACACAGACACACACTGCCTTGCGATGGGAGCGGGCAGAGACACAGTCAAGTGCAGCCAAGCTCCTGGGCACAGCCGTGTATCACCAGCTGTGCCACGTGCATCTTCAAAACATTTCAATCATCAAGTGACCACGGAATGATCTCTTGTCTGCCAGCAAACAAGTCTCATGGTGACAAAGTGGGTCCTGACGATTGGGGGGGAGACAGCAGCGCATGATGAGCACATGAGGGGACTTGGACGAAGGCGGAGGGAGCTGAGCCGGGTGAGTAAATAAATGCTCTTATCTCCTGTGTCCCCGCCGGAAGGCTCAGAGCCAGGCTGACCGCCAGTCGTCCTGTCTTCCAGCCACAAGGTCAAACACCATTTAGGAGGCGGCCCCTGCCCAAGAGCAGGACTCCCATTTCAGATTCAGGGAATAGGAGGCACAGATCTGGCCACAGGCAGGGCCAACAATCAATTATTGATGGTCTTTTCATGGAACAGCTCCATGGGCCAGGCAGAACCCCTTGTATCTAGGACCTGGGGGCTCAACCTTGACTCCCAAGTGGAATCACCTGGGGGAGCTTTCCAGGAGCTCCTCCAGCCTTGAGACTGGAATGGGTGTGGGGTGGCCTGGGCATGGGGGCTTTTCAAAGCCCCTCAGGGATCTGAATGAGCAGCACACCCTGCAAACTGCTCCGGGGTCTTCAATGATATGATGAACATCGGGACATCACTCAAGTTCACAGCAGGCTACTCTGTGCTATAGACAGGAGGCCACAGAAGTGTCACAAATCTTAAGTGGGCATTTGTTTTAAGAAAGGTGAGTTAATTCAACCAGGAAAGAGCAGATTTCTCCATGATTACCATTTTCCAACGTAGCCTTCAGGCAAAGCTCTCCTAGCATTCAAATTTCACGCCACAGAAAAAATGGTATTTGTTTCCATTACTGTATGGAACTATATTTACTGCCTGCAAACTAACAGAATACTATTTGAGAGTTCTTAAATTTCTGGTTAGCTTGGTGATGAATGAATAAACTCTTATTCTAGGGAACCAACTAGCCATTGCCAACAATCCAAAGCACATGTAATTACTGGTTCAAAGCACTGCTTTGCTTTCTCCTTGAAAAGAAAAAAGTCTCCCCAAAAAGAAAGGAATGTGCTAAGCGAATATTTGTACAACAGAAAATAATCTTATTTTAATAAAAAGTTGCATTCTTTTGTGTATGACTAATGAGTAGTACTTTAATAGTTTCAAATCAATGACTGACTTGCCGTTATTTTTTAGATAAACATATGATGGACATAGTCATTATAAGTCACTAGTAATATTGATGACGCTGCAGCTAACTAAACAAGTTTTACACATCGGACCAACAGCGAGAGCTGGGAAGCAGCTTCCATGCAAATTCCCAAATGAACTGGCAGTTCCGGTCAATTTCTTCCTCATCATGTGCAAAGCAGTTTACCAGACTTTTTGCTTTAAAACCACCTGTCCTAGTGGCTGGGTGTTTGATGGTGACTCGCCCATTCAATGCTGAAGTCCTAATGCCCCTCCCCCACCCAGGTGATGGCATTCGCTGGTGGGTCTTTGGGAGGGGTTAGCTTATGGGATGAGACCCTCACCAAGGGGATTAGTGCCCTTATAAAAAAAAGACAGCGCCCTCATCCCAAAGTTCCATCATGTGAAGACATGGTGAGAAGTTTGGGCACCCCGATCTTGGACCTCCAGGCGCCAGAGCTGTGAGACATAAAATTTCTGCCTTTTGTAAGCACTCCCCCCACCCCACAGTCTGTGGGGTTTTATTATAGGCGGGGGGAATTTAGCTACTGAGGAATTCTCTTCACTGGAAGGCGAACCGCAGACGCAGTCATTTCTGCTGTCATCCCTGGTTTCACAGAACGTTTCCCTTCAGGGTTCTGACTGCTCCGTCCAGGGGGTTTTGTGTCTACACTGCATGCTTTACATCTTACTGGGTCCTCTGGATGGGCAACCGAGACACAAAGCTGCCCCACCCCATTCTGGGGCTTCTGACTCTGGACAAGATGGGCCCAAATGGAGGTTCTGTCCTTTGTCCCATCTCCACCACCACCCTCATCCACACACAGCCACACAGCCCTGAACCCCAAGTGCCAAGAGCCCCCTAAGTCATCTAAACTCCACGCTTCCTCTCTTGCCCACCCACCTTCCTCCCCCAAAGACCCACCGCCACCCCTACTTAGCTCTGCAATTGGAATCACTACCAGGACCAGTTTCTGGCGGCCACGACCTTGGCCACTACCCCACCCCCTTTCTGCTAAGGGGTTCCTTCATGCCCTGTGAACCCACTTGGTTCATTTCAGCTTTGGAACCTCTGGATCTGCCATTCCTTCTCCTGGACTTCAGCCATACACACACGTGGAGTCAACCAAATCCGCGCTGTACTGAGAGCACCTCTGGGGCCACCCGGCTAAAGTACTCCATGCGGACCCCTCTCTGCAGGTTGTCTTCCCCCACACTGCTCCTGGGGCCACCCTCTGCCCTCACTCCCCTCTGTGGGCTTGGAAGGCTGAGCCCTCCCGTGGGCTGCCTGGGTTGCTGGCTGCCAGCTGGCTCCTCATGGAGACCTGGAAGCTGGGGTAAGTGGAGGCAGCGCTTCCCCTTTCAGCAGCTCCATCCCACCTGCACATCCCAGAGGCTCCTCTCCATTCCGGCGGCATCACTTCCTACCCGACCCAACCAGGCTTTCCTTGTGACTACTTGCAGTCCTGCGCCATTACCCAGTTCTTCATTAACCGCCCTGAGCCACCACCGCGTCACTAGGACCGGACGGATGGGACCCTGCCCACCCACCGCCCGTGGCCAGCCTCCACGACACCACCTGTTTTACTTTCTCCCTTACTGGGTCCACATACTTTTTTCTAGTCTCTAATTCCCGCTCAACCCATACAACATAAGCGAGGAGCTCATCGCGATCACCACTCAGTCCTCTGGGTCGAAAACAGAGCCAGGATCTTAGGACTCAGTCAACAAACAGCAGGAGAATCCATGAATGAACGAATGCTGGTCCATTGTCTCTGCTCCAAACACCACGGCGTGAGGAGGCAGCTTCCCGCCTCCCCAGGGCCAGGTTCTGCTTTTTCCTACAGCACCACTGCCCCCTGATTCACCGGACATCTGTTTATTTGCTGCCCCAAACAAAAGTGTCAGCCCCGAAGGCAAGCACACTATCTCGAGCCGAGCAGAGTCACCATAATGTTCCACAGCCGCTCGGATGAACAGCTAGCAAAGGGAGCAAGAGTCCATACAAAGCAATTTCAGGCTTGTCCCGAATTTACTGAGAAGGCGGCAAATCATGGATTACTAAACAGCCAAGTGAATGAGGAGAGGCTTACAGGGCCTGATCTTGCCCCACGACAAGACAGCTAGGAAAGGGACTTGCCATGTGGCCAGGCGGGGGCCTACCAAGAGAAAAGATTTTAGAGTGAGGTGGGTGCGACCCTGCGTTTGTGCCAAGCGTTGCTTTAGAAAGCACGCGGGAAGCTTACACACGCACGGCCTTCGTGAATGTGCTCTGGCCACATACATTATAAATAAACGGGACTTAACACGCCATTCTCTGTTCCACCGAACGGCTCCTGCCTGCAGCCCTGGACTCCAAGTTCACTGACAGTCATGCAGACCCAGAGCCAAGCAGGGAGCAAGGGTGTGCAGCGTTCCTGACAGCTGCTCTCCTCCACCAGGCACCTCTCTCCAAGGCAGGTTTCATTTCCCAACGCCCACAGTGTCCAAATTTTATTCTGCACGCTAATTGCAGATCTGAAATAAATTCCTCCCCCCCCCACACACACACACACTCATTACTCACACCTGCCCCCTCACCCGCCAAAGGTCTAAAACTGTGTGGATGGGGAGGGGGGCGGGTAACCAAGTCCCCGTGTCCTGACAGTCCCAGCTGGAGGCAGGTTACGCCTGCTGGGATCAAAATTCCCAACTCAACATCCAAAAGGCCTAGAAAATGGGTCCCTTCCTCCGCCCCCAACTCCATTCAACCAAAACTGGCCAACGCAGGCTAGTGAGCAACCGCAGATCCTCACCCAAACATTGGCTTTTCTTCCAGGAGCGCAGCCTGAGCGCGCAGGGGGCCGTCCTGTTTATCCTATTTATGAGCTGTGAGTCAGGGCGCTGCACGGCCGCCTCCTGCCCCCGGGAACCGGGCGACCCCGGCCCGACGGGTGGGCACAGGCCCCGCGAGCCCCCGGGTGGCGGGCTCGAGGCCCCGGGAGCGACCTCACCCCCGCCGGCTCCGCTCCGTCCCCCCCACGCGGGCGCAGCCACCTGGCGGGCCGGGCTTCCCGGGGACGGCGGCCGCCCGGGTCCGAGACTCGCTGCGGCGAAGCCCCGCGCGTGGACCCGGTGCCCCGGACCAGGGGCCACCCGCGGGCGCAGGGGCCGTGTCCCGCCCGCCGCCCCTCGCCCGCCCCGCCGGGCACAGGTGTCCCCCTCCACTGGTGTGCCCCCCTCCCCCGCCGCAGGTGTACCCCCGCCGGGCACAGGTGGCCTTCCTAAGGGCACAGGTGCCCCCCCTCCGGGCACAGGTGCCCCCCCAGCCGCAGGTGCCCCCCCAGCCGAGCACAGGTGCCCCCCCCCGGCCGCAGGTGCCCCCCTCGCCGGGCACAGGTGACCCCCCCCAGCCGCAGGTGCCCCCCCAGCCGCAGGTGCCCCCCGGCCGCAGGTGCCCCCCGGCCGCAGGTGCCCCCGGGCCGCAGGTGCCCCCCCGCCGGGCACAGGTGACCCCCCCAGCCGCAGGTGCTCCCCCAGCCGCAGGTGCCCCCCCAGCCGCAGGTGCCCCCCGGCCGCAGGTGCCCCCCCCAGCCGCAGGTGCCCCCCCAGCCGCAGGTGCCCCCCTAGCTGCAGGTCCCCCCCAGCCGCAGGTGCCCCCCCGCCGGGCACAGGTGCCCCCCCGCCGGGCACAGGTGCCCCCCTCGGGCCCCGGTGCCCCCCCCGGGCCCCGCGCGCGGCTCACCCGGCACAGCCCGTCCACGAACACGCGCGGGTCCAGGCGGCAGGCGATGGTGGCGCCGGGCAGGTCCTGCAGGTCCACCTCCTCCATCGCGCAGTCGATGAAGCTCCAGTCGCCGCCGCCCTCGGCCGCCGCGGCCGCCCCGGCGCAGGGGGCGAAGGGCCGCCGGGTCCCCCCGGGCCGCGCCCGCGCCCCCGCCGCCTCGGCCGCCGCCCCGCGACGCGGCCCGGCCCCGCCGTCCTCCATGCCCGCGCCCCTCCGCGGCGCCGGCCCGCGCGGGACCCCCGCGCTGCCCCGTCGGCCGGTCGGCGTCACCCCGCGCGCGCGCCGCCGCCGCCGGTCACCACGGCTCCCGGGACGCGGCCTCCGCGCGCCCCGCCCGGCCCCGGGGGCGGAGCTCCGGCGCAGGGGGCGGCGGGCCCTTTAAGGACGGCTCGCCCTGGGCGCGGGTAGCCCGCCCTTCCCGAAGAGAGGACCAATGAAGAGGCGGAATTCTTCTCACGTGACCGCCATTCTGCCGCCCACAGCCTGAAGCCGCGGGCGGCCATCTTGGTTAGGGGCAAAGGCCTCCTATTCAGTTTCACTTTTCCAGGAGCTGTTGCCAAATGAATGGCGTCAGGCAGGGTCCTAGGCTCCCGCGCCCTAGCTGGGGCGGCAGCGCGTCTGCGGCTCCCACACTGGGACGGCTGGAGGTGCACAGGCCACCTCTAGGAGCATTGACAAATGATTTTGGACAGATAACACAAATTCTAATTTGTGAGATTTAATCCTGGCCATAGCTCTGTGGCCATTGGCAAGTGACCAGATGCTGACGTTTATTGTTAATATAGTCACAAATAAGCATTGAACTAGACTATGATAAAATAGCTTATTTTAATATTTCATCTTATTCTTCATTATATCATTGTTCAAATGTTATATACTTAGAAGTTTGTTTTTTTTTTTTTAATTACTGGTGTATACTAACAAAGATTTTAACGCGTTGGTCCTTGCCTTTGAGGAGTTTATAGAGGGAAAGCAGAAGTCTTCATTCGGCCAGCCAGCTCTCTGTCTTCCTGCAAAAGAGGATTCCTCCACCTTGAAGGACAATGTGGTACAGTGAAAACTTGCTTCTGATGTTCGGTTTTGCCATCATTACTTGAACAAGTAACCTGAACGTCATTTTCCTTATCTGGAAAAAATGGGATCATATGTTGTAAGGGTACAGTAAGGACCCAAGAAATGATAGGTCTGTTTATGTGCAGGGTTCTTAGGGAGATGTGGAATTAGACCTGTATTTTCTTTTCAAGAAGGCAGTAGGCTTGCCCTGTAGTTAGGGACCGTAGCTGATTATATTAAAAAGCATATCCGGTAACAGCTGATATTTATTCAGAACATGCCAGTGTGCTGTAGTTGCTAAGCTGATGACAATCTTGGGGCTGTCTGTACCCTGCAGGAGCCTAAATCTGCAGGGAGCAGTAATATGCATGCAGAGATAACTCATAAACTGCAGCATAAGGATCTGAAGAAATTGGAACCATCCTACAATGCTGGTATGTATGTACAGTGGTGCTGCCACTTTGGAAAAATACTTTAGTGGTTCCTCAAAAACTTAAACATGGAATTACCATATGACCCAGCAAGTCCTCTCCCAGGTGAAGACCCAAGAGAAATTAAAAGATATGTCCACAGAGAAAAACCTATATATGAAGGTTCATTACGTCATTCATGCTAGGCAAAAAGTGGGAATAACTTAAATATGCTATCAATTGATGAGTGACCTTACCGGATGGATAGCCCTCCAGTGGCTAGTAGTTAGCCATAGAAAGGAATGAAGTACTGACCAGACTACAAGGTAGATGAACTGCAAAATCATGCTACACTCAAAAAGCCATTCAGAAAGGTCAAGTATTAGGCTCTTTATATGAAATGTTCAGAGTAAGCAAATCTGTTGAGACAGAAAGTAGATTAGTGGTTGCCAGAGGCAGGGAGAGAAAGGAGAAGGGAGTGGCTGGCAATGGGTACGGGTTTCTTTTTAGGGAGAAGAAAAGGTGCTAAAGTTGGATTGTGATGATGTCAGTACAGCTCTGTGAATCCACTAAAATATTACTGAACTGTACCTTACAGAATGAATTTTAAGATATGCAGATTATATCTCAAGGCTTTTTTTTTTTTTAAGAGAATGGGATAAAGGCCATGAGGGGTTAGATGGAGACAGGGTGGATGACATTGCAGAGTCCAAAATGCTCTGTAAACTCTGCCCACATTCTGAAAAGGGTGACAAAAGGATGAGGCACCAGTTTTGGAAAAACAACGTGCAGCCAACCCGTTGCTGGGTGGGTCTGTGTTGTCATCAGCCTTAGGACAGTGCGCGCTTGCAATCCTGGCTCAGCCTAAGCCTCTTCCAGCAGGCAAAGTAGCCTGGTGGACAAAAACTTCAAGAAGAAAGAAAGCACCAGCAAAACAGAAACCTGAAATAAGCACAGGTGAGTATCCCAGCTAGCTAGCTGCTGAGCTAAGGGAAGAAAGAACAAGTTGAACTTCAAGCAAGCCGGTGGTAGAGACCTCGTTACTGTCATTGAACCAAAGAAAAAATCAGTGGAGAAAAGTTGAGGAGAGGAAAAATAAGGCAGAGGGAAAGGAAAGGGAAGGAAGGACAGGTGTAGAGGATTGAGAGAAGACCTCAGAAGTTCTTGAGGCTCAAAATGAGGAGTAGGGGCAATAGGCATAAGGAGGATCTGGCCCTCCCCCAGTGCAGCTGCCCATTCAGGGCAGGCTCCCAAACACTCAGGACTAGCCCTGTGCATGTTGCTCTCTGAGGGATGGAGAGTTCTCAAAATAGCAGAATCTCTCAATAAATAAGATTAGCTTCGTACCTCCCACAACTGGGTGCCTATCGTTCTTGTCTGTTGCACACAACATATTTTATAAATCAAATGTCAGGTGACATTTTAGTTTTCCACTTAGGAAATAAAATTTTGTAGTAACTACCATCTTCATCATGTCTTATAAGGTCAGGAAAGACAGACACTGTGGCCCCTTCCTTCACTGCCAACCATCAGTGACTTCTCCCAGGGAGGTAAAAATAAACATGTGTTGTCAACAGTACAGAAAAGTGACATTGCAGGCTTTTCTAAAGGTGAAATCAGTTACATTTGGGGGGACTCTTTTAAGAGCTATTCCACAAAAAAAAATGATGTTCATAATCACTTATCATTCAGTAAATGCAAATGAAAAACACCATGAGATACTACCTCACCTATGACTGTGTTTAAAAAGACAAACAACAAATGTTGGTGAGGGTAGGGAGCAAAGGAATCCGCTTACACTGTTGGTGGGAAGACAGACTGGCCCCGTCCTTAGGGAGCACAGTATGAAGGTCTCTCAAACTATTGAAAATAGATCTACCATATGATCCAGCAATTCCTCTCCTATGTGCCTGTCTGGAGAAGATGAAAACACTAATCTAATATTCACTCATTGTCACTGCAGCGCACTTCACGATAGCCAAGATAAGGAAACAATCTAAGTGTCCATCAATGGATAACTGGACAAAGAAGATGTGGTCTATATATTTCAGAATATTATGCAGCTATAATATTATGCAGCTATAAAAACAAAAGATGAAATCTTTTCATTTGTGACAATTTGTGAGTGGAATGTAAGAGGATTGTTTAGTGGATTAAGTTAGAAAGAGAAAGTCAAATACCAGATAACTTCACCCATGTAAAATACGAGTGAAAGAAAACAGACAGAACCTTGGCTTCTGACAACACTGACAATGGTGATACTGACGGGCACAGAGTAGAGTGGGGGATCGGATGGAGGGAGTAAGATGGACCCAGGAGGGCTGAGCATGTTGGTGGGTGTGATGTATAAACTTGTCAAGATATGAGGCTGTACACATGAGCCTTACACAGTGTTGTAACCCAATGTAACCACAATTTTAAAAAAACGTAAGCCTTACACCCAAAGTATCTAGAAAAAGAAAAATAAAGCCCAATGTCAGGAGAAGGAAGAAACAATAAAAATCAGAGCAAAAATAATACGATGAAGAAAGGTGCTGGGAAAACTGGACAGTCACATGTGAAAAAATGTGGAAGCACTTCACAAATTCACTGACTCAATTCCCATAACCTAATGACATGAATATAAGCCATAAATGTGAGACATACATGTAAGAGCTAAACACATAAAATAACATAGAAGAAAACATAGGTGATAAGCTCTTTAACACCTACCTTACTGAGGAGCAAAGACAACAGAAAAAATGGGGCTTCATCCAACTTCAAAGCTTGTGCATAAAGAAATCATTGTTAAAATATAAAGGTGGCCTGCTGAATGGGAGAAGATATTTGCAAATCACATCTCTGATAAGGGGTCAATATCCAAAATACATAAAAAAAAAAAACTCATACAATTCAACAACAAAAATTTCACAATCTGATTTTAAATATGGGCAGAAGGTCTCAATTAGCACAGTGGAAGTGTTGCTGGGAATCTAAACTGGTTCAGCCACTGTGGAAAACAGTAAAGAGTTTCCTAAAAAATTAAAACGGAACTAACAAATGATCCGGTAATTCGACTTCTGAGTATTTATCCAAAAAAATGACAACTCTGATGATAGGTTAATTATAAGATCTATGCACCCATGTTCATTGCAGGACTATTCAGATAACCAAGATATGGAAACAACCCAAGTGCCCAACAAGTGAGTGGATAAGGAAGATGCGGTGTGTGCACATAATGGAATACTACTTGGCTATAAAAAAGATGAAATGGCCCCATTTGCAATAACAAGGGTGAACCGTGAGGGCGTTAATGCTAAATGAAAGCAGTCAGAAGGAGAAAGACAAATATTGTATGATTTTACTCCTTTATGGAATAGAAAGGAAAAAATCAAAATGAAAACAAACTCTCACACTCTGGTGACGGAATGGTGGTTACCAGAGGGGAGAAGGGAGAGGAGACCCCTGAGTGGTGGATGCTGACGGGACCTTTGGTGGTGGGTGTGGTGTGGATAACAGCGGCTGAGGTGAAAACGTGTACCTCTGAAACTTACACAGTGCAGTGAACTAATGTGACCTCAATTAAAAAATAAATAATGAAAAAAAGAACAACGCTCCTCAAGCATCCTCTGGGAATTGTTAACTTCCCTTTTCTTCCCGGTGTAGCGATGGAATCTAGGACCCACACTCATGTCCCTCCAAGAGATCTCATCCCAGAGCCTTCCCTTCCTGCTGGCACACGGGAACAGGAGTTTTTCCTTGTTATCCTTTTGTTTCTTCCCTTCCTACCTTAAAATTCTAGGTAGCAGGAGCCGGATCTTTGGATACCCGGAACGGAAAGGAACCACCGCAGGTAAAGAGCTGCTCCAAATGATTCTTTTTTGAAAGTGGGGCAGGGCCAGGGGGACAGCATCCACGAGTATATCCTTCCACGTCCCCAGAATTGCAGCAGTTGCAATTCCTAAATGTGGAAGCTAAAGAGAAGCCCCAGAAAGCCACCTGCGCATATTTCCATTCTGACACCTGTCTCTGCGCCCCCGCACCCAGTTCTGCAAACCTGCCCGGTGCTGATAACGAGCCTATTCATTTGCCAGGTGAGATAGTTTCACTACAGGACTTTCAGGTGCTTCCCCTTTAGTTCTGGAAATTGCAGGGGCTGTGTGCAGGCGGCAATCGATGTGTGCTTATTAAATGAGCCAAAGCATTTCTGCACATTCTGGGAAATTACAGACATTTAAAATTTCACTGGAGAGAGAAGGCAAAGAGCCGACTTTCTGAGCGAGTGTTTGCTTGGACAGAGAAGGAACTGCTCGGAAGATTGTGCAGCCCATGACCCCCCAAAAGCCACAACCAGAAATTTCTATTTTGTCACCTCCTATAAAATGAATGGAAATGTATGCCGGGCTTTGTTGTTGTTATTTTGGCTTGCTTTAAGCAAACTTTTTTTCCCCTACTCAAGACTCATTCTTAAAATTCACTCTTAAAACCCCCATTATTTTTAGGGTCTTCTGATGCTTTTAAACCCAAAGTTATCAATTAGGTTTCGGGGGAAACAGCAGCATTTGCGCACGCTGGCTTTCCTTTCAGGAGGGTTAGGATTTTCCTGGTGGCAATTACCCCGAGCCCCTGGAGCGGGTGTAAACCAGACGGAGTTTAAATGAAGGCCATAGACCACGCGTGGGTGACCAGAGGCAGGGACGCTGGAAACTGAGCCTCGAGGGCTGCTCACCCTCTAGGGCCACCCGGAGGCCACAGGAGGCAGGGGACCCCGCTCCACTCCTGAGAGCTCCGGGTCAGCTGTGCTGAACCCGGCGCCTGCCTCGGTGCAAAGCTCAAGTCACCGCTCCTGTGATTTGCACAAAGCGCCGCTAGCCCTGCAGCAGCCCGGGGCACCAGCCGAGCGCCAGCCCGGCCTCGGCCTCGCGTGGCGTGGCCTGGGCACGGCCTCCATCTCTCAGAGCGCCTGCTGCCTGGGTCGGGGAAGGCGCCTGCACACCTCCTCCCGGGGCTGGCGGCGGCTTGAGGCCGTGTCCTCCGCTCCTGGCCTCACGTGGCTCGCCCCTCTGCTCCCACCTCGTCCCCAGCTCCATCCAGCGCAGCTGCTTCTCTGCTCCAATCCCCTGCCCCTCCTGCAACCCTGTGATGACACCAGGGTCCGCGCCCGCCCCTAGAACCTCCGTTTAATCACCCCTGCCAAGTCAGGAGGAGTAGGCACAGCCCTGGCCAGCGCCCGGCAGTCCTGGGGGGCTGGTCCGCGGTGATTACGCACCGGACACGCGGGAATCCAGGACCCCGAGGCCTGGGCCTGTGCAGCCGCCGGGAAGGAGCTGCCTGCAACCCCGAAAAGGAAGATTCCAGAGGCGCAGGTTCGGGAGGGGCATTATCAGGAGCTCACCTGAGGGCCTTTTACGCCGAAGGACCCCGAGAGCTGAGCGTGGACTGCGCAGGAAGCAGGTAGATGCAGGGGCGGGAGTCCAAGGGCCTGCTGGGCCTGCCTGCCGCTGCAGCTCTCCGTGCATTTAAAGCAGCTCTAGGTGGAACGAGGCCCTCGCGGTCCCCGGTGGAGGGAGCGCGGAGTCTGAGTTGGATTTAGCCAACCTGGGTACCTGGGCAGGGGGCGGGGAGGCCCGGGACCCCGGGCACTGGCGTGTCCAGGGAGCCACAAGCCCCTCTGGAGGAGGGAGGGACCTCGCTGTCCGCCCCCGCAGCAAGGGAGCTTGGAGCAGACTGGGCGCTGACTGGGGTGTGGGAGTTTGGAAGTCATCACTCACTTCCTATTAATTAGTTCATGATTAGTAACTTCCTCTTCATTCATAAAACCTCTGCTGACATCAAGAAACATGGAAACTTACAACTAATGATAGTACTGTAACAGGGTGGTCCCCAGGAAAGGGGGAGGGTCCAGGTTCCCTGCCCCACCCAAGGGAGGGTGGAGCTGAGCAGGGAGAGGAGAAGCTGCAGAGGAGACTGAGGAAGGAAGGAAGCAGGATGGAGCCAGAAGGAGACCTGGAGGAGGCGCATGGAGCCTAGAGACACGTGAAGAAACTGCGCTTGTCTTTTGGTCGTGGACTGGGTGACACAGATGTGGGTGAGACCCGTGGGGAGGTGACCATGGCAGCTTTTATCTTGATGTTGATTTTGCTCTTTTCCTTCCGGGCTTGTCTGGTTGTTTCTGACCCTTTTCTGTGGGTCCCCACTGGAAGGTGCTTTAGACTTGTGGCAGGCCTTGGGGCCTTGTTCTGGGCCGATCCCATATGGATGGAGTTTTACCCACGAGGGGACGGGTAACTCTGGATGCTTCATTTAGAAACTAGACTCTTTGCCTTACCTGTATTGTTTCCTAGTTGTATTAAAGTTCCTTCCCATTAAAGTCTCCTATGTTTTGTGTTGATGCGGCGGATGGCAGAACCCATGTAGAACAGGCAGGTTTGCGGGGTTTGGGCTGCCCCTCTCCCTGTCCTATAACAGATTTACTACTACTACCACCACCACTACTACCACCACCACTACTACCACCACGAGGTTGCAAACTACCTTTGTGCGTGTGGTGGGTGGGGCTGAGGAGGAAGCCTCCTGCTCCAGCTGCAGAGCCGCCATCCCCACCACGGGGCTCAGCACGGTTTCCCCAAGGGGCTGATGTCTGTGCAGTCACATCATCTCACCAAGACACCATCAGTAAGAAACTGGGAGTAACGGAAGATTTTTTGAGAAAGAAGATCTTTGAGAAAATGGAATAATGTTGATCGTGTGTAAATAAAGTGTTTGCCTTCATGCACCTCCCAAGCTGGTGGGCACTGGGAGGAAAAGACGGTGATAGAGATGAGAGAAATTTGGGAGAAAGAGGGGCACATACATGGGAGAAGTGGGGACAGTGAGTTTATGTAACTCTTTTAAAAAGTCGTACAATAAAGGGGGGCAGCGGGGAGAGGGCAGCACTGGCAGAAGGGAGGAGGGAGCAAAGGGGCTGTGTGTGTGTTTACAGATGGGAGAAGAAACACAGCCTTGTGGGCTGACGGGGGTGACTCAGGGCCAGAGAGCTTGATGGGGTGAGGGGGGGTTTCTGGAGCCTTCCCTGGTCCGCTGGTGCCCAGGTGGAGGGCGGAGTCTGTGTTGTCAGCTGAGCAGGCAGCCAGGTGGGGCAGGTGTGGTGGCGGGGGCTATGTGAACATGGGGCAGGGCTTGCAGGTTTCCTGCAGTTGCTCTCAGGTGGGGGAAACAGAAAACAAAGGCATCAATTGAGGGGGAGGATCAGGAATGTGGCATTGAGAGGTTTTTTTTTTGATCCATTTATTTATGCACGCAAGAGCTGGGGTGCAGGCCAGAGATGTGGGGTGTGTGTGTGAGAGGATTCACCAGAGACAGAGTGGGGAACAGAGCAGGCAGATTGACCAAGGTACACTGCTGAGGGGAGCAGCGGGCAAGTCAGGAGAGGTCTGCTGCGCCATGTGGGTTGCTCCCTGGCCGGCCGGGGATTGAACTCATGCTGCAGAGGCTGTAGATTGCCTCATAGTGAGGTGTTTAACCCCTTGCACCACCAGGGAGGCCCATTGACAGTTTAAGGCGTGTGAGGAGAAGGTGAAGGGAATGGATGAGAGAAATGTAAGAGCGTCATATCCGCACACATACGGGGTAATATGTACAGTATGTGAGTCTGTGCGTCTAGCGACAATACATCAGCATGAACATATGTAAACAAATATATCATATATAACATGTACTACAAAGTAATTATCAATAATATTAATATATACTATAATAGCACCATATATTATACCAGTTTATATATCATCTATGAAAATAGAGTCGTGATATTGTGATAAATAAAAAACATATATTCAGATGACCAAAATATATTTCTCAAATATATATATATTTCTCCATACCCAAGTTCTTTTATGCACATTTGGCCTTCATCCACAGTGGGGGGTTTTGGGAGACCTGGATCATGTCCTCTGCCAATTCTTTGAATAAGAATTTGGGATCCACAAGGAAAGCAGGGAGCCTGGTGAACGCTCACCACCTGCTTGGTGAATGTGTGATCTGGGGAGCAGAGCCCCTCTGAGAAGGTGGAGACGCTGTGTGCACCTCCCCCCTGCCTTGTCCCTTGCATCTGGCTGTTCCTGATTATAGACTCTTAGAATAAACCAGAGCTCTAGTGAATAAAAAGTTCCTCTGAGCTCCGTGAGCCTTTCTAACAAACGAATGCACCCGAAGAGGTCACCATTGGAGCCTCTTATTTACAGCCAGGGCGGCAGAAGCACCAGGGTCCATCTGGGCTTTTGACAGGTGTGTGAAGAGGGGCCAGTCAATTTTCATGCTTTTCGATGTCCCCGAGTTCTTCTTGCAAATGTGGAGGAAGTTATTAGTTTTTATGTTTCACGAATGGGATTTTAAACCCACAGGATCCCTTGGAAGCTTCTTAACAGCTTAGAAAATTGTGTTTCCAAGTGTTAAAGTGTGAGATATGAGAGTTTTTATAGATGTCATGCATTGTTTTTTGGCAATAAAATCACTTAGAGATGGAAACCTTTCCAGATTTCTGTTTTCAATATGTTCTCACCATAGCATAAGTTTTTGGCAGAAAGTGGTTACTTTCACCCTCACTGGTAAAGGTTTCCTCGAACCCCAAGATGCGGGTTGAGTTTGTTTCTTTGTGTTTTGAACCCCACTGAGCCTCCTTTGTGCCTCGACTGGTGGAGTGGAGATGGGCCCCTCTCTGCTTCTCCCCTCGCCTGCCTTCCTGATGAGACCTTGGCACCAGGGCTCCGCAGGCATCTCCATGAGGCACATGTCCATTTCCATGTGGTCTCGCTTGTTTAAAAAGCTGGATCACCTCCTTGCCAATTCTTTAAATAAGGATTGGGATCCGCAAGGGAAGAGCAGGGAGCCAAGTAAACCCTCACCACCTGGAGCTTCCCTGGGCCTTTGGGTGCCTCATGTGCCCCTGCACCTGCCAGTCTGGCTCCTGCAGCACGAGTTCAATCCCCGGCCAGGGAGATACCCACATGGCGCAGCAGACCTCTCCTGTCTCCCCGCTGCTCCCCTCAGCAGTGTATTTCAGTAGATCTGCCCGTTCTGCTCCCCACTCTGTCTCCGGTGAGTCCTCTCACACCCCTCCACCTCTGGCTTGTACCCAAGTTCTTTTATGCACAAATAAATAAAACTTAAAAAAACCAAATAAGCAAAAAACCAACTGGAGCTGCAATATTGCAGGTGGCTGTTGTGATGAAGATGGTCAAAATATCGGTGTTGATCAGCCCACCCTCTGGATAGACATGGCCTGATGAAGCATGGTTTTACTCTCCTCTCCAGCTACTCTGCGCCTCAGCATTCACCCAGATAAGCTGACAACTGATGTCCACACCCACACCGTGTGATCTTACGTTCAGACCACTATTTACATGAGGCCAGGGAGGTAGAAAGGGAGCACAGGGACGGGCGAGCCAACAGCTCTCAGTCCCAGCCATCCTGCATCTCCCCCAGGTGCTGGGGGAGGCGATGCTGTTTTCCCCTTGCTGGAGCCAAGGGGGGGGGGGGTCTTTCAGAGATTATATCAGTGTGGTTAGCCCCAGATTTGGGCAAGACCACATGGGCCTGGCCATGAACACACTCTCCAATCTGCTTTCCTGTTTGTTTCAAAATGCTGCTTAATGTTGGAACCACTGAGTGGTTCTGTTGGAGGTTAACAACCTGCACATGAGTGTTTACAACAGTTTTGTTCATTATTACCTAAACGTGGAAGCAACCAAGGTGTCCTTTAATGGATAAACAAATTCTGTTACCTCCATACAACAAAATGTTATCCAGCAGTAAAAAGAAGTGAGCTGTCAAGCCACATAAAGATGCAGGGGAGATTGGATGAGTCTGCTGAGTGAAAGGAGCCCATCTCAACAGGCTGCGTGCTATGGGGTTCCCCATATGTGACACTTTGCAACAGGCAAAGGTAGAGAAACAATGAAAATATCAGAGGGCACCCGGACCGGGGTTTGGGGGAGAAATGACCAAGAACACAAAGGAATTTGCAGGCATCGAAAATAACTTGTATCACATCATAATGCTGGACACCTGTTGTCACACACTTGTTCACACCTACAGACAGTACACCACCAAGAGTGAGCCCCTAAGGAAAGCACAAACTTTAGTTAATAACAGTGCATTGATTAATTGTAGCAAATGAGCCTCTCCAAAGCAAGATGTTAACAACAGGGCAGTGGGAACTGTGTGGGGTTGAGGAAGAGACGTATGGAAACTATTCTTTGCACTCTATGTTTCTGTAAACCTCAAACAGATCTTTAAAAGTGGTCTTTTTGAAAAAATTCCTTGGGGCCTCCCCAGTGGCACAGCGGTTGAGCACTGGGCTGCGAAGCTACCCACAGCCTCTGCAGCGCTGGTTTGATCCCCGGCTACTGGCGAGGGTCCCACATGGCGCGCAGACCTCTCCTGCCTCGCCCACTGCTCCCCTCAGTAATGTCCTCTGTCTGTCTGCCTGTTCTGTTCCCCGCTCTGGCTCTGGTGAATTCTCTCACCCTCCTGTGCTTCTGACTGTACCCAGTGCTTGTATAAATAAATAAATAAATAAATAAATAAATAAATAAATAAATAAATAAATAAATAAATCTTAAATAAAATAAAATTAAAAATTCCTTAATAACATGGACACAAAGTTCATGTCTTAAACAAGGAGGCTGAGTGGACTTGCCAGAACAAACCAGTGGCAAATTGCAAAACATTGGAGAGGATGTATGGAAGAAGAATGATTTTGGTTTTAGGGCAGCTAATGGTGAGAGTGTTTTTCCCCCTCACCCCTTAAAAATTTGAGAGAGCATAGACAATGTTGATAAAATGTATATTGGTGCAGCACTATGGAAAATAGTATAGAGGTTCTTCGAAACATTAAAAATAGAACTGCCATATGATCCATTAATCCCACATCTGGGTATTTATCCAAAGACTATTAAAACACTAATTTGAAAAGATGTATGCCCTCTATCATGTTCACTGCAGCACTATTTACAATGGCCAAGTTATGGAAACAACCTGAATGCCCAACAAAGGGTGAGTGAATAAAGAAGATATGGTCTATATAAATAGTGGAGTACTACGCAGTCATCAAAAGGATGAAATATTACCATTTGCAACAACATGGGTAGAGCTGGAAGGGATTACACTAAGTGAAATAAAATTGTGGTAGAAAGACAAATACTGGATGATTTAACTCATGTATGTGGAATATAAAGAAAAGCAAAAAAAAAAAAAACAAGTAAAACAAAAGCAAATTCTTGGATTCTGGGTAACAGAATGGTGGTTACCCGAGGAGAAAGGGGTGGTATGAAATAGGAAGGAGGGGTATACTGAATGGTGTTGGATGGTGACTGGACCTTGGGAGGTGGACATGGCATGTGGTGAATGCAATTACTCAGGTGAGAAACTGTACACCTGAAAACGATACAGTGTTGTCAACGAAGCTTACCTCAGTAGAACATACCTGAGTGGACTCACCTGTCTGCTGGGGCCCCTTCTTGCAACACATGGAAACACTGCCACCTGGTGGGAGAGGGCAGACTTCCATTAAGGTGGTGTAGAGCATATTCTGTGATGTATCTTTTTTAAGATGATCCAAGGCCACTTACATAATCTTCTGTGATACTGTTATGGAGCAGCCCCGATATAAAAAACGGGGTGCCTGACTGTGGGTCCTCACCCGCGCGCTTAAAAGGGACTTATTAATACTCCACTGCAGGCACACACAAAAGGTTAATAAAAGATTTATTTACAAGGGAAAAGGAAATAAGGAAAATGTACAACTCAGGGAGAAAATAGGGAAATAAAGTCTTTAATGCGTCCGACCCGATCCGACGACCTGGAAACCCAAAGGCACTCTCAGAGCTGGCTGGGCTGTGAGCTGGCGGAGAGCCAAAAAGGGACCCCCTCCCCAAAAGCCCACGTGTCTGGTTTTATACCAAACCTGGCTGCTTAACTCCACCCTCAGGTTCCAGCAACCTTCCCTTCGGTGGCGATGGGATTTGTCTCTCCCAATGTCCTGATGGCTTTGGCCTGGGGTGGGGGTGGAGTCCAAAAAGACTGCATGGAATTAGCTTTAGGACATCCTTTTCCCCCTAACAGTATCACTAACACTGGGGACGTGGACACATCCCTTTGTATAAGCGGGAAGGAAGGAACAGATGAATGACTGAGGTCCGTGGAGAGAAGAAGGAGCACTTGGCTGCCCAAGTGGTCGGGTACCTAACATTTGCCACGGCAGGAGAATCAACCTTGGGTGGCTGAGACAGCAGGGTCCACTGTGCTGTGGTGCTCATCCCGCCCCCAGCCATGCATTCTGAAACATGAACACACTGAACTTCCCTGCAGGCTCAAGATAGTGACCCATATCACCTCTAGGTGGCAAATGTAACAAAATAATGGTGCATCTTTATTTCATCCCCAAGTTCCTTTCCTATTACCACATAGGATCTCACAAAACGCCTCCAGCAACAAGACTGGGTCATAGGACTAAATCAGCCCCTTCCTACCTCTCCTCTGAAGAGCTGTCCTGGGATAGTTTAATAATCTTCTAAAGACAGAACCGTCCAGGGGATTGTAGAACTCTGCTCATAGACTCCATCCCTGCTGCTTGCTCTTGATCTTCTGGGGACAAGAGCTAGAGGCCTGCCATCACCCCCGCCCCTCAAGTCCTGCCTCAATGTGGGGAACAGGCATTGTCCTTTAATTTCTGTGTGAGTCCCCCACTCCTAACACTTTATTCTTTGCTTATTTTACTCAGTATAACCTCCAGGAAATCACTCCACAGTAGGGCAAAGAACCAGCCCTCCTTCACTGTCCATTTCCATTATGGACCTGTGCCCTAGTTTACCCAACCAGCCTCTAACTTACTCAAGGAACTCAAGATCCTTCTAGATGGACATTTGGGACATTAAAAAACAGCACCTCTAAGACTCGCCTGGAGCAGGTACCTCTGATGTATTTGCCAGCGTGTCTTTGGAAAGTTTCCTAGAAGAGGGGTCACTGAGTCTATGTGTCTGAAACAGTCTTTATTAAGGGCATGAAAACAAGCCAACTTGACCACTTACTTATAAGGCAATGACAAAGGTGTCCTACTATCTTATTTCCAGTGTTCGTGGCTGGCTGTTATCATTAGACATCATTAAAACAATTGAGTTTGAAATGATTTCAATGAAAAATATTCATGCTGGCCCACAGGTGGAAGAATTCTGGGGCTAGAGCACCCCCTGCTGGCACGACTAGTCCCTCAGATCCTGTAAAAAAGGAAAGTGTTTCCCACCCCCAGGATGTTACATTTCCTCCTATTTGGTGTCCACTGTGGGCTCACTCCTGGCTGGCCTCACATCACTTCCAAAGAGAGCCAGTAAGGATTCCCCGCCCCGGACATTCTGGAAAAGTTTTGATTCTATTTATGTGGGCATCATGGAGTCATGCCAGCCTGCCTGATATAAGTAATTAGGCACGTCATAAATTCCATGAGAATGCCGCCCCCCATCAGGAAGTTTGGGTCCCCTTATTTAGAGCCTTTGGTAGCAAATCTTTGCTTCAAATCCTGGAGGTTGATCACCTGCCAACACACCCTTCATGGTGAAGGTGAGCTGAAAGGAGGACTCAGCTGCCTGGGATATTTGATTTGCTGGGCTAATGAGTCTACCAGTATTTCAAAGGGCTTGTGAAGAGGAGGAGGGGGCACAGTGGAAGAAAACAGGAACTTCGACCTCTCAGAGCCTGTGGGTACCAGGGAGGGATCAGGTGATTGATTCATTCAAAAGCTTCCCTGTAGAATAAATGCATTTTACAGGTAACTCCCGGAACAAAACAGGTTCACTGAAACCAGATCACTGCTGGCTTCAGGAAAGATTAAAGGGATGGCTGAGCCTTTCTGAAGAAACAGGGTGCACATCAGCCGTGTAAATTTCACAGGAGGGGAGTACTGGTAAGAAAGGTCACCAGACAAATCCAGTTTGCAAAGTCAGTTCAGAGAAGAGAGACGTTTGGAAATCTGAATTGCTGCCCTAGCTCTAAAAAAAAAAAATCCTTAAATACTGGTTTTGGATTGGTGATAAATGTACAGAATTCCGAAGTCAAAGGCACATGACAAAGGTCTTCGCAGAGACTCCTCTCCCCCTGCCCCCTCCCCCAGGGAACCATTTAAATTAATTTCTTAATTTCCTCTTCCAGCATTGTTTAGGTCAATGAAAGCTATTCCAGACTGTCATGTGAGTCCCCCACCGGCCCTGGCTGAGTACCTGCCGCGGTTCTGAGAACGTGGGAGAGGAAATGGGAGGAGGCTGGGTGAACATAACACCCAGAGCCCAGGAAGCGTTCCCTTTAATCCAGGCTCCTTGCTCCCCAGGGGCAGCAGCATCAGGCCTGCTGCGCTGAGAGGGGCCTCTGGGAGGGTGAGCTACACCATCCATCGCTTCTGGCAAAGTCTGCCTTTGTCAGAAGCTGGAAAAGTTCCTGAAAGGAAGGAGTTGAATCTGGGGATGGTGGAAAACGTTGTTCAAAACCATATTTTAAAGCATTGAGATAAATCAATCCAGTCTTCCCATGCAACCTCCCATTCCAGAGCCCCCCTAGCCAATGGTCTGTGGTCAATGCAGACAGTTACTGACTAGCACAAAAAAGCACCTGTGAGTGCATTCCCAGCTTCCCAGTATGACCGAGGCAGGGGCAGCAGGACAGGGCTCTCTTCCCGCACCCCCCACCCCCCAGCATCCCTAGTGCTTGCATTTTTAACAAGTTTGTTCGTTTAACAAATTTGTCTGTTTAACAAGTTTTGTCTTCCTGTATTCTAAGGAAAAGAAAGAACATTCCTAAGAAGATAATATGGAAATTAAACCCCAGGGGCTAACAAGGCAGAGGTGGCCTCACCCTAGCCCGTCTCCCAGATCTCCAGAAGGATATGCCGACCCTTCCTATCTCCCCTTTGCAGACCTCACCATCCACCCCCCCTTTTTTTACTCCTTTGTATGCACACCCCTGCTCTCTCTCTGCCAGAGAGCAGGACAGTGGGCTTTCAGCTCCGAGCCTGCTGCCCGCCTCAGTTTGTCGACCAGTTGAACTACTTTCCTTCTCAAACACTCCTTTTATTGGCTGAAGGAAACTCAAGTCCGCATTTGGTATCTGAAAAGTAAGACACGGTAAAGAACAACCAGGCCAAGTTTCCTCAGGGTGTTAGGGGGAAAAGGCTGTCCCAAAGCTGATTCCATGCAGGCTTTGTGGACTCCACCCCCACCCCAGGCCAAAGCCAAAGACACTGGGAAAGACAAATCCCATCACCACCCAAGGGAAGGTGGCTGGGACCTGAGGGTGGGGTTCAGCAGCCAGGTTGGTATAAAGCCAGACTCATGGGCTTTGGGGGGGTCCCCCATCTTGACTCTCTGCCAGCTCGCAGCGTCCGGCCAGCTCAGAGAGTGCTTTTTGGGTTTTCAGGTCGGCGGATCAGGTAGGACGCATTAAAGACTTTATTTCCCTGTTTTCTCCCGGAGTTGTACATTTCCTCAATTCCTTTCCCCTTGTAAATAAACCTGTTATTAACCTTTTGTGTGTGCCTGCAGTGGAGTATTCATAAGTCCCTTTTAAGCGCGTGGGTGAGGACCCACAGCCAGGCAACCCGTTCAATATTGGGGCTGCCCCATAACAGACTCACATATGTAAAGAGTGCTGAGAGTAAACAATGTTTCAATGTGTACTTGCATTTTCTTCCTTCTGCCCCGGGTGCCCCTTTGGGGACCACTGCCCCACCGCCCTGGCCCTGGAGGTGCAGGGCTGGCTGGGAGAGTTCACCTTCTCAGACCTTCTTTCATGTCACGGGGAGGTTATAGGGGCGTTACAGGATGTTATGAGGGGATGGGTTGCCGATGAGCGTCGCGTGGCCCAGCACACTTTCCACACACTCTGTCCTGGGCCCAGGGATGCCCACCTGGGGCTGGCGCCCGGTCTAATTCCTCTGGGCTTTCCCTTCACTCTTCTGCCCCCACTGTTGCTGTCACCTTTTCTTGGGCCAGTTAAGCTTCTGTACATCCTCAGGGACACTTATGACCTACCCAGCCCCAGGCTGGGACTGGGCACCTACAGGTTCCTAGACACAAGGCCTTTTCCTAACAGGACGTGTACTGCCCTCCTCAAGCCTTCCCCCAGTGCCTGGCTAGAAGGTCTGGAGCCTCCCAGGAGTGGCTCCCTTAGGGCAATGGCTGCGGGGCTTTGCCACCATCTCCCCAGCCTCCTTTCAGTGTGGGGACCCTAGCAGATCCCACTGAGCACACACTTGGCACCTGCACACACACAGTCTCCTCCAACAGGAGGCAGGCTCAGCTCCCAGTCTGGAGCCAGGCTGTCGAGGTCCCTGGCTGGTCTGCGGCCTCCGTGGGGTGCCCTTGGGTTCGTCCTGGCCCTGTCTGCTCCACGGTCTCCTCACCTCTGGTGTGCAGGGCTATTTCCCCAGGATGTCTGGGAGAATCATGAGTTACTGTGGGTTACACGCTGCAGCAGTGCCTGGCAGCCCAGTGGCCCTAGGTCAGAGTTTGCTGCTGCAGTTTCTGAATTCTTCACAGAACTTACCCATACTAAGAGGATTAGAGATTTGATTTGAGGAAGATTGAGGTGATTGGGGAGAGAAGGGGAAGTTGGGAGTCCTCACGTCCCTGTAAGAGGAAGCCGAGAGCCTGCAATTCTTAAGAATAACATTGGAACCTCAGAAAGGAATGCAGGAGCAGGTGGAAGATTCCAGAAGTGCGCTCATTTTGTAAGAATCTGGTAGGTTAAGTTTGGGTCCAGGAAAGGAGATGAATACAGCCCTCTTGCTTCTTTTCTCCCTTATTTGGCCTTCTTTTCCCAGGACCCCCATAAGAGCTTCTCTGGGGGCCTCCCTGGTGGCACAAGGGGTTAAGGTGCAGCCTATGAAGCTGTCTGCAGCCACTGCAGCACGAGTTCGATCCCCGGCTGGTGAAGGAGCTACCCACATGGCACAGCAGACCTCTCCTGACTTGCCTGCTGCTCCCCTCAGCAGTGGATTTCAGTAGATCCACCTGTTCTGCTCTCCACTTTCTCTGGTGAGTCCTCTCACATCCCCACCTCTGGCCTACACCCCAGGTCTTGTATGCATAAATAAATAAATAAATATTTTTCTTTTTTAAAAGAGCTTCTTCGGGCATCTCATCACCATTTATCATGTTTCCAAGAGGAAAGCACGTTTCAAGTTCCCACCTTCCCACCTGTCAACTTATCCACCAGAAAAGAGGGGCTGGCCAGTCTTCACTCTGGTACATTCGTATCAAGCATGTGGTTAAGATGGAAAAATTAAGTCTGGTGCAGGGGCATGTCGAAGTCTCCACATTTATGCCATCGGGTCAAGGCTGGGATTTAATGTTCAGAGGGGCGGGGGCTTCAGACTTTGGAACAAGGTCATCATGACAGCAGGGGGCAAGGAGAGGACATTTAGTCTATGTGTTGAGGTAACACCGGCTCACAACGCAGTCTGTGTTCTGGGAGTGCAGCTTCATCCCTCCCCAGGGGTCTGGAGGAACAGGCCGCCCACACCCACACGCCAGGGACCCTCCATCACTGACCACCGGGCCCTCCTCCCCTCCCCTCCCTCATATCAGCACTGTAG
This sequence comes from Talpa europaea, assembly GCF_964194135.1. Lineage (NCBI taxonomy): Eukaryota > Metazoa > Chordata > Mammalia > Eulipotyphla > Talpidae > Talpa > Talpa europaea. Next base: position 141,211,718 of record NC_140070.1, read on the forward strand.
CCAGAGGCCCAGGCTTGTCCTGGCTTGGCTTTGGCTGTTCCTTTGCTCTGTTGCCTCGTACTCCACACACGAGTGAAATTGTTATAGGACAGGGAGAGGGGCAGCCCAAGCCCCGCAAACCTGCCTATTCTAAATGGGTTCTGCCATCCGCCGCATCAACACAAAACATAGGAGACTTTAATGAAAAGGAACTTTAATAAAACTAGGAAACAATACAGGTAAGGCAAAGAGTCTAGCTTCTAAATCAAGCACCCAAAGTTACCCGTCCCCTCGTGGGTAAAACTCCATCCAGATGGGATTGGCCCAGAACAAGGCCCCAAAGCCTGCACAAGTCTAAAGCATCTTCCAGTGGGGACCCACAGAAAAGGGTCACAAACAACCAAACAAGCCCGGAAGGAAAAGAGCAAAATCAACATCAAGATAAAAACAAGCCCGGAAGGAAAAGAGCAAAATCAACATCAAGATAAAAGCTGCCATGGTCACCTCTCCATGGGTCTCATCCACATCTGTGTCACCCAGTCCACGACCAAAAGACAAGCGCAGTTTCTTTACGTGTCTCTAGGCTCCATGCGCCTCCTCCAGGTCTCCTTCTGGCTCCATCCTGCTCCTTCCTCAGTCTCTTCTTCTGCTTCTCTTCTTCCTGCTCAGCTCCACCCTCCCTTGGGTGGGGCAGGGAAACTCCCCCTTTCCTGGGGACCACCCTGTTACAAAATCACCTGGAATGGGCCTCTCTTCAGGGGCGTCGCCCCTCAGTCCCATCCCAGTTGTCACAAATGGCGAGACCTTACCTTTCCCCGTAGCTGAGTGGTCTCCGCTGTGTGTGTAGCACGTCCGCTGAGTCCCCTCCCCTGGCCCTGGACTCCCTGGTTCTTTGCAGAACGTGGCTGTGGTGAGTTGTGCTGCGGTGAACACAGGCGTGGACAACCCTTCAGATTTGCGCTTTTACGTTCTTTGGCTAATACTTAGGAGTGAAATTCCTGACTCCGGTGGCGCGTCTATGTGTGACGTCTCCAGGACCCTGTTTTCCACGGGGGCCGCCTTCTCACTCACAGTGCACAGGGGGAGGGTTATTCTCTTGATTCCTGACCTTGGTTCGTTAACCTTCGATTATCTGAGCTCTTGCAGTTGCGAAGGGAAATGATCAGATTACTGGGAAGCTGTTGTGTTAACGTGGTTATTTAACCAGTCAGGTCAGGCAGGGAGGCGCACAGCAAATATTTGCCTGACCTGTGCTGGGGCCCCGGGCGAGGCAAGGGCAGTAGCAGCCCGGGGAGAAGTTCCAAGAGTCAGGGTGCTGTCAGAGGGACCCCAGCTCTGTCACTCTCCAGAGTCCCCACCAGGGCAGAGCAAGTGCCCTGGGATGGGCCTCGCTGGCGTGGAGCACACTCCCGGGACACAGGCCGCGTGGATGAGGACCAGACGGGCGGGCTACACTGCCCTGTCTAATACATGAATAGGGATTTGGGGGCTGAGTGTGAGCATCCTAAGGGGGAGAATTCAGGACAAGGTGGAGAGGGAGAATGGGCCCTGTCATGCTTAGAAGGTTTCACTGGGGAAAATCCAGGGGCCAGGAAGGGTCTAAAGCCCTAAAGAATCTTATGTATCTACTAACCCGCGTTCTGGCATTTTCCTCTCCCCTGTGGTTCTGATGCAACCAACTCCCACCCCCATTCCACTCGCCCTAAGTCTGGCTGTCCATCTGTCTCTCTCTTATATTTTACCTAGTCAGTTAGGGGCCAAACATAACTTCTCACTGAAAGGTCCATGCAGGAAGCCAGAATGCAGGAGCCAACAAGGAAGCCCACCTGGGGGGCAGGAATGCAGATACCTGCCTGGAGGACTCAGACAATGAGCATCCCCCCTCCCCCTAAGAGTCTCATCTCAGACAAAGAACCTCTACCTGCCCTACAAACTTTTTGTAGGAGCCCAACTACCCACCTGACCTCTCCTCACCTTATAAAACCCTGCTTCCCCCTAACAACGTGCGCGACTCCACTGACCCCCGCCTTGGGTCTGTGAGGTCCGCCCGGGGCGCAATAAACTTTCCCTCCCTTTGAGAAATGTAGCCTGGCTCTCCTTGTCTTTACCGCGCCGAACCTTTCACTCACCACTTTTTATTTGGCCGCAGACTCTGGATTTAGACTTTTGGTTTCTGTGAACACGTGAGGTCCTGAACTAAACACCAAACATAATTTTCTTTAAATTCAGAAGATAAATTTCATCTAAGTCATTGAGAACAGACGGAACAGACTGCTTTTCCTCTCTCTTTGTCCCCCGCCCCCACGGTCTCTCACATCCGCTGTCCCTTAGCCCCCGCATCTCAAGTCAGTGCCCCTCCACCGTCAGCCACGCGTCCACCCCCCCCTGGACAGTCTGTGCTTTACACGGCTGGCCCCAGTGAACTTTTAATTTCAAAAGCGAGTGCAGACAACTCATTGAGTCCTGACACGGCCAGTTACCGTCGGTGACTTTGGTGTGCTTGGGAGGCCAAGGAAAAGCCTTGGGCTGGCAGGGAGGGGAGGAGAGAGCCACAGGTAGACCCGGGGTGGGTGGGGTGGGCACAGGTGCCGGGAGTCCAGACACCAGCTGGGCAGGACCCCAAGCCTGTGGCCTCCCTCCACCTCCCCCTGGGGCTTCCGTGCCACTTACATGTCTCCAGGGAGAGCTGGGAGACCGAGATTTAGGCAACGATTGCTGTCCCCACTCCCCACCCCAGCGAACACTGATCTGCTTTCTGTCCGTATGGCTTTGGCTTGGAAACTGGGTCATAGAATGAAATCACACCGAAGGCAGGCTTCGGGCCTGGGCCCTTCCATGGCTCATATTCATGATGCCTCTGAGAGTCGCCCACCTGCTGCCTGTGTCCAGCTCCATTGTTCACTAGTGACCAGTCGCCATGGTGTATGCATGTACCACGGCTTGCTTATCCATCCGCCAGTTTGAGGACATTTAGGTCCTTATAATTTTTTTTTTTTTTTTTTTGGTGGGACCCTTGCTGGCGGCCGTGGAATGAACTGGCGCTGCAGAGGCTGTGGGCAGCCTCGCGGCCCAGCGCTCAACCGCTGCGCCACCAGGGGAGGCCCTAGGTCCTTATAATTTTGACACATTTATATACTTGTGTAACTTGCACTCTTCTTAGGATAGACACAGAGTTTCCATTTTAAATGCCATTGAGAAATAAATTCTAGATGAATGACTCAAACTTTTCTTAACCTATTTTGACTAACTTTTTGTTAGTTTGGTGAACTCTTCTCTGAATAATGTTCTTCCTGGGTCCAATAAAATGCATAGGATCTCCAAGGAAGCCAATTATATGGAAACCCAGTTATCAAATATTAAGAAGTAATAGTCATACATGTTTCACTTTATGAACATCAAATAAAATCCAGAGGTGAGTCAAATCACTGCTAAAATATCAAAGTAGTGATGGTTGTGACACTCTGAGATTATTCCCTTCTAGAAGGAGATATAAAAATATTTGTGGTTTTTACAAAGTCACAGTTATAATAATTACTGTTGTCACTTCCCCCTCCATTCATAATTGAAGGAAATGCCAGATTGCAATTTGAGGTTGGCATACAGAAGAACATGCTTTGCCCCAGGAACGTCCTGCATCCCCTCTGGGTGACCTTCGGGGCCTTCGGTGAGGTGATAGTGCCTCGCCCGATGACATCATCCAGATTACTTTGTCTGTGACCTTCAAAAAGATTGGACTTCTTTTTGCTGACTTTCCTATCCAGGGAGGTAGAATCGGGGTTCTTTGCTGACTCATGGCTCAGGATTTGGGCATCACCCACCAATTTCAGCAGACACATGATCCCTGCTCATCCCTGTGACTTCAGAAACTGCTCAGCTTACAGCCGGCGAATGGCCCTGCCTTCCATTCCCACGCAGGGAACTTCAACAAAACCCACAGTCCTCGGTAGATGGAACACCTGCCTCGTCCTGCCCGGGAGCACCGCACCTGAGCGTGGCAGTGAGCTCCTCCTGAAAGCAAAAGCAAGAGAAGAGGCAAGACGAGTCCAGTGGGGGGAGGAAACCACCACCTGTATTCTGTGAGCTCTGGGTTTCTGCTGAAACCTGACTCAATTTGCTTCTGGGAAAATTCAACTTCCTGGTTTGAAGACAGGTTATAAAACAGCTTTCAAGATTTGCGTGTATCAAATGCTTCTGCCCTCACCCAGTGTGATTTTTTTTCAGATGTAGCGATTATAAGCTCTCCCAAGACATAGCGCCTGGCCTGCCTTCAAACCATCAAGATTTATAAAGAGAGTAAATAAGTCCAAGAAGAATACAGATCTCAGCCAAATAGGGCTGCTTGCGAGTCTATCGCTTCACCCCTTCCTCACTTCTCCAGAAAACAGGCCTTCCTGCTCTTCTCACCTCCTGCCTGGATGCTCCTACACCTGCCAAGCTCCCGTGCACTCCTTCCCAAAGGTCCCACGACGGGAACACACTCCAGTCATGCTTCTCCCCAAAGGCCCCAGGTGGGCTACCGAGGGAACTGTCAGACTCTCTACTTGAAGAACTGGTTTCACACTTGGGTGCCTTTATTTTTAATGTGTGCAAAGCTCTTATTTCTCCAGTAGAGAAAGGATGCAAAGCACAAACACTCCATGGTGGCAGCTCATTGACCCAAGTTCACCTGACAGTGTGAGGTTGGAGCTGAGAGTCTTCTTCCCAAACGGGCAGAGCTGGGAATACTGGGGGACAGACAGGGAGGGGTCAGAGGGGGGAGGGGAATGGCGGAGCTCACGCTCCAGGGCCTTCCTCTGCATTAATATTCCTGGAGGCAGCACCAAGGCCGCTCATTCTCAGTCCTGCCCAGTCATTCTGCTGCTGAGTGGCTTAGCACTCCACACCCTTCTTTTTAAGTCCCCCATTTATGGATTTTGCTCACACAGACTCTGTTCGGTCCCACACAGCTTCCTTCCCGATAGTACAGGTGGGGAAACAAAGGCCTGGATGACATTTCATAGATGCCGAGAGCAAAGAGGGAGAAGGTAGGGCTGGGTCTGCCTTTAAATGCTGTTTAAAGAGACAGTCCTGTGTGTAAGGAAATGTCATGGGTGGCATCCGTGAAATTCAGACTGAAGCATGAAATGGAATTTATAAAAAAGCTTACAGATGTGGCCAGGAGGCTTCCAGAGGAGTGTCCTCTGCTCATGATGGGCGCCTCCCTTCCTTCCCTACCACTCCCCTTCTTTTCTAAGAGAAGCTGCCGCCTACATCTCAGCATCTCAGCAGAGAAGTCAGCCTGAATTTTAAAACTAAGGAAAAAAAAAAATGCCGCAGCTGCCCGCCCCCCCCCAACCCCACCCCCAGGAGAGGCAGGGTGGTGTGCGGTCCTGACAGTGCCCCAACCTCAGGCTCTTGGGGCGACTTGGACTCCAGGCAGAGGCCGAGTCTGCAGCCTGCAGGGGACTTGCGGAGAGCTGTGATGGGGGTGTCTCCCTGGGGACCAGGGGACCAAGGAGTGGGTGGGCTCCCTTCCAAATCTTCTCCCCCGTTGCTCTGGGGGAACTGGGATCAGATGTCCCTGCCGAAGGGCGGGGATCCCTGGTTAAGCATCCACATCGAGTGGCGATGGGAGTAGAGCAGTTTCTCACCCCTTTGGCATGAGGAAACTTCTGGGGTTCTGGGACAAATCAAATGAGAGGAAGGCCCAAGAGGAAGATATGGGCTTCCTTCTAATGAGGCCAATGAGTCCTTGAAAAGAGAAGGAAAATGAGGTGAATGCATTTCAATCCCGACACTGTGTTCACTGCCCACGAGCCAAGCTGCCAGCTCGCCTCCACCTGGGCATGAACTGCAGAACAACTTTGCTAATGAAAAAATACTGAGTTGACTTGTTGGATGGATGGCGGGGCCTCTGCTCCTGAAGAAATCACTTAGACTAGGCGAATAATCTTACAACATCCGGTGGGCGTAGGTGGTCAGTCAAGCCAATTCAGCCAAAGAAATCAGCCACGCACAGGAGCCACAATTGCAAGAGCGTCCTGTGTGCCAGGCTGTGCTCCAGTGGTGATGAGACACCAGTGAACAAGAGGCAAGCTCCCTGCACCCTGCGCTCTCTGTCCTGGGGGGAGCCAGACTAAAAGGATGGGGGGAGGGCAGCAGCTTGACATGGGCCCATCAGGGAAAGTGGCCTTGAGATGGTGACTACAGAACCCACAGCCAACAATGCTGTGACTTCTGCTGTTAGCAAGCGACCCAGGGGTCCCCAGGGGCCCCCAAGCAAACAGGGTGTGGCTCTAAAACAGGATTTTGCCATCTGTTGCCTATAGACAAAGGAAGTAGTCTCTTGGTGTGAAAGATACTTTATAGAATTAGTGTGTATAGAAAGAGGAGAAAAGATAGTTCCAATAAAACATCCCAAATCACCCATCCCCTCATGGGTAAATGCCAAGCCAAACAGCAATTGGCCCAAAATGGGGCTGCTGAAGGCAAAACCTCGCCATGTGCCTAGGGACCAGCAAGAAAGGTAAAACAGCTCTCAGAAGCTGGGCCAGCAGGAGAGCCCACATCTAGATAAGGGCTGCCGCTCTCAGCCTCCCCACGCGTCTCTCACCTGTCTCTTCTCCACGAGTCTCCTTCCAAGTCCCCTGGGTGTGAGGCAAAGCCAAGAAGCCAGAGACCCCAAGACCCCACCCGCCTTCCCTGTTGAGAGCTCCCCTGGGCCTCAGTTCCGCCCCTAGTTCCCAGCAGCCAGTTCAAGGCGGTTCCCTGTGAGTGGGCCGGGGCACACGGCACCTCCCCTAGCAACCTTCAAAACCTTTAAAAGAAACCTTTAAAAGAAACTCATTGAATTCAAGTATTCCCTCTGGATCTTGGTGCCTATCTTGTGCTTAGAACACCACCTGCTATTGCGGTACCTTCCACAGCAAATCACCAACAAAATGCACACTGAAAAGCCTGGCTCTGCACGTGGCACCTGTTCACAGTGTGAGGGAGGGAAGAGAAGGCCTTGGCCCTGTGCAGCCTCAGCTGGGACCCAGCAATCTGCTCTGCGCATGCCTGCACACGACCACAGAAGCCCTGCGAGAGGCTTGATTTGGGGTTATAGGTATTTGCAGATGCAAATGGGATAGCAGCTATATACACATGCAAATGCAGATTTCCCCCAGGGTTCTGGTCCTCACATGATGAGGATGACCAGCCTTCATGGATTCCTTGTGTTGACTTGCAGCATCACTGGTAGACCAGCCTGAGCCATGGGGGAGACAGGGCACAGGGGGTTCAGCCACCTCCCCAGTTGGCTGGCTGTTGAGAAGGAAGCCAGAATTATTCCCCCCCCCCCCAACACACACACCCCCTCCCTCCTGTCCTGTCCTGGTGCGGCCTGGAACCCCACCTGCTGCTTTTCCGACACCTTAAGAATGCCCGGTGCTGTATGACCTCCACATTACTTGGAGATTTTAAATTCCTGTGCCAAGAACAGACAGCTGGGTCTTCCAGGACACCTTCCTGTGGTTTTGAGGGCTGTGGTGCAGGGTTTGATGAGGGCACTGCTGCGCCTCCGCGCTGCTCCTCGCGGTGTGGGCCTGTGAACAAGCTAAAGAACAGGACTTCAAATCCTGGGGTCTCCCAGTAGACCCTGTTTTGAAGGAGAAAGAAAGAATCAACCAGGAAAGAAAAGCTTATTTAAAACTGAAAAGAATGTCGCAGTTGGCTGGCAGGGGGAGAGGGAATTAGGGCTGCAGCCTTCCTGGTGAGGCTGATGGAGGCTTAAGGGAAGCGATTTGATCCCCGAGAGGGAGGCAGGCAGGCAGCTCCCAAGACAGAGTCCCATCAAAGTGGAGTGATAATAGATAATGAGAGTTGCTTTTTGTTAGTCAAAGTAGTTATAGAAAGTCACTGTGAACACTGAAGTAGTGTACGCGGAATCACTGATTTTAGGAGAATACAGTGTTAGGGGCCTGGGGGAGGGGGTGTGGGTGGATGTTGGTCAAAGGAAACAGGGGTTCGTTTGTAAGGTGAATCATTTCTGGGGCTCTGATGTCCAGCGTGGTGATTAGAGTTAGCGATACTGTATCACTGCTAAGACACCGAGAACCGTAACTGAAAGAATGCAGGTGTTTAACACTATTTTGGCAATCATTTAACATTGCATTTGTCTCTCATTCATCATGTTGTCGTCACCTTAAAGTTAGGCAATGTTATTGCCAATTATAGCTTAATAAAGCTGGGGTGAAAGGGGTGCACAAAACCCTACTTCCTGGCTGTCGGGGGTAATTATGATGATTGTTACTTTGCATAAGGCCTGAAACGTCCTATCGTCATGGGAAAGAGTTCAGAAAATGACATATTAAAGAGTCGGTTTTCCACAACTCATTGTAATTGAGCCAGTTCAATTATGTATCACTTTACTGTCTTTTCCCCTGGACCCCTTCAAGCAGGATTCAGCTCCCTGCCATTCCCAGAAACCAACTTTAAACGAACAAGAATTGGGATCATGCCTGTGACATCCACACCTGCAGGAGAGTGTCAGAACTAATTCAGACTAGAGTGAAGACATGGACAGACAAGTCACTGTGCCGTGTCAGTTTCTTTTGTTTTTTAAAAGATTTTTTTATTTATGCATACAAGAACTGGGGTACAGGCTAGATGGGGGGGGGGTGAGAGGATTCACCAGAGAGAGAGTGGGGAGCAGAACAGGCAGACGGACTGAAGACACTGCTGAGGGGAGCAGCGGGCTAGGCAGGAGAGGTCTGCTGCGCCATGTGGGTTTCTCCCTGGAGGGCCGGGATCGAACCCATGCTGCGGAGGCTGCAGACAGCTTCACAGCACGGCGCTCAACCCGCTGCGCCACCGGGGAGGCCCGCCGTGTCAGTTTCTAATGGACACTACAGTGCTTGCAAGACAGACAGTTACAATAGATAAAAAATAGTTACATACAATAAAATTTAAATTACTTTTCCTGAAGTTTTCACACGTGGGGTTTTGCCCCAACAATACCATGCCAATTCCTAAGTAAATATAACGAAATAAAACCAAATATTTTTTCCCCTCAACGTGCAGCGTCATCAGTTTGCTGTTGAGATTTTTGTTAATACGTATGCTGTGTGGGCTTCTGGGCCTTTCTCTTTCTTCTCTTCCAGCCCTCCCTTCCCCTTCCCTCTGCCCCCAACCTCCCGTTCTCTCTCCCTCCTTCTGTTCCTCCTTTTCTTCCTTTCAATCAATTTTCTTGGTTCATTTGAAATGAGGGAGTGTTGATAACTGTAAACATAAGAACTCAGGCACTCTTTGCTTTTAACTTGAGCATTTTGTCTACATGAAGACACCTACTTCAGTCCTATTTTGCTGTTTCCAATGAGTTCTGGATTAAGACACTAGAAAATAGGCGTGATTGAGTTAGAATGAAGACATGGGCTCTGAAGGTGCACCTAATGGGTTCCTCTTTGAGGAAGACACTCACATGTTAAGAGGCAAACTTGACTGACTTTTTTTTTTGGCTCTGGGAGCCTTTTTCACTCAGTTCTTGATTTAGAGCTTTGTTCTGCTCTGATTAGTGACTTCCAAATAGGTGAGCTGTTAGGTCACAGATTACAGAACTCCAAGCTGAAGGAAGCAACCTAAACATCATCTGATCTAAGTCTTCATTCAAGATGGTGCCCCACGAAGTGGAAAGACTCCCCAAGCTCACAGAACTCAGGTGTTCACACAGGCATCTCCAGGAGGGTGCGACAAAGAGGCTCTCACCCCAGGATCCCCCACCCTCAGACTTACCTCCTACTGGTCCAGTGAGATTAGATTCAATCAAATATACAAGGGAAATCCAGATTTTAGTAAGATGTTGGGGTGTAAAAATCCTGAGTTGTGATTTTATTCTAAATGTATTGAATAGAAAACTAATATGCCATAAGCACTTGACTCCAAGTTTTAAAGAAATTCTCATTTCACACTAATATGAGAGGACTAATGTTCTCCTCTGTCCATAGCAGCAACATTCACCATAGTCAAGTCATGGAACCAGCTAAGCGTCCAACAACTGTTGACTGGATAAAGAAATTATGGAATATATATACTCAGCAGATGACTACTCAACTATTAAAAAAGATGAAATCATGCCTTTTATGACAAAATGGACTTATCTTGAGGTGACTTCCTCAGTGAAGAAATTGGGAAAGATAGCTACTGTATGGTTCTATTCACCTATAGAATATAAGTAACTAAAGAAAACAAACTGGCAGAACACAACAAGAATAGTTCTTAGATTCTGTAAAAAACATACAGGAGGAGGGGAGAGGGAAGGGACGCGGATAATGTCTAGGCACTGGCGCTTTGTTGGGTGGTAAGTGAGGTATGTGTGTGTAGAGGTATGATGTTGGATTTACCAGATTATTTAGCTGTATAAATGATTAGAAAATCAGTGATATTTGAGAGGCAAAAAACTCTTTGTGAAGAACAAAATTGCCTTTACAAAGGACAGTGATGACATTTCCATGTTATAGTGCACAGTTATGGATCTTCAACATAAACAGTGTGTTATCAAAGTTACTGATGAAGTCTCGCATGGGATACCAGCATGAACCTATCAGAAACTCTAGCATCGAGTGAGTTTTTTCCACGCTGCAGCAGGGGAGGAATCTTGTTTGGTTTATTTTTCGAACACTAGCTGATTCTGGATTGCAAAAATGGTCCTCAGAAAAAGTTTGTGGTATGTATGGAGGATAGGATGCAACCCAAACATGAATGATGAGTGATGATGGATGATGGATGCATGGGTGGGTGGATGGATGATGGATGGATGAATGGATGGATGGGTGGAGAGGTCTTCTCAACCAAAGAAAACAAACTGGCAAAACATAACAAGAATCGTTCTTAGATTCTGTAAAAAATATACAGGAGGAGGGGAAGAGAAGCAGATAATGTCAGGTGCTGGCATCACTCTCCAGGCTTGAGCAGGGATTTATATGCTCGCTCTAACATGATCTCATCTGCATAGTGAGAGATTTTTCGGTCTCTTCACACATGATCTGTGCTGTTCTCAAAACAAGCTGGATTTTGAACAAATGCTTCTTGGGATGATTGAAGGGATTTGAGGAAGAAAAGAAGCAGGAGGAGGAGAGAGGATGGAGCCAGGGAGGGGGTGGCTCCAATATTTTATTACAAGTCACTTGCCCAAAGCCCATTGGAAAGGCAGCCACCAGGGAGGGAAAAGATTTCATTCATTTCTGTGAATGAAATGGAAATATATTTTCCAGGTGACAATTTCTTGACCATATCAAATAGGGATACTCACTATTTTTGAGGTATATTGCAGACTTTTTCAGGAACCTGCAGTAACAGGTAAGATGATAAAAGCAAAGGATTAAAAAGCCTCAAAATTCAGCTTGTGCTCCTCCTGGCCACTTTGAACTTACCTAGCTTCTGGCAGGTAGTTTTTTTCCCAGAGTTTCCTGTAAGGAACGAAAGTTTAATCGTCTGGGCCATGAAAGCTGACCTTTGGACAGGTGTCCAGGGGCTAATATTTGATATCAATTTTCTGTGCTAGGGAAGAGTGAAGTCAATTCCTGTATCTCAGTAGTGGCAAAGAATAGGACCAACCATTACCTGAGGCAAACTAATAATGTTACTTGGTGATAGTGAACAAATATGGCTCCCCCCCTTACAAATTTTCTCTTTGAATGCTCAGAAGAAGCCCATGTAGTAAGTTTATCATCAACAGCCAGCAAGCAGCAGAACAGGATTTGACTTCTAGAGGCAAATCTCATCATCCCTCCATTATTCCAAAGAGCTTCTCCTCAGGACTCATCAGTAATCTGCAGGAGGTGTTTTAAGGGCACCCCCAAAACACCTTCCCTCATCCACTTTTCTGAGCTCCTGGGGAAATCAACTTGTTGTGTTAAGATATTTTCTAAAGAAGTCCCTGTACCCAGGGCCGGAGCGAGACTGGTCTTCCTCTTACCCGATGCTTTGACATTGGGAGCTGGTTAATTCTTTGTCTGGGGTGCTGATGGCCTTGTAGGTTTAACAGCCTTCCTGTCCTCTACCCACTAGATGCCAGTGTCCACTCCATTCACAACTAAAATAGGGACCCAGACACGCCAAATGTCCCAGTTTGGCCCAGTTGAAACCGACTGCTTGAACACAAGACCGCAGACAGATCCGCATCCTGGGTTCCAGCTTCTGGAGGGCTGGCGGGCGGAGACTGAAAACTTGTGACTTGAAAGAGTTCAATAAAACTCAACCTTCTAAAAAAGGGAGGGAGCAAATAGAGGAGCTGGGACAGCTTTGAAAAATAACCAGAAGCTAGGAAAAATCTTGATAGGTAAGAAATTAAATATATAAAATGCAACAACATATGGATGGAAAAGGTTTAAAATTGACTTTCTGTTCTAAGCTGAGTATTGTCTCCACCTCCAGCGGGATTGTTACTGCTGTTACTGGGGTCGGGAGTGAAGATAAAATGACCACGAGGCTTCCAGAAGTCCAGAAGCCAGATGGGTCTGAGGGTCACATAGCTTTGCACTCATGCACCGCCCTGGGGTTGACCATCTGAGCCCCACACACAGCTTCATCTTTTCCCTCCCTGGTGGTTGCCTTTCCAGAAGGCTTTTGGCAAGTGATTTATAATAAAATATTGGAGCCACCTCCTCCCTGGCTCCATCCTCTCTCCGCCTCCTTCTTCTCTTCTTCCTCAAATCCCTTCAATCATCCCAAGAAGCATTTGTTCAAAATCCAGCTTGTTTTGAAAACAGCACAAGATCATGTGCAAAGAGACAGAAAAATCTCTCACTACGCAGATGAGATCGTGTTAGGGCGAGCATGTAAGTCCCCGTTCAAGCCTGGAGAGTGACCGCAGATGCCTTGTGGTCACTCTGCTGAGACAACAGCTATCATGTGGGCTGAGTGGGGCACAATGCTGCCCCGTTCCCTGCGCTTTTATACTCAGGCCGTCAAGATGGGGCAGCTCTGTTCTCTGGGGTGAGGGAATAGTGAGGAGACTGTAATGTGGGTAACAAGTGCTGCCCGAGGGTGGTGCTTCACCCTCTGGCTTAGACTGGCAATGAGGATCGTCCTGTTACAATGCCCACTGCTCTAGGCGAGAAACGCACTCAAGGTCACACAGTTAATACCAGATGAAGTGGATTTAAATCAGGCGGTGTGGCCGGGGTTCCATCCACTTCCAGCAGCGCTGCTCCCGCTGGCTTCCAGCGCGCTGGGAGCTGTGTCTGTGCCTCAGAATCCACCGGCCGGTCAGCGGCTGTGCAGTCCCTGCCTCCAGCTCTGGCAGGGGTGGAAAGCACCTCACAAGGGACAGAACAATACACATGATGAAGCGTCTTTGGGGCCATTCGAAGGTCAGGAGAAAGGCGTGCGTGAAAGAAATTGGCGCATAGGGGACACTTGTGAGCGCTGAGTGTTACAGACAAGTCCAGGTTCCAGGACTTTTCTCAAATGAGCAAAGCCCTGCAGGAGAAAAGAGGATATCTCGATGAAAATGAGTCCATTTGTTCTGGAAACCAACCCAGCAAAAACAACAAATCTCCATGTTCTTTATTTTTAAGCCCTGAGGTTTCTTTGTGACTCCTGCCTTGTGCGCCCCAGCGTAGGCAAGTGAGCCCTGTACTTTCTAAGGCTACTAGAGCCTCTTACCTCTCATCCCAAAATTTGTCACCCCCACCCCCACCCTGTGTGACCCTCCTTGGAATTTAAATAGCTAATCAGGTGCCGGCTGAGCTAACAATGTGCAAATCGCCAAGTGACTTCACGGTGACCTTCAGCACTGTATTTCGTTGGCATTTCCTTCTGTGTCCCTTTATATGAACTAGCTTGGCCTTTGGTAATCATTAAAAGTATTTGCTGAAGTATTCACCAAAGTCGGTAGATGAGAATTTCTGTGACCAGCGTGTCTTGTGACATTAGCTTGTCCCCTAAAGTAGAAAACCAACTGAGAAAAGTACTTTGGCAAACCGGCACAGGTTGATACACGCGAGAAGACACAGGCTTTCACTCTATGCGTAATTATCCTATACTACGTTCTAGGCCGGGACCAACATCCTCCCTACCCCTTCCCCCCATTTTAGGGAACCACCATCCTAGTGGGGTGTGGGGGGTAACAGTAAATCAACTATGTTGTATAGTTCTGTAACAGGGTGGTCCCCAGATTGTAACAGGGTGGTCCCCAGGAAAGGGGGAGGTTCCCTGCCCCACCCAAGGGAGGGTGGAGCCGAGCAGGAAGAGGAGAAGCTGAAGAAGAGACTGAGGTAGGAAGCAGGATGGAGCCAGGAGACCTGGAGGAGGCACATGGAGCCTAGAGACACGTGAAGAAACTGCGCTTGTCTTTTGGTCGTGGACGGGGTGACACAGATGTGGGTGAGACCCGTGGGGAGGTGACCATGGCAGCTTTTATCTTGATGTTGATTTTGCTCTTTTCCTTCCGGGCTTGTCCAGTTGTTTGTGACCCTTTTCTTTGGGTCCCCACTGGAAGATGCTTTAGACTTGTGGCAGGCCTTGGGGCCTTGCTCTGGGCCAATCCCATTTGGATGGACTTTTACCCACGAGGGGACGGGTAACTTTGGGTGCTTCATTTAGAAACTAGACTCTTTGCCTTACCTGTATTGTTTCCTAGTTTTATTAAAGTTCCTTTTCATTAAAGTCTCCTATGTTTTGTGTTGATGCGGCGGATGGCAGAACCCATTTAGAATAGGCAGGTTTGCGGGGTTTTGGGCTGCCCCTCTCCCTGTCCTATAACAGTTCCTAATACAAAAATAAAACAAAAAGTGAAATCAAATAAGATGCAGAGAGAGACAAAAGCCACTGGGAAGTCTCCTTCCCTGAGTAGCTCAGCAGACCAGTGATCCCAAAGGAGGGTCACTTGGCTGTGGGGTGGGGACTAGACTGTAGGGCAAAGGAATAATGGGGAACCAATTTAGGAGGTGATGTTGCTAGAACCGGGCTAGAGGGATAAGGTTAGAGACTGGATATATTTTCAAAAGTGGGGTCATGAGGATTTGCTGGCACAGTGGCGGTGGGGCGTGAGACAGGAGCTAAGGCTTCTGTATATGTGCATATGAGCATGGTGTGAGCATGGTGTGAGCATGGTGTGAGCATGTCTAGAGAAAGGCTGATATATCTGGTTTATCGCTTGCTTTCTTATTTTTGCTCCAACCCTAAAGCTCTGTGAGGAAGGGCACTTCTTGGTCTTAGCTCCTGCTGTGTTACCCAGGGTCTAGCATGGTCTCTCTGAACAGTGGAAAAGTGTTTATTGCAAGTAATTGGGCTACAGAAAAAATTGTAAAGAGCTCTGCTATGTTCTTGTTCCCATATTTTCAGCATTGAGCTGAAATATTGTTTATTGTTAAATGATGTTTGTAATCAAAAAATCAAAGAGGTAGATGACATAAATCAAAGAACTATATGACATAAAAATTTAAAAAATTGCTTATTACGATTATCACTAAAAAGTGAAGGAGTTTACATGTCCAGGTGGAGGGTGTTATTTTGAGAGCCAACACCAGTGTGAGTAAATGAGTCCAAACAGTGTAAAGTAACAAATCCAACTCCAGTGGAATTAAATGGCCTCAGTGATACAGGACCAGTGGCCAGGACTGACTAGATCTTATTCCTGGTGTTTTTCTTTAAGGATACACCAAAGGCTACTTCTCAGCCAGTCACCAACTGTACCAAGTCGAAGTCATTAGTTGATCATCTCTTGGTTCAAGTCAAAAGATTTTTCTAATCTTCCTAGAACCAGGACAGTTCTCTTAAAACTTGTCAAAGTTAAGGTTTGTGGAATATTATTACCCATGTAAGTATGAACTTTTAATTTCCTGTGTGTGTGTGAGCAGCACATTGGAGACATGTTTTTAACAATAAATGTACAAATGGCATGCATCTCGGGGGTCTCTGGCACAGTAAATAAATCTAGAGTTCTTTGTTCGCTCATAGGAACACCATCCCTTCCATACACTCTGAAATCCAAAAAATTATGAAAACTAGCTGAGCAAAGCCAGATGGACCTGAACACATTTGGTGGTGACTTGAAAGGGGAACGTGGTTCTGCAGAAATATTCATGCCCTTGATCACGTGCGCAGCATTAGGTAACAGGCACAGTAGCCTCTCAGACATCTTTCTAAGAATTCTGTTTTCTGAAACACATCTGGCTTCAAGGGGTTTGCACAAGGGGTGGGAATCCTGCACGTGCTTGCTGCTTGGGACTGGATTGCTGGTTTCATCCTTTACTAAGGACCATGCTGTTTGCAGAACTGTTGACAAGAGCCTGGACATGGCAGCAAGCTAAGTGTCCGCTGATGGAGGACAGGATCAGTCTACGGATACCGCTGAGCCATCAGGAAAGGTGAAATGTTGCCATTTACAAGGACATGGAAGGAACTAGAGGGGATTATCCCAAATGAAGCGAGCCGGAAAAGTGAACATTGGAGGATTCTATATAAGTGGATGGATTGATAAAGCAAAATAATTCTAAACTAGTGTGGACACTGATAACCAAACTGAGGTTTCTGAGGTTAAGAGGGAGGGGGTGGGGGGCATAAGGGATAGCAGTGGGAAAAAATAGGAAAGACCATAGAGAGCTAACAGATAGAGACAGAAGAATACACAGGACAAAGAAGAGACGGGTTTAACAGTGTCTGGAACCTAGTAAATCACTCAGGGGGAAAAGAAAGTATGCAGACCATGGGAGGAGAGAAAGTCAAGAGACTGCTCCAGATCAGAGATGCACCCCTGATTCTAAACTGGGTCTTTTGGTTTAAAGGATGCTAAGAGAAAAAGGTGAATGGAGAGAGAGAGAGAGAGAGAGAGAGAGAGATATGGGGGGGTTGCTTGCCTTGTGGTTATAGCTGGAGGCTTTGCCGGGGTGCATCTGCGGGTCTAGCTCAGGTGTGTGAGCGCCGTGCTCTGAACACTCTGCTCTGTGGTGATGAAGCTTCTGGACTGTTCCTTCCAGAACAGGGCAATACCCTGAAGAGAGGTGAAAGGGAGTGGGTGATGCTGGGCTCCTTCAGCGGGGACGGTGGGACACAGGGACACCCTGGTGACTGGAGGCCCCTTCAGAAGTGAAAACGTGGCCTGCGGTTCCCCTTCTTGGAGGATGGCCGGCCTGGCTCCTGCACACTGAGGCAGGACACGGCATCTTCAGCTGTGCTGGCTGAGCTCAGTGCTTGACTCCTGGCATGAAATGGGAAATTGGTGTTTGGGTGCGTGTTTGGGGTGATTTAAATGGCTCAGGATCTTGAACTTGTTCCAGAAAATACCCAAGTGGCCAGTAGAACTAGGATTTTTTCTCTAAAATCCACAGGCCATGGGAAGGGCTGTCATTGGCCAGGCTACCAAGCCACCCAAACATGAGTGGGGAGAGCTGGGGGCGCAAACCCCGCCCAAGTCCCAGGAGGGAGTCGCACCAAGGACGTCTGGTCCGTGCCAGGAGGCCGGGCAGGCACTCCAAGGAGCGCAGGAGCTAAGTGGCCTCCCCAGCTTTGTACCGCCCTTCTGCACCTTCCCTGCAGCCCACCCAGGTCGGAATTAGGGTCCCGGTGGACAGCAGAGGCAGAATTCGGGAGAAAGAGAACTCGGGAGAAGAAGGAGCAGCGAAAAGAAGAATCCAGAGAACCTAAACCCGGCAGAGAAGGGGCGCAGCGGATCTCGCCTCCACGGACCCGCGCACCGCCGGGGCGCGCGGCTAAACCTTCCCGCCAGGGCGCAGCCGGGTCCTCTCGGAAGGGCGCAGAGCCCCTCCTGGCGCGCGCCCCTCGCCGGCCCCCCCTGCGCCCCAGGCAGCGCCGAGGAAGGGTCTCCGGTGCAAGACAGGGGTCTGCGGCGATGGCCGAGGCCGCGGGGCGGGAGGGGGACACCCCGGGGCCTCCAGAGGTCCCGGAGCTCGCGTCGGCGGAGAGACCCGACCTGGCGGGCGGGGAGGCGGCGCGCGCGGGGGGCGGCGAGGGCGCCGCGGAGGCGCCAGGGGCCGAGGGGGCGGGCGCAGCCGCGGCCGAGGCGGGGAGCGAGGGGGGGCGCGCGGGGCCCGACGGCGAGCAGGCGCCCGACGCCCGCGGGGACCCCGGGGCTGGGACTCCCGGCGCGAGCGCAGCGCAGGGCGAGGGGGAGGCCGAGGCGGGCGCCCCCCAGGACGCCGAGGGCCCCCAGGACGCCGAGGCCCCCCAGAACGCCGAGGTCCCCCGGGACGCTGAGGCCCCCCAGGACGCCGAGGGCCCCCGGGACGCCGAGGGCCCCCAGGACGCCGAGGGCCCCCAGGGAGGGGGGAGGGGGGAAGGCACAGAGCAGGGGGAGGAGGCGGGCCCCGCGGGCGAGACGCCCGGGGAAGCTCAGGGGGAACCCGGAGACTCCGCGGCCCCCGAGGCAGAGCGGGAGGCCGAGCGCGGGCCGGAGGAGGGCGGAGGGGGTGCGCCTGGGGTTCCGGGGGGCAGCATGGACGCCGAGGGGCCGCCGGGGGGCAGCATGGACGCCGAGGGGTCGGCGGGAGAGGCGCCCGGGGCCGAAGGCGCGCTCGGGGACCGAGAGGACCCCAGCTCTGCGCCCCAGACCGAGGCGGCGGAGAACGAGGGGCGCAGCCCCGGGGAGCTTTCCGGGGGGCCTCGGGGCGCGGCAGCGGGAGCCGAGGAGGAGCCGCAGGCGAGGCCGGCGGAGGGGCCGGGGGACGCGGCGCCCGGGGACCCGAGGGCGGGCGCAGGTGCCGACGCCGGCCAGGGCGAGCGGCGCGAGGAGGCGCGGGAGGCCGAGGACAGCGGGCAAGAGGGGGGCCCGGGGGGGCCGGGCGCGGAGGAGGCCACGGCCGGGGGCGAGGAGGAGCCCCCCAACGGCAGCCCCGAGGGGGAGACCGCTGCGCCGAGTGGGGATGCCGAGCCCGAGGCCGCGCTCAGCAACCACCTGGCGGAGCAGGGCCGCGCCCAGGCCGAGCGCACCGAGGAGGGCGCGCGGGTCAACGGCGGCCGCGAGGACCGAGAGGCGTCGGAGGAGCGGGTGCCCGGGCAGGAGCACGACATCACCCTCTTCGTGAAGGTAAATCTCCGTCCTCCAGCTCCTGGAGCAGCTGCTCCCATCCGGTGTCCTCGGGGCCCAGAGGGACGCTCGGGGACAGAGCTCCTCGCGCCCCTGGCACGGGCACTGCCGTCGGGGAGGGAGCCCGGCAGCCAGGGTGTCTGGGAGAAGAGCAAAGACGCATTGGGGGGAGGACTTGCGGGTTTGGAAGCAAAAAGGCTGGGGGGGGGTGGTAGTGGGGCGCCCTGGGAAGCTGCTGCAGGAACCGGGTGACTGGCAGATCCCCACCAGCAGTCCACTGTCCTTTGTCCTGAAAATCCTAACTGGCCTTTCTAGCCAGGAATGTATTAAAGAATTAAGCTTTTAACTTAAAAAACAAAAAGGTCACACGCCTATTGATTGCAAAGCAATTTCTGCCCAAGGAAGGTCTGAGGACAAGGAGGCTGGTGGTAACCTGAGCTGAGCGGGGCTCCTGACCTCAGAGGCTCAGCCTGGCCCAAAGTTTCCAGCTCCCAAATGGTTTTCCACTTGGGCAGACTCCGTAAGGTGTGTTTGGGAGGAAAGCGGAAGTTTAGTTAAATGCAATAGTATTTATTGAACATTTCCACACTTCTCGTGGAAGAATACAAGCTGCTCCCGACTTGGGCATTGTCGGCCTTTATGTCGTCTTTTTAACCTTATTCCACGTTGGAAGAGGGCAGTGATTTTTGTGAAAGATTTTGTAGAGTCATGACTGAGGAAGCATTGAGTTTAAACAGGCATTTCTACAAGTTATCAAAAATAAGGGACAAAGTTCAGGGGGTAGCTCGCTGGAGGAGTTTTCCTTTACAAAAAAAAAAAAAAAGTGAAGTGAACAATAATCAGGTTAAGAATGTGCATCGCGTGTTCAGCCATAATCCTTCTAGAACACTTTCAGGCTTAGAGAAGCCAGTTATGACTTACACCTCCTTAACTGAATGAAATGTAAGCAAATTCTGATTAGCAAAATTAGAAATGCCCCCAAAGTGATTAGCATCAGAATTTCAAGAGTTGTTTGGAGGACACAGGGGTAAGGGAGGAAGGGCCAGGGTGTTTTCCTTAGTGAAAAGGTGCTGTTGGAGCAATTTGTAAGACCCTGGGACATTTTAAGATTATGCTTTGGGACCCTGAGTGAGGGCATGACTCCTGGGAAGGTCACTGGGAGCAGGGAGTTTGCAGGGAAATTAGGAGAGGGGGAAGCTGCACCTAATGTATGTGTGTGTGTGTGTGTGTGTGTGTGTGTGTGTGTGTGTGTCCCAGATCTCCTTAGTTTAAGAAATTTCCTCTGGTCACAGGGTTACATGATTCCAGCCCATTCCAGCTGCTGTCACAGTTTGGAAATTCAGTGACAGCTTCCCAAAGTCGTCCTGCTTCTAGTTCACCTCTCTCCAATCCAGTCCCTTAGTAGCAGCGAGTAAGCTAGGAAAAAGGATCTGATCATTTTCTTTCTTAGTGTAAATTTCTTCTGTTGTTTATTGCAGAATTTTTGATATGTCTACACCATGCTCCTTGCCAGTCTATAAGGCCGTTTGTGATGTTATTCCCCTTTCCTTGACTTTGCCTGTTTGTCCCCACGCTTTATTACCCAGGGTTCTGCCAGGCAGGCTGTATCGAGCACTTATTTTTCCTTGTGCAACCTCATTCTTTCCTGCCTTGAAATTTTGTGTGAACGGTACCCTCTGCCTCAAGTGAGTTTCTCCCCTCTTGCCCCCTCTGCTGATCCCTGCCTGGGCATCTGCTGTGTGTCCAAGGTTCAGCGTGACCATCATCACCTCTGGGGAGCCTCTTCCAGCCACAGTCTGGACTGGTGTCTCTCTGTTGAAGCTCCATTTACACACTACTCTGTGTGTCCTTCCCCTCCCTTGATGATGAGGCTCATCATTGTATCCCTGATGTGGCGCACAGGACTGGAATGTGCTGAGGACCTGGATGCATGCCTGTCTGCATGAGGCAGTAGAGACTGGTGAGCAAGAGCATCAGTGGGTCCGGAATCACATCCTGGCTCTGCTGTTTTCTTGCTGTGTGACCTTGGGCAAGTCACTTAACCTTTCTGTGCCTGTATTGCTTATGCATAAATGGAAATAATAATAGTATCCACTGAGGTGGTTGTGGGGATTCAATAGTGAAATTCTATAATGCACTTAATACCTGATTTGGAATAAGCATAAGATAAATGTGATCTCTTATTGTTCTCTCTGCTCAGCTCCCATATGTTTTCATTGTTTTGAACAGAAATAATCCCCCCTCCCATTCCATCTCTGCCTTTTTTTTTTTTTTTCTTAAGAGCACATCCCTCTAGGTATCTAATTACCTCCATTCTCTGGGGATAAGAATGTTATGAAAAGCAAAAATAAGTTGTTTTCTCAGATTCTGCTTGGGAGTAGTCTGTGTAGCTAGAGAAGGGGACAACTTTTCCAGAATGTTCTACTCTGATAATTAGCTGAGTGCTCATTTGGTTACCCTTTTTGTTCTTTAAGGAGACAAACCTCTCCAAACAGATTGGTTACAAATACCAGAAAGTAATGACTTGCAACTCAGGAACATGTAGTAATAAAATCTGCTTCTAATCTTAGCCATTTGAGGGTTTATAGTCTTCCTCTTTGCAAGAATTGCTGTTTTATTAAGTTGTCATTTTGCTTTACTCTGTAAGAATGGATTTTTATATATTAAAGAGTCAGGGACATAGGAAAAGTACCCTTGAATTATTGTATGGTCAGTTAATTGTGGATCATGCTAATCTTTACATTCATTTTCTCAAAAAAGTGCTAATTGTTTGTCATCAAATTATAGGGTAACCTTATAATATATTTAGAAAGAATGTTCTTTTCTTTACTCATAACCAAAAGGGTAACAACCTAACAATAGAACAAAAAATAACAACAAATAGCAAACAAAATACTATCAACCAAGGGCAAAGTCAAGGGCTTGAGCCCTTGGGTTTAGGCACCAAAGAAGCTATTCTTCCAAGTTCTAAGGAACATGTATACTTTGAGGTTTGGTTAAGGGGGGTATCACAGCTGAGATACAATTTTCTTGGCAAATTTTGCATGGCATTAAAAAAAAACCCACCTCAATGGGGGCCTACTCCTGGGTCAGAATCTAAGAAATTCTTGAATTATGTTTAGGACACCAGGCAATGACTATTTACACACAGCTGCTGCGAGCTGGAAAACTTGATTTGCCACATTTGGATTCTCCAAAAAAAAATGGAACTGATGATAGAATAAAGTCACATCTCAAGATACCTTTGAATAAGCTTTGTCACCTGGAAATGTTGCCCAAAACTAAGGAGTGGATGAACGGTGCTGCGGTGCATTGTTCACAGACTTGGTGGGCTGGGGGCGCTGGGCGGGTCCAGGGCCGCAGCTGATCGCTCCTGGTCATAGGCTGTGGCTCTCCGCATTTCCCGGGAGAGAGCATGCCGAGACCTGCTCCGTGGGGCCTGTCTCGGAGGACCAGAGAGGGGGATGTTATTGTCATAACTATGGGAAGGCTGCATGTTCCGAAGAGAAATGAGCAAAAATGCACCGTGACTTGAATTCTCCCACCCAAAATGACATTTTTGCTCATTTGTTCTCTGAGTGTCTTACACAACTTGATTATAAAAGACCTGAATGAACATCAGCACAGGGGAGTCGGGGTAGAAACTGAGGTAGAACCCACTGTTTGCTCATCTCTTACTCGCATGTGCACGCACGCTCTGGGGAGAGCCACAGTACGGTGGCCTCTGTGTCCTCGCATGGCCAGGCAGTGGGCTGTGAGCAGTGGGCAGTGAGCCCTGGGGTGATTTTGGTGATGAGAGGGAGGTGGCCACAAGGATGGCTGGTTGATTCAAGGAGGCTCATTTAATGAGAAGTGGGCACAAGCCACCCACAGTCCCAGTTCAGTGTCCCCTGCCAAAGGACCAGAGTCATCCTCCATCCCTTTATGGTGATATGGTGGCAGCAGTTCCTGCCCGGTGCTGATGGGCGGGGCTCTCTGGGACAGTGAGCACGTGGCTGCACCTGCCGCGGCGCCTCCCTCACATTCGGTCCTTAAGCTTCCTGGGTTTCCCAAAGCCTGCTCTCCTCCAGGAGCTGACCATCTGCAAGACACATTCAGAAACACTGCTCTGGGGGCCGAAGCAGGAGAGTCACCCTTTTGTTTCTCACACACAGAAAAATAAAGCCTAGAATTCAAAGGGACGGGGCCGGAGCCTTACTTTAGGTCCAGATGGTTCGTGCTGCTTCAAGGTTAATGCATGAACTCAGCACACGTGGGTTTATCACCTGATGTGTGTCCAGTGCTGGGTGGGAGTATGTGGGCCCAGCCTCAAGCAAGACCACTGTCCTCGCAGAGCTGACCGTCTAGCCAAGGGTGGAGACCAGGGGGGATTAGATCAAAAAGCAGGGGCCAAGAGCTTTTCTCTCCATGTTCTCTCAGCCCCCAGCACAGGGCCTGGCACACAATTAGCACTGCCCTCCCCAATTAAAGCTAGCAGGTGACAGGAGAGAGGGAGGCTGGCAGGAGACCATAGGAGTATCCCCCAGGAGGACCTCCAGATGCAGCAGCAGTGATGACATTATTACTGATTTCTCTGTATTTTGGGAAATTAGAAAGTGGCATCCTCTGAAAATTCCTACACTAATTCTTTAAGATTTTCAAATAAAGGCTGGCTTTGCTCTAGCCATTCTCTGAGCTCCTGAGACACTGGGCAAAGAACAGTTTCCTCAGCAGTTGGGGAGGTATTTACATCTCCTGAACTCCACTTTCTCTGTCATTGATCATCTCTGGTCTTTTCCCCCCAGAGTGTTGGTTCATAAATGGACTTTGTATTATGGCAGAGTTGGGGGAGATATTTCCTCCACATTGTAGACAGTGTGTAAAAGACCTCAGCATGTGTTCTGCTAACCCATTCTCCTTCCAATAGGGAAGAGTCACCAAGTCCATCACTAACTGGAGGCCACCAAGCCAAAAAATGTTTTCTGCTGAGTTCTTTAGGGGAAGGGTGCTGACCCCTAGCTCAAACCCACTTTATATTTCATCTTCTTAGGCTACATATGTTGCAACTGGCACCAAATTTGGAGTTTTATTTATCAAGGAAGAAAGGAATTGCTATGGGATGAACACTCAGCATTGTCTGTCGTAGTCAGAAATATGTAAGGCTCTGAACATCTTATGTTTATTGTTATATATTTTCTTTTCTTTTTTTTTTTTTTTTTGCTGGTGAAGCCCACAATCTTGATACAGGTAAAGTTGAAATAAAACAGAGATTAAGCATTTTTTATACAGTTTGATATTCATGTGGCCCATGGGATTTTGACTTTTTTTTTTTTAAAGATAATGTACTAGGGTAATAAAAATTATAACTATAGAAAGATAAATTTCAATGAAAAGTATTTTTCCATTTCGGAGGC
The DNA here is from genome assembly GCF_964194135.1 of Talpa europaea. NCBI lineage: Eukaryota > Metazoa > Chordata > Mammalia > Eulipotyphla > Talpidae > Talpa > Talpa europaea. The sequence continues at coordinate 141,236,093 of NC_140070.1, forward strand.
CCAGTCTCTCAGTTCTTTTCCCTGGAAACTGCCTCTTAATATCTTTGCCAGAAGCATTTGGTGCATATTCAAGCAATATATAAAATATCTTCACTGTATTGGTCATCTTATTCTGTGTAACTAATTACCCTAAAACTTAGAATCTTAAAACAATAAATGTTTGTTTTAGTTTCTCTGTGTGAGGAGTTTGGAAGGAGCTTGGTTAGTAGTTGTGGCTCATGAGGCTGCAGTGAGGACATTGGTCAGGGTTGTGGTGTCATCTGAAGGATTAATAGGGACTGGAGGATCACTTTCAAGATGGCTGACGCATGTCTATTGGCAAGAGGTTCCAATTCTCACTGCTTGGGGCTCTTCCCATAGCATTGCTTTAGTATCTCACAACATGGCATCTGGCCCTCCCCAAAGCAGGGGTCCAAAAGAGAGGAAGCCAGAATGCCTTTTATGACCTAATCTCAGAAGTCATGTATTGTCATTTCTGTCTTAATTCACTAAAGCCAGCTCTGAAGGAGAACAGAACTAAACTCCACTTTTTAAAAGATGGAACTTGAGTTGATTATGTTGAATGAAATCAGCCCCAATGTGAAAGATATCAGATGGTTTTATTCATCTGTGCCATATAAATATAAAAAAGTCCAATTTCATGCAAACAATTGAAGAAATAAAAATTTGAACTCAGCCAAAATAAAAAAAAAATCCATGCATGGGTAGGATTTTGACCTTTATCAAATTTCCTCTTTAAGGAGATTCTACTAAATCATATTCCCTGACACTAGATGATCCCACATTTGTTTTCCCAGCTTTTCCCATGCAGTATATTATCAAATTTTTGAATCTTAGAGGTGAAAATGCAGTCCATGTAAATCCATTCACATCTCTTCTAGCATGGGTGAGACTGAGTATAAGTTTATATATTTAAAGACTGATAGTATCTGTTTTTCCGTGAACTGGCTACTTAAACTCTTTGTACATTTTTCGAATAACCTTTTGGCGTTATTCTTCCTGATTTTTATATTAAGGAAATGAGACAATTGTCTGTCATAGGGGCTGCATGTATTTTATGGGGCTCCTTTGACTATTTGCACTGGAGTAATTGTTCTTTTACTTTCAGCAATTTCTTGTAATCGATGGAGAGATACCAAAGAGGCTACTGGCACACTTAGAATCTCAACCTCTCTTACTGCAACCTTTAAACGCTCTGTTTCACTTTATATCTTAAAACTTCTTAGGTGTTTCAAATCTTGCCTTTCTCCCTCTCTTTTTAACAAGATTACATTTTATCAGGCACATGCCCTTTCAGAATTAAACTCTTCCATTGTAAGAATTCCTTTTCAAGACAAAATATGTAGAGAGCAGGATCATTTCCCATCCACACTGCTCCGCCTGAAAATGTAAGGTATATCCCTTTGATCTTCACATGCCACCTCTGAAATGCATTCAGTTCCCACAAAAGATTATGAAAAAATCATCCGTGATATCAAATGTTGTTTCTGAGCTTGTCTCCTAACCAGATGTTCTATTTATGCTCCTTTCTGAAACTGACCAAAATTGGCTGAAATTTCTAGAGAATGATGACAAATTCTATCTATCGAGATCCAGTGAACTGTGGAAACCTTCACTTACTGCTTTATATTTAATTAGTGAGAAGATGAACTGAAATACTCCCATGTCAAAGATTATGTAGAGAGATGGTTTTGAGGCTTCTGAGGGGGCAGTTCTGTGGAGGACAGATATGCTGATACACATCACTTCAGTCTGATCTTATTTGTGTATGTCTGAAACCACCAGATTAAAAATAGTCTCTAATTCTAGAACTTCACTAGGTTTCTGAATTCTGACCCCAGCTCAGAGTTCTCTTTCCTTCTTAGTTGTCCACATGAAAGTGGAATCTTTTGATGTGAAGCAAAAGCTGCTTTTTCATCTTCCAAATGACCAAGTGGTGTTTGGGCTCACGTGGTGATTCAAAGCAAATATTCACGGAGGACCTGCCAGATATCAGCCTTCTAACTTGGAGCTGGGGGTGCAACAGTGACAAAAAGTGACAAGCACTGCCCTGATTTACTGGAGCCTCCAGTCTAGAGAATGATCTAGGAGTTGAAGGGACAGGAGGGACAAACCAGATGGCAGGCTGGGCAGCTGCAGCCTCAGGGGAGATGTGGCTCCTAGAGCTCGACTGCCGTCTGAAAGGAGCAGTCTGCTCGGCAGTCCTCTCTCCTGGAACTGTGCTGTGCACGATGGCTATGTAGTGAAAGCACGTGCCATATTGGGGGAAGAATGGGTGGTCAGTTTTCAATGACATATTTTTAAAAAATCTTTTTAAAAAGAGATTTATTTATTTATGCATACAAGAGCTGGGGTACAGGCCAGAGATGAGGGGCAGGGGAGGATGAGAGGATCCATCAGCAACAGAGTGGGGAGCAGAACAGGCAGACTGACCGAAATACACTGTTGAGCAGCGGGCGAGGCAAGAAAGGTCTGCCTCGCCATGTGGGTTTCTCCCTGGCCGGCCGGGGATCAAACTCGTGCTGAAGAGGCTATGGATTGCTTAAGTGCGGTGCTAAACCCCTTGTGCCACCAGGGAGGCCCTTTAATGACATATTTTGAATGACATACATTTATAATCCTATACAATCTTGCCATCGAAGCCAGCGATGCCCCACGAGTCACACTGTATTTATAGAGTCTGGCTTTTGTCTGGGTTCAGTAATTAAACAATGATTGAAGTCCTGTGCATGTTATAAATCAGATTTGCCTTTCTGTTCTCTGATAGGGTTGATAGTGTGAAATAGAGTTGGAGATCAAAAGGGGGGTAACAAAGCTCACTCAGTGGTGTCAGCTGGTGGTGGTCTGGTCTGGGGAGTCCAAGGTTATTTCACACTCTTGGCTCGTGTCTTGGCACAGTGGCTGGTTGATGGGGCTCAGGTGAGTTGTCAGAGGGGGCACCTATGAGGAGTCCCCCCGGCATGGCAGCCTCAGGATGGTCAGTGAATTGGCCAGATGCTGCACAGCAGTGTCTCCTGTGTCCTGCTGGTCACCAAGTAGTCAGGAAGGTCAGGCTGGAGTCAAGGGAGGGGGATCAGACCCACACCCCATGGGAGGCAGATGGAAGAAACCTGTGGCCATCTCTGACCCATCACACCGTGGTACTGCAGGTGGTGCTCAGGAGCGCCAACCACCTATTTACAGACCTGGTTCTTTACCAGCCTGAGCTTACTCAGCAGTGCCTGAAAGCAGGGGTGGTCATTTTTCCTTATATTCACTGATGGGTGAAGCAACAGCTCTGCTGAACTTACTGTAGCCAATAAGGTAAGGGCCTGAGAGGAACAGAGCAAGGCCATTCTGAGCTGCTGTTTATGATGCAAAGAGCCATAACTGACTGTTTCAAATGGCAGTTTACAAAAAGGCCCCCTCCATGGCAGACGCATTAATACCTCTAAGTTTTCTTAAGCCCTGAATTCTCTGTTTGGAGAGCCAAATGACACAAAGAAACCACTGAGAGTGACCCAAACTTCATCCCATCTGACCAGGTATGGGGACAGACTCCAAGGCGTCCAGCCTGGAGTTAAACAAGGGGACCCACGCTGGGGAGAGAGGAATCTTTCCAGGCATCTTTGAACTCATCGCCTTCATAGCCTTGACACTGATGGCATCAAAAGTATTCATTCTCCTCATTTATGAAGAAGCCTTGGGTGCCTGGATCTCCAGACCAATAGCACCTCTATTCTATGTGGCCTTCAAAGCACATGGCAGCGGTGATGCACTGAATGTCTGAGACCTCGGTGTCTGCAGTGGCCTCGGTCCTAAAGTCCTACCTACCATTAGGGAACAGTGACCTCTTGTCCCCAAGGCTAGAAATATCCAGACATAAAGCCCAGACTGTCTCCTCTGCCTGCAGCTCGCCACCCTCTCCCACGAGGGACCCCGGGCTGGGCCTACCAGCCATTGTGCCAAGACAATACACGAAAGTGTGAAGTGGTCTTGGACCCTCCCCCCCCAATAGCCCACCACCAGCTGAACACATGGGATGACCTTTGTCAAGGTCACATGGTACAGAAGGATGCCCTAGTCAGGCCTTGTCCAAATTCCTGACCCACAAAATCATGTGATATCGTCAAAGGCCTGTTTGGCTGCTGAATATGGGGTGATTTGTTCCCTGTCCATAGGCAACTGAAACACAGAGCTCCTGGTGAGATCCCGGTGGGTGGAAAGCCAGGGCGGAGGGGAAAGTTGGGAGTGGCCCAGGGTAGTTCCAGGCTGGGTGCAGGTGGAAGGGGGCTGCGGTGACTTTGCCCCTTGGGTGGGTGCACTTCGCCCTCCCAGGGCCTGGAGAGGTTGCCTCACCTGCCATCACCCGGTGATTCACAAACACCAGCCACCGGGCACAGTAAATCAGGCTTCCAGAATAAGATGTTCCTTTATTGCAATAATTCCTTTCGAGAATTTTACAAGCAAATAAGCTTTTCATCTCCATGTAAAAGCTTCGGTTGGTGTCAGGCCATATTATTAAAAAAGGATTAGAAATAGCCGCCGAGCCTTTGAGGCACACTGCACATGTGCCGATACACAGCGAGTTCCCTCTGGGCCTCCGTGCGCGTCTCGGCCCTCTGTTCCTCCCTGGGACAAAGCGCGCTCACAGCTCGGCCTCTGGCCAGAGTTTCCAGCTGGGGCGGCCGGCTCAGTGATTACGCTCCGTGGGTCAAGGGTGGCCACCAGAGCCACCTCATAATGTGCCGATTGTTAGCGTGTTGGAGAGAGCAACACCCTATATCCTTGGGAACATAGTTAGGATTCGTGGCCTTTTTAAAAGGTTCAGATCTAAGTATCAGAGTTTGAGGGTCTGGAATCTAGTTCTTCGGCTCTGAGTGTGGCCACAGCTGCCATTGCGCTTCCAACCTGAGGACGTGGAGGAGCAGGTGTGGCGGGCCAGGGCCCTGTGGCCTGGGGCCAGGAGCCCAAAGCCACTTAGCCGCCCAGCTCTCCCCCACTGAGGACAGGTGGCCGCCCCTTGGGCCGGGGAGGCCAGCAAGTCCATCTAGAAAGACTAATTTTAAAGACTTTATTTATTTATTTATGCACACAAGAGCTGGGGTACAGGTCAGAGATGCGGAGGGTGAGAGGATCCACCAGAGACAGAGCGGGGAACAGAACAGGTGGACTAACCAAAATACACTGCTGAGGGGAGCAGCGGGCGACACAGGTGTTGTGCCCACGTCGAAACCTCAGCTAAGTTTGGTTCCACAACAGGAGAGGTCTGCTGCGCCATGGGGGTTTCTCCCTGGCCAGGCGGGGATCGAACTTGTGCTGCAGAGGCTGTGGATTGCTTCATAGTGTGGTGCTTAACCCCTTGTGCCACCAGGGAGGCCCAAGACTTATTTTAAAAAACACACGCAATTGTATGGGGAATATAAAAATAAAATTTATTAATAAAAAAAATAAAAAAAAATGGAAAAAAAAAAACCCACACACACTGTTTTCTAAAGTAGGCGTCGCTATACTTCGGGTGTATTTCCCCTTCATGGGCTTAGGGGAAGGGCGCGGTGTAGAGTTTGCGGCACAGGGTACGCCAGCCAGCACCACGGGCCAAGATGTGCCAGTGAGACCGGGCAGGTAAAGGAACAATGTCTGCAGAAACGCCCCACGGGCTGCAAACTGGAGGAGTCGCTTCTGACGCAGCCTGCAGGGCTGGCTTCAGGCTCCGGGCTTTGTTGGTTGCTGGCTGTTTGGCTGCTCCACTGGAGGGCGGAAGAGAGGAGGTGAGGAGGACAGGGCCACGTGGCACTGCCCGGCCTGGTCGCCTTCCCTGCAGAAAAGTTAAGAGCAGAGAGGGCTTCCAGATGTCTGCACCGGGCAGGAGCGGTGCTGGAATCCAGCGGTGCTGCAATCACTGGCCTCACGCCCGCTGCGGCCTGCACAGCCCCTCCTGTGGACGCTGGCCGGCTATCAGTGGTCACAAGAGTCCAGCAGCGTGTCTGCTTCTTGCTCGCCTCCCAAGCACAGCAGGATCTGCCCTCCAGCCTCATGTCTCATGTCTGCACATTATTGGGGAAGACCAGCCAAGGTGCCTATTTTGTTGGGAGAAACTGCAGCGCAATAAGACGTGGCCAGGGCACTGGAAAGGCCTGGGTGGAGGGAGAAAGACCCTGGGGCCTGAGTGCACAGCCTGTCTCAGGCTGGGGAGGTCATGTGGTTACTTACCCCGTCTCCCAGGGAGACTCACAAAGAGGAATTCCAGAATTTGAGCAGGGGTATCAAATTCCCATGGCTGCAATGTCAGAATCTCCCCAAAGCAAGCAGCTTTTCTGCATTCCTTGCCCCTTGCAGAAGCTGTAAAATCGGCTAAGCACTCAGTCCACGCGAGCCTGGAGCTCCCTGTCACGTTGCTGTTGGTTCCCCGCCTGTCGTCTCCGTCACCATCTCTGAGGTTAGAGTCCTCTCGGGCTGCCTTCCATTTCATGGCAGCCGCCTCCTCCAATGTTGCGGTTCGTTGGGCGTTTCTATAGAGTTTGTTCCTTGAGCTCTTGGCAAAGAAAATAATCTCTTGTATCATTGTTTCCCTGGGAAAACCGGTCAATACGTCAGTTCAACTCACATCATCTTTCCCGGGGATGGAGGCCGTTTGGTAAGAATGTCCTTCCCTAAAAGGTATCCGTCAGTGATATTTTTTCTCCCCCCTACGTAGGGGTCTTCTACTTTTTATGGCGCTGGCGATTTTTCCTGGCCCACCAGACGTTGTGCATTTTACTTTGTTGGTTTGCTGGAATTTTTGCAAACTTTCTACATTTGAGTGCTTTTCTGGAACACAGTTACTTAGAAACAGTATTAGAATCCTCTTCCCACTATCTCATACACCTGCGCGCCTCCTGCCCTCCCTCCCAGCCTCCCTTGGTTTGTGGATGATCTTATTAATGATCGCTAGTTTTAGTAAGTATTTTGCTTTGTCAGCTCGCCTGCTGGGTCCCGCGTCTTTGTCCTTCTGACTTGCTTCGCGGCACATCACCGCCTCCAACTCCCTCCATTTTGCTGCAAATGACAACATTTCATCTTTCTTTATGGCTGAGTGTGTATGTCTACTTTAGAAAACAGTGTGTGTTTTTTAAAATAAGTCTTGGGTCTCCCTGGTGGCACAAGGGGTTAAGCACCGCACTATGAAGCAATCCACAGCCTCTGCAGCACGAGTTCGATCCCCAGCTGGCCTGGCCAGGGAGCAACCCCCATGGCGCAGCAGACCTCTCCTGTGTCGCCCGCGGCTCCCCTCAGCAGTTTAAGTAACAAACTTAACAATCTGTAGTCGAGGTCCTCCGATGAAAAGCCCATGCCATACCCTATTCTGGGCAATAAGGTGAAGTAGCTGTTGAGATTTGGAGAGCATGACTTACTAAGTTCTTGCTTCTGATACCAATAAATGGAAAGAGTGAAAAATACCCTGGAGTGGTGTAACTTGTTCAGAGAATAATGTGTGAAGTGAGTGTGTGACTCTTTCTCCAACACCGTCCGCAGAATGGGCATATCGGGGTTTTTTCCCCACCATGGGAACCCCAGAGCAGGTCAGGAAGAGAGTAAAGCACCAGAAACCCCAGAACCAGCTCTTCCTGGGGTGGCTTCTCTTGGGGGGGCCTCTCCTCTAGTCCCATTGCTGCTGGTCCCTCAACCTTGAAGACGTGTCAGTACCTCTGGGGTCTGAATTCCTTCTGTCCCGTGCGGCCGGTGCTCACGGTCCATGTGTTGGGGGGCTGACAATAGTTTGGGTGTTGGTTAATGTGTTGGGGGCTGATGGTCCATGGCTTGGGGCTCATTGACCGACCCCATTGGTTCTCGTATTCATTCACTGCTTCGGCAAGCTGGTGAAGTCCCCCAAGGTGCATACAGGAAGCTCTCCTTTTTTCTCTCCCAGTTCTGTTTCTAAGTGTGAGGTTTTGCGTTGACCGGCTCGGGGGAGCCGAGTTTTGTGCTGTTTTCCCCTTGTGCTTTATTTTGTCGAGTAGACCTTTGATGAACAGACTCGCGGATGCTGCAAAACCAGCCCCTCTGTCCCCCTTCTCCTGCCATTTTCGGGGCCGGGTGTCTTTATGACCAGGGTCCTGCAGGCCGTCCAGTCTGTGGATTGGAACAGAAATGGGGTCGGGGAAGCAGAGTGGGTCTGGTTTACATGGAGCCTGAGGGTGGACTGGACAAGCTACACATGTTGTCCCCAGTCTCCTGGACACTCTGATTTTCCCATCTGTGTGGTTGTCATTATTTTGGCGACAAGTGAGACTCTCGTAGAGGCATGAAAATAACGCACCTGTTTTTATTCCAGCAGCATCTTTCTTCCAATAATTCAGGGCATGTGCATCACTTGCCTTCCGTTCGTCACTGTGGGAGGCGGGTGGGGCAGCCCCTGGAGGGTCAGCGAGAGGGGCTCTCGCGCTCTCTCCTCCCTCATCTGAAGGCCACACACTCTTCTCCAAAGCCCATGCCCCTGTTGTTTCTCCAGGTGAACCTGGGACTGGGGGCAAGTAGGGGAGGACCGAGAGAAAGGTCTAGATCTTTGGTCTCGGTCAGGCACACTCTTAGGAAGAAGCTGGTCCTGACGTCCAAGCGCCTCCCCCCAAGCCCGCGGGGAGGGGCTGGCTCACCGCTCCCTGGAGCTGGCGGCCTTGCTGCAGAGCTCTGCTCTTCCTCTGGGGGTTGGAAGGGGGTGCAGAATGAACCCAGAGACTTCTTCCAAGGTCTCCGTGTTTCCAAGCCTGCCCCTTGCACCCTGTCATCCCTTCTGGGTGTGATTTTTCTATTGCCCTTTTCTCCCAATTTTAATTTCTAGTCTGTTTTCTCATACGGAGGCGCTGCTATGGAGCTTTCTCACATGGCGCATGAGGAACCTGAAATTCTATTATGAGCTCATCCATGACAGGGCTCAAAGAGACAGTGGGGCTTTCTCTGTGGGGTGGGGGTGCCTGGGGGTTGTTTCAGGAATTCACCTTCCTAGGTGGGCAAACACTTCCGACGCCCCCTTTGTGCTGTCTTTGTTGGCTGGGACATTGCCTTGGATACTCTATCATTTTTGACTCACCCTCAGCACGGTATGAAATGAGACCCCTTGGCCTACAACCCCCATCGTAGGAATCCCCTTTTAGGGATTATCCTAATTCTAGTTCCCCGGATGTGTACGGGATATTTCCACTTCTTACTCCTACAAGAAACCATCTATCATTTTCCAAGTCGATTTCCTACCTGTGGCTCATGAAGCTTGTTTGGGGGTTCCACCTGCTGGGGGACAGAGGGGTCCTCTGGTCCTTCCCACAGCTGATGGTGCATGAGGGCTGAGCATTGCCCGGCTGTCCAGGGGAATAGCCTCGACCTCTGGTGATAGGCAGCTCCCCCGGGCCACAGCCGATGACCTTGGCCTGTCCTTTTGATCCTGAAACAGAGAACACTTTCCTTTCAGTTAATGACCATCAGGCGCTTCGCGTAGAACACTGTCTAGTCCCTCTGTACACAAAGCAACATTTAGTCGCCTCGCCGCTGACTTCCCATTTTCCAAGTTTCCCTTAGTTTTGCTCCTTAACGTGAAACTGACAGACGGCCATTCCTCACGGGTCTGGACGACTCAATATTGCTTGGATTTGGGATAATAAGCAAATATTTCTAGGAAATCCCAGCCACATGCCGGGCTCCATGACACAGAGGAGGGGACACATTGCCCGGACAGGAAATGGCCACAGCCACAGGGTGATTTGCAACCGGTAGGGACGTGGGTTTTTTGGTCACTTCCTGTGAAAGCCCTTCTGAAACCAAGACCTTAGACGGGTGTGTTGGTTTGTGGACAACTATGAAGCTGGTCTCAGCCTCGCTATCTCTTTTGGACAAGCAGGCCAGGGTTAGGAAATCATGAAACAATCACGGGGCCCCTCTGTTTCTTTTCCCAGGGTGAGGGTGGGGACGGAGTGCCAGTATTTGCCAAAAAAAGCAAGTGGCACCGAAAAGACTTCCTTATTATAAAGCCAGGGTGCTAGGCTTGGCCTTGGCAGGGTTTGTCTGGAGAGTGAGTGGCTGATCCCCTTTGGCCTCAGGCCAGAGACCTTCCCTGTTGCCTGGGTCAAGCTAGGCCGTGGAATGTAGTCATGGCTACGCACCATGGGAAGTGGGTGAAGGTAAAGATTTTAGATAATTCTGTAATGCCTGCAGTCTCTCCAAATCTGTTTGTTTCATTTGCTAACTTCCATCACGCGCTACTGCCTGTCTCTGCTCACTGACAAAGAACTTTCAAGTTCAGTAAATGACTTCTCCATGTCTTGGGAACCCCCAAACTTGTAAGGACTCAGGGACTAGAGGGAATGCAAAATAAAGTCATTATCCTCTGAAGCATAGTTCTGATAATGTTCTAGGATTTTTCCTAAACTCTACACTTTATAAAATTTTGACTCTGGTCTTCTTGCTTGGAAGCCTGTGGCCAAGTCCGTGGATCCAGCACCCGACTGTGTCCTTGGATTCTTTTGTCTCCTTTCACCGAAGCAACATGACCAGCCGGTTGAACACAAAGCTCGTGAAACCCGAGGCACCAGTGAAGCACCCGGCTGCCTCTTCTCTCAGTGACCAGGAAAAAAAGGAGCATCAGGGAAAAGGAGCAAGTCCATGGAGCTTAGGGCCCTTCAGGAGGTAGACAGAGGATAAAGCTTATTGCATTTGTATTTAAATAAGAAATGAACCCCAGGTGGGCACAAGAAGTTCTGTGGCTTTGGCAAGAGCCTTTGGGACCTGCTCCATCCTCTATCAAGGAAGCGGCTTCAGGAGAAATCCGTCCCCTCTTGGGCTAGATCTGGCTGCTTCTACCTGTCCCAGAAGGTACAGCAGACATTTTCGGTGAAAATTTCCATGAGATCTGTTACAAGCTTTAGAAAATCAAGTTGACTTTGTTGCTATTAATGACCTCGGTTGCTATGTTTCAGGCCACCAGGTGATTGCACTTTAGATTTTGGGTTTCTTTCCTCCGTATCACGACCAGTGGTAGTAACGGACAGGGCTTCTCAGTGAAGTCTCAAACCCTTTGGAATGAGACCTGATGGGGGTACCTTTACAAAGGGAAATATGCTAAGACAGGACAAGGGGCTTTGCCACTTCATCAGACTCCTGGAGGAAGGGGTCACCTGGTCCATTGAGATGGACCCTTTTCCTGTTATGTTGTAGGAGATGGACAGAGTGAGCTTGCAGGAAGGTTAGGGGTGTGCGGCTGGTACCCTCTCCTAGGTTGGCTCTGGGAAGACAGGAATAACCAACCCCCCTTAACAGACTGGTTATTTTCTAGACAATTCTGAGATTCAGGCATTCATGGCAGGCAGGTGTGGGCATTTATAAACAGGAGGATTTTGGATCTCACGCAAAGCAAACCCCACAGCTGAGCCCCGCCTTCTAAGTGCCTGAGTTCCGCCATCTTTCGATATTAAAAGGAAAGCATCTCCATTGATGTTAGACCCTATTTCAAAAGAATTCCCCCGATAACCCTGAAACATTTCTAATTAACTGCCTCGTTTAAGTCTGAACAGAAAAATATAGAATTACCAGCCTTTCTTCCCCACTTGACCCCCAGGATTAAAAGGGGTTCATTAAAAGCTAACGGAATGTCTTGGAGGCAATAGTCCTCTCTGTAAATAGCTAGATCCAGGCCTTTGGCCTTAACACTCACAAACATCACAAAGAAAAAGAAAGTGAAAATTGGTATCTTTTTAACTTTACAAGAAACTATGTGTTTCTAGAGAATTTTACAAAAGCGCTAGAGAAAATTGAGAAAATGAACTCTGAACCCCACAAGAGGTCATTAGAATTTCCCCTTCACAGTCCGCTCTGCTCAGCATGGGGGGCCCTGCTCTGCCTCCCCCCACAACCCCTCTCGCGTCTCCCCATCAACCTTCAGCGAGAGTCTGGAAACGATTTAAAGATCTTCAATTATTTTTTTGCTAATTGAGCAAAGTAGGCACAGTTCAGCGGCTGGTCTCAAATCAAGATGTATTTTTAAAGGTTCCAGGTTCCAAGGCATAAGGTATGCCTTGGAAAGACAGAACAGAAAGACAGGGCCCTCTTCTTCCACAGGGGGCCCGAGGGTAATCCAGGGTAGCAGAGATCAACTTACTTTCCCAGAAATTTCCTGGTTTTAAAACTGAAAATCCCAAATAGCAGGGAAGGCCCTGAGTCCCTGGAAGATCAGAAGGTTTAGCTTCTTATAGGGGCCCCATCGTGGCAGGCCCGCACTGGGGTGGGAGGCTTGGGAGGCAACTGACTCCCAGCCCCCGGTGAATCTTAGCGCTTTCTTTGGACTCTCTCTGGCGATCTCTTGTGGTCTCGCCTCTTGTGTAGTCACGCATCCTCCCATAGCCGTCCTCTGAGTGACGCTGCCCTTATAGCCCTGACCTCTAGGCTCAGGTGTGCACGCTCAGGCATGCGCACAACCATACTCCAGGTGTCCACAGTCAGGTACGCGTGTCCCGCACCCACACTCCCCAGTGCCTTCTGCATTAACACAAACAAGGCCACAGGTGATAGCCACAGAGGCTAGTGGTGTAAAAAGTCTGACCAATAATTCACTTACCCTGCAGGCCCCAAACCCACCATACCCCATACTCACCTTATCCAGCAGGACCTAGTTCCGGGTGGATCCTCTGCAAGTGCATCTCAGGACCACAAGGGGGCGCCAACAGCCTCTCGAAGTTCTCACCTTTGGCGAAAGCAGGTTTTAAAAAACCACAGTAAAGAAATAAGATTAAAAAGAGCAAAATGCCCTGGGTGGACCCCTCCTCCTGCTTGTGTTTTATGTTAGAGTTTTGGCCAGGTGGATCCACTAATTGATCTTACCAAATAAAAAATTGGGGTGGGGGGTGGGGACTGTAGCTTTTGAGCTCAGGTAGGAAGCTATCCTCTGGGCTTGTGGCCCCAAAGATGATGTGGAGGGGTCACCCCACAGTTTGGGTGTAAACAGTCACTGTAGTTCCCAAGTCCCCACCCAGGTGCTGTGGTTTTGTCTTGGCCCTTTACTGGGTTCTGCACAGAACTTCTCCAGACGATACCTTCTTCCCCTGGGGCCATCACACAGTCTCTGGCAAATGAGAATTTCTAAAAATAAACCAAGTGCTGTCCTCTTCGGGGGTTGCTGCTGACAGGAAATCCCCAAATGGGTTCACCATTTGGGAATCATCAGCTGAACAGCCACTTGTCACTTGAGGACAAGAAATGTATGGTGTGGTGACTGTTGCTGTGTGGACATTTTAGAGTGAGGTCCCGCAAACCTCGTGGTTCAGCCTCCACACACCTGGGCTGTGAGGCAGCTGTGGGGACCACTGTCCTGGCTGTGGTTCATCGTTCACTGAGATGCCCTTAAGAGAAGTGACCTTCAGATTTCTCAGGCTGCTGGAATAAATGATAAAGTTGGTGACTTAGAGCAACTCTAGTTGTTTATCTCAAAGCTCTATTGCGTAGAAGCTTAACACAGCTTTCTCTGGGCTGAAATTACAGCCTCTTTAGGACTGTTTCTTTCTGGAGGTTCTGGGGAGAATCTATGTCTTTGCCTTTCGCAGCTTCTAGAGGCACCTGTGTTCCGTGGCTCAGAGCCCCTTCCTCCACCTTCAAAGCAGGTAACGCTAATTTCTCTGACCATCGTTTTCTACATAAGTCTTCCCTAGCCTTCCCCAGCTGGGAAGGTCCTCATTTTGGGCTCACATGGTAATCTGGGATAATCCCCCACCTCAAATCCACAACCTGGCTGACGTGTGCAGAGTCCTTGTGTGCCGTGTAAGGTGACCTAGTCAGTTTCTAAGGGTTGGGACAAGGATAACTCTGGAGGACTCTTCTGCTGCCCACTGCACCATAAATAGTCTGAGAGTCTCTTCTTTGATATTTTGCCCCTGTGACCCCAGGATCTGGGCAGCATGAGCTGTGGTCTAGTGTCGATCTACTTGGAAAGTCATTGGTGGTTATTTTCCTTGCTGCTTCTGAGTCAGCGCTGCTGGCCCTTTCCAGCATTTTCCCAGACTCCGAAAGGAGAAGAACACGTCCAATACATCCTTGGGTTACAGCAGGAAATGGCATCTTGCTTCATGCGTAATGCTCTCTGGTGTTTTTATGGAAAGGTTGGGCATTTCTACTGTCTTAAAAAAATTCCATGTCTAAACTCTTGGCCACATGACACGGAACGCCTACCTGGGCTGGGCTGGGCTGGATCAGATTTGACAGGAGCTTTCAAGCAGCTCCTTGGTCCTGCCTGCTCGGCTGGAAGGACAGTGGGACATCTGCTGAGGTGCATGGCTTCGCCCTGCATGGGTATGGGGGGTTCTGTTGTTAATTGGACCCCAGGTGTGGGGTGGGGTAGACATTGTCATACTCAGAGTTCTAGCAAGTTTCTGAGAGAGGAAGCGGATGACGCGGCCTCAGCTAGAGGCCCCCAACCCACTTGGGGTTTTTTCCAGGGCCGTCAAGTGTCCCAACCACTGTGGTGCTGTGCACTTTTTCACTTGTTTCTGAAATGTGTTCTCTGATTATTTTGAGTTCCGGCAAGCACCTCAACCCTTACGGAAAAGAAAGGGCGGGGGGAGTAATAAGCAAACCAACAACTGAGCCCACACCCTTTGCTCCGAGGAGGGGCACCCTGGGGCTGGACCCCTCCACTGGGATGGAAGCCGGAGTCCAGGGAGAGATAAAGAGATGGGCTTTGACTGACTCCTGGGTTCAAATCCTACCGTGTGACCTTGAGCAAGTGACTCTACCTCTCTGTGGTTTAGTTTTCTGGCCTGTAAATGGAGATAGTAGCAGTACCTACACTTGACAAGGTTGGTATCAGGATTGATGATTGAGTTAGCATAAATAAAATGTTTAGGACAGTGGCAACCAAGGATGCTCTGAGAGGTTAGTTGCTACCATCCTTTATTTTTTAAAAGATTTATTTATTTATGCATATAAGAGCTGGGGTGTAGGTCAGAAGTGGGGGTGTGTGTGAGAGGATTCACCAGAGACAGAGTGGGGAACAGAACAGGCAGACCCACTGAAATCCACTGCTGAGGGGAGCAGCGGGCAAGACAGGGAGGTCTGCTGCGCCATGTGGGTTGCTCCCTGGCCAGGCGGGGATCAAACTCATGCTGCAGAGACTGCGGATAGCTTCATAGTGTGGTGCTTAACCCCTTGTGCCACTGGGGAGGCCCAAGTTGCTGCCAACCTTATCATCACATATTTTCACAACATGGCCCACCCCTGCCTGACCTTGGCCAAGGAGAGTCTGCCCCGTCCAGATGGGCAGTCTGGGGCTAGGTTTGCCACCTGAATGGCACCAGTGAATTAAAAAAATATATATTTTTTATTTTTTGAGTCTTGATGTTTTTCTATTCCCTTCCCTCTCTCTGTGCTGGGACAGTCATGACTATTAGAGAATTCAATATGCAAATATGTGTGTATCCACATTAGTTTTTTTTTAAATCAGTTTTCTGCTGATGATGCTCCAATAAGGCAGGTGATATTTCAAGCAAGAAAACAAGAAATAAACCTCAAATCAGACAAGAATACCAACAAGAGTCTGGGTTTTTACCCCCTATGTCAGAGGACAGCAAAGGCAGGAGCTGACTTTGCATTTTGCTGGTGTCTGGTCTTGCTGATCCAACTCAGGATTCTGAGCTCAGAGCGATTAGATCAAAAACAGGAAGCTGAAAGATGTTAGATGTGGAAAGGGAGTCACTGCACTTCCCTTGTGAATGGCTTTTGATTTTATGCTGATTTGTGTATTTTCTCTCACCTGAAGCTTCAGGGTAAACCTGAGAATGCAGAAGATCCTGACTGTAAATGCTCATTTTATTTTCCTGAAGTGACACTGATATGTAATGCTCTCCCAGTCTCAGGTGGACAGTGGAGAGGGTTGATATTTGTGTCATTGTGGGGTAACTACCCTAGTAGGTCTAGTCAACACCCCTCCTCTCACCTTTTTTTTCCTTGTGGTGAAAACTTTTAAGATCTAGTGTCTTAGCAACTTCCAAATATGCGACATAGTGTATGAACGATAGTCATCATGCTGCACCTTATATCCCCAGAACTCTTTTTATTAATAGAGTTTGACCCCATTCACTCTTTCCCCTCAGCCCCTGCCTCTGGTCCCCACCAATCTGTTCTCTGTATCTGTGAGCTTGATTTCCCCCTGTTAGACCCCACATCCAAGTAAGACCAAAATGGCATTTTTCTTCCTCCGTCTGACCTATGTCACTTAGCATAGTGCCCTCAAGGTCCAGCCATGTTGGTGCAAATGGCAGGATGGCTTTCCTTTTTTGTGGCTGAATAGTCTTCCTTTGTAGGGATGTACCACCTTTTCTTTATCTGCTCATCCTTCATTGGACACTGAGGTTGCTTTCATGTCTTGGCTCTTGTCAGGAGTGCTGCCATGAACATGGGGGTGCAGAAATCTTTCCGAGTTAGGGTTTTTGTATCTGTCTCACCCAGACCCAAGGTGGGGTAGTTTTGCCACCTGAACTCACCCTGATTTAAATGGTTTTTCTGTCTCCATGTGGCCTGATGGGAAGGCAGAGAAAGGCTCTGCTGGGTCACTGGCACTTGTCAGCCGGGGAATTTGCCAGGTATCTAACTTCCTTCCCTCACCTGCAGGCTTAGCCTGGTTATCTCTTCTCCCGCCCTGGGAACTGATTGGTCCAGCTCCTGAGCCTTCAAACTATCAGCTACCTAACCTGATCAATCGGTGACATTAATCTGCGCTGCTGTTTTGCTTTAGGGAGGAACTGAGCGCTGCTTCTAGCTGATCAGTGACCAGGGCAGAGCAACCTCCTCAAGAAACAGATGCGTCCATCCGGGCAGACCGTGACAAGCTGCGCCAACCTGCCTGGGGTTTTGGGGGCTGGGGAGATGTTGGATTTCCACTTCTAAAGTCAGGACGGTCCCGAGAACACCACTCGCCCCAAGCCTGTCATTGTGGGGTCGGGGAGCAGGCACTCCATGATAGGCCTCTGGGGAGCGCTTGGGACAGGGCAGTCTGGGCAGAGGCAGGTCTCCCAGTCTTTACAGGAAGCCCACGTGGCGGGAGTCTGCTGGGGCTTCCGAGGGCAGCTGCCACTTGCCCCGTGAAGCAGGTGGCTCCATGGACCTGGGCCTACCCTAGGACGCAGCCAGGGGACACGTGACAGGCAGTGCCAGGGAGCCTGGAGCACCTGTGCTGTGCAGAAGCTGGCGTGGGCCACCTGACGGGAAGAGCCAGCAGGAAACAATTAGGAACCATTTGGTGCTAAACCAGGCAGAGCCGATTGTCCTGTAGGCAGACTCAGAAAACGGAAAGGAAACGCCGGCCAGAGCGTCCTGGAGGAAAGAGGGAGTCACGGACTCACCTCCCAGTCCCGACGGAGGGCCGAGGTGTGGCGGCCGGGCGAGCGGGCTTGGAGGAGGGGCCGCGGGCGGGCTGGTCTGCGAGGACAGCAATGCGGAGAGCAGCTGGCTTGAGGACATGAGACAGGGAGGGACGGTGTTCGGGGCAGCCCCAGGGTGACATGTGTTGCCTGACTGTGGGTCTTCACCCGCGCTTGGAAGGGACTTAGGAGACTCAACTGCGGCTCATGCAGAAAGGGCAATAAAGGGCTTATTTACAAAAAGGGGGAGACGAAGAAAGAATGACTCAGAGAGAAAGAGAGAGATACATTGGTGAACGTGTCCTACCCCTTCCGCGGAGCTGGAACCCCCAGAGCACCTGCAGCTGGCGAAAACCAAGGCCCCAAGGCCCGCATGTCTGGTTACACACCAGCCCTGCTGCTTATCTCCACCTCGGCTCCCAGCTCCCTCCCTGGTGGTGACGACATGATGGGATTTGTGGTCCTTGGTGTCTGAGATGTCTTTGGTCTGGGCTGGGGGTGGGGTCCATAGAACCTACTTGTGGAGTTTGTTCAGGACGTCCTGCCCCCCAGCAATTGGAGGGAGGGTGAAAGGAAGAAAAAGAGGGAGGGAGAGAGGGAGGAAGAAGAGAAGGGAAGCAGGAAGCAGCAAGCAGGAAGCAGGAAGCAGGAGGGGAGATGAGAAGAAACCCTGGAGCCAGGATGGGAAGCGGCGAGGAGGAGGGGCCCGCAGGGAGGGAGCAGGCATCAGCTTATTAAATGTTTCTGTGTGAACATCTCTGTCTTCAGTTTTCAAGTGACCTCTGGTCAATTCTCACCCAACACGGAGGTGGGAACTGTTTTCTTGACAGAGGAGCAGACTGAAATGTCAAGCCTTGGGTCACAGGGCTTGAGAGCACTGTAATTTGTATTTGTGCTTGAAGAACATTCCAGCAGAATGAGCTCAGGAAAATGGCATTTTATCAGGGTTAATAACCTTGTCCAGGAATCGGCAAGATCAGAGGGACGAGATCAGAGGGACCAGGAATCCGAGGGAGAGGCCCAGCAGGAGGCTGCTGCAGGAATTTGGGTGGGAGGCTCAGAGACCTGGGCCAGGGTGACTTCAGAGGAGGAAGTGTGTGGTGGGGGAGGGCAGGTGTTTAGGGAAGGGGGTGGTGGTGTTCTCTTTTCCAGGGGCAACACCTGGAAAGAAGCAGGAACCAGGAACAAGGTCCAGTAGGGGAGAACAGGAGGATCTTTGTTCACCTCCTCCTGTGTGTCTCTGAGGCTGTTCCTCAGCCTCTCTGAGCCTCCGCCCCTCACCTGTGTAGTGGAAATAGGAAGCCTGCCCTCCCCACCAGCCCCAACCCGTGGGGGTCACTTAGTCGTGAGAACTAGGGAGACTCTGCAGGGAGAGGGTCTTTGTCCTCAGCCCAGAGAAGAAAGAACAGGGAGGGGCTGGGAGGCCCTTCCGGAGGTGGACCAGGCACAGGAGCTCAGAGGCACCAGGATTCAGGATTCAGGACAGCTCACAGGGCATCAGAGCCCTGAAGCCGCCATGCCCCTCGGTGGCGTAGACCTGAGTGGATGTTCGGTGAGTGGTTGCTGTTTTCAGTTTTGAAAAATCACCTTTGAAGTGGCTGGTTCGGGGGGCGACTTCCTTCAAAGATGTTCTGCTTTGAAAAGGGAGGGAGAAGCTCACTCAGGTCTCCCTGACCTCGTTATCATAACCTTTCTCCAGCTGGATCTGCGATTCCCGAGTGCGAACGGCGGGCCTCAGCCAGGCCGAGCTTACCTCCTTCTCTCTTGTCGGGGCTCTCACCCTGGCATGGGCCCCCGCCCCAGCCTCTCGGCTCCAACTGCCGAGAGAAAGACAGTCAGTTCTCCCTAGTTCTCAGTCAGAAAGACAGTCATTCTCTTAACGCTCAAAGGCAGAGGACTTTGGTGTCATTTCTTGAAAAGAAACCACTTCCCTCACAGTATGTCCCGCTGGCCCCACGGGCACCGGCGGCCTGTCCTTCCACACCAAGGTCAGGCAGGCCCTGCCTTCGGCCTCCTGGCTGATGCTCTGTTTGCTTTGCAATTAAGAAAAGGACTTCAGTTCTTCATTTTCACTTAAAGTCAATATAGGAGGTGTTGCTTTTTGAGGAAAAAAATAACTAGTGGTTCTTTTAAGGCCAATACGGTTGGGCATGGAAATCACACTAATTCAGGCTTGTTAAAAAGCAGCCTACCTTCCATAATTGTCTGTTCCGTGTGCTCAAGCTGGGGAGCGTAATGATGATAATAACAATAATAACCGTCTTGATTGGGTGTCCAGGAGACGAGGCCTATCACCGGGCCTGCGAGGCACGGGTATCTTTCTCCCTATCTTTTAGAAAGAGAAACTGAGGCTCTGGAAGAACAATTAATTGCCCAAGGCCACACAATTAAGTTCGAACTTCACACCCCTCTCCTACCTGACGCTGAGCCCACCCTCCCCCCGAACCCTGTTGCCTCCAAGACCTGAAGCTGCTTCAAGATAGAAGGTTCAACTTCTCAGGCAAATGGAAAGTCTCATTCATTAGACTTTTAAATATTTTTCACAGCATCCTTCCACACTAGGAAGGCCCAGGCCAATTTCAATGTTGCGAGTTAAGTCAGACCAGTAAGCCCCGAAGTTTGGGGGAGACTTTGCCGCCTTGAATTCAGGCCCTTAGCCCTCCCTCCCCTGTTTGTCCTCCTGCCCTCTGGCCCTCCCCCTGCCTCTCACCCACCTTCTAGTCTCTTCCCTCCCCTGGATCTGCCCTCCCCACCAGCCCCAGCCCATGGGGGTCACTTAGTCGTGAGAACTAGGGAGACTCTGCAGGGAGAGGGTCTTTGTCCTCGGCCCAGAGAAGAAAGAGCAGGGAGGGGCTGGGAGGCCCTCCCGGAGGTGGACCAGGCTCAAGGAGCTCAGAGGCACCAGGATTCAAGCCCCCAGTCATTTCCCTGTGTTTTCCGAGTGCCGGAACGTTCCCTGTGTTTTCCGAGTGCCGGAACGCAGTCCTCCTGCTGCTTCCAGTAGGAGCCAGAAAGGACCAGGGGGCCTGCTTCCCGCCCACAGAGGCTTCTCTGGAGGCAACAATGTTCTGGCCTCACCTGCTCCCCCAGGCAGGCCTGGACCAGGGACCCCAAGGGTGCAGGCAGGGCGTGCACACCCCACTCCCACACCCCTGTGGGACTGCACTGTCTCTAACCCTCATGGGGCCAGGAGTCTAGAGTCAGGGAACCGGCTGCCTTCACTCCTCCTGGTGGTGCCCACGGGCCCCGACCTCATTCCTGCACTTGGAAAACACAGGGAAATGACTGGGGGCCTGAATCCTGGGCTGGCTCAGGTGCTGTGTGGGCATTCAGAGTCCTTGGGCCCTCACCCCCCTCAGGGGTGGTCTGCAAACTCTGGAGTCAGTTGTAAGTGCAATAAAATCACAGGTTCTGAGAGCAGGGGGCCTGGCCTCCACGGACAGGTGCGGGGAAGTGTCTGGGAAATCCAGATAACTGCTAAGAGGAAGGCCAAGATCTGGGTGCTTGGTCACGCAGTGTCCAGTTGCCAGATCCCAAAGCCTGTGAGGCTGTGGTGCTTCTGGCAGACACAGGAGTTGTTCGGAAACGTCAGTGGTGACTTTTCCAGGGAGGAGGCTCCCATCTGGTTGGCTGTGCAGTGTTCAGTCTTCTGCTGGGTTGGCTGCCAGCGGAGGCAAGTGCTGGCCAGGCCTTTTGACCACACTGTTCTTGAAGGAGAACCAACTCTGGTGGCTGGCCATGGTCCCACTCCCATCTCTGTCTTTTCTGTGTCCTCTGGCCAGCTCGGTCAGCTACTGCAGTCATTCCGCTGAAAGTCCCCCTGGCAAGTCAGAAACTGAACAGACCATCTTTACTCACTGGTTTTCTCCACCTCCCTGTGATGGAGCCAGTTTTGCAACTTGCCCTCAGAACCCTCCCGGTTTTCTGCAGAAACCAAACATTTCTCTGCACACAGGATGCAAAGCCCACTCCTTGTGGGAAGCCAGTTATCATAAAGGGGCAATTAGAATATTACCAATTAATCCTACCAATTAGAATATTACCGATATTGCCTCTTCTTTATCTTCTCTCCACCCCCAAATTGTTTTTTATTACATTTGAGTAGAGTAGGGAAAATGTCTTATCTTCCAGAATGTGTTCCCATTTCAGCCCACGTGAAATTTTCTAGAAGGTAGGAGCCAAGAAATTGGGGGATCAAGGTGGTGGGTGCGTGGCCTACTCTGGCAGGAAGGAGAGGGTGGGGTGCTGAGGAGCCACCAAGAACACCTGGAGAGGTCACCACCTGTAGGACAGAGTCCCCGAAGGGGAAGGTGGGAGTGTGGGGGTGTAATTAAGCCCAACATTGGAGAGATTGTTTGCTGGAGGAATAAAGCACAGAAAGGAAATGAAAAAATACGCCTCCCCCCAAAATTCTGCTTGGAGTGAGGATGCAAAGAGTAGGTGGGGGAAGTTCTATTTGCTGAGGGTGGGGGTCTCTGCAAACAGCTTCTCAGCACGCAGCGCAGCAGAGGCCCCGCTGGTGTTTTCCTCATGAGAATGACTCTCCCGAGCACTCCCAAAAGTTGAATCTGAAAGGCAGAACCACAGTTTTGGGTTATCCAAGAGGCTGGATCTTCCCTGGAAACAAAAGACGCTGTGATCTCTCAAACGGCTTAATTTGATTTTATCAGAAATGTACAAAAATTTCCCCCGCAGGCTGGGCACCCTGCTGAGGGATTCTGGCCCAGCGTGTAATTAGCCTGAGAGAATTATCAGCATTGGAAAATAAAACTTTGTATGATAAGACGCTCCAATTATGGCGGCGGTGTCAGTTATTTGCTCCTAATATATATGCATTTATCCCACCCTCTCGGCGGCCAAGACGATCCTCTCCCGTTATTGCTCAACCCCGGGCTGGGAGATGGCATATCTTCGCCTGTATTTTTGCTGGCACATCCGAGCACTGAAGCACATTAAAGTAATAAAATTAGGCAGCAAGGCGTCCTCGTCACTCCCACTGTGTTCCCGTAACCCCCTCATTTACAGCAGAGCGAGACAGAAAAAAATGTTTTAGAGCAATTTAAGATGAAGCAACGCTGGATATGTAAATCCTGCTTTATTGGCAGTTATGGCAGCTGCCTAATTCCTCTCAAGTGCCGGGTGCCTCCCGTCCGCTGGCCGCGCGGGGGGAGCGGCCCGGGGCCCAGGCCACGCGGGTGAGGGCACAGCCCCTGCCTTGCTGCTGTGCTCACTGCCTGCCACGCCGGGTGGGGGTGGGGGGTGGACTGGTCACCCTCCCCAACTTCCAGGGTCCCCGGTGCAAGGCCAGCCAGGGGTCTGCTGAGAGACTGATGCTTTTCCAGATGACAAAGGCCCCTTCTGTTTTTTAACAACTATATCGCTTCTCACCTTTTTTATTCCTGCTAAAGACACAGGTCCTGTTCCTTGGGAGCCGGGTACTGTTCGCAACAGGTGAGGTATGGACCCGCGCGGCTGCCCCACGGCGGCAGATGCCGCCTTCCAGAAACCAGCAGTGGCCTGTGCGTGCCATGGAATATGTCGCAGCTGTTAAAAAAGACGCACTCGTGCTGGCTGGGTGGCTCCTGGGGGATGATGCTCAGGGAAAAACATCAGAAAGTGAAAGGCAATTACCAGATGGTCCCACTCGCTCCGTACAATATAAACAAGTAAAGAAAAGAAATTAGCACAACACAACATATGGAACCCTGAACCGTGAACGGAAAGGTGGGGGGGTGTGCTAAGGGGGAGTCAGGAGAGGAGGTTCATGGATAGGGTCTTGGCAGGAACTTTAGTGGGGGGTGAGCACAGGTCGAGGGGTGAAGTTGGGCTCTTCCATGATAGGGTTTTATCAATAAGTGGCAAATCAATAAAACTTGGAGAGGAGGAGCTGGGGAGCATGATTCGGGAGATGTCAAGAAGGAAGCTTCCGTGGGGAAAACACCGGCTGGTGTTAAGGCAATCCAAGAAGCAGACAAAGCAGAGAGACCTGGGCGGGCTGATTCCTCCCCAGCTGCCTGGCCTCGTGCTGCAGAGAGACGGGCGCGCAGACCAGGGCTCCCCGTCAGGCTGAACTCCATGAAGACTCCCAGCCAGGCAGAGCACTCGGGGGCTCAGCGGGGATTTGCTGCATTCAGAATGAGTTATAACAGGATTCCCAAGGCTAGGGAGACAAGGGAGAAGGAGAAAGAAAACAATTACCCCACTCTGCAGAACTTATCTTAGACTTTGCTGTGCTTAGTGTAACTACTATAAAAATAAGAGGTTTAAAAGCTGTGGAGCAAGTCGGGACTGGCTGAAATATGTGGCTTTGTGTCCCTGCACTTTCATCCCCCCCTCCCCCCTTTTCTTGGCTTGACTCTGCCCAAACCTGTAGCCCTTGAGAAAGTGCCGTGATTTAAGAGGGCTCCGAGCAGCAAGTCCCTGGGAGTTTCTGTAACTCAGCTCTGTGCTCTTCTTGCCCCAGAACAGAGGAAGGAGGACATGGGGCAACTTTCAAAATGGCGGCCGAGTCATGAGACACCCAAGGCAGAGAATGGCGGAGGGGAGCCCTCTTTCAGGGGTCATCTGCAGGGGAGCTCTTAGGACTGGCTAGTAGGATGCTGGGGTGCTCACTGTCTACCTCCCCATCCTTGAGTGCAGAGCAGCTTCTCAGATGCCAGCTGGGGTTAAGCATAGACCCTCTCCTCCAATATGTGGCTATGTGATAAATGCCAAAGGGAGGTAGGAAGGCTCGGGGAGCTGGAGGGGTGTGAAACAAGAGCTTAGAGGGTTCTGAATTAATTTATCTGAGTCTATGGACGCCTCTTTCTGTGTTCAGTCAACTCACTATCTTCTTGTTATGGGGCAGCACTAATCAACTAGAAAGTCTGCAGTCTTCTTACCGAGGGATCATCCAGAAGACTGTTCTGTCTTCCACACTGATGATAATGCTGGTGTCCCTGGCTGAGGTGGGGCTAGGGCTGGTGTTTCCTCCCAGCCAGGTCCCTGAACACCAACGTCCCATCACCTGAGGGGAAGTCAGGGAAAATTCAGATTCCTAGGCCCCATGCACTACCCACTGAATTAGACTCTCTGTATTTTTTAAATGTAATGTTTTATTTTCTTTGTATTTTTAATAAATATTTTTACTTACCTTTTGTTTTTATTTTGAGGTAAAACATGTAGTATAAATACCCAGGCCTTGACTTAATCAATTGAGTACAACCGTGTAGCCATGCTTTAAATCAAGTTACAGAACATTTCCACAACCTATAAAACTCCCTCCTGTCCTTCCTTCCCTGATATTTCCAGCTTCCAGGCACAACTGCTATTCTATCTCCCATCATGGAGAGAAGGTTACCTGTGTTTAAACTTCACCTGCATTGAATTACATACAACATTCTTTCAAGTCTTGAATTTCTTTCAACATTATGTGTGTGAGATTTATCACACAGTTTCTAGTTCTTTCCCATTGTAGTGTCTGATCATATGAATAGACAACTTATTTACTCACTCTATTCTTGATGGAATCTGGTGGTTTTTTACCCCAGGTTTTGATTATCCTATGAAAGCTGCTAAGAACATTCATATAAGGGCCTTTTGTGCCCATAAGCACTCATCTCTATTGGGAGTGGCAGTGTTGAGTTATATGTTTAGCCTTGGCAGGTAACTATGCCACAGTTTTCCAGAGTTGTACCAATTTGCACACTCATTAAGAGTGACTGGGAATTCGGTTGCTCTGCGTTCATGTCTTCACTTATTATTGTCACACCATTTGGTTTTAGCCATTCTAATAGGTGTGTATTGGTATATATTTGTTTTTACTTGCTTTACCCTGTGCAGCAATGATATTAAGAAACTCTTTATGAGGGCCTCCCCGGTGGCGCAGCGGTTGAGCGCTGGGTTGCGAAACTGCCCGCGGCCTCTGCGGCGCCGGTTCGATCCCCGGCTGCTCCCCGGCCACCAGAGGAGGGTCCCACATGGCGCGCAGACCTCTCCTGCCGCCCGCTGCTCCCCTCAGCAGTGTACTTCGGTCCTTCTGCCTGCTCTGCTCCCCGCTCTGGCTCTGGTGAATTCTCTCACCCTCCCGCGCTTCTGACTGTACCCAGTGCATGTAAAAACAAAACAAACAAACAAATAAAATAAATAAATAAATAAAACATGCCTCTCTAAAAAAAAAAAAAAATTAAAAAAAAAAAGAAACTCTTTATGTGCTTATTGGTCTTTTGGAGTTTCTCTTTTGAGACTGATCAAGTCTGTCTAAAATTGGGGAATGAGTCAGTTATCCTCTTAATTTGCAGGGCCCTCTTGTTATAAACAACTACTCCAGTACGAAGTAAGAACACTATTGACAGAAAACACTCTCTGAAATTAACTTACCAACTAACACCTCTCTTCTTGACTGGAAAATTTTCTTGAGACCTCTGTTTTCCTTTCTTCAATTCTCAAGCCAGGAGCTCACTTTCTGCCTATTCAGCCTTTCTCTCACCTTTCTTTCAACTATGTGTGGTTGACTTGGTCTTTGTGGATGAAATGTGGCTGCCTGTGTTTCTGTTGGTGAGTTCTGGCTCAGTGTAGGGCATGAAGTCTGGAAATGCGAGCCACTCATCCATACCTCCTCCTTGCCTTCCCAGTACTTGATTGGTACCACAACCTTGTCACACACACATGTGCAGTGGAGAAAGCCAGGAAGAGGAGGAAGAGTTTTGGATCTTCCTTTGTCAGCCTTAATTTCACCTCTTCATCTCCCAGGAATTGTGCATTCCCCAAGCCTCCTCTCTCCTTTCCAACACCAACACCTGTCTTTTTCCTTTACCACAGGAAGGAACAGGGGTGTTCAGTGTGTTTCTCTGCCTTAGTTTGGTGTGTGTGTGTGTGATTGTGTGTGTTTGTGAGTGTGTATGGGACTTGCTTTGGGTCATCAGTGAGGAGCTGTCTCATGTCCCTCCATCTTGGATGCCAACTACGCAATAATCTACCTTCAGGGTCAAACAGTCCCCATCTCTCTGCACCCCATGAACCAAAGGGACAGAAATGTCTTATTGTTTCCAGGGTACTCAAAACTCCTGTACTCCAGCCCTCCCATTCAGTAGAGACTGTTAGGGATGGTGTCTCAGTAGGAGAGCATGTTGGTCTGCTTTTTAGCCTGATCACCCTGGAGAGAGTGTGTTGCTTCTGAAAAGGATCAAGAGGTAGAAGGGAGGGGAAGAAAAGCAGAAGGAGTCTGATAACAGATAGATTCCTTCTTCTTGTTCTTTCCCTCTATGACCTGCGACTCAGAGGCCAACATGGCAGGAAGCGGTGAGGTGGTGGGGAAGGAAGAAAATGATCCATGCAGTATGTGTGTGTCCACACGTGTGTGTATGAGTCCTCCTTCACCCTACACATCCAGCTCCAACCTGGTATACAGGCTGTGTAAATGGCCTCAGGGGGTTATTTACAGTATCATACCCATGAATGAACAAGTCTGTCTTGATTTCACATGGCCGTGGAATCTGGCATTTGTGACTGTGAGAGCAGCTCAACTGAATATTTCTTTTTCCACTTGTAGGCTGGTTATGATGGCGAGAGTATTGGAAATTGCCCATTTTCTCAGCGTCTTTTTATGATTCTCTGGCTAAAAGGTGTTATATTTAATGTGACAACAGTGGATCTAAAAAGGTGAGACAAAGCTTCTGCATTATTGAAATGACTGCTCCTGATTTCCTACACACACACACACACACACACACACACACACACACACACACCCCCGGAGGACCCATGGCATGTCCATTGGTGGTCAGGACCCTGAATTGAAGCTGGGGCGTGGGCCAAGTGGTAATTACAAGATCATTGGCTGACTCAGCCTCAGGAAGGAGTAGGTGTGGGGGCGCCAGAGGAACCTGCTCTGCCAGTTACTGGTCAGCTGCAGACCTCCCCAGCGCCTGTCTGAGCATCAGTCCTGGCTGATAACACCGGGGAGAGTTAACTTTTTCACCTCCATACCCAGAACAGGGACCATACTTTCATCACCAGTGTGACACTTTATACACCCACAGTCGCCTTTGAAATTCTCCAGGGTTGTTTCTTTTTGATTGGTGAGGACGTGGCTAAACCTTGGAGGTTTGGGCACATTTCCTGTAAACTCTGCATTTTCCTCCCACCCAGGAAGCCTGCGGACCTGCAGAACCTGGCTCCCGGAACAAACCCTCCTTTTATGACTTTTGATGGTGAAGTTAAGACGGATGTGAATAAGATCGAGGAGTTCTTAGAGGAGAAATTAGCTCCCCCAAAGTAGGTATCATAAAAACAGCATCCATAACTGGGTTCTTCCCCCTGACCCCTGTTTCCCCTCTCCCCCCACCTTTGAGGACAATTCTAAAGTGCTTGGCTTCATGCATTTGGTGTTCTATGGTGCTGACTCCCTCAGCTGGACCTGTGGTATGCCACAGAAAGAAGCAAGAGTAGAAACTTTGAGTTAAGAGGACTTGGAGAGCTTTGCACCCACAGTTTGGCTGCTAGGGTTGAATGGCAGGAAGTAGAGAGGAGGCTGGTGGGTGTTGAGTGGTTTGGCCATTTCTGGAAGGTGTCTGCGTTGACATGCAACATCACAAAGTTCTGGAAACTTCTAGTCCATGGTCTACACTTCAATAAGGAGGGCACTAAGGCCAGTGAGGCCAGGTGGTGCCCTCCATCCCAGGATGAGACAGTAGATCCAGAACCTTCTCCCTAGACTGCATTGCTTCTGCTCCTTGATAAAAGACTGAGGAGGCTGTCAAGGGGAAGTTTTCTTTTTTATATTCACTCAGAGAATGATCGCCCCTCACCACCACCATGTCATCCCCCCTCGATCTTTGCTGTCTGTGACACTTTCATTTTGAATTTTTCAAGGTATCCAAAGCTGGGGACTCAACACCCTGAATCTAACTCTGCAGGAAATGATGTGTTTGCCAAATTCTCAGCATTTATAAAAAATACCAAGAAGGATGCAAATGAGAGTGAGTGTCTCCATCTTCCTGTCCCTGTTTTCAATGTGGACCGCCGCGGGGTGGGGGGCAGCTCATTAGAAAGCCCCGGGAATTCTGGTTATTTCACAGAGTGTGGGGTCCCGTGTTGAGAGACAAAGAGAATCCCTCCAACTTTGAAGCTGCACATGTGTTTCAAGAGACTGAACATTTTATCTGGAGGTTGGGAGCTCAGAAAACAACATTTTTAGGGGAAAATAATCACCATACAGAAATCAGTTTACATGATGTTGCCCCAGTGTCTGCTTCATTATGGGCTTCCCAAAAATACATTTTTAAAAAGATTTATTTATTTATGCATACAAGAACTGGGGTACAGACCAGAGGTGCCTGCGTGTGGGCGGGGGGAGAGGATTCACCAGAGACAGAGTGGGGAACAGAATAGGCTGACTGAAATGCACTGCTGAGGGGAGCAGCAGGGAGACAGGAGAGGTCTGCTGTGCCATGTGGGTCACCTCCCTGGCTGGGGATCGAACTCGTGCTGCAGTGGCTGTGGACAGCTTCATAGTGCTGCTTCACACCTTGCTCCACCAGGGAGGGCCCCTCATAAATACTTTTTTAACAAATGAATAAGTTTAGCAGTAGCAATGTTGGGTAGACATTATTGAA
Source organism: Talpa europaea (assembly GCF_964194135.1). NCBI lineage: Eukaryota > Metazoa > Chordata > Mammalia > Eulipotyphla > Talpidae > Talpa > Talpa europaea. Next base: position 141,265,032 of record NC_140070.1, read on the forward strand.
ATGACTGCTCCTAATTCCCCTACACACACACACACACACACACACACACCCCGAGGACCCAGGGGCATGTCCATCAGTGGAAGCAGAGCTATTTTCCAGGGAGGGGTGAGTCCTTTACTCAGGTGAGTCCTTTACCCTGTTGCTCCACAGCCTTCCTCCTACCCTGCGTCTGTTTGTCTTGGGGCGGACAGGAGACGCACGTCTTCTTTCTTACCTAGAGAAAGGAAGCTCCAGGGCTCACTGTTTGCCGTTCTGTTTCAGTTTATGAAAAGAACCTGCTAAAGGCCCTGAAGAAGCTGGACAACTACTTAAATAGCCCTCTGCCTGATGAAATCGATGCCTATAGCACCGAGGAAGTCACTGCTTCTGGAAGGAAGTTCTTGGATGGGGATGAGCTCACGCTGGCTGACTGCAACCTCTTACCCAAGCTCCACATTATTAAGGTTTGCCGCTCCTCCATCCCGGGTGCTGGAGACATGAATGGGGCTTTGTTTGATTTTGTTTTGACTTGTGTTTTGGCCAGACACCGAAATCACCTGAAATGTGCACTGCAGAATTAAAAAGTTGAGCTTGTTTCTGTTTGAAACAGCCAAACCCCAATTTTCAGATACACAGCATTTCTCACATATTCTTTCGTCCCAGGAACTGTCTGGGAACGTGGCTCCCATCCCCCCGGCCCCCATGTCACAGCTTCTCTTCTCAGTGTCACCCCCCACCCCCAGGGGAAGGTGTAGGAAGGCACCTTGGGCACAGTGGCTGCACGGCGCTTGCTGCCCCGGGCTCACTGCTGGTGCGTGGCATCTTTAGTATGAAAATGTGAGCTGAGTCACTTGTGGGATAAACATGTCATCTAGAGATGACAAGGTGTGTTCTCTCAGCTCTTACATGGACCCCAACAGCTGGGGTGCAGCAGACAGCTCCTAGGCTGGGCCTCTGCCAGGCTTGGCCTCTGGCTTCCCAGAGAGACAAAGAGAATGCAAGAGTCGTGGGCCATTCCCTAACAGTGTTGAAACTCCTGGGCCAGTGCTTCTCCGGCATTAGCAGGCATATGATTGTCTGAGAGCTCTTTAGAAATGCAGGACACTTGATCCTGTCCTGTCCTACTAACTAGAACTCCAGGGGCTGACTCTGGGATTCCAAGGCCCCCCACTTGGAGACTTCAGTAGTGCCCCACCTGCCACCTTGCTGCCACAGGTGTTAATGGTTATTACCATGATCACATTGCTATGCCCTTGACCTGCAGAAACCCCAGATGTTCCAGGAAGAAGCCCAAGACTTGCTGTAGGGCATCTTGATTATTAAAATCCCACCAGGTCTAGAGCTAGGTCCTTGATATAAGGACAGGGAAGATGGAAGCGAAAACAAGGGCAAATACAGGGTTAGAAACTTGTAGTTGGTTGTTGTTTGAATAATGCATTTAACTGGCATTAAGAAAACTAATTTACTGGTGGCATTGCTACTTCTGTGGACTAGCAGCCCCCACCCCCGGTCACCTCACGTCATTCCTTTGCTTTCTTTTCTGACATTTCTTCCTCCTTCTTCCTCACTATCCTCCCTCTTTGTCTTTTTTCTGTTCTCTTACATGTTGAGCTCAAGGGGTATCAGCTTGAAAGTCAAGTCTTGAAAAATGTTGTTGATCTCACAAGTGAATGTTCTTTTCAACAAGTCTGTCAGTTTCCTGGTGTCTAAAATTTATGACAGCATTGTAACCCCTCAAAATCCGCTACACTGCTGATTGTTCAGATGGGGAGTCTAGTGAGCATTTCCCAAAAAAGGTCTTTGTGAACTTCAGTGGATTTTTCCTGGCCTTTGCTCTGACTGGGGTAGTGTCACAGAAGGACACGGAGGTGGGGGAAAATCAGGAGGAACACCCGAGTCATACAACATCAATGGTCACTTATTTAGCTCCTATAAAAAATGTCAGAGGAAGGGGTAAATGACAGTAAAATAAATCAGTCCCTGACTCCAATATAAGACTTAAGAACAGAGTCTTCAAAGCCATTTAGCACTCAGATTACCAAACAGCTTAATAAACTTCCAGGATGGAGCACTTCTGAAAGGAAATGAGAAACAGTCTAGAGGATTTTATGGTAGAAGATGAGAGAGTAAAAGAATTTATAATTTAAATTTAATATAAATGTATAATTTATTCCCCTTCCTGAAACCCAGAGGAAACAATAAGAAAAACAGAGCATTAACTTTATCTTTCATAAAATCAGGAAAGGACAGATCCCCAAGTCAAAGACAAAGAAGCTTCACACAATGTGCGGTGTCACAAGATCAAGGCACATTTCTCTACATGTTTATCAAGGTTAAGGTTTCTCTATAAGTCAATAATGCAGTTCTAAAATTCCCAAATCAAACATTTTCTGTTTGAGGATGAAGGCGTGGTGTAGATCACACACACACACACACACACACACACACACAGAGAGAGAGAGAGAGAGAGAGAGAGAGAGAGAGAGAGAGAGAGAGAGGGAGATCACTTTCCAGCTGAGAGCTCCAGCAGGCAGAGTTGAAGGAAGCTCACAGGGACACAGTCTTTGTGTTCTGCATGTCCCCAAGTCCCCAACAGAGGGAAAGTGGGGAGAGGAGAGGAGAGGCAAAGCCTTGAAACATTCAAGAGAGAAACTGTAAATTAGATGAACATCACTTTAAGCCATGAGGATCTACTGCTGAATGTGGATCTACTGTGAATCTGTGAATCTACTCTCAGAGTGGAGAATGTCTTAACACAAAGTGTGAAGCTAACCCCAACCCTAAATAATCGTAGCCTTAACCAGGAACCTAACCCTAACCCTGAACTTAATCTAAACCCAACCCTAACTTTAAACTTAACCCAAACCGAACCCTAATTCTAAACTTGAACATGATCATAACCCTACCCATAAACCTACCCCTAACTTTGTACTTAATCCAAACCTAATCCTAACCCTAGCCCTAACCCTACTGTGTGCCCGGGGCAGAGGATGGAGCAGTGTTTGGTGACTGGATATATGAGATTTGTATCCACATTGGTCTACCAGCTGCCCCATCTCACTCCCTTGCTCTCCACACTATTTTTAAAAAAGATTTATTTATTTATGCATACAAGAACTGGGGTGTAGGCCAGAGGTGCAGGGGGTGAGAGGGTTCACCAGAGACAGAGTGGGGAGCAGAACAGGTGGATCTACTGAAATGCACTGCTGAGGGGAGCAGCGGGTGAAACAGGAGAGGTCTGCTGTGCCTTGTGGTTCACCTCCCTGGCTGGGGATCAAACTCATGCCACAGTAGCTGTCTTTTGCTTCATAGTGCTGAGATTTAACCCCTTGAGCCACCAGGGAGGCCCCTCTCCACACTGTTTTTAGGAATTTAGTGGATCCAATAGTTTTGACTCAAAAGAATCCAAGTGGGACCAGTGTGTGGATAGAGATGATCCAAAGAGAGAGGCAAGAAGAGATAAGGACAAAGAAGAGGGAGAGGAAGGTGAGAGTCATCATGTGAGGGAGAGTCACTCCTACAAACCTGAGAACTTCACAGATGGATACTTCACTGCTGCCTCAAAGAAATGGAAGAGAACATGAATTTCCTGAGAAAAGCTCCAAGACCAGATAGACGGTGTAAAAACATGTATAATATCCCAAGGAGGATGACTATTAGGCTGCCACAGCTCAAGAAAAAGACTTGGGAAATAAGTAAAAGTTAATATTTGAAGTAGCAAGAGGTGGACACTGCAGGGAGTACTCAGGGGCGAGAAATCCATCAAAAATCGATTAGAGACACATCAGGAGGTAAAGGTGGTTAGATAGATGCCAGATGTTTGTCATCAGGAACGAGAGATCAGAAACAGGAAGAGAAAAGAGCAAATTCAAAGGTAATATTTTGAACTAAAGGATGACCTGAATCTGCAAGTTAAATAACATGCTGGTGACACACTATGAGGAGTTTAATAAATGAGCCTTGAGGATCCAAAGACTCTGGGGTGTTTTATGATGAGAATGGTAATAATAATAATAATAATAACAACAATAGCAACCACAGTATCAATAATAATAAGTAGTAAGATCACCTGTGCAAGGAAGAAATTCAGACTGACCTCATCTGTCTCTGTGATCACATTCAAAACCAGAAAGAATCACTTAATACTACAGAGAATTAAGATTGTGTGATGTAAGACTTTTATATTCAGAAAAATTATTGTTTTTGCCAAGACATCTGGGCTCCATAAAATGAATACTCTTAAAAAAGATGAAATTGTAATAAGTGAATAAGAATCTGGGGACAGCGAAGATATGGAAGGACTGGTAAAGAACAGAACCTACTTACATCGAAAAACTACAGCTAAGACTAAACAATAATGAGACTATAATAGTTGCAGGAATCAGTGTAAATGTGGATGTTTTTACTCCTCTGGGAGAATAAATGGAGAGAAGTGTCACTCTACTCATTTCCTCATTTGTCAGCAACAGGATTAAGTAGAGATGATCCAAGGGTGATAGATCAAGAAACCGAGAATTCGGTTTAAATGTTTTAAATGTTATATGGGAAACCTCTGGAAGAATTAAAATAGACCCTAAACCTTCTAAATTCCTAGAAAAGGAAACACACAAATGCACAGATATCCACAGAAAGATGGAGAGCAGAATAAAGTATTATATTCAGAAAATGTGATAGCAATAGAAGTGTACACGTTTAAGAGGCATACATGTAACAGATTTACTCCCAAATGTTAAAATAAAGGGTTAAAGAGAACCAGATAAATGCCAACAAAAGGAATGAAGAAGTTTAAACAATAGCATAAGTAAGTTTGAGTTTCAGCAAGAGGTGTTAGACAATTTATGAGGTTCTCTGAGATTTATATAATCCCGCTTTGCTCCAAGGCTTCAAAGTCTGGAAATCAGTCCTGAAGAACTTTTAATCTGTGACACATCCCAAGCTCATGTCTCTCAGATGTCCCAAGATTCAGTGCAAAGGGAGGCCACAAAGCAGAACTGGCCTTTGAAACCCTGTGTGCCTGCTATGGGATGAATGGTGTCCCCCACGAAATTCATGTTGAAGCCCCATGAGGTTATTTGAAGATGGCGTCCTCCAGACCTTGTTAGTTAAGGTGAGGGCCTGTTGGGATAGATTGGTGTGTGACTGGTATCCTTACAAAAAGGGGGATTTTGGACACAAATACAGGGAAAGCACCACGGAAATCCTGGATTTGTGGTTCCACGGGATCAGGAGGCCTGGAAAGCAGGAGAGACACCTGGAGCCAATCCTTCCCGGGACCCTCCTCAGGGAGCACACCCTCCAGACGCCTTGATCTCAGACTTCTAGGCTCAGGACTTTGAGGGAATTAGCTTCTGTTCTAAGTCACCCAGTGTGCAGAACTTTGTTAAAGCAGCTGCAGGAAATGAATACTGTCCCCACAGAACATACCCTCCTTTGCGACAAATTCCCCAGCATCGCCCTTTATCTGAAATAAACATCTCAAATGGTGTTTCCCAAAGTCTTTACTCTCAATGGTGTTATTCTTAATCTTACACCCACCACTTCCGCAATGATAAAGATTGGAGATCCTTGTGTTCATCAGTCGACCCCTTGCACATGGTAGCCCCCCAATGACATGTCCTCAGTGGCAGAATGTTGGAGATCTGTGGGGGTTATAATATACACAGATACTTGGGATTTCAGCATGTGAGGCCTGGCAAGTGGGAACAAAAGACGGCACTTGACAGTGATCCTGGCAGAATATAAACCAAAGATTCCACACAAATCTTTAAGCATCTGATAACACCGCAGCAGAATACATAAAGAAAATCTACCAGAAACACTGGGAGAAATCTGCCCCAGCATAGAGCAAATGCATGCCAGTCGATCCCAAGCTCCCTCTGTGTTAGATTGGTGGGCAGGATAGCGTGGAGCTGCTTGGAATCCAGTAGATGTAACTTTTATAACCTTTCCTGTCCCCAGTATGTCCCATGCATAGTCTAAGTGGAAGTGGGGGTAGCTGGAGGCAAATGACCTCAGGACTTGAGGAAGAGAGCATATCGCACACTTCAAAGAGTGTGTTATCTGATCTCATTGCCTACATGAGTGGTTTTCCCTTTGCTGATATTTTCCTCTTCATTTTCAGATCGTGGCCAAGAGATACAGAGATTTTGAATTTCCTTCTGAAATGACTGGCGTCTGGAGATACTTGAACAATGCTTACGCTAGGGATGAGTTCACAAATACGTGTCCAGCTGACCAGGAGATTGAACGTGCATATTCGGATGTTGCAAAAAGAATGAAGTGAAGGGGATGGTGGTGGTGGTAGTTTTTCTGTCTTATTTCTCAGTCGGATGGGCTATGAAAAAAGTATGTTCTTTGGACCTCACCCTCTGCACGCCCTCGCCCCAGAATAAACATACCATCCCTTGCGGAGTGATGCCCATATTTTAACGGGCCCATATGGTAGTGTGATCCACTCATCACTTGTAATTTGTGTATCAGAATAATACCAGTCTCTGGTTGCTCACACTAGTTGTCCAGTTTACATTAATTTATATCTTTTACGTTCACGGATCGTCATCTATGCTATCTGGGACGTGCATTTTGCAGTGTAGGCTTCGAGGTAAATTAGGTTTGAGTTCAATTTCTCCTTCATTTAAAAAAAGAAAAATTGCCTCCGATAGCTTCCATAATCATACATGGCCTGTTTTTCTCCTCTGAAAATAGTTTAAGTTTCTTCAGAACGAGAGTGCTGTCCTTGTAATCGCAAAATGATACAGGCCTATTTTAATATTTAAAAACAATGTCAGAGGGGTTAAAAGAAGGAAGAATTTCACTAGTGGAGCGCAGTGGACTCTCACTGCACTTAGCTAACCCCTGAGGACTTGTGGGTGGCGTATCCAAATCCTGAGTCTCTTTCCCACACATATTCACACCACACGCGAGTTCCTGCACAGTGGAATTGTCTATTTTAAAGGATGGGGGCGGGATGGGACCTCTTGGCCTGGCCTTGAAGGTCATCCATACAGGGCCTCAGACCAAAGGTCAGCCCAGCCAGCCAGACAGGAGGCTTGGAGGCTTGCCTTCTGGTTTCGCAGGGATGGGAACCCTAGTGGGTGCATGGGCAGGGCCCAGAAGCATGGGAGGTCCCCCCCCCTTGTTCCCACTGCCTCCAAGATGCTGCTGCCTCTGGTTCCAGGAAGCCAGGGAGAAAGTGCCCCCCAGGCCTTTCCTTCCAGCTGCCTTTCCCAGGCCTGCTCTCACTCCCTCCCTCTCGGAGACACCGGGTCTTCAGGACACTCTTCCTAGCAGTTGCAAGAGAGTGGTGGGGAATCTCCTTGATGCTTCGAAATGCACCTGACTCCTCCTCACAGCCACTCCCTCTCTCTCCAGCATGGCTCTTCAGCCACAGTGTGGTGTGCGCCCGGCCCATCTCTGTGCCCTTCCCCTTCATCATCCCACGGCAGCGCTGGCTGGGGAAATCCAGGCTGGTGGGATTCACGGTGACCGTTGTCGGGCAGTGCTAGTGAAGGGTCAAGCAGAAAGAGGGCCTCAAAAGCGTTTTCTGGTTTCCCTGACGTGCCCTCCACCACGTCCGGGGCTGCCTCTCTCCTTCCTCCGCGGTGCGTGGGAGCCGCTGCCAGGACCCCGCCGAGGCAAGAACCCGGGGCTGCTTTGACGCGCATCAAGACCTCCCTGCGCTAACACCCACCCGGCTGGGTCCCTGCACACCACGCACGTGCCCCGGATCCTCTCCCGTTCAGTTGACTGTGGCGCGTGGTTGCTGCGAAGATGCTCATTTTAAAACATTTGCATCTGCTTTACGGGAGGTTGATTTTGGAAGAGAGCAAACCACTAGCAGAAACGGTTTAGGGATTTAGCGCAAAATGCCCAGGGACACGAAGCCCTGACGCCGTCTCCACTTTGGCTCCCTGGGCCCGGATGCCTCGGTCCCCTCCAGGCTGCCAGCTTCGCGGTGTGGACCAGACACTTGCGGAGGCTGGGTCTGCACATGTCTCCCTGGGTAGCATTTCACATCTGCTGAAGCGTCATATTTTTAAGACTAGGTTTATGATGTTACATTTAAACTTGGAAAATGAATTGACTACCAGATGTTCCTAGTGTTAACTGTATTGTTAGATGTTAAAATGATCTTAAACTCCGTGTGCCTTAAAAATTAAACAAATTGTAAAACTGTTTAAACAGAGCCAATATCGTTAATTTTTTTCTTTTTTTTTTCTTTTTTTTTTACTTTGTACCCTCCATTTAGCTTTAAACAGTGACTGGAGACGGGCTGTCTGTAAGATGATGACAGCAGTGTGGAGCCAGAGAGGGCTGGTACTTGCTTTAGAGATAGTCAGTGCAGGAACGGCGAACCGCAGAGGCATTGGAAGGGCGTCTTTAAGATGTGTGTGAGCTGCGCTCCCACAGGTGGCTGCAGTGGAGGTTTTACTTACTTGTCTTTGAAAAATACATTATTTTGGGCCTCCCCTGGTGGCGCAGCGGTTGCACGCTGGGCTGCAGGGCTGCCCGCAGCCTCTGCAGCGCTGGTTCATTCCCCGGCTGCCGGTGAGGGTCCCACAAAAAAAAAAAAAACAACAAACCCATTATTTTAATGGAGGTAACACTGGATAACACCACCAGACATGCTTTAGGGGTACAGGTCCTCATCTCTCCAGATGTACCGCCCCACATTCATTGCAGTACCGTGTGCAAAAGCCAGGTGTACACACTCAGCTAGGAGAAAGATGAACGCTTGCCATGTGCAACAACATGGCGGAGCTGGAGGGGATGGGGCTAAGCAGACTTACTTTTCTTTATATATTCAAAAGAACAGATTTATTAAAAAGGAAGAGAAGAGTCAAGGGCGCTTGTGCAGACACAAGCATGCAGAAAGAGCGGTCCCTGAGAGGGACAGAGAGGCAGCAGGAGAGCTGCTGTCCAGACTCCCATTTTTTAATGGAGCTGTAGGGACGCAACCGACTCCTTTGTCTTTCCCTTCTCCTGGCCCTGCCCCAGCCCCAACCCCTTCACAGGCCCCGAAAAGCTGGTGTATGTGGGAAGGTGAGGAATATTCTAGGGCTGCTTGACAGCCCCAGAGGTGTTGCCTTTGAGCTGGGAGAGGAAGCTTGGGATCAGGCCACTAATGGGATCCATTCAACCTGATGTTGTTCATCTGCTCTTGGTGGCTTCTGCATCCAGGGTCCTGCCCAGGTCTCCTCCTCACCCCTCATGTTGAAGGTGTCCCGACAACCTTCCTGGAGAGAGGCCAGTTTTCTTGAAGACAACTCCTCTCCGTTCTTTGCCACAACTCCCTTCTAGCAGTTTCCCTGATGCACCCTTGGGTGAGGGACAAGGACAGGTACCATGGCTGACTGGCCTGGGGCTGCCACGGCTCACCTGAGACACAGACCTCTGTTCTCTGCAATGTTCTCTGTCCACATGTGAACATGGGGTCCTGTGCCTGCCGGACACCTCAGCTGTGGTCGCACAGTCACATCATCTCGCTGAGCCTTGCTCTTCTCTGGAAAATGGGAACATTATCTCACCATCATGTTGAAAGTAGTTGCTGGGAAGTTCCCTGTGAACGCCACCACACATGGCTGAGGACAAATGGATTTTTCAGGCACAGCTCTTCCTGTGTGGGTTATGTCAACATGACAGGGCATGAAATGACACATGGACAGGACCTTGAGCCTTCCTCATGAGGGGGCAGCAGTCATGCCCTGTGCCCCGCCTGAGGGATGATGGTGGTGCACAGCTCAGCCGTCCTCTTCTGTCAGCCACTGTCCACAGCCTGGCCTCAGAATGTCCTCAGAATGTCACTACTGCGGCCTGACGGCACAATCAGGCTCCCTCTCAAGTGGCCTGTTTCCAATTGTAGGACATTTATTTGAGATCCTGAGATGTGGAAAAGTAGGCAAAAACCAATGTGTGTGTGTGTGTGTGTGTGTGTGTGTGTGTGTTGGGGGGCGGTCTTCAAGGCTGAGCCCCAGGCCCTGTGGGGCCTCCTTCCCAAGCCCACTACTAGGTGGCGCTGTCTCCCATCTCCTGGAGCCAGGACACCTCACCCTGCCTTCAACTGCATGGGCAACAAGGGTTGACCCCCCCACTACCCTGATGCAGAGACAGTCTAGAGAGTCATTAAACCCAATCCAGCCTCCTCTGTGTCAGCCCAGGGCATGTTCCAGGGTGGATTTTCAGGGCCAGAGAAACCAAGCGTGTGCACTGGGCTGCTGGCCTCAGCCCGGCTCCTGGAGGCCCACACCCAGAGGATCAGGCTGCATTTTCAGGTGCTCTAAGACATGTCTGTGGAGGGGCTTCGGCTCTGTCCTGCCATGGAAGTGCCCTGCCAGACAAGAGGCTGTCCTGCTTATTGGTAACATAACTCACTCGCCCAGCCCCCTTATCCCTTTCTTGTTTGTGAAGGCAGATGGGGTCGGGTAGACACTTCCTTGGAGATTTTGGGAACTGAACAGAGTCCTTTGGCTACTCCTCCACCTGCTCCTCCCCAAGCCCAAGGAACCAATGCTCTCCCCGGGCCCAACCCACTATAGCTCAGAGAGGCATGAGGATTTTCTGGAAGGGAGGAGTTCCTGGATTCTGAGAAACCTACAGCCACGAAGGGCCCCACATCCTCTCCTCACAAACCTGGGTTTCTGAACCAGCAACCTCCCTGTCTTGTTCTCACAGCCCCTGGGTCTGGAAGAAAGGACCAGGAGCACCTGTGCAGGTAGTGGGTGGGAGGAGGGACTAGCCTACCTCCCTCTCACAGCCATGTCCCCCAAATCTCCTTTTGGCCCCTCTCCAGGGATGTGTGGGCTACACAGGGAGGAGGAGCTTCCTGCTTCTGGTGGGAGCCCTGGGGTCAGGTGTTCAACACCCCTGGGGCTGGGATCCATTCCTGACAAACCTACTTAATTGTTCCTGAATCAATTGCCAAGCAATCAATAAATCCATTCGCTTTATTTCACTGTATACTGTATCAAAATACTGTTGGGACATCTGGTGCTCTGACTGGCCTCCATCATTGAACTGCTGCCCAATCCCTGGCTCAGCTACTTTGCTTCCTGAGGAGAAAAAAAGATGACTGTACTGTGACTTATCTGACCTAGTGCCCAGCTTTGCCTGTCACCAAAACCCACCTCTTCTCTGCTCTGTTGGCATCCTGGAGGGATGCCCAAGAATATGTATAATGGAAGCAAATGAGTAAGCTGGCAAAGTATACACTCAGGAGTTTTTCAACAGTTCTGTAAAATACTGGGAAAAAGCTACCACAAAGGAAATGATAAAGTGATAGAACATGTTCATTTAGCACTTTACAGCTTACAAAGCCTATCCAAGCTTATTTGGTCCCATAGGTCCTGGAGGCCATGCATTGGCAGTTGACAAGGATGCTATGCCAACAGTGAGTGGCTGCCATCTTGTCTTATGGTTGTAGCATGGCTGCCATTTTGTCTTGTAGTTGTAGTGTAGCTGCCATTTTATTTTGTGGTTATAGTGACAGCCATCTTGTCTTGTGGTTGTAGTGTGGTTGCCATCTTGTTTTGTAGAGAGTGGCTGCCATCTTGCTTTGTGGTTGTAGCATGGCTGCCATTTTGTTTTGTGGTTATAGAGTGGCTGCTATCTTGTCTTGTGGTTGTAGTATGGCTGCCATCTTGTTTTGTAGTCACAGAGTGGCTGCCATCTTGTTTTGTGGTTACAGAGGTGCTGCTATCTTGTCTTGTGGTTGTAGGGTGGCTGCCATCTTGTCTTGTAGCTATAGAGTGGCTGCCATTTGTTTCATGGTCATAGAGGAGGCTTACTTGCTTCTCTTTCATGAGTGGAGGGTACAAGCCAACAACAGGGACTTAGTTATGTCAACTTTGGGGCTTTATACCATCCACAGAAAGCAGGATATTCTAGTCAGGCAATTGGCACCTTACACATTTAAAGATGAAGGAAAATGGGGGAAGAGGGTAGGTGAGGGAGAGGAATGGTGGAGAGAGTTGCACCTACAAAGTATTTCTACTCTTAGTTGGTTGTTAGGCACAGGACTTCATATAAAGCAGTGTACCAAGTTGGAGAGTATTCCCTACACCCCTCCCAAAAATTCACGCCTACCCAGAACCTCAAATACAAAGTTCTTTGCAGATGTAATTAGTTAAATTGAGATGTCTTACTGAATTAGACTAGGTCTGAATCCAGTATAACTCAGATCCTCAAAAAGAGATTTGACATAGAACTGTGTAGACAGAGGGAGGAGGCTATGCCAAATGGCAGAGGACACTGGGAGGGATGGAGCAACAAGCCAAGGGAAGCTGAGGATTGCTGGACCCAAAGGAAGTTGTGAGAGGCAAGGATGAATCTTCCTGAGAGCCTTCAGAAGGAGCCTGGCTCTGCTGATATCTCAATTTCAGACTTCTGGCCTCCAGAATGGGACAGAATGAATTTCTATTGTCTTAAGTCACCCAGTTTGTAGTACTTTGCTACTGCAACCTTAGGAAACTCTTCTACCTCATGCGCCTCAGCTCTTGGAACAGCTGAGTCACTTTGGAGTGACCGAGTTACTTAGCAATGAGATGCCAGCACTGATGGCATAGCTGCTGTGAGGGGAAGCTTGGCCTATCAGGAGAGGGGCCCGTCAGCAGAGTGAGGACAGCAGCACATATTAAACCAAGATCTATTTAAGGAGCTGGCAATGCCACCAACGGGCAACACTTGGGTCAGGTGGTGCTGGAGGAAAGGTAATTGGGTGAATATCCTTGAAAGTCCTAAGTTTTGGTTCTGTCTCTGCTTCTCCCAGGATGGGTGGCTTTGGGAAAGTCACCTGACCTCCTGAGCCTCAGTTCCCTCATCTGTCAAAAGTGGGGATGGAACCTTCAGTGTCATTTCTAACTAAATTTGTAAACACTGAGCCAGAGATATAGTTAGCATCAGCAATGATGCTGGGGAAGAGCCCTGGCACAGGCCAGCACCATGCCCACACATTCCTTGCCCCAGGTCCTGCCACCATCAACTACCTGCTGTAGGGATTTTTGGTTGACGTCTGGCTGCCTGGTGGAGCTACCTGCCAAATCTCGGATCTCTGTGCAGTCTGTGACTGAATTAGCAATATCTATGCATCTGATCATACGATATAGGAGAAGCATTAATTATCCACAATGCGTCTACCGAGCTACCTTTTCTGAGAGCACTTTCTACACAATCAGCGAGAACTTCAGTGACCCAAGCAGCTGGGAAAAGAGGCCCTGGAGCCTTTCCCTGGTCCCCTTCCCCCAACTCCTTCCTCCATGCAGCTATCCGCTTTGCCATGTGTCAATCAAACCCTGACCTTGAACATTAACCTTGAAAGGGAAAAGTGGGTACAGAGAACACAGATGGAGGGATGTTTTCTTTTGTCAGGTCCTAGGATCATGATTTGTTTTCTCTGCTGCTTAACAAATGACCACAAACTCCACAGTATTGCATGAAGCATGTGTTTCTCTCTCACGAGGTCTGCCATCTTGGCATGGACTGACTGGTATCTGCATCGGGGTCTTACAGACTGACTTCAAGGTGTCGGCATGGTCCTCTGCCAAGCTCATGGGTCTTGGGAGGAATTCATTTCCTTGTCATTGTAGGACCTGGGGCTTCAGCTTCAAAGCCACCTGCTATTCCTGGCCACATGGCCCTTTCCCAACATGGTCGTTGGCTTCCTCAAAGTCAGCAGGAGAATGTCTCTGTTACCTCAAAGCTCTGTGACTTCTTCCATTTTTGACTCTTCTTCCTCCACTGCTTAGGTCAGGACACCCGGGATGCTGTCCTTTTGGATTAACTTAAAGTCAACAGGCTCGCACAGGGTAAAACCAGCTGATCAAGGACTCTAAAGACATGCAAAATCCCTTGTCCATGCCATATAATGTACTAACCTCAGGCGGAGTATTCCCTCACACTCAGGGGGAGTTCTGCTCCCCCTCAAGGGCGGGGATTTCACAGGGCATGTGGGGCTCTTGGGGGCATTCTTAAACTTATCCTGCCACTGGTGAATTTGAGGTCCTGTAGCCGGTGAGTCTGGGGCACTATAATAGCAGCCCAAGGAAGTGTACCTCCCCAGGTATAACCTACGGCTGAGGTCAGCGGGATGGCATTGCCAAGCTCTCAGGTGGCCCCCAGCCACACCATAGCATTAGGTGTCTGCTGCATATGTTCTTGGCAAGCTTCCCCGAGACACTTTTACTCCTAATCCTTAGGCTCAAACAGCCATGGAGCGAGAAGGTACGGCATTTCCGTGAAGTCCACTGACTTGATTCCCAGGTTCCTCTGACAAAGCCGGAGTTTGTTGACCTTCAAGTCCTGGCACCAGATGTACCTATTTACTCAAGCTTTTGCCAAAGGGTGGGGAGAGAGGGTGGGGCAGAAGGATTCTTTTGCAGTTGGTCAATGAAGTGCTTTGTTATGATTTTGCTTCACATTGGACAGGTGGCCAAGTGTCTCAGGTACAAGGCAGACAGACCTCTCCCTCTTGGCCTCCCCTGCATTCAACCCAGCAGCCACTTGTCAAGATTAAACCTAAGAAAAAAACAAAACAAAGGCCATGGTTTCTCGTGTGGCAGAAAAAGCTATCTTGAGAAAGAAACAAATCATCTGAGAGATGTTGCACAGAGTTTGGAAAAACAAAACCAAGACAGCAATTCTTTGTTCTCGTCGAGTTTCCTTCTGGGTCACCATCCATGCCTGTCTTGACACAGGGTTCAGTGTTAGGGCTTTGCTCAGGGGCATCCCTGGTTTGTCCATCCGAACCAGGTACCATGTCGCTAAAGATGAGTGTGAGGGCGATGGGTTTGCCTTCTCTCACTTGTCATGTGAGACACTCAGGAGCCACAGGCCCCAGGCCTCAAGCCCTGGGAAAACAAACTCTGTCAAAATAGAACACTGAGGGACTCCCCAGTGGTGCAGTGGTTGAGCGCTGGGTTGCAAAGCTGCCTGCAGCCTGTGCAGCACCGGTTCGATCCCTGGCCACCGGCGTGGGTCCCACATAGCGCGCAGACCTCTCCTGCCGCGCCCGCTGCTCCCCTCAGCAGTGTACTTCGTCAATCTGCCTGTTCTGCTCCCTGCTCTGGCTCTGGTGAATTCTCTTACCCTCTCATGCTTCTGACTGCACCCAGTGCTTGTATAAATAAATAAATAAATCTTTAAAAAAAAATAGAACACTGAGCTGGGGGAAAGAGGCTACAAATGTGAGTCTGGGCTGGGGCTCCTATGCACCTGGAACCAAGCAGGACGCCTCACTCAGGTGATCATCAGACACTA
The DNA here is from genome assembly GCF_964194135.1 of Talpa europaea. Taxonomy (NCBI): domain Eukaryota; kingdom Metazoa; phylum Chordata; class Mammalia; order Eulipotyphla; family Talpidae; genus Talpa; species Talpa europaea. The sequence goes on from NC_140070.1 coordinate 141,280,260, forward strand.
CCCAGCACCCTGGTCCCCAGACCTCAGGCTTCTGGTGCTTGAGAGAGGAATTTGGCCTGAATAATCTCCCAGGTTCTTATTCATAAGATGCTCTGACTCCACGCAGCACACAGTTCTTCACGTCACCTCTGCAGGGATGACCCGACTACCCAACATCTCCAGAGGCCACCTCCAGAAAAATCCAGAGTGTCTCACTTCAAGTTGGGGTTGGTTGGTTTTTACCACAAGATCATCAATTCATGAGAGAGGTTAAATAGCATAATATCACTATATTTTTTAAATCAAGTTGAAAAATTTAAGTATATTTTACTCTTCTTATGCATGCGTCTGTCTGCCCTGGGAATAGCAGCATTTTTTTTTTTTTTTTAAGAAAGATAAACACAGTCAAGGTTGATTCTGTTCTCAGCAGCTGTCTCACTCAACAACGGTGAATGAGATCAAAGTTGTTTTCCTGGTAAGAGGAGAATATACAGTTTCAACCACAATGTGTCTTCACAGATGAAATGATTTCTATCTTTATTAATAAGCACATCTTCTGAGGGCTCTGGGCTTCCCTGAGAATGTGGTCTTCAGGGAGGAGCCTGCTCCCCCAGATTCTCGGGACAAGACCCAGGAAATGGGCTCCATGAGCTCAAGAGAGCTGTGACTTCGCTGTTAGCATTTCAGGTGAGTGAAGCACCCCACCCTGGAAAGAGTCGTCACAGTGCAGAGATGGACTTGGGGGGGCATAGCTCCCCTCCAGGGGATCTCAACAAAGGAACAGAGGAAGCAGCTCATTTCTTGGAGACGTCTGAAGGGCCCCTTTCTGGCGGCCGGTGACCTGGCCAAATCACCTATCAAAGCACCCCAAATTTCCGTGATATTACTTTTCTATGAAAGAGATTCTACTTGGTATTTCTGAGAAGTCTGAAGAGCCATTTCCCGTTTTAAAGCGGAGACAGTTCTGAAATGCAGTGGCTGTCACATGGAGGACACCAGCGCCTCCCCCACATACCTGCAAAACCACTGCAAGGAGTCCTGGGGTGCTCACCTGGAGGGCTGGGCTTGGGGTCACCATAGGGATTTTCCACTTTGGGAATTCATCTTTCAGGGATCGCAGAAGCTTTGAGGTCTGCTCCACAGAGGCTGCCCAGTCCTGCCACCCCCACACTGAGTGCCAGCTGATGAAGGAAGCTCAGATCTAGAACCCAGAGGCTGGTTTGTGGTTCAGTCGTAAAGCCAATTTTTGTGGAACCAAATTATATCAGGAGAAAGGCAATTCCCTGCGAGCTGCCTGTCTCTCATTGCCCCATCCTGGGCCTCTGGGCTGCCACTTGTACAGAGAGCTGTGTGCGCGTGTGTGTGTGTGCGCACGTGGGGGGTCATGACTGAATCACAGAGATATGGGGTTCACATCAATCTCTTCCTAGGGTGCATGGATGGGGAAGTTGACATGGTGGCATCAAGGAACCGGGATTTAGAATGGACAGGAGGTGCCAGGTTACTTGACACTTGGATTGTTAATCAAGGGATCTCAGTAAAGCAAGTACATCTGTTGTTGGGCAGAAAGTAAAAACGTAAAACATAGAAGCCAGTAGAGGTTTAACAAAGGAGCTATCCAGAGGAGCTTTCAGGAAGACGTGTTCCTGACGACGGGCTAACCTGTGGTGGTGAGCTCTGGTGCCCAGACCCACCCTCACCTCCTTTGGCCTCGCCTTCCATTGCCCTGGAGCCAGTGAGGGAAACGTAGGGTTCATCTGGACAATTAGTTATCACAAGCAGTAGGTCCCATATGTCAGGTTCACGATGAACCTTTAAGAGTATAGGAAAAGCCATGCAGGGACTAGAGCTCTCGCTTTAAAAAAATCCTTTCAGAAATGACGACTCCCAGGGGTGAGGAGCGCGTTGTACCTGCTTCTTTAAGGCCCAGCGACACCTGGGTGTCCACTCCTGTCAGCATCACCTCCCCCTGAGCTTCCTTTCCCAGGGGCTCCTCTACCCGGAGGAGCTGAGATTTGAGATAGCTGGGCAAGGAGTTGCATGCCTTGGGCCAGTCATTTGATCTCATGTGTTTGCTCATCTGTAAAAGTCTGTTCCTCCTCAGTTCTTGGAACTGTGAGGAGAAGGGACTGGGAAGCTCAAGAAAGTATAAAAAGCTAAGTAAACGTAAAGATTAGTGTCCTTTCTTCCTGATTGTGGTCCCGGCCTCAGGAGGCAGAACAACCTCATGGGCAGGGAGTGAGGCCAGCAGGCAAGTCACTCTACTGGTCCGGGGGCCTGGAACAGGCAACATTTTCCCCCTCAGGTCAACAAGAACCACACCTGTCTTTTTGAGACTGGAAGAGAAAATGGAAGTGAAATATTTTCGATTTTGTCTAAAACTAAGGAGCTGTCTCCATCCAAGAGATTCTTCAGGGACACTGCCTGCGCCATTCCAGAGGCCCTTTGTCCTTGAGATCCCAAGTGACTTTTGACCACCTCAAGAAAGAACCCCTTGGCTTGGGGTCTCATGAAAAGGCCCCCTTTGGGACTTACATAACCAAGCCCAGGGCACCATCCAGTCTGATCCGCTTCCTCTGGTCGAGAAGACACAGGAAGGACCTAGCCCAGCACCAGCCTATTTCTGCCCCCACTTTGTCTCCTCAGTTGTGAGCCATTATCCGGCATAACCACAGTCTTCAAGGAAACCAATCAATACCGGGCAGCCAGGATTCCACGAGATAACTCACTTTGAAAACTGCAAGGCGCAACACAGGTGTTCACTATGTTGATTCTTATCTGGTTAGCCACTTACTTTCTAAATTACTTTGAGAAACTTTTTAAAGTGCCAAAGGAGAGACCGGAGGGTCTAAGAGAAAGTGCCGAAGACCGCGGCACACAACCGTGGACTTTAAGATGGAGAGATACGCCAGACTCACCTCCCAGGGGTAGTCTTGCAAAGCTGTCTGTGCTCCCAAAGCGCGTCAGGACCTCCAGGGGTCAAGGCTGCTGACTTCACGCATGAAGCAAGAGCGAGTGGTCCTCGATGGCCAAAGTCCCAAGAACAGCCCAGGCCGGGTCTCAGGGGCTGGCAGGGCTGGAGGGCAGGCGGTGGCTGAGCCCAGGGAATTCTGACTCAACACAAAACTGAAGAAGGGGTGTAGCGCCAGCAAGGCACGGGGCAGGCTTTCTATGATCTGGGCAGACGGGTGAAGGAGGAGTCCTAGGCCCTCGGCGGCTTTTTCAGGCTTTAAATGATCTCTCTACACCATTTGCAGCGCGGCAACCAGGCGCAGGGCAGGCAGGGAGGCTGGGGAACAAGGAGGCTGGCAGACCTCCCAGCCCCTGGAGAATCTTCACTCTCTCTGGTCTCTCTGCTGGTCTCCACTGCACCCCGCCGCACAGTCCTCTGCTGCCGAGCTCTGGTCTCTGCTGCCGCCCTTATCAGCTCTGTCTCTCGAGTCAGGTGTGCCCACTCACGCATGCGCACATCCTACTCCAGGTGGCAGAAAAAACCTGGTGACTTCCATTTACCCTACAAGGGGTCTTGCATGCCATGCACCAAGGGCCAGTGTCAATCATGGCCAAGCCCTAATTTCTACATTGTTGTCTCTGAAGATAACCATGTAGAACATGGCCTTTGCTCAACATCCCCATCCCCCCCCTTTGGGGATACAAAGTCATTCCTGGTAGCCCTCCCCCTTTGGAGATGTCTGAGGACTGATCTCTTGTACGCAGACATGGGCAAAGACTCTGATATTGAGGGAGGCCCACTATAGGGCGATGGGAAAGAATAAAACAGGTTTCACTCATCTTGAAAGGTTTTGGCCCATTAAAGGAGTAGGACCTTGACAGCTGGCTAGCCTCTCTTGGAACACCCGCGCTTCTGTGGAACCTGCATCTCCTGCTTCCTAAGGAAAACCAGTATCCTCTGGGGCTGGAGTCATGGAGGGTTACTAAATTCAGGTCAGACTCCAGTCCATTGGCTGTCTTCAGGCCCAGCTTCTACTTCTGTCAAGTCCCTAAGTCTCTGTGCTAGCTGGCCTCAGTTTCCTGCTCTGTAGACTCTTCACTGGAACATCACTCTGGGAGCTGAGAACGGCCTGTGAGTCCAAGATTGAGAGGAAGTCATTGTCTTGACTTGTGCCTTTATTGCCTAAAATTTCATAAAGGTGACAGCAATGTAGATACCTCAAGGAAGGGTATTTTAAACCTTTTGTACACAGATCATTTTAGAGCTAGAAGTAAACTTAACGATCATACCAGGACAACTTCAGCAGAGAAAGCTTGGAAAGCTTAAGTGACTGGGCCCAGGAGCCCTCAGCCACCACTGCAGAGCTGGGGCTAGTCTCCAGAATGCCTGATTCATAGTTGAGGGCCATGAAGCGAGGCAGAATGTCAGGATTACCTGGGAACTTCTCAGAAATGCACATTCTTGGGCCCCACCCCTGGCCTACTGACTCAGAAGCTCTCATGTCCATTTTGACAAGCCTTCTAGGGAATTCTGATGCTTGCTAAAGTTCTATGGTATGATGAATCAAAGCTTCTGGGGTTGATTTAATGGTTTTCACCATCTGGAGAAAGGCCGGGTGATGAACGGTGACTTCTCTCGCTCTTTCTTTTACTCATTTGCACATTTACCCTTCAATGCCCGTCCCATGGAGGCACTGCGTGGATCTGCTCTGCATGGATTGGACACAGGGCCTTCCTTAAGGGGCCGATAGGGATTCATGCACAGACAAAGCAGACCTTCCTGTTGAGACATGAGACTTATGAGACATACCCTTGCGCGACTCAGACGTCAAGGGCAAGATGCGTATGGAATGCTTTGGGCTGCAGGCATTAGGGATACCAATATATCAATTTAGATGTATCTAAATATAGAGAGAGAATCAGTGACCTGGTGTTGGGAAACGGGCTTAGTGAGTTCTGGAAACAGTCACCTGAGACTGGTCTGGTTAGGGACAGAGCTTATACTGGGAAGATAGATTAAATGTCTCCATTCAAATGAGGATCCCAAAGGTGCTGGCCTCAATGGCCGGCCTCAGGACCATGTGCCCTCCTATCAGGAAGGGAGGTAATGAGAAGTGTGCTCAGGCCGCTACAGAACAAGCCTCGAGCGATTTGGCTTGACTCCAGTGGTTGAGAAACAGCCGCTCCTAGGACGGCCTGACATGTCACTCCTGCAGCCTCCCGGGGCTGAGCTGTTCTTTTAAAGAAAGAGCTTTGGGCTCTTTGGGAACTTGGAAGAGAGTCCAGCAAACAGCATGTGGACACAGAAGGTTGAGTCATGCAGTCATGCTCATCAAGACCAGGCTTCCCTCCCAAGCATGGAGCGCACACGGAGTGGAGCTGGGGTCTGCACACACCTGCATATTTAAATTGTAAACATTTACCTGCTGTCACCGGTCACGCTGTCTACTCTGAGAGCTGCAGGTCGGCCAGCAATGAAGTCGCTTTTCGTGATGAAGTGCCACTGGCTCCCCAAAGGTCTTGGATTGGCCAAGAAGATGTCTGAGTCTCCAGCTTCAGGGTGTCTTACTGTGTTTTAGTTTTTTAAATATAGAAAATCCATTGTTTATCAGAATTTCTTATGAATCAGAAAACTTTGCTATAGCCATACTAGACAATAATTGATTGCAGTTATCACTACAGCTATTTTTTTTTAAATAACAAAAATGAGCTAACATTGATCTAATGCACGGTCAGGTATTGTACCCTTAAGTCCATCATCCTGGCGCAGAATCACAATAATCCTGGGAAGCACCACTATTGTCCCATCTTACACAGGCGCACACAGGCTGCGTGGTAACTTGAAAGTCATGCATTTATTGTGGAATTTACATTACACACAGGCATACACACACGCAGACACAATGCACACAGACACATACAGGCACACGCAGAGACACACAGACACACACAGATATGCACAAATACACAGTCACCCACAGACATACACGCAAACAGACACACAGGCAGACACATAAACAGACAGACGGACACGCAGACAGACAGACACAGACATGCATGACCGACGGGCGCTGGCATCCTGAAGGATGCTGGTCTCTGGTCTGTGTGTTCGGTGCCTGGGCTCTGGGGAGTCACATTTGCTGCTGCTTCACCTGGCAGCCGCTGCAGCTGGTGGTCTGGGGAAGACACACCAGCCTTTACAACCCTCCTTCCTCCAGCACCCTGTGTCTCAGGAGCTGGCCCCCCGCCCGCACCCACCCACACCCCACGCTGCCCTTCACTCCCTGGGTTGAGCTCTGGATGAACCATTGAGAAGAGTCTGTGTCTCTCAAGACTCCAGTTTGCCTCTGGCTTCCTAGCATGAGCAAGAAATATTTCTTGAATTAAACGTGCTCCCCAGGGAGGGTGGAGGGAGGGCAGCTAAGGGGGGTGGGGACCCCAATGGTGGGGGATTATGGGTGTGTATGGTGGTGGGCGTGATGTGCTGACCTACATCTGAGGAAGGGTGAACCTGTACCCCTAAATCATCTACTGTTATACACTAACGCGACCTCAATAAAAATGACACAATTAAAAATGATCCCCAAATAAAGAGCTGTGAGGTTGGAAATGTGGCTGTCGTGATTACAGGGTTTTTTCTTCTAGGAGGTAAAACAGGAGTGACATAAAATCTCCATTAGTCACATTTAGCACATTCACTGGAGGGGCCATTTTTTAAAAAAAAACTTTATTTTATGTATTTATGCATATAAGAGCTGGGGTGCAGGCCAGAGATGCAGGGGGTGAGAGGGTTCACCAGAGACAGAGCGGGGAGCAGAGCAGGCAGAATGACTGAAATCCCCTGCTGAGGGGAGCAGCGGGGAGACAGGAGAGGTCTGCCTGCACTGTGTGGGTCAGCTCCCTGGCCGGGGATCCAACTCCTGCTGCAGTGGCTGCGGACAGCTTCACAGTGCTTCTTCTTAACTCCTGGCGCCACCAGGGAGGCGCCCCCGGGCTGGGCCATTTTCACTCTTGGGTTTCAGAACATTTTCTTCACCTTCAGAGATCTAGTGTCCTCGACAGCCAGGCTCATCTCTCCCTTGCTGCAGCTCCTGGAAGTGCTCACCGGCTTGCCGTGGGGTTTGCCCTCCTGGGACACCTTCATCTCAGACAGACAAGTTTGTTAACCTGAAACTTTCAACTGGCTACACATTCTCATTCTTTAAAAATATAGAAGTCTAGATTCCCTCCCTTTCTCCTCGCCCTGCCCCCGGCAGCACCGCGCCCTCGTCCAGATCCTCGTAACTTCTTACAGATTCTTCCAGAACCCGTGCATCCCGACACGTGCCAGCATGGCCTCCCCTTCTCTCTGCCCTTTCTCTCACAACAGGCGACGTTCTCTGCACAGTCTTCTGTCCCTGTTTCTTCAGTCCCTTAACACAGTGTCCTGGAACTCCCTGCCTGTCTGGACACAGAGCGCTTCCTCGTTCCTCTTTGGAGCCGCACAGTAGTTTGCTGTTTGGCTGTCCCACGCTTTGTTTGACTAATCCTCTCTTGACGGACACCTGCGTTTGCTTCCAGTTGTCAGCGCTCCCGATGGGCGTGATGAGTCGCCCGCTCTTGTCACCTTTCAAGTCTCAGACCCCAGGAGGTGGGCGGCTGGGCCAGAGGCTCCGGGATCCGATCGGATCTTGGATCGGCATGAGCTGGGGAACTCTCCAGTTGGCCTCTGGAGGGGCTGTGCCCATTTGCGCCCTTCCTGGCCACCAGGGGCACCCCAGCCTCCACTCCCTTGTGTCCCGAATGTCTCTGTGTTTTTCCCAGTTTCCATAATTTTCCTTTGAACATGTCTAAGACGAGTGATTTAAGGAATGATCAACCTGGCCTTGTCTTCTTAAAGGAAAGAAGTGCATCTGGCAGCTCCCCGGGGTCCCTTTGTCACCTCCAGTGAAATCCACCCAAGCAACACACTGTGCCAGCGGAGACCCCGCCCCTACCTGCACAGAGCCCCGCTCCTGTGGGGGTGTCTGCTTTCCTGAGACCATCTTTCACAAAACCGTTTGGTATTTTCAGAGTAGGTGAGCCCCACCTCCAGCTCACTTGCTTCCTGCTCTGCCAGCTTGAGGCCAGCCCATCATGGGGACTGCACCCCGCTGCAGGCAGCTGCTCTCTGAGCTCAAGCCAGGGTTCCCCGGCTTTATTTACTGTGATCCCTTCCTGTGGAGTCCACCCCCTGCTTCTTGCATGCACATGCCTGGGGGCTCCTCCTGCAGCTGAGTGCCCACATGGACAGGCTCTTGCACCTGCTGGTGAAGGTGTCACCTCCTTTCCTCAGCCTTTCTCCCCTAAAGTCAACACTCTGACCCCACTCTGCACCCTCCCCAAGCTAATGTCAGGCGCCTGGCTGGTCCTCAGTGCATGGTTTGGCAGCTGGGGGCAGTGGGGTGTGAGGAACAGGGCCTTGGGGGTCAGAAACAGAGGTCTGGTCCCAGCTCGGTCACCTACTTACAGCCTGGAGTACATTAAGTCTTCTTGGGTTCATTTCCTCATCTGTCAAATGGGTTCATAATACCAACCCCAACAGCAGTGGGCGGACATGGAAGGGATGCTTGGGAGTGTCTGGCGTGCGTGGCAGGCGTGAGATGTGCTGCTCACACACGGTCAGCCTGGCTGAGGAGCTCACTGCTTCCCGCCTCTTGGGCCCACCAGTGAGTTTGCACAGAGTGACTGTGGCCAAGGGCTTCGCCAGGTTCTCGGGTGGTGGCCAAGCAATATAGGGCTCAGCCACGCTCACTCCTGTGTGGATTCCTCTGACAGGCAGCTCTGGTGGGAGACTCCCTTTGGGCTCAGACGGAACTTTCTAGAACTTTATTGCAGTGAGAGTATCTGTGTATTCAGCCTCCCTCCTTCCTTCCTTCCTCTTCTCCTTCACAGGGTCAGACCTGCTTTGTGGTCTCACAGCTCTCCTGCCCCTTCTGCATCCCCCTCACATGTGTCCGCCCCCCACCCCCAATAAATCTCTTATGTGTCTAATCCCACCTTGGTGTCTGCTTCTTGGAGATCCCAGCTACCACAGTGCTCAGCGCATTTACCTTCCTCTCTCTTCCCTAGATACAATGCTTAAACATTTCTTATCTGGCATTTCTTATCTAGAAATCATTTAAGGATATAGTGATATGCTACTTATTTATTTTTGAAATATTTTTTCTCAACCTGATGAAAATTCTTGTAAGAACCTCTGAGGTCATGAATTCTGGGACTTCTTTGAACATTAGGATTTGGGGGGATTTGGGGGATGCAGATAAAAGCCTCAGGATCCTCCCTTGTTGATCGGGGGTAGGCATTTCCGGAACATGTCTTTCTCCTACATGGAGATAAGAGAACGGAGTCAGCAGCTCTGTCAGTGCTGTGTTCTCCAAGATCAGTGTCTTGCCCACTGCTGGCTGAGAGAGGTTGGGGGACCACTGCAGGCCAGGCTTATGCACAGAGTTTATGCACAGAGGCGCCTCCGGGCTCTCCTTCCCTCTGTCTGGCTTTGAGTCATCTGATTTTTCTAGGAATCTTAGTCCCTTGGTGTAGATAGCAGTGAAAGGGCTCACAACATATCCCTTTGGCCTCATAAATCAGGGGAGTCTTGGGCATCCCAGAGATATGAGACCATAAAAACATGAGGAATCTTAGAGAGCATTAAATTGACCCATCTCATTAGATAAGTGAGGAGGGAGACCTAGAGGTGAGGCCAACCTTAACTTTCATCCATCCATCTACCATGCACTCATGCATCCATTCATCTCTCCATCCATTACCGGACCATCCATCCATCTATTACCTGACCATCCATCCATCCATCCATCCATCCATCCATCCATCCATCCACCCACCCATCCATCCATCCATCCATCCATCCATCCATCCATCCATCCATCCATCCATCCATCCATCCAATCCATCCATCCATCCATCCATCCATCCACCCATCCACCCACCCATCCATCTACCCACCCACCCATCCATCCATCCATCCATCCATGGCTGAATGCAACCTTGTCCTTGAAACAGCCGAACCACGTCATCCATCACTAAGCTTCCTGCAGGGGCCGCCTGACAGATTCTACCAGCAACTCTTTGCTCATGGTTGTGTAGATCATGAACAACAAGGCCAGCATCACTTGCTTGCCTATTGCTTCCCAGAGGAAGGCACACCTGTGTCCAGTGTCTGGGGGTGAGGAACAGGTACCCCTGGTTTGGCAGCTTCTCCCGTGCGAGTACCCACTTTTAAACCTCAGCCTCTCTTCACTCTCATCTATGCCCCCACCTTGTCCTGGTAACCCACCTTTCCCCATCCCATCCCCCTCAAGCACACGTGTCTGAGGTCCACTGCCTGTAAGCACACTCGTGACTGCAGGTAAACAGGGCTCGGGCACGTGGTGTGGGCAGCTCAGGAGGGAGAAGCATGGCAGAGTATGACCAAGCATGCATGCGTGCCTCCTGGCCATGGATCTGGAATATTCATTCCAAAGGGACAACCTTTAAACAGGCCTCTGATGCTAGTATCTGGCCTACAAGAAGAGCAAGAGAGGGGAAGTAGCATCTGGAAGCCAGCGCTCCCCCAGCCACGGCGGTGAGGGAGGCAGGAGCCCCTTGCCAAGGACTCTCCTCTGCCCGCCCCCCCCAGGAAAGGGGGTGGTCACCTTGCATTTCCCCTCCCCCCCCAACCAGGGTGCAGTGTCACCTGGAGGCAGAGGTCCAGTTTTGAGTAAGTGGTCACCAGGTCACCGGCTGAGCAGTCTGGGATAGGCCACGGCATCTCTGGCTCTCAGAGGTAGCCTGCTGTGCCATCACCAGTGGCAGCCCACTTGGCATGTTCTCCGCATACCCCAGCACAGCACACTCACGCTGCAGCAAGCAGAGCATAGCCGGCCTCCCGTGTGTGCCGGTGCTCCAGGGAAGAGCAGCTGTCAGTCCCGACTCAGGCCCTGCCAGGCCTCAGCGCCCGTGAAAGGCTTTCCTCAAAACACCCTGCACACCTGGACATACACGGACCCCGCAAGAGATGCCAGGGGCCCAGGTTAGGAAGCTCTGCCTTAGAGGGCAAGAGGGGGGCAGCTGTGCAGCCTCCTGGGTGGGCCATGTGGGACTTAGCCCCTGGGTCAGGCTGGGGCCAGGGCCTCCCTGCCCGGCGCTGTGGAGCCTGCACCCTTTAGGTCACGTCGTCAGGTGCTTTGCCACTCAGCTATACTCCTGGGGTCACATCTGATTTCAAGTCTGTAGAGGCCCCAGCCTATGGGTGGATGGTCAAAAGGGACTTGAGGGCGGGGTGGGGGCAGCTTTTGCTTTTGTTTGGAACAGAGACCACATGCATCCTGCTGTCTGCCGCCCATGCCCAGCCCCTGGGTGTGTCGGGTAACAGAGCGAGCCTGGCTTCATGGCTTGAGTAGGGAGCAAAGTTCTGCCACCCCGAAGTATGTCTTTTAGGCAAGAGATTGATTTCCCAGTGCGTGTGGGGGTGACGGCTCTGAAGGCTAGGGCTTCTGGCAAAAGATATTTCCATGTAAATTTCTGCAAGGCCGTGAGCTGGGACGCCTGAGCTCCCGATCTCTGCAGTGGAGAATCTGCACACTCTGGTCTCCTGTGCCTTCCCCGTCACCTCCCCCACTGCACTGACCTTTCTCCACCCTGCCCTATGGCTCAGCTAAGCCGTGCAAGATGGCACCTGAGGTTGCTCAGTCTTGCCGGGACTATCTTGTGTATCCAGGAGGGACGCATGTCATTTTAAAACTGTTTTTGATTCTTGTTCTCTTATTAATGTGCCTAATGCTTGTTTATTTGGCAGCCTAGAAGCAGCTGGGGGTACAGGGTGTCTTCCTTTGTGCTGCGACACTTCTCTCTTTTTCACTCATGTGTGCAGAGCACTGCCCTAGCCCCGCAGACCTCTAGTCCCCGGTGTGAGACATCTAGCTCTTTCCCCAGGATCCAAGCATCAGGATGTGTCTCTAGAGTGTAGACCATGGTAAGGACTCAAGGGTCCTGGGTTGAAGCTCCAGGTCCCTGAGAGGCAGCTTGAAGCCAGCCTGTTTCTCCCAGCATCCTCCCTGCTAGTCTTTGCCGTTCAGTCTGTGGCTGAGCGTGGGGAGGGGGCCACCCCCAGCTCTGGCTTGACCTGCTGCATGACCTCAGGCAAGTGCCTGACCCCGCCTGGACTCCGCTCCCTCCTGGCTCTGCAGAGGTGAGCGCTGACTGCGGATCAGGATCACCTTCATCCCAGCTGGGGGCGCAACGCTCAGAGAGCCCCGACTCAAGGCTGCCTCGAGTGGGCTCCCTGCACCTGCCATCGGGGCCCTTGCAGTGAAGAGAGGCTGCTCCTTCTGGTGCATCTGTGGTGGACGTGCGCCAAGCCAGGCCCTGGCTCCTGCCAGCGTTCCTGGGCAAGTGCCTCTTTCCAGCAGTGGGCATGCCCCAGCGTGACCCGCAGACCGCGGAGACTCTGGAGTCTCTACTTGGCACTCAGGTGGGGAGACGGGCAGAGCAGCTGGCTGCAGTCCCGGGGCCCCGAGCCCACTTGCCAGAGCTGGGGGACCCGCACCGGCACCCTGCTCCCCCCGCCCCCCGCCATTTCCCCCAGGGACCTTCACCCTCCACCCTCCAGAAAGCTGGCAGTGACCGCGGCCTTGAGTTACTCCTGGGAGAGCTTGGCAAGTGCCTCGATCTCCAGGAGTGTCTGTCTCTCATTTGCTGGATGGACGTCGTTGCCACGGGGGTTTCCCGGGCAGGGAAGGGGAGGACACAGGCCATTTTGTGAAAGGGACCCGGTAACAGCCTCACACGCTTGCGCGGTTTCCAGGACCTTGAACTATGTTTCGGGCAGTTCCCGAAGGAAGGGAGCAGAGCGAAGGCCGATTCCGCGGCTCTCAGGAGGGGGCGGCCTGCGGCAAGCCACGGCCCACCCCTGCCCGGAGCAGCCCTTGGAACAGACACACACGAGCCTTCTGGACACGTCCTGTCTCCAGCAGCCCCTCCCCCCCAGGGGCCTGGTGTGCCGTGCATCTGTCTTCTGAGGAAGAAACCAGAAACTTGCCCAGCGAGTAGTTGGTACAGTCAGGTCAGGATTCGAACCCCTGGTGTCTCCTTGCTCGGCTCTGGGCTGTCCCGGAGGCGGAGAAGCCCAGGGGAGAACACGAGAGGCCACCCAGCCGCCGGTGCCCCAGAGAGCACTGCCCGGCTCCTCCCGACGGTCACTGCCGGCCGCCCTGCCCTGGAGGGACACACGGAGACTCCCACTCCCTTCTGGAGACACCAGGCCTGGGGCTCTGGACTGGGGATAACGTCGCTCCCCCTCTGCTCTGTCATCACCCCATCTCCCTGTGTCTACCTTTCTGGGTGTTCTTTAAGGGGCATCGGTCCCGTCGGATGCGGGGTCCCCCTGACTCCAGCTTGACTCGTCTGAATGAATCACATCTGCCGTCCTACTTCCCATAACGTTGCATTTGAGGCCTTAGGGTTCGGGGTGTCAGTGTATCTTGTGTGTGGGGGCTGGGGGTGTGAATTCAACTCATAACAACGGCTTTATATAAAAGTGGCTAAATGACCTCCCCGGTCAGAATTTTGCCTGCCACCTGCCTGTCCTTGGGGGAAGCTGCTGCCAGGTCCCTCTCGCCTCAAATGCCACTGGAGTCTCACTGGGGCTCACACGAGTGACAGGACCTGGGTCACCTGTGTGGCCCCAACCTGCCAAATGAGGCACCCAGAGGTTGGTCCTGGTGCCACTTTTGGGGTTGGGGGTGCAGCCTTAACGCACAGATGCTCTGGGGATGGCAACCAGGAATCTGCTCCTCTTGGTAGTTGTGATGGTTTGAATGGGGTCCCTCAAAAAGGCAGGTTCAAGTCCTCACCCCAGGACCTTCCAGCGTGACTTGGCAAACAGGGTCACGTGTGATGTGATTAGGCATCATCACAGGCAGATGTGATTAGGTCACCTGGAGTCGGGGGGGCCCTCATTGCCCTGACGCATCCTGTGAGAGGAGACACAGCCACACCCACGAGGACGGTGACCTTGTGGAAACAGGTGAGATGGGGGAGAGGCATCTGGGCCCCCCGGGAGGGCTGGCCACACTCCAGAGTCCAGACCAGGCTGGGGAGGACCCCCACAGAGCTGTGCTGCATGAGCCACCCTGCTGGTGGGGTTTGTTGAGGCGGCCCCAGGATGTGGATGAGAAAGCGCCCCAGGGCCCCGTGCAGCATGAGAGCCACTGTGCACCGACCCCGGCAGGCCTCCCTCAATGAAGGGACCTGCCCCCTGCTTGGGGAGGCCTCCCCCACAGGCAGGGGCCAGCTGGGGTGCCAATACTGGGTTCCACAGAAGAGAGAACACCAACAAGAAAGGGAGCCAAGCATGTCCTGACCCTCCCCTGTTGACGCTTCATAGCCGTGTCCTCAGTGCAGGTGGGGAGCGAAGGGCCTGCCTGGTCTGGGGGTGCATGCGGCCTCCCACCTGGGGCCGGCGTGACTCAGCATCCTGCTCTTTGTTTCTGAGCCTGGACAACCTCTGTGAGGCTGCTCAGTAAACACCATGAGTGGGACTACGGCCAAGGTGGAGGCCCACGAGATGACCGTCACCCTGCATTGCTCAGGTGCAGTCTGGGAAGGTGGCCTCCTGGTCCAGCCTGTGGGGGTGACTCTTCCTGTCACCCCCTCTAACACCTAGTCTTGCTCCACATACAGGCCCTGAGCCAACCTAACAAGGAGCCCCGCCTCGGGTCACATGCACGGCGCCCCCATCCCTCGGTGCCAGTGCTGGTGGTGGGAAGCCAGAGGTGCCCGTTGGGCTGCAGCTCAAGGGACTGGAGGCCACTGTTCTGCTCCAGACTTGGTCCTTGTTGTCCTGCAGGGCAGGGACTCTGAGTCACTTGTTCACAATTACAGAGCTAAGGATGTCCAGAAAGTGCCTTGTAACTCAGATGCTACTAGGACATGATCCGAACAGCGCGCGGCATCTTGAATGCCTGAGACGTGTGGTGTAGGAAGACGACAGCGATCAGACAGAGAGGTAGGTAGATAGGTAGACAGGTGATATAGATTGACAGAAAAAAGAGAAATGGGTGGATGGTAGATGATACATGATATAGATGATTGATAGAAAGGAGGGAATGTTGACAGAAATGACAGGTGATACAGATGATTGACAGGTGACAGATAACAGGTTGGCAGATAAGTGGATGGATAGATGACAGATGATAGATGACAGACGGACGGACGGATATTCTGGTATCCCTCACAGGAGAAACATATCACTTAATTTTTCTAAATCAGTTTTTAAAACTTGACCACACGGAGGGACGCGGTGCCACGGCGGCGGCCATCTCCCACAGGAGGAGATAGGACCAGAGTCCTCTGCAGGCGCAGTGACCCGAGGCCTCCTGTGTCCATGCTGCGAGCTGACCAACCCTAAGGGCCACCCGGGGCCTGGGCTTCACTTGGCTCCTTGTTGGGGACCAGCATGAGTGAGGGGGTGTGGAGTTCCCCCTTGAAGAGAACAAGAGGCAGGGCAGGGCGGGGCAGGGCAGGGCAGGGTGGCATGAGCATCGCTGGAGACGCCACCTCAGGTCTCAGGACACTGGATGTTGGGAACGCGGCTTTGCCCAGGGGCCTGCTGGCTATAAGCAAGATACCGCAGTGTCTGAGGGAGTTGGCACCCAGAGTCCTCTCTGCAACCCACCCACACTCACCACCCTGGGCCCGCTGGGGGAGTCTCAAGTGGATGAGGATCTGCAGCAGGGAGACTCCCCAAGAGTGGGACCCTGGGGTCAAGCCTGCCCCACCACCTACTGGGAGCTTAGCCTCTTGGTGCTTCAGTTTCCTCTCCTGCGAAATGAGCACCTCACAGAGATGCCACGAGCAGTTGCCATGCGTACGTGAGCTTGACTCTGGAAGGCCCTTGAATGCGGGGCATCCCCCCATGGCGGAGGCCGACCCCCGGCCTCAGGTCACCAGGTCCCACGTCAGCGGCCGCTGCCGCTAAATCAGGGCCTGGCTGTCTCGGCTCAACTGGCTTCCATTTTCAATTGAACATGAAGTTTGGACAGACTTGAGTGCACTGGGCCCGGCCCCTGGCCCCGGCCGGGCAGCCCTGGGTTACTGCGGATGGGGCGGGCTGCGGGACGTGGTTCTGGACGCCGCTGCGGTTCCGGACAGCCTGCTCCTGACCACAGCTGTGTTGTCTTCAGGCTGGACATCCCGGGCAAGTGTTGGGGTCGCTCTGGGTGTCAGCTGGACTGGGCTACTGGTGCGGGAGGGCGTCAGCCATGTCAGGAGCTCCCCTTTTGACCTGCACCCCTCGGCCCATTGGAGTTGGGGCAACAGCCAGCCCCAGTGGTGGCTGCGCCATTGTCCAGGCAATTGGGACTCCTCTCGCCATCAGGACTTGGCTGCCCCTTGTGATCATCCCCAGGCTCCCCTGCCCATCACTCCCTGCCCGGGCCCAACCCCACCTCAGGCACCTGAGTCCTGGGGAGGCAGAGGTGGGGACCCCAGCCAGCCAGGACCCTGCTCCAGCCCCACCACGAAGTCTCTTCCGCTGACAGTTAACAGGGCCAGCACACCCCTCCTTGGAGGCTCTCCAACTTTCCTAAAATATGTGGACCTGACCCACATCTCTGACGCGGAGGGTGTTTTCAAACATTCCCTCAGGAACCACGACAGGCCCCTCGCACACCAGGCCTGGGCGGGTGGATAACTGACTCTCAGACACAGATGAAGAGGTTAGCTTGGATGCGCGCTTTGTGCACATGCCTGTGTGTGTGCTTTCATTTATTCACTTATTTCTTTTAAAACTTTGCTCTAGACCAGAAGCCCCTGGACAGGCCAGTCAGCAGCACCAAACCAAGAGCCTGATGGCCTTTAAGCACAGAGACCCGAGAGCTCCTGGGGGATCTGACCCAGTGGCCCCCGGCGTGGGCGCAGCCCCGTGCGCTGCCAGTGGTGCGGGCGACTCTTGGAGAGCGTGCTGGGACTCCGCACACGCAGAGCCTGCAGAGAGTCGCCTACGGGTCCCCTTGGCATCGAGCCTAGAGCTATAGTGATCAGATCTTGACTTCTTCAAAGGCTTCTTGCCTTGGATTTTCCCAGTTGAAAATAAATATCGGGGGCAATTACCTTCTGCTGGTCCTGATGGGTGAAGGCGCGTTCTCATCCATTAATTCAGGAGACTTCTTGCTTCATTCGGAAGGTATGAGCCGGTGGAACTTGTTAAAACAGTATCAACAGAGCCTGTCTAGGTTTGGACTGAAAGGAGAGAGGAGTTATTACGGTCTGGGTTAATATTTTCCTCTCTTGAAGAAGTCCTGGGCATGCCAGACACTCCTCAGACAAGCAGGGCGGTTTCTTCCTCTTGTTGGGCGCTTTGTGCTGTTCCATTTACGGGCTGTACCCAGTGCAGCCTCCAAGGGGCAGCAAACACCCAGGTCTGGCGGGCCCAGGGCCACCCTGCTAATTGCAGAGCTGATTTGGGGGGAATGATTATTGGGTTACTGGGTGCCTCCTCAGGAGTTTCTCTGGGGTTGACACGAAAGCACTTCTCCTGGAGGGAAAACCAGTCTCATTTTCAGAGCGCTGCGAACATGACCAGACCTATTAATTACTTAATTGAGGTTCTGGGCTTTGAAGATGAAAAGTTGCTGTGTAAGTGGCGAGATCTGTTGCTTCCAGTCTGGGAGCTCTTTATCAGGGCCCTTCTGAGTGTCTCAACTTATCAAGTGCGACTTCCCTGGTGACAAAGCAGGTCCTGGGGGCCTCTGTCTTCATCTTAAGCCCCACGGAGCTGCCCAGAGTCCCAGCCAGGGGCGCAGGCACACTGGCATGCGCCCCTCTCACAGGGCCGCCTCTCAGGTCTGTGTGTGGCTGGGAATCTGCAGGAGACGCTTTGCTTGGCAGGACCTTGTGACACGGGGGCCTGGGGTCCAGTGGGACAGGGGTTACCAGCCCCTAAGGGAGCTGCACTTCCAAGCCTGCGGGGATGGAGGGGGGGCACCCCATGGCAGTGGGGAGGGGAGGCCAGGAGGTCTCAGCACAAATGAAATCAACAGGTGATAACGCTTTAGATAACAAAGAACTTCCACATCCAGCGCTGACTCGGTGGAGGCCCCGAAGACCCCGAGATGCAGTGAGGACAAGGCAGGAGTGGGCAGCAGAGGCTGGGGAAGAGACAGGTGAGGGCCAGGAGGTGAAAGCTTCTCTCCAAAAGCCCAGCAACCTCCCCTCCCGACAGGGGCGCTGACGTGGTGGGAGAGGCAAAACTCTCAGGAAAATACCCTAAGCTGTGACCAACCCAGTTTTTCGTTCTATGAACACAAAGTCTAATCACATCCCCGCCTTACCGTGATTACAAGTGGGCTCTGCCGCCCGTGATGTCCGCAGGCCTGGAAACAGTTCTCCTGTGCATGCAGACAGAAGAGCGAGCAAAATCACTTAAGAAATGAAAAAATCCAGGCTTCCTTTTTTATGTTTGTGCAGTGAGATGATTCAAGGGGAAACAAGCTGTTCCCAGCCCAGCCTCCACGCCAGCGTGACCTCTTCCTTCCCCGACCGGGACTCCTGCGCCGTCTTCCAAGACGCGATCTCCTTGCCTTGCAGCCGGGGCCTCCGGGAGCTCATGCGTCTGTTCCATTTAAATCCCAAGGGCCTGTGCAGTGCCAGGAAGGCACAGCAGGTTCTCTATGATCCGGCAGCTGGGTGAAGGAGGGTCCTGGAGCTCTCGGTGGCGTTTTCAGGTTTTCAATGATCTCTCTACACCATTTGTAGTGCGGCAACCAGGCGCAGGGCAGGCAGGGGTGCTGGGGGGCCAGGAGGCTAGCAGACCACCTAGCGCCCCCTGTGAATCTTCACTCTTTCCAGGCTCTCTGGCTTTTCTTGTGGGCTCCCCACTGGGCTCTACTGCTCTCTGCTGCAGGGTCCTCCGCCCCCAGCCTCTTCTGCCGCCCTTATATGCTGTCTCTCGGCTCAGATGTGCCCACTTACGCGTGCCCACATCACACTCCAGATACCCGCCATCAGGCATGGGCCTAAGCCACAGGTGTCGATTATTGATGCTAACGGCAGGAGGGCAGAAAAAACCCGATAACTTCCATTTATGCTACAGGCTGGAAACTCCCTTGCTGGGATGAGGCTGACCCCCAGAGCAAGACCCTGACTTACTTGGCTCGAAAGACCAAAAAGTGCCCAGCACTGCAGGCTGCCTACCTGTCTCCTGCTCACACCGAGACCCCCATACGCAGGGGAAGGACAAGGCCAGGGCCCCGGCTTCATCACAAGAGCTGTGTCCTCTGTGAGGTTCTCTTGGTGACAAACCACAGAAATGGGTTCTGGCTTATCAGTTTCATCGAGGTATAATTAGGCCTAAGAATGTGGAGGCTGGGGTTTTCTGGCCTCCGAGGTGTTGATTGGCAGATAAAAGTAACCACAGCCAGGCGGTACTCTCAGGACAGTTTAACAATCTCTCCAGTCCTCGCAGAAGAAACTTTAAAATACTGCATTATTTTACTGAGGTAACATTGATGTACAGCGCTGTACATGATTTGGGGGCTCCGGGTCACACCTCTTCAGATGTATGTACCACACCACTCCCAGCGCCAAAACGCCATCATTTTGGACACCACAGTCCACTGGGCCCCTCCTCCTTTGCTCCTGTCTCCCACCCTCCCCTCTGTGGCTTCAATTCTGTAGTCAGATTTCTAGGGCTTGTATAGGTCTTGATTTTCTGTTCCTTTGTTTAGTTTCTCTACACCGCACACATGAGTGAAATACTGAAATAAATCATCAGTCTATGTCCTTCTAATGACTTATTTCCTTTAGCATAATCCCCTCCAGTTCCACCTACGCTGTTGCAAATGGCAGCAATTTTCATCTTTTTTATGGCTGTGTAGTATTCCGCAGTGTGTACATGTGGCACACCTTCTTAATCCACCCACCCATTGTTGGGTGCTTAGATTTTAGGTTGTTTCCACAACTGGCCATTGTGAATAGTCCTGCAGTGAACACAGGAGTGCAGGTAGTCCTTGCACACTGTGCTGGGGAGGTAGACTGGCTCAGCCCCTGTGGAAAACAGCCTGGAGGTGTCTCAGAATATTAAAAATAGATCCACCGCAGGATCCATCAATCTCACTCTCAGGTGAGGAGGATGCAAAAGTACTAATTGAAGTAAAGAAGAACTTTGAAAGAACTTGCTTACAGTCACATCGGCAGTACTTGCTGGGGTTCTGGTGCAGGCTGTGGTCCAGCAGAGCTCAAACGCTCGGCCACGATGGCCCATCTCACGAGTGTGGGGTCGGCACACTCATGGCCCTGAGGCTTTGCATCTTTCTTTGGGGGGAGGGGGCCTTGATGTGCTCACACCTGCTTTGCAGCACATTAGGGTTCCTGTAGCAAACCTTTACCACCTGAGAGGCTTCAAACGGCAGCCATTTACTGGGCACAGTTCTGCAGGCCAGGAGTCTGAAATTGGGGTGTCCAATTTGGGGCCTCCCAGAAGCCCAGGGGAGAATCCCTTCTACGTTGCACACCTGGATCCTACCAATCGTTGACATGTAAATACCCCGCCAGTCCTCGTCTCTGTCCTCACGAGGCCGCATATGTGTGTGTGCATGTTTGTGAGTATGTGCATGCGTGAGAGTATGCATGTGTGCGACTGCGCATGCATGCATCGGTGTTTACACGAGTGTGTATGTTCATGTGTAAGAGTGTGTGCATGTGTGTAAAGCCTCCTGCTCCTTTCTTTTCTGAGACGTCAGCCATAGGATTGAAGACTCGCCAACGTGCAGGATGATCTCACCCCGGGTCTCCAAAGACCCTGCATGAAGGGCCTCCCTGGTGGCACGAAACCTCCCTGAGGTTAAGCCTCAGCACTATGAAGATATCCACAGCCACTGCAGCACAAGTTCGATCCCCGGCCAGGGAGCCACCCATATGGCACAGCGGACCTCTCCTGTCCCGCCTGCTGCTCCCCTCAGCAGTGTATTTCAGTCAATCTGCCTGTTCTGTTCCCCGGTCTGTGTCTGGTGAATCCTCTCACCCCCTGCTCCTCTGGCCTGTACCCCAGCTCTTGTATGCATGAATAAAAAGTAAACCTTTTCAATGCCCTTGCGTGAAAATAAGGTCACATTTGCAGGGGCTTGGACATAACCCTTTGGGGCCACTCTCCATCCCACTGCAATTGTCACTGGATTTGCTTCCCAGGAATGTGTGTCCACCTGCCAGAGGGAAAGCCAGGCCTCCTGACCACCCTCGGGGGCAAGGTGTGTCTCGCTGTCACAGGCGCAGAGGAGTGGTAATCCTGCCTCCTGCCGCCTTCTCTCCCTGGTGACGTGTTGTGGCTCACGGCTGGCACGGGCTTCACCTGCGTGCGTCTTTGGCACGTAAACTTCTTAATAAATATGTGCTTCTGCCAGGGGTCCCGTGAAGGAGAGTGTCAATTTGAGCAAACACAGGTCTTTGCTTTCCTGACATCATTTAGCAAGACGACGGGCGGATAACCAGGGATGTGTTTACGGACGAGAATTCCAAGCTATTAAACATGAGAACCAGCTCTCTAGGTGGTTGTGAATCAGTTACGACATGTTTGAGAGCCAGAATCTGTGTGTTTTCTTTCTGCCTCCCGAGAATGAAAGAGGAAACCAGGACGAGTGGCCGCCACGCCGTCGCCCCGAGCCGATGGGCCATCGCCCTCCGCCGTCCGTCCAAGTGCATAGCAAAGTGGGCCCAGGGGTCAGTGGCTTGCACCTGTGCAGCGTGTACTGCAGGTGCCACACCTGAGCACAGAATCAGCATGTGGAATCGGCATGTTAGTTATTCAACATAGTATCGGAATCACATTTTTTAAAATGTGAAAGTTTAAAAATCCCCAAATTGAATAGGATGAACACAGAACACTCACCCCCTTCCGGCTGTCACCCCCAAGCGGGAGCCCTCATGCAGACCCCTCAGCTGTTCTGGGTGCTCCTTTCCCTGATCACACTCTCTTCCCCGGAAGCACCCCCCAAATCACTTGGGGTCTTCCTAAAAGATCCAGGAGAGCAAGTCATCGCTCTAAGTGCAGTAAAGAAAGGCATATTAGAGTGGCCCCCGCTCATGGGGTTGTGTCTGGCCACATGCTTGTACACACACACACTCACACGGACACCAAGCACACAGTCACACTTACCCACACTCACACACTCCCATGACACACTGAACTCACACACATATCCAAAGCAAGGTCTGTGAAGCCAAGCCAACTTCTCCCACGTCACGTCCTCCGCTCTATTTGCCACCCTGGTCCACTGCGCCCAACTTGATGCCACTGCATTCACGCGGGTATGGCCAGCGCCCCCTACCCTGGACTCCAGCCCCTCCGGGGTTGTGCACGCACTTTGATTCAGGGTAATATCCAACCTTAGCCTTGTTCTCAAGGACCTTGCCAGCCAGCTGCCCCTAGGCTCCCCACTTCAGCCCCCCACCTCCGCCCGCTGGTCTCTCCAGCTTTCCAGGACTCTGGGGAGAAACTCTTCTCCCACCCATCCCAGCCGGTGCGACCCCCTTCTCACTCCGCTTGTCCTGTGGCCAGCTCCGTGCCGCCTTCCTCCTCCTGCCGGGGTGTACATGGAAGGCGGCTCTGCTCTCGTCGTGCTTAATCCGTGAACCACCCACCTCATCTGGGTTATCTCCTGGTTCAACTGTCAGGGGCCGGCGTGGCCGGCAGCAGGCACAGATCCTGGGGGCCTGCAACACCCAGACCCTTGTCCCGGAACCCCCACCCTCAGGCTGCCCGCGTGGTAGGAGGGAGGGAGAGTGCTGTGGAGGCAAGTCGGAACCAGAAAGCCATTTTCCTGCCCAGGTAAACAGCGCCAGGCGGGAGGCGCACCTGAGGTGTCCCGGCCGCGCGCTGGCTTTTACGAGGGAGCAGCCAGCCCAGCCTCTCCTCAGACCGGCGCTCTTACGGGAAGATGCTCCCCCTTCACTGGCCTACTGGGGCACTGACAATAGTGTTTTGGGGGACAAAGTGAAACCGACCCTCTGTTCCCGCTCCACGTGTCCCGGGCCACAGCACGATCGCCCAGGGAGCGCCCCAGGGGCACAGGGCCTAGTGGAGGGCGGCCTCACGAGAAAACAGCTTCAAGCTGGCGTGTGTGCAGCGAGGGAGACACACAATGCAATCTGTGTGCTTGTTAACAACGCGGGACAGAACACTCCATTTAATAAAAGCAAAAACAATCAAATTACATATGGGGGCATAATATCGATGTGAGATAAAAGAGAGAGGCCGAGGAGAGCGAAAATAATTGGAAATGGGGAAGATGGAGAAGCAGACACAGCAGCCAAGAAAGAAAGAGGTGGAGAAGGAACATATGAGAGAGACAGAGACAGAGAACAGGGAGGCGATGGAGGGGCAGACAAGGGAGCGGAGAGCTGAGCCCCACGAAGCTGGTGGGCACACGAAGGCGGGCGGGTGGGCTTCCCCAACACAGGGACCACAAACACTTGTTTAGGAAGAATCCGCTGTAACCTGGTGAATGCCTGACGCTCGACACTGAAATCATGTCCACAGTGAGGCACAAAGATTGCATAAAGACGGCACCAATGTTTTCATCTTGATGAGATGGCACGAAGCTAGAGGTTGGGGTGCGTGGGTGGCCCCCAAACAAACGTCTTTGGATGGCACACGCTGGCTCCCAGTATGTCAACAAGCTTCCTCATCTCCCGCCTCAGCAAAGCTGGGGTCCCCAAGCACCAGTCATAACTTATGCCCTTAACGCAATTCGTCCTCAGTCGGTTGGGACATTCGTCAGGCGACGTGACAGCCTCTTAAAGAACCCCAAGGGTCTCCTCACATGGGGAAACAGAGGAAGCAGAGAGGGGGCCGAGAAAGACCCTCACCTCTGCTGGACTTGAGCTTGAGGGAAGGACCAGATGCAGGGGAGGGAGCAGGCCTCACACAAGACGAGGAATGGATTCTCCCCTAGAACCTCCAGGCTGGAACTCAGGCCTGCAGACCTCTGAGCAGTGCCATGAGGCTCACCTCAGTTTTGGACCCCCCCAGACTCCAAGAGAATATACGAGTGTTGTTTTAAGTCACCGAGTCTGGGATAATTTGTTACAACAGACACAGACTCACTCCCTTGGAAATCTATTTGAAAGACTTAAAATTCCTACTGTGTGCACTGTATATTTCACTTCAGCAGCCTCAGCGTTGCCTGTGCATTTGGAGACAGAAAGCCCTGACAGTCGTGTCTCGAACCCCAGTAAGTGAACAGGGGTGTCTTCAGACAGCTGTTCTCCACATCCCACTGGGGAGTTTTAATTCTTGGTTTCAGCTGGTTGGTGTGTGTTCATGTGCACTTGTCACCTCATAACCCACAATACGTAGAAATTCAAGGGGGTGTGGCCTAAATTCCTAGCACCACGAAAAATTGTTGATTGTGAGAGGACTGGATGTGTAGAGCCCTCGGCCACGGGCCCACATTTGATAAGAGCCCTAATCTCTCCACTTACTCACGGCCAGGGCCTCCAGAATTATAGGCCTATGGCTCAGCAAGATTTCCTACCACCTGGAATATTCTAGAAATCCTGACGGTCATGGAATCTTCAGGATGCCGCCAGGTATCAGTGTTTCAGGAAGCTCCCTGGTTATTCTGCTGTGCAGCCAAGTCCCCCAGAACTCATGCTTTAGGGGACATGAGGATGCAGACCCCGGGACCCCAGGGGCTGGGAGGCAGGTTGGCCTTCAGAGGACCGATTGCATGAGGACAGGCAGAGATGGGGAAAGTGAATGGTGGGAGGAGGGTGATTTGAAACCTACATGACCAGGGAGTTCAGATTTGGGTCTTTCACG
The DNA here is from genome assembly GCF_964194135.1 of Talpa europaea. NCBI lineage: Eukaryota > Metazoa > Chordata > Mammalia > Eulipotyphla > Talpidae > Talpa > Talpa europaea. The sequence continues at coordinate 141,305,023 of NC_140070.1, forward strand.
GTGTGTGGAGTATTCATGAAGACCCCGGTGAGTCCTCACGCAACATGCCATAGTTTCTTGGGAACCAAGACTTGAATGACATGTCAGCTGAGACCTATTTTACCATAGGCTACTTGATATGAACAAGACTGTTCCTCTTTTATTTTTTTGAGAGCAGAGGTAGTTTTATTTTCATTTTTATGGGCTCCATTTCCTCTTTTAATAATGATCTAGTTACATGGGTTAAAAGCTACGAGCTGGTTTTCTAGAATATGCTCGCGAGCCAAATCTGACATAATTCAGACGCTGACTGGACAGCCTGATGGCTTGTGCCCCCGGAGGGAACAGTCTGCAAACAGCACAGGCAGCCCTGAAAATGTCGTGACTTTGCTGTCAAGAGTAGCGCCCTCCCTTCACGAAAAAGCGTGTGGCCACTTTTTATGGCCTCTCTGAAAATGTCTGTAAATCTTAAGTCTTAGTTAACTAGGTTTGGTCATTCTGAAAAAAGAGTTAAGTTCCTAAGGCATATTTCTGGTTGCAGAAACAGCATCGAATTTCCGAATACAATCTGATCAACACTTCCAATATTCAACAGGCATTAGTATCCAGTCACTCACATAATCATCTCCCAGCCCACGTATTCCAGTTCATGGTCACTGTGGCCGGAGCCTCTCCTGGCAGCCCCACCCTGGACAGGACACCTTCATCACATCCAGGCCCACACTCCGACTGGGACCCCGAGACCCCTTACGAGCCTCACATGTGCAGCTGTGGGATGAGGGAGGTCAGCGACCCAGAGGCCAGCCAGGTAGATGTGAAGAATGTGCAGTCTCCATGCAGACAGCGGCCCTGCCCAGGAACCTATTTTTTCTTTTCTTTTCAACATTATAACAAAGTGATGTTGAATGAATTGATGTTATGAGGATCCGTTGAAATAACATTTTCAAGAAAACCAGGAGACCTTGGGAAGCGTTTCCAGCTACTGCCTCAACAGGTAGTGCCCTCAAAGGAGAAGTCCTGGAGGGGTGAGAGGTGGGGTTGGCAAGAGCCTGTGGGCCAGCCTCCTCTGCCCTCCTCCCTGGTCACAAGAGTCGCACTCGTCTCCTTGCTTCTCTGCTTCCTCAGGTTATAGGAGGGAGATGCTGACACGACCTGCACACACACCCGCGCCTGCCGAGAGGAGGCAGCAGGCAGCCCCGTGTTGAAGGATCTCACGGAGAACACAGGCACGGGGTGGTGTTGTGCTCATCTACACCATCCTCCCGCCACAGGTGGTCGTAGGGGGGTCGTTCAGCCTCAGGCCTGTTCTAACACAGCCATGCCAAGAAATCTAACTGCAAAATGCTACTTTGCTTGTGTAAATAGCAGGAAGCTCATACCCCCTGAGTAAACGAACATTCACAAGTTTTCCCAGCAAAAATGCATCAGGGCCGAGACCATGATTTCTCAGGGACCAGCCGCTGACATAACTGTAACAGCATTGATCTGGATTCTCCCCATTTGGAACTTGCTGTCATTTATATTTGTCCAACTGATTCTTCTTGGAAAAAAATACTGAAAATAATTTTTTCCCCCATGGAGAGAAGCTCCAAGTTTGAAAGCCAAGGGTTCAGTGCCAGGCCGGCAACTCGTCAGCTCCGTGACATGGGGCAGGAGCAGTCTCTCTGGGCGGGTCTGTGCAACTGCAAGAGGAATCCCGGGTTGCTATGGACATAAAAGGGTAACACAAACCTGTAAACTGTAGAGTGATTGTAATTTGTCTCGAGCTTTTCCAACCGTCTACCTCTACTTGTTCCTTAGTCGTTCTCTTGTTCTAACAGACAAGCGATGCTTTCATGTGGCTTCAACTCTGGGCTTCAAAATGATAAATATATTTATCATTAGATTACACAAAGTATGGAATTTGCAAGAACCCCTTTTCTTATCACATAGACACTAAAAAACCCAAGGACAGAGTGTGTTTAAAATATATTTCATCATCAGAATCACCAAATGGAGACACACATGTATGTATGTGTGTGTGTGCATGTAAGTGTAATATGCCTATGTGCATGCACATTTACACACTACACATAGTATTTATGCATCTATATAACCTATCTAACTGTATAGTGTGTGCTGTATTTATGTGCATGCACACATGTGTCTACAAGGTATATGTGTACATACAATCAGCACCAATGTCCATACAATCTATATACATATACACAATCTACATGTGTACAACATACACATCTGTATGCATAGAGTATATAAAATGTACAGAATTACTGTATACATACGTGCACTACAAACTCTGCGTTGTGTAATGTGTATCTAGTGGACATGCGTGTGTGTGCTGACAGATGTGTGACTGCATCCCCACACCCCATAATCTCTCACCTCCTGCTTCAGTTCCTTCTGGGTGGGGTCCAGGAACTTTATAAAAATGTTCCATGTAGATCTGATTATCAGCACTTTGGAGGATGAACCCCCTCATCTTTTACTCATAAAGAAACAGCCTCCCTAAGAGCTGAGGTTGTACAAGTGGGTAGAGGTGAAGCTGAGAACCGAGCCCTGGATTCCAGTGTACCCCGCTGTCAGTGGTCTTCACTTAAATGAACCCTACAAACAGCAAATGCCTCCTTGCCGTCCCAGCAAGTCACTGCAGCGACTCTGAGAGCAGAGGACCGGGCTGTGCAGCGGTGGCTGTAGCATGTGCCTCATCTGGGGCTGCTGGGAGCCTCCTCTCCGCTGGTGGGGGCACTGCCGTGGGGGCTCTTCCCCTCCATGCATCAGTTTCCCAGGAGGCGCTAGGTCCCGTGAGACTCCAGCATCCCAGACTAAAATGACCAAGCAGGAGCAAGAGAAGCTTCGAAGCAGGTGAACAATACCATCATGCCCTCCTCACCGCCTCAGGTGGCCCGTGGGGGTGGCGGTTCTGTCCGGGAACAAGAACGAGGCAGGAGTCCTGGAGGGAGGCTGTTCAGGACCCAGGTAAGGGAGTTTGGTTGAGGACAAGGATCTTCTAACTTCGGCCCAGGCTCCAGAGCTGGCTCCTGCCCACGTTCTTGCGCCTGTCAGCTGGGCCTGGCGAACATTCTCCTCTGATCTCATGACAGAGTCACTAACTCTGCACCTGCATTCAGGAAAATAGTCTTCTCCAGGGGAATTCATTCTTTGCGTTAGTTGAGATATATTTGAAATTAAAAAGAAAGGAGACTCAATGCTGAATGTTGCTCTTCTGAACGTCATCAATAAGAAGTTTCCCTCCTGCTCTCCGAGCACCTCCCTCTTGGACCCAAATGATCTGAATTATTCCCTACTTGGCTCTTTGCAGAAAATGTTTGCTGACTGCTGTTGCAGGTGTTGGCACTGAGGAAGAGAAAATGGGGGGGATTCAGAAGCACTTTGGGGGGAGGGCCAAAGGAATTTAAAATGTAAGCCTGGTGGAATGTAGACTCGAGGCAGGGGTGGGTGGGGTGTGGTGCCCTGAGACCCCCCCGCCAGACCCTTTCTAAGACTGAGAGAGGCCGACTGGCCAAAAGGGTGTCCTCGAGGCCGCAGGAAGCAGGCCCTGCCCGCCCCCCAGGCTGGGTCTCCAGGTTCCTGCAGGCCCTGGCTGAGCCCGCAGGTCTCGCCGCGCAGACAGCAGTGCTGGCGGGCACGCACCTGGTGTGCGTCCTGGGTGCTCAGTGGCCCGGCCAGTAAACCACAATGTATTTATTGATCAATTATTATCACCATCACATTCTAGCCACCTCCCCACTTTCCATATGACCAGCAGGCGCGCTCAAGGTTGGCACCCGGAGTGAGCAGCTTAAACACTTAATCAGGTTCAGGTAACAGGTAAGGACTGGTTCCCCAGCAAGGGGAAAAACACAGCAAATAGTTTGGATTAAGCTGTGTGTGCCCTATCTTGCTGGAGCTTGCAGGCCCTTTGGAGGCTCTCAGACGGCTCTTAATTAATTGCTGGAGCCAAGTGGGGCAATCTTGCGAAGGCTGTTGCTTTTGCTATCTGATGCAGCCTGGCTCGGGGAAGGGGCAGGCCTGGCCTTGGATTTGGTGGGTGAGTGGGGTGGGCAGGGTGGGGGTGGAACGCAGCCCAGATGGCTGGAGGAAGCTTGGAACGGCCGACCTGTTGGTCAGGCGATTGGACAGACCCTCCTTTCTTGGCAGAGAGACCTTTCCTGGGTTCCCTGGCTTGGAAGAGAGGGACCTGGCAGGGAATCCTCGCCCTGCCTCTAACTGTTCCTGAGACCTTGAGATCAACCCCGTGAGATTAGCGCCTTGTCTGCACAGTGAATACAGGCCCTCACGGGACTCGGGGTGGGGGATGCAGTGAGATGAGGGCCATGCCACGTCACCCGCCCTGCAAGGCCCCCCACCAGCTGGCTGCTGCCAGCCAGAAGCAGTGCTGGCCCCGGGGTGGGAGAGGGAGTGAGATCCAGGTGGGCCTCTCTCCAGGGCAGCAGGAGAGGAGAGGCTGGGTGGGGGCTGCAAGTCCCAAGCCCGCTCCTTAACTCCTCCGCAGCAACAGAGGCAGCTCCTGGAGGGCTGGGGGGCAGGGGCAGTGGGGGGGATCCCCTACCAGCCGAGGCCCATCAGTGGGTCCCCAGGGACTCTTCCCTCGGTCCTGGTTCTCTGTGGGATCCCACCTGCCTCTTGCTCCCGCTGGCTTGGCCCATGTGCTGTCACAGAAGGTGGGGCCATCACAGAGGGTTCCCAAAGAGGAGCAGGGTGAGAGCCAGGATGCTGTTAGTCCAGAGTGGACTGGACCCGCCAAGGGGCACAGCGTGTCTGGGAGGCCACGCCTCACCCACAAAGCCTATGCCCTGGCTTCAGGGGCCCCGGGCACCACTGGCATAGGGTGGGGGCTCTGTAGACACCCACCACTGTCTCCCCTTCATTTTCATCTCCTTGCCCCCTGGGGTGCTTCAGCAACCTGTGCGCTGCGTGTCCCCCACGTGCCTGCTCATGTCGTTTCTCCCACTCTTCTCTCTGGTGGGACACCTCTCCCCTCTCCCCTGTCCTGCAGGAAGCCTTCCCCAGGCGCCCCCGGGGGAGGCAGCCTCTCCAGGCTCCAGCATTTCCTGCAGACACCCCCAGTGGGGTCCCCAACTGCGATTCCTCTTCCCACCAGCAAGGGAGGCGCTGCATCTTCTGTGGCTTTGAGTCTCAGGATGGAGTCACTTCCCAATAAATATTTGCGAAAGCAGCCTGATTCCTGGCTTTCTCATGTAAGAATGGAAGCCCCGAGAGGGAGGGTCATCTGTTACTGTCAGGCTCGTTGGCAGACTCAACCCGTGGCTCCCAAGCACGCGGGCCACCCGCTGCTCTGCTCGCCTTCTTGCTGGATTGAAGCATGTCTCAGCTGCAACTCAGTCGGTCAGTGCGCACTTGGACGTCTCGAGGTGGAGGACACAGGTGGAGGAGGTGCTCATTATTTGCAAGTTGCAAACTCAGGTACGCGGACATGCAACTTTACTTTTTCTTCATTTTTCAGTACATCTGCTCTTACAGCACATGAAAGCAAAACAACATGACAAGGCTCTAACCTAAGATGCCTTGCGCCTATTTTATTCATCTCTTGTGAATTCTTTGCCGACAGAACCGTAAGCGAGTCCATATTCCGATCCTTCCTGTTTGACACAAAATGCAGCATTTCGTTTGCACCGCTTTGCACATCGCTTTGTGTTGCCATGGAGGGCGCATCTTCAGCATTTCACAGCTCCAGGTTTTTCCATTATTGATTTAACCTGTTGGTGTGGATGGCGACTTGGCTGTCTACTTTTATTGTGAGCGAAACTTCAGTGGATAACTCAGGTTGGTCAGGTCCCCCAGGTGAAGTAGAAAACTTAACAGGGGTGGAATCCCCGGACTGGAGGGTAATTGGTCTTGTAAGTTTTAGAGATCTCTCTCAGTCCCCCACTCAGGAATGTGGCGGTTTAGACTCACACCAATCTGGAGAGTCCCATGGCCACACCTCACCCACAAAGCCTGTGCCCTAGCTTCAGGGGCCCCGGTCATCATTGGCATAGGGTGGGGGCACTGTGAACACCCACCACTGTCTCTCCTTCATTTTCATCTCCTAGCTTGGACAGGCCGTGTCTAGTCACTAGGATAGGGTCATAGTAGTTTTTCCAACCCATGAAGCCTGACCTAGGCTTGGCATTCTGTAGAGATTACTTCTGAAAATTCAATAACTTCCCTCTTGCAGTCAAAAACTTTGGACTCTAAGAGCTTTTGGTGAGACCCAGAGGTCCAAGTTGAACTCCAAAGTCACAGATCTGACCCTGTATCCTGTGTCACCCTCTCATCGGGGGGGCTCACCTCTAGAGAATAGGGGAGAGAGCCACGGGGAGAGCAGGGCTTCATGGGAAGAGAGTGTCTCCACCCTAGGAGGGACTCTGGTTTCTGTCTCAGTGGACTTCCTGGTGGGCACTTTGACGTGGAGTAGAGAGATTTAAGGAATCAATACATAGCTAAAAATCGCATCTGCTTCTATGGAGCTTACAGGTGTAAGATTTGGAACAAAGTGATAAATTCCCAGTGCCAGATTATGGTCCAAGCAATGCATTTTGGTTGTAGCCTTAAGGATGGAGTCACTGCCACGGGCGAGGGTGCTCAGAGAGCACTGATCCTTGCAGGATACGGTTTCTGGAATAAGCCCAAGAACTAATTGAAAGCACACAACTCAGCACTGATAGCGTGTCATAGATGTCTCAAGAGCCAGCGGAATCTCCCTGCTTGGCCAAGAGACACAGTACGTTGTTACCAAGAAGGCTGCAAGTTTGATGGGGGCCCTCTTGAGCCTTGAGCTCCCTCCTGAGCAATTATGACTCAAATTGGAGAACAATCACAGAGACAATCAATGAGTTTCACTAAACAGGGCACAGAAACTTCCAGTTCTAAGAGCTACTAGTCTAATTAGAAGGATCTCAACATACTCAATTGACAGATATGTGAGAAATGCCAGAGAAATACCTTTTTACTTATTGCCCATCTCAGCATGGATTGGAAACGTGGGGTGGGGAGATGTAGGGAGGTTGTAGGGCAGAGCTCAGTGTCACCCACATATTGTGCCTCCTGCTTTTGTAATGAAGTCATTGGGCACGTTTGGAGGGCTCATCTCTGCTCAATGTGCTAATCCTTTATTTCATGGAAGAGTCAAGAGGCTCATAAATAACTTCAGGGCCATAAGGCTTTGAGGGTGTTTGCTGCACAGGCACCACTAAGTTCCTTTAGTCAAATAACTATGTGACTTACACCCACAAATACTTTCATCCTCAATAGCTCTTTGGTGTTTTCTCTTCTGACCCGAATGATCCAGTCCTTGAGAAGACAGGAATGCCACCTTGCACATAGGAACCACAGACCCTGTATGGGAGATCTGAGGTTGCTTCTGAAAGCAGTGATTTACTCTGGTTTTGGCTTCCATGGTGACTACCGTGTTACTTGTCATATGGCCCTTTGGTTCATAAGATTCCAAGTGGGTGTTGGACCAGAGCAAACTCAATTGACTCAAAATTAAGTTCTGGTGCCATTAATAGTCTGCTCTAAGTTCTAAGAATAATGATAAATAAATATGGATGCACAGCGATCCCAGAATTCCCAAGTGTCCCTCCTTCACCACCAAATGGAACCAAGTACACTGAATTTTATGTTAATCACTCCTTCAATTTCCTTTTAATGTCTATGCCTGTGGCTCGCTTCCTCTCCTGTCTCCCCACTGCTCCCCTCAGCAATGTATTTCACTAGATCCGCCTGTTCTGCTCCTCACTCTGTCTCTGGTGAAACTTTTCACCTTTCCATATCTCTGGCGTATACCCCAGCTTTTGTATGCATAAATAAATATTAAAAAAAACCTTTACCATGGCTATAGATGCACAGGGAAAGACATTGTCTATGTAGGATTTGGTGTTGTTGATAGTTGTAGGCATTCACTGAGGGTCTTGGGGTATTTCCCTCTTGCTGAAGGGGGAGGGGCAGTCACACATGAAACCTATTGCTTTTGCAGGTTTTAACATGAAGTTCACTTTGTTTGACAATCAAAATTAAGGCACCCATAGACTTCATAAAATCCTCCCTGGGGTACCTGCCAGTTGGTGTAGGGAGGTGAAGCCATTTTGGGTCTGGCCCTGAGTCGGCCTCCCAATGGGCAATGAAGCCAAAGAAAGAAGATATTCTTCACCTATCAAATGACAATGCGAAGAGGAGGGCATATGGGGGAGAGGCTGAGGGTCCCCCTAGTTATGCAAAGGGTCAGATTAAAATCTGAGAGAACTTGTTGCAAAATGGAATACTGTGTCTGATTTTCTAACCGATATATGTGGCTCTAAGCTGCACGCCTAACAAGCAGGGTGGACCGATCTTCTTCAGCTGCTACCACAGCTTCTGTTCCCCCCTGCGTGGGGTCTCCATTGTGGGAAGAAGTCTTGAAGAGCATCTATGATCCAATCACACCTTCCCTCACCCCACCATGTAACTGGGGTCTATGGACAAACACCCCCCGCCCCAAAACTCACGTCAGGGAAGGGCTACTCCATTCTTCTAGTTTGTCAGGCCCCAAATCCCGTCAGGCCCCAAATCTAGTTTGAGGTCCCGTCCAGGACCTCATCTTTACATATCAAATGCAGTTCATCGGCATAACCTCTTGGGTCTACTTTCAACATCGATGGCGAATCCAGCCACTTCTTACCTTCTCTGCTGTGACGATCTTCTACCCGGAGTGACCAGCCGAGAGGGTGAACGAGAGTTGAATCCAGCTCTGCTCCGCTTGCTGAGTTGTGAGCTTTGCTCGAAGGCATCTTCCCTCTGGAAGAACGCACATCCTTTTCAATTTGCACCAAGACGCCCTGTAAACTGAACTGCCTCGTAGGTCAGCCTGTGTCACGCCTCTGCTCAAAATCCTCTCCAAGGAAAAGCAAATCCCACCATGGGGGTTCCGTGGACCTGGCCTGCTCCCTGGGTGAGGTCCTCTCCTTTTACTTCAGCTACGTGGGCCCTCTTGGTTGGTCTCAAATACCTCCAGAGGGGGCTTCCCAGGGCCCTCACACTTCCAGAACCCTCTGTCTAAAATGTCTAGAATGGCTCATTCCCCCACACCCTTCAGTTGTCCAGAGGCAGCTGTTCCTAGACATCCTCGCCCTCCCGCAGCTCCCAGCTTTTCCCTTCCCTGCCATGACTGTAGCCCCTCCTGCGGGGGTTTGGTTGTGTTCCCCTGACGATGTGGCCAAATGCTAGTCCCCCATACCTGGGAAAGTGACCTTATTTGGAAACAGGGTCTTTGTAGATGACATCAAGGGAAGACGAGCTTCCGCTGGGTAAGGTGGGCCTTGTCCACTGACTCCGTTCCAAGGGAGATGTCTGGACACAGAGACACCCAGGAAGCAGGTGAAGGTAGTAGTGAGGCTACTACAGACAAGGAACAGCAGGGGCTGGGAGACACCAGGAGTAAAGGGAGCGCTCTGAAGCACAGGCCGCCTCTGAGGCTAGAGATGAAGTCACCTGTAGACACTCTGATCTTGGACTCCCGGCTTCCAGGCTGTGAGACAATCGTTTCTGTTGTTGTCAGCCGTCCAGTTGGTGATCCCTCGTCCCAGAAACCCTAGGAAGTGAATGTGCCTCTGACACACGGTTAGTTGCTTGTTAACTTGTTTGGGGTCGGCCTCGCCTGTTGCGAGGGGAAGGACTTTGTTCCCGGCCAGGCCACACGTTTGTGATGAAAGGCCGTGGTTTGGTGAGAGACAGGACAGCTCCGAGTCCCACAGAGGCCCTGACGTAACCACCGCGGGGAGGGAAGAAAGTGTCTGCGGACAATTATTTGTAATAACAAATAATCATACCGTGTGTGTGTGTGTGAGAGAGACTTTTCATCTTCAATACACTTTCCAAACAGTAATTAATCCTTACAACAGCATCAATGGAATGGAAACCAGAGGGAAGATATGAGCTATGCAAAATTTAATTACCGACATTAAAATCAGGCACGGAGGGCCTCCTCCTCCTGGGTCGGCAAGCACCATCCCTGCCGCCGCTCCCTTTCGAAAATTGGGCAGGGGACTTTGTTCTAGAATTTGTCGGGAAGGAGCCAACACTGCCCCTGAGAGACCCCGCGGTGGGGGGAGAGCTCATGCAGCAGAGAGAAGGGGAGCACTGACTCCCTTCAACTTCCTAAGGATCCTGGGATGAGGATTCCAAGACCCCAGTGAATGCAAGAGGTCGGGGGGAGACACAGGATGGGCTTGTTGAGAAAAAAGCTGTGGGGGATTCACTAGGGTCACCTGGTAAAGCTCAGCCAATGATCCCAAACCGGAACACATGGCGGTAAATTTTCGGTACCCTCAACTGTATTACAAAGTTTGGCAAAGACGTCATCACCATCCCTGGGGGTAGAGGGCTGTTTGGGGGGCATATCCTGGCTTTGCACAATGACTGCCAGTGGCCCCAAGTGAACTGGCAACACAGAGCTGCCTCCAGAACCCTGAAACTTCTCCAGGCTGAAGGGACAGTGACTGACCTTGCTCAGGCGCAACGCAGGGGGAGGAGAGGAGCTGCCCGCGTCCAGCTGGCCTCTGAGTTCCAGGGGCACGTGAGCTGCTGGAGGGGGGGGCAAGGAGCGCTGCTATCCTGTGTTCTCAGCAGCTGAATCCTGCCCCCATGGGCAGGGGCACGCAGTTTCCATTTCTTAACTGTGCTGAGTTTCCTTGGAAGGAGGAAACAGCTTAGGGCTCCAGGTGCCCAATATCCGGCTGCCTCTGGACCCAGCCCGGGGCTCCCAGGGTTGACAGCAGACCCCAGCAGGACCCGTTTGGGGTGCCTGAGGCCAAACAACCGGCCTCATGCAGAACAGGCCTGGGGCTTCACAGAGGACACTGAGTCACACCACTTCCTGCAGCTCACCCAGGTGAACCCAGCAGCCATAAATCACCCTTGATGTGATGTGATAAAAACGCCACTTACCTCTGTGATCTTCTCCCCAAAACTCTTATCCCCAGTGTAGTTGTGGGACAAAAACAGCATCAAACAGCTGACCAGGCAAGCAGGGGCAGCCCACAATATACTGCTCTTCAGAACTGCCGAGATCCTCACACTCAAGAGGAGGCTGAGACAATGTCAAGAGGCGCCATAGGAGACGCGTCAACTGAAGATAATGTGGTTTCCCAAAAAAGTCCACTAGGAGCAGAAAAAGTCCGCTAGGTGAAAAGCAAGGAAATCTGAATAAACTCTGAACTGTACTTAGTAGAAGGAGCCCTTGTCTCTCAGATTGGGTGCTGCGTGGGTGCTGGAGACCTTCACACGTGTGGTGGCATGCGATGGCAGGGCCAGAACCTCTCTACACCGTGCGCTCAATATCTCCCTAAATCTGAAACTCCTCAACAACAAAACACATCAAGCTTATGATACATGCATGGACATATGGTTGGGAGGGTGTTCTCCCCCTCAGACTGCATGGGGTCAGCCTGCGGTTTAACCCAGGACCTCTCCTCTGGTGAGACTCCTGAGCAAGGATGAGTGATTTCTCTGGAAGCCTTTTGGGCTCCCCCATTTCTAGAACCTCTCACATAGTCATCCCTTCCTCTGCTTCTCAGACTAACAAGGAGCAGGCATTATTTGAAGAGTCAGGCCGGCATTAAGGGTACAGACAACTCTTGAGTCACCCATAAAGGTCTCCATTGCTCAGCATCTAGGAGAGTTGGGAAACAGTGAGCTGGGCCAGACTTGGGGCTCAAATCACCCCCCTGCATCAATATGGTGGGGCTGTGGGTAGATGACTGAACCTCACTGCACCTCCCTCAGTTTCCTTATCTGTCAAGTAGGGGGAACAACAGGATGGCTCCTCTAGTCCGTGTGAGGGGTTTACCCCAAGCCTGGTTGCTCATGAGCACTTACATAAGTTTTTTTTTTTTCTTCCAGTTTACATTCCTCCTCTGGAAAACTCTTTCCTCTTTAGAAGGTACAATATCTCTCTGACCCTCAGTCTGGTTTTAAAAACTGCCACCGTGACAAATTCTGGTTTCTTCTTCCTAAACCACAGCGGCAGTGACCCCAGAGATGGAACTCAGTCAAAGCTTTTGAAAGAGCAATCTGGAGGTATCGATCAAAGTCGAATCATTTGGAAGGAGTAGTTCCTTTTAATGTCCACAAATTCCCCACAAGGGCATAAGACAGACGCAGAGAACGCATGTGCAAGGGAGCTGCTGGGAACAACCTAGGTGTCCATCAGGAGGGGAAGGGGTGAAGCACTTGGCAGGCCACGCAGACGGCTGCAGTGAGGTGGATCTAAGTGTGCTGATGTGGCAGGACGCTCGTCGTACAGTAAATGAGAAGCTGTACGACGACACGCATTGCATGATGTCTTTTTGCGTGGGTGGGGGTAAAATATATGGAGGTAAAAACAGGGCATGATGAACATGAAACAGTTGATGTAACAGCAGGCCTGGGTGGGGAGGGGCAGGGAGAGGACATCTAACTTCTTTACTGCTGTTCACACGTCTCACCATGAGCTGTGTCCCTACTGTGTGCGATTGGTGTCCCTACTGTGTGCGACTCACGTTTACTGGTCATCTATCACATGCCACGCACTTTTTAAGGACCTTGCTATATATTACGTTATTTAAATTTTATAGCTGGCAGCAGTATTATGTCTACTTTATGGGTGGGGAAAACTAGGTCCCTGGGTTAGTTTGTTCCCTGAGGCAGAAGGGGGCCCTCACCCAGGCCGTCTGATTCCAGGGTACAAGTGTTGGGCTGCTTCCCTCAGCTCCATTTTTGAACTTATAGTCACAAAGTCCCTTCCACAAAGTGTGTTGCGGGTGACTTGGGGTTTGTGCGAATGCCACAGTGTGTGATCAGACAACACTAGATGGGCCCACCTGCTCCACGCCTGGGCTGGAGGGCGGAGCATGGGGCATGTGCGGGAGTCGTGACTGAGGTGTGGGGCTGTGTGACCTGGTCCACATTGGCCAGGGCCCCGCCTCTGTGTCTCACCCGCACCTCTCACGGGTGCCCTCCTGGCCCTCCAGGTCCTCTGCCACTGGCCCGGCTGGCCAAAGTGGCCAGGCACGGCAACGACCAAGATCAGGCAGGAGACATAGTGGCTCTCGGCCAGCAGGCGACGTGGTCACACAGCCTGGAGACGGAGGCCCTGCTGAGGACCGCGCACACCTGGGTGGCGGCCAGGGAGCTGCTTTAGAAAGCGCCCCGACCACCGGGCAAGCCTGCTGCTTGCAGACACCAAGTGACTACCCTCCCGCACACCTGCGCCCTTTCCACTCTGTGTTGGCAAACTCAGGTCATTCCTGGTTTTTTCCTTTTTCCCCTGCAAGCATGAACGCGTGCTTTCTCCTGCCCAGAGAGGCAGCGCGCAGGGAGCCTGGGCCTCCCGGAACTCAGCCCCCTAGGCCAGCGTGGCGGGAGAGGGTGGGCTTCAGTTCAAGTCCACGGGCCAGCAAGGAGCTGCTGGGGGGAGGCAGTTCTGGGTGCTGCAGGGGCTTCCCAGCCCCCCAGCTCAGAGAAAGACAAAACCAACTGGCAATGCTGTAGGTACTTGCCGAACTGTTTATTTGCCATTCGCTAGATATACTGTTGGATTCACAGAAGAAAGTGGTACAACGAAAGCGAGCTGCTGTGGGTCATGAGCTGCAGCAGGTCCCTGCGCAGGTGGGGCCCCGGGAGCGCCTGGGGGTGGGGGGCACCCTGCCTGCATGGACCTGGCGCAGAGAATGTGCTCAACGCCTCTCAGAGGCTCCTGGGAGAGGGGCTATGGGGCGTCCACTCCTGTCACAGCTGCTTTAAAACTGGAGATTGACATAGGGCCCCCCATGTCAGCAGGGGGAGAAAGACGCCAGGCACCCGTGTCAGGGCTGGGTGAACAGCCCCCAGAACTGCTGCATAGAGGGAGCCGGGTGGGGCCGGGGACTGGAGGGCGGGTTGCCACGGTTCCGTTTTCAAGAGCTGTGTTACACTGGCATTTCAGTTTGGAAGTTTATTTTTCCCGATTGATTGTTATACATTCAGAATAGCACAACCAACCAACAGTTTTTGTTTCTGCACATATGTTTTCCCCGGAACAAAAAGGTGAACTTAAAAAAACTGGAACCATGCCATTAGCTCTGTACAAAAGTTTTTATGTCTAAAATAAACTGAAGTAGAAAGAAGCATTTTTATTGTCTACAGTATTGAGCAAACACAAGAAAAAGGTTCTTAGAAACGCACACACAAAATTGAAAAAAAGTTATTACAGGTATTAACAATATTTTATAATGAAGTTTAAAATCTATTTACATACATAAATACAATTAACTTTATTGATGCAACTCTTCAGGAAGGAAAAAAAACAACAACCAACAACTGCCAAATGATCAGCCTCATCAATACTGACCTGGCGCAAGCGAAGGGGGAAAATGCCAAAAACAAACACCCCCTCCAAAAAGAAAAAAATAAAATAAAAGCAACAACTGTATACTGTAGGTAAACAAAAAGGCATTTTGTTCAGATGTAAAAAATATTTTCTGAGATTATTTTTCAACCGATTTTTCCTATATGAAAACCCAAACATGTCATCCTCCAAAATAACCCAAAACCCAAAAATCCCAGGACAGAACTTCCAAGGAAACCGGTATTTCAAGACAGAAATCTGCCGTCCAAAATGGCAGGACATTTGCGTGAAGCGGTTCATTTCCTTTCATCAAAGCATTTCTGTGCATGTGCACGGCAGCCCCTGCGAGCAGCAAGGTGATGTCTGAACTCTCTGGCGAAAGGCGGCCCAGGAAGGTGTCCGCGGCGGCCTCTGGACAGCGTGCACATCCACACCGTGGCCACGGCTCTGCTCCACTCGGAGAAACCCGCGGGCAGGAGAGAGGCTGACTCACACATCCTTGAAGGACAGGAGGAACAGCTCCCTGTTCTGACATTCATGTGGGGAGGGGTGTTGTCTGCTTGTGGAGAGCAGGAGGTGGAGGAGGGGTTTGTGGAGGCCGGAGAGGAGAGAGGGAGGGAGAGATGGGGCAGCAGAGGGAGAACACGGGTATTTTGAGCAAGAAAAAAGAACTGAAAAATGTGTCCATGTCAAAATAATAGATAAGGGTAGGAGGAATAAGCAGTAGAATTGGCCTGTTTAATCTTTCTTCTGGCACAATCCTCCCAGATGCATGGCCGGTCTCTCCCTGGCTAGGGGACTCCCAGATGGAAGGGCAGCCCTATTTACCTGAGGGCAATGCGTGCTATTCCTCAGGGGAAATGTGTGAAGTGTGAGACCTCGGCTCGCAAGATGAAGGTTTGACTCATTTTTTTCTGGAATGAGTCTGTAAGGGTCTGTGAAACCTGAATGGCCAAACCAGGCCACTTACAAGAAGGGGCCAGCGTTCCTCAAGGGGCCTCGGGAGTGACGATTCGGAGTGAGACATCATCTGACCCTCCTGTAGGATGTTAGGCTGTGTCTGAGTTGGAATAGCTTTGGGTACCGGAATTGAACTGAAAGAGATCAGCGTTTTCCTTCACCCCCCACAGCATTTTCTCAGGTCAGATCTGTCCTAAAGCACGTACTGAAAAGACCACTTACGTTAATTTGGGACAAATGAGGTAATGGTCTTTTTCAGAAATAAAAATTTAAAGGGACTGACACTTGAAGATAATTTTGCTGCCAAAAAAATGTAATACAGAATAAAACAGGAAACTGAATGATGGAGGGAGAATTCTGTCTAAAATGAAAATGGAAATATTCTGAAGTTTCTCCAAGATCTGCTTTAGCTCTTTTCTAGAGAAGAACAACGTGACCACACAAACTGCTTTTCTCTTTAACTCTTACCAAAGTGCTACTGCATCTGTGTAAAACAAATAATCAATATATATATATATAAGAAAACTCAAATACAAATTGTTTTAAATAATTCCAGCTGTTTTGCTGCCTGCAGCCAAAGATCTTTCTAATTTGAATCCTTAGATTTATAAAATAAAAATCAAACACTGTTCTTAAGTCCTGCTTTCAAATACTCTTCAGAGTTGACCTGAAATCATTTCAACTAATTTAAGAGGTACATTAAATAACCACCCGATCACTTTGAGCACACATGTCAAAAATCAGCAGTTAGTATCTAGGAGTTGTACAACTGCCTTCTGTCCAAATCCTCCAACAGAAATAGTGCTATCGAACTCACAGTGACACTGGGCGTCCCCAAGTGCAGCTGTGACCAGAGCAACTGGGTCCTCTCCCATCCTCCGATGCGTGCGTCAAAGTGCACACGCCCCACCTGGGAAGGGTCTCAGCCTGGTGGGAGCAGCACAAAGTGGGTGGTGGATGAGCAGCATGGGCTGGGGGGCCTCGCTCACAGTGGGGTGATGCTCGCCTGGGTGACCCCACTGGGGGTACCTGGAGGCACATGGGGTCCTTCCTGCCTGTGCTGGGCCCACCCCAGAACTTCCAGCTGGGGGGATGTGGCTGTGGGAGGCACCTGTCTAGCTCCTCCCACCCCCACCCCTGGGGCCAGGCACAAGTCTTGCTCTGCATGGATGAACAGCGACTCTGTCAGTGAGGAGGATCTTCTTGCAGCTAAAAAACATCTCAACTCTGAATGCAAATGATCTCTTTTCCTACTCCAGGAAGGAGCAGCTCAGGAACCCCTAAATCCATTCATTGGGTTCCCACGAGGGCCCTGCTCCCCCACACTTTGGATTCATTCCGTTATAAAGCATGTCTTGGAAACGATCAAGGAGCCAAGGAGTGAGCAAATCCCTAGGCAGGAAAGAAGCCCTCTCCCGAGGGTGGTCCAGGCTCTACCCGGCCCCTCTGGAGCGGGATTCCACCTTCTCTCTCTGTGTGAAGTGAGACCCTTTGTTGAACTGGGCAGAAAATTCTATACTTCAGATCCTTGGAGTGACCCTCAGCCTGTTAAAACCATTGCTGCATTAGCTACCAACTCGTTTGATAAACATGAAAGGAAGTTTAATGTAAACATTTAGATAACCAAGTGACCACATTATCCATCCTTTTTTCCGCCTTCTTTAATGTGATACATTTAACTTTGGCTACTATCACAAACAAAAAAAATGTAGTACTTGATATTTTTCTTCTTAATATAAGTACATTTAAATAATTAAAAAAAAGTATCAACACATAAGTAAGTGTCTAAACATCAAGATGTATAAATATCTAGGGATTCCTTGTGGAATACAGTAGTTTGAAAATGACCCAAAGCTGTTGCTGTTTCTCAAAAACAAGAACAAAAAACCCAACGACACGAAAGTCCAAAAGAAAAGTTAAATAAAACATACAGAAAAAAAGACTCGTATTTCTTTCAATTTCTCAATTGCCAAAGCGAGAAAGAAGCAAGCTCAAATTTGTGTATATAAAAATAAAAACCACCCCAAATGCAAATCTGCATTTTGCAATTTATAAGGTGCTGGAAAGGAAATTAAAAACATGAATTCGATGCCAAACAGGATGAGTTGCACCCCCACCCCCTCCAATTTCACCCTCTTTGGAATAAACAACTTGGTTAAAAAGTGAAGTCAAGGGTATAAAATCTTTCTTTTATTCACAGCATTGCTAAATCAGAAGCATTCACAGTTTCCCTCTGGAAATCTTCCTGCTTGCCTTGCACGCGTTCGCGCGGCGACATGGACACCCTTGGGCGGCGGTGACCTGGGCACCCTCGGGCAGCGGTGACCTGGACACCCTCGCGGTGGTGACCTGGGTTCCCTCGCGGCGGTGACGTGGGGCACCCTAGGGCGATGACCTGGGCTTCCTCGCGGCGGTGACCTGGACACCCTTGGGCGGTGACCTGGGCTCCCTCGCGGCGGTGACCTGGGCACCCTTGGGCGGTGAGCCGGGCACCCTCGCGGCGGTGACCTGGGCTCCCTCGCGGTGGTGACCTGGACACCCTCGGGCGGTGACCTGGGCTCCCTCGCAGCGGTGACCTGGACACCCTCGGGTGGTGACCTGGGCTCCCTTGTGGCGGTGACCTGGACACCCTCGGGCGATGACCTGGACACCCTCGGGCGGCGGTGACCTGGGCTCCCTCGCGGCGGTGACCTGGGCACCCTTGGGCGGTGACCTGGGCTCCCTCGCGGTGGTGACCTGGGCTCCCTCGCGGTGGTGACCTGGACACCCTCGGGCGGGTCCCCGCGGGGCTCCGAGACGGGGCGCGGCTGCAGAAGCGCGGGGGCCGTCGCCGGGGGTGGCGGGTGCTGAGGCGGGAGCGGTGGAGGCCGGGCCGGGCCGGGGTCCCGAACGCGCCCTGGGCCCGCGGGCGGCGGCCGGGCGCGGGGCCTAGTAGGGCCGCCACACGGCCTCCTCCAGGCGCGCGGCGGGCGCCATGTTGGTGGGCGAGTTGCTGTGGCTGCCCTCGGCCTCCACCGCGTCGGCCTGGCTCGGCAGGCTGGGGTTGAGCAGCGCCGAGCCGGTGGACGCGTTGGTGCAGGGCGGCAGGATGCGCGGCGGCGAGCGCTCGCCGCCCACCATGGAGAACTGGTAGGAGCCGGCCGAGGCGCCGTAGTACAGGTGGTAGGACGGGGAGCCCGCCTGGAACGGGCCGCCCTGCGCCTGCGACGCGCCGGGGTAGGGCGGCGGCAGGTAGGTGTGGTAGCGCGAGGCCGAGCCCATGGCCGGCATGCCGAGGCTGATGCCCGACGTGACGGGCGTGGGCGAGTAGGTGAAGGCGCCGGGGTAGTGCATGCGCGGGTCGGAGATGGACGGCAGCGCGGAGAACTGGCGCGGGTCGCTGAAGGCCGTCAGGTCGGGCGCCGCTGCGGGCGAGACAAGGCGTGAGCGGGAGCCCGGGCCGGCCCTGGTCCCCGGGCCCTCGGCGCCCCCAGGAGGCCCGCCCGGCCCGGGGCGGCGGGGCTGGGTGCTGGCGGGCAGGGAGGTGGGGGCCACCCCGAAAACTAGGGTCCAGGGAGGTGGGGATAGACCAGCCTGTCAGGGGCAGGGAGGTGGGGACCACCCAGAAAACTAGGGTTCAGGAAGGTGGGGGCCACCCAGGAAACTAGGGTTCAGGAAGGTGGGGGCCCCCCAGGAAACTAGGGTCCAGGGAGGTGGGGATAGACCAGTCTGTTAGGGGCAGGGAGGTGGGGGCCACCCCGAAAACTAGGGGCCAGGGAGGTGGGGGCCACCCAGGAAACCAGGGTCCAGGGAGGTGGGGGCCACCCAGAAAACCAGGGGCCAGGGAGGTGGGGACAGACCAACCTATTAGGGGCCAGGGAGGTGGGGACCACCCAGAAAACTAGGGTTCAGGAAGGTGGGGGCCACCCAGGAAACTAGGGTCCAGGGAGGTGGGGATAGACCAGTCTGTTAGGGGCAGGGAGGTGGGGGCCACCCCGAAAACTAGGGGCCAGGGAGGTGGGGGCCACCCAGGAAACCAGGGGCCAGGGAGGTGGGGGCCACCCAGGAAACTAGGGTCCAGGGAGGTGGGGGCCACCCAGGAAACCAGGGGCCAGGGAGGTGGGGGCCACCCAGGAAACTAGGGGCCAGGGAGGTGGGGGCCACCTAGAAAACTAGGGGCCAGGGAGGTGGGGACAGACCAACCTATTAGGGGCTAGGGAGGTGGGGACCACCCAGAAAACTAGGGTTCAGGAAGGTGGGGGCCACCCAGGAAACTAGGGTCCAGGGAGGTGGGGACAGACCAGTCTGCTAGTGGCAGGGAGGTGGGGACCACCCAGAAAACTAGGGGCCAGGGAAGTGGGGACCACCCAGAAAACTAGGGTTCAAGGAAGGTGGGGGCCACCCAGGAAACTAGGGTCCAGGGAGGTGGGGACAGACCAGCCTGCTAGGGGCAGGGGTATGATGAGGTACAGTAACAGAAGATGAGAATACCCGATGGCGTGTATTACTTGGTACACGTGCCATAGTATAACATAAATGTAACATGGACATGTAGAGTATGGACTTGCATGACGCAGCTATGTTATGGCCCAATCCCTGTAACTGGGAAACTGAGACCCACGAGCTGCTGCCGTTTTTTGTATGGTCCCCGAGCTGAGAATGTTTTGCATTTTTAAATCATAGAAAAAAAAATCAAATGAAGGAAGAATAATGGTTCCTGATGTGCAAAACGATAGGAAAGTCCAGTGAGCGCATCACCATTCACAAAATGGGATTGTCCTGAGCCTCCCTCGTTGCTTGAGGTCTGGCTGCTCTTGAGCTACAGCTGCTGAGTTGAGGGGTGCTGACCAAGACCTGGGGCCCAGAAAGCATAAACATTTATTATCTGGCCCTTGGCAGCAAAGTTTGCCAACCTCTATATACTCAGTGGATTCCTATGCCAATATTACTAAGTTTAATCTGGGATGCGAGTACACTCTCACAGTGCAGGACACTGTAGCAGGACATAATGACTAATGCCGAGGAGGTGTTACTAGATTAGTGTTAATCGACTATATACCATATGGCCTGCTGTGTCCTAGGAATAGTAATAGATAACATTATAACATGGTATATGTAATATTTAGGTGGGGTCATAGGGACTCGCCGTATTTGCAGGCCTTGAACAGTTGAAAATTGGCAATTTCCTGTGTGTGACCCCAAGGCTGGCTAGAGCAGTGACTGTGAGTGGCAGTCAGCGAGCATCAAGCCCACTCCTTCTGCCCCCGGTCTGCCTCTCCCAGGCCCTCACGTTTACAAACGACACAGTCTTAGTTGTATCGGGAATGGCGAAACCGCCTGCGCCTCGGCCCACTCTGTCTGCGCACTGACAGCTGCACGCGCTGGCTGGAGCCATCCTGTCCTGCGCCGCATCCCTCTGCATCTTTTTTAAGCACAGGCTGCCCTTGGGGATGACCAGGGGACTTGAGTGCCAGGAAGCTTTCCCAGTGTCCAGCGGATCAGAGTTTCTCAGCACTGGCACTGTTGACATTTGGGATCAGGTACTTTTCGTTGGGGCAGTGGGGGGGCTCTTGTGTGCACTGGAGGTATTTGTTGGGATCCCTAGCCCCCGCCCACTTCATGCCAGTAGTGCCCCTGCTCCCCCCGTGACAACCAACAATATCTCCAGACACTGCCGGGTGTCTGGGGGTCGGGTGGGGGGCCAGATCACCCCCATCTGAGAACCCCAGCTGTAGATATAGGATGTGTCCTGGGGTCGCTTCTGTCCCCTAGAATTTTTCAGTAATAGTCCGACCTCGGACCACAGCCATCACGTCAGCAAACCCCAAGGACAGCCGCACCACGGCACCGGCGAGACGGAAATGGTTCAAAATTGGTGAGCTCTCAAATCCACGCAGAAAATCACTCCCAGCTCGGGACGGCATGTGGCCTGTGTCCTTTTGTGTTCAGGCTGGTAGAGAAACTGGACGGAGCCAAAAGCTTGCTCTGAAAGGAAAGCTGCCGGGGTGGATTAATCTGTTTTTGGAAGGTATCAGCCGTTGATCAACTTCCTCATATTTCAAACCTATTATTCCAGCTCGGGGAGCTAGTGCTTTCTCCACCTTCCTCACCCCCCACCCGCTAGTGTTTTTTTTTTTTTTTTTAATTGCTCTTACACATTTTTTAAAATGAACTCCTCTGTAAATCTGGGGTGCCGGCGACGAGGGGTGTACTCATCAGAGGTAATCACAGTTTACAGCCACAAGCCAAGGCCGCCGCCGATCTGTGCACTAATGAGGACAGCAGGAGCCTGACTTTCAAACAAACACGCTGTTAATCTTTTCACCGCCAGTCACAGTCAGACGTGTGGGCCGGGAAGAAGCTGTGAGAGGACCGGGTTTGGGGGCCGCCCCCCATGGCGGTGCTCCAGCGGGTCCTGAAGCCAGCCCTCCCTCTGCGGGGCCTGTGCCTGCCCCGTGCTAGCGGGCGCCCCTTGTTTCTGCTCCTCCCGAGGGAGCGCTGTGCCTCTTGGAGAGTTCACAGGAAGCCTGGCTGCACTTTCTCCGCTTAGGTTCCTCCGGTCCAGCAGAAGCCCAGGTAGGAAGAGCGGCATTAGGCAAACACAATCAACTGTTGTCATCGGAGGCAGAGCGCCGATCCGCCCGTCATCCCTCTTGCTTCATTTGCCCTGAGACAAAAAAGGTGAATCCACTGGAAAATGAATGAAAGGTCACCCTGTTTCACAGCGGTGTCTGGACACGCTCGGCCTGTCTGTTCCAACTACTGGGTGGTGCTGGGGCCTGGCTACTGGAATCCCGGCGAGCCCTGCTTTGTCGCAGGCCTACGGAACAGAACGACGTGATGGTCTCCACTCCCGGGGCAAAACGCTTCTTTGACTTGCGTGCAGAACATCTGACGGATCTTCAGCAGGGCCCGGGGCCCCTCGTCCGACGACACAGCAGGGACCACCTCTCACCAGAGACCACCCATTCGATGCAGTGATGTCCTCTCCACACATTTCCATAACCAAACAACTGCAGCCTCTAGATAGGCCCAGATTCAAATAATCTATTCAAATATTTGCTTTCATATTTCTGCCCAGTCTGACATCCCCTGCCTGGCCCCCTGGGTCAGGTCGGATTCACCCGCCGGGGGCCACAGCTCCTTTTGTCCTGTTGAGGGGCCCGGTGCCCCCTCATTCAGTAGGAGTGTGGGCGGAGGTGGGGACCCCTGAGAGTCACAAGCAGCTTTTAAAGAGAGGAAATCTGGGGATTAGCACATTCAGGTATGCTAGTTGGAAAAGTTTCCCCACCGATGGGGCTAAATATTTGCCATGACAGCTCATGTCTTCTTTCTGTGGCCTGACATGGGTGAAGCCGCCCCTCCCACTGCCCCCAAAGGATTAAAGAGCCCGAGCAGATAATGGCCGCCTTAAAAGGATCTTTTGCATGACTCAGATTAATGCCTGCTGTCTGTCTCCCAGGTTGGCAGCTAAACATTAATTTTTTTTAAAAAAAGAAAAAAGAAAAGAAAACCTCCAGATGACAACTCTTTGCAGACAAGGTATGGAGTCTGCCTGCAAAGGAAAGAGACAGACAGTGCAAGGCCCCCTGCCCTGCCCCCTGCAGAAGGGGGCCCAGGTGGGGCTGGGGCACAGAGCTGGGGGTGGGGCAGGGTTAGAGGTAGTGCAGGCACAGGCTAGGTTGCTGGGTCGGGTTGTCCAGGCTAGCCAAGCTGCTGCTTTCTCTGTGATACAACCCCTCCAGTCCCAAGCGGAGGACAACCTCTGGGGCCTGTGCTGGCCACTGGATTTCTCAGAGGGAGGTCGCAGGCCAAAGCACTGCCTCTTGGGCGCTCTCTGCCCCTGGTGAAAGCTCTCTGTGGTCCTCGTGGGTCCTGCCTCCAAGACTGCAGAGGCTCATCATGGGTGCTGGAGTGGGAAGTGGTTTTTTTCTCCTTCAGACCCTGGGCCACAAATGTCCTCCTTGGCCAGTCGAAGTCCAGGTTTTCCGGAAGTATTGCTGGGATTGGGGATTTGGGGGTGTTGACTGTTACTCATTCCTCTAAAAAAGCAATTCTTATATCCACACAGCGGCTGGTCAGCGTCACTGCCCCCGGGGACTGTCCGGTGGCCACCCTGGGTGGTGACCTGATAAATTCCCAGCCACAGAACCAGAGCAGGACCACTTCCAAGGAAAACAGGCATTCATTCAGACATAGACCGTGGCCGGTGGGCAGGGCTGTGCTCCGAGGTCAATAAAAGCCAACAAGTGTCTTTGGAATCAAACCAGGCCTGAGGGAACAGAGCTTCTAGAAAAACACGCTCAGCAGACGTCACGATTCCTGAGCTGTTCCCTCAGCTCCTTCGCCCTACAGGTGCCGTGGACTTGTGGGCATCAATGGCCACAAATAATGTGAAATCTGGGCCACCGTGGGGGCACCCCGCTTTGGCTAAAGCATCCAAGGGCCCGTGAAGGCAGTGGTCTGCGACTAGGGCCCATGGGATGGTTGGCAATGTCTGGAAACAGCTTTGGTTGGCACGGTTGGGGTGCTACTGGCATCGTGGAGCAGGCAGAGGTGCTGCTAAATACCCTACAATGCCAGGACAGGCCCCCCAGAGGCTCGCTGGCCCTCCATGTCCACGGCACGGTGTGGCAGAGCAGTGGACACCCTGGGTGAAATCACAACTGGCGGCACAACACAACATGACACGGCATTTGGAACAGCGGACAGGATGTCACTGCCCCCCATGGGCCCCCAACTCACTATCGCATGAGCCCACGGCTGCCAAGCCAGCGCTGCGCTCAGAGCTCCCCCACCCCACAACAGCGCACGGGAAGCATGTTTGCGGCTCCCCACAGCCACAGCCACAGCCACAGCCACAGCCCTGCTGTGCTTCCTCAGCTTGGTCCAGCTCCAATTTCAAAGCCCCAAACAGGGAGTTTCTTCTTTTGCTCTTAACAAAGGAATTTTTCTCTCTAACTCCGATTTCCCTGCCCACGAGCAAGGTGAGTGCCAAGCCCCAAGGTCTCATAGGTTAAATGACTAATATTTAATGAGCTCGTATTAACAACAATTACGCTAACCACCACAGCAGAGCTTCCACGCTGCTGCTCTAACCCGGGACCGACAAACAGCTTGCAGCTGGAAACGTCTCACCTGGGGTGTATCTGCCTGTCACCCCCCGGCTCCCCGTAAGCTCTTCACCATAAGCCCACCGCCACCGGCCTGATGGACCCGTCCCCCCCCCCCCCCCCTGAGTCCTAGAAGTGACACTTCGCACTTTTGTACTGTTAGCCCTTGAGCTGCCACCCTGGCCTGAGAAACCTGAGCAGCCCCAACCGCCCTGGAATCTGCTAACCAGCCACTCCTGCCTCCACCTCCCTAATCAGCCGAGGAAAATCAGTGCTGGGCAGGGAGCTTCGAGACAGGCCCCCTGGCCCTGAGAGCCCATGTAAACGATGGAAAATGACCGCCACCCCCTCACACATCTCTGCCGGTCTCTGCAACCATCTACGCTCGCCGCACGTCACAGAGTATGTTTGCAAGCAGCTTACTTGAGAGTCGGCTGGAAAGCTCTGCGGAGAGGGTGGTCATGCCGCTGGCCCGCCCGGGCGAGATGGGTGTGGCCGTGTGCACAGAGGGGGAGGCAATGGGGCCCAGGTACTGGTATGACTGGTCGTAGGTCCAGGGCGGGGACGGCTGGATCTGCCTTGTATCTGCGGAGAATCAGGGGGCGTCAGTTAGATGGGAGCAGGCTGGGGGTTCAAAGCACCGCCTTCTAGTGAGAAGCCAGTCTTGATGCTGTGGCGTGCCTGCCTGTGGCCTGTTCGCCGGTGTTTCATAGCCTATATTTGAATCCAAGCATTTGCTTTTGTTTGATGTTGCCCCCCCTGCCCCACACTGAGATACGGTTCATATCTGATTCTTGAAGGTCTCCTCTGCTGACTCTCCCCGATGAGGGTTTTCATCACACCCATGATGGCCGGAGGCGCTGATGACGCCTGGCAGTGTTAGTTCGGACAGGGTCTGCAGCTTGTCTGCCTGCCCCCCAGCCCCAGCTCTGCAGCCTGGACCGCTACCATCTCCACGGACAGTTCACAGACCCCGCCTGCCTGTCCTTGGGAGCCAAGAGGGACGTAGTGTTTGGTTACTTTTGTGTCCCTTTGGCCAAACAGCCCACAAGCTATTCAGTGCTTCCTATTTCAGTGAATTCTCTACAGGTCTGGCTGGGAAGCTGGCCCCGAGGCCTGATGACCGGCTCTCCACCTTGGCCGAACACAGACAGTGGCCCTGGCGTCCCGGGTTCCCTCACAGGCCGTCCGCTCCTGGGGTCCTGTCACTGTAAAGGGCGGCATGTTGACCGGGGGTTTCATAGGCGGCCGTTCAGTGGAGAGAAGATTTAGGCAAAAAGGGTTTGTGCATTGGACTCCAGCATCTGCTTCTAGGAGTCTTGCTGTCAAAAGCATTGCACTGCTTGCAGAAGAAAAGCGGGGCGGGGGGGGGGGAACCCTCTTATCTTAGGCACAGTGTTGAGGAAATTGATACTAAACACTGTCCCACCCAGGTGAGCTTTCCAGTCTTTTGGGTGAAACATGACTTTTCTCTGTGTACCATCTTTGTGGGTAAAGAGGCGTCCAAACTGCTAATCCCAAGGGCTCCTGGCCATGGCAGTGAATCTAGAAGGAGCAAAGCTCCTTAGGAAAACCCCATCTGTAAGCTCTGTAGGTGCCATGACCTAAAGAAGTGAGTTATTCCCACTCGTGGTAAAATACTCAGATCGGCTCCCTCCAGGGCCTCTTTCCAGCTGTGGAAGTTTGCCTTTTCTGTTCATGTCGTTGAAGCTGTCACTGTGGATGACAGAATGAGCCACTTAGAGACCCACATCTTCCTCCTCAGTCTTCTAAGAGTACCCCCCACCCCTTCCCTTACAGGGAGCTTTCATGGTCTATCACTTCCTATTCTTTAAAACAACTGACCTTTTTAAATTTGAAAAGTCTTGAGCAAACATTTTAATGTAAAGTCTATGAAACCGGGTAGGAAGGAAGCATCTTCACTGCATTCTGAGCCTTAGAGGATTTGAGGAGAATCTTGGCACGAGGTAAGACGGCTGGTCCATTCTAAACTCAGGAGACCATAAATGTCCATGACAATGACAAAGACCAGTACAGGTAACAGTGTTCCCGGGAACTGACAGCGAGCAGCTGCCCTGAATCGTTCACTCTTTCACATCACTAAAGTATTTTTTCTGAATAAAAATAAAAAGTAGCCACATTTTCTCTAAGATATGCCTGTCTCTGAATACTGCCATTGGCTAAGTGAATATATAAGACTCAAATATGTTAATCATTTAAAAAGCAAACAAAAGAAATTTTATAATTGTCATAAAGCCCCGTGGGGTGTGAATTGCGGTGCAGCAATTCATGCCTTGTTGTGTAGACAGTCAAGCACCCCTAACCCCATGTCTTAAACCCACAGCAAGCTGAAGTATTATGCCACGGTTCAAGCTCTGTCTTGTTTTACTGGAGTGAAAAAGTTGTGCTCGGCTTTTCTAAACTCATAA
Organism: Talpa europaea; assembly: GCF_964194135.1. NCBI lineage: Eukaryota > Metazoa > Chordata > Mammalia > Eulipotyphla > Talpidae > Talpa > Talpa europaea. The sequence goes on from NC_140070.1 coordinate 141,331,845, forward strand.
TTAAACCATGCAAACGTTGCATAAAGTTTCACAGCCTTTTAAAATTATGCTTTGGTAAAAAGATCCTTATGATGAAAGTCCAAGCTCTGTGGCTTTTTTTTTTTTTTTTTTTAAACACGGCTTCACACTCCACATCTTCTTCCTTCACACCATAACTTGGCTTTCCAGTGTTGGGGCGGGGGGGCGCGGTTAGCTCTAAAACCCCAGAGCCCTGCTTTGTTTCTGTTGTGGCTGCCTGTGCTGGGGTTCATTACCAGGGGCCGGCCAGAAGGCGGTGGTGGTGAGCTGCTCACACAAAAACCCCAAATAAAACAAAAAACCCAAAAGGGTGATAATGTGGTCTAAGTGGCAGCTGCTGTTGGGTGTCTGCCCTTGCCCTGATGTGAGGGCTAATATGAAGATGGCAGCCGTGCCTGACCTCTGGGGGCACTGGGCCAAGAGGCAGAGCAGGAGGCCTCTGGGCCTGTCTGCGCGGGGCCCGGGATTAGTTACCTATACTTCCTTACTCTCCTCTCTGAAGGCAGATGGTGTCTAAGCCCCACCCAATGGTGATGGGCTGAATCCTAATTCAGATTGGACCCATGCTCCTTCACTCTGCTTCTCTGGTAGAGCTCAGCAGACTCAGGGAAGAACAGGCAGAGGTGTGGGGTGAAGAATGGGGCCTGGAAGAAGTTACACTTTGGTGCCTGCAACTACCTGGACAGCATTTCCTAATGTCAGTTAAAAAAACAAACAACAACTTAGTTAGTGTCATGCATTTCTCCTTGTGAAAGGGTGAAGTATGGAAAATGCCAGTGATGATGTGGATAAAGCTGAAGTGATTTTAAAATGTAACAACGACAACAACAACAAAAAGGAGAATGACACTTGTGATAATAAATATGTGTGCTCTGGGAAGAGGGAGCACCCGGGGCTAAGTGGGCGACGTCAGGCAGGAAGCCATGGGCTGTGGAGATGACCATGGTCAGTCACTCTCCAGAGGGCAGGACCTCCTGTTCTTGAAGGGACTGCCTCTGGCAAGTCCCTCAGAAAGAACAAAAGGTTATTGAAAATTTACTGTGTGCCAGGCAGGTGCTAATTTAGCTGGTAACTGAGTGATGAATAAGACCAATATGGTCCTTCGGGAAAAAGAATAACTATAAGAAAGAAAATATCAAAATCAACAAACAACTATGAACAAGAGACACTCTATGGGGGGTGGGGGGCGGGGAAAGGAGGGATTGGGGTCAAAATAAGGGGGTTGTAATTGTATGGGGAATATAAAAATAAAATTAGGGGCCTCCCTGGTGGTGCAGCGGTTGAGCGCTGGGTTGCAAAGCTGCCCGCAGCCTCTGCGGCGCCAGTTCGATCCCCCGGCTGCTCCCCGGCCACTGGAGGAGGGTCCCGCATGGCGCGCAGACCTCTCCTGCCGCCCGCTGCTCCCCTCAGCAGTGTACTTCGGTCCTTCTGCCTGCTCTGCTCCCCGCTCTGGCTCTGGTGAATTCTCTCACCCCCCCGCGCTTCTGACTGTACCCAGTGCTTGTATAAACAAACAAACAAACAAACAAACAAACAAATAAATAAAGCATGCCTCTATAAAAAAAATAAAAATAAAAATAAAATTAAAATTAAAAAAAAAAAGACCAATATGGTCCTTGCCTCACTGGAGTGCAAAGTATGATACTAGTGGCCATGCCAGGGCTGTGTGATGCCTGGAAAGGTTCTTCTATTGCAGTAATCACTGTGAGGCCCTCCCTCCCTGCCTCTATTCCTCCTCTCCTCCCTCCCTTTCTTCTCCTAGGCTCATGAGCTATTTGCTGCTTCATTCCTTCATTTTTGTCAATGCATTTTTGCTTTATCAGGGCCACTGTGTTGGACACTCAGTACTAAATGGTTATAGACAGTCTGCCCCCTCAGGGAGCTACGGCTAGTGAGAGACGATTGGCTGTGTGCAGGAATACCTGGATTATCTGCCTCATCTAGACTTGCAAATAGCTGTTCCCACGTTGGAGATAAGAAGACTAGTGGTATTTATTACATGCTATGTTCTGCCTCTGAGAGCAGCAGACAGGGAAAGCACCTAATTTAAATCAGACAGATTTCGGGTTGAATCCTGCCTTTACCATAAGCAAGCTACATGACCCTGGGCAAGTCACTTATTTTCTCTGACCCGTAGTTTTCTTACTTCAAAGGGTAATAGTGAGGAATAAATAAGATAAGCCATATATAAGGCAAACATCACAGTTTTGGACCATATTACATGCTCACTATGTCTGACTCATTTTTATGATTATATTACTGAAAAGGAAGAGAAATCCATGCCAAGGGACTAATCTTCTCTTCTTGGGTAAGGCCACACACACACACCTGCTCCAGGATGAGGCTCAGGTAATACTGTGTTGTGTACTGATAAAGAGCTTCAGGTCTGGAGAGGAATTGGGCCCAAGTGATTAAATGGTTAAGGGGCAAGAAAATGAGATTTGAGGTGAGGATAGAGAAGGCAGAATCCAATCTCAACCAGCTCGTTTCCATTAAAAAAAAAAACAAAACTGCTGGATTATAACATTTAAATTTGAACCTGTGTTTTCCTGAGTACGTAATGTTTTGATGCAGTCACTTTACCAGGACCATTTTGTGAGGTTATTTTCAGCTTTTTGATCATCAAATAGTGGGTGCATTCCTGAGCCCCACTCCCATTTGAAATGAGGGTCAAAAAAAGGGGAGAGAAGCTTGGGATAAAGTGGGGTTGAGGCTAGCGGTGAGCTCGGTGGAATTCAGGGCATACATCATTTAATAAGAAAAGAGGGTGCTTTTATCTTTTGAGGGTGCAGTATCAAAAAGCATCCAGAATAAAAAAGTGCTATCAAATAATTCATGTCAAAATGTCCTGCAGCTTCCAATTTCGGCCCTGAATTGTAAAGAGCTTGTCTTTACATTATATACATACTCCTATCTTTACATCAAGAAAAAGGCTGAACAGGCTGATAATCCATCACTTTTCTTGAATCTATTAAAGAATTGAGATGGCAGGGCAGACTGCCACACCGACCTCATGAGAACAGGTGAATACAGAAAAGTCACATTGAGGTCTGCTCACTGGAGCAGATGCCACTGGAGCTGTAAACTAGGAGAAACACTGAGATGGTAATTTTGACAAACTGTAGGAGACTACATATAGATTAGTGTCAGAGTAAGAAACTCGGGGCTGTGGTCGTGTGTGTGTTGGGAGGTGAGGGTGGGGTACATGTTCGTGGGTTTGCATTCAGGAACTCCACCAGGTTCTCATAGGATCCACTGTAGTAATAGTGGGTGACTCTTAAAAGAGCTGCAAGACTATTTAAGGAGGAACTCTTAGGGAAGCCGAAAGGCAAAAGGGAGACAAAAACAAGGATATGAGAATAATATAAAGCCTCTGGCACCTACAACTACAGTGGGTGTTAAACACAGCTCAACTCCTGGCTATCTGAACATAAAGCTTATATGAAAAGCCCATTTACCTCAATATCTATTACCTGATACAGCTCATCCAGCTTTTGGAAAAAAAATTAACAAGTTACACCAAAAGACAAGAAAAAACACAGCTTGAAGAGGCAAAGCAAGCATCAGAATGAGACTCAGAGCTCTGATTTTGGAACTGCAGGGAATTTAACTATGATTATTATTGCTAAGGGCTCTAATGGAAAAAGAAGACAATGTGTAAGAACGGATGGGTAATGTAAGCAGGGAGAGAGACAGCCTAAGAAAGACTAAAAGGAAATTTTAGAAATGAAAAGTATTTTCATAGAAATGAAGAATACCTTTGATGGGCTCATCCAAAGACTGGACATAGCTGAGGAAAGAATGCAAGAATTTGAAAATATGTGAATAGGAACTTCCCAAGCTAAAAGGAGAATAAAAAGAAACACAAAAACCTCAGAATATCCACAAAGTTAGGGACAATTTAAAAAAAGTACAACATGCGTAATTGGAATACCAGAAGCTGACAGAAGAGACCACAAGAATGGAAGAAACATTTGAGGTATTGATAGCTGAAAAGTTCATAAATTAATGACAGACACCAAACTACAGATCCAGGACATTCAGTGTATACCAGGCAGGCTAAATATCACATAATCTATACTTAGGTATTCCAACTGAGGACATAGAGAACACCTTGTTAGGAGGGAACAACTTTGTCTTATGAAATGATCCAAGAAGAGACTGGAGTAAATATTTAAAGTGTTGAAAGAAAAAGCCACTAATCTAGAGGAACCTATAATTCTTGATTTCCCTCTAAGGTGAGGGGGAAATTACATTCTCTGACAAGCAGAAACTAAAGTAATTTATCTCCAGCAGAGTTCCCCAGGAAGAACATTGAAGACAGTCTTCAGGGAGAAGGAAACTCACATAGGTCAGACACTGATCTATATAAAGAAAGGAAGAACAGCAGAGAAGCAAGGTAAAATAAAGTCTTATTTTTCATCTCGATTGTTCTACAACAATTTAAAATGATAGTAATAATGTAGTAGGTAATTATTACATGGATAAATGAAATGGTGATAATACTGACAGAAATGGGAAGGAAGAGCTGGTGCAGTGTTATTGGATGGTGATTTACATTTGTTACACAAGACTCTAGCACAACCACTATGATTTTTTTTACAGTAGAATTGAAATGCCAAAAGAGGAGATAAAATGGAAATAATATAAGGCTCTCAGTTAAAACCAGAGAAGGCAGAAAAAGAGGAGAATGAAAGAAGTGTGACAAATATAAAACAGTTATTCATAGAATATTAACCCAATTGCATTAATAATCACTTTAATGTGAATGATGTAAAACACATCAAGGCAGATTGTCAGAGTGGATTAAAAGCAAGACAACCTTATGTGGTCTGCAAGGAGTCTACTTTCAATATAAAGACTCAGGTTAGAAGTGAAGGGGTGGAGAAAGAGTCCATATGAACATCAATCAAAAGGTAGAGAAGCTGTAGTAATTTTATACAAAACTGAGTTCAGAGAAAGAAAAAAATTTCAGGGTTAGGGAAGAGAATTTTACATGATGATAAAGGAATTAATTCTCTAAGATCTAAATAGCCTCAGCATATATACGCCTTACAAGAGTATCAAAAACATGATGCAAACAATGATCAAACTGCAGGGATGAATAGAAAAATACACGATGAGAGTTGAAGACTTTAATACCCCTCTTTTAGTATTTGTTACGTCAAGCATGCAGATAATTAGGGCATGTTGACCTGAATGCTGCCAACCAACTTGATGTAATTAACTTTTATAGAATTCTCTGTCCAATAACAGCAAGAGAACACATTCTTCTCAAGGACACAGGGAACATTCACCAGATAGGCCAATAAAAGCTACACCATAAAACACCATAACAAATCTAAAAGGATAAAATTATACAAAATGTTTTCTCAGGGCCACATGGATGTAAACTAAAAAAAAAAAATCAAAAAAAAAAATCAATAACCAGAAGACAGCTGGGAAATCCCCAAATATTTAGAGCTTAAAGAACATACTTCTAAATAACCCATAAATCAAATAAGAATTCTCAAGAGAAATCAAAAAGTATGTAGACAAAAATGAAAATACAACTTATAATTTGTGGAATAGAGCAGCCAAAGCAGTTTTTAGAGGGACATTTATAGCACTGAATGCTCTGCATGGTAAGCTCCCAGAGTTGACTTTTCTTCTTTGTAATGCAATTGGCTGAGTCAAGCTTGATGTGAGGCATCCATATCAAAAGGGGCATCCATTTCAAAGAGGGCCACCACACACACACACACACACACACACACACACACCCCACACACACGGCAGCCACAAGCCTGGAAGGGCCAAGCCACTCCATGGAGGCTCCTTTGTTTTATAGATCCTGGATGATTTAGATTTCTATCTTTTCCTTTCCCTTCTTTTGTCTCTCTTCTCATGCTTTAAATTCCCTGCTTCTCAGATTTGAATGTACCAATCAAGAGTAGGCCTGTGATATCCCAACACCCTCGTTGCCCTCCTAGCCCCAGTAAAAGGAACACCCTAGGTCCCAGCTCTCTCTACCTCCCATGTCACTGTGGCCCAGGTATGTTATAATTTCCAGGTCTTGTAAGTAACACACCTATTTTTTCAGTTTCCTGATGGTTACTGCTGAGGGATTTCTTCAGTCATAATAGGAACTACAAGGGGTGGTCCAATACTAACAGTGGCTTCAAAGGGGAAAACCTATGGGAAACTCACCTGGGCCCAGGTGTGTGCCCCGAGGCAGCTCAGCCAGGAGCGTTATTATTAATAGGCTGAGAGTGATACAAAACATGCATATATTAGAAAAGAAGAGAGATCTAGAATCAATAACCTGAGTTCCCACCTTAGGAAATGAGACAAAAAGGAACAATAGATAAACCTAAAGCAAGCAGAAAGAAATAATAACTGGACTTGAAATCAGTGAAATGTCAGGAAAGCAATAAAGACAAATAAAGACAAAAGCTGTCCTTAGAAACATTTAAAGCACCCTGCTCTGTCTTCACGTTCCCACCAGCCTTCTTGGTTCTCCTCGGGCAACCCGGAGCTGTGGGCTTTCTCATCCCACCCTCTACACAAAGGGCCTCTTCCTCTGCGGCGCCAGGTAGAAGGGTGGCGGAGCGCTGCATCTCCGCGCCTCCACTTTGGTTGATATACTTAGAAAGGATTTTCTTTGGTTTTTCAGCTGATCCCTCAAAAGACAGGTCTTCAGCCTCCGTTCCAAGTCATTTAAATACAGAGCAGACGGTTATGCGGGGTCATGAGGCCCTCGCACCCCAATCCTGGTTAGTGAACATATAATTTATAAACCCTTGGGGCTGCCCTGGTTTTTTCCCTAGAAGAGTTTTTTTCCCTTTTGCAGCTTGGAAGGCAGCCGGGCACTTCCGGGGTGCCCTCCAGGGTCACCTCAGGCCCGGGTAGCTGGTGTAATGCCTCTCGAAGACACAACAGGATGTGACTCAGGACTCAGACACGTGAGTCAGTTTCCAGGGTGATGTGTCAGGGCGAGCCCCAGCACTGGCTTACATCTCCCCCTGCGGACCCCCGGGGCCAAGAACTGGGCTCCCCTGCATACAAAAAGGGGTGTCCCCGGATTGCCTCTCATGACCTTCAGAACTGTGTGATCTCAGCTTCCCTGGGGTCATTCTCTGCCATTAAAGAGGCATGTCCCAGACCATTCCACCGTCTTTGAGATGCTGCAGCTGCACGGGGCTTCAAACGGCCGCAGCCCCCCACGATGGGGCTGGCAGTCACCTACGCGCCCAGGTAGCCAATGCTGGATTAGCACCTTGTGGCTATCAGTGAAATCCCATGATAACGTGAGTCAGTTCCCACCAGCTCCAGATCCTGGAAACAGAGGTTGTGAAATAGCGCTGGCATCTGCCAACCGTTTGTCTCCGGCTTGCTGCAGACATCTTGGTTAGTCATGGACGGCTAAGATGCATTCATTGTTCCAGCAATTACTTTGAAGGGAAGCATCCAGCACCAAGCCGGGGCAGAGACCAGCCTGGGGCTGCTGCCTTTGAAAGGCCTTCGGGGTGTACAGGATCCCGGGGCAGGATGCCCGCCAGAGGGAGCGAGGATAGAGGGAGTGAGGATAGAGGGAGCGAGGTTGTGGGGCCTGCACCCTCCACCGACGCGGCCTCTGGGACACAGACCACGGGACGGAAAGGTTTGGGGAGGCTTTGGAGCTTTGCTGTCAGGGGCCCTGGGCATGCAGGAATGCTGGTTCCTGACTCAATGCTGCTCCCCTCCCTGGTGGCTCCTCATAGGACTTTTCCTCTCAAACCTCTGTTTCCTCATCTCTAAAAATGGGGGTAACCAGACTCACCTGCCTCACAGGTGTGAGAGTTAATTAATGTTTGTGGAGCTGCTTTGAGAGCCGCAGATGAAAGGCCCTCTATAAATGCAAAGTGCTATTCCTCATTAGGGCTGCCAGACAGTTCCCAGGGGAAACAGTTCAACCCTTGCCACGAGGCCTCTCCCTCCGCCAGATCCGTCTGGGACGCGTCTGGAAAAGGGATCTGCGCTTGGGCACAGTTGCCTCCAAGGAAGGAGGGTTCAGGGATAAGTCACTGGCTGCTAAGAAAGATGCGTGCTCTGATAAGGCTGCTCCCCTGTAGGAGCCGCCTCCCTGAGTCCGAGGGAGGGGACCTGCGGCTCCCAGGGGTGGGGGGCCGTGGTCGCAGGGTGGCCCTGACCTACAGAGCATGTAGGTCTCGGCTCTGTCCTTCTCACATAGCAGCCACGTCCCCTTCCTTCGTCAAAGGAACATCCATTGCAGACACCTTTCTCCAAAAGACGATCTGCACACTTATTTTCTGCACCGCGGTGGCCCCCCTACTTTCCAGGCCTGACTGATTCTGCAGACAGACTGAATACATTCCCGCGGAGCCGGGCCGTCAGGCTGTGACAAGGCCTGTTCAGATTATCCTGAGACTGCCCTGTTCATTTTGTTGCACGCCTCCATGTTTCTCCTCCCAGCAGAAGTCTCAAAATACAGAGGGGAGAGGCGGCTGTCTGCTCCTCCTGCGCATCCTCTAGTGCCTGGGCCATTTCGCTAGTTCCTTGTAAGGCAGAGCCAGAAAGAGTGTGGGGAGGACCACATATCTCGGGGGGCCTGTAGCTTGGTTGGGGCCCTTGGCATCGAAGGACATTTATTCACTGACCTCTCACTTGCAAGGACACCTCAAGGCAGGAAGCTATGAGGGGGTGGGGAAGAGGCCGCCGCCGCCCAGGAGTGCCAGACCGCAAGACGGGGTTTCTGAAGATGGCTGTGCTGGGAGAGCCCCAGCATCGATGCCACGGAGAGCCGGGTGTGGGGAAGCAGAGCCTCCGGGACTTCCCAGGGTGGCGCTGCCAAGTCCTGACCAAGCGGAGACGGTGAAAGCTGTCCCTTGGGCAGATCCTATTAAGCAGCGGGACAGAGGCTTTGCCAGGGTCCTTGTAATGGTGGCAGCAGGTGAGGAAACAGGAGCGATGTTATCTTCAGGACCGCTGAGACTATAAGGTGACCCCCGCCTCCCCCCAGAAGGAGATCTGGAGCACGACAGGTATGTGTCCTGTCATTTCGCAGCCTGGCGTCTGCTGAGGCCACCCAGCCCAGCCCTCTGTGCTAGTCTGCTGCCCTCCAGCCCACTCCTGGCCTCAGGCAGGCTGCCCGTGGGATGGCAGAGACCCCAGAGTGGGGTCCCCTCACCTGACTTGGGTGGCGCCCCCGCTGGGCATTCTCTTAGCTGCCACCCTAGTCTTCACTGGGCCCCTCCGTGGCTTTCACAGGTGCTAGAGGGCCCTGTGACCCAGCTCCCACACGGCATGGGCCCGAATGCTTCCATTCCAGACTTGATGCCAGAGACACTCATTTAAAGCCACCACCCCTGAAACCTGACATTCTAATAAGCTCCGAAGAGGTCATTTCAACGGGGAAAATGAGAACATGAAAGATGCTGGCTGGTCCTTCGGTCGGTGCCTGTCTCACACATTTCCTGGATTTGGGACCCTCTCTCTGAGCTCTCTCGGGGGGCTTGAGCCAGGATGTAGTCAGGGAATGGTTTGGGGGTCTGAGTGATTAGAACAGAGCCCCCCAGCCTGCTTCTCACTCACTGTGTGCCAAGGCCAATGACGGAGTCCCTTGGAGACTTGGTCCCCACCCCCCACCCCGTGGGGAGGTGGTCAGAGAGCACCCGCCTGGGGCCGCCCAGCAGAGAATTCTCACACTGGAAGTGCCCCACCTCAGACCTCAGGGACCCCAGAGACAAGCCCTTTCTTGGCCAACTGCAAGATTCCCTTAGCCTCTCACCGGGGGAACATTGGTCCACAATCTGCGTGCTATGCAGATGAAATGTAAGCCCTCTGCCCCTGAGCACGAGCCTCTGCAGAGGGAGGACCACAGCCACTTTGCAGAGGGCAGCTGCCTGCCAGCTGGGTGCCAGTAGGACACAGATAGCCCGAGGCTGGCAAATCCAGGATGGACTGTTCCCTCCTGAGGCGGGGCTCATGTCAGAGAGTTAGAGCTCTTTAAGAGCGTCCTGTATGCTTGGACCTGGAGAAGCACATTCTGACAAGGGGGGAACAGCTCACGAGCTGGCACCTAGCCCCTTTGGGTGCTGGTCAGCCAAGGCCCTGTCTGCCTCTGCATGCCCCTCTCCTCTGTCCTCCTCAGGCCTTGCTCCTCCTGGCTCTGCTGCCATGCAGCTGGATTCTGAGCGGGCTTCCCCCTGCACTGCTTACCCCAGCATTCTCATTCCTAGAGACACGGCCTCCAGGGAGCAGCAGGCACCCTGATTCTGGTACTTCACCCCAACATTCTGACTGTGGGCCCACCTCTAGCACTGAAGAAAGTCCCTGAATGGCCAGAGGGTTGACCCTCTCTCTCCTAAAGGGCACCAGCATCCCCTCTGGCCTTTGACATTTGAGTCTTCCCCCACCCTGCCAGAAATAAGGACAGCGCCAGGGAGCAGATTCTCCCCGCACCGCAGACATAAGACTTGCTCGACTCTCAGATTTGCTCTCCCTTCGCTGGCCGCAGAGACACAGCAGGGTGGGCAGCTGTGAGCCTCAGCCACCTGCTTCATCCCTACGAGTCATTCTACAGACCCAACAGCTCCAGCTTCCCTTTCACAGGCTCATTTCCAGAGGAGGAGATGTGGTCATCATACTTCTTAAATTGGAGGCTTCTCTGTGTAGGGAAATGCTCCAAGAAATCTGACACACTTCTCTTTATTTTTCAAAAATTGCTAAATTGTTGGGATATTTGCCATTGGAGCAACATGAGGAAGAAGATGCAAAACTTTTTTTCAATGGTGGTGAGAATGGCCCATTAATAAAAGGAAGGAAGAAAACAGAAACCAGAGCTGATGAGCACATAGAGAAAAAAGAACCCTCGTGCACTGCTGGTGGGAATGTTACTGGTCCAGACCCTATGGGAAACCGTGTAGAGGCGTCTCAAACACTAAAAGTAGATCTACCATTCCACACTGGGGTATCTACCTGAAGAATGCAGAGATACTAATTCAATGTTAGTTCTCCTGGGCTGCAATGTTCTCCTGAGCTCACTGCAGCACTGTACACAACAGCCAAGTCACAGACGCAACCCTAATGCCCAGCGACAGACGATAGATAAAGGTGGCACCTATACACAATGGAATACTACTCAGCTGTAAAAAAAGATGAACTCTTGCCATCTGCAACAACATGGACAGTGCTGGAGGGGACGATGCTAAGTGAAGTTAAGTCAGGAAGAGACAAATCCCGGATGATTTTACTCATGTGGAATATAGAGAAACAAAATAAAGGAACACACAGAACTAAACAGAAACAAACCCTAGAACTGAGGCTCCCGGGGTTGGGAGGGGGCTGAAGGGCTCAATGGTGGAGGACTCTGGGGGCTTTGGCAGTGGGTACAGGAACATGCACCCAAAGAAGTTTGAACCTGTGCCCCCACATCATACACAGTGCTGTAAACCAACTCTACTGTGATAAAAAATGATGCAATAAAAATAATTTTGAGTCCTTCAGAAAAATTGTACTGCTTTGGTTTTTGAGAGTATCGAAAACACCATTTTTCACCTATCTGTGGGAGTCTTCTCCTCACTCCCAGGGAGAGCTACGCAGAGGACTCTGCCCCTATGCCTGCTGTCCTTGTGCACGCCTCAGCACCTGACCCTGCTGTGAACCGAGGGGACCGCGGTGGGTCCTGCCCGCGCTGCCGAGCTGGCGTTGGAGCATCAAGGAGCCCTTTGAAGCTGACAGCCAGGAACACTTTCACGAGATCATCCCGAGCGCTGAACAGAGCACAGACTCATAAAGTTAGCTCCACCGAGGGGCCACTACCTGACCACGTTGATCACCCCAAGCCCGATTCAGAAAGGCACATGGAGATGTGCCAGAAGTCTCTGAAACAACCCCCCAGATCTCGGTCTAAAGTCACACACACGCACACAAGCTCTTGGGCACAAGCAGGCCTCTGAGGATCCAAGGACCCTTGCTCCGTTTATGGACGGACTGAGGGCAAATGGTGTTTCAGATACAGCCTCTAGTCTCCCAGGTCGCCCCGGGAAAGATGACACTGCACCCGGCGGAGGGACGCCGTCCTCCAGAGCCCCGCTTTCACTGACAAGGGCAAGGCGGTGCCGAGACCTGGGCTGTGACGGAGAATTTTGTTTTTTCATTTAAAAGTAGAGATTGCAACAGCAGACAAGTAGGAAACTCCTGCGGACAAAGGGGGGGCAGAGAGGTTTGGCATCAAAACGAGTGCAGATGCTCGAGTGATGCCTGTTGGCTGCGGGCATTGAGATGCTGCAAGAATCTCCCAGAATGGGTCCCCCAGGGTGAGTTCTCCTCCAGGGACCCTACCTGGGCCATGTCTGGGGGCACTTTTGGTTGTCAGTGAGGACGAGGCCTCTGCGGGTGTTGGCCACCGGCAGTGCATGTGGACGCCCTACAGGGACAGGAGGGCCAGCCCCAGTGGAGAAGGATACGGCCCAAATGCCCATGGGGCCTTAGGACACCCAGCCCTGATGGGCATGCAGGCCACGTGGTTTACCATCCTCGTCAAACCGCCAGACAAGCCTAAATGATGCAACTTGCAGAGGTGCCCCGAGACCCAGAGAAGATGGATGCAGCCCCCGGCCAGGGCAGAAACAAATGGAACTGAGGGTGGGCGGAAATGAGGCGTGCTGCAGGGCCCAGGGGGGCTGAAGGCCACGCCTCTGTCCACACCCAGGAGAGCTCTGTCCCCACGCCGTCTCCTGGCCTGGCACCCAGCTTGGGGCGGGCGCGCCAAGCCCCACCGTCGCAGGTGCAAACCTGCGAGCTCACTCCTGAGCTGACCGCCGGCTTGGCCACCTGGGAAGGAACAGGCCGCTGCCTGCCGCCCCTGAGCTTCCCGGGCACGAGTCACGGGGAACTAGATGATGATGCAAATCCCTGCCAGCACTGCTAAGGTTTCCTTCCAACATCTGGGGTGATGGAGCAGATACGCCAGTTGCGAGGCTTCCGTGCCAGCCCCTCCGAGCAAGCTGGAGCGCAAGGGCCAAGCACCTGCCTTTGCCCACGTAGGTTAGTGACTGGGCAGTCACTAAAAAGACCCTCGGGTTCTTTGTGGACAGATGACGACAGAAGCCCTTTCTTCCCAATCCAGTTGCCCGAAACTGACAAAACCAGGACCGGTGTCCATGAATCTCTAAAACGCAGCAAGCCCAGGATGGACGGACGCGCTCTGGCGGGTTCCTCGGGCCGCTCACGGGTCTGGGCCTGGGAGGGCGGTGCTCATGCCAGGGCTGTCTCCTCCTCCCTTGAAACCCAGCCCAGCAGCCCCCAGTTCCAATAAGTCCTGGCGTCTGCTGTTGCGAATTCATGAGTAACTCTAGTCAACACCCTGCTCCCCACCCACCTCGTGTTTGGGGGGTGGTCGCAGGGGGGAGGCAGCCTTCCGGAAACGAGGCGGTGGCAGAGGGGTCACGGGGTGGCCGTGTCTCCCTGTGGCTTTCAGCTGCCCAGGGGCCGCACCAGGCAGACGATCTTAAAGCCTTTTATGGCAAGCGCCACCCGCCACCCCCCCCCCCCACCATCACTTAAAATAATGAGTGAGCCAAGCTCCGCTGCGTCTGTCTTTCAAGTGGATTAAATGCGCGGGCTCGCGCGCCTGCAGTCTCGCAGGCTTCGGCCTGGCTGTCTGAACCTCTAGATTAGACAGATGAGCGCAGGGCAGACAGCAGTGAAAACGCAATTACGCAGGCAAACTTTTGAAGGATCTGAGCCCTGGGGCACAGGCTGTTTACGAAAGACTAAAAGCCCCGTTTGTGCTGAGCAGTTTGTCCCGAGCAGCCCGGCTGCGGCTCCTGGCGTTCTGGATCCCCCCCGCCGCCGGACTCCGGGCAGGGCTTCCAGAGGCCAGATAACATCGGGTTTCTGTCCGCACCTCGGCACCTCAGGGTCTTTGCTCTGTTTCCAACAAGAAAATGCAAGTACCAACAAAAGCCTATTATAACGTCTCCTTTGTGCGCGCGCCCTGGCTGTCTCCCTGCGTCTTTCCCTTCTGCATTGTGTTCGCCACCCCGGGAGGAAAGCAGGCACCCAGGGCGCATCCTATGGCCGCTTGGCTCCGGCTTTGGAAACGAAGCACTTTTCTTTCCAATAAACAGGAACTTCCTGTCTTCTTACAAAAAAAAAGCCAACCAGTCTCAACAACCCAGCCCAGAACTTTCCCGGGATTTGCACAGAAGAGGCTTCGAGGAGCCGAGGGAAGAGAGGAGGTGGCCGGAGGGGGAGGGGCAGGGGCAGGGCGGGCGGCAGGGACCGGCCCCTGCAGGACACGCGCGTGTTGCTCTCTCGGTGACCGGCCGTGCGGGCGCCAGGGCCTGGGCCTTGGCAGTGTGGCCGCGCCCAGGAGGATAGGGGTGGGGGGCTCCTCCCCCTGCCCTGGACCCGGCTGGGCGCAGAGTGAGCGGTGGCAGCACCTGGTTTGGGTGTTGGGGTACCTGACACCCTGGGCAGGCCAGCGGGTCACTGTGGGACGCAGGCTGTGTGAGCAGGGGCAGGAGGCCGCCAAGATAAAGCGAGAGCTTGAAGACGGCGCTTGAAAAGTGCTGGAAGCAGGAAGAACCTAGGAAGCTTTTAGGGAAGGCGGCAATGCGGGAGGAGGGGAGAACTCGGGCCAGGGAGAGCAGGGCAGTGGGGCAGGAGGGGCACGTGGGGGTCACGGATGATGGCCACCCCTGCTCTGGGCTCAAAGTCCCTCATTAAAGGTGTCAACCAATTCAGGTGTTTGGAAGATGGTCTCAGGTGAGCCAGCTGGGGAGTGAGGGTGCCGGGGGGGACAGCAGGTGACCGCAGAGTTCGTCCGGGGGGTCCGGACAGCGAGAGGGGAGCAGCTCTCTCTGGCCTTAGTGGCCACAAGGCTGGGAGTCAGAGGTCAAGTAGCATCGAGATGCCTCCGCTCCTCCTCGTCACAGAGGGCAGGGAGGCCCGGGTGGGGTGCAGGCTCCCGGGTAGGGCCATCGGCTCTCCTCACTGGGCACCCTGGGAGGCGGAGAAAGGGCGAATCCAGGGCCACGCAGCAGAGGGCCCTACCCTAGGGCTGGCGCTTCGGGAGGAAGGAAATTGCTGGGGGCAGGAAGTTTTGAAACTGGGATGAAAATCTGCAAGTGACTGTTTTGACCTGTCCTGAGGGCGGAGGAAGTGCTTCCCCCGTGACCCCCGGCCCCGAGCCCTGGGGCCTCAGCCAGGTCCTCCTGGGCTTCTGGAGGAGCCTCGACCTAGGAGAACCCGTCCGCGGAAGCACAGCTCCGGGTGGGGAGGAGAGGGCACCGGTGCCCGGCGTGGGGCTTCAGGCAGCGGGCAGTGCCGACTCCTGGAAGGCATCTCGGGGGTTTGAAGTGATGATTTTGCAGACCAGGCGAGATCTCACGGCCCCCGCTCCCCGGGAGCCCACCACGGTGGAGGCGATGAGTCCTATCTGGTGACAGTGGAGGGCAGGGTCTGGGGAGGTGGGCACGTGGGAGGCACGGGTGATGGAGCTGGCGGGTCGGGGTCCTTGGTGGGGACGGACAAGTCCTGGCCAGAGAAGCAGCCTGGGGGAGGGGAAGGGAGGAGCAGAGGGGTTTCTGGGTGGGCGCCACGAAGGCCCCAGGTTGCAGGGAGGGCTGACCTCGGCGTTCTGGGGCCAGAGGAGGAGGCAGGTGAGAAGAAGCCGCTCATGGTCACTCAGGCCCCGTCTGCCTCTGGCTCATCTGCTTGACTCTTGGTCTTTTCAGAGCCTGGGGGAGCACAGGGGGCAGCGGGAAATGCCAGGAGAGGCCAGAGGCTCTAGACAGGTGGCATCACTGGTTTCTGTATGGGGCCTCCTGGGCCACACTGGCTTGGAAAGGCGTCTGCTTTCTCGGCCACGTTCCTCGGAAGGTGGCGTGTTCAGGCAGCACGCGGGTGAAATGAACATGGAGCCCGGGGGTGAAGTGGGGTTGGGGGTGTTGTGCATCGTCACCCCCAGCCTCCCTGAGGGTCCGTGACCTGCACACGTAGTGACTGGACCAAAGGCACATGGAAGAGATTCAGACCCAGTTGGGAGGGGAACCTGGCCCCTTGTCATTTCGTTCTGCTCCCTCTGAAAAGCCTTCAGTCCTTCTGTCCCCTCTGGGCATGTGTGCTGATAGGCACACGGAATTGGGGGAGGGGGCTGAGTTCATAGGGAATCACCCTAAGAAAAACAGACGGCCCCACTTCCTTTCCGGAGTCCCAGGTCTCAGATGAAATTGCCAGCATGTTCTCCCCGCTCAGCCCCAGGCTGACGTTATGAGTCAGCAGCGGGGCTCAGTGTGTAACTAGTCATTTGTGGGCGAGGACAGGGGCTGCTTAATTCTTACTGGGGGACAAGCCCAGCAGAGTGGCCGAAAGCCGTCAGCTCAGGGAAGAGCCGGCTTACTGAGATGGGAGCCAGGGGATTGGTTCCCAAGATGTGACGCACGGAGAAGAGGCGCCAGGCGCGCCTGCCAGCTGCTGGCACCCTACTGTAGGACCTGCCTGATCCCAGGGCCCTCAGCATCATGCACCCCACAAAAGCCAGGCATGTGGGCAGCTCTGGCTGGATCATAACCATGGTGAACCTTTAGCCTGGAGGAGCCAATCTGGACCCAGGAAAGGGCCTGCCCAGTGGCTGCCTGGATTCAGGGCCCCAGGGAGCTGCCTTTGCAAGGGTGCCCTGACTCAGGGCCGCAGGCGGCTCTGCTCTGCCTGCTGATGACAGGGGACAGATGGGCTGAGCCAGGACTGTTTTCTATTTGATCAGCGAATAATACAGAGCTGGGGGGAAGTTCCCTTCTTTTTCTGTGCCAGCCCCTGCCATGTCAGCGATACAGGGAAAACAAGAGGCAAAAACCTTTACCAATAAGACCCCATGGCCCAGTGCAAAGGGCTCAAGTTTCAGCACTTGAAAGGGGGCTACACCCCACCCTACCTATGCACCCCACTTCTCTACGCACTCCACTTCTCTGTGGCTCCACCCCAGGGATGCCAGTGAATTTATTCTCCAACAGGCCTGGAGTCCCTCATCTGGCAGTCAGAAATTCTCCTGCATAGAGGGCTACTGTTGGTATTGTTTGTTTGTTTTTTAATTTCCAAAAATAAGGAGAAGTTTATAATTTGGGGGGAGGGGGACAGAGAGGCGGGCGAGAGGGGAAGGGCAGGGAGGCAGCTGACCCCAGCATTTCCCAATCTGGCCTGGGTCTCTCCCTTCTCCGGGACATCTTCCTCCCTCCCTGTTCTGAACGTGAAAAATAAGCAGTCCGCGCCGGCTGACGGGAGATGTGTCTAACAAGGCCCTCATTGTCTCAGACAGGTGTGAGATTGGACTTGATTCGGGGCCAACACCTCCAGTCCCGGAGCCAGCTCCGTGAGCTGAAAACATGCACCAACCCTCCAGTAATACCACTGCAGCCAGCCAGAGTCTCAACAATTTAAGGCTTAACACACACAACATAAATCCAAGGAGGATGGACGAGCCGACCGGCAGCTTCTTGGGCGGATGCCTGCAGACTGTCTGCAGATCAGACCCTGCCTGTTTGGGTTATTTGAAACTTTTTTTTTGGGTAATATAAAGATGAGAAAATGGGTGGAGCAGACTCAGAGGAACACTGGGGTTTGCCTCATCTTGTTCCAACAGCCCCCTCGTTCACATAAGTGCTGTTTTGAAGGCAATGCTCTGGAAGGTTCTCTTTGCTGGATCCAAGAATGAGGAATGTGCTCAAGCTGGGGAGCACAGGCGGAGGAAAGCTGAGCACTGGACGGTGGGGGCTGGCTGTGTGACCTTCGGCAAGTCACTTCACCTCCCTGTGCTCCCGGTGAGGGGCCTGGCAGTCCATGCTGGTCTAGCTTTCTGTGATGCACTCACCTCCGGTGGTCAGAAGCTCCAAGTCACTCTAAGAACTGCATCTTTGAACAAGAAAAGGCTATTTCCCACCCATCCCCCTCCTCCTTCTCTCATCATTTGGAAATCTGCAGTCCTCGGACTGTGAGGCCAGGCCTGAGGGACTCACAATGTTGGGAGCACCATCCCCAGGGAACGTGGTCACACTCTCCCAGGGCCAGGGTCACAAGGGGGCATGGAGCCTTAGCGATGGAGGGGCCCAGCACGACACTAGGCTTCTGCGCCTGACATTCTCAGAGCAGCCCTCAGCCTGCCATGCGTGACCCTGACCCTGACCCTGGTGGCATGGACGAGGGTGTGGCCATCACCAGGACGCCTGCCGGTGGCCCTGCCTCCTGTGACCTCACTGCCACACGCCCCTTGGGGAGAGAATGCTATGAAGCTGGCGGCAGCCCGCTGAGCTGGGGCGAGGGACTGGCACTCAGCACAAGCCCCCATCCTGCCAGCGCAGCCTGCCCCCTTCAGCTTGCCGGTCTCCTCTGCCTTGGAGGCAAAATCAGCACAGGGAAGTATTTACTTAACATCACATAGGAAGGTGAAACTCCGTTGTAGCTGGTTCACGAGAACGGCCAGAGTCTGACCATTCGCAGCCTCTGACTGTGTCCAGTTCATCAAGGGTGAGATGGGTGGGGTTCAATCTGACAGCTGCCCACAGGGTCCCGGGGTCAGGGTGTGTCCAGCTGGCCTCCATGCAGCTGTGGACTCCCCACCTCCGCCATCCAGGATGCAGAGTTGGGGTGCTGAGGTGTGTGTTTGATTTTTGCCTTTTCAAGAAGTCCCTCCTCCTTTAAGGATGAACTGCAGCATTTTAGAACTGGAGGAAGCAAAGGGCACAGAGGCCAAGCGGGGGCTCAGTCATCTCACCGGGGAGACGCGAGCCTCTCGGACAAGGCCCTGGAAGGCAGAGCAAGACCAAATGTCCTGGTGAGATCTGGCCTTTAGGCTCAGTCCTGAGCCTTCTCCCCTCCACGCCGTCGGGAGCTCTGAAGCTGTCTGGAAGGCTGCCCCACCGACCTTCCTGTTTTCCTTTCACCCCTCCCCTACCAACACCCCCAAAGCGAAAACACAAAAATGTGATGCGCCTTGGATACTGATGGTCACTTCCAAGGTAGGGGTGCCAGGGCTGGGGCGAGCCCTGGGCCAGGAGCCCCACGTCTTGACGTTTTCAGACGCACCCTGGAAGCTCCTGGGCCCCAAGTATCTTGTGCGTAGAATAAAGGGCACTGAGCAGAGAAGTTTAAGGTCCCTTCAACTTGAGCAGTTTTCCCTTCCCATTAGCCCTTCTGGAACAGTGGGTGTGGGTTCCGCTGTCAGTTTGCCCTGGGAGCAAAGCTGGAAGGAGTTCACCACTGCACCCAGGGTGACCTCAGTGCTAGGCAGCAGGAGACACCCTGGATCAGGAGCACAGGGTGGCTGTGTGGGTCACCCACGCCGTGTGCTACACCCAGCGCCCCCGCCGAGCGCACAAGACACGACAGCAGCGAGATGATCGCCGGCCTTTGCCGTGTCTGCAGAGCACCAGCCTGTGTTAAATACTCGGCAAATATCTCCACCCGCGCGGCGAGGTCACGGGAAAGAAGACGGCTTCCGGAGGGCCAGGAGCCAGGGCTTTCATCCGCACACCCTCCAGGGAGTTAGGAGCTATGGTCACCTGGCCCATTCTACAGCCTGCGCAAGACTTAAGCCATCCTTGCTGGGTCCCCAAGAGAGCAGGGTAACAGTCCACACCTGCTACCCACCATCAAGATCTTAGAGCTAATTTACAGGTCCAGATTCTGCTTTCCTCACAAAGAACATTCTGGGGGCTTCCAAGTTAGTTCTTAGGCCCTTTTGGTAACAAGATGGGAGGCAGAGACCTATTCCGACAGATGGGACAGACAGACAGAAGGGCTGGAGCTCTGCGGGACGTGGCCAGGCTGCACCTCCCTCGGAGGGCCCTGAGTGACCAGGGAGGAAGTTTGAAAAACACAAGCCATTCCTCGCCGGGCCTCTAGGGCCTCTCCGCATACCCCCTCCCCCCAGGCGTGAAAGAATCAAATGGGGAAATCGGGAAGAGATTCTGGAATAAGAATAACAAGATTTCCTTTCCCTTCCACCTGAATTGGTCATCTGTAATTTTGCACAAATTCAATTTTAAAGTCATGCTTTGTAATTTGTGGAAAATCATATTAAATTAAACAGATCCATGTCTGGGCAATGACTTTTCTCATCTAGCAACATGCGGCGGCTGGGGAAGTCCGTCACACGGCGGAGTCTTACCCAAAGAACCAGACGGCGCCTTTTCGCTGAGGGGGGTTGGGGGGGTGGGGGGGGCAGCAGGATGAGGGTCTGGGACACTGGCTTCCCTAAAACTTTAGGGTGACCACAGATCCCCAGGAGTGGCAATATTCAGAATGACAGAATATTATAGTTTAAGACCACCTTGTTAATGGCTTCCTTGAGGGTCTCCCTGGGTGGCGGAGAGGACAGTGCCGGGTCACCTGGCCACCTAGTGCCCGAGCAGGTCAGGGGTGGCCCCGTTCTCCCGTCCACGCACACACCTCGTGGATGGCTGGTGGTGAGGACTGAAGGAGCCAGCCACCAGGCCATTCTAGAAATGCGAGCTGTTACTATTTTGTTATTGGCCTGGCACACCTGTGTCCAGGCAATGTCCTCGCCATAATCTTGCGTGACGCGGAGCCACTCACAACCCGGTTCAGACAGGATCACAAACAGGCTGAGCTGCAACTCTGCAGTGGAGTTGGGGAATGAATTGCACATTTCGAAAGCTTCCGCGTACATCCTTAAAACCCCAGCCCTGTGGGATGACCCACAGCAGCGTGGCTTAACACTCAGGCAGCTACAGTGATCCCATGTAGCAGGCCACTTACAACACAGTAGGGACGAAGGGGAACAGATCTGGAGAGGAGGCACCTAAACAAACCACTTCACAGGCAGAAACGCCTCCTCCAGCGCTTGAGCTGGTGCTGACTTCTACAGATATTTTAGTAACTTTATCATTACATAATCTGCCACCGGATACGCACAGAGAGAGGCACTAATGGAGTGTGAGTGGCCCAAGAGAGCGACAGCCCCCGGGGACTCCACAAAGCAGCCACACTCACTGCTCACTTCCCTTGTGTGACCTGCAGCGCCAAGGAACACGATCACCAGCTGATCACCCCTTCTTCCCTTTGTATCCTGAGGTGATCTTCTTCTAAAGCTCCCCGCCCCCCAGCAAATGGAGGTAGTGTTCCTTCCCCCTACCCCCACAAAGATACAGGAGGAATCTGCACAGCGTAAGATCTTTGGGGCTCGTATTTGCCCTTGAGATGACTCTAGTTGATCACACAAAACTGTAGGGTCAAGAGGATTCCTTTCACCCCCGAACCAGCAAGTCACAGGTCCGGGGCACTTAGCTGCACCAGCTGGGGGAGCTGTGGGCACCCAGGGCTGCGCTAACCCACCCAGGTCCTCCGGGGCCCAAAGCCCTTTGGTGGACCCTCTGCTTTTATGATGCCCACATGGTCACACTCAAACCCCAGAGCTGAGGGGCAGGGTACATCCTCCTCATTCCAAGAGGGACTGGGCAGACACTTGGTTGGCCTGCAGTTGGTTAACCCTGTCTACTCACCGCCCCCAACAGCCAGAGGTTCATGTGAAGAAGCAGAATCACCTTTCCAGAAGGGCTAGTCAACATCTGCTATTGATGATGAACAGAAGAGCTTGGTTTCAAGCTCTTGAACTAGAGTGGGAATGTCCTAAACCCTAAGCAGGACTCCGAGCTCCTTCACCCATGACTGATCCAGGGTTTGGTACATGATCCTGTTTTCTCTTGAAAATTCTTATTTCTTTCAAAGAGTCCATGTTTTATCCACCCCACGGAGGAGAACCAGCGCTGAGCTGGCCGGCACGCCACCTGAAGACCCAACCTTAGAAGAAACGGCACATTCCTTTTTCCTATCAACCCTCAAGAGTGTACAAAGAAACCGAAAATAGGCATGTTTGGCCAATGTTTGTTTTTAGGGTGAGTTCTGTGCTTTTTTTTTTTTTTTAATTATTATTTTGTTTTATTTACCGTGGGTGGTAATTGAATCTCTAGTATCAAAACAGAAAATGTTCTGCCAGAAAGAGATTATGACAGAAAAGTCTATGGAAAGAAACTGGGCTGACAGTGAGGATCTTATTCAGGGCGTTTTGCAATCCAGATCTCTAATCTCCATAACAATTGGGCTGTTCTCCTGCCTTTGGAGGCCATTGTTCAAGAAAAAGAAAGCTCCATGGGGCTGAGGCTGCGGGAGTGAAATCTGAAAATAGAGAGCAAACAGGCACTGAGGTGGCTATTGACACTGGGGAAGAGAAACCCTGCTCTGTGCTTGGGGGGGGGGGAGGGAGTTCTCTCCTGCCCAGGGCTTGATGGAGTCCTCACAGCGCCTCCTCCACTTTACCTCAATCCACCATGTTGCACTTCAGAGAATGCTGAAATAACTGAGTTATAGACCTGTGTTTCTACTCCATCGTGTGAGGAAAAAGAAGAGAGTGGAGCCATCAACTGAAACTGGAGAACTAGGAGGGCTACAGGATACACTAGAAGCTCCTCCCCACTGCTCATTTGGGGATGTATGGTTTGCTGGGCTTGGGTGCAAACTTCCGGTCAACTGTGCGACCATTCATGACAGCGGGTCAGAGTTTCTTTTTTTAAATATCCAAATGTGCAAGGCTCCTTTCTGCTGATTTGTAAATTTGGGATTATGAGATATGCAAAGTGAATCACCAGTCTTTTGAAATGGGTGTCTGGTCAACAATGCTGGCTGCCGCAAAGTCTCTTCAAAATAAGGCCACTGGCCTCTGGCGCTCCCAGAGGCCGAATTCTTGAGTCCATCCCAACTGGCTTGCTGTGGTCATCATGCCACCTGCTGCCCCTACAATGACTCATCTGTTGAGCCCTGAGCTTGAGGTTAAAGCGGGAAGACCCAGGCCTCTTGTGCCTGGTCTACCCTCCATGGCTTCCCTGATACAGGGCAGAGACCCTTTTCTTGACCACTCTCAGAATGTTGGTTCTCTGCCTAGGAGCTCTGGAACAGAGTAAGAAACATCTAACCTCACTACCACAGGATCCAGCAATTCCACTCAATCTGAAGATGATGAAAATGCTAATTTAAAAAGATATCTGCACCCCTATGTTCACTGCAGCACTATTCACAATGGCCAAGATGTTGGGCACAACTCAAGTGCCCAACGACGGATGAATGGATAAAGCAGATGTGGCGCGTACGCACGATGGAATACTACTCAGCTGATAAAAAGGCAAAATCTTGCCATTTGTGACAACATGGATGGACCTGGAGGGGACAGTGCTAAGTGAAGTAAGTCAGATGGAGAAAAGAGAGATACCAGATTATTTCACTCATATGTGGAATAGCAAGAAACAAAGCAGCGGAATGGATGAACTGGAACCGAAACCAAAACAAACCCTTAGGATCTGATAGCAGAATGGTGGTTACCAGAGGGAAAGAGGAGGGCAAAGGGATGGATGGAATGGATAGAAGGGTCAATTAGATGGTGCAGATGGAAATTAGCTCTCTGCTGGTGGGCATGGACTGGTCTATACAAATATCAAGGTTACAGAGTGTAGTAAAGTTACACAGTGTAGTAAACCAATGTTATCTCAATTAAAAAAAAAGAATCGCTGATCTCATGTAGAAAAGAAAATTCATACATTCCCCCTGGCTGGAAAATAAAAGTACCATGGATACTGAGTTCTGGCAAGGGATAGGCCGAGATGTCAGTAACCAGAAGACATGACTAAGCTACTCAGACATGAGACACTGAGGTCACCTCTGCCTGCCCATCATATCCACTGGGGGATGGACGTGGGCAGCCCATCTCTAGACTCACCTGACGCCCCCGCCCTCTCTGCCCCCCTGCACAGTAGGTAGAACATGGACAAGAGCTGCGTCCACACCTGTGTTCTAACCCAGGGAAATGTGAATGTGACCTCACTTGGGAAAGGGTCTTTGCAGAGGGAATTACAGGAAGAATCTTGAGAACATGAGATCCTCCTGGCCTGTCTGGCTGAGGCCTCAATCAAATGACAAGTTTCTACAAGGACAGAAGAGGAGCTGACTCCAGGAAGGCCAGGCGAAGGTGGGGGAGAGACAGGAGCGACAGCGACACAGCGAGCCAAGGGCTGTAGCTTGGGGCCCGGAGGTTGGAAGAGGCGGAAGGATCCTCCCCTGGAGCCTGCGGGGGTTGCCTGGCCCTGCTGACACCTGACTGCGGACTCTGGCCTCCAGGACGGCGAAAACACAAATTTCTGTTGTTTTGAGCTAACAAACTTGCAATAGTGTGGCCACAGGAATAGATGAATACACTTGGTGCCGAGGATGGGGGTCTGGACAACTAACAATTACTAAGCATTACCCGTGGGTGGGCTCTCATGCCCACGGCGCCACCTTTCACGGTGCCCTAGGGTCTCCAAATGTAATGATCACTCCTATTTCACAGGCAGGGAAACTGAGGTGCCAACAGGTGGATTTACCAAAAGTCCTGTAAGCAGTAATATGTGTCGGTAGCCAGTTCTGTACTAAGGCAGTCCCCTGTTGAGCCCTTGCCTTGCTGTCTTTCTCAGTCACTGGGTTTTCAGCTTAACCCTCCTGCTGACTAACCACTGATGCCAAGCAAGGGGTCCAGTGGCAGCTGCGTTAGAGGCGGTGACTCTGTTGGGCAAAAGCTTTTATATGCTGTGTACATGTGACCATGCAGATGTGTGACTGTGTGAAAGTGTGACCAAGTGCATGTGTGGCCGAGTGTGTGTCTACATGCTTACATGCATACTTGCCTGCATCTTGTGCATGTGTGCACAAACACATATGTACACATGTGTCTACGTGCATGTGTATTCTTGTCTACACCTGCATGCCTGAATGCATGAGTCTGCATGTGTGTCTGCCTCCTTGTCCACATCAGTGTGGTGTGTGTGCTTGTGTGCATGCACGCGTATATGCGTGTGTGCTGCTCCGTAGATTGGCAAGAACCGGGACAGTTTCCGAACGTGAGAAATCTACACAGGGAACGGTCTATCAGGAAACGCCAAGCCTGCAGCAAACCCTTCTTTCTTCTCATTAGAAAAGATGTCCACGAGGCGTAAACAGCACGCTTGGGAAAACGTGGTCGGATCACTTGGAACCACACGTCCATGCCAATGCTGGTTGAAAACCGGCCGGCTCGGCGTGGGTGCTGAGGACGAGGGTGCTGACAGGGCGCCGGGCCTTTGAAGGGCTGCTTTATTAAGCCCTTAGCTGTGCGGTGCTTGTAAACACACCGGTGGCGTTTGAACAGCGTCCGTCCAGGGAGCTCTGGGTGCGGCACCAGCCTCTCCGTAAACAGGGTGGAGAGTAAAGGCGGCCGCCTCCACTCAGGCGCCGTTAGTACCTCAGGGGAGCAGAGAGGGGACGCCACAGCCTCGGGCCAGCGGCTGCAGACTAGACAACCCAGGGCCCGGCACAGCCGGCAGAGGCCTTAGGTCTGTTTTAAAGGCGAAAGCAAGACTGGCGTTCTCCCAGCCTCCTTCCCTGCAGGCTGCACGCAGTTCCTTGGCATGCACCGTCCACGCTTTCCCTAATGCACAGCGTGGGCTGCAGCGGCTGAGACCACGGCAGCGGGTGACCGAGCTCTGGCCCGTGCTCTGCTGGCTTGTGAGTGCCCTGCCCGCCGGGAGGGTAGGGGCCAGGAGGAGAGCTAGCACCGGCCGGGGCCGCCACTCCAGGTGTCCCACCCACTCGGAAGCTCTTCATCTCATTGCACTGTTCCTCCCTCCGTCCCTGCCCTCTCTGACATTTATTTATTTCCGTTTATTTGCAGGGACACCTGGCTCAGCCTTCTCCCGATGCTGCAGACCTTGGAAGGCTCCTGACCCCGTGACAGCTACACACGAGTCCTTTTTACATGGACTCCCTCTCTGTGCCCTCATAATGTGTCTTCCAGGTTGATGTCCAGCATGCTGGATGATTTGCTTTGTTATATCTTTAAATGATCCTTAGATATCTATCGCATATGAGAATGCGGGGGCTGATGGTAGCCTCTGCCTCCAGGGCAACCCCCTCACTGCTTTTGAATTTCTGGGATTGTTAGAAAAGAAAGGAAGGGGAGAGAGAGAAAAAGACAGAGACACAGTGAGAGACAAAGAGGGGTGTAGGGAAGAGGTGGTGTGCAGTAGGTATGTTACCACCACAGCTGGACAGGGGTTGCTGTCTTCTCCCGGGAGCATCAGTCCAAAATCCCTTTTGTCCACCAGCTGAGAAATGAAGTCTTACCATTGACACGGTGATGACAGACCACAATGTGGAGGCCCCATGAATAACCAGCCCGGTGCTGCTCCTACTCCCCCCTTGGACCAGGGGGATTCTCCTGGACACTGGTCAGCCAGTGTCCAATCAGACCTTGATCTAAGAGTGTGGACCCAGGGACCCTACATGCCACCAGTTCTGGTCTGGCAGCCGGGGTTTAGTCCAGGTCACTCATGCCCTCTCGGAGTCGCTGGTGATTGTCAACCTCTGGGGTTCAGGGTCTCTGTCTTGAACCACAGAATAGTGGTGAGATTGGAGTAATGTCTGACCCGTGCCAAATTGTAACCTAACTGGTCCAATAAAAGAGTTAAGCCTCCTGTGTCGATGCTTAGGGACACACACACACACACACACACGCCTCTCTGTTTCTGTGGTTTGAGACTTTCTTGCACCAACAGATATAAGTCCATCTTCATCTTCCTAGAAAGGAGGAAGTTAGACCGCCTTAAGCATAGAGAGCATCATTTTTGGTGAGTCAGGAGTCAATTCTCAAAGTGACTTGCTGGCATTGCCTGAAGCTACCTCTAAGAGGTAGGTGTGCCTGACGCCTCAGCACCTCATCTTTCTAGCATCTGCCCTGGACACATGTCCCTTCCTTTCCCACGACTAGGAAAGAATCCTACAACCCGATTGTAGTTCACGAGGTCTTGGCTTGCACCAGCCTGCAGCCACGACACCATGGCTTTCCATTCAATTCTAAGACCTGGTAAAATAGGAAGTTGAAATTAACCTCAGTCCTTTTATAGTTAAAACCTCAACAAATAAACAGTGGTTTGGTGGCATGGCAACCTGCCCCCTCATCTGTACCTGGCTGCAGATAATCTGAGATGTCTGTTTTGAGTGATTCTCAAGCATATTTGATTCTAGATAAATAGAGGTGTTACTTTATATTTGTGATTTCCTGCTGACGGAGCTAAATCTGCAGGCACGACCCTCCCGATGAAGTTCAAGCAAGACCGCATCCCCCAGACTCCGTAAATGCACAAATTCTCCAGGTGCCCACCGATGTTTCCCAAGAGCCGAGAACATTCCCACATCTGCCCAGCACCAATGCAGACCACACCAGCTACCTTTGGGATATATTCCTTACAACTACCATTCCAAAGAAAACCATAAACACACACTGAATTTTAATATAAAGCATCTTCTTAAGTATAATATAGAAGCTCTACAGCTAATCCTGCAAAATAACCATTTTCCTACCTGTCAAGAACAAAATGAAAGTTCTGGCTGAAAGAGACTTTACCCTGATCCCTGCTAACTTTCTAATTTCAGGGAAAAATCCCAAGGATCTACTCCAAACATGAGGAGGGTAAAACAGCATTTTCTTCTAGCAAGAGGCAAAAAAAAAAAAGTGGAAAAGGAAAAGTAGTTTTACATGAAAGTGTCTTGGATACTAATGTTTCCAGAGTTGCTCCTTTTACAAGTTAAGTCCAGAAATCATATTTTGGAAAGCTCGTATACCCGCTATATAGTTCACACATTCTTGAGAGTAGCCACTAAGCCCCCAGGGCACTCTAAAAGCAAGTTATTTTACTGAGATGTTGCAAAAGTGAAAAAGTCTTTTAAAAGGAACGCGAAACTGGCAATGCCCGGCGTTAACCCGATACTCTGCTAAGCAGACAGTATTCCAAAGAGCTGAAGAATGTCCGTCCACCAACCAAGGGCTGCTGACAGCTAGGACAAGAATTCACCCCCCCCCCCCGCCTTTTTCTTTTTTGGTAAAGACAGCATATCTATCAAGGGGGGCAGGGGATCAGATCTGGTTCCCTCTTCCCCCAAAATCTTCAACAAAGCCCTCTTAGCAGAGACCATTTCCACCTGTCCCCGCAAGGCTAATTTTCCGTCACCACTACAAATGCTTACTACTTTTAGCTCCATTCTCAGCAGAAAAAGGCACATCCCTTTATCAAGCCAGACGTATAACTGGTCAGTTATGTGATGAGGACTAAGGAAACAGAAGTTCCCTTTGACGTCACTGCTGGAGTCCTGGAGGTGACATCAAAGAACTGAAACACCTCTGAAGACATGATGGAAGAACTGCCTCGAGAATTTTCTTTTATTTAGAAGAAGAGGATCATGTCACCCCAGCCCACCTACCCGCCCACCTTTTCCATGTGCTGTGACCTGTGACCTAATCAGCCACACATACTTGCACTGTGGGATTAAAAATATTCAATGTGCACATTTCGAATAAGCACTACTGATTATTAAGCACCAGAACACCTGTCCCTGAGCTGACACGCCTGAGGAAGGGTCTGACGGTGGCTCTGTCACCCACAGCTGCGCCCTGCATAGCACCAGGAAAATGGCTGCATTTCAGAAATTGGAAATCAGAGAGCAAATAATCACTGCGGTCAGTAGTTCCTACCTTGTCAACGAACTTTGAGTATTACCTCATTTGCAGTGGTTTTATGCAGTTATTGCTGTTTTAGAGTGTTTTTGCTCCACGGGGAGGGTGGGGGGGTGTAGCCCACATTCTTCATGGATGGCAAATGTGTTGATTGCAAACACTACCTTGGATGTGATGGCAGCCAGACATTCCTGCCATGTCTTTATATTTTCAAGAAAACATTTTACATACGATCCCCACACATAATCTGAGGGCAATAAGAACTTGAAGTCTGTGTGTTTTCAAGTCTCATGGGCGCTAAGAAGATAGCACAGTCAAGGCCAAGTCTGCGATTCAAGCTACGATCCCTGCACAGCGATGTCTCTGCCCAGCCTCTCCAAAGTCTACGTGGCAGGGCCTCTCTCCATCTGGGGAGCTTGTTTCCATGCAGATCTGACTCAGTAGTTCTGGGGGAGCCCCCTGAGACCCTGTCTAACAAGGTCCCCAGCTACCTTTTGAGCAGAGTGAAGTCAGAGTTGGTTGGGATGCACTTTGCCCGAGGGTGAGGGTACTTACCCTGCATCTGACTCTGAGGCTGAGGGTTAAAGGCAGTGGAGTGGCTCAAGGAGGCCCGAGAGTTGGGTGTGGGGGCCGGGTGGTGTGGGCTGACCCTCATGGCCGTGCGCCGCAGCTGCTCCAATTCACTGAGACGCTCAGAAAAGGACAAGCTCCCGGGCTTGGTCTGATCATCTAGTTTCTGCCGATGTCCTAGTGTGGGGAGGGGGTGGGAGACAGGAGGAGAGGGAGGGAGGGAGGCAAAAGATCAGAAAATGTATTGTGGATTTGCTAAAATTTGGGGCTCTCTTGTCTTTCCCCTCCCTCTCCCCTGGCTCCCACAGTGGTTTTGCAGGAGATTTGCACAAGCAGAGGCTCCCTAGGGGTGGTGGTCCCCACAGCAGACTGGGGCTCCTTTTGTCCTTTGGGCCCCAGCACCCACCCCAAGCCTCTGCACCCATTTCTACTGGGCAGGATGCAGGGGCATGGAGGGCAGGGTGGTGATGATAGTGGTGACGGGACGGGGAGAAGGTGCATTAATTGCTGGCACTTGGCCACTTGGTGTGGGCTAAGCCAGGGGGCAGAGTAGGTGCCCTCTCAGGCCTGCAAACAGGCCGCTCCCCCTGTGAACCCCCCATTGGCAGGTCTTAGAAGCAGCCAAGTGGGCCCTGGGGCTTAGCTGGCGCACCCTTTCCAACGGGAAATGAGGTGTGGTTACAAACACACAGCCCTGGGGAGGTCAGGTTTCCTGCTAAATGCAGGGCAGGGGCAGCCTCTCGCTCACCCTCTCCCTGCAAGCTTTTCATTCTTTCATCCTGGAAGCTGACTCCCCCGTGCATCCCCTAAGAGGGGATGGACAGGAAGATGTATTGTTCTCATGTCCACTGGCCTCTAGGAGGCCAGAGGCGGCCACAGCGGACTGGATGAGCTTCCTGGGGGCTCCGGGTCCACAGCGGGCCCTGGGTGTCAACACGGACAGTGTCTTGCTCCTTGTCAAGGTGACTGTCACCAGATGCAGTGGGCTAGAGGCCACTTGCAGGAACCCATCAGGAGGGTTGGGGCTCAGGATTCTGCCTTCATCCCTTCATCTTCCATCAAAATGATTGAGGCGCGCACGTACCCACAGTCACAGGGAGGAGAATGCCCTTCTGCTCCAATCTCCCCCCTTGCTTTGAATAAAGAGTCATTGATCAATTTCACACCCCTCCCCTGTGGTCAAAGGCTCCTTACAATTGGGGCTCTTTCAGATGCCCTGACCCCGCGCTCCCCGTGAGAAAGAGGATCCCTTGATCTCCTCCACACCAGTACATTTTAACCCAGCTCCCGATCGCTACAATTACAAAATTAAGTCTTATAACTGGTAGGATGGTTCCAAATCTCCCTGGCTTGCTCTCTTCCTGCTGCCAGGCTGGCTGGCACAGCTGACGCGGTCTCAGATTCCAGACCAGAAAAAGCACCCACTATACTGCAGCGATTTTATCATGAACAAGACCTGCTTGGCTCCAGAAGGAGGAAAAATACTTAAGCATAATATTTGTGCAGTTCAAATGCAACGCTCCCTCTTTTCATGTGTCACCAAGGCAAATCTGGACTCTGATTCAGCCCTGGGCCCACAGCACGCGGCCTGAACACAAACAGCCTGAGTCACACAGGCCCAGCACACAGGGGACAGCCTCTCACCGGCCGAGTATTTTAAGTACCGGCCTTGTGGGCAAAAGGCCGTCAGGCCAGGCCTAGGCATAATGCCTGTCACCCTGTCCCCCGAGAAGCACAAAAACGTGTCTTTCTAGAACATTTTATTTCGGTCAGTCATAGTGTCACTTGGTGCCTGTGGATGGAGCTTGACCAGACAGACTCCTGCCTCCTCTCATCTCTGTGACTTCCTGACCAGAGACTGAAAAATCTGAAGTTTGCCTGGCAGAAAAACAAACAATTTTGACTCAAAAACCATTCAAAGCATAACAGGCCTGCTCTTCTAACCACGGCCTCCTGCCTGGTCTCAGGAATCAAGGAGAGAAGAAGGCAGGACAAATGATTCTAGAAGGTTCTGCCACCTCTGAAGGAATGCAGATTGGCCAAGGCATGGTGCTGAGGCTCCAGCAGGTTTTGTGTCTATTTCAAAACTTCACATTCCTCGGGCTCCGAGTGGCATTTTTGAGGCACACTGTGTCAAGGACAGCGGGTGATCCAGGGGAAGGAGATGTCTGAGCTCATTTCGAACACGGGGCTTTTGGTCTCTGAAGGAAGGTCCTCCTAGGTAACTTCTGACACAGCCACCAGGCTTGGGGGCCACATGCCACCCAGAAACGGGACGGGGGTAAATCATGGCAGGTAAGCCTCCTCTGCAGCCAGGTATGGGGAGAGATTTTATTTTTTATTAGTCCTGTCTCATTGCCCTATGCTGCAAAAAAAAAAAAAAAAAAAGGTCTAACTAACCTGTGAGTGATTTCTGTACCAGCTGACACCTGCCAAAATCACGGTCATTTAACGAGATTAAGCGATGACTGTCTACTTTAGCAGGAATGCCCGGGCACAGCGCTCAGAGAAAACAATTCTTCACTCTAAGCTGTTTCCTAAGCCCTGCGAGTCTTGGGGCTCAGTTTCATGCCTGGGGAATGGGGAAAGAGGTCGTCTGCACCCAGGCCCCCCGCCCCCCCAGCGTCTGCTCCCTGAGTGAAAGCTTTTTCGCTTTTGCAGGAAATCCTGAGTCCCTTCCTCACAAGGCATGCTGGAGAGTCATGGGGGACATAAAAAGCTTTATCATATTAAAGGTGTGGCTCTTGCATTTCTCTGCTAGATTAAAGCAACATGGAATTCTTCTTTTCTGAAACCATCAGATTTCAGGTGCCAAAGAGCAATATTTTGTGTGAAACAGAGAAGCTTCCGATATAGACATTCAAGCTGGGGAAAATGAATGCTTTATGTTTCCAGTTTCCTGTATCTGCGTGCAATTAAAATGTCAATTTGCCCTCTGAATTTTAAATACGGGAGTATGGAAAATGTCCACTATCAGATTCACTTTTCTTCTTTCTCACTGCATACTGGGCTTCAGGGGCCATGGGGAATTCAGCTCCGTAGCGAGCCTTCTGGTGAATTACGATGCAGCCCCAAACTTAGGCATGTTGGCAGCCTGGTTGGGGGGCACACTGGAACTCACTGGAGAATGTCAATAGGGTGTTCCAAAAAATAGTGGCCACCTCCAGATTTCATCCTCGGACATTTTATTGCACCTTAAGCAGAGTTGAAAAGGAAACTTCTATTTCCCTATTTCCATTTTTACATTTTTGAAAAAAATCCTTGATTCAAATTTTGGTATATATGGCGCATCATAAAAGAGCCCAAAAGAAAATAAAGAGTTCAAGTAAATTAAAACCAACTGCTGAATTTTACTTCTTCATCCCCAAAACATACATTTAGCAGTTTTGTGGGGTGGCCACCCAGAGGGCTACCCTAAAAGTTCTGATATCTGTGATAAATAATAATAAGTCCGGTCTTCCGCTCTAAAAAGTAGTCTAAGCAGGTAACTGCAGCTCATCAATAATTGAACTGCCTTTTTCAAGACAGCATTTTGATCTGTCAGTGTTGATCGTGGCTGCAAGTGAAACACAGTATATGATCTTCCGGCAAAGGAAATTTGGGCTGAGTAGAATAATTTTCTAGCAGTCCACACAGCCATCCCTGTTTCTAACACGAGTTGGCTGGTCCTTGATAAGTGTCCCAGCCGGAAAGTGAGGAAGGTGTAAGGCAGGGCTAAGGTGAGTAGCTGAGAAAAAGCAGAGTGGAATGCTAATGCCCCAAAGACACCTAAACGTGCATGTGTGTACATCCCTCCACCTCTCACACTAGTCTAAAAGGATGTGTGTATTTCAGATGATGCTCGTCCACCCTTCTGATAGGAACGGCAAGGATCCAGATACAAAGATAAAGGACTTTTCGTGCCTTCACTGGCTGCTGCTTTATGACTGTGGGGAAGAAATGGTGGGTGCAGAGGACAGCTCATCTTTCCCAGAAAAAGAAAGGGTCAAGGGTCCTGAAAGTCACCAGGACTTGAAAGCAACGACACGACGGGTGCCTATGATCCTAAAAGTAACTTGCAGGTGGCGAGACAAAC
The DNA here is from genome assembly GCF_964194135.1 of Talpa europaea. Taxonomy (NCBI): domain Eukaryota; kingdom Metazoa; phylum Chordata; class Mammalia; order Eulipotyphla; family Talpidae; genus Talpa; species Talpa europaea. The sequence continues at coordinate 141,365,078 of NC_140070.1, forward strand.
CTCCCTCCCTGCAAACTCTCCACCTGCTGGTTAACTTACTGCTGGGCAATACGATCCCATGTGGATCACATGGGGGTTCTAATACACCCCCCCACTACAACCTCACATGGGGTATATGACACTTAGTGCCCCATTGAGCACCTATCAGGAAATACATTATAGGTGTAGGTTTCTGCATGGCCCAATGTTGGTGTATAAACACGGGTACACTGCCTCCCTCCCCCTGCCTTGCCCCAACCTCTTTCCTTAGCATTAAGCTAAGAAGCTAGCACCAGGTGACAGGGCTTTAGCATGAAGATGGGCTGGAGAAAGCAACCTTGGTCTTCCACTGAGGGGCGGGAAGAGAGGCTGTGTCATTGACCCAAATTCACACAGCCAATTGGAGAAAGCAGGCAGGTGTGAAAACAGCTCCTCTCCCCAAACACACACAGCCCCCCGCTCAGTGCACCTAGAAAGACAGTTTCTGGGAACCCCCAGTGAGCCGCGGGCCCAGGTACTTGGCTGTGCATTTGTCGATGGCAGGGACAAGAGAGTGGGACTTGCACGCTCTGCTGACACTCTCTGCTCCTGGGCGGGCAGCGGGCCTGAGCAGAGAGTGACCTGCACGTCCGAGTGGGCATCGGTATCACCAGCCACTCTGGCTCGGAAGGTCTGGGTGGGCCTGAGCATCCACCCTTCTAATGGTGGGTGGGTGGTGGCGGGAGTGACCCCTCCTATGGGCCAGAAATTCAAATACCAGGTATCCCAGAGTGGGGTCCCGAGTGCCCGGGCATGGAGTGGTGTGGTGCTCGCATATGGGGATCACTGTCTGTTTTTTTTCCCCCTTAATTGTTAAATTCTTCAACGTAAGCAGAGCAGCTGAAACAGCTCGAAGCCCGCCCTGCAGCTGGCCAGATGTGTGACGGGCTTCTTCTCCCATCATGGAGACGAGGCAGGGAGTCCGGGGGTGACAACCGGGCGATGCCGTAAGAAGAGGAATTCCCGCGGGGAGCAGCTCCCGCCCTGCCGGGGAGGGCAGGCCGCTGGGGCACGGGACCCAGCACCCCACTCTGGGAATGCAACAGTTAAGACCTCGGGGGCTCGCAGGCGGGGGTGTCAGCACAGAAGCTATAATCCTTGCGCGGCACCAGGGAACGTGACCGCAGGTCTGGGGGCTAAGGGCTCTCCATGCCAAACCTGCTCGCCGACCCGACATCCCCGTGGACGAGAGCAAGTCTCTTCATCACTCGGCCTCCTTATCTGGAAGGCTGGAATTAAAGGACTAAGACGGATTACTCTGAGGGGCTCTAAAAGCATTCGCAGCAATTACATCTGCAGCGATTAGCGACTCAACGGGCTCTCCTGGGCCAGCTCGCAAGGGGCCTTCTCGGACCACGTCCGGTGGTCTTAGGACCGTCGGAGTTTTCTGTCTTTTTTTTTTTTTTCAGGCAGATACTTGGCCTTTGGGAGCCAAGTCCACTGTCAACCGGTCTTCAGAACTCGAACTTGAGCCTCACCAGGTCTTTAAATCTGGGGTTCCAAGAGGCCTGATGGTGGGCTGGTGGCCAGCAGCTTTGCACCATACGCCCCGACCCCTGCCATTTTTATCAGGGACCTCTGGACAGTCGGTGACCTTCACTGAGCCCTTCCTGGGGCCTGGAACATCCCATCGCTTTTGCTCCTGTCCCACATCACCCGTCTGGAGGGAGTGGCCTTGAAACTCACCTTGAAACCTTCCAGGAATCCTCAGGGGCTGCAGCTGGGCAGAAAGCTACTCTGCTCACCCTTAATCCAGGTTTCATTTCCCTGTCTCTCTTCTTGGCTAGAAAACGATACTTTTCTTGGTCTCCTGCTCATCCCTCCCATCAGCAGCGTGGGAATGTCGGCCCGAGGTTACTGCTCATCACCAGGCTGGTAACACTAGCCCCCCCTCCTTCACCCAGGTGCCCCGTGCCTCCTCCTCCTTGCTCGCGCCGCTCCTACCTCCTGCAGGTGGGGAAGTCCGCTGGGATGCCAAGCCTTCCTAGCACATGCATTCCTACTCACTTAGGGGCCCCGGGGACAGCCACCAGGAGAACCACCCACGGGGGCAGTGGTGCCTCTGGTGTTTGTAACAGGCAAGCAGGTCACCACCAAGTCTGCTTGTGTGGGGGGCTTCCCTAATTTGGGGCTTCCCCAATCACAGTCTACAGTGGCCTCTCCCCTGGCCTAAGACATGTTCCAGAGGCCTGCAGGCGTTTGCTGAGCCCCCCAGGTGAATACCCCTTGCTTAAAACTAGGAGACACGAGACACACAGTTTGAGCCCACTCTGCTCCGGCACCCTGCCCACCTTGCTATCGCTCCGGCCTCAGGGCCTTTGCACTTGCTGTTTTCCTTGGTCCAGAACGCTCTTTCCCCAGACCCCCATGGACTGGACGCCTCCTATCCTTCCAGTCTTTGCTTTTATTTCATCTTCTCCCCGAGGGATTTCTCAACACCCTAGTTTAAGCAGCAGCTTTTCCCCTGACCCAGCCAGTCTCCACCCCTCTAGCTCTTGTTTCCTCCACAGCACTTGTCAATGTTCCTTCCATGCCCACTGAGCCACAGCTCCAGGAGGGCGGGGTGCTGCCTCTTTTTTACAGCTGTATCTCCAGTGCCTACAACTACATCTAGCACTTATTAGGCACACGGAATGTTGACTGACTGTGTGCTCAGACCCCTCATGGCTAGTGTGGTCCACCCACCCTCCATACACTGCAGGAAAGTACTATTCACTTGAGGCGAAAGAAGTTTGAACTTTAGGTTTTCTGCAGAAATAGAACCATAGGGGGCTCACAAAAACTACGGGTTGAGGGAAAATGTCATAACTGAGCAGAGTTTCGATCATGCCAGAAGTTACACAGTCTACAGAGCTTGTCTTCTTTACTTCTCCTTCTAGCAATTTAAAAAATAAAAAGAATGTGCCAAAGGCCCTGAGTTGAGGGTGGGGTCCCTTGCTTCCCTTGTTTTTTGTAGTGGCTATTACATACATTACACACACACTCAGAGACACCAACAGACACACACACACAGGCACAAACACACACACACACACACACACACAGCTGCCCTGAGGACATGGACTGTGACAGAGAAACATAAAAAGAAAGTTGTAGAAAGCAGCAGTTAAGGGGAGAGGAAAGCTGCCTACCACCAACTGCTGCCTCCACTGCACCCCACCACACCCATCATGTTCCCCAAATTCATAGGACAAAAGCAGACGCGAGACAGAGCTCCCTTCATAGCACGGAGAGGCTCACGGTGCAGGACAGTGAGTTCTTAGCTCCCTGCATGACCCTGAGGCCCAGGCCCCCGGAGCCCTTCAGCATGGCCTTCCCAGTTCTTGTCACTGTTCGGTGAGGAGGGGACAGAACATGGGGTGCGGAACATACCGCCCTTCCTTGCTCTCAACCAGAGGGAGCCCTCTGGGGGTGGACGCCTCCTCCTGAGGGGACACAGAAAGCTCATGGGTTCAAGACTTTCTCAAGCAGCCTGTCTATCCGGGTACAGTGATAGTGCCCCTCCCGAGGCCCCGGCTCAGGCGCAGTGAGGGAAGAACCCAGCACCCACCTGCAGAGATGTGATATGGACCCTTGACTGAGTACTCCTGCCCCCTGGGTAGCTCTTTGGGAAGGCGACTTTGGGGGTGCGCTATCCCAGTAAAGGAGCTCTGTCGTGTGGGCGGGGGTCACTGTGGCATGACGGAACATGTGCAGATGTGGAAATAGCATGCTGTCCACCTGAACGCCCCACGATGCTCTAAATCAGCAATGTTAACTCACTGAAAACTGATGGGGGGGAGGGTGAAGGCAGTGGGAGGCTGAGACGGGAGGTGGGTGGGCAGTGCTCACAGACCAGTTGAGTGTGGTCTCAGGAGCTTTGAACAGGCTCTTGCAAGACTGCCACAGAGCCGGCCCCAGCCTGGACAGGCAAGGCCTAAGTGGAAGGGGTTGGGGTACCCAACCCAGGTACCCCTAATTCCACCTGCTCCCCCAGCGGCCTGAGCATTCCTGCTCCCCATGCGGCCTTCTGCCCACTCCCCTGGTCTCCCCTGTCTGGCACCAGCAGAAGCACCGACAGGACTGGGTAAACTGAGGCCCCTTTCAAGGTGGGCGATGCCCCTTAAACACCGGGTGAGTGAATGAGGGAGGCAGGGAGGGACTGAACTCTTGGGGGCTAGACTTGTTCTGTGATCCAGGGAAGCAGTAAGCTCCACTGCAGGAAAAGGGTAAGGAACTTCCCTCCCATTCCTAACAGCCCTGCCCTCTAGGCCCCCTGGGGCGTGGGGGGTGACATCTGATTCCTGCCCCCCCCCCCCCTCAGTGCTGCTGAAGTTCTGGGCTGGCCTCAGGGAAGCAGGAGCTGGCAGGCCAGTCAGAATCCTTCAGTAGATGGCCGAGGGGCCCTGGCGGTCTAAAGGCCAGGGACGTCCTGGCCACTCAGAGCCCCTGAGTGCTGACCAGGAAGAAAGCCAAGAGTGACCAGCAGGGTTTTCAGCAGGCCAGGGCCCTACATCACACCAAGCCAAGCCAAGAAATCTAGCTAGGACGACTGCTCCTACTCACAGCCAGTCTCTGTGGGCTGGATCCTTATTCATTCCTTTCTTGGCTGGGCTGAAAAAGCCCAGAGAAAAAGCTCTCAGAGGTTTGGGGGATGATGGTCCCCCGCAGGCTTTTATCCATATTGTTAGCCCATGATTGAGAAGGAGGGGGTCTCTGCCCTAGGGTTGCCTCAATGGGTCTGTGGCTACCTCCCTGGGACTCCCCAGGAGTCACAGCCCAGTGCTGAAAATGCAGGTCCCACTGGTCCTGAGTGATGTGGGGATGGAGAGATGTATGTATTCCAAGACACACGTGCCCCCTGGTCACGCTCCTGAGCACAGCTGAGCCAGGGTGCAGGGCCCACAGAAGGCTAAAGGTAGCTCCCCAGCAAAGCCTGCCACCCGCTCCCTCCAGCTCCTCTCCAGACTGGGGAGGCCTATCGCGGGGCCTCTGCCCAGCTCCTCGATGCTGGGACCTCAAGAGCAGAACCACCCTTTCAACCAGTGTCGTGAACTTTCTCTCCTTGTAACTCCGCAGACAGTCCCCCTTCTGTGTGAACACTCCGGGGTGTACAAGCCCAGCTCGGGAGGGAGCAGATTGTGGGATTCCTTCTCCAGCCCCCACCTCTCCCTGCCCCTTCTTCCCCCCAAATCACTCTCTCTCTCTCTTTCTTTAACCACTTCTGCTTCCTTGGCTTTCTCTGCCTCGGCCACGGAGATACAGTGCAGCTACTGTATAGGGTTCCGCAAGCAGGGCCTCCGAGAGCTTCTCAAGCTCCATACAAGCCGGTTATTCTCCAGCTTGTTTTCTTTGGCTTGAGCTTCGTAACACAGAATGAGTCAGGCAGTATTAGCTTTCAATCGGGAAGTGGTGTGGTCAACCGAAGCTGTTTGCGGCTAGATTGTGAAGATAGGTAGGGCAGGTAATGAAGAACAGGCCTGGTACTGCGGGGAGGAGGCAGAGGAGGGAGGCCGCTGGGCTAGAGACTTGCAACCAGCCAGTCACCGGGATGCAAGGTCCTCTTTCTGCGTCAGCAAAGGCGTGGACGCCGAGGTGTGGGACCGGCAGCTTCGGGAAGCCGGCCACGGTGGGACTGAGGGGCTGGCACAGCTGAGCACTCCGTGGGCAAACGGACTTCTGGTTTTAATGGCCACGGCCGTGGGAAATCTAGCTAGGACGACTGCCCCTACTCACAGCCAGGCTCTGTGGGCTGGGTCCTTATTCACTCCTTTCTCGGCTGGGCTGTGAGCGCACACACCTTGACCTCCCTCCTTCTCCGCCACCTGGCCCTCCCACGTCCCAGTCCTGATCTGGGCTGCCCGGGGTCGCAGGCTGGCTACGTCCCAGTCCTGATCTGGGCTGCCCGGGGTCGCAGGCTGGCTACGTCCCAGTCCTGATCTGGGCTGCCCGGGGTCGCAGGCTGGCTCTCCCTCTCCAGCGTAGATGAGGCCTTGAAAGTGCCATCCCTCCCCCAGACGTGGAATCTACTTTGAGAAGCAGCTAAGATCTTAAAACCATCAGAGCCTCTCCCTCTGCAGGTGAGGGTCTTTGGGGCTGTGGGGAGCCAGCAGGGCCCGAAGCTCCCTCCCCCGCCAGCCCCTTTCCACTAGGCCGCCCTCGCCCAGGGCTTGGATTCCTTTTACAGCTCAACCCAGCAGCTCCCAAGCACAGCCCAGCCCTGGAGACTCAAATTTCAGCGGTTTCCAGTTCTTTCTCCCTGCACTCTGCTACCTATTTATTTTGAGACCGGCTGAATCACCCATGGAAGAGAAGGAGTTTCTCCAAAGCGGCTCCCGGCAGCGTGACAGCAAATGAACAGGACAGCAAGGGCCTGGGAGCCTTAAGAGATTCTTGCCTCTGAGCAGCTGCAGCTTGATTCGTCCTGGGGAACTGGCATGAGGCTCCAGGGTGTAACGTTTCACCTCCCTGAAATCTAACCCAGACATCTCAGGCGAGCTGCATATATAAAAAGCCAGGGGTGAGGAGAGGAGCCTGAAGAACTCAGCCAGGGCAGAGGGTCTCCTGCTCTCCCGGGGCCCCTGGCTGTGTGCGTGTCTCATGGAAAGAAAATGAAAGAACAGGATTGGAGAGAAAAAAACCGCCTTTGGTTTTGGAAAATAAATATATATTAAAATAAAACTCAGCTCTCTTAATGGTGAAGGTGGCTTTTTGTTTCCAATATTTTTAAATGGTTGGCAAAGAGCACAGTAAGATATTCTAAGGGCAAAAGGTAAAATGCCGAAAAATATGTGAAGTGGGATTGACTGAAAAGTCTCTGTTTTTCCTCTACAATGTTCTTATCAACCCCCAAAGGTAGGAAGATAAGAATTCTGCCTTTAAGTAGCCCATAATTGTTTTAGGCCCCTAAGATTTGAATATACTACAGAATCATTTAAAATTTTTCTTATTTTTCTCTTATTTCCTTACATATCTGTTATATTACCTAATAATCTAACTAATAGATTATTTTTTTTTTAAAGATTTATTCATTTATTTATTATTTATTTTATTTATTTATACAAGCACTGGGTACAGTCAGAAGCGCGGGAGGGTGAGAGAATTCACCAGAGCCAGAGAGGGGAGCAGAGCAGGCAGAAGGACCGAAGTACACTGCTGAGGGGAGCAGCGGGCGGCAGGAGGGGTCTGCGCGCCATGTGGGACCCTCCTCCGGTAGCTGGGGAGCAGCCGGGGATCGAACCGGCACCGCAGACGCAGCGGGCAGCTTCGCAACCCAGAGCTCAACCGCTGCGCCACCAGGGAGGCCCCTAACTAATAGATTATTGACCAAGAGCCTGACTATACATCATCTCCATCCATCCAACAACCCTCTGCAGCAGACAGAGTTCCCATCATCATCCCACTTTGTAGATGACTCAGTGGAAGCTTCTAGATGCTGAGAGTCTTGGTCTCATAGTAGCATGGGTGCTGATGCTCTGCTAAGAAACATTTGGATAAAATCTTTGGAAAAAGACCACCTCTACCCAAGGAAGCAGGGCGACATGCTTTCAATATGGTTGTTGATTCCCTGGGTTCAGTGATTCAATATTTGAGTTAGTAATAGGAAGGGTGGAAGGAAAGAGAGAAAAAAGCTCTTATTGTATTGCATTCTGAGGGCCCAATCTGCCAGGATATTTTTTTCAAATCACTTGGCAATGGCAAATATCTGGCCTGCGTGTGGGTGGAATTTCAGCGCTTCCCCTTGAAGGGCTGTGGGTGAGGCTCCGGACGGGGCCTACCTGTGTAAGCAGCGCCCCTCATTCAGGCCCTGGGCTGTGATCACATGAGTTTAACTTGCACAAGAACCCCCAAGATGGGGGTGCACCTTCCTGGTCTTAGACCCGAGGAGGCTGAGCTGGAGTTGGGGGCTGAGTTAGGATTTGGGGCCTGACCCTCCAACTCCTGCTCCTGTTGCTTCTCAGGCCATGACCCGCCTCAGGCAGGGAGGTCTCATTGTGCCCATCCCACAGGTAGGAAAACTGAGAGGTAGCTAGTAAGCAACAGGGGTCAGAGCAGGCCAGGTTGGCCTTGCTCCACATTCCTTTCTCGCTCCCTGGAGCTCAGAGTCCTGCTTCATTTCTGGGACTCAGGCACGGCCCTGCCAGCATGGGGGCAGCAAGCTGAAGGAGGTGGCAGGGTAGACTTCTACCTCTTTAAAATGAATGAATTGGAAATGACATAAAACCACTTCAAAGGTTAAGCGAAAACGAGGTAGAACAAGGAACACATCCAGAAAGGGCCATCCACGTATACAGGACTTAAGAACTTATTTCAAATGTTTACTTTTTATCTCAAATGACCAAAAGGCTGACTTCTAAGCCATGGTGAACGAAACAAAACAAAACAAAGCCAACAAATGATCTCAAAGGTGCACCGTCTCGCTGTATGAAAAGGACACGGAAAGGTTTCCCGAACAGTCGGCGTTGGAGTCAGTACGTGCTGTAAAGCAACTTAGTCTGTGTAAATCATGGAGGCACCAAACTAATGTATCGCCATTAACTGACTTTATAGGGGTCTAGGGAGTTGGTGGATTAATTTGATTCTGTTCCTTTAAACAAAAAAGGCAAAGAGAAAAGAACTTTGCTCTGGATGCTCCAGTATTGTTTTTTTTTTTTTTTCCTTTTACCTTGATGTTTATCAATAAAGGCATAGCCAGAATATCTACTTATTGGCTATAGCAATTCCCCAAGGACACTGCATGACTCAGACACAGAAATTTCGAGGTGGCCATGAAAAGGAGTTTCACGGAACTGGGCGTGCTGTGGGGTCTGGTGGGACAGTGTGCGCCCGGTCAAAGCTACTGGTGTGGGTCAGGGGCACCTCATTGACATTTTTATAGTCAACTTTTCTGGCAAAAGAGCAAACCTTCTAAAAAATTATTTATAAAGGAAAAGAACAGGGAAATAGCGGAGAACATAGAGACTGTACTATAAGGCAAATGATCGTAAACAGATCTACCATGAGGGGGTGACTTTGGCTTAATTTACTTAAACAGCTTTTCTGGGTTCATAGTGGTGGCGGGTAGTGCGGTTCTGGGTGATGCACTAGACCCAGTTCTTACGAAGCCTTTCTCGGTTTCCTGGCCGACAGGGCACGTCCAAGCCTTTGGGGGAGCTCAAGGGGAATGAATTATTTTTTCAAAATGAAAAAAATGATAAGTGGGCAGAATATGAAAAGAAATTACAAATCTACTCAAAAGAGGAACAGCAGAGGAGCTGGTGAGTGACTATGCACTTTTGAGGCTGTGACTACCAAATGTAATCCATCTGCAAATTGAGGTCCACCTACTGGCAGTTGGGGGGTATTCATACAATAGGGCAGGAGGGGGCTGCTCCTCCATTTGCCATGGTCACCTCTGTTGTGGCCTCCCAAAAGAAGGGCTGGACGGCATGCATGGCCCCTTAGGGGACTACTCACCACGCACCTTGGCTTGGGGCTGCCCTTTCACGCCCTACTCCGCCCCTGGTGACATGCAAGCTCAGGAGGGTGTCCAGGAGGCGGGAGAGGGGATAGGGAAATGCCTCACCAAACAGATATCCAAAAAGTCCCCCCAAACCAGGTACAAATCTGACCATGTTTTCTCTGCCTGCAAAGCCTGGCTGTGGCTTGTGCTCCAGGCACCCATGGGCTGAGCTGCATCGATGCGGGGCAAGTGGCTCATTTCATGTCAATTTTCTAGCACAGTATGGAAGAGCCTGCCTGGTGGACACACAGCCTGAGACACTCAGGCATGGTGGGGGGCCCACCCTGTGCAGTCGAAAAGCAGGGTGTAGGTTTTGACTCCCCCAGAACGTAGCTATTAATAACATGCTGTTGACTGGAAGCCTTATCAGCCACCATAGTCAAGGAACACGTGTGCTCTGTGCCGTGTGTATTCTATACCCGACTAGAACAAAGTCAGTCAGAGCAAAGAAAATGTTAGTAAGAAAATCATTAAGAAGGGAAAATATATTTACGGTACTGGGCTGCATTTATTGATACCAGCAGTTCACATCACTGTTTGTAGGAAAACCATGTATATTGGACCCTGACAGTGGAAACCCGTGTTATTCGAGGGTCACCTGTATGAGAAGCACCACATTAGGTCTCAGTGCGACTTTCCACATTAGGTGGTATTTTTCTCCCTAGTTTTCCACCTAGTGCCACACCTACGCCATGAAGGAGGTGGGGACAGTGTCCACAGCAAGTTTCAAGGGTCTATAAAGATGCCAGAAAAGAAAATTTCCCAGGTCTAAATACAAAACAAAACTGAAAAACAAAAAAATCAAAAATTTTCAATATTTAAGAAAAATGCAACATGATGGCAACTTCATGACTTTCTAAACTTAGGAATCACAAATCCTTTCGTTTAGAGTTTTCTCATTTCCAAAGGATTCCAAGACTAAATACAAATAACTGCACTGTCTGCTGGGTTCTAAATGTTCTGTGGAGACAGCGCATTCAGGCCACCGGCCCCGGAGGTCAGCGCAGCTGCTGTCCTTGCTTTATGGGGACTCCGCCGGGCTGGCACCTCCTAGACCCCCAAACTCATCATCCACCTAGTCAGCGTGTGCTGAAGTGGGGACCTCCACCTTGATGGGAATCACGTCTGTGGTGGACAAATCAGATCCACAGGAAATTAAAACAAATCACTCCCAGCCGGTCTGTGGCCGATCAGCTGTGACCTGGGATGGTGAGGCCTCAGAGGGCTCCTGCCTCAACGGGGCTTTGTTTGTGGGGCACCTATGGGTCTGTTTTTCTGACACTATTTGGTTACCCCTTTTGAGCGTGAACTAATTTAGAGATTATCTCGTCCCATTGCCTGGTTCGACAGAAGAGGAAAGTGAGGACTAAAGTACTTAAGATAATTGCCTGATTTCACACCCACTGGTCTGGTGGCGCCACTGTGAAACCAGGTCCCCAAGTTTGGGATCCAGAAACCCTCTCGCATGTTTTAAGATTAAGAAACGGAAGCCTAAATGCTGACAAGAATTTTTTTTCTTTTCATTTAGCACTGCATGTACTAAATTCTAACAAGGACTGCGATGGATTAGTTTGGGTCTCGACTCACTGCTGTGGCATTCAAAACAGTGATAGGGTTTGCAATGGTCTAGATAGAAAGAGAAGTTCAAGGTCATCGTGGTTTAATTATCAGTCTGTGTTTCTTCTCTCTGTGGCGCTGGCGTTACACTGAGAAGGGACCTTTGAGTTCTCACCGATACCTGGAAGGAGCGTTTTCTTCCTTTCTGCAGCAGTACAAACGCCATCTAAAAGTCACAGTGGCGTCTGTATTAAATAGAACGTTACCAAGAGGGCAGCGGCCTCCCCATGTCTCAGGAGCTGAGCTCTCCCTGCATCCGGGGCAGGCGTACTCTCCCCCAGGGTCCTCTCACATTCCCGATCACCCCCAGAATCCCTTCAGACTTTGGTCAGAGTCAAGTCCACTGAAAATTCAAGGTCAGGGACATCTTTGTGTATATGAAATTCTTCATCTTGGTCTTTTTGCTGCCACTAAAAATAATAAACAAAGACATTCTAAAATTCATAGGGTGATCACTCATGTCTTGCAGATTGCTTTGCCACATCTTTAGGTGGCTGGGGAGCTTCTCACAGAGGGGCTGATGGTGAAGTCACCCCAGAATATCTTAGCATGGAAATGCCTCTCAAAATGAGGGGGAGGGATATAAGTATGTAGAACGTTCTCCACTCCCTGAGCCTCTCTGGCTCCTACGTTAGATTGGGGTGGGCGGGATAAAAAGAATTAATTCCTCCACTGTGGATCAAAATTTCATATGAAGTAAAAAAAGCCCCAGAGTCCAACTCTGATAATTGCAGCAGCCCAGGGAAGAGGAATGAAGGAGATCACTGTTTATTTGCTGGAAGATCAGCTTGAAACAATTCTAGCAAACAAAGTGACTGCAGATTGATAATTGCAATCCTGAGATCACAGATCTATAAGACTGTCTGGCCTGCCACTAGCCAGTCCAAGCAAAGAATGACACGCATTTTCACCCTCCCAGAGCACTGCCTGCTGAGCACACGGGTCCTCTAGGAAACCCTTTGCCAAGAGAACTGGCCTCGGACGCCTCACCTGGCGGTCAGTCTTGCCACACTGTCTTTCCTGCATGTCAGCCCTGCAGCGGGAGGCTTATGCCCTGCCTCAGCCCTGCTTCAGGCCCCTGGTGATGGCAGACCCGAGCCGACTCTGGTAACGGACACAGAGCCAACAGATAGTGGGTGGCCGTGTGGCTGGGTATGGGGCCGCTGACCCCAGGCCTTTGGTACAAAAACGATGATTGCCAAAGTGACACGCTGTGCTTTCTCAATGACAAACTGCGTTTGAACCAGAATTTTATTGATAAGCTCTCCTAATAAAAAAATGTCAGAAAGAAATTTCAATATAATGAAGCTCAAGGAGCAGTTGGTACCATCTTAAAAATAGACACTGGCGTCTGTGGACTGCAGCGTCGGCACTGCTTTGTCTCAGCCTGGCCTCCTCGCTGCTGACCTTGGGCCAGGGACTCTCTACATGAAACACTCTGAAAAGTGCTGGGCAACTATTGGGACTCTCTGTAGGCGATTATTATGTCTTTCATTTTATGATATAGTACATATATTTACATATTATAGATCTCATTATATTTTTAAGTTTTATTTTATTGTCTTAGTCAAAAGTATTAGGCATTTTTATTAAGAGAAAATAACATTATTTTAAAACAAGAACTGCCTATTCATCAAGCACAAGAACAATCCATAAATATTTCTGCTCTTCTCACGCTTTTTGGAAAACTTAATTTTAAATATTTTTAGGTCCATTGTCATTATAGGTTTACTGGTACCTCATACACGCCTAGTTTCCACTTGAAGCACAGTCACCACCTATAAATAAGGATCCTGTTTCTTTTCTCTCTACATATATATTGGGGGCTTGTTTTTACATTCAATATCATAGAAGAAAATTATATGTGATGGGGAGCCAGGCCCTTCCATAATCTATCTTAACTCTAACTCCCTCTTCCACGGGCTAGTTGGCAAAAAGGCTAAGGCCCCAGGAAATAGCCTATTTTAAAGTTTTTAAGTAACACCTCTGCCCAGTTATCTATTATTGTGAATCTCAAGACGCCACAGTTTCTCTAAAGAATTCCTTTAACACCAGGACAGGATTCCTTTAACCCCAGTATTTGTCTTATTAACCTGTTCAAATTTTAATTGGGTTATTCAGTGATCCAGATGTCTCAGATACCTGGCCAGGCAGCGATGGCCCATGACATCAAATGACTGTCCATTCCACACCACTGGGACGCCCTCCCACGCAGGGGTCCATTAGGGCCCTGACTGGCTCTTCCCAACCTGTCCTTAGCAAAACGCCTTCCTCCAAGGCACTGGGCTCACTCACGCATTCAAATCATTTTGTGCCCTGTCCATAGAGGACACGCATTGACACGTCAACATCACGGCATCACAGACACCAGGGCTAAGTTACAGACACATGGGCTGGAAGCTGGAGTTTTCATCAGATCCCCCAGAATATAAAAACTACATAAAAATCATCTCTCAAATAGCCTTCCCTTCCCTTCCATCTTTTGTGCGTAGGGAGATGCCCCTCCCACGTGCTCACAAGCACTCAGTCTCCTCCCTCTGGACTGAAGCAGGTGCCCACTGGGCTTGCCCAGCTCCCCACAGAGTGTGCTTCTCATGGTGTTCTTTTTCCATAAAAATGTTATTTTCAACAATTAATAATTTCTCTATGGGTAAGAGATGTAAAAAAAAAAAAATCCGTGGAATGGGAAAAGCAGCAAGTAACCCTCGGAAACGAAAAACATTTTCAGTCCTCTTGGGCACACCTGTTGCGGCAGGTGTGCATGGAGAGAAGGGGAGGGGAGGGGGGCAGGGAGGGAGGTAAGAGTGAGGATGGGGGCAGGAGCTTTTCATTCTATTCCCGGCCTTGTCACCAACCATTTCTTTTCAACCTAGGCAAGTCATCTCATTCCCTGGGGTGGCTGCCTCTCACCTCTGCGACTATCTGGCTCTCAGTCCCGCCCAGTCCCCACAGTCTTTAAGTAAGAAAACTTTCAGAAGGATTCCACTGCGCAATGCCAGGCCATTTTGACCAAATCACCCAGAATTCAAAGCACCAGCACAATAGAAGGGACCTGGGAGGTCTTATTACCGCACAGACTTGAAGCTGTCTGGGTGTCCTGCTGGGCACGTCACGACCTCGTGACATTAGAACGTGACTATGCATTATTTACCGCAGCCAAGACATGGAAACAGCCTCAAAGTCTATGGAAATGGATAAAAAATGATAAATGAATGGATAAAGAATATGTAGTGGATCTAGACCATGGAATATCATTCAGCCATAAAAAAGGACAACCTGGCATTTGCAACATGAATAAGCCTTGAGGGCATTAGGGTGAGAGAAATAAGTCAGACATATTTCGCTAATAGGTGGACTCTAAGAAAGCCAAACTCATAGAAGCAGAAGAGGAGCTTGGAGGCTGCCCCAGGAGTTGGGGGTGGAGGGAATGAGTGAAGATATTCAAAGAGGACACACCTCCAGTTATAAGATGAATAATCTCCGGGGACCAAAGAGCCAGCACAGTGACCGTCGTTAACTGTGAGTGCTCTGTTGTGTATTTGAAAGGTGCTGAGAGAATGGTCCGAATGTTCTGAACACACACACAGATCACAGCTCCATGAAGTGACGGGTATGTTAAGGGACCTCACTGGGTAATCGTTTTCTTCACCTTCTGTACATTTATCACATCATCATCTTGTAAATCTCAAGCTCACACATGGTTAAGTGCTAATTATATCTAAAACACCACAGGGAAACGGTCTGTCAAATTTCTCTTAAAAGAAAAGAAGAAGAGCAGCCGTGAGCAGAATTCCATCAAAAAGAAATCCCGGCCTTGAATCATGACTCTCAACAGTGACGAAAACAGCAGCTCACTGAAACAATTGGTGACACACGTTCCCTCCTCCATTCTCGCCCGCCCCCCCCCCCCCTTCATGGGGAGAAGAGTCATCACCCTGGGTAGCCTGGCATTCTGCATTTCACTTTTCTTCGAGAAGTCCCTCTTTTTATCTTATTTACACTGATTACCTCTTAGACCCCACATTTCATTCAGCAGGAAAGACTCCCGAAAAATGGGTGACTTTTAGAAGCAAACCCCTTCTGTCTGTTCAAAGGCCCCTCTCAATAAAGACTGCTTCTTCAGTTACAAAGCAGCAGGGAGCGTAACCTACACCCAGGAAAGGCCCCAGCCCCACATGTCCCCTCTGATGGCCAGTACTTCGGATTCAGGCCGCCACCATTTGCTGTCTGAAGCTTGACCACCTCCTTAGTTCTTTGAATGTTACAGGAATTCCTGGCAGTGGGGCAAAGCCTGCTCTTCTGTGAGCACCAGAGACTAGTGGAAGTTGAAGACACATCAGGGGCCACCTGCTCACACCTTCTTCCTCCAGGCCATTTGAACTATCCCGGAGACGGCTGCTGCTTCTACTTTTAAAGATAGAGATTCTACAGCTTTCTCAGTGTGCCTTCCTCAAAGTGCAAATGCGCTCAAGTTCAATGTCCTCACACCTC
Organism: Talpa europaea; assembly: GCF_964194135.1. NCBI lineage: Eukaryota > Metazoa > Chordata > Mammalia > Eulipotyphla > Talpidae > Talpa > Talpa europaea. The sequence goes on from NC_140070.1 coordinate 141,380,685, forward strand.
ATGACTGCCAGGCCCCCACCCCACTCCTTGCTGGAGTCCCTGCCTGCCGGGTGTTTCTGTGATGCTGACGGCAGAGTCCTGTCTGTCTTTACCTTGCCGTCCTGACTGGAAACGTCTGCACTAGGTTTGGTGGTTGCTGTGTGGTCCTGAGCCTAATAGGGTAGCTGTGTGGTCCTGAGCCTAATAGCAAGCCTAATAGCTTGCTTTTCACACATAAATTGGAATCAGGGGATGCTACCACACCCCAAAGTTTTCTGAGTCTGGGCATGGCCGGAAAATCTACATGGGCTTAAAGTGAAAAGGCTGAGAAGGGAAAGTGAGGTCAGAAGTGGAGGGAGTCGGGCAGCATGATAAGCAGAACCAAGGGGACCGCAGGAGGAACACCAGGTCCGGGAGGGGGCGCTGTCCCTGGCTCTCTGCCGGGTGCTGCCCGCTCTGGGGCATCGCATCGGGAAAGCGGAGGCTGCACTGCGGATACTTGTAGCAGGTGACAGAAACATTGTGAGGTCATGGCCAGGACTGCAGGAAAGGTGGCCATTAGCCCAGTATGACCCTACAGAACGTGAGCCCCAGGGGTTTCTTTAGAGCCTCCCTTGGCACCCACGGGAAGGTCCTCAGAGGGGCCTGTCCCCAGCGAGAAGCCGCAGGGATGCACTACAAAGACTCACGTTCCTGCTTGCATTCTGAGCCCGGCACACAGCACTGTTTCATTCAATCTGATCAAGAAGTGCTCATGTTACTCCCATTTTGCAGGTGAGAAAACCAAGGCACAAAGCGGCTCCAACATCTGCAAGACCAAAGTGCCTGAACCGGAACTCCATGCTTCTGCCCCAGAGCCCAGATACCCCACTGCTCTGCGGTACAGCCCTGCCTCCCGCATCTCGGCGTCCAGGGTGGTCCACCCTCACCCGGGGGCAGAGAACACTCATTCCCCGGGACCTGATAGGGATCAGAGGACTCGCATGCCAGGCTGGCGCTCCAGTTGGCTCTAAGCGCTGGAACCGTGACCCAGCCGCCATCCCGGGGAAGGGTGTGGTTCTGGAAAAGAGTTACTCTCGTATTTACTCAAAGATAGTCATTAAGTCACCGTGAAGACATCTTTTCTGCAGACTAAACAACTCACTCCTTTTTTAAAAAGGTTTCCTCACAGGAGCTGTTTTTTTTGGTGCCATTTTCTATATTTACTGGTTTTTCCCGGGGCACTCCCTTACCCTGCCATTCTCTATTTTAAACAATCCTGGAATCAGATTTTGATCGGTGCCACAGAAAGAAAAGGGTCATTTTCAGCATGTTCTGTCTGGCTTACCAGATGAATCAAAGGCCGGCGCGTGGCCATGAGCAGCCCCTGTGGTCTGCTCTGCCCTCCAGGGCTGTTCCCGGCCTCCTCTGTGCCTGAACAACCTCCTAGTCACTATTTGCTTCTGACTCTGTTGAATTTTATTTGCGGGGCTATTCCTTAGTCTCACGCAGTCCACATGCTTGCAAGTGTTCCAGGCACTTGAGTCAGACTGATTTTCTCCTCTAGGTGGATGATTCAAAGAGTCCAGAGACAACCTCTGAGCAGGGAGAGAGTCAACAGCAAAATGCTTTCTCCCTGCAGGGCCTGACACCCCTCCCCATGCCCCTGTCAAAGTCACCCCCTCCCCCAGCAGAGGCCCGAGTCATGCTGAGTGATGTCAATCCAAGCCGGGGGATTTCAGACACTGTCCCTGACACTCTGAGTGCACCAGCCCACAGCGAGTGCCAGCCCCAGGGGCGGCCACTTACTTCGAGGTTCTCGGGGTCCATCCACGGTGATTTTGATGGCTCTATGGTAGGTGGCGACTTGTGGTGGGTTCGTGAAGACCGTGATGGTCAGCGTGAAGCTCTTCCCTGTGAGAACACACAAAAGGCACCAAAGAATGAGGTGAGGGCCTGGACATGCCTGCGGGGCCCCGCCCCAGTCCCTGCCCTGCAGCCCGCCCGCCGGGAAGGCAGCAGGACCTCGGCACAAGCTCCTGGGCTTTCCAACACTTCTTGGAGTTGGGCCTTGCTAAAATTCTGCCAAGTACACCTATGGTGCCGGTCTCACTGCACCACAACACTCGATCATTAATACCACTTCAATCATCTTTAATAAATGGTCCCAGATCAGCAGAGATGGGCATTGGTCCTCTTTCAAGTCAAGACTCCTGAAAAAACGGCTCAGACTGGCAGCTATCCACCATGCCCCCCACCTTGCACAGTCCCCGCTTTTATAAAACACACAAAAACCCACATCCCTCTTCCCCTCTGAGGCTGTCTGCACCCCCCCAGGGTAAGGAAAAATAGAATTCTAAGACTGAGGACAGGCTAGGTTAGTATTATTTTCTCTGCATTTAAAAAATACTAAATAATAATTGCTGGTTGGCTTTCAATATTATTTTAAAGGCTAGATGTTATTAGAGGCACTCACGGCATTGGCTAAACAAAATATATGGTCAGTAGTGGACTTCAGGCTATAAAACTGACAGACTGAGATTTAATTAGCACAATTAGAATAAACATAGATTTCTATGGAAACATTTTACCTACACTGAGGAGATGTGAGTCTTCACTGCATGTCTTGTGCGAGACTTTTAATAACTTTTAAAAATTATTAATTTAAAAAATTACTTCTAAAAATGTTCATAATTTAGAATATAACCACTAACATATAAACATGTAGATAATAAATATGCTAATAACGAAATGAATGTATAATTACTAGTATAAGCCTATTATTAATTAGGATTAATAGTAGAATTAATAATGTATAAATATATTAGTAATTAAAATTAATGATATAGTGATTGGGGATAAATATATGAATAACTTAAAAATACTTCCTCTTGGCTAAATGGTTTTGGAGCGTGGACTCTAGGTCTGAATTCTGGTTAGCTGACCTTTGGCAAGACTCTAGGCCTCTCTGTGCCTCTCCTAACCTGGAGGATGGGTACATACAACTCTCCTACCTTACAGAATTCCAGAGAGGTTAAAAGAGTTAACAAGAGGAAAACCTTTCCATGCAATAGCACAAGGTACTCAAATAGGTGTGTGTGTACATGGTGCGCAACTTTATTGTTCTCTATTTGCTACAACTCGATTATAGGACACTAAGGTCTGACTAAAGCAGATGCCGAGACTTTGCACATCAGCAGAGTGGTTCTCCTACAAACAGTTTCTCCTATTAACCATGCAGCATGCTGTGAGGCCAAAAAATGAAGGAGGGGAAAACAAATATGTCCATGCCTTCCCCGATCTGCTCCAAAATCCACCCTGAGAATCCAGCTGTCTTCCTTCCCCAAGCTCGGAAGAACAGGCTTTTTTTCAACTGCCACGTATGTTTTAATACAAAAGAAGGCCAAGGAAACAGACTTCATGCAAATATAACTTGTGGCCACAGTGAGTCAGGGATGCCTCACCAGGACCCCCGCCCGCCACTGCCGCACACCCCTGCAATCCCCAGGTCTGTGTTCTTTCCACATTAACATCTATGAGATGTTGGGGTGACGGCAATGACTTCTTCCTACATGACTTTATATCCAAGTCCCAGGTGACTTGTCCAACAGGCTGGGATGCTTTCTAGGGAGGTCCCCATGGGGCACTGCAGGGACCCCGAGGCCCTGCATCCAGATTCATCGTCCCCATTGGTGAACCTCACTCCTGGAACCTGGAGTAGAGTCAATTTGGGCTTTAGGGACATGCCATTTTTAGGACAGCCTCAGATTGCCTTTGTGCCCTGGTACCTGGTTGATGTAGAGGAAGGGGTGGGGGCAGCCCTGGCCAGGCCCACTGTGAGGGCACAGCGGCGTGGAGGCAGCCCTGGGGTCACCTGCTCTGCAGGCCACTGTTTAGTCTCTGGCTTCTAAGAGCTATCAGAGCAGCCAAGATCCCGCAGAGCTGGGAGTAGCCTGTCCACCAGGCCCCCCAATCGTCCTCCCAGCTCAGAGCCCAGCAGGGGTGTCACCGGTAGCCTCAAATCCCAGAATCAACTTTCAGGGGCTTCTGATAAGAAGACCCCACCCTCTTGTCCTTTCTTACTCTTTCTCCTCCTCTCCTTCCCCACACCCCTCCCCCTGCCAGGCTCTGCTCCCCTGTACTGCACTCACAAACCACTGCATTTCTACTTAGGGTTCTTCCTAGCACCTCACCAGCCATCAGGGCTCCCTCATGCCTCCCCTGGTCTCAGGCTTCCTGCCTTCAAAGCAGGGCCATCACTCATCTCCCCAGCGCCTTCCTTGGCGATCACCATGTACTCTGTGGCTGCTGTGGGCTCTTTGCCCGTTTGACAGCGTTTGGTAGAGTGGGGTTCGTGTCTGCAAGTGCTGATGCCCCTGAAGGCTTCCTCTCCACCCCCGGCCTCCCTGCAGGAAGGTGGGAAATGACAGGGGGAGGGGGCTTCAGGGAGGGAGGGATTGAAATACTTAAAAAAAGTTTCCTGCAGATATAAGCAACGGCCAATGGCCTTTCCCCACTGACCAAGGAGGTCTGGGCGGGGCGGGGGGGGTCTGCGTCTGTGAGTGTGCAGGATTGGGGGGTCAGGGGGTGAAGTGAGCAAGAAAGTTAGGAGACCCGAGCTCCTATGCAAAGGATTTGCTCTCTCCATATCCCTTTCCTGGCGTGCACTTGGAGGGTTTGTGGGATACATACAGAATCACTTTCAACTCTGAAGCTATCTCCTGAGAATGCAGCCTCCCAGGCACCCATCTCTGTGTAGGTGAGTGTGAGCTCCTGGGTGCATTCCCTGTGGCTGGCAACTTCAGGCCTTGCAGATTTCATGGAAATGCTGTGTTCCTTTCCTAGGGCAGCTGTGCCAATGACCGCAACCTGAGTGGTTTAAAATGACTGAAGTGCATTGTCTCCATGTTCTGGAGCTCAAGTCCAAAGCCAAAGTGTTGGCAGGGATGTGCTTCCTCTGCAGGCTCTAAGGACGCGTCTATCCTTCCTTGCCCGCCAGCCCCTGGGGTGGCCGCACTCCTTGGCTTGTAGTCCTGTCCCTCCAGTCTCTGCCTCCCTCATCACGTGACACTCTTTCCTCTGCCATTTCTTCTGTCTCCCAGTCTCCCTGGATTTAGGGTCCACTGTATTCCAGTAAGAGCTCACCTTAACTTGGTGACACCTGCACAGCCCTATTTCTAAATAAGATCACATTCTGACGTGGACATGAATTTCGAAGGAACACTGTTCTACCCAGACCAAACACCAACGGTTGTCAGGGCTCAGGGTTGACACTACGGGTGACAACATCTCTCCAGGCACCTGTGCATTTAGCCCCCATGACACGCTCCCACACTGGGTGGCCCGGCCACCTCCATCCCATTCTTGATTTCCTAAAAGACAGAGTCATTTTTTTAAGATTCATATCTTTAGGTCTGTTTAGAACTTACAACGTTCAAAGGCTGTTCCATTTACTATGTCATGTGGGCCTCACAACATTTTCATGAAATACACAGGATAGATTTTAGTGTTCTTAACGGGCTCGAAAGCCTGTTAAGACTCAGAGAGGTTAAGTTATTTGCCTAAAGTCACACAGCGGGTCCACGCAGCAGCAGCCAGATCTCCCGGCCTGTGCTCGCTGAGCTTCATGATTGCCCCCAGGCCCTAAATCTCTTCCTGGAATTTCAGTGTCACCAACACCAGGAATCTGGACTTTTCCCATGTTCTACCACTGCCCACCCATCTCCCGATCGCCCCCAAAGTGAAAACAGCTCTAGCGACTCTAATGGACCCAAACTGAACTGGAGGCGCAGCGCAGGCCCGGGCTGGCATCAGAAGCCGTTTCTTACTGGGCCTCCGGCCTGGCAGGCCTGCGCTGACCGACGCCCCTTGCTTAACTCGGACAAATTCCACCCAAGCATCTGGGTCTGGGAAACCCTCGCTCGAGGTTACGAAGCCTTCGCTCTGCCCTCCAGCGCGTGCAGCCGCAGGAGGCGCCCGAGCAGCTCCCGCCCCCAGGTGCGGGGCGCTGGGACGGGCAGTGCCGAGGCTCGGTGGCCAGGGGCGAGGGACCTCACTGCGGACACCGCCCCCGCTTTGAGGCCGGGTGTTTGCTTATCACCTTGTAGACACCGGGAATAGGTGATGATGTTTTCTCACAGGTGTGTGTGACATTTTTCCACTCTGGGAAAACACTGCCTTCTATCTCCTGCATGTTCGCACGACCAGGACCGGGCAGGAGTGGCTTGGCATCGCGGACCACCTGCCGGACCCGGGGTCCATCTGCTCTTCCACAGCCCCGCCCACCGCCGGCCCCGCCCACCGCCGGCCCCGCCCACCGCCGGCCCCGCCCACCGCCGGCCCCGCCCACCGCCGCCCCGCCCACCCTCCAATCTGTCCCTGTCCATCCACAGGCCCCGCCCCCCACCAGGCCCGCCCACCGCCAGACCCTACCTGCTGCCAAGCCCCGCCCACCCTCCACTCTGTGTCTCTCTCCACCTACAGATCCCGCCCACCGCCGGACCCCGCCCACCACGGGGCCCGCCCGCCTTCAGGCCCCCGCCCACCATCCACTCTGTCCCTCCTACAGGTCCCGCCCACTGCCAGGCCCCGCCCACCTCCAGGCCCCCGCCCACCACTGGGGCCCGCCCACCCTCCACTCTCTCCCTCTCCACCCACAGGCCCCGCCCACCGCCAGGCCCTGCCCACCACCAAGCCCCGCCCATCCTCCACTCTGTCCCTCTCCACCCACAGGCCCCGCCCACCACCAGGCCCCGCCCACCCTCCCCACTCTGTCCCTCTCCACCCACAGGCCCCGCCCACCCATTCCGGCCCCGCCCACTTCCGCCCCGCCCCGCCCCGTCCTGCTCTGACTCTGGCCCTTCTCGCTCGGCACCTGCACGCAGAAGAGGCAGCTGTGGCGCGAGGAGCACGTTCTCGTAGCCAAAATTCCCTCATGAAAATGAACTATGGGTCTGGTATTTTAAGTGCGTGGGTGTGGAGCGCAAAAGACTCTCAAGTGTTTTTCCCAGCAAGCTGCAGCCAGACGAGAAGTCAGAGCGCGAAGGCGAGCGCAGGGCTGAATCACCCCGGCCCAGGCGGCCCCCTCGGGCAGGGCGCAGGGCAGGAAGGTCGGGCCCGAGGACTGACTTGACCTTTGCAGCCTCGAGTGAGTCCCCGCTGGGGAAGGCTCCCTGCGCCCGGCCTGGGCCCTGCTGGCAAGCCAGGTCCTGGCCAGCACCCAGATGACCCTGCGCCTGCTGCTCGGGCCGCGGCCTTGGCTCTCGAGAGGGCCAGCTGCGGGACACAGGTGCCCTGTGGGCGGATCAGAGCGGAGGAAGCTAAGGCAAGGCAGGTGGGACATGAGACCTCGCAAGCCCAAGGGGAAGCCCCGGTGTGGCGGGCGGGGGCTGCCAGGAGGGACAGACACCAGGGCTGAGTCAGAAGGCGGGAAGCAAGGGCTAGGGAGAGAGGTGGCCTGCCTTGTCTCAACGCCTGGGACAGCAGAAGAAAAGAGACTGGTCACCCTAGTCCAAGGCAGCGGAAGTGCACGGGGGAGGGGTGTTAGCAGAGCGGACTCTCAAGCACAACTAATCCCTGCTGGCTCTGCCACCTCCTAGCGGGTGACCTGGGCAAACTGCTGAACCGCTCGGGCCTCAATGCCTTGTAAAATGGAGGTCCTAGTCCTTCCTGCTCTGAGTGTCATGTCAGTTAAAACAAAGACCAAGTCAGTAAAGACCAGTTTAATTATCACTAATGATGAACATGCTTGCGTGGAGACCAGCATTGTGGGCAGCCCTGAGGAGGAGCCTGTGGCCTCAAGCTCATGCGGGAGGGGAGGGGGGGGCTTGCCGCCTTTCCAGGCCCACCCCCTCCTCTGGGAAGTCCAGGACACCAAGGTACAGCAGGGGGCAGCCAGCAGGGCCTGGAGACCCATGAGGAAAATGGCACATTCAACTTGAACTGAAAGTTCAAGTTCTCCCCCGCCCTGCCAGCTGGCGCCTCTGGAAGGCACAACTGTGGCTGGCTGATCCGCGCTATCAACAAGTCAGGCCAAGCGCTCCCCTGCGGGGCATGTGTCGGCCCCTCACAGCCAGTGTGTTTGTGCAAATGCCAGGGGGAAATGCTAACTGCTTTATTTAGTTGGGAAGAAAGTCATGGTGAGTCTCCCTGGACACAGCACCACCTCTCCAAGGCGAGGCTGTCACCCACCCCAGGCCCGGGCTTATTAGTCTCTGCGTTTATGGGCCAAGGGCTGGGAACCTGACAGCTGACCGTGGTCTAATAAAGCTGAGGGCAGACCCTGTGGCCCCACAGTCTCCCTGAACACACGCCCCTCCACCCGCATTTGGGAAGTGGCTGAGCCTCAGGGTGGAGGGAAGGTGCGCCTGCCTTGCTCTCAAATGGCCGGAGAGTGGGGGAGAAGCAGAGGGCCGAAAGGGGGAGGTTTGTACTGCCTTCCTATGCCGTTGGGCGTTTGGGGGGCCTGTCTTCTTGTCACCCCAGTGCTGGGTCTGGCTTGTGGGTGGCTAATCTGCCTCTGTGGGTTCCCGGGTCATCAGGCTCTTTCTGTCCCTCTCCTTGGGGTGATTCATCTTCTCCTTTTTGGGGCAGTTTCGGTGGATGTGAAACCCGCCCTCTGTCACGAAAGGGAAGCAGCGAGCAGGGAAGGTCAGCTCCCTCATCAGCTCAACATTTTCCACTCACTCTCCTGTGCCCGCATTCCCGCCGTCTCTACAGCAAAGTCAGTTGTGCTCACTCACTTTAAGCCACCCAGAGAGTGAGAAAAGTTAAAGGCCAAAAAAATGCAAGGAAGCCAATGAAAGGTCCCATCTTGCTCTTTGCAAATTCTGGAACGCCAGAAGGGTCTGGTGGGGGCAGGAAGATTTTTCTGACTATGTTGCAGGTCTCAGTGTGAGCACAGATAACTATTGAAATCAAGGTACCCTCAGATTTTGGGAGAAATCTGAATTTGGGGTATTTTGAACTTAACAGTTCTCACTTTTCTCCTGGGAAAACCTATCAGCCAAAATTCATGCTCCTGTGCCTCTTCCTTTTCCTCACCAAACACCACTCTTCTGGACAGTGAAGCCATTTAGATGGTTTTTTTTTGGGGGGAGGGGGGATTTCTCAATAGGGTTCCAGTGCTTCCACTTGATCAGAATTCTCTGGCTTCTCCAAATTTGAGCTGAAATTGTGATGCAGTATAGACACACTCGTGTGCAAAGGGCACTGGGTTTGTAGACGCCTTTATCCAGCGGCCCCTGCATTGCACAGGCAAAAGCCAGCTGGGGAGCCTGAGGACAACCTCTGAAAATCGGCTGAAAGTCAGGAGCTTGAAATACTGAGAATTTCCCATAAAAGAGCATTCATTTAGAAGAATGGATCGTGTGAAAAATAGCTTAGAGAAAACCTAAAACATGCAACGTATTTTCTCTGGAGAGGTTGCATAAAAATGAGTTGGATGGGGCCTCCCCCGGTGGAGCAGCGGTTGAGCACTGGGTTGCGAGGCTGCCCGTAGCCTCTGCAGCGCCAGTTCGATCCCCAGCCACCGGCGAGGGTCCCACAAAAACAAACAAAAAAATGAGTTGGATGAGCACAGTGTGTTACTAATCTGTGCATCTTCCATTCTGAAGCCATAAAAAATGTTTGAGGGCCTCCCTGGTGGCACAGGGGTTGAAGTCTTGTGCTATCAAGCTATCGCCAGCCACTGTAGCCTCAGTTTGATCCCCAGCCAGGGAGCTACCACATGGCGCAGCAGACCTCTCCTGTCTCCCTGCTGCTCCCCTCAGCAGTGCGTTTCAGTGGATCTGCCTGTTCTGCTCCCCGCTCTGCCTCTGGTGAATCCTCTCACCCCCTGCATCTCTGGCCTGTACCCCAGCTCTTGTATGCATAAATAAATAAAAATAAATCTTACAAAAATGTGTGATAAGTGGATCAATGAATTATTCTGCAAACTCCCAGTTTGATGGCTGGTTCTTTATGTTATCTGATTTCACTTCAAACCATGGCTTTCCTTTCTGGTGGCCTGGGTGTGACTCAGCTTTACACAAGGAGGGGATGGCAAGCCTTACTCTTCATCTGATCCCAAGGCACCAGCATGCTCCTGTGATTGGTTTGCATTTCCTCTCCCAATGTCACGATTTTTTTTCTGATCTTCCCTTTTATCTTCATATAATTGAGTCTCTGGGTTATGGAACCAAATTTTAATCCTTTTAGCCCAAATACCACCAAGAAGCAAAATTCACAGCCCTGTTGAGGCCAAGACCATGCATGCTGCCCTGTTCCAGAAGCGCCGTTTGAACACCCATGTCCCCTAGTCTCTACCCGGCAGGCTCAAGATCACATAGGTCAGGAGACATAGTGACAGCCTATCCTAGCCTTGACCTTGCACGTGCCCACGGTCCAGAGCGTCAAACACCCAGCATACCCACTGTCTGGCAGGATGCAGTGAGGGTGGTGGGTGAGGGCCAGGGAAACTCCAGGCCTGGCTGGGGGTGTGCGAGGGAGGGCCTGGTGGGGCCCAACTTCCAGGGACAGTGACATTTACCAAACAGGGTGTCTGTGACCTGGATGTACGCAAGTCTGAGGCTGCCTGCAAGGACAACTGGTTTCTAGATGCCTCCCCAAGCCCGCAAGCCCTGGCCAGCACCCTTCCACTCTTCCGTCTGCAATCCAAGAGGACAACAGTACTGTCCTTTTTTTCAAAGTCATCTGTTATAACATCAATGGAAAAAAAAACAAAACAAAACAATCCTGGTCAACACCAGACCAAACCATGTTACTGGAGGACCTGGTTTCGGTATATGGGATTTTGTTTAAAACTGACATTTCCAAAACCCTCGGAGCTCGTCAGGTGAGGACTTACTGTATCTTTGGACAATCTGTATCAGTGATGCCAATCCCGCTTCGGAGCCATTGGTTCCCCATGGTCTGGATGAAATTCCCAGGTGGGTGTCAAGGCTGGTGGCAGCCCCTTTGGTCTCAGTCCTCACCACAAGTGACCCTAGCTGGGCATAGGATTGTCCCTCAGGCCCCCAACAGGCCAGGTGCTTTTCCCCTACTCTGTTGGCTCTGCGTGACACTCTCCTGGATGTCTGCAGTCGGACAGCCTCCCGGTCACCCTGAAATGTCCAAACTAGGATGACAGAGGCCCCTGCTCATTTGACTCCCATCACCCCTGTCCTTGACCTTGACCTCTCCACTGTCAGTCCCTTACTCACCCCTGGATCTGTGGCTTCTTTTACAGCAGACTGGGTACCTCCAAAGGGAGCCCAGTGCCTGACACACAGTAGGTGCATGAAGCGTATCTGATGAATGAATGAATGAATGAAATGACCTCCAGGGGCAGGGGACAATACTTATAAAAGAGCAAAGGACTGTACTTCCCTGATTGAAAAATGCCTCAAACCTGAACGATTATTGGTTAGAACACACGGTCTGTCACAGGAGCACATCTGGCAAATGCCGGGATGCCATATCCTTCTTCATGTCTTAGGAATATGTACACCGTTCTTGTGCTCTCATCCCATGAGGTTCTTAGAGGATCTTACAGGATGGAGGACAGGAAATTCCTTGCCCTTGAGGAGTGGACAGTGGGAACAGCCCACGTGTCATCCCCAACTTTCCGAATCTGTGAGACAGAGCCACCCCCGCTGCTCCCTGGCCTCCTCCCTGCAAGAGTCTCACTTCTGGGAAGCTTGAGGCCAAAGTGGAGCCGAGACTCTTCTTCCAACACCTTGTAACACGTCATGTGATCCTTTTTCCATATAGTCCTTACCCTCCCAACAGCCGTCTGAGGCAAAGATGAAAGATGTGGCATGCCCCCCCGTACAGATGGGGGGAGCGAAGCCTGCGCAGGCTCCCGCCTCCTATGATATCACGCTCCCTGCAAGACCCACAGCATCATCATAAACAATGTGTGTGTTTCCATGGTGTCCTTATGAATCAGAAGGGTATCAAGGGGGACACGTAGCTTTCATGTCATCCAGAACCCACTGACTTCAGCCGAATGCAAGATGATACTGCAGGAAGAAGATAGTTCTCCCAGGACCAGCCGGATGAATCAATCCCCCCTGTCTATGTGGCCCCCCAAAGAAAAAAAACAGGGATGGCTGTTCAGTTGCAGTTTCTGAAACTGAGATATAACCTTAAAAACGCTGAGATACAACCTTAAAAAGCAGCCAGGGTGTCCTTAAGTCGTGTCCGAGGCAGGCTGCCGTGGCACTACCATAAAACTCCCCTAAACCTGGGTGGAGCCAGCGGTTACCCACAGGAAGAATGTGATGCTGCAGGGTGCCAGCCCAGCAACAGGACAAAGGGATTATTTTGCTTCATTGTTAAAACGCAGTGTTTATTGTTAAAATACGACTGGGAATTAAGGGGCATGTATGAATCATAAATATTTGCATGCCATTAATGTTTGGACAAAAGAGTTGGAAGGGCTGCGTCGGGAAAACTTCTTTTCCCATGAAAAACAGTGCCTCGAATTACAGTCCATATTTAATTTCGTCTGTTCCATCGCTAATCTGAAATCGCAGCGCCCACTGCCTATAACCCTTTCGCCACCAGATCGCACAGGGCCAGCCGTCAGGATAAGGGTGGACGTTCCCTCCTGGAAAACTCACCCTTTACATGAACAGGGGAGCGGCTCCCTGTGTTGTCAGCTGTTACTGTGACCTCAGAGTTCTCAGCACAGTGATGGGGTTTACCACACAAGGTGGCAGCCACTAAACCTGTCCTATCCCAGGGAGTCTTCACTCCCCAGCCCCCAAATGGACAAAGGCAGAACTGGGCTCTGATAGGCCAAGTGGTTTGCCCAGGGGCACACAGCTCTAAGCCAGGGTTCTCAGCTCGGGTGACCCCCCTACCGCAAACTTCAGCAATGTCTGCATACATTCCTGTTTGTCAGCAGGAAGGGCTGCTACTGGCTACAAAGTAGAGGCCAGGGATGCCACTGACCACCCCCCGAACAATGTACAGGACAGGGATGCCACTGACCCCCCAACAATGTACAGGGCAGCCCAGAAACAAAGAATAAATATAGCCCCCATGTCATTGTGCTCAGGGTGAGCACCCCACTTTCAGTGCAGAACCCAGAAAAGGTCATCACTAACCACTAGACTCTCCTGCCTAGAACGTAGAGTCCAGGGCAGTCATTCATTTGAAGTCCTGATGGGGGTCAGGCCCTGGCAGTTACTGAGGACACCCTATGTACCTTTCTAGCTAGGGACTAAATCTTGGGTGTTTTGAAAATTTAGGGGAGTCCACCTTTCTGGGGCAGGGCTTCAGGGCACATCTCAGTCTTATCCACAATTGGGGGGCTCAGTCACCACTGCTGGCTGCCCCTCAGGGTACAGCTGCTCCTCAGCCCTTCCCGGCAGCCTGTGGGCCTGGTGCTGTGCCTGCTGAGACGCGGCCCACCCACACCCTTAACTCTTGGGAATCTCAAGAGAGTTGACCTGCAACTGATGTCCTAGCTGGCACCTTTGCTGTGGGGGCTTAAAGGAGGCAGATGCATGCTTCAGGCTTCCGGCAGGGAAGTGAGGCGCAAGGGTCTCTGCGGAGTGAAAGCAAAATCATGAACACTGGAGAAAGCAGGCAGGGGAGACCCTGCCTGGAGAGAACCCCGGGGCCACCTCTCCAGGCGTTCCCCAGCTGCCATCTCTGAATGTCAGCCTAGAAAACAGGTGATGGTAGAACGAGCCTGTCACTGTAGGTGGGAGGATGTTCTGGAAGAGCCCAGCCAGCCGCCTGCCTGTGGGCAGCAAATCCAGGTCTATCTCAGAGATAGGGGTGGGGGTGGGGGGCGTGGCAGCTCCCCTGGGAGTCTCCCCATGCTGGTTTTGGGTGTGCAGACAAGGCCTTTCGGAGCCAGGGAGGTGCCACCAGCAGCCACACCGGGGCTGGGTGCTTTCTGCTTCCACTGGACACCGTCCACTCACAGCAACTCAGGCTCCCGGGTGGGTGGATGTGTGCTGGGGGCGCAGGATGTGCTGAGCTCTGAGAGTTGGGGTGCACTGCCACTGCTGCTGGCGGTCCCTGCTGACTCACACTGGGACGTCCCGGTGGAGAGGCTGCCGCCTGCAGAGATGGTGCAGTCCCAGGGCGCAGGGCGCAGGACATCGGGGCTTTCCCATCCTAGTTCTAAGAAAACGTCCCTGCTTAGCGGTGCCTGCTCACCCATCTCTGTGCGAGCCATGTGCAGGGAGTAATTCATGGTTCTCCAGAGCGGCAGAAAGTACTCGAGAAGCGGGTAAAGGGGACACTTTGTCATTTACGAGCTTGGGGCTACTGCAGGCCGCCCCAGCCCTGGGCAGCGGAGTGCATGATGGGCTTGTTGTAGGGGAGTCTGGAGCACTGAGATGAGCATCCCAGGTGTCCACCCCTAGATGCTGGGGGGGGTGGGGGGGCGGGTCTTCCCCAGTCCCCAGGCTCAGCCAAAAATGTGGAACATTCCACACTGGGGGTCAAAATCACCCCAGTTGGAAACCACCAGTGAGACTGTCATCCACATTGATAAGCAGACGCATAAGAGGAGGGAGGCAGGCAGGTGGACCATAGATGGGGAGGGAGTGGAAGGAGGCAGGGAGAGAGGAAGCCAGAAGAACCGATAATTGGCTGCAGCGCAAAGGATGATTCCAAATCAAATTAAGGAAAAACATGTGTAAAGGCCCCAAACCAAAGCCTAAAGCAAAACGGAACGTCCTTTCCTGCCGACAGGCCCCCTCCTGGCCTGTCTGTGGCTTCTGAGATGCGCAGGGGTTTCCTCTGTGCTCTGCGGGCCCCAGGCCCACGTGAGCACCAGCCTGGCCCCCTCCCCGTGGCTCAGGGGCCATCCTGAGGCTGGGGCCAGGCAGGAGGCAAGCTCCGCAGGTGCGTGGCCTGCGTCCCGAAGGGCTGTCTTACTCTGCAGGCGAAAGCAGAGATTCATCTGTGTGGAGAAATAAACAGAAACGCTCTGACAGCATTTAGCTGGCGCCCGAAGGGCGGGTTTTCCACCTGGGAAAGGCAGGAAAGGGTCCGGGAAGACCATTCTAAGCTTCCTCCCACCAGCCTTCGGGTTCGGGCGCTGCAAACTCCCTGGAAGGCCAGGGTCTCGACCCCCTGCGGCCTGAGACCTCCTGGAGGAGGCTGACAACAGCCCCACAGCCCCAGGTAGGGAGAGGTGGGGGCCAATGGGGAGGCGCTGCCTGGACCTGGGCTTGAGCACAAATCCCCAGCAGCAGCAAGATCCCTGGGCCCTGCTGGGAGCCGCAAAGCTGCCAGGTTTCAGCGCTGACATCTGCGCGCTCCTCAGGCGCTTCTGCAAGTCGCTCTGCTCGGAGGTCAGGTGCCTGCGTCCCCAGAGGGGATCAGCAGGAGAGGCCGTCTCAATGGAAGCACGCGGGACAGACCCACACATCCCACAGCACACTCCACACACCGCAGCGTGTTCACTCCCACGCGCTCGCCCCCCACACTCATATACACGCACACAGCTACACCTCCTACACAGACACACCGCCCCACACCACCCCACACCACCCACACACACCTTGCACACCCACATCCACACTCACCCACATGCTCACCCACACACATTCACCCACACGCCCCACACACATACACTCCCCACACACACACATCCACACACCCCCACATACCCCCAGGGGCACACGCTCACCCACAGGCCCTACACATACCCACCCCCACACACATATTGCCATTACACCCACCCCCACGCGCCTCCAGACACACCTCTGCACACACCTACACACGCACATGAACCCATCACAGCAGCACACACCACACGTACCCACATGCGCACCCACACACTCGCCCGCGCGCCTCTCCCGCACCCCCCCACAGCTCCACACGCACACCCACAGCAGACACAGCCACGCCCCCACCCCCTCCCCGCACCCCGCAGCTACGGGGCACACATGCCCCGTGGACCAGCGCGCCCCCCGCGCGCCCCCCGCCAAGCCCCGGTGTGCCACCCGCCAAGCCCCCCCGCGCGCCCCCCCGCGCGTCCCCCATGAGCCCCCCACCCCGCGCACTCCCTTCAAGCCCCCGCGCCCCCCCCGCGCGCCCCCCATGAGCCCCCCCCCCGCGCACCCCCTTCAAGCCCCCGCGCGCCCCCAGCGCGCCCCCGCCCAGCCCCGCGCTCCCCGGGCCGCAGCTCCCGCGGACGGTCTCCTGCTCGCAGACACCGCGGGGCTGATCCCGACTTGTTTAATGACCCGGCGCAGGCAGAGCTGCCGCTTCTCCACGGCGATTTTTCTTTAAGAATGAAAAAAAGGCGCCTACGAGGATCTTCCCGGCGCCTCCCGCCCTCCAGGCCTCGCCAACCCAGAGCAGAAGAGGCGAGGCCGACCCGGGCCCTCCAGCCGCTCTGCTGACCCTCGGGGCTGCGGGGCTGCGGTCCGGGCAGATCCCCGGGGCCGGCGGGGCGGGGCTGGGCGGGCCGAAGGGCCGCTTCTGCTCACCAGCCCTAAAATATTGTTCACCCAAATAACCTCGGTTTAAAAAAGGGGCCTGACATCACCGGCAAACGCTTGGCACGTCATAAAACCAGCAGGAGCGCCCCGCGGGGCCAGGCCGGGAGGCCGGAGGCTCCCACCAGCAGATTTCCAGAAGCTGTTCCCGGGCTTGGGCCCAGAGGGGCGCGAGCAGGGGTCGTTACTCTTTATGGGCGAGCGTGGAATGGGACGGGCACCCCCACCTCCAGAGGCTTCTGCCTCCGACCAGGCACGGAGCTCCCAACCTGCCATCCCAGGGAAAGATGGACGCGAGCTGCCCCCAGGCTTGGAGTTTTAGGGAATCTTTTTCCATCCTATTTACCCAGACTGAAGTCTGCAAACAGAGCCCAGTCCACACTCATCTTAACGCACAGATCAGCCACAGTCGAGGTGGGGAGAACCGGAGAGCTGATGTTAACGCAACTCGCGTCTTTGCCCAGGGTTTTCTCCTGGAGCTGAGCAGTTAATCACCTTGAATGTTCTCCATGAAGGAGCTCTGCGTTGCCAGACAAACTTTTCCAATGACTGGATGCTCTGATGGTATCGTGAGTCACCGAGACCACTTCTCAGCGACAGCCGGCACCAACACACGTCTCCCTGGGCCAGAATACCAGTGCAGCTGGCCCTCCTCAAAAATCTACCTTCTCTTCATCGCAACCAACTTGTTACTCCTCGGAAAGGCAAGCTCCCCGCTCTTGTCCCCCCAACAAAGTAAAATAACTCGAGGGTGAGAATACCCCAAATAACTGCCACCACGGAGATGCACAGTAACCCGAGCGTGGCAGGGTAAATATTATGTCTGGGCCGGCGTCCACCGCAGACCGTGTGAAGGAGGTTCATTTTGTAAAAGCATCAGGAGAGGGGACTTATTTTGATGGAAGTTGCTGGGGTGGACAACATGGACACGGAGAAGCTGAGCCGGGTTCCAGCAGAAGGAAGCAGCCATGGCCTCACCGGGCCGGGTGTGGGCTTCTCGTGCGAGAGCTGCAGACGGGGTCTGAGCAGTCATGAGAGGAGAGACACAGAAGGGCCGCTTCCCTTCGAGGGACTACAAGCATGCATCCCCGATGAGCGCCCCCAGCCTTGTGGGCCAGCAGTTTGAAGGGGATCTAATTCCCTAATTATATCCCCCAAGTCCTGCTGTAATAAAAACTGATGTGACCCAAACAGCCCAGCTATAAGAGGACTCCCTTCCATGTTTATTTGCTCATTTTCCAATTATCAACGACACCGAGGACGGTGCTAGGCTGGCCCCCAGGATTAAGGAGATGTCCCCAAATCACAGATTTTTGGCTGGTGAGGTGGGGGAGGTGCATGCATGCCTGGAGGTCCTCCAACCAGCTGCAGGGGCCTGGGAAGCTGACAGTGTATGTGAACCTGTGTGAGCAGGTGAGCAGGTATACGAATGTGAGCACCCAAGCCTTTTTGGGTGTGCCCCTTTGGAGAAGGCTTCCAGGGATTTTCAAAATGATCCCTGACTTTCTTAGAAGATTAAAAATCATAGTCTCAGGGCCTCTCTGGTGGCGCAGCGGTTGAGCACTGGGTTGCAAAGCTGCCCGCAGCCTCTGCAGCGCCAGTTCGATCCCCAGCAGCTCCCTGGCCACAGAAGGAGGGTCCCGCATGGCGCGCAGACCTCTCCCGCGGCCCGCTGCTCCCCTCAGCAGTGTACTTCAGTCCTTCTGCCTGCTCTGCTCCCCGCTCTGGCTCTGGTGAATTCTCTCACCCTCCCGCGCTTCTGACTGTACCCAGTGCTTGTATAAATAAATAGATAGATAGATAGATAGATAGATAGATAGATAGATAGATAGATAGATAGACTCTTAAAAAAAATCATAGTCTCAGAAAAATCAAGAGGAAATTTGCAGTGGATTCTCTTCCCCCATTTACGATGTGGTTGATGATATGGTCTGCTAGATTTCCTCTTTGGTTCTAAAATGAATTAACTAAAGCCGTATTCAATGATTGATCGATTCCAACTGATTAAGTACTGCAAGAGGGACGGAAGCACTCACAGATTTCATTGCTAAAATTTCTTAAACGTCTCTCGGCTGGAGTCATGAGACACTTTCTTGTAACTGAAAAGGTCAGTAGCACCTGCCCCAGCTGCCCATGGCCAGGGCTGCTAACTCACCTCGCTGAGAACTCTCTGTGCTACTGAACTTCAATTTTCTGGAGGAGCAGGGAGCCCTGGAACGGGGGACTAAGCATCCGTTGTTCTAGGCAACAACCTGTGTGCTCAGTGGAACCTCTCAACTCTTGGAAGCGGCCCCCCTCTACTCCTGGGGTAAAGGAGCTGTCGGATTCCATGGGGACACTGGGTCAATGGTAGGTAATTGCAAAGGCGGGAGGCACCTTTAACGTGACTGAAATGGGCAGGAGAGAAAGGAGGGAAGGGAAGAAAAGGAAGACGGTTCAGAGGGCTCAAACCTTCACCAATATTTTTTAGGGGCCTGTGTTGTCAGCCAGGCCATAAAATCCGGAAGGGCAGGTTCTCCCGGTTACAGGCTGAACCCGGGGTTAGGAGCTGAGATCCTGGACAGCAGCCAGCACCCAGACAGTTCAGTTCTGAGGAGCAGAGAAAAACCCTTCCATAGTCAACCCCTGGCAATTTCTCCGAGGTTTTACGATCCCCATGGACTGGCAGCTGCCTAAAGAAAAGGGAGGGTTTTTTCCTGTCCTTCATTGCAAACTGAGCGCCAGAGACCTGGCAGAATTCATCAGACCACTGGCTTTTGACAGATGGCGAAACTGGCATGAATTGTTTGGATGAGTCAAGAGCCAGGACCTTCTCAGCCACTGCGTGGTGTCCATGCCAATGGCATATTTTCAGGCATGTTTTCAAAAACAGAGAATAAACTAGTAGAGAGTCTTAAGAACACAATAAAATGCACTGAAACTTTTAAAGAACTAAATATTCAGTGAAGAAGATTAAGACTAATTGTCAAAATTAGTGAGAATCATCTGGTCTCTTTGTAATGGGAAGCAAATTGCAAAAAAAAAAAAAAAATATCTGGCAAACCTTGACATTACACTTGAAAGAACTATTGAATCACTTTGGAGCAAAATCAAAATTCAGCTCAAAATCACATAATTCAATCAAGTTGAGTTTTACGACTAAAGAGAAAAATGATGAGACAGAGTCAAAGGGGATTTTAGATGGTTCATTCCGTCTGGTAGGACCAACCACAAAAGCAATATCCCTCGAGGCCGACAATATACCTAGTAACCATGATTGGGTCAACTGTTCGATTGGGTTCCGGTACTTTGGGTCACTTATTAGCACTCGTGGAAAGCACAGTCCTGCAGAATAGATACTGTCCTGATGGCCTCCAGGCTCATTTTCTCTCTCTGGGGCACCCAAAGACAGCCCACCCTGGGCTGCAGCTCTTTTACTCTTAGGGTTTTATGCAAACTCAAGGGCATACTGGCACGAATCAGGCAGCCAAGTGCAAACAATCCACACCTTGGGGAAATAGCTCACTGTTCCCCAAGTAAACACAAGCACCTATTAGTCACCCACTCAAAACAGAAACAGCCAATGAGGGAAGAGAGACAAGCCCTCCACGCCAGGAAAGGAAGCACGCTGCTTTCAAAATCCCATTCTTTATTATCACCAACTAACTGGGCATTGCCAGAAAGCCACTGCAACTCCTTATGGGGAAAAAAAAAAAAAAAATCACTGGTGTGGGTCACTCAAGAGTTTCCCAAACTTTTATAACCAAAACCTGAAACACAGACCCAGCCAGGTGCACATTATGGTAATAATACTTTCTCTGGAAAAGTGACAAAGCATCCCCAGCTGTCCACTCCTCGCTGTAAAAATCCACAAGAACTGACTTCAGATTGTTAGCGGGCTGCTAGGCCTGGCCCAGGCAAGTGGACCTTTGTTTTTTATTGGCTTCTCACCCACTCTGCCAGCTCCTCATCTGCAGCCTTCAAGATGTTTTCTAAACACACATCTCTGAATCATAATGTGAATTCCATTTACCGAAAGGCGGGGACTTTTAATATAACAAGTGAACCCACTTAATCACTTATGCTTTTATACCATATAGCCTCACTCATGCCTGCAATAAGTGGATATAATTTTCTTTGCATTACCCTGTCATTAACACAGTTAGTACAAGGAACATATATTTTCAATCATTCTGTAAGTTTTTATTTTCTTCACCTATGGTTCTATTTTGAAAATGCTCCAGACAGCTGGGAGAGCAAAACCTGCAGCCCAAAGAATCAACACGCCTTTATTCCCCCGCCCCTTTTCAACCAATCAAATTCCCTAGGAACACAGATTTTCTTGCATTTTTGAATACCTTCACACGGAGTGGCAGTTACTCATGTTTCAGTGTTCCTTTATTTTTTATTTCCCTAATGCAAAGTCATCTAATGCTACTCAGGTATTATAAGAGTTTGGATGATATTCAAAATCACTTTTATTCATAAGCTATTCAACAGTGTATAACAAAAATGAGCTTCAAAAAAACTCCCCTACCTCCCTCTATTAAGCTTCTAGTATTATTGCTGTTTATAAAATATGACTTAAGTGCTTACAAATATTTGAACACAGTATTTGAAAATAATTGGAAGCCCAGAAGAGATGACCACGAAGAAGTTTCCTTCTCTTCACTAGTCTTTGGAGGAGAAGCCAAAGGCAAAGAAAAATAAAACTAGATCGAGACCTGCAGTGAGGTAACAGAGCCTCTGGATAATCCAGGCTCTAATATTATTAGCAAGTAAAATGTTCACTGGGTGCAACTCTTCACCCCAACAATAAGGCATCTGAATTACATGAAATAGGAAGTTCAGCTGTCATCAAACTACGGCACCACACCAGCATCATTTCTTCCTATTTTACAACAGCAAGGTAAGCTGCCTTGTAACCTCATTGCAATACCATACGCTACAAATCCCTTCAAATCACGAGGAGCGGGGGGCCTCCCTAGTGGTGCAAGGGGTTAAGACACAATTTATGAAGCTCGCCACAGCCACTGAAGCACGAGTTCGATCCCCCAGCCAGCCAGGGAGCAACCCACATGGCGCAGCAGACCTCTCTTGTCTTGCCTACTGCTCTCCTCAGCAGTGTATTTCTGTCCATCTGCCTGTTCTGATCCCCACTCTGTCTCTGGTGAATCCTCTCACCCCCCATAACTCTGGCCTGTGCCCCAGTTCTTGTATATAAATAAATAAATCTTTAAAAAAAAAACTTCAAAAAAAAATCATAAGGAGCGACCATCCCAGCTCTGTCACTTGCCACAGATGGCACGTGATCCTATGTTGAAGGCTTCCATGAATAGATTTCCCTTCCATATCAAAGCGAGGACCCCAACTACACAATCCTCATTTTAAGCTTTAGAGTTTTACATTTTAGTAAGATCTGAAGGGTTTCCTTGACATTCACAATTCATGTTTTGCAGGTTCCATATCAGTCTCACACCAATTCAATAACAAAAAAACAATCCTGTAAAGCTAGATTCCATTTCAAACAGTAAGTGTTAAATAAATATTTTTTTTCAGGAGCTTGACATAGCAATAATGACACAAAGAAAGGGCATTTCTAGGCATCTCGTGACAGAAACTTCTAGAAGTTTGGAAATGTGGCCTTGTTGCCATGTAAATACTCCACGTTCCCAGCTCAGTTTTGACAGGTACATACCTCTTCCACTCCGACCGACAAACCTGAGGTCATTAAATCTTGCCACTTGGTTTTTCATGGCGGCGGTAGCATTTCTCAGTTCGGCTGAGTAGTTTTCATCGTTGCCCGCCATCACTGTGACCAGGGTACCATCTGGAACATCCCCCAGAGCCACCACCTAAACACCAGACAAGGGACAAAGGCACACATTGCACGTCACAAGCTTTTGCCTTATTTGGCTGTCACTGTTCTAAAATTAAGTACGTTGTGATTCTTTTCAGTTTGCAAAGGACTTGTAGTCAACGTGAAGCAAAATAGTGGGAAGGTTTACTTTGAATTCCATCATGCATGATGCAATATAAATTTTCATATCATAAAACATTTCCCAAAAATTCACCTCCTGAGCTGCATGTGGTTACGCAGCACAAATGGACAAGATTCACCGTGACGGAGAGACTGCTCGCACATGCCATCTCCTCTCCTTAATTCTTAATGTTTGAGACACAGGACAGCTTGTATTTTAAGTTTATAACCTAACCCATCTTTCACTTGCCCAGACCCTTCCTGACAAGGTTTACAGGGTCGACTTGGCCTTGATGTGCTTAAATTGATTTCTGTTAAAATTAAATTCCATCTTTATACCCGAAATGCTGACAATTCTTGGGTGATTCTAAAGTCCCTTGGCAGGTCACCTCTGTCAACCTCCTCAATTCCATCATCTGATTTTCGCTAGCACTGAATTCTGTGCTACCAGTCTCTCCCTCCCCACTCAAAAGAATATTATCAGAAACCTCCTGTTTGCTTATTACTAATCACTAAATGCACAGACCTCAAAGGAGTATTCACTTTGATGCGCAACTTTGAATCGGGAGTGGAACTATGTTGCTTTTTCATATCTGGAGCCTGAGATGTGTGAACTACCTGCTGATAGATGCCCGAGGTTTTCTCCAAAGCCCGCTGACCTTGAAGAGGAACCCCTTTCATGTAATTGAAGAGGAATGGATTCTTATCAGCACCATTGAAGAAAACTGGTAATAAATATTTTTGATACAAGGGTCATAAAAAGCAGTAACATGCGCTAAAGAGCAGGGCCTCGAGATGCTTCCTGTAACAGTATCCATTTCTTGGGCATCACTTGACCCTTCTAGAAACTACGTTCTTATCCTGGACATTTATATTAGTTCTCTCATTTCTATTTTTAAAAGTTTATAGAATTTCAAATCCAAATGTCCCATGTTGTACTTGTTCATGTCATTTCTGCTATTTCTTTTTCTTTCTTTTTTTTTTTTTTTAAAAGATTTATTTATTTATTTATACAAGCACTGGGTACAGCCAGCAGTGCGCGATGGTGAGAGAATTCACCAGAGCCAGAGCGGGGAGCAGAGCAGGCAAAAGGACTGAAGTACACTGCTGAGGGGAACAGCAGGCGGCAGGAGAGGTCTGCGTGCCATGTGGGACCCTCGCCGGTGGCCGGGGATCGAACTGGCGCTGCAGAGGCTGCGGGCAGCTTCGCAGCCCAGCGCTCAACCGCTGCGCCACTGGGGAGGCCCTCTGCTATTTCTTAAGAGTACTTTCTCAGTAGAGAAATTTGTGTTATTCCTTCCAGCAATATAATCTTGTTTTGTTTTTGAGTTGTGAGAGTAAAGCACTCTACAGTGATTATTTTTTCCCCTGTCTTCCACTTCTTGATGTTGACCTCATAATTGGTACATAATTGGGGGGTAAAACTCATCTTTTTGGTCTTCTTTTCCTGTTTGTATATAAGGCTGTCAGAGGCTCACTTCTGTGATGGCAAAGCCATGTTTCTGAAAAATCCCTCCCAGTGCCTGCTTAGCCACCACCCTGGCCCATCATCTGGGTCCACCTACTGCTTTTACTCAGTACGATGTTCACTCCTGGGTGTGAGGAGTATGACAGGGAAGTGAACTCACTCACTATAAGGGCTGGAGGTAACCCCAAGCCAATACCAGGAGAGTGGACTCTCATGACAAACTGTGGGCCTTTTCCTCATCTATTTTTATCCAACTTGCATGTCAACAAGGCCAGGCCTTTCATCTTTCCTTCTAACCCTTTCCATCCACTTGTTGGACATGTTTTCTATAAAGGAGATTTAAAAACACAGCTATTTACTCCCCAAGCACCTCTAATTAGGTATTTAGTTCCCATTTATAAGTGTTTGTTGTCATTTAATTAAGAGCAGTAATAGGACAATTCCCTTTTGTTTCAAAAACATCACTGAAATACATCTCCCCAATCAGTCGTGTAGTGACTATTACCATTTTTTCTAGTCCCACAAAATATGCTTGTTTATTCTGCTCTCTTCTGTCTCTTAAAATTTTTCCTACTGTTTTTTCTTCAGCATTTTCACTTTCCTATGTAAAACTAGCTCCCAGTGTTGAAATACTCCCCTCGAAGACACACTGTTACTTCCTTGTGCCACCTTCCCTGTGATGACCTGGCTTCTTGATTTTAATTCCACCTGTAGGACGAATACAGGGACTGGCTCAACGGCATGGTTTGCAAACTGAATAACTCATCATTGAGACAGATTCTGTAAAGATGTTCAAGTATGTAAACCTTATTTTAGAACTATCAATATGTATCCTAAATCACCGCCTGCAATTAGCTCCTATCACAGTGCTCCAGACCCAGGACTCACTCATGCTTCCCAAACCACCCTTGTTAGTAATTTGGCCCGTTCCAGACACCTGCACTGAGTAGGGACACGTCTAGAATAATATGATCAAGATGCTAAATAAGAAAAGTTTGTTGATGAGGGAATTTAAGACTAAAGAAATCAGGAACTTAACTTCTCCTCTCTTTAAAATATCATAGCAGGGCTGAAAGATATCTGGTAACCAAAGATCATTGATTTGGCCTTTTATTGATCTCAGAGGGATTTCTTTTGGTGGGGGGAAGGGGAAAAATATGAAATCCAGAAAAATTATATAAATAATCTGTGTCATCTGATCATTAACAAGCCTAATTAGGCAAGGTCAAAAAATATTTTCTATTTTAAAACTAACATGTCTACAAATTTGACACCGATTTTTTCACTGCTAATAGGAAGACAATTTTCAAAATCTAACTTCAAACAGCAAAAAAGAAGTAACTGGAATGAAAAGCTATAAACAATGGGTAAGGAGACACAAACATTTACATTTTAACACAGGCCAAACAGACAAGAAGGGACTTGTTGGCCAAAGCATATCTCATATTTTGTTTTACTTCTCTGTTTTTAAAGCATCAGGAAGTTGGGCAAAATATCAGCCCTCCTCTATAGTACACACACCTCCCAACACTGCTCTGGGTCACAGTTGAAATGGGCATTGTAAACCAACTCTAAGTTGGAATTACAGATACAGTTCATTTATTTCAAATCCCTTAATTTTCCAGCGTCTCAAAGAGCATTATGGAGTTGAACTCTGAATACAGTCCAGACGACATTTACCCCATCGCTACGACTCACGAGTTTGCTGAGGCAAACATTGCTTATTTCCTTCTTATAAAAGGAATATCACCCGCAGCATCCCAGACCTCTGAACTTGCTGCTGGCAGGTTTATACCGATGGACACTGGTGTACGAGGAGGGTATAAACAAACTGTAATATTACCGTATTGCAAAATAAAGCCCAAGTCAGCCAGACAGCTTTTCAGCCTGCTTCTGTCTGCAAGACTTCTCAATAGTAAAATATAGCTCTCTCAATAGTAAAAAATAAAGGTGTTTTCATGGGAGAAGTTGGGGCATGGGGACATTTTCAGGCCCAGGAAAAGCAACTAGGATAATTTTCATCTATTTTAAGGAAAGCACGTAATTTAAAATCTCCCCGTGGTTTCAAAGATTAAGGCAGTGTATTTACCCTTAGAATTTTAACAGATTTTTCAAGAATCACTTAACATCTCTTTTAATAGCATCTAAATGGTAGCATGGGTTCACATTTTCTCCTCCCTCTTACAGAGAATGACATTCTTTCCTGGTAATCGTCAGCAGATTCTCTGAGGCTTATTTAAAATCCAAAATTTAAAGTAATCATTTCTGTAGAAATGCCCAGGGCAGTGGCTGGCAGAACAAGAGCAGGGAGAAGCCCGGGACAGAACACAGTACTTTGTGAAGTTCAGCTTATTTTCTCCCTAAACTTTGCGCTGGTTTCCTTCACTGAAAACTGTGTCTGTCCTTTCCTTCCACTCAGCAGAGGGGAGGTCTCCTCCAGGAAGGCCTCGCTCCTGGGACCGGGGTGGTGACAGGTACTAATCAAGCAGGCTGATTTCTCTGCTGTCCTGTCCTTTCTCCCAAAGGCTCTCAAGATCCCCTTGAATTTTTTTCAAGGGCTTTACACCTTGTTCTTTTAACAGCCTATGAACTATCCTTTAGTAAAATAAACATGATTTTTTGAGTGAATTTTAAAAGGAAACCTCCATACTTATGAAGATTTCTGCTAGAAAGAAATTCTGGCTGGCTCATAAAAGCACTGGAGATGACTTCTGCTGTTCCTTTAGAGGAACAAACACTTGTCATGTGGTGTCTTGAGACGGGACATCACTTTGACTCCTGAACAATTCTTTATTAATCACTTAGTGTTTTGGGGGTGGGTTTCCTGGCTAAAGAGGAGCGATTCAGAAGATTGACCCCAAAGAAAGCCATAGATGCCCCAGAACCCTTAGTGTGTCCGGGGCAACCTGATGTAAATGACCTTTTGGCTGCTGATCAACTTGCTCTCTTTCCTCTGTGTTTATCTGAAAGTGACCTCAGGGCCCAACCAACTGGTCCGCTCACGCAGCGAGTGCAGGGGAATCTGCCAGCCGGGTCTGTCTATGTAAAGGGCTTCAGGATTCAGGTAATTTAAAACTGAAATGGGCCCCCAGCCCTAAGCTACATCACTGGAGGAAGGGGCAGGAAGGGCAGAGTCCTAATTTAGCTTCATTCCATCCCCTCAAAACCTCTGCGTTCAGAAATCGGAGGCAATTCTAGAGACACAGCCAACTGCGCCTTTGTTTTGTTTTAGAAATCCTAATCTAAATGTGGAAGGTGGGTAAAGTTTAAAAACAAAGAATTTTTATTTTAAAAAAGTGACAGTATTTTTTTAAAAAACTGAACATTAATTTTTATAGTGCGATTAAGTTCCAGCCTAAACCTGGAACCAGAAAGAGCTGATATTAAATTAATCTCCCCTTAAAGGACACAAATATTTTACTAGATTTTTTTTAAAGTGTCTGCTCTTTACAGCTTTGTATTTTTTCCCCTAACCCGCCTTAGCCCTTTAAATAAAAAGGAACTGCCCGACCGCCCTGACTGTACTAAAACCCACCCCCAGCAAGACCCGAGGAGCGCAGAACCCCGTTCCTGCTGCTGCTGCCAGAGTGGTGGAGTCGTTGTTTAAAAACGCCCGGGGTTGTTTATACATCCCAGTTGAAGGCCAAGGTTTTTAAAGGCAGCTCAGAGCGAGGCCGGCTCAGGGGTGAGGAGGGAACCGAGCCCCCTGCAGCTGCTCAGCCCGGCGCCCCGCAGCCGCCCCCCTGGAGCAGCCCCGGCCCGGGGCAGCCCCGGCCGCCTCTCGCCCAGGTGAGCCCCAGGTGCCGCCCGCGGGGCTTCCAGGAAAAGAACCAGGATTTCGCTACGGAGGCTCCGCAGAGGCAGCTGGAAGCTCGCAAAAACCCGGCAGAAAACTTTTGCAAACTTATCTCCGCCCGCCCCGGACTTTGGACAGGCTGCTTCCTATAGGGCTGCTCCGGGGGGGCGGGGTGGGCGCCCCGACGGTGTCTCCTGGTCAGTTTACATCCACTGACCCGAAGGCACCAGAGTGTCTCTCGCTGCGTCCTGCCTCCATCTGCGCGTCACGGCAGAGGGAGAAGCCCGAGAACAGGCTTGTCCCCGCCGGCTTCTAACTTCCCCACTTTGTACCAAAGCTCCGGCTCCCTGCGGGGGTGCTGGGGTGTCCCCGCCCGTCCTCCGTGGACGCCTCTGGGGCCGCCTGGCATGATTCGAGCCCCGCCGCTGCCCCCACCCCGGGGTCTCCAGGGTAACGCAGCATCCCCGCGTCTCCGCAGCGGTGGGCTGGACCGCGGGCGCCCGGGGTGGGGACCGCGCCGGCCCCTGTCCAGGTCCCGGCCCCGCCCGCCGCCGCCGGCCGCTGCCCTCGGGCGCTGCCCGGCCCCCGCCGGCCCCCGCCGCCCGCGCCCGCCCGGGTACCTTGAAGGCGATGGGCAGCGTCTTGTTGCAGCGCCAGTGCGTGGGCAGCACGGAGCAGAGGAAGTTGGGGCTGTCGGTGCGCACCAGCTCGCCCGGGTGGTCGGCCAGCACGTCCACCATGCTGCGGTCGCCGCTCCTCAGCTTGCCGGCCAGGGCGGCGCCCGCGTCCGGGGCGCCCAGCGGCAGCGCCTCGCTCATCTTGCCGGGGCTCAGCGCGGTGGAAGGCGGCGTGAAGCGGCGGCTCGTGCTGGCATCTACGGGGATACGCATCACAACAAGCCGGTTGAGTGGGGACTCTGCAAGCGGCTCCGACCCCCGGCGGCGCGGGCGCGGCTCTCCCTCCGGCCGGCGGCTCCCCGAGGCCCGCGCCGGCCCGAGGGGCTCTTACGGCGGCGGGGCGCAGGGGGAGGGGCGCGCTGCTAACTGTCCCGAGGGGAAGTTCGGGCCCGGCCGTTCGGCCGCAGACCCGGGCTGGGCTCCTAGCAACCGACCGCCCGGCGCTTTACACCGTGGGCCCCCCGAATCCAGAGGCAAACGCCTGGGGAGGGACGTGTCTGCGCCCCAGTCCAGCCTGGAGAGGTTAAGTCCAGTGCGCGGCTGTTATAAAAGTTGCTGGAGGCACAATCCCCGGGCGCGTCCTAGAGGCTGAAGGCGGAGAGCGAAAGGGCCAGCAAACACAGATTGGGGACGTTCCGTGGTCGGTCGCCTGTCCGTTTCTTTCTCGCTTCGCTACCCCCTCCCCAAGTGACTTTTGCCTAAAGTCTCAGCGCAAGACAAAATACACGCGTGTCTTCCATAAACGACGGCGCTCGTATCATGCAAAACTGGCTTCAGTCCTCAAAAGCAAGAGCTCCGACTTCCAAAGGGTGTGCTAATGTATGTGCATATATATATAAATACATACATATGCTTCCCTTCATAAAATATTAACAACACAATCTGTAGAGAATTTAAACACAACAGAAATCCATTAATGTTGCTGCAGATTTTTTAAGTAGCCTTGAAGATCAGCTTCAGTAGTTGGAGAACGGCCGGGCTGGAAGGACTTGTCATGTTCTCGCCAGAAATGCTGGCGACACGCTCAGTTCCCAAAACCCAGCTTTCCAAAGCGCGCTCGCTTAATTGAAAAAAGACACAGTCCAGGCCCGGGGCACTCGAGGCGCAGCCCTCCGCATCGGAGAACTTGGGTTTGGGGATGCTGGTGAAGTGGGTGGGTGCTCCTGAGGTTTGGGGGGAGCTGAGCAGCGGCCGAGTCCCACGCACGCAGACGCGCACCTTCCCGGAGCCAGACACCGTCTACATGGACGCGGTGAGTCAGCCCCGACCCGGGCAGCAGCGAGACGATCCTCCTCCAACGTCGCCCCAGCGCCCGCCGGTTAACTGCCGGGCGCGCAAGTGCCCACATTCACCGCGAAACCGCAGCAGGTGGAGCGGGCCCGGCGGGGAGGCCCCGCCGCGCAGACCCGAGCGCACCGGAGGAGGCTCGAGTTACGCGCGCGCGCGGGGGGCGCACACCCCCCTGGAGGACTCGCCTCCCGGCCCGGCGCGCGTTCTCCTCCGGTTGTCAGCGCGAGCACCCGGGGAAAAGTTCACGGCCAGGAGAGAAGTGGACCCACCAGCCAAGAAACCAATTCATTCAAAAGTGGAAGGAGAAAATACAGATCGAAGCTCCCTCCGGTGCAGGTGGCGCAGGGGCGGCCGCGCGGGGCTGTCCGCCGCCGTCCCCGGGAGCCCCGGGAAGGTGCCTGGCGGCGCGGGCCGGGCGGCGTGGTGCCCTGGCTGGGTCGGCCGCGGGCCCCGTCCCGCCTTGGCCCGCTGGCGCTATGAATGAGCGTGCCTGGAAATGAACGTGCTTTTACTGTAAGCCCGGCCCGAGGAATTCCATTCCCTCAGCTCGTTTGCATAGGCCGGCGCCGGCCAATCACGGGCCTTTCCGGTATCAGCCGGGGCGCGGCCGCGGCCACCGGCGCCTGGAATTGGCCCGCGCGCCCCCGCCGCGCGCTACTGTACGCGCCGGGTGGAGACCGCGGCCGCCCCGCGCCCCCGCGCGCCACGCCGCGCGCCCCCGGCCCCGCCCCGGCGCGGGCCCGGCCCTGCGGCTCCGCACACACGCGCCGCGGCGGCCCCGAGCCCGCGGGGCGCAGGAGAGGCCGCCGGCCCCGGGAGGACGCGGCGCGCGCGCGGCCCCCCAGCCCCGGCCCGCCCGGAGCCCCGCCGGAGGGAGGAGCCCGCGCCCCGGAGGCGCGGCGGGAGCGGGATGGAGCCCCGGGCGCCGCGGCCGAGCCCCCGCTTCCTCGGCGGGTGGGTCCCCCGCGGGCCGGCGGCCGGGCAGCTGCCGCGCAGGGGCGCTGACTCCCTCGGTGGGGCGGCGGTCGCCGGTCGCCACGGCACCGTCTGTGTTTGCAGTTTGCGCTCGGGGGTTGTTTCCTCCCGCTGGGGCTTTACGCCACGTCTGGGCGGCGGCTGCGTGAAGCCGCCTCCGGCCGAGCGCGCTCCGCGGCGGGCCACGGGCTCCCCGAGTAGGACCCCGCGCGCCGGCGCCGGGAAAGAAAGTTGAGAGCGACCCGGGGCGCGCCCCGCCCGCAGCCGCGGCGCCCCCGCGGGCCGAGCGCGAGCCCCGCCGGCCCGGACGCCCGCGCCCCGCGCCCCGGAAGCGGCCCCGACTGCGCTTCCCGCCCCCGCGCGCGAGCGGCCGGGGTGCCGAACCCCTGGCTCTGCGCGCGGGCGGGAACTTGGCCCTGGCCGGTCACCGCGCGCCGCGGGCATTTTCGCCGGGCTTGGAGGGGCTCGGCCCCACCCCGGCGCGCGCAGCCCCTGCCCCCCCCCGGGGACCCCCTCTCTTCCAGGGGAGCTCCTCGCGCCCCGGGACGGGGTAGGGGTTGCCGCCCCACACCCGAGCCGCCCCCCACCGCGGGCTCTCGCCTTCCCCACGGAGCCCTCCGTTTCCACTCCCCGCGCGCAGGGGTCCCCTCCCGCCCCCTGCGGGGCCGCTCCCTCCCGCCGTCTGCGCTCCCCGATTTGCGGGCGCGCGGCCGGGGTGCGGAGCCGCCGCCGCTCCAGGACTCTCCTCGGGCCCCGCCTCTGGGGCCTCCGGGCGCGGGGGCCGTGGCGGGCGGCCGCGAGGGCCCCTCCGGGGCGCCGGGCGGTTCCCTGGGCCCGGGCTCGGGGCGCGCGGAGGCGGCACCGCCCGGGGAGGCGCAGCGGGCGGCGGGCGGACGCCAGGGGGCAGCAGCCGCCCTCGCTCGCCGCGCGGGGGGACCGGGCGCCGCGCCGCGCTCCGGGGCCGCCCCGACGGCGCGGGGCCCGGCCGGCCCTCCCCGCGGCCTGGGGTCGCGCTTAGGAGAACTTAAGTTTGGGGAGAAAAGGCAGGAAGCGGCCATCGGCGCCGCCGAGCCCCCCGACCACAGGCGGCGGCGCCCCTGCCCGAAACCCTCTGCCCGGACCCCGCCGTCGCGGGCCCGCGGGTCGGACGGCTTTGGCTGTTCGCGCTGCTCCCCGGGGGCCACCCCCGCGCCCCTTCCAGAGACCCCGGGCGCGCCCCGCGAGCGCCCAGTTGCGTTTGGCTGTAATGGGCCTGGGGTCTCGGAGCGAAGCCGCCTTTGCGTTTTTCTTTTAAAATGACCTGGAAGAAGCCCGACTTCAGGCGCCTTCCAAGGCCTCCAGCGCGCGTTTCCGAACGCGCTGCCCGGCCCGAGGGATTCCAAATCCTGCGCCCTCAGGAAACGCCCCCTGCCCTGCCCGCCCGCCCGAGGGGCGCCGTCCCGCTCGGCGCTGCCCGCGGGGGCGAGCCCGGGAGGAGCGAAGCCTTGTGGCCTCGCCCGGGCAGCATCTCCGGGGAGGCGCCAGGCACGCCGGGGCCCGCGGCCAAGTCATCCCTAGGGACCCCCAGGGACTTGGGGTGCGCGGGCTCGGGAGCGCACACGGAAACAGCCTCTGACCGCGGAGCTGGGGGGCTGGTCATCGCCCCTCGCAAGGGTCAGAGAAGGCTCGTCCAGGTCCCCGGCTGTTTGGCCTGAAACCCTAAATTACCCGCTAGGGACGCGGGGTCGGACGTTCCCAAGGGCGGGGGTCAAGGTCGCGTCCTTGGCTAGAAGAGCTCCAGGGACAGATGCGCCGAGGGCGCTGCTCAGCTCAGAGTTTGAACCCATAAACCTGAGTTCGGACACCCACAAGGACCATCGCCAGGAAAGCTGTACAGGTTGATTTTAAATCAGGCCGCTGCGCATTTGGGGGGCCGGGCCCCGCGCGCTCTGGCTGCGCCGCAGGAGACACAGGCGAAGCCAGAGGCGAGCAGCAACGCCGCCCTCTCCTTGCGGGGCAAGTGGAGGGAACGGGAAGCAGGTCGCATGGGGTGCAACGGAGGGTCTCGGGGGACCCCTTTGTCGAAAGGGCTTTTGCCTGTAAAGTTTCGTAACGTCGTGCGGGACGGGAATTCCTCTGCGCCCAGGGCGCTCCGCCACTCCCGCCGGACCCTTCCCCTGCCTTTGCTGGAAGGGGCGCGCACCACGTCCGCGGCGAGCCCCCCCCCCCCCCCCGCCCCGAGGAAAACGAAATTTTGCGGCGATCCTAAGACAAAAGGAAACGCACAACGAAGCGCTGCGGGTGCGGCGCGGTGGGTCTCCCCAATTTGTTGCACGGGGAAAATTTCAAAAGGACTCGGAACAGGAATGACATGTCAGTTTTCACAGGGAATTTTAAAAGTGGTATTTGAATAGCTGGAAGGAAAATAAGTTCGCTGGAAAACAATAAACTCATTGACTTTTTTTCTTCCCCGACGTTCGGTAAATACATCCTGCAGATGGTGTCAAAATATTTGAATACGTTTTTGCTTTTTCCAAAACCTCCGAAAAATATACGATGCCTAAAGGTGGAATGAGAAGCTCCACCCCTGGCTTAAGTCTCCCGCTGTGAGTAAATGACATTTCTAAAATTTCATCCCCAAAGAATGCACTATTTCTTGGAGAATGACTTCTATTTTCAGTGACCATTTAATTAAAAAAAAATCAGAGAAGGTATTTTGCTAGTGCTTTTGGGCCACATGCTGCAGTGGGTGCTGATGTCACAGGGAAGGAGAGCAATTTGAAGAGTGACCACACTGTCCATTTTTCAATTTGGGGATTTAAATTTTTTTTTTTTCCTGCCCTGGAGTGACTTTCTGATCCTTTTTGAGTGATCTCACTTTTGAACTTTAACTCCTTAGGGACAGAAGTCCTTATCCTTCCCCTGCTGGCTTCCTCCACACGTGTTTCTCTGAGATGCTATCCTTGATGTCCAGAGATTTCACTTTAACGCCATAAAGCAATGGTGCAGCTGGCAAGTAGCAAACAGGATAATTTTAAAGTAATCTTTAAAATTTAGGGATGCTTAGTAAACATTTACCCTCATAAAAGTGTTGGATTCACATTGCTATAATAAAGGTAATAAACCAGGTTATAACAGATAGAAGCCAAGCTTTATTATTATTTTTTTTCATTTTAGAGTCATTTAATAACAGCAGAATGCACCTGTGGTAAATGCTGTAGGTCTGAGGGTGTCATTTAAGGTTTCACTGGAATGTTTTATATGGTTTGACATTTACAATATGGAGAATAGCTTTTAAGTATTTTTGAATCAGCAAAAAAAAAAAAAACCTTAATTATTTGGTCAAGTAAAAATAGTATAATATATATATGTATATGAATGCATATTTTACTTAAAATGTATAATTTGGGATTTAACATACCGTGAATGTCTCTAGATGGATTCATTCCATGTACACATTCTGAAAGAATAGAAAATAGGAAAATGAAAATAATTGTATGAATATACTGATAGCAACACCAAATTTACTGAGTTGATGAATTTCATTCTAATTGGAATAAATGCAACTATGCCATGAATTCCTCTCTCTCTCTCTCTCTCTCTCTCTCTCTCTCTCTCTCTCTCTCTCGGTTAGCTTATCGTCTCATACTTTTTAGCACTGGAATTTTTCATAACTTATCATCCAGCTTTGGCACAAAAATAGCTTAACACAGTAAACCATTAAATAAAGAATGAGCTGGTATATATTCACATGGTTTTATGTGCCTTTAACCAATGTTTCCATTGCCAGCTAATAATAAACCTTTATCTTTCATAGAAACACCTCTTTTAAATTTTAGATGCCGTGATGCAAATATTACTTATTTAATGAATATTAAAAATACATTTGGAAGGAATAACAATGAATTAGAATTCAAGGTGAAATTAAAACCAAATCCTAACTTAATGCAAATGCATTTAAAAATCTGTACCAGAATAGAAACTAAATGCAAGAAGTAAAACTAGGACTATTTTTAAAGTGATGAAAATAAACAATTTGAAATAATACATCTTCTAAAATAAACAAGCTGATAGATAAACTTCCATTGATAGCCTGTTTTAGAAATATTTTCTTTGCTAGCTTTCCTTTCCCCACCGCCTTCTGCTAAGAGGGCAGAATTAAAACTCATTCTTGAAATAACAGATGATACCAATTATTATTGGAAATAATGGTCATATGATAATTTCCAAATACTAATCATTATATGCTGCTGTTTGTAGAGCTGTAGGTAAATCTATTAAGCAGAGTCATATGAAGCGGTTTCTCTTTGCTCTAGATATCTGCGTGGGATGTTCTGAATTTGAAATGACTCTTATCAGCCTTGTATATTGATGCTGGTCAGTCACTAATGAATAACAGGGAGGGAATACTATTTTT
This sequence comes from Talpa europaea, assembly GCF_964194135.1. NCBI lineage: Eukaryota > Metazoa > Chordata > Mammalia > Eulipotyphla > Talpidae > Talpa > Talpa europaea. Next base: position 141,415,661 of record NC_140070.1, read on the forward strand.
CAAAGTGTAAGGATGTCAGCATTTCAAACACAGCAGAACTAAAGCTTTCATCTCCATCTACAATATTAGAAAAATACAGCTTAAAAATTTGGAGAATGGAGGTAATTATTTCAGATTTCCAGACGCTGTTTAAATAGGCAGGAGAACAAGATCAGCAGCTCCTTAGTCTTATACTTTTGCCAAAGCAAAAGAACTAGTAGAATAATAAGGGGTTCTGAAGGATGCCCTATGATGAGAGATTAAAGGAATTAAATGTGTGTAGTCTCAATGAAACACCCTAAAAAAACCAAGGTCGTGGTTTACATGTACATAAAATCATTCCATAAAGATTAAAATAATAATAATAAAAAAGAACCAGGTTGGAAACAATCATTTGCACTAATCATCAATCAGGTGTATAATAACGTACTCTGAAGCTAGTAAGTTCCGTTCGAAAAGGCATGGGAAGGTGAGGCTGGGAACTGCCGCAGCAAGACTGACCAGACAGCTGAAGCCATAGGACAGAGACCCAGCAGCACCACCTTGGGGATTCTCTCCTGAGACCCTAGAAGCCTTTTCCTGTCTGAGGCTGAGAAACAGGAGAAGCAGAGTGGGAAAGCAAGTGTTTCGTCTACACACCAGATATTTTAGCAAGCCTCAGAGAAAAGCCAGGTATTTTTTTAACCTAAAAACAAAGGCGAGGTGAGTGGAGTTTGAAAGGCATGCGTGCTGTCTGGTAAAGGCTCTTCATTTGTCTTGTGTCAGTGGCCCAGAGAGCACAGCAGTGCCGTGAAGGTGGGGTTGAGGGCAGGAGGGGAGGGCTATTTGTGGGTGCAGGCGCATCTGGGGAGATTTGAAACAATTTGCCCAAGGAGCTGTCAAAGGTTAGGACCTGCTCAGCACCTCCTGCCCTCCCCGCCCCTCCCCCCATTGGATGCCACCGTACACCAGGCTCTGGCCAAAAAATGCTTTTATAATTTTTGTTCAATTGAATTCTTGCAGCCACATCATTATCCCCATTTGACAGAGGAGAAACCTCAGCTTGGAGAATATTGGAAACTTTCCGAAAGTCGGTTATTCTTGAACTCTACACACACAGACACACACAGACACACGCGCACACACACGTGGGTCTAGGCACAGGTCTGGGAGTCCTACACAGAATTCTGAAGGCCGAACCCCAACCTCATCTTTCACCGTGTGCTCCGCTGGCTCATCATCTCCATCAGACAATGTTCCTGGACTCCTTCCCCATTATATCTCAAAAATTACTTACTTTGGCCTCAGTTTGAAGAGTGGGTCACGGTCCATGGGCCTGAGAGGCTTTTCAACTCATAGTAAATACAAAAGGCTTTCTAGCTCCTCCTGAGTCCTCATTCCAAGTGCCGTGGTGAGGACTCAACTCACCCAGCAGTGAAGCCTTTGCCTCGCTCCCTCAGCCTCTCTGTGTTCTGTGTACCAGGCAGGGTGTTAGACTCCTGGGGTCAAAGGGCGAATGATTAAGGGAAGTGAGGTGCTGTGGCTGCTGGGAGGCACGCATGCTGGTCCAGGGAGGTGGTGGAGTGGACAGAGGGGGAGAAAGGGGTAGCTGGCGGGGCTGGGCAAGACTTCTGCCTCATGGAGGTGATAACTATTTGACTCTTGGAGGCTGGGCAGGTTTTAAGGGCTGGAGGAAGAGTAAGGCTTTAGGGAGGTGGAGGGGGTCAGGGGAGAGGGCATTCCTCGCAGAAGGAGCAGCCTGACTCAGTAGGTTTGGACAGAGCCTGAGACCCTTCATTCCAACCAGCTCCCAGTGTTGCTGCTGCCACTGCCGCTGCCGCTGCTGCTGCTGGCCCAGGGACCAGCTCAGAGCTGGACATGCCAATTGCTTGTTACCCAGCAACAGCTGTGCCCAGCACTCACTGCACGGCAGTGCCTGAAAGCTTCTCATAAACAACACTGCAAAACAAGTTACACCCTCTGACTGGACATTTTGAACAATTGTCTTGGACGAAATATTCATGCCCCCTGCATTCTCATGTTGAAACCCTAACCCCCCATGTGACTGGGGTGGGGGCGGGGAGGTGGATTCCCTGACATGTCCTGGGGGTAGGTAAGGCCACAAGGGTGGGCTTCTCTTGTTCTCTCTCTCTCTGTCCCCACCACAGGTCAGCACACGGCAAGATGGTGGCCGAGTGTGGGTCAGGAAATGGACTCTTGCCAGAACCAACCAGGCCAGAGCTGATCTCTGCTTTCCTGCCTTCAAAATTGTGAGAAATGAATTGCTGTGTGTTCCCCCATCAGCACCCCTGTCCCTGCCCCAAGTCTGGTATTTTGTTCTAGCAGCTAAAGCAACACCATAATAGAGATGAGATGACATTTTGCCAGTGAATCGTCCACCAGGCCTCATGCTAAGTGCTTCAGATACATTATTCCATGTGTCCCTCTAGCAACAAATGATCCACAAGTATCCCCCTCACTTTATAGACAGAAACCAGGATTTGGTGATTAACCCACTCTGAACCCTCACAGTTTACCTCTGGGGTGCCCCATTGTACCCAGCATACCTCACCGTTGGGCGAGAGACGGCTCATATCATCATGCCGTCAGCAGATCCCCCCCAGATAGCAACAAATCCCTCAAGACAACGTGGGCATTTGCTTTTATTCCAATGCAGCAGCCGCACTGCCCAACACACATCTAAGGCCTGAGACACAAGTAGTTTCAGATATTCCCAGCGCCACATTGAAAACGTAAACAGGTGAGATTAATTTTAATAATATATTGTGTTTTAGCCAATCGAACCCCATCATTCTCATCTCACTGTGCAATCAATATAAAATGACTGACGTTACTTACATCTTTTTTTTTAACTAAGTTTTTGAAATCCTACGTGCATTGGATATTCATAGCACGTCGTTAATCCGATCTAGGCATGTATCAAGTGCTCCGTTGTCACCTGAGGCTCGTAGCTACCCACGACGCAGCCCACCCTGAGAGATGTGTCAGAGCTCACGTCAACCTTGCTTCGACCTGCTTCGGTAAAGCTGTTAAGTAACGCACTAGTGACTCCTAGTTCCCTCTTTGCTGTCCTGGGCACAGCTCAGAGTTTTTACTGTAGCATCACTGGCTGACCCAGAGGCAGAGGGACATACATGCTGTCACCCCACTGGGCTGCAAAGGCCCGCTCACCACGGTTGTTGCCACTAGTGGATTTTCATAGCCACTGGGGAGCCACGAGCCAACCTCCCCTGCTGCTGTTCACATCTACGGAGCATTTGCTGCCCACGATGTCTCGCCACACAACTTTGGTTTCTTTGATCCCTGAACAAGGACCAAAGTATCTCTTATCTTTTTCTTTTCCAGCAAAGCTAGTTTTCTATGAAATGCATAGAGGTAACGTGGATTAGACTAAGCAGTTCTGTTTGTCATAAGCCAAGACTTTAAAACATAATTGCAAAGTGGTTAAATGATACTTATTCTCCATTCCTATAAACAGCTTTATTTTTGAAATACAACATATAGATTTTTCAGAAACCACTCAATACGTCAATTTGCTAGCAATTTTCCGGTTAAAATACAGTAATTGTTGCATTCAGCGAGGCAGCTCCTGGTCTCAATTATGGGGTGGGTTTGCCTCTCCTTTATTCTTGGAGGAAATAAGAGGAAAGGGACTATGTGGCTGGATCGTAACAGAGGCCACTGTCCCCACCCCACGGCCCTGCCTCCTCAGAGGCTGCTGGAATCTGTGAAGGTCCAAGTATCTCCTTGGGACAAACATACCTGATTTCTACCCCTTAGTCCTATGGGTTGGGTACAGAGGTGAAGGGGCGGATGTGTGAACCCCAGTAGGGCAGGGATCTTGTTCATTTTCTTGGATGCCATCAGCCCTAAGTTTTAAGTGATGGGCTGAGAAGCCTCTCTGTGCTTGAAACAGTCTCCTCCTTGAGTGCTCCCCCTCACCCACACGAGAGAAAAGCACCCACGTGTCCAGGAACATCCCAAAATCACTGCATGAGAGGACCAGGGCGCCAAGCCAAGCACGTCCCTGTGACTTTGCGTGTTACACCCGCAAGAGCTATCAAGTTCGATGGCGGATAATCAGAGTCTGCTGTCCTTCAGGCATTTGAGTGACTAAATAAAACAAGACACAATTTTTCTAAGCTGAGTGAAAAAGAAAGTAAGAGCGAAGTACAAAGGACTCGATGCCCTTATCCCTCATGTCCCACACGCCTCCAGTGGCCTCTCCTCCCTGGGGCTGCAGTTGACAGTCACGTCACTTCCCAGTGACTCAATCAGAGGGACATAGGACAGGTGTCTCCCCCCACCCCCCGGAAGGAGGAGGCGCCACTGTGCAGGTGTGTGTGACGACATGCGACCTTCGCGCAGGACCAGACGCCTGGCAAGGCTTCTCGGAATATGGCCCCTTCAGTAAGTGACACCCCGGTGCATGGGGCCCTCGTGTTGATAATCTGCCTTTAATCTCTTGCTGGGGAGAATTAAGAAATGGGAAGGCATGATTTTTTCTCCCTGATGCAGCGTGGATGTTTACACATAACTAATCGAGTCCATTTAACTGGTTCTTTTACTGTTGGACTAGGAGAGAGTTGGAGGGAACTGGAGGTGAGTTTGATAAAATGAGCCCAGGACCCCTTTGTGAACCAGCAGAGCAGTGGGGGGGGAGCAGGGGGCGGAGAGTGGAGGGTGGTCTGAATTAATCATCAGGTGTGGACAATGGGTGTCACAGTTCAGACAAAGCGAGTCCCCAAAACTAGCCAGCACATGGGGTTTCTATGAATGTCACGCACTCTTGGAGGAAAGACACGAATATAACATTTACTATGTACAATATATTGAATATGTATAAATACACACTCACATATGCACAGATGCATAGATACAAATGCTGGAATGACGGCCAGGTAACCAGGCACTTGATGCCAAGAGCAGTAGTTAGGGCTTTGCATTGTGGATGACGTGATGAATGACTCATTCACACAGTCCACGTGAACCCCATGCATTGACGACAGGAGCACCCTACTCAGCTGATTTTGGGGGAACACTAGCCCAGAGGCCCAGCTTGTCACTAGCCAGGCGGCCACGAGTTACTGAGCTTGTCCCACTGAATAACATACAGTGTTATAAACCAGCATTGCTGCAAGAGAGAGAGACAGAGAGAGATGGAGAGAGGACCAGCACTAGACGTGAGCTTTTCACCTCCTGCCAGACAGACCAGAAGACTAATTCTCTCATATTGAGCCTGCTAACTTCAAATTTGGAAAACTGAATTTATATTAAATAGATTTCTGCTCTTGCCCTGATTGGGGCCATGGAATCATCCTGCGCCATGGAAGCTTTCAAATTTTATGTTGTATCATGAAATAAAAAGCGGCTTAAATTCAGCAGCACTAGAAGTGATCATTCAACATAATTACTTAATTACCTTTCCCAAGTTTCATAAAACTCCTAGGATCTGCATTGTAGTGGTTACATGTTTCCAGCTTACATTAGCCATATTATATAATTGATGTTGGTAATAATCACTAATCATAATCATTTTACGGGTAAAGCACCAGACATGGAAATGGAATATTACAAATTTTTGTGAAGCCTTCTTATGAAACATCATTGTCTATTTCTCAGTCAAACAACGGCTACGCTGAATTTAAGCTTTTGGCATGATGCAGACTTGCTTAGAAAAGCAGTAGGATTTAAACCTAGGATTTAAATGAACAAATACATGTTGTTAACTGCAGCATCCATGTCTTCTTGAAAGGTGAAGAGGTAAAATAAAATAATTTTTAACAACACAAACGAACTGAATGATATTATCTACTAAGTAATTTCCAACTTATATTGGTGTGTGCAATGAATAGAGATCATCCAAAATTATTAAAAATGATTAAGTGCATAAACAACACTTGAAGACTTTTCCCCACATATATTTGCGGTGCAATTAATTCCTTTAAATAGCAAGAGCAAAGGGACAGTTGTCACGATGACAACTGATCCCCAAATAAACTTGAGTTCATCTCTAGTCCAACTACTGACCGATGATGGAGCAGTTTCATGACCTACCATGTAGCATGTCTTTGCTGCTCTAGTTACCTTAACGGCTCTGCTGCATCTTGACAATACCCATCTCGAGGAAAACTTGAAAAGCGTCGTTGGTAAATATAGCGCTCTGGGACAAGTGTTGAGGAGGGACAGGCAGCGAATATTTACATAAATGTGGATTTCAAGAATTTTTAAAGAGCATTCATTGATCAGATGATCTACCATGGCCTAAGCCTTGATTTAAACAGCATCTCACTTATTATAAGAGAAAAAAACAGCCAGATCAAGTTGATTTCCTGGCTCTTTCATAAAAGGAGCAATTTGTTTAGCCCAGAACTGGCAAGGAACACCAAATAATGAAGTGGGTGTCTAGTGAGGAAAGAAGAAAACTTGGCCAAATGTGGGGGTGTTGGGGGCTGCACTTGGTGTCTGCAGAGATCCTGTCGGGCTGTCAAGCTGAGTGCGCTCCAGGTTTAGTGACTGGAGGTCAAAGGCCAGAGACAGCATCGTGAACCCCAAGTGTGGGCCTAGGGCAGCCTGGCTCCCTATGCACCCACCAATCTGGGCATCCTCATCCGACACAGGCAGGCGGAACAGGGGCACTTTGAGAGGCAGCTTCCCCCTCACTAACCAAGTCCACAAGGGAATTCACTTCATTTCCCTCTGCCTCGGGCATCTCCAGACTGGCAATTTTCACTTTTTACTGAAAGGATTTGCCCCTCTTCCCAATTAGAGTGAAAATGGGTGAAGACTTCAGGCTAACCCCTTGGTGACTGGGGGTGAAAAGGAAATCAAGTGACGAGGAAGTTTTATTTTCAATTTTGAATGTGATTTATTTTTGGGTCATGACAGATTTGTTTGATTAATGATACTACCCGCCCCTAAATATTCCTTTAGTAATATTCTGTAATGGAATGTTATTCTGCAATTTGTCATCTTTATATTTAAAGGTGTTCTAGAGATCTGAGTAGAATTAGACACACATTTAGATATAAACTAGGAAGTCAGAGCAAAGCCATAAAGCACACCCCTTCCATATTATAGAGGAGGGTTAGAACCAAATTGGAATATTTCTTGTTTTTTTTTTTTTTTTTTTTTTTTTTTTTTTTTTTTACTAAGCTGGAACTATCCAGAACTAAAAAAGAAAAATTTGGATAAATATCTAGAAATGGTCTATCAGTTTCATCTGAAACTTATCAAGTCACCTTTCTTCCCAGAATCTAAAAACAAAAACCTTGTATAGAAAAAGAACCTCTCTTCACTGATCTTTAAGATTTTGGGATGTTGAAGTCCCAAGTCCATAAACTCTGCTAACTCCCCAGTAGTGCCCTGTGAGCAAGAGTCTTATCGCTGCTGGAGGTCTGTTTATTTTACTTGGAACAGAAGGGAAGTCAGCACTTCTGACCTGTCCTGTGTGTCAGCATTCCTGAAAATAGCTAAATTCCCTTGGAGACAAATTTTTTGGTCTTTCAACGTGGGTATGATTCTTTTCTATTTTATTGATTTATTTATTTTACAAATCAAACTTATATGTGAGTATTTACACTATTGGCTTAGTAGGCCCAGGAAATAATTTATCATGCTGGAAATAACTGGGTGGCATAACAGCAGCTCACAGATGTGTCAGGTTTTTGGCTATGCTACGTTTTCACAGGTTCGGGGATACGTCTACCTAAAGGAAAGAGACTAGGACTTTTGACCTCTGGGCATCTTTCTCCTTCGAATGTTTCCAGTCCATGCGAACAGAGGAAGCTATGGAATTGATTCATTCATGGAAGTGAAAACCCCATTTATGCTAATAGGGTCATGATGACAGCACGGAGAGTGGACAGATAATCATAATGGTCTCTGACATTGACTGAGCCACTTCTGAGCCCCGGGCTTTATGGCAAAAGGTCTCCTGCATCATCTTCAATCTTGCTAACCCCACTGAGTTTGGAAGTGTAATTCTCCTTAGGCTGCGGTGGTTGAGCCCCTTCCTGTGGTCACAGAGAGCCGGGCCAGTGAGAGCGCCCGCGTGGCCAGACCAGAGGCACAGAGAAATCAATCTTTGACTTGCATGTATTTTACAAGGCAAAGCTGTTCTTCGCGTTCTCATTCAAGAGGTTTCACAGACACCACCAAAAGGGCGGCTTTGACAGGCGGTCCCTTCCCAGTTGAAGAGGATCGGCAGACAGATTCATTCTAGAAATGTGGTGCAAAGACACAAGCTGCTTTAGAAACACTGAACCCGGAGAGATGGATAAATATTTCAGCGACTTTTCCAGAATGGTACTTAAGGAGCAGAGCCCATCTCTACTTGGGCTTGAGCCCATGGCCTTATGGTTTAAATATAAAATGCATTAAAGCCCTTTATTTAGAGAGCCACAGGCCATTTTTAGGGAGCAGCCCCATGTCTCCCTCTGACTTTATTGGGAGTACAATGCAAATAGGTGTCTCAATATTGTCATTAGTATTCATTATTTATTAGGGCTGAATGGTGTGTTCAAAGCCAGGAGGAGCAAGAGTCGACTGGAAGGTTTGATGGTAAGGACAGCGCTTCCCTGGGGGGCTTTCCACGGAGGGAGTAAACCATAACAGGAGCCCCCACTCAGCGTGCGCTCATGGGTCAGGGGCTCGGAAAAGACACCTCAACTTCCGATTTAGGACGAAGCAGCAGGACACTGGCGTGGGGGCAGTTTCTGAACCATGGGTTGTGACCTTCATTGGTTGTAGATGAATAATGATAACGGTGATTATTATAGCAAAGATAAAAGGGAAGAAAAAAAGCAGAAGAAATAAATGGGAACTGGAGAGCACGGTGGGGAACAAGGCTTGCTTCCTGAGGCCCTGTTTTGCACATCTGCCCTGAGCCCAGCGGACGAGTTCTCCCCGCAGCTGCTTGCCAGCCGAAGGGCTTGAAAGCCCCTGCCTACCCACAGGCACCGTTATTTTCCTTCATACCCCTTCGTTAGTTAGGTGCCTTGGCGAGCGATTCTCTAACTCTCCTCGGGTCTCCTCATCAGTTTCCTGCTTGGCTGAGTCTAGAGCCAGGCCATTGTCTGGGGATGGTCAAGGAGGCCCAAGGAGACAACCACTGCAGCGCTCTGCACATCACCCACGCTCATCACAGGGAAGATTATGATGAAGCAGAGGAGAGCGACACTACTCCTGCGGAAGAGCATCAAATCATTTTGAGAGGTAAAGAGTCTCGGCCAACACGTTGTGTGATCCACTCAGTGCACAGTGAGAAAATGAGGCTCTGAGAAATGCTTTCTGCAAAGCCCCCCAAGAGTAAGTAGCCCATCGGGAACCCCCTGACCCATGAAGTGGGTCATGACCCTCGCAGGGTGCTGTGTTGAACTTCTTAAAAAAGGGGAGGGTCTTGTGAAATTTCATTTACAGAAAATTTACAACTCATGAAAGGCTGAATTGATTTCTTCCCTTTCAAAGTGGTTTCCTGATGGCGATCACATAAATTCAACTCCAGTCCTGAAGAAGTCGCAGGGACCGAGCAATAAATCTCCAGGAAGAGATACCGAGAAGCAGTCGAAGTCTCGAGAAATAATGCAACCAGGGATGAAGAGGAGATAGTACTCATCTCCCACCTGGAAAGTATTTTTAAATCACCTTGGACAGAAGGAGGGGAGACTGTCTCTTTGCTCTTTTAATCATCTAAACTGAAAGTAAGGGGGGAGCCAAAAAGTGTGAACCCAAAGGTCCTATTTCTCTCTCCAGGGAAAAAAGAGCGCGAAGGGACTTGGGTGGGACCGCTGTCGCCCAGGGCTGTGTCGTAACCCGGCTGTAACTGTCACCGAGGGCTGGGATGGCAAATATTGCATCACCCCTCTGCAAGGTGTTTCCTGGGCTTTGCAGACCGGGCGGTTCGGGGGAGGTGCAATCTCTACTCTTGTGGAGGGCAGATAAAGCCCTGCGCTAGGCCACTATCTTGGAACACTGAGGCTGTAGATAACACCATTTCACACCCGGCTGCCCAGTCCGGCTTTCCCAATTTGTAGGGCTTTATTGCTAAAGTCTTTTGTGTTTGTTTTATCAGACACATTTTATCAACCTTCTCCAAACACCCTTAGTCAAAGTCAGCCTTTGAACTTCTTTTGCATATACATCTAAGGAGGCCAATGATTCAGGAGCCCCAAAAGCTTATCTTAGAATCCTGTCTTCATGCTCTAATAGATCTTCTTGGGGTTCGTGTGTGTTTGTGTGTGCGCCCACCAGGTGCCAGCATGCTGGGGACAGGAGGGAGAATCTTGATCTTTATCTCTAGGGTTATGCAACAGATTACCTGCAGCAAATAGCCCATGCCTTTGTTTCTGGACCAAACAAACCTGAATCCTGCCTGGGGCAGTGCAAAAAAGAACAGGAAGGGTGAACTTGTCTGGGGCGGCCTGAAAGGCCTGGGTGAACCACACACAGGTCAGGATGCATAGTACTCATGCTGGCACTTAATTAAAATATTGCCCAATGCCTGCATGACCGGTGAGGAAGGCACAGAAAGAGTTAGTTAGGGCTTACTGGGGTGGGTCGGCGGGTCAGGGGTAGAGGGGCATCCTGACTTTCATTTATGAAGCTGCTCCTTGCTGTGGTGCAGGGGATAAGAAAAACATTTATGTCCATAAATGTTTGCTGGGCAGAAGTTGGTGAAAATCAGCCTGCAAAAGACAGTGTGGGATCACGTGGGATCATGAAGGTAACAGTGACAGCAGCAGCAGCCAGAGGCTGTTAGACAAGGCACCAGCAGCTGCCTTGCAGATGCACTCGGGGAAGGGGCTCTGATTCCTGATTAGCCACATGAGGCACAGAGATGTGTCCTCTGCCAAGGATATGTTCCTGACAGTCACACTTGCTGCCGTGCTCCCAACACAGAGTGACCTGCAGTCAGTGGGCATCAGAGTCTGTAGCAGGGAGGAAGGTAGCAGCTGCTCCAGCCAGTCCCACCGCAGCCCAGGACCAATGGCGACTGCACTGTGTCCCTCCTCCACCCAAGCTCTGGGAGAGCTTTCCAGGAGACTCAGAATTCTAGGCCTGGAAGAGCCCCCCAGCCTATATGTCAGTGCACATATGCCCTTCAGTTTGCTCTGTCCCTTGGCTGTGCCCTGCTCTTCCTGCCTCAGGACCTTTTCATGTTCTTTCCCTCTGCCTGGGCTACTCAAATGTCACCTATTAAAGCAGCAGCAATGGTCACCCCCCGCCCACCCTTACAGCATCTCCTATCTGTTTCATCGCTGCATTTGTCTTGTGTAATTTATTTATGTATTGTCTGCCTCCACCCTCCATGTGGCAGAGGGACTTGATCCAGCTCACTGCTGGAGAACACCTTGCATCAAGGAAGGCACTTGGAACTGTGTAATTTCTCAAAAAAAAAAAAAAATACTTGTAGGAATGAATGAGGGTTGAACTGTCGTCATACTCCAGCCAGATCTCAGAGCCAGAGTTGATGGCTTCTAACTGCCGAGCGGCAAAAGAAAATAGCCCTCTGCAGCTCTCTTTTTAAATCTTAGGTCCTAGTAAGTCTAGTGGCCTGGCCTACTTCCTCTCTGTGACTTTTGGTGCCTGAGGCTTTCGGTTAACACTGTCAGCCACCCAAAAAACCGCCTAGAAGAATCTGAGTGTAGGACAGTGATAACCACAGCTGGCCAGCGGTAGGAGACTTCTTCTAACATGGAACTACACATCCTCTGTTTATGCAAATCTATGGTTTTTCTCCATCCAGGTGGTAAACCTTTCTGGTCAAACCAAAACCAAAGAAACACAGCCAAGAAGACTCATCTGCATAGAGCCTAGCGCTGGTGTCCCAACCTGCTCCTTCGTTTCACAACTGCAGACTCTCACTGCTTCCCCTGTTTTGAGGTGCAAGATCTCTCAAGGCAGGAAGGGGCTGTTGCTACATTTCGGGGATCCTCATGTGATGCAGGAGGTTAGTCTTAGAATTGTTTCCAGATACAGGAGACAGAAAGCACAAGTGTGACTGGATATAAGCTAAATACAGGGAGTCGATACCAAACAGCCCCTGGAGAAGCTCTGTCCTCCCACCCGGGGGCTTCGTCTCTGGCCACCTCTAGAACTGATGGGGGGAAGGGAGTGTGGGTCCTGCTTGAGCTTATCTCTGGCATAGAAGGAGCCTGCCGGGCCCTGATGCAGGGCTGTCCATCGGCAGATGGAGCTGTGCGTGTGGCAGTGGATTTCTCTGTCTGAGGCATCGGTGCTTGTGTTGGAAAGCCCAGGATGGCAGCCTCGGACCTGGGTCACTGTTCAGCAGTATCAGCAAACCCCCTTCTGCCAGGCACTATGTCCCTTCAACCTCATCACTTTCTCTCTCTTTTTGCACTCCTCTAACTTCACACTAATTTCAAGTAGCATTCCGGGCAAAATGCACATTTTACACCATGCTGTGACACGGGCTTTGGTTGGGATGTGGGAGGGGGGCCTTACATGGCTTTCTTTAATAATTCACACAGCAGCCTTGTAGGGATACTCTTAACTGCTCCTTAAAAGTAATTAATTGATTTTCTGACATATCAGTTAACAATGTATTACCCTGACACGAAGCTGTGTTTGGGTTCTTGATTGGAGCTGAGGACCGTATGGATTCAGTTCAGCCTGGAGTTTAGTTTCAGAGAAGCTAAAAATACGCCTCTATAAAAGGAAAGGCTTTTTACATGGCGTGTTGTCTAAAAATCTAAACCATATGTCCTTTCCGGGCCTGTCAATGGGGTAAAATATAGGTTTGAGTGTGTAGCTGTGCAGGCCCCGAGCATTCGGCAGGCATGAAATAACCTGCTGTTACTCAGCACGCTCGCTCGAGGCTGGAGTCGCCCAGGCTCCGCGAGGGAGTTCTCGCTCGGCCCGAGTGTGACTCCAGCAGATCGTGGCGTTGAGGGCGCTTGGGGGCCGGCAGACACGCCGGTACTGAGAGTGGTCGTCTCCCGGCAGGCGGCTGTTTTGTAGCTGAGTTTGCAAGATCCATTCATGGCTGTTCGTGGTGGGAGAATTACACACAGGGAGGGTTCCCGTCAACATCGCTGACTTTATTAATGGGGACATTAAGCTACAGGCTAGTTAAGTGGCTTGCCCTGGGTCATGCAGTGAGTCAGTGAAGTGCTGGGAACAAGGACTTCCTGACATCTTGGCCTCTGTGGGGATTCTCGTGACAAACGTCGGGGTTGGGGATGGCACAGTGGGAAATGCACCCGGCCTGCCAGGAACACCTGCCGTGCCCGCTCTGTGGGACGCCTTAACATGGTAGGGGGCAGTGTTTCCTCCTGCTGCATGGCCTGGGGAGGTGTCTTCCCAGGCTCTCATCCCCTCCCTTGGTGAGTTGATGAGTGTGGGGACAGGAGGACATGGCTGTAGGAAGTGGGCTCCCTCTGCCCTGTCTCCCCTGGGGGCCAGTGTCTGCAGGGGGCTTGCACTCTGGTCTATGTCTCTCTGTGCTAAGTTGCACAGGCCCAGAAGACCTGAGACAGACGCGTGCTAGTGGGTCTACGAAATGATCTTGGCGTTGGCTTTGGGTCACAGATCTAAGCCCCATCCTGCATTCTGGCTCTGAGCAGCAAGGAAGTTGGCCTCTGACCCGCTTTCTGTCTGTCTCTTAATCGATCAGAACTCAGGAAGGCCGCCGGGGATAGGACAAGCTTCAGTCTCCAGCATCCACACGGAGATCTGACCGTGAAGTCCGCACCCGTGGTGCTCGAGCAAGCCCGCGTAAACTTGATATCCAGAGAGCCGAGCCTGGTGTGCCGGCTGTGTTGCTTCCCTAGGGCTGGTCAATGAATCTGTTTCCTGAATTTTAGAATGGGGGCAGTTCCTCTTTCATGACTCTGTTATGAGCACTGGATGAGATATCCCCTAAGACAATCCTAGACGATGTTTATTTAGCCTGGCTGCTGCCCAATCAATGGAACTTGCACTATTTTCTACTGCAAAGTAACAGAAGGAAATACGTGCAAAAGTATTTAGACACCACGACCATGTCCATATCATCCTATTTTACTTCCTACTAATTTGACAACATCTTGAGTTCCGGCTGAGACACGGGAGGGGGAAAACGTAATGGGAGAATGCAGACCCCGTGCAGAGAACAGTGCCCTTGCTGTGCAGATACCATCGACTTACACTGCTGTGGGTGTTTTGGAGGGGCAGAACCCCCTTCAGGTGTGGGGAGGGGAGCCAGCGCAAAGTGGGGAGGGAGCACAATGGGCTGTGTGGACTTGGTGGTGGGTGCCATGTGGGACTGAACCTACGGGAGGAAGAGACCCGGGATACAGCTCAGTGGCCCTGGACTGGATGTCTCTTTGGCGATGTTTGATGACTGCCCCTCCGTCCTGGCTTAGCTCGGGCCAAGTGTGCGCCAAGGCTCACCTTCCTAGGATGCGCTTGATTGCACAGAGCAGTAAGGGTGAGCCACAAAGGAGAAATGCAGTGCAATCCTGCAAAGGAGCATTGCATGTAAAGGCCGAGTGTCTTACGCTGTCTCATTTATATTCACATGCCTCTGTTTTGATTACGTCTATGACCATGTCTGTTGTTTCTTGGCAAAGTGGATGGTGCTGCGAGACGAGAGGAAGAAGGGCAGGAGAGCAGTATCATTTGGGTGACTCACTTCAGATCATCTTCCAGTTTTAACACTGGCAGATTCCACTTTTCTAGGTCAGTGTAATTTTGCCGACACGGAGGACAGATGTTAACGTTATAAAAATAGGAAAAAAGTGTCCCCGGGGTCTGACTTGTTGCCTGTCACCAGCCTTGTCACCTGGTTCATCGTTGGAAATAAAGAGCATTTACCCAGAGGTGTAGCTTGTCTTCGCCACTCTTTAAAGGCATGGCACCCAGGGGCCCGAGGCAGATCCAATAATGTATAATCTGAGAGTTATTTAGGTTCAGAATAGGAGTTTTTTTTTTTTTTTTTTTTTTTTGGTGGGACGGTGGGGAACGAGAAATGCACTACTTATGGCGGCTCTAGGGAGGGAGGAGGGAGGTAAGATTTTTTGTGAAGTCACTGATTGATTTTCTAACACAGCAAGTGAAGCGCAATTCAAGGGACCCCTTGTTGTTGTGTGGCGGACACAAACCACCCCCCCAACCCCAGTCAGTGCCGAGCCGCCCTTCAGCTACCAGGATGTGTCTGGCCTGGGGAAGGCGGCGCTTTCTGCTGCCTTCTAGTGAATGCAGCGTGCCAGGTCCCTGGAGCAATAAGCTCAAACGAAATTCCATATTCAACACCTGTGTGCAAAGACCGACCCTGCGCTATCTCGGGGAACACGATGTGACGAAACTGTGATACCTGACCCCTCACAAGGGTCCAGTCCCGAGGGGGCAGCAGGTTGAACACTGAATACTGACAGCTGGATGCGGGACACTGCCAAAGGGATGGCGGCATGGCCAGTGCACTGGAGCCAGGGAAGGAGGGAGATGGCGTCCCCTGGAAGGGCCTGAGGAGTCATGAGGAGTGTAGTCACGGGCAGTGTAGGATTTGCGGAGAGAATGTAGGGTCGCTCCCCTGCTGTGGGCCGAGGAGGGAGGGCAGCACAGGGCAACGGGCGGCGGGCGGGGCACAGCTGCAGCGCACACTGGCACGGGGAACAGGAGGCCCGGGGGCGGGGAGCCCAGCCTCAGCGAGGGGCAGTGTGGATCCAGGCCTCAGGGAGAGGCGGCGTGGGCGGAGGCTGCTCCGTGTGGCCCGTCGGACCTTGCCGGCCCCGCGTGTATCTGACTTAGTGCTCGGGACAACCCAGGAGAAGCCATCAAGGCCGTTCTCGTTTCACGAGAGCAACAGGGCTGTAGGGCTCAGGGCAACCCAAGGCTGCCTGGACTGTCAGGACCTAGTCCCTGGCCGCTGACAGCCAAGCCCCTGCTCAGAACCCCCCAGATTCCTGTATGATCGACCTCCTATATCGACGCCCACCACCTCCAGTGTGGACCTGAGAACTCCGACCCCAGTTCCAGCAGTGTCCTCACTGGCCGGCGTGCTAGCATTGAGCTGGTGTGATAAGATGCTGAAAGCGCGTGTTTGGCCCTCTCCTGGGGACAGCATCAGGTCCCAGAGGGAAGGGCTCAGTCCCACGAGGCTGAGAGCCCCACCCCCACTTCAGAGCCCACCTCAAGGCCAGCGTGTCACCTGTGCTTTTGACCCTCCCATGAGAGATGGGCGGTGTCAATGCCCCCCCCCCCTCAGGTGTGATTAATTCCCTAGAATGGCTCACAGACCTGGGAGAAACCCTTCACCCACTAGACCACTGGTTTATCAAATGCAGAGAGTGCAGAGAGAGCCAGATGGAAGCGGGGCCACAGCTAGGCGGGGGAGAAGAAGACACCGGGTTTCTACACATCCGCCATCTCCCAGCACCGCTCCTTGTTCACCAGCCCAGCAGCTCCCCTCCCCTTCCCTGTGGTTCTGAAGGAAGCTACTGCACGGGCAGACTGCGCACATCTCCGGCCACTGGTGACTGGACCGCCTCAGGGTCTGGGGTGGGACTGAGAGTCTGTTCTCCAGTCACACCATTGTTGATGCTCCTGGCAGCCACCCTTGCGCCTTCAGTTGCTTCCAAAAGTCACCTCATTAATATGACAAGAATCACCCATATTGTCCTCATCACAAGACGTTCCAATGATTTTTAGGAGCTCTGCGTCAGGACTGGGATACAGCCCAAATGTGTGTATTTCTTGCTATAAATCAGAACATCAAAGGGACATCTTTCCCGGGATAGGTGGGCGTGGTAGACCCAGGCACAGCCACGCTTCACCGAGAGCCACGGGGATCAGTGAAAAGGAGATGTGAGTGGGTGTCATCCTGGGGAGAGGGGCTGGGGCTGCTAAGGAAAGGAAGACACAGCGACAGAGCAGAGGAAAGACGCACTGGGCATGAGGGTGGGGTGGGGCACAGGTGGAGATGTCCAGGTGACTGGGAGCCTGGACAAACCCACATCACAAATCCTCAAGTGGCTTGAGTTTAATGAAAAGAATAAGAATTCTGCATCAGCGTGTCGCATCTGGCTCTGGACGCGTGAGAATCTGATCCTTAGGTAGGAAAAGATGTTGGACAGAGTTGTTATAGTAAATCTAATCAAGGACGCCTCTTTTGGGTTGGAAGTTTCATGAAATGATCGTGTCCCTTGTTCCTTGGCAGAAGTATCTCCAAGAAGACAGATGGAAAGCGGGGCGGGCACAGAAAAAGGGAGAGAACGCCTGGAATGTTCCGCCCTCTTGTAAGGGATGAAACAAATGTGGAGCTTGGCGGCTCCGATGGACAAGCCAATGTTCATCTCTCGAACTTGGAGTCAATTTGTAGGATGGCTCAGCTGGACTCCCTGATGCACAACCAGAGGCATAAGAGATGGTTATACAGTCCTTGGCTTTTACCCAAGCTATGATGCTATATAGAGGTCAGGTTGATCTAAGAAATCACTGTGCAATAATCAGAAATTTTCCCATGAGGGTGCTGATGAGATGAGAAATACAGCGAGATGACGACACCGCTCACCTTGAAAACCTCCTGGGGAGACTTCTCCGCACGGGTTTATGACAACTGTCCTCTAGCCTATGGATTAAAGAAAATCTGCCGATGACCCGCATTGCGGGGGGCATCTTCCCTCATGAGGTGGGTCTCCCCAGGGGCGAGGGGCATGCATCGGAATCAACATTTATCAAATTATTTAAAAAAAAAAACTTACTTATTTTATATTTGTCTTTTTTATGGATGTCCTGATTTTATCCTCTGTTGGGAAGAAATATCTGGTTTGATACTCGTAAGAGCTGTATTGTAAATCTTACAGAAATTTTGACAAATTGCATGAGATAAGAAATATGGAATTTATGCATGAAAGAATAGTGTATTTTGAGATATGCTATAATGCTCCAGTGTATGTCGGGACAGTGGCAATATGTTAATTTATTATAATTTAATATATCAATTCCTTTCATGTCAGTGCTATCACGGTAGGTATTATTATCAACATCCATATTTCACACAGGAGGCCCCTGAGGCACAGAGCTGTTGATTAACTTGCCTAATCACACAGCTAGCAGAGTGGGGATCCGAACTTTGACACTTTGACTCCAGAGGGCAAACTCTTAACCATTCACCATTCACCTAACTTCTCCACTCTTGCTACAAAACTCAATCCTGAGCATGGACTTGCAAGTAGCTTTTGAAAAGTCATGACCATGGGAGAAGGAACTTCCAAGGGACGTCTGAGTGGTCGGGGGGAATCCAGACAACTAGACTCACTTAGGACAGCATGTGACACCCACACCCTTTGCCGGAGGGGCTTGCGGGCTTTTTTTGGACTCCTACACTAAAAAGGTTCTCAGCTGAAGCCCGCACCTGCACCTTGAGGGTGCCTGGAGAGGCCCCCTTTTTCAGTGGCTTGCTCTCTGCCACACATCTGGAGCACACCCCACGTAGGCTGGCTCTTCCAGGGGAAAAAAATGATTTACCAAATTAGCATGGAGATAAAAATACTTCCTTTTTTCAATGGGGTGGTCTTCTTATAGAACTGAAACAAAATTAGATCCAGGAAGTGGCAGGTATTTTGGAAACTGATGCTTGATAATTGAATATTATTAGATTCAGGGTTTTTCTTTTTTTGCCCAAATAAGCTTTGTAGAATTTTAGGAAAGACTATTTCAGATGAGTCTTTTTAGCCGTGAATCAAAGCGTAAAGAGAACATGTGCATTGGGTATTTAGGTTGTATTTTTGAAACACACTTGAGGAATGGATGGAAGGACTCATTCATGGCCACATCCTGTGAGCCGGGTTCCTGCTGGGTGAGGTTTTTAGGGACTTGGACAAGAGCAGTGAACCAAATAGCAAAACCCTCTTCCTTTGGGGAGATGACCTTCTAGGTTCAGATGGAGAAATCGGCATGAATTCAAGCTCCATGTTGGACATGTGTTGCCCAAAATGAGGACTGTCAAAGATAAAAAGCCTCTTCTTGAGAACTTTGCCTTCATACTACTGATATTTTACCAATTTAGGGGATTCCCAGCTATTTTCTTCCAAGGATATAGTGAACATCTTAGCACATTTTAGGGCCTCATCCCACCCCCCTTTATAAATCTTCTGCTACTTCTCATGTTTCTTATTACACAACCGAAGCCTCCCTAGGAACCCAGATTCCCACCTCCCAGAGCAAATGGCGACCAAGTCATCATTTGTCCCACTTTCCTGCCAAAGAGATGAAACAGGAATGAAAGTACTTGAGGCTCCTGACACACCTTCTAGGGCACAACTTCCAACCAGAAACACACCAAGAAATTTATCAATTTAGGCTAAATTCAATGGTCAGCAAAAAAAGCAATGTGAGCATTTGCTTCTTTGTTCGCTGGACTCCATTACATTTCTGGGAACACTGGAAAACTGTTGGGGTGGATCCTGAGGAAGGTCTTCCCTCTTTGCACTGAGAAAGCACAATCGATCCAGTTTCTCGTTAAAACCCAGAGTTGAAAACCCAGGTTCTGCTCTTGTTCCTAATCCCCTTTGATGCACGTGTCCACGGCAAGACAGACACTCCTAAACAAACTTCTGCATAAATATCTGGAGCTACTTAGGCATTGCTTTCTTTGGACTTTTTTCCATTTTTGCACGGTGGTAAAGCACACACATCATAAAATTCATCCTTTGAGCCATTTCAAGTGTTTCGTTCTGTGGGATTAAATCCATTTTCACTGTTGTACAACCCCGTCCACCCTCCATCTCCAGAAAATTTTCGTCTTTCCCAGTGGAAACTGTACTCATGAAATCCCCCACCCTGGTCCTCCTTCCTCGCAGCCTCTGACAACCACCAAGCAACATTCTGTCCTGTGGACCTGGTGACTGGAACCTGGTCAGTCGAGTCATCTTGGGACCGACTCACTGCACTAAACAGTGTCTGCCAGGTTCATCACGCCATGGCGCGTGTCAGTTTCTGTCCTCTACAGGGCTGGAGAACACCCCATCCTCCATGCCCAACCTGCCTCGTGTTGCCCATTTATCTGCCGGGGGCTTGGGCTGCTTTCCGCCTTCTGGCTGCTGTGACTAATGCTGCTTTGAACTTGACGACATGACTCTAAACATCCTTACTCACTCTCCTGACATAAACACATTTTTCAAAATGTGACAGACGCCACTGTAAACAAACCCTGTGGAAAAGCTGTGGCAGAAGATTCTCTTAATTTTTCCTGAATACTTTGTACCCTTTCAAGAGATTCATGCATGTGTTCAACAGACAATGCCTGCTGTGTAGCCAGCGTGACGCTAGGTCTTGGGGAGTGCAGTGTCTTGGGAGCAGTTTCTGCTGCTAAACGGGGTCTCTCAGTGAGTGTCCCAGGCTGGTGGAGCAGGCGCCAGAAGCCTGGGCTGGAGGACAGGGGAGAGAGCGGCTGTGCTGCATGGCCAGGGACGATGTCGAGGTGATAGAACTGAAGCCGGAGCCCATCAGCGGCGCTGTCCCTGGACTAGGTGGACTAGGTCCTTAGCTAGGCACTTATTCTGTGCAGTTCTCTCAACTGTGTTCCTCCGATGCAGGCTTGGTGACAGAAAGCAATTTGCCCAAAGGCACACCCTAGCAAGAAGCATCTCCAGCTATGGATCTTAACGACTCTGTTACACTGGCGTTTTGAACAGGAACTGAGCTGGCAAGGTCAGGGAAAGGAGGGCTAAAGGGCATTCCAAGAAGAAACTGTGCCCTGGGCACATGGGCTGATGGGAGGAGATGGAGGAGCCTGGACAATCACAACGGTGTCCTGCCCAGGCAGTCTATGAGGTCTCGCTGCACTTGGGACTGGGGAGCAGGCCCTTGCTTCCCCATCTGTCCTTTGAGTATATGGCGCCAGGGGCATCCAGAGAGACCAAATACTAGCAAATCACTGGGTAGTTGCTGCCCAGTTTGGGAGCCTGCTGTCTGGGAGCTGCCAGTGTAAACCAAGGGAAGACATCAAAATCATTTTCACAGAATGAACGTGGATGCACCACGGATCGAATGCTTGTTCCCAGTCGGGCGCCATCCTAGGTGATCCCCACGTGCTGACAATCTGTCTGCGCAACGTGTCCTAGACGCGGGCTCGGCGAAGGCTGTTTTACCAGTAAGAGCGCGAGTCCAGGCAGGACAAGCAATCTGCTTACGGTGCTGGCCAGGAGCTTCAGGGTCACCGTGTGAAGCAGGTGGAGACGCAGCAGGTCACAGCGACCGCTGCTGATATCCTCTCGGGGTCAGCCCTGCAGCTCCACCTCCTTGCGGTGCTGGGAGGCCCTGGAGTCGCCCTCCACGGCTGCTGCCCGCTGGCTGTTGGGACAGGTGTCTGGATGGCTCAGTGATCCCAGGAAGAAAAGGAAAGACTCTTGAGCACCCAGGGGTGCTGATTCCCTTTCATCTTGGGTAACAGGAAAGAGGAACGCTGCTCTTTAGACTGTGCTCTGGGGGCGCTGCGGAGAGGCCTGCTCGCTTGGCGGTTTCCATTTCTTTCCGGTTCACAACTGGGCTTGTGAAGAAATTAGTGCTGGGGAGCTGGGTCCGCACTCACCCTGGGTGTCAGTTACCTACATTTTTAAGTCATGGCGTCATGGAAACTTGTGGCACATTTCCAGAGAGTCAGAACTTGATTTCCATAAAATTCTAATTAGAGTTGTTACTAAAAAAATATCAAAACCAAAACCCAACTCCTACAAGTCGTCGTTAACTTTATATAAAGCCTCGCTGTCCCAGGGGGATTCGCAGCGCTCCTGGGCGAGACCGGCCCACCTACCCCGTACCCGCGCCTCTTCGTGTCCCCATTTCTGTGAGCGGCAATTCTGCCACCTGTCACTCAGGGAGACATCTTGGTTATTTCTTTCGCAACAATGCAACCCTGTTGCAGAGGTAAAAAAAACCCTTTCTCGTGGCTCGTCTCGTCCATCCCTCTGACCGCCCACGTCGCTGGGCCTGCTCTGCTGTCCCTGCAGTTTATTCGGGCTGTTCTCTGCCCTGCGGCCCCTTCCTTCCATCTTCCGTGCTACTCAGCCATGTCGCTCTCATTCACTTCAGAGCATTTCTCTCACTTAAGAGGCCCCGTCACCTGGAGGCTCTGCCCGCTGGGGCCTCTGTCCCAACACGTCGGGTCATTTCACAAGCAGGAGAGGGGCCTTCACTCACACGACGACCCCCATGCTGGGTCTTGTCGCTGTGATAATTCGCTTTTTTTCACGATAGCTCAGTCGTCAGCCCATCTGCAGACCTTGGTCCTTGGCCAGGCTCCCGTGAGGCGCATCTCCTCAATTCTTTTCCACAAACAATTCAGCGCCTCTGAATTCCAGCCTTCAGGGGCCCCTGCTCAGCGAGGCTCTGGGCCATGTGCTGTGGATGCTGGTGGAGTGGGCACAGTTCCTACCCTAAGGCGAACAGCCTGTCTCCAAGGCACAGTGGTGGCACAGGTGGGTGGTGCCTCATTCTCTGGAGGGGTCTGGAGGGGTCTGGAGTTAGGATGTCAAGGTTGGGCTTGACGTCATAGATGAATAAAAACTGATGAGTAGCTGTGATGGAGGCAGCAACTGAAGAGGAGATACTCCTGCTGGAATAAGTGACGCGTGCACAGGAATGGTGGGGCCAGAGAGAAAGGGGTCCGGGTGGGGGGCTCCTGATTGGGTTAGCACCTCCTGGGACATGGGATGAAAGAGGACAGCAGGAGCCAGACAGAGAATTAAGAGCTTATCTTTTGTTCCTTTTCCTGGAATGTCCAGTTCTTTCTCTTCTACTTCCCTACCAAGATCCATTCAAGTGCATCAAAACCCAAACTATCTCATCCTTCTAGAATAATTCTGTGAATTGCCATAACATTGGTAGTTTGAGTTATACAGTTGGAAACTTAGGAATTTAGATCTTTCATCATTCCCTTATTGGATCATGTGGGTTTATTTTTTGCTTCCTCTATGTTTTGGGTTGCTTCCTCCAAAGATATGTCGAGAAGTCCTCCCTTTCAGCGTCTGTGACTATGACCTGCTTTGGAAGTAGGGTTAGTAGAGTTAGAGTGAACTTAAGGTGAGGCCATTGGTAGAGGCTCTAATCCCATAGGACAATATCCTTATAAGAGGAGGACAGTGTCCCGGGGAGACACAGGCACACAGAATGCTACAGCATTCCCGAGGCTGAGACTGCAGTGATGCAGCCACAAGCCAGGAGATGCCAAGGAGCCCCAGCTACCATCAGTTGGAAGAGACAAAGCAGGACTCTCTTCTACATGTTTCAAAGGGAGCTTGGCCATGCGGACACCTTGATATTGAGGACTGTGAGACAACACATTTCTGTAATTCTGCACCCCATGGTTTGTGGTACTGTGTTGTCCCAGGAGAGGGATACAAACAAGTATATTCTGAGTTCCTTAGAAGCAGAAAATAGATGGAATATTTCAGTGTTATTATAGCCAGGTAAGCAAGGTATTCAAGTAACAGGGATTGATTATGTAATAGCTGCATGAATGGGTTGGGGATTTATCATCAGGAGGGTCTAGAGTTATCTGTGATCCCAAATGCCAGCTGTCGTGGCGTTTCCTTGTGCATCTGATTTGGCCACAGAAAAGCTGAGCTGTGATTTAACCTATTCTCCTCCAAAAGCAAAAATCAGGGTGGACACGCACATAACTGTAACAAGTTGTGTTAACAACTTAAGTGATAATCTTTATGGCTTGAGACTTTGAGAAATGTAGATCAACTTGTTGCTTAATTGTGTTTTCTAGTTGTAAAAAAACACGTGTGCTCTTCATAATAAAAGGTATTTTTTTAAAAAAGGCAGATGTTCGTGTGCCCGGTATGGAAGAACAACACACATATATTATTTTGATTGATGAAATCTGTCAGCTTCTTGATCCCTAGCAAACAAAAACTGGTTTTTGCTAAAGCTCTTTGGAGCTTCTCGGAAAGCAGAGCAGCTACTTTCCTAAGCACAAGAAGAATCAGGTCGCTGTTGATCACTCTTCACATGGAGCATTTGGCTTTGGCTATGGGGCCGACCATATACAGACGTTGCCTGCAGACCTCAGCACCTTACATGGAGAATCGAAGCAACTCAAGAGAAAAACAGAGGGAGAGCAAGAGGCAGATACGTCTGAAGAGGGCAGCCTGAGCGCTGAGTTGTTTCTCTCCCTGTATCTTTTTCCCCAGATGCCGAGGCTTTCCCTCGGGGGAGGAAGCTCGACGGGTGCTGCTAGAATGTCACTGGGGGCCGAGAGCCCTGTCGTGTGCACAACACACTACTCAGCCATGAGTGGGAAAAAACTGAGCACTCACGCATCTCCCAAAGCTTAGAGGAGCAAGGAGGAAATTAATGAAATGATCAAAGAACCAGTTTGTATGAGTCGGACCCAGGAGAAGACCATGGGCCTGTGAGGCACCGCGGAAGAACTGAAATGACGACAGCCTGGTGTCAGCTTTCTTTCCCTTGCTTCTTCCCACAACGCAGACTCAAGGGCACCCCGTTCCTGGTGTGGTTTCGCTGAGCACACAGTCGAAGGGAAATCACACTCATTTTCTAATCAGTTTCTCGTGGGGGGCCTCTTACCAGAAGGCAGCTGTTTTGGGACGTGTCGGCCTGTGTCAAAGGTGGTCTCTTCCCTGGCCTTGGGGGACGGGGCAGCTCACACCTCCTGAGGTTTTTCCTCTGACTGTGCGTGACCACGAAGTCGTGTCTATTTGTCCTTTCTTGCCTTTGCCATTTATTTTCGATGCTGATGGTAGTTCGTGAGAGCACCACACGGAAGCTCAACACTGGGCATTTTAGAGCGTGGTGCGGGCACGCGTGGGCTAGATTAAGCATAGCGCCTCCACAGAGCAGGTCAGGGAAGGAGGTTTTCTGAAAAAAGTTTGCTTTGGGGCCACACTGTGGGTTACATTGATGAGGCTCAAGGGTTTTCACGCATCCACAATTAACGGACCGGCGCCCCAGCTCGCTCAGCCCATGTCTCTTCCAGACCAGTGATTCTCAAATTAAATTTGAGTTTTTTAATGTCATGATGCCCATGACATGCTCCTTCCCAAACACAATGAAGTCAGACTCCCTGCGGAGGGATTGGTCTTTCTAAAAAACCCCCAGTTGATTTCATTGAATAGCCAATTTTGAGACCCCTTGACGACTCCAGAGCCACACTGTCTATAAGAAGCTCCTGGTTGCAGGTGGTAACTTAAATCTAAACATCATTGCCAGTGCCGCCCTGGTGGTTCAGGGGTGAAAGTCTCAGTGCTATCGAGCTATGGCCAGACACTACTGCATGAGTTCGATCCCTGGCCAGGGAGGTGACCTGCATGGCGCAGCAGACCTCTCCTGTCTCTCCCACTGCTCCCCTCAGCAGTGTATTTCAGTAGATCCACCTGTTCTGCTCCCCACTCCGTCTTTGATGAATCCTCTCTCCCCCGCCCCACGCACCTCTGGCCTACACCCCAGTTCTTCTACACAAAAATAATAAAGTTTTTTAAAAAAAATATCATTGACATAAAGTTCCACCATTGCAACAGTCAAATTTGAAGTTCTTAACAGCTATCCATGATGCATGGCCAACGTGTGAACAGGGTGCTGTCATAGAACATTCCAGCACTGAGGAAATAGCTATGGAACAGGATGGCTCTGGAGACTAGAGCTCCAGATTTCACCTGGATGAATACCCAATGGCCACGCTGGCAGAAAGAATGTTGAATAAAATAGTTGTGAGCACTGTTCTAAATCCTCTATCTTCACATTCACAGCTGAAAGGATCAAGTTGCAACTAGAAGGCTAACCAAGCTCATTTAATTTTTTTTGAGGGAAGCTACATTTATTGGGAGAAAAAACTTCTGAGTCCAGGCCAAAGCTGTGGTGTGCTCTTTTGAGTCCATGGCTGTGGCTGGACCACGGTGGTTGTCAACCCCTATGGAAGGGACGGGCCTCGCAGAATGGGGCCATGACTGTGGGGCCCCCCAGCCTTGAAAGTTCACTAGTCTAGACCTCCTTGGGATTTCACCTTTTGGACACGCCCTCCTCAAGACTCAATTTGTGGCCCCGAATCCTGGAATTTGTGAGGAAGCATTAGGCATGTCCTCTTTATCCCAAATTTGTGCCCCAGCCTGCAGCAACTTGTCACCAAAACCAGAAAAGGAAAGAAGCATATTTCCCTTCAAATTTAATAATGCAAATTATTCTTACTTGGAAAAATCAGATCTGTAAGTTAAGGCTCTCAACAAGTTGCCTGACTTCCTCGTCATTGTGTTATTTAGGGGTTTGGTTTTAAAATGCTCCTGTGGTGACTTTCCAGGATGACTCATCTTCAGCAAGACACAAAGAAGAAGCCAGTGGTTTTCTTGCAAAAAACAGAGCTTTGATTACTTGACTTCATTGAACTCATAGGAATAAATTTATTCCCAGAGATTTTTTTGGGGGGGGGCAAGAGGAGGGACAATAGAGAACGCACATATGTGGGGAGAATGCTCACCTCTCTAAGGTTCTCCAAGGCAGACTCCCACTGTCTGACCTGGATGGTGCATCCTGTTCAGTTTCCTGTTTACCAAGGTGCCCACACCCACCCTCAGTGGGTATACATTTTGGTGAAACATCATGAGCACCAATGGAGAGACAGATGCTAGTTTTGATAAAATAGCAAACATGAATATTAAAAATAGCTATATCATGGGATCCAGCAATTCCACTCCTTGGTATTTACTCAAAAAATGCAACAACACTAATTGGAAGGGATATGTGCATTTCCATGTTCACTGAAGCACTATTACATAAACCAATTATGGAAACACTCTCAATGTGCAATGACAGAGGAGTGGATGGAGAAGACATCAGATATATACACGAGGGAACACGACTCAGTGTGAGAAAAAAGATGAACTCTTGCCTTTTGCAACAATGTGGATGAAACTGGAGAGGATGATGAAATAAGTGATATAAATCAGAAGGAGCAAGACAATACCAGATGATATCAGTTATATGTGGAACAGAGAGAGACCAAACAAAGAAACTGACAAAACTAAACTGAAACAAAGTCTAGAAATATGACTGCAGAATTGAGGCTACTGGGGTAGGGTGGGTGGGAGAGGTGGCAGGGCCTCAGTGGTCTAGAGGAAAGGAATAGGGTGCTTGGATGGTGGGGGTGTGGTCACATACATCTGTGGAAGGATGGAACTGTTCCTCTAAATATTACACTATATTGTCAACTAATGTTACCTCAATACTAAAAAATATAAAAATTTTAAGAGAAGAAAGAAATGCTATACATCACTCATCTGAGAAAAACAAGTGACGTGAATGCAAATACTGATTCTTCCAAAGGTGAAGCTAAGACACACTTTGAGGTGCCTCCGGAGGGCTCTGTTTAACCATCTTTAACAAGTGCTCTTTAGTTATCCCCTCGCCACACGCGCATGTACACACACACACGGAGACACACATACACAGACTCCTTGTAGGTGGGTTCTTTAGAGTCCACTCTGGACTGTACTACTGGGTTTTCTTTAAACTGTTGTCATGCTCATGCTGGAAAATTCTGACTTTCCAATTCTCTAAGTTCCATACATCCCATTTTAAGAATCACTGGGGAAGATCCAAAAGAACCATAAAACACAATTCTCTATTTTTTAGAATAAAGGATACCTCACGTACAGAGGTCGCTACTCAGTTCTGAGGTCCTACTCATTTCTCTCTCGATATTTAGAAAGAAAATGGCCATTTCTGTCCCTTAAATGTTTGCAGCTGGATCTCCCAGGCAGTCCGTGGTGCCTGTCTTAGTTGCTCATGAAGCAGCCTCAGAGGCAGAGCCGAGGGCTACTGGGAATTGGTAAGAGAAGCCCCATCTCTAATATACATTTGTGTTTGGGCTGGAGCTAGGTGAGTTTTGCTGTCCAGTACAAGGGTGACCTCCTTGATCTCTGAAGTTTTCTGTGTGGCTCTGGAGGCCCATGTCGTGAGTGTGTGAAAGGAATTACAAGGGGCCTGTGGGAGCTACCCTCACACACCTGTGCTGGGAGGTGACTCACTCTTTGAAAATCCTTCCAACAATATTATTATTTTTCTAAGTGTCTGGGAGATAGTATCTTTCTTTACCAGGGATTGTTTGCATCTGAAAACAGGTTCATCAACAAGTCTTTATTTTTTTAAGCAACTAACAATAACTATTGATTATTTTGAACCTAAGTTAGATTTAGGTCCTTTGTTTCTGCCAAGATGACTGGAAAAAGGTGGACCTCCATTAAGGTTTATCTAGAGACAATTCTGGCTGATTAGTTCTGCCTAAAGGAAGGGCTGGGACCATGTGGGGTGCCACAGGAAGGGGTGCTGTGATCAATTATTGATGTCCGCAATAGGCGGTGGGGATGGGGAAGAGGTTGTTGTGTACAGGCCAGATTTTTCCAATTTTTGAACTAGAGATTTAAGTATGAGTGGGGAGCCAATATAAAATGTGGGACAAACATGGTGTATTGTGATCTACGTTCAGAAAAGCTGCTGGGTTCAACCAGGGTTTAGAAAGACCATGCCCAAGACATAACTGTTTATCTTAGGAAATCAGTGGATGGAAATCTTGATGGTGGTTTTTAGATCTAATCACCCATTTCCTAACCTATAGGCCCCTCTGCCTTCTACACAGCTCTCAGTGGATGCATGCTGGCTCCATGCTACAAATAGCCCTGTAGGGAGCATCCAGCACTTCTGAATATCTGGTGACCAGGTCATATTACATCCAGAACTAGCTCTTGCCTGGGTGTCTGGCTTGTCTGGGCATGGGGCGCAGCACACTGCATGTACCAGTGTGATGGATGCAGTTCAAGCACCACCCCAGACCTTCTCAGTTCTGTGCTATAGGGTTCATCTTGCTTCTGGGCTGGGGGCGCTTGGCAATGGCCATTGCCATAATGCTCAGCCTCCTACTCGTGCAACCACAGACCAGAGAATTCCCATGGATGATGCCATCTAACAAGGCAGATCTGCCACACTTGTGCATCCCCCGGAGGGAACACGCAGGTGCTCTGCTTCCCTGGCGCCTGCCTGAAGATGCGGGCAATAGCCTGTAAGAAGGGCTAATACATTATTGGATGGATTTTTCATCAATGAAAGAGAGTGAATGGAGGATCCGGCAATAAGTTCCTCACCTTCATTCCAAGCTACAGCAGCTTCACTTAGCCTTTCTGAATGGCCTGGGCACCAGGAGCTCAAGTGGGTGTCTTGTAAGCTCAGGGCACATTAGTAATCCCTCTTACTCTTTCTCTTTCTGTGTCTTTTCTTTTACTTTCTCTTTCACTCTCCTGGAGATGGCCCACCCCTGGCCCCGCCTAAATAACATTTTAGCACATCAAGTTTTGACTCAGGTTCTCTTTTCTACGGAGGTGAGGTTTCTACTAGACTTTGAACTCTTGGAAGAAAGAGCCGTGTCAAATCAATTTTTCTGATGACGACACCTAGATATTTAATCCACAATGTGGGATGAAAATGTCTGTTTCCCCCGCCAAAGGGAGTTGAACCAAGGAACCAGAACCTTTCAGTTCAACTTGACTTTGACCTTCATGTCAAACCCAACCTGCCACCCAAATACTGGCCCAGCCTGATGTGTTTGCCAGATGTTGGAAAGCTTGGCTTCTGAGGTGCTCAAGAGCTGAGAAGACTCCAAGATGTGAACACATTGGCTGACTCATGCGTTGGTGATTTAAGGGCCCTGACAGCCATGCCAGAGAAATAGAAAGGGAGGGTGGAGCCCTGTCTCTGTGGCCACTGGCCCTGCAGGTCTCCCAGGGACAGAGGAGGGTGTGATGGACTCACAGGGTCAAATCTGTCATGGACTTCAGCTGTTCTGGAAGGAAGTAGGTAGTGTGGGTGTGAGTCTGGGAAGACGGATGAAGGCAGGGTGGGGGCCAGGCTGAAGAATAGGCAGGTGACCCAGGGTCCCCAGGTCTCCCATGTCAGAGACTTGCAGCTCCCCACCAGGAAACAGTCGGCTTTCCCCAATCTTTCCCCTTTTCTGACTTTCTTACTCATTTTTCTCTCTTCCTTACTGCCCTTCTTTTTCACACCTTTGATTCTTTCTTCATTCTAAATTTGATGGTTCCAAATATAATCTCTTTATACTTGATGGATTTGTAAACCAATGACAGTTTTTTAAAGAGTGAAATTAATGAAGGGAATTAGAGAGGAAACCAAAATACACTTCTATAATTAAAATAACATGTTGCTCATATACTGGCTGATCCTAGTGGATGTGATCTTGAGGGACACAAAAGGAACCAAGAAATTGATCCCACAGCTGTGGCCACCCCTTCTACCACCAAGATTTCCCTCTACTGAGCCCTGCTTGGCAATTTCTAAATAGAATAGAGCTGGTCTCAAACCCGGGTTTCCACCTGACTGGTACTCAAACATCACGCCACCCTGAGCCAAGCACTAGGTTTCTTAGTTTCTCTTTTTGTTCTACAGCTAAAATGGAAATTTAGAGAAAGTAAATGAGATAATCACTAAATATGACTTTGAACCTTTTCAATAGGGCTTAGTTTCAGGGATATTCACACTGGTAGTGACACGATGATACTAGTATTAACAAGAATCGACCAGCCCTTCAGTGAACCAGCTTGTGATTTTCTTCATTTTTTGGTGATTAGTTAAAGGCGAGTTCCTCAACCTTGGAATCATTGGCATTGGGTGGACAATACCTTCTTGTGGAAGGCCCTTGGGTGCTTCCTAAGTAACATCAATGTTATTTAGCTGGGGCATTGGGTGCTGGAGGAGCTGCGGCAGCACCCATGACCTTCATCTACTAGATGCCAGCCGTGCCCCCGCCCATGGGGTGATGGTCTGACATGTCTCCATGCAAATGTGCCCTGGGTAGGCATGATCACTCCCAGCTGAAACCCAATGGGTCACCACATGCCCAGTACAGTCATACCTTCCTCCCTCTATTAATGTCTGAATAAAACCTAGACAGAAAACCTGATAGGTAGCCCCAAAACAGCAAAGTGGGCTGATGAGGCCTTGTTTGTGTACAACACACAAGGCCTGCCCAGCTCCAGCCAGTGACATACAGAATCCAGAGTCTATTTCAGCCCATGCAAGGAGCGTAACACGAACAGATGCAAAGACAGGAGACCCCTCCCGAGGCCCCCTCCCGAGGCCCCCTTCTGGGTCTGCACGCCCATGTGAGTACCGACTGCTGTGAATGAGTTTACGACCCCGACTCGATTTGTCCATACACATCAAATAAAATCTGAGCTGAAGACAGCAGTGGCCGTGTTCATTCCCCTTCTAGTCACTTGTGATAACCATTCAGGCTGCAGCCTCTGCTCCTTCACAATAGCACTCTGTCATTTCCAGAAAATGTTTTAAATTAGTATAAAACTTGGCTAAATTTAGCTTTTAGAGAAGAAAGAATAAAACATAATTAACTGTTTAAAGAAGAAAACAGAAACCACATGAAGGAATGGGGCTTGCTGGCGAGAAATCTAACAGTAGTGTTTGGTAGCTAACTCATCTCCTGTGCAACAGATGCTCGCAAATTTAAATGGAAACAGGATGGGCATCCGCGTAGAAGGCGTTGGTGATAAAAGTTGGTAACTGCACACACGAGAGTCCGGTACAGGTGCGGCAGGAAGCTCACCACCCCAATTACCCAGAGATGGGGCCACGGGGACCCTGGGGTGGACGGAGGCAAAAACCCTCAGCGTGACAACAGCTATTTCCAGACAGAAGCTCAGCAGGGCCCGCCCCGGCCCGCAGGCTGCAGGCTGGCGCAGCGGGCTGGCTAATAATCTCCAGCCTGGTGGAAAGCAAGCACTCAGCACTCAGATCTGGGGGCGTTCGTCCCCAGTTTAGCAGGACATATACTATCTTCTGTTATTTCTCTGTAAATCCTTGCCAGTGGAGAACTCTCTCCCCACCCAGACTACAAGTTAGGGTTGTTTAGTGGAAAAGGGGTTAATTTGATTTAAAAACTGAAAATGATTCCCTGTTTGGCTTCAAACAGAGAATTGAAAAACGGAACAGTCTACAGAGAAGAGAGAGACAAAGGGCTGCATTGTACCTCCGACCCAGGCGGCCACGGCTCCTTCCTCTGCGCAGACAGAGGGCCTGGCCCGAAGCAGCAAAGATTGTGTGCAGATGGGGCCAATCTTTGTCACCCAATAAAGCCTCATTGAATCAAAGGCCAGGTGATCATTTATTCTACCGGACTGACAAATGCGACATCTCTCTTTTTAATGCGGTCGTTTCTTAATACTCAAACAATCGCAGCTATTATTATTGTTGCTGTTACTGTAATATTTTTAAAACACAGATGGACCTGCTGGAATGTCATTGTGACACTGTGGCCATCAGCCAGAACACTACAATAATCTGTTGTTGGGAGTTGCCGTGCCTTGGGTGACTCACAAATGCTCTTAGGGGGCTGTATCGGAAATCACCCCAATAACTTAACGCACCAGCTAGGCTTCCCTGCCTCAGTTTACACACTTTAGTAAATATAGTCATTGAAATCAATATACTTGAGGTTAATGAATCTATTGCTGGTATGTTTATTTAGGAAATGTAATAGTATTTATACTATAATTATATTTATATTATCATGAATAAATGTATTTAAATTAATAAATGTATATAAATAATTATATTTATATTATAATGAATAAATGTATGGAAATAGTAAATATAAATATATAAAATGAAAGGTAATATATTTACTTAATAAATATATTAAATAAGTGAACTAAATTATAAAGCAATTAATAACACATTAAATTAATAACAAATTAAATAAGCACAAGCTCTGTGTCAGAAGACCTCATCAGAGGCCACTTTTATTTGAGGTCACCTGAAATAGAGTGGTTGACTTCCAGGCAGGGAAACCTCTAAAAAGTTGGGTCAAAAACTGTTTTGAGGCTCTGTGTGAGGTTTTGGGGTTCATCTTTTATGTCATGTCTCATTCTACAAAGTGATGTGGTTTCAGAGTGAATAAGCAAGAGGGAAAAGCCTTCTGCCCTGTGGACCATGGTGAGGATGGGGGGCCAGGGTGGGGTGGTGCAGTCACACACCTGCAAGGTAGGACCCTCTAATCACATTATATGCACACACACAAAAAAAAAAACAAACACCATGTAAAAAAAAAGAAAGCCTCTGTTCCCTGGGTAGCGGGGAGAGGAATCCCTGCCAGGCAGCAGTGCAACGTTTCACCTGTGTTATGGAAGTTCTTCAACACAAAATACCAGGTAAACTCCTTTTTCCAAAATTGCTTTCACTCATGGATTGAACAGGAATACAAGAGGCCTCCAATTTCCAAAGAAATGAGAAGTGAACCTCATGACCGCTTTCTTTTCTTTCTTTTTTTCCCCACCCAATTCTCTGCCAAGACGCCAAACCTTGGCATGCTGATGCTGAGGACTTTCCCTTGTGGCTGCCTGTGTTTCTGAGGTGCAGGATGTGACTTCATGGCCTCTACAGTTTACACTTGGTTAATAGGGGTAACTAATAAACCACAGATTGTGTAATATTCACAGTGAAAAGATCCAAAGTCACCAGGAAGAGACTGAGGGATTAGATCCCCAGAAGGACCATATATGTTTTATTGGCAGGTAGCCTCCAGCCAATTAGGATTCTGCGGCAACGAAAGCTGCATTTTTCTTCTTTCACTGAGAAGTAATCTATTTCAAACTAAAATGTAAGTGAATACTCTCTCAGAACCTAATATTGAACTAAATGATTCCAGTTCCTAATTTAGGACTAAATTAGTTCTCATTAGAATGAAAAACGGGAAAGCTTTTCTTTTTCCTTACGTCTGCTCTGACATCTGGCTCAGGGTCCGAGGCAGGGTAGTTTTATTTCCTACTTCCTCTCTGCTTTCTTCCTGCTTCACATTTGCTCTTTTTTCTTTTTCTTGGAACTGAATACTTTCCTATATGTGGGGATCTTTCTGACCCACCAAATGTCACAGCTGTCAAAATGCTGAATATACATTGTTCAAAAGAAGGACGCATTCAACCAACAGTGCTGGAACAACCGGACACCCACATGAAAGCAGGACTCTAAACACAGACTTTACACCCTTCACAAAATTTAACTCAAAGTAGTAGATCACAAAACTGTACAAAATGCAAAGCTTTAAAACTCTTAGAAGACAGTATAGGAAAAAACTAGTTGACGGGTGTGGCAACGACTCTATAGATATGACACCAAAGTCATGAAACATGAAAGAAATTATTAATAGGGTGGATTTCACTAAAGTGAAAACTTCTCCTCAGCAAAAGACAATGTCAAGAGAACGAGAAGACAAATCACAGATTTATCTTTTCCCAGATTTGCAGAAGATATATCTGCTAAAGGCCTCTCACCTAAAATGTACAGAGAATTCTCAAAATTCAACAATATGAAAACAACTGGATTAAAAAATGGGACACAGACCTTAACAGACACCTCACCAATAAAGACTTACAGATGGCAAATAAGCAAATGGAAAGAGGCCCCACGTCATATGTCACCGGATAAATACAAAGTAAAATAGTGAAGAGACACCTTACAACACTGCACCTTTGTAATACTACATCTATTAAAATGTCCAAATTCCTGAACACTGACAACACCAAGTGATGAGGAGATTGTGGAGCAACAGGAATTTATTGCTGGTGGGAATGCAAAATGGTCCAGCCATTTTGGAAGAAATTTTGCTGGTTTCTGACCAAACTAGATACTCTTGCCATACTATCCAACAATCATACTGCTTAGTATTTACCCAGAGGAGTTGAAAACTATATCCACACAAAACCCCCCACACAGATGTTTCTAGCAACCTTTTTCATTATTGCCAAAACTTGGAATCAATCAAGAAGTTCATCCATGAGTGAATGTAAAAGAAATTGGTACATCAGAAATGGAATACTCCTCAGCACTGAAAAATACTTCTTCAAGGTATGAAAAGCGTTCTTGGGGGAACTTTTGATGCATATTACTAAGTTAAAGAAGACAATCTGATAAACCAACAAAACACAACAAAAATAACTCTTAGGCTCTGAGAATAAAGTGATGGTTACTAGAGGGGGGCAGGAATGGGTTGTAAAAGAGGGAGAGGGGTCAGTTTGATGATACTGAATGTTCCTAGGACTTGGGTGGTGGGTGCGGTGTGATAGATGTCCATTCATCAAGGTGTGAAGCTAGAATCTTGAAACTTAGATTGTATTGGAAACCAATAGTACTTCAATTTTTTAATAAAAGAAGCCATTCTGCCAACTATGTGACACTGGGGAAAAGGCAAAGCTATGAAGACAATAGAAAGATCAGTGGGCTGCTGAGGGGCAAGAGGGAGGTATAGTTGGAGAAGAACGGAATTTGAGGTGGGAATACTCTGTATGATGCTGTGATGGCTGCATTTATTACACATCTGTCCAAACTCTATGCATGTACAACACCAGGAGTGAACCTTATGGACTTTGAGGGGATTATGATGTGTCAGTAGCTTCATTTGTCGTAATAAGTGTGCTCCTCTGGTGGGGGATGTTAAAAATGGACATTAAGCAGCTGTGGGAACAGGGGCTATATATTAAATCTCGAAACCTTTCCCTCAATTTTATGGTGAACCTTAAATTGCTAAAAAATAAAGTCTGGATTTTCCAAAGATGATAAACTAGTTTAAAAAAGGCTGGAAATGTGACTACTAAGATCTCTCTAGCAAATGTCATGATCTTTCTTCCACACAGTGTGCTTGGCAGTGTCTTTGGTAATACTCCTTTGCTATGATTTTGCTATGATTTTCCTGAGTAGCAGGAAGGAGTGAGCAGTCAGCTAGCCTCCTGGGAATATTCTGATGGTCAGAATTCTGGTTACATCAAAGTATAATCCTTGTCTTGTGACTTATCTGGCAAAATATTAGGGCCAAAGGAAACTTAGTCTTCTCCCCTCGCAAAAGTACCCTAAGAAGATGCTTTATCTCACTCAGTTTATATAAGGATGGACCCAGTTTAATTAAGACAAATGACCATACTATGCCAATATTGGATATTTTTGTAAAAAGCAAGTAAATGAGTTAGTATTAGTAAAATGTGTTTTCTATATTAGAGAATCCTATTGGATCTACTGATAGGTTATCCATAAAATTTTTTATTCCAGAGAATGAAAACAAATTTAAGAAATATGATTTCATTTTTTTGCTAGACTCTGTAGACACACTTTCCGATTCTAACAACTGTTTCTAGAGAGAATGCCAAAAATGAGCAAAAGTGGACTCCTACAGAGTGGAAAAGACCACCTCTGTTGGGTGACCAGTAGCTTTTTTTGGTTTGCTTCCAACTTGTCCATCAGTGGCTTTATCTACTGCTAAAGAAGATTTTGACTCCTTCCACTGAGAGAATGTAAGGATCACATGCGAAATACAGCAAAGACCACATATGTGGCAGAAAACAGGGAAATGGCTGGCAAACCACATCTGTCACGTGAGAATGAGAAGAAACAGAACCGTCCAGTCTCAGTCTTGAACACTAACCAAACAAGAAAGTCAGCCTGAGGTCCAGCCTCCCAGGAAGATGTGGGCCATAAGCACCCATCAGCTTCTCCACAGGAGGGCTTGACCAGTGTCTGCATAAATCTTTTTACCCAGGGAGACTAAATGTGTCTGCAAACACCATAGCCAATGGGGGCAGAGTTAGTATTTGTGGCACTGCTAGACCCCAAACAGCTTCTGCCTGGGTGGTTTAGAAAATTCTGGAACATTTCAGACTTGGTTTCCAGGAGTGTTTTCCTTCTTTTTCTCAGACAAGACCTTTCAGATTAGCCCAAGGACTGTGTAGAATCTAACCAAATATCTCCTCTTCATATTTTTTTCTTTTTGATCTAAAGGGAAATCAATAGTCACCACCCATTTTGTGATCTCCAGTAAAGAGATGGGGGTGTTTCAGTGTTACAACTTTTCTGGATTCTTCACAGTGTCAACAAGGGGGAAGGCAGTCAGCTTCTGTTACACAGTCAACTACTGTTTTGACTTCACATGTTCAGCGGCGTCAGTGGAGTCAGGAAGCTACACAGAACATGGCTACTGAGGACCCCATGGAATTGCAGCTGCCGACGAGAGGAAGGAACATTAATGGCTCACAGGACAAATGAACACTGGCTTCCACATAAACCAAAATCCCTGGGCTGTGAGTAAAGGGATGTGTGCAGTGTACCAGTATAAAGATTCATTAGTGTCCCAGTTAAATGTGTCTTATGTTAGTCATCAAAATCTAGAGTTTCCAGAATTTAGCCAAGTTCTAAACACATAATAAATAATAAGTGGCACATAAAAGAAATAATTACCATCTTGATTTTTAAAATTAGTCCTTTTATAGCACAAAGCCCATGTTCCTAAATATATATATATGTGCAGGAAAATATATGTATACGTACACTTGCTTTATACATACACTCATATACTCTGTAGGCGTACTCATACATGTATACACACTCTCCACACCCACTCATATACCTATTCTAACCCAGGGATAAATTTAGAAGAACAGTTTGTGTACATTTTGTCTCTAAATTCTGGAAGAAAGTTGAGGGAGGAAATGAGATCGGCAATATTTAGTTTTGTTGTGGGGGCAAGATGCTGTGAGCTCTTCCAAATTTCTCACCATTAATCAAACCACTTGGTCTTGAACTTGCCTCCAATCTAACGATGCAAGGTGAGATTTTACCTGTAATCTTCATAAAGAAGCAGAGGAAATTTCTGCTCCTCTAAAGAGTGATAATCAGTTGGCATCTCTTTCATTGGGCTTGGAAAATTTTGATTTTTGCTTCTGGCTCCCCCACAATGTCTTTGTGCTCTTCAACTCGAAATCAAATAAATTCAAGTCTAGCTGGGTTTCTTGAAGAACCAAGGACCCAGCACTGTTCAAACGGCAGTCCAGAGAACTGGATATGCCTGCTCCTGTCACGCCACAGAAGGATAGCTGCAGCTACCATCGCACGAAGATGCCAGGAATATGGATGAATCCTTTTCCAGTCCCGTTTTCTAAAGGTCTGAGCTGAGTTATTCTGTTCCTTTCATCCAGCTTCGACCATCTGATCAGCGAGCACCCAAAGTAACCTGCAGACTCGTCTTCATCCAGACTCGAGGCAACTTCTATGTTCATCCTATTGTCCTGCAGTCAGTCTGCCTCCTCAGCCTCTGTGCCCCCAGGAGTCCAGACAAGAGTGACAGATTGCTGAGGGATGGGCTCTGATGCGTCCGGGGAGGCCAGTCTGCTCGTGTGGACACTGGTGTGGTCAATGTGGCAAGAGGAAAAGATCACTGAGGTGGGAGTTGAGACCCACTTGCTCCTCAGGGCTCTCTCACTCAATAAGGTCCTCTGTGGGAGTCAGTTTCCACATCGTTAAATGAAGCCATCCAATGCTATGCAGGAACTGGACCTGTGAACATCTATACTACACTACTAGTGTAGTGCTGTGCAGTACATTTTTTGATATCCCCATTTGTTTTAGAATAAGAAAAATAACTGTGTTGAATCCCGCTGGCACTCTTTGAGGGTGACACAGACCACGGAGGGTTCGTGTGGCCAGGGGACGAGCTGGTGGCTTCCTGTGCATTCTAACTGCATTCTAAGATGAATCCGAGTCCCTTCCCTTCCATCCTGGAATTCCAGCAACTCCTCAGACTTCTCCCAAATATTTCAGAGGAGCAGCTTTTATTTTTCCATATGGGTTGAGATGGGTGCCCATTTCAACACATCCTGGCCGTGCTACACTGAACTGTCTGAATCGAAGACACAAAGACATACTCAAACGAGGTCCAGAGAAACATGTTTTGCTCTGTGATTCTTAACATAATCTACCAATCACTCTTTCCAGCTCGTGTCTTTTCATGTACGGCACGTTGAGACACTTACTAAAGAACTCTCTTAAATGTCAGCCCATATACTCTGCAGAAGACGCTTTATCTCTATTCACCCACACTCTTTTTGAAGGTCAGTCATTTTACTAAAGCCAGATATCTGAAAGATGAATGTATGGAAGCTAATTTCTAAATGGTAAGGCGGGCTAATAATAGTTTTATTGTTTGATGTGTAGCTATAGATGATGACTGTTTTTTCTTTCTTTCTGCCTTTTTTTTTTTTGAAGTTTGGAGGATTATTTAATGAGAGACATATGCAGCAAGTTAAAGCTTGCAGGCTTACTTCATCTTGGTCATGCAGAAAATTCCTTAAGCCATGCTTTTTCTTTCGGAGGGCACGCCGAACCTTGCCAAACATGGCCTAATTCCTCAAGGAAATGAGAAAACAATGAAGAAAAAGGACCTTCAAATTTTATGAGTCCCCTGCCCTCTATTCCTGCAGCCCCATCCAGGATTGAATTAGTGAGATTCCAGTACTGCAGATGTCATGGCAGCAGCCTGTCAGAAGTCGTTCCCGAGAAACCCACCTCTGCTGGACCCGTGCTCTCAGGAAGAACGTGGAACTAGGGCCTAGAGTTGGTTTAACTGTTAGGTGAGGTGATCCTCCGGGGGTTATTTATATTGTTGTTTTCTATGATTTGTAAGGTTATCTCTCTGGACTTGTGCTAAGGCACTCGAGTCAAGATGCCACGCCTGGCACTGAGGTGGTGGAGTCTGTCAGCCTGGACGCAGATGCTGTCGGCAGGTATTCTTGCTGGCAGCATGCAGGTTTCCTAGTCACTCAACAATCACTTACCAGTTGCCTCGAGGAGCACTTGGCTCCCTTCACTCTGCTCCAAAGTTCAGGTAAGTGTCCATTATTGCTCTAAGAGCTCCTCCTGATTGTGCTTAATTGATATCTCCATTAGTCGGATGAATACACATGGCATTAAATGCCGGGACTGGCCACAAATTGAATACGAGGCATCCCGGGCATCCACATGGGAGGGTGAGCGGGGATTTGATGGCAGAGCAGCAAGGACAATTAACAGGGTTAATGGACCCTTTTCCGTGGTGAGATGACACCAGACGCCCCTCTCTTGCATGTGCGAGGGCTCGCTTGTGTCTGCACTTGTCTGGATAGCAACTCACACTGGCTTCAGGCCCCCAATGCCCCTGGGGGCTCTGTTCACTCATGGTACAACTTTGTGTTACTGAAATGGAATAGCGAGGCAGCAAGTGGGCTGAAGCCTTGGGTCAGGTGGGAGGAGTGTACTTTTCCTCCTTCGGTGATCAGATGCCATGTCAATGTGAACCCTGAAGTTCAGCAGAGCTATGCTGACCACCCCTGCACTGGGTGCAGCATCCTGGGAAACCTGGCCAGCCTTTAACCCACTTTCTGTCCGCCTGTGTTGGCATGTCGGGTATCTCCAAGCAACCGGGATGTATGGGGAGCCTGAATGGGAAAGGTTGCAATCATTCATGTTATCAAGATTAGCCTCTGTATTAATTAGTCTTTTTCCTGGTCCCTTATTTAAGTTTTCTAAATTCCTGCTATGAGTGAGACCATCCGGTATTTTTCTTTTTCTTTCTGGCTTATTTCGCTGAGCATGATCCCTTCCAGCGCCATCCATGTTGCTGCAAACTACTATGGACCAGAGACACACTGCTGGGGGTGGGGGGGTGGGGAGGGGCAGGGAGAGGAAGGATTAGGGTCAAAATAAGGGGGGGTGCAATTATATGGGGAATATAACCCAGATGAAAATGCATACATTGTGCAAAAATGAAAAGTGATGTAAGAATTATATAAAATAAAATATACATATATATATATATATATATATATATATAAAGATTAGCCTCTATAGAAACAACTGCAAATGTCAAGTAGAAATAGACTCATTTCAATCTGACTCTTCTGCTGGTCTTGGTTTTATGACCCTGTCTTTCACTCTGCGTGGAGATATACAAAGAACTGCCCAGGAGCCAAAAACACAAAAGGATCTGTTTTGAAGAACATTCTCCCCTTGACATCTTTGCAGTTTTTGCCAGAGGATCCCCATCAAGGCTCCAGCGAGAAGCACACAATGGATTGGCCCCAATTCAGCACACAGTCCCTCTGACATGGTTGCTTAAAGCCTAAGGAATGTCGTTAGTGTCTTCTTGGTAAAGTGTTTCGCAAGAATCACCAGTTTTCCAGTTGTTACACCACGAAAGATAGGGGGGCAGAGAATGAAACCCTATCCTAGTTAAGACAAAACATGTTTATGGAAAGCAAGCGTGGTTATGGGGAGAGAACATGGACCCAGGCCGCATGTAGCTCAATGATGAGAGCACATCATCTTCCGTCGTTACTTAGGTTGGTGTTTTCCTACCCCTCAGAGCAGATTCAGATGTTTAGAAGAGTTTACCTTTCAGCTTGTTCTAATGTACGCAAGTAAACATGACATGGATTTTCCTGCACATTGACAACTAGATCTGATAAAACTGGGGAGAGAATATTTCTAACCTCCCCAAACCATTTCATTCAAATGGCATTGAGTCAAATATTGTCACTTGACAGGGCTGGGGTGTGAATGTTATGGGGTATTTGAGGAAGCAGAACATTGTTTATATAACATCCTTTCTCTTTCCCTCATTTTTTTTTTCTTTCTTAAAAAAATAAAGTAGGAAGAAGAAAGGAGATTTAGGAAAGCATCTCATGTGCTTCTTACAGTCCCCTATATTTTCCTTGCCCTTTGAGATCATCAACTTCATTAAACAAAGAGTTTTCTTGAATTACATGGGAATCAGGGTAAAATTGTGTAGACTCAGATCATGTAACATCCTTTTCTTCCACAGTTCTTCTGAGAGTGAGGCAGGGAGAGTAAACTTCTGGACTGGTACTATTTGGGTACACAAGTATGCCAGCGCGTGAGATAGGTGGGTACATATGCTCTTGCTTCAGTTGCGTGACCTAAGAGGAGTTGCTCCCTGTAGCACCAATGGCACTTGGCAAACTTTACCCACGCAGTTCAAGGAAATGACGCGGAGGGAGAAGAGGCATTCCCATCGCCTCTGGGGTCAGAAGGGGCACGTTGTCCAGGGAGTGTTAGAACTGGAGAGTGGGCACAGCGTTTTTGTGACCGGGGATAATCGAACCATCATTTACGCTGTGGCCATCGTCGGAAGGCTTACTTTATTTTTTGAAATGTCACTGACTAAGTGAACATTTTAAGAATATATTCTCTGTATAATGTCATTAATCACCCTAATAACTATCTATTGGCAATGTAATAGGTAGCTTCAATGTCAGCACTTCCACTCTCAATGAATCTTTCAACACTGGTGTCTGTGTGACTTCACTCACCCAGGGTACTTAAAGAAGCAAAACAACTGAGCGCACTGAATAAAACAAAAACAAACGTTGAGACTATCAGACCAAATCAGTGGATACCAGAAGGGAAGTGGGAAGGGTTAGTTGGATAAAGGGGTCAATTGTCTGGTGAAGGCTGGCATTGGACTTTCCGTGATGAACTCAATGTAGTTGATAGATATTGATTCATAATGATGCACACCTGACACTTTCATATAATGTTATCATCCAATGTTACATCAATCAAAAATTACAAAAAGAAAACCAATGACTTCTGACTTATTTGGGAACTACTGTGATATCAGTGCATGACTTCCAGAGCATGGCAATGCCAATGATGCATTATATATGTGCGTCGTCTTTTGTTTCCAATGTTAACTTTCTGAGTTACCTTTTTGATGCCTAAGATTCATAATGAGCGCAGTTAAATAATCATTTTATGAAGGACAGACATGCCAAGACTAGTATTATCAAGACAAGTAATTTGCCAAGAAGCTTTGCTTGCGTCTCTGTTATGTGTCAGCCATACAGCAGAGAACAGTGACTCATAACGTTCTTATTCATGGACATTAGTTATCATTTTTGCATAGTTTATCATTTCGGGTCAAGCACAACCTCATAATGGTGTAAGATG
This sequence comes from Talpa europaea, assembly GCF_964194135.1. Classification (NCBI taxonomy): domain Eukaryota; kingdom Metazoa; phylum Chordata; class Mammalia; order Eulipotyphla; family Talpidae; genus Talpa; species Talpa europaea. The sequence goes on from NC_140070.1 coordinate 141,458,441, forward strand.
CAGCCAAAACCACTGTAGTTTTTCTGTTTTCAAGAATCAAACAACCTACATTCTCACAGAAGTTGGCAGTCTCTGTCTCTGTCCATACAAACATGTCCAAGCTTGTCTAATAAGTTTGGAGCCCATCTTTTCTCTACCTGTCTCCTTTGGGGGTGCATTTTTCCTGTCTCTCCTTCTCTGGCCCCACCAGAGTGCCCCTACCTTCCACCTCCACATTCTCACCATCCCCAACCTAGTTTTAACTCCCACAGTTTTCTTGAAACTGCTTTCTGAAATGTCATCAGTGTCAACAGTTGCTGATTCAATTCTTCCCTTCTAGACTTCTCTGCAACATCCTCTTAATGTCCTCTACCCTTGTCATAGCCTTGACACTGACTTTTCTTCACCTCTTGGACAGCTCCTCCTATCTTTGCTCCCACCGCTGGTGGAAGTATTCTTTCGGGCTTTCTTTTCTGTCTGTGTACACAGTTGTGTGCAGAACTTAGGTATTTCCCTGACTCCAGCTATCGAATGTGACCATCAACATTCTTCTTCCAGTACTCCCTGACTTCTCCTTAGACTCTAGTCCTTCAATTCACTTTGTTGCTGGTCTCTGCACCTCACGTTGAGCTTTGGAACTCAACACATCCCGAAGTAGACTCATTGACTCCTTTCCCCCAAAGGCCCTCCCTTCCAGATGTTCCGGTTTTGGAGATGGCACCCTGTTTTCCATGTGTAGTCATGGATGTGGTTTCTCTCAGTGGGCTGCCGCATTTTGCCAATTCTACCCTCACCACCCATAGTGTGTTCCCCTCTGGCTTTGTCCTGTGATTATCTCCATTCAGTACCCCATGAATTTCTTCTAGGAACTGGTCTCCTTAATTCCTCTCTTCCCCCTCCCCAATAGCTTTCATGTCTCACACATCCTCTAGGTTAATCTAGCCAAAGAAATGATATCACTGTGACATTTCTCTCTTCAAAAATGATTTATTGTGTTCTAACCCCAAGCTCATACTTCAGCCTTGTTTGTCCTCAAACACATAACCATGTCCTTCAAGCCTGATGGACTTGGTGATGGATACAAGTCATACATGACAGTCCCCTCTCTGGCCCTCTGTCTGTGGTATTCCAGTTGCTAGAAACCCTTCCATCATGCGTCTCTACCCTTGTCATCCTTCCGGGCCCAGATCTGATGTCACATTCTCCATAAATCCTTCTTTTTTTGAAGACAATCCAAAAATTGGAATAAAACTTTGTACTTTTACATAACTTGGCCTGACTCAAGTGCTACAGGTGCAAATGGTGTAAGGGGTTTCATATCAAATAGCAACATGGTTGACAATTCAGCATAGGAAGTGGGTGCTGAGGGCTGACATTTATTTATCAAAGGGCCCAGCTTGGCACACCCGGTACAAGAGCCTCTCTGTCCAGGGTCACCTGGTGCCATGCAGAGTAGCAGCCATAAAGGAACTTGGGCTGTGACATTCCTGCTATCCCCAGCCTCTCCCATGCACCTCAGAGGGAGTGGTGCGTTCCACAGGACTCTAGAACCAGGGCATCACATGTCTTCTGAGCTCCAGAGGAGAGGGAAGAGCTTCTACCTCAGACTCCCCCACATGTGTGGCACTTCCTCTTTCAGCCAGTAATCAGCTCCTTCTTGCTCTCCAAGCTAGATCCTCCTCTTGAGACCAGCTCAGAGACCGCTCTTCCATGGCCTTCCTATAACCCACGCTTGTCCCCTCTTCCAACCACACATGGAGGTAGATTCGTGACTCAGTGGGCCCAATAAGTACGTTCCCTTATTTTATAGGGGCCATCTCACCCAATAGACGAAAAGATTTTTGAGTGTAGGGACAAAGATTTTTCCATTATGACAGCTCCTTCCACAGTCTTCTGCTCAGCACTTGGGATTAATACATGTCAGCTGAATAAATATTGAAGGAAAAAGTTTTAGATTCTTTGGGCTACCATCACTCTCAGATATGTTGACACTTGTCTCATATAAACTGGTATCTATTTGCCAACCTACTGCTCAGATTGATGACTTTTTATAGGTTTTCTAGATCGGACATCGTTTAGAGTAAAGACACACCCCATGGGCATGCTCTCAGGTGAGTGACCGAATAATCTCACTTTCTTATTTATATGATTGCAAATGAATATGCTGAGACTTTATTTTCCAAAGGGGGACTCCTCATTAACAGACAATCCAGGTCTATTTCTGTCAGTTTTTTCCAGATACATTCACACATCTGGAAGCAGGACAGGAATCCAGAGCTATTTTCCTGGACTATGAAAATAGTGTGACTACTTTTCACAGAGGCCCTGTATGTTGTGGTACATCATATATAACTATTCATTTTTCTCCACAGGAGTCTTTATTTTTCTCTCTGCCTCGCCCCAGGAGCCTGTCCGCCTCCTGCAAGTGTCTCATAGCTGTGTGGTCCATAAAGCCACTCTCTGGGGCAGCCGTTCTAGAGCATTTCCCTGGGGTCTTTCCAAAAGTTCTCAAGGAGAATGGGACACTTTGCTCAGGTTTGGAAAGTGACTGTCCCGCTGTGGGGCGTGTGAGAGGGAGCTCCGCAGACCTTGATTCCTGGGCTCGGGACAACCCTGATGTCAAAGGCCCCAGCTCCACAGCTATCAGAAGCCCTCATGGGAGTTTTTTCTTCTCTCCCACATTAGCCTCATGATCTCCACCCCCACCCAGAGGTGAACTAAAAAGAAAGCCTTTCTCATTTCACTTTTGACTGAAGGTCTAGAACTAGAGTGGTGAATCATAGAAAACTTAAATAAGGGACCAGGAAAAAGAATAACTCTAAGAAAGTGAAAATCAAAATCAACAAACAACTATGAACCAGAGAGGGGAGGGATTGGGGTCAAAGTAAGGGGATTGCAATTGTATGGGGAATATAAAAATAAAATTTATTAAAAAAATAAATAAATAAAATGACTATGCAACAGAAAAAAAAAAAAGAAGCAATTGTAGACGACAATGTGGAGAAACGGGAACCCTTGTGCACATCACCCCCCGCGCTGCCCCCAGAGCACTGAACCGGAGATTTGAAAGGAAGGAGCAAGCAGGTCTCTGAGTTAAGTTGGAATGGAAGAACTCGACAACCCATACAGTCCTTTCTGTAAAGCCACCAATGTCTGCAGAGCAATTAGTTTAAGAAGTCCTATTAGCCCACTTTTGGGGTTCATGCATGGGGGTGACTAAGGGCAGGATTTAAAACCAGTAACTTCTACCTCTGTGAATACACTCTTCCCAGCTGCTCTACAGGGGATTTCTGTAGACCCAACGGTGCGTGTTTTTTTAAACATAATTTTCATAATCGAACTAGAGATGGAACCTTCCCTGCAAGGAGACTGGGGGTGGCGAAGATGATGTTTGGGAAATGTCTCCTACCACTGCAGGGAGGCGAGGGAGCCTGGCTTGGCTGCTTGGCCTCAGGGGACCCCCGCTAATCAGAGCCAAATCTGGAAGGCAGCCCCACCCTGCAGGCCCCGAAGTGCCCGTGGCTCCCACACAGCCAGGCAAAGCCTCCGGACTGGCCCCAGAGGTCAGCCCGCACTGCGGGAAATGACCAAATCCGAGAAGTCTTTGCCGAAACATTTATTTCCAAACATGCAGCTAATAGCAGTGAATGTGTGGAAGAGTTCAGAATTGGCCTCCAAAGAGCAGGCCTAGGGGAGCTGCTTCCCCCTGACAAGCCTCTGCATTAAGGTGCGTATTTTAAGACTAGGCATTATTTCACTGGACATTAATATCGAAACATTAGCATACCAAGGGGGGATGGATTCTGCAATGTTTTGAAGCTTATCTGTGTCCCCCTAAGAAATCTTTTTAAGGGCCACCCAGGCCTTGCTGAAGGGGCTGTTCCTGTTTGTTGTTTGTCTCCCTCTGTCCTTCCCTGTCACCCCGCACTCAGACAGGGAACATCTTTTTGGGGCAGCAGGAGGCAAAGATGGAGGCATGACAGGGCTCCAGAAGGCCTCTCCACCCTGGCGACTCCCACTCCTTTCCTCCAATGCCCTGTTAACAATCTCTAGTGACATACCGAAGTATAAAGGCCTGTGCTGAGACTTGTACCCCGTTACAACCCTACAGGTTCCTATAGAGAGGGGGTGTCTCAATGTCCTCCCCCAGCCTTGCTCAGCCGACGGAGAGCTAGTGTTCCTGGGTCCTGTCCCTCTGGCAACTACTGCGCCAGGCCCCACACATGAGCTTCCCCTGCAAGGAGCTTACAGCTCCCCAGGGAACTGGCAGGTGTCCCTCTGAGGGTGTTGGCGTCACCGTCCAATGGATAGCAGAGATCACAGAACTGTGGGATGTGGAGGCCTCGCAGATCTTCCAGCAAACTGAGATCAAGTCAAAGGTCACTTGCAGCCCCTGACATGTTGCCCAAAGTGACACCTACATGGTCAGGTCTGGTCTGAGCCCCTCAGTTTATGAAGGAGAAAGTCAGACCAGAGTTAAGTGATTGTTCGAGGTCTTCTAGCTGAATTATTATACATGTTACTTAAGGGGCGTAACTCGCACTTTGCTTTTACTGGTTTGGTATTCAGAACCGATATCTTATTTTAACAACCATATTATAAATAACATGCATGGAAATTATGGGAAAGAAACCGCAGGGAGGCGATACTGAAATGCAAGTTTGTTCTGCATAGCCTAAGTGTCATTAATGACAACTGCTTAGAGGCAGAAAAAGGAAAATTAAAAAAAAAAAATCAAGCACTTGTAAGGATGAGCTTAGGTAGTAATTAATTATACATATAATTATGCAATGATTTAGGTGCATTTTACAGAGTATCTGTGGTAGGCAGAATACTAAGATAGACCCCCAAGATTTCCCACCCTAATCCCCACAGGTGTCCGTCTTAGTGCCAACTTCCAGCCCGGTTTAGGGGAAGCACTAACATCCTGTAGGATCCCAGAGAATATAATTAAAGTTCTGTTTATAAATCCTTTATTGACATTGAGTGGATGATCATGGTGCCGCACGCCAGCCCGCTCTCCAGTAGCTCCTCACGAAGTGCGTAGGGGAGATGTTGGCAGCAACATGTCCACCCCAAGGACCCAGTAGCCATTTAATCCACTGAGTTTTGGCGAGTGCTTGTTTGGTACGAGTTTGTGTGGTACCCAATATTCTTCCTCCCCTTCTTCCAAAGAAGAGAGGCCCAATTTTGTTCACAATCTGTTTAGGTAAAGGGGACATTTCCCAACTTTCCTTGCAACTAGGCAATGAGGAATAGTTTGACATTCTGGATGGGATGTCCAGGAAAATTTCCACCATGGGCCCTGTCCTCCAATACCCTTGACCTCTGACTGGAATGTGGGCATGATGTCTGGCTCTCGGGAAGCCATCCTGGACCATGAGCCATTCTTGAGAATGGAAGTCAAGAATTAAGTATGATGGGGCCTCCCCGGTGGCGCAGCGGTTGAGCGCTGGGTTGTGAAGCTGCCTGCAGCCTCTGCAGCGCCGGTTCAATCCCCGGCTGCTCCCCGGCCACCGGAGGAGGGTCCAACATGGCGCACAGACCTCTCCTGCTGCCCGCTGCTCCCCTCAGCAGTGTACTTGGGTCCTTCTGCCTGCTCTGCTCCCCGCTCTGGCTCTGGTGAATCCTCTCACCCTCCCGTGCTTCTGACTGTACCCAGTGCTTGTATCAACCAATCAATCAATCAATCTTGTATAAATAAATAAATAAATCTTAAAAAAAAAAGAATTAAGTATAATGGGGAAGAATTCAAGGAACCCAAATCTCTGATGACATGGTGGGGCTGCCAGGTCAGCCTCGAACTACGTACATACGGAATTTCCACGTGAAAGAAATTAACTTCTATCTTAGGTGAGCCCTTACCTTCTTTTGGTCTCTGAATACAATTTCTGATTGAGGAAGCTGAAGTATGTTTATTGGTCTCTGGGAAAGACAAACAGATCACTAGACAATGTTCTCAACATGATTTGATAGAATGGAAACAAAAACCAGTTGGGAAGCATTGCAGAGAAAGAAGAAAGTAATTTTGCTGAGAGAGGGGCAGCCAGAAAGGCTTCTGGGCCCCTGGGTGGAGGGAGACAAGAAGTAGAAGAGAAATTCAATAAGCAAAACCTGGAGACCGAGAAGTCAAGTTTTAGTAATGACGAGTTTGTGTTTGGCAACCATACTTCAGAAATGATTTTAGGGAAGTTTCCAGCAAAGCATGACCATCACTCATGAACCTCACTCCTACAGGCCCAGATCTAAACCCAACAGCAAGTTCTTGGGTGTCCCTTGGGACACTTTTGGCTCATTTGATTCCCTTTCTTTAAACATGTAAGTGGCAATATTTTAAGCGATCAAAAGAGCAGCTCTCTTTTACACCTTTGGCTATGGCTGAGTAAAGGGGTTTTTACAAGATTCAGTTCATAATTTTTTAGAACTGTGTTAAAAACCTGCCTTAAAGGTGGGAGGAGAAAACAAGAGGAGAAATGTCACTGACCGATGATCCCTGCTGCAATGCTGAACACACTGAATGTTTGTGTTACCCCAAATTCATATGGTGGAGCCCTAATCCCCAATGTAAAATATTAGGAGGTGGGTTTGGGGAAGTAATTAGCATCCTAGAGGTTTGGCTTGATGACCCTGGAAGCTTGAGCAAGTCTCCCACCTGATGTCTACCTATAAAGTGGCAATAACAAGTTGATCTAAGGTCTACAGGAGAGTTTTTCGAAGCATAGTCTCATAGACCACCTGTATCGGAAACACAGTTTTGTTAAATTGTAGCTCATCGGTGTCCACCCACATCTTACAGGAACCGAGTATTTGCGAGAGATGGAAGGCAGTTTGGAAGTTAACGCACTCTCCAGGCAGCCAACCCTCACACTTCAGTTTGAGGATGACTGTTCTCAGGGATGGGAAGGGTGAGACCAGACTGTGAATATGTGTGTCGCATATGATCTCGCCCAAGGTGTGTGCCCAAGGAACGGGGGTGGCTATTGTCATCAATAAAGAACACTGTGGAATAGACTGATTTACTCGAGAAGCTGGGAGTGTCGGTGAAGTGGCAAAAGGGTGAAGGCTTTGTTGGCTCTCTCAGGCTTTCATGGTGGTCTCAAATCAAGCTGGGAGGGCAGGCCCACTGAACATAACCGACTTAACTTAAATGAAGGGTTGAGGCAAATCGCTGTGATGTGGTCCCTACCCAGTGACAAAATAAAAACTTGGAAACAGATGAAGGAGAAGGTCATTCTTCTATCAGCAAAATCCCTAAAGATGCCCAGGGTTTAAGAAGGTGAGTTTTGGAGGAACCCCACCGACTGGGAGAACATTTTTGCACACAACACTAATGATAAAGGACTGATCACAAAAATCTGCAAAGAGCTGATGAGACTCAACAACAAAGAAAATAATCCAGTCAAAAAATGGGCAGAAGAGCTAAAAAGAAACTTCTCTGAAGAGGAAATGCAAATGGCCAACAGGCATATGAAAAAATGTTCAACATCACTTGTCATCAGGGAAATGCAAATCAAAACTACCATGAGATACCATCTTACACCAGTGAGAATGGCACATATTAAAAAAACTAGCAACAACAAATGTTGGCGAGGGTGTGGAGAAAAAGGAACTCTTCGGCACTGTTGGTGGGAGTGCAGACTGGTCCAACCACTATGGAGAGCTGTGTGGAGATTTCTGGACCTACTAAACATAGAGCTTCCATAGGATCCAGCAATTCCACTCCTAGGTATTTACCCAAAGGACAGAGAAACATCCATTCCAAAGAGCACCTGCACCCCTATGTTTATAGCAGCACTGTTTACAATAGCTAAGCTTTGGAAGCAACCCAAATGCCCAAAAATAGATGACTGGATCAAGAAGATGTGGCCCATATACACCATGGAATATTACTCAGCATTCAAAAAAGATAAACACATGCCATTTGCAGCAACACGGATGGCGCTGGAAGGGATCATGCTCAGCGAAATAAGCCAGAAAGAAAAAGAAACATACCGGATGGTCTCACTCATAGCAGGAATCTAGAAAACTTAAATAAGGGACCAGGAAAAAGAATAACTATAAGAAAGTGAAAATCAAAATCAACAAACAACTATGAACCAGAGACACTCTATGGGAGATGGGGGGTGGGGAGGGGCGGGATTGGGGTCAAAATAAGGGGGTTGCAATTGTATGGGGAATATAAAAATAAAATTTATTATAAAAAATAAAATAAAAAAATAAAAATACTTGAGAATTATCACCGATAAAAAAAAAAAGAAGGTGAGTTTTGAAGCGTTGATGGAAATGCACTAATCAGCGTATAAAAATGTAGTTGGAGGGTGACCACCCTGCCTGAGCCTTTGTGCAAAAGTATTGACAGCTATATTGCTTATCCCTGTAGTGGTTAGGAAATGAAATGTCTTTGTCTAATCAAGTAATTGCATTAAGGAGATACTGGGAACATTTGGGTGTTTTTCCAGAATAGGCAAGAAGTCAGCTGTGCTCCAACTGGGTTAACTGTCAAGAGGAGTTTGGCTCAAATTTCTTATAGTTCAACTAACATATGATTATTTTTTCACTCCTACATCTGCAAGTGAAAGTATAAAAGTCAGGTCAACCGAGAGGCGAAACAAAACAGCACATCTGTGATAAACCCTGCATGTTTCTGAAATGAAATTCAGGGTTTCTCATTGGAAAGATCCGCTGGGAGAAAAATCACAAACAGGCAGAACAGTACTAGAACCAAAGAGGTGTGAGTTGGGGGCACTCTGTTATCACACACGCTCAACTCTTTGGGTTTTCTAAAAGTCGCTCTTCTGCCTGGACCTTCTTCACGAAGATCCGGCCGCTAAGTGGAAACACGACTTCCTCACCAGGCTATTCTGCCTGCACGATGTCAAGTTCTCAGTCACGGACTCTCCGACAAGACCCAGAGCACTCCCCTAAGGGCACGTTCTGTTGCATGGAAGTTCTATTTATGTGTGCATAAGTGTGTGTGTGAGCGTGTGTTTTATTAATTTATAGATGTTTGATGCCTGGGAAGTTCCTTCCACTTTTTGCTCCCACGGAAACATTTAAAAACCTTTAGAAAGAAGAAACTATGTTTTGCTAAAGGCAAAAGGCTGAACACCCTCCCTGAATTAAGAGTTTGCTTAGGATTCAAAACAGGATGTTTTGTGGGACCAAAAAAAAAAAAAAATTCTTTCTCTCCTTTCCATGCTCCAGTTAATTCTTCTCCTTTGGTGGGATCTGAAATCACGTACCAGGCAGTCAGGGAAGGGGTGGCAGGAGACTAGTGCTAACCAGGTAGCTGCAGCGCTCTCCTTTCTGCACCTGCCCCCTGAGATCTCTCTCTGGTGATGGCCGCTTGTTGAGATTGTTGGTCTCTGTTTTTCTGACTCCACTTGGGCATTTTTGAAGTTCTGCTTGGGTTCAAACAATGAACCCAAAGGATCTTTTTTGAGATTTTGGTTCATTAAACTTTTTGTTTTCATTTAAAAATTTAAAATACTTTATTTCGGAGGAAACAGTTTACAGCCTGCATATGATGCAGGGCTTCCGGCTCCCCCTCTTCACATGTGTGTCACCCACCACCAAATCACCGGGTCTTCCCTCCGTACCCTGGAGCCCCACCCTTGACTCCCCACGTCCACCCTTCCCCTGTGGCAGGGTCAGCTCTGCAGACAGATGTCTCGGGTTTATAAGCCAAAGAATCTTGACTGAACTCCACGACCTCCCTGACCCGCACCTGCTGCAGCACCGTTGTGCAAGGTGTGATTAAGAGACGTTGAACACGGCTTTCTCCAGAAGCGAACGAGTCACTGTTCCCACTTTCCTGCCTGCCACGCTGCCTGCCCGCAACCTCAAGAGTCTGGCTGGGGGGGTCACATTTGAATACAGGTTCTTGCACTTTGCCACTCACCCGAGCCCGCCCTTCTGGTCCGTGAGAGCCCAGAGCAACGAGGAGAGGAATCGAGTCAGTCCAGCACCAGCCCTCTGCTCGCCGCCATTCCACAGCTCCCGAGTGACCCCGAAGGGCGGCCCCATCAAAGGCCCGTGTCACAGTGCGCTGTGGCTCTGTCCCAGGCCTCGCGGGCGCCTCAGGGGTGTCTGCGTGTCCAGAGGCTGGCCCAGGGGCAGCACTGGCTGACGACACCCATCCCGGGGCCCGAACTGCTGTGTCTGTGACTTTCCCGGACAACGTGGCCTTTCCAGGCTCTGGCAGAGGAGGCTGGGGTGAGACTGGGGAAGGCGGGGTGAGGACAGCCGTGCCCAGGAAAGAGGGTGGGTTCTGGTGCCATCCACAGTGCCACAATCCACCAAGTACATGAGCTGCTCTGCCCAGATGGTTCTACACCCTTAAGTGTTAAACCCCATCGTGCCATTGGCTATAATGCCAGACCCCTCAGTCACTGGGCGGGATGGGTGGAAGGAGAGGCTTGGGATGCGGGAGCCCCAATAATTTGGGGTTGTTTTCATGTGTTTCTCGAATGATATGCTCGACCACCCCCAAGGAGCCAGGATGATCCCAGGCCAGACGAGACTTCTCCCTGGACCGTGGGGTGTTCTTTGGGCTGTCTCCACCATGATGGCGCCGGGGGACTTGGTGAATAGTCAGGGCGCAGAGTGGACTCCTCTGTGAGGAGGCTTCTGAGGTGCTTGGCTGGGCCTGAATCCTGGCCCGAGGGAGCACTGAGCCTGGCGCCTCCAAGCAGAATATTCTGGTGCTGGTCTCAGAATAGTCGAAGAATGAAAACTTTCTTCAACTTCAAATAAATGAAACTTATTTATGTAGAGGGAAGAGAGGGCCTCCCTCCCTCCCTCCCACACATGCCTCTTCGTGTGCACCCTGGCACGGGCACTCACATGCTGTCACGCACACAGCACACACACGCACACGGATCTGAGTGTGCATCCACACTTCGCTCATGGCCCGCACTCCAACTCCACATCTGCAGGAAGCAGTGACCGACCAGCCAGGAGGCGAGAAGAAAACCCTCCTGTGTGTTGTTATTTCTCCTGACGGCCTGGTTGCTTCAGGCCTCACCCCTTCCCCGCGTGTGCCTCTCCCAGGGAACCAGGCGTCGGAGCAAAGAGCTAAAGCAAATGCATTTATGATACAAGAAGGAGAAAGCCCCCCGCCCCGTCCGTGCGGGCAGGAGGAAGGATGTCTGGCGTGCTCTTTCTGAGCGTTTGTGTAAAGAACTCTATGTTCTTGTTTACTTTGTGGAGCCCCACTTCCTCCCAGGGTTCCCGGGACCACACTCAACAGTGACGGGCTTCGGCTGAACCACTGCTGTATGGAGCTGGTCCAGGGGCACCCCTCCAGTGGGGTTTTAGGGTTCAGCATCCTGGCCATGTCACCCTACCCTCTATGTCCACAGAGGCCTCGCCCGACCAATCAGTGACAGCAATTTTCTCCCAAAGGATCTGGTATTGATTCAATTATGGGTTTGCTGCAAATGGAAATTAATGTCATTTACCCTTCTATTTATTTTTGTTTTTCCTGCTGAAATTGCTATTATGGTTTCACATGCCACATACGAATTGTGGCAATGCTGTTTCTAAATTAATTTCCATCTCAGAGTTTTTGATTGTCACTTTTCATGGTCACAGAGGCTGCAAACGAGGGAACTTCAGGGAGTGTAAACTGTCCTTTTCACTGCAATGTGTGGACAAAGGAGATGTACAACCGGCAGGAGTCAGAGAAAGGGCAGGCCTTGGGCCTCCCTGGTGGCCAGGGGTTAAGTTCTTTAAACTGGGACAGAACATGGGAGAAAACTTAGGTGTCTGATTAAAATAAGTTCACAAACATGTTTTATAGAATAGTGTTTCTCAGTTGCACTGAGCTTTTAGTTGGACTGAAGCGCAATTCTGCACCCTCTGTCAGGGCGCCTAGACACACTTGGCATGTTGGGGCATTGACCTCCTTCCAAGGCCCCTGAACTTCAGGCCAGATAGCCCCCTGGGAGGTGCACACAGGCATGCAGAGGTCATTTTTGGGGCTGCACTGACGTGGTCCAATTTATTGTTTTTAAAGACAGAATATTCCCCAGCCCCATGGCAGGAAGAAGTAACAGTCATGTCAGCATCAACGACAGGGTGTGGTGTGACCCCACCAGTGGGGGTGGTAATTGACAGCAGTTCCAGACCCCGAGTGCCCAACAGGCTCTAACTATTGGTCTGGAGGGCGGTGACTTGAACCTGACAAAGACCCTCTAGCCAGGACATGCGTCTCCAGGGCAGTTTGCAAATTTGTTAGATAACATAAACTACCCTTCAGACAAACAGCCTATTTTTCATGTCAGGTCAAAATTGGATTTATTTTGGGGGGAGGTGTCAGTAGGTAGAAAAATATTTAATGAAGCCTTCCATTCTATCCGTAATCTATAGATGAGCGGAAGCTCTAAATAGTAAAGCTGAAGTTCTTTAAACTAGGACAGAAACAAGAGTAGATACTTTCTCCAAGGTGGTCACCTAAGAGTCCGTCCATTTCAAGGGTCAGTAAGTAAGTTTCAGGAGCCAGAGACCATCTCTGTCCTGACAAGTGAGTCCTGAAAAATTGCTCTGTATCTTCAAAATAACCTAAATTGTCCCCCAAATGGATGAATGGATCAAGAAGATGTGGTCCATATGCACAATGGAATACTACTCAGCCATCAAAAAGAGAAATGCATGCCATTTGCAGCAACATGGATGGAGCTGGAAGGGATTATGCTAAGCAAAATAAATCAGAAGAAAAAGAGAAATATTAATGGTTTCACTTGTATGTGGAATATGGAGAAACCAAACAAAGGATCAGGACAAAGACCAAACTTGTCAGCTGACCATAAATCTGAGGCATCCAACAAGGGAGTGGGAGATAGAGGGGTCAAAACAGGGAAGGGAAGAGCACAAGAGACTGCGGGTGATGGATCACAGATGCTGTGGTGGTGGGAGACCTGCAGGGGTGATACCTGAGTAGAGAAATCAAATACTGTCCAAAATGAACAAAGATATAAGAAAATAAATATAAAAAATAAGTTAAAAAACTGTTCTGTATCAGACGACGTCAGATAGATGGACAGGCTTGGAGTTCTCCCAAATCAGAAACAAGCTGAGAATCTGTAAAGCTTTACGTCCAAAGAAACAAACAGGCAGCAGAGATTCAGGAGCTTGGGTCTAACAGTACGACGAGGCAGCAGTCGGAACACCGCAGGGGCCGGTGCAAACGCAGGTGGGTGCTTTCTGCGCACACACAGCATTTTCTCTAGCCCTGCCTGCCAGCTGCTTCCTTCCACTATGCATATGTTAAAAATAACCCTCAAAATGTCCCTACTCAAAAATCAGTTTTGCGGGTTCCCTAAATTCAGGAGCCGAGGCTGAGCAGGCTAGAGAAACACAGGCGTCACCTCTGCCCCCACACCCTCTTTTCCAAGCACCTTAAAGTCAGAAGAAACACTAATCAGCATTTCTGGGCTGCTGAATCCCCCTTCAGCCCTTGGCCCTGGATCCCGGGGCAGCAAAAGGGAGGCTGAGAGTGCTTGGCATTGGGACCGCATCCTGGCTTGTCCTTCTGTGGTGAATAGGTGGGTTGGTTCAGAGTTCGCTGAAGGGCTCTGGGCTGGCTTGCTCTCGCTGGACAGCCCCCTTCAGGAGCCCCTAGGCTGCCAGGAGTCTGGGATGATTATAAGGGGCTTTGGAAACTGAGGTTCAAGTTAAAGGGCTACTTGAGCATGGAGAGAACAAATTTGGAACAGAACCTTCTGAAGCCCCAAACTACAGAGCCATTAATAGAAAGAACTTCAAAGGGCGGCCTCTGCCACCATTGGTAAAACATATCCTCCATATTCACAGAGGCCTGTCCCTCCTCCATCTCACCTGCTCTTCAGGCAGCACCCCCTGTGACGCCTTTTATAATTTAAGACTACGATTTCTAGAATGTTCTTTTATCTTGAGTCCAGCTGACATGATTGGTAAGGGGGTGCTAATGAAGAGGGCCTCAGTATGATTTGTTCCTAGGGGTCTCCTCCCTAAGTCGCAGGTGGTCTTTTAGGGAGAAGTTTCTGGAACAATCCAACAGTGCTGTCGAGTGTCCATGGAACATCTACCACCACAGGCAGGTGGCCTGATCTGTGGGCCACCTTAGTGACTCACCCGAGGGTGAGAAACTGCCCTGTGAGACGTGCGATGTGAGGCTGGCAGAAAGCGTTGTCCTTTCTCAGCCATGTGCCCTTGTTGGCCACTGCTCAGTCCACGCCTGCTAGGCAGCCACGTTGGGGTTTACGTCCAGCTAAAGGAATCCAGTCACCACACAGGCAATTCTGCAACAGGTCTCGAGTGGCGAAATCAACAACAGGCCCCTCTCCCATTTAGAAATGACTGGGCAGAGAGGTCTCAGGCGAACCTTTCCCCTCTAGCTCCTGCGTGAAGAGGTGGGTCTGGCCCATGGTCTCAGGTGCCCCTTGAAGTAGAACCCTCTGTCTGTTGATGCCCTAAGCTGGGGAGACTCCGATGAGCCCTTTTCCACTAAACAAACTCAAGTCTGGGAAGGCAGTCATCTTTGCAAACAAGCAAGCCCAGCCGTGACTCTGGTGTTTGCAAAGCTGGCTCTGCTTCTTCAGGACTGTGGTTAGAGGGGCAGGCGTGGCGTGTGCCCCTTCCCGGGATCTGGTGTGTGTGTGTGTGTGTGTGTGTGTGTAACTGCAGACCCTCAGACTAGTTCTCAGCCCTCTTCCCACTTCCTTGCGCATCCTTCCACCCCACCAGGCAGTCTGTCTCTTTCCAGGGCCAAGGGAAAAAAAAAAACCAGGAGCGGGCAGTGTGAGGAAGAGAAGCAAACAAGGGAGAAGAAAGATGAAACGTGGAGACGCAGCGGAGGAAATGAAAAGGAGTTTACTGCACAGTTTCTTCTCCTGCCTGACCCAATTATCAGATTTTGCATTTAAGTTTAAGACAGTAGATCAAACAGCGAGAGGCACTTTGTACTTCTGCCAGGAGCCCATATGATCTCCCTCAGCGACTGTCCCTCATGCCAGGAACACAGGCCCTGCCGCTGCCGGCTGCACATGGTGCGATGTGCAGAACAGCAAGATTCATAAGGGCTGCACCCGTGGATGCCGTCCAGGATTGACGGCGCTTTAGCAGTTAAAGGAAAAAGGGCAACGTGCAATCTAATTACAACGTTCCGTGAATAAGTCCCGAGGAGAAGGAGAACCAACCGAAGGAAGGACAAAAGGCCGGTGTCACGCCTACTTTGCAAAACGGGTCGTCTCCGGGGCCGTTTTTATGGGATACAGAACTCTTTACGAGGTCCGAGCATCTGTCCTGGGAGCTCCACGCTGTCGGCCGAGGCCGCGCATGGTCTCATGGCTCCCGTGTCTCAGCGGTTTTCCTGCCCGTGCAGGGGTTCCTGCAGCTCAACGAAACAGGCCCTTCGAAAGGGAACTTTTCAGTTCTGAGAATTGTGATCAGCTCTGGAAGTTGTACGTTCCACTCCCGGGCTTGGAGCGTGCAAGGGCGCGGGCCGGGGATGCTCTGCTCCCAGAGCGGCGCCAGGGCAGTGCCCTCCCGGCCGGCTGCCACACAGGGACAGGCTGGGCAGCTACACTCTCATTTCCAAATTCAGTCAACTAATATTCTCTTGGGGATTTTTCAAGTTCAGTCCTTGTGCTGGGAGAAGACAAGTCACCGGAGCATGGATTCCAAGACTGACCTCAGAGGTCACCTCCGCCCTGTCTTCCCGGCTGTCACCTCGCATCCCCTGGTCGCAGCCGGTCAGAGGGCCTATCGAGCGTTGCTGCAGCTAATCACCTTGGCATCTTATTTTTCACAGTCGTGACTTCTCTGACTCCTCACCAAGGCCCTTCGGGACAGCCACGGCCTATTGGCCTGTGCTCAGACCACTAGGCCCCCGCGGCTCCCCAGTGAAGCCGTGGAGCAAGACAAGAGCAATTGGTCAACCTGGTGAAGAGTCTATAGAAGTTCTTATGTGACTATTGCAACTTTCCTGTACATTCAAGTTATTTCAAAATAAGTCTCAAGGGTTAGGTAATTCTGGATTTCAATATGGGCTTGGCTACTTAATAGCTGGTTGCAAACTGAGGTCTTAGATCTAACAGGTCATTCAATCTTCATATTCCTCTGAGGCAACACAGGTATCGCATATGTCTCCTAGCTGCACACAAAAGGAAACTGAGGCTCAGACAAGTTGAAGGACACATGGACAAGCCTATGTCTGTACACACTTGCACCGTATCATCTACCGTTGAATTGACTTGTGAACACTGTTCAGCTCTCCAGAGCTGTGAGGAAATATAATGTTGGGCCAGTTCCTTTTGCCAAAGAACATTTTTTGGTCACATAGACAGTGCTGGTCTGGCCTTAATAGATGTGGGTGTGATTTAAAATTCTTTGACTTAATTAATTTCTAGATGATGGCTCAATGAGACGAATCCAGGGAATAGCTAAATATTTAGAATTTTGTTAATTTTATCCCTTCTTTGCAATTATTACAGTTCAAAAAGTTAGCATTTGTTTTATTTTAAGTGACCTTTATTATCTTGATCACTTTAATTACCTTCCAGGTATATTTAAAATTTTTGTTATACTTTCTGCCTCCCATCTACCACCCATTCATTTATCTAACCGTCATCTACCCCTCACTGCACCAGATCTATCCATCCACCTTCATCCATCCACCCACCCATCTAGCCCCCCACCTCCCTCCCTCCAGCCACCCACCCAGCCATCATCCATTAAGCACACTGTACATTCTATGAACAAGGTCTTTGTCAATGGCAATGACCTTTGTAGGGTTGTTACTGATCACTGAGACCATAATTTTCTCAATATAGTTTAGAACACTGTCTCCTTGGCACTATGGCAGGCCATTTGAGTTTATGTGACATTTTTATATCCACTACTCAGAACTCCCTATAGTTTATTCCATTTATATAGCACGTGCATAAGCTGATTTTTACTAGAAAAACTGCCTTCATTGAGTTGAAGAAGGAGATGCAGCACAACCACACCAGAAGGTAGGAAGCAATCAGGTCAGTGAAAGGCCAGTTAGATTGGGAGGTAAAAGCCGGTAGAGTTCAGAGGAGGGAGAAATGATTCTTCTAGGAGGCCCATGAATTGCAACAATCAAACCTCAAGAGCCACACATTTCACAGAAGAAGCCTAACAACATACTGTGTGGTTCACCAGCTCCTTAGAAAGGATTTCTGTGGCCTGCCCAGCGGCACCATGCCTGGTGCTGCAGTGTCACCGGGAGAACAATCTCTGGGACAATTGTAAGGACCCTTTGCAGGGCTGTAACTCATCACTCAGATGCCATAATTTTCTAAATACAGTTTAGAACACTGTCCCCTTAAACTATGGCAGGCCACCACTGAGGTTTATGTGGCATTTTATATCTACTACTCAGATCCCCCCGAGTTACTTATATAGCACCTGGATAAGCAGATTTTTACTGGAAAAACTGGAAATGTCACTGTTAAATGCTCAAACTTTCAGGTCATTCACAAACTACTCAACTAGAGAGCCCAACAGCAACCCTGGGGTGTGCAATTAACACTTCTCATCTGGGAAATGTCCACCTGATTTCTAACTCCATATGAGTATTCTATGACAGATATCCAATTGCTTAGTCATTCAACAAACAGAAGGTTTTACTAGATTGTGTGGCAAAGAATCTCTGGAAATGAGACGCTGGCCCCATTTTCCACTGGCTTATTACCTACCTAAGTCATTTATAGTATGTCTTGCCCTAAAAGGAAAACAAGCAAAAATAACCAAAGGTAAACCTGTGCTCCCTAAATGGGTAGAATTGAAGAAGGAGATGTAGAAAATGTGTTCCCCAAAGCTTGGGTAAATGCAATCTTTGTTCTGTGATCGGTGAAAGGAGTCTTCGGTTATCACACTAAAGACATTTGCTATTGGATGGCACTCCACTGTGATTCTTATCATAAAATAAGTAATCACCCTTGATTGATCTTCTGTGTCAATGCAAAGTTGCTATGTTAGGTTTGGTTAATGAGGCACCACTCTGTTGTGACTGGGCAAGGCACGACGTTCTGCAGTGTGTTGCTTGGCGACAGGCATGTGTTCTGGGGAATGTGTATTAGGTGATCTCCTTGTGGTTCAAACATCAGCAAGAGGAATCCCACACACCCCTCAGTACAGGGACAGTGACCACACACCTAGGCTAAGTGGTCAGGCCTGTGGCACTGCTGTCACCTGAGTGGTTTGTTGCTGGCAGAGAGGCATGACCTTAGTGAAAAGTGACTGTACTTAAAGGAAAAAGTGGTTTCGGCATTTTCTGTTGATTGCCCCTGCAGCATGGCGAGATCTCTCTTTCAGTCACTGGCGTGTGTGACCTCTGCTACTGTCCTCATGCATTGGGCTTGTCCCCTTATGATATCCCCGTGGTATCTCCATATGTCATGACAGACCTGACTTGGAGTTTCTTCATTCCCAAATGTCTTCACTGCCTAGGCTCTGGCAGCACTGTTAGTCTCTAAGGTTGGTTTAATTCCCTGCCAAGAAGGGGAAGCTGAGTGTTTTCACCTCTCCACATACTCATCCCACTTTGCCTTTACTATCTCAAAACATGGGGTGAATATGGACTTTTGGCCCAGATTCTTCCTTAGCCCATCCCACCTTTTCCACCTCTTTTTAAGTCATGACTTTTCAGAATTTCTCTGAGTTGTAAAAGCCAAGTGCACAGAAACCACGCAGGATTCTTGTGGACACATCTGGGCTTTTCAGCATCTCAATGACCACATGGACCCATACCTCGACCTCAGAGGGCAGATTGGGCAGTGGTTACCACCAGGCTGGTGAGCTGAGGGTGCCCATGAGGTGGAGTCCACATCAGCTCAGACACCCCTGTGCCCACAAAGGAACTCTTCTGAAACTAGGGCAAGTTTTGCATGAAACCCCATTTTCAAACCGAAACCATGTAAAAAAAAATGGTGGTTCAGTGTGGTTTTTACTGAAAACCAGGTGAAGCTTTGTGGTTCAGCCAAGTTTTGACTTGAAGCCAGAGAGAGCGCACTATGTTTTGCTGGATCTGGTTTTACATTTCATGTTCCATTTGGTTCTGTTCCCCAAACCTGAATGTGGGGTTCAGATGAGGGGTACAAAATGAATAAAACAAAGCCAGCATGAAATCTGGTGCAGATGAAGACAGCATTAACTTTATAAGGGCCACACGATCTCCTGGCTTACTGTTTGCTCCTGTTTTCTATCAACATTCCTTCTCAAAGGACCATAACACACGCTAACTATTTCCTTGGGATCTTCCTTAAAGGAACAGAATTATTCACACCATACAAAAAATAGCAAAGTCCATTTTGTTCTTGTGTGTTTTTTTTTCTTTAAACAGATCTATGAACAAATGTTTTACATTTTTTTCCAGGTCGGCCACTGAAACTTTTGGGGAAATCATTCTAGGGAACAGGATCTGAGGTTAGGTACGGATGGACCTACTTGACATACTTTCAATGTCAACTCTGTGTTGGAAACTTTTAAGTTTTTCAATTCTCACAATATAGCACAATGTTTTACAGATGAAGAAACCAGGCTCAGAGTTATTGGATAACCTACCCGCATACTAACCCGGAAGGCAAGGAGATGTAACTCAAGGTAGACCAGTTGGTGGCAGGTAGAGGATGAGGTTGCCACTGGTTCTTTTTCTCACTGTTGCTATTATACCCTGTTGTCTAGAACTCACGGCAAAGTTACGCACTTCAAGAACTTTTAACCCGGAGAAACACAAATTAAATTATATGCCTAAATTTTATACCTAAAACCATAGTATGTAGTACCAGAAGAGTGTCTAGTTGGCAACTTGTGTGAGTTCAGGGGAGAGGAGGATCCCTTCCATCTGGGGGTTAAGCACTGTAAGCCTACACAATGCTGTCTGCCAACTGGTCTCAATAAAACTGGAAAAATCTTTGTGGAAACAGTGTTATTTGGGGCCTGGAAGAGCAGTTGGGCTCTGAAGTGGGTAGGGAGGAAGGAAAACATAGTCTAGGTGAGGAAACAGGGAAGATAAAAGCATAGAAGCGAACCAACATTATCATCCACAGCGTGAGTTTTGGGGAACTTTTGAAAGAAATAAGTTCTCTAAATGAAAGGCCATTGGAAAAGAACAGCATTCCAATTATCATGTTGGCTCATGGGAATGAAGAACAATTGAGCTTTGAAAATAGTGATGGTCCCTATGCATTATCTAATATTTCATTTTTTAAAAAAGTGAAAAGTATAATGTTGATTGGAAAAAAGCAATGATTCTTCAAGCTTGACATTATTCCACAATTTCCAATATGTCTTATTGTGGAGCTCAGAGAATCTAGGACTGCTTAGTTTTCTTTAGTGACTTTTTTTTAATAGGTCAATTATGGCATTTTTAAAATTCTCCTCTAAATTTCCAATGAGACACAAATATTTTTCAGGGTTAAAAATGCCAAATTTTTGCCAGCTTTGTACTCTGATTTTGTCAATTCTCAGTTCAAAAATATTCAATGGCTTCCCTCTGCGGGTGGTAAGCTAAAACTCACTGTTGGTTCACTGAATGTGAGCTATGGAATTAATGCTGAGCAGCTTGACAATTGCATAGATTTGACTTTGGACAAACTATTCCAAGAGATGAGCATGTCAGGCAACACCCCAGGTGCTGCCATGTCTCACCACAGTCACTGCCTTTACCAGAGATAAGTGGGTGACCACGACATCGCCAAGCTGCCGTCCACCAGGCCCGACTCTCAGAAGTTTGCTCTGGATTAGGTGCGACTTCACAAGTGTGGGGCCTGGAAACACACGGGGCGCTTGGCCAGGGGCCTGCATGGGGGTTGTCATGGAGACACCAGAGCAGCTGAAAACCACCCCCGTCTTTGACCCAGCACCTCCCTCATGTGAGACGGGTGACTGCCCTGCTCGCTTCAGAGCGTCCATTCTAGGCCTTTCTGAGGCAACGGGGAGGCAACGTTTACGTTCCTTTACGTTGTTATGAGGCAACATTACATCACCTTACGTAACATTACGGGACGTTACGAGGCAACATTACGTTACCTTACGTAACATTACCCGACGTTACTAGGTGACGGGGAGCACGTCCTTGGCCTTGACTGCCTAAGGGCCGTTCTGTGCTGATGAGCAGCCCGTCCAGACGCCCTCACATCACCTTGGCTTCCTCCCCGTTGAGGAGAGTGAAGGTGCTGCTTTGACGTCAGCTTTCTACAGGACTCGACGTTCACTGGGTTGCCTGGGGAAAATGGAAGGAAACGCTATTTTCCAAAGAAATGAATATTTCTTTTTGGCAACCTCAGGTATATGACCAAAGGCCTAGTTTTGATGTGTGGTTGTCGGTACTTCCCCGGTGTGTGGGGATATTGTCGAATCTCATGGTTCTGTTTTTAACTGGAACGGCCAGTAACCGGGAGAACCCTGCTCTGCTGTCTTGTCCTGGACGTGACTTACGGGAGGGCCTCGGCACACAGATGGAGCTGTAGCCCGTCTCACCTGTCCCACCTCTCTTAAGGTCATGACTTTCAAGATTTTTCTAAATTTGTAAAAAGCTATGTGCAGAGAGGTTGTGGAGAAAAAGGAGCTCTCCTGCACTGCTGGCGGGAGTGCAAACTGGTCCAACCACGATGGAGAGCTGTGTGGAGATTTCTGGACCTACTAAACATAGAGCTTCCATAGGATCCAGCAAGTCCACTCCTAGGTATTTACCCAAAGGACACAGAAACATCAATTCCAAAGAACACCTGCACCCCTATGTTTATAACAGCACTGTTTACAATAGCTAAGCTTTGGAAACAGCCCAAATGCCCAAAAATAGATGACGGGATCAAGAAGATGGGGTCCATATACACCATGGAATATTACTCAGCAATCAAAAAAGGATAAACGCATGCAATTTGCAGCAACATGGATGGCGCTGGAAGGGATCATGCTCAGCGAAATAAGCCAGAAAGAAAAAGGAAAAATACCGGATGGTCTCACTCATAGCAGGAATCTAGGAAACTTGAATAAGGGACCAGGAAAATGAATAACCATAAGAAAGTGAAAATCAAAATCAACAAACAACTATGAACTAGAGACACTCTATGGGGGATGGGGGTGGGGAGGGGAGGGATTGGGGTCAAAATAAGGGGGTTGCAATTGTATGGGGAATATAAAATTAAATTTGAAAAATTAAATTAAACTTAAAAAAAACAACAACAAAAAAAAGCTAAGTGCACAGAGACCAAGCAGGAGTTTTGTGTCTGCTACAGCTTCACATATTCCATAGCTGCGTGTTTCTTGGGTAAAAAGCATCGACTTTTCGACATTTGCTGCTCATTTTGTGAGCCAGATCAGGCCGAGGAAATTCCAGTTTTTAAACGCAGCTGCGGAAGGTCATGAGGGATTGTCTGATGTTTTTGCCAGCTCCGCTGATAAACGGTGGCAGCTTGATTGTTCAGACCTCAGTATCCCTCAGGGCTCCTTTTTCTGAGACGGGGGTGTGCCCCCTTAAGCCACCTGGATGCAAAAAGGCATTTTCAGGTGGCACTGGGGTCTCCCGTGCCAGCGTTCTCACACTGAAACAACGCCGTTGTCCGTTCTGGACCAAGTGGTTCCTTGTGCTTTATTTTTATTATGCCGGCATGTATGTATGCATTTGCATTTTTAAATTGAAGTAACATTGTATTATAAGTTCCTACAAGTTTCCAATGTGCATCCTTGAGAATCAACATATGTGTCTATGTTAAATTGCTGCTCAGCGTCCACTACTGTCCTTCACGGCACCCTACCTCTGTGTCTCCATTCACTCTCTCCCGCCCCTGCCCTTCTGGGGACACTAACGGGTCTTCTAGCAGGAGGCCCTGCTCCCCTTTGAGTTGGACAGAGCTGAGAGCCAGGCTGGTTACACTCCCTGCAGCAGGCTCCGCCCCCGGAATCTGTGCTGCAGCCGGCCCATGGGCCAAGACGCAGCATATACTCCCAGGCCCTGGTCCTGGACTCGTGGGTCATTCCTGGACCCACATGGCCATGGATGGAGTGGAACATTCTTTTGGGGTTTGGGTTGCTCTTAAATATATGCTCCAATCTTTATATGATGTAAACCCTCTTAAATTTTTCCTAGAAGTCACTATCATTATGGCCATTGCGTGTGTGTGTGTGTGTGTGTATAAACTGGTAACAGAGGTCCATGCAAGTACCCTCTACAATCACCATCAAACAGTATTTACTAAGAAAAGTCTTTCCCTGAGTGCTTTACCAGGTGAGGTATAAAGAGAATTACAGGTACGTGATCTGGAGGGACTGACCCTCTCGCTCACACAGGCTTCGACACGTAAGTCCCAAAATAAAACCGCCAGCCTCCTATGGAGCTGGTCTGTCTGGGGTGGCTGTGCTCATCATTTTATGGCCGCCTGCCTTGCGGGGTGAAGGTCCCCTGACCTGCTGTAATGTGCTCTAGTTCGCATCCCTGAGAAGGACTCTGTCACCTGGTAACTATTTCATACCTGTTTTTTAGTGCATTTGCGAGACTTCAGTGATGTTTATAGTAATATAAAAATAAATAAAGTTGGACTAAGTTTGCACCGAGAAGCTCTCCTCTCCTTACTCCAGAAACAACATTGGGAGGCGAGAGTAGGACCCAGGTTGGAAGTGCTGACTCGGCCAGCGTGTGCCCTGCTCAGCTCCTCCGATTCAAGAAGCAGGTTTCCTGGCTCTAAGCACAGCCCCGCTCTTGCTCGGACAAGAAATGGCATAATAATAACACCTGCCCGCAGGTTGATGTCAGGATTAAATGAGTCAATGCAGGTAAAGAACTTCGAACAGCTCCGGCTTGACTGAACGTGCTCTATAAAGATAGGTCTTCAGTACTTGGATCCTGGCTGTGCACAGGGGAGGCAGCCATTGAACCTCTCAGGGTCTGGGTCACTTCTTAACCGTGAACTAAATGCTCTAAAACTATTTAGCTTGTTTGTTTGTTTTTTCCCTTCTAAATAAAGCATCTTTCAAATACCTAAAAGAAATCACACAGGGCCCCCCTGGTGGCGCAAGGGGTTAAGCACAGCACTGTGGAGCTATCTGCAGCCTCTGCAGCACGAGTTCAATCCCTGGCCAGCCAGGGGATACCCACATGGCGCAGTAGATCCCTCCTGCCTCGCCCGCTGCTCCCCTCAGCAGTGTATTTCAGTCAGTCTGCCTGTTCTGCTCCCCACTCTGTCTCTGGTGAATCCTCTCACCCTCCGCACCTCTGGCCTGTACCCCAACTCTTGTATGCATAAATAAATAAATCTTAAAAAAAATCACACAAAGGAGGGGGTTATGTGATTTATCCACCAAAACAGGGTGTTTTTTAGTCTGAACAGAGAGACTATTAATAATTAAGCACCACAGAGGACAGTGGTGAGATGGTGAGCCTGCAGCTGGAGCCATCTGCCCGCATTGGGGACGGGGCTTCTGCGCGGAGGAGAGCGATGTGTGGGTTGCTCCGGGTTATAAGGGAGGCACGGCATCAGCACACAACTGGAACAATTTCCAAAATGGGCTGTGCTCTCTGGCCTCACATTTGAATTCCCCATTTATTTCTTCCAATCTCCAGGGCAGAAAAGGTCTCAGCATCAGTGAGGAAACAGACTTGAGTTAAAAGTCAGTTGTGTGGACGTCTGAGTATTCTCTTAGAGTGCTGTTTCCACGCTCCCGAGAGGGAAACAGTTTTCCCCATTACTGATGGAAAGTTAAGTCTCCTCATAAGGAGGGCTTCCCTTCCAGAAATTCAAACCGAGAATAAGTATCAGACAATGTGATTTTGTGCCAGTGAACAGCGCTTTCCGAAGATTTGAGTGGAATAATTTGTTTTTCATGCTTTATAGGTAGCAGATAAAACCTACATGGAAAAATGGACAAGAAGAAATGGAAAATAAGATCCAGAATCTGGACTGGTAAGCTGAAAAAGCAATTTGTTTTATTTCAGCTGTGCTCAAAAATAACTTGAGGTTAACAAGTATTTCTACTGGAAGAATCAGCTACAATTAGGTCACCACCTTCGAGAAGATGTGGGCGGAAACTTAAGCACCCAGCCTATCATTATAAAGGTACTTTATCAGTGAAACTGTCACTTAAGGATTGTTGACTTAAAATGATTAAGAGGCTAAAATATCAAAGAGGAAGATGAAGAGTTTGTGGAAAGGACCTGGAAGATCAACAGCAGCTGAGAGGCTAAATAGGAGAAAGTTGTTTTACTAAAATTCCTTGGGGAGAGTGTCTTGAATTCCTTGACTTCTATGCCCAGTTGGTGTGAAAGAAATAGTTAATTGCTTTCCTCAAGGTCCCTGTTCTGTTCACACAAACATGAGCCACACGCTGAACCCTGACAAGCCTGCTGTATAGATAACAGACATGGCTTTGCACATCTTCCTCTGAAGCTGCAACCACACGGTGCTGTTCAGACGCCCCTCCGACAGCTCGGGGTCCGAGGTCTGAGGCCAAGGGGTTGATGCTGTGTATGTCACCTTCACCCACTAGGAATGAATTAATTTTTTTTCTGGACATTTGTCTGAAAGTCTAAAAAAGATTCAATTGTGAATGTGATACCAATCTTTATTATGAGTTGAATAAGGGGTAGATTTGATAAATATTTGAATCCAGATGAGCCTTGGCATCCAGAAGAATATTATTTCCTGTGAACTGATTTTTTTCAGCAGATTTTCCTTGATAACTCTTTGACTTGACCATAAACCAGCCAGTGACAATATACTGTTTTTTTTTTAAGTTTCCTTTCATCATCACATAATATAGTTTACGTTTCACTATAGCTGTGTCTGTTTCCTTGGCAACAAAATGGTTCTGAGACCTGTTTTTTTGGTATTTGTAGGTCATTCGTGCTGGCTGGACCAATGCCTTAAAGGATGGGGCTTAGGGGGCCTCCCCGGTGGTGCAGCGGTTGAGCGCTGAGCTGCGAAGCTGCCCGCAGCCTCTGCAGCGCAGGTTTGATCCCAGGCCGCCGGCGAGGGTCCCACATGGCACGCAGACCTCTCCTGCCACCCGCTGCTCCCTCAGCAGTATATTTCATCAGTCTGCCTGTTCTGTTCCCTGCTCTGGCTCTGGTGAATTCTCTCACCCTCCCCCGCTTCTAACTGTACCCCAGTTCTTGTATCAATTAAAAAAAGGGTGGGGCTTAGGACAGTTGTTAAGCACGAGGCGCAGAGGGTGGCAGAGTGCTTGATGCCAGGAGAGGTGGGGGGGAGAGATGGCAGGAAGGGGAGATTGTGGTTGGGAAAGCACTAGTCAGTACTTCTTAGTTTTCTTGTTAATTTTTTCTTTATGGTTAAAAACAATCTAACCTCATGAAAACAACTATGATATTGTCATCTACATTTTAAAAAGCAGAAAATGAATTCAAGAAATGAAGTCATCCTCCAAGATCTCACAACCAAGAGGTGATGGTAACAGATCCAAAGCTGGTGACCCGTTGTCAAAGCCACCTGCCTCATGCTGGTCCCCAGGGGGAGCTTCATGTCTAGTTCTGGGTCCTGTGGGTGTGCCACCCCTCCCTTGTAGACCAAGGAAGAAGTCTCTACATGTAGACGTTGTCTGTCAGCAAGCAAAGTAGTTTTTGGAGGATTAAGACTTAATGAACAACCCAAACCATATCCCAGGCATCTGTCTTGTCTTCAACATGACTTCTGGGAATGTTAGGAATTAGAAGATCCAGGGGTGGTGTGAATCACAGGAAACATGAAGCTAAAATACTGCATGAGTCATTCTTTCCAGAAACAATGGCCTTTATCTCCAAAACTCTTGATTGAAATTTATAGACAAGGGCAAAATAAAAGCTACTTAAATTTAACATCGTTATTACCAATAATTACTAAAATAATTACTATTAATAATAAATGGTTTTTGCTTTTTGATAAGTATCAGCACTTTGGATTATTTGGTTATCAAACCATCCACTAGTGTGTCGTGTCTTCTGGATGTAAATCAGTGGTGATGACGACCATGGTGATGATACACAATCGTTTACTGTCAGGGTCACTCACACCTTCTCCCTTATGTTCCGGACCTACGACAAACTTGGTTCTCAGACAGCTGGAAATGGGTTTTAGAAACGTATTGGAGATGGAGTCATCAGAAGTTAGCCAATGATTAGATTAGGGGTGAAGGGCGGGGGGCAGCAGAGTCAATTCTGAAGCTTGAACCCTGGTGACAAAGGGGTCGTTCTAGAAACAAGGATGTGGCGAGTGTGAGAAGTTGACGAATTCTGTTTGGTGCACATTTGCCTTGGGGTTCCCTGAGGTGATTTCCTGACAGATGTGTTTAGGACTCAATTGAAAATACAGTCAGAGCTCCGGGGTGGGGTACCTGGGGGTCAGTTGACACTCATGGGTCTATGATGTTCAAGGCAAAAGGGGAGACCCCAAAGGGTTGAAGGTCAACTGGAAAGAGGAGAGAGTGTAGGACACATGTGGGGCAGGGAGAAGAGCGGCCAGAGGAGGAATCGGGAAATGAACAGCACGACCCTAACAGTGACGAGAAATCAGCATGCTGTGAAAAGTAGGGCAGAGGGGGTGGATATTTATTTCAAAGGATGAGGTGGGTGAGATGATGGGTCTTAGAGTTTCAAATAAGTTAACAAAGTGCATGTCATTGTGTGCCAGAGAGTCCCACACAGAGTCAGGAAAAAGGGAGGGTGTGACTAAGAATCTCCGAATTCTACACAGTCTGCCCTCTGACTTACGCGGGAGGAGACCATTGCAGTGAGGACAACTCTTTGGTGTCCTGCTGAGGAAAAGTGGCGTAGAAGTCACTATTTTAGAGGAAGAAAGGGAAAAAAGAAGAGAATTAAGGTGGTGATCTGCAGGGATGGCGGAATAGAACAGAAGGGCATTTTCTGTTGATACAAGCTCAGCAGGCGAGAGAAGCCAAGGAAGGAGGAGGAGAAGCGAATGGAGGGTCCTTGGGGAATCTTATGGGGTTCCTTCTAGATTCCTCAGTGGGCTTATCTTCCTCTCCCACATATGAACAGAGACTGTTGTATATGGGCTCACCGCCCATCTTAGACAATCATGTTTTATTATCTTGTGTTACATTATTTACTGCAATCAACAATTTCCTCCTCTAATGACGCGGCACCAGGGACAGCAAACAGTTTCAGATACATGTGTATGTTGGTCTGTCCTTGGGTGCTGCCCTCTGATCCACCTTTTAGATTTCCCTACATGATCTCTCAATGTTCTTCCTCTTAAGCCATGCACCATCTGTTTTTAAAACACAAAAGTTGACCATCAACATTGGCACTAAGACTTCCACCAGTGGAGAAGCTTCCAAACCCAAAGCCAAGAAGAGCTCTCCAAGCTAGGACAAGGGGATGTGTGAGCGATGGCGTCCTCGTAGTGGGCTCCACATATCCACATCTCCCCAGAACCTCAGAACGGGACCTTCTTTGGAAATAAGGCCTTTGCAGATGTGATGAAGAGGTCATGCCAGAGCAGGTGGCCCCTCAGTGGAACATTCCTGTCCTTGCAAGAAAAGAAGACAGAAAAACAGAGGGTGAAGGCCTTGTGAAAACTGCAGCCGAGACTGGATGACACAGACCATCCGGGAATGTCACGGGATGCTGGGGGTCCCCCAAGACTAGAAAAGGCCAAGAAACCTCCTTCCCTAGAGTCTGAATAGGAAACATGGCTCTACTGACCCCTTGACCTTGGACGTCTAGCCTCTGGATTGTGAGACCAGCCCATCTATTGTGATGAACACCTGCGGTGGTGACTGGTCACTGCAGCGCGGAACACAGGCCCTGAACACGAACACTTCACTTTCACTGCCCAGCTGGGAAGCTTCTCCCAGGAGCCCGCGTGGACCAGGAGCCCGTCCTGAAGCCACTAACATGATTTCAGGCCTGGGGAATCCTCGCCGCGGGAGGCTTCATGTCCAGGTACGTGTATGTCTTCGGACGTCCCTTGTCATTACCATGTCCCGGCTTACAGCTGCTTCCTTTGAACTGCAATCAATGGCTGAAGCAGGGACGTTGTTTTGACTATGCTGACGGCTTCTAGACTCCCGCTCTGTGGTTTCCAGGTCACACAGGCAGGCTTTGTTCTGTGAATCATTGCTGAAAGATTCAATTAAACCTGGCTTCTCCCGCCCTGTGGCCAGGGTTTCAGGGACTTGGTGAGAACAGGGGCATTTAACAAGTCACTGAGGAAAGCCAGGCGTGTGAGGGGCGCGGGGGCTGACACCAGACAGGGAGCACGGAGATTAGGGGGCTGGAGACTGGGGCTGGATGAAGTGGCCCGTGTCCAGCTTTTGGCTTGGAGGCAACGGCTGATCCCTGGCCCACCACCTTAGGACCTGAGAGGGAAAGTGAGGGGTTGTGGAATCGTTTAAGAGTCGACGCGTCAAGGGGAGCAGAGACATGTGTTAGCTCTGCCATCTTTCCTCACAGGAATGAGAAAGAATCACAATGTGAGTCTGGTTACGATCTTGATGGAGGGAGGCCGCCTCTGAATTCTGACACCACAAAAAAAATCCTTATAAAAGCAAAATCCTTATACACACACACACACACACACACACACACACACAGAGACTTACTCTGGTGAAACGTCCACCAAAGAATATGGAAGTCAGGGGTGCTTATAGCTCTCTGCAGAGGCAGGAATTTGGAAAAGCTTAAGTCCCTCTCCCAGAAAGAGAGAAGGTGAAAGAACAGCTCCGTCCAGGGCCCCGTGACACAGCGCCTCCTGGCAGGCTTGCTGGACAGGAAGAGTCCTGTCCAACCCTGAAGACCCAGTGGGAGGATCCTTGCCCATCCAGTGCGCGGTGGCTCTGGGCAGGCCCCGGAAGCTATTTCTAGGGTCAGCCGACCCTACTGGCCCTGTCTTCCCTGCAGGGCTGTGTGGGGCTCAAAGGAGACATGGTCTGTGAACTCCTCCTGCCAGTTTCTAAGCATCGTAAGAACACAGATACGATGGGCATCCTTTCCTCTCCCCACCTCCGCACCCTCCCATGCCACGCTGGGCCCAAGATGCCCCACTCAGCTACCTCATTTACCACATGGCATCAGGAGCCCCTAGCGTGAGGCTGGCCTCAGAGAAGCCCAGCTGCAGGGACCATGGTGGGTCAGGACTGCC
The DNA here is from genome assembly GCF_964194135.1 of Talpa europaea. Lineage (NCBI taxonomy): Eukaryota > Metazoa > Chordata > Mammalia > Eulipotyphla > Talpidae > Talpa > Talpa europaea. The sequence continues at coordinate 141,488,521 of NC_140070.1, forward strand.
CCTTCCCCTCTGGCCTCAGCTGTGCATTCTCCTCATGGCTGGTAGGAAACACTGTTTTGAGAGACTAGTGTTGCTTCCCTCTCCAGGGTGGGTGGAACCAGCCACCCAGCCTGTGGCCCTGCCAGACTTTTCCTTGGGCCACAGCAGGAGCACCACCCAGTGTGTTAAACCATGCTTTGGCGCCTGCCTAGGCTCCTCCCCTTCCTTTGCAGGAGGGCACTAAGGCACTGTAGAATGGGGAGAAATGAGGAGACTGTGGAAAAAAAGGGGGGAATGTGGTCAATGAAGGGGAAGGGTACTTATCAAGGACAGGAGCTTCCCTAGGCTTGTGAAATCATCCTGGCATGATGTGTTCCCAATGGGTATAGTTTCTCTCCTTCCAGGATGCTTAGGCACTTCCAAGGATGGTTCCTTCATTTCCTGAACTCTCCCCACCCAGTCTGAAACACAGTGAATGCACCTAAATAGCTTGGGGAGCAACTATGAAAGGCTGTGGGCCCCGGTATAACTTAGTTTTTTTGTGCCATAGAAATGGAAATGTCTAAAGAGAGCTCATACTGCAGTTCTTGAGAGGGGAGGTAATGGTGCAGAGGGCAACCTCGAGGGTGAGGTTGTACGGACACCACAACCCCCTGCAGGTGCTGAGATGCCAGGTCTCCACTGCCACAGCTGTGCAGAGAGAGGATCACAGGATGAACTCCCAGGTACCAAGCAGCCCCATCGCTCCCTGCTCAGAGGATCCAAGAGGATGGAGTGGAAGGACACGCCTAGCAGACCCAGTTCAGAGGCAGAAGAATGAGCACAATGAGCAGTTTCCACAGCGATAAGATCACTTCCTGCTCTGAACATCTAGGACTCGAGGTTTGTTGTCCTACCACTGACCAGGATCTCTGAGATTCTACCTCTCTGCTGCTTCCTTCCTGCTCCCCTCCTGAAGGCTGTCTTTATGTCTGTTTCATTTGGAGCCACCTGACCATCGGGGAGGACCAGCCAGGTCCATGAGCTGGCAGAACATCAGTAGAGCAGGAGAACTAGGACGATCCTTTTGTTTACCAACCAGAAGCACTTCCATGAGTTTATATGTGATAGGAGTAAGGTCTGGCCCTCCTAACCATGGTGCACTTGCAGACAAGGGTCTGCTTCCAGAAGAAGCTTCCCTGGGTAGGAATCCCTAAGAAGGGGGGACTTCAGGCGTGATCCAGTATGTGGAGTCACATCAAAGAGAATCAGCTCTGGGGCTTTGCACCATGATAGAAATGAGCAGTGGCATGGGGCCAGTCCCAAAGGTGGACCAGAAGGACAGGTTCAGGATGGTGAACCTCACTGCCCTGCTGCTGTTATGTCATGAACCAGGGTGGTGTATGTACCCACACATCTGGAACACCTCCATGAGTAGCTCCAACATTGGAGATGGGGATGGACCCTGTTGACATTTTCCATAACGGCAGATAAAACTCAACAACCAACTATAGGCAACAGCAGTGCCATGCGTTGGGTTACAGCACCACAGGTGACCTTGTGTTTGCCTGAGTGCTGCGAGGTTCAAGGGCTCGTGGGTCATTGTGACCAACCAGGAGACTGGAAACTGTCAATGGACACTGTCTACACCTGCCTCCCCAAATTCATAGGTTAGATGCTGACACCCAATCATGTTGGAGTTTGGAGGTGGGGATGGTTTGAGGTGATTAGGTCATGAGGGTGTAGCTCCCATGAAGGAGATTAGTGCCCTCCAGGAGGGCACTAATTAGGACCCCAGGGAGCTCCCTGCCCAGGAAGGGGTCCTCATCAGATACTGAACCTGCTGGCACCTTGCTGTTAGACTTCCCAGCTTCCAGAGCTGTGAGAAATGAGTATCTTGTTTGTAAGCTACTCAGCTGGTTTTGACAGAGCAGGCTGAACGGCCTTGGCCAATTGAAAGCCACAAGTGAGCCCAGGGGATTCCCGGGCTGCCAGGGATGCCAGGTGCCTTCATCTTTCCTATCTCTCTGTACCCCAGGGCTCCCCCATCTTGGGTGTTGGGCATCTTGACCAACTGGGAGTCCTTTCCTGCCCAGGTTTCTGTACATGCCCACACCTCCTGCCAGAACTCCCTTATCTTTCCTTCCTCTGCTAAAATCCTGCTGCTGAAAGCATATTCGTGTCTGCTGTTGCCTCCTCAGACTGGTCCATACCCCGCCCTGTGCTTCTTGGCTATGGGTCTGGTCAGGGGCCCTTGATGTCTCGCTATCCAGTGGAGCTTTGTGAAACATCTGTGGCACTTGGCGGCTTTATCTTACCAAACCCCGCAAGTGTCTCACTGGGTACTGCCACCTCGGTAAGCATGTCACAAACACCGACGCCTTCTGCCCATCACTCAGATCCTGGTTTACAGCTGGCCAGACGAAGGCTCAAAGAGACAAAGGACTTGCCTGAAGTCACACAACTAATAGACTTTCGTGTTCATAGCACCTGAACTGGATCGAGTAGTGTTCCCCAAACTCAGGCCTCAGAACCTGAGAACCTCACTTTCATTGACAGGTTAGCTAATTAAAAAGTGGTACGGCTGGATTGAGTCATATAAATCTGATGACTGATGTCCTCAGAAGAAGAGAAAACAGAGACACTCAGAGGAAAGACGCCGTGATAATGGATGCAGAGATGGGAGTGAGGTGCCCAGAAGCCAAGGATGCTGACTGGCCACCTAGCAGCAGGCAGAAAAAGGCCAGTAAGGATTCTCCCTGAGAACCTCCAAAAGAAGCGGGGTCCTGGCTTGATTCTAGCCTTCTGGCATTGGAGTTGCACAAGGAAAAGTTACTGCTGTTTTCAACCACCCATTTGCGGCCACTTGTTATGGCAGCCCCAGGAAGGTCACAGGCTGCTCCTCCAGAGAGCGAGGGAGCGGCTTCTCTAGCAGCTGGGCAGCCCCACCTTTTTACAGGACAGGGGAGAGGGCCAGCAGCCTGATTTCCACCCCACCCCCACCCCGCACAGGATGTCTGGGGATTCCCAGAACCTCACACAAGATGGAGCTGACACATAACCACGCACATTGGGAAGGTCAGACGCAGCCTCCTGGTGCCTCGATTTAAAAAAAAAAAAAAAGGGACTCATTAGTGAACACGAGTGCAACACTGTTTTCAGCACAGTGGGAGGGAGCAGGTAAGAGGTGAAATGGACCACGTGCCTGGCTCAAAAATTAACACTCGGGGAGCAGGACATGAATCAGTCCATATGCAAGTGATGGTTTCAGAATGATAAGCCATCTGAAGGAAAATTCCCTTCTAGAAAGATAATGAGGTGTCACGAATTGAGCACTATACCCAGAAGCAAAAGTCAAGTAGAACGGTGATGTCCTGACCGGGTAAACGTCACACACACCCACAAGGGCATCTGCACCGCCGTCCAAGCGGGACCTGTGAGCTTGGACTTGGGCCTTCCTGCTGGTCGCTAGGCAGCTACCTCGTGGCCGGCGTGGCCCTTGCAAGTTGGTTTCTCCATGGTGGGGCCGGCAATTAAAAGGATGACTGGCCAGGCAGCCTGCCCAGACCAGGCGGGAGGGGAGCAGAGACTCCCAGCTGGTTCGTCCCTAGCTGAGCTGGCAGCCAGGCCGGCCGTTCCCTGAAAGGGCCACTCTCCTTCCCTGCCAGGAAAAGTCCAGGGCCTCTGGGGAGCACCCTGAGGGGTGCTGAGCCCCGGGCACGCGTGGCTGGCGGATGCACTCACCTCCGGGGGTACTTCTCAGGTGGCTGCTTTGAGAAAGACACATGGAGCCCATTTCAGGAGTTCTGAAAACTGCTGGGAAGAACAAAAGGCTGTTCCCCAGATCTAACATGTGCACCTCAGAGCTGGCTCACGAGTGTGGGTCGCATTAAATCCAGGCAAAATGACTTCACTATACGGGAGTATAAAATAAGGGCCCGATTAGCAATGAGAAAGCAGAAACCTTTATATTAAAATAGAACCATCTTGGGGGAAGGAGCAATTCTGGGGGCAAAAGCAACTAATCCCCTAGGTGGGGGCTCCCACATTTCTTAGTGACTTTCTACTGGATTTGCCTTCTCAGGTCAAACACCATGAAAATGATACAGGGTAGGTTTGCAGGGGAATATTGGTCTGTTTGCTTGACCCTAGAGGCACATATGCACATACACATGGGTGCACGGACGCACGCAGACACACACGCACACACGCATGCATGCGTGTACATAAGGAAGTGACTCAGGAATGAGCGGGCAAGATAAAGCAATGGTCTTATTTCTTCCATATTGAGCTTCTCCACTCACTAATTTCTAAAAGCTGATGTTTGCATGTCCTCTGGAGTCGGGCAAGGGGTTGTGGGGAAAGTCACATTCCCGCTGAGGTGGCTGCAAACGTGCCAAGCTGGCTCCAGGCCCCCTGAGCCATGGAAAGAGGCGCATCCCCCTTAGTGAGGGGAGAAGCAGGGAATCAAGACCCAAGTTCCAGTCAACTAAACATGGAGCTCATTTGGCAACCACGGGGTCGTTTAGCGGCAGCAGAGCGACAAGGAGGAACAAGGTTTCCTTGATCATTGCCATTCCCATTTTAATTTGAAAAAGTAAAAATAATCTTTGAAGACATTTTATACACTTGAAAGAAAGCATGCAGTATTTACCCACGTTGTCAACACTCTAAATGCGTGGCTCAATGACCCTTTTCCACGGGTAAGTAAGGACCTCATGAAAGAGTTTGCATTTTAGGTTCATGTACGCATACATGGACATTTTCAGGCCTGTCATTAAATCGGTCAATATAAGGGGCCTAGAAAACAAAATCCATATTTTAAATCTGTGGGATGATGTTAACTAAACGGTTGGTAATTATTTCCCAGCACGTGTAAGTCCAGACCTGATGCCACACACCTTGACCCTCTACAGTGCAGATGCTCAGCGATAGAGCAATAAAGCTGGAAAAAGAAAAGAATGGAAAAAAAATTGGCCTGAACTTCCAGCCTAAACATTGACTGGGAACCTCTGTTCTGCACCCTCGGAGACCTCAGCCAAATTCTGGGGCGGTTAGTTTGGTTTCCTGGCTGGAATTGCAACACGTTGCAGCGAAGAGTCCTGTAGACAAGCGGTGAACTGGGTGTCAGGAAGTCCGGGAAAGCTGAGTCAGATGGCGCCCGCGCGGTGGCACCGGGCTGGGGGGAAACTTGACCAGTAGCCGGAGTCAACAGCCGGCAGAAGGCCAGAGGGCTGGGCCAGGCCGGGCGGGAGGTGCAGGGCGGGAGCCGCCACCGCCGGCGGAGAGCAGGGCTGGGAGGGCCCTGGCTGTCCCCACGAACCCTGCAGCCCAGCCCCACCCTTCCCAGCAGAAACTTTCTGACCCTTTCAGCTCTGACCACAGCGGGTGGAATTTAATGACCGAGGAACTCATTTCTCATTGGTGTTGGTGAAATAAAAATGATAGGGTGAGTAATGAGTTCAAATCCTCTTTCTCCTAATGGGAAAAAAACATACTGCGATTCTGTTTGAGACGACCTCTAGGGAGAAGGGTTGCCATGTTCTGAGGGACACTTTGAGATGTGAGTGCGCCAAGGCTCCATTACTCAGGGCCTGTGTACACTGGGGGCAGGTTTGGACGCGGGCCACGGAGGGGCTGAGGTCTCCTAGTCCTTCCTCTGTGTCCTCACCTTCTGGGACATACCCCTGGGCAAGTGTGTTTTTGGATTCTTCGCTCTTGCTCTTCGGTCTGCCCTTCCCACCATGCAGAGCGCCCCTGCCTCACCTCCAGGGCACACTTGCTTTTCAGAACTTTGAGCACTGAGAATGGTTGGGGTCCTGGCCCCTTTTCTTGCCCTTGGGCCTTGACCCTCCTATGCCTGCAGCCTGCCTCCTGGCAGTAGGACCTGGAGCCGGGGATTTGACTTTCCACCTCCAAGGGAAGGATCCCCCCTCACCACACCTCCCTGTCAAAGCACCTCCAGGGCTCGGGACTGACTTTAGATTGCTCCCTCTCCACTGCCACAGGGCCCGGGTGTGCACCCCAGGAAAGAAGGAGGGAATTCAATGGTGGCTAGCGGGAGGATGGCCAGGAATCTGGTGCAGGAGAGAGAGGGGGAGACCCAGGAGGGGTGCAGCTGTGGGCAGGGACTGGCGGAGGCCTGCAGGGAGAGAGAGCAGGAGGGCCTCCCCACTTCCTGCCAGCATCCTCAGGCTCTCGACTGCTCCTTCCCAACCCCACGCACGAGTCTGCTCCAGCAGCCATCAGAGATGCCGAAACTTCAGCAAACTGCAAGCAGGACCTTTGGTCTCAAAGCCAAGTTCCTGGGACAGTGTTGACCCTTCGTAAATAATGGTCGGCTCAAAAACGAAACCCAAACTTCCCTCTCTTTGCCCTCCCCATTTGTCTTCAGCGCTTCTCTTTTCTCTCCCACAACTGTCAGTGGCCAAAAAAAAAAAAAAAAATCAGTTTTCACAAAGATCTCCCTTACAGAAAGAGCTGCTGCGAATGATCTAAAAATGTAGGCATTTCTTCAGGGTAACGTTCCCCAGAGTTTATCACTTTTCTTTATACTGTGAGGTCAGGAGGTTAAAAAACAAAACAAAACAGAAAGACACAAAACAACAAAAGAGATTTTAGGTCTTGAGCAAGGGGACAGCGAGCCTATCAAAATATTTTGCAAAACTCAGAAGCATTGCTACCACGAAGACAGAAAATTAATTTCAAATTTGGATTTCTTAAAAGACAGACAGACCCAACACACACACACACACACACACACACACACACACCCTTCACCAAACTGCAGAAATTTGTTTGAGAAAAGAAAATGACTATTTGTTTCCACAATGAGAAACACATCCCCTGGCTTCCGGCCACTTTCTGTCATGGCCTGCAGGCCTAAATGGCATTCATTTATCAGGAATTAAAAATATGAATGAAAATCTTTACATGAGTTCAAATAAAGTCAGAGTGTCAACATGCTCCCTTGCTTTGCAAGGGAGGATACTGGACGGCACTTGACTTAATCGTTTCTGAGCATAAATCCCAAGCCTGGAGGCCCATATTTCATTTCAAGCTAAGAGCTGCAACTTCACAATTAAAAAAAACCCAAAAAACAAAAAAACAGGCATCTTATTGCCACAGGGAGATAGGGCGGCGTGATGGCTTTGAGGCCGTCTCTTCCTGCAGCATATCTGGCCTTGAGTCCGCAGATCCCCCCCGCCAACATCAAAGGAAGCTGTAGGAGCCGGTGTGTGGAGCACCAGATAGCTGGGGACGGGGCACCCTTCCTTTGCCAAGAGGAATTGCTAAAATTAGCTGGGGAGGTAGCCTCAGTGCTGGAAGGCACCGTGCGCGCCATCTCCCTTAGTAAATGCTCGAGGCCTTGCTTATTTCCAGACCTTCCGAGAGAAGGGCTTCGAGCACCGCAGGAATGCCTTTCTCTCTGGCACATCCTCCCTCTGTCTCTCTGGAGCTCCTCACGCTGACACTCACATCCACGGCTCAGGGCACACAGGGAGCCCTGTTGTTTCCTCCGGCTTTCTGAGACGGTTTCTATAGTCTGAGACCCGTTCAGCTGGGTGCTGCCATAGGGGCTCACCGGGGCCTTCTCTGTGCATTTGGGAGGCATGAGGGGTGCAAGTCCCGCAAGGGTGTGGGGGTGCAATGCATGAGGTCACCTGCCCAGCAACATCTCTGCCCCCCACGTCCCCTCTGCCCGCCCTGTGGGCTCTGAAGCCTGCCCCTCATTGAGACGGGCACTTTGGGATAAGCCCTGCTCGTTTTTCTGTCCCTTTTGTAACTTTGAGTCCATCAGGAAAGGGTTAAGTCCCTGAAAATTAATATCTTTACTGTCCTGATTTCCTCTCTCAAAAATATTTAGGGAAGCAAGATGGGCTGGGAGAGGCGTGGGGAGGAGGAGAGAGGGCTTAGGAAAGGGGACCTGGCGGGGGCCACAGAGATCAGCCCCGTGTCCCCGAGAACGTCCCTTGTGGCTTCCTCGGGAGGACCACACCGCGGCCATGAACACTGTGTGACGCCGAGAGATAAGGCGGCGGTTCCTGCACCATGAGCTCCCCGCCCCCTTGCCGCCTGGCTTCCTCCCCTGAGGAGCTCTCCCTGGCTTTCAGCACCACTGAGCCTCGGCCTCCACTCTGCGGGGCGAGGAAGGAGCCAGGTCCCCTCATTTGGTCAACTGCTTTCTTTTTAAGACCAAACACATCACAAACCCTCCCTGGCGTGCATTCGGGAAATCTGTGTTCCCAAGCAAACCCTGGGTTTGCAAGGAGCCAGCCTTTGTTGCTCTGCCCGCAAATGGGAGACGGAATGGGCGTGACCTGGGCGGGCACATGGCTGTCAGTGGGTCTAGTCTGGGTGACTGGCAGTGGCTCTCTGGCCTGGGGCACCTTGACTGCAGGCCTGTGGGTGAGTGGGGCACAGGCAGCTGGGCAGAGGGGCCCTTAATCTCACGCCAGCTGGACGCAGCTGGGAGCCTGGTGTGCAGGGCCGCCCTTGGCCCAGGCTCCAGGACCCTCTCTGGCGCAATCCAAGGCCAGGGCTCCAGACCTGCTGTAGAACAACACACTGTTGGCATCTGCTAGCAGGCTGCCTCTCCTCCCAACATCACAAAACGCATTCCACTTGGTGTCTGTTTTGCAAGTGTTACTATCTGTGTTTTATGGACAACAAGACCAGCAGAGAGCAAGGCCTCTGAGCTCCCACACATGAGTGTGCGTGGCGAGGGGCTGCCTGGGGGCCCAGCGATTCCTGAGTCCCAGAGTCCCAGTCTGGTGTATGGCTGCCTCCCCCACTCCCACCTGACTAAATTCCTTCCAGAACAGTCTTTCTGGCTTGCAGATCTCAAGGTCTGGTGGAGTTGAAAGGAACACGTGTGTTCCAAACCCCCTGAAAGACAGACTCGCATTTAAAACACACAGAGTCTAGTGCCCAACATGTGGGGATGGAGATGAAAGAATTGCATTTTGTGACCACACATGGTTCAGTCCTCACCCCCTAGGACGCACACGGAAATGAGTAGAAGCTCTGACTTCTCCTGTCCCATGAGGCTAACACCATGCAGATCCCAGCCTTCTCTACTGATAAATATGGTCATCCCATTAAATGAGAACTTCTAAGTAAGTCACTACTGATATCATTGAGAAAGAGGAACCTGCTGGGTGAAGGCTAAGTGAAATTTTCCAAACTAGTTCAGCTGGCTCTCCCCAGGAGAATGAGCTGATAACCTTCTCCCCCAAGACATTGGAGCCACCCTTACATTTGACTCTTGCTCAGTTGTTTCTTGAATTGTGACTCAATTGAAGGCAGGTGACTTCAATACAAGACACCAGAATATCCCAAAACAATAGGGGGCAAGATAGAGAAGGAATCTTTTGCTCAGGATAGAGCCATAAGCAATTCCTAAAAAAGAAACTCAAAGTCTACTGTTTTTTCCCAATCTACAGAAATGATAATACCATAGTTTTCATTGGACACTAGTTAAACAACAACCAACCAGTCCCCACTGATCACATCCCTACTGTGTGTGAGGTTCTGCGAGGGAGTGTTCCTCAGGCGAGCGGTTCCTGCACTTTACTTTTGCATCCATGATGATGATTTTGGAAATTCTCAATATTTGGAAAGTCTTTGTTATCTCTTTATGTCTCTCATCTCTCTCATATTTGCCTTATGGAGTGGCCTCTTGATTTGAGTATTGTTCTGGGGGAAGTATGGATGAGGCCACACTTGATGGTAACCTTGAGCCTGCAGGGGAACGGCTAGTTACTAGGTCGCTGTTGCGCCACTTCTTTCAATGCTGGGGTGAGCTGGGCCGCCCCTGATGTGTCTAAGTCAACTCCTGGATTTTCCCTCCAAATCTAACTCCCCATGGTTCTTCCTGCTTCTACTGCAACTTTAGTTCCCGCATTGCTGATGCTAAAGAGTATTTTAATCTTCTCTTCATCTTTTTTCTGCTCGTACTCTCTACCCAACCTGTCCTCGAATGATGTTCATTTTACCTTTAGAACAGTGATTTCATTGTCCCTGCAAGTCACCTCTATTTGTACTCCACCCCCCCCCCGCATTTGCAATAATCCCCTATTTGGCTCTATTTTTAAAAAAGAATTTTAATAGCTTTATTTACATCAACTTACATATCATACTGAAGTAAAAAATCCAATTTTCTTTGTTTTGGTTTAGTTTTGTCTGTTCCTTTGCTTTGTTTCTTTATATTCCACATATGAGTGAACTCACCTGATATTTGTGTTTCTCTTTTTGACTTATTTTGCTTTGCATGCATTTAGAATGGTTATTGTACAACCATTTTGACTATTACCAAAACTGTTCAGCACCCCAGAGATTTGATAAATTGGGAATAGAGGAAACCATTCAATATAATAAAGTTTATACATACAAAACTCTATGGTTAATATCATACTTAATGGTGAAAAACTGAAAGGTTTTCCTTTTAGAGTAGGAGCTAAACAAGGAACTTTGCTGCTTCTAGGTACCATCGTACTGGAAGGTCTAGCCAGAGCAATTAGGCAAGAAAAGGAAATAAAAGACATCCAAATTGGGAAAGAAACATAACATTATCTCTGTAGATGACACAATCTTGCATATGGAAAATTCTGTGGAATATACACAAACCTAGATCTACTGAAATAAGGGATTCAACAAAGTTGGGTCTTTGCAGTGATACAACAGAATACACGTTTGTAATGAAAAATCTAAAAAAGAAATGAAAAATCAATTCCACTTTTGATACCATCAAAAAGATGTTGGACTCAATTTAGCCAAGGAAGAAAAAGACTTGTATGTTGAAAACTACAAAACACTACTTAGAGAAATGAAGGGAGATGCAAATAAGTGAAGTGGCACCCCACACTCATGGAATGTCATTTAAGACTTAAATGGAAAACTTAATAATACTAAGATCCAATGCAACCCCTATCAAATGCCATGAGGACTTTTGCAGAAATGGAAAAATCCACCCTACACCCTATGTGGCATTTATACTTACTGTTTCTCCTGTCTGGCACACCTTGGCACCAGATATCTATCTGTCGCCCTTTCTCCCCTCTTTCAGCTGAGGCCATCACCACCTCAGTCACCTGTGATCATCATCTTCTCACTGTGATCCTTCCTCACCACCTTTGCACCCTCAATTGCCTCTTATTTTTTCTCCATTCCTTATAACATTATCTTCTCTTAATACCATGAGACTGTATATTTTACTTATTTATTTTTGACTTCTAGTCTTTAACATAAGTTATATGAAGACGGTGTTTTCTGCCTAGTCAGTGCAATACCCACAGCATCTTAGGCACATAGCAGGCAGTTGAGATAGTTATTGAAAGCAAGAATGAGTACAAAACATAAGAGGAAAATAAATGTTGCCATGTATTGTTGCTGTAGTGAAAAAAGACCAACAAGTGGCTAGTAATGGAACTGTGGCATCACGGTATACTTAGCAGAACTTAGTATTCTAACCAAACACATTGGGGTAAGGACAGCACTAGCTCATTATAACCCAGAGATGATTTATTTCCTACTTGCAAATTATGTTCACTTGGAGCTCTTTTCAAATCATCAGCTCTCCTTCCAATGTCCTGTTCCCCAAATCCCAATACACTGGAAATCACTTCCCAGTCTGAAAAAGTCATCAGGGTGTCTTAATCCATCTTAATCTTCAATGGCAAAGGACCCGAGAGAGTGGAGATGCCGTTACGACTATATGTGAGATGCCAAGAACCTGGCTTTGGCTGGGTGAGAGCAGATCTTGATACCAAGGGAGCAGCAGACAGCTGGTAGGAAAATAACGGGTATGTAGGCAAGTGGGCAGGAGGGATGAATGGTAAAGGGGAGCCTCCCACAAGTGGAAAAGTTCGTGCATGTAGACACAACCATGAGCCAAACAAATTTACAATTTCACATACTTCACTGATGATTCTCACTTTGATGATGATGAGTGAACAAGAAGGAGAAAAGCTGTCTGTTAGATGACTCATCGAGGTCTCATTTTAAATAGGTCTTGGGAACCTTCTTCTGAATTATGTCACTGAGCTCCTGAATCCGTGAAATCCCCAGAAGAGCAGCACAAAGTCTCGACTTCATCTCCAAGGTCAACACACCATGGGGGCTCTTCCTCATGGCTCACTCCTGCATTTCTATTCTTGGGGGCAGTTACTGTCCTCGGGGGAAGGGGCCCACTGCTTCCCTGAGCTCAGAAATGAGCCCTTCCCAGCCTAAGATGGGCTGGTGAGCCCAAAGCGAGCACTGTGACCTCATTCAGTGGAACACGACCTTTAAAATACTCATGAAGAAAAACAAAGCAAATGAGTTTTCAAATACATTCTTTTGGTAGAACACAGCTGTGTCCTGCCTCTTTGTTCTTATCTGTTTATTAACATAATTTCAAAATAATCAGTATACTCACTCTTCCACCAGGTAAGATTTCTTTAAAGTGTAATACCTTTTTCATTCCCTTTTGCTGTTGAGAAATGAGAGAGTGTGGCAGCTTTCGGGACGGGACGGTGGCAGAGGAGAGAACTTGGATGGACTAGAACGGCAGCTGTTCACCCCAGCTCTGCCAGCCACAGCCCCTTGTCTCAACTTGGAATGGATTTGATACAGTCACACCCAGGATGGCAACATTCCATGGGATGGAAGGACATCTTTGATCTTAGCAGAATTTTCTTGTATCAGATCATTCTAGAAAACAGAAGCTGGCACTGGCTCATCCCTCTTGTATGGAATATCAAAGCCCTCCATTGCCCCTGTCACAGCATTTGAGGGACCCCACCCGCACTCCTGCTCCCAGGAGAACGGAGTGGTGATTTCAGGGCGTGGCTGAGAGTGTCCTGAGTGAAGTTCCATTGAACTCAGGAAGGTCGACCCTTGTCTTATCACCCTGTCTGGTGGGGAATTCATCACTGGAGTTTCCCAATGGACCAGGGATTGTTTAACATCCAATTCATCCCATTATTTCGGCACCTGCGGTGGGGATGTGAGGGGTCATAGCTGGGAAATGGCGATAGTCAATCCGAGGCCCACAAGATGGGCAGTTCCAAATCAGGCCTGTCTTGCCTCTTAGAGACGTGACTGGTTTGTGATGCAGGCCCAGCCAGCACTCAACCCTGGCCTCCGAGTGCGCAACCTGGACACGGTGCTTGTGTCTCAAACTCACCTTCCCATCCCCGAGCCATCCCGCCTGGCCCTTTCTGAGATGGTGCTGGGGAGACTCCAAGTTTTAGTTTTGTTGTCTACCTCAGTGTCGTAAGACAACCTCATCCTTGTCTTTCCCACCTGCAGCATAAACCTCTATACTTTTGCCATTGCCAAGTTATAGAAAGAAAGTCCCAGGTAGATCTGTTGACCTTGCAGTGGTCATAATCATGTTCTTTATTAAGGTGGCATTTCACTTTAGAATCAGTTCCTTATGCCAACGAGGTATAGAGATAAGCATGCACGCAAGACAGAGACTGTGTTTTAATTTCTAAATCTCTCACCATCTCCTCTACAATCCTATCCACACCGTAGGAATTCTGTGTGACTCATTTTAGACCCCAGAAAATAGTCTTTTCTGCCCTCACAAACACCATGTTTTAAATTTCCTGACTTGACTCAAATTGGAGTCAGATTAGACTGAAATGTGCCCTCCCTCTCAGCTCCACTAATCACTTAATGAATCTATACTAAGAAGCTCTATGTTATGTAGTCTCTGTTTTTAAACCTAGGAAACTATCATTATTCCCAGACACACTCTATCAGTTAGCAGCCTCCACAATCCCACTCCGGCCCTGGTATGTAATCCATCTGCCCTGCAAGGGACACTAATTGTCTAGCTGAATCTTTGCTTCCTTCTGGAAGCTCTGTCTAGGGCGTGGGACTCTCAAATACACCATCAGCTCTTGCCAGCTGGGCATCTGTTAGGGATGCTGGGCAGGAAGTAAGGACCTGGGCAATTGGCTGCCGCTGGGACCTCCTACCCCTCTCGTACATAAGCCGCCTTGAATTTCATCCAATCCCTGGAGATGGGAAGGCTCGTCTGTGATTTCCCTGGAACCCATGGTGGCCGGTCCCCCAACCCCAACTGGATTGCCTGGGACTGTAATCTACTCATCAGCGTCTGCACAGGCGGGGTCTCAACGACGAACCAGTATCTCCCATCATCCTTGGTGGGCTGATCCCAATCTTGTCCTCCTCTAAGGCAGGATGACAAGAAGGCTCACCCATGGCTGTCACAAGTTCTTTAAGGTTTGAGGAGCTGAAATGTCGCTTCGCAGTCAGTGGCTATATTGCTAGTAGGTTGCACAACATATACATACACACACAAACACACACACACACACACACACACACACTGACAACTGGAGATCTGGTGATTTGAAAGGTACAGGTCCTCAAGGAAAATCTGTTTTGCCACCATAAATGCCTCAAGGAGCCAACTGAACTCAATTTCCTTTCCAGGAAACACAAGCAGAAGGGTATACCAATGGGTTGACAAAATAAAGCCATGTTATTCTCTCTTTCCAGCCTTCCAAAGCACGCCATAGAACCCCCTGCCTCTAGCTAAGTTGCCATAAATCACAAGGTTAGCCATGTGGCTCAGATGCAGAGCGCCTGAATTGGAGTCCCCGTGCTGCTGGGTGACTTCAGGCAAGTTAGACAACCTCCCTGAACTTCATGAAGGTAACACTAGCTCCAAGGTCACAGGTGTCATGTAGGGAGACCACCTGGCACACACAGGTGCAGCACATGACAGTGACGTTGCTATTGCTAACATTCCTTTCTTCAGGGGCCAGCGGGGCGAAGCATGGAGGAGGGATGAGTCAGCAAATCTTTGATGCCAGCGTTCAGCTTGGTGCTTTAGAAGGGCTTTGGGCAGGGCCCAGATCAAGGCTTGTGCATGACTCATAGCCTTTCTCCACCAGGCTGAAGGCACCCGAAGGAAGAAGAGCAGATGGAGCGGTCTGGGAGAAGAGACAAAGGAGGAGACCACCCGCTCTGCTTGGCTGGGACAGTCCGCTGGCCGCTAGGTCCACTGCCCTTCCCACTCTCAGAAGTGCCCCGGTTAGGACAAGAGACAAGTTATCCTATCTCTGAGTCACCATAAGTAGCTTCTAGAATTGCACGGGCCACTAGAGTAGCCACCAGTGATATGTGGCTACTAAGGATGTGAAATGTAAGTGGGGACTGATGGAGACGTACCGTGTAAAATACAAACTGGATCTCCAAGACTTAGGAAAAAATACAAGTGATCATCAATCATTTTTATACAGGAGATAGGTTGAAATGATACTATTTGACTTTTTTGGCTAAATAAAAATATAAATAAAAGGGATCTTCCCTGTATCTTTTTATTGGCCTGTGGCTGCTAGAATATTCACTATGTGGGCGTGTTTTATAATCACATGATTCGGGCGCTGGAGCCCTGTGGACTGAGCACACAGGGTTTCATTGCTCTGTCATTCCTTTTCTCTGCTCTTGCAGAGAAAGTGCCTTGTTCGGGCACTTTTATTCTTTAATGTGTGTTGTGTCAACGTATTTCAAACTGATCTTCTTGCCTCTGTCTGCCCTGCCCCTCAAACACTGTCTAAGCAGTATGGTGCGATCTTTTTCACATTCTAGAACTGTTTAATGTCCCAGTTTAAAAAGTGTTTGCAGGGCCTCCCCGGTGGCACAGGGGGTTGAGCACAGCTCCGTGATGCTGTCTGCAGCCTCTGCAGGTCGGGTTCAATTTCAGACGGCCAGGGAGATTCCCACATGGCGCGGCAGACCTCTCCTGCCTCACCCACTGCTCCCCTCAGCAGTGTATTTCAGTAGATCTACTTGTTCTGCTCCCCACTCTGTCTCTGGTGAATCCTCTCACCCTCCCGCGCCTCTGGGCTGTACCCCAGCTATTGTATAAATAAAAAGTAAATATTAAAAAAAAAAGTGTTTCCGACCTTCCATGTGTCCAAACTCTCCCTTCAGACATTCAGAGTCCTTTAGACTCCAATCCCCCTTTCTAGATCCAGCTTAGACCCCGATATGTTCACTGTCTCACCTGCCCACCCGATCCCCACTACCATGAGCATGTGCACGACCGTGACCCTTTCATCTCTAAGTCCACAACTGGCTTCTTTCTTGCTGCCAATGTCATCTTCATTCCTTCGTCCACTTTGGGCGGCGTGTAACTCAAGAGTGAGCATTAACTCTGCATTCTCCAAAAGCTTTCCCAGCCCCACCCGCAGCCATTTGACCGACAGCCCCAGATCCCATGGCTTTCATCCTGGCACCGTGGTAAGACACACGAGTGGGCTGTGTTGGCATCACCCAGGCGAGCATTTCCCTTCCCCTCTGGAGGTAAGTGCCTTTGTACTTGGTGGTCGTTCTGTCTTCTTCTGACCTGCCCTCCCCCATAACTAGCCTTGATTTCCAGTCATGTGGAAGGCGCTACCACGTGTGGGAAAGTGAAGTGAGCAACAAGATGAGGTGAGCGTGTCCTTGGAAGGACGGCTGCCCAGCCTGTCTCAGCTCTGTGCTGGAGAATTCCTTGAGGACGGATAAGGCAGGGCCAGGTGAGGCAGCACTTGAAGACAATGGGGAAAGCCGAGATCATGCACGTCTTTCTAGGAAAACTGTCTAATCACCCTCTGTCAAAATATCTGTTGAATGCACGCTTTGAGAATAGGAATATCAAGATCAAACTCAGTCCTGGTGAGTCCAGGTGGATCCTGACACTCCCACCTCCTTTCCGTGGCTGCAGGATGAGCAGATGCCTACGGTTGCCTCAGCTCTTACAGCCACACTGACTACAGAGTGATGATCGGAGACCAGGCATATGGAAGACTTCTGGGAAAAGATGAAATTACACTTGTATTAGGATATCAAACAGGACCGTGCATGAAAAGAGTTCCTGATCCCAAAGGGGAAAAGCAGTAAAGCAAGACAACAACAGCAGAGGCCCCTAACCGGAGTAGGGAGGGCGGGGCTGCCTTGCGGGCGAGCTCGTTGTGTGTGCGTGTATGTGTGTGTGTGTGTGTGTGTGTGTGTTTGTGTTTGTGTTGAGTTACAGGCAATTATCAGTGGGCTCTCTGTTGGCTTTAAAGAATTTAGAAGCACGTCAATGGGAAATCTGATCTATCAGGAGGGAAATCCTGCTGCATCTCTTAACCCAGTGCCAAGTCTGCTGCCTTGGGCCCCTCGTCTACACAGTCATTCTCAAGAGCTCACAAAGCGCCGGTGAAAGTGGAGGTGAGGATAAATTTTCTCCCAGGTCATGGGTTTTGAAGGGCCCAGATGGGGGCTGTTGAACATGCTGAGTGATCTGCTCCCCTCAGCAGTGGATTTCAGTAGCTCCACATGTTCTGCTCCCCAACTCTGTCTCTGGTGAATCCTCTCACCTGCCCCGCACTTCCGGCCTGCACCCCAATTCTTGCAGGCATAAATAAATAAATCTTAAAACAAAACAAAACAAAACAACAAAAAACAAAGACTGACATAAATCCCACTCAATATCCTCTCTGTTGTCAAGCAGCCTAACCTGAAAGGAGAAACCAATGTTTTTGCACAAACCAACTGCAGGTCATTCACCACGACCACGCAGCTTGGTTGGATTCGCCAGAGAAAATCAAACTCTGGTCAATGCAGTTTTAGGATAATTACATGTCCTGATACTTCTGGGACATGGCACCTTGGCGTATGAGCACTCCAGACACCTGGACATGGACATGGGCCGGCAGGAAAGGTGGGCCAAGGGGCCTGAGATGCTCTGTAGGACCAGGCCTTCTAGAGAGCTTGGAGGAGTCCCCACCCACGGAGGTGCAGTGCAACCCAGGCCAGTGAGCACTGCCCCTGCTCAGCCCCTCCTCCTCAAGCCTGCACTGGCAAAGGGCCCACCGTGCACTGGTGGTTTAGGTGGAGTGAAAGCTACTGAGGAAGATAATGGAAGCCAAATGTTTTGAGGATGACTTTTCTCAGATTCATACTTTCCAGGCTGGATTAAAATGTTTACACTAAGTAAAAGTGGAGCTTGACTAAAAAGCTTGATATTTTTGTGCCTCAGTTTCCTCCCGTGCAAAAAATGACCCATGCTGCCTGTCAGCTTGACAATCCAATCGGTTTATGCTGAAGGGATGTGAGGCCAAGCACACCAGGTATCAGTATCCCAGCTGAAAGCCTATCCTGAGGGCTCACACTGACTCGCATAAAGGGATGATGTGGAGAATGAGGCTCGACGTTAGAATCATTCAGGGAAAACACTGCAGTCTGTAACAGCCCCAGTATTGTCGGGGGTGTTAAGTGGGCCTCTCTTTCATCTTCTTTAAAGGACATGTGAAAACCATATTGCATGCTCTGGTGTCAAGTTTTTTTCCCTTTTTGCATTTAGACCAATTCCAAGTCTTTATTATTCCATGAACCTTAGGAAAACCATTATTTCTTAAATACCCAATAACATAGATTTGGAGGTACCGATAAACACTGCTGGAGATTTAATCTGTTCATTCATCTCCTTTCCATCATCGTTTCCATCTTACTGTTTAAGTAAGTGGAGAGCCAAGGGACCAACCTCTCCTCTCCTTTGCTTCTTCCTACATATATATTTCACATAAAGGCACAGCCTTTGTGTAAGAGAACGTCTTTATCTGATTATGCCTCAGATTTCTTTCTAATCCCGGCCTCTGGAAGAGTTCTTTTTATCTTTTTTCGATAGCAATTCACATTTATTTATCTATATATTTTTACATCGTTGTTCATTTTTGTACGATGTTTCATTTCTCTTCTCAGGTGTTGTCCCCATAAAATTCCCATCACCAAGACACCCAGGAACCATGATGATAGACTCTTATGCTCCCCCCTCCCCTGGGAATGTCTCCAATTTACAGTTTGCCTGCTAGTTTCATCTTTTTATCCCCAATCCCTTGTATGGTTTCCCTGTATTCCTCCCATAAGTGAAAACATCTGGTATTTTTCTTCTTTTTCCTTCTGACTTATTTCACTGAGCATGACCCCTTCCAGCTCCAACCATATTGCTGTGAATGGCATAAGTTTATCTTTTTGATTGCTGTGTAGTATTCCATTGTGCAAACTGGTTCAACCACTATGGAAAGCCATGTGGAGGACCCTCAAATTACTAAAAGTGGTTTTACCATATGACCCAGCAATTCCACTTCTAGGAATCTACCCAAAGGACACAAAAACATGCGTTCAAAAGGATCCTTGCACTCCTATGTTCATCGCAGCACTATTTAGAATAGCCAAGATATGGGAACAACCTAAATGCCCAAAACCACAGGACTGGATCAAGAAGACATGGCACACACACACACACACACACACACACACACTGGAAGAGTTCTTGATGGAGAGTGATGGTCTATAAAAGTTTGGTAAGTAAGTCAACGAGTAAATGTGAACAAGGATTCCCCTCCCCCACCACACCCCGCATAAGAGACAATCCCAGGCCACTGAGCTATTCAGGAGCAGCAGCTACACTTCATCTTCCCAGCTGTCTTCCCCTCCCAGAACCACAGCACATACCAACCTTGGTCCTGAAAATTCCCTGCTGGGAAACCTTCTCCACCCTCCCACCTCCCCCAGTTCTGAGGCACTGACTCATGACTGGTCACTTAGGAAAAAAAATCACTAGCACATTGCTTCTTGCTGGCAAGAACACGTTCATGTGTCGGGAAAAGGTAAGTCCCTTAGTGCGTTGAACTGGAAAAGAGACCCCAAACCAACTTGGCCTTGGTGAAAGGGAGCGGAGGAAGATGGGCAGAGAATCTACATTAATCAAAAACGCCCTTGACATCAAGGCCTGGGAAAGCCCTCTGCCGTGGGTCCGCGTGAACCTCCCCGTGTCAGCCTCTCTGCTGTTATGCAAGGCGCTCAGGAGCCAGGGGCACAGGCTCCACGAAGCAGCCTGGTGAACCCCCTTGCCATTTGGTTTTAAAGTAGAGTAAAATGTTGGGCACTTTCTCCACCCCAACTAGCTTCTTTCCCCAGCTTTTATGTGGCCGGTGTTGTTGTAATTTTTCTGTTCAAATAAAGTCTGTAGAAAGCCACAAAAGGAGATCTGGACCCTAAAGCTTAACGGATTCTGGAAAGCAGCTGGCTTGTAACATGAGTCATTCCAGCCAAGGCTTTCTCTTTTGTATGTTTGTCTCTGACCTAAAGAGAGGGTTATTGGATGTCTTCTGGCAGGTGCTATGGGATTAAGGTGGTAGCTGGTCAGAAACAAACTTTGAATTAGGGTTTAAAAAAAATAGTTTACTGAAGTAAATATGATCGTTAGCTTAATCCCCCGTATCTAACATGAGGTTCAGATTTAATAGTGAGGTTTAAAAAATTTGGCTGTCATGTGCCCCTATTATGTGTGCATGGTTCTCTGTGTCTTGATCGAAAAGCTAGATTTTTGTGTTAATGATGACATTTCCAGTACATTCCTATTTATCAGGATACAAGCATTCCAAAAGCTCAAATATCCACATGATTTTTCCTTTCCTGAATGAGAGGGAGAGAAGTGGAATGTTACCCACTCACAGTGGGGAATTACTTTATAAAGTGTCTTAAGGGAGCTTACGAGGTCAGCAGGGACTCAGTCCTTACTCTTAATTTTGGGCCTTGAGACGAGAAGAGACTTTCATTCCAGGCTCGGTTATTTCTAAAGATGTCGCAGGTTTATCTGTCATCGAGGAAAGAGGAGATCAAGTGCCTGCATGGTAGTGGTGTCAGCTTCTCCATATGCCCAGTGTGCAAGTGAATAAGAACCGCTCATCCCCACGTTTGCAGCTGCACGTGAGGTGGATCGGGGCTGGGAGCTACTGCGTGCATCCTCACCACCGCCGGATCACCAAAGCCACCACGCAGAAAGAGCCGAGGAGCAGAACTTGGGAAGGAAATGATACACCCAAGGTGGTAAGCAGAAACTAAAGAAGGGGCAAAGCACAGCAACCTTTCACACTGGCGCTTGCGAGCAGCTGACGTTGTTTTAGAGATGACAGGAGCCGTAGAAGGTCTGCTCTCGCATCACTAAGAGGAGAGCCAGGCCGAGGACACACATTAGAGACTTGGCACCGGTGTGGTCTAGTCTTACGGGGAGAAGGCGAATGCGTAGCCACCTTTACCTGCACAGTGACCCGGGTTCTCATTGAGTACTGACCGCTCTGCTGGTGAGTCCTACTCTGCAGAGAGAGCCCCGCCAGGTGAGGGGGGGGGTGTGACCATACCCCCAACTGCAGAGAGAGGGGAGGCTACTGGAAGTGAGTTCATCAAAGACACTCACCTCCCAGTCAGAGATGGGGTGGAATCAAAAAAGAGACTAACACACCGCAAAGCCAGTGTCCAGGGAGGGCAGTGTTGAAGGACCCCAGCACTTCCTTGCACCGTGATGGTGAATGTGAATTGGTATAACCTCTCCAGGGGCCAACGTGTCCGTGTCAAAACTCTTAAAAATGCTTGAAGCCTTTGAATCAGCATTTCTACTGCTAGAAATTTACCCTAGAGAAATAATCAAAAATCACCCAAAGATCATGTTCAGAGCTGGTCACTGCAGCAGTGACCACTAGGGCAAAACACTGGAAAGGAGATGGCCTGCCTTGCTCGTGAGTTGAGACTGGTGCTGTGTCTGGCCGTGGCGTGGAGACCGCTGCCACGATTACACGGTATTTTTGAAGAATTCTTAATTGCTTATGTTTTTTAGGAGATAAAAGGTAGTTTAGAAAGCAATCCTTCAGGCATGAGGCCAACTGAAAATATATTTTCAAAGTGCGGACAAAAAGACTCCAAAATATTAACAAGGGCTGAGATAATTATTAGGATTCTGGACAACCAAACAAACTTCTTAACATTTTTCTGATTTTTCAGAAAAATGTTTCTCAAAATAACATTTGAAAGAAGAGAAAGAAAACAATGAACAACAACTGAAAGTTCATATCGTGAGTAAGTAGAGTCAGCTGAACCTGGATTTTTTTCCCCAAGGCAATGGACAACTTCAGCTGGTATGTAAAGAACCGTGCCCACGGGTGAGCCAGACGGGACCGGTCTAGGTCTGCAACCTGCAGCTACTGAGCAACACTGGCAAACCCTGCATGGGAGGTGAGCCTGCCAGGTGAGGCGGATTCAAAATCAGACAACCCTCATCCAGGCTCCGGTGGAGCATTATAGCCCGGTGGGCACATTTCACGACTTGGGTGCCCGAGTCCACACCCGTGAAAAAGGAACACACCTTTGCTCAGTTCACCTTCAAAGAGATGCTGGAAATGTCAGCATGATACCCACGAAAAGACATGAGTTAAGAAAAATCTCTGCCCTCAACCACTTGGTGCTGTCTATTTATTTCGGCAGGCGAAGGACCTTAACGATTCAAGAGAGATGGGGAGTAGCAAGGTAGAAACAAGTTTAATGACCAAATTGGAGTCAAACCCCTATCCAATTCTCCAGAACTTTCTACTTGATGGGGGTTTTACTGCTGCTGAGAAAAAGGGGAACCAGAACCAGAACTCATTTTTAGGAACCCGAAATAAATTGTCCTCCATCCCATCTACAAAAACAAAAGTTTCACCTGAAGCTCCTGGCCAAGCTCTAGCCCAGGTAATACCAACCCACCTGGCATCTCACCACAGAGCACACTGTAAGGCCGGCAGAGGCGGCGTACTGGAGACTTCGGGGCAGGCCGTGTGTCAGGCGGCCGACCCGTCTGTCTCGAGAACAGGCCTCTGGCACATCTTTCCCAGGTGCACCTCAAAGTTCTGACTGAGTCCTGAAGACTGGTCAGGCTGGTTTTCTTTTCATTTGAAAACCCAGAACATAAAGCATGAAGGGCCATGTGGATAGAAACCCAGTTGGTTTTCAGACACGTGCTTCGGCTCACAGCAATCCTCAAAAGCAAGCCCCAGCCTCCACGGGCACGGCCAGCATGTCCTGGACTCTGCCTTCCCCAGCCCCGGCCAGCCCCGTCCTCCCTCCATCTGCGCCAAAACAAAAACTCGACCTTCAGGGAGCCACAGGCCTTGGCCCTGCACTCGAGAGACTGCATCACTCGGTCTGTGTGTGTGTGGGCCCGCTGCATCTCAGTCTCCTCTGCTGGAAAATGGGTGCATGCGAATACCTAACTCACAGGGTTGCTGTGGGGATTAAATGAGATCATCTGTGGGAAGTGCTTAGAATAGGTGCCCCATCACCACCACCACCACCACCTTCTCCATCACTATCACCACCTTCTCCATCACCATCACCAGCTTCTCCATCATAAGCATCACCAGCTTCTCCATCACCATCACCAGCTTCTCCATCATCAGCATCAATCACCTTCTCCATCATCAGCATCACCACCTTCTCCATCATCAGTATCAACACCTTCTCCATCATCAGCATCATCACCTTCTCCATCATCAGCATCACCACCTTCTCCATCAGCATCACCACCTTCTCCATCAGCATCACCGCCTCCTCCATCATCAGCATCACTACCTTCTCCATCATCAGCATCACCACCTTCTCCATCAGCATCACCACCTTCTCCATCACCATCACCACCTTCTCCATCATCAGCACCATCACCATCATCACCACCACCACCACCTGCCCTTTGCATACCCCACTGCCTGGGAGCTCCACCGGCTCACTCGCTTTCTAGCAGTACTAGCTTTCTCCTGCGTGCAGGAGGGGCCAGCTGAGGGCTGCCTGCCGGCAGTACGGGTAAGCCCATCTCAGGCAGATGTCACTTTCCAGAGAAAGCAAGGAACGGTGAAGCAGACAGTGGGCGTTTTGCATAGTCTCAGGGTAACTGGGGTTTGCCAGTTTCACGTTTTGCAGACTTGGAAATCAATAGAAAAATTCAGCTTCCCCTCCCCACCCTGATCAAAACTACACACAAAGCAAAGAAACAACTGAGGAAGGGTCCTTGTATAGCGCATGCGTTTGCCTCTTCTCTGTGGAACACTTAGCTCATTTCTGCTAGACTTTCTCTCCAGAGCCTGGGAGCACACAGAGGTGCTGTCTGAGCACGGTGTCCCCATCCTGCGTTGGACAGACGGAGATGAGCTGGGGCTGGAAAGTCCCCGGGGCAGGAATCACAGCACTTGGCATGTGGGTTTGCTTGGTGCTCATTTAAACATGCGCCTAAGGGAAGATTGGGTGGGCCCTAATTTCTGAGGGGGGCCCCTAAGGAGCTTTGTGGAGAAGGCAAAGCCAGCACAGAGGCTGTGGGGGTCTTTGCAGACAAGAACCGGAGGAGAAAGCTAAGAGCAATGAGGCCTGAAAGGGTTTGGTTTATGCAAACGAGTTTCCACCTTCACCAGCAAATTGCAGGTCTGTGGCCGTGGTGGCTTTCTGGGTGTCACTGCCCTCGGAGGACGGAAAGGGGAGCCTGTTGACGCTGCCAACCGCCGCACCCCTGGGCCCCCCGGCCCGTGACCGTCTCTGCTTTACGATGAAGCCAGGACCGGCTCTCTGTGGACTAAGCCAAGGTGTAGGGGACATCTTGATTGAAAAACAATAAGTGACTACATTAATGGAGCCTGCAAATCCCTTACATAAAATTAAAATAGGGACTCACTCATTTCATGGAAAGAGCAGTTATCTGCAACTTTATTTTTTTTCCAGAGGAATTGCCATGTAACTTTTCTCAAAATTAACTTATTTAATAAAATACTGGTTTCTTACCTCCTTGTTAATTTTTTGACGGTACAGGATGCCCCCCCCCCCAGGTGTGGTCACGGGGGATCTCCCACCACCACAGCACCCGGAGTCCTCCTGCATCCCACTGAGCTTGCACATCCCCCATCTCCACCCCTGCCCCCTCCTGCACCTTTGCCCGCCCTCCTCAGACCTTTCAAGGGTTGGTTTCAAGGTTTGTCTTTGTCACTTTGCTTCTGTAAAACCTCAAGGAAAGTCCTGACCGGCTCTTTGTCAGCAGGCTTGAGAGGGGGTGCTGTCTGCCTCCTGTCCCCCTCTAAGACTTACCCCCACGGCATGGGGTCCACCTTGTCTCTGATGCACTGGGGAGCTTCACTAGATCCGCACAGGGGTGGGGAATGAGGTCCTCTGGGAATTCGAGGCCTCACTTTCTCACTTCTGCCACCTTCCTGTCTGAGATGGGTGGGAGCATGTGAGGCTCTGGCAGCCTTAGCGGCTCTCGGGAGAAAACTCCACGCCTGGCCCAGTGGGTGCCTTCTCCCTGGGTCTGGTCAGGCTTATGCTGGTGGGACTGAGCAGGGAAAGTAGAGTTGAGCTCTGAGTCCAGTGGTTTGAATCGGTACTTGAGACCCAGGGGCACCAATCTGTGCCTCAGTTTCCTCATCTGTAAAATGGGGCTAATCACAGTATTTGCCATGGGAGCAAGACTGTTGGAGGATGACACCATGAGTTATTATTTGCAAAGTACTTAGAACACTGCCCCGTGGCAAGCTCAAACAACGACGTAAATGAGGCATCCGCAACTTTCCAGACCTGGCTATTTCTTGCTCTATTGGGGAAACTGTTTGCTTGCTGCGTATGAAGCAACAATCACAGCAAGTCCAGACACGGCGATGTCAGCAAAGCACCCTGGATACTAGCATGCCTGGGTGGGCACACGCCGCAGAAAACCTCAGCCCCACGGAACTGCTTCCCAGCATCAGACTCTGAAGCGACTGAGAGATACACACAGGTCCTTAAATGATGTCATTTTGTTAGAATGTGGATGAGAAAATGAAATCGATGCCCAAGCAGGGCCACGATGCAGAGCGCATGTCCTCCCTGCATCCTGCAGGCTTTACTCGGGGCTCTGGATCCTCCCACACCCCAGAAGGGGGCTCGAGGGGTTCACTGCCATGGCTCAGTGGTCCCACTGAGTGTGGGTGGGGGTGCGAATGCAGGGTGTCCTGTCCAGGGTGGGGACTGCCGTGTC
This sequence comes from Talpa europaea, assembly GCF_964194135.1. NCBI lineage: Eukaryota > Metazoa > Chordata > Mammalia > Eulipotyphla > Talpidae > Talpa > Talpa europaea. The sequence goes on from NC_140070.1 coordinate 141,514,334, forward strand.
CTGAGCTGCTGGGAGAGGCTCTGACCACCGTGACCCTTCCCCGGAGTCAGTGGGCTGGAAAAATGAGTGAGTGAGTGGTGAGTGAGTGAGTGAGAGGAGCCTCCCTCTCAGCTTTTAGTCCAGTGGGCCAGCCCCCTAGTGGGGCCCAGCATGACCCGACAGGCCTCTGATGTCCCAGGCAGGCTTGGGACACCCTGCAGCTCTTTCCTACCTCAAGCAGCGGGTGCTGGAGAAAGCTCAACAAGCAGCTTCCAGGTCAAAAGGCCAGAGTTCCCGCATGGGGGACGTTGGCCTTGTAGCGGGTCTTATGGGGGGGACCACAGCCCCCTCCGGCCCCAGTTAGAGGCAGCAGGCAGAAAGACCCCCGAAGCACAGATCCTTGCCAAAGGGTAGGCTCTACTTAGCTGTCACAGGCGTCGCCAGACCGTGAGTGTGTGCACTTGCACTCTGAACGAGAGCTGTGTTCCATGGCCAGTCTCAAAATCATGACAACTCGTTGTTGCTGCTTGCGAGATGGTGCAAGTGTGAGATGTGTGGGCCCCCAAGGTCCTCGCTGTAGAAAGAGGGGCCAAGACTTCACCCACAAAGGGTTGCCCTGCTCTGTCCCTAATGCTCCGTCCCCCCAGTTTGCTAAGTGGGTCTGGCTAAAGCCACCAGAGGCACAGCCAGCAGCGCGGGCTGCAAAGGCCACCGACCCTGCACCGTGACCCAGGATGCTGGGCCCAGTCCAGCAGCCCTGCCTTCTAGGCAAGCGGGTGGCTTTCTCCCCTGTGCTAAGGGGACCCGAGCAGCCTGAGTGTGGGCAGTGGGGAGGGGCTCAGGAACGGGGTTCATACCCCTTGTCCATAGGTAACTGCTGGGGAGTGCAGGGGACTCAGAATGGATGGAACCAAGATATGGTGAGCACTTGTGGGAGCCAGAAGTTTCCATAGGCTGCAGATTACTGCGTTTGTAAATATAGATATTATAGATAAAATCTATAATACAGTTATTATCCATGTACCTACTACATGTTAATATGTTTCTACTAGGTCTTTATAATAGCATGTATAATATGTATTGCATATATTGCTAGATATTAAATTGACCTATATTGATATATTACATACGAGTATGTTAATATATTAATGATTATACTAATCATATTAACCTGTTTATTATAATTATATATGGATAATTTCTATATTATTATAATATGCTTATATTACATATAAATATAATTATATCAAATTACACATTTTATGGCATATTATATTGATTACATAGCAACATAATTTATACATTATAGATAATATGTTATTCTATAGTCTATAGTAAATGTGTCCATTCTACATATTGTAGATACTTATATATTTATATGCAATATACAGATGTAATATGCTCAACACAAACATATATAAACAAATAAATATATTTATTTGGCTTGGCACATGACTGCAGAGTAGAAAACCACATTCCCAGCTTTGCTTATAGCCTGGTGTCCTCATAGGTTGTTTAGGTTGTGGGCAAAGGGTTGTGGGCAAACTTCAGAGTCTGCTCTTAGAGGAAAAGAGTAGCTCTTTTCCTTCGATAGTCTCTCCTCTTGCTGACTGTAATGTGGATATGATGTTAGGGGCTGGAGCAGCCGTTTTATGTCATGAGGTCAGAGCCAGACTTATGGAGACAACCTATCTGGGTAGAAGAGGCTTGCGTCCTTGTGATTATAAAATACCAAACCAAGCTCCCCAAGAGAGCCAAGCACAATTCCAGCTTGTTTAGACCTGGATAATTTGGAATCTATTACAGAAGAGAACCAACACCCTGCTGTTAATCACCAGAGCACTTCTGAAGTACAAGCAAGTCTCTTAGTGTTCCCCAAAAGACCAGAAATTTTTTGTTCGCTCTCTGCATCTTTTTCTTTAAGCTTTTCAAATAACAAGGATCAATGATGTCGTTTTGTTCCCACCCAAAGTAACTGAGCTGAAGCTGAAGGCCCTGTGTTACTGCATCAGCACACACGCTGGTTCTTCCTTTTTTCTTTTAACCAGATATGGCTGTAAGTTGAAGTAGACTTTAAACCCTCTCAAAGATTTGTAGGCTGATAATGTTCCTCTTTGACACAGACACCTTGCAACTGTATGTTATGTTGTCCTCGTGCCAAAATTCCTTTTTCAGAAGAGCATTCCTAGGGTGGATAATTTCTCTGAAATAATCACAATGTCTGGAACATCAGCTATGGATTTGATTTTTAGAAACAGCCAGAAGCCATCTGAGACTGAGACTAGCAATAAAGACGGTTGCTAATAAAGCCTGGTAATACTTGTCTCCATCAAAAATGAGGTGTGATGGAAAAGTCAGGAGGTGCTTTTACTTGTTTAACCAATAAACTCACCCTGAAAGCCATTTCCAAAGAGTAGCTCCAAAAATGCTTAAAATAATAATGGAGCTGTTGGAATGAAGGTAGATTTTCCCCAGGGGACTACTTTGAAGGACACTGCAATTATAGATGTGTAAATTCTGGAATTTGTAGTTAAAATCAGATTTATTATTTTCTACTCACAATCTTTTCCTTCATTTGTTTATGATAATTTTAAATGAGAAAAAAGTGCATGTGGGACTTTTCAATGAGGTGGGTCGTACATAGCAAAAATAATCAGGCCTCAATTTGGACAACTGCCCAATAAAGAAAATTTCTTCTTAAGTACCTTTAAAACCCTCCTGGGCTGGCCCTGCACAGCCTGAGTAGCAGCATGTCCTCCCACAGGGTGCTCATGCCCACCCCAGTCTACGAGATCACCAAGGCGCCATCTTGTTGCCTGGCTCATGCCAACCCTCTGCTCCTTCCCCAGAAGCCAACCAGCCCTTGACTTGCCCCCTCCCCCATTTCATCACCAGGTTGAGTTACTCATTAGTAGGGTCCTGGATTTGCCAAAATGCAGGGGACCCTCTATTTATTTGGATCAAACCAAGGGGCTTCAAACTCCGCAAGATAATTCAGTATGAGGCTGTGCACGAGACCAAAGAAGAGCAATAAAATGGGGAGACAGGCTTGAAAATAAGAGGTGGGCAGAGTGATTTCCCAGGAGGAACTGCTGTCGGGGGGGGGGGGGGTTAGTAAATTTGAAGAAGCTTTTAGGGGAGGAAATAGGAAAGAGATTGTGACTCTCCTTTAAGGAAATCCTTAAAATAGGTGACTTATTTACCCAGTTTGTTTTATTCATCACGAACACAGAAACATAAATGAATGCATATGGCTTGTACCCTATGTTTTGGGGTAAAGATCTCTCTCTCCTTTTTTTGTGGGGCTTATTCTAATGATCAGAGAAATTGTTATTACTGATTCGAGAACACTGAATTTTATTAGCAAAACGATTTTCAGGTTAATTCTCAATTACACCCTTTGCCTCCCTGGGTCAAGTCGTTTGGTTTCCCGCGAATACTGTGGTTGTACCTGTGGTTACCCACTGACTTCTCATCTGCCTTGTTTATCTGATAACAGGCAAATGGGGAAAGAGCTTTTAATATCCCCCAAAAGGGGAAGATTGGTAATTAGTTGTTCACCACATGGAATCCGGCCAGGTCAACTTACTCTAAGAAAACAGTCCGGATATTGGACATTCAGGTTCCTTTTACAAAAGATTCTAGGGTTATAATAGGTCTCTCATCCACCTGGCTTTTCCTTTCCTTTTTCATGAAGCCAGGTCAAATCATTATACACTACAGAAGAGAGCAGCTTCAGCTGCTCCTAAACTCATTTTCCTGACAGCTTGTAAATTTCCGCCCATGTGGGATCTGTGTGCACCGCCCGGGGAGTCCACCCTCTGTCCACCCCTCCTGGCAGGGGAGCCAGGGGATGCTTAAGGAAAACCAATGGTGAAGTAACTGAAAGAGCAACGTAGAAAGCAACAGCCAGAAACGGCAGGGACAAGAACGCCTAGACAGGAAAGGTGGTGGTGGCGCGGGCCCTGCGCCTTACACTGCAGCCGCGGAACTTCTGCAAAAGCTGCCTGGCCGCGCCTTATCTGAGGCTCGCAGGCCTGTGGTTTTCTCGCTCTTGCAACCCTGCTTTAACTGCCGGTTTATTTTTCGACAAACAGGATGCCTCCCTTGGAGGCTGTCAGCATCCCAGGCTCTTTGAGAGAAAAGAGGTAGTGTAGCCCCACCCTAGAGCAGCGTGGGGTCTGTTTCAAGAGGCTTCCAGAGGCGGCAGCCCTGCAGGTGCAGTCACTGGGAGAGCATCCAGGAGGGCGGGGTGCCCTTAGGGAGAGGGCTGAGAACCCCTCCCCCGCAACCACCCCACTGAAGGTCTCTGCAAGCCTCCACCACCAGGACAGGCTCTTCGTGAGAGCCTGAGGGAGGTCACAGAGGTGAGATTCAGAATTGAATGAGCAAGCGAAGGCCCTGGAGCTGTTGTGAACCTGCAGACTGAGCTGCAGTAGGTCTGGATGGGGCCTGAGCCTCTGCATCTCCACCAGGTTCCTTCCTTGTCCTCTGCTGCTGCTCCCGTGATGCTTTCCAGGGCTGGTGCACACAGGCTTGGAAACGGGATTTCCCTGCCCAATGGGCCTCTGCCACTGTCTAGTTTCCAGTCTCCCACAGGCTGCTTGTCCCTGCAGAGCATTCTCACGGCGGGTCTGCAAATCTTGCAGCCCAGCTGCATTTCTCCCAGGCTGCCTCAGCACCAGCCACCCCCAGGCACCCTGTGAATGGAACAGAAATCCCTCCTGCTGCAGAGGGAAGGAGCTTTTGAAAGAGTTAAAGGGACTTTTAAAATCCCAACAGAGAACACTTTGGGGGATTTAGGGGAGTGTAGATGGGGTGGGAGAAGAAGGAGGTGTGACAAATAATTAACACACACACTCATACTCATACTCGCACACACCCAGCCTACTTTCCTAGAAAAGTATTTCCTAGGTCTTTCCTAGAAATGAAAACGCCCACGGCTCCAGGTGGGAATTTACCGGGTCCTGCTTTTCAGCCACTGTGTGGTTTCCTGCAGGGCTGCGGGTCGCGGAGGCTGTAACTGAGGATGCTATGCCCCGCCAGGTCTCAGACTGACATGAGGGCCTTGTGGCAAGTGCTTTACACACAGGTTTTTTGAGTCACACTTAAATAGCAGAAAGTATTATCTGTGATCTGAGAGACTGGACTAGAACTCCACACTCTATGAGTGAGAGCATGAAAGGGAATCCACCACCCAGATGCTGTAGGGCCTGCCAAGGCCACGCTAGCCTTCAGCCGTGGAAATAAGACGGTGAACATCACTAAACCCTGACATTTCACGAAGCTTCCATTTTGACTTCATTAGCACCAGTCAAAAGCTTCCTGTTAGCAAGTTTCCCAAAGTAAGACTAAGATGTCAGGCCTGCTGAGATGCAGATTCTGGGGTCCTTGAGCCTCTCCAGTACATCAGGGGGCTCCAGGAATCTGCATTTTAGCAACACGCCAGGGGCTTCTTCTGTGCTGCCCGTGTAGTGCCTCCTGCTCGTCAGGTTCCAGTCCAGCCTTCTCGCTGCTGAATCCAAAGACCAGGCTTTACTCTCACTGCTCGCGGCCCGTGGAAGTGGCCTCTTCGTGTCTGGTTGCACTTTCCTTGAGCGGCCCAGGCTGCTCATTCATTTCCTCTTCTTTGTTTTTCCGCCCCAATAAAATGGCTTCTTCCTCCCCAGCCTCCTCAGATCCCAGCTTCTCACTGCGCCCTGTTCCTCTGCTTCAGTCCTGGATTTGCTCAGAGGCTGTTCCTGACTCCGGCTCTGGTGCCTTGCTCGATGGGAAGCTCCTCCAGGGCAGCTGTGTCCTGGCTGTTTTCTACCTCGAGCTACCATGAGCTCAACAATTCAGAACACTCCTGGGGGGTGGGGGTGTAGCTCCTGTGTTAATTCACAGCATGGGGTGCCTTGGCTCCAGGATCAGAAGGAGCTGGGGAGGAAAATGGGGGTGGTGGGAAGGGTGGAGAACCTGGTTCCAGGCTCGCTGAAGACACAGAGGAAGTGAGAAAAAGGGAGTGAGGGCCCCCAGCTCAGCAGCCTGCTCTCTGCACTGGGGAGGGAAGTTCTTTGCGTTAAATCTACTTACTTTGAAACCTAGTTGCTCACATCTGCGAAGCAGGGGATGGAAGCTGGCTTTTCACCCTCCCCTCCCCAAGTCTGGGGTTGTCTCCCCACTGTCTCGGCTGCTCAGCCGGCCTCCCTCCTTCCTTTTTGCCTGGTGGGCAGTCAGCTCAAAAGCCCAACTCCAAGCTCAGGTCGGGGGAAATCTCAGTGGAGGGCCTGTAGCTGGGTGGAAGGAATGGCCGAGTCGCCATGATTTGGTGGAAAGCAATACACACATCTCAGTTTCAACCCTGATGCAGCCAGGCGTAGTAGCCAGACCGCTGTGGTTTTCTTTCTCAACCTGTCTAAACTTCAAGATCCTTGTTTTGGTTATCTAAACGCTGAGCCTTGTCAGAGCCTTGTTTAAACAGGACGGTTGACTCATAAGCCATGGGCAGTGGGAATGGTCAGTGGGTTAATGTGTGAAGGCCGCAGAGAGAGTTGAGCACATAGTAGGTGCCAGAAAACCACAGCTTCCTTAGCTCAATGCATTTCCAGCAGGTCTGCTCCCTAGGGTTTGGGGCCATGCCTCGCCCTGAAGCTTCTCTAAGGTCCCAACGGCTGGCCCAGCCCCCTGCCCTCCAGTCCTTAGCTTCTCTCTTGAGGGACTCTGGCTCCATAGAGACCCTTCCTCTGTGGACCTCAGGCGTACCCCTGTCAGCCATCTGGTCACCCTCCGTGCCGACTTGCCGGTGTCTCTGACTCCACTCCTAGGATTCCTGCTTCACCTTATCTCCTCTCTCCAGCCTTTGATCTGCTGCCTCTTGTGCTGTCTTTAGCTTAGATTCTGTACGAGGCTTCTCTTGTCTTCTCTTTGTCTCCTTCCTTTTCCTCTGATACACACAGCTCTGAGGAGAGTCTTCAGGCCTCCCTCCTTGTATAGTGTTTCGGTGTCTACTGTAGATACTGGGCCGTGAACGGCTTGGAGATTCCTGTCACTGCTGCTAAGACCTCTTGGGTTCTGCCCTTGGATGTGCTAGTTCCTTGAGGACATGCACAACTGCTTTCCCAATCATGGGGGGTGGGGCTGTGCTTTCCAGAGAGTAAGACACCAAGAGAGAATAACCCAAGCCCTGGTACTAATGCAAGCTGGGTTTCTCAGCCTCATCACTGTTTGCATTTCCGGCCTGGTAATTCCTTGTCATGAAGGGCTGCCTGCCACTGCAGGGCCCTTAGTAGCATCATTGGTGTCTCCTGGAGACCCCAGGATTCCTCTCCCATTCCTCTACCAGGCGCAAAAACTAAAAATGTGTCCAGACATTGACTTTCATGCTGTGGGGACAAAATTTCTCCCTCCCCCTCACTCTCCCCCTCCCTTAAGAACCACTGATTTAAGATACTTAATGATGATAAGCGTAGAGAAGAAAATGACAAAAGTAACAAGAAAAGACTATTATCACAAGAAGTTCCCACTAGTTGATCTGAATAAACGAGAAAGGAGACAGAACAAGCAGGTCCACAGAAACCAGGGACCAAGTCTGAAGAAAAGAATGAAAATCACATGCTAAGAAGGTGTTTATTCAGAAAGAGGATCCACTAAGAAACTCCTCAGATACTCTCTCAGATACAGATGTGGCTCTCTCTCAGATACAGATGTGGCTATGGAAAATGCGGATTTTTCCAGATGGTCAAAGTCCAGGCCTGATTGTGGGGGATTTAGGTGTAGAAGGGCTTTGGGAGGATGCTTAGGGTTTTTAGAAGCACCAGATACGACAATTTTCTTTTTCTTTTTTTTTTCCATTTTTTAAAAATTATTTTTTCTTCTTTAATATTTATTTTTTATTTATACAGTAGCTGGGGTACAGGCCAGAGGTGCAGGAGGGTGAGAGGATTCACCAGAGACAGAGCGGGGAACAGAACAGGAAGATGGACTGAAAACACTGCTGAGGGGAACAGCGGGCGAGACAGGAGAGGTCTGCCGTGCCATGTGGGAATCTCCCTGGCTGGCCGGGAATTGAACCCGTGCTGCAGAGGCTGTGGACAGCTTCACAGCGCTGCACTCAACCCGCTGTGCCACCCGGGAGGCCCCAGACACTACAATTTTCTAACAGCTGCTGAGGGTCTCAGTATAGAATGGGGAGCACTCATGTGGAACATCGCCTGCCCAATATTTCACTGAAGAAAAGCTTCCCTTAAACCAAGAGACATGGAGAAAGAGTTCAGGATACACTGGGCTAGATGTCCCTGGACCTGTTCAACTTCTGAGGATATCACTGATGCAGGCAACATCAAGAACTTAATCACACATGTCCGTAAGTTACTTACTGAACTTCTGTTTTCCACTAATTCCCTTTTTAGAAGAGGAAAAGTATAGCTGAGTTTTTCCATAAAGGGGTCTCTGAATGGATTAACAGAGAAAGAGAGGGCATACTTTCTGCTTTATTTGGTGTCTTAGAAATTACCTACTAGGAAATGGACAGGCCTTATTATCAGTCCTATGGCTATGAATTCTCACAGCTCATAGACTTATTTTTCCACATCGGTATTCAATTTAAAGAACCAAGCAATCAAAAGAGGCACAGAAATAAGTCCCTTACTATGTGGTGTTTGTCACATGCTTCTGGAACATTTCCCACCTCCCATAGGCTGCCCACCCTTGGACAGAGGTGGGGCTCCTCTGCCCTGATATCCCCACACACTCTCTTCTAGCGTTAGTGGCTCACAGGACTTGAGTTAGGAAACAAGTGTGAGTAAAGGTTCTAATTACTCATTCCCTATTGTGGTTGTGTGGGTGAAAAAAATCTCCTGTAAACTTTTCTGTTCATCCCCAAGCAGTATGCACAACATGTTAGAACTTTATCTAGCCATTTGTCCACTTGTCCATCTGTCCATCCACCCATCCATCCACCATTTGTTGAGTGCCCACATCCTGGCAGATGCTGTGAACAAGAGCGAAATGAGACCTGAGTTTATGTCTCAAAGACCTCACAGTCTCTGGGAGAGAAAACCTTATGTTATATTTTGGTAAGTACTACAGGGGGCACATGACTACAGGAGCCAGAACTAGAATGTAGGCTCTGGCATGAGCTCCCAAATGGGCATCCTAGAAGACCTGGCCATCAGCCCATTGCTCTGATAGCCTGACTGCTTCAGAGAGCAAACATAGTGTGTGTCCTCCATGTCTGTGATGGGGAGAGGCTACTCTGGTCTCCATTGCCCCAGCACATGTGTGGACACATGTCCAGCATTTGTAACCTACACTGAACAAGCAACAACCCTGTGTGTGGGTGGTGCTAATGAACCTGCTACCAAAAGTTTTGGGGACAATGGAAATTGTGCAAGCGAGCATGAAGGAGTTTCCGCCCAGGGGGATTTGAAAATAGCAGATAGAAAAGTGGCATTGAATATACTTTGGGATTTCAGGAACTTTTGACCAAATCTTCAGTGATCTGTAGGTCCTTGAATCTATATTCTTCGGTCCTTTGACCACCTTCCTTCTAGATTTCAAGAGTCTCCATTAAAGTCATGCTGGCAATCCTGCTATGGCAAGAGAAGGAGAGCAAGTTGTTCAAAATCAGGCACAGGAAGGATTCAGAATTTTAGCGCTGTGAACATCAGGTATGGTTTTGAGAGAGTTAAGATTTCATTCATCATCAATCACGGCCTTAAGTCCCTTGATTCATATAATTAGAGACGAAGATCACTGGTTTTGAACTTATTCCAAAGGATGTCAGTGCCCAGGTCATACCCTCCATAGAAGACCATCTCTTTATTTTATTTTATTTATTTATGCATACAAGAACTGGGGTACAGGCCAGAGGTGCAGGGGATAAGAGAATTCACCAGAGACAGAGTGGGGAGCAGAACAGGTGGATCTACTGAAATACACTGTTAAGGGGAGCAGCAGGGGAGACAGGAGAGATCTGCTGCACCATGTGGGTCAGCTCCCTAGCCGGGGCTCGAACTCATGCTGCGATGGCTGGCAATAGCTTGAGAGCACTGAGACTTAACCCCTGTGCCACCAGGGAGGCCCTAGAAGACCATCTCTTGAGAAAACGTACAGTTTGGTGGTTAAGGACTTAGAAGCCAACAACAGACTTGGGTTGAATCCAGCCTGCATGATGTTGGAGGGGTGTCTTGGTCCCTCTGTGCCCCCACCACCCATGTGCACAATGAGAGATTAGTTGTCCACTCTGCTTAGGTGATGACACCTGGTATCCTGTTTGTAAATCAATTCAAACAGGGCCTGGCCCTTGGTGATGCTACATAATAGTGCTTGTTCAATAAAACTCGACATTCCAACAACACTTTCTCAGCACTTCCTAGGAGATAGCTTCTTCCTTCTGAAATTTAATCATCGTGAACATCAACCCAAGCATCCTCGGGCAGGTTCTAGGATCACCTACTTTTCCCTCCCTTGCCCCAGTTTCTCAGTGGAAAAATGATTGAAACCCAAGTTAACAGAACAGTCCTCTAGAAAGGATTCCCAGGTCCTCAGTTCTTTCTTGTTTGTCCTCAGCAGATTTGACCCAAGGTTGCCTTTTAATTTTTGCTCTTTAATACCAGGGACTATGACAGATCCGCCTGCACTGTTGGTTTTGGTGGATTCTTGAAGCAGAGTTAGGACACTGAGGTGGAAGCAGGGGTCAGATTAAGTGTGGGGCAGCACACGTGTTGGGGAGGGTCAAAATCAGAACCTCTTTTTATTTCCTTGGTCTGTAAATAAATGGGAAGCAACAGTGGTGCTTGGTTCCTAAGGTTTTTCTGGAATACTGGTTCCCAGACAAGGCCATCTCTCCCTTGGGGAATACCCCTTGGGTATCTATCCCTTGGGCAATGCCAGGAGACTGTTTTGACAGCCAGCACGTGGGGAGATGGTGCCAGCAGCCGCCAGTGGCTGTGGAATACCCTGCAGCACAGGACAGTGCACCTGAACAAAGAACGACCCAGTCTGCAATGCCACGGGCCAGGTCAACAGTGGTGAGGCTGAGAAACTGCAGAAGGCTCCTGAAGCTGCCCCTGAGGCTGCCGTTCACTTGGAGCCCTGAGCTGAAGGTGCCTGCCCTCTCCTTTTACCGAAGAGCTGGCAGAGCAAGAGCAGACTTGGCCAGGCTGGGCTCAGGGCTCCTTCGTTACACTCCCGCCCACCTGGCACCTGCCGCCAGCAGGAAGAGCCCCCAAACGCCAGCAGACATGAGACGCGCAGGTGTGTTACATGAATGACAGAATGGGGCTCGCGTTCAGCTTCAGTTTGCTGCAGGGTAGAGAGAGAAAGAGGGGAAAGCGCAGGCAGAGCAGTAGCTAATGAACTCAGCTAAGTCAGGAGGAGCAGAGAAACCACTGCTCAGGCTCATGTCAGCCAGAGATTTGCAGCGGGTGAGCCACATCTGGGTATTTCCGACTCTGGCCTCCCAGCAACCTAGATGGGAGCCTACAGGTGAACACATGCTGGGCAGAGGAGGACAAGGCGCTCAGGAGGGCAGCAGTCAGCCAGGCTACTCGGCTCAGCCCTCAGGCTGTGCTCGCAGCCCCATCAAGGGTGGGGGAGCCCTCAGGCATCTGGACCTCCTGAGCTGTGTGGCCTGGTGCCTTCTCAAACCTTTGTTGCCACCTGTGCTTACTTAAAATAGTCTTCAGGTGGGGGTTCAGAGCTGCCCCCCAGCTTACGGGGTTTGGAGCAAGGGGGCAGCCTGATGCCCTAGGGAGCCCCCCACCAGGCTTCTCCTTATGCATAGCCAAAGGAGCTTCACCCCCACGGAACTCTAACGCGTGACCCAGACGCTTCTCCAGGAGGCTGCAAGGACCACGTGTGACTCAGGGAGGGTGCCTCCCTCGGGTTCAGGTTTGGTGCCAGCCCCTGGGTGACAACGGCCGGACCGTGGGCTCCTCTCGCGTCTCCTCCAGCTGGAAGGGCTGTATTGAAAACTGGGATAGAGTCGAAGCTGCTTGAAGCAGCTGTGCCTGTGTAAGTGACGTGTTTGATCCGAAACCCACGTGGTTGGGGTGAAACCTGTCACACCAAGGGGCGGGGCCGGCACAGGCCACAGTGGCCGGTGGTTGCGGCGTGGGGAGGGGGGTGCAGCTCCCCGGAGACCCAAGCCTTCACTGCAGGGCCCGCGGGCCACCCCGGGGAGATGGGGCAGGAGGGCGAGCAGCAGGGCCGCGTGTATGCAGAAGGCAGGCACGTCCCTAGGCATGAAAAGGGCGTGTCCAGAGTCACCCTGCTCTCCAAAATATAATTTCCACTTTACACCAGGGAGCTTTTATTCCCCTGTCAATTGTACACTCTGCGCAAAGAAAGCCTCTCCGCCCAGGTAACACGGAATCACCTTTCCAAAGCAGCTGTGTTCATTTATTATTATTTTTTATTGTGGAGAATAATTAGCTTGAGCGCCTTTTAATTTGTTCCCATTAAGATGTTTGCATAGCAACAATTAGAGGCTGGCAGGGATCCCCACATTGCCTGTGAGCAGGGGACTCTCCCTGGCTGGGAACAGCTGGGGGGAGGGGAGTGTAATTAATTTCTGTGTCCTTTGGATGTGGATCTGAGGAGAAAGGGCAGGAGCTTCTGTGACTGTGTGGTCACTGGTTGTAGAATGATCAGATGAGAAACGCCTTTTATACAAATAAGGCTGCAGAGGAAAAAAAAAAATCCTCAAGCCCACCTACTTGAGAAAAGGATTTGTAATGAGGTTAGAGGCCATGTGATGGGGACTTTGGAAATCACAAAAGGGTCTGCAGGAGGACAGCGATGGGGGCTCTCCATTGTCAGAAGGAATCTGCCGGCCACTTCTGGCTGTCTCACCGAGTCAGCTGTTTCTGGGTGGAATTTTATCCCCGCCACCGGCAGACCCAGATGGTAGCATTTGCTGGGAGCCTCACTGGAAACCTTGGCCAGGGTCATTGTGGAGACGACACTGTACCCAGGGACTCCTGGACTTCCTGAGGGTTGGACTGGGGTGTGAGGCCCCTGACAGCTGAGTCCTCTGGACCTGGAGTCCTGGGCATGAACCAGGACAGGGAGGGAGCCTTTTAGGACATAACATTTCAGGACGAGAATGAGAGCACTTACAGGTGGTGCAAAGGGTTTAATGAGGTAATGCCGGAAATGCTTAGCAGGGGCCCCATGCAGGGCACACAGTATGTGCTCAATAAACACTAGCCATCACTGACCACTTTTTATATCCAAGCACTTGAGCTTCTGCCAGGAGTGCTAAGGTTTTATTTCTGCACTGCTACCCCAAGAGAAGATGACTCAGTTGTGTGCCTGGTACCTGGGTCAGAGGCAGCACCAGGTTCTGGGCTTAGCAAACGTGGTTTTCCTGCCCGACCTCCGTCCCATATACCTCATGTGATATTTTTCAGTTGCCCTTCACTTACTGACTTCCTGTGTATCTACTGTCAAATGCCCTTGACAATCATTCCCAGTGGGGCTGACTGCACCACTCCAAAGACAAGAAGCCTGGGCTCTGCCTGGTTGGGTAAAAGACTCAAGTTGACTTGAGTGGAAGATGCTGGCAGTGGGGTCGAACCACCCCTCTTGAGCCCACAGCCTGGGCTTCCTGCTCCCCAGCCACTCCCAACTAGGCCTGTCCTCCTCTGACAAGCTCAGCTCACAGGAAAGGGCTCAGAGGCCACGGGCATGGGGTCCCTCCACAGGGCAGTCCAGGTGAAGGCTGGAGGTCTGCTGGCTGGAGCTGAGCCCCAGTGAGCAAAAGGAGAAGGTGTCCAGGACTTTCTGAGTCAAATGGAGGTTTTCGTGGAGAGGAAGGAAAAAATGCTACAAATTGCATCTGAAGTTTTACCTTATTTTAATTTCTTCTTTGGGGATGGGTTGTATAAGGCACATGCCACAGTTATAGTCTATCAACACAGCAGTGTGGGCAGGTGGTTGAGGACTTAGTGAGGGTACATGGGCTTGGCGGCCTGCTCAGCCACTATGCGAACATGTGGCATGACCTGCACACTACTGTCCAGACCTGCAGCAGCCACTGCTCCACCTGGAAAATCCTTAGCAGGGTCCCTGTGCCAGCACATAGTATGTGTTCAATAAAAACCAGTCATTACTGTGATCTGTTTAATATCCATGAGCATGACCCTCAGCTTTACAAACTCAATACATTATGGGAAGAAGTCAGAATGGACTCTTTAAAACATGTGAATTTTGAAGGGTGATATGTGTGTGTGTGTGTGTGTGTGTGTGTGTGTGAGAGAGAGAGAGAGAGAGAGAGAGGAGGGGGGGGAAATGGAGTGAGGGCAGGAAAGGGACAGAACTGTGGAGGGAGGAGCAGAGCAGGGGGGAAGGAAAGGGGAGGAAGCTCTTTATGCACTGAGTGCAGCCTGCGAGGCAGGCTCCCCAGGGAGGGGGGGGGAGGGGGAGGGGGGGAGGGGGAGGGGGAGGGGGAGGGGGGAGGGGGGCCTTGTGCCTGGCTCCAGGGCTGCAGAAGGTTGTGTTCCCCTCTTCTCAAGGGTCCATGCTCTAGGCAGCCCCTCCACATGCAAATACCCATTTGCTGCTCTTCTGGTTGCTCAGCCCTCACCAGACTCACCAGAACCAACTGGTTAGCTGTGACCTTGACCTAAAGGAGCGGTGGGCATGAGGTGGGCACTTCCAAGAGCAAAGGAGCCAAGACTCCCAAACACACAGTGGGCGCGAACATCTAAACACACCAGGGAGTGGGAAATAGGTTCCTACAGGTGCCTGAGAAGCTTCTAGAAAATGACCCTAGTCAATGTCTCCACAGTGAGAGAGATCCAGCTGGTAAAGAGCTATAATATGTGGTCACTGCAAAGAGCAAGGAAGGAGGATGAGGAGTGGCGTCTGCTAATCATTCAGACCCCCCAGGGGACCCCCCTGTAATCAGCCAGCTAAGTCCTGTCTGCAGAGCTCCAGGGTCCCGCAGATCAGGAGCCAGGAGCTGGCCTCGGGGGAGGGAATGCCTGTGTCCTCAGCAGAGAGAGGCCGAAGATCACACCAGTAGGGAAATATATGTGTGTGTGTGTGTGCATGTATTCATATAGACATGCCCACACATATGTTCATATACACATGCCCACACATATATTCATATACACATGCACACATGTGTGTTTACACATAAAATTACATTTACTATTTTGCATAGCTATATATACCACAATTTATGCATATATGTAGTTGCATATACAGGTATTTAATTGTAGTCATATAACTTCAGATACAAATAAAGTATACATATGTCCAGTTTTTTCCTGGAACTATCCACGTATATAGTCTTGTATCATGTCAGTTGACATCTCTATATAGAAAACTATTAAATTATATCTAGAAAACAGATATATGGGGTCTCCCTATTGGCGCAAGGGGTTAAGCACAGCACTATGAAGTTATCCGTAGCCTCTGCAGCATAAGTCCCATCCCTGCCAGGGAGCTAACCCACTTGGTGCAGCAGACCTTGCCTGTCTCGCCTGCTGCTCCCCTCAGCAGTGTATTTCAGTCAGTCTGCCTGTTCTGCTCCCCACCCTTTGGTGAATCTCTCACTCCCCGCAACTCTGGCCTGTACACCAGTTCTTGTATGCATAAATAAATAAATCTTAAAAAAAAGAAAACATATATGACTTAGAAAGTGTTGCAAAGTACAAAGACTCCTCCGTTATATTTCTCATAGTTCATTTGTTATTTAAACAGTCCCATGCACCTCTAAGATCTCTCTGTTTTGAACATGACCCGGAGGGAGGCCTATGAAAGCCATAACTTTTTTTCTTAGCACGCGGTAAGGATGCAGGATGATTGCCAGCTGAACAGAATTTCCATTGTTGGCATTTGCACCTCTCATATGCCCCCACACCCAGCACAGTCCTGCTCTTTGTTTATGGTTGTTGAATAATTTTTCCTCTCCTTTAGGACTTCGGAAGTAATAGCCATCCCGGTCTTTATAAACAGAGGATTGAATAATAATAAACAGCAGCTGGAGTTTCTGGAGTTTCAGTTCCTACCTGTCCACGCCTGTAGGTTTTCATTTCTACCCATCCCTGCTCTAGTCTGACAGCAGCCGTGAAAGGTGCTGAGGTGAAAGAGAAACTCCTGTGGAACAGACCTGTTATTTCCCTTCCTCCTGCTAGTTCCTCTGCTAGTTCCTCCAGACCATTGCACGGGCTTTAGACACAGATCCACCTTCGATTTTATAAATTACGTGCTTTCAAATTGGGTTAAGGTCAAGTTCAGCTGTGACTGTTAGCGAGGTGGCTGGGGCCACACAGATGCAGCCTGCAGATGGTGGAATGAGGGGCTGGGTGAGTGCAGATCAAAGTGCACACAGAAGCTGTGTAATAAAGTGCAGCAAATGGTGGTTGGCACTGAAACTCATCCTGAAAAAAAAAATGGCACCTGAACCAGAGTATTTTAGTTTATCTACATTCTCTTTTGCACATTTTGAGGCTGTACTAAAAAATAAACATAGAAGGCTAGAGGTGCTGAGAAACATTTGCATAAAAAGGAAACCACTCTTACATTGGGTCATGAAAGAGCAGTTTTGACAAGTTTGGCCTCCCATAAAAACCCACCCGAGGGTACCATGTGCCCATGGAATAGCATGCAAGGTGCTCCAGTGTTTGAATTGGCTTGGGTTTGTTCCTTTGACCATATCCTTTTCTAGCAAGCTGATGACCACAGTATTTTCTAGATTTTTCTGTGGCCTCTATAATAATGAAAACGAATCTGAATTACACATTTCCAGAAAAAGTGACAACATAAATCTCAAGGAGGGTGGAGACAGAGGCTGGTCCCCTCAGGCTCTCTTAGACTCTTCTGCTCCTGTCCTTTCAGTTTATTCTGAGCAGAGATCAGAGGAATTTATTTTAGGAACCATCATTTTTTACAGAGGACATCCAAAAAATCAGGAGTAAAATCTGGAGGGCTGGCAAAGAAGTTTAAGCAGAAGCTTTGCAAAATGCAGAATGGAATGTTTCTTTCTTCCCGTGGACATGGCTTCAAGACTTGACAAGGTGAGCCCTTGACAAGTTGAGCGCTTGATCAGGTGTGGGTTTGGAGTTTACACAGATATCCACAATTGACGCAAAGAAGTGTCAGTCTTGTGACGGGCAGAGTCACTGAGAACACCCCACGAGACAACTGAGATTTCTGGTTTTGGTAGTGTTTTATGTCTGGGCGCAATTTACACTGGGGACCATGGAAATCAACTGTTCTCTAAATGAACACCTTTTTTTTTTTTTTTCAGTAAAGTAAAAGAAAAGGTTTACATTATTTCTCATTTCAGGCAAAAAGTGAACCAAGATTTAAAAAAAAAAAAAAATGAGGCATTCACTTGCAGGGAGATAGATTTGCATCCAGACTCAGGAAGGAGATAGGGCCAGTAATTACGAAGCAAAAATAGTCTGTAACTTGCGGAAATACAAGGTATGAATAAGTGCTCTATGGCCTAGAAGGAGGGGCATTATCTGGTTGTCATGTTTCAAAGATAAAAATATCTTTTGGTAAATGCAAGAAGGCTAACTTACCAGAAAGCTTGACTCAAGAAATTCTGTAGAAAAGAACATCTCTGAATACAAATTTTAGGCTATTGGGCCATGGGCTTTGGGAATTCAGAAGAGTGTGGAAGAGCAAAAGGAAACATCCTCCAGTTGCTGGTGGATCAGTCAAGCCCTAGCCACGTGGGGTGGCTCCTATTCAACACTCCTGTAAATACATGCTCTCTCTGTCTTTTCCAGAACACCAAGAAAGAAATGTGACTCTGGGCATTGACCCTGAAAACTGGTATGACCTTAACTCCAAGTTGCCAGCTCACAACCCCCATCCTGTGGAAAATCCATGGTGGGCCAGCCAGTTTTGAGATAAGGTGGGGAAATGCTTTGCCTGTGTGAAATGGCAGGATTACTATTTTCTTTCAGAAATTTAAATAATAATTAAAAACATTGCTTCATTTTGTCAAACTAAGAAACCTGGCGGTGTTTCTGACCAGGCCTCTCCGGGAGGCACCAGGAGATTTTGACCAGGAACTTGGTAACCAGGAGGCAAGTCGGTCTAGCCAATGACGAACCTCTTTGCAGAACTCAAATGAGACCAGACTTCTCGTGACTAATATGGGTCACTAGGAAGTTACCTGAGAAACTGCAAATTTGCTTGCGTTTCTTGGGTGCCCACCTCCCCTGCCACCCAAGACAGCAGGCAAGCCCCCCTCAAGTTGGGGCTTTGATACAGTGTATGCTCAGAAGTATTCCTGAGGAGCATGGAGATGACGATCTCTCAGGGCCCAGGAGATCCTGGCTCCCAGCTTTCAGGAAAATAAAGCAACACCAGGACTCATAAAGAGGAGAAACGTACTATGGTGCTAGTGCACGGGTGAATTGGTGGTGGGAATTTTACCAGTACTACACTTGAGAGGAGAAAGCAATATATATATTCAGCACGGGTGTTTCCATGTTCTGATTGCTGGTGGCTTTTTCTTTCAGCAGATCTTGCGAACTCCTGCTGTCCTCTAGCCTGACTCCAGCCAAGCCCCAGTTTCTCCACAAAAGCCTGTGTACAGAGACCTTGGAGCCACTCTCTGTCCTAGCATCAGATCCAGCCTTTTTTCCCCAGGAAGGGGCAGAACATTTCTGAGCAAGCTTTCAGATCTAGTTCAAGAGAACAGGCAACTCTCTGGGCACTCATCCGCTCCCCCAAGGAAGCTTGCAACGTTCAATCCTGGGTCAGCAGCTATGACTGAAGATGCTTCTGCTCCTGGTGCTGGATTTGGTGTGTGAGTCCATTTGAGACTTCCTGGGGTCCACCCACTGCTACTCCCTTCCCTGTTTACATAGCGTGCGTCTGGAAAGGTTCTGAATTACAGGGACAGAACCGCTGGGAGGAAGAGAAGCTTCTCTGGGAGACTGCTCTTTGCTCTTTTAACATTTTAACATTTCTGGGCCTCCCTGTGGCTCAAGGGGTTAAGACACAACCTGTGAAGCTATCCACAGCCACTGCAGCATGAGTTCGATCCTGGCCAGGGAGCTACCCACATGGCACAGCAGACCTCTCCTGCCTTGCCTGCTGCTCCCCTCAGCAGTGTGTTTCAGTCAGTCTGCCTGTTCTGCTCCCCACTCTGTCTCTGGTGAATCCTCTCACCCCGCACCTCTGGCCTGTACCCCAGTTCTTATATGCACAAATAAGTCTTAAAAAACAATAAAGTCTTAACATTTCAAAATTGCTTTGTCATTTTCAAAAGTTTCTTAGCGTGTGAAGAACTAAATGGCATGATTGTGAATTGAGATAGATTTTTTAACACCCTTTTTTTCTTAGTTTCAAAATGTGTGGGCAGTTTCAGAATCCATAGCTCCATCTCACACAGGGGCCAGTAGCATGTGATCCTTCCACACCCAGAACAGAACCTATGAAGAACTCAGCTCCAGGTGGGTAGGGGTGTCAGATGCACAGGGCTGTGGGACACAGGGCTGTGTCCTCCTCCAGAAGTCCCAGGATGAAGAGGTCATTTGTATTTGGAGAGTGGATCTTTACAGAGGTAATTAAAGTTACAGAAGGTAATTAGGATGGACGCTGAGGCTATAAGGTCAGTGCCCCTATCAATGGGGAGATCAGGAAACAGACACACACAGAGGAGGATCCAGGGAGAAGACAGCCAGGGAGCGAAGTCTCTGGAGGGGCCTCCCCACCCCTGGAAGCCTTGAAAAGTATAACTGAGCTACACCAGGGCTCTCGGTGAGACTCTGTCCACCAGAGTCTGTGCTTCTGCCACTCCATGGTCTTCGGGAGGGCAGCCCCGGAAAAATAACAGATTTCACACTCAGTTTAACCTATGCCTTTCTGCCATCTCTCCTCTTCCTTCAAGCAGGGAACAAGTGTCTCCACAAATGTTTTTCTAAAAATCATGGCAAACTGAGGCTTACAGAGATGCAGGCTTCACACACTTCACCCCGAAGTCTTCAATTGCCTTTGAAGGGCGCCGCCGAGAAGACGCGGCGAGTCGGCCTCGCTGAGATTGTTACCTGTGGTTCTAGGAACTCGAGGCATATTAGCATTCAGGCTTCGCACAGACCACTAAGCCACTTCTAAGAACCAGCCTACCTGAGGTGCTCTGCAAAGTGTGTGCTACCGCTCTTCCTCCCCACACCCACCTCGACTCCTCTAGTGACTCGGAGGCCTCAGAGGGGATAAAGGTTTGGTTTCTGCCAGAATTTCATGCTGTGAACCCTGTGAGGTCGTTCCAGAGAACTGCAATCACCTCTTATCTTTGCCGAAGCAGGTGAAGTGAACCTGGGGCGCGGCGTGGTAGGAGAGGCGACCTCATTCGCTCCGCACCAGCCTTCCAGACGCGCGGGGCTCGCCGAGGGAAGGAGGGCCCACACCGCTCCACAGCCCCCACCGTGTCCACATGGGTATCTCACTACAGATGAGTTATGGGTTTCCTTCTGTGAGGATTGCACGGACTGATAAAGACCATCCCAGGAAGAAAACAAGACCTTATTTTCCCCTCTAGCTCTCTGCAGCAGTTGGGAAGGGAACACAGGCTATAAATTATCAGCAGCAAGAAGTGGCCAGTGAGCTGAGCTGTGCCAGTGGCCGCCAGGCCGTGGAGACAGCAGAAGCTCAAAGAACAATCTGTTGCTGAGGATCAGAGGATGAAGATCCTTTTGGCAAATGCTCTCTCTGAGGCCCGGCCTAAGCGATACCAAAAGCAACACCACCTTTTGCTGCTCAGGCTCCAGAGGGTGGTGTGGACGGCTAATCCACCCTTCGTCATCCATCGCCTCTCACCTGGACACACCGCCTTGAGGCCGTGAGCCAGGAAATGGCCGAGATTTCCCTTTGGAACGCTGAAATGAAGCCTTTATTTCATATTATCGAGCTAGAGATTCTGAAAGGCCCCAAGTCCCTTTTATTGAAAGGAAGGAGTGAAAAGACCATTTTTCGTTTCTTGGGCCCCAGCCCCACCCCGGCCACCACCTTGCCCCTGGGAGCAGCTGCCCCGTCCCTAACCCGAGCTGGCCAGTGGCCTTCCGCGGGGCACCTTGGGCCACGTTAGGGACCCGGCTCCCTTGATCTCCTGGTGCAGGACTGTATCCCCTCCCTGTCTTGGCTGTCCCACTGGTTAGGACAGTTTTGTGCACCTCATCACCCCTCTCCCCGGGGGAACTTCGCCCAGTCTCCTGCATCTGCCTCCTGAGTTGATGACAGAGAAAAGACCATCGCCGGGACAGGGTCTCAAACAGAGGAAAGGCAGGAAGACCTTTTCTGTTCTGCTACAAATATTGCTTTCTCTGCTTGTTAACAGCCCAGAGGAAATGCAACGAGAGAGGGAGCAGTTTGCGGCTTCTCACCCGCGGCCGGCATTTCTGCCACCAGAGCCCCGGTGGGTGCTCGGAGGGTGAGTCATACGCCTGGCATGATTCAACTTCACTAAAATTCCCTCCACTGCCAGTAAAGAAGCACTTGAAAAGCCTCTCATTTGAAGCTTTGCATCAGTTAATGACTTGCTTTCTTCCCTTTCTCCTGAACCCCCCCCACCCCAACATACACACGCCCCTCTTTGTCAAGATTTGAAATTTCAGCGGCCGGGAGCAGAGAGCTCGGTGGCATTCACAATAGCGTTTGTTGTGACAGAGTGGCTGGCAGCCCTCTGCATTCCCCTGCTCACTTGTCTGTATGAATAAATAATGAGTCACAGTTACTATTTGGGTGTGCGAGAGAGTTAGTAGCGAGAGAGTTGGTAGCCAGAAAATTAATTACCCCCCCTCCCAGCCCACTCCAGCCCAGCACTGCCAAACCATCAAGCCACACGTCGCAGGCACTGGGCAGAGTGCAGGCCCGGACACACTGCAACGCTTCCTGACATTTTTGTGTTATTATTTTTGTTTTCTTAAGCCTGGCCCTCTCTTCCCGCCCAAGAGGCACCAAAGGCACGCGCGCCCACACGCACTCACACACAGCTCCACTCCAGCCTTACACATTTCAAGAGACTGGTTGCAAAAATGCAGACAGATTTTCCACCCTCGCTGGGTCTCGTCAGAAGCGTGCGAGCTGCTGACTTAAACTGCAAGGCTTGACTTAGAAACCATCACCACTCAGTGAGAGAGACTTCTGGACGTGACCACTTGCTAATTCTCTCTTGAAAGACGCCGCCTGCCTCTCTGAATGGGGCTGCAGGCATAACTGCACCTCCCCATCTTGCTGGGTTTTCCCCCAAATCGCCAGGTTCCTGGGTCTTCCTCTAGAGCCCAACGATCACCACATTACCCCTGGGCTCCCCGAGCTGGCCAGGGGCCCCCGGGAGCCTCTCTCCACCTCGCACCGGCTCAGCCCTCCAGCGTGCATGTGCCCGTTAAGCCCCGCGGCAGGCTGGAGTCTGGGCCACACACACCTGCTGAGCTGCGGCTAACTCAGCCGCACAGTCACCCCAGGCACGGGGCAGCCAAACAGCCCCCAGCAGGCCCAGGACAATCTCCCTAATCTCCAGGACGTTCGGCAGCAGCCGCCCAGAGGACTGGCCCTTGACAACGTTCTCACGCACCGACGGAAAACTCCAGCAGCTTAACTAAGTATTTATTAAAACATTTCTGAAGAGCTGCCATCTGATGAATAAGTAATCCAATAGCCTTGTAATCACACGCCAGCGTCCTCCTGCTCCCCCCTCGCAGACGGCCGCGGCGGGGCCCCCGGGCACCCACTTAGCAAGGTCTGCCCTTGCACGAGCTGCAGAGCTGAGCAAAAGTCCGTATTAAAAGACCGGCGTGTACTTACCTCGCATGAAGCACTGTGGGTATGAAGGAAATGACTCAAATATGCTCTCCGAGGCCATTGCTTCCTCCTGCTGAGAATGCACCCTCTGCTGAAGGCGGGGGGCTCAGTGATTGCTTCGACCTTAGGAGCAGAAACCAAGAAAGGTCACCGTCCCACCTGACCCCCATCCTGGCCCCTACATCTCTCTTTCTTTTTTTCCCCCTCAAGATCTCTGGGACTCCCCGAGCCCTTGGAGAAAGGTACCTTTGCAAAAACAAATATTCAAATTGTTAAAGATTCAAAAAGAAAGCAGCCGCGCGCCCTGGCTGCGGGCGGTGATGCTCACCACTCAGCCGGGCCTGTGGTTTGCAGCCGGTGTGATTCGCCTGCCTCGCTGACCACTGCCGGGCTCAGCCTCCTGACACTGCCAGCCTCCCCGACTTGTGGTTCTGTGGTTGTTTATGAGGCCCAAAGAAGTTTTCACACAACCCAAATTACAAATTTAACTGTTCCCCTTTCCACAGCCCATCCCCATTGGTTCTTGCCAATCATGTGACTTAAGTGATGGCAATTTCTTTTTTTTTTCTTTTTTTTTTTTTTTTTTTGCTTTCTGAGCTGGGCCCTTCCTTCCCTCCACCTGCCTGCCTCCCCCAGGCCGTACAAGAAAGTGGCCTAGGACACTTTGCCAGAGGCAGACTGTGGAAAAGGATGACTCAGCCTCCTGTCCTCTCGGGGGTCCTTGCTGACTTAGGACAGCGGCTCCTCTTGTTGCTCCTTGTGGTTTGGGGAACTACTGATTATTTCGATAACAATTCATTGCTCCTTATTCAACAGTAACTCAACCCTGGCTCGGGGCTGCTGCTCAGGCAGGATATGGAGCCCATCCTTTAAGATGTGGGGCCTCAACTCTGAAGAATTCAGTCCTGCACGAAGACTGTAACGGCTGAAGTCAAATTGTCCAAGACACAATAATAATCAAAGGAAATGTTTGGGCGAAGATTGGACCCCTGAAATGATCGAGCCCCTTACTGGCATCGGAAAGCCTGAAAAAAAGGAAATTTGGGGGAAGTGAAGATCATTTTAACCAAGCCAAAGGCATGTGGTTTTGGCCCTCCTAAAATGAACATCTTGTCAGTGAAGAGATAAAAATCATAGTACGCACACGCACACGCACACACACGCACACACACGCACACACACACGAACTAAAGGAAAACAAAGAGGTTCGGAATTTGACTCAAGCTGTGTCTACCCTGCCACTGGGGAATTTTCGTTTCACCTGTGAAAGCTGAGTGCGCGCAGCTCTCTAGTTCAATTCAAATCAGTCAGTAATTGATTTTACCTGCACACCACAGGGTCAGGCCCACACTGTGAGCTCGGGAAGAAGATTGACCAGGGAGAGACTACCGGGGGAGCACTTCTGCAGAGCAAGCCCCTGCTTGTGGTGAGGGAATATTCTCTAGCAACTCCTTTCCCTCCGGAAGACACACCCTTTGGGAGGGACTGCAAATAGGGCGATCTTCTGGGACCCCTGGGCACGCTGGGCTTCCTGAGACTGTACTTCTAATAGGCCCAGGTTCCACATGGATCCCTAAGAGCCGGCAGAGGCACGTTGGAAAGTCTGGACCATCAGAATCACCCACGTGTCACCCTGGGCCTTCCCGCATCCGCTTGGCGTCACCCACACCCCCAGCAACAGGTCTCCAGGAGCCATGGCTCCGTCCTCACAAAGGAATAATATGATTTTACTTACTCCTGTTTTGACTCAAGCAGGAATTGAAACTCAAGTGACAGCTTACTCCCGGGCGGCACGAAGCTCTCTGGCCCAATGTTGACAACTCATTCATATTTGAAAGGACAGTTGGGCGGGTGTCTCTTTTATGAAGTTTGCTAATGTCCAGATGCACAGCATGTTTTGTATGTTTTCTCCATGCAAATCCTTGGTTCAGATAAGCATGATGTCCCTGTGCGCCCTAAGGAAGTCAACTCTGTGTTAAGTCCCCCATCAGGTTCTCTTCTTTCTTGTTACACGTTATACCCCCAGATGAGTCCTCGGAGCTGGATGCTGTGACATGCAGCTGCCACTTTAAGCCAGACTTAATAAGCACTCAGAAATCCAAGAGGCAGTGCAGACAAATCCTTCCAGCATTTCCTTTTAGAAAGTCCCCAGATGCTTTTGGCCTTAGGTGTCCGGATGCCCGGACAGGTGGGGGTCTCCCCATCAGCCGTTCTCAGCAGACCAAGCTACAGCCCACCTAGGACTCTTTCCCAGTGGGGTCTTCAGAGGACAGGGTGGGTAAATCTGGGGTTGGGGAGACCTCCTGGGAGACCTCACCATGCGTGGGGGTCCTCTGCTTCAGTGGGACAGCAGGGCCAGGGCCTGGAGGCCTATACATTCGCCTCCTCCGGGTGTCCTCTGAGTGGTGACTGCAAGTGCAGACCCCGCCGACCGATGATGAAACTGACCTCACCCCTTCCCTAGGAGTCCCAGCCGAGACACACATGCCTTCCACGGACGGCCTGGAGTTCCTCAAACCCATCCTCACCACCACTATTCAGGATCCTTTGAGTTCACACGTGGACCCGCACCCTCTGCCCTACTTCTTGCGAGTGACTCAGGCCTGGGTTGTTTGCCTGGGAACTGCCCTGCACGGCTGAGGGAGACGTTGGCTTTGCCAGGTGGTCAGGTGGCAGTTCCCATCCAAGCTCAGATTGGCAGCTGCTCCTACGTGCCACCATCAGGGAGAAATGCTCAGGTGTCATTTTTAATGACTCTATAAAAATACCAGCCCAGGAGGGCAGATGCAGGTTGTTTAACCCTGTAATTAATGCCCAGGCTCCGAGTGCAGCGCAACCCAATGCGAACGCTGCACAGGGGATTTCAGGCCCTGATTCCTTCACTTTGTCTCTGAACAACTTACTGTGAAGCAAGTCTGGCCAAAAGATGGAGTCAAAGAAGGGCCCCCAAAGCTGGAGGGTGTCCCCCAGGGGACAGAGTAGCCAGATGAGGTCTGCACGCATCCCACTGAATCTTGTGTCCCAACAGGGATGTTTGCCGATGACCTCAGGGGACCTCCCAAATAGGGACATGGACATGAACGTTCATCCAGGGAGTGTGGCTGCTCTTGGCAAAGCCAGAGGCTGAAATAACTGGGTAGCTCTTCAGCCACCCGCCAGAGGCCTCCTTTCCTGGACGCCCGTGAGGATGTCCACAGAGAGGCACAGTTGTCTCCTGCAGGAGTCCGGCTTCTCTTCACGAGCATACAATTCAAGTGGACATCACCGCCAGACGTCAGAGCCAGCAAGAGTTGCAGTGTTTTTTCTTAGCCTTTCCTCGATGAAGATGTATTGCTCTGCAGGGAAATAGGATTGGAAATACTAACATTAAAAGGCAGGGCTTGAGGACCTCCCTGGTGGCGCAAGGGGTTAAGCACAGCACTGGGAAGCTGTCCTCAGCCACTGCAGCATGAGTTTGATCCCCAGCTAGGGAGCAACCCACATGGCGCAGCAGACCTCTCCTGTCTCGCTCGCTGCTCCCCTCAGCAGTGCATTTCAGTCAGTCTGCCTGTTCTGCTCACCACTCTGTCTCTGGTGAATCCTCTTACCCCCTGCACCTCTGGCCTGTGCCCCAGCTCTTGTATGCATAAATAAATAAATCTTTAAAAGGCAGGCCTTGAAACCAGTCCCTCAGATATATGCTGTTTGATAATTGTTCCACAAATTCAGCGTTTAGAATGTTTCACCCCTCGAGGGTAAGCAGTGCTGACACCACACAGAGACTGTTAGGGTGGGGACCTAGGCCTGCTGAATGAAAGTCGGTATTGTCACAGGAGACCCGCACTTCCTACATGCAGATTAACATCTGAGAAGTTGTTCTGAGGGAAGTCTTGCGTCTGTAGGAACTTGGTAAAGAAAGAATAGGATGCTATTCTCTATTCTTTGAGAACTCTTTTTTTCTTAGAACTTTCTGGAAAGCTCTTTTAGAATTGCTAGAATTTTCTGGAAGGTTCTAACTTTTAAAACTGCTAGAACTTTCTGGAAAGTGCTAGATTTTCTACCTTATTACCAAGGTATAATTTTGTAAGCCCTGGATGTTTCTAGACAGAAGTCCACAAGAGGCCTGGCTCCTGTCCTCCAAGATGGAGATGTCTTTCTTTGTCCCTTGGACCTCTTCTCCCAAGTTGTGGGGTTGCGTCGTTTGCATTTTGAGGTTTGACACTTGATGGGGGAGGTCCCCGTGTGCTCCATCTCCCAAGCTGATGGTCACACGTGCAGAAACAGAAGGCTCTTTTCCTCCAGGGCCAGAAGACTACCAGTTTTCACCTTGTTGTCAGTTTGGAAACACATCTATCCTGCGAGTTCTTGCAGACACTGTGGGTTCATGCCGTGTGTTGCAGGTACTTTCGTGGTCTCACCACGGCCATCCTCATCTCTGTGGGTGACATCCCCTGCTCTCCAGACACTGCCTTGAAGATGTCAGGCCTGTGTTTTGCTCCAGAACAAAGGCCCCTGCCTTCCATCAGGTCCACCATGACAGCCACCCCTTTCCACAGGCTCCCTGGACACAGGCACCCAGGGATCTGGCCACTTCTCCCAGATGCATCTGGATCTTTTCAGGCCAGCCTTGGGGCCAGGAATTTTGTCTGGAATAGCTTCTCCATACGGAATTTTGGCTCTTCTGCTTCTGGTGCCATTTGAAACCAGGAGGGTAAAACTAGAAAACTTCAGCAACACTCTTTGGATGTTAGTGATGCCCAGCATTCCGGGTTTGGGCAAAGGATGAAAACATTCCGAGTTGGCCCTGAGCTTTCCAGCCACTGCATCCAACCTTGAGTCTGACTTTAGCATGAGAGCCAGGTGAGAAAAAAAAAGGGAAATGAGGAAATTGAAATTAGTCTGAGCCAGAGGAGCAAGAAATCGCTCTGGGTGGACAGGTAAGATCTGATTCAGGTGTTTCAGATGAGGCCCAGTGTCTTCAGACAGACCCAAACACCTGGCTTTGGAACTTTGGACTTTTATTGGACTCGCTCCTCATTTTCCTGGTGGTAGGCAAATGAACACACGCGCAGAGGACTCTGCCAGTGGAAACATAATGCTATCTTTTTTCAAGGGCTGCTGTGAGAATCAGGGCTTTCTGGACTATGCAAAGTGGTTTTGAATGGAAGAGGCAAGAGCCCCGTGGTTGCTGTTTCAACATGGAAACACGCAATATGTGAATTTTAATACCTGCGCTTGCCAGCATCATAAAATCATGACATCTGGCCCCTACATGACAGGCTGGGTAAGAATGAGCAGACACATCCTCTGCAGTCAATCCTGGAGAAACCTGAGTGGTCATCCCTTCATTTTTGAATTAAATGTTCTTTCGGAAGAAAATCATTCGTTTACTCAGGGGCAGGCTGACATTCCCACAGAGCCTCAAAATGTCACAATGAAAAACATCAACCCTACTGAGAAAACGGTGTAGCACACTTAAAAAATGGGGTAGCAGCTTTTGAGTCCCTTCTCTTTTTTCCCTCTGCCCTCCTTTGCCAGTTTTTGTCATTCTGACTTTCCTGACTCCACCTAAATTCCTTCATTCCTTCATTTTGTTTACATGGCAACATTTTGCCTTTCCTGATGGCTGAGTAGTATCCATGGGGTGGACAGACCACGTCTTCTCGAGCAGTCTGCTATCAGGGGCGCTCCCAGCGATTGAAAAGGGCACTGAAAAAATGTAGGCCATCTTGGTTATAGTCCCCATACAATTCCCACCCCCTTATTGAAAATGCATACATTGTACAAAAATGAAAAATGATGTAAAAAATATATAAAATAAAAAAAATTAAAAATGTAGGACAATAATGTGAAACAAACACTTCAGTGAATTCCTGGCTTCATATTCTTTGGATAGATGCTCAGGGTTGAGATTGCCGAATGATAAAGTATTTTCATTTTCAGTCTTTGAAGGCGAACCCAGGTTGCTTTCCACAATGGCCGCTTCAGATTGTATTTGCATCAACAGTGTAACAGGGCCTTATTGTTGGGGTCTTCTCAACTTGTGTCATTCTCAGGGTGTGCAATGGTGGCTCACTGTGCTTTTAACCTGCATCTCTCTTGTTAGACGTAGTGACGAGCACTTCCCATGGATCTGCTGGTCTTCTGGAGCTCCTCTTTGGGGAACTGTCTGTTCAGATCTTCAGCCCATTTATTAGTTGGTTTGTTTATTTTTGAGTTGAAGAAGTTCTTTATGTATCTTGGATGTTAACCCCTTGTTGTGTAATGTGTAAATATTTTCTCCTATTCAATAAGATGTTTTTCTTTTCTTCTCAGTGTAAAAGCTTTTTTAATTTGAGGTAATCCCAATTGTTTGTTTTTGCTTTTATTTCCCTTGCTGTAGAGGTTGAGCCTCCCAAACCATGGACACCATGGAACATATGTCAGTGTTTCCTTCTATAGGTTTTATTGTTTCAAGTCTTTTATCTGAGTCTTTAATCCATGTGGAATGTTTTTTTCTGTATAGAGTTTGAATGACCCAACTTCATTCTTTTACATGTGACCATCCAATGTTCCCATCACTATTTCTTTTTAAAAAATATTTATTTATTTTTGCATACAAGAACTGGGGTACGGGCCAGAGTTGCAAGGGGGTGAGAGGATTCACCAGAGACAGAGTGGGGAACAGAACAGGCAGACTGATGAAATACACTGCTGAGGAGAGCAGCGGGCGAGTCAGGAGAGGTCTGCTGGGTCATGTGGGTCACCTCCCTGGCGGGGAATCGGACTCATGCTGCAGAGGCTGTGGATAGCTTCACAGTGCTGTGCTTCCCCTTGTGCCACCAGGGAAGCCCCTCATCACCATTTCTTCTAGAGGTTCTCCTTTGCCCACTGCTTGGTCATGTCTGCCTTATCATAAATTAAAATTGATGATACATGGTTTTATTCTGGGCATTTGATTCTATTCCATGGATCCATGTGTCTATTTTTATGCCAAAATACCATATTGTTTTAAGTATTATTGTTTATAGTATAGTTTAAAGCAAGTTAATATGATGCCTTCTCTTTCTCTCATTTTTTTCCTCAGGATTTATTTGGTTATTTTGAGGAATTTTATTTTGAGGCAACTTTTGGTTCCATATAAATTTCAATCTTTTTTATTTAATTTACTTACGAAATGTTGTTGGTATCTTGATAAATACCAAATTAAATCTTATATTACTTTAGGTAGAATAATTATTTTGATTATATGGGTTGTTCCCATCCATGAGCATGGAATGTATTTCCATTTTCTTATACAATCTAGATAATTCAATAATGATATAATTTTTTAAAAATTGAGTGAACACTGGTTTATAACACTGTGCAATTCAGATGTTTAGCTTCACATCTGGACCTCTGCATTGTCACACCACACCCACCAGCAAAGATCTAGTTACCATCCTCCACCATCCAACTGACCCATTTCACCTGTTCCTCCCAACCCACCCCTCCCCCACCCTTTCTGGCACCTGGCACCCTGTCAGAATCTAAGGATTTGTTTTGTTCTATTTTCTTTTTTGCTTTGATTCTTTAACACATGAGTAAAATCAAGAGCCTTGTCTTTCTCTGTCTGACTTATTTCACTTAACCCACCCCCGAGGGTCCACCCTTGTTGTTGAAAACGGCAAGATTTTATCTTTTTTTTTTTTTTTTTTGTAGCTGACTGGTGTGCTACCAGAATGCAAAGTTTAAGGAAGCACTGGCTCTTAGAGCTGACCCTGGACTTGTTCAACCCTAAAAGTGAATGCTTCCTTAAGTTTTGCAGCCTGGCAACCTGTCCTACATGAACCCCCCAATGTCCCCAGTCTGACTCACAAAACTGAGCAGAGACCCTGGCTGGGCTGGGAGGGCACAGCATCTTAGTCAGGATGAAACTGCAGCTGAAAATCCTGTCACCACAAAATAACAGTGGAGTCCTGTGCTGGGCCTTGACAGATGCTCAAGTTTCATTTTGTTTGCACTAGACATGGACATCCTTTCTGGCTAGGCAAGAGGATGGAGCCAGCAGTGAAGATGGACCAGAGCTCCGAGGCGAAAGCAGATTGGAACTCAGCGAAGCCTGCTAGGGAGCCAGTGAGGAGCCCGGTTTGGGAAGAGAAGAGTGGATGAAGGAGAAAGAGAAAGACCCACTTAGAAAAGCTTGTGCCACACAAAGGAAAAAGTCAAAAGCAAGCTAAGAATTTGCTTTTGATGTGCACAGTAGGGAGTCATTGAAACTTTGGATCAGGAAAGGGATGCGATGAAATCGACTTTGGACAGTTGATCTGGCCGTGGAACTGGTGACCGCTGGCGAATCTGTTGACTTTTGAGAGTCTGGGTCTTGATACTTTCTCATGTGCCTCCAGCCTCTATTGCTATGCTTGCTGTGCAGGGGATTTTATAGGTGGGGCTTATTAGGACAAGTGGCTGGGGAATCCGAGGCTGCAGCTTCAGCTACAGGGTGACAAGCACCAGGATTCATATCAGCAGTGGGGACGCAGGGCAGTGGGGCGGTGATGAGTTGAAAGCCTCAGTTTTTCATACGTCTTGCGTAGTCAGAGCCCTCACTTCATCCCCTTCTGAAGCTGAACTTGATCTTAGGACTCGCTTTGGCCACCGGATAGCGACACACTTGATGGACGTAGAGGACTGAAAAATTGCTTGCAACTTGAAGATGCCTGGACTGGGGTACTGGAAGAGGCGGTTGTGCCAGCTGAGGTCATCCTAGGCCAGCCAGTAGCCAGCTGACCATCAGGTGCTTGGGCAAGCGCCAGGCTAACTCAGAAGAACTGACCAGCCAGTTCCATCCATGGCTGACAGCACCGCCCAGCCTCCTGGTGCCATGTGAGCTGTAAGCCATGGTCATGGCTTTAAGTTGTAGAGTTTGGGCGTGCTCAGCACATGGCATTATGGTGGCCATCTTTTTTTGCTGTGGCAAAGGTAGAGATGCAGAAAGCACCAGCCCTGGTTGAGGCCATCAGGCAGGATCTCTTAGTCCCCAGAGTGGAAGAAAGCAGAAAGTTGAAGATGAGGGACAAGAGGGGAGCAGAAGATAAGAGTCAGAGGGAGGGGGGCAAGAGAAAGAGGGCAGAACAAGGATGCATGGTACCAGGCAAGGGGAGGCAGTGGGCTGGCGGGGAGGGAGAGTCAAGCAAAACAAAGGCAATGGGAAGATACACAGAATGGACAAGAAAGAGCCACTTGAGCTTGGTTCCTTCAGGACGGCTCCCCAGACTAAACAAAGAGAGACATCCAGGCCGCTGGAATGCAGGCAGGCGGCTCCTCCTTCGCTGGAGTAAGAATCAAATATAAAATTTATTACTCTATGTATGTTTGTCCAAATACATCTAAACTGCTTCTGTGGCTTTTTCTGTTTCCATTCAATACAAGAAATATTTATAGAGCATCCACTCCTCTGATAGGGTGGGAGAAACTATAGCTAAAGAAAGGGGGAGGCGGGCTGGGGCGCACGGGGGAGCGCATGGACTGCAGTGGAGGGTTCTGGATGCTTTGCTCATGGGTGTGGTGTGGGACATATGTCTGAAGAGGTGTGAGCCTGGGCCCCTAAATCATAGTGTTGTGAACCAACATTACCTCAATAAAAAATTAAAATACAATTTAAAATAAAAAAAGGAAGGCAAATTTGGAAACTCTGTATGGCTGCATTCCAGAAAACAGCTGGATTCTAAGGGTTGCTTGAGTCTCGGGTTGATGTGGGGCAGAGGATGTGACTCTTCAAAGGGCTGGGCAGCCGCTTCCATGCAGCACTGGAGCTGGGCCTCAGCGGCTGCCGGCAAACACCTGGATAACCAGCCTCCACCTCAGCGTGGCCGAGAGACAGCCACTGAGCGGGGATTTCCAAAGAGGTAGTCGAAGAACATTTGGACAACTGATTCTTAGTAAAGACAGGGTGGGGCAAGGCTGGGTGTAGAGAGAAGGGTCCTGGGAGGCAGTAACAGTGTGACTCCTCTGTGCCCACCCCTGAGCCAAGGAGCAGGGACCATCTGTCACTCTTGGCAAACCTAGTGAGAGGGCCTTAGTGGACCCAGGCAGACAGCATGTGCTGCTGGTTCTGGGCCCGACTCATCCCTGGGAGGACGGGTGTCCTCTTGGAAGGAGGGGCAGGGGCTAATTAGGAATTCCCAGCTCCTTCTCCAGGACGCTTCCTATATGGACACCCACACACAGGCTGCTGCCCATAAGGACGGATGCCCAAGCCAGGAGACTCGGTCCAAGAGGCTGTGGTGTGAGGCACTGGGAGCAGGAACTGAGATGGGCTGGGAGCAAAGGGCCTGGAGAGGATCTGAACCCCTCTGCAGGGGAAGTTTCAGCAAAAGGAGCTCTAAAGAGAGAGTCACACAGACCCCAAGAATCCACGGGAGTGAAATAATCCACGTCACACGCTTGAGGCCCAGCGTGAGCCCAGCCACTTTCTCAGTGGTGATAAGTAAGCGCCTCCTAATTGCTCCTCCTCTCCCCCTTCTTTTCATCACTTGGCCGTGAAGGGCCTTTTTTAGCAAGGCTTTGGGTGGGCAAAGCAACACGAGGCTGTAGGAAAACAGGAGCTGACCGCACTCCATTAACCCACCCACAAGGTCAGCCCAAGAGGCCCCAACTGCCTTGTTGGGCATCAGACCAAGTTTGCAGTTTTGAGTATTTGAGAATCTGCTTATGATTCAGAGTGACTGTGGCTGTAGAACGTCTCCTGTCTAAGTAGGGGTCGGGGAGCAGCTCCCTCACCTCAAACAGACTCAAAACTCACATGGGTTTTCAAAAGGTGGGAAGAACTCAGTGTCCATGACGAATGGGTGGATGGAAAAGCAAAATACAGTCTAGCCACACAGTGGAATACTAGCCTGCCACGAAAAGGATACAATCTTGACACATACTGTAACACAGATGGACCTTGAAAACAATAGTGAAATAAGCCACCCAAAGAAGGAAAAGTATTGTACTAATGGATTAGGCAAATTCAGAGACAGAACTTGTAACTGAGATTCCCAGCACTGAGGGGAGGGGGCCTTGGGGGATGATTGTTTGCTGGGCACAGAGTTTCAGTTTGGGAAGGTGGAATGTTCTGGAGATGGATGGTGGTGATGGTTGTACAACATGATAATTGTAAATATTAATGCCCCTGAATTGTATACATAGGAATGGTAACATGATAAATGCATTTTTCATATATTAGCCAACAAGAAAATTTAGAAACAGCTTTTATGATTAGACCCAACACATTCTTTGTGTCCAAAAAAACGATTCTATCTCCATGGCACTACTCTTTTGTGTATTGGTCCACACAGCTGCAGGGCGAGCTGCAGTGAGATGTATTTATTTATTGTTTATCTCCCTTGGCAATGCTAGGACGGCCAGTTCAAAATAGATACAGCCAAGATCTGGCTCTTGCCTTTAGGTAAGTGGGTCAGCGTAGTCTGCCTTATGGATTGAGACTATTGCTTTTAATTTAGTAGTCAGCATGGTAATATAGTCCTTACTAGCTGAGAGGCATTTTCTAAATCTTTATTGTTTTTATGATAACAGGAAGCATCAGAAGACTAAGAGAAATGATCCTTCAGAGAGTTTTTAACTTTGGTTGTACTCTCCACGGGAGTCAATATATTTTGTCTGTTTGTTGAAGAATCTGGTGTTGCATCTTAATAAGAAAAATGAAACAGGATTTTTTTTCCAGAATATAAATTAACTAATTAACTTGTTCTAAATTTCACTTCAGAAAGTATATAGACTCACACAGTACACACACACACACCTGAATCCTGAATACTGATTTCACTCTGTTCTGTCCTTGCCGGCACACAGGTGTGAGCAAGTCCAGCCATCCTACCCAGCAGTGTCCCCTCTTCTAGAAGTTACCCGGCCACGGAAATGAGGCCTGGAGGAGATGATCTGATTTAACGATAAGTCAAATGATTCATTGTTTTTCTGCAGCATCTTAATACATAAAGATGATCTTGTTTGATGCCTGAATTCTAGGTATCCTGCTGTTTGTGCTCAGTCCTCCACAACACATCTTATTCTTGGATCTACTCAAGGATTCATTAATAGGGTTCCGGCTCCAGAGTCATTCAGGAGCTAACTCATTCCTCATTCCAAGCCATGGTGTGATGCTAACCAGATTGTTTTATCCCTTCCAGAATGTCATGCCTCCTCAGGAGTCCTCCTTGGGCATGCCAATGGAAATTCTAAAGAGAGGGTGGAGGTAGGACTCCACACTGTGTGTCCTGAGTTATGGTGTTTCCAGAACAGTGATGGCCCTGGACACACAGGACCTGGTGGTGGGAAGTTAGTGATGAGTTCTTTTAGGTTCAGAAGGGTTCACCTATTAAAATGAACACCCTTGAGCACCAAGCTTGCCATCATTGTTCATATCACTCAGTGAATGAACGTTAGCTTGTTCTGTCTTTGGGGTTCTGAAAACCCGTAAGAACGTATTTCATAGTATTTCAAACCCTTGCTTAATGGACTAACATAACATGGTTTTGGCCCATCACTTACTCTCAAGTTCAAGTTTATTTCTACCAGGGACATGCTTCTGTGATGCATTGAGGGTTGCCAAGGTTAGCAAAACAAAACAGAAGGATGCACAATGGAATACTACTCTGCCATAAACAGGAATGCAATTTCGATACATACTACTGCGTGGATGGAGCTCAGAAACATAATGTTTAGTGAAATAAGCTGGATGCAGAAGAGGAAAAAAAAATATGTCTGTAGTAAGTCCCAAATGTGCCCGAGACACAATGAGAATAAAGAATTAGCCATGGTTTAACTGACATTCAGCTTTAACTGGGTCTCCTGTATTGGAGCTGATAGTCCGAGCTGATGGCCCAGGTGCGAGACACGCATGGGAACACACTGCACCGAAGAAGCAAGGAGGTTTGAAGCCAATTTAAGGACACAGTACGCCAGCGGGTTTCAATCACTGTGGACAGGCAGGGATTTCTTCTTCTTTCTTGCAGTCCTTTCAAGGCCCCCAAGGAGAGTTTAACACCGGGCTCACTTGCCCGTGGTTTGACCAACAGTAAGAAACAATGGAGAAAGGATCGTTTTTCCACGCCGGACTCACCTGCTTTCTTGCCCAGGAGGTCCCGCTGTGCAATTGTTCCTCTCTGCTCCTTTTCCAAAGGACAACCCGGGCGTGTTAATTGCTGGGTGGCAACTACACTGAATGAAGTGGCTGACAGCTGGGGCTGGGCATGTTCTGCAGGGGGAGGTTTGGGTTTCTATTGTATTCAGCGTCATCATCTCGCCCCCATCCATCTGCACTGACTTTTGTTTTAGGTCTCGAGCAATTGGCTAGAGCTGAAAACAAAAACACCTCCATGCGCTGGCCCTTATCATTCTCTTTTTGTGTTGGTTGAGGAAATACACCTGAGAGACCAAAAGCACACAATGAACCCAGCAATTACCAGCCACCACAGGCGGGTGGCAAACGCCCAAACCAGCAACACCAGGGCTGTGGCCGCTGCGGGCTCCCGACTCTCCCGGGGTAGTGGGGCGCCCCTCAGCAGCCCGCTTCGGATCTGAGTCCAGGGCTCCCTTGCATTTCTGTCTGGGAAACCGAAGTCAGTGCTGCCAGGATGGGGAACCTGGTACAGGTGATACACTGCGCTGGGAAAACTATTCAATAAAGGGAAAGAATCAGGACACATCGGACTGTCATCTTGGAGACATTTAGTGGTATAACTGTTAAAAGGAAAAGTGCATCTCTTTTCTTCCCAGGTACGGTTTTGGCAGGAAAATGTCAAAGAGACGCTAATTAAAAAGTGAAGGTTGAGGCGTGGGGGGAAGGAGAGACACTTGGAAACAGCTCCGTCATTTCACACTGTGGGGCTGAACCGTCTCCTCATTCAATATGTGTTTGCTGAGTGTATTCTGTTAGCAGGCACCCTGATGGAGAGCAAAATAACACAAAACACCTGTCCCCTTTAAGTCCTGGGGTAAGGCGGGCCAGAATCATGGCTGTGAACATGAACTTGAGAACTGCAGTACCTGAGTTTGACCCCTAGGTCAGCCACTTGCAAGCTGTGTCCCCAGGGGAAGCAGCCTGGGTTACCTGTGCTTCGACTTTCTCACCTGAAAAAAAATGGGCATTGTGGGGCCTCCCTAGGGGCGCTAAGGATTAAGTCACAGGACTATGAAGCTGTCCACGGCCACTGCAGCATGGCACCAGTTTGATCCCCTGCTGGCCAGGGAGCTGACCCACAGGGCGCGGCAGACCTCACCTGTCTCCCCGCTGCTCCCCTCAGCAGTGTCTTTCAGTAGAGCTGCCTGTTCTGCTCCCCGCTCTGTCTCTGGTGAATCCTCTCACCCCCCACACCTCTGGCCTGCACCCCAGCTCTTGTATGCATAAATAAATCTTTAAAAAATTATGGGCATTGTATTGGTTAAAGCCCTTAGAAGACTTTTTGGCACATGCTCAGCACTAAGTACACACTAGCGCTTAGCTGGGGGTGATGCTGTGTTACTATTTAACAGATAGTATTTACTATTTAACTAATTAATGTGCTATATGTGGGGCCTTTTGTAAAAATGATGAAGGGAAAAATATCACTTTTCAATGCTGCTAGAGGAGGGCTGGACAGATGTGGCTTTATGCTCACACCCTCCCACAGCTGACAAATAACTGAAGAGATTGTTTTTATTTGCCACATTCAAAAATGGTTCCCAAATATCAAAAGCATGACTTTAAGCAATTCTTTAAAAAGGATCCAAAGGGCACCAGTGGTAGGAGCCAGTGTTCGGGGGGTGCAGAAAGCATATTTATCATCATTGGACTAGAAATCAGAATTGTCTGATTGGGTGCTTGGGCTGAAGGACTGTCCACAACATTTTCTGTGCTTCCGTGTGCTTTACACACACGTCTGGTGTGTTCACTCCTCCTTCTGTCTTGAGACTGGCAGTGTCGTGGCGAGGGGGATGCTTCTTTAACAGGCGAGGATTGAGCTTCAAGAACTTGCCACTGGCGAGCTGATGGGATGAAATCAACCCGTAGCCGTAAACCACTGAGATCTGCACAGTGTGTGCATCATCTGCTCTCCCTAATATGGGCTCCAGCCAATGTCCATCCAACTCACCCTCCTTGCTCTTACTCTGATGCCAACTACTGACTTATTTTTTATGTTGATTAACTATTCTAGAATATTTTTGCATAATAACAACTCAGGGGTCACATCACAAACAACCCTGTCTCCTTCCTGAATTATCATGGACTCACCTGTGTTTTGCTGACTTCTCCATCATTTCCCTGTTCACTGGGAAGAACTTTCAGAAGTCCGCAGTTGTAATGGCAGGAAGGACATGGAGCAGGATCTTTATGACCCGATCAGACGGAGTAAAGGAGGAGAGAGTCCTGGAGCCCTCAGTGGCTTTTGCAGGCCTTTATTGGGATTTACCAGGTACATGGCAGGCAGGGATGCTGGGGGGCCGGGAGGCTGGGAGGTTGGCAGGCCTCCAGCAGGCCTCCAGCCTGCCAGCCTCCCAGCCCCCAGCAAGTCTTCACTCTATCTGGGCTCTCTGGCCTTCTCTGCTTCGCCTATGGTTCTGCTTCTCTGCTGGGGTCCCTGTGATGCTGCCCTTATAAGCCCAGTCTTAGCCCAGGTGTACCCACTTACACATGCCCACACCCTACTCCAGGTGTCCACCATCAGGCATGCATTCAGGACCACAAGGATCCATCATTCACCCTAATGGTGGGAGGGCACAAAAGCCTGATGCTTTTTCACTTACCCTACACCAGTCTATGTCTCCTTCTGGGTTGGGTGCTGGGGGAGCCAGGTGGGCAGTTCAGATGTGCATAAAGCAGGGCTCCTGTCTCCCCAAAATTTATCAAAAGAGTGGGAGACTTTATTTTAGGATGTAGAGTTCCAGGCACTTACTAGGTGCTGCTAGAGTGACCCTGTGATTCTCGCCCACCTTGTCTTTCACCTGAGGCTCCTGGCCGCCAGTTCCAGCACCTGTGAGTGGGTGACCTGGTAGTGACTCAGATTGGTGCCCTTTCTAAGGGTGGAGACTTGAATGGCATTTCTCCCTCCAAAGCTTTCTCTCCAGACACCTGTTTTTAATTACATTCATCTCTCACCAAATGCCCCCTCTGTTTCCTTATATAAGATGCCTCTTACTGACCACTTACACCTCACTTGTTTATCCCCTTTGTAGCTAGTCACCAAAAATCTCTCCACATTTTGATACCACATTACTTTGTTGGAGATGAAGATATTGTTTTCTTTTCTTCCTTTTTTCTTCCAAAAAACATCCAGGTGTATTACATTAGTATTACAGCAGTATCTGCCAGAATGTTCTAGAAAATGGGTTCAGTTTTCTACTTTTCTTTTTTGTCATCTACTTGCACTTGAGGTTTTATAGGTATTGGAGTCTAGGAGCAGGGAAGAAAAATTCCTTAAACTTGAACATATTATCACTTTTTCCAGGATCCTGGGTACATCACATCTTATTAATTTCCAAATAGCCTTTCTATTAATAAGTGCCGAGATCTTTTTTTTTTTTTTTTTTTTTTTGGTGGGACCCTCGCCAGTGGCCAGGGAACGAACTGGCCCTACAGAGGCTGCGGGCAGCCTAGCAGCCCAGCGCTCAACTGCTGCGCCACCAGGGGAGGCCCATTGTGTCGAGATCTTGTAGTAGATCTAAACACTAAAACAAATGGAGCCAAGATTTCACATGGACGTGGACAAATGGAGTTTTGCTTCTCAACCAAAGTCAGGAGTGGGTGAAAAAGAGATAAAATAATAATAGTGACAAGAACTATGTCTCCCTCTTTGGTGACCATATTTTCACTTGAAAGACGTTTCTTTATACAAAACAAAAAAGGAGAGGAATGACCCTATTTATTTTAATGGTCAAATTTATGACCCCTGATCACTTAAAAACACTTCCTTTTTGCAGAGAAATTTTTAAAAATGAAGAAATGACAGGAAAGCACTTGATGTTAACTTCATCTGCAATGGAATTCATTAAGAGCTCACTAATTACACCAGTAACTGTCACTGGTTCGTCCCCTCCCCCTGTATAATGCCTACCACTAATTTACTTCTCACAACCCCATACTTATCCTCACTTTACAGGTGAGAAAACTGAGGCATAAAGAGACGAAGTAATTTCCAAGGCCACACAGAAAGTGGGGGGAGGCGGAGGGAGGGCCAGGATTTCCAACCCAGGCAGGCTGGCTCCAAAGTCTACACCCGTCACCACTCTGTAAGAAATCTAGAAGACACCCCTCCTTGAACTTCACTCTGTTTGAATTTTTAATCCAAGATTGAGCTAAGCTAGGAAAGAGATGTGTTTCAAAGGCATTCAAACTTTCCCTCCATTGTGCATCAGCACAGGAGTTGTTTGCTTGAGGTTAGTGGAAATATTTTCATGAAAGTTCAGAGGGTTTGTAGGAGGTAGTTCCCCAATTTTATTGTCTTTCTTGTCTCTACAATATGTGTTATTTATAAGGTGTTCAATTACACTACAAAGATGTTGTCTGTTCTCTTTGGAGATTTTAAATAGCATTTTTGAGGGATAATATAAGTTGACCATGCCTAGGCCTGCTTTCGTCCACGTCTTCATAAAAGGTAGGATATATTTAGGTCATTTCAGATCTTATTCAGAAAGGCAAAGAGATGACTTAGCAGTTACCTGGATTGTCTATGAAGTGACTCAACTGACCAGTCCACGTTCGGCTCCTCCAAATATCCTGGGGACTGCTTAGTCGTTCACACCGAGCGCTGCTGTCACCCTAGACGGCAGATCCGATGCCCTCGCCGTCCACCCCTGACTGCGAAGCTGGGAGTGCCCCGGGCTGGCTCCTCCATTGCTCTTACACCTTTAGAAATTAGAAAGTGGCCCAGGTCCACCCCGCTTTTGTTAACTGGTGTCTCCGTCACCTGCTGGCACAATCATGCTTCATTAAAAACTCCCCAGGATCCTTGGACCTCCCTGGTGGTGCAGGTGGTTGAGTGCCATGCTGTGAAGCTGTCCGCAGCCTCTGCAGTTCCAGTTCAATCCCCGTCAGCCATGGAGATATCCACATGGCGCAGCAGACCTCTCCTGTCTCGCCCACTGCTCCCCTCAGCAGTGTATTTCAGTCAGTCTGCCTGTTCTGTTCCCCGCTCTGTCTCTGGTGAATCCTAGCACCCTCCCTCACATTTGGCCTATACCCCGGTTCTTGTATAAATAAATAAAAAAAAAAAATCTTTAAGAAACTCCCCAGGATGCTGAGTGCTTTTTTTTTTTTAATAAATTTAACCCTTTATTTTTAAAATATTTATTTATGCGTACAAGAACTGGGGTACAGGCCAGAGGTACAGGGAGTGAGAGGATTCACCAGAGACAGAGTGGGGAGTAGAACAGGCAGATTGACTGAAATACACTGCTGAGGGGAGCAGTGGGGAGACAGGAGAGGTCTGCTGCACCATGTGGGTAGTTCCACTGTCCAGGGGATTGAACTCATGCTGCAGTGGCTGCGGATAACCCCTTGCACCACCAGGGAGGCCCTGGGTCCTGCGTGCTTTTTAACAATGCCAGTGTGTTACTGTTCTCAGGTCTGTATGTCAGTGGGGTGATTCCTCTGTTCTCAGGTGGGCTCACTCACCTGTCATTTGTCTGTCACCTGACTGCTGCAGGATGACTGGGTGCTCTGCTGACCTCGTCTGGGCTCTCGCTTCGGGAGCCAGCTAGACTAGGATTGTGCTCCCTGCCAGGAAGCCAGCCCAGGCATGTTCTCAGGCGGGTGGAAGAGACAGAGAACCAGGGCAACACATCCCCCTCCCGAGGTCTAAACTTGAAACAGACATGTTTTCATTTCTATTGCTTTCTACTGCCCCAAGCAAACCGCAAGGCCAGTCCCCATTCGAAGGTGGGGAAATAGCGTATCTCGATGGAAATGAAACAGTCACGTCACAATGAATGAGCACAGGGGAAGGATGAGGTGAGCCAGTATTGAGGTCCGTCTGTCCTCACTGGAATAAATAAGTACAGGGGAAGCACAAGGGGTGGAACAGGCAGCAGGGGAGAGCCGGCTCTCGGGTCATCCTCTGCCCGCGATGTCATGCTCCATCCTGTCCCTCAGCCAGTTTCTCCTCTTCCCAACGTGGTCAAGAGCATCTGATGGGAAAACGTACCCTGAATGGCTTTGTGGTACAAGTATGAACTGGCATTGCTGTTATTTCACTGGAGGTGGGGGATGTGTCCTGAAATTCCAGTAACTGACAGATTCTGAGAATATGTAAATAAATCCCGATAAACAACACCCCTCCCCACTTACTCTAAGTCTGGATCTGATGCATTGTGAGAGTCACAGAAGATCCTGCGTCGTGCATGGGGCCTTACAGCCCGCTTGGCATGCAGAGGCGTTTTAAACA
Organism: Talpa europaea; assembly: GCF_964194135.1. Taxonomy (NCBI): domain Eukaryota; kingdom Metazoa; phylum Chordata; class Mammalia; order Eulipotyphla; family Talpidae; genus Talpa; species Talpa europaea. The sequence continues at coordinate 141,556,432 of NC_140070.1, forward strand.
TGCTGGAACTTTCCTTCCAGCTCTGGCTTCACGGGCCCCACACCAAAGGAGGGTGCCACATAGAATATCTGACTTCTGCACTTGCTTCTTCTTGACGAATTCACAGGCTCCTGGAATAAACACAACTGCAAGCTCTGTTCTTCAAGATTTTGTGATGCCAGGGGTGGGGGGGCCTCTGTCTTTTCTGCTCCTGGGCCGGCCACCTGGCTGGCATCAGGAAACGGTCTCAGGTGATGTTGATAACTTTCAGGTGTTTGGATGGATTTCCCACTCTGCGGCCCTCCCGGGGACTGAAGCGGACATGTGTTTGCATACATGACTTGTAAGGAGTCTCTTCCATACTCTAGTCGTCTGGCCCTGGTTACAAGTCAAATGTGAATGCAAATATCTAACACATTGCAAAAGTGACATTTAGGGGAAAAGGAACCAAAATTATTTTAATATGTTACAGGACTGCCCGTGTGCTGGATCATACACACAGAACTCATGACAATGGAGGCCCAAGGTGATCTTGTGGGCATTTACCGGGCCTACACCTGGGATCCCAGATCCAAACACCTCACCAGGATGAGGCAGAGGCTAGAGAGAACTTGTTGCTTCAGCTTTCATTCACGAAAGTATTATCACCCGTGCAGAAATCCCAAACCCCAGGTACCGAACATGGCCGTGCAAGTGCATGGAGCCCAGAGGGACACAGCCCCGGTGCAGGCCAGCAACGTGGATTCCCTCCACCCTGGCCGCAGTCCCTGGCGTTGGGAGAACCCACACACTGCGCCATGATCAATCCTCCACGCATTTAAACCCACACCCGTGGTGAGGGCCTCGGTGACCCGCACACACCAGCGTTCACCTCCGGGGATGGTGCTGCTTCACGCGGGCCCTTAAGCCAGAAGCTGCCTTTCCTGTTCCTACCCACAAGCCTCTTACCTGTTCCTGGCCCACGTCGCCCTCTGTCCAGGGGAAGGTGCCAGACTTTAGACGGTGGCCTGATTTACCTTGAGCGCCTCTCGCTGTCGGTGACATGTCGGGGGCAGCAGGCGGAGCCCTGGGGACCCGAGTGGTGGGACAGTGCGGCCGGCAGCAGCAGCAGCGATGGAGTGCAGGCTGGACAGCACTGTCCTTTTTTCATTAAGTGTATTTATAAACACACTGAACATGAAACATTTTTCCTTTCTTCACAGTGATGGATGATTATACGTCTATGAAATGTTTTCATTTATTTGGCGCCAGGGTAATCAAAATCAGTTGAAACTGTCCCACTGAAGGCAAGGAAAACAAGGAGGCGTGGGACAGCTCCTTCCCTTCTGCTCCTCAAGGGGAGTAGCTGGCAGAAGGGCCGCTTGCGAGGCAGCACGCTCTTGGGCTGGTAATTACTCCCAGTCCTGCTCGCGGCCATCCGCGCCGGCTGCAGGGCTGCAGGGCTGCAGGGCTTTCCAAGACATCGCCTCTGCGCTGCAAGCCATGGGGGAGCGCCGGCGCGGCCTGTGCGTGACTGTTTAGGCTGAGAAAGAGCCTCTTCCAGAAAACCTTTGTGAATGAAACGCTGGGGCCTTTCATGTCTGCCCTGGCCCGTGTTCTGGGTCAGTTGCTGCGATCTCCGACATCCTGTTTAAACTGGTGTTTTCCACTACACACAGACAAAACGATTTCTATTATAAGCTCCTAATGATGGTGCAAAGACAGGCGGTGGAGTTTAGGTAGGAGAAGCGGGTGGACCAGCCCGTGAGAAAAGATAGAAAGCAGATGCCTGCTTCCTTCTGGATGGGTCCCTGGCCGCTGGAGAAGGCAGAGCTTGGCAAAGGCAGCCCCCGCTCGGACAGGCCACTGTTTGGATGAGCTTATCCAGCTTAAACCCGCGGGATGGTTCTGCTGGCATCTAGTTATCTCTCTTTTGATGGGTTGTGATACAGGCCTGTTTATAGGCCTGAGGGCTAAGGTCCTCGTGGGTCAACAACAAATGATTTCCTGGATGCCTCACTGTCGCCTTCCAGGGAGTTAATTTTAGTACTGGAGCAGGGAAGAGACTTTTACTTCTCAAATAGATGTAAGGATTGTTTAAATGAATTAAAAGAATTTCTTCATGGCAGTTTTCTTAGCAAGCAGGCAGAGGTCTGATGGATGTCTCAAGGCTGTTTCAGAAAGGGGTGAGCCTCACCTCTGGCCTCCTCACTCGCGAGGTGCAGAAGGGCTTGGAGGTGTGTGGACTGCCGTTCCTGGTCATTCATGTCATTGGTGAAGGTGACCTGAAGCCTTCCACTGGGCTCAAGCCAGTCCACTGGGCTCATTTGAACGAGTGCCACAGTACAGGGGGTCAATATTTATGTCCTAAGGCTCAACAGCATAGTGGAGGTTAGTAGACGTGACCTGAAATCTTGTCATCAAGCTCTGACTTGGACAGACTCATCTCAAGCTCATACAAGGCTTTGCGAGGAGGGAGATTTGCAAGGCGCGCCCACAGCAGTCATTCTGCCTGGCATGGGAGGTGGGGCCAGACCTTCACCGCATCCACACACATCCTGTGGTCTGGGTTAGCCTCTAACCCTGGGAAGGTTCTGAAGGCCCCTTTTGGGGAAAGGACTATTAGGGAGACACGTGGCAATGTGGTGTTGAGCCCTGCGTTGAACTATCCCAGTCAGATCTGAGTCTGAAATCTTTCTGCTGGCTGGGTGGGATGTTCTCCATTTTTCTATCTACCTGCCTATCTACCCGCCTACTTCCCTATCTCTACCCATCCATCTCTCTATCGTCTCTCTGTCCATCTACGATGTATGTGTCCACCATCAACCTCTCGCTATACACCCATCATATGTCTATGTATCTGTCTATTATCTATCAATTCAGCTATTATCTTTCTATCACTTATCTCTAGCTATTCATCTATCATATATCATCCCTCTATATGTATCCATCTTTCGGTCTGTCCGTTATCTATCTGTCTGTCTATCGTCTAGTCATTCATCTGTCACCTTCTTAATACCGATCTTCATCATCTGTCATCCATCTATCCTCTCTCAATATCTAGCCATATAGCTGTCTGCCTATTAGCTATCTATTTAACTTTTTTAGTCTGAGAGGGGGAAGAGCGGTGGCTGCCTTTCTGGTATGCATTTTTGTCCATAGGGGGCTTACGTGAAAACGACCCAATGGATCCAATCCAAATTCACAGAACATTAGTAAGAGTCAAAACCAGGGCGGTACCAACATGCTTTGGAAAGGGAGCGGGGGGTCCATTAAGTCATCAGATGTCAGGTTTGTCTAAGGAAGAGAGAGAAGTGAACACCAGAGGAAGAACATTGAATGAAGTTGTCACAGCCTTTTAAGAGGTTCCACATTGCAGCCTCCAAACTTGTGAATGTGTCACTTTACATGCAAAGAGGGTTCACAGAGGTGACTAAGTTAAAGACCTTCAGATGGAGATTTTTCTGGAGTGTCCAAGTTGGTCAATAAAATTAGAAGGGTCCTTGAAGGAGCAAAAGGAGGCACAAGGTCAGTGTCAGAGCAGTGCAGGGTGAGGATGATTTAATCTGCCAGCATTTGTTTTGATGATGGAGGGGAACACAAGCCAAGGAGTGCAGACTTCCTGCAGAAGCTGGGAAAGACTAGAAAGCAGACTGCCCCATGGAACCTCCAGAGAGGAACAGGACCCTGCTCACCCCTCAACTGTAGCTCAGGGAGACCTGTTTCCAGCCTCCAGAAATGTGAGAATCAATATGTTTGTTGTTTTAAGCCACTCAGATTGTGATAATTTGTTTGACAGTAATGAGAAAACTCATCTGGGCTCATTCTATTTTTTGATATGTGTGCAAACTGCTTAATAGCACATTGCAATTTTCTAATCTTTTTATTATTTTTTTAAAATTTTCTTTTTTAAAGATTTATTTATTTATTTATACAAGCACTGGGTATAGTCAGAAGTGCGGGAGGGTGAGAGAATCCACCAGAGCCAGAGCGGGGAGCAGAACAGGCAGACTGATGAAATACACTGCTGAGGGGAGCAGTGGGTACGGCAGGAGAGGTCTGTCACGCCATGTGGGACCCTCGCAGGTGGCCGGGGATCGAACTGGCGCCGCAGAGGATATGGGCAGCTTCGCAGCCCAGCGCTCAACTGCTGCGTCACCAGGGGAGGCCCAATTTTCTAATCTTTTTAAAGGTACAAAGTGTTAGGGAATCTGACTTTACTTGACCTTTTAAGAAGATGCAGGAAACATGAGCTTATGCCTCAGTCATTTTAAGCATATGTAACTTGGTAACACAGGAGGGACAGTCAAAGAAATCCTCATCAGCAATAAAGCAAGAATCATTTTCTTTTTTTGAAGGTGAACTTTTAGAACACAATCTACATTGAGTTAAAATGATAGATGTAGCGTAGATATCCTAAATTAAGCATCTTTATTTTTCTGGCTTCAGCCCTGGCAAATTGGTGGCCATCCCAGGGATATTAAAACTCTGAAATTGGAGTTATAGAACTCCTCAAGTTAAGGAGGATAATTGCTTAGTATCCTTCACCGATAAGGGAAAACAGATTTTACTTTTGCACTGTGCCAGGGCATGAACTTAGCACCTGTAAGTATACAACTTGAATAAAAACTACTACATTAAAAGTTTCTCTGACTGAGAAACTTTTCATCTGTCTCCTTTTTAATAGCAATCTTCATCATCTATCATCCATCTATCATCTCTCAATATCTGTATCTATCCGTATATCTGTCTGCCTACATGGGCACAGATAGCTTTTCTGTCGGGAGCAAGAGACAAAGAGTGCCATTGAATAATTGACCTGTTATCTTTGTGAATTCTGTTTTTGTCTTTGAACTTTGGAGGTTCCTGATTTCTAAAAGTTAGTTGGGGTGTAAATCTCAAATAATAGGCCACATTATTTAAATTATTTAAAATTGCTTCTAGAGGGTCTCCCAGGTGGCCTAGGGGTTAAGCCTCAGCACTATCACCACTAAGAACACTGATGAAATAGATAGATCCATCCCCAGCCAGGGAGCTAACTCACATTTGGCGCAGCAGACCTCTCCTGTCTTCCCCGCTGCTCCCCTCCGCAGTGTATTTCAGTGGATCCACCTGGTCTGCTCCCCACTCTGTCTCTGCTGGTGAGTCGCCTCAAATCTCCTCCCCCTGTCCCTACACTTCTGGCCTACACCCCAGTTCTTCTATGCCAAAGAAAAAAAAAAATTGCTTCTAGAACACTGGGGCAGTTTGAAAAACCTAAGTCCTGGGTCAGAGAGGGTTTCCACGCTCTGTGTTATCTTCCCATGATTAAAACTAACTGTTTTGATTTAAAGTATATCAGGTGGCTCGCTTATATGCAGAATATAGAGAAACCAAACAAAAGGTCAAGAAAAAGACAAAACACGCAAGCTGACTGTAGATCTGAGGCACCCAGCAGGGGATGGAGAGGGTGGAGCCTCAAAACAGGGGAGGAAAGAGCACAGGGGACTGTGGAGATGGATCACAGGTGATGTGGTGGGGGAACTACAGGGACTGCACCTGAGGGGAGAAATCAAATATTGGACAAAAATTAACAACAATATAAGAAAATTAAAAAAAAATCAATAAAAATCAATAAATGAATGAATAAATAATGGGGGAAAGTATGTGGGCAACCCCTGGAAAAGGAGATGTTATAAGAGGACTCTTTGACCCAAAAGTAGACAGCCTGAGCAACATTCGGGGTGGTTCCCCTGATTTTGAATGCTTACCGCTTCCATAACTTGGTGTGGAATCTGTTACTTCAGGACACAGGCCCCTATTAATTCAGAAGCCGGTAGCAACCAATTCCTCAGAGATAAGATGACATCACCCCAAATTCAAAGTCACCAGTCCCTCTGGTTGCTGGGAGGAAGGGGCCACGTGCAAGCTCTACCCTGGTCCTCCATCACCCAGCCCTATTACCTCAGCCTCCCGTCAGCGTGAGCAGCGCCAGGGGCCGCCGGCCAAGTCTTACACAAATCCCTGAGATACCTTAATCTCTGGATAAATAGATCATGTTGAGGATTTCTGTGACAGAAATAGATCCTATAGGGAGCAAAACTTGCTGTCTTCTTAGCTACATTTTCCCTTCATAGTCTGAGCCAACAGCTTTCTTTTAGAGTGAAAGTTTTCTATTTTTATAAACCTCTCTCTCTCTCATTTTATTTAGAATCTTATCAAAAGTGTGAACAAACTCTCAAGTGTTTAATATGAACTGAGAGGAGAACGTCCCTTAATCAGGGTTCAGTGATTTTGTTTGCCAACAGATTCTCTTTCACAAAATGGCAGCCGTCTCTCATTCCCACTCAATTAGCTCCCAAAAGGCTCCGATGCTTTTGTTTCTCCCAGTGGCTTCTTCCAAGCACAGCCAAAGAAACTTACTACCTCCTCATCTGCCAGCTATCGTTCTTAATGTCGACTATTCAGTTTCTTTTACTATATTCCTGGCTTCACACACTGTACACAGTAGGCTGCATTCGGGGCGGGCTGTGTAATTTGTGAGGTTCAGTATCAATTTCAAGGTGGTGGCAGCTGAGCAGTGAGCCAACCTGCAGGCCCTTCTGAGCACTGAGATCACAGAGGTCCTGTACCCACGAAGCCAGCCCAGACAGCCTTCTCACATACCTGCGTCTCGTCTCCTTACAAGTGCACAGCAAAGACTGTGCTTGGAGTATGTTGAGTTTTTACTTTGTGCTAAAACTTTCAGCCCAACACCAATTACCAAAAACTCAGTCTCATACATTAGCAATGAAAGCATTGCTTCCTTAAACTAATTTTTACATATGGGACAAAATACTTTTTATGTAATTTCTCCTTTGATCTTCAGAAATTTTTACTATCCCTAATTTGCCAGTGAATAGACAGATCAAGTCACTTCCCCAGGTTGCATGAATTTTTTCCTGATTATAAGTGTAGTATGCAGAAAACTTTTAAAAATATGGTAAAAAATAACATATTTAAAATTCATAAAAGGCCACTAATTGGAGATAACCACTATTAAAGTTTCAGTGTATATTCATTTAAGTCTATTTTTTCTATCAATTTTTATGTAAGGATTTGTATAGGTTCTTGTATATTTCATTATCTAAATTGGGATCTTATACATACTTCTTAATAATCTTTTTTCCCTTAGTAATACAACACAGATCTTTTTCACATTATTAAACACTCTTATGATGCATCATTTTAATGGGTATATAATATTCCATCATTGTTGGCAAAGAATTTGTTTAAGAGTGAATGAGAAATATTAAACAGAGAAAAGATGACACAACTAGTGCTAAGTCCTTTACATTTTATAACTATTTTGTTCCTCACAACTGCTTTATATAATCTAGATGCTAATTTCTCGACTTCACAGACAAGGAAACCGAGGCTTCAGGAATTTTAGCAATCAGCTACAGAAGTCACCCATCGATGCAAGCAAAGCTGGGATTGGACCTGGGTCTGAATGAAGGCAAAACTTAGCCTCACATGTGCTGTGACAATGATACATCCTTTATTGGTTTCTTCTGGAGAAATTCCCTCTGGTCAGCACATCCCTAGAACTTGGGAGGTTTTCCAGGTGTGGACATTTCTCTGTTTGGCGGGGACAGGCAGCCCGGAGGGTCCATAGAACTGAGCCTGACGACCAGCAAGTGGAGCTGAAAAGTACTGAAGAGAAGCAACCTTATCTATTAAATGATCAGAAAAGTCTCCTGGTTAATGAGAATTCATTTGGTCATAGATAGTTGACTTTACACGCCGGGAGTCTGGCCAAGAGGGGTGTACGCTTATGAAAAACAAGTGCGGGAGTTGGGAGGGAATCAGTTTCCGTCTTTAAGAAAGCAGCAGGAATTCCCCAGCCCTGTGTCTGCTGGACTTCGTGTTACCCTGTAAGTGAGAATTCAGGACAATTTTAGAAAAAAAAAATATGTTTCTTAAAGTTCTCAGGAGAGAACTGACTCTCCTCACTCAGCGCTCTCTGATTAGTCAACTAATTTCTTCCTGGTGATCTGAGTTCCAGACGCCTAGTCCCAGAGGGGAGCGAGCAAGATTCCTGGAATATACATTACATCAGAATAACTCCCGATGAGTAAGACAGTCTACTGTTCCCACGTCCTGATGATAACAGGATTCCCCCCAAAGGGAAGGCAACCAGCGTGTGTCCTATTGGCCCGTGCCTGCGGCAGCAAGTCACCGCACACCGGGTGGCTTCCACAGCTGCAGTTTATTCTGGGGCAGTCCTGGAGGTCAGACGTCTGAATCAAGGTGCAGCACGGTCACCCCCGAAGGCTGTAGGGAGGATCCTTCTTGTGCTTCCAGCTTCTAGAGGCTCCAGATGTCCTTTGGCTTATGGCTGCATCACCCTCGTCTCTGCCTCTGTCTTCACATGACCTTCTCCTGCGTGTCATCCCCTCTCAAGTCTCCATGAAGCCACTTCTCACTGGGTTTAGGGGCTCTTAGATGATCCCAAATAATCTCATCTTGAACTTAATCATATGTGCACCCTTACTTTCCCCAAGTAAGGTCACTGTCACAGATTTGGGGGTTACCTCATGAATGTATCTTGGGGGGGGGGTCACTGTTTCAATCCTTTGCAGAGGGGCAAGATTGGGATATCCCCGAGAAAAGACCCTGAACCCCCAACCTTCCCTCCCAAGGCTTAGACTTGGTGTAGGGTCTTCTTCCCCAGATAAAGGGCTGAGAAAGAAGAGCTCAGAGACCAAGAGTTCTCCCTCCAGCTCTCTCCCAGGTCCCGAGTTCTAGAGTCAGCAAATGGTGTCTGTGACTGCCAGAGGGCTGTGGAGACAGCCGAGGAGTGGGAGCCGGCAGACAGGGTCACCCAGCTGTGTGGCAAAGAGGACAGCGTGCCCACGGGCTGCCAGTCACCCAGCAGACCCAGACCTGGAGACAAGACTCCACAGACCCCTGCCCCACTTTCCCACCCAGCATCGTAGCCCAGCCCAGCCCTGAGCAGGGGCTCCCGGCAGCGGCACTGAGCTTTGTGCCCGCGGAATGAATAGAAAATCAAGAGAGGTAGAAGGTGCACTTCTCCCACATCTTTGTCAGGATCTTCCAGAGAAACAGAACTGTTAGGTGGGGAGAGAGAAGGACAAGGAGGCGGGGGAGGAGAGAGGGGGAGCAGGGAGGGATGTATTCATTTGTTTTAAGGAATCGGCTCACACTGCTGCACACCGGGAAGGTCTGACATCTTAAGGACTTTAACTGATCAGATGAGGCTCCCCCACTTTAGGGAGGGCAATCTGCCTCCCTCAAATCTACTGATTGAAGTACTAATCGCATCTAAAATATACCTTCCAGCAGCATCTAGCCTGGTCTTTGACCCAACAAGTGGGTCATCGCCCACCCAAGTTGACATAGGACATCAGCTCTCACAAGGACCTGAACTCAGACTTGCTTTTCAAATGTTTCTGCGCAGCTAGAAAGTTCCAGGCCCTGTTCTCCTGCTGGAGATATGAAAGTGAACGGGACAGCTGTAGCCTGCGTGGTCAGAGTTCACGATCATCCATCAATCTAGAGTAAACCAGGGCAGCAGTTACAACACCCTAGATAGAAGTCGAGAGAACACACTGAGGGGCTTGATTGCCAGCCGAGGTGTCTGGGAAGACTGGAGGGAAGATGTGAACCAGGGGGGTAAGCCGGGTAGAGGAAGGAGGGGCATCTCAGGTAGAGGGGAAGCTCCAGGTTCAAGAAAGACACTGGCACTTGAGAAACTGAGATCAACTCATTGTGACTGGAAAGTAGAATGTGAGGCTCATTGTCATGGACAGGTGAGGCCTGAGGGCTGAGCAGGGGGCTGACCACCTTCCCCTCCTGTGTGATGCTGTGGAAGTCAGACTTAAGAAGCTGGGGAGGGGCCTCCCCTGGTGGTGCAGCGGTTGAGCGCTGGGTTGCGAGGCTGCTTTCAGCCTCTGCAGGGCCGGTTCGATCCCTGGCCACCAGCAAGGGTCCCACAAAAAAAAATGCTGGGGAGCCACCGAAGGGTGTGGAGTTGGGGAGTGACACGATCAGACGTATCTTTTGAGAAGGGAGGAGGGGCTGGGGTGTGTGGGCATATTGGAGGTGAGGACCGGGGCCTGGGCATGGGGACCTTGGGGATCCCCAAGAGATGTGAGAACGGCCAGGGTTAGGGAGTGGCAGGGCTGGGCAGCACAAAGTATGAGCCCGCAAGTCAACCAAGATGGGGTCTGTTCCTTTCCACAAGGCTGTTGGCACTGGGCGGGTCCAGACCGCACACTTTCAAGTCTATTATCTAGTGGATTTTGACAGCCTTACACGTAGACACACACAGCTGATTCTCTTTCAACCAACCTTGCCTCTCCTCTCCCCGTCCTTGATTTTTGTGATTAGAATTAGCGATTTTCCTTTCTCAAATCTTGATGTTGACATCAGAGTAAATTGTTTTTTTTCTTTTTCAAGTCCCTCTTATGAGTTAACTTACTGCCAAAAAGGCCAAGAGGCAGATGAGCCCGTCGTCAAGATGGGTGCTACGTCCTTAAATCTTTGCAGAGCTGTTCACACCCCTGGAGGCCCGTTCCCCGCTCCCCTCACTTCCCCAGACACTGAAGTCTCCCCACTTACCTCTGCTCAGCTGCCCCTTGCTTTCATTGAGAAGATGAAAAGTAGAGTGAATTGTAATCGAATGTTATTCAACCTTTCCATATTAAAGCAAACATGAGATCAAATCGTGAGTTTCCCAAACTTTATGTCATTTTGTATTAGATTACGTTGCTCATGCCAGGACATAGAGCTCATATGAACCCAGAGTGGAAGGAATCTTCAGACAGTGCCAAGTCTATAATGTGAGGCACAAAAAATGAAGTGAAGTACATCTGAATGTGAATGAAAACCCAGCACTGCCTTGGCAGTGGGATGGAATGAAGTCAGCCCGCTCTTGGCATTTGGGTGGCTAACATCCTGCACTGCACATCCCAAGCCACCCCAGCTCTACCAAACCAGAAACACTTTGGGCCAGATACTTCCCCCACCCATTTCCAATGTGTGTGCTCCATGGGCAATGCAATCCATATGTTTCTTATCCATTTACACTTAAATCCTCAAGATGTGACTCAACAATGGCTCTGTGATTTACCGATATTATCAGTCTTATTTTTTTATTTGAGAAAGGAAAATCATATTTTGCAAAGTGTAGACTTGAAACCACAAATTTGTGCAATGAAGAAAAATGTGTATCTGCTGTTTTCTTTCTTCTCACTTCCAAGCTTCAAAGGGGGCACTGCCAACTCGCAAACACATGACTTCCAGAAGTATCCGCACCAACCGCAAGGGCCCAGGTCTCTAGCTCACTCTGTTATTGCTGCGATAGTCCCCCACTCAGGAGATGTGATGGGGGAGGGATGGAGAGAGTTGATGCAAAGAGAAGTGGATAGGAAGGGTGATAGGAAGGAAGGGTGAAAGGGAAGAATTTAAAAATTTGATGCTTATGGGAAATGGACACATTCAGAAAAAATGTGCATATCTGAGTTTAAGGCAATGAATGATTTAATCATTCCCTTGTTAAACGATGTTTGTACAAGGCATTGCCATATCAAACCATGGCAAAATAAAGATGGATGCTAAGTCTTTGACACCTCTGTTATCAATAGAAAGGCCTATTTCTTATCTGCTTAAATATGAGGCTTGTGGCAGCTCTGGTCAATATGGTTCGGGGAAGTGATGTTATGGCAGTTCTGGAGTTAGCCTTGAAGAGAACGGGCATCTTCTGCATGGCCTCAAGAACCTGGCTGCCATGCTGAGTCCATGTGCAGGCCAAGGACCCTGCTTTGTGCCCAGTGGCAGCCAGCATTGGCACCATCTTGGGTAATCTACGAGGGTTTGGGTATAAAGATTGTTTTAGCATTTATTTGATCTGCCCCTTCTTTGGAGCCAAGGAGTTGTTTTTCTCAAAACATTCTGTTGACATTAGTGTTTCAAAGTATTTGCTTATACCATGGTGTCTGTAAGATGAGTCTTTAGAAATTTCATGCCAAGATTGGCATGAAAATGCAAAATGATACACATTTTTTTCAGACCGTGATTTCTTTTTAATAACTCCATGTTTATGTAACAATCATTGCCTTCCTAGAAGTCTTGCTCATGTGCACTAAGTTGATTGTATTCAAGAGAGCTTTGTGAGAATCTTCAAGTGTGATCTTGTATATAATATCCCCTACTCTCTATCCTTTATCTAGCTGCCTAGGTAGATATTGTCTATCTATCTATCTATCTATCTATCTATCTATCTATCTATCTATCTATCTATCTTTCATCTAGATCTATTCATGCATCTCAAATCTTAAATTTCAAACATATCCACATATATATATATATATATATATATATATATATATAACACATGGACATATCGACACCACATATCTGAATTTCGTAGTTCCTTGAATAGATTAATGGATTCCATTATTTTAGTTTTTGATTTATTCTTCTGTAAACTAGCTTTGCTTTGTTCTTCAGATTAATTTCCTTTTCATTTTATGTAAAACTGGAGGGGTGGCCTAGGGGTTAAGTCTCAGCACATCACTGCTAAGGCCTGAGTTCCATCCCAGCTAGGGAGCTGACCCACATATGGTGCAGCAGACCTCTCCTGTCTCGCCTGCTGCTCACCTTTAGCAATGTATTTCAGTACATTTGCCTGTTCTGCTCCCCACTCTGTCTCTGGTGGATCCTCTCACCCCCTGCACCTCTGGCCTACACCCCAGTTTTTTTATGCAAAAATAAATAAAAAAAATTTAAAAAATAAATAAAACTGGAGGGAATGTATGAGTGACTTCTGAAATAGTGATATTCCAACCCCTCCTATATTTTTCTTTTTTTCTACTGGTTCTTGATGGATACTAATCATGATAGCTGCCATTGTTAAGTATTAACAAGTACCAGAAACTATGTTAATGAGTCAACATATCTTTTCACTTAATTCTCATAACAACCCCTAGAGGTTGGTATTACTTACTGCTCAGGAAGCAGAGACTTGGAGAAATTCACATATTTGCTTGGAGTTACATAGAGTGATAGAACTAGGATTTGACTTCATATTTATCTGATTTCAAATCCATGAGATCATAATATTCTTCCTTCCTGTCTTACATACACAGAATCATACAAAGGGATTAATTAGGTGATTCACACAGTCATTTAAAAAATTCCTCACATATCTTCTGTATTCAATAGTTTAGTTAAACCATATTAGATAAAAAGCCAGTAGAAATAAATAGGACATTCTTCATGTTCATAAGGTGATTTCTGGGCAAGAATTTGAATCTTGTTTAGTTTGATCAGTACAACAGGACTGTAGATATTCCATATCTTCCTCAATGTATGACTCAGTATAGGCTGGGTTATGTTGCAGTAACAAACAGCTCCACAACCTCAGTGGTTTAAAACAAGGTTGTTTATCACCCATAGTTTTCATTCCCCATGGCTTGGGAGGGGCTCTGTTCCATATTGTCATCATTTTCACTCAAGGACAGAGCACTATCTGAAATATTTCTGATCACTGTGGCAGAAGAAAGAGAGAATTCTGGAGGGGCAAGGGGAATCTTTGGTCAGAAAAAGACACTGTATTTATACTAACAACTCATTGGCCAGAAGCTAGTCACACCCACCAGAGGAGAGCCAAGAGAGGCTCTCCTGCAGAAGGTGGGACTACCAAGAAGAAGGAATAATTAAAATGTTTGGAAACCAGTAATAATGACTACCACACAGCAATTTAAGAATTTATAGTCGAATATGTGGAAGAACTTTAAAAACAGAAAACATCGTAGGCATCCAGAGTATGTGTCAGTGCTTAATCAGTGTAATGGAATTCACTGAGAAATTGAGTAATTGCAAGACTTTTCTTCAAATCTCTTCTTCCAAGACATCCCAAGAGGGGAAAAAGGTATAAAATGGAAATCGTAATCTAAGTTCTTTTTTCTTTGGTTTTTCGATCTTTGGGAAGGACTTCAGCTAATAGTTTGGAGGATTAGCTTGAGACAGACAATCCTGCTTCAAAAACAAAGAAAAACTGGAAAAACCAAGACCGTGAGTACCCTACACCCCCAACAAAGAGAGAGTGTGAGTAAAGTGCTGCTGAAATGGACTACATTTGAAGATCTAATATGTTAAAGAGAAATGTCACTCATTAAGAAGAAACGTACTATGCTCATTTTTCCTAAGGGTCTTGTTTATTCATATCCTGGGTGAAGAGACTGAGAAAAAAGGCAAGTTTAGCTCAGTGACAAAGAGGAAAACAATCTCAGTGAATTGAGTGAAGTTTTTGCTGGTCTCATGGTCCTGGGAAGATAAAAATTGACATTCAGCCCTATGCAAGCAACAAGGACAGTGCTCAGAAGAAAAGTAAGCTCAGAGAAAGGAAATATACTCTGGATGTTTCTCTACTAAAGCTTTCTCTGGGTCTTCAGTTGTTCAGGTTGGAAGTAGAGAAGCTGTGTGGACATCAGTTGCTAAGAAGCCAAAATCTCTCCGTAAAACCCTTGACTATCTCCTGATCTTGGGGTAAAAGAGATAGTAGTTCAGTCTCCAAAGGAGAGAGACCTATTAGCAGCCCAGTTGGAGACCTCTGAAGTACTATATTTTAGGAGCAAGGCTAAGCAGGAAATTAGATAAAACCTTGTAAAGACTAAAATCCAATTTCAAATCAACCCATTCCCTGATTGGATTATGAGATCTGAATCTGTGTCAGCCATCTCTAAGGGCCCAGAAGAAAATTCTGTTTGAAGTTAGATAAGATCATCCAGAAATTTTGCATTTTTTCGTAAATAATGTTTGAGTTTCAGCAAAAATTAGTAGGCTTGCCAAGAAACAGGATCAAGAGAGAGAAAAACAATCAAAGAGAGGAAAAACACCCTAACCCAGACAATACTGGAACCCTCAATTGTATTTTTTACAAAAAAGCTCTAATGAGGACAAAATAGATGATGAAAAAGGGAAGAATATTACCAGGGAGCTGGAATGTACAAGTACAAAGGCAATGGAATTAAATAGAAATTTAGGAAGTTAAAAAATACAATATCTGGAATTGATGATGCAATTGTTGTAATTGTTAATGAATTACACAGCTGAAGGGCATATTATCTGTGATGTGTTACTAAAACATATTCAAACTAAAACAGAGAAAAAACTGTAAACTACAAAATGTGTTTGTGAGAAATTACAATGGATACAAATAAATAAAAATGCACATAAACAACTGATAATCATGAATTAGAGGACTCAATCTTACAAAATGACAATTTCCCACAAATTAAACTTTCAATTCAACATAATTTAAAAGAAAATCACAACAAGTATGTATTTATGTTTGTGGAGATTGACACACTGCTATTCAAATGTGTGCAAAAATGAAAAAGCTCCAGAATAGAATATCTATCTTTAAGAACAAAATTGGAGGAATTATATGAGCAAACTAAGAATTTTTATAAAACTATAGTTACCTAGATGAGGTGGTATCAGTGTAAGGGCATACACTCTAAGTTAGTATAACTGTTTGAAAAAATAGATTGATAGCAAAAAAAGAAAAAGAAAGAAATCAGAAGCCAACAACTAGTGGGAAAAGATGCTCTTTGAAATATACATAAGGATTTCCACATGAAAAAAAAAGAATCTACCCCTTTCTCACCCCACATACACCAAGCATGTAAGTGTGCTATAGGTCTAAATGTGAGGAAGTTTCTGGAGGATACGCTAAGACAGTGTCTTCATTATCTTCTTGATCTAGTCAACAATTTCTTAACTAGGACACCAAACATATTGACCATTAGGAAACTGGTGACATCACACTTCTGTTCATCGCCTGACACCATCACATAGGTGATAGTGCAAGCCACAGTGCATAATGCATAGATGTGCCCCCTTGACAAATCAACAATTTTAAAAAACAAACAATCAAATAGAAACATGGGCAAAAGACTTGACAGAGAAGTCCTCCCGCGGACCAAGAAACACATGCAGTGAAGTTGGGCAAATGCAAAGTTAGGTAACAGCAGGATGCTCCTCATGCACAGGAGTGATTGAATCTCAGTGAGTAAATGAGCAAAACTGACAATGCTAAGTGTCCTAGAGACTGATAAGTCATCAGAACTCTCCTCTCCCCACATTTCGGGTAGAGTATAAATTAGTAATATTACTTAGGAAAACTGTCTGGGAGCTTTTTCATTTTTGCACACAAGTCCATCCCCTTGATGGAAACTGTACTTTAAATCTACACGTAAACATACTGCAGCCATGTACAGTAGACATGAGGTGTGAGTCTTTACAGCAAAGATATTTCTATTGTGCCCCAGATGGCCAACCGCAGCAGGATAAATGAATTGGATATACAACATGGGGATGGCACATCGCCGTGAAAAGGAACACGTGACTCACTGTACACATCTCACAAGAACCGCACAGGTCAGCTATTGAGAGAAAGGTGCAGACACAATAAAATGCACAAGCTATGATTCTGTTTCTATGAAGTTCAACAAAAAGCAAACCTGGAGTGGAGTGGCTGGTGAGCAGCTGGTAGCTTTAGGGAGTGGAAGGAGATGGCTGGGAATGTTCTGTTTCCCTGTTGATATGGGGTTTACGTGGCTTTGTTCATTCTGTGAAAACGCATCAAAGTTGACAATTATATTCTGAATGTGTGTTACACTTCAGTAAAAATATTCATTTAAGAACACTAAAAATCCTGTAGGAACAATATATTCTAGTGATTGAAAGCACCGTTCTTGTCAAAGAATCCTTACAATGCTGGGTATCGAGTGTGGATTCAATGTAATCTGTTGTAACTGAGTCCTTTGGCCAAATAGAAAACTATAAAAATGCTTTTTCTAAAAGCATTCTGTGATGCAATTAATAACATGCCAAATGTAATGTAGTAAATCATGAAATAAAAAGTTATTTGTGCTTATTTTATATTATGCTGATGCATCTCTTTGTTGGGGTATAAATACAGAAACCAGAAAAGGTAAAGTGTGGTCTCTAAAGAAAAACTTGCACAGTGGCTTCATTGATTGAAATGTGTTTCCATTGTGTACATCTCAAATTTCTTATATAATACAAAATAATATTATTTCTTTATCATTCCATACCACATGAATGTTCAAGGCATGTCAATTTGTTTTAATTTTGCCTCCCTCGATTAAAAAATATGGAGACAATTCAATTTTGATTCAACCCAAAAATCTGTCTGCAAAGTAGAACTGGAAAGAATAATTCCATTTCCTTTGAAGTGTGGGAAACTGTGATTTTTTTCATTACAATTTTAACATAACACAACAACATCACACAACATAATGTGGGATTTTCCTCCCAGTCCAGGATCACACATGTGGTAAAAGGAAAGACAGGACGAGATGCAAGTCCTGTGACACTGATGGATGGTGGTGTTTTCCACCAAGTTCATATTTTCTTCCTGTCTGCCTTGATTTGGATTAAGAAAGGTTAAGATCATCTGTTTCAGGTCAAGCCTGGCAGAGATGAGACACTGATAAAAAAAAAAAGTTGTGTAATAGATCAAAGTTGAGCTGAGATGGTGTGGAGTTGGGTTGAGACAAGGTTGGACCCCAAATCCATAACCAAACCCCAAGTCTACTTAGAGGAAAAGGGATAGTCACTGTGCCATGAATTTTAAAAATGAATTTACTTAATTTCTTACATTGTGTTAATGTTGGGATAGTGTTTAATTTCTCTGTCCTTTGATTTTTATAAAATTGCAGAATATGAAAAATATGAACAAGAAACTGAAAGTGCAGTCTGAAGAGGACACATCTGTATCTGACGTCTCCCACCTCCCTTCTAGTCCATTCTTTTTTCTGGGAAATTACTTGCAGGACTGCATTGTGAACATTGGATGTTGCTGGGGAGCAGGAGACGGGTGGTGTAAAGGAGACTTCAGATCTGCCTTGGAATCCAAGCAAGTCAGCAAAGAACTCTCAGACTTTCAACTGCCTGATCCCTCTGGTGATTCTCAAAGGGCCTGACTCACTTTGCACAAATCTGGGCTCCTAATTCCTTATCTTTCCATCTCCCTCCGCCTGCCCCTTCACTGGGACTGGGGATGATGTAAATCACCTATATCCCTTGCATCCATTGACTTGGTGACCGCAGGATGAACTGGTTGGGATACTTTGGGCTCATTTCTGAGAAACTGGGAGTTCATTTCCCGTGGACGCAAGCCATCCTGTGACCATCTGGGCCTCTCTTCTCCTGTCTCCCTCCCAGTGGGTCTGTCTTCTCCCTAATCTCTGTTCTCATTGTCAACTTTCACTGCAGAGATTAGAGCAGCCCTATCTCCAGTACCTTCTACTTCCCTACCCATTCCCACCCCATGGACGGATTCCTTCCCTGGAACCCAGCGGGGTCTTTTCCTTCCTTTGCATTCTTGCTAGTTCTTTCCCTCTCTCCTCTTCTTTGGTGAGCCTTGGGGGTGAGGCTGCAGGCACAACCCTGTGGGCCATTGCTTGGTTCTCACCCTGTGACCACACTCTGGGGTCTTCTTAGCTAGAGCCATGCTCTCTCCGTCAGTTATGATGGTAAGAAGCAGAAAGCAGTGAATGGTGACTCATTAGTCTTGCCACCGTATTCTCTTCCAAAGAGCCAGAGGTAGATGATTCACCTTTGGTGTGGCAGGTTTGTGTCCTCAAGGACTCAGTTCTTTTTATTTCTCCTTCTTGTGATCTTTGGCCAGTTGGCCTTTTGTCTTCAGACTTGTTACCTCATGGTCATAAGATGGCTGATGTAACGCCAGATGACACACTCTCATTCCAGCTACTCAAGCAGGAAGGAAGGGACTGACACCAAAGGTACTGTCCTCGGGACTGCCTTTTGATTGAGAACATGAAGACCTGACGGTTCACCTCTCTTTGTGTCTCATCTGGAGAACAAGGTCATGTCCCCTCTCCAGTGATCACTGCTGAAGGAGAGTAGGGTTTCCTTGGCTGGTCCATGCCAATCAGGATTCATCATAAATTCTGCATGGGCTCACTTCCTGGGAAGAAAGGCACCTACCTCTGTTGAACATTTTGAAGCAAAATGGGTGGGGGCAACTATTGAGTAAACGTGGAAGCATGAGGACCCCGTGTGAAGCTGGGGCTGGCCCCCAGGCGTGCTGGTCCTGGGGTTGGCTTCGGTCTTCTCATTTGCCCTGCCTGTTGTCCATGTGAAGGATGAAAGAAACCCGGGACACATGCAGGCATCATGGATGAACAAATGAACCCATGAATGAGTAAGCCAGTGAGTAACAGTGTGCATGCCTTTCTCCCTCCCTCGTGACTGACTTACTAGACTCTTCTTTATCCTGGTAATTGCCTCTACCAAGAAGCTTCTTTGAATTCCATTATCACAACTAGTCATGTATTTTATCTTTCTTCCTTCTCTTTTTATACTTGTAAATTCTTTGGTTTCCAGACAACTGGTTTCTGTCATGTCACATTTTTTTCTTTTTTCCTTTTCCTTTTTTTTTTTTTTTTTTAATTTCGAGGTAACATCGGTTTATAACTGTATATTATTTAGGGGTACGGGACCACATCTCTTCAGATACATGTTTCCACAGCACGTTGCCACCACAGCACACATAACCCTCCACCCTATTCTACTGGGCCCTGTCCTCTCTTGCCCCCCACCCCCCACCCTCCTTCCCTGGGGGCTCAGCTCTGCAGATTTCGAGGTTTTTTTTTTTTTTTTAATTTTGCTTTAGTTTTGTCTGTTCCTTTGCTTTGTTTCTTTATATTTTATATATGAGATATAAAAGTGAAATTATCCTGTACTTCTCTTTCTCCTTCTGATTTATTTCACTTAGCAGCATTCCCTCAAGTTCCTTCCACGTTGTCACACAAAGCAAGAGTTTGTTGTTTCCGACAGTTCAGAAGATGTGGTCTGTGTGCCCGATGGAATGTCCTCACGCCCCTCTCCCTTAAGCAGGCTTCCCCTGAGTGCTTCTCTTTCTTCCCTGCTCTGCCCCCTCAGCAGTGTTCTTTGTGACCCCCCTCTCCACTAACCTAGTGCTTCTTATTTTTAAAAGTCAGATATTTTAAATTTATAAAACTCCCCATTTTTAGGTGTACCATGGATGAGTTTCATGAAGCCACGAAATCACCACAAACCAGAACATTCTCATCAGGCTCAAGAGTCGCCTTTTGCTTCATCTTTTCTTTTCAAATTACACCTCGCCTGATGCCCCAGTCCTGAGAAACCATTCATCTGAGCTCTGTATTCATAGTTCTACCTTTTTCCATAATGCCATATAGACAAAGTAACACAGCAAGAGGCCTTCTGAGTTCAGCTGCTTTCCCTCAGCTTGCTGCTGGTGAGATTCAGTAGGTCACTGTTCCTTTCTCTTGCTGAGTAGTATTCCAATTTATGGCAGCACAATGAGTTTATCTAATCACCAGTTGATGGATATTTACCTTTTTCTTGGTTGTTATGAATTCAGCTGCTATGAATATTCTCAAACAAGCCTTCCTATTGATACATGTTTTCGTTTCTCTTGAATACATAACTAGATGTGGGATTGATGGCTCATATGGTTAAGTGTACGTCAGTCTTTTTAAGAAAATGTCAAACTGTTTGCCAACTGGCTATCCCATTTTATAATCCCACTAGAATTGGTCAAACAAAAGATAGGACTCAGACATACTCTTCTATTTTGTCACCGAGAAACCTGACAATACCTGATTCCACCCTAAAAATATCAACTTGAAGCTGATAAAGACTTACTGCTTCTGGTGAGGCTGCCTATTGTCAGAGAGCTTCTAGGTCTAGGAAGAACAGCAACAGGTGCTGGCTATTTCTGGAGGCAGGCAGAAGAATTAAAATTATAAAATTCTTCTCTAATTCTTAGATATCTCTGATTTTTTTGGATGAGAAATAAACCCTTGGGGAGTTGTTTAAGCTGCATTCATTTGCCAGTCCCATGACCTCTAGCTGTCCATCCATCCATCCATCCATTCATCCATCCATCCAACTACCCATGCTGTCTAATCTATCTATCTGTCTATCTATCCATCTATCTATCTATCATATTTTGGTCTTTAAGGACAGCATTGTATGCTGGCACCAACACTGACAACGTGGCCATGGAGACAGGTAGGAGGCAGAGGGGTTATATGCACTGTTATGACACGCCATCTCCTTACTCATTGCTCTTTACTCACAGTCCCTATTGTGGGCCTACTGAGCAAACTGATCTTTTACAGGTAAGTTGCATTTTTGACTCGCTGCAGGTTAAGCTATTATATATGAAGACTTAATGATAAATCATATTGGCATGTTTTCCATCAGTCACATTGCTCTAGCTATAAATAAAACCTCTCCTATAAATAAAACCTCACATTCTAGAAATGTGAAAATTTAATGCAATAACATGACATAAAGAAAAAGAATGTAGCCAATGTTTGGGTTAAATGAGATAAAAAGGATTACTTAATACTTTTCCTATTTTTCTTTTTTAAAAATATTTATTATTGGGCCTCCCTGGTGGTGCAGTGGTTGAGCGCTGGGCTGGGAGGCTGCCTGCAGCCTCTGCAGTGTTGGTTCGATCCCCGGCCTCTGACGAGGGTCCCACATGGCTCGTAGACCTTTCCTGCCGCGCCTGCTGCTCCCCTCAGCAGTGTATTTCGTTGGTCTGCCTGTTCTGTTCCCTGCTCTGGTGAGTTCTTTCGCCCTCCTGCGCTTCTGGCTGTACCCAGTGCTTGTATAAATAAATAAATCTTTAAAAAATATATTTATTATTGAGGCAATGTTGGTTCATTTTTTCTTATGCTTCTTATGGTATCCTAATCAAGTAAACCAGTAAGTGCAGACACCTTATTTGTATCGCTTCCCACGACTCACAAAGAGCTGAATTCCAGGTGTAAATCATTCATCCCTGCAGGACTCACCTGAGGAAAATGTGTATCATCCCTTTCACCCCCCTGGGCTCATAATAGAAAACTAGTGAGGTCATGACTTAACCCCTCCTCTTCTGAAGATGCAACATGTTTCCAAAGAGCATCACATGCACAGTATGAAGAACATACCAGAAAACTGACACAAGATCCTGGAGAAGGTGATGGTGTAATTAAGAGTTTATAGGAAATATATATCCACTGACTGCTATGGATTCATCCTGCAGTGTGGGGTGGAGTTGTACATAAACCTCCAGGTAGCTGTGCAACCACTTGGCCGCCCAGCCCTCTAGCTTTGCTAAACAAGAGAGAGACAGGGAGTGAAAGGAATGGTGGGTTGAGAAAATACTAGATATGGGTAGAGGGACCAGCTGGAGAAAGACATTGGCTGTGTGTGGATGTGTCCCCAGCACGTTTCCAGTTGGCCTGGAGCACAGGGTAGGCATAAAGGAGCAGCTGAAAATAGGTGACAAAAGGGAAAAGTCTGAATTTTATCTTTGAGATTGTGAGGAAGTATTAGGGGTTTACAAACATGGAGGGAAAGAGCACAATATGCTCTCTGTAATTGAATGGGATGAACTGAAATGAGGCCAAAGAATGATACTATCCGTGTGTGTGTGTTTGGGTTATTTTTTTCCTCACAGGAAAAAAAGTAATGAATCAATTACAATTTTTAAAAAATGATGTACAGTGAAAAAAAGAGACAGATGCTTGTGATGCTTCAGTTCAAACAATGAGGTCATCTCCTATCACAGCCATTTTATCACTGTTGACTCACAGATGCTTCCAGCGAAGTCCAGCGCCCAAGCCATCCTCACCAGCTCCCCACGGTGCCTTCTACTCCCTCAGAGTTTCCTTCCCACTGTTCCCACTCTGTTCCCTGAAGTCCCTCCACATCTTTGGTGCCTCCCATTGCTTTCCATCCATCAGGCTCCATCTGCTTTGCTTCTCTCCCCTGCCCCCTCGGGTCACAAGGCTGCTACCTCTCGCTGGTGATCAATCCTCTGCCCGCTTTGTCTTCTTGTTACCGAGAGCTGGCAAAATGCCCACTGTGAATCCATCCATCTTTGGCCCTCTCCACTCTCAGTCCTGGTAACTGAGCACAGCTGGAGAGAACAGAACCTCACGTGACTATTCCCAAACTCCACCTCCCTTCTCCCAGCCTCTACCTCCCCATACCTATTTCACAGCTGAGGGCCTGGCCCAGAGAAAATCCAGCCTCTCAACTTCCTACCTCCATGTCCAGGGGACTGTGGTGCCAGCCCCGTCTTTAATTCCTGCTCCTTGGCTCAGCTCTCTGCAGCCGGTCACCTGCTGCCCTCTGGATGCCTCCCTCCCACTTTTGCAAAACCTTGTTCTAGCAACAGTCTCTCCTCTAGCTTTCCCCCTTAGCATAGCGCACAGGTAAGCTATTCCCCCTTGTAAGACAAAACAAACATAACAATGATATTTTTTTTAAATCCCATTCAGCAACTATTGGTTTCTGCCTCCCTCTGATCCAGACACACAGTCCCAGGGACCTTGACATAACCTGGATTCTTCCTCCTTTGAAAGTTCATGCCCAGGATCACTCCCTCTGCCTAGCACATCACACTATTCTTGTCCTCATAACTTCTGCCTGCCTACTATTCATGTCCTCTTATGTCTCGTAGGATCTGTTTGCTCTTAATCACTTTATAGTCTCAATTCTAGCACTAAATAACCTAGGCCTCTTGATCTATCACTTCAAAACCTCCCTTGCCTTCCTTTCATTCTTGTCCTATTCCATTCTCAGGTGCTCTTTTCATTCTATCACAATTACCTGGTTCATTACAACCATTTACCTTTCCTGCACCCGGACTGCTGGTGCTCAGATACCATGCAGCTGGTACCCCACACAGCCATAGCCTCCTGCTTGAGCTGGGAACTCAACTCTACCCAACTCTTCTCCTCCAAATCCTGTGATGTCTCTCTCTTCCATTCCCCTAAATAGTTGATTCTCTACAGTCTTCAAATACCCTTCGGGCCCTATTATTCATCTCTCTTGGGGAATGATCACTTCTTAATTCTTCTTAATTCAAGAAATGAACACCTGAACAAACACCTTCACACTTTCCCTCAAGTGCTGACTGCAGGTGGATCGATTTCCAGAGCCCTGAACCTGAAACAGAAAAGCTGTGTCCACTTCTCACAGTTAATGTCCTCAAATGGCCTTCAACCCCTCTCGCCTATCTGCTTCCTCCAGGGTCTTTCCTTATCAATTACTTCCTCACTATCTTTAATTTCCAGTGACTTCTGTTCTACTCGCTATTTCCTCTAAGCTTAGAGCTATATTTAAGGCACAGATACAAACGAAAAATAAGATCATAAACAAACACAAATGAAAAAGAAGAAGAAAGCCCTTGTTCAGACTTGATGGTACACCTCTCCAGGACGTCATCTTCTCTTTGCTCCCATCACAGGCAAACTTTTGGAAATAATAAACTTACGGTCTCCTCTCCCTCACTTCATGCACCTTCTAGGGACTGTGTTTCTGCCCCATCATCCCACAAAACCACCCTTGAATCTATAGAACCTTCCGACTCGCTCTTCTCAGCAGGTCTCTTGCTCTACCTGCCCCTGCGGTGTTGGTGTTTCCCAGTGCGGGGTCCCTACCAGCTCCTTCCAAACCTCGCTCCACGTTCTCTTCCTTAGTGAAGTGTTTCCTCCCTGAAGCCCCTGGAGATACACAGCACCCATGAAAACTTACCTTGTTTGTCTGCTTTCTTTATCTGGCCTGCGACTTGTGGCCCATGCTGACAATGGCTTAGAGAAGATGGCCAGTAAATACTTGTTAAATTTAACTGAGTCGAGTTCTCCTTTCTCTTGTCTGCCTGAATGACATGCCAGCTGCCCTGACAGATTTCCTCTCCTGTCCTTGTTCTTTCCCTGGACCCTCATTTGGGGCCTTAGCCTCTTTTTCAAACTTCTTCAAAGTGCCAGGCTTCCTGACACTATTCTTACTCTCATTTGTAGTCATCGTCCGTCTTTGTGTGTGTGTACAAGTGTTTTTACATCTGACTTTACAGAGAATTTCCTGTTTGGTCACCTCTTTAGCTACTTCTCCATTTTCTTCCCAGTTGGGATTGTGCCATAAACAAGGCCTCTCTGTTCCTCTTGAAACAACCTGCTATTTCACTCTCTGGACCTGAAATCCCACCGGTCTTTGCTCTAAACTTTTAGAAGTTTGCCTTTCAAACCAGCTGGTCCATCTGACGATGCCCCGCTCACCCACGGTCAACTGCCATAAACTCAGGACTAACCTAGTACTATATTTCCAGAGCCGCTGTCACTTCCTTGTTGGTTAGAATAGATCCAGAGAAGCATTCTGCATTGCTTCCTCTTTTGGCTGAAGTCAATTTCTAGCAGATGTCCCTCTGGCCTCCCCATTCAGCCCCTCCCTCTGCCACCACCCAACTCCCCTTGCTGCAAATGTGTCTGCCGTTTGATCCGTGTCTGGAAAACATCATCGCTTCCTCCATCGGGGTGGGTGGTCCGCTGCCTCTCCCAGCTTCCCTCCTTTAATCTTCTACCAGACCCTCTCCTGCACAACCCCATTGTCACAGCCACCTAGTTCACTTCCGGTGCACTTGACTCAGGCTGGTCTAGCCGTCGGACATGCAGGTCTTGAACAAAACATTTTCCTGACCTTGGTGTCCTGGGCCAGCCAAGACCCTGCTTCTTTAAATTCTCATGGGGTGAGTCGAGGTGCTTGACTTTCCACTCCAGAAACCTATAGTCATTTAACTACAATTGACTCCTACCAATAGGGTGCAGGGACATAAGCACTTAATTCAGGCTTCTTGCAAGTTGTTCTAATTGTGACTTATTGAGCATCACTTGGTGGTGTTATTTTCTGTCTTCCCCATACATTTTCTCAGTGTTTATCTTACATTTTGCACAGAATGAAGTCTTAATTATTTTTCTTCATTTAAAATATTTTTCTTCATTTAAAATATTGATTAAGCACCTATCACGTGCTAAGAGCTAGGATGTGAGGTCTGCTACTTCTTCACTTATTTGCCCACCTCCTTTAAAATGCCTTTAATTTTCAACCTATCCCCCCAAAATCACACACACCTTCCTATGGTGTCAGCTGTGTTGATCTGGTCTGCATTGTAGATTTCTATTGTGTGAACCACGTATCCTCAGAAAAAATATTTTCTCCTTTTTTTTTTGCAAAACAAAGTTGAATGTTACTATTATTATTACTAATATTATTCAAGCCTCTCTTGACCTATCTTCAAGACATGTATAATATCTAGTCAGGAACCCTATTTCAGTATAACAACCTATAACATACAAAACCAAATTCTGTTTTGAGAATAATGGAAACCGTAGTAATCGTCGTAGTTAAAGCAGCTGGGTGACCATTCATTCAACAAATACTGCTTAAGCACCTACCACGTGCCAAGCAGCCTGCTCTCTGCTAGGGAGAAAACTGTGGGACAACCCAAAACTCTAGCCCATGGAACCTGTTGTCTCCAGAGAAATACAAATTTAATCAAGGACTCACACAAACAGAAATTTGCCCACTTGCCCTGGGGGGTAGGCAGGGAAGAGACGGCTGGTCACCCACCATCCAAACTCTCTGCTGAGCTCCTGAGTTGGCTGCTCAGCCAGAGACACAGAGATGATCTTCCCCTGAAGAGAAAGCGCTTCTCCCATGAGCACCTACACCGCTACCACAAGGCCGCCCATCAGGCCCTCACATCCTGGCGGGTCCTGCTCTCACACACAGCTGTGAGGTACCTGCATTATTGCCGCCTCTGCCTGCAGGAGACAGCGCTCTTCTGTCCCCCACCGTCCTGCAGTGGCAGCTGAGCGAGCTGATCTGCACATCCGCTTCCGCCGCGTGACGGCTGAGATAAGCGAGAGCACACACACGTGTGCAAGATAAGCCTGCCGGTCTTACACCCACGTGAATGACCACGTTCTTCTAAGTGGTCTTCCACGAAACTTGCCCTTATCATCAGCACTGTTCACACTTACTAAAAGCTCTACTCAGATGGGGTTTGCTGTGTTCGCTCTCCATGTGCCATCTGGCAGGGAAGTGCTTCCTTGGACGCTCCAGCAGTTGTCATGAGGGTAGTGGCATTGCCCACCGTGTCTAGCTGTTGCCAGGCCAGCAGGAAGGAGCCTGGGTGTAGACAGCTCTGCCTGCAGCTACCCAGCTGCAGCTACCCAGCCCTGCCCCTGCCCAGGCTTTTGACAAAACCATGGAGAGCCTTTCAGAGACGTGATAGTGCTACGTGAGCGTGCTAACCGGTTGCTCATCAGGAGACATTGAGAAGAGCTGGGATGTGAGGTCTGCTACTTCTTCACTTATTTGCCCACCTCCTTTAAAATGTCAACGTAGCTCTTCCTGCAATCACAGTGGGGTTCCTGCCCAATAAACCCGCTGCGAGCAGAAAATGTGGGTGGAAAATGCAATGCGGGTCACACCGTGTGCTGTCCCGCGGATTGTCACCCTCACTGGGGCTGCAGCTCCTGCTTCTGCCTCTGCCCAGCATCACGAGAGAATTGTACCATTGACCTAGAAAAAGATCAAAATTCAAGGCACGAAAGGTGGTTTCTGCTGGGTGTGTATCACCTTCACGCCATCGTGAAGTAGAACAATCCCAGATCAGATCATGTTCTATGGGACATGCCAGATTGAGTCTACTGGGTGCTCGATTGGAATCATATTGAAAATTCCACCAGGTGGCTTAGTCTCTGCAAAGACAGATCCCATCAGTTTCTCTCTGACTCTTCAAATTGCCTACCTGCCTTCAATAGTCAGTGCTACCAAAAAGCAAAATCAAAACCTAATAAGTAATCAAGTTTAAAGTGAACAAAGGTGCTCAGTGCCACCAGTCATTGTCAGGAGGATGATTGTGCGGTGTCCCCTGGGTAGCCTGGAGACATCACAGAGCTGTTTGGAGAGAAAGAAAGCTTCCATGTTGGTAATCAGGAGAAGGTGGGACGGGTCACAGCTTTGGTTTTACATCTTTGGATTAGTTTTCTTCCATTTACTTATTTGTTCGTTGTGCATTCAGTGTCTCAAGAGTCAGACTGGCCAGGCCTGAGTCCATCTTATCATGTACTTGGGGTCTGCCATTGGAGGAGCCTTTGGTATTGCTAAGCTTCAATCTCCTATCAAATATGAAACTAATTCAGTCAGTGAGGGATTCTGGGGTCCCTCCTAGGTTCTGGGTATAACAAAGAGGGACAACGTTCCTAGTCTTGTGGAGCAGCTGGAGTAGAAATAGCAGATTAAAACACATTGGAATAAACGTGGAATATGGCAGGGCAACAAGACGGACAATACAAAGGGCAATGAAGAATGAGAAGGGTGAGTTGAAATTTCAAAAAGATAGAGAAGAAATGTGTGAAGATATAAAGACTGGTGATTTTTCAGCTATTATGAAAGATAAACTCCACGGATTCAGAGAGCATGATATATCAGAAACAGGGAAAAAATGAGGAAATTTGTTCCCAGTCATAGTGTATTGATATAAGATTTTGAAAGTTGATGCAAATAACTTAAAAGCTGCCATGGAGAAAAGACAGATTTATTAAGGAACAAAAATCAGATCAATAGCAGAATTTTCAACAATATGGATAGCTAAAGACACTGATCAAAGTGCTAAAAGAAAATGTTACCTAGCTAAACTATCGGTGAACAATGAGAGTGAATGTATTTTCACCATTCTGTGAATGGTGAAAAAAATACCACCATTGGTATTTTTTAAGAGGGAAGGAATCATCCCTCTAAGGAATTTGAAAAAAGGGTTTTCAAAAAGATCCTCTTCAGAAAGAAAATAGACAATGAACAAATACCTCAGATCTTGGATAGGCTCAGAGGTGTGATCAAAGAAAAAAGGGATGAAACCAAAACTACTTGTCTGTATAAATCAGCAGTAATAAGAATGATGAGTTATGGCATAAAGAACATTGTAGAACTGAAATCAGCACTAGAAAACCATAATAGATAAAACAGGAAGTAGAGTATAAGAATTGAGCATTCTTGGGTTTTTCTTTATTATATAGTAGAAGATAGGGAAGTTTGATTGATCTTAATTTTAAATATGTATTTCAAAAGAAAATATTTCAATTTAAATATCTAATTAATATGGAATTTAAAAAGTTCACAAATTGAATATAAATCTTCCAAACAAATGGCAGGAGATAAAGGGATTGAGCTTTACTCTAGGGAGTTCCTTAGAAAAGTAATTAGAGATGAAATGGAGATTGGGTTGGATGAGCCTGAAAACCACAGGGAGGGAGGTGATCAGTGAGGAATTTGTAATAGTTCAGGTGAGAGAAGATGATCTGGACACTAGAATGAATGGGGAGGAAAGGAAACTCAACGACATTATCAATGAAAAAATAACAAATCCTGGGAATTAGGGATGAAAGGAAAGAAGAAACAGGGCTCAAGGAGGCTGGGAAGTCCTTCTTGGAGTCCTTCTTTAATTAACCTTGCTAAATTTCCTATCTAAATAACCAATGGATTGGACCAAAGTCATGGCGATTTTTTTTCCTGTTATATTAACAGGAAAACATATATTTAACAGCCACACATATATTTGTATGCGTGGCTATGTTGTTTCTCCAAAGTTGAGCACATGTTTTGTTGACTCCCCATCAGCAAAACAATGGGTCCACTGTGTCCCAATATGGCCGCATGCCAACTTGATCTGCAAAGATCTTATCTCCAAATGGGGTCCCATTCCAAGGTGTCTGGGCTAGGACTTGAAAATATCCGTTTGACCACATGCTTCAATCCACTGCAGTGGGCCAACAATTTTCTCAGAACTCATCAACAAGCATTCTTACACACCCTAGGGGCAGAGACTTCACCCTTGGCTTGGGATACACCCATCTTTTTTGGATATCAAGAGTTCTGATTGTACCTAACAGACATCAGAATCCAAAAGAATGGGGAAGTTGACTGCTAACAAAGCCAAAAGGTCTGCGTAGGAAGACAAATTGAGAATCAATCATGTGTATATTGAAGAGACCTAAGGGACTGAACTCAAAAGAAGTCATACTAAATGAATGACATTTGCAGAGGTAGACTGGGTATGTACTGGAAAGTATAATTATGAGCACAAGAGAATCTATGTACAAGGATAAGAGCAATATAGAATCTGGGAAACAAAAGATGGTGAACTTGACATTGCATGAGTAGAGGGAGACTTGGAAATAGTGTGAAATGACTGAGCTGGAGGGATAGGTTACACATTGATGATGATGCCTACTTCATTTTCATTTGTAACCCCCATCTCTAGTGCCCCAAGCTCCCTGATCCTCCTCAGGCCCAGAGCAGAAAGCATATTTCCAGCCTCAATGAATCCCTGGCAATCACAGCTCCCTGGGGAAATACCCAGCACCCATGATGGATCCTGGAAGACTTCCAGATGACTAGCTGCATTTGTTTGGAATTTGAACATCAAGAGTGCTTAAAAATGGAGCTGCCCCTTTCTTGTCTTGTCTGTATTTGGACATGGAGTGGTTTCACCATTCTCAGGGTCCCATCTTCATTTACCTGAGTCATTGGGGAGGAGATGTAAACAGGGGATTTTTCTGTTAGTCACTGACTGTGCAGGACTCCAGCTGGAAGGCAGGAAGGATGGCATTGGAAGAAGAGGTCATCCCTTCAATTCTGGTAACCCAGTTGGAGACTCTGTGTCCTGGGATTCCGGTACATCCATTTCCAGAAAGTCATGGCTGGTAAATGAGTGCCTGATCTACTTCATTCCAAATCCCCATCATGACCGTTTATGTGAAGCTCAAGGAAAAACTCCCCAATGTCCTCATTTAAAACACACAGTGGCTTTTATAATAGCATTGAGAAATGGTTTATCTCCGTTTTCTTAACATTTTGAAACTTGTAATTCTCAACCCACATTTGTCACTCACAGTAAACTTTCCACAAAGTTTTCCTTTGGGCTGACTGAGTTTGTAGGAAACAACACATTTTAATCCTAATCACTTACAGGCAATGTTTATATAAGGAATTATCTAGTTAACTCAGAGCCCTTAGTAGGAGATAAAAAAAACAGAGCCAATTATCTCCATTTTTTTTGGATTAAAAAACCGAGGGACAAAGGAGGCTGAAGTCTTGACTGGGCTATTCCATAACTGGTCCCCAGTGTGGGGGAAATTTCTGATCTTTACGCTAATTAATATGAAGAGACAGCCTTGATTTGAATGTTTGAGTGAAAGCATTAAGGAAGATCATTCAAAATGTTTAATACCCTAAAACATATCTATATTGAAGGGAAATAAGTTATGTGAAAGCAGAGAGTCGGATCTACCATGAGAACATGATCTATGAAATTTACTTCCTTTCTTTGCAAATTTTACCGAAGCATGGGCATTTGTATGATTATTAGATGTGATACTTAAATGGACTTGAGTTTCAGCCCAACAGTGTGATGCTACGATTCTCCAACTGGAGCCAGGAATGGTTTTCTCTTTCTAGCTCAGCTCCTGTGAAATTTTCCTTCACCTTTTTGGAGGGTTGGCCATCTGGGTGAAGGGAAGCTGAGCTTAACCCTTTACCCTCATTCACTGAGGAAATTTATAAACTGTATTTCCCAATGGTCTGTGTATACATGAGTGCATGAGGAAATAAAAGTAAGCTGAAATGTGTGGAACTGAGTTAAAACTCATTTCATCCTCTGGGGATGAAATGACACCAGAGTTTGCTACTGCTTTCTTGGAGGGAGGGTTGGGGGGCGGGGGACAGGAAGGGGCTCCCGGTGGAGCAGATCCCCTCCAGACTTGTCTCCCCAGCGATTAAAGGTTGTCACAGCAGAGGTTACCAGTGAGCTGTAGCTATTACGATGGGCTGAGTGTGTTCTGGAAACTCACAGCAATGGTCCAAACCCCAGGACCTCTGAACTTGACCTTATTTGGAGACAGAGTCTGTGCAGAGGCCATCACGTGAGGATGAGGTCGCCAGGATGGGTCTTAGACCTGTGTGACTGACGTCTTTATAAAAGGGGAAATTTGGAACCAGCAACACACAGAGGGAAGCGACGCGAAGACAAGTGAGACCTGTCTAAGTCCACGCCCAGGGAAAGGGACACAGCAGGAACCAATTCCACCAACACCTTGGCCTTGTAGTCCCAGCCTCCAGAGCCTGGAAGAAGCGCATCGGCGTGGGGTCAGCATCCGGTGTGTGGGCCCTGGTGGCAGCAGCCCCACCGCCTTGACACAGGCTTCTAGGATGCAAATGTGTCCTTATAAACTCAACACAGATACCATTTTCGTCAATGCTTCCACGCACACATGGATCGCGGAGCCAGAGAGAAGGGCTTGTTTAATTTCACTCCGCTCCCATTTAAACCTGAGGAAAGACAGGCTCTCAGGGGAGTGACCAGCCCCCCACCGTGCAGCGGGCCTGGGTCCCGGAGCTGCCTGCCTCGCCATCCTGGGCTGTCATCCACCCATGCACTCTCCTCATGGCGGCTAGCGCCCCGCCGCGTGCCTGGGAAAGCAGGGAGCTCTCCAAACGTAAGGGAGCTGTCTTGGGAACCCGCCTAAGCAGTGTATTCTCACCAACGACAGGCAGGGCTGGTGCGGGGCACCCATGGGATGGAGACGCGTGATAAGGGCCTTCCCTGTCCACATGTCTCATTCGCTGCTTCTTTAGTCGAATTTGGCTGAAAAGATGACTGTTGTTGCCAAAACCACAAGAGGAAGGAAAAAGACACACATCTCTTAAGAAGAAACAACTTCTAAGTAAAATGGTCCAAATTAGTTCCAAATTGTAAACTGTGCAGCTCCCAGCACGTGCAGACAGGGGTTTGCTGCACTCGCCATGGCGGCAGGGGGCACACGCGGTGCTGGAGGGGCTGCCGACTAGCAGAAGCTTCTGGAGTGCAGTTTAACAGTGAGTCTCAAGGGCCCCCTGGTCTTGGAGCCCCTATTTATACTCCTAGGAGTTCGTCCTGCCGAGACAGTGCAGGCAAAGGCAGGGAACGCGCGTAGGGGACGTGTGGACAGACTGTCCTCAGCCGCTCAGGTGTCTTCCTCCGGGGCAGGAGGGCAGCCTGGAGAGGGCAGGGGAGAGCGGGGTCTGGGGGCAGTTTGGGGCTACCAGTGAGACCCCAGACCCGGGACTAATCATTACACAACCACATGCCTAGCTAACAGCATGCAAAGATGTCCCTGACAGCTGTGAATCAGAAACATTTTTTCCCAGATTTTATTAATTTATTTATTTGGTTGTCGGTGGTTAAAAAATAATTCTTGGTCTTCTTTTTTTTAAAAATATCTTTGCTAATCTTTTTTAATTTTAATTTTTTTATTTTTTAATGAAGTATCATTGATTTATACCCTTGTTGATATTTTGACAGTATGGGATGTCCCCCCTCTGGTGTGGTCACGGCAGCTCTCCACCACCACAGCACCCGCGTCCTCCACCATCCTCCACTGTGCTCTCCTCCCCCTCATATTTCCTCCTCTTCCTCCCTCTCTTCTTCCCCCCTGGATATCTCAGATCTATGGTCAGTGGCTAAGGTTGATTTTAAATCAACCCTTAATACACAAAGCTTGTCTTTGCCTGACCTTTGTTCGGGTCCTCTATATACTGTCACATATAAGCGACAGTATCCGGCCTTACCTTTCTCTTTCTGGCTTAATTCACTTAGCACAGTCCCTTCCAGCTCCATCCATGCTGCCACACATGGCATGAGTTTGGAAATAAAAATGATTATAATAGCGTACTTAGCATGACCCACATATATGCACATGTGTTATATGTGTATACACATGTCCATGTGTACACAAGCATACTTATACGTATGTGTGTGTTCATGGCATGCACATTCACATGGATATGTACATGCATGCATGTGTATATGTGTTGCACACACAAATACATGTGCACACACACAAGCAAGGGTGCCAGGACTTGAATGACACACCCATTGCTAACTCTAATCATCTTGGAGTCATGGACTCACAGAAGATACCATTTCGTCTTTGCTTTGCTAGTACACAATTTCTAAAATTTCTACACGGTACACTTCTTACTTTAGTAATAGAAAGCATCCCAATAAAGATGTGATAGGTTAAGATCTATAATTTCATGGTCACTGCATTTTGACTTGTCATCTGAATGATTTGTTTGATTAGTAAAGTTAACACCCATATTTGCTAAGTGCATCAGGAACTCTCATGCACCCTGAGTTTTTGTTCTTTGATGCCTTCACCTGAGTTGGGTGAAATGGGCAGCTGTCTGAGGTTCTCGGGAGCTTTGACAGTGGCATCACTCACATTCTACTGTGTCCAGAGAGAGCCGACGCTTGCCGATGCTTAGAGTTGTTTCTGTGGTTTCTCCCTGTTCCCTGACGGTGTCGGTACTGTCGTCCTGGCCCCTAGGGTTCACCAAGGAAGCGGACACATTATAATTTTGGAAACTGCATATACGGTAACAGTGGCCACCACCAGACTGGCCGCCCAGAAGGTGCTGGGTCTGGGGGCATTTCTTAACCAACATCCGCTAGGCCCCAAGGAGGGAGAAGCTGCCTCCTGCTGCAGGTAGAACTGACTCAGGATCGGAGTCAGGCTGAATGATGGAGTGTCACCAGGGAACTTATTTAGGGGAGATAAGGGCAGAGGCAAATGAGCCCTAAAAGTCTGGAGAGGGAACCACCCACAAGGCACTGACTAGAGGGGTTTCTCTTTCCCAGGGGCCAGCCTCCCTATGCACAGGTTATCTGGGAGAGGAGCAAGCCCAAAGTGGGTGGTGAGGAACAGGTGCTGTTTGGCTCCCCGGTCTGCGGTTAACCTCGTCCCCGGCCTGCGTATAACCATGCTGGCTGTGTGACTTCCAGTCATCTGGCTAGCCTCTCTGTGCCTCAGTTTCCTCAGCTGTAAAGTGAGCACTGCAAAACAGCACTTACAGAGATAATGAGTGTCGAAGCCAATACAGTTTGTAAAGCTGAGGACTCTGTGACAACTGTCTTTCTGAGCTTTTCCACACAGATAGGTCGTTTGTTACCTAGCGTCCAGAATGAAGCCTCTCAAGAGACTGAAACTGGTAAAAAGGCAGAGAAAAAGGGAAGCTCATTGCCTCTGAGGCCTTTTTCTCAATGTGCCCAGGTTCCAGGAATTTTGAGAGTGGGGGGGTCAGTGTTATCTTTGCAGGGGGCCACATCAGAGGGGCTGTAGTTGGGGGGCTACATTGACAAAGCTGCCTTGGAACACCATGGAGGACACTGTCCCCCAGGGACGCAAGGTCATTGGCCAGACTCCCACATCCAGCCTGCCTCCTCCTTGCCCTTAGGGACTTGTCACAAAAGCACTGTAGAGGTGCACACATCGGGGAGCAGCTGTACCCCAAGATGACATTATGCTAATGACAGACAAATTAAAAAAAATAAAACCCAACTGTTTTGCTCCCAAAGCATTAAAAAAGCGCAGACAAGAGCAGGATGACAAGGCAGGTGGGGTGAGAACTCCTTGAAGCCAAGAGTTACGTGCGCTCAGCCGACCATAGGGGACACCCTGAGAAGTGAGGCCGCGGGGACTGATCGGGGTGAACACCTGAGGGTTCAGTTACACAAACCCAGCAGGTGAAGCCTCCTCCACACTTAAGCTTGACACGGGGACCACGGCGGCCTCTCGGGTCCATCCTTGCCAGATGTGTCCCAAAGCTTCCCATGGCCATGCAGGACGCCACACGCAGCCGGGGAGTCTCAGGCCGTGCAGAGGATCACCTCATGGGTGGCAGGAGAACGCTGCTAAGTGGAAATAATAAAGAGAAAATAAAACATTCCGAGATTTATTTTTAAAAGCTCTGCTAAAGGCTAAGCATGCACAGGGGAAGGTTTCTATTAAACAGTCTTTAACATGCATCGAGGTATTTACACATTTCACCCGCTGCCGGCCTAATGCATGCCAGACATGCCAGAATAAGACTTTTTTCCTTGTTTCTTCTCCCCCCCCCCCCCGGATTTTCTGCCACGATTCTAATGTTTTACAAAGGGACAGAGCACGTGGGGCTGAGAGTGGAGCAGCGGCCACTTGTCGCGGTGGGCGGGTCACTGCAGAGTGAACGCCTCACCTAGAAGGTGAGCGTGGCATCAGGGCCGAGGCACCAAGGCCATCAGGGCGAGGTTCTTCGGCTTTCTCGCCAAGATCAAACAGGGCTCAGTACCCCGACGAGCCTGGGAGACTTGCTGGACAGGTCTCAGTTCTGGGCATGGAAGGCCCTGGAGCCAGGGCCCTCTCTCCTGCCTGGGGTCTCGCACAGGAAGGTGTTTAGGCCACGGCTGATCTGGAGGAGCAGTGTCGTGGGGCTGACTTGCTCTCTCTGATTTACAGCGCGATGCCCTGTGAGAGCTCCAGAGAGGTCCTCCAACGCCCACATGGCCTCGTTTCAGAGGGGAGTTGAGAGCCACTGAATTTATGTCCTTGTTCGAGCCTCCACAACCAATTAGTGTCAGAGGCAGGCCTTGATCATGCAACTGCTAGCTCGTCCTCCGGGCTCCTTCCCCCAGGCCGGGTGTTTCTCCTGCAGAGACATCTGCTGCGAAGCATTCGTGCCTAAAGAGTGACATGACATTTTTCAGCAACTATTACATGCTCAAAACTGGAATCCGTTGTCATCCTTCACTTTGTACCAGCAAGTCTTCATTTCCTACTTTGCTTTAACTCAAACCTCGTGGGATCTTTGCAGACACCTGCCTCCACCCATGCTGACCTCCAGCACCGCGAAGCCCTCCTGGGACATCTCTTCTCGGTTTGCCCTGGGGAAAAGGACAACAGCAAACTCTCAGGCTCCTCTCTACCCCGCCCATGCTTCCCCTGCGGATGCAGGCAGAGCCATGCCCCTCACCTTATTTGTGACTGCCTTTCTAACCCCATCTTTGCTGTCAAAGTGTCCCTACAAGCTGCAAGAAACATGCATGTGGTTTTACAAGCCCTCAGAGTGTGAGGGATGAGTCAATTACTTCTACTTTTTGACATTCACCATGAGGATGAACATAACGTGAACTCTGCCTTTGATGAGCTAATAGATGATAGAGGTGAAAAAGTATTGGCACATCTGAGTGAGTGAAATGAGTTGTGCAGAAGTGGATGTATGTCTTTCCAGAAAGGTTGGTATTTGACATCAGGCGGTGTTAGTTCATGAAAATGTTGAATTTCAGGCCCAGAGGAAGAGCCCATTCATATTTTGATTGGCATTTGATTGAAATGGCCAACTGTTTCTTGAATATTCTCTGCCATCTGCTGTCTTCCCATAGGTCGTGTTGTCGTCCAGTGTGATGTGTCTTGGTAAGCAAGCCTCCACCAGTCGATTTGTTGAAAACCCTGCATTGGTTAGAAAAAACAAAACAAAACAAAAAATGGATAAATGCTTTGAGATTCCTACTTTGGAAAGATCCTGCTTCCACCCCATATCATCAACTTCTCTAGAACGACTCCTATGTGAGGTCTGTAGTTTGTCCATAAGATTGTTCCTTTATTTTTACTCTTTTTGAACATTCGTAACAACTTCCTTTTATTTGGCTATCCAGGAATCTTACAATCTTTATAATAAGAGGGAAAGAAGTTGTGGGAAAGGCTCCGTGTGTGTCTAGGATTCTGGTGACATCACAGAAACTGCATATGAGCAATGAGGTCATAATACTTCTTGCCCAGTTACTTTGGGCCTGTTTCCTTGACCTCGAGGTAGGCCTCATTATGACTAAAAGCTGCTGTTTGAACAAGATTCTGTGTTTCAGGCAGAAGGTTGAACTGACAAGAACGAAACCATGACTATATACAGAAAGAATTCAGTAAAATTAATTATTTTATCACAATCCCTTCCTAGGGGTATACCATTTAAATGGATGTGGCCACATTCCTCCTCAGCATCCTTATCATGGGTATTTTCTTTTCAAATTGCCTTTCTTAATGCTTATCTAAATCTTTACCATGAAGAAAGAAATGTGGGATCGTTACTTAATGCCACTTAATTGTGCACCTCAACATGACTAAAATGGTAAAGGCTATGTTAGGTGCATTTTAGCACAATAAAAAAGAAATGATTTCAGAAAGAAAAAAGAGGGAACGATGGTTTAAAACAGCAAATAGGATTTTAGCCACAACTAAGCAGGTGACATCCCAGAAACTGAACATGCGTTAACATAAGTTAAGCAAGAAACGTCAGATGAAGCAGCTGAGCGGCAACTGTGGTGGAGCAGAGTTTCTAAGCCCCGAGAGGTGTTTTACCTTTTAAGCCAACTCTAGGCAGCCTTGCAGTTCTCTCTCTCTGCCCCTGCATCATCCACAGCAACTTTACTGATGTAGCTCATAAAGCTGAGAAGATAGCCAGCTGCAGAGTCAGGCTGGGTGCCAAGGAATTCAATTGCTTCATTGACACTTGTTGCTATTTATGTGTGAAAACGACATAAATGTATCCTGCCATCCAGAATTTTAAACAAAAACAAATAACTTTCATGAAAAAGCCTCCTTTTCTGCCTGGGTTTCCCTTGGGAGCAAAGTGTTGCTTTTCTTAAGTGGGATGAATTTTGCACTTCATTAAATGCCTTGATCTTTTCATCACGTTAGCCTTTAATGCAATAACATAATCTTAGATCATCTAGATTAATGATTACAATAAAACTGTGGGTATAAATCTTAAGAAGGCTGTGAAAATGAACAGCTGCAGATGCTGAAGTCTGATTTCTAAAATTTCAGAAAGATTTATCTCTATTGATGGTTATCCTTTTTTCTATTTTTTTTTTTTGGTCTAATTAAACCAAACTTAATCTTTTGATATGGTTTTTCTCCTAGAGATTTATCAATCTTCCAGTCAGGAACCGAGCTGGTCTTTGGGGGGTAATTTGCTTGGTAACCTGAGGTTCTACCCGAATCCTTCGTGTGTGACTTAAGTTCAATCTTGACATTTTCATGGGAATCCTGACAGTGCAAGTCAGGAACACTGTTTACACACCATGGAACATTCTGCTAGATTCCCGAAGCACAGGACTGGCTTCCTAAGTTCTGCACAGAATGCCTCAAAACTATGTCAACTGCTAGATGTCACTTCGTTCACCTTCCTGACACTTTTGATCCAGGGAGAAAACTGTCTCCTTGGCCTCCACGCACCAGCAGGAGTGAAGGACCAGCCCTTGGAGCCAGGGCCTCTGTGTGTGTGCTGGCCAAGGATTTCTATCCAGGCTCTTCTTGGGCCTTGGGTCTTTAGCTCAAGATACCAGTTATGGTTCCTTAAGGAGAGAGAGAGAGAGAGAGCTGGGAATAAGAGGCAGATTTTGTTTTTTCTTTCTGGAGTAAAAAAATAAAAATCTAGTTTTAACCAGATTATTCTGGATCATTCTGTGGTCCCACAGGTCCAAGACTCAAAATGTACTAGTTCTACCCTCTTCTTTAAGGTAAGGTTTTGCAATGCTCGTGTGAAAGAGCCCAGAAATAGCTTAAGTTCTATAGACACCAGCGTCTTCGTCCTCATGACATCAAACACCTCCAGGTTCATATGATCTGGTCCAAATGATTGTGTGCCTTTTTTTTTTTTTTTCATTTTTCATCATCCCTTTGGAACCTCAGCCTGACACCAGTGATTATGATGGGGGAGCTGGTTGGGAAGGAGGTGAGGGGTGGGCCCTGCAAACCAACAACACACAGAGTCTTATTTCTGGCAGGAGAACTTGCCTGGCGCACTGTCCAGTTACTCCCACTCAAGAGAAGGCAGGATGCTGGAGGCCCTGTCAGGGCCCGGGGATGAGAGCCTTCCTCCCTGTGGGAGCCAGACACCTGCCGTGGAGGGCAGTCTTCACAGGTCCTTCTCCAAAAGTGGTGGCTCAAGTCAAATTGCCAAACACCTGTTCTAGAAGAAAGTCATATCCAGAGATCTGTTATTCAGAACCTGGACCACATAAAAGGAAATAAGACATTCCTTGATTCCCAGAAAAATCAAACAGAGTCACCATCTAGACTCCAAGGAGATGCTCCTTTTGGGGAGATTTGGCTCCTACAATGTGGCTCCCCCAGTTTGGGGGTTGGCGGTGGGAATGATCACCTCTGCCCCATCTATGGTGACCCAAGAGGTTGCCAGTACTTATTAAATATTTTGAAATATCTGAGATAAGTTTGCAGTATTGGAATGGCTTGACTAGGTGGTGTGAGACAAGATAAGGAAAGTGAACAGAGAACATGATAAATGAAGCGTGAGCGACAAGATGGGGCATGCTGCGGGCACAGGACCCACAACCCCCCAGATTGCCTGGCACTTTCCCACCTGGTTCCTGGTCCACCCAATATGTCTTTACATGACAGCACGGGGTGGGAAGCAGAGATTCCCCCCATAGGGGTAGCTGAGAAATCCATGTGGAGAATGGAAGATGGCACCTCTTCCACCTGTGCGGAAGCTCCCTCTGTCTGCTTCCTTGTCATTTCCCAGGGAGAGAAGTCAGAAAGTGCCCTTCTGCCTCCGGGAAAGCTCTGTCTGCCACCCACAGGGATGCCGGCTTATCTTTGCGAGCATCAAGGAGAAAATTATAATTCTATACAACAACCCCCAAACCCATGTGAGCAAAATATGCCAGATAGATAAGACTAATCATTTACTTAGCTTCAAAGAGAAAGGTGGATATTCTCTTTTCTTTCCATAATCTTAAAACTTTCCCCTAATAGCTACTATTTTACCTTCTGCAACTCTTATCATCTGTTAGGCGTTCCACTGTGCTATTTAGAAAGCGGAGTTTGGGGAGCCTTCCCCGGTGCTGGTGGGCCACAGTGAGACGTGAGAACAGTAAAGAGGAGAGACTGTGGAGCTGAGGCCTTTCCTCTCTTCCTGATGGTGCTCCCTTGACCAACTTCCTGGTTTGCCCCAAGCTGATGGGTGTGCTAGGGCAGGGGAGCTGGAGATAGAAGTACAAGAGAAGTGTACTCCTCACACATACACAGCACCCCCACCTCCCACAAATTCCCTTCGCATCCTATGTCCCTCTGCCTGTAGGACACACAGAAACCATCTTCAGCTTTTTGAGTTCTCACTCTCTCTTCTTATTGCTGTTTTAACCTTGTATTTGCTTATTCTGCATCATCATTTTTTTTTTTTAAGATTTATTTATTTATGCTACAAGAACTGGGTACAGGCCAGAGGTGTGGGGGGTGAGATGATTCAGCAGAAAGAGAGTGGGGAACAGAACAGGCAGACTGATTGAAATACACTGCTGAGGGGAGCAGCAGGTAAGTCAAGAGAGGTCTGCTGTGCCATGTGGGTTGCTCCCTTACTGGCCAGGGATCGAACTAGTGCTGCAGAGGCTGCGAATTGCTTCATAGTGCAGTCCTTAACCCCTTGCACCACCAGGGAGGCCCCATCATCATTTCTTGACAAATGTTTTAAGCTGCACAAGAATGTGTAAGCTCTCTGTGGTCAGAGGTCAGCCCATTCCCTGCCAGGACCTTGGGGTACTCCTCCCACCCCCAACTTCCACACATATAACAAGAGGCTGTTCCCATTATGAGGACCAGAAGGAAAGGACATCTCTGGTGAAGTCTCATCAAAAGGCAGAAAGGGGGGATTGCACCCCATAGAACCACAGAAGGAAAGACCATGGGATCCTCCCAGAAACGGGACACCCTCCCACATCACCCACTGGGGGGGCTCCTGTTATTTCCCAGATTTGCTCTTTGCGCTTATGAAGGGCCCAGACCTTTTCTAAGTCAAGATTTGGCTTTTTCTGACTGTCCTCAACAGCGTCCCACAGCGACACAGAAGCCCAGAAGTGTGTCTGTGTGCGCAAGGGGATGGAGCTTCCAAAATGACTGAGGGCAAGAATCTATGCACACCTTTGCCCTCATCATCATCAGATGAGTATCATAAACAATATGTGCTTGATGGAGACTAACTGTTTCGAACTATTTCTCTGTCAGGTGTATGGGAGGCTCTGAGAAAGACTCAGTTGTGAACCAAATGCATTTTATGGTTCCCAGCCTGTAAGGGCATCCCAGCTCATCACTCCTCAACACCCCCACCACCCCCATGAGGGTGCAGTGTCCACTAGGCATAGAAAAGGGGCACAAGTCCGTTGGGAATGGAGGTGCACGCTCCTAAAAGGAAATGGGGTGCTCGGGCGGGGCACGCAGCTATGAGCCCGCGAGTCCTGAGCGGGCGCCCAGGGCCCAGTCATGTGGGGCAAGATGGCGGCCGCGCGTCGTGTGGCGTCACTGCTGCGCCGGAATGGCCGTCCTGGGCAAGTTGTTTAACACATCTTGGCGTTCGAGTTTTCTCATCTGTCCTTCATAGAGTTGCTGGGGGGACTAAAAATCCCAGCACACATGAAACACTTAGTCTGGGTATAGTAAACACTCAATAAACATCAGCTACTACCATCGTTAGTGCTGACCCCACTGCAGAGAGGCCTCCCCGGCCTCAATAAATACTCACAAGAGGGGGACGCAGGGGCCCGAGGGTGCGCTGGCTTGAGTTTCTGCAACTGTCTCCATATATTTGATATTTATACAGGGATCCAATGGACTGAGCTCCCCTGATTAAAAAAAAAAAAAAAAAAAAGAGGGAGAGAGAAAAAAGTGGAAGCATATGGTGGTCTGAGTCTTGAAGAAGAATGACTTTGATTATAGAAACAGGCTGTTGGAGAAATATGCCTTTTCAGCCCTGTCAGTCACAAACCTTTTCCAAATGTTGACATTACGCCTGATATTAATCTACTCGAAAGAAGCTGCATAAACTGGAAAAGTACAACCACAGCACGTAGCCCCCACGTCACGCCAGCACCCCGATGGGTGAGATGTGGAGACTCGCAGCTCCAAGATGAGGCTTTGCAGGGGTGTTACCGTCTCCCCTCATGCTCTAAACACGTGGGCACGGCTGAGCTTTTCTACGGATCACTTAGGGGAGCGCTTTGAGCCCTGGGCCTTGTTGAAGATTTGTATTATTTCACTCCGCTATCCAGGATATGTTGCCTCTAGGTTCGCTGGTAGATTTGGGGGGGGGGGGGATTTTGTCTACTTTTCCATTTAGAATAAAGACCAGGTTTTTTTTTTTTGCCCCCTCCCATGCTTGGAGAAGTTCTTCAGTCAGAGAACAACCTTTGAAGTGAAGAGGAATTGCACTATCAAGCCAGACTACCAAGCAAAACCGGAGAAGCGCCCCTAATGCATTATGGACACGATGCAGATTCTGGCCGAAGGTGATGCTAATTTTTGCTCTTGACGATGAGAAACAGATGTTGGGAAGACTTCAGATGCCTCTGGATCCCACTCGGAGTGGCCACATGGCGATCTGGGAAGGGAGTGGGCTGGTGGGCGTGGGGGAGCCTACACGGGGCAGTGGCCGGCTCCTTTGTTTTCTTTGGCATGGCTTATGGAAAAGTCAGAGAAAATGAATTTCAAATGATGGGTCAAAACTCAAGATTCGAAACACATTTCTTCCATCCTGTAGGTCTTCTGATTCCATGGAAACAATTTCGATAACTTTAGCTCCCTTTCTGGTGGCAGGTATGAGGTTCAGAGCCCGCCACCCCTCCCCCCAAAATAAAATGTTCATTTCACTCATTTGCTACGCCATGCATCCTTCCAAATCCTGTAAAGTTGTGGAAAAAAGTTCAAATTGACTGTAAATGATTACACTAATTTCCTGTATTTTTTCCCTGTCTTTTCTCTTTTGCCTTTTAAAATTGCCCTTTTCGCCTGCAGCATATTTTGCATCAAACATTAAGGCAGCAGCTGTGGTAGGGGTATGGCTCAGGCAACTTTTCCCCTTGGTCTGTAATTTTTGTCTGCATTGTGAAGATATTTCAAATGCTCACACATGTTCGCATGCTAAAGAAAACGTGGAATTAGCCTATACTGTTTGGTAGCAAAATTCAAGAAATTAGACAGATGCCTGAATGCCCTTGCGAAGGCAGCTGCTTTCCAAGGCATGCAGGGAGCAGGCTGGTGGCAGAGCCAGAAGGAAGAATGTCACTGTCACCGAGGGGGCAGAGCCAGCCACTCCTCTTGGTAAAGTGGGTAACGAAGGGCAGCTTCGGAGGTGGGAGAGCCACAGGCTCTGTATGTGGGCATGACAGCAACATCATACGGAATAAAGACTCCCCTGGCCCAGTTTGAGCCATGGGAGGACCCTGCCCTCAGGGAATCTGGGCACAGGCACAGGGATAGCTGCAGGGAACTGCAGGCGCTGGTTTTGAT
This sequence comes from Talpa europaea, assembly GCF_964194135.1. Lineage (NCBI taxonomy): Eukaryota > Metazoa > Chordata > Mammalia > Eulipotyphla > Talpidae > Talpa > Talpa europaea. Next base: position 141,600,477 of record NC_140070.1, read on the forward strand.
CTTGGGGAAGTGGGGAGGGGGCAGTCCCTGCTGCCCCAGGGCTCACCCTTCTGAGACTCCCTCCCCACTGTCTCATGTCCCATCCTGGTTGACCAGGCCTGCCTGCCTGCCTGCCTGCCTGCCTACCTGCCTGCCTTCATTTTTTTTGTGGCATTTTGAAAGGACAGGCTTATTAGGAAAAAGAAAGAGACATCTGCATAGACAGGGGTGGACAGTCTTGGGCCAAGAACGGCTGCCAGGCCTTCCTTACTCCTCATCTCGCTCCTGACTCAAGCAAGCCCTGTGACCACAACAGAGAGGGCGCAGAAGCACCCCCAGCACGGAAGACCCCCCACCATGAGAAGACTCCAAACAGGTTCCCTCCAAAGACAGGAGCGGGCAGGAGATAAGGGCCACCCGTCCCCGCTCCCTGCCAGCCCAAGGGTGGCTTGGAGGGAAGTTTCCTCCCAGAGTTGGGGTGGCAGAGATGTCTCCCCAGGGGAAGGGTAGCTGGAAAGTGGAGGTCTGTGTTTAATCCAGGGGGTGCTAAGTAATTTAAACTTGCCCCGAGAGGTCTGCCTTCACCCTTGGCTGCTGGGAGGTAATTGCCAAACCCCTGGAATGTCAAGCCTGCTAGGAGTGCCTGTGTTTGCCCCGGGGCCTTAGACCAGCCAGATAATAATAGTGTGATTTAGGGAGGAGACTTTGAGCCACACCAACCTGCTTTAGGGTGGAGGCTGTGGGTCCCAGGGTAGCTGCTTCAGCCTCTGAGGGGCTAGAAACAAGAGTTCAGTTTTCAGTCCAGGGTGTGGATGAGACCCCAAGGCTGGGATGATCTTCCTGCTGGAAGTGCTCATGTTGTCACACATCCTTGCAGGCATAATAGCACTGTCCCACCCCACCGGGGGAAATACAATCAGTGGCTCTGAGTCCCGTTCCCTCCTGGACTATCACATCCTCCTCTTCCCTCAGCTGCTTTTAAGCTGTGTCCTTCTCCCTTAATAAACTGTAACTGTGAGTACAAAAATGTGGGGTGAGTTCTGTGTATCTTCCCAGTGAATGACTAGAACTGAGGGTGTTTTCAGCACCCCTGTGCCTGGAATTGGTGTCAGAAGCGAACGGGTTCTTGCAGACGCTGATCCTGTATGTTGCAAGTGGGGTCTCACCTGGAGTCTTTTTCCTGAAACGAGGTGTGACTCGCGACATGAGGGAGTCCTCTAGGAATGACATGGTGGCCTTGCCGCCCCTGCTTCTCCCACTTTTAACAGACCACTCTGTTATTCTCGCCTCTCAACCACACAACACCCATTTTCACTTCAATGGCTCCTCTACAAACTAGCAATGTCTTCTTTTTAAAACAAGTTTTTAAAAGATTCTTTTTAAAAAAGTTTTTAAAACATTCTTATTAAAACTTACATACCCAACCCAGATAAAAGGAAACTCTAGTTTTTGAAGGACTTGAAAACCTCTATTTCCTCCCTACAAATTTCCTTGATGCAGTGCAGATTTTCTGGGAACCGTGAGAGTAAAGGCGGTAACACTCACTAGACTCAGTAAACCTTGGTTCCCATCCGTGTTAGTTTGCTGCGGTTGCCTTAGCAAAGTACCATAAACTGGGTGGCTTAAGATAACAGAAACTCATTGTCTCAAAGTTCTTGAGGCCAGAAGTTGAAAACCCAAGTGTCAGTTGGGCTATGATTTCTTTGAAATCTTGCCTTTCCCTGGCTTCTGGTGGTTCACGGGCAATCTCGGGCGTTCCTTGGCTTGTAACTGCATCACCCAATCCTCCATCTTCACATGGTGTCACCCCGTGTGTCTTTCTCTTCACAGGGTGTTCTTTTAATTGAGGACACCAGTCCTCTCGGATGAGGGGCCATGCTACCCCTGTAGGACTCCACCTTAGCTCATTACATCTGCAGCAACCCTATCTCTGCACAAGGCCACATCCTGAGGTCCTGGGAGCTGAGACATGGAACTATCTATTGTAAGGGCACTCATTTTAAACCATAACATCACCAATTTCTCCTTTCTGAAGGATGATGCTAGGTAGGTGAGCTCCTAAGCCTCAACCTCTTCATCTGTGAAATGGGCAGAATTGTCCCATTTTCTTCCAGTCTGGAAAGAGATGGGAAGGGATCATGGATGGATGGATGAATGGATGGATGTCCACAGATCCATGTTGGACATTGGACACAGAGCAGAAGAATGACAGCTCCTTGTCTTTGTGAGGAACGGTTCCAAGTAGGATATTTTCTAAGGCATTTACACTCATTAAAATCTGAGCTCTGCCGTAGCGCTTCCTCACCTGTGCGTTCTCGTCCTGCTGCCACCAGGTGCTAGGGGAGCCAGGAGGAGCACAAACCAAGGACGCATTGTTTTCCCAGGAATGCTCATTCATCAGCTCCCTCGGAACAGCCAGCACGCCCAGACAGTCTTTGCTATACCTTGCCTTTCTCTGTGTCTTGACTTTGGGCTGATCTGAGAGCCTTTTGTTCAAGCTCATAATTATTCAGTGACTCAGTAGCCCACAAGCTTTTCCCGCGGAGCCAGACAAGACCAGCAAGCTCGGAGGGCCACCTGTTCCAAGTCATTTCCTGTGTAGGCGGCAACTTCACAGGGCTCAACTCTGAGTTACGGTAAAAATGGCTTCAACCCCTGGCGCTCGGAATTGTTGAAACGAGATGGGATCTTGCTTGATTATGTTCTGGCCAAACACATTTCATTATGGTTCTTTGCATATATATTAAAAACCCTCCACCCCCCCTTAAGAAACAAATGTTCTCAAGGGGCAGACAGCACGCCCTCATGAGGTGATGTTGCTGTCACAGAGAAACACACGGGTGTTGCACCCGGCCCATCAGCGTCCCCAGCATAGGAGGCAAGCGCAATAATTAAGGAGGTGAATTTGCTCCCATAGAAGCAACTCATGGGGGGTTGAGAATATTCATAGGTTTTAAGCCCTGCATTACTCCAAATTGGAGTTTTGCTAACAGTCTAAATGAATCAAATACTCTGTTCACACTACACTTAAATTGGCCAATGCAGTGGAAAGAAAAATCAGCCCAGTTATTTATGTCGTGGAGACAGAATGCAGCAAGCCACCGTGGGCATTTTCACTCTGAGTTTAACCGCCGCATTTTTCCATGAAATAACTACTCATTTTTACCTGCCTTGCCCCTCTTCACCTATCTTTTTTATCTTGTGATAGATCATTAAGTTCTTGGGTCATGATTAAACTTTTCAGGAATTTCTTCACAATTGTAAAATGCAGGGCATGTTCTCACTTTGGGAAACTTTAAAATACAGATATAGATGAAGAAAAGAAAAATTAGCCACAGGTCCACAACCCAGAACAGATGACTCTGAACTTGACATAACCAATTCTAATTGCTGAACATTTGGATGGTTTTAATATGTATTTAATCTAAATAATTCACATTATATTATATATATTATTATACTTGATAGCAATACTACGATAATGTCATGCTGCAGGATTACTTTTAACACTGACATATATTTTTTAAATGTTATTTAGTAATGCTTAATCATTTTTCAAACTTTCATTGCTTTGTCCTTCAGTAAAGAAGGCAGTTTTAGCTAGAAATGCAAATGCATTAATCATAAAAATAAAGTCATAACAGACTACATCACCATAGGGTTCAGAACAAGCTGTAGAGTAGAGATTTCTGCCCCAACCACAACTGTTCAAGCTTTGAAAATAAAACAAACCATTCTTAACACTATGTCAACTGATCTCATTAAACCCACTCTTACATTTTCCCCAGAAATTGACCCCCAAGAGTAGCAAGGTTGAGGGAACTGTGTCTAGCTGTGCACTTAGGTGGATTTATTATGTAGAAGGTCAGCCTGCAAGTCCAAGTCTCCTACATAACTTTTTCTAAGTGTTTATATCCCAATTGTTGCTTATACTGAAAACTTACATTTTGTTTTTCTGAAGTTCAAAGTTACCTTGAGGGCCTGTATTCTATTTGGAAACCCTATAGGGGCAACTGGTGGTTTCCAACCAGCATCTGTGTCATGTGAACTGTTAAATATTTTGACCATCACTCCCTGCAAGCCCTAAACCACTTCGTATTTCTAGAAGCCTGCTCCTGTATGAGCAAGAGAGACAATCTAGAAAGGAAAAGACATGTTCAAGTGGCAGGAAGATGGTGTGCCTTTGCAGAGAGAACAGAGATTAGAAACCTGATGATTAAACTAAAGTATTAACTGTGTGACCTTGTGCTAGTTACTTAACTTCTCTGAGCCTTGATTTACTGATCATCAAAGTGGGGCTAATAATGTGTTCACGGATGATGAATAAAGCAATGCATATTTTCTCACAGCAGACTCTCCACCAAAAGAAGACAGGCTGTCTTATCTACATTTATCATTTAGTCAGAGCTACTAAAAATGCTGACGGCTTCAGCTCCCAGCACTTAACTCCATCCACCCCCACCTCCCATGCGCCCAGGGGCTGGAGTATCAAAGCTGGCACCACACACACACGTTTTGTGTATTGGAGGGTGGTAATGAGCGCAGGAAAACATGAAATTCCCTGGGGAAAGGTGCGGATCTCAAGGGCAAACTAGCCCTTTTGTGTTAGAGAAACCCTGTTGGGTTCCTGCAGCCGTTAGCCTTGCATTTTGAGGGGGATCATTCAGAAGCCCAAGTATTCACTTACTCAAAGAAAACCGGGGAAGCACAGGTCTAAGTTCTGCGGATCCTGTCCCCACAGGCTGCTGGTCTAGTGGGGTAGACAGCCATTGAGCACGGGCCCTCTCAGATCAGCGCTCAGTGCAAATTGTGAGACTGTTATAAGAGCCAAGTCCAGGTGGTTGAGAGTATAGCAGGGAAGCAGCAGAGCAGCGCCTTGTCCTCTGCACCTTCTCTCACCTCTTTTCCTCCTCCCAACCAGGCATGGGCACCGTTGATGCAACGCAGAGGAAAATGATTGGGTAAAGGGTATGAGAATATAAAAAGCGGGATAAAGGGGGTACTTCCTTTTTACTGTTGTTTCTGCATGTTTATATAAAATGGCCCTTTCAACATTGACAGAGCTTTAAAGTATAATATAAAAAATAGCACTTTGTATTTATTACAGTGCCTTTCATCTTAGTCTCCCTTGTAAGCCCCGCAGACATTACCTCACCCGGGTCAGAACACTCCTCAAAGGGAGGGGGAGAGGTCTTGCTCCCATTGCAGAGATGGAGAGACTGAGGCCTGGAGAGGTGATAATGGTGTTGGATTAGGGGTCAGGCTGCCCAAGTCTTGTCTCTGGTTTTGCTGCTTGAGAGCTGTGTGACTATGCATGACAGCCTTCAGTTCTTTTGGGGTTGACGTGGTTGACCCCAAATGTTCTGTGCAGTTTTAATAATATATGATAATGTCAGGGGGGCTGGGCAAGTGTCAGAGGACTAGTCCTGAGGATGTATTTCAAGTCTGCACCACTAAAATCACCTTCATGTTGACATTACTGCAAAAAGAATGCCCATAAAGAATCTGGGTACTGACTGGTAGAGGTAGAGATGGCTCAGCATGTCCCAAAATGCCTACAAATGATCACTGTTGAAACACTTGCTAATGACCTGGATTCACAGGACCCAGCCTAGGCTTGTTTGCCATTTTCAAAGTCCAGGCCAGAGGTCTGGTGAACAATTAGAGAAATCCTCACGTAAATTTGGAGAAACAGCAGCCACTCATCAATGGTCTCAAGCTTGGCTGCCCACTGGAATCCCCAGGGGACTTAGAAAAAGGGGGGTGCCCAGGGCCCACTCTAGCCATTTTTATTTTAATTGTTTGCAGCCTGTCCTGGGTGTCCAGAGATCAAATATCTCCTCAGGGGATGACAATGGGCAGCCAAGGTTGAAAATCTCAGCTCTCCAGCATTCTCTGTCCTGGTGCAGGCAATATGTGTGGGCTCGACAATGCCAGTGTCAGAGAAGTAAATGCTGCATCCCAAGTGACAGGCGGTGATGGGGGGCTGGACCGGGTCTTCCAGCTCTGCCTCACACTCCGTCCCCTGTATTATGTTGGTGCCCATAACACTAGATTTGGGTCAAGCAAGAATTTTCTTGTAAATATGGTGGAACAAGACTTCAATTATATTAGCTCAAGAGGAAAATGGCATTTAAAATTTAAAATTTGGGGAGTAAGTACAATATTTGGCTATTTTCAATTCAAAATTTTCTCTGTGGCTTGGATCATCACCAATGCCAACATGAAGGTAGAGAAAAGACAAACAAGAACATGGAAAAATGATAAAGGAGTGTATGAAGAATTTTTAGAAATGAAAAGATCATTTATCAATAAAAAGATAAATACTCCAGTAAAAAAGGGTCACGACTTAGGAATATGACATTGACACACACAAAAATTCACATACCTGATGGAAACATAAAGGTGTGTTTGACTTCCTTCATAAAATCTGCAAATTAAAATATTATTGAATGGGTGATCTCCCACATGAAATTATGAATGATTGGATTTTTGATAACATCCATTCTTGGGGAGGAGGTGGCCACTGATGAGAAGGCTAATTGGTATGTTCTTTCGGCAGGACATCCAGCAATATATTCTAAAAGTCTTAAGTTTTGTGTATGCTCTTGACTTTAAACATATTGTTCTAAGTAAAAGGTATGTGGAAAGATATTTTTGCAACCTGGGATTGTTTGCCAGATCAAACATTTAGAAATAATCCACACACCCATCAACAGAGCATTAGTGAAACCAAGTTTGTTAGATCCATGCAATAGAGTGAGGTACAACTACAAAACATTGTATTACAGGATCGCATGTGTTGACATAGAAATACGTTCCATATTTATAGAGTTCATATTTGCAAAGTTGCTAAACCCTGTATCACAAGTGCTCATTGTTTACACAGATGAGTAAGTCTGCATGCATTGACAACGAGGTTTGCAGATCAGTCTTGGTTTTGCCAAAGGTTAATAACTGTCCTGATTTTTTCATGGACGGAGGGTTTTCCCAGGATACAAGACTTTCCATTTTAAACCTGGGCCAGCCGTGAGCCAACTGGGATGACTGATCACCTGTTGTAGGTGCTAACTAGCTGTGTGACTTTGAACATGTTTTTTTCATCATTTCGGTACATATTCCTTTTTTGGCATTGCTATGACTCAAAATTTGTACTTCCTTTTATATTAACAATGTTTCTGTTTGAATGATGAGATTATAGGAATTTTCAGATATGATCCATATTTCTTTAGAGTACATAGCCATAATTTTCATAAAATAAATGGTGAAGACATTTCTTTTAAAAATAACCCCATGGGTCAATTGGGTTCTACTTTCAGAACCAAGGCAATGGCAGATGATTGTAAAGAAGTGTTTCCATAATATATCAACCACAGAAATTTTCTATAGATCATGAACTGAAACCTACAGAGGGAACCATGGACAATTTCTCCCCCTACAAACACAGCATCTTAGATCAGAAATTGTAAACAAAGACACAAAAATGCACTCCTTGTTTATGGAAAGAGCAACAATCCCAAGTAAGGATGCAGTGCGCTTTATTTTTTTTTTTTTAAGATTTATTTATTTATTTATACAAGCATTGGGTACAGTCAGAAGTGTGGGAGGGTGAGAGAATTCACCAGAGCCAGAGCGAGGAGCAGAGCAGGCAGACTGACGAAATACACTGCTGAGGGGAGCAGCGGGTGGCAGGAGAGGTCTGTGCGCCATGTGGAACCCTCGCCCAGAGGTCGGGGATAGAACCGATGCTGCAGAGGCTGGGGGCAGCCTCTCAGCCCAGCGTTCAACCGCTGCACCACCGGGGAGGCCCTGCAGTGCACTTTAGATTTGAATCTAGAATGATTTATTTTGTGCCCCAAATATGGGGAGATCTTTTATGAACAATTTTCAAAGTAAATATATCTTATTTGAAAAGGCTCACCTTGAAAGTTTCAATATTGATCATTTTCACTTTGCTTTGATAAGACTCAAATAGTGAGTCTCGTGTGATGGAATTAAAACAGTTTACCAAGTCTTCTTGACAAATCAAGAAGTCAGGCTAGATTTGAGTCAAGCCAAAATGTGCTTGGTTTGGTTAGAGATGGGTGAGATGTAGCCCCAAGTCCTGTTCTTGATCCATGGCCTAGAAGGTGGATAGAAGGAAATGATATGTTTCTTAGAAACATCAGATTGTAATTTTGGCATTCATGAAATGGAAGCCTAATTCTGGTGCCTTCAATTCATTGAATGTTCTGACTTCCCCTAGAGTAAGTATCCCTGCCAATTCCTCACCTGTCCTGCAGCAGCTGCAGAAGTTGGAGAAGCCTAAAAAATATATAAAAAGAGAAACCTCAAGGCTGTGTCCTACAAAGACCTAGCCACCCTCCTCTCAGCAGCATCCCAGGCTGTGTCTCTAAGCCGATCGCCTGGACACTACATACTTGTTAAAAATTCCCCAACTGTTTCAATTTCCTTCCAAAGTTCTTATTCTCTGTGCTCTGTTCTCCAGTTCAGGAAAAAGCAATGATAGTGCCAAAATCACTGGCCGATCCACCTTGAAACTCTTTACTTCCTTCTGTGTCTGGAAATTACACCTGGATTCCAAAACATCCTTCATTGCTTTTGACGCGGGAATTCTGATGAGCATCCATGGCTTGATTCCCAGACAAGGATTCCTAACAGCATCCACCAGAATACGTCTTTGCAGTTTTATAAATCATTTTGCAGGAAGGATGATAAATTTAATACTATCTAACAGTGTATTTCTCCTTCTCTAACTGTAGTTCTCCAAATTTATATTCAATAAGAAAAAGAGGTTTGCAAAATTTCCCTCTATGTATTTATAATCTCTTCCTTGTTGGCAGGCTGCCCAGGGGAGGCAAAATCAGATCCCAGTCTGGGCTGCAGGAAATGCGACTATCCTTGGCTAATGTGCGGCTCTGAACTCTTCCTGTCTGAAACGCACTTTTCACCCAGAAAGATGAAAACACAAATTGCATTTCCCAATATGGACAATTAAATGCATGGGATGTGTCATCTCTGGGTGCTCTGGAAAAGTGCACACTAATCCAAATGTCAGCTTCTTAAACATTGCTATGGAATTGCAACCATTTGGGAATAGACTAATGAGTAGCATGCTCGTGTACGTATTGAAAGCTTTGAACTGATTTTATTGTTTTACCCACTTAATTTGTTAAAATATAGCTATGTGTCATGATTACAAAAATGAACCCACCCTCCAGTCCCTTCCCAATCCATTCTCTTAACTATCAAAATCGACTGAACTCTGACTGCAGTCATGGTCTTAAGTCTGCCACTAACAATGGATTTCGGGACCACTTTTGTAACAACTTATGTGTTTTTGAGTGATTTGGCTTCCTTCTTTTGTTTCTCTTGTTATTCTTTTCTCATCTTTCTTCTTTCCCTTCTCTTGTAGACAACTGTGTGAGTCTGCTTAGGCAGCCATAACAACACATCACACATTGTGCAGCCTGAATGACAGAAGAGTGTGTCCCATGGTTTGGAGGCTGAGAGCTGAAGATAGAGCAGGCAACCAGTTTGGTTCTTGGTGAATTCTTGCTTCCTGACTTGCATATGGTTGCTTTCTCACTATTTCTTTGAGTGGGCCAGAGAGCTCTGTGGTGTCTGTTTTCATAAGGACACTAATCCTGTTGGGTTTGGGCGGACCCACGCTTATGACCTCACTTAACCTTGTTTACCTCCTGTCCCAAATTACCAGTTACATGGGGGTTAAGTCTCCAACATATGATTTTCGGGGACAAGGGGAAATAAAAAAACAAGGTGGGAATTCTGTGGGGACTATAACCAAGATGAAAATGCACACATTGTGCAAAAATGAAGCATGATGTAAAAAATATATAAAATAAAAAAATAAAAATAAATGTATAGCAACAACTGATTAAGTGAAATTGTCTGTTTGCTTTGGGATGTACCTTTTTGGATAGAAAAGTTCATGCACAGCTGCATGTAGCAATTGTAAAGCCTTGCTGATGTGAAAAGCCACCACAAAATTGGTAAAGACTCCCTTTTCAGCTATATCATTTTCTGGTTCTGTGACCATGAGTATATATGTGGTATAATTTTTGTAATCTGTTCCCTTTTGTAAACAATAATTATATTTACCTCAAATAATTGTTAACAAGTGTATCTGGGAATTGCACATAAATGCTTGGGGGTGGGGACCTGGCACAGAGTAAGTGCTCACTTTTAGGCACATCATCATCATCATCATCATCACCATCATCATCACCATCATCATCATCTCCACATTAGTTAACTGAAGAGTAAAAGCATCACATGTAATGAATTAATTGAGAAGCACAATTTTCAACACTTTTTTGCTGAAAGAAAATCTTGAAGAATCCTACTGATTAGGTGCCACACATTTTTCACAATCCAGAGGAAAGCTGTCTAGACTCCCAACCATCAGCTCCCACCTCCATGAAGACCTGTGTCCACTGAGCAAGAAGGGCCTCTCAAAGCTGCTTCCATCACCATGGACTGCAGTCATCTGCAGGAAGCTCAACAAAAGACCAGTCCCAGAAGTGAATCTAAGACAGACCAAGCCCACGTAGAGCTATAGGAGGAAAAAATGCCACTAACATTTGGTTCCTTACAGTAAGTTTTTCTCAAAACATTGGACATTTGTAATGCCCACAAATGCTTTTGCCAAAGCTACTTCCAGCATACACTCATAATATAATCTTTGAGAGAGAAAGAAAATACAACTGTAACTCCCTCACACTCCCTCAACCAAATCTGTGGCCTTTTTTTTGGTTAGGGAGGGGTGGACCAAGGGGAGAGTTGGGTGGGATGGAGAGAGAAGGTTCTTTGTCTGGACTTTGTAATTGCTCAGGGGTTTTGCCAAAGAAGCAATTCCTTTCATTCATCCACTGTGTATCACCTTGAGCTCTTATCCACTAGAGACATAGTAGATCAATGATGTAATTCTACAGTTATTTAAGGATAGTGATTCTTTTATTCTCACAATGGGTTTGCTGAAAATTAAAAGAAGCCTGCAGTCATTTATTTTAATCTCTCAAGATTGTTTATTGTTCCTACAAGTCAGGACGGCCCCATCTTTGGAAGGCATATTCCAAGGGAAAAGTTGATAAAATGATCGCATTGTTAGATGGGCGGGGTTTTTACAAAATAGACTCATTGTTAATGGTCTTTTAAGGTAACACTTTATATTTTTACCTTGTGGTCTTTCTGAAATTTATGGATGGTCATTTGCTGTAAATAATAACAATATTAACTTTAACAACTTTGCCATCATTGAAAGTCAGGAAACCTCTACAAACTGTAAACTTCAACAATAGATTCTAGAAAATGTTCACTTCCCTACAACTCCCTTCCTGTGTGCTGCCACAAGGCTCTTTGGCCTTCATGCCCTGCATAAATTAAGGAATAATATATGTGCTTAATATGGTTTCTTTGGATATTATAAGCTTCCCCTTCTCCCACTATAATTAATCACCTTCCCATGTGTGATGGAAACTGTAAAATGACTTTCCCTTGGGTTATAAAAGCATCTCTAGATTGTCAGCTTTTGGTTTTCAGACTCTTTGATCTACTTTGAATACGAAGGGTGTAGGATCCCTAAACTGGGTGTGTGGCCTCTGCCCTATGGTGTGAGGAAATAAGTGAAGTTTTCCCCTAATGTTTTATATCCTGAGTTTTTTCATTTAGAGGAAAATTTAATACACAATAGTTACCTGTATAGTTAATTCGCCCAAATGTTACTTGTTTAAGTGGTATTGATGCCCCATATGCCCACTGTTTTATTTCTTTTTTAAATAAGACTTGTCTAAGCCTTTTTCCTAGAAAAAGTGTTGTGTTTTTCCTAGGGAATAGTATCTCAATATCCAGAATTTTCCATCTGTTTTCTGCAAGTTAAAATTTCCATATCTTAATTTCTATAAATAGTTCTCTGAACAGCAAGTTGGTAGGGTTATGGAAGACCTTCCTTTTCCAATAGCTGATTCTACTTGCTTAGGAAATTTAACACGTCTCTCTCAGTGGACAGAAGCAACACCTATTAAGCACTAAGGGAATGGTGAGGTCTCCAAAGTTTGCTTCATTTGGGTGAGTATCTTCCAACTTCAAGTCTGGTCTGAGCCACTATAGTGTTTATCATTTTTAAAACACAAAAAATATCTTCAAGTAAATATCCTCCAAGCCAAATAATTTTTTAATCCAGTTGTGATAAAATCTATCAGAGAAAATGACTAAATGAATTTTAGAAGTTCTAAATGAAGAGCAGCTCACCTGTTATTACAGGTGTGAATAAATGATATAATCCCCCCAGTGCAAGATCAACCCTTGAATGTCTAGGGGAGAAATTAATTGAACCATAACCCCAGACTCAGAATCCAACACATCTCTGAAGATGAATATTAGGTGGTATGGAGGAGAATGTGCCTGAGGTATTAGTGTTTTTAAATGTCTGGTTGTGCTTCTTAGGTTATGATTGTTTTGACACATTCGCTCTGCCAAAAGAAAGTCATATTCTGTCAAATAGCATAACTACAACAGGATGTTGGGTTGGGAGAGTGAGTCACATGAGAGATTGTGCAGTGATGTCTTTTCCTTTCTTGTGTCCCGAAGTTCTACCTATTACAAGTGTTTCTGCTCTTGGTACAGACTCATCAGCACTGACATGGAGCTAATAAGGGTCTCTTAGTCCTGGAATGTTCTCCTGGGTCTCATACAAGTCTGCAATGGGTAGACTATGTAAAACCTTCCTTGGCCTGCACTGGATGATCCTGGGAGGTCACTTGAGAAAACATAGTTACAGAGATATGTTAGGCCTCTTTTTATCCAGTACTTGTTCTCAAAGAGTTTCAAGAGTACTCATGGTATTGTACAAATCTTAGATTGTTAAAGTTTGCTTTTGGACTCCATGAAATATTCTTACACCTTCAGAAATATTCTCTACCACTGTACAAAGCTGTGGAATACATATAAGGTCCATTCAGAGCTTGGTGACCTTTAGGTACACTCCCCAAAGATGAGAGAAGATACAGAAGTAAACTAGGATATGCCACTTGTAGACACAGTCAATCCATTCATTTCTTGTTTTTGAAGTAATCAACTCTTGAGCTAAGAGTTGAGAAATTCTATTCAGAGCAGACATTCTTTCAACACTAAGAATGTGAATGATTTCCAAGTTATCCACTCTGTAGTTCTCACTAAGTAGAATAATGCAATAGTTGCTGCAGGCAAAGTCAAGTTTGTGATTTTCATATAACAAACTTCTGATTAAATACTCCACCGATTGTGTTATCAGCCATGACCTTCATCTGACCTGTTGCTCCAAACTAGTCAGGAAGAGAGATGGAGTGGCCTTAGGGGAAAACAAAGTCTATGGCATGTAAGTCTGAACTAGAGTGAGAAGAAATCTGTCATGTAATCTACTCATGATTTTAGACATTTTCTTGTCTTCTCTGTGTCTTACTTTCTCATTGTTACAAAAATATAAAAAAATGTAGTAGCTAATAGTAGAAAAGATGCTGAATGGAGTAAAAATGTTGTAGCAGGATGGACCCTCAAGAGCATTACACTTAATGAAAAAAAGAAAACTCAAATAGTTACACACTGTTTGATTCCATTTACATAACATTCTTGAACGGATGAAATTATAGAGATTAAGAACAGATTGGTGCTTGCCAGGGGACAAGGATGATGGGTACAGATAGAGAAGAACAACATGAGGACATGAGGAGTTCCTTGGTGGTGATAGAATTGCTCTGTACTTTGGTTGTGCTGATAGTGACATGAATCTATAAACAAGACAAAGTTCACTAGCACACACACAGTATGAACACACAAGAAAATGGTAAAAGCAAGGTTTGCAATATTTAATGGTTTCTGATTTTGTTATTGTAGTTTGATTCATCATTGGGGAAAGTAGGATGAAGGGTATATTTGGATATATAATTTTTTAAATTTTTGTTCCACACTCAAAAATATCATTATATACTGTGATAAGGTGTGTTCTTGACCAACCCCATGTTTCCTATGCATAGATTACAATGAAAATGGAAGTAGAATTTTTTTTTAAAAAGCAGTGAAAGAATAGCAATGGTTACATGGAGTGGGATGAGTCACAACAAAATCATCAAACAGATTTCTTCTCTTATAACTTAACTTTGCATAAGCATGAATACAATGGTTCCTTGTTTAATACCACTTTGAACTTAAAAGCAAAGTTCTTTGGGACAGGCTTTTGAAATCTAAGCCTTTTTGTAAGCTGAGATGCCATGGAACATTTGTTCCATGGGCTGCTTCTTAAAAACAAAGGAATCTGTAGTAAAATAAGTTTAGAAATACTGAGATAAAACATATTTTTTTCCTGGATCCCTTTTCACAATAATCATTAAAAAACATATTTTTGAAAAAATAGACTCCAGATTTCTACTTCCCAAAATAGTAGATTAGGTGAACCAGATGATACGGACTGACTCTCAGCTGAAGACAAATAGAAAATTGGATAAAACACACACTGCACACACATCATCATCATCATCATCATCATCATCATCATCCCCTAATCGAAGGCATTGGATTGCTGTCAGTGTGGTGAAGAATTATAAGACCAAAATCCAGGACAAGACAGAAACACATTGATGGTTTCAGCATTTGGGGCCATTTTTACCTTAGTGGTGAGTGGGATTCTGGAAGAGTTAGCTAAAAACTTGAAAAGATACTTAGAATTTTTTGCCAAACTCACTAGGTGAGTGTGAGAGAAACAGGTGTTCAGAGCTTGCCCAGAGTCAAGTCTTGATAAACTCTCTTGCTCTGATTTGACAACCAAGTCCTACATCCTAGGATTCAGAGTGGATGGGAACTAGAGCAGTCTATGGGAGCAGAAACTTAACATGAGGTCATCTTGATCTTTCAAATTGATACTAAAAATGCTGGTGCTGTCAGCCACCTGCTGCAAACAGGAGATCATCTTTCTAGAAAGATAAGGTCATTAAATAAATATTACAATTTGTCACATATGTCAGGCAGTCACTCAAAAACATCAAGGTGTAGGAGAGAATAAGCAAGAGGGAAAATTCAAAGGGGCTCCACATACTAGGTCCTAACCACAGAATTTAAAATAGCAGAATCTAATGGGTTAAGAAAATATAAAAAATGATGAAGTCTTCTGAATAAATGAGAACTGCTAGGATAATTAAAGGAAAATCTTAGAATTGAAAGATGTAATAACTAAAATTGGAAAAGAGTGGAAGGACTAAATCATATTAAAGAATAACAAACAATCCATGAATTAAAAAAATTAGAAAAAATTACAAAGAGCACCTGCACCCCTATGTCTATAGCAGCACTATTTACAATAGCTAAGCTTTGGAAACAGCCCAAATGCCCAAAAATAGATGACTGGATCAAGAAGATGTGGTACATATACACCATGGAATATTACTCAGCATTCAAAAAAGATAAACACATGCCATTTGCAGCAACATGGATGGCGCTGGAAGGGATCATGCTCAGCGAGATAAGCCAGAAAGAAAAAGAAAAATACCGGATGGTCTCACTCATAGCAGGAATCTAGAAAACTTAAATAAGGGATCAGGAAAAAGAATAACTATAAGAAAGTGAAAATCAAAATCAACAAAAACTATGAACCAGAGACACTTTTTGGGGGGTGGGGGCCGGGAGGGGAGGGATTGGGGTCAGAATGGGGCATGTGCAGTTGTATGGGGGAATATAAAAATAAAATTTATTATTTAATAAAAAAAAAGTGAAGAGATACTCCTTCTGAATCAGTAATAAAGGCCATTGTGGTTTTCTCCTAAAAAAAAAAAAATAAAAAAATTAGAAAATGCCCAAAGGCGGCATATGGAGACAAGAGGAGAAAATTTACAGCAGAAAGGGTAAATGACAAAAGAAATACAGTGAGAAGGTAGATAATATGGTTCCTTCTGGCAAAAAAAGAAAGAGAATGGTGAAGACACAGTATATGAAGAAGCATTGATTGACAATTTTTCAAACTGGCAGAAAAAAATCAAGCCAGAAATTGAGGAAGCAGAACAAATCCACAGACAACAGCATCAGAAATATGGCTGAACCCCAAAGACAATGAGGAAATCATAAAGGTGACCAGAGGAAGAAACACATTCATTACAAAGGCAGGAATTGGATTGACCGCTGTTGTCACAAAAACAAAATAAAACACCTAACACAAAAATTCAAACAATGAAATTTTAAAATAAGAGTATTGAATAAACTAGAATAAAATAAGTAAAATATAAACTGATAAAATTTTAAAAATAATAAAAGAAAATAATTAAAAATAGAAAGCAATGAAATAAGATAAAACAAAGCATAGACATAAAATAAAAATATAATACACAAATTTAAAAGTAAAATAAAATACCATAAAAAATAAAAGCCAGAAGGTAATAAAAGAACATTTTCCAAATGCTGGAAGTTAATTTTCCAGCCTAGGATCCTATATTGATTTAAACATATCCTTTAATCATGAAGGCAAAATAAAGATATTTCAGACAAAACAAAGCTTAAACTTCCTAGTGTTATATTAATGGGAAAGCATATTAAAATCCTTTTTCAGGAAGGAAATTTCTCCTAGAAAGGGACTTGGAGATACAGGAAGTCTTCAAGGGCAAGAAACGGTGATTATACCTGTAAATTGAAATGAATCTAGACTGTACAAACCTATAACAATAACACTGGAGCAGAATATGAAATGCGTATTCCAGTCACATAAATGACAACCACAGCCAGCGAGGGAAAAGAGAGCCCCGTGTTGAGGGAGATGGGGTAGAAAGGATTCAACAAGCCCAGCTGTCAAGTCTACATAAGCTGTGACAGGGTGTTGGGGGGCTGAACCCCCACCCCATTAAGGGGTAAAAAGAGGACACTTTTTTTCACAGTGGGTAATTCCTTCTAAAAATTCCACTTTTGGGTTCTCTACTTATTTGCATTTCCCCGTGTTCATTTTGTGAGTTGTTTTCCATTCTTGGGTTTTCATTTTACTTTTTTTTTTATTCTTTCCCACTACCACCCCTAATATTCCCTATGAGACTTTCTCCCTCCTCTCTTTAACCTCAGAAACCCCACTTCATTTAATAGTGTCCACTAGTTTTTATATGTATTTTGCTTTATCTAATCATCTGCTGTGTAAAGTCCCCGATTTGTTCTCATCCTCCTGGCTTGCTTGCCCATATATCACCTCTCCAGCTCCTCCATGTCCCAGTAAAGGATAGCATTTTGTCTTCCCTGATGGCTGAATTGAATTCCTGGGTGTGCACAGACCACTTTTCATGATCCAATCTTCTATCATGGTCATTTAGGTTTTCCCATGTCCTAGCCACTTTGTAAACAGTGCTGCAAAAACATGGCAGAACATATAATTTTTTGAGAAGAGGACACATTTTAAATGATTCATAAAGCTAAAGTGATGAAGGAATGGGGAAAAATAGAAAAGAGAAAAATTAGGATAAGCTGGAAGCAAATAATAGGATGGTAAGTTTTGCCTTGAATATACCAGTATTTACAGCAGCTGTGCTGTCAGTGACTGATAGTAAAAATAGTTTTCACGTCATAAGTAATACTGTGTGCTTAAGCTAATGAGAAACAACTAATTTACTCCTCATGGCATCCACATGTAGGAAGTACTAATATTTACCCCCACTTAAAAATGAGGACATTTTGGCACAAAGGGGTTGAGTAACTGACTGAGGATCACCCAGCAGGTAGGGGTGGAGCTCGGGTTTGAAGCTGTGTTTCACTCCAAGTCTGTGCTTCTGACTCCACGTTGTGCTTTTTGATTCTGTCATCCTCGTGGTAGCACTGGGAAAGTTCCAGACTTACTGTCTGGCATGAAAGAAAAATGTTTGAGACTTGAGGAATTTCCATTGAATTAAATAATAAATTAAATAAAAAAGTATTAAAATGAAAACCACATTGACTGCAGTTTGGTTGCCATTTATATGAAGAGTCTTAAGGAATTTCATTCTTTTTTTTCAAGATTTATTTATTTATTTATAGAAGCACTGGGTACAGTCAGAAGCACGGAAGGGTGAGAGAATTCACCAGAGTCAGAGCGGGGAGCAGAACAGGCAGACTGACGAAATACACTGCTGAGGGGAGCAGTGGGCGTGGCAGGAGAGGTCTGTGCGCCATGTGAGACCTCTCCATGTGAGACCCTCGCCGGTAGCTGGGGATCGAAACATCTCTGTAGAGGCTGGGGGCAGCTTGCAGCCCAGCGCTCAACTGCTGCACCACCAGGGGAGGCCTAGGAATTTCATTCTTGAATGCAGTATGTGTGCTACTAGAAAGCCATCCCACAGACAAAGTAAGAACAGGAAAAACTGGATGGACAGTGATGGCCAGGGAAGCTCTGGGATGGAGGAAAGACCAAACGGGGTGAAAGTGTCATTAGCAATAACACATTAATTGATGAGACAATAGCCAATACTCATTAATAGGGCATTGGTAAATAAGACATTCTTTCTATTTCTATTTTATTATATCTATAATAAAAGGGCTATTATATTAAGTCATGGCGAAACAGAACAACACAGCCTGTGCTAGAATGATCACAAATACATACAAACCATCTTTCTTTCCCATCCTTCTTGACAAAAACCATCACAGGAAAGGCCAAGAACCCTGCAAAAGGTAATATGGTCTCAGAGCAAAGATAATAAAATAGTTGTAGTGTCCTTTGGGGTTGTAGGATTAAATAGGTTTTTGTTCCCCTCTGCATTTCCTGCTTCTCCTTGGGGTGTGCACCAGGTTTAACATGTAAATTAATGACTGTGTGAAATGGGGAGTGTTTTCTTACCTGATGAGGGGCATTGTGCTTTCCCTGAGTGCATTTAGAAAAGGATCCATTAGCCAAGGGAAGCAGAGCTCCTGATGGGACCAAGCCTTGTTTTCGTCCAGGGAAAAATCGGAAATGAAGACCAAGTGGTTTGGACAAGCTCCTCCTCACCCTTCAGAATGGAGGGAATTGAATATAAGTTCTCGTGATGCCCAGCAGGGTCCAGAGCCAGCTGCTCTGAGGAAAGACAGTGCCCTGGGCATGCCTCCTGGATGGCCTGAGAAGAGAGTAAGAGGATGTGGGGGTGGGGAGAAATCACCCTGGTGGGGACAGCACTCTTTTTGCAACTCTAAGCAATGCTTTTGTACATGCATCAGTTCCTCCGTCTTGGATCATATATTTAGCAGGTGACATATTGAATGTGTTTTGCATGGAAACACTAGTCTGGGGTCCACAGATTTAAAATTAGTTTGAAGAAGAGAAACAGTTTTTGTCTCAGAGACCAAGTAATTATGAAAAAGGAAACTGACTCTCTCTCTCTCAAGTCCATTTCCGCGTCTCCTGCACACAAATATTGTGTAGATGTTTGGTTACTTTGAGGATCAGAAAGCCCGCTGCCTCAACCTCGTGTCCTTATAAAGGGAGTTTTCCCAGGAGGAGTACAGAGACAATCATCTCTCTTCATGGCAAGGTTCTGTCCTGGGCATCACGCACCCAGTGGACCCATGGTTAGGATTGTTATGAACTTGGTTAGGATAAAATACATCTTTGTTTTTACTAACCTTTAACTGAACTATAACATTTTCTTAAATAATGCATTTAGACAACATAGAGCAATCGTATTAGAAGTCAGAGATACCATCAAGCCACACCACAGTAGTTACAAATCTATTAAAGTAGTCTGTTGCTTAGTCCTGCCCTGAAATTAGTCATTGAGCTTAGCTATAGGTCTTGAGCTGATAAAGAAGCATCATTGGATCTACTGATAATGCTTTTTAGAGACTATTTTGATATTAATTAGTATTCTCATTAGGAACAGAGGCAACAGGATAATAGGATGCATGTTACATATGAAATACAAAAGGAGATTTAGAAGGAACTGTTTCCTGAAGTGATGGCGGCTGACAAGTTCTGAGATCTGCCCCAGAGGTGCCCCAGGTGAGGTTCTGGTCTGAAGGCAGCAAAAGACCAGAGTCCGAGATGGAAAGCAATCAGCAAGAGCATTTTCCTCTTATTGGGGAAAAGGCTCTGCCTTTTGTTCTCTCAAGGCCTTCCCTCGAGTGGCTGAGGCCTGCCCACATTAGGGAGAGAAATCTGTTTCACTCGCTCAGTCAATATAAATGTTAAATTTCTAAATATGCCCTCACAGGCACACTCAGCATCATCTTTGACCAAATATCGAAGCACCACATGGCCCAGTTAAGTTGACACTTAAAATCAGTCGTCACAAATCCAGCCCTTCCCTACTTCACACCTACACGACATAGACCAAGGTCATAATTCTGCCAAAAATGTTACCACTCTCCAGCATGAAACAAAAGATGCACTAATTCCCTCCCCAGAAAAGCAGGAAAAGCCCTTCAATGATGGAGAGACGAAGAGGCTCCCTAAGGGCTGCCCATATTGCAGACATACTCTTCCCGCCTCCGCTGAGGGTAGCGGCCCATGTCCTCCTGGGAGTCAGGGCCAGCCTCAGCCAGCACAGAGACTCCTTCTCTATTTGCTCAGAGGCATGAGGTCCCCAGTGCGTACAAGCAGCAGAGTCCCTTCTAGGTCAGTGGGACCTCTGTTGAGTCTCCTGCTGGAGCCCTCTGCCCTTCGGGAAAAGACCACCAGGCCTGCAAGGCTTAAGGTCATGTGAACAGGAAGCAAAGGTTCCGCTAGTGGGTCACGGGGCGGGGGGTGGGGAGGAATAGTGAGTCGTATCACTCCCATGTCCACCCTCCTAGACCGTCATCCTGGCTATGGGAAGAAACAGACACATACTAAATGCTGTTTAGAGCACACGCAGGCTTCTAGACAAACTAGCCCAGCTCTACAAGGTTTTGCCACCTGGCTGGTACTCTAGCTGAGTCTTCAAAAGGCTGTCAAGCATCCCATCATGCTATCAAGTAGGATTGGTGGGGAACAGAGTAAAAATTCCATGAGCTGAGGTTCCTTGCTACCCTTCATTTGCTATAAAGTAAGTTCCTTGATCAGAAGCTGGGGACTATCATGACCAAGGATAAGACAGTCTGAGCTCCATGGATGGTGGTTTGGGTAGAATCATTACCTGGTGGAAAGGCAAGTCCATGTCTACAGTGTCTATTCCAGTAAAAACAGAGCACTGTCCCCTCTATGACAGAAGGGATCTGATGTACTCAAACTTCCACCAGGTGATTGACTGGCACCCTGGGGAATGGTGCCATGTTAGGGACTCAGTGTTGCTCTCTGCTGCTTGCAGACCAGGTTCTTAGCAGTGGTTGTACCAGGTGGGCCTTGGTGAATGGAAGTCCATGTTGCTGAACCCATGTGTGACTTCCATTCCTACCACCGAGGCCACTTTGGATCCATTGGGTGCACCTATTGGGTGATGACAGGATAGGAGGGGAAAGAGACAGACTTTTATCCACAGAATGGGTTATCCTGTCTCCTTGGTTATAAATCCTCTTCTGCTGAGGCTACTCTGATGAGTATTCTCATGGAAGACAGACATCTTCATGATGTTTTTTTCCCATTCAGGGGTCCTATCCACATTTCTTTTCCCAAATTTCATTGCCACCAACTTTTCAATAACATTCCTTCCAAGTCCCTGCCCAACCAGCCAAAGCATTGACTAAGCCCATGAGTCAGTGCATAATTGCACAGCAGGCACCAACCAGGTGCACTGCTCAAAGATCTGTCCACTGAGTGAATTTCCCTTCACTGCTGTCCAAGGTTGTCCCAGAAGGGCCTGACTGCTACTGTCCGCTTCTGAGGTGCTTGTATACCCTGCAGAATCAGCTGTAAGCCAGGCTGATGATCAACCGTCAACTGAAGATGGGGAACTCCCCATGAGGTCATAAGTGCAGGATGGGAGAGAGAATCACGGGTAATTGGACCACTTCTTCATGCAACTTTCTCATGCCTTCAGGGTCCATTCAGGTCCAATCATGTATATGTCTCTTCCATTTGATTCTGGAATACTGCTGTGCACATCCAATGTTATGACTCAGTGTGTCAGATAACAGCTAGTTCCTGATGGGCAGCTCAGGTCACAAGGTAACTCAGTGGCACATGTTAAGTGTTTAGTCTTTAGGAAGGCCAGGTAGCAGCCTAAGAGGTGTTTCTCAAAAGGAAGGTAACTATCCCCAGAGGATGGCAAGATTTTGCTCCAAAATCCTGGGCCTGTGCTGTGATTTGCCAACAGGGAAATACCAGAAACACCAGCAGCAGTCCCGTTTACCAATAACACTTCAAACACCATTGATTCTGCTGAATCATGTGGTCCAAGTGACAGCACTTGCATGACAACCTGGACCTGCAGCAGAGTCTCCTTTTGTTCTGGAGCCCATTCAAAACAAACAGCTTTTTGGGTCCCTTGGAAAATAGCCTGGAGTAATACACAAAGAGAGCCAGTAGGGCATGGTGCCCCCTTTTTGGTTGTAGGAGGGCCTGGATGCAAGAGCATATTCTGTGCTTTAGAAGGGCTATCTCAATATGTCCTGTATCATTAAACTTCTAGAAATTTCAGTGAAGGCAAAGGCTCCTAAATTTTTGTTGGGTTTATTTCCCACCCCCTGCCAGACAAATGTCTTACCAGTAATTTGAGAATAGTTGCTACTTCTCAGTCTACAGAATGTTGTCAGTGTAATGGACCAATATGATAGCTTGACATCAAGATCCCTGCAAACTAAATTATGAAACATGGCTGCATTGTTGACCGACCTCTGAGGTAGGACAGTGAAGGTATATCGCCAGCCTTGCGAACTGAGGGGGAAAAAAAAAACCAAAAAAACAAAAAAACCTCTTTGGGATCATCTTTACTAACAGGTTTTAAGAAAACACATGTACCAGGCCAAGAGCTGCACACCAGGTACAAGAATATGTGTTAATTTGTTCAATAAATGAAATCACATCTGGTGTATGGATTTTGCAATTGGATGCCCACCTGGTTAAGCTCAAGCTGGTCCACTGTCCCTCTTTGAGATTCATCTGCCTTCTGTAGATGACAGAAGGGGAGGTGAGTGGGGATATGGTGGGAAACACACACTTTCAAGGCCCTGATGTGGCGCTAGTGTCAGTCGCTCCAGGATCCAGTATTGGCTCACCCGAGAATCAGAGCCCTCTGGCTGTCCATGGACATCCCTGGAAAGTAGTCAGTCAAAAGGCTGTGTATCCAGAAAGAAGCAGAGGGAAGCAAGCTTTCACATCTCGGGGATTCCTCCATGGTTAGGATTTTGTGAACTGGGCTAAGATAAAATGCATCTGTATCTTCATTAACCTCTAACTCAAACACAGTATTTTCTCCAATCATGAATATAGACAGCACATAGCAGTAGTATTAAAGCATTTATGACTCTCACTAACAGAAATAGCAGGCATTTTTCAAGTCACATAAATACCAAATATTGCGTGTGCTCATCAAAGCAACATGAAATTACAGTCACTCATCCTTGTAACAGGTCTTATTATTTAATGAGTTAATAAAGAAACATAACTTACTCTTTATAGTCATTTTAAAAGCTGTTTTGGTAACTATAGTTCAATACAATTGCACTTAGCAGAGTAAAGTCTTGGTAAAATACTGGCTGTAATGTGTCCCAGATCACCCTTATAGTTTATTTTGGTGTGAAGCAGCATCTTGCCCATTTTCTGCCTGGTTAGACAACGTGTAATAATCTTCCATGACCCTAACAAAGGCACCTTTACACCTGGTCTACACGAGTGAGTGTGGTTTTGCAGACTAGAGGAAGGACAAAGGAGAAGCTGGTTTCTAAAGAACAAGGTTGGCGGTGGTGCCATTACAATCAGGGTGTGAAAAAGGTAAACAAAAAGGTTGTGTTTGGGGGACCACAAATGACATCTGTGGGGCTGGAACAAAAGTTGTCTGGATGGGAAAATGGGAGAAGGTGCTTCTGGAAGGAAGCAGATATGGAGACTGAACTTTGGGTTTCTCAACAGGAAATTGAAAGCCATTGGTAACTTGTGAGCTGGGGAAGATGCAAACATTAGGAAGATGACTCAGGAGATGATGCAGTGAAGGGAGCTAATGGATCCTGTGACCCATCTGACTTTAGGGGGAAAAATAGGAAAAGACTGAAAGATGTCTTTCAAATTTCTTGCTTAGATGAGAGGTTTGGTGACATCTTCACTGGGGGGGATGGCCAAGTGAGTGGAGGAACGTGAAGGTCTGGAGCTCTACAGAGATAGTGAGTCTGGGAAAATCAATGTATGAGTCACCCACATGGAAGTGGTAGTTAGGGCTCTGGGAATGCACAAGCCTCCCTAGGAGAGTGTCTAGACTTGAGATGTGAAGGACTTTGAGGACAAAACCCCGGGGAGTGCTAACGTGGAAGATGAGAGCCAAGAAAGATGAGTCAGCGAGGGAAACTCAAGGGGAGGAGCCCGAGAAGCCTTTGGAGAATCAAGAGGCACCATATGAGGCAAGCTCAGGACAGGGGGTGGGTGGGGAGAATTTCAGTAAGAATTACCAAAGCCACTGCAGAGGCCAGGTCAAGGATGACTATCCTGGAGGTGAGGTGACATGGTTCCCATGGGAATAGCATCTGGGGCTGTCTCATCTTTCGGGGTGCTAACAGAATTCCAGAGACCGGATGGCTTGAATGGCAGACATTCCTTGCTCTCACTTCTGGAAGCTGATGGCCAAGACCAAGGTGTTGGCTGGTCTGGTTCCTCCTGAGGCCTCTCCTTGCCTGGAAGGTAAATGGCCTCCTTCTGTGTCCCCACATGGCCTTTTCTCTGTGCCTGCACACTCCTCCCTTTTCCTCTAAGGACACTGGTCCCCCTGGAAGAGACCCCATCTGTGACCTTCATCAACATTCCTTCCCTCCCTTCTAAGGTGATCACATGGGGCCTAAGATTTCAACAGATGGATTTGGGGGAGACATGATGCAGCCCATACCAAGACATGGGATTGAGTTGGAAAGATCCAGTACTTCAGAGGCAGGGAGTGAGGCTATTTGTCCTAGAAGATATTGGTAGACAGTATGCACTGCTGTGGAGGGTTCCTGGGCCAGAAGACACGTCCCTGGCTTTCAGCAGCTAGCAGACCAGTGGGAAGAGGTGGTCAGTGTCTCCTCCCCCCAAGGACTGGCAATGTGAAGAACAAGGGGCCCTCCAGTGTGGAGGTATGTTTTCTGGCTGGTTTCAGTAGTACTGACAGCTGCTTCTCAGGGCTGTGGGGCAGTCAGGGCAGCCGATCTGTGCCCAAGATGCAGTTTGTGCAAATCTACTTTGTTACACACAGGCCAACCCACAGCCTTAGCTTGGTAGCACTGAGCCCTTGGTCATCCAGAAGCCATGTTTTCTGGGACATCCTTCCTGGCTGCTCCCCCCACTGACTTAGCAACAAGGGGTTGATGCTGGGCAGCTGAGAAGGTCATTTTATGCCATGGTCAGATAACCAGGAGCATGTGGGAAAGGGATTCTCTTCCCAGGTAGGTCTTCTCTAGAAGCCTGGTCCTGCGTGATCGGAACCATCACTGGTTCCTGAGGTCACTCCTGCCACCCACCAGCCGGAGTTGCCTTTGACATGTGGATGAGATTGAAATGTAGTTAGATTGCAGCGCTCCCCTGCTTAAAACCCTCCAACAGATTCCCACAGCCCTTAGAATAAAACCAGGGTCATTGCTCCATCCTATTCTTGCCATGGCCTAGACTTCCTTGTAGGAGGAGGTTCAATTGGTCCCATTCACTGCTGAGGGTCCCATCCCCCAAAGCAAGGACCACGGGCAGTGGGCACTCCATAACAGCTGACAAGTAAGCTAAGGGAGGGGGGAATGAAGGCCTCCCCTGGCCTCCCCTGAGACAAGGGATGGTCTCTGGGGTCCGCCAGTGTGTGATCCTCTCACCCTCTCAATTCTCAGCAAGTGAAAGCTCTTGGGGTCGATTTTGAGCCAGCCTGGCTCCACATGTGCCTTACACCTCTGCCTGCCCCACCCTGCCAAGCCTAACACGCACCCACCAAGGGAGGATCCTGGATCCGAAGGGTTCAAAGTCACGGAGACAAATGGCAGGCGTCCGGGTTGCACTTGCTGTGGCCAAATGGCCTCCCCTCGTTGTCCTGTCAGTCTGGCCATAAGTCCGTCACGGTAACAGGCTGGCGGCATGGCCAGCAAGCTCAAAACTCTGTTCAAGTGCAGTTGCCAAGGCTGTTTGCACTGCCCTAAGCAGACCTCACCTGCACATAAGAGTGAGGGCAGCTGTTCACCAACTTGTCCTCAGACAGGGGCACAGGGCCCCTGCAGGGGCCAGCAGAGTGTTGGTCAAATGATTTCTGCTAGAACACAGATGCAACAGAAATCAAAGCAAGTCTCTGCCGATGGAGATTCTGGGAAAGAAAAAGTAGCCAGAAGCTCTTCAAAACGCTCTATGTCAACCTAGAGTTCCCAAACAGGGAAGGTGGGGGGCTCAATTTACTTCATTGACAATGGAGATGCCTTAGAACATTGTATGAGCTCTTCTATGAAGCAATGTCAGAACCCATTCATCTTCGAGACTGCTGATTTCCTGTCAATTCCAGTTTCCTTTTGCTTTTCTCTTTTTTTACTTTTATTTTGTTCTTTTTAAAAGAATTTTTTTTTTTTATGAGAATCCTCCCTAGGGAAAAAGTAGAAACAGCTTTTCCTGGAAGAGTTCATGTTGGCCTCATTTACCTTTTGCATAACAAAAGCCCAGACCATAATTCTGAATGGCTGTTTTGTGTAATTGAACCAGGTGTCCTGCTTGGAGAGACTGAACATTAGAAATCAGAAAAATGCCAATTTGCTGTGTTTCAAAACACTTTGTTTTAATCACTGCCAAAGCCTTGGGGCAAAATGCTATAATCTATTTTCAGTTCCAACTTTTCAGTTGGCTTGGCCTTTTTTTTTTTTTAATTTATTAACATGCCTAAATGACAGTATCACTTATTAACCTTATTGATCCTGGAAGAATTTTATTAACTACAAAACATATTCATTATCTGCAATTGGTACTAGGTTCTTCTTGGCAAGAAAACATCCAAGTCTTCAAAGATGAAAACAGATTTATAAATAAATAGAAAACATGCTGACTCGAATACCTCAGTGATGAATCTGTTTATAGATTAAATGATTAGATCACAGTAAGTCAAACTGAGAAAGGTAGGATACTGACATATCTGATAAAGGCATATTTTCAATTTAGAAAGTTAGCCAGATATTCGATCGCCTTTGGAGTTATGTCACGTCTGGTCCATCTGTCGGTGATACTCTAGCAAAGAAGGATGTCAAAGCAGAGGCACCATGTGGATCTCTGGCTACCTGAGTCACAGAAGTGACAAATGATTTTTAAGTCCTTGCTCTCCAGATCTTCTGTTATGAAATTACCTGACCTCATTCATTAGGTTGGTCTCATGGGTGAAATGAAAGACATTTCCATAGTGCAGGAACATGGCAGGTGGGAATGTAAAATGGTGCAGATGCTGTGGAAAGCAGTTTGGCACTTCCTCAAAGTTAAACTTGCCACATGAGTCAGCAATTCCATTATTATGTATATATCAAAAGAATTGAAAACTGGTACTCAAACAAATGCATGTAAATGCATGTTCATAGCAGCATCATTTATAATAGCCAAAAGGTGGAAACAGTCCAAATGTCCATCAAGGATGAATGGATGAACAAGTTGTGGTCTATACAGACAATGGAATATTACCCAGCCATCAAAAGGATGAAGTCCTGATACATGCCACAGCATTGATGTTCATTGAAAACATGCTGAGTGGAAGACAACAGACACAAAAGGGCCCACTTTTGGGCCCTTGATACTTTCATGATACTTTTATGAAATATTCAGAATAGGTAAATCTACAGTAGCCGAAAGTAGATTATGATATACATGTTTAGTGGACAGAGTTTCCTTTTGGAGTGATAAAATGTTTTGGAACTAGATATAAGTTGTTGGGGATGTGCTAACCATCACTGAAATGTTGACTTTTAAAGTAAGCAACTTACTTTGTGTTGTGAGTTCTAACTATGTAAAAAAGACGAACAAACAAACAAACAAAAAACACCACATAAACACTCCCCTCCCCCACAAGCTCATGTATATGATAATACTCCGTACATTTTTTCAGTGACTTGCCCAGGTTCACTCAGGTGGTTGGAAGCTGTATGGGTATATATAGAGAGGACAGAAATGGAAACTTCTAATGACTCTTAACATAGAGAAAAACTTTCCTCTGAAGTCTTCATCCACCAAACTTGTCCATTCCTGAGCCAATGTCATGGCAAGTGTTGTCCTTAGATCAATCAGCCCTCCTTGGAGCTGGGGGTGGGTCAGCTTCTCCAGAGATGACGTGTGTGTGTGTGTGTGTATGTGTGTATGCTAGAGGATGACCAGGGTTTTTGTAGGACAAGATAGAGGCAGAAGGAGGTCACCATTTATAGGCAATCTTTTGGGAGATGAGCTGGTTTCATGGCCAACATGGATGAACATGTTGGCCATATACCTGCTATACACCTGGCCCTACCCCTGCTGTACACCTGCTACATACCTACTACACACCTGCTATATACCGGCTCTACATTTGGCTGTAGAGCTGACTATACACCTGGCAAATGTGGAGCCTCCCCACAGAGATTCAGAAATGGGTTATAAATCAGGAAAACAATCAAGAAAGCGGTGAAAGAACTACTAAAAGCTATTGCTGTGTATGTCTATAAAGTGGAGTGACTGCTCTCAGAAGCCCTCCCATTTGGAGACAGCTACACAGGAGACATCAGAGTGAAAGGGGGATTTAGGAAAACAGGGCCCTGGGAGAGAATGATCTGGATGGCGTCTTGATTCACAGCTTCCACCACGGAGGTGACCCTGAATAAACCTGGATGTATCCTGGATAAACCAGAGTGTCCCTGAGCTTCAGTTTTATCTGTGAATAAGATGCAATATCTCCTTCACAGAGAAGTTGAAAGATTTATACTCCATGGTGGAAAGAATGTCTCATAAATTGTGGTGGCCAGAAAGAGCGCTGACTAGGTTATCTTGGCAGCCATACCAGACGGACGCGACTTACACGTGGATTCTCACTGTCTAATAAATGCTGTTGTGTGCTGTCTCTTAATACAGGGAGGGCCTGGAGTAGTTCATGAATATTGAATGTAGGGAAGGAGTAAGATGCCTGACTGCTTCCGCACCCAATATAATTGGAAGCAGAGTTTCTGACTGGCCAGTGAGCTGTTCAAGTTCGCCCAAATGGAGCAACCACCATGGTTCCCAACCCCACCCCACTGGTATCTCTCCTTCCTTAGAAATTTCCAACACACAAACCTTGACCTGGCTTAACACCACTTTTGAGGATGCTCATTTCCTGGGTCCTTATTGTCGGCAGAAGATACATAATTTTCAGGACCCAGTGCAAAATCGAGACTCCTCGTTGAAAACTAGTAAGAATTTCAAGATGGTGACTGGAGAGCCTCAAGCGAAGTGTGGGCCTTCTAAACACAGGGCACGCTTCACCGCCCAGGTAGCTCTAAAGTGAGAGATGCAAATTCCTCAGCACCAAGTCCTTCAGGACATGATCCTCCTGCTTCCATCCTGTCACTACGGCTACAAGGCAGGAGCTCGCAGGCGTGAGCCTCCCAGAAGTTCCCGAATATTTCCCAACTCCCAGGCCTTAGCAACTCGCCATCATCCTGCCTGGCAATGCCCATCTCCATCACGCCACCTTCCCAGAGCCCCTCAGCTCCTCCCCACTCATAACCCAGCTCTAAATCACTCCCTACTACCGCCTCTCTAAGGTCCTGTCAACTAGCATTGACCTCATGGCATTTCAATCACATGTTTCTAATTGTGGTCTTTTCCTTACAGAGGCGAGTGCCTTCTGCGCCTCTGCGTGCTAGCCTGGTGCCGGCAAGCGGTGCATCAGTGAACGTAGGAACGGCCGCCTGTGCGGATCTCAGATGTGAGCTTGCTGGGACCTCTGAATACTATCAAGTGTCTGTTCAGGTGTTGACTTTCACTCCTCACCTTGCCTCTGGTTGGTACGTGGCAAAAATTAACAGACTAACAATCTTTTCTCAGATTCCTAGGACCTAATTCCTCTTTCGCTTTGATTTTGAGCTGTAGGGATGGTGCTGGCTCAAAGATTTCAACTCCAATCATTCATATTCCTATTGTAGGATAGACTCCTTCTAAAGCAAACCCCAACAAGGCTTTAGGCCGAGTACTTTGCAGTGTGGGGGTGGGTAGGGGTGTGAGAAAGTGGAGGGTGGATAGCTAAGGAGGGGTGACCTCTGGAGTCAGTTCCATCATGGTAAATTGGGTCTAGGCTGATGGGGACCTTTGGAAGAGTTGTGTTGAACCCAACTCAAGTGACCCCATCAGGGGTGAAGAAGGGGGTTACTTATTCACACTATTGCCTCTCATTGATAGGGATCACCCTGGGGACTTGATAGCTTTTTCTGAGTTTGTGTCTGGGGGGGCATTGATCATGGATACAGAACACTGTTAGCCAAAGAAACCAGCAGCATGGCTGCAGGGAGCCTTCTGGAGAGTCAGAGGGGAACTGGCTTGACCACAGATGACACCTGCTCCATGGAAGAAAGGCGATGACCATTGACCGGCCCTGGCAGGAGGGCTCTGAGATGACCATTCCCGCTGCCCAGTGCGTCCACGTTATCTGGCTTTTAGGGTTGCAGTAACAAGTGCCACTGAGCAATGTATTATTTCATACTTCTGGAGGTGAGCAGTGCAAAACCAATGCGCAGCCGGGGGGTGGGGGGCGCCTCTGATGTTTCTGGGCAAGGTTCTCTTCTTGTTCCTTGACTCTCAGGCCATCTTTTCCTGTGTGTCTTCACAGCATCTCTCTTTCCTCCCTGTGCATCTGTCTGTGTCCAAATTTCCCCTCTTTATGGGGACACCAGCCATATTGGATTCCAACCCTTCCTGCCACCTTCATTTTGTTTTGATCATCTCTGTAAACACCCTATCTCTAAGTACAGCCCCGGTCAAGGTACTGGGAAAGAGAACACCAATGTGTCTTTTTTATAGGGACATCATTCAATCCATTACAAGACCAGTGAGAGAAATCACCTCCATCCCACATGACCTCCCTAAGTGGGCAAACACCTAACAAATTATACCCTGGCTCTACCTGGAAGAGTTCCTCCGCAAATTACAGCCACTGCAATTTTTCATGTCACTCACTCACATTAAAGAGAAGTAGCCCGAGTTCTTTGAGCAGGAAGACAATCACCAAAGTCACGTGCACAGACAAATATGAGGTGGAAGCCATGGTGTAATTTGTCTGAGGGGGAGAGTAATTGGAAGCCCTTTTAGGTTAAGACTGACTACCGTGGGTGGTATGTGGAAATGAGGAGAAACTCCACAGGAGAATCTTTATAAAGACTAATATAATTAAAGGCTTCAAGAATAGGACCTAGAGAAAAAGCTGAAAGGAATTTGATAATTTCACCTACATTAAAGACGGCTGAGGTGTGGCTTCCCAGTCCTCCACATTTGAAAGGTGGCCAACGGCACTCCTATTTCTGTCTGGGAGAGAATGATAGAAGAAGAGAATATTTGAGCAACTGAAGGGGAGGATTTGGGCAGGATAAACCGAAGCACATTCCAGAATAAGCCAATATGGTGTCAGCACTACAGGATGGGTTAACTGACAGGAAAGACTTTACCTTTGCCCAAAGATAATAATTTATGCATGTGGATGATCTCATGTGATTCTCTTCGTGCTCTTTTGGGGGACAGAATACATAGCATTGTATAACTGTGAAGTGCTGTGCACATATTTACACGAACAACCTATAGTACGCTTCATTTTTACTAGTCCAGAATTTCTCAACTTCCTCATCTTGACATTTGGGGTCAAATAATTCTCTCCCATGAGACACTGCCCTGTGCACCATGGACATCCATCAACTTCTCTGGTGTTTACCCAATTGATGCTGATAGCACCCTCACTTCGGTTATGAAGCCCCAAAATATTTGCAATCACTGCCAAATGTCTCCTGGACATAAAAAGCCCTCCCCGGGCCTCCTCTGGTGGCATAGGCAGTAGAGCACAGCGCTGTAAAGCTGTCCGCAGCCTCTTCAGCAGCAGTTTGATACCTGCCGGCCGGCGAGGGTCCCACATGGTGAGCAGACCTCTCCTGTCTCGTCCGCTGCTCCCCTCAGCAGTGTATTTTGTCAGTCTGCCTGTTCTGTTCCCCTCTCTGTCTCTGGTGGGTCCTCTCACCCTCCAGTGCATCTGGCCTGTACCCCAGTTCTTGTATGTATGGATAAATAAATAAATCTTTAAAAAAAAAAAACCTTCCCCATCATTCAAGAGGCACTAAGTAGCCTAAATTACAAAAAAAAAAAAATCAGTTTAAATCTTTTTAATATTTGTGTGCGTGTCTCGTGAAGTGATGGTAAGTATTGTTTGCTTTCGAAATATGTGAAAAAGATGAAAGACAAAGTCACCAACTTCCAGAATCTGCAGACCATGGGGAAAAGACACCTGTTTTCTCCTCACTGTGGGAAGTGGTTGCCATGTGATATGTCTAAAGGACAGAGGTCAGAGAGATCTAAATCTGACAGGAAGGGGGCCTCCCTGGTGGCGCAAGGGATTAAGCACAGCATTGTGAAGCTGTCAACAGCCTCTGCAGCACGAGTTCGATCCCCAGCCAGGGAGCAGCCCACATGGCACGGCAGACCTCTCTTGACTCTCCCGCTGCTCCCCTCAGCAGTGTATTTCAGTCAGTCTGCCTGTTCTGCTCCCCACTTTGTCTCTGGTGAATCCTCTCACCAACAACCCCACCCCACACGTCTGGCCTGTACCCCAGTTCTTGTATGCATAAATAAATAAATCTTTAGAATAAATAAATAAATCTGTCAGGAAGGAAGAATTACACAGAAGAGGATGAGATGAAACTAATATGCTAAAGGAGTTAAGAATGATCTACTAGATGTAGTCATTTATAGTATCACTTAAACCCTTACATGTGAATTTATAGGTCAGGGTCATTGAACTATGGACCACGGGTCAAATCAGATGTGCTGTCTGTTTTTGTAAATAAAGTTTTCTTGCAACACAGTCCTGGTTATTCATTTATGTAATCACCATGGCTCTTCAGTGATACAACAGCTGAGTTGGAGAGTTTCAAAAAAGGCACATGGTTGAAAAAGTTGAAGATACTATGTGGCCCTTAGAAACAGCTTATTTTTTGGTAAACTGTTTGTTTCTTTAAAAATTAAGCATACATCTATGATATTGTTCAGAAATTCTACTTCTAGCTATTTAACCAAAGAAATAAAAATGTGTGTACACTAAAAATCTTTTATAAAAAAGATTACAACAGTATTATTCATAATAAATCTAAACTGAAAATTATCCAGATGTTACAATTTGCTGGCCTCTGAGGCTTTTTTTTAAGCTGGTGAAATATTTTGTGTGTGTATGTGTGTGTGTGCACACACGTGTGTGTGTGTGTATTTGTTCAGTATTTTTTTAATTTGAGGTAAGTTCGGCTTACAACACTGTATATGATTTAAGGGTACAGGCCCACACCGCCTCAGAGGCATATGTGACCACACCACCTCTACCACCAAATCACCCGTAATCATCCATCATAGTCCACTGGGTCTCCGTCTCCCTCTCATCCCAACCCAAACATCCCCCTCTTGGTAGCATGAATTCTGTATTCAGATTTCTAGGGTTTGTTTTGATTTAGTTTTGTCTGTTTCTTTATTTTGTTTCTCTACATTCCACATATGAGTGAAATCATCTTTCTCCTTCTGACTTATTTTGCTTACTACCATCCCCTCCATTTCCATCCATGTTGTCGCAAATAGCAAGGTTTGGGTGAGTAGTATTCCATTGTGTATTTATACATCTTCTTTGTCCACTCATCTGTTGCTGCACATTGAGAGATGAATGGTCCTTGGGTTTTGTAGGAATCATCTAGCATATCTGTTCTACAGAATCATTTTCATTGCTTGAGGTAAAATCATTGACTGTGGTTTACCTAAGCTAGGTAATTTCACCTTTGCAGTGACCTTGAAAAATACATATAGTCACCCTGAAGTCAACAAACAGAAGTTCAGAATCATATAGTGAGTAGGCAGGTGGATGTGGTGATCAAATTTCCATTTTCTTAACATCATCATCAGAACTTCAAGTGCATCTGTTTCTTCACCTACCAAAAGCAAATAAAGGCACCTAGCTTTCTTCAATGTGTAAGTCTTCTACTGTTTGAACGTGATAGCAAAGATAGTAATGACAGAATATGACACAACAAGGTGTAGGGAAAAAACAATCTCCACAGTACAACTAAGCAGAAGGGGAGCACAGAGCTCTGTATTCTGGTACCCTTGGCCTTGGGGCCAGCTGTACCACAGAATCAGTCATTTGTGTCTCACTTCAGTAGATGTTTCCTTTCCCATCACACAACTTAGCTGGCAAGTCCAGGGGAGCAAATAAAACTCAAGCTCAAAGTTAAGAGAGGCATGAGAGCAGCAACTTGAATAAATCTGCTCTGTCAAAGCTTTAGAGATCCTGGAGGCCACATCAAAGACTTTCCCTAAATCAACTCAGACGAGCTGCCTGGGTGGTGGAGGAACCTGACATGCCCCAGAGATCTGACGTCGCCTTCTCTCGACCCAGCTTGTGAAGCAACCTGGTGGGTAGGGGAGTGGGCAGGATTGTGCAAGTGGGCCTCAAGCAAAGGACAAGAAGACAGTGCACCCCCTTTCCTGTTCTCTCCTTCCCTGGAGGCTCAGTAACATGTTTTGCTGGGTGCATGCATATTGTGAGGTGTGTGTGTAAAACAAAATGGCCAGCCTTGTTGTTAACTATGGAAAAATGAATCACTACCCAATACTGAGCACGATCCACAGGTCATAGTCTCGGACAGTAGTGGACGGTCCTGGGCAATTTGGTGTTGAGCATGCTGTGGTGACGGACATCTGAAGAGTCATCACCCTGTGCCCCTACATGGTACACAGGGTTGTGAACTAGCATCACCAGTAAAAAAGAATATATGATAAAAAAAGAATGAATTAGCAAATAAATAAATAAATGAAATAAACTCATCGTCTTGTTCGTCACAACTACCCTTTCTGCCTGGGGCCGGTACTCACCCCATTTTACAGATGAGAAGGGTGAGGCTTGGGGAGCTTAAGCAATTTCCCTTGAGCAATTTTACGTAACGCCAAGATTGAAACATGAATCTTTCGGCCTCCTGATCATTCCACAGTGCCATCTCTCAATGCAGAATGGGACGCTCAGTGGAGAGACTTTCCTGTCCAAAGATCAGGGAGACACCCCAGCTTTCCTGGCCCAACATGACTCCAAGCATGTCTCTGGCCCTTCCAAGCTTGCTCTGATGAGCTACCAGTGTGTCAGATGCCCCAGATAGCACAGACTCCCCCCCTAGAATGGGCATATGCCGCCATATGTAATCAGCCTGGTCAAAAAGCAGGAAATGATTAGCCCCCTTTTGTGTGCAACATGTGGAAGGTATCTGAGCAGTGGAAGGAGGTGTGCAAAGCCCAAGCGCTGGAGGTCAGAGGCAACAGCTTGAGCCCACGTGGAGGGCTTCCCACCCCTGCCAGAGTGATGGGCTGCTGCAGCCTCGGGCGTGTGGCGTCTGTCCTGTGCGGGCAGATGTAGGTAGAGAGAGACCCCCCTGCAGTTGACCCAGGCACAGCTGCCTTTCTTCTCTGAGGTTCCTCCAGTTGCCAGGACCCCCCAAGAGGCTGACTCCAGGGTCCCTGTTCTTGGTGGATTGCTACCAGGACAAGTGCGGAATGATGGGTCTTCAGAGCACCCTCTAGGGGGCGATGCCAATTCCAGACTCACTTGCTGGGACCCCACACTCACTGTTTTCTATTGTGTGTTGAATCATGTCCCTTTAAAGGACGCATTGAAGTCTTAACTCCTGATAGCTGGTAAAGTGCTCTTATTTAATAATCAGGTGACTATGGACTGAATTGTATCACCCAAGACTAATGTGTTGAAACTCTTAACCCGAGGTGCCTTTATCTGGATATAGGGTCTATAGGAGCTAATTAAGGTTAAATAAGGTCACTGGGTATGCATCTAATCCAACAGGACCATTCCCTTACGAGAAACTCTCTCTCCTCAGGACACAGTAAAGAGGCAGCTGTATTAGTCAGCGCTGGCTGTCAGAACAAAATACCGTAGACTGGGCAGCCTAGAGAACAGAAAATTGTTTCCATTGTTTCCTCATAATTCTTGAGGATGGATGTTCCAGGTCAAAATTTCACAGTCAATGTGTGGTGAAGGGATCTTGGTGGCAGATGGACACCTTCCTGGGGGGAGGGGAGGGAGGGAGAGACAGAGATTGATTTCTGGTGTCTCCTCTTATAAGGGTGCTAATCCATGATGAAGACTCCACCCTAGTTCATTCCTAAAGGCTCTATCACCAAAGACCTTCACATGAGAGGTTAGAGCTTCAACATATGAGAGGGAGGAGAACAAACATCCAGTCCACACCAGTCCATTCAGTGCTGCAAGCGAGGAAGAGAGCACTCACCAGGGACCACATCGTAGTCTATGAGGAGGGCTTTGGAACTAGCAGTGGGGCGAGACTGGAAGAGTTTTGAGATGATGCTAGAAATATGGAGTTAAGGGCAATTCTAGTGAGATGTCAGATGGAAATGAGGAACACATTATTGGAAACTGGGGGAAAGGAGGCTGTTGTTAAACAGGGACAAAGAGTTAGCCTGTGAGCTCATGCTCTGTGGGAGGAAGAGCTGTGGGCAGATAACATTGGATATAAGCACAGTGCTGCGGGAGCAGCTTGCTTCCACTTGTGAAAGAAGAGCTGAGTGGAAGAATTGGCTTAGCAAAAAGAACCCAAACTTGGAAATTTGAAAATTCCCAGCCTATCCATATTTAAAAAAATAATTAGAAAGTTTGTTCTGAAGAGAACATCAGGGCAGGACTGAACACCCATTTGATAAAGAAATCATGAAATCAGAGATTAGAGACTTAATCAGCCATTTCAGTGGAAGGTGGGACTCGAGATGGGAA
This sequence comes from Talpa europaea, assembly GCF_964194135.1. NCBI lineage: Eukaryota > Metazoa > Chordata > Mammalia > Eulipotyphla > Talpidae > Talpa > Talpa europaea. Next base: position 141,637,472 of record NC_140070.1, read on the forward strand.
TATTCTAGCAAAGACACTGCCAGTTTGAACTCAAGGGGCCAGAGAAAGCAGGATGGAATGAAGGAAAACATCAGAAGTGGCTTCTGCAGGACTGAACCGTTATCCAGCCACAAGCTTGGCTGTACTTCAAGGAAAGGGAAGAAGTGACCTCTCCAAGAAATGACCTTGAAGGCAAGTCAGAGATAATCAGGTCTGCCCCTCTCACCATAGGCTCAGGGGTCAAGGGCTTCTCATTTTCAAAGGGTAGGGCTGCCTCTCCAGCTTGAGTGGGTCAGGAAGAGACTGTGGTGCCTCAAGAGTGGGGTCACCCTCACAGAAAGCCAGGTGGGCTCTTAGCCAGAGGAGTGGACAGGACCATCTTGCAGACTAGGGGGGACACTGCCACCCCAATGGCCATCGAAGACAGAAGAGCCAACCAAGTGGGCTATTCTCCTGCCTTAAGTTCTAGGGGGAACTTCTTCCTAGGATTTGGAGTTGCTGTGGCTTCCCCCACCCCTTCACCCCAGTTCAGTTTCCCTTGTTGAGGTGGGAATGCCTGCCCGCTGGCTCCCACCACTGTGCTTTGGAAAGACAACTTGTCTGCTTTCACAGGCTCACAGCTGAGAGCAGTTGGCCTCAAGATGTATCTGATACCCCAGTCTCATTCATATTTGATTTAGGTCCTATTCAGACGAGACTTTGGTCTTCAGAGTTTTTGCTGACAGGAGTTAACACTTTGGGGCAGTATGATGGAATGCGTGTCTTGCTTCTACGAGGATCCTGGTGACGACGCTGAGCCCACCCAGAGAATCCAGGGAAAGTCCCAACTCAGTACCCTTCCATTAGTCACATCTGCCAGCCCCTTTGCCGTGTCTGGGTGGCATGGGGGGGTGTATCCACAGGTCCAGGATTACAATGGGCTGCCATTGGGCGGGGGTGGGTGAGCACTTGGCGGGTAACATGCCACGTTCTTGCTCCACTGCCTCCGGGGAGCTCACTCTGAAAGGACACCCTTGGGCCCCTGGTTCATGTACCCCCTCACTGCCACCATTTTCTCTCCACCCCTGTTGGAGCCTAATTGACAGAAGTAGAAAATCTAGTCGGAAGGAGTAGGATTTGACCTCAGTCTTATGGTTACTGGAAACGTGATTTTTGTACAAACTGTCTCCACTAAATTATTTTCATCTGCAAAAAGTGAACAACAACCTCCTTCAGAGGAATGCCAGTACATCAGATGAGCGGGCTTAGTGGGGAGCCGGGACAAGCTAAGCACTGAGGAGGTGTTCATTTCTTTCCCCTTACTACCTCATCCTTCTTTCTTCAAATCTGGGTGCAAGACTCCCTACCACACCCTCAACCACCCTTGGCCCACCAGTGCGAGTCCCGGCCTCTGTTCTCTTGGAGCTGCCATCACCATGGGCAATGTTACCTGAGGCTTAACAGTCTCTCCTCTCCAGTAAGGTGATGCCCAAGTGTTGTCCCCAGCTCCTTCAAAGGGCTCTGCCCCTCTGCTCCAGCTGCTGAGAGGGCGTCTTCCAGAGTGCACCACCGCACAGCCAGCATGGCAGCGTTCAAGCAAAATCACTGTCCTATTCCAGTTCCCCTCTCAGTAGGCCCTCTCAGTGCTCACTGGCCTCACCTCTCCTGCCCCGTGGAGCTTTGAAAGCTCGGGGCACAGCTACTCTCCTCCCATACACCTCTTGCATGCACAGTGCCCCAAGCCTAGTCCAACACACCCAAAGCCCCAAACCTAGTCAAACACAGCCCTGAAATACCACTCCGGGGCACAGTCCTGGCGTGGCAATATCTCCTAACTGTTCACTCGTATTCATCTTTCAGCACTCTGGCCTCTTGGTGTCAGTTTATTTTTTGTTAAACACACATCAGCTCATCAATCCTTCTTTGCAAAAATTTTTGTTTGTTGATGCCTCAGTTCCTAAAGCCTGAATACTTTCAGGAAGGTGTGTCGTCAATGTGTCTGGAATAATGGAAGTGCTCCTTCGGGCCCTGTGCATATCAGAGGGGCGGGAGAAGCTGAGCTGGCTCTTCCACAGGGAAGGGGAGCAGCGTGGTACAGGCAAGGCTGTAGGCCTGTCACCAGAGAGGATTCTGGTCTACCTCTGGCTGGAACTTCCAGAATTGCATGTCAGGAGGAAGTGATCTCAGGGACCCAGAAAGAGTAAGCCCTGGAGGTTCTTCCTACATGAGGCCACAGCTTTGTGGCCTCCTGGGATGTATAGAATCATGAAAATGTCCTTCTAGATTCTCCAGGATTATACGACTTTTCCAAAAGGAAGCACTGAAAATCACAAAGAGGACCTTTGTGCTGGTCTCGGGCAGATGCAGAGATTCCCTGATTAGATGTGGACCACAGCAACTTGCTGGGTCTAATGATCCCATCGAACTTTTGGAATGACCTTGCAAGCTGTGTTGTCAGGGTCTCAGGAGGGCCAGCCCGCAGCCTGGGATGGGGTGGGAGGGGCTGTGATGTGGGTGCTGGTTGTGTGTCCCTCGTGGCTGTTCTCCCCTCCTCTGCTCTGCCACGGGTTCCCTGGGGTGACCTCTGCGGGGCAGGGCTGCCTTGTCCTCTGGCAGCAGTAGACAGAAAAGAAGAGCGAGAGTGGGGCCGTTCCCCCTCTTCCTCCCTCCCTGCCTGTGTCTTTCACTGGGGCTGGGTCAGAGGCCATAGCCCCAATTTGCCGGTCCCTCTTCTGCAGACTTGAGGGCATCATTCTCCCCCCTGGTTCTCCGGATTGCTGGTCTCTGGGTGCTTCACTGCCCCTTGTGCATTTCCCAAGCATCCCCATGTCTGAGAGTTACTTGCATGAAATTCTCCCCAATGTCCTCTGTTTGTAAAGCGTGGGTCATCAGTTTCCAGCCAGCAGCCCCGTGGCTGGGGGTGAACGCCAAGAAATATTAGTGATTATTTTTACCATTATTCTGTTACCCTTGCCCCCTGCTCTGGAATGTCCAGTAAACATCTAGAGCCTGTCTTGGCCTGTCAGGCTACAGGAGGCAACCTCAGGATTTGCCTTCCCAGTCTGTGTCCTACCACCTTCTCCAAGGCACCCTGAGAATCCCGAGGACACCTTGCTTTGCATTGTGCCTTGATTCATCCCTTTCTTTAGCTCAGCTGCCAGAGCACTTGTGACTTCCCTGGGGAGAACCAGAGATGTCATTGTGCCCCGACTCCCCACCCTTCCCCCAAGACGTCTCAATGGCAAAAGCACAGCTTGCATCCATGTTTGCTGCTTCTCAGCCAGCCCTTCCCCGCTGGCTTGGGAGCACTCCATGATGGCCTTTGTTTTCTCACCCCTCCAACTTTTCTTTGGCAGATTCCCGAAGCAGAACATCCAACAAAAACTCGCTGATGACAATGCAATGTACCAGCTCATGCTGTGAAAGGTCACTCTGCTGCATGGCATCCTGTGATACACACAGAATCAGCCTAGTCAGAAGCACATGTCTCGTGAGTCACGGCTGGGCCTGAATTGAGCATTGTGTTGCTCGGCTCAGCAGGTGCCCCCATCACTCCACTGTGCCCCGTGTCAAATGAGAAATGCCCAGGGGTGCCAAAAATTCATGAGTGACTGCAGAAAAATCTCCGGAGTCAGCCTGCTGCAAGTGGCCGCTGCACATGGCACACACTCAGCGCCCACGAATGAGGCCATGGCAGAGCCAAGGGGAGCTCTTCTTGCAAGATGGAAGCTGTGACAGCCACACAGGGGAAGTTCAGATCGCCAGACTTAACTTCCTCAACCTTTGCTCAGGCAGCTCTGGAAATCACGGAAATGGTGGGAAAAGTACTCAAAGGAAGGACAAATGGAGTTATTTGTGTTAAGAAACAAACATGAGGTTCCTCTTCACGAGCATTTTATAGTCCTGGCAGTAATAGATGACTTGTCTTCCAATTCCAGTGGTGGAGCGGGTGTGAGCCTTAATTTACTGTTCTTTTGGAAAATGTCATTTCACGTATAATTAAAAGTGAAAAGAACAAGTGGTTGCCTCTGAGGGTTGGAGGTTAAGGAGTGTGAGAGAATTATGGAAAGGCCTTGTTCTAAACCTTGATGCTTTATACCTACTTGATCTTTGATCCTTACATTATATTTCATCCTTCTATCGTTGATCTTTGCATTGTATAACTCGATGCATTTGCGCAAACTTTAAGAAGGGTACATATAAGATTTATATCTTTTACTGTAGGCAATTTTTTTTCCTAATGCATAAACAAATATTGAATGGGCATGAGGAAATGTTTACATACAAAATAACCAATTTCTGCAACTTGTTTCAAAGTGCATTAAAGATGATATGGATCAATGGATGGATAGAGAGATGAGTAAGTTAGGTGGCAGCAAAATAAACCAAATATAACAAACTAATGTTTACAGAACCTAGGGAGTGAGCATTTTCTATATCATCCTTCCAATTTGTTGTAAGTTTGAAAATTTCACTTAAATGCTTTGGAAAAATGAAAATAAGCGGGAAGGAGACATCCCAGGGCTTCCTATAGAGTTGGGGACAGATGAACACAAGTCACATCAAATTGTCAAATTACCTAAACACTACTTTTAGAAATGCAGGCTGCTGTGTGGAGAAGGCCTGGGTGCACCAAAATCAAATGCCCTCAGTCTAAATCTGGCTATAAAAGTGGGCTCTTAGGGTGATAAACAGTATGATTTATGTAGAATTCTTGAGGGATGGTGCATAAGGGAAGAAAGATTGCAAGAAATGCACAATTTTGAAGAGACTGATTCTAACAATGTGCGTTAAGGTAAAAGATTGCTTTAGTTCTTGCCCCTGGCAGACCCACCTCCAAACCACTCGCTACCACTCACAACACAGAGGTCATGGATGGTCTAGCGGTATGACCCACTGAGATGCTGGGGAGACCCACAAGGGAGGTCAGACTCGTACTCTCTGCTGCTTCGGAGCACAGGGAAATATCAGAATCCTTCAGCTCTACATCTTCTGTGTAAGGTCTAAGACGGGGCTCCTGGGCCATCTGACATTTTGACTGTGTTTCCAGAGTGACTGTCAGCTGGATGGGTCTGTTTGTCAACATCTGGCTTCAATAATAGAGATCAGATTCCTCATAAAGAATACATTGGGCAAAGTTGGTGTTTAATAATTTTCGGTCATTTATGTCATTTCTGTCTTAATAAAGGGGGAAGATTGGTTGGAAAAAAAAAGAATCAATGCAACAACAAGATTGAGACTTCTCAGAAACCTTAGAAAGCTAGGAAGAGACGTGGTTTAATAAACAGACAGAGAATCTGATAAGGAGCAAATTGATGTCTAAGGAGATACTGCCATAGATTAAATGATCAACTAGAAAAGGTCTGGAGGAAAAAGCAAAGCACCTGGATGACTCTGGAAGCCCACAGCTGCTCCTTGGACTACTGGTTGTATGATCTTTGGACAAGTGCTTAAACTCTGTGACTTTAAGAGTCATTGTGAGTTCTAGAGTCATTGTGAGAATTATTTATATTTTAAAAAATGTTTAAAATGGATGTGAGTTTCTGGCAGGTGAGATCCAAGAGAAACAACAGAAGATGAGTAAGAAAGACTTCAAGGCTGGCCAAGCCTGTTGGATGGGCTTATAAGTGCAAAGGAGAATGGAATAGAAAGTCATAGCTTGGGGACTCTCAGAAGGCCGTGGAAGAAGGCCAGGGGAAGGGGTCAGAAAACCTGCAGCAACAGTGTCTAGAATCCTGCTAAGGAGAGATGTTAGGGGAAGATACACTCCAGCTCAGATGCCAGGGACGTGGAAATGAACAAAAATGTGAATTAACAGTAAGCACCATGGGGCAGATGGAATTACGGGGACCCCAGGGAGGAAAATCTCCTCTTAAGGAAGCCCCTATTTGCACTACACCAGCACTGAAAATTAAAGAAATACTGTTTATTTCCATAATTATCAACTACCTCTCACATCTGCTGTTGTTGCTGGACCTACAAAGAGCAGAAAAACAATTTCCAGAAAAACACTGGCAGAAATAACTGAAACTTTCGATGATGTGTATGGAGACCAGGGTAGCATTCCAGTCTCCAGGAAAAGGGCTTCCACATTGAGTATGGAGAGTCGCTTCTAACAACAGAAGAAATTGGCACCCACTTACTGAATTATCCAATGCACAGCAATGGAATCCTTTAACAGCAGTAAAATGGCAGTGTTACTAGTGAAGCAACTTCCTGAAGAAGTGGAAAATAAACATTTTATTGCAGTTCTGGCATAAACTAAACAGGACACAATAAACAAACAAATGCCGCCCTAACGTCCTCCAAGGACTTCATGAGAAGTGCTGCCAGGAGGGAATTTTGCTAAGAAAAATATAAAGCAAATTCTTAAGAAAGCCTACATTTATTATTTGAGTCTGGGGTTGTCAGCTATCAGTATTACTCTGAGTGACCTAAATCAATAAAATAACAGTTCTTGGTTAATGAGAAATTTTTTTTAAATGATTTCCCACTAAGGTTTTGCATAGTCCCTTAAGTTGCATGGTAGAAATATTGTAGAAAATACCCATGTTGTCCTCCATAAACCAAATAAAAAGGGATGTTGCTTTATCTTCCCCAAATATAAAAGCCCTTTGATGTTACACTTGAGGAAGCATAAGGCTCAAATAGTTTTTTCCAATATTCCTCCGTGACCCGGGCTGCAGTTTTTCAATAGTACAGGCACATTTTTACCCTTGTTCAAAGACTGTTTTGAGAGATGGAGGAATTTTATGGGGCTTCTAAACCTTGTAAAAGAGAATTGCTTTCCTCACCCGACTCTGTTCCATCTGGGAGACCGGCTTCCAATGTTTGGTGGAAATCGTGTCTTGCTCGTCAGCCTTCTAGATCTATGGAAAATTTCTATATCGTTTTTTTATTGAAGTGTTAAAAGGAAATACTTGTCATGTAAGCCCAAAGGAAAATTCATACTTTTTTGACCCTTGAAAGAAACAAAGATGTAAGCGTGTAAGAACACTCAAGCATGGAAAAAAAAAAAAAAACACTATCCAACTCAATTTAGAACTGGTAATTTTACCTTTTTCTCATAGGCCTCAGGTCTTAGAGTCACAAATCTCAAGAATTCTCAAGATTTTTCTCTTTTTTTTTTTTGTATTTAGAAATGGGGCACGTCGTGATCCTCACTGAAAGATCTAGATTTATCAGATAACTCTACAAAATAGATTTTTTTTTATGGGGTCCTTGTGTGGATGAAAATCTGTGAAGTTATGTTGTAATAGTACATGAGAGACTTCTAAAAGCAAAGGTTCTATTTCCCACATCTCTTCGATTCCAGCATCGGGATCGAAGGAGCAGCCTTTCACTGAGCCAAGAATTGCATTTGGCTTTGAACTTAGACCCTTCCTGCCACTATGACTAGAGGCTAAAATTTTTCCTTTTTTTTTTTTTATTGTCACAGTTACAATTTTACTTTCTTGGCTTTATTTTTTTATTTGTGTTTCTATTTGAGCCTCATTTAAAAACCTCTTCTTACAACATTTTAATGGTGTATATATAGTATTTTATCCAAATCTATCGATTTATTGTTAATAAAGATTGACCTTCATCAGGTTATAATTGACAAATAAAAATTGAACATATTTGGTCTACATCTTGATGTTTTGATATATGGCTATCTTGTGAAACAACACCACAAACAAGTCAACTTTTAGGACCAAGATAGCTGTTTAGAAGGCACCAAGGATCCTGGAAGGTGCAGAAATATTTGCACACACTCCTGAAACCAGCAAGCCCAGAGTGAATGACCCTGTTGGGGGTCTGCTCCCAAATGATTACTATTATAGGACATGACTCAAAAGCAGACTCAGGGTCCTCCCTGGTGGCACAAGGGGTTAAGACGCAACCTATGAAGCTGTCCGCAGCATCTGCAGCACGAGTTCGATCCCCTGGCCTGCCAGTGAGCAACCCACATGGCGCAGCAGACCTCTCCTGACTTGCCTGCTGCTCCCCTCAGCAGTGTACTTTGGTCAATCTGCCTGTTCTGTTTCCCGCTCTGTATCTGTGAATATTCTCAACCCCCAGGCCTGTGGCCTGTACCCCAGCTCTTGCAAGTAAATAAATCTTCTTTAAAAAAAAGCAGACTCAATGTGAAACAACAATAGTAGGTATTATTTACACAGGAAGTGAGAAAAATGGAAAGAAAGAGGTAGCGTATTCATAGGTTGACACATGACACATCAGTCATACCCCAGATTGTGTCCACTGAGCAGAGAGCGAGGTCTAAACCAAAACCACATGTGGTGACTCTTCTCCACAGACACTCTCCTCATCAGTGGCTTAAATGCCAGAAACCCAACAGGTTATCTGCCCCCAAACCTGTATTTTTAACAACCAAAAGCTCAGCAGTTTATCTGGTCAAAAGCCTCAGGTCTGCCCTATTTGCCATCAGCCCCTGTTCAGGGAGAGGAGTTTGAAAAGCTCCACCTTCTACCATCAAGTTAGCTGTGAGCACCACCCATTGGCTGGGAGGTTGCTCCTCACTATTCCTCTTACACACCTGGTGACCAGTGCTGGAATGGACGTACAGCAGGTGGGTACCTGAGGGTACCCACGTACCTTTGACGGGGTTTATTATCGTTCTCCCCAATCTTTTCACACTCCAATTCCATATGACAGACACACACATGGCTCCTCTAATTCTGATTCATCATAACAGATATGCCAGAAATTAGAGTCAGGAAGGTGAACAGATCATCCTAGACAGGATGATAGCTTCCAGTCACATGACATGTAAATAACCAAGAAGCTCAAAGAACTAGACCCTTTTTGCTGAGGCACAATAGCAGCATCTAACATTTAATAAATGTATCCCTGGGCTAAGTGAGTTGTACACCTTAGCTCCTTTGATTGGTTCAGCCAGATGGGGTGGCTACTATAACGCTCACTTAAAAAGATTAGGAAACCACAGCTTAGGAAGATTAAGTATTTGAAAAGGATCATGCACTTAATAAGTGGGAGAGCCTAGATTTGATTCAAGGCCATCTGATTTCAGAATTCACACATTTATCCATTCAATAGTCCAATCATACATACATACAGTTCACTGTATTGAACTGAGAATATTTTAAGTGTCAACAGTGCCCTCTGAATCAGAAACAATTAAATTATGCTCGATGAGGCTTTTATATGCCAAATGCATTTTGTTCTAGCCTAAATTAGTGGTCAATATGCTCTTTATATGAAAGGTCAGATAAAACATTTTAAACTTTGCAGGCTTTGAAGAGCCTCTTGCATATTCTTTTTGTTTTTACAACACCTTAAAAATACAAAAACAATATTAAATTCAAACAAGGCTTGGACCAGATTTATTCCATAGGCCATCGTTTGCCCACCCTTTTAACTCATCAAAGCTTAATACACCAGGTATAATGTGCGTGTAAATTCCCTGTCCAATTATGTGATTAACCTGAATATCAAGTTTACAACTGTCTTGAAGCAGTGGGAATCCATTAGACTGGAATGTGAATTATGATGTATACTGTCTATACTGCATGAGCTTTGTGTCCCTGAGTATCCTCAGTGTGGAGTCAGGCTTACATGCAGAGCCAAAGTGCTACCCTAGGGCAGGGCAGAGGCCAGCTGTGTCTCCATTCTTGCTCCTGAAAATGACAGCAGGTGACAATTTATACATGCACATGTCATTGTTTTTGACCATCTCACTTAAAAATCCCAGTTTTACCTAAATTGAAAGACTATTTCAAAGCTTCCTCTTTTTCAAAAGACATCAAAAACCACAACAGGCAGTAGTGGAGCCAAGATCAGAGACAGAATGACATGACCACAGAGAATGCCTTGAATCTTTGTCATCATACTTTGTTGGAAATTGGATTGGGAAAGATGAAGGCCATTACTTACAGCGTACTAGGCAGTAAATAAACAATAATTTATATAATTTTCACAGCAACCCTAGGAGAGGTAATAGTTATTCTCCTACTTTTCAGATAGAGAAATCAAGGCACAGAGAGCTAGATAATTCATTTGAGTTTTTTTGGCAAGTGGTTGGTCCAAGATTTGGACCCAGACAGACTCACTTAAGTGTCCCTGATCTTAGTCACTTTATTACAGTCTTTGCATGAACGTAAAATAGCTAGGCCTATGGACCTGTTAGCTGAGGGCTAGTATTGGATGCATCGGTAAAGTGCATTATATTAAGTGGCTGAGTTAATCAGGGCAATTGGAAGATCCTGGGTTCTAACTCTGTTTGCTGCAAAGAGTTGAATTGTCTCTACAGCAGCCAGAATTATATTTAAAGTTTTTCATGCATAAAAGAGGACTTTTAATTCTTAACATATTCCTTGTTGTCACTACATTTGATGTTTTCTAATCACCGGAAGCCGCCTTCTTCCCGAGAGTCCTATTCTGGCAGCCTGGGGCAGACTTAGCACCAGGCCCTGTGATCTCCAGGAAAGGCTTCTCTCTGATCATGTCTCATTCATTTATTCTACAAATGTTAATAGAGAGCAGCCACATTTTCTAGTCTCCATAATGAAAGGGTCAGACTGCATGACCTCCCGGTATCTTCCATCAATAATACTTTTATTATTTAATGACTATAGTGATATTTACTCACTGGGGAAAGTCTTTCCTTGCTGAGGAATGTCTAAACAAACTGAGGGAGATCTTCTGTTAAAAAAAAAAAAAAAAAAACCTCCAAAAATCTCTCTTAACTTTGACAGCTAGCAAAATACAATGCTTTCTCACTAACTATTGGATAAAAAAAAATGTCCTTACCATTAGATTAGCATTCATAACAACCTTGTATAATAATGACCACATCACTTCACTTCATACAAGACTGGGTTCTTCGGGAATAAAACCGAATAAATTTAACTCGTTCTTTGAGGGGCCAAGATAAAAATCTCCAGGTATCCTTCAGATGCTGTCATCTGCTTTGAACTTTGACTCAAGTTGTTCCCAACAACATCCTCCATTTCCACTGGGCTAGATACTACAGAAGACAGAACGCTACAAATCACTTTGTTGAAAGATACCAAAGAAGGAAGGGGGGTGAAAAACCAGCTAGAGTCTGCTGTTAATTAGAACCAGCCGATGATGTACAGCGATTTGTCTGGAGCGCTTCTGACAGCTGTGCGTTCTTTCCTGCCTTATTGTTTGAACTACGTCCAATGGTGCAATCATTAAATCTTTGATAGCTGTTGTTTAAATATGAGAAGGGGGAGAGCTTTTTGTTTTAAGTGAGAAAGGGAGACAAGTCTTGGATTACATCTTAAAAGTTAGGGCTCTTTAGATCATTTTCCCTGGGCTTTGGTAGAACACTCCGGTCATTTTCGGACTGTCTACTGACACTTTTTTGCTGCACAAATGTCAGAAATCTCACTTCCTTTTTTCCTTCCTAAGGGATCCTTGCTGGAGGTGGGAGGAAAATTATGAAACACCTGGTCTTACTCAAAGGAGAGGGGGGATAGTTTAACTTCACAGTTGAGAGCCCCACAGGATAGAATACATTCAGATGTTGACTAATAGCGAGAGGGACTACCAAAAAAAAATTCTGGTAGCTTGAAGAAAATTGCTCCTAAACACACAAGATTCTCCTTTTATCCTAGAATGTAACAGACACTTGCTAGTTAACCAACAATAACTAAGCTGTTTACTTCCAATTACCAAAGCAACTTTACCAAAGGGATCATTACTCATGCTTTCTGAAAGATAAGGTGGCATTTCAAATTAATTTTAAAAAACCTAACTATAGGTTTATGCATATCCTCAAAGTATTGGTGTCAAATATTTTATAAATAGAGTACTCTTTCTCAATGACATATCTATATATTAATATCTGTGTATCCCTATCCCTGTATCTATGTATATACAGAAGTATAAATTAGATATTGATAGAAAGACTTAGTATTTCCGTGTATATTATTTATATTTCAAGTCAAATTTCATTTTTTAAGTTCTGTTTCAAGATAACTTCAACTACCAGGAGAAGCTGTTGAGGTTGAGACAGATATTTTTGCCAACAATGGGATTCTGGCACAATACTGTGACTCCTATTCATTCAATGGAGCAAATGGACCTTAGCCTGCAAGTATGACCTTGTTTCTTTTAAAGGAGTGTAGGGTCAGGAATGGACACAGAGCAGGTTTTCTGATCCAATGCAGACCGGGTAAAGGAGGAATCAGAGTCCTCAGTGGTTTTTGCCATTCTTTTATTGGGATTTACCAGGTACACAGCAGGCAGGGGTGCTGGGGGGCCGGGAGGTTGGCAGGCCTCCCAGCCCCCAGCAAGTCTTCTCTCTATCTGGGTTCTCTGGCCTTCTCTCTCTCTCTCTCTCTCTCTCGGCTTCTGCTGCTGCTGGCATCCCCGTGATGCCACCCTTTAAAGTCTAGTCTCTCAGCCCAGGTGTACCCACTTCAGGGGCCCGCCATCAGGCATGCATTCAGGACCACAGGGTTCCCTCATCTATCCTAATGGTGGGAGGGCAGAAAAGCCTGATACCTTTTACCTACCCTACAAGGAGTTTCAGAATTAGATTGCCTTTTTGCAGGAACTCCAGCCTCCTGGGGCAAAGTCTTTCAAAAACAGGTGTGAAAATCATCCTTGCTTCTTGAGAAATGATGCATTGTCTCCTGACTACTGCTGCTTATCTCAACCTGGTAAAGGCCAAAAGAAGTCTTGGTTCCCACCCAGATGTCCCAGGCTGGGTTTTCAGCATCACTGATAATCATTGATTTCATTGAATCTAAGAGAGCCTAACAACATAGCTGACATGTTCATCACTGTCAGGTCAAAGTTTTACCAGACAAGCATGGACCTTCTGCCTCAGAAGTAGGTAAGTAAGGACAGGAGGCAGGATTTCTCCTGGAGTCCACATAAAGTACCAATGGACAGACCTTGAGTCAAAGAAATCTTAGTGGTGGAAAAAGCAAGTATCTTAATACCAGTTGGTTTTGCCAAATATGAGAAATATTTGGCTTTGTTCTAACTGTGGGTACTTTTTATCCCTCCAATCAGTCTCTCAATTAAAATTTTTTGAGACGTCCTATTTACTGTTGGATAAATAAGCAAATTTGCCCAAGTCTAGCCCATTTAAACCCAATGTTTGCTATGTTTGCCTTAGAAATTGTGGCTCATGAAATGAAAGTACTTATGATAATTACTCCTTATTTCTGTCAGCAAATACTGCTTGGAGAAGAGTGTAGAGAAGCAAGCTAAGTAAGCCTCTACACTCAACTCTTTTCCTCCCATTATGATTCTCCTTGTTCACAGAAATCATTGCCACTAAAGGGTCTGAAAACATCAGCTGTTAGATTTATCAACCCCCCAACCCCCCATCTCTTGGTCATGAGCACTGGCTGGGTAATGAGGACATGAAGCAGGAGAGAGAACAAAAGAACTAACACACTCCAGTAGTAGGTGATATTTAATCCTAACCCAGGCTTTGAAGTTTAAAAAGACCCAAGAAGAGGAAAGAGATTCCTGCACTGGACTCCGGTGCTCCAGGTTTCCTTCAACTTTTAACATTGCCTGATGTTTAGAAACAGACTGATTATTAAAGCAATGTCCCCTCCTAAGCAATCCATTTGTGAATTTCCTCATGCTCTCCACCTTTTAAGGAAGCTTGATCTACAGCTTGAGTTTATGGGTGATGTACTTGAAAGACAGGGAAGGGGTGTGTCAGTAGGTTTGTCAACCCTCCTTGCTTGAAGATCTGTCCATGGCGATTAGACTTCTGAGATGTTGTAAATGAACAGGTCTCAAGAATACAGGAAGAAGTTGGTTCAAATCCCAATCTGACCTTCAATAGCTTTGTGGGTTGTGTTACCAATCCTCCAAGCTAAAGTTTCTTCTTTTAGTAAATGGAAAGAATAATAGTCATAAAATTTTTCTTTTATTTTTGTTGGTGAGTGAGTGAAACAATGCAAATAAAGCCACTTGCTATGCTAAGGACATATTAAATGCAAATAAAATTTAGCTATTATGACTATTTTATTATCTCTTACAACTGTATGATATTATGCTTCTGGAGAAAATGAAATGGTCCCTAAATGGTTCCATATGTTCAATAGAAATAACAATGCTAGCAGGAGGAAAACACCTGTCAGTTACGACAGTTCTTACACTAATCATATCTTTTCTAGCATAATATCTTTTAAAAATATTTTGGGGAGTGATTTTGACACAGACACCTGGACAGCATATGAAACTGTTTAGTTCTCGCGCATAGAGTCTACCAAATTGCTGATTTCTGAATAAAACCTGGGGATTTTGAATTTTGAATATTGATTAATAATTTTAAAATGATGTACAGATGAAATATTTCCATGTTTTCCATGTTCTGGATGATATCTGGTTCCATATCATCACCATTTTAATGGACTACTTTTGTGGTTAAATGGTTTAAACATGTGCTTAATCCCAAATAATCACTCATTAATCTTCTGTGACAACCAAGATTTTAATATTTATTAATGTGTCATTGCTGACAGCAGACTATGCTATTTGTGACATCTGAATTTGTTTCCAGAATAAAGTTACCTACACACCAACCACTTGTCTCAAAACCATGACAAGGGGACACAACCTTAGACAAAAATTTATGAAATTTATGTTTGTATTAAAACCAGCCTTGAATAGTTACTGGAAATTCATTGACAGAGTTAGGTAATAGAATCTTAGAGTCCTTTCTTGTTTATACCATGTTGGCTTAAATACAATTATATAATGTTGCTAAAAGTTTGTGATGTGAATACTAAGCCTACTAAAGAGAGGGCAGTATATCTGTAAATAATTGATTTGTGAAATAATGAAGACAGTGATAAGGATATAATGAGTAGTATCTATATATGACTTCAATTTGGTTGAGTGACTTATTTTCTCTTTGAATATTATACCACTTTCTTGTAGCTCCTAGAGAGAATGCTGATCATTTTTCTAGGATATAGGTGTCAAAAGTGGGATGAAGCACTTTCTATTTTCTATTAGGGCTTCCAAACTGTTACCCTCCCTTGCCCCCAACTGTAATTGATCTATTGAGGCTAATTTCTCCTCACATGATCCTTTTCTGTCTCTTTCGGTTTTAGTTGTCTGTCATCTTCTAAACCAACTCTGCAAATCCATTAAGGAATCTAGCATCTAAGAAATAGTTTGTGTCTTTACATAAATTCCACTGAAACCACCATTATCTTAATGGATTTATGCTGAACACCTGCTTTCCTTTGGGAATCTGGGATTTTGCTGCATACTGGGGAGAGAGTAGGCCTGTATGACAAGTACCCCACCCCAAAAAAAAAATCCTGGCTTCTAGGTGTCTAGGAACTTCCTTGGTAGACAACTGTACACACGTGTTATGATAGTTTAATGCCTGAGGATGAAGCATGTCCAAGGTGACTTCACCAGGAGAAGAGTTCTCTAGACTCTCTTCACATGCCTTTCCCTTCGTTGATGCTCTTGGAATTCTGCGGCCATGAATATGACTACACTCTGAGTCCTGTGAGTCTCTTCAGCGAATCGTTGAATCTGGGAATGGTCTTGGGGCCCCATCCAACGTGTACGCCTATTTCATTGAATTTGTGCCATGTATTTGAAGGTAGAGGTTAGAATGAATGAAAGTTGTATTGCATGCTAAAGGTAGAGAGAAACAAAGTGCAGGTGTGGGGAAGATGGGTTTGAGATGATGCTTGCTAGTAGGGCTTCTTGGTGATGGAAGCCTATCAGGTCTCATACAACTCTTTTTGGGTTTTTAAAATGATTTTCTGGTCATACCCAGGTAACCCAAAAGTTTAGACATGTGACCATCTCCCTTCATATGGACTTAACTTTTTTTATTTAAAGATCTATTTATTCATTTACATAAGAACTGGGGTACAGGCCAGATGCACAGGAGGGTGAGAGGATTCACCAGAGACAGAGTGAGGAACAGAATAGGCAGAAGGACTGAAGTACACTGCTGAGGGGAGCAGCGGGGAGACAGGACAGATAGGTCTGCAGCACCATGTGGGTATCTCCTTGGCCGGCCGGGATCGCTGGAGAGGCTGCAGACAGCTTCACAGTGCTGTGCTCAACTGCCTGCAACACCAGGGGAGGCCCTGGACTTAACTTTTATCTTCCTAAAATGTTTTTTCTATATTTACAAACATTGCAATTCACAAAATGCAAATGAAGTCTTTAAGATCCCACGAGATTGCATTGTTCTATCACTCAACAAATATTTATTGAGCACAGATGTTTTGTTGTGCCTCAGGTGCTGGGGCAATCACTGGTGACTCGAAAATGACTAAGACAAATTCTTCTCTTGTCCTCAAGGAATGCACTCAAGGGAAGAAAATTGCCAAAGGCAAAACAAGCAAAAGGACTTTGCTCAGAGCCCAGTTTTGCAATGGCATATAAGTTTCAGAAGATTTTTGGCCACCCCATACACATGTGCTGTGCCACAGTCATGCTCCCAACAGGTGAACATAGAAAACTGTTAGGTGAGTCAGTAGATGGAAAATGCTGGGGATTCCTGAAATAGCACTGAGTCATTAATCACTGATACCCTGGCTCAGTCCATGAAGCAACTGGAAATGAATAAGCAAAGAAAGTGAACTAATAGTTAGAGGGTGGAAATACCCCAGGGAACATTTGTTGAGTCAATATAAGATCATAGACTCAAACAGAATGAAACAAGAGAAGCATTTTCCAACAGCTTGATCTCCAACTGAAAATTTCTGGCAAGCATCTTTTCTGCTGGATACTTTGCTCTGGAAATTGGAAAAAAAGGGCCAGAGAAGCTAAGTGTTGTTCCGACAGTGGATTCTAGATTTACATGATAGGACAACGCATAGCCCAGTGTATGAGATGTGCTTCTGCATTGAACCCAAAAAGGCAAAATATAATATAAAGGAAAAAAAAAAGTGATATAAAATAAGTCTGAGAGACTGATGGGCGGTCAGAGATAGACCCTAGAAGCGATGAGTTAATAAAACTAAGCATAACATAAACTTTCAGACTCTAAACAGGGAAATATATGGATGAGTTGTTTAAAAGTATCATCTGGACCAAGCTGACTTGAGAAAAAGTCAACCAGTGCTAGATACTACGTCTTGTTTAGTGGAACTTCCGACTAAATTTGGAACACCCCAAATTTTTGCCAGAAAATGAATTTCTGGAAAGTCTAATCAGATTTTTCATTGGCTCACATTGTGAAACCAGGGATACATTTTCTTAGAGGAAAAAAATTTCTGTATATGCAAGAACATATGTAAGAACACAACAAACCTTTCAAAGCACAAGTTGGTGGGGGAGGCAAATGACTCATGAAATGTGATTGTTCAAAAAATTAGAACTGATAGTACATATAAACTAATAGCACATATACGAAATCAAAAATGTTGATTTGCTTTAACGTTGCTTATGTATTTCAGTTAATGATGTCGATTTAGAAAACTGACCAAATCATGTCATGAAACTCAAATAGTCTTCTAGTTCATCAGAGTGGTTTTTCATTTTTAGTCCACTTTTTAGTACCTATCAGTCTTTCAACACCCCCACAGGAGGGAGAGGTTTGAATACCAACAGGACTGAAAAGCTAACAGCCATTGATTCTGCACCGTCCTAATCAGCACTGATCTGAACACTAGATGGTCTTATTCCATTTAATTCTTCCAACACAATACAGAGGGTGATTGTATGGATGAGGAAATTAAGACTGGAGTATCTGTATTCCCATCTCCAGTGGAATGGGCCTCTTTTATTCTGGACACCACTGCTGTCTAGATGATCCAGACCTAGCAGACAATGCCACCCTAGGGCCCAGCCCATCGGTGCTGCTTGTCCAGCAGAGGGTGGGTCACAGCTGGGCCTGCCATTGCCTAGAACCACTGGCCCCTCCATGTTTAGGAGGGTATCAAGAAGCTTCCTATTGCCACACCAACCTCCTGCACCTCCACTATCTTCAGAAAGTGTGGGGGGCCTCCCTGGTGGCGCAAGGGTTTAAGTCTCAGTGTTATCAAGCTATGGCAGCCACTGCAACATGAGCTCGATCCCCGGCCAGGGAGCTGACCCACATGTCACAGCAGACTTCTCCTGTCTCACCTGCTGCTCCCCTCAGCAGTGGATTTCAGTAGATCTGCCGTTCTGCTCCCCACACTGTCTCTGGTGAGTCCTCTCCCCTCTCCCTACCCCCCTGCATCTCTGGCCAGTTCTTGCATTCATAAATAAATAAAAATAAATCTTAAAAAAAAAAGTGGAAATAGCTCAGCAACCTAGCCAATGATTTAGTGTAAGCCAGCAATGACTGTTGATGGCATCTCCCTAGATTTACAGGTGGAAGCTGTTCAGTCAGTGCCTGTTTAGCTGGGTCACCATGCAGGCCTAGTCACACTTGAAGGCCACATCTACTGCTGGGGGTATTTGGAGGATTCTGATGGAAGCACTGTGAGTTCTCTCTTCGTGCCTCACTGTTCTTCAACTTCTTTCGTGAATGTGAGTTACAGGGGCTGAATACAGTGTTCACACCTTGAAGAAGCTCTGTGCGTGCAAAGCGTTCTCACTAAAGTGAAATATTGTCTTTCAGGAAGTTATTTGCTCTTCACTGATACTTTTTGCTGAATTCTTCCCATTCCTGCTAAGTAAGACATTTTCTCAAGTCTCATCACCTTTCTTAGACCACAAGTAATTCAGGAAGCGATAGGTTTAATAATTAATGGGATTCGACCAGCCCATTTCTTCCCTTATGTTTTCAATCAATCAGTCATCAACTACCTAGCATCTGTGATGTCCTTGATTGCTCTTGGAGGAGGAGTATTAATTTTTTCCTTTCAGTTCATTGACTCAGGACTTGTCCTTTCTCAGTGAATAATGATGCTTGTTAGCTCAACTCAGACACTTGAGGGAATCCTCACCACTCAACTTTACTTCATCTCCTCCAACCTGTACCCAGTGCTGCCTGCTCTGCCTTCCAAGCCTTTCAACTGGTTTCCAATGCCTGTCCACTCCAGGTTCTGGTCCTTGTCCAGCCAGCTCAGAGTATCACGTGACCCACACTGTCCATCCTTTACAATGCTCTAGAACACTCTTTCCAATAAGAAAATAAGTGTCTAAATGCCTTGTTTATAATTCTTTGAGGATTCTCTGGCCAAAAGATAAGTTCAGCTTTTTTCGCCTGTCAGAGAATGTTGTACATTCATTCCTTCAGTTCAACTTATTGAACCTACTCTGTGCCAGACACCAACATAGCTACTGGTGACATGGCAATGAACAGTCTTTGTTTTCATGGGGCTTCCATTCTACTGAGGAAAGCTCAGTCATGTATGTGTGTCTGTGTGACATGCACACATGTATGTATGTGGATATTTGGACGGTGACTTGGAGAAAAGATATAGAAGTTGACATAAAGACTAACAAAGCAGGACAAGGTTCCAGGGAATGTGTGAGAGGGTGACCAAGAAACGTCACCTTGGGTTGGTGACATGGACGAACACATGAGCTACTCCCTGTCTACCTGCGCAGCATCATTTCCTGCTTCCTTTCTGCCTTGCATTTTACGATACATAACACTGGACACTTCACTGTCCCCCAACCCTCCATCCTCCTAACCCCTGAACCTTGGGTGTACCGTCAGCTTCCCTAGAATATCAACTTTCCTGCCAGTGCAGACTTGGGGAGCCTTATTGTGGCCACCACTCTCATCATCTCTAAGACTCTCCATCAGGCTTGGGACCTTCCCCCAACTTTCAACTTCACCTAAAATAGACCCACCAGAGTGCTAGTCATCCTGTGCCCTGATGCTTCCCTTTCCCATCTAAAGATATAGATACTGACATGTATACGTGGCACTGCCACAGCTGAGTCATTGAGCCCTACGATGCATGCTACGTTACCTGTCACGCTATGTTACCTGTCACAACATCCTGGTGCGGTGACATTGTCCCCATTTCACAAGTGAAAAACCGCACCTGCCCAGTGCCTTTCCACTTGTGGAACTGGACTAACACTCAGCTCTCTGACCCAATGACCTTGTTCTGTCCACTACCCCACAGCTTTCTCCCAACACCAAACTGCCTTGCGGCCCATGCTATAGTTTTGGATGTTTATATTCTTGCCCCTAGCACCATAGTTGGCACAGAGTAAGAAATACTAATTGATAAAATGGATTTTAACAAAAGGCATTCACTTACCTATATCACTCAAGGCGTGCAAAATTACTGCATTCAGGTACTAGATGACCTCCCCATGAAACTCACCTTTCAACACTAACACGACTGCTATGGCTTACCACGTGCCAAGTCTTCTCCTGAGCACTGGCACCACTTTCTTTAATGCTCACAACAACCCAACAATGGGTAGGTTCTGCTCTTACCCCCATTTTATAGATGTAGAAACAGAGGCGCCCAACAGGTCACTTTCTGCAGTTCCCACACATAAGTGGGTGATGGACTTGAAATCAGATTTGCAGATGCCTGGCACCATCATCACCCATCACTGCACCACACTGCCCCTTTGGCTCTGGGCACCAGTTCTGGGGCCAAAGACAGACAAGAAATGAGGTAAATGACCTGTTTTCTTCATGTGAAATGAGGGGTCATCATTAGCATCTCCTTTGTATTGCCACAGTGGAGAAAAGCAACCTCGTAAACCCAGTTCTTCCAGTGACTAAGCAAAATGCAGAGAATTTTGGCACAACCGATTTAATTTTTTATGTTTGTTTTAAATTTTTAAGTTTATTGGCAGCACCGTTTTAATGCACTGGGGACAAGGAGCAATCAAGATGTGAAAGGAAAAATATCTAAAAGGAAAGTAAATAACTGTGTTGGAGGAAAAGCAAAACTAACAAAACTAAAGAATATTTTGTGACTGTGTTTTTATTTTTTAGCATGAAACTATTGGGAAACAGCAGTTGAAAGAA
The DNA here is from genome assembly GCF_964194135.1 of Talpa europaea. Taxonomy (NCBI): domain Eukaryota; kingdom Metazoa; phylum Chordata; class Mammalia; order Eulipotyphla; family Talpidae; genus Talpa; species Talpa europaea. The sequence continues at coordinate 141,658,314 of NC_140070.1, forward strand.
AATTGAGGTTGGCACAAAGGAAGAAGGATTGTGGATCCACATGGAATTTGCTTTTTAATCAAATGTCTAAAACTCCACGCTGGAAGTCCACGCTGGAACTGAGAAGAAACTAGCTGCATCAGAACCTTCAGATCTGGTGAATGTGTTACTGTCAGTAAATGGCTACTTGGGCTTGGAGGAAACATGTGAGATCCTTAAGAGGAAAATGTGATCTGGAAGTCCCAGTGGGCTTTGTGCAGTGCCTACCCTTCTCGCCAGGCTCCCAGAAGAAAAAGAGGTTATTTTCTTCCACTGCCTCATGAAAGAGGCAGCGTCTGGGGTGATTTCTTCACCGTAGCATCCCGTGGATCTTATAAAATGGTGCCCCCAAACACAGGGCTGATTCCAAGGTCAAGCAAACCCTGCTTCTTACCAAGAATCCTAAGAAATGCCTGGACAGCTGTTCCAGGTTCTTCTGCTGCTTTTATATTTTGTCTTTATCAGCATTTGAAAAAAAAAAAAAACAGCTATTTTCTTTTCACGAACATTGATGGCTTCAGGTGGGGCACAGGCAGCTGTGGCAGATGGACTTTCGAAATGCAGTGAAATATCCTGTCTTCATATAAATGTTTACGGTCACAGGGGAACCAAAGAAGAAAAACACAAGCAAACGTTGTGTGACTCACAGGCGGAATTGCTTCTAAATAAAGCATTTCTCAGAGTTTCCCAGGAGGAGTTTGGAATGAACAAGGGGCAGGATCGCTGGTCTAGGGACATTTTTCTTTTGCAAAAAGGTGCCTCCACCCGTCACTCCAGAAAGGCATTCGCTGCTTTCCATGTGGAGCCTGGGCGGGGCACCGAGGCTGGTCCGCACAGTGACGCCTGGCGCCAGCGAGTTCTCAGTGGGGCACCTTGTGGGGGTGATGGAGCTTCACTGCAGCCACGTGCTGACTCACAGACTTTCCTCTAATAGAGCATGGCAAAGTGATGGTAATTACGTTTAATTTTAGATCTTGTGTGTCCAACTGGGAATGTGTCCAGACCCAGCGCAAGCCTCGCGTTGACTTTGGCACTCGAGTCTTGACAGGAAGGCCATGATCCTAGACTACCTCCATGCTCCATCGTCTGGCCAATCCAGAAGACATGAACTTGGGAATAATTGGGGGAGGGGGTCTTCTTTTGAAGGCTTCATGCCAACCACAGCTCTCCTGGTCTTCACTCTTGGCTTCGCCCATAAAAGCACAGCCGCCTTCTCCCTACCCAGCACCTTTGGACTAACCATCCAGTCTCTTTTCCATTGATACAAAAATTCAAATGTTCCCCCGGTCATGTCTAAAGAATTTGAGCTGGTTAGGACTGAGATGGAGTCTTCTGCAGGGTCTCCCCATGGCTTCCAGGCAATAATGATGAGGAAGTTCTGCTGACCCCATACTCAGCCCTGTCTGTCAGCTGGGCTGAGCAGCAGTGTAGAAGGAGAAGGGACCTCCAGCCAATAGTTACCTCTAGAATATACCCAACCCTCTCCATGCTCAGAGGACCCATGGTGGACTGACCTGACTTGTTCTGGGCTGAGAAATTTAACAAATAAAACGGAGGGCACCCCATTAACGGTGAATTCCAGAAAAACACAAACAGCACTGACATGTCCTAGGCCCCAGGCAACACTGCATATTCACAGTTTACCTGAACTTGACAATCACAAAAATTCGTTGTTGATCTAAACTTACGTTTAACTGAGTAACTTGTATTTTATCAGGCAACCCCAGTAGGCACCTGTGCTTTTCTGAGGTACTTTTCTTTTTTTTTTTTTAAGCAAGCAAGTTCATCAGCTCACTAATTATTCAGGTCATTTTTTTTTTTTTAAGATTTATTTATTTATTTATACATATAAGCACTGGGTACAGTCAGAAGCACGGGAGGGTGAGAGAATTCACCAGAGCCAGAGGAGGGAGCAGAACAGGCAGAAGGACCGAAGGACACTGCTGAGGGGAGCAGCGGGCGGCAGGAGAGGTCTGCGTGCCATGTGGGACCCTCACCTGGCAGTCAGGGATCGAACCAGTGCTGCAGAGGCTGCGGGCAGCTTCTCAGCCCAGCGCTCAACCGCTGCGCCACCGGGGAGGCCCTCTGAGGTACTATTTTATCAAATGCACATTTTAATACTTTCCTGGCAGTGGAGATTTAATAAAGGCAAGGAAAACAGGCAACAGCCACCGACAGGGATGGATACTGTAAAGCGACACCTGAAAAAGCATCAGGGGTGGGGCAGTGGGGGGCGGGGTCACAGAGGAACAACAGGACAATTGAATGAATCCTCTTGTGACCTAACATTTCAATGGAGCCAGAATCTAAGCTTCTAAACTCCCTGCCAGTAACTGTTTCACAGCCTCCTGTAGGGGAAATAAGGGAAGAGATAAAGGGGTGGGGGAAACCCAGCATTTTTCTGTACATTTGTCTTGGCCTTGACTGAATTCTGGAGACCAAAACAATCTCCTGCTTTTAATTCAGTCCATGTGCCACAAAGTCGTATGTTGGGAGATCTGACTTTTAATAAGAATGATGATCCAGCAATTTTGATCCTCAGGAATTGGCAACGGGTGGCTACAACAGAGACTGTGATAAACAGGGAGCGGTTCTAGGCCCGGGTCTGGGCCTCAGCCTCTGCTCCTTCTGCTGATATAGGAGAGAGCTGGGGAGAGCCCCGCCTCTACCATCCGGGGCAGCTTTCTGTCCTGAGCTGGGCTGTCCTGCCTGCCTGCCCAACAGCAGGCGCTGCCATTGCTGCCTCTTGTGGGCAAGTGGCCACGGGGATATTTGCTTTCGATAGCCTGCAGCTGGCGGGGAGGGCGTTCCTTTGAGACACCACAGGCGGCTCCCACAAGGCTCCCTTGCAGGCTCACGCAGGCTCGGGGGCCTTTTGATTTATAAGGAGCTTTATGTGGCTGTAGTTAAGGTTTTAGGAAGCAGAGCCCTGATGGATGGGGCGCTGGCTGCGGGCCTCACGAATCCGCACGGTCCCAGCCAAGCCCACGGGCCTCCCCATGGGTTGGTCTAAGGGAGATTGCTGATGAGCACCTTGGAGGACGAGGGTGCCAGGGCTCTGAACCCGGCCTCGGGCTGCGGCCTGGACAGTCCTGGCTCAGGGGCAGCCCTCTTCTCTGAGCTGACCCCTTGAGGGGCTCGTGAGACCTGGAAGGGGACTGTGTCGACCATTTAGGGCAAAGCCTGAACTCAGTTCTTTTCTCTACATGACTGTTCAGTGCTGGAGTGAGTAACTCCTGAGCACGGGAAGGGGGTATTCTGCGAAAGGGGTGGGAAGTTTCTTCTTTTCTTCTTGCAGGCTGAGGATGGCTGCCTACGTGGGAGAAACTCAACTAGCATAGCTCACAGGGACAGACGTGAAGCCGTCACCAGAGGAGAAATAGAAACCCAGACCTTTCAGTTCCTGTTTATCCTATTTTTAATCTCCACATCTCAGCTGCTTTCTTTCTTGTTTCCTTGCTGGAATGCATCACACACCTGGCTTTCCATCTGCCTTGGGGACTGAGGGGGGTGAGGGGTCCTCCACGGGGAGGGCTGGCGGCCTGGTGGGGCGAGGACCTGGTCCACTCAGGCCTGACATGAGAGAACCCGGCCACTGCCAATGCGCAGGGAATGGGGTACTTGACTGCTGTCCCCTGCTTGGGTGCTCTACCTCAGCTAAGAGACTCTGGCTCCTCCACATGACGGGAGGAAGGGACGGTGAGGCCAGGGTGCGTGGACCATGAGATTGTGGACAAGCTGCAGACTAGCCAGTGGCCTGAGGGGATAGGAATCTCTCCCTCCTCCTCCCTCTGGATCCCTGCCCCCTCTGTCTCTGCGTCTGTCTCTCTCTCTTCCTGCCCATCCTCCATCTCCCTCCCCCACCCTCTCTTGCCTCCCAGTCTCAATGTTACCTCCCAGTGATACAAAGCCAGAGACCCAGGAGTCCTAGCCCTGGGCACCTTATGAGACGCTCACCAGGGTGCACATGTCGGGACCCACACCACAGTGCACACACACTTGTGAAAATGCTTTCTCTTCCCTCTGCGAGTGGAATGATTCTCCCATGGTGTGGTGCTGTAACTGAAAAGGAGAAACGTGCTTAAAGCCCCCGGAGGAAATAACAACTAAAATCTAGTCAGAGCCAAAGGTACACAGGGCATTTCAAAGACTGAAGGGAGAGGGCCAGGCCTGCCCTGAGCCTCTCCTGGTGACCTGTGCCAGAGTCTGCTTGTGGCTTATGCCCAGCAAGGAGCCCCACCTGGTACCACCAGGACACCCCAGGGGTCCTTGAGGAGCCACAGCTGCAGCCTGCAGGTTCTGTTCCCACAATCACATTTCAGCCAGTACCCCTCACTGTGTGGAAAGCCAGACCACAATGGTCAACCTCCCACCTGCTTTGCATTTGAAATGTTCCTGCCAGGAGGTTTAAGATCCCCAGTCAGCAGGTGCTTCACACCCCGGGGGGTCCCAGGTGAAGCTGTGGCTGCCTTTTCCCCCCCAAGACTTCCACTGGGCTCATTCGCCTGCTCCACTATCATGTGAGAACCATTTCTAGTTTCCACCTCAGAGAAAGCAAGAGAAGCCTTCTCTCAGTGGGGCCAGGCCAAATTTGATTCAAAGGTAATCCCTCTCCTTGGAGATCTGGAACCTTCTGGAATCCTCCAGAATCTTGTACTGACCGGCAAACTCCAGGCACAGAATCCAGGAATACATTTCCTAAGTTCATGCAGTTTTCTAAGGCTGCTATTAGAAATTGTGTATTGTGTAGGTTCAAATAATGTGAAATGGACACATTTAATAAAACAGTCTGCTGGATGTAATAGTTTCAGGTTGGGGGGTGTTCTTTATTTTCTTCAATCCTGGATAGCCTGGAAATAAAATTGCTGATGTTTTCTTCATTTTCGGCATCATAATATTTTGAGTCAAGCTGATTTTGATGACATGGAAGCCCATTTTGAAGTCATTTCATGATTTTCACAACTGATTTTGTAAGGGAAAAAAATATTCCCAGATAGCAAAGCTTGAAAAGTGCTAACTGTGTTGTTTAGTTGCTCCAACATAAGCACCCACAACAGGAAAGAAAACAAACCCACAGTGGACTGAAAATGTGGTTTCTGGAAGTCTCTTAAACCTTGGCTAACTTTTGGGGTTCCCAAAGGACAGGATTACTTCATGTCAAAGCAAAAATTCTCCTGACTCTGTAAACAGCCCACGGTTCTGGGAAATATGGAAAATGTAGATGAAAAATGAGGTTGTGTTGTGTTTGGAAAGGCTGTCTGAGATCATGAGGTCTCTGTCCCATGGGGTCCACCTCTGCTGCTTTGGGGACTTTTGGGGTCTTTCTCTTCCTTGTGTCCACTCTGTCTCTCTTTACCTTCTTTCATTCTCACATCCCCCATCACCAAACCCATAACACCAATGGCCATCTTACAACCCACCCAGAAGGCCCTCTGGGTCTGATCCTTTTTAGAATTTAAATCATACCACGCATGTGCACAGCAACAGTTCTGTGTCTCCTGGCACCTACCAAAACTCGCAAAGTGAAAGACAAAAGTCACTGAAGGTCTCATTTCCCACTAGTTTTGTGGTAAACACCAAATGATACTTACTTTTTTCCTCCTCAACACACAAATGATTCTCAGGTCATGCCACAGCCGAGCAGCAGCCGCACACACACTTTCACTGAGACTATTTAAGGGTTGGTGAGTCTCCAGTGAATTTACAATATACTCTCATGGCACCTGGAGGGATGGCAGCATCGAACATCACACAGTATTCCGTCAGAAAAATCTCTGAGCTTTTTTCTTTCCCATCACAGGATTCTTGTTGGGAAGGCGGAGGAGTGTGCTGTTAAGAAAAGTCTATGTGCTAGAATTTAAAGCTTCACCTAATAAACTATCCAGACAAAGGGAATTAGGGTTCTTGGCAGAGTCATAGATAATTCGCCTCCATTTGGAAGGAGCGAGCATGAAGAGAAGAAACCACACCATCTTCCACGGCCCTTTGGCAAGCAGTGTCCTCTCAGCTTTAAACGAAACATTGACAAAGAAAACCAGCTGCTTTTACAATGAATAAACCCATTACCTCAACTCTTTATACATTACTGAGGTATTTTTACTTGTCAGATCTTCTGTTTCACGGAGGCTTGGATATTTTCAGTATGTTGTCAATACAGACAAAATAGAGCTGGTTTTAGCAGCAGCACCAGATGTGGATGAGCACACAGGCCTTCCCTGCCCTCCCATTCCAAAGTCTGGCGCTAAGTTATTGCTGCTGTCAAAAATAGTAACAACAAGGGCTGGCATCTTGATCCAGCCATGCCTGCTGCTCACCAAGCCATCTGCGCAGGAGCCAAGTAGAGGAGCTGCACGCATGCGCGGGGAGGGATGCACCCCCCTCCCCCTGTAGATTGGACACCACCCTTGAAAAGCCAGGCCTGTCGCTGTTCAAAGAAAATGAAGCAGACTGACTCAAAGATCCATCTGACCCTCGAGGGCACTCCTGTTTGACTGAGGGCCACCCCATATTGTGCCCAGGGAAGCAAATGTGCCCTGGAAAATCTAAAATGAGCAGAAGTGGTTCTAGAAAGGTACCAGAAGTAAGGCTCCTTCCTCTACCAGGACCCAGTTCCTTCCTCTCCTCTAGATTATTGGGCTTCCTCCATGTGTAGTGGCACAGAGGTGAGGCTGGTGTTGACAGTGTTCCTAGACACAGCTCAGCCTTCTGGGGTCTGTAGCCTATAGAGCCAGCAGGAGGGCAGTTGGGTTGGTAGAGTGTAGGGAGGCACTGTATTGCTATTACCTAGAGCAAAGAATTTTTTTTAAAACCTAAACATTCCCTAACAATTATAAGCATCACGAAACAGCAGACTGAAATCAATGGATGTCTAGATGGAAGAAACTGAGCAGAATATCTCACAACTGCCACTGGGTGAACGAAACAATATAATGTCAACTGAGCAAGCGGTCACTCCAGAAAGCAGCTGTGTTTCCCAGAGCAGAACACAACACCATCTCTTCTTATGTCTGTGGTGCTATGGCTCAGCCATAGCCCCGAGAGGTCCCTGTGATAACTGGGGACAATATTCAAAATATTTATCAATCTGCACACTTGGAACACTGATCCATCAGAGCAGATGCTGGCTGTAGAGCTAGTATCTCCATCCCAGTGCAGGCGGTGATGACACTGTGGCTGTCTGACCTGTCTCCTCTCCTAAGTCCACGTTCTGTACTCATGGTGTCAACATGGAGACATGCCCCATGCACAGGCTGCCCAGCCCCTAGACGTAGCTCTCCTTTCTTTGTAAGCTTCCTAATTGGTTAGATGAGGAGAAAACAAGAACTTGGGTCCATCTGGAGAGATATTTGGAAGGTGATTAGGGCCTCCTTAGCATCTGCTTTTCTTGACCATCGTTTGCCTGTGTTTGCGCGATTGCTGATGTGCATGTACATATGCACACAAACGCAAACAGAAGGTGTGAGCCCTGCCCAGGAAACATTGTGTGGGTCTTGGGGCAGCAGCACTGCCTCCTTTCACTCCAAGAACAGAAAACATCAGAGCCTCCAAGAGACAGGACCTACTTCTGGTATTCAAGTCACAGAGCTCCCGGTGTCTGAGAGACTATTTTTGATGTGCAGCTGTTGAGCTGAAACATCTGATAGTTTCTCTTCTCCAGGCGGGTTTGGTGCAAGATACCAGTAAACGATCATTTGTTTCAGTTCTTATAAGTGTCAGGAGACTAATATTAGATAATGGTTCCTCCCTCACATGCTCCTTCTTCTGGCTGTTATCCTGAAGGATCTCAGGCTCTGGGAAACCGTGCAGGGCCATCCTCAGGCGGGCCTAGGCTTTAATCTCCAAGACCCTCCGGGCCCCATCTGGGCAACGATGTCTGGCCAAATGGGAGAAGGGGGCCATCGGGTGTCACTCCCCACACCACGTCCCTGCTGCAGTGGTGTTCATTTCCTTTAGATTTCTTCCCTGTGGATTCGGAGACTCATGGGTTATGATTCACTGAAATCGTCATTTGTGTACTTGGAAGTCATTCGTGAAATCCCCTTTCACCTCAGGGACAAGGAGTTGGTCAAAATATTTAACAAATGGTAAGATTTAACAACTGTTAAGGTTGCAGCATTATCCAGTGGGAATGGACGGCAGCCACGGAGCTTGAGTGGACTTCTAGAGCCTTCTTGTCAGCAACTTCAGGTCTCAAGGAAGCAACTATTTGTCAGCTGGTGTAGGACACTTACTGGTGTGCGGAATGTGGGATGTATTGCCATATCTTAACATCATCAGGTCTGTTCCAGCATGTTTCTGCAGATAATCCCAGATCAACTTCAACAGCATCTTGTTTATCTTCCCTTGTGGTACTTAGCAGCCTTGTTACATGAAGATCCCCAGTTACATACTTCTAAAGATCTGAAGGCTATTTGCCAATAGCCAGATGACATAAGCTTATATCTGGAGAATCATTTAAGATCATTTTAAAAATCATTCATGTTATTAACATGCACATATGGGGAACATGGTAACACGGATGTCAGATGATCTCCAACGAAGTCCATCAAATTTCACTGGAAATAGTGGTGCAATGTCAATTGGGAGAGAGACCTGCTGGAAAGGTAGGTCAGTGCAATAGAAATGTGGTGCATGGTCTGTTCACCAGTCAGTCTACACCTGCTTTCCAGACTGGTTCCGGTCCCCACACCTGTGCAGGCAGTGATGCACTAGCACATGTCCTGGCACCAGTGAGGGTCCTGGTGACATGCCACGTGGGAAGGTAGCAGATGTTTCATTATGGATGGTGTCTTCCATTTATTCATAAGAGGAAAACATTTTATTCTGCATTGCCTCACAGAGGGTAAAGGAGGGGCAGTGAGTGGGGGTTGCAGGGAGGTAGGATTAGGGTCAATATAAAAAATAGTTAATAGAAGGAAATAAACTGGACAATAATATAAGTTCAAGGTCAGCACAATTCACTTTAAGAAACATCTGCAAGGCCCCTACCATGCCCTACTAACCATGCACAATGTTGTGAGCATGACGGATGTAGGAGCTTCAGGGAGAAAGAGACACAAATATGGAAAGAATTCATGAGAAAATATCAGGACAGTTGCTGCAAAAGACACTGTTCCATGATTACAAAAGATTGTGAGGAGAAAATGCTTAATTCTTCTGAAGGGATCAAAGTGCCTACAAATGGGTGGATGAGAGATCTAGGTTTTAAGGAATAAATTCCTGTTTGACAGCAGACAAGGGGTAGATAGGAATTCCAGGCCTATCCGGGCCAGCAGGCACAAAAGCCAGGGAGACCCTGTGCGTGATGTCCAGGGGACAACAGAGTTTTGGAATCAATTATTTTGTTAGGAAGCACTGGCTGAGATTCTCTTGAGATATTCTGCATAAGTGCAAGGAGCTGGAATTTCCACTTCACATTCATTTAGAACCATTTGCTTACATCTCACTATTTGTTTGTCTTTCCTCATGCCATAGATCTGCCCCTTTCGTCACTCTGGGAGGGAATGACTTAGCACAAGCCTTTCTGAATTTAAGAAAAGGAAAACATTCAAATGTGAGCAAAATTAAAATCCCTTTTGATTGAAATGGATTTTCTCCCATTTGTCCTGCTTTAATAAATTTTAACTTTGATGCATGTAGGAGACTATGCTACAATTAAAGACAAATATATATCCAGAATCCTCAGTCTACCTTGGAGGCAGATTGAAACTCTGAAAATGGCTAACAGTTTGGTGGAAAATGTAGATGATAAATCTAGGGTCGTGTCAGATGTAGTTTAAAAGACTTATAATCTGCAGGGTCTTACACTCAACACACTGGGAAGTCTTGTGTCAAGTACACACAACCAAATGTTCCAAAATCATGAGCTGATGGCTCCCAAATGGCAAATAAATGTCCTTAAATCATCACTATTTTAGACCCAGTTTAAGAGTGTCAAGTTCATTGCCAGGTGCCACATTATCGCTTAACCAAAATTTCTCTATAAAAATAGCTTCCCCCACTGGAATGGTGGTATGTACACAGAGGGATCTATTTATGCTTCAGTTCAGTTTCAAACATTTTTGAGAAATGAGCTGAATGGATAGAATTTAAGCAATATGTGCACCTCTGGAGAGATGTGGCAGATGTTAGCTCTTGAATTGGTGGAAATAGAAACAACAACCTTTCATTGCATGAACAGACCTATTTAGGCTTTTTGGTGATATGCTGACTTTTTAATATCATCTGTAAGAGAAGCTACTTAATGTGAAGAACATTAAGTTGTTATTAAGCAACTTTCGGTTTAAGCAGCAGTTAGCCTTTCTCCTGCCTTCTGATGCAGATGCCACGTGTGCTGGCCACCGGGACAGGCATCTTCGTGGGTTTCCTCCTTCAATCCTGACAACACCCTGGGACCAATGGTTCTTTGCAGACGAGAAGAAGAGCTGCAGAGTGGTTAAGCCACAGGGTCCTACAGGCCTTACTTGCTCCTCTGAGTGTCCTGGTCACTACTGCAGAAATGCTCAGACCTGTCTGCAGTGCCCTCTGAACTGACCCCCATGGTGGAAACCCCTGTATTTGAATTCCCTCTCCTCTTGGATGACAAGGGCTGGGTCAGTTCAGCCCAGTATCGCCAAGACCCGGAGCATCCCTGGGACCCACGAGAGGCTGGACGAGTATTGTTAAAGGAGCAGGTGTCCTAAGGTGACACGTGTCTAGGGAGCCTGGGAGGGATCAGCCTGAGCTGGCAAAGAAGGAAAAAGAACCCCCCCTCCAGGGCCGTGAGCCCGCCTGCAGGAATGGGTAGAATTTGAAGGCCTGAGTATAGTACTTAAAGGGTAGTCTTGGGCGGGGCAAATTAGTGTGCTTTTTGTTAGAAAGGGCAAACATTGAACTAGGAAGTGCTTTCATCTGAATGCTCTCATTTTTCTGTGACCCTTATAAGGTCATACATAGCAGTCTGCAAAAGTTGAAGCTTTCTTCCTCTCAAAGTAAAAATCTGATTTATTCATTACATGAAATCCATATTTAGAGCTCATTCATCAGTATTAATCTTAATGTGTAGATGCAGTTAATAATTTTACTTTAGTCAGATATTGTTTAATAGTCTCAGCGACCCATTTGAAAAATCTGTTCCCCTTTTCTAATCTGCATTTATTTAAATTGCCCATTGCTCAAGGGATCCAGGCTTAACTTTCCCTTAATTAAGAAACATTGTTCTGAAAGCACCTTTTTGGAGTATTCTTGATGTTCTGAGATACTAAGTCTGTTGACTCTGGACACTCCAGTTAGAAGTGAACTTCTAGAGAAGGAGATTAGATACAAGTGCATCACTGTTTGTTTGTTTTTTTTTTTTTAAACAAAATCTCTTAATGAGCTAAGGCAGGCTTTCTGAAAAACTATTTCTTGACATTCAAAATACTGGGAGAGCAATCTCCTTAGAACACAGACATGCAGTCAAGTGAAAGCTTCCAAGCAAACTCCGGCCCTGAGCTGAGCTCTCCTAACTGCGGGCCGAGAGGTGGATGAAGAGGCTAGGGTTACGAGCTGTTTCTCTCAAAGCAATTAACCTGTCTCCCCCTCCTGCCCGTACATAGAGCCTTTTGATGCCAGGCTGCCAAGCGCTGTGCATTCACAAATAAACACTGCCCAGTTCAAAGAGGCACCTCGCACGTCAGTGTAAAGTGAGATGGGAAGAGTTGTTTGCTTTCCTGTCTCTTTAGGGCAGAAAAGCAAAGCTGGAGGCTCCATGGGTTGCCTGTCTCAATGGTAATGGCTTTGCAAAGATGAGCCAGCCAGAGAAAGACTTGACTTTCTCTAAGCCACTAATGGAAGGTCATCCTTGGAAGGAGATGAGGTCACTCCACAGCTGAAGAGAAGCAAGACACTGTCCTTTGTGAGCGAGCACATTAAAATGGGCTTTGGTGAGCCCAGAAAGTCCTTTCATAGCACAGAAGGTGACGCAGCAGGAGGCATCTGCAAGACAGCAGAGCTGCCCAGCACAGGGGTGCCCAGGATGTCCGAGTCTCCCAGACACTTGAGTGGGGTGCCCACCATCCCACCTAGACCCGTGGAGGCACCTGAGAGAGAGATGGGAGTGGGCTCATTTGAGAAATCGGTGACTCAACTGTTCCCACATACCAGAGGAGGGTGCGAGCTGCTGAAATACATGGTGCAGTGCAGGCGGCGGGTGCACACTGACTCAGGGAGGAGAAATGTGGCCAAGAATGGCACAGGGCGCACTGGAATGTGCAAACTCTGATCTGGGAGACTTATGCCTCTGCAGCACCGAGGGACTTCGCCTTGACACATTTCAAATTCTCCATGGCACCCCATCTGTGGACTCACTTTGGTTCTGCAGTGATGAAAAATAGCAATTGTTCATGCAACAGGCATTTATTGAATATCTATGATTTTAAGGCATCGGGCTGGGACTTGTGAAGACTGAAGATAAAGATATGCAAAGACTGTCCCTGTCCTTGAGTTACTTAAAAGTGTTCACATACTGCTTTCAAAGAGTATATATGGACGTGTGCATATACGTATATATGCATATCTGTAGAAACACACATGTGATGTGTGTACATATACACTCTCGATGTATATATGTGTGTCTGCTTATGTGTATGTATATATATGTCCCTAAAAATAAATGTAAATATATACACTTTGAGTGTGTGTATATATATATATATACATACACACACATATCCCTGAGAATGTGTGTGCATAGGTACATATAGACACATAAAGCTTATGTATACATGCACACACATATTCATATGTTCTCTTTCCAAGTAACAAGGATATTGGTACTGAAGTTTTCCAAAAATTAGCTAGAATTCTAGAATTTGCATGAGGTCGTCTGGCATCGGTTGATGAAAGAAAAATCTTAGTCCTGTAAAAGATCTAACTACTGATGAGAAGGCCCGTGAAAGCTGCTAGATTTCTCAAAATACCCTAAAACTTCCTCTCTTCAAGCCATGTAGAAATATTGGCCAAATATTAAATGCTCTTAAGTGCACGATGTGGGGAAGTGACCAAGACCACACAGTGATGACAGAGCTGTCAGCCAGTCCAGTCAACTAGGACTATGCATTTAACTTGTGAGTGAACTAATGGATTAGGTGGCCCCATGAGGAACAAAGGTCTTTGAAGGCCTGAGCCTTCAGTGAAAGGATGAACCAAAATAGATTCTCCCACTAGTGCACACAAGCTATCTAGTATGAGCCTTGATACCATACACTAGACAGCTAGCAGGTAAGAAGTGTTCTTTGAGAATGTATTCCATCTTTCACTGAGGTTGGAAGTTGGAGTCACAGTGTGCACATGGCCTGCAAGACATCAGGCTGAGAATGTGACATCGTGGAGCCAGGTCAGCAGTGGTTGTGGGGACTCGGCAGGAGTAAATGCAGCTCAAGAATAAAAGTACTTTCCACCCAGGCTTCAAAGAAAGTTGCAAAATTCTTGCAAGAAAAAGAAGTCCAGGCCAGGCATGGAATACGTAAGTTAGCCGAGGGCTGTGAATGAGTGTCTGGGGGAGCCACACACATGCAATGGACCACAGAATGTCAGACAGCAAAATGATTGGATATGAATATAAAATAAATAAAGACATAGACAAAATATCACTCAACTATAAAAAAGATGAGATCATGCCATTTACCACAACATGAGCGGAACTGGAGGGGTGATGCTAGTTAGATAAATTATAAGGAGGAAGACAAATACTGGATGATTTTATTCACATGTGGAATATAAAGAAACAAGCAAAGGGACAAAGTTAAACCAAAATAAACCCTAGAAATCTGTACATTTGAGGCCAGAAGCTAGAGAAAGAAAAGGGGGCGGGGTCCTAATGGACGGCGTGGAGAGTTGTGGGTGCTCAGGTGGTGAGGGAGGTGTGGAGAGGTACATCCGAAGAGGTGTGAACCTGTAGCTCTACATCAAATATAGTGTTGGAAATCATTGTTATCTCAATTAGAAATAAATAATAGAAAAAAGCAAAAATCAATATATTGCTACACTGTCAAAAAAAGAAGTGACCTGGCAAATACAAAACAAAGTCAAAATATGCACAGATTAATTTCCTCATCAGAAATCATTTATAAAAGGTTCCAATACTCAAAATACACCTTGTCTACCGCCTACACAGGTGAACATCTGTAAGGCAAACCAGCACTGAGAAATGCTATTTTCAAGTAGCCCTTACCTACAGTTTCAGAATATTTTTATATTCTCCTCCTGGAGCTCAGTGTTGGGGGCATGAATGCTTACTTTATAGTCTGTATATCTTGACGTTAAAGTACACACTCACATTGTCCTTGTTATGTTTGAAATACTTCTTAATATAAAAGATCTAAAGATTTCCTCAAATCTACCTTGAAAATTTCAGATAACAACAAATGTAGAGGGGTGCAGGCAGGGAAGGGCACCAGGACTGGGCTGAGTGCTGGGGATCACAAGGTGTCCATTCAGCCTGAGAGGGCAGAGGTGGAGGAGACACTGAAGAGACTTCAGCATCAGAAGGGGGTGCAGGCAATCTTCCTGGCAAACACAGAAGGCATTGCCCACAAGAGCCCCCGGACAACCTCAGGACCACACAGTACACCAACCACAAGCACAACTTCATCTTTGCGTGAAACTGATCCCCAGAATGACCTCTCCTTCCTCTGAATTCAATCCAAGAAAAGTGAAATTATGGTTGCACAAGATAAAGATTATTTTCTGATTATGACTCAGAATTCAGCCAAGTAAGCCACTTTCTTGGGTGCATGCATCATCCCTTCCTAATAATGCCTCCCAAGATTAATGGTGCTAACCATGTCAACCAACTGGCACGTGGAAATCACCTTGGAGCCCTCTCAGAACAAATTAGTGACAAAGGGTGGGCTGCAGCTCCATCCACCCAATCAAACTCATTCCTTTGCTGCCAGTCACCCCCCGAGTTCTCGGGACTGCCCTCTTTCCTCAAGTCCATGTTTGTTTGGAGCAAGAGTTTATGAAAAACCCACACCTTGGTTCCTTGTGATTTCCATTCACTTTGTCAACCTTTGAAAAAGCTACCTTTTTAACTAAGAATAATCAAAATGCTTAAAAAGCAGTAAGTTTTGAATAAAAAAAATTTGCCTCAATCTAATGTTTATTAGTTCCTGCAAGAGTTCGAAGAATGACAATGTTAAGAGATTAGACTGTGGCAACTAGAGAAGGCTGTGCTAGCCAGCATGTCTCGAAATCAATAACTAGAAAATAAATCTTGCAGGGGAAGTATTGCCTGGAGTTCATGTAAACTATCAGGTTATTTCATGAGACAATAGGTAACGAATGTGTTTCCTTCTTTGTTGTGGCCTATAGGAAGCTCAAGTCCCGGTGGTGCTCAGCTGCAATATCCTGGTAACGGGAGCCTTGCATGGCCATCCTGGCCTAAGTGTCCTCATGGCACCCTAAAGCTGGGTCAGATCCATCCTGGTAGTTTTGGGCAACAAAGGGGCCTTGTCAGATCAAGAGTAAATGGAAAAGAGGTAGCGAAGTGAAGGGCGCAGGAAGAGCTCCCTCTGCTCCCTCCGCCGAGGCTCTTCCCCAGAAACACTGCCAGAGGCTTCTTTCCCCTAGAGATACTGGAAGGCGAGACCCCACTGCTGTTGTTCCTCACCATGGAGCCCTCGGTGTGGGTCGGGGGTGCCTGCCCTTGGCAGGCATTCTGGAAACACGTGGGAATGAGAGAGGAAGTGATGCCACAGGCAGAAGACAGGACGGACTGGCTTAACTTACAGCCTCCTCTAGATGCCCAGACAAGATGTATTTTGAGTATTTCAACTTTTTAAGAATGGTTTTCTGATGAATGAATTAATCTATAAGTGTATCTTTAACCTCATATTAAAGAAAGATTTACTTTCTCTCTATCCCACTTCTTCGTGTAGAGGACATGTACTCGTGTGCGTATGTACACTTGGCACATGGGTACACACATACTACACATACCACATATATACCACACACATGTCACATACATATCTATACCACACACATATATACCACGTATGTACACCTCACACACCACGTAAACACACACTACACATATCATATACATATCACATACTCCATATACACACATCACACATACTACATCCACACATGCCTCACACACCACATACATAGATCTCACACACCACAAATGCACACCACATACACACACATACACACCACACATCTCACACACACACACAATACGCACCACAATACTGCACCATACATAATACACACATCATGTACAAACAAAAGTTCCACCATCTGAGAATTCTAAAGAGAGGATCAAATAAAATATTTTAAATTATTTTGCACATGCCAGCAGATCATGAGTATGAATTCATTAGAAAAATAGGAAATTGAAACGGAATTAACAACAGAGAGCAGAGGCTGCTGCTCATTGGAAAACATCTTCATTTGGGTGTGGGCGGCAGTTTGGGGATCACTGCACATGGTTGTTACAGCCTTGGAGGAAGGTAGAGACAGCCCAAGTGGTTTCAGAGGGCATTTCTGAAAAGTCCTCTGCTCAGGCAGCCTGTCTCTCCTCCTCCGCCTTCTGCTCCCATCTTGGTTCCCTGTTTCTGGCGAGAACTCTGCCTTAAGTTCCTTTATTTCAGAACTAGCCAGAATTTCTTACTGCAGTGGCCCTATCTGTGGGCCTCAGAAGTGGGGGAGAGGTGCCCGGACTCCCACAGTTAGAGGCCTACATGGAGGGGATCCGCAACAGACGTCAGTGATTGGGAGGCTGTGACCTGGCCTCTGCAAGGTGTACGGGCATTCTGGCTCATGGGCCCTGTCAGGTGACCAGTGTAGTGTCGCCATCACCATGGAGCTCACCATTATGGCTTCTCCCAGCGCTGCATGGGCCTTGCAGGACAAAGCCCAGTGTATGCGCAAGAAGGCCTCTGTCCCACCTACTGTTCAAGCCTTGACCGAGGGGCTTCAGGAGAGGTGGAGGTGGGTACAGTGGTTCTGGGGGGTGGAGTAGTCCTTGTGGGTAGGGAGGGGACAAGATTCAGAGCTCCTGGATTGCCTGCAAAACTCCCTCTCTCTCTGCGGTTTGTTTCCTATTTTCTTTGGATTTGATCAGCAGGTGAAAGATGCACAGTCAGCCCAGGAGTCCACGATCCTGGTGACCAGTGAGTGCTGTGTCCACTCAGACTCTAAGGGACTCCGCAATAGCGTCTGGAAAGATGGTGAGTGGGAGGAGGTAGATTACGGTCATAGCCGAGAATGATCTGATTTTCCTCCACACAGCGCTCTCCTCCCTGCCTATCTGCTTACACCGGAGATCTTCTAATCTCCTTCATGGATCCTCTCAGCATTTATGTCCATCAGTCTGTCACAAAAGGGAGAAATTGAAAGGGAGGTCTGCCTGACCCCATACCCTTCCCCCCAGGACCAACCTTGATCTTGGCATCATAGGTGCACTCGGTTAGAAGGGAGAGAACAGAGCAAATTATTAAAGAATGGGGAGAAGGGTGGAAAGTGGTGGTGGGAAAGGCAGGACCACACAGAGGAACTTCCCCAGAAATCTGGCTCCTGCATCAACAGCCCTTTCAAAAATGCTGTGCTCTACTGAGATCAAATGCCTGGGAGCTGGGCAGCTTTCCAACTTGTCCTTAATTGTACTCCTGACAGCCTGGCTTTATTATTGGTTTCTCAGTGTTGTGGATGCCAAGAAAATCAGACACCATAAAATGAAGGCTAGATTTTAAAACCAAATATTAACCATACCTTTCATGTTTAAGTGTTTCCCGGTGGACAGCATATTTTTTACACTCATTAATGCCTTTCTTTTCATCGCCACTCCAGGAGTTATGTAAGGAATGAAGCCCACTTTGCATACAAGGAAACTGAAACTCAGAGAAGTTAGGTAACTTACCAGAGGTCACACAGCCAGTGAGTGGAAGGATGGGGATTAGAATGGAGGCCTTTTTACAAGAATAATTCAGTTCTGGCACATCTTCTGTCCTATCTAGCGCCATTTGGTATTGGGATACAGATAATTTGCTCATAGACTATGTGTTATCATTTCCAAGAGCTCTCTTGTTTGCTCAACAGAGTTGACTATTTGTATGGGCTGACACCCGTAAAAGCTGAAAATACGTGTAATTCTGGATTATACTATAAAAGAAACATATCTTCTGAATATTTCTGAACTATGAGGAAATGCAGTACACAGGAACTGGTTTTATCCTGTTCCCTTGGACAGTCAATTCATGCCTCTGCTTTCTGGGGGGGGTCAATCTACCTGTGAGAAGCAAAGTAAGTTCTGAGAGGGAGGCAC
Organism: Talpa europaea; assembly: GCF_964194135.1. Classification (NCBI taxonomy): domain Eukaryota; kingdom Metazoa; phylum Chordata; class Mammalia; order Eulipotyphla; family Talpidae; genus Talpa; species Talpa europaea. The sequence goes on from NC_140070.1 coordinate 141,676,627, forward strand.
CAGGACAGGAAAGACCCTACTCAAATGTTAGCATAAAATCCTGACCCAGGAACCTTAACCAATAGTTCCTTCTGACCAATAGGAAGTAGACTGGGTCCTTCTGTAAGCTAAATGCATCCAAAAATTGGATGCTTTAATAAGAGAACTTGGGGCACTAGGACTAGGACTATCTGTTCACAAAAGAAGTATCTAGTTTACAAGCTCAAGAAGTCCATTTTGATGCACTCTCCAGACAAGTGAGAGTTCCTAGATAGGGGAAGCTCCTTGTCACCCAGGAGAGCCTACAGGTAGTCACACAGGCATACAAGAATGGGGTCTGGTTGTAGAACTCACACATCCAAAGTCACCTGACTAGGGCCAGCAAGCATCTTCTCTGTCAAGGTGATCCATCGTGTGGCAGTTCTAAAGTAATACAAAATTTCGCTACCCCATTTCACAGCAGTGTGTAGGAAGGTCCACTAATAAGCCGCTTGGTCTGAAAATGGCTCAATATTTTGGAAAGGAAAATTGATCAATTTCTCTAAAACCTTAAATATGCCTATCTTTTGACTCACCAATTCTCCCTCTAGGAGTCTGTCGTAAAGACACACTGCCAGATGAGCCCAGAGGGGTCCTCTCGATGACGAATATATCAAAATTAAGCAGTGCTAAGCACCCAGTAACAACTCGATTGTTAGCCAGTAGGCAATGGTTGGATGACCGGGGTGGTCTAGGTCTAGTTATGCCATGGGGTCTACTTCATTAATAGAAAAAAAACAACTAGCTACAGATACTCCTGTGAAATTATTTTTATCACGTTTTATCACATGTAAAGCAGAAAAAAATTACTTTTTCTACTTTTTGTAAAATAGAAAAAAGAAAGCGTATTTACACATAAATACACATTTGAAAGATCACATGTGCATAAACACCACTCTGGAAAGATGCACCACATCCTCTCCTCTCCTCTCCCCTGCCCTCCTCCTCCATTTTTTTCTCCTCTCTCTCTCTCTCTCTCTCTCTCCTTCTTTACCCTCCAGTATTTTTAAGGTTTTTGCACTGAGCAAGTACTATCTTCATAATTTTTTCCAATAAAAATCTAAGGAAAAATAGCGAGCACGGATGGGAGCTGGCTCCATGCTAGGCGAATGCTAAGGATCTTACATGCGGCGTCTTGATGGCCACGGTGTAGGTAGCGGCATCCTTTCAGCTCACAAATGAGAAAAGTCAGAACGAGGAAGACTAACTAGCTCAAGATTACAGAAGTAGTGAGGGTGGAAGAGAAACCCAGTTCTGGATGCAGACAGGGAGACACAGGCTGTACCCCCTCCCTGGGAGACCTGGAACGGAGTGGATTGTGTTTGGAAATCTGTGGGAGGCCTTAAAGGAGCTGAAGGGGGACCGGCAGATCCACTGTGTTTCAGCAAGTCCTTCTGACGTGACATGGTGTCCCTGAGAGCGCTGTCCGCAGAGGCTGACTCTGGGGCTGAGTGTCCACGTGTACCTGTGAGACAGTGATGGCATGACCCCTGGCCTTCTCCTCGGTGGAAGAAACTCTCCTTAAACATAACAACTTCCTCACCACAGCTCCTGGCTAAGTCGAGGGGCAGCTTGATCTCCAAAGAGCTGCTTTCCTGGGTGAAGTGGGTCAAAGGTGCTGACCCCGCAGGCTGCCCAATGGGCTCTGGCATCTCCTCTTCTGGGATCAGCGTTTTGGCTCTTCTGCAAGTGGCCACGGAGATCTTGTTACAGCCTTGCTGAGCCGGAGGAAAGGGCAGGCTTGGGGTCATACAAGGCCTGAGAACTGTCCGGGAATGAATTCACCCCTCAGCGGTCGGCCAAGTGGGACAGTTCTCGGAACCCCTTCCTGACATCTGGGAGGGCGCCCTGGCCTGCCCACGTCCAGCTCCTGGGAAGGCAGAAATCTGAGGAACCTTGAGGAAGTGGAAGTTTGGGGCTTCACAAATCCTAGTAGTGCTCCTCCTGGGGCCCTGGCCTGGGCAAGCTGCTGACACAAAGTTTATGCCGCAAATTCCTTCCACCTGACTAGACCTGAGCCATTCCTGTTGCTCTTTTAAGAGTCAACGCATGCAGGGCTTCCTCCACGCCGGTTGATCCATCTCAGGGCCTGCTCCGAGATCCCTGCGTGTGATATCCATCCCCACTGCGCTCTGCACTCGCAGCTATGGTTGTTGTGTGCGTGTCACACCTCCACTCAGCCATGAGCCATGGACAGGCAAGAGTGTCCCCTCCCAGCCCAGAGTGGGCACTGCCCATCACTCACCTGCTGAGTGAGCTGAAATGTAAGATAACGTCTCTGCCCAAAGAACCAGCGTCAGCCACCACACATTTGGGTATAGGGTATGTATCTTACTGATGATGGCAAAGTCTTCAAAAAGGATGCTGGGGGGGGTGGTGGGGACTGGAGAAGAGCATTCTGGGAGTGATATTAAAGGCAAGGGAGGATCTAGAGAAAATCCGGAGTACCCATCACAAAGGGCACTCTTCTGGAAGACTGGTTGTCTGAAAAGACAGACATCCAGGAGAATAAATTCAAAAGAGGAGAATTCTCTAGGAAGACAAATGGCATAAAATGCTCTTTCAGCCCCTGCACACGCCCCTTGAACATTTTTGTTCAGCACACAAACCTCACAACCAGTGTTGCCGTAAAAATCACATTGAAACACCACCACAGGTAGAGCCCCCATTGGGCCTGGTATAAGATTAAGTGTGTTCGCATGTTAGTTAGATGGAGTCTCCACGCCAACTCTATGAAGTAGGAATGTCCTGATTTCAAAGACAGAGTAAACTGAGGCTGAAAGGCCATTTTCTCTAGGCCATGTAACTGATAAATATATGCTGACTAGAGGGGCCTTCTTCTCTCAGGAAAGCTATTGAAAATAAGCATCTACATAGACAACATGAAAAAAAAAAAGATGACCAAGGAAAAGGCAGTAATGGGCTTTAGAAAACTGGAGGTTTAAGGGCCTCCCTGGCAGCACATGGGGTTAAGAGGCAGCACTATGAAGGTATCCGTAGCCACTACAGCACAAGTTTGATCCTCAGCCAAGGAGCTGACTCACATGGCGCAGCAGACCTCTCCTGTCTCGCCCGCTGCTCCCCTCAGCAGTGTCTTCGGTCCGTCTGCCTGTTCTGTTCCCCACTCTGTCTCTAGTGATTCCTCTCACCCCCCACACCTCTGGCCTGTACCCCAGCTCTTGTATGCTTAAATAAATAAATCTTAAAAAAAAAAACAGGAGATTTAAGACCAACAAGAGATATTATCTGGGACATTTTATAAAATAAGCTGTTGGTAAGCATCAATAGGTGTCTACTCTAGGAGAAGCAACACTCGCCTTTATAGGGCACGAGGAGGGGAAACATCACCACTCCTGTTCTCTTCACGCACCATGGCCAAAGGCTTTGAGACAGTCGGCAAAGATGAAAGGACAGAAGGATAAGCAAACTCTGGCCTCAGAGAGTGAGTCTGTGGGGCAGAAAAAGGAAAAAGAACCAGGAATTCTGAGTGGGCATAAGACATTTTCAGCAGCAGCCTAAATGCTAACTAAACTAAGCTTGAACTTGAAACAAGAAAGGAATGAGCTGGGATTCTAAGTGGCATAAAGGGTGAGGTGGAGGCTAACAAGAAAAAGGAATGAATATGTTAAATGCATTTGTTCAAACAAAACTACCCATAAGTATGTAAAATAATAGTGTTTGTGGGAAAAACAGGCCTACTTCTGAGGAAAATTGAGAAAAGCTTGTTTAGCAGTGGGAAGAAAATTATAAGTATGCTTAGTATAAAAAAGCTATATATATATATAAAATATACTGTGTGTAAGTGTGTGTGTATACACATTTAACAACAGGGGTCCATTCAAAGAAAGTCATCATTAGGTGGTTATGGCATTGCGCAAATATCATAGATCATAAGTGCTCACACCCAGATGGTCTAGGCTAACACACACATCTAGGTTAGATGGCATAGCCTGTCGGAACCCCCATCATGTATGTGTTTCATTGTTGACTGAAAAGCTGTTAAGAGATGCATAACTATAATATTGTATTTTTTTAAAATGTCTTCCGGGGTACATTGAATAAGTTATATGGAAGAAATTAGTGTGTAAGACTTGGTCTAAATCTTAAATACATCTAGCTCAATCTATTTCAGAAATAATTACTAAGCACTTTCTATGTATATCCGGGGCCACAAAAAGAACTGGACATCACATGTGCTTTCAAGAGCCTACACGATAGTTAGAAGTGGAGCAAATAGTGTGCCAAGGGCTGGCGTTGGGGTACAACCCAGCTTTGGCAATAAGAGGGTGTATTTCTGTAGAGAATGCAAAAGTAATAAGAGCATGGTATAACAGCCAGTCATTTTAAGCAAAGCTAGTGATTAAATATCCCTTCCAAGAAAGTCTTTTGTGGTCTAAGTTCGTGTTTGACAAATAATGGTCTATGGGCCAAATCCAGTTAAAACTGTGTAAATAAAGTTTTTTTTAGTTTTTTTGGGGTTTTTTGGAGCACAGACACTCTGATTCAGTTATATATTTCTTATGGTTACTTTCATCCCTGATACAATGGCAGAATTGAGTAGTTGTCACAGACTCCAGGTGGATGCAAGGAATAAAATATTTGCTATCTATCTTTATGGGAAAAAGTTTGTTAATTCTTGATGTAAAGTATAAAACTTGTTGTCATTTCTGTTCAATTTTGATAATACACACACATACACACACACACACACAAAATCAGTACATTTTTATTACCCATCCTTTAAACAGCGTTGTATTTACAAGGAAGTTACTTCCACAACACCCAAGTCTGCAGTTTTCTTTGAGAACACAACTTGGTGCCTTCGCTGGGAGTGTACGTTTGTCCCTGCTTGGCCTCCATTCCCACCCATCCCTGTCCACATCCTTTATAATATTTACACCTTTCAAAAGCGGATTAAAAACAACTATAAACCAGAGACACACTGTGGGGTGCGGGGGAGGAGGGATTAGGGTCAAAATAAGGGGGGTGGGAATTGTACAGGGAATATCACCAAGATGAAAATGCATACATTGTGCAAAAATGAAAAATGATGTAAAAAATATATAAACTAAAATAAAAATTATTAATAAAATAAAATTATTAATAAAATAAAAAAGCAGAACCTTAAGGGATCAGTTAGTTGGTAAAGCCTGAATATAAATAAGGGGCTGAAATCTATGCACAGTTTCAAAAATGGGTTGGAAATGTATAAAAAAGGAGAGAGGAAAAGAAGGGGCTTTTTTATTGTTGTTATTGATTCTGTTATTTTTAGCCATTGGGGTAACTACAGGCAGTTGTTTAAATTAAAGTCTAATAAGGACATATATTTAAAAAATAAATAAATAGGGCCTCCCCGGTGGCGCAGCGGTTGAGCACTGGGTTGCAAAACTGCCCACAGCCTCTGCAGCACCGGTTCGATCCCCGGCTGCTCCCCGGCCACCGGAGGAGGGTCCCACATGGCGCGCAGACCTCTCCTGCCGCCCGCTGCTCCCCTCAGCAATGTACTTTGTCATTCTGCCTGTTCTGCTCCCCGCTCTGGCTGTGGTGAATTCTCTCACCCTCCCGCGCTTCTGATTATACCCAGTGCTTGTATAAATAAAATAAATAATACTTTAAAACAAATAAATAAATAAATAAATAATAAAAATAAAGTGGTATCTCCAAAATAAATAAATAAATAAAAAATAAATAAATAAGTGTTGACGCCATTCTGATTGTAATGGCGACTTGTAGATTATAGAAACAGAAGCAGAGTTACTCCAGCTTTTTGTTCTATTGCTCCCTCAGAATGTGTATGTTTACAGACTTAAAGTAATGAACCAGATGCAAGAGGCAAGACAGTTTTTCTTGGTAAGTGCACATTTAAGTTCCTACATTAACTATTTTATGGAATTTAAAAAGTATCTTGAGAATGAAAACTTACTGAGTTATGTGTTACTCTTTTAGTTTAAAACTGAAGGACAAGTCAAGAAAAACAGCTATCATAGATTATTATGATTATTATGATTATAATTTAATGATTAGAATGTATTATAATATAATAATAATTTTCCTCCCTCCCTCTTCCTCTGCTTTCTCTTTCTCTCCTTCCTCCCTCCCGGCTTCCTTCTCTGCACTTCTTTCTTCCTCCCCCTTTCCTTGCTTCATGTTCTTCCCGCCTTCATCTGCCCATAAATGCACACTGCACACAGCTCATGTGCTAGGATGGGACCAGACTTGGGAAAAGCCACCTTATCCTAGTGCAACTTAGAGCTGTTGGTGTAGGTGTGCACGTGTGGCACCTGAGAAAGCCAAGGGGCTCGTGCAACCCCATGAGCTTCCCACAGCAACTCCAGTGCAAGACTCCTGGAATATTCTGCTATTGAGCAGATTAGAAGACAACAAGCATGTTCTCCAGCTACTCCTGTTAGGAACCTTCAACAGTGCTATTGGCTTCTTGGCCCACAAGTCCAAATATTTGCGTCCAACTATGACTTGTGAGTCACCAAGGAGTCCTAACTGTGACCCTGACCATAACAAAGATAACCATTTATTCACCCTTTGAAATATGACCAGCAGGCCCATTAATTTTGCAGCATTAATTCTAAGAGGAAATTAGATTACAACCAGAGTCATTCATCTTTTTTTAAAATAGAACCACAAGAAGAGAGCATTGATAATCAGAATGTAATTATCTGAGTTAGGAAGTGGTCAGGACATCATTGTCAGGACTCCTGAACATCTAAGGTTTGCAAGGCATTTTCTTGAATAACTCAAGCAGGTCAAGGCAATGGTTTTTACGTCTGGGGGGAAAAACCACTTCAAAGAGCCACTGATTCCTAAAATGTAGCCATGACCGCTGCCCTTCTCTAGTAATGATGAGGGGATGACATTGAATCATGAACACCCACATATTGATCATTCGCCTACCCAAATTTTCTTCCTTAAACAGATCTATTTAAGATAGAGGTTTAGACAGCACTGATGCTCAAAGTGGCTCAGTTATGGTGAGGGAGTGATTGTTTATTTACATTTATACTCTTCGGTTAAACTTGTTAAACCTTCTGTAGTGTGTCAGCTCTTCAAAAATAATGATGATGATTTTCATTAAAGGAAACCAAGTTTTTCTCAATAATTTAATCTAAAAGCAAAACCTCTCCTAATTAGTTTATATCCTTTTCATTTAATCCTTTATTGTTTCTGTAGTCAACTGCCACTGAAATATCATGAACCCCAGTTTGTTTTTTTGTTCAACTCATCTCTTTTATTTTCAGTCATTCAATTCCAGGACTTTTAAAAATACACTCCTAATGTCTAAAGCGCTCAAGGAAAATTTGCTGCTGAGAATATGCATAAATACATGTCTTCTATGTCACCCACCTTTAATGAGAAAAATAAAATGAGCATACAAAAAACCAAGGTCATATGAGCAGTTACCCTATAAGCTTTTAGGTACAATTTAATTATTTTTTATCAATAATATAGGAAGCAGAGAAGGACTTCAGTAGATGTTGTTATTCCTGCTCCCAGTATTCAAAAAAATGTAACTATTTGTACCATTCACCAGCAAGAAAGAACAAAGACAGGCCAAAGAGGACCTACAATAAATATGTGATTTTCTGGTCACAATAAGACATAGGGTGTTTGCCTAGAAGCCAATGTCGATGAGTCACATTTTGGTTTGGTTTCACAATTACTCCCATTGTTATGAGGAATTATGCACTTAACCCTAATAATCAAAGCAGAATCAAAAGGCCGCTTCTATGCAAAATGACCACTACAGATCTTTAGTAAAAATATTTTCTGAGCTGCTTGACTATATCCCTTAATGTACAACAAGAATTTTTTCTAAAAATACCTCCTTTTCTTTTTTTCAATTTAATTGCTATTATTTTTCATAACCTACTACCGATATGTATACTGTCTACTTATAATCTCAAATTTAGAGGACAGTCAACTACCCCATATGACTTAGGTTGTGCAGGGTACCATCTGTCTCCAACCTCAGAATGGCATCTTCTGAAAACCTAGTCAAAAACGATACAGAGAAAAAGTCCCAACCCCAGCATTTCTGCGCACTGTGATGGAAACAATAACACAGCCGTTTATTGTGCCCTAGGTAGGAAAGTCCCCAATCTTTTTGGATGTGCCAGCATTTCCGCTGATACCTTTTAATATGTATTGGCAATATATATTGATCATATATATGAATACATATTGATAGGCCATCAGAAAACCAACCAATGTGTTTATTTTCCAAGGCAAATCTCCCCACTACCCTAGGCATCTCTATGTGTTTTGATGTTTCTCCTTTGATGTGAGTCTCCTTAACACAATAGAAATTGTCAATGTTAGTGCCAGTAACAGCAAATGATCTCACAAACAGAAGATTTAAAAACTAGAAAGTGTTTCTTTGTATTTATTGGAAGCACTGAAATAAAATACATGATAAATATTGGCAAATTACCATCCCATGAGATTTTGGGTTATGATGTTCAATTTATTACGTTGGCGAGAAATATCTTGATGAACATGTCGATGACAAATTAATTTGTTATAGAAGTGACTTTTATTTTTAATTCAAGACATCACAAATGTCAGCAGTCAAAGGGAGTCTTGGTTTAACCACATCTTCTAAAAATTGGCAACACAAGGCAATGGCCTAAATTTAAGCCCTGCAATTGTGGTTTTGGTTTCAGAACCATTGCACAGTTGTTGGTTACCCTACTTGAGTAGAGGAAAAAACTGCTCAGGCAGGGAAAGGAATTTGCAAACTGCCACAGCAGGTTAATTTAGACTAACTTGGATCCAGTCATGAGGGTCACACATGCCTTCTGGAATTACTTGGCCAAGCTTGTGCTGGTTAGGTCAACAAGAAAAGACTTTTCTGGTTTTGAAGAGAGAAAGAGACAGAGAAGTGATAAAAGGACTTTAAAAGTCTGACATGTGAAGCTTGTTTTCAAGTGGAAGATACCTTAGCTGGAAACCCAAATTTTGAATTCTGGCTTTTGAGTTTCATTGTTTTTCAATATCTGAGCAGTGGTTATTGGATCTGGGCTTGGAATCAAGATCAGCTTAATGACCCATCATAATTATGCCACCAGATCATGTTATGTTCTTTCCCCTCATGTTTTTACTACCACAGAGTGTATTCCATGTTCCCAAGATGGATGTGCAATCAGCAACAATAGTATTGTTTCCATTCATTCATTCAAACTACCCATAAATTCCATTCCAAATCTCTGCTCTCGAGTAACTCTTACATATGTGCATGAGAAGTTACAGATGAGAACATCCGTGGCCAAACATTCAAACATTTCATAAAAAAACACATAAATTTCTATCAACAGGAGAATGGATTATAAATGGGATGTATGTATATATGTTTCTGTGTGTGAGAGGAAATATTGAATAAAATGCAAGTATTGAATAAAAACAGCAATTTGAAGATGGATACCTAGGTCTCATATCCTTTCTTTGGAGCTTATGTGCAAATTTATACTTAGTTGTGTTTTACAGTAAGGCAGTAGTGAAAGTTTAAATGCACGGTGTGGAGAAAAGGGACCTTCATTCTCTGTCAAAGGAAATGTATTGGTGCAGCCATTGTGAAAAACAGTATGCAAATTGCTAAAAATAATAAGATTAGAAATGCCACATGACCCAGCTCTCCTGTTTCTGCTTATTTATCCAGAGAATACAAAGACATAATTTGAAGAAGTATATGTTCCCCCACTTTCATCTCAGCATTATGTACAATAGCCAAGAATTGGAAACAATCTAAGTACCCGACTATGGGTTACTAGATAAAGAAGGGATGTGTATATACACATTGGGATAAACCTCAACTATTACCAAAATATGAAATCCAAATAAATTCATGAAAACGAGAAATATGAAATCAAGGGAGTGGATACTTATAGGGAGCAAGAGGAAGTAATGGTATTAGGAATCGTAACTGATTGGGCAGTGCTTAATTTCTAATGCTCTATTAATAGTAATCACAAGAGTATTTATTATACTTATTGATTTTTAAATAAATAAGCTACATTTTATCATACCATTATTCTTTTTTGAATACGTGACATGTTTAACTTTTTAAAAATCTAGAGAAAAATACATAAATTGGGTGAAGAGCTGAGGATGGATGCTTTCTAGATACTTGATTGAAAAGCTACTTGCTATAAAGATGAACGGTAGAGTTTAATCATTACTGAGGTGGCCTGTGTAGTTTTAAAGGTAAAAGGAAAGAAGTTGGTGGGAAAAGAGACAAGAGACACTTAATATTCTATAAAGAGTGATGACTTACATGGTGGACCCCTGCGTAGCCTGGAGAGTATATGTAATGAAGAAAGGGCAGCATTTTCTTGCAGGCTGAAATGGAAGTTAAGATGGAATCAGGGAGGGTGAAATTCCTTGATGCCCACAGGAAAGGAGCTAAGGAAGACTCACGTGGGATGGTGTTGATTCTAGCCCCATGTGTCACGTCGCTGTCGTGAGTGCCCTCTCCAGCCTCCTCTCACACAAGAGGAGTGTGTGCATCTGTTCCTCTCCTACTTTCCCACTCTGTGAAGGGACAGGCCATGTCTGCTGTCTTTATTCCATTATCTTTAGCATCCACACACCCATTCATAGCATGGGAATGATAGTCAAGCAGATCTACCAAGTGAATAAAAGCCGAGAGGTAGGGATCCCTTGGTGGCACAGGTGGTTGAGCGCCACGCTATGAAGCTGTCCACAGCCTCTGCAGCTCTGGTTTGATCCCCGGCCAGCAAGGGTCCCATATGGCGCAGCAGACCTCTCCTGTCACTCCACTGCTCCCCTCAGCAGTGTATTTCATTAGTCTGCCTGTTCTGTTCCCTGCTCTGTCTCTGATGAATCCTCTCACCCACCCATGCATCTGGCCTGTGCCCCGGTTCCTGTATAAATAAATAAATAAATCTTTAAAAAAAAAGCCAAGAGGTGCTATTAGGATTGGATCACAGAAGAAGATTGGGGTCACGGCTCCTGTGAAGGGGGTATCTAGGCTCTAAACATGGAGGGAATGAAATGAACCAAGACGGTGTCCTACAAGGGCCAGGTCTGCAGATGCCTGTGACTGTCTTTGAAGATGCTCTGTGTCTAAAATCAAGAATGAGAACATTGGAAGAGGTCTGGGTTTGTGGTTGGCTCTGACAGTCCAGGAGCAGGCTGGAGGGACCTTAGGGTTCCCGGTTGACTATGAGAAGGTTAACATTTTTGGTCATGGAGTGTCTGCTGAACAGGACTTAGAAGTACCAAGAGAAATAGAAAATCCAGAAATAAACCCACAGATTTATGGTCAACTAATCTTTGACAAAGGAGCAAAGACTATGCATTGGAGCAAAGAAAGTTTGTTCAATAAATGGTGCTGGGAAAACTGGGTCGCTACATGCAAAAGAATGAAGCTTGACCACCACCTCACACCATACACAAAAATCAACTCAAAATGGATTAAAGAACTAGACATAAGACCTGAAACCATAAAATATATAGAAGGAAATATAGGCGAAACACTACGTGATTTGCACATCAAAGACATCTTTACAGACACATCACCCAAAGCAGTGATAGTGAAGGCAAAGATAAACAGCTGGGACTATATCAAATTAAAGAGCTTTTGCACAGCAAAAGAGACAATAACAAAAACAAAGAGAAACCCCACCAACTGGGAGAACATTTTTGCACCCAACACTAATGATAAAGGACTGATCACAAAAATCTGCAAAGAGCTGATGAGACTCAACAACAACAAAGAAAATAATCCAGTCAAAAAATGGGCAGAAGAGCTTAAAAGAAACTTCTCTGAAGAGGAAATGCAAATGGCCAACAGGCATATGAAAAAATGTTCAACATCACTTGTCATCAGGGAAATGCAAATCAAAACTACCATGAGATACCATCTTACACCAGTGAGAATGGCACATATTAAAAAAACTAGCAACAACAAATGTTGGCGAGGGTGTGGAGAAAAAGGAACTCTTCTGCACTGTTGGTGGGAGTGCAAACTGGTCCAACCACTGTGGAGAGCTGTGTGGAGATTTCTGGACCTACTAAACATAGAGCTTCCATATGACCCAGCAATTCCACTCCTAGGTATTTACCCAAAGGACACAGAAACATCAATTCCAAAGAACACCTGCACCCCTATGTTTATAGCAGCACTGTTTACAATAGCTAAGCTTTGGAAACAACCCAAATGCCCAAAAATAGATGACTGGATCAAGAAGATGTGGTACATATATACCATGGAATATTACTCAGCATTCAAAAAAGATAAACACATGCAATTTGCTGCAACATGGATGGCGCTGGAAGAGATCATGCTCAGCGAAATAAGCCAAAAAGAGAAAGAAAAATACCGGATGGTCTCACTCATAGCAGGAATCTAGAAAACTTAAATAAGGGACCAGGAAAATGAATAACTATAAGAAAGTGAAAATCAAAATCAACAAAAAACTATGAACCAGAGACACTTTTAGGGGGGCGGGGGCGGGAGGGGAGGGATTGGGGTCAGAATGGGGGGCTGCAATTGTATGGGGAATATAACAATAAAATTTATAAAAAAAAAAAAAAAGAAGTACCAAGAGAGAAAAAAAAATGAAGCAGGTTGGGGAAGACATTAGAGACCCATTGGGGACAAGGAGCATGAGCAACAGGTGGCAGCTGAAGTGGTCAGTGACTTTGAATAATGATGGATATCATTGGGGTCAGCTGAGTTAGAGAAAATAAAATCGTGTTTCCTTCACTGAGGCTGTCATAGAAGAGTGACAATGGAGGAGAGGATCTGTAGGAACAGGCTAACTGGAAGGGACATCACTGGATAAGGGAGTGGGTGTCAGACACCAGTGGGTAAAAAAGAAAAGGAGGGAAAGTACTCTTTCACTCATCCACAATAATCTTAATTTTACAGAGCAAAGATCAAGTTAATGAAAGTACAAAGAATTAGCTCCCAGAATAAGACATGGCATTTTTGGGAACTATGCAATGAAAATTGTGATGTTTGATTTCGTCACCACCTAATTTTCTTTTATTTATTTATCTATTCATTCATTCATTCATTTATTTATGCAAGCACTGGGTACAGTCAGAAGCGTGGGAGGGTGAGAGAATTCACCAGAGCCAGAGAAGGGAGCAGAACAGGCAGACTGACGAAATACACTGCTGAGGGGAGTAGCGGGCGCGGCAGGAGAGGTCTGCTCGCCATGATCACCACCTAATTTTCTATCCACAAGCAATCTAGTGCTGACTTTCCCCAAGTCAGTATGGCTGTTTGAACTTCCATTGCAGAATAGATTCAGGTCAGCTCTTATTGGCAATCACAAAAAAATGATGAAAAATGAGCATGCTTTTGATGTGAATGTCATTGTTCCTATAAATATTATTACATAAGAATACATTTGGAAGTAACAATAAGGTCATTAACAGTTGGGAGAAAATTTCTTCGTGTGTCATTTTGTAACAGGAGAAACACATGCAACCTTAGCATGCAAGTGTGCTTATGAAAGAATGAAAACACGACTGTAGTGAGACATTAACTCAGTTCTGGGCCCACTGTGTCTTCGAGACTCGTGTTTCCCACATATGAGAGCAGTGGCTTCCCTTTGAAAAGATAGAAACGACACACAAGCCCAGCTACTGTGGGAGACGGGGAATATAAGTGAAAGTTGCTTTGAGGAATCAGGTGAGATTTCTTGCTCAGACCTGCCCTTGGGATGTGGCTCTTCCAGCATCCTGGCAAAGATGGAGCTCATAAAAATAGTCAATTAAATGTTGGAAAAACATGTTTGCCACATATCTTCAACAGCACTTAAACATAATCTGATACTAAAAAATAAGGGTGAAGAGGAAAAATTGTTGAAATGCTTGATTCATAGCAGTGGTAAGAGGGCTGGGGAGCCTCTGAATCTGAAAGTGCATAAATTTAGTTTGGCGAAGGTGAGATGACACCACTTGTTTATGGATTCCTATGGACAGTTGCGTGTGGTCATGTAGGTACCTGAGAATGTTTGGCAATTTTTCCTCAACCATGACGTCCTTTCTTTTCCAAACCTAAAGGGTATATACAATTTCTAATAAATTAGGATCATCTGCTACTGAAAATAAGTTATCAGGGAAAAACTGGCCCCTTGCAATGCTGCTGCCTCATCCCTGCGCAAAGCAGGCATCTCCTAGCAGCCTGACAGCGACGGCGAGCCGAAATCTGGGCAATCATTGCTCAGAGAGCCATGTTTACCTAATTAAGAGCTTCTCTGTGGTCCCCAGTTACTTAATTGTGTCATTAGCAGCAGTTTTGACATGAAGAACAACTTGTGTCTGCAGCACCCGCCTGGCCTCGGTTACCGAAGCCCAGCAGAGCGGCTCCCGGGGGGCCGCAGCAGCCCGCCGCAGTATGTACAGCACAAAATAGAATAATTGGTCCCCAGAGGGGCTGTCTTTTCAGCTGCCAATAGGGATTGTTTTTTCCTTGTGAATAAAAAGCCAAGCCTCCCGACTCCTCTGTGGACTATTAACTTGTGGCTCTGGTGCATGGCAGCTCCTGGGAGGGATAGGTCCCAGGGATTGTTACAGCTGTCCTCGCTGCAATCCTGTCACTGAGGACAGCAGAGCATCCTCAGTGCTATTCGAGGGGATAATGTGGTCAAGCTTTCCCATAGTCAGACTTATAAAGCGTGCAGCGTACCATGGAGCCACCCGGCTGGGTGGAATCACAAGGGTTAAACTGCAAACGTGGGACCAAAAGGATGTTTTGTAATATAGCACAGCAAAGGGCCAGATTGACCTTGACCATCTGGGAAGTCGGTGGAAGCCTCCAACAATTCGTTCCTTCCTCCAACAGAAAGAGAAAAGTGAACCCAAGTGCTTGAACTATCTCCCAAGGGAAAAGTATCAACTCCTTCTAGAACAATTTTTTTTTTTTGAGATATAATTCACAGACAGTAAGTTCACCCTTTCAAAATTACACGACTTGGTGATTTTAGTATATTCCCGAAGTTGTGTAGCCAGCACCACTGGCTAATTCTCAAACATTTTCATCACCCCAAAAAAGAAACTTCTCCCCAGTAGCAATCACTCCCAACTGCACTCTGCCCTAGTCCATTGCACCCAGTCCACTCCTGACTCAATGGAGTTGGCTAGTCCAGACATTTTGAGAAAGGTTTTTGATGAGAGTTTTTAGATATCTAATCTGAAGTGGAGTTGGCATTTATTATAGGGAGATATTAACTGGAAGGAAAAGGATTTGTGTGGAGCCTATAACTAG
Source organism: Talpa europaea (assembly GCF_964194135.1). Taxonomy (NCBI): domain Eukaryota; kingdom Metazoa; phylum Chordata; class Mammalia; order Eulipotyphla; family Talpidae; genus Talpa; species Talpa europaea. The sequence goes on from NC_140070.1 coordinate 141,691,901, forward strand.
GATTTCATAAATGACCACAGAACCCAACAAAGATGATCAAGAATACAATGGCTTATTCCTTCTTCCCACTCTTTGGATAGCAGAGTTAATTAAGTCTTCATAGAAACTTAGACTATCTTTTGCTGGTGGGAAGCTTTTTTTTAGACTACAACAGCCATAATGTGTTGAGGAAGTAAATATTGTCATTTGCATTTTTAAGTCTCTATTTTGGAGCCCTTAGTTCAAGACTGTATGTCTCTGTCTATAAAAAGAAAAATCTTTTTTCTCGGGAAGTGTCTTAGAAAGAAGAATATAAACAAAACATTTTTTTAAAGATTTGTTTATTTATTTATACAAGAACCGGGGTACAGGCCAGATGCACGCAAGGGTGAGAGGACCCACCAGAGACAGAGCAGGGAACAGAACAGGCAGACTGATGAAATACACTGCTGAGGGGAGCAGCAGGCAAGGCAGGAGAGGTCTGTACATATAATGAGGCCTTCTGTTTTACATTCTGGAGTCAAGCCTCTTTAGTATAGGGTCACTGGAATCATTTTTGGGTGTTGCTGGTCCAATTTTGCTTTGGGATTTCTCAAGATATCCATTGGCTCCTAACTCTGGCACCCCTGATGCCTTTATGGAAGCCAACACCGATGATGGCTTTGAGAAGAGCTGTTTGGTGCATCTTTCCTCAATGGTTAGTTGAGAGGAAAACACTTGAAACTAATACTACTTCACTTCATCCCAAGTCTTCACGTTGGGTAGTAACTTGTCCTTGGGTCTTCCCCAAAACAAAGCCTGGCAGTAGTTTGCATGTAACTCATTTGGAAAAAAGTTCCCAAGAGGGCCTCCCTGGTGGCGCAGCATTTGAGCGCTGGGTTGCGAAGCTGCCCGCAGCATCTGCAGCTCCGGTTCGATCCCCGGCCGCCGGGTGAGTGTCCCACATGGCGTGCAGACCTCTCCTGCCGCCAGCTGCTCCCCTCAGCAGTGCATCTCGTCAGTCTTCCTGTTCTGTTCCCTGCTCTGGCTCTGGTGAATTCTCTCACCCTCCCACACTTCTGACTGTACCCAGTGCTTGTATAAATAAATAAATAAATCTTTAAAAAAAAAAAAAAGTTCCCAAGATCAGAAGCAGAACAGTGGTCAGAGTGCACCAAAAGGAAGAAACTGTCATCACCACGACATGACAGCAAAGCCCAGAAGCAAAGCCCACAGAGATCTCAGTGCCGCTGAGATACGATGTGATCTGGCCACAGCTATGTGCAGATGTTTGCTGCCCACAATGTGAGGTACAGATGTGCCCAGTGGACAGGGTCCGATTTTACATACGTGGAGGGTCAATGTCTGTGTGGAACTTCAAGCAAGAGGAATTCTTCCTCACACGGTTTTTGAAGCTCTCCTATCATCCTGGGCACATGCAGAGGTGGGAAAATCAGAAAAGGGATGATGTCCACGAAAGAGACCTCAGCTCCCAGGGGGGCAGAGCTCAGTGAGGGTGACAGAACGGTTGTGCTAAAAATACTCTCCTGTGGATGGTCCACAGGCAAAGATGGAGAACCGTGTGTTACCAGAATTGGAGCCAGGATCAAGAAGCAGAAAGCCCAGGGTTAAGACCCAGGGCGATCTAGGAAGAGCCAGCTAGCCCCACAGGAATGGGTTTTTCTCTTCTCTTGGCCGCACCAGATGCTGTGAAGATGAACAGAATAACCACCTTGGGGGTCAATGGTCTGTATAGATGTAGATCTCATCACAGAGTTCAAGGTTTGCGATTCTTAACAAAACACTTTGTATTTCCATGACAGCTGGCTGTTAAAATAGCACATGAGTCGTTGGATTGTGCCTAATTACTAGAAACAATACTCTTGTTTTGTTTTGTTTTTCCAAACCTGCCAGTGAACAAATAAATTAGGATGACCTTTCTGGAGGAGCAATATTCACAACAGTAGCCAAAATCTGACAACAGTACAAGACATTTGACCCCACAAGTCCTCTCTTAAGAGTTGATCCTAAGGAGAAAAAGAGATATATTCCCAAAGATACATATATATAAAATATTATATATGTATATAAAAGCATGGCCTATAAAACATTGCTAATAATGTTGACAGGAACTTTCTTGTATTAATTGTGGAATCATTAACAAAATCTTGGTAAAGTCATATCAAAATACCAGGAACTTATCAAAAACCGTGGCATAATGTGTACTGATCAGTCAGAAAGATGGCCACAATATTGTTAAGTAACAAAGCTAATAAACTGAAAAATTCCATTCATGTGAAAAGTACATAGAGATGTGTCTAGGCAGATATCTAGCCTGTTTGAACTGTAGTCATGTTTCAGCAGACTCCTGCATCTATACATTCTATGTATCATTTGGGAATTTATAAGGCACACTATTATTTTTACAATCCAAATAAACAGTGATGATACTTTCATTTTGAGGAAAATTAATTCTAGATCTCAGTTTGGGGAAAAAATACATGGGCCGCTCCCACCTTACCAGATTTAGTTTGGGTAGGCTACCCTGTGCCATAATCAGCTGACTCATGATCTGTTTCCACTCTATAGACACATGAGATTTGATTTCTTACATGGGAATGAATTGAGAAAGAATGTGCTGAAATTCCAGATTCATGTGAGTGGTAAGTAATTGACCAACAATCTGAGGACATATTCAATCTTTCTTCCTGTTGCTTGGAGGGTTCATCTGGTATACCCCATGTACTCATCATCCATCCTGAAAAAGTTGTTCTTGGTATGCTCAGGGGATAAGTGAGTCATTCACTTCAAAAGAGTGGCATTTGGGACCCAGAAAATAAGATGAGTATCAAAGAGACTATTCCCCTGTGATTCTCTGAACATTGTCTTCTCTTCTTAACCCATGCTAGCGTTTGCTCCATTCTTCTGAGATTCATCCCTTACCCTGTCATAATTCACTGGAGGAATGATTTAATTTATTAATGGATGCATGGGTTTTAAATATTTTGTGCAATATATCTACCAGCATATGGTGAGAATAAGCAAACTGTAGATCATATGCTGATAAAGGATGTTGTGTCAGCCTCTTAATTAGACTAATAGATTAATTCATTAGATTGAGCTGCTAAATAATTAAGAAGATTGTCAGAGTTCTACTCTAATGATTGGCTTGCTAAGGGCTTAGAAGCATATACCTTCTGATTCATCATAAAACTAAATTATGCTCATCAAATAATCGCATTGTATTCTAATTCTCTGTTAATTGGTAATTGAGATGTGGCAGTTACTGAAACTCTTGATTAATGAAATATCCCTTTCCGTCTTGAGGCCAGATGAAGAATTCACTGCATGTCATCACATATTTGTTTACAGGTAGCTCAGCAAGTATTCTCAAGTATGTATCTATTTCCTCTACAGTCAGATAAATTCATTCCTTATATTCTGAGTTCTGGAGGACCAGGACTGAATGGGCAATGTTACCTCAAGTCCTGCAACCTGAACTTCTCCACTCTGGGTGCAAACACAAATGTCTCAGACTTCTATATGTCTGCTTTGCTTTGTTCCCAGGACAAGGCTGGACATGTAAGAGGAGAGAACCCAAATGTGCAGGTGATGGAAATCTTAGAAAGGAACATGGGGGCTTCTTGATCATGCAATCAGCTGCAGAGGCATTCTTCTGACTTGTATTTGACAGTGCTTGATATATTTTTATATGAAAACTAAATTAATCTGAAAATCCTGGAACACAGTTTGAACCCAGGACTCCAGACTACATCTGATTAAGCTGACTTTTCCACCAGCAAGGAAGGGCTTAGAAGGATTAATTAAACTTTAACAACTTTGCAGTCATAAAAATTTATAAAATATTAAAATTGAAGTTTAATATCTAACCATGGAAGAAAACCTCTCTGAGCTACATGTCTACTGCTGCTAACCCTGACAAATTTGCTCAGCCCCCAGGGGCTCCATTTATGTTGCACTGATGTAAATAACACCCAAGGTGGCTGACAAAAGGGGTGTGAAGAGTTCTTGTAGTTGCTTCCCTGCTGATTCCATGGTATTCTAGGAGATTTGACCAATGTTGTTATTGCTTATGGCCACCTCAAAGATCCAACATCCAAATTTTAGAGCCTGTAAATGTGTGACTATGCTACCATGAACAAGGAAGAAAGGACTCTGCAGACTTGATGAAGTCATGGATGGAGGCATGAGGACAGGACATCATCTTGATTATCTCTGTGGGTCCAGCCAATGACAGGAGTCATGGAAAGAAGAGAACTTGCCTGGTTGTAATCAGAGGGGGGAGTGATCATGGTCAGAGATGCAGTGTTGCTCTCTTCGAAGATGGAGTAAGGGACCACTCAACAAAGAATGCAGAAGGCCTCTAGAGGTTGGAAAAGGCAAAGAAACGGATTTCCCAGAGAGCTTCCAGGAAGGAATGCCAGGCTGCCAACACCTTGATCCATTTTAGCCCTGAATACTACATGCTTTTGACCTCTAGAACTATAAGTGTGCAAGTTTGAACTAAACTTATGCCACTAAGTTTGTGATAATTTGCTACAGCAGCAGCTACAGAAAACCATTTCTTCAACAGTAACAAGATCTGTAGAATGTTTGGCAATATGGTTGCCCTGCTTTGGGGAGTTTTTCTTTAAAATGTAAAACAAAACAAAACAGAACAAATATCAAATGTCTCAGACGAACTGAACGGGACTTAGGTGTCCACAGTCATTCATTCAAGAAAGAGATTAGCTGGTTTTGCAGAACCTGCTGAGTGCGAGATACTGGGTTACACTTAGCCATGCTGGGATAAGAAGAACCGGGACTCTTGTCCTGAGAAATCGATTGTCCACATGAAAGAAACAAATTCCTACTCTCCCCTGCCCATTTCTCCTCCTTTCTTCCCTTCCTGTTCTCCTGCCATGCACTGAGCAAAGTGTGGATCCAGGAAGTTTGCAGGCAGTCATTTAATTGATTCTTCAACAATGCGAAGCAGTATGGATATTACCATTACCCCTACTGACTGATGAGAAAATTGAAACCCATAGAGGAAGGGCCTGCCAAGCTCATGTGCTAATAGGTGGTGGAGTCAGGACACCATCCCATGCGGCCTGGCTCCAGAGCCTGTGGCACTGAGCGTTACAACACACCGCCTCCCATACAGATGCTATACCAACAGCGCCAAGGCCAAGGTGATAAATAAAACAATAGAGACGAGAGAGAGGATTTGTTTTGCACAGAGTACTATGGGACTTCAAAGTGATAGTCTCTTTTGAAAGAGATGAAACAGGCTTGCTCGAGTGATAACATTCTGCCCTCACCTGAATGAATGATAATGGCAAACACTTGCTCTTCCCCTGTGTCAGTTAGGTGTTGCTGTGTAATGCTCCGAAAGTTTAATGGCTGAAAACAACATGCGCTTATTCATGCACGGCAGTCCGCAGGTCATCCAGCTGGTGCTCCCACAAGAGGCTGGACTTCATCCCTGTGGGCAACTCTGCTGATCTCGACTGGGCTTCCTCATGTTTGGGGGTTGGCTGGTTGGGCTGCCTCAGTCACCCTCCTATGGACTCTATCCTCAAGGGCACAAGCCAGCCTTGTTCATCTGGAGGTGCCAGTGTTCCCGGAGATGCAGCCAACTGGCAGGGCACTACTTTGCAGTATTCTACTGGCCGGAGCAAGACACAGTGAATACAAGGGGCAAGATGCAAGAGAAATAGACCACGTTCTTTGGGAGATGCTGCAAAATCACTTTGCATGTGGGTGTTGGCTTAAATAAAGTGAAACAAGCAAAAGTGAGCAGATTAGAGAATCCCAAGTGAGGACGAGAGCCCAGAACTGCCTCCAGATAGCACTGGGAAAGCTGCCTCCACGCCGAACTTCTCAGGGAGGATTGCATGCAGCTCGCAAGGAGGGTACAGGAAACATTTCAAGGATTTCTACAGAGAAAATCCTGGGGCCTACCTGGTGGCATAGGCAGTTGAGCTCCACACTGTGAATGCGTCTGCAGCCTCTGCAGCATGTGTTCGATCCCGGCCGGCGAGAATCCCACATGGCGCAGCAGACCTCTCCTGTCTCTCCCGCTGCTCCCCTCAGCAGTGTATTTCCTCAGTCTGCCTATTCTGTTCCCCACTCTGTCTCTGGCGAATCCTCTCACCCTCCCACGCATCTGGCCTGTACCTCGGTTCTTGTATAAATAAATAAATCTTTAAAAAAAAAAAGAAAATCCTGGTAGGGATCCAGTTTATCTATCTGATGTTGCACAAACATGCAGGAAAACAATGAGGGTTATTACCATGTACCTATCTATTTAGAGCCTCGTCTTCTGGGAACTGGGAGTTTTAGCCACACACAAATCTCAGAGTTCACATTCTCTAAGGTTTGCTGGAGGCAGTAACTTTCAAATGCTATTTTCCCCCATAGAGACCTTTATGTCCAACACGGCCTCTTCCTAGGATCAGACCAGCTGTGACCTGACTCTCATTTTGCACCAACAGAAATAACTACTTAATTTTTAGCTTGGGTTAACATAGGGTAGGAGGACTATTTGGAACATTTTTGTTATCAATTATCAACAGTCTATGTTGGTTTATTTGAGTCTTAGAGCAAACTCCTGGTATAGGTCGTATCATTCCACTCTTTAATAGCTGAGCAATCTTCAGAGCCAGGCTGGTACCAGGAGGCCCCTTATGCCAGGGCCTGCAGATGGACAAGGTGGACAGCAGGTGCACCCAGAGCTCACAAGGGAGGAAGGACAGGGGTGCAGGCATCCCCTGGCGCTCCATCTAACAGCAATACAGAGGCTTGCTCTGGGGTCTGAGCAGGATCTAAGGGTGGAGATAAGCGAGAAAGGCCCGACGCCTGCTGCCATCTGGAGAGAAGTGACAAGTGACTCACAGACCTGTGCCCACAGCTGGGGACTTAGATTACAGGAGAGAAGAACAGGGCACAGTTGAGAGGTAGACTGGCCATTGCCTGGATGTAGGGGTGAGGGAGAGGGAGGACTTGAGGAGCATGAACAGATGGGGGTGACATCACCAAAAAGGTAATTTAGGAGGATTTTCTTGGGGTTTGGGAAGATGGGTGGATGTGGGTGGGTGGAGACAGCACACTCACCATTTACCCAGTAAATATTTTATTGCCTTTTATATACAGGCAATATTTTAGGTACTTAAGATACAACAGGGACAAAGCAGTCAAAACTCTGTGCTTGGTGGATTTTTTATTTTATGGAGAAGAGATGAACAAAGCATAGTAAACATAGTGAAGAAGCAGTTTTTATAGTGTGATAGGTTACAATTATCATATGTATTAGTTAACACTGGTTTCTGTAGCAAAATGCCATAAACTGGGTGTCATAAAACAACAGAAATGCATTTTCATGCAGTTCTGGAAGGCAGAAGGCCAACATCAGTATCACTGATCCCACAGTAAGGTGTGACCAGGGTCTTGGTCCCTTTGGGGGTTTCTGGGAAAATCCCTGCCTCGAGTCTTCCAGCTCCTGGTGTTGCTGGCCTTCCTAGGCTTGTGGAAGCATCCCTCTGGCCTCCCCCAAGGGTCACAGGTTCTTCTCTCCTTCTGTCTGCTTCACACTCACAGGGATGCTTGTAATTGCAGTAAGGACCCAACCAGCTCATGCAAATTAGCTCCCCATTGCAAAGTCTTTAATTAGACCTGCAAAATCTTTGCCACATAAGGTACGATATCCACATTTCAGGCATTAGGACATATGTATATTTTTGTTTATTGGGGAGGTAGAGGCACTATTCTGCTTATTAAGATATGGCACAAAGGCTGTGCAAAAGCAGAGTGTGTGGGAGCAGAACACTGTGCTTGGGTAGGGGATGTTGTGCTGCAAGATGGGGGATCAGGAAGACCTTTCTGTGCAAATCACCTCTGAGGACTGAACAGCTGGGGAATGAACAAGACAAATGACCTAAGGGCATAGGGTGGTTGCCTTCAGAAGAGGATTCTTTCTTTATTTGTCCCCAGTGGAAGGTATGTAATCAGAAAGAAATCATTTTACATCATTAAAATGATAAAGATCATGAGGGAAGGCATAACTGAGGCCCTCTTGTGTGTCCCACTCTGACCGTCCCCTCCTCTGACTTAGGAAGCTCTTAGATCAACGTCCTTCACCTGGACATTTAAAGCAACAGTTGCATTAGAAAAAGCTCCTGCACATGGGTGGATGAGCTTCTTTGTGCGAAGAAGGCTGATCATGGGTCCAAGTGCATTTCCAAAAGGCCCTGGTTCCCGAAAGGTTTTAGATTGGCAAAGTTCTTCAATTAAACACCTCAAAATGGCACAGTGCTTTTTTCCTAATCCTACATATTCATTACTTTCTGGTAGCTTTATTCAACAGCATGTTTGCTCCAGTGGATTTCCAATGTAAAGCCATAGCCCTATACAGGAAAGAACTGAGGGACAGAATTTTCAATCCCTGTTATCATCAACGACAATGGCTTATGTTTAATGCATACAATATGATGCCAAAGCCAGCAGGACCTTCCCCTGATTACTTTATTTATTCTCAAAGCTGCTCTGTGAGTGGGTGCTACTCTCATGTTACAGAGAAGAAAACTCAAGGACAACGCAATTGTTTGTTACTTAGTTGCTGGACGATGGTGGTTCTCAAAGTGGCCACTGGGCCTGGGGCATCATCATTACCTGTGGACTCACTAGAAATCTCTGACCTACTGAGTCAGAAACTCTAGGGATGGGGGCCAACAATCTTTTAAGTCCTTAAGGTGATTCTGAATCCCCCTCATCATGCAGTTTGAGAACCACAATCCCAGGACATCCAGTTAGAATATGAAACCGGGATTTAGATATTGAAAGCATCGCCCCAAATCACAGCTGGTCAATGACAGAGCCAAGAGTCAAGCCAAGGTGCCGATTGCTGGTTACCCCTCTCTGCTCAAGCAGCATTGACATAAATAGTCGAACTGGGTTACTGAAACTCTAGACCCCACTGGGGCTTCGTTTTATGAGTCTCAACGATGGAGTGCCTTTTGGGACATGAAGCTCTGCCTCCTGGCCCCATTCTCCTGACCTCTACCAAGCTGGCAGATGTTCCAGCCTGGGGATTTCCAGATTGGAGCTCTCTGATCTTAGATGATTTTTACTACAATTAATAAAAGGCATTTAGGCAGGTTCTCACTCCAAACCCAACCCACCTGGCAGAATAATAGCAATAAATACTGTTATTATTATTAACAAGTTGATTAGATCATCTGTATAAGAGATTAATTCTTTTCCTTATAAATCCCCAAAGGCAGCCAGAACTTCATTTTGAAAGTGCTCCTGTGTTGAGGGGGTGAGGGAAAGAGAAGGGGAGCACAAGGTGGGGAGGGAACACAATGGATCAGAGTGACTGTTGGAGGGAGCACTGCAGTAGCGTCACTGGAAGAGGGGATTCTGTACCTCCAGAATACAGACAACAATGCAACTAATGTTGCCTCAATAAAACAAGTTCTCCTGTGTGAAAACTTATTTGATTTTGGTTTTATAGGTCACCTAGCCAAAAGGAGCCACAAATCAAACCTAACGTAGGGACTTTCTTGAGATCCTGGACTCAGCGTCTAACAGCTTGATTGGTTGGGACTTCATGAAGGACGACCCTGGGGAAAGAGGATTACATGCCCTCCCCTCAAGTGTGGGGCTTGGCTATTTGCCTTGCTTTCGTCAATCAAGGGTAATACCTCTGAGTAGGAACACGAAGGAGGGGAGGAAGGGAGAGAGGAAGAAAAGGACAGACGGAGGGAGGGAGACCTGTCTCCTGATACAACTGAGGCACAGCGTGGAAAGATGAAACTGGTGTTTGTTAACAGTGAACCCCAAGATATCGACACTAACCCCAATCACAGGGAAGAGCCTTCCCAGATGACAACTGTAAAGTATACTGTCTACACCCACAAATGACACACTATGTTGTCTTTAGCCTCGGCTTAACCTCTTTGACCTCTACTCTCCAAACTCATCGTGAGGTCTGTACAATAGTCAGTCGAGATGGGTCGTCACATTTTGAGAATAAAGACAGTTTCACGGAAAATGACTTGAAATAAAATTGGATTATCTCCTGTCTTCAGTTTACAAAATGTGTCATTTCATTGGTTTCTTGCATCGAAAGGGAGAATTCTTTTGGCCCATTCCAAATATCGCACAAGTAGATTAATATTCAAATGGTGAGGGAGACAAGATGGGGCTTCAAGTGCAGGGCAATCTTGAAAGGGCAGATGCCTGGGAGGGACTGTGTGCCATGGAGGCTGGATTACCTCATACCTGGGGATCAGCAGGCCCTGCAGAGCAGGGAGCGGTCCCAAACATTGTTTTTCCCTTTTATTAATAAGTCCCATTAACTCCAGTTCCAGCTTTCGATACTCCCTTTCGTAAGGAGTGTCACCACACAATGACACAATGTTCTGCTGGTTTGCATTACCAAACACAGGAAGTGCCATGGGGAAATAGGCTGCTCATAAAAATGAGTTCAGACACTTGATATAGATGTGACAAACAGCAAGCTGATTTGCATGGGGGAGATTCTGCTCTCATTGCATTTGAAAATAAGGTAATAAAACAAGACAAAGGGAGCCACAGGACTTCAATTTCAGTTTTTTAAGTAATGCACACATATTAATATCCATACAAATCCCTTTACAGTGGAACCAGTTTTTATGCTTTTAGTATTTCTCTCTTTCTCTCTCTCTTCCCCCTACCCCGCTTCATCTATCATCCATATATCTATTATCTATCATCTATTTCTTATCTGGCATCCATATATCTATTATCTGTTCTATCTGTCTCTCTACCTATCTACTATCATTTATCTACCTGTCATCTAGAGAGGAAACAGACTTTCTATCTATTAGTGTAAAATTTGGCTTTCCCAACAAACTGATGACTTCAAAGACACCTGGTCAGTGACTACTCCATTATCCTGGGTAGTATGGGTGACTTGCACTTAGCAGGAATAAAACAGGTATCACTTTATGTTAATTATTAACCCATAATTAGACTATTTTAAGAGGCACTTAAAAAGTAGTAACAATTAAAAATCTGCCTGAAGAACAATACTGCAATTGTTCTTACAGTAGAGTTAAAGGGTAAAAATGTATTATTTTATTTTATTTTTTTCTTAATGGTCTAATTACTTTATTACTTGTTTATTTAGTGGTTTACAACACTGTAGGTGATTTAGAGGTATAAGCTCACACCTCTTCAGATGTATGTTACTACAGCACACTAGTTTTATCTCAAAAAATCGATTCTATTTCTAGCTAGATAGATGAACAGATGATCAGATACAGATATCTCCACATATATGGACAAGGTCTCACATGAGAAGAGTAATGTCACTCTCCCCTTAACTATCATAAATCATAAAATGATTAGGCTCATAGTCAGAAATGGGCCTTAAAATCCAACGAGATAAAAGGAAAGAATACTGTGTGCCATCGATTAGGATGCTGGAGCGTTTCTGGAATGTTCCTAACATTTAGCCTGCTATTTTCTTTGGTAGTCCTGTTTTATATGAAAATGAAGGCGAGGTGACCAAGGAAGATGCCATGATGGAGAGCAGCTGGCAGAAGCGAAGAGATCAATTTTCAAAACCCATCGGTTCCCCTCCCTGGCTCTACTCTTCCCCTTTCCTCTGTGCCCCATTGGTCTGTGATACTGTTTTTCATTTTCCAGCTGTGTAATTTCGGGCTGTCCCTCAATGCCATGTGACGAAATGGGCTCATACCAGGCAAACACAAGCGTATTCCTCCAACTATCGCCTGTTTCCCTGGCTCCTGGCTAAAGCCTTCCTTGTGACGACTTGGGTAATCTTGACTGAAATCACGTCCAGCCCCATCTCCTCTTCTACTTGGTCCTAATGACTCATCTGTTCTTCTGCCAAGAAAAGTTAACACTCCTTCTCATCCCTGCAGTTCCTGTAGTCAAAATGACTTAATTCAAGCAATATTTATCAAGCATCATGGGGTAGACAATGGACAAGCGACACCAGCAGGTCCCTGCCCTTGTGAAAGTCTGTCTCACATAGTTCCCAAAAAACAAGCAGTTTAGCTACTCTCCTTTGAACTCAGAACTGAAGAGCTGACAATTGATTCAGTGCATTTAAAATTGTGCACTTTAAAATAGTCTAATGCATTTAACTATTTAGCCGACTACACTATTTGGTAGTCATTTAATTTACCAAGCTCCAGTTTAGTGCAAATATTTTATTCTTGGGAAAAGAAGTTAATTCACTTCTTATTCTGTCTTTGGCATGGTCTAAAATGGTCAGAATTAGCTTTTGGGTCCAGTCACAAAGACAACTTAATTACAGTGAATACAAGTCACTAAATCAGATTTTTCTACTAAATAAGTGCAATGAAAACATGGTTTATGATGTGAAACCAAGATCCTAACATGAAAATTTATGATCTCATTCTAGAATTTTATGAAAATGGGCATAAATCTAATGTCCATTAATATCAGTAATGATTATTACTTATTTGTTGAAATTTCTACCTGTAAGGAACCAATCTAAGGTATCTGCCCTAAAAGGGTTTTTAAGAAAGAATTTGAAGAATAAACAAAATTAGATACAAGGCACTGAGTCAGGATGGTGTTATTTCAGGTAATCATGTTTTTTTTTTTTTCCTCCAAAATGTCTTTGCTAACATTTCATGATATATTTTATAATGCAAAAACACACAACAGCTCTTCATCATCTTTTTATACATTCCTTTCTGTGTTAGGGAAAAGTTATTTACGTCCATAAAATATGAGTGTGCTCTGTTTCTCATATGTTCTTTCCTTGGGACGGTTTTGATTTGGTTTTATTGTTACTCGGTTGAGTAAATTTTAAAATATAATAATGTTTTGTAGAGAAATATTCCTAGATGAGTGAAATCTTTCTGAAACCCCCCAAATCTTACACTGGCCAAGCTAGACTTACTGGCAGGCAAAGTTCTCAGCTTCCTGCTTCTGACCCATAATTTTATATGTGAAAGTCATCATCAAAGCTTGCAAGACAACTTGTGTTGAGCATTTCCAGATCCCAAGCCTCCCCTCTGTTATTTCAAGCAGTCAACAGCTGCTCGGCCTGTTCTTCCCATCATGGTTCATGATCGCCTTTAAAAAAAAAATCCATCTTTAAAAAAAATTGTGAAAACTGAGAACAGCCGAGCAACCAGTGGGAACCCAGCAGCACCGCGTTATTATCAACCTCAGCTCATACTCTTGGGCTCTGGCCCAATGGAACTAAATTCTCTTTACAGCAAGGGATGGTTTCAGCTGGTTTCAGCTGACCTGCTGTGAATGCCCCGAGTGAGTCATCACCGTTAACTCCATCAGCGCCATTTGCTGTCCACTTGGACGTGTCTGAACAGCTGCTGGGCGCCAATGCCAACTTCTAACTGGAAATATGGTTTGGTCTGACTCAGTTTCAGAAGGGGCAAGGCCGGGGGACGGGCAAGAGGAAAGAGAGAGAAAACACACTGGCCTCCTCCTAAAAAGGACTGACAATTCTGTTTTTTTCCATTGATGAGGGTGGAAACGAAATTTGAAGACGTGGAAACGCTTAACCCAGTTTGTTCTATTCTGTTGTGTCCCTTTATTATTTTTCTCATGAAGTTGGTTTGAGATTATAGGTTGAAATGATGTGTTCACGTGGAAATCTGAAGTTCTTAGGAGGATAGGTCACTTCCACTTTTTAAAAACATATCCATCTTATTTTCCAAACACAAAGTGAATATTTCCTTTACTCGAAAAATACTTTTCATAAAATTGAAAATCCATTTTGAATCAATCAACAGCTTCTTTGGCGCCATTGCTAGAATGGGTTTCTGGACTAGACATTAACCAGGATTCTGAGAAATATCAGACATGATCCCTGGCTTCAAGAATTTGTAATAAAATGAAGAGAAAAGGCATGTTCAAATAGATGGTCCAGGAACAATACGAGGGAGTGTGTGTGAAAGTGCCAACTGCCTGGCACAAATACTAGAACGGCAAGAACTCAGAGAGGCGCTGGGCTGCTGGTTTTGAATCTGGAATGACAGTAACTGATACTAACAACTGAAGTTAAATTGACTATAAACATGGACATGTGTCATCGCTGGGCAGGCAGCCTGGGAGTCTAAGCTCAAGGCTGAAATATGCTCACATGACCTCGGCATATCGTTTCAGGGGAGTTCATGATTTATATGTGCATCCTCGTGTCCACAGCACATGTAGACACTTTTTCAAAATAACCAGAGACCCTGAGGAGGGGATGACCTTGCCCTTGCTCTCTTGGGAAACTAAGAAAGCAATGAACAAATAGCAATGCAGGTTTCTGGAGCTTACAAAGAGACAGAGATTAGGGGGAGGGCTATGAGAGGGGGTGGGGTGAGAGTAGGGGGTTGGGGATGACTCTACAGACCATGGTGACTGTACCTGAGGGGAGAAATCCTATACTGTCAAAATACTAACAAGGTTGTAAAACAATGTACTTCATTAATAAAAAAAAATTTAAAGCAGAAAATAAATAATAGGGTAAAAAGTGTCCTTTCATTTTGAAAGTTCCCCTTCCCACTATTTTTGCTCCTTGAAAGGAGATTTCAGGGGAGACAAAAGACAGGTTCATTTTTACCTCCTTTTATGATAATAATACTGTAACTTATAAGAATATGAGTTATAACTTATTACAGATATTTCATAAATTTCTCTGCCTATTTTCACTACTCATAATTATTTTCCCTGAATGGTAAACATAGAAATGGTACTATATGGTCATTGGGGATTTGAGTTCATTTATTTCTCACTATGTTATTTACTCCCACCTGTTGCTGAAGAGCGCCTGCTCCAAGTGCTCCAGTAATATTTGTTTACTGCATGAGTAAGCACACCTCGTTAACCTGAGAGTCCTCACCTGAGATTTGACCACAAACTCAATAGGAAAAATATATACAAGCCTGAAACTTTAATACTGAGAAGGCTGAGAGACTAGAAACTAAGAAATCCAAACAAAATGCTTTAGTTTGGGGCCCTAAAGCCAACTAACAGTTGCTAGTAACTTCTCAATTCATATGTAAGACTGTTTGGTCAGAAGTGGACTATCATTAGTTTTCCCAAGACACCAAAATCACACTTAATTATTACTGTGATATATCCAGAATTTGGTATAATCAACTCTGTCTTAGACCTTATCTGTGGCTTGATGGAAACAAAAGACCTTTTTTTCCCAAATGGGGCACCAGCCAGAAGGGCAGCTACTCTGAAAGGACTAAGAATTGTGTGGTGACTGACTACAATAGATGAGATTACAAGGTGATTCATGTGGATCTTGCTTTAGTAACATGGTACATTGAAAACACTGAAACAGAGAAACAGCAGGAATAAGGAAGATAGGTTTCTATAGAAAAAAATGCATGAAAACTTAACCATTTATTCCTTGTGAGTACAGGAATGTTGAGAGGAAATCCCAAAAGGAAGATAAAAATTAAGCTGGGTTCTCACTATACCTTTGTGATGCTGACTTGGGCATGGAGTAAGAGGGAATTCTAGCCAACAAGAGTGATGTTCACCCAGTCAGTATTAATTGAAGTGCTTGTTATGGTCCAGGCACAATTCTGAATAGTGGAGATGCCCCTGTGAACTAAACCAAGTCTCTGACCTCATGATGCCTACATTTCAATGTGCAGACAATTTCTTCTTCATCATCATCATCCATAAAGTTCTGTATTATAATGTCAAATAGACACTGCAGCATAATAGCTATGAAACATCTATCATATATTGTACAATATAGCATCTAATAGCTAACGAGAAAAATAGGCAGGATGAGATGCTGTTAATTGCAAGTACATGGGTATAAAAAGGGCTGGTTTTCAGGAGTTATCAAGATCTGATTGCTCTTAGAGCACGAGGTGCTTGTTGGGAGTGGGGACAAGGAAGGGATGATAAAATGACTTGACAGGAAGCAGAATGTTCCTATTTTAAGGCTCATAAGGCTCTTTTAAATCCTACTAAGAAATTTGGGTTTTCTTCCATAAGTAAATCTAGAGTCATGGGGAAGTGACATATGATCTATTTTTATATAGATTACTTTCATGACAGCATAAAAAGTGGATTTTGGGTAAACAAGTCTGGGAGTAGGAGGCCTAGTTGCTTGTTGTGCCATTAATTGAGCTGAGAAGATTATACAGATTACTGAGTTAGCTGTTAGTTTGATCTTTAGAGAGAAAGAGTCCCAGACTACATGGAATTTGAGCCTGGAAAGAGAAAAGAGGACATAAAAAACATTTGAAGGAGTAATGCTGAAAATTTCCATATTTGCTGAAAGAAGCTCTAACCAACTTATTTTAGTTTCAAGAAAACCATAGTGAGGTCCATTCTGATCATCTAAAGATTAAAGATGACAAATAATCCACAAAGCAACCAGAGAAAAATGATATGACTTATTAAAACTATTGAAGCCTGAAGGCAGGGGAGAAAGATCACTGAAGTGATAAATGAAAAATAATTCAAGTTAGAATTCTATATCTAATGAAAATTTAAAAACTTAGATAATGTATTATCAATAGATCAATGTATGCCTTAAGAAGTTCTTTAGACTGAAGGGAATGGATGCTAGTACATACTGGATCTGAATAAAAGAGTGAAGAACAGCAGAAAGTATAAATACGTGGGTAAATAAGAATGTCTACTTAAGGAAAAAAAGTATATCCTGTTTATGAGGACTAGAAAGCATGTTATTAATGATATCTATGAAAACTATAGCAGAGTTTATGTATTTTGCAAAAAGTGGTATAGTATTAACTCTGAGTAGAATGAAAATTTAAGAATGTGCATAGCAGGCTTTAGGGGACCAATTCTAAAGACAATGCAGTAGTATCACTAAAAAACCAACAGATGAATTAAATCAAGTCAGTCCAAAATAACTCAGTCAGTCCAAAATAACTGCCACATCTACAATAACCTATAGTTATAAAACCTAAGCCTGTTTCTCCAGGCCACATGCCTCCCTAAGATCCCCCAAATATGCCTAACACAAAGGTAAAAAAAAATGGGAGACCTATTGCCTAGGTCCAGTGTAATTTTTTTTGTTTTATTTCAGGGTGTTTGAAAAATTGCAATTATTATATTAAACTCCAAATTTCCACTCTTGAAATAAAGTGAAGATCTGGAAAAGAGATCATGAATTCCTACAATAGCACCATTAGCTTAAGCTGAGTAGTGACTCTGCCTTTTAGACAGAACACTGACTGATTCCCTGTGTGGGACACAACCAGTGAGTGAGCAAGAGAGTGCTTTATTATATTATTATGTGACATATTATAATAATACATATTATTATGTGACAACGCTTGCAATCTAGTCTGTGATCCTTAGCCGTTTTGTCAACTCCATCCTGAGCCGAGTATGAAATCAACCAGGTCTCCTTTTTCAAGGAATTTCAATTTAAATGGGCCTTTCCACTTCATATCTGTGTTGATTTTATGCTGACTTCCCTACTTCTCTCTGTAGGTTTCATTTCATTGGTGTTAGCCCTTCATCATGTCCAACTAAGATATTCCAGAACCCAGAGTCTGTCATCTGCCAGAGTCACTTTGCTTCTTGAGTCTGTGTCATTTAGAAATCTGACAATATCCCCTCTGCATTTTTCAATTAAAATGGTATAGTCTTTGATGACAACTAAGGTGATGTGAAATCAGCACCATTTTGAAGTAATTCAGCTCAGTGACATGTCATCTGAGATGGCATTCTCTCTTCATGGGAGACAAGTCAATGCCCTGAGGCCTAGTTTTATGGTTCACATTTTTATTCATGTTTGCTGTTGACCCCAGCAAGTCTTTCTTTCTTTTCTTTTTTTTTTTTTTAAAGATTTATTTATTTATTTATTTATACAAGCACTGGGTACAGTCAGAAGCGTGGGAGGGTGAGAGAATTCACCAGAGCCAGAGCGGGGAGCAGAACAGGCAGAAGGACCGAAGTACACTGCTGAGGGGAGCAGCGGGCAGCAGGAGAGGTCTGCGCACCATGTGGGACCCTCGCCGGCAGCCGGGGATCGAACCAGTGCTGCAGAGGCTGCGGGCAGCTTCGCAACCCAGCGCTAAACCGCTGCGCCACCGGGGAGGCCCAGCAAGTCTTTCTTTTGACACATTTTCCAGTGTCAGGAACCAAAGCATTTGAATTGATAGTGTCAGGGGAAGAGCAGCAGTTGCGGTCCGGGCTCTGGTTAATACTCAGGAAGAAGCAGCCTCTCTGAGACTGTTCCAAAGTTTGCTGATTCTTGTCCTGGAAGTGTGGGAATCTGGAATCACTTTTGGCAAATGTTTTCATACCACTCCCACCTTCACCATCGTAAAGAGGAACATTCATTGAGCTCTCTCCTTTTTTTACTGGCAGGCTTTGAAAGAAAATGCAACAATTAATATGCTTCTGGAAAACAAAAGTGGCCACAAACACATTCAGATTGTGAAGCTATATTGGGGGGAAATGAATATTTTGGCATTTGTGTGTATAGGTCTTGGATCGATGTCCTCGTATGTGTCTCGGCTGTACCTCAGGTTCTGAACAACGAAGAAAATTCTTCAAAATTTAGGAAAAACTCAAGAACCAAGTGTAGCTGATAAGTCCTATTGTCTTGAGTTGGGGAGTCTCTCTTGTAGGAGAGTAAAAGCCAGGAATCCATTTGGTTTAGGAGGTTCTGTGAAACTCATGTAAAGCGTTCCTGAGTGAGAGGTGGTGTCTGGCCAATAGCAAAGATGTTCTACTGGCCTTCACTTGACCATCCACATTGGTGTGTTGTAAGAGAAACCAAAAGAAACTGGCTTTAGAAATCATGCCTTTGATGTCTAGGAAAAACATCCCAAACAATTAAATTATTATATAGCCTTTCTATTGAGATGTAAAATCTCAACAGAAATCAGCCACTAAAATTTAAAGGGACTACCCACCCCTGAGATGATCTTTAGAAAGAATACAATCTAGGCTAAGATCAGACAATAAAACAGCGTGGGTGCAACGTTGCCCATCTTCAAAGTACTCACGAGGTTGGCTAGTAAATGCTCACAAATCATCACGTGGAGGCAGGTTGTGCTGCTTGTCCTGAGAGGGGAAGTGGCCACCCCAACAGTGGGTCTCAGCTGACACACATTGGGAGTCCCACAGCGTGCTCAGAAAGAGACTCCCTCTCCCTCAAAGCACCCAGTCACTGGTTGGCATCTCCAACTTTCTTCTTCCACCCTGTTCCTTTCTCCTTGGCTGGAAATCCTACTTATTCCCAGAGCGCAACTATTTTCCAGGTGTTGGTGCTTCTGGAATCCAACAGTGTCCTAGATCTCAAGTATAAGAGCCACAATTACACCTCGTGCCTGGATTATTTCCTCGCCTCTGCTAGGTTTACCCAAAGCTCATTTCCTCCAGGGCCTCCCCTGGTGGCGCAGCGGTTGAGCGCTGGGTTGCGAGGCTGCCCACAGCCTCTGCAGCGCCAGTTCGATCCCCGGCCACCGACAAGGGTCCCACAGGAAAAAAAAAAAAAAAAAAAAAAGCTCATTTCCTCTAATACTTGCGATCTCTCCCAGATCTTGAGATTTTCACCTCCACTAAAGGTATCACCACATTCTCTGATTCAAAATCCAGCATTAATTATAGAGTGAGTCTCCAGGGAAATTGCTCTAGTTCTCACCATGATTTAGTATGGGACTTCATCCTGACCTTCTACTTTTATTTAATTTTAATTTTATTTTATTTTTGTATAGAAGAACTGGGGCCAGAGGTGCAGGGGGGTGAGAAAGATTCACCAGAGACAGAGTGGGGAGCAGAACAGGTGGATTGACTGAAATACACTGCTGAGGGGAGCAGCGGGGTAGGTAGGAGAGGTCTGCTGCGCCATGTGGGTCAGTTCCTGGCTGGAGATTGAACTCAGGCCTTAGCAATAATGCTGAGACTTAACCCCTAGGCCACCAGGGAGGCCCCTGACCTAGTTTTTCTTCTGCTAATTAACAACATTGGGTTCTCAAGAGGATTAAACAAGACACAGCATTATCCAGCACAATCTAACACTCACCGTTGTTCATTGTTACCACCTGGGTCTTGCCTCATGCTTCCTATCCTTACCCCTCATAGCCTAGTTCAGACCCTCTTTCCTTCCCTAATGGACAATCTTCATCACTTCCTAACTGATGTCTCCTCCTTATTATCCACTCCGTGTCAGCACCAATAGTTATCTATCCAATATCCATGCTCTCATTCTTCCTAACTGAAAGAACTATGGGTTAGCATAATGTGTATCTAAACTAAACACTTCCGGGGAACTCCTTGCATTGGCATCTGGTCTAGCAACTTCTACAAAGAGGGACTTAGATCAACCTATGCTCTCATAAGAACAGACAGACTCCGTTCACATATGATTTTGGCCCTTGTCCTTCCTCCTTCTTCCTAGAACTCAAGTGCTATTGGGAGGTAAAGTAACTCTCATAGAACCCTGAGGACAATCTCATCCAGTAAGTGAACTAGAAGAATCCAGGTCCTTGATGTCTTCTCTGTGATGGATGTGGACAGGCTGGAATACCAACGTTCTGACTTGTTGTTTCTTTTGGAAAAGAAGTCATTTGACTTGAGTTGGGTTTTGTTAGATGTAGACAATATAATCCTAATTTATAGCATTTCCAAACTATTTTCCTTATTACCACCAGAAAACAATACCACAACTTACTGTCGCAAGAATTCCCACTAGATTGTGCTTCTATTTCAAGCTTTTGTTGGTGTCCTGTTGTTTGTCAAATGAAACTCAACCCTGGAAGAATGACCAAAGGAGACGGGCTTGCCATGAGTCTGTCCCATCCCTCTCCCTCATATCCTTTCCTCCAGGACACACATTCCGTGAGGCCATCCAGAAGACCACCTGTTCATCCCAGACACATCCAGCACCTGCTAGTCTCCTTGACAACACCCTACTCTCTGCAGCAATACCTGTCTCTCGTGCACATCTTAATATGACTTTTTCTTCAAGTGCCAGCTCAAATGCTACCACTCCCCCAAAGCAGTGGTGCTACTTAGAAGGAATTTCTTACACTTCTAGGTTTCCATGACACTGTCATTTCACCATAACCTCAGACTGCTCCACATTCATCTGGGGGTGAGAATGAACACCGCTGCAGAATGCCATGCAGCATCTCACTGTGGTGATGAATGTGGGTTCAGGAACCCCCTCACAAGCTGAATATGGACTTGGCATTAATCAGGGAAGTTGTGAGCATGAACAGAAACAATGCATGTAAAGTATTTACACAATGACCAGATATAGTAATTAAATGATTTGTTTTCTTTCCCTTCGCCCGTGGAAATACTTGTCCTCTCTCTCAATACTTGTCCTCTCTCTCATGAGCTACTCAGTTCATAACATGATGCTGACTCCATGGTAGCTGCTTAATAAAGTTTTATTGAACTAAACCAATCAATATTTTTAAAATATAATCAAAGTTATAATTTGCAAAAGGCTGTATGGAATCTTACTCTAAAACATTATGACTAAGCTTGGGTCTCTTCTAGGTCTCTGGACCAATATGAATCTATGAAACACCCATGTTTGGAATTCCCTTATCTTTTTCTTCGTTTGCTCTTTACATCTCATTATACCTATAATTTTTGAAGACTTCTACTCTTGTATTAGCTCATTTGTTTCTTACAGAAAATCTCTGTAATAGGTACCTAAAGAAGTAAGCTATTGAATAGAGGCGGGATTTTAGGTGGAAACAGGAGGATTTGTCCTAAGAGGTTAAGGGTAGCAGAGGTCTATACCCAGGGGTAAGGACTCCCTGTCTACTGTCCTTTCAATTAAATAAAGTCATGTGACCAGTATCACAGTTTCAAGTAATGGTGATATCTCCAAACTGAACAGCCTGACTAGATACAACCAACGATAAAAACATGGTGAAGGCCTCTTGGATGTGAAAGGTACAATCAGGTTAATTAACTATGCATGGACAATAGAGTGAGCCTTGGCTGTGGGGTCAGATGGACATGAATTAAGAGGGTTTTTTTGAGTTTTGAATGCTTTTATTCAATGTATTCTTGTTTTTAATATCATTTCATTGCCAATATACATCATTTAATATTTACTAATGGCTGTGTTTTCAAACTGCCTTGCAACCAAATTCTCAAACATTGAATAATTGATTCTCATGAGCCAATACAAGCTGGATCCAGCAGGTCACTGCCATTAAGCCTCTTGGAGTCCTCAGGACTGTAGTGTCTACCCTATGACATTGGTCAAAGAGACATGACTTATTTCTGAATTTTATTTTGAAATGTTTGGAAGAAAATGGGGAAAGGAATCTCTAGGCAGACTTCTCAGGTGATTGGTGCATGCCTGAGCATGCTGACCTGCTCCACGGGATCATGGCACCCAGTGGCAAGATGGTCATGAAGGTCAAATGAGATAAGGTCAGTGCAATGCACCAAGTTGCATAATGATGCTTGATAAATATTGTTTCAGCACACCTACAGCCTTCATAATTAGCACATGCTCTTCCAAGATCTCTACATGCATTGGTGTGGTGTCTTTTCAAAGTTGAGACAGCTTTGTAAACATGTTAGAGATGGAGAAACTGTATTAGTCAGAGTTAACCAGGGAAACAGAACCAAGAGGATATGTGTAAATAAAAAGATGTATTCTAGGGAATTGACTCAACTAATTATGGAGATTGGTGAGTTCAAAATCTTCTAGTCGGGGGCTGGCAGATGGAAATGTAGGAGAGCTGATGCTACTGTTCCAGTGTGAAAACCAGTGGACTAGACACCCAGGACAGACAAGAATGCAGATGATGTCCAAAGGCAGCTGTCAGAGAGGCCAGTCTTTTGGTTGCACTCAGCCCTTCAACTGATTGGATGAGGCCCACCCACATTATGGAAAGCAATCTGCTTTGCTCAACACTTACCAATCTAAATGTTAATCTCATCCAAAAATACTTTCAAGTTGATATATAAAATGAATCCCTATAGTTACTATCATAAAATTCTTGGAGGTAAATAAGTCCAAAAGGATACTTTAAATTGTTTTAATAAATTGGTACCACTCATGACCAAAAGCTTCTTATGGAAAAAATCATAATGCCTCTTTTATAGAAAGGACATTTGATTATACCAAATTATTGCTCATTTTACTACTATGAGTTATGATAAAAAACAGAGATTAGGATGTGAAATTTAGAAGATTATAGGGGAGGCCTGGCTCTGCTTGATACCTTTGTGCAAATTCATCTTCTGGAAAGTGTTTGCCAGTAGAGCACAGGTTGGTTTTCTCCTTTAGTCATGGTGCATGGATGTCAGTGACCTTCTATATACAAGGAATGTGACCTTAGACAACATTTTAGCATGAACTTGTTATAAAAATGCAATTTAATGATGCAGCATTTATGACAGAAAAAAATGTGACTATACTACTAAATAAGCCAAACATAATAAAATAGCATAAGTGAGATGACATTTGTCTTCTTAACACCAGACAGTAATTTGCCTTGTTTCACTACCTTGGAGAGACAAGCCACCATTTTTAGGAAACCACTGAAGGGTCTTCAATCAAAACAGCAAGAAATTTGTCAAAGTAAGAACTTTTACATGAACTTTAAACAAATTCACCATTTTGTTCTGTTATAAATTAAAGGAAACTATGCACTTTCTTATTACAGCACTATGAGTTTTTTGGAATATGAAGATATTTGTGATTGAGACGTAGAAGAGGTAGGTGATTTTCACCACTGAGCATAAAACATAAACAATTTTTTTTCCAACTTGTAGAAATGTTTTATTTAGCCAACAAAGTGTTGAAAACATGGCTTATAAAAGAATTGCCAACTAATATTGAAAAATTATTAGTTTCTTTTAATTGACTTTCTTTTTTTTATTAAATAATAAATTTTATTTTTATATTCCCCCATACAACTGCACATGCCCCATTCTGACCCCAATCCCTCCCCTCCCGGCCCCCACCCCCCAAAAAGTGTCTCTGGTTCATAGTTTTTTGTTGATTTTGATTTTCACTTTCTTATAGTTGTTCTTTTTCCTGGTCCCTTATTTAAGTTTTCTAGATTCCTGCTATGAGTGAGACCATCCGGTATGTTTCTTTTTCTTTCTGGCTTATTTCGCTGAGCATGATCCCTTCCAGCGCCATCCATGTTGCTGCAAATTGCATGTGCTTATCTTTTTTGAATGCTGAGTAATATTCCATGGTACAACATAAACAATTTTTAAGCCATGGCAAGCAGACCAGAACGCCAGACAATTTGAAGCTCACCTAAAAACATTCCGCATAGTTTTCCATTCCCCTGGCATCTCTCAGTCTCTTGAATGTCACAATAAGAATCAGAATACAAAACCTACTCTCCATCTCACAACCGTTGTTAGGCATAAGTGTGAAGAAAAGGGAGCTCTCCACTATTCAGGTCAAACCTCATATGATCCTGGGATCAGGGGTGAACACACATCTACCCACCAAAACCACTACCAATAAAAATAATAACAATAGTACTTCCCACGTGTGGGGTGCTTAGATTTTCAATAGGATTAACTCGTGCTCCCCTCCTTAAAGCTCTCACACAGGTATATGCCAATAAAATAAAACAAAGCAACATACACAAGTGGGAAGTAGTCACCCTTCACGTTTTAGAAATAAGGGGATTGTGGCTAAAGGAAAAGGGGGGGTAGTAATGTGCCCACAATCACATCACGTGTAAGTGGCAGAGTTGGATTTGAAATAAGATCTAAGACGCTTTCCAGATTCCCCAGCAGCCACGAGGTGAGTGGAGGGTCTGCACCTCCCTCCCTTCCTGCTCCTGCGTCCTCCTCCATCAAGGCTGTAATTCAGTCCATTTTCCTCTGACCACCCCAGACGGAGTGGGTTTGCACAGGAGAAATGCACCATTTGATTGGTCGCTCATTCTCAAACCCATCTGTGTCACGTGCACTGAGATGGAGAACAAAATCCTCCACACCCTTCCCCACAACGCCCTCGGGGCCTCCCCAGACACCAGCAGGCCTTGGACTTGCAAAAGTTTGTGATCAGTTCCCTTTTATCCCTCACTTCATCTCACACACCAACACTGAGGTCTCCACGCATCTCAACCACCTATTGATTGAGCCCAAAGACAAACAACACCCCCCTCATGTGTGCACAAGCACACGTTTTTCTGATGTCTCCATACCTTCTTTATCTATGTGATTTTAAGTTGTTTTTCCAAAATTCCAGCACCCTCTTTGGCTAATTGAAGATTTATTCAAGTTAACGTGCAATAATATTACCCAAGTGCACTGGCTGTCAGGCACCCAAAGCAGGTGTGAACACCACGGACCAGTTCGTCCTCTTCCCTCTCTAGCTACGCCTTCCCCCGTTAGCTTCACCTGGTCTCTGAGCAAACAGCGCAGGGCCGGCCTCCCAGCCTCGGTTCCCCACGCAGCAGCAGTGATAGCCAAGTAGATGCAAGTTTTCCAAAAGGCCAAGGAGGGTAGGTATAATACACTTTCCCTTTCAAACATTCTCAGTATGGTCACGATTTTCTCAAGCAGTCCACAAATTTGATTTTAAAAAATCTCTTTCTTTCCCCATTTATAAACCATTTCTTAAACCTGTGAGGTAAAGTTGCCAGGAATAAACAGGTGTCACAAAACTAATTAGTCTATTGATCTCATTTATTTATTTATTTTCATTGCTTTGATCTCATTTATTTATTTTCATTTCTTCTTTTCTCATTATTTATTTATTTAATTATTTTAAATTGAGGCAACATCAGTTTACTGTGCTGTGTAGGGCTTGGAGGACCTCACCCATCAGGTGCACATTACCACACCCACCACCCAGGAAACATGACAGAAAATCCACACGTACGTTACAAGTTATCCTTGAAAAATAAAAGGGGTTAGGTTGGATTAATATCCTTTCCCCCACCCCATGTTTTCTACAATCTTCTGGTATGAGTAAAAGTAACTATTTACTTTTATATCTGATCATCAGAGAGCCAAATGTGAAGACCCTAAAATACATTTCATGAAAAACTTGAAAAATAAAAAATAAAAACATATCTACCCTCTTAGGTCAAAAAAATATGCTGAAATAAACATCTGGACAGTTTTTCGGGCCCATTCTCTTCCCACTGTCCCCGACCTAATATTGGGATGTTCTGAAGACCCAACTAAATAACCCCGTGAATACCAAGGACACACCCTCCAAACTCCCCAAACCAGTCAGGCGTTATTACAAGCGTTTTGCCAATCAAATATTTTCCAGTTGTTCTGTCTTGGCCACACCCACAAAACACATGAAGACGCGCTGGCCTCCGAGGTGGGCAACCCCTCCATCCTCTCCTGCCTGCCTCTCAGACTCGGCCCGAAGCTGTTTGGCTGTTTTGTTCAAATGGAAGCCACGCAACCGCTTTTACACCTGATTTGAAATGTCTTATTATTTCAAAGGGATCTCTGCTCTATTGACAGTAATTACCCATTGAGTTCAAAGGCTCTCCCGATGATGAAACTTCTTCTAAGGAGTAGCCGATGAATGCAGTTTGTTATTAAATTAGAATGATATTCTTGGCCTGTTTTAATGACGATTTTATTATTGCTGTTCTAATAAGCTTAATTATCACCTTGAAATCACCTTAATATTTTTCTAATCTCCAGCATCTCTATTAAGAGGCCGTGGATTCCTCTGCACTAGATGGGCACTTAATGTCTCTTGTAATCGTCTAAGAAATGATAGTTCCCAATTATCTTTTCAACCTCACGGTCAACGCCTTGATTTCCCTTATCCACCCCATACACTTTGCATGTGCAAACATACCCACACACACACACGCACACACACACACACACACACACACTGGACCCTCTGATTCCACCAAGTAGCTTTGTGCCCTGCGTGTGTCTCCTTGCTTTTTCTCTGCAGCACTGATGTTTTGCATTGAAACCATTTCACTGAAACTTCATTTCACTCTCTTCTTCCTCCCCTGGCTCTCCCTGCTGCCCAAGCCACTGTCCTCAGCTCTCCAGAAGCCCTCATGGCCCTGCCCACTCAGGCGGCCCCAGCACATGATAGCAGCACAAAGACACTAACGCTGGGTCTTGACTCCACCACTGCATTATAAACTTAAAAAAAGGGGGATTTGTTCTCCTCTTTCCCGGGGGCCTCACCATCTGACACAGCGGGACTCCTGAGCTGGAGTGTAAAGAACAGAGGGCAGCAGACAGTCCAGCTCTCCTGTGTCCATGCAAGGATTGTTGCCCTTGCGGGACTCACCTGCCCTCAGTCTCCTTCCTAAATTGGCGAGAATGCTTCCCCGCGGGCCATGCAGCATTGTGGCAAGGAGCAGGGGTGCGCTCTGGCAGGAATCCTGGGGTCATCCTTGGTAGTCCACTGTCTCTCGCTCTCAAATCCAGTCATGCTGGGCCCCCCTCAATAGCACATGTCAGAGGAAATCCCTTCCCACCCCCTCCGGCACCCCCTTGCCAAGACCTCCCCGTAGCTCACTGCGCAGTGCCTTCTTACTCCACTCCCAGGTGGGACCAGCTCCTGGAGCTCCCTCCAGCCTCTTCCTAAGTGATCTTGTTATTACTTTCACCCGAGTGACACTGACTGACCATGCTGCAGGTGACTTAGAGGCACAGGTTCACCCCGGCACAGCTGTGTTGCCACCCCACACTCCCCACCGAAGCACCCGAGGTCCTCCACCATGGAGGACCCTCCCCCTCTGTTTCTATCCCACCCACCTCCCTCTCCTATCTCAGAGTTCAGAAGGCCTCTCCCTCTGCCCCTCCCTCACTTCCTTCAATTTCCTCTGAGTCTTCAGACCACCGTGTCAGAGAGGCCTTCTGGACACCCAGTCCGAAAAAGCACCCTCATGCACCCTCTCTGCCCCCTTGGGGTACCCTGTGGAGTCAGGTGTTTATGTGCATCGTTTCTGCCTGCTCCCCACTGGAACATTAGCCTCACGGGACCAGATTTCTGGTTTTATCTACTGCACTGCTCTGTCCCCAGCACCTTGTTCCAGCTACCTGACACAACAGAGTTCAAGAAGCATCCACTGAATAGATGTACAAATAAATAAAGTATAGGGAGATTTACGTAAAACCCTAAAATTTGAGTCCATGGTTCTCCACCTTGGCTGTGTATGAAAATCCAGTGGAGAATTTTAAAGATGACCATTTCGATTAGAATCTCTTGGAGTGGAGTCCAGGTACTGGTTCTTTTTAAAAGCCCCCTCAGTGTGGGGGAATGTTCTGCAGAATATGAAAGTGTTTGCATCCTAATGGTGTTTGTGTTCCTGGCTGCACCTCGCCACCTAAGTACCTTATACATTTCAATTATTTAGTAAATACTTCTTGAGCAATGACTTGGGAGATGCCACTTTCCGTGCACAGAATAATTTGTGTGCTGGGAAAACCCCAGTGCTATTTTGCTTGGTTGGCTTTAGATCTGTATCTTGTTTGGGGAAAGATGGCGGGAAAATGGAACCACAAGAATTGAGTAGTTATTCTAAACAAGGTAATCTGCCACTTATTAAAGATGGAAATCACATTTAATACCCATGTAATGAGGATCCTATTTTTTGATATGGTAAGCCAATGTACTCTTTTTATTCTCTGTGAATCATTTTCCCCTGTGGCACCCCACAGATTGAATCTCAGGCATTTATTGCTTTAGGCAAAGGCAGATAGTGCCTAAAACAAAGATGATTTTGTTCAGATTTGTGAAACAAACTAGATTTGTTACATTTAGATGAGACAACAGTCTTGGAAACTAGGCTCATGAAAAGAGAAGGGAATTTGATAAATGCCCAAGCTTCCCTTTAACAGAATTGGAAGGCTTGTTGTTTGAAAACGAATAAGTCTTCAACTTTTTGGTCTCAGGACCTATTGCACTATTAAAAATTAGTATGACCCCAAAGAGTCTTTGTTTCTGTCAGGTCAACTTATCAATAGTATAGCATTTATTCATTGAAATTGAGAAATTTTAAAAATATGTATCAATTAATTAGAAATAGAGATGTTAAATATATGAAATGCTAATATAAATAATATATATTATGAAAACAAAATTATATTGTCCAAAACAGAAGAAAATGGCTTTCATTTCCACATTTTTGCAAATCTTAATATTGTCTGGCTTAATAAAAGCAACTGAAATTTCATATTTGCTTTTGCATTGTGTTTGTTTTGGTTGAAATGTAAAGAAAACCTAGTTTCATACATATACATTATTTAACAAGGCAACATGTATATTAATAATCATCTCAAATTATTGTGTCATTCTTCTTTGATATTACATCAGTATCTGACAAGTGGAAATTTCTTAAAATTTACTTGCAATGAGGATCTGAAACCACATCAATTAATTATCATTCCTATTAAAATTAAATGATCCATATTATACTTTAAATCTATCTTTTAATCATGTTTGCTTTGTAACATCATGCACTGGTCACTTGGAAAATATCAGTTCACTAAGCTTGGCAGATCTTCCAAAAGTACTCACATCTCATTAGTCGATATTAAAGAAAGCACATGTTTATATTACCACCCATTACATCAAAAATAGCTTTAAGTATTCAGAAGTTCACAGTTGATAGCAACAAGAAATCTAAAATTTTAATTTTTACTTAAAAGTCCAAACTTTGTCATTGGCATCAAATACTCTCAGTTGTTTTTCTTAAAGTGAAAGGAGGCTCACTTTGTACTTTTTTGAAAACATAGCTTCAAATACACAAGCCTGAATATCCCTAGTTTGTCTGTCAATCATTCTTTCAGATCAAAGCAGTGTTCTAAGTAAAGAGACTAGTTTAGAGTGTTCACTCTTGGCTGCTGATCCCTGAGACTACTGTGAACTGTGATTCAGTAAGTACCAGAAGTGCTTTATACATACTTCCTGTCTTGTTACATAAAATATTAAAAACGTGTACTCGATGGTTCAGATTTAATAGCATCAATAATTTTTATTGATTCATCAGGGATATTCTTTAATGAAACTGATCATTTTTAACTATGAGTAGAAAGTGGTAAAAAATACAATGAATACTAATGGAATTTGATTATTTGATTATTGCTGAAATACCAACACTTTTAACCCTACTTTTCCAATATGGTTTTTAAAAGACAAATAATGCTTTAGTATTTATTATACAGGTTGATGCTTAATAGAACCTTTGAATGCATCTCAGAGCCCTCATGATCTACATAACACATTTTGCTAACTGCTGCCCTGGAGTAATCAAAGAGGATGTATTGTACCAGACCCCATTCCCTAAATTGCTTTCAGAAAAGAAGAAAGGCCTTCTAGTATCTTAAGTGTGAAACAAAATGTGAGATGAAATACTTGACAGGTGGGCCCAGTTCCTGCTACTTCTCAGCATGGAGGCATAGGACAGAGCATGATGTTTGAAACAGCCAGAAATATTTGAGAGAATTTCCCCATAAGAGAGTATTTCACAGAAAAATGTTAACTTCCAGAGTAAAACCTAATATTCATCATGGGATGAGACTTTCATGGTGCTGCCCCAAAAGGGATGAACAGTAGCTCATGTGTACCATGCAGAGTGGTGAGAGGCTGGGCCCTATTTCTCTATGACTGAAACAAGGAGAGGATGCTTGCTCTCAAGGCCTTTTTAAATATAGTGCTCAATGTTGAAGCCACTGCAATAAGACAAGAAAAATAAAGAAAATGTATGCAAATTGGGAAGGAAGAATCAAAACTCTCCCTACTTGCAAACCACGTGAATGTCTACATAGAAAATCTCAAAAAATCTATAAAATAAGACATTTCTAAGTAGAAAAGAAAAACTCCTAGAACTAAGTGAATTAGTTCACAAAAAAGTGTTTTAAATAAAGTTACTGGATAAGGCATTGTTATATGAAAATTAACTGCATCTAAGATACTAAAAGTGGACATGTGGAAACTAAAAGTAAAAACACAGTGCTCTTTAAACCATGTCAAATGAAATGAAATGTTCAGGCATAAACTTGACAAAACATGCATAAGAGTTGCCTGATGAAATTTACAAAATGCTGATAAAAAGAAG
Source organism: Talpa europaea (assembly GCF_964194135.1). Classification (NCBI taxonomy): domain Eukaryota; kingdom Metazoa; phylum Chordata; class Mammalia; order Eulipotyphla; family Talpidae; genus Talpa; species Talpa europaea. The sequence goes on from NC_140070.1 coordinate 141,722,896, forward strand.
TCAAACAATACCTAAAGTAATGGAGCAACATATGGTGTCCATGGATAAGAAGACTCAAGAGAGCAAAGACATCAATTCTTCCCAAATGAATCTATAATTTAATGTAATTTCTATCAAAATTCCAGTAAGTTTGTTTAATAGACATAGACAAACTAACTTTAAAATTTATATGGAAAGATATATACCCTAGACTTGGTACATAATCTTGACAGAGATGAGTGAGGGGCACCAGTACTTGATGGTAAAACTTTAAATCAAGACAGTGATACCACATACAGATCAATAGAACAGAACACAAACTCAGAAATAAGTGCACATTAATATGTGCAACTGATTTTGTCCATAAAAATGTTGTAAGAAACAAACCAGTTGTAAGAAACAATCATAATATTTTTTCAAAATCTTTATGACTGTTATTAGTTTAAGACTGATAACTCCTTGAGTACAAATGCTTTATTTTATTTGTCCATAAACCTCAGTACCAACCACACTGATCATAGAGTAGGTTCTCCAAAAAATATATAAAAATTATTAACTTTACCTTTAGTTCAGTGCTAATAAAAATATTATCCTTCTTCAGAAAATAATAGAACTAATGATATGGTAAAATACAACAATTATAATTCTGACTGCTGATGATTTTTAAAAATTAAGATATAATTCACATACCAAAAAATTGACCCCTTTAAAGTATTCAGTACGTTGGTGTTTGGTTTATTCATGAAGTTATACAACTCTCACCACTAAGTCCAGATCATTTCCATCCCCCCAAAAGAAATGTCGTATCCATTATATCCATTAGCAGTCACTTTTCACTTCCTTTCTCCTAACTCCTGTCAACCACGAATTTACTTTCTCTCCAAGGATTTACATATTCTTGACATTTCATAAAAATAGAATTACACCATATGTGGCTTTTTGTGTCTGGCTTCTTTTCCAGGAGAAAATCTAAGGACCCAAAGTGAGTCTAGTACCCACCACTCCCACTCTCACACCAAAATGGTGTGCAAGTCCACAAAAGATGTTGATGAGCATGTCGCCCAAATCCCAAATTGACTGAAGTCATGCTCAGAAGACAGACCACTTATTCAGAAGTGACTGAGTTAACCTGAAAGATTGTCTTATTCCGGAAGAGATGAAGATACTCATACTGACCCACCAGAGCTTTTTTCTTCCCCTTTCGTGAGGGAATAGGGAAGCTCCAAAACAGAATGAGATCACTCATGGAAAATAAGGAACATTCTATTTTTCTGAAAATATGAGTCATAACATTTAAGCTCCAATCTTTGACGCTCTTAAACAATCCCAGCTTTCAGATGAAGAAACTGAGGCTCAGAAAAGTTCAGTGATTGCCCAGTATCACATGCTAATTCAACTCTGTTCCCTCCAAAGTGGACACTCTTATGAGCAAATGGCAGTCCCTTGCTGGTAAAATCCATATCAAAGTTAGTTTCTTTTCAAAAAAATACAACTAGGAAGTGTCCTATATTAGAATTTCTCACCCAAATCAAGTTCTACCATTCTTGGGGGCTTATAAGACAAAACAAAAGACAACTGACTAATTTTCAGAAACTCTTTAACTACAAACTCCCAAGCCTTTTCCCTTCTCAGAATTTACAACATATGTTATTTTTTCAAAGATTTAAAATGTAACTATAGAATTCTATGACACTAAAATAAAATATTTTAAAAGATACCACTCGTAGTCAATAAGCACATTCATATGTGTTGTTCAACCATCCTCTGTAGTAGTTGGGCATCCAGCAGGAGCCAGACCCTGGCTAACACTTTCCACATATCATCGCATCTCATCTTCATAATCAACCTTTGAGGGTAGCTGAGTAACAGGACCCAAAACATACCCTTGAGTCAGTGAGAACTCAAATCTAATCTCTTCTTCTGGTCTCCAAACCCCACGTGCTTAATCAACATGCCTCTCTGCCAACAAAATAATTGAATGCTATGAAGTTCTGGTGCTATGACTACTAGGGCTGAAAAGAGGGGCTGAAGGGAAATAAAGAAGGAAGTCATCTCAAGGGGGCTGATTTCATCAGCAGACATGTATTTTCTTTGTTTTATTTTAAATGGAAAAGAGCAAAGCCAGGATGAAATTTATTCTTGACTGCTTTGCATGCTCACTCAAGGTGTAGATCATAATTGATGATCAAAACCCTACAACATAATTGATAATTGATTATTAAAACCCTACAAAAGTGAATGGAGGGGATGGACTATGGTTTGTGCAGGTCAGCATGCCTGTTAATGCCAAGGTTTCCTCAAATACTGACAATTTATTCTGAGAGGATAATTTTTGTGATTGTCCTTCGGGGAATTTGTTGTAAAACCTTCAATATGTGAACTATCAAGGAAAGTTAAAACTATTCATGTCAAGTCACATTTATTTTGAGACTTGAACTCATACCTCAACTAAACATAAGTGAAATGAGGGACACAGGCAAACTTGTGTCCCTGAAGATAGTGCCATGGAAGTTGTACCCCTCGACTGTCAACACGACCTTATTTGGAAACAGGGTATTCGCGACGTGACCAAGTGGAGCTGCATCCTCATCCAAATATAACTGGTGTCTTTACAAGAAGAGGGAACTTTGGACACAGACACACAAAGAGGAGGCCACCTGACCACAGAGGCAGAGACTGATGTCACCGACAGACAAGGACACCAAGCATTGCCAGCAGTCACCTCAAGCTGCAGGAGTCAGCCAGAGTTCTACCCCAGGCCTCAGAGCAAGCACTGAATGGGTTACTGGTATTTTGTGATGGAAACGCCAGGAACTAATACATGGTCGGGGGGGAAGTGAGGGGGAAGGGGCTGTGGGAAGGAGATGATGATCATGCACTGGAAGAAAGGGGAAGAGATATGACAGTGACATAGGGAAGAGGTGACATGTTCTTGAAAAGAGGAAGTTTGGATACATCTACTTTCTTGTTTTGTTTTTCTTAGAATTCAAAATACACAGTAAAAGGTTCATGTGAATTGAAACACAATCAAAGAAATCTATGCCTGGATCTTGTACAGATATGAAATATTGACTCAAAAGTGGGTGGTATAATTCACAAAATGGAATCAAACATTTATCATAACCGTGAAAATGACTAGCACATAGTGAGCATGTGTTTGTGCGTGCACATGTGTGCTGGTTGTGTGTGTGTGCTTGTCCAATGTAGTACCCTCAACAGCACTGAGCCTCGTTCACAAGGCACAAGTCTTAGGGAAGTTAAGATCGGACCCTTCCCTCTCTGGGTCTCACGCGGACAATACTGCCGCAGGTTCATCTTTCTTGATAAAACGGCCCTTAGAGTTCTGTAACTCAAAATGATGCCATAGCACAATTGGATACTTATTCCTGGCTCTTCCACAAGAGGAAGTGTGTGTTATTCACCAGGCAGCTTTACATAAAATGATCTGCACAGGGCACAGGGCAGGTTCTGAGATGAGTCACCCTTCACCATTTTGTCTCCACGATAGAAGTCGCCTTCCAGGGCTGGTCACCCATGCGGCCCGTGCGGGAGCCCTGGCCTGGCTCTCCACTCCTTGTTCCATTTCATCCTCGAACCAGAGAGTTGGCCCACATTCCTCTAGGAGTTTGAGTGCCAGAACTTCCCTTTGCTTCTGTCCAAGCTCAAAGACTGTCCTTCTTCCCAGGAATGACTGAATCCCACTAATGGGAGCAAACTCGGTGGTACAAGCACCCTGAGAAATTAGCATTCTGCTTCACCAGAGGTGTCAGTGCAAGGTTATTTCTGTACCTCCATGTTGGAGGGACAGGCTTTTTTTACTTATGGTATAAACTGTAACTAGATTCTGTGTGTGGGCTGGGTCAGTGGACACCCCTTGGAAGAAAGCCGCAGTCAAGTTCTACCATGACATTGAATTGCTATTTTGCACGGGATACATTTCTTAACCTCTGAACTGAGTTTCCTCGTCTGTGAAATGAGCATATCACTTCTCAGGACATGAGTAAGTGTTGAGTGGGGCAACTTTGTTTAGATGGATCTCTTATTTTAAGAATGAAAGACTCATTCTCATCCTAATGTTATTGGGGTGGGGGTTGGGGTCTCCAGCCAGAGCAATGCAAGACATCTTGTTAAGGGGTTAGATGCACCTTTCCACAGTGGGCACAGGGAGGCCCACAGGCTGGCCCTAGTGCCCTTTCATACACATGCTATCACAATGGGGAGATCATGATCATCCCCTCCCATTTGTGGTCCTATCCACTCTAACTACTCCCCAAGGGTGAAGGCTCCACCCCAATGGTGACAGCAGCCTGCTGAGCACCACGCTAACACATGCCACACTCCCACATGCACACTTGGAGAACAGATGTCTCAAAACTAGAATGTCCAAGTCAGCCTTACTACTTCCTGCCTACCCCTTCCCACATCCCTCTTGGTCTTCTGCCTTTCCGAAAACACAGCCATGGGCCACCCAGCCAGGCCACCCAAGAACCATCACCCCATACTCAATTCACCAGCAGGGTCTCTTGATGCCATATCAAGATTCGATCCCAAATCTGTCATATCCCCTCCTGCTAGCCAAGACGTTGTCTCCCTCCACTGGTCTTTTTCATTCCTTGGACTGCCCATCTAGGCTGCTTCTGCAGTCACCCACTGGAGTGACAGCTTCTCAAACTGTAAAGAATCTCATTCCATTTTCTTGCTTAAAACCCTCTGGTGCTTATTCAGTGCACTTAGGGTAAAAAGTAAATATTTTCTGGAAGCTACAAGCCCCCAAATATTTCTATCCCTGCCTATTTGCCTCATTTCAGAGCATTTCTTGTGTATTAACTGAGCTACATGCCACCCTGGACTTCTCCCCACCTCAGGGCCTATGAACCTCCAGTGCCATCTACCTGCACTACTCTCCCATGTGATCTGCCATGGCCAGCTCCTGTTTTGTAAAGGGAAAAGGTTTTTGAAGAGAAATGCCTTCATAGTCACAGGTAGGCAGGAGAGCTGCTAAAAATTCTTAACAAAAGGACATTGTTAGCTGCTTTATATGGCATAAAAAAGAATGCATTATTCAAAAGGAATTTACATTCTAATTTGCTTTAAGATGTAGAGTCATTCATACTATTCATCATTTGTTCCTGAATATCCATCTGTAATGGACAGAATTTTAGGGTGGTCCCATGGTCCCTGCCCCCTGGTATTCACAGCCTGGTTTGACCCTCTCCCATTGAGTGTGGGCAGGACCTGTGACTTAGTTAATCAATGACTATGGTAAAGATGACAGCATAAATGGGATTGGGATTATGTGCGTGATCACATTGCAGTAAATAACATAACTCATCCTGCTAGAGTCTCTGTCTTGTCAGCCTTGTGGAAGCAAGTGACCATGTTGGACAACTCTACACAGCAAGGAACTCCAGGAGCCAAAATTCTTCTCCAGCCTGCAGAGGTCTCTAGCTGTAACCCTCCATGAAATAAAGCTCTGAGTCCTATGGCCATAGTGAAATTCTGTCAATGGCAACATGAACTTGGAAGTGGAGTCTCCTCAGTCGAGCCTCAGATGACACCACAGCTCCAGGCAATACCTCCATGGTACAGTTGTGACGCCTGAAGCAGATGACCCAGCAAAAATGTGCCCAAGCTCCTGACCCACGGAAACATTATGATAAATGTGTTCTCTTTCAAGCCTTCTTTTAAGTCCATGGTAATATTCTTCCAAGGCAGTAGTTTGCTAGTACACCATTCCTTTTGTTATTCATTTGACTAGCACCTAGTAAGAGCTACTGGGCACCAAACAAGGTCCTAGGCATTGGATATGGAACATTATGTAGTTACTATTCAACCCAAATATGGCTTGAGAACCATCCCTGCATTATATTCAGTTGTTTTTGAGACACTAGAACAATGGTGGGATAGAGCGGCACTGGTCCCACTTACCGTTTTTATGTCTCCTCCACAAGCTATTTATCTTTTGGAAAGATTAAATGCTCATGGATAAACAAACCTATTTGGTATCCCTATTGCTCTTAGCTGAATTATCATATTTAATAAAATCAATGACATCTCCAAGTTTCTGAAAGGAAGACATAAGGACAAACTGGCTGGGCAGGGCAGCACAGAGAATTATGTTGTCCACCAAGTCAGGGTCAGGATAGTAGGCCATTGTCCAGCTACCTGGGCTGAGGAGATAAGGAATATCACTGTCTTTGTGTGATATGAACTATTCTGGATTCAACCATTAAGTTAATATTTCTGTTTATATGCATTGTATACTGTGGTCAAATTATTCTCTATTTCTGTGGTTAAATAATTGGAACTGTCTTGGTTTTACGCAACTGTGGATTTTGTGGTTAAATTATGTTTTCTAGTTTTGTTTTAACAGCTGTGTGTTTGTGTGTATGTGCTTGTGTGTGAGAGTGTGTGTGTGTGCAAGTAGTGGATTTTCATACAATTCATGTCATTGTAAACCACAAAAATCTATGAAACTAGCCCATATGTGGAAATTCCCCCCAAACCAACACTTCAGGTTTAAATTCTGTATAATGAATCAGAACTATTAGTAGGGAAATGGAAATTGTGTCTGAATCTTAAAAACAGTAAAATCCTTATTATTCATTTTTGGAGATGATTTGTGGAATGAAATTCTCCAAAACAAGTGTAGAATTAACTTCCCTATATTAATTCTGATGTTTTAGTTCATTCAGGAGAAAAAAAGTGTTCTTGGAAATAGATAAGTACAGTGTCATTATCTTGGACTTTATTATTTTTCCAGATCCAAAAGTTTTTACTAGATTTTAGATTACTGATTTATGTTGTTCTTTTGATTTTTGGTGTACATGTCTCAGCTTTTATTTACATAGAAGTGCAGTTTCCCCTAAAATCAATTAAAACCATACAAATAAGTCATTTTTGTGTGTAAGAAAGCAGGTTATTAAAACTAGCAAGTCAGAGGATAGTTAATAAGACCACAAGGACTTTGTAACTAAAGGCTGCTATTTTGATTGAGTATATCATAACCAAAGTGTTGCTTAGTATTTAATCATAGCTATTGGACAGCCAAATAGATGCTCTATTATTTCATAATTAAAATATATAAGGATATCATGCTAATTCAAAATCTATCCATGGCTGTTTCTACATTTTTCTTTTGATATTGTTTACTGGATTGTTGTTCAGAAGACAATTAAAACTTATTTTCCCAAAATTATTTAATGTTGATGAGAGATCTGCATGTGAGAGCATAAACTGGAATCAATCTTTGATAATAATCCAAGAAAAAGTATAAAGAGCTTAAACAACTGATCCTTCATGCCTCAGTTTTTCCTCCAAAAATTCATGATATGAGATTAGTGATATATAAAGATATAGCAAAGAGTTATCTATTATAGAAGATACTTAAAATCATAGAATTTTCAGTAAGGGAATATTACACAACTAATAAAAACCCATGTATTGCTATAAAACATGGTTCTGGAAAAAAAGGCAGAAACTTATTAGTAAAATAAGTACCTATGGAAAGGAAATATAATAGCATTGTAACTGTATTTGTCTCTGTTGGAAAGATCATACAAAAAATATTTGCAAATCATATATCTGAAAAGGGGTTAATATCTAATATGTACAAAGAACTCATACAACTCAACAGCAAAAAATCCAACAATCCAATTAAAATATGGGCAGAAGTTCTGAACGTTTTTCCAAGGACATACAGGTAGGTAGCCAAGAGGTATATGAAAAGATGCTCAACATCAGTAAGTGCCAAGAGAATGCAAATCAAAATTACAGTGAGATAGTCTCTCATACCCGTTAGAATGGCAGTTAGCAAAATGACAAGAAATAACAAGCATTGGTGAGGATGTGGAGAAATAGGTACCCTTGGGCTAGGCTAGTGGGGATATAAATTGGAAAACAGTAGGCAAGTGCCTCAAAATATTAAAAATAGAACTACCATATGATCCAGTATTTCCACTCTGGCCATTTAGCCAAAGGAAATGAAAACACTAGCTCCAAAACACATCCATATGCCACGTTCCAAACAGCATTGTTTACGATAACCACGGCTAGGAAGAAACCTGTGTCCCTCAATGGATGAATGGATAAAGAAAATGTGATTCTGACACACACACTAGAGTATTATCATAAAAAATGAAACCCTACTACTTTCAAGCAACATGCATTGGCATTTTGCTAAGTGAAACATATTAGGCAGAAAATGACAAATACAGTGAGACCACTTATATATGGAATTTACAGAAACAAAACAAAAACCAAAAATCCAAACTCTTAGATGCAGAGAACAGTTTGGTGGTTAACAGAGACAGGGCTTGTGGGGTGGGTGAAATGACTGAGGTGATAATAAAGCATAGACTTTTAAGCTACAGATCTAATGTAAAGCATGATGAACTGTAGTTAACAATACTATCCTGGGGCCTCTCCGGTGGCACAGCGGTTGAGCACTGGGTTGAGAAACTGCCCGCATCCTCTGCAGCACCGGTTCGATCCCCGGCCGCCGGGCGAGGGTCCCGCATGGCGCGCAGACCTCTCCTGCCGCCCGCTGCTCCCCTCAGCAGTGTACTTCGTCGGTCTGCCTGTTCTGCTCCCCACTCTGGCTCTGGTGAATTCTCTCACCCTCCCGCGCTTCTGACTGTACCCAGTGCTTGTATAAATAAATAAATAAATCTTTAAAAAAAAATACTATCCTGGATATTTGAAAGTTGCTAAGAGTAAATATTAAAGTTCTCATTCCAAGAAAAGCTTTTAACTATGTGTGGTGATAGATATGAACTAAACTTCTCCTGGTGATCATTTCACCTTCTATGCGTATGCCAAATCATTTGAAATTAAAACAATGCTAAATACCAACTACATCTCAATTAAAATGATGGACATTTAATTTTGCCTTCTATCAAGTTTATGCCATAGTTCTTCAGTTAGACTCATTGCGGATAACTAGGGTATGACAATGTCACTACCTGGGATAAACGAATGAACACAGCCAAGATCACAGTCTAGATAAAGCTGGCATGTTCTCCCCATCTGGTGGGTTTTCTGGTTCCCCTCACACCCCAAGAAGTGCATGTGGGGGTTCACTAGCGTGTCTCTTTGTCCCAGTCACAATGAGTGAGTTTAGTGCAAGTGTGTGAATGTGTATGTGTGTGATGCAACCTCAGATGGAAGGGCATCCCATCCAGCGTGGGTCCCACCTTGACCCTCACCTTCCTGGAGAGGCTGAGGCCACTTGTGACCACGAACTTGAATAAGGTGATTAGAAAATGAGTGAGCAAATAAAATAACTGTTTCATATTAGAAGCGTTTTGGGTCTTTAGAAATCTGGTGATGTTTTGTGACCAGAAATATTCTGTAAGAACATAACTTATTCATTGCAATGAGGTAAGTGTTAGACTGGTTTCCTTTGTCACACTGGTTTCCTTATAGACAGTTATGATTAAAGTCTCAGTGTCCAAGAGCAGACAATGTTAGGTGAGGATGTGCTAGACCATCATATTCACCAGGTGTTACTCATTTTATCTCTTTGTGTAACCAACTGATGACCAAAATGAAACCATTTAGACTTTATTCTCTCCCACCTGTTCAGAGAAAGTGGTTGAAAGTGAAGAGACCAGATTGGGGTATTTAATACACAGTGTTTGAACATAAAAGCTTGCATTCAAATTACAGAATCGATTGTAAAGTTATATTATAATGACTTTAAAGAGACCTGCATTCAGCGCACTGATATCTGGTGAACCTAATTGTATGTGAACACAAAACAATGAAAACAAAAGTAATATGACTTTCTGTGCCCTGGACTGGATATCCTGGTTTTTACTTAATTGACACAGAAAGAAATCTGCCAGAAAGTAGATGGTGTTTCGTTAGAAAATGAATTTAGAATTATATTTAAGGCAGAGAACACAAAGTATAACATGTATAACAGAGAACTCAAAAGCACCTTGGGAATGAAGAAACCTATGACCTTGCAAATTTCTATTGCAAATTAAAATTTTCTCTCCTCTGCCTTATTTTAGAGCATCAAAATTAACACCAACATACTAATTCCTTAACACTTTCTTCCATATTTACACAATAATCTGTCCATCTCTCATACCTAATGCAGTGCTTGGCACCTAGGAGATTAATGCATAGTAATTAAGTAATCATCTTAAAACTTTTAATTTTAAATGTTAATTTTTTTTATCTGTAAACCGTTGGGCCAAAATGAATAAGTTAAAACGAATCTTTTCCTGTCCCCAGGATATGAAAACTTTCTGAATTGGACACTCAAACTTTAGAATGTACCATTGTAATACATGTAATAAACTTGAATTGTCACATAAGGAAAAACAAATCTAATTGTTTGCCTTTATCATGAATGACATTGACCTCAGTCAGAATCTCAAAACTCGTCCCTTCAAGATCCCTTTCTAAGGATCATTTTATCCTATCTTTGCCCAACTCCATCCACCAAGAAAAACTCCAAATTCCTGAAGAGCTTCTCCACACTTCATGGCATGCAGCTTACTACCCCGTCATCACATGCTATGGACATGACTCCGTTCAGCTCTAGGTATTTGACCTTCAAGTCCACCTTGCGGGCATCTTCGGCACTGCTGTCCCTGGGAGGCTGACTGTAAGGTTGCAGAAGGGATGTGTGAAAGAAAGTCGTTATTTGTTGCAACTCAGGTCTTTAAGCAGTGCGCCTTTGGCATCCTCTGCACCAAAAAATGTTCTTGAACTTCAGTATTGTTTCACCTGCGCCAAAAGAACATGTCTGGAAAACATCTGATAAGCCTTGGTAAGAAACACCCCACGACCGCAGGGCCTACCTGAATTATCTCAGCCCCGAGTTGTGGTTTCGAGCCTCCTTGGATGACAGCTGTGCCGCCTGATTGAACGGCCTGTGCAGATAAAGGCACGGATTTGCAACGCTAGAAGTGTCTTCACAGGTGAAAAGACAAAGATCGCTGACATGCTTATTTCTCACAGCCCAGGTCCCCAGCCGGACCTGGAAGCACATCAAAGGCCACACCTTGCCTTCTTTTCATGCTCCTGGTCTGACTCCGTTCCCTTCGGCTCACGCTTCTGCACCACTCGGCGGCAAACAATGGGGCTATTATGCTCCTGAGAGAAGGGTAATTACCTGCGGGGCCAGGTGCCAGTGGTAAGTTTCCTTGTGTCCAATTACTGTGTGGTCAACGGCTGGGGCTCTGTTTTCTTTGATTTTCTGTCTTTACTGTCATGCTGCCAGATATGGCCCCCAGCCCCTGTGCCTGCTCCTGGCATCTAATTTTGTTTTGAACTTGGGTGCCATTGTCTTTTGTTATCTCCCATCCCGGTACCTCATTATATTTGTATCTCCTTATCAGGGCTAATGTGCAAAGGCAAGTCAGCTGCAGTGAAGAGTGAGCTGCCCCCGACCAAATCCAAAGTGCTTTTTCTCACTTATGTTTTGGCAGGAGGTGAAGGTGATTGTCAAGACAAGGAAGTGATGGCGCTTTGTGCCTTTGAGTGACACATCTGAAAATTCCCACTGGCCTTCTCCTTTAGCGCCACCAAGATTCATCCAGGGAAAGCAAACACCCAAATAAACCACATGTAAGTGGTGTGAAGTCCAGGCTTCAGAGTGGGGTTTCTTGCCTGAGAGACAGGGTCTGCGATGAAATGCTTCAGTACCCCAGCAGACTGCCATTTATTGTTGAGGCTAATAAGTATTACTAATACTTGAAAAATACCTCTGTATGTCAGACGTGGTCATCAGTGTATTACCTAGATTGTGTCTTGAATTCTCCACGTCAACTCTAACAAGGTAGTACTGTTAATTCCATTTTCTAGAAGATCAGGAAGCACAGCAACTTTAATATCACAGTGGTCCAAAGCTAAGAAGTGGCAGTCTGACGGTCTGTTCTGACAAAAGCTCAAGTTCTCAGCCATTCTTATGTGGTAGGGGCCTCTCTCCTTCACTGAGCAGTTTAAAAAGAACTGGAGCCCCAACAGCAGGAAAGCTTCAGAAGAGAACAACCCTCATCAGGTCCCAGCACTGTCTCCAAGCCCACACTGTCCATGCTCAGTGGCTTGACTTGTCTGGTTGAGCATAAACAACACAAGGAGTTGGGTTGCTGTCATTTTTATCAAGTGATTCCAGCAATTAAAGAACTTTGCTGGCTGTAAGTATGGGCCCGCCAGTTGCTAGTCAAGGTCCTGCCAGACACATCTTTTAGAGAGACCCTGGAACGAGTGTGTAGGAGAAGCATGACCTTTACCTTTGATGATCCCAAGACCATACAAACAGGTAGGATGCTTTTCCCCACATTCCAGCTCCTGGTTTTATTAAAGTTGTCAAACTAGCATCAGACATCCTGTGCTCCTCCTGTTCTACAGGAGCCTCTCCAGGCACAGATGGGCTTTTTGTTTGCTCAAGGCCAATTGTCCAGATTCAGGTTTGTCTTCAATTCTGCTAACAGTCCCCAAGTTCCTGATGATCCAGCATTTAGCTCCAATGGCTTTTGAGACTGTGGAAAGGAAAACAGACCCACTCTCCAGGAGTTCTCCAAATGCAGCAGTGCAGAGGAGGAGGTGGGCATGTGGGCCAGCCCTCACCCAGCGGTGGTTCTTCTCATGAGAAGAGGGCGCTTCGGCATCACAGGCCCCCCTGTGAGCACGGAGGCAGCGGTGGGAGTGAAGCCAGAACTGATAGAGAATAAATTTCTGTTGCTTTCATTCACCCTGTTAAAGGTACTTTGTGGTACCAGGATATTCAGCTAGTATCATGGTTCAGCAACCCCAGAAAAAAATGCAGTTTCTACCAAACTAAAACTACTAGTGATCCTGCACTCTAGTTCCAGGGACTAAGAGAAATGGGTCTCACATGGGTGATGGCTGGTGACGTGCAGGCTAAGACTAATGACCAGCAAGGCTCTCACACAACTGGGTCACCCTTTAACCCTCAGAACCTCCACCTATTATCAGATCACACTGATAATAGCACTTCCCACGTGGGGTTTTTTCCTGAGGATTTGATGAACTGGTGATTGTCAAGTATTTGCACAGCATCTGACACATTTTTAGATGCTCAATAGATGTTGGTTTTATTAATATTGTCAAACTAGCATCAGATATAAAATGGCCTCCAGGTACCTATAATTTCAGGTCTCTGATTCCTCCACTCATGTCCATCAATCATGTCTATAACATGTCGACCTTAAGATTTCTAGCTACACAACTGATCATGGTTGCGTACTTTGCCGCCACCAACTTCTAATAATATGCTTTCCATAAATAGGTGTAGAAACATTTGAATTGTAAGTAATGAGTGTTTAACTTCTAGCCACTGGTCTTCCTCTTGATGTCTCTTCATCCACACCACTTCCCATGCTACCCAAAAGTGAGTTCAATGGAATCTTCTACAGTCAACATAACTGGATTAGTCCCTTGAGTCTTAGCTCTGTTGCCTTCCCATATCCCGGGATTCTGTAACCATGGAGATTGACTTTGTTGTCTTACTGCTTCTGGCCAAGACTTGTTCTGACATATTGAACCGATACAACACAGTATGTATCTCCTGTATTTCCTCATCGCTAATTTTCTACAACTTCTAATTTCATAAAGTCAACATATATTAACAATTGGAAAAAAATAGGAGGTATGTTCTTTTTAACACTCAGTTTGGTCACACTGAATGGAAACCAATAAACAATATATAATGAAAAATCCATGTGGTTTTGTTTTCAGTGTACATTTGTAGGAATATAGTGTCAAGCTGTAGCTGGAGTCACCCCCAACCTGTAGCTTGAACTTTTTGCTAGAACAGTTAAGCAGAGCAGAATTAAATATGAAACACTCTATTCTCCCTTCCTCTCACTCCCTTCCCCAACTGCATTCCCAGAAACCTGGAGAACTAATTGGGTTACATTACTAACAAAATTCTCTGTGCCCTCCTGAGGTTGATAACACGAGGTCTTTATGGGCTGTGAACCCCAAAGGAACACTCTCTCTTGAAGGAGATAAACACTGTACTCAGGAGCCAACTCAACCTGGGAATGCAAAGCCCTGGCTCCCTCCACCTCCCCCATCCACATAGTCACAGCCTGCCTGTGGAGTTGACTTATTTTAGAGTATTAGCTCTGCCACCTCCCTTGGTGGCCACCTTGTCAAATAAACTTCTTTCTGAAGAGATATTCTGGGTTGTAATCAGGAGACCCAGTAAGGTCCCTTACCAAGCCACAAAAGCCTACATCCAAAATCTGTTTCTATGAGCCTCACTTTCCTGATTTGAAAATGGCAGCAATAAGGACCCAGGCCTTCCTTGCATCACAGAGACCAATTATCATCTAAGTGTCTGCTGCAGGCTCTGCCACAAAGTCAGTGCCTGCGTGGTTTTTAGTTAAATGGCCATGAATGTAAGAGAAAACACCTATCAACCTTACAGGTAATGTTATCTGGATTTTATTTTTATTGGACACATGAAGACACATTCCAAAAAGCTCCCAGTGACCCTGGCTTGCTGGTATCCACCTCCTGCTCTTGACCAGGGAAGGTCCCAGTGAGTGGCGTGTAGCCCAAGCGAGGGCAGCTTGCTCTAAGATGAGGGCACCGCAGCCTGGGGCTTCCACCAGTGCTCCCTCTCTTGCTGGTTTCCATGGCAGGGGCTGCCATCTTGTGAGCTGCCAGAGGGAGAAGGGATGGAGGGCCCCCTGCCACCAACCAAGGGAGTGAGCTTACAAGAGGCTCCTCCCAGGGTCAAACTTCAAATGACCACAGCCACCCTGGCTCACACATTGCTCGCAGCCTTGTGGGAGCACCTGAGCCAGAGGCACCCAACTCAGCTGCCCCAGGTTCCTCACCTACAGAAACTCTGCAATACTAAGCACTGTTGTTTTAGGACACTTGGTTTTAGTATGATTTATTGTGTAGCAAGGGATAGTGGAGATAGAACAATAAATTTCTCTGCACTATGCACTCATTCTTTACTACTCTAACTTGAACTCTTCCAGATGGCAGTGACTGACAGTTGTACTCCTTGGTGTTAAACATACGTGCACTGTGCACACACACACACACGCACACGCATGCACACACATGCACACACGCATTTCCAAATAAAAACTCATGTTCTTCTTAATTTTGCCTTAGTCTTAGGTGCCACACACACATAGAAGGGATTTTATTTCTTTCCCCCATAAGTACCCCATATTGATCTTCAACTGACACCCGAATAGCAGTCATCACCCTGTGAAAGGTCTCTCAAAACTGCCCTTTGCCTTGGGGTGATGTTGCTCAAACAAAGTTACCTCTGGGGGTTCCTTGGCCCATGAGCGCCTCTGGGAGCTGTCATCCAAGTTAAGAAGGGATGTGGTACTGAACGCCCCAAACTTTAAGTACAATGCCTGAAAACAGCAGCAAATTGCTGGACAGGAGCAGCTGGGTATTGCTATTGCTTCACCAACCAAAGCATGCGTGCCAAAGCCCACTGGTATTTTTAAACTCAAATATCTTCCATGGTTGCAACTGGGAGGAAAATAAGGACACTGTGGTTGCAAACGAGCTGCTGTCCCAGTTGTCAAATAGTTTATTCTTATGCAAATAATAATAATCATAAGTAATTTTGAAAACAGTGGTCAAGTTATATAAAATTCCAATGAGTGTCTTGGTTTGAGCTAAAAGCAGTAAAAATACACATTTAGAACATTCCTCGTCACATTCAATTTTTTCCCTGGGCCTCTCTAAATCAGACAGTCAGAATGTCTATGTGTTATAGTCTCTGGAGATAAAATTTGCTGACTATTTATTCCTCAGGTAATCTAGGGAAGTGAAAAAAAAAAAAAAAACAGAGCTTGTCATTCAAGTCTTTTAGTTAATTATTCTAAAGTACCCACACAATCATGCATGGAACCCAATTTTTGCTGGTTCGGTTGTTCCTGTATCTTGGGACTGTAAGGAAGGGTGTCTTCTTGCCATGAAATCCTTGGTGACAGCCACCCAAGGAGGGTCTAAGAGGACATCCTTCCCCAATTTTCTCAGAATTTATGCTGTTTGTTTTCTTAATCTCCATGTCTACGCAGAAAGTAGAATCAGGATGTAAGAAAAAAACTATCATCTGCAGAGAAATTTCCCATAGCTTTTCCTACATTAGCATCCATTTAATTGACAAGCGAAAAAGAAAATAAGAGTTGCCCTTTTGTTTATTTATTTTATCTTTACCAAAAAAAAAAAAAAGGAGTAAATAATGCCTCTACCTCCTGGCTAACATTGGAAAATAGAACTAGACTGAAAAGCCAAGACTCCTCTATCAAATGGGGTCCAAGTCCAATGGAAGAAAGAATGAAAATATGAGCAACTGGAGGGTTAGAGAGAAGGAAAGAAAACAGTGTTTAAGTGGAATTAAATCCCCTGCAAACATTAACCCGACAGCCAAGACATGCCTCATTTCTGATCAGTCTCCCAACACTGTTTGCAATGTTGAAATAGGACTAGAAGATTTGGCCACAGATGTTCTGACTTCCATGACCTTGAGAACTTGACCATGACCAACCGGCCTTCACAACTGGCATCTCATCACCACATGGAGAGAGGTCTTCACCGTCCACTGCTTCACCCGTCCAGCAGGTGAGTATTCAGTGGAATGAACAGATAAGTGTCATCACCTAGTGATGAGCCAGAGGAATTTGCAATGTAGTGGCAGGAGGCATTCTTACACAAGAGGCATATAGTCCCACAGGAAGGTGGGCATGGTCTCCTCCAGTTTTTAGATGGTTCACCCCCATAGCATGACCTTTAGTGAGTCCCCATATGCTTTTGTGGATTGATGGGATAGATACATGAAGGAAGGAAGTAGTACGCATGTTTTCAGTGCTACAGTATGCCTGTTACCAACAGCATTTTGAATAGGTAAATAGATTTACTCTTGCCAGTATAAATAGTATGCCCTGGGTACTTAATGTAATTCCCCTTCTGAGTGGAAAAATGCAGCAATGGGAATATATTTAATTGTAGCCAAAACTCTCATACTATCCACATGGAGTTTGTGTTGACAATGTGAATAATGGTTACTTTTTATAGAACCTGATTTCCTTTTAGTTCTCCACCCTATAGCACAGTTATTAAACATTCGAAACTCGGGGATATCATTAATTTGAAGACCAAAACAAGCAAAATATGATTTCAAACAAAATCAGATGTTAAAAGAAGAATGGTTGTCCTCATCAAGCTAATTTCTTAATATTTAAACTCCCACAGCTTTTCAAAAAATATTTCTTCCCTTAGATTGTTATTTTTGTGTATCCCAAAAAAACATGCATTTATGATTCATTTTCACTTTACTCAGCAAAATGCTATTTTGCAGCGAGTTACTTGATATTCATAAGACTTCTGAGTCTCTCAATTGCATTTTTGTTAAAAACAGGAAGTTGACTTTTGCCAAGAATAAATGAACTTGAACATGGAGTTTTAAATGTGGCTCAAAGGATGGAATCCTCCATTCTCAGGCCATTCTGATGTTGGCAAGACCTTTCTCCAGCCCAGACTATGAAATAATAATGATGCCCTTTGCAATTAAGCTTTGGGTTCCAAAAAATCTGAAACCGTTACTAAATTTCACTTAACAACAGGATCTTACTTTTATCTTTAGCAAATATCCCGGGACATGTTTCAGTATTGGAGACAAACTGGTACATTAAAGATTTTAAATTTGGAGTGATGAGCAAATCAATATTTCAAAGTATAGCAGGAACAGATTCTATGAAATAAACACAAATCAGATATTACATTGACCAACATCTCACAGACACAAAAAAATTGAGAAAGTTAAGTGAAGTAAAATGTTGAATGATATCATAAAGCATTGAAACTATAAAGTAGAAAATACGCAAGCTACTAATTCAGAACATGAGAAAAACTTAATTTTAACATGTTACTAAATAAAATTCTTTCATCACTCATTTTTTTTTAAATGAGTAGCAGCAACCTATAGATTTATTTCTGTGTGTCTAGATCTATAACCCATAGTTATGGCAGACCAAAGAATACATGAGTTACTTGTAAGTATTAATAAAGCAAGTCCTGATGCTGGAAGCCATTTTTCCAAAGCAGGTCCTCATGCCTTCCCCTGAAGCTTTCAAATGGACTTCTTTAGTCTAACCCATTAAGGCAATTGCATTCTCATTTTCCCATTTTACTTAATGCAAAGTCAATTTTCAAGGAAATTCAATTGTCCTGCCAATTATTAGCTCTCTTTCAGGCTAGTTCTAAACCAGAAACATCTATGCTTCCAAAAGTCTCATTCTAGAATCATCATTTACCTAAATTATAGTGTTTGACTCATGGATAGCTTAAATTTGGTTTTGGAGGGTGGAAAATATTTTGGGGAAGAAAACATTGTTTGAAAAAGATGCACCTATATTCCTCTTGTCGTCAGTCTGGACCTGAGAAGGAAGAAAAGAAGAATGCAACCCCTAGGAGAAGGCCCCACCTGCTGTGTGTGCTATTTCTAATCCAGAAAACTATACACTAAGACTGTTGAGATCCAGTTCATTGTGCAGTGGTTGACTCTTTTTCAGTAATAATGTGTGTCCACTGTGTAGCCAAAACAGTGTCAGGTACTTTTGTCACAGACCATTGGTGCTCACCAAACATCTGTGGCATCTTGGTGTTTCTCAGGAGTTCCACCCTCACTTGAAGCAGCTGAGTTCTTCAAGGTCTGGCAAAAGGGAATGTGAATCCTTATGTGCTGGGACACTGAAAACTCTGTGTGCCTCTGCAATTCCTAATTTCTCTGCCACAGACATTCAGAAGGGGTATTACCTTTCTGTGACAGCTCTCACAAATGAGCTGAACTTGGTGTCTTAAACAATGCATGTGTTATCTGACAGTTCTGGAGATCAGAAGTCCAACAAGGATCTCGTTGAGCTAAAATCAAGGTGTTAGAAGGGTTTCTCTCTGAAGGCCCTAGGGAGAGATGTTTCCTTGAGTCTTACAAGGTCTAGAGGCTGCCACATTCCTTAGTTCCCGGGCCCCTCCTCACCTGCAAAGCTGGTAATGGCAGGTGAGTTCTCTCAACACAACTCTCTGACCCCTCTCTAGTCATAGCTTTCTCTGATTCCGCTGGTTATGTTCTCTAACTTTAAGGATTCATCTGATTACATTAGGGCCACCCAGAAAATCCAGGATAATTCTCATCCTAAAGTCTATACCTTAATCACATCGACCCAGTCCATTTTGCTGCCAAGGTAAATAGGTACAGCACCAGGGAGTTTGGGTGTGGACATCTTTTGGGGCCTTATTCTGCCACTATAGAAATCATAGGGGAGTTGCTGGTATTCAAGCAGCAGGGAGCCTGGATTCTCCTTTCTCCAGACTGAGAACAGCCATTAGTGACCCATGCTAAGCTTTGAATGATGAGATATGAACGTTTCATTCTAGTGCCAGGGGGAGTTTGTGTGGCACTTGATCATTTTAACCAACGTGGTGATGGTTAAGGACTTGTTCCTTTTTTTAAATTTGTTTGTTGCTGTTTTTAGCTGCAAAGGCTGGATTTTCCATTCCAACAAATACAAATTATAAGCATTTATAGATAACAAGTGATCCAAAGATAATTTGGATCCCCCGAGTTTAATGCAGAGCCTCAAACAATAGATTTTTAGTGTAACTGGATCAAAAATAAATAAAAACAGCAAATACCCCATAACAGCAATGAAAACCCTGAGAATTGAGACACTTGAATTTATTTTGAGCAATTCTTTGTGTGAAGAGAATTAACTTGATCTAAAATCATTATTCTTTCCTGTGCTGGGTAAAGGGCAGGATTTTTCCAGAAGTCTGCCCCACCTGCCCATTCACTGCCAGGTTGGCCATTCCATAGACAGAATCACAGGGGCCAGGGATCTTGGTCCAAGCATCTGACCAAGGGGTTGAGACCCAAGATATATGGGCTATGAATAAGCAGAGCAACAGCAGCCTACCTGTCAGGAAACAGCTCCATGGACTTTGGAAAGCTATATTTCTGGCTCTAAATCAAAGCTCAGCCAATTCTTCGGTATGTGGTTAAATTTGTAAGTGACTCTTTGATCTTCTATTTGTTCATCTATAAAACAAGATAATAAATCCACCTTGGAATGTTGATGTGAGGATTCCATGGAACACAGCTGATCTAGCACAGATTTTGGCATTGAGTAGGGTTTTATTTTTATGATTAAAGGAATCTTGAATGATGGTTAATTTTATGTATCAACTTGACTGGACCACAGGTACCTAGATAAAATCAAACATTCTAGGTGCTTCTCTGAGGGTGTTTTGTAGGGTAAGGAAAATGTAGGGTAAGGAAAATGTAGGGTAAGGAAAATGTAGGGTAAGGAAAATATAGGGTAAGGAAAAATATCAGGCTTTTCTGCCCTCCCACCATCAGGATAGATGAGGGAACCCTGTGATCCTGAATGCATGCCTGATGGCGGGCACCTGGAGTGGGTACACCTGGGCTAAGACTGTACTTTTAAGGGCGGCGTCATGGGGACGCCAAGATAAGCCAAGAGAGAAGCAAAGAAGCAGAAGCAGAGAACGCCAGAGAGCCCAGAGAGAGTGAAGATTTGCTGGGGGATGGGAGGCCTGCCAGCCTCCCGGCCTCCCAGCACCCCTGCCTGCCATATGCCTGTTGAATCCCAATAAAAGACCTGTAAAACCCCTGAGGGCTCTGACTCCTCCTTTACCCGGTCTGCATGGGATCAGAAAACCTGCACCGTGTCCGTTCCTGACCCCTTACAACAAACATCTAAATTAGTGAACTTTGAGTAAGTTGTTTGACCTCCCTGATATGGGTGAGCCTTGTCTAATCAGTAAAAGACCTGAATAGAACAAAGAACAGCTTCCTTTGAGCAAGAGGAAATTCTGCAGCAGATTGCTGTCAGACTTCACCTGCAACAGTGGCTCTTCCTGGTTACAACAAAAGTGCTGTCAGACTAGATCTGGGCCATTTTCTTTCCTGGGTCTCCAGCCTGGTGGGCTATCCTGATTTAGAACTTTCCAACATCCATTATCACCTGAACCAATTCCTTTTATGTATATATTTAACAGGAATTGCTCCAGGTGAATACACACACTCACACACACATACATACATATGTGATATATTTATATATTTACCTCCTATTGGATATTTCTCTGGGAACCCTGATATATTGAAATTAAAGTTAAGATGAGCTTGTTTAATGTTCTAGTGAATTGGGAAAGTTTTCTCTAGATCTGTGTGGAAGATTGTTCAGGCAGTATTGATTACTGCTTTTTATCCTATCAACCTAGTCATACCTAGAAGAATCCCACATTCCATACTTATTATAACACAATAATGAAATGACTGTGTCAGAGCTTTATTTTTCTTTTAAAAATCCCCATTAAAGATGAAAGGAAAAGCAATGCTATCACTAATAAGGTGATTCACATACTAAAATAACAATAAATATATTAAATATACTATTTGTAAATAGTATATTGTATATTGTATACTATTGTAAATAGTATATACTATATTAAATATATTATTTGTAAAACTGCATATCTAGATGTTTCAGTGTATGGAAGCAAGTTTAAGACAATTGACATCCAATGAGTATCAAGTTAGTTCTCATTGATCTTCTAATTTACATTTTTATTAAACATATTCTCAGGTCATGCTAAGTGAAAGCTGGAAATATTTACTACCTCATTTTGAAAAAACAAGTCATCTAAGAAGCCAACAGAATCCTTTTATCTGCAACATGAAGTAATGCAGAGGCTATAAACATTTTCAAATCCAGATCCCTCAAATACAAGTGCTCTCCAAGTGATACTGAAAGTAATTTCAAGCCATGCAAAAATACAAATGACCCAATAACAGATAATTATTCACCATTCACCCTGTATAATGGACAGACTGAAAGTAACAACAGATCAGACAGAAAAAGTCCATTGAAGTATATCAACCTAAATTATTCCAAAGAGTTCAAGTGCTCAATTTCAATCATTCCTGTATGTTTTTAAGAAATAAATAAAAATTTTATTTAAAAATAGTTTTAGATATACAGAAAAGTTGCAAAGAAAGTAGAGTTTTCATGTACCTCTCATTATGTCCTTGATAGTTATCTTAGAAAGCCTTGGTATTTCTCTTACAACTAAGATGATAACATTAGTATTCTAATTCTATTAAATCTATTAATTGATCTCTATATTTTACTTGGATTTCATTAGTTTCCCACTAACGTCCCCTTTCTGTTCCAGGACACCACTCTACATGGCCTTAGGTCATCATCCATTCTTAGTCTCCTGTGGTCTGTTACTTTTTATATATTTTTTGTCTTTCATGACCTTGGTCATTTTTGAAGAGTAAAGGTCAGGTGTTTTTGAAAAACTTCCCTCTGTTTGGTTTGTCTGATTTTTTTCATGGTTAGCCTGGGACTATGGTCATGAGGAAGACTATCACAGAGGTGAAATGCCCTTTTCATCATACCACATCTGGGACACCTGCTTGTAACATGATTTGTCCTTGACGATGTTAACCCTGATCACCTGACCAAGGTGAGGTTTGACACATGTTCCCAGCATTAAGTCATTTCTTTCCTCCTTCCCATCAATTACTTTTTGGAAGTAAGTCACTAAGCTCAGTCCACACTCACAAGGACAGGAGAAGGAGTAGGCTTTTGGAAGGGAATTATCTAGGTGTAACACTTATAATTGTTTAAGGAAGTTTTATTTCTGCCTCCCCACTAATTTTTTTTATTTTCTATTCAGTTGCTTCTTGCATAAGGACTTATGGATATTTACCTTATACTTTAGATTACAATTCAATACTATGTAATTTATTTCAAAGCTCAGATTGTTCCAGTGCTGGCTGTTGGGAATTCATTCAGGTTGATTCCTGATATGTCCTTTATTTTCATCCTCCTTCCTTTGTTTTTCTAGCACTTCTTTATCATCTATCAGTACAAGATGCTCCAAACTCATCTTATTTTTTGCACATTTCAGTCCTAAAATCTATCATTTCCTTTCAACTGTTTTTAAAGATTAAAGAGAATTATTTACATTAGCCTAAAAATGGACAAATTCATAAATGTATCAAAACATCGCTTGTGTTCGCAGTTCTTAAGTTAGAGATCAATAAAGGGACTATTTTGAGTAGCTTTTTTGGGGAAGAGACATTAGCTCCATTAGACAGCCTAAGAGTTGTTAAAATTTAGGACCTGGTCAAATGACTTTACAATTTGCAATCTCAGATCTTTTAGTGACAAAATTCTACCCAGAGCGTCCTCATTTGTATGTGAGTGATGTGCTGCTGGCATATTGGAAAGGAGGTGTCAACTTGGACAGCTATCACCAGAGAGAAATGTATCTTGGGTCTAGAATGAAAAGAATTTTCTCTAACAAGGCGAATCATTTGAACCAACTGCTTTAAGGAGATGAAGAATCAATAAATGCTTATAAAATGTAGATGATATGGTACATTTTAATTTGTTTAATTTTCAATGAAAACAACAATCATTTATTGGTATGTTGGCATTTGAGCAGGGCTCGGCTGGTGGGTTATTTTTGAAAGTCTTTACTGGGCTCAATCCTGGGACAGCAGTCATATTGCAACATAGTGGAGTTGTGGGCCAGTTCTACCTCATATACATGTCTGGTGGTTGCTTCTGGCTGACAGCTAGGCCTTCTCCCGTGTGGTCTCTCACCCTCAAGGATGAACCCCTTCTACTCCCCAATATACAGTTAATTTTTGAGTTTGGTATTGTTCAGTGTCAGTGTCCTTGTGCTCTGGATTCAGACCACCAGTCACGAAGAGCCCGATGCTTCTGGGTGAGAAGCTTAACTGCTCTAAACCTTTGTTGTGATAATAAAAGTAGGATAAAACCTATTAAACATAGTGCCTGGCAAATGGAAAGTCCCAAAAAGTTATTATCATTATTAATATTGTTATTATAAATTATTGTTATATTTTCATTAACTCAAGAATATTCCTTTTTTTTTTCCCTTCCCTTTGGTTAGATATGACCATGTGATGACTGGCTTCTAAACAAAAGTGATACAACCTCTTTGTAGGTCTGACCCATTAAAAACTTCTCCATGATCCTCCACAACTCTCTCCTTATCAATCTATCAGTCAGACAAAAAAGTCCAAAAGAGGACCAGGCGCCCCCAGTGAGCCACAAGATGGAAGGGGCCTGGGTCCCTGTGTGACCATGTGACACTCAGTGAGTGTCCACATTAAAACACCAAGATGTTGAAGATTGTTTATTAGAGTGATGCTTACTCTAACTAATACAGACATTGAAGGGGAATCATGAATATTTCCTGCTCAATATATTTTTTCTGAAGGAATAAAATTGCCACAGATTCAGTCAATATAATTGCAATTATCTCAAGAATTCCAGGGAGGAGGTAGAACAGGCTTTGTAAGAGACAGTAAAAGATCTCAAAACAAGTTACTACCCTCTCTTTGATAATGCAGGGAATCTTATTTCTGGTTCTTTGTAGATGATCCCCAATCCTTTTTTTCCTCTCTCCTTCCCTCCCTCCATCCTTTCTTCCTTCTTCTTTCTTTCTACTTCCTTTCTTTCTTTCTGAAGAATGGCATTCTGTGCTCCTCCCTGCACCTAGTCCAGAACCAGTAACCTCAGCTTCCCCTATAGAGCCCACCAGAGATTATTACTTCCTGATCCAATCAGCTATGGCTAAGGGACAGGGCACTGTGCACCACATAGGTTAGTTCTGAAAGCAGGGAAGGAACACTCAAAGGTGCCCCTATGGACATTAATGGGATAGAAGTAACTTGTACTTCATTCACTGGGATGTGTTGGTGGGACCAATGCTTCACATTTTATTTTGTGACTAGTCCATTGTTGAAACAACTGCTCCTCAGTTTTTAAGAAGTATATATTTAATGGAAGACTCTTGTCTTTACTTATGTATGATTGATTGTCCTTGAATTTTTGTCCCTTGGAATTTTATCCTATTTTTTAAGGCAACAAAATTCTAAATTCTAGATGTTGGTGAGGCAAAATTTCACTGTCATTAAATTTTAGTTGAAATCAGGGAGGCGCACAGAAATATTTCAATATTTAGTTGAAATATTGGCAGTTTCCTGCAGGCCTTTCTCTTAGACAAAAGCAATCTGCTAGACACCCGTGTTTGCAAAGCACTGATGTTGCCTTAATGCTGAACTGGGCTGTGTTTTAAGTTCCGGCATACATACATCCCCTGGGTTTACTCTCAGGCTCCCTGTTCAAATGATTTTATACTTTAGCTCTTAGTTGAAATCCCCTTCAACTCCCTGGCTGAATTGCTTTGCTACATTCGGGGCCAATCAGCAGTAGCTGTTTATGTCTCAGAAGAGTATGTACAAACCGTTGATTCCCAACACACTTAGCACTCCCTTTTCAGTGACATAAGCTCACTATCATTTCCATCAAGTAATTTTCATTGAGTTTCTGGAACCAGATAACCAAGGATTATAACAAAGATAAGATGGCAGCAATGACGTTGTTCATATAAAGCTGGACAACATTTCCTTAGTTTCTCACAGCAGGGATGATGGAAATAATACCAGAGAAAGGGAAATCCACATAATAGAGAGTGAAATTAGAGAGAGATTCTGAAGGTTTTTCTTCAGAAACACCTCATTGAGATATTGAGAGGGGTGAAGCGGGGGTTAACAAAGAATGCAAGAACATACAAAAATGTCATCTCCTAAAAGAACTGACATTTCTGTCTTCCTTTAGATTGAAGCTCTGAGGAGAAGTAGATGTGAAAAAAATTTGGGGAATTAAGACACAGTCAAGGAGGATAGATAGGGCTTCTGGAAGATCTAACAATATTGGCCATGACCAACACCTGGGGAAAGTCAAAGTCACAGACACCTGTCAGATGCCACAGAAGCCAGTGAGAAAGCTGTACCCAGAGGCCTGCACTTCCCCACTCCACTTCTGCAACCAGGCCAAATGGACAATCAAAGAATAGGAATCTAATGGTTTCAGGATCTTGGCTACCATATTGCCATTTATGTGTTGCCCATTGTTTATTAGGCACTGTTCCGGCTTCTTTCCTTATAACCTTGTGATAAGAAGTGCTGAAAGAGGGAGGTTTCATCCAAACCATCTAGAACCTTCAGACAGGATGCCAAGAGCAAGCTTTCCAGCAAGTGGTCACCACACTCATTTGTTAGCTCTTACCATGGGCAGCACCTTATCACAGGTTCACATATTCACCAGAGCCCCAAGATGGAGATATCCCTACTGCTTTAAAGGGGAAGAAATTGGGCTTCAAAGAGAATGTGGGAATTGGAAAAGCTGGAATGTGGATCCTATTCCCTATAGCATCACAGTCCATCAACAACTACAGAAAACAACTCCTCCCTAAGTATAGAGGAACCAAGGAAGCTACACTCAACTCATTATGCCAATGATTCTGCATGGTATAATAAACAACTCTTTTTACCACTCCACTATCCCTTACATGCCTTTGATCCTTTGTCCTTCCCTTCTCCCTCATAATCTCAGAAGCCTGAAGCTCCATTATCATTGTCCACTAGCATTTATAAGCATTTATAAGTAAATGTCCAACATGCTCCTTTGTCTTCTGGCTTTCTTCACTACATATAATTCCCTCAAATATCTTCCATGTTGCTGTCAATGGAAACATTTCATCTTTCCTTATAGCTGAATAGTGTTCCATCGTGTGGCTAGACCACCTCTTCATCCAGTCTTCTATCACTGAGCATTTAGGTTGTTTCCATGCCCTAGCTCTTGTACATAGTGTTACAATCACATAGAACAGATAAATTTTTTGAGTTGCAATTTTCATATCCTTTGGACAGAGCCCAAGAGTGGGGTTGCTGGGTCATGTGGTATTTCCATTTTTAGTTTTCTAAGGTAAATCCAGATCGCTTTCCCTAATTCCTGCACCAGGTCACATTCCCAACAGCCTTACAGGGGTCGTCTCACTCCACAACCTCTTCAGCACTTGTCATTGGGAGTCTCCTTAACACTTGCCCTTCCAACAGGAATGAGATGACACCACGGGGTCATTTTGACCTGCATCTCTCTTATTAAAAGAATAAATAGCTCTTGGGTTTTTTGTTTGTTTGTTCACCTTTTACTTCTTGCTTTAGCTTCTGCCATTTTGTGGAGGAGCTGTTTTTAGGTGGGCTGTTGATGCAGAGGGATTATGTCTGGACCAAGCAAAGCTCCAGTTCTGCTGCTTCCAGCTTTCTCAGAGAAGCAGGACTGGGATGAGCAACAGCACCAGGCCTGTGTGTAGGAGTATGACAGTCAGAGCTGGTTCAGCTCACTCATGCCCTCTCCAGAGCCTGGACGTCTGGATGCAGCACAGGGGAGAGAGGGCCAGCAAAGCTGCAGCTCTGGCTGGGGCCCTGGTTCAGACTCATATTCTGCTCCTGTGCCCCTGTCCTCCTGGGGTGCTGTCAGGGCTAACAATCACCACACAGTGTTTGAGAAGGCCTGACAGGCTGAAAGGAGCAAGGACATCAGGAAGAACAACGCCATGATAGCTTGGGAGGATGCCATTTTTCAAAATATATGGTTTGCTACCACCCCCACCCCAACATTTTGAAATTCTGCAGAACCAACAATATTGGCGACCATCTGCTGTTGACTCCCTAGGAGAATATGTTATTATCTTATCAAGCCAGATGACTCAGAGAGGCATGCGTCAAAAAGGGGTGAGGGTGGAGATTAAAAGGGACCTGGGATGCTTCCCAGTCTGAGAAAGGAGTCTATGAGGATCTGACACGTGTTGATACAACCGCTGCTCACTTTATTATATGAGTCCCCAACACCCCAAAGTCACCTCTGCTGCTGTGGCCCTGGGACTATAGTGACCCTTTTACCCCTGACCCATTCCCCTCACCCTGGGGTTGTCCCTCTGTTCCTCAGCCCCCTCCAGCTCTCCATGCAACGCTCTCGTCCTCCAGTCATTTAATGACACAGATTCCACAGGAGACATCCCTGCAGGGTGGCTAGCTGGCCTCTCCCACCCTTTCTTCCTCCCCTGCTGGAGCTGGTGGAACATGTGTGGTTGAGAAGACCTGTCCCTGCTTTCTTTGGAATCCATGGGCTTTGGGAAGCAAATTCTAGCAGGGCTGTGAACCTGCAAGGGTGATTAATAGAGGACTCTAAGAAAGCCAGTTAACAAATATTATTAGAAAATTGTCTTCTTAGGGCATCAGTTGCCCCACACAGTCACGAGGAGCCCAGCCGTGCCTGCAGGACCACTCTTGGCACAGGAGGGGGAGCCGCACCAGTGCTGGCCCTGCAGCGTGCTGGCCTCTGAGAGCGGGCTGCTCCCCAGTGTGTCTCTGAGAGGAAGTGAGGGCCCCTGAGCCTGGAGAATGGCAGATCCCCCATAGACACCCAGTCCTTGGCCAGCAGGTTCTAACACTCACAGGCCCTGGCAGCAGAGAGTGACGCACTGAAAGAGCACCTTGAGCGTCTACACTGCTGTGGGAATATGCAGTGGTTTCCACTTACCCAGCTTAAGTGGGGACTTATTCATGGCTCAGACCACCCCATGCCAGCCAGCAGCCTGCCCCATCACCCCACAGAGGGGCAAATTCAGGATAAGCAGGAGAGGCATGGAAAGTTGTTTTGAGGTCTGGGGTAGACAGTTCCCAAGTGACTCTTTGGTTCCTTATGCCCCCACTAGTGGCTTTCCCTACTGTGGTGCTGACTCATTAGTGCCAGCAGAGACCCCCATGGCCAGATAAAATAAAGCCATCATGGGGGTCAAGAGGAGAACCTACGTCCAGGTGCGGTGCCTCACCCCACTGCTGCTGTGACATCTCCTTGGGTACCCTCCCTGCACAGACACCTCCTCAGAGAAGGAAACTTGGCTGACTGCAGGGGACATCAAGGGGCCCACTAGAAGAGAAACCTTGAAAGAGTTGCATTAACCCAAACTAAACCTATTAGTCAGACTCTATTAACACTTATACTATTAGTTCGAAAAGATGATTTAGTAAAAGACTAAGTAGACTGAATAAAACTCAGTTATACTGTTTGTCAAATGAAAGACACCTAGGTACATCTAATCAAGCCATTGTGGTCACCTTGAAGTACACTGTCCAGGATGCCAGCCACTAGCAGCACGTGACAATTTACACTCAAATTAAAATGAAATAAAATTAAAATTCAGTTCCTCACTCCCAATAATATTTCAACTGCTCCCTAGCAAGTAGAACAAAGCAGATATCAACCATCTCCATCATTCCAGAAAGTTCTATTGGACAACACTGCTCCAAAACGTAAGTCCCAGGATACCAATCGTCTTCTCTTCCTCCCAACTGTGGCCATATTCACCTGGAGAGAGCCCAGCACTGAAGTGAATAAGATCAAGATTTTCCCTAAAGTGGAGGTCCTCAAAATATGATCCAAGCCAGGGCCTCCCCGGTGGCGCAGCGGTTGAGCGCTGGGTTGCGAAGCTGCCCGCGGCCTCTGCAGCGCCGGTTCGATCCCCAGCTGCTCCCCGGCCACAGGAGGAGGGTCCCGCATGGCGCGCAGACCTCTCCTGCCGCCCGCTGCTCCCCTCAGCAGTGTCCTTCGGTCCTTCTGCCTGCTCTGCTCCCCGCTCTGGCTCTGGTGAATTCTCTCACCCTCCCGCGCTTCTGACTGTACCCAGTGCATGTATAAAAAACGAAAACAAACAAACAAACAAATAAATAAATAAATAAAACATGCCTCTATAAAAAAAAAAAAAAAAGGGTGCTCTGCCAATGTGAGGAGATTCTCCCTGTCCTTGTGGAGCTCACTTTCTGCCAGGGAAGCCTGCAGGCAAACAAGGAGATTCACCCCACAATTGCAGCTGGTGAGAAATACTATGAAGGAAACAAACATGGTGGACAGGGCAGGAGGCAGCTGCTTCCTGGAGAGTAGCTGGAGAAGGTCTAGCTGAGGAGGTGGCATTCTAGACACAGCCAGATGCTCCTGAGTCCATATCCCTAGACTCTGCCACAGTGGGTGGTAAAGAGTAGTTCTGTATGGCATAGTTCTGTGACTCAATGAGAGTCAAATATGCAAAAGGATATCCAGGCCATTCTTGTCCAATTGAGTCTGAAACCCTTAATGGGAGGATGACCTTGGTCAGTGTGTAGGACAAAAAGGCAGCCCTCAGACTGGAGCAGAACCGGCAGGTGGAGAGAGAGGTGAGTGGGAATTTTAAGTGTGTGGCCTCCTTTTCAGGGATGCATATGCGATCTAATGGATGTTTAAACAAGACTGTGCCTTGGAGACGAGGCTGGGATAGCAAACAGACAACAAGAGCTGCAGAGACTTCAGCAGACAGCCCCTGGCAACATCTGGCAAGAGATGTAGGGTGCTGGTGGGACCACCCTGGCAGCTGGGGGGTGGAGAGGCGTAGGCACACCCTGCTGAGCCTCAATCAGATTGGACTGAGTTTCCCAAAGTTGTTCAGGCTCTGAAAGTTGTTCCTCCCTGCTCTGCTCTCACTCCCACCTGCAGACACCCCCCTCACTTGGCAATGCTCTCCTCTTCAATTTTTGTTTTGGAAACTCCACTTACCCTTCAAGACCTCAGCTATGTCCTTCCCCTGGGGAATTTATTCTTTATTGCTTGCAGCGCTGATCATCTGTTCTGTTCACATATGTGATGTTCAGCATGCTCTGTGCTCATTGAGTTTGCCCGTCATCATTGGAGACTGACGATTTGAGTTTGAGCTTACATAGTGTTTCGCCAACCACTGCAAGACCTGCATTCTCCTTCCACATTTCCCTGCACCAGTGTCAGGGCCAGCACCTGGCACAGAACCTTAGCTCTGAGTTCTCAACAATACCTGTTAGAGGGACAAATGATTGGCTGGCTGTCTTTGCCAATGTATGTCTTATTTTCTTCGT
The DNA here is from genome assembly GCF_964194135.1 of Talpa europaea. NCBI lineage: Eukaryota > Metazoa > Chordata > Mammalia > Eulipotyphla > Talpidae > Talpa > Talpa europaea. Next base: position 141,753,737 of record NC_140070.1, read on the forward strand.
TTAACATCTTCTGTTTATTTGCATAACCCTACTTCTTTGAATATCATTTCCTAACCAGCTCTATGGAGGGAATACAAAGCTATTCTTTTAAACATAGTATCTGTCCCTGGTGGGCTGCATTTGGCAGCAACAATGGGCTGAAACCTCCAAAGGCTTAGTAAGAGCTGTGGGGAAGTGTGAAATGTGTTCAATTAACTCCCTTTACTCAAAGTAAATGGAGGCGCTTAAGCCAACAGTCATATATTCTCAATTGCTCCTATGACTAAACTGTGAACTCCTTAAACAGGTCGATTCATCTCAGCACAGGCAGCATGGCCTATGCCTAGCACACAGTAGGCTCTCTGCAGATGGAGGCCAAATGCACCAGTAATCAGACAAGGACCGAGCCTTCAGAAGGGCCCACTTGGACTGGAGAAGCCCCCGGTGGTAGCTCTGTAGTTAGGGAGGCTGCCGAGAGGCCGAGCTCACCACCCTGGACAAAGGGGCACTGCATTCTTCCTGCCCACCGTGTCCCAAGCAGCTGCTAGAGGTGCGCCGTGGAGGGTGAAAATATAAAGATAGCTGTGGTGGACTATGTCTGGTCTACCTTGTCCCCTACCTCATCATGGCCTCTCTCCGCTGGCATTCACCCTTCCCATACCCTCCACCCTTCGTTCTGTCTGTCAGCAGTCCTAACAAAGGGCCTTTGCACATTTCTTGAACAAATATTAGCACCATGTCTATTTCTGCATTAGCATAGAGGACCTTAATGTGTGGTCTCTCCCAGCCCATTAGTCACAGCCTTAATTTCAGAAGCAAAAAACAGAGGCTCTCCAGGGGGGTGGCTGGGGAGGAGGCTCCATGTATCTGTCCAGGGCTCCATGAATGTTCTGTTGAGTTCTGCTACCAGCCCTCAAGGAAGCGCTTCCCTCCTCTCTTCCTCATGGAGATGGGAGGGGAGGGGTCCTCCTGTAGTTTCTGCAACCATTTACTGAGGCGGCATCAATAATTCAGGACACCGGCTCCCTTTCTGAAAGCCCAGGTGAGGGCAAAGGGCCTAGCCCAGGCCAGCAGTGCATTTGCTCTCTCCTGCAAGACTCCACGGAGATCACACAAGGCTCCTGGCTGGCCAGACCACAGTGGCGCTTGGAGAGGGGAACTCGGTAAGCATTGACTTTGGAGTTGAGATCTGCTTTTGTTTTCTTTCTTTAGCTGCTGATCAGCTCGCCTGATTCTATCAGCAGGCCAGAGGCCAAGCTGGATGGAGGCCCTTCTGACCCACCTGGGTCACAGGAGCTACCCCGAGAAGGATCAGATCCCAGGCTCAGACCCAGAATTCTTCCCAGACCAGGTAAGGGGATTGAAAACCCATTTTTGGATTTTACAAATATTTGTGTGAGACTCAAAGATGAAAATATGGCTGTGACTTAAGAAAGACTGACTTCCTGAGCTAGACAGTTTGCTTGAGGTCTGCGAGGGGCGAGACCTGCTGTCATCCCCTTGGGATGGAGGGGCGTACCGCTGCCGATCCACAACAGTAGCAACTTACACCCTCTGCTTTCCAGGCTACTCAAGGCTCTTGGGCTCTGGTATTGTTCTTGGTTGCACGCATGAGTTTGGCTTCTCCAATACAACCAGCAAACATGCCCTCCTTATCAAGTCTGTTAGAGACCATATTTCTCTGAGCCATTATTTGGGATTTCTAACTCAAATTTTGAGAAATGCTTCCAATTTCCAGAATTGAGATGTAGAAAGATCTGGCCCATGTCTAGCAGCCTCCCCACATCTGCATCCCTGTAGACTTCAGTCTCAGTACTGAACCACCTCTCACTGGATGAGAAGGACCATCTCTATTTTTTCAAGTTCTCCAGAGAAAACTCCAGAACTTTCTTTGCTACCCCACCTCCCTATGCAACCAACCTCATTGACAGAACAAACTTCTTATACTCCAAAATGCTCTCATCCCTGCTGAGGTTTCTTTCTCTCTTTCGTCTACTGAAATAATCCATGATGTACATTTGTCATCAATCTTATTATTCGCTCTCGTCAACTTGAAGATGGTTTAGAGAGATGGCTGTTTTGCTCCCTGCAGCTTCTCTCCTCAAGTTACCTAGGTTGCTGAACTTATATTTTTCCTGCCCCCTGACCTTGTCTAGTCCAATTTATACCACAAACCACTGCCATGTCCAACTTCCATGGCAGAGTTTCATCAAGCCACCTCCACCTGGTGCCCCTGTCTCCACCACTGTCAACTTCCCATTGACGGAAAAGTTGACTACAAAACCACCAGGTGAGGCCTCTTTTGAGGTCCAGCTTAGCATTGAGGTCTCCAAACCAAGCCTTAGGTAATCTCTAATCATCCACCTTACTCTCTGCCCAGCAGACTGCCCTCCATTCTACCTATTAAATCCTACCAATTCAGAGCGCCACAGGGTTGTGCAGTAACGACACAGGGTCCCTGGCCTCCCTGCTCGTTGGGGGTCTAGTTAGGAAGATGGACACAAACACACAGACATTTCAGTACATATAATGTGGAAAAGTTGCTACTTTGGGGGGCTGCCACAGGGGCATGGTGTGCGGACCCTGAACCTGCTTTGTGGAGAGAAAGCATAAGCTGGTTCTCAGTGGGCAGGAAGGAATTAGTCTTAGGAAGACATTGGCCAGAAAGCAATTTATTGGCACCCACAACAGAGAGTTGGCCCATTGCAGAGAGCTTGCCCCACAGCCAGCCATTGTGCTGCGCTCACTGCTTGGCCTGTCTTGCTGGACTCTTTGCCTGTAAGGTGGTATGGTTACAAGCAAAGCTGTTCTATAGACTAGAGTGGGCTGGTGCAGCCCTGCTCACATAGCCTCTCAGCCAAGGGTGGACCCTGGGGTTCAACCTAGGACCCAGTTCTACTCAGCTGACCCACTTCTGTTGAAAGATCATCCTTTACCAGAAGGACAGAGAGGCCTTCAAAGCTTTGTGATCAACAGCTTCTGGTTCTGGCTTCACATGGGTTTCCTGGGCCATCTCACTGTGCTACATGAGACCTACTGGGTCTTAGTCCTTTGCCTGGACTGGTGGTTCTCCACAGGGGATAGCTGTGGCCCCAGGGGCCATGTGGCAATGTCTAAAGACATCTTGGGTTGTCACAACTGGGGGAGGGTATGTCTGGCATCCAGGTGTGTAACTCAACCTTCCTCTGCACACAGGACCACATGCCCACCACCCACCCACAACAGCAGAGGAATCCCCCGCCCCAGAGGCAGCACCACAGCCGCCCCATGAGCTCCTTGGCACACCGTCCTGAGCCTCCAGGAGCTCAGTACTAAGGTCTCCCCTCAGCTCCCAGGACCACCCTCAGGGTACCCAGTCCCCAGGGGTGGATCTTCTCCACATTTGCTTCAACCATCAGATCTACTTCTGCCAAGAACCCAGTGTTTTTCTTCCAAGTAGCCCTGTGGGCCGAGGTGCTGGTTGCTGGCAGCTTTCGCCAGCTCCTGTTTTGCTGGGTTGTTTGCTCCTGAGCTTGGGCCTCCTTCCCCCAACTGCCTGCATCTCGCCTGCTCCTGGCGCGGCTGCCGACAGCTGGACTCACCGAGGGAACAGGCCCAGAGCAAAAGGCCCAGGTGGCCCACCGTGCTCCCTGGCCTGCCCCAGGCCCTGAGCGAGACAGCCAGACATTTCCTCTCAGCGGAGGGTCGGCCTTTCTTCCCCCAGTTATCTGTATTTACTTGGAAAATCATTTCCTCTGTTTTCCTCAGTTTTCCTTTGAGCCCAGTTGCCGGCTCAGTTCTCCATCCCTTCTGTTTATTTCTACTTCTCATTTTTCCCATTGATCAGATGCCCTGGAAATAGAGCAGGAACAGAGTGTTCCCTGTAATATTTGGTTACACTTAATATTTCTCAGCAAAACGTTGACTTGGAACGCCAAGCAGTAAAAAGCCAGGCCCGCTCTGCTTACACTGGACATGGGCTTCGGCACAGACTCCAATTCAGGTCACATCTCTTCCCTCGTTAAAGGAGAAGCCCGCGCAGGCCAACAACGCGGGAAGGTGTCCCAGCAGGCGAGCTGCCAGGCACCCCATGGAAAGCAGTTTCCTCAAGTCAGTGAGTGGTCCTTGCACACTCGATGCCCGGCTGCGGAAAGACATCGCGGCGAACGCACAGTCTGCTTGCGACACACACCCTAAGCAGAACGGTTTTTCTAAACCAGCCTTTGCCACCATGTCTGCTAATGCCAGTTTTCTCTGATGCCATTTTCTTACTCTGAGAGCTCCAGGAGGTAAAGTGAATAAAGATCGCCATCAGCCTAAACTGCATCCCCAAGGGGCTTCTCCACCTTGCTTCAGTGATAGGCTCCAGGCCCTTTGAGAACCCCACGCACCTCAAACTAATGGAGCACTTTTGTGCAGGCGTTCTTATAGTCCTCTTTGGCAAGCTGATGAAAGCCACATTCCCTTTCTCCAGGATTCCAGTGCCCACATCACAGATTAGTGTGAAGAGCAGGAGCTCATGCAGATGAAATGCAACACCTACACCAGAGACCATCAACTAAAGGGCAGAGTTCCTAAGGGAACCCAATCCTCTTAGATGGATCGTCGCCATGTTGGCTTCGGAGATAGGATCCTCTTCCTCCACAAGCCCCACATTTGCTTTAGAATAAAAGGCTGTAAATTTTAACCCTAGGAGGGACTATTGATGGAGGCCCATGTTTTCAAACTTAAAAGTCAACCTGCCCTTTTGGTTTAAGAAAAACAATTAGAAAATATTGAAACTGAAGTATTGGTTATGTTGGTCAACAGAAAGCAACTCTAAGAATGCTCACTCCAACCTACCAACACTTTGCATCTAGACATCTCTCTTTGGGCGCAAACATGTATTTTCTCACATGTATTTGTACAAGTCAGGAAAATGAATAAAATGAAGAAAGAAATTGCAAATCAAGAAACAAAGAAGAAACTGAAAGCCAAGGTTTTCTAGGAAGACTATCCTCGCCTTTCAGCTAACAGAAAGTGGTTGAGAAGTGACCCACCGAGGCACGTCAAACATGTGGGGACATGACCAAAAGTGCTTGAGTATTCTGGGCAAAACCCACATGGCTACCTCCCACCCATCAGAGAGGGCAGGTCTTTGTCTTGGTCCTTCTCTCCTTCAGAGTCGAAAACTATTTGGTTACATGTATCTGATCACCACCTCTGCCCCAGCCACCTGAAGAGGTAGGATCCTTGATCTGCTGGACCTTCATCTTGGGAAGTATGGAGTGCAGTGACAGATAAGGAGATCCACTGCAGAGGTGGAATGTCAAGGGCAGAGAACCTGCAGAAGGAGAGAGCAGTAGGGAAATAAACATCACAGGAGTAGGACTTTAGAGAAAAGAGCATGTAGAGTAGGATGTCTCCCTGGACAACATGGTGGCCATTCCCTCTTTCCTAAAGCTGTAAAAGTAAATTAGCTGCAAGACCTCATCCTACTATACAGCAAGTTCTTCTTTTAGGTCATCAATATTCTATTTTTTTAAAGATTTATTTATTTATGCATACAAGAACTGGTGTATAAGCCAGAGGCGTGGGGAGTAAGAGGACTCACCAGAGACAGAGTAGGGAGCAGAACAGACAGATCTACTGAAATACACTGCTAAGAGAAGCAAGACAGGAGAGGTTTCCTGTGCGAGAAGCAGCGGGCGAGACAGGAGAGGTTTCCTGTGCCATGTGGGTCACCTCCCTGGCCAGGGATCGAACTCATGCTGCAGTGGCTGGCGATATCTTGATAGTGCTGTCTTTAACCCCTGTGCCACCAGGGAGGCCCAAGATCATCAACATTCTTGGAAACTGTGACTTTAAGCCAACTGACATATAATAAAACAGATCTTGGAATAACAACACGATTCGGTAAACACATGATTGCTGTCATAAGCATCACCAGCAACAGCATCAGCATTGTTCTGTAGATGTTATAACAAAATGACCTCCTTCAAGGACCTGCTGTGTTTCTCTTGGATGCACACCTAGTGGAGATGGGCTATACAGACCCATTTTTATTTCAGGTTCTTTTCCATGAATATGTTCCACACGCTTCTCCCAAAAGACAGAATTTTCACCAACAATCAGAAACCAGAAAGTGAAAAACAGGAAGACAAGCGAGAAAGGAAATTTTTCCTTGGGAAAGCTTTCAGAACCCTCAAGAATTTTTTTTTTATAAATTAAAAAGATTCACTTTCAGACTAAGTTATTTGGTACATCTGAGAATTATTAATCTGAAAATAATCGGACTGACCCAAGCACGTTATTGCCAATGAATTGAATTGAATGAAGTGAATGCTTGCTTCTTCCCAAAGGGGTGGCAGGTGCTGATGAGATGAAGATATAAGTAAGAAGCACCTCAGAAAATCCTTTTTTAGGAAAGGTGAAGAGTTTGTTTTTAATTAAAGTTTCCCTTAGGTCTCTAGAAGCTTCCATGTCACCTGTTAGGATTGTGACTAGAAATGAGAAAGGCACAAGGTAGCCAGATAGTCAAAGAGACAACCTCTTCTCAACTTTCTCTTACCTGCACTAAAGTGTTTTATATTCTGGGTGCTTTGAAGAATGTAGGTAAAATCCACCCAATTTATCCAATGTTCCTAATCCCCTTCTCCATTATTTAGTGAGGCAGGCAGTGCCGCAGAGAAGGTGCACACAGAAATTTCACTGCGTTTTCCTGTCCTGCTGAGCAAGGTGCAGGACGGAGGACGGATGATGGTGAAAGGTGAATGATGGAGAGACATGGGCAGGGAGACACCAGTTTATACCCAGACAGGATTTCTAGACCTGAGTCAAAGGAAGGGACGCTCCCTCCCCCAGATGACCAGCTGGTCCACTCCACCATCACGAGAGAGTTTCCCACGTAGACGGTGAGGGCGATCACCTGTTCCGCCTAGCGAGCTCTGGCCCCAAAGGCAGCAATTCTGATGGCCTCAGAGGGGAGAGAGCTGAGTCCTTTCCTTTTAATCTCATCCTCTCTTTCAGCCCCTCCATTCCTTGATTTCAAAGCCTTTCTGAGACAAATATGAAGTTGAAAGGATAGACTTCAATTATTTCATTTTCTGAAGGTTAAAAAGGTTCTTGTAAATGACTGATGCAAATCCTGGCAACCCGGTTAAAACAACTGGACACCATATGGCAAAGGAAAGTGGTTTACTGTAAAGTGCTGCAGAGCAGGAGCTCATTTACAAGAAGCAATTACACAAACAGCCCTCAGTATCCCAGATCCCATAAAAGGATGGCGGGTAGAGGCACCATGCAGCTGTGCCTGCGTGGTTCCTCCCAGGGTGAGCGACGCACGTGGGCACCTTATCTGTGGCCCGCCCCCTCCCACCGCCCTCAGGAGACCAAGTCAGGCTGACACGCCAATGAGCAAAGAGCTACACCCCAGAGCAGAATACTTCCACCTTCCCCATCACTCAGCTGCCTGGGGGAGTTTCCTACTGAGAGCAACATAACCATAGAAGGGGAGCATGCGTCTGTCTCAATGGTTGAGCTAGAGAACTTTCCTTTCACTTCAGGTCAAGGGCACAGGAGAAAAATTTTGTATAATCTAGGATGCCTTTGGGCCCTTAGTCATTCTTAAAATTGAGAGTGCTCATAATGCACTCTGTCTTTTGCATGCACACGTAGGTGTCTCTTGCATGCCTGTCTAGACACAGCAAATCAATGCACCGATGCAGATGATAAAGCTACAGGTGAGAGCTGCCCACTGTTTTGTAGCTTCTCACTCTGCACTCTCAGTCCTGTCTGGGCTGAGTTGGCGGCCCAGGAGCCCACAGAGCACAAGGAACCTCCTGGCCCGTTTCAGTGGCTCTGAGCCTGAATTTCCTTGAGCCATAACCCAGTTCTCTGGTTACCACACATTGACTGGGCAGGCCTTCCCATGTGGTTGTTGCCTTGACCATAATCTCTGCTGGGGAAAAAGTGGGGTACGCCCAGCTCACAGTCCTGTTGTGGGTGACAGCACTGTCCCCATGGAGGCACCTATGTACCCATGCACCCCCAGGCTACTCTTCATCAGGACTTCCTTTGGAGTGAACACAACCAGACAAGAATGGAGTGGCATCTGGCCAAGGCAGTGAGGGGGGATTTCCATGCCACTGGAATCACCACGTCAGTTGCAAAGCCACACAGGAGATGTGTCTGTGAACCTTTATCCCGGCAAAAGCAGGATTAGGCTCCAGTGCGCCATGTGGCACTACCAGCTCCCCAAGGCTCTAGTACAATGGAGGGGCCTCCAGAGTCCTTCAGACACACTAAAGTGGGCCTGACAGAGATGGATGGACTATGCCCGAAGTAGCACCTGATCCCCAAATGCCCATCAGTTGATGAATGAATAAACAGAACGTGGTTGTATACATTTGCTAGAGCTACCATAACAAGTCTGTGGACTGAGTGATTCAAACAACAGAAATTTATTTTCTCACTATTCTGGAGACCAGGAGTCCACATACCTTCCTGTCTAAAAGGGGAATAATCAGACTGTCTTCTTTTTCCCACTTTTTTCATCCAGCTCTCTCATCTATCTAGGCACACAGTGATTCTGCAGTGAGTTCTGCTCAGCAGATTCTAAGGCAAGTGCAACTTCCCCCCGATTGCCTGCCGTGTCACTGTGCAAGGGCCTCTCATGGACAAGGGCGAGTCTGGGAAGAAGTAGTCTTCTGTCAGGTTCTCCATGGAGGTCAGTAACCTCAAGGACTTTTCGAAAACCATGGTGTGGACTTGGCTTGAGTGAAAAATAGACCTTTGTGGTGTTAAATTCTTGAGGTTGTGAGCTTGTGGGTAATAGCAGCACGCCCAAGCTTGTGCTAAGGATGCGCTAGGAACTGGCTAGAACTGACTGGAGCACCCACTGGGGAAGAAGGTTCAGAGTCACCTTTAGGTCTTTGGACTGTTTCCTGGACACATCTGACAGAATAGAAAGTCACAGACCACAGCATTGGTCTCCCCGACACAGAAGGAAGAGAGAGGAATGCAGGCTGATATAGTTCATATTCAACGTAGCTGAAGCTCTAGGAACAGTCAGTTACATAAACCCATTTACAATTACCAATAAAAGTGGGTGACATTGGACGTTCAATCCATGTGCCTTTATCTTTAAACATTAGAGGGAAATCTGGTGAATTTGGGGGGCTTCTTAGAGTGGCTTCCCACCCCAAAAATGTTTTTGTGTCTTTGAGCCTCCGACAGTTCACATTCCATATAAACCACTCAAAAATAGCTTCCAATACCAATGGAAGGAATGAGCATGGGCTGACATTTTATTTAGGTATCAGCGAGGTCAGGCTGTCCTGTGCCTTTTTAGGCCACGCTCTGCATTGATTCCGGTCAATAGCCAGTTTTAAGAAAAGCTTAGGCCAGATTTAAAAAAGAAAAGAAAATCTGCCTTCCCTTGGGTAAACATGGGAACCTGACAGCTCTAGTGGGTAAATAATGTACTTTTTAAAAGGCTTTCCAAACAGGTCTTTATCCAGCAAGCTGCTTTGATAAGCTACCATTCTTCCTAACATCTACTTACTCAAAACTCCTTAAAAATATGTCACAGCTTGAAAATGATAGACGTTCTACTAGATCTGGGTTTGCTGGATTTTTTTTTTTCTTTTTAAGAAGAAATGTATTTTTTCCCTTTGGCTAGGGAAAAAGTCTTTCTTGAAATATGATCCTCTCAGATAAATAATGGCAATAAAAGTAAATGGAAAGTGGGAAAGAACATGGTTTCTTAGTGCAGTGTGCAGCGCTTTCTAATTGGAAAATGCTAAAAGGGAGTTTTCCTTGGAGGCCTCCCATCTGACTTCAGACCAAACAAAACAGTGATTTGCTTGTGAGCCTTGAGGTCTCTGTTCTCCTTGTTAAAGGAAAAGCTAAGAATGGAAGAAACATACTAGGTTATAAAACTGTGCTATAGGAAAGATCTGAGTGGTAGACTATAGACATTACAGAACACAAGGAGCAGAAAGACCTTTGAGGTCATCTGGTCAACTCCCTGAGCCATGCCAGCTGTCACCAGGAAGAGGGTTCATGAACAATTTTTATTCTTGTAAACTGAGTACTTCTGCCAGTGGAGAAATATTTCATTTCCACTTAAAAAGACATCTCTCTCATTCAGCTGATTTCTTCTGGAATTTTGTGAGGCATTTGCTCACCTGTCACAGAATAAGCCTTTGGTTTCTGATGGCTCTGAAAGTCAAATATTTGTAAGTCCAGAACCCCCGGGTCTGATAGTCCTGCTACCTATTCGATCCAAAATGGTTATTTTAAGTCTTTTTAAAGGTCTCTGCATACATGATGGAATACTACTCAGTTATAAAACAAGGTGAAAGCTTTCCACTTGTGACAAAGGGGATGGAAGGTGACACACAAAGACACAAGTCAGTAGGAGAAAGATAGATACTGGCTGATTTGACTCATATGTGGAATATACAGAAACAAAAAAAAGGAACAAACTCAACCTAAGCAACCCAAGAATCTGCAGAATTGAGGCTACCAGAAGGGGAAGTTGGGAGGTGGAGCGCATGGGGGTCGGGGGGGGGGGGGTCAGTGGACTGGAGTGGAGGGTTATAGGGGCTTTGGTAGTAGGTGTGATGGGTGGCTTACATCTGAAGGAGTGAGAATCTGTACCCTTAATCACACCCATTGTAGTAAACCAATGTTGCCTTAATAAAAAATAAATAAAATAAAGAAACTACATTCAGTAAAATGAAAAAATAAATGTGATATTTACCTATCTAGAATTAAATAGCATGAAATACAGAAAAGTCTCCACATTTTCTTGATTCAAAATAATGTCTGTAATATATGCATAATTAGTATTAAAATATTATGTAGTCCTAAACATAGAGCTTCCAAATGATCCAGCAATTCCACTCCTAGATATTTACCCAAAGGACACAGAAACATCAATTCCAAAGAGCACCTGCACCCCTATGTTTATAGCAGCACTGTTTACAATAGCTAAGCTTTGGAAACAACCCAAATGCCCAAAAATAGATGACTGGATCAAGAAGATGGGGTCCATATACACCGTGGAATATTGCTCAGCATTCAAAAAAGATAAACACATGTAATTTGCAGCAACATGGATGGCGCTGGAAGGGATCATGCTCAGTGAAATAAGCCAAAAAGAAAAAGAAAAATACCGGATGGTCTCACTCATAACAGGAATCTAGAAAACTTAAATAAGAGACCAGGAAAATGAATAACTATAAGAAAGTGAAAATCAAAATCAACAAAAAACTATGAACCAGAGACACTTTTTGGGGGGTGGGAGGGGAGGGATTGGGGTCAGAATGGAGGGGTTGCAATTGTATGGGGAATATAAAAATAAAATTTATTATTTAAAAAAAATATTATGTTAAAAACAAATAGCATGGCTGGCCTATAATTTGATAATGTAATCATTGCTTCTGCTTTTGTCTCTTGTCTCACTCCCACTCTCTGCCTTGCTACTTGTACAGTTTTAATTTATATTTGTATTCACATATGGTATGCATATGGATAAGAGTATACTTATCTTGAATTTTGTATACAAACTCTGTATACATAGTTTGATGAATTTTCCAAACAAAGCCAGCTCTTGAATCCAACACTCAGCTGAAGCAAAGAGCAGAACTGGTGCCCAGAAGCCCCCTTGGGCAGCCACCATTCTGATCTTTAACCCCCTAGACCAATTGTGCCTGGATTTTATATGCTAGAAATGGATTTTTCTAGTATATAGCTCTTGGTTTTGTTTTCTTTCACTATATATGAATAGAGAGAGAGAAAGAGAGAGAGAGACATCTATATATAGAATGAATATATAGAAATAGATATACACACATATATAATCTCTATGTCTCATATATTTAAAGGGTGGTTTTACATAATATACACACACACAGGCACACACATATATCGAGGAGAAGAGATAAAGATGGATGGATGGATGGATGGATGGATGGATGGATGGATGGATGGATACATAATCTATAGTAACGGATACCTAGAGAGGGTCATCTATATAGAGAGAGGCTATATAGGTTTATGGAGAAATTAAGGGAACAGAGGGTCAGAAGAAACAGAACCAACAGAAGCAAATATTTCTATTTGATAGCACCTAACACAGCAATTCTCCCCACTCCCAGGCACATGGAAATTGTACTGATTGACCAAGCAAGACATTCTTTTCAGCTGCACCCTCAGAGTCCTCCTCATTCAATCCTCCAGATCACCATGGCCAGACAATGAGAATCAGGTTCTAAGTCATTAATTATAAAGCTTGTCATTCATGCACCAGAGCAGGGGTCCTCAGTTGGGGGGGGGGATTTTTCTGCCTTTCCCACCCCTGAGACATTTTGCAATGTCTGAAGATATTTCTGTTGTCACAAGTTTGTTATCACAAATAGGGGTGTCTGATGGTAAAAACCAGGGATCCTGCTGACATCCTATAATGCATGAGACAGTTCCCCTCAGCAAAGAACTTTCCAGTTCCAAAGGTCATTTCCCAAGGGTGAGCAGCAGAGCTCTGGAGAGACGTCATCCAACATCTGAAAGTTTCAGGGTCACCCAGAGTCGGACATTAAATGGCAAATATCCAGATAGGAAGTATCTGAGCCCTCCTTAGAGGGGCACTGTACACTGCGTAGAGATCATTCTTAATCACCAGTCTGGGAGGTTATTTCAAAATTCTGAAGCAATATGGAGGTAGCATGCCCTTCTGTTTGTTTTATGTGACAGAGAGCAATTATTTTAGCCTTATTTTTTCTTAATTCCTTTCAAAACTGCATCTCCTTTTCCTTCCATGGATTTGAAAATGGATCCCTTCTTCCTAACACAGTCCAGCCCACAAAATATTTGTCCAAGTCAGCAATCTCTTTTCTGAGTGGAACACACTAAGATCCTGGGAAAGAGTCGAGGTAAGGAAATTAGTCAGTGGCGGCATCCAGTACTTTGCCATCAACGATAACAAAACCGATCCAAGGAGCAGATCACAATAGTCAATGTGGATTTTGCATTTCTGGCCACCAGAAGATTGTGTGGGTATCACCGTAGTTTGGACAGTGGCCCAGGAGGGGTCTCTAAAGATGTGAAGTGGTTAGCATTCGTTGAAGGAGACCCTGACTTCGTGTTTCCTGGAAGACATCCCTAGATCTCTCAAGGATACAGAAACACTAGAAACTTGCATAAGAATTTGTCTGCCATGTTCTTTAAGGTAGGATACTATACTAACACGATACAAACATGTGTTGATTTTTAAAAAGAAATTCTTCTTAGTACAGTGCAAGTTGTAGTAATTTAAGATACTCATACCATAGGATATGCTACGTGTGTGGAAAGGAGTTGTAAGTGGGAAGAAAATATAAACTGCTCCTTTTTTTAACATGGACTTCCACTATATTTTACAGTATAATTCCCAACAACCAGCATAGAAAGGAATGAGTGATTCTTTTTATAATGAACAAAGATCATAAGAAAACTATGTGAACATTCTCTAGAGACCCTAAAGACAGAGAGAAGTCAAATAAAAATAAATCACTTGGGAAATCCATTAATATTTCTGTAGAATATCAATAAATCAGTACTTGGGAAACACACATTCACGTTATTGTTACTACTTTGTAGTAGGGCGGTTATATAATTTTGACACCCAGGAGAAGACCGTGATGTATTTTTTCACTTTGGTATTTTCAGGACTGTCAATGATTAGCTAAATAAATAAATATGTAAGCAAAGTATTTTTATCTCTTCCTGTCGTAGCTAAGTAGCTGGTCAATTGGCTTCAATAGATTTTATTTCTAAAAGCCACACATAAGAAAGGAAGGGCAACAGATGAAAAGGATCTAGCATTTTGGCTTGGATTTCAAGCCCTCTATGGCAAATGTCCGTAAGCCTCAATGTCCGTAAGCCTCAATGACCTGAATAGCAAGTAGACATCATACTGCGAAGAGGCTCGGCTCTGGTGTTCTGGAGCACAATTCCTCTGCACACTGTCCATGGAAAAAAGATAAAATCTCACCCCTCCTTCCCAGCCTATGCCTGAGGATGTTCCAAAACTGTGCAACTGGTTTGCACTCCAGGAAAAATTGCACTTTGCTGATGAAACGAAACATATCTAGGAAGATTAGATAAGGGTGAAGAGACAGAGCAACGTGTCTGTATTTTGGGTTAACCATGGCCTTGGCTGACATGTGGACTGAGAATCAGATAACAAAGAAATAAGTGAACAAAGAGTCTTAGCTGAAGCACGTGCATCGTGTTGATGGCCAGGTCGGAATCTGCCTGCCGTGGTTATAGCTGAGCAGGCCTGGCCAGGCTGTAATTCATCCAGCTGATTTCTGCTTTTTGTCATGAACTACCAAGCTAGAACTCCGTTATCCTTTCATCTTTGGAAGTGAGTCTAATGAAACTTGTTATTGGATAGACCGGTTTAGACTGTCCTGTTCCTGTTGTACCACCACATCTGAGACGTCAAATGGAAAATCATCAGGTTTTGTTTTGGCCAGCTATGAGGTGTTTTCCCACAGTGGTCAGTGTTGTTTTCCCACAATGACCAACATCCTATGGGGACACGCTGGGAGCAGTGCCACAGGGAGTCACTATCCTTGATGCCACCCTCCCAAACATCAGCCTCGTCTCCTTCCAGTCTACCTCAGATACATCAAGTGCATTGACCTGGTGGCCAAGATCTCACTTAGATGCAGGGGAAGTGGGATCTGGGTTCAGATCCTGCCTCTGCCACCTGCAGCGTGTTTGAGCTTGTGTAGCTATTGCCTCACTCCAGGTGCAGTGTCCTTTCCAGAAAAGGGGGGCCATACTAGCAAATATTTATATATGATGTCATGGAATTATCAGAATAACAAACTTGCTAGGTAGCACCATGATCATGGCATTTTACAGGGGAAGGAACAAAGGAACAGCACCCCCCAGGACAGTGGCAGAGCAGACACTGGCACCAAGGCCTATTCTCTCCCAGGTGTCCTCTGGTGCCGCTCTGACATCTGACCTGCTGCCTTTCTCTCTGGAGAGTCCTTCCAACTCAATTCCTCACCCATAGGAAGGACTGCTCAGAGGAGGACTCAGGCAGAGCACATCCACACCATAAGGCCCGTCTCATGTGCCCTTCCTCACATCTCCCTAATGTGTCAGGCACTGCTCCAGGTCCTGAGCATACAAGATGAGCAAAGTCCCTGCCCTTCCGGAGCTTGTAGTCTAGAAAGCAGACAAACCACAGGCCAATCAATATGTCTTCAATAAAACATCACTAGTGTCATAAAGAAAAACAAAACAGGGGTTAGACAGGGACCTTGTTAATGGACGGCGGGAGGACATGGATGGAGGACATTTCGGGGAGAATTCTTCAGATAGAGAGAAGGACTCTGCAGAAGGAGCCGTGAGTCAAGCCCTGACTGATAGATGGAGAAAGTCAAGTGACGATCTGGGGACTTAACTTTGCTCTTAGAGCAGAATTAATTGTGTGCTAATGTCTTAGCTTAAGCAAACAGAGCTCTTGTCACCACTGCCAGCCAGAGGCCTAAGGATTTACCTTTTCTCAATAGTTGAATGACAGAGAAAGAAAACTGGAAAGGAAGAAGCTAGGCTGAAGGCTGGAGAGAGCCTGGTTCACACAAACTCTGAAGGTACCGTGAATGGAAAGAGTATTTCCACCTCCCGGCTGCTGAGCACTGTGATTCACAAAGTCTCCCAGAGACAAAACCACAGCTGGCCACAGTTTTGTTGGTTTCACTTAATTCCCTGACCCTGACTCCTTGTGTGGCTAAAAGCATATTATAATCACAGTAAATTCTGGCTCTCCTCTTTCCATTAAAGGGAACTAAGGCCATTTCAAACACCATCTTCCATCCAAGCTTGATTTTACAATGCTTTGCACTGACGATTAGAGTTAATGCTTTTCTCTAAGAGGTTTGTCACAAAAGGGAGTTTAAATGGGGCTCATTTTCCCCATCCAGACGTTTGTTCTAAAGCTTCACTTTCAGCAAGTGTGCTTTTCATGAATGATTCATGTTCTACTGGTATAGGTTATGAATTTGAGGAGCCAAGTCACTCAGGAAGTTACCTTGGCTTCCGGGGGACCTAGCCATCTCACCTGGTATGCAGGTTGGATTATGTCCTCCCATCCCCCAAAATGTCTGTCCTTATCCTAACCTCCGTACTCATGAATGTGACCTTATTTTGAAATAGGGTCTTGGAAGATACAATGAAGGATCTCATGCAAGGTCATCCTGAATCAGTATGGAGCCTAAATCTGGTGGCTGGTGTCTTCCCTAGAGAGAGGAGTGTGAGATCTGAGAGGCAGGGACATGGAAAGGCCATGAAAAGCCAGAGGCAGAGGTGGAGACTTTGTCTCAAGCCAAGGAATGCCAAGGGTTGTCAGATACCAGCAGATCGACATGAAGTTATTGCCAGTCAGGTCATCCAGAAAGAAGCAGCTCTGCCAACACCTTGATTTTGCGCTTTGGCCTCCCCCATTGCAAGAAAATAAATCCCTGCTGTTTTGAGCCAACAAGTTGGCTTTGGGGATGGCTGCCCTACAAATCTCATGTGCTGGGTTTAAGTCTTTGGCATTGGCTAGAGGACTCATTGTTAGGAGTCATTTAGTTCTTTGGAACAACAGAGGCCATGACCCCGTCTTCAGATCAGTATACAGGTTTTGTATGACCATGTGGGAGGGAAAATGACTGTGGTGGCTACTGCTGGTGTCTTCCAAGGACCCAATCTGCTTTGTCTCCTCTTTTGGGGTAGATGTTTAAAGGGATGTTTAAATCAGAGTAGGATGGAGAGTTATTTTCAAACACCTAATTAGACTTGATGTCTAATTAGGACATCTCGGACCCACTGTCAGCAAACCCATAATGGGAAGCAGAGATCAGAACCAAGACTGTTCTCAGGGGAAGCACTATCGGTGTTTGGAGTGTGCAAAGCCTTAAGGTGTGGGCATATCCCGTGTATAGTTGGACCATCAGCCCCCTGGCTCTGCAATTGAAATGGCAGTAAATGCCCCTCCCTCTGCCCCCAGTCACTGTGACCAACCCAAACACAGACCAACTGTTTCCAAATGTCCCTTAAGGGAGTTGACGTGTCCCTGGCTAAGAGTACTGACAGAAGAGCCTCAGGGTTAATATCTCTGGGCTAAGATGGCCTGATTCATTCATAATTACAAAGAAATAAACTTGCTAAGAGCAAAATTAGGCCACTTAGAAGTTCACTGGCAATGAGCCAGTTCACTTCTATGATCCTTTTTTCTCTTCATTTTTTTTTAAATTCAGAGTGATCAGCTCATTGACCTTTTTTGACCTTCCATTGACCTTTATTGTCATGCGTTGCTACATTTCAATCATTTTACAGATGAAGGACCTAGTCCATCACATCAGGATGACCTGGATGACTTTTGTCTTCATCTTTCATGTTGTGACTTATAATTTCAATGCTCAGAAAAGTTTTAAGTTATGCTTCCTATCCCTTACAGAGATCTAATCATTCTGGAGTAGGGGACACTGGGAGAAGGTAAGAGGGGAGTCTTACAACAAGCCAGGGGCCAGCACAGAGTGTTCATGATGTCATCGTCCTGGTGTTGGCCCTGACACAGGTGACCAAGAGGATCTAGGGAAGGTGCTCATTGAGGATGGCATGACCAGTCTTGCATGTCATGGAAAGGCAGGACTGAAGTAGATAATGACCTGTCAGGGAGTAAGAGGTTATTGTAGGAACCAATAAAAGCTGATGGAGGACTAAGATAGTAGCGTCAGGAGCAAAGGGGTGAAACAAGATTCAAAGAATAATACAAGTTCTGAAGACAGGAAGACCTACTGGATGTAGAGAATAAAGAACAGGAGAAGTCAAAGATGCCTCATTGAACTAGATTTCCAAGATAATTGAAATTGAAATGAAGTCAGATTCCTTTGATGTTTTCCAGAAGTTTCTTCTAAACATTTTGTTTGTGTTTGAAGAACATGATGAGGAAATAATATCCTAGAAAATAGTAGAGATTAAGCAAGTCAGGGATTTGAAGATTCTAACTATAAAACACTTAAGGATACCAGCAAAGGAGAATGTTCTAGTAGCTTTTCATTCCATCAGACTTATTCTCTATGCCCCCCAGCAAAAAAAAAAAAAAAAAATTTAAGAACTTACTTAAACACATCTCAATGTTCTTTCTTAAGGTAGAATTTTAAAAACAGTTAAGAGAAGTAATGTGAAAATTTTGGGTGTTCTGTGAAAACTTCACTATCAACATTACAAGTCTGTCTCCTTGAAGCCAAAAATGAGCAAAGTACAGATGCAGAATGTTAATTTACTGTGGGTGGGGCTAGTGGGCAGGAAGGTGGAATGGTATGGAAGAAGATGAGCATGAACAAGACATGCTAAGAAATGACTGAATTGAGGCCTCATTTGACAGTGCATACCCCCTAAGATGTGAAATGGGGAGAGCAGAGTGCCAGTAACATGAAAGTGCTGCTTCCTCCCTGCACAGGAGGAAGAAAGAGAAGCATAGAACCCCCAGAGCTTACCTTCTACGTAAAAATTGATGCCAACAGCTCTGGAGTCTTAGGAGACAGATGCCAGAAAAAACAAAACTCATTGACTTAACGCATTGACTTTTTCTGTATTTAACATATGTATCAAATCCTTGAATTTGGTTTCAAGCAAGATGGTTCCTGATTTGGGAGGATTGTGGGCATGGGAAAGAGAAAAGCCCCTTAAAAGTAACCCAGAGATTTTTGGATCATGCAAAGGTAAAGAAAGATAAACAGAAATGTTTAGAAATTTATTGCCAAGGAGCTGTAAAAGATATCTTCCAGGAGATGGCCAAGAAGTGGGGGAGGAAGCCCAGGGAAGGCTCTCGTGAACAAGTGGAACTGGTGGAAACTCTGTGAACCAATAGGAAAAACGTCTACATTTTGCTGTTGGAAAATGCCTGCCTCCGCCCAGCTAGGGCCACCTCCAGAAGCCAGAGCTGGCAGAACATGTTCTTGTGACTGAAGAACCTGGACTGAGAAAAAAAAGAACAGCAGAAAAGTCCATGACTGAGCCTCTGTGTGTTCTTGAGTTACAGGGAGAAGGAGCAGGATCTACAGCCTGACATGCATGGACCCCACGTCTGTAGGGGTAATTTAGGAACAGACATCCAGTGACTGTTGGTCCTTTTCCAAGCACAGAAGCGCTGGCTGAGTTAGCTCTGTGGATCAAGGGATTCTCTGAAGTTGGGGAGAGGGTTTTTCTCCTTCCCCACTTAACTGAGTTTGCTAGAAACCAATCTCCTTTAGTTAACTGAAAATGTTAGAAATAAACTGGATGTCTTCTTCCCTTTGTTAAGTAAAAACAATCATGTATCCTTTCTGTGTCTATAATTCACCTGTAGAAACTGAGGCCAAAAATTCCAAGGAAGGGGACCAGCTACTCAGAGAATTCTGGTATCAATCTCCCCAGTCTAGGTCCTCAGTTCAGCTCTGAATCACCTCTTTCATGAATTTCTCACTTATTAAACTTTAATTTCATTTCTCAGAAGTAATTATTTCAGTTAAAGACTCCTATTCTGGAACACTGAACTGGCTTTAGCTGCACATGTATTTTGCTTTGCCCTCCAGTATTATATTGAATCACTTCAACTCTTCAGAATATACGCATGTTGCATAGAGATATAGACTTCAAGTTCTTTTTAAATTCTTTTACAGTCTGGCAACACTAGACCCTCTTCCTATAGGCAACAAGAACAGATATAAAGGAGAAAAGCAAATGACCTCCCAACTGGTTTTAGTCCCATCTCTCTGCCACCTCCTGTGGTCACATCCAGCCTGCTCTGCCCTTACTTACAGGTCTGGTCTGGTTTTTATTTGTCCTCAGGGGTCACAGTCTAGGGAAAGGTAGACCAGCTATTGACATGACTGAGAGTCCCCGGGCATAGGCAGGACTGGAGGTGACCTCTGTGGCCAGACGTGGAGTGCTGCTCTTAGGAAGAAAGCCAACACTTCCTTTCACACTTGGATTCCAACAAGGAATCCAGCATCGATCAGGTTCTCTGAGAACTGCAGTCTTCGGAAGCTTCTGGAAACAGCACCCTAGAAATAAGACTGCTAACTCACCATGGTTGTTTCCATGGAAGCAGAGTGAGTCTCTCTAAGTGGTACTGATGGAGGAAAGGATAGAAAACCTAAAGGAGGCATCACAAGACTAGAACCCAACTCACACAGGAGGTGGAGTAGAAGGCATTAGCGTAAGCCATTAACCCAGTTACAGAAACCGAGACCCTTAGGCGTCAACGCCCAGATCAGGAGGTGCAGTACCCAGACAGGTATCCTACTGCTGTAGGGTGTGGCAGGAGCACAAACCATCCACCCACAGAGATGAGCCCCTCCCTACTGAAAGAAGATGATAAAACCTAAAGCTGCCCCCACAACGGGACCAGTCTTTCTGCCCGCCTGTGCCTGTGCAGGTGCTTCCTTTCACCAACTCTCCCCTTCTGCAGGCAGCAGCCTCCTGCCCGCCTGTGACCTGTACCTGCCGGGGCTTCTCCTCACTGACCTCTCAGGGGAGGCAGCTCTCCTCAAGGCCCCCGCCTGCGACCATGCAGGCCTCTCTCAGCAAACCTGTCCCTTTTGGGGCAGCCCTTCCTGTCCGCTTGTATCTATGCAAGTGTCTTTTACTGTCCTGCCCCTTTTCTAATAAACCTGCTCTTTGAATATCACTACCGTCTCTGTCTTGTGGAGAAACTCACCTGGGAAACTCGCTGCATGCCGCTGAAAAGGGAGCTCTGGTGACACCTTTCCCAGAGTGAACCCAAGGACCTCGCACTCCAAACCCACAGACTCCAGAAACGACATCAGTGTTGTGGGGTGCATGCAGCCACATGGTAGGCAGAGGAGAGCAGAGCAAAAAGGATGGTACTTGAACACGAGAGTAGTCCTCGTGCATTGGGAATGGGGGTGCAACTGAGGACTCTCCTCTTGATGGGGGGCTTTAGTTATATGTTTACATATTAAAGAAAATACCAGATGAATATTAAAAGCTCTCTAAATTGTATTTATCTCCACACTAGGAGATCTACATGGAAATTTTTAAAAAAAAATTTCTAAAAAATTTCTAAAAAAAATTATGGATATGTGGAATGATTTCAATAAGATGATTGTTATTTAATATAATTTATAATGGCAAAGTATTGGCAATGGCTTTTACGATCCACAACAGTTGGACATTGCTTAAATATATTGTGTCATCTGTATAGTAAATTCCATGTAGCCATTAAAAGTTTCTATCCAGGAGAATTCTCTCCAGGTTGCTAATTTAGAATATTTAAACACATGTTACAAAAATAAGGTCCATGGTATAATGCTATTTTCATTAAAATATCTAAACATACACAATGGAGAAATATTCACATGATGCAACATGTTCATTTCCCAAGCTGCTGTAACAATTTACCACAAACATTGTGACTTAAAACACTGAAGTTAAAACTCTCTCAGTTCTGGAGGCCAGAAGTTCAACACAGTCTGCTGGGTTAAAATCAATGTGTTGGCAGGCTGAGCTGCCTGCAAAGGCTCTCAGAGAGATTCTTCTGGGCGCCCCCAGCAACTCAGGCTGCTGGCATCCCTTGGCATGTGGCCACATCACTCCCATCTCAGCCTCTATCACCCCATCTCCATATTTGTTTCTACTTGTCTGGTTTCCCCTCTCTAAGGCCATTGCTTATTGGATTTAAGTTTACCCAGAAAATCCAGGCTAATGTGTCCATGTCAAAGTCATTAACTTAATCACATCTGTAAATGCTTCACCTTGTCAGGTAACATTTGCAGGTTCCAGAGGTTAAGACCTAACATCCTAGGGGTGGACATTATTTTACAGCTGTCCTACCTGATATTTCTTTCCTTATGTCTTTTCCATTCTCTCTTAGAGAAATCACCTTATAACTTCAACAAAACAACTTTATTTCAACTAGAATCAAATAAACAGTTTATGAATTCTTTCTTTGTATATGATCCTGTGAGCATTTCTGCCTAGGAATAAAAAGAGATACAAAAGTAACATAAAACCTGTCTTTGCTCACTGAGTACCAAAAATTATTTTCAATATTTAAGATGTATATTAAAAATAGAAATGTCAATATTCTTGATCTTATCAAATATGAAGCAGTTAGTATAGAAAAATAGTAAAATTTGGAAAAATTCAAGAGATGAGGAGGCATTAGAGATATTTAAGAAACTAGGATGATTCCTTAGGGAAGCTGATACAAAATAAACTTTAAATATGAATAAATGTTAAGATTTTTAAAAAATAGTATAGACAAAGGTAGACCTGTCATGATTTAGAAGAACTTCTAGTAGGTATTTCTAATTGCAGAAAAAAAGGGAGATGGGACATGTATAATTAAAAAAAAAAATCTATTTGATAGGTAAGGATGAACTCAATTTCTCAAAGGTTTTTAACGTTAGGAAAAAGATGTGTTCCGAACAGTAAAGCATCATTCGAAACAGGAACTAAAATAAACACCAGTTATAAAAGGTGCACGGTATGGTGGCTATTCAGATGAGAAATCTGGTTATATTTTCAAAGAATGAGAGAAGGCGCTAGAACAGGGAACGTGCCCAGCTACTCCCATGTTTATGAGTCAGTGTCTAAGTTTGATATAGTGATACAAACACACACACACACATACACACTCACTCACTCACATGCACGTGCACACTCACAGACGCACGTGTTTTAGATAGGTTTCTCATCTTCAACAAGCTCATAGCTCGGTAAAAGGGACAGGAATCAAAATTATTGATGCAAGGCATTAATTATGCAACTGGTGTTTGGAGAGACATAAGCCAATGCCTGTAGAGTCAGAGGCAGGAGAGCTTGCCCTTGAGCAGAGGGCTCGCGGGGGAGAGGTGGCTGCGTGGAGAAGGCAGAACGTGAGTATGTGTTTTTGAAAAATTGGATGGAAGAGAGACCGGAAAGAGTCCTGGGTGCTCCTGGCACTGATGGAATGATATGCCCTGCCCAACACTGGCCGAGATTTTTTTTTTTTTTAGTTATCTTTTTCTTTCTTTTCTTTTTTCTTTTCTTTTTTCTTTTCTTTCTTTCTTTCTTTCTTTCTTTCTTTCTTTCTTTCTTTCTTTCTTTCTTTCTTTCTTTCTTTCTTTCTTTCTTTCTTTCTTTCTTTCTTTCTTTCTTTCTTTCTTTCTTTCTTTCTTTCTCTTTCTTTCTTTCTCTTTCTTTCTTTCTTTCTTTCTTTCTTTCTTTCTTTCTTTCTTTCTCTCTCTCTCTCTCTCTCTCTCTCTCTCTCTCTCTCTCTCTCTCTCTCTCTCTCCCTTTTTTTGGAAACATACCTCATGCCATTCGCAGCAACATGGAAGGAGCTGCAAGGGATTATTCTTAATGAAATAAGCCAGAAGGAAAAAGAAAAATATCAGCTGGTTGCACTTATAGGGGGAATATAGGGAAACTAAATAAGCGATCAGGTGATTTTTTTTTTTTTTTTAATCAACTGTTAGGAAAGAAAATCTTTCCCTCTACTCTCTTATGTCCAGTACATCAGGGCATGCGAATTAAAGTAACAAAGGTGGATGAGTGCGCAAAAAGCACACAATTTTTAGTAATATTTATGTGTGTGGGATTTCACAGAAAAATAGGGAACTCAAATAAGGGATAAGGCTTGGGGCTGAGATTGCCTTACAACAAAGAAGAGATGACAAATGGTGGGGAAGTGACTGGGAAGTCTAAGGGGAATCCATGGGTGATAAGGGTCATTCTAGTAAGTTCTGTTTGTGCAAACTCATCTCAGTGTGGCCTCCCAGTCTTTGTGATAAGAGTCCCTCTTCTCTCCAGCAGAGGTGGGGGAGGCACCTTTCTTAAAGAAATGTGTTCCCTGTTTTTAGGCAGAGAGAGGGAGGGCAGAAAACTCTTCCCACATCCATTGATTCTTAATTGCCTTGAGATCAAAAGAATCCTTAGGCTAAAATGGCATATGTGGAGCTGCCATTGTCCTTCAGAACAAGCCTGTGTGAACTGAAGCCAGGGCATGCATAATGGGTGCCTGCAGGCAGGTGGAGGAACCCAGAAGGGAGGTTATGGTCTAGCAGGCTTGCCTGAAAGAAAGGCAGGGATTCGTTCTGGCGGGAGGGTAGGGTGAGTCTACCGGCACAGCCCAGGCCATTTGGATGTGGCAGTTACAGCACAGCACGCTCAGCCCACTGGCCTCCTTGGCTTCATTTGCCAGAACTAGATGGCTCCACCATTCTTTAACAGATCCCTTTTCCTCTCAAGTTGAAAAAACATTCACAGAACATTTTAATCAATCAATAAAGTGGAGAGCAGGTGAGGATTAGCAAGAAATGAGAGGGAAAACTCAAGAGGATTGTAATGATGAGAGGAAATTAGAGAAAGTACATTCTCGTGTTTTCATAGATCATACTCGCAAAAAAGAAAATGATATAAAGTTGCATAAAAATAGAACAGTAGTGTAATAATACTCAAACTATAGTTTCTTTTACTGTGTAAACTTTAAAAAACATGACTCACAAGTAGAAAGAAAAGGCAGAAAATGTGTTCCCTAAACACACACGCACACACACACACTCTCCTAATTGCTGAACTTCTTAGAACTGATGACACATCATTAGAAAGAAATAATAGATGGCAGAAAGCTCCATATATTAGAAATATAATTGATGTTCAAGCACCAGTGACCAACTAAGGTCCAAGTGCAGGGCCATGGTCCCCCATGGTGCCCCAAGTGGCTTTGCGGAGCCCGTGAGCAAAGATGATGATGGAGAAAACTGTCCCTGCCACCAGCACCTCCTGTCAATCTCGACTGTCGTGTGCTTCTGTGTGTGCAGTGAGGTCCAGTGAGTGTACAGTGTGTTGTCTGACATGGTAGGGAGGATCCTAAGTGAGTCCTGTCTGGGGGAAACCATGGCATGTGTTCACTGGATACATTCAAGACAAGTTTATGATTTGAATCCCTGGAAGCCAGCATGCTGACTCTGGGAAGATATAAGACTCTAGACGTCATAGCTCTTGCTTTGGAAGCAGTACTGGTCTCTGATGTCGATTTGGAGGGGTGTTGGGCCTCCTTCCCAAAGTGCAGAGCACTTTCTACTCTTAGCCTCCATCAGTCTCCTATTGCTCTGTAACAAATTTCCACAAACAGCAGCTTTAAGCAGTTCCCATTACTAGCTTGCAGTTCTGTATGTGGGGAGTCATATGACTAGTTTTTCCACTCTGGGTCTTATGAGACCCAGATCAAGGTGTTGGCTGATCATATTCTCATCTGGAGGCTCTGAGGGGGTGGGGGAAATAATCTGTTGTAATGCTTATTTGAGACTTTGTTCAATTCCTCTGGGTTTGTGGGACTGTGGTCCCCAGTCTGGATCCTCTGTGGCTGTGGCTGTCAGTCTGGGGCCATTCTCAGCACCTAGCGGTCACCCACATCACCTCTATTTTCATGGCCAGCAATTAAGGATGTTATGACACTGAAACTCTGTCAGTTCTCTCACCAGAAAGAGCCAAGCCACAAGTAAAGGCTTGATTACTTGTGGCTTGATTAGGTTAGGCCCACCAGTGTGGATTTCCCTTTCTGAAAACCCAGGAATTTAGAACCTTAATTGTATCACCAACAATCTCTTGACGGGAGCACCTGAATGCCTGCTTGACTGTATCCCAGCAGGCACAAGTCTCTGGAGTCATCTGAGCATTCAGTCCAACACCTATATCTGAAAAATGTTTATTGAGTGCTCAATGAATGAGAAAACAAATGAAAAATTTCTGGCACTTCTCTTAAGTGAAAGGCAGCATAGCTTTATTATCATCTCATCCCACATCTCCTTAGCGTTTCATTGTTTACAGAGCGCTGATGCTCACATTAATTATTTGTTCGCAGCTAATAGCAACTCTGCAGGACAAGCCCATGGGGCACAGCTTTATTCCTCTTCCCCAGGTCTCTGTTCTCCGGCCTCCTGATATAGTGCCCCTTTCACTACAAGAAATTAGTTTCTGATGAGTGGATAAAGAAGCTGTGGTAAATAAACACAATGGAATACTACTCACCTATTAAAAAAAAAGATGACGCCTTGCCAATTGTGACAACATGGGCAGAATTGGGGTGGATTATGTCAGGTGAAGTAAAGCAGAGAGAGAAAGAAAAATAGCTCAAGATTCCAGTCACATGTGGATACAGAGAAACAAAGCAAAGACACAGACAAAACTAAACCAGAACAAATTCTTGAAATCTGACTGCGGAACAGAGGCAGCTGGAGTGAGAGGGTGGGTGCCGTGGAAACAAGGGAGGAGGCACAATGGACTGTGGTGAAGGATTGCCAGGGTTTTGGTGGTGGGTGTGGTTTGCTAATATACATGTGTAGAGGTATGTGCCTGTATTCCTAAATCACATACAGTCTTATAAATCAATCTACCTCAATAAAAATGATGTGTGTGTACAAAAGAAATAATAATAGATTAATAACAGCAAATTTTGCAGATTAATAACAGCAAAATTTTCAGCAACCTAGCAACAATGGCTAGGAGAGAATCAGCAAAACATGGGGTGCAGTAGAAAACCCGTGAAGACTTCTGGGGCTGGGGCTGCTGGATTATCTGCAGAAACAACCCCCCAGCAATTACAGATCATCTACCATCTTCCTACCACTCAAGGCCAACCAAGAACACCACTGGAGAGAGGAGAGCAGAGAAGTCAAGTATTCAACCTCCAGGCTGAGGACACAGAGCAGGTTGGGGCCGGGCAACAGTCTTACCAGAAGACCTAGCTTTAGTACCATGAAAAGTAGGGTTAAGACTCTTGAGTTCAATTCAGTCAGATTCTTCACCAAAAGGGACCAGCAGAGCTCTGAGGTAGGAATGAAATGAGGCAGAAATTGAGAGAAGAGTCCATGCAAAATTGACTCTGTTTGGGCTCTTTTGCTGGGTCTTAATGCCCCAGGAACCCTGGGCCTATAGGATTTTCAGGTGCTCCATAGACTCCTGAGTCAAACCCTTGTATCTCCATCATAACAGGATGAAAAGAAGGAGAGCAGACCGGATGGTGACGCGAACACCAGCCACAGTCCACTCAGGCAGGTCCAAGTCCATGTTCTGGGCTCCCCACTTAACTCTATGGGCCTCCTCCTCGCTGCTTCACGCTGGTGGTTGCACTCTCTGATTTACATAAACCCCTCTGGCTAGAAATCCTACATTTTATGAAGAGTTTTGGTTATCTGGACCATATTAAAGAGCCTCTCTCTGGGATTAATAACAGCACACGGCAGTCTTCCTATTCCTTCTTTTTTTTTCCACTACTGCCCAATCAGCACTGTAAAGTATTCAAATCTTAAAAAATAATTCACCGAATGCATCTTTTTTTAGCACCAGCTGGAACAAACGTCCATACATCAGTGGTTAATTGCCTGCATGTGGAGCAACAGTTACATGCACAGGGAGCAAGCGACAAAGTGTTATTTTAATAGGAAGCTGTTCACCCAAACACACTTCATCTGAATTCTGGCACCAAACTTGCAATCTGGCTCACCCAAAAACCTTCCAGTCACCTTGTGCAATTTGGGCCATGTAAATGAGAACCCCACACACACCCAAACGTTCATGAACAACCAATGTGGGAAGATAAAGAGTTAGGGTAGTGGGCCTCCCCGGTGGCGCAGTGGTTGATCACTGGTCTGCGAAACTGCCCGCTGCCTCTGTAGCACTGGTTCTATCCCCGGCCGCTGGGCGAGCGTCCCTCATGGCTCGACAGACCTCTCCTGTCTGGCCTGCTGCTCCCCCCAGCAGTGTACCTCGGTCCTTCTGCCTGTTCTGCTTCCTGTTCTGGCTCTGGTGAATTCTCTCATCCTCCCGTGCTTCTGACTGTACCCGGTGCTTGTATAAGTAAATAAATAAATCTTTAAAAAAATAAAAGAAAAGAGTTAGGGTAAAGCTTGGTAGACTGATTTCTCTGTAAGCTGTCCCACTGATCAGTTGACTTTGAATTCTTTGGAAATGAATTTTTCGCAAGAAGAGCAATAGAGAGCCAACTCACAGAACTATGGCTTCCTGGAATCTGAGCTTAACAAATGGCAATTGGGGTGTGGGGGTGGGGGGATAATCAGGTCAAAACTCTTGGACTCATCCATGACTCTTGCCTTTAACTCACTGCAGTCTTCTTGGCTCTGATGTCAAAAGCTATCCAGAGTCCAGCCACCTCTCCCCACCCCCAGTCTTCCAACGTTTCTTCTGGATAACACATCTCCAGTTTCCAACTTTGCTCCCCATTCTATTCTCAACACATCAGCCAGAACCAGACCTTGAGTGGTTTCCATTTCATGAAGAATAAACATCCATGGTTCTCAAACAGTCCTCTGTTCCCTCTCTCACTCCTTTCTCCCACACCATTCAGCACCAGCCACATTCACTGCCATGTTGATTCTGTACCTTCCAGCCAACCTCCCTTAATTGACTAGTTCCTCTCCCTCGAATGTTCTCCTGTCAGACATCTCCCTGGCTAATTACCTTACCCTCTTTATATTTTGCTCAAATTACCTCAGTGAGGCTTAACTTGACCTTCCTATGTAGTACCGTGACTGGCCTCTCAACCACAGCAATCCAAATCGTCTTACCTGATCTACTCTTTCAGTGTTTAGCACCTTTTATCTAGAACATTTATCTATAATAAATGTTCAACTTTCATCTCTTTCTGCTAGAATGTAAGTTGCATAAGGGCAGGGATCTTTGTTTTGTTTTCTGGTATATTCCAAACACCTGAAACAGTACTGGGCAAATAATAACATTTGGGTGAAATTTCATCTCACACTCATAAAAGTTGAAGGTCAAATTGAACAATAAATCTTAATCAAATATGATAAACTGAACGTGTTCATTTACAAACTTTCTCTGTGACTGATAGAAAATTAAACTCTTCTTCAAAATAATCTAGCAATTATGCGGGAATGCACCTCGTTGAGTAAACAGGATTCTAACTAATCTCTGAGATGTATTTGCACTGACTGTATCAAAGGACCATACATGCTGCATCCCACATTTTCTCAAAATGAAGCAGCCTCCCTATCCCCAAGTGAGCAATTTATAAGACACAGGGATTCCTTACCTCCTCCCTATAAACTCTAGTTTATAGATAAAGCACTTGCAGATAAGACCTATACCCTATAATTTAAGGCTGCTTCACAGTATTCATCCAATTCAGAGAATAGTGTAGGGTGAGCAGGTTTGAGTCCCATTGTGACCCCGGGGAAGGGGACCTGGGGAAGTGAGGTGTCTTCACCCTCCTCCTCTCCCTCTGCATCCTGCTGGGCTCCCTGCTGGGCTCCCTGCTGGCACAAGCCTACCGGAGACTAGACAGCAAGATGGTCTGCCCAGGTGATCCTCAGTGTTCTCCTTCCAGGCCACGGAGCAGCATGGAGCAGAGTGTGGAGGAAGCGGGAGGTGACTGGCTCACTGAAAAAGACCTTTGATGCACAGTAAGGAAATAAAAGCATTAGCCCTGCCAGTGGATTTCAGAACTCCGAACACGGTTTACCTCCCAAGGTAGTGGACATTAGCCTAGACTCATAAGCATTGATATTTTTAATAACATGTTTTCTAAAACCAGTACTTACACTTGCCACCATCAAAAAAACAAACAAGGGCCTCCCCGGTGGCGCAGCGGTTGAGCGCTGGGTTGTTAAGCTGCCTGCAGCCTCTGCAGCGCCGGTTCGATCCCCAGCTGCTCCCCAGCCACCAGAGGAGGGTCCCGCATGGCGCACAGACCTCTCCTGCCGCCCACTGCTCCCCTCAGCAGTGTCCTTCGGTCCTTCTGCCTGCTCTGCTCCCCGCTCTGGCTCTGGTGAATTCTCTCACCCTCCCACGCTTCTGACTGTACCCAGTGCTTGTATAAATAAATAAATCTAAAAAATTTAAAAAACAAACAAACAAACAAACAAAAACTGATTCTATTCTACTCTGTTGTATTCTTCATGCCTCAATGCTAGTTGCAACCCATTAAATTGATTTCACAACCAGAGTTTGAAAATCTCTGGCCAAGACCAATCCCTCCACTTAAAAAGTAAAATTGCCAGGCCCTTGCAAGGTTAACAGGCTTGTCCAAATTTATAATATATGTGATTGAAATGATGTGGGTGTGTACACTCATTAAAAACAAAAAAAACTCAGCTCGTTTCATCTCTCCAAGTGTTCTCTTCCAAACCACAGGCACAGCACTGTGTTTTGAAAGACGGTTGTAAGTAATGCAGTGTTGGGTGACACCTCAATTTCATGATCAGTAAAATAAACAGTCTTGGTTGTGCTGTGAAAGGGGGTGAAGTTCAAAGAAGTGGAGGGCTGAGGTTATGACCCCTCATGCCGGGGGAGCAGCCTGAGATCAAACCCCACTTCTGTGGGAGGGTGGCCGTGAGCTTGTGCACACCCTCCTCCAAATAAAGCCAGCAGCCATGCTGCTTGCTCAGGACGATTGCTGGACACTAGGAGTGGGCCAGTGACACCGTCCCTGCACCCCAGGGTGGAAGCCGGGAGGCAGGCAGAGGCCACAACGTGTCGCTCACGGTCACACAGGAAAGCACTTCTGCTCCCAAACAGTTCGTCCAGGAGAAGCTCACTTTGATGATTTTGAAAAGTAGCAGAACCCGTTCCCCTTTGGCAGGGCTGGGTGCGTTTCACTCATTTCAAGTCAGGACTAATAGTCCTAATGATTTTGAAGGGCTCTAAATGATTCCTTTATGCCCGGCCAGGATTGGCCAAAGTTCCACTTACAACCCACAACATACACACACGTTCCATAGAAAAATAAATACTGGGGTACCGTCCTGGTACATGGCCATGCCACGTAAAATGCCCATTTTCTTAAGTGCTCATTTTAAAAGCAGCTTTGTTATTTCAGCATCTGCCTTTGAAAGCTGGCTCTCCGGATCTCTGGTGTTCTGTTTTCATTGCAGGGCAAAAAATAAAACATTAACTCCTCAGCAATTTGAGAGCTGCTGTGTACTGAAGGGAAAAAAAATGAGTCTGGAGAAAATGCTTCATTCTCCGCTATTTTGATTTTGTATCAGAGTTTCCCCCAAACCATCCTGCCCAAGCTCCTGGACAACTAGCAAGTAAAGGGCCTGTCCAGGGCACATGACTCAAGGCTTCAGCCCATGGCCTCTGCATGCTCCATCTACCCCAGTGTTGATAAGGGTCTCATACGTGCTGGTCACTGGGAGTGGATGTATATGTGCATGTGTGTGTATATGTGTGTGATGTTCATGTACATGGTATGTATGTGTGGAATATGGGACTGGGGTGAAGTTAAGCTGAATAAAATAGTCCTTTGAGGAATTTATAGGTTCCAATGCTGAAACAAGACAGAACAGATGAAGGGTGAAGTCGCAGTCCCAGGAAGCCGTTGATGGAATGCACTTGGGAAGCCTGTCATGGGGCCAGGACTTCCACATGACGCCATTCCCAGCATCAGGCCCTTCCACCTTCTGTTGACTTGTGCTCTTCAAAATCAGGTCAACATGCTACATGCTTACAACTTTGCTTGCTGATCACTAAGAAAAGGCCAGGGTTGCCAACCTCAGTGGCTGTTTATGCCCATCCTGGTCTCTCTCAGCATTGACCACACCCTAGTACACACCCCCTAATGCTGAAGCAAGCTTTTCACCACCCTTGGTTCCCTTGGTTGTTGTACTTGGGAAGCCATTCAAGATTTTCCCCTCAAGTCATTCTGTGAAAAATGTTATATTTACTACATTAAAAAAAAGTGTTTTTTTTTTAATTTTAGGAAAGTTTTAAATTTAGAGTGATAGAATAGAGAGCTTCAGTGTACTCCACACCAATTTTTCCCCATTGCTTGCATCTTACATCATTGCATACACTTGTCACAACTAATGAACCAATTCTGACACATTATTATGAACAAAAGTCCTTGCCTTGTTGTGACATCCCTGGTGCTTGCTGACAGCCTTTGTCTGTTCCAGGATCCCATCCAGGAGATCACAGTATGTGTAGACACCTCGGCTCCCCTTGGTAGAGACAGTTTCTCAGACTCTCATAGTTTTTGATGACATGGACCATTTGGGGAACTAATGGTCAGGTAGTTTATAGGATGTCTCCCCATTTGACTTTTTCCGGACTCTTTTCTCATTACTAGACTGGGTTTTGTATTCACCCTTGGGGATATAAATATTTCCTGTAAATACATAGGTCAGACGTATGGTCTTAAAGGATGTGCATATGCTATGAAGATGGGCACTGCAAACAGATAGATGCTCTATAGGGGGCATGTTAACTGCATGGAATATGTCCATGAGAAGAATAACTGACAGTAAATTAAACTACACTGGATGCAGCTCCTTCAAATCACAAAAAAACAGGCTTTAGCTACCTTAGATACACCTGAACCTGTCTCTATTTTAGCTCCAAATCCCACTTGGGCTTCTTTCTCTTGTGTCCACCACCCCTTAGGAGGGATTTGTTGCTGTCAGATGCATTAGTTAGTAGACCAGGGAAGAGAAAATACATAGGGAATCAGGCGGGAGGTTCGAGGAGTCACACCTGGAAGTGATGTGATGACTTCTGCCTGCATCTCATTTGCCAGAACTCAGTCACGTGACCCCACCCAATTGCGAAGAACACTGGGAAATGTGTTCTAGTTATTGTAGCAGGAGAGGAAAGAATCAGGAATTTGTGAACTTACAACAGAGTGTGCCATCCTATGAATTTGTCACATAAAATTTCCAGCAGGTGAAAAGGAATTCAGAGACTAGGAAGATGTGTGTTGTTCCTTTCCTACCGAGCTCCCTGGCTAGATGTTGCAAAGGATCCTTTTTCAGATCATGATGTCTTCTAGAGAGGGACTTTTGTTAGAACACACACACACATATATATATATATATATATATATATATATATATATATTTTGTGGGACCCTCGCCGGTGGCTGGGGATCAAACTGGCCCTGCAGAGGCTGCGGGCAGCCTCACAACCCAGCGCTCAACCACTGCGCCACCAGGGGAGGCCCAGAACACATATATTTAAAAAAAAAAAAAAAACTAAACTCTGGCTTCTAAAGCCATACAGATGGAGAAAAGTGAAGAGGTGGAAATTAGGATAAATGATCACATCAAACAAAGGCACCTGATCCTAAATGCATGAAATTATTAAACCAGGTGATTGCAAGAAAGCTCTCTCAGTGTCAATATTTATAAACAGTAACCAAGTGGACATTCCTAAAAGGAAGCAGATTCTGAAAACATCTCTATACGAAGTTAAATTCCAATATACACCTTTCTAGAAGAGGAAGAACTGGGTCTTTCTTTCCCAAATAGGTCCCTTCTCTCTTTCATTTTTAATGACCTTTCTCAATCTGAGCCATAGTATGTCTGGATACTAATTGTCTACTCGTCTAGACGGTGATGATATTATGACCAAGCTATGCACAGATATTCTGTGTGTCACTGTTTCCAATGCTGCCCACACATATTGCTTCACTGAACATACTTGGCATGTGTGATTATTCTCTTGATATTTATTTTCACCATTTAAGTTGAGAATGCTTACTTCATCAAATCATCTGGTGACCCAAACTTTTTTTTTAAAATAGTTTAAATGAAATATGAGAGTCTTCAAGCAAAATGAAGAAAATTATGTTAATGTGCTTCATGCCTTTCCTGCAGGCAGGGGCAATCAACCTTTGGATATTTTTCTTCCAGAAATCACAGGAATAAACCTTGCTCAGGTTCCCCAAACACGGTTACTACAAATCTTTCCCAGCCAGATAATTTGGTTGGCTCAGAGCCATTCTGATAAAGAAAATCCAGGAATATCTGCAAGTGTCTCTTACTTGCCCAGAAGTAGGCTCTAGAAGCTAGGTTCAATGGTCTACATGCCCCATCCCTGGTCCAATGAGCAGGCTGCAGTAAACTGGACAACGACTTGGCTCTTTCATATTCAAAATGAAACATTTTTTTTAATCACCATCTTAAGAAGAAGGAAGGACAAGGATATCACATCCCTGAAATCCACCTGAAATAGGAAGACTTTGAAATCAAGGCAGAAATGAAAAACAATATGGCTTGGAAAGTGGGAGGATGTTCCAGACGCAGCGGATAACAAGGTTTATTTTTGGCATGCAAAGAGAAAATGATCAAAGAAACCTGGAAGAAGTTCGTTTGGCTGAGGAAAAGGCCTAGACTGGGAGTAGCAGCAGACGCATGGACTTGGCAGAGGGGTAGGTGTTGATGCAGCATGACTGTGAGGACAACATGAGGGCTCCCACTCTCCTGTTTTCTATGCTATTTCACCATCATCATCACCCCTGGAGTCACTACATTATCCAAACAAAATGCCATTACATAAAATTTGATGTTTTGAAGTGGTAAAATAGAAGCTTCCCCAATTCTTGAGATATCACCTCTTATACCCAAGATGGAAGCAAGACACCCAAGAGATGTATTTATAATCCATCTGTGCAGGTTACGAGCTCATGTTTCTGCAAGATCAGGTGGGACAGTCTCTTAGAGGAGAGCAGTAATATGGTAAGCAATGGACACCCAAGAGACAAGACAAGAAGTTTCTAGAGCCTACTGGGAGGGGTGGGCAGAGCTTATTGACAAGTTTGCTTTGCCTACTCTTTCCAAAAGTACTGAGTCAAACTGCACACCCCCAGCACCCAACGAGATATGTCTACTCAAAACCTGTGAACATAGCCTTATTTAGAAAAGGAACTTTGCAGATATAATTCAAGGCAAGACACCCTAATTTTAGGCTGGGCCTTTAATCCAAAGATGGGTGTCCTTATAAGAGAAATGCAGGGGAGATTTGAGACCCAGAGACCCCAGGGCCATATGAAGAAGGACACACAGGTTGCAGTGGAGAATCTACACCCACAGGGCAGCAAGACTGGCTGGCAACATCTGGGTGCTTGGAAGAGACAAGTCACATACTCCCCTTCTGAAAACTGTCCACAAGGAAACAGCTTTTCTGGCATTTTGATGCAGCTTCTGGGGCTCCAGAATTGTGAGAGAATACATTTCTGTTGTTCTAAGTCACCACGTTGGTAGTTACTTGTTACAGGAGTCCCAGGAAATTCACACACCAACCAAGCAATACCAGCTTATGATCCTCCCCCATCCTGATAAAATCTCATTCTCAAAGTAATGGGGTTTTTTCCCCTAAGTTCTGGCAAATGCATATAACATAAAACTTACATCTTAAACCACTTGTAAACGTGCAGTCTAGTGGCATTAAATGCTCCCCATTTTGGGCAGCCATCATCACTGTCCATCTCCAGAATATTTCTGTCTTCCCAAGCAGAAACTCTTTACCCATTAAGTAATAACTCCACCTTAACTCCTCCCCAAGTTAACCACTGTTCCACATTCTGTCTCTATAAATGAGACTCTTCCAGACACCTCACATCAATGGAATCCTACAGCGTTTGTCTCTTTGTGTCTGGTTTCATTTAACATAATGTCCTCAAAGCCCATCCATATAGCACGCATCAGTACTTCAGACTTTTTGATAGTTTCTCCTTCTCTTTTTTAATTGAAGTGCCATTGTTTTATACCCTTGATAATGTTTCAGATGTTTAGGATTCCCTACACCTCCCCCTGAAAACAAAACACCAAATGAGTAGCTCAAATAAATGTGGTATACACACACAATGGAATACTACTCGGCAATCAAAAAAATAAGCTCATGTCATTTGCTGCAACATGAATGGACCTGGAAGGGGTTATGCTCAGTGAAATAAGCAACAAGGAGAAAGATAAATATCAAATGGTGTCAGTTATATGTGAAATACAGAGAAACTAAACAGAGGGTCAGACAAACACTTCATTATTTTATAAGCCTGGATAATATTCCATTATTGTGTATGTGTATTGGAAATTTGCATGTATTCACTTCTCTCCATTTATCTGTATATGAGCTTTGGATTGCTTCCACCTGTGTAAAACTGTAGATCAAGTTGTTATGAACATGGGTGTACAGCTACGTCCTCATCCTCAAAATAGCTTACCTCTTGGGCCTCCCTGGTGGCGCAGGGGTTAAAGACACAGTGCTATCAAGCTATCCGCAGCCACTGCAGCACAAGTTCGATCCCCAGCCAGGGAGCTGAACCACATGGCACAGCAGACCTCTCTTGTCTCCCCGCTGATTCCCTCAGCAATATATTTCAGGAGCTCTGCCTATTCTTCTCCCCACTCTGTCTCTGCCAAATCCTCTTACCCTCAAACCCCCCACACCTCCGGACTATACCTCAGCTCTTGTATGCTTAAATAAATATTTAAAAAAAAAAAAAGCTTACCTCTCATGTCGCAACTCTTCAACTCCTTCATCTCATTCTTCCTTCTTGCTGGACTGACCCCTGAACCACCCTCCCTCTCCGTCAGTAACACCCTTTCTAGAGTGGCTATTGGCAATGAGGCCTGCATGGTTTCTATGCTGATCTTTCAGTGGGATTTGAGACATAACCCAACTACTGGGGGAGGGGATAGGGAGGAAGGTGGACAGTGAGCAGGACCTAGGGGGCTGCACACACACACTTATGAGTGATGATTAAGAGCAATAAGAGGAGCCTGTTCTATTGTGTTACATAGTCACCCCAATAACAAGTATCCCAAAGTGGGCATCTTATAGGCAAAGGATGTGCCAACACCCTACCAAGACGCATGTCCTGTGCCCTCCAGAGCCACATCTTGGTGACTCCCACCCTGGAGCTCAGAGACAGTATCTGTTGCCAAACATGTGCTCTGTGATATAAAGCCCCAAGCTACCCAATTCTTTGTGCCCAAGGACATATCATGTGAACTTAATTCTGTCTACTCATTCTTCCTGGATTTATTTTCCCCTGAAAAATATGAGATGACTGATGTGAGCCAACATAACACCAAATGATAAAAATATGTATCACTTGTGGAGAATCAAAAATTGTTTTATTATCCCATTGTATGTTCTCCTACTGGAAACATTTTTACTGGGGTGGTAGGGGAGGGAGGGAGTGGGACTAGTTGATGTCGGCCTGGAAAACCTTTCACAAATAGTACAAGCACTCTGTGCTAGGAATAGCAAAAGCTTACTTCTGATGGGGGGAAATTCTAGCTTCTATTTATTTATACTTGTTTTTATTTCCCCCTCAACAACTGCTGTTCTCTATAATTTAAGCGTCTGCAAAAATAGCAGTTATGTAAACATTAATGCATTAAAAACTATCATTTCAATGTATCCTGCAAATCCTAGAAGCTAAACATTAAGGAATCATGAGATTTTTTTTTCCCTCTAAGCAAGGGAAGGGAGTTCAGTCTTTTTATCCCTAAAACATACCTACAAACTTCTCAAGTCCAAGTTCTTACGCAGGTCTGAATTATCATTACTGCTGCATTTTAGTAAATGTTCATTTTCCTTTTGTCTCCAATTACATGCTCCTCTCTTTACCCATGGCAGATTTGTGTGTTTTATATCTATATTTGATAATTTCCCAGCAGTAAGCCTGGAGTCTTCCTTTCTCTTTTAGCAGGAATGTTCTGTTTCAAACCACAATATAAAAATAGATATAAGTATCCAAATGAAATTTGTTTTGAAAGAAGTATTAAATCCAATTATCCTATTGGTTTCATAAATTTATATATATATATATATATAGTCCAGAATTAGGAAAATTCTTATATTCTGAATATAAATTTTACCCAGGAAATATCATGAAATTGTAAGACTGATAGCAATTCTAGAAGGTGTTAGACCAATATGAACAATAGACAAATGGGGCTAAGGATAGAGAAATTTGCAAAACCAAAGCACAGGTAAACTTTTGACCTGTATATATCAGGATACCTCCTTGAATAGAGAACTCTCATTATATCTACTCAAATTTAGAATTATAATGGTCTATATACTGACTTAGCACATTCTTTTCTCTCTGAAATCTGTGGGATTACCTAGAGCTACAAATTTTTCCTCTGAAAATTCCAGAAACCCTCAGTCACCACTACCCTAGAGATTTCAATACTTTCAAGGAGCTTTTACATTATGTGTGATGGGCCCTTGAATCCACAGGACTGAGTCCCTGTTCCCTGGCAGCTATGACAAATACAGTAACAATTCATTCCATTTGTCTTCATTAAGCTCCTACAGAGTAAGATACTGAAACAGACAAAAGCCTTTACCCAAAAGAGTATATTGACTAAGAGTATATAGCCTTATGAGAGGGACAGGTCAGCAATAACCAGAGAGTCCAGAAATCAAGGGGAGAGTGAAACAACTTGAAGAGCATGAGTCAAGGAAGCTAGTTGTTCCCAGGATAGTGAAGAGCGCTTCATAGAAGATATCTTTGAGTTGGACTCTAGAGGATGAAAAAGAAGACAGCTGATATATAAGGCAAGAGATAGAAGAATGAGGAAGAACACCCCATACATTCTTACACAAAACCCCCAAGTCTAATTCTTGGACCACTCAAAGAAGAATAAATAAGTTCTATGACTAAACCTTAAGGATGCAATGAAAATGGGGAAATACAATTTATTCCAGAAAAGATAGAATGGAACAAGAATACATGATGATAAATATTTCTTAAGAAAGTGGAAGGATAAATGAATAACTTTAAAAAATATTCTTTCTTCTTGAAAGTACTTAGAAAGCAATGTTTAATAGTATAAAACAGATAGTTATTTTCTTTTGATAGGCATTATAGAGTGAATATTTGTGTACCTCTCCAAATTCATGTGTTGAAGTTCTAACCCCTATGAGATGGGGGTCTTCGGAGTTATTTAGTGTTAGATGAGGTTTTGAGGGCAGAACCCTCATGTTGGAGTTGGTGTCCTTGTAAGAGGAGACACAGGGGAGTTTGATCTCAGTTGCTCTGTTCTTCCCCACTGCAAAATGAAGACACAGCAAGAAGGTGGTCATTCATCTACAAGGCAGGAAAAGAACTCTTACCAAAGAGCAACATGGTTGATACTGTGATCATGAATTCCCAGCCTCCAGAACTGTGAGAAAATAAATTTATGTTATTTAAGTCACCCAATCTGTGGTGCTTTGTTATGGCAACCTGAGGTGACAGAAATAGTATGGCCATAATATTTTGACATTGATACAGTAAGTTCTATACTGAGGATTTGGGAAGCAGAGTTGCTGAACAGCTAACATATTTCAACAACTTCAGTGTTACTAAAGACCATAAGATAAAATAGTTTAAAAACCATTTATTAAAGGAATAAACTTGTTAAGACAAAAAAGAACACAAGTGCCCAGCAAGATGGCAGCAAAATGAAGATCTGGGCTTCGTCCTCCACATATTCACAACCAAATTACAACAAAATAAAGTCTATAACCCATGGGAGAGAAACTGATGACTATCACATAAATAGACGCAATAAGATATCATAAAGGGGTAGGAAAAACTATAATTAAATTGTGGTTAGGTGATCCGGGGTAGCACAACCACAAGAGGGAGGGCAGCTGTATAGGGTTCCTCTGCATTTGTTAGGGACACATGCCCACATGGAGATTTGAAAAAAAACAGGCATAACACTGGAAAAGGGGGTGCAAAGAGCTGGCAGGAAGGACAGAGTGTACACCATTGGAGAGCTTTAGAATAAGGGTGCAGGTCGAGAGTGATGGCTACTGGCTTGGTCCTAAAGTTCCCAAATTAGAGTAGCTGGAGCCAAATCAGTGAGCGAGCCAGAGGGGATCACCTGACTCCTCTAATATTTGTAGCCTGAAGCTATGATATGCAAAACATCTGTCTTACCCCAACCTGGAGCCAAAACCCAGACACCAACTGAATGTTCTCACTCACCAGAGTTTGAAGCACCTGGATTTTAATAATAGAAACAAGCACCCCAGACTCAGAACCATATTTACAAAGCAAACAACATTTACCAGCTTGTGGCACTGTCTCAGTTACATTCATCACCCTGAGCTACAACTATTGCTTACCCATATCCTAGAAGTTAAGGCTGGTGTGAGACTGTACAAGACATTTTGGCCAAGTTAGTTAGGGGAGGGAATCACTATGGATTCCCACTACACAACCTGGGTACTAGCATCATAGTAAGAAGCATGAAACTTTGATACTCACTAGAGGTGACTTTCAGGGCCCTACTGCCCCTGTACTTTCCAACCTATTGCACCTACTGACACTAGTGGCCTGGTCATCCAAACAGGTGCAAAGACATTGGTCTGTGAAATAATAGATGCCTAAAGAATCTGGATAAAATCTGGGATTATACTCAGCTTCCAGCAGAAGGTTTATAAAGCCAATTTATTAAGATAGAAAAGAAAACTTCATCTATCAACCCACAAAAAACTAAAAATGAAGAGACAAAACATGTCACAAATGTTCAAGCAAAGAAACCATAAAAGAAGTTTTAATCCAACAGTTTTAATCCTGCAGAATATGCCTGAGGAAGAATTTAAGGTAACAGTTAGAAGCATGTTTGTTGAATTAAGAAAAACAATGAATGATGAAAAACAGAAATACAATAAAGATTGTGAAAAATAGGAGACCGTTACAACTATATCAAATGGATCTAAAAAACATTATAACTGATTTAAAAATATATTAGGTCCTCAACTGCACACAGATGCAAATAACAGAGACCATAATTGAGCCTGAAATCACAGTGGCAGAGAACACACACATAGAACAACAAAGAGAAAAAGGAAAACAATGCAAGCATTCTTTGGGATAACATAGACCCCCCAGAAAATGAAGAAGAGAAAGGCATATAACTTTTATTTAAAGAAATAATTGCTGAGAACCATGTCGATCTGGGAAATGAACCAGACATCCTGACCTAAGAGGCATCAGTTACAAATAAAATAATTCCAGACTGACACACTCCAAGACACATTATAGTTAAATTGTTGAAAGCCAATGACAAGGACAGAATATTAAGAACAAAAAGAGAAAGAAAATAACACCCATGGACTTTTCAGTGGAAACCTTACAAGTTAGAAGGAAATGGCAGAAGATATTTAAAATATTCAAAGAAAAAATTTCCAACCTAGAATATTTTATCCTGCAAGACCATCATTCAAGATAGAAGGGAGGGTAAGAAGCTTCACTGAAAAAGCAAAAATTAAAAGAATATATCAGCATCAAACCAGACACAAAAGAAAAACTAAAGGGGCTACTATAAACAACAACTATCAACAAAACAAATGCAAAAGTAACAGACACTTAAAGTATACAATGTGGAGGAAAATTAAAATTCCATCAGAACATGTTTGCCATCAGGCCACCGAATGGGCCACAAAATAGTCCATCATATGCTAACCTCAGCAAAACCTGTAGCCAATACAATACTTAATGGTGAAAAAAAAAATTTTTCCCTTAAGATGAGAATGAAGAAAAAAGTATCTACTGTCGCCACTTCTGTTTAATTTAGTCTTAGAGATTTTAGCTAGAACAATCAAACAGGAGCAGGAAATAAAAGAAATCCAGATTGGAAAATAGCAAGTAAAACTGTCCTTATTTGCATATGATTTATATGACTACCATAACGAATTCACCAAGAAGCTATTAGTAACAATAGCTAACAACAAAAATTACAAATACAGCAATGTGAAAACAGGTTACAATGTCAACACACAAAAATCTGTTGCAGGTGTTTATATGAAAACAATGAATAAGAAGAGAAATAAAGAAAATACTTCCATTTGCAATCACATCAAAAAGAATCAAATACCTAGGAATTTACCTAACTAAGGAGGTGAAGAACTTTTACAATTAAAACTACAAGATGTTATTAATGGATTCAGATCATGACAAAAATTGATACAGCGCATTCCACCCTGGTGGAGAGAATCTATATAGTCAAAATGACTGTTTCATCAAAAGTGATATAAAGGTTTACATAATCCCCATTAAATTAGGAACAATATTCTTCAAAATATTGAGCAAAAAATTTAAAATTTATAAGGAACTCTCAAAGGCCTCTAATAGCAAAAGCAATCCTGAGAGGAAAATAAGTATCATGTGACCTGACTTTAACTATACTATAAAACAATAACAAAACAATATGTCATATATCAATGGAACAGAATCAAAAGTCCTTAAATCCACATATATAATAATACTTAATTTGTGATAAAGGAACTACATCCATACAATGGGGAAAGGAGAATGCTTTTAACAAATGATGCCAAGGATACTGGAGGCCACATATAAGACAAAAAAGTTGGATTATTCCTTAACCTCAAGCCAAAAAAAAAAAAATTCCAAATGGCTTAAAGATTTAGATATAAGACTTGCAACAGTAAAATATATAGAAGAAAACATTGGTGATAGGTCCCATTAAATCAATTATGAAGACCTTTTTGAAGACTGATCCTCTATGGTAGGGAAAAGAAAAGAAAAAAGAGACAATTGGGATGACCACACATTAAAAAGCTTTTATATAGTGAAAGAAAACATAAGTCAATCTATAAGACATCTCACTGAATGGGAGAAAATATCCATATATTACAAACCTGACAAGGGGTTAATATCCAAGGCATACAACCATATTCAGTTTAACAACCACCCCCCCACACCACACACACATCGTTCAATTAATAAATGGGCAGCAGATCTGAAGAGACAATTCACCAGGAAGGGCATCATGATTGTGAGATCTCACACATGTGAGAATGGGACATATTTCAGACTTCCAAGGTGCTGGAGAGGATGCTGAGAGGGGAAGTGGAAAGTGATTGAGATTTGATGGTGGAAAGTGATTGAGATTTAACTTAAGAAACTAAATATGGAAACACCATTTGACCCAGCAATCCTACTCTTGGGCATCTATCCAAAGAACATGAAACCAGCAACTCAAAACATTATATGCTCCACAATGTTCCCTGCAGCATCGTGTATAATCGCGAAGACATGGACACAACCTAAGTGCCCATTGATATAGGGCTGTACCCAAGTGTCCATCCACCCAAGGGAATACTCTCCAGCTGTAAAGAAAGACAAAATGTTGCTATTTACAGCAACATGGAGGGAGCTTAAGGGTATTGTGTGAAATAAAGTCAAAATGAGAAAGACAAATGTGGGGTATTGACACAGTAGACAATTGGACAAAGCAAAATACTTACAAAAACTAGTTTCCCTAATAAACAGAGAGACTTCTGAGATTAAGCAGGAGTGTGAGGGGAAGGGTCAAAGGAGTATAAGGGATGTAAAATTTCAGTTTGAATTACTTTTGTAAAAACTAAGCATAAAAATACACTTTGTTGCTTAATTTTAAATAGCAGATGCTTGAGGAATGTGGTTTAATAAATCAGCTAAAATATACAAGGAAACAGTGACCCATGTTCCTGGGAACAAAGGTTATTTTCCAACAGGCAGTGAAGGGGTAGTCAGGAGACTCCAGTAAGTGCTGACTTTGTTAACCTAAATGAAAAGGCAAACTGAGGCAAAGTCAAATTACCAGAAATCAAGTTTATTTGGAAATAGCACAGGAATTACATTTCAAGATATAGATACTATAGCAAGCTATTGGGGACTCTGTTGAGGATTGGGGGTGAACTGTTTTTAGGGGCAAGGAGTGCAGAAAGGGGGTGGCTTAGCCAGAGTCCGAGCAACAAGCTCATTGGCTTGAGGATGGGGCCAGGTCTTGGCCTTTGATCATTGGCAATCAGCCCCCATGTTAGGGTACCCCCAG
Organism: Talpa europaea; assembly: GCF_964194135.1. Classification (NCBI taxonomy): domain Eukaryota; kingdom Metazoa; phylum Chordata; class Mammalia; order Eulipotyphla; family Talpidae; genus Talpa; species Talpa europaea. The sequence continues at coordinate 141,797,326 of NC_140070.1, forward strand.
CTTTCTGAAAGTCACCTCATTGACAGGGCTTTGCTATAAGTAATAATATTGCTACTGTCATCATTATTGTTCTAATCACTTAGGAAATGCAAAGGTACTAGGAGCTTTATGGGGCAGAGGGGGAAGACCAAATATGTATTTCTTATCCTCAAATCACAATCTCTCACATGCGGTTTAACCTAATTCTACATGGCAACATTGCTATAATTAGAGTCTTGCTATATGATTTTTATGTAATTTATCACATTTTATAGTGCTAGAAAAATGAGCTATTAACTGAACACAAATTAGTCCTTAGAGTAGCTTTTTAGAATTTAATTGTTTTTCAAGACTGTGATAAACCAGATGACTAGTAATAAAATGGATAATATAAAATTAACAGAATTTGATCTTTGGCTATAATTCAGAGAATAGTTCCTCATAAAAGAAAATTAAATGATAGTTGCGACGAACGTGTTTAATTTTGAATATTATTGCCTTACCATTGACTTCTTTTTAGGAGGAAAGCAAACTGAATTTATATTAAAAGCAAACAATTGCATTTTTATGTCAATGGAAAAAATATTTGTTGTTTTAAGTGACCACAGGGTCATTAAGTTACAGGCTTTGTGGAAGGCGGGTCCCAACCCTGGGTTTTAAACTCTTTTAACTGTCTGTCTGCTTCCTAATACAGGGTATTTGGGGAAAGTATTTTCATTTTCCACACAAAAATATTATTCCATTCTCTAAATAAAATTTACTTTCTTTAATGTATTAGGAGAGTGCCCTAAGCTAATGCCCTAAGCTAATAGGATTTAACTCTGTCCATAAGGGAAAGATTTAAGTATTTGTACACCTACATGGCTATTTTGGTACCATAAAGAAAAACAACTTCAAGTTTGTGACAACCAACAATTTAATTGCAACACTTTCTTTCAAAACCGATCCTTAAAAATTACATTTTCATTTTATTATTTTAAAAAATTATTGAGCTTTTACATAGCTGCTCTATGCCTGTGGGAAAAATATAAAGGGCACACCCTCGAAATGGAATCTCCCTCCTAACCTCTTCCAGACTTGTTTCCCTTCTCCAGATTCTACTTCTGCTCATGGTTTCGAAGACTTGACTAGACATGGTCTGTAAGGACCTAACAGTTCCTCCAGCACTTTCCAGCACAAATACAAAGCTAAGCTACCCACATGTACAAGGAAATTACCCAGTAGCTACATTTAAAAAGCAAAAAGACACAGGTGAAATCAATACTAATATTGAATTATATTTAGCCCAATGTAAGCAAAATGCTATCTCGACTTGGAAACAATATAGAATGTTAATGAGCTATTTTACATTCTGTTTTTCTTTCCTACTAAGACTCTGAAGTCTAGGAGCTGCAGGCTCATAGTTTCTGTCAATTCAGACCAGCGACACGGCACTAGGGACAAGTGGGCATGCTATTGGAAGTGCCATTCTCTACAGCTCCACAAAAGTGTAAGAACTTCTTTCCATAAAGAACGTTTTTAATGTTTATGTTCAATATACATTCTCTTACTCTGTTAAAGGCTGTTACACATGAATAGGTGTAAGGATACACATTCTAAAAAAATTATCATACTATTTTAATATTTTTTCTTAATTTCCACCAATGTATTTCTTTTTTTTTTTTTAAAGATTTATTTATTTATTTATGTATTTATACAAGCACTGGGTACCGTCAGAAGCGCGGGAGGGTGAGAGAATTCACCAGAGCCAGAGCGGGGAGCAGAGCAGGCAGAAGGACCGAAGTACACTGCTGAGGGGAGCAGCGGGCGGCAGGAGAGGTCTGCGCGCCATGTGGGACCCTCCTCTGGTGGTCGGGGAGCAGCAGGGGATCGAACCGGTGCTGCAGAGGTTGCAGGCAGCATTGCAACCCAGCCTCAGCCGCTGCGCCACCGGGGAGGCCCAATGTCTATTTTTTAAATGTGAAATATCTCCCTCTCCCCCCACTCCCTCAACCCTTCTGTCTCCCTCTTCCCCTCTCTCTCCGTCTCTCATTCTCCACCTCTCTCCTTACCATCTCTCTCCTTATCATTTACCCTTCAAATGGAGACCAGTGGGCCCATGCAGGACTATCATTAACAACAGTTTTTTCCGTGGTTTTTTCTTTTTATTCTGTTTTTATGAGGAGCATGGGGGCCACACAATACATTTCTTTGAACAAATAACATGCATTGCCTTTGAAAATTTTTCTTTGCCTGGAGTCAATTTATGCCTTCATACAGCTGTGTTTGGATATGTAGATATCGTGCAGAAATTTGGAAAATTACCACGTGAAATTATTGTTTATCTTTTCTTCTCAGGGGAGCAAGATTTTGAATAAGCTTTTCATTGATGAATAAAAATCTCAGTGTCTAGTTAACTATGAAGCATGCATTATAAAATCATGGGATTCGATGCCATGGAAAGAACAGGAGGCCTGGAGTCAAGAACATTCTGAGTCAATCCTCACTCTAACTAGGGTGACCTTGGAGTGTGACCCTGGGGAATTCACTTAGCCTGCTGGGCCCCAGCTCTGCTGTTCCACCTATTAGGAGTTGGGACTCATAGCAGTATTTCTTGCCATACATCAGGGCAATGTTTTTGAAACCTTCCTTTCAAAATAAGTATTCCTAAAAAAAAATAAAATAAAAAGTAAGTATGCTTAATCTTAGTTACAAGAAAATGTTTGCTTTACAATGTATGACCAGATATTCTTTTTCTAACACTTCCTTACAGTTTATAACAGAGGGTGCCCAATGATAGCTTCCAAGGTCAACTGTTTTCAATTGACCATTGAGCCAAGAATAGTTTTTATGTGTTATGAAATTCAGAAAAAATAATATATCATAATGTACCAAAATTATATAAAAATCAAATTTTGCCATGCATAAGTAAGGTTTTATCAGAACAGGACTGTGCTCATGTGCTAACTGTTGACTTGGTTACTTCCCTACTACACACTACAGTGATCAAGTGGAGTGTTTGACAGAGACCAGAGGGTCTGCAGAGCCTAAAATATTTACTATTTAACACAACATGGAAAAAGTTTGTGGTCCCTTGATTTATTACTATATTGTATTACTACACTGATAAATATTACTCCATACTGTATCGTATCTGTATCCATATCTATTACCATATTGAAAATAAATAGTAACTTGCAGAAGGAATAGGTGCTATTTATTAAAGCTCTTGGAATGTGCCATGTTCTGTACTAAGTGATTTGATTTTTTGTTTAATGCAACCACCTCCAAAGTAAATTGTAGGGTCAGCCCCAAATGTGTGATAGCCCATGCCATGGCCCCCAGGCTGGCCAAGCCACAGAAGCAGGATCTGATTTCAGGTTTCTCTGAAACACAGCCTGTGTTTCTAATCTCTGTTCCAGAGCACCAACTTTCCTCCATTCTTTGCTCGAAAGACACAGTGGTTTAGAGCTGTGAGACAATGTATTTCTGTTGTTCAAGCTGCCCAGTCTGTGGTGGTTTGTGGGCAAACTGGATAAGTCTGTTACCTGCCTCCCTCAGTGTTCCCATAATTCCCTGTGCACAGCTTTCTATCAATCTTCTCCCTCAACTTTGATTAAGATGATCAGTCTGACAGGACCCACCCTTGACAACTTGCTCCTTAGGAACAGCATTTCTCACACCTGTATCCCAATACTTCATACATGGAGGTGTCTCAGTTAATGCTTTTAAATGAAAGAATGGTAAAAAAAAATTGCCAAGTGTCTCCAAGTTTACTCTTGTGTAAATGTATATATTCATTCCTTCGTTTACTCAACATTGACCCACAGACTGCTATATTCCAAGTCACTGCTCTCCTATTAGTAGTTTTACATCCTTCTCAGCTAAGAGGGCAAAGACCTCTAGCAGTGTCCAAATAAATATCCACTTTATTTAACCAGTACACCAAAAGTAAACCACAACTACTCAGTACACTAACAAAGTAGTTTTCCAGGACTTAAAATTGGAGATTCATCAAGTCCCTTGATAAACTGAACTTCATCGGAAAATTGTTTGATGATCGTTGCTTTTCTCTAAAGTATAGTTTTCATAGTTGCAATAAATGTCCTTTTTTAATGGAAAGCATATGAAATAGAAAATGATTAAAGAGTGTATCCTGAGAAATAAATATACAATAGCTCCACCACCCACCCACCCATGGTTTCATTGTCCATAGTTTCAATTACCCATGGTCAACTGTGATCTGAAAACATTAGGTACGATAAGATACTTTGAAAGAGATAGAGAAACCACATTCACATAACTTTTATTTTGGTGTAGAATTGTTATAATTGCTCTATTTATTACTAGTTATGGTTATTAATCTCGTACTGTACCTAGTTTATAAATTAAATCTTATCATAAATATGCATGTATAGGAAACATAGGTTCAGGTGTCCACTGGGAATCTTGGAATATATCTCCCTCAGATAAGGGGGATTACTTTAGTGTATTGTTGAATATCTCTGTATTAAGTCAACAGTGGGCATCTTAGTTATATATAACCACAGTCTTCCAAAAGAATTATTAGGGTCTATTGATATTGCTGTATGAACAGATGACTTTTTCTTTCTATAAAAATTTCTGCAAAAAAAAAAAATCATTTTAGCCCAATGTTTCTTTATTTACTCTTTTTGAATAAATCCATAAAAGTGATATTTTCAGATCATATTACACGTTTAGGTTACTTTGATTTAAATGTTCTATTTTCTATTTGAAGATATTAGAAATATTTACAGACAATAATGATCATCTTGCATTGTTTGGATATTTTTTATTTTTTCTAATTTTTCAAATGTTCACAATTCAACTTGAAATAAGATTTCACTGCAGAGCAATAATTCTTTTTAATGACCAAATATTTATCTTGATCTCAAAAGGGATTATGGTGAAGAGGTTGCATCTTAAATAGAAAAAAAAAATTCACTATATTCACACTATTTGTCAGAAAAATAGTTTGAATATGTAGGGTGGAATGAATTGAAAGAACCAATGGTATTTTTGTTGTCTCACTGAGGAGACATTCCAAAAATCTTGAAGCACAAGAAATACTTTGAAAGTCTGTCTTAAACTAAATCCCATAGGAGGGAGGCTTGGCAAACACATCAACGTCCTTCTTGTAACCCTAAAATGTTCATGGATTCCAGGAAGCTCCCATGCATTTTGCAATCCAGATTTTGCACCATGAATCCTTCTTCCTTTTGGTCGATGAAATGTTCTGTTTTTCCTAAAACATCATCCATATCCTCTAAGTGTTATATATCTCTCAATTATAAAACTGCCATTTCGATTTATGGTCTTCAATATCAGCAAAGACTTCCCTCCCCAATAAAGGGGGAAGGGTCTGGAGTGACTTCATGAAGTATACCTAATAATGCTATGACAAGAAGCAGCCACGTCACCACAGCGCAGACTCAGTGGAGGCCTCCTGGTCAGTCCCGGGCTATCTTTGAAACCAAATCACATTCTTCGGGAAGCGGTGTCGGTAACTCAATAAGCAGCAGCTGTTCCTGAGTCTTTGAAAAAAAATGTATCATCATTTGCCCAGTTTTCAGTACCCGGTGCTATGGAGCATTATAACTATCGGCCAAAGTGGAAAACACTAGCATTTTTTATAATGATTGGAAAACCTCTGAGCTAATAAATACATGAAAAAAACTTTTTGCTCTTAATCTGAGGATCCTATCTCAATTTAAATGTACTTTGTTCACTTTCCTTTCTCTGTAATGTTAATTTGCACTTATTACCCAGAAATTCCATACACAGAAAACGATTGCTCCATCCCCTCCAGTCTTAATAATGAATGCTCCATCCCTGCGCCATTTTAAAAGCTTTCTAAAGACCCTTTTAAAATGAAAGGTGATAGCACTGAATGTAATGTTTATTTACAAGATATTAGGATCCCAGGCTTCCAGAATGCTCAGTATAAATAACAACCCAGCAGCATGCACTGCATTTAATAGAAATTTGATCCCATCAATTTTACATGATCCCACGAAGGAGAGTGTAGAATGCTAATGATGCTAATGAGAATTTGATGTTGACAGAAGATTCATTTATAAATAAAAATGGCCAGAAAGATTATTAAATTGGACGAAGTTTTGTCAATACCCATCTAACATTAGGTCTCACTATCAAGATGACCAGCCACACTTTCAATAACAATCATTCATGAATAACAATTATGATTTGATGTTGTACTTATGTAGCACTTTTCATCAGTGGACCTAAAAGATATGTATTAAATTATCTCCAGGCTCCTTGACAGCCTGGACTTGGGGTATCTACTTCCAGAAGAAATCCAAATCGGCCTCACAGTCCCGGGTTGTGCTGAAATAACATTAGTCAGGCTTGGTCAGTCATCTGCAGATCTCATCACCCAGATGAGCTGGAGAAGAATCCTCTGAGGGGCAGCAAGAAGATGGCTCAGTTCCCATGTGCTCCCAGTCTGACCCGCTCCTCTCCAGGTAGCTGTGGAGTTGAGGGGTCTGACGACCCACCCATATTTGCTGACAAGTGTGCATTTATTCCTGAATGAAGGTCTCTAGAGGTCTCTAGCCATCTTGGGGGAAAATGGAAGAAGAGCTAACTCATGTTTTATAACTCTAGCTTTAGTTGTAAATATATGCATAAAATGACAATTTAAAAATTATTCTATGATCTCATCAATTTTGACAAGTTGTGACTACACAGATCCTGTGACAATATCGTAGATGTTTAAATTCACAGCAGCAGCCTTTACAGCGTCTGTCCTGCTGGCATGTCATATTATGACCAACAGTGCCCCCAGCACCCAGGATTGGAATATCTAGTAAGAGATGAGGAAACTCCCCAGAATGATGCTGAGGTCTGATGTTCACCGCAGCTCCTGCACCACGTCCCCCAAGGGACAGGCAGGCTTGAATAGGCTGATGGGACAGCAAGTTTTAGTCTGGTAGGAATGAAAATGAAGCCAAGGAGGAGCAATGACTGAAGAAAAGAAAGAACAGGGTGAAGAGGACTGAAAGGAGGCATGCGTGGCACGTGCTCAAGGGCTGGAAGGCGACCGTGCAGACGGGGTGACACCATCACTGTCATGCTGAGGAGCCAGAGGCAGGAGGAGGCCATGACATTTCCCGGTGCCTCAACATGGAGCACAGTGGCTGCTGGGCTTGCGAGGGTGGGAAGGTGGAAGGACAGAAGGTGTGGGAGTCATCACTAAGTACTCATTCATTCCGTGGGTGCTTCCTGAGGCTCCTTTGTGTCAGAAACTATGCAAGGTGCTGAGATAAAGGGGTGAGAAGAAGAAAATGGCAGATACCGTCCTGGACCTGAGCATGACGGGGGAGGCAGCAAGGATCCAGGTCATCACACTCACAGAGGGAGAAACCCCCACTCCTCAGCCTGTGCTTGTGGAGGGAAGGTGTTCTGTGGCTGCAGCACTGATCCAGCACAGAATTTAAAGCAGCTTCCCTGAGACAGATACCCTGAAGACACCAAAGAAGGGGCAGGGCTAGGGGAAGTAGGAAAAGCAGAGCAGGAGAGCCTATAAGATCACATTTAGGAATTCTGTCTTCAGCTCCGGAGCAACAAAGTGGTCCCTTCTGCAGGTGAGGCTTTTCCATACACAGAGGTGAAGTGTTACCCCTGAAATATACATAGTTTTGTAACCAGTGGTAATTAAATAAAAAAATATTTTTTCATTAAAAAATATATGTGACCTGGGCTGTAGAATGGAATGGGTTGGATGGCACCAGAATGTTTCCATGGAGACCAGAAGGGGACCCTTCACAGGATATTCTGCACCCATTGACTCTCTGGACCGAGGGTCTTAAGGTCTTGAGATGTCTGTATTTGGAGTTCATGAACTTTGCTCCATTCACTTACTAATCCACTTAATAGTCAATTTGTTACATGACAGTTTGAAAGTGTATATTAGATTTTATGTTGTTATCAATCCTCCAATTTTCAGTGCTTCTCACATCACTGCTGCCATCAACAGCATCTCCTTTGGACTTCAGGAATACTGTTGAGCTTTGTGAAGACAGTACATTTGAGCTACACAGCAAATTAGCCTACCCATGATCAAAACAATCATTGACGAAGACAGTATTTACTTATTTTTTTTACCAATTACCATCTTTAAATAGGTGCAAAGTGGAGCTCACAAAATCACAACATAAAACTATCCTGGGAAATAAGTTGTTTGGAAAGCCTGCAAGACTTACCAAGCATGTAAGTTTTCTCAACTCCATATTGACATCATTTCTTGTGATGATATATACTAATACATTAGTGAATATAGCCACAGCAGCTTTCACATAGTCCTATTAAAAATAAATATGCTTCTAAAGGATAAGCTGAGTTTAGAGAATGAGTTTCTATAATTCAAGCATATTTTCTGTAAATGTCCAGAAAAAAATGTCAATAATCTCCTGGGTACTTAACCAATAGGAGCTCTTTTTATTGTTTACTGTTAGTTACTTGTCTTTTTTTTTTTTTCCTACAGAAGATATATATGTACAGCTATTCATATTTATTTTTTTTACAGTGGTTTATTTTGTGGTTTAACTTAGTCACTTACAACAAGCTAAACAAAGTCAGGAGGGTTTTTTGTTTTATATACACACATGTGTTTACATGTACATTAAGCCTCTGTGGGGGGATGGTAGGGAAAGATAGGAAGAAACATTAAAGTAAAGGAAGAGGAGGAAGCCCAAGGACTCAGGAGAAAGTTATGTAAACTTTTAAAGAAGGGAATGAAAGAACCAAGCAATAAAATCCTTTTCTTTTGATTTTGCATGAGCTTTGCCATTATACGAGTCTACTTTGACATTTGACATTTTAACAATCAAAACAAACACACAAAAATAAGCCAAAGACAACAAAAACCCATGTGTACATGACTGAGACCATTCTGTGAGGGGTTAGAGCTGCCAGTTGTACAAGATTGATCCAGCACTTTAGAGAAGAGAACACGTGGTGCTTGCTTGGGCAAACGCCCCCTCCCATCACGTCATGGGAACATTGACATAAACAAGATCTGGGGTGCTCCTGAGGTTTAGGAGAACCCATGAAAGGAAGACACTCTTTTCCTTAGAGATTTGCTATGTGTATGCATTAAATTCATTCACTCATTCCTTCATCAGTCAGCTGACAATTATCTATTGTAACTCCAACCTGCCAGGGCCACTGGAATGATTCCGCCATCTTGCTACAGGGTGAATGAGGCAACCAGCATTGTGCCCAGTTCCCAGCTGTGCAAGGAGACAGTGAAGACTGAGGACTCGCCCAAGGAGACAGTGAAGACTGAGGACTTGCCCCTGTGAAGAAGCAACAATGTCACGGTGACAGTCAGGCTTCCAGATTGTGTTTCAATTTGGTTTAGGTTATAGCAATGGTTCTCAACCAGGAGACAATGTTGGGCTCCAGGGAAGAGCAAGCGGTCTCAAGACATCCTTGATTGTCACAGGGAGGATGAAGGAGGACCCCTGAATGGCATGAGTAGAGGTCAGGGATTCAGAATCTTACAACACACTAGCTAGTCCAGCAACAAAGAAGGATGGAGACTAAGCATCTGTGTTACTGTAGTTGAGACACCCTGGTGAGAGGGGGTTCTTGGAAATTTCAGTTGATAACCCAACATTTATTGTTGCCAATCTGGGTAAGAGGAAAAAGGAAGAAAAACAGAAAGTGAATTTCTTCTAAACCGAGGTTGACACACAACTGTTGGATTCTCTCATAAATGAGTCGAAATTTAAGTTCTGTTTTTTAAAAAGAAGTGCTGACTTGGCAGGCAGCATTTTTTAAAAATTCCATAGTGTGGCTACCCACTGACACCACAGCAGTGACATTTTTATCTGTCAGTGATGGTCTCCCTGGATGCAATTACAGAATGTTCAGAACAGAAGATTCATCTCATGTCCTGTTCTTACATTCAATCCACTTGCGGTTTCCCAAGGGAACCAGTGGCTCTCCCACCATAAAAGTCACATATTTCATGAAGCGTATTTGCCATGTATTAGTAAGAATATGTAGCTTAAAAAAAACAGTATTTGAAGCAAAATTAACGTCTTCTTATTCTAGTAAATTTTCCCCCTTACTCATTGAGATGTTTCTGTCAAGAGCCAGCTGGTCATTCCAGCCACTCCCATGAAGACATTGAAAGACATGGGGGAAAGTCGCTGTGTTTACAGTAGATCTTTAGTTTCCATGTGTTTGTATCCACATATTTGTGGGAGAGATGTTGGCACAAAGGCTTGACATCACAATTTACTGAACTAGACACAGGGCAAGGCACTTAGGTACAGACAAAATGGTGCACTTCTCAAGATTTCCTGGATGGGACAATATCAACTCTGTTACTAACCTCACTGCCAAAGGCACAGCCACATCAGTAGCTCCTGATTATAAATACTTCCCCAGGGTGAAAACTTCTAAGAGCTATAGTTACATAATTTTGAAAATCAGTCATAGACATAATCTTCAAATCTCCACCGTAATTTAAGTAAACGCTTCATAGAGAATTTTAGGCTAACTGTTTAAAAATCACATCCAGGAAGAATTGTCTCATCAACATGATATCAATGAAAAATATAAACAAGTACATTTTCATTTCTTCCAAAGCAGTCAGTCTAGTGGTCTCTAAACAACAGAATGGAAAACCTTAGTCTTCCAGAATCTCACGAACTCATCACAGCCTTCACACCAACACACTGGGCCTTCACACCAACATACTGGGCTCACTAGTGTCTAATCGGGTTGGACAAATATCTTTACTTAGGGTAAAGACAGTGTTTTTGTGTTTCTAATGTGGTTCTCCATGAGGGACACAGATGAATGGCTCTTTCCTTCCCAAGACTGGATAGATATTGGCAGTACACACAAATACTCCCAGGTGTTTGCCAGTATGGCAACTTTATTTGTGAATCTAACAGTGGTGCGATGCAGCAACAGAGACAAGAAGAGTAGCAGAAGCCAATTTGCTCACACTAAGATATTACTGTCAGTTACTCCATCATGTCTGTGTGGAGTTTGAAGTCCACAAAATGAGCCCGGGCCATATCTTGAGTGGCCCCGAAGGAAAGGTGTAACCCTGGGCTTATCTCATATAGAGGGGACTTGGGGAGGCAGTTGGTATCCACTCGAAATTGCTCAGCTCAGATCTAGTTCCCAGCCCTTTATAGCTAAGAATAAAGGTAAACACTACAAAAAAAGATAAGGTGATATGATTATAAAAATAGTAGTGATATGAAATTAAACGTTTACATGTTTACAGAGGACCACGTCTTTATAAAGTTCCTGCAAGCATTTATTGAGCTCCTACAAGCATTTATTGAGCACCCAAACTCCTCCTGGAACTATTCTATATACTAAGGACGCAGAGATACAAATGCATATCCCCCCTTCTCTCCTCTCAGGAACTCACAGTCCCCTGCGGGAATGCAGAGTGAACAAGGATCCCCAGGACAATGTGAACCACAGCAGAGGGTCTGTGCAGAAAGGAGGTCTGTGCAGACTCAACCTCAGGAAAGGGATGTGAAAGTTCTTCCGGATGACAACGAGCACAGTGTTTGGATGGAACGGGGCCCAGAGTGAAGAGAGAAAACCTGGTAGAGGACCTGGGTCTGACAGGTGCACAGGGGGTGACTAGATGCTTGCCCTTGAAAGAAAGGCACAAAAACCTCTACACATGAGATGTTCACTTCAGCATTACTAATAATGATAAAAATAAGGCAGCAAACTGAATTTCCAAAGTTAGTGGGAGAGTCAAATCAGGCTTCATTCTCAATAAGGCTTCATGCATAATGATGGATTCTCCTGCACATAAAGAAACTTTCAATATAGTGATTAACAACAAGAAATGAGCACATGCAATGATTTCAGTCCCATAAAATATTTAGGTGCATAGAAAAGAATCAGAAGGGAATACACAAAAATAACAGTAAATACGACATCAAGAGTTTGTGGTTTTCTTGAGTCCTCAGACTTTCTGTTAATAATGTTTTTAACAATGCTAATAAAATGGTAGAATTTGGATCATTTAATAAACTCCACAGTCATGGGAAAATTACATGAGACTTTAAAAAAATGTCCTTGTAGACCCTTATATTAAGGCAGAAAATATACAGTCATATAAAATTAGGGGGAAAGTTCTCATTTTAGAGGGAAGCCAGACTCATTCCCAATTCTGCCTTGAGTAGACTGGCGAACTCTCATCACAGCACCTCATCTTACCTATTAGTTTGCACACAAAGGCAGAACAGGGTCATCTAAATTATCCATTTACCTCGTAACTGGGATGCAAAGCTCTTTGTGAGGGGGCTCAGCATGCTGAGAGTCGCGCCACAATTGATCCTGTAGATTAGAACATTTCTACCCAAGCATTTGGCCAGTGAGATGTCTAAGTAGATTAATTGAAGTCGAGATGCATTATTTATTATTTAACACTTAGTGAAAGTAATCAGTGAGCTAGGTTTAATAATGATTTCTTTTAGAGACTCACCGATGAATGAGAATTAGGTAAACATCCAAATCATTATTCGGAAGGTCTATCAAGTTTCAAAATCAGAACTTTTCCTTTTTTTTTTTTTTTTTTTAGAAAAGGCAATCAGCATCATGCGAGTCCCTTGGCACATGGAGAAGACATGTCTCGTGGAAGACAGGGAGCCTCTCAAAATTAGGGCTGTTTGCACCAGATGGGAGAGGACTCGGCCATGTAGGGGCCCCACCTGATTAGAACCAGGCTTCTGCTTCCTGTAGGGAAATCCAGGGGACCCCTGTTCCTTGACCTGAGACCCCTTCATGGTGGCTGCTAATTATTTTAGAATTGGAAGACTTTCCTTCCTTCTACAGATGCCTAACTTGCTAGAAAGCTAAATTTTACAAAATCTAATCTTTATCCATGTAAGGGAATGCTGGGCTTCTGGCTGGACCGTGCTACCACTTCCTGGGTGCCTCCTCTCCCTAGGCTGTTGCCCCTACCCCATTCTCCCATGTGTGAGTTGCATGTTTCCGACATTACATACGCCAGCACAGCCTGATCGAAGAGCCACCATTTTTCAGTGGGGAATCACTAAACTGCAACTTTGGGCTTTGAGAAATTCGGCTGAAGATGCAGACAATCCACTGTTCTTCTCCACAGAGGACCTCATGAGGGCTTTTGGACATGACCAGGAATCTCACACTTCCAGATTTGTAGTTTGGGGTACAGTACTTAATCTTTCTGGGGTTCACCTTCTTTAAGTGAACCTATCACTGGAGATGTTATTGGGATCTCCATTGGCTGCTATATAAATTGGCCCCACACAAGTTGGCACTCTATACCTCATTTTCATCCTCTTCTGCTGTTTGCTTAAATTTTATTGTGGTAGGAAAACAACAGAAAATTTACTCTCGACTATTTATTTATTTATTTATTTATTTATTTATTTATTTATTTTTTTAACTCACCAGATAACCAATGATTACAAAGGATACTAAAGGATCCAGACCAACAGCCGGATGGAAGGGACACATGGACAAGGTATGGGGGAAAGGCATGGAGCTTCCCTGCCCTCTCCAAAGCACCACACTCCCCAAATCGCCACTCAGTCACCAGCCTGGAGCCCCTTCCTCTTGGCACCAGTTACACAGGCACAAGTGATTAAACCATGGGCCACTGGCAATTGGCCTCCACCCTCTCCACTCCCAGTACTGGGACTGCAAGTTCCACCCTCCAGCATATTGGTTTTCCTGGCAACCAGGCCAGGCCTCGGGTGTTTTCCAAAGTTACCTTTACTGCACATAGCAAGAGACACCTTTCACACCCTCAACACTTAAGGGAGAGGTAAGCCAGGAACTGTGGATGAAAAATAAATTTTCATATACTATGTATGAGAAACGCTTTCACATTATATATTTGATGACCACATATATTTCCTTAATATATCACAAATTTTTAAGTGCCTACGACAGTACTGTTAATGGTAGGCTGTGTCACAGAGAAGGTCTCTAGAGCTTATGAATATTACATAACTGAAACTGTACACCTATCAAACAGTAGCTCCCCACCTCCCCAGACCAGCCCGTGGCAACCACCACTCTACGCTCTGCCTCTTTGACCATTTAGATGGACCATGTGATTGGGATCACGTGACACTTGCCCTGCTGTGACTGGCTTATTTCACTCCCATGGTGTTCTCAAGGTTCATCCATATTGTTGCACATGGCAGGCACTTCCACTGTGTGTCTAGACCACATTTCTTTGCTCTTTCCCTCTGCAGACACTTACCTAGGTTGGTTCCACGCTTTAGCTATTGTGATTAGAGCTGCATGAACATGAAGGGCAGCTGTCTCTTCAAGGTGCCGATTTCAGTTCATATTTATCAGTGGATAAATATGCAGAATTGGGGTTAATGAATGCATCAAATGATAGTTCTAGTTCTATTTTTTTCTTTATGTTCCACAGACTCTTCTAACACTGTCTAACTTCAAATTTCTTTACACACAGCATAGATTTCAACACCCACCCAATTCATTCCCAAAGTCACCCAATCTCTGTATTTTTCTGATAATTTTTAAATATTTTGGGAGTAAGTCTATCTCTTTTTGTTTCTTACTGGAGGATGAAGTTGAATTATTATTATTATGAATGCCAGCAGTGGGAAGAAGAAGAACTGAACTATAAGGGTTAACACTGAACTTCAGAGTAGTAGCAAAAAAGAAAGGATTATTTAAGAGACCACATTTTATAAACAACAGTTTCCTAACAAGCCAGAACAACAAGAAAGTCAAGTTTGGGATTCCCATGCTTTCAGTGTTTATTTATTTTGTTTTTATTTTAGTTATTAAATAAATAATTTAATATTTTCATTGTAGAGATAGGGATTTGAATATTTAACTTTTTCAGAAGATTCATTCTTTAATAAAATCACCAGATTTAACAATAATGCCACAAATATATCTCAGTAATCACAGTGAAGGCACAAGGAATATTTACTTATGATCACAATCAGTGGCTTAAACTATAGTTGAGTTCCAAAAATATTAAAAGTATGATTTTTTGTCATTTGTGATCATTTGAATCATGTCAAATTTATTCATTAGTTCTCTAGTGTTACTAAGAAGTTATCTTTTTGAAAGGGCCTCCCTCTCTGCAGCACGCATTTTTAATTCCTACTTCCTGATATTTTTAAAATGAACTAAACGTTTATCTTGGCATTATTTACAAATGAGGTAGAGTTCATTCAGATATGCATCTTGATGGAAACAGAAGACACAGGCTTTCTGCAGAGCATGGACCTGGGAAAGAGGATTCCCAGGTCTGGTCCTGTTGTCCCGCCCTTTCCAGCCTCCTGAGTCAGCTTAAGACACAGGAATAGGGCCTTCCTGGTGGCGCAAGGGCTTAAGCACAGCACTGTGAAGTTATCTGCAGCCTCTGCAGCACGAGATCCACTTCGATCCATGGGCAGGAAGCTACCCACATGGCACAGTAGACCTCTCCTGTCTCACCCACTGCTCCCCTCAGCAGTGTATTTCAGTTGATCCACCTGTTCTGCTCCCCACTCTGTCTCTGGTGAATCCTCTCACCCCCATACTCCTGGCCTATACCCCAGTTCTTATATGCATAAATAAATACATTAAAAAAAAAAAGGGCAAAGGGATGCCCTCTGTTCCTCAATCTTTAAAAAAAAAAAAAAAAAAGGCCAAGGGATGCCCTCTGTTCCTCCTGCAAACAGTCTCACTGACCCCCAAGGGACCTCTTCCAGGATCTTCCAGGCCCTAAGTCTTCTGAGTCTCTGGTATGTGGATGCTGGCAATTACTGTACTCTGTCATCAACGCCTATAAAGAATATACAGTCCTTACCAATGAGTCCCTCACTTTTTTTTTTTTATGATAACAAAACCATTGAGTTAGATTTAGAAAGATCAACAGAAATGGAAAAATGTTCAATTGGATGTTTAATTATTTTTAATATGCAAAATTCAAGGATGGTTCACCACCAACAATTGCTAAGTAACTAGCAAATTATGTTCCATTTCATGTGTGATCACACACATTTTATGTGTTAGTACTTTGCTAAACATTCTAACTATATAACTTTAATCCTCAAAGCTTCAGAGGTAAAGCCTATCATTCAGGGTTGCCAATACAAGATGCATAGCCCACTTTGGATTTCGGATTAGCAATGAATAATTTTTTAGAATACATGTGTACCTTGTGATATTTGAGACAAAACTACATAAATCATCATCTGCCATTTATCTAAAAGACATAGGTGATTAATTTTGGTGTACAGTCTTGGTATAATCTCAAGCACTGCTTCACTGTATCCAAAGAGCTACATAACTGGATTAAGTCAGGCTTCACAGAAGCATCAAGATCTTTTAGAGGTGGCTTGTATGCTTAGACATCCTAATTCCTTATATTCCCAAGCCCCCAAAACATGCTGAACTGGGGGCACAGACAGAGCAGACCTACCTGGTTTACTCAAGACTTGTGCTAAATGGCCTCACACACATGAAATTAAATATGACATATTAGTCTAGGCTTAATACATCTAGAGTCAAGCCACCTAACAAAACCTCTAAGGTAAACATAAAACTAGGAGCACAAAAACATGGTAGAACCAAGATGTGGAAGCTAACCTCCAAGCCCAGGTCTCATTCTGCTCCCTTGAGCTTCTCATGTTCAGCATCACTTGTAATCAGGGAAACGCAAATCAAAACTGCAATGAGATACCATCTTATACCAGTGAGAATGGCACATATTTAAAAAACTAGCAACAACAAATGTTGGTGTAACAGCAGGAAGGCCACAGTGCAGGTTCTCTATGACCCAAGCAGACAGGATATAAGAGGAGAGTCCTAGGTGGCTTTTCAGGCTTTTATTGGGATTTACCAGGCACACAGCAGGCAGGGGTGCTGGGAGGCCGGGAGGCTGGCAGGCCTCCCAGCCCCCAGCAAGTCTTCACTCTATCTGGGCTCTCCGGTGTTCTCTGGTGATCTCTGCTTCTCTGCTCTCTGCTCCTCGTCGTTCTGGCGTCCCTGCGACGTCGCCCTTATAAGCCGAATCTCTCAGCCTACATGTACCCACCTATGCATGCGCACACCCCACTCCAGGTGTCCGCCATTAGGCATGCATTCAGGACCACAAGGATCCATCATCAATCCTAATGGCGGGAGGGCAGAAAAGCCTGTTATCATTTAGTTACCCTACAGTTGGCGAGGTTGCCAAGAAAAAAGAACTCTCCTGCACTGCGGGTGGGAGTGAAAACTGGTCCAACCACCATGGAGAGCTGCGTGGAGATTCCTCAACCTGCTAAAGATGGAGCTTCCAAATGACCTAGCAATTCCACTCCTAGGTATTTACCCAAAGGACACAGAATCATTAATTCCAAAGGGCACCTGCACCCCTATGTTTATAGCAGCACTATTTACAATAGCTAAGCGATGGAAACAACCCAAATGCTCCAAAATAGATGACTGGATCAAGAAGATGTGGTACATATACACCATGGAATATTACTCAGCATTCAAAAAAGAAACTCATGCAATTTGCAGCAACATGGATGGCGCTGGAAGGGATCATGCTCAGCGAAATAAGCCAGAAAGAAAACGAAAAATACCGGATGGTCTCACTCATAGCAGGAATCTAGAAAACTTAAATAAGGGACCAGGAAAAAGAATAACTATAAGAAAGTAAAAATCAAAATCAACAAACAACTATAAAGCAGAGACACACTATGGGAGAAAGGAGGGATTAGGGTCAAAATAAGGGGGGGTGGGAATTGTATGGGGACTATAGCCAAGATGAAAATGCACACATTGTGCAAAAATGAAAAATGATGTAAAAATATATAAAATAAAATATTAAAAAAAAGTTGAGAGGTTTGACTGATACTCATATTGCATTTATATAATAGGCATGATTCTGTAGCTCTTATTCTTTTAATTCACATCTTGGGGCTGTGGGTCTGTGGGTCTGTAGGGTAAAGAAAATGTCAGGCTTTTCCGCCCTCCCGCCATCAGGATAGATGATGGATCCTTGAGGTCCTGAATGCATGCCTGATGGCGGGCACCTGGAGTAGGGTGTGGGCATAGGTAGATGGGATTCACCTGGGCTAAGACTGGGCTTTTTAAGGGCGGCATCATGGGGACGCCAGCAGAAGCCAACAGAGAACCAGAGAAGCTGAGAGAGAAGCAGAGAAGGCCAGAGAGCCCAGATAGAGTGAAGACCTGCTGGGGGCCGGGAGGCCTGCGAGCCTCCCGGCCCCCCAGCACCCCTGCCTGCCATATGCCTGGTGAACCCAATAAAAGACCTACAAAAACCACTGAGGACTCTGACTCCTCCTTTACCCGGTCTGCATGGGATCAGAAAACCTGCTCAGTGTCCAGTCCTGCCCTTACAGCATCCTATTCACATTCCAATGCTACAGAGGTGGAAACTGAAGAGAGGTTAAATAACATCTCAAGGTCACACAGGTGGTAAGTGTGGCATCAGGATTCAGCTCTGGAAGGCTGCCCAGACCCCCTTGGTGAGCCTCCAATTCCACCTGCTGTAGAATTGGGAAACATGGATTCTACGCACTGGGGAAGAATCAGGTGATCTATGCACTGTTTCCAGAACTATTTCACAGTCATCATCTCACTCAAATTTAGGGCAACCGACTATAGTAGAAAGAGTGAGTGTGGAGTATTACTACCGACATTTTTTCAGATGATGAGATTAAGGGTAGAGACCCGAAGCTTTCCCTGCCCAACATCAGCAAATTTGTAAATAGTACATTTTTCTATTGTAAGTTAATTCTCTTTCTGCTCTACCTGTGTTCAGTGTGGAAATTAAAATAGAATCTAAAAAATATTGAGCATTATTATTTTGATCTAACTTCAAACCTGGACTTGGGAGGTAGGTATGACCTCAAATATGGGATCACCAGGGCACAGGGCCGGGGGCGCCTTATACAAGGAAAGAGAAATCTTCACTCCGACTTTCCTCAGTGATTTGGGGGCGACTTGGAGGCTTTGCCAGAACATCAGTCTGAGGGGTCATGACAGAGGAAAGCCCTAAATGGGAGACTACTACCAAGTGCAATTAGGCAACAGGGAGCCAAGGCCATGTTTTTGCAACTGGCTAACTTACTACCCAAAACGCTCCTCTGTTCTTAAGATGCTTAACATCCATGGAAGGGTGATCATAATTAAATGCACTAACATTTAGTGCTGGCTACCTCATTTCCCAAAAGTTAGTTTTCTAAGCACCAAGTTTTATTGCTGGGAAATTGCTATGGTCTGGTATTAAGCACCAGGATGATGATGGGTTTAGATCTAACACAAAAATTAGAGCGCTTTTAAGTGGAAAAAGACATTGGTATTTACAATGTGTATTTTAGAGAAACAGCAGTAATGAATGACTTTTCAGAAGGAAAGTAGAAATAAGCTGTGGAAATAGCTACCTTTGTTTAACTCAAAGTGAGTCACTGTCTGTAGAATTCTCCAGAAAGAGAATGTGGGCGGCCAGACCCATTCTCTGCTGTGATCTTCAGAAATGTGGGAGCAGGCAACACGCCTGCTAATGAGGCCTCAGAAGTGTCTGATCATCTCCTTTAATTGCTCTAAATAATTGGAGGCCTGCATGGCCTGGCTTCTCCTACCCAGAGATGGCCAATTCAAATATGCAAATCTAAAATTATGTGAATGCTACTCTAATTGGAGTCTGGGTTACCCATTATTTTGACGATGAACAAAACAATATGATGAAAAAAAAAAACACTATCAAATTCTTCATTTTAAGCTTCACTGAACTGCCCAAATTACCCACAGGCAGTCCTGACAGGGCCCACTTTACAAGGGAGTTGATGACCTCTAATTAAGACACAAGGCATTGCTCTCATTATGTTAATATTTGAAATTGAAATTGGTTTGACCTATGCAATTTCATAAAATACCACCGAGTGAGACTCAAATCAGGCAACTTAGAGTTGATGAAATGTCCAATAGTCCAAGAAATATCATGAAAAGATACAAGTTCCATCCCCTCCCCCAGAGTTGATTGCCTTATGGAGTGGCAGGTCTGAAATGCCATATCTCGTGACACGACTTTCTCTAGAAACTTCATCCAGCAAAGGGTGGTGGACAGGCACTGCTAGATCTTTTCCCACCAGGAATTGGTCGGTTGTACTCCATCTTTCTTAACTGGAGTCATCACTTTCAACCTCCCTCTACTTCCCCACTCAGCACACTCTTCTATTTGGAAATCAGTTTCATCTTCCCTATCCTACTCTCCATCCTGGCCCATGCTCGAAGACACTTTCCCTCCACTAAGCTCTCTGCTAATGACTTGAAGTTTCTTTTGCCATTTAGCTTGTTGTTGCAACCACCTTAGTAATACACAACCCTACTTTCCTGTGTTTTATTAAATTAGATTACAAAACCCATCCCTTCTTTCTTAATGTCTGGTGATTTTATCTCATCTCTGTATCCAGTTCTGCCCACCCTTGGGGTTTGGGGGAAGGAAATAAAACTCCAAACTTTCCTCGTCCACACTCCTGTTTTCTTTCTTTCCTCATCTCATCTCTGCTATGTTGCTAAAGGGTAGTTGCCACTCCTGCTATTACTTCCTTTTGACCTATACAATCTGTTCTTCAGCCCTAACCAAAGGACACATCTTCTGTAGAAATTAAGCCACTTCTGCTTTAGCAACAGATATCAAGAATTAGAATCCCAGTTTTTCCAAGGACTAAAGCTGTTGAGTCTTTTTAACTTATCTACATAATTTCTTTGTCCACATCCTAAAATAGTGATAATAAATATCATTGTCACATAGAGTTATTGAAATGATTAAGAGACAGCATTTATCCCCATAGTGGTTCCATCTTGAGTGATCAGTGGTGCTAGATGTTGTGTGTTTTTATTGTTGTTATTATGTAGAAAAGCCACACTCAATCATCTTTTTCAATTTTCATCTTTAACATCTTAGCACCAAATCTTTCAAAGTTGTTTAAATATTCTCCTTGCTTGTCTTCCATGATAGAATTCACATCTAATGCTCTCTGATGGTTTCTCTTCCATCTGCAGTGAAACCAATTCCTCTCCATCCAGGAAGAAGATGGTCTTCATGACTCTATGGTCAACTGTTGCTATACCTCCTATGCTGCTCTTTCTAATTTCCCCCACAACCAAGTATTTCCATTATCCCATCTTGCCCCAGGAACTCTCCTAAAGGTGGTGGTCCACTTTCAACCTCTACCATAAACAATCCACTGAACAGATTCTGATACAACAGTATAATCCACCAGCACATGATATCAAGCACATGAGACATTAGATTAAAAACCAGCATCATAACACTCCCCTATAAAGTCTATTCCAGTCTCCCTTACTTCCATGAAAACCATTACCAATTCCCAGGCTATGAAATGGACAACTATCCCCAACTCCCTCTCATTTGCTCTCAAAGTTAATTTCATCTCTCAGAGAGATATAGAAAATTGTTACCCTAAATCCAAGCAGATGGTTGGAAGAAAAATGTTAGAAGAAAAATGTTATCTTAGAGATTGTAATGGCTGCAAAAGAATTAAGGAAAACAAAAGTTCATTTAACAACTATTGCTGTGTTCCAAAGACTGTTTTAGGAGGTCCACCCCCCACACCTCAAATAACAAAGGAAAAGGCATTATTTCAAGATGGAAGGGAACCTTGATGAGAAAAATCAAGGTTGACATTGTCAGCGAGGATGTGGACTGTCCAAGGGGTTATTCTGTGAGCTGGGGCTAGTCCAAGACATTAATAGCAGAAGAAAAGAGGGATTCATAACCAGTAACACTGACTTGTAATGAGGTTATTGGAAATTCTGAAATCCAGAACTTAAGTCTTTTACAAATGCCCAAGGACAGAAAGGAAGGGTTGGATTTTAGTGTTGCATTATATGACAAGGTCAACACATTACAAACAATGAAGAGAAGTTGGAACTCCCGAAGTTCCTATTGGCATTGTCCTTTCTGTTGAGTCTTATTTGGCCTGGGAAGACTTGGTACTGTCAGGAAAATGACAGCTGAGTGAGTTATGGGAAGAGCTGACATTCACTGAGTACTTTTCATGTACTCCATGCATGTCCATCTACTCCTCACAGTCCCTCTTTAAATTAGAAAGTTAAGGTTATAGATAAAAGAACTTAGATGCTACAAACATTCATAACACCAGCCCCAAGGTTTGTATACTGTGGGCTGTGATTGCCCAGGGGTAAGCACTGTGTATGCCACTTCTCAAGCCATATTACCCTACGACATCCACTCCAGGAGGGGACATTTGGAGGTAGGAGCTCTAAGTCATTATCAATCCCTAAGGAACTGGAGAGAATTGGAGGAAAAGCTGAGGCTAATGAAGGACATGAGTCTTGAATTTCAGAACTGGTGGGCAATGTTACATTCATATGTAACATCCTCACTGAGGTGTCACTTTTACTTTTCTTGTACTCCTAGTGTCTGGTAGTGACCCACGCATAGCAATGCGCTTCATTCATGAAGACTTGAAACTGCATTGGAAAGTTTGGATAGGTCAGCAAGTTATTTCAAACCATCAAGCTGAAATATGCTGTCACAAAGGTGTCCACCATTTGGTTCTGCTTCAGACCACCTGGATTTCCAGCTGAGAGTGGTTTGTACTTGAACACAGACGTGAGGCTCCCCACTGCCTGTTTCTTCCGTCTTTCTTCAAGAGGAGTTTTACCATTGACATCAACTTTTCCCAACTTGCTACCAAAACCACTTAAGGATTTTCTAAATATTCTTAAAACCTTTTTTGAAGTGTGAAATTATAGTATCACTTGAACAAGACTGCAAAACTTTATATTCATTCTGCTTTGAAAACCACTATACTGAGTAGGAAAATGTTCCCTCAGCTCCATATCTGTTATTCTGAGGTTTGTGCAATAAGAGGTTTTTGTATTAGTCATCTATTGCTGCAGTGTGTGTGTGTGTGTGTGTGTGCACGCGTGCATGCGCGCGCATGTGTCCCAACATTTAGAAACTTAAAACAACATTTTTTTTAAGAAACTTAAAACACACATACTGTGGGTCAAATTTAACAGGTGAAGATCAACTTACTAGCTCCTGTTCATGATTGTTGATAGGATTCAATTTCTCCTGGGGTCTTGGACTAAAGTTTTCAGTTTCTTTTGGGCTGTTGGAAACCCCCTCAACTCTTTGTCATGTGACCCCTCCAATGCCATGTTTTTTACAAGCAAATCACCAGGCCATACTCACAAGGCAGTGATCACACAAGAGCATGAACACCACGGTGGGGATCCCTGGAAGTCACTGCAGAAGCTGCTGACCCCAGGGTCCTTGGGCTCAGGACAATGATATCATTGTGCAACTCACTTCTTTTCTAATTTCTTCTCATTTGCAGGAGAGGCCCTAGCTCCAGGACACCTGCTAAAAATAAGTTCAGTGCTATACTTCATGCATATCAGACAAACTGAGATTATCTAGATAAAACAAACGTGATGGCAAATAAATTTAAAACTGTGTCACATAAAAAAGACTGGACTAGCTGTTGGCAAAGAGAAGGTTTACCATGAAGGAACAGGACAGCCATCTTCAAATATTTGAAGAACTTTCATGTGGATTTATTTAACACTATCCCAGAGGGCAGAACCCAGACCTATGGATGAAAATGATGAGGAAGCTTTTGGCTCATTCTAAAGAAAATAATTGACATTGTCAAAAAATGGGGACAGATGCGTTGGAAGTGGAGAGATAGCCCTCATGGCATCAGATCCTGGCATCAGATCCTGGCATCAGAGCCCTCGTGCCATCACCTGTTACCTGTATTCCAGGGAGACTCGGGCAGGTCATGGCTGGGAGAGCTGACTGAGAAGGTCATTTTTAATGTAGTTCTGTGATCCAATCAATTCCAAGACAATTCCAAATCAATACTGCTCTCATATTAACTCCAGCTTTTACCCCTTTCTGCTACCGACAAGATCAAATCAGTATTACCAGTTGTCTGAAATACTGCAAAGGCCATTCCTCAATTTCCCATACATGACATGATTCTTTTTTTTTAATTTTATATATTTTTACATTATTTTTCATTTTTGCACAATACATGCATTTTCATCTTGGTTATAGTCCCCATACAATTCCCACCCCCCTTGTTTTGATCCTATTCGCTCCTTCCCCCTCTGTAGTGTGTTTCTGGTTTACAGTTGCTTGTTGATTTTGATTTTTACTTTATTAGAATTAGTCTTTTTCCTGGTCCCTTATTTAAGTCTTCTAAATTCCTGCTATGAGTCCCACACATGGCATGATTCTATCAGATTAAATCTCCAGGAATGTATTGAGCTCTTTAAATTCCTCCTTAACCAGTATTTCTTGAAGGTTCACATTGTCCTTGGAATAAAACCAAGATTTTATAGCCGTATATATCTGAGCCCCAACTTCAACGGCCTAACCACTGTCTACGTTTCTCCATATGCCTATCATGGTGTATTAGTCAGCTGGGGATGCTAAGACAAATGACCATATCCTGTGTGACTTCAACAAGCACTTATGTATTACAGTTCCAGACACTGGGCAGTCCTATATCAAGAGACCAGTAGAGATTGTGTATGTGGTGAGAGCCTCCTTCCTGGTTCCCAGATGGCATCTCCTCAGTGCATCTTCATATGGCACACAGGAGAGAGCAAGCTCACTGATGTCTGTTCCTGAAAGGACACTAATCTTATGAGGGCTCCATCCTCAGGCCCTGGTTACCACCCCCCCCCCAAAGATCTCAACTCTCAATATGATTACAATGGGAATTAAGATTTTAATATATGAATTTTAGGGAGGACACAAACATTCCGCTTGTAACACATGGGATTGGACTAGACACCTTGCTATTCTCCAAAGAGGGCAGGCACTTTAGCACCTCTAGTCTCTCCTTTAGCAAAGGAACACAAAGGAAGGTGAGCTGGCTCCGCCACTGAGGACATATTGCTTACCAGGCAGGATAAGACACAAACACAGAAAATAACACACAAAGTCTGAGTGTTCTACAGTCGAAAAGAACACAGTGATTCCTATCTCAGGAAACCAAGGAACATTTTCTTGGAGAATTTGTGGAATTTGAGCAAGCTGAGATGAAGCCAGGATTCCATCACACCTTTTGGCTCAAAGAAACAGATATTTCCTTCAACAATTCTCAACGAAAGAGGGAGAACATGGATTCTTGGAGTTTTAAATGTTAACAGGGTCTAGAATGCTGAGAGGCCTCAGCAATAGCTCTTCTGAGTATTCCAACAAATGGAATATTAAAACATGATTATAAAATTACAGTACATTTAAATAGTTATGTTAATGTCTTAGATATGTGTACACAAATATAATATTTCATCAGTTAGAGCTACTGTCAAAGCTCTAGTGTTGAGCTACTTTATGAATGTGAAGTCCAAGAAAAATATCCCACCCCCTCCTCATTATAGATCAGGAGACTCATTCAGGGGAAAACTGGGTATGGACATTGGAGGACTTTGTTTCTCAGAAAAACCCAGATGAGTAGATTAATTACCTGATCTTAATGAACATTACACACAATGTGGAGTTCTGGAAGATGGTTAGAACTGTGACTCTAGCAAGACAAGTGACAGTTTTGTCCTTCAGCTCCGTTGAAGAGATTGGCCAAGATATTCTTTAAGATTTCTTACTTCCTAGCATTCAGAATTATGTCAACTTTTTAGGTATAAATAAATAAGTATGAAGATTCCACTTAGTAAATAATGAGAAGCCATTAAAATAATTTTAGTTGCATGATTTTTTACTGAGGCAACATTGGCTTACATTTTGATATAGGGACACAGGCTCACACCTCTTTAGATGCATGTCACCACATCACGCCCATCACCAAAGCACTCGCAACCCTCCACCATAGTCCACTGGGGCCCCTCTCCCCGTTATCTTACCCTCTCCCCACTTTCTTACCCTCTCCCCATTTTCTTCCCATCCCACACCCTCCCCTCTGGTCACCTTCTGAAGTCATATTTCTAGGGATTGTTCTGATTTCATTTTCTCTGTCCCTTTGCTTTGCTTCTGTAGAGTACTCACATAAAATCATCAGGTATTTTTCTTTCTCCTCCTGACTTACTGTGTTTAGTATAATCCCTTCTAGTCCCATCATGTTGTTGCATGGATGCTGTTTTATCTTTTTTTTATAGTTGAGTCATATTCCATTGGGTATAGAAACCACATCTTCTTAATCTACTCATCTGTCGTTCGGCACTTAGGTTGTTTCCATAGCTTGGCTATTGTAGAAAGTGTGCAATGAACATAGAAGTGCATGTATCGCGAGCGCTTTTGCATTCATTGGGTAGAAACCTGGAGTGGAATTTCTGGAACATATGCTTGATTTATTTTTAATATTTTCAGAAGCCTCAGACTTTTACCTTGGGGGTGGACCAGTCTGCACCCCCACCAACAGTGTGCAAATATTCCTTTCCCGCCAACTCTCAACATTTGAAGTATCTGGTCATTTTAGATATGGACCATTCTCATGTGTGAACTAAATATTTTTTAAAATTCGGTTTATACAAGTTTTTTCCTGAAAAATGTCAGAGGAACTAAAAAACAGACTATATATACTTGATCATTTTGCAAAATATTTCACAATGTATTCATAATTTTTTTTTTTTAATGATAGCCCTGTATCCTTTCAGGGACTATTTCTCTTTTTTTTTTTTTTTTTTTAAGATTTATTTACCTATACAAGAACCCAGGTACAGGCCAGATGCGCAGGAGGGTGACAGGATTCACCAGAAACAGAGTGGGGAACAGAACTGGCAGACTGAAGAAATACACTGCCGAGGGGAGCAGCGGGAGAGACAGGAGAGGTCTGCTGTGCCATGTGGGACCCTCTCTGGCCAGCCGGGATCCAACCCACGCTGCAGAGGCTGCGGACAGCTTCATAGTGTGGCGCTCAACTGCCAGCGCCACCAGGGGAGCCTCGTATTCGCAAATTTTTAATGATCAAAGAAATAAAACTGCACAAAGACACTTTATTAGGGACCGTAGAATCTAAGAAACTCCAATTTCCATCCAATGTGGTCATACCTCCAATCAAATTTCATTGAAATCTATTGAAAAATCTCATTTGCCACATTTTAATTTGATTCAGCAGGTGGATCAAATTTCAAGTATACATTCAATTATTAAGTGGAAGTGGTGTAGATTTGGGTTAAAATTTGCCAGCACTTTCTAAAAATATCGTGAACAAATAAACAAGACACCACACAGAAAACTGTGATGAATTCTGCTGTGATCAGTCGGTGGCCATCACCCTTGAGCTTTACATTAAAACTTCTTGTTCCCTGGAGGCATCACACTCCCAGATTTCAGGCTATACTACAAAGCCATAATCATCAAAACTGCATGGTATTGGAACAAGAACAGACACACAGACCAATGCAATCGAATAGAAAATCCAGAAATAAACCCACAGATTTATGGTCAACTAATATTTGACAAAGGAGCAAAGAATATGCATTGGAGCAAAGAAAGTCTGTTCAATAAATGGTGCTGGGAAAACTGGGCCGCTACATGCAAAAGAATGAAGCTTGACCACTACCTCACACCATACACAAAAACCAACTCAAAATGGATTAAAGAACTAGACATAAAACCTGAAACCATAAAATACATAGAAGGAAATATAGGCGAAACACTACATGATTTGCACATCAAAGACATCTTTACAGACACATCACCCAAAGCAGTGATAGTGAAGGCAAAGATAAACAGATGGGACTACATCAAATTAAAGAGCTTCTGCACAGCAAAAGAGACAATAACAAAAACAAAGAGAAACCCCACCAACTGGGAGAACATTTTTGCACCCAACACTAATGATAAAGGACTGATCACAAAAATCTGCAAAGAGCTGATGAGACTCAACAACAACAAAGAAAATAACCCAGTCAAAAAATGGGCAGAAGAGCTAAAAAGAAACTTCTCTGAAGAGGAAATGCAAATGGCCAACAGGCATATGAAAAAATGTTCAACATCACTTGTCATCAGGGAAATGCAAATCAAAACTACCAGGAGATACCATCTCACACCAGTGAGAATGGCACATATTAAAAAAACTAGCAACAACAAATGTTGGCGAGGGTGTGGAGAAAAAGGAACTCTTCTGCACTGTTGGTGGGAGTGCAAACTGGTCCAACCACTATGGAGAGCTGTGTGGAGATTTCTGGACCTACTAAACATAAAGCTTCCATAGGATCCAGCAATTCCACTCCTAGGTATTTACCCAAAGGACACAGAAACATCAATTCCAAAGAGCACCTGCACCCCTATGTTTATAGCAGCACTGTTTACAATAGCTAAGCTTTGGAAACAGCCCGAATGCCCAAAAATAGATGACTGGATCAAGAAGATGTGGTACATATATACCATGGAATATTACTCAGCATTCAAAAAAGATAAACACATGCAATTTGCAGCAACATGGATGGCGCTGGAAGGGATCATGCTCAGCGAAATAAGCCAGAAAGAAAAAGAAAAATACCGGATGGTCTCACTCATAGCAGGAATCTAGAAAACTTAAATAAGGGACCAGGAAAATGAATAACTATAAGAAAGTGAAAATCAAAATCAACAAAAATCTATGAACCAGAGACACTTTTGGGGGGCTGGGTGGAGGGAGGGGAGGGATTGGGGTCAAAATGGGGGGGTTGAAATTGTATGGGGAATATAAAAATAAAATTTATTATTAAAAAAAAAAAGAAAAAAAAACTTCCTGTTCCTTCCACACAACACTCAGATTGCTCCGTTCCTTTCTGGGCAAAGTAGCCTTTGGAATAGGACAGATTTGCTTTGGAAATTTGAAAATACCAAATTATATTAGTCAAAGGACAAAAAGTTTCAGATACGAAAGAGGAAGAACTCCTTGAGATCTGAAAAGCACAGGAGCTAAAGTTAATAATGTGGCATTGCTTACTTCAAAATTCACTAAGTGTGCAGATCTTAGGTTAAGTGTAATTGTTAGAAAATAATAATATGACAGGAAATTTTTTTGAGGCGATGGCTATGTTTATGGAATAGAAAGCAGTGATGGCTTCACAGGTGTATACGTAAGCCACACCCATGCTGGGCAGGTGGCAGACATACAGATTTAAATACATCAACCATATCTCAACAAAATGATTTAAAAAAAATAAAGTTTCTTAGTAGCATTTTTCAATTACATGATTTTATAATAATCATAAGATCTAAAGTAGAAAAGCATCTGTAAGGTGATGACCTAATACAGGGAACATTGTTTATTAATAAATAACTAATGCCTAGACAATTGGCCTTTTGCTGTTCTTTTAGCTTTTCTTCTTTGCAAACTTCTTTCAGTTTCAAAACTCAGTTACTGAGTTTAAAGGCTTGGTAAGGAAAATCGTATCTTTGTCTTACATACTGTATTTTATACAGAAACTGACTTCACAATAAGAAAATATCTACTGCATTTAATTCCCTTACAAGCAAAGATCCATGATTTGTTAAGTACCCTACAAATAAATTATTTTGAGAATACAGACTGTGAACACACACTGGAAAAACATCCAAATATTGAAACATACAGTAATTTATGTTGATCTCGATTGCCAGCTATTACTGCTCAAAGCCCCACATTACATCCTGTGTTGAGGTGGGCAAGGTAATGAAGCATTAAGTCTGGCTGGGGTTGAGAACAGCCCCGTCTCGGCTCCATGCCCATGAATGAACATACCCGTCCGGGTAAAACCTAGCCAGAGAAGTGTCTGGCATTTCTTCCTGGCGGTCGCCATGGCCGACCTTTTATATTTTTATTATTATTGCTATGAATGTGTGCATGTTCCAATAACTGGGCTTAAGTTCCGCCTTCTAGATACAAGACAGATCTTTGGCTTGTCTGTGGCTGAGCTTCAAACTTTCTGGCAAGCTTTAGAACAAACACTTAGACATAATTTGAGAACACATCTTTCATCAGGGCCTAACAATCAATTGGTCCTATATAATGAACTTCCTTTCTCCCACAGACATTCAGTAGAGCCTCACCTCTAAACTAGCACATTACTGACCTGATGAGGCTTGTTTAAAATTGTTCAAGACATGGAGCCTCCATCTATTAGAGAGTCATCTTGGGATCTCTATCTAATTCGTAAATAGTGGAAAGTTTACTATATCCACAGTCTCCTAGAGAAGGCTTAGAATGTTTAGATTGTGACTTTCTCTGCTAAGTGGATATCTGTGAGTATGCTCTCGACTCTAGCATAAGACCAAGTTCAAGGATAAACTTGACCATTTCTCACATACCCCTAAATGTCGAGGTATTCATACTTCTTTGTAAAGAAAACCTTTGTATTAAAAAGGAAAGACAGGGTGGCCTTATAGGCAAGGGAATGATTCTTATGGGAACTAAGGGGCCATGAGGTTTTTAAGTCATTTCTTTTCCATACATAGCTACAAACAAAATTATAGGATAAGTAAAGTTGACTTGGGGTGACTCTTCCATATTCTTCCTCTTGCTATGGTTCACTTTCCCCACTTCCCCATTTTTCCACTCTTCAAACAACTTTTATATTGCCATGTCCCTAGTCTTTGAGATGGATGCTGTATCAGTCACTCACATCTTAGTAGAAACTGAAGTAAATGTCTTATCTTGATAATTGTGGTGTGCATAAACTTCCTCCATTAACGGGAATCCAATATGACTGGTATCTTCATAAAAAGGAGAAATTTGGACACAGACACTCACAGGGAGAACACCACATACCAGTGAAGGCAGAGATCTGAGCCAAGGAACACACGAGATTGCCAGAAAACCACCAGCAACCAGGGTAGAGCCTTGGAACAAACTGTCCATCACACCCCTCAGAAGGAACCAACCCTACTGAAACCTTGATTTTGGACTTCTAGTCTACAGACAATAAATTTATGTTGCTCAAAATCACTCAGTTTATGTATTTTGTTACAGGAACCCTAGCAGCAATAAGGTACAGCCCTCTCCCTGGGCATCTGCTAGTTATTGAGCACCCAGAGGGCTGGGATTCAAGTGTGGAGGGAGGCACCTGCAGTGTGTGGACGGGCACATGGAGGAGGGGTGCCTGGAGGGTAGTCTTGGGTAGGTAGAGTGGGAAGAGCACTGCACGAGGAGTCAGGAGGGCTTAGTTTCAGCCTTACCACTCTCAGCAACCTGGGGAAGCCACCTACTTGTTAAAACTATTTTCCCAAACTAACTTCCTAAACAAGTATATGAAACATTTGAAGGAGGTCATTGCTCAATCTCTCGATCTATCCTTATTCAGCTCAGTCAATGCCCATCACCTATATTTTTTTCCAAAATCTCATGAGGCCCCTTGGAAGAGGAGAGTTCCCAAATCTCCAAATCCCTCTGCAAGTCTGTGGAAGGCCCACTCTCTCCACATCTAGGAGACCAACATGTCCTGACTATTGGCTTTGTTCCATTAGTCCTCTCTGGCCTGTGACTGTTCACAAGACTGAAATTCTTCATTCCTTAAGTTGAAGCCACAGATGTGAATCCTCTTTCAATAGCGGCCACATCACCCCTTGAGAGAACAGGATTCTCTCTGGTAATGATTATTTTAAAAAATGACTTTAGATTGTCACCTGTTAGGTATCCCTAAGACTTTGTATTACGAAAGCCCACCAATGAAAATTCTCCTCCCATCTCCCCACCCAGCATCCCTGAGCAGCCTTACTCAGAATATTCTTTACCCAGGGGATTTTCACACCCTGGCTCATCCTATATACCTTATGATGCTAAGCTTCTATTTCCCTTCATAATAATGTCAGCTCTATGAAGGTGGGGCTTTGAGCTGCTAGGATGGTTGATGTGTCACATCCAGTATGAAATAGGTATTCCCTGGATATGTTGTTGATGAATTACTATGAGGATCTCCTGAAGAGACTTCCTTAACCAAATGCAGACACATCCCTGTATTCTGGTAAATGCTTAGTGGTTGTTTGTTGAGTGAATACATGTTTGTACATCATGTCTCAGGTTCATAGCCCTGTACTGAGAGTTCATGTGTACAGATGTGGATTCATGTGGACAGATGTGGATTCAATGATCTAAAAAGTGAAAGAATTTGAATGAGTTCACATAAAGTAGAGGTGGATACTTACATTCCCTGCTTCAGTATCCAATCTGCATAGTTTTAAAAAGCTGTATGCCAGAAATAGCTTGGGGGAAAATTAGGCATAGAGAGGAATATTATAGAGCATTTAGCCTCTTGGCCTGTGAAAGCAAGGTGCAGAATTCTATCTCCAAGATGTCTTCTTTTTGTGGACACAAGTCTTCCTGAATGCTGCCAGTTTGTGAACATGAAGATGCATTGGTTCTGAGCTCGTGTTCCTTCCATTATATGGCAAAGGAGGGGTCACCTGGGGTGAACCTGGCCTGTTCAGGTGAAGCAAGTTTCTCTGGCTGGTCTCTAAGGAAGAAGTTGGAGCTATGCTCTTGCTGACCTTAGGGAACAATAGCTAACATGTGGTGAATTACCAATACAGCCTCGTAGCAAGGAAATACAGGCTGCCTCCAGCAGCTGAGCGCGGCCTCAGCCAACACAATGCAGCCATGGGGAAACAGTCCCGATCACAGTGAGCTTGGGAAGAGGGCCCTAAGCCACAGCCTAAGACCAAAGGACATCTAACATCTTCGTTGCAACCTGTGAAACCCCAAGCAGAGAACTAAACACACCACTTCTGGACTTCTTGCCTATAGAAACTGTAGAAAATAAATTTGTGTTAAGTCACTCATTTTGTGATTATTTGTTATGCATCAATAGAAAACTAATAGATATTGTTAGCTGGCTGGGCTCGGGTCTTCATGGTTAAAAGTTGAGTAAGTTGGGCCTCTCCAGTGGCACAGTGGTTGAGCGCTGGGTTGCGAAGCTGCCCGCAGCCTCTGCAGCACCAGTTCGATCCCCGGCTGCCGGGCGAGGGTCCCACATGGCGCGCAGACCTCTCCTGCCGCCCGCTGCTCCTCTCAGCAATGTACTTCGGTCCTTCTGCCTGTTCTGCCCCCTGCTCTGGTTCTGGTGAATTCTCTCACCCTCCCACGCTTCTGACTGTACCCAGTGCATGTATAAATAAATAAATAAATCTACATAGCACCATGGATGTATTTAATGCCTGAGTGTACATTTACAAATGGCTAAAATAATAAATATTATGTCATGTATATGCCATCCCAATTTTTAGAAAAGGAGAGGATGAAAATGAATAAACAAAGTAAAACCAATATGAGATCACTTTATTTCTTTGGTTATGGACAAAGACAATCTGGGACAATCTTTTCAGACCCCTAACATCTGCCCTAGTCAAGATTAACTTTAATTAATTGAAAATCATTCAAAACAATTTTTCCATTTGAAAATAAATTCTATTTTTGTAAATACTTTTAAATACCCAAAATAAATTCTCTATCAAATAAATGTTGAGTCTTGCTGACTCATGGAGTGGGAGAATTGGAGAAATCAATATAACTCAGTAAGGGTGAGCAATAGGCCAACTCCTATAAATCATCATGAGCTTGAAACATAGGACGGGAAGTATTACAGAAGCTGAAAAGATGAGGAGGGTCAGGTCAGAAGAACAACCCTCATAAGGCAAGTGAGAGAAGCCTCCAGCATTTTTCCTAAGCCCTTGGCTGCTCAAAGAAGATCCAAATAGGATAGACCCCCATGCTGGTGCAGCACAGACCTAGAGAGGAGACAGAGGACATCACTCAAGCCACGGACAGGGGAAGCCAAGGGCAAGTCATAAAGCTTTGCCCAAGGTCATTGACCTGGGCCTGACCTAGCCACCAAGGTCCTGATGATGCCAGTGGAGGGACACCTAGGACTAGAGCTAACAAGGATTAGCAGGTTTTCTGGGAAGCTCAGGATGGAACAATAGGATCTTCTCAACTGTGCCTTTTGGAGGGAGAGGATTTTCAAGAGTCTACTTTGTAGATTGGCTCCCTTAAGCCATATGTAGATATGGCATCTACATATCACCTACTCCTGCCAGCTGGGTTATCTCAGCATAGACTACTGGTCTGATAAGAACAAGAACTAATCTTGTTCTTGGAAGGATCACTTTGTCTCTTGGGCTGTCATCCTAGCCAAGAGTCATGCCCACCTCAACCCAGTGGCTCTTGCTTTGTTTTGTAACCTCCCATGCCCACAATGAGTATGTTTTTCGCTTCCCTCTCCCATCCTGTGCCCAGCCCTGCCCCTGGACCTCACAGTGTAGTAGTGATAGTAATCATGGTACCAATGCAAAACCAACACCCTAGTGGCCATCCCTGGTATATCACACCATGTTTGGCACTTTGCACCTATTTTCTCATTGAGTTCTGGCACTAGCTTTATGAGAGGGATGAGGAAAGAGCTCAGAGTGGGTGATAATTTATTTGTAGCCACACAGCCAGCAAGTGGGTGATGGGGTTTGAACTCATGCTCATATGAGTCCAAGGCTTTCTACTAAGACAGTCCAACTCTCTATTAAGTTACAACCCTACAAAGATGTCTGTCAGAGTTGGTGGACACAGTCTCTTTGGTTGATAGCTTTTCTTTAGTAGGCTGGAAATGGCACCCTACTCAGGGGTAGGGGGCAATCAATGTCAGGAATGATCCTATATGGGGAGGCACTTGAGGGCCCACAGAAATTTGACAAAGAGTGCACACATCTATACACGTCGTCAGATGAAGCCAATGATGAAAGGCCTCAGGGCCAGCGTGATAGACAAGTTCACTGCCATGGAGCCCAGCTCACTGGCTGGCAAATGTGAGGCCTTGTCTTCATTTATAACGCTTAGTAAACACTTGGAAACAAAACACACTAGATGGTTGTCCACAGCAAACGTTCTGGAAAGAAGTAGAGCACTGCAGCTCAAAGAATTCAACAGTATTCATTCTAGCCAGGTGCTCCCTAAAACTTGAAATCCTCTTTCACTGCAGTATCTCTTACTTAAAAAGTAAAAGAAGGAAAGCTGTCTCTAACTTACACAACATCCAAATATTTTGAGTACTCAGAGTACCAAAATATATATAAGACACACAAACACATTTGTAACCCTAGTTCTGCAAAGGTCCTTTATCTTTCAGATCATTTGCAATGGTTTCCATAACCTGGATACTGCTTGTAAAATTTATCTTGACAAGCTAACAGATTTTCCCGAAGAGTTGCCAAGAATAATTTTAAAGGAAAAAAATAGCTTAACCCAGTTTTCTTGTGTACTCAGGAAAAGACAGGATATACATTTATATCCTTAAGAAGTAAGTCATCCAGCTTTTTTTTTTTTCATCATGAGTTTAAACATGTTTGAAAGAAGAAAAATAACTCCACCAAATTATTAAATACGCAATTTTGTTTTGCTCTGATTGTCTGAAACTGCTTAATGATAGGGATACTATAACCCCCAAAAATGTAAACCATGAAATAATCCCCCCAAAAGTAAAAACATCCTGTTATTTCTTTCAAAAACAACAAACTAATTAAGAATTGACATATTGAGAACGACATCTTCTATGTCTGGAATTTTCAGAGGACGGGTTATTGTAGATTAGATAATGTTTGAATCAAAGTCTGATTCTCAGCAGAAAATTTCATCTTCTTTAGATGCTTAAATAAAAATCTTTCTCAAATCTGTTTTTTTTTTATTTACATCCTATTATTTATTGTTCTGTGATTCTGTTAACAAATACATATAGATGCTACTGACCCAAATGAGCTTTAAATTGCCTGTTCACAGAATGTTCCCGAAGGCTGTGATTTTTCTAACTGATGTTTATTTGTCTCCTTATCCAGTCAGTCTGTCTAATTCAAGGGCCCGAGCTTGTACTTTTCCAATCTGTATCCATGCCGAACCTTCCCTTCCTGCCTCTCTGTCTCTAATCCAGAGCAGGACAGAGAAGTCAAGGTTCCTGCACCTGAGAGGGAGTCTCCCCAGCTCTGCCAGGCCCTCTCTGCCCCAAGCCCGCTCCCCTGGGGCGCAGGCCGCCTTGCTCTGGATGGGCGCACGATGCAGCAGAACAGAATGAGTAATCTCACTTCCCTAAGACGCTTATCTCCATGGATGGAAAAATGCTCCCCGTGGCGAGCTTCAAAGTGAATTCCACAGCAGAGCGTGGAGATGTCCGCAGCCCAGAGCCAGCCAGCGGCTGCCTTTGAGGGCCGTGGAGCGTGGCGCGAGTGAGAAGATGGTTCCTGCTAGCAAACAGGGAGCCAGGGACACCCCAGGAGGTCAGGGGCACCCCATGGTGTTCCTGGGGGGCAGCGGCCGCTGGCAGTGGGATGCTCGTGGTCTCCCCGCTGCTGGGCGCCCCTGGGTGCAGAGCAGAGTGGGCACATGCTGCTTGGCCCAGCGCTGTCTCCTGATCAAGGGTGATGGATCTCAGGGTCCCAGATCCAGAAGGGGGGTCGGGCGCACTTGGCCCGTGTTTTTGGCTGGGTGGGTTTGGTCCTGGTGGGTCACTTGGGATTCCAGGTCGGCGGAATGTGGGGGACACATTGAAGAATTCATCTCCCTCTTTTCTCCCTGAGTTGAACATTTTCTCATTCCCCTTCCCTTATAAATAAACCTTTTGTTAAACTTTAAAATAAAATAAAATAAAATTTACGTTAAAAAGTTAAAAATTCAATTCCAATTCACACCATTGGAAAAAACAAATAAACAAAGGGTGATGAGAACAAGTGTGTCCCAGCAGGGGCAGCTGTCTATGGGCTTGGCCCATCCTCCCAGGGCCTGGTGGGCTTCCTCCGGGGCTCCCCACAGCGCCTGGGGCTCATGGGAGGGTCCCCGCAGAGTGAGTGTGGGTGTGTGGGGAGCCCACCCTGGAAGGGCCTCCAGTTCAGAGGGGGATCCCCCTGCCACGAGCTCAGCTGCCCGAACAGCCTGGGTCACCCAGGGTGACCCTGCCCTGGAATAAACAGGGCGGAAAGTGGCTCCATGAATCAGTCAATGAATCAATGCAAGTAACTATTTACTATGCGAAGTGTTTGGCTCTTTATTTATAAGTTTGGGATTTTTTTGGCCAGAATGATGCCGGAGGAACCCAACTCTGTTTCTGTCAATCAGCCTGTGTGCTTTCAGTATCATCCATTCGCTTCTAGCGCGGCCCCCAAGAACCTACAGCCACGTCAGGTGAGGACGCGCTGTCGTCTTGATGGGGGGGTTGGCTCCCATTTAACTGTTATTCAGAGACCCAAATGTGTTAAAATGAAAAGCCCCAGTTAACAGCAATGTCTTCATGCAGCAATCTGGTTAAAGAACTAAGACGTGGCTTCCAGAGTGCTTCAGACTTCTAGAAAAGACGCTTGCAGAAATACCTGAGCATGTCACCAAAATGGAGTCAGGTCACCCAAAGCACAGACGTGCGAGTAGTGTCAGGCGTGCAGCGGGACCAAGGAAGGAGAGGAAAGAAGTATGTGCCGTCTGGGGTCTCACTGCTGTCAGCACGGCTGCGAGGCGTTGCTCTTCCTTCCCTGCTCCGTGCGCACCTTCGGTGACAAACAGCCCGGAGAGGCCGCCAGCCCTTCCACAAGAAGGGCCTCGAGATGTCTTACAAACACCCCGGCCAGAAAGCAGGGGACAGACCAGACCGCAGGAGGGAGGGAACCGTGAGGCTGTACCCTCAGAACTGCAGGGGAGGAGCAGTCTCTTGCCTGGGCACACGTTTAAGGAGCTACCCCCCGCCCCCATGTAGGAATCAAGACAAGCCCAAATTTAACGTAATTTTTTAAAAAGTCAAAAATCAATGACAAGAATTATATTGAACAAAATATCCCTGCTTTTTCCTTTGGCCTCAGGTAGTTCATCGTCAATTTTTCAGCATTCATTTTGAACTTTAAAATACTGCATTGCAATTATTTTATCTGATGATTTATAAAGATAATTTATTATCCTGATGGTTGTTATTTTGCCCCCCTTACGTGTGACCCTTCACCCCACCTTAGTCCCTGCCCTGACCAGAAGACAAGGGAATAAAAGCAAAAACGAGCTTCAGAAGAAACCCCACAGGCTGCCCAAGGAGACAACATCCAGAGGCCACTTTGGATTAGAGACGGGGCAGTTCTGGACAAGTCACACCACTAGGTCATCCTGCTCTTCCCAGCTGGGTGTTCTAAAGGAGTCCAAAGACTGACTTTTTAATACAGGAAAGCAAAACAAAACCCACTGGCAAAACCCATACAGCTAAGACAATCTCCAGGCAGGGTCCTAAGTCAAATCTTAACGTCCATTTCAAGAGTTAAAATTTATTTTTTAAAGAAGACAGACCTTTCCATCTTGCAGATCCCATGACTCCAATGTGTCTGTGAGCCTAGCACTAAGTGCTTGACTTTTTGAAATCACAACAATGAATCCAAACCATTTATTCTGCGCTCTAATCAACAAAGAGTATTAGTCTTAAATGACCTGCATTATTTTCACCTCTGTTTCTCTGCTCAAAACAAAACAAAACAAAAGACAAATTTCCTAACCACAAGAAGATAAGATTTAAGTAAATAAATTATGCCTACAAATATTTTGGCTAATTGTTGTAGGGCTTGATTCTTAATTAATTGGAAACGTTTTACACAACATTCTGCATTAACATATATAAACACACAAACTGGGAAAAGCATCTGAAATTACCTAGCTATTGAATTGTTCAAGGATCTAATCACTAACGCCTGGCAGTGGAGTCTGCTGGGGGTGGTTTCTCAGACAGGCTCACTCCAGCAGGTAGGAAAGGTCGCTCTGCCACCTATTGGCCTTAGGTGTGAAATGGACCTGCCACACCTGGCAGCAAGGCTTTACTTGGCCCCTGGACGTGGGAAAGGTGTGGCCTTGGCAAACCGCACACAGATGTCATCTGACTCTCTAGGGCTGTTGGCCAACGTCGGGGACTCCCCATGAAGGTGGTGGGGCTCCCTCGAGGCCAGACCGTAGATCCAAATTCCAAATCTGGGAGATAACAGGTCAGTTCCCTCCACTGTGCTGGCTGACTCACAGGGCCCGACTGCTAAACAAAAGCCTGCTGATCCCCAGGACACACCAGGAATCCAGGCTGAGACCATCTGTCTCTGGTGCTCTGGACATACCCAGAGCAGACGAGGAAAGAAGCCACCGAGCAGTCTGGAGGGCAAGCTGAGCACTGGAGGCATCCGGGAGCTGACGACCTCAGGGAACTGTGCAAAAGCTCACTCATCTCAACCGAGGTTCTTCACCTGGGATTTTCTGAATGACTGAGAGTGAGGCTAACATGGTGAGGATGGAAACACAAACGAAAGGAGGCCTCTCGATTTTTTTCAGGCACTCACTAAACATCACCAACCATGAGATTTAATTTTCCCACAAAAGGAGAAGTCCGGTCATCAGCACTACCCTGTTCTTAGCAGTGAAGTGACTGACTTGTAAACAATGACAAACTCTGAGAGGCTCTGTCTACCGCCTCTCGACACCCCGCCCACCACACCACCATGTGGTCTTGCTCCAGTGGCCTCTCGGCCAGGTCTCTCTGCTTCTAGTTTTAGGCCCACTCTCCCCCAAGGCTTCCCATCCACCCCCTAAGCTGCTCCTAGCGTGGCTTTCCAAAATACAAATCTGATTCTATCATTCCCTAGCTTCAAATTCTTCCTACACACCCCACCTCCCGTCATGGAACCACAGATCTTCATCGTGGAATGAATATGTGGCCACCTAAGATTCTGGCTTCTTCTCCTCCGTCCGTCCCCCAGCCCCCAATCAGACTCAGCTGGCTCAGGATAGGGTGGAGGGAGAGGCAGGCCAGAGAGCAGGAATGTTTTTTAAAAAGCGCCTTTCACTTGAATATGGAAATTTTCAAGGGAGGTTGGGGTTTTAAAGATTCTTTTAAAAGCCCATTAACAGGGTTAATAAAGCAGGAGGAAAGTAAATACATGGAAAGTGAGCCCGAGGTGCTGCCGTGGGAACGTAAGGGCATGTCATT
Organism: Talpa europaea; assembly: GCF_964194135.1. NCBI lineage: Eukaryota > Metazoa > Chordata > Mammalia > Eulipotyphla > Talpidae > Talpa > Talpa europaea. Next base: position 141,837,244 of record NC_140070.1, read on the forward strand.
TAGAGTTTTTCAGGACCTAGTAAAATCATCTTTTTCCATTTGGTAGCCGATATTTAAAACACAACTTGAAAACTCTAATAATACTGACTTTATCTTGCTAACCTCTAAACAAGTCAAAAAGGAGGCTGGCAGCACCATTTTGTATGGAAGACTCTACAGAAAGATCAAAGTATTTCCAACTGTATTAGAGAGAATTATTTATGTCCTCTAAAAGATTATATCCCTGTTCAGTTTCATGTGATAAGGACCTGGATTAACTTTGTTCTACAAAGAAGGAAAGCCTGATGTATTATATGCCTTCCTATTGCCTCCTTAAGTGGAGTCAAAAGAACAAAGCATTTTCCAGAAGAAATGAAGTTGTATCTGTCCTCAGTGCTGCCTACAGATCAAAAGAATCTTTTAGCAGTTTTACTGGCAATCTTCTGAGGCTTTCAACTAATATTTTGTTTCATAAATGATAAGTGCTAGAGGGTGGAAAATCCTACTGCAAATAAGGGAGTGATTGTCAATCATGAAAATATTGCTTAATTCCAATGAATAAAAACATTTCTTGTTTCTCCTGTTTTGTATGATGGTTCCCACTGGTTTATTAGTAAGCTCTTAAAATAGTGCTTATCTCCCTTACCTAAAGGTAAATGGGAGTGAAAAAGTGACATTCTGCTTTTATGGGTAAGAAAAAGTAAAAATAAAACTTCATCAGTGGATGAATTTCCTGGAGCTGCTGTAAAGTGCACCACAAACGCAGCAGCTGAAACAACAGAGAAGAATCACCTCTGAGTTCTAGACACCCGAAGTCCAGAATCAAGGTGTCAGCAGGCTTGATTCCAGGGCGGGGCCTGGGGGAGGCTGTGAGAATCCCAGGTTTTTCTCTTGGCTTCTGGTGTTGGACAATCTTTGGTGTTTACAGAAATCCCAACTTCACCTCTGTCTTCAGTGTCACAGGGTGTCTTCCTTGCATGAACAGCTGTGTACAAATTCCCCCTTATTATAAGAATGTGGGTCATATTGGACCAGGGACCTCATTTAGCTCATTATGTTTACATGACTTTATTTCCATATAAGGCCAAATTCTGAGGCACTGGGGGTGGTGGGGGTGGTGAAGTCTGCAACACAGACATTTTGAGGACACAATTCAACCCATAATTATTAAGGTGTTATTTTTCAAGGGTATGCCTAAGTTGCCTTTGGTGGTTTTCTTGTGACTCATAAGTTCCTCCATTCTTGGAGGTACCTTTAGTTCTGGGTCGCTCCTAAAAGCCCTGGGCCAGGGCCTCCCTGGTGGTGCAGGGGTTAAAGACAGCGTTATCAAGCTATCACCAGCCACTGCAGCATGAGTTCCATCCCCAGCCAGCCAGGGAGCAACCTACATGGTGCAGCAGACCTCTCCTGTCCCGCCCGCTGCTCCCCTCAGCAGTATATTTCAGTAGATCTGCTTGTTCTGCACCCCACTCTCTCTGGTGAATCCTCTCACCCCCCCATGCCTTTGGCTTGCACCCCAGTTCTTGTCTTCATAAATAAATACATCTTTAAAATTAAAAAAAAAAGCTCTGGGCCAGACAAGGAAGTTGACAGTGGCAAGTTTATACTCTGAGAGCTGCTTCATGCAGATGGTTCAGAACTTGAGGATCAGGAGCTTCTGGAATCTGCTCCTTGAGGGGCTCTGCTCTCCCTTGGTGGGGAGAGGCGGGTGAGGCTGGTGGGGAGATCTCGGGTGAGGCTGGCCAGTGCTTCCCTTCTGAGGAGCAAGGCAGTCTCGCCCCCTGCCAATGTCTATCCTTTTGTTTTCAGGACTTTGTTAAACTTCAAAAAGATGTTTTTTCTTGAGCCAGATGAGTGTAAACTCACATCAAATACACAGGGAGAAAAAATATTTCTTCAGTTACTTTTCAAAACACCTGAAACTCCTCAGGTACATGGGTGTTATTATTAGCTGGTAAACCTTCGACCACCTTCACATCTTTCTCAACATTATTCTCCGTAACATGACAGCATCAACCCACCATGTTTGGAGTTTTAAAGATGCTGCTTCCTTTCTTTCCTGAAGAGAATTTTCCAGCACTTTCCTGAACACAGCAACACTCTGTATCTCCTTCTGACTTATTTTGCTTAGCATGATTTCATTCATGTGTAGAATATAAACAAACAAACAAAGAATCAGACAAAATGAAATCAAAACAAACCCTAGAAACTGGTCTGTAGAACTGAGGCCATCAGAGGGGAAAGGTGGGGGCAGGGAGAGAAGGTGGGAGAGGACCCGAAGGAGCAGGGTGGAGGTTTATGATGCACTGACGGGAGTGTGGTGTGATAACATACATCTGAAGGGATGTGAACCGGTACCTGTAAATCATGTCCAGTGTTGTAAACCAATGTCTCCTCAACAAGAAATGGCATGATTAAAAAATAATAAAAAGATAAAAAGAACATGACTTAATGAAAAGACCCTACAATTCTCTGGAATCTCCTTTACTAAATTAGAATATGTTGTAGCTGCACTTCCTACCTCAACACAAGCCCCCAAGTTGATTATCCAGGAGTCACCAGCTCCATCTCCCTAGTTCTTCCCAGCCCATTGGGGTGCCCACCTCCTCCAGCCCTGGAAGTCCTGGGAAACCTCCCTCCCAGGCAAACCTGGACACCCAGTGTCCTGCTGCTGATTTCCTCTTCATGTAGCTTATTCAATGAAAAGCCTAGGCTGCTCCTGGCTTGGAGGTAAAGCCAAGCTAAAGCAGAATTAAAATGCACAATATCCTTAAAACAAAATAGTGAACTACACAGAAAGTTAACTAGTTACTCCTTTTTTCATTTTTTTTTTTCCTGGATAACAAGAAACACAAACTATGTTCCAGTTTCATCCTGCCTGGCCACTCTAGATCCTGCCTGCCTCTGCCAGAACCATCTCAATTCCAGACTCTCCTCCCCGAAGTCTCCTAAGGGCCCCTCTCTACCCAGAAGTGACCTTCTCCTACTGTTCTCAGGAGGAAGCCAAGAGTCATTTTAACATTGTCCTTTCTTCTCTCCTTATCCATCACCAAATCTGTGCAGACAAAAGAAGTTCTTCTGGGTCACCTCTAGTGTGGCTGAATTTATCAAAGATCAGCTTGCTTAGAAAGATTCACGTCCACACCACAGCACAGTGGCAGGAGCACAGACTCAGTAGCTAGAAATGTTCTCTTCTACATCCCTGCACATTCAACCCCAGTGCTTCCTCCTCATCTCTTCTCAGAGCCTCTCCCTGGGGACCTGCAGGGGTGCAGGAAGGAGAAATGCAGAGAAGGGACCTAGGATTTAAAGATTCCACTCTTGCCCACACACACCACAACTAGCACGACTGGCCTCAGCTCTCCACAAAGGCCAACCAGAGGCCAAGAAGTAGGTTCTGGGTTTCCATCCTACTGTGGCCTTCTGCTGTCCACTAATTATAAAAATACTTGCTGGCTAAAGGTGTGTACGATTTTATACCTGGAGAAATTCTACTGGAGTCAATTTTTATTTCTCACCTGCTGAAGAGTCCTAAATAATAATATAGTATTATTTTTGCTAGATTGGTTTGATTCTGACCACTTCATTACTATAAATTCTATAAGTCACTCAATTACTATCAACTGCATTGTAGAAATCTGGAAATGCCATGTCTTCTATCTTCACTCCATCCCAAGCCATGAGAACTTTGTCACAAGCCCCCGTCCTCTAGATCAATCACCTACTTCTACTTCTGAAGCTTTGCATAGCACTTGTGGCTCCCCTCTGCTGACACTTCAGAATGAAAGCAAACTGGGAACTTTTTTTAAGCCATAAAAACTATGATAAGAAAGCTGAACCATAAACAGTTGACCCTGAACGAGGCAGTGGTTGGGGGCTCTGGCATCCTTGACATCGGGGATAACTTGCAATCAAGCCTCATGGTTGGGGCTCAGCAGCCAGGGATTTCCCCCCATGGCCCCATGTTTTTGGCTGAATCATGAATACTGAATCCACCAGGAACAAAACTCCTCATTAATAGACCTACAAAGCTCAAATTTGTGTCCCTTCAGGGTCAACTGTGTAAATAACAGATAAACAACTTCTTTTAATGAACTATTTTGGACCCTAAAATCACATATTTGCATAAATTTGGTATTATTTTTGCTACATTTGATTCTGATCACTTCTTTACAGTAAATTCTGTCACTTGTTTAACTATGATCAATGAAAATACCAGCAGAAAATCCATTTTGTCCCATTGGCCTCGACCAATAGTCTCCATTGAATGTGGCAATCATATCTGTCAAAGTGTTAATGTCCCCAAACACCAGGAAAACCTATGGAAATATTCCAGAATGAATAGGGAGAAGCTAAAGGGTTTCCATGCTGCCCTGGGGGATCTTAGAGGAGCAATTGTTCTAAAGAGTCAACTGATGGGCCTCCCCAGTGGCACAGCGGTTGAGTGCTGGGTTGCAAAGCTGCCCGCAGCCTCTGCAGCACTGGTTTGATCCCCAGCCACCGGGCAAGGGTCCCACATGGCACACAGACCTCTCCTTCCACCCGCTGCTCCCCTCAGCAGTGTACTTCGTCAGTCTGCCTGCTCTGCTCCCCGCTCTGGCTCTGGTGAATTCTCTCACCCTCCTGCACTTCTGACTGCACCCAGTGCTTGTATAAATAAATAAATAAATAAATAAATAAATAAATAAATAAATAAATAAATAAATAAATAAATCTTAAAAAAATAAATAAAGAGTCAACTGATAAAGTATGGAAGACAAGTGGCAGGTCAGACCAAACATTTAGTCATGCTAGAATCACGAAGTTGACAGCTGTGCCACCATTAGGTAAGATGGTTACGGAAAGTGTGTGTTCTTAGAAAATACATAAGGAAGAATTTAGGAGTGAAGATCATGGTGTACATAACTCAGCCTTAAATAATTCAGAGAAAAAAGCTACACGTCTGCATACCTATGTGCACAAGTGCCTGTCTGTGTTTATATGCGTGGAGAAAATCACAAAGCAAATGGGCCCAAAATGTGTGCAGTAAAGTGTGTCTATGTGCTCTTTGTAGTTTCATTTTTGCTACTTGTCTTTTAAATTTTGAAACAAATAAAAATTTGAAGGTGATGCCTGTGCAAATTGAGTATTTAGGGCAAGAGCCATCATGAAATCGCACAGCAAGTATTGCTGAGAGATTCTCATTCAAAAACACCCATATTACTTAGAATTTCTGAAGTTTGAGGGCACGTTTTGGTTCTCCACTGCAGCTTTGAGTCCCAAACCCTTCCTCCAAAGAGCTGCATTAGTGTCCCCTGGGGTGTTTGAAAGTAATGCAAATTTCAGAGACCCATCCTCCCAAAATCTGATCTAGAAGGTCTGACACAAGCCTAGGAATCTCTGTTTTTCAAGCAAACGCTGAGAAGAGATACATCCATGCATGTATTTATGAGCAACATTTTCTTTAAATTGGAACCATATCTTTGCGCTTGTGGGTCAGTCCTTCTCACACATGCTGGTTGTTCCACCACGGGCAGCCTACACCTCATCCACCGCACATCACCTCCACCAGCGCCAGGTAAAACTTGACTCCATAATGCTGATCACGTGGATCCCTCAGTCCAGTCTTCCTGCTCTAAGTATCCTAAGGATGCTGCTTATGCCACTTCTACTCCACCTCTGCTCCCCGAGAAAAATCTAAATCATCATCACCATAACCTCTGAGCTTCATGGGAAGTAAATTAGCCTCACCCAGAAGCTCTGGTTAGCCTTCTAGTCATCTCTGTGATCCCGAGGTTTCCTTTCTTATTCTTTTTTATCAAACCATCTTCATGGGTTGAAGAGAGATGTTACCTTGGTTTCATCTTGAGCAATTTGTTCATTTCTCTGAAAAATCTATCAAGGACGAGGTCAAGGTGGTTTCACAATGAGTCTATCACCTAACCCACAGCTAACCTCCAACTGTTTCCTGGGCGTGCTTGATAAACAGCAACTCTTCAGTACAAAATAATGTCTCTGTGATCCTCTTCCCGACCAAATAACTAATAGTCATTCTCAAAAAAAAAAAAGACTTTTTTAAATTTGAAGTCTTCATGAACTGGTTTAATCCTAGGTTTCTATGATTTCAATATAAAGTTGACAAAGAAACAAAGGAGCATTCAAACAATTGCTCAGAGACTTAAATGCCACCACCCAAAGTGATGGCCACCAGCACCCAAAGTGATGGCCACCAGCACCCAAAGGTGCCATGACCTCACAGGAATTGTATTTTCTGTCTTGCAATCAACAGATTTTCAGCTTCTACAGGAAAGGTCAACAGGCTGGCCTAGAAGGTTTAACACTAAAAGGAAATTTCCTGCTTCATGGATATATGTGTTATCTAAATACCTGTCCAAAAAAAAAAAAAAAAAACTTAACTTCTTACCTATGATCTCAAAGTCCCTCAGAAGCAATAAAAGCTCAAGGTGCTGCAGGTGACTTGGAAAAATGCCGGCTCTGCACAAAGAAATGCTTCTCCAAACAGGGCAGGGCCACAGCATCCTCACTCCCCAGGAAAGTGTTCCAAGCACAAGTTCTCACATCCCAGCCCAGACCTACAGAGTCAGAAACGCTGGGGGGGGGGGGAGGTGATGTCCAGAAATTTGCACTTGAATCAGCCATGCAGGGAATTCTGATGCCCCTCACAATTGAGAAGCACAAACTGCAATGCCTTGCCCTCCACATACTAGACTGGAAGGCTATGAGATGCTTCCAGAAATCCTCTGACCAATGTGAACTCAAATGAGAAAAGACAGTTTATATCACTTTTTCAAAGCTTTCCTTAGTTGACATCGTGCATTCAATTATCCAAACGAAGTTGAATAGCCTGTCATTTTTCCTAATTTTGAAATAGATTATTATGGGGCATATTTGCTGCATTTTTATGTGGCTGTAAATGTTTATAGAAACCAGAGCTGAGACTAGGGCATTTGCCTACAGTGCAAAACTCATTAATTGAGATAACTTGTCTAATGCAATATTTTAAAAAGTCAACACAAATAATTCTGAGGAATAAAAGATCAGAATTTTCAATCAATATTTAGACTTCTCATAAACTTGCACAGTACACCTTTCTTGCCTCACCCTAACCCGGACCCTGAGAGTAATGACACCCTAAGGTTATCATCAATATAATGTGGTCACCTTAGGAGCAGAACATAGCGGTCCTACCTCGGGAGTAATTACTGCTTCTTGAATGTTGTGGTCAGTGTGTCTCAGGAGCCAAGGAAGGACAGGAATCAGCTGAAGGGATTAAAGGCTGGGCATTAGGCACCAGAATGTTCCAGAAGCATAAAAAGCACCAGAACCAGAGGTCAAGGTAGATGTGGGAATCTGGAAACAGGTGGGAGCAATGAACACAGCTATTTGTTGAAGGTCATGAGTGAACAGGGATCTAAACAAGTAAGAAATCACGGTCAAGCTCACACAGAGAGCAAGGGACAGAGTAAGTGTGTGTCTCACCAGTTCATTAGAGACTGTTATTCCAATTTTCAAAAATTATATAACCAAGGGTTTACTTGGTGTCTTTTGTAAGCCAAGTCATGTGTAATTGGAGACTAAAGAGACAGCTCACTGGCTTCTGCTTTAAAGACCTTTCTTGGTAATCAGGGTGAGATCTTAAGACAAGAAGCAATCATGGCAGAATGAGGTGAGGTGTTGGATTTTGCGAGACTGAGACCTCGAAGAAAGTGTGCCGTCCCTGGAGACAGAACCCTAAACGACCTTACAAAGCCAATCCTGTTTGGGCTGGAGATTCCATTCGGCTCAGACAATTCCTCTCCCCTTTGGGTTTCTAGTTCAGTCATTGATACACCAAAGTGCCGTCAGGAGAAATTCAAGGAAATTTTTAAAACATCTGCATTTACTTGGTGGTCAGCAAATGCTAGGTGCAGCCTGAAAAGACTTTTCCTGACCAAACAGACATCTGTTGCCTTTGCTTTCTCAGCACCTGTCTTATTTTGTTCGGGCTGCCAAAACAAATCCCATAGATGGGGGCTTAATCCACATTTATTTCTCACAGTCCTGGAGGCTGGGAAGTCCACGGAGGTGTCAGCAGATTTGGCATCTACTGGGAGCCCTCATCCTGTGGGCAGGTGGTCATCTTCTTCCTGTGTCCTCCGTGCAGAGAGAGAGCAAGCATCTCCCTGATGTCTCTTCCCATAAGGGCACTGATCCCACCGTGAGCTAATCACCTCCCAAATCTCCACCTCTAACTTCTATCCCATCAGGTTTGGGGCTGCAACATGCACATTTTGGAGGGGCATGTTCAGTCCACAGTAGCACCTACTGTCCTTTGGAAAGCACCTCTTCCCACAAGCACATTACACTGGCTGGTACTGACCCCACTCACTTTGGCCCAAGTGGGCCCCATATACCAGGCTGGTCAGAGTATTCCAGACCTTGGGCTACAGAGATGGTTTCAAAATTGGTGTTACTTGGCCTAAATGGAGCCAAGACTTTTCTGGAAGAGGTACTACACCAAATGGGTAATCACATGCCTTCTTCATCTGTTGGTCAGTTTACAAAAAGGTATTCAACTACTAGTAGAGTATAAATTAATGCAACAATTTTCAAAATGAAATTAATATGTAGATATTCAAAATGGTACAGCCATGATTTGGGAGGGTTTAAAGAAATATTTTAGAAATGCTTTGAGTGTGGTATACCGTATAGATTCATTGAAGATTCTAGATCCAGTGTATTTTCTGATGTGCCTCATAAATCACAGGGTTATTTCAGTTTTTTCAGGGTCACCAAGATCTTTGAGTAGGAGTAATGCCCAACAGGTACTTTTCCTACACATTGAAAGCACTGAAAGTTCTTTCCATATCAAGTGACAAATCGCTGAAATCTTTTGAAAAATGTGGCAAGCTTCACTTTGTTTCATAAAGTACTTTATTGAAATATAAGTAAAGCAAAAAAGTCAAAACCATGTTAAAACAGTGCCAATATTTCAGTAAAATATTTCTTTCTCGTAACCCAGGAGCCTGTCACATTTCAATTTGTCCTCCCAGGACTACAGTTTATTTCCCATATGTAAACAAAAATAGTTTCAACAATACTGTGTCAATATGTTATTGGAAAATAGAGGTCATCCTTCCATTCTTCTGGGCTTATAAAAATGACATTTAATAAATTAATCAGACCTCAAAAATGCTTTGATAAAAGTTAAATCAGGTTCCAAAATCAGGACTAAGAGATTGTACTGTATATACATGAGCACTTTTGTTATGTTGCAAGTTTCACTATTCTTGATAAGGAAGGAAAAGCAAATGTCATGTCCAGCTTAGAGGAAAAAATAGATCCCAAGGGCCTCTTTTTTGTTTACTTTTTGTTGTTGTTGACTTTTTTTAAAATCAAGGTAACATCCGTTGACAACACCGTCTATCATTCAGAGGTCTAGGGTCCCACCTTCAGGCAGACCACGCTGACTTAAATACTAGCAAGTAGCCAGACAATTATAGCACAATCACTGCCAGACTTCCCCTCCCGAAAGCCCTAGGGACTGGGGCCATTTTTAAAGGCTCTGAAGTGACCAGAACATTAGCTAATTTCAGAGAGTACAAAATGAAACCCTATCTATGAATTCCAATAAGTATTGTCTCCGAAGATGACTTCTCAGAACTGCGGAACTCTTTATGGAGATTTTAGCTGGGATGATGGTGCTTGTAAGTAATCTAGCCCAGAGCAGTTCACTTTCAAGAACACACTTACATCACTAATTGTTCGCACTCAGAGAGTGAGATCCTCCAGCCTCTCCCCTGCCCCCCTGCCTTCCTCGGGTGTCCATCTTGTCTCCTAATGGAGGCTCCCAAGCAGAGCTAAAAGGCAGCCCTGCCCTCCCACATCCCGAATGGGGACAGAGAGCTGCAGCTGGGGCTCTGGGCAGCAAAGGGCTTTTCTCAAGGAGCAGAAAGATTGACGAAGACTTCAGTGGTAAATCTCGGGGAGTGTAGGCAGAGTGCTTTACAAAATGATGACCAACTATGAGTCAATACCGGAGGGACCAGCCGCAAGCTACCAGGCTCTGAGGCAGGAGGATGAGCCTCTATTCTTTAAAAATAAGCTCTAAAGGGAAAAATTGAAATCTCTGAACAGACTCTCTTGCAATTAAAAAAAATCAAATCTAAACCAAATTAAAATTTTCTACCCCAAATAAAGGACACTCGTGACCTTTGGCTATTGGAGTTGATGCATCGTAGAGATCTTGGAGGTAAAAAGTTCCTGCAAAGGATGGATTTGACCACCTCAGTTTTGGTGAGAAAGGAAGAAGCTAGGTTGGCATAGCCAAGTGAGTGCATGGAAATTGTTCTCAAAATCTCTTCAATTATTAAGTAGCTAATATTCTGCAGTTTAGAAACTTTAAGCTATTTCTTAGCATTTAAAGGGAAAAAAGTAAACTGGGTCATAAGCCAAATCCCAGAATGTTCCTTTTCATGCACTGAGAGAGCAGGAGACTCAAGGTATGGCTTGGGGACATGGAAGGGCATGGAACCCGCCAGAAGTGAGTGTCCATTGCCATTTCTGCGCCTTCACACTGCCTGTCGGCAGGTCACTTACCTTCTCTGTGGTTCTGAGTTCTGCTCTGTGGGATCAGAAAGCTTTGCGAAAGCTGCGTGCTCCATGCAGGATGATGGCGCACATCCAGCAGTCGGCCGCACAGAGATCCCTGAATTGACCCTGCCCTGGAGTGGAGGATGTGCTCTTTGGATAACTATTAGCCTAGAGATGTCCTCTTTGCACCAGCAACTCAAAATCAAAAGAAAGGGCAGTGGAGCATCATCCAAAAAAAGAATCTTGATGGACTAAAGCAGTTTGTGATCAGTTCTGAGACCCCACGGGGCAGCCCCTGTCCCTCTGGGTCTCACTAGCCGGAGGGAACAAGGACAGAATGTCAGGGAGACAAGCAGCCCCCTGGACACCCCAGACTCCACGTTAACTATGAAGACGAGACCCACAAGCTCTGGAATCTGAGGGAGGAGACAGTGTCAGGGCCCGGGGCACTGTCCTAAGGAGATCTGCAATTTTCAGGAAAGCGTTTCATTTTAAAATCATTTCAAACCTCCTGAAGAAATTACAGAAATAGTGAGAAGGACTTTAGACCTTCACCAGATTTCCCGACTCTCAACAGCTTATCATTTTTGCTTTGTCATTTTCTATCTTAAAATCACTTGAGCACACTGCAGACCAGACCCCGCTTTCCGAAATACTCCAGGGCATATTTCCTAACAAGTACATTCTCTTAGGTAAACTCAGAACAATGATCGAAATTAGAAAACCATCACGAGGCAGTACTACTACCTCATTTTGGAGCTGATATTTTAACTGCCCTTTGGTGCATTTTGATCATTCTCGCAGGTTTCCATCCATTTGCAAGAAGACAAGAGATGCCCCTCAGCTTCTTGGTGGGGTCCTGGTGGAATCCCTAGAGCATCAAACCATGTAAACCTCCAAACTGAGTCTCTATGAGAGATGAGTCCAGTCTCTCAAAGGAAACACAGTTCAGCTCATCCTTTCGCTGTCTCCTCTTCTTAAAATTCCCTGACAGCCAAAGTTTTAACAGTTGAGCTTCTGCCAGGGAAGTTGGCTAGCTGTTCGCCCTCCCTTCCCGCCCCTGCCAGCTCCCTCCCCCTCCTGTCTGCCCCGTGTCTGACACAGAAGCCACATCAGACACCAGAGAAGACGCAGACACACAACCTGTCAACACGCCTGTGGCCGCCCGGCTCTCATGTGGCAGCCGTGGGGGTTCAGGAACAGACAGGACGCGCCCCCCATGGGGAAGGTTTAATCCGACAGCCTTTGCATCCAGTGGAGGCACGAAGCCTGCTGCTTGTCGACCAGGTGATAGGATTTAGGCATGAGAGCTGCTGAGAATAATAAGATAATAAGGGCTCTCCTGTCAACAAGCTTCACCCCCTCCTTAATTTGGGCTCAAAATACCTGGCAACAAAAATCTTCAGCTATTAATCTGGGATTTTCATTGTAAAAGAACATTTGAGCCTTTATATGCAGATGTTGAAATCATCTCGACGTGCTTCTCTGCTTCTCCCTAACAGTGTTCAATGTTATAAAAACATTACTTCCATCAGGGTTTCCAAGCTTAAGAACAGACACATTTTAGGACTTGGCTCCCGAAACGCCTGTTAACCAAATGCAATCATGTGATGTTTCTAATGACGCTTCTGGTCCTTCCAGAAATATGAACGGATGACCAATCTAATGACCCATTCCTGGAACATGTGCTTTTCCAGAACTTTTCTCACCACCTAATACAGTTTTCTTCCATTAACAAAAGGCATTTTTGCATTTTCTGACTTATAAAAACACATAAGGAAGCCACAGAAATGGAAGAAGTAAATGTCAAAAAAAAAAAAAACATTTTAAAGATAGTTTTACTAATGTCATGTTTAAAATGAAAGTGTGATTCCAGACACTGTATGCAAAGTGTGGTCCAAAAATCAGCAGCATCCTTGGGCACCGCTTATTAAATCGGAGGCCCTCAGGCCCCACCTCAGACCTGCTGAATCAGAACCAGGACATCTGAATGATCTGCTGCCATAATAATAAAGGCTGAAGAACAGTTTTATGAACAGATCCACTGCCCGGGCAAGGAGAGTTCACAGGTAAAAAGAAGTTACTGTAATGAAATTGTAAAAACAGAATGAACGGAAGAGGTGGGAATTCGGTGACCTAAACCAGAACAAGTATTCTCCAAAGGACTAAACAACATCCCATTTGATTTTTCCAGAGTTGGGCCCACAGACTTTTCAAATGAAAATACTAAGTACTGCATTACATTCACATTTCACATCAAACAATAAATACTCTTTTGGTATGTCCCAAGCAATACTTGGACACACTTACAGTAAAGCAAAATACGTTATCCACCAGTAACCCAAATTTAATGGGCATCCTATAGTTTATCTGCTGCAAACTGGAATAAAAATCTCAATGATAGTTAGACAAAGAGCTTATTAGATTGGCAAATTGAAGATTTGAACCTCGGCAGCAGTCCAGCAGATGTTGCTCCGTGAGAGCTGTTCCAATCAACACAAGTTTGAATTTAATTTATATAGGTAGGAGCAGTGAGTCATTGACATTAAAATTGCAATTTTCTTCACAGGAGGCTTCTTACGCTAAGCAGTTTTGACATAAAGCTATGTGGGTGCTATCTCTGTGCAGAGAAAGGCAGTGATGGGGTTCAGTCTCTTCCTTTCTGAAGAATGCACTGTGGAGACACAGGGCCGGGTGCCAGGGATTAAATCTCTTTATCCCGCTCCTTGGTCATTGGTGGGGGCTGAGAGGCGGGTTCACCCACAGGCAGCAGATGTTTCACTTCAAGACTCTGCAGATGGCCTTGCTCTCTTGTCTGCTAGAGCAGGGAGGAGTCATTTCCAGAATGTTTCACAGTCTGTTCACGGGGGTAACTCCACTGCGGGGTCGATAGATTTGTTTTAATGTATAATGCTTTTATGTGGCTTATTGTAAACTAAAGCAGGTAAAGGAGATAGATATGCCAACCTACACTGGCAGTTTCCAAAATCCTTGGAATGATTTTCTGCTATATAAACACACACACAATGTTTCAATGGAACAAAAGTTTTCAGACTCTAATAGCCTAAATAATGCTTTTCTTAAAGAACATGAAAATGACTGACATTGTTATTTATGACTTAATCATTTTCATCAGAACCAAAGACGACAAACATCTAATTTCTTTTCCAATGCCTGGCATCACTTTTCCCTGGTGTAAGTATGGCCACCACGTCAGTCTCAAGGATTGACATTTTTTCTTTACCTATTATAGTTTATAGTTTGATTGCTTATAGTTTAAAAACTGCAGGTTCTGGGTCTCCCTGGTGGCACAAGGGGTTAAGGCGCAGCACTATGAAGCTATCCGCAGCCACTGCAGCATGAGTTCAATCCCTGGCTGGCCAGGGAGCTACCCACATGGCACAGCAGACCTGACTCTCCCCCTGCTCCCCTCAGCAGTGTATTTTAGGAGATCTGCCTGTTCTGCTCCCCACTCTGTCTCTGGTGAATCCTCTCACTCCCTGCACCTCTAGCCTGCACCCCAGTTCTTGCACGCATAAAATAAGTAGAATAAATCTTAAAAAAAAAAAAAAACTGCAGGTTCTGTTTGGAGACTATAAGTTTGTATAGCCTCAAAATTGTACCTGAGGAAAAAACATCACTTATTCCTGTCTGTTTTACTCCTGAACTCCAGCTTATAAGAAACACAGTCCTGGGCCTCCCCGGTGGCGCAGCGGTTGAGCGCTGGGTTGCGAAGCTGCCCGCAGCCTCTGCGGCACCAGTTCGATCCCCGGCTGCTCCCCGGCCACCGGAGGAGGGTCCCACATGGCGCGCAGACCTCTCCTGCCGCCCGCTGCTCCCCTCAGCGGTGTACTTCGGTCCTTCTGCCTGCTCTGCTCCCCGCTCTGGCTCTGGTGAATTCTCTCACCCTCCCGCGCTTCTGACTGTACCCAGTGCTTGTATGTATGTATGTATAAATAAATAAATAAATAAATCTAAAAAAAAGAAAAAGAAACACAGTCCTTGCTAAGTTTTCCTGCCTTTTCTTTGTTCACGGTGAACTCTTCACACCAACTGGAAATATCAATAAAAAGAAGAAACACTTTTACTCCCCTCTGCCTCTGAATCCAGAGAGATAATTTTCAAAGATAAAAATGGCTCTTCTAAGTGAAGGTTTTCTTAATTCACTTTGGTAAACTTCACTAGTAGAACATTTCTTAGTGGTTTATACTGGAGCTGACGCTTCTTTTTCTTTTTTCTCTTTCTTTCCTTCTTTATTCCTTCCTTCCGCTGCTTCTGTTCATTTTTCCTCCTTTCTTCTCTCTTTACTTTCTCCCTTTCTCCCTCCCTCCCTCCTTCCACTGTCTTTATTTCTGTTTTTCTTTAACCTTCTTTCCTCCTTTCTTTTTCTGTACCTGCAGTTATTTCTCCACATGCCTGAGACTGTAGCTAATCTATTTTCTTTTGCCAGAAGCCAGGCAGTCAAGTGCTAATTTGGAGCAGTTCTACTTCTTACGATGTGAAAACTGCTCACAACCAAGGAAAGTTTTGTAATTTACTTAAGGGGCAGAAGGAGACTCTCCACCAATTTGTTACCCAATCATCTCCAGTATGTTCATGGCTTTGATTATCATGAATCCACACACCTCTGTAAGGCCCCCCACCCCGTGTCTCCCCTCTCTCAGGCCACCCTGTGTGCAGGTCATGGTTCAGAAAATGTGTTCCATCCAGCAGTTTGGTTGTGCTCATTCTCTATGAAAGAAGGTAACTCTTTGCTTGTTGCTTTACCTCTTAAACATGGAGCAATAACAGTTTATCATTGACTAAACATTTCATTTCTGAAACATAATATTATGTTTTTAAAAAAAACAGTTGGATATTGCATGAGTTTATCTTTTTTGATGGCTGAGTAATCTTCCATGGTGTATATGGACCCCATCTTCTTGATCCAGTCATCTATTTTTGGGCATTTGGGTGGTTTCCAAAGCTTAGCTATTGTAAATAGTGTTGCTATAAACATAGGGGTGCAGGTGCCCTTTTGAATTAATGTTTTGGGTAAATACCTAGGAGTGGAATTGCTGGATCATATGGAAGCTCCATCTTTAGCAAGTTAAGCAATCTCCATGCAGCTTAAAGATAAACTCATGCAATTTGCAGCAACATGGATGGAGCTGGAAGGGATCATGCTCAGCAAAATAAGCCAGAAAGAAGAAGAAAAGTACCGGATGGTCTCACTCATAGCAGGAATCTGGAAAACTTAAATAAGGGACGAGGAAAAAACCTAATTCTAATAAAGTAAAAATCAAAATCAACAAGAGACACACTACCGGGGGGGGGGGTGGGGAGGAGGGAGTAGGACTAAAACAAGGGGGGGTGGGAATTGTCTGGGGACTATAACCAAGATGAAAATGCATACATTGTGCAAAAATGAAAAATGATGTTAAAAATGTATAAAATAAAAATCTTTAAAAAAGAAAAGTTAAGAAATAAACAAATACTTGTAACTATTAAGCATAAGATTACTTTTTAAAATGCCTCAAATAATAAAATGGAATTTTGATTTATCAATATGAAAATAAACACTTGGATATAGTATTCACCATGTTCTGGGCACGAGCAGGGGGTTAGCTATCGTCTCATTTAACAACATAACAACCCACACAGGTGGGTACAATTATTGCCCCAATTCATGAGTGAAGAGACAGCATCTGAGAGGTGATGCAGCTTGCCCAGCATCACACGGTGACAGGGTAACAGACAGGGAATTCTGGCCCTGGGCCCTGCTCCCTTCCCCACATCCCAACAGGAGACACACTCATTTCTCCTCTTCACCCACATGGTCAGATTTCCAGGGTCCTTCCATTGCCAATCATTCTGAATTTCTCAAAGCTCTCCACACTGTAGCACATCCTCACAATCACAGACAAGACTTGTCACATATCCTCTGCTGATGGTTCCACTATGTAGAAGGCACAACCTCCCATTTGCAATAAAGAAGGATCCAAGACTGAACCCTCCAAAGAGCTATTTTCTGATATCCTGAAGTACTTCATAATGGCATTTACAAGTCAGAAAGCCTAAGCTAACAAATTATAGAAAATATTGTTTGAAAATGCACTTCTACCCTCTAAGAACAAATTGAAAACAAACAAGCAAAACACTAAGTCCAGTGATTTCACTCAAATGGGAAAGACAGAGAGTAAATCGCAAGGGCCACACACTGATGTAACAAGAAAAGACTCCTAGAAAAGGAGAGAGTTCAAGCACGTTCAAAGGCAACAGAGAAAATGGAGAAAAAACTGTAAACATATATTAAAACACAAACATTTATTTCTTTTGATGCTTGTTTATATGTGAGGAAGCACAATGGTGATGCCAACAACTGACAATGTTCTTCGGACCAAAACAGAATAATTCAAGGTCAAAAAAATCTTGAAAGACCCAGCCTTTAGTCCCCATGCAATGTTCTAAAATCCCTGGACAAGTGGGCTGCTAATTTTCTTCTCTATTACAACAACAGAAATAAAAACTGGCAGAGAACAAAATGGTTACATACCCACAACCAAGATCTACTCATCCTTTTTCCCAACTGAATCAGTTGATCTGATTCAGATCAACTTTAAGAAAACCACTCTTTCAAGTCTATAAGTCTTTGAAAAATGAAAATAGGCAGAAGAGCATGATTATTGAGTGCTGTGGGTGGGAAAACCTCATATCCAATTTGTTCTCAACATTTTGAAAGAAAGCAAGATGATTAAAGTAACACATTCACACTGATCCATCTAAAAGGAATGCTGTGCCCAGCACCAAGTGTAGAGCAGCGAATCTGGGGGTGATGGCAAGGTCAAGTTCAGGAAATCAGAGGTTCTGGGCAAGTGTCACTTCCTATCTCCCAGCCACGCTGCACCCTCTTGAGAGGATGGCTTATATTTTGGTAGAGTGGCACATCAGGGGGAAGGGTGTGGCGTATCACTGAGCCCCCATGCTGTCTCCGTTTGGTCAATTATACTGTCAAAGGGATTGAGTTTTTCATAGGCAAGAATTCAACAACATGAAGAGAAGAAAGTCTTGTCTATTCCTGCTCACCAGATGAGTGACACAAGGTTTTTAACTATGTCCAAGTTCATTTAATCTGTTTTAAGATTTAGTAAGAGTGGTTTTATTTTAGATCACTATCAGCCTTGGAACTCCTCTCTCTTAATGGCCTAGAAGCAGCTATAAAACATCTGAGAAAAGTGCCCAGGAATTAGCACCTGTCATAGGAAGAAAGAGCTAGACAGCCACTCGTGATTGTTGCATTCCCAGGAGGCAGGGGTGTGTCTTAGAATTTCTACACCTTTGACATGGCTTGAGCTGCAGCTTCACAAATGGTTGTAGGAGATAAATTGATGCAATGGAATGATGGATAGGTCTCCCAGCCCCAAGCCTACCGCCTCCTCTTCTTCCCTGTAATTTCCATAATAGAAGACAACATCTTTTCATTTCACAATAATTGATAGCAATCACAAAACTAATACCTGTGAGAAAGGTTACACTAACAATCCCACACTCAGACTTAGATGGCTAATGGGACATCTTCCCCAGTAGAAGATTTTATAGGACTAAAGGGAAAAAAACAGAGGCAGGAGAGGAGGGAAATACCCAAAATGGGGCCTTGCCATGATGGAAATCAACGTTGCCTACTTCTCAGTTTGGCATCTGGTCAACCACTGCCAGCCTCTGTCCCTCAACCCAGAGCAGTTATTCAGTATATCAGTGTTTTAAAGAAAAGAAAGCCATTAATTTAGTCCTTCTCCTCAAAGAGCACTGGATTAGAAGGTGATATAAGGAAAATTGAGTAATTACCTACAACAGGAAGATAAATATACCCTAGCAATTTGTACTCCTTGTGAGTCTAAGTTTAGGTATACATACATTTCAACTCATATTCCAAAAAGATATCTACAGAAAAGTATCCTGCCCCCACCCCCACCCCAGCTACTAATGAGTCCACAGCAATGTCCAAAATGTATAAAAACATGCAATATTACAATCCACCTAACCTAGTTTTTATTATAGAAATTTTCAAACATATGCAAAGGTGGGTCCTGCTGTCAGTATGCTTGAGTCAGAAAATACACAAGGTCCCTCAACACTTGTGGGACCATGTCCCTTAAGTCTCTCTATACCTTCTTCCTCAATCTTTCATTTTTCTGCAGTTTGTTGAAAAGCCCAGATCACATTTCCTACAATGGAATGCTGCTGATTGCATCCCCATAGTCATTTTTCATACAATCCTTACATTTACTTCTAATACATTTGTATTAAAGATACATTTTTAATAAATTTGTGTTTTCTGTAGCCTAGAGCTACAGATGAGATTTGGATTAGAGATCTGGGTGACAATACATCACAGAACTGCCACATCCTTCCCACCGACATGTCTATCTGCCGGCCTCTCCTTTGGCAGATACTGGAATTCATCAGTGGGGTAGGTGAGGCCGGCTTCATCCATTCATTATAAAATCTCCCCTCAGCTTTTTGTTCATGATTTTAGTGGCTACACCTAACCATTGCATAGATTCATTATTTCATTAGGGAACTGCAAAGTGGTAGCATGCTAACACCTCCTACTCCTTTTTATTTCATTTATTAATTAGACTTATTCTGAAAAAGAACTTTACTTCAACTATTTAGATACCCCAAGGTACAAAACTTCCTGGAAAAGGAAGTTAAGTGCTCAATTCTTTTCCTTTAGTTACCAATTTCCAGAATAAGTTGGTTTCCCGCCATATAAACTTTTTTAATATTGTTATGAATTCATAGATTTTAATGGATTATATGTTTCAATACATTGCAGATATTGTTCTTTCTATATATTCCTCTGTGGGTGTCACTGGCTCCTCTTTGGCCAGTAGGAGGCTTTGGAAGCTGGCTCCTGTGCATTTCGAACCTTCTGTCACGGTGCTCTCTGACAGTGTCCTCACTTTCTAGCTAGGCTCAGCTCGAAGATTTCCCAACTCAGCATGGAAACAACCAGTTTCCAAGTCCGCCCTAGTTTCGCTCAGCAGAAAAGTTACTTGGAGACTACAGTGCGGATGCTGGGGAGCTCCTTGCTTCTATATTGATTATTGGTTCTGAGACCTTTCAGTGGACAGATTCGGGAAACATTTTTTAAGAGAAATACATCATGAATTCATAATGATATTTCCAGTTCATGTTTAGGGTTACAGCTTTCTATATAACTACTTTGATTTTCCATTTGATTCTCTTTTTCTCTTATGTCAAAAAACATAGTTTCTCATGACATAAATGTTTAATACTAGGACTTTATTTGTATATAAAAAGCTTCAAGGTAGCCATATGAACATATTACCTACAATATAAATCACTGGCAGCAATTCAGGATTTCGTTGCAGCTCTTTTTGTCCACAGAACAGATCTACTACAGATATAGAGCCAAATAAAAGGAGGTTAAAAACATTTGAAATAATTCCTCTCTATAGCAACTAATATTCAGTTAGATTTATGTATTTAATTTTGCTTTTGGATTAAGGGATTACTTTCTTTTCCTTTTGTTTTATAATTTTGTAAAATATTTATGTGTTTCTAAATGTATAAAAATGAGTACATTAAGAAAAATATATTATCCAAACCCTTTGCCTCTACTCTGCTTCCCTCTTCTAAGTAATCATTTTTATGAAATTTGCTTCTTGTCCTATTCTTTTTATGCATTAAATATTAAATAAGAAATCTCTTTTCTTAGATAAGAGATACCATATCATGCATTCTGATCTTCACCTTGTTTTTTGCACTTAACAATAGAATATATTCTAGAGATTATTCAACAATAGTTGAATTGGTCTTCTATTATTTTTAGCAGTTATATAATACTCCTTTGTATGGATATTGCTGGGTTCATTCAGTTTGCTCCTGTTGAATATTGGGGTCACTGCCAGCCTTTTCCTACTGTAATTAGTGTCATATAAACAGATTTTTGTGTTCATTTTTTTCATAGCTTGCTAGCTTATCTTTGAGATAGTCCCAGAAGTGGAATTGTTTGGTTAAACGGCATAAATGTGTGATACCACTACATTCTCCCCATAGGTGCCATGCCATCAAGCATTTCTGCCAACTACATCTAGGAAGGGAATTTGATTTTGCAAAGTCTCCACAACAAAGACTATTTCCAAAGTTCAAAATCAATATTGAACACCGACCAAGAAAGACCTTTACTAAGGGAGCCAAAAGCAAGCTAGCAACACTTGAGCCTCAACAAGACGCCTTAAAGCCTTTGGTAGATACTGCAGAGACATGTGGGCCTGGGCAATAATAGAGAAATAGGAGAATTATAAAGAAAAAACTAGACAGAGAATGTTTAGCCTATTCAACACCAGAAACAATAATTAGAAAAGTTATACCTGCCCCTCATTTTCCTGTAACCTCAACTGTTCATGGACAAGTATCCCTATTTTATAAATAAGAACATAAACACAGGACAAATCAATGAGTTACAGGGTCATCTAGTAAAGCTTAAACTCACGAGAACATTCTTACTTTGTACGTCCACGAGGCCCAGTAGCGAAGTAGCGAAGTAGATAGCCATTGGCTTACAGAACTGAGGCATGGATCCTTGCCTCCACCTTGCTTCTGGGAGAGGCATACTATCTGCAGCGTGTCCCCTGCCTCTTGGGGTACCAGTTCCCTCAGCTGCAACATCAGGGGTTCAGGGACAGGCTCAGTTGTCTGCCACCGTCCTGATCTATGGGCATCAGGCTCCAGGAAGCTGCACTTAATCCACCTGAGTGGACTAAACCAAGCCACATCAGAAAAATCCAAGACACTCCCCACTGGTTCTTTCCAAAGACAGGAGACTTCCCAGGACCCGGCTCCAAGCAAGGGCATAAGAGAGGAGTCATCAACATTTACCAAATAAATAAGTCATAACAAGCACAATGATGCCATTTAAAAGAGAGAGGAGGCTGGGGTGCTAGGGGGGGCATAGCAGAGCTCTGCCCTGGGGTGAAGTCACCTCCTAGCATAGCCTCGGGGCCTTCCTAACAGATGTCACCTCCACCCACAATACCCCAGCTCTCCAGGACTTCCCTCAGCTCCCAAGGGGGAGCACAGTGTGCCCAGTCTTTGGGGACACTGATTCTTCAACCTGGGGCTCAGTCTTTCTTCTTGTTGTGCCACCCTGGGGAAATCCGTCTATACTTCAAGTATCAGTGAACCATCTCTGCCTTCGAAGAGCTTCCCCAAACACCAGGCCACCTAAGATTGCTCTGGTAGCCACCTCCCTACAGCCTGGTTGACTTCTTCTCTCTTTCAACGGCACCGTTATGCTGGATGTGATTTATCTATTTGGTTTTAACCTTCTTTTCCCCAGGAAGCGCCACAATGAGAAGGAACAACGTTGTGTCTCGTTCACTGATATTTCCCTAAAGCCTCACTCAGGTTGGGATACACAGGGCTCACTCACTCTCTCTCATCTCCCCATCACCAGGAGCCCTGCTCTATGGCAGAGGTTTGGATTCTTCTCCCGGGAAAGCTTCTCTGGGATGGACACACTTCATCCATCACAGGCATGAAGGAAAAGAAAAACACAAACACCCTCAACTAGAGACCAAAGTAACAGGTGATCTGTACAGGAGAAGCCTAGGGCAGCCAGCAGAAACACGAGATGCTAAAAGAAAGAGGACATCTCGGTGTTGTTCCCGCAGCCTTGATTGTGTGTGTTTCTCAGATTTGAAAATCATTCACAGGAAAGGACACTGCTTCACTCTTATTTGGGATCAACTTCATTAGGGGATCATATTTTGCCACCCCAAAATACGCCACTTTGGCACAAGAATTATTTTGAGCTGAAGGCAATTGATAAACTGCAGACACAGAAAGAGCTCTATGTTCTTGCTTTTCTGCCCCAGAGCAAGGCGTGTGTTTCCCTCTGCAAGGCTGACAAGTGCCCCATGCAGCACCAGGAAGAGGAGAACAACTCGCCACCAGACACAGCACTGACATTAGTCTGCTTGACAACCCTACTAACCCTCAGTGGCCATCAGCTTCCTGGTTACCTTCCCAATGTATCAGCCCAGGACCCCAAATATTTCCCTTTGTCTCATCACTTCCTCACAATTAACCATACTTTGTTAAAATGGTATATAACCCCCAAGTCTAATTGATGTTTTGCATTTACACTTCATTTTTGTGAAGCTCCTGTGCATATAAAAAAAATTTTTTTAAAGATTTATTTATTTATTTATACAAGCACTGGGTACAGTCAGAAGCACAGGAGGGTGAGAGAATTCACCGAGCCAGAGCGGGGAGCAGAGCAGGCAGACTGACAAAATACACTGTTGAGGGGAGCAGCGGGCACAGCAGGAGAGATCTGCACGCCATGTGGGACCCTCACCAGTGGCCGGGGATCGAACCAGTGCTGCAGAGGCTGTGGACAGCTTCGCAACCCAACATTCAACCACTGTGCCACCGGGGAGCCCGGAATATAAAAATTTTATCTTTAATGTATGCCATTTGTCCTGTTATCATGTCTTTTGTTAGTTTAATTCACAGTCTCTATGGACAGAACCTAAGAGGGTAGAGGAAAAGATTTTCCCTCCCCTACAATCACATACATATGAATAAGATTTAACAACAGGTAGGAGATGGCACCTATTATAAGACTCTGGGGTACAGAGAAAATTCACATCAGTGCAATTTTTATGGTAATGTATACAACATAAAATATGCCATTTTAATTATTGTAAGTACATAACTTAGGGGCATTAAGTACCTTCACATGGTTGTACAGTCACTATCTTTATCTCCAGAACTTTTTTCATGATCTCAAACTGAAATTCTACCCTCCATAAACATTTAATTTCCCTTCTCCAACCCCCCAACCACTAGCACCACCATTCTATTATCTGTTGCTAAGAATCCCTCTATTCTTGGAACCTCAAATAGTGGTTTGCTCATTTAGCATCATGTTTTTGAGGCTTATCCACTTTGTGCCATATGTCAGAATTCCTTGCCTTTTCAAGACTGAATAATATTCGAATGTGTAGCTATAGCTCACTGCAATTTATATGAGACCATTTAACACTATTCACAGAATAATCCAACAATGAGCGAGCAAAGGGAGGGTGAGGGAGGACATCACGGGGGCAGAAGTGGCACCAGAAGCGCCAGATTGGAAAGAAGTCCAGTAGCAGGGCTTTCAGATTCAAGTTGGGGGCTCTCAAGAGTGAAAGGTCCAAGCTCCCTGAAGAAAAAACTTCTTCACCAGCTGTGCTGTGGCCAATCCAGGGGAGCTCATGAAAGCCCCAGCAGGAGGCACAGCTGCAGGCAACAGCATCTTTGCACAAGGAACAGGTTCTACACACTCATTTTTATTTTTACTTAAGTATAACCTGCTAGATAAGAATGCAACCTGGCCTGCACGATAAATGACAACCATTCAATGACATTGTTCAGCCTCTTTCTTGGCCCTAAAACTCTGCCACTGAGTTTTCTTCCAAAGCATGGGATGGATCCTGCAGGAACTTACAGGAATGGTGTGAGGGTTCTCCTTGTTGACAGGTAGGAAGAGTGAAGGACAGAGACTGAAAACTGACCCAGTGCCCCATGGACACAATCCAAACCCAGGTGGGAGGCTCAGAATTCTCCAGAACTCTGCCACTCTGTGAACGTGCTTGGAGGAACACCATTCCCACACAGGCCTATAATCTATAATCCTACCATGCACTGCTTGCATTGAAATTGAACTCAAATTCTCAGAATGAATTATTTATTGGGAAAATTCTTTCAAATAAAGAAATTAGCCATCTTTAAAGTCCAAAAGCGATCTGAAAAACCTTCCATTATCATCCAATTACATAAAAATGTAGTGCTGCACAGTTCAAAGAGACGGATGCTCCATTTTCAAGGAAAGATGATAGGGGCCGGCCCCGCCACTACTACGGAGCATCTGATTCCCTCCTCCCCAGTGCCAATCTTCCTCGATAAGGCCAGGGGAGTCTGCCAAGTTGTCCTCACTGAGAAGGGAGAGAGGAACACATCCTCTCTGATGAGGGAGTGGACTCCGGAATAGGGTGATGGTGCTCAGATGCCAACAGGAATCAGAATCCCCTAGAATATTCATGAGAGTTCAGGTTACAGGCCCACTCTGGCCTCTCTGATGGGCTGGAGTCTGAGATTTTGCATTTCTAGCAAGTTCCCAGGCAATGCAGATGCTACCAGCACAGGAACCTCACTTAAGAGCCATTGCTCCAAGACGTCCAGTGCCCAATGTCTCCGACTCTTGCTTGAGGCAACGGGTCACAGCTACCCACATCACCCTGAGCACACCTGCACAGCGTGGCTACACCACACCCATGCACACCGCACAGGGCCAGGCATGCACACACACACCCTGCACACTGCACTCCAGAAACACACTGAACACCTGCTCTGCCCGTAAGTGACACCCACCAGCATCAGCACACAACACCACATACCTACACCCCATGCTCACACATACACACACACACATACACACCTGCACCACCCGGCCTACCAAGACCTCTAGCCTGAGTCACACACATCCATCCCCAAGCAGACAGGCCAATCTCCTCGGCACACCAGCACTGCCTATTGCAACACACCCACTTTGCACCTACGCCACCACACTGTGGCACCACACTCGTGCGTGCACCTACATTGGTACCAGCCACGGCAGCACACCCACCCGGCTTAGATTCCAAACTGTCCCCTTGCACTTGACATACCCCACCCTCCTCTTTCTCCCTGCCCCGTCCTATCCCAATTTCTTTCATGACTGGTCCAAAGAGCTATCCCAAAGTTTCCATCCAAATGGCACCCCGTTTTCTAGATCCCTACTTCCTCCCCACCCCACATCAGACTGTTCTCTGACACGCGCGCTTGAGGCCGGTCACGCAATGGCCAAGGAGGCTAGGCCTAGATTTCATCGCTCCAGGACCCAGCCGTCCCCAGACTGGCGTCCCCTCGCGGCGTGGAGACCCGGCCCGATCTGCTCCAGGTCACCTCCCACGGTCACCTCCCCCTGGCCGCCTGCTGACCTCCGGGGAATGTCAGCTGCAGTTAACATCTGCGGTCCCGGCCGCCCGCTGGAGTAAAAGGTACTTAAAGCGCGCGGCTCGCTTGCAAGGTTAGAAAGAATCAATAGGAGATGTGTTTAATGTGGTATCGCTATCAGACCTCGTCGCTCCTTTAACACTGCCATGCCCACAGTGGTGCAGCAGCTCGCGCGGGAGAGAGCATGGGGCCGCGGGGGCTGAGCTGGCTAAGATGGCTATCACTGCCTGTCACCGTGGCCTCTGCAATGTCTCTCTTGCTGATGCTCTTCTTTCCCTTATCCTTTTCTCCTGTCTCAACAGTCTCTTCTCCACCCCGCCCGTCTTGGTTCCCCCTTCCTCCCTTCTCTCTCCCCGCCTCTCTTCCTTGCTTCTTACTGTCTCCTCCCATTTCATGTCAGGCGCCTGATTTTCTCCCATGGAAAATAGCTCAGAGGCCATCATCAGACCCATGAAGCCGCTGGTGTCTCCAGGAGTCACCAAACTTGGAACCCGCTCACGGGCCAGCGGTGAGAATCCACCCACTTACAGTAGAACCGACTTGTTCAGAAGCTGCAGTGATGTTATGTGAGAGAGAAGATGGCCTGTTGCACTTCCAGGAAGCAGCCCTCAAGGTAGACTTCCTTGCTGTTTGCAATACCTGATGCCTGTACTATACTGTGGGGCGGTTCCTAGGTCATAAGGTCAAAGTTATCACACAGGTTTCTGGGGTGGTTTGGAGCTGCTAGATTTTACAATAAGCATGTAGGGGAAACCAGAGTCTATGGTGAAATAAAGAGCAAGAAGGATCAAAAGAGAAAGCTGAACCTTGCTTAGCCAATCTCCATCGGCGTCTGCGTGGGCAGCGTGAAGAACAGTCGCCCCTCTAAGAACGTGTCCAGAGACGGCAGAGTTGTGTTGAGAGAAACAGCAACGCAGTCCAGGCGAGTCCCCTGGAGCCACTGCTGAGACGCGGGACTCGGATGTCTGGCCTGGACACTGCCCAATAACAACCATTGCTGCAATTTTCAACCCAAATAGTGACTTGGAATTTTCTCACAGACTGGAGCCTAGAAGTTTGGGATCATGGGCAGTGTTTGTTCCTTCCCAGGTCTGGAAGGAGGAATCTGTCTCAGCCTCCCTCCTTGTTTCTGGTGTCCCTGGGCCTTCTCGTGTCTTCACATGGTCCCCCGGTGTCCAGACATCCCTCTGTCCACAAGGACACCAGTCAGTTGCATTAGGACGCATCCTAGAGACCTCATCCGAACTTGACCATCTGCAAAGACCCGATTTCCAAAGCAGGTCAAATCATGCATAGCTACTGGGGGTTAAGACTTCGAAATTTGGGGGACACAATTCAATCCACAACCGCAGTCATTTGTTTTCATGTCCACATGTTCACCATCTGTGTATTCACTGAGAAGTAAATGCTCAGTTCTCAAAGAGCTGGAATATTCTCAGAATTGAGGAGTTTAACATACCAGAAAGGAAATAAAACTTCCCTGAGTGGACCGTCTGAAGAATGCACCCTGTGAAGAGCACAGGGCCAAGGTGTGACCCAAGTCAGATGGAAATGACTGACGCCCCATTCAGTGGCAGTTTCTCTTCTCAGGAGATGAGGGTCTGGTTGATGGCTTGGCCCCTGAGGCCCTGTGGAAGGTCACCAAAAGCTGGGACTCCAACCTGACTAGTTTGATCTCCAGTATATTATCATGTAAGTGAGAAAGCAACTGTTTATCACATGGGCTGAGCAGGACACACCAAAAATGGACATGACCATCATGGAGCTGATCCAATACCACTCACTTCAGAATTAGCAGAGGATTCTTGCTCTATTCTTCTCCACTTATTCATGACATGCAATGTGCAAAAAAGAGATTCTTTTCTTATTAAACTATTAAAATCTTCATGATTTAAATATTTGCCCCAGTTTGAGTGCCAAAAGTTTGGCACACTTATAAATGTGAAAATATCAAATAAAACAAGACTGCAAATCCTATGACTGTGGACCCAAAGAGCAAGTGGAAATTTCCCTTCGGGTGTCAGGGAGTCACGTTTTTTAAATACAGGAGCTAAAGGTCAGAGTTTCCTTCATCGGACAGACTTAGTTAGGGGGACAGTGTGGAGCTAGTGCTGATTCTACATAGCCTTTTTACTTTTAAAATGAGGAATGTATGTAAAAGGCCCCCAATTTACTCATTGCATGAACTGACTAAAGAGTTTCTCAGATCTGAGAAACAAGAAGTTTTTATACAGGAAAATTCCGAACCACAGCTGTTATGAAGTGTGAACAAAGGTAGACTGGAGAAAGGAATTATTTGCTAGTAAAAGTGAGACTGTTTCCCTTTTCTTGCCTTTATATGAATTCCACTTTTCGGTAATAAAGGCCATAGAATTCAACATTTAATTTTATTTGCAAGTGGAGAACTTAAGAGCCTGTGAAAAAACGAAGGTGATCTGACCCGGCACATCCACCCGCTCTGCCTGTGGGGTTACTCCGAAGAGAGCAGCACCTGGATGGTTCTCAGCTTCTGTTATAGAGACACTGACAGCGTAAAATCTCTAAGAAATGTCCCCATGCAGTTCACGGAAACTTGGGGAAATTCTAAATTCTGCTCATACTCAAATAATCCACATAGATCTAAAGGCCAGGTAGGCAGCTGCCCAGGAGTGTCACTCTGCCTGAGTTATAAAACTGAAGAGAAGCAGCAGGACCACCTGCCTCCCTCCTCCAGTGTCATCCCACCCTATTTTGCCCTTTAATTCACTGAATTCTGAAACTCAGGACCTCCTTCCCCAGGAAGTCCCCCTATTGTGTTGCTGACCATTCCTATGTTTGCTCATTGATTTCTATCTCAGAACCGAGTTACCCATGGGTTCTACCCTAGATTGTTCATATTTGGTGAGGGAAGCAAAGCAGAACAATTGAGCCTCTTGACTGCTGACATGGGGTCCCAATGGAGCACAGTGTAAAGCCAGGCTCTGCCAGGAACTGGCAGTTAAACTGGTTGTTTGACATGGATAAAGATGTTGCTCTTCAGCCTCAGTTTCCTCATCGGCATAGTAGAGAAACTGACATAATCACAGTGTGGCTGCAAAAGTCCAAGGCTTTAGCGCAAGTGGCAGATGTTTATGTAAATGTTAGCCAGTATTATCATTATCATTATCGATTGCTACCAACACTTGACCACCTCAATATGTGCCATCTAACGGCTGGTGTACAGTCATGTTACAAACCTATGACTACTTCTACAACAAATGAGATATTAAAGTTCATTTGGTTGACTGAATTTATTCCAGATCTACCATACAGTGTTAAAAGTAATCTCACCAGTGACGTCTGACTTTCTGATGACCTTTCAGGGCAATCATTTCCTTGAAAACACAGAGAATTATATTTCTGTGAAACAAAGCTTGATGGCAAAATAAAATTAAGATAGAAGTTGAAATCACTGGCATTTAAATTCACTTAGGATCTAGAGACCATCAGAGTGCATGTCCCACTCAATAAGTTGTAACTACTGTGCTTCAGGAGGGCTGCTGGACCCTGGGAACCCAGCAGTGTCCCCAAAGACCTAATCTAATAGGAAATGACGAGAAGAAGGTGTGATTTAGCAACAAATACTGTTGAGCAACAAATACTGCGCCTCGGAGGTGGCAGGGGAAGGGTGCACAGAGAGCTCACTCTGGCTGCTCAATGACAGATGAACCCCAGGGGCCGTAGACAGTGGTGACAGTTACTAAGACTGCAGATGATGGGCCCCCAATCCCAAGAAGCAAAGCAGAGTGAAGACTTAACTACTTCCTTTGACTGTCTAAAATCAATAAGCAAATTAAAAACCCCACGCCAAGGTCAGCAGCGCACTGCTCTTGGGGTTAAGCCTATTGGGAGAGGTACATTTACTAGCAAACTAAGAGAGGATGATTTTGCTAACTCCTTTTTGCTTTCCAAACCATTTTCTAGAAAATAATGTAGAAACGCTACAGCAAGGTTTTAGGATTGGTTCATCCTGTTCTCAAAGCCTGAATGATTTCTGGGAAATAATTTCTGAATGATTGTTGGGAAACCTTGAAAAAAATTAGTGCATTTTCCAGTTCTCCATCTTTCCATCTGTAAAATGAACATCACCTGCACCAAAGGGCTATTAGAAGGATGAAAAAAGTAGTGTAAATATGTTAGTTTCTGATTGTTGCTATAACAACTACCACATATTTAATGGCTTAGAACAACACAACATTTTCACATAAGGCTGGAGATCAGAAGTCTGCAGTCCACCCCTGGGCAAACATCGAGGGCTGGAAGGGCTGTTCCCTTCTGGAGGTGCTAGAGGAAAACACATTTCCCAAACTTGTCCACCTCCTGGGAGCTGCTCGTGTGCTTTGGCTCATGTATCTTTCCTCCATCTTTTAGATCAGTAACA
The DNA here is from genome assembly GCF_964194135.1 of Talpa europaea. Taxonomy (NCBI): domain Eukaryota; kingdom Metazoa; phylum Chordata; class Mammalia; order Eulipotyphla; family Talpidae; genus Talpa; species Talpa europaea. Next base: position 141,867,245 of record NC_140070.1, read on the forward strand.
GTGGGTCCGCCGTTTCTCAAATCACGTCATCTGTCTCCTTCTTTTGGTTTTAAGGACTCTCCAAATCACATGGGAGCCCCCAGGATCATCTCTTGTGTCAGGGTCAGCTGATGCACACCCTTCATTCTCCTTGGCCTTAGAAGGTGATCGACTCACAGGTGCTGGCGATCAGGAGGTAGACATCTTTGGGGAATGCTATTCTATTTACCACAATATGTAAAGTTCATGTTTAATTCTAGTACTTTCTGCCATGGAACTTTTATTTGTACCTCAACACAGAGATCTCAATTAAAAACTTGATTTTAGGGGGCATCCCTGGTGATGCAAGGGGTTAAGCATCAGCACTATGAAGCTATCCGCAGACACTGCAGCACAAGTTCACTACCTGGCCAGGGAGCTGACCCACATGGCACAGCAGACCTCTCCTGTCTCGCCTGCTGCTCCCCTCAACAGTGTATTTCAGTCAGTCTGCTTGTTCTGCTCCCGACTCTGTCTCTGGTGAGTCCTCTCACCCCCTGTACCTCTGGCCTACAACCCAGCTCTTGTATGCATAAACAAATAAATCTTCTTAAACAACTTGATTTTAATGCTAATACTGCAAGTGAGCTTATCTCTTTGTGTTAAATACCTTCATCAATTCCGAGTCTAGAAAAGAAACTCCTCCAATACCCTTATGTGACAGATGAACCCCTGGAGCCCAGTGATTCATGTAGCATTTAGTGGCAAAGTCAAAATTGGATTTTGATGTCCTATCCCCCAGAGAAATGGTCTGCCTTCATCCCATTAACCTTTAGATAGACTCCCCCCAAAATAAAACTATGGACCAATCTTCCTTTTAATTATAGATGAAAATGTATTATAAAATCTTGCCCTGTGGTCAATAAAATTTATTCTGAGTGGAAGAATAGTTTACTATAGAAACCCCAAAACTATTTACTGTGTTGTGTCAAAGGCTATTAACTCATTAGAAGTTAAAATGTTTTTTATAATATTCAGGATTTACTGCTGACTTTCTCAGAGTCCTTCAATAAGCTAGAAGTGGGTGTCAATACTCGTGAAGAAGATAAAGACTCCTTTGCTCACTTTCCTTAGTGAATCTCTCCCCATTAATATTTGGGAGAGATGGGGTAGCCACTGTTTTAAAAAAATATTCTAAATTTTCTACCCCTGCAAGAAGAAATTTAAAGATAAATTACAATGTATAAATATTGTAAAGAGGGGGTATGTTATTAGAAATGATAAAGAAAATAATGACAACTGAAGGATTTAAGAGAGAACCTGAATACAGAAAGACCCAAGCCATATTTTGGGATAAAAGCATAAATAGGAAAATTCTTCCCCAAAACAATTAATAGGCATAATGAATTTTTTCCAAATCCTAGTAAGGTGTTTGAAAACATGACAGTGAAAAACAAAATGGAATAACTGACCATCTAGTCTGAACAGTAGGAGACATATACACAAATTTTTGTAAGTTTATAAAATTGATATGTATGAACTATCGTTATCTATGGAAGTGTATATGTTATACTATTGTAAAAGGGACAGAAATAGAAGCAACCTGAAAATACAATAGTGCATTAAGCATAGAAATTGTGGAAAAGCCAGATAGGGATACCCAGCAAACATCAAACATGTAGAAAAGATGACACCACTAGGTCATGTTCATGTATTTACTGTGATCACGAACCTGCAAATCCATGTGCACTAGACTAGCTACGCAAGATATATTTGTGCTTTCCAAAAACATTGACAAAATGTTTTGGTTTATTTTAAAAAGTTGAAAGATAATGTCAGCTAAAATTGTCACAAGAGGATGTGGGGGCCTCCCCTGGTGGCACAGTGGTTGAGCGCTGGACTGCGAAGCTGCCCGCAGCCTCTGCAGCGCCAGTTCGATCCCAGGCTGCGGCTACTGGTGAGGGTCCCACATGGCGCGCAGACCTCTCCTGCCGCATCGGCTGCTCCCCTCAGCAGTGTATTTCATCAGTCTGTCTGTTCTATTCCCGGTTCTGCCTCTGGTGAATTCTCTCACCCTCTCGTGCTTCTGACTGTACCCAGTGCTCTTGTATAAATAAGTAATAAATAAACCTTTAGAAGAAAAAAAAAGAGGATGTGGGGTCTCTCTAAATAGTATCTATTTTAGGTAGCTATTTTCTTTTCCATACTTTTCTATATTTCCCACATTTTCTAGAAAGAATATTCTATAAGATCAGAACAGACCTCACATATGTATACCTAGTACCTTGCATAATGTTTCATGGCCATTTTCTCATTTCCTTTATTTAATCACAGAAATCTCTGAAAATCTTACAAAATTTTCAGCACGTGCCCCTGCCCCAGGAAATGGCGTTATATATAACGAAGCACCATACTTTATAAAAAGTTCAAGGTTTGTATGGATGCAATGAAGCCCACTTGAGACTCTAGGCGAAGAATAAAATGTGCACAAATTTCAAAGCCATTCCATGATCTCAGTAGATACTCACCAAAATTTTGCAGATGGGAGAGCTACTATTTTTTGGTCATTTCAAAGATGAGGTTTCAAACATAAAATTAGTGGTGACAAAATTCACACAAATGGCATGTCTTGTTGCCTATGCATCCAAGGATACACGCTCTAACACAGTTCGGTTTATTAAATGTGCAGCAAGATGTTGTCAAGTAAATCCAGAGCTTGAGCTCTGATTGGCCCCTGAAACTTTGGAAAACCTCCCAACTTTGCCATGCGTTGGTTTCCTCATCAGGAAGGCAGAGATGCTAATACTTGCCCTGCTGTGTATCCCCCAGAGTTGTCGTGAAGACGAAAGAGGGAAAGCACTTGCAAACATAATGTATCTTTATTATTATTAATACATAAACATGTTTCTATTTGGAATCTATTAAAACTCAGACCAGCCTGGGTAAGTGCTGATGAGATGTAGGTGGGAGGGAGGAAAAAAGATAAAACATCTTACTAAAAGCCAATTAAAAGGTGCCATTCATGTTCAAAAACTGTGTCTCCAGGAGTAATTAGCAATCTGCTGGGCCCAACAAGGGCTTGTTGGCAGAACTCTATTAAGTCAATTATGTGTGGCCATCCTGTAAGTCGACATAAGGGGAGCTCCCTGCTTTAGAAAACGTTTGCTTTCACAGGTATGTGCCTAATTCCTAGCCATGGTTTCATGTGAGTGATTAAAATTGTAAGTGAATTTAGAAGTCTTCCACACCTTTCATCACACACTGGCTGAAGAAGAACAAACAGTCCGGGTACACAGGTAGGTGGGGCGGGGGGAGGGCTCCCCTGTGGATTTTACAGGCAAAGGGCATTCCCTTTGTGTAAATACCTTTCTGTGCGTGACACTTGTGGGGCTAGGACTCCGTTAGCATGGATGGAATTGAACTGCATGAATGAGGTGCTTAGCTGCTGCTGCTGGGAGGTTCTGACAATAAAAAGGTGGGTGTCATTTCACCTCAAGGTGACTCAGTTTTCTCATCAGTAATCCAAATACCATGAAGTCTGTTTTAATGTGGAAAATCCCTGTAAATGGCAAAGGGTCGTGAAAACAGAATCATTCTTTATTGCAGCTGGAGCGTTCCTGACCTGTTCCTTCTTACATCTTTATCACGGGTGTTCTGTGACATCACCTAATGTACTTAACAGTCCTGCCCTGAACCACAACCGAAACTCGTTACTGGTGCTCTTATTTGGTGTTCGCTGCATGATGCAGTCGCCTCCTTAGCTCCTACCTCTTGCTCGGGGGTCCGCCAGGGGATGGGCCCTTTGGATCAATTATCTATTTTATTCTTTATGTGCCTGGCAGGATAGTTAAAGCTCAAAAACCTGATGTGGTGATTCTTCCATCCTTAGTCATAACCCTTCTACGGTTGCTCAGGAATGATGGTTATGGAGCCTGTGACTGAGATCACTCCAGGCTGCGCCTCTAACCTCTAAGTGGAGTCAGTCCTCAGGGATGGGTAGAATTTCACTGCATTTTCCCATTTCATTTGTATAATGAAATCATTGTTTGGCCTTCGTTCTGTACTTTTGCCCTTTTTGATCTGAAGGTGGGTCCTTCAGTAGTCCCCTCTAATTTCTCCAATAAGTAGGAATTTTAAATGGACTCTCACCCAATCTCAAGAACTCAGTATTTTCTTATATATTTTCTTTCTTAAATATCATATTTCATAAAAGCAAAGCCCTTCTTCTAGCATGCTGCTGTTACTTGCTGGCATGTATTTATAATACACATTGAGGTGAGGTGAACTGAAGCATAAATCTATGAGTGAACTTGACAAAACTCAAGCCATCACCTGAAAATGAATCACTTATTGTCACTAAAATTGGGCCATATTATGCTATTTGTGTGATTGGATGCAATCCCAAAGGGCAGCAAACAGCAGAACTTTGCCACCAGCATTACCGAGGACACCTGTTAAAATAGATCATCAACCCTCAGCCCAGAACTCTCTGCTAGCTCCTGAGATGAGGCTTAGAATGATGCCAGAGACGTCCTGCAGGGGAGGAGGGGGGAGAGGGATCAGAGGGAGGGATGGAGGAGCACAGGGGACTGAGGTGATGGTGCAGGGGTGCGCTGGGGAAGGAAACTCTATGGGGACTACACCTGAGGGGGTGGGGGGAAGCAAATATTGTTTAAAAATGAACAATGATGTGAAATATATATAAATAAAAAATAAAAATTTTTTAAATGAACAAAAATAAAATGCCAAAAAAAAAAAAGAAAGAAAGAAAGAATAGTGCATGCTGAGAACACCTTGAGGGAAGATCGCACTGAGAACTGGGTTCACCCAGTGACTGCCTTGCACTTGTGCTTTTGACCCTTTAGAGGAAAGCTAATGTTCATCTCAGGGTGACCCTAAAGAGGACAAACTCCCACTTTCTTAATCTTGTTCAGAAGCACCTGCGAGATGCAATTACATCCGGGTCTCAGTTGAATCCTACAGGATCTCAGGCCAGTTGGAGTCTTCTTTGTGATGGAGCAAAATGATGAGTTTTAAGGTAACTCTTTAGGGGTTCTGCTCTGTGCACTCCTCTTCCTCCACCCCCAGAAAACAATAAAAATTTCCATTGTTCAATCACCAGCAGGTGATTTCCCAGAGGTGAGGGGTTTTTTGGGTCTGTTTTTTATTCTTAATTTTTAATTTATTTTTTGTGTAGAAGAACTAGGGTGTAGACCAGAGGTGCAGGGGGTGGGAGGACTCACCAGAAACAGAGTGGGGAAAACAGGCGGATCCACTGAAATCCATTGCTGAGGGGAGCAGCGGGCGAGTCAGGAGAGGTCTGCTGCGCCATGTGGTTCGCTCCCTGGCAGGGGCCGGAACTCAGGACGTGGGGGTGACAGTGCTGAGACTTAACCTCTAGGCCATTAGGGAGGCCCCAAAGGTGAGTTTATGCCAACATACTATCTTATAAAATTTAAGGAGTAAAAACATCTAGTCTGAGATATCATTCGCTGTCCTAGAAACGATAGTCTGGGATCATAACAAATCTTGGCAGCAACGACTCCCACTGGAGTCTGCTCCTACTTTCTGGATGGCAACTCTCCTTTGTTGCTCTCCTACATCTGTCTGCTCAGAAGGAGAAACTAGCATATCCAAGTGAGTTAGGAAGACAATGAACTTTTTTTGAGTTTAGTGACCGTGATGACAGTTGCCTTAAGGCAGAATCAAGCTGCAATTCTTCTTCCCTTTTTTCATTCTGTGGTGAGAGACAACTGCAGCAGCCCCACACAGCAGCACCCTGCTACGACCCGATGCCTCGGCAACACTGGTCTGTTCACTGGAATGGAGACGCTGGTCTTCTGACCCATCACTTCTATCTAGTACCAGTGACTTGCTGTCCCAAATTGGGGGAGTAACTCTACTGTGTATAGCCAATAGCTCCCCTCCATCCAGCGTGATAAGATGAAGGGATTACAATTAACGAGCACTTCTGGACTCCTAAGTGGAAACGTAATGTTGCTTAAGTAACAAATCGTCCCTGATAAAAGTGCTGAACAATATGTATTAAAATAAATTTAGGAAATTATGTGATGGCTGTGAGGAAGGTTCTGTCTGAGATATACATCGACAGAGGAGAAGATACAGATGTTTAAACTGCCTGATTCCAGATGTGTCAGTCCCTACGCAGTAAAACAGAGTTGTATGTGTCTGTGTGGGGCCGAGGGGGGAGAGCTTGTTTCTGAGTTGGAAATTTATTTCATTGATCATGGAAAGGAATGACCAGTAACAGTCTTCTCGCACTCAGTATAAACACAGAAACTCTTGTGTGAAGAATAAAAACTAGAATAGCCACGGGGCACTCACACACACACATACACTTTCACACCCACCCACATACTTCTACACATGCATTCACATGCCACACACTTTTACACACACATTCACACACCCACACGCTTAACACGCACACACTTTACACATAGTTTCACACACCCACACTTTTACACACACATTCACACACCCACACACTTTCACACACACATTCACACACCCACACACTTTTACACGCACCTACATGCACATGAAGTTGGCACCATTGTGGTTCAACTTCCTGAATCAACTCACTTAATGCAAGTGCCTCCTTAAGAAAACGAACTTCTACAACCGGCTATTTTCAATTGGCACTTGGAACTGAATACAATATTTCTCTTAAGTGTGAGATGACCTACTTTTCTAAGGAAATTTTGAGATACAACAGAGTTTTCTTTCTCATCTCTTAACAGACACCAGGTTGCTTAAGGATTGTCAGCGTTTTCTTACCCAAACACTTGTTTGAGTGAGAAAATATTTACCTACGAAGTAGGAACTAGGTGGCTGGGTGCTTGAAACTCCCATTAGCAAATTTAAAATGGCGATTGGGTAAGGCCGGCCGACAGGATAACCTCACCAGCAGTTGCTTATGCAATAAATAGAGGTAATGTTTTGGGAATCAATGTGTTGATTTATAACCAAATTTCCCCCAATATTAATTTAAAAAAACAAGGGAAAATGTTTAAATAGAGAAATAGTTATTTTAAGTTCAAGTAATAAATAGAAAAATGCATAGGATATCTATCATGTTAAATGAAAATGCCAAGATATAAACCAATGGAAGAAGATAAAAGTCAGAAATAAATTAACACATTCATAGAAATTTAGTTTGGGGTAAGGATGTTAATTAAAATTAATGGGGAAACAATGTATTGTCTAAGAAATAGGGTCGGAAGAACTAAGTAGCTACCTGAAGAAGTATATTCTGCTTTCATTTTTATACCATTGCAAAGTGCAGCAGAATGAAAGAAAATAAAACACCATGTCATAGAAAAATTTTATAACTTCAAAATAAAAAATCTTTTCAACTATAATGTGAAACTTAGAGGACATTAAATTGGTAATCTGAATTTCCTTCTGAATAAAGTATTGCCATTTTTAGCACCAAAAAAAGTAAATTTCCCAATTTACTCATATTCTTTTGAAAACATTCAAATAATCAATTTTATGTAGACTCAGCCATTAAACTTGTAGAATATCATCAATTTTATACAACTGATTGTTTTTAAAGTTTTTTCTAATTGTCAACATCAGGCAACTTGACAGTATCTATGAAAACTAGAACTACCTGTGCCGCAGTTCCGTTCCTGGGAGTTTGCAAAAGCCCATAGACACCCGTGCTTCAGCAGCAGAGCTTTCACGAGGCCAAGAACTGTCCATTGATTAAACGGAAAAACAAGCTCAGTGGGCCTAGGAGTCCATGTTACCGCCACCCATGGGGGAGCAGCAATCATTCCAAGTAACTAAAAGGCATTATCCCACATGATTTGGCAGAAATTTGTCAATGATTTTTGATCGGGAAAAACAAGATGTAGAGACGTATACACAGTGACTTGTTTAAGAAAAAAATCGTTGTAACAACTACCATCACAGCTGTGGTTTCCAACCAAGGACGACTCTACCCCCACAACACACAGGGCAATATCTGCAGATCTTTTGTGGTTGTCAAAACTGGGGGCAGCATGCTGCTAGCACCTTCGGGCAGAGACCAGCCACTAGGGTGGGGACTCTGACATCCTGAGATAAACCCGCAGCAAGAATTCTGGGATTACTCAAAGTATCAGCTTTGCCAAGATTGAGACTTCTCCTTTTTACAAAGATTATATTATTTTCTAATTAAATCATGTATTTATAGAAAACAGGGAAGCATACCAGTTTGTCAGGGTGACTTGTTTCTGGGGAACTGGGAAGCAGGGATGAGGCAGAGATGGGAGAAGGAGGAGCCCTTGATATGACCAGTGAAATATTGTAATTTATAATAAGAAATATACCTGTGGTCTTTGTCCCGTTTTCTAACATAGAGCTCCTAGAACCTTTGGCATTTCCTGAATCGTGACAGCAGATGACAGAGGTGTCTTTTATTATGTTAAAAATGTGACTTTTGGAAGAACCATGGAGGTTCTTACAGGGAGGGGACATGGGCAGGTAGTTGAGTTGAGCATCAGTGAACAACGATTTACCAACCATGGGTATATGGCCACAAGGAGTGGGTTCAGAGAGTTTCCAGGTGGTCAGTGAGGCGTGGGGCACCTGGAGAGGCATGGAACTCCACACCTGCCCTACCCGCTGGCCTGCACCTCTCTCTGCCTGTCCCTGCTTGTGTCCTTCTTTGATACACCAGCACTCTAGCAAGTGAAATTTTCCACTCAGTTTGTTCTCTTTTTTAGCCAGTCCAGAAAATTAATTGGAACAAAGGAGAAGTTTGTAGGGACCTCTACTTTATGAGCAGTTGGTCAAAGAACAAGTAGCAGCTTGGACTTGCAACTGGCATCTGAGCTCCCAGGGGGAGGGTATTGTAAGAACCTCTAAGCTACAGGGGATGGGTCAGAAGCACGGGGGATGAACTGGGCTCACGACAGGCATCTGAAGGTCTGTGGTACCTTCCTCAGCCTGCAGAATCTGATGTTATCTCTGGGAAGACAGTGTCAGAATCAAGTTCAATTTCAGGACACCAGCAGGTGTCCAAAGCATTGCTTGGAGGTGAAGGAAACGTTCCCTCCTCACAAACCAGATGATCTGAACACCCAGTAACCAGCATCATAATCTCTTCTGCTTTTATATCAAAAGAAAAAGGGCCACCTTCAAATCATCTGTGTCATGTTCATTCTTGTCCCTTAGAGACAACGACATAACAACTGAGGGCAGGTCCATTCACACCACTCTCTTCACAGATGAAAGAAAAATAAACCCTACTAGAAAGAGAACACCAACTGGAAGGTCATGGAGGTTGGACATGCGGCCTCCCCAGCCCCGCCACTGACCCATCACTGCGTGGTGTTCCTTCGGCTCCTGTCAGTAATTCTGTTGATCTCAATATGAATGAACCTCCCCTTCATATCAAGTTTGATGTTTTTATTACATGATAGGGAATTCAATTAAAAATAGAGGAGAAACCCCCACAATGCAAGGACTCACTCACTGCATAGATGTGAGCTGGGCTGTTTTTGCCAACCTTGCCCTCCGGTCCCCAGCAATTGAACTTATATCCTGCTGGCAGATAAGCAAAAATCGCATCAAAATGGGTATCCTGTGTGATGCCAGGCATGACCCACACTGGTCCCTGTCTTTTCTGAATGAAGAAGCAGCACATTTTGTCACCTGTCCTAACTCCTAGTCTTCAGTTACTCCCTGCTGACTCTTGCAAATGCAGAAGAAAGCCGTGGCTACTCTGGAAGCCTGTTTCTGACCAGAGCCTTTCTGGAGCTGGAGTATGACCCAGAGGGTCACTGCCTGGCAGGGGAGGGGCCAGAACACACCTGCAAGTCAATGCTGCTGCACACACCTGAGCGGCAGGTACGGTAGACACCCAAGGTGTCTGCTCCTGTGCCAAACAGGAAAGAAAGGCAGGCGGGGGCTGCTAAGGGAAGGCAAGTTGCCTCTCACGGTTCCCCTCAAGAGTCATTTCATAATCCGGTGTCTGACCCTTCGGGGCCCTCGGCCTTGGGCTCCGCTTCACCCTGCTCTCCTCTCCAAGTTGCGCGCAGAGAGGCCTCCCCTGGCTCCTGCTGGTCCCTGAGCTCTTTCTCCCACCCACCCCCACATTCCTTCTTTCTCTGGTGCTGGCCGCTTAATGCGTTACAGGCCGACCTAGGTTCACGGGCTCTGGAGACTTGGCGTGGCTTCCCCGGGAGGCCCCTGGCAGCCCCGCAGGGCCTGGCCGCCCGCTCCCCCGCAGCTGTGCTCACTCCCGTCCCCGTGTTTCATTAGGGTGTGCTTTGCTTCTGTGGACACAATGCTCCTGCACACATCATGCTGGAGAGAGAAAAGTGCTGTGTAGACATAACCTTTGTACCTACTGGGAAACCAAGAGATTCACGTGACTCGCTTTACTGGGCAGCGCTGGGGTCTGGGAACCTGCCTGGTGCCGACTGGGCCACTGGGGCTGCTGTGCTGGCAGCGCCCATTCATCCCCCAGCACCAGTCACAGGGGCTTTTCCAGGTGGGAGGAAACCCTATTCCATGTGCCTGATGTGTAGCTAATGTAAGGGTAGAGATATATATTGTATTATAATATATATTATAATTTCTCATGTTTTTCTGTATGTTATAATGTTTTGGTATACTAAAAAAAAAAAAATTCTGTCTGGCTCCAGTTCTTAGAGATAGCAAGGGGTGGGGGGCAGCAGGTGGGGGTGTCTCAGACATGCACCCCAGCCAATCCCTAGCCATAATCCCTCTGCCCACCCTTACCCCTCAGGAGACAGTATTCCTCTGCTGGATCATCACAGCCAGGGCCAGCTCCAGAGGCTAAATTATTCAAGGTAGCTGATCTAAAATGCCCACCCCGCCCTGCCCTGTCTTTCCAGAGGAATCCCCAGCAACGGCCATGGTCTGGACACTGCTCTGCTCCTGTTCTCACCTCGGCCAATCACCCTGTCCCACCTGGTGGCCCTGTCTCAGCATGTTTGCGTCCTGACCCTGGGGCCTGTGGGCATCATAAACTTTGGGTATTTTTCCTGAGTCTCTTCTCTGTCTCCTATTGTGTTTGCACCTGACCGAACACTTCCTAAAAGAATAAAATCTTCTTACGAGTATATAAACACACGCGCACATAAAATGTATATAAAAACCAAAGGTGCTTCTAAACTGAAAGCGAGACTCTAGCATGGGCATCTTCCTGCTGCTTCCACAATTTTCAAATGAATCCAAGTGCTGCTGCTTTGATTTTGAAGGTTCCCAAATCAGACCACCCCTAGTTTTTCAGAGCTGATCCCCTCAGGACACCCCTGCTATGGCACAGAGAACTTTTTTTTTTTTTTCCAAGCTAAGAGAAATAAAATACTTGACGCTCACCTTAGTCCCTGACCCCTCTGGAACCCAAGAATAGATCATCTTGCCCTAAACTTCTGCCCATTTCTTAACTTGGAGAAGCAATTGCTGCTCCCCCTTTTTATGTCCTAGAAGAGTATAGTTTTGGGGGTCTGATCCAGTTGTAGATTTATCAGTGAACATGTTCAAAGAATCCCATCTTCACTCTCAAAGAATGAGGTCACCTCCTTTCTATCATGTGAAGTCCCTCTGTTCCTTCCTGGTACCCCAAGTCCTTCCTGATACCCCAAGTCCCTAAACATAGGATAAATATTCCCCATCCTCTCCACGACCATTTAGAATTCACAACCAAACACATTCTCCACACATCTGTTAGTCAATCAGTATTTCCTTTGCTAACCTGTCTAATGCTATTTGGATTGCTGGTCCATCTGGGGAAGAACCCGGGGTCCAGGACGACTCCCTTGGCCCTAACAACTCCCTCCCTCACATCCTGTGAGGAGACTCTTACAGGGTAACTTGTAACGCAGCCCTTCACCACATCTCCTGACTGGTTCCCTCACTGCCTGTGATGTGACCCTGATGTCACCTCCTCAGAGGAGCCTGCTGTGTGACAGTAGGTGACTCCTCGACATAGGCTCACAGAATTCCTCAGTTGACCCATATCTGTCCAGATTCTAAAGGAAGGTTCCTGTAGACAACACGGCCCAGCCAGGCTACACTGGACATTGTAATAACTGAATATTTTATGCATGTCCAGAACCCTTTGCCTTTAAACACTGGCTCAGATTTTTTGGTTTAGTTTGGTTTTTCAGGAAAAAAAAAAAGTAATTAATGGGGACTGTTTTTCCCCAGGGAAGCCCAGAAAAGCCACTGTATATTCTGTGAAGAACATAAATATTTCTTAGTCATGAACCAGAGACTTTCAAAGTAATTCTCAGGAATTCTGAGCTTTGACCTTCCTATTCCCATGGTGAATTGCGAGCCTCAGAGGCTGCTGCACACACAGCTCCCACACATGACCATCCTAGTAGGATGCATTTCATTCTCAAACTCCACTTTTCCCCCACTCAGTAGCAAGCCAGGAATTGGGGGAGAATGAGAAGGCACCTTACGGGCTCCTTGCACCTGAGACATCCTTCTAAGCTAGAACCTAATTTAGTCCCACTTTGCTCTGGGACCTAGAATGGAAGTTCTATCGCTATTTGGAACCTGGAAGCTACACTGAAGTCACCCCTGCAGCTTTGCCCACAGTCTTATTGCTCTATAAATGGTTTAGAGGGTACAGGTGGTCCTCAGAGTATGTGATGTGTGTTCAGAGCAGCCCCGGCCTCTATCAGGTAGGGTTAAAATGCAGGGACCTCCAGACAGCTGTGTGTCAGCAGAGCAAAGGGCCAGGCTTGAGGTGTCTCCTCTAGATGAAAAGATTCTTTGCACAGGGTAGATTGCAAGCCACTCCCTGACAGGTTTTCTGATTCACAGACACAGAATTCTCAGAAATATCAAGGTCGAGGATATGGAGAAAAAGGAAGTCCCGTATGCTCTTGGTGGGAATGCGGAGTGGTGTAGCCCTTGTGGACAACAGTATGGAAGTTTCTCAAAATATTAAAAATAGACCATAAGACCCAGTAATTCCACTCCTTGGTATCTGCTGAATACTACAAAATCACTGACTGAAAGGGAAATATGCACTTCTCTGTTCATCTCAGCACTGTGTGCAACAGCCAAGCGATGGAAACAAGCAAAGTGCCCTGCAACAGATGTGTGGATAAATACATATGCAATGAAATACTCCCCACCTATAAAAAAAAAAAATTTAACTCTTGCCATTTGCACCAACATAGACGAAACCAGAGTGAATTAGTAAAGTAAATCAGAAAGAGAAAGCTAAATGCCAAATGTCTTCTCTCATGTATGGCATATAAAGAAACAAAGCAGAGAAACAAATCAAAAGTAAACAAGCTCTAGAAGTCTGACTGCAGAATTGAGGCTGCCAGAGGGCATGACAGGGTGGGGAGCAAGAAGGAAAGGGGCCCAATGGACTGTTACCTGTGGGCCCTGAAACTCTCTCTGGGTGGATAGTGTCACACACCCCGAAGGTGTCCAGGAATTGGACTGCAGTGGAGGGTCATGGGTGTGATATGATCACCGACATCTGAAATTCTACCCTTAAATCGTGGACAGTGTTGTAGAACAATGCTACCTCAAAAAATAATGTGATTTTTAAAACAATAAGGTCTATTAAAATTTTTAAAAGAACTGGATGCTGAAGTCATGTAGGGAAGGGTATTTATCAGGGTGATAAGGCATGAATTTGATTTGATACTCTTGGACTGACTGAGGCAGGAGCAGCTGTTGTCAATGTAGATGCCCTAGTCCTTGTCTGCAGCACACAGTTGCCCGGTCTAGACAAGGAACAATACTTAATGCCACTGCACCCTCCTTGCATTTGAACGTGTCTATCTCAGTAACACCCGCAATAACGACTTCTCTACCACTCCTCTCTTTTGACTTAGAGAAGTAACCAAGGAGTGTTTTGGGTTTCTGGACCTAATTTCCATTGGGGAGGGGAGGGGATTGTGAGTGCCGAGGCCTCCACATGCCCACACCCACAAGCATTTCCTGGACACCTTCGGGGTGTGTGACACTATCCACCCAGAGAGAGCTTCAGGGCCCACAGGTAACAGGCGCAGTATCCCATGGCCACCCTCCACTTCAGTCACCGCACACAAGCCCAGGCTCTTACCTGTGCTTCTGACCAACTGGCTACAGATGAGAGACCCCCGCAGTCTCCCCTTCAAGTTTTCTTAATAGAAAATACTGTGCTAATAGAACACACAGTACCCAGGAAACCCACTTAGTCATTACAGCACTTATTTACTATAGTATTGAGGAGAAAATCCTTAACTGCTTAATACGCTGACATGAACTTTCCTTTTATTTCCTGTGGCTCCTCAGCTGCCCATGTGAACAGAATTGAGAGACTCTGCAACCCTAGTAAATTACTAGAAATATACTAGTCCTTTAACCCTTAAAAAAAATTATTCCTTCTTTCCCTTGGTCTCCTCTAGCTGTGTAGCGGGCACAAGTAAGGCTCAATATATAGAAAATAAATTAACAAACATATTTACCCACAGAAAATAAATTTTTGATTGAGGAGCAAAAATCTGCTTCTCCAAAAGTGTCTTTGACAAAAGGTTGCTTTTACTGGAGGGTCTCTAAAGGCTGACTGGAGCTTGCTTTTGAACAAGATATTTACTCTTTCAATGGAGAAGACAGAACCTAATCTCCATAGCTTTGTCTGCTGTGATTTCTCTAGGTATCTCCTAACCTATCTACCCTTTCTCTCCTACCCAAACTCCTTCTATCTTCAGTAGCCAAACTATTTAAGATGGTATCTGAAGCCACATGAATGAGTTACTCAGTAACACTGGGAGGTATACATGTTATTAAACTTCTTTTCAACTTTTTCTTATAAATATGTCCGATGCTTGTTTAATTATTTGCTAGTCTAGAAGGATCCAGAGGGACAATTTCTTTTGTGCCCCAGCAATTTCCTCTGCATCTCAATTGCTGTTAACTGCTCTGGAGCCAACACTCAGTAAGATGAGCTAATAATTACCTACATCCCTCCTGCTCTAGTTCATTGCCCTTAAGAACATAAAAGGGAAGCTGGAAAACCCCAAATCTTTCCACTGGAGCTTACTATACCTTGTAAGCACCACATAACTAAATGGAATCTCAGAAGCCCATACACTAATTTTTTTAAAATGCTGCTGAGTCACGTTCCTTCTTTCTTGAGGTATTACTGACTTTACCATATGTAAGTTTAAGCATAACAGCATGATGATTTAAGCATGCATATACTGTGAAATGCTAATCAAAATAATCATTGTGATCTCTCATCTAATCACCATGTTTACAATTAACAGATACTTACTATAACAATTTCAGATATTTAATACAGACATCATTTAAACACAGCATGAATACAGGTGTATAGCTTTGGGACCCCTTGAGTATATTAGGGGAGGAAGCATTTGGGGAAGAGAAAGTGAAAGAGAGATGGTTGAGATCATAAAGTCTTATCCTGATGAGACAAAAACGTTTCCTACAAATCAGGATGCCAAGTCAGTTTCTATAGGTTCTGCATTTCACAACTTCTAAAACATGCAGGTGGTTAAAATGGACTTTTTTCTTTCTTAAGCAACATCTCTATGGTGTCTGTTTCATGTTAGGACCAGGGTCTGCTTCTCTGGGTCAGGATCATTATCACCCAGAAGTTCCTGGCACTTTTTCCCAAAAGCACTACAGGAAGGTCAGGTTCCCTGAAAGTTTAGAAGATTCTAGAATGCAAGATAATCTTTGCTGATCAAGTCTCCTTAAAAGCTGTTTTATAATGTTCATTCCTAGAATTCAGAGGAAAAACCTGAAATTCTAAGTTCATGTAGAAAAAATGTCCACAGCCGTGTATCCTTTCCAATATTCTGTGACCCTCCTGTGGGAATTCCAGCAATGTTAAATATTTTGCTTACATTTCTAAATTAAGGTATCAAAGAACAACCCGAATACAACAGTTTTCCTAGTGAATCACCTCCATACCTACACATTTCAAATTACTTATTTAATGCAAATCAAGGTTCATTCCCTTTAAGTGTCTGTAACACCTACAGAGAAAGGCACACCACTGAACTCTAACACCGTGTATTCACGCCAGGAAAAACCTGAATTGAAAATGAAGAACGCAAGTGAAAGAAATGAAATGCAACCTAAGACATTTGTTTTTGTATTGTTCCCTTAAAACAATTCCTTTCCAGAAATGTTTGGAAATTCAATAACTTTATTAATGACTGCATCTGTTTATGAACGGGTCTGCCAGGAGGCCCCGCTCTGAAAATGCTCGGGCACAGGCAGATTCTGTTCCCCTCAGTTCCTCTCAGAGCAGGGGGCCAGTAATCGAAAGTGTCTGGTGTGTGAGCAATTCAGAAACCTCCTCTGTGTAGAAGCAAGCAAGGTGGAGGTGCTGGGGGACTGAGGAGCAGAGGGTGGCCTCGCATTTCCAGACAGGGCCCTTTTCAGTTTTCATTTCTGAAATGAAAAGCATTTCCCAAGCTCTTTGAGGAAGTTGAGCTGGCGGACGAGTTAAGGGACATGTGACACGCACCCAAGTTCTCCGTCTTAGTCACCCCGGCAGCATCTGGGGTGTCGCCTCACTGGCCTGTCCTACACACATCCTTCCCCAGGCACCGGCCCTACTGGCTGCTTTCTGGAAGGGAAGTGCCCCCTCAGCCTGTCCTGCCCAGGAAGCCGGCAGCAGGCCTGCCACGCCATCCTGTAGGGCTGAGCAGACATCCCCCTTGGGTTTGCGTGCCTGTCACCCAGACAGTTCACTATACTTTAGGTGCCTAAAAATAAAATTTAAATTCATTACTTTTTTTTTTTGGTTTTTAAAAAATGTACTCCTTCAGACAGGAAATCAATGTTATTTAAAAAAAAAAAAAAAGCAGAACTTTAGAATAAGCCAAAGCTGCTAACTGTACCCCCAAATATAAAAAAAAATGAAAGAATATTTTAGCTAATTAGTCAGCAATGAAAGTCAAGTGTCACGGGACCAAAAGGAGTGGCTGCTGCAGAGGAGACTTGAAAGAAATGTGTGCATTTTCAGAGCAAGTGGATTCCCACCCTTTCCCCCCAAAATTGGGGAGTGACAGTAGAGAAAATGGTGTTGAGATGACAGGCAAGTTGGGGCTATTTTGTTTCAGACCTGACTGGAGAACAGCAGGCTGCAGAGTTGCCTAATCCTGGGATCACGTTTCCGACTAGGACAGCAAGAGGCAGATCCTAGTAGATAAAAGCGGGAAATGTCATGAAAAATCAAACACTTCTAAGAAAGACAGAAGGCAAGAGGCAGCTGCAGGGGACGGCAAAGGCAGCCAGTGTTGCATGAGCTGAGGCTGCAGACACACCCCAGCACGTTGGAAGGACGGAGCTGTGGGGGCCGAGCAGAGTGGAGAACTCGGTCAGCGGCCCCCGGCTCCGCACCTGCACCTGCACCTGCCCCTTCCCTCGGCGACACCCTCTTCCCACGCCCGTGACCCACCCCTGCAGCCCCCGCTGAGGCCTCATGCCCTGCCATTCCCAGACATTCTACCCGCAAGACCAAACTCAATCCTTTCTTCAACCTCACCTCCACCCTTCCGCGCCCGGCTCTGCAGGGAAGTCCAGGCGCTGGCCCAGGAAACCCTAATCCCAGATTCCACCACGGTTCACCTCGCCCTCCCAGACACTTGCAGTTCTGGCAACAGAGTCAACCGCACCATGGACATCCCAACGCTCTATGACAATTAAATGCTGGATAAAGTGACAATAAAGGGATACATTTATAATCACATACACAAGAAAGGAAGAAAGAAAAAAATAACAACAATGAAGAGGAGACTGGAAGAGCAGCTGGTGACAGAGGAAGGGTCTGTGGGAGGCAGCTAACTCTACTCCCCAGGAAACTGTCTCTACCATTAGGGTCACTCTCCAAAGAGCAAAAGACCCTTCCCGCCCACCCTCACCCCCAGGGCAAAGCCTCCAGCGAATACTCAGTTATGTTCTCCGTTTCTCCCCGAGGAGCTGCAGGCTGCTGAAACAGCAGACGTCGGAAGAAAGTTGGCTAATAAAGGAATAATGAGGCTTCACCAACTCCTCTCCACTGGAACGCGAGGGCCCTCAGAGCAGAGGCCTGCCTGCCTCATCCCCGGAGACCCCGTGTCAGGCCCCAGATGCGTATCTGGTGGACAGCAGGGTCGCGAGTGGAATGATAAGCACCGCGAAGGGCAGGATTTGTCTTTTCTCACAGCCACATGTTTTCTTTCTGTTTTGTTAACATGGGAGCGAATGCTTCCTGCGAAGAGGACACACTACCGCTGGGGACACAGGGCCTTTCGGGAGACAGCCAGGGCTCTTGGAAAAACATGATAGCGGTAAGAGGAAAAGGAAATGCATTTGTTCCGAGGGAACGAAACCTCATTCGAACATGTCTGACTGCTCAGATGGACTCTGAAAACAAATAGAGATATTTATGACCCCAGTTGTGAGGCAGACTTAGGACAGGCGGGCCGGTTTGGGTCTCCTTTTATAAATAAAGTTAAGGGCAACATACTTCTTTAAAAACATTTTGCAATCACCAAGACTCTTTGGGATTGTCTGCTGTGGGGGTGGAGGTGGGCTAGTGGCAATAATAAAAATACAGAACATGCCTTGAAAAATAACCTTCCCTTTGACAAAATATTCAAGTGTTCTCATGAAAACATTCTGGAATAAAAGACATCATTCATTATTTTAACAGCACATCCAGACTCAAGCTGCATTAGCTCTGGACCTGGAACTGAAGCAGAGGTGGAATGTTCTGGCACCATCTTGGATGCGCAGGACTCACCTGAGAGGAAGCTGTCTCTCTACATCCTTCACACAGACCCCAGGCTCACTGTGCGAGGCCAGACTCTCGGCCTTCCCTGGCATTTACCACAGAAATAATAGGGAAACAAAGCTGAGCCTTTCACAACAGGGGCACACTTTGCTCACCATTTCACAGTTCACAATCGGCTCCCATGCACACTCTGCACCCATCCTTCAGTAATCCTCCAAGTACTGTTACCCTCTGCCTCATGGACAAAGTACTGTTACACTCTGCTTCATGGACAAAGAGCTGCCCCGGCCAGGGGGGCAGCTGAAGGTCTACACCATGATGTCTGACATACCACGAGTGGCACCTTCTGAGCCACCAGCTGCCCTGGGATGACGAAGTCCATTGTACTCTCACGCAACACAGACTCCAAAAATGCCTTCAACTCACAGCCCAGATGTGAGCTTCCACCTTGTCAAACACTACCGACACAGTGAAAAGCCAACAAGCACAGGGAGGCAAAGAGGGAAATGGTGCTTTGTGGCTTTGTGGCTCAGTTTTCTCATCTGTAAAGGGAGCCACCTACAGAAGCAACACCGCAGGCTCCTGGTGAGGTTCGCACAGCCTGTGGGGTGTGGACCCACACCCGGGAGGCCATCGGCGCTCGGATCCAGACGGTGATTACAAACGAGGCCATCCTGAGGACTCCAGCAGGAAACACTTAGCAGGTGTCTCTCCTGTCACAGGATACCTGGAATCCAAAATCTAAAAGGTGGACTGATGACGTGGACAAGGTACTATCAGGTGGCCCACAGGAGTGGGCCTTAAGTCATAGCGACCTGCTCTGTTCAGGTCAGTAGCCATGACCCCTGGGGGTGAGGGGGGTTGAGAACCTTTGAAGTGGCTCAGCTGAATTGAGATGGGCTGTGAGTGTCACACACACACCACATTTTGGAGATTTAGTACAAAAAGATGTAAAGTGCCTAATAGTTTTAAATATTGATTATATATTAAAAGGTTCATATTTTTATATTCAGCTAATAAAAATTTTTAAATCTATAGTGAAAGGGAGCCTGTGCCAGAGCAACTGGTGTGTGCTGGGGACCAAGCCCATGAGACAAATGTGGAAGCGCGATTTTGCTGCTCCCTGGGGCTTCCCTCTGATGAATTAATTTAATTCATCATTTTCCAGACTTAAAATCCCACAAACACACTCCAGAAAGCTCGTAGAGCAAGTGACTATCAGGGTGCTCTTGACAACCCCCCAAAACAGACACTGTTCAAAGAGGTTTGATCACCCATAAGTGATCTTGTGAGTTGAACCCACAAACAACCTTTTAGTTGGCTGGTTTAGCTACCAAGAGCCCCAGGAAACCCTAATCCCAAATTCCACCACGGTTCACCTCGCCCTCCCAGACACTTGCAGTTCTGGCAACAGAGTTGACCGCACCATGGACATCCCAACGCTCTATGACAATTAAATGCTGGATAAAGTGATAATAAAGAGATACATTTATAATCACATACACAAGAAAGGAAGAAAGAAAAAAATTACAACAATGAAGAGGGGACTAGAAGAGCAGCTGGTGACAGAGTAAAGGGGTCTGTAGGAGGGAAACTAATTCTGACTTGAGAATTGTGCCTCCAGGGCTTAGGAATCAGGTTTTTAGTTCTCCACGCATGGTGGAAAGTTGATACTGAGACATTTGCGTGAAGGCAGTATTTCCAAATGACCCCACCCCAGGCCTCCCCTACGGGCTGGTCAAGATTGCAGGAAGATGATCCGTGCTCAGTGAACCCCATGGGGGAATGCACCCTGTGAACAAGGGAAGTCCAGAGCCAACCTCATGCCTGCGTTGAGAGAGCGAGACCCCGCGGTGGGGCGCACATCCTCAGAATACGACTCTCACGAGAAGCTCGCCCAGCCTGGTGACAAGCTGAGGTGTCCGATGTGAGCAAATACAAAATTACTCCGGAGGGACCTTCCTCTGCCCAGGACACAAAGGATGCAATTCTCACTGGAAACTGAAAAGGGCCCTGTCTGGAAATGCAAGGCCACCTCTGCATCCTCAGTCCCCCAGCACCTCCACCTTGCTTGCTTCTACACAGAGGAGGTTTCTGAATTGCTCACACACCAGACACTTTTGATTACCGGCCCCCTGCTCTGAGAGGAACTGAGGGGAACAGAATCTGCCTGTGCCCGAGCATTTTCAGAGCGGGGCCTCCTGGCAGACCCGTTCATAAACAGATGCAGTCATTAATAAAGTTATTGAATTTCTAAACATTTCTGGAAAGGAATTGTTTTAAGGGAACAATACAAAAACAAATGTCTTAGGTTGCATTTCATTTCTTTCACTTGCGCTCTTCATTTTCAATTCAGGTTTTTCCTGGCGTGAATACACGGTGTTAGAGTTCAGTGGTGTGCCTTTCTCTGTAGGTGTTACAGACACTTAAAGGGAATGAACCTTGATTTGCATTAAATAAGTAATTTGAAATGTGTAGGTATGGAGGTGATTCACTAGGAAAACTGTTGTATTCGGGTTGTTCTTTGATACCTTAATTTAGAAATGTAAGCAAAATATTTAACATTGCTGGAATTCCCACAGGAGGGTCACAGAATATTGGAAAGAATACAGGGCTGTGGACATTTTTTCTACATGAACTTAGAATTTCAGGTTTTTCCTCTGAATTCTAGGAATGAACATAATAAAACAGCTCTTAAGGAGACTTGATCAGCAAAGATTATCTTGCATTCTAGAATCTTCTAAACTTTCAGGGAACCTGACCTTCCTGTAGTGCTTTTGGGAAAAAGTGCCAAGAACTTCTGGGTGATAATGATCCTGACCCAGAGAAGCAGACCCTGGTCCTAACATGAAACCAGACACCATAGAGATGTTGCTTAAGAAACAAAAAAACGTCCATTTTAACCACCTGCATGTTTTAGAAGTTGTGAAATGCAGAACCTATAGAAACTGACTTGGCATCCTGATTTGTAGGAAACATTTTTGTCTCATCAGGATAAGACTTTTTGGTCTTAACCATCTCTCTTTCACTTTCTCTTCCCCAAATGCTTCCTCCCATAATAGAACTCACGGGGTCCCATCCTAATAATAAATAGAAGAATAAATGAACAGGAATGTTTGACACCTAAAAATATGAGAAAGATATTTGAAAAGAAGTACAAGGTTATTAAGATTTATTTTAAAGATTGGAAAGATTTAACCCTAATAGGTAAAAACAAAGTTCCGTGGAACCTCAAAAATGCAAATTTTAATGATGACCAAGTAAAACTTCCAGTAATAAAAAAATAAGACAATCAAAACTCAGTGGATGGGTTAGTGAGCAAATTAAACACTGAAGGAGACATCAGTGAGCTGAAAGTCGATGCTAGGAGATCAGGTTGCGTGAATCTCAGCGAGACAGGCGGGGCAGTGAGGACAGCTGCGTGAAACTTGCAGGAACCCAGACAGAGCAAAGGCGTGGAGGGACAGCCGTCCCAGCCAGTGGCTGAGGGAGTTTCTAAGACACAGGCCTGATGCGTCCCCTCCCACTGCCCCGTGGCCGTGGCACTGACGCTGCTCCCCCAGAATGCAGAGCCTGTGTCCCCTCCCTTTGAAGCTGAGGAACCTCATGTCTCTTCCCTGTGGTGTGCTTGGAAGTGATACCACGTCCCTTCCTGAAGGTCTAACCAGCGTCACGCACTTCTGCTTCGGCCCTGTGTGAGCGCTGCTCCTGGATCAGAAAAGCCAGACCCCTGGGGGAGACTGTGAGATCCCAGTCACCCATGGGCGCGCCGGATACGGGAGTGGATGGGCCACAGGAGACCCCAGGTCACATCCCCTCAGAGAGCCCAGTCAGCCCAGGGGACCATGAGACAATGATGGAGTCACAGGACTGATTCCAGCTGCTCAGCTTCGGTGATTCATTATGTGATAACACATGACTGGCGCCTTATTCAAAATAGAATTTAAAAAAGACATAACTCACTTCGAACTCCAGCGAAGGATGCCCGGAGGCGGAGAGCCAGGCAGACAACAAGCACACACGAAGATGCCCATCCTTATTCACATGCCGTGGATGCAGATTGAGACAACGATGTAAGGGCATTTTGCACCCTCCGCAGCAGCGAGGAGCGGGGCTCGGGGGCAGGCTGCTCAGCACCTAGTCCAGCTTGGTGGATTTGCACTGACACACTGCGTGAACTGACACGCACAACTGCAGTAGTATAAAGTGTGTGGGCCGCCACCTCCCGGTCTGCAAAATGGGCCTTTGCCTGGGACTGTCGTGGAAAGTGAGTGAGCTCGTTCTCTGAGCGCTGAGCACAGCGCCCGCCCGAGGACGCGGGGACAGTGGCGGAGACCACGCGAAGGGAGATGGTGTCTCGGGCAGTGCCAGTTAACCTGGTGTCGCCAGGACTTCTGGGGGTGGTCAGTCCCCCCACCTCGCCTGCTGTGCAGGTCAGCACACTCCGCTGGCCACCTGCCCTGGCGGGGCACAGAGACGCCACTCCAGACACAGCCAGCGTTTCCAGGTGGCATCTGCTCCTGATTGCAAATGCCAGATGCACCTGGAAGTGCTGAGAATGACCCTGAGGTGGCCGGGGGGCTCCAGCTTTGGGAACACCATTCCATTCCCCTAGCCGAGGCCAGTCTAACCCACGGGATAAGGCTTGGGGACAGAACAAAACATGAAGGGGTCAGCATTTAACCAGAAAGCTGTTCTATAGGCAGGAGGAGGAGTGGGGGATAAGACGGTAGCGGGGCCCCCAAGACCCATCACAGGACGCAGAGATGGGGGGCCAGGACGAGGCAGATGGTGCAGGAGAGTGTTCCTCCCTCACAGCCTCACGCACCCCTCGGCCCTAGCCTATGTGCATGTGCACATTTCACTCACGCTGACACGGGAAGACACAAGCCGTACTTGTGGGTCACCATGGGGTGACACTGAGCAGGCCCAGCTTTAAACCTCTCCTCTACCTCAAGGGCCTCCGGGGATCTCCTGGTCAGATAACTGGTCCAGATCTGCTCTGGTGTCATCAGAAACGGGTAGGACAATCACAGCCCCTTGGGCTCAGTTTCCTTATTATATGAAAAATCAAGAAAAGAAGGAAGAGGAAGGAGAGGAGAGGGCAGGAGGGGAGATCAAACCAAATCTCAAAGCATTTGGGGTACAGCTGAGAAAGAACTGAACTAGCTGTCTCACGTCTAGAGCCCGCAGCCCCGCCATGCCACCTCAGTGCCAAGACTGCTTGGGCAAGAGGCAGAATTGTAATGAATCAGCAGCTATATCTGTACATTGGGACTCATCTTATCTCCTCTCTGGGCTGTTTTGTGACTCAAATGGCATAAATTTTGTTAAAACGCCTTACAAACTCCAAGCTCAGGGGTAAGATTTACTCTTCCACTTATGAGAACCCTGGGATCTCCGTGATTCAGTAATTCTGTGTAGCCTCGCTCAATATCAGGAATATCCACAAATCTGGAGATGATTTAATACAGCCCTAGAGCGCCATTATAAAATTTACATAGCCTATTTTTTCGTTGTTCACACAATAAATCCTAGTATTAGTCATTGGTCTTGGAAGACAAGCTATTAAAGCAATAGACTTCTTAATTAATTTAGTGCAGAGTTTATCAGTTCTGTGTACACAGCTTACTCAGAGTCAGCTCCCATGGAATAAACCTTATCTCGTGCTCTGCAGTTTCCAGAAGCAATTCTTCCTAAGTTGGAGATTTGTTATCTGCTGGCTGCTTCATAATGCATTTCCTGGAATAGGTCATGAGCAGTTGAGTCAAAGGCTTCTACAGAATTAGCTCAGTTCTGACAGAAAAGAGTGACTCTGCTACCAGGACACAGCCAAGTATCTGAATGTGCATGTCAACATTAAACCTTGACCACTCAGAAAGCGGCAGCCAACATCATAATGAAAAGAGCAATTCTTGAATGTTCTCTGTTTAACAAAGCGATAGGGCAGCAGCAATACATGCACTTTCTAAGTATAGAAAAGAAAATATTTCAAAGTCTGTCCTTCCTAGGTAGGTAATCATGTGAATTGTGCATGTTTCCTTCTAGTTCCAGTCCATATGCAAATCTCTTCTTATGTAACAGAAGGGGCCAAGATAAAACTTAATAGATTTAGAATACAACGGATTAACCTCATAGATTTACGTAATAGATGTAGAATACGAAATACATAAAAGCTTTCACCTTTTCTCACATACCATTTTACAAAGCAAAATGATAACCTGCTACTTTCTTATCACAGGGGACCTAAGGTGGGGGGACCTCACCCTACATGCTACATATAGGGTGGGGGGACCTCACACATGCTACATGCAGGGTAGGGGACCTCACATATGCTACATGTGTGAACACACCTGTGTCCCAGCCCATATTCTGTCCTGTTTGCTCTGCTTTCTTGAAGCCTCGAAGACAGAATGTTCTTTATGGACAAAGTGGAAAGAAGATCCTGAAGGGAAGCGTCTATCCCCTGGCTGGATTTGCCAGGAATAAACAAAAGACCCGTATGATGGATGCCTTCCTGGGCCTGCCCCACATCACCTCCTCGCACCCCGGCCAACCTCTCCCTCCTCCCGTGCTCCTCAGATGATCTCATCTCCCTCTGTACCAAAAACTAAAGGGAGTTTGCTTTTTCCTTGCTTCTAAACTGATTTTCTCCTCTGCCCCCTCCCTCTCTCCCTCCAGAAGACACATCATTTTGGAGATAACCCTTTCGTCTCAGCTCTTGATTTTACTTCTCTGAGCATCTCTGGGTCTTTTCCCTACAATTATTCTTTCTTGGCCTGCGTTTGCCCTCCATGCCTGATGCTCCTATGGGCCTTGTCTTCAACTTACAAAGTCTGTTGAGCTTCCCCGTACTGCATGGATATTTAAGATGCATTACATGTGTTTATGTACTGTCATTCCCTCAAGGTAGTATCTGCTTTCCACTTTTCTTTTTTTTTTAAAGATTTATTTATTTATACAAGCACTGGGTACAGTCAGAAGCACGGGAGGGTGAGAGAATTCACCAGAAAAGAACAGGCAAACCGACGAAATATACCGCTGAGGGAAGCAGCAGGCGAGACAGGAGAGGTCTGTTGCGCCATGTGGGACCCTCGCCAGCAGCCGGGGATCGAACTGGCGCTGCAGAGGCTGCGGGCAGCTTCGCAGCCCAGCGCTCAACCGCTGCGCCACCAGGGAGGCCCTCTTCTTTTCTTCTTGATGGTGCCCCTTTGGGCCCATGTGGCCCAACAATGTCTGAAATCCTTCCTGTCTTGACCCCTCCCCCTAGCATTCTCTTGAGGTCCCTATAAGGGAGCACCTGTAACATGGCTCTTGCCAGATCTCAAAGGCTATAGATTTACATAATAGAGGTAGCATCAAAATCCATAAAGTCACCATTTGCCAGAGAAGCCTCTGGAACAGTTTCTCCCCACATTGCAAAGCCATTGTCCTTTCATCTTTATCATCTCCTGTTCTCCAAAGTTTTCTCTTTGGCGTCCTAAGCTCGGAACACTCCCACCTGCCCCCCTTTCTGCCTGCGTCCTCCCTCTCTTTGACTCATTTTCTCATTTCCGTTTCCAGAGTGTTCAAGGGCTGGACCTGCTCATCATTTCCCTCAAGAGCAATCAGATTTATAAGTTCTTGACTCCAGCCATTGCTTCCCTTATGGGTGATGCTCACATTTATTCCCAAGCTCTTGAGCCCTCTGCCAGGGTCAGGGGCACATTTTCAGCTGGTGTCTCCAATACACAACAGCACTTCCAGCTTCACTACTTCCAAACTTGATTCCTTCCCCTCCCTAGCCAGTCTCTGTGCCCAATGCCCATTCTGCACCCCGGCCTCCCAGTCACCCATGGCCCACACCTCGGACACATCTAAATTCTTCCCCTTTGTGCCCCTACATCCATTTGATATCCAATCTTGATGCCATCTAAACATTTGCATAGCCTCCTCATCAAACCTAACCGTGTCCCTGTAAGGGCAGGACTGGCCACAGTGCAGGTTTTCTGATCCAGCAGACCGGGTAAAGGAGGAGTCAGAGTCCTCAGTGGTTTTTGCAGGTCTTTTATTGGGATTTAGCTGGTACACAGCAGGCAGGGGTGCTGGCAGACCTCCCAGCCCCCAGCAAATCCGCACTCTCTCTGGGCTCTCTGGCGTTCTCTGCTTCTGCTTCTGCTTCTTTGCTTCTCTCTTGGCTTCTCTTTGGCTTCTCCTGCTGCTTTCTCAGCTTCTCTTTTGGTTTCTTTCTTAGCTTCTGCTGGTGTCCCCATGACTCCGCCCTTAAAAGCCCAGTCTCAGCCCAGGTGAATCCCATCTACCTATGCCCGCACCCTGCTCCAGGTGCCGCCATCAGGCCTGCATTCAGGACCGCAAGGATCCATCATCTATCCTGATGGCGGGAGGGCAGAAAAGCCTGACCTTTTCTTTACCCTACAGTCCCCATCTCCAGTCCTTTTTGCTCTAATCATGTTTCAGTTGCCTCTCAGACGAACCTTTCCCACGTGAATCATGTCTCCTTACCAAAATCTTTCAACATCTCTCCAAGTGTTTATAGTTACAAAGGCATCTCCTTGATTTAGCAGACTCAATAATTTACTTTCCAACTATGTCTTTTATGCCCCGCAATCCCATCACCAGCACCAAGCCCTTCCTCGTGGTCACGTTACAGTTAGTTTCCCAGTTGCCTCGACTCTAAGGTGTTCCTTCTGCAGGAAATCCTCACCCTGGATCACCACACATGTAAATCCTTTGTGTCTTCAAAAGTCAACTCAAACAATTCCTACCCCTTCAAAGTGTTTCCTCAGCCTCATAGGTGGTTGTCATGTCCCCCTTTCTTTACCTCCCACATTATTTCCTACTGGCTTTTCTATTTTCTTCCCCCGCTAGATTAGAAGGTCTAGACACAAGAGACTGGGTTCCATGTGCCTGTCTGGTACCTTTGCTGTGTGTTATACTGATCAGGTGCTCCATGAACGTTGACAATGTGACATATCAGTCTATGCAGTGGTGGCTGAGATTCGGGCTTCAGAGTTATAACCAACCGGTCATGGGACTCTGGCCCAATTAACTCAAGGTCCCCAGCAAATGCTAGCTGCCTCCTCAGAGGATGGTACGAGAATTCAGCAGTATGAGAATTAGATTTTAGATGCATGTGAAATTCTTAACACATGCTTGGCACAGCTTTGGGTTGTACTATCACTACTCGTCATGGAGCAGAGACATGGGTGACGCCACTATTTCTGTGAGTACAAAATGGCACCATCTTCTCTGAACAGTTAAGCAATGGGTATTAACAGATTTAAATAATGTGCATAACATTTGACCCCATAGTTCCATCTCTGGGAATTTTTCTTAAAGAAATAATGCAGTTGAATGCAAAGAGTATCATGAGCTAGAAATACACAGAATGCCTAAGGGAGGAAAGAGCTTAAATTTCAGCGGGAGGATTCTTTTAGAGCAAATGTGCCACATCCGTAAGAAGAGATACAAAGCAGCTGTCACACTTGCTTGAGGAGAAAATGTTGACAGTATATCGCAAAGCGCAGCGCACAGGAGCAGAAATGACCGTACAGTGTCTTCACCTGTGTCCACAGTTTCTTTGAACTTCAGCTTTAAGGGAAACAGCGCAGAACTTTGACCACAAGAATTGAAATTAGTCAAAGCAAAGTTCCTATGGCCTACTTCTGGCCACACAAGCGTCCCGCAGCCTGGACAGGATGTTCTCCCTCACAGGATGCACGATGCCCATACCCACGCTCACTCTCACGGGGTCACGGAACTATGGGACATGGCAGGAAAGCGCAGTTTCCTGAGAAACCCCACACAGACAAGGGGGGACTCAATTCTTTTGAGAATCAATTCTTTTCTCATTAACCTTGGAATGAAATGATGCTAAATGAAACCACTTTATTCAAGGACCTTCTATATAGTAAGACTCTCTTCTCTTGTGTAAAGGAACCGATGTGCCTGGCATTTGTGTCTGAGTGTGCAGGTGTGTGTGACGGCAGGGGACACGAGCAGAGCTGACAGAGTCACGGAGTCACTCGCTGCTTCACGTGATCTGTTTCCTGCCTTGTGGTTTTTTTTTTTTTTAATTTTCTGTTTTATACTTTGAGCACCTAGACTTTTGGTAGCCAGAAACAAATGCTATTAAGTACTCAGATGTCCATTCTTTTCCTTTATCTCTTAAAGCACTATCTAAGATAAAGAAAAAAAAAATCACTTGAAAAACTCATTTCCTTGAACTTTGCAAAAGAAAAAAAAAAGCAAAAAAGCATATCTTTCTCTGTCTCTTTCTTTCTCTCTCTCTCTCTCCTTCCCCAAGGTTAATTTTTCTTCATTTAGATTGAGAGAAAAACAAATTTAGGGTAAAGAAACCAAGCAAAAATTCACTCAAGGAAGCACTTCAAGACATTGGGAGGTCTTGTGTCCAGGCCAGGGTCCTGGAGATTGTGCAAGGAAAGCAGTTCCATGGGTTATGTTTGTTCTAGGTGGTTCCATCGGAGCACAGCTCCCCTCCAGCATCCACCTCCAGGGCAGGTGAGCGTAACTTGGACGCTGGACGCATCTAAGTCATAGGCACATCCAGAAATGGAGAATTCTTTGAGTGTTCACAGATTTCAAGAAGGGTACTGTAAAGGCAGGAACGGGCATAGTGCAGGTTTTCTGATCCCATGCAGACCGGGTAAAGGAGGAGTCAGAGTCCTCAGTGGTTTTTTGAAGGTCTTTTATTGGGGTTCAGCGGGTACGTGGCAGGCAGGGGTGCTGGCTGGGGGGCTGGGAGGCCAGCCTCCTTCCAGCCAGCCTCCCAGCCCCCAGCAAGTCTTCACTCTATCTGGGTTCTCTGGCGTTCTCTGCTTCTGCTTCGGGCTTCTTCTCTTTCAGCTTCTCTTTTGGCTTCTGCTGCTCTTGGCGTCCCCATGAGGCCACCCATAAAAGCACAGTCTTACCCCAGGTGAATCCCATCTACCTATGCCCACACCCTATTCCAGGTGCCCACCATCAGGCATGCATTCAGGACCTCAAGGATCCATCATCAATCCTGATGGCGGGAGGGCAGAAAAGCCTGACATTTTCTTTACCCTACAGGTACCAAGTGGATGCCATATGAAACATTTCTTGATATTTGCTATCAAATCCAATGGATTATTACCAATTTAGTTTAAAAAACGTAAGAGCAAAAAGAAAGTAGCTCTCACAATTACTTGCATAGGTATAAAATTTATACTCACTGTAAAATATGTAAAATTTACTAAATAAAATATTTTTAAATCCTGGAAGAAGAGGCAATTTTTATCCTAGCAGAGTTATCATCATTGATATGGAAATGAGTTAACTAGCAAGTGGCCTGGAGGACAGGCATAACCTGTGCCCATCCTCTGCCCCGAACAACAGATGTAAGTGTTCTTTCAAGATCACTTCAGGAACCAAGGCTTGCTCCAAAGCAACAAGTTGCATAAGCGGGTATGAAAATGCAAGCGAAACTATTACCCTAAATGTGATTCAGGGCCCTGCGCAGTAATGGATCATCAGAGCATCCTGCATCCTGTCTCCAGTGATAGTTAATGCATGAAAATGATGAGGGGGGAAAACCCAAACCAAACCACTCACAATAATGTGATTCTGATGTGAGAACTGAGATGCCTTCCTAACCTCAGTGATGAGTGTATGTCATTTGTCAAGCATTAAATTTAATTACTCTTATTTATTTACCGATCAGTCTTTCTGGCCACGATGGATGCTTTTCAGCACATTGCAAAAGCAAGCAGACCATCGGCCATCGGAAAAAGCAACTCAAGCCCCAGTTGGAGAGGCCTCCAATTTGATACCACCATCAATGACTGACACCCTGCCATTGCCATGGCAAGAAGTAGCTGTGTGCTGCGAAATGCACCCCATGCTTTGCTTTCCCCTCAATGTCAGGAAAAAGGAAGTGGTTGGGACCACTGTGGACAGGTGGGTTCCCGGGGTCCTCACATGTTCAGCAGAGAGCTAAGGGGGTGTCACAGGCACAAAGGAGCAAAGTGGCAGCACACAGGGAGCACCATCACCGGGGCACAGCACCTGGGGAGCACCAGCACAGGGGGAGCCCTGGCACCCTAGCACAGCACACAGGAGAACTGGCATTACGCTGCACGCAAGTGTTTCTTATTCCTGGAGCATCAGAAAATGAGAAAGGGGCACGTGGACTGAACCCCTGAAAGATTGACTTTTAAGTGCTTTTTCCCCTTGAGAATGTGAAATGGAGAGGAAGAGAGGAGCATGCTTGTGTGGGGGGCAGGGCTGGGGGGAAGCCTCCAGGAGCCATTTGAAAAATAATTGCTTGTCCCTGAGAGAAGAAGAAAGCTAAAGGGGGGACTGAACACTCAACCCCAAACCAGACTGTCTGTGGACTTCCCCAGATGTGGGAGGGAGGCTTCGGGGATGCTTAATTAAAGAATCAAACCAGGATTCTCAAATTGCTTTTCCATTTCCACTTTGTTCTATTTTGTTGTTTTTTTTTTCTTTTTCAATGCTGAAATAAACACATTTTAATTACACTGAAATTAATAGAGAGCATTTCTACTGCTAAAAGCTTACATTATGTTTCGGTTTTAGTTATTTTGCATCCAAACAGACCTAAAAATGACTCATATATTAAAGATATATGCAACTCGTCTCTGCTGCAGCATTATTTACAAGAACCAAGAGCTGGGAAAACCCAAGCACCCATGGAAAAATGATTATGAAAGAAAGATGTGCTTTATATATATATATACTAGAATGCAACACCACTGTAAAAAGAAAGATGAAATCCTGCCATTTGCAACAATGGGCATGGAACCAGACGGCATAATGGTAAGCGAAATAAGTCAGATGGAGAAAGACAGAGTGTGACTTCCCTTGACGGGATACACAAGGAAATGAAACAAAGAGATGAAAAAATAAGTCAACACTAAGCCTTTAGACTATTAGAGCAAATCAGTGGTCACCAGAGGGAAGGGGAGAAGCAGTGGGTCAGTCAGGTGAAACGGTCAAGTGTAGGGTGACGGGTAGGATTGGGCTTTCAGTGTGAACTTCATGCAGTAGTTACACACGTTGGTGCACACCTGAAATTTACACTGTTATAAACAATGTTCCTTCAATAAAAAATTATGATAAGGAAATAAAGTAACACCTTAAGTTTCAATTGACCTTAAAAAGAGGTCCCCATGGCTGACCTTGACATTGGCCTTTCATTTGAAGAAAAGGTCAATAACTGTTATTTGGAATGAACTTTAGGGCACCCCCACCCATGGATGCAAGCTTCTGGAATGCATCAATCAGTGAATGATTGTGATGGAGAGCAATTATCAAGGACAAAGGTGGGAAACTGAACTCTTCTCTAGCCATGGAAATGATGGACACCATAGGAAAGATATTCCCAACACAGAATTCCCCAGGGAATTTCCATATAGTTCTTCTGGCTTCCTTGACTTTGCTAAATCGGCTGTCCCTGTACTTTACACTCTTTCTATGGCAAAGGAAGACGACCAACTGGTCGTCTGGTACTTTACACTCTTTCTAGAGCAAAAGAAGACGACCAACTAGGAGATATGCACAGAAGTGAAACTGCAGTGTTGAGGGTGTTTTGCTGCCGGGGGATGAAGGTCTTTAGTCTCTTAATAAATTGTTGAGTGGTCATGTTGATTAAGACAAGCTGAGTCTGCCCTGTGTCTTGTGTGCTCAGTATCCCTGGTGACCTAAGAAGAGATCATGTCCTGGGAAAGTAGAGGGGCAGATTGGAGCTGCAAGCCCCATGGGCCATTAGACCAGCCCTCAGTAGCAGTGGCCTTTACAGCAGCTGGCGTCACTATGGGATGAAATGGTTCCTAATTGTGCTATTGATTTTTCTCCCTCCTTAATGGATTATTCTCCCAACACACTCCAAGTTGAGCCACTACCACATACCACAGCTATGTTGCCAGGAATGTACATCAAACTATGCATTATAAGCACATGGATACTATGCTCTGTGGGTTACTTAGCAGGTGGAGAAGCCCAGGAGGTGGGATCCCAACAGCCTTGCAAATGTAAGCACTGGATACTTTACATGCCGTGTCATTTGGTTTAGTCCTGGCTACAATCTTACACAGTAGATGGTATTACACCCATTTTTTCCAACAACTGAAGCTCAGAAAAGTAAAGAAACAAGTCCAGAGTCACATAGCCAGTAGGACATGGAGCCAGGACTCCATCCCAGGAGAACCCCTTCATATCAGAGGGGAGACCAAAAAAGCAGGCGTGCAACAGTGGGGCCGACTGCACCCTACTTCCAGAAGTCTCCTGCTTTGTCAAATGCTCTGAAGGCAGTTCTGAAATGCTCAATAATTTTGGAAAAAGTGTCCCTGCATTTTTATTGTTCACAAGGTCCTTTCAATAAACTGAATGTATGTTCCTGTACCAAATTTGTACATTGAATCCCCACCCCTATGTGATTGTCTTTAGAGGTACATTCAGTGTCTACCTTTGGGAGATGATTAGAATTAGATTAGGTCATGAGGGTGGGGCCCTCAACAAAGATTAGTGCCCTCATAAGAAAAAGACCTAGTAAGTTCTCTCTTTCACTTTCTCATCTCCTCTCTCTCTCTCTTTCTCTCCCATGTGAATACATAGTAAAAATGTGGCCATCCACAAGCCAGGCAGAAGGTTCTCACTGGAACTCTCAACTCAACAGAACTCAACACTGCCGGCACCCTGATCTGGAAGTCTAGCCTCCAAAGCTAAGAGAAATAAATGACTGTCATTTGAGGTACACCATCTGTGATATTTTGTTAAGGCAGCCCTAACTGATTAAGATACTTCCCACTTAATTCAAGTTCACAGACATCACAGGAATCTGATCTGTCTGCACCACAAACCACAGATCATATTCCTCCGCTCTCCTACACGACAGAAGCCCCTCTCTGCTAGGCATTCTGTTCAGAGTGCGTGGGTAATAGTTTGTCAGTGCTGAGTATGCATAGGTCAAGTCCAAGCACAACTGAGTCCTAATTTCCTGTTACAACAATAAAATTCATCTAATCTTTCCTATATTATACTTCAAGAAAAACAGATGAGACAAGTAACAAGTCAATTTTATAGTAATAAAGTAGTTATCAACGTCTTATGGATTATTTGTATTTAAATTAACTAGAAGTAAAATTCTTTGAAAACTGAACTGTATTTGAACTTGTGCTTTGAGCTGAATCAGTACCTGTAATTTTGTCACTTTTTCTATATAATGCCCCCAATGTCTTCTCCCTCTGCCTTAGTTTGGTCCTCCCAAAAGCAGGGTCTGACATGAGTGTGTGAGTGCGGATATTTGTTTGAGAGGTGATCTTGGGAAGCAGAAATGCAGGAGCAGGAGGCTGAGACAGGGAAGGAGGAAAAGCCAGCACTGCTGGGACACCATCCTATGGAGACCTTCTGAAGATCCTTTCAGAACCACCATGGTTTGTCCCTATGAAGGACAAAACACTGCCATCCCCTAATAGTTGAAAAATCTCTAGAAAACATAACTGCCCTATATTTCTGGGCATCTCTGTGAGGCGTAACAGCAAGAGCAAACAGCAAGGGCAAAGCGCTGAGCCGTCACGTGTGCACCTTCCATGTACGGGAAGGAGGTGGGCAGTGAGGAGGAGAGGCCGGCCCGGAGGGTACACACACTTCCCCGGGGCTGTCCTCTGTTTCAGCATCTGAGTAACTGCAATGACAGCAACTTTGTGGACGTGCCACGGTGCTGTCTCACGGGGCCCTGCACTCAGAACGGGCCCTCACTCGGATTAGCACTATTCTGTCACCATCTTGAATCATTTTTTCACAGGAGCACCACTTGTTCATTTTTCACTGGACCCTGCAAGTTATGTCACCCAGTTGCTAGGGCTGAATGCTTGTGTCTCCCCCACCCCCATTCGTGTGTTGAGATGCTACAGCCCAGGGGCCTTCGCTGTCAGGGACAGAACCCTGAAGCTCACGTCAAGGAGCAGCTGCTGAAACTCCGTCCCCGCTCAGTCTCAGGCTAAACCCAGACGGAGCAGACGTCCTGTGGGAGCAAGGAGGGCCCAGCTGCACCCAGATTCAGGGCCACTTGTCTCATGGAAATTGTAGAAACTTCCCCCGCTTCTCTGCCTCCCACTCCCGCCTTCAGCAGCCAGCCTTAAACAGGATAACATCGAAAACCATGTGAGCCACTCAGACAAAACAAAATGTATAATCTTTTAATCACTACCGGGCTAGACAAGCTTCTTCCAATACAAACTTCCCACACGCCCTCCATTCCTTTTATTTTACTCCCACGATTCCACAAAGTCCCTCCACGGAGGCATTGTAAAACCTCTGCTGCAAAAGAGGGGAGCTTCTCGCAACCCTCTCCGCCTCTCCGAGGGCACTGAGGGGCAAAAATGCCAACGATTGTCTTCAGGAGGCGCCTTCCAAAAAGGAAGGGGTGACATTGGTCCCCTGGGCAGGGTGCCTCAGGACTGGAAACCTGGGGACTCCCTGACTTCTGCTATAGCCAAAAGCAAGTGAACTCAGACAAAACACAGGACCTGGGCATTTCAGCTTTTCCAGCAAAGGAGTTGCCCTCGGGGGTCCCCTCAAGCTTATGAGCAACTGAAATTTTCATTTTGTTTTTTTTCAGTCAATAGATCTCAAAAAGAAACCTACCCCTTTATATGGGGTTAAACTGTGCTTCCTCCTGTTTTTAACCTGGAAAAATTCCCCTAAAATTTAAAATAAGCCTCCACTCTTTTTATAAGTCACAGCAAGTCTTCTTTGGTGGCAAACCACTGTCTGCTATTCTCAGACAGTCTTTGCAGCAAACCTCACCCCCACGAACCTCCACTCCACGTCTTCCCCACCCCGTCCAAACTACTCCCCCTTTTTTAATTTTTATTTATTTATTTTTTTTGCCTGGAGCTAGTGCTGAAGTATAGAACCTCAGAAGTACTCTGGATTCCATTACAAAGAGAATCATGAATAATGCATCAGTGCCTCCTGCTTTTATTTAATCTCAGTCAGAGGGAGACAGAAGTGTAGTTACAGTGTCCAACTATCCTTCTGGCTCTGGAGACTGGGAACTGGAGCTAAGGGACCCACAAGGCAGAGAGAGCCCTTCCCCAAGGGCTCTGCTCACCTCAACACTCCCCTATGTTGAGGGGGAGCTGGCACAGCACACAGATCCAAAAACTTCATCTTCCTTTCTCTGTTTTCTTCAAGTCATCAGTGAACGATGAACATATTGTAAAATGTTCTGGAACGCCACTCCCACCCCCTTGTCTAGCCAGCCAGAGCAAAGCCAAGCAGGAATCTGCAGCCTGAAGATAAAATCAGTCATTTCATCCCCCTGATGACCCAGGAGCCAGGTAAAGAAGATGTAACAACAGGTACCCAGCTTTTGCATCTCTGCGGTATGTTCTTTAGGAAGGAAGAAATTAAACCCCACAAGGCCTTCCCCAAGCATATCAGCATATCTCTAGGTCTGGAGAACTAGAGGACCTTCCCATTAAGAATAATTACAATTTTGGGGCTCCCTGGTGGCACAAGAGGTTGAGACACAACCTATGAAGCTGTCTGCAGTTACTGCAGCACGAGTTCGATCCCCAGCCGGGGAGATACCCACATGGCACAGCACACCTCTCCTGACTCACCTGCTGCTCCCCTCAGCAGTGTATTTCAGTCAATCTGCCTTTTTTGTTCCCCACTCTGTGTCTGATGAATCCTCTCACCCCACACCTCTGGCCTATACCCCATTTCTTGTATGCATAAATAAATAAAGCTTTAAAAAAAAGAATAATTACAATTTTAATGTCAATGACTCCTTGTTCCTCTTAGCACAGGGTCAAGGGGTACCCAGGGACCCCAAACTGTTAAGTGATGCATGCTCTAAAAGGGATTCAACCATCTGTGCACACAAAGGCAAAGGAAGCAGGCTCTTAATGTGATAGATTTGTAAACTTTTCATAGAATTGGTGTGGAAAGTGAGAAAGGGAGAAGGATTTCAAGCAACGTCAAACTCTAAAAATTGCCCATCCCTTCATGGGCAAATGCCCAGCCAAACAGGTTCAGCCAGAAGCAGAATTACTAAGACCTGAAAACTTGCCACAAGTCTAAGGTACCTCTGGACAAGGAGCCACAAGAAAGGGGCTAGCAGATCCCAGAGAACTGGGACAGAAGACTCAAAACTTCTGTAGACCACGTCAAGATAATGGCTGTCGTCGCTGCCATGGCCAAGGAGCAGCCTCTGACATGTGGGTGCATCTGTCACCCACATGTCTCCTCCATGTATCTCCTCCAAGTGATATAAATGTCTTCCCTCTGTGTGTCTCCCCCTATGTGCACCTTCCAGCAGTAGCAGCGTGGAATCAGAGCAAGACTCAGCGCACCCATGCATTCAGTTATACAGCAGACATGACCACTTAACTCCACCCCTAGTGCCCAGCAGTCTGCCATTCTGGAATTCAGGTCCACGGCATGCTAGGAGTTGTAGTTCTTGGCACCTGAGGTCTCTTCAGCATAGGGGATGGTGATGAAATCTGTAAAATGTCAGGTTGGATTGTTTTTCTAACATTCCTACCTATACAAACTGAATTCCAACTTATGTTAGTTCCTACAGAGTAAAATCTGTCAGATGGCTTCCCGGGTTTGAATCCTCACTTTGATGAGCAAGTAAATAATAAACTCTTTGTCTAACTATCACTGAGATCCTTATCTTCAGTTAGCATATATCATATTCCTAATAAAATGAGCAGGTGATCTCACAAAATCAGTGACGCTGATAAAACGTCCACCTAGTTGATTAAAACGATGGTTTCACTCTCCAACAGGGAAAGTTTCTTTGTACTTAAAAATTGTCACCACTCTCCAGCAAGAATAAGCCATGACAACGGACAGCTTTTAATTATAAGACACTACAATGCTTTTTCATTTCTGGAATGACATCTTTTGTGTCCAAACTTTGATCTTTATGATCAATAGCATGTAAATATTGGGATACAGAACAGTAAAATGACCATGTAGAAAAGTTCTCATACATGTTAATACATATACATCTTCATAGTTTAGTTAGTATAGTTGCAAAGAATAAGCAAGTCAACTATTCTTAGTAAATAAATATGGAACCACAAATCTTAGTCGAGATGGGACTTTGAAAATAATTAGGAATAAGAATCTAGCTGGGACTTTTGGGTATACTGCATCTTTTTCATGATGCAGATTTTTCATACTTTGTCTCACTAATGTCTGCTCCTCACTCACACTCAAGCACACCATCACTTGCCCTCTATTACAATCTGGTTCTCTTTATTTTGAATACCAACGAAGCATTTGAATTTCTTTATGGACCAAAATAAAGGCTTAGCACTTTGTGAGTTGTTTTATTTTTACAACCTTGGCAAAGCAAGTGTCATTGATTAAATGTCTGAATTCCAGGAGAGAGAGAGATAAACTTGGCAGATTCTTGCTTCCCTGGGATGCTGGACTGGCCCCAGCTAAAGTAGAGATTCCAAGTGATGCTTTTTATTTTAATGCAGGCTAATAGATATTCTGTGGTTTGTCATTGGTTCTCCAGGGGGACCAGTAAGCGTTGGGGGGGAGTAGGAGGTACAGGGTAACATGCACATGTATGTGGTCAGTGGAGGGAGAGTGCATCTTCATTCATTATTATCTCTCGTGGCAGGCAACATTTCCCCACATCAGGATTTAATAACTAAAGTTCTAGACCATCCCACAGTTGTTACTCACTTGATTTATTTGTTTTGTTTAGAAATAATGGATCAAAATTTCATTGGAACCCAAGATCATTTTTACTATTTTGCCATCAATTTGTTCAGCAGGATCCAGGGAGAGCCCAGTCCTCTGTAGTTTCAACTGTAGTCTACACTTGTTTTTGATTAATTTATGAGCCCACGCTATCCCCGGGGGAGGGGGGATACAACAGGGAAACACCTTGCATATTTTTGTTTTAACATTTCAGCATTGCTATTCATAAAATCTGCTGAGCTTTTCGCTCTCCCAATCCTTTCTTACCAGCAAAGTAAAATATGTTCTTAAGTGTTTGGAAACAAGGGAGCATAAATGTGTTTTAAATGTATTTCACGTACACACACGTGCACACTTCCTTGCCCATTATTGTTCCTGCTACCGCCTGTGTCCAGAGGCTGAGAATTAGTCTTGCTCTCTGAACTCATAATTCATTGGAGATGAAACTCACTTTAAGCAAGATATATAGCTGGAGCATTTGGGGAGCTGGGAGTTCCCACTCACTTTTTCAGACCCCACATCCCCACTCCTGCATCTTTGGAACTAAGTGTTGGAGTGTCAGTTGAGGTGCTGAAACCGTCTCTGTACAAACGCTGCCTACATTATTTCTTTCAGGAAGACTTCTGCAAGCATTTAACAACTTAAGGAATGGGTGCAATCCTTAATTAATAAAGATCTCATCTTGTGGCAAACAAGAAGCTGTGCACACAGACCAGAGCTATCTTTCATGGGGCCCCATGAGTCATTGTATTGCCTACTGGGAGCGAAAATGC
This sequence comes from Talpa europaea, assembly GCF_964194135.1. NCBI lineage: Eukaryota > Metazoa > Chordata > Mammalia > Eulipotyphla > Talpidae > Talpa > Talpa europaea. The sequence continues at coordinate 141,906,473 of NC_140070.1, forward strand.
CAAGTCACCAAAAACTCAACTAGACAGAGAAAGCACTGTTTTCTCCAACCACCAAAAGGCCAAATTATTGTATTTCTAGCAAATAATCACCTTCCTGAGGAATCCATCATTTTCAGCTTATGGTAAATCTTCAATAATTTGGATTTCCCAAGGGGCATGTCAATATTAAATTAGAATGTAATTATATAGCATTTTACATAAAGGCCACAGAATTATTGTTACATAAGCACATTCTTTATTTGGAGAAATTTTAACCCTTAGTACACCAATTCCATTCCTAAAAATTTCTTTTCAACAAAAGACAAAGAGAACTTATAATGACCCCAAGATAGAAGCAGAGTCTTCTTTAACGGTGGGGAAACTAAATAAGCTGATTTTCTGTAAATGTGTTTGGTCTTATTTTCCAAGCCTTAATCCTTGACCAGGAGATGCAAACTATATGCTAGTTGCTTAGGAAATAGGATTTTCATTAAAAAATTAAAAAATGGTTAGAAAGCAAATATTTACCATGCAGCATCCCTTCTCTTTTTGTGTATGTTCCCAATTCTTAAAAATAAATAAAATGACACTTCACTGCTAATGATACCACAAAAATGATGCTTAAAAACTTTCAAAAGGACATAATCATATTATGAAACATCATGGATTCTCAATGACAAATTTTAAAGAGAATACCATAGTCCCATCTCTTCACTTAGCAATACTTGGCCAGGTGACAGATGATGTGTTGCCTTCAAGGTGAACATGTAACTTGCATGCTTGAGGTTGGATAAAATTAAGTTATATAGCATGTGTAAACAATAAAAGATGGTCAGATCTAATGACACAGGTAGAATAACTGAGGAGGGACTTTGAAAGTTCTCTGGTGTTACTGAACTACCCTGCAGAGATGATATCTATTTGCAGAGAGACATCAAAGTTGTGAGTCAGAATGAAACACAATGATGATCATCATGGCAAACCATGCTGATGGCATTGCACAGCTCCAGACACCTGCCAGTCTCTGCCATCAGTCTCTATCTGTGGTGCCCCCTGGAGTGGTACAGTCCACAACCTGTACAGGTCAACAGGTCGGTCCTGAGGTCAGCTGATTCATCTTCTATGTGAAGCAGTGACACAGATGTCAACTTGATATAAGGAAAATGTCTTCCTTTTGAAAGGTGAAATCAGTTGACAAGGAGGCAGTGAGGACTTGTTATATGAGATTTGCAGGCACAGCCTGCTCTACCACCTGGCAATGATTTTCAGAGGAGTTTTGATATCTGGGGGAGAGTAGGGGCTGCCTCTATGGCTTAAGGATTTTTCCTACCTCAAGAGTCTGATACCCATTGCCAGAACACAAGTTTTCAGGCTTTTGTTTGCTAACTGAGACAGCAAAGGAGATCAAAACAAGTATTTTGTGAAAGCTCTAAATTAAAGACAAAGGAAACAAAGTTGATGAATCTCTTAGCTGCTACAGAAGGTAAATAATTGTCAGAGATGTAATTCTCCTGTTTCCCCGAACACACATTTGCGTCATACCCAACTTCCTCTTCAGGCCAATATTTCAGACATCACTGTCAGCTAAGACACATCTGTCCTTGTAGGAGTTCAAGGGAGGCCAATCAAGACCTATTGAGACAACACTGGAGCCATTAGTGAGGAGAGAGACATACAGAGAGACAGAGAGACCGAGAGAGACAGAAAATGAATGTGCATGCGAAAAAGCACCTTTTCTTATCCGTCGTGCTTTGCAAAGTCAAAAATTCCTCCTAACATGCACGCGTATCCCCGCAGAACTGCACTCATGGACATTCTGCAAGCTACATACAGAGTTAGCTGATCCAGGCAGGCACCTGAGGAAGCTGGTAGTGTGAGCTCCCCTACCCTCCCAGCCCCCTCACTCTCTGCAGAAGTGAATAACTAGAAGCATTTGAGCTCAGGAAGCTGTTCATCAGATAGGGGAACCAAAGATTCTTTTTTCTCAACCATGAAACTCACGAGTCAGTGTAGCAATTCAGAAAGATAGTTGCTCAAGGACATAATCGGTCCCGAATCCAAAATCTACCTTGTCATGGTGAAATCCTGGCAAGTCCAACCCACTTTCCCACACGTCAGCTTGTCGTCTATGTGTGAACTAGAATAAGGCCTCAGCGACAGGTAGACAGTAACCTGCCAGATAATCAAAGTGAAGAATCCAACCCAGAGAAGAACTGGTAGAAAAAGAGTCCCAGAGGCGGCATCTTTGATGTTCCCACCCCCAAGGTTTGGTTTTACAGTGTTGCCATAAGCCGTGTTTCTCAGAAAAAAAAATGCCAAGTTACATTTGAGGCAAGAACATGACAGAAACAAAGAAATCATTTTCTCAGATATTATAGAAGGTGACTTTCATACATTAAATTCTTTATCTCTGGTAGGTGCAATCTGTGTGTGAGAGAGGCAAGAATTTGGGAGATAAGAGATTTTGTCACAAGGAAATGCCTGTTGGCGGCAGTCTGCAGGGCCCTCAGGGGCGAGGTTCCAGGGTTCCCGAGGCTGCTGCTGTGGCTCCGGGTCAGCGCACACGGCTGACCACAGGCTGTGCTCAATTTGCCCTGCCCTCTTTTGCTCAACAGGGGCTTTCCCTTTTCCCAGAATGTGATGATTTTCTTTCACTTACTGGATGGAAGCAAGCAAGCCTCCTGCTCACAGGACTGTTCTTTGAATTAATGAGTGGACCTGTAAGAAGCTCGGTATGGGGTCCTGAAATACCCCAGCGAGGTGTCTTGCATTTCAAAAGGGAAACCCAAAGCCCCAGAGGGATGCCAGCATCCACGTGACTGGCATTCATGCATGTGACGCAGGCACCTGTCTCCTGGACAAGCTCAGGTACCTGTGTCTCCCCCAGAGTTTGAGGAGTCTGCCAGGATTCCTTGTCCTTGAACTAGACTCGCTGGGCTTTTCTGCATTTCAGTTGCTCCTTTTGGACAAAGCAGTGAACCTAGTTCTATGAATGATGAAAGTAGCTGCACTTTCTTCCCAGCATCAATCTGGGTTCCTCTGAGATGCTCTCTTCATTCAAACTTAAGAAACACAGTAGTTTCCTAGATAATTCAAGTACAGTCTGAATGGAGACCTCATAATACCTCTGCTCGCAATCACCAGCTAATTTCAAAAAAAAGGAACACCTCAGCATGAAGTCCACATTAAAGGGCACCTCTTGCCTAGCTTGCAGATGTAAGCAAGCTTGGGGTGTCCTACAACCCCCGAGTAAAGTAGCCAATGTACCAAGGCACAACCCTAAAGAAGCATCTCACTCCCAGCACAATGCTAAACTCCAGGGTGAAATGAAACAGCATTCCTAAGCTCCCCAAGACACAAGATTTCTCATCATCTTCCTCTGAGGACCAAGTAACCACATCCTACAAACAAAGGATGCATGGTCTGCGCGTGTAGCATCCAGCAAGCCTGCCCCAGGGACACAGGACACTGCCCACCACAGGCAGCCACGCAAGAGCTGCATCCTTCCAGGAAACCCAGCCTTGGGGATGATGTCATGGGGCTGTCAATACCCCCAGGCCTGTAACCGTCTCCCTCCCAGGCCTGAGTCTCAGCATCCCAGCTGGTGGAGAACAAAAGCTCCATGGGAGGAGGGAGTGTGGCTGACACGGTGGAGGGAGAGGAGAAGAAAGCCTGCACCCTGATTGATTTTATGATTGCACATGGCAGAAAAAGAAACCATCGAGAGCCTTGAGGATGTTTTGACGTGTGTGGCAGGTTCCACTCATTTTCCAGGGCAGGTCCCTGTGGGTCACAGAAGTGCTGGCTTGATCGAACCTTGGGGAAATTTCCTGCAAGTGCTCCAGCTCCAGTTTTCTCCATCAACGCACAAGCCCAGTGGTCTACTCACCTGCCCCGGGAGAGCAGATAATAACCTGTCTCCACTCCACCACGTGCCCGCAGGGTGGCGGGGGACTCTATGGGACTCACCAAGTCTTAGTTTTCACTTTGCAAAGTGGAACTGATAAAACCTACTTCGGGGGCACAGCTGCTGATGGGGTGTGGGTGGGCTTGGCCCCCAGAGCAGGTGGTACACAAGCCCATCTTCACACAGAGGAATTTTTTCTCCAAGATCTATGTTACTCTGTAATTCTATTGTTAGCCCTATCCCACCCCATTCTGCAAATAACAGGCCTCCTTTTTTCTGAATCATGAGGGAAAATTCAAGATATACAGGAAAAGTATGGAAAAGAAAACAAAAATCACTCTTCTACAATCCAAAGGAAAAACTAGTCAGCTTGCTTATTTTTCCCTCCAGGCTTCTTTTCATAACCTCTTTTGTTTTATAGTTAGGCTTAAATTACTTATACAAATGTTTCTATTATTTCTCTTGCTTATCATTTTATTATGACATTTTCTCCTGTTCCTAATACTCTTTTCTATTTTTTTTTAAGATTTATTTATTTAAATATACAAGCACTAGTTACAGTCAGAAGCGCGGGAGGGTAGGAGGATTCACCAGAGACAGAGCAGGGAGCAGAACAGGCAGACGGATGAGATACACTGCTGAGGGGAGCAGTGGGCAGCAGGAGAGGTCTGCGCGCCATGTGGGACCCTCACCCGGTGGCCGGGGATGGAACCTGCGCGGCAGAGGCTGCGGGCAGCTTCACAACCCAGCGCTCAACCGCTGAGCCACCAGGGAGGCCCTCTTTTCTATTTTTATTTTATTTTTTTTGTAATAGTAACTGTTTTATTTTTTTAATAATAAATTTTATTTTTATATTCCCCATACAATTGCAACCCCCCCATTCTGACCCCAATCCCTCCCCTCCCACCCCCCACCCCACAAAAAGTGTCTCTGGTTCATAGCTTTTTGTTGATTTTGATTTTCACTTTCTTATAGTTATTCATTTTCCTGGTCCCTTATTTAGGTTTTCTAGATTCCTGCTATGAGTGAGACCATCCGGTATTTTTCTTTTTCTTTCTGGCTTATTTCACTGAGCATGATCCCTTCCAGCGCCACCCATGTTGCTGCAAATTGCATGTGTTTATCTTTTTTGAATGCTGAGTAATATTCCATGGTATTTTACCATGGAATCAAGATCACCACCAAGATGTACCACATCTTCTTGATCCAGTCATCTCTTTTTGGGCATTTGGGTTGTTTCCAAAGCTTAGCTATTATAAACAGTGCTGCTATAAACATAGGGGTGCAGGTGTTCTTTGGAATTGATGTTTCTGTGTCCTTTGGGTAAATACCTAGGAGTGGGATTGCTGGATCATATGGAAGCTATGACATTATGTTGTGTATGCATTGATTATAAAAATAATGCCTATGTCTGGAATCACCCCAATAACCTCCGTGAAGTCTTATGACAAGTGGAGTACCTATAAGCACCCACACAGGTCGGAGTGGAGGGGAAGGGCCAATCACCAGTTTGGGAACACATATAATTGGATTTGTGGAAACTTTTCTTAAAGATGAATGAAAGTTATAGTTATGCTTAGGGAAAAAAAGGAAAGGAAATCACATGATCTGGAAGGAACTAGAACGCTTCAGTGTAAACAGGGATTTCATATGCAGCCAGTGGGAAATGATACACTCAGAATCTGGAAAATAATAATCACAGATAACCAAATTACTTAAAGATAACTACTAGAAAAAACAGATGTGCTGCCCACACACATTTTAATAAAATTAGAATCATAAAAATCCAGCAATCTTGTGCCCTGCCTTTTATTTTGTGACATCATAAGCACATTCACATGTGACTAAAAATGTCTTGCTAACTCCATTCTAAGACCGCAGAACGTCCGTCAGGCACCAGGCCCCTGACACCGTGGTGATGGTTGGTGGGCAGTTTTCCAAATGCCATACGATGCTGGATATCTTGGTAATAAATAGCTGTGCTGAAAACCTGGTTTGAGCTTTATAATCCTTCCAAAGAATAGCAGCCTCGTAGGGGGATTCTGGTGGCAGCTTGTTTTAAGGATCTCTCCTATGGATGCCAGAAAACTTCCAGAAAGCTCTCTCCGACTCACAGTCCCCAAAGTCGTGTGTCCACACAGCACACCCTTGATGCACACCAGCTTCACTGCAACTGAAAACACCATCATGGTTTTCCTTTGCACCTCTTTGATTCATTTTGATTTACAAGTGCTGGGGAAACATCTCTTAATTCATTTGTTTATTGCCAATTGTATTTCTTCTATGGATTGTCTTCCTATCTTCTGCCTAATTTGCTTTTGGGCTTTTGAAATTCTTTTTTTAAAAAGATTTATTTTTATTTATTTATGCATACAAGGCTGGGGCGCAGGCCAGAGGTGGGGGGGTGGTCAGGGTGAGAGAATTCACCAGAGGCAGAGTGGGGAGCAGAACAAGTGGATCGAATGAAATACACTGCTGAGGGGAGCAGCGGGGAGACAGGAGAGGTCTGCTGCGCTATGTGGGTCAGCTCACTGCTGGGGGATCAAATTCATGCTTCAGTGGCTGTGGATAGCTTGATAGTGCTGAAAATTAACCCATTGCACCACCAGGGAGACCTTCATCCACTTCTTACTCATCCGTGTAAGTTTTTCAAATGGGATGATTGCTAACCATGATTTCATTTATCTGTTTCATTGGAAGCAAATGATTTGTCTAGTGTGACTGCCTAAGAATGCAATTTTATTGTTCTGGATCTATTTTTTTGTCTTTCGTAATCTTTCTGCTAGACACTTATTTTTCCATCTCCATGTTTGAAATGGTTCTATGGAGGGATGGAGAATCATAGAGTTCAGGAATTGCCAGAATTTCAGAAACCAGAATTCAGAAAGTGGACTGACCATCAGCCATGAAGCAAACTTGGTTGGTTGCTGATGACTTACTGATTGAGTCCTGTAGGCAGGGGACTGTCCCCAACTGGGGGACCTCATGTGAGCTCATGTAGAGTTAGCCAGATTGTGTGTGTGTGTATGTGTGTGTGTACATGCACATGGGAGGGGGTCTCAAAGCTGATTCTACTGATTATATTGTCCTGTCACCAAAGAACAGTCTTTTTCCTTCTTGAGTTTGAAATATGGAAAATGAACATTGTAAGTTCTTAAAATATACTAGAAAATTGGTTTTAAAATGTCTTTGCCATCAAAGTTCTTACAGTGGTTGTTCATAGTGCCTATCATATTTCAGTTCTAATATGAGTGAATTTTCCCCTATAATATGTGGTTTAAAAACAAAAGCTGATCAACACATTTAAAGAGAGAAACATGGGAGTGGGTGTAAGGTGAACTGCACCTTCAGAAGCCAGTCGGGGAGACACAGGCTGGGTGCTGTAAGGTCCTCACTGCCCGGAGGGCCTCTCTGGGGAGATGGCCTCTGAGCTGAGGCTTGGGGCCCAGGGAGCCCTAAATAAAGCAGGAGCTTCTCAAGCTGAAGGAAGCCTCTGCTAGCACAAGTCAAGGAGCCTGTGGTGGAGGGTGCCCCAAGCTCTGAGTGCAGGGGCCAAGTGGAGAATTCAGACTTTAACTGCAATGAGCCACTTTAAGAGAATTTTGTTAAACCAAATGCCATAGCCTGGACCAAAAGAGGCGACATTTATAGAAGTGATTCCACTTGCTAAGGAGAAAGCTGTCTGTAAAGGGCAAGAATAGAGGCAGCAGGACCTTTTGGGAGGTGAGCACAGGGTCCCACAAAGCAATAGAAATGGGGGTGAAGGGTTAAGAGGCAACAGAGGAGCAAAAAGTCTGCCCCCCTGAAAGACTGGTTCCAGGGAGGCGGCTCAGCAGGCTGGGTGGAAACCGCTTCTTCGGAACAAGGCCTTCACAGGTGAACGCCTCCATGCAGGGCCTCTCCCAGGAAGACCTAACCTCCCGGTATCTTTTCCGTGGAGAAGGCAAAACCTAAATGTGGATCCTTGGTCTACTCTGCCTTCCCTGCTAACTCCCTAATTCATCTTCCCTGTCTCCTCCTACCCCCAAACTCATGCCGCAGCTGAGCTAAGGTCTCACCTGCGGTTACTGAGTCGTGCTGGGTCTTTCCCACATATGCACAAGGCATACACGTTATTCTTAAAGTTCTTTTGGCTTTTGTCTCATCGTTCTGTCTGATGCTTGCTTGATTACTTGCAAGCTTAGAAGATCCCAGAGGGTAGAGGATGATTTCCTTTGTGGACCGACAACAGTGAAAAATTGCCAGGTTTGGGATACATTCTGGAAGTGATAAGTGTGCAAGAAACAGGTGGGGAGAGCTGACTGCGCTGAGCCACTGAGTGGTGACACGTCCCACTTACAGATGGGAACAAGGCAGGCGGAAGCAGTATTTCTCTTGCAGCAATAGGGGAAGCTGGGTCTGCACTGACCACGTAAAGCTGACAGTTATCTCTACAGTCTGAAGTCCTGACAGTGGAAATGATGTCTCAGGATAGCAGAGAAAATGCCCTCATGTAGAGGAGCCCCTAGCGTAGCACCAGATAAAATACAGGAAAATCCAGGAAAACTTTGAAATGCAAATCAACAACATATAATTTCTTAGTAAAAGTTATGACTCATGCAATATTGAGGACATACTTATGATTTAAAAAATTGTTCATCTAAAATTAATCTGACTGGATGTTAAGTGCTGTGTCCAGTTCTCCAACATGAGCTTTTCCACCATCCTGGTGGAGGGGGTTCTGGTGAAGCAGACGGAGGTAGGACACTTGGTATAAGACCAGGCGTGAACGTTAATTCTCTGTGTCGATATGGCTGCTCCACGGAACTCAGATATTTGGTCAACTATTATTTTAGATGTTTCTATGAGGATGTGTCTAGATGAGGTACATATTGAAACTGGTGGACTTTGAGTAATATGGAGTAAATTGTAAATGGTAGACTCTAAGATGTGGGCGGTGTCTTACCACTTGTTTGTATTTACAATCACACATCTTTTATAATGGAGACACATTCCAAGCAACATTTCATTAGGTGACTTCGCTCTTACATGAACATCAGAGTGTAATTCCCGCCTGGGCTGTGTGCAGACTCCCCGGCCCACCACCTCATAGGTGGTCCATCATGAACCAAGCGTTTGCTAACAGACACATGAATGACTATTTGATCATTTGTGAGATTTCCATTTGTTCATAATTACTACCCATTTCTAAGTTCCTTATAGCTGTAGCTTTACAGAAATGGACTTTCTGTAAATGGACACAAATATCTAGCATCTAATTTGAACAGATGCTTTGGGTGTCCTATTTGGTAAATAAATGTATTGCCAGATAGTGGTAAACGCTATGATAAGATAAAGAGAAAAGCAGCAGGCAGGGACTGCTATTGTAGCAAGGATGGACATCTTAGCAGAGACCCAAATAAAGTGGGTAAATGAGTGGGGCTGATATGGGGGCGATCGGTGCAGACATGGGGATCAGTCGTGTTGTTATAGAGCAACCCCGATATTAAACGGGTTCCTGGCTGTGGGTCCTCACCCGCGCGCTTTAAAGGGACTTATGAATACTCTACTACAGACACACACAAAAGGTTAATAAAAGGTTTATTTACAAGAGAAAAGGAAATAAGGAAAATGTACAACTCAGGGAGAAGATAGGGAAATAAAGTCTTTAATGCGTCCTACCCGATCCCCCGACCTGGAAACCCAAAGGCACTCTCAGAGCTGGCCGGACGCTGCGAGCTGGCTGAGAGCCAAAAATGGGGGATCCCCAAAGCCCACGTCTGCCTTTTATATCCACCTGGCTGCTTAATCCCACCCTCAGGTCCCAGCCACCTTCCCTTTGGTGGTGATGGGATTTGTCTCTCCCAGTGTCTTTGGCTTTGACCTGGGGTGGGGGTGGAGTCCACAAAGCCTGTATGGAAATAGCTTTGGGACATCCTTTTCCCCCTAACAGTGTGAGGCCCTGGCAGAAGCACAAGGTCTCCTGGCTGAGCTGTCATTGTCATGGAAAGGGCTGAGGAGTCAGAGCTGAGCAAGAATCTTGTCCTAACCCCGCCATGAACTTCTGCTTCACAGGAGCAATTTCTTTCTCTTCATGCAGCATCTGTCTCTTGGTTTGAAAAAATGATGGGGTAGATCAGAGATTCTTCAAGTCCCTGGAATTCTCAAGAGGGAATAAGCCAGTGTCGTTTTTCCTCTCAGCTGACTTTTGTTATCAGTGATCTCAGTTTTACATTTTAGCCTGCATTTACCTATTAAGATTTTACTTTTTAAAATGCACAAACCATAACGATTTTCAGGGACCCTTCTACCCGCCCTCTTGTCTAGCAGGCAAGAGAGCAAAGTCATTGTCATAGACGTAAAGTCGAGCAGACTCAGCCCCAGCAGCCCATGCAGGAGTCTGCAGCCTGAAGGTAAAGCTGGGCTTTTCACCCCCACTGATGACCAAGGAGCCAAATAAAGATTTGAGCAATGGGTCCAGCCTTTGCATCTCTGCAGTGCACTCTTCAGAAAGGAAGAGTTTAACCCCCATGTTGCCTTCCTCAGGCATCAGCATATTTTCAGGTCTGGCCAACTTAGAACTAGAAGCTCCTCCTATCAAGAATTATTATAGTCTTGGGCCTCCCTGGTGGCGCAAGGGGTTAAGCATCAGGACTATGAAGCTATCCACGGCCTCTGCAGCACATGGCACAGCAGACCTCTCCTGTCTCCCTGCTGCTCCCCTCAGCTGTGGATTTCAGTACATCTGCCTGTTCTGCTCCCCACGCTGTCTCTGGTGAGTCCTCTCACACACACACCTACCTCTGGCCTTTACCCAAGTTCTTGTATATATAAATAAATAAATCTTAAAAAAAATTATTATACTCTTAATGTCAATGATTCACTGTTCCTACCTACGTAAACTAAATTCAAACCTGTGTTTGCTAGAAGGGGTCTGCCAGAGTAAAATCTGCCCAATTGCTTCCAGGTTTGAATCCTCACTTTGATTATCTAACACGCTCGTTGTCTGACTATCACTGAGACTCGATTTCTCATTAACACACATAGATCAATGTCTTGTTTAGAGACTGAACACTGGAAGACGACTGTGAGGTATAGGATACTTCGTGGGACATGACTGCCCTCCCTTCGTGCTGGAGTTTGGCTTGTTTTTTTTACACATTCTGTGAAAGGCAAGACCCAGCAGAACACTGTTTTTCCCAGAGAAATGATTAGACTACAAGAAAAAACTGGAGCCATATAATTTATGGCGCTGTGTTAACAACGAGCGGAGTCAACATGCAAAGTGGCTTTGGAAACAGACCTCGTGCAAATCATAGACATAACAGACAAGGATGGAGACGCATCCTCCTCTGTCACCAGCCGACGAAGAACTCGCAGAGGAAAAGCAAATGTCAGAGTTCTTTTCCATGACGGCTACTCAAAATAAAAGAATGCTTCTGCTATATGCTATGATAGAATTTGCCAAAACCGTGGGCTTTTTTATTTCTAAGTCTAAAATAAAGAAATTTGGCACCAAAGAAAGTCTTCCCACGAACTCTTATTTTTTCCTCCAGTTTTTCAGGACAAAGAAGTAATTGATCACCGAGAACAATATACAAATTGTAAATAAATGGGGAAAGATTATTCACACTACAGACCCAGGCAAGGAGGTCTGAGATAGAAACAAGTTCTCTCGGCCTCAGCTAAAGACAGAGAAAGCCCTGAAATTATCTTGCACTAAAACCTGGCTGTGATGGCTAAGGGGAAGGAAATGAATGACCTTTCGGCTTTCCTCTTGTCTGCTCATGAGCCTAAGGTCACGCACCAAAGGGGCTGCTGGATTCTCAGCATCTCCCCAGAAACTGTGGGAAGGTGATTAAAGGATTAAAATTTGCATGCAAAGCAATAGATATTCAAACCCACCCGAGCCCCCTCCATGTAACAGAGAAGATAAAAGCTGTTTCCTCTCAAAGCTTCAGGTTAAAGATGGAAGAATTAGCCAATATGTAATCGTATAGCGGGGCTCTCAGCGAGAGCTGAGAGGCAGAAGGCAATGATATCCAAATATCAATCTCCACTTAGAAAAAAATTAACCCCTGAAAATCTACATTGAAAAAACCCAAGGACGCGGTGCTCAGGGGAGGGGAGGGGGTTAGGACTCCCTCCCGGAGGTCATTTGGGAGGGAACAAGGAGGCATCTTGGGCTGTGAGGGCTCGGAGGAGGAGGGTGCTGCTGGCATCTAGTGGGTACAAGGTGCCAGGGAGGATGCTAGGCATCCTATAAGATAAAGAATTGCCCTCAAAATAAAAAGATCTCGTCCCAAATGTAAACAAAGCCGAGGCTGAAGAATCTGGTCTCAGCACTGTTAGACACTGACCCTGTTTATTGCTCAGAATGTTCCCCTCGCTCAACTCAAGCTTGCCAAGGAGCTCCTACTTGCCTTCCCCCCTCAAAGTGAAGCCCCAGGGTTTTCCTCCTTCCCTTTAGTGCTGGTAACTGCTAGACCAATCCAGTAATTATGAAAGAAGGTCCATTTGAGGGAATAATCCCCATTCATGGCTAATTGAGCCCCCTAAGAACTGCGTCTGCTGTCTTTGTGGTCAAGAGAGCCGATTTATGAGGTAGTAAAAACCTAGCTGTGTCTTTCTTTGTAAATAAATTGTTTAGTGTTCTCAGATTTCAATCTAAATACTTACAACTTTATCAGGCACGGCAGTAGTGTTCAAAATAGGATCCTGCAATTATACTCAATTGCCACCTTGGAAATGAGACAGCCAGGCGCCACTGGCGTGGCCCCAGGACAGCCCTCTGCTCAGAGATACCTATCAGGGAGGGAGATTCTTCCACATGACAGTTTCAACCAGACACAGAACATTCTTTTTAATACACTTCTTTGGGATGGGGGTGTGGGGGAAGGCTGGGTTAGATGACTGATTGATTTGTGTTTGTATCTCTCTGTATCTGTATTGGTATCTGCATCTGTGTCTACTTCAGTGTTCATCAGAGCCTGCTGAGCAGGAGGCAGCTGGGGCTGTGAGCCCTGTGGGTGAGCTACAGGTGAGACCAGAGCCTGTGCCCACCTTGGTGTTCGGGGTACTTGGAGACCACATAGGGTGCCAAAGTGGACTTGCTACCATATACTTAGCTTGGGACGTTTGACCCAAGGAATCCTTTTATAAAGAACCGTTTATTTGACCTTCTAATTGCTTTAGTCTATTTAAGAGGAAGACCCCTAACAATAGAGAGAGACATCAGTTTACCAAGCAGATTCCTAAGGGGGTCAGGCCAAGCCAGGCCAATGTTTCTCAGCCTTTTTTATCCATTATCACCTCCACAGGAGCCTATTTAGATTTTTTTTCAGATTGCCTCTCTCCCTCTTTGAAATTTTGATAGGACAGATTTATTGTGTATCTGGTTACATTCGGTGGTATTTTAGTGGACCACAAACCACTGTAATAGCTTGGATTTCCTCGCACTCTAAGAACCAATTTTCTGCCCTTGAGGGCAGTGGAGGATGCATGGGTGACACTGAATCTCCAAGTCTGATTTGTCATTGACAGAAGTCACTATCAAAAATGTTTGAGAACTCAAAAATGTTCTTTCACTTATTTTTTAAGTTTATTTTGTATGGTTCTTTGCAGGATTGGGATGAAAATTAAAATGTTCTGCTGACAGATTAATCAGTTAATATTTGCACACATTTTGTAGCTTTTCCATCAATGCATTTATTTGTGAAATTTTTTGTGGCCTCCTTTTCATGGATGCAAAATATTTCATCCTAAGCATGTAGGTCATTATCAAATTTAGTGGACTTGTGTTGTTGACCATTTAAGCTAATTTCAATGTGTCTTTATTAGTAAACGATACAAAGACAGAGGCAGCTAATCTGCCAAGAATTTTTCAAATGCATTTGTAACAGGGCAGTCTCCTCAGAAAGGGGAGGTTCCAGGTTCCTCCCTCACCCAAGGAAGGGGATTGCTGAACAGAGAGGAGGAGAAGCTGTAAGGAGACTGGGAGAAGGAAGGAATAAGTTGGAGAGCAAGGATGAGACCTGGAGGAGGCCCATGGAGCAGAGAGACTAGTGAAGAAGCTACGCTTGCTTCTCGGCCTTGGACTTGTACCAGGGACCTGGGGGACATGACATGGGCGAGAGCCCCGTGGGGAGGTTAATGCTGGCAGCATTTATCTTGATTTTGCTCTTTTCCTTCCTGACTTGTCTGGCCATTTCTGCCCCTTTGCTATGGTCCCCACCAGAAGGTGCCTCGGACCTAGGCAAGCCTTCAGGCCAGCCACAGTGGCCCTGGTCTGCGCCAACCCTGTTTGGCTGGGCATTTACCCATGAGGGGTAACTTTGGGTGCTTAATTTGGAAATGATTTTATCTATTCTTTCCTTCTTTTGTTGTATTGCACACTAATTGTATTAAAATCCCTTTCCATTGAAGGTCTTACACACTAGAGTATGTTTTGTCTTGATGCAGTAGATGGCAGAAACTGTTTAGAGCAGGTAGGATTGGGGGTTCTGGGGTGCCCTCATACTGCCCCGTAACAGATGTGATGACCACGGCAGGAGTGAGCCATTCATGGTTAGTCAGCCCTATGGGGAAAGGCACTGGCTACCGTAAGTGCCAATGTGGGTTTTGTTTCTCTAGTGTGTTTGTTTCAGAATTGTATAAATTTGCTGCTGACTCTTAGATTAGGAAAACTGGCTTGGAGCTTGGGAAAACTTGTGTGTTTATGTGCAATGTGATTGCAGTCACTAGTTCAGAGATTTGATTTTGAGGAAATTGTTGTGTGGTAGCAAGCAGTTTTACTCAAAAGATGGTAGTAAGTTGGAACCACGAAGCCAGATCATATATGGCATCTGCTTCTTCTAAGGCCTGTTTCCTAATAGAGTTTGAAGCCACTTAACAGGCTTCTCTGAAACTCAGTTTTTTCTCTTTGGGTCTCCTACCAAGATTTTTGCTTTCTCTTTGTGTCATCCTTTGTTTGCATAAGTGAAGTTGCTGTGACTTTGGACCTTTGTGACCTCTGCTGGCTTACTGGTCTAACTAGCAATTATAGAGACAATAATGGTTGTTCAGCGATATATTGCTGTGACTTTGATTTTTGATTGTGACTACTTCCTAATCTCTGCCTAAAGGGGTTTGCAAGCCAGGATGGAACAGTGGTGCTTTGAATTAGCAAAGGTACATCTGGGTGCTAGGGCGAACGAAGCCTTGAGAGAGAACAGGGAAAAGGTGAGTCTTGATGGCTTCTTGGAGAACCTGGGATTTTGCAAGGTCTACATTTGAAAGGATGTGCTGTTGGAAATTTTTGTCTACACCAGTTGTTTTGGGCATATTTGCCATTGGAATTCTGGATTTGTTTAATTGCTGGTGTAAGACAAGATTCTAAGATTCTGCTTCCTGCTGAGGGAGTCTGCTGTGGAAGACACTCTATTTGACACCAGGCAATAAGGGGTACTGAAACTGGCCAAGGACACTGCCCAAATAGTTTACCAGTCATCATCTGAGTTCTTCACCCCTGCACACCATTGCAAGCCCACTCAGGTTCAGGGAACAATAATGGATTTATATAACTAACCAGGGAAAACAGAGTCACTGAGGTCACAATGGCCAATTATCTCACCCAACTTCTGTCCAGTGTTTTGAAGTTCTAAACAATAGGTGTCTAAGATGGTGGCTTCCCACCACTGAAGAACTGGAGCATGTGGCAGCCACACAATAGGCTGGGATCTGACTCATGATGATAGCAGAAGACACAGCAAGAGATACTCACCGGAGCTGCTGAGATGCCCCAGAGTAGCACCAGACAACAGCACTGGAAACAGCAGCTGCAGCAGCCAAACAACCCAACAAACAGCCCAACTCACTTCGCTCAGTGAGGCGCCAGTTCCCAGACTCACCTTCCCCTCGGGGCTGTAACAGCAGCAAAGCTGGGAACAGTTTCAGTCGCTCAGCTACCTGCAAAGTCTCTCAGCTTTTCTCCACTGAGGTTAGCTGCTAAAAGCCTCTCCATGCCCTTTAGAGGCCTGCGACTGCCTTCTGGAAGATCCATGTGGTGGGGGCAGGAATGGCTGACCCGGCTATGGCTGAAGATCTGGGGGCTGCTCCTGCAGTCCCTTCTACTTCCTATCAGAGTCTCCACCCACCGATTCTTTTTTGTTCAGGCATATTTCACCTGGGGATATTCATCCACACCTGCACCTCTCCAGGGGGCGCTTCCTGTAACAGCCTTTGGCTTCAGCCCCCCATTACATATTTAGTGCATGCAGTAGGTGTACCAGGTTTTGGTGCCTGTGCCGGTCCTCCCCAGAGTGGGGGATGTGATTTGTACTTTGATGTTGAGGCTGCCCTTTCCGCTTCTGTCCCAGGGCAGCTAGCAGAAGTAAGGCGATGACTCCTTCTAATGGAAAGTTAACTGCTCATATTTTGATTTGTTCTTTCGGGTTTTGTTCCAGGAAACCCAAGGATTACAAGCTTGGTGGCTCACAAAAAGGAGATGACTCCTATTGATTGAAAGTTAACTGTGGACTTGGCTCTTTCGGCTGCTGTACAGGATACCCCAGGATTGACTTCTAATGCAAAGGCTTGAATACTGAAAGCCTTGGAGTGATAAACAAGGCCATGGATCTCCTTTGTAATTGCTTTAACTAAACTATTTCTTCCTTTTCCCCGAAGTCTTAGTTATGTAGGATGACACCCAGAACCTGTGATTTCTGCCAACAACACTCCACATTATTTGAGAAGTTTGAGGATTTTTTGAGCCTATGGAGTAAAATTGCCATTGTATAAGATATTCCACATGGCATAATAAGAGGTCTGAGTCTACATGTTGTATGCCTTCCCTTTGTCCCTAATGTCTTGGCCTCTAGACGCTCTAAAATTGGTATAGATGGTGCCTATAGATATTTTGAGCTAAGAAAGGTAATGGAAACTGGTACAAGTACTTTGAAAAAACACAATCTGAGATAATTTTTGATTAATAGGATCTAACTTGTAATTTAGTGGGTTGTTTTGAAACATGTGCTTGTTAAGGTTGTATTGGGTATTTTTTTCTCTCTTATCTGGGTTGTTGATGTGGGGTACATAGTCTCTTTTAAATGTCAAGGAAAATGGGAGTTTGGAAAATTTAAGGTTTCTTGGGGGGGGGAAGGGATTCTAGTCATGAGTGAAAATAAAAGACTATGTTTTGTCAACATTGTATTTCTGAACTTAACTGGCGCTTTCATGGAAATTGAATGTTTTTGTTGTTGTTGCTATTTTTTTAATACTTATGGCAAAGCTTCCAAAATATCTAAATTGGGCCTCCCCAGTGACACAGCAGTTGAGCGCTGGGCTGCGAAGCTGCCTGCAGCCTCTGCAGCACCGGTTCAATCCCCAGATGCTGGCGAGGGTCCCACATGGCGTGCAGACCTCTCCTGCCACCCGCTGCTCCCATCAGCAGTGTACTTTGTTAGTCTGCCTGTTCTGCTCTCCTCTCTGGCTCTGGTGAATTCTCTCACCCTCCCATGCTTCTGACTGTAGCCAGTGCATGTATAAATAAATAAATCTTTAAAAAAAAAAAAGATATCTAAATTGAAGAAAAAACTTGATAATCTTTCATTGAATTGATCAAAGGAAATTTTGTGGAACCTCAGTAGAGCTCTGAGACACCCCATAAAGTCTCTCCCTTTAATCATGGGTAATCATCTAATCAAATTAGATGAATTTGACCTATTTGGTATTTGCCTGGTAACGTTGAACTGGAAGGGAAGCACTGTCACTTGGGTAATGTGAGGTGATTTACTGGGAAGCTATGATCTTCTTGTCCCCCTCTATGCACACACACTATTCTATTAAGTTTCTTTCATACGAAGTCTGGTTTGGCATTGTGCATGGATGGCCAGACTCCTTTAGGGTATGCAAGTTTGAGGTCCCAGGATACCCCTCAGTCTGTGTGCCCACACTGCAGGACTGAGTAACTCACCCATGTGGCTTTCGGTGCCATCTTTACGACTTAGCTAAGAAAAGGGAGGTTGTGTGGCAAAAGGGGATGTCTAAGGGGCTTTCTGGAGAAAACAGGTACTTCTGCCTTCTACATAGAGGAGCGATAAGGGGATTAGATCTTCCTAGAAAAGGCCCTTCAGAGAGAAATTTAGACAGAAACATCAAAAGCAGCCTCCACCCAGCCTGCAATCAAGCTTTTGAAAAAAAAAAAAAAAAAAAAAAAACCACAAAACATATTTTGAGGTGGTATTGATGGAGGAAAAGAGATACAAGGTCAAGAACCCAACTCACACAAGGAGTTGGAGTTAGAGGGGATTAGCGTCATCTATTAACCCAGTTATAGAAACCAAGACCCTTAGGCATCAACACCCAGATCAGGAGGCGCAGCACCCAGAAACTATCAGACTGCTGTAGGGAGTGTCAGGGGCACAAACCATCCACACACAAAGATGTCCCTCTCCCTGAAGATGATAAAACCTAACGCAGCCCCCATAGCGAGACAGCACTTCGTCTGCCCACCTGTGCCTGTGCAGGTGCTTCCTTTCGCCAACTCTCTCCCTCTGCAGGCAGCAGCCTCCTGCCCGCCCGTGACCTGCCCCATGCCAGGGCTTCTCCTCACTGACCGCCCTCAGCGGAGGCCGCTCTCCTCAAGGCCCCCACCTGCGACCATGCAGGCCTCTCTCAGCAAACCTGTCCCTTTTGGGGCAGCCCTTCCTGCCCGCTTGTGTCTATGCAAGTGTCTTTTACTGTTTTATCCCTTCCTTAATAAACCTGCCCTTTAAATGCAGCTAGTACCTCTGTCTGATGGAGAAACTCTCCTGGGAAGCTCGCCGCCTGCCGCTGAAGGGAGCTCCGGTGACACCTCTCCCAGAGAGAACGCAAGGACCCCGCACTCCAAAAACTCCATCAGCATCTTGGTATTTTGCTGCCCTAGACTCTCCTCTTAAATCTAAGAATTGCTGATTCCATTTGATAAAGGGCTTGGAGTGATGGCAGGCGGGCTGGGCGGACTGCGGGCATCCCAGGCCCAGGGACTTGCTCAAAGCATCAAACCTTTCTTTTTGCTGAAAGCAGACCCAGGCCACGAACTCCTGCCTTCACTCCAAAAATGCCCGTCCCTGGTGACTTGGTAGTCCGAGGCGATGCCCCCATGGCCTAGAAATCTCTAGCCAGCGAGTAAAAGGACATGAGTGCGTGTGCATGTGTGTGTGTGTACGTGAGTGTGTGCATGTGTGTGTGTGCATGCGTGTGTGTGCGAGCGGTGAGGCAGACTCAGCTCGGGTCCGGTTGAGCGCCTCCTGTCAGGGTGGAGACAGGCCTCCCCTGAGGCCGAGCCATCTCAGCCAGGCAGCATCTCCTCCTCCCCCTCGGGCTCATTTGCAAGAGCATCTCTGGAATCAGCCATGGGGAAAGGGGAACTGCCAGTGACAGCCCCAACACACAGAACCTCTGGGCCGCCCAGGCTGTCATGTGGGCAGCCCATGCCAGTGGCAATGAGCAGAACTCAGCGGAGAGGTGGGCTGGGCTGCAGCCCCCTCCCCCTGTTCGATGGCAGTCCCGGGCTCCTTGCAGGTGCGGGTGATGTAGGTTAAACGAGTCTCCAGTGATCAGGGCGCGCAGCAAAGGCCAGACCACAACAATCAGCGGGGTGGTTATTTACCATCACCATATACAAAACCACAAGCAGCGAGGCTCCCTCAAATACATCGGAGACATTGTATATCTCTCTATTAAAGCCTGTCAGGGGTTGTTACTGCCCGGCTCGCCTCCCATTCCCAACTAAACCAGGCTGCTGCCGCCAAGAGCCTCACACAATGGCCAACAAACCCAAGAGGGGGCAGGAGGGGGGCTCTCTCCCCCTCGGCCAGCTTCCTGATCCTTTCACTTTGATTTGGTTTCTAACTACACCCGAGTCATCAAGCTTGCAGCGATGGCTGGAAATATTTTAATCATTCCTAAAGAAAGTCTCCATCAGGTGTGACTTGTTATCTGGTCTCCTGCGCTTCAGCAAACAGCAGAAATCAGAGAGATCCTTCAGAGTAACCGCAGGTTGGAAGTGGTAACATAAGAACTTAGAAGCTCCTGTCATGTTCTGGGCTTTTGACGAAGATCAGGCCTTGTTGCTGTTTGGACTGTTTTTACTTATTTTCACTTGGCCAAACATTTTGTTTCCAAAGCACTTATGTCCTATCAGACTATTGATGTGGGGGCCTCATGCCGTGGGCCGAGAAAACCATCCCAACCGTGGCATTTCAAACTTTCCTGAAAGTCTCTGCTGGAAGATACTCAGGTGAAGTATTTAGCTCTGACTAACCTGAGGGGTGTGAACTGATGGGGTGACTGAGGCTCTTGCTTTCTGCTCTAAATAATTGTCTGACTTCAAGTTTGACTAAGGTGTCCAGGACACTGTCTGGGTCTTAGCACTGAAAGTCTCATGTTCTGAGAATACCCAGTGCCCAGCAGCCGGCATGGTGGGGCACCCCCACCGCCCCCCCACCGTGATGGATTCAGTCTTGGGCAAAAGTGGATGCTTCTCAAATTGCAAGAGTAAGACCTTGAGGGCATTAACCCTGACCCCTGCATGAATTAGGTGAGTCTCCCCCACTGGCAGAAGACCAGGGAACCCATATTCAGGGCACACTGTTCTTACTCCACACCCTCTTTCTGCGCCACCCGGTCTCCCCATCTGGAGTGGTTGGAGGTTGGCTCTGCTGCTGTCACTGAAGCTCTCCAGGCTGCAGGCACCTTCTTCAGATCACCTTTTCCACCCCTGGAATTCAGGCCTCAAGAACACCAGAGGCTGTCAGGATACAAGGGGCCGAGTGCCCCACTCAGCAATGCAATGACCCAGGACACCTGGGTCCGTGGCCACCTCCACTCGCCCTGCCCTGACCAAGCAGGGACAGCTGGGAGGGAAGGCTCTGGAGCTGTGGCCTGGAGCAGCTCTGGGACCCTCCCTCTGCCTCACCTGCCTCAAGGACTCTATGTATAGACATTGCCCCTGAGGTCCCCTTTGAGGAGTAGGATCAGGGACTGGAGAAGCTGTATCATCCACACCCAGAGGGCAGGGCCTCTGCAAGCACTGTGACACCACCACCCCCCCATGCTTCCCTCACCCCTAAATGCAGAAAATGGAACACACATTCCATAAAGACTTTTCCTTCCACCTCTTTCACACACCTTTCGGACAAAGGTGGAAGAACTAAAAGGAAACCAATGAGAGAAGACAGGACTAAAGTCTTGTCCACATGCTGTTTGGTTCTGAGATCAGTGTGCCAGGGAACCCTTTTTTCCTGCTTCTTGAAAGCACCTTAAAAAGGCAATGTTTTCACTAAATTGTCCAGTAACTGGTGATGAAAAAACCCGGAGACACGGCCTCAATTTCACTGGTGTCTTGCTGCGGGCGCCCTCGTTGCTGCAAAGAACTGAACTTCACTTTTCCTCAATGCACACAAAATCAGGCTAGAATAAGGAGTGGTCGGTGAGGTTCTCATGTTTATCAACTAGTTCTGAGGGATGGAGGTAAGGGTGATGTCGAATAACAAGACAAGTGCTTCGGCTGGAATTCCAGCTCCCAGATCCTCTTTACCCACCCTACCCTGAGGTCTCACTAGTCCTCACACCTGCCAGCTACCAGGATCCCATATAGCCATCTCCTGGTGGACTTCTCCAAAACTGATGTTTGTTACCAATTCTTACAAACCCCATCCAGGTCTTTCTAAGCCACCATTAATTGTACTTAACTGCTATCTTAACTGATGAAAATACAAAACCTAAAAAAGACAAGTGTTAAAAGAGATTATGGGCACTTAATCTCTAATATAAGCACCTGCCTGAAATATCACCTCAGTTTCATGCATGCATTTAATTAATGTAGGTTCTACTAGACCAGAGCAGACAGAAGTTTCCAGAGCTGTGTTATGAATGATGTCCATGAAGGTCATTCTGACCTAAGTTCAGACACCCAATTCCCCCACCAAAAAGGAAAACTTCAAGTCTATTTTATAGAGGGACTAGCATAGTGAATCCTGGCCAGGCTCCAAGGAGAGGGGATTGTGTTCATGCTGATTTCTGTTCTTGCCCTGTTTTACATATTCCCCATTGGTCTGGACATAAACACTCTTTTCTTCAAATCTCACAACATGGATAAAAAGGCAAATCCAACCTTAAAATATTACTATTAGAGATATAATCAGAATAGGCAATTCTATGACCAACTTATTCAAAGCATTAAAAATGATGTTTCGATTTTCAATGCATGTTCTCCCCTCATGAAGTTGGGGAGATCAGATTTGGTGACATTTGAAAGGGAAATTCTGTTTGGCAAATGCTACAGGAACAGAAGGTGGCCTCCAAGAATCTCTGCAAACGCTAGAAAACAGAGAGAACCAAACTGAAAACTCTGGTATGGATCTGGGTTTTCTTAGGAAATATCTTGGGGTTCTTATTGCTATTTTAAAAATATCCAGCACATTCATTACTCAGAAATATGTCTATTCTGTTCTAATGCCACCCAATTAGATAGTCTTCCTGACAGGAGTTGGTTCCATCTAATAAATTTGTTCAATTCTGTCAACACTTAGAAGACAAAACTTGCAAAATCTCGCTCATTGCTCCCATCACACCTTGTCAGTCCCCAAGCAGAAGAGAGATCATCAAGGAACGCAGAGGCTGAAAGCCTCCTCCAGAGAAAAAGAAGTAAAAGTTGGAAGAGTCAGAAAGATTAATATTTTCTCCTTTTCTTGTGGATCATCTCAAACCCTTGGGGCCTCATTTTCAAACTGGCTGCAAAGAAAGGATGAAAGAGTCCACAAGTGTGAGATAATTAGTCTGGCGCTGCTGCCGTGAGACATCAGAGGTCAGTAACTCTTGTTGGGAAGGTCTCTCCCTAGATGTCAGAGCGTGGCGCCTCCACGGCCCCGTGTCCGGCATCACAGGTCCAGGCTCGGGGGTGGGGAGAGGAGGCAGCGTGCCTGGCTGTTTTCTGCCCTGGGCTTCAGGCGCCACTGGAAATAAATGTTTCTAGAGAAGGACTATCTTTTGACTGACAGGGGATGGGCATCCACCAGAGTCATTTGGTTCTTGGGTTCTAGCTTTGAGCTCTGAACTGAAGACTGAAAGTGAAGCGTGACCCCATAAGTTTGCTCCTCTCCCTCCTCCAGGAAACTCAGGACCCTGATTCCCCAGCCCTCACCCCAGATGACCATCCCTCTGGCACATGCACCCACATCTCAGATGCCCATTTGGACCCAGAACTTTGGACTCCCCAGTGGGATAAAGATGGTGGTGAATGTCTAAAGCACAGATACTCACACAGTATGTGAACAGACACTCAGTAGATCTGAGGTCCTAAAATTTCATGGGGGAGGGGTGCTATGGACTGAATGTCTCCCCCAAATTCAAACATTGAGATCCTAACCCCCAAAGGGGATGGTTTGGGTGAGGTGATTGGAAATGGAGCAAGTGCTCTTCTAAAAGAGACCCCACAGAGCTCCCTGTCCTTGCGCCAGGGGAGGAGACCCCAAAGTCTGCGACCCGGAGGACACCCCCGCCCTGCAGTGTGTGGAGTTTTGTTACAGAAGCCTGACCAGACAAAGACAGTAGTTTAGATTCGTTTTTACTGTATGTCTAAAAAGTTTCCTTTAGAGGTTCAATGTGAAAAGAAAAAATTAAGAAACCCTGACCCAGACTGAAAGCTTCCGGAGGAAGGCAAGCTTGCTTCCTCTTTCCTCGTTCAGAAAAGTGATATATTCTCCATTAAATCAACCTTCAAAAGAAAGAGGACCTGGCTTGTCCTACCACCTAGAAGTGCCTTCTACCATGGTCCATCGGGGGTCCCTCCCACAGGGTCATCAGCAAAGACACGGGGCCTGGGCGGGTCATCTCAGGGCACCGGCGCGGCCCAGCACCGCTCGCTGCACCCGCCGGAGCCCTCCACGTGCCGGGAGCCCTGTGCAGTTTCCTTCCGGTCTCCCCACAGTCAAGCAAGTTCCACCACAGCACGGAGAGCTGGTGATGGCGCCATCTCTGCCCCTTGAGGTCCCTTCTCTCAAATAGTCCACACTTTTCCCCTGGCAAGTCAGAGTGTACAGCGGTCACAGACAACACCCCAAGTCTAGCTTTCACAGAGCAGTAGGACCTGGAGTCAAGTGCACAGCACCCCGCACCTTCCTCCCCCTGCAGACGGAGTTAAGGACATCGCTCATCTCGTCAGGCTGTCCTGGGGACTAAGCTCAGCCAGTCCCAGGAGCAGAAACCACTCGGCCGTGGCAGCTCATTCCCAAGTTCCTGCATCCCTGTTATGATTTTCCCTTTTTCTTATTTCCAAGTTCCAGAACATTCTCTGCTAGTTCTCTATCTGTGCTAGCCCTACAACAAACTATTACAATGTGCGTAGCCTGTGATCCATTCTTGGGGAACCCACAGTGTGGGTTAGTTTTGCTTAACAGGAAGGAGACATTTTAACCTAAAGTGCCGTCAAGTATGGGTTTAGTTTGACATGAGAATCTCTACTGTCAGCTAGAGTTGATCCATGTGGCCTTTGTAGGGTGGGAGAGGTGGGGCAGCAGGGAGGCTCTCTCAAGCAGCTCCCAAGCCATGGCTCCTCGCAGCTAAAAGTCCCATACCCGAGTCATCAGTTTCCATGAGCATCTCCACTGACAACATCCATGCATTTGCCTGGGCTCCCTGAACAGACGAAGCTTAAAGCAAGCCAGAGTGGGTAAACCAGACATAGTGACCTCTTGCAGATGTCGCAATAAATCACCATCACCAAAACTACATCTTCGCCACCACCACCACCGTCACATTTTGATGCTAGAAACTTGAAAATTCTACGAAGACTATATCACAGTACTGCATGTTCAGCTGTTTCCCTGAGCTCACCATCACCACCAGAACCATCACCACCATCATCACCACCAGCACCATAACACCACCACCACCATGATCATCACCACCTCCTGATCTGCTCAGGCTACTATAATAAAAATACCATAAATTGGGTGGGTAAACAAATACTCATTTCTCACAGATCGGGAGATTGGAAATATCTGTGGGTCTGCTAGACTTAAGCAGTCTGTTCAGCCACCATTATTGTTACCTGCAGTTCTGCATTCCTATACAAAGTCAGAACTGCCCTTCAGAAACCCGTCAGTCATAAGAGCCAAACCTTACAAGATACCTTCCAAATCAATCAAGAGCAGAAAGCTTGATCACCCTGGGAAGGGTATGCATCACGAGGTATGACCAGAAAGGCCCAGGGAGCTGGGGACAGACGTATGACAAGGGACCCCAGAAGCTGATCAGTGGGATGCCATGTTGATAAGACTAGAACCACGGCCAGGGGTCTTGGGCATGGTTTCGATTACAACCCTTGGTCGTCAAGCTGATAGCAATTATCTGGTCAGCAGACTCGGGTCCCCCCAAGCCCTAGATGACATTCTTTAGTTTCACCCATACTTTTTTCCCTGTCCTCCTACCCCACATAGCCAATGCTATAGGGTTATTTTGGCAATAAAAAGGCCAGGAGCTTGCTCTTGAGCAGCATCCTGCATTGTGCAGCCTGCTCCATGCCCCATTTATCAGTAAGGTGTTGCCCAATGCAACAAATACCAAGATCAAAGCAGGACCATGTTGGGTGAGGATTTGCTTCCTGGCTCACAAGTGATCATCTTCCCACTCTGGACTCCCCTGGGGAGAAATGGGGGGGGGCACTAATCGATTTCATGAGCTAACCCTCAGGACCTATCACTTCCCAGAGATCCTAACACCTCCATACTGGGTTAGATTTCAATATACGCATTCTGGGGGCACACAAACATTCAGTCTGCGGCCCTCAGTGACAACAACCACCTGCATTTGCCAATAACCAGAGGATTCCCATGGGAACTTTACACACTCTAAAGCACAGCTATAGCCAAGGAAAAAGTACCATGACCTCCACCAAGTCCCAGAAAAGTCTAAATTATCAGGATGGTCTTGCTCATCTATGGTTTTATGACACCATGGAGTAGGAAACTCCAGAAACCACATGAGGACAGGTGGCAATTCAAAGCATTATGTACAGTAACATTAGCGACCTTCAGTGTTCCATCAGGGTCTCTAACTTGTAAAAGTGCATGAACACCAGCCAGCGTGGTCCACGGCCATCTGCAGAGCTGCTTCAGCCCTGGGCATTTCATCCATGGAAAATATCAGGCTGTCGACAGGCAGGATTACTGAGCTAGCTTGACTCAGAGCCTTGGTTAATTCTGCAAGGACACTTAGGCTGCGTTCCAGCCCTAGAAGGAGCTGGTCCTATATGAGGTTGGTGACTGAAGGTGGT
The DNA here is from genome assembly GCF_964194135.1 of Talpa europaea. NCBI lineage: Eukaryota > Metazoa > Chordata > Mammalia > Eulipotyphla > Talpidae > Talpa > Talpa europaea. Next base: position 141,932,635 of record NC_140070.1, read on the forward strand.
GAGAGAAGCACATGGACCCCGAGGTCTCCTCCAGAGTCCTCACCGCTGCGTTGCTTAAACCAAGGGTATTCAATTCTCACCGGGAAAGCAAGCAAGCAACTCATTAAACAAGATCTCATTCCAGAGACATCACCAAATTCTACCCAAGGTCTATCTTGACCATCGAAGAAGACGTTGCATGCCAAGCACTCAGCACGGCAAGAGGGACGCCGCCATCAAGGCCAACTCAAACCTGAGGCCACCATCACGCCTTTCCTCCCCTGTGCACAGGGAAAGCCACTTTTGGTGGGTGACAGCATTTCCCAAAGCACATACACACATGCACGTATAATTAGCTGGGGACCTGCCCGAGCCTTCACATCATCATTAGGATAGTTACATGCACCCACAGGCCAGTGCAGTTCTCCGGGAGTGGCTGCCGCAGTAAAATCATCCTGTTTCACACTATATACCAAGCTCTATGCTGGGCCGATTAAAGTCATCACTGATTTAAACTGACATATAGTTTTCTTTTAAAACAGATTTTAAAAGAAGCACTTAGATAAAATTTTGCCAGGGATGAACTCGAGCAACTGCGAGGAAGTTCTGGTAGGAGATCCACACAGGGCTGCCAAGCTGTGACAGCTCCAGGAGTCCCCAGAACCTCTCATCTTTATCAGCGCTGCAGAAGGGGAAACAGGCAGGAAACAGATGTTTGCCTCAGCAGAGGCCCAGATGCAGGAACATCAGGAGCAGGCTTGGGCTGAAGGCTTCCCGACTACCTGAAATTATTCTCTCCATTAAATTCCAACGACTGCCATTAAATATCATTAGGGCTAATTCGGCTCTCTGATGGCAGCCTGCAGGAGTGATTTCCTGAATAAGCACCTCCCTAGTCAGGAGGCCTGTGATATCATAGAGCCTAAAGGATCTTCCCTCAATAGTCACTTAATTACTATCTGCAAAGCCTGCAGCAGGCTGAGTGCAAAGGATTTGCAAAGTGAGAGGAAAATTTGGGCAGGAGAGCTGAGGTGCATTCCAGGGGAGGGTCTGGGTGATCACTCCACAAGCAACCTGGATGGATAGACCTGTGCTCAGTGCTCTAACCCTCTGGGCTGTCTCCACCCTTTGGAGACTATATTGAATCCCGACAACGCATCTTGGAGAGGGCACCTTTGGACCCAGCGCCTATAGAACCTCGGCCCCTACCTAGCTTATCCCTCTTGACACTTGACGGATCCAAGCAGTGCGGCCTGTGTGTCTGTTACTCATTTCCACACATAAACCCAGTCCCAGTTCTTATTCTTCTCCGCCTTTTCTTACTGCATTTAGCACGACCGACACCGCACAAGCCTGAGCGATTAAATGGTGAAGTCAAACTTGAGATTAGAAACCTGTAGGTTTAAGAAATATAAGCCCTGTGGCACTTCATAGAGCGACATCACACCAGGACGACCCCTGAAAAGATGAAAACTAAAGTGAACCTTTGGGCAGATACTACAGAAGCCAGGTGCAGAACAATTTATTGCGACACAGGACTGGATCCGTGTGTGTCTAGTAACACCCCCTCGGCAGAATCAGGAGCATCATGCAATGAGCTCACAACCCCGCAGGCCAAGCAAGCTCAATTTCCTGCACCAGGACACCTCATTTTCCTTTCAAACCACTTTCTCTGTTCCCAGCCTGTGTGGACACGTCTCCCCTTCCCAGCGTGCTGAGGCTGGAACCCTGAGTTCCCACCCTGGCTCCCCTAAGCCCCCCTCATTCCTTCTGCCTCATCACCCCTTCTTCTATCTCTTCCCGCGCATGCCTGAACTGGGTAACAACTGCTTTCTTTTTTTTAATATATTTTATTTTATATAATTCTTACATCATGTTTCATCTGCTTTTGTTTCCACTTCCGGAATTCCCCCGAATCCAGCCCATCTTTTCCTTGCCCACCGCCACCATGTCAGGTTAGAACCAAACCATCTCTCATCCGACTCCCCGCTGTCCTGCCTGTCCCCCCTCCCTCACAAGCACGGCCAGAGTAATTGTCCTCCATTCAAACAAAGTTAAAACAGCCTGATCACACTTCTCTTCTGTGTCTAAAAGAAAAAACAAAAAATCAAGTGCCCGCAAGATAAAAATCCACTCCCTGAATTTTTTTTGTTTTATTTTTAAAGATTTTAGTTAGTTAGTTAGTTAGTTAGTTAGTTAGTTAGTTAGTTAGTTATACAAGCACTGGGTACAGTCAGAAGCGCGGGAGGGTGAGAGAATTCACCAGAGCCAGAGCGGGGAGCAGAGCAGGCAGAAGGACCGAAGGACACTGCTGAGGGGAGCAGCAGGCGGCAGGAGAGGTCTGCGCGCCATGTGGGACCCTCGCCTGGTGGCTGGGGAGCAGCCGGGGATCGAACCGGCGCCGCAGAGGCCGCGGGCAGCTTCGCAATCCAGAGCTCAACCGCTGCGCCACCGGGGAGGCCCCACTCTCCTGAATTTGTCATCAACGCTCCGCAGGCTCGATCCAGACAAGGCCCCAGTGAGTCCCAGGCTCCAGGGCACAGGGGACGCCTCCCCCACAGACCCCGTCCTGGGTCGGGCAGCCTCTCACCACCACCTGTGCAGCCAGCGGATGCTGCTCCACATTTTGCTTTAATTCCAGCGGGAAATTTTTTCAGAGATATGTTTTCGACAACTTGGCATGACCCTTCACGGGCGTACCCTGATGGGCTGGGGTTCCCTGGTGACTGTTTTCCCTGATTGCTTGCTCCTGGGTGAAGAACTCGCCAGCCCTGACCTCTGCGGGAGACCCTAGGCCGGTGCTGAGTTGCCTTCACACCAGCAGCCTCTGCACCACAGTGTGTTCCTGATCCCGTAGGTGAGAGAAGGTGTCTCAGTGCAATCTGAATCTGCTTTCAACCAGTTGCCTTTTAAATTTGGAACCAACTCACTTTATTCCCTTGAAATCTCCATCCACATCCTCAGATGACTCGTCCCTTGAAGTCCCACCGTGCTTAGGTGCTCCTAACTTCACCTGCCACCCCCCCACCCCTGGGCCTCCCGCCCCTCCCGCAGCGCTGCCCCCTGGCGGGCCCCACCTGAGGTCCTAGCTCACTCCCTTCCACAGTGAACCAAACTTGCCTCCGAGGCAGTTCTCCTGGAGTCACCACATCCTGTGATGGCAACGATTTGAAAAGACAACAGATAAAACTCTTTGCAGAGACACATTTTTCAATAATTACAGATGCTGTCCCTTTCACTTAGTAGCTTTGATTTTTCCATTCCTGGTTCAGAAGCTGCAGTTATTCTGGAAACTGTTAGGATAAAAGAGATAATCCTACTCAATAATCCTAACACCTCAACCCTGAGCCCCGTGGCTCTGGGTGGTAAGCTAGAGACTGGACGGAGCTTTGTTGTCCAAGTCAGCTGGGCTTGCTGACATAGTCACATTCTTTCGGCCACAGACTTAGACCTGGAGGAATGAAAGAAGTTAAAAATAAGCCATTCTAAAATCCAGCCCGACTTTAGTCCATGGTGCAGAGTGACCGTCCCAGGGAAGAGGTTGCATTACTGGCTGTTAGTCTGAAGTCCACATCTGACTTTTCCTGCCATCTCTTGCTGGGAAACTATCACGTGGCCTGGACCTCCTCAGGAGGAGGCCCTAGTCCTGGAAATGATGGGGTTGTCCAGGCATTGACCGGAATTGACCAGACTGACCAGACCTCCAAGGACTTTCCCACAATCCCCAACCGGCTGGCACTTTTGCTCACCACTCTGCTTCACACCACCCTCCAGAAGTTTAGGGTCTGGCCAAAACGCTCACCCTTTCCACAAGCAGCCTCTGTAATATTTTAGTGTAATTGCACCCAGCATGTTGGGAAATAGAGCAGCAGCCCAAACCCAGTGGTCTGCTTAAAATGTCAGCAAGAAAGGCAAACATTCCCTCCCAGGGTGGCAAGGAAACACTCCAATCCTTGGAGTCTGTGCTCAGACAGCTTCCAAGAACTAACCAGAAATATCCAGGAGCAGAGAGGGGTGAGGTTGTTCAGTCAGGCGGGGCACATTGGTTCCCAGAGTTGAAGGCCTGACCTCACACATGCTCTGGTTGGGAGGAACAAACAGGAGGAATGAAGGTCCCTGCTTAGACCCGGATGACCAGGCCGAGAAGCAGAGCCATGAAAATTCAGAGTCAGGCAGCACATTGGCAGCAAAGGGCTTTTTTCCCCATTAAGCAGTTTGTGGGCGGAGGCAGTTCTCCAAATACTTTGTGGCAGTGCCACTGAGCAAGAATGGCTTGTACTTCGGTTGGTTAATAAAAACGGTGACACATCCTCTTCCCTCGTTCCCAGGGGAAATTCTGCTGAAATGATTTTTGGGTAGAAGGCCCGCAGCCTCTTTTTGGTACAACAGTTTAGTGGGACAGGTCAACCTTGAACTATCCACAGACGTGGTAATACTCAAAGCCACGTTCCATTGATCTGAGGTTTGGCGCAAACCAACAGGCTATTTGTGACCCTAAACAGCCATCACCAAACCCCAAAGGCTGATATCAATACCAACTATTTGCCTTAACGAGGACAATCTGATAGTGGCTTCCCCTCGCGGTGAAGTGGTCACCTTGAGGTCAGCTCCATTTGGTGTTACAAGTTGTACAAGATAAACAACAGAGGAGCCGGTCGCAACTCCGCCTGCCTGGGTCAATGATGTGTGCCAGAGACCCACACTGTCGCGGAGAATGACAGCACATCATCAACAGTGTAATGCCCTCAGATGCTTACAGCTAAGAATCAGGCTTAAGAATGCAGACACAAAACAAAGGGGAAGACAAAACCAAGCCAAAGCAACCCCAGAAATCTGAGGTTACCAGAGGGAACAGGTCGGGGTGAAGATCACTGGGGGACGGAGGCCCAGAGGACTGTGGTGGAGGGTGACGGGGCTTTGGTGGTGGGTGTGGTGTGGTGACATGCATCTGAGGAGGTGTGATCCTGTACCCCTAAATCATATACCGTGTTGTAAACCAATTCCACCTCAATAAAAATATGTTCCACATATAAAAGATCAGGGGCTCAGGATGACAGGACGCTTGTAATGAGATTGTAAAGCAAATCACCTGGGGGTATTGTTATAATACAAATTCTGATGCAGCAGGTCTGGAGTGGAGCCTGAGATTCTGCATTTCCAGCAAGCCCGAAGGCCTGCCCATATGTCAGGAGGGTCCATGGGGACACAGTCTGAACAAGAAGACTAAAACATATCAAATGTACGGGCCTCCCTGGTGGCACAGGGGTTAAGTCTCAGCACTATGACGCTATCCACAGCCACTTGCATGAGTTCGATCTCCGGCCAGGGAGCTACCCACATGGCGCAGCAGACCTCTCCCGTCTCCCCGCTGCTCCCCTCAGCAGTGTGTTTCAGTCAGTCTGCCTGTTCTGTTCCCCACTCTGTCTCTGGTGAATCCTCTCCCCCTGCACTTCTGGCCTGCACCCCAGTTCTTGTATGCATAAAGAAAAATGAATCTTCAAAATAAAAAAACACTACATCAAATGCAGACGAAGCCCTTGTTCTTACAAGTGGTCTTAGGAGCTTGTCTTCCAAACTGTATCCGTGGCTCAAAAAAGTCTATAAAATTTCACTTAGAGTGGCTCCAGAGACAACTGTGTAAAGTGACCCACCCTCAGGTCTGGGAGACGAGCAATTAAAGTTGCCCCTTGCTCTGCATCACCACCGGGTCGTGGGTCCTCACTGGCTCACTCAGTCCATGTGTTGGCCTGTTGGTTTTAAAAAATCTTCAAGCACTTGCTGGTAGCCAAAACAGCAACCCTTTGAAAAAGGGCTGTCATTCCCTCGGTGCCGGGGCAGACGCCCCCCAACAGCGAAACAAAGTCGAGGCACCTCAAAAAGCACAAGGATGATGTCATCCAGGGAGCGATCGTCCATTTCCGTATCGTAATCCTCAGTTTGGGTGAAGCAAATAACAGACGTTTATTTCACTGACTTTTCAAAGCCAGCATTTTTTTGAGCGCGAGTTGGGCGACAGAGTCGGGAGGAAGGCGGCCACTTCCTGCCCCCACACGTGCGCACCCCCTCCCCACTGTCAGCGCCACTGGACCTGGATGGATGAAATGGCGTTTTTACCAAGGTTGAACGTACATGGACACACCCTCATCACTCAAAGCCCCTAACTTACAGCAGGCCCCACTCTTGGTGGGGCATGTTCTATCGGTCTGGACAGATGTGTGATGACGGGTGTCCACCATTGCATCACGGAGTCACTGCATCACACCCATTTAGGGTGTCAGCACCCTAAAAACCCGCTGTTGCCCCTCCACCCCCCCACACTGATCCTTCCTTGCAAGCACTGATATTTCTATTTCTCCACAGTGCTTGCCTTTTCCAGAATGTCCTATCATAGGGATCATATCACTACTCATCTTCCCCCTGTTGCTTTAGGTGAATGAAGTGCAGTGCCTGCAGAATGAGGGAGTGACCCTCAAGGACAAGCTTTCCCCACTGGAGAACTTGACAGGTCAAGGAAAACCTCAGCAGGTTCCTAGCCTGGCTGAGCCCAGCGATGAACTGGCTAAGCTGATGCAGAGTGAGGAGCAGGAGTTGAGCCTCCCTGAGCTGCTCAGCGCAGCTTCCAGAAGGGCCTGAGCAACACGGCAGACCTGCCCCCGGCGCTGGGCGTGCACAGGAGGCCGGACCATTAGAGCTTCGTGTGCTAAGGGCTGCTGAGAAAGGCAAGTCGCATACGTGTGGCCATGTTAAATGGTCACCAAGTTTTATTTTATTATTTTTATTGAGGTCGCCTTGCACTATAACATATAAGTCTCAAGTGTCTACCCTATAAGTCAACATGTGCGCTACTACATGTGGGAATAATGTAAATTATTGTAAATGGATGGCCATTTTTTTTAAACCCTGGTTTTAAAAATGTCCTTGAATCAAAGCCTCAGCAGAAGGATCACTGGTGGCTATTTTTTAAAAAAAAATAAGTAGTTCAGTCTCAATACTAGAAAGTTAGACTAAATTAATTATTGACTTTATTTTGTAGTGGCGACACCTTAAGTCGGAGAGATAGTTCTGGGAAAGAGTTGCAGCAAGGATGCCAGCCACACGGTGGGGGCTGAGCTTCCACAAACACCCTGCAGAGCTCTTATTTTTTAACCCTCTCTTTAAAAATCCAACCTCAAAGTGTTAAAAAAAAAATGCACTTATCAACCAGGCATTTTTTTTTAATCAAGAATTTTCTCGGAGTGAAAAAAATCAATTGTATAGGCCCACTTTATTTCCCCACAAATCCCTCTTCACTCCAAACACCTTGTCAACTTTCTGATACCTGATCAACACTTCCCATTAATAAACTTTTAAAGTAGGAAGAATTGAGGATGACCACTGAAAATGAGAATCCTAGTGTGAAAACCATTGATTTTTTTAATCAGAAAAACCTCAGAAAGTCACTCAGAGCAAAACAAACAGATTTTAATATTTCATACTAACGGACAGCACGCACTCTCATCAAGAGCTATTTTCAAAAAATTGGGTGAGTGAAAAGCAATTTACTCTGAAGTGCAACTCACCACTCCTTACTGTGTCTTGGGGAGAATGTGTGGAGCCAAGTAGGGTACAGAGCCCCTGTGTGCAAAATGATGGAAAATGATGGCAACAAAAATCACAGCTCTACCCAGCTGGCAAATCTATTTTAAGATATGACCACGCTTCAACGTATATGCAAACGGTATCTTCCCCTGCATTGCCATTTTTCAAAACCACTGATTGAAGATCACACTCTGCCAGGAAGTTTAATCTCCTTTCAGAGAGAGACAGCATCTGGATCATCCACAGGAGCTGGTGGGCACCTGTGATAAGTGGCTTCCATGTGAGGCATTTGCAGCTTTCTGTTGCGCGATGGCTGTGAGCCAGCACCACATTCCTTAGCCTTTCTGATCTGTTTCCTCATTGGTGAAATGCCTATAAAACAACTTTCTCACTTGTCATGAGAATTAAATAAGATCAAGTACACAGAGTGCCTTTTGTATAGTAGATGCTCAATAAATATTAGCTTCCCTCCTGCTTTTGGCTGCCATATGAGAGAGTTTATATAAGAGCAGATGTGTAAACAAGCCTGGACCTCCCCATTCTTATTTATAGATCTCAATTCATGCTCAATAATTAATATACATAAATGTATACAGAACAACATAACTTATGCCCACAGTCAGATGTCTCGCACACTAATGCTTTCAATATTCTCTTTGAATGTTGTGTTATCATTCTCTTTGAATGTTGTGTCCTTTGATCTCCCTTGCCCCCCAGTCACCATTTGGGGTGGGGTCTCACCTGCCGTAAGTTCCTCTGGCTCCACAGCTACTGGGACGACAGCTGACAGTCCTAGGGACTCCGCGGGACCCTCACCTTATCAGAGCATCTTGATAAACACACCACTACAGAGCTCCTGGACAAGCCCAGGAGGATACATGTCTGTTACAGCTGTCATCCACTCCTTATTAGACATATAGGATACAGTGCGTGAGCCTGTCCTCACATACATGTGGCAGGTAAGGAAGCCACTCATCTCTTGACAATTGCACCGAATTCGTTATGTAGGTTCACAAAGCCTTGAAATACATCAGCTGTCCAGGGTGCCCAGCGAGAGGTGTTGAGACACATAAGCCACACAGCAGCTTGAAGCCTCCTCTGCCCACTGTGACACCTGCAGCCTCTGAGCGCAGGTGTGGGCTAAAGATCTAGATGTAGGTTTTATCTGCGACACTGGTAGATTTCAGATCTTCAGGTGTAGGACCTGTAGGGTGGAGTAACAAAGACTTCCCCAGTGTTGTCTTTCAAGTGTTAAATAGGGCAAACAGATAAACACGAGTATGAAGTATTGAGTTACCAGGGCCCTCTCTGCCACTCTTGTAAGAGGTGGGCTTTCATCTTTTCAAAGAATGTTCACCGCCTACACCTGCAGTGCTATGGCTTGCCCTGCCTCCTGCCTATAACTTTTCTCTGGCAGATGCAAACTGTAAAATAATCATCACTGATTCCACAACTCTGTTCAAGGAGGTGATTTCTTCCCATCAGAGTAAAAACGCTCACGTAAATGCCACTTTAATCAAAGTCATACACTTAATTCTGACTAATACTCTACCATTTCAAAGGCTGTACTGAAAAGCAAAGTATTTTGCTATCCCATACTATGCATATTTTCCTCCTGAATATGCTAGTGCCCAGCAGTATATCTAATATTCAATAACACTGTTTTCAGCTCTATAAGATTCTGAACCTTGTCATTAAATAAATTCATCATCGATAATGAAACTGAAAACTCTGTTGTTGAATCCCGCATGTTCTTCACCTTTAAAATAAAGTTTGAGGGCCTCCCAGGTGGCTCAGTGGTTGAGCGCTGGGTTGCGAAGCTGCCCGCAGCCTTTGCTGCGGCAGTTCGATCCCCGGCTGCTCCCCGGCCACCGGAGGAGGGTCCCACATGGCGCACAGACCTCTCCTGCCGCCCGCTGCTCCCCTCAGGAGTGTACTTCGTCAGTCTGCCTGCTCTGCTCCCCGCTCTGGCTTTGGTGAATTCTCTCACCCTCCCGCGCTTCTGACTGTACCCAGTGCTTGTATAAATAAATAAATCTTTAAAAATAAATAAAATAAAATGAAGTTTGAATGACTTCCAAGCTAACTTGTTGGCTCCTTACCTGACATATTAAAGAGTCCCATGTCTGAAGGTGCTAAAGCAGCAGACGTGGGATGGACTTGACATTCAAGTGGTTGGTACCATCGCCTGCTGTTACTTCTCCCTTGTCACCCACATGCTCATGAATGCCCTGGGCACAATGGTGATTCTCGGGAAATGGGAGATTGTAAAGATGGAACATGGGAGCAGAAACTTAAACAAGCCATCACTAGAAGGATGAAACTTTCTGGACCAGAATTCTCTCTCAACTTCGGAAATTATTTTAAAACTGGGCCCCATTCTCACAGAAGATAAAGTGTGATGCCAAAATCAGTCTCAATGCTTGGAGCTATCGCAATTAGTGAAAACACCATAGATTAGTCAACACTCCATAATACAGAGAGGGTAATATGCGTGCATTATTTGGCTTGATGATAACTGACAAGTTTGTACATTTGCACACTGCATATACAGACATACACAAACACACCACATCCAACGTAAAAAAGAATGAGCTAATAATCCCTAAGAAGCACAAAACATAGCAAATCCTCCATAATTCATGTAAATAAGGTAAGACACTGATATGGAGACTTTATTAAATTCAGATCTTGCTTTAAATGCAGAATGTGATGATTTTATGGCACATGGACTTGTGCTGAAACTTTTCACTCCAGCAGACAGAGAGTCACTAACTTGAGAGCACCGAGAAGTAGCCCAAGAGTGAGTCAGACGATGGAATTTATCAGATGCCTAGAATTTTAAGAGTTTGAAAATCCTAACAGCCCTATTTTCCAGATGAGAAAACTGAGTCTTAAGGCAGCATGTTCTAAAGCTAGAGTCCTAGGTGGGGTCACCCCAGAGCCTGGACTGTGCTGCTGTTGCTGTTTTTATCATTTGACCCTGGCACTCTTGTGCCTTTATACATATCTAGTGAATTACGTTCCTCCAAGAAGTAGGTACATGATAGGTGGATGGTACCAAGGAGGTGCCACTTAACAACTTGCTAAAGTTTGTGTCGCTGGTAGAGGAGGGGCAGATGGGATCCAGTTTTGTGGGATCTGAAACTTAAGCAATTTGGGGGCCTCTTTTTAAGAAAAGTAATGCAAACTTACAAACACAAATTTGGGTTTGAATGGGAAGGAAAGTCATAAATCAACTTAGTAGAGAGTGGAGAGTCAGGGTTTTTCTGATGAGGTAGCAAGTCAATTTATTAGAATCATTTTGCTGCTCATCCTCTGGCTTCCACCCCAGCCAGAACATTCTAGAGACTCAAACACCCCTACCCCTCACTGGCCCATGGGAGGGAGAAACTTGACAGCTGAGCCTCTCTGCCTTCCCACTAACTCCAGATTGCCCCCAGAGGGCTCCTCTGCAGTCACCTGGTGTGTTAGGTACCTGAACCTTATTTAGCCATTCCTTGCACTTAAACTTCCCCTCCTCTTATTCAGCCTTCCCCCACGATCAAGTCCTCAAGGCCCCTGAAGGCCAATCCCTCCCACTTCGGTCTCCCAGATTAGTGCTTTCCCAACTGCCGGCTGTGACTCATCTGCCAGAATGACAGAATTAAAGGGGGAGATAGATAAATCCACCATCCTAAGTGGAGAGTTAACAGCCCCCAGTAAGTGATAGAACTGGACAAGAAAAAAATACAAACATCGGTATTGGGGTTTGTTTTAGATTTGTCCAATAATTTGCATTGTCTTTATGAGACATGGGAAAAAGAGTTAGCCAAGCTAACTCGCTCCCTCCCTCCACGAGAGCCCGAGGAGGAGTCATGTGAACAGACAAGCCTCTGTTCTTGGACTTTCCGGCCTTCAGATAACAGTCTGTGATAACGTGTTGTGGTCACCCTAACAGACCAGTACACCCCATGTCAATCCCTCAGAGGAGGGCTCTTAGGCATGCATTATTAGCACACAGTAAGACTCATCATTAGGCATGCATTATTAGCACACAATAGGACTCATCATTAGGTGTGCATCAGTAGCTGGATTTCTGTATAGAGAATATTTTAGTGCTTACTGTACAGACCTGCACAAGCACCATCTATGGCCAGGTTTCTTCTTTTCGTCAATAAGACTAAACACACCCAGTCCTGTCATGGCCATAGAAGCAGTGGAACCCCTCAACCTGAGGCCCCCTCAATCCAGGGCTATGGAGAGTGATTCATGGGTATTCAAGGGAGGCCCTGGGTAGACCATCTGGGCCTGCGGCCTTAGCCTCCAGGGCTGTGTTCCCTGAGTGGGTGGGTTCGCCAGTCTTTCCTTCCTCCATGGGCCCCCACGTATCACATCCAGGGACAGCACTCTGTGCAGGGGGCTCCGATTGTGACCTTGACCTCCGATGACAGAGGACATAACCGAAGGAAAAGGTCCATCCCTTCAAAGCCCAAATAGAGCCCAAAGACTGAAGTGTGAAGCTGAGCACAGCAAGGCTCTCACTGAGAGCAGCAACTGGTTACACCTACAAAGAGTTGTTTTTAGGGAGAAAGTTCTCAAACACTCTTTAAAACAAAGAGGTCCTTATTATCGACCCCAACAAATTCCTGTTTCCTAGGGAGCACCTTCTAGACCAAATGAATGAATGAATGAATGAGAAGCCCTGACCTTTGGTGGATGTGGCCTAGGACACATTCCTGACAACACACACTCATAAATTTGCAGAAATCTCTGCGGCTGGGGCCAAATCCTGGTGTTCCTTGGTTAAGTTGCTGTGGTTTTGTTCTGATCCTCTAAAACAGAATATTACATTTTTTGCATATCTTCCATTTTTTAAATAGATGTTCTCATTCTTCCATTCAAATCATTTGAAATGCTTCCCTGAAGATCTATATCAAGAGTGGATAAAACGAGTGAAAGTTTGGAAGCAGGGATGAGCCTTCATGGGGCAGGGTTATGCTTCTGAAGAGTCTGTGAATCTTTCCTTCATTTGAAAAATTAACCCTTACTCTTCTGGACCTGCCACTGGAGTCCTGATGGGTGTCGAATGACCCTGGATCCCCAAAGTTTCTCAAAGATTCTGATCATCTGCCTTTCTGGCATCCTCAGCAGCTACACCTGCCAGTCTGTGAGCCGTGTCCCTAAGACCCGGGTGTTTCACATCCACAGGATCACTTTTTCTACCACAGGCAGACCCAAATACCCCTTGAGTAAACTTTTTTCCCCACTGTTAAGTCCATGCGAAGAACTTGCTTGTTTATATTCTGCTTTTCAAAAATTCAAGTTTGTAAACAAGTGTATTTTGTTGCCTTTCAGGATAGTGTAAATATTTTGCCTAAAATGCTCAGCATAAACTTTTCCAGGTCTGGATTTGCTTCTGTCTCTGAGGAAGTCGCGCGGCATGTTCTTCAGCACGAAACATTTCATTGCTGCTCAAGGGCCGCGTCTCACCTCTAAGCTGTGCCTCACGAAGCTGGAAGCAGCATCCTCAGGACGGGGTGCAAATAACAGATTCGCGGCAACAAGACTTTTCAACAGCATCAATAAAGTCTCTGCAGCAGCACGGGGAGGCCATGGCTGGGGCCCCGGGAGGCCTCCGCACAGGATACACATCTTGTTACAGAATTCCTCAATGCCTTTTTGCTGTCTCCCTAATGACCAGTTAAATGGGCTCCCGGGAGGATGCTTGAGTCAGCGCCAGCTTGAAAACTGCTGAGGAAACATCCTCTTTTACTGGAAATGATTTCCATCAAACTGCCATGTGCCATATTTAGACTCATGGCTCAGTAACACCCAGCAGAAGGAGCTACGTTTGCAAAGCAGGAAGCCCTGTGCTATGAGAAAAGAACTTACTTTTGTCTGGTCCAAGTGACCACAGGGCAGTGAGCTGGCACATCTGCAGGGGGTTGGAAGCAGAGGGACAGAATCGCTTTATTCTCTCTGAAGGGACAGGCTCCTTTCCACAGCGCCAGCTGCTTCTTCCATCCTGTCCCACAAATCAAAGCTGTTTCATGGGGAGGTACTGAGTCCAGTCGACCCACATCTGCCTGCCTGTGGGACACCCAAACCAGGGACCTGCTGGCTGGAGCTCAAGTTGGCCGGCCAGAGACTCGTCACTACCATTTAAACTGAAATCACAGAATTTAAATCCCAGACTTGCATCATAGAATACGATACTAAAACACCTTGAGTTGTAGAATATAATTCTGCTAACAGGCTGAGTCATGCAATTAGAGAACTTTAAAGAATGTATTTGCACGTGGGCACACATATGTGATTTAACGTCAAATCTAAGGTGTAAGACTATAGGGATGTTGAACTTGAAGTGCACCGTTTTTCCCCCAATTTCCCCAAGTTCTTCCTTGGCTCATCTCATCCCTGCCCCCATCCCGGCTCCATCCACATCAGCCCACCTGCCCACAGTATCTCATCCCACAGAAACTCATACTGGTACTTGGCTTACATGGCCCCGTGGTCATGTGACCGTATGAGGACAGTCACACATATGCATATGGATCTATCATTCCTGTCATTGTTTGATTTCTACAAAAATAACATCCTATTACAATTGCCTCTGCATTTTGCGCTTCTCTCTTAATTACAGTTTAGAAAAATCTCTCCAAGTCAATTCCCTGCCCACCCCCCACCACAGGCTAAACTTCCTGAAACTGTTCTGCTCTTTCTCTGAAACTTCCCACTGGAAATCAGAACAAGAACATATATCCAAGTCTTAAATAATTTTTTGTTAATAAAGAACAAGATAAGTTCTCTGAGTCCCAGCACAAGCTCATTTATATATAGTTCTGAGGGCAACGAGCTATTTCAAGATATAGGTTTGTTACTTATTATTCAGGGGTCAGGAGAACGGCAGATCAGGAGAGGGCCGAGGTGGATAAGGTAGCTTGTTCTCAGTTTCCAAAAGGAGGCACATCAGCCACATAGGGCCATGGATTGACGGAGAGGCAGAAAGAGCCAGGGGGAGATGTGGACAAGAACCTTTACTATGGTTTTATGGAAAGAAATGGGCAAAGCTGGGTTTGGGGGAGTAGGAGTGGGGCAGCAGGGGTGAGTGAGGAGGGGTACTTCTGGGGCTGAGAGACTGGAAGTTAAAAGGACAGCAGTAAAGCCACATTGCTAGGATGGACTCTGGTCATCCTGCTTTGGTCTACAAAGCCAACAGTGACAGAAAATAAGTGACATTTATTTCCAGGAGCTCCTGCTGAGTCAATTCAGAGCCCCAGGGAGAAGAAAACTCACTGCTCTTCCCTCTATGCAGGCTTGTCCCCCAAATCTGTGGGACCCCGGACAAGACTGGACATCTCCCCCGCCTATATCTAAATAGCTACATGTCATATATCAAATAAACAAACTGTCAAATGTCTTATCTATCTTCAAACTATCTATCTGTCTTCACAATTGTGCCTTCAAAATAACAAGAAACAAAGTAAGAAACATCAGCAACATGGAGTAATTAATATTAATAGCCATAACTGCCAGCAAAGTATACTCATAAATATTATTAGACAATAATTAATAGTATTAGTACTCTGCTGGTGGGTCAGCATTTTTGGCAATGTAATAAAATTTAAATACATAATTGGTTAAATATTTTATACTTATTCCATCAAATTTATTCCTTTTACTTTCATTTCACGTATTATAATAAAATCATCAGATAACCTGCAAGGTATTGAATGTTAAGTCAATGGAGACAATACAACTCTTTAATAATTTCAGTTTTGGTTTTTTTTTTAAGATTTATTTATTTATTTATACAAGCACTGGGTACAGTCAGAAGCGCGGGAGGGTGAGAGAATTCACCAGAGCCAGAGCGGGGAGCAGAGCAGGCAGAAGGACCGAAGTACACTGCTGAGGGGAGCAGCGGGCGGCAGGAGAGGTCTGCGCGCCATGTGGGACCCTCCTCCGGTGGCTGGGGAGCAGCCGGGGATCGAACTGGCGCTGCGGAGGCTTCAGGGAGCTTCGCAACCCAGCGCTCAACCGCTGCGCCACTGGGGAGGCCCTTAATAATTTCAGTTTTAAAGAAAGCCTTTGCTCTGTTCAGGCCGTAGTGAGTGAAATTACTGATAACAGTTTTAAAGTAGTACTTAAATTTGGAAACCACCCACGAATTTTACAGATAATGTTCAAACAGAAAGTAATACAAAATATTCTCACGCCACCCTAGGGATTGCTCTTTTTGCCACTTCTTAAAGTGATATCTAAGCAGTCCATGAAAATTCTGTATCATGTTTCATACGGTGTTACATCCAATCTGCATGTATACAAATTCAATAATGACAGCAATTATTTAATGTCTCAAAATATTTCTCATATTTCTCAGTTACCATGAACAACTGTTGAGAACACCATGGTTGTTTATTGATCCATGAGAACCCTCAAACTCAACTCACTCAAACTGAAATAGAAGAGGAGCAAGACTATGGATTTGGGAACCAATGGAAAGTGGAAATCCATTGTGCAAGAATGTGCATGTGAGTGTGTGTGTGTGTCTGTGTGCATGTGTGTAAGAGAGACTGCATGAGCGAAGAAAGCAAAGGAGGGGGAATGTCACATGTTGAAAGGTGTCACGAGACAAAACTCACATCAAGTTTGATAAATTCTGCTTGAAGTTATGATTCTTTTCTCCAGTAACAGAACAGTTGCTGAGCTTCCCTTTGGAGAAACTGATCGCAAATACACTGTCAAGAGCCAGTGACGGGCAGGCCAGCCCCTCTTGCCTAGCGAGTTCAGGCGCTGGGCTCCTCCAGCATCAAGGCTGGCGCTGGCTGCCCCGCCTCTGCAGATGCCATTGTGAGCCTGTGGCTATTAAGCTGGAAATGCAAACCACTTTTTGTGGTTCAAATAAGCTCCAGGAGATAGTTTCCTGGAAGTTTTGAGTCTTATTTCTCATATCACCTCCATCTAAATTGCTGATATCTGTGACCTTTTCATCTAATTACACTAGTATTTTGTACCTATTTTTATGAAATGGGTCCATTACATAACCCATTACGGGAGTGCTGCTTCATGTCGCTGACCTAACGCGCTAACGCGCCCGCTCGGCTACTTTGCTTCCCCTTCACAGTGAGAACAACATTCTGAAATGTGGGATTGCTTGTGCCGCTCGATTTTCACGGAAACCCTCACCTGACAACTGACTTACTAACACTTCATAGAAAGGGCAGACACCCCAAATTTGACCCACAGTATGTACAGCCCCCACAGAGAGGTACACGAGCAGGGTCACAAGACAAGGAGAAAGAGAAAGGAAAAGCTAACGTAGACAACTTTTCTAAGGAAAAAATAGAGGAATAAAAACATGAATGACAGGTAGGAAGTGGATGAGAAGAGGCCAGAAAATTCTCCTTGCTGTCACCAGTTGTTGAAAGACATGGCCGTGGTAGATATTCTGGGCAGCAAACATTGGCCCTCCACCCCCCTTTTATTTATTTATTTATTTATTTATTTGTTTGTTTGTTTATTTATACAAGCACTGGGTACAGTCAGAAGCAAGGGAGGGTGAGAGAATTCACCAGAGCCAGAGAGGGGAGCAGAGCAGGCAGAAGGACCGAAGGACACTGCTGATGGGAGTAGTGGGCATGGCAGGAGAGGTCTGCGCGCCATGTGGGACCCTCGCTGGCAGCTGGGGGTTGAACTGGCGCTGCAGAGGCTGTGGGCAACTTCGCAGTCCAGTGCTCAACCGCTGCGTCACCAGGGGAGGCCCACCACCCCCCTTTTAAACCACAGCTAAGTTCACAATGTGAAACTACATGCTCTGAGCGTGTTATAAAAATTTTGTTGGGTCCCAGTTAAAGGCAGAAATGACAAACTCCCAGCTGTGTAAGAGAACACCAGGGAGGAGTCTACACTTCCACAAGATGGATCCCTGTAAGTGAATTGTGTATTACAATGGCCAGCATAGTAAACTGCAGGACTCCCCACTGGCTCCTATAGCATCACATAGTTCTATTGCATTCTGACCCACTATTTTTATTATATTTCTATCCAGTGCTTGGCATTCTTATCTAGTGGGAACTTTTTCTGTATTTGTGACAACTTTTCAGAAGTTATGAGGTGGAGCTATATAGTAGGCTACAGCAGTGCCTGGCATCAGGGGCAACTGAAGGCTGGGCAGGGAGTCCACCATAAATGCTAGTTCATGTGTTACCTGGTGTCCCGAAGGCTGACTTTAGCCAAGACTCTTTCACTGAGGGTGGTAATGCTAATTTCCATTAGCATTTGCATATGGTAATGTATTAATTACTACAGTTAGGCCACCAAAGACAAATACCCAAATCTGACAGTATCAACTCCCCAGATACATTTTGCAGCTGCTGAATGATTATTGTTCACTGTTTGTTGTGCCTGACAAATACTAAGTAATACGGGCTCCCCAGCCTTGGCAGGTCAGCTGCACAGACCACATTGAAATGAACCCCCAAAAGCTTTGAAACACTTAATAAGACCCTGCATGAAAGCATGAAGAAACAGATGAGAGAACTCAAGCCCAGCCTGTAACAAAGGTTCACCTTGGCTCCAGGGGTGGGGGGTGTGGGGTGGAAGGTGTGGGGTGGAGGGTGAGGATTTAGCTCAAAAATTCACAAATGAAAAGCTCTAATTACTTTAGTAAATGATTCTTCAATCAGGTAGCTCCCATGTAGATACTGCAAGGGCTTACACAAAAACAGAGGGCATTGTAGACAGAAAGAGGGTGGGACAAGGTTATTAGCAAAGATTATTTCATGAATGAGGTATTCCTTTGGGTTGGGGGAGAGCTAATTATGCCAATGACCTCACTGGGGCTGATCAGGAAACTGCAGATAGATTAGTTTAGGATCTCACTTCTGGGAGAGATTGAAGCTACAAGGAGATTAGGTATTAAATCTATGCAGAGGCGTGGGATGAGGACTCGACTTTGGGTGTGTTTTTTCTATGTTTAACAAATGCAAAACAGCCTTCACGTGAACTGACATTTCCCTGGCCTTTCATGGATGATGTATGCTCTTTGAAAAATAACTCAGTGGTCAACTAAATGTGAAAAACACTGGGCTAAGCAGGAACATGGAGCCTAGTGCGGACCTTCTCAGAGCCTTGAGTATGTTGTTGTGCCTTGTGACTCACCAAAAGTTTGCAGAGCTTCCTAAAATTTCCTTAGCCATCTAATCTCTTTTTCCTCCCTCTATATCTACTGGAATTATTAATCCTGTGAATGCACTTTTGAAAAAGCTGAATTGTGGGATGTAACTAGTAGAAAAGTAAGCATTCATGAAGGTAAACACCAAGGCCTATAAGCAGAAAAATTATGCTGTACTTAAGAAAGAAATACATTGTTGCCACAGGCTCCATAATTTCTGAATAAATCTCCAGGTTACATCATGAGAAGCATCTAACATCATTTCCGATATTTCTACAAATTATCAGAGTCTTATAGTCTCCCAGATACGCTTGTCCTGAGCCCCAGGCTCCCTGGTTCTAGGAACCTATGGATCATGTCTGCTTCCAGTGCATACCACAGCCTCCAGGCCACATGAACCCCAATACGGAATGACACGCCTTTCCTAGATTCCACCAAAACCAAACAATTAAACCAGCAAACCCTCTCACAATGTGTGTTTGTGTTTAGTAGGTTTTATCAAATTCTGCAAAGGCATCTAGAAGTTACTCTGCAGCAATGCAAGCAACTCAAAATGAGCAGCAGACACACCTAGACTTTCTTTTTTTCAAGGCTCTCTTGTGATATAATTTACATACCATGAAATCCACCTATTTGAAGCCCAACTGACCAGCTTTTAGTAGATTTACAACACTGAGACACATCTCCGCTTAACCTCAATAAATCCTCAGAGCTGGACTCCAGTCTCCCCACCCCACCCCGCCCTCCTCTACAGCTCGCTAACCTCAAATTCAATTTCTTTCCTTGCAAGTCTTCAGTGTTCTTGCCTGCAGCCAATCCTTTTGAATCTGTCTCTCAACAACAGATAGTACATTAAGATAACATTCTAAATAAAGATATATCTCTTCCAGAGAGGTATTCAGATGTCAGGGCTTAATTTTTTTAATCGTAATCATAATAACAAACTAAGGTCTTACTGCACTAACCTCGTGTGCATGCGGCTGATGGAAGGCAAGTGATGAATTCTATCAGAGCCCTTCTGGAAAGGTTGCAGATCTTGCTTGAACAGGTTGCTGCTGGGACAGGGATTCCTCAAGGCCATCTGCACTCAGTTCCCCTTGTTGAGGGTTGTCATTTCATCCACCTCACCCACCCCCAAGGGGATTGAATCTAGTGACCCCTACCTGAATATCATGACAGCTGTTTCTCACTGCCAGGCCCTTCTCCAACCATCCCCACCACTGAACTATGTCCCTCGGGTAAACTCAGTAAGACGCAGACCTAGGAAACTCCACAGTCTCCCTCATGACCCCCATCTTGGCCTCCACCCAGCACACCCAGAAAATGCAATCCATCAGCCAGTCACAGGCAGGCAATGCCATCGAGAAGTGAGCACATTATTTCTGGTTGAAGGTGCAGCCTCTCAAAAGACCATGGTCCAAATTTTCTTAAAAGAGAAAGGTGGGGGAAGAAACTAGGCGAGAAATAATAGTAGGCTTCAGAATTCTGCACAATGGGGCTTGGATGGGCCCCGCTGGATGTTGGGGTGAGGACTGAGAAGAGACCTCAAACCCCTTAAATAGCCACAGGAGCAAGAAAGGCCCAGAAGACTTTGCCCCTCCCTTGGAGGGCAAACAGCACCACTGCAAGGTGTGGTCATGAGTTTATGGTTCAGGCAATACCTACAATCCTTTCCAGAAAGGCAGCTCTGCCCACTTTCCTTAACCATTGAGCAATGATTGCAATAAAGCGAAGCCATCCATGTTGGTGTGTGAGCCTCTGCGCCCCGGGTTTTTCTCTGCCCCATCCCTGCCTGTTCTGCGCAGTCAGACAAGGACAAGTTTTCTCCACTCCACCTTGCAGCACTTGGCTTAGGGAATATCAACTTTCTGTTGTTTCAACACATAGCCTCACACTTTAGGTCTTGACTAAATCTTCCTTCAATACTTAGATCAAACAGCCAAACACTACTCACAAGTAGACGCTGGCACTGAGAAGAGGAGAAGGATTTCCTGCGAACCTAGGGTGCGTCGCTGCCCCCCATCTCAGCCAAGGGTGAAAGGTGGATAATGAAAGCCTTATTTGGGCAACAAAGCCAACCAAGGCCCGAAGCTGTCAAGAGGCCTGTGCGCTCAGGGCCCATGGTCCTCACCCCCTCACCTCTCCCCACAAGGACCCCACTTGCAGACGGGCATGCCCTGTCCAGAACACACGCCACAGTCTCTTCTCTGCAGCTCGGCGGCTCATTTGCAAATGAACCTTTCTATCTGCTGACTGGTTACGCAACCATTGCTCTCTGGGATGAAGAGCCATTTTTTCCTTAAATTTCAAATTTGCTGAGAACTGATGCTTTTGTAAAGTACAATAAAACTTGGGCAAATGGAGGATGCCTCTGGTTCTCATGGCAACACCAGGTTGTATGAAACTTTCTAAGTGTGCAACTCTCCAGTCCCACACTTCTGGGGGCCCAGACTGGCCAACAGAGCATGTGAGGAAGGAAAGACCACAATTTGCAATGAAGCCCTGAATGGAAATGTCGCCTGCTCCTTTGCGCTTCCATGTCTAAGCAGTCCAGGAAGGAGCCACTGAAAGTGGGGTCGGTGAGCAGCATGACCCATTTGTGATCTGTCTATGATGAGGTCAGCCAGACTGGGAGTCCATAAGTTTACATTATGGCATAAGTTTATATTAAGGCAACATGGCATTATCATGAGATCCAAATGCACAATCCAATTCCTACTAATTAATAATAATTGTAGGAGAGTAAATTTTAAAAACACCCTACCCATTCTGAACAGATGTGAAATTTTAAAAAATGGCCGGGTCCCCCAGGTTGCAGTGCTCTGTGACCAATTTGGCTAATGGGCAACTGGACACTGAGCCACCTGGCACACACAGATGTGGCCCCCGTGCCAGGAGGATGCAGAAACAAGACAGAAGGACCAGCCCCACTGTCTTCCCTGAGCAGATCCCCATTGCACCTGCAGCTTCACACCACTCTTAGGAGACAGAGGCCCAGTGGGAAACTAGCTCCTCATCAATACAAGCTCTCAGCCAGCATGTTGGTGGGGTCATCTCTGCACCTCTGGGTGTCTGAGCATGCACACAGCATTGGCATGCATCAAAGTCCAGCCTGAGTCTCTGTCTATAAACATTCGGGCAATAAACTCTTGGAATTCTGGTCACTGTGATCATTTAATGAAAACAGCGTCAGAAATTTACCACCTTTCTCTGAGCGGGGCCAGCCCAGTGTCTCCGCTGAGCTTGCCCACCCTGCAGAGAGAAACACCTTCGTCAGAAAAATCAGCGTATCACTGAGGGAGCCCTGTAAAATACTGTTCAGCAGTGAAATAACAGAGAGGAGCAACTGGCTTTTTCAGAGGCATAAAAGGAATTTGATAATTTTTTGTGCTAAATGTTGAAGGAAGTTTACAGAAAACAATCTATCAGGAAATATTCCAACCATCTGCAGTGTTGACCGTTGGTAAGGATGGATAAGTGATAAGGTCATTTAGAAAGCACTTTACCTATATTCCAAGATAAAAGAAGCTGTTTGTAAAAAGACCTTCATTAAGTTGATGATTTAATCATCTTACTAATTTAGAATTGTTTTTTACCCCAGTGGGGTGTTATGTGAGTGTGCCTGTTATGATGAGGATGTTTTATGTATCTTAAACCCATAGTAGAATTTTCTCTGTACTGAGCAGCCCAGAACAGAGCTACTGAAAGTGGGGTGTGTGGTCAGTGTGACCCAGACCCAGTGTGATCAGCCTATGGCCAGGTAAGTACAAAGACTGTGAATGAAGTCCTTGGAAATAGCGAAATTTCCATGCGATCCAAAGGCATGAATTCTTTCTAATAACCCTTTTTATTGTAAAATCTAAATGCTTCTGTTCTGAACAGACTTGAAATTTTTAAAAAAAAAAAAGCACCTTCACACCAGACAGCAATGGTCTAATAGCCAATTTGCAGATATAAAGGCTCACTGGTCAACTAGCCCTCGGCTTCACCGAGGCCTTAACTCACACACAGTAACCAACGTAAACACATCTAAACAGCAGAGGCACATCGCCGTGTTAGCACTCACAGTAAAACCAAACAAGAAGCTATTATTCACATAGCCTGGCCACCTGGCAATAAAGCAAACTCTTGTCATTGACCAAATTTACAGAATATAGTTTTTAAATAACATAATAAGGCATAATAAGGACGAACTCATTTCTTTTATAAAACACTTTATACTTAAGTGTGTGTGAACACATGTTTCTCTATCATACAATCACAGCACCTATGCCTTCTCTACTTTGTCCTCAACCCTAAAGCTGGGTTTTAGAATACATGCAGGTGTTGGTAGCCACACCTCTGGAAAGAGTCTTTTGTTCATACCAAAAGCCTGCTGACATTTCTTTAGGGAGGAAAAAAAAAAGAAATGAAAGCATACACTTCTTTAAACTAGAAAGCTTTATTTTGCCCCTGGAGAATTGCAGCTTGCTTAAATGTCTGAACAAATTGTTATTATTATTTTATTGAGCAATAAACTCAAGTGTGATTGAGTCGCCAGTGACTCAGAGATACGGTTAAGCCTGGAATCACAGGGTTGAGTGACTGGCTGGCCCAGAACCTGGGCGATTCAAATGATCCAGAAGACAAATGAGCCAGCAACGAGGTCTCACACCGATGCAAACCCAATTAACGTCAACAAAATCCTGTTAAATTTATCGGTTGCCTGGCCTCTGAAAACAGTGGAACCCACCCTTTTCCTGTGCCTGCAGGGCAAATTCATTAGATGGAAAACAGCATCTTGTTAACCATAGGCTCAGCAAGGTAAACACCGGCCAGGGCCTGAGACACTTATGAGGGTCCGGCCTAAAAAACAGGGGGAGGCAGCAGGGAGATGCTGGCCTCCTTTAAAGGGCCAGTTGGCCATCACACATGGCCCATGTCATCTTAGAGTCACCATACAAGATGGAACAATATAGCCATTGTCATTTGGCTCATAAAATAATGATTATATAGAGCGAGAGGGAGGGAGAGAGGGAGAAAGAGAGACAGAGATTTTGTCTGCAAGTTCACCAAACACTCCTACTTGGTTTTTTTGTTTTTGTTTTTCACGCAAGAATGATCCATTTGTTCTGATTCAACCTCGACCATAGTCACAGCAAATGCGCTTATGTTCACAACTGACAAGTCTCTGGAACGAAACAGTGCTCCCTCGCCCCCAAAGTAGTCAAGCCTGCAGCCCTGACCTCTGTTCTGCAGGCCCACCCCAGCCAGATGACTGTTGCCCAGATGCTCCAGCCCACACTCTCCTCCCTCATCAGTCACTGTGCTCCGGCAGTGCACGGTGCCACCTCTAAGATAATCCAGGCACAGAGCTCACCAACACTCCCTTGCTCAAAGTGGACACGAGGGACACTGAAATGGCCACATCAAGAGAGTTTTGTGTAAATAGACTTACCCTCGGAGGGCTTCTGAGTGTCGCCTGCAGACTGATTCTGCTGGATTGTCCAAGAGATGGTTTTCTCTGCCATGTCTGATTCCGAATTCAATCACTCCCTTCATTACTCATAGAAGGATTTCACGGCATTCTATCAAGAATTGACTGAAATCCATCGGAAACAGAGCAAAAGGTTGTCAGCATCAGGAAAAGCATCTCAAGTACAGTTCTCTTACAGAGAAAATGTTACGTGTTATGTTCCCGATGCTGGACGCAGCACTCACAGTGGCAGGAACTGAGCTCTTACTCCTTCACCGCGTCGGGCTTCCCACATGCCTGGCCTTGCTCAAGGCTCGTGGGCTTGTTTTCATCTCCTGGAGCTCTTGCTTGTTTTCTGCTTCCATTCTAATAGCAAAGGTGCTGAAGGCCATCAGAGATGGTGAAGGGATAGAACCACAGACGGGCCTGGCCAGCAGCCCGGGGAAGAGCCGTCCCGGAGCCTCTCTGAGCCCTCTCAGCTGTCCTCTGCTCCAAGGCTCATAAGGTTTGTTTGTGCTTCGCCCACAGGAGACACCAGCATTCCCCAGTGATGGCTGCCCAAGGCTCACTGGCCGGAACCAAGGTCCACGCATGGTTAATACCCTGAGAACAGAGGACTCTGGCCACCCTTGACGTGCCAGGACACCGGGCTTCTGGAACACGGAGCAGGGATGGTGACAGGGCAGGGGGCGCTGGGATGGGGCTGAAACCCCCAAAGAACCAGAAGCTGCGATGGGGCGGGCCAGGGAGAGAGGAGGCCAAGGGTCTACGCCTGGCTCTTGAAGGCATTTCTGGGCTCAGTGCAGGGCCTGGGGGCATGTGTCTGCACTGCCCTGGCACCCTCTCCATGTTCTCCCAGGCCCCTGAGGCTCTCTGTGCTACAGCTCTTGTGCCAGCAGGCACAGGGCAGGTTCACCGTTGATTTGAATGGACAGAGAGTCCCGGCGCCCTCAGTGGATTTTTCAGGCTTTAACAGTCTCCCAGGGCCCCAGGTGCTCAGGCGCAGCAGGCAGGGAAGCTGGCACGCGCAGCCAGAATGGGGCTGGGTGGCAACCAAGACTCCCAGACCCCACGAACCTTTACACCCGCTCGCCTCTCCTGGAGTCACATCGCTCAGGCACTCTCTGCTGCTGCTTTTATCCCACCTGGAGGCTCAGCTGTGCCTACCCACACTCAGGTGTCCACAATCAGGCGCAAGTGCTCACACCCATGCCCCCGGAGCACCTTCTGCATTAACATGACCAAGGCCGCAGGTGACAGCCTCAGAGCTAGAGGCATACAAAGCCTGGTTAACTCATTTCCTCTACAACAGTATTTTTTCTTTGCTGATTTAGATGTTATTCAAATATGGAGAGTTTCGCTGCTGATTTTTCTCCAGACCGTTTACCCTGGGCACCCTAATCCATAATTATTGTCAGCTGAGACAAAACTCGCTGCTTCATTTCTTACCAATTTATGCAGTCTCCACAGCATCGATCCACAGAGATGTAGAGCAGCTTCTCCAGGGAGGGCCTCCCTGCGGGGAGATGGCTCTAGGCCAGGGCCCACTGCACAGAGGCGTCCTGGGTGCTCACCTGGCCCTGCAGGCAGGCACAGGGAGGAGTTGGGCTGAGCCTCAGGTCGTCTGACACCAGACCAGTCAGGGGTTCACACCCTTCTGTGCCTGGCAGTAAGATAACAGTGTCTTGATGCCTCTTCTTGCCCACAAAGATTCACCTGGATCCTAGAAAACAGAGAGGAGAGACTGGAAATCAGTCCCCCCATCAGCCACCAGCCCCCACCACCATCTGGGCCCACAAATGGGTGGAGGGCAAGGTGCATGTCAGCCATCAGGACCTGCAGCCCCTGGAGAGGGGTGCTTGGTGTGAACGGGAGGAGAGGGATCAAGGATCCCCTGACTCATTTAGATTTGAGAACATCCAAAACTACACAGTTTGGGGTCCCAGCCCATCTTCTACAGTTTGTTTCTCCATGGAGCAGCCTTGGCAACAATCCCCAAGACAAGAGGGAGCCTCGCTGGGGCCACTCTGCAAATTCATGAGGCGGGGAGACACACGAGCTGGCCATATGCATGATTATTACAGGAAAAGGGAAACACTCAGCTGTTTAGCATCTCACGCTTCCCCGGGGCTATGGCTCCGAGGCTGGTGGGGAAGAGACAAATGGGGTGGGGAAAAGAGACAAATGCGGTGGGGAAATTTTCTAATCGTAATAAAAAGCTGGTTGCCTTTTCCAGTAAGAAAAGGATTGAGTGATTACATGTCTGACCCTGCTTTCATATCATCTACTGGGATGTGAAAGATCTGAGAGGAAATATTTGGAAAAAGCAAGTTGGTATCACATGCCTTGCCGTGTAACATATTCTCTCATTAGCCAAAAGCAGCTTCTGTATAAACCAGTTTTCCCAGCAGGCAACAGCAAGTTGACAAGGTGCCCTGCACACTCAGAGCTTGCAGGTCTGAGAAGATACTTAGAATATTGACGGACTTTGCTGGCATCTGGCGCACATCTCTATGGGGATCAATGGGTGTATGAATTGCAGTCAGGCAGGAGCTTTCTCAAGAAGTTTCATCTTTTCCTTTCTCTGTTCATTCACAGCAGAAGACGTGAGCAAAACAACAACAGAAAAGACCACTCATCACCTAAGGCTGGACAGAATGTACACCCTAGAGGTCAACTCATTTTTCCTTTCTAAATGACCACTTCTTTTTTCACTCGGGAAGATGTTTTACGTTTTTATGGTAACCAGATGCCACTTTGGAGATGGGCTGTTAAGTCCTCTAAGTTTAGAGGGCAGGGCATTATTAATTGACTTGCGCAATCAACATGGGCTTCTTCCAAGATGTACCGACTTATTCAACCCCCAGACTGGACACAATAGCACCCCCTTGGCCTCCCCAGTGCTCAGTCACTTAGAGTAGCTGATATTTGAGATTGATTTCACTGGTCTTTGTCCAAAGCTTGTTAGAACCAAAATGGACAGTGATTTCTCTTTCCTTGTTGTATTTGCTTTTTACTTGCAAGGGAAACTGGCCAGTATTTCCAAAACAGTCAAGGAAAACCCCATGGGTCCCTGGACGTATGAACCGCCTGTCTTTACCAGCAAGTCTGCATCTCCACACTTACAAGAAAGCTTGTCACTTGTTCCTCTTATTTAGATTGGCTGATATGATCAGGGTGAAATTTAGTGGCTTAAGATCAGTATTTTGGAACAATAAAAATGGCTATTTCGTCACAAAGGAAACAGGTGCAAACTAGCAGCCCAAGGGAGTCTAAGAGCCTCAAAGAGCCAGCCTTCTAAGAGCCAGCCTTCCCTGGACACAGACAGTATCTCCTGTCTCACACCTTCTCCCTTGCAGAGCACTCCAATAAATCTGCCTTTTCTGCGCTCCAAAAATAAAAAATAAAGAATATTTTTGAAATTCTTTGTGCTGTTAAACATATAGTTCAAAAGCCGAGATATAAAACTCTGTGCTCCTTTGAGAAAAGTAGTAATTGTGCTCCGGTTATATGTGGACACTCTAAGTCGGAACTGGGACCCTGTCAACCAAACCAAACATTCACCTGGATCATTAAATAATTCATCTTAGAATTTTTTATTGAAGGGACATTGGTTTATAATATTACAAGGACTCCAGGTCTCTATCATTATAAATCAATCTCGGTGTCAAAAATACTTTTAAAAGTACAAGGGATGAAGTGTTTTACCTATATTTTCTTCTATATATTTTATGGTTTCAGGTCTTATGTCCACTTCCCTTATCCATTTTGAGTTGACTTTTGTGCATGGTGAGAGGTAGTGGTCTAGTTTCATTTTTTTGCATGTGGTGGTCCAGTTTTCCCAGCACCATTTATTGAACAAACTGTCCGTGTTCCATTGCATGTTCTTTGCGCCTCTGTCAAAGATCAGTTATCCATATAAGTGTGGTTTTATTTCTGGGCTCTCTATTCAGTTCCATTGGTCTGTGTGTATAACACAGCAATTCTACTCCCAGGGATCTACCCAAAGGACACAAAAACATTGACTCAAAAGGCCACCTGGACCCCTATGTTTATTGCAGCCCTATTTACAATAGGTAAAACCTGGTAACAACCCAGATGCCCAAAAATAGATGACTGGATCAAGAAGATGTGGCACATATACACAATGGAATATTATTCAGCAATCAAAAAAGATAAACTCCTGCCATTTGCAGCAACGTGGATGGAGCTAGAAGGAATTATGCTCAGTGAAATAAGCCAGAAGGAAAAAGAAAAATATCAGATGGTTTCACTTATAGCAGGAATATAGGGAAACCAAATAAGACATCAGTGTGAAAAAATAACAGTACAAAACACAACAAAGCAAAAATAGACAATTATAAATGAGAGACATCCTGCAGGGGAGGAGGCGGGAGAGGGATCAGAGGGAGGGAGGGAGGAGCACAGGGGACTGAGGTGATGGTGCACGGGTGCGCTGGGGAAGGAAACTCTATGGGGACTACACCTGAGGGGCTGGGGGAAGCAAATATTGCTTAAAAATGAACAAAGATGTAAAAAAATTTAAAAATTAATTATTAAAAATAAATAAATAAATAAATAAAAGCAGAGGGGATGGTCACTGCTGATCAAAACCAGGTAGAGATAGAGATTCCATCATAGGTGTTCACCTGCATTTCAACGTACCTCCTTTCTTTATTTTTTTAAAGATTTATTTATTTATGCATACAAGGGCTGGGTATAGGCCAGAGGTGCTGAGGGTAAGAGGATTCACCAGAGACAGAGTGGAGAACAGAACAGGCAGATCTACTGAAATCCACTGCTGAGGGGAGCAGCGGGGAGACAGGAGAGGTCTGCTGCGCCATGTGGGTCAGCTCCCTGGCTGGCCGGGGATGGAACTCGTGCTGCAGTGGCTGCTGATAGCTTCATAGTGCTGAGACTTAACCCCTTGAACCACCAGGGAGGCCCCTTCTTTCCTGAATCTTATAAATCAGATACGTTTTGCAAAACAGGATTGCCAATCCTCAACCCCCAGATGAGCCATTAAAATCAAAACGACAATCTTATTAGCCTTAACTTTAATTGATTTTATACAATCAATGTTTTCAGTTGGTAAGTAAATTCACTTCTCAATATATTTCACGTATTAAAAGAACATTTTGGGGCCTCCCCCGGTGGCGCTGGGTTGCGAAGCTGCCCACAGCCTCTGCAGCGCCGGTTCGATCCCCGGCTGCTCCCCAGCCACCAGAGGAGGGTCCCACATGGCACGCAGACCTCTCCTGCTGCTCGCTGCTCCCCTCAGCAGTGTATTTTGTCAGTCAGTCTGTTCTGTTCCCCCCTCTGTCTCTGGTGAATCCTCTCATCCTCCTGAGCATCTGGCCTGTACCCCTGTTCTTATATAAAATAAATAAATAAATCTTTAAAAAAAAAAGAAAGAAAAGAACATTTTGATGCTTGTAAAAATAAAAGCGTTATATTAGCTTTTTAAAAATTACTTTTTCTGTTTTCAAGCATTACTGCCATTTTCCCTCTTCTATTCCCTGCCAGTATTCCCAACACTTTCAGAATATCAATAAGGCACTATTAACACATTCATTTCTTATTTGAAGAGAACTGAAATATATGTAAGATTTGAGAGCCCATATGGTTCCTTGAGAAAACTGCATCCACTTCAATGTGCCTAACATCAGGTACCAACCTAGGACACGATTAATTTGTTCCCTACTTAGGATTTCTCACTTTTAGAAAACATGTGTTTCCTGAAGGTTTTGACAGAAAAATCATATTTGTATGATTATACTTCTAATAATTAAGTAATTTTAAAGACAGAGGGATACTTGCACTTAAACAGTATTTTGAAAACAAGAAAATGAAACTTCAGAATGTATAATTGATGTGGCAAGTAAACAAAAGGTCGTCTTGAATTAAATGATACTCAGTTAAGTCACAGTATTCCTTGAATAACCAAAAAAAAAAAAAAAAAAAAAAAAAAACCCTGTCAAATAGGTTCTATATTTGTTGTTCTGGTTATTTTAAGTTCAGAAAAGCAAACACAACTATGTAGAATTTTTCAAATACAAGCTCATTACATTTTCAGTTCTACTCGTAGATGCTCTGATGACATGGGAAGGAAATGCTTACATCACATTCTTAATACAAATTTGCATTTCGTGGACATTAAGCTACCCTAAATAACTAGGAGGGACTAAACTGGATGTCCCTTTAATATTGGAAGCGAGCATTCGGGAGAACTATGTGCCAAGCTAGTGTCCTTGTGTGACCTTGATTTTCATTCATTTCATCTTTGCAACCTCACCATCACCTGCCTCCAACAGACCCTGGCCGAGTTAGCAGTGTGATGTGTTTATCCCTGCATTTGGCCCTTCGCAATCTTGTTGCCTCCTACACGTAAGGCACCATGCCATGGTGCAGCCCCTAATAACACCAGCCTCCCGCTGGGTGCAGCAATAGAAACCGCGGGTCAAAGGTGAGCGCTGGCTGGTCACTAGCACAGCAATCCTCTTCAGCCGCTCTCTAGCGGGGAGCATCTGGCTCCCCAGCAAACAGTAGGCAAGGGCCTGCAGGGTCAGAATGGACTAGAAATGTGCAGCCCACATTGTCCTGGAGTGCCTGGACCATGGAGTTTAATTAATCCCTCCCCTCTTTTCCTGTAGTAATTTGTTCCTGGGTTCCCTGTGCTTTTTCTTACTTTCCAAGCATGGATGTTTATTTCATGCCCCCAGTGGAGGCACACGCTGTGGGGTACACGAACAAGTTCTATTCGCTGAGCTTTTAGGGCGTCTTTCTCCATGGACTGACATGCGTCCAGCTCATTTGTCTTTTCACACTATGTTTCCTTCTGAAACACACACCAAGCCAGAGCGTTTGAGACCTCCCAAGCCTTGAAACTGGATACCAAGTTCCTTTATTTATTTCAAATATTTGCTTAATGTTTATTTCATTTGTTTAAATACCAAACTAGCCCATGGTAATTTCTTGAGTGCCCTTTACAGCTCAAACCAAGAAGAGCAATAGTGTGATGATGCTGTGAGGTCGACACGGCCAAGGGTGAGCTGAATCTTTTCATCATTAGGGTAGGTTGTATGGAGGACCCATTGTCTAGTCCCCTGGGTAAGGTCCTCAACTCTTCAGAAAAGTTGCCATGGTTTCCTTCTATGACCAGGAAAAGGGCAAAAGGCTTACCCAAAAAATTGTTATTTAACCTCAATAATCTTATCTTGACTTTTACTGATAAGCATATATCTCTGAGTCCCTAAGGCCAGACTCAAAAAGGGAGACAGAAAAAAAAAACAAAAAAAACAAAAACAACCTTTCTTGGCCTCTTCCAGACAAAAAATATAATAACTTATGCCATCCATCATCTGAGAAGGACAGAGAAAGCCAATTAACGGGAAAGACAGGAACAGTAACAGAAGCATCTAGAATAACTTTTCATGTGCCTCATTATTGGGTCCCAGACCCCAGTGGAAATTCTCCAGCATCCTCTTCATAAAGTTTCATGTTGGCAAAGTTTAATGGAACCAGTCATGTTCATTATGTAAGTAGATTTTTTTTTAAGGCTAAACCAAATGAATAGCATCATGCATGATTTACAATAAAACCTTAATGAAACGTTCAGACTGTTTAAAAAGCTGCAGCAGGTTTTTAAGGAAATTGGTTGTCTGTATTTACTCTTTGAATTAAGTGTTAAAGGAAAACAGAATAATAATATATAAAACCCGGGTTTCCTGTAACAACAATAATTACGATAACTAACATCTGTATATGGCTTTACAGTTTGCAAAGTGCTTTCTTATACATTACCTCATTTAGTAGAGTGGAAATGTTTAATGAGCTCAAACTTAAACTACATTCATTATTAGTGTGTGTGCGCGTATATATATAATATTAATAAGCACATTTAGGAGACACTATCTTTAGAAGCACTCTGCACAAATCCTGGACAAAACTCTAATAGCGAGATATCAAAATCCAGTATCAACCCATAAATCAAATAAACCTCAAATAAAATCTGTCAAACACTTCATAACACTATGTGCGTGTCATCAAACTCTACAAGGATCCTGCTGGGTCACCTCAGAATGATAAAGAGATCTCAGGTGTGAAAGCATGCTGTTAGAAGTTTCATTAAAGCCTTATTTACTAGTTCAGAACGAATTTACATTGATCTTTTAAACTAGCGCTAACCACAAATGCATTAAACCTAAACAGTCTTCATTTACTGAGAAATAAATGTGTCAGCAGAACCGCGACTTTTGTCCAATGCGGTTCCGGGATTTAATTCACAAAGGCTCAGTGTTAAGCTTTTTATTGCTTGTTGTGCTAAAGCATGTTCGTTTAATTGCAAATATATTTCCTTCCTGCATCATTATCAAAATTGTTATCTTAAGGAAATATTGTTTTTAAATAATCTGCTGGAAAACCAGACCAGTACATGGGCTTATTCAGAATAATTGTTTCCTGCTACAGATGAGTTAGCAATTAAGTGCTGACATGGCCTCAACAGTCGTAAAAGGAGGTGAGGCGCTCAGGAGTCAGACTCGGCTGATCCAGGAGGAGCTGCAGGACTTTTTGTGGAGTCGAGGTGCCCTCGAGGCTGATGTGATCAATATCTCACCATTTACATTTTAAGAGAACTTTGTTAATGGTTCCAGGGTTGTCCGATAAATAAATAATTGCGAGGTATTTTGTAATTTCGTGAGACATAAATTATGTCAAAAGTGACCTTAGTCTTGCCATCTTTGAAATGGAGATGAATGTCTGGGGTCTAGCTCTGACCTTCCTCTTGCCCTTCATTGATTTGGGGAGAGGACTTGCCTCCAGGTTTGATCTTAAAGGACGCCAGTAACACCGCGACCGGTACAGCCATACTGGAGAGATATATATTAAAATCAGAAAGGAAGGGGCACTTTTGGCCTAAAGACACTGCATGTTTTACATGTAACTTTTTCTTACTCCAGTGCGATGGACACGGGCAGCGGCTACTGGGCAGCTGGACATGACATAATAGGCGTGGTGCTCCCACTCCAGCAGATAGAGATTGATGGACGGCACTCCCGATTCTTCATTAGTTAAACCCACGCTAAATAGGTTGCATCTCATTGTCCTCTAGGGTGGGATTTATTTTTTTTAAAAGTTATACTCAAGCGGAAATGGGTCCTTCAGTTCAACAGCAGTGAGTTCAAGAAAAAAGCAATTTAGACATGACGACAGAAAATATTTTGGGGAGCAGTCATTGTTTCTGGGACGAGCTGTACTTCTGAAACAGGGTAAAAAGCACAACCTCTAGAAATGAAGCCACTGCTAGCAGAGCTCACAGTGGGAAGCAACTACGAGAACCCAAAATGGTGGCAGCAAGGAAGCAGCCACTGGCTGGCTGTAGCTCCATTTTAAAAGAAGAGAGACTCCTCCCTGTACCCACTGTCACCCGGAATTAGGGCCGGTTTATTTCTGAGGGAAGCAATTAGGACATGAATGGCAGGGCGGGACCACACAGAGGGGGCCTCAGCTGCAGACCAATGAGCAGTAAGTCCTGTCCTACACAGCCACGACTGCGGGCGACAGGGAGGACGTTTGCTGCTAAGAGCCTCAGATACACACACACTCACAGCCTACCTTGCTTCAGCCTGTCCTCTGCCCGCCACGGCGCTGGGGGCATGGCCCAGGGGTGCCCATTCCAAAGACACAGGATCTACCCACCCCAGCTGCAATAATCCACCCACAACCTGGACAGCCGAGCAGCGGGGAGGGCAGCGGACTTGTCTAGGGGGCTTTCTGGTTTCTCCCGCCGAGCTAAGGAAGCCAGGGGCTCCGCGTGTAATGGAAGTGGGTAGCAGCTATTAAGTAGACAGACTTGGGACGGAGGGGAGAGATTGGCATTTTCAGAAGCCAGCCGCACCTCTGAAATCTCGCCTTTCAAAGCCCGAAGGTGTTACCTGGACACGATCGGGTCATCCTCCCAAGACTTTGCCCGCACGATCTCTTCCTGCCGCAACCAGTCCTCCCGGTCACCCACCTCTCCGGGGCTATAAATATTGCAGTTCCTGAGGCTCCAGCCTCACCTGCAGAAATCCCCTCTCCCTGCTGCTCACCTCCACACGACTCCCACCACTTTCTTTTTGACCAAACGCTACCTG
This sequence comes from Talpa europaea, assembly GCF_964194135.1. NCBI lineage: Eukaryota > Metazoa > Chordata > Mammalia > Eulipotyphla > Talpidae > Talpa > Talpa europaea. Next base: position 141,966,938 of record NC_140070.1, read on the forward strand.
TGGTTTTCTCGTAGTTTCCACCATCCATTTAGGTGCTCCAAAGTGTCCGATTGTCTTAAATGCCTTCTTGAAATCAAGACCGGATACCTCTCTGAGGTCAAAGCTCAACTTTCTTCTTGCCCACAGTGACCTGTTATTCGGCAAGCTCCTGTCCTCCGTAAAAGCAGACTGGAGCACTCAAGTGGACCGCAAGCAATAACCCTCAGCTGCCTTGCAGCTGCAGAAGCGCTTGGCTAGGATTTACCTTCTCGTCTTCTAGCCTAGCCTCCATTTCCATAAGATGCCAGGTCAATGCACTTCTTAAGTTTTCATTCTCTGTAAATCCAGACCAACAACATCAGTATCGCCAGCTACCTACTTCCCTTTGATGGGAATGTATGTTCCGCCGGAACGTGGGGCCTTTTGGAGGTGAGAGCTGGGGGAAAGCGTGCAAGTTCTTTCAGAAAATTCATTAGAAAACCTGAATCACGGAGACGTGCTTTTTCACAACAATGCAGGAGTTTTTACTCAAGTTCCTGGGTAGATGGCAACACAGGGTCTCAAACTGGTCTCAAACCAGCAGAGCAAATGACATTGACATTGGGTTCTGATTAGCCCTGCAAAGGTCATTTGTTTTTAAGCTGATTTGGTTGCCGAGACATAAAAATCAGATGATTGACAGCAGACACCGGATTTCCATGTCCTGTTGAGCATTTACTTAACTGTTCAGATACAGCCTGCATTGTCCTGGGTGTCAGGAGCCCAGCCCACTTCTCTCTCTCTACTCTATAACCTGTGCAATCCCTCAGCTCCCTTGATCAATTAACTTTTTTAAATCGACAAAGCCTTGATGAATAAAATATTCATGCTTTACTCACAATGGTACAGTTTTTAATTTTTCAACATGTTTTGTGTGCATTCTCTTAGTATCCTCATGCCAACCACACCCAAGTCAATGACTACACCCGTTTACTCTTTCTGGTGATGAGACAGGCTTGGTCCCTTCACATCTCAGCATCTGAGAGAATCCGTGAGCATCCATCAAGAGCACTAGATGCTAACCTCACTCTTGTTTTCTGAGTCAAAGGCCTGGGTTCAAGGACCAACCCAAATGTTGAACCATAAAGAGTGTCCTCACCCTGAATATTATAAAGTGCGGTTAAGCACAAGAAACCACTAGAAGCATCACCTTCAAATATTTACAAGTCTCTAGTATATTTATGTATTTTATGTCTCAGTCAATTTGCCTAATTGGTGGGAGTTCCATTTTTTTTTCAAGATTTATTTATTTATACAAGCACTGGGTACAGTCAGAAGCGCGGGAGGGTGAGAGAATTCACCAGAGCCAGAGCGGGGAGCAGAGCAGGCAGAAGGACCGAAGTACACTGCTGAGGGGAGCAGCGGGCAGCAGGAGAGGTTTGCGTGCCATGTGGGACCCTCGCCCAGGGCCAGGGATCGAACCGGCGCTGCAGAGGCTGCGGGCAGCTTCTCAACCCAGCGCTCAACCGCTGCGCCACCAGGGAGGCCCAGGAGTTCCATTTTTAAGAGTTCAACTCATGAGCTTTTCGTTCTCATCTAGAATATATAAATTCCAGATGAAAGCTTCTCTAGCCTCTTTGGATATCAGTATTAAAAATTTCAGGAATACGCAGACAATAGTGTAGAACAGATGCCTCTAGAACACAACTAAAAGAGAATTAATACGAATAGAGGAGCAGGCCAAGATGATATATTATAATCGCGTCATTTCAGGAACTTATATAAAAAAAAAAAGAAGTCATTTATTAATGAGTATAAACCATACTCATGCATTCGATCATTTTAAGCATCAACTCATTGTTCTACCTTTTCTTTCAATATTTTATTTCCAGCTAGCGCTCCTTTACCCCCTCAGCAGGATTCATGGGGAAGTCATATTCTTTGCTAAAACAAGGTCAATGATATTGTCATTTTCAACTGTGCTATCATTTTCACAGGTCCAAGTTGAAATGAAATCAATTATGAGAACAAATAGCACTGTTTTATCACTAATGAATGGATTTAGCATCGCTTTCCATATTTCCACCACTTAAAATGGAAGAAATAGAGCAAAAGTGGTTCAGAGAGAGCTCAAATAGTCCATGCTAATGGTGGAAATACTTAAGTATCATCCGTATACAGCTAATACAAACCAAAGTGGTTTATTACCACTGTTTTGTGATTTATGACTCACATTATGACTTTATTTTGAAATGGTTGCATGAAATATTAATGTGTGGTGAAAGAACACACAACAAGGAGCAGAGATCATGCTTTATCAGATGTAAGGTTGCTCGGTGATTTATTCCTCCTAAAACACTGAACTCCAGTCTTAGTATCCTATTTGCTCTCTTATGGAATCAACCCCTCATATTCAAACTTTTCAAGGTGAGGCAGCGCTACTTTGGTTCCTCGATTATAGGTTGTTGTGTACCGTTAATTTTTAAAAGGATGGAGTAGTTTATAACAAATGTGAATAATTTATAGCAAATGTTCTCAGCATTGATTAGTGTTCTTTTGAAATAGAATATCTTCTTGATATGCATCATTCCTTTAATGCCTTATGAAAAGTCAGAAGACCTGTTACTGCATTTTTAATGGGCAAATCAACTTTAATTTTAGTCATATATAATCTGAAAGATAAGTACCTATGTTTTTCCCCATTTGGAATTTGCCAGGCATTAACACTAAACATTAGCTCAAGGCAATCTAAAGAGAAGTTAACAATAGCACAGAATTGTTCTCCCTTGGAATTTACATTTGGTCTCGTTTCTCCAAACTTTGGAGCTGACAGTTCCTGTAATCTTTTACTCTGTGGCATTTTAGTACACCCCACACCCCACCTGCAAAAATCCATGCTGAGGACTTATGCACAGATTCCATAGCACCTTTACTGCCTAGTAAATGGATTTAGATTGAGTCCCTTATTTCATTTTAATTTGACCAACTATATATGATCCATAAAAAGCTAAATATCTTTTTCAAATTGTCATGTAAGTTAATATGGTTTAATTTCTATTACATTGAATTCATCAATCATGACTTTATTTGCTGTTAGTCACTTATTTTTAAATAACAACTGATATAAATGAAGAGGAAAATATGAAGTTCACATTGTATTTCTATATGTATAACTGTCCAAGGGCTTTCTATTCACTAACTCACTTTATTCTTTCAATAACTTGTAAAATAAATACTATTCTAATGCTTATGATGCAAAGGGAAAACTAAGGCACAAGACCAATGAGTAACTTGCCCAAGACACCTCCAGCAGCAGAGCTGGAATTAGGAACTAAACAGCTTGACTTCAGAAGCCATGCTCTCACCACTGTACTATTCCTATCATCCTTCACTTAGAAACATTTGGTTTCAAAATTTTTTGTATAAAAACAGGAGAATAAAAAAGCTCCAATGACTTGGACTTTCAGAGTAAAAACCTAACTTTATGAAAAAAATGCAATGTTAAAAACGAGATCAAATGAAGGGAAATGAATGGAGGAAGGGGCAGACATTGCTTCTGAGATTTCTCAGTATGTCCTTAAATGCCTGTGTTCATCCAGAGGGCAGGGTCATTACCTGCGACGTCCTCCAGGGGCAGTCAAGCGCGCAGCAAAGTGCACCTCCTCAGGAAGGAGTCCCTTGTGATTTCAAGCTGGATTTCATACCTGGGTAGTCTGAGCGGAACCTCTCTGAGCCAAGATTTCCATTTCCAAACCATTTCCAGATAATAACACCCACGAGTAGGACAGCTGCAATGATTAGGGGAATGTAAAGTATTTGGCATATACTGGACACTCAATCTCTGTTCCTGCTGCCTCCATTCTATCAATTATATTCTCCCTGCAAGCCTGTTCTCAGACCGAGTCACTGCATTCCTGCAGGGAACTCACTCCTTTAGTCATGTTCACACTTAAGATCTTTAATCACCCCCTCCCTTGCTCTTGACATTCAAACTTACATTGAAACTCACTGTGTTCAGTCCAAAGTTACATGCTCTTGACTTCCAGCAGCCACGAGAAACGCAGGGAAGAGACAGGAGCAGAGGGTGTGAGTGGTGTTCAGCACAGGCACCTCACCTCTCGCCTCACTTCCTGTGCCGTTCGACTGGCAAATATGGGACTACTGGGGTTCCTCGTCCCCAAGCCTTTCCTAGTAAGATGCAGGCTTCAGCAAATACATAAAACAAAAGGCAAATGGGGTGGATAGCAGAATCCTAAGTTTTGGGAGAAGACAGATGAAAACTGAGAAGGAGAAGAAATGAAGAAAGGAGAGACAGAAAAAAAAAATTGTTGTTGTTTTCCCAGAGAGAAAGCAAATCAATAGTAGACACATTTCTGCAGGGAATAATTGTGGTGAACATAGATGCCAACCAAGCCAGGCAGGGTCATTTATTGTTTCGTGCATCCATTTATGGGAAGCAGAGTAAATAGCACCGAGTTCTGCCACAAACACTGAATTCCTCCAAAACAGAAGAGGGAGATTCCATGGAAGCCAGCCACGGCACCGCCTTTTTCTTTTTAATGAAATAGCACATTTCATTATAAGGGATTCTCAGGTTTATCCCTTAGTTGCTGTATGACAAGAGGGTGAGGTCTAAACGCTCCTCCTGACCCTCTGTCTACCTGAAGGCACCGTGCTAGAATGATTTTTAAAGTTGCCTTGATCTCTTGAGAGGTGGGCATGATCTAAGTGTCCTGCCTGGAGAAATAATCAAAGTGTTCCCTTAATCTTTTTTCTTTAAATCTATCTTTAAAAAAAAAAAAGATGGATTGATTGATTTATACAAGCACTGGGTACAGTCAGAAGTGCAAGAGGGTGAGAGAATTCACCAGAGCCAGAGCGGGGAGCAGAGCAGGCAGAAGGACCAAAGACACTGCTGAGGGGAGCAGCGGGCGGCAGGAGAGGTCTGCGCGCCATGTGGGACCCTCCTCCGGTGGCCGGGGAGCAGCCGGGGATCGAACCGGCGCTGCAGAGGCTGCGGGCAGCTTTGTAACCCAGCGCTCAACTGCTGCGCCACCGGGGAGGCCCTGTTTTTTTTTTTTTGTTTGTTTTGTTTTGTTTTGTTTTGTTTTGTTTTGTTTTGTTTTGTTTTCTTGACCGTTATGTATCACAAGGATCTGACCATTTTTTTTAAAACTCTGCTACCTCCTCTTCCATCTTTCTTTCCCAATTGAAAGTTTCTCCTAAGGGCCTCTCAGAACCTACGATCTAATTCTTCAGCCTGTTTTCCCTACGGATTTCCCCTCAGTGGCTGCTTGATTGTGAATAGAAACAAGGTCTGTTCCATAATGATTCGTGCATATTCAAAAATGAAAATTTTCCTAGGCCTTCAGGGACTTTTTCATATGGACCATCACCCCATTGAGGAGGGAGGTGCCTTTAAACACAGCCATGCAGTTTCCCCTCCAGAGTGAACCTCCTAGAGCCAAAAAGGAGTTATAAGTTCTGGTTTCAACAAAAAGGTTCTTACCTCACTGGAGAGAAAAAGAAACTGACATCATAACTCAATCTGCTCTCCTGATAAGAAAACAGAGACAGACACACAAAGCAGTTTCCTAAAAATCTCCCATGAGGATAAAGAAATGCCATCCTCTCCTTCAAGATTCTTACATGTTCCTTGAGAGGTAACTGGATCCTGCCTTCCTGCTACAACTTCCTTTATAAGAAAATTCCTGGGCCTCCCCTGGTGGCGCAGCGGTTGAGCGCTGGGCTTCAAGGCTGCCCTCAGCCTCTCCAGCGCTGGTTCATTCCCCAGCTGCCGGTGAGGTTCCCACAAAAAAAAAAAAAAAAGAAAGAAAAAGAAAAGAAAATTCCCAAAGATTCTTCATTTTGTAAATAAGAAGTGTGTCCCCTTCATTCAGTGGTTTATTTGACAAATGTTTTTGGAAGATCATGTACTAGCACCAAGCTAGATCCCCCAGGAGACCCAGCCCTGAACATGGATGAATTGTTCTAGATCTCACGAAGTTCACAGACTCATGGGTGAGGACATTTGGTTTAGCTATTTGTGGTATGTTTAAGTTTTATGCATTTTGTCTATGTAATGTATTTAATATTTTTAAATGATGAAGCAACAATTGAGCCTCTAAATAAATACAGGATATTTTTGAAAAATTGCAATAGTGAGAACAGGACTTCAGAGGAGGCAGGAGCTGAACTAAATAATGAGCCCATATAAATAAGGCAAGAGGACAATGGTCCTGTACCTGCATCTCCCAGGTGACCTGTAGGCTTTTTAATATAAGAATCTTTTAAAACAACAGCTCTCCTATTTTGTCCAACCTAAGGAGTGATTTTCTGACTCTCTAGAACAAAAGTAAACCCATAGGGCAGATGGATTTGGAAGGGCAGAGCATTTAGAAATGATGCTGTTTTACAAATAAGTAGCTACTTTTCCCAAACATGAGTCAGTCTACCTCCTGCTGAAACCAAAGCTTGCATGTAAAGAAATGTAGGGCTCACTTTCAAAAATTCCCAGCATGAGGCAATAAAAAATAAAGAACATGTAAAACACCAGGAAAGCAAAAGAAATCAAATGAACAAAATATCTGGCACTGAAAGTTTTCAAAATCATGGCAATTTGATGTAAAAAAGAGGGCCAAAGTCGTATTAGTAGCTAGCTCATCAGGGGTTCAAGAAACAGAAAGAAAAATCATTATCCTTGGCATCTGTCATCACTGTTGGGGGAAAAATGGTAAGAGAGTTCTGATCTTAGCTTTAAAAAATGCCATTACTTGGACAAGAGTCATAACCTAAGAGCATTATCTATTTCAGTGAACTGCAAATATCAGCCCGCAGTCCGAGATCGAGTTGGACCTCAGCAAAAGGTTCACCATGAAGGGGTTGCCTGGCCAAGGGGCCTGCTAAGGACAACATTCTGTCTGACATGGTGTTTCTTACTTTTTCTCTTCCTGGCTATTCTACATCTCTGTAAATTCTTTGTAACACTCCCTCCTCAGTACTGCTCAATTAGCTTTCAAATGAGGACGAGCCCCTACACACCAAGATTGCCACTTTACCAAGTACCATCGCCAGCCTGCACAACCAGCTGCTTTAAAGTAATTGGCATCATAATGTGCAGAAAAATTACTTTTCTAATGGTTGCCTGGAAGATTTATATCCCTAAAATGTAATTAAAAAGTAGATTTAGAAATATACTCAGCAACCAAAAAGATTAAATATTAATGTGGAGTATAATTAATAAATTATACATCTCTTGATTACTAATGGCTTATTGACTGTAAAAGCATAACATTATGGAATATTAGGGCAAACAAAAGCTTTTGGGGAATATTGTTCAGCTTCAAGGATGAAGCTGCTGGTCTTGAATTTTCAGAAGAAATCCTGATTTTGCAGAGAAGATAAAAATGTGTCTAATTGTCCCTGTTGTCTTTCTTCATCCTCTGCATCACAAACTTTGCTGTTCTTTATAAAATGAAAAGTTTGTCATCTCCTGAGTCAATTTGTTGATTGCATTAGGGCAATATTCACTGTTTACCCCACAGGCTTCCCAGTTGAAGTGAAGTTTCAAGTTTTAAAGGATGCCTGAACTCATGCAAAACTAAAATGTCTAATGCCTCTGCAAATCACAGCAGTCAAGAGAAGCATCTGGAAGCAGGTGAGTGTGTGATGGGTAATGCTTGCCCCCTGCACATCAAACTGCAGGGTAGGGTAAAACTACAAACCAAAAGAGTGGGCCTTCCAGCAGCTTCTATAGACACATTTAAGCACCAATCGTCCCACCTTCCTTTAAATAATTTTCAAGATGTTCACTAGAGATTAGACATGTGAATTATAAAGTGTCCTGCAGGTTCCCTGGTCTACCACCTTCATTTTATGTATGAATCTGAATTCTCCAAGGTGGTGACATCACTTAGACCAGATATTAAGGGCAGCGGATGGCAGCAAGGGAACAATAACCAGTTCTTATACAACTCCAGCTCAAAGTTTTTATTTTCCTTTGTTTCATGTATAATTGAGGAAACAGAATGTCAGATTTGGTAAGAGTCTTATCTTGTAATTTTTTTGATTTTCATGTGCATTGCTAAGAAATGTCATTAAAGCACACACAGAAATCAACCACGTCCAAACCACCAAACAGACTTTAAATGGCTACTTTGTAGGATTCCCCCAACACCAGCCCCATTATCCCTTTATCTCAGACAATTCATTCTTTATGCCAAAGAATCTTCCAGAGACAAAAATTCATCAGAGGAAAATATGACCAGGGTCCTAGTATATCAGACTCATATTGTTTTTTTTTTGAAATTAGACATCCTACACTCCCCCAGTGTAGCCCTTACAGTAAGGTAAGAAGGATTCTGGCAGGAATAATATCTGGACAACCTCAGATAAGAGAAAACTCAGTAAATTTTGTTCGGGAAACTTCCCAGGGTGAACTTGGCCAGTGCTAGGGAATGTTACCCTGAGTCCTATGTGGAGTTCATCCTGGGTCAGAGTTCAGCGAAGAGGCCTTGTTCCAGGAAGCCTATGAGCGAGGAGAACCTCTTGTCTCTGCCTCAGTACTTGTCCTTCAGGCAGGCGCTCTCTACCTGTGCACTTTCTTCTGTTGACCTCAAACAAATGAGCAGCCAGTTATTTCACTGGTAATACAGGTTTATTTGGAAACAAGGAAGAATGATTCAGAATACAGTCTCATGGTGACCTATGTGCACACTTCCCCAGAACAAAGAAAGAATGTTCTTTTTCAACACTGAGGGGACCACTGCAAAGGAAGAGTCCATTGGAGGAAAGTGGGAGTGAGCAGGAAGGTGGTTTCTCAGTAGCTGAGCTGCCGCTGGGCAGGGCAGAGCCTCCTTCCTCAGCAGGGGCACAAGGTGTCACTTCCTGTGGGAAATACCCAGTGTCTTTGGTTGGGTTCTGCAGCATGTGCTTGGTGGTATGTGTGAGAATTCACTGCCAGGCTCCCCATTCATTTAAGTGAACTTTCTGTATTTATTTTTTCATACTTCACAGCATGCATCTTAATTATACTTACTTTCCCCCCATTTATCTATTTAGCTATTGTATTTATCTATGTAATGTACAATTTTCTATGTCAATGTATTTACCTGTTTCATACTCTTCTCTTTTGAGTAGACTGTAAGCTCCATGAGGGCAAAGGTCTTCTCTGCCCCTTTAGGGAACCACAGCATCTAGAACCAGCATCTAGAATCTCACTAGAAGAATGAATGTACCATAAATACCTGTGGAAAAATAAGGCCATCAATAAGAACAGAAAATACCAGAAACACCTCCACCTTGGCTCTTGTTTGACTTGACCCGGGCATTATTAGCACTTTTTTTCCATTTCAATCTGGAGCATCCTCCATTTTCCCTATGCATATGCAGCTAAATTGTAAAGAGCAAGGTGGAGGTCTCCTGTCCTGTCTATGGCCATCCTCTGAGCACAAGGAGGACAACATGCTGCAGGCGGTATTCTACCTTAAAGCTCAACAATGGCCAAGTTCCAAAGGAGCTCACACAAGAGGGAAAGCAACGCAACTTCTAGGATGGGCCAGATGGTCCACTGACAATTAAACTGTAACTCTGAACCAAAAAATAAATCAGGGCCTCCCCGGTGGTGCGGCAGTTGAGCGTTGGGCAGCCTCTGCAGCGCAGTTTTGATCCCTGGCTACCGGCGAGGGTCCCACATGGCGCGCAGACCTCTCCTGTCGCACCTGCTGCTCCCCTCAGCAGTGTACTTCATCAGTCTGCCTGTTCTGCTCCCCACTCTGGCTCTGGTGGATTCTCTCACCCTCCCGCGCTTCTGACTGTACCCAGTGCTTGTATAAATAAATAAATCTTAAACAACCACAAAAAAATAGATGAAAGGGAGAAAACATAAAGAAGCAAAGATTGCCCCAAGGTATCTTAGAAATTCAGGTGTTTAGCAGATATGATTCAATTAATTTCACATGAATTTAGTTCATCAATTACAGACTCTTCCTTGCTTGTGAAGAAAGATATTCTTTATATATCCTTATAAGCGTCCTTCTGTAGGATTCCTTGGTTGAGTTTTTTAAATTTTAGCATAAACCCAAAGATGTCATATTTGCTGACAAGGAAAAAGTCTGACATTTTGACAGCAAGGTATATTACCTTTCTTCTTTACAGAAATGCATCTCAGCTTACTCCACATCCTTGATATATTTAAAAATGTATAAAAAGAAAAACACCCACCACCATTCTTTGGTTGCCCTTCACCCTTGCCCCAACCCCTGCCCTCTTCCCTCTGGTAACCTCAGTTCTGTTGTCTATATCTTCTGGCTTCTTATCCATTTATTTATTTTGTCCATTCATCTGCTTTTTCTCTTTGCATTACACATACAGGTGAAACCATGCAATAGTTAGGTCTATATCCTCTAAACTTTCATTTTTTTCTCATCTCTTCTTTCACCACCAGTTCCATAGCTGAAAATTAAAACTCAGAAAGTAAATTAAATCAGCACGGACTCAAAGACTCCAAAATACAATTCACTAGCTCAACTCCAAAGGTAATTGTTATTGGAAATTATTTTTTCATTGGAAATAATAATATCAACACAGTCTAATGATATTACATTTCTCCAAGTTAACAATGTCACCAGCAACACTATCTAGGACCAATGTTTTAAGAAATATAAATTCTAAATTGATTTAGAAATCATCAGTGGCTTAGAAATTTTGGGAAATTTCAAATTTCACAGATGAGAAAATCAAGTCCATATGGATTAAGCAACTTGCTTTAGACTCCATAGTCATTCATCAAAATAAATGCTGGACTTAAATGGTAGTCATTTGCTGTCATTATTTTATCTTGTATTTGGATTTATCAAGGCACAATCACATGGTCAGGATGTTGGTGATTATTCTGCCTACTACTGCCAAACTACTAACTATTCTACCTACTGCTAATGAGTTTAGCCCATTTGGCAAGATAACTAATTTCTGTTGTGTTTTTTGTATTTACACCTCCTCCTTCCAAGCCAGAAATGGAGTGCTGTGTTCAATCTTGTTTCATACTTCTAAACCAGATTTATAAGGAAAGTAAAACTCATGGAAAAGCATTTGTTATAATTTTATATTAAAAAAAATACCCACATCTACACTGAGTAAATTACACATACATATACAAGGTCTGAAAGGAAACATGAAGATTTACACTCTTAGAGCATAAATTTACATTTTTTACCAGCATCATATTATTAAGTCAAACAAAAATTAAAATGTGATGTAATTAAGAACATATTCCAAAACAAGTGGAGGTTAACAGTTTATCCTAGAGATTCCAAATCTTTCAGTCAGTGGCATCTAAAAGATAAAATCCTTCCTTGGATAGAATTATGTGGCATTTCATCAAACTGGCTATGTTTTTCTGACTTGAGTTCCCTTGTTGTTTCTGTGGGTGGAGTAAATATTGTGGGCATTAATCCTGCACATCCACAACCCCTTATGACAATTTCAATATCTAAAAATTTCTGAAAACTGAAATTTTTGTGTTAACTCATTTGGGGCAAAATTTGTCTTAAAGTGACACGTGGCTTTGCATCATCCTTCTCCCATCAATGAGGGAAATCGATCAATTTGCGTAAAGACATTAACAGTTCAGATTATGAATGACAGCACAAGCCCGGCAAGGGTGACATAGTACATGATACGTACAATAAATTACCATTAAATTACCCGAAAATCTCCAAATTTTAGTGTCTCCAGGTGTCTTCATAATGACGTGGCTTAAGGAGTCACAAGATGGATTGTGAATCTGGATTCTACGGTCTGGTGTTATACTCTGTCACCAGCTTCGAAGCCCCTTTTCGGGACTTTTCTCCATTATCAGAAGCCATTGATTGTCCATGCTGACCAAGCCTCATGTTCATCACCTGACACCTCATTAGCAAAATCAGTCAAAGAAAGCCATCCTTTGTGGGGAATGCCTTGACTTCAATCCACAGATAACTCGAGAACTTCATCTACAAAAAAAGACAAGAAATCTTATTCATTCCACCTTAATTCCCACCTACCTAGCATACTCAGGAATCTCTCAACAATTTACAGCCTGGTTAGCCCCTGAAATGTTTGCTACTTTAAAGTGAACGTGTTCCATGATTTGGTTTTCAAAAACAATTGTTTCCCAATAATTCAAGCACCAAAAATGCCAAAAAGTCTAATTGTAGGTTTATGCACCAAGAGTGGATAAATAGGAAAAAACAATGAAGCTTGTCATATTTGAACTTTTAAACAACTAATTTTTCCATAACAAATCACATCATTAAAATGAAACGTCATTACCTTTTCCAATCCAAGCGGATGCACACAGACCTGTTGCACAATCTAGTCTTCAAGCTGCTGTCTATTAGAAATAAGCAGTGTTTTCTACCTTTTAATCACCAAATTTCATTCCGTTTCATCCTGTGTAAATTCATCAAATTTGCAAAAGGAATAGACATCACAGAGAAGCTGGATTCTCGCTGAGTAAAAGCTCCCTGGATAAGTCATGTATTTTGGGTAAATTAACTCTTTGGAAGCTTCTCAGGGCTCCATTTAGCATATTTAAATAATAAGTAAGGAAATCAACAGCAATTAATATCTTCTCTGTGCCCCAGGGTACTTGGCACCGTCTGCTGGCCTCGGTGGGAAGCAGTCATTAAGTGTCCCAGTTCTCAAAGGGCATTTTCCAAACAGACACTAACACCAATCTCGTTCTTTTACCAAACCGCAGAAAGCAAACAGAAATATGTAATTTCAGCCAATTAAGAGACTTTGTTTTTTAATGGATAACTCTACTTCAGCTGGGTTAGCTCTGGCTTTGAGGTGGGGGAAGGTGAGGAAAATACGATGGAGAAATGCTGGCAAGTAGCTGAGTGGACGTGAAACACAGGCCTCCCCGGAGCGCCAGCCCAGGGCCCATCCGATCACTCACTCCCTCATGCAACCCCGGGACCAAGAGCTCTGTGCCCCACACCGTCCTGGGCTTTAGGGGCGCAGGAGGGGGTTGAGGAGCCCTTGCCCCTGGTGTTCCAAGGGGATCCCACCACCATCGCGTGACTCACAGGAATGACACTGTTCCTCTCTCGCCGGCCCGCATGCTGCATGGCACAGGTGTGGTGCAACTTGGGGACATGGACATAGAAGTCACCTTCAGTGTGGCGTGACGGAGGGAAAAAGGAGCAGCTCAGGCTTTTTCCTGCCCTCCTGCCACTGGCCTCTCCGGCCGGCACCTGCAGCCTCGCGCCCCTCCCAGGCTGCTAGCCGGCGAGAAGCCCGGGCCGAGGGGCGTGCGTGTGGCGCGCAGACCCGGCTGCGAACACCTGGGCCCGGAGAGCACGGCTGTGGGCGTGTGTGAGGACAGGCACCTGGGCCGAGAAGGCGGACAAAGGGAGCTGGCTCTGGTGCGGACAGCCGTGTCAGAGGCCGGGGCTCCGCTGCCGCCTCCCTGCCTGCTGGCCTGTCCGCCCCGCCTGGGCCCCTGAGCCAGCATCAAAGGCCCGATAGAGAGACCGAAGGCTCCACAGTTCTCTTTGCATCTGTGGGAACCGACAAGGAGCCTACCTGGCCTGGACAGTCGCACGACACGTGACAAACCGGAGAGAGGCTGCTATGAAGGCAGCAAGGGTGAGGGCGGAGCGGAGGGCAGGGCTGGGGCAGACTCTGTCCAGGCATCTGGGCGCTCAGTCTCCCAAGGGCCAGGTCCCACCTGTGTTCCCACCACAAACCATGTGCCAGCCTGGGGGCCTCTGCACCAGCACTGGGGGCATCTTGTCTTTAGACGTGGTATCATCATCTCAGTGAACCCCAAGTCCTCCAGGAGGGGGGTGTCCCAGCATGTAAGCCAGGGTGCAACTGAACTCAGCAGGTCCCAATCTGGAGCGGTGGCTCTGTTTCCCCAGAGGCCCAGACCTCTGCTGGAGTACCCTGTGGCATCTTCTTGACCCTTTTTGAGATTGTCTCGTGGGCTGAGAGATGGCTCACCTGGGCGGTGGCCCCGACTCTGCCTAGTGAGCCACTTGGGCTGGGCCCTGAAGTGGGGATGCTACAGCCACCGGGGTTCCAGGCTCTAGGTGCAAACCCCTGTGGGCCAGGTGTCTCCAATAAACGGGGGGCCTGCACCTGGTTCTCATCCCAGAGGCAGTAAAACGGCCTGCCTGGCTGGTGCTCTGACCCTTAAAGCCTAGAGAGAAGGGGTGGGGGCTACCTCCAGCTACCCACCTGCAGTGTAGCTGTCAGAAATACACGTCCCGTGAGAGCGATGATGCATCAGGCGGAGGCCCGCGCTGGTCCTTGCACCCCTTCCATGAACCATGAACCTGCTGCTGCCCCTACCCCCAGGGCACCATCAGCTGTGCCAGACAGATGCACCCACATAGTCAGGAGGCAAGACGAGGCTCCAGCAGCTCTAGACGTCACCCAAGCAAGCAGCTCAATGATGCAATGAAATGAGGTGTCATCTCTCCCGTTTGAGCGGGGCAGTGGCATCTGGAGGTGAACGGGAGCCCTTCCTGCAGTCGGGATGTGACAGGACTGTCCTGCTCAAGAAGAAGGAACAAAGATTGTTCTCCAAGAGAGCGGAAGGGCTGGGGTAGAGCCCGCGGCAGGCAGGGCTTCCTGCAGTGGCCTTGGGGCCTCTCTCCCCAGTGCCCAAGTTCTCCAGTGAATTCTGAAACATCTAAAATGACAGTGCTAGTGGCAATCAAGAGGTCGTGGCCACCCTATCCTCAGGGCTCAGAAAAGGCCTGCTGAAGGCAGACAGCTGCCAGGTGGCATGGGGGGGGGGGAGCCTACAGAAAGGAAGGACCTGCCCAGTCCCTCCCTCCCCATCACGGGCAGCCACAGGGGCGCAGAGCCTCGGGACAGCATCTCCTGGGCCTGGGAGGGACTCAGTGAGACTCTTCCAGATGAGGCAGGAGGAGGCAGGGCCTGAATGAGACCAGAGGGTGAGAAGGTCCACTGCGGAATTTCAGGCTGTTTGGGTGAGAGCAGCAAGGGCCCTGAACTTGAGTGCTAACAGAGGGGGGGTCCCTAGCGAAGCCCCAGCTCTGGGGCTCCTTCCCCGTCTCTTTCCTCAGCCTCCCTCCGAGCCCAAGGCCTGGCCACTCTTCTTCAGACCTTAACCTCACACCCTCAATGCAGATCCCCGGGGAGGCCAGCCCGGTGCCTGACAGGGCTCTGGAGGGAACGAAGCCGCGGCTTCGTCTCTGCCATGTGGAGACTGTGAACACAAACATGCACTTGATGCGCAAGGGTGGTGGTGTTCCTGGGTTCTGGGTTCCCAGGTGTTTCTGAGCTTTTGGGTTCCTCGGTCCTTCCCTATAGCCATGAAAGCATCCAAAGGCATGTCTCCGCGAAGCGAAGGAAGCTGACTGGAAACAGAAGGAAAGTGGCCTGGGAAGAGGCCCCGGGCACGCAGAGTTTATGGAAGAACCACTTTGAGGACTGGCGAGGGACTCCTGACTTGAACAGGGTGCAGGAGACTGCTCACCCCGCCCCTCTCTGGGGTGAACTGCACAGGGTGTTGGCTATCAGTCCAGGCAGCAGTTTCTAAGTCACCCCCTTCACTGTGCTCTTGAGGTACAGTTTTACTGGCCCCAGCAGCAGGTGGGGGTGGGGGTCTGCCTTCCCCCCTTTACAGTTCTGTTTTCCTCCAGCTTTGCCAGCCGGCCTGCGGGTTGGGGTGGGCACTGCCTTCTGCCCTCTGGGCATCCTGTGCCTCTTCCTGGGCTTTATCAGCGCGGGCAAGTGTTTCCCGGGGTCCTGGGTATGTTGGCCATTATTTTCTCTAGACATCACCCTCCCTGCCCCAACTGTCTAATCGTGTGAATAAACCTTTGGTTTTGAACTTGAGAACTTCAGAAATCTCCTAAATCGTGCAGGCCTGTACGGCTTCCCAATGACTGTTTTTACTCTTGAAAGACCTGCGAACCTTTTGCCCCATAATCCATGCCTTGGGCGCCTCTACCCAGATCCTCATGCTCTCTTTTTCTCAGGGCCACGTGCCAGGTGGGGAAGGTTCCAGGCTGGGAGAAAAGGTTCTTGCTCTGGATCTACCTGAAAGAAGCAGCAAGACCCTAGACACCTCTCTTCACTTCTTGGGATTTCCATTTCTTCATCGCCAAGATCACAGGGCAGCTACCACGTGGCAACCACCGCGCACGGTTCCTGTGAGCATCACCAGAACACTGGGTGCCGATGGCCAGTAGGACCCAAGCCCATCAGGAAAGCGTGAAGACAGGGAGATTCGACTCACAAGAAATAGTCTTTTTAGACTTCTCAACTTTGGGAAAGTGAAGGAAACAGCTCTCTCCCCTCAAGCACCAACTTGGGAGGAGCGAAGTCCGACTGTCAGCGGGTGACTCGACGTCAACACAGAGCGGGGAATCTCATTAACTCCCCCTAATTGGGTGGAAAGTTTTGGAGAAGTCTGAAGTACAGAAACATTTTCACAAAATTCAGCTGAATTTCAAGCTCACATGGCAACCAGGATGACAGGACCCCAAGGAAGGGAAACAGCGAATGTCTTAGAGAAATTTTAAGAATTTTAACAAGAGATTTTTTTAAAAATCAGGAACTAAAAGACTCATTGTTTCACAGAAGCATTTAAATACAAAGTGGTTTTACGAGTGTTTGGAAATATGGGCTGGCCTTCGGCCTTAGGAAGTCTATGTGTTTCCCTTGTTTATATTTGCTTGGCAAACCCTTCCCCACTTTCAGCCCTAATATATCAATGTACTTCATCCACATTTTAAATTTATCCCAGATCCTGAGTTAGTGGTCATGGGTCATGCAGTTCTTTTCTAAAAATCCTCCCTACTTTCATGCTCCCGGGAAACGCACCTGTCGATAAGGCCTGCGCGTTCTCTCATTTTCTTAAAAGCAGGAACCAGGTTTCATTTTTCACCCTTGATTCTAAAGCAGTCGGAGAGCAGGCAAGAGAAGGAGGCCCTCAAACGGGGAGCAAATAAATCTAATCACGGTGAAAAGGTAATGAAAGCCGTGGGCTTACATTTCCTCAATTAGTTCTTAAAATAATCCTTGACACACTCTTTGATGGAGGACCAGCTCTCGCCTTTCCAAGGCGGGGGACCCAAGGATCGGGAACTAAAGACACAGTTATTTAAAAACACAAAACTGAGCAATTAGTTCCCACCTTTTCTGCTCCATATGTCCAAAGATGTTAATGAGCAGCTCACATAGACTTCTTTGAATTCTGTTCCTGCTTCGTCCCTTTGCCCGCCCTCTAACAGGTAAGCTGTTGAGCTGTGAGTTGACAAGAAGGAACCACATGAAGACGATGAGTTGAGGGGCCTCCCCTGGTGGCGCAGCGGTTGAGCACTGGGTTGTGAGGCTGCCTGCAGCCTCGGCAGCGCCGGTTCGATCCCCGGCCACTGGGGAGGGTCCCACATGGCGCGCAGACCTCTCCTGCTGTGCCCGCTGCTCCCCTCAGCAGTGTATCTCGTCAGTCTGCCTGTTCTGTTCCCTGCTCTGGCTCTGGTGAATTCTCTCACCCTCCTGTGCTTCTGACTGTACCCGGTGCTTGTATAAATAAATAAATAAATCTTAAAAAAAAAAAAAAAGATGAGTTGAAAGAAGCCAGACACTATCAGTGTCAGCCATGTCTCCTGGCACACGTCGTCCCTGGCATGGCCACACCTGGCGCTCCATACCTGCCAGACGCACTTACGGCTCTCAACTCCCTGCCGCATGGACTTATCTCCGCCAGTGGACAGTAGGCTGGAAGTGCTACAGTTAATGCTGCCGGGTCAACTCTCAGCGTGAAAGGGGACTGGACGTCATAGATGCGTCAGCAACGAAAGCACATCCCAGTCTGTCTCTCAAGGGCACTTCTTGTAAATGAGGTGCTGCCCATTCTTTGCTTGGGGCTGCCTTTTAAGAGAAGTATGTAGAGCAAACAGCCTGGGAAGTAGAGATGATGTCTCCTCTGGAGAAAAGGGCAAGAATGCTTTCCGCCTGTTCTGTAAGATTCAGTTTCCCTGAGAATAAGGCCCAGTGTGCTGACTGGGTGGCAACATCTGGACCCACCTGCATTATTCCTGTGGCCCTAGGGGACGAGGGGCCCCTCATGGGGAGGCTCACCTTGCTGGCTGTGCCAGGGCAGCGAGTCCTGGAGGAAAGGGTCTCGTTCTTCTGCCAGAGTCCACGAAGCTGCCAGGCCAGCCTATGGGCTTGAAAGTTGGTGGAGTCCTCGCATCTCATGGGGCTCATGCCAGGGGAGTTCAAATTTTGTCTCTATTAGAAAAAAATTTGCTTTCTAAGAAAATTTATTTGAAAATTTCACTCTATTATTATCCCAACGATTCAAAATCGAATGTTCCAAATCGGAATATTTTGAAAAATAATCTTCAGTGTTTTTCTGGTCACAAAACTTGAAGTTGAACCACCCAAGCCCCCAGCTATTGACAGAAATACCAGGGGCTGTAGAACTAAAACGCTGATCCTCCCAGATAGTGAAGTCATTTAAAGAGCCCAGTGACAAGCTCAGCTCCTCCCCCAAGACCGACTGCAGCTCAAGCTGAGCACTGGAGGCTCCCAGGGTGACCATCAAGCACAGTGACTTCATGCCTCCTGTTCTGGCTTATGGAACTATGGGTAACATATACTTTCTGTTCGTCTGCTCACTTACATGTTACCGCGTTAAAAAGTCAGTGTCCGGGAGTGAGGGCATTGACACGACAATGGGTAGAAGTGCAAGCAATGTGCAAAAAGGAGTTATCGATGGCAGGCTGAAAGGGAAGGGCAAATACGTAACTGGCAGTGGGGTTGGCAGTATATCTGAAGTCTCAAGGGTTTTCATATTTGTTTATTTCTGGACAAAATGGTGTGAGTATCCCCAGATATGAAGCAGAAAGAGGGGCTGTTAAGAAGTTCGTCAGCTCTCTGCAGCTCCATGGAGAGGAGTTAGCTTTATTTTACAGATCATCAGAAATGACTCAGGCCCTATAAGGGTTCGTGTGTGTGTGTGTGTGTGTGTGTGCGCGCATGTGTGTGTAATACATGTGTATAGCAATAAATATATTATACATATACCTATATATGTATGCATATTCACATACATATTCATATATATACCCAACATGTATATATGTGCATATGTGTGTGTATGTGTCCATAATTATATATAATCAACTTCATTTACTTTACTGTAGTTATTTCAGAAACTCTTTCTAGCCCATCCATAATAAAGGCCTACTTTGCTATTACCTGTCCCCTGTGTTGTGTCTAAACATGGACTATTGCATATCAGTTACATGTACATCAGTGACATATACTGCCAGGACCACATTGGAAAGGTCAGACCAGAAAGCTGCACAAAAGTGAGGATAATCGTCACTTCAAATCAGACACCACAAGGACCAAAGCTGGGAAACAATTTCGTCCTTGTTTAATATGCTTTTCAGATTAAGCTAAGAATGACACCAAAAGGCCAAGATAAGAAATGCAGGCAGTGAAAGCAAGCAAACTCCTTTTTTAAAAAGATCATTTTAATGTTAGAAATGAAAATACCTATCATTTTACCACTTACATGAGTAATTAACAATGACCTAAAATATTACGGTGTTCTATCACTTTGTTTCAGACCTCTACATCCAAACAAAAATAAAATGAGCTTTCTTTCCCTGAAAATAAAATATACATCTCCTGCCCTGATTTTGTTTTTTTGGGTTTTTTTTTATTTTTTTAATAAATTTTAT
The DNA here is from genome assembly GCF_964194135.1 of Talpa europaea. Lineage (NCBI taxonomy): Eukaryota > Metazoa > Chordata > Mammalia > Eulipotyphla > Talpidae > Talpa > Talpa europaea. The sequence goes on from NC_140070.1 coordinate 141,986,620, forward strand.
TTTTATATTCCCCATACAATTACAACCCCCTTATTTTGACCCCAATCCCTCCCCTCTCCGCCCCCCGCCCCCAAAAAAGTGTCTCTGGTTCATAGTTGTTTGTGATTTCGATTTTCACTTTCTTATAGTTATTCTTTTTCCTGGTCCCTTATTTGAGTTTTCTAGATTCCTGCTATGAGTGAGACCATCCGGTATGTTTCTTTTTCTTTCTGGCTTATTTCGCTGAACATGATCCCTTCCAGCGCCATCCATGTTGCTGCAAATGGCATATGTTTATCTTTTTTGAATGCTGAGTAATATTCCATGGTGTATATGGACCACATCTTCTTGATCCAGTCATCTATTCTTGGGCATTTGGGTTGTTTCCAAAGCTTAGCTATTGTAAACAGTGCTGCTATAAACATAGGGGTGCAGGTGCTCTTTGGAATTGATGTTTCTGTGTCCTTTGGGTAAATACCTAGGAGTGGAATTGCTGGATCCTATGGAAGCTCTATGTTTAGTAGGTCCAGAAATCTCCACACAGCTCTCCACAGTGGCTGGACCAGTTTGCACTCCCACCAGCAGTGCAGGAGAGTTCCTTTTTCTCCACATCCTCGCCAACATTTGTTGTTGCTAGTTTTTTTAATATGTGCCATTCTCTCTGGTGTAAGATGGTATCTCATGGTAGTTTTGATTTGCATTTCCCTGATTACATTGCATTTCCCTGATATTGAACATTTTTTCATATGCCTGTTGGCCATTTCCATTTCCTCTTCAGAGAAGTTTCTTTTTAGCTCTTCTGCCCATTTTTTTAAATTTTTTAAAAATTTTTTTTAAAGATTTATTTATTTTTATTTATACAAGCACTGGGTACAGTCAGAAGCGCGGGAGGGTGAGAGAATTCACCAGAGCCAGAGCGGGGAGCAGAGCAGGCAGAAGGACCGAAGTACACTGCTGAGGGGAGCAGCGGGCGGCAGGAGAGGTCTGCGCGCCATGTGGGACCCTCCTGTAGTGGCCAGGGAGCAGCCGGGGATTGAACCGGCGCTGCAGAGGCCGCGGGCAGCTTCGCAACCCAGCGCTCAACTGCTGCGCCACCGGGGAGGCCCTCTTCTGCCCATTTTTTGACAGGATTATTTTCTTTGTTGTTGTTGAGTCTCATCAGCTCTTTGTAGATTTTTGTGATCAGTCCTTTATCATTAATGTTGTGTGCAAAAATGTTCTCCCAGTTGGTGGGGTTTCTCTTTGTTTTTGTTATTGTCTCTTTTGCTGTGCAGAAGCTCTTTAATTTGATGTAGTCCCAGCTGTTGATCTTTGCCTTCACTATCACTGCTTTGGGTGATGTGTCTGTAAAGATGTCTTTGATGTGCATGTCATGTAGTGTTTCGCCTATATTTCCTTCTATGTATTTTATGGTTTCAGGTCTTATGTCTAGTTCTTTAATCCATTGTGAGTTGATTTTTGTGTACGGTGTGAGGTAGTGGTCAAGCTTCATTCTTTTGCATGTAGCGACTCAATTTTCCCAGCACCATTTATTGAACAAACTTTCTTTGCTCCAATTCCTGCCCTGATTTTGACACCTATTTTGTAGTCATTTGGACAAGAACAAGCACCTTCAAATACACGGCTACCTGCCGAGTGTCTGCGACAGCAGGCGCGTGGGTGGGGCGGGCTGCCAGGGCCGCTGGCTGCAGGAGCTCAACTTCTGATACAGATTTGTTTTTTCAATTAAGAACTAAAAATGAAATTTCATTGTTTTACCAAAAATTCTGCAAATTGTAAAAACAGAAATCCAGGAAGATATTGAGACAAGGTTTCACTGGGCAAGCTGTCCACATATTCTAAGGTAAGTGCTTCCATTTTCCCTGCCAGGGTGGAAAGTGCAAAAAGGTTACAAGTTCTTACTTCCACAGTCTTCTTTTAGGGTCTCTCTTCCTTTTAGGTCTTGAAATTCCTGAAGCCAGCAGAAGGACGGGCATGGTTCTGCTGTTACATTGGAGAGAATCTGAACTCTGTGTAGCTCAGCCCAGACCCCAAGGACAGAACACCAACTACAGATTCAAGGCCAGATTTCAGACAACAATGAAGTGAGCTTCTTGGCTGGGAGTGTCCTTAATGTTCAAACAGAGGGTGATGGGCTAGATGCCTTCACAGCTACAGTTCACAGTCTTCTTTCATGCAAATAGTCCCAGGGGATGCTCCATACTTCAATGGATGAGACTGGCTTAAGCTGGACATCAAAACTGGACACAGATGTTTAAAAAAATGTGGTAGGTCAATCCATCTTATGAGTATAAACACAAGAATCCTAAATAAGTATTGATAACCTAAACCCAGTGGTTTACTAAATGAATACATCATGCCATGGGTCACAAGATAAGTTTAGCAGTAAAAAGTCTAAAAATAATTCACAACACATTACAAGAGAAAAAATAATTGATCATTGCAGTATTTGGAAAAACATAAAGGTAAAAGTCCAGGGTCTTCCAGGATAACAAGACAAATAATTAACCAATATTAAGAATGGAAGGAACTCCCTTAATCTGATCAATGAGTGCTGCCCAAATTGTGTATAATTGAAGAATTAGTGAAAAAAGAATTAGTGGCGTCCTTAGAAGAAATAAAACAAATCAACAACCAGAAGGATGCCTACACCCACTGCTTTCACTTAACACTGTACCGGGGACCCTAGCCAGCAGGATAAGGCATGAAAATGAAATAATTGACAGCAACACTGGAAAGGAAGATGTAAGATTATCATTGTAGGTTATAAGATGATTTACATAGAAAATTCAAGATAACCTGCAACTTCTTAAAGAAAAGATATGGAGGTTGAGAAATAGACAAAATGAACAGATTAGGGAGATTTGCAGCAGGCCACCATCCCGTCTACTTGTGGACGATGGCGGTGGTAACATACACCAGGAAGCAAGAGCAAACTATCTGAAAAATGTTCTGAGCCAGCTGACTCTCCATTTGAAAAAAACATCTTTGCCTCATTCATGCCAGATACAGAAATAAATTCCAGATGGAGTTCAGACCATTTTTTAAAACCACTTCTAACATTTATAAAGAAGAAAGCAGAGAATCATTTTTAGAACTCCAGAATGGAGAATCATTTCTAAACCAAAGAACAAAAATGACAAATTAGAAAAGAATCCTTTTTTTTTGCCAGATTAAAATTTTAAAAACCTCTTCATAACACCCAAACATAGTGAAATCTATAAACCAAACTGGGGAAATCCCAAATGGGGTGACCCTGAATGAGTTGTACCTCTTCCTGCCTCATCTACAGGCCTCTATGTCAGTCCACACCTTCCTAACAGGTTCAGTTTCTTCCCCCTCAAGTATATTCATTAAGAGCTATATTAGTGATAGTCCATGAGCTAAAAGTTCATCCAGCATTTGTCTGAAGTCATTTTACTTTGCCTTTATCGTTGAATGGTGACTTATTCCAGGTTGATGGTTATTATCCCTCATAATTTCAGGATCAAGGAAGGCCACTAAAAATGGTTGTCCAGGGCAGACCAACAATGTGGACACTTGGCCTCTTTCTTACTCCTGCCTGGGACCAGTCTTACTCATAAAACAGAGTGTCCTTTAAGCTCCTTCACATACTTGAACCAACATTTTTCCTTTGCTAGCCCCTGACCATGCTAATGTCTTCCTGCAAGAGGACACGCTTCTGTCTAGATTTGTAGGTAAGAAAATCTCAGACTATCCATGCATCTTACTGTACTTTAAAGTAAAGCTGAAACTTTCTTCCTACCTTCCTATGACTACAAAAACAACTCCATAAGTTAAATTTCTATTTTTAAGCCAGACTTGAAATTCAATGCTCACTAAGGACATTAAGGCTATTTTTATAAAAATAGATCATTTCCTTTCAGTTGGTAAACTTAGGTAAAAGCATGTTATTCATTAGAGTATGAGCAGCCTCACATCCTCACAACGGGGTGACCCTTTTCATCTCGAAAACACCAATATTTGTGGCTAATTTAACTGGTTTGCATCAGAGATGCAGGTGAAGATTGTTATGAGGCTTATTTCATCACAAAACTATCAATTTTTGTGTTGGGATGAGAAAGACAAACTGTTTTGATAAAATAAAAAGGAATCAAGGGTCCACTGGCCAAATAAAAACCATAACAAGGAGTAGCAGGCACACTTGACCTCTGAAAGGTTTGAACCCAGCACCTCGAACATCCCACTTGGTATTTGCATCTGAATGCCTAAAGGTGCTCTCCAACTTAATTTCCAGGAACAATCTTGATTTCTACTCACATGTTTTTTCCCTCAAACTCCTTATTCCCAACCACCCAGTTGTCAGACACAAGGAGTCGTCCTGGGTTGCTTCCCCCGTATCCTCACAACTCACCATCCACAAGCTTTGTCAACTCTACCTCGCAGCACATCTCCTGCCAGTCCGCCCTCTGCCCTCCCTGTGCAGCCTGGACAGCGGTCAGCCTGCACAGGATGTCCCAACTGTCCATTTCACGCTTCCTCCACTTTACCACTCGCTGCCCATGCAGCAGCCACCAGAACCACCCAGCAGACCCTCTGTCCCCCACTTCAAATCCTGATCAACACCAGAATAAAATCTGCAAAGCTCACACACTGCTGTCCCAGATTTCAGTCCCACTGGAAGGTCTTCCTCTTTCTCCAAAGCCACAGGGGTTTTGCTGCCACTTTCCCTCTGGGATGATTCCCGCCCAGAGCTGAGCTGAGTCCTGGGTCATCTCAGACAAGTCCCCCCTGGCCACACACTAAGGTAACACCTTCTGTAGGGGCAGGAAGACCAAAGGCCAGGTTTTCTGATCCAGCAGACCAGGTAAAGGAGGAGTCAGAGTCCTCAGTGGTTTTGCAGGTCTTTATTGGGATTTACCATGTACACAGCAGGCAGGGGTGCTGGGAGACCAGGAGGCTGGCAGACCTCCCAGCCCCCAGCAAGTCTTCACTCTGGGCTCTCTGGCCTTCTCTTGACTTCTGTTCATTCTTGGATTCTCCTAGCATCCCCGTGACGCTGCCCTTAAAAGCCCAGTCTCAGCCCAGGAAAATCCCATCTACCTATGCCCACACCCTACTCCAGGTGCCCGCCATCAGGCATGCATTCAGGACCGCAGGGATCCATCATCTATCCTGATGGCGGGAGGGCAGAAAAGCCTGACATTTTTCCTTACCCTACACCTTCCCCGAAGCCCTCCTTCTTTATTACATCACTATTTTAATTTATTTTATTCCAGTGTATTTGTAACAACACTAAATGATCTTGTTTCTTCCTGGTTTGCCATCTTATCGTCGGTCTGCATGAAAGCTACAAATCCAACCTGAATCTCTACTGCTTTAACCTAGGATGGTGCCCAGCACACTAGAGCTGCTCATTAGCATCTTTTAATGGAAAACTTATAAGTGGGCATAAGAAAACACTCAAGATGAGCCATGGCAGGTGTGTGTCAGAAAGTAGCCTGAGAAGAGAGATGCCCACATAGAACTAGTACTGTATGGGGGTGGGGAGGAAGTCATGGGGTGTCCGGACCCTCCAGTGGGAGAGCATTTCAGGTTGGAGCAGAGACGACACCATCATCACCCTTCACCATCCAGTCTTGCACTTAGACACAGCAACTGTTTGAAAGCTTGCAATGCACCTCCCTCTGAACTCTTTGCCACCACTACTGTGGCCTCAGATAATCCATGGGGAATACTGCAGTAAGTGGTGATTTTTAACTTCAGGGAAACCCCAACTGGAATTGCATTCTTCCTTAAGAAAAGAAGACATCTTAGAAAATGAGGTATTCAAGATAAATATCACCAGGCATCAATTTGGGCATTATCTGAATTCCGACATTACAAGTGAAAACAATTTCAGCTCCACTTAAAAGGATGTCAAATTCAAGCAGTTTTACAACAGGAAATGGAGAAAGGTTAAGGCTCTAACATGATTCAGGTGTCATTTGATATATATTCCTAGGAAATTAGGTCACTGAAAATAATTTTTTTAATCAAGAAATTTACTCAGAATAAAATGATGTTTCAATCAATTTCAAATAGTGTTCCTCCTCATTTGTGTTTCTTAACACTGGCCTGCACTGGCCACTTAAGAACTACAAACAGTGGAAATCTTCGGGTTATACCTATTAGCAGCTCTTTACTGGCTATTTTTTTTTAAAGATTTATTTATTTATGCATACAAGAACTGGGGTACAGGCCAGAGGTGTGGGAGGTGAGAGGATTCACCAGAGACAGAGTGGGGAACAGAACAGGCAGATTCACTGAAATACACTGCTGAGGGGAGCAGCAGGTGAGTCAGGAGAGGTCTGCTGTGCCGTGTGGGCAGCTCCCCAGCAGGCGGGGGTTCGAACTCATTTTGCAGTCTCTGCGGACAGCTTTGTAAGTTGCATCTTAACCCCTTGAGACACCAGGGAGGTCCTGGATATATTTTATAAGTAAATTAGTATAGTGACTTGCACATTGTATTTAAATTTTTCCTCCCTTAAATATAGGCGAAACACTACATGATATGCACATCAAAGACATCTTTACAGACAAATCACCCAAAGCAGTGATAGTGAAGGCAAAGATCAACAGCTGGGACTACATCAAATTAAAGAGCTTCTGCACAGCAAAAGAGACAATAACAAAAACAAAGAGAAACCCCACTGACTGGGAGAACATTTTTGCACACAACACTAATGATAAAGGGCTAATCACAAAAATCTGCAAAGAGCTGATGAGACTCAACAACAAAGAAAATAATCCTGTCAAAAATGGGCAGAAGAGCTAAAAAAAACTTCTCTGAAGAGGAAATGCAAATGGCCAACAGGCATATGAAAAAATGTTCAACATCACTTGTAATCAGGGAAATGCAAATCAAAACTACCATGAGATACCATCTTACATCAGTGAGAATGGCACATATTAAAAAAACTAGCAACAACAAATGTTGGCGAGGGTGTGGAGAAAAAGGAACTCTCCTGCACTGCTGGCGGGAGTGCAAACTGGTCCAACCCCTATGGAGAGCTGTGGGGAGATTTCTGGACCTACTAAACATAGAGCTTCCATATGATCCAGCAATTCCACTCCTAGGTATTTACCCAAAGGACACAGAAACATCAATTCCAAAGAGCACCTGCACCCCTTTGTTTATAGCAGCACTGTTTATAATAGCTAAGCTTTGGAAACAACCCAAATGCCCAAAAATAGATGACTGGATCAAGAAGATGGAATATTACTCAGCCATCAAAAAAGATAAACACATGCCATTTGCAGCAACATGGATGGCGCTGGAAGGGATCATGCTCAGAGAAATAAGCCAGAAAGAAAAAGAAAATTACCAGATGGTCTCACTCATAGCAGGAATCTAGAAAACTTAAATAAGGGACCAGGAAAAAGAATAACTATAAGAAAGAAAATATCAAAATCAACAAACAACTATGAACCAGAGACACTCTATGGAGGGTGGGGTGCGAGGAGGGGAGGAATTGGGGTCAAAATAAGGGGGTTATAATTGTATGGGGAATATAAAAATAAATTTTTAATAAAAAAATAAGAAACATTATTTTTGTGATTGCAGTGGCAATAAAGAAGGAATATGTACCATGTAAAAGTATGAGCAGAAAATCCAACTCATAAATCTGAACAACTGGGGAAAACTAAAAAAAATAAAATAAAATAAATTTTTCCTCCCTTTAAAAAATATGGCAAGCATGTTCTTAAACATTTCATTATTACTAATATTTTAATACCATTAAGACTTAAACTTTTGCCATCTCACACCAGTGAGAATGGCACATATTAAAAAAAAAACTAGCAACAACAAATGTTGGCGAGGATGTGGAGAAAAAGGAACTCTCCTGCACTGCTGGTGGGAGTGCAAACTGGTCCAACCACTGTGGAGAGCTGTGTGGAGATTCCTCAGTCTGCTAAAGAAGGAGCTTCCATATAATCCAGCAATTCCACTCCTAGGTATTTACCCAAAGGACACAGAATCATTAATTCAAAAGGGCACCTGCACCCCTATGTTTACAGCAGCTATTAACAATAGGTGAGCTATGAACAAAATTTAAAGTAAAAACTATTGAAGTCTGCCATCAGGAAAGTGGGTGATTAGAATCACACAGGAATGATCATTAGCATCAAGTCCTCAGTTCAGGACACAAAATTATTCAAGGGAAGGAAGCCAGAAAAAAAATGTGTGAAATTGGCCCTGGTTGCTAGCTCTTTGTAAATATCCATGCACGTATTCAATACCCAACTCAAAAATCACTTCGACACCAACACTTCCCTTTTCTTCTTAAGCGGAATTAGTCATTCCCTCTTCTGCTTTCCGATGCATAAATCTGTTCTTGTAAACGCTTCATTACATAGCAGATATCTCCTCTGCTCAACTTTCAGCTTTTTAAAAAGAAATCATCCTTTAGTGCACTTTGAATCCCCACATAATGTCAAGCCATCAAGAAAATCCTGGAAACGAGCTTAAAGGAAACAAGCCTTTCACTGAGCATTTCACCTCCTATATGTGTCCACTAAATTTTGATCATAGTTCCATTAATAGTAATTTATTAAAAATCTGACTGGAGCCTGCTCTTGAGTACCTTACATTCTAGTTGTGGAGCTTAAAGGAGAGCTCACAATGTGTGTTCTATGTAGTTACTGTACATAGAACTCTACCCTCACCCCCTACTTTGTCATAAGCATAATAGCAAGCTGTGTGCAATTCTTCTGGCACCAAGGTCTTATTATCCAAATCGGCACTCAGTCACGCCTTTTTAATAGTGAATATTCCTAAAGATCTCTTCAAATTAAAACAAAGCCAGAAAATTCTAGTCTTATTTCTAAAGAAAAGCCCTGATTGAAAAGAAGTTTATAAATGTGGTGGCAATATTTTTTAAAGCGAGGCACGTCTGAAATATGTGCAGGTCACTGTACTATACTCATTTACTTATAAAATATATCCAATGCAGAACTGCTTTGACGCACTACTTAAACATCTAATATGTCCAGCTATAAACCAAAACCAGTCATTACGGGGATTTTTCTAGTTAATTTGTCCCACTCCCCATTAATTCTGCTGACTGGAATTTCAGTCTAAGATTAAGCAGTTAATTTTTCAAATAGTAGTACAAATTCTCTATTCTCTTGGTAGAAGATGGTGAAAGAATATTTTCCACACTTTTGGCCTATGTATGGAGAAAAAGTAGTTTTATTGTACCAGATTATGAAAATAATGTTCCCATTTGTATAGAATTCCTTACACCATCTATATAATATAGAAGTTGAGAATTTCCTTATTCAAAGGAGTTATCAAATATATTTTTAACTTGGGGAACCTCCTAACTAGAGCTAAAAAAGGCTTGTCATCACCCTGATGTGTGAAATAAGATGGTGATTTGAAATTCTGTGTTCCGTTGTCCCCGTAAGAATAAGTACCCATTACACATTGGGTTTTTGTCTTTGATTTGGATGATATGGACCCTGTAATGATCGATCATACTGTCACCCAAAATGACACATGCTGAAAGTGTGTCCAGAAACTCAATCTTCCCATGGGACAATACTTTGCTCTTAGAAGCAGGTCTCAGCTCACTCTCACTCTTTAAAACAGCTACTTGGCGATACATTTCCCAGCAGACAATCTTAGAAATTATTGTAAACATTTCCATAATATCAAATTTCATGGTAGTATTGATAGATACTAAATCCAATAACCATCAAGTGCCTCTTAAACACTGTTTACTAAATATTAATCTCCTGTTTTTAACACTGGTTTCTTCTAAATTGTTTTCCCAAATCCTGCAAAAAAAAATCTTCCAAAATGAAGTTTTGTGGAAAGACAGCACAGAAGATCAGATGAGCAAGTACTTATCCCCCTGCTTTCAGTTTATTCAAACAGACTGTTGTCACCCAGTTAAAGGAGAAAATGATTACATATTCAGTTATCTTGAAATAATTAAAAGGTCATCAATTCCCTGTCATGGTGGTGATATAGTTTAATTACATTCTATAAATGTATTGACCAGGCCACCTGGGGGGACTGGCCTGCTGAGAGGTTATTATCTTAACAAACTAATCTCCATTGAATGGGGTCAGAGCACGTATGTAGAGACTTGTGTGGATTCAAAAATGACTGCTGAATGACAGAGTCCATTGCAATGAAGAAAGCTGAAGATTGGCTCATATTTTTGTAAGAGAAAAATAAAATATTTACTCATAGAAAGACAAAATTACTTATATTAAATATATAAAAACTTTCCCCATGTAAGAACATTCATCCACATCAGATGAATTATTGAAATTGGGTGGATAAAATGTCAGATAAAAATGCAATTTAATAGAACACCACAGATTTATTTTCTTTCAATTCTGGAGGTTACAAGTCCAGAATGAGCTTGAAGTGAATCAAGTCAAGGTGACCGCAGGACTGGTTCCTTCTGGGCACCCAGGGACTAATCCTTGCTCTTTCAGCTTGAGCTGATTCCAGCCACATCCCGCCAGCCTCTTCCTCTGTGGTCACACCACGTTCTTCTCATGTAGTCTCTCTGCGCCCCCTTACAAGGACCCGCCCTCATAAACACCTTCGGGACCACCTGGATAATCTCTCCAACTCAAGATCTTTAACTTAACGATATCTGCCAGGACTTCTTGCCCAATAGGGTGCTATTCACAGGTCTGGAGATTAGGACACGGACATCTCTGGGGCAGGGGGGAGAGGCATTATTCAGCTCCCCATCGATGTATAACTATAGGAGAACAACATTCATCCATAATTAATTGGAATTCCAGCCAGCCAGTAATGATGCTCTAAGGGGAATACAGAGGGAGTCAGGGGCAGGCAGAGACGGAGTAGGTTCCGTCCTCCAAGAGGCTCCAAAAGATTCCATGGCTGCTGTGTGATCTGGTTCTGAGAGGTGGGAAGAACTTGAAAAAAAATAAGACTCAAAAAATTTGATTAAAAGAGTCAATGATCAGTCTCACTCCTACATGCACACACATGCATGCCAGCCACAATAAAGTAAAGCAAAATACTTTGTTTGAAAAAGCATGACATTGGAGACGTCTATACCTGTGAGCCACTGCTGTAAATTTGATAGTAAGCAAAATTTGATCAGTAGTAAATATTGAAATTCTAGAAAAACCTTAAATTGAAAATTAACTGTTAATTTAAGTTAAACTGAAAATCATCATAACACTCTAACCATGGAATAGGCTACCAAATACATATATGATACATATGTGTTTAATCAGAAGGTACGCAATATTCGATGTATTATAAAAGAAACATTTTAAGTGAATGAGGAGGGGGTAAGTCATTTCATAAACTACCTCGGAGCAACTGATTATTTGATGGAAAAAAATGTATTCAGACTCTCACCTAAAATAAGTCACCAAAATAAATTCCAAGGCAATTTTTAACATTAAATATAAAAATAACAGAAATTGAGGCAAAAAAATTTAAAAATATTTACAACCATTACTAAATTTAGAATTAAAACATTAATATATTTTACTAAGTTAAAATTTCAGGCTTCTGTTCATCTAAAATAAATGAATAGAACAAAACTAAAAGACAGACATAACTGGAGTAGTCACGGGAAGTACTATAAAAACAAAATACTGATATCCTTAGATACAAGAGGGTAATAAAATTGAATTTTAAAATACTGAAGCTTCAATAGATAAATTGCCAAGGGTGTGAATAGGCAATTTCTAAAAAGGAAGTATAACTAATCAACAAATGTGTGGGAAATGCTTTCTTTCACTAGTAATCAAGAAATGGTACATTACAATAACAATGAAGTAACACTTGACCCCTATCAAATTAGCAAAGTTTTTTTTTAATAATACCCTCAGTTGATGAGGAAAATGTGGAAGAGGTACTCTCGAATATTACTGATATTTTGGTATAATCCTTTCAGAAAGCAATTTGCCAAAGAGCCCTATAATGTTCATACCCTCTAATTCAGTAAGTCCACTTTTGAGAATGGAGTCTAAGAAAATACTCCTGAATATCGAGACACATTGTAATAACAACAAAAAAAAAATCAGAAATAATCTAAATACAAACAAAAGCATACTAGTACATAACTTGGATAACTGATGCAACTTTTAAAAATTATATTCACAAAGAATGTGCAATATATGGAAAACATGTTATATTTTTTAAAAGCAAGATAGAGTATATGCATGATTTTTATATTTAGGTTGAAAACACAGTAAAAAGTGGAAAGAAATAAATGATATTAACAGGGACTGACTTTGGATAGTTGAACCACAGAGAACACAGATAGAAATAAAAATAGAGACATACAGAGATATCAATGCAGATAGTCATAGACAGATATATACATTTTTTTCTAATTCAAATGCCTTCTCATTATAAGACATCCTTTTGTTATCCTTGTCAAATCCCTATTTGTATGTTCCATAAAACTATATTAAAAGCTAAATTTTTTTAATATCCAAGATTAAACTGTTTTTTCCTACTTAAGATTTTTGGGAAATACTTTCTATTTTTTTTTTTTAATAAGAAATGTCTTTTGTTTTTAATTTGGTGTTGTTGTTGTTGGTATGTAAATGAAACAAGGATTATAGATCTGGACTTTCCCTCAAGAGAATACCCAGACCACTCTCCTTTTAAGACAATAGTTATCTGGTGCAGCATTTTAAATCTCCATTGATTATACCACAAGGTTCATAAAGTGTTTTTACCTGCTAATAATTTCCCCCCTAAATTTTGAAATTCAAATAAGTGATGTGGTTTCAAAAATAATCTAATCTAGCTTTTGCCATATATCTATCTAGAGATAAAAGCTCAATTTGTTTCATGTTTTTAAGAAGGCCCCCAAAATATCATGTGGTTCTAATCTTATTAGCAATTAATTTTTTTTTATAGAGGCATGCTTTATTTATTTGTTTGCTGGTTTGTTTGTTTGTTTTTGTTTATACATGCACTGGGTACAGTCAGAAGCGCGGGAGGGTGAGAGAATTCACCAGAGCCAGAGCGGGGAGCAGAGCAGGCAGAAGGACCGAAGTACACTGCTGAGGGGAGCAGCGGGCGGCAGGAGAGGTCTGCGCGCCATGTGGGACCCTCCTCCGGTGGCCGGGGAGCAGCCGGGGATCGAACCGGCGCCGCAGAGGCCGTGCGCAGCTTCGCAACCCAGCGCTCAACCGCTGCGCCACCGGGGAGGCCCAGCAATTAATTTTTAAACTCTTTGCTCCTTGAAGGTACCATTTGCAAATCACTTTAAGACGGGATTTTTTTTTTAATGCCTTTAAGAAAGTATTCAAATGTCTTCCACAGGTGGATGCAGGAAAAATGGAGTTTGAAGTTGAGAGAAGGAACAAGAAGAGCAGAGTCAGGGTCCCAGGCTATTCAGGAAGCAGACCAGTGTCCCAGGAAGGAGCCAAGGAGTCAGGGCACTTCGGGAAGCCACGAGCCACTTGGCACTGGGAGCCAAATGGAGCGTCCTGTCTCAGAAACCGGACCTGAGAGGCAGCTAAATGGGCCTTGCCTGGGGTGGGGGCCTTTACGACATGCAGTCTCTTCTCCTGCAGCTTCTGCTGTTGGGGCTTCCCCACTGCTGTACAGCATCCAGCCCTCTCGCCCTATGTCCTGGGGAGTGCCCTCGTCAAACTCAAGCTTGCTTCAGGACGTGGGGAAGTCTTTGACTATCCCCTTGAATTTCTCTTGTCTGGTTTGTAGCCACGTTGGGTCAGGCCAGGGACTATGACCTCGTGCGTACTCCTCATGCTCACCCCAAAACCTCAGCACCCTAGAATTGTGTCATCCAGTACCATAGCCACAAGCCACATAAATCCATTTAACTTTCAGTTCATTAAAATTAAAGAAATTAAAAATATAGTTTCTCAGTTGCACAAGCTATGGCTAAAGTTCAGCCACAGGTGGCTGCCGGCTGCCACGCTGGATGGCACAGGCACAGGGCATGCCCACTGTCCAGGAAGTCCCACTGGACAGAGAGTCCCACAGAAGATACAGCTTCTAGCAAATAGTGAGCAGGACTGTTTCTAAGACAGTGAAGTTTGGAGGCCTTAACTTTAAAAAAATAAATTATGAAACACAAGAAATAAACTGCTGTTAGCCTTTAATTAATTAATTAAAATTTGCCTTCAGCCTGTATAAAATACACCCCTGCCTGTGGTCAGCGGTTACATGCAGACTTTGTCATTTTGCTTACTGACCACACATTCTCATTGATCAATTCTAAATTGGATTATTGTTAGTTTTAAAAGCGCCTGAGCAGCAGAAAGTGACCATGGTGGCAGGCAAAGGGGAGATTGATAGCAGAATAAACAGGCCAAGTGACAAGATTCGGGGCTGAATTGATCACTGTCAGCGGGTCCGTGGTCAGCTGTCTGCCCTTTCATGCCCAAAGTAAACATCAGAATAATGTTTAGACAAACACATTTGATTTTTGAGGTAATGGGTATGTCAACTAAATGACAAACCTTGGAAAGGTCAAAGGGATATCCATTTTTCAGACTTTTTCAACCATTAATCGTTGATTTGGGGAACAGCGCACTTGAAGGCAGAGGGTAAAGACCCCAGCTGTGTACACCACTGCGGTGTGTAAGACAACCCCAGATTCAGCCGGCTGACAACATTTTTCTCCATAATAAAATTTCGTTGTAAGCGGAGATTCAAGCTTTTAAAAATGGCAACTTGACTGGGTGCAAGATTTCAGTTGTCTAAAGGCAGCCCAGTATGCGCCAGTCTTATTCACCCTTGGAAGCAACTTGGTCTGCTAGCTGCCTCCAGAATCATATTCGTGTTTCCTGTTATCTATAATAAAACAAAGCCCAGAAAATCCTTAAAGAGTTGTCCATTAGCCTCCAAGATAGCTGTAATGTTTCAAAAATAGGTGAATAACAAATACCTGAAATCAGTTGGTACAATTCAACATTTGGTGGGTCATTTTTTAAAAATATATTCTTTACTGAACTACCATTATTTTATATTCTTGTTCAATTTTCACAATAAAGGATTTCTCCCCTCAGGTGTGATCACCATGGTGCTCCCACCGCCAAATCACCCATAACCCTCCACCATAGTCCATTGCACTCATCCCGCATTATTATCTCCTTTTCCTCTCCCTCACCACCACCGCCCCCCACCCCACCCCACCCCGGCCTGGATGCTTCAGATCTATGGTAAGCTTTCAAGGGGTGATTTTAAAATTTGTCTTTGTCTGACCCTTTGTTTGTTTTTTCTATACTCCACATAAAAGTGACACCATCCTGTATTTATCTTTCTCCTTCTGGCTTATTTCACTTAGGGTAATCCCTTCCAGTTCCATCATGTTGCAGCAAAGGGCATGAGTCTATCTTTTTTGATCGCTGAATAGTATTCCATATATATACATGGTTTTGTATATCTGGTCCAGCATACTAAGCAGAAGTTTCCAGAAAAGCAACAAAAGCTGCAGAGCCTTTCTCAAACCAGCTTGAAAGTCACATAGCAAGAAATTGGAGTTCCCATTATGCCCTGGTGGTAATTACCAGACCCAGGTGCCCCTTCTGCGTGCTGAAGGATTGTGTCAGGTTCAACACTAACCACTCAGCCATCTCCCGCATCCCCCAGCTACTTTCTGTAAGATCTGTTCTAGAGCAATTCCTCTTCAATCTCACTTTATGTTTGCATCTTTATGTATTTAAATTCCTGTCTTTGGTCAGTTTTGATTCAGAGGAGATGCTATGGCACAGAATTTCACTATTTCATCAGTTATTTCAAATTAACGTGTCAAGTATAATTCTATGTCTAAAGTTGGATTAAAAATTGGGGGTAGGAGTAGGGGTGTCACTGAAGAAATGTTAGACAAACACTGAGAACTGAAGCAGCATTTTATCTCCCAGGGGAGGCAAAATACATATTCAAAACCATGATTATAATATTACCATGTATGGTGGGACCTCAAGACAAAGCCCAGAAAAGTACATTATCAGAATTATGAGCAAGGTTGAAAGAAAAGGAAAAGGCTTTGGGAAGGGAACAGGGTTCAGTTTATCTTGGAAGGGAAGTTAAATTTGATTAGGAAGGAAGGAGGAGCAAAGAAAATGTAGAGGCAAGAAAGTGCAGGGTGGGGTCTGGTACACTGAGAAACTATAGCGTGTCCTCAAAAAGCATCAAAATGTCAAAGTAGGTTCTGAAGATGTCAGTGTGATCCAACAGCCAACCTGATTTCAACAAAGTTCCTGGGGGCTCAGACCTGATGAAAATCCAGGCTCTTCTTTTTGTCTATGAGGTAGGGCAGCTTGAAAGAGCTAAAAAGATAAAAAAACAAAACAAAACTCACGAGAAGTGGGACTGTGAAACAGACAACCTTGGGCATAGGCACACCCCCACCTTTCCTTACTGCAAGGACATAGTCACTCAACTCATCTGTACCTTGGTTTCCTCTTTTGCCAAATGGGGTGAAATTTTATCATGAATGTTATCATGACTTTTCTGAAAATTAGATTTCACAATGAATGTAAAGTCCCCAGCAATGTAACATTACCTGATAAGACAAAAATAGGCTCATCATCACCATCATCATCATCACCACCACCATCACCATCATCACCACCATCACCATCATCACCATCACCATCATCACCACCACCACCATCATCACCACCATCACCACCATCATCACCACCATCACCACCATCACCACCATCACCATCATCACCACCACCACCATCATCACCACCATCACCATCATCATCATTACCACCATCATCACCACGATCACCACCACCACCATCATCATCACCATCGCCACCATCATCATCACCACCATCACCACCATCATCACCACCCCACCATCATCACCACCCCACCATCATCATCATCACCACCACCACCACCACCATCATCACCACCATCAGCATTGTCATCATCTTCACAAAGTAAAGGCTTCATGTTATTGGGGGAAGGAGGGTGGGTAGGAAGACAAGGACCTATAAAGAACACAGAACTCATGAGTTCTAGGTCAACAGTTGAATGTGCTTCAATTAAAAAGTTCATGTAAAAATATTATTTAGCAAAACAGAAGGAATTACTGCTACAACATGGATGGGAGTTGGAAGCTGATGCTGAGTGAAAGAAGCCAGACATGAGAGGCCACAGATTGTAGGGTTCCATTTTTAGGTAATGTCCAAAATTGGCAAGTCCATAGGGATAGGAAGCAGACCAGGGCTGCCAGGGGCTGTGGAGAAGGGACAATGGGTGTGTCTGCTTCACAGGTGGGGGTTTCCACTTGGTGTGATGAAAGTTCTGGAACTAGATAGTGAGAAGATAGCAAAAAAATCAGAATTGAACTAAATGCCCCTGTATTATATACTGAACCATGGTGAAAATGGCCAATTTTAGAATATGTGTATTTTACCACAATAAAAAAGTGACATCCAAACGTATTAACCGAAAAAATAGCACTCAAAAGCCAGTAACCAGCTCCCTCCTCACACTCAGATATGAGATGCTAATTAGATTGCTGGGTACATCACATTAAAAGTGACTGACAGAGAAATTAAAGAGCAATAACAATTAATAAAAAGCCTAGAAAGGAGACCGTGCCAAAAATTGGCCGGAGATGAAGCAACCGCAGTGGATAGGAAGCAGCAATGACAGTCAAGACTAGGAGAGTGGCCGAGATGACCTGATCTGCCCGTGCAGACTCTGAGGATCACAACCAAGAGTGTTTTCTTATAATCCCCTCCACCAATCCCTTCCGGTGAATGTCCCAGCCCAGAACAACTGCCAACTGGTAATAAAATGTCTACCGGGAAACTTAACCCATTTCTCCAAAGCTCACGTGTGGTGAAACTCAAATCTTGTGGTGATACGTTTCTTATGAATAGGGATGCTGATCAGTTCACCATTTGGAAGAGCGCGCATCTGAGTTTACTGAAGAAGGAAGTTCAGAGACGCCTTACCGAGCAGAAGCGAGTCCTGGTGCAAAGCTCTCGTCACACCGTCTCCTGTGAAGCAAAGCTGGGTTGCAGCCGGAGCGGGGGTTCTGCCCTGAAGGCAGAACCCCTCACTTGGGACTTTATTATCAAGGACAGTTAAGTGGCTGCAGCTGGAGGGCAGTGTCCAGGCTGCTCTGAGGTCTGTCAGGGGAGGCTCAGCAGAGAGTCAGCAAATAAATAGAGCATTTTGGGGTTAAAGGGGCATCAGCGTGGTCGTGACAGCTGATTCAGTGTGTTTAAATCAGCACATGGGAACTTGCAGACTGGGAGGCCCCTGTGGCCCCATGGACCAGGCTGGTGGGTCAGTGCCTGATTCCAGGCACTAGCACCCAAGGTGGTGATGACCTGCAGCGAGGCAATGCCAAGGGGAAAGACTGACAAGTTCCATCTAGGCCACAGCCCTTCACAGATGGTCATCACATGATAAACATGGAAACAGGACAAACGATTCTGAAATTGCAATCCCTTATGGACACACTTGACACTATGGAGTCCTAGAATGATCCCAAGAGGAAGATTCCATCATCTGAACTGGTCTGATGCCTGGGTGGAGTCTCAGGGGATCACAGAGGTGGGATAGGAAGAAAGGATCGAGGTCATAATTGGTTGACTTGTGACTTTGCTCCAGACAGGAGTGTTCCTCTCAGCTGACAATAAACTCTATGAAGCTATCGCCAGCCGCTGCAGCACAGTTTCGATCCCCAGCCTGCCAGGGAGCTGAACCACATGACGCAGCAGACCTCTCCTGTCTCCCCACTGCTCCCCTCAGCAGTGGATTTCAGTCAGTCCATCTGTTCTGTTCCCCACTCTGTCTCTGGTGAATCCTCTCACCCACCGCATCTCTGGCCTGTACCCCAGCTCTTGTATGCATAAATAAATAATTTTTTTTTAATAAATAAATCTTAAAAAAAAAAAACAAGTGATTCCATTTTCCAAGACAAAATACAATACAGCCGAGCAGAAAGGGCTCCACATCGGAGTATGTTAACACACACGTGGTCTGGCACCACTTACAAACCACCGTGCTGAGCTATGTAGTAAACACCCTCCTAAGTCACCCCGGTTCCTACTCACCGGGCACCCACAGGGCGCTTACAGAGCCTGGGCAGTGGGTCACACATTCAGCACTGGTTCAATAGCCCCGGAGGAAACAGGGGTCGCCTGGGCCTTGAGGCCCATCCCAAACCAGCCCCTCTCACCCTGAAGCTCCAGGCCCCCAGGGCCCTGAAGAATCTATAGTCCCAGGTTGAAGATGATAGCATCATGTCAGCCTATTTAAAATTCAGTTTCACTCTCCCTAATCTATGCTCCATTATGCAGGCTTTTGAAATCAGCTCCGAAGAAGGGAAGCTTCTATTGATCTCTCTCCCCTCCCTAGCAACTGGTGTGTGGCAACCCCGAGTATAATATGAGGGGGAGAAAATATTGATTCTAGGAAACTTAATATTATTAAAAGACAGTTGTATTAAATCTCTTTCCTGGACTTAGCTGAGCACGTTTCTTTTTTTTTTTTTTTCCTTTCCCATTTTCAGAAAATCAATGAAGCTAATACCCTTGTTAGTTTCAGAGTTTCTCCTACAGCAGCTTCATGTCTCGTGGTCCCGCCAGCAGGTTTGTAAGCTCAGCACTTGAGCTCAAGGCCCGCACCGACAAATACGCCTCTCTCTTTACTTACCCGTCACTCGCTTGTATAAATTACATTGTCCACGTAGCTGTTTCCTCTGGCGTGTAAAAGTCTCCAGATAATGCTTAGCCTTGACTATAAAAGGCCTAAGTGCTTATGACCAAGTTCATTAGGCAAATGCAATTTTGAGTTTAAGGGGAGTCGAAAGAAATAAAAACAGGACTAGGTCCGGAGAGGGCGTTTTGCCAGGGAGAGTCACCTGCTGCTGATGGAAAGGCCCAGAATCCGCTCTCCGAGCCTGTAAGTCACGTTGGTTTTCCTGTTCACCCTCCAAGCCAGACTTGAGCGTTCCTTTTTAGGGAGCAGCTGCTTCTGATTTGTGAGCAGATTAAAGCATTTTGGAATCTCTCTTCAGATACCCAACTTCTGATAGAATGTCTGCTCTGTCATTATCCACTGTAACAAGCTGTAATACGGCTCCGGAGCCAATGAACCAAAGACTGGAATCTTCTTCTAATTACATAATATGAAACTTCTTGTAATTGTGCTGCCTTGAATTTGGAATTTGGGATTAATACGGGTTAAACGCTAGGCAAGCAGTTTCATCCTAGATGCTGCAAAGAGTATTTTAAAAATAAGTGGCAAGCGTAATGTTGAAACTATGTGACAAAACAGGCTGCTTTCAAGGCCCCTCAAGGACCTCAGCAGCCACAGTTAGCATGCAAATATTTGTGGTGTTTTTTATAGTTATTTTATCCCCTTTCCTCGGCCTTCTCTTGGAGTGGAATTCTCAGCTTCCCACGGGCCAAGTCCACCTGGGTCTCCAGACACCATCGACTTATTTGCCCCAAACTGGAGCCACATAATTGTGTTTGTATCCTACCTCTCTTCCTGCCTCCCACTCGCCACTAGAGAATTCTCCTACCCCATGGGCATCTAAAAGAAATATCCAGAAAGCCACCGAAGACCACTGCTTGACACTATTAAGGAAATGTCTGTCGGTCTTGCCTCTGCACCTGGATCCCACTGCTGCATCCTCCCCACTCACCTGGACCCTTGCAAGTCCTCCTACAAGGCTCCCCCAACCCGCCCATCTCCCCCACAATACCCCTGCTATGGGAAGACTCTGCTGAGGAGACAGAGCGTGTCGTGTGAAATCTTACTGAAAGCTCCTGCTGGCTTCACATCAGTGGTCAGGTAACAGGCGGTGGTGGGCACTGCAGGCTGTGGAGGCTCCGGGCACAGATGATGCCAACAAGCCTGAGCAGGCGCTGGGGAGAGACACTTTTGTCCCATTTGGGTGATGGTAAGAGGAGCCACCCGGCTTGAATGGGGATTGCTGTGAGTGACAGTTATAAAACAGGAAGAGGGTCCATCAGCTGAGACCCTCCTCCTGCATTCCTGCATTCCATCGGCAAGTCATGAGCAAAAGAGTCAGCTAAGAGCGAAGTCCAGTCAGGAACACGAGGCCCCTAACTCCCTCCCTTAGCATCGTGCAAACCATGAAGTACCATCAGGAGGTTCCAGGTGATTTCTGTGGTGACTACTCCCTTGTCTTTCACTAGGAAAAAAAGGAGAGAAAGCGTCATGAAGGAAATTCTTTAGGTGCTTCCCTTTAATACATTTGAATTTTTTTTTATGATATTTTTTTTTAAATTTTTTTTTCTTTTTTTTTTATAGAGGCATGTTTTATTTATTTATTTGTTTGTTTGTTCGTTTGTTTCGTTTATACATGCACTGGGTACAGTCAGAAGCGCGGGAGGGTGAGAGAATTCACCAGAGCCAGAGCGGGGAGCAGAGCAGGCAGAAGGACTGAAGTACACTGCTGAGGGGAGCAGCGGGTGGCAGGAGAGGTCTGCACACCATGTGGGACCCTCCTCTGGTGTAAGTAACACTCGATGGTGGCTTTAGAGAGAGAAATGCCATTCCAGAGACTCACAATGTGTCTAGCAGTGATATATAATTTAAATGTTGCCCGTTTCTCCAGAAACAAAAGAAATAAGCAAATAAGAAATAAGCAAAACACATCCAAGAATAAAGTCCAAGAATATGAATGAAGCTCATCTCCTTGAAACAAAGAAAACCAAAAAATATGACAAGGAATGCGTTCGTGGGGGGTTCAGGCTTAAAGACGGGAAATTGTCATGCCATCCCCAAATCCAAAAAATTGCTTAAAATTACAACACGGTGTGTTAATTCCTGCAGCTCGTCAGAGCTGTCTTCTCTCCCAACCACTGGGCACAGATGCCAGTGTACCAGCTTCTGAGATCTCTCTTGGGCCAAAGATGAAGCCTTTCTCGCCCCCTAAATGCCTGCCTCCCCTGTCCCCCACTTGTCCTCGCTTATCTCCACGATGTCTGCCCAAATCAGCCCCATCACTGCCTCATCATCAATCTCCCAAATGATTTCAGCTGCCTTCGAAATGGCCTCGCTAACAAGGTCATGGCCACCTGAGGTCCTCTACCCAGACGCTCCTGGAATTCCTTCTGGTCCTTTTCCACCAGCCCAAGGCCCCTTAGCCTCTTCACCTCCCTTCTCCTATCCCCCAAATTAAGTTTCTTTCTCTATATGTTCTCTTTGACCCATGCACTTGTCCCATTTCCACTATGATTTGATGGTTAACACCCCGTCAACCCGGACAGACTTGTGTACAACTTTTTTTATTGTGTTATTTTTATTGAGGTAACACTGTGTGATTTGTAGGGATGGGTTCACATCGCTGTTACCACACCACACCCACCACCAAAGCGCATATAACCCTGCCCCATAGTCCACAGGGTCCCTTCCCTCCTCTGGTAGCTTCAAGTCTGTAGCAGATTTCTCAGATCTGTGCTGATTTAGTTTGGCTGTTCTTTTGGTTCACTTATGAGTGAAATCACCTGGTATTTATTTGTCTCTCTCCTTCTGCCTTATTTCATTAGGAATATTCCCCTCCAAGCTGTCACAAATGCCAGGATCCCACCTTTTTATAGCTGAGTAGTGTTCCATTATGTATTTAGACCACATCTTCTCGTTCCACAACTCTGTCCTTGGGCACTTAGGTTGCTCCCATCACTTGTCTATTGTAAATGCTGCTGCAATGAAGTGCAACAGGAGTTCAGATATGCTTTTGAATGAATGTTTTTGTATCATTTGGGTGGATACCTGGGCATGGAATTGCTGGGTCATATGGAAGATGTAGCTGCTGTCTTCCATAGGGGCTACTGGGCCAGGCTGCACTCCCACCAACAGTGCAAGAGAGCTCCCTGATCAAAGCACGACTTCGATCCTGGGCCAGGGAGCTGACCCACCTGGCACAGCAGACCTCTCCTGACTCGCCTGCTGCTCCCCTCAGCAACACTTGTTATTCCAGAGGTCTTTTTGATGAGATTTATATACTTCTTGAGTTATCCTTCTTCAAGTCTGGGGGTGTTGGCGGGGGAGTGGCATAGCTCCTAAAACATGGTACAATCTCAAAATACTTGTGACCATTCTCTAATAAGGTGACATGTCTGGCCCAACATATAATCCGTTCCCAAAAAAAGCTTTTTTTGGTCTTGGCGACTGCACACCTTACCTCTCTTCAGTCACCTTTGCCTGTCTTCCCTTTGCCATTCTTTCTACCTGATCTTCCTAAGAGCAAATCACCTACACACAGATTTTGTGACAAGCATTTATTCTAACTGAATGTGTCCAGGAAGTCCAGAGGAAAGAGCAGCTGGTTAAGAGCTACGTATACTTGAGCATTCGCAGTAGAGACAACAGACACATTCCCACGGAGATAACCCCCCACACTGGCTTCCAAAGGAAAAAGCTGTGCATCTCACTGGATGCTCTGGCGCAGAGACTAGCATGTTACATGATGGATAATTATCTGTGGGTGAAATGAACAGCCAGCACACCCCCGCCCCCCAGCAATCACTCCTTGTGCCAACTAAACGGTTTTCTCAAACCCACACCTGCCTAGTCAATTACCAATGTTGAGAAAGCAGGAAATGAATGGCTCATGGTTTCAAGCATCAATAATTTAAATAAAAAAAAAAGTCATCAAGAGTCATCCTTCTTCCTGGAGTGTAAATGAATGAGACTCTAAGTGTATGGTAAAGACACTATAATTGCCAGCAAATTAACTCCCAGTGAAAATGAAGAGGGAAATCTGTCTCTTTGACTCTTGGACTATTTCCTTCCAAAGATATTTTATTGTCCCACATTAGGCATGGAAACTCAACTCCATACAGATCACGCTTCTCGGGTAAGTGCAATCAGCAGAGAGACCCAGGGGGCAGCTTTCACCAGCGATGTGGCTTCCACACCTCGGCGCAGCTGAGGTGATGCCCGCTGCAAGTCCAGACCCGGCTCTGAGGTGCATGGGACAAATGGAAGGCAGGTTCTCTGTAGCACACTGACCTCTGGGAATCTGGGGTGCATGTTTGGATTCTAGGCTCAGCAACATTGCTCTGAATCAGAGATACCCCAAAAGAACCCAAAGCAGTGATAGTGAAGGCAAAGATAAACAGCTGGGACTACATCAAATTAAAGAGCTTCTGCACAGCAAAAGAGACAATAACAAAAACAAAGAGAAACCCCACCAACTAGGAGAACATTTTTGCACACAACACTAATGATAAAGGACTGATCACAAAAATCTGCAAAGAGCTGATGAGACTCAACAACAACAAAGAAAATAACCCAGTCAAAAAATGGGCAGAAGAGCTAAAAAGAAACTTCTCTGAAGAGGAAATGCAAATGGCCAACAGGCATATGAAAAAATGTTCAACATCACTTGTCATCAGGGAAATGCAAATCAAAACTACCATGAGATACCATCTTACACCAGTGAGAATGGCACATATTAAAAAAACTAGCAACAGCAAATGTTGGCGAGGTTGTGGAGAAAAAGGAACTCTTCTGCACTGTTGGTGGGAGTGCAAACTGGTCCAACCACGATGGAGAGCTGTGTGGAGATTTCTGGACCTACTAAACATAGAGCTTCCATAGGATCCAGCAATTCCACTCCTAGGTATTTACCCAAAGGACACAGAAACATCCATTCCAAAGAACACCTGCACCCCTATGTTTATAGCAGCACTGTTTACAATAGCTAAGCTTTGGAAACAGCCCAAATGCCCAAAAATAGATGACTGGATCAAGAAGATGGGGTCCATATACACCGTGGAATATTGCTCAGCATTCAAAAAAGATAAACACATGCAATTTGCAGCAACATGGATGGCGCTGGAAGGGATCATGCTCAGCGAAATAAGCCAAAAAGAAAAAGAAACATACCGGATGGTCTCACTCATAGCAGGAATCTAGAAAACTCAAATAAGGGACCAGGAAAATGAATAACTATAAGAAAGTGAAAATCAAAATCAACAAAAAACTATGAACCAGAGACACTTTTTGGGGGGTGGGGGGCGGGAGGGGAGGGATTGGGGTCAGAATGGGGGGGGTTGCAATTGTATGGGGAATATAATAATAAAATTTATTATTTAAAAAAATAATAAAGTATACTGAATAAAGGAAAAAAAAAAAGAATAACTTCCTAGAACTCAAACCACACTCAGACCGCCATTAAATTGTAATTGTTTATTCCACCCTCCATCCCACCACCCTCTCTCTGTAGCTTCAAAGTCCCCTCTACCCTGCCATTTCCCCGGGGCCTTTTAGTTCAAAGTCATTGTATCAGATAATCTCATCTCATTTAAAGTCAGAGATGGGGGCAGTGGCCCTTGAGTTATTGCTCACATCTGGGAGATCAAGAGATGATTTAAAAATCATTTAAAAGAGAACTGCTATGTATGTGCCATCAGCTGTTTGTCCATCCATTCACCGAGGGACCTTTGGGTTCAGCCATAAAGAAAGGATGAAGGGACCTCCCTTGTGGTGCAGGGGTTAAAGTCTCAACACTATGAAGCTATCACCAGCCACTTCAGCACGACTTCGATCCCTGGCCAGGGAGCTACCCGCATGGCACAGCAGACCTCTCCTGACTCACCTGCTGCTCCCCTCAGCAGTGGATTTCAGTGGATCCACCTGTTCTGCTCCCCACTCTGTCTCTGGTGATTCCTCCCACCCCCCCACACCTCTGGGCTGCACCCCAGTTCTTGTATGCATAAATAAAAAATAAATCCTAAAAAAAAGAATGAAGGACTGACACAGGCCACCACTCGGGTGACCCTCGACACACTTCGCCGGACACAAAACTGTACACCCACATGCCACGCAAGCCCCTTCATGTGAAATGCCCTGAGCAGACTAACCCACAGACACAGCAAGCAGGAGGGTGGTGCCGGGGTCAGGGGGATGAGGGACAAGGGGTGACTGCTTCATGGGTGCAGGCTTCCTTTTGGGGTGATGAAAATGTTTTGGAACTAGACAGAAGTGCTATAGAACCTTGTGCACACTGTACTTAATGCCACTGACTTCTTCACTTCAAAATGGTTCATTTCATGTTATTTGAATTTCACGACAATTTTCAAAAGGTAGGAGGAGGGTGAGCTGACTCTCCATGAAGCCCCTGGGGTGAAAGGTCAGAAGTAGCGCCACCAGGTAACAGGCTCCTACCTTGGAGCTTTCTCAGTCCCTCAATCCCAGGAGCAAGTCTGCCTTCGTCCAAGACGGGCCACCTCTTCCGGGAAGCCCTCCTTGCAGCCCATCTGGAGAACCAAGGTTTGCTGTCAAGACACCGGGGAGATTTGGCCTCAGCATTGCCTTGGCAGAGCTCCATCCTCTGTGGAGAAAAAGAAATAGAAAAAGAAATAATAAGTAGCTAATGCTGGCTGGAATTCTTATTATCTTTATTCTGTGCTGACCTTTTCTTTTCTGTGGCCTAAAATTAGATCGAGTGTTGTTTATTCAACTTTTGCTTGGGATTTTTTTAGGTTGTATTGATTTCCTCCTGCTGTGGCAGCAGGACCCAGCCAAGGCAAGAGACCCGGTGCTCACACACGGTTCAGCGGGAGGCCTCAGCCCGGGACAGAGCTGGCAGAAGCTGAGACAGCAATGCCGGGGTCTGGTTACTGATGACGTGAATTTCCACTTTCCTTCTCTTGCCCACAGCTCACCTGGGAATCCCTCCAGGGTCCTCCCCAAGGGAGCCCCCCACTGTCAAGGCTCTAGACTCCAGAGTCTAGAAGGGTTCCAAGACCCTTCTCCCGCTTCTTGTTGCATCTTCGATAAGAATGTCAGCCTTGGGCCTCCCTGGTGGCCCAGGCAGTTGAGCGCAGGGCTGTGAAACTGTCCGCAGCCTCTGCAGTGCCGGTTCGATCCCCGCCAGCCTCGGAGCAACCCACATGGTGAACAGACCTCTCCTGTCTCGCCCGCTGCTCCCCTCAGCAGTGTATTTCGTCAGTCTGCCTGCTCTGCTCCCCACTCTGTCTCTGGTGAATCCTCTCACCCTCCCGCGCATCTGGCCTATACTCTGGTTCTTATATAAATAAAATAAACCTTAAAAAAAAAAAGAATGTCAGCCTTTCTCAGGGCAGGGAAGCAATGTCAGGAGAGCAAAGAGGAAAGACAGGAAATAAGGAGATGAGCTCTGGGCCCATAGAGCTGATCCCCCACTTTTGGATTTGAGGGTGCACAGACAACTTTGCCTTTTACCATCAAAATCACCAATGTCGTACCTTTCAGGGTCCCATCAAAAACCAGAGATTACTAGTTATTTTAACAAGGAAAAGGAAATATAAAGACATGTTTACCACAAAGGTGCTTAACTATTACTAGAAGCTTAAAAAGGACCCTAATGAAGGCGCATGTGCTAAAGCGCTCTCTACCTCTGGGCTGAGGGGCTGGAAGAGAAGTAACCCCCGTCTCCAAGTACCTCCCAAAACTGAGACTCACACCTCTGCAGAGAGGGCTTAGCTACCACAGGAACTTGCAGCCTTCTGATGGTAAGAAAAGGTTCTGGAGTTCTTTGTAGATCTTTGATGTTAACCCCCTGTTGGCTGTACAATATGCAAATACTTCTCCATTTTGTAGGTTTTCTTTTCATTTTAAAAGACGTTTCTCTGTGCAAAGGATTTTTTAGTTTGATGTAGCCCCACCTTTTTACTTTTGTTTTGGTTTTCCTTGCCATTGGAGACAAATCCCCAAAGACATCCCTGAAGGCAATATGGGTGTTTGGCCTGTTTTCTACTGTTTATGTTTCTGGTCTTATATCCAAATATTTAATGCATTTTGGGTTAATTTTTATATATAGTGTGAGAGAATGAAGGCAAAGGCCAGGGATGGTCTAGAGAAGCAGACTGCTGTAGGGGCAAAAGTGGGAAGAACTTCTAGAAAGTTCATCTAGAGGGAAGAGCATGGCTTGAGGGCATAGCTAGAGCTCAGCTGTGTGTTCTCTGGGCTACTGCACTGGGATGACAACATGGCGCAACTTAGAACTTGGCTCTAAGTATCTTCCCCATGCAGGACACACAAGGACTCTTCAGGGATGAAATTGACATTGGGTCAGGGGGAAAAGAGAAATACTTGCAGGGTTCATCTCCACCGTCACCAGTGAAGGCAAAGAGGATCGATGTAGAGGTGAGACTACAGGTTGGCTTGGCCCGGGTGAGCACCCCCATTTAGATCAGGTCTTGCATCCAACAACCCCCTCACCTCCATTAACTGCTGTCACAGCGTCTTCTTCATGCCTTGGGCACTGAGGTAGAGCCATGTGACTGATTCTAGCAGGCGGGATGCAGCAGGCAAGGTCTTCCCACTGCAGGGCTGGCCTGGAGCTCCTCCTGCCCCATCCTCGAGTCTCCCCTCCAGGACCCAGTGGCTGGCTGTGGAAGAGGAGGCCATGATCGCAAGGAACCTCTGGAGCAGGAGCTAAGTTCCCGACTTGCACCTGGAGAGGAGTCTGGAGAGCTGCCCAGCCAGGATCGCCCTCAGTGGGCTCAGACGGCAGAGCGGTAAGGGCCTTAGTACAGTGGTTCTCAAAGTGGGGTCCCCAGACCAGCAGCCATAGCATCATCTGAAAATGAGTTAAAAATACAAATTCTGAGCCTCCCCGGTGGCGCAGCGGTTGAGCGCTGGGTTGCGAAGCTGCCCGCGCCCTCTGCGGCGCCGGTTCGATCCCTGGCTGCTCCCCGGCCACCAGAGGAGGGTCCCACATGGCGCGCAGACCTCTCCTGCCGCCCGCTGCTCCCCTCAGCAGTGTACTTCGGTCCTTCTGCCTGCTCTGCTCCCCGCTCTGGCTCTGGTGAATCCTCTCACCCTCCCGCGCTTCTGACTGTACCCGGTGCTTGTATAAAAAACAAAAACAAACAAACAAACAAACAAATAAATAAAACATGCCTCTATAAAAAAAAAAAATACAAATTCTCAGGTCCCAGACTTTATCAGAAAGCAGCTGCTATATTAAGACAGCAGCAGCCGTGTCTTAATAAAGAGACTCCATGCTCTGGAGTTTGAGAAGCATTGCCGCATTGTGTAAAGGTGCCAAGATCTGGAGGGTTTGGGTTACTGCCATCCACAGGGAGCCCCAACATAAAGCCTCATAAACTGAGACCCCATGACGAATTATAGTGTGACTGCCACCGCACTAGGGACCCCGGTCATGGCCCTACCCGTGAAGGCCCCCCCGACTGGGACCACGCCGGGTGGCAGGCTTCTTGCTTTCAAATCTGCCTGGAGGAGCAGCTCTGGTTGTGCATATTTGTTCCAAGCCTGCATGGGGCTGAGCAGGACTGTCTAAGGCTGGACGCTGACCCAGCGGCTGACCCACCTAAGACATTTTTGAAATTACGCTCATCAAGGTAACGAAGGTTGGCTGGCCAAGAACAGAGCTTGTTGAGTAATGCTCGTTGAGTAAAACTCATTTCACCTGCTCACCTTTTTTGCCATTTGCAAAAAGCCGCTCAAGTCTGACCCGTTCAAAGGCACATGGAGAACAAACCCTCGGAGAATGTGAAGCCAGTAGGTGGCGTCCCCACATCTAGAGAAATGACGGCGACTGTTGCCACAACCATCCAGTTTTGAACAAAAAACAAAGGCGACCCTCGTCAACACCACACAACAGCCATAGATGGGAGGCTGAAGACACACAAGGTCTCGGGTAACTTACTCTCATTTTAGGACAAACGCAAAAAGTCACCTTTTTTTAAATCCAATTGTTGGGTCTGATGTACTGTCACCTCGACAAAAATTTGGGTTGTTTCATTTTCTAAATATCGATGCCTAATTGTGTGTGTGTGTGTGTGTGTGTGTGTGAGGTAAGTCCTATTTCTTGGGGATGGGGGGGCATCATCCTTTAAGGAAGACGGGAAGCTTGGGGTGAGCTATCAGATGTCAAAGTGAGGCGTTTAATTAGCCGTGGCGGCTCCGGGCCCGGTCTGGCACTCAGCGCCGGCCTGTGCAAAGCCACATCTTCAGCACTTAGTTCCCAAGTAATTACCATCTCACTGGCACTCAGTAGAGGGAGAAAAGAAATAACCATATTCATCTTGTGATTAAATGGCAATTAGCAACTAAGTGCCTGCAATCACGGGGCTCTGGCATCTCCTCCCCGCATCGGAGGCTTCCCGGCCAAGCCCAGCCCTGGGGTATCAGGGCACAGAGCACCAGGGCTGGCACCCCAGGGAGAACGTGTGGCAGCAGCCAGAGGTCAGAGACAGGCACAAATTAGTGGTCAATAACATGGACTTGACATGTTCTAAGCTGTTAGGGCTCCAAACCCAGCCCCACCACTTAGCAACCTGCCAGGTTGGCCAAGCTGCTAAAACCTCTCTGAACCTCAGTGACCCCACCTGCAAAGAGTTGTTTCTAACACCAACCTTGGTAAGCAGGAGGCCTAAGTGCCGAATAGATGCCACGCATTTAAGAGTAAATCCTCAAAGATGTTGCTGTCCCCCCGTGTTTAATTTCTTCCCTGCCATAGGGCCGGGACAGAAGGACTCTTACCTGTCCAGCATCACCTCATGCTAACAACAACTGAAAAATGTATTTTATGGCTCAAATTAAAACAAACCAAAAAATCCTTTTTCGTGCTAACCTGCCCCTTCAATCATAAATTCTGTCTGTTCCAAATAGAACAATTTCCAGGAAGCCTTGAGCAGAAACAGTCTGCTGCCCACGAGCAAGGCTATATGCATTCACACAAGACACTGGGGAGCTGAACATCTCAAGACAGAAATGAATGAGGATGGACCAAAGGAAAACCAAGAGGGAGGTGGGTGTGGTCACTCCCTGGTCCACTCACTATTGTTAGTGTGAACTTGGTGGACAAATCCTTGCTATGGTTTTAAGACATGGCCAGATGAGAAATCTGTTGTAAAACTATGGGGTGTTTGTAAGACTCTCTATCTAGGTGTCTATTTGTTCTTGGATTTTCACCCATCCTTGCCCTGCTCTGCCCTGTATGCTACAGGAAACTACATTTCCCAGGCCCCTTGCCAACTCCTTCTAATCTGCTTTGTCCAACAGGAGGCAAACTGGTGAGACAGATGAGTCTTACTCAGCCTGCCCCCAATGTCTGCATCTCCCATCAGAGAACATTCCTCTCTGTATTGCCAGCTCCTGTGGGGGCATCTCCCCTGCACCCCACTGCACTTGATATACAGTCACTCCTTGTCCTGCCAGCCCAAGGCTTAGTGTGTGGTAGTGGAAAGTTTTTATTGCTCATCCAGGTTGTCTAGCGGTCTCCAGTCATTCCTTAACTCTTAATCGCCTGCATAACCAATACCCTTGATTAAATTCCCTCTGTTTTAAATATGTAGACTGGATTTTGTTTCTGAAGGGACCGTGGCTGATAAACCACTGCTTGGTGCATGTAACTTCCCCTTCCATTGCCCACGTGTGTCTTTGAAACACTGCACTGGCCATCAGGAGCCATGAGCTCTGGCCCAGGCCCACCACTAACTGACCCTGTAATCTCGTGCTTTGTTCCTGAGACCTGAGTTTCCTAATAAGTAAGAGAGCTGCCCTGTGGGATCTCTAAGACCACTTTGGGTGCTGATGCCTTGGGACTGGACATTCTGACAGCGTCACCTGGCCCTTCAGACTGGGGACTGGTGGCTCCGATTCCTCCTGAGCTGGTGTGAGCACATTTGTCAGCAAGCCGTTTTACATCAGCTGAGCTCGAATAAGGTGATCCCTCTGCTTTGCAGGTGAGGGAAGGAATTGGGGAGGGGGGAGGCTGGATGGTCTGCACATGGGGGCAGCCATACATGTCTTATCTGCACTTGTGATTCCCGAAGAAACATGGGAAATGATTCCCACCCTCACTTTTTACCCTTAAAATTAAAAATAATGTAACACTTTACATTGCAAGATGAGGATGGTACTACCCGAATAACACCCCATCCAAATAAAGATACTGGACAGTAAACATGAACACCTGATAAATTTGGGCCTCAGTAAGTAGATTTTGGTTTTCTTTCTCTTGTCCAAATAGCAATTCTCAATCTTTATTTCCTCATAAGACCACATGATGAGTTAAGGGCCACACTGGGGTATAAGTGCACAAAACTGCCAGGGGGCCACCTTTCACCTTGCTCTTTCATTTTTCTAATCATGCAATAATTCTCATTAGCTGCTAGCACACTGCTATCCTTTTGTTGGTTTTAGGCTAGACTTGCATCTGCATATTTATCAATTTATATTCCTTATCAAAAGAATATTAAAATATAAGCCTATATTTCACACACACACACATCCAAGCAGTCTACTTGAAGATACTGCTATGGCAAAAGGTTCATTCATTTTTCCTTCTAGGGCAGCGTAGTCATAAACTTCACCCAAAGTAACCCATTTCCTTTAACTCCTCGGCGTTTCCTTAAAGGACTGGTAGATCCTTTTATCCCAAGCCAATACGGAAACACTCATCTTTAATGGCGAGGTCCAATAAAGCAGCCACTGCACACGTCCCACAGCTGAGCCCTTGACGCGAGGCCAATTCAAATCAATTTGGTCCAGAAATTGAAAGAACAGACCAGATTTTGAAGCCTCCATATACGAAATTTAAAAAACATAAACTATCTCATCAGTAATATTTATATTGATTACATCCCGGAATTATAATATTTTGACTATATTGTGTTAAATAAATTATACAGTTAAAATTAATTCCATCTGTCTCTTTTTATTAGGAAATTTTTAAATTACACTGCATCATATTCTCCTGGACAGCACTGGTTCTAGAAGCTAAAGGTGATGACAAGATACTTCCACCATACTCTCTCTCCTCCTAGGAGAAACACGATGGAAAACAGCAGTATTGACTCCCAATGACAGAGGGCAGCAGCCAAATTTACAGGAAAGATGGATGTGCCGGAGTTTCAATTTGCTGACTCCCAAATCAAGCTTCAGTCTATAGAGAAAAAGCTAAGACCCAATTAACGGTGCTGCCTGCTAGAAGCTGCTGCCCTTCTGCGAGCGCGTGCCAGGTATGAACAGAAAGTTAGGTCCTCGGAGCTAAAGCTTCTGAGGTTCACCTTCCACTCTCGCTCCCCCGTTTCATTACTGTTCAAAAAACACACACCAAAATTAAGTCCCATGAATACACAAGAGACTTGAAGGGTCAGACTACCCGAGGACAGCCTTCCAGAGCAAGACGGCTGTATTCACCTCTGTAGCCCCTGGACCTGGCAGGAGCTGGCGGCGCTGGGGGCCGAATGAAAAGTTGAAGTGTTGTCATTCCCGAGAGCTGGATCCAGGCGCGCTCTTCAGAATAAGAAAGCAAAGGAGGTAAATACAGACATTCAGACCTACAGTCACAGAAATGACCGAGAACCGGCCACAGTCGCGAAAAGGGTGAATAACTGAATGTGACATTCCAGAGCCCCTGGGTCACTCCAGTGACAGAGGATCTCAGTTCCGCTGCAAGACAGCGCATCAACCACCTCGTTAGGGCTCAAATTGAAGAGAAGCATGATCTTGTCACCCCTTCGTCTCTACTGCTTTGCATTATTTTGTCCAAGCATTTCACACACACCCAAAAATCTACCAAAACGTTGCATTCTTTTTCCCTGAATGGATCCCATGGGCACTGGGGTGGACCTCCGGGGCTTCAGGGTAGAGAAGACCAGTAACAGGAATTGCTAATGTGGTTTCTATTGAAAGGGAAGGATTCATTAGGTAGAGTCATTTGATAAATCAAGAGTACTACATTGTTACTCCATTCATCTTTGTCTTTAAATTCCAGGGTGACACTGCTGACGCTTCTGCTTTGGGCTAAAGGAACTGCCTGGCTGGAGGAGGCCGGCTCGGGGGGACAATGCAGCCACCCTGATTCTCATAGGTCCTGCAGCCTCGACCAAGCCTGGTTGCTGCATTACACAGCAGGGTCCTCAGCTCCCCAGTGACAGACAGAGACGAGCCCCACCTTGGGGAGAATCGCAGAGTAGACAAGCAGGATGCAAGCAACGTGGTCTTGGAAAATCTCAAGGGCTGTTCTCTATCAAGGTGAAAGCATCCTGGATTTAGGATGACCCGCCTAAATGCAGTGACAGGCGACCTTAGGAGACAAGGCAGAGGGGATCATGGGGACATGTAGGGAGAAGCCCGTGAGGTGGAGGAGGAGACTTGACTGCTGGGTGTATGAGCCCAGGAGCTCCGGCCAGAGGCTGTCGTCCTCTTGCCAGAAGGTGCTGGATCCAGAGGAGAAGCTGAGGCTGGAAGAGATTTCCTCTCAGAGCTTCCAGAAGGAGCCTGTCCTCTTGCCACCTTGATTTAGAACTTTGAGCCTTCAAAACTGTCAAAGAACACATTTCTGTTGCATTCAGCCACTGCCATGGTGGCAAATTGTTACAGTGCAAATAAACACAGAAACAGAATACACCAGACAGGAGAGCTCAGCAGAGCCCAGGAGCCAAATGAAGCGGACCGTCTGCCCAGCAAGGCTGGGGGCAAGTTTCCCTTTGCAAAGTCTATGAACAGCGAAGGTCCAGCTCAGCAATGTTTCCTCTAAGACTAGAGCCACTGAAGTCCCTCAAAGTCACCCCCAGGAGCCTACTTACATCATTCACGCTAACACATCACATCACTGAGCCCCACAAATCTCTAAGGGGCCTCCTACCAAGGTACCCACCCTCGGGCTTCCTTGAGGCCCTGGAGAGCTTTGTTCTCAAGTTCCTCGGCTCCAGCATCCAAAGCCTGTCCAGCACATACAGGCGCTTAATTAACAGCTGAGCTCTGTTGACCATGGCCGGACATGGGGGCAGCCTGAGTGCCCACTGTCAGAGGCCGGGTCAGGAAGACACCATCTGTCACCACGGGTACCATCCAGCCGTCGGGACAGCCATCTGCGGCAGCATGGAGGGAGCTCCAGGGAGTGATGTGCAGTAAACCAAATCAGAACAACAAATACTGGGGACATTTACCTCGTGGGCAATGCGACAAAGTAAAATGCTTTATTTATTTATTTTTTTTTATAGAGGCATGTTTTTATTTATTTATTTGTTTGTTTGTTTTTGTTTTGTTTATACATGCACTGGGTACAGTCAGAAGCGCGGGAGGGTGAGAGAATTCACAAGAGCCAGAGCAGGGAGCAGAACAGGCAGAAGGACCGAAGTACACTGCTGAGGGGAGCAGCGGGCGGCAGGAGAGGTCTGCGCACCATGTGGGACCCTCCTCCTGTGGCCGGGGAGCAGCCGGGGATCGAACCGGCGGTTTAGAGGCCACAGGCAGCTTCGCAACCCAGCGCTCAACTGCTGCGCCACCGGGGAGGCCCCAAAGTAAAATGCTTTAAAAAAAATAAGAAAAAAAGTTTGGGGGACCTCAATGAATGAAGTGAGGTTTCTGAGGTTAAGTGGGGGACAAAAAAGAGAAAAAGTAAAAATAAAAATGTCTGCTGTGTGGGTGAAGGGGCCACACTGTGGCTAGATCATGAGCAGAAATCTACCTCCCAATAATACTGTGTCTCTTCCTAGTTCTTTCCTCAAGAGCCTCCAGAGAGCAAGCTTCCTCATGGCCAGCATGACGTCTGTGCTCAGGCGCTCACGCTGACCTGTTCACTCATCATGCAGGGCCTGCCCTGCCCCCACAGAGGCACGCACACACTGTGGTCTCCTCTGCGCTTCTGGAACCAACGAAACCACCTCTTCTATTTTCAAACCCCTACTCCCCCAGCTCTCAACTCAAACCAGCAGCCTCTGGAAAGGCTTCTGGGTTTCTCAAGACTCTGCACCTCCCTTCTCCATTGCATTATGGAAGCCCGTTAGCTCGAAACCCCCAGGATCCATTGTTGCTGTGGTAGGCGGTAGAGGAGGTGGCAGCCTCCATGTGAATGATCCTCTGCCCGTGTCCTTCCAGTTTTATTGCAACTTCTTTCAGGCCTGCTCTTTCCCTATACCAGAAGCTCCAGAGGCCATAAGACAAGTTTGTCCCCTTTGAAATCATAAGCACCCACCTTGCAGAAGGCACTCAGCCAGTAATCTTCAGGAAGACTGGTCAGCATGTGCTCCACCCAGCTAGGGCTCAGCCAACCATCACCCGCACCCAACTGGGGCTCAGCCAACCATCACCTGCACCCAACCATGGCTGAGGCCAAATCCAACTCGTGGCCAATTGCACAGTGAGCTGAATGGATGGGAGGCAGCTGTGACAGAGACTGCAGGTGGCCTCATGAGCCTGAAGTATTTGCTATTTGGTCCTTTACAGGAAAAGTTTGCAGAATCCAATACCAAAGGGTGGCATGCTAGGGGGTCATAAGCACACACAGGCCTGGCTCATCTCAGCTGTCTCCTAAAGTCACTTGGCTTTATTCTTCTCCGCAGGTGAGAATTTGGTTTCCAAGAGCCCTTTCAACTTGCCTGGCTTCATGCTTTTATTGTTACCTTGTTGTCCCTTTTTATAAGTGAACTTTTCCGATAACTGCCTCCTCTAGAAGCTTCTTTTGAGTTCTTCTTTACAAAGAAGCTGGATCCATCTTAATATTTTCCTGCCATAATTGCCTCAGACCAATTTCTTCTAAAGGAATTAAAAATGCAAATCTAATTTCTAATTGCATAATAGGATCATCTTGGCAGCTCAATCGATATACTATCTCCCACTGTCAATAACACGGCCGGGCTGCGTGGATGTCAGAGCCCACCGGTCTCACTTTATCACTGGCCCCATGGCCCATCCACATCTATAAGAAGTGACATTCTCTAGTGGCCTTCCATCCATCAACTCTGATTTGTGCATCACAGAGATGCGTCTTGTCATCTCAGTGAGTGCGTTGCCCTGGCACCAGACAGCACAGAGTCGAAGGCTTCATGTTTCCAAGCACTAAGCTCAGCGGCAGGAAGAGTAAAAAGACAATCAACACAGGAATCTTTTTCTTGGTCCCTGTGCAATGGGATTAGAAGCAAAGGACCTAAAACAGTCGTCCCAAAGACGCCTAACCTGTCAGTGCAGCTACCTGGCCACGGCTTGGTCTCACAGTTACGGTCACCCAAATGCCTGATGGGCCACCTGGAGTAAGTCACCTGCAACAAGGGCTCACCTGAGGCAAGTGACCTTGCCTTCTGCACCTAGTCTCCTCTTCTATAAAATAAGGGTGTCAACCCAATATTAAGTTCCCTTCTGTCCTAAAATTCACTCTCCTTCTCAAAGACAAAGCTCACGCGCTGAGCAGCAAGGATGAAGATTGTCAGTTCACTGAGATAACAGACGTCACTGCTACTTCTGGGCAATTTGCCAGTTAACAGTAGAAACGTTGTAATTAACACTCATCATGCACATTCTATTTCCATTAGGAAGTGTTTTTCCAATAGCTCTCCTTTCTCTAGCTGAGTTTTTTGTTTTTTTTTTTTTTAGGTTTCAAATACCATACTATTTGATCTGATCTAATCATCTGATTGTTCAGTTTATCTACCTCAACCAGCAAATAGCACCTTCTGCAAAGTATGTCAAGAAACTTAAATTTCTTTACATAGAAATTAGTAATTGGGATGTAACAAAACTTTAGATTCTTACTAAGTATGATTTGGGGGTGAGCTAATTTGAAAGAAATAGGCCAAAGGTTTTCAGAGTCTTTGAAGAACAAACATCTTTCTAAAATTATGATAGCAGAAAGTAAAACTCAAAATGTCCTGTATTTGGATTGCTAGGAAAATAGTCTGTGTGTGTCTCACAAGTCACTAGCATCTTATATGTATGGTTCTTTGCTGTTTTTCAATGCCAAGTACCAATTATATGCTCGGAGCTGTCACGCGTTTATTTGGCTCTCAGGGTGACATCAAGGGTGAGATGAAACAGAGGAAACCTAGGCTGGAGACTAAGAGACACCCCCAGGAACTATCAGGAGACCTGACAATGATGGAACACTTGGAGATTCTTCCAGAGAGCAGGAATAAAAGGGAAGTTTCCCGAAGAGCTGAGACAAGCAAAGGGTTCAGCGTCTATAAGGAGGGAGAGACGGGTGTGGAGATGAGGGGAAGGAAGGACATTCAACAGAATACAGACCAGTGGGCTTAATATTGATCCCTGGCAGAATGAGAACTAATCATTACAGGTTGATCTGTGAGCTCAGGGACAAGAACGACTGCCAAGAGGCTGCGACTCTTAGACAAGTCACCCCAATCTAATCTCGTTTCCTCTCCTGATAGGGTTATTAGGCTGGTTGATCGGTGGATCTGGATTTCAGCAAGGCACTTTGACAGAATCACTCAGGATATTCTTGTGGACAAGATGGAGAAATGGGGGAGGGACCGGAGCACAGTTAAGTGAATTTGTAACTGGTTGAACAAGCGTATCCAAAGTGTTGATTAATAGAGTGATGTCGACCAGGAAGGAAGACTCCAGCCATACACCCAGGCTCTGCTTCTGGCCCTTAGCAGTACAGCAAGTGGCTTGAACAGTGCTGCAGGAGACACGCTTCTTAGATTGTTGACGATCATGAATACGAGGGGGGTTGCTAAGACATTACACAAACAAATCAGGATCCCAAATGGGTTCGTCCTGCTGGTCTGATAGCCCCACCAACATGAAGAAGAAATGTAATAGGAATGAATGTGAAGTCTTTTCATGGATTCCCAAATCAGTAACACAGGAGAGGGTATGAGAATTGTGGCTTAGTTACCGTTCAAGATGATTGGCCTCCAGCATAACATGCTGCCATATTACCTTAAAGCACACAGCAAGTCCTAAGGGACTTGGGGCAAGTAACTGCTTCCCACCCTCCCCCCAAGTCATTATGAACCTGCTAGTTGGGGGGCTGGTAAATACCGAGGTTTGGGTCAGAGAAAATTCATGGGTGGGGAGCAAAGCTAGTAACAGATAGGCCTGCCACATGTGGCGAGATGGTTGATGGGCTGGTAACATTAACCCTAAGAGATGCAGGATGTCAACCTCCTAGGATCTGGCCCTCACACAGGCCCCCAGCCTGGGGCTAAGTAGCATTATCCCCCAGGTCAGGAGTTTACATTTGGAGATTCCCAGACATTACCAGCTGCTTAGACATAACATTTCATTTCCATTGGTTTAGGCGCCACATAACACACAGAGCTTGCTGCTGGAGCTTCTCCCTCCACTTTCTAATAATGCAAGGTACCCCCACACACACACCCCTAAGAATTGACCATTTAAAAATTCATCACCAAAATATTTTATTCCACAATGAAAATCCTGTTCTATTTATTTCCTCTTCTGAAAACCTGTCTTTGGAGGTCCCAGGGGAACATTGTTTTGTTATCTTTTCCTTCTGTAAGGTGGTGTGAAAACAGCATGGAAGATGATCAGAAGGTACTTGGAATCCAAGTCATGGCCTCTGTGCAGACCCAGCACCTTGCTGGGGAGACAGGGTTTCCAACAAGCAGTACTGCCATGGGTCTGATGCTCTTTACAGCAACAACTAACACAGGAATGAATCCACCTACCTGTGCCAGGTGACTCTGCAACATGTCCTGTCAAAAAGTAGACACTACTTCCCCTCCCCTGGGTTGTTGTAACTGGCTTCAGATAAGAGAATAAAGTGCAAAGACAGTCTCCCAACCTGAGGGCTAGGCAGCCAGAGTCATTCCACACTCCCACCTTGGGAATCCTGAGAAGACCAAGTCCAGACCAGCCTGCTGGAGGCTGAGAGGCTACATGGAACAGAGTCACACCATCCCACCTAAAGGGACTACAGACACATGAGTGGGCCCATGGCAGAGAAGAAAAACTGCTCGACTAAGCCCAGCCCAACTATAAACCCACACACAACCCACACACCAATGGCTGCCATTTTCACATACTCCATTTTGGGGTCATTTGTTACGCAGCAAATGCTAACTGAGTCACACTCTACTTGACCAGCATGGACTTCAGTGTTTCCAGATAGAAAGACCTAAAACAGTCGTCCCAAAGACACCTAACCTGTCAGTGCAGCTACCTGGCCACGGCTTGGTCTCACAGTTACGGTCACCCAAATGCCTGATGGGCCACCTGGAGTAAGTTACCTGCAACAAGGGCTCACCTGGGGGTTTCGATGCTAAGAGGCTTCCATAATGCAATGGAGAAGG
Source organism: Talpa europaea (assembly GCF_964194135.1). NCBI lineage: Eukaryota > Metazoa > Chordata > Mammalia > Eulipotyphla > Talpidae > Talpa > Talpa europaea. The sequence continues at coordinate 142,026,583 of NC_140070.1, forward strand.
GAGGTGCAGTCCCTTCTTCTACCAGGTCCTCTAAAACTCTGACCTTGAGTCCCCAGGACCTAAGATGAAAATGGAAGGAAAAGACTTTGGGGCATGGGTTGAGTGGCCAGATGTTTTCCCTTCACAAAAGCCCTTGCAAAGCATATTTATTTTATTTCATCCTTGGATGATTGCCTTCAATCCTTTGTCTCATAAGCTTCTGTTCTCCCAGAGAGCCGTGGCAGCATTGATTTCAAACTATGATTGCTGGTGAAATATTAAACCTTATTGATTTGAAATTCAGGATTAGTTGCAAGTTGGATACTCTGCATCTTTTGAAGATGGGAAATTTTATTTCTTCTGGTTGAAATGTAATTGTAGCTCTACCATATGAGTCCAGTTTTGTGTTGGTTTTTTTTTTTGGGGGGGGGGGTGTTGTTCCTATTTTTTGGAAGTAGTGCATCAAATCAGTTTTCTCATTTTGTCTTCCCCAAAATCCTCAAAGGCATTATTTTGACTAATCAATTTACTTTTACAAATGAGTCATTCATATTTCTTATCAATATTTATGTTAGTGTGATTACACAGGGGTTTTTTCCTATTAACTATGCACTGAATACTCTACATGCCAAAACAATAAAAATCTCATTGACTATAAGTAAAGTTTTTGTTGATGTTCTGAGAATTCAGTAGTTTTCTTAAAAATAAGCAGTTTTGTTATTAGCTTGGAGATTCATTGAGGGCATATTGTGATGCTCCAGACTTTCGAAAGTCATAAATTTCACCCCAGTACATGGTCATTGAGGGTCATTCTTCTAAAATGCTCTCAGAAAATAGAGTACCACGCTACAGAAATAAAATTTCTCAGGTTCACTCTAGTCTTGGGATCTTTAATCTGCATCTAAAACCCAAGTTCATCTGAAAAATGTAAGGACCTGGAGCAAGGACGTGTAACTAGATGTCTGCTTCCCATTCCTAAGTCAGAGCTGCACAGTTACAAAGCAGCCAGAAACATCCACTTCTGTTCAATACACAAAGTAACTATTTCATTCAACTCCTCCATTTTGGAGTATTTTATTACACATAAAAGTCAACTGATAAAGGTTCCTTAGCCCCATATTGAACATTTAAACTTGCCTACATGTGTAAGAGACCGCAGCTGGCATCCCTTCTGGGATGTAGTCCTTGCTGCACTACTAGCGGAGAGGCCTGTGATACCTTGCAGGGCTTGTGTCTGAGTTCTTAGAGACTCTGAGACTCGACTACTGCACAATTTCCTGACATGGGGTGACTTCTTTCACCTCTTCCCCAGCTCCTATACCAGCCAGGCAAACCCATAGTCTCTTATGGCTATGTTCTCTGGGCTTGAGGGACATCAACTTTAGGTGGGTACCAGCATGATGGTTCGAGCCCAGCTATCTTCCTGGGGTGTCCATCAACCCACAGGAACTCAGACATCCCCTCTTCTCTTCTTATAAGACCATAAATAACTGCACCTAGGGCCCAGCCTCATCCAGCATGATCTCTTTTTAACTGATTACATCTGCAAAGACCCTGTTTCCAAATAAGGTCACGTTCAGGGACTCTAGGTGGTCATGAATTTCTGTGGGACACTCTCAGTTGGATATAATCTTGTTATAGAAAACTCCAGGTTACCTCCTTGAGGGCAGAAGAGTCAGAGAGAAACTCTGCCTGTGTCTTGTCTCAGGGGGCTTCAGTGACCATGATGTATAGGACCCATGCAGGCCTACTCATGGGCCCTCCAAAAGAGAGGTGGGCAAAAATGGTCATGCAGATCACTGGCTCAAAAAGATACCTTAGACTCCTCACTCCCCAGGCCCCAAGTCCATGCCATCCACTCTCTGCTGAAGACCACCCTCTGCTTCCACAACCAGCCATAGCAAGGGAGAGGGATGGACGCTATTGCCCATCTTTGGAAAGAGAAGTTATTTGCCCAGCCTGCGGTGCTGAAACCAGACAAAACTGAGTAACTAGGGACCACAAATTGTTAAGGGGAAAGGCCTATTTTGCCCATTCTGAAGGGGTCCAGCCATCTGTATGCACAAAGAAAAGTAACCAGTCTAGTTTCCTCAAAGACCTTTCATGAGTGAGAAGTCGACCGTGCAGGAAATAGAACTTAGGGTTCCCACCCTCCAGGTGTCCAACTCCAGCAGAGGCGAGGCTCTGCCCCAGCGCTTTCTCTGCATGACCTTGCCAAGACAGCCACCCCTGCTAGCCTCCGTGTTCCCAACTTCAAAATGGGTGTAAAAGTGCAATCCCCTGCCACACACTCTGGCAGGATGAAATGAGGCTCTGCATGCGAAGCTCCTAGACCAGGATCTGAAATGCAGCGAGTTCTGCACACTTTGCTGCTGTGGTTTTATTGGGGCTCTTTCTGCCATGTTGCTTTCTCAACTTTGTTTCCAAGGAGCAGGACAAAGTCACACCAGAGATTTCCTTCCCCCAGGCCCTCCAGTGTGGTGTTCAGCAGCAGCTGAATGCTCCCATCGTTGTGGTTGAAGTTGTGGAATCATTTACTTTCTTGTGGCATTTTGATACAGTTCAGAATTATTGATCTTGGTTTCTGGGAACAATATGGTTACAGATTAGACACTTGCAGACCAAATTTTGTTCTCTCCCATGAAGATAATGGAAGGGCCCCAGCATCCTGGTCTTGACACAGAGGAATGATAAGCGGGGAGTCAGGAGTCCAGGTTTCTAGCTCCATCTCCCGGCCATGAGCTGCAGGACTCTTTGCCACATAGGACCGGTCTTCCATCTGGACCATAGGGAAGGGTGTGCCTCTGTGATTATATTGTTAATAATAAGAGCAACAGGGGCCACCGTGGTGGCACAGGGGGCTTAGTCTCAGCACTATCAAGCTATCGCCAGCCCCTGCAACACAAGTGTGATCTCTGGCCAGCAAGCTACCCACATGGCACAGCAGACCTCTCCTGTCTCCCCACTGCTCCCCTCAGCAGTGTATTTTAGTGGATCTGCCTGTTCTGCTCCCCACTCTGTCTCTGGTGAATCCTTCTCACCCCCTACACCTCTGGCCTGTACCCCAGCTCTTGTATGCAAAAATAAATTAATTAAATCTTTAAAAAAAAAACACACACAAATAAGAGCAATAGCAACCTCTCCTTGAAAGCGTGCCAGGCACAAGTGTTCAGCCCCCACAATACAGCACTCTTGATATCCCCATTCTACAGCTGGGAAATGTCTGGAAATACATTCATTTTAATTTTATTCATTACAGGGCAGGGAGTGAAGTCACTTTATTGAGTTTTGAGATGAACAGATAAAGGGGAAATGATGAGGAAGCCTGCCAGCCTCACAGGCCCATCCCTGCTGGGAAAGTTTCCCTCTCCCTGATCATTTCACTGGGTGTCAGTAGATGTGAAATAGCTGTTTCCCTTACCATTTAAAAACCAATATTTAATCATCTTCTGATACCTTATTGCCAATGAAAAGTCTGCTGTCCGTGTGATTGCTACCATGTTGGTATGTTTTGAAAATGTTTATATCTTTCATATTCTATAAAGTAGTAGATTCTGTTCATGTCCTTCTCGTGGCTCAAAATGCTGCTGTAAACTGGCTTAATCACCTTTGATTATGGAAAATTCTCCACCCATATTTCTTTGACTACTGTATCGCCCCAATCCTTGCATAATTTCTTTCTGGAACACCTAGGAGCTACACTTCGGGAGTTCGCATGTTCTATACATGTCTTGAGTTTTATATTTGCAGTGACTTGGTGTCTTTGAGCGGTATTCTTTTTCTTTAATTTTCAAAATCATTTTTTTTCCAACTGCATTAGCAAGCTATGTCTCTCACCCACCCCTTTTCTTCCACCGTGTACGATAAAACCTATGGCTTAAACATCCACATTATGCTGGTCGTCAAATTCTTTGGGCGTTCCTCTTAGAAGTTTTTTGTAAGTTCCCCCATTTGTTGTATCTGTTGACTTGAGGGAAACCAGAACATACAAGTTTGCACAGAACGAGATGCAATGTTGTCTTTGGAGATCCTGACTCCCACGGGGTTACTGCCTGTGTGCCCCAGGTTATGGGGGTGACCTTAGGAAGGCCAAGTGACTCTGACTTCTGCACACCCTGTGGGGTTTCAGCCTGTTTTACCTTCATTTCTGGCTACACTTGTTTTCGGGGGGATGTCCTGGCTTGAGGCTTGAGCACAGTTAACCTCACATACTATGCAAGTTTTTGTTTTCTAATTTCCCTCCAGTACCCAAGGTCCAGAGCACGAAGTCTGCATCTGGACCTAGTGGGTAGAGTTCTCTGCTTTGTAAAGTCTATTCTTCAAATTGGTGGACATGACTGGACTTGAGTCCCCATTCAATGACGGGGAGCCCCTATAGCTGAGAGTTCAGGCTCACGTTCTACACCTGAACATCTTGAAACCTGAACTCCTTCCGGGTCCACTGCCACACCTTAGACTTGCAGCAGGCCCCTGCCTCAGTGCTCAGGCCTTCATCCACACCAGCTCCGGCTTCTTGGAGATCTTCTTTTCCACCTTTTGAGCTCACCTGTGGACTCCTATGATTTTGTTATTTTTTGGAACAGGAGGGGGGACTGCCTAATTATCTCAGTGGACCATCTCAAGGGTTCAAAACACCTGTGAGACCTCAGAAAAATGGACTCATGGACAACACTTCCTTCTCAGCCTCTGATTGTGTGTCTGCAGCCACCCACCTCTGCATCCCAGCCCTAGAAAAATGCAAGTGACTTTGGAGCAAGACAAAATATTGCAATGCATTCACTAAGGCAAACACCCAACCTCCCCAAGGCTGCTCTGCGGGGTGTGATACTCCTCGAACACGAGTCTGGCTGTCTCCATGTGCTTAGCAGCTGCAAGATGCTAGTGAAGCAAAAAGGAATGCTCCTACCTTTGTGTTCCTGACCCAAAACACATATCATCCTATTATAGGAAGTGCCATTTATCTTGGAAATACAATTTTGAGAAGAGAACTCTTTTCCTGCAGCTCCTTGTCCTCACCCCGACCCTCGTCAGAAATGGAGCAGTTGCACCGTATGCAAAGCTCAATGAGCCTGAAGTAGAGCCGGTCAATAACATACAATAGAAATGTTAACTGCGCTATCGATTTTTTATTATGTTTGTATTGCCTATTTAATTTTATTTTCCTTGCAGGAAATTTTTTAATCAAAAATCCAGTTATCGAAAAGTCCCATAAGCCAAGCGATACTAGTGAGACACAAGGAAACACGTAAATCTCTCCTGGCCAAGCTCCGGTCTTCCTCCCCCAACTCCCAGGGAGAGTTCAAAACTGAAAGCGCCTCCGTTTCCAGCTGAGAGTAAATGCATGTGACCTTGAGCTCCACAAAGGTTAACCTGCTCTGATTAACTTTTCCATGTTATTCCATTAAATAAAAACAGTTTTGACACCCAGAGACTAAAGCATCCTAGAGATAATACAATAGCCCTATGCAATCATTTCAAATTGGATTGTAATAATTCATTTAGGTGACCATACATATTTGTTATATGTAATATGAAACATCGCAAAATGAAATCAATAGAAATGTTTCTTGTTAATGAAGATATACTGGGCTGTTATGTGCGGGTTGCGGGCTCAATACCACAGAAATCTTATTTGTATTATAAATTTCAGGGTATCCTGAGAGTTACAAATGAAGATAGCATTTCTTAAAGAAGCGATGGCTGGTCATTTAGAAAATTATATCATAAATTTTATGTCATTTCTTAGTCTTTCAAGGTCTTTGCCCAGCAACAGTGTCTTATAATTCAGGTAAAAATTCTGGCTGAGTGATTACATTCAACTGTTTACAAATGAACTTTTACCCAAACCTCCATTTTAAAATTACAGAGTTCAAAATAATTTCGCTTTGGTAAATCCAAAGATGCCCCAGGTTATTTTAATACAAATGTCAGGGTTTTCCTGCCTCTTAACATGAAAACTGAAGAGTCAGAGGTAGAAATAGATGTACAGGTAGAGGTATAGCAATAGGTGCAGGTGCAGGAATAGGTGTAGATGTAGAAGGTATAGAAGGTGTAGAAGGTATAGAAGGTGTAGAAGTCTACACACACCAGCCACGAACTGGATGGGGCTTTATTATATAGCATAATATAATATGTGCAATCGTATAATATATATATTTACACATACAATCAATGAAATAAGTTTTTTTTACATTTTGTGTTAACTAAGTTAATGATGTTACATGGCATTTTTTCCCTTTTTCTCCCATTTTAAAATTTGTATTGAAGCAGCTTTGGCTTATAACATTATACAAGTTCCAGGTATCACATCTGTACCTGCCACAGTGTGCTCTCCACTGCAAGTCTAGCTTTATCCACCACCCTGCTATTGGTTTCTTTTGCCCATCTGACCCTCCCCCAAAGACCCATTTTAAAGTTAATTTCTTCTGAATTATGAAAACAATGGTAACGGACAAATGTCTGCAATAGGCGCAGAGAATGAATGCAGCAGAACATGCTGTTCACGCTTCTCTTGTCAGAGCTCCTGCACTTCTAGTGAGAGCCTCACCCGGCTGAGGGCCCACCCGTGCGAGTGAGAGAGGATTATGAAATGCAAGCAGAGTTACTGTCAATAAGTAAATGCTCACCCTGGACCATAAAATAACTGAAATCATAGTTTTTCCATCTGCTACCTTTTTTTCTTTTTAATTGGCACAACCCTTGCTCCCTCATTCCGTTTTAGAAAACCACAGGGCCCCAAAATGCAGTGCCACGAACCATTTCGACATTTTACCGAAGCGTGGCTGTGCCCGCACCCCTGTGAGCCCGCGGGCCCAGCAGCTCCTGCTGACGTGGACACGGCTGGACGCCGCCTTCAGCCCTGCTCTCTGGCCTCCTCGGTGTGCTGAGGCCTGGCTTTCAGCTAGGAAGCCCTCTGTCCTCCGCACTGATTCTACCCACACTCACGTGCCCCACACTCACTGGAGATAGGTTCCTGTGTGGGGACCAGTGAGCATCCACGTGGAGACCTCAGTTCCCAGAGCTTCTCCAGGCCCTTCCACAAGCCACCCCTGAGGCTTTCGTCACCGGGAATGGCTCTGCTTCCAAAACCAGAAGCGCCAGGATTCTTTCCATCTGCTACCTGTCTCTCTCACGCCCCCTGTGCTCCTCGCCTGGCACGGCCCCTTCAAGGCTCTTGGGTCCTTTCCTTCCTGACTGTGCTCCTTGGGATAACCTGGCCTAGACCCACCTGTCTTGAAAGGGGGAGGGGAGAGGGGAGAGCAAAGGAGGGAGGGAGGGAGGGAGAGAGAGAGGGAGGGAGCAGGCCGACAGGCAGGCGATTCTCTGGATTTAGTGCCCAACTTCTTCTGCAGCTACTTATCTCTTGCCTTCCATCTCCAGAGAAATTCTTGAAGGAACAGCTTACACTTCTGCTTCCACCCCTCCCTCTCATTCCCAAATTCCATCACCACCACCCCGTGACACTGCCGGGGCTGCAGTCCCCGCTGTTCTATCAACTTCCAGAGCCAACGGTAACATTTCTGTCTTTCTGGATCTCTCTCCCCTGCGGCTGTGAATTCCCATTCTTGCAATAGTCTCATTCCACGAATTCATGAATTCCCCAGATCTTGGGTTGCTACATCTTCTCATCCATGAAAGAATTCTCTTTATCTTTTTTTTTTACAGGATGAAGAACTCCTTTAAGCATTCATGGAAGCACAGAGGAGAGCGTATCTTTCATCTCATTTTCTCACCCCCTCATTGTTCTTGTGCTTCTCACCCACTTCCTTACGCCCCCTGCTCCCCAATACTGTGAACGATAACATCTTTGGGACAGCTTCCTCCTGACCGCAGGCCCTGCCTCCCCGCCCCACCTCCGTGTCCAGCCAGCCCCACCTAGACACCCCGGGGCTGCCCAGCCAGGCTGACCACTCCCCACCCACCAGCCTCTCCGCATTATTTGTGTTGCTGACGATCTGCGGCACCAGAGCCGCTGCAAAGATAGTCATGCTTCCTGCAAAGCTGCTGTCACATCTCAGGAACGTGCATGACTCCAGCCCTCTCCCCACACCCCAAGCGTGACTTTGGTTCAGCTTTTACCGTTTCTCATGAGGGGCCCAGCGCTCAGTCCTACCCGCTCACTCCCGCTGGCCCTGCCCATCTCTACGCAGTTTCTTTCTGCAGTTGAAATCCTTGCACGTCACCCCCTGCTCAGAAGGCGCTGAGGTCCCTCCTCGAGCTCTCCTTCGGACCGTGTGTAACATCGGATACCGGCTCCTCCTGACCGGTCCCCACCCACCACCCACAAACCTCTTGCTGCTCCAAGTTGCCTGGCCTGTCCTTCCAGGGGTACCACTCCCTGGGGTCCCCCCGCCACCCCAAGGAGTTAACTTGGGTTCTTCTTCAAAACTTGGAGCTTTGAAAGGTTTCCCCCGTGGGCGGCCTTGCCGCAGGCTCTGGTCCACGACACCATCACCTCCGCCCTGCTGCTCCCTTGGTGAGTGTGCCCCAAGCCACCCGCACCCACAGGGGCCGCGCCGGCAGAACCGAGACTTAGCGCCAGCCTGGCATCGAGTAAGTGGCCAGGAAGCGCCCCGCTGTCCTTCCCCTCGGACTTGCTGGGGCGCCACAGGACACCGGTAGAGCAGGGGAGGGGCGTGAAACCCCACTGAGGGTACAGTGTTCTGTAGGAATGACACAGACGTGTACATCCAAGCACCCTAACTTCAGCAGCTTTGAAGCAAGTCCAGGGAAGTGAGAGTTATCATGACGTCCACGCCCTCGAGGGCTGTCACTGAGGACCCCAGATGTTCACGGAGGAGGTTGCATCCTCGTCTTATCACAGGAAAGTGGAACACGATCTCCGCACGAGGTGACTGCCTGAGGATGAACCTTCATCCCTGGCTGTGTCCCCAGAATCTTTCTTATTTTGCTGTCACGTAACCATGGGCAGGGATGGGGGTGCTAGCTATTTAGGCTGAGAATTGGGGTCACCTGAGACCCAGGGTCCAAGCAGGCTAAGGATTCCTCTCCCCCATATCACAGAATCTGTGTTGACCTCCCTCTATTGCCTCGTTAACTCCAGTCACCGCGTCCTCCAAAGAGGTCCTATTTCTTTTTCTTCAGTTATAAGATTGAGGTCATAATTTATCAAAAGGAAGTAAGTTATGAATTCTCCAGAGACAGATTCCCAGGCTCTTGTTCTCTCTCTTTGCCCCCAAATCCATTCTCTGCCCTGGTCCTCCCTGTGGGGTGACCCAGGACCCTGGCCCTATGGGCATTTCCCAGCGAGCCCCCCGCCCCGTGGCCGCCGGGGGTTATGACAGTGAGCTGCCCGGCGGGAGGCGGGGGCTGGAGAAGGCGAAGACCAGGACACTAACTGCTTCCAGCCCCTCTGCAGCCTCACTTTTACCACCCATGCACCTTTCTGCGTGGAACCCCAGCTTCCACCACGGAGGCCTCCCCAGAGACTCCATTTCTTAACACTGCTCCTAGAAACAAGTGCTCTACCAGAACCCCACTGACACGCGCCCCAGCACACCATCTTCCTCATGCCTGCACCCTTGACCTCTGAGATGACCTCCTCTGAGCGCCCCAGTGGGTGCCATTTTTTTCCCGCCACGATGCTGACATGGGAACCCCCTCGTGCCCTCCCTCCCCGGGGGACCTGGCTAGAGAGCTGCAAGCACCTTCATGCCCTCGGCCCCATCACCGAGGCTCCGTGCCCCACACTCAGGCCTTGGTCCCGAGCTTCCTTTCCCTGCTCTGTTACTCAGGTTTCTCAAAACAAGAGAACCAGTAGGGTATTTTAAGGAATTATCTTCTATGATGATGGGGACTGGCAAGTCTAAACCCCACAGGGCCAGCTGGCAGCCTAGGGGTCCAGCTAAGGATCAGTGCTGCTGTCTTGAGTCTTCAGCCTAGAAGCTCATGAGGAATGTCTACTTGGCATCTAGAGGCAGAATCGCCTCTTCTCTGGGGAACCTCAGTCTTTGTTCATATAGCCTTCAACTGGGTGAGGCCCACCCTGACTGGATGAGGCCCACCCACATTATAGAAATTAATACACTTATAAAGTCAATTGATTATAGACATCAATCACATCTAAATAACACCTTCACTGCAACATCTAGGGGAGTGTTTAACCAAATTAGTGGACACATGAAATGAATCATTGTACCCGTCCACCCCATAGATCCATTTTCTTTCTGGTAAGGAGGTTTCTCGACCTCAAAAGCTAGCAAAGACTTTTAAAAAAGTGTACTCATTTGCGTTCTCTGATATGGAAGTAAGGAAAAGAAATCCTAATGAAATAAATAACAAAACACCTTCCTGGTACCCGAGGAAACAATCCCAAAAGTCTTCAAGTTCTACGCAAAATAGGACCCTGTTGCTTTTTTAAATTGACACTGATGGGTTGTGCTGGAAACTGCCCAGAAAACTTAGAAATAAGGACAATGGGATTAGAAGGCGTTTCAACTATGACCTAAGAGATCAAACCCCGACAACTTGGTGTGCTAAACTATGTTAAATGTTTGAAAAGACTTTGAAGGAAGGGATCAATATTTTCTTTTCTGTTGGAGAAGACTCTGCACGAAATGATAGTGAGAAACAAGCAGCTTGAGACTGTAGCTGTATCTGTCGTCCCCCCCGGGAAGCCATACGCAGAAAGAGCACATGGTGGGCTTTTAGAAAGAAGAGCTGAGATACTGCTTATTTATATTTACAAATTACTTGTGCCTTAAAACCACACAACTGCCGCTAGGAACCCAACCCACATAGGGTGAGCTTCAGCCGCTGCTGCAGACAGACGTGAGAAAGGTTAGATTCTGTCCGAGCATGTTGCGGGGATTCAATCATCCCAGATAGATTTACTCTCTTGGGTGCCTTCATCATTGCCCTCTGGCCCTACCCTGTCCTTTGCCCTCGCTCTTTCAGAGTGTGGGATGCACAATTTTGGGATTTCTTCAACTCCCTCCTCCCCATCCAACATCATGCCTTTAGGCCCCACAAACGCCAATCAAAGGCACCTTAAGTAGAGAAGATTCCACCCCCACCCACCCCAGGCCCACTTCCTTATTTCCTCTTGTTACACGTTTCACAATATTATTTAAATCTATCTTTTCCTCTTGAATTTCATTTCTTTCTAAGCCACTTAGCTGTGCTTGATGTGTCTAGTAACATTCCATATATGTGCCTAATACACAGCATTAACACTCTGTATGTCTTTTCCCAAAGGGCTTTTCCAGAATGACTTCTCACAGCTTCTCCTGACAAGCTTTGTCTTCATGATGAACATAGATTTTATCTGACTTGCCAGCAAGTCACCCAGCCACTCAGTAACATTCACATCAAGGGATTCTGCCTGAACACGCCTTGTCTCTCAACCATGGGCACTTTCTTCTGTTCCCAAGAAAGAAGGACCGGCTGGATAGAAAGGACAGTGTGATGCTGACCATGGTCATCCTTTGACTGACCCAGCGTCCCTCCAGCTCATCCGTGTTCTAGCCCCAGCTGTGTGCAAGTTACTCAGCCTCTCTGAACCTCCGTGTGCTGATCTAATGCCGGGCATGACAGTAGCATCTTGCAAAGTTAAGAAGATAAAACAATAAAAATGTTTAGCCCACTGTCCACTATCAAGAGGCTAAAAAACAATAAATTCCCATTAGTAATTTAAAGAAAATAACCATCGAGCTGAACTACTTCACTTTGAAAAGCACAGAAGCTGGGTGGCAGGTGCGGTGAAGGCAATGTCTTCTCAGACGCCACTCCTCAAGGCCCCTTCTCCGTCCTCGGCACCTCCCATTACTCATGCTCCTCCATGACTCACGCGTGTCCTCTACAATTTGGGAGCTCAAGGGCTCAACTCTTGTGGCTGTGAATTAAACTGTGCACACAAGTTCTCCACGTCTCCCCAGTGGTCTAGTCAGCTCTGCAGCAGTTCCCCAAACTTGACCCATCATAAAACTCACAGAAGGCGGGGGGTCAGAACTTGTTAAAAAATCTTCTGACTTCCAAACTTGTGGTAAGTGTGGGAACCCATAAGTTCAAAGGACCTCCTTGGGTTGAGTTTGATCAGGCAAATTTTCGAGAAAACAACAGTGACCATGGCCTCCACACCCAGGTCTGACCAACAAAGGAATTTGCACTGATTTCTTTGCAGATGGCAAGCAGAGGGGAAGAAAATTTGCATCAAAATCCCTGGAAATGTCATGATGTTTACAGCTTATGAAGACATCAGGTAGCCCATTCAATATCAAGATTCTTTTAAAGCATGTGAAAGAGGAATGGCCAGCTTAACTTTAGGACACTTCCATCTGAGAATGCTAAATTTTAAAACTAAATGCACCTATTACTAATCAGTTTACATGCATTTAACTACTCCCAATGTGCCCTAGCAATCTCTGCATCGATGATTCATTCAGTAAGGGGGCTGGGTAGGCAGTCCCAGGCGTGGACAAGCAGCCCCATGATGCCATCGATCAAGCACTGGGGGCTGTGTCTTTCTGCCTGTGGTTCTCACCACGCTGACGAGCTGCAGCACAGATGGCAGCTGCAAGCCCAGCATCATCACATCTTCCTGCTAAGGTTTTAAGCCCAGGTAGTAGTGGCAAGCCAGTTTGCTGCCCCTGTCTTTTTTAAAACTAGGGAGCAAAACTGTCCCTAGAATCACTTGTCTTTGTGCCTTCTTGGGCAGAATTGAGCAACAGACCAGACCTTCAACCACTCACCAGCAAAGGGAAGTGGAATTATGAGGCATGCCTTGCTCCAAGCAAGGTTCCTCCCTAGAGCTCACCTCCTCTGAGCATCCTATGTCTGGAATAAGTTTAGGAAGACATGGACTCTTGAAAAACTCATAAGATCATAGGATCCCAACATAAACTTTCTATTTTTCAAATCTCGATTTCTAGAGTCTTTATGCCAGCTAATTCTAATCCACATACAATTTCACTTTCAAGCAAACCCCGATGTCCTTCCAAGCAAAGTTATTGTTGCATTTGTATTAGATTTCCACTTGCATCAGGACTCTTAATTACAAACAAAATGAATTCAAACTGCCACTCCTACATCTGCCACAAAAAGTATGTGCCAGTATGTGCCTGCCACAAAAAGTATGTGGAAGCCCCTTGCAGAGTGGATGTGATTAGTTCCAATCCAAGCACCTCGCACCCAAGTGTAGACTCTCCATTGACAGACAGCAGGTCTAATCCAGGTCACTGTCCCCATTCCATCCACACAGGATGCTGATAGACTCGTCCATCTTTAGATCTTGGTAGCTGGGGGTCAGCATATATTTTTATTCTAAAAATAAAAAAAAACTTTTATCTTTAAAAAAAGTATTTAGTAGTCATTAGGTACATCATAACCAGCCTCTCTATATATTAATTATTGAATGAATGTTTATATTTGTTAACTTATATCTTATCCCTTTCCACAAATGATTTGGAAAAGCTTATAAAAATAGCATCAATCTGAATAAGGCTGGTAGATTGTATCAATGTCAATGCCCTGGCTGTGATATTTTGCAAGAGTTATACAGGCTGTTATCATTAGGGGAACACTAGTGGGTAGAGTGAATCTGTATTATTTGCTACAGCTGCATGTCAATCTACAATGATCTCAAAGTAACAAGGTTAATTTAGAATAAATAAATATAAACAAAAGGGGAAAATATAAAGATCTGAACATGTCATCAGAGGGAAAGTGGGCAGCAATGGAAAGCCTGAAAGGAACAAAAAGTGCTCTGAAAATGTGGTCTCAGCTTCCTCGTGGCCGAAGGGAAGAAGGCACTGGTCACAAGGGTTGCACTGTTCAAATGAGTATTTCTGAAGGGAGGAGCAGGGACTGCAACTTGAGAAGAGTTTGTTCCTTGAGACACTACAGAGATATTGCTTTGTGCCCAAACACTCTTGCATGATGAAAAATAGGAAAATTCACTAGACTTGCTTTTATTAGTCTTGAATATATGTAGATGGTAGAATTCCAGGGTACATTTCAGAAAAAAATTTCCTAGGGGTCAATAAATGTCGCCATGGATAATGAAAGGAAGCAGAGTGATATCATTTGACCACCTTTCTGCAATCATTACTCACAATTATTGAATTGATTTTTCATCCTGACACTGTGAAATATGAGTTCTTCAGGAATAATGGGCAAAGGTGTCTGTTCAATACATTTTCCAGAATCTTCTTTCTGAGCCAAAATCAACCACGTGTAAGACTGTCCTCACTGCTCCTTCCCTGTCCCCCTTCTCCATGCCCAGTGACCTTCCTGGTGGGATGGTGCCATGTAGGACTCATACGGGCACCGGAGGCCACGCTGGGGGGGGTCCAGCGGTCATGGCCAGAGGGGTCACTGCAGAGAGCATGCACGGGCACCCAAAGACCTATTGCTGCTGGGAGCACTGCAAAGCGCCCTCACTTGCAAACAAGGCAGAACTGGGAGTTGATTTTAAACAACCATGGGCAGGCGCTTCTGTGCCCAGGTTACTGCACTCAGGCCAGCACAGATCTTACACATCCTGCCAAGCCCACAGTGGAGATGTCAGCATCAAAGGACCTATGGGTTCCAAAGGTACTGGGTCGTGGGCTCAAAGGCAAAGAATCTTCAAGAACTTACAGAGCTGTGGTCTGCAATTTCAGACCATGGCCAGCATCAAGTAAGCACTGACAAAGGTCCTGGAGAAGCCTACAAGCCGAATTGTTTGGAAAGCAAAATGCAATAAACTCAACAGGTCAGTGCTAGGCTTGAGGGAGCAACCTGAGAAATGACACCAGGCAGTGGACTCTAGTTGAGGTCTTGGAAAGAGAGGACTCAGACACACTGCCCGAGAAGACAGTGTGTTCTTCACGTGAGACACGGCAGGAACCAGGCAAGAAGCGTGAAGGTGAGAGCTGTGACTGATCCTGGGGGCCAGGGGGGCGGGGGGCAAGTCTGCACATTGACTTGGTTGGCAAAGCAAAGAGAGTCGGGAGGGATGGTTGGAGAGATAAAGTTGCAAGTGTCTGAACGTTGCACTCTGGCATTTGGAGGATTCCCGGAGAATGATACGAGCACGTCCATGTTTGCCCAACAAAAAATAGAGACAATGGGACGTCTCGTGCATCAGGGGATCTCTGCCTAAATTATTCTTGATCTATTGGCACATCTTTTATGACCTACTAAAAAATTAAATTTTTCATTCATCTACTGTATTCAACAAGCACAAGTTGGAAGCTCAGATTATTAATGATATCAGATCTTGTATTACTAAAACAAATGCATGAAGGTTCCATTTCTGATGACAAAAAGAGAGTCATTTGTTTCAATCAAGAAGGACAATCTTATTAATTATTGCCAACTTACTGCCAAGCTGGCTGGTCACCAATGCACAGCCACAGAACAAATGGAATCCAGCGGACTGTCAATCTCCAGACAGTGTCACTGTCCCCAAAATAATAAACTTAGGGGGAGATAAATCTTTAAGGACTCGGACACTTCTTAATTCTGGAGTCTTTCAAGCCCAGCTTTTTCATAATCCTTTCATGAAGCAAGGAAGCTGTTTGGCAAACGCCAGTGAGGATGGACTAGAATGTTTTTATCTGCATCTAAACCTTAGACATGCTCATAAAGACTGACTTAACCTTTCCCAAAAGTAATTCACCAAAAAAAAAATTAAAAAACTTAAAAAAGGTTTCTATCCCTTGACTTTATGATTCTACTTCTCAGTCTAATGAAATACTCTGGAATGAAGAAAAGGCTTTACAATCAAGAATGTCCATTATTTTGTTAATTTTTTTAAATAATAAATTTTATTTTTATATTCCCCATACAATTGCAGCCCCCCCATTCTGACCCCAATCCCTCCCCTCCCGCCCCTCACCCCCCAAAAAGTGTCTCTGGTTCATAGTTGTTTGTTGATTTTGATTTTCACTTTCTTATAGTTATTCATTTTCCTGCTCCCTTATTTAAGTTTTCTAGATTCCTGCTATGAGTGAGACCATCCGGTATTTTTCTTTTTCTTTTGGCTTATTTCACTGAGCATGATCCCTTCCAGTGCCATCCATGTTGCTGCAAATTGCATGTGTTTATCTTTTTTGAATGCTGAGTAATATTCCATGGTATATATGTACCACATCTTCTTGATCCAGTCATCTATTTTTGGGCATTTGGGCTGTTTCCAAAGCTTAGCTATTGTAAACAGTGCTGCTATAAACATAGGGGTGCAGGTGTTCTTTGGAATGGATGTTTCTGTGTCCTTTGGGTAAATACCTAGGAGTGGAATTGCTGGATCCTATGGAAGCTCTATGTTTAGTAGGTCCAGAAATCTCCACACAGCTCTCCACAGTGGTTGGACCAGTTTGCACTCCCACCAGCAGTGCAGAAGAGTTCCTTTTTCTCCACACCCTCGCCAACATTTGTTGTTGCTAGTTTTTTTAATATGTGCCATTCTCACTGGTGTAAGATGGTATCTCATGGTAGTTTTGATTTGCATTTTTCTGATGACAAGTGATGTTGAACATTTTTTCATATGCCTGTTGGCCATTTGCATTTCCTCTTCAGAGAAGTTTCTTTTTAGCTCTTCTGCCCATTTTTTGACTGGATTATTTTCTTTGTTGTTGTTGAGTCTCATCAGCTCTTTGCAGATTTTTGTGATCAGTCCTTTGTCATTAGTGTTGTGTGCAAAAATGTTCTCCCAGTTGGTGGGGTTTCTCTTTGTTTTTGTTATTGTCTCTTTTGCTGTACAGAAGCTCTTTAATTTGATGTAGTCCCAGTTGTTGATCTTTGCCTTCACTATCACTGCTTTGGGTGATGTGTCTGTAAAGATGTCTTTGATGAGCAAATCACATAGTGTTTCGCCTATATTTCCTTCTATATATTTTATGGTTTCAGGTCTTATGTCTAGTTCTTTAATCCATTGTGAGTTGATTTTTTGTGTATGGTGTGAGGTAGTGGTCAAGCTTCATTCTTTTGCATGTAGCGACCCAGTTTTCCCAGCACCATTTATTGAACAAACTTTCTTTGCTCCAATGCATAGTCTTTGCTCCTTTGTCAAAGATTAGTTGACCATAAATCTGTGGGTTTATTTCTGGATTTTCTATTCGATTCCATTGGACTGTATGTCTGTTCTTGTTCCAATACCATGCAGTTTTGATGATTATGGCTTTGTAGTAGAGTTTGAAGTCTGGGAGTGTGATGCCTCCATTCCCTTCTCTTTTTTTCAGGAGAGCTTTGGCTATTCGGGGTTTTTTGTGATTCCATATGAATTTCATCAATAATTGTTCTATTTCTTTGAAGAATGACATTGAAATTTTGATTGGAATAGCATTGAACTGTATATTGCTTTTAATGGGGAAAAGCAATGGAGCCAAACAATATTCTAAAAGGATGGACAGGGGCCTCCCCTGGTGGTGCAGTGATTGAGCGCTGGGCTGTGAAGCTGCCCGCAGCCTCTGCAGCACCAGTTCGATCCCCGGCCACCGGCGAGGGTCCCACATGGTGCACAGACCTCTCCTGCCACCCGCTGCTCCCCTCAGCAGTGTACTTCGGTCCTTCTGCCTGCTCTGCTCCCCGCTCTGGCTCTGGTGAATTCTCTCACCCGAGCTTCTGACTGTACCCAGTGCTTGTATAAATAAATAAATAAATAAATAAATTTAAAATAAATAAATAAAAGGGCGGACAGGATTGAAGGAAGTATGTCCCACCCATGGGAGGAATGCATATGGCCTATTACAAACACAATCCCTTTTCAAGTATATAATCAAGGTTTCCAGAAAGGATATAAATCAGTCTCCCAGAATGAAGACTATTAGATAATTGCACTATAATTTTGACAAATTGAGGGGAGGGGTATTAAGACTTTAGGTATCTATTTTCTTCTTTGTTCTTTACTGTATGTTTGAAATGTTCTCAATTATCCTGTATTGCTTTTATATGAAAATAGAACATTTCTGAACAGGTTTATTCTGGAAGGTCTCAGAGCTGGGAGATACCAGGGAGAGTGAACGACAAAAATGAGGGGAGAGACATAGAGACGAGGGTCATTCTTGTAACACCACAAAGTTAAATGTGGTTCCAGACTTGCCAAGAAGGGCTTGGGGGGATTCACAGGGAACAGGCCAGAGTTAGGGTCCTGCCAGGTCCCAGAACAGAACCAGTGCCTAGCCAAATGGCTTTGAGATAGGAGAGATAAAAACAATAGAAATACCAGTTTGGGGGGACCTAACAAGAATAGGAGCTATGTCCCATTTCCTGTATGGGGTCCTGGGACACTTGTGGGATTCTCAAAGGCAACAGGAGGTAGTTCCAGTAAAACAAAAATGGCAGCGGGGGGCCTTGTAGCTCTGCAACAGTTCCCACCCCACGTAACCACAGCATGTGCAAAAAGGTGTAGAAAGATCTAGGAGTTCCCATGAGCCTCACTCACAAACAGATCCATGGACTGAAGTGGCCGAGAGTTGGTATAAAGAGGGGTCATGTCATGACACCAACAACCAAACCACCCTGGCATCAGTGGCAGATGCTGGCCCATGCCCCACAGCCAGGAATAATCTACCCCTTTGGAACTCAGATGCACGGAGTTAATATTACCTCTAGTTAATGGAGCGCTGCCACTGAATAGCACAATCTCATCCTGAGTTTGTGATGGATTGATGATTAATTGATTGATTGATTCCCATTCCTGTAACCATCTCTCTCCCACCAGCCATTCCATCGTGTTTAACTAGTACATGAGACTTATAACTAGTATTGAGAATTCTATCCTATCAATTTATATAAATGGTAAAAGAGGACATTCTGTTCCTACTTTCTTCACTCAGCACTGTTTTAAAAATCTGTTCATGCTTAGTTTGGCACCCGCCTCACATTCCTTGATGTACTTTTACATTCTCCCAGTAACAAACCCCTCAGATGTGTTTGACTCCAGCACAGACACTGCTGCAGTAAATATGCTTCTGCATGTCCATTTACGGACCTTTATGAGAATTTCTCTGATGCTTATCACCAAGCATGGAATTTCTGGATTATAGGAGACACAAAAACATACCCACTTAACCTGACTAAAGACTGCCTGTTACTTTTAAGAGTGCCTTCATGTGTCTTATTTCTATTGACACTACTTCACTCCTGTGCACGCTGCACATGCTTATAATCAACACAGAGCTGCACTGCCCAGCTCTTCAAAGAAGGGCTGGCTGCTTGGCCTCAGGGAATGGGGTCACGTCAGCCTCCAGCTCTCAGCTCCTGCAGGCTCTGCTTCAGCTGCAAAACAGTCTCTAACCTCCAGAGTTCATTATCTGACCAAGGCCAAACATAGATAAAGACCTGGCCCCAGGTCTCACCCTTCCCAGAATGGCTGGCATTTGGGGATGTAAAGGGCCAGCTATGTCAGCCGGTGCCAGCAACCCTGAAGGGTAATTTCCATTCCAGAGCCCCAGCTGGGATAGCCGAGGCTCTGCCCTGCCCGCACCACCTCTCAGCAGCTTCCTTCGCCCACTCTGCCTCCTCCCCGCTCCTGTCTCCGGCATTGATCTCTAACAAACATCTTAATCCAAACTCCATCTCGCTGTCTGCTCCGAAGAGCCCAGCCCACAGCAGCTCTGTCCATTTCCTTATTTTGTCTGCCTGCCACACAGGTAGATCTGAATGTTCTCTTAACTTTCATTCCCTGCTGCCTAATCAGTTAGAATGTTTATTAATATATGTGTGAGTTATTCAGGCCTGCCTTCCTCTGAATTGATTTACTATACCCATTTATCTTGGTTTCTCTGACTTTTTCATGTGAATATGTACGCACTCCTGCACTGTCCTACATAAACCTTTCAGGATTAGATCTCACAATGCCTTCTCCCACCCCGCCCTCTGACCCTGACTCTATGAAAGTCTACAAGGATCCTTAAGTTTGAAGGAGTAAAACCTACCACGTTTTTATGTTCCGTTATGATATCGAGGTCTTACCTAAGAAGTCTTCTCCTACCCTTGAAGCAAAAGGACACTTTCTTCTATTATTTTTATAGAGTTACCTTTAATGTTTAGGTTTCTAATTGATGTGGAGTACACCTTTGCATATAAGGTGAGATTCAGTTTTATTTTCATGTATATGGGAAGGAACTTTTTATAGCAGCAACAGAGGGAAAAACAGTAATACAGCTGTATCAGGAGAGGTGGACAAGGAGGGTAACAGCCAGGGACATGGATTTTATTGTTAGAGATACAGGCTTCACCAGCTAAAGTAACTGTAAATGGAAGCAGTTGAAGAGAAAGCTTGGGAGGGTGGAGAGGGGCAGAACTAAGAATGGCGTGGGGACCAGCCAGGAACTACTGCTGGTCATGTAAGTCCTTTTGCCTCTTGTATTACTTCAATGACTGTATCACTACTATACGAATTAAACTTTAAGAAGTCATGACTGCCATGAGTCCTTCCCATGTAGACTCTGATTTCTTGAGCCAGAGACCTACTCAAATTCTACTTATCCTATCGACCCATCCCACGTGTTATTTTGGAATGGGTTCCCAAACCAGTATGTCATCGTGGACCCTCAATGACACCTCCCAGGTCCTGGGACATTCCCCTCCATGGGGAGTGTGGGCTGACGTCCATGGCGGCAGAAGGAAAGGCCCTTGCATTTCTCCAGGGCACATGTGCTTTTTCTGAATGGAGAAGGGCACATCCTTACGTTATTCCATTGTGATGTATCTGTCTTGAGAGAGAGAATATTTTCTCGCCCCACCAAAAAAAAAAAAAAAGATTGAAAAATAGCATGCTGTCCTGTCCTGCGAGAGCTGACATATATGTCTCACAGATTCTATATTCTAACACCCTAGTGCTCTAGGGTCTCCATGAAAGCAGCCGCTCAGTGCTTTGAGATGAGCATTGGCCTCAGAGTCAAGAAAGCTCAACTCTGGCCTCTGGTTACATGACCTCCCACTTCTGTAAGCATCAACTACTTCTAAAACCGTCGATTACAGAAAGATTCTACCGCCCCTCCCCATTATTACTCCCTGCAATTCAAATGTATTATATGCTTAGAGAATCCCACAATTCCACAGAGAATCTAAAAAAATATATTTTAAATGCAGCAAGCTATTTTCACTGAAATTTACTTCCATGTGAAAAATTTTATTTGTGAATGTTTTTCTCAATATCCTCTAAATGCCATTAAATGGTAAACAACTGAAATGGTTTCAAAATCTAGTGAGAATGCATGGAGATCCAACATGGCTCCTGTGTCCTACCCAGAACAAATAAATTCTTATGCTTTTTATAGTTACCAGACATGTATAATACTGCCAGTTCATTACAGGGGTAAGTTACAGTACTTCATGCTGGCTCAAAGTTTTTATATCAGCCTGAATATCTAAAGATAAGACTATCTCTGTGGGCTCACCTTCCCTCTGTGTGCACATTATGACTATGGCATTCCATTAGATTCTAGAAGAAATCATGCTGGCTTCTTATAGTGCAAGCCTTAGCTTCTTCCCTTAGCCCTTTTAATCATTTGTCAGACCCACCTGGAAAAATCCCACACCTTGATGAATGAACTTTCCAGCTCTGGCTGAGGAAAATCAGGACATCCAATCTTTCCTTTTCCTGGCACTACCATTTATATAAAAGAAGGATAAGAGTTTTTCCATTCTGCAAGGCTCCCAGTATGGGACATGGTTAGTGTCTCAGAGTAGGTCTGATCAAATGACTGGCCATTCTGATGGAGCCATGTATTACTGTTTTGTTACCCAAAAAAAGGACAACAATTTGACACTGGTCATACCCTGTTTCCGTAGAGACCACATCTAGTTAAGCAATATACCAGTTGTTGGACTTTTGGGGGATGACTTTGCTTTTCAGGACTATGAGAAAATCTAAGAATGATAAAACCAAAACCAAGCTCAAACACAATCAGACGGGAAATTCTGCCCACCTAAAGCAATGGGCATCTTATCATGATGGTCATGCATAAGAAAATGTAGTTTTATAGGCAGAACAAAATAACCGGAGAGAAACATACCAGGCTTTCCCTCTGCCCTCAGAACTGCATCCAAGAAGGTACCGACATCCTCAGCCAACAAGTCCCACAGCTGTTCCTCATCACTGTCCGCAGCCCTTCCTCCTGAGGCTGCATCCTCTGCCGGCCCTTAGGCTAACCCTTTCCAACCACTCTGTCTTCTACCCATAACCACATGCTGCTGTTCACTAACATGCTGTCACTAGATTTCTGGGCCACTTTTCCAGGGGAGATTTCATCTCTCCCACACCAGCCATCCCTCTCGTGATGATGGTTCTGAAAGAACTTTCCACCGAGTTCCAGCACAAAGCTTTCAGCCTCTCATGATACCATCTCCATCTTGCACTTTAAAATTTTAAAAGCATTCCTTCCCCCTGATTCCACCAAAGGGAAAAAAATGTGACCCATCTTCCAACTTCTCTCAGTTAGTGTCACCAGATGAGCGTTCATTTGGATTGGAAGTCTCATCACCACATTTTACTCTCTTTTATGTTTGTATTTCATCAGCCACTGACCCCTGTCAATTCTACCTCCAAAAAGAGGTCAAATCTTAATCATTTGAGATTGAATTCACCATAGTTAAGGCTACCCAGTGAGCCGGTTGCCCTTTACCTCGCCAGCTGAGTGGAAGCATTAGCTGTTGGCTACCTTCCAAGCAGGGAAGACGGAACCAAACTGCAGAAGAGAGGCCTTGAAGTCAGCAGAGAAGAGAGAACAGTTAGGTCTGTTTGGCCTCCTTGTCTCAACCTCCACCTCCACTCTTGGTGGCGTTCACTGCCAAGGTTGACCAAAGTGGCCACTCAGCATCCATCAGCTGCGCAAGCATGTCTCAGCTCTCTTCTCACTTAACCTTGCTTGTCCCTCCACCAGACAATCAAGAGTTGACTGTGGTTTATACTAAACTGCAGCTGGGAATCATATTCTTCTTCACTACCAGTTTCTCCTAATGAGTAGAATGTAAACTATAATTCTAGAATCATTCCTCTCCTTTATCATGACCATAACCCTAAGTCAAATCCTCAGTATCTCTCATCTGTGTACCTGACTTTTACCTTTTATAGGCAAGCAAAAATTTGGGGAGAACACATACCAAACAGTTCATTTATAGGGAGTGAACTGAGCAGCGAAATTAGGGGAGAAAAGGGACTTTTACTCTTCTTTTATTATTTTATAAGCTTCCATGTTATTTAAGGTATTACAGCAAGCAGATATTGTTTAAAATATCTGAAATGATTATAGGGTTATAAATGCACTTATTCATCCCCTCATGACACCATCTCCATCTTGCATTTTAAAATTTTAAAAGCATTCCTTCCTCCCGATTCCACCAAAAAAAAAAAAAAAAATCTGATCCCTCTTCCATCCAACTTCTCTCGGTTAGTGTCACCACATAAGCAGTCATTTGGATTGGAAATCTCAAAATTATATTTTGATTTGGGGTACATTAACATGCATGTGTACAAACCTAAAATGTTATAATGTCTTCATTAGACTGTGTTCTCAGTGAAAGCAGTCTGTCCCGACTTGTCTTTGCATTTCCCCAGAATGTTCTGCATAATATATATAAACTATAGATAGATAGAAGGTTGAATGGAGGGATGAATGGATGGGTGGATGGACGACTAATGTTTCCAGTGAATGGAACATGATGGAACATGGCCTGTAATTCCCTATAGCTCTATATAAGCCACATATAGGCCTATATAGGCCAAATAAATAAATATTTATTTATAGGTCTCATATAATATTCAGAAAATGTTATATGACATATATCAATAGAATATTTTTATGTATGCAAATATTTATACAACCAAATGGGAGAATGATCTGCATTGTGCTATTTTACGGACAAAATTGTGTTGCTCACAGCTGTGAGAACTCAAAATCACCAAGAGTTCCAAAAAGGACAAGAGTCACCCAAGAGGAGATGGACAGTTGGGCTTGGAAAGGCGGGCAGGCTGCTGTTAGCTGGCCCATGTGCATGTTAGGGCCATGTTGGGGATCAGGCACATCAGCAGGAAGTCTTGCTCTGTGTGGCTGACCTAAGAGAGCCCCACACCAGGCTGAAGTCGAGGGTCCTCAGAATCTACAGGATAAAGGAAACAAAGACCCTCCCAACCACCTGGAAGAGGAGTGTTGACATCATACACAAGTCTCCAAAATCCCGTGTAGGATGTAAAAAGCATTAGCTGACTCTTAACTAAATATTTAGCATCTTATAGAGGGACACACATCAAAAGAAAAGCAAACTCAGTTTGCCCTTGGACCCCTGATTTCTCTCCCAAACCCCAGGTAGCTGAGCGGTGGGAAGTCTAGAGATGGAATCGAGCATATCTAATCTCTTTTATAACAATGTTCTTATTTTAACCCATGTCATCAGGGGAAATGGCTGAAAATAGTGACAAATACAACATCAATAAACATAATAATAATTGATTTTCCAGAGATGAAAAATTTGAAATTAGTGGCCATTTTCCCCCAGAGCTTTGGTTGATTAATTTAATGTTCATCTTTGTCTTTCAGAGATCCTCTTACGGCCACCGTGTTCTGCCAGGCTTCATGACAGGCTTGTGGTCAGGGCCGAAGGCTGAAGTATATTGCACACTCCTGCAGTTTTTCAGAGAATCCTGATCTTTAAGGGCAGCTCTAGCCAACACAACAAAGTGAAGACTCGCAAAGCAATTAAGTTTCCAGAGATTGGAACTTCACGTTTTTCATACAGGATGTAAGTGTGGGTATTATGCTGCTCAACATTTTTCCAACTTAACTATTTCAGAAATTGATTTACAGAGTTCCGCTCTGCTTCCCCCTCCCCCAGCACCCAACTTTTGTGGAATTATTTCTGAACACAACACAGAATAAAGATGAGATTCGAGTGACTGTTACTCTCCCTTCCTCTTATCTTCCCTCTTTCTTCATTTTCTGCTTCCTGTTCATCCTACAAACTCCCCTTCCTTCTTATTCTTTCCTTTCCTTCATTTTCCCCCTTTGCTGTGAATGTCTCCTGCACCCTCCCCCCCACAAATTCGTATATTGACATCATCAGCCCCAATGTGATGGTATCAGGAGGTGGGGTTTTTGGGTAGTGATTAGTTCTTAAGAGTGGAGCCCTCTATCAGAGGGATTGTCCCCCTTCTGGTATCAGAGGGATTGGCCCCCCTCTGGTATCAGAGGGATTGGCCCCCCTCTGATAGAGACCTCAGAGAGCAATCAGGGCCCCTTCTGCCTGGCAACAGATGGCTGTCTGGGAACTGGATTCTCACCAGACTACATGTCTACCAGCACCATGATCCTGGACCTCCAGCCTCTAGAAAGGTCAGAGGTTAATATTTACCTTTTCTCAGCCACTCAGCTTATGGTATTTTGTTACAGCCACTCAAATAAACTAAGACTCTCTCCCCCTTTCCTTCCTATCTTCTTCCTCCCTTCCATGCTTTCCTCCTTCCTGTCTTCCTTCCTTCTCTAGCTCTAAAACAACTTTTCAAAACCATCGATAAACCATGTCAAAGTTCAATGTTCATATTTATGCTGGGAGAAAAGTAGAGCAAATACTATTATTTCCCTTTTTACAGATGCATAAAGTGAGACACAGAGAGATTCAGTGACTTTTCCCAGACTCCACAGTAAGTGAATAAACACCCCAGAGAAACATCTTGAAACTTCAGAGTTGAGCACTCTTTCTATAAGTGGTTAGCAACCCTGAGCCTGTCACAGAAAACCCAGCCAGTCCCAACAACAACAGCTTTGTCCGAAACCCTGTAACATTTTTGTCCTGCATGGAGTCACACATCTGGGTATGTGAGGCAGAAAATCTATGTTCACACCGACCTCCTGTTCCTTCTCATGTCTCTCATTGCTCAGAAATATGTTCCTTACCATCCTGCACATGTCAGAATGAATTGGCTGCCACAACCTGAGGGACTAGGAGTGCAAGTTCTCCTTTCATTGGCCCTCTTCACACCATCATCTGCACAGAGGAACCCAACTTTGCTTGATGTTCTGGAAACAGACATTATGCTTCTTGGCCCTAACCAGCTGCGACCTCCCCTTCCAGCCACCCCCACTCTTCATTTTAACCTCACTTCTCCTAAGGCAACTGCTATTCCATGTAATTTGTCACATCTTGGAACTTGGGGCACCTGCCTGTTGTCCTTCTTCCATTCAAATCTAGAACTCGTAGCTTCTGCTCTTCCCAAATGTGTGAACCCTGCCCTTCCTCTTCCTGTGCCACCCGTGGCCCCTACAACTGTACAGGACATACAAGAGCCCTTTTGAGAAGACACATCTGGCCTCCCAAAGTAAGCATTTCTATTTCCCATGACAAACGTACAGCTACAAACTTATGATGGGTGTTTTGCCCCCAGTGGATTTGCCCAAGCGCAGGACAGGACAGGAGTGGGGGGGTTTTCTGGAATGGAAGCGAACTTGCCTTTTAAACAGGACTCTCTGCAACAAGGGTCAAGGCAGCACTGAAGGTCACCTTGAGGCCAAGCCCCCTCAGTCATGTCAGGACTACGTCCAGCCTCAATTCAGGACTCCAGCAAATAAATGAGGGGGATGAAGCTTCCACCACCTGTCAACACTTAAGAACGCTTTTGGTAAGGCTTTCCAAAGCCTATCAGAGACAAAGAGGAGAAAACCTCACCGTTTCCTTCCCTGGATTTGGCCGTTCAGGGCGTTGAGGCAGAACGATGCTGGGAACTCCAGAACGTGGTGGAAACAGGGGAAGGCAGGGCCGGGGAATCTGGTTACAGTGACAGACACCACCTGTGTCACTGAGTCACAGTCCCTGGCACAGGCCCCATTTATAACCTGTTCTTTAACTTTGTTTGTCTTTGAAGACATTCGCAGAAGCGTCTTACTTTCCAGAAGTTGGAGCCCTCTAATCATTACTTGTCTCTGGAGAAAATGAAATTATATACCTTTAATTCTTCTTCTCAGAAAGTCCACGTGGTAATGGATCACTCCTCACTGACCTTTTCCCACCCGCCGGGACTGCTGCCTTTTCACGTTTTCCTCTTGGCCTTGGTGTCACAAATCCAACAACAAAGGTGGGGACTTTGGTAGTAAAAGTCAGTCACAAGCAGGAAGGGGGCCAGCAGGGCACACCGTCTCATTTCCCGCGTGTGGTTAAGAAGCCTCAGCCCCCGCCCAAAATGAGCACAAGTTTCTGGAAGTGAATACACATGTCAGGTTTCTGCCTTCTATTAGTCTGCTACGGCTGCCGTGACAACGTACCAAGCTGGGACGAGGGGGGTGGGGTTAGTTAAGAAAAACGCAGCATCTCACAGCTCTGCACACCAAAGATTCAAAATCAAGATGGCAGCAGGATTGGTTTCTCCTGAGGCGGGAGAGGGAAGGCCCTGCTGTGGCCGTTTCCTTGGAGTGTAGATGGCCGCCTCTTCCCTGTATGTTCACATCTGTAGGGTAGGTAAAAGGTATCAGGCTTTTCTGCCCTCCTGCCATTAGGTTAGATGAGGGAACCCTGTGGTCCTGAATGCATGCCTGATGGCGGGCACCTGAAGTGGGTACACCTGGGCTGAGAGACTGGACTTTTAAGGGCGGAGTCACAGGGAAGCCAGCAGCAGCAGAAGCTGAAAGAGAAGCCAAGAGAGAAGCAAAGAAGCAGAAGCAGAAGCAGAGATCACCAGAGAGCCCAGATAGAGTGAAGATTTGCTGGGGCTGGGAGGCCTGCCAGCCTCCCGCCCCCCCACCACCCCTGCCTGCTGTGTACCAGGTAAACCCCAATAAAATACCTGCAAAAACCACTGAGGACTCTGACTCCTCCTTGATCTGGTCTGCTGGATATTAGAAAACCCGCTCAGTGGCCATTCCTGCCCCTACAACATCTATGCACCTTCCTGCCACACAACCCCTTCTCCGTGTCCACGTTCCCTGTATAAAGAGCAGCCTGGTGACTGGACTAGAATCCACCCTAATGAGGTGATTTTTTTTTAAAGATTTATTTTTATTTACACAAGAGCTGGGGCACAGGCCAGAGTCGCGGGAGGGTGAGAGGATTCACCAGAGACAGAGCAGGGAGCAGAACAGGCAGACGGACCAAAGACACTGCTGAGGGGAGCAGCGGGCGAGACAGGAGAGGTCTGCCTCACCATGTGGGATTCGCCCTGGCCAGCCGGGAATCAAACTGGCACTGCGGAGGCTGCGAACAGCTTCACAGCGCAGTGCTCAACTCGCTGCGCCACCGGGGAGGCCCCTAATGAGGTGATTTTAACCTGGTCATCTCTATAGACAATCAGTCTCCAAATAAGGTCACATTCTGAGATGCTGGGGATTAAGATTTCACTAGATGCCTTTTAGGGTGCTTAATTCAGCTCAATTTATTCAGTTCAATTCATTTGTGCCATATTTGCTTGAACCCATTCAAATTCAATTCAATTTATTTGACCCTGATTCTGATAACATTCGTAAGATCCAACATGACTCAAAGAAATTGTCCTAGGGTCCAGGCATAAGTTTTTGGTAACAAGTGGCTACAGCAGCACCTCAAGGTCAGTTGATTGACAATCACAACCACACGTGCAACCTTCATTCTCTTATGTGATATACTCACACATTCTGGGATTGTGATGTGACATCTTGGGGTGGGGCCATTACTGTGCCAATCATATCAAGCAGAAAAATCCCTCCTACAAGCACTCCAAAGACCATTAATATAAAGATTAGGTTTTCATCTTATTAGCTAAGAGCTAAAAAGTGCCCAATTGGATTTTTGAACAAAAAGAGGGCCGGGGTAGGGACCCTGTCAGAGCTCAATGGGCTAAAATTTGAAGGAGGGTCAGGGAGATGGTGCGTACAGACAATTCTTGCAAGGAGACTCTATTTTTAATCAGTAAACCTTAGTGAGTAGAGCAAGTACCAAGGATGGAGAAAAGTATCCAATCCAAAGTCTTAATTGTAGACTCCCTGCTCTCTAAATCTAAGGACTCCAAGCTCCTTGCTCCATAGCTACTCATCCCAATCCACTTGCCAATCAGCTTTCTGGAGAGATGTGGAATAGCAAGTGGGGGGGACAGTAACAGTGCTGCCCAGATGTCCCTCAGAGCAAGTTTGCACAATATCCTGGAGCCTCCACCAGGAAGGTGGATCTTGGCAGATGATTTCCAAAGTGATAAACTCTCCCTTATCCAACCTTCTATTCCAAGCTCCATGACCCAGCACCATCCATGACCCAGAGCCAGGCCCAGGTACACCCCCAGGTCCTGCCAGGCCACGCCACCCAGGTCTCACAGCCCCTTTTCTCCATCAGCGGGTCTTGGACAGCCTCACTTGGGGTACACTGGGATATAAGCCTAGTTCTTCCTAAAATGCCTTTTAAGTGTGGATTTAAGAAATTGTGTGCTCTCACCAGGGACTGTGGTGATGGATCACAGGTGCTATGTGGTAGGAAAACTACAGGGACTACACTGGAGGGGAGAAATTAAATAGTGTACAAAAACGAACAGTTATGTAAGAAAATAAATAAATTTATAAAAAAGAAATTGCGTGCTCGAGTCAGACAGAAAGAGCAAGAGCTTTTAGATTTCAAAACACAGCAGCCTCGAGGTTCAAGGGAATTGAGTCGGGCTATAAGCCAGTCTGATCCCCTCAATTAACCAGATCTTTGCTTGAGCTAGGAAGACATCACCTCAAGATCCAAGTCAAAGGAGATCATTCTTGCATATATATCAATAGATGCTCCACAATGAATGTCTTCATGAGTTTTTTTGTATTAAAAAGACCAACAAGGGCCTACCCTGGTGGCGCAGCGGTTGAGCACTGGGCTGCGAAGCTGCCCACAGCCTCTGCAGCGCTGGTTGGATCCCGGCCACCGGCGAGGGTCCCACATGGAGCACAGATCTCTCCTGCCACACCCACTGCTCCCCTCAGCAGTATATTTCATCAGTCTGCCTGTTCTGTTCCCTGCTCTGTATCTGGTGAATTCTCTTACCCTCCTGTGCTTCTGAATGTACCAAGTACTTGTATAAATAAATAAACAAACAAACAAACAAATACATACATACATACATACATACATAAATGCCAACAAATTGGAGGCAGCTTGCTCATGTATGGGTTTTGGAGCAGAACCCAGACCCAGCTTCCTGGGTTTGCATCCAGGCTCTGTCAGTGTTACAGTTAAATGATGTCCAGACCCTTACCTCCCAAAATCCACGTAATGGAGTCCCCTAAGCCCCCATCATCTCAGAATGTGATCTTATTTGGAGATCAGGAGGTCTTTACAGAGTTAAAATGAGATCATTAGTTGCATTTTAGTGCAATATAACGGGCATCCTTAGAACGATGGGAAATTTGGACACACACACACCCCCCCATACATATGCACATACGTACACATATGCACACATACACACAGAGGAAAAAGCCTTGTGAGGGTGAAAGCAGATCTGGGTAATGATTCCCCAGGGCAAGGAACGCCCAAGATTTCCAACAAACACCCGAAGCTCAGAGGCAACAAGTGACACTTCTCCCTCGCAGCCTACCAAGGGGACCAAGTCTGAGGACACCATGATCTCTACCTCCCCCTCCCTCACTGGGGGGCGATAACTCTTTGTTGTTTAAGCCCCCCAGTCTGGGGTCCTTTGTCCACTGACCCTGGCAAATGAATCCGCCCAGTTCTCCGCTTATCTCTGTGACTCTGGACACAGTGTCAGGCACAAGTGTCCCACTCAGAAGGCTGTTAGGAGGACTAGAGGAGTTAATAATCGCAAGAGTTGCAGAAAGAAGTTGTCATAAAGATAGAGGTAGATGGCATTTGTCACACGAAAGGTTTTTTTAATCAGCATCTATGTAAGTTGTCATAGGAATGATCAGCCAATTTGTCTGACTTTGCAGCCATTGTGGTATTAGAGAGAAAATTCTGAACATCCTTGAGAAACTCTAAATGCCATTATTTATTCCAGGCGTCGGGGATGAGCTGTTATAATTAGAGCTGTACTGTTTTCTTCGTTTTTCTTTCAATAGTGTGATCTGGCAGCACCAAGGGCCTTTAGGTCTCTAATAAATTATTAATCTGGGAGTTAATAATTCATGTTAATTGGTGCTATAAGCCACTTTCTCTGGCAAATGTGAGCAAAGGTCATAACTTTTTAACAGCAAAGGTGAAATCTTTTCTGAGTTTCTTTTTCCATGCTCTATCGTGGAAATACTAAGATATGAGAGGCAAAATTTAACCAGAGCTAAGAAAGCAAGATAACTCCAAGGGTAAAGGTCTACACCTCCAGTGGTATTTCATGGGCCAGCACTGCTTTCAAGTCCCTTTGGGGAGAGAGAACTGCTGCTGGGGACACAGAGGACGCCAGCCCACGCCAGCATCCCCACCAAGACGCGACCACCAGGTTTGTGAACCTTCCTCGGGACACAGATAAGAGCCCTAAGTGTCGATTCATGGTTGATGGAGAAAATTTTCTTTCAGAAAATAAAACAAGAGATTAGCTCACCAGCAGGACTCTTTCATAACAAATCTTAATTCCTTTAAGTTATACGGCACAGTTTGACATGTAGAAGGCAGCCCCCAGTTTCTAAGCAAATACCTATCCATGATGAGTCCTTTGATTTTAGGCAATGTACTTAGGCTCCACCTTCCTTTTCCCCCAGAAATTATTTGAGTTAACTCCTGATTGCAGACCATAGAAGGCAAGAAATGAAAGGCGACTTACCTCAATGAATTTCATCTATTGTCCAACTCATAGATGGATCCTTGGGTCCACGAAGCAGCGGCTCGTGGCCCCGATGTTCTGAGTGTTTTATATCATTTTGAGCCTCAACAGTTATTTGAAAGCTTCGTGTCCAGTCACAGACTGATGTAATGAAATAACATTTTCCTATCTGGAGAAAAGATTATTCCTCGTAGCTCTTTTTCAGTTTTGATTACAAGATGGATGTAAAATATGCAAAGAATGATGTCTGAAGACAGGATAAAATTTAAGTGGAAACCACTAGTTTAAAGAGTTTAGGGGCAACAAGTCAAATCTTCTAGCTCTTGTTTTCCTAAAGAAAATTTGAATAGCATATGCTTTTCATTGTGGTCCTGTTTAGTCATTTACATATTAGGGAAATGTATATTTGGCAACAGGTCCTATTTTTAGGAGTCCTTGAAATTTGCCCCTTGAAAATGTTTTCATTTCTGGCACATATGTATGCTTTAAGCAGAATGAAAACATAAAACCAAAAAGAAAAATATGTACAGAAAGGAATGATTTTAGCAGCCCCATAGAGCACAATAAGAAAGCAATCATTCAGTTGTGACTTTTAAAATGGATGCAGGCCTGGATTTTCCAACTATTTCCTTCTAAATGGCCGTTTCTCTACAGAACTGAACTAATGTAAAGAGACAGGCTGTCTCAGTGCCAGGACTAAACAAGCAAAAAGGAACGGAGGCGATGTTTTCAGAGGAGGAACTTAACCAAATAATGCCCACTCTGTTTCCCCGCAGACTCTCGGGTGGACCCAGAAGAAGGTGCCTCGCCCGCTGCGTGGCTCACAGCATGGGCACCCCGCCTGGCCCTCGCCACCCAGACTTCTATTACTTGCAGTCAGTAACAAAGATTCATCCTTGTGTCCGTCAAGCAACAAGGAGAATCTTTGTCACTTAGTGTAATTAATAGCTACACCTCGGAGAGGAAGGCTGGAGGAGACCTGGCTGGCTCAGGACAGGCTTCGTGGAGTCTTGCTGGCTCACCCACGAAGGCGCCAGGTGGGAATAGGGTGAGCAAAGCTTCCTCTTTGGGGATTTCTCTGTTCCTGCCTCCTGTCACTAGGCCAAGGGAGCACCTGGCTTTTCCCACTGATTCCTCCCTTGTATGGCCTGTGCTTTGCATTCTTCGCGCTGCTCCCCCAGCACATTTATCTCCACGAACCCACGCAGATTCCACGACAGGATAAAAACAAGACTGAAAACAAGAGTTCCAAAGTCGACGGGCGCCGACCTTAGGCTGGGGTGTTTGATCTGCTCAAAACCCTTCAAGAGAGCTATTAAAGTTATTTCAGGCCCCATTTCCAGATGAGAGAACTGAAGACGGAGACCTGGAGAGTCAAGAACACAGTGGAAACAGACAAATATGGGTCCCAA
The DNA here is from genome assembly GCF_964194135.1 of Talpa europaea. Lineage (NCBI taxonomy): Eukaryota > Metazoa > Chordata > Mammalia > Eulipotyphla > Talpidae > Talpa > Talpa europaea. The sequence continues at coordinate 142,059,616 of NC_140070.1, forward strand.
CCTAGGTCTCCACTCACCATTCTATACTCTTCTCTCGTTTTCTGGACTCCAACATTTTTATTACTTGGGGAACCCCATTTCTTTCATCTTCCTCCTCCTCTGTGAAATGGCCTGGGGTATCTATCTCACTTGTCCCCAGACCTTTAACTTTCTGCCCCCCATACTGGGGCAAACCCACTCCCATCTCTCATGGTTCACCCTTAAATATGAACGGAGCCCCTCACCATCATCCCACGTCCAACTGGTGAGTCTCAGAGGCATTCCCAGAGGCCACGTTGTCACCTCATTTAGGAAACATAAAAATTCTAAGGCAACCGATTTTCTCCTTTCCTGCACAAGGAGAACTCAAACATGTCCTATATGTTCCACCTTTGACCCACAATCTCACTGATTTCTGCCACACCCTTTTAAAATGCCCCCCTCACATTTTTTCTTTTGGCTCACCCAAAAGAAAATGTGGCAGACTCCCACCAGGCTTTTGACCTCTGTCCTCATAGACGAACAGACTCACAATGTCCAACTCTGGTCACTGGGGCTATGGCTGAGTCTCATCACCACCCCTTCGATTCCCTTCCAGTATAACCAGCATCTACCCAACTTCTGTCCCCAATTCGGAACCACTACTCCCTGATGCTTTCCTCTGAACGTGGATGCTCTGGGCCCTTGTCCCTGGCCCCTTCCATCTAAAACTCTGTTTTAAAGCCTCCAGCTCCCTTCCTCAGCCCCTCCAGGGGTCTTGTCCAATCAGTCCACAACGTCAGGAGCATGCTGAGCTAGAGAGAACTGAGAATTGAAGCATCCGTTGCCCCAAATCATCCAGTTGTCCAATCCAACCTGACAACCACCTTCAGTCTTACTGGTCAATGGCCATGCTGCTCTTTGTCCAATTCTGGAAGCTCCTGGGCTTCATGCTTTCTGATAGGTTGCAGAGGTGACAGCTTTGGGAGGCCAGTCTTGGTGCGTTTGCTCTGATTTGGGTCTGTGGCTTCACATTGAAATTCCTTCTTTCTGCTCAAACTTTCTAAGCTCCAGACTGAAGTTCTTCCCATTTATCATGGTGGCACTATATGTAGAACAAATTACAATATACATATACACATTAAATTCTAATTCCATGCATATGCATTCAATCATGATTACTCCTTCCAAACTCATGAAAGTTCCTTGCCTACAAAATATGTGGGTTGTTTGGGTTTTTGTTATTGTTGTTTTCAGCCAAAGGCATTCTACATTTATACCGAAAGCTCAGTCCAGCAGGGCAAGCTTGACAAGGACAATTTTAACTCCTACCCCACCACACCACTTTTGGTTGATATGTTTCAGATATCACAGCCTCTGAGATCTCTGTGACTCCTTTCTGCCTGATTCTTAACCCAAAGACCAAATTTCCTCATAGAATGAAACATACCAACTGCACACAGTACTGTGTTACTGAGTTACATTGACTTAATTTCTCTGCAGATTAGTTCGTTGATTATTTCTCTTTTTTTTTAAGATTTATTTATTTATTTATACAAGCACTAGGTACATTCAAAAGTGCGGGAGGGTGAGAGAATTCCAGAACCAGAGCGGGGAACAGAACAGGCAGACTGATGAAATACACTGCTGAGGGGAGCAGCGGGTGGCAGGAGAGGTCTGCACACCATGTGGGACCCTCGCCAGTGGCCGTGCATCGAACCAGCGCTGCAGAGGCTGTAGGCAGCTTCGCAGCCCAGTGCTCAACCGCTGCGCCACCAGGGGAGGCCCAGTTTGTTGATTATTTCAACAGAGGTTATTAATCAGAACATATTTTACTGGAATTATACTGTTTCACTGTTGTCCAATGAGTAGAAATGCAATATAACTGTATATGTTTTCATTTGACTCTTATGAATCTAAAAATATTTGTCATTTTTACCTAAAAATGTCCATTTCAAAGAACTAAGTCTAATATATATAGTTTACCTGTATAATATATCTTTGTGTTCATCAAACATAATATAATATAAACGTAAACTATGGTAAGTGCACTATGTTTTGTTCCACGAAAAATTTTTTTAAAAAGATCAAAAACAATAGCTATGATCAGGGCCTCCCCGGTAGCACAGTGGTTGAGCACTGGGTTGTGAAGCTGGCCACAGCCTCTGCAGCGCCGGTTCGATCCCAGCTGCTCCCCGGCCAACGGAGGAGGGTCCCACATGGCACGCAGACCTCTCCTGCCGCGCTCTGCTCCCCACTCTGGCTCTGGTGAATTCTCTCACCCTCCCACGCTTCTGACTGTATGCTGCACCTCCCCCTGCAGTGACCCTCAGGGCTAATGGCTGTTGCCATGGTCCCTGAGGTCCGGCGTGGGCAAGGAACCATGCGCGCAGGGGGAGAACAGCAAACTCCCTAAGATGCAGAGAAGCCGAATGCCTGTCAAGAAATAATGACCACCAGAAGCTGCCACAAAGATGATTAAAAGAAATGCTGACCACTTGGAACCTTATCTCGCTTTCTCAAGGCCCATAAACTTTATTCTGCTACAACTGTCTCTCTAAAAACTTTCCTTTTTCTGGTCATTGATTGCTAATTAAAAAACATACCTAATTTAATAATTAGGCTAATACAAATGAAACATTACTAAACACTGTGTTATAATAGAATTGTTAGTTTAATAATCTTTCTATTATATGCTTAACTTTAGTACCTTTTGATATTAACTGCATTATAAAATAAATTCACCCGTGACAATTAATTATGATAGTTAGTGCAACTAGAAAATAATTATATAGAATAGTAAAAAGAATTTATAGCCTATCCAATTAGGAATGAGGCTAGATGTAACTTCGGACATAAATCACTGCCCTGTCAATTAAGCTAAATTTATGAGCAAACTGATCTCTTTGATGCTTTTAGAAAAAACATATATATACTGACCACTAACTTAATAAAGACGCACTCAGATTTTCACTCTCTTGAAGTGTGTCTGTGTGTCATTTATTCATCGAATCCCTGACCACCCTGCGCAATCTCTCAACCCTGAGACGGTCTCATCGTCCATCGCTGTGCTGGTCCGCGGCAACTGTACCCAGTGCTTATATAAATAAATAAATAAATCTTTTTAAAAAAAAAAAACAATAACTATGATCATCTAAACATCAAGTTATATTTTATGGAACTAAGGAAGTTTCACCATTGTCGTCAACCTGTGAGTCTGATAAAGGCTCACAGCACTTACCTTTGAAGGAACCATACCTTCTTCTCCTCCATGAATTATTAAAATCAAGACATGAAAGTTTCCATCTGGAAATGGACAGATACTGTCAGGTATCACATGACAGGTAGATGTTATTCAGCAAAGTTCCTTCTCATAGTTCCTTCCCACATACATACTAAAAAACCAAAACATGCCAGGGGTCATTAAACATCACTAATATATAGTATCTAACTAAGTCTTCCATGGTTACTAAGTCTATTTAATGTTTAATCTTTAATCCCATTGATATCACATATCAAGACAAACTTGGGCTAGATTCCAGATCCTTACTCCTTATGAAGTCAGGACCTTATGCCATCGGTTTAATTTGTAGGAGTTTCATGAGAAAGCCAATTTGACAACTATGGTTACACCTCACTTGCTTAACTCATTCATCGTGATGCTTACTTTCTGCAATAGGCTTCAGCTGCTGAAAGCTGTTTGTTGAGAAGCTATAGATAGTGCATAACTAGACATACCCACAGCATGCCAGTCTGTGCCCCAGCAATGGAGGTGAGAAGCCCAAGAATATGCAGCCCTCCTTGATGGTCAATTTCCAAGGCAAAATATCTAAGATATCCATTATCCCTGAGTTGGACCCTCCAATATCTACAAAATGACTGCCTAGGGGGGAATAGTTGAGAATAGCTAATAGCTTTTTAAAGGGTCTAAGAGAAGTGAGTTTATACACTAAAGGATGGGAATTCATCCACAGCAGATCCCAGTGGACCAGATTCTACAAAAGCATTGGAAAACTGGAGAATTTGGAGAATTGGAGAGAATGTAAAAACCTCAACATTTTTCATGAAGTTCAAAAGTGCTCTCTCTGCTCCACCCACCAGCCACTGGCCAATAATAGAAGCCTTCTCACCACCTAGACTTAGGATTTCATTTTCACTCTCTACTCCCTTAGACTTGAGGTTCCAGACATTTCCTTGTTTCTCACACTGCTCTCATCTTGATCCAAGTTTCAAAGACCAGTTTTCTGGTGTTTTTCTTTTTCTTTATTCTCAGAAACATGTTCCCTACTGGAGTACTCAACAATTCACTTGTTTTGTGTGTGTGTTTGTTTGTTTATTTTTGTCCTATAGTATCTCACTTTCTTATAAATGCTTAACTAATAATGGTTTCCAGGTACAGCTAAACTTTGAAAAATGATAAAGGAAAACTTCCCTTCCTTCCATCCCAAATTTCTTTCTTCCCTCCATCAGCTTCTGTCTATCCAATGGCCCTATTTTCAGAACTCAACACTTCCATTGCTATCCTTAACTACCTCTCTCCCTTGCACTGGATTTGATCCAATTCACCACATACTGGCTTCTGAAGACTGAGATGGCAGTGCTGGCCCTCTTCCCTCTCCCCCTCTTCCCTCACCTTCCCCCCAAAACATATGCCTTTCTTTTTATGGAATTCATATAAAACAAATAACAAGTTGACTCTAATAACTTCTGCTTCCTCCTATAGAAAGAAGTCTGTTATAAAGAGCAGAAGACATAGCCAAAGAAGTAATTACCTATCACTAAGGAAAAGAGGGATCTCAAATTGTAAAACTGGTCCCTATTTCTTTGTTAAGTTCACTGGAAGAAGTTTTATGGGTTGGTTGAGTTTTTGTGTTGGTTCCCTGGGTTCTCCATAACCTGTTTACTGTTCCAGAAAATTCAGAGGCACTTGAAAATATTGATAGAATCTTGTAGAAAGTATGTTGCATTTCCCTGCGCAAACTGGAACCTGAAAAAGTCCAGATTCAATTTAAAAGATTTCCCTGGAATTTCATTTTGTTGATACCCATACATTTATCAAATTAAATTGGGGGAGGAAGAGCAGCACCAGAATAGAGCCATTAGAGGACAGAAAATTTAAACACTTAGCTCTAAATGGCACCCAAAAAATGAAACCATTTTAAGAGATGAACATTTTATTTCTTTTCATTACAGCAAAAAGTATCATAAACAGATCAGGTTGGTTTGCTTCAGTTATTAAGAGCAATAAAGTAAGGTTTAGTGCTTAAATGTGTTCTTTTTCAAAATATGTCTTAGGAAACTAAAGGGACACACAGTTAATTGGAGTCTTAGACTGGGTCTGTATTGAAGAGAAATGTTAGGAAAGATATTAGGTAAATAAACAAAATGGGGGTCTCCCCGGTTGAGCGCTGGGTTGCGAAGCTACCCGCAGCCTCTGCAGCGCCGGTTCGATCCCCGGCTGCTCCCCGGCCACCGGAGGAGGGTCCCACATGGCGCGCAGACCTCTCCTGCCGCCCGCTGCTCCCCTCAGCAGTGTCCTTCGGTCCTTCTGCCTGCTCTGCTCCCCGCTCTAGCTCTGGTGAATTCTCTCACCCTCCCGCGCTTCTGACTGTACCCAGTGCATGTTTAAACAAACAAACAAACAAACAAATAAATAAATAAACATGCCTCTATAAAAAAATAATTTAAAGATAAATAAATAAATAAATAAATAAATAAACAAAATGGGATATGAGTAGTAGATCAGACATAAGTATCATACTGATGCTAAATTTAGTAAAGTTGATAAGTTACTGTGGTTATGAAAGAGAATAATTATCTTGTTCTTAAGAAATATGCATTCAAATATTTAGGGATGAAAGGCTGCAATATATACAATTTACTTCCAAATATTCAGAAAAAATATAATGCATGTACATGTATAGAAAAAGAGAGAGGAAATGACTAAGCAAATGGAGTAAAATGTTCACGACAGGTGACTCTGGGGAAATGGTGGGGGGGTTTTTGTAATTTTTTTTTGCATTTACCCTTCTAAGTATGAAGATTCCAAACACAACATTTTTAAAATGTGATTTTTTAATTACATTTTTAAAATTATATTTGAAAGAGAGTTGTAAAGTAGAAAGACAAGAGTGAACAGAAGTAAAATACTGACTCCTAAATAATAATCCCCACAAGGTAGGAAGGTGGCGGCTTCTCCCACTTTCAGGGATGAATCTATCCTAAACGCTCCTGCACTTCTGTCCACCAAATTAATCCTCATCTCTCTTGCGCTCCTTGTGAGTAAACAGCCTTCAGAAACATTCACTTTGGCTCAAAAACATCTATGAATAAAGAGATACAAGCAAGCACCTTGGTACAAACGGTGCACAGCTTCATCTCAGCGCTAACCAGGTCTTTCCTGCTGATGACGAAATAGCCACAGTCTGAGCTAAATCCCCGGGGGGTTCCTGGGATGGAAGTCCAATGTCATAATGCATAAAACCTCTTTGTTAGTTTTTCTTTTTTTTTTTTTTAATAGAGGCATGTTTTATTTATTTATTTGTTTGTTTGTTTTTGTTTATACATGCACTGGGTACAGTCAGAAGTGCGGGAGGGTGAGAGAATTCACCAGAGCCTTTAACCCTATTTATCCACAACATACTAGGAATATTTCCAATTTACAAATGAAGAAACATTTTAAGAGAAGTGTTATGATTATTTGCTATTTACAAAGCCCAGAGAGACTAACTGGCCCAAGATCACTCAGCTGGAAAGTTGCTGATCTTGGACCCAGACTCCAAAGACTACTTTTCTTTCATCTTTATGAGTCTATTTTTTCCCTTTTTTAAAATTTTATTTCAATTTTGGGGGTTACATTTTTGCTCTTCCGTGTGTGCACATGTTCAACTCACCCTCCACCAAACCACCTGAGCCCAATGTCCTCTGCCTCCCTTCCACAGCCCCTCATCCTACCCTGCTCTTCCCTCTGGCAATCACTATATTTTTTCACTGAATTTGAGATTATTATTACTGTATTTTGCTTGTGTGTATTTTTTGGTTATATTTCACAAGTGAGTGAAATCATCTGATAGCTGTCTTTCACTTTTTGATATATTTCATTTAACATAATAAAGGTTCATTCATTTTGTACCATATGGTAGTATTTCATCTTTTTCCCAGCTGTATAGTATTCCCTATGGAAAACAGTATGGTGATTTCTTAAGAAAATGAAAATGTAAATTTGTATGTCAGCAGTACCCCTATTAGCAGTACCCCTATTTATCCACAGCATATGAAAATGCTAATAGGAAAAAATGTATCTACTCCTACATACACAGAGGCACTGTCCACAACAGCTCTACCTCAGTAGCTTGACCTGATGAAGGGCAGTGTATCACTCGTACCTATCAGTCTCCCCAGACAGTCAGTGGTGACCTTCACAGGGTGATTCAGGCGCCCAAGTCCCTTCCTCCTGGTGATTCCACCAGGGTCTCAGCCATGGGGTTCTCCTTAGCCACGGCCACTGGACAAAGAATGAGGAGGCCAGGAATGTGGTCTTGTGTGTGACCAGGAAAAAATTGAGCATCGTGATGAAGATGCTGTGGGGAAGATCACAGAAGTCTGGGCTGGGTGAGGCAAAGGAGAGAAGGCACCAGGAGGTCCCTGACCTCCACCCAGTGTGGCACGCTGCCCTCTCTCCTTCACCTCAACCCATACAGAGAGCTGACACCACCTCATCTCTGGGGTCAGAAATCTCACTGTGATTTCTGGTGCTTTTTTTTTTTTTTAATAGAGGCATGCTTTATTTATTTGTTTGCTGGTTTGTTTGTTTTGTTTATACATGCACTGGGTACAGTCAGAAGTGCGGGAGGGAGGGTGAGAGAATTCACCAGAGCCAGAGCGGGGAGCAGAGCAGGCAGAAGGACCGAAGGACACTGCTGAGGGGAGCAGCGGGCGGCAGGAGAGGTCTGCGCGCCATGTGGGACCCTCCTCCGGTGGCCGGGGAGCAGCCGGGGATCGAACCGGCGCCGCAGAGGCCACGGGCAGTTTCGCAACCCAGCGCTCAACCGCTGCGCCACCGGGGAGGCCCGATTTCTGGTGCTTTTGAGAGCACAAGTTGTTCGGGGGGGAAGTGCCAGTGGTGCGTTTGTCTCCCTCAACTCCCCTGAACTTTGGCCTGAAGGAAGAGAAGCACCGACACCCTGTCCAGGCCCTGACCGGGGCCAGGCTGATGTCGACAAGCCTGTTTCTGAAGGCTCAGGCTGGGCTGGCCAGGCTGGGTCTCAGTCTGGTTCCCACCACACCTTATTTGTTTATTAGGGCACAAAACTTTCATGAAGTGAAGTCAAGCAAATCAGGCTTAGCTGACTCCCGTCACAGGCATCCAAGAACAGCGGTGGGAATGAGACCGAGATGCCTGTCAGGCCTGACGGCTGCCTTCCTTGCCATTCAATTATGTCCTGTTTAGTCTGCATTTTATTTTGGTTCATCAGTCAGTCTTTCAAGACATTCCTTTTTAATTATGTGTAGTAGGGAACTATCAAACATCAAATTCTGCACATTCATGGTCTTTCACTGGCCCAGAAGATAAAACTCAATGTTCCCTTAAAAATGTCTCTTAAATATCTTGACTTTGCCAAAAGCATAGTAATGGGGACTCTGGGTAGGGTTACTAACCAGAGAAAGCTTTAGGATAACACCGTGAAGCCAACGTCGCTTTAGGATGTGTGAGTCAACGGAACATTTTCCTGACCAGTTGGTATCGCTAAGTATCTATCCTCTCCCTGGTATCTAAACAACTGGAAAAACACAGGGTTTAATTAAGACCCACTGCAGTGTTCACTGAAAATATATAGCACACAGATTTTAAAGACAAAATACAGAAACGATCATTCCATTCACCTCCCTCTTTCTCTCCCTTTAGCTCCCTTGTCCTTCTTCCTTCTAAGAGTTTTCAAATAAAAACTGAGAAAACTTCCCAAGTAAAGCAATACACGCAGATCCGTCAGACGTGATGTGCGTGTGTGCATATGCACACGCGGCCTGACAGCGTTAGAGAAGCAAACAGAACGACACCTAGAAACTCAAGCAAGGATTAAAAAAAGACATCGAAAGTATTGTCAGAACTTAGCAGCACTTAAAAGTAAAGAGATCCTACAGTCTAGGACGCGGAAATTAAAGCTAATATGATTCCATTCACATCGTGACCCTGAAGGCCCACGGAAATGACATGTCGTGTTACAGCGGGTGGGAGAGGTCGCCAGGAGTGATTCTGACTTCAAGGAGGGAGATGGAGCCAACTTCCTAGCAAGTGGTGAAAGTGAGACCAAAGCTGTGTGTGGGGAGAGAGGAGCAGAGGAGACTGGACCTCAAATGTCCTGGGGACAGGGACAGGGTCTGGGACCTGCAGGAGGAATCCACTGAGACCCCATCATAAGGCTCTAAGCAGCGTAAAGGGCATTTGACTGTGGCCAAGAGAAAACGAGCAGAAGGGATATCCTGCCAGGGCACGTCAGTGAGCCCCAGACCAGGCGAGCACATGGGGAGTCCACCTGACTCTGCTTGGAGTAGAGCCGGGAACCTGCCTTGCAGACACTTGAGACAGCAGCGCAGCTCAGACGCCCCCCACTGCCCTGGTGGCATGTCACCTCCCACTCACAGGCTAGGCTCTCCTAACGACTCTTGGTCAAGGACAAACCAAGTCTGGGACAGTGTCCCAGGAGGCTGTGCTGTGCAGCCAGGCGGGAGGAGGCCCTCTCTGTCATTCCCATGACAGCGACGTCGCCTAAGCCTGCATTGCTCAGAATGTGCCCCGTTTTAAGCGAGGGAGGGCTGAACCCAGGGAATATGCAGGCCTACCCAGGCCCAGGTCTGACGAGCCAAAATAAACTACCCGGGAAAGAAGAGGCCACAGGAATCCAAAAGACAATTGCTGCATCATCTTGGAGTTTTGTAGCCAAGCAGGAAAATAGATTTGAAAATGCCCTTAAAAAGCCAAGAAAGAATTACACAGAATTCCATGGACAGAGGTGTGAAAAAAGAAGAAAATTCAGGAGGGACGATAGGTTCTAAAAAAAAAAGATATAATCAGAAATAACATCTGTGGATTTTGAATTATAAGACTTTTCCAGACTGAAAACATTTTAGAAGTTATGAAAATTTTTAAAAAGGAAATTAAAATCACTCATGATTCCATTTTCCAGAAACAATGATTTTTCTATAATAATCAAACCTAAATTGGAATCAAATAGTATAAATTGTCTATTTTTTCACTTAATGTATTACAGGCATAGCCCCATTAATTTAATTGTCTTTAAAAGCACATTTCATAACTGACAGGCGTCTGTTCTGTGGCAGTACTAACACTGGCTTAAGTGTTTTCTTATTGCTAGAGAGAACTCATGAAGAATTTATTATAAAGTACACTGTGATGAACATCTTCTTTTCTCAAGATTGTATTTATTTATGCATACAAGAACTGGGGTGTAGGCTGGAGGTGCGGGGGGTGAGAGGATTCACCAGAGACAGAATGGGGAGCAGGGCAGGTGGATCTACTGAAATACACTGCTGAGGGGACTAGCGGGGAGACCGGAGAGATCTGCTGCGCCTTGTGGGCCAGCTCCCTGGCCAGGGATCAAACTCATGCTGCAGTGGCTGCTGATAACTTATAGTGCTGAGACTTAACCCCTGCAACACCATGTAGGCCCACTAGGATGAACACCTTAAGGTGTCTGGTTGTGACGTTCCAGCAACACAGGTTGTGTCCCCTCTACAGCCACCATGTGGATATGGCTGATTTTCTTACTTGGACCACTGAGAAGAGGCTCCTGGCTGGCTAAGGCATGGTCTAAGCAAGTATCACAAGACTTACTTGATAATGAAGAAGAAAAGATGAAAACCATTAAGGCCCATTTCATGTATTTTCTGCTTGGCTGGAAATTGTGTAAAAATAGATCTGGAGAAATCTGAGACATGGTGCATGGCCTTGAGGGGCTATTTTTATTTGTTCTCTTTCTTTTATTTCAATCAGAGGTTTAGCCAGTGAATCCTTTTACCCCTGTCTCCTCAAGAGGGTAGGCGATGTCCTCTACACTAAGAGGGCTTATTTTGTTTTCATATTATTCACAAACATGGGAAGGGGAGAGAAACACAAGTAATTTCCTCCAGGCACTGTGAGTTGTTCATGAAATTGCCATGCCAAGAGGCAAAAAAAAAAAAGACTGTTGGGTGCGGAGCTGGAACCAAGGGCCAGCAGAACTGGATGGTGCGGTCAGGAGAAGCAGGGGTGGGGTGGGAGGAATGGCAAGCTGCAGTCAGGGGTCAAGAGAACAGACAAGGGCAGGTGGTCAGGAGACCTGAGGCAGCAGCGGCACCTGTGGGGCGAGGGGAGAGTCTCTTTTTTCCCACATTCAGTGAACTGGCTGGTTGGTAGCAGCTCCTTTGAGGCAGGTACAGTCTGGGGCCTTCATGAAACCACACCCTCTGCTCTAAGAAATAGTATCTATGACAACCAAACAAAGCCTTCCATGGATCGCTGGAGGTGATGCAAGGCTGGTGTCCACTCTGGGAGTTACACAGGCAGAAGCAAGAGGACGTACAGAAAGTAGATCCTGTGCACCCCACAAATCTCGAGTCTCTGGAGACTTAAGGAAAAGAAAAGCATGCTTAGAAGTAGTTCGTGGTGCTTACCACTGAGACGGTGAGAGCCCCAGGCCAGGAGGGACGCCATCTTGGTCAAAGCTGGATTTTGCTGAGAAACCCAGGTTCCTCCAACCTCCCACAGCCTCCAACTCGCAGCGGGTGAGAACTCCAAGGGAGGGAAAGAGCAGAGGCTCTAACAATTCCTCATCGATCCCCACAGGGGTGGGGGCGGTGTGCTGACACACATCTGAGGAGGTGTGAGCCTGTACCCCTAAATCATACAGAGTGCTATAAACCAATGTCACCTCAATAAAAAGTAAATAAAACTAGAAATATCTCCCCAAAATTAGTTGAGCGCTGGGCTGCAAAGCTGCCCGCAGTTTCATCAGCGCCGGTTCAATCCCCGGTGGCCACCGGAGAGGGTCCCACATGGTGCAACAGACCTCTCCTGTCTTGCCCGCTGCTCCTCTCAACAGTGTATTTCATCAGTCTGCCTGTTCTGTTCCCCGCTCTGGCTCTGGTGAATTCTCTCACCCTCCAGCACTTCTGACTGTACCCAGTGCTTGTATAAATAAATAAATAAATCTTTAAAAAAAATTAATTTTAAAAAAGGAAATGTGATTTCGGAATCGATACAGTATCATAAAGGAATAGACCTCAATAAAAAAACATAACTTGTGTCACACCAATAAAAACCACTATAAAGGAGCAATTTGGCTGCATGTGTCAGGGAACTTAAAACGATGCCCACCACCTGCCCTAGAAATTCTATCTCCAGGTACTTAACCTACGGAAATGATTAAACATCATGAAAAAAATAAAATGTCTAGTCGCACGAGGCATCCAAGGCTCTCCCCCGTGTCCCCTCTCTCCCCTGAGGCCAGCTGGGGTCTGGCTGGGGAGGCGCGCCCCACACAGGCCCCTGCACTGGGACAGGCAAGAGGGGGTGAGGGAGCTCGGGGTTCAAGTAGCAGCCTGCTCTTGGCAGGGGCTGCTGCTAATTTTCCTTGGCTGGCTCTGACTACCTGTCTGAAAGCACTGCAATGCAGGAAGGAAATTTTTCAAGAGATTAAACTATTATTGTTTCCTGTGTGGCTGTCTTCACTGGTGTATGGAAAGAAAAAAAAAAAAAAAAACCTTTAAGGGCACTTGAAAAGAGATTTGTCTGAATAGCAGAGTTGTTGTGATTCATCTCCCCCTCCAGTCGGGATTTGGCCAATTTCCTCAGGAAAGTGGTTGATTAGGGCCCGTGGATTTATCCGTGGCCTAAATATGAGATGTCATAAAGGTGATTAATGGTGCGCTCACCATCAGAGGGAGTTAAGAGTTTATAAAAGCTATTTTTAACGGTTGGGAAGGAAAAAAACTCAGAACTCATTTGTCACGTTGCCACATGTTTCAATAGTTAAAAACCTCTTTGTGGCCTCTGATAGCTCCTGCTACTGACTGTTAGTGGCCGTTGTATTTTCTGATTTTACAAGTTTGTTTGAAAAATTGATTCAGTGTGTTTTGCTGTTTATAGAAAAATCACATGAGGGAAGGAAAATAAAATATATTTCCACTGTGACTAGGGGGCTCCTGGTAACACTTACGTACAATAAACTGGTTTCTTTTTTCCACCCCGCCTTGATGTTTATAGGCCTGCCAGACACACAGAAAATGCTGGAGGGTATTCTGAGACAGCTTGCGGAGCCCACGCAAACGGAGCCCGGGATTCCCTGTCTGGAGCCATCGGAGTTGCTCTCAAAGAGGGTGATGGCGTGGGGCACACAGGCCACGTCCAGAGCAAAGTCACGTCACCAGAGATGTCCCCAAAGTGAGCTGACTGTCGTGACAAGTCCACAAGACAAGGTCCCTCCTCCAGCCACGGACCAGCCAGCGGGGCTCAAAGGGACACAGATGATCAGCCTCTTTTAAAATCTGAATTCCTACAAGGTCATTATGAAATTCTCAGAAATTGGCTTTAGCCGTTGCTAGATCATAAGAAATTTACTGAAAATCAAAGGCTGTCGCTGTTGGGTAGATAGTAGGCATTTTATGGACAGCAGAACATGAGGGCCGGGGCACTTTCTCTGCTGTGGAAAGTGTGAGGGGGTGAGAGGTGGTGAAATACAGTCAATGGCCATCAGCTGCTCTGCGTGACCAGCAAAACGAGGGTGAGGCTTTCGTAACCCATGCATGGTTTTGTAAGTTGAGCCAAATTGACATGAGAAGCCTGCTATTGTCCAGGGTGGCCCTTAGGTCCTTTACTTATGTAGCAAACATTGATGGGCGCTCTCTAATGTGGCGGGAAGGAAGGCTGACAGCTGCTCAGTGCTGGGAAAGCAAATACCTCTGAGAGTTCATGAGCTCCACAGACAGCCCAGCAGGTAAGGAGGCTCTTACGACAGAGACTCGGGCTGGGGGTCAGAGAGAGGCAGAAGGTTCTCTCCAGAGTGCCAGAAGTAGAGGTAACCATAGCTGCCATAACTAGAAGCTTCTGTCAAAGGGAGCGACACAGAAGTTGCAAGGGTCTGTTATCCCAAGACCCTGTGCTTACTCAGGTGGCCACACCCACTGGCGAAGGAGCCTGGGAGATGCAGTCTGAACACAGCAGCCATTGTCCCCCAAACACTGAGCTTCTACTACTAATAACAACAAAGGGAGAAGCAGAGAAGAGTTAGCAGCTTCTGCCCTTGTCTCTTGTAGGAGTCCAAAATGAACCATGATGTATAAAAGCTTCCACCAGCAAAGTAGTTTCTCTTGAACATGCAAGACACAGAACCACATGTGCCAAAACCCAACACAAAGGAGAAGACCATTGTGTTGCATTAAAATTGTTTATGATATAGATTATCTATTTTTAATATATAAATCCTTATAAGAAAATTTAATTTAGTTTCGCATTAAAACAAAGAGAAATACCGGCTGTATAGGGTTTGTTCAAAACATAGTAGAGAATTTAAGTGTTAGGGGAGCAAAAGGAGATATGATCATCTCCAAGTCTTTAGACTCTAGGAAAGATAGTGAGAGCAAGAAGATGACCAGGGGTTAGAGTTAGCTGCTCTGCCAGGGAGAGGGGTTTCCTCAACAGTGTGCGTGAGCTTTGTGGCTCCCCCCATGCCTGGAGTAACTCAAGAATAGAGCCACCTCCACCAATATGCAGCTTCTCATTTTTTTAAAGTTGGAGACCACTAAGCTTTTATCTGTGAGATTCTCTGGCTTCCCAGGGTCCTCAGGTGCAGGACACACCTCCAGGCCAATTGTATTCACTCACACCAGGAACCAAAAATAACAGAACCCAAGACTGAAAGCATCCAAAACAGCCACTGAGACCAGCCCCTCGGCATTAGCTCATTCCTCTAGGGACATGACCTGTGGGCATCCCGAGGCAGAACCTGCAGGTTGAGGGCTTCCACTGTGGTGGTGAAAGTGCATACAAGGAAGTAGGTGCCTCCTTTCTGTGTACTCAGCACCCTGTCCTGGCGGGCCTGCGCCCTCAGGATTGTCTTCCCTTCCCCCACTCCATGCAGGTGCTGCAGAGCGATGCCCTTCGACGACCACCTTTCAGGTCAATCGGCTTTGCTCCCTGGGAAATTGAAAATAGACTACTCTCTCGTTTCCCACAATATGCATCAAAGAAGCTAAGAGAAGAAATTCCAGCCAGAGAGGGGTGGAGTGGAGAGGGAGGGGCAAACCCAGCTGGAAGAGAAGACAATGTGAGGGTGACTTCTGAGGCCCCAGCCTTACCTCTGGGCTCTCTGAGAGATCCCCACAGCCATTCAACAGATTCTCCTTTTGCCTGTCAGGTCCAGCAGGGTTTTCATCACTCACAACTAACATGTACACATTGGCCCCAACTCTTTTCCCACTGTCCTTGTCATCTACTGCAAACATTCAGGGCTGCCGCCTGAGGATGATCCATCTGTGGCAAGATAGAAGCTGGCGCAACATGCAAAGTCAACCCTGTTCTTGCAGCACCCACTAAGTCAGGGAAGGATGGGACACCGTCCACTGATCAACAAGTATTACAGAACTGGGTTCACCCACAGCTGCCTTGCAAGGGCTTCTGGGAAGCCCCTTCATCCAGTCCAAGAGCCAAGAAATTGTTGTCAAGATCTTTTGACTCTTTACCGAGATCTTAAAAAAAAAAAAAAAAACCAATGGAGGATCTGTTCTCCATGCGCAGTAAAAATCTGTTCTCCATCTTTCTCCAAAGCCCCATCCACACAGCAGTGCAGCAGCACCCCCTCCCCAAACTCCCAGAGTCTCTCCCTGCCCCACCCAGCCGGCTCTGCCAGGATGGTTCACCATCACTCACACATTCTCCCACCCACAGGAAGGATACTCGGGTTGTGTGACATTTTAAGAGCAAGAACACAATGCAAACCAAGCCAAGCAAAATTCCTACTCACATGGAGCTTACATTTTACAGCAAGGAAAGAAACTTTGCATTCTTCTCGCCCCATTGCATTCTCTACCAGCAGGAGCTTCTACAATAAATCCATTAAGATCTGCCCCTCTCCCCTCACTGGGATTCTGTAGAACAGCGCTTTGTGTACTGGCATGGATACCCAGAATTCCTCCAGGTGAAAAGGATGTGTGGCTTCTCGTAGGTGTGCAGGGCACCTGCCTCTAGGCTTGAACGCGGTCCCGCAGCACCATCCACCGAGGGGTGGGTGTGCCAGGGGCCATAGGGCCAACCAGCTCCTTCTCCTTCGTCTTAATGTTCTGCACCTCATTTCCTTAGTACTTAGTCCTTGGTTTCAAGGACAACTCATATCAATTTTCAATTTTCCTTTTCTCACCAGGCACATTCAGTGGTGCCTACGGGCAGCCCAGGACAATATCTCACGGTTCTGTTCTTCCCAGGGCCTTAGCAAAATACAAAGTGGGTGACAACAGACATGATGACCGGACAGTGAGAGAGTGAGCAGACCCAGGAGATTCTACCCCTGAGCTGTGCAGAGCCCCCCGAGGGGAGACTCAGGAGCCCGCAGGCCTCACCATAGGCTTCCCCGGGAAGTCAGACTCACTTCCTGGCAGGGCTGGGTCACTTCCTGCAGACATCCTCGCCACACAGTCAGACCCCAGTCACAGACTCACGGTGCGCGCCTGGCTAGGGCAAAGGGGAATATGGGCTTCCTGGACAGGAGGATTTTGCAGGGGGACACCTCCCAGATGTGTGGGTCCTGAGGTAAATACCGCCTGCGTCCCTCCTCCATTACCCACCCTGCCTCCATTTTTATATTGGTGTACCTGCAAGAAAAATGGAGCCATTATGAAAAAGAAAAAACTCTCAGGAAGTGAAAGGGGTGAAAGCAGGGGCTGGGGGGGCTGTGCAGGGAGGACAAGTTGATGGTAACTCATATACCTATAAATGAGCCCCAAGTTATGCTTTCTGTTAGCTGAGTTTGAGTTAGAGCAACACCACACAGGGGTCTCCCCACCCCCAGCCAGGGGTAAAGACTTCTATTTGCAACAACACAAAGATCCATCTGGGCCAAGAAGCTGCTTTGAATGAGTCTATTGTCTGCAAGCGCCCTTCAGTACCATCATACGGGATTAAGTGTAGATTTCAGCTTATTGGCAAGCCCGCTACTTCATAAATTTGTTTGGAACAGCAAATACAGGAGCGAACTATTGGGGTAAAAAAATATACTCACAAAAATCCAAGAGGGAAGCAGGCTGATGAAATTAATTGCAGAGGAAAATGATAGAAAAGGAGAGGAGAGAAAAAGGATATCTCCCTAGACGCAAAATGCCTAAAGAGGCCTGAACCAGGACACCCCAACCTAAAATAGCTCCCCATTAGTGGGTTCTGTGGCCTTTCAGCAAAAGCCTGCCTTCCTGGCTTAGCGTTTGTCACTGCACCCCGGTGTGAAATACTAAAACGAAAACGACTACAGAGGCCCTATTTAGACCTTCCTGGCAAGACCAGGTTGGAGAAGAAGCGGGTAAGAGCTGTTTATCTTGACAGGGGATTTCCTTACCAGAACATGGAGAACATTCTTTTTGTCAAATATGGTTAGTAGTCATTCAGCAACACAAAGAGTAGTTTCAGTAGCTGAAAATCAACACGGGGTGACGGGGAGAGGCGGGCCTGCGCCCCCACTGACAGAACATGCATTAACTCACGGCCGCGTCTTGGACAGCGGCGGCGTTGTTGATGAGTGCACAGGAAAAATATCATTACCTAATGCACTTTCCACCAAGGAAAATGTTGTCACCTACTTAGGAGAAAATGTAGACAGGCCCGACCAACAGCCGATCGGGCAGCAATAGCCACACATCCTGGAAAACGCCTTGGCAAAATGGGGTGTCTTCAAGAGAACTGAAGACACTCCTACTCAGTGCCCATTCTGAGGCATGACTAGTATTTTGCAGCACAGAAATTGACTTCCTCCCTCAGCTCTGCGGGTATCGCCCCGGGGCTGGGGCCTGGAATAGCTCACCTTTCATGGAAACAGCATTCAGTTAGGAAAAAATGTTGGATGGGATGGGGGACTCGATTGTGTAGGTTCTAGTCCTGACTTTGCCACTAACCAGCTGAGCTTCCCAAGACAATCCCCAAACACCAAAACAGCCTCTGGGCCAGAATTACTCCCTCATGTAAAGCAGAGTCAGAAGGTTCCTTAGAGATCATCTCTATCAGAGAGACTCTCTGGACGAGCCCGCGGGTGTGCAGCCAGCTAGCGTGCAAAGGTTTTGTTTGGATTCTTCAGGTTTCAGATTTAGCTCAAGCAGCATTTCTACATGGTTCATTTCATTTGGCGTCTCCTCCACCCACATCTCTTCCAGCACGGTTTTCAAAAAGCATCTTTTTTCTATATACGCCAAAAAATATTTTAAAACCAAAATAAAATAAAAATGATTTTTGCTTTCAAGTTCTTCAAATGTCTAATTACCTAAAATACTCTTCTCGTCCATCCAGGGCACAAAGGGTCACCGTTTCCTGGTGGAGAATGACGTAAGCTCTTTGTGGCTCTTCTGGACTTTCTCCATAAATCACAAGGAGAATATTAGGATGCATGGGGTGTACTTATCTCTCTGAGGAGCTGGGCCATTCTGAGCTCTGCGTTTTGGAATTCACTTAACAAAAACCGGAGGCCGTAAACTATACCAGACTGAGTATGTGGACGAGCTTGCAGCTGGAGCGGGAGATGTCACATGTGGGTCCAAAAACGTCACAGCTGCCTCCAGGCGCGGTGCAGTGCACTTCCCGCCCTTTGGTCAAGCCACGTGATCTGTTCAGTAACTAGAAAGCGGCAGATGTAATACTGAGCCTCTGGTCAGCTAAATCTTCTAGCGGGCCGGCACCTAGCCACGGGCAGCAAGCACCCAGCCGCGCTGGAGGGGGCTGCCGTGGGTCAACCAGGTGAGGTTTCCTGGCCGTGTTAGTGGTGGCACCTGGAAAACTGAGTTCACCGGCTCCTCATGGCAGAGACGAGGAAGGTCATTGCTACAACAGTGCCCAGGGCCGCTCAGCTGACCCTTCCCTCCCTCCAGCTCTGACTGCAGGTGCTTCTTCATGCCCCGATGGATGCACAGTGGAGACTGAGATGATGTTTGGGTCCAGCACTCCGATGGGTCTTCTGTGGAGCCGGCTGCAGTCAGGTCTCCATGATGAAGAAGAGGAAGCAGGAGGAGGGAAAAGGGAGAAATGGGAAAAAGAGACAAGGCTGGGGGGAGGGGAAGGGGGGAGTGAGGAAGAAGGGAGAGGAGGTGAGGGGCAGGGAGGAGGAGGAAAGGCAAGGAGGGGTGGGGAGCAGGGAGGGAGGAGGCAAGAAGCAGTGACTTGTCCGACTGGGACCTCGCCAGACGCCCGTCGACAATGGGGCGTGAGGCTTCAACCAGCTCACACTTCGGATGCGCACACGTCTGTGGATGCAGGTGGAGGTCAGTGGCCCTGGGCCCCGACCTGCTGCCCTGTGACCCCAGCGCTGAATGGAAGCGCTCCCCACTGACTCCCGGAGCCCAGGAGGGGCCAATAAAAACACGGGCTTGAGAAAGTTGATGGTGAAAATGGGCCACCAAGATCATTCATGGGGAAAGAAAGGAAAGTTTCTGAGACTCCTACTGGAAGCCTGGTGATGGTCTGCAAAGAAAAGCTGTGTCTGCATCATCTTAACTAAACTTCTGTTCCAGACCCTTTCAATATGCACCTTTCCAAAACTTTAGGTGATTTCTCCAAAGGTTTTAGTAAGGTCCCCACTGTTTATTTAAAAAAACAGTCTTGGGCCTCCCCTGGTGGCGCAGGCGGTTGAGCACCGAGTTGTGAAACTGTCCCGCAGCCTCTGCAGCGCCAGTTCGATCCTGCCGGGCCGGTGAGAATCCCACATGGCTCCACAGACCTCTCCTGTCTCGTCCGCTGCTCCCCTCAGCAGTGTATTTCATCGGTCTGCCTAATCTGTTCCCCGCGCTGTCTCTGGTGAATCCTCTCACCCTCCTGCGCATCTGGCCTGTACCCCGGTTCTTGTATAAATAAATAAACGAATCTTTAAAAAAAAAAAAAAAGTCTTGAAAAGCAGGGGAAAGTTTATAGGTTTCCAATGAGGGCTTAACACCCTTGGAAGGACAAACAGCTCCAGCCAGCAGCCCCACGGAGGGGAAGGCGCCCTGGGCTCAGGGTCCAGCCAGAGGCATGTCCACACTGACTGCCTGGAGCTCAGTCCAAATGCGGTCGGTGGGGCCATCCTTCCAGGGATCAATGGAAGTGCACGCGCAGCCTCTTATCTCTGCATTTTCCAAACAGCAAAGCAGTTACTCTTTGCAACACAGCACGACAGTAACAGCTTGGCTGCCAGTGCCTTAAGTCACTTTCCTTTTAACTGAAGAAGGTGATTTTCCAGAGGAAGGGATACAAGAAACCTGAATCCCATTTGTTGGCTTTTTGACTTATTTCTTTCATTCATCTAATTCGTTCATTCATCTTATTGAATACAGATTTTGCAGGAGACTCTGTAGTAGATGCTGCCCAGCAACAATGAGTAAGAGCTTTAGAGTCCCTGCTGTGAGATTATGATGGGAAAGACAGACAGACAAAGAATGGGATAAATACCTAGCATATGCCAGGTGGTAATAGGTGCTCTGAGGAAGAGCAAGGCAGGAGCAGACAGATCGTGATGGGGGCTGCTGCTTCAGAAAAGGGTATATCAATCTCACAAATCTCTCCCCGAGGAGGGGACATTGGCCTTGTAAGTCAGAGTAAGGAATTCAGATTTTTTTCTTAAGTTGTTGGAAATTACCAGAAGGTTTTAAGTGATAATATCATCTGATTGTGGTTTTGGAGAATTATTTTAGGGGTACAAGAGTGGGAGTCAAAGTTACAGCAAAAAGGGGGGAGAGAGGGGCATCGAGGTGGAGAGATAAAAAAATCACCTGCAGGTTTCAGTGTGTGGGCACTGAGACAATAGGATGGCTAACAGTTTGGAAGTAGCTTTTGAGAGAAAGAAAGGAATTAAAGACGACCTCTACTTGTTGGCTTAAACCAAAGTATTTGGTGTTGCCACTTATTAGAACACCCCTGCCTGCCTCTTGATCCATGTGAGAAAAAGACCTTTTGCCTATGGAATTTCCTCTGTCTCTACTGTTTAGAGAAGACAGAACCAGCTTAGACATACTCCTAGGTGGAGAGAAATGGTAGCCTCATTATTTTATTTCAGCTCTTATAAGCTATAACTTTGGGAGCACACAATTCATAAATAAATTCAGATTAGCCTATTTATCTCTTCTTTTTTCGTTTGATTGAAATCCTGGGCATTGGTTTCTACTAGGATGATGAATTTGGCTAGAACTTTGTCACATTTATTCAAGACTAATATGGTGTTATCTAGTATGAGAAACAGATGAGAAATCATTCCTGCAGGACTGAAGCTCAGACACGGCTCAAAGGAAACGTACGAGACATAAGGAAATCACTGGAACACAAACATGAGACCGTCTTGTGCCAAACTAGAAAATGTCTTAGTTCACCCAAAATGGAGTATTTATAAGCATGGGCAATGAGTCAGGAATTAACTTGGGCACACACAGTTGTGTCTCAAAGGTGAATTTTCTTAGCACTATTCAAGAGATTTGGACTCTGGATAAGCAACTAACCAACTTAGGAAAATCAACCAGCTAACAAATATTTATCAAGACACCTCTATCTTCCAGGCACTGTGGAGGGTATAGTGGAAAACAACAAAGAAAGCTTTCACTTCCCATGTGGAGCTGATGGTTTAAAATGAAAGGTGTCACATGGGAAGTGCTTTATGAAATCCTTGCAAAGGGTAAGTTCAGGGGGTGCATTATGGGCCCCCTGCCCCCCGACCTGTTCCAGGGGCATGCTGAGCCAGGAAGGGCCAGCGGGTGTCACCAAGGCAATGAGAAAAGATATCTGCAAACAAGGACAGCCAGAGCCAAGAGGGGGTGGCATTTTCAAGGAACTCTGGAGAATGGGGTGTCGATGAAGAGGAGGGGGCTTGGGAAAGAGTGATGATGGAAATGGCAGAAGAGATGGGGTAAAGCCAGGTCAGGTGCATGAGGGTCTTATAATCTGTGTGTGTTTATTCAAAGGCAGTAGGAGGCCACTAAGTGGTTATACATGGAGAAGTCAAGAGTTGGGTTTTTTTTAAAGATTTATTTATTTATGCATACAAGAACAGGGGTACAGCCCAGAGGTGCGGGGGGGGGGGGGGGTAAGAGGATTCACCAGAGACAGAGTGGGGAGCAGAATAGGCAGACTGATGAAGTACACTGCTGAGAGGAGCAGCGGGTGAGACAGGAGAGGCCTGCTACGCCATTTGTGTCAGCTTCCTGGCCAGGGATCGAACTCATGCCGCGGTGGCTGCAGACAGCTTCACAGTGCTGCATCTTAACTTCCTGCGCTACCAGGGAGACCCCAAGAGTTTGGGTTTTAAAGACCACACTGGCAGCAGGAGGAGGGGGGAGGAAGGTGGGAGAAGAGATAATGGGGACAAGAATGCTCTTGGCTGGAGTGTGGGGGTGCTTCCTGGGGCGGGAATGGGAGCTGCAAGAGCAGTTGGGAAGCAGGCTGGCCAAGCTGAGTCGTGGGCAGATGTGTGGATACAGGCAGGACTGGGCAGAAGCTGGGCAGGGCAAGGAGATACCGAGTCAGCCAGGATTCCTGGGCTTCTGGTCAGAGCGTGTTACTAACATGTACTAAGAGTCAAAAAGTAGGATCAAAATGGAATCTGTGTCATGGCTCAGATCAAAAAGCTATTGCAAAAATATAATCCCAAAAGTACAACCCTAAACCAGTGAACTTCTTAATCAGCACCAGTGAGGTCATCTGCATAAGAGCCCTCTCTCAGGAAAGGTGGCTTTATTAGAAATAATCTTTTGCTACTAACCTTGGACCACCCTCTTCTGTCTATGAATGTCCTCCATTTTGTGTGAGCCCTTGGAGCCCTTAGACAGGACACTGCCCGATTCACGAATCACTCATGAAGTAGATTAGAGCTCTACACTTGTGATTTTTGGGGTTTTTTTCTATTTCTTTATATATATTTTTACATCATTTTTCATGTTTGCACAATATATGCATTTTCATCTTGGTTATAGTCCCCATACAATTCCCACCACCCTTGTTTTGATCCTACTCCCTTCTCTCCCACCCCACCTCCCTGCAGTGTGTCTCTGGTTTATAGTTTCTTGTTGATTTTGATTTTTACTTTATTATAATTAGTCTTTTTCCTGGTCCTTTCTTTAGGTTTCCTAAATTCCTGCTATGAGTGAGACCATATGGTATTTAACACAAAAAACTCGGGAAGTTTGCGTGAATCTCTCCACCGGGTTCCAGTTCCCCCAAGTAGTAAGAACACCTTCTAGAAAAAAATCTAGGCGGAAGATCAAAGAAAGCAAAGAGAAAGACCATCCCAGAGTCTACTGATATGAAAGCAAGAGGGTAGGGAAAACCATCAACAAGTGTCGTGAAAGCCCCTCGCTGACAGGAAGGTCACCTGTAGGATCCTGTGGAGAGAAAGAAGATGCAGTGACTGCCTGACCTGTGGTTCTCTGGGTGACTGGAAACAAGGCATCCTTCTTGTCAGGGTCCCACAAAGGTAGAGCAGATGCCAGCAGACATAAAAGGTGTCACCTGTATGGACTACTACTCAGCAAGTGGAATCTTGGTCCTGGATGAGGGAGCTAACTGTAGAACCCAGATTTCCACAGTTGTGTTCTCTCTCCCATTCTGGGGTAGAAATAAAAATACCAGTGATTGGTCGTGGGACACAGAGGTCTTGCTAAAATCCTGGGTGCCCAGGATTTTGCTAAAGGGGAGGAAGTTTGCACAGTTACACACTTCCTGTTTGATGACTGACATATATGATGTGTGGTGTTTGCTGCTCATTAACCCTTGTAACTCTGTGAGATGGAATTGTTACCCAGGACCAAGTTCCAGAGTGCCGACGCGAGTTAAAATGCCATTTGGAAGATTCCACAGATTGATTTATGGGAATTCATGAAAAATGTTACGAGGATGTATTCCACCAAGGTTACTCTATGCTCTGAAAGTATGTTTCCCCACTGCTTAGAGACCCCGGGGAAAGAAAACCGACCTTCACCTGGACCCACAGCAATAACTTTAATTATGTTTATTTCCTGAAAGAGTTGGTTCTGAACAGAAATCCTGTAGATTCAGGTGGGCTTCTCACCCTCGGTCAAATGCCATCCATCATTCAACAATATTTAAGGTCACCTTAATCAATCCCACTAGGAGAAAAAGGCTTAATATCACAGACCACGTCAGTATCTCTTAAAAAGAACATTATTCCAAGAATCACCTCCAACCAGCCTGACACACTTCCCTAAGTGTCTTCCAGTCAAGAGCCAGCATGCCCTGGCAGCTCTCCCTCCTGCCTGGCCAGGATCCTGCAGGAGCCGATTTGTTCCCTGCTCAGAATCCTGCTCTAGGTAAATGGTTATTCACACCTAATTCCAATAAAGACCACAATGAACAAAGGGGCCCTGGTTGCATCCCCAAGAGAGCACCTAGGATTCAGACTGACTTTTTTGGATGATAACTCTTCATTGGTCACAAAATGAAGACCAACAGGACATTCACACAGGTTAAAATTCTTTCCAAATGGCCAGGAAAGTTCATCCATCTATATGATGTCTATGTCTTTGTGAAAACGAACCATTCATAATGTTTAAGTCTGTTAAATTAACAACTTTGAGAACCATGTTCTCCAATCATACCCAGCTGTTCATTATGCCTTAGGTAATGAATAGGATGCCTTATTTTTATTTAGTACTCTATCCTAGTCACCCAGTCTCTTTTTTAAAAGAAATGCTTCTAAAGCTAATATTTACTTGTTCCTCCAGAAATACTTTAATTGGCTTTGTGAAATCAATGGTTCCCTTGATAATTGATAAAAGAGTGTCTCTTTTCCCTGTCCTGGCAATAGCTTGGTTTAAATAACAGGACAGATAATTCTTTCACAAATATGAAAAACAGATTTTCGGAAACAAGCTTATTTTATTAAGCCATGTTATTTAATTTTATCTGACATTTGCAAGTAATTTTTGCTAGTAAGCACTCTACAGTAATACCTTGAGTTCACATAGAGTTTAACAATATGAATTTCCTATCAAAGGAAAGTACAATATATGTTTGGCAGAAGCCAAGTTCATGAGGAATTAACAGTTATCAAATCCCAAAGGGAAACAAATTCTCTTCTTTCCTCTTGCCAGCTGTCATGCATCCAATTAGCACTTTCAGAATTCTGCCTATTATCCCAGTTTCAGGAACAAGAGGACTCCTTAGCACATTCGTGCCCAACTACGTCCAGTCCAAACATTAACAGGCAACCAGTTACCACTGAGGTAGAAAAAGGGTATCAACTTCAAATAATTTTCAAATTAAGAATACCTAGAATGAACCACAAAGAACTGGTTGTTTTTATATACTTAAATAGATGTGCAGAAACCAATCTCAATTTACAAATTAAATGGATTCCTGAAAAGTGGTGTTAAATGAAAATCGGTTATTGAATCTTACTTTTCTACCAAGTTTCACTTTAAAACATACAAAATATGTCACAGAGTTTTAAAACATGGAAACCAAGCAGGAATACAGAGAGCCATGAGCCTGTGGGATTATTCCATGAGCCCCAAGTCATAGACATCTAAGGGAAGAAAGAGTTCTTCTTCACTATAAATAACACATATTTAAATGTACTATTTGGAGTAGACGTTCAAATCTCCACCCTTTTCTGGGTTTTGGAAACACTATTTCATCTACCAAAAACCCTCTGGAATATTCCTACTTGGTTCTAAAGACCGAACCCAAACATCACCACCTCAACATACTCTGCCTCCCCTGCTCTCTATTTCCTGAGAAGGAAAATGTCCACACCTTTCCATAAGGCCTGAGACAGAATCCGGGTACCTCCTCCCCCTCCCAGCACCTGATCTTTCCTCCTTTGTGCTCCTGGAGACTGACCGCTGTCATTGTGGAGACCTTGGGTCCCCCACTGGACCTTGTGCTCCCTGGGGAGGGACCTTTGGGGGTCCAATGCCTAGGTCAGCACCTGGCACTTAAATGGTGCCAAGTAAACAGCTGTGGAAGGAATTAGAAGCCAATTAAAGAATTTAAAAGGATTTTTGGAATTCTTAAAAGCTTATCAGGGATACTGCCTACATTGACCCCTGTGGATGATGCAGAAACACTCTCAGTTATCAGGTCCCTTATAGCTCCAGCTGCCAGCACATGGGGTGTTTCTAGTTTGGGTGCTATGAATAAACCCTGAGTTTTCTGATTTCAGAAATTAAAATCAACAGACTTCTGGGCCTCCCCGGTGGCGCAGCAGTTGAGCGCTGGATTGCGAAGCTGCCCGCAGCCTCTGCAGCGCCGGTTCGATCCCCGGCTGCTCCCCGGCCATCAGAGGAGGGTCCCGCATGGCGCGCAGACCTCTCCTGCTGCCCGCTGCTCCCCTCAGCAGTGTACTTCGGTCCTTCTGCCTGCTCTGCTCCCCACTCTGGCTCTGGTGAATTCTCTCACCCTCCCGTGCTTCTGACTGTACCCAGTGCTTGTATAAATAAATAAATAAATAAATATTAAAAAAAAAAAGAAAAAAAAAATCAACAGACTTCCTAGACCGTCATGTGGGTAACCAGTCACATCAGGGTGACTCATGGACTGGAACCCAGGACTCTCGACTTAACAGTGTCTTAATCTGGAGACTTTTTAAACTGCTATCCCTAGCTGACTCATTAGTGTTCATGGAGGGATTATGTAGTTTACAGAGCAGGAACAGCTCTGGATCTGAGGGGAAAGAATGAGGTTGTCAATTCACGGGATAGATAACATCCAAACAGCAAAAACTAGAAAATGTAAGCAAGGGTGTGAGACCAAGAGCCAACAAAATTTCACAAGCAGGCCATGCAATGCGTATGTCACATGCTCACACTGGCAGGAAGTTCTCACCCGCAGATTTTACAGAACTGTCTAGACAAATGAATGGCTAAGCGCACATCAGATTGAAAAAAGAGCCTAGAGTGAATGACAACAGGACTGTGACCAGTAACAGCCTCCACAAGCTTTGCGAGAGCAAAAGACTGACAGACGGTATGAGACAGAGTAGCAAGTAAGAGGCAATGGACAAAACCAGTCAAGAAAAATGACCCACAATGTTTTCCTTCAGGTTTGAATCATAGAAAATGAAAGACCATTTTAAGCTATGCTGGGTTTTGATGGAATTACAACAAAAGTGGGCAACAGAGGCTTCAATGTTTTCAACAGATAATGTGAGGAGAAGGTCAAACTGGAAATTAGCAGCATACCTCACCAAAGGGTGAGGAATTGGAAATTTTGCTAAGAAATTTTAGACAGCAGAGAGAGAAGGCAATTTTCCATTTGAATATTTTTGTTAATTATGAATCTAAAAGCCTGATCATATAAAATCCGTATTTTACCTTCTGATTATTTTTTCTATAAATGGACTTTTAAATTACCCAAGATTCTGGAATCTTCTTAATGCAACTATCGTATAAAAGATCAAGCTACAGGCTGGCTTAAACTGAAGCAACCTCAAAAAAACATACAAAATAAGCATGTGGAATTGTCAGTTGCTGAAAATTCGATGTCAGCAGATACCTTTGCATTTACAGATCTTCAAGCTTTCTGTGGACAGCTGAGCATGATATCCCTCTGGTACACTGACAAAAATTTACTTACAGAATTTATCTCAACAAACCTTCAGAATTCCTAAATCAGTAGAATTAAGTGTTTCATTATTCTTGCTCCTCACTTTATTTCTGCATAGCTAGTCCTCTTTGGCTGCCTACCTAGTTGCATTTATCCCACTTATTATTAAGCTCTATAATGCTTACTATTACAAGGGTTTATTGTTATTTCTTAATGGCAAGATCTTGATTTTGGAAACCTGAAGAGCAAATGGTATCTGTAGAAATTCTCAAGGTGGCTACAAAAAGATGTTTACAGATGCTTTTAATTTCTCTTCATTCCATTGTTTCATCTAATACCTTTAACTAAGAACTGATATCATGTAATCTGTGATTTCAAGTCATCTTTAACAAACACCCCAAGAGACAAAAATTAAGACAGTCCTTTACATTCATACAATACAATAAACACATGCATGCAAATATGCAGATGTGCCTGTGTGTGTTTGGAATTACAGAAAGCAATTAGAATATAAATTAAATAATATTTATGAGAAATTCCCAAACAGACATACATTAAAAACACCCTAATATATCAGCTTCATATTCTTCATAGGTTTCTTTCTTTTTACCATTTCAAGAATGCCCCTTCATATTTTTTCCTTGCCTTCCAAACATGAAGACACAATGGACAAGCTTAAAAAATATTGAATGTCTAAGGCTAATGCATCATAAAATTTCTGTTATTCCTCCAATTTTATGAATTTTTTAAAACCTATACTTCTTACCACAGATATGAGCATTTGGGTTCTAATTTTTTCCACTCATTTTTATAAATTAAAGTCAAAAATTCTAGAAATGTTCAAACAATTGTACAAAATGCTGCCCTTTGGTCAAAGATAGCAAAGAAGTCATTGCTGAATCATCAGACAAAGGCACCACCACACCGTGAACCCCTCGGCAGCTAAAGTCAAAAGTCTGTCTTGGAATCATCTCTCTATCCAAAAGTGAGGAAATTAAACTCAGAGAGCACTTGTACTCCCAGGTACCACTGACCCAGACCCCTTGGCCTTTTCTAGATTACAGTCACACTGGGACAGTTTCAGTTCCTCACAAGGACCACACCCCCTCATCTCCCAGCTTTCACACTAGCTGTGTCCTCAGCTTAGACTCTCCATTCCCCATTGAACTTCTCCACTTCCCCACTGAATCCTGCCTAGTCCTGGTCTCCAGGGCTCAGCTTAAATGTTACCTTCCACAAACCTCTAGATGAGACCCTATAAATTCTCCCAGGTCATCTGCACTTCAGACTGAGCGACAACCCTCAGACTTAGAACTAAGCGTGAGGGCCTCTTCCTTGAAGGACCATCAGCTCTATCTACACACACAGCCTGGAGACCTGGCTTCAGCCTGGAGACCTGGCTTGTCTGTTCAGGGCTGCCTTCCCACCACCTGGCACCTGGTCCTCACCCATCAAATCCTCATGGAACTGGATTTAATCAAGTTAAATGACCAACTCAGTGAACACAATGCTTCCTGAATGAGATCTTTGCTTTTATGATGTTTAGGAAGGAGGGGGAGGGAGAGCGAGATTAAGACTGACTTTCATCTCTGCATCATGGCGAAACAACGCCACCGGGTCATGGAGGCTACCTCCACAGCATTCCAGTGGGACAGGTTCTCCTCCTTACAGAGGGTTCGCCGAGGGCCAAGCAAAGCAAACCAAGGCTGTACTTTGGCCTAACATCTGCAATATTTTGATCCTCATCCATTTCTCCATACTAACAGAGATCTGTCCTCTGTGCCGTGATACGAGCTTTCTTTGATCTTCTGTGTTGTTCCCCCAAAGCCAAGGAAACAATCCTGACTTCAACTGGGAACATGGGACTTGACTCAAAAGTAAAACAGAAAGCTCAGATTCCAAAATGAAAGCCAAAATGAGCCTGTAGTTTTAGGTTTCAGAGACAACGTGACATAACAATGACCCCACGTGTGGATTCTCGATTATCACCAAGGGCACCACCTGCAGCTACCAGACACAAGGGGAAAGCCAGAGGCAAGAATTACATATGCATTTTCTTAAACAAAAAAGAAATCCCACTTGGGAAATAGTCTTGACCAAGGTAAAATCTAGAAGGAGGGACAGTGAAAGAAATATAGCTTGCTTCTTGGGCGATAGTATTACCAATGAGCTTTTAAACAAATGTTTAAAAAAAAAAAAGTTGTTCAGCTAGTTCTCTTTCATCAAAAGCGCTCCACTGAAACACAACTTGAAATTACTGCAGAGTCTCTGGAACTTGGCTCTCTGCCTCCTGTTAGGGGCTGCTGTACCTGAGTCACCAGCAGGTACGGGAATACTGACTGGTATCTGCCTCAATGTGGTTTCATAAAGCAATCCAGAAACAATTTTTGGCTTTGCTGCAAATGTGCATAATGGAAAGCAAATATTATTAAAAAGACAATCATTTTTAGTGATTAAAATAATCCAAGGCAGAAAAAATTTCTCCCATAACTTTCTAAGTTCTCATTTATCATCGTTTTGCCACAAGAAGCCAGAGTAATTTTATTTTTCCTGACTTCTATTAAAAAGATCAATACATATGATTCCAAAGAGTCTCGACTCATGAAAAGATGGAGCAGGCCTGTAATCACATATGAAAGTATTGGTTGTCATTAGCAGAAAGATTGATCTGAAAAGACAGCAGACCCGGGGGAAAAGGACTTAAAATTTTCCATTGGGCAATGCAGCAACTTTCACCTTCCGAATAATTGAATACAGATAACAGATTACCATATTAAAGGAAAGAATTGGATTGGGGGTATTCAGTAGATACCCACTTTAGCAAAGTAATGCCAAATTTCTCAATAGTGACTTGGTTGGATGCAAAAAAATTAATGTAGCCTGACAGGACAATGGCATTGTCCAATGTGCATTGAAGTCAAAGTTGTTGGATAAGATTTCATTTAGTTACCTGTAGCATCAGATGCTCCAAGGAGTCTGTAGGTTCATTTGATTGTTACATATACTACAGAGTTGAGGATCCTATTCAGGCAAACTTCCCCAGTTGATCCTATGAACAGAGCTTCTTCCAGTTTTCTCTGGTTGAGTGATTGGCAGGACCCTTAATGGTGATTGCAGAGAACTCAGAAGAACTGAAATCATGGGCATACAAAGGGTTTTCTTAACTGCATAGGTCTCCATTTCAGAAACCTGTGTAAAATGCAATAAACATACTATCTCTAAACTAAAAAGAAATTTTTATAGGACCTTGGAAGGATATTGTCATCCTGGAAATGCAGAGTTGTGGCCCAAGAACATTCTAAATGGGAGGTCAAAGTTTGCAATACCTTCATCCTTATTCTACACACACACACACACACATACACACACACACACACAGTTGATACTCCTGCTGTTCTCGTGCTACAGAATTGATAGACAAGAGGCAATAAGGGCTGGGATCAGGGCCAAGAGAGATGCTAGTACCCAAACTTTGACATGTACATTTTTAAAATGTGTCTGTTTATCACCCCTCAATCCCTTACTTACCTTGCTACCACCAGATACCTGTACCTCTCACTGTAATTAAACCTGTTTATACTTATTAACCACGGATGATTTTCATAATGACCTCCAAGCTGATATTAGGGAAGATATCAACCTCTGTTCTTCATAACAATAATCTTGACCGTGTAAGTGGACGCTGCACTTGTGTTAACTATTTTTTGTCATGGACTTTAATAGAGTTTGAGAGACATTTATGGAAGTATGATATTCTATTACTCTTCTGTGAATTCTTCAATGCCTCATTATCTACTCTTGACACAAAATCAAATTGTCATGGCCTCTACTAGACGCTTCAGTGTGTACAAAGCAAAACTGTTTTCCTCCATGTCTCAGTTAAACAAAACATAAACACTTGTTTTTATGAAAATACCAGAAAATGTTCATGCTTTTGGAATTTCCTGTAATAATAGTATCAAGAATAAATTCCTCTAAAACAGAGGACAAGGATAAAACCAGCCAGAAATTATTTTTAGTTTTACAAACTTAGTAAATTCTTTCTCATTTTCAGCTGAAAAGATTATTTTCTCTTGCAACTAAGAAAACAGCTCCATTTTACTAATGGAGTCAGTATTTTTAAGAAAAGGAGAAATATGATTTTCCCATGGGTGCTTCATACACGATTCTGTATAAATCTGGTTTTACTCCATGCTGGTAACAAAAGCTACATCCTTTTTAAGCCAAGTCTCTCTTCAAATCTAAAGTAATAATCAATCGAGGGCACTACTAAATTTTAAAGGGAAGCAAAATGGCTCTCCAAGTCTGGAAGGGACTAGGGAACCACCCATGCTTGCCCTGAGGAAAGGCTCTCCAGGCTTACTTGAGTAGGCTGACACCACAATGGGCAGGCAGTACAATGCTGCTGTGAGAGCTGGGGGACGATGAAGGTTTGGAATGATACCTGGGTTGACGTCAGTCCAAGGGATGACACTATGGTTTGCATGAAGCTACCAGCCATGCAACAGGCCATGTTGATCTAGTTAGTGAGAGTTGTCTTGCCTTTCTGCCTTCCAGGATAGGCTGGCAAGACAAAAGTTGCAGAGGCACAGAACATGATGGAAACAGGGCACCAAGAATCCTATCTTTCCAAACCCCATGGGAATTACAACGTTCTTTAAAAAAAAAAAAAAAAGGGCCTCCCCGGTGGCGCAGCGGTTGAGCGCTGGGTTGCGAAGCTGCCCGCAGCCTCTGTGGCACGGTTCGATCCCCGGCTGCTCCCCGGCCACCAGAGGAGAGTCCCACATGGCGCGCAGACCTCTCCTGCCGCCCGCTGCTCCCCTCAGCAGTGTACTTCGGTCCTTCTGCCTGCTCTGCTCCCCGCTCTGGCTCTGGTGAATTCTCTCACCCTCCCGCGCTTCTGACTGTACCCAGTGCTTGTATGTATGTATGTATAAATCAATCAATCAATAAATAAATCTTTAAAAAAAAAAGACAAAATAAGAAAGAGAAGAAAATATAATACACGTATATTAGTGTGGGTTCTCTCCAAGAAACTGGCTATATAGTTTCTCTGGAAATATGTGTGTGTGTGTGTGTGTGTGTGTGTGTATACAAATATACATATATGTGGATAGAGACAGAGACGTATTATAAGGGGTTGCCTCACACTGTTATAGGGTCTGAGTGTTCTGTGACCTTCAGGCTGAGTCAGCAAGCTGGAGACCCAAAAGAGCCAGTGGGGTAGAGGCCCAGTTTAATTCTGAAAGTCAAAGAACCCGGAGAGCTATGGTGTAGCATTACTCTGAAGGCCAACAGTTTCAAGACCCAGAAAGAACCAAGGTTTCAGTTCAAGTGCAAAGGCAGAAAAAAGTCAATATCCCAGTTCAAAGGCCACAGGAAGAATGAACTCCTATTGTGGGGAGGGAGGGGCAGGATCTTTTGTGATTCTTGCCTGGAGCTAGCTACCAGGCTCTCTCTCCATCAGTAAATAGGGCACGTTGAGTATTTGCCTGAACCAAGAGCCATGATGAGGACACAGCTGCAAACAAAGGGCAACCAGCCCTACCCCTAGGAGCATGGTGCCTGGATGGCCATGGGGACACTGAACAAATAAGGACAAGTGCAGACTGGAGTATTTAGGTGATACTAGTTTGGTCTACACTGCTGCCATACAGCGACCCTCTGTTCTGGATCTACTGTTGCCATCAAGAGGATGTGACTCCTGTCCCCACATTGCATGGTTCCACAGTGAATGCAGTCCAGTGACCTCAGCATGAAGCCTCACTTACCCCCAGGACTACTCAGTAGTGGCTGCCGTGAGCACAAGGATCCCTTGAGGGACTAACACGCAGATACCTGTCCGCATCCAGGAACTCTGACCTGGCAGATCCATCCTGAGATGGGCCTAGACCACATCTGAAGCCCACTTGAGTGATTCTAGAGCACACAGCCCTGGGAACTGCCCTGGGAAATCCTCAAACCTAGAAGTGAGTAAACAAAG
The DNA here is from genome assembly GCF_964194135.1 of Talpa europaea. Taxonomy (NCBI): domain Eukaryota; kingdom Metazoa; phylum Chordata; class Mammalia; order Eulipotyphla; family Talpidae; genus Talpa; species Talpa europaea. Next base: position 142,093,317 of record NC_140070.1, read on the forward strand.
ACACTCCTTTTTTTAGCCGACAAAGGAAGAACATAATTGAACTGACATACTTGTCAAGGTCAGCTGTGACCTTCACTCAGTCATAATGATACCAGAGGAAATTATTCTGAAAATATCAGAAAGCTCGCAACCCTAAGATTTGAAGTCTTTGTAAATGCTGTTAGTGTACGTAACATCAACATGTGCTCCAGGTCAACAAAAAAAAAAGGTGATTTATTATCATTGTTTTCTTTCAATATTCATTGGAAGCCACTCTTTTAGGAATCATGAATAAATAGCTAAATATTTCTAGCTAAATGTGGCGCTCTGCTAAACCAAAAACTAAGCACTGCCAACAACTCATGACAGCAATCAAATCAGCTTCGAAGTCTGAGCTAAACCACAGATAAGAGTGGTTTTTTATTGTGACCTGTGAATCAATTCTTTGGTTTGCTTTTGCCATTTTTAAATGACAGAGAACTGGGGAAAATAACTCTATTTTCACTAAATCTACTTATTCTCTTTTACATAATATTGATTCAAAAGCAATGTTATCAATAGTCGCAAGGAAATTCCAAAGCCATAAGTACAACCAAGATACCAATCTATGAGGAAAGATTAGCAAATGGCTTTAGGAAAAGACATTTCAATCAGCCTAGAAGAGCAAGAAGCAGGAGTAGGAACAGGGAAAATGGGGTCGCCAAAACTTCATTATTTTTCTCTAATTTATAAAAGGGAAACTTTGTGTAAAAACTATGCAAACAAATAAATATTAAAAGAGCGCAACAACAGTGCCAGCATTGAAAGACTTACTAAATAAATGAATGAATAAATAAGAAATTGAATCATTCTTTCAGTGAACTCTCAGTGGTCCAACACCCTGAGACCGGATGCTGAGGCCTGTGTTAAGGGTATAGATGGAGTGAAGTATGGTCCATGTCTCCAAGGCACCCACCACAAGCCTGCAGACTGTCTCTACCACCAGGCGTGACACTGTCAGATGTCTACACAGTCCTAAGAAACAACAGTCCAGGAACAGCGAGGCCTGCACAATGGATTCTTCCTGGGAACTGTGATCAGGACGGCCTCTTCAAGCAGATGAAAATTTTGCCAATTTGGGTCTGAGAAGACTCTGGGTGAAAGCGTCACTGACTGGGGGAGTCGCTTGTGTGACTTGCATGGAGTTCCCTCTTTGGTCCTCTGTTGATTCCCATTAGACTCTCTTACTGGGTGAGCCCTTCACAGTCACGTATTCATCTATCATCTATATCCTATGAGTCCTAAGACTATGTCTTAAGACCGAAACCTCCCAGACTGGTTCAGAATCACAGGGGAATTGCTTTTGCTTTCTAGATCACAGACACACTCCTCAAATTCAATATGTCTAAATCTAAACCCAACTCATCCTGCTCTCTACACCCAAACCAAATCTCTTCATCCACTCCAACCTAAGCAGCACAACCATTCCACTAGTTGCCTAACAAGGTTATATATAATCCCAGCTCTTCCTTCTCTAACCATATCCCAGTCACGCAGCCCTGCCTTCCACCTGAAGCTCTCCTGTCCTTCCCTGGCAGGTCTTAGTAGATGCGCATCATGGTTGACACCCCAGTCCTTATCCCTTCCACTTCCTCCTCCCCGCACCGCCGGAATGAAGGACTGTACCTGATAGCTAGAATCTGGCATCTCTGATGAACATCTTCCAGCGGGGCCTCCGGACTTCAGGATAAATTCTACACCCCTCATGTCCTTTCACTCATGTCCCTTCCCGCACTGTCCCCAGGAGGTTCACAGGGCTCTGCCATGTGGCAATTCCTTTTCTGCCTTGTCTTGAGTTGTCTGTTCTGACCTGAGAATCCCTTCTTTCCCCTTGAGTGACCGCCTTCTCTGCCTGTCTAACTTCTGACCAGCTCGGTGACCTCCTCCTTTGGGAAGAATCTCTGAACACCTCAGGCTGAGCCAGATTGCCCTCTGACCTCTCACCTCCATGCTGTCTCCATGGGGCACTGCTCATGCTGTCTGGTATTCACTGGACTCTGTCTTCCTCTCCACAGTGACTGTGAAACTAGAGAGCTGGGTTACGTTCTTCTCATCTTCCTGCCCCTTCTGCCAGCACAAAGCTCATTATAAGGAGAAAACAACTGCCTGTGGGTGATCTCCAATGCCACCCACCAAGGTTCACAGTTGTTGCCATTCACAAATGACTACTGGAAAGCCTCAGAAAGTACATGACTATTCAACAAAGGTTACTTCTCATAAACTAACTGCCAACACAAAAATCTGCATTCTAAAGTTATTTAACTAACACTAACATGTGGAATATAAAGAAACCAATTGAACAAGACACAACACTAACAACTCTTAGATCTGAACAAAATGATGTTTCTAGAGGTCAAGGGGCCTGGGTCGAGAGGGTCAATTTGGCAGTGGTGGATGGTGCTAGAACTTCAGTATGGTGGATATACTTATTGCAATGAGAAACTATATTCCTGAAACTTATATAATATTGTAAACCAATGGCATGTCAATCAATCAATCAATAGAGCTGTCTAAACCACTAAATCATTGGATAATTTTGAGGCACCAATGCAACAGTTGTCTAAGTATTTTGTAGGCTCAGGCTGTGGGCAGCACTGGCACATCCCACTCTTATGTAACTTTACAGCATGTTCTCAAGTGCCTTTCTGAACATCAAGGCATAAAAAACATGGTTCTCCAAGTTAGTGCATGGACTATCTTTATCCAATTCACCTGAGGGTCTTGCTAAAAATAAAGACTCTTATACCCCCATGTCAAATGTCCTAAATCAGAAACTCCAGGGTCAGGGCCTAGGCATCTGCATTTCAAGAAGGCCCATCCTATCAATGTTTATTCAAATTAAAGTTCATTCTGTACCTTGGACACTGGTCTATATTTTGGATAGTCCCCCAGGAAGTGGAGAAATAAAGATGGGGGGTTGGGGGGGTGAGGCTATGAGGGAGGTCAAGAGGGAAGAGAGGGTGATGTGTTAGTTAAGGACAACTGCTGGAAAAAAGAGACCCAATACAGCAGAGGTTTAAACAGAAGTTTTTATTATTATTATTATTATTATTATTATTACCTAATGGTCTGAGTGTGACCAGTCCAAGCTGATGTGCAAGCGTCAAGGTGTCAGGGACCTGGGATTCTTCTGCCTTATTGTCCTGCTATCTTTAGGGTCTTTCCAGCATCAGTATGATCTAAGATAACTCATTACTTCATCCTCGTTCCAACCACAGAAGGAAAAGAGAAGGCCACTCCCCAAAGCGTGAGTGGAAGTCACACTCAACCCCTGATCTATTCCAGAACTTACCTATGCCGTTTCACCCGAGCACAAAGGAGACTGGGAAATGTAGAAGATGTTGAAGAGGTCCATGTACACAACTAAAATTTGGCATTTTGTGACAACTGGGTAATAAGTGGAAGATCTAGGAGCGGAAGAGGGAATGAACAAACATATAATCAAGTATTCTTGAAAACATCCTCCATCCTGCACCTCTCACCCACTGTGTCTACTTCAGTCTGGTGATTCTGACTTCCCAAGTGTCTTTTATCGGGATTGTTAAGTCATCCTCAGGCCTACCTCCAACCTTGATGTTGGACATTGACTTTGATTGGAAAGGAATCTGCAGCCAATTTTTCCAATATCATTGGCATAACGGGCTACAGGCACAAGTTGTCCTTCCAAATTCTCTGCTTTATATCAAAAGTTACGGGTTTGAGAGTGAATTTTAAGAGTCACCGTCTCCTGATATGTCACTAAACGGGATGCTATTTGATGGGTCAAATCGAAACGATGCTATTTGATGGCGCTCTTTCTACATGAACAGCGCCCCCTGGAGTTGGCAAGGGCATGTCCTGTGCTTGGCAAATGGAATTTCCACCCTGACTTTTCACATGAACGCTGCATCTTGGTTTGTCATCTGGATACTGAGAAAATCTAAAACACAAAGGGACAGGCAGTTTTTATTCTTTTCCTCCACTCAGGCTACCTTTCTTGCTGAATAAGAACTGCCATGGCCTCATGCCCAGAAAGCTGACCTGTGAACACCCCCTTCCAGCCGTTCATGGGCCTAAGATGAACCATGTGACATTCATTCCTCAGATCAGACATCAGTCAGATCTTATTGCTTTTGGACAACAGCCATTGTGTGATTTACGGAGGAAAGTGGAGGTACAATGCAAGCCTCAGAGTACGTTACAACGTTAGAGGGTATTTCTAAGCATGAAAATATGCAACATTTCAGGGGTAATGTCATAAAAAGAGGCATCAGACCGATAGATCACTGTCTCTGTTCAACTGTAATCTCTAAAAATAACTTTAGCCCTCATTTCTGAGCATAAAAGAGAAACTTTAGAAGTTGCATTATGTTTTTAGGAGTCCATAGGTAACCGAAATTTTCCAAAACTGAACTTGACTATAACCTAGTTAGAATTACATCCCCCAAGGACATTTCAATATAGAATCAGATTCACAAAGTAAAAGATAATGTGGTCTTATTCCAAAGCACAGACTTAAAACACATGGACTTAAAAACACACGTCCTTCTCAACGCTCCAGTTTGCTCCCCAGAGTTGAGGGGCTTCTCAAAGAAAATTACAGGCTGTCAGAACATTCTAGGAGGCTTGGTTCTGAGGAGTGGCCCATTCATTTGATAATTTGCTAAACGCTTACTCTTTCTGTTCGTCATTTTTTCCTTGTGGGTTAGCACATCCTACCAATTGTGATAAAAGTAAAGGAAATGTTCCAGAAAAATAAGCCAAAATGATGGCCCAAAAATAAGATCCAAAATGTCTTTTAAAATAAACTTGATAATTTTTAAATGACTTTTATGAAAAACACTAGTGGAAAGATTTGAAGGTATTATTATAGCCCCACAGGCCCTGGATTTCAGGTGGTGATGCCATCTGCCCCTATCACTGGTGATGAAAAAAACACTGAAAATGGCCACTGGGATGACTCAAAAGTGACTCCCCCACCTCCCCAAGACTGCTGTAGGAGTCCCAGGCTGGTTTTTCAAATATGAGTCTATGAGAAACACAGGCTATCGTTTAACTATTCTGAGGCTGATTTTCTCATTTATTGGCAATTCTTGCCAGTTTTTACTTTCTTGATGACCACTTCTTGTGTTCACCTGAGCCTGGAGCAGTAGCAGGGAAAACCAAGGAATGTACTTCTACATGCCCTGTGGCTCTGCCCAAGAGGGTGGGGGCCCAAGAGGGGTGGGAACAACTGCTGGAAAAAAGAAACCCAATACAGCAGAGGCTTAAACAAAAGTTTAACAAGACCAGTGCTCTAACCTCTGAGCTATAGAGCTGATTTTCACAAGTCTAGCTCACTTGGCGTGGACTCTGTGTGGACATCTTAGCATGGACTTGCTGCTGGAAATGAAAGATAAGCACAGGGAGATGCTCCTGGCTCATCTTGTGCCAATGTGGCCACAGCTAAGATGTCCACACAGAGTCCACACCAAGTCCACACTAAATGTCCACACAGTTTCCACGCCAGGTCCACGCTAAGATGTCCACACAGTGTCCACGCCAGGTCCACACTAAGATGTCCACACAGTGTCCACGCCAGGTCCACGCCAAGTCCATGCTAAGATATCCACACAGTGTCCACACCAAGTGAGCTAGACTTGTGATAATTAGCTCTATAGCTCCGGGGTTAGAGCACCGGTCTTGAAGACTTGTGAAAATCAGGCCAGTTTTTATTGTGCTTATGTGATGTAGCAACAAGGGTTTTAAATATGTCAGCTTTGGTGTGATTGAATACAGCTTACTTCAAAGAAAAAATAGAAAATCTATATGAACACTTTGCAGCTGTCAGCTCTAATTCTAGTGATGGCCCATGACACGGAGCTCACAGGATTCCTGGCCATGTCTGGCTCTAGCAGGGAAAGGCTGGTTAGAATTAGTGTTTGCTCTGCTCCTTCTTTTCACTCTTCACTCCAAGGAAACACATCCACTATTCAGGCTTCCTCTTTCAAGTAGGATGGGGCAGGAAACATTTACACTGGATGGCTTCTAACACTATTGTATACCAATTTCAATATTTTAGGAAAATAACTGTATGATCTCCCAATATTAACAAAAGAAAGGAAATGTTTCTTCAGAGGTGCCTACCTACTCATGCCCTATGTACTTCCTGTCTTGGACAAAAGTTTTCGATTCTTCCCACGAAAACAATTTATTATAAAGTTGGAAAGTCAAGCAGACATTGTGTTTTAATGAATTTCCCTATTTCTCTGTGTGTTCCTAGGGAGAAGAGAGTAAAGCACAGAGAAATCCTTATTCTCCAGGCTGTCAGGTCAGGAGAGCGAGTCCGTCTAGCCCTTCAGCTAGCTCATTACCTGGCCATGACCATTGCTTCGTAATTCTTTTGCTCTATGTTAAATGACTCTTTCCAATGAATAATTCACAGGTTTTTCTGCCACTTCCTATACTCGAGGCTCTAGAAAAGAGCTTTTGAAAAGTATGGATGATTTCACTTGCAGGTGAAATAGAGAGAAACCAAACAAAGGACGAAAGAAAGACAAACTTGAAAGACAGACCCTTGGGAGCAGACCACAGATCTGGCATCCAGGTAAGGAGGGGAGTGAGAGGGGAGAAGACAGGTGGGGGAGAGCACCCTGGACTGGTGAGGATTGTGGATGCTTTGGTGGTGGGTGACCTATGGTGACCACACCTCAGGGGAGACATCCTATACTGTCAAAAAACAGACAAGGGTGTAAAATAAGGATGTTGTTAATAAAAATAAATAAATAAAAATGATGCGCCCATGATTTTTATTCAAGAGTTTTCCAATGCAACTTTTCTTCTTGCAACGAGTGGCGTTCTCTTGCCTATCCAAAGGCCAGCTTTCTCTTAGGCCCAATGGCTCTGCACAAGGCTTTGAAGTCAGACAGACAAATCCAAACATGTGGCTCTACCGTTTGCCTAGTGGGGTTAGAATCTCAGAGCCTCACTTTTCTCTCCCACAAAGCATTTTAATACGTATTTCACCAGGCTATCTATGGATGAAGTGAAATGGTAGGTACAAAACAGCACAGTGCCAAAGACGTTCAATAAGCAGTGCATTCATGATGACTCCATTAGTAGGAGCAGTGACATCATTATTATTGTCGACATAAAACATTAGAATAACCCTGTAAGTTATTCTCACAAGTTAAATACTTTCATATCACTAAGTGAGAAATTTTGCTGGCTCATACATAGGACTGTATACATCAAAGGAAAGTTACCTTAGTTTTTGAAATATCTAGGGATAGATAAGTACTACCGCATGCAAGTCCTTGGATGCAAAGTTATCTAGAACTTTCTTAAATATAGTGTACAATGTTATACATGTATAACATGTATATACTTCCATCAAAAACTAGTTATCTTAGATTTTGTAATATCTAGGGATAGATAAGTGCTACCATATGCAAGTCCTTGGATGCAAATTTATCTAGAACCTTCTTAAATATACCATATGATGTTATTTATATATACATCAAAAACTAGCTGTAACTTTCCAAAAGTCAACAGCCTATCGGTGTTGACAGCCACAAAATACAATAAAGAAGAAGTGTGCATCCATATTCATCTTCACTGCAACAAATATAGACTTGATCATTACCCTGAAGAAGTGGAAAGACAGGTCAGGTGCACTTCTAGAAGTTTCCATGACTACATATCTGTTTTTTACCTGTGGCATGGGTAGAGGTATACATATGAGTTTAAGAGGTTCACAAAGACATCTTACCTCAGGCACCATGGCGGCTGAAAAGGAGGTGGGTTTTCTCCCCAAAGAACTTGAGAAGAGATTAATACAGCAAACACCGAGGTAGAACAATGTTCGTGAAGAGCAAAGAAAGGCATAGCCCAAATTGAGTGGATGACAAAAACTTGAAAAGAGAAAGCTAGTACTTTACGCTATTATTTTCAATTAAATAACTGATCTATGATGGTTTGGACTAATCTAAAATCAATAAAAATTGGCACATTGGAGGCAGGCTGGCATATCACACCACCCCCACTCAGTTCCCAGGCCCCACTAACAAGAAAATGAGCCTCACTCAACCAATCTCAGGTGCTCTCAGTCAGCACCTAACTCTGAATGATCCCCCAATGAATGATTTTCCCTTTTAGATGTTTCACAAAGACCTTAAACAATCATAACCAAATCCTATATTTGTGCACATTTTTTAAATTTTTAAGTTAAATAGTAATCACTTGTAACTTGCCAAAGGGTCCAAAATTTGCTTTGTGATTAAACAGCCGGGTCCAAAATGAGAGAGGGTGAAGAGGGAAGCCCTGACCAGTCCCCCAAGCCACACACATCTGCATCCCACCCTCAGAGGCATGGCGTTGCTGCTTTCCTACTTCCCATTCATAAATATCAACTGAGAGCCTACTGTGTGACAGACAGCCTGCTTTGTTTTCAATGATGGAGAGAAATGGATAAACAAAAACAGCAACTGCCTGCCTTCGGGGAGCTTGGCATTCTAGAGTGATCTGTTTCTTGGTAGTGAGACAAAGGAGTCTGCGTAACAGACCTCACAGTTGGGGTGCCATATATTTTTCAATCTTTCCAAAAGTTCTTAATGGTCACCAGCCTAATTTCAAAGCCAAATTGTATTCCTTCTGTGCAAAACGGCATGGCCAGTCTGTCGACCAAAATACCATGAGGTCCTCGCCACTGTTAGAGCAAGTCGTGAGCCAAAGAAAGCAGGCGGCTCCGAACGACAGGGCAAAACATGTAGAGTCACTTTAATCAATTCTTTCAGCCAATTTTAAAGGTATTTATCACAAAGTAGCACAGTCTTGCTAAAACATTTCTTTCGACACAAAGAGTGCTTTGTTCCTAACCTCCGAGAAATAAAGGAAGCACCCAGACACTATGCCTGTTTTGTAAGTTAAAGTGAAAAAATACAACACTGAAACTCGTAGTTGATATCTCTTCAGAAGAGAAATTCATCAGCAAGGTAATAATTCCCAGTAGCCATACAAAGAAACCACAGTCTTCAGAAAAACCACATAACAGAGAATGGAATACTGGGAGCAGCCCACATAATTACTCATGATAGATAACTGTATTAAAAATTAAATATAAATTATTGTGGGCATTATAGTTTTGGCACAAGATGAAAAAAAGTGCTTTATGTTACTTAAAAGTTTCAGTAACTGCCTTAAATTTGGCTCCATCGAAAGTAAGCCTTCCCTGAGTAAATATAAAGCATTTATTATTTGAAGTATTGCTTTCAATACAATTGCAGGTTACAAAAAAATCTCTTGAATTTTCTAGAAGTTGCTGTATGGCATTGATCTTTTTAAAAAATATTAAAAATGTATACAAAGACGTGAATTTTAAACAAGGCTATAAGGAAGTTTCCTGTAGCACATGAAAATCTCTTACTGAAACTCAACCAAACACAAAAATCAATTCCAGATGATTTTTGAATCTAAATATAAGAAGGAAAAAATAAATCTTTTTAAAAAATATAAGAGAAAATCTCCATGACCTTGGAGTAGGCAAAGATTCCTTAAATAACACAACCAGCACTACTCTTAAAAGAGAAAAAAGATGAACTTGATTATATTAAAATTGGAATTTCTGTCGAGCACTACTAAGAAAGGGCAAAGGCCATCCACAGGGGTGGGGAAAGACGCTGGCAACACAGTCGCCGACAAAGAACTGATACCTGGGTGATGGGGAAAATTTCTGTGTTTCAGTAAGAAAAAAGAACAACCCAGTAGAAAAATGAGCAAAACACTTTAATGTGCCCTTCAATTAAAAAAGGGAGCCAAATAGCCAATAAACATATGGAAGGAGTTCCACTTCATTAGTCCTGAGGGAAAAGCAAAATAAAACCACAAGAAGATACCTTCCATTTCCACCCATATGCGAAAATTTAAAAGAAGGAAACTAACACCAAGCAGAGCAGAGGACACGCTCGTGCGCTGCCAGCAGGAGTGTAAACGGCTACAGGTACCTGGGAAAACTGTCTGGCAGAAGCTCCCAGGCAGAGGTTTTCAAGTGTGACGCTGGCCAGCGAGCCCCACTCTCACATCTCACACAGGATGTGCTCCAAATGCAAGCTCCCCACCCCGGGTGTGGCCCCGAGACCTGTCATTTCACCAGCCCTCTGGAAGATTCTGCTCATGTGAAATCTTGAGAACTAATGGGCTAAAGATGCCCTCTTAGAGATATGTCATAGCAATTGTACAAATTTCATTAAAAACCAAGTATGAGAAGGTTCACATAAGTACCTTTTCTTTTTTTTCTTTCTTTTTTTTTTTTTTTTGGTGGGACCCTCGCCGGTGGCCGGGGATTGAACTGGCGCTGCAGAGGCTGTGGGCAGCCTCGCAATCCAGCGCTCAACCGCTGCGCCACCAGAGGAGGCCCCTTTATTTTATTTTTTTAAGATTTATTTATTTATGCATACGAGAACTGGGATGAAGGCCAGAGATGCGGGGCAAGGTGAGAGGATTCACCAGAGACAGAGTGGGTTGCGAAACAGGCAGATCTACTGAAATACACTGCTGAGGGGAGCAGCTGGGAGACAGGAGAGGTCTGCTGCGCCATGTGGGTAGCTCCCTGGCTGGGGATCAAACTCATGCTGCAGTGGCTGCGGACAGCTTCATAGGTTGCGTCTTAACCCCTTGCACCACCAGGGAGGCCCCACAAGCACCATTTTTAATAGCCCAAACCTGGAAACTAGCTAAATTCTACCATAATTGATAGAATAAATAAACTCTGACATAGTCACTTAATGGAAACCCATACAGCGATGAAGTTGAACCACATGCTTACCATTTTGTGCAACACCACCACCTCGCAGACACAATACTGAATACAAAAAGACAAACAACAAATCCTCTGATATTCCATTTACATAAAATATCAAAGCAGAGGACACTGAATCTGTCGCTGTGAGTCAGGACAACAACGCTTGTGCTTGGGAGAAACCTGCCTGTGGGTGGGGCCTGGCCGGGAGCTCAAGGAGGGCCTCATGATGCAGCTTCTGTTTCTTGATGTGGCGTTGGTTACGCCAAGTTTATATAAAAATCCCAAGTCTATGATCTTCACTGTAGACTTGTAATATGGGACTTTTCTGTACCTGTACACTGTGACCAAAAGAAAAATTTTAACTTGATTAAAACCATTCTTTGCAAGTTGCATAAGTGAGAATTAAGTTTAGGATATTAAAGAATGATGAAGAAAAACATCAAAAATAATGCATCACTCTGGGGAGCTATTTTGTATGTGGGGGAACGAAAGGGGCGAGGAAGCTGGCAAGACCATATACGATGGAAGCTTCCCTGGGGGCCACATCTACACACTGAAAATGGTCCCTGGGGTTGGATTGGGCAGTTGAAACCCACCAGTGGGCACAGCTCATTGGTAAGTCTAAGCTTTAATAATTAAAATGCAAGCACTACGTTTCTATATCCTGAAGCTCCATAGGAATTTCCGTGGCTGTGATCGCATTAACCTGCTCATCAGTCCGGTTAAGAAGCCATCAGAGCAAAGAAGTAGAAGCTGCCAGACACAGCAAGTAACTGAGCTGCTTCTGAGTGGAAGGTTGTTCATCTCCTTCTCAGCCCCATCAGTGAGTTTTAAAAAGACAATGACTGTTATCTCATCTCATCCCCAGCAAAGCCCTCCTGCCTCCTCCAGCTCCCTTCAAAGCAAGTTCTGGGGGGCCTCCCTAGTGGCGCAAGGGGTTAAGCACTGCACTGTGAAGCTATCTGCAGCCTCTGCAGAACGAGTTTGATCTCCAGCCCTCCAGGGAGCTGCCCACATGGCGCAGCAGACCTCTCCTGTCTCGCCCATCAGCAGTGGATTTCAGTAGATCTGCCTGTTCTGCTCCCCACTCTGTCTCTGGTGAATCCTCTCACCACCACCCGCCCCACAGCTCTGACCTACACCCCAGTTCTTGTATGCATAAATAAATAAATCTTTAAAAAAAAAAAGAAAAAGAAAAAGCAGCTTCTGGGCTCTGGTTCAGGGGTTGAAAGCAAGACTGTGGACCTTGACCAGTTGCATCATACAGGTAACTCAATACAAGCAAAACATCTAATGATCTGTATTTGGGGCTTTATTTTTTGAAAAGGTAATTTGTTCTCAGGGTTAGAAACTCAAACGGTATAAAAGGTGATAAGAAAAGTGCTTCCCTCTTCACCCAATCCCCCTGCCATTCAGCTCCCTCCTCTGGAGGCAATGTTCTAAGTAACTTTCCAGACATTGAATATTTATTGGAGGAAAAAAATCTATAGCACTAGCTCTATATTCCATTTTATCCTTCCTTCCCATACCAATGAAATCATGGACCACTGGGCTGCATTTAGCATTTTAATCTTCCAACAGTCAAAAAAAAAAAAAAAAGGACATCCTTCTTTTTTATTGCTACACAGTCATTCATTGCAGGAACAAAGGAATGGGCCACGATTTTACCAGCCTCACACTCACAGACCTCAGGTCTCTTCATCTTTCCTCAATGCCAAGAGCACCATGAAAAACATTGCCCACGTACATCTCTGTGAATGTGTGTGTGTGTGTGTCCAAGGGTAAATTCCTAGGTATTTCTCAATTTCTCTTAAATGCTTTGGTTTGGAAACATTCTAGACCTGCAGGAAAATTACATGGCTACCACACTGAACTTCAGATCATATTTTGATTTGAATTTCTTCAGTATTGCCACCCACAGATCATTTTATATGGAAATCATTTCCACTAAGTCCAAAGAAAGTAAGAGGACACGAGTATTTCAGGCATTTAAAATTCACTAATTGGAGCCTCCCCGGTGGCTTAGGGGTTAAGTCTCAGTGCTACCACCACGAAGGCCCACCTCCAGGGTTTGAGGTGGATCCCTGGCCAGGGAGCTACCCACACAGCACAGCAGACCTCTCCTGTCTCCCGGCTGCTCCCCTCAGCAGTGTGTTTCAATAGATCCACCTGTTCTGCTCCCCACTCTGGTGAATCCTCTCACTCCCCACGCCTCTGGCTTACACCCCAGTTCTATGCAAAAATAAATAAAATCTTTTAATAAAATAATAAAATTCATTAATTAATTATAAGAAAAAGGTGGCCCAAAGGAGGCCAAGAAGCATGGACAGGGCAACTGAGAACCACACGAGCCAACCTCACCCAGGGGTCCCTGCACACGCCGAGTCTCCCAACCTGACCCGTGGGGCAGGGAGAAGCAGCCTTTCCCGTGGAAGGCCAGTCAATGCGCTAGACTCCGCAGTCCCCATGGTCTTAAGCACATTATTCAGTGACATTGTCATAGCATAAAGATGGCTGGAGGAGCACATGGCAGTGCTCTATAATCATTTACAAAAACAGGCAGAGGGAGGAGTTGGGCCTGCAGGTGTAGCTTGCCAACCCCCACGCTTAAAGGTAATATGAAAGATTTCGGAGGTTAAATAATAAAAGATTGGCGATATAGTCACTATAAATGATATTCTGGATGTGTCCTTTTAAAGGCTATCAGCCTCTAATTATTCCAAATGGAGAAAAGATTTTCAGCTTTCCCAAATCAATCACAGGCACTAGCTGACTTCTGATTCTGGACATCTAGAGTGTCATCTCAGCATTCCATGGAGTCCCACTATTCACCTTAAAGCATGTGAGTGTGTAGAAAGTGCTGGCACTGGCATTGTCCTTGAAGGCTTCGGAGAGTGCCCACACAGGTGTGCAGGACTAACGAGCCCACCTGAAGCAGGTGTCCACAGAGCCGATGGGTTTGCATGTGCTGTGTGCAGGTCTAAGAACACATTGTCTCACACCAGAGGGAGAATAGCACTTTGGCATTTCGACTTTTTCAAGCAGCAGGAAGTATAGCTGAGGTTGTCCCGGCCATGTGGTGCCTATGACTTAAAATGCAAAAATGTCTTCCAACCCATTTCATCAATGAAACCTTTGTGGTTGATTTCTCTCAAGCCAGGTAATTTTCCCTCTTGAATCAAATGTAATTTTCTTTCTTGAGTCAGGTTTTACTTCATTGGGTTATTATTTCCCTGGAGGGAAGGGACTCTGGCAGAACATCTTTACCGACAAAAATAAGCTTGGCTTTCAGTGCTCTTGGAATGTCTAACAATGAAAATTAATTCAGTGCCCAGCCAGGCCATGAGGGTATCTCCCATCTCTTTACATCACTGTTTTTGATCAACCCTGGTTCTCAACATCCCTCTTTTCCATCCACCTTTCATGTTTCTGTCCCTTTCTCTGTTGCTTCAAATCAACCAAAAATAAACACAAAAAGGAAGTTGAAAGTAGCAAGACTCATCTCCTGAAAACAGATTGCATAAGACAATATGCTTCACTTAGCATGAGACAATTTTGTAAGCACAAGAACATATCTAATGTTCTAGTAGATTACAGCTCAGAACAATTCTTGCCACTGAACACATCCAGAATATCATTTACAGTGACTCTCTCTCCAATCTTTTATTATTTAACCTCTGAAATCTTTCACTGATATCTGCTATTAGTTTGGTATCGATGACAAAGCTGCTCAACTCACTCCATACCAGGAAGTGCAAATCAAGCCGTAATGGGATGCACATCACACCTATTATCAGAAAAGACAAAAAAAAAAATAAATGTTCATAAGGATGTGAAGAAAAGGAAACTTAGGCACTGTGGGTGGGGATGGAAATGGATGCAGCCACATGGAAGACAGTATGAAGTTTAAAATAAATAAAACTACTCCCAATATTGAAAAATAAATAAAACTATTATATGATCCAGCAACTCTACATCTGGGTATTTATCTAAAGAAAACAAAAAGATGAATTCAAAAATATATCTATACCCTGAAGTTCATCACAGGATTATTTATAATTTAATCCAAGTTATGGAAACAACCTAAGTGTCCATTGATAGATAAATGAATAAAGAGAATATAACATATAGATGCAGACATATATCTAAGTACACACTATGGAATGTTATTTGACCATTAAAAAAAAGCAAAATCTGGGGCCTCCCTGGTGGCGAAAGGGCTACAGACAGCCCTATCAAGCTATCACCAGCCGCAACGAGTTCGATCCCCAACCAGGGAGGTGACCCACATGGTGCAGCAGACCTCTCCTGTTTCCCCACTGCTCCCCTCAGCAGTGGATTTCATCAGTCTGCCTGTTCTGTTCCCCACTCTGTCTCTGGTGAATTCTCTCACTCCCCACACCTCTGGCCTATATTCCAGCTCTTGAATGCATAAAAAAAAATCCTTAATTTAAAAAAAAGTGAAATCTTACCATTTTTGACAACATTGGATGGAACTCAGGAAAAGTCAGACAAAAACAAATACCACATCTCACTCACACATGGAATTGTAAAAAAAAAAAAAAGATCAAACTCAAAGATGCAGAGAACAGATTGGTAGTTGCCAGCAGAGGAGATGGGAGGGTGGACAAATGGATGAAGGGGTCAAAAGGTATTAGCTTCCAGTTTGGCAATTATAGTTAATCATACTGCATTGCATGCTTGAAAGTTGCTAAAAACAGACAAGGGTTAAGTATTCTTTTACTGTCGTTTTCACGGTTAACCTAAAAATTACAACACGCTTTCTTGAGTTATCCCAATCGAATACATATTATAATTTTTATCACCCCAGCCCTGCTATTTAGAATTGTTTAACTCCTTTTGCCTCCCTCCTACCTTTTGCTTTATCGTTATTACACATTTTTTGCATCTATTTTAAACTTCATAAGACAATGCAATTACTGCTTTGTATAATCAGGAATTATTTCTACTTGGCCATATTTATCCCACCTGTGTTAGTCATTTCCTCTTGAACCTCCATATTACCACAGGGAATAATTAGCCAACTGCCTGGATTTTCTTTGGGGACAAACACGCCAGCCATGAATTCCCTCTGTTTTTATTTGTGTGAAAAATAACTTTACTTCACTTTCACTGTGGAAAACTATTCCAGATATTCTTAATTCGAGGTTGGCAGTGACTTTCTTTCATCAATTTCATCATTTTAAAGATGTTGTTCTGTTGTTCTCTGGATCTATCATTTCTCAAAGCATCCAGCTGTCAGGCTTAATGTGGCTCTTTTAAAGGTAATTGTTTTTCCCTTAGTTATTTTTAAGAATTCATTTTTCCTTTGGTCTTTGGCAATTTCCTTACGATATGCCTCGGTGTGGTTTTCTTTGTATTTTTATGGCTCAGGATTCCATGAGTTTCTTAAATCTAAAGATTCAGTTTGATGAAATTCTCAGTCATTATCATTTCAAACATTTCTCCTGCCCTATTTTCTCTTCCATTCATTCAGGGAATTCAATTGTGTACACTGAACCTCCTGAGACTACTCCACATGGCCCTTACTGATGGCTCTTTTTTTCTTAAATCTTGAATGCCGTTTACTTGCCTCCCAGTTCATAGGCCAAAAATCTCTGCTTTCAATAATGGCCCAGTTCACTGCTTTCTTAACTTCAGATACAGCAAGCTCCCATTTTAGAATACCCACTGAACTTCTATAAATTTTAATTCTTTGGTAAAATTCTCCTTTATCACTTTTTATCCCCCTTTTCTCTATTTTTTAACATATTAATCACAATTGTTTTTAAATCCTTGCCTATTGATTCCAATATCTGATCAGCAGTAGGTCTTCTTCTATGATGTCTTTTTACCTTGGTTATCAAGTAGTCTCACCTCCTCACATGTCTGATGATGTTTACTGGTTACCAGACATAAAAGACAGCAAGGATGCAACATGAGTTTTTCACCCACCACAGAAAATTTTTCCCTCTCTACTAGTAGATAGTACAAAGGACTAAATATTTCAAACCAATAGTGAGTTAAGCTGGAAATGTGCTAGGCTTTAATTTTAGTAAAACCCATGGTATTTTTGCTTTTCCTTTATTTCCATGGCATGGATATCCTAGATATTTTTGGAGATCCTGGTGGAGGCTTCATCTCCTCAGCTCTGAAAGAGTCTAATTTTGCCATCCAGAGGTCTTCGTCATCCTCTCTAAGCTCCCACCCATGTCACCTTAAAACTTGAAAATGGCTTGCTAGGGAGGTTAACCAAGTGTCTGATGCAAGTCATCTCCTTCTGGGGAGGGTCTTTGTCTTTTTGCCATGTAGTTAGAAATGGTTTGACCATTGCAGGTGGCTGCCAGCTCACCTGGGAGGGTTCTGTCCTTGGAAGATCAGATTTTCCAGTCCTCATTGCTTTCCTAGCTCTCTGGTGTGTATAAAAAGAGACTTTTTGCAAATGTATAAATTGTCTGTTTTGTTCTCATTGTTGCAGCAAGAGTATTGACCGTGACCCTCTAGAACCTTCCTGCAAGAAGTCCCCCTTCCTTCCATTATAATTGAAAAGATAAATGGTGACTTGCTTGCTTATTAAAAATCCTTCAATTTTTCATTAATAACAGAAGAAGCTGAAATAAAAGGAGAGCACAAGCAGCTTAATTGTTGGTTTTTATGGAACTTTGAAAATGGTGTTTATTTCATTCAATGGCCCAAAGAATGTAAATCACAATTTCCAGTTCATGTTTGAGTTAATCATTCCATATATACATCGCAGATCAAACTAAATTTAAATGTAAAATAAAGCCATTGTGATAGAGGAAACCCATTTTGCCTAAAAGTTTCATCCTTGTCCTCAAGACCTGCTTGAAATAAATTACTCTTTTTTGTTATGATAACATCAACTCACAATCCCTGTTCTCCAGTCAAAATGAGCTTCACATTGATCTAACAGAAAAGGAACTGATTGTGAAAACAAAAACTGGAAAGCAGCATATTTATAATAGATTTTTCCTACTTACTAAAAAGCACTCTATATGATTATTGCAAAAACTACCTCCAAGCAGCTCCATGCACCAATTGCTATATTGAGGAAGATGGAAAGATAGGAGTTAGAACACTGCATGTTTTGCATAAGTCTAATCATGGTAGAAAAGACTGACTTTTTCCATGGTCCTGCCAACCCTTTATTCTTAGAATAGTGGTTCTGGGGAGTTCGTCCATGGCTCTTCCGCTTAAAAAGGGGAAAAGACATTATTACACATCAGACATGGGTCACAAGATGTCTCTCTTCATTTCTGGCTCCTCCCCACCCCATGGCTACTCGCCCTCGATGGAACCCCCCACACCGCCTAACTGAGGTCTTCTTTTGCCACAAAATGCCCAGTCCTTCTTCAAGGCATTTCCATTTTAAGGTGAACCACCTCCCTAGACTCACCACTGCCCACACTCCACCCACCGCAGGTCAATGTACCTTTAATTGTAGAGACTTGCAGGAGAGTCGAAGGAAATTTAGAAGAGAGGGGAGGCACAGCCCATTCTACAGTACTCAAGGGCCAGCCCTGCTCAGAGTAATTGGGGAAATGGATGGTTCTCACAGGTGGGCTGGGAGAAAGCTGTCGTTAATAGCTCCCCATTCCCAGCCCATTCGTTGACAGTGTCCTCTCTGTCCTGTCTCATCTGGTGAAAAATTTAAAGGCCACTTTTATTTTTCCAATCAACAACTTGATATGAACCAATAAAAATGCAATTTCTTTAATGGACAGGCTAATGCACAGGCAAATTGAGGCCCCGGGGCCCCCTACCTGGCGGACACGCACATCATTCCTTTCCTAACCAAATCTTCCCTTCCCATCAAAGGGTATAAATTATTTGTCCAAACAGTCTCGCACTCTGAATTTAATACAAAAGCTTGGTCGGTGTTGAAATTTGGGCGGGGCCACTAGATCTAACACTACAGTTCAGGGGGAAAAAATAAAGTGCCTCCTGTGATGAGAGATCAAATGAAATGAAAACACTCTACCTGCCAAGGCTTTCTAGCAGCCAAATACCAGCACTATCTCAGCTGGATGGCTCAGACTCAAGGTCAAGGAGATATTGTTTAAAGATCTTTCAGTGATTTTCCTTCATCAGATGGCCTGTTTCCTTATACTTTTATCAAGCAGAGGTGTTTTTTTTGTTTGTTTGTTTTTTTAAGTTTCAAGGATTTGAAATGTCTGGACAGGTTTTTTGATATTTACTTACACATATTGCCTTTTCTTTTAATTTTTTTTAATTTTTATTTTTTTAAATAATATTTGCTTCCCCTCACCCCCTCAGGTTGAGTCCCCATAGAATTTCCTTCCCCAAGGCACCCATGCACCATCACCACAGTCCCCTGTGCCGCATACTGCCTTTATTTAAAACATTTTCTACACCTTGACATGTCCACAAGAGATGTGACGTTGGTCGATATTTGCTCATATAAGTGACTGATCAGGCTACAGAGGTGACAACTAAACGACTGGTGTTTGCAGCCCCGGCCAGGGTCTCCACCACTTCCCAGGGATCCAGAGCCAGTTTAATCTCAACAAAGAGGTGAACTGAACCAAGGATGTTTTTATCTCCCAGCTGTCCAACAGCTAAGTCCAAAACTTGTCCCTTATTTCAACCTTCAACCATACCCGAGAGCCTCCTCCACATTTTTAAACAGCTCCCTTTACAAAACACCTAAAATCTACATTCTCCTGCCCCATCCCCATGTTAAAAGCTTCACCGTGGTGGCATCAGCGTGATGAGGATGGGGTCTGCCTCTGTCATGCATGGGCCCCAGGATGCCTCGAGTGCCACCAGGCCCCTCTCCCACCCACACAGAGCTACACCCAGGAACACCCTGCGTGACACGGTCTGAAAGGCAGATATTAGTTTTGGCTTCCACGGTGGCTCCAAAAAAATAAAAAGAATTCACCACAAAATAACAATAGCCAACTTCACAGATCGCACAATTCCAGAAGGCACTTTTGCAAGCATTATCTCATTTGATCCTCACAAGAACTCTATGAAGTTGACAAAGCAGCCATTATCCTTCGTTTAAAGATTATGAAATGAGGAGCCAGAGAGGTTAATTACCTCCCCAACGGTCCCTGGCTGGTAAGTGGCAGCGTCCCAGAGGCGAGATGCTTCCAGGACTTCACACGGCCTCAGGAGTCCTCACCACTCAGCACAAAGCGCAGGCCTTATGAGAGCGTTATTATCAGCTATTGTCGGGATAACTATCTCTTAAAATTAAGCCTTCTGGATGGCATGCCAAGTGTTACAAAGCTCTGGCTCCTTAAGACGTTGCTCTGCTTACACTTCTTCTTCCACAAGTTCACACGGCTCTTCTCCATCTGTTTGCTGCTGGACATTTAAATATTACGAATGTCTAGTCATGTTAAAATAGCTGGCAAGCTCTCCTCTAAAGCCCGGTGAGTGTATGAAATATTCGCGGCTATAATAAATGATTCCTTGCAGGCTCGACCCTACAGCTGCGAATCCCCACACACATGCTACTAGATCCTGTGTTTATTTAAAATGTTCACACTTGGTTTCACGTGGCTTTGGAGTTTTGAAAGTCTGTATTACAGTATTGTGGGTCTGATTACTGGGTCTCCTGATGCCCCCTTAAATGCCAACCCCTCATTGGCCTCATCCAAACCCCAGCCCTGTTTACTTAAAAATCCTTCTTCTTTGGTTTAAATCAAACAGGGTTCTGGGGTCAATTCCATCTGGTCCTGAAGCCATCCCAGCCACTCAGAAGTTCTGTGACTTTGCTTCAAGCCGTATTACCTGTCACAATCTTGAGCTGATAAGAGTATTTAATGCATAAGATTGTTTAAAAGATGTTCATAAAATACCCTTAAGATTATTACATTCTTTTTTTTTTAAAGATTTATTTATTTATACAAGAACCGGGGTACTTGTGTGGGAGGGTGAGAGGATTCATCAGAGACAGAGCAGGAAACAGAACAGGCAGACTGACGAAATCCACTGCTGAGGGGAGCAGCGGGCAAGACAGGAGAGGTCTGCTCACCATGTGGGTTGCTCCGAGGCCAGCGGGGATCGAACCAGCACTGTAGAGGCTGTGGACAGCTTCACAGCACTGCACTCAACCACCTGCACCACCAGGGAGGTCCAAGATTATTACATTCTTTCCTGGTAATTCCTAGTGGTGATATGACACACATAATGTGAGATTCACCACCTCAACTATTTTTAGGTGTACAGTTTAGCAGTGTTAAGAACTACCAATCTCCAAAACTCTTTTCCCCCAAAAAAACTGAAATTCTGCATCCACTAAACAACTCGCCCTTCCCGCCCAGTCCCCAGCCACCAGCTGTCCCCTTTGTCACTGTAAATTGGACTCCTGTGGGTCTCGAATGCACCTGGTGTCAGAACTTCCTTCCTTTTAAACAGTGAATACTGTTCCATTCTATGCATACCCCACCTTTGGTTTATCCATTCACCATGACACACAATTGGGTCATGTTCACCTTTCGGCCAGTGCAACTAACGCAGCTAACACGGGTGTCCGTCCACCGGTGCCTGTGACAAAGCTGGGTGTTATGCATGACCATAGACTGAGTGTTATTCCCTGGGACTTCCCTATTATTCAGATGGGACTAGCTCCTAGGGATTCTTCATACAAAGGCAGAATAACTTAGCAAAACTACCTGAACATCACAGTTCTTCTCAAAGTTACTGACTGGCAGGAATTGGCCCACAGCTGAGGTGGGAATCCTGTGGGTGTGTCTGGATTTGACAGAGGAGTTGTCTACACTGGTTCGTTCGGGTTGAATCTGTGCAGAACTACACAGACTGCCACTATAGGATCAACCACTAAAGGATGAGAAGTTAATATTTTTGAGGCCTGCACCTCTCTTAAGCTAGATCAGTGCCAAGGTCAGTGTCAAGAGTGATTCGGGGAAGGCTTGATCATCATCTCTGATGACCAGCGGTTCTGTGCACTGCTGGAGGGTCATGCATCACTCAACAGTGATCTGTCAAGGCTGGACCACATGTATGACGAGGTCCCAACGGGCTGTGCCTTCTAGTCTGGGTGTACCTTCTACGAGTGTGCAAGCACACTCTGAGATTTGCACCAGCATGAAATCGCCCAGAGATTCATTTTCCAGAATGTTTTCCCATGACTACATCCCAGAATGGAGCAACCCATCTATGGAGAAAATATAAAGACATTTTAGTGGAAAAGGTATACGCTGGGGGGAGCCAGAGAGATTTGGGCCCAAGTCCTCACCCATCGCAGGCCAGCTATGTGACCCTGAGTGAATTGTGTGACCTCTCTGAATCTCAGTTCACTCACCTATTGTTAGGGGGAAGGATGTCCTGAGCTTGTTCCATGCAGGCTTTGTGGACTCCACCCCCACTCCAGACCAAAGCCATCAAGACACTGGAAATGACAAATCCCATCAGCACCAAAGGGAGGGTTGCTGGGACCTGAGGGTGGAGTTAAGCTGCCAGGGTTGGTATAAAACCAGACACATGGGCCTTGGGTCTCTCTCTTGGCTTCACGGTTCTTGGCTTTTTGCCAGCTCTCAGCGTGCCATTGGGATTCCAGGTCAGTGGAATGGGTAGGACGCATTTAAGACTTTATCTCCCTCTTTTCTCCCTGAGTTGTACATTTCCTCATTTCACTTTCCTTGTAAATAAACCTTTTATTAACCTTCTGTGTGTGCCTGCAGTGGAGTATTAATAAGTCCCTTTTAAGCGCGCGGGTGAGGACCCACAGTCAGGCAACCCCTTTTATATTGGGGTTGCCCTGTAACACTATGAACTGTTTTCACTCCCCCTGTTTCTTTCACAGGTGCTTGTCCCAGTGGTATTACTGCTAAAATTAAAAACCAAGCCCCCACTTCTTGGCCAGCAGGCAAGTTTGGGAGGCTTGAATACATTAAGGGAGTAGATGGGACTGTCATGGAACTGGGCCATTAAATGATGGTCCAATAATGGGGCAGGACACACCTAAGACCAGACACACTAACCAATCAGGGCTGTCTGAGCATAAACAGAGCTTCAGGACCCTCTCTCGGGACAGACAATCCCTCACGTCTCGCCTGCTGCTTCTCTCAGCAGTGTATTTCAATAAATCCACCTTGTCTGTTCTCCACTCTGTCTCTGGTCAATTCTTTCAACCCCATACATCTGGCCTACAGCCCAATTCTTCCCCATACCCCAATTCTTCCCCAGTTGCTGCATACCACGCTACATCTCCACAACTGCTTCCAGAGAACTCACTGGGTTTACCTCTAACTTTGGCTGGCAGGGAGAGACACTGTCACAGAGAGAAAGCTGCTAGAATATCCAGAGAAAGACAAGATCCTGATGACCAGGCCCTTGTAACTTGAGTCTCTAGGAGGATGTGCCATGAGGTGTGGATGGAGGCTAAGTGTATGTCAAAAAGGTCCAACCTGGTCCTGGACAGATTTGAGATTGACTTAAAATACAGGGAAAGACTCCACAAAATAACACTAAAATGTAAGAGTTCACCTCCCCTGAAAGCCCTTCAGCTGTCTGCAGCATCAAATCCTCAAGGCCAAATAAAGGAATGTATTTGTTAAAGGAATATGTGATAAGAACATTGAAACTTGATCACATAAAATCATAAAGATCAATTAACAAAGCATACCTGCTTGGCTGGCTGAGATAAGTCCATCTAGAAAGTCTTGTGATCTGGGCAAAAGTGCCAATCCCAATGGGAATAACTTCAAATTCACATTTCTACTTAAGATCAAGGTTGAAGAAAGCTAAGTAAGAGAGAGAGAAAGAAGTAAATTGTTCCATGAAAAATGTTGAGTTGATTAAAAATTTACAAAGAAAAGAATCTGTTCTAAGCATAGTCGCCATATCTCCTGCATAAAGGGAGCCTGGTTACTTAGCTCTAAATCCTGCCTTTCGCTATCTTATTACCCCTTATCAGGGACCATTAGTGTCTGATAATAGCAACCAATCTCTTTTTCAGTCAGCCCTAATTCCCTTAAAGAAAAATCTCCTTTGGCATGCAACCCCACCCTTTGTTCGTGCAAAGGGTAAATGTAAGGGATAAAGATATGCTTAACATCTGGGACCAGAAGGTGAGGTTGCTTCCTGCCTATCCACAAACACACCTTTCCACATTCCTACCACACCATCTTCCAGCCCCAGGCTTTGTTGAACAACAGAGCAATGAAGCAGCATGCAATATTTATTATGATCATTGTAAAATACGTAGCGTGCCAGTCAACAAGTCTGCAGAAATCTTTTGACCCAATCACTACCTCTTACAGGTCAGGAAACAGAAGCCCATAATGCAGTAGAAGTCCAGTGGAGATTCCTGATTCCCAAACCAGACTTATTTCCATCTTATGTTTTATATGTCGCTGTATGTCAACGGAAATTGTCACTGCTGTGAAGGGGAGTTGTAACACAGAAATCTCCATAAAAGGGGGAGCTACCATGTTCCCTACCCCACCTAATGGGGTGGCGGGGGGACACTGAGTAGCCAGGTGAAGCACTATAGCATGGAAGGCAGGTGGGCTCACAGGAACATTTGGAGGCCACATGAGGAGACACACAGAAGAGAAACACAGGTGAGAAGACTTGGAAGAGACATGGGGAGGCTGAAAATGGCGGCGATTATCTTGACTTGTACTTTGATCTTGCTCCTTTTGTCTCAGACCTGCCTGGTCCCTTCTGCCCCCTTCCTACAATGCCCCACCAGAAGGTGCTGTAGACTTGTGGGGCATTTGGGGCCTTAGCTGCCACACTTTAGGTCGGCCATCTTGGCTGGACATTTACCCACGAGGGGCTGGGTCACTCTGGGTGTTTACTGGAGATCTATTATCCTTTCTCCTCTTCTCTCTCTCTGACCACTAATCTATTACAGTTTGCATGCTCCGAGTCTGCTTTGGCTTTGTGCACACAGATGGCTGGACCCCATTAAAGCATGCAAGTTTGGGAGTCCTGGTCTGCATGTTAACAAGGTCAGTTGAGTAAAAGAGAAATTTATTAAAGCCAAACTGAGGACCTGGCCAGGAGACCCATGTGGTTTCTCTGTGTGACTAGTCTCCACCCTGAGAGTTTTGGGCCTCAGTTTCTGTAGGTAAGTTATAGACACAAAAGGATAATTAATTTTTTTTCTTAACAAAGGTAAGAAGATACTCCATTCATTTCTAACATTTTAAGTTAATGAAAGAAGGCTGATTTCTAGCAAACTTATTTAATCAGAGAATCCCTTGATCCACAGAGCTAACTCAGCCAGAGCTCTGTGCTTGGAAGAGGAGGACCAACATTGGATATCTGTTCCTAAAATTACCCCTACAGATGTGGGGTCCATGCACATCAGGCTGTAGCTCCTGCTCCTTCACCCTGCAACTCACAAACACAACAGAGGCTCAGTCTGCAGACTTTTCTGCTATTCCTTGTTTCCCGCTCCAGAGTTCGTCACAGTCACAAGAACATGTTCTGCAGACTCCAGCCTCTGGAGGTGGCTCTGGCTGGGCGGAGGCAGACATTTTCCAACAGCAAAAAGTAGTTTTTCCTATTGGTTCACAGAGTTCTCACCAGTTCCTATTGGTTCACCAATAGCAGCCTGGGCCCCTGGGTGGTGCCATGTCATTTCATCACCCCATCAGGCAATGAGAGTGGGCACTCAATCTGTTTTGATTCTTGGTTTAGTTAACCAAGCCAAACATTTGCAAGCATGTCTCTGTATTGATTCCTGTGTAGCAAAACAAATCTAAATTAAGAATTGAGTCACATTTCCCTCCAACAGATCAGCCCAAAACACTCACACACACCTGCGTAGACACACATCTAGCAAATGTTAAGACTTCCTGGTGCTACCACCAGCACTGGAAGTTTCAAGATCTGCCACATGAATCAGTAGGACAGAAAGTGAAAAGCAGTCAGCTGTCATTTTCCTGCCTGGCTTGGTCTGATCTGTGGAGAGAGAGAGAAAACACAGGCTAATCCAGGTTTCTCAGTCCAGTCACCCACTGCAAAGGGCGATCGTCCAGTGAAACCTCAACCCAGAGACTTTACCTTGCTGAGCTCATGGTTTCAGCATCGCCCTTGGCCAAACCAAAGTAAATTTCCATCTCTTTTAAGAGGCAACTTTCTATTTTTTCACATTTCCTGTACCAAGTTATGCTAACCAAGACCATGTTCACATGGCCAGGTTCCACCAATTAGCCAATTTGCCAGTCTTCATGGGAACAGAAGTGGCACGAAGAGCTCAGATTCCTAACTATTGCGCATATTAATTGGGAGGGAAATAAGGACAGTTCTCTTCATTTTTCCCACACTGAAATTAAAGCATAAATAAAACTCCTGCCACCACCACGAAGCTGGCTGGAATACAGTCAAGGAAACAGCGATGGGAAGTGGCTCCTTTTTCGTGTGTCCTGGTGCATCTGGGCCAGGGTTCTGAAGAGTTTGTCACTCTGATCTCTAATTGGGTTTTGAAATGGATTTTTTTAATCAGGCCACTCTTTTAAGTTTAATTGGAAGGAAGGGGGGGTGGAAAGGGAGCACACACAGCCCAAGAGGACAGCAGTGGAAGTTTCTAGACAGAGTACGACAGGTAGGCAAGATTAGCATGAACAGCAAGGCCGCGAGGCATCACACAAAAGGAAGAAGAGGTTAACTTTAATCCAGGAATCCTGAGCTATGAAGTCAGCAAATCCAAATTATTCAGTACAAATCCCTATTTTTCAAAAGATGGGTCAGGTCCATAAATACATCTACCAGCTCATCTGCTAAGCACATAGTTGCCTGCCGAAATATTACAGACATAGTAGGAAGAGCATCTACTGAACTAAAAAGCCATTTTTACCTATCCTTTTATATCACAGAGCAATTATTGCTCACTCACCACTTTAATTTGTTCTGACAACCTCATGTCAGATAACACCAAAGAAAACAAATGAAAAATAGGAAGAGTAGTTAGTTGCCTATATGATATATGTTTATGCCAAAAAAGATTAGTTCAAAATTCATCTTCCTCCACCTGAATTCAGAGACTGTTTAAGGGAACTGTCAGTAAAATCATTACTAATGAAGTAGCAGACTAAGCAACACAATGGTAAGAAAGGAAGTTTCAAAGATAAATGCAATCGCAGATGTCACAAATTTTTCATTAAGGAATGAAGATGCTGGGAATGTTCGCATTTTTGTAACAGCCTATGATGATGAGTGTCCAAAGCATCAGACCCTAGCCAGCCCCGTGTTCTCGTCCCATCTCAACCTTCTTCACTGCTCACTCCCCTGCCTTTCTATAAAACTTGGAAAGAAAACTACTGTAATTCTCTCTTCCTGACAACCAAATACCAACCCTGCTCTCTTGGCTAGCGCTGCCTATGGTATTTATAATAAAGCATCCATCTTTGAATTAAAAACCATCATCACTCACCCAGTTCTCTAAAACATCCCAAAATTCCAAAAGATAACTTTGCTTATGAAAAGGCTGGAGGTTGGTCTGAAGACAAGCACCCAACTTCACAGTTGAATCTGGGTTCTGGCAAGGGGAGAAAATCCCAAAGAAGGCCTGGAAAGGGAAGGTGCGGGAGGCAGACTGGTAGTGTAGGAGTGTGCAAAGTGAGTTTCGAATGATTCATCTCTGCGAAGAGACATTCTCACTCAAGCCCTTGGTCTACTAACTTGGTCTTTCGCTCCAGGAGAAGAAACTCTTGCTGATGAATAATAGAGAGAAAGAAGAAATGAAGAAGAATTCAGTGCCTCCTAGATTTCTCCTAAAACATCTTAATCTTAATATCCTTTCACGACCCATGTCATCAACTTCAGAAACCAAACCCACTTCCAGGGGCTCAGTCTGCCACAGACTTTCCTTTCTCCTGAAATCCAGGCAGCAGCCAGCATCACATTTGCTGGTGAGAGAAACTATTGTATCTCATGCTTGGACCAACAGATGAATGAGTGACTGGGAATTGGTTGGCTCAGTAGCTACCATTTCTATAAAATAGGATTAATCAAAGTAAAACTGAACAAAGAAATGAATAGAAATCTTCATGGTGAGTCACTGGAAACACATCAGCTCCTGCAAGCCTGTGATTTCCCTCCTCTTAGCTGCACCACAGGCCAAGAACCAGAATCTCAGTGGTTGCAAGATTGCTTAGAAACAAGCCAAACTTGGACTTCACCTCCAAAGCCACATGAATAATATTCCTGTTGTCTTGAGTGTATTTTTAGTAAGAAGTAATACAATTCTAGTTTCAGCGATGGGCAATTAGGATTATTATGCTTTGAGCAAAACCCATAAAGCTAAAAAGTCCACTGACTTGTGCAAAGTAGCAAGAATGCTGCCAAGTCCTGAGACCTAGATCGACACCAAGACTTGGATGGAGAGTGCACCAAGGCCTCCAGCTATGCTCTCCTCCAAGCCTTCAACTTGCACTGGTGCTGGGGCTCTGAGAGCCCAGGAAGCAGAGGGATGCAAGATGGTGACAAAATCCCCCTGTTAGGAGCAGAACAAAGCAGAGCTCCGGGCAGGGAGGGAAATCATTTTGCAGACTAGGAGCTGAGAAAGACTCTCATCGTGACCATTCACCCAAGCTTTCAAGAGCAAGAAGCAGGGGACAAGGCTGCATTGGACATGGGGCAGCTATGACAAATCCATGGCCCCTTTCACCAGTGGACTTGGGCGGTACAGACACTGCTTAGAGCAGGCTCAAGGACAGAGCGGGACTGAGCCTGCAGGTGGATGAGATCCGGCCCCAGGTTGGCCCAGGTGGGACAGAAACGATCATGATGATGGGGTGCACAGAAGCAAGATGGCAGGCCCAGGCCAGTGTGCACCTGCAAGGCCCAGCCCATAGTTGATGTGCAACCTCTGCAGATGGATGGATGATAGATGGATGATGGATGATAGATAGATAGAAAGATAGATAGAAAGATAGAGAGAGAGAAAGAGACAGAGAGACAGAGAGACAGAGAGACAGACAGACATCTCCTAGATTCAGCTCTGTTCTAGTTTGCTCAGGACAAATAATACTTAAATCTCTCTGGTTCATGCCCCAAACTCCTTCCACAAGGGTGACCACAGAGTACTCCTCATCTTCTAGTCATTTAATTCACTTCCCCAGGAGCAGCTCCCCACACCCTAACATTGAACCCTCCTTTATTCAGAGACAGGGTGCTGAAATGGCTCCCCAAATCAGATTGTGTGGGTTTCCAAGAATCTTCGTGGAATTTAATGTCTAAAATCAGCACCATAGGCAAAAATTAAAGTTGAAAGTGCCCTTGAAATTGTCCTAAATTGTGAATCAAGCATGAGATCTATGGCTTTATCTCTGCAGCCTTGTAGAGCATTTTGTATGTCCACTGAAGTCTGAGAACCACTGGAACAGGATAAAGAAAAGAACAAAAGAAATGTCTCTCCACAGAAGTCCGGGCATCCACACCAGCTCACGGGTCAGACCGCCGCATCCCCGGGGTGGATGGGAGCCCAAGTGCAGAATTTACTCCAATCTTTTTCTATTACTGAGCTTCTAAACGTCACGTGTGCTAGTAGATACTGTCTTGTTACAAATCTAAGCAGGAAAATTGTGGCATCTCACCAGAGCATAGATGCATAGAGTCTGATCCTCTTTCCTTTCCTCATTTAGTTCCATGAGTAAATCATGCCAAAACATAGTTCCCTAAAATTTGTTTGGAAATGTTAATTTTGTTGAGATGTATCATTCTAAATGTATTGACTAAACAAAACAAACCTTATTAAAAGTTAAGATTTGTAGGGCCTCCCTGGTGGTGCAAGGGGTTAAGTCTCAACACTATGAAGCCATCAGCAGCCACTGCAGGATGAGTACGATCCCCGGCCAGGGAGCTACCCACATGGCACAGCAGACCTCTCCTGTCTTCCCGCTGCTCGCCTCAGCAGTGTATTTCAGTCAGTCTGCCTGTTCTGCTCCCCACTCTGTTTCTGGTGAATCCTCTCAGCCCCTGCACCTCTGGCTGCACCCCAGTTCTTGTATGCATAAGTAAATAAATCTTTTTTAAAAAATTAAGATTTGTAGACTGCACTCAAAGAACCGGAGCACCATGGAGCAAAGGATTGGAAGGAACGGACCATAGCACCGACCTGGGTGCTGGCCCATGACAGTGTGCTGTGCTGTCCAGTGGAGTCAGCAACCACCATGCTCCCACGGCCCCTGGGCTGGGCAGCGCTTCTGTTGTAGGCGACCACAGTGACCTGACTCTTGTGCCCCTCCCGAGGCATTAGCATTTCAGTCCTGTGCTTTCTGCAGCACAGCGTCAGGCCTCAGTCACCTCATGGAGGTTGTCTGAGGGTACGGAGAGAAGAGTGAAGTCTTCAAGATTTCTTGCCAAGAACCCCAAAATCTTTGTCGGTGGGTGAGCACCCTCCCCACCTGGACATAAGACTGGCATCCAAAAATAAAAAAGCAAGTTTTGTGCATCAATGACTGGCAGACATGGGTACCGATCCCAGCCCCGTGGAGACCCTCTGCTCTCAGCAGCAGGCTCGGGCCTTCACCCGTGCTTGTTAGGCCAAACTCTGTTATAGAAACATTTGCTCGAGACAGGCCTCAAACTGGGATCTGTTTCTATTACAAATAGTACCCAAATATTTCCCAAATGGTTTCTGAAATCATTTGTGAGCCCTTCTGAAAAGCTGCAAAGGTCTCCAAACTCTTTTGAAATTTATAGTGATTGATACAGGATTTCACGTTCTGTTTGACCACTCATGTCACATTTTTGCCTGATTTCCAATCTTTTGTAGTTTCCTTGATTAGTCAGGCACCTGATTTTATCTTTTATTTAGGGTCTTTGAATGTAGCAAAATATTGAAATGACTCATCAATCATCATCAAAGACTTCAAAGGGGTCCAAGCTAACTGCAGGATTGCGGAGAGCCTACCAGACAGTCCATTTCTTGCATTTCAGCGGCAGGACAACGAGCCTCGCGGAGATGTTGCTACAAATGCCTAATGAGTATGTTAGTCACATCTTAACATCATCTGCTGTCCACATGTTCACATTCATATATCTAGATCATGTGTGCATTTCATCCGACATCCATTTATTATGTAGCAAGATATAGCTGAGGCTATACATTTCCACTGATCCATTCCCTGAACATCAGAGCCAGTGTGAAAAAAGAGTGAATTCCTCAGGGCAGGAGCCATGTCTGACTGAGACCAGAGAAACTGCATGGCACTTGAGTCAAGTTTTGTCTATATAAGACCCAGTCTGAAATATAGAGCTGAAATCTGTCCAATGATTGTTTTTATTTTTTTTAAAAAGATTTATTTATTTATTCATACAAGCACTGGGTACAGTCAGAAGAACGGGAGGATGAGAGAATCCACCAGAGCCAGAGCGGGGAGCAGAGCAGGCAGAAGGACCGAAGTACACTGCTGAGGGGAGCAGCGGGCGGCAGGAGAGGTCTGCGCGCCATGCGGGACCCTCCTCCAGTGGCCAGGGAGCAGCTGGGGATCGAACCGGTGCCGCAGAGGCTGTGGGCAGCTTCGCAACCCAGCGCTCAACCACTGCGCCACCAGGGAGGCCCAATGATTGCTTTTAAACCGAGAATAATTTGGAAATACCTTTCTGTTATGTGAATCCCACCTTATGTTTTCAAAGTAACTGACTGGATTAAAGTTTCAAAAAGAGAGTATGGAGTTTTGTCAAATCATTAAAAATAGGTTGGCTGATTGATCCAGCAATCCCTCTCCCAGTTATCTACTCAGAGGACACCAAAGCACTATTTTGAAGGGATCGAAGCAGTCCTGTGTTCATTCTAGCCTTATTCAAAATAGCCAGATGATGGGAACAACCTCAGTGCCCAACGGCAGAGGAATAGATCAAGAAGCTGCCAATGGAATACTACTCAGCTATATAAAACAGGAAACTTTGCCATTTGCACCAACTTGGATGGAACTGGAGGGGATGACATTAAGCAAAATAAGTGGAGAAAGACACGCACCGTATGATTTCACGCATATGCAGAATATAAAAAACAAAGGAATATATGAAAACAAATCCTTAAAATCTGACTGTGAAACTGAGGCTACCCAATGGGGAGAAGGTAGGAACAACAGGGAGACAGGGTGCTGTCAACTGCAGGACAAGATTAGGCATGGTGGTGGTGGTGGTGGGTGTGGTGTGGTAACAAACATCTCAAAGGTGTGAACCTGTCCCCCTAAACCACACACGGCACTGACAACCAACATTACCTCAATAAACATCATTTCTAAAAAAGACAAAAGCAATTCAGTATATATTTAGGATTCATAAGGCTTAAGAAATAAAGGTAGCGGAGATTTAGCATGATCACACAATCCAAATTCAAGAACTCTTTTAAAATAGGCATTGAAAGTCCTCAGCCTTCCACTTACTGCAATGGATTTAATGAGGGGCCGCTGGGCGGAAGTGCTGGGAGGCACAGATGGTGATGAAACACATCATGAGGTTGTCCAGAGCTCAGAAGAAAATAGGCACTAAGGTGCTGGGAAGCTGGGTGGACTGCGAGAAGCAGCGGAGGAGGGTACACGGCACAGCCACTCCGAGGAAAAGGCCATCTGTCCTCATGGGCAAGATGGGTTGGGGGGGGCCCACTCACTACTTTCAACTGGTTCCATTTAAATTAGGTCTTAATTCTATTTTAAACAGATAGTAAGTGCATTCTGAGCTCACAGTTTATCTTTTACTCACTTCCCTCCTTCACTTTTTGTTTTTTATACCATTCTTTTTCAAATCTTGCTTTTATGCTTCCCTTAGCTGTGTGTTTCGGTTGTAACTGACATTGCTGCTTTGGACTTTCATCCTTCACGTAAATTTTACAGGTGCTTAACCCGCTACCTTTACTACTAATTTATTTTTATCAGTGAAATCAAGGTGTGCTGAGTAAAAATGCACCTAAAATATGAAATTAGATCTTAAAAGGTAAGAAAGACTTCAACACCCAGAGAAGGGTCCAGTCCAGAAGAATGGGGTGAAGGTGTGACTCCAGGGAGCTGACAGTTACGGGGAAGTGACGATCCTAGCTGCTAAAATAGTACATTAGGGTCAGATTATTAAGGGCTCCAGATGCCATATAGGGAGTGAGGACATTCTTTCTCTGCAGAAAATGAATCCAGAGGAGGTTTTGAATGAAGAAGGATTTGGAAAGAGGCTGATGGCAAGCCAGAGGACAGCATGGAAGTTGGAAGAACAAGCGTCGAATT
Organism: Talpa europaea; assembly: GCF_964194135.1. Taxonomy (NCBI): domain Eukaryota; kingdom Metazoa; phylum Chordata; class Mammalia; order Eulipotyphla; family Talpidae; genus Talpa; species Talpa europaea. Next base: position 142,126,287 of record NC_140070.1, read on the forward strand.
TTAGCCAGGAGACGAGCTCACGGGCTTGAAGGAGAATCACAGAACTTCAAAGCCACGGTGGAGACAGGAAAGAGTATGGCTGGAACTCAGAAGGAAGTCAGCATTGATAGTACCTGGGCAGCAGGAGATTTCGATCTTTCTAGCTGGGGACGGAGAGAGACAGGGATGGAATCGAGGAAGCTGGAGAACACAAGAGAAAATGCAGATTTGAAAACACGTAACTGATGCTTCCTTAAAAAAAGCGATGTCCTGCACACCTCAAGGTAATACACACTTAGATGTCAGTTATATTGCAATAAACTGGGGGCGGGAAGGGGGTCCGGATGATGACTGATTTAAGACGTAAGGCTCACTGGCTAAAAAGGAAAAGGAAAAAAAGGTCACACCTAGCAGGAGGGGAAACTCAGCAAAGCCACAGAGGTGAGACCCGGGAGGCTGTCGGACAGGCAGGGATGGAGGCTGGAGGCATGAAGCAGAGCCAAGCAGCTGGAACGGCGGAGAAAAGTCAATAACATCTGATGACTGTGTCAACCTAGAGGACGAGCAAGATGGGGGTCAAGACAGGATCTCGGGTTTCAAATTTAAGTGCCCCTTGGGATTTTGCTCCCACATTTGAGTGGAGAATGGGGGGGGAGAAGGGGATGGGAGGGCGAGAAGGGAACAGGGCAAGTCAGGAATTGATGACTGGTGCTGCTCTGCCGTGCTGGGTTTAAGGCGTCCGAGGGACAGCGGGGGCCGCTTCCACAAGGAGACCGAGGGGCGAAGCTGGGCCCAGAGATGCCCAGCCAGCAAGCAGCAACAGCGTCGCTGTGAAGCGGGACGTACAACCAAGGGTGTGAACACGATCGCGCCCAGCAAAGAGAAAGAGCCCACGCGGTATCTCTTTCTGCAAACAACAGAAGCAAACACCCAGCGCCATTTAGATTAGAAGAAAAGAAATCATCGGAAAGTGGTGTCATAAAAAGGTGACTTTATCATCAGACCAAATAGTAACAGAATGAGGCACAGCAGCAGAAGACACTGGGCAGGTTTGTTCACTGCAGGCGAATTATATTTTAATCATCTGATGGAGCACGTCTTTTGCCTTTCATTTATTCCTGCTGATAAATGGAAATATCTCGGAATGACCACCAGGCTGTCTGCAGTGCTGCGCCCAGGCTCCAGTTCTGTCCGAGCCTCACACTCCGAAGAGCCCAACACCCTGCAGCAATCTGCGCGGAGACCCCTCTACAGGGAAGGGATGAGAGCGCCTCCGCCCCCGGGGCCTACGAGCAGGAGCTTGAGTCCGGATGTCCCTGATGGACGAAAGTCTGGGAAGTGAAAAGCATCTTATTCAGCAGAGTTGGTGAAACAGCTGGGGCCACCTGCCACGTCTGCAGCTTCCCCTGAACTTGGAGGATCCTGCTGGAGCAGCGTGGAGCTCTCTCTGCGGACACTGGCCCACGTGGGGGTATGAGTGACATCACCTGAAGCAGGCACTCTGGACGCACCTGCTGACACCATAGTTAGCAGCAGCCCGAGCAATGCCGCAACTCCATCAGCCATGGCGGCCGAACATGATCTGCCAAGAATTCCCCTCCCGGAGCTCTATAAAATAATAAACGTCTAGAACCCTTTGGTCTTCAATTATTAAATGGAGTGACTTGTGTAACCAAAGTCGAATAACCTCCCAGGTCCGCTGACCACCTTGGTGATGGAAACACCCCCAGCAAGAACTGGAAACGCTGATCTGGGGTGCGAGGCCAGGAGAGGGAGAGAGAGGAAAGCAAGGTCTCGGCCGCCTCGAGCCTTCGTGACAGGACAGAGTGGCCGTTCCCGGCTCCCGCCCTGTTTCCTGTGCGGCCCACCCCTCCCTGCCCGCCTGCCAGCCCCCCGGGGAGGCTGTGCCCTTCTTTCATTTCTTGTGTCGGATTTCGGGCTGACACGTGGTAATTGATTCCCTTGCTGGTTAGACAGGCGTTAAGTGGGAGGGATGGAGTTTCAGTGAAAACAAATAGCACTTCATGGGCCTGACCTTCCCTCTTCGGAGCTTTTGTTGTGGTCGGCGCTGGGAGGTGCCGCTCGGGAGCGCGGGCCCCCTGTGTGATGTCTGCAGCTCCCCTTCACCTTCATCTCTCCCAACGTGCTGACGACAGCTGGACGGTCTCAGCGTCGCTTCTGGCTTGATGACAGCCCGGCAGCAGGTGGTCGGTTCACACCTGAGAGCTGGTGCCCCGGAGTCCCAGGCGGCCAAGGCTGAGTGTGGTCCGAGACTTCTTTTTTTAAAAAAAATGCCTTCCTTTTTTCAAGGTAACAGTGGTTTACGACATGCTAGATGACTTAGGAGCATGGGTCCACACCCCTCCAGACGCTTGTCACCATGCCCCAGCCACCACCCGAGCCCCCAGAGGCCTCCCAGAGACCTCCTCGCAGGTCACTGGGTCTGTCCCCTGCTGCTCCCTCTGCTACTCCACCTCGATTCTGCGGTCTGTTTCTACGCTTGGTTTTGGCGCGAGTCTGTCTCTTCGTTTCTCTACAAAAACACCGGAAATCATCCCGTATTTGTCTTTCTCCTCTGACTTGTTTGTTCAGCATCATCCCTTCTAACTTCGTCCAAGTTGTTGGAAGTGACAAGATTTCATCTTTTTTACAGTTGAGTGGTATTCCGTGGGCAAATATGCCACGTCCCCGGCCCACTCGCTCCTCGCTGGGCACTGAGGTTATTCGCTGCAACATCCACAACAGATCAATGGGACTCACCACATCGACCAGAGGGGAAAATCCCATGATCCTATCAACAGAGGCCGCGCACATCAGACAAGACTCCATCTCCATGTCTGATAAAACTCTCAAGAAACTGGGGACAGAAGAAACAGACCAGACCTGAGACCTGGTGTGCTGGGGTCGGAGGCAGCTGCGCGAGGGCTGGGCTTCCGGGCCTCTCACCCTCGCAGGAGAGCCTCACGTGGGGAGACAGCAAGGACAAACCTCTGAACAGAAGCATCCCTGCCCAAGTGCTGCTTCCCGTCTGTGGCCCAATTTCCGCATGTGTCGGTGGCACAAATCCTGCTCTGGCCACTAGCAAGAGACAGAAGCCCTGAGCCTCGTCCCAGAAGGAGCCCCGCAGGGCCCATACAGGAGCACCTTTGGGTTACGGTCAGTGACTCTCTCCGCACTTTGCGGCTCCACTGCAGAGTACATTTTCCCAGGGCTGGGGGTGCGGGGTGGCCCACCCGTACCTCTTGGCTGTCCAAGCTCTGCAGATGCTGCCCTGGGTTGAAGAGAGTCCCCCGGCGCAGTCCCGTGCCCTTTCCTGAGCCACCAGCATCTGGGCCCACAGGTCAGGAGCTTCGCGGGCTGACCCTCCTGCTGTGGCTCAGCAAGACTGAGGACATGTCCGCATCCCAGAGATGCCAGCCGCATCGTCGTCCCCCCCGACCACACCTGACTCCTGGATCACACAAGTGCCCCCTCAACATCTGCCCCGCCTGGTAACGTCCCCTTCTGAATCTGCTCCCCAGGGGTCCACCTACTCCAGCAAGGCTCCGAGCAGGTGGGGGCGCAGCTTCGTGAGGCCAGCGCCCAGCCGGCCACCCGCTCCCGGTCCTGCAGGTCCAAGAGCCTGGGGACGTGGGAGCTGAATGCCAGGATGTGGGAGCCGGGCCACCCACTCCTGCCTGAATCAGCCATCAGTGACGACCCCACAGCAGTGTGTTGCTAACACGTTCACCAGGGAGGGGGGCAGGAATTGTGGCCGGCGCAAAGTATCTGCCGTCTACGAAATACACGGGGACAGAGAGGTTGATGATGTTTGGGGGGCTATTGATGTTTGGGGGGTCACCGTGAAAACCTGAGGACATCAGCCATCAGTTACAGGCTTCATGTAAAACAAGAGGCACAGAGGAAAGGCCAAGCTGAGGCCACAACTGGACGCCAACCAGGCCAAGCACAGGGCAGCCCTGCCTGTGTCGTCCAAATCGCAGAGCCCCGCGGAATGCTAGCCCCGCTCTGAGGCTCTGCTCAGGCAAAAGACCAGCCCCGCCTTGGAAGGAGTGTTGCGCTGAGACACAGGCCGGGGCGCCCTGGGTGACACTCGGATCTCAAATCCCTGGGGCCCCAGACTGAGCTTCCAGAAGAGGTCACTCGTCCCTGTGGGGGGCCAGCAGCTCCCCTCTGCCTCCAGCCACTGAGCTGAGCCCTCTGCCCCTGAGCCAGGCACATGCACATTTACACGTATACATGCATGTGTGTGGACACGTGCGTGTGTGTTGACCCATATGCACATGTGTGTGTTCACACACATGTATCATGCACCTGTGTGCACATGCCCGTGTGTATAGACACACAGGTGCATGCACACACTGGGCAAACACACGTGCACTTACACACACGCACACTTACACACACACTCACAGGGCCGTGCTGCCTGCGTCCCTTCTTCCCCGCCCCATCTGGCCAACAATTAGCTTGAGGCCAAGGTGCCAGGGAGACACCGTGCTCTCTAGGGGAGGGAAGGGGCAGACCCCAAGGAGCCAGCGCCCCCGGAAGCACAGCCCATGATCCTGCAGGGCCAGGGGAGGCAGCAGGGGCTGCAGCCTCAGGCTCCGCGCCAAGGGCAGGAGACAGGGTGGCCGAGGACTCATCACACGGGGACACTGTCCTGGGAGGCAGATGGCGCCCCTGTCTCTCAGGGCTCGGCTGCCACAACCACGACTGTGGCCTGGGTGGTGTGAACAGACACCGCCCTTGGCAGGCCCCGCAGCCTAGGGGTGTGGGGTCCAGGTGGCAGCACGGCTGGTTTCCTCAGCTCGTCAGCGGCCACCTTATCTCAGCGACCCCGCGTGGTCTCTGCACCTCTGGCCAAGTGTGTCCTTCCCGCCTCTTCTAAGGACCCGGGATAGTGAGTCACAGCCTGATGACCTTGTTTTAACTTAACAATCTCTTTAAGACTCTGTCCATAAATGCAACCATACCCAGAGTTGATGGGGGTTAGGACGTCAACATGTGGCCTTGTTGGGAGACATCATTCAGCCCAAGCAAGTCCTCAGCAAGAACTCCAAGAGGGTGGGATTACCGTGCAGCCAGGGAGACCCCGATACCCCACCCCCCACCCGCCGCCCCCGGCCAAGCCAAGCAAGGCAGAAACATCAGACCTGCCGGTGGCGCAGGGAAGAACCCGTTGCTGCGGGAAGTGCCGCCTTGAGCGGGCAGACACCTGAGGCCAGAAAACCGAAGATGCTGTTCCCTGCGCCCCCCGACTCCCCAACACTGTCAGGGCTGCCCTGGCATTGCCTGGTGTCACTTCTTTGCGGGCAAGGTTGACACAGGAAACAGCTTTGCAGAAGCAGCCCCCCCGGTAGCCATGGAGAGTATAGGACCCAAAATAGTAGAAACTCCAAAGCCAGCCGGTCACTGACCTCAGGCCAGAATGTGCCCTCTGGGGCTGGGCCGTCCAGGCAGGGGTCAGAGAGGACTGCCCGAGCACGCCCCCTCCCCCGGGCCAGGCGGAGCGGCCAGCCAAGGCGGGCCTCAGTCTGTCCAGCAGATCTGGGCTGGAATCACACGGTTGGCGGCCACGCAGACTGGCCCAGCCCCGGCGGAAAACAACACAGAGGCCTCTCAAAAGGCTAAAACTACATCTGCCCTAGGACCCAGCAGGCCCACTCCTTGGTATTTATCCAAAGAATGGCAAAGCACTAATGTGACGGGATCTCTGCACGCCCGTGTTCACTGCAGCACCATTCACAACAGCCCGGTCATGGAGGCAGGCTTAGTGGCCGAGGACAGCGAGCGGAGGAAGACGACGTGGCGCTGGCACACCCCCCGGCTAAGGAAGGGTGAATTTTGCCATCTGTGACCACATGGATGGAACAAGGGGGGTTATGCTAAGTGAGATAAGTCAGAGGGAGAGAGATAAATACGAGGTGATGCACTCAATGTGAAATATAGAGAAGCAAGACAAAGCCTAGACATAGGACGGCAGAATCAAGGCCACCAGAGGAGAGGGTATGTGGTAAAGGGGTATATGATAAAAGGGCGTGGGTGCTCGGGCGGCGGGTGTGGTGTGGTGTGGTGAGGTACATCTGAGGAGGTGTGAACCTATACCCCTGGATCATGTACAGTGTTGTAAACCAATGTCACCTCAATAATATTTTTTTTTTTAATTTTAAGTATTGGTGATGGGAAAAGACACTGTGTGAGTTCTCCTCAATCCACATTGAGAAAATCTCAGCTCAGATGCAGTAAAGCCATGTTAAGTAAAGGAAATAATTACATAACTTGAGAAAGACTGAGCTCTTAGCCTGAGATTGGGCCCTAGAAGGGAGGAGGTACTTGACCATGGGACACGGATCACCCATCACCCCACAGGACCACCCCTCTGGGCACCCCCAGCAGGCAGTGGTATGTCCAGATCAAGGGCATAAGCAACTGTACAAGCAGGTAGCTAGATGCCAGGTGCCTGTTTTATCCCTTGTTGCACCAGAGCCTCTCCTGAGCTCGTACCTGTGGCCTCATGGAAGGTGTCATGACCAGTGACAAAGGAGGGAAAACTCCAATTTGATCTATCCACAGGTCAGCTGAATATGAGGTACACGCCCCAAATTACCAGTGGCTGCAGTAGGCCTCATTTAAGGGATGGCCTTGAATGACAGTGATGAAGGGAAATTATCCCAGTGATTTGGGGTGGTTTGGATGGCAACTCTGTGTAGAAGGAGAAATAAGAAATTGCCAATGTGTGGGTGATATTGGCTTCTTACATAGGTAGATAGCAGCAAAACTCTGAGCATCAGGGTATTTATATTAAAGGATCACATATATGTGTGTGTACATGTGTGTATCCCTACATATATACCTATCTATATATACACGTACGTATGTATATAATCCTTAGGTGATTCTCACATTGCTAATCTTTGAACCCGTATTTTTTTAAAAAGTGAAGAACAAAAATATTGACACTAAAACAAACACATGCTTCTATTATGGTGATCATTTTGCAATATACCCATGTATCAAACCACCACATCGGCCAGCTTAAAATTATACAATGACTTTGATTTTTTCTTTCTTATAGTTATTCTTTTACCTGGTCCGTTATTTAAGTTTTCTAGATTCCTGCTATGAGTGAGACCATCCGGTATTTTTCTTTTCTTTCTGGCTCATTTCGCTGAGCATGATCCCTTCCAGCGCCATCCATGTTGCTGCAAACTGCATGTGTTTATCTTTTTTGAATGCTGAGCAATATTCCATGGTGCATATGTACCCCATCTTCTTGATCCAGTCATCTATTTTTGGGCATTTGGGTTGGAGACACTCTATGGGGGATGGGGGGTGGGAAGGGAGGGATTGGGGTCAAAATAAGGGGGTTGCAATTGTATGGGGAATACAAAAAATAAAAATTATTATTAAAAAAAATATATAACATCAAAATTTAAAAAAAGAATAAAATGACATCAAGTTCCAAGATCATAAAAAAAAATAAATAAATAAATAAAATAAAATTATACAATGACAATTCTCTCTTCTAAATCTGGAGGGAAAAAAAAGTAAAACAAAATCTTAAAAACAAAAAAAGCAAACATAAATGGCACAGGAAGCTTTGGTACATACTGCCTTTTTGATTCTCACAGTCCCCTGGGGAGACTTAAACACCCAAGAAGCTCAGGGACTTACTCAAGGTCACCAGGAAAGCGGGGTGGCCACAGGGTTTGGCCTTTGAGGCTACATCCCTGGGCTGATGGCAGATGCCATAAGGTAAAAGTCAGCCAGGGAAAAGCGAAATCTGTGATCCACAAAGCACCTACAGTGTATAGGGCCAATTCTTGTATTTACTTTAAATGAAGACAAATTGTTTTTCCGAAGTTTCCAGCAGCAGAATCACTTGCAATAGCGCGCGAGCGCCACCCAGCGGCCGCTCGGGGCTGCGCGCGGCCCCGCTCGGGCAGGTGAACCAGATCAGCCCAAAAGCAGAAAATCCTTCTGCAAATGCAGCGACGCGTGTTTCCAATTCCAGGACGAGGGAACGCCAATTTCAGAAGGATGGCTTCTTTGGCTCCCAGAAAAAGTTTTTAAAATGTAGCGGGGAATATAAACATGAGGGGGAAGATCAAAGCAAAATGACATTGAACCAGGTTTAAAAAATAAAAGAAGACAATAATAATAAAACATAAAAGAAAAAAGCCATATGGCAAATCATTTTTAAGTTTCTATTCTTATAATGAATTTACTACAGGCCTACACTCAAAATCTTTTCGCGACTAATCACTTGGCTTAATTCCACCCCCAACCCCCCTCCTGTCCAAGTGTTAAGTCACCACTTGCTCCCACCCCTGGCCCAGAAGTCACGGCCACCTCCCGAGATGGGAGGCGCTGGGGTGCCGGCCCACGAGGCCAGGCAGGGTGGCTGGGGTGGCTGTGAATTTGCACAGTGGGGCCGGGGAGAGAAGGCAAGAGCTGTGAGCAGCAGAAGCTGGGGGGCCGGGAGTCACCACCCAGGGCAGAGCCGGCTCTGTGGGCCGAGTTGGGCCTCCACAGCCACTAATAGGCCTTCTTCTTCCTTTTCAGGGTCTCTGGAGACCAGGGCTCACCCCTCAGTCCCTCAAGCGCCCCTCAGCCTCAAGAGGAGGCATGTTAGCTCTTCTGCGGATCCTATTGTGGGAACCAGCATCCTCTAGACACAGATGAACCTCAAACACCAGTGCAGGGCGCTGGTAAGAGGCCCCAGCCGGGCGATCCCAGGGTGTGATGTGAGGGAGAAGGTGGGTGCAGGCTGCGGGCCCGGGGCGGAGGGGGGGCCTGCTTCATGGGGGAGAGGTGTTTCACTTTGGAGGGATGGAAATGTTTTGGAACTGGAGAGCTGGTACTGAACTGCTCCATGGTCGATTTTATGTTATTTGAATTTCACATCAATAAATACATGTAAATACTTCTGTGGTCAGTCCTAGAAATCCCACAAATTAAAATTAAAAAAAAAAAAAAAAAACTCGGTCTTTTTCGTCTTCAGATTTTAGACCAGAAAGTTTTAAATTTTGAATAGTTCGTGAAGATTGTGTCTTAGACTGAGTTCAAGATTCCAGGCCTGTCTACAAAGGGAGGTTTTTAGAGTGTCTGTGTGAACCCAAATATCCTGGGCGTCTGGGCGGGAGAGGACGTCGTCCCCAGCAGCAGAGTCCTTCTAAAAAGCAGCTAGAAAGCAAGTTCCTGACTTCAGGTGGGGCTGGCTGGGGTGGGTGGGGCTGGCCCTCTCTGGGGACTTCCAAGCTGCGCCTTCCCGGGGCCCATGCACCAGGGTCGGGAAGAATCCAGCACCTCCTCAGCAAAGCTTCTCTCAAGACGCATCGGAAGGCAATCAGCAGTTGGCCGACAAGCAGGCATTCCAAACACACACCCCGTTAATGAGAAACACACATGCCAAGCAGAGATACCTGCCTGCCAGTGACACTCTGCTCGGAAAATAGCCCCGGGCCTTCACTCTGAACACCATCTAAGGGGGAATTGAGTTTCTCAAAAGTAAAAGCTTTTCTGTTTACAAACATGCTGTTTTTGCCAAAAGGAATTCTTTATTTTAGGTGCTTTGGGAAAACTGCATAGTCCTCGGGTTTGGGGCCAAAGACACCAAAATGTTGCAACCCTCGCCCTTTGGCAGCGACAAAAACATGTTTGCAAGTGGAAAGTTTTCGGTGTGAGGCTTTGCGGTGGTGTTTGGTTTGGGTGGGTGTTTGTTTGCTCACTGAATGCCAAAGGACTTTCTCCATCTTCCCAGAACCAGGAGCAGACTCAGCACTCCATGGGGGGTACTGGCCCCCAACCACCTGTCCCCCCATTTGTACATCCATACCCTTCAGGCAAAGAAAAGGAAAAGGCCGCTAGCAAGACAGAGCAGCCACCTTCCAGTGGGAAGTGAAGCCTCGGCTGTCAGCTGGGTACCACGGGGGGCTGTCTCCACCACCGCAGGCCTCAGGCCAGCTGAATGATTGCAGCATTTCAGCCCCTGATTAGCCCATCTTCCCCTAGGCCTCACCCAGCACGTTTCTGTCCCTTTCCATCTTTCTGTGGCTACTACCTATGCTGAGGGAATTGTTTGATATGTCAGCACTTGCTTCCAGCCCACTAAAACTGCACGTTCAGAGAAGACTGGAATGTAAAGGCAAAGCACATGGAATTTTCCGTAACACTTTGCCTTTTAACAAAGCAGGAGATCATAGTCTTGAAACCACAGTTCTTGATTTTCAAGACTCTAGTGCTTTGGAATTGACAAGCTAAGCCTGGTCCCTGAGTATAAACTGCCGTCAAGCACTATTTAGAACCACCAAGTGACAGAAGCAACCTAAGTGTCCCAAGAGGGGGGAGTGGACGAAGAAGATGTGGTGTACATACACGGTGGAATACTACTCAGCTATGAAAAAGATGGAATCTTGCATTTGTGACAGCATGGATGGAACTAGAGGGGATGATGCTAAGTGAAATGAGTCAGAAGAAAAAGTCAAATGCTAAATAATTTCACTCACGTGTGGAATATAAAGAAACAAAGCAAAGGGATGGACAAAACTAAACCAAAACAAACCCTAGAGATCTGACCGCAGAACTGAGGCTACCAGAGAGGGTTGACAGAGAGGTGGGAAGCACAGAGGGGTGGGGGCCCAGTGGCTCATGGTGGGGGGTTACTGCTGCTCTGATAGCAGGGGCGGTGTGATAACAGCATATCTGAAGAGGCATGAACCTGTACCCCTAAATCATACAGTGTTGTAAGCCAACGTTACCTCAGTTAAAATAATACAATTTAATTTTTAATAACATAAAATAATACCAAAAAAACCTGCCAGGAGAACAGAGGCAGGTCCAGGGACCCACCCACACCAGACAAGGGGAGACTGAGAGCAGGACTGGGAGGGAAGGTGTGGAAGGGACCCCAGTCAGAGCTCCATGCCTGTCCCCCACCAGCCCCCATGAGGGAGCCCCATTTAATCCTGTGGATCTTCCCAGAGCTCCGTTCAGGAGTCACCTCAGTTCACCCAGAGTGGGGGCACCCACTGACCTACTGTGGCCCACAAGGAGGGTGCCCTCCCACCTCCATGTCATCACAGCCAACTCAGAGAGCCCACTGCTGACCTGCCGGCCCTCCCAGCCAGCCCAGCCCTCCCTCCTGACCGCCCTCTCCCCAGAACTGCAGCGCACAAGATTCTTGGCACTCGCTTGGCAGCCTCCATCTCCCCCAGAGCTCGCCCGCTGCCAAATACCGGGGTTCTCCCTCCCTCTGTTTTTGTCGGCCACCCCTGGCTTTCATTATCATTGCCGCCGCCTGGTTCCAGAATCCATCAAGTTGCAACTGAACCAATTTAACACGCTCCTGAAGAAGACCTCACCTTCCGTCTCCTCATTCAAATCATTGTAAACTTCTGTGCCATTTTTAATCTGGCTCCTATTTCTCTATTCATCCCTCCCTCTCCCTCGTGCCACCCTCCACTGTCCTCTCCACACAAGCTCACCACCCCTGTCCCCTGGAGCAGGGGGACCACATTTTCCAGTGTCTCGGGTGCAAGGGTGATCATCTCTCCCAAAGCCCTCCTAGATGCTGTGCTCTCTGCCCAGGGCCCTCCATCCCTCTTTGTGCTCATCTTTCAGAGGTCCTGGATATCACCTCCTCCAGGAAGTCCTCCACCATGCTGAAATTCCGGGGGGCTACAACAAGAAGTCAATATGGCAGCGTCACAGAACAGGGGACTGAAGGGCAGTGTGAGTCCAAGCTGTCACACCCTCAGGCTTCCTTCCCTCCTGTCCCTTCACCATCCCCCGTGCGGCCTCCACTTCAGGCCACCAGCAAGATGGCTGCCCCAGGCCAGCCCCGCAGCGGGCACTGCAGTGTCCAGAAGAGACAGGCGGAAACGGCTCCTCCTGCCGGTCCCCTACCATGGAAGACATTTCATGGGCCAAAATTGGGTCACCTGTCCATCTTTCGGTCACTGATGAAGGGGACTGGCCTTACTGGGGCTGCCTGTGGGGCTGCCTCTCACACCAAGGTGGGCGTCCCCTGAGGCCATGGCCGTGCTACAGGAAGCGCAGACAGTTGACCAAGGCCCGATTCCACTGAGGCGGCCGCAGAATCCGCTCTGCCCGCCTGTGTTCAGTGCTCCCTGAAAGCCGGGCGGCTGTCACAGACACACAGACGGCGGGTGACCGACAACACACATCCATTTCTCACGGTTCTGGAGGCTGAGAAGTCCAAGATCAAGCAGCGGTAAATCTGGCGCCTAATGAGAACTCACTTCCAGTGTAGACAACCAGCTCCCAATGGTGTCCTCACCGGGAAGAGGGGATGGTGGCACTTCGGCTCTCTGAGCAGGACACTAATCCCATTCCAGAAGACTCCACCCTGATGACCTCACCTCCAAATGCCTGGGGAGTGAGGATTTCAACATGGATTTGGTGGGGGGTGGGGACATAAACCCTCAATGCAGTGCATGCTGCTCCTGGTCCCCCAAAATGTTGGTCCTTCTCATGTGCAAAATACATTCATTTTAGCCCACTCGCTCCAGCCCCCAAAATCTTAACTTATTCCAGCATCAATTCAAATATCAGAGCACTGGCGGGTGTGCAATTGTGCATGTGTAGAGTTTACACCTACAAGCCCCAAAGCAGATACAACCATGTAAACCTATTTTACCTCAATAACCATAACGTAAAAGGAAAGAAACAAAGTTGCTAGGTGTACTTTTTCATGAACTAATAAATGAATTGCAAAAAAAGACAGCCAGAAAAATATTGTGATCAAGATATCACACTAATGAAAATGCTTTTGTATGTGTATTATTAATGTATTTTCATATATTATTATGCACATGCAATATGTAATACATATTATATTATGTAAATGTGCGTGTGTGTGTGTGTGCACGCATGTGTGTATAAAATCCAAAGTCTCATCTAAATCAGACATGGCTGGGCAGAGTCCTCCCCAGCTGTGAACCTGTGAAATCAGACAAGTCATGTGTTTCCAACCCCAGCGTGGAGTCAGGCACAGAGTTGACAGTCCCTTTCCAAAAGGGAGAAATAGGAAAGAGTGGCAGGTCCCTGGCAAGTCCACAGCCTACCCAGGAAATAACAGTAAACTTAGGGCTCTAGAACATTCCTTCCGGACGCCCTGCCTCGGCTTCCCGGCCCGCTGGATGGCAAGGCCACCCCCCCCAGCCCAGGGGCTGGCTCCCCAGGGGGAGCACGTCTCTCTCCCCCTCCCTGGGCACTGCCCCTCCCTGGGCACTGCCCCTCCCTGGGCACTCATGCAGCGGCCTGCGTGTGCTTCAGACCCTGCTGCAGCCACCTCTCTCCACGCTGAAATCCCTTCCTTTAAAGTCCAAGTAGTGCAAATGCCAACTCTCAAATGAGCTTTTTCCGCCCCTTCCAAGCACACACTCACCCGCGTGTTTAGATTATGACCTCTACTGACCCCAGGCGCCCCCATCCTTCTCCTGAACATGTGACTTCTTCGAAGGTCCACACCCGCCACACCAACGTGACTTTCCTCCGTGCTCCTCCTGCACCTGGCCCCGTGCACAGCGCACGCTGGGTGTGACGTCTGTGCAGGTGAGCAGACGGGGGCACCCTGAAACTCAGGGTCCACAGCCAAATGTTCTAGTCTGAGCTCAGCCGTGCACCTACTGTGGAACTGAGGCAAGTCGCTGGACTCCTCAAAAACGAAATGATGCTACTGGATCAGAGCGCCCGAGTGGCCACACCCTCTGCTTCTGCTCCCAGGGCTGTTGTGGCAACTGATGACCACAAGCTGCAGCATCTCCAACAGAAATCTATTCCTGCCCAGTTTCCCAGGCCAAAAGCTGAAAAATCAAAGAGTCAGCAGACTGGGGCCCTTTTAGTGGCTCAGAGACAAAGACAGTCTGCCCCAGCGCCCCTGCTGCCTCTGAGGGTGGCCAGCAGCCCTTGGCTCAGCGACGCATCACACCAATCTCCGCCTCCTTTCACACAGCTTTTTTCCTGGGTGCCTGTCCCAGTATCCTTCTCCGTTCTCTTGCAAAGACAGCACTCAGTGAATTTAGGACAGACCCTAAATCCAAGACGGCCTCATCCTGAGATCCCCACCGGACACCTGCAAAGCTTCCATTTCCAAACAAGGCCCGTGTACAGGGGAGGGAGATGGTGCTGGCTACACCCCCTCTTTTCTGAGAACACAATTTCACACACAACAAACTCTGACACTGTGGGGCTCCCTTAACTGTTGAAGCCTGACCAGATATCACAAAGCAAGGTCCACAGTGGCTGGAATAGTTGCATCTTTTCTTACTTACTTGTAGATCTGCATGTGGTCCGTTCAAACACCCTTGCTTTAAAGGCTGAGACTTTAATTTTTCTCTCTTTTCATGTCTTATAATGCTGGCAGTGAAACAATCTCCAAATTGCACATACTGATCGGGTTTTATCTCTGTGCAAGAGGACCATTTATTATGGCTTCTGGTGCTATTCCACAGCCTCGTAGTCCCCCAAAAGCACAGTCTCAGGGGTGTGGCCTGGTCCCAGCTGCCCTTTCACTTCCCAGTGCTTTAAATTCCCTGAAGATAAAGACAAGGGCCCGGCAGCATCACAGGGAGGGCCCTGCTTTCCCTGAGCCCCTGACCTGTTTGGAGAGAGGCCTCCACAGTGCTGACATCATGCCGTGTCCACCACACACCAGGCAAGCACCATTTTTTAAATGTGTCTGCAGGGAGGAAAGGTACTTCTGATATTTCTATATCAAGTTGCACAGAACGATGCCATTGATGGATGAAGTGGCTCAGAACAAAAGGCAGTCATTTTCCGTCCTTGACAAATGTGTCTCTGCTGGCTTCGTGGCTGCCAAGCCAACCCCATAGCTCGGATCTCAGAGATGGGGCTGCACCAGGGAACAAGGCCGAGCTGTGTGCTGCTCTTACGTTATGTCTATTTTAAAAGTTGACTTTGGCAGGTGTGTCCCGCGCTCACACTATATATCTACTCCCAGAAAGATAAGGAGGGAAAAAAATCAAACGCTGAATTTTCTTTAAATTCTCACTTGGAAGCAAACACCTTGGTCTTAAAGGGAGAATATAATCCATGTTTCAGTGGTGATGAACTAGTTGGAACAAATTATAAACACACTGCAGTTATCAATACTTTATTTTTAAAGAACCTGTGTGCTAAAGTGTCTCCAGAGGAGCAAAGTCTAAAGAATTTAAATTTCCAGATTATATTCTATCTGAGGCAATGTTTTTCCAGAACTCCTGGGGACGCGTCTGAGTAATGAAATAAACTCCATCATCTTTTAAAGAGTTACTCATTGTTAAAAGATACTAGGGGCAAACAAATGATTATGGTTGTACCTTCAGGTAAAGGAAAATGAGAAGAGCTCTAAATCATCCAAGATGAAGAAGCCCCACAGCCAGAGGAGCTACGGCTCCAGGAATCAGGAATGTTTCCATCCAACGCCAACTTTCCCCCTTAACTAATGAATGAATAAAAGGTACATTCAAAATGGATCTTCACTACTCTTTCTCGTTTCTATCTCATTCTACCTCAAAACATCTGAAAACTGGGCCTACCTCGTGGCCTAGGGGTAAGTCTCAGTGCTATCACCACTATGGCCTGAATTTGATCCCCAGCCAGGGAGGTGACCCCCATGGCGCAGCAGACCTCTCCTATCTTGCCCGCTGCTCCCCTCAGCAGTGTATTTCAGTCAGTCTGCCTGTTCTGCTCCCTGCTCTGGCTCTGGTGGATCCTCTCACCCACACCCCACCCTCACCGTACCTCTGGCCTACACCCCAGTTCTTTTAAGTAAATAAATAAATCTTTAAAAAAAAAAAAACAACCTTAAAGCTCCTCCATAACCCCTTTTTCCTGCATCCTAGAACAAAATGACAAAATCAAACTTTTTTAAAGATCGAGATACAACCTTACAAAGCCAGTGATGGAGGTTCAACAATACGCGTTTAAGCCAATAATGTGAATTTTTCCATGCTGAAGAGTCATATAATTGGGTCACCAAATAAAAAAAGACACAGCTGTAATAAAAAACATTTTGGGAGAGGAAATTCATACTTCAAAAGCCCTGACTAATCATAAAGTGATGCAAATTTGAAAGGAAATACTTAGATTGTATTTTTACCCGGCTGAGCAATCAGATGTTTGGAAATGCCCTGGATTTTTCTAAATATTTCCTCCTGTTAATAGCAAAACAGCTCAGATGCTTCGGAAACAAAGGACGTACTTTGAAGCCTTTATTCTCTGCATTTTTTTTTAATTACAGTCACTCCGGTTGCAATAGGAGATCTAATTGTAAAGACTTTAAAGCTAAGATGTTTACTCTGAGCTGCCATACAGAGTTATTTTTATTAAAATGACTAAGAAGTGCAAGGCTAAGTATATGCATAGACCTTCCAATGAGAGGCTGGAAAAGGAAGGAGGTGATGAAGGACTTAGCACATTTTCAGTTTGTTTCCCTTACAACCTGTGAGAGAACCAGACGGTGTTGGCTCCAGGGAAAATCGCAAGATGGCTGCCATCCAGGGAGTTTGGCAAAGGCCGGGGTGAGGGAGAGAGCCGTGGGGAGCCGGCTCCTGGACAGACAGGAAGGTGGCAACAGCACAGCCGAGCTGCATGGCGTGCAAGCCCTGAGGACAAGCTCTGGCAAGTGGCTAAGCAGTGCCCTGTGGTCTTCAGAAGTGAAGATGGGGGCATGTGGTCAACCACAGGTGAGGTGGCACTTCAGGGTGAAGCTATAAACTGTCAACTCAGCCAGACCTAATGAGGACCAGACACCCCGAGTATTTGCAGACTCAAGGGGCGGAGAGTGGGGTGAGAAGTGGTGTTGGCTGGCCTCCGCACCACCCGCTACGCAGGCCTGCTCGGCCAGGGCAGCAGGATCTGGCGCCCCCGGAGCTCCCTGGGCAAAAGGCGCGATTGGAAATGCAAATTCAAAACAGGCTGCGGGAGGCTCATGCCAGGTTTGTGCCTGGGTGACTGCTTGGTCCTCTCCCCAAAATAGCCCACAGAACCTGTGAGAAATGTGCTCTGGCCCCTTCAGCCCCTGAGCATGAGGACACGAGGGTGGGAAGCAGAGGCTTATCATTTGCTCAGAACCCTTATCTCTACTTCCTGACATGTGTTCCCTGGCTCAGAGCCTGTCCCTGAGAAATAGGGAGAAAACACAGTTCCAGCAGTGAGACTTAGAGAGTGCCCCGCTGGGCATCTGGGGCCCCCTGAGGCCCCTCTGGGGATGCCACGTGCAGAACGATGTTCTCCAGGACTTGAATCCACAAGAAGCTTAAATTTCTCAAAGATGTCCCGCTCAGCTCTTGGAGGGCAGAGATGGATTCTCTAGATTGTTAGATCTGGCCATCTTCCATTGAAAGTCAGGTCAAAAAATAAAATGTTCCAATCAAATCTGCACCATAATCTCCCACCATGGTCTTGTGACTTACGGAAAGAATCTACATCTTTTATTGCTGGGGAGGTCCCACCACAAGCACAGCATACTGGTTGCTGGGCAGAAGCGTGGACTCCCAGGGAAATCATGGTCACTACTAGGGGTTGAATGCCACTTACACCCCCACACACATCAAATTCATACATTTAAATGGTAACCCCTGGGGATGACAGAACTCAAACTTGCTTGGAAATAGGGTCATTGCAAAGGTCATTACTTGAGATTAAACTAGGTCACATTGGCCTGAGTGAGCCATGTGAAGGAAGAGGAGGAAGAGGATGTGAAGACACAGGAGAAGATCAGCAGACCAAAGATCACCAGGAGCTACCAGGAGCTGGGCGAGATGCCGGAACAGCCCTCAGAAGAAACCCAACCCTGATGACACCCTGATCTTGAACCTCTGGCCCTTGGAAGTGGGGGACCATCAACTTATGTTGAAGTCACCCAGGTTGTGGCACTTTCTGCAGAAATCCTGAGGAAGTGACTACAAGTCAAATTTCGTTCAGAGGTTCCAGGCTTTTGCCTTTGTAGGCCCTTGTCCATAGAAAATATTCAAAATTCCCTTGTGACTATATTGGTATAAAGACAAATAAAATTCAGCCTGAATCAGATTCATTTCTTGTATCTGATTTCTTTGAGATGAAGACATTTTCATGGCCTCCGCATGGCACTTACGGATCAAAAGGAGCAGCCACCCCATAGAGACAGCCACTGAAGCCCTTGGCTCGGTCAGATCCCTTTGCTTACTCTGGCAGGCGCCATATTGAAATGACTGAGCCATTGTGTTGACGGAGCCCCCTCCACACGCTGGCTAGGACACCCCCAAGTGAAAAGACTCTTGTTGGTCTTGGAAGCCCCAGCAGAGCCAGGCACGTAGTAAGTGCTCAATAAATGATGGTTGAAAAGCAAAAGCAAAACTAAAGCCAAAACTAAACCAAGATAAACCCTTGAAATGAGTCTGCAGAATGAGGCTACCAGAGGGGAAGTGTGGGGATGTGGAGTAAAGGGGGTTGGGGGCCCCGTGGACTGTGGTGGACTACAGCTGCCATGGTGGTGGGTGTTGTGTGGTGACACATATCTGAGGAGGTGTGAGCCTGTACCCCTAAATTGTGTCTGGTGTTGTAAACCAACCTGACCTCAATAAAAATAATTTAATTAAATAAATAACCATTGAACCAACTTGAACCGAACAGATAAAGATCTAGGTTTATTCAAGGTCACTACTGAAACATGAAACAAGAAAAGAGTCAAAGAAGGAAATTTTTGGCCAGGACAGAGCTTCAATAACGAACCTGAGCTCCTGGTAGCAGGGTGAGGATCTGGGAGCTCATCCCAGGAAAGTTTTGAAACTGAAATGAGTATTTTATAACCATCATTCTGTTTCTTTTGTTTTTTCCTCTTTCTTCATATTTAAATGTGTTTTTCACATCCAGGACCTGGACAGGCTTGCTCCCATCAGGACTCTTTGCCTTTCTTCGGGCAAGTTCTTCTCAAACCCCAACTTTTCCACTGAGATTAGCCTTTCTGGACCCCGACTCACTCTGGGCCCCTGACGGCTTCGTGCTCTGAGCTGTTCTCGGTCTGGATGACACTTCATCTCCGCCGTCCACCTGGTGGACAAAGAGTCCTTCAGCGCCAGGAACCCACATCAGCCAACAAGCAAGGCTCCTGCAGCCCTTGACCACAGCATGAATTTTTTTTTATGTTATATAATTCTTACATCATTTTTCATTTTTGCACAATGTGTGCATTTTCACTTTGGTTGTATTCCCCATACAATTGCACCCCCCTTATTTTGACCCTAACCCTTCCTCTCTCCTGCCCCCCCATAGTGTGTCTCTGGTTTATAGTTGTTTGTTGATTTTGATTTCTACTTTGTATTAATTAGTCTTTTTCCTGTCCCTTATTTAGGTTTTCTAAATTCCTGCTATGAGTGAGACCATCCGGTATTTTTCTTTTTCTTTCTGGCTTATTTTGCTGAGCATGATCCCTTCCAGCACCATCCATGTTGCTGCAAATTGCATGAGTCTATATTTTTTGAATGCTGAGTAATATTCCATGGTGTATATGTGCCACATCTTCTTGATCCAGTCATCTATTTTGGGGCATTTGGGTTGTTTCCAAAGCTTAGCTATTGTAAACAGTGCTGCTATAAACATAGGGGTGCAGGTGCTCTTTGGAATTGATGTTTCTCTGTCCTTTGGGTAAATACCTAAGAGTGGAAATGCTGGATCCTATGGAAGCTCTATGTTTAGTAGGTCAAGAAATCTCCACGCAGCTCTCCATAGTGGTTGGACCAGTTTGCACTCCCACCAGCAGTGCAGGAGAATGAATTTTTTTAGGAAAAAAGCAATGAACACTCCCTTGGGGAGATGAAGGAACACAAAACATACAGTGTGGCTGGGAAGGCAAGATTTCTAAATTTCTAATTGTGTGCCTTAAGCTTCCTAGAAGATTAGTTCCCAAATACTGAGTAGGGTGCTAATAATATTGCAAGAGTGAAAAGTTACAAGGACATAACTTCGGGGGGTTCAGGGTTGAGTCAGCAAACCCGGTTTCTATAGTGCAGATTTCCACAAAGCCTTTAGCTCACCCGCAAGCAAACTGAGTCCCCATGGGGCAGAGGAGATGCTCACCCTTTCATAGATGGACTCAGTCACCTCCCATCCCACGGGGGATGGTGTGTTGTTCGAGGAGGAGGGAGTGCAGGGCACGCATGCGCCAGGAAATGCTCTGGAAAAGACTTGGGGGATGAGAAAGGAGCTTCAGCAATGGAGAAACTTCACCAGCTGCGCATGAGGAGCACCGGAAGGCTGGTGTGTGGGGAAGAGAGTGAAGACCTGGGAAGAGATGGAGACAAGAGAGACGCACAATGCCACGGTGGGACCCTCACCCTGTGACACGGGAAACAAAGCTCATTGCCAGGGAAAAGCCCAGATCTTGGATTCCAGAAGAGCATGGCTGAGGTAGGCCCTGGTCAATAAAAGTGATGTCTACAGTCTGCTTGGCAGGGAGCAAGAGGGGAACGGACTTGGCACATAGTGGAGACTTGGGAGTGCAGGGCAAGAGCTCAGGGCATGTGAGCAAACTCCAATTCCACACCAGCACGGCCTGACTTTGAACAGGCCATCTGACCTCCAGGGAACACACAGTCCTGATGTAGGAAATGACAAGAATCATCACTAAGTCCCCAGCCCATTCTCACGCCCGTGGTTCAATCACATCTAATGATGTGAAAACCACGTGCATCCCGCACCGGCAGGCAGAGGAGGGAAGTCTGAGGTCTGACCCCACGCCCCATCCTCCCGCATGGTCTCAGCCGGAAGCCCTTCTGCAAAGGGAGCACAGGTGCTCCCCTGTCTGGGCCGCTGAATGCCTCAGTAGGCCTGTCACCTGGGCAAGGGGTGGGCACCCAAGGGGCATCAGACCTGAGAATCAAGAACAATATATTGGGGCGGGGGGATTCAAGAGGGCTAAAGAACTGCAGGGGGTGTCTCTTCCCTTGCGAGTTTAAGTGGAGTAATCACCATGTCCTCCTGAATCTTAAACAATGGAATCGATCTGCTGCGTGTCTTCTAATTCCCTGGCTATTTCTTGAACTGCCAAGAATCAATTAATAGCACCTGAGTCTGGAAAATTAAGAAATTTGTTATAGCTCCATAAGGTTGCAGAGCAGATCGAATGGCATAAGTTATATAAGACACAGACCCGTGCCTGGCCCAGAACGACAAGTCATGACACCTTCATTGCGTCAAAGTCTGCGTGTGGAGCTCAGACCTAATTATTCCCCTGGATGCATCACTGAGGTGATGGCCTCTCGTCCCACACCACCTGCCTCACCCCCCACCATGCTTCCCTGACTGCCTGGGGGCTCAATTCCAGCCACTCAGGGAGTCCTCACGAGATGATTCAGAGGGTGAAAGCAGGACAGATACCAGCCCCCTTGGGCATCTCGATCTTCTCTTGGCTTCCGGTCAGCACTGTAACGTTAGCTGAAATGTTGAGATGCTTTTGTTTTCCATTATTAACACAACTCTTACTTACTGGGATGAAATATGGTTTCCTTTGGTTAAAAAAAAAAAATACCCATTATGTTGTAAAAGATGAAGTAATGCCTAGTAACCTTGGCTGTTTTTTAAAACCCCTCCTATCAACTGTTGAAGCGACTTGGTTGTAATGTTGATCCATGCCACAGTGTATCTGCTTCACTCCCAGCTTCTGGCTGACCCCCTAATGGGTAAATTAATTGGATAACAAGAGTCAATTAATCAAAATGCTAGTTATTTTTATAAACTCTACTGCCAGCACATTAATTCATGACATGTGTTTCATAAATTGGAAAATGGCTAAAATATAAGTATAGATTTTTACATGATATATGGTTCTAAAAGTGAGATGATGTGAATAATTCATCCATTCATTCACTCAAGAAGTGTTAATTAACTACCTACTAAAAACAGGTCACCATACTAAGTACTGGAGGTAGAGCTGAGTCCAGTTAAGGAGGACAGTGGGCATGTGAGCAGATCCTGACACAGATTCAAGATGAAGGTGTGGACGGGATGCAATGGCTCAGGGTGGGGGTGGGGCCAACCCAGGCCTGAGGGCCAGCCCAGCCGGCAGAGGAGCAGAGCTGCATTCAGAAGGATGATGGGCCACTCACTGGATGGATAGCTGGGGAGGGAGGATAAAGTGACAAAAAGACATTCCCAGTAGCTGAAAATTCCTTTGAAAGTGCTCAAAACACCAGAGAAAAAAGTTGTTCAAAAGGTCTAGAATGTAGAGTCCAGGGAGGAAGACGGACAAGCAGAAATTAAGTAAAGAATCAGCCAGAACTTAGACTTTGCTTGATCCATTAAGGAGTCTGGGCTTCAAACCTTACTGACGGTAATGCCAAATGGCTGGAGGTTTTCAGCAGGAGCCGTGGTGTGGTCAGATGTTGAGAAGATGCCTCTGCAGACAATGTGGCGGGTAGAGCGGGGAGGCCAAGGGCAGAGAGAAGGAGACCAGATTGGAAGGCAGTATCCAGGCTCAGATGGGGCATGTTGGGCGGCCGGGGCATGAAGGAGAGGTCTGTTTTTTTTCTAATTTTATTGCAATACAGTTGACTCACATATACTTAATAGCCGCCTTACCCTGTAGGGTAAGGTAAAAGGTATCAGGCTTTTCTGCCCTCCCGCCATCAGGATAGATGAGGGAACCCTGTGGTCCTGAGTGCATGCCTGATGGCGGCCACCTGGAGTGGGTACACCTGAGCTAAGACTGTGCTTTTAAGGGCGGCGTCACAGGGACGCCAGAAGCCGAGAAAGCAGCAGCAGAAGCCGAAGAGAAGCCGAGATCACCAGAGAGCCCAGATAGAGTGAGGATTTCTGGGGGCTGGGAGGCCTGCCAGCCTCCCGGCCCCCCAGCACCCCTGCCTGCCACGGACCCTCTGAACCCCAATAAAAGACCTGCAAAAAAACCACTGAGGACTCTGACTCCTCCTTTACCTGGTCTGCATGGGATCAGAAAACCTGCACTGTGCCCCTTCCTGCCTCTACACCCCCCTATCAGCAGGGTTTGCTCAGGAACAGAGGTGGAGGGAGAGGAATGTCTAGCGTGGTCTTGGCTGCTTGGCAGCACCATCAATTTGAGTATGAGGGAAAGGAGGGAACCACAAATTGGGGGAAATCAGAAGTTCCATTCAGCTGTGTGGGTTTGAGGGGTTCAGGGGTGTGGGGTAAGTAAAGTGTCAGGCTTTTCTGCCCTCCCGCCATCAAGATAGATGATGGATCCTTGTCCTGAATGCATGCCTGATGGCGGGCACCTGGAGTAGGGTGTGGGCCTACGTAGATGGGATTCACCTGGGCTGAGAGACTGGGCTAATAAGGATGGCGTCATGGGGATGCCAGCAGAACAAATGGAAGAGCAGAGAAGAACCATGAGAGAAGCAGAGAGACCATGAGAGAACGTCGGAGAGCCCAGAAAGAGTGAAGATTTGCTGGGAGTTGGGAGGCCTACCTGCCATGTACCCGGTAAATCCCAATAAAAGCTTGTAAAAGCCACCGAGGACTCCAGGACTCTCTTCTCCTTTACCCCATCTGCTCGGGTTATAGAGATCCTGCTCTGTGTCCTCCTGCCCCTTGCAAGGGGGCATCGGAAATGCAGGTACTTGACATGCTGTTGTATGTGTGGGCTGGGACATAAGTCTGGGCTGGTGCAAGACATTTGGAAATCTTCACAGCTGTTATAATGGAAACCAAGAGAGAACAAGCACTTGCCCAGGGAGGCAGGTGGAGGAAAAGGACTTGAAGAAAGATACCAATCTGAGGACGGTACAGGAGTCACCAGACTGAGCATTTCTAGAGCAAGGAGCCAACAGAGTCAAGTGGCACAAAGGAGTGGGGGGGAGGAGCACAGACAAGTCAATGCTTATAAAATCAGTTCCCTTGAGTTCAGCAAACAGAGCATCTACACCAACAGGGAGGTGTCTCGAAATAAAAAGAGAGAAAGCCCAAAGCCTCTCAAGCTTCTCGTGTGCATTAGAAACACCTGAAGTGTTTACCCAAGTGCAGCTTCCTGGTCCCACTCTCAGAGATTTTGAATAAAATGGTCTATGGGAGATCCCAGGCACCTGCATTTTCAGCACCAGAGGGTTTCTATGAGGGCAGCCAGAGATTCTCTCTTAATAACACTGTGAACATGTCTCCCTGTGAAAAAGTCCCCAACACTGGGGACTTTTTTAACAAAAGTGTTTCCCAGGAATCCATAATATCATTTGCTCCTCTGCTTAGAGATCCAAGAAGCTTCCAGATAGGCTTAATCTTCCAAGTGACTTCAACCTTGAAGCCCACCCTCCACCCCTTCTCTTAAAATGAGGTCACAGTTTCCATTACCGGAAGAATAACCTGGGTGTTTAAGAAAATATCTCTATGATACCCTGGGCCCTCCATCCCTGCTGAATGAGTCTCCTAGAGGTGGAACCCCGGCATCCAGAAATTTCTAAAATCTCCCCAGTAGGTTCTATGATTCAACCTGCTTTAGGGACAACTGAGTAGATCATGTCTAGTCCAAGATCAGCCCTTAATCATCCATGAATTCAACGAGCATCTGCAAGAGGAATTGTGTTTTGGCTGCCAAAACACGGCCCTAATAAACCTCTCTGTCAAAAAGGAAGTTAAAGATTCCTTGATGTCAGCAGAACCTGCAGTAGAAACTATTCCAACTGATTTTTCAGAGCAAATATTATTACAATGAGGTAGAATTTTAGCTGGTCCTATGAATTATGCAGTTGAAGTGCTTGGACAGATCATGACCCCCTACTGTAAATATTGGGTTGAATCAAGTTCAAGGACCTCCTCAAATCAGTCATCCATTTACCATTGTCCAGGAAGAATGAATCCTTTTGTCAACTCCTAAATGGGAACATTTACTAAGCATATAGTTAAGTCCACGCCAAACAACAAATTCTCTGGCTAAAAAGGATGATTAAAAGGTATGAGAGGTCCACTAGGTGTCATAAGGGCTAGTAATCACTACCATCTCAAAAATCCCATTTCTCCAGAGGCAAAGGAGCTTTACCTCCAGGACAAAACATGGTGGACCCACCTCCGTGCTCTGGAGCCCTTTATTTAAGCCTCTATAATAGCAAGTGCCATGCCACACTTATTTAATAACTAACCAATAATTCTCCTGGACCATGAATAACTCAAGGTAGATTTTCAAAAATACCTTTTGGAGACATAGAAGGAAAAGAGAGAGGAACAAGTAAGGGAAGGGAAAAGAAAGCAAAAGGGAAAAGAGGCCTTGAGTCAGAGAATGCCAGAATATTTCATCTATTAATAAATGTGTATCGGGGTAACTGTTGAGCTGAAGACATCGTGGTAGGCATATTGAGACAAATGATACCTTGGACCCCACGAAAATCTCACAGGCCAGCAAAGAGCACAGACAAGCAAGCACACAGTGCACTGACATCTGCACAGTCAAATGGACGCACACACGTGGCGCTATGATATCATATAGGAGAATTAGCCAAAACTGTCCAGTCAGATTGGAAGCAGAATCCTAAAGCATGCAGCGCTGGAAGTAATTTCCATTTCCACTGGAGAGACGGCATGTACAAAGGCATGAAAACGAAAGCTTGGACAATGAATTGATAAAGAATGCTGAGGTAGATGTCGGCACGCAGCCAGAAAAGTTGAGGCTGGAGAGAGAATCAGGGTGTGATGGTGACGGTTCTAGAATGCAGCCAAAGAGACAGCTCTTCCTGACCCCAGGGCCTTTACACATGCCATTCCTTTTACTTAGAATATGCTCAGGTTCCTCCACCCAAATCTTGCCACCATTCAGTTACAGGTTCCAGGCATCCTATACTTACGCATGATAACACTCATCAGAATTCATTGAATTATTCTATCTAACATCTGGCTCCCCCAGTGAACTGAAGATTGGCCAGAGCAGGCATTGTATCTGTCTTGTCCAGCACTGTGTCCCAGCACCCAGAAAGTGCCTGTCCTCTATGAAGACCTCCATAAACACAGGTTAAATGAATGCAGGAATGCATGGTCTTGTTGACCAAGTCTTTTCATCATGGAATCTATGAGAGAGTAAAAAGAGTCCCAACTGCAAAAGTGTTCGAGAAAAATTCATGAGTTAGAAAGGATCGTAATGGATGACCTCTGACACTCCGATGGCTGTAACCCCACCAGGCAAGGGACTCAGTGTCTTACTTACCAAAGGGCGGACTGGATGAAGCAAAGTCTCCCTCTAACTCATGAAGTCAACAATTTCACATCGCAGCAGCTCCAAAGCCATGAAGGCCCAGGGCTAGGGGTTCTTTGGTGACACTAAGAGGAGGAAAGAACTCAGTGCTCTTCACAGCCAGGACTGTGAGCTCGTTGAATTTTTCTTGAAAGAAGCGAATGCAGAGTCCGCAGTAGACTTCATTAGATATGAAAACACAGCCCCCGATGAAAGGAGAGGCGACCTCTCCCGCAAATAATAAACTTTCACTCAGTACAACCCCCAGAGATGGGTCTGAAGAGCCCAGCATTTTCCACTTTCAAGTTTAAAATGCCCAGAAACGCACCCCATCCCTGGAGCCAAACCCAGAAGAAGGGCTCGGGGCGAGGCCACCGGTGGAGCAACACCTGGTCTGCTCCCTGCCACGAGGCTGGGAGGCTGGAAACGAGCGAAAGCCACGGTTTAAGTAATTTCATCTATGTGCTCCCAGAGATTCATTATATTTATTGCATCTGACACCAGTTGTGGATAGCAAACGTCTTTTGTGAGCCTTACAACAAAAGTTAAAAAGCATTACTTGTAATGGCTGATTTTGTTTTATTATATCTGACTCGAAGCCAAAGGTAGACAGCACTTAGAGCTGTCCGTGGACATTAGCGTTTGGAAAGCAGCTCAGACAGCTGCGCTCTCCGCCCGCGGCGCCTGCACGTGCTGCCCAGCCCCTCGCACACGCGAGGCTGGTGGGGGCAGGGAGCCACTCAACACCTCCGGGGTCTGCTGTGCAGCTGCTTGTGCAAAGCCCAGAGCCTGGCATGTCTGGCTCCTCAGAGTCAGGGAATTCAGGGGTCCCTGCCCTGCAGGGGTGCCCCCAGGGTGGAGAAAGTCTCACAAACCTCGTCCCCTATAGACGACATTGACTGCCATGGACGGGAGGCCGTTGGAGGATGAGGGTGTGTGGAGGGGAAAGGAGAGATGCAGCTGGGAGAATTCAGAAAAGGAGGTGGCCTGAGAGGGGATCCCGCAAAGAAGTAGGGCTCCAGGGCAGATGTAAGTGGGAACTGAATTCTGGACGCCAGGGATAGGAGAAGCAAAGGGGGGAAGCTGAGGAAGGGTGGAGTGGCTTTAGGCAAAGTTCTAGATCATGCGGGGCCAGGTTGGGAAAGAGCACCTATTAGGACAGCAGAGATAGGGCAGGTGGCTGAAGGCCCTGAAGATGGCCTACGGGGGGGCCTGTGTGGGTCGTCCGTGGCTTGGGTGGGAAGCCAGCGCGGCCTTTAAGAAATCAGCTTCCATGGGCCTCCCTGGTGGCGCAGGGGTTAAAGACAGCGCTATCAAGCTATGGCCAGCCACTGCAGCATGAGTTTGATTCCTTGGCCTGCCTAGGAGCTGACCCACATGGCACAGCAGACCTCTCCTGTCTCGCCCTCAGCAGTGGATTTTAGCAGATACGCCTGCTCTGTTCCCCGCTCTGTCTCTGGTGAATCCTCTCACCCCTGCACCTCTGGCCTGCACCCCCAGCTCTTGTATGCATAAATAAATAAATCTTTAAAAAAAAAAAAAGAAAGAAAGAAAGAAAGAAAAAATCAGCTTCCATGGCCCAGCTGAGTGTCACTGAGGAGGTCATCACACCGATAACTGGGGCCTGGGTGCCCCAGCACCTCACCTGGGGGCCTCGGTACGCTGCAGCCAGCTGTCCTGGGGCCCTCCCATAGGTGTCCGCAGAAAGATGTAATTGTGAATGTCACACCATTGACTTGGAAATGACCTTCAAAGACAACCCACTAGTACGGGGGACCGCCCCCCAGATGATGGAGACTTGTTTTTTATCTTTAAGAGGTACTTCCATTTTTCAAGACCTTGCAGCTGAATGTAAAAGATGAAAGTATTTTAGATAAAGGAACCAAGAGGTTCAAGCACGAGAGACCTGCAGCCACCTGTGCGTGACATCAAGACAACAGCACGCGCACAGGGAGGCCCTGCCGGCTCCTCAGGGCCTGTGTCCATAGACTTAAAAAAAAAAATAGAGCAAAAATGGAATGTATTCAACATCTCTGACTTCTTCTCTGAGTTAATTTCTCTGGAAATTTGTTCTCCCACTTTAGAACATCAGTCCCTAAAAACAAGGTAGAGGGTGGGGGGGGGCGGGAGAGGTTAACAAACTCGCCGATTAAATTATTACACCCTAAAGCTCACCTACTTAGGAGATTCCATTGCCTGTCCTATTTAATTTGTAACTAGCGATCGAAATCTATTAGGGACACTTGCAAAATATAAGGGTTCCGTTCATTTTTATTTGGCTTTAAAGGAAGAAAGTACCAGAAGAAGTGGGAAAAGGTCTCAGGGATCCAGAAAATATGAAATTAACATCCACACAAAACAGATGGCGATGAATGTCCACATCCGTGCGTTGCCAATGGATCCCTCCCCCACCCCCCCACAAAAGGCATTAATGGTTTTCTTACATACATATTGACTGGATCCATAATCAATAACCCATACTTGGTTGTGCCACGAAGTTTTATTGTTCACAAGAAGTTTCTATTTCAAAATATACAATAAAACTGAACCATAAAATCACAGGTGCTAAGACAAAAAAGTATCTGTGCACATGGATTTCTCTATTAAGAGACGCATATCCATATATTTTTTGACTTTTTATCCCCATATTATTTTAGACTTAGAGAAAAGTTGAAGAATGCTATATGGAATCCAGAATTCCCATGCACCTTTCATCTAGACTCCCCCAATACTGACATTTAGTGTGTGGACATGTGTGTCATTGCAGACAGGATGCACTTTTCTCTCTACTCACTAAAGACCATGTCTCCCAAAAACAAGAGCAATATTTCATACAACCATAATTTAAGTATCAACATAAGAAGATTTGAAATACTATTGTTCAGCCTTTACTCAAACTTTGCCGATTGTCCTTTAGAGCATAAGAAAAGCGCAGATCACACAGTGCATTCCTGAGATCTATGTTCAGTCATAGCTACCTTTGTGTGTGGAGAGCAGAAGCAAACCATTCCCCTCAAGCAGGAACTTGGAAAAGACCACATTCCCTTGAGCTCTTCCTGAGGAATCGCCTGGAGCACATGCTTCAGATCATAGGGCAGATGGTGAGCATTTAACTTGTAGTTACTCAAGTAGGTTCAAGGGGTGTGGGGAGGGGCTTGTAGTGTATCTGACTAGACATGCATATGACAGCCATGAAAGTAAAAATCAAAATCAACAGAGACACACTATGGGGTGGGGAGGAGAAAGGAGTAGGATCAAAACCAGGGGGGTGGGAATTGTACGGGGACTATAACCAAGATGAAAATGCATACATTGTGCAAAAATGAAAAATGATTAAAAATATATAAAATAAAAAATTAATTAAAATTTTTTTTCTGAAAGAGGGAGAATGAAGATAGAATGTGTGGCAAAATGAAGCCTTTTTCAGGAATCACCTATTCAGGTGGTGATAGCTGTGTTGTTATACCAAGACTGCTGTTGTACCAAGACTGCTGTTATGCCAAGACTGTTGTTATACCAAGACTGTGTAAGCTATAGGATAATGCAGGTGATTGTTTATGGGGTTGTCTAATTCTACTATTCTAATTTTGTATGTTTGAAAGCCAAGGTATGAAAGAAATAAGGTGCAGATGTGATGTAAAGGGAGTAAAGTCCTGGAGTCTTCGATTTTAATTATACATCAGTGTGAATTCACAAGATGTTTTATGATTAGGCAGAGAGAGTAGGAGAGGAGAGAGAGAGAGCAACAGAAACAGTCATATATGGGTATATGTTTATTTTCCTAGCTATGTTCACCAACCCGGTAGCGACCATCTTGTGATCTAGACATACCAGCTCCTGTTTAAAGGAAGGCTCTAATGAAGAGAGGCTCCTGGAGAGAGGCCTGGTTCCAAGTCTAGGGCAAGCAGTGTAAGGTGAGTCTGGCACTTCAGATGTTACAGAGAGCAAAGGACTTTGCAAAGATTGCCAGAGACATGTCAAGAAGACACAAGAGCAACTGGTCATAGAGGCTCAACTTGAAGGGCTTCTAGTGGCCAAAGATGGAACCTGAACTCTCATAAGATAAACACTGCAATAGATGGACCCCACCAAATATGAGCTCGTATGACTTCGTAAATCTAACTGGTAAACTTTTGAGGGGGACAAGGAACCAATATATTATCTTGAACACTAAGTAAAAGAAACAAGCAGACATTATCTTTTCTCTTAGAGTTATACCATTAGGTGACCGAGTAGTAAGTGAAGGGAAGTGTCTCCTTACAACATTCTCCTAGCTAACGAATGAAAACAACATGATGGAATTAGAACACCATCATGCCGTGGCTCTGACTTGGGCAGTGGGCACTGCAGTTGCCAACGTTGCAAACCAGGGGAAGTGTGTGTGCGTGCGTGCGTGTGTGTGTGTGTGTGTGTGTGTCAGCATCACCTACACCTGCTAGAACACAACATCACCTACACCTACTAGCCCAGGAGCTGCTCCTAAACCTGGAGAGACCTCTGGATCCAGCTGCCTATTTTGGGAGCACAGAGAGGAGAGAAGCAAGTCAACCTGTACCTGGAGAGAACTGTCAACAAAGGGCAGCCTGGGCCTCTTCACAGGTCAGATGACCTGGATTCTTCCAGTTTATATACAAAACTTTTTTAATGGCCAAAGCTACATTAGGTAGAGCTGCATATTTTTGTTTAAACCATAAACTTGCTGTAAATTTAATACCATAAAAGCCATCATAGTGATTATTTTTGGTTAAGAGTGAAGGAGTTTCTAGAACAAATGACAATGTTCCATTACATTAAAAAGATTTAAAAATAAATGTAAAAATCAAAAAAATTGTTATTTTGAAAAGTCTTGCTGGAATAGGGAATCTATTATGATTGTGAACTGCCTGGGGAAATCTTATAGATTTATATATATAAATCTATATAAAGACTAAAAGTCTAGGGCCTCCCCAGCGGCTCAGAGGGTTAAGCGCAGCGCTGTGAAGTTGTCCGCAGCCTCTGCAGTGCAGGTTCGATTCCCGGCCAGCCAGGGAGTTTCCCACATGGCACAGCAGATTTCTCCTGTCTCACCCGCTGCTCCCCTCATCAATGTTTTCAGTCCGTCTGCCTGTTCTGCTCCCCACTCTTTCTCTGGTGAATCCTCTCACCCCCGCACCTCTGGCCGGTATCCCAGCTCTTGTATAAATAAATAAAAATTTTTTTAAAAAAAAGAATAAAAGTCTAGAAACTAAGTCCTGAAATCTGTGCCAAACTATGAGCCTTGAGAGGAGGGTGTTGTTGAGGAGGCTGGGGTAAGATGGAAAGGGAGCAGGATGCTCAGAACAAGGGGATTTCATTTTTTGCGTGATATATTTTATGTGAGTGACTTTTCATGTATTATTTATATAGATTTAATGACTCAATCAAGGAGTGAGTGAGCAGATGACTGGAGAAAGGAAAAAAAGGACCCCACCATGGTAAACAAGTCTAATAGCAAAGTCTTCATAAAATCATGTTCAGATCTGAAAAAACAAAAAATCTGATCAACCCATATATTTCATAGCCTGCATATTTGAAAATCCTTAAATCTTTAGACACTGACTCAATGAGAGTCTCTGCTAAAGTTTCATAAATGGATAATTTACAAGAAAACTTGATGATAGACCAGGCAAGTATGAATTCAGAACCCAATATCACATTGAATAATCCCCTGTGTCCATTCTAACACCACCTCCAGGAAACCCTGAATCTCAGTCCCCCCGCCAAGAAGTCTTGTTGGCCTTTTAAATATCACCCCAAGGAATTCTAAATCATACTTTTTATTCACCCAGAACTAGTTCCTTGCAAACATTCCTCTTAAACTCAGAAACTCTGCCTCTAAATTACTTAGTATTCAGTGTCCAAACCCAGATTAGAGAAGTGTTCTTTCAAAATCGAAGCAGGTGAAAAACAACTCTACCGCCAACCAAGTTTCTTTAAGTCATCATATTTAACTCTGACAATTCTTTTAGATAACTTGTCAAAAGGAGAATGCATTGAACAGCTTCCCCAGGCTTCTGGGGGAGCATCGCACCTACACAGAGGACTCGTGGGACACCAGTGAGAGAATCACGTGGAACACCTAGGGCGCACTTGGTGTACAGCAAGGCCAGGCGGTGTTTGCTGTTGTTCTAACTGTATTTTATTGAGTTGAAATTCACATAACATAAAATTGGCCATTTTAATAAAATGAACAATTCGGTGGCACTTAGGATAGCCAGTGTTGTGCCCCGACCACCTCTATCTGGTTGGGAAACATCACATTACCCAAAAGGAAGTCCAATGTCCATTTAACAGTTAGCTCCCAATTTTCCTTTCTGCTGCCCCTGGTAACCACCAATCTGCTCTGCCTCTATGGACTTGCCCATTCTGGATGGGTTATTTAAATGGAATTATAACCATATATAATGTCTGGCTTGTGTCTGGCTTCCCTCACTAAGCATAATGACTTCAAGATTCACCCATCTTGTAGCAGGCATCAGTATTCATTCCTCTTTAGTTGAATTGCATGTCTACATAACCATTTGTCCACTCCTCTGTGGATAACATTTGCATTGGTTGATTTTATCTTTTGTCTATCATGAGTCATGTTTGAATATCTGTCTTCAGTTCTTTTGGGTCATATCATTATAATATCTAAAGCATTCATTTTCATGCCCACAAAACACAGATGCTGTTTGACAGGAGGTAGCAAAATGTCCATGAGCTGTAGCCTCCAGGAGACTTTATCTCCTGTGAGTACTGTCCCTCCAACAGGAAATGAGTAAGTCTAGGCAAACTCATGACAACTCAACCTCATATTTCAAATTAATCTTTATCCACCTCCCAAATATGCCTATGTCACATGTTTATAGGTAGATAAACCTATTCCTTTAATTAGCCCTGCTAGCTTCTAAATAGGTCAAACTTGATCTGCTATAACACATGCAATGTGGTGATTTGCAAGAAATATGTATTTGGTCATTCGGATCATGAAAACATATTCCTCATACATGTTTAGTCTTCACCCACAGTTCCTGGCTTAGAGCTCTGCCAAAAGCCTAGGAATTTTCTGTGTTGAGAGTGATAAGTGTGTCCCCTATTATATTAGTGAGGTGAATTTTGGGGAAGCACCTCAGGATGGGAGCTGGTTGCCAAGGGAAACAACCATGCAATTACAGGGTCCACACTTCCAGTCCCAAACCCAGAATTCTGGGGATAAGAGAGGGCTGGAGTTTGAATCAATTGCCAGTAATCAATGATTTATTCAATCATGCCTATGTAATGAGGCCTCCATAAAAACCCAAGAGGAAAGGGCTTTCAAGAACTTCTGGGCTGGTGGCATGCCTGGAGAGGGCATGGAAGCTCTGTACCTTTTCCCCATACTTTGCCCTACACATCTGTCCCATCTGGCTATTGATTCATATACTTTAGTATCTTTTGTAATTAATCAGTAAGCTAATAAATGGGTAGATGGATTTCCTGAATTCTGTATATTGTTCTAGTAAATTAATTCAACCTAAGGAAGGTTTCCTGGGAACCTCTGATTTATAGACAGTCAGTCAGAAGCACAAGTTGTTATCTGAGCTTGAGATAATTACCTCTGAGGAGGGTGTGGACCTCTGATCTATAGCTAGTTGGTCAGAAGCATGGGTAATGGTCTGGAGCTTGCAACTAGCATCTTAAGAAGAGAGCAGTCTTGAGAGACTGAGCCCCTAACTTATGGAATCTAATACTAACCCTAGGTAGATAATGTCAAAATTGACTTGAACTGTCAGATACCCAGTCAATATGCAAAAATTGCTTGTCTGTATGCACGAGGCCTACCCACACACTAACATTGGAATTTGGCCCAGTACACCAGCAACACAGCATGTAAGTAATAAAATGTATTTCTAGGCCTCAAATCATACACATTCATACATGCACAAATGCACAATGGGAGAAAATCTGACATCATTGTTCAGATGGATACGTACTGAAGTAAAGGCAGATTCCAACAAAATACAAAATACAGTAGCAAGCTGAAGGAGGAGCTAGTAACAGTCTGTAGAAATGTGGATGGGAGCACCAACATGGCAGGCTTCAGAAAAACGAAACCAAGGCAGATACTCAAAGAGCAGAACAACATGACAAGAATGCCAGAACATGGAGCAGACTTGCCAGTTATGGAAGGAGGCAGGGTTAAGAGAAGAGAAGGAATGTTAGTTTCATGCCCTTCCAATATCTTTCATGGATAATTACACCCTGACAGCCTATAAATTCCTTTAATAGCTTTCAATGGTGAAACTATTCTTCTACCCTTCCCCACAACTATTACACAGTGTAGCTGGTTTAGACTAGCTTCAGGAGTCACCCAAGTGGTGTTGATTATCATTGGTGGGTGTGGACAAGGGAGAAATCAAGAATGCATTCTTCTGAGAGCCTTCTAGGCAAAAAGTACCATGTATGGCAAATAGATTCCACACATAAAATGCCCTGTTTCCCAACTGAAACAGATATGCAAGGAGTTCTTTGCATCTCTCTCTCTCTCTCGCTCTCTCTCGCTCTCTCTCTCTCTGTGTGTGTGTGTGTGTGTTCATCTCTCTCCTCCCATTTTACCAAGCCCCCAAATAGGGTCAGCACAACTGACCCTCAAAGTCCATTTTTGAGAGTCAAGGGGTTTATCTTTCTCACCATAAAAGGGCCTGGTTCCATTATACATCAGCTTAAAAATAAAATTTCAGGACCTCCTCTGGTGGCACAGCGGTTGAGCACTGGGCTGCGAAGCTACCCGCAGCCTCTGCAGCACCAGTTCGATCCCCGGCCGCCAGCAAGGATCCCACATGGTGCGCAGACCTCTCCTGCCGCGCCTGCTGCTCCCTTCAGCAGTGTATTTCGTCAGTCTGTCTGTTCTGCTCCCCGCTCTGGCTCTGGTGAATTCTCTCACCTTCCCATGCTTCTGACTGTACCCAATGCTTGTATAAATAAAAGTAAATAAATCTTTAAAAAATAAATAAATAAAATAAAATTTCAATTTTTCAGGCAAAAGCTCATTTATCTCCAACCATCAGCTTCTTTCATTGTTCCTGATGAAGATGATAATATCTGGCATTTATATGGTGAACTTCCTCTTCAAGATAATTTACAGAATGGTTCAGGAGAAATTTTCTTGGTCAAATTCATTTGTTCCATCTGGGTCTATGGTTTACAGAACCATATATTTTCCTTCCAGTCTACAGTCTACACTTACCACCTCACTGTTGTAACTGTAGTGTTTGCTCCTCTAGTATCCTATGAGCTTGAAGAGGGTTGAGACAGTGTCTAGTTTGTGCACCATTATATTCTGACTACCAAGCCCAGTGCCTGGTGAAAATCAGGCACTTAGTATATGGTTATTGAATTATGAGTGAATGAATGAATGAGTGAATGAATGAATGTAAAAGGGTATAAAACACATCTAATAGGAGGGTAGAGGAGCTTTTTAAGTGCAACATTAAAAAGGGCTCTATCCTTTCTAATCCGAGGGCATGGCAAGAGAAGAGCAGAGAGTCTCTTGTGTCACAGATGCCAGTCTTATGGGAATGCCACGAAGATCCTAGTCTCTGTTACTTCTAGCAAATTCTTTAAGAAGAGAGGATGCATGGCCTCCCTGATGGTGCAAGGGGTTAAGATGCAACCTATGAAGTTATCCACAGCCTCTGCAGCGTGAGTTCAATCCCCGGCCAGGGAGATACCCACATGGTGCAGCAGACCTCTTCTGACTCTCCTGCTGTTCCCCTCAGCAGAGTATTTCAGTCAATCTGCCTGTTCTGTTCCCCACTCTGTCTCTGGTAAATCCTCTCACCCCTATACCTCTGAACTGTACCCCAGTTCCTGTATGCATAAATAAATAAATCTTTTTTAAAAAGAAGAGAGAGTGCAAATACTTGGGCACCTTCCCTTCATATCACCACTCTGAGAATCATGGGTTCCAAATGGAGGGTTAACAGTATATGTGTGGATGAGTGAAAGAAAAAAAGAAGGTAAACATTCCAGAGTGTTCAGGTCAAGATGTAAATGTAACAAATATCAGAAATTGGATGTATCTGTAGAATTGTGAAATTTGCAAGGAGCGGTCCTAGCATTTTATATTCCTTACAAATTATATAGTTTCACTACTATCTTAAAAACAATTGAAAATTTCCAAATGCAGGGGAAAAATACAGCCCCCAGTCTTTCCTGGGGATGTCTGAGGAAGTGTGAAAAGACATGAGATTTGTGACATCACAAAAGCCAGTTCATGTTTCAAAAGGAAGATGGAAAGGGATATGTCCTGCCCAACAAGTCAGAATTCCTCGGCTGAGAACAGCAAGTAGATCTGTTTCTGGGCTGTGTGCCATCAACAGGAGGGAGTTCACCTAAATGCTAAAAGGACTCCAGTCATGATCCTTTCTGTTTTGATAATTACTCATTCAATTAAAAAGAAAAAAATGACATTAAAATGAACATTTCTCTCATGTATGTGCCTATGTTTAAAATAAACCTTTCATGATGCATCTTGAAGGAACTGAAGAACTTAACAATGCAGGGTGAAAACCATCCCACAGGAAGACTGGCATTCTCCCAAAAGCCTACCCTTCAGTTCCTTTCAGGACTCCAGCACTAGATTTGAAAGTTTTTTCTTTGTTTGCTTTAAAAACTTAAGCATTAAAGCAAAACAGAAGACACTCTGGCCTTGACTCTCAACCAGCACTACATTCTAAACTCCAGTTTTATTTAAAAAATTATAAAGTAAATATGGGACTGACTCCTGATCGTATGTTGAGAAAATGTTCAAGAACTTAATCCCATTAAATGCACATGGTGCCATCATTCATCCAACTTTCTTTTACCTTTCCAAAGACCCCACCTGGAGTGCTTCATTTCTGAAGACCCACCTGGAAAGCTTCCCCCCTCTACCTGAACCACTTCCAAGTCAAGCCTGTTCCTCTTTCTTCTAGGTTTACCAGACTTTGATCTTTACCTCCTGACATTTTCTTGTCTTGGCAAAAACCCTAAAGCTTTCAGGGTGGCTAACCAACAGTAGGTATCGGCCTAAGGGTTAAGAATTCACGCTCCCAGATGATAATCATCAGTATATTGTTCTGGAAAATTAAATACACCTGAGCCAAATTTCTTAGGGCTATACTCTTTGGAGATATTTCAATTTTTCAAAAAGAAGAAATGGTTCAAGAACGTGAACTTCGTTTCTCACATATATTTTCCTAGGCTTCTTTTCTTTTATTTCTGGTTTTTGTTTTTTTATTTTGTGCTTTAGGTTTTCCCAAGATTTTTACCCACTCTTGTCCTCCTTGACATCTGAAAAATTGTGCTTGCATTCTGCCCTCTTCGAAGGGGCAGCCTATGACAAATGAAACTTCTCATTCAAGTCCCGACTATGCTACCATTAGACACACACAATCTACCTGCAGACCTCCAGCAGCAAGGGCGAGCAGCACCTGGCAAACTTGACAGGTGTCCATTCTTTCAAGAAATGTATATTTAATCCTTCTATGCATCAAAAACCACGCTTGCATTGAGGCTCCAAAACCAATTAGAATTCTTGTTCTTGAGGAATTCATTTCTGTTGGGAATGATGAACAAGATTAGTAGTAAACAGATGCTACAATATGTCCGCAGGAGGTACCAGAGGAACAGACAGCTGTGATGGAAGGAAGACCTAAGAATGTGGTGTACTCGCTAGTTCACCAGCGGCAGGGGTGTTGTGGTAGACACCCAAACAGAGAGACCAGCAGAAGCACAGAGACATGGAAGGACTGACTATGAAGAGAGGGCATTTCAAGGTATCAGGACCAGGTCACTGCAAAGAGTGACAAAGCTGAAGCCTAGAAATATCTGCAGGAAATAGATTCTGAAAGTGCTGGTAAGTTGTACCAAGGGGCTTGGATTCCTCCTACGTTAACAGGAGGGCAAATCCAAGCAAGCTTTCACTCCAGAAGGGGACTCGGCTAGGAGCTATGACTGAGGCCTAATCCTGTATGTTTCTCCAATAACTATAGGAGAAGTATACATGAGAGAGCAGAGGGAAGAGAGGAATGCTTTTCAGTGAAGGACAACTAGGCCACTTCAGGAGGGAAGTGACCTTGAATAACGCCTTAAAGAACTTTGACCATGAATAAAGTGGAAGCGCGTCCTGGTCAGTGTAGAAGCACAGGTGGTGAGCACTTAGCCTTGACCAGAAGGAGCCTGGGATCTTCTGGGGTTGACCTGAGGCTGGGGAAGGTTAGAGTAGGAGGTAAGCTGGCAAGTTAGACTAGATCACCATGTGGAGGCCTTTGGGTGCCACACAAGGACATTGTCCTGAAGGCAACAGGAAGCCTACAGGATTGATGATTTCCGAGTTAACGTTGGCAACACTGGATACTATGATTGGATGTGGAGGGAGACTAGGCGGAAAAATGAGTCTAAGAGCCATTGCAAGAAATGATAAGGGCCTTATGCATGAGGTTGGGCTTACAGACGGACAACATCTCCCAGTTTCCCTTGCAGTTGGGTGTGGTCATATGGCCAGACCTGGTCACTATGCCAGACCTGCCCATCCAAGCTCCTGAGTGCCACCTCGTTGCCTTTTCCCTTACAGCTGGCAGGAAGGATGCTGACCTCAGGGTAGCCAGAGACATCCAATCGAGGCTCCATCAGTCTGAATCCCTAATTAGCTACATGGACCATGACCAGCTTACTCATCTGGTTTTTTTACCTGAGTGGAAACTAACCTTCTACTGACTTTGTGCCCTTTTATGCTTTGAGATGTCTATGTTATACCAGCTATGTCTACACTACCTTCCACTGCCCCTCAACCATGATGGTGGCAGTGAGGATGGAGAGAGACAGACTTGAGATGCTGTGGAGGTTAGTCTCGAGACTTAGCACAGGTGAGAGTGAGGAATGAAAGGTGGCATCAACATTTCCAGCCTGGATGAAGCTGGGGACTGTGAGGCCAGTAATCTGAGTGGCCAAAGGAGAAAGAAGAGGTTTCAGAGGGAAGTATCAGGATCCCTTGGAACGTGGAGAAGCTGAGGTATCTGAGGGGAACCTGGGTAGAACTGTCCAGTGGGCCATTAAAAATACAGGCAAGGAGATAGACCCTGGAAATCTGATAGAGCCACACAGAGGCTTCCAGAACAGCCCGTGCTGCCCATGCTTTCCTTACATAGAAGGAAATGCTGTGAATAATTCTACAAATCAGTTATTTTAAATATTATTGGTAATAATTCTGAGGGTTGTATAAACTCTTCATTTTTCAAAGCATGTCCAGAGTCCCATGTCATTTCCACCAAAGGAGACTGGGACACAGGCCACCTGAGGGTGCTGAAGGGAAACAGAGGAGACAGCAGAGAAGATGTGAATTGTCCATCTTGTAGGAAGTTTGAGAAGAGACTCTGTCCCTTCCCTTTCCCACCCTAGACCATCACTGGCCAGGGAGGGCAGTGCAATGAGGAGGAAGGCGAGACATGTCGTTTCAGCCGCTGGCCTTCCCTTGGGTTGCAGGACCGCTGGTCTGCCCATTGCGCTCTCCCTTCCAGGCTGTTCTGCTGCATGTTTCATTCTATGAGGCAAGGCCAGGTGAGAGCACAGGCGCTGCTCCAACTTGCTGAATGTTAAAGTACTAAGATGTTAAGGCCAAAGCAGCAGGATGGGGATTGGACCAACTCCAGGGCTGGGGCAGCTCAGCCCACAATGAATGGTGAAATGGAAATGCCCAAATGGGAAGCTCTTCGGCCTCGGTGTTATGAGGAAGACACTCCGAGAAGTTTCCAGACCAGAATCCACAGCACCAGGGGTGCTTCTAAGCCCATCTGATGAAGTTTTAAGGGACTCAGGCCCCTTGAGCATCCCCCAGGTCCACCTCACCCAGCCGCATCAGCACCTGGTGGGCCCCACAGGCGCTGAGCCTTTTCTCCACGGTGTGGCCACCACCTTGGGCCCCTTTCAGGATTCAGAAGCCCTCCCGACCTGCCTCTCCCACTTACAGCCCTATTCCTAGGCATCAGTATCCATCTTACTCTTTCTCTGTTAAAAAGAACGCAAGGATTTTCTTACTACGGTATAAAGCCACAAGATAAAAGAGGAATCGATCACCGCAAGCCATAGACGTCCTCCTGGTCTCTCACCCATCAGCGTGGAGGCTGGCTGTGGTCTTTTTCTGCTTTGCTCAGCCTGTGACTCATTTCAGGATCATTAGCAATTACTCATCATTAGCGATTACTCATGCTCTAGTTCTTAAAATCAAACTTATTCCACCAAATCCAAGATGCTAAATTTATCCAAATGGTGGAAACACGCTTTTACCAGCCATCCACCAAAATACCTCCATTCAGGTCAACGGCAGCTTTGATTGCTGATCCAACCCTCTTAAATCCCCAAAATAGTCGCACTGCTTCATCCTTTGGGCAGCACCCCTCAGGCCTGACAGCACCATCCTCACATGTGCCCACAGGGCCAGGGTCATACAGCTTGATGGGTGAGAGCCGCTGAGTCAACGCCTTCTCTTGCTAGTGGAGCAGCCAGTCCATGATGTCAACAGATTTGCCCACAGAGTTATGGGCTGCAAAGGCAGTGCAGTCACCCTCCAACATGACACAGTGCTCAGGCAGTGCTGCGCCTTTCTCAGTCTACAGGAGGGAAATCACTCTGGTGTCTTAATCCTCCTAAAGTAAGTCTCATTCAGCTCTTGTTAGTAACAACTTCTCCCCTTAGCATAGGAGACCCCATGGCAGAAAGACGGAACCACAGTTGGCCATGAACATGTGGAAGGAAGGTTATTCAGGCAGGGAGTGGGGATTGGGACCTCCTAGGAGGCAGAACGTATTTTCGCATGTGGGAGCACGAAGCGGGTGAAGAAGAACTGTGAGTTGCAAATTTAAGCAGCTGGTGTCTTGAAAACTTTACTTCAGGGGCCTCCCTCATGGAGCAAGGGGTTAAGCACAGCACTATGAAGCTATCTGCAGCCTCTGCAGCTTGAGTTCAACCCCTGGCTGGCCAGGGAGCTACCCACGTGGTGCAGCAGACCTGTCCTGCCTCCCAGCTGCTCCCCTCAGCAGTGTATTTCAGTCATTCTGCCTATTCCGCTCCCCACTCTGTCTCTGGTGGATCCTCTCACCCCCTGCACCTCTGGCCTGTACCCCAGTTCTTGTATGCATAAATAAATAAATATTTTTTTAAAAAAAGAAAACTTTACTTCAGAAGTAATCTACCTCCGATACATTAATACATCTACAGAGACAGAAGTCCCACCAGGTGTTACTCTATCTTCTTGGAGTTTCAAGAAGTCGCTATTCCAAGAACATTGGGGGAATCTAATTGTACTAACTAGGAAGAGTTGATTTCAGCTCCCACCCATCCATCCTGCTGGAGGGCCCTGGGCCCGCAGGTCTGGGGCAAGCTGTGGATTCTGGTATCTGTCCCACAGAGAGGGCTGTCCAGGTGGTCAAGAGAAAGGCCAGTTCAACAGATACCGAGTGAAATTTAGAAGAAGGTGAAAGGGTAAAACTGATCACTGTGCTCAGAAACAATTGGTAATCCAGGATACCAATAATAATCCCAGCACACCCAAACCCAGGACAATGGTTTGTGTAGCCAACAGAGATATCATTTGTCAAATTGCTTAAGTCCATATAGAAGGAGACGTGATGTTTGTGCAGCTTATGCTTCATACTCGAGTCTGGTGTGAAGGCTGGTCTGACAATGAGTCTCCAGCTTACGTAATGGCCTGCAGCTGGCCTGAGATTTCTCACTAGGTCTGGCAGAGACAAGATCTATGAAGGTCAAGTGGAGGTGACTGGAGACCAATATAATGTGGAAAACCGTGATGGTGAACCTGGTGCCTTCACCTGCTATTTGGATGCAGGACTTGCCAGAACTACTACTGGAAATAAAGTTTGGGGGGCCCAGAAGGGAGCTGTGGATGGAAGCTTGTCTGTTTCTCACAGGTAAATGATCCCTAGTTAAGATTCAGAAAGCAAAGGATTCAGCATAGCGGTGCATTGGAAGCACGTTATAGGTCAGAGGTTGTAAGTGGCGTCCATTACGTAATGGAAGAAGCTGGAGCTGCTTCTACGAAACAGTGCTGCTAATGCGAAAAGAACAACATAACTCCAGACGTGAGGAAGGAGAGGTCTAGAAACATCCATATGTGAGAGCCCAGTCTATGAGAAGCCTAAAAAAAAGAAATGAGTAAAAAGAGGGACCCTCTTCCCAGAAGAAAGATGAGGCTTCTCAGAGAAGGCAAGCACCCCAAGCTCCAGGGAGGCTGCCGAGAGCTCACACCAAATGGAGATTTTTCAGTAAAGACAGCACCATAATGACTAAAAAGGTAGCTTTTGGGGACATCCCTCATGGTGCAAGGAGTTAAGCACCTCACTATGAAGCAATCTGCAGCCTCTGCAGCATGAGTTCAATCCCCGACCAGCCAGGGAGCTACCCACATGGCGCAGCAGACTCTCCTGACTCGCTCGCTGCTCCCCTTGGCAGTGTATTTCAGTCAGTCTGCCTGTTCTGTTCCCTGCTCTGTCTCTGGTGGATCCTCTCACCCCCTGCATCTCTGGCCTGTGCCCCAGCTCTTGTATGTATGAATAAATCAATCAATCAATCAATAGGTCTTTTTTTTTTTTAAAAAAAAAAAGGTAGCTTTCATATAAAGAACTTCCCAGTCACTTAAAAAGTGACATATCTTAAAAAGAATGCGCTACTGATAAGTAATGAGCTCCCGTTGCTTGAAGCAGTCGAGCAGGGACCAGATGACCTCCTGGCTGGAAAGTCAGGGACTTCTGTTTTGGTGTGAAGTTGGCGGGAGGATATTAAGGAGGTTTCCAAGTGTAACAAGGTGTAGTCTTTTGGGTAAGAACTGAGGACCCAGGTCTGCTGCCTTACCAACTGGATCACCTGTACAAGGTAGGTTACCATGGTAACATGGGGACAAACATCAGTGCCTGAGGCTTCTAGGGTGATCATGTGGCTTCAGTACAGACATGCCAAGGGCCTGAGATCTAATCAAGCCGGCCCGTTGTTTTTATTATGGCACCGAATTATCACCACGGGCCCTGAGTTCCCAGCCTCTTTCATTTGCCAGCATCACATGAGCCTCATCAGTACAATCCCCTGAAGCAGCTACATACACAACATCCTTCCAAACACAGACCAGGCTGAAGGCACCCAGCTCCCCTCTGGTGTCTCAGGTAACTATTCAACATTACTACTGGCTACTTACATGAATTAATCACGTGTATACAAATACAGAAACGTGGGCCTCCCCTGATGGCGCAGCGTTTGAGCGCTGGGTTTCGAGGCTGCCCGCAGCCTCTGCAGCGCCAGTTCGATCCCCGGCCACCGGCGAGGGTCCCACCAAAAAAAAAAAAAAAAATACAGAAACGTAAGT
The DNA here is from genome assembly GCF_964194135.1 of Talpa europaea. NCBI lineage: Eukaryota > Metazoa > Chordata > Mammalia > Eulipotyphla > Talpidae > Talpa > Talpa europaea. The sequence goes on from NC_140070.1 coordinate 142,169,843, forward strand.
CCCTTCTCATGCATTTGATAAAACCCGAAAGTTTTCCATCCTTAGCCCTTTGAAAAGCGCCTCCTCCTGTGGGAGAGTGGCGAGTCGGGGGAGGGGAGCCCTTCCTGCATCTCTACCCTGGCTCCCTGCTGCTGCTTTTTTCAGAAAAGTTTACCTTGAACTTCACACACCTCCTTCCAGCCTTTTGCAAATTTACACACAGAGCACCTTTGTGAGCCTGAGACTGAGCACAGAGAGGGCTTGTCAAGTCAAACAAGTTGATTCATGTGCAAAACCCCCCCAAGTGCATTTACAGATTAAAGTGGAAAAACTCTCAGCTGCTTCTGGTCGAAAATTCCACTGAAACACTTGATGGGAAGCCTGTGTTTTCAGCACATGCAGTTCCTGGCTCGGACACAATAGTCCGCACGTGCAAACACTCACCTCCGGGTACGTGAGTGGCGGGTGGCTTCACGATGTCTGTGTCATCAGATGGCCGGTCGCCTTTTGCATATTTGTCGTGTAAACAAATCCTGTCTACAAACATGCCAACATGCCGTAGCTCACAGTTTAACATGGATTCTGCAGCAGAGCATTTGGGTTATGAACTTTACGACCCTAGGTACCTGAATGAATCTAGCGTGGGGGCTGAGGTGAGGCTCTTTATTTTGTGCACAGCCTGTGCCTTTTATAAAGAGCTCCGGTGGCTGGGAAGGAGCCATCCTCGCTCTGCACCAGCCTGTATGACAGCAACCAGCCACTGCGGCTGTGACCCCGGACATGTGGCCAACCTAAACCAAATACACCACAGCTACACAACAGGAAATGCATTTCCAAGCTTTAGTACCCAAAACTATCAAATAACTCATTAATAACCTTTGAGATAAATTCTGTTACGGTGGTAATTTGGCTATGTTGGGTTAAATAAAATATATTACTAAATTGTGCTTAATTCTTTTTCCATTTTCTTAATGTGACCACTAGGAAAATTTAAATTACATGTATGGCTCACTTTATGTTTTGATTGTACTTTGTTGACCGAGAGTATTTATTAAAGTCAGAGTCTCACAGAGGTGCACAAAAATCACAGTCCCCCACTCCTGGCAAGTTCTACAGCCAATGCACTCCCTGAGGATGGTTAATGTTGGTCAAGATTCCAGCAGAACCAGCCCACCGAGATCAGCCACTTGACCCAATCCACCAACCTATTCACCCAGAAGAATATCCTTTCGGACAGGAAGTGGGGAACCAGCTTTTTTTAACCCTCTGGAACTCTCAATTTCCCCTTTCCAAGAGAGATCTGACAAAAATTGTTAAACCAGTCTTCAGAAACATTGAGATTCATCTTCCTAATGGAAAAAGGGTTTCCACTGGAAAATTAAATGCCTCATTCCAAATGTTTCTAAAAATAACCAATGAAATGGTTTCAGTAAGCAACACCATGTGCTTTCTGGAGGAGGAAAGATAGGAAGCAGGTGAGAGTGTCCCAGTCTACACTCTGCGTGCACTTAGGGCAAGATGCAGGAGGGCCCAGACCATGCCAGCACGTGGACATCAGATCTGAAATGACGGTGTTTCAAATAAATGTCTCTTGACTCATGGGTGAGAGAAAATGTCCTGACCCAACCCTGTGGCCCAACCCTTTCTCTTTATCACTGTAAGAACCCTCACATCTCGCCCCCCTCATCATTTTACTGATGCAACAAAGAAAGGAGTGAAGAGCCAGCAGCCCTTGGTGTTTCTGCAGGCACCAAGACCTCAGCGCCAGGATCTCCTGGGAACATGTGGCACGTGGGAAGACTGTTACTCCTCTGAAGGTCACTGCTCTGGCGCTGTTGCTCCAGCCGCCATGCTGACTACAGAACACTTGCAGAAGAGACCAGTTCCTGCATCTTGCTTTGCATATTCTCAGCCCAAGATCTTTCTAGATTACATCTTCACATTCGTTTGATTCTCATGCTTGACCCCACAGTCAAGTTTATTAAACAGGGGCTGGCCTCCTCCAAAAGGACTTTGCAACCCAGACAGACAATTCTTGCCAGCAGGCAAGAGAAAGAAGATAAACAAGCTTATAGGAAGTGTAATGAACACAACTGGGTCCCAAATGATGAGCTAACGCCGTAAACAAACACGCAGAGCGATTCCAGGTAAGCGGTGGCTCTGTGTACTGAGGAACAGGGCGTTCTCTCCTCGGGCTTCTCCTCCTCGCTTATCTGATTAGCAGCGCCAGTGTCCGTCACGTGATCTCTTCTCAAGAGCTGTTCATTGCCACACGCACAGGTAATGGCATTTTGCTCGGAAAGATGGGTTTGGTTAAGCAGCCGCAGGATGGTCTGAGCAGTCAGTTACATACAGTGCTGGTAAGGTCACCAGCTGCTCTGACCCTGACAGCTCTGGCCTCTCCTTGTCCTCTGCACGGAACGCAGTTAACTGTTTCTTTTTTGCTGTCTTCGGATCCCAGCACAGTGAGGGCTATCTGGGTGCGATTAAAGTATTGAGGGGCTGAGACCTGGGTCACCAGGAACCCATATTAATGAGCCACCCAAGGGCTTCCTGGAGAAGAGGGCCGGTCAGCAACCCTCGGCATCAGGAGAGGTGGTTCAGGGTCGACCTGGTGCCTGGTCTCAGCCCAGCCCAGCCCAGCCCAGCCCAGCCCAACCTGCCTTGTATAGAAACTTCACTAAAACGATCAAGGGCCCAAAGGCAGGGGCTGCACCACTTACGTTACCTTCTGTGGGGAACTAGACTAGGTGAAGAGCGGAATTTCTCCATAGGCTCGTAAGGAGCCTGGGTCATCAGCACAGAGGAGATGGCACCCCAGTGGGGGATCAGGAGAAGAGGGACTCTCCCTCCTGGGGTGAAGAAAAGGTAGGTGTTGTGGGGGAGGGGCTGATCCAGCCTTAGAATCCAGTTCAGCAAGCAGTACCCAGAGTCCAAAGGGGTTGACAACCCCCCATGAGTCATCCAAGGAGGCAGACAGCTTGGGGGCAGTGTAGGGACTTTTGTCCACCCTGAGCCATATTGTCTTCCAGCAAGTAAACTAACCAGGAACAGGCGGAAGCAGGAACAGGAACTATTCCAGGAAACAAGCTATAAGCCCGCGCACAGCATCAGAGAAGCAGGCAGAGCACTGGGCTCCCCCCAACAGGCCACGGTTCAGGGGCGAGACTCTAGCCCCTGAAAGGAACAGCAAGGAACAGAGGGGCTGCTTCCAAACGGGCATGCGGAGACTGTGTCCGGGCAGGTTTCCAAGCCAGGAATCAGGTTCCTAATCTGCGTGGAAGCCAGCGGGCAGACCCAGGTGCAAAGACCCTAAAAGGAACAAAAGAGGGGCCTGTTGCCGGCCAGGTACTGGACCAGACCCCCCAGCCCTTTCCCCTGATCAGGCAGAAAGGCCCTGGAGCATGAAGCTTGGCTGAGGATCCCCGTTTGCATCCAAGTATCCCACAGAAGAGAACCTCTAAGGCTGAAATCAGGCAGGACCCAGAAAGGGGTGCTGTAAGCTAAATGGAGCATCTCTGATAAACAGAAAGGGACAAGGCAGGCAGGGAAGGAGCAGCTTAGAGGAGGCTGTGAAGAGGAGCTGCGGGAGGGTTGTAGGGAAAGGGGGTAGAATTCCCACCACACACTTGGCCTTGCTCCCCCCAGGCCTGATCTGACCAGATAGAACAAGGGTGCTGTGCACCCCAGAATAGCACCTAGGACTGTGGCTGGATCTGCTGTATGGGTCCAAGAAGGAATTCCCTGGGCATGAGGTTTGACCCATGTGAGTCCCCATAAGAGATAACAACAGCTCCTTCTTTAGAAATTAGCTTTTTCAGGCTTCCCTGGTGGTGCAACTAGTTAAGACACAACCTATGAAGCTGTCCGCAGCCTCTGTGGCACGAGTTCAATCCCCAGCCAGGGAGCTACCCACATGGCACAGCAGACCTCTCCTGACTCGCCCGCTGCTCCCCTCAACTGTGTACTTCAGTCAGTCTGCCAGTTCTGCTCCCCACTCTGTCTCTGGTGAATCTTCTCACACCCCACACCTCTGGCCTGTACCCCAGCTCTTGTCTGCATAAATAAATATTTTTAAAAATAAAAAATAAAAGAAATTAGCTTTTCGTGAGGTCGATTTGCCTATACTTAGCTATTTTGAGCCTAGTTCTCACTGAGTCAAGAAATGCCTTAGACAGTCTCACGTGAACCTCAACCCCACCCACCTTCCCCACGCTTGCCCTGGGCCCAAGAGCTGACTTCCAGTTCAGCATTGAAGTCCTGGTAACAGCTCAGCCGCCCTTGGAATGGACATTCCTGGGGAGGGTCATTTCTTAGCCACGCAAAGCCTTCAAGATCATCAATTCCTATTTCAAGACCTTTATCTTTTTTATTTTCTCCAATAGTTTTTTTCCCCAGAATAACAAGGTAGTTGACTCAAAAAAGTTGTACCTATATTTGGATTTCCCTATGACTCCATCTTTGTAACTTTTTTTTTTTAAAGATTTATTTATTTATTTATGCAAGCACTGGGTACAGTCAGAAGCGCGGGAGGGTGAGAGAATTCACCAGAGCCAGAGCGGGGAGCAGAGCAGGCAGAAGGACCGAAGTACACTGCTGAGGGGAGCAGCGGGCGGCAGGAGAGGTCTGCGCGCCATGTGGACCCTCCTTCGGTGGCCGGGGAGCAGCCGGGGATCGAACCGGCGCTGCAGAGGCTGCGGGCAGCCCCACAATCCAGCGCTCAACCACTGCACCACCAGGGAGGCCCTGTAACCTTTTTTTTAATTACTGATTTTTATTGAAGCCCACTTGTTTTACATCCTGTTAGTGTTTTGACAGTAGAGGATTTCCCTCCTCAGCTGTAGTCACCATAGCCCTCCCCTCACCCAGCCACACACAGCCCTTCTCCACAGTCCACTGCACTCGCCTCACCAGCTCTCACCCCCTCGGCACCCCTCCCCATGCCTCAGTTCTATGGTCGGCTTTCAAGGATTGGTTTTCATGTTTGTCTTTGTCTGACCCTTTGGGTGCTCCGTATTCCACATATAACTGACGCCATCCAGTAAGTATCTTTCTCCTTCTGGCTGAACTCAGCCTAGTCCCTTCCAGCTCCATCCATGTGGCTGCAAATGGCAGGAGTTCCTCCTTTTTGATCGCTGTGTAGTATTCCATTGTGTGTTTAGACCCTATCTTCTTGCCCCACTCACCTGTTTTGAGGCTCGTAGGTCATTTGCTCGTCTTGGCTATTGTACATAGCCATCTTTGTAACTTTTTAAAAGATCTTTAAATGGCCTCAAATTTTTAAGTATCATCAATAATTCTTTGCAACTTTGTGACTTTAACTACTACCTTAAAAATTGTTTGCTTGGTTTCCCTTAAGGAGAGAATACTTCAGATTTCCTCTAGTTAGCTTCAAATGAAGGACCTGCACCTTTATTTTAATACCTTAACGAAGAGAACAAAACCCGTGCTCCCTCAGCTGCTAAGCCTCCGAACCTGGGGAATGTTGAGGAGAAATCCAGAGAGCACTTGGAGGGGAGTGACTGGCACTTGGCAGTCTCCTGTTCTTTCAAGAGATTAAATCAGAAATGCCCCCGAGGCAATCAGACTTTCCCAAATAAAAGATCTCAGTAAAGAAACAGGGAGGACACCTTGACCCAGAAATCTCTGGCCCACGTATCAGGAATGTGGCAAGAAGTGAGGACAAGATGGGACACGGAGTTCAAGTGACAAGATGCGGACTCCTCTCAAACAAATCAGGACTTGGAACTAGGTCATCTCAAAAATAATAATAATAAATGGTCCATCAGGGGAAGTCAGGGACATTTGCGCTACGATATCAGCTTTTGAAAACTGAAATAAAGGTAACAGCCAACTCTTCCTTACTTTAGTAAATCTCTTGGGTCCATAAAATCATGATAATCATAGGAGTATATTTCAACTGCATCTGGGATTTCTTTTGTTTTTTTGAATTTGAGGGGTTTTTTGAAGAAAACTTTATTGAATTTTAACATTGGCTTATAGCATTAATATGTTTCAGGTATACAGCATTATAAAGGGACAGTTGATTTTTGTCACTTTTATTATACAAATTATTTGGTTCCTTGCTTGTTACATTTATTATTATTTTCTTATTTTTTGTGTCTCCTAAAAGTGGAGATCTTTCATATTATGTTATATATTCTTATAGCCTGTAGTGTTTGTTAAAAAATGTGTTCAAAATGTTGATTTAGAATGCTGTCTGCCTGAGCCTGGGATTTCTAACAAGAAACCCAAGCAGTCTTTGGGCCACCAAGTGAGAAAATATGGCCTAAGGGGCATCTTCAAGTGACACTCCAGGAAACAGGAAACAGCAGGAATGTGCCTTCCTAGGCTGGAGGGGCGGGAAGGGGGGCGGGTCTGGTGCTCTGACTTGAAACCCAGCTAGAGAACCAGTGGGGAGAATGATGAACACCTGTCGGAAGCCAGCGCCCACAGTCCCAACCAGCTCTGACCTGTCGGCTGTCAAGACAGGGGCCCTGAGGAGTGGCAGGTGGGCGGCTGCTCCTTTCTTATCAAAGTAGATCCATGTGCGTGGGCCCCACACACAGGTGCAAAGTTCACTCTTAAAATTAGATTTGACCATTTCCATTTCAGGAACCGACAGCTCATCCCACTGTTCCTGGTGCACAGGGTACGAGCTGCAGACTCTGAACTGCTCTTGGGACGTGACTTTGGAGCCATCCAAGTGGCAGGAACGAACTCCGAGGAAATGCAGCAGCCTGTGCACTAAAGACCAGGAAGGGGAGAGGTTCATTCGGAAACTGTTTGAAGGTATGTGTAGTGGCCACGTGTGTCTGCTACGAAGCTGCTCCACATGGTCTGCTGGAACCTCTGAGCTGATGAGTCCCCAAGACAATATTCTCCTGGGACACAGATGCTCTGACCTGTTAGATGGGAGTGATTAATGGTTCTCTCCCCAGGCTAACAAAGCCCTGCTGAGAATTACCTTGGCTCTTTCTGACATTCATTTGTGAGGAAAGAGGACACGGTAAGACAAATACAAACAGCTGATGTGTACTGAGCATTTACTCTCCGCCCTGCCTGGATCTTCTGCACATTGACTCATTTCATCCTCACCAGTCAGGTGAGAGGTCAACATTTTGCATCCTAGATAACGAAGGAACACAGAGGTTAGATTCCTGCTCAAAATCTTGTAGCAAAACAGATTCAAACTCACACACATTGGGTCCAGGGCCTAAATTCATAACCACTAACAATGAACAGATCCATTCATAATGGTCCTGTTTATATTTTTAAGCATAATCATTTTTGCACTAAGATATCCAGGCTCCACTAAAGTTAACCATGCCATGCACTGGGATTTTCTAATCCTTTATCTTTTAGAGAAAGGACTCGGTATTCTTTTATCTAAAATCAAAGAAATGGGATCTGATTTAACAAAAGACAATACATCACAATAGAAATAAACATGGCCTCCTCGCTCATATTCTGAATTTCTGCTTGTCCTTCTATTGGCATCACGACACTGGGCCGTTAGCCATAATGTGGTCACCTCGGAGCACAGAGTCAATGTCTTTATCTTCTGGATGTCGTTCCAGAATGCCCCCCAGCATCCTACTGGGCCCAGACTTCTCCAAACTCTGCATGTTGCACATTTTTCAGATACCTCATGATTTACACATGTATGGAAAAAAGGAAGCTTTGATCATAGAGCATGCCCCAACAAAAAGTGTTCATTCTAAACCTCAGAACATTGTTAATAACAAATGTATAAAGGAGGTTTCCTCTCACAGTGTAAAGCACATAGAGGTTGTTAGGGAAAAAAACACTCCTGGACACTGGGCTGTAAGCCTGGGCCCCACAGCTAAGCCGGGCTGACACCAACTTACATGAAGAATTTTGTCAATCTCTGGAGGCTCTACCGGACAGTTTCACAGAGGTCTTGGCCAGTATCTTAACCACTTCTCCCTTTTTGGAGTTCACACATACTGGCCGCCATGATCATCCTTACAGTTAAAACAAAGCACCCCACCCACACCCCCGATTGCTCCTGTGCTGCAGCAGAAGACTGATCACATGGCCACTTTAACCAGTCAGATGCTCTGGCTGGGATTTGGGGGATTTTGCCCCTGCACTGGGTGACTCGCCACATGAATGGGTTCGTTTATTGTATTTCCCCAACCAAATGGAAGGCTCCGTGAAAAACAGTAGACTTTGTCACTGCTATATTCTTAGAATCTGAAATAGTGCTTGACTCATAAAAGGAATACAATACATGTTTTGGATAGATGAATGAATAGACAATGAATACCCAGAGACAGACTAGTTGATTATTCCCTTATTATTTTCGTAATAAAGAAGCTCATTGGAGCACCCTTCATCCACCCTTTGTTATGAGGAAGGACACAATGAGGCAAAACAAGATCTTTTCATTGTTTTATGGAAGGATACATTCACTCCCTTCATGTTGCAAGCTGTTTTCCTGAGCAAAATGCTATGTAATCTTTCCCCAGGGGATATTTTCAAAAGGGGAGATGATCATCATTTCAATGACTGTAATCAAAAATTTCCCAAGAAAAGAAACATTACAAAGTGGTCAAAACATATGATAGTGTCATTTTTGATCAGATATGTTTACCTGATCCATCATCATTATAGATGCCCTGTGCTTGATAAACCTGTCTATGTTTATATCTCCAGCTTGTCTACATTAGTTATAAATTGCAATACCCAGAACTAAAAATAGTATTAGATTTTATGAGAATATAAAATCATCGATCACCATTTTGGTATCAATATATAATCTATCAACATATACCTGTCAAAGTAGTCTGAGATTCCATTTTTCTTTTATTTTTATTTTGCTTCCCTATTTTTTTTTTAATGGAGGTGACATTGGTTTACAACACTCAGCGAGTGTGATTTAGAAGAATAGGTTCCCAGGTCCTCCAATGTAAGTCACCATAACGCACCCACCACCCAAGTACCCATAGTCCTTTACCCCAGACCATTGGCACCCCCTCATTTTTCTTTCAGCAACCTCTTCACACCGCACATTGAATGGTCCCCAAGACAATCATTCCATAGTGAACATATTGCACCAAAAAATGAAGATATTGGACTAAGTGGCAAATAATAGAGTTTGCCTAGTTCCCCTTTTGTTCCTCAACCTTAGAAATGATAGAAGATGACTTTTAAGGGCCTCCCTGGTGGCACAAGGGCTTAAGCACAGCACTGTGAAGCTGTCCACAGCCTCTGCAGCATGAATTCGATCCCCAGCTAAGGAGATACCCGCGTGGCACAGCAGACCCCTCCAGTCTCGCCTGCTGCTCCCCTCAGCAGTGGATTTCGGTCATTCTGCCTGTTCGGCTCCCCACTCTTTCTCTGGTGAATCCTCTCACCCCTCTTCCCCCCGCATCTCTGGCCTGTACCCCAGTTCTTGTATACATAAATAAATCTTAAAAAAAAATGACTTTTAAAATACTGAAATCATAATAGTTGAGGAAAAATGAGAAACAGTACCCAACACTAACCAGAAATTTTAAGACAAGAGGCCGAAAGGCAAAAATCAGACAAGGTCAAGTCACTGGGGCAAATACAACCAAACACTTGTGCAAACAAAGGCCACTCCAGAGAGGAGTGCTCACTCTGTGCTGATCTCAAGATAGTGGGGCCAAGAAGCAAGAGCAGCAAAAGCACAACCAGTAGGGGATGGACTGGGTCACTGCGTTCAGAGCAGCCACGTCTCTTGGCTCCTCCGTCCCCGCCCTCTTGAACAGAGTGGAGACTCACAGTAGCATGTAGTACAGGTTAGAGTGATGGATCAAGGCATTTAAGGCCTGAGAGGCATCATTTAACTGAAACTGGCAGAACATGACTTGAAGCTCTGCAGCCATATTCCTCTCCCAGGGCAGACAGGAAAGCTACATTTGCCAGCTCCCTTTGAGTCAGGTTGAGATCATGGAACTAGTTTCTAGCCAGCAGAGGGCAATAAGGTGCACCCCTTCTGTGGTGAAATGTCTTGAGAAATCACCCTCTTTCTTTTCTCTCCAAGTGTAAGGATCCATGAAGACCTATGAGGACTACAGAAGATGACTGTGCCCCAAATGAGGTACCCAAATAATAGAACAACAAAAAAAAAAAGACATATGGAGGAGCCACAAGAAGACACCTCGCCAGCCCTTCATCATTACCTTTGGGGAAGTGAAAGGCACACTGCGCTGACCAAAGTGATACTCACGGATGGGTATTTCAAGATGCAGGGACAGGAGGAGACCATCCAGAGATGATGCCATGCCCAGGCATTAGTGACAGTGGCAAGCCATGGCCTCCCTTAAGTCCTGAAGGGGAAGAAGCTGGAGCAGTTAACCGAACCAGGAAGATCTATAGCCACAGGAGAGGGGTGATCTTCTAGGAGTCCTGACTGTAGATAGAAAGATACCACCGCTGCTAAAACAGGATAATAGTGGGAGGGGGGAGAGAGAAGGTCAACAGTCTGATCTTTTCTCCAGACTTAGCTACAGTACTCTTTGAGCCAGAGGGAAGACAGTGGGCAAGGGAGCCAGTAACACAAATCATAGCCTCCTAGGGCCCAAAACAAGGTGACTAAGACAGAGTATGTAGCTAGGAAACAAATTTAGAAAAGCCAGAACATCCTCCCAACAGCTCATCCTTGCCAATCTGCAATCACCTGTGAGCACCTGTGATCAGAACTGGCTCCACAGAGGGACAAGCAAAATGAAGATGAGCAGCTTTCCTGTCTGCCCTGGGAGAGGAATATGGGCTGCAAGCTTCAAGTCACATTCTGCCAATTTCAGGTAAATGATACCTCTCAGGCCTTAAGTGCCTCGATCCATCACTCTAACCTGTACTATATGCTGCTATGGGTCTCCAACCGGTTCAACAAAGAATCAAAGATTTAAGGAAAGAGCACCACAAGGAAGCCACAAAGGAATAATACCAAAGGAAACAGAGTTCATAGAGCAAACAGAAGAGGATTAGGATGAATTTTCATATTTTGGAAATATAAAATCAGCTGCCATATATTAAGAATCAATTATTATACCAAAAAAATTGTGAAATCTTATATATTTTAAAAATGGATGCAGAAAATAAAATACTCATTAGATAAATTGGATTGAAGAAAGTTTAGAATTAAATTGGAATTTCTTGTCCTGGAAAATTCAGCCAAGGTATTATTTAAGAATATATCACCAAAAAGGAAAAGATGGGAAACAAATTTTTAAAAGGTATAAAATGCCAATGCCCATTTATTAAAAATTCTAGAAATAGAAAACAAAGAAAACTCTAGAAACAGAAAAGAATAAGTAATCAAGAAACAAAAAGAAATGTTCTCAGGCCCAGAAAAATATGAATTAAAAATACTGATCACTTGGCACATATTAAAAAAAAAACTAGCAACAACATTATGTTGGCGAGGATGTGGAGAAAAAGGAACCCTCCTGCACTGCTGGTGGGAGTGCAAACTGGTCCAACACTATGGAGAGCTGTGTGGTGTTTCCACAATCTTATAAAGATGGAGCTTCCATATGATCCAGCAATTCCACTCCTTGGTATTTACCCAAAGGACACAGAATCATTAATTCAAAAGGGCACCTTCACCCCTATGTTTATAGGAGCACTATTTACAATAGCTAAGCTATGGAAACAACCCAAATGCCTCAAAATAGATGACTGGATCAAGAAGATGTGGTACATATACACAATGGAATATTACTCAGCAATCAAAAAAGATAAACTCATGCAATTTGCAGCAACATGGATGGTGCTGGAAGGGATCATGCTCAGCGAAATAAGCCAGAAAGAAAACGAAAAACACCAGATGGTCTCACTCATAGCAGGAATTTAGAAAACCTAAATAAGGGACCAGGAAAAAGACTAATTATAATAAAGTAAAAATCAAAATCAACAAGCAACGATAAACCAGAGACACACTATGTAGGGGCGGGGGGAGAAGGGAGTAGGATCAAAACAAGGAGAGGTGGGAATTGTATGGGGACTATAACCAAGATAAAAATGCATACATTGTACAAAAATGAAAAATGATGTAAAAAATATATAAAATAAAATTTAAAAAATATTCATCACTTGTCAAAAGACCTATTTAACATACTATTGTAAAATCCAGACATTTAAAGAATGCTTTATGAGAGACTACTCAATAAAATGAATGAGTAACTAAGCAGCATCCTATGTCTCCTTGACAATACTTAATGTGGAAAAACAAGAGTAACACCATAAGTGTTCTGAGGGGGGAGTTACTTTGAATCCAGACTCTGATTCCTATTCATTAGAAGAGGAAACAAAATAAAGAAACTTTCATAGACATCCAAAGATGCACACACAGATCTTCTCTACCAGCTTACAGGAAAAATGAGAAATTAATACAAAAAGGTGAAGTTATAAGGACCCAAGAATCAATAATGAACAAAGAAACCAATAAAACATAGCTTGGAAGTATATTTTAAAATTTTAACAATAGTTTGAAAAAAAATTCCCAGAAAAACTTAGTCAACATGGAAGGAAGCAGTTGGGGAATGAAGGAGATGGAATGAAAAGATGCTAAGATTCTTATTTTGGGGAGTGTGAAAGAGAAATAGAGTCCAAATATCAACTAACAACCTAGCAAAGTGAAAAGGGACATAACTCTAGAAATGAAATTATATTTTATTAAGAGCAAATAATACTACATTCAAATGACATTTATCAAGTGCATGATTTTCTATAGGAAAAAAATGAATAAAATTCATCAAGAGGTTGAAACTGGGACTAGACTAATACCCTTACAGGTAATCAAAACTGAAATTCTTTTTTTTAAGTGCATCAGGACTAAATGCTTTTACAGGCCTTTCCACTCCAAGAAGTAAGTGATAAGTCTTAATTTATATATGTGTACCTAAAAATACAAAAAAAAAAAAAATAGGGAGATTCCAGACTCCCTCTATATATCTAACATCACTTTGCTTTCAAAACTAGCACAAAACAAAGAAGCCATAGGTCAAAGTTACCTAGGAATATATGAGCATGAATTTAAAATACAAAAAATATATTAGCAAATCAAAATGTTATTATTTTTTCATCACAACCAAGCAGAACTTACCTAGACACACCAACAGTCAGGAGTCAACAGTAGGAAATTTATGACATTAAGTGACTCCAACAGACTTAAGGACAAAACATTATGTTCATCTCAGTGTATGCTAAAAATTCACTTGGTAAAATTCAACACTTTTTCTAGATTTAAAAAAAAAAAACACTTGACTACTCTAAAAAAGAATACAAAATCATGTAGCCTAGGGAAAACTCATAGGGTATATATATTTAATGTTTTCTATTTTAAGGTCAAGAATAAGACAGCCATCTATATTGTTCTATAATTTCTATTTTAAAAAGAGCAAAAGAATTTAAGCAAAAGAATTGAGGTACCAATGTGAGCGAAAAAAAAATTCCCTACAGATAAACAAATTGTTGTACCAAAAGAATTGATAGAAATTCTATTGAAATTAGAAACAAATTCAATAGTTTTCTTACAATGAATTGAATGCATCCATTATTTTCTTCTAATACCTTTGTAGTTTAGTTTTTTATACTTAATTCTTTAATACTTTTAGGTATATTGTCAGTAATAACTGCAAACATATAAAAGACCTAGACAAAAGTCTAATAAAAATATATATACAGGAAATTTAAAAAAAAATGTTTAAGCTATTCAAGAATGCTGGGTGCATGGTGGAATCACAATACTAACTAAATCAACATCTTTAGGGGGGAGACATATACACTGACATATCAATGCACTTCTGCACTCCAGTTGCAAGGATGATGTAAGTTTTTTTCTAGGGTCCCAGACTCTCCTGCACCTGGGTTATACCTTCTGGGTTCTTGTTTCTGCCTCTGAGCATCCTGTTTTCTAGTTAGCACACTTAGTGATTCTGTAGACTTCTCAGCCTTTCTCCTGTCCGTAGAAGCTGACCTCTATTTCTGTCTCTTTCAATCTGATGTGGTTGTGCTTCCAAGTTAATACCTGCTTACAGTCAATAAAGTACTCACAGGCAATAAATAGAGGCTGCTACTGTTACTGCTCTTAATGACATGGACAAAGATGTTGCCCATAGGCAACACTTAACCAATACTTTTGGAAGAGAGAATGAAATAGGTAAACCCAACAAGATGAAATTTAGTGAGGGTAAATGAAAGTCCTGCAGGAGACTTTAAAAATCAATTTCATAATTACAGGATGGGGAAGCTTTGGTTTGCTAGCGTGCTTGTCTCCCTGACTAAGCTGCAAGCTTTTTGCAGGAGAAAATTGAGGGGATTTATTTGACAGCAAGCTCACAATGGAACAAAAGCTTGGAGAGGCCCACACCATAAGTGGCATCCTGACAATGTAGCTTTCAGTCAGGATGGTGAGAAAATAGAACCACATCATAGGGGAACTTTTGAGAAAATGAGTGACTTTGCCAGGAGAAGATAAAGTCTTGGGGAAATGGCGGGATGGGTTACTGACTTCACTTGTCTGAAAGACTGTCAAGGAAAAGAGGAAATGGACTGGGCCTCCCCTGGTGGTGCAGTGGTTGAGCGCTGGGTTGCGAAGCTGCCAGCAGCCTCTGCAGCACCGGTTCAATCCCCGGCCGCCTGGGGGAGGGTCCCACCTGGCACGCAGACCTCTCCTGCCACCCGCTGCTCCCCTCAGCAGTGTATCTCGTCCGTCTGCCTGTTCTGCTCCCCGCTCTGGCTCTGGTGAATTCTCTCACCCTCCTGCACTTCTGACTGTACCCAGTGCTTGTATAAATAAATAAATAAATCTTTAAAAAAAAAAAAAAAAAGAAAGAGGAAATGGACTCAGCTCCAGAAGACAGAACTGGCCTCGGTGTTGTCCAGGAAAACTGACTTCCACCAGTACAAGAAAGAGTTTTCTAACGCCACAGACTTTGCTCTCAACCTCGCTTGTCTACTGGCAGAACATGAAGAGTTTTCAAGGCTGATGCCAGCACCCTGCCCAGAAAAATGTGATCAGAGTTCCCTGTGGTGGGCCCAGGCAGTAACAATTTTGTCAGATTTCACCAGATAGATTGTTCCACCATGACAGTGACAGTGGGTTGACCGAGAACAAATGTCGGTGAATGAACTGAAGGTCAGAGAACTGGTTTACCCACCTCCAGAAGTGTTCATACCAGAGTCTGCATATTATGCTCACTGATGATGATGATGATGATTACAGAGAAGTTCCACATCAAGTGAGAGAGTACATGCATGTTAAGGTCCAACTCCAGGACCGGCAGATCCCAGAGAACGATTTGGTGCCATCGAAGAACAGAAAAGAACAGGGTTCTCATTGCCAAGGGAGCTGTGCCTACTGGATCAGCCATGGTTCTTTCCCTCCCCAGCCTCCTGCCACAGACAGCAGGGTCCCCCCTCCACAATGGAGGGCTCTCAGGTAGACTTCCTCACCCACATGGACAGTCAGGGAATAATCTACTTGGGATTATTCTATAAATGGTTCCTACAGAGAAGGCCCTCACTTCCACTCATTGAACTTCAACTCCAGCTCTTTACAGCAAACTAAATGATTCTTTCTTTTTTTTTTTTTTTTTTTTGGTCTCAGTCCCCTCAAGAAAGCACAGGGAGCTAGCGTTTCCCGTCATTTGTTTTTGGTAAGTCCAAGTCCTCCTGAGGTATTTAGTTCTTATAAATATAGATCAGAGCCTGGAGCCTCACATACCTGCTTCTCTGCCTCCCTCTGAACTCTCTCCAGTTCTATTTCTACACCTTTTTTATTATTGAAGTGCACAGATGTATTAAAACATCCCAGCTGTGTTACCAGCAGCCCAGAATAAGAAATAAACCTTACTTATCTTGCTCATGACAAAACAGAATTTCCAAAACAGAATTCTTTTTCTTATAACTCCCAGCTTAAGAGAAAGATGCCAGGGCAGCCATGGCCCACGAGCCAAAAGCCAGTGCCCAGTGGATATCAGGTGAGTAGCTCGCTTTTCCATAAGAAATTGGGTTCGATTGCTTTGGATTTGCAGATAGGGGTTTCCGTCACACTGGACATTGACCAAGATGGCCAAAAAGGGAGATTTCCTTGTCACACAAATAGAAATAAGACAGAGGAAGTTGTTATAAATCACAGTACAGTCTTCCAAAGGCCAAGTATACATCATAAAACTGCCCCGGTTCATTCCAAGCAACTGTTTGGTTCATCAATGCTTTATTTGTAAAAGCAAACGCTTGGCCTCACAAAACATCTATTCAAACATCAATGACTCAGAATTCTGGGGCTTTCCTGTTTGTTTGGGAATTATGTTTACCATACAACAGCCTACTTCATGAAAGCCGGCCTTCCACGCGTCCAAGACCTTCATGATCTTATTGACAGAGAGAGAGAAAAAGTCACACAGGCCATTTTCCTTTGTTCTGCTGTGGGATGACATTTGTACTTGAATGTACAAATGGGCTTGAATGTATTTCGTTGTCCTCAAAAATATCCAACTAGAGGATGTTAGGGCAGTGCGACTACTTTACACACTCTCTGAGGGTGGACACTTCTCACAACGGTTTGTCTGGCCCGTCAACTGCACCAAGAGCAATTCTCATGTCAACTGTGGACTCTGGGTGAGAATGATGAGCCCGTGAAGGAGCATCAGTTGTAACCAATGTTCACTGGTGGGGGTGCCAGTGATGGGGGGATGCTCTGTCTACAAGAGGCCGGGGCAGCATGGGCTATTTTGTTGTAGACTGAAGCTGCTTTGGAAAATAAATAGCCAGCCCTCTTGGAAACAGACCCATCTGGAGCTCTCAAAGGATTTAAAAGATGGCTTCCCTTCCAGAGACAAGAAGGTATGGGTGCAGGGAGGGGGCTGCCTGGGGAAGCTGGAGGTTTTCAGGAAATGTTTGCACCTGTTTCACTCCCTACCTGCAAACCCCTTCTCCTAAGTCTTTGCATGACCAACCCCCTGTCTGCAGAGCTTGGTTTAAGTGTCATCTCCTTAGGAGGGCTGCCCCTTCTCGCCTCGTCCAGAACAGATGACACTTCACATCACATCAGCACACCCCGCTCCCATCTGCACTCTCCTCCTGCATATCATAGTTTTCTGTCTCTCTCCCAACTAGAATGTTCCCCCAGTGCTTAGAAAATGCCTCCTCTGTCCTTCTGTGACATTTACTGAAAGACAACTTGCTGTAAATGAACTGCTTGCCTCATCAACTAGGAAACTGCCTGTTGACACAGAGAAAGACTATCTCGGCTGCCAGGCCATGCCCACCATGCGTCCAGTGGTCTCCTGGTGGCCTGTGCAGGTGGAGGCTCTCAGGAAGGAGAGACAAGCAGACGTGGGCTGACATTGCTGGAAGAGACCCAGGAAGGAGGCAGGGAAGAGACAGCTCGGGTAGAACAATTTCCTGTCCAAAAACAAGGTGTCCTTGCACCCAGGAGTCTCGATGAAAGACTCTTATCTCCCAACTCTCGAGTAAACTGAGTCCTCCAGCCTGAAGAGGAGGGTTGTCCTGGAGGGCACTGAGGCTGCCCACTGAGAGGCTGGGTAGGTCACGTCGGCAATCAGTGAGTTGAGAATAAAACCATAGAGGAAATATCCAGAAAAGATCATCAGAGAGGGAAGCTACACCTCACCCATGTCGCAGTACAGCACCTGAAGGCCCGCTGAGAAGGTCTGATGTGAGCGTTGTCACCAGAATTAGAGACAGAGACAGAATGATGTGCAGATGGAGGCTCCGTAGAGGGACCTGAGCTGTGTGGACACATAGACATGATATAATGACACAGAGAGAGGATATAATATATGCGTGAGATCACATATCATAGCACTAGTTACATGGACATTACAAACAATGCAAAATACATTGTTACAAATTCTGTCTATGGAGATATGCCTTTATGTGTAAGCATATAAACATGCACAAATGTGTCAAAGAGAGGATGTAGTCTCTCCATGTTAAGACTGGCCAGATTTGAACCCCTCAGCAGCCACACCTGCCCCACCTCATTAGGACCAGGCTGTTTTCCTGCCCATCATTGACCTTGGGTTCAGCCTTGTGACTTGTCTCGGCCATGTCATGGGGTGGGAGGAAAGGATGTGCCAGCCTCCGCCCCAGCAGCTTTCTGGTTTCCCTTCTCCTCCAGTACCTCTGCCAGGCTTGGTGTACCCACAGTTAGCCCCCCAGCCCCAGGGGAGAGTGAGAGGCACCTGGGTAAGATCACAGCGGGCGCCCAGCCCTGACCTCAGATGCATGAGCAGTCACACTTAATTTTTGCTTTCTCTTGCTGAGAGGGGGCCCCGCCAGACCACAGGAGGTGGCAATTGAAAACAGATTCGCAGGGACTGTGGCTACCTCTTCAGCAAGACCTGAAGGGTGCTGGCACACTTTCAGTCCATTATGTCTCACTGTTGTCCACATCAGCCTTCCATCCCTCAGCTGACATGTTTGTGTTTTGAAATTATAGAGTACAGAGAAATTAGCAAACACCCACGTCTCCAATACCCATAGTTGCTGATTATTTTAGCAGCTGTTGTATCTATTTCAAGGCATTCTAAATACACAAGATGAACCATAAAGTTGAACTCTGCTCTCAGAACACCACCCTAACCCCCCAAAGATGACTGCAGAGTCCACCCAGATAACCCAGAGACCACACTAGTCCACCCACTGCCACCATCCAGGCTTTCCCAGCTTGTCCTGCTGTCCATGCATTGGTCTGTTTGCAGGCGGTTGGCAGAAGCCAGAAGGAGGGCAAAGAACAAGGAACAAAATCATTCAGAAGTGAAGACGCAGCACCATGACCTGGTCAGGATGGATGCCATCCGCTCCTTCCAGGCACAACGTGTTCTAGACGTTTCTGAAGACAGCAGGACAGTCCAAACATCATCACTGCCTTGGGCAAAGGGCTTCAGACCCAGCGAGGCTCTGCATTAAAAAGCTCCAAAGCATCCCAACTAATCAGTGGAAAAATTCTTTGGAGGGTCCATGATTTGTTTGCCTGCTCTCATGTCCACACTCTCACACACACTCACATGCACACACACGCACACACACGTCTGCATCCAAACTGTCTACAGTTTGGATTAATTATTAATTCCCAGCCTCGTCAGCTGGGACTTAGCGAGCACACTCACCAGCCCCCGGCCGAGCTAGGACTCACCTCCCTCTTTCCCAGGAATCCATTATCTGTCAGCTCCCCTGACCATGTTCTACTCCCCACCACCAACCAACTCTAAAAAAAGTGTACAGTGGTTGGAAGGCAGCAGGCTGCACCCCTGAGGGGTGTATTTGGTCTCATTGATGCCCTAACCCGAACAGCAGGTTGGGGGCAGCGTGCGGGGAGCAGAAGTGCAAGGAAAGGCGTCTTTGATTCGAAACGTGAAAACAAAACCTATCAACAGGAGGCAAAGAAAAGCCAGACATGACAAATGAGAAACCGCAGCCTGACTCTCAGAACTAAACATCATTATCAAGTTTTTGTTGGGCCCCAGTGGCCCCTAAAAACTTCATCTAAAAGCAATACCATGAGAGGAGCTGAAGACATTCTCGCCATGGGCGGGAGCACCCCTCTCAGCCTGCACCCCCACCCGCGGCAGGACACCTGCGAGGGGCGCCCGCAGGTAGCTCAGCCCAGCCGCTCTTCATCCCGGGTCCTGGGCTCTTTCAGTCAACATGACCAATTCCACATCCTTTCATTAATTACGAATCATTTCCCCTTGTAGTCAGCCCTGAAATCCCTGCTTTGATCTGCCTGACATGTCACATGGTCTGTGCTTCTGAACACAGCCCTCCATGGCTGACTTACAACTGGCAAGCCCGGCAGACACACACCAGCCAGAAAGACATTTCCTGTAGACACCAGGGTGGGGGTGGGGGGCCTAGAAGGAAAACCAGGGCCATAGCAGAGAATTCCTTTCGCTCATTTCACTCGGTATTTATGTCTTCACTGCGTTTCGGTACATACTAAAGCTCAAATGAACAGCAGCTGTCATCAACCCCCACCTCCTGCCCACTTCAAGGGACCACAACTTATTCAGTTCACGACTAGGCCACGATTGCAAAAACCAGTAAATTCTAATGAGCTGGGTTGGGTGCTTAGCCAAGAAGACTCACAGATGATGGGTCTCCTTGAAGCTTCTAGTAACTTCTCCCAAAAGCACAGCGTCACCAGAGATTCTGACCAAGCCAGAACAGCTGGAGGGATGAGAAGCTTGTCAGATGCCCTCCAGCCAACCCACTTTCTTTCCTGGACATCAACAGCCTTCCTGTTCTTTCAGATTGGCACAACAATAACCCAGCAGCACTCCAAGGGCACAGGTACAGATCCGAGCTCTCCTTGGAGGCTGTTGGAGGAAGCGTCCGGCCAAATCTGAAGGCAAGTTCTGTACTAAATTTAATGAAAGTGACTGAAGTGCTGGAGTCCACTCCACGGCAGACTCGAACCGCCTGGCAAGCCTCTGGTCTCACCTGAGTTGACGTTGACCACACCCCTAAAAACACTAACAAATGAACTACTCGCCTTTCTTACATAGTCAGACCATTTCCACTTAACAAAACCATGAAGCTTTTGCACGGCACGGCTTAAGATGCAGGTAAGCTGAAGATCATCTTTGCTTCCTCTTGGCAACCGCTACACATGCACGTCGGTAATGCCCCATCCCATGGTAATAAAAAATACCACGTCGACTGTTTCTGCTGAAATTGCTGTCTGGTGCGAAGATCAAAGAGGCCAGCAGATTACTCGTCTGCAGTTCCCTGGGCGGTCGGTGTGGTCTCCACGGCTCCCGCTTGTCCCGAGCAGCTCGGGCGGGGCAGGCCTCCACCTCTCCGCAGAACTGTGACGGGACTTGTGATGACAGTAATTGCCAGTCTGCTAAGTCACCTCCAACCAGGGAAGAAAATGCCCTCCAGACACACTCCCCAGACCCACATGAAGAGTTAGGTTTGAATGCATAAAAGTAAATTATCCAGTCCTGCTTCTGCAGTGCCCAAAGACCCACAGCCTTTTTTTTCCTTTTTATTGGTGCTTTCCTATAAAACACTGCTCAGCCTCAAAGGGGGGCAGCTGGCTGATGTCTGGGCCATCAAATGAGCATGTCCTTGACTCGCTCTGGTCCAGCCACAGGTCCTTGTAGCCCTTCCCGGCTCGACTCTGCAGGGTGCTCTTGGGTTAGCGGTGCCTTTGGGATTATAACTACCCAACAAGGAGCTGCCTGGGCTCTTATCTGAGATGGAAGACAGCTGTGATTTAAGTGAGTTTCATCTCATTTCTTCACTACATTTTCTCATGAAATTTGCTCCTTTGGGTTTGTTGGGGAAATACAGGATTGGTGTGGCCATGAGGATCGATGATCGTTTTGGTCTTGTTTCTTACCTATAGCCTGTTGGATAATTCGTCTGGATAAATATTATGTGTGATGTAAATATAATCAATGTAATACCCATCAGCAGGCATACAGCTTCGGAATTGGATGTATATGCTCGATCATAATTTTCTGATTTCAGAGCTGGATCTAAAGAGATGACATCTTGGCTAGTAATAAATGTTATTCATTAACTTAATAACGTGCACCTGCTTCCACTTTATACAGGAGGTGACCTAGAAAAGCCTCGGGTGCTGACTAGTTGCCTAGTTCCTCTGCTCCACTCTCTCCCTTCTTTAATCTCCTCTCTCACCTTGAGGTGGCAAACCCAAAAACTATGTTTCTCAGACTTCCTTGCCAACCACCTGGGCGCCACACAGAAGGCACCAGCAGCAAACTGACAGGTGAGGGTAAGGGAGATGCTATTTCTCCAGCCACTGCTGGTGCCTCTGACAATGGAGGTGGCAGATGTGACTTTGGGCTTCTGCTGAGTCAGCTCAGTTTTAGCAGCAACAACTAACCTCTAGGTGCCCTCACCTCTGAATTTTGCACCTGCATCCCTCTCAAATCAGATGCTTTGAATTGTCTGTATTAAAGTCCCTTTTTGAACTACCAACAATGGTTTCAAAGCAGAAAAAATGCATTGATTAGACATTGATGAATCCAGCTTTTCTTGCAAATAATTTATGGCCATAAACTGTATGTGCAATGAAGCAAATATTAATCAGATGGTTTAAAGATGATGCTAAAGCCATTTCATCCAGTCTGCCAGATCCATGGCAGAATGAGGAATAAGAGTTTCGTCATGTAAATTCTCCTTCTAAGATTCTACAAAACAAGCAGATGAGCGATGCAATCCCTCCCACAAATGGCTTCGGGCTGAATTTTATGGTTACTGGGCTTGGGTTTGTCCATGCTGACGCGGGACCGCAGGCACCACCATTGAGTATGCTCAGCTGTTCCTGCCTTAATGAGGTAATATTGGACACCAGTGCTTTGATCCACGTGCACACACGCTATAGACACAGGGCATCCCAAACCCCCTGGAAAGTGTCCAGTGGGAATACTCTGCGACATATTAATCAAAGTCAAATGGCAGAGCAAATTGAACCGGTTCATTAATTATGAAAATTCTCTCACACAGTGACATCTTGTTAACTAGCTGGAAGCTTAGCACATGGTCCTTTCTGTCTACTCAGATCCAAGACGTCACATTTAGTAATAAGCTGAGGTTTTTCTTTCCCTTATTTAAGGAGCAGCAGCTAGGTTTTGCCTAACCCGCATCTAAATAAAGGCGCGTGTGTGTGTGTCCATGCCGGCTACATGCACAGAGGTAGTGTGTTGGTGACGGAAAGTTTACAAAGCCAGAATTTGTTTTACAGAGATATATAGAAGGTATGAGGAAAATAGATGTTGTTATTTGAATTTACACCAACTGCCTGTGCACCTTGGACTAAATGGAAAAATTCAACTATAATACACAAAGCTGGCCTTATTTCCCCACACATGTTGACTAAAATAGGGAAAAGAATCGGTGCCTTTACTCACTATCACATAAGGGAACTTCAGTAACTTGATTCTGCTCTTCCCCCGACATGTGGAAATAAGAACTTTAAGACATTCACCAAATAGTCCCTTTCTGGATTCGGGCCTTTTCTATAGACTGAGATGGTGGTTCTATACCATTTGACTTAAACCCAATCTCATGACAATGTCTGATCACTGGAAATCCTTCCTGGATCAGTCGGGTTACAGGTGTGGCATTCGTAACAAAGATCAAAGTATCAGTGACTTAAACTGGTGAAAGTTTCTTTCACATAACGGTCTCAGCACGCACAGGTAACACTGTAGAACTCATCACATCAAAGCTCCAGGCTCTTTCTATCTTACTGCTCTGGCCTTCAAAACACGTGACTTCCCTTTGGCCAGCTACGACGCATGATACCTAAGGCAGTACACGAGATGCCAACTACAGCCCAGCACACAGCCCTCCAGACCACACACCCTTGGCCAGAACCTGGTCACCAGGACTCAGTACAAGGGAAACTGGGAAGCAGTCTTCATCCTAGGTTTTCACGTGCTCAACACAAGGACGGAGTATGGGGACTGGTCAGGTCTGCCACGTTCTCCTTTTTGTTAAGGTGCAGGTAGCTCTAAGACCTGGTGCCAAAAAGACACAAGATAGATATTTGTTAAACAAACAAATAAAGGAATGATGAAACTCTTAAGGAAGGCCAGTCTACAAACAGATATGAGGACAGATTGCTAGGATGTTGGTGGTTGATTTCTCCATCAATCTCTCAATGAAATTTAGCTTTAATTAGATAATTGAGTTGATTTAGACAATCCATATTTGTGTATGTCAGAATCAGAACAGCTACATAAGCATTCTACTGGTGACTCTTTTTCCATCATTTTCTAAACCCATAAGATCATGGAACAATTTGGTCAGAGAACAATCCACTAGCAATTCATAGGTCATTCTGTGAAATTTCACATTTTCATTCTGTGGAAAAAATTATCTGCCTGAAATCTGAGCAGAAAAATAGAATTCAATCATTCTTCTTCTCAGGTAAGAACTAAACAAGATGAATCTATACATCGGGCAAAATATATTTTTGAAAGCAACAAAAACACTGTAAAGCTATTCTGTGTGATTCTGTAATGGTGGAAACATGTCATTACACATTTGTCCAAACCCACAGAAACCCAACATCAAGAGTGTACCCCAAGGTAAACTGTGGACTTTGAGTGATTATGATGTGTCAATAGAGATTCATCAATTGAAACATATGTACCAATCTAGGGGCGGGTGATGATAGTGGGGGGGGGGTGCTGTGCATGTGTGGGAGGAGAGAGTATCTGGGAAATCTCTGACATTTTGCTCAGTTTCTCTATCAGCCTGAAACTGCTCTCAAAAAATAAAATCTATTTTTTAAAAGGCAATAACAGAGAAGTCTGTCAGAGCACACTAAACAATCAGCCAGTGGTATCTTCCCAGGCTGTAAATAACTGGATGGGTTGACCCGCCACCTTACACGACATCCTCATGTTCCCAGCGATTTCCCAATATCACGGAAGGTGAGAAATGGCAGAGACCTCAAAATGCCATCCAAGCCATCCATCTGCCTCCCGATCCTGATGTCAATACACGCCGAGGGGAAGCAACAGCTGAATGAGAGTTCACGACATGATCTCATTCATACCCAGGTCTGGATAACATCACTTCCACTTTAAGTAAACACTAAAAAGGGAAGATTATCCAGACAGACAATCTTAGAAGCACTATATTTGTGGACTAGGGAATTGTAACCAGCAGTCCCAGGAAATCTGGCATTTGTTCGGGAAACACGTCTGGATTTTGAAAGGCTCTGCCTGACACATTCAGTCTGTGCCCAGCGGTCTTTGAGGAAGCACATTCACAGAGGATACGATTGTGTTAGAAACTGTGATTAATGCTGCATTCGTGCTACAACTCTTGCCTAAAAGAGTAGTTAGTTCAGTTCCTCTTTGAAACAGCCTCTCAGCAGCAGGTGGAGGTCAACCACTAGAAAGCACACGCGTGAATGCAGCCATCTTAAAATTCCATTGTTCTGTAATGATTGTCTGCCCATCCATCAAGAAAGCAGGAGAGGAAGGGCAAAGGGGTAGAAATTTTAGATGAAAATATTCTCTTTTAACTGAAGAACTCAATATATTACATATTGGATCAGGTGTCCCATTTCAAAGATGTTTGATAAAAATATTAATTGAAATACGGTGTTGGAGACTCCCCCCCACCCTATGTAGCATGGTTTGGGGAAAGAGTTGCTAAGAAAGTCAACTGAAAATAGTTTGAGCAATCTATTAGTCAACTATCTACACTTTCCCACCATAGTTTCATTATTCCATTAATGAATTCAGAGTCTCCAGACATTAAAAGAAGTCTGTTTCCTTAACTATCAAGGCAAGAATCCATTATAATGATGTAATGATAGTGACGGTGGGCAACTAGATGTTCACAGATGTGTGCTCATCTTAAAAAGAAAAGGGGCAAAGTCAAAGTTGATTATGGTAAACATTAATGAATAATGTGTGCTGTTCAACCTAGTCACGAAAAGGATAGGAATATTTTCAAATGTGATTCATTCCAATTGAAGCAGGGAGGGAGGCAAAAATATCAGCATCTGACAAGAGGGTTAAACTCAGTAAGTCAGAGCACGGCTGCCCCCTGGGGAGGAAACTCCTCCTCCCTGTGGGGGCTGAGCCAACTCCCTGCTGCTCACAACCTCTGGAGAAAGAGTCATTGAAACACAAGACAATAGCCAGCTGGAGTGTGTGAAAGAGAGAAGGCTACCCCAAGCCCTTAAGGGTCAAGGCAGTCAAAATGCCATCCTTCAAGAAGGAAAGGAATCAAGAAAAAACAAATAAGTCAAATCTTATTGGAAGGCGGTTGACCAGTTGTCTGGCTTCAGGGATCCAGAAACAAGGAGCCTAAATATTATTAGTAGACACTTCAGATTAGGAAACTAGAAGAGATTTGAGAGGAAATGGAGTGAGTTTTCATGGTAATAAACTGCACGTGTTCAGATGTGCAGGTCTTGGGGATTTGCACCTTGAAGAAAATGACCCCAAGCTCTTTCTGAAAGCAAAAAAAGGGTACAGAAAACACATACTTCTAAAAATGGATGGTTGTGCAGTTGGAGAAGAGATGACCTTGTCTGCTAAGAATCTATGTTCCTACTTTAATTTCCTTAACTAGAAAAATATTTTTGTATAGGGATATTTTTAAAACCCATTAGCAGAAACCTAGCTAAGAGACCATCAGCTCGAGCTGGCAGGAAGCAAACACTCTTTTATTTATCTTACATCCCTGTAAAAGAAGCAACCGTCTCCAACATTACAGACGAGAAAGAGGATGTTATTCATTTTAAGATTCAAATCCAGATTTTTATTTACTCTGATCAAGATGGAAAAGAGGATGGACTCAATCACCCTAGGAAAGCAGAAGGCATCGCAGCCTTGGGCTCAACTCAAATCTACCTCTTTCCTCCTGACTTGCCCTCAGCTCAACCTCACCCATTCGGCTGCCCCTGGAACCTCCACCAGGCACACCCTCAACCTTCTCACAGCTGAGCAGAACTCAAGTCCTTCCATCCCTTCACTCTGCTTTTTCTTTCACTTCCCTCTTCTCTTCCAGAGAGCAGTTAATGAAATCAACATCCACCCAACTTCCAATGTGTTAGATGCAAGTGGGAAAGAGATCAGAAATAATAAAATTACGTAGAAATAATAAGGAACATAGAGGATATAAAAACAGTAGATAAATAGATTGACTTTATGACTTTAAGAGGATGCTGGAACAAGAGCATTATCTACAGATAGAATAGAGAAAGAGTGAGTCATCAAATACAGATCATGCCCTCCCTCTCTCCAGGCTGATTGCTTTGTCTTCTCTAAATTGGCCACTCATAGATGAGACCAAATAAAACACACATGACGCCCAAGTCAATATATCCCTTTCCTATTAAACCACCCCATACTGGGTGACTTAAAATAGCATAAATCTATGCTACAGTTATGGAGGTCAGAAATCGGACACAGGGCTTGCTGGACTAAAATCAAGGTGTTGCCAGGTCCTCTTTAAGAGACTCTATAAGGAAGAACTTCCTTCAGTGTATTAGTTGACTGGGGAGACCGTAACAAGAGAACCAGAGTGGGTGGCTTAAATGACAGAAATGTGTTCACAGTTCTGGAGACTGAAAACCCAAATCAAGGCGTTGCCAGCATCGATTCCTTCTGAGGACACTGAGTGGAGGGTGGGCTCCAGGCCCTGCTACCTGGCTTAGAGAGGACTGCCTGCTCCTTGTGTCCTCACATCATCTTCCCTTTGGTTTGTGTGCAAATCTTCTTATAAGGACAACAGCTATACTGGATGAGGGCCCACCTTATGACTTCATTTTAATTTAATTACCTCTTTAAAGATCCCATCTCCAAACATGGTCACATGCTGAGGTACTGGGGATTAGGACTTCAGTACATGAATTCAGCAGAGGTTGGGGACACAATTCATTTCATAACACTTGGTTTTTCCAACTCCTAGGGGTCCCCTGAATTCCTCAGCTCATGGTCCCCTCCTCCATCTTCAAACCCAGCGGTGTAGTATCTTCAAATAAATAAATGCCTCTGTGTGTGTGTGTGCACTTTCTATTTCCTCTAATTTCACCTCTCCTTCTCTTTGTCTCCCACTGTCCTGAAAGGATCCTTGTGATGACATTTATAATCCATAATAATCTTCCCATCTCAAGATCCTTAATGCCATATGCAAAGTCCCTTTTACCATGTTACACTACATAGTCACAGTTTGTCCCTTAGTCTAGGGACTAGGACATGGGCATCTTTGGAGGCCCATATGCTACCTAACACAACCCATTCAACAGGGAGATCAGTGATCTACAGCTACTGGTTGGGGATCTGCCCAATGGAATGGGTGTGACTGGTTACAAACACCTTCATCTGCTGAGCCCCTTGTTTGACCTCAACTCTGGTCCTTGTAATGACATCACGGCCGGAGAAGGATAATATAACAGACCAAGGACTGGGACATAGCACTGGACACTGGCATCCTGGAAGTGCCCTGAAGCCATCCAATCCCACATACACTCATTAACCCATCAATTTCTCTTTGCTTTTCATGATGCATTTTCATTGATCCAATGAATCATGTGATTGAACAACTTAATTTGGTCTGTGAGCCTTTCTGTTCCTTGACCACCAGAATGACCTGCCTGCTGGGGTGCTGAAGGTCATTTCTTTTAGATCATTTGGCATCAAGGTCATTTCCCACACAGAAGCAGAGCAGATTTTTGAGTCAAAAAGAACATAGTGAAATGATGAAGGACATGGAGGACATGGGCCTGAGCTCTAAGGATGGGCGGACTTGGTGGAACCAGCAAGAAGTACCTTAAGTCCTGTGATGGTCACAGTATCTGAGGGATGATATGAAAGAGGGGGAAAGAGCACCCAGTATTAAGGATGAGGACCCTGCAGGCCAGTTTCCCCACTTTGCTGTCCCCAACGCACCCTGCTCACACAGCGCCCAAGGCTTATGGCAGGCCAGAGTCCAAGAGCAGGCACCCACTTGCTTCCAAGTTCATTGCTCACACTAATGAATTTGGAACAATGTGGGAAACCTGACAGCATACAAGCTGAAGAGCCTGGGGAGAAACAGGAGACAGGACACCGCTTTTCTCTTTGGGGTCATCTCTGAGCTATAACTTCTATGATTTGTGAAATCCAAAGCAGAAAAAGGTTAAAAGATGTGTGCATACATTGGTTTAAAAAAACTTTCTACCCCTTTCCCAAAATACCAAAAGGAGAAACATTCCAGATTTCAGGAAGGAAATACATAGTTATTTTAATTTAATTTTTTAAAGGAACACCAAATGAAAAACATGAATAGGTATTCTTGTGTACCCAAGCTGGCTCTTAGAAATAGATCGATTTTTATTTCACAAAAGGTTTTGAAAGATTAAACTAATATCCTTCTAATTCTATGTCAATCTTTTAAAAATTGCAAAAGAGACTTTTCTCAATTGTAACTCAGGGAAATGTTTTGAAACCCCCTCTCCAGGGCCCCTTGATTGCAGAGGGAAGGGATGCGTGCTCCCCAGTGGAGGATCTGGGAGGGTGGGGAGACAAGCCCAAAGCACTTCCCTTTGGATTCCAAGCTCTAAATTAGGAAAAGTCTCACATGTATCATCTACACCAAATCCACCACCGTGAATGGAATCAAGTGTCTTCTTGAGCAATGGATGTCCTTAAGGATAATGTCACAGTCTCTTCAGGCGACAAAAGACCCAACACATAGCAATTGAGTCTTGTACACCAGGATCGTAAAAAACAGCTTTTCCTTATAGAAACCTTCAGAGTTAGGGCCTCCCTGATGGTGCAGCAGGTTAAGCACAGCGCTATGAAGCTGTCCGCAGCCTCTGCAGCATGGGTTTGATTCCCGGCTGGCCAGGGAGATACCTACATGGCATGGCGAGCCTCTCCTGTCTCGCCCGCTGCTCCCCTCAGCAGTGTATTTTGTCCATCTGCCTGTTCTGCTCCCCACTCTGTCCCTGGTGAATTCTCTCACCCTCCCATGCCTCTGACCTGTACCCCAGCTCTTGTATAAAAATAAATAAATCTTTAAAAAAAAATAATAAAGAAACCTTCAGAGTTAAACTTTCAGGCTCTAAAGATCCTGATCAGACAAGGAGGAAAGTAGGTTATTTGCAAAACAGAACTAGCTGGGTTTCCCACCCCTGACATTGCCTCATATAAAGAGAAATACTTCCCAGCACTGGGTCTCCCAGCACCTGACCTTCTCCTAAGCCGATGACCAGAAAGGTAAAGAAGTTTTCCTGAGAAAGGTTGTCTTTTGCATCCCTATCAGGAATACATTTGTCCTGCCTTTCGTTCCAATTACAGAAATGTATTCCAAGGAGTCAATCAGAGATGGGAGGAAGATGAATATGTAACAATATTTATTTCAGCCTCATTTCTGTACGTAAAAAATGAGAAACCACCTAAGTGCCCAGCAATAGCAAAATAATTAAATAAATTGAAGCACAGGCAAAAGATGAAATAGTGTGGTGCCGTTAAAGATCGGGACCAAGATTGTCCCCTAGAATTGAGAGGACCAGAGGGGGAGCACGGAGGAGAGCCTCGAGCAGGGAATGGGGCCCAGTGAACTGCTGCGGAGGATTATTGTGGCTGGGGGGAGGGGTGTAGTGACATTCATTAAAGAGGTATAAAACCTGTACCCACAAATCATATATGGGTTGTAAACCACTGTTACCTCAATAAAAAATCATGCAATTTTTAACTGGGTTTTTCATTTGCTATCTTAATGACAGGACCCCCACGGAGGGATTCAGGCAGGGGAGTGGCATGAGCTGGTCACTTTTAGATCATTTTGGACACTGGAGTGAGAGTGGAACCTGGGGGTCCAGTAGAGAAAGTTCATTTCAGTAGTTCAAACACAGTATTTTTTTTTTTTTAATGGGTTTTGGGCCTCCCTGGTGACACAGGGGCTGAAGTCTCAGCACCATGAAGCTATCACCAGCCACTGCAGACTGAGTTCAATCCCCCGGCCAGGGAGCTGACCCACATGGCACAGCAGACCTCTCCTGTCTCCCTGCTGCTCCCCTCAGCAGTGGATTTCAGTGGATCCACCTATTCTGCTCCCCACTCTCTCTGGTGAGTCCTCTGAACCCCTGCACCTCTGGGCAACACCCCAGTTCTTATATGCATAAATAAATAAATAAATAAATAAATAAATAAATAAATAATTTTAAAAATGGGCTTTGAAGAGCATGTAGTGATGGGGGGGGTGTGTGTTCATGATATCACTCGAGAGGGAAGGAAAGTAAAAAGCGAGACGTGCAGTATGACTTCACCCTTGACTTTAAAACAGTAAGAGTCTTTCTTTTCAAGATATTTCCATGGATTTTCTTAAGTTTCTAGAATGGAAATGTATCCCTTCCATAATCAGTAAAAAATACATGTTATTCAAGGAAAGTGCACATCCCTGTTTTTCACCATGCTGTAAACACACACACACACACGCACACACACACACCCCTACTTGTACATGGCCCATTTCTCAACACAAATTTGTTCCAAGGAAAACTCTCATTTTCAGGTGCTACTGTTTTTACAATAGCCCGACCCATGGATGTGAGAATTAACTACAGTGACCTCTAAGCTGTCCCCACCCACACCCCAACACCACCCCTGCCTCCCATTTAAGACTATCTACACGCCCAGGAAAACACTGCTACTGTCACCTGGAGAACCATCTCATCTACCCCTTTGGGGGTTCCACTAATGGTTCAAAGCTTGGCCTCAAAACAGCATTACCACAGTGGGGTTCTATCTTCAACAACAGACAGCCTGCCCCCCAATAATCACAGAGAAGGCGTTCAACAAAGGCACCCATAGCCTAACCAACACTGAGACTCAAGTGTGGGGGGCAGTGAGGAAGAGAAAGAAGAGAAAAATAGAGGGAGATGGGGGACAAGGGGGAGGAAGAGGTAGTCACACCCATGACTAACGCCAGAGCCTGGCTGATTTAAGCACTGGCTGGCCACAAATTGTCCCAGCACTTCCAGGACAGGAGAGAATCCACCTCCGACCCTGACTAAGGAGAATAGCCCCTCTGTTTCTTCTTCCAAAGACCTGGCAGGAACATCACCCGCTTTGTCCTACCCCTGTGTACATCGCTTGTTGTCTGCACCACTTGAAGCTGTGCCCTGGGCGAGGGAGGTGGAGCTGGCCCAGCAGCATCCCCGGGCCTGCGCGGGCCCACATGCATTCACCAGCACGCACATTCAGGGAGGTTTGCATGGATCCGGGGAGACATCTAGTGACTGGCTGAGTGACCCACACAGGGCACCGGGAGGAAGCAACACCCCATGTGCCTACAAGGGCACTTTATTTGAAGAAAAATTACTTGGCACCAAACTAAGTTTAGGAGATACAAGAAACAAGACCAGGAAAAGGAAGAATTTTCTGTAGTTTGCCTCATATATTTCCAAATATTCCATAATTTATGTCATCTTTGTATCTGAATTTACCATAATTTGTGAATATATCTCATTAGAAAATGTCTTTCTTCTGAGTCTCTAATTATGAAAGACAAAACAAAATCCCACATTCAAAACAGAGCATTCCTCTAAGGAAAACCAAGTTGTTTGTTTTCCCATTGGTAGATGATTTTCCAAAAATTCTAAAAGCAAAATAACAATCTATGTCAGTAATTCCAAATTGGCAACAGGCTATTTTCTCCTTGATGTTTGTGACAAGTTCCCCATATGTCATGACATAGTCTTTCTCCCAACCCACAGGGCTAAGCATATAGAAATAACTCTTTGAGGGCCTCCCTGGTGGCGCAAGGGGTTAAGCACCACACTATGAAGCAATCGCAGCCTCTGCAGCACGAGTTCGATCCCCAGCCAGCTAGGCAGCAACCCACATGGCACAGCAGACCTCTCCTGTCTCGCCCGCTGCTCCCCTCAGCATTGGATTTCAGTCATTCTGCCTGTTCTGCTCCCCACTCTG
This sequence comes from Talpa europaea, assembly GCF_964194135.1. Taxonomy (NCBI): domain Eukaryota; kingdom Metazoa; phylum Chordata; class Mammalia; order Eulipotyphla; family Talpidae; genus Talpa; species Talpa europaea. The sequence goes on from NC_140070.1 coordinate 142,202,275, forward strand.
TCTCTGGTGAATCCTCTCACCCCCCGCGTCTCTGGCCTGTATCCCAGTTCTTGTATGCATAAATAAATAAATCTTTAAAAAAAAAAAAAAAAGAAAGAACACTTTGAAAGTAAGTTAAAATGAATTTTGCCCTGATAATTTGAGAAATTGATTTCTAAACATTCTTTATGCTAATCAGTTCAAACATCAGACTCATAAACTAAAGTAAATATAAAGCTACAAGCTCTGGGTTCTCCAAAACACTATCAAAAAGCTGTATATGGAAATGTTTCTATGCGAACAAGAGAAAGAAGTGTGTGTGTGTGTGTGTGTGTGTGTGTGAGAGAGAGAGAGAGAGAGAGAGAGAGAGAGAGAGAGAGAGAGAGAGAAACACACATGCTTAAACCTTGACTTCCTCCACCACTGAGAAATACCAATCCGGACATTTGGACTACATTTTTCCTTTCCATTCTATCACAGTGTATTCTTTGCATCCGTCGGTGTGGAAAAGGTGAAATGATACAGATCCCACCGTCAGTCCTTTCTTTTCTGTTAAAGGGACCTTCTCTGTACAGCCGGCCCCAAGAGAAGCTTGTGAACAATCATGCACGTGGTGACAATTCAAATCATCAGATCGGAGGAGATGGACATGAATATAAGCAACTTAGACTTTATGTTATTTAGGGTTTTTTGAAGAATAACAACTACAGGATATCACTTTTGTTGTTGTTTTTTTGTTGTCGTTGTTTTTTTTTGTGGGATCCTTGCCTCCGGCTGGGGATCGAACCGGTGCTGCAGAGGCTGCGGGCAGCCTCGCAGCCCAGCGCTCAACTGCTACGCCACCAGGGGAGGCCCCCATTTATTTTTAAAGACCAAGAAACATGTGATTATAGGTGACAGTCAGCTTCAGCTCTACATTTTGGCGACGGGAGCAGGGAGTCAGGGAAGAAGAAAACCTGTGAAATGGACGAACCAGCTGCCCCAGCCGGCACTGGGGTAGCCTCATCTGGGAACCTCTCAACCCTTTGGGTTTAGGATGAGTTAATATTTCCAAAATCACTTCATTAGAAATAATTGTTGCCAATACTAGACATTTATATAGCAGACAATTCAAGAAGGTAAAACACTTTCAAAAACCAGTGCATGTGGATAAAACCCTGAGGGAGGGCAAGGGAAGGGATAAAGGGAGATAAGGGATGGGTAAGGGGAGGGAAATAAAATAAAACATGGACAGATAGATTAAAAAAATGTGCATTTACCGGCAGCCTAGCTTTGTTGCATTCTGCAGATACTGTGGGCTTTACCGATGGAAGGCTCACTGCAGGCCTGCTGCAATGCCAGTGTGTCTCCGCGCACGTAATTAAGGTATGGACACTGGGGGGTTTAGACATAACGCTGTTGTGCGTCTAATGGATCACGTATAGCGTAAACATAGCTCCCACATGCACTCGGAAACCCAAACCACGGTGCAACTCACTTTTTAGCAAGGTTTGCTTTACTGCGAGATCTGGAACTGAACCTGCAGTCTCTCCAAGGTGTGTCTGGACATTCAACACCAGCTTGAGCCGAACCCTCCAGAGCTGGAAGAATCACCTCTCTTTCTGAGATTTGATTACTTTTATGATTTGGGTCTGCCAGGAGGAAAAAAGAGAATGTACAAGATATAAATAAGAAACAGAAGAGGCTGCAGCAAATATCTGGCTACATTTTTCTTAATATGAAACATATAGATCCTAATTCCCCTCGAACAACTCTCACCCTGTAGATGAAATATCGATACCTTTATTTTTTATAAGCAAAAAGGGAAAGAGGATCCTTTGTGGAATGTCACTTGGAAGCACCACTATGTAGCCACGCCAAAGATCACATCGTCTAAAATGAAGCCCTGAGCGCCTCAAGCATTCCTCGTGTTGTCAAAGAACACTCAATCGCGTGGAGGCAATAGGTACGCATCAGTGGTAAAGGAAAAAGACAGATCAGAATTACATGCTAGGTAATGTATTTATACTCACACACAGTGAGCCAGCACACGCACCAGGAGAACAATGGGAATATCTCAAACAATGGCAGTGATAACTGAGTGATAAGTTCCAGGTGACTTAGGCAACTGAATGGATTTTCCAAATTTACTAAAATAAGTTTGCATCACCTTTGCAGAGAAAAAGCGTCCTATCTTATCCTAGCCATTTATTAATAACACACATGTTGGTAAGTACACGAGCATCCAATTGCTTTTGCCTATTAGCCCTGTTAGCCCATCAGGCAGAATTTTATGATCAAACACAAAAATCCTCACAAGCTGAGCAGCGGCCACCACAGACGTGCCAGCACACGGCTGTGTGCCACGGGGCCAGGAGAACTGCCAGCTGCTGGCCTGGAGCAGGGTGTCCCGGGGAACTGATTCTGTTTCTATTCACCCCTAGAAATATACCCTCTTCTGCGTGCCCCCCCTTTCTCTCCGTGTATAAAATGACAGCAAATGTGGACACCTAGTTGGGGTCAAATTACCAATATTCTTTGTGTGCCTGGAGGTCAGAATGACTTCTGTAAAGAGCCCTGACCTGGAATGAATTTCTGTTTATTCAGCACTTTGCCTCCCAATCTCAGCTAAACAAAAGAGAGAAATTGAGAGAGAGAAAACTCCCAACCAGGGCGGGGCTCAGCCCGAGTTTGCAAATGAGCAAGAAAAAAAACCAGCAGCTACAAGCAAGTGGGTTGGAGTCCCTTGCATTTGGAAAGGCAAATGTTTGATGCATTTGAGTCCTCTTGAATGACTCCAGTTACATGATGTTAGAGAACAAAGAAAATTGTGCTTTGGCAGATGGCAAAGAAACCCTTAATATGCTTCGTGGGCTCCTGTTTTTCTAATCTGATGGTCACCTCGCCTGTGCCAGGCAGACGCTGGGAATACAAGTGCCTCCATGAGCCTCCGAGGCCCCAGGACCTGGGAAGTATGGCCGCTTCTCTCTCACTTGTTAATCACGTTCTTTTTTTTTTTCCTGAGATTCATTTATTTATGAATAAATGGTAAGAAAGGGTAAAGAAGGGTAAAGAAAAATATCAGGCTTTTTCTGCCCTCCCGCCATCAGGATAGATGACGGAACCCTGCGGTCCTGAATGTGTGCCTGATGGCAGCACCTGGAGTAGGGTGTGGGCATAGGTAGATGGGATTCACCTGGGCTAAGACTGGGCTTTTAAGGGCAGCGTCACGGGGACGCCAGTAGAAGCAGAAGCAGAAGCCAAGAGAGAAGCAGAGAAGGCCAGAGAGCCCAGATAGAGTGAAGACTTGCTGGGGGCTGGGAGGCCTGCCAGTCTCCCGGCCCTGCATCACCCCTGCCTGCTGTGTACCTGCTAAATCCCAATAAAAGACCTGCAAAAAAAACCACTGAGGACTCTGACTCCTCCTTTACCTGGTCTGCTGGATCAGAAAACCTGCACTGTACCCGTTCCTGACCTCTTACATGCATACAAGAGCTGGGGTACAGGCCAGAGATGCAGGGGGTGGGGTGAGAGGATTCACCAGAGACAGAGCAGGGAACAGAACAGGCAGATTGACTGGAACACACTGCTGAGGGGAGCAGCGGGCGAATCAGGAGAGGTTTGCGCGCCATGTGGATATCTCCCCGGCCAGCTGGGAATCGAACCCGCGCTGCAGAGGCTACGGACAGCTTCACAGCACTGTGCTCAACCGCTTGAGCCACCAGGGAGGCCCACGTTCTCTATTTCTGATTTCAGTACATGTTATGGAAGCATAATTCCTCTTCTAGTTCCAGAAAGACCTAGAACTAGTATTATTTCAATTGTGTGAATCGCTTGTTTGGGCTTCAATAAAAAGGCACCTGGATTGAGGATCCCTAGAGAGGCTGAAAAGTCAGGCCCTGTGAGGGTCAGCCCATGGGGACCACCTTCCCATTATTACCCGTCTTCCTCCCTCACCCCAGGTGTTCCCTGCGTCCGCAGAAGATCTGTGCTGAGCCTTAGAAGGTCCTTCTTGGTGAGCTGCTCCCAACAATGTGTATGGCTCCTGCTCTGCTTGCTGCTTTATGTCATGCGCACTTGATGAAAGTTGGATGGAAAAAGAAATATGATATGAAACAAGATGTGGAAGTTTCCAAGACCTTGCAACTCAGGACGAGATTTCAATTTGATACTTACCACTTTATCTCATCACCTGCCAGCTGCTCTCCCTGCCTCCTCCACACTCATCACACTTTCTTCCTTGGCACCAAAGGGCTCTTCAAAAATTCAAATCTGGTCATCATAGCCCTTACCTAGTTAGTCCTCCCCAGTGGCTCCAAGTCACCAACCAAGGGCAGTCGGAACTGTTCAGGTATGTGTCGTCAGACCTCCTGGTCTCCCCGCTGGCTGCCGACCTCCAGCTGTGGCCAATGTTAAAGCCGCATCAACCTCCTCCCCAGTGATCCTGGCAACACACAGTCCCCACCTGAGCTGCCCTCACTGCACCTGGTCACCAGGGAGAGCAACTCACGCCCGCCTCCAAGAGCCTGCAGGACCATCCATCTTCCATGAGCCGAGCTCCTTAGAAAACCCAGCTTTTAATTAGGAAGGACGTTTGACCTAATACCTTCTTTGAAGGAGACAGGAAGGACTGTCTTGATGCCAAGAAGAATGTTACGCCCAACGTTAGATCATCTGTGTTTCTACTTTTCCTTTTATCCGGTCTCCACAACTGCTGATGAGTGGCCTCTCTGCGCTGGGCTGGAAATCACATTAATGTCACCACGAAGGTCCAGGAAAACAGGCAATTCGTGGCACCATCCAAGCTGGCTAAGTCTCACAGGAAAATGCACCCAGAAGCAAAAGCTACACTTTGGCACTTGCCCCTGGCAGGGCACGCCACCGAAGTGTGGTCTCCACTGTCCTCACTGCCCCGAGAGCCTTGGGGGCCAGGAACCCACCGCCTAAGGAGCAAGGCCCTCCCGCTCCAGCCGCCTCCTCTGTGCTGGGCCTCCTGCCCCTGGCACGGGCACCGTGCTCCCAGAGAGCCCTGTCCTGGCTGCTCTTCGGAGGACAACAGAAGCAGGTCCACACAGACACCTTTTAACCTAGTTCGTGTTGCTGGTTTTCTTTTGTTGTTAGTGTTTTTGCAGGATTTCCAAAGGATCTGATTTCTTGGAGAAGTTGGAAGTTTTCCAGGGATTAAACTGTTCTCTGTGATAAGAAAAGAATGAGAAACTAAGATCTAAGTGTCAAGTGATAGTGTGTGTGTGTGTGTGTGTGTCCTTAGAAAGACATTTCCTCGGAGAGAAGAGAAATGCTTCCAGAAACTCTTACCTATGAGCTTCGGGACACTGGAGAAATCCTTCGGCTGGGGTAAGCGCTCATTACCCGCCCTGTGGGCCAGGATCCCCGCTGTGAAGGGATGGAGGGGTGGGCGTGGGAGGCAGAGCCAGTGATGGGAGCTCCACCGTGCTCTAGCCAAAGACATCCTGCTTTGTGCTTCTGAAATTAATTTTAACTTAAAACACATTTTCCATGATCTATGCTGAGGACCCTGCCTGGCTTCCCTTCATTTTCTGAATCAAAACAGTCTAAGTTCTGTGTCTGTCCCATCCTCAATCAGTATTGGCCCACCGAGTGGAAACGCAGCAGGGCGGAGCTCCAGCACACCCCTGCCCACTGTCCTCCGCGCCCCACCGTCACCAGGCCCTGTGGCCCACAACTGGCGGTGGATTCTAGAGGGAAGAGAATGACTTACCAGCACAAAGCATCGGGGAGAGGACTGGGCGTGTTCTGTGCTGCGTTTCAGACAGACCTCACTTCACTGGGCCTCTGCCTCATAGAAAAAGAGAGTGGAATATTCTGGAAAGCATAAGGGTAGAATAATGGAGGGAATGCTCTCAGAAACAGTGTCCTAAAGACCCACCCTCGTGACTTTTTGGACAGAAAATAGCAGCATTTCAGGAAATATCAACAAACTCCATAATGTAGCGTGTCCTATAAAGAAGGAGGAAAGAAGGACATATTTGGCTTTCAAAACTATAATGTCAAACACATGACGATTCTTACCTACTTGAAGACTTCAAAAGTCAACCCTATGTGGATACGGCAACATCATTGGTTAAGCTGAATGTGGGTTTTAAATACACTTCTATTCCATTGGCCCTTCCAGATGCTCTTAGCATTCCCTACAAGAACTTTGAAATATGTCTTAAAAACCAATGACTGTTTTACAGTCGATGTTTTTGTTACATTGAAGGGTTTGTCCCCCTGGGGTAAGGATAAGACATGAGCCTTAAATGACAGCTTTTTTAAACCTGCCTGCCTTTTCTTTTCATGAAAGTTTTCTTTTTCGAAGGTGAAGGATGCTGTTTTTCATGCTGGCTTTGTTGCCACCAATAGAATCCAAGTAGAGCTCTGAGGAGAGGCAGGCAGGATTACCTACGTGCTGTTCTTGGAATGCAGCTCAGCTCATGAGAGTATTGTCAACTCTTGGAATATTCCATTTTCCAGGAAACTGTAGTACATGTCCACAGACACCCACTGAGCTCCAATCGATTCAGTGGGCCTGTCACCAGGCAAAATGCAGCGACATCTGGGCCAACAGCAGAAAGAAACACTTGTGAACGTGTGAACATGAACAGTGCACTCCCCTCTGGGTTTTGTTGAAAAGCCAGGACACAGAGCTCACGCTTCCAGATAAAAGTCAAGTCCACGGTGACCCTTGTTTCCACCAGGTTCACCAGCACCAAGTGTCAGTGAAAGCAGAGAATTGCCTGGATGAAACCAAAGAATCTTCTGGCAACCCCCAAATCCTGCCCTTGGCAGTGGCCTAGCAAAGTGAGTCTGAGAAATGTAATACATCTAAGGAATGCACCTGGAAAACAGCAATATTATACCCACCAGGGGAAAAGTCTTTCTGGGGATTAGTGTGGGCTCTGAAACTTGAGGCTTCTCAAGCTTTCATAATTATTATCCCAATTAATGTAATGGCAGACACTATTCTCCTCTTCCCATTCCTCTGAAGCTCGCAGAGCCACCTGCTTCGGCGCTCACCTCCACCAAGGGAGTCTCAAGGTTAACGAGCTTCCCCAGAAACCTGTCGCCTACCTACGTGCAGTGCGTTGTCTTTGCATTTTAGTCATGCCCTGACCTTGGCGAGGACAATGTACAGGGGAATGCCTGATTAACCTTCCATTTATAAACCAATTATTTTGCCATTGGCACCTCCATTCTGCAATCACTGACATAAAATCTTTTACAAAACAAAATATAAATGACAAATCGATCAGATTTTTTTTAAGTTTGCCCTGAAGTTGGCCATTAATAAGAGATGCCCTTTAATGAGAAGTCTTGTCTGTAGATGTTACCCACATCAGGACTCAGCTGTGCTGCTTCTAAAGGAGACTTGACCACATCAAATCGAAATGGAGAAACTCTTTCTCATTCATTTTTAACCGAAGGGACAGAGAAGTACTATTTTTTCCACCTAAAAAGGAGCGAAAGGATGCTGTCATAAAGATCTCTCCTTGCTAAAATTACACCAGCGCTTGTGCAAGGTCAAAGAAGGACAGACTTCTGCTCCTGCTAGAGACTCTGCCCAAACCATGACCTTGCCAGACACACCTGCCGGGGCCCAGCTATGCTGCCTCCTCTCTCCTTCAGGTCTTCATTCAGAACCTTCTAGGTGAGGCCTTCCCCTACCACCCTCACTACGTTCATCTGTGGCTCCACTCAACTTTCCTTCAAGTTATTTCTGTACTTGACATTCTGCACACTTTGTCTATGCCTTTATTTTGCTTATTGCACGTCTCCCCCCAGCAAGAATGGAAGCCCATAAGGACAGGGAGATATGACCAAAACAGAAACAGAAACCAGCATGGATCCAGCACTCAGGAAGCATGATGATTTAGAATGTTTAAAATGTCAAAATCCATCACCCGCTGTGAACACATGAGCACCTTCCTGCCAGCTAAGGTCAAGGTCCTGGCGAGTCAAAGATAAAATGGGGGTGGGACATCAGCCTCAAAACTCAGTGCTCCCACCTCACCTTGGAGCCCAGGCTCTGGCTACAGCACCCGTCCACCCCAGAGACTGTTGCACAGAGGGGTCCCCTCCGGGGCCCAGGGTGTTTATCGACTCACCGGTGGGTTGCAGTTGTGGGCATGCAAGGGTGAAGTTCCACAGCCCTCCCCACAGGAATGGCCTGTGCTTGGTTTAATGGTCTGTGTAGGGTAAGGAAAAATGTCAGGCTTTTTTGCCCCCCGCCATCAGGATAGATGATGGATCCTTGCGGTCCTGAATGCAGGCCTGATGGCGGCACCTGGAGGAGGGTGTGGGCCTACATAGATGGGATTCACCTGGGCTAGGACTGGGCTTTTAAGGGTGGCGTCACGGGGACACCAACAGAAGCCTAGAAGCCAAGAAGAGCAGAAGAAGCCAAGAGAGAAGCAAAGAAGGCCGGAGAACCCAGATAGAGTGGAGACTTGCTAGGGGCTGGGAGGCCTGCCAGCCTCCCGGCCCCCCAGCACCCCTGCCTGCCATATGCCTGGTGAACCCCAATAAAGGACCTGCAAAAGCCACTAAGGACTCTGATTCCTCCTTTACCCGGTCTGCTGGATCAGAAAACCTGCACTGTGGCTCATCCTGCCCTTACAGTCTGCTGTTAATTTCTTGAAATTCTCAACAATTTTACCTTCGAACTTGTGCTCTGGAAGAGAAATCCAGTGGGGAAATAGGGCGTGTAAATGAGCCAAGAAGACCCATGAAATAAAGGAGAAACTTCATACTTTTAGTGACTTTAACAGCACATTTTTCCTACCTTATTAACAAACAGTCTCATTTGTCACTGTGCCCTGGGCCCCCCAAAATTATGTGCTGGCTGTATCTGTGTAATAGCTCAAGGGCAACAAAAACTTCTAAAGGGGAGAAAATCCACCTTGTGTCCTGTTCTGTCCTCCCGACGTGAAGCAGATGTGATAACAAGCACCACCTGAAGCTTAGACCGAATTAAATCTTTAGTCATCTGCTGGGCCGTCCACGGATCCGCAAACAGGCCCCCCCACTAGAAACCTCTCCTTACCCCTCAGCAGGCCCTCTTGGCTCCACTTTCTCTTGGCTCCATCTGCTTCTCTTGACCCTGACCTTCACCTGCCTGCTGTCCAGTTGCAGCCGTCCAGCTGGCTGAGACCTCTCTTCAGCTCCTGCTCCACGCCCCACGGTCTCCTCAGGACATGATCTCGCGTAAGACCCACACGGGACCCTATTGTTCCACTGTGGTCCCAGTTTCACCAGGGGCTTCCAATTCTGCTTTGATTACAAAGACACTCATTCTCAACATGTCCTCCCAAGATCCTGCTCATTTCTATCCCCTCCCTCTCAATACGTCCGCCCCATCCCTTCTGACCCCTTCACAGCGGCAACGCTCGCCTACTTGGGGTCCTTCAAATACTGTTCAGAGTCTTTGCAAACGCTGTTCCCTCTGTCCTTGCTCCCTCCCTTCACCTATTATCTCCTGCATTTCCTGATGTTCAGGAGCCATTTTCTCACGAAAGCCTCCCCTGATGTGCCCACCATCACCCTGCCTCAGAATAGCTGAAGCTTCTTTCTCAGTTTTTGGAACAGGGTTGCCATGTTGATGCCTTTGTGGGGTAGAAAACCAAACCCCCTCTCTACTTCTAGTCTGAGGATAGGGACCACATCTGCCTTCTCAAGTACTTCCCTGTGCCTAGCCCAGCATCTGGAGCATCAGCGGGTAACCACGTCACACGGCGGGATGGAGAGGTGGCTAAGTACAAGAATATCACAAACCATAAGCCAGCTCGTCTTTCCAGGGGCGGAGGTGAATTCCTAAGGCAGAAAGATGCTCGCAAGTAAGGACACCACATTTTCAACGTTTCCCTGTTTCAGACTAGGCAATACATTCACATTTCACATTTAAAAGATAATCCATCAGAAAGATTTGTTCCTATCTGCATCCTTCTAGTCCATTCTTCACCACCGTCCAGTGCTCCACTTCAGTTAGCAGCTTATGTCCTTTGTGCTTTTTTTGCAGAGATAAGAAAATACATCGTCTTTTACCTGGATTCAGAAAGCTGCTCTTTAATGATATCACAATCAATATTTTCATTGCAGAATGTCATTTTGTGATAGGCATCCTCACAACTTATCTGTGTTATATGTCCACTCTAGCCACAATAGCCTGTATTTCATACATTTGAATTTAGAAGGTCGTATCCAAAGCTTTAACTACACTACGTGTTCTAAAAATGACATACTCTGTGCATTGCCTTTCCAGGCCAGTTCCATGCAGACCAAGAAGAGAAGCAAAAACAAAAATATGTCCCCCGGCATGAGGGTACCTCCTGCTGCCCGCGGGGCTCCAAGTACAGGACAGCAGGCGGTGCGCAGTGTGACTCCGGGCTTGCTCTCGGGAAGCCAGCACTCATGTGGCATCTGAATGCCAAGACGGGGCAGAGTGTAAAGCAAACTTTCATTCTAATCTCTCCTTCTAATGAGATCTGACACGCATCCTGCTATCTTTGGACGCTTGACTTAAGCGTGTCCACTCAGGCCCCACATTGCCAAAGGCCCACAGAGGAACCGGAGCCATCTCTCCCAGCAGAGGCAGCCAACGCAGCGCCAGCCCACAGTGTCAACACGGGAGGCTTTATTTTTCTATGAAAATACCCTCTCTTCCAAACGAACCTTTCAGCCTGCATTAGGAAGGGGCTTTCTTCAACATCCAAGCAAACAGCAGCTCAACACATGGTTGCCAGGCACGGCCTCCACGGCCAGGTACAGAAAAGGGCCTTCACAAGCACACTTGGCTTTAGGTTTTCATGTATTACCTGATTTACTCGTTTTCTGGAGTAGAATGGGGACGAAAACTGCATACACGAGAGCCAGTTAGGAGGAAGGGAGGGAGGTGGAGGTAAAGGAATCAAAACAGAGGAGGGAAGAGCACAAGGGACTATGATGATGGTGCACGGGTGAATGGGTGGTGGGAATCTTACGAGGACCACACCTAAGAGGAGACAGCACACAGTGTACAAAAAGGAATATGATGTAAAATATATTTTAAATAATAATATTTTTTTTGTTTTATCTTTTTTTTTAATAAATTTTATTGTTATATTCCCCATACAATTGCAGCCCCCCATTCTGACCCCAATCCCTCCCCTCCCGCCCCCGCCCCCCTAAAAGTGTCTCTGGTTCATAGTTTTTTGTTGATTTTGATTTTCACTTTCTTATAGTTATTCATTTTCCTGGTCCCTTATTTAAGTTTTCTAGATTCCTGCTATGAGTGAGACCATCCGGTATTTTTCTTTTTCTTTTTGGCTTATTTCGCTGAGCATGATCCCTTCCAGCGCCATCCATGTTGCAGCAAATTGCATGTGTTTATCTTTTTTGAATGCTGAGTAATATTCCATGGTATATATGTACCACATCTTCTTGATCCAGTCATCTATTTTTGGGCATTTGGGTTGTTTCCAAAGCTTAGCTATTGTAAACAGTGCTGCTATAAACATAGGGGTGCAGGTGTTCTTTGGAATTGATGTTTCTGTGTCCTTTGGGTAAATACCTAAATAATAATATTATTAAAAATAATAATATATTATTAAATAATAATAATAATAAATTTTAAAATAAATAAGCCATAGAAAAAAGAACTCGCATGTCAAGGTGTGCACTCAACGCTCTGTGAATGAATGAATGAGTGCATGAATGACGTGGCACAATTTGCGCTTGTCTACACCTAAAGTCCTACCTAATTAGTCAGGCTTTGGTAAGATAAACTAAGCAGCATCTTTTTTCATTTCTTTTTAAGTGTAATATAAACAAGGACCACACTTCCTTCAAAAACAAAAAGAAAGGGAAGTCCCCAAATTCCTTAGAAGTTACCTTCATTAACAATTCACTGCACGGTTTCGGTTTCCCGGGCCCTTTGCCTGTGGGTGTTTTAAATACATGTACATATTTTTAACAAAATGGGTCACATGTTGCACGCTCTTCTGAAAGCCACATTTTAGATCACTCTATTCTAAACATTCTTCATGGCAGAATTTATAGTAAATCCAACTCACCTTTTTAAACATTGAATAATGGCCCATGTTCCATGACTTATTCCACGCCATTGCTTAACCAGTTCCCTCCAGATGAAGCAGGATAAAGTTAAAAATAGAGATGCTTTTTTATTTTTAATAGATATTGTCAAATTCGTCTCTAAAATATTACACCATCATTGCACTGAAGATTATAAATTTTCTTAATACTTGTGATCTCAAGGAGAAAATGCTATGCTGTTGTTTTAATTCATATAAATTCGTATAAAATTTAATTCGTGAGAGTACGCATCTCTTCTGTCTATAAGTTATTTATACTATTTCTTCTATGAATTGCTTTTTCATATCCTTTGCCCATTTTAAATTGGATTCATAGTTGCTCTCTTACCGACTTGTGGGCACTTAGGCAATTCCTATATTAACCTTTATTTAAATTATCTATAGCGAATACTTTTCCCAGCATGGTGTTCTTTTACTTGGGGTTAAATTGCTTTTAGTTATATAAAAAAGTTCTTGTTTCAATGCCATTAAATATTATTCTAAAGCATTGTGACTTCTGGACCCAATGTTATTTTTTTAAATGTCTTGTCCACTCCAAAATAATGAAAATAGTTTCTGTTTTTACTAGTGCTTTAGACTTGTTCTGTTTAGATATATAGTTATTTCAAATTTACTTTTTTTTTTAAAGATTTATTTATTTACCCATACAAGCACTGGGTACAGTGAGAAGCACGGGAAGGCGAGAGAATCCACCAGAGGCAGAGCGGGGAACAGAACAGGCAGACTGACGAGTACACTGTGAGGGGAGCAGCAGGCAGCAGGAGAGGTCTGTGTGCCATGTGGGACCCTCACCCAGCGGCCGGGGATTGAACCGGCACTGCCGAGGCTGCGGGCAGCTTCGGAACCCAGCACTCAACCGCTGCGCCACCAAGGCAGGCCCTCAAATTTACTTTTGTAACTTAGGAATAGAACTTTCTTTTTTAAATATTCTAACTTTTTATATCTCATCTTTATGGTTTTTAATTTTACCAACAGCCAATTGTGTAAACATAATTTATCCAATAATTTAGCCTTTCTCCACTAATTTAAAACACTTCCTGGGCCTCCCTGGTGGCACAAGGGGTTAGGCGCCGCACTATGAGGCACTCCGAAGCCTCTGCAGCAAGTTCCGTCCCCGGCCTGTCAGGGAGCAGCCCACATGGTGCAGCAGACCTCTCCTGTGGCACCCGCTGCTCCCCTCAGCAGTGGATTTCAGTCAGTCTGCCTGTTCTGCTCCCCTCTCTGTCTCTGGTGAATCCTCTCACCCCCCGCATCTCTGGCCTGTACCCCAGCTCTTGTATGCAAATAAGTAAATCTTTAATAAATAAATAAAACACTTCCTGTATCATGTACAATTTTCCACATTCATATGAGGCTTTAAAGCAAAGGCTAAATTTGCAAGAAGACGCAGCAATTTTGCCTCAAGATCACCACACAGAAATCCTGCCTGATGACCAGCCTGCCTAGGCTGGCCTTAGGAAGCAAAATTCAGACTTGCAACCCTCGCTCTTTAGTGTCCTAACCTCTGGGTCTAATCCTGGCCCAGTTTCTCACTCTTCTAATTACTTTAAATTCTTAGTATATTTTCACATCAAGGAAAGGAAGAATCTCCCCTTTTATTCTTTTCACAAAAATTTCTTGACTCTTCCAGCACATTTATTTTGAAGATTCACTTTAGAATTGCTCTGCAAAGGTATCATATATACCTTCTGGTGAAGTAGCAGTCCCTCCTCCTTCCATCCAAAACACACAGCTCTCCCAGGTGCTGTGTGGACACTGTGTCCTGGGCTGTGCTTGCAAGGTCAGAGGCTTTAAATAGGCTATAGGCTAATAATAAATAGTGAACACTGAGCATAATGGGGGAAATAAAGGATGAGCTTCAGGAAAGTTTTTCATAAGAGGTGGTTGTGAAACTGTAACATAAATAATCACAGTGACAACAGCCCAAAAAGAAACAAAGGCGATCTTAGAGTGGATCAATTAACAGAAGTATAATGTTGTGAACATAGGAGGCAGCAGATCTCTGTAAATGAGCGGCACCTGCGACACGGACGCTGTGATCAGAACTGGGCATCTCCCGCAGGGGTGATGGGGTGGTGACCCGTGTTCTTCCCTCGCATCAGAAGGCAGAGAGGACGTTTGGTCAGGAGACAGGGAGTCGGCGCCAAGCTGAGATCCGTCTCTAAATGGCACAAGAACCGCCTTGAAGGGTGAGATTTCCCACGGGCAGCGCCGAGACCAGCAGATGAAAGTAACAGGCACATGACTGTCCAGCAAACGTGAGGGACACTCGCCAAGCCACGCTGCCCAGAGCTAGAACACTTCCACGGGGTGAGCCTCCCGGCCCTGAACTGCTCCCACCCAAGTGTCTGTCCATTTTCGGGGCTGCACAGAAAGTTAAGGGAGCGAGAGGTGCTTCTGGCTTCAAGGCAGGTGTGGTGGCCAGTGTCCCCAGGACAGAGTTGGGGGGTCTCCAATGACAGCGCAGAAGCTGTGCAAGGACACTTGCTCCCTCAGACCTGACTCTCTGCTGCTACAGAGGTGAAGGATTTCCCGGGTCAGATTTTAAATGGGCGCCTTAATTGCACCATCGACTTTTCCAGCCCTTCCCCATCCCCACCCTCCACCCCGGCTGGCAGGGCCCAAGCCCACTGGCCTGTGTGCGGCTCTGCCCCTCCCCCGCGCCAAAGTCACACCCGCGCTCCTGCTAAAAGCTGTTGCCGATCAACCTCATCATCCATAATGCAGAAAGGGAACCATTGATCGTGGATCCGATTAGTCATCATAATGCTTTTCTCTTATAGGTACTTAATCACTGCGGTTTCTCCGAGAATGGAAAGGCTCCTTTCTGTGGGAGAACCTGAATAGGCCTCTAAACAAACCCCAGCTGAGCAAAGCGCCTGGAGAAATGCAGGACAGGCGAGGGGCGTCCCCAGGCGCAGCCCACAGGGCCACCTCTCAGCTGGCTGCGCAGAGGCTGGGCACCAGGCGTGCGCTCCCCCAGAGAATGTGCCACCCAGTATGGTGGCTGGTCACCCGGCCCGAAAATGACAAATGTTGGATTGTAGGATGGAGCAGGTTTCCCTTCCAGGGTCAGAACCCGACGGAGCCGCCCCGCTGAGGCCTGGCCCTGGGCCCAGAGCCCGCGCGCCCCTGGTCTCTGCGAGGGCGAAGGCCTCGTGTCCACGCAGAGGACGCCGAGGGAGCTGGCAGTGTGGCACACCAGGAACACAGATGGCCGCCACAAGGGTGCCCCAGCCCGGGCTCCTGGGAATTCCTGCAGCTGGGTGACGGGGCGCGCGCCCCCAGCGTTGTGCACTGCTGGGGACAGGGAAGACGGGGGTGAAGGGAAAATAAATCAGAAGACATGCTATGTAGATCCCATGGAGTCCCACCCAGCTGTAAGAAAAAGATGACCCGACATTCACAGCAACACGGATGGAGTTGGGGGTGAGGTGGGGGGCAGGGGTGATGTCAAGCAAAGTAAGTCAGAAAGAAAAGGCAAAAACCGGATGATTTCCCTCATATGGAATACAGAAAAACAAAACAAAGGAACAGACAAAGCCAAAACAAGCCCCAAAATTCTGATTATAGAATTGAGGCCACCTGAGGGGGAGGGTATGGGAGGACAAAGAAGATGGGACCCAGCAGTCTCTGGTGGAGAATTGGGGGTGCTGTGGTGGCAGGTATGGCATGGGGACAGCCTCCGGGGAGATGAGAATTCAAACCCCCCAAAGCATACACAGTGTTGGAGACCAATGTTACCTCGACATAAAAATAAAAATTTTTTTAAAGGAAAGAGAAATAATGAATGAGTCCTATAAGAGGGGTGACTGTGGGGGCCTCCCTGATGGCGCAAGGGGTTAAGCACCAACTATGAAGCTGTCCACAGCCTCTGCAGAATGAGTTTGACACCCGGCCGGCCAGGGAGCTACCCACATGGCGCAGCAGGCCTCTCCTGTCTCCCTGCTGCTCCCCTCAGCAGTGTATTTTCAGTCAGGCTGCCTGTTCTGCTCCCCTCTCTGTCTCTGGTGACTCCTCTCACCCCCTGCACCTCTGGCCTGTACCCCAGTTCTTGTATGCATAAATAAATAAATCTTAAAAAAAAAAAAAAGATGGGCGACTGGGGAATAACCAGGTGACAGTCTTGCAGTCTGCCCTTAAGGAATGTTGGGGGCTGGGGGGTGAGACGTGGCATAGGCTCCTTGAGTTCTAGGGGAACAAGGGTGTGGTGGGAGACTTACCAAGGAGAGCTGGTCTTTGCAGCTGCACTTGGGAGGAGTATTTCCAGCTCAGTCCACAGGGGCCACTGCACCCGGAGCAGGGATGGAAGGTCCCTGTTGGTTTTTGCCAAGTCATCATGATAACAGCCAAGCAATTGACCATCCCAGGCAGCTACAATACTAACGTGGCTTGACATTTCTGTTAACAAGTAAGAAGAAAGCAAAATGACAAGACATATCCTGGAAAATCACTTCTTCATCTCCTCGAGCAACTTCTTTGTTGAATCAGATGATGTGTTATAGAGCAACCCCGATATTGAACGGGTTCCTGGCTGTGGGTCCTCACCCGCGCGCTTTAAAGGGACTTATGAATACTCCACTACAGACACACACAAAAGGTTCATAAAAGGTTTATTTACAAGAGGAAAGGAAAGAAGGAAAATGGACAACTCAGGGAGAAGATAGGGAAATAAAGTCTTTAATGCGTCCTACCCGATCCAACGACCTGGAAACCCAAAGTCACTCCCAGAGCTGGCCGGACGCTGCGAGCTGGTGGAGAGCCCAAAAATGGGGTCCCCCAAAGCCCACGTGTCTGCCTTTTCTATCCACCTGGCTGCTTAACCCCACCCTCAGGTCCCAGCCACCTTCCCTTGGGTGGGGATGGGATTTGGAGTTCCCGGTGTCTTTGGCTTTGACCTGGGGTGGGGGTGGAGTCCACAAAGCCTGTATGGAAATAGCTTTGAGACAGCCTTTTCCCCCTAACAGATGGTTTTCAAATACTGCAGGACTATTGACTTGATTTCTGTGGTTCTCGAAATGGAACCGCCACAGACATGACAAACCTCTAAGCTTAATCTGCTCATCATTAACAGTTCGTCTGGCATTTTGTTATGTCTACACAATCGACCAAACAATCAAGTCTTGGTTTGCAGTATTTACCAAGTCCTCTATGTAGATACTCCCCTCACAACCTTTTTCGAGGTGCGTCACTGAACACAGAGTAGGAAGAAACCTCAGCAGCTCACCAGATTCTATTATTTTCACCCCACAGATACAACTGATATAAATAACCCCAAAAGCATAGGTGATTATAAATCTCAGGAAGATAATTAGAAGGTGATGAGTTTAAAGCATGATTACCACCATCTTTAATATAATTTTTATTGTACATTTATATGGTTTAAGTTTTAATAATAACTGTATTTAACAACTGGCTCGCGCAGTTCCTGCAGACAAGACGGCTGGTCCTACACTGGGCTGGGCTGGGCTGCTCTGGGTTGGGCTGGGCTGGGCTGGGCTGGGCTGGCATGCCAGGGTCTGAGCACCCACACAGCACATGTTTGCACGTCCTGAAAACGGTCCGTGCTCCATGCAACCTCTGAGCGTTGTGTAGCTCTCGGGATCACATTGCTGTTGTCTTTGACACTCGCTCCGTCCTGCCGCTCTCTACTCTCAGCTCCATCATAGGACACGGCAGCTGGGACCCACACGTCCCAGAACCCCTTGCCAACATATCTGTTCTGAGGCTACCAATGAGAGGTATGTCATCTTCCACACATGGACCACAGGCCATACAGCCCAGAGAGCAGAACCTTCTGGGTCACCTTCAGGGAAAATTGGGGAAGGTGATGAGAGCAAGAAATGATGAAGGCTGCCTCAGGCAGCCAGGGCAAGCAGAAGAGCATGGACTTCTGCCGAGTAAGAATAGCTTCCTGTAACTTTCTGGTTTCTGGTTTCTTTTTCCTGCCCAGGGTTTCAACCCTTCCCATCCCTTCTTACAATTTTATAGGACATCATCTCCTGTATTAAACCCTTCCTGCTGGAAATGCAGAGAATGGTTTCTGAGTTTTGGATTAGAAGACAGATTTATCCATGCATGCATGTAGTCTGTTCCCACCATTTTCTTTTTTTTAATAATTTTTTTCCTAATTTTTTATAGATTTATTTATGTATGCATACAAGAATTGGGATACAGGTGTGGGGGGGTGAGAGGATTCATCAGAGACAGAGTGGGGAACAAGACAGGCAGATTGACTGAAATACTCTGCTAAGGGGAGCAGCAGGTGAGATAGGAGGGGTCTGCTGCACCATGTGGGTAGCTCCCTGGACAGCTGGGGATCAAACTCATGCTGCAGAGGCTGCGGATAACTTCACAGGGCTATGCTTAACCCCTTGCACCACCAGAGAGACCCCCCCACCATTTTCTTGATGGTATAATATTCCACCCTGTGATGCAGGATGCTGCATAATTAGGCTCCATTTTAAACCCTGCCTGCCCAACCTTGAATGCTTTGAATACATCCTTTATGCCCAGAACACATTACCACGTTACCAACAAGAGGTAGTGCTCAGGTGCCCCCCATGGTTGTCATGCTTACCCAGGGGACTCATCATTTTTTGCTCTCATCACCAACCCCAATTCTTCCTGAAGGTGATCCAGAAGATTCTGCCTCCAGGCTGTATGGCCTGTGGTCATGTGTCAAAGATGACTTTATCATGGTAGAGGAGGCTGGTCCGCTGTGGCACAGGCCACATGAAAATGTCATGTAATAAAAATGCAGCTCATGTGCTCATCATGATCTGTTGCTACATTTGAGCTCATAGATCATGAGCAGACCCAGCCAGCCCAGGCTCACTAGTTGATCAAACGCAGCAGAACTTTCCAGAGTGTCCTCCTGCCCCCACACAACCTGTGCTGAGATGTTGAGAGAGAAGTTAATTCATTACAGAGAAGTTTGTGCCCCCTTGTCTTGGGGTTGAATCCCTATTCATTCCTCAAAACCCAGCTGAGATATTCCTTCTGCAGGAAGCCTTCTCAGACACAGTGGGCTCAGACAGATGCTGTCCTCTCTGCCTTGTGCATAATTCTTTATGCCCTGAGGGATGAGTCCTGTCTTCCTTTCAAGCAGAAATCAGAATTCCCTACCACTTACTATAAGAGCAATGGATCCCCATCCTCAGAGCCAAGCTGGATCAAACCCCCTGCTTGTTAAGCATCACCTCCCCTCTCCACCTTGCTCCTGGGGCCTGGAGACATGGGTGACAGATGCCAGCAAGGAGCTCATTCAGCTTGATGGGCCTGGAGTAACAAAACCTTGACTGTGACCCGGAAGCCTCTTGGCTCCTGCCAGCATTCATGAAAAAGTAACAGCCCAACGCACTAGCTGGTGAGTGAGTAAGGTCCTTACCTGCACAGACCCTGGGTGTCCTCATCCTCAGGGCCCAGCACAGCTCCTGAACCATCTCTGTTTGGAATCTGACCAAGGTGAACTGATGACACAAGATGGGGAACTCATCCTCCACTGAGACGGTACAGCCCAGAGTTTCTCAACCTTGGCCCGACTGACACTCGAGGCTGGATCCTTCTTTGGGGTGGGGGGCTGTCCCAGCAGCGTGGGATGTTCTGCAACATCCCAGCATTTACCCAGTTGATGCCAGCAATCCCCACTCCCCAGGTGTGACAACCGAGCTTGTCTGCAGACACTGCCTAGCGCCCCTTGAGAAGGTAACATCACGCCCACTCCCTCCACACACACACACACACACATGCACACACACACACACAGAGCCACTGAGCCAACCTTCCCAGAGGGTGGGGGCAGGAGTGGGAAGAGCAAGCACGGGGCCTAACTAAATTACAATTTAGTGTAGTCTGAGATCTTCATGCATTAGAGAGCAAGATAAAAGATGCACCACCTGCCTTATCATAGCTCACAGGAATCAAACTGTGGTGAGCACCCTAGCAGAGTTCCCATCCAGAACTAGGGACCCCCAACATGTCGCTTTGGGGAACCTGAGAAAGATTATATGAGCGATGTGCCCTTTAGACTTGAACCTGGGCTCTGGGTCTCCACTGCTCTTGCTCTCAATTATTAACCTCCTGTTGCGACCCCTCAGAGAAAGCGGAGGTCCACCAGGGGCTAGAAACCACAGTCTAAAGGAAAAAATCCACCGTGTGTCAATACTGATCTCTTCAGGGCTAACAACACACAAACTTTAGATATTTCTAGCTGGCAAATAAGCACCAGAATCTGTAATAACGTGGACTTTAATTCCCACTTAAAAGTCAAAATACGAACTCATGAGTTGCTGTCTTTTTTGGCATCCGGAAAACTGCTCATCATGCAGTCCCAAGGGGAGAAAAGGTCCAAAACCTGTTTTAACAAAACTGAATTTCAGTGGAGCAACTTCTCCATCTGGTGGTGGACAGAAGCATTGTCCCGAAAGTCCCTGGGTGCTTGGCAAGAGCGCACCTCAAACCCAGCTGAGTCAGATACCCCGTGATGCTCCAAACTGATTACTGGTAGATAGCAAGTCTGGGTAATTTGGAGAGCAGGAAAATTACTAATTACCCATGGAATTTCAAAGCTAAGTAATGCCTGAGGAAAAACACTACTTTGATTTTATTTAAAACTCCCTGAGAAGCTCACATTCCCCATATCCTTAATTTCTAGAAATAGTTAACTACACCACAGTGTTTCACCTTGGAGACAAACAGCCCGCAAGGAGGGCGAGCAAGAACAAATGGGAGAGATGATGCTGGATTCAGTGGGGACCCTAAAAACATAGTTCTATGAAAAATATTTGTCTATTAGTCAAAGGTTTTTAAATATGTAAGTCAGTATCTCCCAGGAATCTTGAAAAGCATCATCTAGGAAAAAATAAAAATGACCTCTTAGCAAAATTACTTAATTTACTTAAAGAAGAAATTCATGTCTGTAGGGTAATTGACGGTATCAGGCTTCTTCTACCCTCCGGCCATTAGCATCTATGAGCAGCTCCTCCTGGGCCCAGACAGCCCTGTAGCATGTGCAGACGTAAGTGGAGGCACCTGTGCGGGAGGGTTAAGGTGCTGCAAGGGCAGCATCAGCCTGAGGTGGCTACACCGGGAGGAGACAGCCAGATACTGAGAGAGAAATCTGATCTGTGCCCTGATTCAGCAGTAGAGGCCTGTGAAAATCTACCGAAGCCTCCAAAATGTATCTTTCGTCTGGGAGAGCTGAAGATGAACCCACCCGGCCTGAGATGGTTGCAAAACAATGCCCAGTACTAAAATGCCTCCAGATGACTCGTGGATAAAAGCATCTTTTTCTAATTGTCATATTTGTTTCCATACTTGTCTCATGTCTTCATTCCTCAAAACTAAACTGACCTCCTCTGTGCAGGAACACCATAGAGAAATCTATAATGGGGCTGCCCTGGTGGTGCAAAGGGTTAAGCACAACACTGTGACGCTATATGCAGCAGCACGAGTTCGATCCCCAGCTGGACAGGGAGCTGCCCACATGGCACAGCAGACTTCTCCTGTCTCCCCGCAGCTCCCCTCAGCAGTGTATCTCAGTCAATCTGTCTGTTCTGTTCCCCATTCTGTCTCTGGTGAATACTCTCACTCCTGTATCTCTGGCCTGTACCCAGTTCTTGTATGCACAAATCTTTTTTAAAAATCTATAATGTATTTTCATTAAGCTGACATTTTATTGAGCACCTACTATCCACCAGGCATTGGGATAGAGCAATGAA
Organism: Talpa europaea; assembly: GCF_964194135.1. Classification (NCBI taxonomy): domain Eukaryota; kingdom Metazoa; phylum Chordata; class Mammalia; order Eulipotyphla; family Talpidae; genus Talpa; species Talpa europaea. The sequence goes on from NC_140070.1 coordinate 142,224,062, forward strand.
TAGACTGTCCCAGGGGGCCTACAAAATTCAATTTTCACTATTCTCTATGATCTCCATAGCCCCACTTTACTTGTGGGGAAACTGAGGCTCAGAGAGTTTTAGTAATTGGAAGAAGCAAAATCAGACAGATGTCTTCTCTGCAGCCCAGCTCTTTACACCTGTAGAAAACTAGAAACTTCCATCAGTGAAGCTGCCAGGGCGCGGAACAGCTGATCCTGGGGTGCAAGGCCAGGCCCTGGGGACACAGGTGCATGGCCCTGTCTCCAAGAACTAGAACAGCATCTGCCAGTTGGCACAGGAGGTGATCAGGACCAAGAGAGACCCCAACCCCCCACCAGCATTCATCAGAAGTAATATCTCCCGGGCCTCCCCGGTGGTGCAGCGGTTGAGCGCTGGGTTGTGAAGCTACCCGCGGCCTCTGCGGCACCGGTTCGATCCCCGGCTGCTTCCCGGCCACCTGAGGAGGGTCCCACATGGCGCGCAGACCTCTCCTGCCGCCCGCTGCTCCCCTCAGCAGTGTACTTCAGTCCTTCTGGCTGTTCTGCTCCCCGCTCTGGCTCTGGTGAATTCTCTCACCCTTCCGCGCTTCTGACTGTACCCAGTGCATGTGTAAACAGAACAAAACAAACAAAACAAATAAATAAAGAAATAAACATGCCTCTATAAAAAAAAAAAAAACATTTTAAAAAAAAAAAAAAAGAAGTAATATCTCCCAAAGTCCTCTTCAACAGGGAGACTGGGGGAATCATTCTTAAAAATTATAATTAAAATGATGGTACCAGTGAAATTCAACAAAAATATTAAAATCAAGAGAATCAACTGATCCTCCAATTTCCCTGCAGAGGGAAGAAAAGTTAGCTTTGGGGTGGCAGTGTTTGTGTTACTCAGAGCAATCATGGAGGTCTGTTACTGGAATTTTCAGGTGACCAAATTCAGCAACTGAAGTGGAGACCTTGCTTCCGTGCCAGGAATGCATTTTGAAAAGCTGGGCGATGCAGAACATAGACCGAGGGGCGAAGGATTACAAGACAAACAAACGTGAAGTCAGTGCGTTTCTTCAGATCACGTGCCGCTTGGGCAGGTGCCCTAGTTCAGGATGCCGCTCACAAGGCCGAGTGGACTTCAGAGGACTAACCCCACTGCAGACATCACTGTCCTCCCGGCCACTTGTAGCCAACCTTCCATTTCCCACTTCTCATCTGAAAAACACCGTGTGCTTGGCAAGAGCCAGGAGACGTGAGAAACTCCTACAGCAAGTGTTGATATAAAGAAAATGTCCTAAGAGACCGCTGGTATTTAACCAGCTATTATTTCTACCACCTGCGCTGAGTTTACCAAGTAGGTGGGGAGGGTCGCTGCTTGTGTGCATTCCGCTGGGGCTGCCCGGATACCACTCAACAGAGAACATAAATCCAATTGTTCATCTCGTCACTGGAGCCACAAGGTTCCCACATGAGATCATCTCGCTGACCCGCATGAATGGGCTTTGTGCAGGTGACTGTTACGTGTGTTGTGCAACCACCCCAAGCCGAACAGCTTCATTGTTGATCCGGGCAGACAAAAAGAGAATTTTGGAGCCCTCAGTGGACTTTACAGGCTTTTAATGCTGAATCAGGGGACAGACCAGCAGGCAGGGAGGCAGCAGCTGAGCCCCCAGCCGCAGAGTAATGCCGCTGTGAACACCAGAGAGGAGCCCCTTTTACCTCTCCCCTCGCCTCCCTGGTTGTCTGCATTTACTCTTGCACACGCCCGTGCTCTCTCGGCCCAGGTGTCCATTATCAGAGGCACACATGCCCCTCCCACACCTCTCAGCCCCCCGCCACCCCGTGTCTGTGCAGGAAGCGGGCAAGACCACAGGTGCCAGCCCTAGAGGCCAGTGATGGGAGGGGGAGGAAAGCCTGATTTAACAACATTTTCCGTACAGTGTGGCTCGCCAGAGCTGCCCTCTGAATCCAGAGGCTGCACACTGCGCAGTCGGAAGAGGTTTCAGGGTCCCAGAAAATATTCAAGGCTCCGTCCCCCTGACACTCATCCACTTGGGTGTTGTCACCCCTAATTGCTAGTGACATTAAGGGGACAGCTCCTGAGATCTGCTTCCCTTTCTGCTTCCAAATTGCTGATGTCTGTGAGACGCGCCCTCACTGGCTTCCCTCTGTGGGCACGCGCGTCAGAGCCCGTTCATCCCAGGACATACTCGGCTTCCACAGGCCAAAAAGAAAAGGAAGCTGGAAAAACAGAATAAGCCCAGAAAAGGACGCAATTATAGATGTAATACTAGGACTCAATTTTAAAGTTGCAGCTCCTGTGGGATCTTAGGGAATCTTAAAGTTAGTAAACATCGTGGCATTTTGAAGGTGCCTTTTCATGAAATCAACTCTCTTCCCTTTGGGCTGCATTTTCCTCTCACAGCACCAATCACAATTGGGACGAATGTGTTCTCTGCATTACCTCTCTCGTTTGGTCCCCCTGGTTATCCTGAACCTCCCTGAGGGGAGGCACCAAGATGGATTTCTTTACATCACGATGCCCAGAATACTGGCTGGCACAGAGCAGGGACTCAAAAAGCTGCCCGTGCTCTCTCTGCAGTAGCGCAGGGACTCACTTCCTTGGTGTGCCTCCTACCTGTCTCGAGAGCCCTTACTGCGGCTCCTCATTTTGTTATTCCATGATGGTCATGAAAGAGGTGATGGGAGTGAGGGTCTACAAGACCTCTCTGTGTGTTTGTTTTTCTGTATCTTCCTATGAGTCTGTGATTATTGCAAAGTAAAGACTAAAAAGAGAACTTTGCTTGTTTCTTTCATTGAGGTATCATTAGTTTACAACTCTGCGTAGCTCTCAGCCTTACAGTGCTGCACATTGCCTGGCCTCAGCCACTGCATGCACCACACCACACCTGCCATCAAAGGCCCGGTCACCATCCACCGCCCACCAGTCAGCCCCGGCTCCCTGTGCATTAGCACACCTTCCCCTCCGGTACCCACAGTCTGTTGTCAGAGTCTAAGGATTTGTTTTGGTTTTATTTGTTCATTTGTTTTTGTTTTATTTTCTTTATATTCCAAAAATAAGTGAAATCACAATGTTGTTTTTCTCCTCTTATTTCACTGAGCATCAATCATCCCTTCCAGTTCCAATTGTTGACTAAAATGGCAAGGTTTCATCTTTTTTACGACTGCATAGCATTTCATATTTCCTTTTTTATAACTGTACATATACCACATCTCCACCCGCTCATCCGTTGCTGGGGACTTGGGTTGCTTCCCAAGCTTGGTTATAGTGAACAGTAGTGCAATGAACATGGGGCTGCAGATATCTTTTCCAATTATTGTTTAAATAAAGCTTTGATTTGTTTCCAGTCACCAAACTCTTGGATTTTACTAGAGTGGGAACTTGCATTTCAATCCTCTCACATCTCAGTGTGGCTGGCTTCCTGGGTCTCACCATTGTTTTCTGGGACCTCCGCTTCCAACAATCTGACACCATGAACATCCTAATTGAAATCTAGTTCATCTCTATTTCCCTCCAGCCCTTTACAGAGCAGGTCACTCTGGGGGGTCAGACAGAGATTCCATGTTGGTGAGCCAATTATGCCCTCAAGATTGGCAACGAAACCTAGAACAAGCTATCCAGGTTCCCAGTCGATGAACAACCACTCCTAAGGATTATTTAGCCACATCCGTGGTCACCTCATATTACACAAAGAGTCAGGCCACCACCAAGCTGCCAAGAGTCTTGGAAAACTGTACAAAGTGCATTAAAATCAACAGAAATTCTTCCCATGTCACAATATTTGGATAACTTCTCACCCCTCCAAGCTCTCCTCAAAACCACCATGGCTAACATTTGACCCTCCTGGCTTGAATCACACAATGAGATTCAAACTTCTCAACATACCACAGAGCAGATCTTAGCTTCACTGTGGACCTAGGAACATAATCTCCCCTTCAGGATGTGAGGAGAGAGTCTGCATCTGGGGGCAGAGCCGAGCAGAGAATGCAGAGTGTTATCAGAGTCTTATGTGGTTCCCCACAAATTTTAGGATCGTTTGTTCTATTTCTCTGAAATATGCCATTGGAATTTTGACAGCGATTGCATTGAATCTATAGATTGCTTTGTGGACATTTTCACAAAATTAACTCTTCTAATCCATGATCATGAAATATCTTTCCATTTATTTTTGTCTTCAATTTCCATTTATTTTGGTCTTCAAAATGATAGTTTATTTTTTTATTCTTTTTTATTTTTTTATACAAGCACTGGGTACAGTCAGAAGCACGGCAGGGTGAGAGAATTCACCCAAACTGATAGTTTATTAATATACAGAAATGTAACCAATTTTTGCATATTGATTTTGTATCCTGCAACTCTGCAACCTTACTGAGTTCATTTATTAATTCTAACAGGTTTTTTTTTTGATGGAGTCGTGTGTGTGTGTGTGTGTGTGTGTGTGTGTGTGTGTCTCATGTTTTACTTTTTTCTTTCCAATTTGGAGGCCTTTATTTCTTTTACCTCACCTCATTGCTCTGGCTAGAAATTCCAAAGGTGTATTGAACAAAAGTAGCTTCGAAAACTGTATTGAACAAAAGTAGCAAGAGTAGACTTCCTTGTCTTGTTCCTAGCCTTAGAGAAAAGGTTTTCAGCTTTTTACTAGTGAGTATTATGTTATCTATGGCCTTGTCATATTTGGCCTTTATTGTATTATGACATGTTCCCTCTATATCCACTTTGTTGAGAGTTTTTAATCATTAATTCATGATGAATTGTGTCAAGTGCTTTTTCTACATCTATTGAGATGACCGTATGACCTTTAGCCTTCAGTTTGTGGTCTATCACTTGATTGATTCGCAAATGTTGAACCATCCCTGAATGTTGTGTCCCTGAAATAAATCCCACTTGATCCAGGGGTACTGTTCTTTAGTGTATGTTTTTCAGTTTGCAAATATTTTATTGAGGATTTTTGCTTTTACATTCACGGGGATATTGGCCTTTAATTTTCTTGTGGTGTCCTTGTCTGATTTTTCTATCAGAGTAGTGCTGGCTGATTTTTCTTATAAACTAATGTACCAACAATTTTCTGTAACTCTGTTCTGTGCAATAATTTAGCTACCTCTATTTTCCAAGTTTACCTTTCAGGTTCATTCCAAAACATCTCTGTTTACTTCAAGTCATAAAAGATTAAGCCCATTTTATTGTCCTTACATGATTCTAATTGTGATAAAATATACACAGTACTATTTTAGCCATTTAAGTGTAGACTTTAGTAGCATTGAGGACATTTCCATAGTTATGTATCCATTCCCAGCATTCATCTCCAGAACTTTTCCACCATCCCAACCAGACATTCTGTACCCATTAAACAGTGAACCCCCATCCCCACCCTTTTAGCCCCGGCAATCACCGTGTACTTCCTGTCTCTATGAACTAACTATTCTAGGTTCCTCCTATGAGTGGAATCAGGCAGCATTTGCTCAGTGAGACTGACTTATTTCACTTAGCATAATGCAAGGTGACCTTATGGATCCCTCAAGGTGTGGATGTGTCAGGGTTTCCTTTCTTCCTTTTTAAGCCTGGATGATACTGTGTGGTGATATTACATTTTGTTTAGTTCTTCATTTATTGACAGACACTTGGGTTGATTCTGCCTTTGGTTGTTGTGAATAATACCACTTGCTACAAACTTCCTTTGGAGCTTGGTGCCCTTCCCTATGGCTGCCCAAACTGAAATAAACAGAACTTCTCATCACACAACACACACTCTAGCTTCTGCAAACTCCAACTCACACACACACCCCCCAACACTCCCATACTCCAACTTTCACATATATCCTAAATCTCACACACTCCAATTCCCATGCACCCCAACTCTTCCACATACCCCAACCCTCACACATGCCCTATTTCTCACACACCCCAACATGCATAGACCCCAATCTCAGCAGGAATCTAAGAAAGAAAAAAGAAATCGCACTTTCTGGGCCATTTCTACCACATGGGCCCTTTTCTGTGACAAGTCACAGTTTTTGTCATTTGAACCAGTACGTCCATTGTATCTCAAAAGACTCCCAGCTGGGGGGCCTCCCCGGTGGCGCAGCGGTTGAGCACTGGGTTGCGAAGCTGCCTGCAGCCTCTGCGGCGCCGGTTCGAACCCCGGCTGCTCCCCGGCCACCGGAGGAGGGTCCTACATGGCGCGCAGACCTCTCCTGCCGCCCGCTGCTCCCCTCAGCAGTGTACCTCGGTCCTTCTGCCTGCTCTGCTCCCCGCTCTGGCTCTGGTGAATTCTCTCACCCTCCCGCGCTTCTGACTGTACCCAGTGCATGTATAAACGAAACAAACAAACAAACAAACAAACAAACAAACAAATAAATAAATAAATAAAAAGACTCCCAGCTGGGCCTCCCCGGTGGCGCAGTGGTTGAGCGCTGGGTTGCGAAGCTGCCCGCAGCCTCTGTGGCGCCGGTTCGATCCCCGGCTGCTCCCCGGCCACCGGAGGAGAGTCCCACATGGCGTGCAGACCTCTCCTGCCGCCCGCTGCTCCCCTCAGCAGTGTGCCTCGGTCCTTCTGCCTGCTCTGCTCCCCGCTCTGGCTCTGGTGAATTCTCTCACCCTCCCGCGCTTCTGACTATATCCAGTGCATGTATAAACAAACAAACAAATAAATAAATAAAAACATGCCTCTATTAAAATAAATAAATAAATAAAGACTCCCGGCTTCAGAGCCAACCATCTTGAACATGAAGCAGGGAGACTGGAAATCCTCCTACCTGGAATCAGGTGGGCAGGTGACCTACAAGGAATACAGAAATGGCGCCTCGCCTCTGGCGGGAGGGGTTAAGAAATAATTCCATGCAGTAAGCATCCTACTCCCCACTTTGGGGAACCTCTTCAAGGCAGCTGAGCCCCAGGACCTGTTATTTAAGTGCACAAAGCAAAGGAAGGCGTATCAACATTGAGGTTTTGTGGTGAACCAAGACCAGGGCTCCCTAGAGTTCAGCAGCTCTAGCTCACAGGACTGCTTTATCCCAACATGGCTGTGGTTTGGTCTTCAAACAAGATGAAAGACAAGCAAATACCCTTTCCCCTGGGTTATATTTGATGGCCCTCAGCATCCAGTGTGTTTCACCAATAGCAAAAAGCCACAATCCACCCCCGCATAACCACAGAGCCCCCACATAGAACAAGCTAAAAGTGGGGCAGAGGATCCCATCCAAGAACAAAATAAAATTTGACTAAAAGGTGACAGATTCAGCCTCTTTCAGCCACTGTTCCTTTTGAAGTGGGAAATGTGACTTAGGGGTATCAGGCGGGTCATTCAACATCACCATAAAACACAAGCAGACATCACGGATGATGCCTGAACCACACCAGAAACAGAAATAATAGAATTGACTGAAAAACTAAATCTGCCCTGTCCAATTCCGTAGTCACTAGCCACGTGTCACTATTTAAATTTCACCTTTATCTCATTAGAATGAAATTTATTTATTTATTTATTTATTTATTTTTACATCATTATTCATTTGTATGCAATGTTGGATTTCTCCCCTCAGGTGTTGTCCCCATAAAATTCCCACCACCAAGACACCCAGGAACCATCACCATAGACTCTTGAGCTCATCCCTCCCATTTTGATGCCTCTCCCTCCCCCTCCCCGAGGAATGTCTCCAATTTACAGTTTGCCTGCTAGTTTTGTCTTTTTTTTTTTTTTTTGGCTGATCCCTTGTATGGTTTCCCTATATTCCTCCTATAAGTGAAACCATCTGATATTTTTCTTTTTCCTCTGACTAATTCTACTGAACATTATCCCTTCTGGCTCCATTCATATGGTATGAATGGCGTAAGTTTATCTTTTTTGATTGCTGAGTAGTATTCCATTGTGTGTATATATACCAACCACATCTTCTTGATCCAGTCATCTGTTTTTGAGCATTTAGGTTGCTTCCATATCTTGGCTATTGTAAATAGTGCTGCAATGAACACAGGAGTGCAAGTTTCCTTTCAAGTTAGTGTTCTTGTGTCCTTTGGGTAGATTCCTAGGAGTGGAATTGCTTGGTCATATGGTAGCTCCATTCTTAGTAATTTGAGGGTCCTCCACACAGCTGTCCAGAGTGGTTAGACCAGTTTGCACTCCCACCAGCAACATAAAATTGTTCCTTTTTCTCCACATCCTCGCCAGCATGTGTTGTTAATTTTATTAATGTGGGCCATTCTTACTGGTGTAAGGTGATACCTCATTGTGGTTTTGATTTGCATGAAATGAAATTTTAAATTCAACTACCAGCCACACATTCCAGGTGTGCAGTGCCCATATGTGATTAGTGACTTCTTGCTGGAAAGCACAGGCATAAAGCATTTCCATCATGGCAGAAAGTTCCATTGGATGGTAGGAGAGTAAATATTAAGAAGGGGAGAGGGGGGGAATATAACAATAAAATTTTATAAAAAAAATAAAAAAAAAAAAAAAAAAGAAGGGGAGAGGGAAGGAGATTTAAAGAGAAATAACAGGGTTGTCCAACTCATTAGCCTAGACATCTACTGTGTCCCTCTCTGGGAGCTTGCTGGGTGCACCCTAAATGACTGTCTTGGAGAGTGTGGGATGGAAAGACCAATGTTGGTCTATGAAAAGTAGTAATAGTGCATGGCCATGGATGATTATTTTTATAATTGTTTTTCTAAAAAACTAAGAGTAGCAAGTCCTTCAACAAAAGGTCAGTTGGCAGCCTCGTATTCATTTTGGAAATCTGCTCTCCTGAATGCTGGTACGAGAGCTTAGATCTTCCAGAAAGGGAACAGGAAAACAACCCGCTTCCCAGTTCAAGCATTTTTATGATATATTTATTTATTAAACCTCTTATTTTCATAAATAGTCATCACAGATTGAATAGTTTTTATGTTCGGAATTCTCGTAGCTTGAGAAATTTCTCAACTGTTACCTTAAAAGAATCAAGAATAAAAGAATAAGTTGAATCATTTTAGAGAGGAGTATCTGAAAAAGATGCAAAGATGAGAATGTAAGAGGGTAATCACATCTGTTGGGGTGCAAAGGAAATCATATCCTGTCCCTCTGGATGCTTTTAGGCTGGTACAGGAGACAAAGATATGCAGGTGAAGCCTTCTCCATTGAAAAAAGAAAAGGAATTAAGTCTTACCTTACATACAGAAGTTTATATGTAAATATCTTTTTGAAAATAGCCTCCACCCAGCTTCAGAGATCATCCTATGAAATCAATCTTTTGTCAAAAAGGCATGTGTGGGGGTGGCAGATTTTGATCCCCCACACATCCAAAGAGATAATGAGGAAAAAGATAAGTAGCTAAAGCGATCAAAATGAAAGAATTAGGAAGAGCAAGGGAATAAACTAAAGATCAGTTAAGGTGCAACCGCCAGGCTTCCTAGTGCATCCTTCCACCACCTTCCCCGAAACAGCCCTGTTGGGGGGAATCATCACCCCCCCAGCGCTGAGACACCAGATCTCACCAGGCCAAATAAACCCAGGTCATTTTGACAGCTATTCAGCAGAACTGGTAATCAAATTTGGGAGTGGGGGCCCACAAGGCAGAAAGGAGAGACCTGCACTCGCCTCTTCTGGAATTCAGGACAAACTGCACTGAAATAAGAGTCTGCACGGAGGCTCCACGGGCCTCACAGTCTCTCCCTCCTCTTCCAGGCCTCTCAGCTCCCTCACCCCACCCTCTACTTGCTTCTGCTCCAAACTGTATTCTGCAGAGTTTTAAAGCCAAATCACGAGGATTTTGGAGCTGGTACAATACCAGCCATATTGGAGGTTAGTGAACAAGAACTGAATAACTCCTTAGAGTGTAACTGGAATGGAGAGAAAAGACTTTGAAAAGCGGGAAAGGTAAAAACAGAGCTGTGCGGCTGCTACCGCTGAAGGCACATCTGGGTGCTGTTAAAACTGCACCTGCCAGGTCCTTACCCCCCAGGGATTCGGATTCTTTGGGTCTGAGGTAAGGACCAAGAATGGTGACTTCAACAAGCCCCAGTGATTCCCGGGAAGGCTGCTGGCAGCAGGTTCAGAGACACTGGGAGAGTGAATGGTGGAGAGTGCACTGAAAATAGGAAGATGTGTGCTGTGATATTATGAGACGTGTAAGAGAAGAAGAAACAGGTCAAAGGCAACCTCTAGATATCTACTTATCTGCTTTTGAAGATGGATGTAATCTTCGTCCCAGAAAGAATATTCTAGAAGACCAGGACAACTGGTAAGGAAGCGGGGTGGGGGGAGGGGGGTTCCTGCATCACTAAGTGGCAAAGTACCAAACCTAAGCTACAGCTTAAAATAATTATTAATACTTGATCTAAGGTTATAAAAGAGTAAGGAAAGAAAATAAGAGGAAAGAATGCACTAAGTCAATGTTATTGATTTACACTCTGAAAGAAATGCCAGAACTATTATTTAGATGTCAAAATAACTCCAAGAAGAGTACAAGGCTGTTTTGATCATTTGAAACCAAATACCTGCCTTCTTTGAGATGGGGCTTTCAGACACAGAGCCTCCTTAAATACCACTGCGATGCTCTGAACAGGTCAGATTTCCCTTCAAAGGTTATACCATGTTAAATTATATGCGATTTCAAAAAGAACAAGTCGTTGTCCTACTTTGAGTCCCCTCTCTTAAAAGCATGTTTTGACTAAGATTAATTTATAGCCCAAGGAGATTTGGGGAAAGGAAAAAGCCTTGAAATTGCAAGTAAAAAATAACTAAGAATTCCGGTCGCTTCTCAAATATCAAGTGACGTTGTTAGGGGCTGGGGGCAGATCTGCCAGGCTACAGGTGAATGGGTGGCTGTGGGGCGGCAGCAGATACTTCAGGGGGAAATTCTAGCTAGGGCCACAGTCCTGAAGGAGCCCTAATCGGGGGCCAATGTGGGGCCATTTTCTCAGCCTCTGCGGGCTCATCAAATGGGAGGCAGCACAGCAAGAAAAGCAGGGCAGAGCTGCTTCCACACCTCACAGGGGCTGGTGGGGCTGACCCAGAACACTTGAGAAGGGATCAGCGCTGACTTGGTGCATTGGACGCTGTGTCTCTAGAAAACACCCTTGTGCCCCAGGGATAACTGCCTTTAGCGGCTCTCATCGCTTGCTTGTCTCTTTCTACATCCGTGGACTTTTTATTTACTTACGATTTTTCCATAATAATTCATTTGTGTTTTCCTTTTTAAAACCAAAAAATAAAAACTTCTTGTGCTTTTTTTTTAATGTTTTCTTTATATCATTAGGAATCTCTTCCACGTCATTTACTTAACACTTGCTTTACCAAATCAATATAACTCATTATTAACTGGAGAGCCCCAGGAGAGATTGTGAGGCAGACAGCAGTAAGGGTTATTCATGCACCAAATTGAAAAAAAAAAAATGGCTTTAGTCTGCTCAGTTTTTTGTAGATAGTCATTCTGGCAACACTATTTCCTGCATTTTTTGGATTATTCAGATGCAAATGACTGAAAGGAGTAAATGTTTTCAATAGGTTTGATGATTAAATACTTGAATTGTTTTTAATCAGTTGGAACATTTCCTGAGTCCTTGAATTTTAATCTCTGGCCCAATTCTTATTTCCTTGGAAAGAGGGTCAATTAGTCTGCTGGGGCAATCATAACAGATAACAACTGACTTAAATAATAAAATCTTATCTTCTACAGTTCTGAGTCTGGATGTTCGAGATCAAAGTGGTCAACAGGTGTGGTTTTTCCCAAAGTCATTCTCCTTGCATTGCAGCCAGCTGCCTCCTCATGGTGTCACGTGGCCTCTCCTCTTCGTGACCATGTCCCTGCTTTCTGTTCTTGCCATAAGGAAGTTGGTCCTACTGGATTGAGATGTGTCCTCTGACTTAATTGTTCTAGTCAAGGTCCTCCATAAACAGAACCAATAGATGATGGATGGATGCATGCATGCATGCATGCATGCACAGACAGTGGATGGGTGGGTGGGTGGATGGACAGACAGACAGACACACAGACAGGTATAATAAAAATTGACTCATGCAGTTACAGATGCTGGGAAGTCCCACAATCTACCCTCAACCACCTGGAGAACCAACGGTATCTTTTGGTCCAGGTTCAAAGGCCTGCGAATCTGGGGGCTGATAATGTAAGTTCTTTTCTGAGTCCAAGAGCCCCAGAACCAAGAGCACAATGTCCAAGGGCAGGAGATGGTGTCTCGGTTTAGGCAGAGAGTGAATTTTGCTTCCTCTACCTTCTCGCTCTGTCCAGGCCTTCAAAAGACAGGATGGCGCCCTCCTGCTCCATGAAGGGCCTTCTGCTCCACAGGGTTCACCAAGCAAATGCAAACCTCTTCCAGAAACACTCTCGAACACACCTGGCTAACTGGGCCTCCCTTAACAAGTCGACACATATAAGCTAACATTGCATCCCTTTAATCACAATTATCTTACTTCCAACACAATCACACAGAGGGTTAAGGCTTCAACATATGAATTTGCGTGGAGACAATTCCCTCCATAACCGAGGAAATACCAGAACCATTAACAGAACAAATTATTAAAACTCTGGGGGGGGGGGGGGGAAACTCTGCAGAACATCTAAGTTTAAGGCATTACTCTATTTTAACTTGACCCGTAACACCATCAATGTACAAATACCATGGATTAAATAGACCAAACTCATAAAATAAATCAGCTATACATAGAATAAAAGCACTGTATTTGTGGGATGTGGTTGGTCCTATTTCTAGCCTCTACTTTTTAGTACGATTAAAAGGTACTTCCATTCAATAGAAACCCTAGGACATTCCCTTCAGATGCAAATCACAAAGAATGTGAAAACACACGTCTGAAAGACCATCTGCATTTAGCTTCTGATGGGGAAAATGGTGGGAACACAACATTTAATAAATAAGAGATGAGGGCTTTCCAATCAATATCCTTAGGATCTAAAAAACTGTGCTGTTAAAGTTATTAGCTGTTACTATTTCAAAAACAATGAGACACAATCCAGAAAGCACTTAATCTGAGATGTATAAAAACTATACAAATCATCAAATGAGTCTGGCTAATGAGGGTGCTATGGGCTCTGGCGCTGAATCTCTATTGGTCCTTGACACCTATTATTTTTCTCATCAAGATGTGTGACTCTGAGGCCTCCCTGGTGGCACAACTGGTTAAATCTCAGCACTATGAAGCAATCCACAGCTACTGCAGCACGGTTTGATCCCCGACCAGGGAGCTACCCACATGGCACAGCAGACCTCTCCTGTCTCCCGCTGCTCCCCTCAGCAGTGTATTTCAGTCAGTCTGCCTGTTCTGCTCCCCACTCTGTCTGGTGAATCCTCTCACCCCCCGCAACTCTGGCCTATACCCCAGTTCTTGTATGCATAAATAAATAAATATTTAAAAAAAAAAAAAAGATGTGTGATTCTCTACCTCCAGGAAGAGTGACAAATACCTGCCCCGTAAATGGAAAGGTGTAGTGAGGGGGCGGTTTATCACACGGGCCTCTACTGGGGGGGTGGGGGGGTAGGTTCCTAGACACAGCCCTAGGTTCTATTAAATTTTAGACAGCTTTAACCAAGACCTACAAAGAGATTTTTTTCTAAACCCCACCAACTGCTTTTGGCAGTTCATGGCATTTCTATCAGCTTCCCCACACCGGCCCCCACCAGGCCAGAACAGGCTGGCGACTTCTTAGCTAACCAACACTGTTAGCTTCAGTTTCCCACTTATCTCTTCAGTCGATGGTTTTCTTCTTGCATCCAGCGTAGGTGACTTTCTTTTAAGCCCCAGGCCCAAGCTACTGTGAATGAACACCCCCTTATCCAATATAACCCACCTCCATGGACGTTTCTCCACGATGCTGGAGAGCTGGGGGATGCAGTCCCACAGTCATCATCTGAGTAGACAGATAAGGGGGCAAAGACCGAGTTGTGAGGGCAACACAAGAAGGAAGTGTCCATAAAACAGACTTCTCTTTAGTCAAGATATCTGTACCTTTATGACATATTTACCATAAGCTCTGGGCTCTACACAAAAACGGCCGATGGTGGCGTCAGAACTAGGAAAACTCTGTTAACTCTCCAGTGCAAAGACACATGGCCACACCCTTTGTGACTGCAGGACTTCCACGGAAATGCTGTCCAATTTCCCTGTGATTGTGGTTCCCAAATTATTCATCAAAAAAATACAAGAACAATATGTAGATTCTCCTATTGCTAATTCAGTGGGATTTTGCTTCAGTAGGAATATTTAGAGATTGAAACATTATATTCACATTAAATTCTCCAGGGAACTCTGACGCTATACACCATCACCATGATCATGAACACTGCTCATTCAACAGATGTGTATGAGGCTTTGTCCAGAAGCCAGGCTGGGCCCTGAGGTTAGGCTGGGATGCACGTGGCCCCAAGCCCAGCCTCCAGCAGCTCCAGAGTCACAAGCGCGGCTGTCTAAAAACCGCGCATAAGAGCTTCTCTTTTGCCTTTCTCTTGTCTCTGATCTTTGAAGACATCTCAGAGCCTGGGGAGGAAATGAAGATTATAAAAGGTTTGCAAAGAGACAGACCTTCATGCCTTCGTGATAATGATTCTGCAGCAAGAGAAAGCCTCCAGGCTGGCCTCTGACCTGAGAACGGATTCCAGCTTCCCTCGTATCCCCCTAAGAATATCAAGTGCCAGTCTTGGAGGGGCAAGCCGTGGGGATTTCATGAGTGATGCCTAGACAGGACCTGCCCTTTTTGGACTCTGGGTGATCTGTGGGGAGGAGAAGAAAACCCAGAGGCAGAGGTCGAAACAGACATCCTACTCTGTTCTGGCTGATCTAACAAAAATACCATTGATGGGGACTTTAGCACCAAACATTTATTCTCACAGTTCTAGAGGTTGATGCCACGGAGCAGGGTGCTGGCATGCTGAGGGAGGGTTCTGGTGCAGGCCTCTTGCTGTGTGCAGGTGTCCCTCTGCCTGTATCTTCACATGTGGAGGGGGGCGGTCACCCCTTCTTCCTACAAGGACACCATGTCATGACACACCTAACCTGAACTGCTTCTCAATGTCCCCCAGACCTTCCCACTGGGGTTAAGATTTCAACCTATGGATTTTGGGGAACACCAACATACAGTCATAGCCACAAGCCAGTAGGGGTGCTGCTCTTCAGAACTAGGTTCCCCAGGCCAGCGTCCTGGCCTTGCTCCCTGGTCAGGCTGTGAAGGAGTCACCTCCCACGCTGCCTCAGACATGTTCCAGTACCCTGGTCCCTGACACATCCTAGAAAATCTGGCAGCACAGAAAGACAACCCATACCAGAGCTGGGCATTCAGACCAGCTGTCCTGGGCCAGCTAGTGGCCAGGAGGCCTAGACCCCAAGTTGAGAGCCAGTGGAGTACCTCCCAGGCAGCTTGCACCCCCTACCTGGAGCCAGGTCTGTGTTAGGGGCTGCAGGCAGTGAGGGAGAGGGAGCCGAGGCCTCCCAGAGGCAGTGCCAGCCCAGCCAGCAGACTGCAAGTCCCCCCACAGGTACCAGGACAAATAAACACCCAGGCCCCCTCCACTCAAGCCATTATAGCGAAAGAAACAAGGGGGGCTATTGGATCAGGTTCTCTCAAGGCTATTTCAATCCAATTGAGCCTTTTTAAATCAAATTGGGTGAGACTAAGATGTAAACAGGATGAGACTAAAAGTCAGATTTTACCCAATAACCTGCGGGGAGGGCTCTGGGAAGGAGAAGATGATGCAGGACAAGGGAGGGCAGGACTTTTCTCAGGAGTGTGAGTTCAATGAGTGACCCGACAGGAGTCAACTGGGACGGCACGCTGACATCCACGTCAGCCCTATGACACCCTGAGACATCAGCCCTCGGCTGTCCCCATTGACAGATGATGGGAGGAGACATAGGGCAGATGCAAACAGAACTAGGGGTGATGTATCAGGATGCCAATCCAGGCGGGACCCAGCCCAGGGCCCAAGCTCGTTATTCAGGCCCCACGGGCCCCTGATCAGAATACAGGTAATCACAAGGCCAGGTGATCAAGATGCTCGCGAAAGAAAAATAGATGACTGGATCAAGAATATGTGGTACATACACACAATGGAATATATTACTCAGCAATCAAAAAAGATAAACTCATGCCATTCACAGCAACATGGATGGCGCTGGAAGGGATCATGCTCAGCGAAATAAGCCAGAAAGAAAAAGAAAAATACTGCATGGTTTCACTTATAGGAGGAATATAGAGGATCCAAATAAGGGATCGGGAGCGGGGGGTGGGGGGGGGAAGTAACTACAACAAAGTAAAAATCAAAAATCAACAAGCAAATAAGCAACTATAAACCAGCACATTGGGGGTGAGGGGGGGCGTGAAGGGGGCCAGGGAGTAGGATCACAACAGGGGAGGGAGGAGCACAAGGGACCATGGTGATGATTCACGGGTGAACTGGTGGTGGGAATTCCATGGGAACTATAACCGAGATGAGAAATGATGTAAAAAATACATAATATAAAATAAAAACTATAATAAAAGAAGTGAACGGAGGACACGTAGGAGGCTGTCCTTGCACAACACCAAAGCACGAGTGTTCTCCACCAGGCTCTGCCTTGAATGTGTGCCCAGAGACATGAGCAGCCCACAAACTGGCGGGGAGGGAGAGAGAGAGGGAAGGAGGAGGTAACAGCAGCAGCAATAATTAAAGAGATGAGAACAATTAAGAGAAAATTAAAGTCGGAAGAGGTTTCTGTGAGAGCCATATTTTTAGGGAGAGAAAAGGGCGAGAGGAATGATTTTTCTTCCCAGGACTCTAGATCAAACTCTGAGGTTTGATTAAAGAAATGACCTTGAACCACAGCAGAGAATAATAAAAGACAATTTCCAGTAAGTATGCTAGCTCGAATTAATGATCTACTTTTTATTTTTAAACTGAATTCAGTGGAGATTCACATGCATTAGGTTATAATGATGAACATTTGAAATTTGACCTTGAAATAATCTTTACATTGTAAATTCTTAATGATCAAAACAATGTTCTCAGTGATTAAAACATATTAGTAATTAATTATTAAAGGAAAATAATTGCAAATACATATTCCTAAAATCTCAAGGCTTTTAAACCATTTGTACAAATGACTGGACATTTTTAAAATTTGCAAAAAAAAAACCTCCATCTAATTCTCATTTTCATTATCAATTCAACGACAACCAAAAAGGCACGTCTCTGCCTCTTTTCTGTCATCTTGCAAGCTAGAAATGCACGTAATACCTCTAATCTCCTCAAGGCCAGAAAAAGAAAATTATTCTTTTTAAATGTGTAATGTTAAAAAATAATCCCAAAAACCTCTTAAAGAAGGTTGATATAAAGTCAAAAGTTTTGATCATGTTTCTTTAAAATCACCTTGCAATTTAATAACATATAGTCCAGACATGATCACTGATGCCCTGGCTGGTCAGGACATGTGAGCACCTCCCAAACCAGACTCATCTGAACAATATTTTCTGAGTATAAGTTTTCAAGAACTAATTATATCTCATGCCACAGAGGGAAAAAAAATTCAACCAGGTATCTTTCCCATGTATTTTAAACAGTCTGAACAATCTTGCCCAGTGTCATGGCTTCCCTAATGTGGATGCTCATGAGCCAGGCCTGACTGTGGCTTCCAGCGGGGTTGGGGGGAGGGGAGAGGTGGCAAATGCTGTCCCTGAGCCAGGACCACATCTGCGAGGTTGGCCACACCTGTTTAACTCTTTGGGGTAAGACAACAAAGCATCCCCTACACTCTACCCAGTCCAGTCCCTTGTCCATGGAACCCCAGGCCCTTGTCCATTTTCCCCCTGAATGGGGAAAAGAGAAAGACAACTTTGCTAGGACATTTGATCTATGTCATGTCCTGAGTTGTCCAGTATTACTGTTCATGAAATAGTCCATGTTACTCAATAACATATTTTGTCCAGTGAGCAATTTTTGAAATGCTACCTATCTTATTAATTTTGAAATATTAATAAGCTACATTATTAATTTTAACATATTAAAATTATTAAGAGTATATTAATAAAATTAGTTATGTTGATAAAATTAATTTTATACCACTGCAGAACACATTACTACCAACTCAGTGGCTTAAGGAAACACAGATGTGTTCTACAGATGTATTATTTCATAGTATCTTTAGCAGTCGAGCACATTTTAACCAAGTTCTTGATGCTCAGGGTTTCTGCTACGCACTGAACATTTCAAAATTCCTATGTTGAAACCCTAATCATTAATGGAAGCTTCGGGAAGGTGAACTTTAGGAAGATCATGAGGCTGGGTCCCAAGGATGGGTCCCCATGATGGGATTAGTGCCCTTGTAAGAAAAGGAATAGACCAGCTCTCTCTTCTGCAACATGTGGACAGGAGAGAAGTATCTGTCTGCAAACCAGTAAAAGGGCCTCAGCAGACACTGGCTCTGCCTGCACATTGATCTTTGGCTTCTAAGATTTCAGCGAGAAGTAAATGTTCGTTGTTTAAGCCGCTCAGTCTTAGTGTGGTGTTTGTGTCACAGCAAGTCACCTTGCCAGTCAGGTGCATCCTTATTTGGAGGCTCAAAGAAATAATGAGTAGAAATTCACCCACTACCTCGCAATCCTTTTGTTTCAAATCTTCCACTACTTTCAAATCACTGAGTACCAGCCTGACCGGTCCTCAGGCATCGGGCCTTCCCTGCAGCTGGAAGTCTGAGGTCCACCAGCCAGCCAGATCCAGACTCAGCCTCATCATGCAAGCTCCTAAGGTTGACCAGCCGGCCCCACCTGAAGGTGGACAAAGCCTGGAGTCTCCCACGGTCAACCAGCCCACCGGATCTGAACCCGGTGCTCAGACCTCTAGCCTTCCTTGGCAGCTTGAAGGCCAAGGTCAGCCAGCGGGCAGGAGCTGGAGCCGGACTCCATCGAGAGGCTCCCAGCCCGCTGGGCTTGTGCTCGGGTGCCGGCCAGGAGACCCGGCCCAGAGTTGAGTTTTGCCTCCAAGTATAACGGGTTCAAACCAGCCAGAACCAGATCCAGCCAGAACTGGAAACAGACGGACCTGGCTGGAACCAGTTCCACCCAGAAATAGCGTCCAGTGCGCAGTGGGCAGCGCGCGCACAGGCACCACAGATAAGACGCGCCCCACACTCACCGCATGCACACAACACATCATCACATGCTGTGTGCACACAACCCGCGAGCACATGCTCCGCGCAGGCACCTGTGAGCAAACGTGGCCTACGAGGACGGTGCAGCCCCAGGCCCGCGCGCACCACACCTGCCGCACGTGCTCTCTGCGTGCGTTCAAGGAGAGAACCGAACCTGTCACCCCCAAAAGACGCCCACAGCGATTCCTTCATGTTATACAGATGTATTATTTCATAGTATCTTTAGCAGTCGAGCACATTTTAACCAAGTTCTTGATGCTCAGAGTTTCTGCTACACACTGAACATTTCAAAATTCCTATGTTGAAACCCTAATCATTAATGGAAGCTTTGGGAAGGTGAACTTTAGGAAGATCATGAGGATGGGTCGCGAGGATGGGTCCCCATGATGGGATGAGTGCCCTTGGCATCCTGGGGCGCAAGGAAACCCTGGGCGCGGACCCAAAGGAGGAGCTGACTGACTCTCCCTTCCCTTTTCTTCCCGACGCAGGAGACTAGACCACCTCGCAGAGAAGGGGATGGCCTCTGGGCCCGGGGCAAGCTGAGGGCGTGGCCAGCCGTGCCAGAGACTCCTGAGGGTCTGCCAAGGAGAGAGCCTGCCTCCCTGCCTCGCTCTGGGCGGGCCTCCTGCAGAGGTCCCCACAGTGGGCCCGCTCTCCTGGGGAGCCCAAGGCCGCTTTCCTCTTTCCAGTCGCCTCTTGCCTGCTTTAGGGGCCTTGGGAAAGATGCCCACCCCTCTGCCCCAGACCCCCGCCCCAATAAAGAGGAACTAAATGACCCAATAAAGGACACCCCGTTCATGTACAGATGCTGCGAAATTGGCCAGGATATGCTTTTGTCATTTAGTTAATATCACTTTTCCCTCCTCCCTCCCCCCATCCCCACATCCATCCACCCAGCTCTCCCCCCATCCATGCGTCCTGCCTGCCTGCCTGCCTGCCTGGGTCAAAATAGAAAAGTGAGTGTCCTACAAAACTGAAAGTTCGGGAACTTTTATCGCCATTATCATTGTCATCATCATCTCCTGTGATTGAAGGGTCAGGGTGATGCAGATGTTAGGAGTTGAATCGCGTTCCCCTCAAAGAGAGGTCAGGGCCCAGGCCCTGGACGCCTGGGAATGGGGCTTATTTGGACACCAGGTCTCTGCATGTGTCACGGAGCGAAGATGGGGTCATTAGGTGGACTGCTCTGTCAGAACTGTGGGGCAAGGAGAGCCATGTACCCGGGAAACACTTGTGGAGCTGAAACACCCAGAGGAGAGAAGGGCAGCCCCCACCCCACCCTCCAGGCAAGCTGATAAATCCAGAGGAGAGTATGAACATGGAGGAGGAGAGGAGGCTGTGCAGTGGTGATTGGTTCACAATGGCAAGTTTCCGCACAACAAAGTCACTCCCCTAAAGGGAACAAGCAACAGGACCCCAAAACCACCCCCACCAAGGGAAGGACGAGCTGCATCACACCATGGCAATGCCCCACAGAGGGGGCACGACTTTGAAACTGCTGCCTGCACCCAACTACAGCCAGGCCCTGGAGCGGCGCCCACACCCCGCAGGCCAGCAAGCCACAGAGTGAGCACTTCCCGAACTCCATTGTAAGACCAGAGCCCCTGTCCTCCTTTGCACTTGCACTTCCAAAGGGTTCTGCACACCCCAGGACCTCTCCCAGGGAGTTCAAAACTTTATCCTGTCTCTAAATAAACTCTGCTTTGTGCTTCTGCTAAAAAAAAAAAAAAATCACTTCATAAAAATTGGATGTACTTCAGGTATCCACAAAATCTCAAAGACTTGTACGCTCAACACCATTTTGTAGAAGATACAAGATATTGGCCTTTTTTCCCCCCTCTAGTCAAAATATGAGATTCATGCTCTTGCAATTAGAGTAGGTAAAAAAATCTGATTCTGTCTTATAGTCTTGAAATCAATAATGGGAATTCACAATTCTGTGTCCAGGGACTGCTCATATTTGATAGATGACCTCATTACTGTATACTACTGATTATTTACTGTTCAAACATTGCAGTTGTTGGAAAGTTCCATTAGTCAGTATTTATCAACATTTTGGGGATTGAGTAAAGTGAATCAGTATTTTGGAAACACAGGGGAACAACTTGTGCTGTGTAGACAACAGTGAAAACATCCAACAGCTCCTTTGGAAAAATAGCAAAAGGCAAGAATCTCCAGCCATCTGTTAAAGTCATCTATTTTCTGCAGGTTTACCAGTTAGCTCTTCACTTTTTCCTAGAATTATCTCCAAAAGAAAACAAGGGGAACATGAATGCATCTAAATTTATCACAGAAAATCTCTACCTAGACTATATCTGTATAGTCTTTGCTTTGGTTACCATCTTAAGATTTAGTTGGGGTCAGCAAACATTTTCTATTTATTCATAGTAAATATTTTCTACTTTGCAAATTTTATAGACTTTGTTGCAACAACTCAACTCTGCCTTTGCAAGAACAAAGCAGGCAAGGCAATATGTAAAGAGTGTTCTTTAAAAACATCATTAAAAAAAAAAAAAACAGGGCCTCCCCGGTGGTGCAGTGGTTGAACGCTGGGTTGCGAAACTGCCCGCAGCCTCTGTAGTGCTGGTTCGATCCCCGGCTGCTCCCTGGCCACCGGAGGAGGGTCCCACATGGCGCGCAGACCTCTCCTGCCGCCCGCTGCTCCCCTCAGCAGTGCACTTCGGTCCTTCTGCCTGCTCTGCTCCCCGCTCTGGCTCTGGTGAATTCTCTCACCCTCCCGTGCTTCTAACTGTACCCAGTGCTTGTATAAATAAATAAATAAATAAATAAATCTTTTTAAAAAAAAAAACAAAAAACAAGCAACCAGACCTGGCCCATGGGCCATAGTTTGTCAACCCTCAGTTTGCACTACACAAGAATCCATAGTCGTGATCTATACTTTACAAGTGACATGTTACAATTCCTGACAATTTCTGTTGTCAGGAATTGGATAAACATTAAATATAGTTGACCTTGAACAACTGGAGTTAGGTGGTTGACCCCTGCAATTGAAAATCCAGACACAACTTCTGAGTCCCCCAAATCTACAGTAGTCCCTTATAATCCTTAGGGGACTTGTTTCAGGCCACCCCACATACACCAAAGGCCAAGGATGCTCAAGTCTCTGAATATTCCACAGATTCAACCAATCCAAATCTGTAGTTGTTGCATCAGTGAATGAGGAGCCATGGCTAGTGTCATCCCTGTCCAGCAAGCCCCTGGGAAAGGGGTGACTTATGTGGGGCCAAAAGAGTTTGCCTAGGATTAGAGCATGCCAGCTTTGTGGGTACCAAACGCCAGCTTAGTAACTAGACCTGGTTCAAAACTAGTGACCAGGAGAAGGAATGTTCCAGAAGAACCACTGAAGAAAGTACATGTTCTATTAGGTCTAGAGAAGGAGTCAACAAACTTTCTCTACAAAGGGCCAGATCATAAATATGTTCAGCTTGGTGGCTCACGAGCTCTGTCCCAATAGCAGACTCGAGGTTACTGAGTGCTGGGGTGCAAGGGTGGGGTGGTGTTAGGCAGTTACTATTTCATCCATACAGGTTTTCTTTTTTTTTTTTATAGTTTCTTCCTACTCCTTTTTGTTTTTCAAGATTTATTTATTTATACAAGCACTGGGGTACTGGCCAGAGGCACGGGAGGGTGAGAGAATTCACCAGAGACAGAGCAGGGAGCAGAACAGGCAGAAGGACCGAAGTACACTGCTGAGGGGAGCAGCGGGAGAGACAGGAGAGGTCTGCTGCACCATGTGGGACTCATCCTGGCTGGCCAGGAATTGAACCGGAGCTGCAGGGGCTGTGGACAGCTTCACAGCGCAGCACTCAACCTGCTGTGCCACCAGGGAGGCCCTATACAGGTTTTCCACTGGGGTGAAGAAAAAGCTTTGGAATTAGCTAGTCATGAACACAACATCGTGAAAACACTCAATGCTAAAGAATTGTATACTCAAAAATGGTTAAAATGGTAACATTTTGTGTTCTGCCTATTTTATCACAATAGAAAAAGTTTGCTCTTAAAAGGAAAAACTTTACAAAAACAGGCTGGCCGCAGTTTGCCGATCCCTGGTCTTGAGTTTTCTATAACATTAAAGGAGGCCAATGCAAGCGTTATTGTTCCAGAACCAGCCTGCAGAGGGGCGCAAGGTCAGTGCCCCCAGGAGCGGTCGCTTCTCAGTCCTCAGCTGGTTCGCTTCCTTACAGGTATCCACACTGCACATCTGGAACGTGGGGGAGGGCAGATTGATTTTAGGCTGTGTGACCTCTGAAGGCCCCCAACTATGTCACTCACACCCCACTCTGCTGGGTACTAGGAGGAGAAACATGGATGGGACCGAGTGGTAGCGGGCGAGGAGTAATAACAGTTTGGGAAAACCACGCACGTGCACAGCATCGCCCTGGGTCACGTCATTTCACTCCCTGGGCCTTAGTTTAGTCAGATGATGCCAATTGGCTGGCACGCGGATGTCCTGCCCCAGCAGAGCATGTCACTTACAGGCAAGACCTGGCAAAGGGCATGGCAGCATCTGGTGGTGGCCGCCACTGTCCTTCAGCATATTTTCATCCAAAAGAATAAACATCCTTGTAGAAACAGACATGAAAGCAGCATGTGAAATCCTCCCACACCGAGCTTCTGAGTCCTCCTGTCCTCCTTCTGAAATCCCCCCGCGGTGTGCTCCTAAGTCCTCCCACAGTGTGCTCCCGAGTCCTCCTGCAAACCAGCGCAGGTTTGGAAAGAGCAATAAAAACAAATCACGGTGGTATGTTCAGAATGACTTCCCATGTGCCGTGGTTGCTTCCTGGGCATCACTGTGAAATAACTGTGGAAAGTCACTTCCTACAGGGCTTTTTCCCCTCAAATATAAAGGGGTTATAAGGCTAAAGAATGCAGACATGCATCACGTCTGTAGAAATCATTTAAAAAAAAATGATCAAAATGTAATATTTCCTGTCAACATGGACAACTGCTCTGAGATTTTCCATCCAAGCGGCCTTGAACACGGCCTCTGGCGTTGGCTCTGGACAAACCGTTTGGGGCTGAGTGACGTTGTGAGTGAAAAAAAACAGCGGGAGGAAAAAAAGCAGAACATGATAAAAGGCATTTTTTTTGGTCTGCTGAGAACTTACTGTAAGTTAGCCGCTCACGGGGCACAGCCTGCTTCCTGCCAGGGCGGGCCCCACGTGAGCGGAGGCTAAGGTGACCGTGTTTGGCAGTAAGCGGAAGGGAAGACAAAACTCGGTTTTCATGTCCCTTCAAAGGGCCCGCCCTTTCTCCCTCCTCACAAGGAGAAACATGTGTCTAAACAAAGGACGGACTCAGGGCTGCCCCCCTCCTGGATCGAATGGGCCAGAACAATGGCTTGACATGAGCCTGGCCCACCTGGGGGCCTGGACAAGTCAGGACCTGCTGGCACTGGGACCCAAAGCCACAAGAAAGGAAGAGGACCCAGTATTGGGGCGTCTGGTTGTCCCCGTGCCATCTCACCTCAAGTGTGCCCCTCTTCTGAGGTCCCCCTGGGCCAGGAACCACGAGAGCTGAGGCCACACTGAGGCCAAGGGCCAGACTCCCCAACTGGCCCCCACCCGTCTCAGTCTTTCTGGCTGGGGACAATCATCCCCAAGCTTTGCCTCAGTGCTGGGGATCAGAGAGCACCCCAGGAATGAGCTGCAGGTATGGGGATGAGGCGACGGTGGCATGAGCAGCCCAGGATGTGCTCAGCCCGATGTGGTTGTGGGCAGGAAGGCTTCTGCGTGCTGGCCCCGGGCTGGGCTTTGCTGAGAGGAGAGCGAGCAGGTGGGCACCCAAGGGCGGCCCCACCCAGGGCCCTGCCTGCCCCGCCGCTCTGCAGTCCGGGAAGGGCGGGGATACGCAGCCCCCTCTGGAAGCCCCCGGGCTCTGCCCATCAAGCCCTCCAGTCCTAACACCTGCAGCAGCTCCGAGAGCCCACGCCCACCGCCACACCAGGGTCTGCTCTCCCCCTGTGATGTGAACCTCAAAACCGTGTTTTAAGGCCTCCCTGGTGGCACAAGGGGTTAAGTCAGCACTGTGAAGCAAGCCGCAGCCACTGCAGCACGAATCTGATCCCCAGCCAGGGCGCAGCAGACCTCTCCTGTCTCCCCGCGGCTCCCCTCAGCAGTGTGTTTCAGTGGATCTGCCTGTTCTGCTCCCTGCTCTGTCTCTGGTGAATCCTCTCACCCCCTGCACCTCTGGCCTGTACCCCAGTTCTTGCATAAATAAATAAATAAACATTAAAAAAAAAAAAGCATGCTTAGGCACCCATGAGAAATCACGTACTACAATTAGCACCAGTAACAGGTGCTGGAGAAGATGCAGAACAAGAGGAAGCCGACGACAGAGCTGGTGGGACCGTGGACGGCGCACCCTCGTGGAAAGCAATCTGGGGCAGCTTTGAAAACTAAAATGTTTCCTTTTCAGAAAAAATAAAATAGAAATCCCCTCTGACCTACCTTGGGCATCTCTGAAGAACAGGAAACCAGCGACTCTCCAAGGCCTGCTGCAGCCCTGATGCGGTTGCCGGGCTGCGGAGACAGCGTCAGCGCCCGTGGACAGGCTGGCCCAAGACTGCCCGCCCCGCCTGGACACCAAGCAGCCAGCAGGAGACACGCAGCGCCCCACAGATAGAAGCGGGGGCCCCAGGGAAGGATACAGCATGAAGCAAGCCAGAGAGGCAGAGACGAGCAGCGGGGGTCACATGAAGACCAACTGGCCGCGCACACACTCGGCCCGGCCCGCAGACGCTCAGCAAGCAGCTCTGAGGCGAGGAGCCGGGGAGGTCAAAGGGTGTAAGGATGGCGATGGGGAGAAAGACAAAAGGAAACAAGAGGGGGAAACTGTACGCACGTGGAAATGATGCACAGAACATGGGGGCAGGAAAGGAATGTGTGTTAGACAGCACAGCCGGCCGCCCCGCACCCGCGTGGGGTGGGAGAGCCGTGGGGTGCTGTGCTCACCGGCCCGTCAGGCATATTCGGGGCAACCATGTCCCAAAGCACCAGGGGCAGAGCCACCGGCTCACTCATCCTATGGCCTCATGGGTCCTCCCAGGGGAGCCCCAGGGCCCTGCCTCACCCTGTAGATGAGCCAACTCCCAGGGCACCCAATGTTGGGGTGGGCTTTCCCCCCATGGCTCCAAAGGGCTTGGTCCCAGAGTCCGCAGCACTCCCCCAGACTGGCTTGCTGCCGGAGCCAGTGCATTGCTGGCTCGAGACATGATTTCCCCTTATAGGTTCTGACCCAAGTTCAGGGGGCTCAATTTTGCAGCCCCAACAAGATCCCACATGTGGCCAGTGCTGGTCTACAGACCACCCTCAGGGCACAGGCTTCTAAGGCAAGGGACCCCAATAAAAGATGCTAACAGCACTTATTTAGCTTCCTGCTTGGTGGCAGTGGCCTCCCCCACCAGTCGGCCATAAAAGAAATAAGGTGGATTCGAACCCCTGCCCACGGCCAGTATTTTGCTCCTGCAAATCAGGGGCACAGCCATCTTCGGAAGAAAGACCATTTCCTCTTTCCCAGGATGGGTTTCTGCTGATGGCTGTGTCCACGGGAGCCAGGGCTCCCAGCCTTTGGCTACACACCCTGAGCACTGAACCCCAACCAACAAAAATCAAAACCAGCTCGTCCTCCCAGCCCGGTCAGGACTCCATCCAAGGGCAACTCCCCCAGAGAAAGAGCAGCTGGAGTTTTCTGACTCTCCGATCAAAAAGAGTAGAGCCGCTCCCGTAGGCAGCCCGTAGGCAGCCCGGCCTCATCCAGTGCTCTCCAGATAAGAGCCCAAGAACAAAGCCAGGCAGGCCCGGATGTGTATAAATAGCCATGGGTGTCAGCAGGCCCCCGTGAGAGCAGCTTCCCGATCTGCCAGTTGAATTGGTCTTGACCTATGGCCAGATAACAACGCAGGCGCTGAGACAGTCCAGCGGGCCCAAGAAACCACTCCAGACAAGGCCGCCCACGGTCACCTTGTGATGGCAGGTAGGGTGGGGGGACCCTCCCTCTCTAGCCATTCAGGATCTGGAGTTTGTGGGTCGCTGAGCACAGGCAGGTCTAGGGATGCCCTGGCCCGTGGCTCCCCCTCTGTGAGGCTCCGTCCTCAGAGCAAACACAACCCCTAAGTGGCTGAGCCAGCACCCCCACCGCTCCGGTCAGCAGAGCCAGTTTCTCTCCCACCAGCCTCAGAAAGCACCACTTCCTTATTCTAGAAACATCTGGCAGAAGAGGAGTCACCGGAACAGGCGCCCTTTCTTGGACAGGGTGGCAAATGCAAACCCCTTCCAAGCAACCCTTCCTTCATTGGCCTCGATGTCAAGAGCGAGGGGCCCTGCTATCAGAAATCCTCTTTCTCAAAAGAAAGTCTACACACCACTTCTGTGGCTGTCAGCGTGACAGGGCGGTGCCTACAGCTCCTCTCGGCCCCTCCTGGCACCCCAACCCCCGGCCCCCCACTGGCCAGGCCCGCCTCTGGCAGCCCTCCCACTGAAGCAGTGTTCATCTGCCCGAGCTTCTCCCCCCAGGAGTCCACCAGCCCCAGGAGAATGCAAACATCTGCATTTTATCCAGCAGCAGGCCCCCGGCTGGGCAGGCCTCTGTCGCCATCTAGTGTGTGGAGGGGGAAGTGTCTCCAGAGCACTGCAAAGTCCACCAAGATCCAGAATTCCACTTCAGGTTGTGCAGGCTTCAGCTCACACACCTGGGGCACATGCAGGTGTGGCTGGTTCAGAAAGGAGACTCGTGAAAAGCGCTAACACTGAACACCTCTAGTGGGCGGGCCACTCTCCTTTAACCATACTGGTTGAGCCAGATGAGAAAGCATTTGAGCTCTGGTTAATCTTCCTCCACGTGGACTGGCAGACTTGGGAGTATGTAGGCAGCATAAACTTGCAGAGTCCATGGGAATCAGCAGTCTCTCTCCTGCCTCCCAGAACGATTGTAATTGAAAACCTGGGATGTTCCAGCTGGGAGAAGTTAAAGCAGCTTGTTCCTGTAAGCAACAGGGAGGACATCAGAGTCACCTGGAGTTCTAAAGCTCTATGTCCTGCACACCCCCAACCAATGAGATCAGATCCTCTGGATGGAGGGGCCAGGGCTGCAGTGATTCATAACACTCCATGTGTGAGAGGGAAGAGAGGTTCAGCAAGAGGTTTGGGAGGTGCCAGCACTGTAGCCCCCTGTAAGGGTCAGGAAGACACAGAGCAGGTTTTCTAGGATCCAGCAGACCGGGTAAAGGAGGAGTCAGAGTCCTCAGTGGTTTTTTGCAGGTCTTTTATTGGGATTTACCAGGTACACGGCAGGCAGGAGTGCTGGGGGGCCAGGAGGCTGGCAGGCCTCCCAGCCCCCAGCAAGTCCTCACTCTATCTGGGCTCTCCAGCCTTCTCTGCTTCTCTCTCGGCTTCTGTTCATTCTCAGCTTCTTGGCTTCTACTGGGGTCCTCATGATACTGCCCTTAAAAGCCCAGTCTCAGCCCAGGTGAATCCCATCTACCTAGGCCCACACCTATTCCAGGTGCCGCCATCAGGCATGCATTCAGGACCGCAAGGATCCATCATCTATCCTGATGGCGGAAGGACAGAAAAGCCTGACATTTTTTCCTTACCCTACACCCCCTCAAAAATCAATGAACTACAGGTCGACCGAAGGAGCTCAGGGAAAGCTCTGGACTACAATGAAGCAGCAACAAAGGGCGCAGAGCCCCCAAAACCAAGGCTGGCCACCAAGAGAGTGCAGGAAGCATTTCATGCACCTGCCCCGGGGAGGAGCACCGTTGTCAGCCAAAAGGAGATGGTTATAGTCATAACATGTGTTATGAAAACCCCATAACACAAAACAAAAAAGCCTCATAGACACACAAAGGATGAAGAGAAAAGAATTGTAAGAGGGTGGTGCCCAGGAAATGAGGAGGTTCAGAATCTATTCAGAACAGGCAGGTTTGGGGGTTCTGGGGTGCCAGTCTCCCTGTCCTGTAACAGAATCAAAAAAAAAAATCTCAAAGGAGGACAGCAGCAGAGGAAGAAGGCAAATACGAAACAGCTAACACGATGGGCCTGGTGCTCCGGAAGGAGAATGTGGAAGTGCAAAGTCCATTCCAGCCAACAAGAAAATGTGGGTGGGGGGGGTGTTTCTCCACCTCTCGGGCTTCATCCACAAAATGAGGGGGTGTAGGGTAAGGAAAAATGTCAGGCTTTTCTGCCCTCCCGCCATCAGGATAGATGACGGATCCTGGCGGTCCTGAATGCATGCCTGATGGCGGGCACCTGGAGTAGGGTGTGGGCAGAGGTAGATGGGATTCACCTGGGCTGAGACTGGGCTTTTAAGGGCGGCGTCATGGGGACGCCAGCAGAAGCAGAGAAGCCAAGAAGCAACAGAACGAACAGAAGACCAGAGAAGCGTTGAGAACGCCAGAGAGCCCAGATAGAGTGAGGATTTGCTGGTGGCTGGGAGGCCTGCCAGCCTCCCGGCCCCCCAGCACCCCTGCCTGCTATATGCCTGGTAAACCCCAATAAAAACCTGCAAAACCACTGAGGACTCTGACTCCTCCTTTACCCGGTCTGCATGGGATCAAAGAAAACCTGCTCAGTGGCCAGTCCTGACTTTATAGGGGGTCAAAGCAGATGACCCCAAACATGGCTTTGGCCCCAATCCTCTGATATTACATTTATTCAGAGACCAGCTCTTGGGGTCACATAATCCAGGGTGTAGCATAAATGAGCTAATCGGGCTTTTTCCACCACCAGCCTCTGTGGCTGTCACCTGCAGCCTTGATCGTGTTAACACAGAAGGCGCTCGAGGGTGTGGGCGCCGGGCACGCGTGCATGACTGTGGACACCTGGAGCGTGTGTGGATGTGTGTCAGTGTGCACACCTGAGCCTAGAAGCTGGGCTAAAAGCAGCAGCAGGGCAAGCACGCGCGCTCTGACTGCAGACTAAGCAGACCACAGGCTGACGCCAGAGAGCGCCCAGAGAAAGATTCCCGGGGGCTCCTGCCCGCCCTGCACCTGCTTGCTCCCTGTAGGGTAAAGAAAATGTCAGGCTTTTCTGCCCTCCCGCCATCAGGATAGATGATGGATCCTTGTCCTGAATGCATGCCTGATGGCGGGCACCTGGAGTGGGGTGTGGGCATGGGTAGATGGGATTCAGCTGAGCTGAGACTGTGCTTTTAAGGGCGGAGTCACGGGGATGCCAGCAGCAGCAGCAGCAGCAGTAGAAGCCGAAGCAGAAGCCGAGAAGCAGCAGAACGAACGCTAGAGAGCCCAGATAGAGTGAAGACTTGCTGGAGGCCTGCCAGCCTCCCAGCTCCCCAGCCAGCACCCCTGCCTGCCATATGCCTGGTGAACCCCAAATAAAAAACCTGCAAAACTACTGAGGACTCTGGCTCCTCCTTTACCCGGTCTGCATGGGATCAGAAAACCTGCACTGTGTCCTGTCCTGCCCTTACACTCCCCCACACAGGGTCAAGTCCACCAAGGCTTCCCATCAAAGCCCGACTGACACCGTGGAGGGTGTCACCTCGGTGAGGCTGCTGCCCCCACAAGGCCCTTTCCTTGCCCCCTAAGCAAAATCTGAGCTACTTTTCATTCCACTGATCACATGCTGCGTCAGTTGTTCTGTTCCAGGTCAAATTTTTTACAAGAGCCGCTGCTGTTCTGAAGGTCAATGTATGTGGTAGACGGGGTTGTTGTCTGTGGTGATGTTGTTGTATGTGCTGCATCGGGTTATTAGATGTGGTTACTGACTTGTGTGTGGCGCCTTGGGTTGTTCTGTGTGGTTGTATGTGCTACACTGGTAGGGCTGTAAGAAAGTACAGCAGGCCTACTTCTTGCCTCCTACTGCTCTTCTCCTTTTTTTTCTTTTTAAAGATTTATTTATGCATACAAGAGCTGGAGTACAGGCCAGAGGTGTGGGGGGCGAGAGGATTCACCAGAGACAGAGTAGGGAGCAGAACAGGCAGACGTAACAAAATACACTGCTGAGGGGAACAGCAGGCAAAACAGGAGAGGTCTGCTGTGCCATGTGGGTAGCTCCCTGGCCGGCCCAGGATCAAACTCATGCTGCAGAGGCTGTGGATTGCTTCATAGTGCAGCGCTTAACCCCTTGCGCCACCAGGGAAGCCCCTACTGCTCCTCTTGCTTATTCTCACATGGCTTTCCAGCTCTGTGAAAGAGGCTGGTGAACAAACCTGGCGGCACTCCTAATGAAGCCCTATATTCAACCAGCAGCCAACAAATCAGTATGGGTAGGGTACACTTTCCTCTTGGGACAAAACATACTGCGTAACATGAGTATGTCACATCGGACACAGAGCTAAAATAAACTGCCTCTCTCTGGACCTCAGTGACCCCTCAAAGGGCAGTATCTGGAACTTCTGGAACTTCGGTGAAAGCCGTTTTCACACAATTACAGCTCCGATTTCCTAGAAGGTCATTACCGGTCTCCACCTTTTGGCAGAAGTCCTTAAAGCACCCCAGTCTGAGGCGTGCCTCTTCTATTTTTAGCCTGAAAGATTACAGAGAACTGCCTGAATCATCCTAACTTCTAGAGTCTGTCCCCCCAGGCCAAGTCAGCACTGGAAGGTTTGCAACCCACAGACTCAGTAACCAGAAGGGGTGAGTGGGAGCTGTTAAGAGCTGCAGGCACACCCAAGGCACCAGGAAAGGGAAAACAGAATGTGGAGGCAAAAAATGGTGATGTGGGGGGAGGGTGGGCAAATGAGAGACTAGGAAGAAAGTGGGGTCTTTGGGAAGCCCCTTGAGCTGCCCTCCTGACAGCACAGCCCAGTCCAGGGCTCATATGCTGCACTGCTAGGGGAGGGATGTCCTGAACAAACTCCACAAGTAGGTTCTATGGACCCCACCCCCAGCCCAGACCAAAGACATCGCAGACACCAAGGACTACAAATCCCCGCAGGGAGGGTGCTGGGAGCCAAGGTGGAGATAAGCAGCCAGGTGCGGTGTGTAACCAGACATGCGGGCCTTGGCAGCCTTCATTTTTGCCTGCTTTCAGTGTGCTGTTGGGGTTCCAACTCAGCAGAACTGGCAGGACGTATCCACCAATTTATCCCTCTCTCTCCCTAAGCTATTCTTCATTCCCCTTTTTTTGGTAAATAAACCCTTTGTTACCCTTTGTGTGTGCACCTGCAATTGAGTCTTATTATAAGTCCCTTTGAAACATGCAGGTGAGGACCCACAGTCAAGCCAACCCATTTCACATTGGGGTTGCCCTATAACAGAACCCCAAATTTCTTGCAAAGAGTCTGATTTCACATATACACCAAGCATTGTCTATAAAAGTATTATACTATTTTTATATAAAAACAGATGTGTGGACCATCAAATATTTCCCTTGTAAATGTCTGACAGTTGCTTTGGTCACCAGTCACTGGATAACTAAATCCCAACAAGTCCCATGAGTCTGCAGTCTTCCATGATAAGAAGGGCTTTATTCTCCAAAGACATAAAGAGCCTTCAAAGAGTAGTTCATATATGTAGATCCTAAACATCCACTGAGAGGGGACAGGTAAAAATTAATTATGGTATAGGACAGGCTCAGCCAACTATGGACTGTCACCTGGCTTGTAAATGAAGTTTTATTGGAACACAGCCATGCAATCTGCTCACCGAAAGTCAGTGGTTGCCATGCAGCAGTGGACCAAAGGTCACATGGCCCACAAAGCTTAAAATACTTACTCTTGGTCCTTTATAGAGTTTTGATAGCAAGTGACCAAGGGGTACCTAGGGATCCCACACAAAGGGAATTTATGACCTAGAACAGGGTTCTGCCATCGTCCACATAAAGATGAGGGGCCTCCCTGGTGGCACAAGGGGTTAAGTCTCAGCACTATGAAGCTATCGGCAGCCACTGCACCATGAGTTCGATCCCCAGCCAGGAGCTGACCCACATGGCGCAGACCTCTCCTATCTCGCCGGCTGCTTCCCTCAGCAGTGTATTTCAGTCAGTCTGCCTGTTCTGCTCCCCACTCTGTCTCTGGTGAATCCTCTCACCCCCACCCCCACACCTCTGGCCTACACCCCAGCTCTTGTATGCATAAATGCTTTTTTTAAAAAAAGACAAAGGAAACTCTTAGTGTGAAAGAATTTTAATAAAGTGCAGAAAGAAAGGACTATTTTTCACAACAAAACATCCCAAATGACCCATCCCCTCATGGGCAAATGCCCTGCCAAAGAGGGTAGGCCCAAAGCAGGGCCACTGAGGAACAAAAGCTTGCCTCAGTCTGTGGCACCTCTGGTGGGGACCCATAGGAGAGGGGTTCTGAAGCAGGTCCCACAAAGCTAAGCCAAAAGGAGATACCTCATGGGGCTAATGGCCGCCACTGTCAGCCTCCACATGACTCACCCATGTTTCTCCTCGTGTCTCCTTCCCTGCAGTGCCAGGGATCAAGTTGGGCCACAAAAGCAAGAGGGGGCTTTTTAGCCCACCTGCCCTGCGGGTTCCACAACTCCTGGCCCGCCACTGAGTCGGGGAGTGAGGGCTGCAACTCTAGGGCCCGCCCCTCTGGAAAACAGGGATGAAAACTGAAGTGACTCACACCAGTTCAGAGCAGCTGAATATGAAGTCCAATGAGTGGCTGGGACCCAGGCCTGCTGTGCACCCCCTCCAGGATCCCCACCTACCACCCATGTGCCCCTAAACCTGACAGTACCAGAGCACTTAGAGGAGGTGCCCTTTACAGCTCCTGAGTCCGACAAGCAACAGGGCCCACAGGCCAGGTGCTCCCTCTTGGGGGCCGAGGTTCATTGTGAGAGTAAAGCGCCATGGGCTGCAGTGCCTCCCCCAAGCCCCCAATACACACACAGCTATGGAGCCCCAGGACCTGCTCTCCCACAGAGATCCTGCTGTGTCCTGAGAGCACCCCCAACACACTCTCCATGTTCAGGGTTTTTAGGAAAAGCAAAAGGCAAAGGATTCAGTGTGTGACTGTTTAATAGAAACTGCTTGCCGACTGTATATGAGTCCACATAAAATAAAGCTTAGTTCAAAAACGTCTCCGGAGGCTCAGAATGTGTGCGGGGTCACGCCCACCAGAGGAACTGGACAACACGCCAGGGTGAGGTCACCTAAAAGCTCTTTGCAAATCGTTCAGGGTCTCGGCAGACGCCTGCAGGATCTGCAGCTCTTCCGTCCACAACCTTTCCACCAAAGTTAGTTGGTTTATCAAAGCGCCTTCTTCACTTTTCATATCAGAAATCTGGAAATTATTTCAAAATTATTTTTTTATTGGAGTGAAATACACAGAAGCATGAAATTTACCACTGTGACCACTTCTAGATGTACAATTCAGGGCTTCCAGTACCTCATAAAGTACATGACAGCACCCCCCTCACACCTCCAGAACGCCTTCACCTTCCCAAAGAGAAGCAATCCCTCCCCACAGCACGCCCCGGCCCCCAGGAATGTCTGTTCTCCTTTCTTTCTGTCTCTGATTTTTCCTACTCTGGGGCATTACCTGAGTGGATCACACAGCAGTGGTCCTCGTATTCTGGCTTATTTCATTCATAATGGCTTCAAGGCCCATGGTCATCACTTCTTTAACCCCAGGAATGCGGTCAAGTGAAATGTTTTAGTAACTAAAACATTTACTAAACAAAAAATAAAAAGGGAGCGTACGGGCCTCCCCGGTGGTGCAGCAGTTGAGCGCTAGACTGCGAAGCTGCCTGCAGCCTCTGCAGCACCGGTTCAATCCCAGCAACTAGGTGAGGGTCCCACATGGTGCGCAGACCTCTCCTGCCATGCCCACTACTCCGCTCAGCAGTGTCCTTCGGTCCTTCTGCCTGCTCTGCTCCCCGCTCTGGCTCTGGTGAATTCTCTCACCCTCCCGCGCTTCTGACTGTACCCAGTGCTTGTATAAATAAATAAATCTTTTTTAAAAAGAGGGGGCACGGACTTTAAAATCTTTTACTAAGAATGCACATAATAACTCCACCTATTAAAAGGTATCTAAACCAGTGTTTAAGTCAAAAAAACACAGATTATCTCAACGTTCAGTTACATCATTGCTCATTACTAATGTCTGAAAATAAGGTCTGGTCTCCCCAGAGACACGTATAAAACAAGTAGCTTCTTAACCAACACATTTCTTCCAGAAACACACCTTTTTAAGCATAGTGTGAGTCTCCTCTGTAAAACAGCGGCATATTTTCTGGGCTATGTCCAAACTCGCCTTCTCATTTGTATCTGAAATCACTTCCCCAAGAAGTACTTTTTTCCAGCACGTACTAGAAACAAAATGTTCAGGTAGATCACGTTAGCAAGCAAAAAAACAAAGGCAGCTTCTACAGTTCAACACAGCGCACGCGCTCTCCTGCTTTTCCAGAAGCAGGTTCCAGGCAAGCTCCCGCCACAGGCAGCTTCTGTGTGAGGCAGACCAGGTCTGCAAGAAAGACGGGGCACACCGAGAATGAGAAGTGAGGGGACCAGTGCTCTTCGCAGGCAGGGGCTGAATCTTACTATCAAGGCAATGCCGCGTCCGGCCTACAGAAACCGGGGCAAAAGCCAGACACAACGGGAAGGTGGGGTCACAGCCCAAAGGGCTAAGGGCTGGGGGGAAAGGCAACGTTGTCTTCCACTTCCACTGACAGGCCTCCCTAAGCAGCAGCACACTAGGCGAAACACACTCAGAGCGGAGTGCACTACGGTGGGGGCGCCACAGGGACTCTACCTCAGGTCAAAGTTTGTACAAACGGGGCTCGGAGGACAGCGCCGCCCACGTTCTGCAAGCAGAGAAGAGCACTGGTGGTTTAGGGTGGGCAAGAGGGAGCCGCAGTGGCTCTGAGCCAGTAGGTGGCAGAGCCAAAGGAGCCACAGCAGGACGCAGCAGGAAGAGGGAGGGGGGCGGATCCCGGATGGGGAGCACCTGGAAGAGGAAGAATGGGGGTCGGGCACCATCCCCCCGAGTGGCCTGGACGTTCAGGGCAGCTGACCACCCACAGGGGACAGTCTCCAGTGTCAGAGACAACGGCAGAACTCAGGGGCAGGAGGGGCCCCCGGGAGAGAGAGAAGGCGCGGAGACAGCACCAAGCTTGGAGCATCACAGGAGCTGCCACCCAGGAAGCATGGCCACTTTGTGGGGGCACAGAGAAGGTGAGAGTGTAACAGGGTGGTCCCCAGGAAAGGGGGAGGTTCCAGGTTCCCTGCCCCACCCAAGGGAGGGTGGAGCTGAGCAGGAAGAGAAGCGGCAGAAGAGACTGAGGAAGGAAGCAGGATGGAGCCAGGAGACCTGGAGGAGGCGCATGGAGCCTAGAGACACGTGAAGAAACTGCGCTTGTCTTTTGGTCGTGGACGGGGTGACACAGATGTGGGTGAGACCCGTGGGGAGGTGACAATGGCAGCTTTTATCTTGATGTTGATTTTGCTCTTTTCCTTCCGGGCTTGTCTGGTTGTTTGTGACCCTTTTCTGGGGGTCCCCACTGGAAGATGCTTTAGACTTGTGGCAGGCTTTGGGGCCTTGTTCTGGGCTGATCCCATTTGGATGGAGTTTTACCCACGAGGGGACGGGTCACTTTGGGTGCTTCATTTAGAAACTAGACTCTTTGCCTTTCCTGTATTGTTTCCTAGTTTTATTAAAGTTCCTTCCCATTAAAGTCTCCTATGTTTTGTGTTGATGCAGCGGATGGCAGAACCCATTTAGAATAGGCAGGTTTGCGGGGCTTGGGCTGCCCCTCTCCTTGTCCTATAACAGATTTGGCGACCACGAAGATTTAGGACAGCCATCCGTGGTTAGTCAGCCCCATGGGGAAATTGGGCTTCCCTGTGGCGCTGGCTACCATAAGCGCAAATGTGATTTTTGGTTTCTCTAGTGTGTTTGTTTCATGTCGATTTGCTGTTGAAAAACTGGCTTGGGCTTTGTGAAGATTCTGTGTGTTTGTGTGTAATTTGTTTGTAGTGACTTGCTAAGAGATTTTAATTTGTGGAAATTTTTTCTGTGCCAGTTTTACTCAAAAGATTAGGCAGTACATTGGACCATGTGGCCAGATCAAAGATGGCGTCTGAGGCCACTTGGCGTGCTCTTGTAAAATTCAGAGGTTCTTGTTGCTAGGACTTTAGAACTTTTTTCTTTCTTTTTGTAACCTCTGCTGTCTCATTAGCATTTCTAAAGGCAATAATGGTTCTTCAGTGGTATGTTGCTTTGTCTTTGGCTACTTCCTGCTCTTTGCCTGATGCATTTTGCCAGCCAATTGTGAAGCAGTGGTGTTTAAATTAGCAAATGTATGCCTGGGTAGCCTTAAGCAGTAACTGGTAATTGCTGGTAGCCTTGATGGATTCTTGGAGATAACTTGAATTTTTGCAAAGTCTGGATCAGAAAAATTAACAAGATTTTGTCTGAGTCTGAAAGGATTTGCTGCTGTGAATTTTGTCTACACAATTTGTTTTGGGCATGTTTGCCATTTTGAATCCTGGATTTGGATTTGTTCAATTGCTGGTGTAAGACAAGATTCTAAGTTTTTGCTTCCTACTGAGGAAGGTCTGTTGTGGAAAGCACTCTTTAGGGTGCATCATGTAACTGTACCAGGTTTTCATACCTGTGTTGTTGTTGTCCCTCCCTAGTGTGGGGGAGGTGTAATTTGTGCTTAGATGTTTAATCTGCTCTTTCAGCTTCTGTCCCAGAGTGGCTAACAGAAGTAAGGAGATGACTCCTTTTAATTGAAAGTTAATTACTGATAATTTGATTTTGCTTTTTCAGGTTCTATTCCAGGAAACCCAAGGATTGCCTGCTTGGTGGCTAACAAGAGATGACTCCTTTTGCTTAAAAGTTTACTTTTGCTCTTTCAGCTGCTGTACAGAATACCCCAGGATTGACTTCTAACATAAAGTCTTCAACACTGAAAACCCTAAGGTGATAAACAAGGTCATGTAACTCTTGTGGTTAATAAAACTTTTCCTTCCTATTTCCAAAGTCTTAGGTTTGTAGGATGACAACTGGAAATTTTTCTGCCAGCAACACTCCACATTTTTTTTTTTGGACTTTGACATTTTTTTTCTGAGCCTATGGAGTAAAACTGCAGTTACATAACATCTTCTACGTGGCATAACTAAAAAAAAACTGTCTTTGTCTATATGTTGTATGTCTGTATGTCCTTGTGTCTGTCTTGGCCTAGAGAGGTTGAAAAATTGGTATACATGGTGCCCATAGACGTTGGGGAGGAGGAAAAAAAAAAAAAGTCTCCAGTTATGAGAAAAACTAAAAGTTATGGTTTGATTGTCAGCATTGTGCTACTGAACTAAGCCGGTGCCTTCATAGAGATTGAATATTGTTGTTTCTGTTACTTTTCTGATATTTATGGCAAAGCTTCCCAGAAATCTAAATTCAAGTACAAATTTGGTAGCCTGTCATTTGACTGATGCAAGGAAATTTTGTGGAACCTCAGTAGAGCTCCTGAGACACTCCACAAAGTTTCTCCCTTTCCTCCTGGGAAAGGCATTAGATGAATTTGTTCTATTTGGCTTTTACCTAATGAAGTAAAACTGGAAGGGAAGCATTGTCACTTGGGAAAATGGTAAAACTTTGGTATGTACAAAATGTTAACAGTAGTTTTCTAAAATGTGTATATAAAAAAAAAGAAAGAAAAAAAAAACCTCAATATCTGGTATGTATGTAAATTGTCAATGATGATTGTCACCTTGTAATATTGTATAATTCAATTGTTTCATATCTACAGGAATTGTTTCTGAAAATATAGGGAGAAAAGGTCTCAAAAGATTCCTATTGATGGAACTGTTGAGAGTAAAACTTTTCTACTAAGGACTGAATAGACTTGGAAATACACCTCATATTTATTAAGTTTTCCTTGACATAATAATACTGATGATTTTTTTGCATTTTGCTCTAAATCCACAAAGTTTTCTTGTTTTGGTGACCAGGATCTGCAGCAAGGTTGTAATTTTTTTTCCAACAAAGCTAACTTGTGTTTGCATTTTCTCTCCCCTTGATACCAACACAGCATAAAAATAGTGGTAGTAATTTTTGCTACTGATTTCAGAGTCTGTTTTTGCATAACTTCCATAGGGATTTTGTCTGTTTTAACAAAAATTGGACGTGAGTTTGATTGTGTGGCTTTGTGTGGAGTTCTTCCAGAAAGTTGAAAAAGAGCTGAACCAAGAAGAGGAGAACCTGTTTGCCTTGTTTGTAGGGTTCCAGAGACCTCCAAAGAAGGTGAGGAAGCTTGCCTCCATTGGCAGGACTGGACAACCTGGCCAACAAAAATGCCCTGGTACCCTCGAGAAGAGGAAAGCCCAGGTGGAGTCTGATGAGACCAACTTTGTACCTGAAGCCTACATCGACCGGATGCCAATGGTTCGCTCTGATCCTATATGGAGTATTTCAACAAAGCCAGCTAAAATTGCTGCTTAGTTATTCTGCCCTGTGATTTTATGCAAAAATAGTAAAAATGGTTTAAAAGATTTAATTTGCAAACTTTTGCTATGCTGTTAAAGTTTGGGATCAAGGTTGAGAGAATTCGTTTTTGCATAAGTTGAACCATTTTAACATTTTTTCCCTGTGATTTTGATATATTTGCTGTCTTGTTTTAGCCAATGCTCCAACTTTTTTTCTTTTGGCTTGGATAATGGACTATTTTTAAGTAATGAAACTGTCATACTGGACATTCATGGACAATGCTGCTGACTAATTGTTGCTTCTCTTGCACACATTGGAACCCTGAAAAAAGACTGTCTCCTAAGACTACACCCCGAGATCTGTGCCACCATAGATATGGTGGAATAAAAATTAAAAGGGGGGATTGTAACAGGGTGGTCCCCAGGAAAGGGGGAGGTTCCAGGTTCCCTGCCCCACCCAAGGGAGGGTGGAGCTGAGCAGGAAGAGGAGAAGCGGCAGAAGAGACTGAGGAAGGAAGCAGGATGGAGCCAGAAGGAGACCTGGAGGAGGCGCATGGAGCCTAGAGACACGTGAAGAAACTGCGCTTGTCTTTTGATCGTGGACTGGGTGACACAGATGTGGGTGAGACCCGTGGGGAGGTGACCATGGCAGCTTTTATCTTGATGTTGATTTTGCTCTTTTCCTTCCGGGCTTGTCCGGTTGTTTGCGACCCTTTGCTGTGGGTCCCCACTGGAAGATGCTTTAGACTTGTGCAGGCTTTGGGGCCTTGTTCTGGGCTGATCCCATTTGGATGGAGTTTTACCCACGAGGGGATGGGTAACTTTGGGTGCTTCATTTAGAAACTAGACTCTTTGCCTTACCTGTATTGTTTCCTAGTTTTATTAAAGTTCCTTCTCATTAAAGTCTCCTATGTTTTGTGTTGATGCGGCGGATGGCAGAACCCATTTAGAATAGGCAGGTTTGCGGGGCTTGGGCTACCCCTCTCCTTGTCCTATAACAAGAGAAGGGTAAAGAGTGCCCCCACCCGACAGAGCTACAGAGAGGCAGGGGCGTCCGCCCTGACCTGCGAGCAGCAGGCCTGGGAGAGATGAGCGGAGAGATGAGTCTCCAGCCCACAGATTCTAAGGAAACCACAATTCCAGGAAAGGTGGATTCAGAAATGAACCCCTCGCCACAGGGGCAACGCCACAGAGAGCCGGCAGCCCCAGCACACATCCCCCTCTCTCAGGGCCATCACCACCAGCCAAACAGCAACCCCAATTCCCAACTTTACATCCAGACCTTCTTTGGCGTTCTCGGCCGACACCACACGCCACCCGCATGGAACTTACATTTCTCCCGCCTCCAGACAAAGCAGCTTCAGGGCCGTGAGGAGCCTCCAGGACGGCCCCTCCCACCCGAAGGTCAGATTTCTAAAGCGGGAAGACAAGCAGGGACAAAGCTGCCATTTCAGGGCGTGCCTCACGGCGCAGGGTGACCAGCCAAACGCTTTTTCCCAGGGGCTGCTAAATGTTCTGTAACCTGCAACCTCGGTCAAAAGAATGAACATAAGCCTGAACTTAGATGTGAGGGCAGCAGCTCGGGGTGAGAGGAAAGATGAAGAATCTGGACTGTCTGAGGCTCAAACAAGGGGTTTTCCCCGCCAGACACAGCACCCTCTGCTGCGGGCGACCTCTGCCACGGAGGACAATCTGGAGGGCCAGCCTTGGTCCCTGTCACTCCAATCTGGCGGGGAGTCGCCGAGCCCCAACCTCACCCCAAGGCCTGCACCCCATGGCTGGCAGCTGAGGGCAAGCTACTGCCCCACCACATGTCAGACACGCTCACACCCCCACTCACCGATGGCCTGGGGCTCCCTTCGGCACAGGATTTAGAATTTCAGGCTCTATCCCAGGCCCCTAAGTCCGTTTCTTGCAAAGCATCTCCCCCGCCACAGCATCAACCACAACTCAGCGCGCAGTAAGTGCTCAGTAAAGAGCTACCCGCCAACTGGCACAGGTCGGGGGTGCGTGGTGCCTACAGAAACCAGCCTCCCTTTCTCATCAAACTTTCCTGACGGAATAAGGGGGGAGGGGGAAGGACATAGAGGCTGAGACTTACTCTATAAGGTCATGATCCTTTAAAATGGAAATCTTCTTGTTCATCTGTTTATCTTTTGATGGAAGATATCTAACAAGCACATCTAGACACAGAGAAAAAGAGCAGGCTGAGATTTAGGGTGTCCTTTGCTTCTCGGTTTTCCTTCCCATTAGGAATCCAGACACGTCAACGGTTTTATCTAATGCAGACCCAAAATCTCTATTCTTCAACTCCAATTCAGTGAAGTCATTACTGAGCCCTTGAAAAGCTACAAGAACGCCAAGACGAGGGGCAAAATGTCTACGGCCTCAGCTCACACCCACTCTCAGCAAACCCACAGCTAAGTCAAAAGCTAAGACAGAAGCAGGGGTGCTGGGAAGCGACCCCTAAAAGCACAGGCTCTACAGTGGCACGGTGTT
The DNA here is from genome assembly GCF_964194135.1 of Talpa europaea. Lineage (NCBI taxonomy): Eukaryota > Metazoa > Chordata > Mammalia > Eulipotyphla > Talpidae > Talpa > Talpa europaea. The sequence continues at coordinate 142,266,050 of NC_140070.1, forward strand.
TACAACACCAAGTCTTTACAAGGCAGAATTCCTAAGTGCCCGATAGCAGTGACTGCAATCATAAAAAAAAAAAATCACAAACTTAAAGGGGACATGCAAAAATTATTAAAGCTGTACTTTAATGGATACAGCAGTGTAATGAGGGACTTTCCAATTTTTGAGAGTTCTTTTTATACTCCTGTGCTTTCATTTCTGTCTAGCAAGAAATAAAGTGATATCCATTTTAAGCCCTTGCCATTTGGGTCCAGACTTAAGTAACAGAGGCCCAGACCCATAACAAGCCGGCTCCCACCTTCTGTGACACTGACGCCGGCATGAGGGTTGGGGGTGGAGACAAAGCCGTACTCCAGGAGCAGCCGCCGGCTGTCGTGGGGGCCATAGCAGATGAACACCTCCTCGTGCTTCCTGCAGCGTGAGCCCGTCCTGATTTCATAGCAGCGCGTTTCCTCATTAAATGCTGCTTTTACCTAGAAAGGAAAATGGTGAAAGATGTTTTTGAAAGCAACAGGAGCAGAAAGGGCCAGGGCTGCCTTCATCCTCTGTCCACTTCCACTCCACCCACCAAAGAGTCAGGCGTCCTCCAGGGTCATAGGGGCGGCCACCGTCACCACAGTGGACAGAGGAGCCGGGTGACGGCAGGAACCAGTCACGTGCACGAGCCGAGGGCAGCAGCAGGCCACACAGGGCGCACAGCGGCTACACCTGGGAGCCGCACAGGCCCGTGAGAAGGAGATTTTGTAGGGGACGCCTGGCTGGAAGGGAGTGGGAGCTGCTCGGTGGAGAACTGGGGCACTGACAGGGCAACCAGCCATGGGGGGTGCCTCTACCGCCAGGTGGGGGTGTATCCGGTGAGGGCAGGGGAATGCATGGGCTCTGACACCCAACTATGTGCAGCTGCGGGAGGAGGACGCATGCTGCTCCACCGTGGGGGGGAGGGCTGCTGCAGGCCGGCCAGGGCACACAGCACTGGGCACCACAGGCCCCGGAAGCAGAGCAGGGAAAGCAGCAAAGGAAAAGGATGCTGGGAGGGAAACGGGATGGGGAAGACAGACAAGCACCTGACGACAGGCAGGCTCACCTACAGCCCGCTGGTCCCTTCCCTGGGACATCGCTCACTATTCAGAGCCACGGGTTCTGCACATCGGACTCCTTCCTGTCAAACAGGACCTGTGCCCCCTGTCAACCGCTCACCTGGGCGTGCGGGCTGTGGTTCAGCAGATCCAGGTACGGGGCGAGCGCACATGTGTCTGGCTCTGCGGAGCAGCCGGGCCTCTGCCTGTGCTTCACGTACACGGCTCGGGTGTTGACCGTGCACCAGGCCCACCGGAGGGCGCGGTAGCTGAAGATGCCCTCCACCGCCTCTGCAAACAGAGGCTGCAGCGAGAAGAAGAAGTCTCTGGAGGAAGTGAAGAGCCGCTGCACACGGGCTCGCTGCTCTTCCACCCCGGCTCTCAGAGGCGCGGGCAGGAGGCTCACCACTTGCGGCTCCCAGCACACGGGGCAGGTGTAGGCCTTCGGCAAAATGTCCAGGTAAGGCTTCCAGAGAGAGCGGTCCCCGGCATGCCTTTCTGAAACTAAAAAGGTGCAGAGAGCCAGAAGAGGAGACGGAGGAGGCTGCCACCTTTAAGAAACAGAGTCAGATTAAAAAAATTAGTTTCGTGCAAAATATGAAGGAAGCAAAATACAGAGACATCCCCACCCAAGCAGTGGCCAAGCAAGCGCCGGCCCCGTGTTCCTCAAGGCACCAGGAGAGAGCCCGCCTTCCCAGTCCGCCTTCCTCAAGGCTTCCCTCCAGGCTGCACTCTGATGCAGACGCCCCAAAAGAATCACCCTCTCACGAGTGACAAGAACTAACTCACTAGGCCAAGCTCCTGCTCTGTTGGAGATGCCTTTTTTGTAAAATACCTCTTTGCCCTGTTTTTAGAGCTTGCTGGAAAGGCACAGTTCCATTTGTTTCATCTGAATAAGGATCTAGAATTAGGCAAGGGAAGAGCAGGTGCAGCAAGCCTACACCCCCACCCGCACAGGAACCACTGGGCGCCTGCAGCTGTTTCCATCTTAATTGTCTAAAACCTTCCATTGCAAGTCCTCAGACCGGCGAGTCCCACTGCCAGTAGTCATCAGCCACACGGCTGTGTGAATCTAGATGGAGGCTCATTATGTCCTTGTTATGGTTCGAGAGCTTTTATTGCTAAACTTACCCACCCCACAAAGCCCAGGTTCCCACTACCCACATCACACTCCAAGTTCCAGAAGGATACGTGTCTACCAAGAGCAACACACACTCAGGCCAGTAAGATACACTAGGCCCGAAAAGGGAAGAAGGGGTGGGGTCCTAGAACTTACCCGGGGGTTAGAGGCAATACAACCTTTCAACTCTTGTAACTTAGAAAGCGCTTCTGCTGAGCTCACGCCCTGTCCTCAGAAAGTCCTCCCAAAAGACGACCATACATCCGCCAGGAAGTAGGCCTCACCTCCCGTGCCAGCCTCCTCTCTTCTAGACTAAATAAAACTCGTCCTTTCAAGGGATGGCAACAGCTCTTACCAGAATTCAAGTAAGTACAACAAAGGTAAAAAATAAGAGTAACTAACATTTGAGGAGCCGTCCTGTGATGGCAGAGCTCAGGCTACTGTGGGTCCAGGTCTCATGAATTATACAGGTTACCCACTTAGCCTTCATTTTCTAGTATTAACAGATCAGGATTCAAGCTGACATCCCCAGTGGCCTCTTCAAAACCTTCAAAATGCAGTTTACAATGAGGGAAGAACAAACTTCACAGAACAGAGTGAATTTTTCAAATTGTTTCGGATGTTTATTAGCTACGAAAGCAGAGCAGCCGGCCCTGCTGACTAGGCCTGGATGACGTGTTGGAAGGAGCTGGACTTGAACAGGGAGCTGAACTTGAATGGAGAGCTGGACTTGAATGGGGAGCTGCCCAGCACAGCAGGTGGATGGTCACTTACTTGGCGAGGTAGGCCCCTAAGGAGCTTCTCATCACCGTGTCCGTGGTAAGCAGGCAGCTCTCAGGCAACGAAATCACCATCTGCCCCTCCTTCCCAAAGAAAAGGCAGAGTTCAGCACATCCGTCCTTTGGAAAGGGGCTGAGAGCGTGAGTTCTGTAAAGCCCACAATCCACCACCGTCAGCTGAGACCCCACGACGACCTGACACAGTGCACCCAGCCGTCGCCAGCAGCCTGGCCTCCACGTCCTGCAGCAGCAAGACACTCCAGGCGCGCACAACCCCAACTGGAACAGAAGGTTTGTCACATGCTGTAGGGTAAAGAAAATGTCAGGCTTTTCTGCCTTTCCACCATCAGGATAGATGATGGATCCTTGTCCTGAATGCATGCCTGATGGCGGGCACCTGGAATAGGGTGTGGGCATAGGTAGATGGGATTCAGCTGAGCTAAGACTGTGCTTTTAAGGGTGGCGTCACGGGGACGCCAGCAGAAGCAGCAGCAGCAGTAGAAGCCGAAGCAGAAGCCGAAAGAGAAGCTGAGAAGCAGCAGAACGAACGCTAGAGAGCCCAGATAGAGTGAAGACTTGCTGGAGGCCTGCCAGCCTCCCAGCCCCCCACCAGCACCCCTGCCTGCCATATGCCTGGTGAACCCCAAATAAAAAACCTGCAAAACTACTGAGGACTCTGACTCCTCCTTTACCCAGTCTGCATGGGATCAGAGAACCTGCACCGCATCCGGTCCTGCCCTTACAATTGGCGTTAAGTCGGCAAGATCCATGTAGACGGGTATTGGAGCCCTCCGAAGACCTGGAGGGACTAAGGAGAACAGACTGTTTGCCTGTGATGACGCTGGAGGCACCATGGCGGCACAGAAGGTGGACAACGTCCACGAGCTACAGGACGAGACCTGGCGTTAAGGAGACTCCCAAGAGAACCAGCCAACGACACCAGAAAGGACCAGCCAACAACATGGAAAGGACCAGCCAATGACCCCTGAGGCAGCAGGCCATTGCTGAAGCAGGGAGAGGCCAATGGACTTGAACTGATGGACTGATGGACTTGGACTGATAATCCCGCCAGAAGGCGGAGGACCTTGGCAGGTTGTTTTTTTTTTTTGAGAATCTGGGGGTGGCCAGTGGGCCTAGATGGCCAAAAGCAGCCTGTTATGCCCAGCAGCCAGGCGGAGGAGAAAAGCCAACTGAGAAGGCAAAAGCTGGTGCTGATGCTAAGTTGAGAAGCCCTAAGCAGCTGTTAAGCAGCCTGGGTATGCTGAAGCCCTGTGAGTCTCGTAAAATCACCTGTGGGTGATGCCCTGCTCATTCTTGAGTGAGGGTGAGGAGCTGAGGAACCTGTCCTTGGGAGACGGGTGGGGAACGTGGCTTGGGGTGGAGCACAAGCCGAATGCATAGTTTGGATCCCCAACCCATGTGCTTGTGCAGTGGGTTGGCTTGAGTGCAGGGGTCTGCGAGTCGCAATGGTGGCTGTGAAGGCCGAGTGTTGGAGCGACTGCAGACAGAAACCCTGAGGGTTGGCGATTACCCCCAACAGAATAACATTGCCTATCCCAGAGCTAGTGCATCCTGGGGGTGGATGCTGTGTGTGCCTTGTAGCCGAGACTACAGCCAGAGAAGGCCAGGAAGCCTGACGGCTCCTGGTATGTTATAGTAGATGCTGTGAGTGATTCCCCTCCCTCGTATGAGCAGTGCCTTCGGCAGCAGATTTGGTGGCTCATCTGCTGGTACCAATAATTGTCTTTTGCACTAGGTTGGTGACCTGCCTGGACTTATTTGTGTTCTGTTGTATTTTGTTATATTGTATTTTGTTATATTTGATGTATTTGCTTTTGTGGGCCATGGCTGCATTGTTTGCTTGCTTAGAAAATTGTATATATATGTATAGACTATATGACAGAAAACCCTGAGGGGGTGGACTGTAGGGTAAAGAAAATGTCAGGCTTTTCTGCCCTTCCGCCATCAGGATAGATGATGGATCTTGTCCTGAATGCATGCCTGATGGCGGGCACCTGGAATAGGGTGTGGGCATAGGTAGATGGGATTCAGCTGAGCTAAGACTGTGCTTTTAAGGGCGGCGTCACGGGGACGCCAGCAGAAGCAGCAGCAGCAGCAGCAGTAGAAGCCGAAGCAGAAGCCGAAAGAGAAGCTGAGAAGCAGCAGAACGAACGCTAGAGAGCCTAGATAGAGTGAAGACTTGCTGGGGGCTGGGAGACCTGCCAGCCTCCCAGCCCCCCACCAGCACCCCTGCCTGCCATATGCCTGGTGAACCCCAAATAAAAAACCTGCAAAACTACTGAGGACTCTGACTCCTCCTTTACCCGGTCTGCATGGGATCAGAAAACCTGCTCAGTGGTCCTTCCTGCCCTCACACATGCCTGGCCAACCTTTCAGCAGAAAGGTTCTACAAACTCAGATCCTACTGTTTCCTCACTGTCTTATGGCAGAAAATAGGGCTGCCTACGGGAACAGGCAGAAAGCAGCCCCCAAAATTCCATCCAATGAAGCCTAAGTGGCCAGGGACTACTCCAGGCCCAAGTATCCTGGGTCAACCAGCTGAGAGAGGGCACCCGCCCGGCACAAGGGTCTCAATTTAGCACCTGCAAAAGCAGAGTGTTCAGTTCCTCCCATAGAGACAAAAGCAATAGGAAGAAAAAGTCAGATATCAAGTCAAGTCATAGACGCCAGACACAAGTGACAAGGGGAGGCCCAGCTTGCTTTATGACGGGCGTCTAGAAGCTGGTTGTAAATCTCAGTCAAAAATCTTCCCGGCTCCACTTTCGATCTCCTCGCCCACAAAGCTGGCTGTCACATACACCCAGGGCTCAGACACCCAGGGCTTCCTGATTTTTAAAAAAGCCACTTAATAAAACACTCTGTATCTTAATTGGGACAAATCTCTCCATCATCAAAATTCACCCAAATGGACACGTCAGATCTGAGCGTGTCCCTGTCAGGAAGTTCAGCAGAAAAGGCATGTGTGAGAGCGTGTGTGAACAACGCCAGCTCATGACCTAACAAAGCTCCCCCCAGTTGCTGCTACATGCAACAGGCGTGTTCCGCCTCCCTAGATCCCGCCGGAATAAAATCCATCACAGCACCCCTCAGAAAATAAAAGCACTGCAAACGGTGTGAATGTACTTAATGCTGCTGAAGGCTACATTTAAAAATGGCCAAGATGGTAAACTGCACATTATGGTAAATTTCATGCAGGGTGTATTTTACCACATTAGACATTTTGAAATAAAAAAAAAAATAAATTAGTGTGACAGAATCGTTCTGCTAATAGGGACTATTCCTTAGGTCAGTTGATACAGCTGGGTTTCAAATAAACTAAGGACTTAATTATAAGTAAAAATAATTAAAACTAAATTGTAGAAATAATTTATAAGAGAAATAATAATACATTTACATTAGAAAGTCCTTAGCATTTCAAGAACCGAAGTATCTTAGAGGCCATCTTGGTCACTTCCCCCCTGTAGGGTAAGTGTCAGGCTTTCCTGCCCTCCCACCATTAGCATTGATGATGGATCCCTTCGGTCCTAGATACACGCCTGATGGCGGCACCTGGCGCGGGGTGTGGGCGTGCGTAGGTGGGTACACCGGGGCCAAGGCTGGGCTTACAAGGGCGGCGTCACAGGGATGCCAGAGAGAAAGAAGAGAAAGAGAAACAGAAGGGAGAGACGCAGAGACCACGAGAGGGCCCCGGAGAGCCCAGAAAGAGTGAAGATTCGCTGGGGGCCAAGAGGTCCACCCCTATCAGCCTCCCGGCCCCACCACACCCCTGCCTGCGTGTAGTTGGTTGCTGCACTACATGTAAAAGCCCAATAAAACCCTGAGAAGGCCACCGAGGGCTCCAGGACTCTCCTTTACCCGTCTGCTCGGATCACAGAGGTCCTGCACTGTGCATTCCTGCCACCCCTACACCTCCTCGCTTTCTCAGAAGCAGGAGTCGGGAGCCCAACCTCCTCTCAGCCTCCCCTCGGCCTCTCCAGGCACTGCTGCCTAGGAACCGCCGCTCAGCGTGGGCACCGCGCTCCTGTGGCTCATGGAGCACACGGTCTGGTTTATAAAATTTGCTCCTGAGAGATGGCTGCCCCCTCCCCGTGCACCTCTCTCCTCACTAACACAATCCACCAGGACCACCAGCCAGAAGAGGACGCACCTCCTCTCCCTCAGGCAGCTGGGCCAGGCTGGTCACTGGCAGGTGAGTATGGGCTGAAATTCCCTCGAAGAGAGGAACCTGCCCTTCCCACCCTCCTGTGCCACCTGCAGCTCGAGCTCCAGCGTGAAGGAAGCACTGGCAGCAGCGGGGCCGGTTCCCCAGGCCTGTCCCTGGGAGCAGAGTAAACGTCCCCTGTGGGAGGCATCAGACGCTTGGGGGTCTCCTGCAGCAAACTTAATCCTAATGGACAGAATTGACCCCTTAGGTAAACGAGAAATGCCTGTGTCAGGAATATTTTCAGTTTACTTGTTCTGAACCACAAAGCCAAAGTCACACAACCGACACTGGGTCTCGAGGACAGAGAAAGGCTCACCCGCAGGGAGGTTCTGCTCATCAGCCCTCTTCCTGTACCTAGGGACACAGAGACAGAAAAGGGACAAATCGTGCTGTCACTTCAAGGTCCTAGGAGACACCATTTTGAATAAAAGGTATGACTAACTTCGAAGTTACATGAAGCTGATGCTGGGGGACTCTTTGGGGTTCACAATCCTGAAGGGACAGTAAGCTTCAGGGTCAAGTCCCAAAGATCACAGACTTTTATCATACACGATCTGCTGCTGCGGGTGCAGAGGGGGTTAAACTGCTCAGTCCGTTACCAAGTGGGTGCTTCATGGAAAAGGGCAGCAGAGACACATGGTCTGAATGTCCTGTCCGGTACAATGTCAAGGCCTGCCCATGAGGGAGCCCTGGGGCCTGAGGGCACAGTAGACTACAGCAGACCCAAATCCTTTTGAAGAGCACCTTGGTGCTCCCCATGTTGCCTCCAACCCACTTCTGGACTGAACTGGGAGCCGTGTATACAGGCACGTGCCCAGAGCTAGCACCTCCATTGCTGGGAGAGAATGTTCCAGAAGAAAATACTCAACCAAACTCCCTCCCAAGCTCCTCACTTTTCAGGAAAAAGATGTTAAGCCACAAGCAGCTTCTCAGCGTCCAGAAGAGAACGCTCATCCACTTCAGATCACAGGACTGGTGCAGCTGTGAGCACACAGCAGGCTCCCCCTGACACACTTGGAGAGCAAGGCCAAAAAGCTGCCAAGGGAGCACTGTCTACTGAGACGTCCCTCAGGGCTCCTGCCCTCCTGACACTCCAGGAGAACAAGCCCTTCCAGGGTGGCTTGGCACCACCCTACCCACTCGCAAGACGACTCTAGCACCCCTGAGCCGTGTAACACCCCTGCCTCCATGGTCTAAAAACCCCATGAACCCAGCAGAGACACTTCCCCCAGGTCTAAGTTCCAGGATAAAAATTTGGTTTTCCTTACGGAACACTAAGATCCTGGCAACAGATCCCGGCCGCTGGAAAGATGAGTCGAATTTCAGGCTTACCCCTGACAAGCGTACCAGGGTTCATAATCATGTCTTTTATCTACTTTCATTATCCCAGCCTTCATCTTATTTTTCTCTTCTCATTTCCAGTTTTTCATTTTAATTTCATTTCTCCATTTTGGAATTTCTCCCCATAATCCTGACTTTTAGAACAAGGTAAGGCATTAAAAAATACCACCGCAAGCAGGCAGGAAGCCTGACTCACAACTAAGAGAGGCTCCCAGGAGGTCACAGACCACCTGTGGCAGCGGCCTGCCCGCCCCACCTGACCCGCACGTCTCCCACAGAGACAGGCCATGACACCTGGAGGTCTCAGACCTTACCTGGAAAACGAGCAGGAATTAGGTTTGTATCTTCAAACTTCCTATCTTTCAGCCACTTCTTCAGCGCTACAAATTCCGGCTTATAGCTCTCAGTCACTAGTCAAAAGAGGACAGAAAAAACAGCGATTAAAGTCACCATATAATCAGTCACCATTAACAAAATTCTCTGGTGAAATTTCTGTCATATCCTGACAAGGAATAAATTCCAAAACCAGCACACACACTATGAATGAAGGAAGAAAAGCCACAGGATTGTCGCACCTGATAAAAGCTAACATTCCTTCCTGATCAGGCCTCTTAGCAGCAAGGACAGAAAGGAACCGCCGCCACCTGGTGAAGAAACGCCAAGGCGAAACCTGCAGCTGCTCCGCCCGATGAAAAGCCACCCAGGTCAGGAACAAGATGGGGCACCTGCCCGCCCACCTCGATTCAACTCCACACTGGGGGTTCCGGCCAGTGCGACCGGGAAAGAAAAATAAGACATCTACTATGGGCTGAATTGTGCACCCCAAATTCATTTGTCACAGTCCTAACCACCAGGACCTCAGAATATGACCTTCAGAGGCAGGGTCTTTACAGCGGTCACCATGTTAAAATGAGGTCATTCTATGAGCCCTAATCTAATCTAACTGCATCCTATAAAAAGTGTCCTTATAAAGAGAAATTCTGAACACAGACACTCATTGAGGGAAGATGACAGAGGAGATCCAGGGAGAAGACGGCGTCTGCAAGCCTAGGAGGCAGGTCTGGAGCAGGCTTTCTCTCAGTCCTCAGGAGCAACAGGTCCAGCGACCATCTTCACGTGGACCTCCAGCCCCCAGAACTGAGACAGAAAATCTGACAGCTGCAAATGCCTACATGAATAAAGAAGGCCCAGTTAATAAAGTGGCAAAGGACCCAAGTGAAGTTCTGGATCACTAATCATTAGGGCAACGCCAATCAAAACCACAGAGCGTGTGCCTCATGCCCCAAAGCTGCAAAGAGGTGTTGGCAAGGGTGCGGAGAAACTGGAACGCTCACGCACTGTTGGCAGGAATGTAAAATGGTAGGGCTGCTGCGGAAAACAGTATCACAGTTGCTCGAAAAATTAAAAACAGAATTAGCCTATGACCCAGCAATTTCAACTCTAGATCTATTACCCAGAATAGACAGATCTTTGCCTACCCAAGTTCACAGCAGAATTAGTCACAATATCTAAGAGCTGGAAGCAATCTAACTAGCAGTGAACGCCTGGATCAACAATGTGTTGTCTAGGGCCTTCCTGGTGGCACAAGGGGTTAAGTCTCAGCACTATGAAGTTATCTGCAGCACAAGTTCGATCTCCAGCCAGGGAGCTGACCCACATGGCACAGCAGACCTCTCCTGTCTCCCTGCTGCTCCCCTCAGCAGTGTATTTCAGTCAATCTGCCTGTTCTGCTCCCTACTTTGTCTCTGGTGAATTGTCTCACACACACCTCCCCACCACACACACCTCTGGCCTATACCCCAGGTCTTGTATGCATAAGTAAAATATATCTTTAAAAAAAAAAAATGTGTTTTCTATATAAACACACACACAATATAATTTTGTGTTTAAAAAGGCAGAAATTGCAAGACATACTACATGGATAAACCTTGAGGGCATTAAACTCAGTGGAATCAGCTGGTCACAAAAAGATTAATTGAGGTGTATCTAGAATAGTCTGTCCATGGAAACAAAGTAGCATGGTAGATGCTAGATACAAGGAGAGAGGGAAACAGAAATCAAAACCACAATAAGGCAGCACTCACTCCCATTAAGATAGCAACAATCAAAAAGATAATAACAAGTGTCAACAAGACTGTGGAGCAATTGCGCTCTTAAACTGCTGGTTGGAATGTGAAATTATACAACCACTTTTAAAGAGTAAGGCATGTGTCTCAGCCTTTTGGCTAAGAGCAAGTGTAAAAGTAGGGCAGTTTCTTTAAAAGTTAAACGTACATGTACCACCTGATCCACTCACTCCTGAAGAGAACCCACAGGCGAATGTTTACAACCGTTCTACTTGTAACAGACAAAAAATGAAAGCAACCCAAATGTCCATCAACGGAACAACTCACGGAATACAATCAGCTATAAAAAGAATGCACTACTGACACACAACATATAATTACCCAATAACGATGCTGAGTAAAAGAAGCCAGAGGAAAAAAGAATGCATAGTATATGAGTACATAAAACTATAAAACGCAAACAATAGTGACAGAAGCAGAACAGAGGTTGCCTGGGGGTGACAGATGGGAAGATTTAGAGGAGCAAGAGGAAAGGGTTATAAAGGGAAACAAGGACACTTCTGGGGGTGCTGGCTATAACCATTATCTTGACTGCGGTGACGGTTTCTTGTGTGTACCCCTAAGTCAAAATCAAATTACAGCTGACCGTTGACCAACTCGGGTGTCAGAGCACCCTGCATGGTCCAAAATCCGCAGAGCACTTTTGACTCCCAGAAGCTACTAACGGTCTGCTATTAACCAGAAGCCTTACCGATCACATAAAGTCAATTAACAAGTTTGCATGCTTATATGTATTATACACTGTATTCTTAAAATTACAAAAGCGAGAGAAAATATTTTATAATAATACTATTAAAATATTATTATTGTAGGATTCATTGACACAGTAACTTTACATCACCTGTTTACAAGATGAACTGTCTATGGGTAGCTATATCACCATTGTCTTAGCTGACACAAAATATCGCAGGTGTTACCCATATTACTAACACTGCACATCAAAAATGAAAAGATAGGGGCCTCCACTGGTGGCGCAGAGGTTGAGCACTGGGCTGCGAAGGTGCCCGCAGCCTCTGCAGCGCCGGTTTGATCCCCAGCCACCGGTGAGGGTCCCACAAGGCGTGCAGAACTCTCCTGCCACGCCCGCTTCTGCCCTCATCAGTGTGTTTCATGGGTCTACCTGTTCTGTTCCCCACTCTGGCTCCGGTGAATTCTCTCACCCTCCCACGCTTCTGACTGTACCCAGTGCTTGTATAAATTAATTAATTTAAAAAAAAAATGAAAAGATAATATAAAAGAGAAATTCACAAACCTCCAAAAAGTTTTACAATGTATTTACTGAAAATAATCCGTGTGTAAGTGGACCCTCAAAGTTCAAACCCAGGTTGCTTGAGGGACAACTGCATGTACTTTAAGTGATGCTCATCATATGTCAATTACGCTGCAATAAAGCTATTCTTTTAAAAATCTTTATGAGCCAAGATACAAGACTCCCAAGATATGTTATCACAAATTAGATAACAGATTTTATAGTAAGAGCAATTAATCAATGAAAATCCAAAGAGCAACTACTACACACACAGTACTGTGAACCCCCTGGGAAACATGCAACGTGCTCTTTACCCTCAAAAAGTTGACAATTAAGTTGGAAAAACTGGAAAACCAAGGTGTCCTACGAATAATACCCAATAAGGCCTCCCCAGTGGCACAGCGGTTGAGCGCTGGGCGGCAAAGCTGCCCGCAGCCTCTGCAGCGCCAGTTCAATCCCCGGCCGCCTGCGAGGGTCCCACATGGCGCGCAGACCTCTCCTGCCGCCCGCTGCTCCCCTCAGCAGTGTACTTCTTCGTCAGTCTGCCTGTTCTGTCCCCCGCTTTGGTGAATTCTCTCACCCTCCCACGCTTCTGACTGTGTACCCAGTGCTTATATAAATAAATAAATCTTAAAAAAAAAAAAAAGAATAATACCCAATAAGTATGACAACACAGGGTGACATTCGTGAGAACAAGATATGGCATTGCCAAAAATACAGGACCTCAACTCAGATGTAAGCTTGGAGGCAAACTGAACAAGTAGGGAATAGGCTGAAGAAGGATCACGGGTGGTGGCAGAGGGGAAATGTGTAGGATGAGCTCGGGGAGAACTGAGCAGAGAACATATTTCTAATACAGAGTGGCAGGGTAGAGCCCCTTCCAAAGATTTGATGTCAGGCAGGGAAGGTGTAGACATTACACAAAAGGGTGTGAGGATCACTGGAGGCTCCCAAACCAAAAAGATAGCACAGAAGCAGTCTCTTAGGAAAGCTAAACTGACAGCAGTAAATGACCCACCAGCAGGGAAGAAAAACAAAAGTAGAAACAAACCAGTAAAGAGCCAACTGACAGCATCTACGGTGAGTGGGGTGGAAAGGGAGAAGCTGATCTAAGAAAGGCCAGGCCAGGCTGAGTAGGTCACTGGCTGGGAGGGAGAGGAAAGATGAAGAGTCCTAGTTGACAGGCTTGGGGTCAACTAGAAGGAGTGTGACTAATTTTTCTCAAAAGTAACAACTGTATCTATGTAGTACTGATACTTTCCAAGAGGTTGTAAGGACTTCCTATAGGGCACCTTGTTCAGACTGGGTCAGACTGAATTTGAAATGATGACTGTCATACTGACAATCTCCTGGGAGCAAGACATCAGGATCAGAGCCAGAAACCTAGGAGTCACCCCCAGAGAACACACAGTTGAAGTATGAGAAATAGATTCGTATCCCCCAGAGGTGCAAAAGGATAAACAGCACTAATTGAGGTGCAAAAGGATAAACAGCACTAATAGAACTGTTTAGGAAAAACGCTCTCTGAACATTGCCCATGGCCTTTGCATAAAGCTATGTGTATCTGTGAATACCAATCCACAAAAGATTCCTTTTCATTACAGGCACCAAAGAAATGAACTGTACCTCCTCTGGAGTTGGAATTTAGGCAGCGTTTCCTTCTGATCCGGCTTGTCCTTCCTCTTCCCTTCCTCATACTAAAACAGAAGTGTCTATATATGTGTTCAGGCTAAAATAAAAAGCATTTTCTTTGCCTTGGTTTACACTTATATGATGATCACTGTTCTTTGTACCTATGAGGATTTAAATATACAAACGAATATTAATTTGGTAAGCCACTGCTCTAAAGTCTGTGTATGCAAAACATTTACACTAAGTTCAATCCTGACCCCTTGTGCACCAATTAAATGCTGCTCATATTGGTCCCTCTAAAAGGGCTTTATCCTGAGGTCCTACTAAATGCTGATTAATCATGCGAGGCCTCATCACCAGGTGCTTTGGTGACTTACATCTCAATTCGAATCAACATCTATTAAGCACGAAGGATACTGTGAATAAACAGTAGTCATAAAGCCCCCATTCACTAAGGAGTTTAAAAAAGAAAAAATACTGTCAATGGGGCATCCTTGGTGGTCTAGGTGTTAAATCTCAGGGCTACCACCTCTCCCACCTCAACTGCCCTCAGCCCTTGGGCCCTCCCACAGGAAAGGCAAAAGCGGCCTGATTTTGAACCCTAGCCCGGAGCTGACTCACACGGCACAGCAGACCTCTCCTGTTTCTACCGCTGCTCCCCTTGCCAGTGTATTTCAGCGGATCTGCCTATTCTGATGAATCCTCTCACCCTCCCGCACCTCTGGCCTACACCCCAGCTCTTACATGCACAAATAAATAAATCTTTAAAAAATAAATAAACACACCAGTACGCCTGGAATATTGTGGAATGGACTATGATGCAATTATTAATAGGAAAAATGTATAGCAGAGAACTATATCAGGAAATGGGATGGTAGGCTGCCATTAATTGGAAAATTATGTGCTAAAAATATAGAAATGTCCAAGATACATTAGTGGGAAAAAAAAAAAAAGTTGCAGAACATTACAAATTCAGTGAAAACTTTGGGTTCGCTTTTGAGCCCATGACAGGAATTTATAAAACAGAAAGGGTTTAAGAAAGGATATGCGAAACTGGACGGGGGAGGGAACGTACTAATTTGTATCCTGTTGTGAGACTCGCACGAGGATACATGAGCTCCCCTGAGGCCTGTGCGCTTCAAGCACGCAGCTGCTTTGAAACCCGACCACTGACACACAGCAGACGAGCGAGACTGAAGGGGCGGGCCTCGCTGCCCAGCGTGGGCGGGTGGGGACGGGGCCTCCCGGCCGGAGCTGCCCGGGAACCCCCCGGGCTGCCCTGCCCACTCCCGCGCCCGCGCCCGGCCGGGGGGCTCACCCGCGGCCCCCGACCCCGGGGCCTCGCCCAGGCGCGCCCACGGCGGCCTCGGGGCCAGCGCCCGCTAGACGTGACCTCCGCGTGGTGGGAGGTGGCGCCGGGCGCAGCTCGCGGCCAGGCCCGGCGAGGCCCCGCGGCCCGAACTGGGCTTTTCCTTTTCACACCGAAAAATTAAATTGCCCGGACAACGTGGGCAGGACCCGCCCCACTTCCGGGGCAACTGGGGGCCCCGCCCCACTTCCGGGGCAACTGATCCCGCCCCGGAAGTGCGTCACTCACCTCCAACATGGCGGCGGCCGCGGGGTGGGCGCGCGCGGAAGCCCAGGGCAGTGCCCGACTGTTGAACCCAGAACTGCCTTCAGGAAATGCGCTGAGGCAGCAGAGGGCGAGACCGAGCGCCACCCGCCCCGCGCCCAGGCGCCGGGAGGAGCCGTCCTGTTCGCGCCGGCGCCCCCGGCTGCGCATGCGCCGTGGCCTGGCTGCGCCGCAGACGCCCGGCCCCGCCCGGTATCTAGGCCCGCGGGCGGGGACCCTGCCTCGGAGGCGGCGGTGGGTCTTTCCCTCCCGTTTTAGGGGGGACGAAGCTAGTGGGGGATGCGCCTTAGCCGCCCCCCTAGCCCCTGACCGGGAGTCCCCCGCCTGGGGCCCAGCAAGCCCGGCGCGCCCCAGCCCGCCCGCTCCTCAGCCCGGCCCAGCCTCGCCTCTGGCTGCTCGAGGAGCCGCGCCGCCCCTAGCGGGCTCTGATCCCAGCCTGGTCGGCGTCGTCCCTCCGCGAGATGGCGCCCAGCTCTGCCTACCTTACCTGTGGGCTGTGCCCAGTGAGCGCCGAAGACCGCGGGGGGACATAGCCTTATAGTGGGGGACACCGACAACACCCCCTTGGCCAGATGGCTAGGGCTAACCTCATCTGTGATAAATTGTCCCTCAGATACAAGAAGGGTACTTCACCTGTGTGGCTTTACTCCCCCAAACCCGTCCCCCCAATTCTTCCTTAAGAAAAACAGCAGCCGGACCTCCCTGGTGGCGCAGGTGGTTGAGCGCCGCGCTGTGAAGCTGTCTGCAGCCTCTGCAGCGTGGGTTCGAGCCCCGGCCAGCCAGGGAGAGTCCCATGTGGTGCGGCAGACCTCTCCTGTCTCGCCCTCTTCTCCCCTCAGCAGTGTCTTGGTCTGTCTGCCTGTTCTGTTCCCCACTATCTCTGGTGAATCCTCTCACCACCCGCACCTCTGGTCTGTACCCCGGTTCTTGTATAAATTAAAAAAGAAAAAAGAAAACATCGGCCAAAACCAAAAACTCCTGACTAGTAGTCCTAAAATCTGTCAAAATTCATGAAAAACAAGTAAACTTAGAATTCGTCATAAGCCAGAGGAGACCAAGGAGACATGACAGTTAAATGTAAAGTGGTTTTCTGGAGGGAATCTTAGGATGAAAGGGATCATCTGGGGGAAAACTAGGGAAGTCAAGTAAAGCGTGAAACTTGGCTAAACCTTCCAATGTTGGTTTATGACAAATGCCCCACAGTAGTAATGTGGAAATGAATTCTAGCCTTTTCCCCAGGCAGAGGAAAAACAAGCGGTACTTCAGGAATGGTGAGGTCAGGAGAAGCTTTATTACTCTTGCATCAGGTCCCAGACCTGAGGAGCCCAGTAAGGTCTGAGCACCGGTTTAAAGACCAAGGGTTCCTTTCATACACAACTGTCTCCATATCTGTTACAGTGATGGCATCATTTTTCAGCAGACACAACCATTTCTGGCAAAGTCCCCAGATTTGGGGGGGGGGGGGGTTAGGGCAAGGGGGGAAAGATGCAGGCATTCTGGGATGGTCTTGGAGAGACAGACCAGCTTGGCCAGCTGCCTGACTTTGTAGATAAGAGTGCTGAGGCCCTGGCCATGAATCTTGAAAGGGAAAGAGCTGTGAGTCAGCAAACTTGTTGATGACGCCTGCATTGGAGTGTTCATTGTACCTGGGCTGGAAGTTCTGCTGGAATCTTTATTATATTCATTTGCGCAATAATATATTTTCGCTTCAGTAAGATACTACTAATCAGAGAAATGCTTGAGGTGTTTATGGGAATTTGCATAAGAATTAAAATTTATTGAAAAGGGGGATCTGGAAGTAGATGGTTCCAGGTTTGGATCCATGATTCAATCATGTCAGCAAGGATGAGGGGTCTTTCTAATTTTTCACTCCACCATCTCTGGGAGTTAGTTTTAAGTTTGTTTCCTCATGGTCTCCAGGTTGTTGTTGTAGCACCAGCCATCACATTCGCACACAAAAGCATTTAAGACAGGAACAAAATGGGCAGATGACACAGGTATTTTAATTTCATAATGGGATGATATAATATATACTTCCGATTTCTAGATGGGAACTTACAAAGATTGTCTCCTTAGCCAAACTAGCCAGTTCTCAGAGTCATTTTCTCAACTAGGCCTCTACCTTGGCCTAGGGAATGTTTAACTGTTAAACATTTAAACATTAACAGTCTCTAACAGCTGGGGGCCAAATCCCTAAGATGACCACAGCTCAAAGGCTACCAAATGAACATACTATTCATTCTAAGTCAACACCTGAGGACAGGTCTGTATGTCAGCAGCCTTGAGACCCAAGGCACCATTCTCTTGAATCCCCACACTCTTGAGAATGTACTGCAAGTGTGCAATAAAAGTCTCAGTTCTAATTCACCTACTCTGAGACCCACCTGAATTCTTTCCTGCACCTAAGTAAGAATCTCTAGGGTCTCTCAGCACCCCTGGGCCCTGACAGCACTAAAGGATAAGCAACATGTACTGGAAGTCACAGTTTTCAGCCCTCCGAGCCAATCTCCCATGCCATATGCCTTGTGCCCATCTCACTTCCTTCTTTTTTTTTTTATATATAGAGGCATGTTTTTGTTTGTTTGTTTTATTTGTTTATACAAGCACTGGGTACAGTCAGAAGCGCGGGAGGGTGAGAGAATTCACCAGAGCCAGAGTGGGAGGCAGAGCAGGCAGAAGGACTGAAGTACACTGCTGAGGGGAGCAGCGGGCGGCAGGAAAGGTCTGCGCGCCATGCGGGACCCTCCTCCAGTGGCTGGGGAGCAGCTGGGGATCGAACTGGCACCGCAGAGGCCGCGGGCAGCTTCGCAACCCAGCGCTCAACCGCTGCGCCACCAGGGAGGCCCACCATCTCACTTCCTTCTATACCGGCTCACACTCACAAAGAAGAAGTGGTTTGTGGAGACAGTCCAGCAAATAGCAGCTGAGTATATATCTGGATAAGAGAGAAAGTTCAAAACACAGCTCTTAGTTATCCAGAGTGAACAAAAACCAACACCACTGGCTATGACAACTGTAATAATCACCACAGGGAAGGAAACTTAAATTGGTTATTCAGAGCCAAACTCAGGACAAAAACCCAAGAGGCCAATAGCAGAGTTTTTGGCCTCAGACATAGGTAAGTTACAGGTACAGAAAGAATACATAATTTTTCTTAGGAAAGAAGATAGGAATTTTTAACATCGGTTAACTAAAGGAAGTTGTTTCCCAGCAAGCTCATTTAATTGGTAAAGGAAAAACCCTCACACCAACTTCAGAGCAACCCTTGACTCACAGAACTAATTCAGCCAGAGCTGTTGTGCTTGGGAAGAAGGCAGGACCAAAGGTCATTTGAGTGTCTGTACCACTAGAGCTGTGAGGGCCCAGCCCAGGCCCTCACCTCATGCTCCTCCTTTATGCAACTCAGAAAACAAGACAGAAACTGTGGTCTATGGACTTTTTCCGAAGTTCCTTTGTTCCTGGGTTTTTCACCATGACAAGAATCATTGTTCTACTGACTCCATCCCCAGGAGGGGGCCCTGGCGGGCTGCAGGTAAACATTTTCCAGCAGAGCAAAAGTAGAATTTTTTCCTTGGTCCTCAGTGACATACTGTAAGACTAATGTAACATTTTGGAAACAAAATTTTAGAAATGGAGGGGAAATTTTTAGAATACTGGCGGGGGTGGGGGGGAGAGATATTTAGTTATAAAAGAGTAACAGGAGGGATACTTAAAGGCACAGGAATCTTATCTCGGCTGCAGTGCTGCATACACAGACCTAACCTACCGGTGATAAAACTCTATAGATCCAAACACACACACACACACACACACACACAAGGAAAACTGGATATGCACCAAGAATGCTTTGACATTAGCATCCAGATTGTGACATGCTATAATTTGGTTAAATGCTACCATTGAGGAAAACTGGTAATGTGTAACAAATCTGTTATTTTTTTTACTACTGCATGAGAATCTCCAATTATCTAAATAGAAATTTAGGTTAAAAAAAACAAACGGGCCTCCCCGGTGCTGCAGCAGTTGAGCGCTGGGTTGCCAAGCTGCCCGCAGCCTCTGCAGCGCCAGTTCGATCCCCGGCTGCTCCCCGGCCACCAGAGGAGGGTCCCGCATCGCGCAGACCTCTCCCGCCACCCGCTGCTCCCCTCAGCAGTGTCCTTCGGTCCTTCTGCCTGCTCTGCTCCCCGCTCTGGCTCTGGTGAATTCTCTCACCCTCCCGCGCTTCTGACTGTACCCAGTGCTTGTATAAATACATAAATAAATCTTTGAAAAAAAAAAAACAAAAAACAGAAAAGGTCTTTTCCTAATAATTAGCTTTTGTATGTGTGGTGGGGTGTGCAACTGGAAACCTACCTAAAAATTACAAGGTAGTTAACACAGCAAGTGTCCCAGCTCAGCGCAGCTGTCAGCGAATGGAAATGTGGCCTTCAGCACCGTCCAGCGCAGCCACACCCTTGTAACTGCTGAGCACTTGAAATGTGCCCAGTGCAACTAGAGAACTAAAACTTAAATTGTTTTTTTAATTAAATGTATATGGAAATGGCCAGTTTAGCAACTGGATAATATAAGGGGCAGAACAGAAATGAAACTTGGCCTTAGAGTTCCCTCTTTCACATTTTAAAGTCAGAGAAGAAAGAAAACTCATTTCCCACCCCTGACCTACTTTGTGAACTTTATGATGATCCATTTCCTCTCTTTCCGCAGCACAGGGGTATATAACAGGCGTCCTGGGGGCGCAAAGGATAAAGCACCACACTATGAAGCAATCCGCAGCCACTGCAGCACGAGTTCAATACCTGGCTGGCCAGGGAGCAACCCACATGGCACAGCAGACCTCTCCTGGCTCGCCCGCTGCTCCCCTCAGCAGCGTATTTCGTCAGTCTGCCTGTTCTGTTCCCCACTCTGTCTCTAGTGAATCCTCTCACTGCCTACCCCCCCATCTCTGGCCTGTACCCCAGCTCTTGTATGCATAAATAAATCTTTTAAAAAAGGGGGGGGGCATCCTGGGGCATCCTGGCCTGTCACCTTGAGCCCCTGAGCGAGAGGAAGGGCTGCCAAGTCCCTGACTCCTCTCAGTACCCGGCAACAAGTCGGGGCGCCCCCTCTGATGATTAAGTAAACATTACTGGTCAGGGATGTGGAAACCGGCCAAGGATTAGCCGGCAGCTTTGCTGAAATCAGCACACGCCAGACCTCTTGTCGTGTTCACTGCCAGGTCATTCCAAAACTTCAGTTGCAAACACTTAGGCTCAATGGATGTTCAAAAAAAAAATCATCATCAGGGCCTCCCCGGTGGCGCAGCGGTTGAGCGCTGGGTTGCAAAGCTGCCCGCAGCCTCTGCAGCGCCGGTTAGTTCCCCGGCCACCGGCGAGGGTCCCACAAAAAAAAAAAATAATTAAAAAAAAAAAGTCTGCACGAATGCCCCGTTGTTCAAGCAGCACTGCGCTGGACACTTGGGGGAAGCAGGGACACCTGGCGCAGCAGGTGCGCGCTCGGCTTAGCTGCGAGGGGCTGCAGGCAGGCGCAGCGATCAGCACCCCGCGCCCCTGGCAGGTTTTGCAAACCCGCCGACCCGCCGCTCCGCCCGCCCTGCACCCCGGGGGTTCCGGGGGGCCGGCCCAGGGGCGGGGCGGGGCGGGGCGCGCCTGCGCATAAAGGCCCCTGCGCCGCGGGACGGGCGGACTCGGGGGTCGGTTCCCGCGGCCTCGCCCTCCCGCCCGGCCCGCGCGCCCGCCATGGCGTCCTCCACGCGCGTGGCGCTGGTGACCGGCGCCAACAAGGGCATCGGCTTCGCCATCGCGCGCGCCCTGTGCCGCCAGTTCTCGGGGGACGTGGTGCTCACGGCGCGGGACGCGGCGCGGGGCCGGGCGGCCGTGCAGCAGCTCCAGGCCGAGGGCCTGAGCCCGCGCTTCCACCCGCTGGACATCGACGACCCGGGCAGCGTCCGCGCGCTGCGCGACTTCCTGCGCCGGGAGTACGGGGGCCTCGACGTGCTGGTCAACAACGCGGGCATCGCCTTCAAGGGTAAAGCGCGGGGCGCGGCGGGCACCCCGGGCCCCTCCGCCCGCCGGGAGCCGCGTCGGGGAGGCCCTGGGCGCGCGCCAGGCGCCCTCGGGGTCCGGAGCGCCTCCCCCGGGCGGGGTGGGGGTGGGGCGGGGGTGCGCTGACCTGCGCTCCTGGGAATTCCGGGGCTCTCCAGCCAGAGCCTCTTATGTTTCCCAGGCGCCACTCCCGGGGCATGTCCAGGTCGCCGCACTTTGTCTTGATGACACTCGAGGCCAGTGGGGCGGGGTTTTTTTATGTGTTTTGAAATAAAAGGGAAAAAATCTCGAAATCTGGTCCAAGAGCTCTCACGGGTGCAGACTTTACGCAGCCCCCCCCCCCCCAGGACACCTCTCCAAAGCCTGGAGTGTTGCAAATGCAGAAGGTGTCCTACAGCAAGACCATAACTAGAAGCCAGTTAAAAATTCAGCAGGTTTTACATGCACTGTGTTTTCACTGTTCTGTGGAATTTTGCCAGCGGCCACTGCTTATTAACCCTGCTCTGCTTCTCTCCCGACAGTGAATGATCCCACACCGTTCCACGTCCAAGCAGAGGTAACTATGAAAACAAACTTTTTTGGAACTAGAGATGTCAGCGCAGAACTGCTGCCCCTTATAAAGCCCCAAGGTGAGTGTGGACCCCAAGGGAGTGTGTGGAGGACCCACACTGCAGTCCCTGGCAGGACCTGGCCCCTGCCTGCCTCCCTACCTGCGGGTCCTGCCACCGGTGTGCTCAGCCACACTGGGCTGGTTGCGTCTCCCGGGAGCACATACCTGCTGCTTCCCACCTGTACACACTTTCCTCACTCGGGCCTGCTCTCCTTGCACACAGCACTCCTGACCCTCTGGGTCTTCCTGCAGAGTCTCAGAGAGGCCCCCCGTGCTGTGTGTCCTCCACTGTGAACTCCGATCATCTATCCCAGACCCACACCTGCCTCCCCCTCTCTCAGACAACCTTATTCAGGCTGGTGGAACCCACACTACCACCAAGTCGTTAGCCCCCGGTGTCTTTCTCTGCATCTCGTCCCACGGATATTTCCCGTCTGTTGATCGACTGTTATATTAACTGGCTTCTACATCCCAGAAGAACCAAATGGGTTGTTATTCTTGGTCTTTACAAATTCAGGAGGTCCCCAACACCAAGTTCAATAATTCACTAGAATGACTCAAACCTTTATTTATTTATTTATTTATTTATACAAGCACTGAGTACAGTCAGAAGCGTGGGAGGGTGAGAGAATTCACCAGAGCCAGAGCGGGGAGCAGAGCAGGCAGAAGGACCGAAGTACACTGCTGAGGGGAGCAGCAGGTGGCAGGAGAGGTCTGCGCGCCTTGTGGGACCCTCCTGCGGTGGCCGGGGAGCAGCCGGGGATCGAACCGGCGCTGCAGAGGCTGAGGGCAGCTTCGCAACCCAGCCCTCTACCGCTGCGCCACCAGGGAGGCCCTAGAAGGACTCAAATCTGCCAGAACTGTTATACTCAGGATTACCTTGTATCTAAATGGATACCAATTCAAAGCAACAGTGGGAGAATCCTCATAGGAATGGGCCAGGAGTAGCCATACGTGGAGCTTTCTAATTTTCCGCTGCCCATAAATTGCTGTGGACAGCAGCTCTTTCTTGTACCGGCCACCTGGGACAATACCCACGGTGACCACTAGGAACCTCCCCCAGCCTTGCTGTCCAGTGTTTCTCTTGGGGGGCTGGTCACAGAAACCTCACTCATGGCCCTCTTGGCTGACCCAACTCTGCAGCCCCTCCCGAGGTCCGCTGACAGCAGCCCCTGGCCCCAGCATGATCACATGGTCAGCATAGATCATATGGCCTGACCCAGAAATCCAGAGAAAGAAAGAAATTTTTATCACACGACCCATTCCAGTGCTAGGCAGAGAGCCAGGCCTTGCTTTGTTCAAGCTTAATCCTTTTCTCACACAGGCCACTGCTGTGTCTTGCCAAAGATCTATGTAACAAAAGGATCATTGAGCATCTTAACAGAATTTATATAACACCCACTATACATTTCAATGTTTTTGTGCTAATACGGTTCTTCACTTAAACAACAGCTGTATAGAACTTCCATAAAACTATTTGTGCAGAACTATTTAGTGATATTAAAAGATTTTAAGGTCTGAGAAAAAACTCTGTGGGAAGCACCACTGAACGTGCTCAGGAAGACGCCTTTGTAGATAAAAGGCGGAGCTAACAATGGAGAATGGGGTTTCTTTTATGGCTCAGCTCCTTTATTCTGTCCTTACCCTCACTGTCCCCACTGTCCCCACTGTCCTTGTCTTTCACCCGCACCTTTGCACCTTTCCAAGGGACATCACTGTCCTGACCCTGCCTGCGATGCCTCTTCTCCAACAAGGCCCTTCCCTTCCGTCCAGCCCCGCCCGCAGTCCGTGGGCTGACATGGGTCCAGAACCATCCGGCTCCTCCACCACTGAGGGGTGGGGCTCCGCACCCTGCTCCCATCTTACCAGCTGGGTGCAGGCAAAATCCACCCCATCGGCCCCCTAGGAATTCTGACTTCCAAGTTGAAAGTTGTGCTTCTGGTTTCTTGCTAAGACCACCGCAGCAGCGGTGCTGGGACCACCTTATCAGGTGGGAAGACAGGTGTTGAGGTGGCATTGTGGACAAGTGTATAGTCACCCCAGAACCCTGGAGAAGCAAAGTCTGTCCTGCACCCACTCATGTTGACTGAGTACACACCCGTGGATGTGTGTGAGTCACCCTTCCCACCTGTTCCTCGTGTTTAAGGAAACATCATTTCAATTGTCCATCCCAGTTGTCTGTCAAACCACTGTAGAAGAAGGTGCGTCTGGTGGGCTGAAGAAATGTCACTTGTCAGTCCAAATGGGGGAAGTGTCCTCTCTCCCGGTCCTGTTCCACTATGAGAAGGTTTGCATCTACTTTTGGGGATGCAGAGCCTGGCCCCGAGGGGATATGGCATTTGTCAGAATTCATTTGACCAACTCCCCATCTTGATGCAGGGCCATCCCCTCAGGGATCAGCCCCAGAGCCTCCAGAACTCTATAGCTTGTAAACAGAGTGTCCCAGTATTTTGTGCCTCTGGGGGTGTCATCGTCCTATCAGCAATTCCCCCATCTCTGTGTTGCTGCTGTTCCTCATGTCCACTCATCGCATGGACCTGGAAGGCCACTTCAGAGAAGCACAGCAGGGTGCCCACCTGCTGGGCCCAGCCTCTGGCCAGTCCTGAAATTGTTTCTTCCAATGGGCTTTGGCCCGTCCTGCTTTCACTCCCTCCATCCCCGAGGGACTCCACAGGCCTTGACCCGTAGGGCCATCCCTTTAGTGCAGGTCTCCCTCCTTTGGGAAATAGAACGTTCCTGTTCCGTGTGATGTGGTAGGGATTTTTAGGCTCCAGGAGTGCTCAGAGAGCTATCCGTGTACATTATGATAATCACGTTCCCCAAATCCAAGATAAAGCTACCATCATGCTAAATAGGTATGCTCTCCTTTTGCCTAGTGGGAAATCTGCAGTCCGTTCCTCTGCCCCGCCTGACGGTGGTATCACCGGGACATTGGACACTGCTCCCGAGCTGATAGAAACCCAAATGCCAAAATAAAAAACACACAGCTCACACAACCGGCTTCTGAGCTTCCTCCAGCACTGTGGCAGGCTTCCCTGTCACCTTGCAACTGCCACCCATAAGCCATTCAGCTTCCTGCTGGTCCCCAGAGACTGCTTCAGAGAGCACTGTCCAGACGACCTTAAGGTTCACAGTGCGGGCCTCCCTGGTGGCACAAGGGGTTAAGCACAGCAGTATGAAGCTATCCGCAGCCTCTGCAGCACCAGTTCAATCCTGGGCCGGCCATAGAGCTACCCATGTGGCACAGCAGACCTCCTGTCTCTCCCGCTGCTCCCCTCAGCAGTGTATTTCAGTCAGTCTGACTGTTCTGTTCCCCACTCTGTCTCTGGTGACTCCTCTCACCTCCCACACCTCTGGTCTGTACTCCAGTTCTTGTATTTACATAAATCTTTTTTAAAAAAAGTTCCCAGTGGCCCCAAACTGGTGGGTCCTGCCGCCTCTATGCTCAACCACACTGGGCTGATTGCATCTCCTGGGAGCACATTCCTGGTCTTTACAATTTCAGAACTTTAGGGGAAGAGATGCCATCTGCTTAAGAATGCAGGAGCACTTCCACCTACCCCTTAACCTGCTCCTACAAAATGATTATCATTTATTTACCATTTGACCATTTCTCTGACACCATCTGAGACATTTTAAGTATGACAAGTTTTAAGATGGTGTCATGTCCTTCACTCCAAAGTCTCCAATAAACTCAAATGGAACTCTTGTAGATTTTCTGCTCCATAATGCTAGTGCATTTGGGATTCATCACACTTTGCACACCCTTCCAGGTAACCGCTTGTGTTGATTTTCAGGTAGGGTGGTGAACATATCCAGCATGGTGTCTCTCAGAGCCCTCAAAAACTGCAGCCCCGACCTGCAGCAGAAGTTCAGAAGTGAGACCATCACGGAGGAGGAGCTGGTGGCACTCATGAACAAGTTTGTGGAAGACACAAAGAACGGGGTGCACCAGAAGGAGGGCTGGCCTAACACTGCCTACGGAGTGTCCAAAATCGGGGTCACAGTCCTGTCCCGAATCCATGCCAGGAAACTGAGTGAGCAGAGGGGAGGAGACAAGATCCTTCTGAATGCCTGCTGCCCAGGGTGGGTGAGGACCGACATGGCTGGTCCCAAAGCCACCAAAAGTCCAGAAGAAGGAGCAGAGACCCCGGTCTACCTGGCCCTTCTGCCCTCAGACGCTGACGGGCCTCATGGACAGTTTGTCATGGAGAAGAAAGTTGAACAGTGGTGAGCTCAACTCAGCACCACCCATGGGCTCTTTTGTGCCTGTCCTGCTTTGGCCAAGCGGTCACTTAACAATCAAGCACATTCTTATGCAAAGAGATAATTGAGTTTCCCTGTGGGTACCCACTTCAAGTTGGCCCCTGAGTCCCTAAACACTTGTGATTTCTTCCGTGCTATGGAGAAAGTATATGGTGTAAATAACGAATGAACAATTGATGAATAAATCTATACAAATACCCACTTGTGCACATTATTCACATGCTGACCTAGCTCAGAAATCTAAAGGTCAAAAGTTAGATTAAGAGAGTGGACAGTAACTCAAGGTTGCCAACTTTATGAGCAAGTCTGGATAGTAAATTTTCTTTTAAGATTTTTATTTACGCATACAAGAACGGGGGTGTTGGCCAGAGCTGGGGGGCGGGGGGCGGGGCGAGAGGATCCACCAGAGACCGGGGAGCAAAATGGGCAGATCAACAGAATTACATTTCTGAGGGGAGCAGCAAGACAGGAGAGGTCTGTGCCATGTGGGTATCTCCCCGGCTGGCCGGGAATTCAGCTTGTGCTGCAGAGGCTGCAGATAACTGCACGGTGCTGTGCTTAGCCCCTGGGGAGGCCCAGAAGGATGAACTTTTTGTTTCATTTCTTTCCCCAGTGGGTAAAAAAAAAAAATTACCACTCTGGCTTTTCCTGTAGGGAACTATAGGAGAGAATAAACAGGAACATCCATGCCAAGGAGTTCCCATCACCCCCGGGGCCTAAAAATGCAAGACAGGAATGAACAGCCTCTATTCTGTTTGAGGGCAAAATGCCCCAAAGCCACAGGGTGTTAAGAATCACGCTTCTGTTTGCTCCTGTCCTTGGGGCCAACATGAATAGGGAAGTTCTCCCCTTTCATCCCCTTGTAAGTTCCTAAAGCACAGCTCATACTGGGTCTCAGCCAGCCCCCCAGGGGTGCAGCCTGGGCTTCCCCATCTTCCCCTCACTCAGGAATTTCTGGAGCGGCCCCAGGGAATGGCCTCCGTCTGGGGCATTTGCCTCATTGAGATACCATAGGGGCCTGCCTGTGAGGAAAGATTCAGAGTTATTCCTCTCTTGCATCCAAACCCGTCTGCAGAGCACGCCTCCGTCCTGCCGCAGCGAGGGACCCCTCGCTGGCCGCTGAATGGCTTCCCGCTAGCCCCGCACCCTCTCAGCTGCTCTCCCACAGACAGGCCTGGCCCGGTGGAGAAGCTTGCTTTGTGCACCGAGGAAGGGGTCTATCCAGCCAAGGAGGAGAAGAGCCAGGAAGCTTCTCTCTTCCAGGCTCTTTGTCCTCCACCGTCCCTGAAACACTCACAGTGACCCCCTCTGTCCCTGGAGGCTGAAGACCCAGGGGTGACGGGACATTTCTGGGAACCCCTCCGCCCTCAGCCTGCTGCCGGCAGAGCCGCTGTCACGGGAGACCCGTCAGGCGTAGTTTCAAAGACACTGCGGGCTCCACATTTCACCTAATAGTGGAGAGGTGGGCAGGTGGCCTGGGACAGGCCTCGCAGCCGCCTGAAGCCCAGAGAGAGGTCAGTCGCCATGCTCAGCCTGGGGCTCCACCAGCTGTGTCCTGGGTTGCCGCTGCGCCTGTCAAGTATTTCCCACCAGCATGAAGATGAAGGAATAAGTCCTGAGCAAGCAGCTCGACACAACAAATGGCTCTTTCTTGCAATTCGTATTTTCTGGGTGTTTCTTCGGGCCTGGGTCAGCCTGGCTGGGCTGGGGCCGAGGGGGTTGACTGGGGCTGTGGCAGGGTCTTCTCTCACCACGTGGCCCCATAGTCTGAGCTTGCAGCCTCATATTTTTTTACTTTCATATCATTTTATGTTATATAATTTTATGCGTTATATAATTTTGACACATGGCCTATTACATTACAAATTTAAATATTTTTCCATTTTAAAAAATGAATGTAGTCTTAGAACTCAAAAACGAAGGTAAATAGTCCAGTTTAAAAAAATGATAAAGGGATTTAGATAAGATTTTTATCCAAAAGATATACGAGTAGCCAATAATCTGTGAAAAGATGCTCAAAGTTACTAGTAGCCACCAGGGAAAAGCAATTCAGAAGCACCTTGAGGTCCCCATTAGGGTGGCTGTGAGAACACAGAGCAGACCCCGGGGGTCCTGGTGAGGCTAAGGCGCTGGACCAGTGGGGATGTGAAATGACTCAGCTGCCGCAGACAAGAGTCTGTGGTTCCCCAACCAGCTCAACACAGAGCGCCCACAGATGATTCAGGAACTCCACTCCGCAGGGAGTGGAGAGAGGAAGCAAACAGCACATGCCCGTGCAAACACCTGGACATGAACGTTCTTGGCCTCGCGGCCCACTCAGAGAGTTCAAGTGTCAATCAGATATCAAATGGATAAACAAACATGATATCCACTCAGTGGGATGGTATTGGGCAATAAACAGACATGAAGCGCTGATTACTTTACATGAAGCAAAATGAAAGCATTATGCAAAATGAAAAAAGCGAGGTACAAAATACCACATATTATACAACTTCATTTTTTTTTAAAGATTTATTTATGCGTACAAGAACTGGGGTACAGGCCAGAGGTGCAGAGGGTGAGAGGATTTACCAGAGACAGAATGAGGAGTAGAACAGCAGATCTACTGAAATCCACTACTGAGGGGAGCAGAGAGGAGACCGGAGAGGTCTGCTTGCCATGTGGGCTGCTCCCTGGCCGGGGATAGAACTCATGCTATAATGGCTGCTGATAGCTTCATAGTGATGAGACTTAACCCCTTGCGCCACCAGGGAGGCCCTTGTCTTTTGTATTTTTTTTTAAGTGTTGGTGGGGGAAGGGAATTGTGCCAGAAGACCCACAGGGTAAAGAGACTGATTAGCACATCTATCTACAACAGTAGGGATTATTATGTGACCTAGGATTAAATCCTGGCTTGATCAAAACAGCTCTAAAATAACTGAGATAATCACAAAAATGTCCGTACTCACTGAATGATCAATACAGAGTAAATATTAACCTCGAGTGTAATCAGTGCATTTTTAAGAAGAGTCCTTATCTTTTAGAAGTACATATAGGGTATTTATTTATTTATAAAGGAGAGAAAGTACATTGAACTTTATTTTTTTAATTTTTATTTATTTATATATTTATTTATACAAGCACTGGGTACCGTCAGAAGCGCGGGAGGGTGAGAGAATTCACCAGAGCCAGAGCGGGGAGCAGAGCAGGCAGAAGGACCGAAGGACACTGCTGAGGGGAGCAGCGGGCGGCAGGAGAGGTCTGCGCGCCATGTGGGACCCTCCTCCGGTGGCCGGGGAGCAGCCGGGGATGGAACCGGCGCTGCAGAGGCTGTGGGCAGCCTCGCAACCCAGAGCTCAACCGCTGCGCCACCGGGGAAGCCCCATATTGGGTATTTATGGGGGAAATAAGATGTCTTTGATTTTAAAGCAAATCTACAGGACGAAGCGGAAAGGGTGGCAGGATTTATTTATGAAACAAGATGGTCAATGTGCTGATTACGGAGGCCAGGATGGTGGGGGTGGGATTCCCTGCTGGCAGTGAAGAGAACAGACTCTAGTGCCGATGACCCATTAGAGGACTTTATCTTAATGACCCAATTTGACTAGAAGCATCCTTGTGTGCTTGTGATAAACTTACCTATGTAAGATACGAAACTTGAGTCAGTAGAAACTACACGATTCCTTGAGTGGGTCCTAAAATAAAACAGAGGGCAAAGCTTTAAAATAGGACCTTCAGTTATTCACAGCTAAGAAAGAGGCAAATATGAGGGACTGCCCCCTACTGCTCAGTCCCCAATACAATTGATTTGTAATGTCCAGAAAAGGACCCTTAGTCCACCGACCAGACACAATCCTTCCTGTTGAGAAGTTGCCTGGGTTTCTGAGAGCAATGAACTTCAGGAACGTAAATACATGGGGGAAACTAATGGGAAATGGAGTGACTCTTTGGTTTGTTTGCCGACTCATCTCAGCACTTTCTACCCAGAAGTTTCCTGTGTGAAAGGACAGGTAAAGAAAATTTTGACCATGTGGTGCCTCCATAAGGGCCCCCACCCCAAACTGGGTCCCTCCTTGAGATACGTTTTATTGTACCTGCCTAAATCTGTGTAATATTGTTCCAGGGCAGGGAGAGGGGCAACCCAAACCCCGCAAACCTGCCTATTCTAAATGGGTTCTGCCATCCGCCGCATCAACACAAAACATAGGAGACTTTAATGGAAAGGAACTTTAATACAATTAGGAAACAAGACAGGAAAGGCAAAGAATCTAGTTTCTAAATCAGGAACCCAAAGTGACCCGTCCCCTCGTGGGTAAAACTCCATCCAGATGGGATTGGCCCAGAGCAAGGCCCCAAAGCCTGCCACAAGTCTGAAGCACCTTCCAGTGGGGACCCACAGAAAAGGGTCAGAAACAACCAGACAAGCCCGGAAGGAAAAGAGCAAAATCAACATCAAGATAAAAGCTGCCATGGTCACCTCCCCACGGGTCTCACCCACATCTGTGTCACCCAGTCCACGACCAAAGACAAGCACAGTTTCTTCACGTGTCTCTAGGCTCCATGCACCTCCTCCAGGTCTCCTTCTGGCTCCATCCTGCTTCCTTCCTTCCTCAGTCTCCTCTGCAGCTTCTTCTCTCCCTGCTCAGCTCCACCCTCCCTTGGGTGGGGCAGGGAACCTGGAACCTCCCCCTTTCCTGGGGACCACCCTGTTACAGTATGAATTGCAATTCTCTGCTATTTCCAAATAAACACCCTAGAACCTTAGCTGCAAGAGTCTTGGAAATATCTCATCTAGCACCTTCCATCCTCTTCATGGCCATAAAACTCCCCCAAGAGAGGGGTTAGGGCAGTCCTCCTTTTCCAGAAGCTCCTGCATTTAGTCAAATAAGGGAAGACCTGAGCCAGCTTCTTTCTGCCTCTGTTGCTTCTCCAGTTCAAAATAATCCTACAAATGCCAAAGTGGCATGTTTGGGTAACATATCTTGTCCCCCCTTATCATACAGCCAAACCTAGGGGCAGGACATCATCTCCACTGGCAATAGGAGGACATGTCCAAAGTGGAGATATAGGGATGAGTAGTGAGCCTGGGTCACTAACAATCTCCTGTGACTATATTTCCAAGACTCTCTCGCAGCTATGGTTCCAGGTGTGGTGAACCAGCAAGCTGATGGGTGTTTATTTGGAAATAGCAGAGAACTGCAATTCATATTACACAGATTTAGGCAAATACAATAAAACATGTCTCAAGGAGGGGGATTCTTGTAGAGGGAAAAGGAAGCTGGGGTCATGGCCAGGTGAAGGCATTACAAGGTAAAAGTTTTCTTTACCTGTCCTTTCAAACAGGATACTTCTAGATCTTATTGGCGTCTAGGAATCAGCAGTTTGCTGCAATGCAAGGGTCAGCTTCAGTTTAAAGAGGTTGGTGAACATGCACACCAATTCTTCACGCTAAAAAAAGGTAAGTAAAGTGGTTTTCTTTTGTGATTCACTCGGACCCTATTTTATTTTACTTTTTTAAGATTTATTTTTATTTATTTATGTATATAAGAACTGGGATGTAGGCCACAGGTGCTGGGGGCTGAGAGGATTCACCAGAATGGGGAGTAGAACAGGTGGAATACAGAAATGCACTGCTGAGGGGAGCAGTGGGAGACAGGAGAGGTCAGCTACGCCATGTGGGTCAGCTCCCTGCCTGGGCTTTGAACTCAGGCTGCAGTGGCTAGCGAAAGCTTGATGGTGCTGAGACTTTAACCCCCGCACCACCAGGGAGGCCCTCGGACTATTTTAATATGGCTCCAGTGATGTCTCCAGTGATGTCTTTTCACACCCGGGAAGCTGTGGACAAGGCACAGTTCCCTCTTAACTGACATAAATGAGGATCCCAGAGACTGATAAGCTGGGATGCAGGCAGGAGGGTTAGGGGAAACTCGCTCAGCTGGCAGGCAGGCCATCCCCAAGGCTACTATCTTGCCCTGCTTAGCCTTGTTTAGTAACAGCTGATGCTGTTATAACCCCCATTTCACAGAGGAGGAAACAGGATTCCAGTGTGATGGGGCTGTAAAGAAACCAATGCAAGTCACTGCAACTGGTCTTGTGCTGAAGCCATCACTCATCCTCGTGGGAAAGCAAAAACCCAGAGACCTGGACGGATCCGAAGGGCGAAAGGGCGCCATCTAGCAACCGTCCAAGGGGCTCGCAAGACAAACATCACAATACTGATGAACTCCGCTTAAGACCCCTGCATTTTTTCTTCACTTATTTTAAATAAATATGGCAGACCTACTGAAAACAAAATTGAACAAAAGACGTACGACAGTGAAAAGTCAGCCTCCTTATCCCCTCCCACCCAGTTTCCAGAAGCCAGTGCTCCTACCAGTTTCTTCTGTCTCTCCTTCCAGACACAGTCTTTTCAAGATAATTTATATGTAAAAAGGTAGAATTCTGGAGCCTCCCTGGTGGCACAGGGGTTAATGACACAGCGCTATCAAGCTATTGCAGCTACTGCAGCATGAGTTCGATCCCAGGGCAGGGAGCTACCCACATGGCACAGCAGACCCCTCCTGTCTCCCCGCTGCTCCCCCAGCTGTGTATCTCAGTCAGTCTGCCTGTTCTGCTCCCCACTCTGTCTCTGGTGAATCCTCTCACTCCCCCACCCACATCTCTGGACTGCACCCCAGCTCTTGCATGCATAAATAAATAAAGCTCTAAAAAGGTAGAGTTCTATGGCAGCAGAACTTGCACCCCAGAACCTTCAAATCTGTTTATCTTAGATGGTAAAAGGGACTTTGCAGGTGGAACTAACGACTTTTGAAATGCAAAGATTATTCTGGACTATCCAGATGGGCCCAATGTCATCCTATTAAACCTGGGACCAACCTGAGGCCCTTCCCAGGCTGTAACCAGGAAATGAACCTCGCTCAGCATGAGGGGCAAAATGTGCCGGGTTGCTGGGCCTCCTGCTGTCCGGCTGGGAGAAACTCAGGCAGCTCCAGCGGCTGGCAAAGGCCAGGACACCAGCTCCCCCCAGAACCAAAGAACTGCAGCCACACTGACTTCCTGGATTTTAGCCCATTTAAGACCAGCGTCAGCATGTCCTACCCACAGACCCGTAAGGTAACGCGTGCTGAGTTAAGCCACCACAGGTGTGATGATTTGATGTATCATCAAGAGAAAAATCACACAGCACTGTATGGCGTGCTGCTTTGCTTGTTTCAACTGTTCTGAGTGCTCTTTCCTGCATTCAGAGTGGCCTCACTGCACATGGCATCCCACCGCCCCATTGAAGGTGGCCCTTATCAGCCGGTCACTGGCCAGCAGGGTGGTCTCCATGGGGTGCTGGTGTTTGAGCGCACGCTCGTGACCTGAGGCACTGAGGCCATGAACACTGGGCTCTGGGAGAAAAGGGCCCTACATTTAAGTTAATATAGTTATAAGCATGAAATATAAAGCACCAGGGAAGATATTAAATATTAAATTTGACTCCTAATAGTTTTTCCATTTTTTAAGTAAGACACTTGCTTTTTTGCCCATTCATTTTTTTTTTAAAGAGGCATGTATTATTTATTTATTTATTTGTTTGTTTGTTTGTTTGTTTATACAAGCACTGGGTACAGTCAGGAGCGCGGGAGGGTGAGAGAATTCACCAGAGCCAGAGCGGGGAGCAGAGCAGGCAGAAGGACCGAAGTACACTGCTGAGGGGAGCAGCGGGCGGCAGGGGAGTCTGCGCGCCATGCGGGAACCTCCTCCGGTGGCCGGGGAGCAGCCAGGGATGGAACCGGCGCCACAGAGGCCGCGGTCAGCTTCGCAACCCAGCGCTCAACCGCTGCGCCACCGGGGAGGCCCTGCCCATTCATTTTTTATAATAGATTTCTTTATGCATATAAGAACTGGGGTGCAGGCCAGAGGTGTGGGGGTGAGAGGATTCACCAGAGACAGAGTGGGGAACAGAACAGGCAGATCCACTGAAATACACTGTTGAGGAGAGCAGTGGGGAGACAGGAGAGGTCTGCTGCGCCATGTGGGTCAGCTCCCTGGCCGGGTGTACGGTAAGTAAAATATCAGGCTTTTCTGCCCTCCCGCCATTAGCATTAATGAAAGATCCTTGTGGTCCTGAATGCATGCCTGATGGCAGACACCTGATGGCAGACACCTGGAGTAGGGTGTGGGCATGTGCAAGTGGGTACACCTGGGCTGAGAGAGTGGGCTTTTAAGGGTGGCGCAGCGGCGTGCAGTGTGGTGGTGTGGTGCAGAGGATGGAGGAGTGCAGTGGAGAATGGCAGAGCGCGGCAGAGCACAACAGGGTACGATGACGAACAGTGGAGAGCATGAAGACAACATGGCCGCTAGAACCGGTAAAGAACCTACCCGGTATGGGTTGGTTGCATTACGCCGGGGATCAAACTCATGCCTCAGTGACTGGCGATTGCAATAGCGCTGTGTCTTTAACCCCTGCGCCACCAGGGAGGCCCTGTGATAGAGTCTATAAAATGTCCTATTTTTCCTATCAGGCTGTAAACTTGCAATAGAGAGGACTCTTATTATTCACCCTCATTTTGGTCTATCAAGTTGTGGCCAGCACTGAATTTGTGAATAAGGAACCGTTACTCCTTGGGGTCAGTTTCCCACATGCCTCTGGTTAGAACATTTTCAACAGAGGGCCTCTGTGGTGGTGCAAGGGGTTACAATGTAACCTATGAAGCGAGCCACAGCCACTGCAGCATGGGTTCGATTCCCAGCTGGCCAGGGAGCAACCCACATGGTGCAGCAGACCTCTCCTGACTCGCCCTGCTGCTCCCCTCAGCAGTGGATTTCAGTCAGTCTGCCTGTTCTGTTCCCTGCTCTGTCTCTGGTGAATCCTCTCACCCCCTGCACCTCTGTCAGGTACCCCAGCTTTTATATGCATAAATAAATAAACCTTTTTTTTTAAAAAAAAAAAAAAGAAAGAACATCAACAGAAATGCCATTTGCATCACCTTGGTTCATTTACCCACATCCGTGGAAAAGGAGCCAGTTTCTTTAACTTTGAAACCTGCTCTTCCACATAATCCTTTCCCTGAGTAATATTTAGCAGCTTATTCTTCCAAGGTCTCCTGATCTACAGAAGGTGACTGGCCTGCAGTTGTCACATTTTCTACACCATCATCACCTTTGAAAGTGCCAGCCCCTGAGTAACCAGAAAGGAAGAGTAACAACATCCCTGATCCTGGAAAACATTTCTCGGGTTTTCAGCCTCGCACTGATGCTCTCCACTACACTGTTGAAACAACCAGTCATCATCTCATAGCTCCACCAATTTAGCCTCCTTCCCGTCTTCTCCTTCGCATCATCACACACTCTAGGTCTTATTCTAGCACTTTCTAGAGGACCCTCAGTATAGTTTGGTACTTCTTCCTTTTTGTGCATGTGCTGTTTTGTGGATCCACAAACACAGAAGTCACAGCCAACAACACTCAATGTGCCTCCCGCAAATTGCCTGTAAGGAACCTGGAGTAACTCAGGCTTTTTCACCTCCTGCTTCCAGCCTCTATGGCCACCATCTATGGCTTTGTTTTCCTCCCAGGTTTCATTACCACACGTGATACTGTGGGGTTTTTGTTTTTGTTTTTGTTTTTTGTGGGACCCTCGCCGGCGGCCGGGGAACGAACCAGCGCTGCAGAGGCTGTGGGCAGCTTCATAGCCCAGTGCTCAACCGCTGCACCACCAGGGGAGGCCCAATATTGTGTTATTGTAAGAAAGCACTTAGTGTGAGCAAGGGGCTCACACACCCCTGTAAATACAGACACCAGGGCCAAGATCATTGGGGAGATCTCAAAGATCGTGGGGGTTTGGAGGTCGGTTGCTGCCTCCCTGCTGCTGGTCTGCTTGGGTGTCCAGTCCCCTGCTTCAGCATTAAAGGTGTGTCAGGCATACCTAAGGCTCCAAGATTCCTCTTCCACTGCCCAAGTCAACAGTGTACCTGCCCAGCCCGGGACAGTTGCACAACACCACCACTCTGTTATATCAATTATTTTGAGCTGTTGGCACTTGAAAAACAGCAAATGCAGGGAGAGCTTTCTCGGACTCCTCTTATCTGCCCAAAGTCAGATCTTCCCAAAGGAACTTATCAATATTAAATCAACAGTATTGGAAGAGATTATCCATAAATGTCATCTGATGAGGGATTGCGTATACGGTTGGTCCTCATTATTTGTGAATGCTATTTGTGAATTTGCCCGCTTGACAAACTGTACCCATAACCCCAATATCAGTTCTCAAGTGATTTCACAGGGGTCCTCAGTCCCTCCCTGAGCGTGTCCTGGCTGTAATAACAGGAGAGACTAAAAAGCCAGCACCAAACCCAAACACTGTCACAAACTATTGTCCTCCCGTCTACTCTAAGCCTCATCCTTCACAAAAATCATTTGTGCTCCCCTCAATTGGCCATATCCTATCCCCCTTCCCTTATTAAGATGGTGTATAACTCTGGATTCTAAGCCCCTCAGTAGGTGCTGGAGGGTAAATGAAGATGCTCAGGACTTTTGCGCTGTTGGCCTCTGTGGCTATTACCTGGGCCTTGAATGCAGGAGGCACTTGGGAGCGTGGCTCGGGGTGCGCCGATGGTGGACGCCAGGAGTGTGGTGTGGGCAGACCTGAGCCTGAGGCTGAGCATATAAGGGTGGGATCACAGAGGACGGGGTACAGCAGAGGACCGTGCGGCAGAGTGCAGTGGCAAGCAGAGGAGAACGCCAGAGAAAGTAAAAATTCACCAGGACCTTCTTTACCATCTGCCCAAGTCAACAGTGAACCGGCCCGTGCTGCTTCTGTTAGGGGGAAGTGATGTCCTGAGTTAATCCCATACAGGCTTTGTGGACTCCACCCCCACTCCAGACTAAAACCATCAGGACATTGGGGAAGACAAATCCCATCACCACCAAGGGGAGGGTGGCTGGGACCTGAGGGTGGAGTTGGGCAGCCAGGTTGGATATAAAAAACCAAACACGTGGGCCTAGGGCTCTCTCTGGCTCGCGATCGCTCGCCTCCCGGCTTCACCGCTCCTGGCTGGCGGCCAGCTCTCAGAACGCCATTTTGGGGTTCCAGATCGGCGGATCGGGTAGGACTCATTTAAAACTTTGTCTCCCGCTTTTCTCCCAGAGCTGTATATTTCCTCATTTCCCCTTCCCTTGTAAATAAACCTTTTATTAACCTTTCACGTGTGCCTGCAGTAGAGCATTGATAAGTCCTTTTAAGCGCGCGGGTGAGGACCCACAGTCAGGCATCCCGTTTTGTATCGGGGTTGCTCTACAACACTTCCACAACAGATGGCGACAAGTTTATCACTTTAAACATTCTTCAGCCATCATGGGCGCACAGACCATTTGTGACTTGGCAGTAACCTGGCTGCGAGCTCCTGGAAACAGCATCCTTTCTGCTGCCCTTTCACGCCCAGGGGAGGGGATGTGTGGGATAAATCCCCCAATGATTTCCCTTCCAAGTAGAGGTCATATTTTCCATTTCAATAGATGGGGTCTAATTTCTCTCCAAAGAGGGAGCCCAGGAGTCCAGCCAAATCACCTAAACTGCATCAAAACAGGGTAAATAACCCTGAAAGATAAAGGGCAACTGCACAGCGGGAGCCGAG
Source organism: Talpa europaea (assembly GCF_964194135.1). Taxonomy (NCBI): domain Eukaryota; kingdom Metazoa; phylum Chordata; class Mammalia; order Eulipotyphla; family Talpidae; genus Talpa; species Talpa europaea. The sequence goes on from NC_140070.1 coordinate 142,303,738, forward strand.
GGCCAGCAGGAAAAGGTCCGGGAAAGCTGTGTCTGCAGGCATACCTGGGCGGGGCCGTGCAGCCCCCGGGGAGGGAGGGGCTGCCGTGTGGAGCCCCTGCGGGATGGGTGACTCTGGGCACACGCCAATGTCAGGGACGGTGACCGGCGCAGCGCTGTGATGCAGGACAGGTGAGCCAGAGGAAGAGGGTGCAGGGGGTGATTCCAGGCTTGAGCCTCAGGCCCCTGATCTAGAACAGCTGGAGTGAGAACCGCAGGGAGGGCCAGAGGCCTGTGCCTCAGCCTAGAAGAGGCTCCCATTTGCAGCCTGAGGCTGTGATATTTGAAACACCTTCCCCCAAACCCTGGGCCAAAATCTAGACCATGGAACTCTTTCACCAAAGAGGTAAACCACGGCACATCCTCTCCAGAAATGTACCAAAATGCCCACTTCCCCCTGCCTTAGCCACGCTGCTTGAGAACAGGCAGTGAAATGGCAAGGGTCTGTCACATGCCGGACCGTGGATAAACTTTGAGCACAGTACGTTAAGTCACAAAAAGATAAGTATTGCATGATTCCACTCGTATGAGATGCCTAGAGTAGTCAAGTTTGTAGGAACAGAGCAGAATATAGTTACTCAGGGTTTGTAACAGGGTGGTCCCCAGGAAAGGGGGAGGTTCCCTGCCCCACCCAAGGGAGGGTGAAGCTGAGCAGGAAGAGGAGAAGCTGCAGAAGAGACTGAGGAAGGAAGCAGGATGGAGCCTGGAGAACTGGAGGAGGCGCATGGAGCCTAGAGACACGTAAAAAAACTGCGCTTGTCTTTTGGTCATGGATGGGGTGACACAGATGTGGGTGAGACCTGTGGGGAGGTGACAATGGCAGCTTTTATCTTAATGTTGATTTTGCTCTTTTCCTTCGGTTGGGGGAGAGGAAGGAACGGGGCTTGGAGTCTCGGAGATGCGAGATGAGAACGTCCTGACAATCTGTTGAAAGATGCTATGCACGCAGCCCTCCTGCACGGTGCATGGAAAATGACCAAGAGTACATTTTATGTGTTCCTAAGTAGAATTAAAAAAAAAAAAACAGCCACCTCATGCCTGTGTGCCTCACCTCCTCCACGTCTGGCCACGCCCTACAGTGACCTTGGCCCACCCCACGCACCGCATTCGGGCACACAGCACACGGGAAAGGCCGGTGGCGTGGACTGAGACAGACGTGCCAGGGTGTGCCTGCTCCCCAGGACCTTTGCAGCACTCACAGCCCAAGCACGTTCTCGTGCACCCCTGGGGAGGCCAGGGGCGGAGGCGCTGGGGATGGAGAAGAGGAGGGCGGCCACCAAACCACCAGCTGACCTCTTCACTGACTCAGGAACCTGGCCCTAATCTTCCAGAAAGACAACTGGCTCCATCCTGCCTGGGCCTGCCTTCAACAATGCAGATGATGTAAGAAGCCACGGAGCCTGGAGGCAGCAGCGCCTCCTCAGAGGTGAGGCTCCAGGCAGCTTCCCCTTGTCTCCTTCTCTGTCTGTCACGGCCTCTGGCACATGAACACTGGCAGGATGGCAGTGGTGCCCAGCACTGCACGGGGAAACTCCCTAGGAGCCCGGGAGCAAGTAAATGTGCCGGTTTCCAGGAAGTCCCCTCCTGGCGACACTCACAACAGCGGACATCTCTGCAGTGTGCCCACGTGCGGCCATGCCCTGTGACTTTTGTAACAGGGACTCACTTAAGCCTTTGGCACCCGAAAGCAAGGACTGTAATTGTTCCCATTTTACCAGCAGGCAAGCTGAGGCCCCAAGAGATAGAGAATCTTGCCCAAGACCCGGTAGCTTGGACTCAGCAAAGACGGGAGAGCCCCAAAACTTCCCATGCCCCCCCCGCCCCCCGCCCAAACTTCATTCCTAAACACGCCTAACAGGGGCACAGAAACTCAGCGGGGGATGCGGGTGGATGAGCGCATGGCCGTCCAGGCCCCGGAGGACAATGGAGAAACTCCTGCACACGGACCATTGCTGCAAAACCTGGGCTCTTACCCTAATTCAAGAAGCACCAGAGGTTCACAGTCTCACTGAATTGGCGAAGCCCACGGGGACAGGATGGCAGCTCTGAAACGCCAGACCAAACTCATCAAGGCGGCACCGCGGCGGCTCAGCCGGGTCTGGCCCAGGCACGGAGCGCGCCCTTCACTTCTGCTGTCACGTAGCACGCATCCACCGGCCGGGTTTTTCCCTTTAGTTCATTCTTCTTCAACCCTCAAGAATAGATGAGTATTTTTCCCCAAACCGGTCCTTTTCTTGGGGCCTGTTCGTGTTCGAATCCTTGTGTGACGCTGTGCTGGGTTCCAGGGCACTGGAGGTGGGACCCTCGTGATACGTCATCGCTGCTCTGGCAGGTTATCCTCATACAGTGTGGGAGGTCAAGGGTCAACAGAGCGCCTTTCCCTGGGGACTCCAGAGAAGGACCCAGCCCTGATTTTTCCAGCTTCCAGAGGCTGCGTGCCTACCTGGGCTCCTGGCCCTGCTCCGCCTGCAACACTCCTCCCTTCATTCTGGGCTCACATCTGAGCAGTTGTGGAACGAAGATGTTCCCCTGAAATCAAGAATAAGGTAATTGGGGCCTCCCCAGTGGTGTGGGGGTAAAAGACACAGCGCTATCAAGCTGTTGAGAGCTGGCTCCCTTGCCAGCCAGGGAGCTACACACATGGCACAGCAGACCTCTCCTGTCTTCCCTGCTGCTCCCCTCAGCAGTGTGTTTCAGTCAATCTGCCTGTCTCTGGTGAATCCTCTCACCGCCCCCCCCAACTCTGGTCTGCACCCCAATTCTTGTATGCATAAATAAATCTTAAAAAAAAAAAAAAAAAAGAGGAATGAAGCTGGCAAGTCCATGCATCACACTTACCATTTACCTGGGAAACTTACAAGCAGGGGTCCTCAATGCCAGAGGGACCCCAGCACTACTGTCCCGAGGGGCGAGCGCACAAGAGGAAGCTGGCCATGGCCCTGGGGCTGGGCAGGTACCGGGCTCAAGCCTAAGGCGGTGCCCAAACAGGACGGCGTCACTGTGGTTTCCTTACAGCCTCTCCTTCCCTGAGTTTGACCCCTGCCTCCTTCTAACCAGGCCCCTTGGGGTGACCTGGGCCCACCAAGAGAATCCGGGGCCACCTCCCATCTCCAGCACAGGCTGCTGGACCAGTTAGGGGCGCCCAGAGCCTGGTTAACTAGCCATACTGAAACGGATGGTAAGACATTTTGCCTCTGAGTAAGTCGCACAGGGTGGCTGAGAGGCATTAACTTCCTTGAGTAAACCAGACAGGGCCCTGCTTTTAAGGAGGTGGCATCTCCGTAATCCTAACTGCTGTGAGTGAGCACCCCAAGGCCTTAACCCTTGGTTTCCTTACAGAATTCTAGGGATTCTGAAGCCCTACAATTACATCTTAGCTGTTTGCTGTCTTCTGTGACTCTGGTCTGGCCACGTGCCCTCAAAGGCCTCCATTCCAGGGACCCTACGGTTCCCCCCTCGTTAAAAACAGGCCCTTTCCTGTGTCCTTTCTCCCATCTTAGAGGTTTTGGCGCTACACAGGAAGCTTCCCCTGCAAACATCCTGGCAAAATGCCAGCCCTCCAGCCTCCACACTGGCCAGTCGCCTCCCAGGCTGCACTGGGGGTGAAGGGGTGGGGCGGAGTATAGCAGGAGGTTGATGTTTGTGACCACAGATCTAAAAGGGCCCTCAACTGTGAGTCAGTGCAGCCTGATTCCCTAACAAATGTACTCTCTGCAAGGTGGCTATTCTCTGCTCAGCGCTCCCAGACTCATCCCTCTTGCCAATGATCCCAAATGGCTTACCCTTCAAAGAGAAAACAGTGCCCACTAGAAGAGCCATCCCACAGCCTGCAACTGGACCCACACTCCATCTTCCAGGTCGACCCCCCATCTGTACTGGCCTCCCCCACATTTCATTCCTTTTCTCTCCACCAATTTTTACTTTTCTTCGTATCAAAACATAAAACATGCTTTAATATCTCTCCCCCAGCTTTTAAAACTTTTTCAAAAGAATTCAAGTCCCACAAAGTCTGTTCTCTGACTACAATGGAATTAAGAAATAAATAAACACAGGGGCCTCCCTGGTGGCGCAAGGGGTTAAGACACAACCTATGAAGCTTCCGCAGCCTATGAAGCCTATGAAGCTTCCGCCGGCCAGGGAGCAACCCACATGGTGCAGCAGACCTCTCCTGTCTCACCCGCTGCTCCCCTCAGCAGTGTATTTCGTCAGTCTGCCTGTTCTGCTCCCTGCTCTGTCTCTGGTGACTCCTCTCACCCCCCACACCTCTGGCCTGTACCCCAGTTCTTGTATGCATAAATAAAATTTAAAAAAAAAAGAAAGATGCACAGATAATCAGGAAAACTCCCAAAGAGTAAAGCTAAACAATGTACTTTTAAATACTGTTGGTTAAAGAAGATATCCAAAAGTTAATTAGAAAGTATTTTAAGCCAATTGAAATCGAACATACCAAGTATAAGAAACACAACATACCAAGTGTATAATATGCCATGAATGTCGTTCTTGAAGTTCTTAATGCAGTTCTTAATGGCCCTTAATGCCTGCATTAGAACGGAAGAAAGATCGCAAAGCAATGGCCTCTGTTTCCATGGTGAAAACTAGAAAAAGAACCAATAGAACCAGTGAGCAGACAACAGAAATCAGAATAAAAAAGAGCAAAATATTAATGAAGCTAAAAGTTGCCTCCTTGAGGAAAAAAAAATCAATAAAATTGCTAAACCTCTATCTGGCCAGATAGTTCAAGAAAAAAATATAAAAGACACAAATCAAAAAAAAACATAAAAGACACAAACCAATATCAGGAATAAAAGAGGAAACATCACCTCCAAGATTAAAAGGATTAATGGGGCACGTTGTGACAACTGCTCAGCGATGGAGTGAACTTAGATGACATGCATTTTTTTATATGCATATTTTTAAAAAGGCAAATGAAGCTCGCTTGGGAAGAAGCGAAGACATGGAAAACTGCAATAGCCCTATATGTTTAAAATAGAGTTCCAAGTAAGATGGGGGGGCAGGAACATAGGTTGAATCACAGTAGAGGACCAGAGCAGGTGCCCGTCCCTGACCTCACCTGTGGGCTTGCTGGGAAGGTACATTCCAGGTGAGAGACGCCCGCAGCTTAGCCAGGTCTGCTTGGGGAATGCTGAGTCACGATGAGAACGCGGTTCTGCGTAAACCTAAAAGTCATTAATCAAACACCCGGATAATATACGAGAGAGGGTGGGTGGGGAGCTCTAATGAGCAGTCCACACCTTGACACGCCTTTGGAGGTTGCCTTTGGATTCGCCGCCAGCTGAACCCTGTGGGTACACAGGGGTGTCACCATGGGAAAAAGCACTATCTGCCTTCTTTTTGGATAAACCTAAACCAGGCTCTCCGCACCCCCAAGAGTCAGTAAGGTTTAAATGAAAACATCCAGCAGGAGTTGGCCGGCAACGAGCACCTCATGGACACGCTTGAGGGCGCACTGGAGTCACGCAGAGCTTTGCGCCCTCCCCACACCTGTAAATCTACTCCTAGGACCTTATTTCTCGAATCCCGTCTCTTTAGTTTCTCCTACCCAAGCTAGGGGCTCCGAGTCCCCAGCAGGAATCAGTAATTTCATTGCATCTTAGGAAAAGACAGACATTCCCAGCCTGCCACGGATGATGGGCGCACGCCTTTCCCCTTGCTTTTGTCCTTTTGGGCATCTCCTGCGATAGTTTCTTCCACCAAACTGCCCTCATTCGCTGAACCCATCGACTCATCACCGTCCGGTTTTGCTTTTGGGGTGAGACAATCTCCCCAACAGCAGCGCGCGCCGGGCTCCCGCGGCGTCCGGGGCAGGCTGGGCGCGGGGAGGGGCCGGGCCGGGAGTGGGGCGTTACGAAACCTTCGGGAACAGACGGCCCCTCCTTGGAGGGGAGGGACCGAGGCCCCGGGCCTCGTCCTCCGGGAGTCGAGGCTCGGGATCCCAGAACCCAAGTCCGCGCGGCGTCTGGCTGTGGCGCGGCCTCCGCAGCGCGCGCCGCCGGTGGCCCGCAGGCGGCTCCTCGCTCCCGCCCGGCCCGCGCGCGCCCCGGCATGTCGTCCTACACCCGCGTGGCGCTGGTGACCGGGGCCAACAAGGGCATCGGCTTCGCCATCGCGCGCGCCCTGTGCCGCCAGTTCTCGGGGGACGTGGTGCTCACGGCGCGGGACGCGGCGCGGGGCCGGGCGGCCGTGCAGCAGCTCCAGGCCGAGGGCCTGAGCCCGCGCTTCCACCCGCTGGACATCGACGACCCGGGCAGCGTCCGCGCCCTGCGCGACTTCCTGCGCAAGGAGTACGGGGGGCTCAACGTGCTGGTCAACAACGCGGGCATCGCCTTCAAGTGTAGGTGCTGGGGCGGGAGGTCCCCCGCGCGCTCCGGGGGTGCTGGGCAGCCAGCTGCAGGCGGCCTGCAGGCGCGCTCCGGAGTGATGGGGAGCGCAGCGCCAAGCCCTCGCGACGCGCCCAGGGCTCGCCTCCTGCAGTGGGTTTTGGCTTTCGGTGGAGCGGCCGGAGCTGTTCGCTTAGCTCAAGGCCGGCCGCGTCGCTGGGCACAGCGATCCCCTCCCGCTGGCCGGCCTGTGAGGGCCTGTGCGCAGCCAGGGCGCGCCCGGAACACTCAGAGGCTGCAGCGCGCGAGAAACCCGCCTCTTGGGAGGGGTCACGCCCTGCTAAACTCATCAGCTTTCTAATGCCAAAAATATTAGCTCTCTGCGAAGGTTCCCAAGCTCCACTTTGGGCTTTCGCTTTCTTTGAAAAGGCGTATTCAGAGATGCCAGGAGGCATCTGCTCGGGACAGGAAATGAAGCCGGGAGACCCGACCAGCGCGCACTTGCACATTAGTGGATTTGAGACTTTGTTTAATGGAAAGCTTTGATAGGCTCTGGCGGAGAGGAAGCCAGTCGTGGCTCCCTCCTCCAGGGAACTAGTGTGTTAGCAAACTTCTAAGCGTGGTTTTAAGCGGCATCTTTGAAAAGAAAAAAAAGGGGGGGGAACCCCAAGGCGATTGCTTATTCTATTACAGGATTGAGAGAGTTATTCAGCTGCCATGAGCTGGCGCAGAAAGAAACAGGCTAGGTTCACTCACAACCCAGGGGAAGAGAAACCTCAGAGGCAGAAGGGAGTAAAATGAACTGTTGCTGAGCACAAGTCCTCGTGCCCCGCACCCTGGGCACCACCAGCCCTGTGCACCTGCCTGTACACCCAGGCTGCTGGAGGGTGGCAGGTGGATGGATGACTTACTCCTCCGTGCAGACGAGGTGAATCAGCACCTGCAATTTATCAGAACCCCCTGTGCCTCCGGTGCCGCCTTTGAATAGCCATCGTCAAAGCTCTTGGAAGGTGTGGCTGTGGCACCAGGGGATTCCTTGGAAATGCAAATTCTGGAGCTGGGGCGTCCTTCCCGGCCCTAAACTCTGGGGAAGGGTCCCCAAAAGCTGTGTTTAACAACCCCTGCAGGTGATCCAGACACGCACTTCCAGTTTGAGAGCTGTGGACCTGGTGGTTTAAACATTGCTTTTCCTTTTAGAGACAAGTTCCACTTTGTGTATGAATTTCAGGGGGAAATGCATGCCTTTGTTTTGTTTCCTTCTCTTTTGAAAGTTGATGACCCAACGCCATTTGACATTCAAGCTGAGATGACACTGAAGACAAACTTTTTTGCCACAAGAAATATCCTCACGGAATTACTGCCAATAATAAAACCTCATGGTAAGTCCTACCTGTGGGTTATCAGGTCCTGTTTCTCAGCAAGGACACAGTCATGGGGGAGCCCCCATAAGGATCCCCCAGCTGTGTTACTTTTCTGTAGGGGTAGAGGCAGAACAACTGCCTTATTCTCTCACAGTATCTGGCTTCTAACCCAAAAATTTTCACTTTTGCTTTAAAATGTATACATGATCCACGGCAAGGCTACTGGGCTCCTTGTGAACTCAAACCGACAATAAGGTGTTACAAGTGCCAAAAGTCTTGTATTTCAGCAACTTCAGTGGGTCTTCCTCCAACTCCCCAAGGTAGCAGGAGGGACACACCAAGCTCCACTCCTCTGGACCCCCGGGGGCAGTATCTGTTCAGCATTATTAGGGCTTGCCCTGGATTCCTTTCTTCTAGTAAGTACTAAGCTTGTCAAGCTCGTTTAGAGAATTCAAAGAAATTTTGCTTTATAAGGACATCTCCACGCTCCCAGATAGTTAGTAATTTTATTACTTTTCCACAAATATTTATTGAGTGCCAACCATAAGCCAGACATTGCACTGGGGGCTGGCCCTGGCAGTAGGCAGGTGGTCAGGGATAACCCTGCCTGTGGGGCACAGCCACGGGTGGAGGATAGATTCAGCCACACAGAATCCTAAGTGTAAATGGCAGCTTGCTGGGTGGGTCGGGGAGATAGTATGCTTGCCAGAGGATTTTCTTTTCTTTTTTTTTTTTTAAGATTTATTTATACAATCACTGGGTACAGTCAGAAGCACGGGAGGGTGAGAGAATTCACCAGAGCCAGAGCAGGGAGCAGAACAGGCAGACTGACGAAGTACACTGCTGAGGGGAGCAGCAGGCGGCAGGAGCGGTCTGCGCGCCATGTGGGACCCTCGCCCAGCGGCCGGGGATCGAACAGGTGCTGCAGAGGCTGAGGGCAGCTTCGCAACCCAGTGCTCAACCGCTGTGCCACCGGGGAGGCCCAACCAGAGGATTTTCTTTCCCAAGAAATCAACAGTGAGTCTTAGGAAGGACTCTGGTTCTAATTAGAAATGTGCTCTTGTTAATTTAAGATTTTGAATAAAGATGATCTCTAGTGCAAAAAGCTTAAAATCTAGAAAGACACAGGATGGGGTGGTAGAGAGGCAGGTACTGGTTGATGAAGCCTTGGGGCCAGGTGCTTAGAGTTGATGCAGGACCAAGGGGCAGGGGCTGGGGGGGGGCACTTAGTGCAAACCCACGCAAATATGCAACTCTATCCCCTTTTTACACAAGATGGTAATTTTCCTTTATAGTTTTTTAATTTTTATTTTTGCATAGAAGTATGGGGTGTAGGCCAGAGGTGCAGCCCTAATTTTGCTTTATTCACTGACTGTCTGGCATTTTCCAGATAAGGATTGAAAGCTTTCTTTTTACAGCTACTTGGTGTTCTGTCCCTAGGCTATTGAACCAGGAAGTCTCCCTGGGGATTTTAGAATCAGCATTTGAAAGCAGCAAGTACTCAAAAAAAATCTTCCTACACCTTCAGTTGACAGTGAGGGAAACTGAGGCCCGAAGAAGTGAATACAAGTAGGAGTCAGTCTCCCCTCCATCAAATCAGGATAATTAGCTTTAGTGAAATAGGAATTAACGCCTCAGAGGATTGCAAACCAAGATAAAAGGAGGCGGAGGAGGTGCAGGTGAATCACTGTTTTTAATCAGTTCTCTGTAACAGCGTTTTCCAAAGCAGGAAGCTCTGGTTCACAGCACGTTAAGAAAGGTATTTGCAACTTTAAAATAGATCTCACATTTACCTGGGGGGCAAAACACTGAGCATAATCGCCCCTTGATTTGTAGGGAATTGCGAAACCAATTTAAAAGTCAGTTTGTTTAGTTTTACAAGATCACTTTAATGCAAGTTACTGAGCTTGCTGCTTTGTTCGAGATTCTGAGTAAACCGATTTACTGTTCAACCACTAGGGGTCGCTACATGCTTACACTTTCCAGAACTCAGGGGCGTGGGGAGCGGGTGTCAGGGCTGATGGAACCCACCTGGGGTACAATTTCTTGGCCCCTTACTGTGGCCTCACCCAGAGGTGTACCCTTAGCTCAAAGAGGGCACCTCTCATGGGCCTCCCTGGTGGTGCAAGGGGTTAAGCACAGCACCGTGAAGCTATCTGCAGACTTCTTAGCACAATTTCGATCCCCCATCCCCGCTGGCCAGGGAGCTACCCACATGGCGCAGCAGACCTCTCCTGTCTCACCCCGCTGCTCCCCTCAGCCGTGTATTTCAGTCAGTCTGCTTGTTCTGTCCCCCACTCTGTCTCTGGTGAATCCTCTCACCCCCCACCCCCCGCACATGTGGCTGTACCCCAATTTTTGTATGCATAAATAAATACTTTTTTTAAAAAAAGAGGGTATCTCTTTAGGGTTTTTTATTTTAAAGATTTTATTTATTTATTTATACAAGCACTGGGTACAGTCAGAAGCATGGGGGTGGGGAGGGCGAGAGAACCCACCAGAGCCAGAGCGGGGAGCAGAGCAGGCAGAAGGACCGAAGGACACTGCTGAGGGGAGCAGCGGGCGGCAGGAGAGGTCTGCGCGCCATGTGGGACCCTCCTCCGGTGGCCGGGGAGCAACCGGGGATCGAACCGGTGCTGCGGAGTCTGCGGGCAGCTTCACAGCCCAGCGCTCAACCGCTGCGCCACCTGGGAGGCCCCCTTTAGGAGGCTTTTATTTCCACTGAAGGCATAAAGTAGATCCCATAACTTTTTCTTCTCTTCCCTTTTGAATATAATTTGTTGTAGCAACCAAGTAATTGAGAACATAACTGTTTAAAAAGGACTGAAGAATTCAAAACCACCTGCATGGGGTAGCCCTGGCCAAAATATTGAAGTGAATCTAATCATGAGAAAATCGGGCCAATCTAAATTGGGGAAAATGCTACAAAACTGTGGCTTTGAATCTTTGAAAACATGATTGTCCACTACTCTTGGTTTAAACAGACTAAAGAGACATGACAAGCCTCTGCATTCCCTGATCCCAAGTTGGATGCTTGAGAAAAACAAAAGCTCAGGAAGATCGAGCCAATTGGGGATATTGGAATACAGCCTCTGCAGAGAATAGCAGCTCTGTAAGGGATGTCTTTGGTTCTGCAGCTACTGAAGTGTAGGGTGCGGCTTCTGATGTCTTTCTGTGACTCACCTGCACCTTACACAGAGAGAAAGCAAATATGTCAAAATGTTAATAATTGATGAATTTAGGTGATGCATATATGCATTTTTAAGCTGCATTTTTATTTATTACTGGTATTATTTGTTATTATATAACAAACAGGTATAGAGTCTTATTAAAAAACTTTTTGTTTTTAAGATTTATTTATTTATGCATACAAGAACTGGAATGCAGGCCAGAAGTGTGGGAGTGAGAGGATTCACCAGAGACAGAGTAGAGAGCAGAACAGGCAGATCTACTGAAATCCACTGCTGAGGGGAGCAGCAGGGAGACAGGAGAGGTCTGCTGCGCCATATGGGTCAGCTCCCTGGCTGGGGATCGAAGTCTGGCCTGCTACAGATAGCCTCATAGTGCTGACACTTAACCCCTTGTACCACCAGGGAGGCCCAGAAAATGAAATTTTTAAAAATCCATTTGTCCTAGTGGGTGCAAAGGATGTGGATTTAGAATAATATATCAGAAAAGAAACCCCTAAATGTCTAAAGTCACACATTCCCTGGTTTTAAGATTCCGACCAATGCATCCAGTTGTCTTCTAGTTTGGGGGCCTCCATATTTGTTTTTATGGACTAAGCTGTCTCTCTAGTAACCATGACTCATTAATATGAATATTAACTCACATTAATTGTATTTAATGAATATTCATGTATTGTTAGTGACCGTGGGTTAAAAAAGTGATTATCATCAAAACCAGATGGAGAATCGACCCACCCATGTGTGGAAGCAGCTGTGGCAAAGGGTAGATGAGGGTCATCCCCCGCAACCCCCACCCCGCACTTCTTGACCTTAAACCTTGATCATGACCCCCAGGGATAAAGAGGTGGTGGCGCCCTGCCCTGGGAAATGGTGCAAACCAAAAGAGGGTTTGAATTCTCAGCATGAGCACACTGTCATTGCAGGTGCCCCAGTACCCAGAGTAAGTGTGGGGGCTGGGGGAGCATGGAACTACCTGGTGGTCCTACTACCAACTTACCACCTCGCCCAGGGGACAACCCCCGCTCTTTAGCCCAGTGATTGGAAGTGTAATCTTCCCTTTGGATGGAAGAGTATTGCTCCTGGAGGTGTTTCCTCCAAGGGAAAAGCAGGTGGCGAAAAGATGTCAAGACCCACTGGTGCCTGCTTGTCTTTATTATTAGCAATTCAGCCTGCACCATGTCTGAGTCATGTGTCTGCTGTCATCAGCCATGGCCGTTCCTGGATCACAGGCTTCCACGTGCTTCTCGTTCCGTTTCAGGCCGGGTGGTGAACATCAGCAGCTCGCAGGGCTGCAGAGCTCTTGAAAACTGCAGTGAAGAGCTGCAGGGGAAGTTCCGCTCTGAGACCCTCACCGAGGAGGATCTGGTGGACCTCATGAAAAAGTTTGTGGAGGATGCCAAAAATGAAGTGCATGAGAGGGAAGGCTGGCCCAGCTCAGCTTATGGGGTGTCCAAGTTGGGGGTCACAGTCTTATCGAGAATCCTGGCCCGGCGTCTGGATGAGAAGAGAAAAGCAGACCGGATCCTGCTGAACGCTTGCTGCCCCGGGTGGGTGAAGACGGACATGGCGGGGCCTTACGGAGAGAGGACTGTGGAGGAGGGAGCCGAGACCCCCGTGTACCTGGCTCTCCTGCCTCCAGATGCCACCGAGCCTCAAGGCCAGCTGGTGCGTGACAAAGTCGTGCAAAACTGGTGAATGTCCGCCTCAGTGCTTAATGCTTAATAAATATTTGCGGAATGAATGAACAAATTCTGATGTGGTCTGATTCTGTGCCTGTTCGTGGAGGGGTGTCCGGTAGAATCTCCTAGTTCTGGAATGGAGTGAGCGATTCTGCTAGGCCTGTCGCCTGAGAGAAAGAACCTGGCAGTGGTTCTCAGATGTTAGCGGAGGCCATTGTGACCCAGGCTAGATGGCGAGGTCACTCGTACCCTGGAGCACAGAAGAAACAACAAAACTTGTCTAGATGTTTCCTTGAGGCTCACCTTTGCAGGCACCGCAGAACCTGGAAGCTTGTGGCCTAAACTTGAGCTGAGCTCCAAGGCCAGCTGGAATTGGGAGACATAGATGCAGAGGAGGGGGGCTTCCCAGAGGCAAGGGACCCAGCTCCAGAAATTCAGCTATCTGGAAAAAAAGCCTCTTCATCCTTCTCCATGTGCGAACTGCCCTGTAACCAGACAAAGAACTTCACCGCAAGTCCACATGTCTCTGCCTCTTGCCCTCTTCTTAGCCAGCGAAAATATAACTCCTTTGTTCTCAATCCTGACCTCCCAAACCTATAAAACCTGATTCCCTTTCTTAATTGGGGAGGCAGATTTCACTTTACCTCCTTCCTTGTTACTCTATTTGCAATAAACCTTCCTTTTCTCAAAACGTGGTGTCAGGTGTACCAGCTCTATGGGCATTGGGTAACTCTGGTAGCTGCATCAGAATCACCTAGAAGGCTTGTTTACCCAGGGCTGGGCTCATAGCTCACTTGCTTCTAGTCAGTTCAAAGGAGCTGTTGGTCCTGATATGATACTGTTTCAGCAGAGTTCTTGTCTCTCTCTGCTGCCTCTATGTTGTTGCTTCTGTAATGTTGATGATTGGTCCCTAGCTCTGCAACCCAGCTCTAAAGCTCAGCCTGTTTATTATATTTGAGTACCTTTTAATTGGTTCTTATATCTTTGCAATTCGTTAGCTGGTAGGACTTTGGAGCAGTGTCCCCTTTTTCATGGGGCTAGGATTTCCTCCATCAGGGGATCTCCCTGGGGTTTGCATTCTCTGTTCTTTCCAGAATGTCTACAAGTTTACCTGCCACTTCTTTGACCCTCTCCACACCTCAGCAACTTTGTCCAGACCAGCACTTTGCTCTGACGTACAGATAGTCTCCGTAACCTGCTCCCACTCATCTCTGAGCCAAAGCCGGGGTGCTTCATCAGATGTTCCCCGAGTCCCTTTTCTAGTCTCTGTGACAACAGATAACTATCTACCTTTGCTGCTTTCAGCAGGATTGACTTTGCACCCAGCCTCTAGGGGGGTCCACTTGGCCTCTCTAGAAAGATGACTCGGAGATTCTAGGATCCTATGAAAAAGAAACATAATGGTCCACCAAAAATACAACAGGTACATAAGGAAAAAATTTAAAATATTTTACAAACTACAAATGTACTGTTTCTGGCAGGGAATTCACGATGGGAAGCTGCGAGGCTTCACTTGATTCTAACCACAAAGGTCACATCAGATCTCTTGACAACAGTGTTGCAGAAATAAAATAGGGGTAAGCTGCTTTCCACGGGGAATCAGTAAAGTGGGTTAACACTCAAGGCTTCGCATATTGGGGGGGGAACAGGGCTACACAGGTGCCCCTGCTGTTTCTGGTTTATCACAGCTGCGAGATGTTTCTTCTCGATGCTCCCAACAGCAGCAGGCAGAAGTCTCAGTGTTGCAGAGGGAAGTCAGGCATCCCCCGAGACTGCATTTAGCTTCTTCAGCCCTCTCTGCATTGTCCAACTGCCTCCAGCATGTTCTTATTTCCATTCTCAGCACCGCTCCTCTGACTTGTTAATGCCTTCTTGTCTGGCTCTAAAACCAGTCTCAGGCTTTCAGTAAGTTTCCTGAATACCTTAGACACTCCGGTCCCCGCTGGCTGCCAGCCTCGGCACCCCGCCAATGGGCTCAACTGCCCAGGGACCATGGAGCACTTCCAGGCAATGCCGGATGGAGTCAGACAGAAGTAACCCAACAACAGGCCAATGCTTTCTTCTTCCTCTTTGTCTCTAGCCAAACTCCGTCTTCACAGTTTGGGATTCCCCCGGAAGACTCTTAATTGGAATGACATTTCACATTTTTATGAAAAGATCGCAGGGGCCCTCGTTGGGTGATCTGTGCAGCACCCTCCTCCCAGCAAATCTCTTTTTTAAAAAAGATGTATTTATTTATGCATACAAGAACTGGGGTGTAGGCCAGAGGTGCAGGGGGTGAGAGGATTCACCAGAGACGGAGTGGGGAACAGAACAGGCAGATTGACTGAAATCCACTGCTGAGGGGAGCAGCGGGGAGTCAGGAGAGGTTGAATGAACTCATCTGCAATGGCTGCGGACAGCTTCATAGTGCTGAGACTTAACCCCTTGCAACACCAGCAAGGCCCCCAGCAATTCTCTCTCTGGCTGTCCTGCTCTCCCCTCCCCCCATGTTTGCACCTGCAACACACATTAGGGACATGCCCTGTTGGCCTCACCTGCTCCAGCTGGAGGATCAGGGGAGCAACAGCTGGACTGGACCAGGGCAAGGTCAGAGATGTCACTGTGCCAGTCATGCCCCAGCCCACATCTTCCAGGGGGTGGAGGGGGCCTGGAAGTAGCCAGGGAGCAAAGCAAGCAACTTTCAAGAGAAGCAGTAATAGAGTGGCCTAAAATAAAAACAACCCTCTTCCCTCCTGGCATTTCCCTGATCTCAGGCCATTCCTGAAACCCCCAGGTTGTAAGAGAGGCTGAGCCTGTCGCATCCTGAAAATACATTTCTCTTTTCCTTGAGTTAGTCTGAATGGGGCTGTTGCTTGCAAGCAAAGTGAATCAAATAGAAGCACGTGAAAAAGGTTTACGTGGTATTGGGGGGGAGAGGAGGACAAACAAATAACAATCAGGCCTAGAATCAGAAGGAAGAAAGGAGAAATCCCAGGTGGACTGAGAACCTCAGCCTGCCAGTCACAGGCCAGGCGATCTGCGTCCCCAACATCGTTTCACATAATTCTCACAATAGTTCCTGGACACAGGCCTGAATGTCAGCTTTTTTTAAAAGATTTATTTATTTATGCATACAAGAGCTGGGGTACAGGCCGGAGGCACGGGGGGTTAGAGGATCCACCAGAGACAGAGTGGGGAACAGAACAGGCAGACTGATTGAAAACACTGCTGAGGGGAGCCCCCGGTGAGGCAGGAGAGGTCTGCTGCGCCATGTGGGTTGGTTGCTCCCAGGCCCGTGGGGGAGCTAACTCGTGCTACAGAGGCTGCGAAATGCTTCATCATGTGGAGCTTAACCCCTTGCGCCCCCAGGGAGGCCCAAATGTCAGCTTTCAAAGGAGGAAATGAAGACGCGGGCAAGATGACCCCATTCAGAGCCAGGAGCCGCGTACCGGGGTTGGCAGAGCAAAAGGTCCAGGTGCAGAGTGCTGGTCAAGCCCAGCCTCACCCCTGCCAGTCTGGAGACCGTGGCTGTGGCCACTTTCGTGGTATAAGAATGGAGGAGAAAAAGGAACTCTCCTGCACTGTTGGTGGGAGTGCAAACTGGTCCAACCACGATGGAGAGCTGTGTGGAGATTTCTGGACCTACTAAACACAGAGCTTCCATATGATCCAGCAATTCCACTCCTAGGTATTTACCCAAAGGACACAGAAACATCCATTCCAAAGAGCACCTGCACCCCTATGTTTATAGCAGCAAGTAGAGGCAGGAATGGACACAGGGCAGGTTTTCTATGATCCAGCAGACCGGGTAAAGGAGGAGTCAGAGTCCTTAGTGGCTTCTTGCAGGTCTTTTTATTGGGATTTACCCGGTACACAGCAGGCAGGGGTGCTGGGGGGCCAAGAGGCTGGCAGGCCTCCCAGCCCCCAGCAAGTCTTCATTCTATCTGGACTCGCCGGCCTTCTCTCAGCTTCTGCTTCTCTTGCTTCTCTCTCGGCTTCTCTTTCGGTTTCTTGGCTTCTTTTGGCGTCCCCGTGATGCCGCCCTTAAAAGCGCAGTCTTAGCCCAGGTGAATCTCATCTACCTATGCCCACACCCTACTCCAGGTGCCCGCCATCAGGCATGCATTCAGGACTGCAGGGATCCATCATCTATCCTGATGGCGGGAGGGCAGAAAAGCCTGACATTTTTCCTTACCCGACACAGCACTATTTACAATAGCTAAGCTTTGGAAACAGCCCAAATGCCCAAAAATAAATGCCTGGATCAAGAAGATGTGGTGCATATACACCATGGAATATTACTCAGCATTCAAAAAGATAAACACATGCCATTTGCAGCAACATGGATGGCGCTGGAAGGGATCATGCTCAGCAAAATAAGCCAGAAAGAAAAAGAAAAATACCGGATGGTCTCACTCATAGCAGGAATCTAGAAAACCTAAATAAGGGACCAGGCAAAAGAATAACTGTAAGAAAGTGAAAATCAAAATCAACAAACAGCTGAACCAGTGACACTCTATGGGGGGGTGGGGAGCGGGGAGGGGAGGGATTGGGGTCAAAATAAGGGGGTTGCAATTGTATGGGGAATATAAAAAATAAAATTTAAATAAAATGTGGAAAAAAAAAAAAAAAGAATGAAGGGAGGTGAAACGACCCTGAGTGATTTGTCAGTCTCTGGGTGCTTGGAAGCCCAGTGTAGGGCAAGGAAAAATGTCAGGCTTTTCTGCCCTCCCGCCATCAGGATAGATGAGAGATCCTTGCCGTCCTGAATGCATGCCTGATGGCGGCACCTGGAGTAGGGTATGGGCATGGGTAGATGGGATTCACCTGGGCTAAGACTGGGCTTTTAAGGGCGGCGTCACGGGGACGCCAGCAGAAGCTCAGAGAGAAGCCAAAAAGAAGCCGAAAGAGAAGCTGAGAAGCAGCAGAATGAACGCCAGAGAGCCCAGATAACGTGAAGACTTGCTGGGGGCTGGAGGCCTGCCAGCCTGCCAGCCCCCCAGCCAGCACCCCTGCCTGCCATATGCATGGTGAACCCCAATAAAAGACCTGCAAAAAGCCACTGAGGACTCTGACTGCTCCTTTACCCAGTCTGCATGGGATCAGAAAACCTGCACTGTGTCCTGTCCTGCCCTTACACCCGGGATAGCCTGTTTGAGCTGTAGGTAAAAGAGACGCGCTTTCAAAGGCTGGTCTTAAAAGCCTTCGGCCAGCAGGTGGTGCGAGCGGTTGGGGCTTGCCGGGCCTCCTGCGCTGCTGGCCCGGGACCTCCAGGGACTCCCCTCACCTGCTGAACTGCCAGGAGGGTGGTGACAGAGGAGGAACCCGGACCTGGGGCGATGCAACAGGTGATAACGAACCCCCTGACAATGGCTTGCTTGTTACTCCACCCCCGCGGGGCACAGCCCCAAAGGCGGGACTGGCAGGACTTCTGTCCAGGTGGGTGTGGATCTGGCTTCCAGAGCCGCAGTGTCTGCTCTTGCAAAGCACAATGCACCGACCCGGACAATCTCAACATGAGGTGGGCCAGCCTCAGCCTCTGATTCTGACGCGTTCTTTCTTTTCAAAGGGGGGAAAGAGGGAAGTTCTGATTTCAGTTAAATCTGAAACACTCTGATATATTTGAGGATGATTATGCAAAAAATCTGTTCTATTTACAAGTCTGAAACAGATGAACCTCCCTAAGCAGACTTTTAAGTATGACAACCTGACCCCAAAAGGCAGATTTTTTTCCCTAAGAATAAACTTTCATATCTTGACGTTGCCCATTTACTGTCAATCCTGGTTGTAAATGGAATTGTTCTTTTCAGGACTTCATTCTTGTCACAGTTAATCTGAGTGCACAGCCCCAGACACCTGGAAAGCCTTAGAGGCACGTGACATAAATAGAAGATCTATAGTTTTTTTTTTTTCCACAGAAAAACAATCACATAAGGAAGTATTTATTTGAAGTTTAACATGAAATCATACAAATCAAACGTGTGTAAACACAAATCTATATCGAGTCATAACACAGACAGCAAAGGACAAAGTGAAAACAGAGCTGACTGGCGGCTCTGTGGGCTTGGACACAGCTGTGTCTTGCACACCAGAAGATCTTTTATAGGGGCCCCCCTGGTGGCGCAAGGGGTTAAGACACAACCTTTGAAGCTGTCTGCAGCCCCTGCAGCACGAGTTCAATCCCCAACCAGGGAGCTACCCACATGGCACAGCAGACCCCTCCTGACTCCCCACTGCTGCCCCCAGCTGTGTATTTCAGGCAGTCTGCCTGATCTGCTCCCAACTCTGTCGCTGGTGAATCCTTTCACCCCCCCCGCACCTCTGGCCTGTACCCAGTTCTTGTATGCATAAATAAATAAATCTTTAAAAAAAGATCTTCTATAAAACAATCATCTCAGATCAACAGATCAGCCTTCAGTGTCATCTTGTAAGACAGGCCACGTCAGCATCTCCTCCAGCACCCTCCTTTAGTGTGGCTAGTTGTTCGGGTGACTGCCGCCCCTCGAGATGCCCGGCTAGCAGTGCTCTGCTGGCCTTTGTCATCTGTACACCCCGGGTCCCAGCCCTGTTGCCATAGTTACACCCAATATAACCATGTCCACCACGGCCTTTATTGTTTTGATCACCACCACGGGTGCCATTGTCATTTCCACATCCTTGATCATAATAGTTATTAAAACCTTTGGCTCCAGTTTTGCCTGTGACCTTGGCTGACCCCCAAGCACCACCTCCTCCACCAGCTTTTGTTGCTGCCACTGCCTCCTGCAGACCTTGAGTTGTGAGCCTTTGATGTCACATTTCCCAGAACCAACAGGATGATACCTGTTTCCTAACGATTTCTCCACCAGCTCTTTTCCTGTGTATGTGCTAAAACAAAAGTCTCTTCTTTCCTTTGCTTTGTACCAGTGTGAAGTTCAATATTTTCAGTGTCTCCAAAGGCTCCAGAATATTCCTTAATTTGTTCATCAGAAGAACCTGTGCTTAACCTTCCCACAAAAATTTTCTTGGGAGGTTCCTTCTCTTTGGTCCTTTTGGGGTCTAGCCATCTGCCACCCAGCTTGTGTTCCTACAGTTGCAGGGCCTCACTAGCACTGGCAGAGCCTTTGAGAAGCAGACGTCCTAGTCTTCTTGATCGTCCTGCCCTGGCTCTGTTAAGAGAGCACTCTATAGCTTGCCCAAGTGGAGGTCAACGCGTCTCCCTGCGGGTACCCAGCTCAAGCTTCCAGTAAACACTTCACCCTCCTCCTGCTGGGTCTTGCCGGAGGTGTTCTTGGATCCCTGTGCGAATGAATCCCTCTCTGGTGCTACACTAGGTCCTGCCCTCCACGGTGGCGGCGTCTCAGCCCTGTACAAAGCCTTGCATGGAGGATTTAAAATGGTGTGAAGAGCAAAGCCTGTATATTTGTTTATAGAAATGTGTCAGTACAAAGCCGGACATGGTAGTTTTCACCCAAACTGCTGTCTCTCTTTCAGTTGTGAGTAGTAGCAGCTCTTTCATCCCTGTTAGTTTAATGCAGGGGGTGTGTAGTGTGGATTTGAGGAAACTAAATTAAAAATATCACCCATGTGTGAATTTGTTTTTTTGTGAAAATGGAGTTTATTGTATTGTCATTAGGAAATCAACCTTTGTGAAATGTGTTCTCATGGCAATTGTGTTTCAATCCTTGAGTTTTTCTCTACTCTTAGTTTAAGGCCGTTCCTAAAATCGACTCCTTTAGGGCTTACATCAGGGTCACTTGGTAGATGCCTAACGGGGATGGAAACAGAACTCTGGCCAAGCCGGAGGCCCAGCCATTCCATCTTGGTGATGGAATAAAAATATACCTCTCATAATATGATTACTGTTTCTCAAGTTTGTTCAATTTTCAAAAGAATAAAACAAAACAAAACAAAAAAAGTCTTGGTTTTGGGAGAGGCAACAGATCCCCGCGGGAATTACATACAAATCACATGCCCTTTCTCAGAAACACACACAATGTTCTCTACAATCTCAGAGTGTTGTGGGACCCCCCTCTCCCGCCGCCCAGGCTCTCAGGGACTGCTCAGCTTTCCCCACCCAGACTAGAGCCGGCATGCCCGGGAGCAGGGGGTTAAACTGGCAGAAATGACTACCTGCCACGACAGGTGGCTGGGGGCGCGGCCAGCTGGGGCAATTAGGAGGCTCAGGTGAACTTTGCCTGACTCCTGGCCTTGAGATGCTCTCGCCCTGCAGCTGCCGCAGGGCCAGGCTGGGTGGGTCTGGACTGTCCAGGTGGGGAGGCTGGTGAGATAACAGGAAGGGGCGAGGGCTTCTCTGGAAACAACTTAGTTAACGCTCTTGCAAGCACATGAGGGTCTCCCTCCTGCGCCAGCGCTGACATGGGGAGTCTTCTAGAAGAGCTTCCTCACCTCCTCTGACGCCGAGGGTCCCGGAGGGTCCCAGAGGGCCCCAGGGGTGAGACGCGGGCAGGGCGCCTGGCTGGGGCGTGCAGGGCGGGACTCCTCCCGGCACCCCCCCCCCCCCGCTGGGGTGCGGTCGTGGCGGGAGGACCGGGCGAGCCAGGTCCACGCTCGCGGCTGGGGCCGCGGGCTCTCCCGGCCTAGCTCGGGCCTGTCCTTGGCTGATTCACTGGTCAAGGCACCCACCCAGCTAGGTCGGTCGGAGGCGCCCCGGGCAAGGCCCGCCGCGAGGGCTGAGCTGGTTGCTGCCCACGAGGACAAGACCCACCTCCGGGGAGCTGCGGAACTCCAGTTTGGGAACCGCGCGCGCGGAGGCCCCGCCCTCCGACCCCGCCTCGCGGGTCTGGATGCCGCCTCTGACCCCGCCCCCAGCCAAGACCCCGCCCCCTAGTCTAGGCCCGCCCGCCGTCCTGCCTCAAAGACCGAGGGCCCGCGTGGCCCCGCCCCCGCGCCTTGGCCCCGCCCCAGCCTAGACCCCGCCCCCTAGCCTAGGCCCGCCCGCCGTCCTGCCCCAAACACCGAGGGCCCGCGTGGCCCCGCCCCCCGCGCCTTGGCCCCGCCCCCAGACAAGGCCCCGCCCCTAGCCTAGGCCCGCCCGCCGTCCTGCCCCAAACACCGAGGGCAGCGTGCCCCCGCCCCCGCGCCTTGGCCCCGCCCCCAGACAAGGCCCCGCCCCTAGCCTAGGCCCGCCCGCCGTCCTGCCCCAAACACCGAGGGCAGCGTGGCCCCGCCCCCCGCGCCCTGGCCCCGCCCCGCCCCAGGGGCCGAGGCCCCGCCCCCGGGCCCGCCCCGCCTCCTGGAGCGCGGCCGCTCGGCCTCGGGCGCGGCGCTTCCTCTGCGGCCCCGGCTCCCGGCGCGCGGCTGCGTCCCTCGTCCTCCTGCCTCATCCCTCCCCTCTCCTCCCCCCTCCTCCCCCTTCCTCCCCCCTCCTCCCGCCGCCGCCGCCCGCGCCGCCCCCGGGCCGCCGCCGCCCGCGCCGGTAAGTCGGGCCGCGCCCTCGGCCGCGGGCTGCGGGCGGGGCCGGGCGTCTCCCTCGGGCCGCGGCGGCCCCGGGGCGGGTCGGCCCTGGGGCGGCAGGTGATCCCGCGCCGGGCCCGAGTTCCCCCGCGCGTGGGCGGGGGCGCCGGCCGGCACCCCGGGGAGCGGCCCTGGCGCGGGCGCGTCCCCCCCACCCGCGGCCGCCGCGCCCACGGCCTCCCGCGGCGCGGGCCCGGGCGGTCAGCGGGGAGGTCGGGGGTCAGCGGGCGGGGGTCAGCGGGCGGGGGTCAGCGGGGGAGGTCGGGGGTCAGCGGGCGGGGGGTCAGCGGGGGAGGTCGGGGGTCAGCGGGCGGGGGTCAGCGGGCGGGGGTCAGCGGGGAAGGTCGGGGGTCAGCGGGGAAGGTCGGGGGTCAGCTGGGGAGGTCGGGGGTCAGCGGGGGAGGTCAGCGGGGGAGGTCGGGGGTCAGCGGGCGGGGTCAGCGGGGGCGGCGGGGGGTCAGCCGGGTCACGCGCGCGGAGGGACCTCTGGACGCGCGGGCGCTGCCCCTGGGAAGGGCGACCCCGGGCGCCCCGCCCGCCCGCCCGGCAGAAGCGCCCCCGCCCGCCGCAGTGCGCCCCGCCCGCCCGGGCCGCGGGGTCGCGGGGCCCTCGCCAAGCAGGGGCTGCGGGGCGCCGGCCCTCGCCTCGGGTGGTCCCCGCGCGCTGCACTTGACGGAACCCCCGTGGGGTTTTTGGCCGGGCCGTGCGGGCCCGTCCCTCCCGCCGCAGCCCGCGCCCGTGCGGACGCCGGCATCGCCCCTCCACGCTCACCGCCACCCCGAGGACCGAATTCAAAATAATTTGCGCTGCAGCTGATTAAACCAGTGGGCGAGAGGGCTCTGTGCTGCAGGCCAGGGCCCTTCGTAGGGTGCGCGTGTGGCCCGGGGAGGGGCTCTCGGTCGCCCTCCACTCTGTCTCGTCCGCTGACCCCTTAGAAGTCCACATGGCGCCATCACTACAGTGCACCGCCTGGTAGTTGCTTGTTCACTTGCTTTTGTTCTTGAACTTGTTTTGTAAGAAATTAAGAATGGGTGAGAGGGGAGATTTCCTGCTCAGGTCCTTTATGTGAAGGCGGATACATCTGGCCGGAGCCCCTTGACTAGATGACCCCTTAAGTCTGATTGTGGGCTGGCCGGCTGCTTCCCTGGAGCTGCTCTCAGCCAGGGGATCCAGGGAAGATGGCAAGATCATTACCAAAAGCCGTATTTAAGGGGCTACTGTTCATCCTACCTGTAGCACCTGCCTGGCCTGTGTTGGAATCTTCATTCTACAGTTGACCATTTTCTGGAAGCTTCATAATACCTGTCTCAGATGACTCATGTGTTGTGCGTTAATGATGAACTAACCAACCTCACTGGAAGGCTTGCTCTGTCCCTTTTGCTAATGTCCCATGTTTTGAAATAGACAAACGTGATCGAATGACTGTTTCCAAACTTCTCACCTGTGCTGTTAGTTACACTGAGCAGTTCTTTCTTCATAGAACCAACTGAACTGCCCCAGTTACCTGCTCTTACCTGGCTGACACCCTCCTGGCCACCCACCTCCTAAACACACACCTATCACTGCCGAGGCTCTTCCTGCTAGCCAGCTGCCGCACCTGCGGGCTCCCGGGACGACTCTGCCCTTTCCTCTTGCCAGCACCCCTGTTCCTCCAGCCTCCTCTCTGTCACTGCGAATGCCAAGGTCAGTTGAAAGTGTGCGTTTAGGTGTTTCCTGTTCCTTCACCTGTAAGCGAGGAGAGTGGACCTGTTCGTGTCTCTCCCCAGTGCTGAGACATTTAACACCGAACAGACAATCCTGGAGAATCGCAGTGGGTCAGGCACCTTGGATTTCAGGCTTGTACTGTTCCTGGAAAGAAAAAAAGTGATGGACAGTTTGGGTGTACTTTTATGTCTACTTGGCAAAATGAGTAAGCTGCCACCTCTCGTTACCATCCTGCTATTTTCAACAAGTGCACAGGCAGCTATTTCAGAAAGAGCCGGGCCTTCCCGAGGATGAGTAAGCCATCGCGCTGTGTGCTGTATCTGTGCAGAGGACAGGGTGTTTTCGCCGAGAGGCACAGCGTGTGCAAAAGTGCTGTGGTCAGACGAGGCCCTCTAGGCCAGAATGCCTTGAGAGAAGGTGGGACCTGGAGGAGGGTGGGCGAGTTTGGCCGTATTGTAAGCTTCAGGGGAAAGGCTAATGCAGGGGGGATATGCTGTGTTTTCAGAGGATTCTGGGAGTGCTGTGTGAAAATGCAGAGGGGCAGGGGGAAGGAGAATGGTTAGGAAGCCATTGCCACTTGCAGGAGAAAGGAGGCTTGCGGTGGAGAACAAGAGTCCAGAGGGACTAGGAGACGGGCAGCAGGTGGAGGGTGGCGAGGCAGGTGGAGAAAAGGCTCAAGTCCCGGATGATGTCAAAGGTTCTGGGGGTAGTGGGGCCCCTCGCTGAGGGGCCAAGCACTTTGGGATTGAGAGTTTAGGGTTTTGTTTTTAAACAGGTTTTTCGGTACCTTTTACAGACCACACAGTTTATTTCATTTACGGGCACAACTTGATTTTGAATGAGTTTGGCAGGAGGGTGCAGCCATCACCATCATCCAATCTTAGCACGTTCCATCCAGTCTTAGCACCAGCAAGAGTTGGTGCCCACGGGCATTTGCTCCGTTCCTGCGCCCCACCCTGGCCAGGTGCTCTGTAGATTTGCCGACTCCAACCCTTGGTATAAATGGAGCCCCATGATATGTGGCTCTTGTGACTGGCTCTTGACTCAGTGTCTCTTTGACTCAGGTCTGCTTTGCTTAGCGGCGCTGAGTCCTCCTTGCCCAGGGCTGCCCCACTGCCTGCCTGGCCCCTTCGCAGTTTAGCTTGGGAAGCACCAAGTGGGCGACACTTGCACCCCATCTGGGGGGAGGAGTCCCTCCTGGGGTGGGGGGGGCTTGGCAGGCATCGTGCTTCAGGGGGTCCTCGGCATGAGATGGCATCTGTAAGCTCTGGGGACGGGGTCCGCAAGGAGAGAGTGAAGGGGAGAGTGGGCCCACATTAGATGCCAGCACCGGGGGCCGGGGAGGAGGATGCGCCTGCTAAGGAGGAAGGGCAGCAGAGGGTGGGGTGGCACCCAGGTGGGCCATGGCCAGAGGAGGCTGAGAAGGACTGGCGGGTGAGAAGGGATGTCCCACCGAGAGGTCAGTGAGCACCAGTGGTCTTGAGATGGGGGCGACCCACAGCCATCAGCAAGTGAGGCAGAAGCTGCCTGCTGTGGCCGGTCCATGGAAATGCAGCCTGGAGAACTCACGGGCCACTGTCGGCTGATTTGCCCTTTTTTTTTCTTAAGATTTATTTATTTATGCATATGAGAACTGGGGTACAGGCCAGAGGTGTGGGGGGGTGAGAAGATTCATCAGAGACAGTGGGGAGCAGAACAGGCGGATTGACTGAAGTACACTGCTGAGGGGAGCATCAGGGAGACAGGAGAGGTCTGCTCTGCCATGTGGGTCAGCTCCCTGGCTGGGGATAGAACGCATACTGCAGTGGCTGCGGATAGCTTCATAGTGCTGTGCTTAATCCCTGGCACCACCAGGGAGGCCCCCAACACTGCATTTTTGGGAGATATAAATTGTCATCTCTTGAAAGGTACAGCCTCCTGTTACCTTTCTCCCCTCCTGCCGACCTTCTCCTGGTCTTGTGGTAGAGGGTTGGGTCACTGGGTAGGTGGGTTAAGAGCGTACACCTGCTTTTCCTGGGGTTTGCAAGTGGCCTACAGGGGAAGTGCCGCCTGCCTTCGGAATCAACCAGCTGTCAAGGTTGGCAGCTTAGTTCCACCCCTCCTAGAGTGCGCATTGTCAGTTCAGTGGAACCCAGCAGTGTTGCTGCTTCTCCATCCCCTTGTCTCCCTCACCGTCCAAGAAAGCCGGAACTGTTTATCTTTTATCTCCCAGAGTACCTGGCCCAGAAGTCATGCTAATATTTGAGTTGGATCGCCAAGGGAGGTTGCACTCGGTCGTGTTTGTGAGTGCGTGTCCTCCCTGGCGCCAGCCTGGGAAAGCTTTCTCTCCTAGGAGGGCTGCCTCACGTGTTTATTTTTTCATTCACTTTTAGATAACTTTCTCTGCTTTGAGAATGTAAGATGGATCCAGAAGAGCAGGAGCTACTGAGTGACTACAGATACAAGAGCTACTCGTCCGGGATTGAAAAGGCTTTAAAAAATTTCGAGTCCTCCAGTGAATGGGCGGATCTTATATCTTCTCTGGGCAAGCTGAACAAGGTATGTGCCCGGAGTGTTTGGATTGCGCAGGGGCGGGGACACAGCTGCCTTTGTCCTGAGGAGGCTTGGCTTCTATTAGGCCACTCGCAGGTGATGACGGTTAGAAATGTGGGGGGGTTGCAATTGTATGGGGAATATAAAAATAAAATTTATTAAAAAAAAAAAAGAGGTTAAACCAAAAAAAAAAAAAAAGAAATGTGGGCGAGAGAACCCCTTTCCCGGTGTACAGACTCAGCCTCTTTCTGTGCGTGGAGTTAGAGCATGGCTGTGGACAGTACAATAGCTGAACAATCTCTTTGTCTGCGTTTAGATCTAAACACAATAGAATTTCCTTTTTATTTTATTCACTTTTTAAAAAGATTTATTTATGCATGCAAGAACTGGGGTGTAGGCCAGAGGTATGGGGGGTGAGAGGATTCACCAGAGACAGAGTGGGGAGCAGAACAGGTGGATACACTGAAATCCCCTGCTGAGGGGAAGCAGCGGGGAGAGGGGAGAGGTCTGCTCCGCCATGTGGGCAGCTCCCTGGCCGGGGATGCAACTCAGGCTGCAGTGAGTGGCGATAGCTTTATAGTGTTGAGATTAATCCCTGCAACACTGGGGAAGCCCCTATTTTATTTGCTTTTATTTCTGTACTGCACTTAACAAAGACCACCAGCTAAAGCTTTCCTGCTTCCAGTTCCCCATCCACGTGCTGGGCCCCACCCCAGGACTTGGCCTGCTCTCGTCCGCTTAGGACACGGAGCCGCTGCCTGAGCAGTGAGCACGGGGCTGCCCCATTCATTTTATTAAGGCAGGGGCCCCTCTTCCCAGACCATGCACCAGCAGCCTGTCCTTGGCGACCAGCGACCTTCGTCAGAGTCCCAAGTTCTCACTCCACTGAGAATACAGCAGTTGGTGTGTTGAGCTGAGAGTGATGGGCCACCCGTGTGGATGCGTCAAGTACAGCTTTGTCTCCGGGCATAGATGTACTGAGTGTGAGCTGGCGCGTATTGAAAATGTGTGTCTTCTTTATTAGCTCGTCGTTAAGGGATGATAAACGTTTTGATAGCTATAGGTAAAGCCGGAACTAGGGCTTGTCTCTGTGTCTTAAACAAGATAAAAATATGAAACTATCTGATCAGTTATTCACAGATGGATTGTTTCTCATGTCCTGCTCAGGGTTTTTATAAGGGCTTTTTCTTCTTTGGTCTACTTTTTTTTTTTTTTTTTAACATTTTACTGCCAACTGGTGACTTCCAGAAGAATAAAGGCTGTGATAAATATTGAAATCTGCCCAGAAAATGTGTGTGTGTCTAGACGAGAAAAAAGGGGTCTCGTTTCTAGAAAGACTGAAACAGGTCACAGGCAGGCTGTGTCCTTGGACCTGCGGTAAGGACCACTGTGTCTTCCCCTCCTGCCGAGGGGAGGGTGACATGATGTATCCCAGTCCAGCTGAGCTGGCAGCCCAGTGGCCGCCCGTATGGGGCAGGGAAGGCTGCTCTGGCTACTCGCTATCTGGCCAGGGCCCCTGGCTGGATGCCTGACCCTGAGCCCAGCCCTGCCCTGCAGAGCCCCTGTCCCTTGGGTGTGCACACAGGGGACTCAAGCAAACCCCACTGAAGAGTCTGTCCATTTACTCTCTCAAGGAACTAGGGGAGTAGTTAGTTCCAGGCCTGCAGGCTGACCAAGGGTGCAGTGCCTGGTAGGGGGCAGGGTCAGTGGGAGTCCAGTTCCCCTGCCAGGCTAGGCCCTTTTACAGGTGATGACTGGGAAGCAGTGTGGCCTCCTGCAAGGTGCACTTGCTACTCGCGAACTTTATGACCTACTTCTGAGATCTTCTGTTAAAACAGCCCACAGGAGCCTGAGAACTCTTCAGTTGTATGGCACAAGCGCAGCAATTCTCAGGCAAAAGATAGAATTCACTCCCTTGCACGAAGGCAGGTTGTTGCTTTTTAGGGACAAGGGAGAAACACTAGAAACAGATCTAAGCAAATTCAAAATCTTCTAGATGCTTCTCTATTTTAGTACTTGACTCTTCTGGAATCTAAAAACAGCATACTTTTTGGGAGAGGGATGCATTCATTACTTTTTGTTGTTGGCTTAAAACCTACATAACATAAAATTTACCATTTCACTACGTATTTTAAGTTGTACAGTGAAATGGTTTTTAGTACATTCACGATATTGTGCAGCCATTTTCAAGGTCGAGTTCCAGAACATTTTAACCACCCCAAAAGGAAACTCTTCCCACTTCTGCCTGTCCCCAGCAACCCCTGGCAACCACTAATCCACTTTCAGTGTCTGGACATTTCTTTCAAATGGCATCACAAGGTGTGTGTGGCTTTTTGTGTCTGATTGGTCTTACTTAGCGTGTTAAGGTTCACCCATGTTGAGGCATGTATTAGCACTTCATTCCTTTTCATGGCTGACTAATATTCCATGGTATGGCCAGGCCATGTTGCATTTAAAAATGTATCTGTTGGTAGATGTTTGGGTTTCTGCCTTGTGACCATCATGAACAGCGCCTCATTGAATGCTTGGGCACATGTTTTTTGGCTGCTGACTTGTCTTGAATTATTTCATGTCTCTGTCGAGCAGTGGACTCACTGAGTTGTGTGGTAATCCTATGTTTAACTTTTTTGATGAACCACCAGTCTGTTTTTTCAGAATGGCACTATTTTATGCACCCACCAGCAATGTCTGTAGGTTTTGATTTCCTCACATCCTTGCTAATAACACTGTTTTCAGGGTTTGTGATCACAGCCTTCCTAGTGGGTGTGAAGTGGTATTTCGTGGCTTGGATTTGCATTTCCCTAATGAGTAGTGATTTTGTGTATTTTTTTCACATGCTTATTGAACCTTTATAATTTTCTTTGGAGAAATTTCTGTTTCTGTGTTTCCATATTCCTTAAGTGGGTTGTCTTTGTGCTTGATTTGTGAAAGTTCTTTACACTTGAAGCTCTTACAATTAAACCTTTCTTCCACGTAAAAACTATAAAACTCTAAGAGGAAAATACGGGGCCATATCTTGGTAATACTGGATCTAGCTCTGGCTTCTTAGCAGCAACACCAAAGGAACAATAACAACAACAACAACAAAACAGGTAACTTCGACTGTGTCAAAATCTAAAACTTTCGCATCTCAAAGGGCATTATGTGAAAAGACAACCTGTAGAACAGGACAGGGGAACGTAGAATTTGCAAAGCTTTTGTTCAATAAAAACTTCCAAGCCAGATATATAAAAACTGGAGAGTGGGGGGCCCCGTGAGGTGAGAGGGAGACTAGGGGTTCACTCTGGGATGTGTTTGTTTAGGCAGCTGTGCAGTCTGTGGGCTGTTGGATGTGAGTTGCACTGGATCAAAGTTTAAGGCCTCTCTGGTGGCGCGGGCAGTTGAGCACAGCGCTGTGAGCTGTCCACAGCCTCTGCAGTGTGCGTTCAATCCCGGCCAGTCACGCAGCAACCCACATGGTGCAGCAGACCTCTCCTGTCTTGCCCACTGCTCCCCTCAGCAGTGTATTTCATCAGTCTGCCTGTTCTGTTCCCCGCTCTGTTCTTGGTGAATCCTCTCACCCTCCCGCACATCTGGCCTGTACCCCAGTTTGTGTATAAATAAATAAATTCTTAATAAATAAATAAATAGTGTTTTCTTACAGTCATTACCCAACTCCATGTAATTCCACTTCTCTGTCCTTTGGCTTCCTGTTCTCCACTTGCTGTTCTGACTAGACATTGGGTAGGGGCATCCCCCTTAAAGAATTTGGTACATCATCAGTGAGATGAGGGTAATGGGCCCTCCCTCGGGCCTGCCCATGCTCTCTGCCTGTGGTAGAGGGCATCTTGTGTGCTGAAGACTGCACACGTGCTTTCCTGTCATAATTGTAGTCTGCTCTGAGGTTGGCCTCCGATGCAGCGGAGCATGCACAGTCACAGTTGGTGAGAGGCATAGGGGGCCCAGCCCTGTCACCTGGCTCCAGAAGGTAGCCTCGAGAGCCAGGCCCCTGTTTGCCTGTCAGTGTCTGGAGGCAAACACCGAGGGGCAGGGATGCACCCTGTCTGGTGTCAGGGTCACTTTCCCAGCCAGGTCAGTGCCATTATTGGCATCATTTTGCTGGTGAAATTTAACCTGCCCAATGTCATGCAGCTACCAAGTGGTGGTCAGGGGTTGGATTGTGTCCTCCTAAAAAGGTATGTTGAAGTCCAAACTCTGGGGACCTCAGGTGTGGCCTCATTTGGTCATAGGCTCTTTCCAGAGCTAATGGCATTTCAATGAGGTCACGAGGGTGGTCCCTAACCCCTCAGGACTAGAGTCCTCACAAGAAGGGGATATGGATGATATGGATGCAGATGTGCAGCGAGGGAAGATGCTCCATGAAGGTGCAGGCAGAGATGGGAGTCGGGGGTAATCGCGATGGACCACCGAGGCTCGCCCACAGACAGCTCAAAGCGGGGACGGCGGGGGGCAGGAGATGGGGGAGGCCTGGAGCAGATCCTACTCACAGCCCAGCCTCAGACGGATCCCGCCCTGCCAACACTCACATTGTGAGTGTGCAGCCCCCAGAACTGTGAGCCCTGTCCTCGGACACAATGGCAGAGCCAGGAATGTGGACCCCAAGGTGCTGGCGTGAGGCCTTGACACCAGGTCCCACTCCCCGGGGAGGCGAGATTAGGTTTGAGGAGCCAGCAAATAGATGTGGAAGCCAAGTGCAGTGAGGGAAAGTCAGCCCGGAAAGAGGGGCCCGGGAAGCAGGGGTGCTGGTTCAGGTTCAGCGCTTTGCGGATGTGACACGTGAGGTCTGAGCAGCGGCCCGGATGCGGGAGCCAACCGGCAGAGAGGCCATCTGGCTGCAGGCCTGTGTCCAAGGTCGGCAGGCGTGGCTGGGGCAGTCACAGGAGCAGAGGCGGCCCTCCACCCAGGTCTGTTCTGCTGGGGAGGGTGGGTTGGAGCAGGGAGCTGCTGCCTCTGGCGGTGACCCTGAGCCAGGCACTTGCCAAGTGGGCCCAAGAGCTCGAGCCCTGCCAGAGCCGCTGATTCCGGAGGGGCTGAGAAGGCGCCGGAGTAGTGGCCTCCATCAGCCTCAGCTGGCTTCCCCTTGCCTTCCAGAGACAGTTGATGTGAGTCAGCAGCTACCTTAAGGCTTTCACGAGGCTCTGACTGCTTGCTTGGAGGCTTGGACACAAATTCTGTGAGCAAATCAGTGATGGATTAGTCCAGAGC
Organism: Talpa europaea; assembly: GCF_964194135.1. Classification (NCBI taxonomy): domain Eukaryota; kingdom Metazoa; phylum Chordata; class Mammalia; order Eulipotyphla; family Talpidae; genus Talpa; species Talpa europaea. The sequence continues at coordinate 142,335,221 of NC_140070.1, forward strand.
TTGGTAGGCTAACAGGAACAAGGCAGGCCCTAGGCTCCCTGGGTGAGGAGAGAGAGGGCCGTAGGTTCTCAGACGCAGGATGGAAGTCTCGGCCAGCCCGAGCGAGACCTGAGGGAAAACTGAGGCCTGCGAGGCCTGGCTCATCAGCAGATACAGGTTCTCATCATCGCATTTTTCAGCCTGCTGAACTTTGAGAATCACTTTTCAGTATGAGGGAAAAGTTTTGTCTTCTGTAGTTCTTAGGTAGATTCACATGGATAAGGCAGTTTTAGCTGAATTGTTTATCTGACACGCAAGCCATCATCGTTCATTGATTATTTTTAGATGAATTTTAACCAAGTGCCTTTAAGCCCTTACGAACATTGGCAATCTCTGTGCCAAGCTGGATTCCAGCTTTGTGGAAGTGCACGATTGTAGAAATGAATAAATTCTGTCCATTTAAGAACTTTATCACTAAAGCGTCTTTAAAGTCACGTGATAATTCCAAATGAACTGATTTTTCTTCTTTTTTTTGCTGTTTCTATTCAATACCCTGCTGTCTGACAGAACGACCACAGAGTAGGTGGCAGGAATAACAAGGAAAGAATAGGTCGTGGGTGTCCTTATGCCTTTGAGCTTCTACAGTCTTGGTGCTCAATTGCAGACATTTCCTTGTTACCACAGAATGTCCATGCGTGGCCTTTGGAATCAGCCCCCTGGTGTGGTGGGAAGACTGTGGGCTGGAGCTGGGAGACCAGGGCAGCTGCTCTGGCCCTTTACAAGTCACTTCTGACACTTGTCCTCCCCAGCACTCCATGAGCCTGCACTGGAACCCTCTGGAGGGCAGCAGGGAGCCTGTGCTGTGGATCCATCCCTCCAGCTCGCCTCCCAGGGTCTCCTCATGAGGCCCTTTCAGCCCTGCTCCCCACCTTCCTCCAGGACTCAGTCTGAATGGCAGCCCCTGATCCCACTGGCTGGACTCTGCCGGCGATGACCTGGGCAGGGGTGTCAGCTTCCCTGCATGCTATGCATGCTGGCCCCAGCGTCCTCCATGCCCGCTTTCATCCTGTCGCCAGTCTGTGGGGGCCCATCTGATGGACTGTGGCACCTCAATGCTGGGCAATTGTTTAGTCATTTGCCAGCAATTTCTTGCTGCCGTCTTGGCCATGACCCAGTGGGTGGAAGTCAGTTCCATGGTGTCAGGTTCATTTTGGGAGGAGACCAAAGTGAAAAACACTTAATGACTTTCCACTTTAAAGTGGGAGGAGCTGGCCCTGAGCAGGAGAGTGGCGAGCCGGGCCCAGTTGTTCCTGGCAGAGCCCTCAGCTGCCGGGCCCAGGAACAATAGGGGACGCCCAGGCCTCCCATGGCAAAGGCTGCTGCGTCCTTCACCACCACTCTGTCCTCTTTGGGGAGGTGGTGGGTGGAGGCTCAGAAGTGTTACTGCTGCGTCCTCTGCCCCAAATGTTCTGGAAGGAGGTGAGAACCAGGATGGCAAGTAAACTCGGAGTTCTGAGAGCAGCCTCGTCGGACGACCCAGAGCCCACAGGCTGAGAGGGTCTTTTGGGGGAGAGCATTTCTCCTTGCTGAGCGGAGTCCAATATAGTTTCAGTAATGTAGAGCCTGGAAAATTATTTTGCATGTGAGCAAAGGCAGTTTGGCCATTCCTCCCCTCAGGTCCGCTGGAGGGCAAGAGTCGTCTGGATTGGGACATAGGAGGATTCCTCTGGCAGACTTAGCGGAGAAGCTCGTCCGGCAGAGCTGAGTTTATGGATGAGAGGGCTCGTGACCCATGTGCGTTTATATTGTCGATTCTGTCAAGAAAGTTATGAAACCAGAAGCATCATGTCGGGTCATGGGGACAGGATTGTGTTTCTGCTTGGAGTCCTGTGTGAAGCCCTGGCTTCCCAGTGTGGGTATCTGTGTATGCTGTGCCTGGAAAGAGATAGGCTGGCGGGGGGCACGAGGGTGGGACCCCTTGTGCACAGCATCCTGACAGGTGGAGGAGAGAGATGGCCCTCCTCACGCGAGGACAGCCACGAGACGGCATCTGCCGGCCAGGAGGAGAAGCGAATCCAGAGACTTCTTGCAGTCTCTAGAGCTGCAAGAAATAAGTTTCTGTTGTTCGGTCCACTCTGTCTGTTTTGTTTTGTTTTTTTTTTTTTAAAGATTTATTTATTTATTTTATACAAGAACCGGAGTACAGTCCAGATGTGGGGGGCGGTGAGAGGATTCACCAGAGACAGAGTGGGGAGCAGACCAGGCAAACTGATGAAATACACTGCTGAGGGGAGCAGCGGGTGAGTCAGGAGAAGTTTGCTGCACCATGTGGGTAGCTCCCTGGAACTCGTGCTGCAGTGGTTGTGGATAGCTTCATAGTGCTGAGACTTACCTGGTGCCACCAGGGAGGCCCTCTCTCTCTCTCTCTCTCTCTGTTTTTTTTAAGCTTGTTGACATACAATAAACCATATGGACTTAAAACGTGTCATTCAGTGAATTGACCATTACATCCCTGTGAACCCTCCCCACGTGTAGATGATGGACTGTGTCCCTCGATCACCTCAGAAGTTTCCTCTCGCCCTTGTCCCACCGCACTGTCCCCGTCCGAGACAACAGCCGATCTGTTTCCTGTCACTGGAGAGTCATTTGCGCTTTCTAAAACTCGGCATAAACAGAATCATACACTATACACTTTTTTTCCACTTTTCTGGCTTCTTTCACTCAGCAAAACTATTTTTTTGAGCATCACCTAACTCCTATGTACTGATCATTCCTTTTTCCTGCCGAGTGGGCGTCTGCGGCTGTGCACCGTTTGCTGATCCATGTCCCTGTTCATGGGCATTCGGGTTGCTCCCAGGAGGTATATGCTTCACTCTTTTCGAAACCGCCCAAGTATTTTCCAGAGTGGCGGGATCACCTCTCCCCGTGGCTGGGGAGAGCCCGGTTCTCCTGGCATCGCTGACACCTGACCGCTATCTTTGTGGCAGTGTCTCCGCGGGGCACAATGGTGTCTTCTTGTGGCTTTTGCACTTCTTAAGTGGCTGTGGCTTAGAGAGTTAGTGCATGGTCTTTGTAAATTTGTTTTCGTTATGTACATACACATGTACCACACGGATACCTGTACCGCACGTACTCAAGATGATTCCCATATATGTGCTATCGTATGCTACACGTACATACAGCGCAAAGACAGCTGTAAGACTCCTCGCTGTTTTATCATGTATAACAGCAAAAATTAGAAGCGCCCACCTCGGTAGGGAGGGCCGGGGGTTAGAGACAGCACAGCTCTTGCGAGGGGACGCAGCAGCCTCTGATGAAGGGGACTTGGGTTCCTAGCGTGACAGCGCACCTGACAACGGGGGTGGCAGTCCATAGTCTGTTGGGGGCTCACAATCTCCTGTGCATGTAAGAGAAAAGGGGGCATCCAGGGGGAGTGGACAAGATCCAGAGGCCCTTTCTTGGGCTCGTGTATTGCCAGTTTTTTCGTCATTTGAAGTGCAGCTCTGATGCCATCGTCCCGCATGCGGCCATTCTTGCCCGGGTGACAGCCAGCAGTGCGGGCACTTGGTCAGCGGGCATCGAGTTAAACCCTGGGACACAGGGCTTGATTTGGCTCCACTAACATGTCTGTCCGGAGCCGGTGCCAAAGGCTGACAACCTCAGTGCTATGTATGGCGTCCTCATCCGGAAGGACCAGGTACCCGACCCCCCACCCCAACCCGCCCGCTCAGCATTGTTCAGCCTTTCACGATGGCTTTCTGCCAGGTGAGCTTTAGAATCAATTGTAAAATTAAAAACAAAACAAAACAAAACAAAAAACCTTCTGGTGGTTGATTGGTGTTAGACAGCGATTATGGAATATTTTGGGCAAAGCGACATCTTGACACTGATGGGCCGTCCTGTACAGGAAGGTAGGATTTCCCCTTATTGATTAAAAAGTGTTCCTATGTCCCTAGGAATGTAATTGTTTTCAGATGTGTCCTTCCTCTTTCTTAGATACATTTTTTTGGGGTCTATGTAGGTGTGCTATTGCTGAATTTTTAACTGATTGTTGGCATGTTGAGGACCGTAGGGTTGGAAAGAGGCCATTTAGTGAACTTTTTTCCAGGTTTTTCAGCTGACTGCCTTTGAAGTCTTTGCTTAGACAGCTTCCCATCAGCCTGTGCGGGCATGGTGGCTTTCCCTGGTATTTTGCTAGCAGCTCCTGGAGCAGTGTTACATAAGTTGATAGTGTCAGTGTGTAGGTACAGTAACATTAGCTGCTGTAATGAAGAAGTCCAGAAACTCAGCACATGACTAAAGTTTCTTTCTTGCTCACTTATCTGTTCAGCCTCGTGCTCCCCAGATTGGGCAGTTTTCTTCCACTTGGTCTTTCCAGAGACTCAGGCCAGGCACTGGCATCATCCATGTGGCTTCCAGGGCCATTCACTGCCATCTTCTTCCACAGCGAGGGGGAGGGGCCGTAGGAGTGTGCATAGACCTTACACCCTGTGTTGCTTCACTGGTGTATTCAGGGCAGAAGACTATGCCCAGAGCAGCCGTGGCGCAGCCATACCCAGCCCCTGCCCCCACCAGCACACTTAGTTTAATGGGAATCCCTCCCATGCTTCACCTTTATCTCAGCCCTGCAGGCTTCTTTGGTTTTGCTGGGCTCATCAAAGATATTTTTTCCTGGGCCTCCCCTGGTGGCGCAGTGGTTGAGCGCTGGGCTGCGATATGCCCGTAGTCCCTGCAGCATCGGTTCGTTCCCCAGCCGCCAGCGAGGGTCCCACAAAAAAAAAAAAAAAAAAGATATGCTAACCTTAATTAACCTTAATTAACCTTAATATTTCACATCTTGGACCTCCCTGGTGGCTCAAGGGGTCAAGTCTCAGACAGTGAAACTAGCAGCAACCACTACAGCCTGAGTTCGATCTCCAGCCAGGGAGCTGACCCACATGGCGCAGCAGACCTCTCCCGTCTCCCCGCTGCTCCCCTCAGCAGTGTATTTCAGTAGATCTGCCCATTCTGCTCCCCACTCTGTCTCCAGTAAATCCTCTTAGCCCCCACACTTCTGGCTCCATGTTTTCTTTTTTTCCCCCCAAGATTGATTTATTTATGCATGCTGGAGTACAGGCCAGAGATGTGGGGGTTGGGAGGATTCACCAGAGACAGAGTGAGTAACAGAACAGGCAGACTGACTGAAATACACTGCTGAGGGGAGCAGTGGGTGAGGCAGGAGAGGTCTGCTGTGCCATGTGGGTAGCTCTCTGGCCGGCTGGGGATCGAACTGGTGCTGCAGAGGCTTCGGATTGCTTCATAGTGTAGTGCTTAACCCCTTGTGCCACCAGGGAGGCCCCTGGCCCCAGGTTTTCTATGCATAAATAAATAAATTTAAAAAATAGGATATTCTACTCTTTTGCCAAAATCTTTGTAACTGAGCTGGTGAGCCTGGGCCACCCTTAACCCACTGGGTCCTGTTGGTTCTACAGGCCAACGTGGGTCTGCCAGGGTTCACAGCTCCTATGGAAACTGTGGAGTGGTCTGTGTCACCACCTGCACAGGTGCCGTCCACGGGACACAGCCTGCTGTCCCCGAGCTGGCCGTGTTCTTCCAGCCCCTGGTTTGTGCCAGCCTACCACCCTCTCGGTTCTGAGAGTCTCGGGAAGTTTTCAAGCCCCTGGGTTTGGAGAGAAGAGCTTTGGGCTTTGGGCGTGAGTGAATCAGGGAGAGCCAGGCTTGCAGGCCTTCGTCTGCATCCTTATCAGTCCTGCGCTGAGAGCGGGTGCCTTCACAGCCTCCAGCCTCTATGCAGATGGCTTGTCTCGGGGACAGGAAAGCCAAGGAAAAGCACAGGGGAGGGAAGGCCTGCCAGGACAGGCAGCGCGGTGTAGGGGAGAGGTGTTCTGGGCCCTCCAGCTTGAGGCTGATTTCCTTCCTCGGCTCTCATTGCTGTCCAGTCTCAGCCCTTCGGCGGGTCACGCACACAGGTGTGTGCCAGGGACCAAGGCCCCTATGGACTGGCCAGACCACAGCCCTCTGGCAGGACGCATCCCGAGCCCCAACCAGCGTTGGAACCCCCTCTGCTTTAGCATCAGGGATCAGCACGTGCTGTGGGGAGCACTTCAGAAGGCAGCCACTCTGTGCGGGAAGGGACAGCTCGTCCTGTGAGCTTGCCCATCCTGCGCTTCTGAGTGTGGGTGCAGCGGGATCTGGAGCTCCACCTGCAGGATTTGGGGACTGCAGCCTGCTTGGGATTTGGGATTAGGCTTGTTTTCTTTTACTCCTGTGACTCTCACAAGTTGGCATTCATAGCATGGGCTTTGGGCTGGTGGGTTCATTAAATATATTATTTGTATACAGATTAAAATGTGTTTAAACAAAAGCAGAAAAAGAACACCTTGCCAGTTACTGCATCCCTGGGTGTCACACGGTGTAATGACTACTTTCATTAGATCTGGATCGTGGTGATGCAGACTTAGGTCTGTTGGCACCCTCTGCAGTGTCTGTTTCAGGGTTAGCCTGTCCCAAAGGGCATGTTTGCCCATGTGTTCATTTTTTTTTCTGTGCTTGAATATAGAACTCATTTGCCCCGACTTCCTCCCACCACTTTCCATCATTTCTGAAGCTCACTGGCCCAAAACAGAGTGATTCCCTTGGGTGAGCCCCTATCATATGTTTTTCACCCATTATTTTTCAAGCCCATAATCCTCCAAAATTGGTGCCTTTAGCTCCTCTGACTGATGGAAACCCTGAAGCTCAGTCTTACCTGAGACTCCCCAGCCCCACAGACAGTCCTTACCCAGCCCGCGCCCCACAAAGCCCACTGGGTGGGGCATGTGGATGTTGGGGGTGCACAGCTCTCAGCCATGGAGTCAGGACTCTGGGAGAACCCCAGAAGGTGCAAGAGCCACCTAGTTTCTGTGGGGAGCAGGGAATGGGGCGCTGGTGGTGAGCGTGAGCGGCCTTTACAGTGGGAGTGGTGCCACAGCCCAGAGGGCGGCGCGTGGGCCTAGAGCTGTGGTGTGGCCATGAGGCCCGTGTGTGTCGCATTGTGTTAAGCAGCAGGTCTCTGACCCAGCAGGCAGCGTCCCGAGCCCTCTAAGCGAGAATGGGGGGGGGGGCCTTGGTGGGGCGTGTGCACTTGGGTGCACCATTGTATTGTGCGGGTGTTTCTGTACATGTGTGTTATGTGTGCATGTGTGTGTTTGTATGTGTGCACGTGTGCTATGTGAGCATTTGCATGTGCAGTGCCAGTTCTGATACTGTGGAGAGGTGGACACAAATACCCTGAATGGTCTGACTTCTTTTGCATCTGCCCTGCACAACCCCCATGGGCAGCACGTTTCCTGTGGGGGAAGATGAACATCCGTGTCCTCAGGTAACTCGTGACAGGTGCAGCTCCATGCACCGGGGGCTTCAACCCAGGCTGGCTGGTCTGCAGCTCGTCCTCCCTAAGAGCTTCTCCCTGCTGGTGTGTTTCTGAGCTCATGCTCGGGAGTGAGTCCAGCAGAGCAGTCGTCTGCCACAGTGCCAGCTCTGACACGCTGATAAAATGTGTCTGAAGTGGCCAGGCCCAGGGCTTCTGCTCAGCCACCCTCCCTGGCGCAGGCCACGCCCTTGGGGGTGGCTCCCAGCTTAGGCCAGTGCCTTGTAAATGCTGCAGGAGGACATGTGCTCAGCTCTGCTTTCGTCCTGCCTGGCGGCTTGGGGTTTTCTCCATGTAAGTTCCTAGCAACTACAAGAGGGAAAGCTGATTTAAAAGAAAACAGATGGTTTAAAGACCCTTTTATTTATTTTTTAAAGATTTATTTATTCATACAAGAGCTGGGGTACAGGCCAGAGATGTGGGGGGTGAGAGGATGTACCAGAGACAGAGCGGGGAACAGAACAGACAGACTGACTGAAACAAAATTCTGAGGGGAGGAGTGGGTGAGGCAGGAGAGGTCTGCTTCGCCATGTGGGTTGCTCCCTGGTGGGCCGGGGATCAAACTTGTGCTGCAGAGGCTGCAGATTGCTTCATAGTGTGGTGCTTAACTCCTTGCACCACCAGGGAGGCCCCTAAAGGCCCTTTCAAAAGAAAAAAATGTAATAGTCTCTAAGTGATATGGAGGTTCACTGGATCAGAGTGCCTGGCTGGGAGCTTTCCTACAAGCTGGGGCTGTGGAACAGGGGAGATGTTGCCCCCCACCTCACCCCAAGGGCGGGCTGGGGCACTGTTCTGGAGGCTTGCGGTTGGGGCTCAGCGCGCCTGTCTGAGTGCAGCACTGTGCAGCTACAGCTGAGGACCTTCTTGAGAGTGCAGCTCCTCGTTTCCAAAGGAATTGTCAGCTTCCACCTCCCCATTAGATGGAAGCTGTGAGACCCCAGCCCCCTGCCATGGCACTGGGGACCTTGATAAGGTCCCCATTTCACCCCTCCCACCTGTTCCCTGGCCTCCCAAGGTGGCCGAATTCCGGGGTGGCTAGGTCACCACCCCTGCAGGACGCTCCCCACCGTGGGTACCTGGCCTGCTTGGGTGTGGGCAGCCTGGCCAGCTTGTCATTACTCCCTGTCCTGGTTTGATGCTGTCTGGAGGGCCCCTCCGTGTCCCTGGCCAGTATTTAATGAGTGTTGAAGCTTGTGCCACCTGCCAGTCTCACTCATACAATTTCCTTGTTGTGGCCAGAAACACCCTTATTAAAATGACCAACTTCCCAAGGAGGACACGCGCTGTTCTCTGGACACGCTTCTAAGTCGGCGTAAAGCTCTTTATGGGCGGCACCTACCCTGGAGTCCGCCTGGAGTCTCCCGTCCCTGAACGTCTTTGGGCCAGTTCTCCTGGGACTTTTAAAGGAAACATTGTAAAGTTGTATTTTACAGGCTGAAGCTTTTTTAAAAAAATCAAATACAAATAATTGTCAAAGTGCCTTTTAAAAAACTTAATTGTGCTAAAATACATACAGCATGAAATTGGTCATCATAATCGTGTTTCACTGTATTCCTTCTCGAGTACCTCATCCAGCCTTTGGGAGTTTGAATGAAATCACACAGAATTCTGGGGGCAGACTGTCAGGTTGTTGGCTCTCCAAGGAAAGCAAAGGGAAGCACCGGCCTTTTCCTGGGTGGAGCGAAGTGAGTTATACTTCTTGGTCTTTGTTTAGAAACTTGGGTGTGGTTCATTCCCCGCCCCTTTTTTTTTCAAACTATATTTTTAAATTTTTTTTTTTTTTACTTTAAGATCAACCTGCTACCTGTGAATACAGTAAGGTTAAAACATTTGTAATTATACTTTTATTGCAATTCAAGGAATGCTTTTAAGTGGTGTGGGGCCAGGACGAAATCCATCAGGAAGTTTCATTTCTAGTTGCATCACAGTTTTTCTGTTTAGCACTTTCAAAAGTGATTTTGAAAACATGGCCATATTTTCCTTCCTAATGCTTCTGTTTCCTATTTATTCTGTAGTTGTAGAAGAACATCCTCATTTCTCTTTTTTTGCCCCCATACATTCTTTTTATCTAGTGTTTTTTTTTAAATTTTATTTATACAAGAGCCGGGTACAGGCCAGATGCACGGGAGGGTGAGCGGATTCACCAGAGACAGAGTGGGGAACAGAACAGGCAGACTGACGAAATGCACTGCTGAGGGGAGCAGCAGATGAGACAGGAGAGGTCTGCTGTGCCATGTGGGATTCTCACCAGCCGGCCGAGATCAAACCAACGCTGCAGAGGCTGCGGACAGCTTCACAGCACGGCGCTCAACCACCTGCGCCACCAGGGAGGCCCTAGTTAGTGTTTAAACTACAGTATATGTTAACCTTACTGGCCAGTTATTTTGAGTTTCTGATTTCCTAAAAATCACAAGTAATGAAACTGCCTGGGAATGCCCAGTGAGCTTTCCTCCATGGGGCAGGGGCTTCCCTAAACAAAACACCTGCATCGAGCCTGGGAAGAGCCGTGAGGAAGAAACTGCTGGGCCATGCCAGCTGAGAATGAGAGAAGATTCCAGAGAAAGGCAGGCGCTTCCCTGCGGCTCCTTTTCAGCTCTAAGAAGAAAATACCAGCAAGGACAGTCGAGAGCAGGAATCGGAGTGTCTGCTTAAGGCTCAGCCTCATGAGCTGGGGCTTCCCTCTTGGCACCTAAATGCTTTATTTTGTCCAAATTTTCAGCAGGCTTGTAGGTCGTAATGTCAGTCTCGTGCCTGCTGGTAGCTGCAGCGCGGTGTTGGGCAAATGTGGAGACGTTGGCAAACGATGAGACAGAGGCCGGCAGAACCAGGAAGCAGTTTCCTGACTCACTGGGCCAGAAAGCACACGCAGGGGCACACGTGAACATGCGTGTGCTGAGGGGCGTGGGAGGCTTCACTCTGCAGGCGGACTCCTTCAGGGGAGTTGTTTTGCAGTTAGGGGCGAAAGTCTTCCCCTCAGGCGAGGTCCCTGCATCCCTGGGTCTCCTCAGGGCTATCCAGAAAGTGAGTCCTGTTACTGCTGGTGCAGGAGGCGTTTTCAGTTCCTACCAACATGCGAATGTCAACTTCCCGGTTCTTGCGGCTTAGCCAGCTGGAGCGTTGCATGAAACACGGCATTTGTTTCTTTATTCTGAGCCGTAGGATATGCATAACATAAAATGAGCCACTTCATTATTTTGAAGTGCACAGCTCAGTGGCGATCACGGGTTCACGCCGTTTGCAGGCCTCACTGTCCGTCTCCAGAACTGCTTTGTCTTCCCAAACGGAAACTCGCACTTCCCCTTCCCAGCCCCTGTAGCCGCCGTACTGCATTCTGTGTGGACTATTTTAATTTTTTTTTTAGTTTTTGGGAAACAAGAGGGATTTATTGAAACACGCCGCTGAGAGGGGCAGGGGCGCGACGGAGCGGTCTCTGCCCTGGGAGAGGGTCTCAGTGACTGGTGGGATATCTGCCTTCGGTGTGTCCTGACTCAGGATCTGGATCATTGGTTCCCATGGCAACCCTACCACTTCCCTTCATCCGTTCAGCCTCCCAAACTTGCCTGCTGGGCAAGGCAGGGAGTGGGGCTTAGTTTTCAACCTCAGTGAGGATACCACAGCATTTTCCCCTCTCCTGAGAGGACAGCGACAAATACTTGATTGCTGGCTGCAGGGGGGAGGAAAGTGAAACCTCCTGCCACCCCTGGGTATCCGGGACTGCCCAGATCACAGGGACCTTTCAGGGACACTTGGGGGTACCCAAACCAGACCCCTAATGTGTCATCCGCGAGCTAAACAGCCCACCGAGGATTACGAAGGAAGGAAAAGGCCATTCTCCACATGATCAGGCCACGGCAGCCCTGAACCTTGCAGTCGTGCTGGGGTGTACCCCAACCAGACGCCTTCTAAAATGGGCTATTTCAGAAGCCTCATAGAAGTAGAGTCGTGCAGTATTTGTCCTCCTGTGTCAGGATGACCTTCCTTTTTTTTTTTTTTTTAAAGATTTATTTATTTATGCATACAAGAACTGGGGTACAGGCCAGAGGTGTGGACGGTGAGAGGATTCACCAGAGACAGAGCGGAGAAGAGCACAGGCAGATAGACCGAAACACACTGTTGAGGGGAGCAGTGGGCGAGTCAGGAGAGGTCTGCTGCGCCATGTGGGTTGCTCCCTGGCCAGGGATTGAACTTGTGCTGCAGTGGCTGTGGATTGCTTCATAGGTTGCATCTTAACCCCTTGCGCCACTAGAGAGGCCCGGATGACCTTCCTTTTTAAGGCTGAATAGTCCTCCGTCCATTAATCTACCACATTTGCTTTATCTGCTCACCCATCCGTGGTCACATGGGTTGCCTCCCGCTTCTGGCTGTTGTATGTAGTGTGGCAGCCTGGGGTGCAAGTCTCTGAGTCTCTGCCTTCAATTTTTTGGGGTGTGTACCCAGAAGTGGAATGCCAGATCAGATGGGAAATTGGTAAACTAAGCAAACGTTTAATTTTTAAAATTTGTATTATTTTTTATTGAGGTAACATTGGTTTACCACACTGTATGTGATTTAGGGGTGTGCATTCACCCCACCTCCCACCACCAAAGCCCCAGCAGTTCACCACAGCACCCCCTCCCCAGTTTGCACCCAAACCCCCACCCTCTGGCAGCGTCAGTCCTGCAGTCAGATTTCGAGGGCTAGTTTGGGTTGGTTCTGTCTGGTCCTGTACTTTGTGTTCCACAGAGGAATGAAATCTTCCTGTATTTCTTTCTCCTTCTGACTTAACATGTTTGCACTTCTGAGGCACCACCTTTGGGTTTGCAGGGCCCATGGGCTCCCCCTCACTTCCCCACCGGGGCATAGCGCTGGCGCAGCCTCTGCTGGGCAGCTCTCTGGGATGTTCTCTTTCTAGAAGCAGAGGCAGCTCTGGGCGCATGCCTGACCACCTCCTCAGGCACTTTTTCTCCTCCTTCCAGGCACTCCAGAGCAACCTGAAGTACTCCTTGTTGCCAAGCCGGTTCATCATCAGCAAGCGGCTGGCCCAGTGCCTGCATCCGGCACTGCCCAGTGGGGTGCACCTGAAGGCCCTCGAGACCTATGAGATCATCTTCAAAATTGTGGGCACCAAATGGCTGGCCAAGGATTTGTTCCTCTACAGGTACCGTAGCTGCCCCCACCCCACGTGCCCATGGAATCTGTGTATCAGTTCACAAGATGAGAAAATAACAAACAAGCAAAAGTAGGGTGTCCCTCACGAGAAAGCCCTGCCAGCAGGTAACCAGGCCCACCTTCAGAGCATGTGCTCCCACACGTCTCCCAAGTATGTACCCCCTTTCTCTCACTCCCCCCCTTTTGTTTATTTTTTTAAAGATTTTTCATTATGCATACAAGAACTGGGGTGCAGACCAGAGGTGGGGGGGGCAGGAGAGGATTCACCAGAGACAGCGTGGGGAGCAGAATAGGCGGATCTACTGAAATACACTGCTGAGGGGAGCAGCGGGGAGACAGGAGTGGTCTGCTGCGCCACATGGGTAGCTCCCTGGCCGGAGACAGAACTCAGGCCACAGTGGCTGCCAATGGCTTGATAGAGCTGAGACTAACCCCTGTGCCACCAGGGAGCCCCCCCCTTTTACCCCCAAAGCTTGCCCCATTTATGTGTCTGCTAGTCTGTGACCATTCTGCTTTGGTGATTCGTGCTCTGCGAGTCCTTGTTTTACTCGCATGCACGTATGACAACGTCCACTGTCCCAGTCTTTGTCCTTCCGACTTGCTTTGCTGCGCGTCACTTCCGTGAGCCCTCCCGTGCCGCTGTCAGGAGCGGCCGTCCATCTTCCCTTACGGCCGAGTGGTGCTCGTGGTGCGGAGAGACCCAGCTCTGTCCCGGTTCTCCATCACTGATTAGGTTGCTTCCAGAGCCTGTGGTTGCAAGTAATGCTGCAGCAAACACTGGGGTGTGTAATTGTTGTAGTTGACATGCGTTTTGGGCCCGAGTGTGATGTCCCTGCTGCCTCCACTCCTGGCTCAGCAGCACCTGTGTCCAGTTCACACGCACCTCTGCTCCCCAGCTTAAGTCGCCGGCTGCCCTCAGAAGCTCTGGCCACCTGTGCTGCTGATGAGGCGCCTTGTTTATGCTCCTCTCCCCTTTTCTCTTCCCTGAAGCTGCGGGTTGTTCCCTCTCCTGGCGAATGCAGCCATGTCAGTGAGGCCCGCGCTGCTCAGCCTGTACGAGACGTACTTCCTCCCGCTGAAGAAGCTGCTGCTGCCCAGCCTGCAGGCCTTCATCATGGGGCTGCTGCCTGGCCTGGAGGAGGGCTCCGAGATCTATGACAAGTGGGTGCTGAGGGGTCCAGCGTGGGGCCGGTACTGCAAGGTCTGTGACAGTGGGTGCTGATGGAAGGGGCTGGCTCCGAGATCTATGACAAGTGGGTGCTGATGTGCTGGGGGGGACAGATGCCAAGTCGGAGCCTCTTCTCCGTGTCTGGCGTGGGCTCTGCCTGACGCAGCCCTGTGTTCTCCTGGGAGTTGCGTCCTTCACAGGTGAGCGTTGAGGCAGGAAGTTTCCCAGAGTCACAGCGTCCGTGGGCAGCGGAGCTGGGTTCTGAGCCCTGGCCCGAGATTCTGAAGTCCTTCTTCCTCCTCTACTGGCTTCTTCCCGATAAAAAAGCCAAGCCGGGTGCACTGGCAGCTGAGGCCCGAGAAGGGGACACTAAGCGGAATGCCCTGACGAATCTCAGCAGCCCCTTGGAGGAGTTGGTAAAGCACACGTGCTTCAAAGTTCGTGCGGTTTGGGGGTCACTGTTTAGGGCCGGGATGCTGCAGGTCCTTTCAGACCCTGAGTATATAAGGTGTGCTGTGAGCAGAGCTGCCCGTGCAGAAGTCGTCTGTTGGCAGCTTCCCCAGCAGGGTCTGCTCGGGGCATGTCACCTGTGAGGTGTGTTTAGACACAGCCGTGGCCGGGTGGCACAAGAATTTCTGTCATTGTAACCGTGTTAGTTTGAGAGAATTCAGAAATTTTTTCTTCCCCAGAAATCAGGAATTGAGTCAGACACCCCTAGCAAATACTGTAGAGCCAAGAAAGGGGGAGAGGAGTGGGGGGTGTCAGTGATTCCACGGTGGAGAAAATGCAAAGGGTGGGTTCGCTTGGGCTGACAAAGGTGGGTGACTCACCCATTTCTCGCGGGCAGAGACTGCTCTGGCTTGTGCTTGCTGGGGAACCTTTAGGGGTGGAATGGGGATTGGTGTTGGGAGTGCTGTCCCCCCTGACTTCCTGACCCTTTGGTGCCTGTGAGGGCTCCTGGCCAGAGGGCCTTCATAGGTGCAGTCCCAAGAAAACCACCCCCAGGCACCCCCCCACCCTCCACCCCCTCACCCCCCTTCACCCGCCCCCCGTGGAGATGGAGCCCCAGCTGGCTCACTGGAGATTTTCATCTTATCAGAGGTTCTCAGCAGGGGGTGAATTTTGCCCCACCTAGGGATATTTTTGGTTGTCACGCAGGCATGGAGAGGGTGCCATTGGCATCTGGGTGTGAGGGAGCCAGGGCCCGCACAACCAAGCCCTGTCCAGCCCAAACTTCAAACCGTGAAGGCTGAGAAGCCCTGGTTTAAAGAGTGGTCGTAAAACATCCCTGACATTTCTTTGGGCTGATTGTGGCACCATGATGATAGGCTCTGCTGTTCTAGAATGTTCCCCCTTGGGGGCGTCTGGCCAGTGCTGTGCTGGGCACTGCCCTCAGGGCGCCCCTCATCCGAGGGGCACACTCACAGCTCAGCCCTCCCTGTCTGTGGAAGCATGGGGTCCCCACCTGTGATACTCCCTGCTGCTGGGGAGCAGAGGACAGTGTCCCTGTGGCCCCTGGAGGCACAGGAGAGTGGGAGCCAGGGTGAGGGCCATCGATTTTGGCCGGAATGTTCTTATGTGCCAGACTCATACTGGGAAGTGAGCGGGAGATGACTCAGGCTATTGGAGCGGGCCGGGGCAGCCCTGTGGAAAGTGGGGTCCTCGGGAAACTGCCGCGGAGCATGCTGTGGCCCCCACCCCTCTCCTGGGCCTCTGGCCGGAGCACGTGAAGTCACCTACTCTAGGAGTCAAAGGACCCGGTGCCCAGGGCAGCGCTGTCGCCCGGGCTCGCTGGAAGGAAGGAGCCGGTTTGTCATTTTCCCAAAATGGAAGCAACTCGAGAGAATTATGTGAAGCAAAGTTAGAAAGACAAAGACACAGATTGGGTGACTTCCTGGATTAGTACAAGATGAGGAAACTCACAAAACAAACTACAGGATATTGAAAAATCAATGACGTGAAGTCCCCAGAGGCGAAGAAGGTGGGGCCAGGAGCAGTGTAGAGGGAGCAGCGTGGTGGTGGGAGGGGTGTGTGTGTGTTTTGTTTGAGATATTTAAAAATCCGGGGGTGCAGTGGGGCTCATGGGATGGTTTTGTCACATGCTGACCACGAGAGCTGACTTATCTCAGTTGCCGGGCGCCGCCCCCCTCGCAGAGGCTTTCCCGGGAGACCCACGACCTGCACTCTCTCTCCCTCTCGTCTGCTCTCATTGCTGAGCGCTGGCCCCTGGCCCCAGAGGTTGGGCCGTCCTGGGGGCATGGGCTGACCCCGGGAGCCTGCAGGCTGCTGTGACCCGGCTGGCCATTCTGGGATTGTTTCCTGTCTTTGCAAACTGGAAAGGTGAGAAACGCTGTGGTTTCAAGTTCTGAGTCAGCAAACCTGCTCCGTGCGCCGCATTTGCGTCCAGTGACAGACACTGTCACCCACCTGCCCGAGGGCTGTGCCCCCACTCTGGGCCGTGAAGGTGCCCGTCAGTTTCGGCTGCAGGATCCCAGGAAGAGCAGGGCAGGGCCGGTCTGTCAGCATCCGTGAAGACCCAGCCCAGGCCTCTGAAGGTGCTGCTGCTGTCAGGGGGCCTGCATGAAACTGCTGAGGCTGCATCCCTGGAGACCAGGACAGAGATAAGGGCATCAGCATCACCGCCCCCGGAGCAGGAGGCAGTGGATGGGGGTGCTGCGGGCAGAGTGAAAGGCAACCCCGCTGCAGGCGCTGGGCGTTGCAATGGACAGGAGGCCCAGGCTGATGGTGGCCCGGTGCTTCTGAAGTCCCTTTCACTTGGCACTCCTGGGCTGGGCCCAGGTAGGAGGCGTCTTTGTCATTGCTGAGTCTTCCATCACTCACCTACGTGACTCCCCACAGCTCTGCGCTGGCAGTGGACCCCTGGAGTCCCTCAGGGACCATGGGAAGCAGAAATGGCTCTCTGCCCAGTGACACAGCCAGTGAGGTGCTCCTGTTGGTGCTTTCTCTCAATGATATGTATGTTCTAGCAAATTCCATTTCAGTGACAACTGGCAAGTAACACAGGAGGGCAGGAGGTGGCAGCTGCTAGTGTTTGCATGGGGGGTTGGGGGCCGCTCACAGAGCGCCAGGCGGTAGGATGCTGACCCCTGGTCTTCATTTCTGCCCCCTCTCGCCTACAGGACAGACAGGTTGCTCCTGAGGCTGTCCCAGGTGGTGGGCGAGGAGGTCTTCTATGCGGCCCTCTGGGGGAGTGTGCTGGTGAGCCCGACTGTGCGCCTCCCTGCCTCGCTCTTCGTGGTGAGCCACATCCGCAGGGATTTGCCCGGCAAGAAGCAGAAGTACATGCTTGGGACAGACTCCCAGCTCACGGTAGGTGCCCAGGGATGCGCTGTCGCCCACCCGTGCCAAGACCAGAAAGTGCATGACTCCCAGCCACTGAGCAGTAGGCGGCGGGTTGCCCTGCGGGCTGCCTCTGGGTGGTGCTGCCTGTCTATCTGTCAGTCGCACTTGCACTAGGATTTATACACTCACGCGTGTGGCACACACATACGGAGGGCCCTCCTGGAGGCTGCACTGCTCAGCAGCAGAGCCGCTAGCTATGAGGTTCCCCCGGCCCCCAGTGTGAGGTGTGGCCCAGCTCAGTTCTCATTCCCTGTCCTGGCACACCACCCCCTTGTTTTCAGATTACATCATCCTGTTGTGTGGTATGTACAGGGGCACGGGTTCACCCCTCTTCAGACATAGATCACCACACCCACTGTCTGCCCGAGCACCACAGTCCAGGGGGGGTCCCATTTGTTGCCCACCCTCGGCCACCCCTCTGGTGGCCTCAGTTCTGCAGCGAGTTTCCAAGGGTGTGTCTGGTTTGGTTTTTATCTCTTCCTGCGCCTTGTTTCTCTGCATTCCACATGTGAACGAAACCATCCGGCATTTGTCTTTCTCTTTCTGATCCGCCTCGCTCAACCTCATCCCCCCGGTTCTGTCCACTTGGTCGCAAAGAGCAAGATTTCATTTGCTGGATTTTTTTACAGCCAGCAGCCCTTGCTTCTGCTGCCAGCCTCCCATCTGGCTGCCCTCCACCTCCAATTTTCGGGGCTTCTCAGGTGTCTGTCCCGTTCAGGGGATGCTCTGGCAGCAACATCCCTCCCCCCAGACCCCAGGACTCCCTCCCCATAGCTGACTCTCCTCGCCAAGCTCACCTCTGGCCTGTTGAGTGGCCTGCTGACACCGCCACCTGGTGGCGCCTGCTCTTGGAACTCTGTTCAAAATTCATTCATCAGGAAGAAAGTCAGGGGCTTGGGGTGACTCCCTCCCTCTGTGCCCCTAACTCTTGCAGGGCAGGGATAATAGATCTGCCTCACAGTCCCTCGGAGGATTAACAAAGAGATGGAAGCACTCCACGCAAAGCTTAGGATGTAGGAGACCATCATGAATGCCTTTCCATAAATACCTTTGGCGCTTTTGTCTCTTTCTCGCCATTTGCATTGCCCTGCTTCAGCTACTTGCGTCTTGCTGTGGGAACTGCAACATGATCTGCCTAGTTTCTCCCCACCCCATCTTCTGCCTATTCCATCTCAAGTCTGAGTGGCTAGCTTTTCCAAGCGTGGTTTGCTCATGTCTACACTGCCGGACAAGTATCTGGCTTCACGTTGCCCACAGATAAAGTTCCAACACAACAGTGTTCTGGCAGTCTGCTCCCAACCCACCTGACACCTCCCTGTCCCCTGCAGACCGTCCAGTCCACTCTCCTGCAGAGTGGCTGCCCCCCAGCCCCGTCCCCAACGCCACATCCCTGCTCCAACCGGCCCTCCTTGCCGCCTGTCCCTTCAGCTCCATGGGTCTCAGAGTGACTCTCCCGTCCTTCAAGATCAGCTCTCCCCCAAAGCTTCATGGCTTTGAAAGATCACTCCCACCCTCCTCTGAATCCTCAATTCTTTTTATTAGCATTTGTCTCATAGTGAGTATCAACAGTGGCATTTACCTGTGTTACAGAGAAATGACACTCGGGAGGTGCGTTGCATTGGACCGAATGTCTTGGAAGCTTTAGTTTAGCAGAAAGCTCCTATGGAAACCTGAAGACATTCCTTCCTGGGATCATAGAACCTGAGGTCTTTGAACTGGACTGTCTTATCCAGATCCCTCCAGCTGTCAGATGCTGCCAGGGAGGCTGCAGGTCACATGATCCGTAGAGTGTAGAGCTGGGCCCCGCATTACACCACACTGTCCTGTTCCGCATGATTTAACAACTGGGTGTCAAGATTCCCAGGAAGTGTCATTTCATTTATGATGATGATAAAGCCTGCGAATAATTAAATGTTCTGGGAATAAAGTGCTTGTGCATTTTATTGTTAAAGGTCAAGTCCTTATGTGCGTCGCTGTTGGACTCGAATGTTCTGGTGCAAAGAAACAATCTGGAAATTGTCCTGTTCTTCTTCCCATTTTACACCTGTCTGGTGAGTCAGCCATGTCCTTCTTGGGAGACCCCTGGCGTTTCCCCAGGAGGTGGGGAAGGGGCTGGACCTCAGCCTGTGTTTCAAGAACAGTTGCTCTGTGGCCCCTTTCTATTTCGGCCAATTACAGGTCCTTGTTATTGTTGGTGAGGATGGGGTTTCCATCACAAAGCCCAAACAGCTACTTCCACAGGCAGCATGGAAGGACCAGTCCTTTTTGAGAACTGCCTTTTTAAGAGAAAGCTTCCTGGTCTGGGGAGGGAGGCCGGTCATCTGCTCTGTCATCTCACAGTGATGCTTTCTCTGTCGTCCTCAGGATGCGGAGGAGAGCGCCATCCCCCTGCCGCGGCCCCACATCGTGTGTCTTCTCGCAGCTGCCACCCAGACCCTACTGCGGAGGGACATGTCTCTCAACAGGCGGCTTTACGCCTGGCTGCTAGGTACCACGGCCGCTCCCGCTCACCTGCAAATCAGTTAGTCGGGGGGGGGGGGGCTCCGTCTGCTGATGCTGGTCTGAGTCTTAAGTGAGGAAAGACCACAGGCCGACCAAATGGGCTGGTCAGCTGAGAGCCATTCCCGGCACCGTGCTAGGGCTGTGTGGCAGCAATTCCAGAAAGAGAACAGGGGCATGAAAGGATTTTTAAAATACTAACCAAGTTGCAGCTTAACAGAATTACAATACCATAACAGGTGTGGCCGAGCTATATTCAAGTATACAGGAGGCTATTGCTGTGGAGACATCTCGCGGGGTGAGGGCATAGGGGAGAAGATCACAAATGTGGGACACGTGTAAGAGGCCTGCTATGGTTGGGAGCTTGGTGGCTTGGCTCAAGTGCACTCCAAGATCCTGGGGATTTTGCAGGACCCTTCCTTCACCTGCAAAGAAATTCCAGCTTGCTGCAGTTTCAGATGATGGTTCCTTTTTCAGCAATTAAATGTTCTTTTAGTGAAGATCTATACATGTTTTTTAAGACACCAGTCTGTGGCCCACTTAATAGACTGCTGTGTAGTAGTTGAAACAACCTTTGTACATACTGGGAAACCAAGAGACTCATGACTCACTTGATCACGGTGTCTGGAACAGGACCCACAGGGTCTCCAAGGTGCCTGTATTTGGGTAAATTTGGGAGAGTGTGAGAATCCCGGGCTGTGTGTGTGAGTGCTGTTCTGGGAACAGCTGGCAGGACGAGAGGCCAGGGACAGGGCTCCAGGAAGTCACAGGGCTTCAGGCCACTCCTGGATTTTATAAATTCCCGTGTTCATGCATTAAGAACGGCGGTACACAACGTGCTTGTGGGAAGACTTGCCAGCTGGTTTTTTCAAGAATTTCAGAGCAGTTTTAGGTTCAGAGCAAAATTAAGAGGCAGATACAGAGATTTCCCACCTGCCAGCTGTCCCGCCCATGCACAGCCACCTCCATCATTGCCACCCATGTCACAGTTGGTGGGCCCTCACCGACACAGCATCCCCCACAACCCACGGTTTATGCTGGGGTCCCCTCGTGGCGGTGTCCATTCCTTGGGTTTGGGCACATGGGTCACCACCTGCATCCTCTATTAAAGCATCACACGGAGTAGCTTCTCCACCCCGGAAGTCCTGTTTCACAGCTTTTTCAAAGTCCTCAACGTCCTGATCTTATCCCACCAGCGTCAGGAAGTGCTCCCAACCTGCTCTTCCCTTTCCCGCTGGCTATGAAACGTAGGTCATGGCGTGCAAGCCAGTGGAGGACTTTGACAACATTTGCAGGCTCTTTAAGCATTTTTGTCAAAAGGATGATTTTGCTAGGGGCGTAGCTCCTCTTAGTGGGGCCTTCCATGACTGCATGGGGTGATAGGGACCGCGGTCAGCAGGGGCCCGGGCTCCTCCCTTGCACCCAAAGACATCCCCGCCTGGAGGACCTCTAGGGCCCCAGCGCAGGGCGGCCACTAGCTGCGAACACTTGGCTTCACATTGTGCCGGACAAACACACCCTGGTTTTTTCCAACTGATCCTCATTCCATTAGATCTTTGTGATCATGCTTGTCAAAGACAACTAGGGTGAATTCTTGGGAGAGACTAAATTGGTGCCCTTTGTGATGAGTGGAATCCTGCCTGTCTGGTCCTCAGCTCTGTCTGAAGAAAAACAACTCGGTCTTGCCAGGTCTGATTCTGTTTTCTGTTGGAGGAATAATATTTTTTAAAAAATCAGCACCTGAAACCTTTGCACACCATGATGTGCTTTTAAATCTCTGGTCTCTTTACGGCTCACGGTGTCTGTTCTTTTGTAGGTTCCGACATTAAGGGAAACACAATTGTGCCGGAATCCGAAATCGCAGATTCTTATGAAGACCAGTCCTTGTATTTTTTTGAAAAATATTCCAAGGATCTTCTAGTTGAGGTAAAGCCGTCTTTCTGGGAAGTCGACCCCAAGCAGGGCGATTCTTCAGTGGACTCCTTTGCGAGACCCCCAAGTTGGCTTGGGATGTGCTCTTGGGAACACACGTTCTTGTTTTGTGCTGCGTCACCACTTATGTCTTTCTCCGGGAACCTCACGGCTGGACGGCGGTGTTGTCATGCACACCAGGTGCCGTTCCTAATGCGGGGCTGTTTTTCCAGGGCTTGGCTGAGCTGCTGCACCAGGAGTTCCCGCAGACCGATAGGGACGAGCGCCTTCATGCCTACCTGAGGCCCTTCCGCATCCTCATCAGCCTGCTTGACAAGCCGGAAATAGGTACCCCAAACCCCTTCTCATCGAGGGTCCAGGACGGGTCACCCGTTTTCCAGCAATTAAAATGTGTTGCTTCGAGTATGATTTAACCCTGGGAATGTCTGGACCTCCACATACTCCCATCATGTTATGCTATTCTCCCTGGGCGCCCCATGAAGTTCCCCATGATAAGGCTGCCTTTTTGCCAGGAAGGTCTGCCCAGCCCCTGTGCACCATGGCCTGGCTGCCCTTGGGAGAACGCTTCCCCTGTCAGAGGTCACTGTTGGAACCAGCCATCTCCAGGGGACCTGTTGCGAACCAGCCGCAGCAGTCTGGGTGCCAGGGGTTCCTGAAGGATGGGAAGGCATTGGTGCAATTGTAGAGAAAATGGTAAGGGAGGGGGAAGGGGAATGAGGAGACGCAGACACTTGATCAGGGTGCTGACATCATCCTGCTGAGGGTCTCAGCAGCCCTTTATACTAAGCAAATCATGAGTACACAAGTATAAGGTAGGAAGGTAATAATCATCACATGTCCTTTTTTAGGAGCAGCCAAGAGTCTGTTTGCCTTCCAACAGAGGTCGTAACATTTATTATTCTTTGTCTTAAAGAAGGCACAGTTGCTAAACAAATGTTTTCAAAGTAGTTATTTACAATCCAACACTTATTGCATTACTAGCAAAAAAGCCTATGTGTCTGCAACTAACATTTCTAAGTTTGCCATGGTGAACAATTAACTAAGGGCTGAGGGAAACAAAGGGCAGGAAGTTACCTGGGGGAAGGGAGACAAAGAGATTATTTCTAACTAACCTATAAAGTTTAGACCAACATATAACTAATTGATTAAAGTAAAAAACAGAAGGCTTTTATATAGAAATCATCATCTATAGTATATTATTTTAATATTGATTTGATATTAAGGAACCAAGGGCCTGGAGGGCGTTCATGCCAGGCGAGCCGCACTGACTCTTCCCTGGCCCCCAACTCTCAATGAAGGGAGGAAGTCTCCTAATCTACACAGAGTTCTCCACCTATCACTCCTCTACTTTATCTAGTCAGCCTAGTTTCCATATTTAACTATAAGATCAAGGGGCAATTTCCTCTTCCATAAGGTTGCTGGTTGTTGTTCTAAAGAGCTACAAATATTTTATCAGAGGCAGGAGCAGAGATGGTTATAGCCTTTGATTCTCAAAAATGGTCAAGATGTGACATATCAGTAGTTGTAACATTGACCATTTCCGAGTGCGTTATTTGTGCTGTCGTGATTACTAGCTCAACCAGTCACAAGTTGCTGTTGACTTAGTCTTGAATGCTTACTCTAACAGCTGCTATACCAATTGTCACATCCAAGGGAATTAGCCCTAAACAAACAGGAAGAATTTAGCAGGAGTCAACTATGGTTTATCAGGAATCTTCTTATACTTGGAGCATGGCTCGGCCTCTGCCACCCAACTGTTATCTTTAACTTTAAAGTAAAGGAATTTCTTTCTCCAATGAGCTCTTGCTCAAGAGACCACATCTCTATATCAAAGACTTGGCCGATAGATGTTTACAACCTTTTGTTTCCAGAAGTGTTTTCACTGGTTAATGTAAGGCCATATGTTGAATTGCTGCCACTTTGGCAGAGAACTACTAATTTTATGAAAAATGTAGTATTTGTATCATGCAGTGCCATTTGTCATCAAATTGGTCATTCAGTGATTGACCAGTATCTGCAGTTTTACTTTTAAATGCGTATTTTAGCAATGGTAGAAACTAGCCATAAACAAATGAGGAGAATCTTGGAGTCAGCTGACGAGATTCCTGATTTTTCACAAATCTGCCCCATGTCCGGACTTTTGTCAGACGACAGGAGTAGCACGGCTCCCCATAGGGACCCACCTCCATCTTGTTCCCTGAGGCTCTGGGAAGCGGCTCCTGCATTTGGGGCTCCGTCTTTTCCTGTCAGATGGGAGGGGGTGACCCAGAGTCTGTTCTTGGAGGGTCCCCCGCTGGGTGCATTAGTGGAGAAAAGCAGCCTTTCTTCCCTCACTCAGAAATAAAGCTGGCTATGGTGTCATTCACCCCAGGACCTCAGTAGCCAGTCAGTTGAAGACAATGATGGGGAGGAGAACCCCCATCTTAAGCCTGAGCTGCTCACCAAGTGCCGGGTCTGCCAGCTGCCTGGTTGCTGTTGGCTGAGCAGGGGGTCAAGGTAACACCCCTCTTGCTCTGGCCTTGGGCTGGAGACCTGTCGATTATTCGTTCAGAGACAGTTCTGGAGCACCTGGGGCTGGGCTCTTGGGGTGCATGGAAGAAAAGGCTCCAGTCAAGTGAGGCGGGAGGGAGACTCTGGCCTGTTGTTAGCAAATTCTCCAGCATTTTTTGAGCAGTTACTCTGCAGTGATGTGCAGCCCTCATGTAATGTAGGTCTCCGTGCTCCATGCCTCCGCACCCCAAGGTGGGCCCTCACTGTGCCCACCTTACGGATGGGAGATGAGGACGAACAGGCTAAGTATCTTGCCAGAAGTCACAAGGAGCTGAGAGTAAAATTAGGTTCTTCTGACACTGAGCCTCCCTGGGTTCCGTTGCCTGGACCCTGTTGCTGACCTGATGCCCCCTGGGCGAGTCACCCCAAGGTGCTGTCAGGTGTGTCAGGGAGAGCGGGCTCATCCTCCTTAACGTTTGCTGCTCCCGAGACTCCCAGCCAAAGCCAGAGCTGGGAGTGTTATAGGACAGGGAGAGGGGCAGCCCAAACCCCGCAAACCTGCCTATTCTACATGGGTTCTGCCATCCGCCGCATCAATACAAAACATAGGAGACTTTAATGGGAAGGAACTTTAATAAAACTAGGAAACAATACAGGTAAGGCAAAGAGTCTAGTTTCTAAATGAAGCACCCAAAGTTACCCGTCCCCTCGTGGGTAAAAGTCCATCCATATGGGATCGGCCCAGAACAAGGCCCCAAAGCCTGCTACAAGTCTAAAGCATCTTCCAGTGGGGACCCACAGCAAAGGGTCACAAACAACCGGACAAGTCCGGAAGGAAAAGAGCAAAATCAACATCAAGATAAAAGCTGCCATGGTCACCTCCCCACGGGTCTCACCCACATCTGTGTCACCCAGTCCACGACCAAAAGACAAGCGCAGTTTCTTTACGTGTCTCTAGGCTCCACGCGCCTCCTCCAGGTCTCCTGGCTCCATCCTGCTTCCTTCCTCAGTCTCTTCTTCAGCTTCTCCTCTTCCTGCTCAGCTCCACCCTCCCTTGGGTGGGGCAGGGAACCGCCCCCTTTCCTGGGGACCACCCTGTTACAATCCCCCCTTTTAATTTTTATTCCACCATATCTATGGTGGCACAGATCTCATGGTGCAATCTTAGGAGACAGTCTTTTTTCAGGGTTACAATGTGTGTAAGAGAAGCAACAATTAGTCAGCAGCATTGTCCATGAATGTCCAGTATGAGTTTCATTACTTAAAAATAGTCCATTATCCAAGCCAAAAGAAAAGAAAAAAAATTTGGAGCATTGGCTAAAACAAGATAGCAAATATATCAAAATCACAGGGAAAATATGTTAAAATGGTTCAACTTATGCAAAAACGAATTCTCTCAACCTTGATCCCAAACTTTTTTACAGCATAGCAAAAGTTTGCAAATTAAATCTACTTTTAAACCATTTTTACTATTTTTGCATAAAATCACAGGGTAGAAATAACTAACAGCAATTTGTTTAGCTGGCTTTGTTGAAATATTCCATACAAGATCAGAGCGAACCAGTGGCATCCAGTCGATGTATGCTTCAGGTATAAAGTTGGTCTCATCAGACTCCACCTGGGCTTTCCTCTTCGCGAGGGTACCAGGTAATTTTCGTTGGCCAGGTTGTCCGGTCCTGCCAATGGAGGCAAGCTTCCTCACCTTCTTTGGAGGTCTCTGGAACCCTACAAACAAGGCAAACAGGTTCTCCTCTTCTTGGTTTAGCTTTTTTTTAACTTTCTGGAAGAACTCCACACAAAGCCACACAATCGAACTCACGTCCAATTTTTTTGTTAAAACAGACAAAATCCCTATGTAAGTTATGCAAAAACAGACTCTAAGATAAGTAGCAAAATTACTACCACTATTTGTATGCCGTGTTGGTATTAAGGGGAGAGAAAATGTGACAAGGTAGCTTTGCTGGGAAAAAAAAATTGCAACCTTTCTGCAGATCCTGGTTACTCAAAACAAAACAAAACAAAACAAAACTTTTGTGGATTTAGAGCAAAATGCAAAAAAATCATCAGTATTATTATGTCAAGGAAAACTTAGTAAATATGAGGTGTATTTCCAAGTCTATTCAGTCCTTAGTAGAAAAGTTTTACTCTCAACAGTTCCATCAATAGGAATCTGTTGAGACCTTTTCTCCCTATATTTTCAGAAATAATTTTTGTAGATGTGAAACAATTGAATTATATAATATTACAAGGTGACAATCACCATTGACAATTTACATACATACCAGATACTGTTGTTAACATTTTGTACATACCAAAGTTTTACCATTTTCCCAAGTGACAATGCTTTCCTTCCAGTTTTACTTCATTAGGTAAAAGCCAAATAGAACAAATTTATGTAATGCCTTCCCAGGAGGAAAAGGAGAAACTTCGTGGAGTGTCTCAGGAGCTCTACTGAGGTTCCACAAAATTTTCTTGCATCAGTCAAATGACAGGCCACCAAATTTGTACTTGAATTTAGATTTCTGGGAAGCTTTGCCATAAATATCAGAAAATTAACAGAAACAACAATATTCAATCTCTATGAAGGCACCGGCTTAGTTCAGTTGACAATCAATGTTGACAGTCAAACCCTAACCTTTTGTTTTTCTCATAAGTGGAGACTTTTTTTTTTTTTTTCAACGTCTATGGGCACCACGTATACCAATTTTTCAACCTCTCTAGGCCAAGACAGACACAAGGACATACAGACATACAACATATAGACAAAGACAGTTTTTTTTTTTAGTTATGCCACGTGGAATATGTTATGTAACTGCAGTTTTTTTCCATAGGTTCAGAAAAAAAAATGTCAAAGTCCAAAAAAAAAATGTGGAGTGTTGCTGGCAGAAAAATTTCCAGTTGTCATCCTACAAACCTAAGACTTTGGAAATAGGAAGGAAAAGTTTTATTAATCACAAGGGTTACACGACCTTGTTTATCACCTTAGGGTTTTCAGTGTTGAAGACTTTTTATTAGAAGTCAATCCTGGGGTATTCTGTACAGCAACTGAAAGAATAAAAGTAACAGTTAACTTTTAAGCAAAAGGAGTCATCTCTTGTTAGCCACCAAGCAGGCATTCCTTGGGTTTCCTGGAATAGAACCTGAAAAAGCAAAATCAAAATATTAGTAATTAATTTTCAATTAAAAGGAGTCATCTCCTTACTTCTGTTAGCCACTTTGGGACAGAAGCTGAAAGAGCAGATTAAACATCTAAGCATAGATTACACCTCCCCCACACTAGGGAGGGACAACAACAACACAGGTATGAAAACCTGGTACAGTTACATGATGCACCCTAAAGAGTGCTTTCCACAACAGACCTTCCTCAGTAGGAAGCAGAAACTTAGAATCTTGTCTTACACCAGCAATTGAACAAATCCAGGATTCAAAATGGCAAACATGCCCAAAACAAATTGTGTAGACAAAATTCACAGCAGCAAATCCTTTCAGACTCAGACAAAATCTTGTTAATTTTTTTGATCCAGACTTTGCAAAAATTCAAGTTATCTCCAAGAATCCATCAAGGATACCAGCGATTACCAGTTACTGCTTAAGGCTACTCTTTCCTTAACACCCAGGCATACATTTGCTAATTAAAACACCACTGCTCCACAGTTGGCTTGCAAAACCCGTCAGGCAAGAGAGCAGGAAGTAGCCAAAGACAAAGCTACATACCACTGAAGAACCATTATTGCCTTTAGAAATGCTAATGAGACAGCAGAGATTACAAAAAGAAAGAAAAAAAAAAAGTTCCAAGTGGCCTCAGACGCCATCTTTGATCTGGCCACATGGTCCAATGTACTGCCTAATATTTTGAGTAAAACTGGCGCAGAACCATTTCCACAAATTAAAATCTCTTAGCAAGTCACTACAAACAAATTAGACACAGACAGACAGAATCTTCACAAAGCCCAAGCCAGTTTTTCAACAGCAAATCGACATATGAAACAAACACACTAGAGAAACCAAAAATCACATTTGCGCTTATGGTAGCCAGTGCCATAGGGAAGCCCAATTTCCCCATGGGGCTGACTAACCACGGATGGCTGTCCTAAATCTTCGTGGTCGCCAAATCTGTTATAGGACAGGAAGAGGGGTAGCCCAAACCCCGCAAACCTGCCTATTCTACATGGGTTCTGCCATCCGCCGCATCAATACAAAACATAGGAGACTTTAATGGGAAGGAACTTTAATAAAACTAGGAAACAATACAGGTAAGGCAAAGAGTCTAGTTTCTAAATGAAGCACCCAAAGTTACCCGTCCCCTCGTGGGTAAAAGTCCATCCATATGGGATCGGCCCAGAACAAGGCCCCAAAGCCTGCTACAAGTCTAAAGCATCTTCCAGTGGGGACCCACAGCAAAGGGTCACAAACAACCGGACAAGTCCGGAAGGAAAAGAGCAAAATCAACATCAAGATAAAAGCTGCCATGGTCACCTCCCCACGGGTCTCACCCACATCTGTGTCACCCAGTCCACGACCAAAAGACAAGCGCAGTTTCTTTACGTGTCTCTAGACTCCACGCGCCTCCTCCAGGTCTCCTGGCTCCATCCTGCTTCCTTCCTCAGTCTCTTCTTCAGCTTCTCCTCTTCCTGCTCAGCTCCACCCTCCCTTGGGTGGGGCAGGGAACCTCCCCCTTTCCTGGGGACCACCCTGTTACAGGAGCATCTGTCCCTCCGGTGCTCTCCAAGGGGCCCTGTGCCCTGGGCAGGCCCTGGCCACCTCACCGTCCACCCCATTCAGCGGCCAGGTCTCCCCTAGAGTGGACTGGCTGCCCATCACCAGGCGGGAGCCGGTGCCTGGCCACATAGCTGCTGCAGGACTCAGAGGGTTGTGAACACGCAGCGGTAGGACCGCGTCCAGCACAGTATCTGCTCTGCCGCAGCGGGGTTCTCTTATGGCTCTGCTCCCCAGCAAAGGGGCCGCTGTCTCGCCAAGCAAAGTGTCTGCACTCAGGTCTATTGTCCGCGCAGACAGCCCCTCCCTGCACCCCGTGTGATCATCGTCCATGGACTAGAAGCATTGCTGGCCTGTCCTCTGACCACCTCTGTTTTGTTGCAGGGCCTCAAGTGGTTGAGATCTTGTTTCTTGAGGTCATCCGGGCCTTCTATTCCTACTGCAGCGACGCTCTCGGCTCTGACCTGAAACTGAGCTACACTCAGGGTGGAAATTTGCTGATAAGGTCTGGACTCCGGCTTCATGTTCCTCCCTCCCTCATGCTGTGCCCCTCCCCACCCCATTTAGTATTAATTGTGCTGGGGGAGGTGGAGACGCAGCAGGTTAATAAGATAACTGAGGTCACCTGTGTGCTCTCAACAAGCTTGACTGTTCCCTGTCGAATACTTGCCAAGAGTTTAAAAGAGTTTGATCTGCCCTCTTCTGCCCTGGAGGGATGAACCCTGTTCGCTCATCATCAAGAGTAAAAGTTGTTCAACACAGGCAGTCAGATCAGATATTTCCAGGGGGTGGAGGTGGTGATGGGACAGGTGCAGCAGGTAATGGGGGGAGGGAGCCAGGGGATGTGAGTGTTCAGGAGACAGCATGGGAAGCGAAGCAGGGGCCTCTGCTCCGGGACCACTTGGTAGAATTCCATGACAGCAGACAGGTTGACGTAAAGTGTCACGTTATCTGTCATGCCTCGTGGTAGGCAGTTTTTGTTCTCTTTAATATAGTACAATCTCTCCCTTTTTACTTGACTCTCCATGGAATTTCCTTCTGTCTAATTGGCACTGGACATACAGGCTTCCCCCGCTCTCTGAAAGTAGAATGTTCCTATTTGGTATGACTTGATTGGTTGTTTTTTGCTTCTGGGGATGCTGTTCCCATTCATTTATATGGAACCTTTTTTGATCATCTCCAAATCTCAGAAATAACCTACCAAATCATACCTATCCAAGGCATTCCTACTAAGGTAGGAGCCATCTGCTTTTGGACTGCGGGGGAAACCTGTAGTGAAAATTTCAACCGATGCAAAGATTTTTCTGTTTAGTAAGTGTCCCAGGAGCTCTTAGTGTTGGATCCCACCATGAGAAGGGTATATTATTTTCCTGAACACAAAAGTGATGCAAGCTCGTTATGGGTTCTGCTCACGTCTGAGGATGTCAGGAAAAGAGATATCACCTATCGACCCTCTATCCTTCAGAGGAAAACAGGACATTTCCATTTTTTCCCCAGATTTTTAATGCCTACATAAATACATAGGTGGTTGTCTTTTAAAGACCGAATTGCACTGTTCTTCTTTTTAAATGTAAGTTGTGAGTAGTTCTACTGGGGTCTGTGGAATATAATGGTTGCCTTAGATTCCTTGGTCAGGGTTTAGCATTTATTTTAAAAATCCTGATTTATGGGCCAGCATCTTCTTGATTGACTTTAGGTGGTTTCCCGTTTCCCGGTATGTTTAAATGACCTGGCACTGGTCTCCTTTTGCATGCATCTTTGTGAACCAGTGCATGGATTTCTGTAGGGTAAACCCTTAGCAACGATGTCCTGTATCCCAGAGGGTGCACATTTAAATTTCTGCCAAATATCCCTCCTGAATAGTTGTGCTGTTATTCCACCAATAGAATATCTGCTTACCTTCATTTGGACTGACTGGTTTTCTCTATCTGATTCTGCTTGCAACAGTTCTTAAACTTATTTCTGAGAGGATGTGTCAAAATAAATGCTGTATGGGCTGGCATGATGCAAACTCTTTCCTGCCTACGATAGTGATATTTTTCTCTTTGTCAGGATTGTCTAGAAAAAGTTGCAGATGGTAAAGTAAATTACAGTTTTCCAGACAGGACTTTTCACAGGTATATTTATAAATACCTTCTTTCTTTCCAGCACAATAAAAGAGAACAGAAATGCTTCAGAGATTGTGAAAACGGTGAACTTGCTCATCACTTCCCTGAGCACAGACTTTCTGTGGGATTACCTGACACGGTCTTTTGAGGACTGCTTTAGGTACGTACCAGCTCAGGATTATGGAGCATTTAGGGAGGTTAGAGGGTGTCATAGCCATTTACTGTGAGATGATTATATGTAACCGCTCAAGGTGGGTGGTCTCTGTTGTGAATGAAAGAATTCACTTAAAACTGTAAACAGGTTAAAAATCATCTCCAGCAGGAAACCTCACATGGTCTCCATGACTTCAGTCTGAAGCTTGTTTACTAAAGTCCAGCTTCAGGGAGGCCCCTCTGCATTTGCCAGTCTTATCGAGCAAGCCCACCTCCTCCCGCCTTCTCTTGGGGGCCTGACTTGTTAAAAAAGCTTCGCTTTGTGGCCTTGTGATGACTGTTTTTTGAAGTCATCCGTCATGTTAAATTCTGAGTAAAATTAGTGTATCACTGGTGAGATGAGAGCAATATTTTAAGCTGCTGAATCA
Organism: Talpa europaea; assembly: GCF_964194135.1. Classification (NCBI taxonomy): domain Eukaryota; kingdom Metazoa; phylum Chordata; class Mammalia; order Eulipotyphla; family Talpidae; genus Talpa; species Talpa europaea. The sequence goes on from NC_140070.1 coordinate 142,366,613, forward strand.
ACTTTCCTGTGTCACTTTGGGCTGGTGTTTGCAAGAGAACAGGTGACTTTGTTGGAAATCCTAAGGAACACTTCGAGTGGCGAGAGGGGGAGGAGTTGACTGGTTTTCTTTCTTGTGACCATCAGGCCAGAGAGGCAGAATCACCTCATTGGGAAGAGCATCAGCCCGCCCCCGACCATCCCCGAGCTCTGCACCCTCCTTGTGTTCCTCCTGGACGTGATTCCCTTGGTAAGGTCCTGCATCGGTGGCCCCAGGCCTGCTACTGTCCACCGTCTTAGGAGGGTGGTTGACCTAAGCGTACTGACAACTAGTTCTGCACAGTACATATTACTTTCTGAATGTTTGAAGAAGCTCTGCGGGTGATTTGACGGCAGGTGTGGTGAGGTGCAGACGTCTGGAGGGATGTCAGCCTGTATCCTTGAATCTTACAGTGTTGTACCCCAACAGGACCTTGATTAATAGATAAAAGAGCTTGTAGCTTTTGTACCCATGGTGCGTGGGCCCAGTGGAAGTTGCATGAAAGCAGATGATACAGGGGCTTCATCCCCCTGGGATGTTAATCCAGGGGTGGCAGGAAATGTATTTCCTCATTAAAATCAGCAGATACTCTCAGAGGAAACCAGTTGCCTTAGTGTAGGCACCCATGTGGCGATTATTTTCTCTTCAAAAGGGGAAAGCCCCTTGTGGGGGGTGGGGGTGCGGCGGGTGCCTGCCTAGCGCCAGTGCAGCTGCAGACTTGTTTTCTGATTTGGGAATTAGTGAGACCTGGGCTCTGGGAAGACGGATCTTCTGAGATGCTGCCCTGAGCTGCATCCCCCCACACCCGAAGGCGTACTGAACACCTGGACACATGTGTTATTGCTTCACAGGAGCTGTACTCTGAGGTGCAGACGCAGTACCTCCCACAGGTGCTGGGTGGCCTGGTGCAGCCACTGGCTGAGCACACGGACGCACTGAGCCTGCCCGAGCTCACACAGGCCCTGCGGACATGCTTCAAGGTGCTGAGCAAAGTGCAGATGCCACCCTCCTATCTGGACGCGGAGGCCCCCAGCGGAAGCTCGGTGCGTGCTGGGAGGGTCTGGGGGGCTTGGACAAAGGCCAGGCCTTGGGGAGAGCATGCTGTCTCAGGGTGGCGAGGGGAGGGGGAGCCCAGAGATGCATAGGTCACGCCTGAAGTGTGTTGCTGATGTCCTCAGATGCTCCCTGCTTCTGAGCAGTCTTAGCACATCTGCTGAGTGCCTTCCCCACTCCACTCCCCCAACCCCCAGTGCTGCCCTCCTGGAGGCCACAGCCACAGCCCAGGTGAGCAGGAAAGGGACCTGGGGGTCTATCCAGGGATCCCAGGGGCTCTCTCAGTCTTGGTGAGGAAGAATTCAAGACCAGAGTTAGACAGAAAAGCAAGAGATTTATTGTCAGATGAGGACAGGAAAGCTCTCTGAGCAGAGAGGGATCCTAAGTGGGTGGCCACTGAGGGGGGCAAGAAACAGGTGGCCATCAGACCCATTTCTTTTTAAGGGAGAGAGGGGCCACCAGACTGTCCCCCACAAAGAATATACCAGCCCCAGCTCCGGAGACGTGCAGTCCCGTGGCCTGGAGTCACTTCTGTGTTCCACTTTGTTGAGGGGTTTGGCAGTCCTGCCGTAGGGCCACGCTCAGTGCCGGGACATGGTCGGCCATGCTTCCACAGAGCGCAGGGTGTGGCCAGACAAGCAGCTTGCGTCCCAAGCTGAGCCGATCACTGCTTGACTCCCTGGTCTCCGGGACAATTAATGCAATTTCCACTTTCTGCAGAGTCCTGTGAGAGATGAAAACAGCGGGACTGCCCCAGACACCAGGGCGGTGATTCCCGGCGACGAAGACCCTCCCTTCCCACCCCTTAAATCTGAAGACAGTGGGATCGGGCTGAGCGCCTCGTCGCCGGAGCTGTCCGAGCACCTGCGGGTCCCCAGGGTGTCTCCTGACAGAGATGACGTCTGGAAGAAGGCTGGGAGCATGCAAAGAACCTTCCTCTGCATCCAGGAGCTGGTCGCCAACTTCGCCCACAGGAACATTTTTGGAGTCCAGCTCACGGCGTCAGGAGGAGAAAGCAAGCCCGAAGAGCCTGCTGGCCAGCAGGACACAGGCGGGTTGCCGGGCATGGTGACGGGGGACCCCAGCAGGAAGAACTCGTGGGATGCGCGGCCCATCAGCATGCCCCAGCTGAAGCAGGTGCTCTCAGGCCTGTTCACAGCTCGGGGGTCTCCTTTTAAGCCCAAGGGCATGGATTCGCTGTCGCCTTCACCCAGCAGCCCTGGCAGGAAGCAGGAGGGCGAGTGGACCGTGGAGCAGGTGGTCATTGACGTGGGGGGCTCGAGCGAGGGCTGCAGGGAGGCCTTCGCCGCCGCCTGCCACCTGCTGCTGGACTGCGCCACCTTCCCTGTCTACCTGTCAGAGGAGGAGACAGAGCAGCTCTGCGAAATGCTCTTCCAGCCTCCAGGTGAGAGGGCGGCCCCCCCAAAGGCCACAGGGGACCCCATCATTTACACGGGGGAGGTTAGAGACAGGCTAGAGCCCATCAGTTGGGAAGGAGCCACCCGTTTCCTTCCCCGTCTGGTGATTAATGGCGTGCACTCCCGACGGGTTGAAACCGGTGAGGCTGCATGTCTCCTTACTCATCCAGAGCACGGCACAGCCATGAGAGGCCCGGGGATTGGCAGGTGTCGAATCACCAGGAGTCAGCAGAGTGTTTCATGATACCTGATATTAGAGATCTGGTGTCTTAGCTCCCTGGAGCCTGTAACAGGGCACCTGAATGAAGGGCTTAAGAGTCAGGCATGCACTGGCTCAGGCTCTGGAGCCTGTGGTGTGAGGTGGTGCGGGCAGGGCTGTGCTCTCCCTGCAGGAGCCAGGGAAGGAGGAGTGCAGGCCTCGCCCAGGGCCGCTGTTCTCCTTCCTCTCCCGCCTTATCAGGCTTGTCTCTGCCTGTTTGAATTCTCTTTCTTAAGACACCAGTTACCCTGGAGAGCATCACCTTCAGTTTCCTTCTTCTGTCCCTGGCCCTCCAGCTGTGGCGCCTCCGTGCCTGGCAGGGCTGCGTTTGGAATTGATGCCTCTGTCTTTGGCCTCTTTTATGTGCATGCCCTGTGCCCTGCTTCACACGACAGCCTTGAAAACATGCTTTCAGTTCTATCCCAAAAATGAGAATTTTGCTCTGTGAATTTTTAAAAGAAAAACGCTTTGATGGATCTCACAGGCCTGAGGTTGACATGTGCAGAATTTGGATAGTCTGACAAGCACATGAAGTGAGACTCAGTCTCATCTGTCCTCTGTCACCACCAGAGTCCTCTGCTGCCCGGGGTGCTCCTGGGCCTGAGACGCCACACCGCAGTGGACCCCTGCGGCTCCTGCCATGCTCTCTGCTCCGCTTCCTTTCAGGAGCCAGCGATCCCAGCTTCCCATCCTGGCTGAAGTCCCTGATGACCATCTGCTGCTGTGTGACCGACTGCTACCTCCAGAACGTGGCCATCTCCACCCTGCTGGAGGTCATCAACCACTCCCAGTCCCTTGCACTTGTCATCGAAGACAAGATGAAACGCTACAAAATCTCTGGACACAACCCGTTCTTCGGCAAGCTGCAGATGGTCACGGTTCCCCCCATCGCCCCAGGGATACTGAAAGTGATTGCAGAGAAAACAGACTTCTATCAGGTACTGTCGCACCAGGGGGGTTGGGGGCCTGAGAGGTCGGCCCTGTGATTGCAAGGCCATGGCTGCCAGTGACCTGGGGCCGCCTGCCCAGGCCGGCACATGCTGGCCCCACGCCACTAATGGCTGCCTTACTGCTCTGTTGTTTCCACAAGTCTCCGAGACACAGTTATGCCACAGCGTGATCCCCTTAAACCTGCACCCTTGAGACCAGTCTGTGGAATTTGTTTTGACCCAGGAGGGTTCTTCCTGTCTCTTCCCCTGGTTATTTCTGGTAAATGAGCTGACTGTGGCTTCGGTTGTTGCTGTCACAGAGCCAGCAGCCTCCTCTCGGCTGCCTACCTCCAGCCTCTCCAGGCTTGAGTCTGTGCACAAGGAGTCCCACGTTGCTCATGGGGATAGAGGCTGGTTTCTGGGCTGGGGCTGGACTGGCACGGAGGAGTGGGTGCTGCCCATGACCGTGGCCTCCTCTCCGCCCCAGAGGGTGGCACGTGTGCTGTGGAATCAGCTGAACAAGGAGACCCAGGAGCATCACATCACCTGTGTGGAGCTGTTCTACCGGCTGCACTGCCTGGCCCCCACGGCCAACGTCTGCGAGGACATCATCTGCCACGCCCTCCGTGACCCTGACAAGGTACACCCTGCAGGCCAACCCCTCCCCACCCTGCCCCCCCCCCCCCGCCCTGTACCGCTGGCCTGGTGCGCACCTGCCCAGGCAGACTTGGGGATGCAGGTGAATCCTTTCCTCCTCGCTGGTTTACAGATGAGTTAGAGAGTCTGGGGCCTACCAGGCCTCCAGAAGCACAAGCCGAAACCTGCTGGAGTCCATGCTGCGCTCACCCAAGAATTGGCCCAAACCCCTGCTGGGCTTCCAGAGCCCCTGCTAATTTGTCAGTTGTAGGATGTCTTGGCCCCTGTAGCTCTGCCTCTCCTTTGCAGCCGAGCTGTTTCCTTACTCTTGACGGCCCCCAGGCCTGGCCATTTCAAGGGCCCAAGAATGCTGAGTCCTTTGGGTTTGTCTTAGGACCACAGGCCTTGGGTGTGACCCTGGACATGGGCTTGGACCAGTGTGGGAACGTCCACTCTGGCCTGTGTGGGTAGAGGTAGGAGGCCAGCCTAGCCCCACCGCCTCTCTGCCTCGGGCGGCTATGTTTATGCTGAGAGGTCAGTCTGCTGGAAAGAGGTTCTCACTCCCTTTACTTCCCTACCAAGGGCACGAGACTGGAAGCTCTGTTCAGGTTTTCTGTCATCTGGCACTTGACGAGGGAAATCCAGGGCAGCCGAGTCAGCTCCCACAACCGCTCCTTCGACAGGTGAGTGTCCTCACGACAATCCACCTTTACGGCACGAGTTGCTTTGCCGAGCTTCCCAGTCAGCATGCTGGGCTGGGGGGCCGGGGAGTGGCATCCGAACGTGAACACACACCCCATGTTCTTGATGCACAGCAAACAGGCTCCTGAGTGAATTTGGGCCAGACGCGTGTGGGTATGTGTGGTAGGAATTCCCTCGACTTGGTCTTGGAGGGAGGCAGGCCAGCGAGAGGGGCATCAGGCTCCCCTGGGCGACTTCTAGAATGTGCCCCACGAGGGACTGGGAGGGAGGCGAGATGGTGGCTGTGCTGGGTGCCCACCCTTATAACGTCATCCAGTACCTGGTTAAGGTATGAGTTTTATTGCAGATACATTCTGTTGCACATTGTTTTTCCAAATTCCCTCACCTTGTTTCTGAAATTCCAGGTGTGGGGCCAGGCATGCAGTCTTAGATGCCCAGGGTGCCCACCCTTATGGTCGATATAAGTAATTTGGTGTGAGGCTGGGGTTTTGGCATTTTAAACCCGTGTCCCCTTCTGAGGACCCCCCCCCCCACCCTGCCCTGCCCTACCCCATCCTTTGTCTGCTCGGGCCTGCAAGTCAGCTTCAGTGAAACTCCCAGTTGTGTCCTGGCGGGGGTGCACCTGATGCTGACTTCATGGTGTGCCCCCCCCCCCCCCGCCCAGGTCCCTGTTTGTCGTGCTGGACAGCCTGACTTGCACGGACGGGGCCATCGGCGCAGCCGCCCAGGGCTGGCTGGTGCGGGCCCTGTCCCTGGATGACGTGGCGCGCATCCTGGAGCCTGTGCTTCTGCTCCTGCTGCAGCCCAAGACCCAGAGGACCTCCATCCAGTGCCTGAAGCAGGAGAACACAGCGGGTGAGGCCCCAGGGCCCCAGGTGGGCGGGAGGGGGCGCCCATCCTGACAGTGAGCGTGTCTTGTGAACTTATGGGAGCTTTTAAAACGTAGGGTCAGATGAACCAGCACCTAGCAATGCTAAATAGTAGGGTTTTTAAATAAAAAAGGAAAATTTGATAACATACATTTGTTGAGGTGGAACCTAGATCCCTAAACACACACAGTATTAAGGCCCAGTGGTAACTTCAGTAAAGATCACTGAGAATTTTTTTTTCTTCTTTTTCTTTTTTTTTTTTTTTTCTTGTGGGACCCTCGCCGGTGGCCGGGGAACGAACTGGCGCTGCAGAGGCTGCGGGCAGCCTCGCAGCCCAGCGCTCAACCGCTGCGCCACCAGGGGAGGCCCAAGATCACTAAGAATTTTTAACTGTAAATGTCTTTGAAAATTAAAAAGGAAAATTTTAGTAACTCATGTCCCATGAGTTTTTGGTTCTCTCGCTGGAGAGAAGAATGAAGGTGCATCCTGAAAACAGGCCATCATCCAAGTGGGCCCCAGCCCCCAAAAGAATGACATGTCTAGGGTGTGGGGTGAAGTTAGGTTAGGGTCTCCTGGGCAGAAGGTTCTCAGGAACCCCACTTAGACCTGGTGATGGAGAGTTTATGATGCTTCCAGTACAAACAGCTGCGAATGTCAAAGTTTGTCCTATAATCCACCATTCGTCATTTTATTCATGAAAAATAACTTATTTGTGAACCTTGAACTACCTGTTACGTGGTTCCTCTTTGATGCGCTCTCTCCAATTTCCTGCCAGTGGTAAAACTCCCTCAGCATCATTAGAAATGCAGAAGAAATAAACATTGGGCTTCCAAGAGCTTCCAGGAGCATCTTTAACACAAATTTTATTTTACTTTAAAGATTTTATTTTTGCATAGAACAGGGATGTAGGCCAGAGCTGTGGAGGGTGAGAGGACTCACCAGAGACAGAGTGGGGAGCAGAGCAGGCAGCTTGACTGAAACATAGTGCTCGGGAGCAGCAGGGAGACAGGAGAGGTCTACTGTGCCATGTGGGTAGCTCCCTGGCTGGGGAGCACACTCCGGCCACAGTGGTGGGCTGGCGTAGTGACAGTGCTGAGACTTAACTCCTGGGCCACAAGGGAGGCCCAACACAAATTCTAAAGACTACATAGGTGGGAAGAAGAAAAGATGACAACAAATCGGACGTGTTCGCTCAACTTGCACAATTACTGCCTGACACAACTCAGGAACTAAAGTGACCCCGCACAGGCGTCCCACAGGGCTAGGCAGTGGCTGACTAGCTTGGAGTGGGTGTGAGCGGCTTGCTGGGTTGTGAATAATGTGTTTGTCACGGCCTTTCCTTAACACAGCAAAGCAGCCCCTACCTAAGGAAGCAAAGATTCCAAGCTGGCTCCCTCTCTTTAGAAGATGCCTTGCCTAAAGCTGTATTTAGATTTCCTTTAGGAAGGGAAGTTAGCTGCCTCCTTAAAATGGAGACATTTTCTTTTTCCACATTATAAGAAAGTAAAAGGCAAAGAAATGTAAACATAGCACCTTATTAAAAGTTTGGCCATGGCTGGTGGCAGCTAAACTTTTGAGTATTAAGGGAAAGTTGTAACCCCCGGGCTTACTGGCTTTGAGCTTCCTGTTGCGTCTCCTGATTGCTGTTCTGGCTGCCTTCCTAACAAGGGAAAGCATCTTTTCTCTGCCAGGCTCCATCCCTGTGTTGACTGAAATAAAAGTCTCGACAGAGTTTATTATCTCATGAGAGGAGGGTCTGAGCCCAGGAAGCAGTGGGATAGATTAGCCTCTGTGAGAGCTGTTCCCGCCACCACAAGCCTGGGTTCAGTTTTTATAGGTAGGAATGTTAGGGGGAAAGGCTGTCCTGAGCTAATCCCATGCAGGCTTTGTGGACGCCACCCCCACTCCAGACCAAAGCCATCAGGACATTGGGAGAGACAAATCCCATCACCACCCAAGGGAGGGTGGCTGGGACCTGAGGGTGGAGTTAAGCCACCAGGTTGGGTATAAAAACCAAACACGTGGGCCTTGGGGGGCTGGCTATCGCTCGCCTCCTGGCTTCACGGCTCCTGGCTGGCGGCCAGCTCTCAGAGCGCCATTTTGGGATTCCTGATCAGCAGATTGGGTAGGACGCATTTAAAACTTTGTCTCCCACTTTTCTCCCTGAGCTGTACATTTCCTCATTTCCCCTTCCCTTGTCAATAAACCTTTTATGAACCTTTCGCGTGTGCCTGCAGTAGAGCATTGATAAGTCCTTTTAAGTGCGCGGGTGAGGACCCACAGTCAGGCACCCCGTTTTGTATCGGGGCTGCCCTATAACAGGAACAGTGAGGCATTGATCTCGAAAAATGTAATTATTCTTGATGGGGGCTGGGGGGCTTCTGGCTTTCATCTATAGCCTTAGATCTTTCAACTTCCCAAGTTATCTCCACCAAAATATATGTCAATGTGTTGTAGAGCAACCCCGATACAAAACGGGGTGCCTGACTGTGGGTCCTCACCCGCACACTTAAAAGGACTTATCAATGCTCTACTGCAGGCACACGTGAAAGGTTCATAAAAGGTTTATTGACAAGGAAAGGGGAAATGAGGAAATGTACAGCTCTGGGAGAAAAGTGGGAGACAAAGTTTTAAATGAGTCCTACCCGATCCACCGATCAGGAATCCCAAAATGGTGCTCCCAGAGTTGGCCACCAGCCAGGAGCGGTGAAGCCAGGAGGCGAGCGATCACGAGCCAGAGAGCGAGCCCAAGGCCCACGTGTTTGGTTTTTTATATCCAACCTGGCTGCCCAACTCCACCCTCAGGTCCCAGCCACCCTCCCTTGGTGGTGATGGGATTTGTCTTTCCCAGAGTCTTGATGGCTTTAGTCTGGAGTGGGGGTGGAGTCCACAAAGCCTGTATAGGATTAACTCAGGACATCACTTCCCCCTAACAAATGCTGTGTGGGTGCTGAGGAGGGCAAGTGCTGTAGTTTAAGATTTTTCCTGATTTCTAAAGAATACACTATGGAAGACTGGGGGGGACCTGGTCTCTGTATCTTCTTTATCTGGCTGCTTGGTTTTTCATAGGGCCTGAAAGGTCGGTTTGCCCTCAGGTAGCATATTTTTGCACAGCTGCTTCTCAGAACAGGGTGGAGCTGGTTCTGATCTCATGTTTGGGTAGCCAGCTTTGTGCTCTGCCTGCTAGAGCGAGGAGGGGCTTCCCGGAACATCTACAATTCATGCATGCCTGGAAGCAATTAGAAGTTTGCTGCTTGCCCCACCCTGCCTCCTTGAAAACAGGGAAGTCTGTTTTCAAACCATGACACCCGGCAGTTCATCTACTTCTACTATCTTACTCCTTCTCTCTTGCTCTTGATTGACCTTCTTGAAGTAGATTTATTGAAAGCTGCGTAGTTGGCAGAACTAAAGGCTCCTGGCTTTCCTTCCTTTTAAAGCAACATGAATATTTAAAAGTGTTGTGTATTTTCTGATTACAGAAGCACTAACTGTGCTCATTTTAAATTGGAATAAGGAAGTGAAAACAGTGCCAGAGCCTGTAATGCAGGTAATGGAGCTGATCACTGTCAGCGGTTTGCACCCCTCCTTCTAGGCGCTTCCATGGCCGCTTGTCACGATCCCCTCCCCTAAATGCGTTCATCGCTCACACCTCTCTGCAGCCGGGTTTCCTCTGCATGTCGCCCCAGCTCAGGCCATGTAGCTGTTAGGCCCGCGGGGCAAGCGGGGCCGTCGTGGTGCACTCTTGCCGCAATCCCATCAGCCAGTCTCACCTGCGGAACTCATGCTCCGGTCTCCTTTTGTAACAGGGTGGTCCCCAGGAAAGGGGGAGGTTCCCTCTCCCTGTCCTATAACACTATCCCCCGTGATATCTCCCCGCATGCCCTTCGCACTCAGGAAGCCTCATGCTGGTGTCTCTGAATGTTGAGCACATTTTTTAAAAGGAAACTCCTGGGGGCCTCCCCTGTGGCGCAGCAGTTGAGCGCTGGGTTGCGAGGCTGTCCACAGCCTCTGCAGTGCTGGTTCAATTCCTGGCCACCCGGCGAGGGTCCCCCATGGCACGCAGACCTCTCCTGCCGCCCGCTGCTCCCCTCAGCAGTGTACTTTGTCACTCTGCCTGTTCTGCTCCCCGCTCTGGCTCTGGTGAATTCTCTTACCCTCCCGCACCTCTGACTGTACCCAGTGCTTGTATAAATAAATAAATAAATCTTTAAAAAAAAAAAAAAAAGGAAACTCCTGGGCCAAAAGTTATCCAAGTTTTAAATCCCCCTTCCAGAAGTGGTGCTATTTATATTTTCAATAATGACGTGACTAAATTACTTTGTTCCTTGAATATTTTGCAAAGACTGGTTCACTTGATTGGTCTCCCTTCTAGACCCCGGCGAGGTCTCACGGGGGATTTTATTAACATTGACCTTCCTGCCTAGTTTTAAGACTAAGATCATCTAGAAGGAACTTCTTATGGCTGAGCTTTCTGTTCTGAAGTCGTTTCTCGCTTTGTCACTTCTAGAAGACTTGCATCGTTGGTTCACCAGGAAGAAAATCTCTTTCAAAGAGGCGTGTGGTGCACCTGAGCTTCAGGAGGGCGGCTCGGAAGACAGCCTGCCCCTGAGCCAGCTCACCACCGTGGACCGGGAGGCCATCTGGGCTGAGGTGGAGAAGGAGCCGGAGAGAGGCCCGCCGGGAAGCGAGCTGAGCGAGGAGGACCTTCCCGACCCCATGGGCCCACCCGAGCGGCCAGCCAGCGGTACCGCGGGCAGCAGTGAGCACAGTGAGTCTGCAGATACCAGCTCCGTGCACACGGACAGCGAGAGCACCTCCTCCTTCTCCTCCCCCTTGCACGACCTGCAGGAGCTGAGCCAGGAGGAGCAGTGCTGCGGACCCCTCCCCATAGGGGGCCGCCTTCACCCCAAGCGCCCAGCCCTGCTGGCTGCCTGCCAGGCAGACAGCTTCCAGCCCCATGCCAGGTTAAGCCTGACACGTGTGGACTCAGACAAGACACAGGCCTCAGAGTCACTGTCCAGCGATGAGGAGGCCGACCTGGAGCTGCAGGCTCTATGCGTGTCCCAGCAGCTGAAGCAGCAGCAGGAGCAGCGGGAGACGGTGGAGGCCTTGTTCAAGCACATCCTGCTCTATCTGCAGCCCTACGACTCCGGGCGGGTGCTGTACGCCTTCTCGGTGCTGGAGGCTGTGCTCAAGACCAACCCCAGGGAGTTTATCGAGGCCGTATCGCGGACCAGCATGGACACCAGCTCCACCGCACACCTCAACCTCATTTCCAACCTCCTGGCCCGCCACCAGGAGGCCCTGGTGGGGCAGAGCTTCTATGGGAAGCTGCAGACCCAGTCCCCCAATGTGTGCCCCCACTCCCTGCTCATCGAGCTGCTCACCTACCTGTGCCTGAGCTTCCTGCGCAGCTACTACCCCTGCTACCTGAAGGTCTCCCACCGAGACGTGCTCGGCAACCGGGACGTCCAGGTCAAGAGTGTGGAAGTTTTGGTCAGGATCATGACACAGCTGGTCTCGGTGGCCAAGTCCGCCGAAGGGAGGACGGTGGAGTCCATCCGCAGCCTGCTGCAGCGGTGTAGAGTGCAGGAGTTCGTGCTGCTGTCGTTGTCGGCGTCCATGTACACCAGCCAGAAGCGCTACGGGCTAGCCACGGCGGAGCGAGGCCGGGCCCCACGGGAGGACAGCCTCTTTGAAGAGAGTCTCATCAACTTGGGCCAGGATCAGATCTGGAGTGAGCACCCCCTGCAGATCGAGCTGCTCAAGCTCCTGCAGGTGCTGATCGTCCTGGAGCACCACTTGGGGCGGGCCCAGGAGGAGACTGAGAATCAGCCCGAGCTGGCCCGGGAGTGGCGGAAGGCCCTGAACTTCCAGCAGGCCATCAGCGCCATGCAGTACGTGCAACCGCACCCCCTCACCTCACAGGGGCTACTGGTGTCGGCCGTGGTGCGAGGGCTGCAGCCGGCCTACGGCTATGGCATGCACCCATCCTGGGTGAGCCTGGTCACGCAGTCCCTGCCCTACTTTGGAAAGTCGCTGGGCTGGACAGTGACCCCCTTCATTGTCCAGATTTGCAAAAACTTGGATGAGCTGGTCAAGCAGTATGAAAGCGAGTCTGCAAAGCTCTCTGCCAGGTATGGTGAAGCCTGGATGTGTTGTTACTGCTTTTGTGGTCGTCTCTGTCATGAGAGGCTGAGAAGGCAGTTGGGGGATAATTTCTTTTTTTTTTTTTTAAAGATTTATTTATTTATGCATACAAGAGCTGGGGTACAGGCCAGAGATGAGAGGGGGTGAGAGGATTTACCAGAGACAGAGTGGGGAACAGAACAGGCGGACTGACTGAAACACACTACTTAGGGGGCCAACGGGCGAGATGGGAGAGGTCTGCTGCGCCCTGTGGGTTTCTCTCTGGCCGGCTGGGGATCGAAATCATGCTGCAGAGGCTGTGGATTGCTTCATAGTGCGGTGCTTAACCCTTTGCGCCACCAGGGAGGCCCAGTTGGGGGACAATTTCAACCTATCCAGAAACCTGTTTGGGGTGGCTGGGGGGTTCCGAGGTGCTGGAAGTGCACATCCTCCTTTTTAACTCCCCCTGCTCCCCAGCCTAGCTCCAGGTTGCAGGGCATATCAGTCCCTCTCTGTTATTTTTGCAAAACAGAAATTTAAAAAATGCACGTCATCTTCATGGAATTCTAAAACGTCTGAAAACATTTTTCAGCAGTGACCATGTGAATGTCAAATAAAATTGCACAAGAGAGGACTGCCTTGACCACACAAGGGCCCTGGGTTATTGGGGAAGCCTGTGCTATCTCTCTCGTTTGTTTATTAAAAACATTTATGGCCTCGCTCTTAAAAATTCTCAAAACCAGTTTCTCCTTTCTTCACCACAGCGTAACCTCCAAGAGAGAAAACATCTCTCCAGATTACCCACTCACTCTTCTGGAAGGCCTGACAAGCATCAGTCATTTTTGCCTTTTGGAACAACCCAACCAAAGCAGAAAGGTAAATTATTTTTTTCCTGAGGTCGAGGCATTTTTTTTTTTTTATAGTTTTATCTTCGTGGGTGATAGCTGTTTCAAATGAAGTAATGTGTGTATGTGATGCAAATATGTATGCAAGGGGGGGCGGGAGGGGGTGTGGAGAATACCATGCATTACGCATGCCAGCATGTGCGGACTGATGTGATGTTTCCCTGGTGCTTCCCGGGGGTCCCATCAGCCCAGGCCCTTGTTTCATCGGGAACAGCGCGGGATAAGACAGATGGCTGCTAGCTCAATTTTAGGCTTATGTGACCTCCTTCCCCTGTGCTTGCGCTGGACCTCCCAGTGCTGGTGGAGTCTGTGCTTGACGGCGTCTGGGCTGATGGTTGCTCTGCGCTGTCTGGCTCAGCTGCAGAAAGCACCTCCTGCTTGGGTCGAGTGGTGGAGAGAGTTTGTCTGGTGGAGCCTCGCAGGCCGCCCTCCTTGAGAGAAGGGCCGCCCTCCTTGAGAGCCTCGCAGGCCGCCCTCCTTGGGGCTCAATGTGTTGCTGCCAGGCCTCCATGGGGGCCTGATGGGGGCCAACACCCAGGCGGGACCCCGACTGACTGCCACAAAGAAGGCAGCGCACCAGTGCAGCCGGGCCTCACTGGTTCATGTTCATTTTTAGACCTCGGCCATGAGTGATCCTGCCAGTCTGAAAAATGCCAAGAACGCCATCCTAGAAGAGCTGCCGCGGATGGTGAGCACCATGGCCCTGCTCTGGAGCGTGCTCACCAGGGAGGAGGCCCACAAGAGGCCCGCCGACCTCCTCGGGGCCACAAAAGGCTCCTCTTCGGTCTACTTCAAAACCACCAAAGTGAGAGACAGTCCTCTATGGCTTTATTATGTCATTATTCATTGTCTCGTCCCACCAAAAATAAATGTGTGCAGGTAGACAGGCGAGGCCACCAAACGTGATGTGCTCTGCGGGCCTGCACCGGAGCAGGGAGTAGAATTGCCAGGTTTTCTAATTACCACCAAGTTTCCTGTCGGTGGCATGAATAGGTTTTCAGCCTGTTTTTTCCCCTTTGCCTGTTTTTAACTAAAAATAGTGTCTGGGTGCAGGGTGGGTGCCCTCTCAAGGACATCTCTCTGTCCCCGTTGCTAGGACAGCTAACTTCCCCTTCCGGTTCCAGGCTCCTGAGGTCAGGGGGAATGTTAGGGTGTTTTTTATGAAACCAGAAATGATTTCATGACATTTCCAGCTCATCCTTCCTCGGTTTTACGTCTATGCTTTGGGAGTATCCAGCAGGCGACCCAGGGCCTCATGCTTCTCAGGGACTGCGTCTCCTGTCAGCTGAGCCCCCGGCGCCAGGCGTGACCCCTCAGCTCACACAGGTGCCTGATGGCCCAGGAGCAGGCTGCTGGGGCAGCTGCGTCCCAGCCGTCCATGGGACCACAGGCCAGGCCCGGCCCTTAGCCTCTCCAGAGTTTCCTTGGTTGGAAACAGGACACCAGGCAGCACCCAGAGTGCTCTGTGTTTATCAACGAATTTATTCCTCTCCGACGAGATTATTGCCGAGTTAGAGGCGCGTGTGTTGGCGTACAGAGAGTGAGTGTTACTTCCAAGTGACGTCTGATTATCAATGACAGTCTCATTTTAAGCCGTCTGGTGCCCAGGTGGCTGTACTTCATGCACAGGCTTCCAGAATGTTCTTTCAGTTCCGGGGGTACCTTGCAAGGGAAATCTGTATTTCAGGCTGCCACGGGAACCTGCTTAAAGCCTAGGTCTCCTCTAAAAGGGATTCAGGAAACCCTGACACACTCTGAGCCTTCATGTCCTTTTTGGAAAACAAGTGGGTTATTAGCACCTACCGCATGGGTTGCTGGAAAGAGTCTTTTTGACATGGGCTAATGATGTTGAACCTTCACTGAGGCCCTCCCTGAGGAACCCAGGGCCTTGTGCTGAGACTCCCCCCCCTCCATCGCAGTGGTCTCCCCAGGGCAGAGTCCATGGCGGAATGGAGCGGCCAGCTCTTCCAGTGATAGTGGACGCTGGCCGTGGGCACACAGCGGGCTCATTCATTCATTCATTGCACCCACTGCTGCGTGGGCCAGACCCTGATTATGTGCCAGACAATGTGCTGGAGGAGCCCCTGCCCTCAGGGTGGACACAGCTGTAACGGCCGTTTTATGACAGTAAGAGCTATAAAGCCATGCTGTTGGCTTGTTGATTCAACAGTGGGGTTAGTTAAATGTACTTATTTGTGGAAATGGAGACACATCTGTCCTGGTGAGTGTCAGCCCTTACTGACCGGAGACAAGCTGGGCTTTGGGCTGGGGGGTGCAGTGCCAGTCCCGCTCCTGGATCACCCCTTTCTCACTCTGCAAAGCATCCCCTGGCCTCCTTCCTGCCCTGCTCGGCTCAGCCACTGTGGCCCAGGCCCCCCACCACAGGTGAGGGGCCTCACCCCTCCTTCCCTGTAGGTCAGCCTGGGCGCTTCTCCCACCCACCACAGGCACTCGGGGGGCCCCAGCCCACAGCCCCTGCTCCCCGGCCCCGGTGGCCGAGGTGCATATTGAACTCTCCGCCCTGAGGGGCTCTGCTCTAACTCTCCACTTTTTTTCTTATCTAGACCATACGACAAAAAATTTTGGATTTCTTGAACCCCTTGACAGCCCCTCTTGGGGTTCCTTTAATAGCTGCGGTGGCAGCCGTGTGGAGCAGAAAGAAAGCCAAACGCCACAGCAAAACGAAGGTAAGGCAAGAGTCAGCGTAATGGGGGCCTTGCTCTGGGGAAGACACCAGGAGCAGATGGGATCAAAGATCAAAGGTCTCGTCCAAGCCTGAGGTAGGAAACCACTGGCATCATGTACCTATGTCTCTTACAACTAGAACTGGGGTGGGGGGGAGGCAGCGATGAACCCGCCCCAACTTCTGCTTTCTGATCTGTTCCCAGAGGACACCTGAGTGGGTGGTGGCCCAGGCCATGCTTAGCCCCTGTGGGTCCTTCCCTGCCAATGACCCCAGTCCTAGTGGGCTCTTCCACCTGTGATCCCCTCGAAATATCATCAAAATCTCCCTGCCACATGGGCTTTTCCTGCAGGGCCTGCCAGCGTGAACCTGGCTCCTCTGCTTGTCTGAGGGTCCGCATGCTCTGGGAGCCAATTCATGATGCCAACCTGTTCCTCATGAGGCGTGTCTGTTTCTTAACATGCCCTTTCTCCAGGGGCTGCCCGTGGGCACACGAGCTGTGCCACCCTGTTTTCTGTGTTCACTCTGTAAGCCTCATGGGAATTCCTTTTCTCTGCAGATCGTCCCTGAGGCCAGCGCGTCCCAGCTCACCCTTGTCGACCTGATTGGTGCCCTCAGCACCCTGCAGACAGACTCGGTGCTGCAGCTGGTAAAGGAGGTGGTGAAGCGGCCGCCACAGATCCGAGGGGACGAGGTCAGGCTCCTGGGGGACGGGGATTATGCTGCGGTGTCCGTCACTGCAGCTCCAAGTGGGGGCTGGAAGGGAAACAAAGGTCTAATCTGCATCCAGGAATTTGGGCTTGTAAAATGGAGGCATCCTCATGCACAGGGCTTTGGGAGACCACAAGAAATGTGCTGGGGGGACATTCCTTTATGGTGGGAGCCATTTATGGTCAGGACCAGCTTCTGCCCCTCAGTCCCTGCTTGGGGCGCTGGCTGGCCATGGGGTCTCATCAAGTACCTGCCCTGCCCAGTTGAACAAAACCTCAGAGGGGAACAGTACTTGCCCCAAGGAGCTGGCAGCACCCTTGAAAGTGCCTAGCTCAGTTAGTAGGTGTTTTAAACTGAAAATGAGGGCAGAGGGAGGGTGAATGACCAGAGGCTCAGGCAGAGTCAGGAAAGTGGGAAATCACACACACACACACACACACACACACACGCACACAAAAACCAAACAGGAAGGGGCTTGTCCGAAAGGATTATCTGAGTTTGTCACTGGAAGTTAGAGGTTCTGCTCCTGTGGGTGGGGGTGGGAGGCCTGATTTTTCTCCATGACTGTATTTGAAAGGGACACCTCCCAGGTCCTTGAGAAAGACATTCCTGAGTTGTGGGTGTTACATGTACATCACAAAAGGGACAGAGTAAGGATTATAACTGTAGATGTTCCTTGACACGTGTTCTCAAGAGGGAGGTTAGGAGCCTGTCGGGCTTTGGCTGAGCAAACAGCAGATTCTTTTGGCAGCAGGCGCTTTGTGTGTGGGGGTCTGGGTCACATCCTAGGGGCAGGTCCTGGCACTGTGAGAAACCAGGCCAATGTCTGTTTAAGTCCTTAGTGTGGGGGTAACTGAAGTCATACATGCAGAATGTCACATCCCCTAGGCCGAGGTGGGGACCCCTGAGGGAGAGAACTCAGCATCTGATGAGAGTTGGTTGAGGGGCTTGAGCCTTGGTCATGGGGCAAGTTAAAAATGTGGGTGGAGGGCCTCCCTGGTGGCGCAGCGGTTGAGCGCTTGGTTGAGAAGCTGCCCACAGCCTTTGCAGCGCCGGTTCGATCCCCGGCTGCTCTCCGGCCACCGGAGGAGGGTCCCGCATGGCGCGCAGACCTCTCCTGCCGCCCGCTGCTCCCCTCAGTGTTGTGTTTTGGTCCTTCTGCCTGCTTGGCTCCCCGCTCTGGCTCTGGTGAATTCTCTCACCCTCCCGCGCTTCTGACTGTACCCAGTGCTTGAATAAATAAATAAAAATAAATCTTTTTTTAAAAAAAACCCAATCCTTAAAAAAAAAAAAAGTGGGTGGAGATTATGAAAGTAGAGAATGCGTGTTGAGGGACATACTGGGCCTTGTCAGGAGGAGGAGAACCCCCCCAGGGCGACAGCGAGGACATGCTGGAGCTGGGGCGCCGAGGCTGTCTTTCCCGCTGGCTTTCTCCCTGGCTTTCTGCAGCAGCCCAGGGCGTCCAAGGTTCTTATGAGCTGTGCGCCATGGTTCTGGAGCAGAACAGACCTGGGCATCACCATGTTCTGTCCTTCTGGTTTCTGAAACCAGAAACCAGAATTTCTGGTTGCCTCCTATCAAGTAATTTAAATTTAGACGGTTAGGGAAAAAATTAAGAATAAGTTCCTCACTGAAAATTAGTGGACTGGACCATCTGTGGAGTAATTATTTGAAGATATATGCATTTTTCCTCATACCAGTATTTGTACACCAGTGTTCACAGTAGCATTATTCACAACAGCCAAAAGGTAGAAATATCCCCAAATCTATCAATGGATGAATGGATAAAGTAAGATGGTTCAACATAACCATTTTTCAACTTTGCAGTGGTCCAAAACCCTTAGAGACTGCAGTTTGAATTTTGAACTTGACCATTTACCAGGCTGGTCAGATGGGGTCTGTGGTGCTCTGCTGTGGCGCAGGCAAGCAGCAGCTCCAAGTCAGGCAGGAGCCCGACACCGCAGGCTGGTCTTCCTGAGCACGGCATTCACTGCATTATGGGAGCGGGCCCACGCTTCATTTTCAAATGGGCTTCTTCGTGTTGGAGGGTTTTGCTGGAGGCTGACGAAGCGGTGACTCTGTAGCGTTCGGTAGGCCAGGTATATGAGATGCATCTTCCACTTGGGATATCTTCAACTTGTAATAGGTTTGTCAGGATATAACCCCTCATAACTCAGCGAAAGGCCTGTATATATGTATGCACTGGGATCGTGCTCAGCCTTAAAAAGGAATGAAGCTTTGGCACAGGCTACAGCATGGCTGGCCCCTGAAAGCATTACGGTATGTGAAACACACCGGTCACAAAAAGACAAAAACTGATTCCACGTCTGTGACACACCTAGGGGAGTCACAGTCCTACGTAGAGACAGAAAGTAGATCGCTGGGCCCAGCAGCTGGGGAAGGGGCGGGGGAGTTAGGGTTTAATGGGGCCAGAGCTTGTTTAGATGATGAAAAAGTTCTGAACATGATGGATGTACTGATGGTTGCTGTACAGTACGAATATACTGAATGCCATTGAACGGTATGCTGAAAGAGTGTAAAAATGGTCAATTTTCTTGTGTTTATTTTACTACAATAAAAGACCTTTTTTATTGTGTGATAGATGATCAGGTGTGGTGTTACTAGGTCAAAGGACATACACTGTTCTAGCTTTGATTAGGTCGCCTTCCAAAGCCCTCTCTGCTCCTGACCTCGCAGGGGCAGTGGGGCAGTGGGCGCTAGTGCCTTCCCCCTGACCCTGGCCACCTCTCTGTGCTGGGTCCTTTGTCATGTCTGCCTCAGTGTCATCTTAGAGAGGCATTCCATGACCCCAATAGGCCACTGTTATTTAAATATTCATGTCTGAAAGCTGAAAGCTTTCGCTTTAAGATAGGGAACAAGGTGGGCCTCCTTGGTGGCGCAAGGGGTTAAGATGCAAACTATGAAGCTTTCGGCAGCCACTGCAGCACAAGTTCAATTCCCTGGCCAGGGAACCACCCACATGGCGCAGCAGACCTCTCCTGACTGCCCCGCTGCACCCCTCAGCAGTGTGTTTCAGTCAATCTACCTGTTCTGTTCCCCACTCTGTCTCTGGTGAATCCTCTCCCCCTGTACTTCTGGCCTGTACCCCAGTTCTTGTATGCATAAATAAATAAATCTTAAAAAAAAAAAAAGATAGGGAACAAGGCAAGGATGCCCACCCCACCTCTTCTGTTTAATTCAGTGTTAGAAGTTTTAGGCGAGTTTTTTTTTTTTTTTTTGTTTTTTTTTTTTTTTATAGAGGCATGCTTTTATTTATTTGTTTGCTGGTTTGTTTTGTTTATACATGCACTGGGTACAGTCAGAAGCGCGGGAGGGCGAGAGAACTCACCAGAGCCAGAGCGGGGAGCAGAGCAGGCAGAAGGACTGAAGTACACTGCTGAGGGGAGCAGCGGGCGGCAGGAGAGGTCTGCGCACCATGTGGGACCCTCCTCCAGTGGCCGGGGAGCAGCCGGGGATCGAACCGGCGCCGCAGAGGCTGCGGGCAGCTTCGCAACCCAGCGCTCAACCGCTGCGCCACGGGGGAGGCCCCAGTGTTAGAAGTTTTAGCTGGAGCAGTCAGACAACAGGAAATCAAAGGAATCCAGGCTGGAAGAGAAATGAAGCTGTCGATATTTGCAGATGAGATGCTGTGTATAGAAAGCTCTGAAGACTCCACCAAAAAGCTATTAGAAACAGTAGTTGAATTCACCTAGAGCCAAGTTACAAAATCCATAGCATTTTTATACAGAAATAATGAATGAGGAGAAAAATTAAGAAAATAATTCTATTCAAAATGGCTTCAAAAAATTCAGACACCTCGAAATTGACTAAGGAAGGAAAGACTGATAATGTGGGTGACGAGACAACATGGATTTAGGTCATGACATGAGGCGACGTGTTCATGGGTGATAAGAATCAAGGTCATCACTGTCCTGCCTCGAGCAGCATGTAAGTCTAACCTGTTCTTGTGAATGGAATTAGAGCGTGATCCAGCTTCAGTCTTTTACATGTGGCCTCCCAGTTTTCCCAGCGCTACTTGTTAAAGAGCTTCTCCTTTTGCCATTGTGTGGTCGTGTCTCCATTATCATGAGCTAGTAAGTATTGATACATGCGTGGAATAGTTCTAGGACTTCAGTTCTGTTCCATTAGCCCACGTGTGTTTTTATGCCAGTACCATGGCCTTTTTAGTACTGTGGCTTTGTAGTATAGTTTACAGTCGGTTAACATGACACCAGTTTCTCTCATTTTCTCTCAAGATTGCAGAAGCAATCCTGAGATGGTTCCATATGGATTTTAATGTTTTGTGCTCAGTGTCTTTGAATACGATAGTTGATATTTTGAGGGGGATTGTATTAAATATTTATCACTTTCAGTAGAACAGTCATTTTTAAATCAAAGATCTTCGGGCCTCTTGGATCAGAACATTTGTTTTATTTCCCAGAATGAGATGATTTGCAGCTATTAATTCTTTAAATAAATGTTCTATGCCTTTGTCCTTCTGGGACCTCCATGATATGGATGTTATTTCTCTTTAGATTACCATCAAGGGCTCTTACACAGCTTCCATTTTTTAAATTCACTTTTTTCTCTGTTATTTCCGTGTGTTCTCTATATTATTGTGCTTTCAAGCTTATTAGCGCTCTTCACTACTTGCATTTGCCTACCTCTGAGGCCCTCTGTTGTATTTTTAAATTTGGATTATAGTATTTTTAGAAATATTAGTTTTCCTTCTACTGGTTTCATTTCCTTGATGTTTATTTTGTTTTTGTTTTTCATCATCCATTATTTTATCTTAATTCAATAAACACAACTGCTGCCTTAAACTCCTGCAGGCACATTCCACAGTTCTGCTGAGTTGAGACATCTCTCAGGGATTTTTTGCTGGAGCATTTGTGACGTGTTCTTCTGTCTCTTCATTTTTGGTTCCTGTGGGTTGTAACAGGGACTTTCCTTTTCACAATAAATTGGCTTTATAGCCCTCTTCCAAAAAAGCTGCATCTAATCACAGGTTTGTTGCTCAGCGTCTTTAGCCATCTATTATTTCACACACCAATTCTTTTGTGCCTGTTCGGATGGCCAGGGTCCTGGTTCTGGGGCAGTAGGAGACTGAAAGCACCTCCTTCTGTGCTGTGGGTACCCAAGTTGTGAGATGGGGATCCACAGTGACCACCACCCCCCCCCACCCCCCCCCCCCCCCGCCTAGGCCAAAATTTCTGGCATCTTCTCAAGACAGCCATCCCCCACCCCCGACTGGTTGAGCACTAGTGTCTCCCTGGGTGAGGATTGTGGTGGAGACTGGGCCACACCTCGGGAATTGTTCTCTTGCTTTACAGCTGTGGTGCCTCACCTGGTGCTGGCTCCTGTTGCTGAGATCAGGTGTTTAAGTTCTGCTGAGTGAGAGCGATCCATTGTTTCTGTCTAGGCCCTGGAGGGAGGTTAGGCAGCTATTGTGACTATCACAGCCTCAGGCTGCAAATAGGAGCCTCTTCTATGCAGAGTCACAAGTCACATGCTCTGGCCCTCCTCGAGGTCCTCACTCCAGCTGTTCTAGATCGGGAACCTCAGGCTCAAACCGGAATCACCCCCTGCACCCTCCTCCAATGGCTCTCCAGTCTTGCACCCCTTCTCCAGGGCTGCACCAGGTCCCCAGTCCCTGATGTAGGTATTTGCCCAGAGTTGACCAGTGCACGGGGACTCCACACAGCAGCCCCTCCCTCTCAGGCTGCAGGCCCTGGTGTGGCTACAGACACAGTTCAGTTACCGTTTTCCTAGCCCTTTCCACCAGGTCATCGCTCCTGGTGTCTGTGGTCGTCATCCATTTCTCTCTGAGGTTGGCTGACTTCGCTGGGCTGCAGTTCAGTTGGAAAGATGAGGAGGCGAGAGCTGTTGTGCAGCCACCCCAGGCTGGGCAGGGTCATTGTTGATTCAGGCAAAGAGAATTTTGGAGCCTTCAGTATCTCTAACCTGCCTTTTTTTTTTTTTTTAATAATTTTTTTTTTAATAGAGGCATGTTTTATTTATTTATTTGTTTGTTTGTTTTGTTTATACATGCACTGGGTATAGTCAGAAGCTCGGGAGGGTGAGAGAATTCACCAGAGCCAGAGTGGGGAGCAGAGCAGGCAGAAGGATCGAAGGACATTGCTGAGGGGAGCAGCGGGCGGCAGGAGAGGTCTGCGCGCCATGTGGGACCCTCCTCTGGTGGCCGGGGAGCAGCCGGGGATCGAACCGGCGCCGCAGAGGCCACGGGCAGCTTCGCAACCCAGAGCTCAACCACTGCGCCACCGGGGAGGCCCCTCTCTAACCTGCCTTTAATGCTGACTTGGGACTGGACTCACCGTAGGCAGGCAGGCAGCAACTGAGGACTCTAAACCCCGCAGTTTCCCCTTTGTCCCCCAGGTCCTCGGCCCACGCATCTGTACTTACATATGCACAAGCCCATGCTCTCTCCCAGCCCGTGTCCAGAATCAAAGGTGCTCATGCCCACGCTCCCAAGTGCTTTTCGCATCAGCATGGTGTCATGTGTGGGTAGTGCAGCTGGGAGGCAAGCAAGGCCGCAGCTGGTGGCTGCAGAGGCTGTCGGCGGCGGGTGAGAAGAGCCTGGGCCGTTCCATTTTCCTGCACAAGCCCAGTGTCTTCACTCTGTGACGGTCTTGCCAGACTCCTAATTAAAAAAAAAATAAATTGTCCTAACAAATGGAAGGAATGTGCTCTTCCGCAGGAGGCCTACAGCCGCCCCGGCCACCGCCATGGCCCTAGTGATCCCTGAGAAATTCCAGCACATCTTGCAAGTACTCAACACCAGCATCAGTGGGCAGCGGCAAATAGCCTTTGCCATCACCACAATTAAGGGTGTGGGCATGAAGACATGCTCACGTGGTGCTGAGGAAAGCAGACATCGACCTCACCAAGAGGGCCAGGAGCTGACAGCAGATGAGGTGACACGTGTGATCACCATGATGTAGAATCCCGCCAATACAAGATTCCTGACTAGTTCTTGAACAGACAGAAGGACGTGGGAGATGGGAAATACAGCCAGCTCCTGGCCAATGGTCTGGACGACAAGCTCCATGAAGACCTGGAGCGGCTGAAGAAGATTCGGGCCCACCGGGGGCTGCACCACTTCTGGGGACTCCGTGTCAGAGGCCAGCACACCAAGACCACAGGGCGCCGTGGCCGCACTGGGTATATCCAAGAAGAGGGAAATGTGCAGGCCTGTCTGTTACTAAATAGTTTTATACACCTAAAAAAAAAAAAAAAAAGGAAGGAAGGAAGGAATGTTACTGTTTTTAGGTGTGAAGGCCCTCACACTCAGGACAGTAAACACCACGGCTGAGCCTTGGAATCCCAAGTGCTCTCAGCCACTTTTCAGCCCTTAGTGAGAAACCCACCAAGTTCTTAACTGCACTGCCTGCCATGGGGATCCTCCCCGGAAGCCCCCCTCCTGCTCGTGGCACCACAGTGGCCCTGCTGGGGCCCTGCCCTCTTTGGGCTTCTGACGAAAATCCTTTCCTTCCTCCATGTTTATTGAAAATCAACCGTGCCCATTGATGGTGGGAAGGCCTGGACGCTGAAGCGGGTCTTGCCCTTGCACAGTTGTATCCTGTTTGGGAAAGGACTATCAAAGACAAGCCAACCTAAAATCAACCCTGTGAGCCAGATGACGGAGCCAGCCTAGTGCCTGGGAGGGCTGCTTGGGGTCCCCCCAGTTGCCACGAGGGCTGGTTGCCCTTCCTTGGTGCACAAATAAATACAATGGCAGTTAACCCTGAAGACACCCACAGGGAGGGGTGATCCCGGGTGTCTCGGGCGGGGAGCAGCCCTGAGGCGTGTGGCTGGTCCCTGTGCTGCAGGGAGGGGCCTCTGCAGCACTTGGGCACAGACTGTGACGCCCTCCGGTTTCACCCTTCACAGTACTTGATTTCCACAAATACCTACAGCTTCTAGTCTCATCTCAGGTGGAAAAAAACAACAAAAAACATCTTGTCTGGCTGGCTGATTTTCAGCCATTCAACAACAAAATTACATTTTGTGGTTAGTTTAGTTAATTAACTCAATTTCTATAACTTCTACAAATAGCCTTTCGCCAGTAAAGGGGAAAATGCCTACTTTGAAACCCCAGCCACCTGGGACTTGGGGAAGCTCCTGGGTTGGGTTTGAGGGAATTCCTTAATGAGGCTAAGAACAGGGGTTTCTTATTGTCTCTCTGCAGTCGTGTGCGTTCACCATGGCCCACGTGGTGTGGCGAGGCTCAGTTATACAGACGTTCCTTGGATTCCTGTCACAGCTCTGCAGTGGGAAGGAGTAACGGGAAGTCGCTAAGAGGGCAGAAATGATTGAGAAACTCCTCACACTGGCTTGTTTTTGTGAAGCTTGGTTTATACTTCCACTTTTTCGGTTTTTTTTTTTTTCCTCTTTTGTCTTGTATTTGAAAGATTCCTGGGCTGAAAACCTTTGCTTTCTTAGAAGACAGAGTCTGCTTCCTTGTGTATTTGAACTCCTTGTTAGCTTTTTCCCTACCTACTTGGAGTAATGGGTTTCGTTTTAATTTTCAGAAATCACCCCTGGCAGACATTCCTGTGCTGCAGTTTTGCTACGCTTTCGTCCAGAGGTAATGCTGTCAGAACACTTCTCGGTCACTGGTAACTTTGATTAACTGCTGCTGAGCCGTCGACCATGGTTATGGTCACAGTGTCAGTTTCTCCCCGAGGCCTGGCAATGCCCAGCTGAGCTTCCTTTGCCTTCTCCAGAGAGCTGACCAGTTTTGCTGAACACTTTTGTCAGCAAAACTTTAGAGGGGCCTGGTACACTTTAAGAAAGCGCTAGCACGGCATTGATCGTGTCAACAACAAAAAATAAGAACGTGTTCAAGACCGCCTTTAGAAAAGGGAGAAATGGTGCTTTTGGTGCCTTCCTACCTCTTCTGCCAGGTTTGCTGAGTGGAACACCTGTCCCAGGTCAGCACAGGGGGTACTGAGGTGGACTTCCCCAGGAGTTTCTCTAGAGGAAAGGAGGTTGGCTCGGTCTGTTCACATCCTGCAGCAGCACGGACCCCCTACCTTGTCTGCTACAACATTGGGGGTGGGTGGCTCAGATCTCTCCCCAGGGAAGCTTAGATGCCCAGGAGTCGCACATGAGAAACTCGTGCAACCAGCGTGGGCTCCTTGGCGAGCCCAGGCCACTTGCCACCGTGATGCTGATTCAGCACATCCTGAAGCTGCAGGGAGGTAGATCCGGGGCCATAAACCCATAAGACCTGGTGGGGTGAAGTTCAGAGCAGTGATGCCGCCTCCACCCACATAATCATTGCAGCTCTTCCTCCAGGAGTTGAGGAGCTGCTGTGTCTCCTGGCAAGACTAGTACCTGTTGTAACACCAGCAGCAAGTTATCAGGGTGGTGTCAATGCCTGTCAGGGAGGTCACTCAGCCCAAGGTCAGCAGTCAGGGACCCTGGGGCTGTGTGGCAGAGTACTGTACCTGCCCCTCCCCCTTGCTTTGCAGCAGCCCTCCCAAATCTTCCTCTTGGTCCTGGAGGCCTGACCTGAGAACCCCTGGAGAGCAGCTTCCTGGCTGGTGACCCCTGACCTTACCTTTGCCACCCCATGTGTCCCTGTTACAACTCCAGGGAACAGTGGGTTCATTTAAGCCTTTTATTTATGGACCAGGAAACCAAGACCTCTGAGTGCAGCAGCAGGGCTCCAGGTTATTGCCAGAGTGCCAAGTCTTAACCTGTGTGTGTGGTAACTTAGTAAAGAAGAAATAGGTGGGTCGGACATGATAGCTTCCCTTCTGCTCCCAGCCGCCTAGATATAAAAGGTGCTGCTGAATAAATGCTTTTGTTTTGACTTGCTCATGGTTGGGTATTTTTTTCTGTGTGGTTTTTCAAACAGGCTCCCAGTGACCACCCTGCAGGCGGACTCCGCCTCTCTGCTGAGCGTGTTGAAGGAGTCAGTGCAGCTGAACCTGGCTCCCCCTGGCCACTTCCTGCTCCTCAGGTAGGGGGGGCCCCACATTCACAAGGTGCTTGTTGTTTTTTCTTCTGGAGTCTTTTATTTCTGCATCATCCTTTTTTTTTTTTAAGATTGATTTATTTATGCACAGAACTGGGATGTGGTCAGAAGTGCGGGGGAGGGGTGAGAGGATTCGCCAGAGACAGACTGGGGCACGGAAAACAGGCAGATTGACTGAAATACACTGTTGGGGGGAGACAGGAGAGCTCTGCTGTGTCCTCTGTGGGTCAGCTCCCTGGTGGGGGATCGAACTCAGGTCATAGAGGTGATGGCGCTGAGACTCAACCCCTAGGGCACGCAGGAGCCCTCTGCAGCATTCTCAGTCTGAAGCTGGTGTCTCTCAACAGCATGCTGAATGACTTTGTAACAAGAACTCCCAACCTGGAAAGCAAGAAGGATCAGAAAGACCTGCAGGTCTGTATGGGGAAGGCTTGTGAGCTTGTGGCTCCAGCAAGGTTTGCTTCTCAGGGGATCTCATAGATAATAAGCACTGGCTGGTTGGATCTGAGATTTGTGTTTGTTCCCAGGTCAAACATCCTCTGTTACTTTGTGTAGAGGCCCCCGTGGCTGGTCTCCCACGAGGTTCCTTGTGTCAGGCAGGAGCTGTCTGCTGTGCAGTTGGCAAGACGCTTGGCCGCACTCGCCAAGTGTGTGGGGGCTGACTCTCAGCATAACAGGAACGATAAATCTAGATCACAGTTTCGTTTCTTAAACCCTTTCTTTTCCCCGCCTCAGTAAGGGAGGAAATCTGTACTCCTAGGAAGCTTGCAGGATTCTGAAAATTAAAAGTAAAACCCACCCCTCGGAAAAGGGCAGTCTCCTCAGAGTAGAGGAAGCCAGCTCCGGAGTAGGACAAAAGATGTGAGCAAAGCGCTGCCTTTGTAATCACTGCTGAGGCGCTTTGCCTCCAGGGATCCTGGTGTGTGAGTTCTATGGCTTTGATGGTCTCACTGCTGATCATGCATGAGCTGGCGCTGGTGACAGGTCTCTCCAGCTCCTGAAGCCCCACTGTAATGAGGAAATCCAGGCAGCTCCGTTGGCTTCAATGTGTCAAGAAGAAAGCGCCATTAAGAAGCAGCGACTGCCTGTCCCTGTGCAGCTCATGCCCCAACTAATCTTACCCTGCGGCCACTGCCTGCAGCCGGCAACTCGCTCCGGGCTTCTGACCCGGCCTGGCCACAGGCATCACGTCCACTGCTGCAGCCAGTACATGTCTCCTCAGCACCTTTGCTTGGGAGCCCAGCTGGGCCCCTGCTTCTCGCCTGTGCTCCCCGGGTTCTGACTCTTAAGTTCCAGGGCCACCGACACCTCTGCATGTGAGGTGGCTGCCCCTGGAAACCTCCACCCCATCATTGCCATCATCACCACGCCCCTCCCGGAGTGCTCCCCCCCCCCCCCCCCGCCTCCCAAAGCACAGCTGTGTGCCAGCCCTGGAAGTGAAATCGGGACTCCTGCCCTCAGGTGTCAAGGGCCCCAGCACTCTCACCTGTGATATCTGACAGTGCTGCTGGGAAGTCCTCAGTGTTTTTGCCTCATTACCACAGGGGCTCCACCAGGTTCCTTCCCAACTGTGCTCATGATGTGGTGGCCCCAGTTCACCCCACCCAGGCAGTTTGTATATTGTTGCTCATTACGCTATTGAAAGGCACATTTCTAGCAAGAACCCAGGGTCCTAAGAAGCCCGGAAGCAAGCAGCTGACTACCTGTCTGCTCACCTGCGTCGGCCTGGACAGTAGCCACCGAGCCACGCATGGCTGCTGAGTGCCTGAGATGTGGCTCGCCTGGAAGGAGTGTGCTGTCCTGTAGGACGCACGTTGGATCTCAGAGACTTAGTACAAAGAGGAAAGGCCAAAGCTCGCGGATAATTATGTGCATCACACGTTGATAGCCCTATTAGCTTGTTTGTTTTACCTTCCAATGTGGTTCCTCGAAAGTGTCCTCTGTGGTCTGCGGTGGGGTTTTGTGTCATATTTCTCTGAAACAGCGCTTCAGACACTATAGGTGCTTTTACTAACTTCCTCCCTCTTCACGCTCAGGATGTCACTCAGAAGATCCTGGAAGCTTTGGGAAATATCGCCGGCTCTTCCTTGGAACAAACCAGCTGGCTAAGCAGAAACCTGGAAGTGAAGGCCCAGCCTCAGCTCCCTCTAGAAGGATCTGATGCTGAGGAAGACTTGCATGGTAGGTGCAGGAGGGTCAGCAAGTAGTCCACTGCCAGCTGGTGGGGCTCCAGATCCTCTTGGTGGGATAGCATGGGGAGGCCACCAGATGAGCCACACCCAGGGGCGTCTCAGTAGAAGGAGGCCATGGAGATGTTGAAAGGCTGGGCTTCCCAGAGAGCCTGTTGGTCCAGGTTGACTTGGCTGGAAAATTAAACAAGTACTTGGCCTCAGCTTCCTCCCAAATCAGAACTTTGATGAGTGATGACCGGGAGGCCTGGCCACCTATCGCCCCCACCCTGAACCCCCAGTCCACAAAAGTTTAAGAAGTGGGGGAAATCAGAAACCTTAAAAGGAATACAAAACCCCAACTCCCCACTCTCCTGAAGGGGCCCTTTCCATCTTGCCCTGAGGAGCCCCACACCAGACATCTGTCCTCTATCCGCCCCAGCTCAGCCTGTGCTGAGATGCTGGCAGAACCCGGACAACAGATGGACCCCTGTTGGCCTCTGTCCCAGCTCCCTGCCACCAGATGGAGGCGACTGCTTGCCTCTCCATTCTGCAAAGAACCCCTAAGCCCTGTCCCCCTTCCAGGATAAGAAGCTGGAGCCCCAGACTTTGGGCCTCCATTGGAGTGTCCTGAATCTTTCCATCTGAGATGAGCACCCAGACCCCTTCCCTGGTCTGGCCCTCTGTGCCTTTGCTGGGGAGGAGGAGGCCTGGTTTGATCCGTCTGGGAACCTGGGAGAAGGGTGACCGCAGAGCTGCTGGGTTGCTGGGGCTGCCACCACTCCAGAAAAGAACCATGTCTTTGTTTTTTTTTTTAAGATTTATTTTATTTATTTATGCATACAAGAGCTGGGGTATAGGACAGAGGTGTGGGGAGGGGGAGAGGATTCCCCAGAGACAGAGCGGGGAACATAACAGGCAGATCTACTGAAATACACTGCTGGGGGAGCAGCAGGGGAGTCAGGAGAGGTCTGCTGCGCCATGTGGGTATCTCCCTGGCCGGGGATTGAACTTGTGTAGCAGTGGCTGTGGATAGCTTCATAGGTTGTATCTTAACCCCTTGCACCATCAGGGAGGCCCCTGGTAAAGGTTTTGAAGTGAATATAGTTAGAAAACAAAAATGAGTAGGCAGAGACGAGAGCATGGATGTAAATGTCCTGGGTTCATGACCCATAGTGACAAAACTGACATGTCCCCTTTAACTGCATGGACTTTCTTACTACAACGTGAGGCGGGGCTGTCTGAGAAGTATTTCTGGTCCTCAAGGGAGGAAGTAAAAAATGAAATCTGGAGGCTGGGAAAGGTGGGTGGCGCCTGGGGCTTGCAGTGGGGTTACCTGATGGCCGAGGCCCTCTCATGAGTCACGGTCTGAGGCAATAAGATCCGCGTCATGGCGGTGTGGCTGCTGCAGATCGTTGAGCTGCACAAGACTCTAAGGCAGATCCTGGGACTTAGCCAGCATCGCATTTTTATAGATGAGGACTTAGAGACAGAGGAGCCGAAGTGTTCAGCATGTTTGTGAGGTGGGGGCAGACGTGGGTGTGGGTAGAGAGAAGGGCAGGCCCCGACGAGCTGAGGGGCAGGTAAGGTGGGGAGACCAAAGGGGTCAGAGACCTGTGCAAGGACAGGGTTCTGGGAGGGAGGGAGCAGAAAAGACAAGACACGCTCTGAGTTGGCTGCAGGACGTGGTGATGTTGGATGCTGGTGAGGTCGAGGGTCTGATGGGGCACTGGGTGGACCAGTGGGCACAGAGAGAAAGCCTGCTGGCGCAGTGGCGTTCAGGGGGTCATGGGCCAGGACGTCCCACAGATCCTCCAGGTGGCGGTGGCACGACTGATGAGGAGGGTGGAAATGGGGAAGGAGGCTGTGAGTTTGAGGCCAGTCAGCTGCTCACAATAGCCAGGTCCCCAGTTGCTGCAGCGGACCCCTGCGTTACCTGCGGGAGTCACTGTCATGAGGGGCCTGGGCCCCAGATGCACGGGCTGAGTTTGGGGCAGTGACCCCCCTCTCCATTGGCAGATGCCGCCGCCACGTCAGCCA
The DNA here is from genome assembly GCF_964194135.1 of Talpa europaea. Lineage (NCBI taxonomy): Eukaryota > Metazoa > Chordata > Mammalia > Eulipotyphla > Talpidae > Talpa > Talpa europaea. The sequence goes on from NC_140070.1 coordinate 142,397,139, forward strand.
TGGTGTCTGCGTCTACGCCTTCGGTGTACAGCACGCAGGCCCTCGCCCTCCTGGCGGAGGTAAGTGCACACGCCGGCTGACCCGAAGCTTCCAGAAGGCGGCCCGTCCTGGGGCAGGGAGCCCGGAAGTCAGTCTTGACCTCTGGCTGCCCGGGAAGGTTTCTTTCAGGGGCTTCCTTGAGGACTGGGTGTTTTATTCTCCAGCTTCAGAAGATTTGATTTCTGACAGTCTCATTCTTTCAGATCCTGGCCTCGCTCCTGGACATGGTCTACCGAAGTGATGAGAAGGAAAAAGCGGTGCCTTTGATCTCCCGTCTGCTTTATTACGTGTTTCCTTACTTACGCAACCACAGGTAATGTCTTGTCCTCACACGAATCCAGTGGTTTTCCTCCATCTCTGACCTTGACCCTGGACCCTGTCCCTCCCCTACCCACCAGGGCCTGCAATATTCCCAGCTTCCGGGCTGGCTCTCAGCTGCTGAGCGCCCTGAGCGGCTACGCCTACACCAAACGAGCCTGGAAGAAGGAAGTCCTGGAGTTGTTCTTGGACCCCGGCTTCTTCCGCATGGACACGGCCTGCGCACAGTAAGTGGCGCTGCCCAGGGCAAGTGCGGGCGAGTCTCCAGGTGGAGACGGGGTTGGGTGAGAGCAGAGTTAGCGTCCACCGGCCCGCAGGACGTTCTGTCACAAGCTCAGAAAGATTCCCTTCGTTGTCAAAAAGGATGTTGTGTAACTAGCAGAGCACGCTGTTCCTGAGGCGCGTGGGGTTCCCTGGCACAGGCCAGCACGCTTTCTCTCACAGTCATAAAACATTTGACGGCCATTGAGGTGACAGAGTCCACTGGCGACACCTGGGGTCCTTGTCCCTTCCTGGGCCTCACCATGGCTTCTCTCAGACCTTGCAGCAGGCCAGGTGCCGTGTGGGCAGCGGACAAGCGCGGAGACGCAAGTGCGGGCTGTCCTTGAAGGTCAGCACCGCCACTCGGTGACTGTCCCCTGACCTGACAGGACCTGACTGAAGGCGGGGCAAGAGGTCGTGGCTGGGTCGGCTTTTCGGTCCAGCCTGAGTGTTCATCCCCCAGCAGAGCCCTGTCGCTTCTGACCTGTAGTTCCATCGGCTTTTGGGGGGGTCCCAGTGAATACCAGTGGTGTTTGTGTTCACTGCCCCCCGTTTCTCATCAACAGAAGTATGTACACGTCATCCTGCGGGGGGGTGTATTCAAGAGAGATCCTGGAGCCAGCCCAGCTTTCTGGCCAGCTGCTGTTTGCTTTACAGTGAGCTGAAACGAGCCCTTGCAAGGCTCCTCCTTCCGAAACTCACCCCAGTATTGAGATATAGATGGAAAGTGTGCAGTTAGCTTTTCCTCTGATAAAAGCTCTATTCGTTTCACCACCTTCAGAATGCAGTTTTTAGTAAATCTTACAGGGACGTGTTCTTGTTTTGATGCTTTTCATATGATTCTCATCCTTTGTCTATTTAATTAATTTTGCTTTTTTTTTTTTAATGCCCAGTTGGAAGGCCATCATTGACCATCTCTTGACTCATGAGAGAACGACATTTAAAGACTTAATGAGTAAGTTCCATGTCACTTGCCCAGAAGTCACACTTCAGGGCCCCAGGCCACATCATCAGCTCTCACTGTGCAGCTCAGGGCCTCTCCGGAGCCACCTCAGCACAGGCTGGAGCGTGGTGTCCAGGACATGCAGAACCAAGCAGAAGGCCTCTGCCTAGCTCGTGGCAGAGAAGTGCTGCAGTGACGATAAGCTGCCCGTGATTTATGCCTCATACCCTCTTCTAATGCCCTGCCAGTGAGTCTCGCTAAAGACCTAAGTGTTTTCACAGATAACTGTGCAAATAGCAGCCACATGCCCTAGGAGATCACGCATTTCCTCTGGGGAAGAATTACCCTAGCAGGCGCTTCCAGACATGTGCTCTAATGTAGCTTCTCACTGAATGGACTTGTTGGCTGTGTTTGTTCTAGATATGCCCAGCAGCTCTTTGAAGCTGTTCTCAGGTCTTTCACAAAAAGCCATGCTGCTCAAGCGCCAGGCTTTTGCCGTCTTCAGTGGCGAACTGGACCAGTACCACCTTTACCTGCCCCTGATACAAGGTAGGATGGCCGGCCTGGCCTGCCCCAGCCCACATCCCGGGGCCAGCTGCAAGCTGCTCATTAGGGCAGAGGGAGCCTTCCTCCAGGCAGGCCACGCACTGCCCTCCTTCGCAAAGAGAAGGCGCAGGGGTAAAGGCGGGTGTGGATACAGGCCCCACCCCTGCTGCTTATGCTAGGCTGTTGTCAAATGTCAAAGCAGTTACAAGTTTCTTTTTCTTCTTTATGTAACAAAAATAACCCAAGCTGCACATTTGTTTGATATCTTTAAAATCTTCTTTCTTTAGAACGCCTGACAGACAATCTCAGAGTGGGACAGACATCCATAGGTGCTGCCCAGATGTTTCTTTTTTTCAGAGTTTTGCTGCTAAGAATATCTCCTCAACATCTGACTTCCCTGTGGCCAATAATGGTCTCTGAATTAGTAAGTACAGACATTTCACTCTTAAAAGCAAAGTTGGAGCTTTTCAAGGTACTTCTCCCAGGAATCATCTCCAATGTCATATGAAGCTATTTTTTAAAAAGATTATTTATGCATGCAAGAGCTGGGATGTGGGCCAGAGGTGTGGGAGTGCAAGGGGTGAGAGGACTCACCAGAGACAGAATGGGGAGCAGAGCAGGCGGATCTACTGAAATCCACTGCTGAGGGGAGCAGCGGGCGAGACAGGCGAGGTCTGCGCCATGTGGGTTAGCTCCCTGGCCTGGGATTGAACTCGTGCTGCAATGGCTGGCGATAGCTTGACAGTGCTGAGACTTTAACCCCTGCGCCACAGAGAGGCCCATAGGTAGCTAATTTTAACTGCAGAATGTCAGAGACAAGTTGGTAGCACATGGCCAGCCCTGGTGAAGTGAGAGTACCTTCTCTGTCATCCTGTTTGATCTCTCCACTGCCAGAGAGTCCAGCCAATTTGTCCTCTGTGTTATTCTTTGCTATTTTCTCTGGACATAAAAGTCTTAGACAGTCAGCTTCACTTGCTCTGTGATGGTAACTGGAATGCATGTTTTCTTTTAAGATTCAGACATTCAAACGGCTGGAAAAGGAGCTGAAGGACTATCTTGACCCACTGGTGTGAGTAGCCCTTGGTCTGAGCACTAATGTGAAAGCTGGTCAGGGGGTGGTGCCATACCTTGTAGGGGTCAGCTCACGCGGACTAGAATTTCTTGAAGTACTTGTTAGGGGTCTGTTATTTTGTTGTTTTTTGTTTTAAGATTTATTTTATTTATTAATGCATATAAGAATTGGGGTGTAGGCCAGAGGTGCAGGGGGTGAGAGGATTCACCAGAGACAGAGTGGGGAGCAGAACAGGCGGAGCCACTGAAAGACACTGCTGAGGGGAACGGCGGGTAGACAGGAGAGGTCTGCTGCACCATGTGGGTCAGCTCCTTGGCCAGGCATCGAACTCAGACCACAGTGGCTGGCAATAGCTTGATAACCCTGAGACTTAACCCCTGCGCCTCCAAGGGGACCAAAGGGTCTGTTATTTTGAACATTTCTTACAAGGAAAACCCTTCTTATGGACATTTCATAGGCAAATGGACCAGAGCAAGCGTGAATGATTTTATAACAAGAATGTCTTTGCAAATTTACAGAAACAGCAATAAAATCAGCAGGACCAAAGCTACAGTCTCTGATGTGGGGGAGATAGCCCCCGATTTGTACTTGGCAGCTTGCAAGTTCTTGGATACGGCACTTTCTTTTCCACCTGACAAGATGCCCTTGTTTCAGATGTAAGTCAGATGAGACCATATCCTCTTTGAAGTGGGTCCTTTTTTTTCCTAGTGAACACTTTGATTTCTGCTTTCCTGGACAGTGCACGAGACACCTCAGCGTGGAGTCCCCAGTTTCAGATCTCTTGCTCCCTCTGTGGCTTCATGAGTTTGGCTCACCATATGATGGTTGGGTGTGTGTGTGTGTGTGTGTGCGTGCGTGCGTGCGTGCGTGCGTGCGTGCGCGTGCACATGATGGGTTTTGCTACTTAATGTTTATAGAATGAGAGCCACCCACTGGTGGTCCTTGCTACATTGGTGTAGCATTTTTTGTCTGTTTTCAATTACATGAATAGATGGAGTATGCTGTCTCAGTTCATGTTGCCCCCTAGGCTTGCATTTCCTGTAAGCTTAACACAGCTGCTCACATGTTTAATTTCATGTCTGGCCCCTAGTGCTGCTTCTGTCTCCCATCCCCCTAAGGAGAGTAATCATATATAAATGTTAGTGGTTAAAAACCAGATTCTCTTTAAATGTATACTGCTAAGTGGAGGAAGCCAGTCTGCAGAGGCCTCATGCCATACAATTCCATGATGTGACATTCTGGAAATGGCAGGTGATGGGGACAGTAAAAAGATCAGTGGCTGTTGAGCATCGGGAGAGGGATGCACAAAATGGGACTTTTAGGGCAGAGAAACTGTGCTGTGTAATGCTGTAACAAGGGGGACAGGCCATCACATCTCTGTCCAAACCCATTGAACATACACCACCAAGAGTGAACCCCAAGATAAACTGTGGACTTTAGATGATAATAGTGAATCCATGTCAGCCCATCGACTGTAACAAACACACCTCTAGGTGGGGGATGTTGATGGCAGGGGCGTTGGGCATGGAGGGAGGCAGTGGGGGGACATAGGGAAAATATGTGCTTTCTGCTCAGCTTTGCTGTAAACTTAGAACTTGTAAAAAAGAAAGCATTTAATTTTAAAAATTGGATTCTAATGTATATGAATCTGCACAGCACCATTATTCATAATTCATTATTCATAACCAGCAAAAAGTGCAGACACCCCAAATGTCCAACAGCTGCAAATGCGGATCCATAACATGTGGTCTCTCCATGCAGTGAAACACTCAGCAATAAAAAGAAATGATGAAGCTGGACGCCATTATGTTACGTGAAAGAAGCCAGTCCCAGAGCCATATGTTGTGTGATTCCATTTATCGGAAATGTCCAGAATAAAAATAATCTGTAGAGACAGAAAATAGCTTAGTGTTTGCCTAGATCAGGCGATACAGGGAATTGAGGGGTGATAGCTAAAGGGAAAGGGATTCTCTTTGGGGCATTAAAAATATCCTGAAGTTGAATGCGTTGGTGGTTCACACTTTTCAGTGGGTGCATGAGCAGTATGGGAACGCCAACTCAGTCAAAATGGTTAAAGGAATCTTTTTTAGAGGCTCAGGGCCTGCCTTCCTGCCTGACCTTGAGTTTCCCTCTAGTTACAGGTGGGCATTTGTTCCAGAAGTAGACGCAGAGGACCCCGTCTTTTCATTGGATCTAGAGGAGAATCACCAGGAATGTGTACCCTACACTGTTAGGATCCTAGAACTTCTCAAATTAAAATATGGGGTAAATGTATTTCCTTCCTGAAGTTTATTCATAGCAGAGGGGCGAAGCCTGCCTAGGCAGTGAGTTAAGTGCTCTAAGCACTGCTTGTTTTCAGAGACGCAATCACTTTCAGAATTTCTCTTCTCTTGAGTGGTAAAACCTGATGCTGATTACACATCCTTATTTTCTCATTGACACGTCCAGGGCGGTGCTGTCATTGACATGTCCAGGACTGCACCTGCTCAGCTATGCGCCGTCCTGAACAACAGAGTCAGACAGAAGGGGTTTCCCCTCCCCTAGATGGCATAGAGGAGGGGCCTGCAGGGGGGAAGGGCAGGGCTCGGGGGGGGGGGGGGGGTGGGCTAGGGGGTAATCCCCCAGGAAGATGCTCACAAAGAGCCTGAATTGGAGCCTCTGTCCTTAGTGCTGATGAGGTTCCCAGGAAGAGCCGCCTCTGAGGTTGTGCTGCCGCAGGGTCCTCGGTCCTCGCTGGCATCCCTCACCCCTCGCTAAGCCACATCCTTGTGACGGGTTTTTTGGCAGGAAACGAATGACTCAGATGAGCTCACCATGAAGAACGAATTTCCTCTCCTGCGCCAGCATTCTGTTTCCAGCCTGGAGGAACTGATGCCCTTCTTCAGGACTCTCAACTGCGCGTTTAAGACCCAGAGTAAACGGCCTGCAGGTTCCCCAGGACCGCCCCCCTCAGAGCTTCCTGTCACGGACAGCCCGAGGGTCTTGAAACTCCTGGAAGAGTGTGTTGAATATGATTTTTTGGAACAGCTGGAAAATTAGCCGCCTTAGCAGAGTTTGTTTAATCCATTCATTGAGACGTCAGTGAAAACCAGGATATATAGGTGACCCCTGAGCGACATGGGCTGAACCAGGAGCGTCCAGGGCGCTGCGGTCAGAGTCCGCCCACCACGGGCACTGGCAGGTGACTCTGGATGCGGAGTTTCCTAGGTGGAGGGAAGACTGTGAGTTGTACTTGGAATTTGACTGCTGGAGCCTGGGGCGGGGTTGGGCCCTGACCCCACATTGTGCAAGGATCCATTGTTCCATTTCCAAGCAAGAACGGAGCCAGAGCGTGATTTCAAGAAGTCTTTTTCAGTTTTGAAAGTAAAATTCAAATATTTTCTGCTTGGCTGCAAAACACACCTCCCTCAATGCCTTGTAATATATTTGGATCGGATTCTATATTTCTTGTTCAGTTTATGTAAAGAAAATAAAATTAATATATCACCTGGCGGTAGCACAGACTTTGTAACAAAGTAATGTAGGAAGAGAAGGAAGAGCTGCTCTCTCTGTCCTGCGGCTGAACGGCTGCCCCACTGCACTTCTCTCCATTTAAACATCTTGAACATTGTTTTTAAGCTTTCACACATGTCCTTGAAAATGCCTATTTCAGGGCTATATTTTATTTATTTTATTAATTTTTTTAGTTTTTTTACATCATTTTTCTTTTTTAAACAATATTTGCTTCTGCAACCCTTCAGGTGTAGTCCCCATAGAGTTTCCTTCCCCAAGGCACCCGTGCACCATCACCTCAGTCCCCTGTGCGCCTCCCTCCCTCCCTCTGATCCCTCTCCCGCCTCCTCCCCTGCAGGATGTCTCTGGTTTACAATTGTCTGGTTTTGCTTTGTTGTGTTTTGTACTGCTATTTTTTTGTTTTGCAGTGATGCCTTATTTGGTTCCCCTATATTCCTGCTATAAGTGAAACCATCCGATAGTTTTCTTTTTCCTTCTGGCTTATTTCACTAAGAATTCCTTCCAGTTCCATCCACGTTGCTGTGAATGGCAGGAGTTTATCTTTTTCGATTGCTGAATAATATTCCATTGTGTATATGTGCCACATCTTCTTGATTCAGTCATTATTTTTGGGTATTTGGGTTGTTTCCAGGTTTCACCTATTGTAAATAGTGCTGCAGTAAACATAGGTGTACAGATGTTCTTTGAATCAATGTTTTTGTGTCCTTTGGGTAGATCCCTAGGAGTGGAATTGCCAGGTCGTATGATAGCTCCATTTTTAGTAGACTGAGGAGCCTCCAGACAGCTTTCCACAGTGGTTGGACCAGTTTGCACTCCCACCAGCAATGTAGGAGAGTTCCTTTTTCACTACATCCTTGCCAACATATGTTGTTGCTTGTTTTTTTGATATGTGCCATTCTTATTGGTATAAGGTGGTATCTCGGTGTGGTTTTGATTTGCATTTCCCTGATTATGAGAGATGTTGAACATTTTTTCATATGCCTCTTGGCCATTTGCATTTCCTCTTTGGAGAAATGTCTTTTAAGTTCTCCTGCCCATTTCTTGACTGGATTATTTATTTTGTTTTTGTTGAATCTTGTGAGTTCTTTGTATATCTTTGTGATCAGTCCCTTATCAATGGACTGGAGTTAAATGGAGTGCAAAGATTTTTTTCCCAATCAGTGGGACATCTCTCTGTTTAGGTTAATGTCTCTTTTGCTGTACAGAAGCTTTCAGTTTGATGTAATCCCAGGTGTTTATCTTTTCCTTGACTATCTTTGCTTTGGGTGATGAGTCTTTAAAGATGTTATTGCAATGTATGTCTTATAGTGTTTTACCTGTATTTTCTTTTATATATTTTATGGTTTCAGGTCTGATGTCCAGTTCTCTTATCCATTTTGAATTGATTTTTGTGCATGATGAGAGGTAGTGGTCTAGTTTCATTTTTTTGCATTGGTGGTCCAATTTTCCCAGCACCATTTATTGAACAAACTGTCCATGTTCCATTGCATGTTCTTTGCTCCTTTGTCAAAGATCAGTTGTCTATATAAGTGTGGTTTTATTTCTGGGCTCTCTATTCGGTCCCATTGGTCTGTGAGTCTGTTTTTGTTCCAATACCAAAATGTTTTAATTATTATGGCTTTGTAGTATAGCTTGAAGTTTGGAAGTGTGATACCTCCTTTCTCCTTTGTTTTCATCAGTAGAGCTTTTGGTATTCATGGTTTTTTGTGGTTCCATATGAATTTCATCAGTATTTGTTCTATTTCTTTGAAAAATGTCATTGAGATTTTTGTTGGAATAGCGTTGAATCTGTATTTTGCTTTTGGTAGGATGAACATTTTAATAATGTTAATTCTTCCAATCCATGGGCAGGGGATGTCTTTCCATTTCTTTGTGTCTTCTATTTCTATTAACAGTGTTTTATAATTTTCTTTGTATACGTCTTTCACCTCTTTGTTGGGTTTATTCCCAAGTATTTGATTTTTTTTTCAATTATAAAAGGGATGGTTTTTTTGATTTCTTCTTCAGATTGATTGTGTATAGGAAGGCTACTGATTTTTGTGTGTTGGTTTTGTATCCTGCTACTTCACTGAACTGGTTGATTATTTTGAGTAGTTTTTCGGGTTCTCTACGTATATTATATCGTCTGCAAATAGTGATAGTTTTACTTCTTCTTTCCCTATTTGGATTCCTTGTATGTCTTTCTCTTGTCTTATTGCCCTGGCTAGGACCTCCAGTATTACACTGAAGAGCAGTGGTGAGAGAGGACATCCTTGTCTTGTTCCTGATCTTAAAGGAAAGGCCTTCAGCTTTTCGCCATTGAAAATAATATTGGCAGGCCTCCCTGGTGGTGCAAGGGGTTAAGACGCAACTTATGAAGCTATTCGCAGCCACTGCAGCACAAGTTCTATCTCAGGCTGGCCAGCACGCAACCTACATGGTGCAGCAGACCTCTCCTGACTCGCATGCTGCTCCCCTCAGCAGTGTACTTTGGTCAATCTGCCTGTTCTGTTCCCCACTCTTATCTCTGGTGAATCCTTTCCCTCCCCACACTTCTGGCCTTGTATGCATAAATAAATAAATCTTTAAAAAAAATAATAATATTGACAGTGGGTTTGTCGTATATGGCTTTTATCGTGTTAAGGTATGTTCCTTCTATCCCGAGAATTTCAAGGGCTTTCATCATAAATGGATGTTGGACTTTGTCAAATGCTTTCTCAGCATCTATTGATATGACCATATGGTTTTTATTTTTCTTTTTGTTGATGTGTTGGATTAATTTTCATATGTCGAACCATCCTTGTGCCCCTGGGATGAATCCCACTTGATCGTGGTGTACTATCCCTTTGATGCATTGTTGGATTCTATTGGCAAGGATTTTGTTGAGGATTTTTGCATCAGTGTTCATTAGGGAGATTGGCCTGTAATTTTCTTTTTTTGTGCTGTCTTTGTTTGGTTTTGGTATTAGTGTAATGTTGGCTTCGTAGAACGTATTTGGTAGTATTCCTTCTTTTTCAATTTTTTGAAAGAGTTTGTGTAGGATAGGCACTAATTCACTGCTGAGTGTTTGGTAGAATTCACTTGTAAAGCCATCTGGACCTGGGCTTTTGTTTTTGGGGAGTGCTTTGATTACTGCCTCAATTTCAATGCTTGTAATTGGTCTATTTAGGTGTTCTATTTCTTCTTTGTCCAGCTTTGGATGATTATATTGTTCTAGGAATTTGTCCATCTCTTCTAGGTTGTTGAATTTGTTTGCATATAAGTGTTCATAGTAATCTCCGATTGTTCTTTTGATTTCTACTGAGTCTCAGGGCTATATTTTAAAACTGAAATATATTTTTTGAAAATAATAATGGCCCTGGGCATCCCTGGTGGCACAGCTGTTAAAGACACAGACAGCACTGTCAAGCTATCCACAGCTTCTGCAGCTCAAGTTCAATCCCTGGCCAGAGAGCTGACCCACATGGCACAGCAGACCTCTCTTGTCTCCCCGCTGCTCCCCTCAGCCACCTGTTCTGCTCCGCATTCTGTCTCTGGTGAATCCTGTCACTGCTCCCCCACCTCTGGCCTGTACCCCAGTTCTTATATGCATAAATAAATAAATATTTTTTTTTAAAAAAGGAAAAAAATAACAGCCCTGACCATTGAGCTCAGCAGGGCCAACGCTGGGCACTGTCTCGGCAAAACCCACCCCCTCCTCTGTGCCCACGGATCGGTGATCCGCCTGCCGACAGCTGTGGCCTTAGCCGTGCACCAGCTGAAACTTTCCATTTCATACCCACCAGTCACGTAGCCCATGGCTTCTTAATGCCTGGAACTGCTGGCAGGAAATTCCCTTTCTGAATTCTTCCCTTTGATTCTGTCATGAGGGGTGAGGGCAGGTTCTTTACCACTTGCAGATTCACTGTTCATTTAGACAGCCTGCCCCAGACATGGGCTAGCTTGGTCTGGTTCTTCCCTCTTTCTGAGCCTCCTCGCTTGGGTTGGCTCGGGTATTGGGAGTCCTGCTTGGCACCCCTCCACTGGGGCAGGTACCTTTGCACCTGTCTGTCTCTGGTCTCATTTTCAGCCCCCGAGCATCATGGAACCACCCTCCTGTGCAGATCTGATCCCCTACCCGAGTACACTCACACCCGTCATTTCTCAGACCAGGGTACTTTGGCATCTGCCTAACATCATCAGTTGTGTTTCTCCTGACACCCCCCACACACTTAGTGTGTGTGTAGTACAGAAGCAAGTTGTATCACTAGCCCCTGAATAGAATCTGGGGGTCACAGAACCACCGACTCCCTTAACAAGGGCTGAAAATAAGGCTCATAAAGCACCACTAGGTATGTCGGTATGTGTACAAGTACACGTTAAAAATTACATGGAAGGGCCTCCCCTGGTGGAGCAGCGGTTGAGCGCTGGGCTGCGAGGCTGCCCGCAGCCTCTGTAGCACCGGTTCGTTCCCCGGCTGCCGGCAAGGGTCACACACACACACACACACACACACACACACACACACACACACACACAAATTACATGGAAGTGATGCATTTGCAAGGGGATGACTTTGACAACGTGCAGGTTTGGTCACTAAAATTTTAAATATTGAAGGTACAGTTATAAATCCTGTTATGACTGCTTACACTGTGAGTTACACATAATTCAGGTAGTGATGGTACCGTAATGTCAGGTTTTCAGGCCTGGTCTCCCAGCCAGGAACGGATCCCAGGCTGCAGGGGCAGCGCTGAGCCCTGGCCACTAGACCGCCACAGCCTGGTGTGTCACGAAGCTGCGGCAGGAACTTCGCTGATACCCAGGCAAGGGAGAAAAGGCAGATTTGTTTAGAGAACGAAAAGTTTATTAAGGTGAAAATGAACAGATATAAAGTGGGACTCCCAGGCGGGTGGAACCAGAGCAGGGAGGGGCAAGAAGCCCAAGTGGAGTCGTGTCTTGGGGAATATGCACCTTATTCCCCCAATTATTCTAAAGCTCCACCAGTCTCTCTGTGATTGGTTGCTTCTCGGTGATGTCACTCACTGCACTGCCCTGATGTCTCTGTGCCCAGAACTGAGTCTCTGTGTCCCAGCCCTTATCTTAGAGTCCTTTTTCTTTATCATCCTTGCCCAGGAATGTCCTGTTGCCCCTAGTCCTGGGGGTGTTTGATTAGTCCCCTTTGGAATTTGTTGCCCTTATCGCTGGAGCCCTCCTTATTCCTATTCTGTTCTGACCCTAAGGGCTCTCTGCTAACCCTATGCCTTAGCAAGGAGATAACCATCTGCTGATTGTCACTTGAGGAGGGTGCAATGAGTCATCAATCCAAAATGACCACAGGCTCTCCATGGGCCTATTCCCAGCCAGGGAGCTAATGGCCGGCAGACCTCTCCTGTCTCACCCGCTGCTTTGGGCTGCCCCTCTCCCTATAACACCTTCAGCAGTGTATTTCAGTAGATCTGCCTGTTCTGCTCCCCACTCTGGTGAGTCCTCTCCCCTGCACGCCCCCTGCCCGCACCCCAGTTCTTCTACGCAAAAATAAATAAAATCTTTATACATAAACAAAATGTCCACAAGATCCAAGATTGTTCTACCCTCAGTGTGAGACACAGGGCAAGCTAGGAATTAGGCAGTTTTAGGGACACTGCAGGAGGGGACCTCAGAGAATTGAGGAAGGCTTCAGAGATAAGGGCAGCAAGAGGAGTGTAACCAATTCCACTAGGAAAAACAAACATCCCAGGACACAGGACAACATTGTTAAGGCTGGTCCTGGTTTTCTTCAGGTGGTAAAGGGAGGCAGAGATTGGAGAAATGGAGAGTGGTTTAATTTATGGACAACTTAGAAGGGCAGCTGTTTAACTTCAATGCAGGGATGCCCATCCAGAGGACTGGGCCATAAAGATAAAGATGCAACAAATGGGGAAAGAGAAAGCTGTTAGATAAGGAATGTGAAGATCCCCCACTCAGTAGCAAATTAAGTGAGACAGCCGAGAACTAATCAATCACAAATCAATCACAGAGAGAAGGGTGGAGCTGTAGAATAATGACGGAAAGAAGGTCTATATTCCCTGAGCCACGACTCCACTTTGGCTTCCTTGCCCCTCCCTGGCCTTGTTTCCTGGCCTGGGAGTCCCACTTTATTTCTACTCTTTTTCTTCTCAATAAACTTTTTCTTTCTATAAACAAATCTGCCTCTTCTCACTTGCTGGCCTGAGCATCTGCGAAGTTCCTGCTGCGGCTTCGTGAGACACCAACCCATGGGGGTCTAGTGGCTGGGGCTCAGCACTGCCCCTGCAGCCTGGGATCCGTTCCTGGCTGGGAGACTAGGCCTGACAATTCCGGTATCAGTTAGGTGTATTTGAAAAAAATTTTTAAGATGTATTTATTTATGCATACAAGACTGGGGTACAGGCCACAGGTGCGCAGTGAGAGGATTCACCAGAGACAGAGCCGGGAGCAGAACAGGCACATTGACTGAAACCCACTGCTGAGGTGAGCCGCGGGGAGACAGCAGAGGGCTGCTGCGCCGTGTGGGTCGCTCCCTGGCCGGGGATCGAACTCCTGCTGCAGAGGCTGCAGACAGCTTCATAGTGCTGAGACTCAACCCCTTGCGCCACCAGGGAGGCCCAGTATTTCAAATTTTATAAACAAAAGCACGACGTTTGACATGGTAAAAAGGCAAGAGCTATTTGAAAAAGCGCCACGGCCTCCGCGGTGTCGGGTCGGGACGTCCACGGCCCAGAGGGCTCGGGCAGGATGAAGGGTGAATTTGAGGGCGCCCAGCACGCAGCCGCGGGGGGCTCGGGCAGGCTTTCTCCGGGCAGCCGCCCGCTGCCAGCCCAGCGAGCCCAGCGCAGCCTTCGGGCCCCCGCCCGCCGCCGCGACCCCGCGACCCCGCGACCCCCCGCGGGGGCCCAGCCCAGCCCGGCCCAGCCCAGCCCAGCCCGCGGACCGGGCGGAAGCGCGTGGGCGGGGCCCGCGGGCCACGCCCCGGAAGTGGGCGGCCCCGCCCCTCCCAGTCGGGCTGCGGCTGAGGCCGGGCCTGGCTTTGTAGCCCTCAAGATGGCGGAGCAGCCACCCGGCGGGATCCGCCTCAGCGCGGTGAGCAGCCGCGAGGGGTGGGGCGGGCCGTGTCCCAGGAGGGCGGGCGGGCGAGGGGGGGCCGCAGTGGGCGGTGGCGACTCGCAGGCCCGGCGCGGGGCCGGGGCCGGGGCCGGGGCCGCGGCCGCGGCGGGGCCGCGGGGTGGCCGCCTCCGCGGGCGGGCGGCGGGCCGGGCGGGCCGGGCGGGGCGGCGCTGCCCCCGCGTTGAGTTTCGGTTTTGCCTCGGCGGCCTCGGGGCGTGCCGGGCCGCGGCCCCTCCTCCTGGCCGCGCAGCTGTCGGGCCGGGCGGAGGCCTCGGCGGCGGCCGGCCGCGCGCCCCTCGCCCCGCGGGGCCCTGACCTCGCCGGCGCGCGGGCCGGGCGGGCGCCCCGGGGTGTCCGGGCGCGGCGGGGCCGACGAGCCGGGCTTCGGGACCGGCCCCCGCGCTCCCCCATCCCGGCCGCCGCCTCCCCTGGGCCGAGACCCCCGGGCCCGGGCTGCTGGTCCCGGCCCTGCCGCGCCCCCGGGCCCGGCGCGCGGGGCTTGTCCAGAACCCCGCGGCTGGTGCCGTCGTCTCGGGGCTTGGCCCCCGGCGGGCCGAGCCCCCGACCCGAATTAAAACCTCGCGTCCTGCGGCGTGGGCGTGGCCGCCGCCCAGGGTGTCCCCGGAGAAGTTGGTGGCGGCACCTGCCCCCGGGCCTGCCGGGGTTCGCAGGCCGGTGAACCCTCCTCCTCGACGACCGTGCCTGCCCGTGGGGTCTGCCGTTCGTTTCAGCCCGAGTCTTGTCCATTTTCCCCTCCCTGGTGGGTGTGAAGTGATACCTGACCTGGCGCTGCGTGTTCTTAGCTGTCAAGTTGGGCATCTTTCACATATTTGACTCTTGGATTTAGGGTTTGTGAAAAATCACCTACCTGTATCCTTTGCCCTTTTGGCTTTTTTTTGGGGGGGGGCGGCTATTGATTTGCAAGAGTTCTTTACATATTTGAGTGAAAGTCCTTTGGTTACGTAACTCATTGAGTGAGTGAAACAGGCTTTAGTAGTTGGAGCAGAGCGCAGCTGGGTTTTCCACACTGGCTGTGAACATTTGTTGTTCTCCGCACCTGGTTGGATCAGGGCTTTCCCAGTAGCCGTAGCTATTGAAAAGTCTAACCGTATCTTGTTTAAAATCTAACGCCCCGTCCTGCCCCTCCTGTCCCAGATAGTGCCCAGTTCTGGCCCAGAAGTCTGGCGTGGGGAATGGAGTAAAGTGATTTCGCTCTTTCTGCTCTTGGATCCCGGGGCCCCTCCCGTGTTGCCTTTCCTGAGCTTTAAAGATTAGCTTCTGAAAGGAAGCAAAGATGAGGGTCAAAACTGTCCTCAGCTGGCTCTCCGTGTGTAGCAGCTGTCCTTGTGCTAAATCTTTCTTTTGTGGATAATGCGTGGTGCTTGGAAGCGCATTGACAGAAATCTCCCGTCTGCAACTTCTGGACTGTATCTCCATCAGTTTCAATGCTTTAGGACAGCAGTTGGCAAACTACAGCTGATGGGCCAAATCCAGCCTGCCACCTGTTTTTGTATGGCCCACGAGCTAAAAATGATTCATAAATGGTTGGAAAGGATCAAAAATAATATTTTGTAATGTGAAAATTATGTGAAATAGACATTTCCATTTCCATAAATTAAATGTCATTGGTCTACAGCCATGCTCATTCTTTTGTGTATAGCTTGCAAATGCTTGCATTAGGAGAGGGTCTAGGAATTAATGCATTATTGTGTTTGTCCAAAATCATAAGCTTTTCACAAAGCTAAGGCATAACCTTAATAAATGCAAATTTAAGTTATTTAGGAGATTGGGATTCTGGAATAGAATGAGGAGTGATGAAAACTTTTTTTGTATTTTACTTTTTACTTTCATTTTGTTGTTTTCCGGGGGTGGGAAGGAGTTGATTGACTATGTGATTTGTTATTACTTTTAGCATTATTCATAAATAAGCCAACCAGAACTATATTGTGATTTCTTTGCTGTACAGCTTTTTGTTTTCCCTAAAGTTAATAATTGATTTGTGTTTTGTTTGCTTGGTTTTTCTCTGTACTGATCTCTATTTCATCAAAACTTTCAGAGAACTGGAAAAACTTTTCCAGATGTGTTAAAGCTCACCCAGTATTTTGTCAGTTTCATTGGCTTGATAAAGAGACTTTATCTTTTTTTTTTTTAATCTAGCCAATCACACAAATTCCTTCCAATTTAATTTTTTTTTTTAAAGATTTATTTATACAAGCACTGGGTACAGTCAGAGCGCGGGAGGGTGAGAGAATTCACCAGAGCCAGAGCCAGGAGCAGAGCAGGCAGAAGGACCGAAGGACACTGCTGAGGGGAGCAGCGGGCGGCAGGAGAGGTCTGCGCGCCATGCGGGACCCTCCTCGGGTGGCCGGGGAGCAGCCGGGGATTGAACCGGCGCTGCAGAGGCTGCGGGCAGCTTCTGGAAATTTCCTTTCCCTTTTTAGTGTATCTCCATCCCATGTATTCCTCTTTTAGGGTTTACTCCCTCAGCAAGCTTTTAGCACCACGCTCTAACCAACTGAGCTAACCGGCCAGGTCAGCAAGCTTTTAGCTTAGTGACTTAAGCGTGTGTGGAGTTGGTTCAGAAGACCCTGAGTATGACCTTGGGCAAATGACTTGACTTTTTGCCTGAGTTTCCAGTTTGAAGGATGGGAATAATAATCTTCCCAGAGCATTTTAAAAAACATTAGATGACCAGATAAGTATATAGGGCCTGGATTACCATTGCTCTTTACATATGATTTTGTTGTAGAGCAACCCCGATACAATTTGACTGAATTTGTAAATTTAGATTAGAAATTATTTCTCAGGGTTGTAAAGGGCATGCTTTATTGTTTAATAGCCCTCTGCATGTGTTTGCCCTTTGGCTGGAAACTCAAGTCTTTAATATCTAGAGAAATTTCTCATTCAACAAACTTCTTCCCTCTCTTTTTCTCTTATCTCCTGCTTGTCTTTTCGTTGTTCTTTTCTTTCTGGGAGATTCCTCCACTTGATCCTCCTACCTTTCTCTTATATCTTAAATTATTATTAATGTGGTCTTGTTCACTCATGTCTTTTTAAAATCTTGAACAAAATATGGGCCTCCCCGGTGGCGCAGCAGTTGAGCGCTGGGTTGCGAAGCTCCCCGCGGCCTCTGCGGCACCGGTTCGATCCCCGGCTGCTCCCCGGCCACCGGAGGAGGGTCCCACATGGCGCGCAGACCTCTCCTGCCGCCCGCTGCTCCCCTCAGCAGTGTACTTCGGTCCTTCTGCCTGCTCTGCTCCCCGCTCTGGCTCTGGTGATTTCTCTCACCCTCCCGCGCTTCTGACTGTACCCAGTGCATGTATAAACAAATAAATAAACAAACAAACAAACAAATAAATAAAAACATATGCTTCTAAAAAAAAATCTTGAACAAAATATTTGTACTTATCACTGGGCTTATTAATCATAGTATATTTTGATGTATTTTGCTCATTGCACTACCTCTGTTTTCTATATGCTCCTTTTCCTTTGTGTTTCTGATTTCTCATTTTACATATTCTCATGTGTCTGGAGTTGGTTAGCCTTCTGCTTTCGTTTCTGAGTGAGACATTAAAACTGACAGGAAGATGAGTAGAGCTAGTCCTTGTGGTGTGATCAGATAGGAAGGAGCCAGCCATTTTGGGGTGGCACCCTGTGCCACATCTGTAGACCTAAAAATGGAAGTGGTAGATCATAAAACCAGTGTGTTTATAAAACTAAAAGAAAATTATAAGTCCCTTTTGAAAAAGTGAGGACAACAAAAATAAGATGCTATTCAGAAAGGCTTAAAGAACAAATAAAACTTTAGAAATCATTCAGTCTAGTCTCCTGCCACGGCATATGTAATCCTGGGTGCTGACTCTTCTGGAAACCCAGCAGGGAAAAGACATAGGAGTATCAAATTGTTGGGTTTGCTTATTTGGTATTTGTTTATTGTGACCAGTACATGTGAAATTTACCTATTTAATCATTTTTAAGTGTACGGTTCACTACATTCACATAATTGTACAACCAGTCTTCAGAACTCTTCATCTTGCAAAACAAAAACTGTGTAGCCATCAAAAAGATAATTCTCATTTACTTTCCCCCAGCCACTAGCAACCACCATTCCTACCTTCTAGGGATTTGACTGCTCTGGGTATCTCAGATAAGTAGAATCATCCATGGTTTTTTATGACTGGCTTCCCTTTGCCTTAATGTGTTACGGTTTCATCCATGTTGTAGTATGTGTTAGAATTTCCTTTATAAGGCTGAAATTTTGTTGTACGAATAAGTGTGTTTTGTTTATCCATTCATTCATTGATAGACATTTAGGGTTTACCCTTTGGCTGTTGTGAATGTTGTTGCTATAAACGTGTGTCCAGACATCTCAAGACCCAGCTTTCATTTCTCTTTTTTGAAAAACTTTTTAAAAGACTTATTTATTTATGCATAGAAGAGCTGGGGGTAGGGGAGTGAGAGAATTCACCAGAAACAGAGTGGGGAGCAGAACATGTGGACTGTCTGAAATACACAGCGAGGGGATCAGTGGGGGAGACAGGAGAGGTCTGCTGTGTCATGTTGGTCAGCTCCCTGGCCAGGGATCGAACTCTTGCTGCAGTGGTTGCCAGTAACTTGATAGTGCTGAGGCTTAACCCCTTGCACCACCAGGAAGCCCTATATTGGATATTTCTTTTTTTTTTTTTTAAAGCTTTATTTATTTGTGCATACAAGAACTGGGTATAAGTCAGAGGAGCTGGGGTTGGGGGTGAGAGGATTCACCAGAGAGAGTGGGGAGCAGAAAAGGCAGGTCCATTGAAATACACTGCTAAGTGTATTTCTATCAGTCTACCAGTTCTTGTATGCATACATAAATAAATCTTAAAAAAAAAAAAAGCACACTGATGAGGGGAGCAGCAGGAGAGGCAGGGAAGTCTGCTGTGCCATGTGAGTCCCTTCCCTGGCAGGCGGGAATCTGAGATAGCTCGCCTTCTCTGGTGGCACAGGCAGTTGAATGCAGCGCTGTGAAGCTGTCCACAGCCTCTGCAGCGCCCTTGCTGGCCGGCGAGGGCCCCACATGGTGCGACAGACTCCTGTCGTGCCAAAGGGATGCTCCCCTCCGCAGTGTATTTCATCAGTCTGCCTGTTCTGTTCCCGCTCTGGCTCTAGTGGATTCTCTCACCCTCCCGCACGTCTGACTGTACCCCTGTTCTTGTATAAATAAATAAATAGAACTGAAAAAAAAAAAAAAGATAGTGCTATCTTTAACCCCTGGCCACCAGGGAGGCCCACTGGATATTTCTTGATAGATACTTTGTTACAATTTTTTCTTGCTTTTCACTGTTGTGTCTTTTGATGTACAGAAGTTTAAAATTCTGATACATTCCATCTTTTTTGTTTCTTATGCTTTTGATGTCCTATCCAAGAAATCACCAAATCCTGTGTTAGAAAACTTTCTCCTTCAGTTTTCCTCTAAGTTGTATAGTTTTAGCTCTTAAGTTTAGGTAGCAGTTCTATTTTGAGTTAAATTTTTTATGTTAATTTAAGGGTGCAATTTCATTCTTTTGCTTTTGGATATCTAGGTTTTCAGCACTATTTGTTGAAAAGATTGTCTTTCGCCCCATGGAATGGTCACTGCACCCTTGTGGAAAATCATTTTGAGAGGTTTTATTTCTCGGCTGTTAGCTCATTTTAACCCACCTGTTGGCAGCTGTCCCTGAGCCTGCCATCACCAATTTCTCCAGGGCACAGACCCCAGTCTTGTGCTGGATCCTCGGGGCAGTGTCAGGACCACTCTGAATAGGAGGAGGCTGGGGGTGGGGGAAGTGGGAGAGGAAATGATTTATTGCTTTTTAAAAAGATTTTCAGTTTGTTTTGTTTTCAAACAAAATCCTAGAACCTTGGACTTCAAAGGCACAAAAATCTAATTTCTAAGTCCCTCTGAGGCTCTGCCAAGATCCCCAGCTCTTGTTGGTTTCCCGTCTTTTACAGGCTTCAGATTTAGTGCTTTTGGGCTGTCGGTTCAGTTATCACTAGTCAGCTTTCTAGTTTGCAAACTGCTGACCATTAAGTCTACTATCATTTGAGTAGTAGAGGCGTCTAAGTTTTAATAGTTTTATATTTAAATAAATGATTTGTAAAATTTGTGAGTGTTGATTTTTATTGCTTAAAAAAAAAAATCACACCCCTGGTGGCACAGGGGTTAAGTCTCAGCACTATGAAACTTTGGCCAGCCAGTGCAGCAAGAGTTCGGTCCCCGGCCAGGGAGCTACCCTCATGGTAGGGCAGACCTCTGCTGTCTCGCCCGCTGCTCCCCTCAGCAGTGTGTTTCAGTCAGTCTGCCTGTTCTGTCCCCCGCTCTGTCTCTGGTGAATCCTTTCACTCCCCCCTCCTCCCACACCAGTTCTTGTAATATAAATAAATAAAACAAATCTTTTTGTAAAAAAAAAAACTGTTGTCTTCACGGCATCTCACTTTTGGGGGAGGGGGTCCTTTTTAAATGTGTGGTTATTTCAGGAGATTCTTAATACTGGGGTATATGTCTAACATGACTAGATCTCTTCTGCTGACATTTTCTTCTGGTGGATTGCTTTCTTGAATATTATTAGATTGTGTTGTACTAAAATACTCTTCAAATAATGACATGGAGGAATCGTATGTTGTTTGGTGGGGGCTGTCACCCCACAATGAAGACTGGCTATATAAATTAATGCTTAACCCTAGGTAAAGGCTTGCTTATTTTTACAGAACTTTACATTTCATTTTTTTATTGATCTAGAGTCCAAACTAAAATAGAAAAGCTTTCTATTAGGCAGAGTCCCCTCCCACTTCCCACTCTTATTGGGGGGGGAGGGGGGAGGGCTGTGGCACAGTTACTTCCAAATACCTGCTTTTCTGTTATCTCCTATCCCTGAGTCACCATTAAAACCAAAACTTTGGGGCCTCCCTGGTGACACAAGGGAATAAGGCACAACTTAAGCTGTCTGCAGCCACTGCAGTGCGAGTTTGATTCCCCGGCCGGCCAGGGAGTTACCCACTTGGTGCAACAGACCTCTCCTGACTTGCCCACTGCTAGCCTCAGCAGTGTACTTTGATCAGTCTGCCTATTCTGCTCCCCATTCTGTCTCTGGTGAGTCCCCTCTCACCCCCGCACCTCTGGCCTGTACCCCAGCTCTTGTATGCATAAATAAATACATCTTTAAAAAGACTTTGTATTCCAGTTCAGCACCCCACTCCAATTCCCAGTGCACCCCTGTTTTATTTTTTAAATTTATGCATACAGGAACTGGGGTTCAGGCCAGAGGTGTTTGGGGTGGGGGTAAGAGGTTTTGCCAGAGACAGAGTGGGGAACAGAACAGGCTGATTGACCGAAATACACTGCTGAGGGGAGCAGCGGGTGAGTCAGGAGAGGTCTGCTGCGCCATGTCGGTTACCTCCCTGACCAGGATCAAACTCATGCTGCAGTGGTTGTGGGTAGCTGCGTAGGTTGCATCTTAACCCTTTGTGCCACCAGGGAGGCCCCTGCACCTCTGTTTTAAAGTCTTCATTCTTAATTCCTTTTTTACTGAGGCCCTTGAGGATTTTGCTGACTTTTCCATGAGCTCATTTGTGCCCTTAAAAGGGACACTTAACTTTTTTAAAACATTATGTTTCACATGATTTAAAGCATTTACAAATGTTAAGTCAATTAATTCTCTTAACCTGATAAACTGGTATTAACATCTCATTTTCACAGATTGCAAAATTTGAAGCACAAAGGTTAAACTTCTTGCCCAAGACCTTCACACCCCTAGTTAAATATTGTCCAGTCTATAGGCTTTTTCTGTGTGTTGGGGAGGGACAGAGGGGGAAGAATTACATTGTTTTCACTGTTGGAGGGTGTTGATCTTTCCAGCTAATGACATGTTCAGGAGATGAAAATTTTAAATTGTTGACAATAATTGCTTATGAAGCATAAATATCCCAGAAGCTATTGGCTTCATTATTTCTCATTTGCACCTTTGCTTTGCTTCCCTGGGACTCTTACTCAAGACAGATGTGCGCTGTGTATACATTTGGGGTCCGCATATAGGACGGTATCATGAAATGAAAATTGGCATTCCTAACCACCACACTCTGCCATGTATCTAAAGTCAGAGTATTGAAACATGGACCAAAACACCCCATTTCTAACTCCAGACTTCATGCCGAACAGAAAAGCACAAACTAGCGCAAAAACAGAATACTAAGGGTATATGATGGGTTAAATCTTTTCTCCCTTGATAGTCACATGTTTTATACACCCAAGTCCGTGCCCCTTAGTAAGATGTAGAATGGGCGAGGCGTCTGCTCCTTTCATCTGTGGTGGACTGAGCATTGTGCAAGGGGAGGGCCTGGCACAGGAAGATCTTCCTGATGACTGACAGCACATGCTCAGGTAGCTTAGTTTGAGAAAAGCCTTCTTGTACAAGACTAAGATCTCTGGAAGTTAGTTTTTGTTAGAAACTAATGTAAGCTTTAGAAAGTCTGAATTATAGACCATATTTAGGTTGTATGCCATAGAAAGTCTGTATTACATGTACTCCAGCTTGAAGACTGGCTTTCTCCAGATTACCATTTCTCACTTGTGTCCTTCATTTAGGTGAACAAATATTTGGGGATTGTCTACAATCAAGGGTGGGCCGGGGGGGAAAAGCAGGCCTCTTTCTGACCCCTAGTGGCGGCAGCTCAGCACTGCAGATGCACTATTGATTATACTCCCGTCAGATTTCTGGGGGGGGTACTTCACGTTAAGCCCTAGTGCCCCCTCTCTTTTACCCCGTACAAGAGACTGTTCAAA
The DNA here is from genome assembly GCF_964194135.1 of Talpa europaea. Classification (NCBI taxonomy): domain Eukaryota; kingdom Metazoa; phylum Chordata; class Mammalia; order Eulipotyphla; family Talpidae; genus Talpa; species Talpa europaea. The sequence goes on from NC_140070.1 coordinate 142,419,711, forward strand.
GTGAACACAAGAAACCCTCATTGTCTGAGAAATTCCCTACGTGATGAAATTTCCAAGCCTTGGTCTGCATCACTCAGGAATGTAGCGAGTTCCCTATAGCATTAGGGTGATTGACATATTCATATTGTTTTACCATGAATAAAATCAGATGTAAAATCATTGGAAATCAAGAATGTTTGCTGTAAATAAGGGTTTAGAGATGGATAGTACTCCACTGCCCACAAGTTCAACTCTAGTGAACATGGGGTAAATAATAAAATGTAAAATACTGACTTTCCAAGAGACTGGCAGAAAAACCTGTTGATTAATAAGCAGTGCTAAGTTTATTAAGTCCAGGGCACTAAGGAGGAAACACCCACTTGACACAATCTCAGTTGTGACTCACAGGGAGATTAGAAACTGGCATAGTTTTGCAAAGTTTTGGTGGGTAACTTTGATGTTGGGCAATTTGTGGTACCATAGGTTTGGATTGGTGGACACAAAGAAGCAAGGGTTTTGAAACAGTATGAGTAAATTATTTAGTTGATTCACAGCCTTGTTTTCTAGAAATCTTCTCCTGGGTTGTATCTCTAGGTATATCTTGAAGAAAGTGGCTAAGTGGTTTTTGCTTGGTCTCTTTCTTAGCAGGGACAAAAAATTCTCTTGTTTTCTGTTCTTAAAGGTAAAACCTGGGGCCTCCAGAGTGGCGCAGCAGGTTGAGCGCAGCTCTGTGGAGCTGTCTGCAGCGCGGGTTTGATTCCTGGCTGGCCAGGGATATACACATAGTGCAGCAGACCTCTCCTGTCTTGCCCGCTGCTACCCTTAGCAGTGTCTTCAGTCCGTCTGCCTTTTCTGCTCCCTGCTCTGTCTATGGTGAATCCTCTCACCGTCCCACTCCTGGCCTGTACCCCAATTCTTGTATAAATAAAAAATAAATATTTTCTTAAAAAAAGGTAAAACCTGAATTAATTCATATGAATCATTGGTTTGTTTCAGCTTTGCCCGAAGTTTTTACATACAAATTCTACTAGTCACACTTGGCCGTTCAGTGCAGTTGCTGAATTAATAGGTACGTAAGTTGACATTTCATATATAATCTGTTGCTTGCAATTGAAATTTAGAACTTTCTTTATTGAAAATCTGCGCAAGTATGCTTTTTATATAAGCAAATGTATCAAATGATGACATCAGTAAAGGTTACCTGCATAACAACTACTCAGATCACTGTCCAACTTTCCTGCAAAAATGAGAATTATGTTTTTTAACAGTGCAAAAGTATGTATAAAATAGAGTGGATTAATTTCTCTGAGGTTAGTACATAGGAGAATTATGTTAGATTTGTGATGATTTTTATTTTCTCCAACAGATAGACTTAATCAAGGTATAGTGTTATAAATAATATATATTTATATATTATATTTATATTTTGTTATAGGGTTATATTTTAATACTATTTTAATGACCATGAGAAAAAAGGCAAGGTTATGATCAGATTACTATTATGGGTCATGATTTTTATCTTGGGAAAATTTTTGTACACAAGTTTTAAAATTTGAGCATATATTAGAGAAATAGATAAAGGAAAATTAATGTTCCTGGAAATTCTTAAGTATTCTTTATCTTGGAATGATTCTTTTTTTTTTTTTTTTTTAGGATTTATTTATTTATGCATACAAGAGCTGGGGTACAGGCCAGAGGTGTGGGGTGTGAGAGGACCCACCAGAGACAGAGTGGGGAACAGAACAGGCAGATTGACTGAAATCACTGCTGAGGGGAGCAGCGGGGAGACAGGAGAGGTCTACTGCTCCACGTGGGTAGCTCCCTGGCTGCAGATTGAACTCATGCTGCAGTGCTGCTGACAGCTTCATAAGTTGCGTCTTAACCCCTTGTGCCACCAGGGAGGCCCCAGAAGGGTTTTATCTTAAATGTTCAAGAAAAGAAAAGAAGGAACTCTGGCATACCCGTCTTTTCTTTGCTAGACAGGGCAGGGAGAGTGATGCCTAAAGAAAATTGAATGGCCAGCTATTCCAGGGTCCCAGGAAGCACTTACCAGAGCTAGTGGAGCCCAGGAAGACCAAGAAACACTCAGAGGAAAGAAGGCAGTAGCCATCTCTCCCCCCTCAACCCCCCCTGCCACCTACAGGCTGATTGATAAAGGTGGAAGAAAACAAGAAGCTGTAAAGGGGGGAAGGCAGACTCCCACCCCCACCTGCTTCTAGGGCTAGTAAAACTAAACCTCAGGAGCACAGTGGAAGGGGAGGTGACTTAGAAACTGCTGCCTGGATTAATAGCCAACACCCTGGGAGCACCTGTGCAGTGTACCCCAGAAAGGGGCGGAGTGAGCAGTCTCCTGCACCCTGTTCAAGCCAGGAGCCCCTTGCCTTCCTGCAGTTGTTCTACTCTGCCTGCCTGGGACCTCTCCTTGGGTATACTTTCATTCCGCCTCTAAATAAATTTTGCTTTTGCTTGTGCTAAAGATGTGGCTTTGAATTTCTTCATGACCATAGATAAGGACTGGGAAACCCCAAAACCCGACATCTTCAGTGTAAGTTTTCTAGTCTCCCAGCTAACATGTTTTTCAGGTGTGTTTCCGATTTTAACCCTGACGTGGCTGTGCTATAGCTGGGCACCTGTTGATGGTTGTTGTTCTTTAATGATGCCAAAGGGGCTCCCCAGCCTGGGATTGCTTTTCATACATGCTGCTTCTGCAGTTAGTGCGGGCGCACCTGAGCGTCATAATGCTCTTGGTGGCATGTTAGAGTTTGTATTTTATGAAGCATCTTTTCGAAAGTAGTTAATAAATAAATAAGATGAGATGATTTTAATCATAGGCAGCCTTGTGGCAGGATAGCTTGAGAAGCATTTTTTATTTGATAAGGACATCACGTATACCCCAGAAATATATTTAGTCAGTTAAAGATATTCACATGGACCCTAGACTTTTTATGAGTTGATTTTATTCCTGCTAATATTGAAGTTTTTCATTTTTCTTTGTTGTGTTCCCTCCTCCTTACTCTGAGAGAAGTAAGAATGTTAAATAAGTATTAAATTGGCAGGTGTACTTAGAGGTCATAAAAGTGTGACGCTACCAGAAACTTTGGTTAAGTTGAAAGAGTCACAACTTAAAGAACTCCGTAGAAGGTAAATCTCCATTTGTGTGCGTAGCTTAGCAGAAACTGTTAGTGCTTGTTGACTTGCTCAGTAACCAAGCTGCGTTCTGTCTATGGCAGCTTACTGTGCTAGTTGACACCCAGTTCTCCATTTCTCCTAAGATAGCCAGGCTGGTTCTTTGCGCTGAATACTTCTCTGTGCTGATCATTTCTTTAATGCAGCGCTGCTTCTTGTGAAACCTTTTCAGTGTTTCAGTCTTTGCTCCCTATGTAATGACTGGGGGCTTTGGAAAGAATTACTTCTGTAATGATCAGTGAAGGGCATAGCACCGGCCACAGCTTAGCTTCATGGTTTCAAATTCTGGGAGTTCCAAAACATTTCAACTTTAAATTTCCTTAAAATGTAGTATTTTGTTGCTTGTTACACGATTGTTCTGAACTAATTAATTGCTCTTCTTTGAAATGCAAAAACAAGTTTTATTTCAAAACTTCTGTTCCAGATAATGCTTATGATCCTGATGTGAATGCTAAGCAGATATGGATTGACAAAACAGTGATAAACAACCATATATGCTTGACCTTCACTGATAATGGGAATGGAATGACTTCAGATAAATTACATAAAATGCTAAGGTATGTAAAAATATTCACATTTCTTAAAATCAGCGCTTTTTGCCTAATTCAAATGTATGTGTCGTACTTGTTGCCATAGTGTTTATTTTGAAATGAAATGCTAGACCCATAGTGTGCTGCTCTGTTCTTTGTCTTTCCATCATTTCCTACAACATGTAGCTTTTAAGGCAGTCCCTGCCTTTCTCATCACTTCGCCCCCAATCTAACTTACCTAAAACTCCCCCATTCCTTTGGAGTTATGGCACATTGAATCAGTTATTTATACTGTAGCATAAGTTAATTTTAGCCAGTATTTCCAATAAAATACTTGGGGGCTTGGTCATTTTTCATTAAGAGGATGAGGAAGTGACATAAAATAGTGATAAGGCCTTGGGTTCCCCGGGTCCAATGGGCTGTCAGACTGGGATGTCATATGGGATGTCAGTATGAAGCCAGATAGCCTCAGTGGGAATGAAGACATTGTGTAGGTACAGGGTAGAGAGGGAATTTGGCTGTAGAGGCCTTTCTACCATCCTTCACATCCTCTTCATGCTGCCAGGAGGTCGGGTGACCCCATCAGTAAGTCACACTGCGGTGGGCTTGCTGAGAACCGAGAAGCATCAAAACTCAAGGAGGGAGTTCATGAGACAGAATCAGATGCTAGCCCGGTCATATGTGCCAGCAGCCAGTTCCTGTTGCAGTGTGTGTGTAACCCCCTACGTCTCTGCGATGCAGCTCTATTTCCCTTCATTGGGAGACAGGGAAACATGCCTAGATAATTTACCCAAGATTAAACCGTGACCAAGGGTGAGGCCCGCAGTCAAATCCAGGCTTTTTATTTGGTACTTCAGTTTGTGAATTTTATAAAAAGATGATTTAATTATTATAAAAATCTTTCTTTTCTTTTTAGCTTTGGCTTCAGTGACAAAGTCACCATGAATGGTCGCGTCCCAGTTGGGTTGTATGGGAATGGCTTCAAGTCCGGTTCTATGCGTTTGGGTAAAGATGCGATTGTTTTTACCAAAAATGGAGAAAGCATGAGCGTGGGCTTCTTGTCTCAGACATACTTGGAAGTCATAAAAGCAGAACATGTTATTGTCCCAATAGTGGCATTCAACAAACACCATATCCTTTTGATTTTGGAATAGAAACTGAAGAAATACTCTGAGCCTTTCCATCCTTTTGTCCTCCTCCAAATTCTTGGTTTTTCCATTCTAGCTCCTGTTTCTATTCATTGCCTTTATTCTATCCTTGACACTGTGTCCCTTTCTGTTCTCTGTTGTAAGTATGCTGTGGAAATTTTTTTTTTTAAGATTTATTTATTTATTTATAGAAGCACTGGGTACTGTCAGAAGCATGGGAGGGTGAGAGAATTCACCAGAGCCACAGCGGGGAATAGTACAGGCAGAAGGACCAAAGCACACTGCTGAGGGGAGCAGCGGGCGGCAGGAGAGGTCTGTTGTGCCGTTTGGGACCCTTGTCCGACGGCCGGGGATCGCAGCCCAGCACTCAACTGCTGCGCCACCAGGGGAGGCCCTTGCTGTGGAAATTCTTAACTTTGAGTTGTCGTGTTTTGTTAAGCTTCCATAGCTCTCCTCTTTATTTCAGTCTCACTGTTGTCTAATAAGATTTGTGGTCTGGCTTGAAATGTTCACTCGTGACCACGAAAAGCAAGATACCTTTAAGAAAATGTCTTCTGTGGAAACATTCAATATTGGAAACCATTACATCAGTTAGGAATAATAATAAATTTGCTCATACTTCATTCTTCTTGGTGTTCATTTGAAATCAAACTGCCATTTTAAAACTTAGAAAATAATTTAGGAAGTAGTTTTCTGTTGCTTACGTTTGTGTTGATCTCCATATTTTAATTCTGAATTATGTTGTTGGTTAAGTCTTTAACTTAGGTTATACGACAGATGATTAATTTAACAGAATCAAAAGCAAGCCTTGCTGCAATTCTGGAACATTCTCTCTTTTCTACGGAACAGCAACTACTGGCAGAACTTGATGCTATCATGGGTAAGAAGGGGACAAGGATCATCATTTGGAATCTTAGAAGGTAAATGTAGACTCAGTTGGTGGTTCAGTTTGGGAAGCAAAGTGTCTGTACTGGAATGGTTTCGTTACATTCATTCTTTGTTACATTGAAAGGTACTCATTTTTTCAGCATATTTTGTGATTTGTCTTTTCCAAATGTTACTGTTGAGGCCACTTTGAGATAATTTCATATTATTGAAAATAAATATATTAGCCCTGCCATCCACTCCCTTTTAACCCACTACTTTCCCTCTGTTATTTACCTCTTCTCAAAAAACTTGCCAAAAAAAGAAAGGCGAAGATAAAAGCCCAGCTAGCAGGCCCCAGCGTAAGCTCCAGGAATCTTGTCTCCATTATTTAAACTAAGCATGAACTAGCACCTGCTAAGAAAAGGAATATAGATGAAATTCATGTGTTGCTAAACATTTTTAGTCCTTTGTCCTTATGAGGATAAAAATCACTTGTGAGTGAAAGCTTTAAAAATGATGATGAGTGTATAATATTGAGAGATCAGACATAGTGAATCACACCAATAAAGCACAAATAGGGCTAAGCCTGAAATATTTGTGCTTTTTTTTTTTTAATAGAGGCATGTTTTTATTTGTTTGTTTGTTTGTTTGTTTGTTTTTGTTTATACAAGCACTGGGTATAGTCAGAGGCGTGGGAGGGTGAGAGAATTCACCAGAGCCAGAGCGGGGAGCAGAGCAGGCAGAAGGACCGAAGCACACTGCTGAGGGGAGCAGCGGGCGGCAGGAGAGGTCTGCGCGCCATGTGGGACCCTCCTCCGGTGGCCGGGGAGCAGCCGGGGATCGAACCGGCGCCGCAGAGGCTGCGGGCAGCCTCGCAACCCAGCGCTCAACCGCTGCGCCACGGGGGAGGCCTATTTGTGCTTTTTTTGACCTCTTTTGAGTTCCCTTTTTATTTTCTTGCTTAGCTTCCTGACCCTTTCCATTTCCCCCCAATTTCTCTTTTTGTTTTTGAGATTCTTACAGAATCATGTGCACTTATAAGTAGTAGTAGAGCTTGGGGGCCTTTACCGAGTTCCTCCCAATGGAACACAGTAAAAAGAGCTGTTGCTGCTGGCATTCCTGCTTCCTGACGCGGGATGTTTTCATCACCACAGTATCCCTCATGTCACCCCTTTTATATCCATCGCCCCGCTTCCCTAATCCCTGCAGCCTCTACCACCACACCTCCATTTCTGTAGCTTTGTCATTTGAAAATGTTATATAATTGGAATCATACAGTGTGAAACCTCTGGGGATTGACTTTTTTCATTCAGCCTAATTCTCTGGAGAGTCCTCCAGGCTCTTGGATGTGTCAAGTAGTTTGTTTCCTTTTCTGTGTTGAGTAGCATTGCATTGAATGCACAGGCCACAGTGTGTATACACCCACTTACCTCTTAAAGGATACCTGGGTTGTATACAGTTCATGGCTATTAAAAATAAAGCTACAAACTTTTTTTTTTTTTTTTAGATTTTTATTTATGCATACAAGTGCGGGGGGCTGGGGTGGGGTGAGAGGATTCACCAGAGACAGAGTGGGGAGCAGAACAGGCAGACCGGGGAAATATGCCGCTGAAGGGAGCAGCAGGCAAGACAGGAGAAGTCTGCTGTGCCATGTGGGTCAGCTCCCTGGCCTGGGATTGAACTCTTGCTACCGTCACTGCAGATAGCTTCATGTGCTGAGACTTAATCCCTTGCGCCACCAGGGAGGCCCAGTCCTTACTTTTTTAGGATAAATGCCTGGAAGTATAATTGTTAGGTCATGTGGTAGTTGCATGTTTAGATTTTCAAGAAATTGCTAGAGTGTTTTTCCAGTGACTCTGCCACTGCCATTTCACATTCCCACCAGCACCGTGTGAGTGGATACACTTTCTCTGCCTCTTCCTGGATTGCTTTTCTTTCTTTCCCTTGTCCCTTACCCGCCATGATGCCTAGCAAGTGTGTTTTGGTAATTAATGGTATTTGCTTATCTTGCTGTGATGTTAAAATTTGCTTCTTTCAAAAAATTTTTACAGCTCCAAAAATGCAACAGAGTTTGATTTTGATAAAGATAAATATGACATCAGAATTCCTGAAGATTTAGATGAGACAACAGGGAAGAAAGGCTACAAGAAGCAGGAAAGGATAGACCAGATTGCCCCTGAGAGTGACTATTCCCTGAGGGTATGTATTCGCTCTCTGTTGAAATGAGATAAAAATACCAAATAATGAAAATTATGTCAGCCACTGTGACCCTCCATTGTGGATCACTGTGCTCTGTGTCGTGCATGCTGCCAGTTATCTCTAAATGCAGGTGTCTCCAACATGAATCAACTTCCTCAGCTTTTCACAAACACGGTGGTAGTTTTTTCTTTGTGATGTCATCCAGTCTGATGGCACTTATAGTTCTTTCAGTATGTGGCTAAATGACTTTGAATTGGGGATACTAGAGTCAGTATATTCCCTATCCTCCAGAGCGATTTATTCAGCCAAAAATACCATATTAGAGTGTCTTCTTTAATTTCAAATATTCTAGAAACCACACACATGCCTATACATATAGTAACCTTAATTGACATCCTAAAGCAATAAATTAAATATAGGCTATATAGATAATGTTTGCTAACATCATTTTCTGATAAAACTGAGATATGGCCTTAGAAATGGGTATGTTTTTAACATTGAAATTGAAGTTATTATCTTCTTGTTAACAATGTTGATATAATACGAGACTATTAAGCCAGTCACTATGATAAGGCACCTAATACTAACTTTTCTTTTTACTTCTTGAGCTAAAATTACTCTAACTCCACGCTGAGGATCCATTTGTCATTTACAAATTTACCCTATAACTTTTCTGAAACCCTAGCAATTACAATGTCAGTTGTTGGTATTCCTTGATATATACCCATGTGTTAAGGAAATTTTACTCAAGTATGAAACAAGCAGCTTGAACAGATGATGTGGTTTTAGTATACGACCAAGTAAAATGTTCTGAAATATCATTAATGAATTTATAAATTGATAGCAAGCTTGTCACTAATTTTAAAATTAGGAGTCACGAAAAAAATATTCAAATTTTTCTTTGGTGTTGAACCCACATATTCATTTCTTTCAGAGTTTTTTGATAGCTTGAAGTCAGGTAAAGAAAAGCATCTTTTAAAATGTTTCAGGGCATAAAGTCTCGTCAAGATTGTGGATATTTAAACTTCCATCTGTTGAAGCACGCTTAGGTGTCTGCTGATCGGCACAGCTCAGTTTTGAAAAGTGTTAATTGTGTCTTGAGTATTGGTGCCTTGTTTAAACATTTCCCTTTCAAGCTTATGGTAATCATTTTATTTGTATTAGATTTTGCTAGGTTTTTTTTTTTTTGCCTTAATTTAGTTTATTGTTGCTTATAAGTTTTAATAGCAGTTATGTGCTTGATAGAAGAGTTAGGAAATATGGTCCTTTCTTATACATATGTACATCTTTTTAAAAAAATTACAATGAGAGCCTACCGCAAATGCTGTTTTATAACTTTTTCCTCTGAACACATCAACATCTATAGAGGTCAATAGATTGTTTTCTTCAAATCATTTTTATTGACTAGAGTGTCAGTTTATTTTTGAGAAAAAGTAATCCGGTATTAACTAATATAACATTATAGTCCATATTTTATTGAAAAGTTGATGGGTCTTTTATCAAAATGAGGTGGTAGTTTTTAAATCCATGATTAATGTTGAACAATTTGTAGATAATTACTTGGAAAGGACAGCTATTGTTGTGTGTCTTTGCAGGCTTACTGCAGTATATTATATCTAAAGCCAAGAATGCAGATCATCTTACGTGGACAGAAAGTGAAAACACAACTAGTTTCGAAGAGTCTTGCCTACATTGAACGTGATGTTTATCGACCAAAATTTTTAGTATCCTTTACTTTCCTTTTCTTGATGCCATATAGAGATATGTCAAGTGTGTCTACCTCCTCCTTTCTCCTTTTATCCCAGCATGAATTCTAATCCTCTCTGCCTTTGCTATTTTTAATGCATTTTTTAAAGATTCATTTATTTATTTATTTATTTATTTTTATAAATTTTTTTTAATAGAGTCCTGTTTTATTTGTTTGTTTGTTTGTTTGTTTGTTTATACATGCACTGGGTACAGTCAGAAGCGCGGGAGGGTGAGAGAATTCACCAGAGCCAGAGCGGGGAGCAGAGCAGGCAGAAGGACCGAAGTACACTGCTGAGGGGAGCAGCGGGCGGCAGGAGAGGTCTGCGCGCCATGCGGGACCCTCCTCCGGTGGCCGGGGAGCAGCTGGGGATCGAACCGGCACCACAGAGGCCGCGGGCAGCTTCGCAACCCAGCGCTCAACCTCTGCGCCACCGGGGAGGCCCAAGATTTATTTATTTATGCATACAAGAACTGGGGTACAGCCCAGAGATATGGGGTGGTGAGAGGATTCGCCAGAGACAGAGTGGGGAACAGAACAGGCAAATCAACCTAAATACACTGCTGAGGGGAGCAGTGGGCGAGTCAGGAGAGGTCTGCTGTACCATGTGGGTAGCTCCCTGGCTGGGGATCAAACTTGTGCGGCAGTGGCTGCAAATAGCTTCATAGGTTGCATCTTGCATCACCAGGGAGGCCCTTTTTAATGCATTTTTTGACTCAGTAACTAAGAAATGGAAAGGATGATTTGAAGGGATTGAGGTGATGTATTCAGAATTTTCCTTAACTTTTGAAGACTAAAACAGTGAGGATTACCTTTGGATTCAACTGCAGAAATAAAGATCATTATGGGATAATGATGTATCACAAAAATAGACTCATCAAAGCTTATGAAAAAGTTGGATGTCAGTTAAGGGTAAGCTGTATATATGACAATGGCTATCTTTTATGAAAGTTAGAATCATGTGTTGTTGGGTCACATATGACAGTTTCACTGTGCTTTTTGTCTAATGACTTTTAAAAGTCATGATTTTAATTAATATTTAATTAATTATGATTTTAATAACACTGGCATGGCATTTTAACTTAAAACACTGTTTTCTCTTTTTGATCCTAAATATTCAATGGGGGGACAGAATATCTTATTTCTATTTCATAGATGAGAACTTTAGGACTAATAAGTTAAATCACTTGCTTGTTGTTAAGTAACTTGCCTGTTGTTATTGCCTGACAGTAAGTGTGGATCTCAGTCAGACACAGGTACTGTTCTTTTGACTGCTTTTGTATTTGAACTTGTGATCATTTCATGCTGCAATGAAGGTGGCCGACTCAAATTATCTGAAAAACAGTATTTGATGGTGATTTACTTTTCTTGAGTTAATTCTTATATATATAAAATAACCTCCCTAAAGGGCTGCATTTGTTGGTTGTTTCTCACCATGTCAATCTGTCATTTACATGTCATCATAGAAAAGTTTTTTTGATGTGTGTATGTTAATAATTCAGTGATCAGTTCAGAAAATCAGCTTCGTTAAAGATTTTGAGTCTAGGCATATTTGTTTTCCAGTTTATTTCATTTTCTATCATCTTATTCTGTAGTTCTTGTGGAATTATGCAAGCTCTACACACTAGAATAATGTGGGTTTATCTTGAATTTCATTCAACTGGGGTTAATAACATTTTGCGTAGTTTACATGGTATGAGCCCAGAATACAGCATTTTTCCAGCAGTGAGTTGTTGGGCCTATCTTTGCCATTACTAATTTCAGCCAGAAAATAAACCCCCAAATCTGACAACCTTGATATGAAGTATAAGTAACTTTGATTTAAAATGTTGATTTTCATTACAGTTAGAAAAGCAGTGTTTACCAGAAGTATTCTATAATTAAAGTTACTGAGTGTCACTGGTAATTGGAAATGCATTTTTAGTAATAGCCTTTTTTTCTCAAGTGCTTTGGGGTTTAAAAGAAACATCTGTTCTGGAATGTAATTTTTTTAATTAAATTTATCTATCTATATGTATTTTACATTGTTCATTTTTGTACAATGTTTGCTTTTTTTCCTCTCGGGTGGAGTCCCCATAAAATTCCTATTGCTAGTTCAGCCATGCACCATCACCGTAGTCCCCCGCACTCTCCTCCCCCTCCCCTGCAGAATGGCTCTGATTTATAGTTGCCTGTTAATTTTGGTTTTTTTGTTTATTGTTAGTACTATTTTTTCCTGATTCCTTATTTGCTTCTCCTGTATTCTTTCTATAAGTGAAACCATCTGGTATTTGTAAAGTGTCGTTTTTTATAATCAGTTATGAATCTGATTTAAGATATAGCCCACTTCCCACTTCAGTTGAATTTGCATGGTGTATAATTTCTGGTTAGACTTGACCTTGTAAAAATTGGCTTTTATTGTAGCCAACTTTTATTGTATTCTTTACCAGATAATGGAGTGCACCTAGTATTTGCATTTTATGGATTCAGCAAGCATTTATTAAATAGGTGTCAGATACCCAGTATGATTTGCTGTGCTAGATGGATGCTCAGTGGAAAAAGGTGATAAAAGAGCATATTCTCAGAGGTCAGTTTTGGGGGGATGTACATTCTTAAAGGCTTCTTGGAGAAAGTGGTAACCAGGAAAAGTCTCAGCTGACATCAGTGTGTTGGAAGGCTGTCAGGTCTGTCCAGGGAAGAAGATGGGCAAAGAAGGGGAAGGGGCCTCTGAAGGAATGGCTGCGTCCAGGGAGGAATTCCTTGTGCTGGACTGTACAGTACATGGGGAGTAGACTAATAGGAAAGAAGCAGAAAGATGAGGCTGGAAAAAGTTGAACAGAAACTACAAATTTAAGTGACTGTGGTTTGAAAATGGTATCAGAGGAGGAACAATTGATGGTTTTTAATAGAGCAGGATTATGATTAGATGTGTTGTTTTTATCGATGGATGTGTTTATGAAAATATTCCTTTTATAAGTTATATATTTTATTCTCAGTATTTAGAAGTAAACTGAACAAAATACACAAGTGATAATAGTAATATGACATATTTTGAATTAAACATATTAACCAGAGGGTTTAAAAAAAAAAAACTTTAAATGACCTAGGTTTTTATTCAATTACCTGAGTAACTGAGTAAACAGCTTTGATTTTTAACTATTAAACTTAAGGAACATTATGTGCCAGAGCCTTTGCTAGTCACTATGGTTATATAAATGAGTTAGTTGTGGTTTCTACTAAGAAACTGCATTCCAGTAGAGGTAGGATTTTATTTATATAAAATTGAGGGTAGTGATAATTGCCTAAACAGCTATCTGACAGCGGTGGAAATGGTTTTAAGGAAAGAATATTATATGTGTAGGAATTAACTTCCAGAAAAGTAAATCATCTTTTTAATTTAATTTAAAGTGCTTTTTAATTTAATCTAAAGCTCTTGAGAATCATGTGAAATAAAGTACAGGAAAATGTTTCATACAAATTATAAAAACCTCTGTGTAAGAGTAATTACTTCAAGCATCATGTCTTAGACTTTTAAAACTCCAATTTCATTTTTTCAGGCAAACAACATGGGTGTAGGAGTAGTTGGAATTATAGAGTGTAATTTCCTACACCCAACTCACAATAAACAAGATTTCGACTACACTAATGAGTACAGGTATGTTACCTATTTAAATTGCTACCTTTTTACAGTCTATTTGAATATTTTCCTAACATTTTTCTAAGCTGAATAGTCTTTCTGTCATATAGATAATAGGTAGGTTAGAGGATTGTAAAAAAAAAAAAAAACAACATGTATTTTTACACCTTCTGTTCCATAATATATGCTCATTAGGACGACTGTCCCTCACAGTTTTGGCTCCATCACAAGTAGAATATAATGTCCCCTGTCTTTACCGGCTGGGTCTTTCTAAGGTTCTTCAAGACACAACTTGTTCTTGCTTTCTTGGTATCATTTTTGGTATAATCATAAAATCCTGGGCCTCCCCCGTGGCGCGGCGGTTGAGTGCTGGGTTGCGGGGCTGCCCGCAGCCTCTGCAGCACCGGTTCAATTCCCGACCACCGGGCGAGTGTCCCACATGGCGCGCAGACCTCTCCTGCCGCCCGCTGCTCCCCTCAGCAGTGTGTTTCGTCAGTCTGCCCATTCTGTTCCCTGCTCCGGCTTGGTGAATTCTCTCACCCTCCTGTGCTTCTGACTGTACCCAGTGCTTGTATAAATGCATAAATAAATAAATAAATCTTAAAAAAAAAAACATAAAATCCTGACACTCTGTGCTTAGTTAGGAACTTCAAGAAAATATAGTTATATGTACCTTAGAACTACTCAGTTATCTTTTTTTTTTTAAGGATTTATTTTATTTATTTATTTATGCATATAAGAGCTGGGGTATAGGCCAGAGGTGTAAGGAGGGGGTGTTGAGAGGATTCACTGGAGACACAATGAACAGGCAGATCTACTGAAATACATTGTTGAGGGGAGCACTGGGCAAGACAGGAGAGGTCTGCTGCGCCATGTGTGTCAGCTCCCTGGCTGGGATTGAACTCATGCCACAGTGGCTGGCGATAGCTTGATAGTGCTGAAACTTTAACCCCTGTGCTACCAGGGAGGCCCCGAAATACTCAGTTATCTTTAGGAGTAGATAGAAGCCTTAGAATAAACGTGACCATCAATTTTACCTATTATTAAGAAGCACAAACAGTTGTCCTAATGAACATATAGTATGAAATAGAAGGCCAACGTTGTATAAATATGTGTGAAAACTTAAATCCCTTCCTCAAAAAAGCAAATGAAATAGAAAATTAAATGAGCAAATATAAGAGCAAAATCAGAGAATTAGGAAACATACACAACAGAGAAAATCAGTGTATCATTCAGAGTTCAAATCTGTTACTTAAACAGGGATAATTTTTTTTTTAAATATTTATTTTAGGACCTACCCTGGTGGCGCAGGCGTTTGAGTGCAGCACTGTGAAGCTGTCCGCAGCCTCTGCAGCGCCGGTGTGATCCTGGCCGGTGAGAATCCCACATGACGTGGCAGACCTCTCCTGTCTTGCCCACTGCTCCCTTCAGCAGTGTATTTCAGTCAGTCTGCCTGTTCTGCTCCCCGCTCTGTCTCTGGTGAATCCTCTTACCCTCCCGTGCATCTGGCATGTACCCCGGTTCTTGTATGCATGAATAAATAAATCTATTAAAAAAAAAGATTTATTTATGAATATCTTTTAAAAAAAAGATTTATGCATACAAGAGCTGGGTACAGGCCAGAGATGGTTGAAGGGAAGGTGAGAGGAGTCACCAGAAACAGAGTGGGGAGCAAAACAGGCAGATCTACTGAAATACACTGCTGAGGGGAGCAGCACGTGAGACAGGAGAGGTCTGCCGTGCCATGTGATTAGCTCCCTGCCTGGGTATCAAACTTGTGCTGCAGTGGCTGCTGATAGCTTCATAGTGCTGAGACTCAACCCCTTGTGCCACCAGGAAGGCCCCCTAAACAGGGATAATTTAATAAAAGGAGTGGTTAACTAGAATTGTAGGAGGTGATTTCTGCAAGGGTAAAACGAGAGAGTGGATATCCAGAGTCAGCATATACAAAGGGCAGCTGTTACTTCTTCATTGAAAGAGAGTAGACAATAAAGTAGCTAGGAGAGGGCTCCCCTCACCCCATTCCTGAAATTGGAGGTTCAGATATTTTTGTAGAGGTCGCAATAAACCCAGGAACTAGCTACCTGCCATGGCAAGAAACAGACTAGTGCTGGTCTGTAGATGAGGCCTACTGTTGTTAGTGGGGTGTGGCTGTTCTGTAGAGGAGACATGTTTTTGCCCAAGGCTATGGCCACACTGGAACTGTCTCTTGCTGGTGGTCATGGGCTGCTGGACAGCAGATGGCCGAAGCACAACTGAAGCTCTGCTGGGAGGCCACTGGGCTCAGCCAGAGGTGAACAATAGAGCACCAGTACCTGAAGGACGAGTGTCTCAACTGCTGTCACCTTTCAGGTTTATTGTCCCATTAACCTACTTTAAATTCCTCAGACTGACAAAGGATAAATAATTCAGGCTCAAGCTTTCACAGAATTGAGCAAAGAATATTGAGTGGGTGCTGAGAGATGACAAATTAGTAACTGGCTCAATCAGATAGCCCAGAGTCTGTTTACTGATGAGATTTACTCGAGTAATGGATCCTATAAGCAACTGGTGAGATCCTATAAGCAAGGGGGAAAAGAAGAAAATGGAAATGATAAATATCAGAAATGAAAAGGAGGGCATTCCTACAGATCTACAAACAGAGAGACACCAACGGGATAGCATGGACAACTTTACACCATTTTAGATGGTGTGCATACATTCCTTTGGAGGCAAAGCACTTTTCAGAACAGTTCCCACATTTTAAATTTGAATATTTAAGGAAGAACTGGCACCATTCTTACACAACCCCTTTAAAGGTTTTATGAGGCTGCATAGTTTTGGTAGTGAACTCTTGAATATCTTACAAGAATGAAAGTTTATGTCAATCTTTTGATCAAGATATAAAAATCTAATTAAAATAACTGGAAGTACCAGCCAGTGACATGAAAAAAAGGGTAATGCATTCAAACAAAGTAGACTGTATTCTAAGTTGGCAGAGGTGGTTTTAATATTTAAAAGATCAGTGTACTTCATCATGTTGATTTTTAGAAAAGAAAAATCTTGAGGTTCTTTTCATATGATCAAAGCACTTGATAAATTGTAACATTGATTTGTGATTCAAGTAAAAAGGAATGGGGGGGTGAGGGGTGGGGAGGGGAGATATTGGGGTCAAAATAAGGGGGTTGCGGGCCTCCCTGGTGGCGCAGCGGTTGAGCTCTGGGTTGCGAAGCTGTTCGCGGCCTCTGCGGCGCCGGTTCGATCCCCGGCTGCTCCCCGGCCACCGGAGGAGGGTCCCACATGGCGCGCAGACCTCTGCCGCCCGCTGCTCCCCTCAGCAGTGTACTTCGGTCCTTCTGCCTGTTCTGCTCCCCGCTCTGGCTCTGGTGAATTCTCTCACCCTCCCGCGCTTCTGACTGTACCCGGTGCATGTATAAACAAAACAAACAAACAAATAAATAAATAAATAAAACATGCCTCTATTAAAAAAAAAAAAAATCTTTAAAAAAAAATAACAAAATAAGGGGGTTGCAATTATATGGGGAATATAAAAATAAAATTTATTTAAAAAAGAAAAAAGGAATGTGTACAAAACTATTAATCAAAGGACATAGTATAGTGAAGGAGTATTTACAGAAACAGCAGCTATCATTCTGTAATGGGAAATTATTTAAAGTTTCAAGTTAAGAGGAAGAATGAAATAGGATCAGCTATTCACTGTTCATCTTGAGGAAATAACCAGGATAATAGGTACGAAAAAGAAATGAAAATTATGGGCTTCCCTGGTGGTGCAGGGGTTAAAGTCTTAGCGTTGTGAGGCTATCTCCAGCTACTGCAGCATGAGTTCATTCCCGGCCATGGAGCTGACCCACATGGTGTAGCAGACCTCTCCTGTCTCCCCGCTGCTCCCCTCAGCAATGCATTTCAGTAGATCTGCCTGTTCTGTTCCCCACTCTGTCTCTGGTGAATCCTCTCACCCCCCCTCCCCCCTCACCTCTGGTCTACACCCCAGGTCTTGTATGCATAAATAAATAAAAAATAAATCTTAAAAAAAAAAAAAAATGAAAGTTACAAGGGTTGGGAAGAAGGAATAAAATGTTTTCTGTAGATGACAATGCTAAGTATACAGAAAGTTCTGAGAGCTTTTAATGGTAATTGATTTGCTCACTTAAGCTTTAAGGTTACATGTATAGGAATAGCTATGTTTTTTGTATAATTGTCAGAAGATGACATTCTCGAAAAAGGTACCTTTGACATTAATTTGGCAAGTTCTGAACTAAGACCTTTTAGCGTCTTCTTTTTTCCTGATAATAAGACCAAATGATATCAATTCCATACCCCACTGTGCAGATCTATAATTATTTTTTGTTCATTTTTATTAAATTTTTTTTAATTGAAGTACCATTGGCTTCTATCACTGTTAGTATATTGGAAGTATAATATCTCCACCTTCAGGTGTAGTGCACATTAATGCACCCACCATATCCATAGCCCTCCACCATAGTCTAGTGTGTTCTCTCTACCCAATTCTCGCCTCTCTTCCATTCCTGCTTCCCCTGGGGAGACCTCAGTTCTGTGGTCAGCTTTCAGGGGCTGGTTTTAAAGTGTGTCTCTGATCCTTTGTTTTCTCTATATTCCACATATAAGTGACACCACCTGGCATTTATCTCTCTCCTTCTGCCTTATTTTACTTAGTATAATCCCTTCCAGCTCTAGTCATGTTGCCACAAATGGCATCTTTTTTTTTTTTTTAAGATTTTTTTATTTATGCATACAAGAACTGGGGTACAGGCCAGAGGTATGGGGAGATGAAAGGATTCACCACAGACAGAGTGGGGAACATAACAGGCGGATCAACTGAAATACACTGCTGAGGGGAGCAGCAGGGAGTCAGGAGAGGTCTGCTGTACCATGTGGGTCAGCTCCCTGGCCAGGAATCGAACTCATGCTACAGTGGCTGCAGACTGCTTCATAGTTTGCGTCTTAACCCCTTGTGCCACCAGGGAGGCCCAGATGGCATCTTTTTTGATTGCAGAGTAATATTCCATTTTGTATGTATACCACACTTTATTCACTCATCTGTTTTGGGCACTTAAGTTCTTTCCATAGCTTGGCCATTGTAAATAATGCTTCAGTACATGGCGGCAGTGCAAGTTTCCTTTTGAATTAGAGTTTTTGTAGATACTTAGGAGTGGGATTGCTGGGTCTTATGGCAGATCCATTTTTAATTTTTTGAGAAACCTCCATACTGCTTTCCAATAGGAGCTGTAACAGTCTGCAGTCCCACCACAAGTGTCATTCCCCACCATCTCCAGCATTGGTTTGTGATCTTTTTGATGTGGGTCATTTTTACCCATGTGGGGTGGTATCTCATTGTGGTTTTGATTTGTATTTTCCTGATGATAAATGGTAATGAACAATGTTTCATGTGCCTGTCTTCTTTGGAGAAGTTCCTGTTTAGCTCTTCTGCCCATTTTATGATTGGGTTATTTTCTTTTCGTTGAATTGTATGAGTTCTTTGTAGATATTTGATGTCAATCCTTGTCAGATGTGTATAGTGTGTGAATATTTTCTGCCATTCAGTAGGGTGTCCTGAAGTCTTGGTTTTTATTTTTTTTTTTTAATTTTTTTTTTTATAGAGGCATGTTTTTTTTTTTTTTTATTTGTTTCTTTGTTTGTTTATACATGCACTGGGTACAGTCAGAAGCGCGGGAGGGTGAGAGAATTCACCAGAGCCATAGTGGGGAGCAGAGAAGGCAGAAGGACCGAAGTACACTGCTGAGGGGAGCAGCGGGAGGCAGGAGAGGTCTGCGCGCCATGTGGGACCCTCCTCAGGTGGCCGGGGAGCAGCTGGGGATCGAACCGGCACCACAGAGACCGCAGGCAGCTTCGCAACCCAGCGCTCAACCGCTGCGCCACCTGGGAGGCCCGTGAAGTCTTGGTTTTTAAAAAGCTTTATTTTAAATTTAGAATGTTACACTGACTTTATCTTGTGAACACAGTTCCTGGCACAGTAGATGCTTAACTCATTGTTGTGGGCTTAGTTTTATTTATCTCAATAGATCCCATCCATTTGCTTTTTATTGATTTATTTTTTAAAAAATATTTATGCATATAATAGCTGGGGTGCAGACCAGAAGCGTGGAGGGGTGAGAGGGTTCACCAGAGATGGAGTAGGGAGCAGAACAGGCAGACTGACTGAAATACGCTGCTGAGGGGAGCATTGGGCAAGTCAGGAGAGGTCTGCTGTGCCTGGCTGGGGATCGAACTTGTGGACAGCTTCATAGGTTGTGTCTCAACCTGTTGTGCCACCAGGGAGGTCCATGCTTTTTATTAATTTCTTAGTGTGGGAGAAGTGGAAGCCTCAATTGTGGGGCAGAAGCTATTTTGCTGGTGATGGTAGCTTTTATAAACCATAAATTTGAGTTCTAATTTGAACTGAAGCTTAGAGTTGAAATTTGAGTCTATGGTTCTTCCAGTAATTGGTTTACACACTTTGTAACAGAGTATCCAAAGTGGTGCTAGCGCTTCGTGTATTACTTCCTAGATCTCCTGGTTCTGTTGTCCATCCTTACTGAGTGTCATCATGTCTTTAAATCTGCCTTGTTAACTGTGACTTTGGAGTCATCCAAACCCCCCCACCCCCTCTCCACAGTTGTGCTATCCCTGCCCTCCCCCACAGTATCCATGGGACCTTTACTAGGTTGTTACTGCTGTTGTTCTGACAGCCATTTAATTTTTATTTTTTTTTTCTTGGATTGATTTTATAATTTACTTGTTCAAGGCTTACAATAGCAGCGCTTGGGGAAAAGCTGAACGATTACTGGAATGAGATGAAAGTGAAGAAAAATTCAGAATATCCTCTCAGTTTGCCAGTTGAAGATATACAGTAAGTACATTAAAAATGCATCAACCCCTCCTGATATCAAGATGTGATATTAGAGGGTATTATGATTGTAAAGGTGTTTACAAACTTTTGACTAACCCATAGTAAGGAATAAATTCTACAACTTGAATGAACACACTGTAAAATGAATGAGTGTGTGTGTGTGTGTGTGTGTGTGTGTAGATACAATACGCACAAAAGATTCATGAAATGGTTTTTTTGGGTTTTTTTGGTGATACTGCTATTTATTTATTTTTATTTTTTATATCATTGTTCATTTTTGTATAATATTTGATTTCTCCTCTTAGGTATAGTCCCAATAATTCTCCTACCACCGCAGCACCCATGAACCATCACCATACTCTGTGTTCTTCCCTTCCCTGTTATGACCTTTCTCCCTGAATTTGTCAAGTTTTTATCTAATTTTGGGAAACTGAGTAATTTATGTAATCCATAGCAGTTGTTCCAAGAACTATTCCAAATTGAACTGTGGTCATTTGCCAAAAAAGAACAGAGACAAATATTCTCACCACTTGAAACTACTAGAGTTTGTCTGTCAAGTGATTATCAAAGTATAGATCAATTGAATCAGAGTTTTCTGAAATGTACATTCATGAATTCTACCTGGACCTAGGAAATCAGAATTTCTTTAGATAATATAGGACAATTTGCATTTTAATAAGCACCATGATTAATTATATAACCTAAAGTTTGAGCGCTAATAATGTGCTTTGTATCTGCAGCTAGTGATTTGATTGCTGCCCAGGCTTGGCCCTGGAATTGTAATTATGTTAACTAATAATATAAGAAAAATTTTCATCTCTCTAATCACTGGAATTTACAGTGATTAAAGTAAATCAGAATTATAGTTTTGATTTCTTTATGTTTAGAAATCCCAAATGTTGTAGTGAAATAGCATTTACATACCTATATGTTTCATGTTAAATCATTTTTTTAAAAAGATTTATTTATTTATGCATACGAAAACTGGGGTACAGGCCAGAGGTGTTGGGGGGGGTGAGAGGATTTCACCCAGAGAAGAGCGGGGAACAGAACAGGCAGACTGACTGAAATACACTGCTGTGGGGAGCAGTGGGGAGACAGGAGAGGTCTGCTGCGCCATGTGGCTCAGCTCCCTGGCCGGCTGGGGATCGAACATGTGCCGTGCTGCAGTAGCTTCGGATAGCTTCACAGTGCTGTGCTTAACCCCTTGTGCCACCAGGGAGGCCTACATGCACATATTTTTGAACTTAGAGTTTATTGAAGTAACATCTCATGTTATATGTGTTTCAGATGTGCATCATTATAGACTTCTGCATGTACTACATTAAGTTCACTACTAAAGTTAGCCTTTTATAAACTTCCATTTTTGCATGTGTAAAATAGGAACATTAATAACACTTAACTTTTAGAGTTTTAGAGTTACAAGAATTAAATGATGCCTGACAAGTACTCAGTAACACATAGCATGTAGTAACAATGCTGAATGAATAGTAACTACTGATAGAAAGGTGTCCAGGATATAGGATGAAAAATTAAGAGATGCATGTCAGGGAATGAATTTCCCATTGTATTTTTTTTAATAGTCCGAGGGCTTTATTTTTTCCACCCCTATCAGCCATGACTTCATAGGGAATGGGTTCTAGCAGCTCAGGCTCTTTCCATGGGTTCTTACACAGAGAGGGTCTTTGGAGGGATCAGGCTGGCACTTCAGTGGAACCCAAGTACCTTTGCTTTGACTTCATTTTTTTCTGATCATTTTCTTTGACACATTTCAGGAAATGATCTCAGCTCTTAGAGTGCTTCATATGCTGAACACAATATTAATTCTCTTGGCAAGAATTTTGCCTTTGACTTGTTTACAACAATGCCAACTGCATGCTGGGTAACATTGTAGATACTCCTGTGTTGTCATGGTAACATTTGTGGGGTCTTCCTTTGTGAATAGTGCCCATCCTTTGGCATCCACAATATCACCTTTCTTTTGGATTCTTGTGGATGTGGGCCGACGAACAACTCCACTTTTTCTAAAAGGCATGGAAACATAGGGCGGGTGCCTCTCTCCTTGCCTTGTGTTGAAGATGACTAGTGATTCCTTGAAGATGGCAGATCCGGCATTGTACTGTTTGTTAAAGTATACATATATACATGCAGACTTCTGTAATCATAAAAAACTATTGCCAGGATTTTTAAAATTGGCAGTCATAATTGAAGATATAAATCTGTATTTATTTTGTGAATGTCTGAATTGTTTGAAATTTTACACATTTGGTTTTTTTGTTGTTGTTGTTTTATTTCTTTGTTTTTTTGTGGGACCCTCGCCGAGGGCTGGGGATCGAACTGGCGCTACAGAGGCTGCAGGCAGCCTCGCAACCCAGCGCTCAACCGCTGTGCCAGATGTATAGGGGAGGCCCTATACATCTTTTTTTTTTAACTGATTTAAAAAGTTATTGGCGTTCAAGTAAAGTCTTAGGAAAATGATTCTACATAAACTGTTAATAGGGTCACTAATTCTCAAAGGTAAGAAGATAACAGCATTTTATAAACCAAAAACACAAATTTTAGTTACTGAGAGATATGCTATATAATAGAGATTATATTTAATAAAATTAAATTGGCTTAAATTACAGTAATACAACTCATCTATTTTCTATGATTAAGAAAATAAAAGATACTAGATTTGACATTGCATATGCTGACAGTATAAATTGCAGAGCAAGGCATTTATAATAATTTCAGTTTTTGCTACCAGAACAAATTTAATGGCATGCTCTATAAAATACTTTGTTTTAAATGGGTCTATCACTGTTAACCTTTGAAGTTAACCAAATGGTTTTTAAAACTTAAATTGCTCAACAAAAGTTTTCAGGGATAGGATTAAATAATAGGAAGCATTTTGTGATACAAATTATATAAAAAAAATCTGATGAGATGCTTAGTTCCAACTTTCCATGCTAACGCTTTGTTATTTTGTTAACAGGAAAAGTCCTGATCAGACATGGGTTCAATGTGATTCCTGTCTAAAGTGGCGAAAGTTACCAGATGGGATAGATCAACTTCCAGAAAAATGGTATTGCTTCAATAACCCTGACCCACAGTTCAGGTACCATCTAGTTGGTAGTGCCCTTTTTGGAAAGGCAGAAAGTACTGTTCAGGATATATGAGCAGGCGCTGGTGACATTTATTTCCATGTGATTTTTTGACTAGAAATTGTGATGTTCCAGAAGAACCTGAAGATGAAGATTTGGTGCATCCCACTTATGAAAAAACCTACAAAAAGAAGTGAGTGTTCTATTACTGTGTGGTGGGCAAATAATGCCCAGATTGTGAACAGTGAACAGGATGGGTATTCAGTGTTAGTTAACGCTTCTCCAAGTTACAACCCATAGGAAGATTATGACCCAAAAAAAAAAAGGATTTATGGTATGGAATGCATACCATCAAGTTTTATTTTGTTTTTAAAGTTTGTACGGGGGTGCCTGCTGTTTTTTCGCCCGATACTTAGTGTTCTTCTAGCTATAAGACTCTGCCAAATGAGTAATTGTCTTTTGGGACCACACACAGAAGAGTCATAAGTGAATTGAATACTGCCCTTCATGAACTTGTAGTCTAAGACTTGTGTCCATTACCAATTAGAAGTTCATGTGCATCACCAAAGGCACAGTCCATAAAGCCCAGAAGGAGAGATTACTTTGCGTGGAAATGGAGAGGGCTGAAGTGGAAAACTCAGGAGGGACATTTTTGTTACAGCCTTGAAAGATGCATAGGATGGAAATATACAGGGAACAGGGATATATTGAGCTTGACTAGAATACACATGTGAAAGGGCATAATGGAAAATGGATGCGGGATAAATAAGATGTGTAATGATTGTCAGCCATGGAGAAGTGGATGCTAATTACTGCACACAGCAGGCCGAGTTCACTGAGAATCTTCCAGATGGTATTGATTTGTAGTGCATGGTTTTTAAAAATAAATCCAGCAGCAGGACTGTAAGTAAGGAAACAAGTTGGAAACCTGTGTGATTCCCAGTTCAAAGGTCTGAGAATAGTGCCTTTGAGGATGGGAAGCTTCAGGCAGACATTAGGGGTTTATTGAGGTGAAAGGTGGAGCGTAACGCTTACTGCTGCTGCTGATGCAGAAAAAGCAGAGGTTGGTGTGCTGAGTTGTGAAATGGCAGGTATGTCATGGGAAAATGGGATTGAAAAGGAATAATGAAGCAAATATAAATATGTTCATTTTTTATCTTTTTTTTTCTTTAAAGAGACAAGGAAAAATTAAGGATCAGACAACCGGAAGTGATCCCTCGGGTAATTAAACCTTTCACTTTATAGCCATGTATTGGACAGCAACTTCTCACTTAACATCTTTTATAAGTTTTTGGAAACTGCAGCTTTATGCAAATGATGTCTAACAAAATTAGGTCCTTACATTCTGTTAACGTGGACTGGGTTTTTTTCTCTCACCAATGTTTTAACTAAAGACTATGAGTAAAAAATCTCCTTATTTGAGCACCTGCTATGTTGGATAGTGGTTAGTTTAGCAACTGCAAGTTCAAGCTTAGAAGTTCCACTCATGAAGTGATCTTGTTCACTAAGTTTACAGTCCCTCTCTCCTGTCCCTCCTTCTCAACCCTGACTTCTGACCCCACCAGCTTCATTTATTCTCTTTGATTTTACCCTTTATTTGGGCATCTTCTGAGGAAAGGCAGCTATTCTTTTAAGAATCTTACAGTCACGGGCCTCCCTGGTGGCACAGGGGTTAAACTCTCAGCGTTTCAAGCTATCACCAGCAACTGCAGCCTGAGTTCGATCCTTGGCTAGGGAACTGACTCACATGGTGCAGCAGACCCCTCCTGTCTCCCCACTGCTCCCCTTAGTATATTTCAGTTGATCCGCCTGTTCTGCTCTTCACTCTGTCTCTGGTGAATCCTCTCACCCCCTGTTCTACACCCCAGTTCTTGTGTGCATTGATAAATAAAAACAAATGTTTTAAAAAAGAATCTTACAGTCAGTTAGGCAGTCAAGGAAAAATGCACAGTGCACTCCGGGGGCCTTGTCCCAGTGCTCACCTGGACCAGAGCTGTGTGGTCCAGAGAGAAGGAAGTATTTGTCTTCCTGACTGGGTAATTGTGCTTCTTGTATAAGAAGTTCTGGTCTGCTCCAGATGCATGTGTTTGTTTATAACTACATGGAGGTGTTTTCTTGCATAATAGCTAAGGACCTGTGGTGAGAGCAGAACTGGGGAAAAAAGAACAGTGGACTTCCTTTGGTATTTAAAGACAGTGCCTTTGTTATCTTCAATTGCTTTCTCTTAGAAAAACTAAGTTTTTATTATATCTTAATTAGTCCTTTATATAGTTCAGGATCAGCAGATCTTTCTGATAAAGGCTGATTAGTAAATTTTTTTAAAGATTTATTTATTATGTCTACAAGAGCTGGGGTACAGGCCAGAGGTGTTGGGGGGGGGCAGTGGTGGGTGAGAGGATTCACCAGAGACAGAGCGGGGAACAAAACAGACAGACTGACAAAATACACTGCTGAGGGGAGCAGCAGGCGGCAGGAGAGGTCTGCGCACCATGTGGGACCCTCGCCTGGCGGCCAGGGATCGAACTGGCACTGCAGAGGCTGCAGGCAGCTTCGCAGCCCAGCATTCAACTGCTGCACCACCAGGGAGGCCCCCCAGTAAATTTTTTTTTTTAAGATCTATTTATGCATATAAAAGCTGGGATGTAGGCCAGTGGTACAGGGGGTGAGAGGATTCACCAGAGACAGAGTGGGGAGCAGAACAGGCGGAATGACTGAAATACGCTGCTGAGGGGAGCAGCAGGCAAGTCAGGAGAGGTCTGCTGTGCCATGTAGGTCAGCTCCCTGGCTGGGGATCAAACTCTATCTGCAGTGGTTGCAGATTGCTTCATAGTGCTGATGCTTAACCTCTTGTGCCACCAGGGAGGCCTCTGGTTAGTAAATATTTGAGATTTTGGGGGCAACATACGGTTTCTGCTGCATAGCCTTTGTTAGTTTATTTTGTTTTGTTTATACTTTTAAATGTAAACGTAGGGCCTCCCTGGTGGGGGTTAAAGTCTCACCATTCTTTTTTTTTTAAGATTTATTTATTTATTTATACATGCACTGGGTACAGTCAGAAGCGCGGGAGGGTGAGAGAATTCACCAGAGCCAGAGCGGGGAGCAGAGCAGGCAGAAGGACTGAAGTACACTGCTGAGGGGAGTAACGGGCAGCAGGAGAGGTCTGTGCGCCATGTGGGACCCTCCTCCAGTGGCCAGGGAGCAGCCGGGGATTGAACTGGCGCTGCAGAGGCCACTGGCAGCTTTGCAACCCGGCGCTCAACCGCTGCGCCACTGGGGAGGCCCAAAAGTCTCACCATTCTGATCAGTAACTATTGCGGCAAGAATTCAATCCCTGGCTAGGGAGCTAACCCACATGGCGCAGCAGACCTCTCCTGTCTCCCCCTACTCCTCTCAGCAGTGTATTTCAGTAGATCCCTCTGTCTCTGGTGAATCTTCTGACCACCCCCTGCTGTGGCCTGTATCCCAGCTCTTGTATGCATAAATAGATAAAAAATAAAATCTTTTTTTTTTTTAATTTTTTTTAATTTTATTTATTTATTTATACAAGCACTGGGTATAGTCAGAAGCGCGGGTGGGTGAGAGAATTCACCAGAGCCAGAGCGGGGAGCAGAGCAGGCAGAAGGACCGAAGTACACTGCTGAGGGGAGCAGCGGGCGGCAGGAGAGGTCTGCGCGCCATGTGGGACCCTCCCTCAGGTGGCCGGGGAGCAGCCGGGGATCAAACCGGCGCTGCAGAGGCTGCAGGCAGCTTCACAGCCCAGCGCTCAACCGCTGCGCCACCAGGGGAGGCCCAAAAAATAAAATCTTTTTTTAAAAAAGTAAGCCCAGTCTTGGGCTCTCACCACAGGTCCTCACTTGTAGACTGGACGTGGCTCACTGACCTGTTTGTTGCTCCCGGGTATAGCATAGGAATGTATGAATTGATAGTAGTGCTCAGTGTTTACTGATTGCAGGGAAAATAATAGCTGTGTTTGGCATGTCACATTAAAATTATTAAACTAGATCGGGCTTTTTTAATCCTCCAACAGATTAATATTGACCAATTTCGAACAACCCCTATGTCAAGTCAAAGCTTTTTGCCTTTGAAGGAAAGTGTTCCAAGAGGACACCCTTCAGAAACACCAAGTACTTACACAACAAGACTTATAAATAATCATCGAGTTTCCTCCCAGTCTGAACCTGAGAACAACAGGTAAGTGGCTAAAATGGGTTTTTCCATTTGGGGAATGAATAATAAACAGCTTTTAGTTGGCACTTCTGGGGCAGTAATGCAGTTCTAGGAAACTGGTTTACATGCATGTAGAAGTCTTAGGTACAAGTTACTCTGCTTTTATTATATAAATCCCACCTTTCATTTATGCCTCCTGAAATAAATTTTTAAACTATTAATTGTATTCATTGTGGAATTTGATCAGGTTATCACTTCTTTGAAATTCTGTATAGTATGAAAATTACTGTTAAGATGATCAGAACTCAAAGATAAACATGAAGCAATTAACAGTAAACACTGATGTCAAGTGTTTGGCCTCTGAGTTCTTAGTCTCACCCTTAGCACTGCTTTGGTATTTAAAGACAGTGCCTTTGTTGTGTGTTTTGGGTGAGTGGATGAAGAAGAAAAAGTCTGAGTGATATGTGAATTGAATAGTTAGCCCTTTTGACGGGGATGGACAGGGAAGGCTTTGTGATGAGGCGATATTGCGTTGGTTCCTGAAATTCTGCGAGTATTAGTGGCCTGTTCCAGGGTACTGCAGTGGACACCAGTGATGAAGAGCGTGCTCTCAGAAAGCTGGTAGCCCAGACTGGCTCCATCTGATGTTTGTTATTGAAGGAAACATTGAAACAAGCTTCTTGGGGATAGTGGACCAGATTTTCTGAAAGATTTAGTAGCCTTCGTCAAATTTTTTGGGAACTTTTGACCTCAGAAAAGATTAGAAATAACTGCCTTTATATGTACATATATTCAAGGAGGGCATATTCTAAAGTAGTTTGATTTTTATAGCATGCATTTTGGGGACTCTTTTGGGCTGGTTTGCTACTTAATTAAGAACTTGTGTAATTTTTTTTTAAACAAGTCTCAGTATTTTTTGGCTTTTTTTTTTTTAAAGATGGCACCAAAGTTAAAAAAAGTAAAATCTATAATATATAAGACAAAAAGTAATGGATTTTTTTTTTTACGTGACTAACATCAAATTGAAGAAGAGTATAAAGGAATTTTTCACTAAAAGTTTTTACAGTCTTTATTCTCAAGTTCCTGGTGCCAGAGTCTGGAAAGGTAGTGTCTGAACTAAGTCTTGAGGAGGACAAGTAGGAACTAGCCTGGTATCAAAAACAATAGGGAATTCCCAATGAAATGATGAACTCCCCACGCTCCCAGTCTCAGAATTTTGAAGCATTTGGTGCTTCTGAAGGTGGAAGTCAAATTTTTTATGTAATGTATATTTTACTGAAATAACATTATAGTATAGCAATACCATTTTTTAAAAAAGCAAAGATTTCTTTGAATTTCAAGATAGGTCACTTCAAGTTTGACTATTTTGTCCATAGCTTACAATTGCATATTTTATGTGTAAAATATTTTCTAGCCTAAAACGAAGACTTCCTATTCGTTCCTCAATTTTGAATGCAAAGAATCGGAGATTGAGTAATCAAGCATTTGAAAATTCAACTTATAAGGAAGAAGATGATGATGATGAAGATGTCATCATCTTAGAAGAAAACAGTACTCCCAAGCCTGCGATAGATCATGATGTTGAAGTGAAAGCAGAACAGAGTCAAGTGGAGCAAAGTGGTATTGTGGTCGAGCCGGGGTCTGATAACGAACCCCGTGGCCAGACCAGTTCAGTGGGCACCTCGGCCTCCAGGTGTGATCAGGGGACAACTGCAGCCACCCAGACTGAAGTACCGAGTTTAGTTGTTAAAAAGGAAGAGACTGTTGAAGATGAGATCGATGCAAGGAACCATGCGTCTGTCCTGCCGTCCTGTGGAGAAGCTGAGGTGAAGACACACGAGGCCAAGGAAACCTTTGATAAATCTGGGGGTGACTGCCAGTTAAACGAACTGAAAAGTGAGCTACTTCTAGTTACCCAAGAAAAAGAAAATTATGAAAGACAGTGTCAGGTGTTTACTGATCAAATCAAAGTGTTACAACAGAAAATAGCAGACATGAACGACAAATTTGTGAAGAAGGAAACTTGCCACCAGTCTACTGAAACCGATGCTGTGTTTTTACTCGAAAGTATTAATGGCAAATCTGAAAGCACAGACCACATAGTGTCGCAGTATCAGCAAGCTTTGGAAGAAATAGAGAAGCTGAAAAAGCAGTGCAGTGCTTTGCAGCATGTGAAGGCTGAGTGCAGTCAGTGTTCCAGCAGCGAGAGTAAAAGTGAAATGGATGAAATGGTTGTACAGCTGGATGACGTGTTTAGACAGCTGGACAAATGCACTGTTGAGCGGGACCGGTATAAACACGAGGTGAGTTCCATCTTCAGTATGGCCATGGCAGTCTGGGGCATTTCCACAGACTGGACAAAGTTTGCCTAATATTTCCTACTCACTGTGTATTACTCAACTGCTTTTCAGAGGGAGAGTGGTCTTCCTGGGGGCATATTGAAACTTATGGGCATCTAGGCACAATTTTTGGTTGTTAAAATGTCTTAGAAGATGCGTATTTGATGGGCAGTGACCAGATTTGGTGAATGTTCTGCATTGCACAGGGCATTGCCGTGCAAGGAAGGGATGTCCGGCTTAAAATATCAGTGCCAGCCCTGTTGAGACACTCGGTTACTCACGCTAGTGGAGACAGTACATCCAGTTGTAAGCCCCGTACGAGTAGGAATGGCATTCTTACTTCATAGGTAGACCTCGCGTTAGTTGCGAGTAGTTTCATGTGCAGGTGACATAAAACAAATGCCCATGTATCAGAGATGCGGGCTCCCTCATCGTTGCTTTGCTTCTCAACGTGTAGTTGTGTCCTGCGATGGTGGTTCAGGTCCAGCCATCGCTTGCCCTACATTCCAAACAGCAAGAAAGGGGGGTGTAGTTTCTGAAAGTTCTTGTGTTCATCTGTTGGAAATTAGTCAGTTGGCTCATGGGAGCCCGGGGAAATTGGTCTTAATTCAGGGGTTCTTTCACAGAGGAAGGAGGAGGAGAACCTAGATGTCAGGCGACCAGAAGTGGCCTCTCCCTCCATATGCCCCCGCTTCAAATTTGGGGAGGTTTTTCTTTTTAAAAAGTCTTATGTATTCATGGGGTACTTGAAAGGAGTTTTCCTGCTAAAAGAGTTTGTTAATGATAGTAAGGTCTCTATTCTTGGCAATTTTGTTGATGGAACTGCTTTTATTCAGATATTGATCTTGATGCATTGGCTCATGAACTAGATAGCAAAATATCTAAAAATCAGCCTAAGTAAACTATTATAACTTATAGCAGGTGATTGTGCAAGAAATGAAAGCTATTGGATGTCACCATAATTTAGGCGTTTGTCCCGGGTTTTCAGTTTTTAAATACCACTTGGTTTTATTCAAGTGATAGTTAACATTTTATATTCTTCGGTGTCAAAAGATGTAAAAAGGTAGACCTCAAAGCAAGTGAAGTTTTATTTATATTTGGCTATTGGGGATTTTTTTGGTTTGGTTGCTCTTTTGTCTTGATGGTCAGCCATTTTAATCACAATTATTACCTTAAATTTGAACTTTGACATTAGTATTTTTTAGTTTTGGAGTTATAAAATTAATTTTTTTGTAGGTTGAATTATTGGAGATGGAAAAATCGCAAATCCGTTCAAAGTGTGAGGAACTGAAAACTGAAATTGAACAATTAAAATCGACAAATCAACAGATAGGACCAGATGTGTCAACTTCAAGTAATGTTGAGGAGTCTGTAAATTTTGCTGATGGGGAAAGGTAATATTACATGACGCATTTCCCTGGGGCTGCAGTTCTGGCTCCTGTGACACTTATTTGCTGGCACACATGAAATAGCTGTTGTTCTATCAAAAGACGTCATTATCTGCAGTGATCCTGACATGACAGGCAGGAAATAGAGAAGTACATTCCGCTGTTGTTCCCTCAGGGAGCTCTGGTTTAGGGATGGCTTCAGTGAAACAGGAATTTGGAAGAACAAAACACTAGGTTGGTCAAGGTGGTTTGGAATGCTTTTTGGGGAAATGTGAAAATGGAGCCAGATATTGAAAAATGGGGTGAATTTGGCATGACTTGAAGACAAGAAACTATTACAGGAAACTTAAGTTTTCATCTTCATTTCTTTACCTTTGTACTCGGCACCATTTCTTTATGTTTTGCTCTTTGTTTCTCTGTGTGCCTTCCCAGTCTTCACTTTTAGGAAATCACAAAATTACTGAGAATTGCCAGAGTACAGGTGACTATTAAGAAGGAGTTTTTCTGGGAAAATCAGAAAACTTAATGATTACCCTATCAGTAAGATATAAAGTGTGCTAGTGGCTCTATTTTGATTTTTGCTTTTGCTGATGGGAGAGTGAATGACACTGACATGTTGATGACTTGCATTCACAAGCAGTCATTAAGAGCGAGGGTTTATAATATTCTACCTGCTAATATGTTACAAACTGAGACCTGAAGGTACTGGCGATGGGAAATGCTCTACTGTCCTCACTAGACATTGTTTTTTAGCTTAAGTTTTTAAAGAATTTCATTAAATCTGTTATGGAAATTGAATCGAGCAGTACATATAAACATTGGAGTGCAGGAGGTTACTCTCAGTACTATCGGGCTGTCTCTAGCCCCTGCAGCAGGAGCTCTGTCTCTGGCCAGGGAGGTGACCCACATGGCGCAGCAGACCTCTCCTGTCTTGCCCGCTCCTCCCCTCAGCAGTGTATTTCAGTACATTTGTCTGTTCTCCCCTCTCTGTTACTGGTGAATCCTCTCACCCCCCACACCTCCGGCTCACACCCCAGTTCTTGTATGCAAAAATAAATAAATCTTTTAGAAAGAGATCCTTGCCAGGGTTCGAGCTTGTGCTTCACTGGCTACCAATAGCTTGATAGTGTGCTGAGACAACCCCTTGCAGACCCCTGCTTCAGTGGTCTTTGACATGAAAGCAACTGTTTGGTTGTAGGTGTTTGAAGTTCAGATATGTACATTTAAACTTGGAAGGAAAGATAATGGTCATCGAATCCATAGTTTCCCAGTGTTTGCACCAAACATGTTTGTTCCCTTTACCTGGTAATACAGTAGCTAGGTGTGAGCGTCAGTACGTTGTAGGTTCAAAGAAGTTCTGCATTTTTTTTTTTTTTAGAGATATTTATTTATGTATACAAGAGCTGGGGTACAGGCCAGAGGTGTGGGATTGGGGGTGAGAGGATTCGCCAGAGATTAGAGTGGGGAGCAGAACAGGCAGATCTACTGAAATACACTGCTGAGGGGACAGGAGAGGTCTGCTGTGCCATGTGGGTCAGCTCCATGGCCATGTGGGTAGCTCCCCGGCCGGAGATAGAACTGAACTCGTACTGCAGTAGCTGCGGCTATCTTCGTAGGTTGTGTCTTAACCCCTAGCGCCACTAGGGAGGCCCTGAGTCTATATATTATCGAAGATTTTATCTACACTTCACTTAGATTTTAAATTTTACGTGAATGTTAAGCTGTATTATAATGCCGATCTAATTAGTGTCATGTTTTTATTTGCAGCCTTAAACTTCGATCTCTTCGAGTTAACGTGGGACAGCTGCTGGCCATGATTGTACCTGATCTCGACCTTCAGCAAGTGAACTATGATGTTGACGTAGTTGATGAGATTTTAGGACAAGTTGTTGAACAAATGAGTGAAATCAGTAGTACTTAAAGTCTATTTTCTGTGAGATAATAAAAATTTATTTACTCGATCCTTTTGATTGTACAGCTTTCAAAATGTAAACAATGTTGTTTTATAGATAGGGTAAGTAAGACTGAAGAACCAGGATCTTTACTGTATTCTATGCATCCAGGTGTGGCTCCGAGTACTGTGGACACATCACCACACTTTTTGAAATAGCTGCGAATCTCTGGTTTTCAGCAGCTGAATAGCTAACTCCTGATTGTTTTAAAATGTAAATATTTGTAATTAAGTCTGCACATATTTTTTTATTACCCTGGAGGACCTGTGTTTTTCACCAAGAGCTTTTCAGGTGCCCCTAACCTTTGTGCAATCTTTTCTGGTTCCCCAAAATGTATTTTTCTCAGACTTGAGGACTGTGCCATAAATACAAATGGAAATGTTACCTTTGATTTTCTTACCGAGAAGTTTAAACAGGATTTTTTAAAATGTAATGACTCTTGATAAGCTAAGTTGTAATTGAATTGAGCTTTAGTGTTTGTTTTCTATGAATCCTATCTCTGAAATATTTTATTCATAAAAATAAGGTATTAAGAAATTGACTCCATTCATTTTGCCAGGATTTTTCTTGTGCTGAGATTGCCAATCATGGTTAAACACAAAGTGTTTTTATAGAACAAAGAATGAATCTTTAGTATTAAAAAAAAGTGTGAAAAATATTGAATGCCCCACATTTGCTTTGAAACCCATTTTTAGCTGCTTAGTCAGCATGGAGTGGGCACAATAATTGTTTGATATTTCTTTTTGTGAAATTTCCTGTACAGCCTTTTGTAGGATTACTACAGGTAATTGTGAGTTGAGGAAGACAATCTTTCTCTAACAATATTGCATACCTTTTATTATAATGCAGACCTGAGTGTTTCACATCCTGGAGTGAAGCAAAAAACTGTCCTAGGATTATAGTATTACCTGCCATAAAATGTCTACTTCATTGGTCCCATGTTTCGTGCAATTTTAAAGAGATGACTTTTATTAAGTATAACTATGTATATAATTAAGAATCGTATTTTCCATAACTAAAATGTTTATTATTTTTTCAAAGTTTTATCATTACTATTTATTTTTACTTTTGTTTCTGAGTATTCAGTACATGTTCCTTTTGTATGTATCGTTAATTACATGTCTGTCATATACAATTTAAAATTTTTACTGTACATTAACTGCTAGAGGAAGCAAATAAATGAGGATTGGTTTTATTTGCTTGATAAAGTAATTGAAGGTATTTTTGGTATGAAGCTGGTTTTCTGTCACAATTGTACCTGCCCCAAATTTAAAACATCTTGTAATAAAAATATATCTATATGATGGCTAGCTCTTCAGATATTACTTGCAAAGAAGTTTATTCAAATTATATTTTGGAAACTGAAATGAGGTCCATTAGACCTTCCAGCTAAGCTCATTTTGCTATATTAATTATTGGTTATATTTAGAAGACTAAACTAAGGCTTTCTCAGACAGTGCTACAGCAGTGTTACAGAGCAAGGTCAAAGGGCCGCGACAAGGCAGGAGGCCAGGCTGCTGTCTGTGGGTTCTCACTGAGTGCAGAATTGCAACCGCTTGGGTTCAAGGAACAACAAAAAGGTTTATATAACAAATGGGACACAACTGTTCCTAAGGCCACAACAGGCCAGCAGTCTCACCTTGGATGGTGTCCACAGTGTCCAGAAGTCCCAAACAAAAGCTGCTCGTGCATGATGGTGCTGTCCCATCAACGAGGACCTGGAGCTCGTGGCACGCCCCCAAGCAGTAAGCCAGCATCCAACTCACGTGGCAGCTGGAGGTGCTCACAGGTGTGGCAGCTGAGATGGCAACGCGCAGCCACAGCAAGTCTGTAGGCTGGTCTGCATAGCCCCAGAGGCTGAGCCCAGCAGTCATGAGGGCACCAGTGCCGGGAGGCAGTGTCGGATGATCTGAAGCAGTGTCAGATCTTAGGTCACCCAGACACACAATGTTGGGCACCATCAGTCACCAGGAGGCGGCGTCAGAGACACCATTGTTAACAGCTCTGTGAGCCGTTGGCCTACAACGGCCAGCAACCCTGAGACAGCAGGTGGGGCCTATGGTGCTCCTTTCAGTCGCCTCAGAGGAGGCAGACCGTGGCAGCCAGGTCTTTTGCTTTTATACTTTTCTTCACAGGTCAGCTGTTGATGCTTCTTTCTTTGCAGGCCAGGATCAAAATTTCTAAGCTGGCTCCTGCCTGCCTTATGTCCTCTTTTAGCTTCCCCACCCTACAAGCCTAACTGGACTGTTTTTAATCCTAAGTGACTGATTGGACCATTTAGCACCAATCAGCTCATTCTTGTTTTTTAATCTGAATAGCTAATGAGCTTGGCTTGAACCTGACTGGTTCATTTAGCTTGCACCAGATTGTTCCATTCTGTGATCCAGGCGCCAAATATAAAAGGGTAATCTTGGTGCTGACATGGACCCTACTTGCCCTGACCTCAGGGCAGGCTCATGGGCTGGTGGGCTTCCGAGGAGCTGTGGCTGGAGGCACTGTGCGCCCAGTACCCGTTTGGTGGGGCCAGGTGGAACAATAATAGGTGGGGTGGGTGGGGGGGAAAGTGCCTATTGCAGCACTGCACGGTTGCCTCCTGGCAGCGCACCATATTGGTTAGGATAGGCAAGGCCCTCTACTGCCTGCAGTTCCAGGGAGTGGCCACCCTGGAGCTGGCCCAGTGGGGCCTCTGGGCTTACTCTCACCTCTGTGGGGCTTGCTCAAGCACCGGGCAACCTTGCTACTGTAGCCCCAGTGGGGCTAAATGCCCTGGGGAAGCGTGTCAGGGAAACCACTGTCGCCTGTCTTCACTGCCAGCATGGCTGGCAACCTGAGCCCCATTGGCGTCACTGGCGGCGGGGGGTAAGATGCCTGCCACCCGCTATAGTTTGAGCTAACTCCAGGCAGCGTGCTTCTTGGAGCCCAAAGGGGATCTGCGAGCTGGCACTCAAACTGGGCTACTGCAGGAGAGGCCATCAAGCCTGGTCCCGTGAAGTGGGCCTCCATGCAGCCATCCTGCAGCCTCCTGCTGTAGGGTAGCCTGGATGTTAGTCTGAGGCAGGGCTCTGGGTGGCTGGTGGGAAACTTCTGCTGCCAGCAGCGCAGGGCTTGCTAGGGAGGGGCTGCCTGCAGGGAGCACGCTTCCAGGAGCAGTGAGAGCCCCCTCCACACCTGCCACACTGGCTGCTGCATGCTTGGGGCAGCAGGGCAAGGAAACCATGGCTGCCCCTGACTCCAGACAGTACGAGTTTCATTCCCACTAGGACTCTGAGAAGTGGCTCCTCTTGAGAGAGGGTGTGGGTCTTCTACAGGCAAAAAGAAATGGTTTCTTTGTATCATCAATCTTTTAAGGCAATGTTGGGTAAATAGCACCTGTGAAGAGCATGTCTGCGTCTTAATATGTTGCAGTTCTTTCTGGAACTGGCTAACTTTCTGGTCAACTGTATTCTTGCAAAAATAGATTTTTTTATGTGACTGACTTTGTGGGAAGTTAAACATGATATTCAAAAGAGAAACTAGTTAAATTGATACTTTGGATAGATTTTTCACTTTTTAAAGAAGTACTGCCAAAATGTGGCTAACAGAGGCCTCCCTGGTGGCGGAGGGGTTAAAGACAGCGCTATCAAGCTACTGCCAGCCACTGCAGCACGAATTCTATCTCCAGCCCTCCAGGGTGCTGCCCACATGGCACAGCAGACCTCTCCTGCCTTGCCCGCTGCTCCCCTCAGCAGTGGATTTCAGTGGATCCGCCTGTTCTGTTCCCCACTCTGTCTCTGGTGAATCCTCTCACCCCCAACACCTCTGGCTTACACCCCAGTTCTTGTATGCATAAATAAATCTTTTTTTAAAAAATGTGGCTAACAAATTTAATAACAAAAAAACGATGTAGGCACGTTTTCCTGGCATATATAATATTGAAGTAGAGATACCTGTTTTTATTAAGTTAAACTTGTAAAATGCTAAGGTGTGAGCACACCACTGTTTAAAGGAACATTTTTAAAACAAAATCAATGTGAGGAAAGAAACAATAGTCTACAGCCCTACAAACGGCACTGCTGGACTAGTCGGCTAAGGCTCCAGAATGAGGACATGCTGAGTGGGCGGCCGTGTGGCGGATCCCGGTGTGGAGACGTAACCCCTTGCGCCACCAGGGAGGCCCTCATCTTTTGATAGTAAAAAATTTGCTACTGTGAACATTAATAAATACATACCACATGCTTTTCAAGTATGTATTTCAAGAGTGTCAATACTACTTCTAGAGCTTTTTCATCAACTGAAACAAACACTGTACCACTGAGCAATAACTCCCCATTCTGCTCTCCCGATAATCTCTACCTTCAGGCTACTGTGAACTTGCTTATTCTAACAATATAAGAGGAATTGCAGATATTTGTCTTTGTGTTTGTTTTTTTCCCACTCTCCCAGTTTTTTTAATTGGGTGGTTTGTTTTTTGTTGGGTGGCTGAAGGGCATTAAATGATTTGCAAATATTTTCTCCCATTTGGTCTTTACTCTTGATTGTGTCCTTTTATAGACCAGAGTTTTTAATTTTGGTGAAGTTCAATTTATTTTTCTTTTGTTGTACTGTTGGTATCATATCCAAGAAGTCATTGACTAATTCAATGTCATGACAGTTTTCCCCCGTTTTCTTCTAGGAGTTTTATAGATTTACCTCTTACATTTAGCTTAGCCCTTACTAGGTATCCATTTTGAGTTACCTTTGACTGTAATAGAAGAGTCTAACTTCTTACATATTGATATCATTTCCCCAACATCACTTGTCGAAAAAGACTTTTCTTCCATTGAGTGGTCATTCAACCCTGGTAAAAAGTGATTGGCCATATATGTGAAGGTTTATTATTTTGGTTCACTGTTCCTTTGGTCTGTAAGCCTGGTCTTCTGCCTCTTACCACACTGTTTTGATTACTATAGCTTTCTATTAAGTTTTGAAATAAAAAAAGTATGAATCCTCCAACTTTGCTCTTTTTTCAAGATGGTTTTGATTATTCAGGGTCCCTTTAGACTCCATACGAATTCCCAGGTGGGTTTTTCTGTTTCTGCAAGACACACCGTTGAGATTTTGGATAGGAATTTCTTTGAATTTGTAGATCACTTTTGGCAGTATTGTTTTCTTAACAATATTAAGTATTCCAACCCACAAAGGGGTCCTCCACTTATTTATATCTTTAATTTCAGCAATGCTTTGTAGCTGTTCCTGTACGCATTATTTGCCTCTGCCTAAGTTTATGCCTAAGTGTGTTTTTCCTTTAGAAGCTATTATAAATGGAATTGTTTTCTCAATGCCCTTTTTGAATTGTTCATTGCTAGTGTTAGAAATACAACTGATTTTTGTGTGACTCTATATCCTGAAATTTTGCTAAATTCATTTATTAACCATAACAGCTTTTGTGTGTGTCTGTAAACTAAGATTTTCTAGATAAGATGTTATCATTCGCAAAGAGATGATTTGACTTCTCCCCGTTCAATTTGGATATCTTTTTTAATTTTTATTTTTGCTTAACTGCTTTTGCTGTAATTGCCAAAACTGTTTAAAGAGAAGTGGTGACATCTGGCACCCTTGTCTTGTTCCTGATCTTAGGGGGGGAAGATTTCGGTCTTTAACCTTTAAGTATGATGTCAGATGTGGGGTTTTTATATATGACTTTTAGCATACATATTACCTTCTAGTCTGCGCTTTCTTTTAAACCATGAGTGTGTTGACATTTTTTGTTTTAAATTTTTTTTTAAGATTTTTTTTTTTATATACAAGAACTGGGGTACAGGTCAGAGGCATGGGAGGGTGAGAGGATTCACCAGAGACAGAGTGGGGAGCAGAACAGGCAGACGGATGAACCAAAGGCACTGCTGAGGGGAGCAGCGGGCGAGACAGGAGAGGTCTGCCGCACCATGTGGGTATCTCCCCGGCTGGCCGGGAATCAAACCTGTGCTGCAGAGGCTGTGGACAGCTTCACAGCACGGTGCTCAACCACCTGCGCCACCCGGGAGGCCCTGTTGAATTTGTTAAGTGCCTTTTTGCATCAGGTGATGTGATCATGTGTTCCTTTCCCTGCCCCCATTCTTGCAGGTTGGATTACAATGATTGATTTTCTTATGTTAAACTTGCATTCCAGGTATAACTCCCTCTTGCTTATGGTGTGTCGTCCTTTTAATATATTGTTCAATTTGGTTTGCTAGAATCTTACCAATATTCATAATATTTACCTGTATTTTTCTTTTCTTGTTGTCTATCTTGTTTTGATATCCGGGAAATGCAGGCTTTATAGAATGGGTTATGGAGTATTTCTGCTTTAATTTTGGGGAAGAGTTTGAGAAGGACTGGCATTAATTCTTTTTTAAAGGTTTGGTAGAATTCACCAAATTCTACCACACATCTATCTACACAGCCATCTGTCCAGGGCCTGCCTGTGTTGGAAGGTTATTAATTATTGAGTCACTTTACTTACCAGTATCAGGTCTATTCCGAATTTCTATTTCTTCATGATTTAGGTCATCCAATTTGCTGGCATACACACGTTCACAGGATCCTCTTTTTATAAACATAATCCTCTTTCATTTCGCCGGTATCAGTAGTAAATGGCTTCACTTTTTTCCTGATTTTAGTAATTTGAGTATTATTTGTTTCTTGGTCGATTTTGTGAAAGGTTTGTCAGTTCTGTTGATGTTTTCAAAGAACCAGGTCTGGGCTCTGTTGATTTTCTCTACTGTTTTTCGATTCTCTATTGCCTCTCGCATATTTTGAAGCAAATTCTAAACATTCTATAACTTCACTTGTAAATAATTTAGGATTGCCTCTAAAATATGAACATTTAAAACTCATGAAATATTTAAAGAGCATTTAAAAACAAAAGAATCATTGCTATACCATAAAAATAGGTTCAATAATATCGAATCTAGTCAGTGTTCAAATTTCTCTGGTCATTTCATAATCACTTTTCCAGCTGGAGTGTCCAAAGTCGCATCCAAACAAGGGCTGGTAGCCGGGTCCCCGCAGGACCCCCTTCTGCTGTCTCTTCCTTTTGTTTTCACTTGTTAAAGTCCGCGGCAGCTCGGCCCCTCTTCGCCAGGGTGCCCAGGGCCCCAGCAGTGGCCCCAGCAGAGGCGCGCCAGGTGTTCACTGAAGGTGCTCACCGGGCGGGAGCGCCTGCGGGAAGCACCTGCCGAGCTCACTCACCCCCCGCGGGCGCTGGCGTCGGGCAGGAACCGGGCCCGGGAGCCCCGCCCACCAGGAGGCGGAGCCCTGAGCTCCGCCCACCAGGAGACGAACCTCCAGGAGTCCCGCCCACCAGGAGGCGGGCCCCCAAGAGGTCCCGCCCACCAGGAGGCGGAGGCGGAGTCCCGCCCAGCAGGGGGCGGAGCCGGGAGTCCCGCCCAGCGGGGGGCGGAGCCGGGAGTCCCGCCCAGCGGGGGGCGGGGCCTGCGGCGCGCGGGAACCGGCGCGGCGCGGCGGCGGGCGGCAGGTACGGGGGGTTCCCGGGTTCCCGGGCGCCGCCGCGGGCGCGTCCCGGATCGCGCGGGGCCGGGGCGGGAGGCGCGCGCCGAGGCCGGGCGCAGGGTCCGGGGGCGCCCGGGCGGGCGGGCGGTCTCCGGCCGAGCGCCGCGTCTCCGGCGTCCGGGTGGGGGAGGGGCCCGTCTCGGCCCCGGGCCCCCAGCTGGGAAGTGGGGCTCCCTGCGGCCGACTCTCCGCGGGCAGCCCTTCCCCCGCGGCCCCTTTCTCGGAGCAGACCCCGGGGCGGCCCTCCCCCGGGGGGCGCCCCTGGAAAGCGGGGTCGCCCCGCGGCCCGACCTCCTCTCCCGCGGCCCCCCTCGGCGCCCCCCTCGGCGGCGGCTCCCCGTGCCGCGCCCCCGGCCCCCCCACCCCGGCGGCCGCTCCCCGGGCGGCGGCCCCGGCCATGAGGCGCCCCCAGACCTTCCCGCGGGCGCGGGGCGCTCGGTGGCCTCCGGGTGGGGCTCGCCTTCCGGGCGCGCGTCTTGGGGCGCCCCCCTCACGCGGGCGCCCCCTCTCCCCCGCAGCGGCTGGGCCGCGAGGATGAAGGTCATCACGTGCGAGATCGCCTGGCACAACAAGGAGCCGGTGTACAGCCTGGACTTCCAGCCCGGCCCGGCCGGGAGGACGCACCGCCTGGCCTCGGCGGGCGTGGACACCGCGGTCCGGGTGAGCGGGGCGCCCGCTGGGCCTCTCCCCGGGTCGTGTCCCTAGATTGTTGCAGCTGGAGGCGACACTTCGGAATGCAAGTCCGGGGCCTCCCTGGTGGCGCAAGGGGTTCGCCTCAGGGCCCTCAGGCTGTCCCCAGCCCCTGCAGCACGAGTTCCATCCCCGGCCAGGGAGCTACCCACCCTGCGCGGCAGACCTCGCCGCCGCCCCGCTGCTCCCCTCAGCAGGGGATTTCAGTGGATCGGCCTGTTCGGCTCCCCACTCCGACTCTGGGGAATCCTCTCACACGCACGTCCCCAACCCCGGGCCTACACCCCAGTAATTCTACGCAAAAATAAATAAAAACAAATCTTTAAAAAGAAATAGAATGGAAGTCGCTACTGGGGAGCAGTTTGTCCCAGAACGAGGTGGGAGGGCGGCCTGGGGATGTTTCTGATAGAAGAGGCTGCTTCATTGCGCTGTTCACGAGATAATACGTTCTTCTGAAGACGCAGGGCCGGGGCGTTGCCTCCGGGAGGGCGGCCTGAGGTCGGCACGTCTCTGAGTGAATGTTTGGTTTCCGCAGATCTGGAAGGTAGAAAAAGGACCAGATGGAAAAGCCATTGTAGAATTTTTGTCCAACCTCGCTCGCCATACGAAAGCTGTCAACGTCGTGCGTTTTTCTCCAAATGGGGAAATGTTAGCGTCTGGGGGAGACGGTGAGTATTGGTTTAAATTCTTCAGAAACCAGGTCTCTGCATGACCCGTGTTGAACGGTGAGGTTTCCGTTGGGTGTGATTTTTTATCTTAGACGTCCCTTGGCTTTCTCAGTCCGACACTTGGTTGAGCGACATGAGGCCCTGGGAAGCCGAGGGCTTGCTGGACAGCGAGGTGCAGCTGAGAAAACCTGTTGGAAAATGGCCCCTTTCTCGCTGTCCCGCCGGCTGGTTGGGAGACCGCAGAGGAAGGCGCCGGCCCTTCTGCTGTCCGCAGCGGCTGTGCAGGCTGTTTGTGTGGCCGGGGGAGTGGTCACCGCCGTTCCCGGCCTCTGTCATTCATTAACTGGCTTAGGAATGAGGGGGCCTTCCACGCAGAAAGTGGGGATGAGAGGCAAGAAAGGGCAGTGGATGTCCCTCCAGGTGACTCAGGAACTCTCATAAGGGTTCTGGCAAAGGGGTCTCGAGATTGTTGAACAGGACACAGGTTAATCCAGTCCATGTTGCTGCTGGAAACCAAAGCTGTGTGTGGAATCTTGAGCTCATGGGCAGGAGAGGGTAGGAAAGCAGGTGCCTGCCTGTTCTCTCCCTGCTCTCTCCGCCTCATGCCAGAGCCGTGGCAGGCTCGGCCCCTTGGGCTTCGGGACCCCATCCCGAGGAAGTGTTCAGTTGATGGTTGGTCTTGCTGCGCTGGGAGCTTCCTTCCCTGTGTGCGGTCATTTTGCTGCATACAGGCTGACCCTCTCCCCTCCCCGTTCCTCTGGGAAGTACAGTGAATAAAGACTTAGTGGGACTGGAGGAAAAAAAAAAAGAAGATTAACTGACTTAAGGGGTGTCATCCAAATGGTCCTATAAATTGTGCTTGTTAGAGTAGATTGATTTATATTTTCTGCTTGTGCATAAATGGCAAAACTATATAGAAAAAGTAAATCTTTTTACCATGCTTTCTTATTAGAACAGTCTAGAAGCCAGTACAAGATAGAACAGAATGCTCAGATTTTGTTTGCAAAAGGAGGAAAAGGGATCAGAGTGTCTGAGTGTGTGTGTGCATGTGTGTGTGTGTGTGTGTGTGTGTGTGTGTAGCGGAACCTCACTGGGGGCGACTGGCAGGCTGTCTTCTGGAGGCCACACAAGAGCACTCGCTTTGCAAAGTCCCTTGGCTTTGGAGGCCGGGAGCCTGCTGTGAGGCGGCGTGTGGGGAGCGTTCATGTCAGGGTCGCTCACCTCCACAGAGCTCCCAGACTGGAGTCTGCAGCCAGGATTGCAGTCACTTAGAGGGGAGCACAGCCACCGTCTGCAGGTGTGCGGGGAGCATGCCCTGCTCTCTCCACCTCATTCCAGAGGTGCCATCAGGCTGAGGTGTCTGATGTGTCCATGATGTTAACAGCTCACACCGCACCCCTGGCTGTGTGCCCAGCGTTGTGTGGTCACTGCTGGAAGCGGATGACCTGTCGGCCCCCACGGCGGCTCTATGATGTGGGTGTTGTGTGTCCTCATCTGACAGTGGAGAAGACAGAAGCCCTGAGGTAGCGGCTCGCTGCAGGCTGCACTGCAAGGAACCATCCGCCAACCCTTGCATTGGTGACTCTGGTTGTTTCTTTCCCATCCAGCCGTTTTACAGGCCACACCTTGAGATTTGTTAATGCGGTCGCTTGCTTTGCTGACCTGGGCCCCTTCTGTTGGAAGCGACTGTAGCTTTACTCTGGTGTGTTGCTGATTAGTTTTAGTGCAGAAGGGAAACCTCACTTTCCGGCCCAGAGTCTTAGAGGAAAGCACGGTGGCGTCGTGTCTGCGCAGCATCCACACCGTCCAGTATCGAGGAGGAGTTGGGGTGCAGGGTCTGCAGGGGAGCCTGGCTTATCTGTAACTGCTCTGCCCCACAGACGCTGTCATCCTGCTGTGGAAGGTGAATGATAACAAGGAGCCGGAACAGATTGCTTTTCAGGACGAGGACGAGGCCCAGCTGAACAAGGAGAACTGGACTGTGGTGAAAACCCTGAGGTAATGGGGGGGGACCGTGGCAGTGACGGCCTCACCCTGCGCGTGCACCAGGCCCAAAGGCGTTTGACTTTTACATCTAACTTCAGACTCTTGCTGTGCAAGACAGAAGCGGGTTCAGCTTCAAACGATAGAAGCAAGATGATGATGG
The DNA here is from genome assembly GCF_964194135.1 of Talpa europaea. Taxonomy (NCBI): domain Eukaryota; kingdom Metazoa; phylum Chordata; class Mammalia; order Eulipotyphla; family Talpidae; genus Talpa; species Talpa europaea. Next base: position 142,463,796 of record NC_140070.1, read on the forward strand.
GGGTGCTGGTTTCTGTTCATGATCTTCCCCGTGTACAGCGGGCTCGCCTGCACGTCAGAGGGAGGCCCCCGGAGGGCAGATGATGGCTGCCGCCTGCCAGGCCCGGTGTGCACGCCTGAGCTCCCACCCGCGTGTGTCCCTCCGTGGGCCTCTCCATTTTCCTCCTCAAAACAAGAGTTGCTTTTCCCCTCTTTATTTTTTGGATTCTAGGGGTCACTTAGAAGATGTCTATGACATCTGCTGGGCGACTGACGGCAACGTGATGGCCTCGGCCTCGGTGGATAACACGGCTATCATCTGGGACGTGAGCAAAGGTAGCGGGTGTATTTCTGTAATCACGGGTGGTGGGGGGAGGAGGAAGGAGAATGTTCTAGGCGTCCATGAAGTCTACCATCAGAAGCAGCAAGAAGAGTTTCTCTAGTGAGCTGAGGTGGGCAGCTGGCTCCGCAGGCCAGGGACCGGCCCCTGCCTGGGTCCAGTGCGGCTTCAGGGCCACAGTCAGAGTGAATGAGGCTTAGCAGTCATGTCATGCTCAAACAGTCGGATCCCTCGGGCATAGGGGTGCAGACTTGAGGGGTCTCTGTCCCCCTTACCCTTTCACTGGCTGAGGTCAAATCCCCTTTCCTCAGGAGCTTCTCCAAACCTTCCCTTAAACCCCCTTCTTAATCCCTGGCTACCTTGACCTCAGCAGACTCCCTGCAGAGTTTCAAGGAGGCCCAGGGGCAGCACACTTAGCTCAAAATGTGGGTGTTGAATTCAACCTGTGCAGGTGACCGATGACTTCAGGGTGATGGGAGTGAAAGCCCCCAGGGGTGTTGAGGAGGGAGGAAGGTGTGAGTGAGTGAGTGAGTGAGTGAGCGAAGCCATCTCTGCAGAGAGGAGGGTTTTGTCTTTTTAAGAATGGCCAGAGTTCATCTCCCCCTCGTCTTTTTATCCAGGTGACCTCTGTGTGCCCCTGGCTTTATCTACTATTTTCCCCAAAGTCCCTTTTTCCTTCCTGTTGGCATTGCTCACGCCCTCCTTGCTCACCTGGTGTCTCACCTCCTTTTGTAATCTCCAAGCTCCTCTACAGAATTCGGTATCTCTAGTACGCAGATCACGTTCCAGCTCATGTCCCTCTGCTCACACCTTGTGGGCCAGTCCTCTTGCTTTTGCACGAGGGCTTTGTCACACCACCTTTCCTCCTTGTCACCCTTGACCTTCCACTTTGCCCCCGGTGGGTCTCAGCCACTTAGGTTGACCCACACCCCAGGCAGGCTTTTATTTTTTTTTTTAAGATTTATTTATGCGTACAAGAGCTGGGGTTCAGGCCAGGGTGTGGGGAGTGAGGATTCACCAGAGACAGAGTAGGGAGCAGAACAGGCAGATGTACTGAAATACACTGCTGAGGGGAGCAGTGGGGAGACAGGAGAGGTCTGCTGTGCCATGTGGGCCAGCTGCAGAAGCTCCGTAGTGCTGAGACTTAACCCCTGTGCCATCAGGGAGGCCCTCCCAGGCAGGCTTTTGAATGCCTTTCTCTCCCTGCCCATGGATGCTGTCCCCTGCCCGGCAGGAGCTGCCCTCCTGCTCTGCACCCTGTCCTTCGGGGCCTGCCTGTGATGGCCACCCCCTCCAGTAGCTGTGAGCCCCTGGGAGCGGGCCGTGGCGTCACCCCCATTGGCCCCTGAGCCTGACACCAGTCACTGCCTGCTGGGTGAAGGGTGGGGCGGGCGGAGTCATACTGGAATTGAAGTTTCCTCTGTGCTGAGCGGGTTTTGGTTATGCCATTTGTGTTTTGGCAGGACAAAAGATCTCCATTTTTAACGAGCATAAAAGTTACGTGCAAGGAGTGACCTGGGATCCTCTGGGTCAGTACGTCGCTACCCTGAGCTGCGACAGGTACGTCAGTATTGGGCAAGTTTTCTTCCTCTCTGTTTACTTGTGGGCCAGTCCTCTTGCTTCTGCACGAGGGCTCTGTCACACCACCTTTCCTCCTTGTCACCCTTGACCTTCCACTTTGCCCCCGGTGGGTATTTTTCCGCAGAGGTATTTTCATCATAAGTGAAGCACTGTAAACCACAGTCTAGCTTTGATTTTGTTATTGTTGTTTTCATCTGCAGCTTTCTGACTCCCTGCTGCTCTTTAGGCCACAGTAAGAAGTTGGTCCGTTGGGGCGAGCGCCTCACAGGGAGTTTGCACCTAGTACCTCTTGTTGCAGGGGCGGGTTAATGCAACACAAGTTTTGAATTATATTTGATTCATGGGGACTTTGGGGGAAAAAAGTCTTTCACAGATGTAACTTCAGGGGTATGTCATGGTGAGATTGGGCTACTTCATGTTTTTGATCACGGTTTTATTATGCAGTGATATTAATGGCTTCATTTAAGTGGATATAAAAATGAGATGTTTTGTCCTTCTTGAAAGCGGGTCTGTTGTGTTTATGGAGAAGATTGCACTTCATTGTTTACTTTTTTTTAAAGATTTTTTTATTTATGCCTGGGGTGCAGGCCAGAGGTGCATGGGGGGTGAGAGGATTCACCAGAGACAGAGTGGGGAGCAGAGCAGGCAGATCCACTGAAACACACTGCTCAGAGGAGCAGCAGGGAGACAGGAGAGGTCTGCTGCACCCTGTGGGTCAGCTCCCAGGGCAGGAATCAAACACATGCTGCAGTAGCTGTGGATAGCTTCGTCGTCGTGCTGAGACTTAACCCCTTGTGCCACCAGGGAGGCCCCCTTAATTGGGTTCTTGAAACAAGGACTTTTTAAAAATCAGAGGTGTCAGGCACCCCACTCCTTAGTCAGAATAGGCCTCACGAATATTCAGCTACTTGTAGTTACAGCAAATCTAGTTTCTGCTGGCCCTGGAATGAAGGCAAAATGGAAGCTCACGGTTATTTGTCATAGAGTCTCCTGTTCCAAAAGTTACTTATCTTCTGACACATGTATTTTATTCAGGTAATCAGGAGCAAGAGAACTGGATTAGCTAGTGGGAATCATGTGAATTACTAACCACCAAATTTTCCTTATTCATGCCAATCCCTGAGGGCAAGACCATCCGGCCCATCTCACGTGACGAGATGAATCATTCAATAAAAATGCTGTGGCATGCCCCTCCTTCTTCAGCAACACGCTTGAGGTCACTCTTGGTGCTGTTGTAATTTTCAGTTGAGCAAATGGGATGGCGGCCGAGTCGGCCTTCAGTGTGGTACGAGGTTGATTGTCTGCATGTGGAACGTGATTCATTTGCTGGGAGAGACAAATGTGACATTTCTTCTTTGTTTAGGATCCTGAGGGTGTACAGCACACAGAAGAAACGCGTGGCTTTTAATGTTTCAAAGATGCTGTCTGGAATAGGGGCTGAAGGAGAGGTACATCCCGTCCCCACTCTGCTAGCACCCCGCTGCCGGGACTGGGGTGCCGCGCTCCCCCGCACCCAGCAGCCGACAGGGCTCAAGGGCCCGCGCCTGCGCTGCGGCTGGGCTTCCTCCTGGGCAACCGAGGCTCAGTCAGTGTGCGGGCGGGCTGTGCGGTGGGAATGTCGGGGAGGTCCCCTTAATTGGGTTCTTGAAACAAGGAATTTTAAAAAATCAGAGGTGTCAGGCACCCCACTCCTTAGTCAGGATAGGCCTCACGAATATTCAGCTACTTGTAGTCACAGCAAATCTAACGTCCGCTGGCCCTGGAATGAAGGCAAAGTAGAAGTTTTGGGAGAGCTGATGGTGAGGATCGTGGCTTCTTACCCTGTGGTACCGTGGAGTCACCGTCTGGGCCTGACCCCCAGAGATGAGTCCATTTGGCTTGAGGTGGGCAGGGCCTCCTGGGATTCTGAGGCACAGCGACAAGGAGGTTCAAGAACTGCTGGCCTCAGAAGGGCCCAGCGCCAGCCCGGCACCGAGGCAGGCGACCCCACGGCAGGCAGGACACGGGCGGGCAGCGGAGACTCAGCCAGAGACGGCCCTCCAGGCCAGGAGGGGATGGGAATGCTGACCCCGAGTGGGCTGGCGGGTGGGCCCGGCCTGTCCTGGAGGCGGGTGTCTCCGGTCAGGCGCTGGGCTGAGAGGGAGCACGCTGGTCACTGGGACGGAGGATGTGCAGCCGCAGCCTTGGGCTGCCCGGGAGCTGGGCCTGTGGAATGAGGGGAGCAGTGTCCGGTTGCCAGGAATAAACACTTAGTGTTCGGAAAGTGCCAGTGAATGTGGCAAAAACTCCTCTACCCAGTGTCCAAGAAACGTGGTTTGGAGAGTTAGTGTGTTTGCCGGTTTGGTGATTGCCGCCTCCTCGGCGGCCATTCGGTCGGAAGCGCCGGATGCCTGTGCACATACAGGCCGAGGGCGCCCTGCCTGCCCCTGTCTCCTGTCACGGCCCCGACAGACCGCCATCCTGCGTGGTGTGTGTTTTCATGGGGTTGTTTTTTCTCATAGTTGAGGTTTCACACAAACAGACCACACACAGACACAGCTTTTTCTTTTTTTAATAAAGATTTATTTATTTATGCATACAAAAACTGGGGTACAGGCCAGAGGCGCAGGGGTGAGAGGATTCACCAGAGACAGAGTGGGGAGCAAACCAGGCGGCTCTACTGAAATCCACTGCTGAGGGGAGCAGCGGGGAGCCAGGAGAGGTCTGCTGCGCCCTGTGGGGAGCTCCCTGGCCAGGGATGGAACTCGCCTTGCAGTGGCTGTGGACAGCCTCACAGTGCGGCGTCTTCACCCCTTGTACCACCGGGGAGACCCCACACAGCTTTCTCTTTAACAAAAACGGCTGATCCGGTCACGAGCCGTGACTCCTGCAGGCTTGACGATGGTTTGATTTGTAATGCATTTCAGTTTCACGTATTACAATGTGAGGATAAAAGGCGCGAGGGGAAAGCCCCAGGCATGGGGAAGCCTTGATGGGAATGTATGGTCTTGGGACATTGGCTGCACTTCGTGTGTCACAGGCAAGAAGCTACCGGATGTTTCATGACGACAGCATGAAGTCTTTCTTCCGCAGACTGAGCTTTACTCCCGACGGGTCCTTGCTCCTCACGCCAGGTGTGTTTCCAGGCTGTCCACCTGAGGCCCTGCTGGTGGCAGCGGTGGCATCTGTGCCCCAACTTTGTGAGGCTTTTCAGCTCAGTGCATCCCATTCAGAGCTGTGGTCCCCAACACACGGGCGTCTCCAGGGGGGCTTCCAAGCAGTGCTGATGCCTGTGTCTCCTCGTCCCTGTGATTTAATTAGGTTGGGGTGTGCAGACAGGTTTCAGAATTTTAGTAAGATGATTAGCATACAATTTGCATATGCAGACAAGCTTGGGAGCAGTTAGACTAAGAGTGATAGACAAGTCCCGCAGAGATTTCACTTCTAAAAACTTGAATGAATGCCTTTCCCCAGTTATCATTCTTCGGCGAGTGCTGGGTGCCTTTATCCTCCCCACTCGGACAGGATCTAGATGCAGGGACAGGTCAGGCAGGAGCAGCCCGTGGGAGGGCGGGGTGCCGTCTGGAGAGCCAGCAAAATCAGCAAGGGCAGGTGCAGGAGGAGATGGAGCCCCTCAAGGTCAGCCCTGGCCGGGATGGCACAAGGCCGGGGTGTTCTCAGAGGAGACTGCTGCTCTCCACCCCGCGCCCTCCGCGGATGGGCCAAGGTCAGGTGCACGCAGGTCAGGTTTGCTGCCAGGAGTTCCCCAGGCTGGGCAGGGGAGGCTCCAAGGGGGCATGAGCCAGACACATGTGTCTGTGTGGGCTCAGCCTTAGAGGAACTACATGGAGAACACGTGAGGAGTGAGCAGGAATAAGTGACAAACATATTAAAAGTTACTAAATTCAAGCAAATCCTTTACTAAATGGCAGTTCAAAAATATTTCAGATAAAATCACAGGTGGGTGTCTGCTATTACCATTGTTCTTTGTGGTATCAATAAATGTGGAAACGAGAAAAAATTTACAAAGGTTGCAAAAGAAGCAAAACTTTGCCACAGGGTTGAATTTCTAGGAAATCCAAGAGCTGTAAATAAATGCAATTAGAATAAAAAAAATTGCTAGGTGACTGGATATTGTGAAATACAGAAAAGTCTAGTGTGTTTTTTTATACTGGAGTAAGTAAAGAGGAATATTCCATCCGTAAGAGTATAAAACTCCTGAGACATGGGATGACATGGGGAAATTTAGTCAAGGGTGAAGGCTTTATGAAGAAGGCCAGGGATCTTACTGAAGGGTATTAAACAAGTTTGGAATACATGCAAAGATGTTTCATGTGCTAAGAATTCAGCTGCCACCATGATTTCCGTGAGGGTCGTGGGCGCCTGCTGGCTCCATCAGCAGATGGGAAGAGGCCGCCGCGTCCCAGGCTCTGAAGGGCGGCTGAGATCGGGGTCTGGGAACGGAGAGCGAGGGCCTCTCAGCGAGCTCACCAGCAGGTGTTGGCGGTGTTCGCAGCAAAGGGTTCTCGGCAGTGAGGCCCCCTCCTTGTGTCTTCCTGACTTGGTGGGGAATGGCTGTCGCAGGTGTGGGAGGGCGCGCAGACGGGACACGGTGTGCGTGGTTGTCCTCAGCCACCAAAACATTGTCCGGGGAACACACCTGCAGGGGAAATATGCCACAGAGCAGAATCGGATGCTCTCGTTTTTACCGGTGAAGAGTTGATAAAACACTGCCTTTCCTTCCTCTCCCCGTGTTCCCTGCTTCTCCAGCGGGATGTGTGGAATCTGGTGAAAATGTCACGAATACGACTTATGTTTTCTCCAGGAAGAATCTTAAAAGGTATGCGATTGAGGAAATACTTGGAATGTTTACTCTCTTTCCCCTTTGTTGAGTAACGTTGCCTTTTCCTGAAACGCTGATTCATCTTTCAGGCCGATTGCCCATCTTCCGTGTCCTGGGAAGGCGACGCTGGCCGTCCGCTGCTGTCCCGTCTACTTTGAGTTGAGGCCAGTGGTGGACTCAGGTGACTGGTGTTAGGGGACTAGGTGTCAGCTTTGTGCATCGTCTGGGGTAGGCTCTCTGTCATACACAGGCTGGTTTTGTTTTCTACTGAAGCAGGTGGGATATTCATCATCCACTTTCTTTGTTGTAAAATTAAGTCTGAATTGGATTTTTCTAAAGTATTTTTTTATTGAAGAAGCATTGCATTGTACCATCTAAGTTTCAGGTGTGTCATTATAAATCAGTGTGTTTATATGCACACATTATAAATCAGTGTGTGTTTATATGTGTTAAAAAGAAAGTTAAGAACTTTCTTTTTATTCTCTGACCCCACACACAGCTTTTTTTTAATGTGTATTTTTTTCATAAACTTTTTTTTTTTTAACTTTTGTCCACCTTTACCCATTTTTCCCACCCTCCTCCATCCCTGCTTCTGGCAATCACCAGTCTGTATCCGTGAACTTGGTTTTACAGCTTTCATGGGTAAGATTATACAGTTCCCTGTCTGACCTACTTCACTCAGCATAATGCTCTCTGTCCTTTTCTCTGTATATTCTTGGCTCCTTTGTGGTAAATTAATTGACGTATATGTCTGGGTTTACTTCTGGGCTCTTTATTTTGTTCCTTTGATCTTTGTATCTTTTTTTTTTTTGTATCTGTTTTTATGTCACTGCCATACTGTTTTAATTGCTATTGCTTTGTAATATTGTTTGAAAATCAGGAAACGTGATTCCTCTTCCACTCTCTAATCAAAGCCCAGTAAAATCAGTGCCTGGTATGAGCTTCAGGCATAGCTCTTTCTTCCCATAGTTCTACCCAGCCTCACATGCACGCACTCCAGTGCTCAGGGGAGGCCCCAGAGGCCTACCTCAGCAGCAGCTACCTCTGGTCCTCCACCCTGCAGCTGCCTTGCCCTTCCTGAACACCTGGCTCCATCCTCTTATCTCAGGGTGCCTGCTTGGCTCTGCTTGCATGTCTTCTGCCTTTGCTTGGCCTGGAAACTCAGGCAGCTCACTGAGACAATTGTAGGACTCGCACATTTGTTTCCCATTTCTCAGAGACTACTGCCTGCTGGTCACTGTCTTAAAAAAACATTGTTCGCTGTCACTTGCCTGGTATTTTAGTTGTTTCAGGTGGGGAGGGTATATCCAGTTGCTGTTTACTCTGTGGCTGGAAATGGAAATAGTTGTTTTTTTTTTTTTTTTAAAGATTTATTTATTTATATAAGAGCTGGGGTACAGGCCAGAGGTGCAGGAGGTGAGAGGATTCACCAGAGACAGCGTGGGGAACAGAACAGGGAGAATGACCGAAGTACACTCCTGAGGGGAGCAGCGGGCGAGTCAGGAGAGGTCTGCCGCGCCATGTGGGTAGTTCCCTGGCTGGCCGGGGATCGAATTCGTGCAACAGAGGCTGCGGATTGCTTCATAGTGCGGTGCTTAACCCCTTGCACCACCAGGGAGGCCCTTGGAAATAGTTTTTTAACTTTTGAAATCCTTTATGTGAAAGAATGCAATTAACTCAGAAGAGCAGGAAAGCATCAATGGATAACATGCTTCTTAGTGACTTAGTTTTCCTCCTCAGAAACCACCTCTCAGGTTGCCTTGCCTCATTCACACAGCTTCTCTTTCCTTGAAGCATGGCCCATGCTGGGTCTCTTCATCATGTATATGAAATAACATGAAAAGCGGAATTATTTGTAACGCACTTAAAAGTCGTCTTTAGTAAGAGTCTGTGTCCCCTAGGAGAGGGCTCTTTTTTTTTTTGTGGAACCCTCGCCGGCTCTTTTTTTTAGGGGGGGGAACGGAACCAGCGCTATAGAGCCTCGCAGCCCAGCGCTCAACCGCTGCGCCACCAGGGGAGGCTAGGAGAGGGCTCTTGGGGGAGTTTGTTACTTGTTTCTTTGGGAACCTTGCCTTGCTCGGCTGACCTGCCCTCCTTGGTCCCACTCCCCCTGCAGACAGGCCTCAGGAGCCGGGGGTGGAGCTGGCGGACCTGCCCTACCGCATGGTGTTCGCCGTGGCTTCGGAGGACTCGGTGCTCCTGTATGACACGCAGCAGCCCTTCCCCTTCGGCTACGTGTCTAACATCCACTACCACACCCTGAGCGACCTTTCTTGGTGAGCAGCGTGGAGGGGGGCTGCGGACAGGGCTTGCCCCACCCAGGGCTTGGCAGACGGCTGCTGGTCACTGAAGGTGGCTTATGGGCCCCAACTTACCATATTTTTTAAGGAGCCAGCATTACAAGAAACGCTTTTTCTGGTCTCCCCAGGTGTGTCCTGCTGTGGCAGCAGTGGTGCTGGCGCCACTCAGGTTGGCCTGTGGGGTTCATCTCAGTCCTAGAAACTGAGGGGAGCCCCTGCAAGGACCTGCCAGGCTGTTGGGGGACACCCACTCGCGAGCCCTGCCGGCCAGGCTGGTAGAGGGCTGGGGCGGGCCGTCCCGGGCTGTCACTGTGGCCACCTGTCGCCCCGGTGCTCGGCGCCTCGGCCCCCGGGCCCAGCCTCCACATGGCTCAGGTTCAGCTCCGGCCTGGCCATGTTTCTGGGCGCTTCATGACATCTTTCTCTGTCACTTAACTTTGGAAAGGAAGGTCATCTCACTTTTATTTAGGTGCGGTTCGACGGCCGTGCGGCCGTGTCGCAGTGACTTGAGGCTGGGCCGGGCACGGAGGGGCGCACGGAGCACACAGCCCTTTGAACATTGTTTCCCCCAACTCGTGCCTTCAAGCAAAGCTGATTTTGCTTGAATTCCCTCCTCGCACTGGGAGCAAGAGCACCGAGTGCCGACCGTTCTGACTTTCCCCATTTTGGGAACCAGGTCCAGCGACGGGGCCTTCCTGGCCATCTCCTCCACCGACGGCTACTGTTCCTTCGTGACCTTTGCAAAGGACGAGCTCGGCGTGCCTCTGAGAGAAAAGCCAGTCCTGAGCCTGGGAACTCTTGACGTCGCCAAGAAAACCAAGAGTCAGATGCACCCGGGGTCCTCGCCGGGACCCAGGTCGGTGGAAGGGACCCCAGCCGGCAAAATGCCGGACCCCAGCAGTCCCAGTACCACCCCGCCTCAGGCCAAACAGTCTCCAGTCCCCCCAGTGCCTAAGGACACCCCCGCGGCCACCCCCGCTGCCAGGAGCTCCTTGCCGGGGCCCTTGGAGGAGAAGAAGACCCTGCAACCCAGCAGCCAAAACGCGAAGGCCCCCCCGGCCCGGAGGGTCACGCTGAACACGCTGCAGGCCTGGAGCAAGACCACGCCCCGGTAAGGACCTGCCAGGGCGTCGGGAATTGCTGTTGAATTGAGAACAGTACCTGGTGGGTCCCAACCCCCATGTGGAGGTGCCTCCTCCAGGCGCCTCCTCACACTCTGTGCGGGCAGCTTCCTTGGCTGTGGGTTCCGTGCACCCTGGCCCCTGGGTGCCTCCTGGCCCACCCTGAGGCCCGGCGCCCCACGCATGCCCGGCCCTGTGTGATCGCACCCTCTCCCTCCTCTGGGGTCCGGGACGTGACGCCCGGCTCCCCGGAAGACCCTCATTCGCTCCCCCTCTCTGTCGCCCACCCATGTTCACAGAAGGTGCTTTGTTTAGGCTTCTGTTCCCGTCAGTGTACAGCCCTGAAGGCCAAGGGGTGCCTAGTCCTGACCCCCGGCAGTGACAGGCCCTTCCACAGCAGCGAGTCAGGGAGCCGGGTCCTAAGGGTACAGTGCCAGCTGCCACCGTGCCGCTCCCAGGCCACAAGGGCCCTTCCTCACAGCTGTGAGGGGTCACCCCCTCCTTGCTGCTGCCTCCTGCCCTCTGAGAGACCACCTGGAGGCCTGGGCGCGGGCCAGGGCAGCTGGGTGACATGAACAGGGGCACTGGCGCCCCTCCCGCCCCCCGTGTCCCCACCATCATGGGGCCCGCCAGCCGGTCACCTGCGCGGGGTGTGGCGGGGCTCGGCGCCCTTCAGTCTCTGGCTTCCTGCTGGGGCCTCGCCTTGTGGGCTCTCGTTTGTTTTGCTTTTAGGTAGGAGAAAAGAGGGGGGCGATGTCCTTGGGCAGATTTTTGATATGATCCGTTTTCTTGCCTGTTGATTCTTCTGAGTACTTACCAAGCTCCTTGAGTGATATTGTTTTTGGTTTAGATAATAAATTTAAATCTGAATTTGAAGATGAAGACTGGGCTGTAAGGAAGGGTGTGTTGGAGGAAAACCAGTCGGGCAGCCTTGACCCGCGGCGTCCAGCAGGGGGCTCCGGCCCTCGAGGCTGCCACGCAGCTGCGGCCTCGTCTCCCTGACTGTTCAGCCTGACCTGGGCTGGGAGGGGTGGGCACCGCGTGCGTGATGCCACTCAGCCACCTGTTAAGTGGTCACTTCAGTGTTGCAGATAATGCTTGATCTGATCAGCTGAAAATTTCAAGTGTTTCTTTCAGCAAGTTTGGCATCTGACACGTCCCGATGCTGATGAACCCCATCCCCTTTACTTCTTTTTCTCATCAAGGAGAATAAACTTAGTGCCCTTAAAGACAGACACGTCCCCGAATTCTGTACCGGCCAGCGTCACCCCCGCCCCTGCCACAGAGGACGTGCAGTCAGGTAAGTGGCTGTTTCTGGCTTCCTGTAGTCCGAGGTAGAGCATCTCCCCTCTTGTCCTGAGAAAGCTGGGGTCATGCATCTCACTGGACCCATCATTTAAATTCGTTGCTTATTTCTTTTCATCAGGGAGACCCCTTTGTGCAGCCCCTCCCTGTGGGGCAGCTGGAGGGCCGGGAGGCAGGGTCAGGAGGTGCTGTGGACCAGGCTCTCCCCCTCAGCACTCACTGGTGGCCTCGCGGGCGGGGAGGTCCTTTGTTGTGGAGGCCCCCCTGTGGTTGTGGGGTGTTGAATAACCTGGATGCCGGTGCTCCGTCCACTCTGGGACACCCTATTACTGGGCATTACCCCCTGCCCCTTGGGAGGCATAATCGCCCCCGGTTGGGAATATGGGTACAGATCCTTCTTGTACATCAGCGCTGGATAGGAGGCCTGCCAGGCCCATCGCTCCCTGTCTGGGCACCAGTTTATCCTGTAAGCATCGCTCTGAAGTCCCCCTCACTGCTTCAGACCCGCAGGGCGCGCCTCCAGAGCTCAAGCGGCCCAGGCTCGGTGAGCCTGTCGTCGGCAGCGTCGTCGGCAGCTCAGGTGTGGATGCCTGACAAGACGCCGGATGCGTCCCCTGACCCCAGCCTGAGACCAGCGGCTTCAGATGGGGCCTCAAGGACACCCAGGATACACATGGACTGGCTTTTTTCCAGAAAGGTGTTTGCTCTTGTGTTCACCATGCTTCGTCACCTTGGAGACGCGAACATTTTAACAGACCAAACCTTGCCATGCGTTCCTGACACTGGAGCAGTTCAGCATTATCTGGTGTGGAAATCAGTAAGTCCTCCCTTGAAGCACTGATCAGGAAGGACAGATGCCTCAAGGGTGGACTCTTCCTAAAGCTGGAAGTTGAAAGAAGAGAAAGTAACTTGAGAAGGTTTATTCTGTTGAGCTTTAGAATGTTTGACTATTCGCTTTAGCTTCTAAATAGTTAATTTCAGAAGTTTATGTTCATTTCCTGATTTTAATAATGCTCATTCTAGAAGGTCCATGAGCTGGAGTACAGGCCAAGAAACAGGTTGAGGTGGGAATCCCCCATTATCTCACCACCAGAAGGGACCCTTACTAGTATTCTGGCATATTTCCTTCATAACATTAGATTGTTCTGTTTCTTTCTTTCTTTTTTTTTTTTTTTAAGAGAGAGCTGAGATTTTGTTTTAGGTACAATTTGGTATCCAAATACTCTGAGTTTTTAGACTGATTTTTCAAAGGAAAAATAATCACTTTACTCAGCAGTTTGTCTGCCTCTGCTTCCTCCTGTCCCGGGTGAGGACTTGCTTTGTGTTGGGAGGAACCGAGGGACCTGGGCTGAGCTGTGGCTGCAGGTGAGGAGTCACACGCGTGGCCTTGGCTCAGAAGCCCTCGGGAAGCAGAGGCCTGACCAGAGAGCCCTCGGGAGGCAGAAGAGCCTGACCAGAGAGCCCTCGGGAGGCAGAAGCCCTCGGGAGGCAGAGGCCGGAGCCGGCGTCCTGGTGGGCACAACTGGCCGGGCTGCCTCACGCTGGGAAGGGGGTCCATTCCAGAGGAATTACGTAAAGCTGGCACCTGTCGCTTTGGCTCCACCCAGGCTGTCTGCCCACTCTGAAAGGGACTGAAGGGGCATTCAGGACCCACCGTCAAGGCTGCCAGGCCCTCACTCCAACTCAGGCCCATGTAATGGAGCGGTGGGAAGGAAGCCCCGGTTTGTGGCTCACTGCCCAGGCCCCTCCGCCAGGAAAGGAGGCCCCCTGGACGGGAGAGCGGCAGGCGAGGGACAGTTCATGGAGCGTGCATGGAGCAGGTCTTGGTGGGTCTCGTCAAGGTGAAGGTATTTCAGAATGTCACACAGGATCTGGGTCTCACCCCGGGGCCCCCAGAGAGCTCACAAAGGTACTGATGCCCCAGTCCCTCTCCGAGGGCTGCAGCCTGCACTGTACATCAGGGCTTTTTAAAGGCTCCCTGTGGGGAGGACCGTGGTGGGGCAGCCAGCCTGCTCCCCGACATGCCCAACACTGAGCATCAGTGGGGGGACCTTCAGCCTGTGTCGTGAACGCGGCCACTGCCCTGTCGTCAGCTGTCACCCTTGAGTCTTAACGACAGAATCGGCCATAAAAGCCCAGGTGGACTTACCTCAGTGTGGCGGTCTCATTCACCTGCCTCCACCCAGGGGTTTACTGGAGAAGCTTCTACAAAGCCTGGCCTGCGAGGTAGTACTTCCTCCCAGGGGTTGGGGAGTGCGAGCACCTTCTCCCCATTCTGGGTCTGTGGCCGGATGGGGTGTCTAGTCAGTGGCTGCCCATTATCTCTGTGGTGAGGTGTGGATCCTTGCTGCAAGGGAGCCAGAAAGGAGGTCACAGGAAAAAGCCTTGTGCTAAGCGGGCCCTAAGAGACCTTGTGTGGGGATGGGTGACCCCATGCGGCTGCACGTCCCAGCCCCGGTGCCCGGAGGACACGGCGCCTGTGAGGGACGGAGCTGCCAGCCCTGGTCTTGGTCCATCTGGGGCTGTTCATGAGTCCTGCGAAGTCGTAGCAGCTCCACGGGCAGGGTGGTGGCTGGGGAGGCCTTTGCTCTGGTTTCCCCGCTGAGCAGAAGTCCTGTCTTTACTGTCCACAAGGTCAGCGTGGAGAAAAGTGCCCCTGTGAGCCCGACGGCCTTCAGAAGTGCAGTTTTCCTCGAGTTTTGTTTGTGAGACAATACGTGAAGCCCCTTTGAAATCATTTATGGTAACAAATGATTCGTAAATCCTTGTTACACATTCATGATGAGTAACGGGCTTGGTTAGGGCAACCGTGTGGCTTGGACACCCAAAGTGATTGGAAGCCTCGTAACTGTTCCCTGGGGAAGGCATCCAAGTGTCAGCAACAGTGTCTCCAGCACCCCAGGTCCCAGGAGCAGTGTGTGGCCAGGAGGGCCTCCTGGGGCTGGGGCCCAGGCCGCCTCGCCCCACAGCTGGCTCTCCCCTCCCCGCGCTGGCGGCACCAGCCTCCTATGGGCGTCACAGTCAAAACTCAGCAAAACTGCCTCAAATCTAGGCTTTGACCAGGCCCAGGCCTCAGCTTCTAGAGGCGAGGAAGACCCCCAGCCAGGCACCTGCAAAAAAAAAAAAAACCCAAATTCAAGAGCTTCAACACACTGTCAGCGCCGCCACCTGCCGGCTGGAGAGCTGGGAAATCTGGAAGGTGCAGCGAAGGGCCGGTAAGATGGAGCTTGAGGCCCAGAGGAGGAGCTGAGTGTAAGAAACCTTTGCCGCCCTCTCCAGTGCCGCTCTGCTTCTACCCCAAGGTTAGAGGAATGAGAGAAGCCGCTGTGTTCTGGAAGCCACCCCAAGGCGAGCCCCACCCACGGGCTCCCGCCTGGCTGTGCCCTGGTTGGCAAAGGGCTGGGTCTCTGCTTCCTCCCGGAGCCGGCGCTGGGGTCGCCACTGGGGGGCGGTGTTGCCAGCCCTTAGCGCCGCTGTGAAATTTGCCAACTATTGAGTATATTTTCATAAAAGGATTTTTAGCCCGTCCATGGAAGTGATATATGACCTATTACATCTTTCATCTTCATTACATCAGAAATAATTAAATGGTATTTTATTTTTCCAGCAAGTTCTAGAGGCAGAATCAGCAGTCCCGAGAACCCACCTGCGAGGCGCTCATTGAGGGTGTTTGTATTAAAGGTGGGCCAAGGGATGGTGAATTTGAAGAAACCAACCTGGAAAAGCTTTCTTTTTTAACACAGAGCAAAGAAAAAGTCATGATCTTCTACGTCAGCAACACATGTACCCGCGTGCTTCACGACTTGACAGATTCCCTGTGGTCGTTCTAAGTGGAAAACAAGACTGGAAATCATCTCAGTGCTGACAGGGGATCAGCTCAGTCAGCAAAGGTGAAGGGTGGGGGGCTACACCCTGCTGACCTGTGTGCCTTGTGGGGCGAGGTCAGGGCGAAGCTGAGAAGAGCAGATGAAAACGTGCACATGTGTGCGAACACACACCCCTACACACACCCCTACAGACACACACACCCCTACACACACACCCCCTCCCCTACACATACCCCTACACACACACACCAGCCACAACTTAGAAACATTTAAACAAGGGGAAGATTCCATCCCCCACGCTGGTGTGAAACATCATCCTGGCACCTCCACGGACTAGTGCTATGGCAACTTACCCACGGGAAGGGTGACCTAAAGCCACAGACCCCTGCACTCCCACAGCTCTGGAGGCCAGACTGCCATCAGGAGCCGGCTCCCCCCGGGTCCAAGGGCTGAGCCTCCCTGCTGCTCCACACCTGCAGCTGCAGGCGCCCTTGGCTCGGGGCCACACTCCTCCAGTCTCTGCCTCCCTTTTCATGGGGCCTCACTGGCTTAGGAACACCGTGCTTGAGGATGGGTGGGCTCCACCGCCCTGGGGTCCTCCCTCACCAGGTCTGTGAGACAGAGAAAGCACCGCCTGTGAGGGCAGAGGGCTGCGTGCTAGCCATGAGCTGCAATTTTAAGACCTGAGCAAGTTTCTTCTTTTTAAAAAGATTTATTTATTTATGCATACAAGAGCTGGGGTGCAGGCCAGAGGTGCGAGGCCAGAGTGGGGTGAGAGGACTCACCAGAGACAGAGCGGGGAACAGAACAGGCAGACTGAGGAAATACACTGCTGAGGGGAGCAGCAGGCAAGGCAGAAGATGTGTCCTGTGCCATGTGGGTATCTCCCTGGCCAGCTGGGAATCGAACTCATGCTGCAGAGGCTACTTCAAAGTGCTGATGCTTAACCCCTTGTGCCACCAGGGAGGCCCCTGAGCGAGTTTCTTAAGCTCTCTGTGCCTCAGTGCCCTCGCCTGCCCAGGCCTGCAGTGTGGCTGCCGTGAACCTGTGCAGTCCCTTGAAGCCACACGCCAGCAGACTCACATCCATGCTTCCCAAGGTCCCTTGACCGGGCGAGGCCTGCCCGCTCACCTCCTGTGAGGAAGCCTGCCCTGGGCCTGGGGGGGCTCTTTTCCCACCTGTGGGGTCACGCCAGCCCTGGCCTGTCCTCAGCCCCACGGAGTTGCCCACACCTTTTCAGCATCCAGATGATACCACCTCCAGCCTGGGGCTTTTGCCGGCTAAACTCACCCCAGGGACGGGGCTTCCCTCCTGTGTGTTGCCAGGCCCTGCACGGCTCCGGCAGAGACGCCCTCCGCAGGGGAGGAAGCGCAGCTCCCTGGCTTGGCCCCGCCTGGTGACAAAACCAGGTTTGTCTGGTCTGGCTCCGCCGTGACTCACGGGCTATTTTTGCTCCCAAGACCAGAGCTTTGGCTTCGTTCGGGCTCCTGTGTCCTGGCTGCCGAGGCAGATGGAAGGAACACGATCCCCGAGCGGAGGGCTCTGCAAAAGGAGCGGCTGGGCCGCGACAGAGGCCGAGGGCAGGCTCCGCTCGGCGGGTGGCCTCCTGCTCTGGGGACCGTGTGGGTTTTTACCTGCCGGAGCTGCCTGTCCTCTGCCCAGGCTCGTGGGGAATCGGGTGGCGGAGTTTCTTTCCTGGTGCAGCTCGGGGCTGCTGTGTTGGGCTTGTCTAAGTGAGGACATTGAAAGAGCCTGAGTCAAGGCTCCCCGAAGGTGCCAGGTACCTCAAGATAGTCGGTCTCCTCGGGCGCCCGGGTCTGGCAGCAGGCTCCGGCAGAAGGCTCTGGAAGCTAAGGAGAAGCCCTGCCGCTTCCCTTGATCCTTTTGTCACCCCCCTAATGGCAGAGGAAGCTGTTGCCACTCCTGGAGCCCCCTTCTCATCGTGTGGAGTCCCCCTCCCTCTCTTCTGTGCCCCTTTACCCCATTCCTTAGTTTAGTATCTCAACCCTCTTCCCCCATCCCCAACCCCCCCCCCCCCCCCCCCCCCCCCCCCGCACTCAGCCAGTGGCGGGGCCCCGGAGCTCCCTGCAGCTCCCCTGTGTGCACCAAGCTAGACACACTCTTCCCCTGTGCCCCTGTGCCAGCTCCTCTCATGCTGTTTTGATGACTCAGCCAACCCAAGAGGAGCCCAGAGGGTTGGGGAATTTTCCTCTGTGCCTGACACCCCCAAACCAGCCTGTGAGTCAGGACAGTCTCCCCCTGCTCTCTGAAGCTGGCAGGGAGACTCTGCTCCTGTGAGTAAACCTGCCTGACAACACTCTCCCCACCCCCGAAATGACCAAGCAGCTGGATAAAGATTGTCACAGTGGTCCCCAGCCCATGCGTCTCTGCAGGGCACCCCTCAGAAATCAGAGACGTGTGTGAACCCCAGCCTTTGCCCTCCTTGGCACAGAGGTTGCACAGGCATCTCTCCAGGTTGAGACAACTTAGGAAATGGAAAACTCTGCACCTACAGAAGAAAACCAGGACCCCCTGTCAAGAATAGTTACACTTTCCATCAGTCCTCGCTGCTCTGGTTTTCTTCTTTGCCGACGCGGCTCTGTAATGAGCACAGACGCTGAGCTCAAACTTGGGGCGGCAGGAACAGCAGTCAGTCCGATCTGCCAGATGGCTTCTTGGGCTCCCACCTCACTTTGATTCTCTTGTAAACCCTTTGTCTAGCTGCCCGTGAGGCATGGATGCACATCAACAACCAGGGCAGAGTTTCCATGGGCACCTGGAAGCCACCTCCTTCAGCCCTGGTCCAGGGTGGATGCCCCCGCCAACCTACCACCAGGAGCATTTCTGGAGAAGCAGCTGCCCTCCTGCGCCCCATCTGCCCTCCTGCGCCCCATCTGCCCGCCACACCCATTGCTGCCACCAGAGGGCGCTCAAGGGAAGCAGGGATGGAGCAGTTTTTTCATGGCCAGGTAGCAACATTTCCGGCAATGACAGACCACAGGTGTGACGTTTCACCTGCTGTGCAGCAGCTGTCCCACCGAGCTGTGTATAACTACACTCTAGGATGTGCCCACAATCCTAGGGGCAAAATCTCCTAACCGTGCATTTCTCAGGATGTTTCCCTGTTGTTCAGTGACCCAAGACTATAAAACATAAAATATGCCCTTTTAACTATATTTATTTGTTTGTTTGTTTGTTTGTTTATTTATTTATTTATTTATTTATTTATACAAGAACAGGGGTACAGGCCAGATTCCTGGGAGGGTGAGAGGATTCACCAGAGAGAGAGAGAGTGGGGAACAGAACAGGCACACTGACAAAATACACTGCTGCTGCACCTCCCCCTGCAGTGACCTTTAGGGCTAACTGTCCCTAGGTCCGGCTGGGCAACCAGCGCGCAGGGGGAGAACAGCATAACACCCTGAAGCAGAGGAAGTACAGCGGAAGTTCCCTGAAAAGACAGAAGCTTACCAAAAGATAACCACCACCAGGAACCACTACAAGAATGCTAAAAATCTTATCCCGTCTTTCTAGAACTACAAACTTTAATCCCTTATTGTCTTTCTAAACTTCCTTCTTTCTTCTATAAAAGTCATTGCTTGTTATGTAGATCACCTCCCTGTTGGTGATAGACTGAGCCCATGAGCAAGCTGATTTCATTGATATTCATTGTTCCTGCGCTTTTGGAAAACATATATATACTAGTCACAAACTCAAAGAAAATTACACTCAGATTTTCACTCTTGAAGTGTGTCTGTTTGTCATTTCTTTCACCGATGCCCTGACCACCCTGCACGCTTCTCTCAACCCTGAGGTGGCCTCATCGTCTACTGCTGTGCTGGTCCGCGGCACACTGTCGAGGGGAGCAGCGGGCGTGGCAGGAAAGGTCTACTGAGCCATGTGGGAACCCTGACCAGCGGCTGGGATCGAACCAGCACTGCAGAGGCTGCGGACAGCTTCACAGCACGGCGCTCAACCACCTGCACCACCAGGGGAGGCCCTTGACTATTTTTTGAATGTACAACTCAGTGGCATTGATTACATTCATTATGCTATACAACCTTTGTCATTATCCATCTCCAGATTTTTTCCATCACCCCAGTGAAAATCCTGAACCCATTACAACAGCGTCCTTTCTCAGCCCCTGGTAGCCCATATCTAGTCTCTGTCTCTATGAATTTGTCTGTATATTTTTTCTGTATATTTGTCTATATTTTCTGGTATTTCATGTAAGTGGACACATCCAACAGCTGTCCTTTGGTGACTGGCTTATTTCACATAGCATAATGTTTTTGAGGTTCGTGGATGCTGCAGTGCGTGTTAGAATTCAATTCCTTTTTTATGGTTACATAATATTCCGCTGTCTGTATAACCCACATCTTATTTATCCATTCATATGTTGATGAACTCTTGCGTTGCTTGGGCTTTTGGGCTACTGTGAATAGTGCTGCTACAATGCTGTACATGTATCATCTGAGTCCCTGTTTTCAGATGTTTTGGGGTGCACGCACAGAGGTGGAATTGCAGTCATGTGTGGCTTAGCTACATTTTGCATGGAGGATGGTGGTCCCAATAACCTGTCTAGTGTGGGACAGGCTGTGCCATGAAGACTTGTGTAAATACACTCTATGGGTTCACACGATGACAATTGCCTAGCAACGCATTTCTCAGAAGGTGTTCCCATGATTAAGTCATGCGTGACTATGATGAGTTAAGTCGTATACCTCCCCCAATATGTGCCAGTCTTAACTTCCCTCCACTGTGCCTCGGAATGCAGTTTTGTTTGGAAAGAGGGTCTTTCCAGAATGAAGCAAGTTAAAATGAGATCATTAGGACAAAAAGCAGACCGTAAACTTTCAAAACCTTTAGAGGAAGGGGACGGAAGAAACTGGGCAAATAAAAAAAGAGAGAGAAGGAGGGCGTGAGGAAAGGAAGAGAAAGGAAGAGACCACGTAGCAGAACCAGGAGGAATTCTCCCAGCTGGGGTTCGACCTGCAGCCACCCCAGTACCTGGGGAAGAGGGTGACCCCGCAGGGTCCAGGCTCTCCCGGCAGGTGCGATGTTTGGGTCTCTGTGAGGGCACCTGTTCGGGCCCGTGGCGGTGAAGGGCGCTGTGCCGCTGCCCTCCTTGCCGCATCTCAACAAAGGAAGCTGGAGCGGGCGGAAAAGGTGTGGGGGGAGTGGCTCAACTCTTGAAGGAAGCCAAAGGGCTGCTTCTATCTTGAATCCCCTCGCAGGTGAAGAGTTTGAGCGTCGCGACAGTGAAAGAGATTTTCTCGCCTCACGTACCGCCTGATCCGTTTTGTTGCTGCAGACGGCATTGGATGACCCCCCTGCCTCCATCGCTGCCCTCCCACCATGCCGGGCGTCCACGTGGGGACGTCCTGCAGGGTCACCACCGGCTCCTTCTCACAAAGGCCCCCGGCTGAATTAATAACCGTCCTGAAGAGCTTCCCAAGTGAAAACCAGTGGTGGGCGGCGGCAGGTAAGACGGACCCGTCCATCCTGGCAGGAGCGGTCGAGTCCTGGAGTCTCGGAGAGGAGCGTGTCCATGTGTCGGCAACAGCCAAGATTTCAGAGGCGAGCAAGGCGTGCGGGGGACTCGGACAGTGCTGGGTTTCTGTCAGCGAAATTGGAAACTTGGAGCAACAACAGTGGGCCTCCTGAGAAGGAAAAAAAAAAGACACGAGCACATGAGGTAAGTCTATTTTTGAGGAACCACCCAGCCACTTCGCTTTCTCACCCGCAGCGCACGACGGTCCCGCTTCAGCACATCTTCACCCACGCTTGCTTTCCTCTCCTTGTAGCCGCGCTCACTGGGCCCTGGTTTGCATTTCCTGGAGACTGAGGACGCTGAGCATCTTTTGTTGCGCCCACCGGCCATCCGCACGACGTCTTCTTCGCTTTCAACCCCCCAATAGGCAGCATCACGCCTGGTGTGCTCAGTTCACACACTCGGACTTGTAGATGCATAGAATTCCCTGGTCCCGAGCTTCCCAACGGCCTTGCTGAAGTGTTGCTGTTCCCTTGGGAAGGTTATGGAAGCCACATCGAGTCACTTCTTGGGGTGCAGAGAAGCCCCCCTCCTCCATTCCTTGTACAGTCTGTGAGGTCGGCTCCCGCTCTCCCCTCCACCCACTTCCCATGTCAAAGGGAAAGCAAGGCTCTGCCAATGAAATGTTCCGGCGCTTTCTTTAGGGTGTTAACCCGGGATTCTAGATGGGCGGCGGTCTGATTAAAGGAACAGATTCAGTCCCTGCCTCTACTTGATTGGCACTGGGTGGCGACAGGTGGCCCGAACTCTGGTCTCAGTTACAAGACGGCCCCTGTTGGACTCTGAATGCTGCCATTGGGAACCAATTCCAGGCCAAGGCCCCCTAAGATGAAGACTGTGTGCATACAGGACAGTGAGGTGATTCCTGGGGTTCTCCTCCGGACGTCACTGGTTTGGGGAAGCAGGAAAGTCTGGGCCCAGCGGGAGGCAGGGTTTTTATGAAGATCAGCCCGTGGATCACTTTCTGCCTGGATCCAGAGTTTCTGTGCTTGAAAATCTTCCATGCACAGAGAGATCAGGACTTCCAAAAGGCCCCTCAAAACTTCTCCCTCTCTCTCCCCACTCCTGCCTCTCGCTTCTCTTCTTCTCTATAGAGGGTGGAGTAGAACATGTTTGCAGCCCCAGAGTGCTGAGTCAGCTGGGACCCAGAACCTCCCAGGAGGCCCCCTCATTTGCAGGGGGTAAGCCTGAGCCCCAGCATCTCCTGTTCACCTGAACCAGGAACTAGGGTTTCCAGAGTCCAGCTGCAGACTCAGGGACCCTGCCAGGAAGAAATGCAGCCTCGGAGGGGGTACCGTTGTGCTGTTTGGGGGCTTCCCCGTCTCTTCCCACACCCTCAGATAAGCGCGCGCGTGCTCATGAGCCACGGAGCCGGGCTGATTTCCTTGCATCTTAAACACAAGATGACATCTGTAGAAGCTGTCACACTGATGCCATCTGTGGCTTTAATGTGAACGGGCTTATCTTTTCCCTGGATACCCCCTTCTGGAATAGTCCATGTCAAATGGAAACCAAGGCTCTGATTCAGGATAGACGTTTCCAAGACATAACCAGGTGGTTTAAGGGCCTGACAAGCCCCAGACATAGAGTAATATATCACCGCGGGCTTCCCCGGCCTGCAGACTCTCAGCGTATCACTAACACCTTCCAGGCAGCCCTGCGGAGATCTGTGTCTGCATCAAAGCAGCCCGCAGAGAGCGGGGGTGCTGAGTGTTATTCCTCCTGTCAGACAAACTCAGGCTGTTTCCCAAATTTGAAAGCACACCTCGAAAGAGAGATTGCTTCATTGACTCCCTGGCAAGAACATTTCCCGTCTCCCGCCTCCACATGTCTCCCATATCCTGCTATGGATTTGGCCCTTCACAGACTTATTTATTTAGTACACTTAGAAAAACTGCCCCTTTGTGGAGATGGAAGGTGGCCTAACGAGCGGCTATAATGTTGAAATCGCGAAAAAGCAAAGGCGGTGCCCCGCATGTGTTAAAATGCTGTTTGAAAGGGCCTTCTTTTGTTCCCTTGCAACTAATTCAAGGAATTGACCAAGAACCCCCCTCTTGGCAGTGCTAATGCTCAGTGGAAAAGTGTTTTGACAAGTGGGCCCCATTTGTAGTGACGTTTTGAAACAAGAAACACCGGCCACAGTCTCTGGGTACCTGGCGTGTGTATTTATGAGCTTCATAACCAGTTGCACTTGAGGCTTCCCCCGCACACATCCCCGGCCTGGGATCAGGAGTGGTGTCAACTGCTGGAAGGTCATGAGACAGCTCTTGGATTTATTAATTTTCTTTTATAAGTTGCTTAGCAACAGGACAGCATTGGGAAGATTAAGGGGACAGAAAAGGATCCCACGGCTTGCTGAACTCTGGAGACATCTAAGTCTATTTGCAGCTAATTTCCAATTGAGGAGGAGACAGACGTCAGACAAGGAATGCTGTAACTTCAGGATGGTTAACAATGGTTTTCTGAAGGAAAGCTAACTGAATCAATCACAAATTGTGGCTTTACAAAAGGTCACCTCACCGTGTGTATAAAAATGGATGCCAGAGAGCTACAGCATTACAAAATAGAACAAAACAAAAATAAGGAAACTGCCTCATAGGCTGCCTCATGTGCACAAGGTGGCTGCCCACCTCCATCATCACATCTGTGTTCCAGGCATTGATTAATTAAAAAGCAGCTAAAGTGACTTCCCTAAAGCCTGAGCAACTTCCATCTGTATTCACTGGGCACAAGTCTAACTGTAATGGAGACTAGGAAATATAAAATCTGAGCACAGTGCCATCTGCCCCCGGAACAAAACAAAACAAAACAAAATAAAACTGGAGTTCTGGTGGTATGAAGTGATAGAAAGGATGGCAGTATCTTGCTGAACATCAGTAAGAAAAGAAAAAAGAATGACTGGTTGGGGCTCTAGGGTTGAGGGACCGAGAGGTCAGTGATACCATTTACTTAGATGAGGGAATCTTGGGTTTGGGGAAGTGTATTAAGTCACCCTCCTCCCAAATACGGGGTAGCTTCTCTGTGTACTCAAATCATCATTAATTTCTCTCAAGAGAATTTAAGGACCTTCCTGCAGGTCCTGTATGTTTCTCAAGTTTACTTTTTTGACTTTTTTTTTTTTTAAATCAATAGACATTTTTAAAGAGCAATTCAAGGTTTACAGAAATAGTGTGGAGGAAGTACAGATTTCTGGTATACCCCTTCTCCCTGCCCCCTGCTTCGTTCCCCTACTGCCAGCATCTCACATTACAACAGTTCATTGGCTGCAAAAGGTGAGCAATATTGATATAGTATTGTTAACTAGGGTCTGTAGGTCACTTTAGGGTTCGCTCTGTGTTGTACGTTCTATGGTTTTGATCAGTGTATCCAAGTGTCCAGCCCTATAGTTTCACACAAGGGAGTCTCACTGCCCCAAGCCCCTGGGTTCTACCAGCGCCCCCCTCCGCCCCCTCCCCAGCTGGCAAACTCAGATGGGTTTCCTGTCTCCACAGTCTTGCTTCTTCCAGAACCTTGCCCAGTGGGGATCCTCCAGCGTGTAACCTTTAAAGATTCCTCCCTGTCTCTTTGTGGCTTTATGGATCATTTCCTTTTATCACCAAGTATGATTCCATTGCATGGATGAGCCACCACAGTTTGTTTATTCATTCCTGGGGATTGTAAAATGTATTTTTATGTTGGAATTATAAATGAAAATTATCTTCCATATAATGATTTCTAAGTTGCTGTGCCAGTTATTCACGACTGTATCTTAGCGCCAAAGTTTTCTCCTTAAAAAGGGTTCTGAACCCATTTTCAATGTGTGTCTGTGTGTAGAGGGGGGGGGTTCCCCACACCCCCAAGCAGCTCAGTTCTGACACTCTCCATCCAGAGGTGGCATCAGATCCCACAGGTAAAGGGCTCAGCCCCACAAGACTACCCTCTGCTTCAGATGCCAATTGCCAGCCCAGATTGTCACCTGAACTTCTGACCACCTGGCTGTAAATCAAATGTCCCCCACAACTTCTCCTTCAGTTTGATTAATTTGCAAGAGTGGCTCACAGAACTCAGGAAGCCCATTTACTCACCATATTACTAGCTTTGGTTTACAAATGCTGGAACAGGAGACAGATGGACATCCAGATGAAGAGACACATATGGCGAGGTCTCCCACTAGGGGATCCCCTCCTGGTGAAGTCTGGGTCCTGGCACCGTGGAAGCACTTTTAACTGATTTTGCTAACAGTGTTTGTATGCGTCAGGTTCCTGTCAGCAAAACAGAGCCTTACCAGAATACAGAGCTTGAATACAGGGCGTTGCTGACTGTAGGGGTCGATGGGCTGAATAAAGTGGCCACCCAGAGTTAATAACTTCAGGAAGCAGCTTCCACTGTCAAGGTGAAGAGGTGAAAGGGGACTGGGTGCAGGAGGCTTCCCTTGGTGCTAACACTTGGATCTGGAGGGCTGCAGTGGGGCCAGGACAGGGTGTGCCGGAAGCTAGAGGTCAGAACCAGCTGCGGCTCACTGCCCTCTAGCACCTCCTGATGGAATCTGTGTGTCAGAGAATCCCAACGATTTTATAAGAAGTGATTAAGTGAGCTTGTGTCCTTTCCACTTTGTTTTCAGAAAAGAAGTAAATCTTGGGTTCATTATCAGTTCTTTCCCCCTTATTTTTTAAGCTTTGTATTAATTTTCCTAGGCTCCCCCCCTCCACCCAGCATGCATGATTAGCTTTTGCAACCCATGATTATTACTTTGCTTTTTGCTTTAACCCCATCCCGCGGGGTTTGACATATAATACCCTCATTATTGTAATTTCCTAGATAGACTGCAGTTCTAGTTTGATTTCCTCTTTGAAACAAGGAAAACCAAGCTTTTAAAACCTTTACAATAAGTTGGGCATTAATTTTTTTCCTTCAACCTTATTATTTTTAGTTTATTATAACTTTCAAATGTGGTTTCTATTTCACTTCTCGGGATTTATTGAATTTTGCTTTGTGATCTAATATATTATAAAATGCTGTAAGTTTTCTATTCTTTTTGAAAAGACAGTGTGCCATGTTTTTCTTTCAGGACACAGAATTAGATAAATGTGTAAGATCAGCCTAAGATCAAGGATGAATTTTGAGGACATTATGCTATTTTATACAAATGCAATCAAACAATAAGTGACTGTGGCTGGCTTTTTTCACTTACCACGCTTTTTCTTTTTCTTTCTTTCTTTTTTTTTTTTTAAAGATTTATTTATTTGTACATGCAAGAACTGGGGTACAGGCCAGAGGTGTGTTTGGGGGGGGGGTGAGAGGATTCACCAGAGACAGAGTAGGGAACAGAACAGGCAGATCGATGAAAATACACTGCTGAGGGGAGCAGCGGGCGAGTCAGGAGAGGTCTGCTGCACCCCAGGGATCGAACTCGTGCTGCAGTGGCTGCGGACAGCTTCATAGGTTGCCTCTTAACTCTTTGCACCACCAGGGAGGCCCTGCTTTTTCTTTTTTGAGGCTTATTCACATAGTGTTTATTTAACATCTAATTCTTTTTCATGACTGAGTAATACTCTATCCTTTGGAGTTAATAGTCTTTGTTCTGAACTCTGCTTTATCTGAAATTAATATAACCATGTGACTTTTAAAAAATTAGTGTCAACATTGTGTATTTTTCAACCCTTTACTTTTAACTTATTTTGTTTTTTAATTCTTTTTTTTTTTTAAGATTTAGTTATTTATGCATACAAGAGCTGGGGTGCAGGCCAGAGATGCGGGGGGTGAGAGAATCCACCAGAAACAGAGTGGGGAACAGAACAGGCAGACTGACCGAAACACACTGCTGAGGGGAGCAGCAGGCGAGGCAGGAGAGGTCTGCTGCACCATGTGGGTTGCTCCCTGGCTGGCTGGGGATCAAACTCATGCTGCCTTAGCTGTGGATTACTTCATAGTACAGTGCTTTAACCCCTTGCGCCACCAGGGAGGCCTGTTTTTTTTATTCTTAAAGTGGATTTCTATATAAGCTGCATATAGTTAGGTGGGTCCTGCTTTTTTCATCTTGTTTGACAACATCTGATTTTTAATTGAGATATTTAGACCATTTACATCATGTGAGTGTCGCTATGGTTTAGTTTACACCAAAAGGACATAATTCTAGTTTGTATACCTAGTAACAAAGTTTCAAAATACATGAAGCAAGAACTTACAGAACTGCAAGCACAAATAGACAGATGTTCAGTATGTAGTCAGAATTTCAGTACTCCTCTCTTGACAATTGATAGAAAGTAAATACATTAAAGGATTAAACAGTTCAGGAAAGAGAAATATTCAAGGAATTAGTCTAGAGAAGTCTCAAGGGGTCAGGACCCTAATTTGTGTGAAGAGGCTTTGGAGAAGGAGAGGAGCAGAGAGGAAGCAGGAGAAGATGGAAATAGAAAAAAGTAAGCCTGAGGATTTGGAGATAATAAGTTGGGGGGGCAGCTAAAACCTTTTCTTTAAATATGGGTGGAAGGGCTTGCTTTTATCTTTTATTAAATGTATTTTGTGCAGGGAAGACCAGATGCACAGATGTGACAGAGGATCTAGACTTGCTTCTCCCCAAAGACCCCAACCACATTTGAGATCTGTGGAAGATTTGTTTCTGCTATTAGTGATTTTCCTGGTGAAATCAAGTTCAGCCTCCATGTAGGAGAAGGAATAGGTTCCTGGGCGTGAACAAAATACTTCCCCTGCATCTTAACTACCCTCTCAACTTTCATTAAGTCCCTTGCCCCATATCTAATAGTGCAGTGACCCACGGTGCCCAGAGGCCTTGCTTTCGTACAGTGTGGGCCGAGGAAGTTCTGGGCAGATGGATTCTTAAAATAAATGAAATCATGTGTGAAATATACTAGAGGAGCTGCCTGTGGGGTTCAGGGGTGACACTCTTGCAAAGCACAAGGTCGTTGCATTCAATCACCGACCTCTTTCTAAGGGGCCACTCTGTGCAAGTCTTGGGAATAAAAACCGATCAAAGAGGAAGGCTCACAACCCAGTGGGGAATCGCGATGAGCGCCGGGCAGGCCGGGAGGAAACAGCATCCAGGCCCAAATGCACCATTTATAAGCGTTCGCCAGTAGATGGTCGCAGAATGACCACAGCTGTGTAATGATCGCCGAGCTCCAGGGAGGGGACATCAGCAGCACTCAGAGATCCCTCCCCCAAGCGCCCCCTTGGGTAATGCTACCAGGTTACCCCCTCCCTCTGGAAGCACAAGCTGGAGTTGCTTATCTCCTTGTCAGCACTTGATATTGTCAATCTTTCAACTTTCGGCTATTCTGGCGAGCATGCGGCGATTTCTCATTGTGGTTTTAATCAGAACCAGGTTCGATTTTACAAAAGTAAAGGCACATGATATTCTTAGGCCTGGGCGTTACAGAGCAATTCATAATTCTGGCAATGGCGGGTGAGGAATAGCGTAACTGAATCATCTGTGGCCACGGATGGAAGCGGAGGCTTCCCCGCCTCCGAGAGGGAGGCTGGGAGTCAGGCCCTCCTAGGCTCCAGGACTCTCGGGCGTGGCGCTGAGCCTCTGGGCTCCCCTCTGGACACCCTCTTCCCTGTCTGCCTGCCCCCCCCCCCCCAGCAAGGTCACTGGGCGCACACACTCAGGCACCAGTTCCCCTCGCATCCCTTGAAACCACTAGACCAGAGCTCCCCTGGTTCCCCCGCTGTCAAGTCCTGCCTTCTTGCTGTTTATTATGCTGGGTGGGAAGTTATGCGAAGGCTTTATTTTGGAAAATTGCCTGGGATGACTACAAAATCCGGAGACCTCCCCAGAGCTAGAGGCAGCTGATGCTCCCGGCGGCCCTGGGCTGGGCGGGTGTGGAGCTTTAAACTAGAAAGCACCTCAGGAGGGAGTCACTGAAGTGTGTGTGGTGCTGCGCCACCCTGGGGGCGAGGCTGGCAGAGCCGGGGCTTCAGGAGGACACAGGTGATCCAACGCAGGAACTGGGTCCTCCCTGATTTATGGGGTGACCTCATCTGGCCTTTCTCGGGCAGGAAACGGGCTGTTTACCAATGCCTTTCCCCTGCCACACACACCTGCACAAGCCAGTTGGTAGAATTTAAAATAATTTACTAGAATGAAATTTCTGTGTTTTCCTTTGGATCGTTGCCCAGTAATTAATTGGCTTTGTGCTGTTTGATTTAAGAAATGGTTTAAAATACACAGGACCTCAGATTTTAATCTCTCTCTCTCTTACACACACACACACACACTCACACACACACTCACACCCTGTGTCTTCTCAGAAAGGGCCGAGGATACTAGAGGAGCAGCAGGACAGCTTCCTTTTTATTATTAAGTCCTAGAGGTCTCAGCTGCAGCGGTTTGCTCTGGTCACTCTGCTCCTTGCTCGCCCTCACCCCTTGCTGCCCCTGCATCGCCGAGCCCTACCCGGTCCAGTCTCATCATCCAAGGTTAACACTTGGTGCAGAAGAGACAAGGGAGGGGCCCGCCCCCTCTGTCCCGCCCCCTGCCCCTGGGAACGAGTGACCTCAGGGCTCCCTGCCCAGGAGCCTTCTGCGCAGGACACAGACGGTTCTCGGGGCACAGACGGCACATGCTACGCTAGCACTGTCGTTGCTGGACAAATAGGGGAAGGCACAGGACCCATGACGGACCCAGGTCTCTCTGTCTTAGGGAAGGGTGCTCGGGTCCCCCCTCCCTCGCCAGCGTCTCCCCCTTATTAAGCCAAAAGCCCTCTCGGGTCCTCAGGGATTATTTTAATGCACTGCCACTTGTGTGCAGGAAAAATGTGAATTTCTGGCTGCATAAATATTCTTCCGGTCACCCGAGCAAGCTGTTTCGCATTATTTACTTATTTACTTTGCTATTTCAATAGTTATCACTGGGAAATCACAAATACGTCCCATCAGATGACAGCTGTCACACATTTCTAAACTATCATTGGAAATAACGTCATTTATTCGGTTACCTCCTGGAACGTCGTTGTTACCAGAGGGGCACAGTGACTGCGCTGCAGGCTTTTAAACCCCCTTGATAACCTATTTCTGTAGCATCCGTTTCCTCTTGCAACCGCTCTCCCTTTTTTCTTTATATTTGTGATTCCGAACTGAGGTGGAGTCCACGGGCCTGGGGCACCTGTCTGGGGGTGGATGGACTTCATGTCGTCTATACGGCCGCGGTGAGACTGTGACTTAGCAGCAGAGGTCGCCGCTGCCGGGAGAAGACAGAGCTTTATTTTCAGCATCAGTGATGAGGGTTTCCTGGAGAAACACGCAGGGAGAATTCTGATGTGCCGCTTCCAAGCCCTAGGTGGGGTCCGGTGGTGACAGGGAGCAGGTGGCAATAGTAAAATCACATAAAGTAACAAAGTCTTTGTCCCCAAATCAGCCAGGTGGTGATTTCTAATCTCCCTGCAAAGGGAAAGCAGGTTTGCACCAGGGGATGGCTGTCTCTTTCTCCCGGCAGATGCATCTCAGTGTAGAGGTGTAAGAACCAGGAGGAGAAATCTACCACAAAGAATGTCTCTTCCCTGGTGAGGGTGTCTATGTGGGCCCGCTGTTTCCTGGGTGGGAGAGCTTGAGGGTGGGGTCTGGGACACGGTGGGTGACTTTTGACAGTGATCTCCATGGTTGACTCCAAACCCTCCTGGGTCATTTATTCTCTGTGCCCCATTTTTTTTTAAGAAAAGATTTTACTTATTTTTGTGTCGAAGAACAGAGGTGTAGGCCAGAGGACTCACCAGAGACAGAGTGGGGGGCAGAACAGGTGGATCCACTGAAACCCACTGCTGAGGGGGGCAGCGGGGAGACAGGCGAGGTCTGCTGCGCCCTGTGGGTCAGCTCTGCGGCAGATTGCGTTGGGCCATGGTGGTGAAAACGCTGAGACTTAATCCCTAGGCCACCAGGGAGGCCCGACTGTGCCCCAGTTTTACTAATTTTCTTCCACAAGACTTCTAGGTGAAAAGGAATCAGCCCGACCCAGCCACTCAGAAACAACAGGAGAATAAGAGCCTCTTGGTGGGAATGTGAATCGGGGCCGCCATGTTGGAAAGCAGCGGGGAGAGTCCACAAAAAAATTAAAAATAGAGAGCCATGGGGTGAGGGATGGGGGTGGACCGAAAACACAGCTGGCTTGAGACCACTCTGACCTAGAGACACATTTCATTTGATTTAGACAAGCAAACATCAAAGCCTGACACTTGTTTCTTTTTTATTCTGAAATTTGCGGTAGTGTGCTGTACTTATGTCAAAACCACCTCGATGAAAACCACCTAGTTCCGGGGCCTCCCTGGTGGTGCAGCAGTTGGGTGCAGCCCTGTGAAGCTGTCCGCAGCCTCTGCAGTGCCGGTTCAATCCCCGCCGTCCTCGGGGCAACCCACATGAGACCTCTCCTGTCTCGCCCGCTGCTCCCCTCAGCAGTGTACTTCGTCAGTCTGCCTGTTCTGTTCCCCGCTCTGTCTCTGGTGAATCCTCTCACCCTCCCATGCATCTGGCCTATACCCGGGTGCTTGTATAAATAAATAAATCTTTTTTTTTTTTTTTAGAAGAGGCTGCCTCTTCTAAAAAAAAAATAAATAAATAAAACCACCGATGATCTGGGCAGAAGTTCCGATGATCTGGGCAGAAGGGGGCATCTACTTGATGGCTGTGGTTGGAAAGTAACAAAAGAGGGCTTGGAAGGAACTGAAGCATTAGTTAACTGAGATACTTACCTGAGGTACTTACTTACCTGAGGTACTTACTTAGTACTTGAAGGATTTAGGTACCTGAGGTACTTGTCTTGGAGTGAGAGCAAAGTGCACGGAGGGAATGGAACTGCCTTCCTACACCCTGAAGAAGGGAGTCAAGATCTACTTCCTGCCTCAGCTGGCCACCTGTGGACACAGCCTCACCTGTCACTTTGTGCTGTCTAGAGGGACTCAATCTTGGCCCTCTGGGTCTGATATCTTGTTTCACTGAACCCAGTCACAACACAGGCAACAGATGCTCTGTGAAATGATGGTTCTGGAAAGAATCAAATCTGGTCAAGCAATAATGAATTATTTGATATCTGCAATGAAGACCATCAGGCTCCAGGACAGGTCTCGACTTAGTGTTTGCCCCCTCCCCTGTCTGGGCTCGAATTCTGGGTCTTTCACTCACTAACTCTGTGGCTCTGGACAAATGACTTAATTTCTTTGAGTTTTAATTTCCTCCTTGGTAAAATGGGGTTAGCTCTGTCTATCTCTTTGTGTTCTCATGTGTCTCCTGTACTAATCTAATAAATAAAACATACACCTGGCTCATAGCAAGTGTTCAATAAATTACAATCACTATTATTCTTAGCCTTTCCCCTGAGGAGGAGAGACATGTTTTATCTAAGTAGTGACGGAATTCAGAAAAAATTTGAGCAAAGCGATTTTATATTGTCTTAAAATTTAATAGGGCTATTAAGTAGAATAACTTCACTAACACACTTTAGACTGTGAGCATCAAGTAGAGGCTAATAAGAAATTTTGTTTTTAGAAGGTTTTTTCCTCTTCATGATTGAGTCAGATTGATTTATTTTTATAATTTAAAGAGAGGTTACAATTGTTCATTTCATCAAAAATAAACGATGACTTATTTTTGCCCGAATTCCCCATCCCTTAGACTCTGTAAGGTCAGACAAAGGTTGACACATGTGCACCCCCCCTTCCAACAGAAGTGGGCCCTGTTCCTGGGCCTAGCGGTCAGCTCAGAGCAGAAAAGAAATACCTTCCTTCACCTCCCACTTCTGCCTCTGCCCCAGGCTCGTGTGCTCAGCTCCTGCCAGTGTGGCCTACAGGTGTGGTGGATGAGGCTTGCAGGTCGGAGCAGGGTTGCCCAGTGTGGCAGGCGGATAAGTGCCAGGCGACCGGCTTCTCTTCCCACCTCCATGGCTGCCTGGCTCTGGAGGACTCGGTCGTGAGGTCAGGAGCGCAGAAAGCTACCTCCAACCTTGCTGGAACCAGGGGTGCTGGGCTGCACCCACCTGGCCTCCCAACCCTTCCAGGGGAGCCCCCCTTCCATGTCCCTGGCCCTGGTCACACCAGACAGCAGTAGCCCGGCCCGCTGACCCCGTACCTGCTGTGACCTGTCACAGGTCCCCTGCACAGGGGCGATGGGCCCCACTCAGGCCCCTGGAGGAGGGAGGTGGCCGGTTGCCCCCGGAAGGTGTTGCCCTCCAAGTTCAGAGCTGGAGGCTGAAGCGAGGGGTCTGAGCACGGCCATCAAGACCCGGCACAGGAGAGGCTGTGTGATGGGTGTACGTGAGCTGTGCAGGCCCAAGCAAGGACTCACCCAGGGGTGGCGAGGGGCAGAGAGAGAGAGAGAGAGAGAGAGAGAGAGAGAGACCTTCACTCTCTGACTGTTTGGCTCACATCACAGCCAGGAAGCACCATGGGGTTCCTAACTTCTCGGACCCCATCGGCCTCCCAGGAAGGGCGCGTCAACAGAGCACCCACCACCACACTTGGGTGCCCAGACAGGACGCCAGGGTGTCCCCCAAGGGCCTGGGCTGAGCTGGGCTTCTGGCAGGGCCTAGACAGCCGCCACCAGGCACAGTCCGGGTCTTGTTTTTTATTCCTCTGACTTTCTCTTCCCTCAGAGTTGGGGCAGGGGCTTTAGCTCGCTGCCCCCACCATTGCTCTTATTTCCTGATTTACGGCTCCTGTCTGCCCCAGGGCACCCGCACTCCCCTCTCCTGGGATCCAGCTGGATGCCGGGTTGGTCAGGGCGGACATGCATGGGCGGTGGCCGCTCCCTGAGTGTCCCCAGGCTTGCCACGTGGGGCCCACAGAGCGTGACGGTGTCGCCAGCAGCTCAGGGCTGGACAGTCTGGACACAGAAAGCAACGCTGCCCCTCTCATAAACAAGCCGCTCCAAAGGCTTATTCCTGCACGCAGACACGCCCCGCGGGCCTTGCTCCACATGGTTTTTTATTCCGCGTTATCGACTCACCCGTGTAAATACATACAATAAATACGAAAACAGACGGATTTTTGTAGTCTTTGGTATATAGACATTTGCTCCTTTTTCTTCCCCTCCTCCCCTGTGTTCTAGGCCCGTTTCTTCATGTTCATGCCCTAGTCCCCAAACGTCCCCGCAGGTGCGCAGTCCCGGCAGGTGTGCAGTCCCGGAGGGTGTGCATTCCGAAGGGTGTGCAGTCCTGGAGAGTGTGCAGACCTGGAGGGTGTGCATTCCGGAGGGTGTGCAGTCCCAGCAGGTGTGCAGTCTTGGAGGGTGTGCATTCTGGAGGGTGTGCAGTCCTGGAGGGTGTGCCGTACCGGAGGGTGTGCGGTCCTGGCGAGTGTGCAGTCCTGGCAGGTGTGCAGTCTTGGAGGGTGTGCAGTCCCTGAGGGTGAGTAGTCCCGGAGGGTGTGCATTCTGGAGGGTGTGCAGTCCTGGAGAGTGTGCAGATCTGGAGGATGTGCATTCAGGAGGGTGTGCAGTCCCGGAGGGTGTGCAGTCCTGGCAGGTGTGCAGTCCCGGCGGGTGTGCGGTCCTGGCAGGTGTGCAGTCCTGACAGCCGGTGCGCGCACCGCGGGGCTGGAGGAGGGCAGGGCACTCACTCACACGTAGTCATTCAGCCGGTACCCGCTGTGCGCGGCTGAGGTGGCCGAGGGGGCGCGGTTGTCCTTGTAGGCGGCGGGGGGCCGGTAGGCGGGGGCAGTGGCCGTGGCGGCCCGAGGGACGCGCGGGTAGGGCCGGGAGGGTACCTCGTCCTGGCAAGACAAGCAGAGCAGGGTGCCGCCGATGAGCGAGAGGGCCGCGGAGATGAAGCCGAGGTACAGGGCCTGCCCGAGCTCGAACTTCAAGCTGCTGGGCAGCAGCGGGTTGTAGAAGCTGCGCACCACGTCGCTGGTGGTCCAGGCCACGGCGGCCAGGCAGAGCAGGCCGGCCAGCAGGAAGAGCGCGCCGCCCAGCGCGGCCGACGCGGCCTTGGCGGGGGAGCCCTTGGCGCAGCGCGTGCACTTCATGCCCACGACGGCACAGGCGCAGGCCACGCCGGCCAGCAGGCACGAGATGACCATGAGCGCGCGGGCCGCCTGCAGGTCGCGGGGCAGCGCCAGCAGCGAGCGGTAGATCTGGCACTGGTAGATGCCCGTGCTGTGCCACACGCACTCCATCCACAGCCCCTTCAGGTAGGACACGGCCGTCAGGATGTTGGTGCCCACGTGCGCCGTGCGGCGCCAGTGCGGCAGCAGCGTGGTGATGAGCGTGCCCACCAGGCCCAGGAAGCCGAGCAGGAAGCCCAGCAGCTGCACCGCGGTGCTGGCCATGGCCCGGCTCGCGCCCACGGTCCTAATGAGGCCGGCGCGGCCGGTGGGAGAGAAAGGAGCCGGGTTAATTATTACCCGGTGCGCTCGCCGGTGCCACCCAAGCCTTCCCAGGGCCATTACCATTTTTAAAAATAGTGTGGGAGGTTGGGCCGGGCATAAGATTAAGCTGCCCCTGCAGACAGTTGCCCTGGAAGGCCAGGAGGAGGGAGCGGCAGGGGAGATGCCCTTGGGGCCCTCATGTCTGCGCCCTGGGCCCTTACCAGCCGCCCTGGGAAGTTCTACCTTAGCTGTAGCTTCGAGCGCTGCTGCTGCGTTGGACTCTCAAGGCCTTGTGTTGCGGCACTAGCCAGCGAGCGGACTGACTGGGGTCAGGACTAAAACACAGCCTGGGCTGTCCCTCAGGACGACCAGGGTGACTTCTCTGTGCTGGGGGGAAGGGTTAGCCCCCATGGCAGGTCAGAGGCTGCCCTCCAGCCTGCCGGGGCTGGGATGAGCCTGGAAGGTGCCCGCTGATGCCCGTGGGCGGGGATTACTGAGGTCATATGTCCCTTAGGTGCTGTGGCCAGGACCTTCCCTCCCAGCACCCACGCCCTTCACCCCACTCCGCAGGGGCTAGGGGGTGGCTGCAGAGCAAAGGCTGCTCCCTGACTCGCTGAGATTCTGGGATTTCAGAGGTTTACAAAAACTTGAACCACAGCAAAATCCAGAACACTTCTCAAGGGCAAGGACTGATGTAGTTCCAGGTATGTCAGGCCTGGGAGAGGCTGAGAGGAAGCAGGAGAGAGGCGGCAGGCAGAGAGCAAGGAAAGAAAAAGGCAGGAGGACGGCTGTGTCGCTGGCTTTCCTGCTCAGAGCAAAGCGCAAAAGCCAGAGGATCAGGGGTCCTGGCACCAACCAGCCCCCCACTGCTGGGTAACTTGGGGTCTCTCTGTGGGGACTGTTTCCTTCTCTTTGAAATAAGGGAGCTGGACCTCACAGCCTCAAAGCGTCCTCTGGTCCTGAAGGAGAGAGGGAGGCTCGTCTGCTGACCCCAAGTCTCTCCTTTCTTTTTTAACTGATAGCACTGCTTTACGATACTGTGTGGTTGAGAGGTACAGGACCCCACCACAGCCCTGGAGTCTCTCAAAATATTAAAAAGAGCCGCGCCATATGAGCCAGCAATTCTCCTCCTAGGGGCCTACGCAGGGCGTGCAGAAAGACTAGTTCAAAGGGGGATCTGCTCAGGGGTCACTGGTGTTCACAACAGCCAAGCTGTGGAAACAGCCTGCTTCCCTTTAATCCCGGTCAAGAAATCCCCCACCCTGTCACGGCGAAGGATTTGGTTATTAATCGAACAGGTGATGCTCTCTGGGGGCGCGTCTGGTCCCTTGCTGGATTTAGGCAGAAAAACTGGACTCCGGTGTCCGGCCTCACAGCAGGTAACCAGACGTTCTGTCCTGGTAACAAACAAAAGCAGATCACAGCAAGCAGTGTGGCTCGGCTGGGTGTGCAGTGGTCTGGGGGACGAGGCCAGGGGTTTTGCTGATGCTTCACAGGTTGCCTGGTTCTGGAGCAGTTCTCTTCATGCATACTTGGTGCTAATGGGCCTCCTGCAGCTGGCCAGGAGCTGTCTTTGGGCCTGCTCGGCGCCTTTCCCTGCACTCAGCTGCCTGTGCAGGTGCTGGGGTGAGGACTGGGGACACCTTCCCTGTCCCTGCTGCCCAGGGCGGGGAGATCTGGCTGAGCTGCCATTGCTGGGACCCACAGAGGGGGGTGCTGGGCTATGTGGGGCCGGAGCTGCCGCACCCACCTGCACAGTGCACTTGGGTACCAGGCAGAGCTGACCTGGGAAGCTCCAAGTTATTGCATCTGCAGGAAACCAGGTGCCAGGCAGAGCGTGACACGTGGTACCCAGTTTCTCCCCCACAACAACCTGGGAAGAGCCCCAGTTATTGCCCCTGCTTTACGCTCAGGACAAGAGCTCTCTGCCTGACCTGCGGTGACATCCATCTTCAATTCCTCCTTCAAACACCCCCTGTCTCAATCCAGCAGGATCCATGGCTCAGCGCTAGGGGCGGGGGCTCCTGGGTGCATTCTGGAGTGGAATCTGTTCCCCTAAGGTGCTCGAGAACATCGACGGGGTCCTTCTGCAGTGATTCAGGCCACCAGGGTGACCGGCTGTTCTGGTTTGCTGGGGACTAAGAGGGAGGCCAGGCACTCGCAGTGCTGAATCAGGCCAGTCCCAGGCCAGCCAGGAAGGTTGGCTCTTCGGACCCCAGAGCTCTCTTTCAGCCCCGCCGGGAGGCTGCCTCTGGGGATGCTACACAACTGTCCCTGGTCTGGGCGGCTTCTCACGTTCTTGCTTGTCAAGGTCAATCATTAAGCACAGCAACCTTAAAGAATGTGGTGTACAAGCGGGGCCTGCTGACCCCACTCTTCTAGGGAAGTGGACCAGGACCTACTGGAGTTCTAACTATTTATGGAGATCAACACTTGCTAATTTTAGAAACCATTAGGCTGCTATTTTTAAACCTGTGCTAGAAAGATGTGCTAATTTAAGAACCAGTGTTAATGAGTCTCCACTTCCAGGCAGCAGCCCCAGAGCAGCCGCCGCTGGCCTTTGGTCCTAATTCAACTCCCAGCACCCACCTTGGGCCCATTTGGTGGAAAAACAAGTTCAGGTGAGAGCATCTCTTTGGAAACTACCTACAGCTCATCCCTGATGCTCTGGAAGGTAGCAAGTGTGGGGGCCTCCCAGGAGCGACTTGCCTGCAAGGCCCAGGCCCCGGGCACCTGGATCACCTGTGGGCTGCCTTTCCCTGTGTGCTTGTGGCAACTGCGAGAGACACGAGTCCAAGACAAATAGGGTTCAGAAATCAAAAGACCCAAAAGACCCTGACAGGTGGGGTGGGTGGACCCGAAGTAACAGATGCTGGAATAGCCAGCTTTGGGGTTCACAAAGCCCCCGAATCTCAGGCCTGGGAGGCCAGAGGGGCCTCCGTTGCATGGCCAAGCAGGACTGAGGGCAGCGTTGGCTGCGAATGCTTCCCCGGACGCGGCATCTGCAAGGCGTCTTGCATGGAGGCCATAAGTACCAGGCCGGTCTGAGTGTCAGGCTTGTCACGACGCTGTGAATCTCCCAGAAGGTTCCTGGGCACGTTTCCTAAACTTGACTAGAGACATCCTCCTCC
Source organism: Talpa europaea (assembly GCF_964194135.1). NCBI lineage: Eukaryota > Metazoa > Chordata > Mammalia > Eulipotyphla > Talpidae > Talpa > Talpa europaea. The sequence goes on from NC_140070.1 coordinate 142,502,043, forward strand.
GCATTCCCAGGGGACAACTGGCAGTGAAATCACTTCGGCAAATGCACTTGGAGACATGGAACTCCCCGGGGCACTGAAGGCGTGATGGTGCACGAGGGCTGCTTAAAAAACGGGGTGGGGTGAAGAAGCACAAATAGGGGCTGGTGGGATGCTTCCCTGTGCTCCCAGCAGTCTCAGAAAACCCCAGGACTGTAAAGGAATGTGAAAACCTGTGAAGGGCAGCATGGAAAATTCCAGAGCTGCGTCAGCCCCTCACGCTGGATCTGGTTTTATGAGCACCAGATCGGACAGATGAAGTTTTTTTTTCCATATAAATTTTTATGTTGTCTCCTTCCTTTGTGGCCTGGGAGCTACATTTTTTTTAAAAGAAAGGATGGAAAAATAAACAAAAGGTAGGCACCCACTGTCCGTGGTGGAGCTCCCACTCACCTCCGGCCTGGACCCAGCTGTCTCAACTCTGGCGTCCCATGTCCGAATCAGGTGTCATTTCAGCAGCGGTGGCGGGTGGGGCTAGCCTGGCGGGGAAGAGTGACAGATGTTTTTGCCCGAGCCCCTGTCCCCGGGCACACAGCTCATTCTCCACCGGTCTGTCCTTCAGAAAACCTTTCTGAGCAGCCTCAGGCCCCCGCCCTCCCCAGGCAGGCTGGGAGGTGGGGGGCGACAGAGGTGGGGCTGGGAAGTCTCACCTTCAGCTACTTGCAGCTGCAACCTCATCCCTTCCCAGACTGGCCCCTGTTCTGTATAGTTTTCCTGAGGACCCAGAGGTCTCCGCTGCCCTTTTCCGGTCACACTGCTGGAATGAAGGAACAGTGTGGGTCATGCATGGGGGAACCTGAGCCAGAGAACTAGAATTTTCTTTACCCAGAACTACCCGGGGCTCCAGTCCAGGCAAAACGCTAGATGGTGTATGGTCACTGGCCCATTTCAGCTTTTGACTGCTGGAGTGGCTCTGGAGTTGGTGGGGACAGCAGCACACCCTTGTCAGCCCCGAGGAACAGGGTGTTGCGCCATTGTGGAGTTGATAGCTGCTTTATTTGGGGAAAGGAAGCATTGCCTTTAAAGGAATGTGGCCTGTGGACCTTGAGAGAGTGCAGAGTTGCATTGACTACGATGGGAAGCAATTTCAGAAAATGCCTGCTTCAAATAACCATATGCCTGCTCCCCGCCACCTTCCTGACGAGACCCACAGCCTCCTTGTTATTGCTTAACTATTTATAAGTACTAGACCTTGGCAACTCAGAGTGAATTCAAGGGAGATTTAGAGTCATCTAAAGGAGACAAATTAGCAGAATTGCCCAATACGAAAAAAGAAAATAACTTTTTATGTTATAGCAAAGTAAAATAACTCCAACTGGTATTTCCTAAGTACGTGTTGACATTGCACCCAGCCAGTGGATCTCTGTACTCTGGAGTACTATTTTAGTCTATCTTCCTGCACAAATATATAAGAATTATGAGAAAGTGATCGAGTAATACCTTGGAAAACCATTCCATATTCATCTAGGATGGGCCATGCTGTGGGTTGGCTCTTAACACAAAGTTTCCTGCATTACTATTCCAAAGTTTCTGTAACTTTCCTTGGGTTACTTAGCAGACTGGCAGGCATTTGCATTTAAAATTTATGAGGACTTCTATGCCATCCACATACGTGTGGAAGAACTGCAGTCCTTTCAAGAGAGACAGAGCCAGCTCCATGACTGATGGCCATGATGGTAGTCAGTACTTCCCGGTGCTATGCAGGAAAACCAACATGAAACATCTTGCCCAAATCCTATAGAACCAACAAGTGATAGATGAATTCCCTCCCCTCTTTTTTTTTTTTTTTTGGTTGAATAAAGAAAACTCTATTTTTCATAACAAGAACTGGTTTGGGGTAGCTTGTGTTAATACATGTGGAAATCACAGCATGTGGTCAAAAGCTTGGAGAGGCCATTTTCAACTCAGCAAGACCCAACAAGCCCTTGATTTAGTGAAAACTATGAGCTTAAGTTACCACCCCGTAAAAATTCTAAACCATTTCCCTAGAGACTTTATCTCTCTAATTTCAACTCCCTCCATTTCAATGAATTGATTAAAAATGCAGTAGATCAGCACTTTAAAATGAAATGATTGAATTGTCTAGAATAAAACACATTGCTGCCTTTTCCTGGTTGTTTTTCTCGACAAGATAGTTGCGTGGATTTGCTATGTCATCTGTTACTCATTTTTCAAGGTACAGTTGACTAAAAGCCTCATTTGCAAGAAAAATACTAGAGAAGTTAAAAAAAACACAAAACCACAGGGTATAAAGATATTTTCTAAAGTATTAAGTGATGATTAAGTGACTAATACTTTAAGTATTCTGTGGAAAAGCTTTATACAAGGGATATCAGGGGTTGAATTGTGTCCCCCCCAATCCACGCTTCAAAGGTTTGTTGAAATCCTTCCCCCTAGGACTTCAGAACTGGCCTCATTTGGAAATAGGGCCAGGGAAGCCATAACTAGTCCACATGATTGGAATAGGGTAAATCACTAACCAATAAGACTGGCGTCTCTATAAGAAGATGTGAAGACACAGGGAAAGGCTATGTGAAGACAGGAGCAGACATTGCAGTGAGGAGGCTACAAAACAGGGAGCGGCCAGGGTTACCAGCAAACATCAGAAGCTAGAAGATGGTTGGGACAGTGTCTCTCACAGCCTTCAGAAGGAACCAACCCTACTGACACCTTGCTTTTGGATTTCTGGCCTCCAGAACTGTGACTGAATATGATTCTGTTGTTTTAAACCATGTACGTTGAGGTACTTTGTTATGGAAGCCCTAGAAACCAGTACAAGGGGCCAGCTGAATGACTGACTGGGGAGACACAGATAAAGCACTCATGTCTGAACACGCAAAGTGGGTCCTCTTCCAGAACAGACTGGTAGCTTCCCATTTATCATACGGAACAACAAAGCAGTGCTTAGCTTCATGCCCCAAAGTGTGGAGGACAGAGTCCAGGGAGAGGTTAGAGGACATGGAGAAGTGAGAATTTGAAGGTCTTCTGTAGTTGTGAAAACTCAAAAGCAAACGCCAACTACAGTAAGCAACCCATATGGTAATGAAATCACTCAGCTACTCTGAACTAAAAAAAAAAAAATGTATGAATCCATTGATTCTCTCAAAGGGTGTGGGGTATGCAATTGGCTGGGCTGTGCCCAGAGACACAGCTGACCTTTTCAGCCTGGATGACTGGTTTTCTTAAGTCAACATGTCTTAGTTTCACAAACCATGGAAAACCAAATTTGGAGTGTAGGCCAGGTTTGAATAGGGCAACTCAGAGAACTGCCGCGACTTTCCCTTGGAAATTCAGTAGAATTCCGTGGGGCATCCCCTTGGGACTGACATCAAAATAGAAGTAAAAACAAGTAACAAGACATTGTCATAGCTGGGCTGGCAACCTCCATGAATAAAATAAATCTATGAATTTTGTAAGACTGTGAAAATGATTTATTTGAACTGGGAATATTTTGCAGTGATGAAAAATGTGGTGTCAAACAAAAACATAAGACTGGGATCTACTAACGCTAAATAAAATGAAGTTAAAATGATGTTTAACACTCATTTTCTGTAAATCCAGTCTTTTGAGTCCAGGTACACAGAGGTTGTTAGTTCTTACGAAAGAGTACATGTAATCACAGCTAATTCAATATGCCAATATTGCCAGCCAGTTCAATATGCCAATCACGTGCCAAATCTTCCTTTGGCATTAACTTATTTAATTCTTCAGTAAATCTGCAATGTCCATGTTGTTGTCCTCATTTACAGATGGGGAAACTGAGGCTTGGAGAGGTTATGTAACTTGTCCAAGGTCACACTTGGGCTGACTCAGGGAGACGACTCCTAGATCACCCAGGGCAGAGATGCCGGCAGTGACAGAGTGGTGCTGAGAAGAGCTGGATTTCTAGATCTGCTTGAAGGTGAGGCTGGCAGGGTTTGCTGATGGTTTAGAGTGGGGTGTGAGCAGACATGAGACAGGTGTCAAGTATGAATCCAAGGTTTCCGTCTTGAGGGACTGGAAGCATGGAGTTGCCATTGAGAGGTGTAGACAGTGTGACGAGGGAGGGTGAAGGGCAGAAAGGAGAAATTTGCAGAGGTTGAGTTTGGGGTGGCTATGTCCATCACACAGGATGACCACACACAAACGAAGAGTTGCCAGAAGGACCAGACTAGGGAGGCCCGCTTGGGCCTCAGCAGCACAGAGGTGGGGCTGAAAGCCATAGATTGGATGAGAATCCTTAGGGAGAACAAGTGGACAGGGAGCAACAGGGGCCTGAGGACTGATTCCAGGAACCTGCCAGCATCAGAGATTTGGGTGAGGAGGAGCCAGCCAGGGGCACAGGGAGGACGGGAGCAGGGGGCAACTCAGAGGGAGTGGTCAGAGAGAACAGAGTTCGAAGTTGGAGCAAGTGACCCACTGTGTCAAGTGATCAGGAAAATGAAGTCATCTGAGCGCTGAGAAATGATCACTGGACTGAGCAGCATGAAGGAAACTGGAGCCCTGGATTAGCAGAGTTTCGGTGGCGTGACTGGAGTGGGTTCAAGAGAGGGTCAGGATCAGGGTGCAGGAGAAAACAAACCCGGAGAAGTTTTTCAAGAACCCAGCCCATTAGGGGAACTAGGAAGTGAGGCACGATTATAGGATGACTTATCTGAGGTCCAGTGCCCGTAGAACTCCGGGTACCTGTCAATGCGGTTCGGGAAAAACCTGCACCTCTTGTTTCCTCAGCCTGCCGCTGACGGTCAGCACGTCCGCGTAGAACGACTTGAGGAGCCACCTACGGCCAGGTGACCCTGCCTGAGGTTTTATCACCGGTAGAAATCGTACGGTGAACATTTCCAGGTGTTTCGGCTACCTGGAAAGATCATCTCCCCTGCCAGGTCTTGTAATAAAAGGCATTAACAGAGAAGCACATAAATGACCACGAGCAAGATGATTTTAAGATATTTTAACTATTTCAATACATGGGCTTCCTTCATTGCCCGGTGGGTTATTTTATATGCTGAAAAGCACTGCTCGATTTGGCATCCAAAGGGATCCAGTCAAAGCAACCAGCTCCCTAAACGTCAGCGATGACAAGCAAAAGCAAAATCTTTAAGAGCCTCCGCCGTGGGATGAGTGGTCGGGAGAGGGGCCCAGTTTGCTTGTTGCTGGAAGGTGAGCTGAGCCCACGACTGCTTGTGGCCTCTGGCAGTGGTGGAGCCGGTAACGACTTGGAGTGACCGTCGCCTGGTGGCTGCCCTGCTGTTGGGGAGGCCGCGTGTCCCTGATTACGGACTCCACTTCTGCTGCGGGGGCGAGAGCTGAGGCTGGAAGGGACCGTGCGGGCGGGTGCGTGACTGCCTCGTGCCCGCCTCCCTTCGGCCCAGCCAGCCGGGACACGGCCGGGCTCTGCTCCTGGTGGTCTGAACGCACAGATAAGCGCAGCGTTCCTGGAGCGCAGCCGCCAACCTCTTCTTTGCTGAGCTGCTCCTCTTCCCCGACCCCCGGGCTCCCTGTTCCCCCCTGTTGAGCAGGAGGGTGAGAGGGGCCGCAGCTCTGCCCTGGGGAGGGCAGGACCCAGCACAGGGCTGAAGCAGTGCCGTGTGCCCTGAGCTGGGAACCCGCGTTGGGTGCTCACGTGTGCGACCCCAGCTGACTCGAGAGACATCAGCTGCGATCTGGTCTCTTCGCTTTCCTCCTCCTCTTTCACTTGTCCTCTGGGGCCGTGGCTCTGGGAAGGACACCCCACTCGTAGGCAGAGGTGGCTGCTCTGCCCCCACCCCCAGCTCTGTGGATTCCAGGAGGGCCCGGTCGTCCTGCCCTCCTTGTGCCGGTGCCCCCACCACCCCAGAGAGCACGGCGCACCCCAGGAGAGGGGTCCTCATCGGACATGCCAGCCCAGCCCCCTGGGGCACCGGGGAGAAGGCTCACATGGCATGTGAGGGTGCAGCAAGCAGCTTTGAAAGAGTTCCAAGGGGCCTGGTATTGTCACTGAAGTGCCTGACCCAGGCCCTGGTTCCGCCTGGGGACGCAGGGTCTCCCGAGCCGGACAGCGCCCCCCCCCCCCCCCGTCTTCCGAGGGTCCTCTGGCCCTCTCACGCCATGTCTGCCTCACACCCTCACTCCAGCCACAGCCTCTCCTGCTGGAACCCCGCATCCACTTCACCCCATCCCTGACTCTCTGTCGCCGTCCACCCTCCAATTCCTCCTTGACAGCAAGCATCTAGAAAAGGGTGGTTTCCCAATTTACTGCTTAGCCTGCAGGTTCTCACGCTCCCAGCGAGCCCCTTTTGCCCCCCACCCCCCCACCTGCTCTTAACACTCTGCCCCTCTTGGGTGCTCAGCCGATCTTGGCCAAGAAGTAACCCCACCTAGAATTTCTATTTTCCTGGATGATCCCTGCAAACAAACTCCTCCTGGCCCTCATCCCACAGAATGATGTGGCCAGTGGCGAGAAGGGGGCTCCTAGAGGGATGCGGGAGGAGAGTGGGACGTTGGCTCATTGTTCTGGAAACACTGAAGAAGTTCAGGATGAATCGGCTCAGGTACGCGCTGTTGGGTGGCGGGCAGAAAAAGTGACCTGGCAGGGAAAAGCTTAGACGTGGCAGGGAAAATAGTGCTCAGTCTTCACCACGGCCCGGGGTGCATTCTCTCTGAAGAGAAGGGCCCCCTCTGCTTGCTCATGGGACTGGTGCACCGCTTACAGGACCCAGTACAAAATGAAAAATTGGGGCTTTTGCCTCAAGAATTTAGCAGTTTCAAGATGGCGCCTCCTGCTAGGCCCCGGCCCCGCTGGGTGCTCGTGCTGGGAGCTCAGCCCGCAGGGGGCAGCCGGGGCTGGTGTGGGGCGCTGTCTTCCTTTAAACCAGGGAGCGCCTGCGGTCTGGATGCTGAAGGCACGGGAGACACTTCTGCAGTGTTCTGCAGAATTAAAAAATATGGTTTTGTATGTTTAGTTTTTCTTCATTTAAGTGTACCCCAGATGCCTCTGTAAATACCTGCCAAGGAGGAGCCTTTTGAAAAGGGAACATTGCCCGTCAGGTCTCCTCCTGGGCCCCAGCGGGGCGCCAAGGGCAATAGGCCTGGGGTTCTAAACCGCACTCACTTCCCTCCGGTTCCGACTGTGGGGGTGCGGCTGGGGGTGCGTGCCCAGCCCAGGCGGGAGCAGCACCGCTGTTGGTGGTTTGCTTCCCCCCAGAAGCTGCTCAGGCCCCCCTGTGCTCTGGCAGGGGCAGGGACCCCAGGAGAGAGCGGAGGAGGTGAGTGCGGCCAGCAGGGCCTCTGCTTTCATAGCACCAGCCGGGCAGGCTGCCTGGGAGCGCGGCCCCCCAGCCAGCACTCGCCCCCGTGGAAAATTCCCCAGCAGTGCTGCTGTGGCCACCATGGGCTGTGGCAGCTCCCGGCCAGCAGTGTGTGGGGGGGGAGCGGAGATCAGCTGGAGGGAGGAACACTCGCATTGAAAGACGCCAAGAATCGCTCCTGACCTGGCAAGATCGTCCTGCTGCATGTCTTGAAAAAAAGACATCGGTGGAGCCCTTGAAAACGCTTCTGTTCTGCACGGTGGAAGCTGTTCTCTGATCTAATCAAGACGATGATGTTTTAAAATAAAAAATGGATGCTTACTTTTATTGATCTTTATCTAATTAAAAAAAACCCACAAAAAGAAAGAACTAGAAAGCAGCAGGAAATACAGCAACTTTTTATGGCTCCGGGGGAGGAACCTGTGTCTTCCTTTTGACAGATTTCCCTGTGGATGCTTAAGAAGGCTTGATCCCATCATTCAGACAGGCAAATAAAACCCAGGAAGCTCAAGAGAGTTTTGCGGAGCAGATGGAGCCAGATAAGCACAGAGACTGATCTCAGATCTGACGCACGCTGGACAGACGGCGCAGCCTCCCTGACTCACCTGGTTATCAACACGCTAACAGCTGCTTCCAAGAGCCGTCTGCAAGATGCTAAGATATGTCAAAACCTGTGAGCCAGACACCCAGGAAAATGCCAGAGGTGCTGCTGACGTCCTGTCATCATCACAGACAAACCCGTTCCCGACCCCACTGCGGCCCACCAGGCGCAAGGGCGGCAGACCTGGGTTGGATGCCAGAGACTGCAGTGGGGGGCTGTGGAAACAACCCAAGTGCCCCCAAATAGATGACTGGATCAAGAAGATGTGGTCCATATACACCATGGAATATTACTCAGCATTCAAAAAAGATAAACACATGCAATTTGCTGCAACATGGATGGCGCTGGAAGGGATCATGCTCAGCGAAATAAGCCAGAAAGAAAAAGAAAAATACCGGATGGTCTCACTCATAGCAGGAATTTAGAAAACCTAGATAAGGGACCAGGAAAATGACTAATTATAATAAAGTAAAAATCAAAATCAACACACAACTATAAACCAGAGACACACTACGGGGGGGTGGGGCGGGGAGGAGGGAGTAGGATCAAAACAAATGGGGGTGGGAATTGTACGGGGACCATAACCAAGATGAAAATGCCTACATTGTGCAAAAATGAAAATGATGTAAAAAATATATATATATAAAAAAAGCCAAGCCCAGTGATTAGGAGATCTGGGGCCTTAAAAGCTGCAGGAATTAAATCTCCCGGTGGACATGTGCAGACAAAGGCCGGTGCCCTGAGTGGCTTCGAGGTTTGGGGACCCTCCTCGGCACTAATCCTGATCCCTTTCTACTTTGCCTGTGGCCCTCCGCCCGGCCTGGGAGACGGCGGCAGCTGCTGGGGACGTGGACTTGGAGGTGGCTGGAAGATTAACTGCGGTATCAGATGGCGTGAAATCGCCCTCCTCAGTACCTTTCCTGCCCGTGTTAAGAGAGATCTATAACTTTCCCAGCCCTCCCCCCACCCAGTGTGTGTGTCCTGTGAGCCGGGGCTGAGGCTGCCAAGTCCTGGAACTGAATGTCCTCTCAGGCCTCTGCAGGGGGCACCAGGGTCAGAGCGCGTGGAGGGCAGTGACTGGAGCGTGCGGGCTCCCGGCCTCCACCGCGCAGCGGATCCGTCTTGCTCCCAGACCCCGGCCCTGCAGCCACGAAGGATTTTGCCCGCACACCCAGAAACCAGATTCTGGTCCCTCCTGGCTCCTTAGGAGCTCAGCCTCTCTCCCACCTGGCTGTGGGCCCCACACGCCGGGCCCCCAGACCCAGCCACCAGCTGGCTTCCTGCACAAAGGTGATGACCCCTCAGCTGGGGACCTGACAGCGTGCAACAAGTGACTGTCAACCCCAAGCACACCCAACTCACAACCTTGCCCCAAACTCACATGCAGAGCCCGGGGGGAGTCCCATCGGCGCGGCGGGCCCCAGGCCGGCAGCTGCCCTGTGTCTGCCCTCCTCCAGCTGGAAGCTTCCAGGCCAGAGTATCAGAGACAAGAGTGTCTGGGCGATTACATCCTCTGGAGAAGGGCCTGCGTGGGCACACGTGTCATTTGGTTGGGTGGTTAAGTGCCCCGTGCCTGAGCTGAGGCAGTCAGACCAGACAGACTTTCAGGACCAACCAGAATGTCCTTCTGCACTTGGGGTAAGGGCCTGAGCACCGTTGTCTCTCTCAAACAGCCTCTGGTGACTCTGGCGACGAGATAAGGCCTTGTAGGCAGGCCCCCTCCCCCCAGACAGCCTAGTTCTTGTCACAGACCAAGTGTGTCCCTGTCTCTGCCCTACCTGCCCACCCCAGTGACTGTCTTCTGAGCCGGTGGCCTGGCAGCTGTCCTCCGCTGGGCTGGTCACCTGGCTGCCGTTGCACACACTCCTGTCCAGGTTTGGGGACCCCGAGGGCTCTGCACTCGCCCATGCATCTGATCAGGGTGCACCTGTCTGTGTTTTGTGTGGTTTTTGCGGCCACTGCGGAGATGGGCAGTTGGGTGATGTCTTGGGGGAGCTGTGGGACATGGGGCGGATGAGGGACAATTTGCTCTAAGTTGGAGATCAAAATTGTGGCAAAATTCTTGCAGCTGGTGCCTGCAAAAATGGGCTTTCTGGGCCCAAGGAGGTTGTCTCGAGAGCCCAGTAGTGCCAGGGTGGGAGTCCCGAGCTGGGTGGGGAGGCCTAGCCGGGATGCAATAGCCCCCAAATGTGTGCTGCCAGCTATTTGGGGGTTCAGAATTGCTGAGAGCCACTGCTTACCCACGCCTGCCCCCTCCTCGCTGATTCTCGCGATGCTCCAGGGCCGAGACTCAGGCTTCCCAGGCACCCTGCGTGCCTTTCGGTGGGTGCTTTAAAAAGACACGTGGAAGGAGCTCAGGTTGGGGCAAATGCCCTGACCGTGGCTGCCAGCCTGGCCCCCTTGCGGCCCCCTCCTCCCGGCCAATGGGGTGCCCCCAGCAGCCGAGCGGGGAGCGGGAGCTGGAGTCAGCGTTTGTTAATATGATGGACGGAGGCTTGAGCCACAACCAAACCTGCAGAGCTTTCCTTGACCCCCCCTTTCTGGAAGTAACAGTAAAGGAAACCCCCACCAGAGCTCAGGACCCTTCACGAGCCCCAACCCTCCTCTGTTTAGAGTTTCCCCAACATATCATGTAGTAAAATGCACCCACACTAGCTATAATTTTCTGTTGGGATTTTTGGGGGAAATTATAATTTTGCCTGTGGGATGAACTGACTCGAAGGAATACATTTAGTTTACAACTGCCTTTGATTTCTTATTGTGTATTCTTGGGAAATCCTGCAGAGACAGAAAATGCGAACCCCAAATTGCTTCCGAGTATTACGATCTCCTTAGGAGCGCCACGTTTAACGACGCAGGTATAATGTTACGTTGTGTAGACTTTCATTAAACCTAGAGTGGGCATAATGTGGGTTTAGTGTTATTTTTTTTAGACTTTCATTAAACCTTATTAATCTTGATTTTTTTTCTGGAACCATTTGTCCCTGTTCAGGGCTGAAGTAGGAAATTTCCCAGACCCGGGGCCCTGGCGTGTGGCTCTTGGGACCTGGGCAAAGTCAAAGGGATGCTGTAGGACTGGGGCTGAGTACAAGGGTATTGATTCATTCTAATTCATCAAGTGGTTTATTGAATTCCGGCACCGATGAGCAGGTGCTTGGTGAGCGGGACAGACGCTGGCCCTGTCCTCTTGAGGGTGGGGCCACAGACACCTGGAGCCAGGCTGTCCCAGGGAGAGCTAGCAGGGGGAAGGGGTTCAGGCTGGTGCTCCAGCCTCTCTCTCACTCAGAACCCTCGTCTCGCTTCTGTTGTCAAAGTACCACTTTGGTCTTCTGAAAAAACTCGGGTACAAATGACTCACAATGGCCTAACAGTTTATCCTTCCCAGGAAGTATTTTTTTAAAAAATATGTATTTATATATATTTTCCATCATTGTTCATCTTTGTACACTGTTTGATTTATTCTCTAAGCTGTAGTCCCTATAAAATTTCCACCTGCAATCACCCGCGCACCATCACCACCGTCCCCTGTGCTCTGCCCACCCCCTGTTTTGATCCCTCAACCCCTCCCCTGCAGAGTGTCTATGTTTATCTGCAGAAGGACTCTGCTTTATCCAGGAAGTATTTTAAATCCTAGGAGTAAAGATTTAAGAGTGACTTTTTAAAGGAGGATGGGGGAGGGCCTTGAACTTTTTCAAACCCCCCTAAAATCATCTCACCATATCATTCTATTCCTCAGGGCGCCCTCCGTCCCTGTGGATGTGATGGAAGCAGGTAGCTATTGCAGATTAGCTGGATGGACGAATGAACGGCTGGTGACTGATAGGTGGATGAATCGATTATGTATGTATGCATGCTGATGGGAGGATGAAGTGTGTGTGTGTGTGTGTGTGTGTGTGTGTGTGTGTGTGTGTGATGGACGGATGAATGGTCTACGTGTGGTGGGTGGATGCTAGGTGAGTGGTGGGCGATGGGGGATGGGTCCATGTGTGTGCAGGTGGAAAGATGATGGCTGATGGATGACTAACTCGCTTTTGCTCTGACCTCAGCTGGTCTTTAAAGCTTGGTTCATATTTTTGGTTCCTCCTAGAGCCGGCTAGGATCTCACACACATTAGGAAGCTGGTGAAAGTTGGCTGAATGAGGAAATCAATGAAATGAATACTATGTAAGTGGTTTTCAGCTACTGTTTTGTGTCCCCTTTGATTTGAGTCCCCTGCCAGCAGTGTGCGGCCGCGACGCTTAACCACCTTGCACTAAGAAGCGGGATCTTGCTCAATGTAACGACAGATATCTTGTCGAAGTCATTAGGATCTCTGTTCATGCTTTTATGTCAGCTTTTCAGGCTCTGACTTCAGTGGCGTCCTCATATTAATAACAATAACGACTCATTGTGTGCTGGTTGGTGTCTGATGCTCCTTGCATATATTTACTTATGCATCCCTTAAAATGAATGTAACCCTTAAAGATTTGCTTTAGGCAAAGCTGTTAGCCCCACTTTTTGGGGGAGAAAGGGGAACTCTGAGAAGTTCTATAACTTTAGGTTATACGAAGTGGTAGAGGTGGGGTTTGAACCCCGGCAGACAGACGAGCCTCAGCTTCACTGTGTGATCACATGTCTGAAATAAGTGGTAGGGGCAGCTCTACCTGACCCACAGTGGGCATCATCTCGCCCTTCCTGACAGGTGGGTGACTCCTGACTCACCTCTGCCTCCAAGTCAGCTGCGCCCAGAGGTCTTGTGGTGTGAGCTGGGTCCTAGCTGACCCTGCGGAGCTCGGACTCAGCACTCACTTGTAAATCTGACCTGTCTTCCCAGGAACTGCTGGCGGGGTGACCTTTTGTCTAGGGCCTGTGGGGGTCTAGAGGTCACTCGAGGTCACTCGAGCTCCAGAGAGCAAAGTTCAAGTCCTGCCCCTCCTGGAGCCTCTTTGGACCCCATAGTGGGGGCTCTTCTCTGATCAGGGCACCTGGGAGCACCTTCAGCCCTGGAAGGGGACCCCCATCTTTGGTTAAAAGAACAGCAAGCTCAGGCTTCGGCAAGGATGTCACTGAGGGGTTGGAGAGCGTTTCATCAGCTCTCTTGGAAGCCGTTACGTGGGCACCTGTTTGTACGGCGCTGCTTTGGGGCAGGAGGGGGGTGGGAATCTGATCATTTATGTCGGAATGTCTGTTAGATTCTGGTTTTGAAAGCTCCATGTTCTTGGGTTTAATTCTTTTTAACATGAAAAAATTGCAAAATCGGACTTAGAGAACTGTTGCTGATTCACCCAGTAAACAGCCTGAAAACTTGACCAGAGTGTTAGCTTCTTGGGGATGCTGGGACCGATGGACACAACTGGGTGGCCGGAGACAACAGAAATTTGTTGTCTCACAATTCAGGAGGCTAGAATTCTCAAGCCAAGGTGTCTTCTGGGCCAGGCTCCCTGGGAGACCCTGGGAGACCCTGGGAGAACTTCTAACCTCTGCTGCGGGTCCCTGACCCTTGGCATCCCTTGGCTGACCTCTGAGTCCTCCAGTCTCTGCCTCTGGCATCACGGGGCATATTCCCCGTGTGTCTCTCTCCTCACACGCGTTTCCTCCCCTAAAGATACCGGTCATGTTGATCCAGGCCTCACAATCACTTCATTTCATCTGTAAAGATCTTATTTCCTAAAAGGCCACAGTCACAGGTTCCAGGGGTTGGGACATGAGACATACCTTTCTGGGGACGTGTGGTGATATCTGCAGCTCACTAGTCACTCCTTCTCATGCGTGAGTGCGACTGGGATTTTCATTGGGAGCAGACCCATCTCACCTGCTAACAATGATACTTGCATCCAGGTTGAATTGATAGAGTGAAGGATGCTGGGTCAGTCATTGCCATCAACCAGGTTCACTTCCAAACACTAAGCAAAACCCAAATCTGATGCTTTGTTTTCTGAAGGGTTTGGCTGCTCCCCCAAACCCTCTCATTCTGAGCTAAGTGGCAACAAAGTGACAGTGGAGGTAAACCAAGTCACTCCCCAGAAACTTGTTCCTTTCTTGAAATAATCCTTAATAAATCAGCTCTAACTATGGTTAATAGTGTGTCCTAGTTTACTTCAAAAGAGAATCAGATTTTCCTACTAAGGACATTTGCAAATAGAGACTAGAAAAGTCAGTTGATGGCAAAAGTATTTAACAGGGAAGACGAGTGGAGAAAAGAATTAAATAGGTTCTTGCTTCGGCTCTCATTATCAAAGGCTGGGCGTGGCAAAGTTCAGGCCGGGATGTTTGACTCTCTCAGAAAGCATTAATATGCTGGCTGACACTGATCAGCTGATGTGTAATGGGAAGTTTCTGAAATTCAAATAATACATTTGTGAAATATGACCTTATTCTTAATGAACAGATGCCCGTAATTTAGCTGATGACAATCTCAGCAACAGAGATTTTGACAAGATCCTGTATTTGTTGATTGCCCTGTTGTGCTCCGGGCTCAGGAGGACGTCATACTTGGATGAGACGGACACCAGTGCTCCCCAACCAAGGCAGCCAGGGGTCCTCTGATGAGTAGTGACACTCACAACATTATGTCTTAAAATACACAGAGATCAGAAGCACCGGCAGTTGCTTATGCACCTGTGCTCCCAGCAGCCAAAAGATGAAACCACCCAGATGTCTATCGATGGATGAATGGCTAAGCCAAAGGGGCGTATGCGTGAGTGGAATATCATCCAAATTGAACAAGAATGAAATCCTGACATTTGCTACGATATAGATGAAACTTCAAAACATTATGCTAAGTGAAACAAGCCGGTCACAAGAGGCCAGTGCTGCATGATGCTGCCCTGCGGACGATAGCGGGGACATGGAAGCTGTCTAAGTGCCCACGGGTGGGGGGGCTAGGCGGAGAAGACATGGTCTGTCCACTCAATGGAGAGTCTCTGGCCATCAGGAAGGTGAAATGGCGCCGGAAACATGGAAGCATGTGGGGGTTTTTATATAGTCAAGTAAGTCAGAAGGACAAATACTCAACCTTTACGTGGCGGGCAATTTAACACAGTAAGATACTTATAAAAGCGACTGGACACTGATAAAGCAGGTGAGGTCTCTGAGGCTAGTGCCCGGGGTGGGAGGAAGGGTCAAGGGAAGAGTCCGCAGGAAGGAGCCCTAGAGTTGTCAGGTCCATGGAGACACGGGGTTCCCGGGGCCTGGGACGGGGTGGGGAGGTGGAATGGGAGTTCTTTAATGGGGACAGAGTTTCAGTTTGGGGTGATGATAAAGTTCTGGCAACGGATGGAGGTGGTGGTGACGAGACAGCGTAGATGTGCTTTGTGCCTCTGAATGGGGCCTTAAAAACGGTTGAAACAGTGAATTCATGTGATGTGCTTTCTGGCAATAATGCGCACACTGACCTTAGCGCTTCTGAACTAGACCTTCCTACCCAGTGTGGTCTTAGAACTATCCATTAATTAATGCGTAAGACGTTTCTTTGGGATAACTACTCTCAGACATTAGCCCAAACAGCACTTTCCTCCCATCTCCATTCTGGCTCATTCTGAGGGCCAAAGGCCAAGTCTAGGCCCTGGCTCCTGGGCAAGTGAGCAACTGTCAGCATGAAGGTCATAGGCGGTGGCTCTCTGTGGGGGCCCTTCTGTCCTCAGGGATGCAGGTAGCATGTCCCTTCCCCTCCTGCCACTGGAAAAGGCAGCTGCCACTCGTTTGCAGACTTGTGGGTGGTGAGGTGACAGGTGGGGCAAGAGGAGACACCAGGTCCTCTACCTGCCATTCTGGACAAAGGCCTACCCCTCGGGGGCCTCCTAATTGTTAGCCCCAGACCTGCAGAAGGTATGTGGAGGCCAGCGTCGCCTTGTAATTTACCAAGTTCTTTCTCACAGACTGTCATTTAGTGGCCTGGACAGAGTGTGAGGCAGCTGGTATCACCCCAGCATCTTGTCCAGTCCTCAGCGCTGCCCACAGCCAGCTCTGGGCCTCCCATCCAGGCGCCCGTGCTTTCCTCCACGGCTCCCAGCCTGAGTCGCCTCTCTCATTCCACTGCCACAAAGAGGGTGTCAGGCTCCGTGGCTCCAGGTGGCCACTATGCCCCGGCCACAACCCGTGAATGAGCAGGTGCAGGTCTCCAGCATGAGTTTCTGAAAGGCTTTGCTCTCCCCTCCCCACCCTGGCTGTGTCCATGAGAGCTGAGAGATCGGAGGGCGTCACAGGGCCGAGCCTGCCACACCTTCATCACAGCCGGCATGGCTCACTGACATTTCTGCCCGTGGCAGACCGCACAGGCCACGCAGTGGCCCCGCCGGAGCCAGACAGACCCCCTCTCCATGGCGCTGGGCAGGAGGCTGCGTGTGCGTCCCCGTTTGCAGCACAGCCCTGGCCAGCGGCCTTGGAGGCCCTCACTGGGGCAGAGCAGCAGGCCACAAGCCTGCAGGATCGTTCCTGCCCCGACACCCCGGTGGGCTTCGCGCGCGGCCTCCTCCCGCAGGCTCAGGCCCTGAGACACGGCCCTTAACTGCTGCCTCAGCAACACGGATCTGGACGCTCCCTGCTCATCTGGAAGCTCCTCCTGAAAGAGGCTAAGCAGGGCCCAGGAAAGCGCGCAAGGCTGGGGGGCGAGTGCGAGGGGCGCAACGTGCTCCTGTGCTCCCCAAAACTAGAGAAGGAGCCGGAGCCCGGCTCGCGCTGCCAGGCCGCTCCCGAGCGCTTTGGGGTTTTTTATTTTCATGTTGGTTTCCCGGCAAGTTATGTTTGCGGAGAAGCCTGTGTTTGCTACGGGATCTTGCTGTGTTCATTTAGCCCGGTAATAAAAACCAGCTGCCTGCGATCCTTCTGCAACAAGAAAGAGTATAAACAAATAAGCAAAGGGTCGTGAAAGATGAGGGGCGGGGAAGGCTGCCCAGAAAGGGGGTGTGGATGGGTGGGGAGCCACTGTTTGCGGGGCTGCTGACCTCTGCCGGCGTGTGTAAGGCCTTTGTGGAAACGCGGTTTTCAAATAAATGTGGTACATTTAGGGGGGCGAGCGGGTGGGGGCGCTGCTCCCCCCAGCAGCCACTCTGCGCTAGGGCTTCGCCACAGGAGTGAGGGCAGAACTAGGGAGCATTCGCCCTTGAGTCCCTGGGAGGGGTGAGTAGTGTCGCCCCAAAACTCACATCTACCTGGCCCTCAGAATGTGACCTGTCCTCGTAGCTGTAACTAAGTTCCGATGAGGGGGGACCCTAAATCTGCCGGCTGGTCCTCACGAGAAGAGACACTCGGTGGAGATGGCCATGCGGACGCGGGGGCAGAGCCGGGGGGATGCAGCCACGAGCCCAGAGCACTGAGGTGCACAGGGAGCCATGACTGGAAGAGTTGGGGGGAGTCTCCCCTAGGTCCCCAGAGTCTCGCGGACCCCGATGACAGCTTGATTTGGGATCTGGTCTCTAGAACTGAGCGAGAACAAGGCGCTGCTGTTTCCAGCCTCCTGCTTGTGGAGATTTATTGGGGCAGCCCACACAGCTGAGCCCTGGTCTGGAGGGAGCTGCTTAGGCTGGGGCATATGGGGCGTGTTAGGACCAAGAAGAATGCGGTCAAACACTTGGCCCCTAAGTGAGGCGTTGAGGGGCAGGAGGAGGACAGGACAGCCCGTGAGCGAACGCGTGCGCACCCAGGGTTTCCCTTGCTGATTTTTCTGCCACCTGAGAAGAGGTGGCACCTCTCCAGGATGCAAGGAGGAAGGAGGCTGCCCCAGAGACTCGGCAAGGCACCTGCGTCCCCCCTCCGGATCCTAGGAGCGCCCCTGAGTTGGGGCCTGCGGGGAGAGAGCGGCCCTGGGGGCAGGGATGGAGGTTTTCATCTTCTCAGCAAGGTAGTGTTCTTGACACCAGGCGTTAGCCAGAGAAAATTTCCACAATTCCTTTAGCTCCTACTACCAAAGAAAGATCTGGGCCTGGAGATTTGATCTCGGAGGTTCTTCTAGTCCAGAAAACTCAGAACACTGTGTGCAGGTTTCTGCCACGGGCAGGGCGGGCGTGAGGTTCTTCCCGTCCTGGAGCTGAGAAGGGAGGCCGAGGGCGGAGGAGCCGGGGCCGGGCACGGGTGTCCTACTCGTGTCCAAATCGATTGTCTGGGGCTGGGGGAGAAAGGAATCCAGAAACCTGGAATCCTTGGGGAGGCAGCGCCATCCCAGCAAGGGGTGCGCTGGCACTCGGAAGCATGATGCGGCTGTAGGAAGGCGGGGTGGGGGGGCTGGGTTAGGCTTCCCCATTGCTTTCATCTTCTCTGGAGTGTGGGGGGGCCCAGAGCTTCCCACACCTCACCCGCAGCACGTAGCCAAGAGTCTGGCTGCAGGCAGCCCACCCTGGCCAGGGTGAATGGGCACCCCACAGACCCTGCGGGAGCCCCAAGCCCAGCCCCTCAGTCTGCCTTTAGCAAGGATATCAGCTGGGTGCCCCAAAGGCAGACCAGCCACCCCCCCAGAGGGGAGACCTGCGGGTCACACACCAAGCATGGCTGCCCGCAGGCGAGGCCGGTGCAGGATGGCACCAGGCCGGGAGGCTGCCCCTCCCCACGGGGCCCACAGGCTGCCCCGTGCCCCGGTGGCCATCTTGGACACGTAGGTGGAAGGGGAGAAGCAGCATTGATGGGGGGGCCCTTGACGAGCACCCTGTTTCAGACAGAGGTGTTTGTTTCAGTCAGCGCAGAGAAAATATGAACGACGAATTGAAGTCCCCCTGCTAGCTGGGGGAGCGGGTTTCATGAGGAAGACACCCAAGGAAGCTCACCTGAGCAGTGGAGGCAGATCTCAGCACCTTGGCGTGGACAGGTGACTGCTCTGACTGGACAGTGGCCCCCCAAGTCCCCAGGTTGATGCCCTCACCCCCGGTGCCTCAGAGTGTGCGAGTAATTGGAGCTGGGCCTTGAAAGAGGTGATGGAGGTGAAGTGAGGCCGCGGGCCCCAGCAGACACGCCTGGAGTCCTCGTGAGAGGAGCTGAGACAGTGAAGGCAGAGGCTGCAGGGGGACCCGGCGTGGTGTCTGCCTGTGCAGCCTCAGCCCCGTGCAGACTGGGGCCTCATGGGCGCTGACTCCATCCAGGGCGCTGCTGGCCGAGCCTTGTCCCTGCCCGAGGGGTCCCACCTGTCCCTCTCGGGGTTCTCTGGGCAGGGTGCAGTCCAGCCTCCCGAAGGCATCCCCTTCTGTCCTACTTTGCACATCTCCGCGCCTGGGGCTGTCCCGCAGACGGAGCGCGACCCTTTGGTTGCGGGCTGGGGAGAGAGGATGTCCACGATGACAAGCCATAAGGGAGCAACAGCCCACACTAATTTGGGGGGCCCAGGGAGCCCCCAAACTCCTGGGAAACTGGCCTCTAGTGTTGTCATGTGAATGAGGCCATTCTGCCTTCAGCCTCCTCCAATTTTGAATTTACTGGGGAAGCCCAGGGCTCTAGCTTAGCGAGGAAAGTGGGGGCGTTGTTTGCTCTTAGGAGCGGCCCAATACCTAAGTGGAGGAACAAGCCCCGCTTTGAACCATCGTTCGGCACATGCTCGGTGCACGGGACCATCCTGTCCTTTCCGAAGGCGGCGCCGAGCTCTCCAGGCACGGGGTGCATCCTGCCTGTGTGGGTGCCCCGGAGGGGGCGGGAGCTCCCCAGTCCCTGCGGACACTGTCACAGGGGCACGACGCCCGCCCGCTTGGGGGTGCAGCCCGCCATGCCCCCGGCATCCTCCGCTCCTGCAGGCCTGTCCTCCGTTTCTTCTTCGACCCCCTATGGCTCCCGGGGCTGCTGCAGCAAATAAGCCCTGACGGGGCCCTGAGCTCACAGACGCGCCCTTTCTCAGTCCGGCAGGCTGGAGGCCGAGGTGTCGGAGTTTGAATCCTCTTCCAGCTGCAGATGGACAATCTGATGTCTCTGTCCGAGCCTCGGGGTCCCCGCCATCTTTCTTGGGAGCAGCGCATCACCCCATCTCTGCCTCTGTCTGTGTGTCTCTTCATCAAGGACACAGCCACCTTGCGCGACCTCCTGCCGCTGTACTGAGCACAGCAGCGACAGCCCTACTGAAAAGCCAGGTCACATGCTGAGGCTGCAGGGGGGATGTGGCTTGGAGGAAGGAGGCACTGTGCACCTCCATTCTCCTCTGACATCGAAACCCATGGAGCTCCCGACATGGGGTGCCCCAGACCACGCACACACGCTTCCTGTCCTGCAGCTCGACCCCGCCCTGCTCTCCCTGGCCACGTCCTTGTCTCTCTGAGAAGAAGCCCTCCTCCTACATGCTGCTCCCGCTGAGCAGCCCGATCACCCGTTTCCAGCTGCATCAAGACCAGCTCGGGTGCCTGAATTCTCAGCATCACTCCCCACCCAGAGTGCGCGCCACCCCGCACTGATAGGGCCCCTCCCTCCCTTCCCCCCTCAGTCCAGCACCCCGGCCAGTCACCTTCCCTGCTCCCTTCAGCCGGGCCATCCGGTCCCTGAGCCTGCACACAGAAGGTCTAGTTCATGTCCATGCACTGAGAGGGACTCCCACACCGCTTGAATTTCCAGGACCCGAGAGCGATGATGAGGTGGGCAGCCCTCCAGCCCGCATCCCTCCTCCCGTCCACGGCTGCTTCCTGACGAGCCAGCTGGACTTTAGGCTGTTTAAGGTCGAGGTGACCTCTCTGTGCTTCGGCCCCACAGCACTGCCCGGGAACCGAGACCACCTAGTACTATTTCGCTTAAAACTTGCGCAAACGCAGCCATTTTGCTCTATGGGCCTGGATGCCTACTGAGAGCTACTTAGTAGACACCGAGTCCCTCTAGAACATTCCTACAACACAGTTGGGTTGGAATGGAATCGTTTAATACGTTTAGTGTTTCTGAAGGTGGGCCTGTTTCGAGCGCGGCCTGTTTCGGGGTCTGCTGGCTACTTAAAAAAGGGAGCTTCCCGGTTTTGATTTGAAAGCTTGACAAAATAAAAATGGAAACACCATGTGACTCAGCAGTTCCACTGCTAGTACCCCAAGAATATGGAAAGCTGTATGCACCCTATGTCCATAGGCAGGCCGTGGAACCCACCCAAGTGCCCAACGACAGAGGACAGATGAAGAAACCGTGGAATGCACACCCAGCGGAATACTACTCAGCCGTTAAAAAGATGCAATCGTGTTAGAAAAGATGAAAGGGTGGATCTTGAGTGATGAGGTTAGGAGAGATAAATCAAAGTGAAGGAGAGACACTGGATGGCCTCACTCATTTGTGCAATATAAATAACCAAAGAATACAAACTGACGAACCTCACAAAAATAATTCTTATACTTTGTGAGAAATGAACTGGTTGCCAGAGGGAATGGGGAAGGCAGGAGGAGGGGCTAGGGGAGGGGCTAGGAGGAACTAGGACACATGCATGGGAGCTTTGGTGTGAAAATGTACCCCAAATGATTTGCAAATGATTGACAAATTTATAAAATTTGAATCGGAGGAGAAGCAGTTTTCTGGGCCTGAAACCAGCACAGGTGGTTCTTAGGCACTGAAGTCAAGACTCACAGCCCCAGACACAGGGATAGTAACTGTTGCTTCTAGAAGGACTAGAGGCACAGAGAGCAGCACTGGCGGACCTGAAAAGGATGCTTGCCTCCTGGACGGTCAGTCACCTCCCAGTCTGCCGTGACCTCCAGAAGCAGAGTGACACTCTCGCAAAATCAGAGACCAGTGGGGAGAATCTGGGGGGTCTCCGAGTGACCCTGTGGGCAGTGCTGAGCCCAGAAGCCGGCCCCAGGCACAAACAGAGACTACCTGTCTTCCCTCCCGGTTTCCCCCGAGGCGGAGAATTAGAGCTCGCTGTTCATTTATAATGTTTGCTTTGCCTTTGGAAACACCTCAGGCCAACTCGGGCTAGGTTTTCACAGCAGTGTTTGACTTGGCCGAGCAGCCAAGTTCTCCCTTTTGAGTTTAGTTATTGCAAGTTAGCACACGGCCCAGTATCCAGGAGCCCAACCCCAGTCTAGCCCAAAACTGGGGCAGGCCAGAAAAATGAGACATTGGGAAGGCGAAGCCCCCCCACCCAGGCTTGCCTGGAGCAGACTTGAGGTCCAGCAGGTACCAGGTGCCTGGGCTTTGTGGGCCTCCAAGGCCCTGTGGCTGCGTCCTCTGCGTGCCTGGGGCCAGGTGACTCTTTAGCCCTGACTGCCCTGTAGGGTTGGAGGATTATTTCCCAGGAAGGCGCTGTGTTTGTCTCTTGGGCTCCCATCTTGCTCGCCTTTTTTCAAAACTCAGCTCACTTTCAAGAGTGACTGGCTGGTCCCTCTTAATATTTACTCTCAAGTTTCAACAAGAGGCCACTTACATTTTAATAACAGCCATCCCTGGAGCAGCTCCTCACTCACATCGTTTCATTGAACCTGCACCAAACTCTATTATTGGATCCCATTTAGTGATGAGAAAACAAGCCAGTTGAGTATCCCCAAAATGACCCAGCTCAGGAACAGGGAGCGGGGACTGCACCTCTGCGCTGTGTCCCGGTGATGCGATCGCTGTCAGCTGAACCTTCTCTCTTTGCTTTGAAGAAGCAAGGAACACTGCTCACGGGCTAAGCCTAGCGCCTGTTGCAGGAGGCATATCCTGGTTTATAGCTGAGGTGAAGAGCGAGGGAAGTTGCTGGTTTAGAGTATCTGTTGGGCATTAAAATATGCCCTTACTGGGACTTCTGTCCACATCATTTTGTCCCCCACAAAAATGGGAAGCAAGATTGAGATTCACTCTTGTGGGCCGTAGAAAGAGTTTAAGATGCAGTTGGAAAGCTGATGGGGACCTTTGGGGTATTAGGTGGGATCTGGGACATTTGGCTCTGACACTAATGAAACTGAACTGGGACTCGGGGGCCTTCCAGAACGGCCCTGGCAACTCCCCCATTTCCTCTCCTAGAGCCCCTTTGAGGCTCCCTGTTCGCAGGGGCATGGTCATGGTCTCCCTGCCCCACCCACAGCGTGGCTGTCGCTGTGGTGCACGGCGACCCCAGGCTGTGCTCACCTCTCTGGGGTTCTCACTATGAGAAGGAGCCCGGGGCAGGCTCCCGGCCAGTGCCTGGCTTGGGGAAGGGAGATTGTTGTGGAAGAAAATGGGAGTGAGAATACTTCGGGACTGTGGCTTCACAGCCCAGCTTCACATCAGATGTTAAGTGTTCGGGGAGCTTCCAAAAATTCCTAATGTGGGTTTCAGCCCTAAATCAATGAATCAGGTTTGCCAAGTTATAGTTTAGAATATTCTGCAGATCATTCTAACATGTAGCCAGCCATGAGAATTATTGGGTCTAGGCAAAAAAGAATTTTTTAATTCATGGAGTTATCAACTACAATTCAGAGTTTTGATTATAAAGTAACTGAAACATGTGCAATTAAATGAATACATGCAATAATCAGTATGTTACAGATACCAAGTAGCTACTCAATAAATAGTGTTGAAAGAATAGCTGAATGAACAGCTTAGACGTTTCATATAAAATCATATTTTGATAAAACTAATTTGTCTTCAAATATAAAATCTCACTCAGAAAGAAAGCATTTTAATGAAACTATGATATGCAGCATATGATAAGTCATACCCTGATCTCAAAAATGGTCAAAACAGGAAGAAAAATTTTGAGTCTTATAATTGATGAGATATAGTACTTAAAAATTAATGTATTTTAATTTTTCTGCCATCTACGCCAAATGTTACAGCAGTAATTTCCACTAGATGTCGCTGTGATCTGCTGCTTCAGATTCCAAAAAGATACCGGAAAAACAATTTTCTGAATAGTTAAAATTTTAAGACTCTCTTCTGTTAAAGACAAAAGACTTAAAAGTCTCATATTTTGAGGCGTTTCTGCTCATTATTTCCCGAATTAAGAACTATTCGAAGTATCTCATAAAGTCTACAATTATTTTAACAAGTGAATTGAAATGTTCCAAAGGCTTGACAGAGAACATGACCGCTTCCCTTCCCCCAGATCCCCAGAGTTCTCATTTCATTGGTCTGCAGTGGGCTACAGAGACGAGGCGTTATTACCCATTTGAAGGTTTTAAATCAAATTAAAAGTAAAACCCGAGGGAAAGAATATGCTGTCTGCTAACGCACAAGCAGCAGTCATCTGTCCTGCTCACAGGCTTACTGCTTCCCACGCAGGAAGGGCTGGTGGAAAGGCGAAGGGCCCAGGACAAGGCCCTAGCTCGAGGCCAGGCCCTGCCAACTGGCCCAGGGCCTCCACGCTAAGAACTGGAAAGATATTCCCTGTTGGGTGAGAATTGCTCTCTCCACAAAATGGGGAGACTAGATAGAGACTTTAGAGCTGAAGAGAAGCCCACAGAAGCTTCTGGAGACATGCTAGGAGCAGTGCTACTCAACTGCTCTTGAGCTACAATCTGATGAGAACAGAAATGGAGAGTAAGCATTTCAAAATTTTTATAGCAAAAAAGCAGAGAAATGTTATTGAGTTTGAACTTTCTGTTTTTTACCTTTTATTCATTTTTCTAGTAATTCAATACTTCTAACAAAAGTATGGATTCATAACACATTGGAAATTTAAAAAAAAAAAGTAGTTTTTCACCCTGGATAGCCTGGGAAATGCTGCAGCTTTAAGCCACACTCAGTGGGTAGAGGAGGGAACCCCTGGAGAGATGTTCCTACTGAACACCTTAACGATTTTCTAGCTGCCACCATGGTAGAAGAGGGCTGAAGAGCAGGCGCACTCTGGCCGTGGACAGGATGACTGGAGAGGTAAAAAGAAATCCTAAGAAATGCACATCTTGGGGAGCCTCAGCCTCTGACCCCCCAGCTGGCAGTTCCCCACAGAGCCCCCATCTCTGCAAGGCTCAGAGACTAGCATTGCCGCCCCCAGATGCTCAAAGGCACACACAGACAATAAGACTAAA
This sequence comes from Talpa europaea, assembly GCF_964194135.1. Lineage (NCBI taxonomy): Eukaryota > Metazoa > Chordata > Mammalia > Eulipotyphla > Talpidae > Talpa > Talpa europaea. The sequence continues at coordinate 142,526,780 of NC_140070.1, forward strand.
ATCGAACTTTGGACAAGACGATTCAGGTGAGTGCAGTGAAAAGAAATACAAAGACACCCCTCAGAAGTGCACACATCTAACACATTCAGTTTCAGAAGGAAAGTTCGGAGAGAAGTCCTGGGTAAACGCCTGGGCTTGATCGAACCCAAGTCCGTTGACTTAGGAGGAAGACAGGGTTAAAGCACTGTGGATTTTTTATTTATGGATAACTTTTCTGAAAGATGCCGTGTCGCACTATTATACACTTGGTGTCCTTTCTCGGAAAGCAATTTGTATGAACCATCTGCATACACGTTGTGAACATGCTACAACCCGGCACTTTCTCGGCTAGAAATTCATCCTACAGTTACTCTGTGAGAACAAGCAAAGACACACATTATACAATATTTAACATGCACGATCCTTTGTGGGAGAAAGAAAACTGGATAAAACCTAAATGTCCTTCAGTAAGAGTCTAGTGAGCCTGCGGTGTCCCTTACTGTGGAATAGTACACACCACTGAAAAATAAATTGCTCTTCTGGGCACTAATGTGGAAAGAGCTCCAAGACACAATTTTAAGGAAAGGAAGTGAACTGAAGTAAGTGGGTGGAGTAGGGTCCTATTTGTGTAAGAAAGAAGCACACACACGCACGTTGACGGTGCAGTTCCTGAAGCTTCCTAACAAACTGTCCACAGAGATCCCCGCTGGGAAGTGGTGCTAAGACTGGGGAGAAGGACTTTGATTTCTAACATCACACCCTTTAATATATTTTAAAGTGAAAACGTGTGTTAATATGGAACCGGGTACTTACTGTGGAGTATCAGCTGCTATAAGAAATGGCAATGAGTAAGTATCAGCCAGAGCTAGAAGCTGAAAGCACGCTTACAAGTTCCAGAGATGCCAACAAAGAGAAAAACCACAATTCCTAAATTGTGCTCAGGCGTGGCTAGTGGATGTTTTGTAACAGGCAATATCAGCCCTGGGGACCCCATAAAACCCAATGGAACGTGTGGCAGGGCACCCGAGGCTTCCAGGGATCCCCAAAGAATCAAGGTCAGAGGCAACTGGCCTAGGATGAATTACTATTTGGAAAGGGAATGGGCAGGAAGGGGATGGGGCTGATCATGTATGTACACATGGCCGCCAGACCCGGCTCCATAAGCAGAGGGCATGTCTTGGCTACCAGCAGCTGTGTCGACTTGGACAAACGAAACACGCACACTTCCTCTTTAATTCCACCCTGCCTGATGCTGATTCATCGTGATACCACTGGTCTCAGAAACACTTTTCTTGAAGTTGTACATGATTAGCATAGATCAAGTACATGCACACCCATGCCCCCGCCCCACACACAGGGGTGAGAGTTGGGGAGGGAGGCCCCTTGTACTTCTGGGGCCTTCAGCCAGCACAGCACAGCTCCCTGCTGTTTCAGTGCTAACCAGCGTGGAGCATGTTCTGCTTAGTCAGCTTTGGCCTTGCTTTCTGCCAATATCTCATGTTCTAGGGAACAGTGATGACCCACAGTCATGGCTAAGGGTGTTCCAGTGATCACTGTGAACGTGCCTCCACCGGCCCAAGGAAGAAAGGAATGCTCGGATGTCCAAGGCCAGCTTTGGCCAGAGACTTCAGCAAGCATGGTGAGTAGCCCGCAGCCTGGGAGAGATGGCCACGGGCAGTGAAGCCTGGTCAAGGCCGGCGTAGGGTTAAGCTCACAAAGACCCCAAGAACAAGACTTAACCTCTGTGCCCTCCTACATCATGGCCTGAGGGTTATTTGGGGGAAGCCTGGGAGCCAGAGGTGGGGCAGGGGGCATGCAGCACGGAGCTACCCTGCAGGACCACCAAAGTACTTGGGTGTCCCAGTGCACTTGGGAAGAATCCACTTTCCCTCTAGCCAGGGCGGGCTCGCTGAGCCGTGGCAGTGCCGCTGAAAACTAGCAGCAGGACAGAGCCTGGCTTTTCCAGGCAGGTCTTTTCAAGCGCTGCCCTCAGGGGGGAAAACAGGGAATTGGAGGGGCTTCAAAAGAGGGGGTTCCAAGGGCTAGCGCCGGGACCTTTCCTTCTGCTATAGACCGGGGCCATTAACTGTGGGGCTTTGGTTTTGCCGAGAGGGGGCTGCAAACATGGGGCCTTAAACGAACCTTTTGGAAGTGGGAGAGAGCCCAGAGGCTGCCATCTAGGGCGCCTTCCTCCTGCCGCCCCGCCCTTTATTTAGAGCTCTCCGCCTTCTACCTCCATGCTTTAAACTACCTGTGTAAACCAGTGGCAACTTATTTCCCCACCTCCACCTGGCCCGGGCATGGGGCACAGCCTGCTTGTTTTGCTCTGCTCTGACATTCTTGGCTGAGGCCACGGAGACCCTGGCCCTAGGGCAGGCCCCGCGCCAGTGACGGTACTTCCGGGGTCCGCCATCTTGTGAGGAGGCCCATGGCTAGACCGGAAGTCTTTCGTGAAAGGGGCTTTGTTCTTAATTTGGGTTAAGTTAGGAGAAGGGAGGATGTTTGGACGTTCTGTTTCACACATGGAAGCAGGAGTGCGGATAGAATGGGATCGTGCATATCCCTGAGAGTGGGAGTTGTGATGAGCTGGCTGAGGCTCTGTGGCGGGTCTCCCAGGAAAAGGGTAAGTATGGTGGAGAACGGGGTCACTGTTGAGGGGGGGGGCTGCCCCTTCCACCATAAAGCAAATGACTCTAATAACCCCAGAAGTCCAGAGGTTCTTATCTTGAAGAAAGCAGGACTCCCTTAGAGGCCTTGATTTTTAGATTGTCACCATAGAAACCGATCACTTATACGCGCTGTCCATCACTCAAAAACTTAAAGATTTAGGGTCCTATTGTAAACATGCTGTGTCCCCTTGGTCTTTCGACAGGTGAGCTAGAGGGAGTGGTAGACACACCTAGAGCTCAGTTACAACCAGGGCTCAGCTGGATTCTTAAAAGTCCTCATCCTCAGGTGGGGCGAGCCTAGCTTGAGGCTTAGGCCCAGCGCTCACAGAGCTTCCCAGGGCATTCCTCTACCAGCAAGACTGGAAATACCAGAAAAGTCAAGGTAGCTGCCCTCAGAGACAGTGTCAGTATTTTTTTTTTTTTTTGGCCCATTCAGTCTTAACTAGAAACTGGAATAATAATCATAATGATACATGTTTACCGATTTTAGCTAATTAATCCCTCAGAGTCCTCTTTTGGGGGGAAAGCATTCTGCCCACCTCATACATCAGGAAAATAAGAGGCCATCTGGTGTGGTTGGGCTGGGTGGTCGCTGGTGTCAGTAGGAGAGCGGAGCCCTGGACTTCAGCAGTTCTTGACTTCTTGGCCTGTGTCCAGGTCGCCGGGCCTTGCAGCCCCTAGAAAGGTAACACGGGAGGACTTGAAGTGGGCCAGACCACAAAGTGTCAGGAGCAGTTGGTGCTAGTTAGGAGGGCAGGCCCCTGGCCCAGCCTGTGCCTGTTTCTCTTGGAGAGACAGGCTTGAAGAGGAGGGAAATCCACTTCTCCAGGAGTGTTTTCTCCATCTTTAATTACTAGTTAAAACAAATCATGCTGTAGAGAAAGCTCCCCTTGAAAGAAAGCTCCTGTGAACATGGCCATGAAGGTTTCATCTTTCCCTTTCTAATCCCAAGGCCTGCAGCCCTATAATCCATGTTGGCCTGGACAAATATTTATCTACAGAAACTCCCACGGACTGTCGGGGACACCAGTACCAGGGCTTGGGGTGGAGCCTGTGCTGTAACCCCAGCCACGTCCCACAGGTTGGACTCTGACCTCCTTTTGATGAACCCTCTTAATCCTTTTAAATAAGCCATACCTAGGTTTTCTCCTGATTCTCTCCCTCCGCCAGCGATATTTTCCTCAACAAATTGGGGTGCGGGGAAGGGTGCAGGTGCAGGGAGGAAGGTAATCATGGTTATTAATGATCGTGACAAATTCAAGGTCAAAGAGGAGGTGGAAACCCGGGGAGAGCCACCCTTGAGATGTGAAGACACACAGGCACGCGAGACAGCCGAGCAATCCGGGCTGGCTCCAGGGACACTTGCCGGCGAGTTCCCAGGAGAGCAGCATGGCCAGCGCAGGCTTCCCTGGCCACAGAGGCCGGTGGGTGCCCCCTCAGCCTGCGTTAGGCATCCACTTAGGCTTGAGCCCACATCGCCTCGCGTAGTTTCCAGTTTCTGTTGGTGGACGCCCTGTTTCCGCACTCAGTCTTTGCTGTGACCACAGTTTTCATAAATCGAATGGATTAAAACAATCGATCGGTGAGTTCCCGTTGCTGTCCGCCGAGGGACATCAGCTAGTTTCAGCCTCACTCCTGCTGCTTGATTTCCTCGCACTGTCTCAGGCTTCCTGTTCAAGCCCAAACTTTGGAGAGGCCTCCCCGAGGCCGGGGCACATCTGGAGGACATGTGTCTCCTTTCTGTGCTCGCTCGCGGTGGTAAACTTCTCGCTACTACAGGAAGCGCAACCGATTCAGGAGCACGGCAGCCCCGCGAGGGCCCCGGGCGTCTGCGCTGACGTTATCACCGGGTCTGTGCTGCAGCCACTGCTTGAAAAGCAGCCGCTCTGCTCATCCCAGCCCGCGGCGGGGCTCCTGCGCTGGAGGTGACAGGCTCATCTTGAAGCAATTTCTCCCGCCAAAGGGCCTAGCATCGTCGAGCTGCAGGCTGGTTCATGGAGTCGTGACGGCCTCGAGAAAGCTGACAGGGCTATTGAGAGTGTGTGTGCAGGCGCCCGGGAACCGTTCCAGCTCAGCAGCCTGTGAACACCATTAGAGGCCCTCGAAATGGTTCTCAGGAAGTGAGGACTGTTAAGGACTCTGTGCCGATGCGCCTGCGTGAGCCGAACTGGGAGATAATGTGTAACTCTGCGAGGAGGCCGAGGGCTGTGCATTGACCATGTCCTCGGGGAGACTGTGATGATGCCTCACCCCAAGCCCAAAAACACAAAGGACAGTGGGGAATGATCAGCTGTCCCTTGCTGGTGGACACGCTTGTCACTCTGTTGAGGGACAGAGTGGCAAACTGATAGGCTATGATGCTGTGTCCCTCCACTCACCCAGGGACACGCCACTGGCCAGTCGTGCCAAGACACTCCTGTGCGGCCAGGGAGAGTGTCTTCGCGTCAGTCACTACTGCAGACAGAGAAGCGTGCCCTCGGGATATTTCTGATCTAGCCAGCAGGATAAGGCATAAGATTGAAAAGCCTCTTAAACTGCGAGGTTGTGGACTGTCCACCCCATGGGACCATCAGCACCCAGGCGAGTGGAGGGGTCTCTCCTGAGAGCTGAGCGGGCAGAGGCCAGTAGCAGAACAAGAACCAGCAGGTGAAAGTGGGAGCGAGCCCTGTGCGTGTGTGAGCATTACATGAACTCAGTGCATGAAGGAGGCAGGAGGGAACCCCCAGGCCCCCAACACGGAGACAGAGGTTCCTTCTGGGAAGGAAGAGAGATCGGGGAAGTGGCCAAGGACGTCTTTCATGATTTTACTCCACATACTTCTGTGTTGAATAAATTGTTTGGAACAAGAAAACATATATAAAAACATGAGAAAATGTTTCTTATATAAAAAAAGATGAAAAGCAGACAACAAAGCAACTATGTAATAAATGCCAAGGATGGCCTCAGAGGTCAGCGTGGAGGCCCAGCCTCAGGCCACCTCACAAACTCTGCAGACCCCCCCCACACACACACACACTTTTCTTTAGCCACAGGACCCAGTTTTGCTCAGGGATGAGAGTGTGTGTCTCAGGAGATACCTGAAAAAAACATACATCTTCATGCCCGGCCTCTGCAGGGATGCTTTGAGCTTGATCATGTCATTCCCACCGGGCTAGTGATTTGAGAGGATGTGCAGGATGTGCAGAGCTGCTTGGCCCATAAAGAGAGGAGTGAAGAAGTAGAGCACCTCTTCCTTCTGGATGACACATATCTAGTGTGATGGCTGGCACTGCGGCAGCCACCTTGTGTCCTGGGCTGCTTCCTGGGGAGCCAAGCTGGACTCTGAGACACTGGTGCAAAGTGGAAAGACCCAAGTCCTTGGAGACATTATTGAGCCACTGAATTAACCTTTCTGGAGCTGTTCGCTGAGAGAACACATTTTCTTTGGTTGAGATGGGATGGTCTGTTACTACTTTCAACCCAATGCGTCCTAACTGACATACCAGCTGATGGGAACCTCGTTGGTGAGGCCTCAGTCCCATGGGCACCTCTGAGGGGACCTTTACCCAGCTTCTCAGTGGGGGTGTGGGGCTGCGAGAGTGAGGTAGGAAGACAGCAGACAAGTGGCCCCTCAGTCTGACTCCTGGGGTGTTTGATCCAAATTCCTAACAGAAGCAGGAGGGGCATGTGGAAGACCATAGCTCTCACTTAAGGCTATTTGAGGAGAAAGTTTGCTCCCCCTGGAGTGCTCCCCCACCACTCTCCTGGGGGAGGGGAGAGAAGGGCATCAGCAGCCTCCTGAGCTGGGGAGGGGGACAGTGACCCATGTTGCTCCCCGGGGAAGTGGCATGGGGTCCAGGGTGGAGGTGGTCAGGCTATCATGGGGTGTGGGAGGCAGAGAGCAGAGGGCAATCCCTGCAGGTGTTCCCCAGAAGCGGTGGTGGCTAAGACTGGTGTGTAGAGTCACCCACTGAGCTAAACTCCAGTGACCTGGAACTGCTGTTGATTTAAAATCTTTGCGTCCCAGATAATCTCTTGCAGTATGTTGGAGTCAAGCCTCTAGGAAGAGCAGGGAGATGAACTCCTACTTGTGGTTTCTTGGGAGTGTGTGTGGGGAGTGTGTGTGTGTGAGAGAGAGACAGACAGACAGACAGACAGACAGAGACAGAGCTCCCTGGGCCTGGCTGGTGTCTCTGTGGGTTCTGATATCTGTTTCCTTTGCTGGCCTCACGTCCAGCTTGAACGCATCACCTCACTCAGGCCTGGGCCCCCAGTCCAGGAGTGCTTATTCTTAAATCATAAACTCCGAGGGCCCTGGGGAGGGGTGGGATGGGACCCAGCCCGGTTTCCACATGGATCTGCGCAACTGGAAAGTGACGTGAGGAACTTCAGTGACTGAATGTATGCAGCTCACATCTCATTAAAATGTGTTTCTGCTTTACACCAGGAGGCGAGGGGAGGGGACGGAAGGTCTCCAAACAAAACCAGAAAGCAGTTAAGTGTTGTCAAAGTGTGAAGAACTCAGAACCCGTGGGCGCTTTTGTTCAGAAGGTCAAATGGCACGCTGTGGAAAACTGAAGATTCCTCAAATAATTAAGCCCATAACTACCACATGATGGAGCAAATCCACCCCTAAATGTAAATGCCAAAGAGTTAAAAGGCAGGGACTCAAGCAGGCAAGGTACAGCGCGGTGGATGACCGCATTCACTGGAGCAGGGGTGGAAAGAACCCCGTGGTCGTGGGTGGTGACTGGACACGCGAAATGTGGTGCGTGCACGCGGTGGAATATTACTTGCTCTTAAAAAGGAAGGAAGGTCTGATGATGCCACAACCTGGTGAACCCTAAAAACACGCCGAGTGAATCATCGGACGCCAAGGGCTGGGCGCCATGAGACCCGAGCCAGTGAGGCAAGCCGCGAGACCCAGTCTGCTCTGGCGCAAGCGGGGGGTGGCTTCGGGGGCCGGGGAGGAGGGACAGGGCTGCAGTCCAGGGTTTCTGCTTGGGACAAAGTCTGGACGTGGAGCATGAGGGTCGCAGGACAGTCCAAGTGGACTTAAGGCCACAGAACTCTCCACTTAAACGTGGCCAGACTGGTACATTGTTACGTAGACTTTACTACAAGTTTAAAACTCCTGATCCCTAAATCCTGCAATAAAAACACCGCAGACTCCGCTAGAGAAAAGACGCCACCTCTTGGCCCTGTGTGTGCCGTCGGGCTTCCTTCTTGCCCCCTCCTTGTGCCCCACCGGGCCCGGGGCGCCTTCCACGGCTTCTCCGTGACCTTTGCATTTACTGCAGATCCGCCAGCGGCTGGGAAGCTGGATTCTCTTGCATTGATCTTTTAAAAACTCAGACTTGCTTTTATCCACTCACATGAAAGTGAGCGCGCAGCGGCAGCCCCGGCTCCAGCCCAGCGCTGACATCACAGTCCTTCCCGCAGGCTTTGGGTGCTTCTTGCCTTTTATATTTATGATTAGGAATATAAACTGCCATTAGATGTTGGCAATGGTCCTGCTGCCGAACAGAAACTTCCTTCTCTCTCCTCTTTCAAGCATCTGGATGGTTTAATCAAAGACCATCCCGACACGGCCATGAGGCACTTCCCCTGGAGTTTCGAATTCATCAGAACATGCAAGGGCTGCACACTTGGGCTCATAAAATAATATTTGACTAATATACTACCGTGTTTATTTCAATCACTGGCGTTTCTATACCGTTCAAGTTCCCAACTGTTTCTGCTGGTAAAGTTTGAAGAGCGAAGGGAGGGTTTGTTCTGGGCACGCGCTGGCTGAGAATGGTTTTTGCATTTCAATTGGTTGGGAGAAAGCCAAAAGAAGACTATTTCATGAGCGATGAGAAATTATGTGGAATTCGAATGTCAATGTCCAGAGCAAGCGTTTTCTGGAAACACTGCCACATGGACTCGTGCTCTCGTTCCGTCATTCACTGTCTGGGGCTGGGTTTGCCCCTGCCGCTCTGACAGGCCACGGCGTCCCAGAGCCTAACATAGGCACCATCTGGCCCTCTAGAGGGAAAGTTTGTGACCCCCTGGATGAGCCAACAGCTGCACCCCTGTAAAGCTGGGTATCAGGCGCTGAGGAGCCACCGTTTGGCTACACGGCTGTGGTGTCAGTGGCCTTTTCTCCAGCTGTGTCCCGAGCCAGCCTGAGACGTGCAGATGTTGCAATGATGGGGCGCCACAAGTGCCGAGTGCACAGGGATCGCCCCGTGGGACACCAGGGAGTGTCCCAGTGAGGGTGGGAGTGGATCAGGCCACATCTCAGATGCCACCTGCCCCCCAGCAGGAGGGACATCCCCATCCCTGAATGCCTGGTCCCAGGCGCAGTATGTACAGGATGGTGTGTGTCCTCAAGGTCAAGGCCTCAGAAGAAAGTACCCCTCTTCTACACGTGGCCCACAGCAGCACATGCTGCTGGCGAAGCTTTGCCCGAAGTAGGCTCTTAATCCGCAGGAGGCGAGGGAGCCAGAAACCAGTTACAGTGAGAGCTTAGGTGCCCGCCTCAGCTGCCGTGACCCCCCACGGAGGCCCAGAAACCAGGGCACGGCCAGTGCGGGTGCCATGTGATAGCCGGGCTCATGTGCCCACACCTGCTGCACCGGGGCCCACTGGGGCAAAGGTGGCCTCTGGTATTCACATGTGACATTCGGACGCAGCCACGGCGCTTCCCAGCAGGACTGGTGGATGGGAATGAGGACGGGAAACGAGCCACGTCGAGACCCCCCACCACACATCCTCAGACCAGGCCCCACCCAGGCAGGACCGGAGCCGGGACCCAGCTGTGGGAGCGAGGCTCCAGCGCTGCACACTTTCGCGCAACATTCTGGTGTGTGATGGGGTGCAGTGCCCAGGGCGGGGTGCTCTCGGCCCCCTTGGCTCGTGACCTCAGGTTCCGGGTCCCTCAAGGGCCTTCTTCATCTATTGCTCACTGAGTCAGCTTTGGGGATCTTTATATATAGCTGAGTAGGCCCCCCTCCCACACACCAGGTGAAGGTGTCAGCCAAGGACCCCCATGGAGAAGAACACCAAGACCACCCTCAGCAGTGCTGGCCGAACTACTCAATAGTGAATTCATCTTGGATGCCCAAGCCAAGGCCTGATCCTGCAGCCTCAAGAGAAATGTTAGACGGAGAGCCTGGCATCAGGGACGTGAGCACATGGGTGGAGCTAGAACTCAAGTGCACAGAGCAGGCAGATGCTGGTCTGTTGGAATGTGCTAGAAGAGTTGCAGGGTGGGGGCGGGAGAGACCGGTAGGCTTTGTGGAGAAGGTGAACACCCAGCTGAGCCTTAGGGATGAATATGTGGAAGCTAATTCAGAGGAGAAAGAGAGGGATTGGAGACAGGGGAGCAGACAGTGGTCAAGGAGGAGATGGGGTCGGAAGAGGCCAAGGTGCCTCTAGGGCAAGGCAGGGAATGCAGGTGACAAAGGACAAGGGCCTGAGGCTAGAGGGATGGGGACGTGAGACTGGGGGGGGAAGCTTTGGAGCTCGGCAGAGTCTTCCAGTGGTGACTTCTGAGTGGGTGAGGGGCAGGTCCGGCAACCCCATGCGGGATGCCCAGAGTAAGACAGACCGAGCATAGACGCCCTCTGGGTGGCTATAGATACAGCTTCGTCAAGCACCACCAAGATCCACCAGGGGGTTGGAGCCGTGGGAGGAGCCCTTGGCAATTGATCTCTTCACTGGAGATTGTCTGTTGCTCAAGGCTTATTGTGGCCTTAAAACATGAACTGGGGGTCCTTTCTCCATTTTCCATGTGGAAATGCACGGCCCCTGGGCCAGAGGGAAGCAACCCCATCAGGGTAGAAGGTATGTTATTTGGCCCAACTAGCCTTGACCTTGTCTCCCCCTCAGTGCTGTTCCTCCAACTCAGGTAACAAAGGCCCCATATCCTTCCTTCCTTCCTTCCTTCCTTCCTTCCTTCCTTCCTTCCTTCCTTCCTTCCTTCCTTCCTTCCTTCCATCCATCAGAGATTTCAAAGTTGGAAGGAACCTGCATGGGAATCTTCTAGTTCAAGGGCAGTAAACGTTTCCTGTAATGAGCCAGATAGTAAACATTGTAAGTGTTGCTGGCCGATGGCCTCTGTTGACGCCACTCAGCTCTGCCCTTGTGCTGGCAGCCATGACAGTATGGAAAGGAATGGTGTGGCTCTGTACCAATAAAACTTTATTTACAAAAACAAGCAGACAGCTGGGTCTGGCCCCTGGGTCATAGTTTATGGAATGCTGATGTAATGACCGACATCGTTATTTTACAGATGATGAAACTGAGTCCCAGAGAGATGAACTCATTCAAGGCCATACAGCCCTTGAGCCAGGACCAGACACCACAATACAGCTCCTCCATCTAAGTTCCCTTGTGCCAGCCACTCAGCTCCTTCCTCCCGGCAAAGTGGTGTCCTGGGAAGGACTTAGTGATCTGAAAGATCTGTTGGGGTGCTTGTGTTTTCACTGTGCCGGAGCAAATAAAAACAGATGAAGGGCTTTATTATGTTTTTGAAGTGTGTTCATGCAAAGAAACTTTAGACTGTGCCAGGCAACTCCTGCTACATCACATCGGTAGGGTCGGTCGGGCAATAATATCCAAGACAAGCTTCACTCCACTTTAATTCTGACTGACTTGTCCTCTGGGTCTGATCATCCTCTGCCGAGGAACAGGCCCACCAGCTCACCACGGAGGTCAGTCACTTGCATGACGTAAGAAATCTCGGCACACTCTGTCTGTGTGGTGGGTCTAACGTGCGACCCCGGGGGCCTAGGACACTGACAGGCAAAACCAGGGCTCTGAGGACCACTGAGGAAGCTCTGGGTTTCCCCGTAGTCTCGGGCATGCCCACAGTAAGAGCTCTTATCGCTGTCATTGTCAACTACAGGCAGCAAGCACCGCCTTCAAAAGACAGACCCTTTGAAGGCGGACGGGTGGGGATCGGAGACGAATAGTTAACACACAAACACCCCACGCCACGAACGTGACCGCCTTTCCTTTTGCAGGTGATCGTTGCATATATGTGGACCACCCTGTGCGCGTGTCACATTTAAAATATTACACGTGGAATAATGAAAAATGGCCAACATCTCACCACCATCTTTTGATTAATGGGTCGTTCCTCAGAGATTGATCAGTTTGTTTGATTTTGTTTCTTGGAGTGACGGATGGCTATTTTAAAAAATACTTAGCTTCAGAGTTACTCTCCATGAGATAATTTTCCGATGCTGGTGGAGCCCTGCTCAGAATAATTGGACTTTATTGCCTGCCTTCCATGCATGAACGGCAGTTCCCTGGAGAAGCAAAGCGGATTCAGACTTTGTTGCTTTAATATTTCCATGTAGATCCGCTGCCGTTTTCCTGGAGCGGGCCAGATGGCCAGGGCCTGCGGCAGCCCCTCCCCGCCCGGCCTCCCCAGTGGCAAGGAATGTGGCGGGAATTCCCCATTTTGGGGCGTATGTGGCCGTGTCTCCGTTGTCCCTCGATAAAGACAAACGACTTACCGACTTACCGTGCAATGATTCCCGCACTCCCTAAGGAGCAAACAGGGGAAACAACAGGTCGCCGTGTCTGGCAGGAGAAGGGAGTCCTCCTCATGAAGGTTTTGAGGCAACACCTCCATTTCATTCCCTTTTTTTCTTGTTCTTATTCTTCTGTTACCCAGAAAGCAAGCATGCTTATTTTTGCTGCTTAAAATCCTGAAGATGGGGTACTGGAGGGGCCCTCAGACACCCTGGTTTTGCCCCCATCCCGATGTCCCTTTTCTACATGCTGGCCTGATGCAGAGTCGAGGTGGCCCAAGTCAGCGGGGACAGGTCCCGTGTTGTCCTTCAGTGGGACCCGGACGCTCTGAATTCTCGCTCCTGGTTGTGTCAGAATTTTTCCTTCGGCAGCTGTTAGCTATTACTTGTCAAACTTTGACATGATATCATCAAGACAGGCTCCCCGGGGTTCGACCTCTCTGTCTCATCTCCTCCTTGGAGGGCTTTTCTGTAGTGATCACTCCCTTTGATTATTGTTAGAGATGAGCACGTGCCGACTTTATTAATAAAGCACAGGAAATCTGCAGTAGGGCCCTGCGGCGCGCGGCGTTGCGGGCGGGTGGTGAGCTCGGTCCAGGTTTAAGTCCCCCTGTCTCCACTGTCCCTCGCAGCAAGCCCTGTCATCCCACCGCCTTCCAGTTCAGGCCAATGGGACTGAGCGGGAAACCGATCTGCCCAGTGGGATTTGAACCCACAATCTGATTTCAAGCTCTCCCTGTGCACTGGGGAAGCCAAGTGCTGAGCATCTCTTCTTTCTGGAACATTCCTACCTCTCCCTTCTCAGAAAGAAAGCAGCTCAGTTCTTCTGTTCTCCCCCTGGATGGCAGGTCTCTTCCTGCCTGGTTCTCACGGGAGGGGACAGCTCAAGAGCTGGGCCGGCGGGTTTCCCTGGTCAGAACCCCCTGAGGAAGGTGGGTCCCCTGAGCTGTCCATCCACGCAGGAGGCCAGCAAGTCACACTGCGCCCCAGGCTGGCCGGCAAATCAATTTTGCTCAGTGAAATGATCCGAATGTTGGAGGAAGCAGCAGGTTCTGGAAGCAGCAGAAGATTCTGGAAAAGGCTTCTTTCTCTTCTTCTCCCCCATGTCTACTACAGGCCAGGGTGCTACAGGTGAGCTGCGGCCTGGCCACGGCCCTCACTCTCCTCCCAGCACGCCCAGGAAGGGGGAGCGCTGGGCCGGGCCGACATCGGGCAGCAAGGGAACTCAAAGCAAGGTCACCCGCCCAGAATTTTTTACCCCTTAGAACTCAAACTCTTCATATGCTCATTTGTATTCATCCAGACGGCTGTTTTGACTAGAAAGAAATGCTTCCTCCTCACTAGATTTATAAATAATTTGAGCAGAAAGCTACAGGCAAGATACATTAATCATGTTTGAAAGGATGTCTCTTTTCTTACAGGGGTTGGCTTCCTTTTAAAACTGGTCTCCCCCGTGGCGCAGCAGGTTGAGCCCAGCACTGTGAAGCTGTCCGCAGCCTCTGAAGCACGGGTTCGATTCCCGGCCGGCCAGGGGGATTCCCACATGGCGCGGCAGACCTCTCCTTTCTCTTCTTCTCCCCCATGTCTACCACAGGCCAGGGTGCTACATGTGAGCTGCGGCCTGGTCACGGCCCTCACCCTCCTCCCAGGAGCCCAGCCTCAGCAGTGCCTTCGGTCTGTCTGCCTATTCTGCTCCCCGCTCTGTCTCTGGTGAATCTTCTCACCCTCCCATGCCTCTGGCCTGTACCCCAGCTATTGTATAAATAAATTTAAAAAAATCTTTAAAAAAAATTCCAAACTGTTTCACGGTTCTATCCTCAGAGTTCAGGATGCATCTAGCAGAGTGGGCCAGCGCTGCCTTTGTTTCTCCGAGCAGTCCCAGCTCCTCTGCAGTGAAAAGATCAAACCCCACCCTCATGGGCACTGGTTGGGGGCTGGGGATGGTCCTCCTGTGAGGGTGTGAGGTTCTGCAGAATGAGCGCCGGGGAAGCTCTCCAGGTAACGCTTCCCCCTCCCCTGGCGGGTGTGTGCAGCTGAAGAAGGTTCTAGCCACCTATAGATGAAGTATGAGGTACGCGCCTTTCCCCTCATTTTTCTTATTCCTTATTTCTATTTGTCTAAAAAATGAGCACAGCCTGATATAGGAAATAAATGGAGCAAATGAAATGTTTTGTGCAGAGCAAAGCACTGCGGGCGAGTCCTGCCTGGGAACGAGAGTTCGCGCACCTGCCGACCCTTCCTCTTCCCACCGGGCCCCGGACCCCATGACTGACGCCGGGTGGGCAGCTCCGGGGAGGTGCATTTTGATAGGACGATTAGTAAGGTTAGCATTTCCACTAGGAGTTTATGCTTCGCCCTGCATTTCAGTTAAAGATTAAGTCTTTGCATCAGGTTTTAGCTTAAAGGCAGATTTGGGAGGATGTAGAGTATTTTCTTTATTTTTTTAAAAAACAGACCCTCATAGATAGAGTTTGGTTTATTTTTAACAGACAGAAGCACTGTGGGAAGCTGCTTTGCAGATGCCATTTCAGCCAAGGGTGTGCTCTGCACACGAAGAGGCAGCCTTGAGTCTCCTTATTGAAAAAGTGAGTGTTGGGGGTGCTCTGTGGGTGACCCCCCCATCTCCCCATGGCAACCTGGCCACAGGTGGTCTGTGCAACCCTGTCTTCTCGCTGCCCTCACCTTTCTGCAGTAGCATCCTCAGAAAGGTTAAGACACCCCAAGCCCCTTTACTGAGCACCCACCTCGGCCTCCACCGCCCGCGGCACAGGTAGATCAGTAAACCCTGTGTGCTTGCCCTGTGGGTTTTCTGAGTCCTCAGGAAATACTGGTACTTGACAGCCTCTTGAGAGGTGCTGGGGCAGCAGTGACGGGTGTCAGTGAACCCGAGCGATACCAGCCACGGGTGCAGTGAAGGGGGTGCTGAACGCTGACAAGGAATTGGGGTGCAGAGAGCCCCACCCCAGCATGGATGCTGGCTGCCTGGACCTTGAGGAAACAGGCAGAAAGGGGGTGCTCTCTCAAACAGCATCAGGGTCTTTTCAATGCACCAGATAGAGTCAAGGAGGATGGCTGGAGGGGAGTCAGGAGGCCAGAAGCAAGTCCTCAGACAATCCAAGTAAGGGCTGAGGCTTCCTCCACATCAACGCCCTGGTAAGATCTGGAAAGGTCTCCAGCACAGGCTGTTGACCCAAAAGACAAGATGTGAAGCCAATTACATTTAAAAAAGAAACACAGGGCCTCCCTGGTGGTGCAGGGGTTAGAGTCTCAGCACTATGAAGCTGTCGGCAGCCACTGCGACCTGAGTTCGATCCCTGGCCAGGGAACTGACCCACATGGTGCAGCAGACCTCTCCTGTCTCACCTGTTGCTCCCCTCTGCAGTGGATTTCAATAGATCCACCTGTTCTGCTCCCCAATCTGTCTCTGGTGAGTCCTCTCACCCCTGCACCTCTGGCCTGTACCCCAGTTCTTGTATGCATAAATAAATAAAATAAATCTTAAAAAAATAAAATAAAAAAGAAACACAAAAACCACTACTATATATATATTTTAGGGATATTCATATGATGTGTATGTAAATGCATTTTAAAAGGGTCTCCATTATGTTTCTGCCTCAAGCCAGAACAGTCCCTATGAGGGGCAGTTGGGGGCAGTGCGGGCGGAGAAGACCTTGGTTTTTCCCTGTGATGGTTATTTTATTAGTGAAGGAGAATCTATTCTGTATCGCCGAAGTCATGGGAGACTGTATTTTTAAAATTGAGTCAATCTATTTACTTTTCATTAGAACAGGTGGCGCTTACGGACAGTCCATTATGTCCTTGCTCGCCTAGGTTTGGCATTTCCAAGTCAAATGGATTCTGAAGAAACGGAATTACTGATCCAGAAAACCTAGAGTTCACTTGGCCTAATTCCTTCATTTTACAAGTGAGGGAATCTGGGTGTCACCTGGTCTTTCTGTTTGCAGGCACAGGGAGTACGCCAAATAATTCATGGGAAAGTCGCTGCTACCTTGAAGCTTTCCAGGCAGGTATGTAAGCACCACCCACAGCCTTTTGTTCCCAAACAACATACTTGGCCCACCATGAAGGCACTTCCTCTGGACTGGGGGGGTGTGGGGGGTGGTAGGGGAGGCAGGGGACAGTGAGGGGCCAGCAAGGGTGGCCCCTGCACAGAAGCCACCACGTGACCTTGAAACATCAGCCTCAGTGTCCCCATCCTGGGACGGGGGTTTTCTGAGTCCTCAGGAAATACTGTTACTTGACAACGAAGGGGACGACTTTCCTCTGTGGGGACAAAGAAATGTGCGTCCCCCCCCCATATCTCAAAAGCAAGATTTAGCCTAAGTCTGGGGGAGCCCCAATCCCTCGGCTAGTTGGGCAGAGCCCCGCGCAGAAAGAAGCAAAGGACGCCCGTATTTAGAGAATACGGTGCAAAAGAGCAGAAGGCAATATTTAGGTTATGATCAGAAATATATTTGTCTAGAAACAAAAGGGCTTCTCCCCTGCATGGCCACAGCTGGTTCTCTGATCATATAAAGTTACTAAGCTACCAAATGATGCCCCTCACAACATCTGCACGGCTGTCTGCCAGCGCGAGGGCCTTTCAGCTCTCGGAGTCACGACACCCCTGTTTGATTGGGGTTTATTTTACTGGCACCCAGAGACGCGCACGCTTCACATCTGTGCTGCTGCTGCTGTGATTCTGAGCCGCAAGCCAAGGAAATCCAGTGTGGGCTGAGATCCCCAAGCGTGACCACCGACTGCTCAGAAAACACATTTCGGGACTGGGGTCGGGAGAGGGGGCACGACCCAGCGGGGCTCAGCGCAGGTGGGACCGCACATCTGCCCGCAGCTTCTCTTACAGTTGTGGGAAGACACACTGGGGGCGCCGGATCCCAGATGGACAGGGAGGGACGGGTCATCCAGCTGGGGACAGTCCCCTGGGTGCGGCGGCACATTCCGCAGCCTGGGTGCTGGGTTGTGGGACCAGCACGACCCCTGCCTCGCGGCTGGGCTGGACGATGCGCACGCGGCCCAGGCCCAGCGCTGGGGAGGTGAGGGCAGCCTGCCTGCTGGGCGGTCACGGAGCCTTTCAAACTGATGGGCATGTGGTGGCAGAGGGGACGTCGATGGTCAGGAACTGCCAGTGACGAAGAGCCCGCTGAGCCACAGGGGCCACTGCCGCAGGGGGAGGCTGGTAGGAGCTGCCTGCAGTGCCCCAGGCTGGATAGTTCAGGGGCCGGGAAGGCCCGTCTTTCGAAGCCAGATTTCTGTCTTATGAACAGACAGAATTAAATGCAGAATTAAATGCAGTATTTTTTTTTGTATTATGTGAATGGAGGTTATAGATGTGGAAATGAATCTTTTTAAAGATGTCAGCCCTGCTTTTTAGGAATCCCGGAGGCCTGGGTGAGGCGTGGGAGTGGCGTCGAGGACAACTTGAGGTCGACTGGGGAAGCGCGGACACCCCTTGGGAACTGGAGGAAAGACGTGGGCTTCAAGGCTCTCTGACAAGAGCAAGATGGTAAAAACACATGGCTTCTGCACCAGAGGCGGCTTGCAGCTCCGGGGCTGACCCAGGGCCCAGGAGGCCGCTCCCCACCCCCACCCCAATACACGCAGGGGTTTGGGTACAGATGCATCAGAGAGAGGCTGGGGTGACCACGGCCCAGGCACAGACTCGTTCTGAGTCTGCACAGGCCTGGCAGCATCCGTCCTGCACCCCCCGCCAGCCTCGGCGCCCCGCTTTCACAATGTCCCCCAGCCTGCATGCGCCCTGGCCCTGCCCTCACCCGCTCCCACACTGATAGTTCAGTTTTACATGAGCTGATGCCACTTTCCCAGCCACAGCGGGAGAGTAAGCAATGACAACCCCCCCCACCACCAGCCAAGGATGGCAGAATGAGCATTGCCAGCCAGGAAGCAGGGCAGCAAGCCATGTCTCCTGTGCAATTACAGCCACAGAGAGTGATTTATGTGGGGTGAAAGGGAGGAGGGAAACAATAGACTTTGTCCAAAGACGAAGCAGCAGTAAATTCAATTGCAGAGCATCCATTTACTGGAAAATCACTTATCTATTTAAAAAATTACTTTGAAAAGACAGCGAGGGACCAGGGAAAAGCAAAAGATGTAAAATTAAATTGAGAAAAGGCACTGTACCAAATTGCATAAAATATGATGATAAATGCTAATTTTTTTTAAGGACTGGGAGGGAATACCAATGGAGACGTGTTTTCATCAACATGCATGCAAATGTAAATAATTATCTGTGTAATCACAAGCATGGTTGTAGAAGGACAGAAACAGGCACACAAACAGGGAACAAGGGGTCACTCTGAGCAAGGGATTTAGTTGATTTTCAGGAGAGGTGGGGTTACATGGAAGTTTTTCTCTGTTGCCAAAAATTTCTATGAAGTCATACATAATATGCAACCGAAAAGTTATTTTGGAAAGAACATCCTTTTTTTTTCCCTTGACAGACACTTTCCAAATTTCCAAAGGACGTCTAAACCCTGCAGGACGCGAGGGGCCCCCTTGGCGGCCAACCAAGTACGGTGGCCTGGCAGGAGGAGGCGGCAGGGGTGCATGAGGCGGGCAGACTGAGGTCCTCCCTCCTCATAGAGAAAGGGAGTCCCTCCCCACACCTCCTCTAAGCCTTTTCCAGGGGAGGCAGGAAGGCAGCGGGGCAGTGCTGTCCAGTGCTCATGCCCGCACCAGGTACACAGGAAAAAAAAGGATCAGGGAGTTGGAGCAGAGCTACAAGTTCAGCTGCAAGTTCAGCCAGAGTGTTGGCAGGGCTGAGCCTAACCCAAACCCTCAGTGGCTCCCGCGGGGGATCGGATGGGGAGCCTGTCTGTCTCCAGGAGCCCTCTGCCTAGGCTGTCAGCGTCATCCTCAGGGCCAGCCTTGGACTTGCTCTGTCTCCACCGCAGTGCCCAGTGGGTACCTGCTCCTGGGGGCCTTCCAGGGAGGAGCGTGGAGATGGTGGGGAGTTGGTGGTGGGAGTCAGCGCCGGGAGGGCCAGCATCCCCAGGGCATGCTCGTCCCTTCCTTCTCTCAGGTTAGATGCAGAAACCAACATACCTAGGCTGGACTCTTTTAAAAAATCACTCTGCTGCGTTATATTTTAATGTTATGTCCTTGACCTTGACCTTCTGTATTACAGGAGCAACTCAATGAAGAATGTTCCTGAATCATTTATGAAGCTGCTAGAAAAGCTGCTCATTATTATGTTTGATGTCCGTTGTCTAAGGAGCCACAGGAGAAATTATTTTATAAACCTAGTGTGAATAATGCTCATATTTCCTTAAGAGGATTTCCATTTTCTTTTCAATTTTGCTTTTCACCTTGACAGCCAGAAAAATCAGAGTTAAATCCCGTGTTTTGGTATATTAATCACATTACTATATGGTTATGGCAGATTTGTCCCTTCCTCATCATCTGTTGTCCTTTCACTTGTTAAAAAACACTCTCTCAAATTTCTCTTTTATGGAACAAACTCTCTATTTTATTGCAAACTACCTTAAATTCTTTTAAGGAATAGACAGCTTATAAACAAACCTGCACAGCACCGTATCTTAAGGAAACTGGACATTATCAGGGGCAGTTTTGTACATTACACAAAACTAACACTGCTGTACAAAACCCACAGCCGGGACAAATCCAGAACACGGGCTTTCTGCACCACAGCTGGGTGGGGCAGTTCAAAGGTCAGAGTCCAAACAAAAGACTGGGAGACTGTTCTTGATTAAAAGAGACAAAGAAAAGTAGGGATCAAATGGTGGGGGGGGGGCAGTTGACTGTGGAGAGGATTATGGGGCTTTGCTGGTGGGTGTGGCTCCATGCATCTGAAGAGATATGCACCTGTACCCCTAAATCACATACAGTGTGGCAACCCCCAATAAAAGAAAAGTTACAGGAAAAAAAATATTGAAGAGAGAGAGAAAGAGAGAAGATATAACAAACAACATGTTGAACTTTGGATCCTGTCTCAAGGGGAAAAAGACATTTTTGATGCCATTGGGGAAATCTGAGTACGGATTGGCTAGTAGATGTTAAAG
The DNA here is from genome assembly GCF_964194135.1 of Talpa europaea. Lineage (NCBI taxonomy): Eukaryota > Metazoa > Chordata > Mammalia > Eulipotyphla > Talpidae > Talpa > Talpa europaea. The sequence continues at coordinate 142,546,994 of NC_140070.1, forward strand.
TTAATTGTAATAGATGTGATAATGGTGTTGTGCCAGGTAGGAGAATGTCCCTGGGAAAATTCGGTGTGAAATGTCATGATCATTTACAATTCACTTTTACTGGAAAAGAAAAAGCCCAAATGACACAAATACATATGCAGGGAGAGAACAAATCTGGCAAAATGCAAACACATGCCAGATCCAGGCGGCCCCACTGCTTCGCCGTTCCTTCCTTTGATCTTTTCAGTGTGTTTGAAATTTTTCACAGTAGGTTGGGCAGAGGTATACAAAAGCCCAACACTTAAAATATGGACCAATCAAAGACATATTAAACCTGATAGCAAATCCTTTTCTAAAACCCTGGGTGTACCCCCAAACAGCCTAAGTGGTTGGTGCACATGTTGGTGGGTTTCCAGGAAGAGTCATAAAACTTAATAAGAAAAAGGAAAACCACCCCATGGTTTTAGCCCTGAGATAGCCTGGGTAAAATACATTCTGAGCTGGCAGGTAGGCTAAATCCTGCACTGGAGAGCCCCATCCCAACCCAAACACCTAGCTCGCTACACCGACCATAGGCACCATGTTAGACAAAAAGAGTTAGATCCCCACCCACGAGCCTCTCAGGTTCCGGGAGGGAGACCGACACGGGCAGTTGGGATGCACCCCTCGCTGTGTATGCCAGGGCAGAACCCAACCAGAACAAGCTGTCATGCTGCCCACTTCATGGACCCCCACTTTTAATGTCTCCTCCTAACTCCTGCTGAGGAGCCAGGCTAAACTCTCCTCTCTGGCACTGTTCCCTCATGCGGGAGCCTCTAATACAGCCTTGCCTGGCCCCCTGAAAACCTCTGGTGGATTATTTCTTGTAGAGGGTTTACAGACACACATATTTTGGGGTTCTGTAGCACCCCTGGAACAGAGTGGGGGGCAGATCAGGGAGCAGAAAGACAGGAAGAGACAGGATTTCCCAAAAGGGTGTTGTCTCATGGCTACCATGCATAGGCGAGAGATTCCCATTTTGCACACTCTGCATCCACTCACTTGGGGCATCTGGATTCGACTCTCTCCCAGGGCCCAACAGGTGTATGCGTCAGAATCGGGATGCTGCATTTCAACCGTGAAGCCCCTCTATTAAAATTGATCTATTTCCACAGTTTGCATGGACAGGTTTCCCACACAGAGGCAGTCTAACCGGTAGCAAGACAGTCATAGAATTCCTCTTCCAAACATGGACAGAAATGAGGGCGGCAGGAAGCCCCAATTCCGAGTCACGTGACCACCAGCACCACACTGAAGGCTGCAAAATCCCGGTTGTATCCCCACTGGCCACTAACGGCAGGGAGTGTGCAGCCCGCTTGCACCCCCCAGTTTTGCTCTCCCACCCTCGCTGCTAACCGTGGACTTGAAGCCAGACATCTTACACAGATTCCACTCCACAGAGTGGCCCCCACTCTATCCACATCTACTTAAGAGATACCAAGAATCTGCTTGGAATTTTGTTTATTCAAGAGCATTTATTGAGCACCTACTGGGTGCCAGGCACTGTGCCTAATGAGAACAGACATTTGTGAATAAATCAAAGAAGGGTATTGCATCCGCGGTGTCTAAGGCATAGTGGGAGATGCAGGGAAGGAAATAAGCAAATGAAAAATTAGATGTATGTTTATGCACCTAATTACCTAATTACAAGTTGACTTGTTCTTAAAAGAAAATTAATGGGGTGCCATGGAAGGTGGCATTTATGTCTCCCACTGAGGTTGGGCATTGGGCAGCACCATCCTCTGACATCCCACCCCTTCCTACAGGAAGGGAGGCTTTGAGGAGATTGTCTTCAGGGAGATACGTGAAGTTAAGTCCTAAAGCAGGGGGAGAAGGGCCTCCGTTAGGGAGGAGGGAGTCAGGTCAGTGAGAACTGGGGGAGGAGATCTCCAGGAAAGCTCCATGAGGTGGACCAGCTCAGGTGGGATCACAGTGGCCCAAGATCTGCCTGCAGAGGTGACTCACTAGACTTTCTAGGCGGCCATAAGCAGCTCCACATTTTTTCTAAGTGGAAAGGAAACCACCAAGTCATTTTAAGGAGCTGGGTGGAAGAAATATGAATAGGCTTTAAAACACCACCCCGAGGCCAGTTGGTTGCAAGTAGGCTAGAGTGGAAGCTGTTGCCATCGTTCAAGTGAGAAATGTATTCCTTCAACGAGGACATGTACTGGGGTAGAAGAGAAGTAGGTAGAGTTTGCTGGCATTGCTGATGGGTTTAACCAAAGGTGATGTCTAGCTTTCTGGTTTCAGTAAATGGTGATGCCAGTTAGGGAGAGAAGGTTGGCTAGATGTGGACAGAATGATGTGGGGAACATGGAAGTCAAGAGTTCAGAGTTTTTTGGGCCTCCCCAGTGGCGCAGCAGTTGAGCGCTGGGTTGTGAAGCTGCCCACAGCCTCTGCAGCGCCGGTTCGATCCCCAGCTGCCGGGTGAGGGTCCCACATGGCGAGACAGGCCTCTCCTGCCACGCCTGCTGCTCCCCTCAAAGTGTACTTCGTCCGTCTGCCTGTTCTGCGCCCTGCTCTGGCTCTGGTGAATTCTCTCACCCTCCTGTTCTTCTGACTGTACCCAGTGCTTGTATAAATAAATATATAAATCTCTTTAAAAAAAAATTTAAAAAAAGAGTTCAGAGTTTTTCATCTTCTGAAGGACACCTCCTCCCTTTTGTTGGTCAGTGAGTCTATCTGGTACATGTTGAGGGGGTCACCATGTGTCAAGCTCATCACATTTACCTTGGCCATATTTTTTTTTCCCAAAGATGATTTGAAAAGATTTGCAGTGACAATTACAGGTATAAGAAAACCATTGAAAAGAGGTGTGTGTGTGTGTGTGTGTGTGTGTAAGTACAAGAATCAAGTAAGTATGGAAATAATCATATTCTAGTCCTAGTTCTAAAAGAAGTTGCTACAATTGCAAGCAAAAAAAAAAAAAATTCACTCTGAGCTCCCTAGTGGCCAAAGCAAAAAGGGAAAGGTGAGTTTTATTGAGCTTACTGTCTCATAACAAGGAGCATGCTGGCTTATGAGGAGATGCAAAACTGTCCTCATTCTCCAAAAATACTTTGAAAGCATTTTTATCACTGCATAGCCTCCCTAAGGGCCAATGATTAATATGATGAAAAGTTTTATATAAAATGCAAAGGCTTTTAATATAAAATCTTAGAAAGACAGCTCAAACACCAATAGAACGGACCACAGTGGGCATTGGTGGATGAAGGGTACAGTTCATTGCGAGGGGTTATTCCCCAGTGGCTTGCTTTCTTTGGTTTTGTTCTTAGTGAAGTTTATCTTGCTATACACTGGATTAAGGATGGTTTCACTTGCTGCAGAATGCACATCTCTCTCTCTCTCCCACCCCCACTCCCTGCTCCACACTCCCCCAATCTGGCACACTAAGCCACCTTAATGAGCCTCTCACACACACCCTTCTCCTGTCTAGAAATTTCTGACTTCACGTTCCTTGGGAGAACAAGCCTCAGACAAAAAAAGTTTCCAGAACTTGTGCTTTGTTTCTCTCCCCTAATCAGTGGCCCTGACCCCAACATACGGCGAGGACGCCCCTCTCACATCACCACCTGCTTACTGGGGGATCCCCGGGTTCTATGGGCTTCTCAAGGCCAGCCGGAGCCTGATTCCCCATGCAGGGAGTGGAAAGAAGCCTCTGGCTGAGCTGGAAGCATCAAGAAGGAAAGCCAAGCCCCCAGGTTACCCCAAACTCACCCCTCCCTGGCCACTTCACACCAGCTCATGGCTCCGCATGGATCTGTGGCTGGGGCACAAGGGTGCCCCTTCCCTCCTCGGAAGCCGAGGGGAGCCCCGCAGCAGCCCCGCAGCTTCAGCCAGCACTGGGGCCGCAGTGGCCCGCAGGTGGCCACGCAGAGCTCGGCTCGCGCAGGATGAATAATTGACGCGCCGAGTGGAATTACTGCTGAGGGTTCCGGTGGCGCCTGCCGCCTGCACCTGTCCTGTGCTGCTGCTGCCACCCGGGGAGGCCTCTGGCTTCGGCGGGACACCAGCCGCGCCAAACCATTGCCTCTGGGCGGGGGCACACGGCACCCTCCACTGCAGGTGCCAGTGTGTGCAAAGACAGAAGTTTCGTTTGCACAACCTGGGAGGTTACCCCCCCACCTGGCAGGAGGGCTATGAAAACCCCACTCCAGGAGCTGTCAGAGGGACCATCTGCTGGGGCTGAGAGGTGGAGGGAGCCCCAATTCCAAACTGAGGACCCTAGAGAGCAACCAGCTGCTCCTGCATTCTCTGCCTTTTTTCATTCTTTCCCACACACCCCCCAGATATTTATTGAACATCTACCATGTGCTGAGTAGGGGAGGGAGCGAAAGAGGAGGAGAAAGCTGAGGACAAAACAAATTTCTGCTTTCACAGGGCCTCCATGTGTGTGTGGGGGACAGACAATTAAGACACGAGACGTGGACCTTGTGCCCATTTTACAGAAGAGAAAATTGAGGCAATGGACCTGGGGTCACACAGCTAGTGAAGGTCAAGACCGACCGGAGCCCCAGCGGATGGCTCTGGGGCCCACCTGCACTGCCGCGCTAGCGTTTTTTATAGATACATGGTTCTTCCTATTTTGCAAATGAGTGGGGAGACCAAAAAGAAGCTTCTATGCATAAAGCGTCTTGAAAAGTGAAAGGGCCACTCCATCACGTGGTGTTTCTCCTTGTTCTTGCCTAAGAGTCTCCTTGACCCCTGACAGGCGCAGGAGAGCTCATGCATACCAGGCGGGCCACCCAAGGGTCCCGCGTCATCCGTGCCACCTGCTGGCTGAGTCTCACTTGCTCTGTCTGTGATGCCAGTGGCCGGGACCCAGTGGGTGACACCAGAGAAGAAAGGAGCTGCACAGGTCCTGGCTGGCACCGCCCAAGTTTCCATTACAAAGGTGCTGCCCATCAGTGGTGTGGGTGGTGGCGCCCTCAGGAACCAGTGGAGACAGGCTGGATCACCCCGGCCAGGGGGTCGCCTCTGACCACCCCCTTCTCTAGGTGGGCAGCACTGAGGATGGCCCTTCCCTTGGGGGCCGGGGAGTCTGACCGTGTGCAGAACCAGTGAGCCACCAAGCTCTGGGGCACCCCAACCCCACCCATAGGGCAGTTGTGGCTGAATTCTGGGTGCCCTACCAATCCCACCCATCACCCAAGTCTAGAATAAAGTTTTCCCAGGTTCCAAAACATCACCCCACCTCCATCATTTGATTATTTCCGTGGGAGGAATAGAAGGGCTGCTTGGAGCTGGACTTTGGAAGAAGCAGCACCCCTGAAGCCGGGAGAATCTGGACTTCCCAGCGCATTCACCCCAGGAGCTCGTCCTACCCAGCCACCCTGCGGGGAGCGAGATGAGCCAAAATGAAATTTCCCTGTGTGTAGGCCTTGGACTTGGAAATGAACTCTTACTCCTCCTTCCTGCCGCCCCGCTGCAAATCAGCTTGTGATGGGGTTGGACAGTCTGAGAGATGGGCAGCCGTCACGCTGAAATACGATGACAGGGCCAGGAGCGCAGGGACGGCGTGGTCAGGACATGTGTGGCCAGCAGCCATGTGAAAACAATTAGGACAATAAATTTACTAATTGCTGAAAGTAACTTAATAACCAAGCCACAGCGCTCTCTGCAGGCCCCGCTACTGCGCGGGGGCCGTCGGCCCTCCCTTGCTGGACGGGCTGCACAGCCGCCAGCGCCTCCGTTTCTGGGTGTTAGGTGGAAAAGCTTGCATGGCTCCTGGTAATTGAAAAGTAAACGACTCTGCAGCGGCAGCCCTGGGGGGTTGAGGCATTTCATGAACCTGTGGAGAGAGAGAGTGGAGCCAGGCAGGGCCCCTCTACCTCCCCGATTCTCTGTGTCTCTGTAACCTTTTGCACTTTCTGTTTAAATTGGAGCAATGGGAGTTACTCAGATACGGGAGGTTTAAGAATTGATTTTTAACAAGTAGGGATTCAAATGCAGTGTTTTTAAAAGGCCTGGGGTTTTAAGGTTGAGAGTAGAGATGAGGTATCAAGCACAGCCAGGAGTCCCTCTTGGGGGGCGGGGAAGAGCCTCCTGTCTCTGGGTCCTGCAGTTTTGGGGGGGCCGCTTGCTACAGATGATTTCTCAACAGGAAGCAGGCACTGCGCCCTGGTACCAGCAGGAAACGCAGGGTGTTTGCAGTGGAGGAGACCCCTATCCTTCCAGAAGACAAAAGGTGGCCAGCTAATGTGCGACATCACTCACCCTTGCTCAAAAGACGGCCACCTCCCCAAGCGATGGCTATGGGGCCTGTGTTTCCCTCCAAATTGCCAAGTCTTCAGGAATCGGATCATTCAAGCTTCATTTTTCCTCCCGCTCTGCAATATTCAAAAAGACAGGCAAAGTTTTTGTTTTTTTGAAACGTGTCTGGGTGTTCTGTTGATATTTTACTGCAATGTGTTTATAATTGCAATAGCAGTTTAACTTTTTCTTTTTTGCCTAGTGAAAATGATCTTGTCCTAAACTTCAGAGTTAAAGACCAAGTTTGCTTTTGCTGGAATTCCCCTGGGGATGTCTGCCAGCCGGGCTGGGAGGTGAGTGGAGGAGGCTGGGAGGAGCCATGTGGGACCTCAAGGAGCATGATGCTTTCCTGACAGGTCTTAAGCCCGGCATCTGGAGGCAAGAACAAGTCATCAGGGTTCAGCTGAGTGGCTCCCCTGGATGGTCATCTCACAGGAAACACTCGGAGATGTAACCTGGGTCAACTATACCTTTCGAGAGGTCTTCTTCTTCTTTTTTTAAGATTTATTTATTTATGTATTTAAGAACTGGGGTACAGGCCAGAGGTATGTGGAGAGGGTGAGAGGATTCACCAGAGACAGAATGGGGAGCAGAACAGGCAGATTGACTGAAATACACTGCTGAGGAAAGCAGCGGGCGAGTCAGGAGAGGTCTGCTGCGCCATGTGGGTTGCTCCCTGGCCGGCTGGGGAATCGAACTCATGCTGCAGAGGCTGCAGACAGCTTCATAGGTTGCATCTTAACCCCTGCGCCACCAGGGAGTCCCGAGAAGTCATCTTTTTGAGACCATCCAAACTTTGGTTACTCTGAAGTTTATTCTTGGATTAATCCACATCTTCAGAGACTATATACAGAGCACATTGTTTTCCCTTTCCTTGCAAAATTTTCCTTTTAGTGAATTGCACAATAGTGCCATCTTATTGACCCACTTCTAAAGAACCCCAGATTATGTACACTATTGCGATATTGCAAACCCAAGTTACCTCAATTTAAAAAGCTACAGAAAAAGAAATGAAGTACGGGGGGTCGGGGCGGGGAAAGGAGGGATTGGGGTCAAAATAAGGGGGTTTTAATTGTATGGGGAATATAAAAATAAAATTACAAAAAAAGAAAAAAAAGAAATGAAGTACAAATTAGAGCAGCCTACCAATTTTATTAAATAAATAAAGTAGCAAAACATTAAAAAAAAAAAAAAAAGAAAGGAAGGAAAAGAAATGCTGAGGCCCTGTCCTAGAGTCCGCTGCAGCAAGTGCAGGAAGCTGTGGCTGCAGAGCTGCTGTGCCAGGGCACTTGCTCTGACATTTCTTTCGAGGTTCTTTGCTCGCCCTTGCTGGGCTTGTTCTGAGCACCTGGTTTGTGTTATCACCAGACACAGATGAGTCCACCTGATGATTCTTGATGATTCTTTGATGATTCCTGATGACGTCTCTGGGATTCTCAGATTCAAGTGCACACCTGGCTAAATGGACCACATCTTACCTAACTACTTCACACTCATCTGGTCATGACTACCTTTGCTTCGCTTCCCCCTCCATTATACTTTCTTCAACATGGGCGCCTAACTTTCTCTTACAAATGTAAAAAAAATGTACTTTTTATTATAAAAGATGTCAAACAAGCCCCAGAATAATGAGCATACCATGATGAACCCTCTCATAGACAACACCAAGCTTTGTAAAAGGGATTCATCACTTGAAAGGAAGAAGAAAATACCTGAAGGGGCCGCTCTCACTTGCTGTGGTTTACAGATCCTAGCAGGAGGAATAGGAGCTTGCATTCCCCAAAGAGAAGCAGCTTATTTTACATACCCAGGCAGGGGGAAGAAAGTTTTTCTCCTTACCCAGCAACAACTCAGCCAATGAGAAACTGGCCAATGAGAATTTTCCACCACCCTGAACTCTCCGCCAATGAAACTTTGTTCAAAAAGCCCCTCCCAACAGCCTCCTTTACTCTATAAAAGCAAGCCCATCTCCCTTGGTCTTCAGATTTGCCTGTGGGGCAATATATATAGTTTGCATGTACTGAACTGGCATTTCTTTTTCTCTTCCTGAATAAGTTCAGTTTTGTTGGTTGCACTGCTTACCTTTTTGCTTTAAATGTTGATAATGTTCATCTTAGAACCAATCTTTAAACATTTTTTGTTAATCTTATTCTTTGAATCTTATTCTTCGAATCAAATACTTTCTCTAATGAGATAACCACAAAAAATCAGCAGGTCTCATCTGGAGGTGATTTTGCACCCCAGTCCCCAGAGCACATTTGGTAATATGTGGAGACATTTTTGATTTTTATAGCTGGGCAGGGGACAGTGATGTATTGACATCTAGTGTATAGAGTCAGGGATGTGGCTAATAGCCTATGGACCACAGAACAGCTCCCCCAGCAAAGAACAATCCAACCCCAACTGGTAATAGTACCACAGTTGAGAAACTGTGCTAAAATGGAAAGGAGTGTTTTCAATCTATAATATCCCTCAGAGATTGACTTTGAATAAAGCAAAACCTGTATTTTCAAGTTAGAAAGTGTTTGGGATCAGTGGTTTACAGTAAGTTCACCGTACATGTGCTAGAACACCGGCAAAAATCTGGTTAGCAGTAGTTGTCTCTGGGGCTGGGAACTTGGTGGCTTGAGGACAGGGCAGGCAGACTTACTTCTTACTATATGTCCATCTGTGTCTTTCGTCCTTTATAACGTGTGTGTCTTACCTGCATGAAATAGCACATTTGACTAACATGAAGTAGATGAGTGTTTTCAAAGGATGAGAAATCACAAAATTCTTATTTAAAAAAGCTTTTAATACGGCTGAGTCAGGAGACCAAAGAGAAACTTCCCAAAGGGTTTTCGGTGTACTATGAACTGGCAGACACTGAGCATGGCCCCACGGAGCCCAGAGGCCATTAAAGGAATCAGAAACACGTGGAGGGGCCCATCTGGTCCAGCATGATGGATCAATTGTGGGGAGTGAAGTTAAACGAGACGGTCTCCATGCCAGGCCTCCATACTAATGAGCCCTAGACTCCAGGAGGGGGTCTCCCAGCCCAGGCAGGGAGGAGGGGAGCCCTCTGCACCTTGCCCTTGCAGCAGAGCAAGCAGGGGCTGGCCCAGGCCCTGAGGTGGAGGCCCTGCAGAATAGTGCATGTGCCCCTAGGAAGTCGCTCACTCGCTCACTCACACTCAGCCTGGCCTCCCGCAGGAGACAGCTATACTCATTAGTGGCTAGTGGTGATGGAAGTGAGGTGATTCTCTGCTTCCTTCAAAGAAAACAGTTTTCTAGCAGGTCTAGAAAGAGGCGCTCTGCTCGGGAGGGCTGCACTGACTCTTCCTCCAGGCTCCTCGGCCTCATCGGCTCCCACTCACAGCGCCTTGTTTCCGTCCCCAGTATTCCCTCTGCTCCTCTCTACCACAGGCCTTTGCACAAGCTGTTCCTACCACCAGGCCTTCTTCCTTCCTCTCTTCCCCGGTTAATGAATGTTCGTGCTTCACCCTCTCCAGCAAGCACCCTTGACATCCCTGGTAGGCCAAATCCCCTCCTTGTAGGCTGCCTGGCCCTGGGACCTCCCTCTCCTAACACTGAGAGCCATGCTTCTTGCCACTTCTGTCCGCTGCTGCTGGCCTACAAGCTCCGTGGGAGTGGGGTGAGTCCGGTTGGCCTGCCTGACCCCAGAGCAGCATCTGACCTGAACTTGGGATTCAATACATATCTGTTGACCAAATGACCCAACAAGGAACAGAAGCGACCCTGGCCTGGAGGTGGCCATGCCAAGCAGCTCATGAAGACGGTCCTGGAAGGGCCGCTGAGGGGGGTAGAGCAAGGGGCCTCCCAGATGTGGGAGCAATGACCCCTGGTGGCTTGGATTTTTCTGTGACATCACCAGGGGGTCCCTGTCACCCTCTCCCACCAGGTCCCGGGAGCAAGTACAGCTCACCGGTGCTCTGCGCTGAGTTAGCTCCCCCGTGAGGTTGGCCAGGAGATAGGGGGCCCGGGGAGAGAGCGAAGGCATGCCCCACAGTGATCTGGGGGATGAGGAGCCCCTTCCAATTTGGCACCTGACGGGCAAGGTTCTCCTCTCGGCAAGGAAAGGGTCTCCCTGCCTGCGCGACTCCCGACGCCCCGGTGCCCCCTCTCCAGGCTCTCGCACGCCCTGAGCATATTCTGGCTGCTAGCAAAGGCCCTGGGGCCTGCACGGCTCTCGGGGTCCCCCGAGCTGTGAGTCCCTGGCACACTTCCTCTCCCCTTTAATTCCTAAGCCCCCATGGCCAGGGGCTCGGCGAGCACCCCCAGGACGCGCAGTCAGCCTTCGGCCTGCCCCGAGGGCTAACGCGGTGCTTTTTCAGCAAACGTGGCCGTCTGCCAGGGTTTCTGCCAGGCCGGGAGGAGACGGAGAGGGAGAAAAAGGCTGTTTGCTTCCTGCAAGGGTTTCTGTTCCTTCAGGTGTCCATTACGCACACGCGCTCGGCTCCTGGGAATCCCTGTCGAGGCCCCAAGTGCGAGTCATGTAAGAAAGCGCTGGAAAGCGAGAAAGACGGATTTGCTGTTGAAAGGTGAACTGCTGGGAAGCTGGAAAGTGTGGGCTCCTGGGTAAGGGGAGTCGCCCTGGAGACACAGTTCTGAAGACTGACTGGCAGGTGTGGGGGCCTCCCGGGAACCCCCACACGGACCCTCGAGGACGTTTTTCCCTCCCTCAGTTTCTACAGAGACCAAACCTCCTCTAGCTGCTCCCCAGAGGAAGCGTGGGGGCAGCCATTGCTCCGGGGGCTGGTGCGGGAGGGGAGGCCGTGCTCGGGCCCTGCAGGCCGTCGCCCAGCCCCTGTCACCGCTTCCAGGCAGGGCTTACGTGGGAGCCACCTGTCCAGGTAAGGCTGCTTTCTTCAGAACCCCCTCTGCTCCCTCACCTCCTCATTCAGCGCCCCGTTCTCAGGAGCCCCCCTCGCCTGCGCCTCCTGCAACCTTCCCGGCCTCAGGGCTCACACGCTCTCTTGCCCTTCCAGGCTGAATTACCCCCTGCTCCTCTGGGACCCCCCAAAGCCGGGGCAGGCTGCCAGCTCGCTAAGCTCTCTCCCTCCCGGCCTGCGAGTTGGAAGGAGGGCAGGGCTCGTGGGCACGGCTCCGTCCCGCGTCTAGACCTCCGCCTGGCTCCTGGCCAGGCAGGCGGTGTGGGCAGCTGCTGAGGGACTGAGAGAAGCTGTGGACAGCTGCCTTTGGGGATGGCGGTCGCCTATTAGGGTGCATTTCAAGAGAACGCTTTCCCAAGCGCCCCCAAATCGTGAGCTGGTCCCAACCTAGATTGAAATTCCAGCGGATTAGAAGTCATTTTCATTCTCTGGAGTGTTTCACAAGGCAGCATCGAGCTGAGCTCCCGCAGGGGCCTTGGAAGGCTTGCCTGTTGCCACGGCAACGATGCCAGCACGGCCTCCCTCAGGCACCCGGAGGGGTGAATAAGCACTTCCTCTTCCTGGGTGTGGAGGTCACCCGAGATGCCTGCAGCGTGTGTGGTTATATCCGACCTCAAAGCACTTACAGCCGAGTTGTAGTCATCACAGGCTGGGGCAAAACTGGGGAGCCCAAAAGTAAATTGGGCTCCTGTTAAACGACTTATCCTGTTAAGAGAAAGGGGGTGACCTAACCTGCTCTGAGCCAGGGATTCTCGGGCAGGCCCTGGAGAGTTGGGTCCATGTAGTGACAGCCCGCTGCTTGCCCGACCTCCCTCTCTGCCCGCTGCTGCTCCATCTCCCGCCCTGACTCCTGCCCCGGCCAGGACCACCTGCCCCCGCTTTCCTGCTTCTGCCTACTTGCGCTGGGCAGCTCAGTCTTGCCTTGTCCAGCTCATGGTGACCTGGCCAGAGGTCCCTGTTCTGTTGGGCTCAACACTCTCTGTGACTTATACCGGGTACGGGGCAGAGGCAGCTGCCCTGCCACGGGGTGAGAGGTCACGAGCACCAGCCATGGCCACCCTAGGGAGCCTGGCGGCTGAGCCGTGCCCCTCATCCATGGCCTTCGGGATCTCAGGATGTGCCCCTATTTGGAAATAGTTAAGATGAGGTCAGGCTGGAGGAGGGTGGACCCTTAGTCTAACAGGGCCGATGTCCTTCGCAGAAGGACATGAGCGATACAGGTCCACACAGACACCGAGGGGGCGGCCAGGTGAAGCTGCAGCAGAAGCAGGAGGAGTCCACAAGCAGCAGGAGTCCACAAGCCAGGGCCAGGGGCCGCCAGCATCTCAGAGATGCTGGAGAGTCTCCCTCGGGGCCTCCAGAAGGAACCAACCCTCGGACACTGTGATTTGGGGTGTCTGGTCTCCAGAACTTTCTGTTAAGCCCTCTAGACTGTGAAACTTTGTTACAGAGACCCAATGTCCTGGTCTGCCTCCTCTGGAGGGGGGACCCCAGGAGACTCCCAAGCACACAGGCTGGTCATCCTCAGATGTGTCTTATCCTCCCTGAGCCTCCTGAGCCCCCCCACGAGCTGGCCGGGGGGGCTTGGACTCGGTCCTCAGCCCGTCTCACTACTTCTCACCCCCAGTTTTCCTGTCCATCTTCCCTGCCACCCCCACCAGCTCTCCGAGTCCCCATCGGCATTTTGCTCCCAGCTTTGGGTCGGTGCCTAGTCAGGGCCTCAATTAGCCACTGGGTCGTAGCCAGCCCGTTATTCAGAGAGAAGGTGGCCCAGCAGCCAGGGGGGCTGGTTCCCTGGGCTGGGTCTGAGACACAGGCTGGGGGCAGGTGTCCCCGAGGTTGCTCTATTTTAAGAGCCCTTCTGGGGGACCCGAGCTGTGCCAGGCATGAGGCCTCTGCTGGGTTTTTGGCAGGAGACGCCAGGGAGGCAAGGTCCTCGTGAAAGGAGTATGCTGAGTGGGCTCCCTGGCTGCGCTCACCGGCGGGTGGTGGCTCTGCCACCCTTATCCCACGTCATCCCGTCAGCCAAGGTGAGCGCCGGCTGCTCCCCACCCCCCAGCCCACCGTGCCCAGCTGCAGACAAGCCGATCTGGATCTCGGCTGCTGTTTTCATCATTTTAAAGGATGGCTGAGGGGGAGGGCGCGGGGAAGGAGTTGTCTCCTGCGAGACTTCTACAGCTTGCTAAGGGTAAAAAATGGGAGAAGTGATAAAGTTACTATGTTCATCAGTCATCCACCCCCAAACATTTGCAACTGATTATGTTCTCCAGTTGGCACTGAGTCATGAGGTATCCTTGGGAGCAGCGCGCTGGCATGAGCCAAAGGCAGGAAAACTAGAAGGTACCTCTGGAATGCGCAGAAGAAAAATTCTCCCAAGTAATAAAAAAGATATGGAGACTGGGAGTTGCTTTTCTCAGCAGCAAAGCATCCAGCGGGTGCAAAAAGCTAAGAATAAAGTAGGAGCGGACCCAGCGCATGCAGAGCTGGTGTGCCCCGCTGTCCGGGCCGGCAGGGGACTGTGGGCGCCCGGCCTGGTGGGCAGCGACCCACGTGGGAGGGGCAGCGTCTGTGCTGGGTGCGCGCAGAGCTCCAGGCCGCCTCCAAGGCCTCATCCAGCTGCCCCACTGCCGGACCCCTTGCCCGCAGCGGACCGCTGATGACATTTGCTGGAAATTTGCCCTGAATATTCTCACTTTACCTTCTGGAAATGGCCACAATTGGCCTGCATGGAGACTCCGACCTGAGCTAACCAACACCGCTTTTGGCCACGGTGGTTTTTACCGACCTGAGCCTTAGAGGACTCTTGAGTTTCCATCACAAGACAAGACAAAGCCCAAAACACCTTAGAACTGGGATGGGTCTTGACGCCTCCTGAAATGATTGTAGGGGACGCCTGTCACCCAGCCCCCAGCCCAGACACCCCTTGCTTTGGGGTTTCTAACTGGTTCTGACTCTCACCTGCTGTTTTACCTGCCTGGGCCTTCGGGTCCCCAATCCAGCACTCTTTCTGTGATCACATAAGATAAACCTTCTACTGTTTTCCTCCTGGGTTAATTTTGCAGGAACCCTGACAACCAACCACAGCGCCTCATAGACTTTCTCCCCATAGACTTTCTCCTGCGCCCTCTATCCCCAGGGCCCTGCACCCGCTATTGGTCCATCCTGGGGACTCCTTAGGAAGGCCCAGGTTGGGCTGTGCTGAGCCAACAGATACAATCAGGGAAGTGACCCCTCCTTTATGTGGTCTGCCAGGCCCCCACCCCCAGTGGCAGACCCTGATACAGCAGCAGCACCCCGAGGGAGCTAGCTCACTCCAGTAGTTAAAGCAGTGGTACCTGCAGGGGTGGGGAGGGGCACTCTCGTGGCAGGACCACACTTGTCCCTTCGAAGCTCTCCTGGCTGACACTGGATCACCTCTCTTTGCAGAATTTCCTTCTACAGAAATTCCAGTCCTGTTCTAGCTCATCCCTTCCTGCCCCAGCTCACCCCTTCCTGCCCCAGCTCACTCCTTCCTTCAAGGCACTTGATGCTTCCTGGAGCGGGCCTGCCCCAGCCGCACCGGCCACACAGACCCTGCTCCTGAAGGGCTTGTGTGTGGGCTGGACCAGGGACCAGGTCACCACATCAGCGGTTACACTCAAGAAATTCCTCATGCGGAAACCGGGGCAATCGGCTACTGTCACTGTTGCCATTTATGTGCAGGGGCTGTGAGGCTCAGAGAGGTTAAGAAACTTGCCCAAAGTCACACAGCTGAGATGATGAAGCTGAGATGTGAGGTTGGAGCTGGTTTCCTGGGGTTCTACCCACCCTGCGCAGGGAGCATTATCACTGAGGCAGCACTTCATCAGCCTCAATGATGCTCTGCCTCTGCCTACACAGCATCCAGGGTGTCAGGGAGCCTGGGAGGGATCCCCAAAATCCGACATGTCTCTCCATAGATTCTAAAGTCTTCCTCAGAATCACAGCCACGAATGCCACTCGCCAAACTCCTGCATGTTATGAAATTATTTCCTTCACTGCTGGGCACCCCAGCACACCCCCGGAGTGAGACCGGCCTCCCTCACCACCCCTGGGTCCCCTGGGCCCCTGGAGGCCGGTGTGGAGATATTTCACTAACACATGAACACCTCTCACTGGGCTCACCCTGAAGGTTCTCACGCTGCTTTTCTAGAATTTGGAATGTCTTGGGAGGGGTTTCACACAAATTGCCAAGATACAACAGGCTAAACCCGCTGCAGCTTTCCAGAAACCACTGGAAAGGCAGGCTCACGTCTCACGTGGAGAGGGGACTTGGTTCTGTGCCCCCCCCCAGCCCCGCCCGGGGTGCACTGCTAGGCTTCAGACCAAACTTATCAACCATTTAGTCTCATTAAGCTGCAAGGAAACAGGCAGCGAGTTCCAAGGTCGTAAGTTTCTCAAACGTTCAGATGCTTTCAATGTTTTGTAAAACCCAAGGAGCAGGGGCTGCTGGGGCGCCTGTGATGGTTATTTGTGGAGTGTGAGGGACTGTTCCAGAATGTCCTAATAGCCAGCTCGTCTCGGCCCCTCAGGCTGCAGGCGCTTTCTCTTTCCTAAACGAAACCTGGGCCCTGGGTGTGTGTGACACTCCAGAGCTTCTAGGCCCCACCTGGCATCTGCAGCTTCGAGGGAAGCTGCTGTCGTGCAAGTGAGGGCACACATACAGTTCCCTCCGCCTCCCCACTCCATGCACACGCGCGTGAGCACTCAGGTGCACTCACACTCACAGGTCACTCTGCACTGTAAACCTGATTGGGACCTCACTCCCAGCTCGAGGAATTCCTGGAAGTTTGCTGTTACTCTGTCTTGCCTCCTCAGTGTCATCCTCAGAGATGTGACTCTGCAGATGTCAACCTTGAAATCGCAGGTGCCTAGCAGGCAGCGGGTGTCTGGTGGATGGCGGGTGACTTCACCACTGTCCCCCTGACACTGAGCTGGAGGCTGGTGGACCGGCCAGCAGATGGGAGCAGAGCTGCAGTCTCCCCCTGCCCCCGGGGTCCTTCCGGTCACAGTGTCAGAGCACGGGGGGTGGTCGTTGGCTTCCCGGAGGCCTCAGCTGAGAAAGTGTCCTCCGGTGTAGAGAGGCAGTCTACACTCCAGGCAGGAAAATCTTACATTTGATCAGGCTCACCAGGGGAGAAGTCCCCTGGGTCAGAAGTCTACTCAGCAACAGAGCAGTAGGCTAGGGTGCTGCCAGGTGGCCATGGTTCCCGCCGGGACCCTGAGATGAAGGGCTTTTCTTGGGGTCTCCCGGTCAACAGACTGCGGTGTGGCCAGGGAGCTGCAGCTTGGCTTCCAGGCCTGTACCCTTCGGCAAATGCCCGACACTGTGGTATCCGTCCTCTGTGTGGGCTGTGGAGCTGCCTCATGGGGGCTGCCAGCTGTAAATGGGGCGACCAAGAGAAGGACATATAGGGTGGACTCCCAGAAATGAGGGCAGCCATCGCTGGAGGATTCGCTTTACCCCTCCTAGAAAGTCTCAGCAAATGGAATTGCCTTCCCCGTTACTGTCCCAATGTTGGCCAAATACTTGGTTTTCTGATGGGTTTCAAATTGAAGACTCTTACCGTCACTTCTGGGGTAACCAAGTAAATTATCCCCAATGTGTCACTTGCACGGATTTGGGGGAGCTTCCTGCTTAAGGGAATGGGAGGTGGAGAGATCTAAAGTGAAGCTTCCTCAAAATCAAGACTACTTCTCTGCACAGACCCATCTGGCAAACGTAGCGTTTTCTAGTCTTTAAAGGGGTCGCCTGACAAGGTCGAGGTCATGATCGCGCACCCTGGAGGGAACTCAGCTCGGCCTCGGTTTCTAAAATTGCACTTTGCTGGGACACTACACCAGCAGGCTCTGCCACCCTCCTCGGTCTTCAAAGTCAGGCTGCTGCCCCTCCCCACTTACCCCTGAGCACATGCTCTAGGTTTAGCACAGCCCGGGGTGAAGTTTCTCCCTTGGAGGACAGATATCGAGGCCTTCTGCTGACGCACCTTGCAGAGCCTCCTCCTGAGGCGCCACTGTGTCCTGGCCCAAAGGGAAGACTCAGGGATGCGACTGGGTAAATGTGGGAAAACACTCATTTCCATTACAATTCAGCGCTACTCTTTATTTTTTTCCAAAATGAATCTGCTCTCCCTTAACCTGTCCCTATTCACAGGACTGAAGGGGAACTAATACATTTTGTCCGGTTTAAAGCCTTGTCCAAACCATAACCTCATGTTCTCGAATCATCTGTGGTGAGGAAACCCTTGTCTGTTGCTTGTTTTGCTTTTCATTCTCAACCGACTGCAGACACTTCCATAAAATCCAGTAGAAACGAATTACCAGAAAATAAAATTTAAAAAGACATACAAAATACAAGCCACATTTTTGGGTGATCGATGTCAACAAATAAAAAATTATTCTGTGCAATCGCTATGAGAGCTTCGGAAAGTCTGCCCTCAATATTTGTCCGTTTATCATCCCGGGACACCCTCAAGGTCGGTGCAGTCCTCAGACCCACTCGGGTGGTGCTGGTTTCCACCGTCCCCAAAGGTTGGAGCTGACCTGTCTGCTTCCACTCTCCCTGGTTGGCGCTTCCATGTGTGCAGCGGGCACATGGGGGGAGGAGCCCTGGGGAGCCACCTGCCTGTCTGTCCCCTCGGGGGCCCGTGGTGGATGAAACCAAGGGTTATTTCCTTCTGACCCTTCAGAACCACCATGCGGCCCTTCCCATGGCTTGGGGGAGGGCAGGAGACCCTGCCCCACCCCAGCTGTCACCCCGACCCCCTCTCGGTGCAGGTGACTTGGGGCGCAGCACAGTGGGCTGCTTGGGAGACCCCCACTGCTTTGTGTGGCTATTTGACCCTGTCGCTCTAGGGCCTCTCGCCATAATGCCCCTCCGCCTTCTCAGTTTCTCTGGACCCTGTGGTTGTGGGGGGCCGCCCATGCCCACAGAGCAACGTTCCCCAAATAGGGAGCACAGCTCCAACTCTCTGCCTGTGTATTTACCTCAATTGATCACTAATTGCACGTTCCCTCTCCCTGGCCCTGCCCGGAGAGCTGACGGGCCCTGGCGCACTCCCCACTGGCTCCTTGTGCGGGCAGAAGCGGCATCCTTATTTGTTCCGGTTCTGAGCGTTCCTCCCTGGGACTCGTCCTGTCCTGGTGCGTGAAAATGCAATGGGGAATATGCTCTTCTGGCTAGAGCGGGGACACACATCTGGCTCGGGCATCCATGAGGGTGATTTCTCTGTTTAATCACCCCTGCAGCCCTTGTCACGGGGGGAACAGACACTTCGAAGGCGCAGCACTGGGATGGGTCACGCGAGCTGGGCAGGAGCCGGGGACATGGGGACTTGCCACAGGGCAGCCTCGAGTCACCGCAAGGACCCAGACCCAGGATGGGGCATGAGCTACAGCCCAGAGCTGGGACCGGAGGGGAAGCAGGAGGAGCGCTGGTGACCTTGGCCTCTTCTGAATTCTGCTTATACCCACTTTCCAACCCTAAAAACACAACAGCCCATCTTCCGGGGTGAGCCTGAGAAAAAAGACCCACTTCCCTCCCTCCCGTGGGGCCCGCCGGCGCTCCGTGGTGGGCTGCTTTCAACCCACGCGTCACCTTAAATTCATGATTTACTCATCAGTTCGCCTTTAAAAACATAGTTTTCCATAAGCTCTAAAGAAACACATTCTCTCTTATCTCGAAAATGCAAATATTCAAATGACCCCCAACACATTCCAGGCGCATTTTCCAGGAACAAATTACCTCTGGCCTCTGTCCCGCCTGCGGAGCAGACAGGGCTTTGTGGGGTGGAGACGCGGCTGCTTCCAAGCTCGGTTTTGAGCGTCTGTTTGTCAGCCGTGCAGCGCTGCGGTGAGGCCGCTGGCCTGGGAGTCTAACAACCCTGACTTCATGGGTAATTTGGGGTAAGTTATTCATTCTGTTCTTCATTTTGCTCCTCTGCAAAATGGGGCAAATAACAGCACAGGGTGGATTTTGCACAAGATGGTGAAATGCAGTGTTTGCCTTCTACTCCCGTGGGTGTGCGTGCTGTGCAAACGCAGAGCAAAACGCTATCATCCTTCAGGAGACTCATTTCACAAAACACTCCGTGTTTTACGTGCCTTTAAAAAAAAAATAAGAGAAGAGAAAAAACAGTGACCCGTGGTCGCGGCTGGGACACGTGGGTTACGGTCTCTGTTGCTTGTTACGACAGGCAAGTGCCGCATTGTCTTGTAAAGCTGATCCCAGGTGACCTTGAAGGGTTTCATCCGGGCCCAGTTGCAGGCCTGTAGGGAAAACTGTGCTAGAATTTCCCTGTGCATCATCCGTGTCTTAAGTCCTCCATCACTGCATTAAACCGTGGTCTGCTGTGGGCTGTGCAACTAGATGTTGGCCCGACTTCTGAGCTCAGAGCCCCTCCTCGTAACCAGGCCCAGGAAGAGCCAGGCTTATTGCAAACTTGCAAGTCAACGTGCTGTAAACATGGGTCTGAGGTTAGACTATTGAATTCCATGAATATCAACAATCTGTCTTACCCCATTAATCAGGGGTTCACAATCTCTACAGTCTTCAGAGCCATGGGCCCGTCACTGACAATTCTCTGTCAAAGAGAAATGTAGTCATCTAGACATGAGCTTCAAGAGGAATTCTTTTCCCTTGTTGATTTGATGTAGGAAATGATTATTAGAAAATGTTGGCTTGCGTGGAAGTCCAGAGGGCTAGCGGGGAGGCCTCACTTTGGGGATGGTGGAGGCGTGGGTGCCTTTTAGGGCTCTGCAAGTCCCAAGGAGTTCAGCAACTTGTAGGGTGGGGTCCTCCAGGCTCCCTGGGACCTATATCTAGAGCAGAGAAACTAACAATCCTTGGGTCACCCCCTCTACCCCGGGCGCTGTTACACTATGTGTGAATTATAGTTTCAAGACACAGAGGTTGGTTCAGTTCTGATCCTCCCAACTAAGGAAATGTGCTCCGTCCCTGGCAGGGAAGCACATGGATGACCTGGAGCCTGCGCTTCTTGAGTCTGGCCTCCCTGCTCCCCCGCCAGCCCCACCCTGTTCTGTAGCATCTTTGGAAAGGCAGCGGTTGGGAACATTTCCCTGAGAGCTGAGGAAGCTGCCGAGGGGCTGAAGGTCCCCCAGGGCAGCATCGTGACTTCTTGGCATGTGCAGATAAATCTTCCACCACAGAAATCTGGCTTATGTCAAAAAGGATGCCTGAAAGAATCCAAGTAGATCCTTCTCCTAGAAGACACACAGATGGTCAGCAGGCTCATGGAAAGGTGTTCGCGTCTCTCGGTAGATGAAATACAAAGGAAAAGCACCGTGAGTGGGTCTCACCTCACACCACGAGAGCGGCTGTTATCTCAAAGACGAGACACACGTCTGGCAGAGGAGGGGGAGGGAAGGGAACCTTGGGCACCCATGTAAGTCGGCACAGCCATGACGGAAAGCAGAATGGAGTGTCCTTAAAGAATTAAAAATCGGAATCCTATATGATCCAGGTAGCCCAATCCTGGGTTTTTACCCGAAAAATACAAAAGCACGATTTTAAGAGCCATGGGCACCCCCACATTTATGGCGGCACTATTCACAACAGCCAAGAGCTGGAAGCAACCCCTGTGCCCAGGAACAGAGGAGGAGGTAACCAAGGGTGGGCGATACACTCAGTGGAATATTACTCAGCTATAAAAAGTTGAAATCCTGCCATCTGCAACAATGTGGAGGTATCATGCTTAGTGAAATAAGCCAGAAGGAGAAAGACAAAACCAAATGATTTTACTTACATGTGGGAGATGGAGAAAACAAGCAGAAGCTTCTTGTGAAGGGCCACCTCGAAGGCCGGCACCGCGGGTCCTCAGACCCAAACCTGCGATCTTGGTAGGCCACTGACTTTTCCACTTCCCCAGGCACCTCTTTTTTCTCTTTTCTTTGAAGCTGTAACCCTGCCTTGTGGAAAGATCCATGGCCTCGCCAGCTTCCCGTGCGCTGGTCAGCTGGCCAGCTAGAGCTCTGCCAGTTTCCATGGGGTCAATGTTTCCGCCAGGGCTGATGTTGCGTTAACACCCATGTTGCTGGACTCTGAGGTGGGGAGAGATGTTCACCATCAGATCAGCAGGCCCCATGGCCCCCAAAGACTGTCTATACCCCCATCCCAGGAGCTGGGCTTCCCGGTATCCAGCAGGCGCAGCTCCGGGGCCTCCTTACTCGGTGGGCAGTGTCTCTCTCAACAGCTGTGCATGGATGCTCGGCTGGTCCTGGAATGAATTCCCTTGCTCCGCTACCGCAGCTGCTCGGACCACAGGGACCTCAGAGAGCTGAAGAGCTGCGTTGGCGGTGGATTGAGGCCACCAGGCCCCGGAGGTCAGGACCAGGTTCAACTCTGGAGGGCACACTCCATGAGTCTCCCCTCCCCTACCTTTTTACAGTTATATTTCAGTCTAGTTTGCTTCCACAAGGTTGTTTGAAAACTACTAAAACCTGAAACTACCTGTCTTTTTCTTTCTTTCTTTTTGCCTACAAGATCTGGGGTGCAGGCCAAATATGTGGGTGGGGGGGCGGTGAGAAGATTCACCAGAGACAGAGTAGGGAGTGGAACAGGCAGATTTATTGAAATACACTGCTGACAGGAGCAGCAGGCAAGACAGGAGTGGTCTACTCTGCCATGTGGGTCAGCTCCCTGGCTGGGGATCGAACTCAGGTCTTAGGTGGTGACAGCGCTGAGATTCCCTAGGCCACAGGCAGCCCGAAACCACAGACTTTAGGAAAGTATTAAGAGACCTTGGATCACATAAAATTGTCTCATTTTATAGTCATCATATCTACGTGAAGTAGTAGGTCTCATTTCCATCACTTACCATACCAGGACCTGTCAGTGATTGGGTAGGGAGCACTGAACTGGTTTGCCAGAGGAGTTTTGGCACATGGAGTGGAGATACCACGTGCACGCCGTCACATGCCCTTTGGTTTACAATAGGAATATGAAAAATCATACCTTCTGCAGGATTATTAGAACGATGAGGTGAGTTAATATTTGTAAAACAATTAGACTCACATTAGATGCTTCATAAGGGCTTGTTAAACAGACATAAATAAATATGACTTTTTAAAATTGAGAAATTTAAGAGTTTGTTGCCTGAGAGACTTAAATGTAAATCATGGCATGACCAAGTAATTTCTCCCTTGGTTTTTTTAGTCCAAAAGCTTATTTTTTGTTTTATTTACCACATCCATTTGGTTTCTGTATATACTGCTTTACATTTCACCCATATAGAGAAATCGTGTGGTATTTATCCTTCTCCATTTAGCTTATTTCACTTAGCATAATCTCCTCTCGGTCCATACATGTTGTTGCAAATGGCAAGGTTTCATCTTTTCTATGGCTGTATACTGTTCCATTGAGTGTATGTACCACAGTTTATCCATTTTGGGCACTTTGGTTGTGTCCAGCTCTTAGCTATTACAAATAATGCCACAATAAGCCTGAGGGTACCTATATCTCTTTAAATTAGGGATTTGGGGGTAAATATTTTTTGGGTAAATATCCAGAAGTGGGATAACTGGATTGTAGGGGAAATCTGTTTTAAATATTTTTGCTTCCCATAATGCCTGTACCAATTTACATTCCCACCACTTTTTTTGATGATTTTTTTTTTTGGCATTTCCATGAAGTGACTCTTCCCCCTGGATTGCTGGCACTGCACAGTCCCCGCTGCCTGTCCCCACAAGCTCCGCTGCTACAGCTGATGCTATGCTTTACAGCTGCTCTCTCTGCCTCATTCATGTGGCCATGCATGATCCCTTCCTAACGTGGCACCAACAGGCTGTCATGTGCAAAAGCATCTCTGTTTTTGCACATCCACATAACCTAAGATGAAATGAGGTAGCCTCTACTCTGGCCTCCATGTATCCCTTCAAGGTCATCCCAAAGACCAGGTGACAGTCTGGCCTCAGCAGGTCCTGCTGGTTGGGGTCAGGATTATAAATTGGGGGTAGTGTGTTGATGGGTGGGGGGGGCTGGAAGACACGTGTCTGCCAGCAGGAAGAAGGACGTGCTCCCGACCACGAGACTGACTGCACTCCCTTGCACTCCCAGGAGTGTGAAGGTTGGGATAAAAGGAAAGGGGAACACTGAAGATGCCAGAACTACATTTTCCAGAGTAGCTCCTCACCCCATTGCGAGTTGATCCTCGGCCCTGGGTTTCATCAAAGACTGATATCTCAAAGTCAGCCGGGGAAGACGGCCTGACATCAAGTCCTCTCCAACAATTAGGGGGCCTGATCAGGGTGATGCCTGTCCGGCCTCCATTGGAACTTTGAGGTGGTGTGCGTCTATGCAGACATGCTCAGAAAAAGTTCTTGCCTCGAAATTGAATCCAGTTCCTCTTTTCCTGTGTTTGCTTTGCAATCCACCCTTGGAAGGGAAAGTCGATGTAGGAAAGCAATAATTCTCCAAGGCACACCGCTTCAATTAAGAGATAGGGAAATCCAGGGGGCCCGGGAACTTTCAGGGGGCCAACCGCAGATTAATGGATGTTAAAGAATGCTGCATGCAGGCCGGGATGGCTGATTTATGTCTGTCCACGTAGTCCGAAGCATTTAACTCACGGGCTTCCTTAATCATAGCAAGATTACCCGACTGCTTTCACTGGGGGGATGGGGTAAGAGGGTCTGTTTATTTGGTGGAGACTTAATAACTTACTTTATTACAATGCCCTCGGCTTAAGCTTTTTGTAAAGGGAGAGCCGTTTCTATCCAGCCCCTCTGTGTCTCCCTTTCTCCAGTTCCACGGATACCCTCCTCAGCTACTCTTAATATATGAAACCTTTTCTTCCTTTGAGCCTGAGATTGTCCAGGCTCCACGCACCTCAATCCCAGGTGTATTTCACTCAGGACATCAGCTTAGCCGTTTAGTTCATGGAAGGGGGAGGAGAAGGCAGAGGCCTCAGGCATTCCCGAGGAGAAAGCCAGGGCCTGAGCCGCTCGTTATTTCTTTTCATTCATTCGTTTCACCCACAGGAATTTACTTGCACCTACGATGTGGTGGCTCAGTGCTAGGCCCGAGAGACTTGGGAATAAATGCATTTCCCCTTGTCATATGAGCTCACAGACTCATGGGGAGACAAGGAGGAAATCAAGGCTGGCGGTAGCACGAGCGGCCCGGAGGAAACGTTCCAGGGCGCGGGCCGAGCTGGATGGCAAGGGCAGGTGGGCCTCTAGCCGGGGCCAGCTGGGCCATGTGGGGGTGTCGGGAATGCAGCTGACTCAAGCTGCTGCAGGGCGCCCAGGCTGCACGGGACACAGTGGGGTGGGGGTGGGTCAGCGAAGCAGACAAAGGGTCCTACAGGCAGTGCATGCAATATGGGGCTCTGCTCTGAACCCCCTTTGAGGCCTCACTGTATTAGGTCTGCCCCAGCCGTGGCTGAACAAGGAGACGCAGAGTCCTGGCACAACTGCCCAGGATAGGGGCCGCCGCCGCCGGGCATGGGGTGGGGCGAGTTGAACACAGTGACCACTCTCTTCTGGCCGATGAGCCACAGCTCTCTGAAGTCCTGATACAAGATCAATGTCGTGCAGAGCCGTTTCTCTGCACCCCCTTCCTTCTTCTCACAGACCCACCTCCCTACTATTCCTTCAGGAATTCAGGCCTGCCGTGTCCCTATGGCAACCGGGGAAGCCACTTTGTGGGGGTGACTGTCATTTGAATTGAACATCAATCAACTCATTCAATTAAACACTTTGACTTTTTCTTTTGTTTATTGCTGAATTAAGTGGTTCTGCTGAATGTATCGGTGCTCTGATGTCTTATAGACCTGAAGTTACATAAGTTTGTGAAAGCCGTTTGCAACAGCAAATTATAAATAATAGGGCATTTACAATATAAGGACAGTGGATTATTATATTTCAAATGTTCTAGAAATTAAGCCAACTTCTTACACTAAATATCGGTAACTAAAAGGAAAATATTAGCTTATACATCAGGGTTACAATATAGCCATCGTTTTAAGGAAAAACTTTTCATTGTGAAAGAATGCTAGCTCATAAATATCAAATGAAGAGTCAAATTAGAAAGCCACCCCACAAAAGCAAACATTGTTTAAAAATGAACAACGATGTAAAAAAGGTATAAATAAAATATTTTTAAAAAGATGTCTGGATCAAGAAGATGTGGCACATATACACAATGGAATACTATTCAGCAATCAAAAAAGATAAACTCATGCCATTCGCAGCCACATGGATGGAGCTGAAAGGAATTATGCTCAGTGAAATAAGTCAGAAGGAAAAAGAAAAATGTCGGATGGTTTCACTTATAGCAGGACTATAAGGGAACCAAATAAGACATCAGGGGAAAAAATAATAACAATACAAAGCACAACAAAACAAAACAAAAACAAGCAGACAGTTATACGCCAGAGACATCCTGCAGGGGAGGAGGCGGGAGAGGGATGAGAGGGAGGGAGGGAGGCGCACAGGGGACTGAGGTGATGGTGCACGGGTGCCTTGGGGAAGGAAACTCTATGGGGACTACACCTGGGGGAGGGAAGCAAATATTGTTTAAAAATGAACAATGATGTAAAAAATATAAAAATAAAATATTTTTTTTAAAATGACAAAAAAGAAAACCACCAAAACACTGAAGTTTCTTGGTAGTTTTATAGACTGGAGTGAAATAATCGATTGGGTCAAGGATCATCAATGGTGTTAGAAGCATTCAGGGAAGAGTTGATGGGAAACCTGCAAATCCACAGGTGTGAAGTGTTTCTGCATAAATGACCCGCTAGTGCTGGGTGAAAAGACAGCCTCTGCAAGGACAGAGGTCCTGGTACCCGCCTCAGCCCAGGCACCGATCTCCCATGCCACTCTGATGGGTTACGAAGCGCATAGCATCAGGGCAAAAATGCTTCACCTGAAATTGACCAAGGCTTAAGCTCTACCAGTGTACTGGAAATAAGGGGGCTACGGGAATCAAAGGGGTAGCAGGTGGCCGGTGAAGACAAGGAATCCAGTCGGGGCCCAGAGGAGTGTATTCTAGAGATGTTCCCTCACGTATACAGTGATAAAGCGTCATCACTCCATTACTATAGCACGCCTGTCATTTACCTTTAATTCAACCACACCAGCAACAACGAAACAGATTCTGGCAAAGGTGACAAAGTATTAACGACTGTTAGATCTGGAGGGTGAGTACACAGGTTCAGCCAACGAGGGTGCACCTGGGCAGTGGGGCCCGAGACTGTCCTGGACAGCTGAGGGGGATGGCAGGCTGGACCGGCTAGGTCTGTGCAATCACACTCTGCGATGCTTGATGATGGCACAACAAAATCACCTGAGGATGTGTTTCTCAGAGTGTAGACCGCCATGAAGTGACCCGAGATGCATATGGGTGCTCATTATGCCATCTTCTCTTTTCTGTATGTCTGCAAGATTTCACAATCAAGAGCAAAAGCTCATGGCCCGGAGAAGGCCAGCTCCCCGCCGGCAGACAAAAACACTGGAATGAAAGCTGCTAGAGATGACACCGCCTTTCCCCAACTGTCTGAACATCTCTGTGTACACTCCTGGGGCTTTTGTGAAAACAGCAAAACATCGCAGAAATAGTGCCAGGTCTGGAAGTTGTGTGTTCCCCACGACACCCTTCCTGCAGTAGGATTAATAAAAGTAACTATGTCGGGTGTGGTTAAAACTATGGTGGGCAGTGCAATTAACAAACATGCTTTTACACCTCCTCCCGCAGCTCTCCCCACGCAGACTTTGCTCGCTGGAGCGCTGAGGCTGCTAACGGCTTTCTGCGCAGGGCTCCCCACGCGCGCGGCCGGAGGTCAGAGTGGCCGCGTGGGTCAGCAAGGACCAGCACTGGCTCTCTCCACTTGGGTTGTGGACCCGGGGCTCAGAGCAGGCCTAGGGCTGGGCTGTTTCCAGCTGTGCAAGGGGGAGATGTCAACCGCACACTGAAAAGATGGGGGTGTCTGCAATGGAATCTCTTCTGGGGCTGAGGAACAGTCAGCTCCAGGTGCCCCGGCTGACAGACGGACCCTGCCAAATTCCGATCTCCAGACTGGAAATTCCAGGATCGTGCTGGTACCGGTGAGTGACGTTTTCTTGGAATGTCCCCAGGAATTATAAAGCATGCTCTCCACCCCTACATTTCTAAGGTATGAGGGGGAAAGGTCAACACATAGAAAATTTAAATTATCATAACAACATCACTCTGGATTGAACCGGGAAGAGCCCGCAAAGGATGGAGCTGGGCTGAATGGGCTCAATCCCGCTTCTCAAGGACCCCCCTCCTCCCTCCTTGAAATCAGACCCGGCCAAGGAATTGCCAAGTCCTGCCGGCCCCGAAGCACAGCAGGCTTTGTTTTACGGGCGTCTCTTTATGATTCTGTAATCTGCAGCGTTCAAGGGGACCTTTTGCAATTTGGTGCCATGCTCGCTGGGCTCGTTACCCCAGGCTTTTACGGCCTGAGCTGGGGTTTGTTTGGTTTGGTTTGGGGGTCGCTATGTAATTCCAGCCCCGGAGCCATGGGCATCTGTGCGGGGGGCTCGCACGGGTTGTGGACGTGTGAACTGGATCCACAAATGGCAGGGAGCACCCCCTGGGAGCACCCTGCTGCCTCCTAACTGGGCTTGACGTGTTTAATTAGCGCCCTGCTCTCAAGTTCTACCTGTTCTTCCTCTCCGACTTTTGCAAAGAGCACACGTGTTGTGAAGGTTTGGATCCCTCCCGTGAGTTCTGAAATCATAGCCCTGTTGGAAATTTTTAGAATTTTTTTTCACATTCAATTGTTTGGAGTACATGAAAACGGATAGAACAGTTTGTACCGTGCGTGGTGGAATTGCTTCTAACACAAAGAAACGACCTTTTCCTTTCAAGCGAAACGGCAAGAGTTTGATTGAAATAACTTTGTTTCTGTTCAGTTTCCAGAGGACCCAGGGAACAAAAGTTTTCGAAGTCATTGGCCCTTTTCCCGACGCTTGGCTCCCTGCCTCTCTACCCCTTCCCCACACTTCATCTTTAGTTATCGGTCGAGACAGTTTTGAGAAATAAAGTTGTATTCAGCAAGAAAAGGCAAACTGAAAAGCAGACATTCTTGTCTCTCCCTAAGAATAAAACGGACCAGGGAGGCCACAATGTTATCTTAGAAAATCCTTCTGACCATCTTCTCTTGTTCTAGAACTGAAGCATCTGCTTTTGCAAGTGAACCCAGATCCCCGACGCCTGCCACACCGTCTGTCACCTCCTCAGCCATCAGGCAACGTGCAGGGGCTTCCCTCTGGGTCTATCAGCTTAATTGACCTTGAAGTTTAATGATGTCAAACCGTGACCATCAGCCAAGAACAACTGCTCACACGAGTCGAGTCCTTGCTGCACTCCAGGGGCTTATACTAATTCACATTATCTCCACAACTGCCCTGTGAAGTGACACATCTGTCCCCATTTCACAGATGTGATTTGGGGGCCCAGGAAGGTTACATCATCTCCATCTAGTTAGTGGCAGGGGTGGAGTCTGAATCCCGGAGGTGTGGCTCCAGAATCCATGTTCTTAGTCACCAGCTCAGACAACCTCACAGATGCCTTAGCAAAAGGAACCCGTAATTCCATAAGCAGGAGGCCCTGTGTGCAGTGTGGACAGTGGACACAGATCTGGGGGGCTAGGGGAGAGGTATGCTATTCACCAGAAGCACAGACAATGTTTATCAGCAGAGACGGACACTCCCAAACACAGTTCTCATGATTTCATAAATGGTTGTGAGCTTGAACGTGGACAGATCACACAGCTGGGGATGAAGTATAACTGGCCCACTTGCTCCCTAGGACAAGGGGCCATTTTGCTTTCAGAGCTCAAAGGGCATCACCCACCTTTCTGGTGAGCTGAGCTCACAGACCCTGTCTGGAAATGTGTTGGAGCCTGTCTTCCCTTTGAGACTGATCTCGCTATTGAGCTACATGAAGGGCCAGGGATGCCACAATAATATTATCTTAGAAAATATATAGTGTGGCTGTGTATCCAAAATGACTATCTCATTCCACGTTTTAAATAGTTCAAAGTAAACAAACCATTGCTTCTTCCCAAAGTAACGCATTGCTGACATCCTCTGGAGTCCAGATATAAAACCCATCGAGATTCTGGTCGCTTACCTAGAACAGCCCAGGGAATGAACCATCCAATCTACCTGTGGAGAAGCACAAAGGTCTCTTGCTCTTTCCTTCCTCACATCTTTTCTCCTTTTACCTGCTTTCCCATCCTAGCCCCGATTCACACACCTGCTCTAATTATTTTAACCTCCCATGGTTGCCAGAGAATCCAACCTCGAGATAAAATTAAACAGAGATGCCATCTGCAAATCGTGAGTGCTACTCACCGTGTTGGCGTGTCCCCGGCCTGTCCGGCACTACCTCCGAATATCCCTCCGGGAGCCTCTGAAGCATCTTACTCAGCCTTGCAGACGCCCCTGGGCTCCTGCCTGGTGGGGTTGCCGTGTCTTTCTCCGTAGCTCCCCTCTGCTTGACCTCACCTGGCCTGCAGTTGGGCCTCCTGTGCCCCTGCTTCCCAGGGCCGCAGGACACCCGCTCCTGCACGGCAGGCTCTCAGATCTCCGGACAATCCAGGCTGTGGCACAACTAGTTTCAGCTATGAAGACTGTCCTTTCAGGACGTGCATCCCCACTGTCCACCCTAGAAAAGGGCCAGTGTGTCTCTGGCCCAGCTTAAAGAGTCACTATTCTCTTAACAAAAGGCCAATCAAATAATAAGGTGGTTTCACTGACGTGTCTCCCAGCTCGGATGACCTGTTTTCTTAGGCCTCATTGTTGCTGGCCAATGCTACGCCTCTTGGTGTTCAAGTTCAGAAAAAGCCCACACTGAGAGTGACAAGAGAAAATAGGAAAATATCCAGTGGGAAAGCAAGGGTGTGAAGAGGGGCCTGTGGAAGAAAAACATACAGTGGAAAGGTCAGCACTGAGACCCAGCAAGGCAGGGACAGGTGGCTGGGGTGAAGTTCCCCCCCAGGAGGTAGAGGGACACACAAGGAAGTGACTCCCTAAAAAAAGTGAAAGCCAAGAAAACACAATAGCATCAAATAATAATAATAATAATAAAAGAAGTAGAACTTAAAGATTAAGGTTGAAGCAGTGTTGTTGCGTGAGAAAGGTGAAAGAAGCTTCTCCCCTCCATCTGCTTTCTGCCTGGGTAATTTTCCAAAGACCGTCCATCTCCATTTTCCCAATGGGTCTCATCCAAATGACCGAAACCAGGCAGGTATTATGGTCTCAGTTGTTCAGCTAAAGACTGGAGTCTAGAAAGGTCTAGAAAGCCTCAGTATCTTGCCCAATGTTCTTCTAGAGCTTGATCTAGAGCATGACGTGCTCCTCCCTGGCCATTGCTCCCCCCGCCTTGCACACCATGTCCTTCAGTCCAGTCCAGGGCTGATCACAGCTCACTAGGTGCACGACTCCATGGTGAGCAGCTATTCAACATGGCGGACTGGGAACCTAACTGGTCTTTGCGGGTGGGCAGGTCTGGGGTTCAGTCCCAGCTCTGCTATTTATTAACTCTGGACTTACAGGAGTGCCATGTCCTCTGAGTTTGTCTGGATCTTAAATGAGGTGGGAAAGACCTTAAAGCAGAACTAAGCACAAGAATAGGTGTGAAATCCCTCGGGCTGAGCTTTACCTTCCGTGCTTA
The DNA here is from genome assembly GCF_964194135.1 of Talpa europaea. Taxonomy (NCBI): domain Eukaryota; kingdom Metazoa; phylum Chordata; class Mammalia; order Eulipotyphla; family Talpidae; genus Talpa; species Talpa europaea. The sequence continues at coordinate 142,577,840 of NC_140070.1, forward strand.
TCAAGGGCCCCAAAATTTCCCCTTTCTGTATCGCGCACTTCCAAGTCTTCCAACACCACCAAGCAATTTCCCACTTCTCAGCAGACACCTACTGGCTGTCTGACATACTTGATTCAACTCTGACACTAACCACCTAGAAACAGCATGAATCTCATGGGTTAAGGGCTCAGTCTCAGAGGCTGCCCCCCAGACACCAGTCTCCAATCCGCATTGTCAGTCTGTAGACGGGGTAGCTGATTGAAGGGCGTAACTTACGCAGAGTTAGACTCTACAGCATATTTCTTCACTGCACAGTTGGCTGAAGTGGAAATTTGGCAACAGTTTGGTGAATTCTCTACAAGGTGGAGAGCCAAAAAGAAGTAGGAGAAAAAGCTACAAACTGACAATAAAACCCCAAGATATCTTGATAATAGGGAAGTAGAAAAGGGGTAAGCAAGAGCGTTCATAACAAATCACTATGGCAAAAAGCACGAAAGTATAAATATTGACTCCCCAACCTTCCCTAGCTTCTGGTTTGACTCCCACCCCCTCATTCAGCTACTACTGACTGGGCCTGTATGTGCCAGGCCGGTTCTAGGTGCAGAGGCTACTGCAGGGTTTAAACAGAAAGAGAACCCCGGCCTCGCTGAAGCTTGTCTTCTGGTGGGGTGTGACCAATTGCAAGATAAATGAATAAAATTCCAGCAGCAAGGGAGTGATCAATGCTGAAGAACCATCAGAGTAACAAGGAACCAAGAAACAAGGAACCATCAGAGGAACAGTGAGGAGCAAACCTCAAACCAGTGAATGATGTCCTGAATGGACTCCACCCCATTTCCACACTGACGAGATTGCAAGCACCAAGGGCTACAGCTCCCAGCATGCTGTGAAGCTGGATCCCTGGTGGGGGCTGCTGGAAACGAGGGGCAGAGTTGAAAGATCATGCTGAGCTTAAAACTGGACACATACACGATCTCTCATTCTTGTTGTTCTGGCTTCAACTTTGTATCCTGGTGTCTCCGCTCAGATAAGATTGCTGGTATCAGCTAATAAATCTCCTCCCCATCCCTTCACTCCCATCCCTTTGTATATAAAGTTTTATTTTTTATTTTTTTAAAGATTTATTTATTTATGCATACAAGGACTGGCGTACAGGCCAGAGGTGTGGAGGGTGAGAGGATTTGCCAGAGACAGAGTGGGGAGCAGAACAGGTGGATCGACTGAAACACACTGCTGAGGGGAGCAGCGGGGAGACAGGAGAGGTCTGCTGCGCCATGTGGGTTGCTCCCTGGCCGGCTGGGGATCAAACTCGTGCTGCAGAGGCTGCTGATAGCTTCATAGGTTGTGTTTTAACCCCTTGCGCCACAGGGCAGGCCCCTGTATATAAACTTTTTTAAAAATTCTCTGCATGTCTGCCTTTGGGTCTTGTCCCGAGTTCTTTTTTTTTTTTTTTTTTTTTTAAAGATTTATCTTTATTCATTTATACAAGCACTGGGTACAGTCAGAAGCACGGGAGGGTGAGAGAATTCACCAGAGCCAGAGCGGGGAGCAGAACAGGCAGAAGGACCGAAGTACACTGCTGAGGGGAGCAGCGGGCGGCAGGAGAGGTCTGCGCGCCATGCGGGACCCTCCTCTGGTGGCCGGGGAGCAGCCGGGGATCGAACTGGCGCTGCACAGGCTGTGGACAGCTTTGCAACCCAGCGCTCAACTGCTGCGCCACCGGGGAGGCCCTTGTCCCGAGTTCTTAAGCACACTGGTGAGATTCACAACCAAAGTCACCCCCCCTCCCCCAGGGCTGCCCTGTAACTGGGCCATTCTCAAGTTTGGTAAGAACCAAACAGATCCCAGGAACATTCCCACAAGCTGGCAGTGCTCAGAGAATCCACCTCCCTCACGAAGCAGAACCAGACCAGCCCAGGGGGGAAATTCAACCAATCACCAGGCCACAAACTTTCCACCAATCAGAACTGCACTGACTGGAAATCTCATTTGCATAAAGTGGACCTGGGTGGTGACTGGCCCCTCCCTTTTTACCCATCTCAGCCTCTCCCAGTTCCTTGAACACATAGCTCAGGTGCTTCTTGGGTCTGTGTCTTCCAGACTCCAGCTCTGAATCCCAGCATAGCATTTGCTGTAAGACTGGCGCTATGAGCCTTCACCTATGACACGTGCGATCAGAGGCTTGCTGGCCAGACTTTAATTTCTCCTTCCCCAGGAGAAAAATACCCTTCCCCAGCAGGTAGGAAGGTTCCAGGCTGTCACACCTTTACAGAAAATGGCAGAAGACCTCGCAGTAATGGTAGTGTGCAGACCAAGGCCTAAAGTGTTTTGCTAGCTGTCTGGGTATCACTTAGCTAGTTAGGTAGACATGTAAAACACACTTTCACATTGTATAAATACGCATCCTCTCTGCTCCCTACGGGGACATAGTTGGGGACATCAGTGCAGTGTCTGGGTCTTGCCAGCAGCAAGGTCCTGTGGTTGATGCAGGATCGGGCCCCAGGGGCCTGGCCAGTCAGGCTGCTATGGAACAGAAGGGCTCACAGGCCAGGTCACGACGCTGCTATCGGAGAGTAGACTGAATCAACTCAAAACAAGCTTCGAGGCGTGGGGTAGAGCTCTGGCGTGGTTGATTCACTCTGGATTGGGTGCCTTGAGGTGGAGGAAGCACACACCTGAGCTCTGGGCTGTGGGATGTTTGTAAGCGCTGGCTCCTCTGGCTGCTTAGCCTGCCGCCCTGACGGTGTTTCACGGTCATGGTCATCGTCACGGTCATGGTCACGGTTACGGTCCCAGGAACAAATGTCACAGTCCAGGGGAGGCTTTGGGGGCAGCAAGCACCCTGACTTTGCTGAAGAATCTCAGGAGAAAGCTCCCTCAGCCAGTAGCTTGTGCTTGACAGTTAGCTGCTGAGTGCGGGCGTTTGTTTGAGTGTCTTGGGCAGAGCGCAGGTGGGGCCATGGGGGTGGCACCGCCATGGGTGACTGAGTTAAGAGCTGGTAAATGCTGAGTTCCTGTGTATTTTGGCTTCTAACTCACAAATTATCTGACTAAAAGGTCTCATCAGCCAATTGCATCTATACCTGGTTTCATCTATTCTCCTGGTTCATTTTTCTTAATTCCTCCAGAAAAATCAAAATATATATTGTGATATTGCATATTACAATATGCAGATAATTACTGCAGATTCAATGAGAGAGAAGATAGAGAAAATGCTGATTTACCTATTTTGAGAAACTTCCTATGCAAAGATCATGCTTATTTTGTGTATTTGTTGCTTCAAGTCAATGCCCTGGATTGTGGATGAAGGCACAGCCAGTAGTTTTTCTTTAAGGAAGGTTAGAATCTGCTTTTGTATTCAATGGATGCCAGAGCCGTGAACAGAAAAATGAACATGACCTTTGAGCAATGGGAAGACATTTTAGCAGGTGACACATTTTGATTAGAAAAATAGAAAAATGCAAAGGAAAGGAGAGAAGAGCAAAGCGCGTGCTGTGAATTCAGCCTCCACCGAGGACAGGACGGGCGGGGGACGGAAGCAGAGGTGTGGCGGGAAGGAGCGAGACATTGTGCAATAAATTAGAGGGAGACACAGATGCAGATGCAAGTTATAAATCCCATAAAGGAAAAATAATAGATTAGGAGTGAGAAACAGGAAGGCTGAGAGGTGTTGCCTGAATGACTACACTGAGTGAAGGAAACATTCCACAACAGGATTAGGCAGAAGAATGCAACTTGCCCCCTAGCCCCTCACCCAGCCTGAATTGGCAGGAAAGATATTCTGCTTGAGAACAGTCATAGCAAATTTTCAACAATAGAATTAGCCATTTTGGAAGGCGGGGGGACTCATAAGTAGCCTCTATCTCGAGGGTCAGGGAGCAGAATGCAGAATAGACGCCACAGGCAGCCACAGATTCCCCAGAGGAGAGGGGAAGAAGCAGAGGTGAGACTCAGGCCTATGCTGGACGCTGAGAATTCAAAAGCCCAAGGTCAAATCCAGCTGTTCATCTCCCCTCCACCATGCAAGGTCCTCAGCACGGCTCCAGCCAGCCTTGACCCAATCAAACCACGGCACCTCAGACCAGGAATTTGACTTAAGCTCTATTTACCACAAACTGGCTCTAAGGTGCGGGCCCTGAATCACTGGGACTGGAAGCTTCTCTTCACAGCACATTTCATCACCTTGGCAATTAACCTTGGTAGTGGCATAGCAGAACCACAGCTCAGGGCCCCGCCTTGCCCCCGCCGCCCTGTCCCCAACGACGTTGAGTGACAACAGAGCTCCTGGCAGAGGCTCGGCGGCTCCTCAGCATCTTCTGGAAGGATACAAGGACACCCCATGACGATTGTCCACCCTAAACCTGCTGGGTGCCTGCACTGCCCCTTCCCAGTCCTCCTTGGTGTGGTTAAGCTGACAGTTGAAGGCAGGTCTCCTTCCTGCCAAATGCGAAGCCTGGGGGGAGAGCGGGGGCTGCTGGACCCGAGGGAGGGAAGGACGAAGTGAAGCACACGGCATGCAGGCTCACGCCTCCTGAACAACCTCCGGGGCCCTGCCTGGACACTCTTCACAGCAGTCCCGGTGGATTCTAGGTATTTTCTCAGGCAAATCACTCTACTCAGGGACGCGGTTGGGAAGACTGAGGAGGCCATTCCTTCTCTTCTTTCCACCAAAGGCAACCTAACCCCCCCACCCCCCGCCTCCGGGGCCCACGGGTGGCGCGTGCTGGGCCTTGCCATCCCAAATGCTCACGGGCAGGATCCCTGCTGCTTCTCCTAGCTCCCGCTGTCTGCTGGCAGCCCTGGAAGCTCCTGGCTCCACGTCCCTTGGGCCTCTGTCCTGGGCCCACGCTTTCCCCTTCTGTTGAGGACACTGAGCACGGCGTTTAGGACCCAAATCCAGGATGACCTTGTCTTAACTTGAAGACATCTGCAAACAGCCCATTTCCCAATCAGGCCACAGTCTGAGCTTCCAGGGGGACTGGAATCTTGGGGGGTGGTGAGTATTCAGTGACGAGCGCTGGAAGGCTGGACTCTGCGTGCAGCCAGCGCCAGCCGTGGTCTCCTCGCTCCCTCTCCAAAGTGCTCTGGACACCTGGTCTGACGCAGGCAGAGCTCACTTCTCAAATAAAGGAACTTTCCAGAGCTACAATAGACAAGGACCTGGGTGAGCAGTGCCTGTGGGCCCGGCCAGGCTGGGGAAGCCCCTGGGGACCCCTCCCGGTGAGGGAGTTCATGTTCAGGACTCCCGGCTCTCCCTGTCCATCATTCAGACCTTCCTCCTGACTGGTCACTTTGAAAGGAGAGACAGGTCAACTGGGTGGGTTGGTCCCTGGAGAACATTGTGGTGGGTAGGCCCCAGCCCACCACATACACCCCTGCCTAAAGTTGGCCTTCAGCACCAAGGAGCTTGTTAAGCTACACTTAATCGGTGATGCAGGGGGCCCTCGGAGTGTCTGGCCTTCTCCTACCATCCTCACCTCTTCAGAACTTGGCCGTGGAAGACCCGGCCATTTACCGGGTACCCCAAAGGCCTCTGCAACATGCAACGCTTGTTTTGACACTACTTTTTTCCAACTTTGAACACAACCTGGTCACATCAGCCTCAGTCCCTTAATGTGCCTACGAAGACACCCAAGGTGAAAAGGAGAACCCAGTCCAAGGCCAGCTTGAACCCTCCATCAAGGCCAGCAGCCCACTGATTTCCCCCGGAACGGCTGCCGTGCATTCCAAATACGGCAACAAAGGAGCCAGACCGGGTTGTGAATAGCTTGGGGAAAATGGGCTAAACACCGAAATCTCAAAGGAGAGGAAGCTGGGCCACCCGCTCTGCTCCGGTTCACTGTCGCGGAGGCTGTTTCTCTGCCCCAGGCTTCCCCGATTCTGTTTGCAGAAATGTACAAACACAGCCAGCAAAACCTTTGCCGGTGGAAAGGCCTGGATCAATACGAGTAACAGAAGAAGGAAGAAAAGCGAAAAGAAAAGATTTTATCAAGCCTGTTGACTTTAAATGTTCCTTAAAGACCTGCACAAACACACCTGCTTCTTCAGAGCCAGCAGAGCGCAGGGCAAACATGTCTCTCCTTGAAAAGAAATGGGGGAGAACAGACATGGCCAGTCTCCCCAGGAGGCGCTGGCGGCTCAGCCGCTGAAAGCGTAGAAGCTTAATCTTCAGGTCAAAAAAGTTTGAAAACCAGTGATCGCTGTGTGTCCAGGGCTCTGAATTAACCCTGCATCTCGCCAGGGACAGGGGTGAGCCGGGAATCTTCACAGTGGGGCCCCGGGGTGGGAGGGTGAGAGGCTTGAGTTGTCCCATCTGCCCATTTCTGTGGTGTAAATATTTTCGGGCCGCGCTTCTGAGCTCCTGATGTGACTCGCTGAGGAGAGGGTGGGGAAGATGTGAAGTGGAACGAGGTTCCTTCCGCCCTCTCGGATGCTGTGCACACGGCTCCCCTGCCAGAGCCCGGGCTCGAGCAAATGTGCTAAAGTCATTAGGAAATGATGAAGTTGGAGCATTTATTACCTTTACTTTTAATAAAATTTATTTGATTGCAAGTGTTTATATCTATATTTTTAAATAATGGCTATTTAACAATCAGCTTATAAATGTCCAAATAATTTAGAAATCAGCCCGAGCTGGAACAAGCTACTCGAGCATATGTGGCCTGGGAGCTTTTAGAAAACACCCAGATCCCTTTTCTACCCAACCCACCATTGTCTAGGGTCCACTGAGCCAGCACCCCCCAGACTGGGTGCTGCACGTGCATGTTGTGGAGGTTCTAACAGACATTCTCAGATGAGAGGATGGGCCATTAATCCAGTCTGCAGAAAGGGGAATGGAGACTCGGAGGTTAAACGTCCCGCCTGTTGGCTGACACTAGAGCAAGCTGGGACATGCAGAATTTGGTTCCATTTCTCCCCAGCCCTCCACCCAATCCCTGAAGCATGGGATCTATTTTTGAAGCATCGTGACTTGCTTTGGGGTCCAGATAGCAAGACCTCATTACTTTTTAATTATTTTAACAAGAGCTGAACTAAAGTTGATCTTTATACGAGCTATAAAAAAGGGCTTAGCCAAGAAGCTCATAGGTAAGCAAGACGAAAGGAGACCTCAATGTTCTCCAGAAATCCTAAAACCAGCTTGTATCTGTTTTCACACAAACCACCTGCAGATTAATAACAAATGACAGCACACAGGCTTCTGAGCGCCCTTCCCAGGCGGTTCACAGCAGGAGGATCCAGCCCCAGCTCCCGCGGCACCCGAAAGCTCGCCAGGGGCAGGTCCCGGGCCAGTTTCTCTCCTACTGTTAGTCGAGAGAACATTCCACCACTTATGGGGAAAGATGCATCCCCAAAGAGATGAAATCTGAGTTCCACGGGAAGCTGGTTTAGTTAAGCCACTTCAGCTAAGAGTGCGGGCCCTTCTTCCAGCATCTTCTCTGACCCTTCTCTGTGGTGTGTGTAAGAAGCTTCTCATCCTGAAAGACAGGCCACTGGGGGCCCCAGTGAGTGCCCTGGTTCACCCCGTGACTGGAAGAGCACCCCTGTGTGTGAGGCTCCAGGTCATAGTAACCCAAGTCTCAAAAGGGCAACCTTTCCAGTAGATCCTTCCAGAAGAGCCCTCAGGCTCGGGCTCATGTCACAGCATCTCTGAGGTCGTCCTTGCTGTCTGTCCTTGTCCCTGCAGAGGAGGGGTTGTTGAGGAGGTGACCAAGTGGAGCGGTTTTGTGGACCGGGCAGGAGTGGGGGGCCCTCCAAGGCAGGGGTCTGCACTTTCTTCATTCAAACAAGCCCATCCTTGTCTCTTTTCCTTTCTCTTCCAGGTGGGCCAACTCTCAGTGCAAGAACACCTGAGAACAGTTTCCTCCTCCCGCTCCAGGCAGCTTCTGGTTTCTGCAGCCACATAGTCCTTTACCTGTTTCGAAGGCCACACTCGCTAAACCAAAAATGGACAGCTAGCTCTCTCAAGCGCTTCTTCCAGTGGGAAAACTGCATCCAGAATTTTCCATGCCTGTCCTTCCTAACACCCCTCGTCCCTCCTGGGGTGGGGGCTCCAGAAGTAGGTTCTGTCAGTGTCCCCTCTCCAGCCCCTAGTGTGTGTCTATTTGGGGGTGTGTCTGAAGACCTCTTAGCACCCCCTTGACTTTACTGGTGCCCTAGGGATAATGATGTGCCCCCCATGGGTTAGAGTGAGCCTCGAGGGCAACTGTGTTTGCAGAACTTTGCAGAAGCCAGAGCCCCTCCAATGTCGGAAACTGTCTCCGAGTAATCTGCTGCAGAGCCCCTGGGGACCGCCGGTCTCTCTGCTGGCACTGTTGTCATTTATTAATGTATTGTATTATAATCTTTGTATTCTCTGTAGGGTTACCAGAAAAATACACAGGGCACCCAGTTAAATGTGAATTTCCAATTAATAAAAAACAAACAGTAATTTATAGCAAAAGTATGTCCCATGCAATATTTTTATTTACTAAATCTGGCAACCCTAATTTAGCGAGAGCACGTGTTCCAGGGGGCTGGACACCAGGGACATCCATGCTCCCCAGCCTCCCCAGTCTGGCACAGTGCCTGGCAGAGAGTGAGTAGCCAATAGATATGTTTCTCAACAGGGGCACTACTGCCCCCTAGGGCCTGGTAGGAGCTGGAGGAGGCATTTTTGATTGACGCCAATGAGGGGCAGGGTTGGGGGGCAGGAGCCAGGGACCTGCAGCCACAGAATGGCAGCTCCCAACAGAGCATGTCACACAGAGCATTCACCTAAGTGAAACCCTACGTGCGTCTGAACCAAGAAATGGAGTCCTTATGAGTATAAAGTGAATATTTCTCTGAATCTTCCAAGAATGCAAGTAATGGTAAGTCAAGGAAGACTGCTTCATCTTGTTGGTAACCAAGAGACTCTTTCGGTGGGGAAATCATGGCATCTGGCTCTTGAGGCCTCTCTGGGCTCCTTACAAAGGGTCAGGAGCTGGCCCCGTGGGGCAAATGCCAGGCCGTGAAGAAGAGAAGGAAGAGTCTGTTCATCTTGCTTTATGGACAAAACCATCTCCTGCAGGTGAGCTCACTTGTGCCGTCCTTCCTTCTGGCACATTCTTCAGAGCTGCCCACGCCAGGGACCACAGGGTCTGTCTCTGGGGAGGAGCCAGCGGCTGGGGGTCTCGTGACGGGCGATTCCAGATGCAGAGGTGCCTCACATTGCTGAGGCATTTTCTGAATTGCACAAAACAGCAGCAGCGCAGAGCCAGAGAGCGCGGCCGCCCAAGGGCATGCGTCGTGTTCTCAAGACGGAAATGTCCTTCTTGCTTGAATTTGGGAACAAAGAGAAGAAGTTGAAGTTTTTCCCTTTGAGCAAAGATTCTTCAGAAGAGGATTTTAAACTCCTTTGAGTGGCTGCGAGAGAGATTTTCCCTGCAGTTGAAGATGGTGTCACACCCGACTGGGGGTGAGCCTCCGGAGGGGAGGCTCTCCGGTGGGGGAGACCTGCGAACACTGAAAAGATTGGGGAGTGGGGCGAAGGAGGTAAGGGAACAACAAAGAACACAGTGAAGATAAGCAGGTGTAGGAGAGGCGCGAGGGGCGGGTGGAAGCCGGTCTTCCCCTGGTCTTTCGATTTTTGACCCGTGTGAATGGCAGTGCCAAAATGAATTTTATTTTATTTATTTTATTATTTATTTAAGAGACTTACTTATTTATGCGTACAAGAGCTGGGGTACAGGCCAGAGATGGGGGGTGAGAGGATCCACCAGAGACAGAGTGGGGAGCAGAACAGGCAGATTGACCAAAGTACACTGCTGAGGGGAGCAGCGGGTGAGTCGGGAGAGGTCTGCTGCGCCATGTGGGTAGCTCCCTGGCCAGGAATCAAACTCATGCTGCAGTGGCTGCTGATAGCTTCATAGTGCTGAGACCTAACCCCTCGCGCCACCAGGGAAGTCCCCAAAATGAATTTTACAAAAAGAATAGGCACGACAGTGTCTGTTGATCTCCAGCAGAGCTGCTGGCTGGGCTCTGTACCCACTTGTCCGCTGCCAGGGCCGAGGGGAGACCCCCGAGCCACCAGTTCCCACAGGCCTTGCCCAGCTCGGTGAAGAGTGGAGACCCCAGCAGAGGAGGTGGGTCCTCGTTCAGGTTTTAAGACACTGCCTAGCCCCATGCTGGGTGCTGGGAGAGCCTCAGAAACACTGGTGCTCACAGGCTTTATAAACATGATTTCAACAGCACAACGAGATGTAGGAGCAGCCAGAGTGTCAGCAGGGCTGTGTCGGCCCTGAGAGCAGCGGGCCTCGTGCACGCGGGCAGCTGAGAGGCTCCCCCTCACCTGTGCAATGAGGAAAGGTCACTTGCCTGGGAGGGATGAGAAGCCTCCGCTCTGGTCAAAGCCCCCTAGTGACACGCGCCTCCTCAGGAAAGCTAACCAACACCCACTACCACCTGGAGCAGGGGAGGCCCAGACCTCCCTGGGCCCTTCAGCAAGTGTGGCCAGCGGGCTCCCCAGCCCCCTCCCAGCCGCAAGGCAAGCGCCTCCCCCCACCAGCATTCCACCCCCCCACCTCTGCCAGGTGCACCCCCAGGGTGTCCCCCAGGGGCCATGATTGCCAATCAGAGTGTCCTCCTGGGCCAGGAGCTGGGCATAGCAGGGCCGGAAGCTGACCCTCCGCTGTATCTCCCTGGCAGTGTGAATCCTGAGGGTGGAACTCCAAGATGGAACATGCCCCCTGCCCGTCCCTGCCACCCACTGCACAGGGCTCCAGGCCCTCATGCTCGCTGCCTCTGGGAATGCCCTCTTCTTGGTGAGAAAGGCACCCGCCCTCTGTGCATGCAGCTGCAGGCTGCCTTCTGGGGTGCAGCTCTGACTCCCCAGAAGGGGCAGTGCCTCCGCACTGGGAGACTCTCATCCACGTGCTGGCTTCTTGTGGGTGTGCATGTCTGTCTGTCTGGCTGTCTCCAGGGCCACTTCACGCCCTGGGGGCGGGGCTGAGTCTCACTATCCTCAGCCTCCAGCCTCTGTGGCACCCTCTAGCCAGAGGGCCTTGAGTACTTTGAATAAGAATTTAATGAGGGGCCCAGTCCCTCCCAGGAGGGCACTGCAGGGCAGCATCACATGACCAGGCTATGATGTCCATGGCATCCACCCCACGGGCCCCCCAGCCGGGCAAGCGTGGCCTTTGCCCGCAGGGACTAAGGAGATGGCCACCCTACCTGGAGCACCTCAGAGAGCTAGAGGGGTGTCCTTGGGGTCCAACCTCCTCCCTAGAAAGAAGCATCTCCTTGAGGGAGTGGCGGTCTCTGGCTCCAAACCTGACCCACAGACGGGGCATCAGAAGAGGGGGTGGCGGGGGGCGTCCTCACCCCACACCCATGGAGGGAGCTGTGAGCAACCACCCAGACAGCAGCCTAGCCACCCAGCACCTTGAGGGGCCCAGGCACACGGAGGTGGTACCCTTCACCTTCAGCTGACTCTCGGCCCCTGCCTCCGCCTCCCCAGAGCCCAGGTGCTGGGGTTGGGGGGACTCCCCGGCCGACTTCCAGGTGATTCCGGCAGAAACTCAACCACAGCCAACTGGTGCTTGAGGAAACAGAGGGGCTTTTGACCTAATTACTCCCAATTGGTTGTCTCCATCGATCACATTCTCTTGATAATTGCCTGAACCCCCACTTCTAGGTGGGGGGGGTGCCGTTCTCCTGCGGAATAAATGGGGTGTGACGCTGAGAAGCCTGCAGGCCCTTGCTTTCCACACACTGGGCCTTTGTGGTGAGTATTTTGTTTACCACCATTAAAACGAAAGGAACACAAGCAGGGAGCATGTAATGGGGGGCGGGGGGTGGGGGGGCAGCCTTTCTCCTCACAGAAGGAGCCTGCTGGCGTAAGCTGAGCTGGGGCCTGGGTCCCAGTGGGACCCGCCATCTGGGCCCAGATCCTACTTACCTGGCCACCCACTCGGGGTGGGCCGGGTCCCGCTCCTGCCGGGAACCCCACTCGGGGTCCCTCCCCAAGAACAAATTCAGGACTGAGGCCCCTGGTCTGCCTCTCACACCACCTCCCACCAGCCTGTCCCTTCAAGCTCAGTCCCCAGCTCTGGAAAAAACAGTGGGTGAGACCACGGGGCCCTTGGCCCGCAGTGTCTCTTGCCTGACCCCCGCCCTGGCCTCCCTCCTGTGCTCTCGTAGCTCTTCACAGCCTCACCACTTCCTCCTGGGATTCTGACCTGAACCCCTCCAGCTTCCCTGATGACCCCCCAAACTCAGCACCCTCTAAACTACGCCCCCTGATTACATGTGCCATTCACCTCCCCCTCATTTCTGGGTCCCGGCTCCCCAGCCACCTGTGAGCTCCTGCTTCGGTTCAGGTCCTGTCACCTGCGCCTCATCACCCCCGCAGGTGAGCAGGACCTCACCTGTGCTCCTCGTCCCCGCCACGGTGGCCTCTGCTGCGGGCACCTTCCCAGGCAGCGGCGCGCACGCATCAGCTCCCCCTGGACACGGTCCTTGTAGAGGGACGCGCCCTGCTGGGACCCACGCAACCCCTCAAACCAGGCCCCAAAGAGGCCCCAGCAAATGCGAGCCTCGCTGCCACTGGTGCCTGACCCCCCACGCCAACACCGCGGAGGGTTGGCTCAGAAAAACTTTTTGGAAATCAAAGAAAACCAAGAGGGCGGCAGCTCAAGGCGGCGTTTCATCAAAGGCAAAGGGCGGGGCGGGGTGGGGGGGGGGTTGGTGTCCACCGGCCGCTCCCTGCCCCACCTTTCCCCATTGTCATTAAACGCGGAGCCACAGGGCCATCCTGGCCCTGTCTGTGGTATCGCCAACCTCTCCCACACGGCCATCCCCGCCCCTAGTTTAGGAGTTGGGAGTTTGACAGACCTGGTCGTTTCTATTATAGCTTCCCCATCCCCCTAAATCTGCGGCTCTCCCCCTGGGATGGTTCTGCCTCCCCCGGCCCTGGGGGACATCTGTGTCTGAAAACATTTCTTGATGGTCACAAAGGGGGAGGGAGGGGTCTACCGGCATTTAAGGTGCAAAAGCCGGGGTGCTGATAAGTACAGTGCAATGCACAGAAGGGCCCCCAACAAAAATCACCCAACCCAAAATGCCAACAGTGCTGGAGGTGAGCACCTGCCCAGGGCCTGGGGTGCATCCAGGAATGTGTGTGCAGAGGCACCTTTCCCAAGGCGGGGCTGCTTGATCCCAGCGTCTGCGGCTCTTCCTTGCAGGGGAGCTGCCCACGGGCGCCCCAAGGAATCAGGAGTGAGGCCCGGAGGGAGCAGGCTCCGAGGAGTGCAGGAGCTGGCTCTGCTGTCTTTGCAATCCAGAGCCCTGTCAGTCGGGCTCACAGGAAGGCTGGGATGAAAGGCTGATGAGAGACATGGAAAGAGAACACTTTTGTTTCCAAGCTGACGCACAAAGGTGGAGAATTTTTGAACGGAGCCAAACCACACACACCTCTACTGGGCCATGAAAAATGCGCACATCGACAGGACAGAGTCATGCACGGGGCCGCCTTTCATGCGCCTGGCACGCGGGGCTTAGGGAATGAAATGTGAAGGTTTATTTGCTTAGTGGCAATTCTCAGAGAATGGCTCTGCCTGTCGCAGCAGGTAAAACCTGTCGCTCAGTTGCGCTAAAGTTTTTCAACACAGGATTTCTCTGTTCGACAATATTTGAACAGATGGCATTGCGGGGGGGACAGCACCCCGGACGGTGAGGTGCCCCTGCAGTTTCCAGCCTGAGAACTGGATCCAGATCACCCCTTTGCAGGCTGATGTGTTTCTAGAACTCTTCAAATCTCGCTTCTGTTTGATTTACCCTGGATGAACTTCTTTTGTCAGTACTTTCTCTAGCAGTTTACTGACTGCATCACTCAAGATCTCTTGCCGCCACAGCAAACCCAACCATGCCAACAAAGGTCATTGATGATTCTGTGTAATAAGATGAAAAGTAGGCACTTTCCGCTGCTGCCACGTGGGTCATGGTGTCGCTGAGGACTTTTTCTGCTGTTCTTGACCAGTTAGAATTTCATCCTTCAATTCATCACCTAAGAACTCATCATGTCCTAAAGATGCTTCTGCTGCTGCAGACACGAGTGTCCCCAACAGGAGAGAAAAGATGGGCTGCACCTAAGTGACCAGCCACACCCCTCGGCCCAGGACTGAAGCGGGGAGGGGTTCCCTGATCGTCCCAGGCCATGGGGACACGTCATTTCCCGTGACCCTCTTTTATTAGCACAGGACTTCTCCAGAAGCTCCAGTACACCCACTTAGGGCTTTCTGGGGGATCAGAATGAGGTCCCATCCTCACTCAAAACATCTGCCAGAGCACGCTCATGAAAAACTGTCACTTTCCATTTAACCAGGCCTTCCTACTGAGCAAAGCCTTGCTGACTGACTACTCATCACTTATTCACTCATTGAACAACCATGTGCTCATGCTCCAGTGTGCAAGCCCTTGCCGGGCTGCTGGGCATCAGGCTCCATTTCCAGTCAAGCCAGAAAGGATCTGCACCCAAGGTGTAATTTCAAGTGTGACAAGGAGTTGTCAGTCAGAGTTCGAGGCCAGGTAACAGGAACTGAAGAGTCGGATCTGGAAGTCTTCCTGGAGGAAGTGACTGTGAAGCAGAGATGGCAAGGCTGGGTGGAATTGATGGGATGGGGAGGGGCAAAGGGGAGAGAAGAGCTACTTCCCTGCCTGATGTGGTGGGGAGGGATTGCTGGAGATGCCTGGGGGACAAGGGAAGGAGGCCTCAGGACACAGACCAGGCTGCGGCCAGGCCACATTAGGGAAGAAGCAGCTCCGGGCCTGCCCCAGCCTGCAGCGCTTCCTCCCACTTGGGGCCTCCTACAGAGCAGCCTTCCCAGCGCCCTTCCTCCCCCTCAAGGAGTGAGTTCCCGGGGCAGCACCTGCGTCTGGGCTGCTGTGAGCTCTTCTGGGGTGCATGCTGACACCTTCTCCTGGTCCTTCTTAGCGTTCCGTGAGCCAACAAATCCCCTGGGCGTGGCCGTTCCTCACAAGGGCCCCGTGAGGCTGAGACCGCTGGTCCCGGGGCTACGGTTTTTACAGCAAAGGCTCCGTCTGCTTCGTGAACTCCTTGCTGCTCCCATCCTGCCTGAACTCGACCAGTGACAGCTGTGTCCATCAGTCCCACTGTCCTGTCTTCACCGCCCGTGTCTTCAGCCGCTTTAAAATTCCAGATGGGACTGTTCTGGACCCAACCACCACCGGAAACCCGCTTAGTGTCTCCTGAACACAGCAAGCAGCCCGTCACGATCAGAAAGACTGTCACACTGAAGCGGTCATTCACTTAACTAATGGGCCACGGCCACTGAGCCACGGCCCCCCTCCCCCTCCGTGACCGCAGCACATCAACAAGCAAAGGAACAACCAGCAGTGACTGAGCCCCGACGGCGTTCTGGGTGTCCTGCCAGGAGCCGGGATAAAGTCGGGGGCAGAACCACCCGCTGTCATGGAGCTCACGTCCTGCCGGAGGGGACGGTCCGAAAGGAGAAGGAATTGGATGTGCCAAGGATGGGAAGTCGAAGTTATAGCTCAGGCAGCCAGGGAAGGCCTGACCAGCGATGGAGATTTTACTGCAAATTGTATGTGGGAACAGAGGGGATTTGTCTCACGCGGCTCACATGTAACTTTGCGGATCTCCTGTGTGCTGTTTCTGTCCTCTCACACTCCTTGTGGGCCATCCTTTCTTTCTGACATCTCACCATCTTTCTGCATCGCCCCCCCACCTCCCCACGCACCCCCTTTGTAGTCTGGTAAAATACCAGTGGCTCTCCCTGCCCAGAGTAGTCCCTGAAAGGTGCATCCGGGTCACTCTCCTGTCCCCAGGATGTCCCAACAGCTCACCCATGCTGTTTACCTCAACTGCCATTTTTTGTTGTAAAGGCTTGTGAGAGGAACGGTGAGGCGTACCCTCCAAGGTGGTGTGCTTGGCCAACTCCATGGAAGAAGGTGGAGATTTCCAGACTCCATCCCCTGAGCCGGGACGGATGGAAAAAAGGGGCAGAGCTGGGACTTTTGGCAGTTAAAATGCTGGGGCTTTGGCAGTTGAGCTGCTAAGAGGAGGGTGTCTGTGAAGATGCTGCCTGCTTGCCATGTGCAGTTTCAGCTTGGACCCCAGGTATCTGCTCAGTGGACTCTATCTGGACAAGTCAGCCTATAAATTCTCTCTCTCAGTTCTTTCTTTTCACTCTCTATGCAAATAAATCTTGTTATTGTGTGTCTCCCCATGTGTCTGCTTTGGGCCCCTGTCCTGTGTTTTTAAGCATGTGGCTGAGGACATATCAACCGATCACCACAGTTCCCCCAGGTTTGCTGTTTCAGGGTTATGGGTTTTGCTGCTAAGAGATAGTGTGGAGTGTCAGTGGGGGATTCAGGGGGGTGGGGTCACACATGTGCTTTAAAGTCATTCTAGCGTCGGTGGGGAGACAGTTGTATCTCTTTCATATTCTTGACCAGCCATCTTAAATTCTCTTTAAAACACAGTGGCTATAAAAAATTTTTAAAAAGGGCTTTCAGGCATTATCTTATTTGAACTCTAAATAACCTCTTAAGGGCACACGTCCTTGCACTAGATGTGTGCCTTTAGCAAATTAAGGTCTCTCAGTTATTTCATCAATAAGATGAGACTTATTTTATCTCTTACTATAGAATTGTTGCAAGGATTAAATAACTTAGACAAATAAGCTTCCTAGAGATTGCCTGGCACTTAGGAAGTCCTCAATAAATGTTAGTGGCTACTGCTTATGGAAATTTTAAAACAAGGTTACAATTTTTTTCACTCTTTTCTTCGGGGGGCATGGGGAGAGTAGCTTATGGTCCCTCTGCTTATATCTGGGAGGGGTCTCTGACGCCTCCACCATTAGCATACAAGAAAGTGTGACTTCCAAGGTTGAATCATAAAAAGCCCTTCTTCCTTGTTCATGGGGAACCCTCACTTTTGAAGCCTGGAATTGCCATATAAGATCAACAATTCTGAGACAAGCCATGGAGGTAGCAAGGAATGCTCTGGCCCTAAGTTTGACTGAGCCCAGCCTTGCAGCTGGCCCTGCCAAGGTGCCTGACATCCTTGTCCATCCCTCCAGACCAGCCCATCTGCTTGCTGAGTGCCACCAAGAACCTACATCCATCAACACCATGTCCAACAAATTAGCCACCCAGCCAAGCCCGCCTGAATTTATGACCCACAACATCGGGCATAATAGTAAAATGGTGATTGTTTTAAGTCAGGTAGTGTTGGGAGGGCTTGTTACGAAATTGTATGTAACAGGCATCCTGCTAGTGTAACTACTTTTGTTATTAGTATTACTATTATCAGTGTCAGTATTAAGTGACTGATAAGCAAGCACTATTGTGCCTACCTAAGAGAGGAGGCAAAGGACAGAGAGTTAAAAGCGTTTATAGAAGGCAGCTATGGGGCCTCCTTGGTGGCACAAGACCTACGAAGCTATCCACAGCCTCTGCAGCACGAATTCAATCGCCAGCCAGGGAGCTACCCATATGGCGCAGCAGACCTCTTCTGACTGGCCCGCTGCTCCCCTCAGCAGTGTGTTTCAGCAGATCTGCCTGTTCTACTCCCCGCTGTTTTTGGTGAATCCTCTCCCCCTCACACACACCTCTGGCCTGTACCCCAGTTCTTGTACGCATAAATAAATAAATCTTAAAAAAAAAAAAGAAAGAAAGAAAGAAGCTATGCACACAACTAGTCTCAGGCTGGATGTGACTAGTCTCCCGGGCTGGGAGTCCTTCCTCCATCTGCCATGGTCTTTCTGCTGTATTCTGCACTAACCATTTTTGGCAGGTAAACTGCTCTTTGGGAAGCTGCAGAAATATTCCTGTCAACTCTTTCTGCCAGGACTCAACTTCCAGAAAAATTACTCATCTTATGTGATCTGGCCCCTAAGACCATCTCAAGCTCTGCCTAGCACAAGCGCCACCATGCTGATGGCCATCGTTAAAAATGCTGGAAGTGCAAAGCCAAACCAAATGCCAAACCAACAATCACACCTCCTCACACACACTTTTTGAATTAAAATAATAAAAAGATCTAAATTCCTGATATCCCCTAAATACAGCAGAGGGCCCTTGGCAAATCCACTCTCTGGAATACACCAGCCAAGAAGGAAAACCTCGGATGAGCTTATATTCTTTCTACCCGTCAAAGGGAAGCAAAACGACACCGGGCCTTTAATCAATATTTATGTAACACTCACCAAAAGCTGTACTTGCTTAAGGAAAATATAACCTTTCTCCCCTTAAACACCTTTTACTTGTTACTCAAGTAGGAAGTTATTCTTTCGGAATTAGCTACATCTGTCTGCCCAGCATTCCTAATCGCTGGGTCTGAAGTTCTTACCATCTCCCACCTTCTCAATAACTTTCTCTTTAGCTTAGATTTTATTGATTTTTGATGACTCCCGGGGGTTTCTTGACAGGAGAAGTCTTTAGGACTGGGGTAATATGGTTTTTACATTCAGGGCTACACCATTTTTTTTTATTAGTGTTTTCAACTCAGAATAAGACCATGGGACAAATCCACGCCAAATGCAGTCAGTTTTTTATTAACAGTTCCACAGACCAACCTTTATTTTAAGCCTTCATGTTCCAACTTCCTTGTCTCCTTTGTCGGCTTAAGAGCTGCCCAGTGTGTTCTCAAATGTGTTTCTGTTGGATCAGCATGGGTTAGGGCTCTTTGGCAGGAAAGCATGGATGAAGTAGCTGAAAATTTAAGTCACTTCCGTGGTTGCCTGTGAGTGCCATGACTGGTCAGGGCCCAACGGTACCCTTTCAGATTTGGATGGTGGTTTGTATGTCTTATCAATGTCTGTCTGTGTTTTCCAGTTTTAGGCCTTGACTGAAAACCAGGTCGATGCCTTCCTTCTGCATTCTACCTGCATCCAACCCAGTGCCCTGACTGCGTGAATCATGGGTGCGCCTCCTGCTAACACCCTAACCCTATCACCGGAGTCACACGCAATTAAGTTAGTCTTGGGAACTTTCCAACTTTCTAGTGCAATGGTGGGTGGAGCTTTTCTTGAGTTCCCCGGAAAACATGACAGCCTGTGGCTCTGGTGGGGATGGTCCCCGGGGAGAGTGGGTTTGGCCAGCCTGGCCTCAGAGGCCCGGTGGCTGCTTCCCTGAGGTATTCTATCAGGCCTGCCTCTGGGCTTTTCTACATGCCATCTGACCCACGTGGATGCCAAGAAGCTGGAAACAGGGGCCCTGACAGACTGGAAGCAATGGTGAGATGGATGAGGACGTAACCCTGCATTTTCCTTTGAATAGAATTTGCAAACCACTCTCTGCCTGCCACACGAGCACAGCCATTTCAAGTGTGAAAATAAATGCACAAAAACCTCATTTAAATGAGGTGGAGGCCAGAAAAGAGCTCTCAGCACACAGAACAGCACCAGAAGACACCTCCAGCATCTTCGCAGCAGGTCATGGGCACAGCTGCCCATCCAAGAAGGAGGAAGCTCCACCCTCAGCAGCAGCTCAGTCAACGAGAGGTGCCGTGGGTCAGCTAATGAGAAGCCAGTACGCTGTGGCCTCTCAGTTTCCTCCAATCGGCTCTTCTTTTACAAGAGACTCTCTGGAGTTCATAAAAGAGCTGCTCCTTTCTTTGTTTTGGGGAAGTATGAGGATGTTTCACCAGGAGAACGTGCTTTCCAAGTTGCTTCTTCTTGTTTGTGCATAAATTTATTTTTCTGGAGAAGTAAATGGCTGTTTCTTTGTTTAAGTGAGCAGATTTTCTGTTGACACGTTGGGTGGCCCAGGCCCTCAGGAGTAGGGTTACTGTGATATTTTCCAGGATTAACTTCGAAGTATGTATTACTGAGTACCCCGCCTTGTTCCAGAAAGGTTTCAAAGCAGCTAACTGGATTTTATAATCATGAAAATCTGGTTCGACTTCTTCTTTGACTAAAGACGTTGTGCTGTAAATGGGGGGAAAAACTTTAAATCCCACTTTTCTTTATAAAGTGAGTTATTCAAGATGGGTTACCACGTTTTACAACAAGCAGAAGTTTCTAGTAATTGAATACCGTATCTGTCCAAAATTTTCCTTTCGACCTTGTAAATCATAGCTAATATATAGTGTTTTCGTTCCTTCCAAATGTCCAGGAAATCTGATGTCATTGTATAAATTATGCAGGAAAAATATTTTGCACATGCAAAGCTGATTTGGATGAACCCCGACATCACTGCCCTTGCCTGTGGCTAAGTCACTGTTACATGCAGTGTCCCCCCTGCAGAGGGGACACCTTGGACCACACTTTACAGATGAGGAAGCTGAAGCGCAGCAAAACCAGGGTGTTCTAAAAATGCCCCAGAATTTGTTTGATTCAGTTAAGTAAGACACACAAGCACAGAAATGACTGTCAGGAAGGTAGGAGTTTATGCTCAGAGTCTCAGGAGCAGGAGACACAGAGGCCTTGCAGGGCCACCAGGGAAGCGCCAGAGTCCATCGGGAAAGCGCTTCCTACTTACCTTACCTGGGCAGACCCATCTTTCATCTTTGGGCTGCAGCGAATCAGTGCTGTGCTGGTATTTATGTGCACACCTAAGAAGTCTCTAAGGCAGAAGACAGTGTGGCTGGCAAAGCTGGAGGTTCCAGAAAGTTCTTCTGCATGTTAGAGAACCTTCCCCTGGGTCTCCTCAGCTGTCACACAGGTGCATGGGGGTCTGCAGAGTGAGCCGGGACATGAGAGGTGTATGGAGAGCATGGTGGGTTCAGATCATTCCTGCCCAAGAGAAACAGGACACACACCACAGATGTCAAGTTAAACTCACCAGTCACCATATTAAAAAGATAAAAAGAAACAGATGAAGCTAATTTTAGTTATTTCTGCTATTTAAGCCAAAATATCGTCATTTCAACAAGTAATACACACAAATTATTAATGAGGTGTTTTACATTACTCTCCTCTTACTAAGTTTTTGAAATTGGTGGGTGTGTATTTTATATTCACAGCATATTTCAGTTCGCACCAGCCACACTGAGATGCTCCGATTTCCCAAGTCCCGTGTTAGATGGCCATGTCCTGGACACATACGGTCAACCCTCAACCCAACAGGCCCATATGTGGGTTCTTTTCCATCCTTGGTGCTGTAGATGCAGCCAACCGCGAACGTCAGTTGGGCAAATCCTGGATGCAGACCCCATGGACAAGAGAGCCGACTATAAGTCATATTTGGAATTTCAGCTGCATGGGGTCGACACCCTTCAGCCCCTCTCCCACCCCCTCCAGACTTGTTCCAGGGGCCACGGTCTTAGCCTAGTTTTTTCCATTTCCATGAACAGGAAAGGGGAGGAAAGTCATCCATCTGGAGATAACGAATTTATGCAAGAGTGATGGGTTGGCGATAAGTGTTAAAACAAAAATGAGACAGAAGAAGAAAATGCGTTGAAGAGGGAGAAAGCACAGGCAGGAGCGCACAGGAAAAGGAATCTAATGCAGAAGTGCCCGTTCACGTTCGTTCCCCGCGCGTTCGTTCCCCGCGCTGAGCTCCAGACGCTCACCCAGGAGCGCTCACTCACAACCGCCATCACCCAGGACGCAGAGGCTGCGGGCCGTGGGCAGCTAGCAACCAGCCAGTGGTGATCTCAGGATCCAAACCCCAGTTGGGAATGTGGCTCTGCCCCCAGACCTCAGCCACGGGGTCACTTATGTTTGTGCCCAGGTGGAACATTTTCTCCTGAAAGGATATGTGGAGAAGGTGCCAGG
Organism: Talpa europaea; assembly: GCF_964194135.1. Classification (NCBI taxonomy): domain Eukaryota; kingdom Metazoa; phylum Chordata; class Mammalia; order Eulipotyphla; family Talpidae; genus Talpa; species Talpa europaea. The sequence continues at coordinate 142,599,541 of NC_140070.1, forward strand.
GTCCAAAAGTAATTTGTTCTGCATGATTTTCACCCCAGTACCGACAGGGAAAATCCAGCAGGATGGATTCTCACATGACAAGAGGCCAGGAAGCCATGGCTTCTCCCTCATGGGCCACTGAAGCCATTTCTTTAGGAGAGGGGGTATTTTTTTCTTTCAGAATGGAAATACCTGTCCTTTAGCTTAAAGAAGTATGCGTGCGCATTAAAAATATCCAAACACATAAAAAGAAGAGCCTAGGCCACCTTGTGGGAGTCACTGGGGTGGGCTCTCCCCATCAGAAACTTGAGGGCTGGGCCACCTTGCCTGCTGCTCTCCGCACACCATCTCAGCTGCGGCCTGTCTTTTTCCCAGGGCTGGAGAGGCACTGAGACCAGTGGACCCCAACTTAACCATTCTCCTTGCACACCTGCAGGTTGGCCCAGCGTCCACTCCGAGCCTTTCCCAAAAGTCCCTCCCCCTTCACATGCCCCCAGGTGTTTCCTCGGGACAGATTGGCAGCAGGTCTTAAAAGACTGGTGACCTCCAAGCCTGCTGTGCCAGGCCCACCCTTAGGGAGTAGAAAATCCACAGCAGGAGCATCTTATCTTCCTCCTTGGCTTGGCTGGTGCCTGCTATTGGGGAGCCCCCCCAAAACTCTTCTGTAAAATATTGCCCCTAAACTCTGTATCTGGGGAGCAGGGCATCGGCCCCTGGGTCACCCTGCTCCACTTTCTTCTTCTCACCTCCCTGTGTTGATCTCCAAGATGTCAGCAGCCCAGTTTCCAAGCTCAGCCTGATCTTGCCAAGGCTTTTGAGCCCTGGCAGCAAATGGAGCTGCACTTTGATGCTCCTAAGGCCCAGTCCGACTCCCCTCTCTGGGGCCGAGAGCCTCTGAGCTGATGCTGTCCCATTCTCAGACACTAGAGCGTAGGCAGCCATGGAAGATTCCAGAAATCACATCCAGGGACAGCAGTATTAGCTAAGCTGAATTGGAAGGTCTGCTGGCTCTTATCTTTGGACAGGTTCTTTCCTAAGGGGGCTTCTCAGGACTCCTGGACATAAACTTCTGGCTCATGCTTCCACTTTGGAAATGCCCAAGCCTGTCAAAATCCTAGAGTGAGCAGACTTGGCTCTTGCTGTGTGCATACCACAATTGTCGACCTAAGTGACACGGGGCCACTTGGAGACTTTGTGGGAAGGAAGGTCCTGCGGGAGGCTGATGAGGATGGGGGCAAGAGAGGACAACTCAGGGGTGGGGCAGATGCCTTTAAAAGCAGTGCAGCCTCTGCCTGCAGGGGCCCGAGCTGGTGTATTAGTCAGCTTTGCTGCAGTAACAAACAGTCCTGAACTTCTGGTGGCTAAAATAGCAAACGTGTCCTTCTCACTATGGGGTCTGCTGCTGTGACCGTATCCACCAGCCTCTCATCCTGGCACCAGGCTCCAGAAAGGGACTGTTCTGGCTCACAGGACTGAGGAAGATCTGGAGAGCTGGTGGAAGTGCCTGCATGCCCCCTAGTTGGTCCTGGCCTTCGTGCTCCCTCGGATAAAACTTACCACCCTCCATAAGCCCAAAGCCCATGGAGAAAACCTGACAGGGAAGGGGAGAGTGGATAAGTGTGAACACCACCCTCACTGCGACAGCTGGTATGACCCAAACTATCGTAAACCAGGATAACAGAGGCACCAGATTATCCAGGGCCCACATCCAGTTAGCAGAACCAGGCTTGCACTGAATCTCTGGCAATCAACCATGCTCTTCATCCCACCCCCAAAATTCCCCAAAACATGCTCCCAGAGATATCAACAGGGGTCTTTATTATAAGACATCTCAGAGCCTTTAATATGCAATTGAGATTTATGATCTGGCAAATCAGGGAAGTGGCTTCTAACTTTTCCCAGCTCTTTTGACCACAAAACCCACAGAATTAGCAGAGAGTGGCTTGTGAGGGGGTGGCGCTCTGGGGAACACACTTTGGGAAACAGGAGCACCACAGCCGCTAATCAATTTGCTCTCCTTCACCATCAGGAACATGAAACAAAATTTTATGTTGCTTAAAGGAATGTTTTAAAATAACATAACCTCCATATAAATTCTTTCACAGCTTAGAAATAGACACTACGTTCATTTTTAGAAAATTCATACGCCTTTGCGAGACCATCATTAATTTTGATTATTTTTTCCACTTTCATTTCTTTTTCAGTTGCAGCCGAAAATGTAATAAATGGAATGAAACAGATATTCCTAAAGTCTTTGGTGAATGAATCATGGGTATCTGGAAAGTGTTTTTGCCTCTTTAGTGCAAGTCTTTTCATCTTTGATAAAAACAACCTATATTACATATCATTTCTCAACAATAAAAATATGTTTTAATGGAGCAAAAGCCTGTGATAATGGGAACACATCATGTCATTCTCAAGACATCACAAAGGCCCCTAAAATGGCCTCTGGTTGGGGCCATGGATTGTTCTGGAAAAGGCGCCAAGAATTAGATCATCTTGAATCATTAGGGGATTTTTTTCCATGATGATTCTTTTGATCTATAACACATGTGAAATTAAAATAAATTTTATATGGGTTTTGGGTTTCCACAAATCCTTTTCAAAAAGTAAAATCCTATTCAAGTGGCTCAAAAATAAGACTGTGAAATACACTCCGGTCGCCTTTAAAAGGATGTCCTGACTGGCTGGGACAGCGCGGGGCCAAGGCTGGGAGGGCCTGCTCTCTTTTTCTGCTCTCCCAGGCAACCAGCCCCTGCGCTGGAAGAGACCTGCCCAGCACTGCCAGGGTGCTGGGGCTGAGCCCGCCCCGTGGTGTCCATGCAGTCACCACGCAGCCCACGGCGTCCTCCCGTGGGTAGACCGGGTGGCACTATGCTGTCCTTGATATGCAGCCAAATACCTCCCCACGATTTGCAACTGCTGGGGAAGAGGAAACTGCATCTCATTCCTCTGTGGCATGAAAGCTCCTTCAAATGAACCATGAACCCCAGCCCCTTCAAATGAACCCCAGTCCCTTCTCCCATCACCTGCAGCTCCCAGGATGCTTCCAGGAGAATGGCTTCGAGGCCCTTCGCTGCAGGAGACGCGCATTGGCCTGAAGGAGCCCTGGGTCTGTGACGCCAGGGCTGGGCAGACATCCACAGCTGCTGTGCACCCCAGGGGGTGGGGTGAGTGGAGGGCAGGGGCGCTGGAGCCATGTGGAACCAGAGGGCCATCTTCACCGCCCTGGTCCCCCATGCTGCCAAGGTGATGGAAGACCCAGCCCCCAGGTCTCCGTGGCCTTTCCACCCAGAGCTGGAAGAGCCGATGTGCTTGAGCACGTGGGTGATGAGCATCCCGGGACACGGCCTGAGCTAAGCACGTGACCTGGCAGCCCAGTGAGAAATACATGTTTGTAGTTGTAGCTGCTGAGAACTGGGGCTGTTTGTTCCTGCAGGAATGCTGGCTAATACACTGTTCATATGTGTGTGTACACACACGCACACACACGTGCACCATCTGGACCACACGCCCCCAGCTCGGCATAACATTTCCCTGACCACGCCGGGACGAAGCGGCTTGCTGTGTGCATCAGTGCTCTCTACGGAAGCCAAGATTTCAGTTTGGGTGAAGGCGGCAAACCTTCTAGTGAGAAGGTAAGCAAGCCCTGGGGTGTGTGAGCAGCAGAGACGATGCAACAGCAACGCGCCCTGGCCTTAAGAGCCTCGAAGAGAACAGACCTGCTGGGAGGGACGGCGCTCTGCGCCACTGTGCAGCAGCCCTGTGCGGCCTGCTCCTCCCCCTGACAGATTTCTGTCCCGTTGCTTCCTGACACTCCTCAGGGTACGGCGCCTCTCTGGAGCTCAGAAGCCCACCTTGGAAGGGCTGCTCAGCGTGTCGGTGTTTATGGCCGCGCCCTTTGATTTAACTGAGGTCATCGCAGGAAGCCACTGGCGGAGGTTACTTCCACCTGTGCCCAACACCACCGTCAGGGGCGGGCTCATTTCATCACCCGGGAGCCCACTGGAGGGCCGGGGACAGAATGGGGGGGGGGGTGTCCCTCACGACATGGCTGGTTCTCCTCTTTATTACTTTCTTTTCCCCACCACCATCCCTACGCCCTCTCTCACCCCTTCTCCCCTGCTCCCTCTTGACCCCAGGAACCGCCCTCTGTCCTTAGCGACCACTGGCTCGTGTATGTTGCCTTGTTGCATCACCCACTGTGTCAGCGCCCACTCTTGTCTCTGTCCTTCCCCCTCGCTTGGCGGCACGAATTCCCTCGACGCCTCCTCGTTTCTGTACATGGACACTCCGTCTTCCCTGCTGTCCGCCGGGCCTCGTCCCTTCTGGGCACCGACGCTGCGCCCCGGCCTGGGGAGGTGGGCGCGGGCTCTGCCGGCTGCCCCTGCCCCTGTGCACCTCTGCTGTTCTTTCTTACTGTTGTACTGACATTTTCATGGCGGATATTTAGTTGGTTTGTAGCAGCCTCCAAGCCTTTTTGGGAAGAGACAGAGTAAAGATTAAGAACGCGGGATAGAGGGGCCTCCCTGGTGGCGCAAGGGGTTGAGCACCGCTCTATGAAGCAATCGGCAGCCTCCGCTGCACGAGTTCGATCCCCGGCCGGCCAGGGAGCTACCCACATGGCGCGGCAGACCTCTCCTGACTCGCCCGCTGCTCCCCTCAGCAGTGTACTTCGGTTAATCTCCCTGTTCTGTTCCCCGCTCTGTGTCTGGTGAGTCCTCTCACCCCTTCGCATCTCTTAAAAAAAAAAAAAAAAAAAAAGCGCGCGGACAGAGCCGCCCCTGAAACGAGCTTCTCCCGCGTCTGCGGCCGCCACCTCCCTCCTCGGGGCCCGCAGACACCCCCTCGGCAGCGTGGGCGCCCCCACTCACAACCGCCGTGCAGACACCTGCAATCGTGCACCTGTGAGCGCGGGGACTCCTGCCCGGGCGCGCGAACGCCCTGCCCCACGGAGTGTCCGGAAATGGCGGCCCAGGCCTGAGAACGGGGGCGGCCCAGAGCGGCCTGACTGAAGTGACATGAGTGTTTTCTGTGATTCTGTGGAGTTTATTCTTGTTTCTGAACAGAATGGCGAGCAGAGCAAAGGGAAACCGGCGGGCTGAGGTAATCTCATCCACGGCTGTGAGGTAGGTGCAAGGACGACACTGAAAACCGTGAGGCTTCCTTTGAGCGCTCTCCCCACAGCGGCTGCCGGGCTGCCTTCCTTGGTGGGAGTGCTTCTGTCTGGTACTGCCTTTTCATCCCGTGTGGTGGAGGCTCTGTTCCTCCAGGTTTTGGGGGGATAATTTCTTGTTTGTGGTAGATCCGCCATGTTGGGTGGAGGGAGTACTGGTCTCCCTACGCCTCCATCTTGAATCCACCTTCCCTAAGCAGTGCTTTCTGCAAAAGCACACCCTCACCCCACTCTTACCTGGAATACTCATTTTTAAAAAAGGATTTACTTATTTATGCATACAAGAGCTGGGTACAGGCCAGATTGGGGGGATGAGAGGATTCACCAGAGACAGAGTGGGGAGCAGAACCGGCGGATCTACTGAAATACACTGCTGAGGGGAGCAGCTGGGAGTCAGGAGAGGTCTGCTGTGCCATGTGAGTAGCTCCCTGGCTGCCTGGGAATTGAACTCGTGCTGCAGAGGCTGCAGATTACTTCACAGTGCAGTACTTAACCCCTTCCATCACCAGGGAGGCTCCGGAATACTCATTCTTTTGAAAATCCTGGTAGAAATTCTACATTGTCACTGTGGAAGAAGCACTGTCTCCAGGAGGCGGTGGGCACACAAAGGCGAAGTCCCTTTCAACGTGGCTGTTAGATGACCTGTCCTCACCCACACCCAGGAGCTGGGGAGGAGCTAAATCAATCCAGTTAGGGCCTCCCCGGTGGCGCAGCAGTTGAGCACTGGGTTGCGAAGCTGCCCGCAGCCTCTGCAGCGCCGGTTCGATCCCCGGCTGCTCCCCGGCCACCGGAGGAGGGTCCCACATGGCGCGCAGACCTCTCCTGCCGCCTGCTGCTCCCCTCAGCAGTGTACTTCGGTCCTTCTGCCAGCTCTGCTCCCCACTCTGGCTCTGGTGAATTCTCTCACCCTCCCGCGCTTCTGACTGTACCCAGTGCTTGTATAAATAAATAAATAAATCTTAAATAAATAAATAAATAGATAAATAAATAAATAAATCCAGTTACAGAGTGAGGAGGTGGAAAAAAGCAAATTCTCCGTGATGTCATCTTACATTCGATGTTCTTTAGATAGTCAACATGCTAGTCCTAGCTCTGCCCTTTTGAACTGAGATCATGGAAAGTCACTTTCTTATTTTTTTTAACAATTAAAAAAATATTATCAGTGAAGAACTGGGGTGTAGGCCAGAGGTGCTGGGGGTGAGAGGACTCACCAGAGACAGAGTAGAGAGCAGAGCAGGAAGGTTTACTGAAATACATTGCTGAGGGGAGCAGCAGGTGGGACAGGTACAGTCTGCTGCCTCCTATGTGGGTCAGCTCCCTGGTCGGGGATCAAACTCAGGCTGTAGCAGTGATAGCGCTGAGACTTAACCCCTAGGCCACCAGGGAGGCTCAACACTTCTCTCTTGACCTCCCTTTCCTTATCTTTGTTTTTTTACTGTGTTATTTTTAACTGAGGTAGCCTTGGTTTACCACCTTGGACATGGCCTCTGCGCTCACCTGTTTGTTCATGCAGAGTATTCAAAAATACCACCAGGGGGCGCCTGATCTGCTTCAAGCAGCGCAGTACCTGGGAGCTGGGTGAAGGGGCAGAGTCTCCATCTCTCTCTTCAGTCCCTGGGTGTTGGGAACTGGGTTCCGGGGCAGCATTGTAAAGGACAGTGAGGGCCATGGAGGGGTGAGGTGGGAAGGGCGGGAATGAGGGGTGGGGAGAGTGAGTTGCTGCTCTCCAGGATGTCCCGCCTTCGTCTTCCTCTCATGGAGGCGCCAGCCAGGCATGGATAGCGACATTTGGGCTCCTGGCATTTGTTGCTAGAATATGGCACCGAAGAAGAATAGGCACCCTCTGAGCCTCCAGTGCGCCTGGGTTCTCTGTGGTGCTCCTCAAAGGCTTTGAAGTCCTTCCTCAGCTCTGGGGGGCTGTGCACCCCTCAAAGAGAGTCACTGGCTTTCTCCTTCTGACTTCCTTCACTTAGTCGTCCCCTCCAGTTCCATGTCATCACAAATGCCAAGACCCCATCTTTTCTGTAGTTGAGTGGTGTCCATCACATCTTCTCCATCCACTCTGCTACCCCAGGACACTTAGGTTGTGTCCATAACTTGGATTTCACTCATATGTGGAATGTGAAGAACAGGCTAAAGTGAGCTGAAACCAGCATATTTTTCAGTCTAAGAATTGTTTTTGCTGTGCTTTGTCCATTTGCTTGGACTAGGTAAAGAAATCGTGGAATATCTATTCAATAGAATACAACACAGCTATTAATGAATGATGAAATAGTGCCTTTTGGAATGACATGGATGGGCCTTGAGGGGATCATGCTCAGTGAAATAAGTCAGAGAGCGAGGGACTGTCCCTAGTGACTGCACTCGCGTGCAGACTGCAAAGAATCCTTTAGTGCGGTTGCTCAGCCTGCTAGCAGTTCATCTATCCCTTTAATTCTAAAAAGAGAAAGAAAGAAAATAAAAATCAGCCTGGTTGCAAGGTAAGCTGGAGAAGGTTGGCAGGAGTCATCTGACTGCAGTGTCGCCCACTGTCTCACCCCTGACCCACTAATTCTGAAGTGTCAGCAGGGGGACTTCTCTGGATGATAAATTCCATGGACCCAAAGCTCTGGAATTTGAGCAGACAGTGCTAAAGCAGGTGCACAGATAAACTACTGGTTTTATTAAGTCCTAGTGCTGGAAACAGAGCAGAAAATGGCTCCTTGAGCTTCCGGAGCTGATGGTTCTAGCACGTGGGCAGTGGGGAGAGAAGTCACACCACACCCCGCCCTTGGACCCAGGTGAGAAACATGGAGGACCTAAGACACCAGGCATCCTGGGCGCCATCAGAGCTTTTTCCCTCTTGATATAGGGTGATCCTTGCTTGCGCTCATATTGATACACCCCAAACCAGAATCGATTAACACAGACTCTATTTCCTCTCTTGTTGTGTAACCTGACCAACTGCTTGGACTGGGAGCTGTGAAGCATTTATTCTCTATCATCTCACCTTCTGTCCCTCTTCCCTTCTCCCCCCAAAGATCATTGACTCTTCTTTACTGAATTTTTTAAATCTCTCTTGCCACCCCTTCTTGCTTGTAGTGTTTCTGCTGGAAAGTCTGCTGACAACCTATTGGTGTCTCCCTGCGCGTCACCTTTCTTTCTCCTGATGTGTTTAATATTCTATCCATGTCATTGTTTTTCAACAGCTTTATTATAATGTGTTTTGGTGTTTGTGTGCCTGGTGTTATTTTGCTTGAACCTTTTGGGCCTCTTGGATCATGATATCTAGTTTGTTTTCCAGATTGAGGTGGTTCTCAGCAATTATTTCTTTAAATAAATTGTCTGTGCTTTTTTCTTCTTTTTCTGGGATCCCTATGATGCAGATGTTATTTCTCAGTAAGCTAGCCCAAAGGGTTCTTGCACTACTTTTTAAAAATTTTTTCTCTTTGTCGTTCTATTTGTGTTTCTCCAACATTGTGCTTTTCAGCTAATTAATTCTCTCTATTGCTTGTGTTTATCTGCTATAAATGCCCTGAATTATATTTTTAATTCAGTTATAGTAGTTTTTATATCCATTACTTCTAATTATAGCTAGTTCATATTTTCTCAGTTTTTATTCTGTTCCTCATTTATCTATGTACCAGCCTTTGCTTTAGTTCAAATGAAAAGTATAACCTCGAATTCCTCTTCAGGCATATCCCTCAGTTCTGCTGGATTGAGACCGTTCATTCTTCCCCTTTATTAGATTCTTCCCCAGGCAGTTAGCTCTAACACCTCCAACAAGACCATACCTGCAGTGGAAGGCGGCCTGAAATACCTCTCTCTGCCAGGGCTCCAGCAGCCCTGGGACAAGTCCCCAGGGAGACCCCCCCTGGTCCTGAGGATCACACTTCCCAGGTGCCCAGTGGATACTTGTTGACTGTCTAAAATGTGTGCCAGCACTTTTACACAGGGGACAACCAAGCAGACCAGAGTAGCCTGGACAGCTTGCAGCCTCTGCATGCATCATCTATCCAGCTGAACATCCTGCAACCCAAGTGACTAGGCTGAGGAGTCCCTCCAATAACAGTGGCTGCTGGTGAGTCATTATGGCACTGTGAGGTGGCTGCAGGGTTACCACAGCCATCAGAGTTGGTCCTGGTGTTGAGACTTAAGACACTGGCATGGAATTTAACAATATTCCACAGTCCTGGATTTATATCTGAAGAAGAAATGCTATTTTCAGTCTTTCTGCCTTTTACATCTAATGGGATCTCCACAAACAGAAGGCTGGAGGGGGGCAGAACTAGTCCTAGAAACCAGAAAGCTATTTCCAGCAGCCAGCGTATCCTTTTGGTTAACACAAGAGAAGTGGTTGTGCTGTCCCCTCCGAGGAGGCTCTAGTGCGGCCTGAGCGTGGTGCTTACTGTCGCATGATTTGCTATTGATTTGATGCGGAGTCACAGTAAGTGTCAACTATGAGACGCAAGGAAAAGGATCCCACTCAAGAGGGAGTTTCCAATGAAAGCATAAAACAACTCCACCGATGTCAGTGGCAGTGGTAAAACCAGAATGCTTTGAACTCTGTGCAACTTAGGAATTCAGAGTTGACCTACATACCATGTCCAGGCTGACTAGTTAGTTCTCCAGCTAGACTAGAAAAACCAGAGATTGAGCATTGGGTAAGACCTGTGTCTGCACCTCACTTAGCTCTCTGTTTTGATGAAAAGTACGGACACCTGTATTCTACCCCAACCCCTTTATTCATGAATTCATGTGATCAATTTGACCACTCTTGGTATTTTCTTATTCATTTCTTTGAAAATAGGCTTGCTATAATTGTTCTAGATTATATGCATTTGGTTCTCAGTTTCTCCTAGAAATTAGAACTTGTTGCCCTTATTAGTTTCCTGAGGCTGCCATCTTAGAGCTGATATTCTCAAAGTTCTAGAGGCCAGAGACCCAATTAAGATGCTGACAAGAGGGCCTCCCCAGTGGCGCAGCAGTTGAGAGCTGGGTTGCGAAGCTGCCTGCGGCCTCTGCGGCGCCAGTTCGATCCCCGGCTGCTCCCTGGCGGCCTCTGCGGCGTCAGTTCGATCCCCGGCTGCTCCCCGGCCACCGGAGGAGGGTCCCACATGGCGCGCAGACCTCTCCTGCCGCCCGCTGCTCCCCTCAGCAGTGTACTTCGGTCCTTCTGCCTGCTCTGCTCCCCGCTCTGGCTCTGGTGAATTCTTTCACCCTCCCGCGCTTCTGACTGTACCCAGTGCATGTATAAACAAACAAACAAACAAATAAATAAACATGCCTCTGTAAAAAAAAAACAACAAGATGCTGACAATATTGGTTCCTTCTTGGAGGCTCAATGACATGCAAATCATCTGCTTTGTGCCTCTCTCCAACTTTCTGGTGGTTGCTTGCAACTTTTGGGGTTCCTTAGCTTGCAGCTGCACCACTCGATCCCTGCCCCTACTGTGCATGGCTGCTTCACACCATGAGGCTGTGCCTCCACGTAGCGGCCCCCCGTCCCCAATGCGTGTCTCTGCCCATTCTCCTCTTTCTGAAATGTCTTCACGATCTTCTCACATCTTTGTGACATTTGCAGAGACCCTACTTCCAAACAAGATCCTATGCCCAGGCTCCAGGGGCTGGGACTTGCACATGTCTTTTGTGGGGCCATAACCTACAACTTCCAACCAAGCTCCACAGACATCAGTCTGGTTACGTTGCAGAAAGTGGAAACTCATCCCGGGTCGTTAGACCAAAAAGCCTGGATTCAGGCCCAAGGTTCAGGGGCCGTGTCTGTGCACACTCTTTCTAAAATGATCCTAAAATGTGGTTTTCTTGCAGTAACCCAGAGACACCCTCTCACCTGGAAACCCAGAGAGCCCCAGGAATCTAAGCTCTCTGCCCCAGGCCTGAAAGCCCCTTAGCTACTTGGGTTGCTCTGGGGGTCCCGGGCCTCACGACCATCATGTGCCAGCTCCTCCTCTTGACTGCAAAGCTTTCCATGCATCTCATGCTGTTCGGAACCTCCACAGTGATGTGGCTTTGCACGGTAGGGTGGGATGATCAAGACAACATGTATTTACCAAAGTATGAGCAGAAATGGGAGGTGCTGAGTGTCAAGACACCGTGCTTGAGTGTTCAGAAGCAGGGCAACAGGCTGGGGGTTTCGCAGGGCTGCTTCCCACTGTGCAGGGAAGAAGTGGTGTGCGGTGGGCTTATAGGAACGTAAGTGCAAGGCAGAAAGGAAGAGCCAAGCCGAAGGAGGGGAAAAGAAAAAGGCTAAGAGGCAAAGTAAATGTCCATGTGTACCTCTAAGTCCCACAAAGCTGTAGGGATTTGTAAGGCAGGAAAACCCTAACATGAAACACAAATGAGAAAGTGAGAAAGAGCCATAATCCACATTCCTAAATAAGTTGTCTTTTCCGGTCATGAAACACGACTAAGACTGTAAATAGACACTATCTCTCTCCATCATTGCAACTTCTTTCATTTCTTTCTTAAAATATTACAAAGCAAACAAATCCTGCCTTCTAATCCATTATAAACCAGTTCCATATCTAATCAACTTGAAGCCAAAGCCAGATGGGCTGTGCAAACATTTTTTTAAAAAGTGATTCTAAGATAAGCAAAACAGGAAATTGGAGGCTGATGATGATGAAACTGATATCCGAATGGTAATCGGAGCAGTAAAGTCACTAAACCCTTCCTGCGCCATAAACAGAGGCTCTGGGGATGTGTTTCCTCTTCCTCCCTGGCGATTTGGCAGTAGGTTGCACCGTGAGTGCAAATCATCTTTCTTTTTCTTACCCCCATGTCAGCCAACTGCACCAGCCCGGGCTGCAGTCTCCCGGCACACCAGGCGCTCCCACCTGCTCCCGGGGCTCTGTGTGGTCCACCCTTTAGCGGAAGCTGCCGGGGAAAGGCAGGTGGCCCCACCGTGGGTCCCCAGTGTCTGCTGCGAAAGCTAGCCGGTATGTCTAGACAGGGCTCTGCACCCTGGCCCTGTGCGCACGCTGGCCCTGCTCCTTCTTTGATGTGGGGGGGCTGTCCCGTGCCTTGGAGGATGTCAGCTGTACCCCTGGCCTCTACCCACTGGATGCCAGCAGCCCCCTTGCAAAGGTGATGAGCAAATGTCTCCAGACAATGACAGATGTTCCTAGGAAGGGAGGCCAGTGGCGTGCAGCTGAGAACCGCTGGTTCGGAGGGAAACTTTCCTGGAAGGAACTCGAATTTCAGAGTGTCCATTCCAGTCACCAAGGGAATTATTTGTGATGCTATGGATCGAATGTCACCCTCTCCATTGGCCTCCCCTGACCACTGATTGACTCTCACCCACTATTTCCATTACTCACTTCCGTGTTTATTAATATTCTGTCTCCCTGCTAGAATATATGCAATTCCAGGCACATTGTGGGTATGCAAACAATTGCTCGATGAAGCTGAATTGCACATGGGCAAACAATGAAGAGATGGTTGCCGCACTGCCTGCTTCCCAGGTAGCCAGGGCAGGGGGGGCGGCCCAGGGCTCGCTGACTCGGGGTGAGGCACAGTGACAGGCTCCGGGTTCTGTCTCCTGCTGTGCTTCTCGCCCAGGTGCATCCATGCCCAGCAGGTGAAGCAGTGATGTCTCCTCTCCATCTTTTCAAAAGCAAGGAAGTTTCCCCCTGGCTCCCGGGAGACCCCTCCACCATCTTGCTGGCGGAACCTGAGTCCCAAGCTTACCCCTAAGCCAGTCGTTTGCAAGGGAAGTGAAAGGACCTCAATGGGCACAGACACCCCGGGTTTACTCCTCCGCAGCACAGGGCATACTTTCCCCAACCAGTGGAGGACGAAGCACAGATGTGACCACAGGAGGAAGAGGGAGGGGGTTCCCATGTGGAAGTGGGCTCACCTCCAGAAACAAAGGACAGAGAGGACAGGTGCCTGCACAGATCACTCAGGCAACAGAGTTTTGCCCCAAGTACCCCCGTCCCTCTCTGGACATTTCCACTGTCCTTCCATCTTAGCATCCAGCATGTGTATCCTTCCGCAGGGCAGGTGCCAGGGGTCACTAACCTTGACCCTAAAGTACCGATGACTCATGGTATTAACCTTTCTCTGGGGATTTGAGGACTTTCTTGGGAACCTCACTGTCTTCAAAGTCTTTTATTTCCAAAGAAATTAATCCCTAATGGCCAAATATTGGATGAGTGAATATGAGAGTGAAGGACAAAAGATACTTAGGTGGCCCTCAAATCACCCCTCAAAGGGCCAGTGTCCTCTGCCTTTTCATTAATATGGACCCCCACTCTCTGTGGGTCCACACTGCCTGGTTCCCACACACCCCATGTCTGGTCCATGAGAGGCCCTCTGTGTCATTATGGAATGAATACTCAGTCCCCTTGCTGGAGTCAGGCTTCCCTGGAGCAAGACGTCAGAGGGTCTGAGATAATCATTTTTCCTGCCTTTTGCAAGCGGTGTGGCTTCTGCTGGAGCCCCCTGGCCTTGCAACTGGGAAGACACAAAACCGGAATGTGGGAATAATCCAGATACCCACCCCAAGGCCTGCCCATCCCCAAGACTGGCAGCGGTGTCCCCAAGGTGGCTGGCCCCTGGCCCTGGCCATACACCCCTCCCCGACGCCCCAGGTTCTCAGCCATAAGCTGTGGACAGGGACAGAGTCTTGCTGAGGACCAGCAAGGGCCCTTCGACTTAGTGCAAGCATCCAGCCCCAGGCCTCCTGCACGTGCGGGCCCCGGGGTGCGGTGGCTCCCAGTCAGCATCCACACTCACGCTTCTTTAATTGCTGGCTGTGTACATCAGGCTCATCAGAGAGAAAGAACCCAGAGCGGATGTGTAGAGAGCTGCATTGGAAGGAATCGACTCTCACAGTTGTGGAACTGACAAGGCCTTAAGACCTGCAGCTGGCAACCAACCTTTATTGAGTCATGACATTTAAATCTACATCAACTTACAATTCCTTAAATCTTTCTCTTCCTCTTCCTGCCATCTATGTAGAAATATAGCTGTTTCTTCTAAAACTTCCAGCTAGATTCAAATTCCTGGTAAACGCCACAATTTTTATAGTGCACATTTTGTTTTTTTAATAGTTTCAGGGTCCTAGTTGCAGAGCAAATTTTCAGTGAAGATTTTACATGGTGCATGAGTGTGTGAGAGTGTGTGTGTGTATGCATATGTGTGAGTGTGAAAGCATGTGTGAGTGGAGAGTGTGAGTGTGTAAGAGTGCATATGCATGCGTGAGAGTATGAGTATGTAAGTGTGTGTGAGTGTGAGAATGTGTGTATGCGTGTATGTGTGAGTGTGTGTGAGCGTGTGGGTGTCTGTGTGTGTGTATGAGTCAGTGTGTGTGAGTGTGTGTGCGCGCACACAAGAGGCAGAGGGAACAAGCCTGACAGCATTAGTCTGACATACCCTGGAGGAGCCATTAAAAAATAAACCTCCGTCATTAGTTTCTCCAACAACCGTCTCAAACACTTCATTAGGGGGAGAAATAACTCGCGTTCCTCTGGAGAGTCGGGACAGTATTGTTTTTCAATGTTTCAAACCCATAAACAGACACCCCCATTTATAAAGCCCCGTTTTGCTCAAGAATCCTGTCTCCATCTCAAAGGCACATTTATGCCTCCTGATCGCAAAAAAAGAAAAACACGAAGTTGACTCCGCTGACCACCTCTTCAAAGCGGGCGGGCCGAGGGGCTCAGCTTTCAGGCTTTATCAGTGCTGGAAGGGGTCCCCACCATGTTATCTGATAGCATTTACAGACAGGAAACATGTCAACCGGAGCCCGCGGGGTGAGGTAGCTGGTGGAGGAGGGTCAAGGAGGAAGTCCTGAGCAAAATCCTTCATCGTCGGAGTGGACTAGAGTTAATAAAAGCCTTCAAGTTGTCTGAAGTGAGGGACCCTCCTCCCAGCGGGACTGTCTGTTTATGTAATTCAGAGGGGGGAGGGGAGGGGAGGAAGGGGTAAAAGAGGGGGGAGGGAGGGATCCCAAAGAGTCTATTTCAAGAGCACACCCCCAAACCGCTCACTGAATTATCTTCCCCTTAAATGCCGGGACCCGGGTCTCATTGATTTCTCTGCTTAGTACTTGCTTAACTGTGGAGTCAAAACGCCAACCCTAGCCTGGGATGACCTGCAGGTCAAAGAGCCCGAGTTTACCCTTGTTCCCGACACTCCCACGGTGTGCTGCCGGGAACCCATCTGGGAATCTGGTCTCCCTGGCTGTAGCTTCCGTGGCCGGTGGAAGAGAGTGTCACCGGCGGTTTCACCACTTTCCTGCCAGGGAGCCCCCTCGGCGGAGTGCATAGAATGGGGCCTAGATGTAGTGATGGTGAGACTTCCTGGCCACGCAAGGCTCTGGGAACAGAGTCAAAGAGACTCCTTTCAAAAGAAGCCTCACACTCCATATATACACCGTGGAATATTACTCAGTCGTGAAAAGGAATGGGTCTCTGGTACATACTGTCACTGTGGATGTGCTTAAAGATGTTAGGCTGGGTGGAAGAAGCCGGACACACTAGGTCACACGGTGTGTAGCTGCACCACATGAAACACCAGAACAGGCGAATCTGCAGAGACAGAAGCAGATCAGCAGTTGCCAGGGACTGGGGAGGTGGGGGGTGAGAACAGGGAGCAGCTTCTTAATGGGTTACCTTCTGGGATGATGAAAATGTTTTGAAACTAGATAGGGGTGGTGGTTGCCCAATGTTGTGAATGTGTTAAATGCCAATGAATTTGTTATTCTAAACTGGTTAATTTTAGGTTAATTGACTTATCTTGTTGCCCAAACTACAAGTTCATTGTAGACACTCAATAAAATATTGTCAGTGCTTGGAAAAGCCACACCTTCCTGAAGGGGCCTGATGTCACCAGGTGTGGAGAAATGCACCAATAACCTGTCATCTCAGAGAAAATGAGAGCCCAGGCCAGGATCCTGCCAGGCCTATTGTTCTCCAATTATTTTAAGAACAATGTAGACAGGGCCTCCCTGGGGGCACAAGGGGTTAAGCACTGCCCTATAAGGCAATCCGCAGCCTCTGCAGCATGAGTTCGATCCCCGGCCAGCCAGGGAGCAACCCACATGGCGCAGCAGACCTCTCCTGCCTCGCCCGCTGCTCCCCTCAGCAGCGTGTCTCAGTCAGTCTGCCTGTTCTGTTCCCCGCTTTGTCTCTGGTGAATCCTCTCACCCCCCACACTTCTGGCCTGTACCCCAGCTCTTGTATGCATACATAAATAAATCTTTTAAAAAAAAAAGAACAATGTAGAGAATATTACAGCAACCACTCAGCCTTTCCTTTCTGTTTGGCCCATGCATTTGTCCTCAGTAATTAAGAGAAAAGAGCCACCCCGTGTCGCTGTGGTTGGCAGCCGTGGGTCGCCACCCTGGGGTTCACTCCCTGTGTCAGACAATAGTGAGTGCTCTACACGTTCTGCTAGTCAGGCTAGTCAGCGTTCCGCGTGGTTCTGCGGGGTGGGCCGGGTGTTGCCGGCCACTCCTTACCAACACCGAGCGTGCACGAGCCACAGCTAGGAAGAGGTGTGCTGGGATTGAACTCAGGTGTTCACACGTCAAAGCCTGCCTCTTTCCAGTAAAGAAAAATAAAAGCAGAAGGACAGAATGGATGGAAATGCTGGCTCTGCTCCGACTTACATTTCCTTGGCGTTCACAAAGTCCATGTTGTGCGCGCACAGCACTCTGGCTGGGGTTCCGCCGCCCCGGCCCCACCCCCTCCTGCCCCACACAGCTCTGCATTAACGTTTTTGGATGCTTTCCTTGGCTCACCCCCAGCACTACCTCACCCCCACTTCCAGGACTGCTTCCCCGCCAAGCTACAGGAGCCCACGGTCTCCCATGTTCTGGGTCAAACGGCTCATCACCACACACATCACAGGCTGATGGATATCATCGCCACCCTGTCATCTCCTCACCTCTCCCCCAAGTCCAGGTCTAACCCAGGAGCAAACCAGGAGACCCAGAGGTCAGCTGGGTCTCGTGCTATGCCCTGGCCCCACGTTTGCACAGAGGGCCTCTTCCCCTTGCCACAAACGCAGAATGAAGTCTGTCTTCCCACGCCACGGTCACAGGCTGGGCCAAGGCCAGGGTCACATTCTACCACGCGTCTCCCCTGGGGAGGGCTGGACTCCACACAGGGCCATCTGCAGCCAGTCGGATCCAGGGGGCCTTTCCAGGCGCCCGAGCACTCATCACCCGGGCTGGAGCTCTTCTTTTGCCCTCCCCACCCCTGCCCTTTCCTTAGAGCTACCCTGTCCTCTTCCAGTACCTTCCACCTCCCCTAGATATGTTCCTCCCTCTGAAGCTCTATGTCCCCTCACTGATGTCCAGATCTGAGCGTAAAAGACGGCTACTTCCTCCGGCACCTGGTCCATGGCACCACCTGCCCCAGCACCCACCTTTGGGTAACATCTTTGTCACTCAGTGGTGACCAATGGCATTTCCAAAGGTTACTTCTCCTCCAGTCAGCTCCACAGCCCGGGGCAGTCCCGGGTGAGCATCGTTATTCACAGACCCTCTCTCCTCCCCGGACGGACGGTGACAGCTGCTCACCCGGGCCTTCCCTGTCTGTCTTTACAGCAGTCGCCGCGGCACGTCCGTAATCAAAGGGGCACTCATCGACTCATCGACGGGCTCCGGAACGTCCCCCAGCAACTCATTAGGATGTTAATAGCTTCTGTCCAGATGCATCGATCGTGATGTCAGCCATTCTTGGAATAATAAATAAAGTTGATGCTTTAAATTTAATCTTGGAGCCAGGCTGAGTGATAAGTGAGCCCGTCAAGGTCTCCAGGTAAACTGGAATCGAATGAAGGGGCCTCTCAAGCTCTGCGGGGCGAAATGTCACGGCAGAAGTTGGTTAAGTTCAAACCCAAATGCTGAGCAGGGGAGAATGCCCCAAGTCCACGGACCATGTGTTTCCCCCAGGATGTTTCTAATTGAATCAATCAACGAGAGTGATTTGGAATCAACAGCTGGAAAAAAGTACCCCCCGGACCTCCCAAGTGCGCTTGGCCAGAGGGGCTTGGGCGAGTCCACACCCAAGGCCAGCGCTGCAAACAGCACCCCAGTCTCCCAAGAGACTGAAACGCGCAGGGTGGGTGTCCCCTGGTGTCTACCCCTTGCTCCCTGGCCTTGGCCACACTAACCTTTCTACCTTCCTGTACCTGGACCACTCCAGCTGCACACGACCTTGGCCTGCCTTCCGCCTGGAAAGCGCATCCAGCCTCAGCTGGCCCCACGTGCTGGTCAGCTCTCAACGCGCCTGCCGCCCCGGGCTGCTTCCAGGCTCATCCTCAAGCAGCTCCCACTGCCCCCACGAAAGCCCTCCCTAAGGTGGCCTGTTTGAGTTTAAGCACCATCCCTTTCTGAGGTCGCCTTTGCTCCTTGGCCGATGGTTTTTTCTGTCTCCTCCCCAGAGGAGGAGCGGGGACCGCGTCTCTCTCACCCCCATGGCGCCCTGGCACTAGGTCCAGACGCAGGGATTTATTACACACCCAGTAAGTAGCGTTTGAATGAATGAACAAACCGTTCCCTGAAACAAGGACGGGACCGTGGGGCAGCCAGGACAAGTGGAAAGAGACTCATTAATGGCCTCCCCAGTGGCGCAGTGGGTTGAGCGCCACGCTATGAAGCTGTCCGCAGCCTCTACAGCGCAGGTTCGATTCCTGGCCTGCCAGGGAGCTACCCACATGGCGCAGCAGACCTCTCCTGCCTCGCCCGCTGCTCCCCTCAGCAGTGTCTTCAGTCCATCTGCCTGTTCTGCTCCCAGCTCTCTCTGGTGAATCCTGCTGCTCTCCCGTGCCTCTGACCTGTACCCTGGTTCTTGTATAAGTGAAAAAATCTTAAAAAAAAAAAGAGGCTCGCTAAGAAAAAGCAAGAGAGAGATTGGGGAGGGGCTGATGTGGGGAAATCCCCAGCGGCGTCTCCTGCTCGGAGGATGGATGGGGAGAAGGGGAGAGGCTAGTTGGGAATGCGCCTTGGAGTCCAGCTCCTGCCGGGAGCTGATTCAAGGTGGAAAGCCTGTTACCAGCTCCGTGACTCAGGCCCCAAACTCTGCGGTGGAAGGACACACTGGAGCCCTAAGTCAAAGTTTCCAGAACAAACACCCGCAACCAGAAGTGGCCGGGACCGCCGACACGTCACATCCCTCTCCTGGCCGGGGCCGGGGCTGGTGGAACATTATTATCATTCCTGACGATCAGCCGCCCCAGCCCTGGCTGCCCTGATACCCTGTCAATGGGCCCTTTCAGAGGGAGCCCCGTTTTGCATATTATTCTTAATAAACATTCATAGAACAAGCCATAAGGGCCCTTTCAAGGCTGCTGCTTTGAATGCGCGTCAACAACAGACGGCCTTTGTGTCCTCCCGTGTAACACACACTGGCCACCCTGTTGATACGCAGCGTATATATTTATAAATATTTATCACTGAGTCACGGCTGACATTTTCAAAATGCTGCATTTGAACTAGACCTCGTTTTCTCTGTCTCCCAAACTGAGAGGCCAGACAAGGTTAATTAATCCAATTTTGCCTAATAATGTGCAGGGTAATGATCTCCATGCCCTGGTTTTATTTGGCGAGGGGGAGGGGCCGTGGAAAGGCCTCTGTGACTCAGACGGGAGGGTTTCCCCGACTGGGGCTGGATCGCACGCAGGCCCGCGGGGTGGGGAACGTGCCCACAGCACCTTCGGGGGAAGCAAGGAAGAGAAGAAGCAAGCCACAGATGAAATCCAGAGTCCTGGGGCTGGGTACCCCCAGGAGGGGCGCCGAGGGGTGCACCCAGCTTCTCTTCCTATTGCCCCACCTGCCCTTGACATCCAGAAAGTCCTCAGGCACTCTGGGGGGGGGGCCGGCACCCCAGCCCTGGGCGCTCTGTGGGTTCGGGAACACCTGCACCTGACAGCGCTCACGCAGCAGAAACACCTGGTCTTTAAAAAAAGCAATGAGGGGCGTGTGGGAGGCTCTGACTTCCTGCGCTGAGCGGGTTTCACCAAGCGAGGTTAACCTGGATGAACCCGTGCTCTCTCCACTCTCCCCAAGCGCCCCGTCTTGGACCCCTCCTCAGACTGATCTCACCCCTTGAAGGTGGAGCGTCAAAGTCAGGACAATCCTTTGAAAGGAGATCTTCAAACCACGACTAAACTCCCGAACCCCCACGGGCCCCAGGGCCTCCAGTGGGGCTCAGCTTTGCCAGGTACTGGGACGCCCCTCTCTCCCCAGCCAAGGCTCTGGGTGTCTGGGAATCCTATTGGCGCCCCTGTTCTCCATCCCACGGTGACCTCCCCGGAGGGTCACAAAGCGACTCACAGACGGGAGTCACCTGCCTGCCACCCGTAGGCTCGTCCCTGCTATGAAAGGCAGACAGGGCTCCCCCTGCGCTCCTCACCTTCTTCTGCCGCTTGTCACCCCCAGCAAGGGTACCCCAGCTGCCAACCCCCAACACACCCATCCCGTTGAGCACTGCTTCAAGCTAAGCAGGGAAGTGAGCCACCTGCAGCAGACACCAAGGTCAGGTGCGGCTCAGACCCAGTGTGGATTCCACCACCTCGGCCCCGGCCGCTGTGTGCGGGGCCCGCCCCCACCTGCTCCGGTGCAGCAGTGCCTGCGCTTCGCCCACATGTGCTGGGCCCAGGGCTGGCCTCCCTGGTAAGCACTCATGGCCCCCACGGCCAGGACAACAGCCGGGACTTGACATCAGAGACCCGGAAAGAACATCCCAGCTTTGCTGCCCGCAGGCTGCGGGACCTTGGGCACATTCCCCAGCCTGAGTGAGAGCCAGGTCTCCTGCCGCCTCTGCAGCCCCGAGAGACGAGGGGACGGCCCGGCGTGTTGGCAAGCCACAGCTCCCAGGGGGTCACTAGCACCGCCACAGCCCCAGTGGGTGGGACTTGGTGGCCAGTCAGAGTTTGTCAACCCTCCCACCTGTCTCTAAACACGCCGTGCCCGGCCTGGACCCTGCCAGACCTTCTTCCAGGGTAATCTTACGCCCAGACAGGGCTGCCAGGTTGGAAACCCCCGACTACACGTTCTCTTCAAGCTTCCAGGGCAACTTGTCCTCCTAAGCCAGAGCTGAGGAGGCGTTAATAGCGGTTTGTCAACATGTGAGCAGACTCGCCTTCCGTGACCCTTGGTTCCCCTCAGCCCCTTCCTCCCGAGCCCTGGGCCGCTAGCTCAGTCTCGCCGGCAGACCCAGCTCGTCGGGTCCATGAGGCTCTCCCGCCCGAGGTCACCCAAGCCCAAGCCCAGGCTCTCCTGACCCTGTCGCTCACTAGGGCGTCCCCACCCAGGCGCGGGGTCTGGCCTCTGCCCGGCTGGGAAGGGCCTTCATGAGGCAATTGAGAGAACAGGGCAGCTCCCTCCCCAAGGGTGGGGGCCTTCGATGAAGGGGAAGCAGGACATTAGAGGGACCAAGAAGATAAACATCTTGCTTTGCCCAGTGCAGCACATCTGTCTGGGAGCTGGCCTGTCTTCCTCAGTCAGTCTTGCTTCCATCCTCCTTGCCTCACTGCCCCCCACCCCCACTGTCCTGGGAGTGCACCTCCGAAATGAAGCATTAACATCTTTTTCATTTAACGAAATGTTATGGGTTAACCATAAATCTCGGGGGTACATCTTCACCTCCCTGTGTGTATAAGCCTCACCTTCCACTGTCAAGGTGATGCCCTCTCCCCGACGCGCCCTCCCTCTCCCCTCCCCCTCTGTCCAGGCTGGTCCAGACCCCCTTTGTCTGGGCCTGCGTCAAGCTGTTCAAACCCAGCCAGCAAGGCGCAGTCAAGGGCAAGCACACCGGAGCATTTCTCGTCTTTGTCTTGTGCTGTTTTAAAACACTTGGTACCGATGTGGCCACAGAGAGAAGAGCTTTGCTCTGCGCGGTGATGAAAACATGCGCTATGTGGGGGAGCGGTGGGTCTCTCTCACCTGCAGACCAGGTAGTTGAGAAGAGAAATCAGCTTTGTCTGCAATCCATTGGCAGGAGGTAAGAGGTAAACTCAAAATGACCTCCCCAGTTAAGAAAGGGAATGAGGTTTTATAGGTTTTGGGGACCAGAGTTGAGAACAAAGGAGTTAGTTTTCATTGGCTGAGCAGCTCTGCTAAAATGCAGACTTGGCTGAAGTTCACTGTCCAGTCCCGGGCAGTTCACACGCGGAGTATGGAGATGTTTTTCTCCAGCTCAGAGGTTTGGGGTGATCGCTTGGGGGGGTTCCCTCATCTCTGGAAACCGGTCCTCCTCGGCGCCCTCGGTCTCCAGCCAGCCTCGGCGCTCAGCTCAAGGCTGTTTGCTTCTACTTCCTCGGGCTGTCAGATTAGGCCCGGGCTGCGCTGGCTGTAAACACAAGCCTCAAAGAGAAAGGTGTAGATAAGCTCTTTCTTTCTTGTGCTTTCGAGTCTGAGACCAACTCAAACATCTAACCCTGGTTTCCACGTCCTGTCCATGCGGGACAGTGAGCTGGAGAGGAGAGGCCTCTCTTCGGCACATGCTTGCTCTTCTCTTTAGATGGCCTCACCCACCCACCACCACCCCCCCACCCCCCGCAAATCCCCCGGGATCTTGCTGTGTTTTTGTCCCTGGAAGAGTTCCTTCCAGGAACATGGTCCTGATCATGCCCCATCCACCACCACCCTCCCAAAAAAGGAAAGAAAATAGCCCCTTTGAAAAGATCTTAATTGAGGCTTTCATAAGTAAAGTGTCAATTAAATCCAGAAGCAAGCAGGTCATTGCTTTAATAATAGAGACACCCTGTGTGTAGCCCCTGCCACTTCCAAAACTGTCCAGGTCACGGGCAGTAGGATCAGAACTGCAAAGGAGTGAACCTTGACGGCAGACTTGTGCTGGGCTGCCCCGATGTGAAACTGCCCGATTGGCAAGTCAAAAATGGCTGACGGGGCCTCCCCTGGTGGCGCAGTGGTTGAGCGCTGGGCTGCAAAGCTGCCTGCAGCCTCTGCAGCACCGGTTCAATCCCCGGCCACAGGCGAGGGTCCCACATGGCACGACAGACCTCTCCTGCCGCGCCCACTGCTCCCCTCAGCAGTGTACTTCGTCAGTCTGTCTGTTCTGCTCCCCGCTCTGGCTCTGGTGGATTCTCTCCCCGCTTCTGACTGTACCCAGTGCCTGTATAAATAAATAAATAAATCTTTAAAAATAAATAAATTAATTTTTTTTAAAAAGGCTGATGGTCGATGGCTTCATGCAGGCCACACAGTCAAGAGTCAACGTCCAAATCTGAGGGGAAAACAACACGGGTGAGCAAGAGACCTTGCGAAGGTGAGAGCTGGAAGACAAGTGGCAGGAAGACGGGGAAAGGCAGAAAAACAGGCATTGAATGAAACTGTCCCAAGGATGGCGGCTCTGCCAGTGTCCAAGTCAAGTGTCGTTTTAAGGTTGGGGATTCCCTCTGGGTTCTTCACTCCAAAGAATCTTCTCCCTACAACTCACCCATTGAAAAGTAGGCATTTCGCGAGTGTTTGCAAAGGTCAGCCTAGGGGAGAGGGCTGCCAGCACCCCAAAAGGAAGGCGCAGAACGTAAAAACACAGCTTGTTTGTCTAAGCAGGAGAGGAGCCTCGGCAACCGTGGTTTCTAGCACGGAATCATTTGTCAGGCGACCTTGACTGAGGAGGCCAAGCCTCCCGCTCGCCCGAGCCCGGGATAATACTTATCCCATGCAGGGCCGCGCGGGGGGAGAGCATGATGGATGGCTGCGAGTTTAGGGAAGGAAGACGGTGTAATAAATACTAATTATAATAACCGCTCCTGGCTTCTAAGAAAAATGTCTTCTGAAGAAAGGAAGGAAGGAAGGAAAGAAAAATTCCTCTAAAAGATGGTCTCAAGGGGTGGCCGGGGGGTGTCCCCTCTTTGTTCATCTGAATCGATGGCGCAGAAAAGGCTCGTCACCGTGGACAGCAGACACTGCAACCCTTTTTTGGGGGGTGTTATTCCAAACAAGACAGGCAACCTTGTCTTTAAAGATTCTTCTAAAATAAATTAATTTCATGTTTTGAATGTCACGCGATGGCGATTTTTGCTACACTGGGCGCCCACACGTGCAGGCAGGTGTCCACTTCTTCACTCCATGCGAATGTGAACATGAGCAGCCACACGTGAAGATGGTGAGCGCCCCATAAACACCGTGCTTCCCTGGGCCCCGACAGGGGGCTGAGTCCTGGAGGGAATTTCTGGAGCTCCCAGGCCTGAGGTTTCAAGCTGGATTTTCCGCCCCATGAGCCCCCCCCCGCCCCCCAGCTGTTTCCTGCCTGCTTCTGCCCGACACCCCGGTTTGCAGGGTCCCCAGCCCAGCCCAGCTCCCGGGGTTTCATGTGCCGCCGCCCCCAGGGTGGTAATCCCCGCCCCCCCCCCCCCCCCCGCATTCCGCCCAGCCCGGTAATTGGACACACATGCACCCCCGCACCGGTGACCCCGGAGTGTGCCACACACCTGGAAGCAGAGAGGGCCAATTAACGTGTCACCGCCGCCCGCCAGCCCGGAGCGCCCCGAGCCCCCCTCGGCCGCCCTCTCGAGCCCGCCGCCCGGAGACGATTTGCTTTAATGACGCCAATTAATCCCCGAGGGGCTTCGGCCCGCGCTCGGGAGAGACTCCAGTGCCGCGATCCCCGCGCGCACCTGAGAGGCAGTAAGGGCCCAGGTCAGTGTTGGGGATGACACTTTCAGTAAAAGCCCCCAGACGAGAGAGAAGGCGAACCCCCTGACGGCTGAGCCCCCTGACGGCTGAGCCCCCTGACGGCTGAACCCCTGACGGCTGAGCCCCCTGACGGCTGAGCCCCCTGACGGCTGAGCCCCCTGACGGCTGAACCCCTGACGGCTGAACCCCCTGACGGCTGAACCCCCTGACGGCTGAACCCCCTGACGGCTGCCCCTGCAGAACCCCCGGCCGCGTTCACCTCCCCTCTGGCCGGTCCTCCTCCGCGTCCGCGGGGCTGACCCCCGCCAGGGACCTGCAAACCGCCCCCTTTCCTGACCTCCTGACGGGGGTGGGGGGGCTAGTGAGAGGGTGGGTGGGTTCGGGGGTTCGGGGGGTAGCCTGTCAGCCCGGAGAGAGAGCAGCGGGGCAAAGCGGGAGGACCCAAGTGGAGGGACTTGGGGGTGCGTGAGGAAGTTGGGGGCCAAGCCCGGACGGGGGGGTCTCTGGGGGAAAAATAAGAGAGGACCCAGCAGAGAACTGCCACCGCCTGATCTTCAGGGTAGCCGGGTTTGGACTTCGGGTTTCAGAATCTAGTTAGTTTTTCCAGGACCAGGAGCCTTTCTCCTGTGTACACACACACACCCCACACCCCACGCACACCACACCCCACACACCCCACACACACCCCACACACACACCCCACACACCCCACACACACCCCACACACCCCACACACCCCACACACACACCACACACCCCACACACACCCCACACACACCCCACACCCCACACACACACCACACACCCCACACACACACCACACACACCCCACACACACCCCACACACCCCACACACCCCACACACCCCACACACACACCCCACACACCCCACACACACCCCACACACACCCCACACACCCCACACACACCCCACACACCCCACACACACACCCCACACACACCCCACACACACACCCCACACACACCCCACACACACCCCACACACCCCACACACCCCACACACACACCCCACACACCCCACACACACCCCACACACCCCACACACCCCACACACACCCCACACCCCACACACACACCCCACACACCCCACACACACCCCACATACACCACACATACACCCCACACACCACACACACACCCCACACACCCCCCACACACACCCCACACACACCCCACACACCCCACACACATACCCCACACACCCCACACACACCCCACACCCACACCCCACACAAACCCCACACACACCCCACACACCACACACACCACACACACCACACACCACATGACACCACACACACCACACACACCACACACATACACCATACACACCACACACACACCACACCACACACACACCACACACCACACACACCCCACACACACCCACTCCACACACACCACACACCCCACACACACACACCACCCAGCCACACACACACACACCGCACACACACCACACACCCTACACACACACACACACACACGTCTGGCAGAGTGGAAATTAGCATATTAGATTTCCTGAAAGGGGTAAGGCTGCAATTTTGATATATTCATGAAGAAAGAAAAATATTGCATTTATATTTGATAACTTCCATTTAATTAACTGTCAAAACCACCTTGCTCTAAGGTGTGAACCGCTGAAAATGCGCGAGCCCTGAAGGGCCTGGGCCACCCAGTGTCTGGGGCTCCTCCCCCGACCCCCCCATTCCTCCCTGCCCACGCCCTTGACCCACTTCTTCCTGATCTGAGTGGTAGTTACAGAGGGAAAAGAGGAAAAAACAAACATCTGTATCGTGCCGGCTGTTTAATACTTGTGTACTGTATTAATTTATTAATCAGTAATTGCTGTATTAAATTATACCTCAATTTAAAAGATGGGAGAAAAAATAAATTGCTCAGACATTCCCTGCCTGGTTTGGGTTCTCAGCGGCAGACCAGGGGCTGGAGGCACATGGCTTGTTATTTTAGAGGTACCAGCGCGCTGGTAGGAAGTGGGGGTGCCAAGGGGAAGAGAAAGGCTGCATTATGAGTTCAACTCTCACACTTGGTAAGTGGGCTTGGTTTCACCAGGAAACTGGCAGAACATCGCACCTCAAATTACCCCCAGAAGGGGCGAGGGAGCTGGGGTATTGATACCCACGCTGGGGACCGGAAGATGAGTGGGGGTGGCCGGGAGGGGCCGCGTGTCCTGGCATTTCTGCCCGGAAGGCCTCTGGAAGTCAGCCAGGGCACAGGGAGGGACTCGGCGGGGCGCAGATGGCGCCTGTCACGCTCCTGTGAGGCAGTCACACAGTAGTGCCCGTGGGTTAAAGGATTTACTGTGACAAGTAACTCAGAATTCCCAAAGGGTCTGAAACAAATGTGCATTTCATTGCATCACCGTCTATAGAGGTGCCGGCGTCTGCGGGCCCGAGGGACACAGGATTCTCAGGGCCCTGCGATGGCCGCTGACCCCATAAGCATCTCCGGCTGCCGGGGGTCCAGGGCATCAGTCCCCATGCTCTTTCCCTGGTGGACAGGCCTGCGGGCCCCCAGGCCGCCGCGGTGAGGGCTGGGCAGCGGTGGCCCACTGGATGGGGCCATAACTATAAAATCACCCGATCGCCTCAAGATGAAGTCACGGTTTGGCAGGACCACAGTCTGAATTAAGTCAGTATCCAGGTGACTCCTGCCAGCAAGGGAAAGGGGAAAAGTGCCCCTTGCATAATCACTGCTACCCTCATAGGCACCCAAAGTCGTCCACTGGCCCCGACACGGCTGCCTCTGCAGAGGCTCGGCCACAGCTGCCCACAGCTGCTGCCGGGCAAGATTTTCTTACGGTCAAGTCGATACCCCAGAGGCCCCTCCACTGAGCTGTCCCTGAAGCATGTTAAAAGCAGAGATTTCGGTTTGGGGAGTTCCCCTAGCCTTAGACCCATCACCACCCTGCCCACAGAGGGCCAGGGCTGTCCCACAGGGCTGTGAAGTCAGCTTGTTCGGGGATTACACCGTGCCCACCAACACCTTGGTTTGTAGGGGAGAGTGGGGTTTCTTCTTCCTGTAACTTAAATCAGCCTCCCAGGCCCCATTTTTGCTGGCGGTGGAATATATTGATCTCTCCTAGTCAACATAAATTCCAGTTCGTTGTCGCTCAAGACACTTTAAAATAACCTTCCACCTTCCAGCGGAAGCTATTCTAAGTGCCCATCAACAGGTGAATGGATAAAGAAGATGAGGAATACAGCTCAGCTATGAAAAAGGTGAACTACTGTCATTTGCAGCAAATGGATGGACCCAGAGGGTATTATGCTGAGTGAAACAAGTCAGATGGAAAAAGAGAAACATTTCACTTATAGGTGGGATATAGAGAAACCCAACAAATGAGTAAAATAAATAAAACAAAAATAAACTTTTGGACTACAAGACCAAATTAGTGGTTACGAGAGAGGAAGGGGAAAGAGAATGGGTCAGTTGGGTAAAGAGGCCAATTCTATGCTGAAGGATAGATCAGGACGTCTGGTGGTGAAATAATAATATAGAATAGAGAGAGAGAGACTGTAGGTATAGAATATATAGAGAATATATAATTAGATATAGAGATGTTGATTTCTAAAGATGCACTCCTGAAACTTACATACTGTTATATGCACCATTATGCTTATTAATTGGGATTAACTACACTGGGAAACCGGCAGAACACACACCTCAGAATGATCCCAGCAACAGATCATTAAAAATACTAAAAATATTTAATCATTAAATATTTAATCATCAAAATATTTATCATTTAAAATATTTTCTTTATTTTTTAATTTGTTTACATTTGTTTACATCACCTCAGTCCCCTGTGCTCCTCCCTCCCTCCCTCTGATCCCTCTCCAGCCTCCTCCCCTGCAGGATAAAAATATTTTTTTAAGATTTTTTTATTTATTTATACAAGAACCGGGGTACAGGCCAGATGCGGGGGACGGTGAGAGGATTCACCAGAGACAGAGCGGGGCACAGAACAGGCAGACTGACGAAATACACTGCTGAGGGGAGCAGCGGGCGAGACAGGAGAGGTCTGCCTCACCATGTGGGTTGCTCCGAGGCCGGCGGGGATCGAACTGGCACTGCAGAGGCTGCGGACAGCTTCACAGCGCTGAGCTCAACTGCCTGTGCCACCAGGGAGGCCCTAAAAATATTTTTTTATAAAACAAAGTAACACTCCAGACAATTCAGTGTTATCAGGTCAACCCCAGGCTTGTTTTAGGCAATTCCAGAAACGTCTGCTCCCTCTCTGTCCGTTCTAATTACCACCTTTCTAGGCATTGATAATGCCACCCCATTCTGGTGGGGTCCGACTTCTAATCCATCCCACAATCTATGTCCTCAGGGACCCCGAGGACACCTAGTGACAGAGCCTCCTTCCTGGGCACCCAGAGATACTCATCCCTCAGCCAGACCCCTTTGGGCTGGGGCTGGCCCTCCAAGGCCCCAGTCAGGGCTGGGTGCATGACCCATCTTCTCTCTTGCCCCCTCCTCCGGCTTCCTGGGTGCCTTCGTGTTTTGTCTTAACAGAGCGGCCATCGCCGTGTCTGGTTTTGTGGCCCAAACACAAGGCTGCAGGAAGGGCTGCGGTTTCACGATGTCCCGCGGGCTGCACGCACACATAGCCAGGATTCATTCTTCATCCGACAAAAGCCAACTTCATCACAGCTGACGTTCTCCTCTCGCCACTAAATCTTTCCTTCTGCTTGTCATGTCAAAAGAAATCAGTGTCGCTGGAGGCTATTTTATCTGTTAGAGTCTTTTTCTTCTTCCCAATTCTCCATCCATGTGCATAAAATGAAAGGGAATCACTCTTGCAATGTCTGATCGAATGCAGAAATAGAGAGAAATGTTGAGCCCCAGGGCGGGGAGAGGATATGCAACTAAATAAGATGGCAGAGGGTATTCATGCAAATGAACAGAAGCCAGAGCAGTCTGTGCTGGTGGGGGGAGGAGCCGCAGACGGAACGAAATGAGAGAAAAACTGCCAGCAGACACCTAAGCAGACTGCAGACCCCAGCAGTAGCAGGGTGTGTGGGCCTGGGCGCAAGGACCTGCAGGGGCCTCCATCTCTGGAATCTACAAGGCAAGAAGACGTCGCTGTTGGCCACCGCCTACCACCCCGGTGGGGCTGACTTGTGCGCCCCGATGGCCAGTCCTGCCAGCTCCTGGCTCAGGCCCTGCTGGACAGGCCTCAGGGAGGGACACTGGGCCTGCTTTTCCCACCCTCACCAGTCTGCTCTCAGCCTCCCCCCAGGGCTGAAGCCCTGCAATACCCCTTGTGAGCCCCAAGGCAACTCCAGTACCCAGGTCCATGACCCGACCCGAGAAAGTCCTAGCAAGTGCCGGGAACTGTAAGCTAGAAAGTAGAGCACTCGGCCCCAGCCAGCAGAGGACGGGCCAGCAGGTGGACTGCTCCCCTGCCTCCCTGCCCTCCCCTGTTCCCTTGCCTGCCCTCCCCGGCCCTCCCCTGCCTCCCCTGCCTGCCCTCCCCTGCCCTCCCTTGCCTGCCCTGCCTGCTCTACCTGCCCTGCCCCACCCCTGCCTGTACCGCACAGCCCTGCAGCCCCAGTAAGCCAGGAAGGCCTCCTGGGATGCTCTCCCAAGAAGCTGAGTAAGGCCACCATATGTCTCCTTCCTCTCTCTCCCTCCCTTCCCTATCCCCCTGCCTGCAGCTCCCCTGGGATTGCAACCCTCCCAAAGTATTAGCACACAAGCTTTGCTGCAGGCTCTGCCTTCTAACACCCTGGGACAGGCTCTGTCCCAACAAAAAGGCAACTCTCTCAGCAGAGCGCTGAGCAGCTGTGGGTTGTGATGGAAATGACCGCCCCACAGTGTCCTGGAGAGCGGGCAGAGGCAGAGGCAGCAGGGCCCATTTCCTGGAGGTGCTATAACAAATCACCTCAAACTGGGTGGCTTCAAACAACCCAAGGGGATTCTCTCACAGTCCCAACGGCCGGTCAGCGGAGCTGAGGCCTCGGCAGGGCGGCCGTCCCTCCCCAGCGGCTCTGGCCAGCGCTGGCCTTCCCCGGCTCATGGCTGCGGGCCCGCTCACCCCGCGTCTCCCCTGGTCTCTGCCTCAGTGCCCTCTCCCGTCTGATAAGGACACCTGGGACGGCATCTGGGCCCACCTGGCCAAGCCAGGATGATCGCATCACCCTTCACTGAATCACATCAGCAAAGGCCTTTTGCCAAACAAGGTCAGGTCACGTTGGTGGGTCCAGGGATGAGGGCATCGCCCACCCCCGGGGCACTTTTCAAGCTACTGTATCATTGTGTAACATTGTCACTCTCCTTGTTGGAATGTACAAGAGAAAGAGAGACAGACAGAGACACAGAGAGAGACACAGAGAGACAGAGAGAGAGAGATCAGGGGAAAGCCAACTTTATCACCAAATAGTTCGATGGCGAGCGAAGCCTGAGCAGGAAAAGTGCTAAGTTTCCCGTTTCTGGGGCACAGGAGGGCTCCTGCCTTCAATCTTCGTGTCAACATGTGTTATTTCTTCCTTGAGGGAAACAGAAGTGACGAATCCAGAATTGCTGAGTGGAAGAGCTGCAGCTGGCTGTGTGCCCCCGGCTCGCGGTAATGCCACCCACCCGCTGGCCTCCCCTTACCGTCCCCCAGCTCTTTCCAGCTCCTTTGGGCCAAAGAGCCCCCATCCCCACCACAGTGGAGAGGAACTGTCGGTGCCCCCATTTAAAACCCATTTATGTAAGGCTCATAAATCACACCCTTGGAAAGCCCACCCCTCGTTATAACTCAGCAGAGAGCAACTCGGTTCAGACACTGAGACAAGCGTGCGTGTGTTTGTTTCTCCAGCAGGGGTTCATATGTAAAGAGAAGATTTTGTATCACATTCTTTCAGCTGTTCATGCTAATAAAGTCAGGAATAATTACAGACATTTCCCCAATACGGGCGTCTCTACTGTCAGATTAAGCAAGTGGCCACTGATCACAGCATGTGACTTCAGGGGAGTCAGAATCCCGATGCCCCTCCCTGCCTGACCCTGCAAATCCCAAATTCTGTAATTACAGCTTCTTCCTTTGGCTGTGCCCCTGGTCAAAACACTACTATGCTTTGAGCAGTTGTGTTTTTTTTAAAGATTTATTTATTTATGCATACAAGAGCTGGGGTACAGACTAGAGGTGGGGAGGGGTGAGAGGATCTACCAGAGACAGTGGGGAACAGAATAGGCAGACTGACTGAAATACACTGCTGAGGGGAGCAGCGGGTGAGACAGGAGAGGTCTGCTGCGCCCTGTGGGTAGCTCCCTGGCCGGGGCTTGAATTCATGCTGCAGTGGCTGTGAATAGCTTCATAGGTTGCCTCTTAATCCCATGCACTACCAGGGGTTCCCTGAGCAGTTTTATTTATACATTTATCCTAGCATGCTCTCAGAACAATGAGCTTTGGTAGGTGTGTGGCATGAGCTTCTGGACAAGAGAGGAGACAGTGCTGAGGCTGGAGGTGAGTAATCAAGGATGGATATGGGAACTAAAAAGTGCGATGTGCCTGCCCTGTGCCCTTCCACATACACCATCTTCTTGAATCCTCACACTCATCAGTGAGGGAAGACCCAAAGCTCCTCCTCTGAGGAGATGAGCGGAGTGGGGTCCAAGGTTCATTTGTTCCAATCCAGAAGGACGCCAAACAAGTGCATATGAACAGGAGTTCAAGTTAAGTTCCACTAAAGAATCTTCCAGCTCATGAGAAAGGAAGTGTTTCAGGGCTGGCTTGGTCCTTAACAATAAGATCTCAGACATGAAAAATTTCTGGAGGTGGAAGAGGTCTCCAAGGAAGCCCTAGGGGCACATCAATCTGAGAATCCTTACTCTAAGAAATAAAAACCTTCGAAGGATTCAGAGGCGATCTTAGTTTGGAAGGGAAGGGGTTCCCCCATCTATTGGCAAAAGCAGATGTCTCTCTTTTGAGGAAAGTTTCTCCCAGTTAGTTTGCAGGAATCCCCCCCAAATTAAAATTAAGCTCACCCTCACAAACAAAACTCAACAAATATTTGGGAAAGCAAGTCCCCATGAATGAAAATTAATAGAAATAAGAAACAACAGTTCTGGATCCCCCAAGGACTACTGATGTTTTCTACTGAGCAGAATGCAGAATAGCACAATGTAACATATCTATAGAAGAAAGGATGTACTTATAAAGATGGATAAACACCAGGAAACCATTGGGTGTGAATTCATAGAATTGAGGACAACACAAACAGAATGTTGAAAATCTAATAATGGAATAAAATTGAATAAAAACTCAATGGATAAGCCTATACAATAGATTACACTCTTAAAGAGAGAATTAATGGACTGGAAGATATATCTGAAGAACTTATCCAGAATACAGCAGAGAAAAAGAGATGAAAATACAAAAAGCATAAAGGATGTGGGAAAAGAATAAGAAGTCTGGCACAGGAGTTGGCAAATGATGACCATGTGCCAAATCCAGGTGACCATGTATTTTCATAAGTAAAATTCCAACGGGCCACCACCACACACGTCAATGTACTGTCCTTGGCGTCCACCACACTGCAACAGAGTTGCATGGTTGAGACAGAGATACGTATAGTCTCCAAAGTCTAAAATATATACTTACTGGCCTTTTACAAAAAATAAAAATGTGTCTCTGCTCCAGGAAATATGAAACCAGGAGGGAAATATGGAGAAAAAGTGAGGTGATATTTTAAAAACTAATGATTACATTTTCTAGAACTGTTTAAAATAGGAAGCCATATATCCAGAGAGTACAACATATTCTAAGCAGGAGAAATATAAAGAAAGTCGTGTAGTAAGTTAAATTGTGTTCTTCAAAAAGATATGTCCAAGTCTTCACCCCAGAACCTGTGATTGTGATCTTGTTTGGAAAAAGGATCTTTCTGGATGTCATCGGGTTAAGGATCTTGGGTGGGGCATCGTGGGTTCAAGATGGGTCCTAGATTCAATGATTAATGTTCTTACTAGAAAAAAGTGAAAAGAGAGAAAGAAAAAGGGCAAAGATACCAGCAACACAGAGACATAAGTAAGACGCCTTCTGAAGCCAGAGGCAGATGCTAACCCAAGTCAAGGGCTCCTGGAGCCGCCAGAATCTGGATCCTCTGAGAGAGCATCCTTTAGTGGGAACTGACAGCTTGATTTTGGACTTGTGGTCTTCAGAACTGTGAAAGAATACATTTGTTTGTTTGTTTTCTAAGTTTCCCAATTTGTGGTGATTTTTATGGCAATCTTAGCCAACCCAAACTGATTTTGTTTAGTCCAGTACAATAAAGATGAATCCAACTCCTTTGTCATTCTCCAATGCAAAACCAAGTCATTTCTCTACCCAACCCTGAACCTGGGCTGACCCATGATTCTGTGACCGCGAGACATGGCAAAGAGAAGCTGCGTCAGCTCCAGGTCTGAGCCTTCAGAAACCCTGGCGTCTCTGCTCTCCCATTTCAGGACCCTGGGGCTGCCACACGAGAAATGCAGCTGCCTTGCAGAAGGAACGCCATGAGGAAAACTTAGGAGGGAGAGCAGGACCATGGAGCACTCCAGCTGACTCAGCCTCCCAGATGCTTTGGGACTAGCTTCCGGCATGGCCTCCTGCCTGTCCCAATCCAGGGTCTACTTCTCAGGATGAGAACCCCTCATAACTTCTTCATTCCAGGGCCTCCCCAGAAGCAACTCAGCCTCAGCCATTCCTGCCCAGGGGATCCTGCCCATGTGGGTGACCCATCTTGGTTGTTCCAGCCCTGTCAAGGCCCAAGAGGATACGGTCTGGAGCAGCAGCTGATCCCAATCAACTCACAGAATCACAGCAGGGCACTAACAACACCGTGAAAGACAACCTTCTAAAGAAAAGCACTGCGAACAAAGCCAGGTGGAGGTGAATACTTCCCTTTTGGTTCCTGTTGCCAATAGATAAACTGATAACAGTAAATTCTTTAAACATGTAGGAGTAGGAGATTGACAGTGTCCAGACAAATGTTAACTCTCAGGTCTTAGTATCATATGACTCAATTTTATTAACCACACACAAGAAATGTTGATTATTATTATGATTACCCTATTTTACTCCTATATAAATAAAACACAGTCAAATAAAAATAAAATCTTGAAAGAATGGATATTGAACTTACAAATCATAAAAACAAACTCATGTGGTTAAATATATACCTTAGGGTCAGAAACTTGACCACAAGGTGGAACCGTAGAAGCAGTGGCACCTCATTTATGGGCAATCACGCACACCTCAGCCCATAGCCAGAAAGAAACAATAACATACCTCAGACAAATAAGCAAAACAGAGCAGCAAAATAAGAAAATCTGGAGCCTTTCCCATAAGCCACCAACTCCCTAGTAAAAACCACTTTTTCCCAGACTTTCATGATGCTGTTGTGTGAAAATCTGTCAGGACCTTCGTGGAGATGACAATCATGTGATCGTTTCCCTGTTTTTCTAGCATCTCCACACTGTTACCTCAACTTTAGTATTTTAGGAGAGTTTTCCCCTTCAAACACCTGGACTTCTTCAAATTTCTGCATAATTATACAGATCTTTTTCAAGAGAGGTCCTTTTCTAAACGCTTTTGTCTCAAAATCTCCCAGTTACAGAGGCCCTGAACTCTGGGAGAGCAAGCACAGTGGGAGGTGAGAGTAGGACATGAATGGAAAATAGAAGGATTAAGTGACTATGCTCAGTGGCCATGTTCTCCTACTCAGCAACCAGAACACTGGAAATGAACTACTTTTTGGAGGATTGCCCCTCGGAGAAACTGAGTGGTCTCAGTTAAAAAAAAAATGCAGGTACTAACAGTTGTGTGCCCCAGTGGGAAAAACAGACAACCTCTCAATCACCCTACAGTGAAGATCAGCTTCCCACATGTTCCCCCAAAAGGCATGAGCCATGTAGACAGGCCAGGTTCTTTCTCTTTTGTGTGTTTATTTTGTTCTCAATTCTATTTTTTGTTTTGCTTTATCATATTGTACACCATCTCTAACATTTTGTCAGAGACTTCCTTACCATTCTAATATGATAACCTCTAACAAGACAGGCAGAAAGCATACAAGCAGGACAAAAAAGACAAACGTGGGCAGCAGAAGAAAGCTTCAAAATTTACAATCAAATTTCTCAAATACATGGATATAATATATTCATGAAACAAGAATAGGATGATAGAAAAAAGGCGCAATCATAAAACAAGCTCTTGTAAAGCAAAGGTACATAAGCCAAAATTAAAATTTCAGTAGGGCCTCCCCTGGTGGAGCAGCGGTTGAGCGCTGGGCTGTGAAGCTGCCCGCAGCCTCTGCAGTGCTGGTTCGATCCCCGGCCGCCGGCGAGGGTCCCACATGGGGCGCAGACTTCTCCTGCCATGCCCGCTGCTCCCCTCAGCAGTGTACTTCGGTCCTTCTGCCTGTTCTGTTCCCCACTCTGACTCTGGTGAATTCTCTCACCCTCCCGCGCTTCTGACTGTACCCAGTGCTTGTATAAATAAATAAATAAATCTTTTTTTAAAAAATGGTGTATAATAAATTTTAAAAAAAATAAATAAATAAAATTTCAGTAACCCGTCTGGAAGATGGAATTGAAAAAATATACCAAAAGTAGAACAAAATGACAGAGTTAAACAAGAAGACAATGTAGGAAAGGAAATCATAAAATTGATACAGTAGTCAATATTCAACAGGAGTTCTAAGGAAGACAGATAATAGAGAGAGGAAGACATTATCTAAGAAGGAATATCTCAACCAAGCATCACCACCAAAGAACATGACTTTCCAGACTAAATGAACCAAAGAGTATCCAGCACAACCAGTGGGGTAAAAAAGCTCTTCTCACCAAAGATTACTTTTTTAAAATCTTCAAAACTTACAGAGTGGAAAAAATAGTTCACCTTTTTAGAAAATCAGCCTCTCAATGGCAATATTAAAAATGGCAGCATTATTGGATAGAAGGCCAAAGCTTTCAAAGTATTAAGAAAAATTCCCACTCTAGAATTCTATAACTGGTCAAATTAATAATTCAAGAATGAGGGCCTCCCCGGGGGCGCAGCGGTTGAGCGCTGGGTTGCGAAGCTGCCTGCAGCCTCTGTAGCACCTGTTCAATCCCCGGCCACCAGCAAGGGTCCCACATGGTGCGTAGACCTCTCCTGCCGCGCCCTCAGCTCCCCTCAGCAGTGTATTTTGACAGTCTGCCTGTTCTGCTCCCCGCTCTGGCTCTGGTGAATTCTCTCACCCTCCCGTGCTTCTGACTGTACCCAGTGCTTGTATAAATAAATAAATAAATCTTTAAAAAATAATAATAATAATTCAAGAATGAGGATAGAATTAAGACATAGACGTGTAAAATCTCAAGGAAAATTGTCTTCCCACGCATCCATTCTCAGGAAGCAAACTTGACTTGAGAAGCAAACCAAATAGGAAGCAGGGATGAGAGAGAGAACTGGGTGGGGAGGGGAGAGGAGACGAGAAGAGGGTGCAGCCCTGAGGACCACAGCAGCATTTGATGGGGAACTGGAGTATTTATATAGTGTCAAAATACTTCTCTACAAAACACTTAAAATTTACAAAGGGAATAGGATTGATTTACAATGGAGAATCCCCACAGATAATACCTTAATGAAAGATCAAATTTAACATCGATAGGAACAGGGCGCCATGGGATGCAGCAGGACTGCCGCGCTGCCTTGCCCAGGCTGGTCAGGGGCAGCCGCACACGCTGTTTCCGCTTGAAAGAAGCTGACAAAACAAGACAAATATGAGTTGGATGGGATCCTGGGCCAGGAGGGGAAAGTTATAAAAGACATTGTTGGGAAAACTGATGAAGCTTGAGTATAAACTCTGGAGTAAATAACAGTAGTGTTTCAATAACGAAATGCCTTAATTTTGATAATTACACACACACACTCTCTCTCTCTCTCTCCCCCAAGAGTGTTTTGTCAATGATCAGTTGTCACGGACAAAGTCCATAATTTCATCACAGGTTTACAACGTGCTGTAGCCAAATTCCTTCCTCCCTTCTTTTATATTAGTCTGGATATTTCTATAGAGATATATTTTCCCTCTAAACTACGTATCTGTAGGCGTAGTCCAGACTTGCATTCCCAGCACTTCATACCTGTTCTTTGTGATGGTTCTTTTCCTTCACTGGTGAATCCACAGTCGGGCAGTTTCTTCTCCCAGATGTTTGGTTTCCCAGCATCTGATTCCTTCCTGATTCTATGGCATGGCGTTCACGAGATCCATGATTCCCCACCTCCCTCTTCAACTAACTTTTCTAAATTAATAAGAAAAGGATGGCATTAAATATTAAAAAGAATTATGCAAATCTCGTTGAGTAAGCAGACAATGCAACCTGCTGAAGGGGCGCTGTGGGCTGGCAGGGATGCCAGTTCAAAGCCGCTCCAGGGCTAGTGCACCTGCAGCCAGGTGTGATGGGGAAGGACAGTGAATGAGCAGACGCCGCACAAAGTGAAATGCAGGCGAGTCCAGGCACCGCGACCTGGTCACGTAAGGAGCACAGATGCATCTGCGCTTGGCCGGAGAGCCCTTCTGTCCCCAGTGACCCCAGGGCAGCTGCAAATGGCAGCTGAGAC
Source organism: Talpa europaea (assembly GCF_964194135.1). NCBI lineage: Eukaryota > Metazoa > Chordata > Mammalia > Eulipotyphla > Talpidae > Talpa > Talpa europaea. Next base: position 142,637,929 of record NC_140070.1, read on the forward strand.
ATTATTCCTTCAAGACACAGGTCTCCCCTCAGCATGCAATGCCCTCATTTCCTACCAGGACACCAGTAGGAAACTGGGCAGCCTGGGAAACCCCCCTGGATACATGCTTCCTCGATCCAGGTAACTGATAACCCCCTATGTATCTTTCAGCTCAGAACCTCTAGGACAGGCGTTGGTTTATTTTATGGCTATTGTCATAGGCTTTAAGCATTTTGACGTTGCAAGTTGATCTGTTTTAATACATGTCTGGGAATCCTTGATAGGTTCGATGGCAACCTTGATAGGTTAGATGGCTAATCTTTTAAAGGAATAGCTCATAATGCTCAGACTAGACGCCTAACAGCAGAAATTCACTCCAAGGAAACGTGTAAGTGGCAACCTCTATAAAACGGAGACCTCGCGAGCTCTCTAAAGGAAAGGAGACCTTGCCGAGTGCACAGTCTTGGCTTCGGCTCATGCTCCTCCTGACCCATTAAATTGCACAAGGGCATGGGTCACTGAAAGCTAAAATTAACACTTCACGAGTCTTGCCAGAAATTGCTGATATCTCCAGTGGGAAATTTCCATGCTCGGTGACAGACTAACATACACTGGTATTGCCAAGGGGGAAAAAAATAAATTTATGTTTCCTGCCTTGGTTTTTCCAGCAATGGCCACCTGGCAATTGGCAGCAGGTGCTTGGCTTTTGGTGATAACTCCATTCTGGTCACAATGACTCAACAAATCTGTATTGGCCATCCGCTGTGTGCCTGGTACAAAGCAGGGTGCTGGGGGCAGAAAGGTACATGGACAGAGTGTGCGCCCCTGTGCCGGGAGATCTGGCCCCTAGATCAGTACCAGTAGTCACTGGCCACGTGCACTGGGGCCAAGTCTCAAAGGTTATGTTGATTCTAGGCGCTGGACCAGCTCCTGGTGAAAGGGGCACTCTACACCTAGTAGCAAGTAGTGGATTCAAACCCAGTCCGTCTCTTCCCAGCCTGCAGCATGAACCTGCAGTCACTTAGAAATGGCCAGAAAGGGAGAAGCTACAAATGGACCCGGAGAGGCAGAGGTAGACCCCAGGGAAACCAGAGGTTTCTGTTTCCTCTCTCCCTTCCCCTGGGCCTCACTTTCATAGAGTTGACTCTAAGGACACATAAAAGACTCATGAGCACAGCTTGGTGATTTTCACATGCATCCATGTAGCCACCATGGAGATCAAGGATAGAACACTTCCGGCACCCCAGAGGAAATAATTTTTAAAGTGAAAATGCCAAAAATCAAATCTCAGGACTCTGGATAGGGTACCACAGTTACAAATTTCAATAAGTTTTTAACAAAGACTTGCTACATATCCAAAATAAAACTTGAAGGGATATTATTCAAGGTTGTCAAAAGGTGGTGACAACTGAAATGTCCATCCACAGATGAATAGACAAACAAATGTGCTCTAGCCAACAGTGGAATACTATTCAGCCATAAAAAAGAACGTTCTGATGCAGGGTATCAAGGATGCTACCATCTTGAAAATACTATGCAAGGTGAAATAAGTCTGACAGCTAAGGCCACATACTATGATTCTGTTCATATGAAAGTTCCAAATAGGGAAATTCATAGAGAGAAAGTAGTTTAGTGGGTGATCCAAATGCCCCTTGATAGATTTTGTCAAGAAGATGTGGCCTGTCCACACCATGGAAGACTCTTCAGTTATAAAGGACAAAATGTTGCCATTTATAGTAAAATGGCAGGAGATTGAGGGAATGACTTGAAAAACAAGTCAGAATGATAAAAGCAAATATTGGACATTTACATAGCTGACAATTCAACAAAGAGCGGACATTAATAAAGGAAGTGAGGGGCCTCCCCCGAGGCGCAGCGGTTGAGCGCTGGGTTGCGAAGCTGCCCCCAGCCTCTGCAACGCCGGTTCAATCTTCGGCCTCTGGGCGAGGGTCCCACATGGCGCGCAGACCTCTCCTGCCGCCCGCTGCTCCCCTCAGCAGTGTATTTCGTCAGTCTGCCTGTTCTGTTCCCCACTCTGGCTCTGGTGAATCCTCTCACCCTCCTGTGCTTCTGACTGTACCCAGTGCTTGTATAAATAAATAAATAAAATCTTTTTTTAAATAATAAATAAATAAAGTGAGGGCATAGAGAAAAGGTCAAGGGGAGACATAAGTGAAGTTGGGGGAGGAAAAATCTAATTTTTTAAAAAGTAGACCAGCAGTTGCTTCAGGCTGCTGCTGGGGTGGGAGGTTGGGGTTTAATTGGTAAAGGGTTTCTTTTCGAGGTGAAAAAACTCACTGTGATGATAACTGCACATATCTGTAAACACTCTAAAACCACGGACATGTGCATTTGAAATGAGCCGCGTGGTGTGTGATTATACAGGCATGTATTGCTCAGTGGCGGGGATCCATTTTGAGAACTGTGTCTTTAGGTGATCTCATCATTGTGAGAAAATTAGGGTATAATACACAAGCTTCAGCAGCATAACTGACTCTCCATCTAGGCTGCATATAGGGAGCACCACCAAATTACCTGAGCTGTTTTAGGCAGAAAGAGATTAGTGCAGGGACTTCAGGGCTCACAAAACTGTAGGAAGGCCTGAAGGTGAGGCTCCCGGATGGCACTGCAGAAATGACCACCAGTCAAGAAGGTGGGAGACCAGGAGCTGCCCACTGTGCTGAATCCAGCAATGCCCACTTTATCTGTGAACCGGGCATCAGAAAGCCACCACTGGAACTTCAGAGCAATGCCCCTGGGACCTCTATTAGCACTGCACACACATATTAAAAAAATGTTCACTGTCAATGCCAACCAGCAGAGACCATGAAGGCAGCAGCAGTGTGGTGTGTGCAATCGACCAGGCTTCAGTCATAGCAAGAACCCTAGATGCAAGGGAATATGGGAAATATGGCTGCTGGCTCCTCAGGATCTGTACTTGTGGCCATCCTATGTCGTTGTAAACTTTTTTTTTTTTTTGCATAGAAGATCTAGGGTGTAGGCCAGACGTGCAGAGGGTGAGAGGATTCACCAGAGACAGAGTGGGGAGCAGAACAGGTAGATTTACTGAAATACACTGATAAGGGAAGCAGCGGGTGTGACAGGAGAGGTCTGCTGCACCATATGTCAGTCAGCTCCCTGGCTGGGGATCGGAATCAGGCCACATCAGTGGTAGTGCTGAGATTTAACCCCTAGGCCATCAGAGAGGCCATTGTTGTAAATGTTTACCACCTTTTTAATAGCTGCATAACTTTCCCTTGAATGTATATAGCTACACTTAACCCATCAGCCTAGACCCACTTAGGACAGCTTGCTCCCAGAGTTTACTATTATAAATAACTTGTCATTTGTAATAGTTATTATAAATAATGCTGAATGATAATGCCAATAATAACAGCTACAGCGTGTTGACTATTTCCTTCTATTCTTTTTTTTAAAGATCTATTTATTTATGCATACAAGAACTGGGGTACAGGCCAGAGGTGCAGGGGGTGAGAGGACTCACCAGAGACAGAGCAGGGAACAGAACAGGCAGACTGATGAAACACACTGCTGAGGGGAGCAGCGGGGAGACAGGAGAGGTCTGCAGCGCCATGTGGGTAGCTCCCTGGCCGGGAATCGAACTCATGCTGCAGTGGCTGCGGACAGCTTCATAGGTTGCATCTTAACCCCTTGCGCCACCAGGGAGGCCCCTATTCTTTTTTTTTTTTAATTAAACGCATAGTCTCCTACGAGATAGCTTTGATCCCCAATGTACAGATAACAAAACTGAGGTTAAAGAGATTGGACACCAAAGCTTTTACCCTTAAGCATCAAGCAAATAGTCATGACTAAAGCCCCCCGCCCTCCAAGAAGTGACTTTCATCGGACGAATACCAGAAATAGAACACTGGCTCAGAAGTTGTGGACATTTCTAATGCCCTTGTGATGCATCTTGGGCCGGAGTCCCTAGTTATCAGGCCTGAGAAACGTCCCCGCGGACTAGGCGCCTGGCATGGTGCCCCCTGCACCAATTGTCCTGGACGAGTAGCTGTGTTGGGGTGGGGGTGGGGGGTGAGGATTCCCCAGGCAAAGAGCTGTAGCCCTTGCAGTGCAGGAAGCTCAGACCACTTATGAGTGAGCACAGTCCCTGACTGCACATGAACACGTGCCTGCACCCGGCAGACCATCTGGTTTAACCACCTGCACGTGACAGGAGGCTTTACAACAGCCAAGACTGAGTTAATGGTAAAGGGCCTAAAAGCGCTCCTATCCTAGAGCATCTCGGTGGCCATGATCGGGGCTCGAAATTGCCGAGTGCTTTTTAGCGAGTGCTAAATGCTTCAGTTTGGATTATTTAATAAGTTAACTTCCCTGTTCAATGCTGATTCTCTATAAGTGTTAGCAGCTGACACACATCGGCACTGCTCAGCATGCACCAGGTGAGCTCGACTGTAACCCCAAAGTCCTCGGAGGGGGCACGAGCCGCTGCGGGCCACTCAAGGCTTGGCCAGCCCTGCCCTGCCTCTCTGCTGGGAAGTTGTCCCTGACCACAAGGGGCAGCTGAAGGGCTTTGTCTGGCCTAAACCTGGGGACCACGTGGACTACTTTCCCCACAGAGCAAAGTTGGGGACAGGGTAGCCTGGGAATTTCACCACTAAGGTACCCCAAAACATCGGCAAGTGGGGCTGTGTTCCCATGAGTCCATTCTGTCTTTTAGGATCTATCTTGTCGGGGTTTCCAGTCTTTATTAAACTGGGCCTCCCTGCTGGTGCAGCGGGTTGAGCGCCGCGCTGTGAAGCTGTCCGCAGCCTCTGCAGTGTGGATTCGATTCCCGGCCAGCCAGGGAAAAACCCACATGGTGCGGCAGACCTCTCCTGTCTCACCTGCTGCTCCCCTCAGCAGGGTCTTCCGTCTGTCTGCCTGTTCTGCTCCCCGCTCTGTCTCTGGTGAATTCTCTCACCCTCCTGCACCTCTGACTCTACCCCAGTTCTGGTATAAATAAATAAATCTTTTAAAAAAACAACAAACCAAACTAAGATTAGTGAAGATGCTCTTTGCCCACCTCTTGTGCATGGCGTACTGTTCAGGGGTCTCGCGTCATCAGTACAGAAAATACCTGGCGGGGGAGGCTGTCCCCCGGTTCCCCCCACTCGCTGCTGCTCACCTCCACACAGCTGCCTCCTGGCACAGAGGCCCGCGGGGAGGCAGCATTACCCAGCCAGACCTTAATGGTTTTATTTATTCCACATGGCCTGAAAACATGCCTGAGCATCAGTTGCCACAATTTTTCTGATGATTTCTATGAATCATTTTTTAATGATGAATAATGTTTTGAGAGACACTCCTGAGAAATTTCACCCAAGGTTCCCTTGACAACCATCACATAAAGTATCCAAAGCGAAGCAGCTTTCGTGGCCAACTCAGAAAATCAACTTGAAAGCCTGGATTCCTAAAAGATCCATTAGTCATCGCTGCTGAGAATGACTCTCACGATTCACACATGCAAAGAGTCACAGGGAAATGCAGATCAACAAGCACAACTAGAGAAAATACATTTACTGTCCAGTAATGTTCAAAGAACTTTTGCACAAATATAAATTTTCCAACTCGGCTTTTAGGCCCTTTTATACATTTTTTTCCTAGCTGGGCATTTTCCCCGCATCTAAATTCTTGTCCTTCTGGCCTCAGCGACAGCCTCAGCTCGGACCCGGGCCTCCCCTGGGTGTGCGCAGCCGCCGCAGGGAGGGCCCCGGCCTCCAGGCTCCAGCCAAGTCACCCAGAAATGCTTGTGCAAGACACAGAACCCGCACTCCCATTTTGGAGATTTACTTTCTGAAGCTACAACTACCAGATCTCAAACAATCCAGCAGGAGCCACGCGGGCTGTCTTGGAGCTGCCGGGCGGGTGCGGTGACGCTGCCAGGCGTCCAGCCTTCACCTGTCGGAGCTGACCTCTGGCCCCACAATCACGGCTGCAGCCATCAGGAGAAGAGAAGGATGAAGAAGTCACTTCACTTTGAACGCACACCCTCCGTGTGGCTTCACCGGGCGGTGTCTCCCGGGGAGCATTTAGGGGCACTCCAGTAAACACGCAAAGCTCTGGCGCACAGGGGAAGAGGCGCTGGCCTTCTCCCGCCCGGCCCCCAGGTGTCCGGGAGGTAAAGCGCCTTCACACCTGCTCTTCCCTGCACTCGCCACCACCTTTAAGGGGCTGGCAAAGTTTGGGTGGCTTCAGCTTCGGTTCAGACCGCATCGCGAGCTCCCCAAACCCGCGGAGGCCGCGCGTCATCTCCCCAGGGGCAGCGGCGCCTCCCCGGCCGGGAGCGCGCGCCTCGGGCCGCGTGCGCTGCGCTTTCTCCCCCGGGCCGGCCTGTGTGGGTTCAAACGTCAGACTTCTCCATGAAGTCTTCCAATCGCCCACGCGCCCAGCGCCGGGCCTGGCATTGGGCAGGAACCCTCCAAAATTAAATGCAGGGCTGAAGCCCTCGCTCGACTTCGACCTTCCGACCTTCGGAGGAGTGTCCATGGCGCCCAGGCACACGCGCGCCCCAGCACCTCCCAGGAACAGACAGAGGATGACAAAGTTCCCCGAAGGTGAAGACCTGCAACTCCAGCGAGGGGGGCGCGGGGCGGGCTCCCCTCCACCCCCTCCCGACCCGCCGGGTCCCACATCTCCAGGGAATGAAGCTCGGAGAATTCCGTGGTCCGAGTAAAGCATGCCTTTGTCTACACCCGCAGGGCGAAAAGGGCGTCGGCGCTATGGTCAAGGTTATTTGGTTTCTGCCCTCTACAAAACCAAGAGGGTTCTGGGGTTAGGGCCCCAAATAGCCAAACTACACCGTTTGGATTTACCCAGTAGTTTGTGCGCTGACCCGGGGTTTTGCAGGGAAGATATTCTTAACTTGAGAAAAGGTGCTAATTTTAAAAGTTTTCCGGTTTACACGAAAACGTGCTCTACCCGTGCCTCTTCCTCGGGGTATTTATTTGCTCTGGCACCTAAAGGCAATTCTGCACAGGGGCAGCGAAGGGAGGGCGAGGGAACCTCCTTCCCCCATCCCGGGCCCAGCGCGTCTCCCCGCCAGCCCCGTGGAGTTCAGCCAGCGCGAAAACCCCACTGCGCACCCCAACTGCCTCCGTGCGCGCGACCTGGGCCCAGAGGCCTTGGGCAGAGCCCAGAGGAAAGCACCGGCCTCGGGTTCCCTCCGACACCCCGCCTCCCGCAGGCACCCCCGGGGAGAGGTCGCTGCCTCCCTTCCAGCCCGGGGGCGAAGCTCCCTCTGGTCCCCGCGGCCTCCGTGGAGGGAACCTGCCGGGCGGTGCGGCACGGAGAGGTGGGCCCCCGCGCCCGCACGAGGGCCGGGAAACGTCCTCACCTCCTCTCGCGCCCCAGCACCTCGAGAGGTCCGGGCGGCGCGGGCGCTGCGGGCCGCAGGGGACCCGCCCCGGGGCCGTGACGCCGCGCGCGCCCTCGAGCCTCGCACCCTCCACGCCCGCGTGCGCTCCGTGCGCGCCGGGACCCCCCGGCCCCGAGCGCCCGCACCTCCTCCCAGTCCCGGCTCCGCTCTGCGGGGGTTCACGGAGCTCCCCGCCGCCCCGGCGCGCTGAACCCCTCGAGCGGCCGTGCGCACTGCGCCCCCTTCCGCCAACCCGCCGGGGCAGCGTTTCTAACCGAGCCCGGCAGCCCCAGACTTTGGCGCGCAAACGCCCGGCCGCGACGAGAGCTTCGTCCCGGGCCAACCTCTGACCGCGCCGGCGCGGGGAGCGCGAGGCCCCTCTGCGGGGTCCGGAGACGCGCTCTGGCCACCGCCCGGCCGCCCGAGTCTCGAGCGCGCCCGACGCCGACTTGGGGCCCGGGAGGGGAGGGCTGCCCGCGCCGTCTGAGGCCCCGGCCGCAGGGGGTGCCGTCCCCACTCCCCCGTGGCCCCGCGCCGCCTCGGGAGTCCGGCTGCGCGCATCGGCCACCTCTGCCGCGCGCCCGCCCTGTGCCGCGGCGCCGCCACCCTCGGGGAGGGAAGAGCGGGCTCCCGGCCACGCGTCCTCACGGAACCCACTTTGCACGCCGGCCTTTAGCAGAAAAAAAAAAAATGAAATGAAAGGCCGCGCGCAGCTGCAGCGTCCAGCCGGGCCGGGGGGGCCGCCGGGCCCAGCGCCCTCCGCCCGCCCGCGCGCCGCTCCGGAGCTTTCTCTGCTGAACCTCGGGCGCATTCGCGTCCCTCTTCCTGCAGATTTGTTTATATTAGGGACAAGGTTCCCCGAGGATCGCTTTGCTTTGCAAATAGCCCCCTCGACGTTAATTAAACGAAACGAATTTGCGCCTAAGTCCCGCGGCAGCCGGCGGCCCGCAGCCTGGTCTGCGGGGTGGCCACGGCCGGGGTGACCTGCGGGGAGAACATTGAGGCCCTCGCGGCCGCCCTTTCCCTGATGTGCAGAAATCTCTGTCTCCGGCGGACAGGTTTGCTTTGGCTTTATCAAGGAAAAAATGTGATTTTTGTGGAAAGGCGGTGTCAGTGCCGTCCTCAATTAACTAATCGGTTTTCACATTTCAGGGCGGCGGGTCGTGACACGGGCGCGGAGAAATTCCAGGGTTCATCACGCCTGTGAAGCTCCAGCGCCAGGACCCCGCGCGCTGCCAGCGAAAAGCTGGGCTTGGCCGCCGCGCCGGCGCGCTGCGCTCCCGCAACCGGGGTTTGGAGGCGCCGTTTCGGCTGAGCCGGGCCGAGCTTCGGTCGGGAGCCCGCAAAGCCCGAAACAGCCGGGCCGGGGGAGGGCGCGGGAGGCGGCGCAGGGCGCTCGGTTCTCCGCTCCCCGCTCTGGGGTGCCCGGCTGGTTCCTGAGCACGGGTCCGCGCGCCGAGTGCTCCGTGCGCCCCGGCGGGATCCTCTCCCCCCACCCAGGCCCGCGGATGCCCGTGTGCTTTGGGAGGGGTTCCCCGGGGTCCCTGAGCACCTTCTCAGGACAGGGGTGAAAGCAGCAGGGGCTGGAGACTGGGAAGGAGCAGGCAGAGGAGAGGCGACCCTCTCCCCACCTCGGCAAAATTGGGAGAAATGTGGCCGCCGGTTGCCCAAACCAAGAGCGGCTTCGGGTGTTTCTGTCTGTTCCCTGGGGTGGCTCGGGAGCCTTGCTAACCGCTATAGTTCATTCCCAGGGGCCCTAACTATTCTCATTCCCCTAAATGCGTGGGGAGGGGCCACCCTCTGCTCCATCCCTTGGAGCCTTGGTCAGCTCTGGGGATCCCAATGCCGGGGGCCTGAGCTGTGCTGGGCAACCCCGTCTCCTCGGAGGCCCGCGGGTGCTTTTCCGAACGGAGAGAGCCGTGTTTCCAGGAGGCCGCGCAGGCCCTTCCAGCAGGCCTGGGGTTGGGGGGCACCTCCATCTCTTGCCAAAGGCTCCTGGAGTCGGGGGGGGGGCACCAGCCGAGGGCAGGACACTGGAGCTTGGGGGTCCCGCGTCCTGTGCGGGGAGGCAGGCCTGCCCCGGCCTGCGGGGGAACCAGCTCCTCAGACACCAGCCAGCCCGAAAGCAGATACTTCCTCCACCAGCGTCCCTCTGGCGAAATAATTTATTAAACATAAAACAAAAAGAAACGAGCCCTCCCTCGGGGGAGAGAGGCGGCAGGCAAGCGCGCTCTGTCCTCTCTCCTCCCTGGGGGGATGAAGAAAAGTGGGTGACCTCTCCCCGACAGTACCCAAGGAAGGGAGGGGAAGTTCGAGGTGTTTTCCCGGACAACTCAGACTAAAAGCGTCTCCCGGCCAGGAAACACTTTATAAGTTTGCTGGAGCAAGAGTCTCCGGCCCCAGCCACGGCGCTGATAATTGCCCGCGCGCACAAAGACTTGTACAGCGAAGTTTTGAATCCGCGCAGTCCTGGATTTTCTAGGGCCTCCTCGCGCCAGGGGCTGAAGTTCTTACAACACCCTCCAGAGGTTCGAAACCGCATCCAAGGCCAGAGCTGGGGGGCATCTGCCACCCCCGCCGGATCCCGCGCGCGCGCGCCGCTGCCGCCGGGCCGGCCTCAGGTAGGCGCCCGGCGCGGCCGGGGCAAGAACAGTTGCGGGGGCTTCTGAAGCGGAAAATCCGGGCAGATGTGGGCCCGCCCCCTTCCTCCCGAGCCTCAATTTCTTCCAGATCAGTATCCCAGTGGAAAATTTCTCAGAGGTGGGGGGTAGGTGCCGGCGCGGCCCTGCGCCTCCGTTTGCCACCGAGCACTGGCCCAGGACCGACTGGAGCTGGACGCAGCCCGCACCGGTCGGAAGCCCGCGGTCTCCAAGCTCCAACCACTTCTCCCAGAGTCTCTTCCACCCCGGCTTCCTTTCCAGACTCTTCTGGGCCACAGGGTGGAGGGGGTGGGAGTGGGGGGGAGCTGGATACAAGGCTGTGGGGGTCATTCACTGGGTCTAGGGCCCTGGGGCGCGCAAAGCTGGTCTTGAGGCTCTGGGCGAGGCGCTGGGGTTTAGGCCCAAAGCACAGACCAGGAGCCACTCCCCACGCTGGGCGCGAGGGGCAGCAGCAGGTGCCCCGACCCCAGGCACCAGCGAAACTCCAGATCAGTCCTAAGAGCGTGTTTAGTGGGTGCTGGCCTAGGTGTCTGGGCCCCGGACCCCAGGTTCTCGCTCAGGCAGGGAGTCCCTGCGATGGTCCCAGCCAGGCTGGGTACCCCGCGCGCGCCACACAGACGGCCCTGCTCTTCCCACCCGCGCAACCTGGAGGGTCTGGCCGCAGCCCCCGAGTACTTAGGGGTGCAGCGAGACAGCCCTGGCCCATCGCTGTGCGCGCGCGCGCGCGCCTGTGCGGTCCATGAATGGGGGGGGAGGGTCTGCGGAGGGGGAACGGCAGGCTTTACACAGGAAAGCACCCCGCACCCACACTCCTGCGAGCCTTCAAACACTCCCCCACGCTGCCTGTCAAACTCAGCTCGATTCTGTCTCCCGATCGCCGAGCGCAGCGGCTGCCACGAGCGCCAGGGCGCGAGCTCTCCATTTCCTGTTCCCGTAAAATCCGGGAAATTTGGTTTGAGGAAAGTTTCTGTTCTGGTTGCTTGTCGGGCTTCTCCCGCTCCCACTTAGCCATGTTCCTGCGATCTGCGTAATCCCCCTCAAGCCCGGGAGAATTCTCCCGGGCCCATAATTGAGACTCGGAAACCACGCGGGCGAGGGAAGCGTTAAATCCCGCCGAAGCCGGGAGGTGCCCGGGCTCCCTCCAGGGCGGGCCGCACAGGCTGCGGCGGGGCGCCGCGGGCAGGCCCCTTCCCCCCGGAGCCTCGGCGCTGGGAAGCCCCGAAACAACGGCCGGCTCCGCCCGGCGCGGGCTCCCCACGGGCGGCGGCCCCGCGCCCCGCGCCCCGCAGGCTCCCCGCGCGGGAGGGCGCGGCGCGGCGGGGTGTGCAGTGCGCGCTGCTGCGGGCAGGGGAGCGCTGCTGGGTCTGAAACCCCGAGGAAAGGGCCGGCGAGGGTGGGGCCCCACCAGCTCCTGAGCCCGCGCGGCTTGGTGACCCCGGAACCCCCAGCTCTTGGAGCCAAAGCCGTGGCCCCGGGTCGGCGGGACGCCTGGGCTGGCGGGGCCGAGCGGGGCTCTGGGCGCGCTGCTCCGCCCACCGAGGGAGCCCCGACGCCCCCGACGCCCTCGAACTTCTGACCCTCGAAGGGGCCCCGGAAAAGGGCGGGAGCGCCGGCTGCGCGCGGGGCCCGGGGCAAGAGGGGTGCGGGCCCGGGGCCTGCCCCGCCGCGAGCGAGCACAGCTGTCGCCCCCTCCCGCGCCGGGGGGGCCTCCAGTGCCGTCAGGACCGAGATTCTAAGGCTCGACCGCCCCGGGGGCTCCCTGGACCCTCCCCCGACCTCTAGGTTAGGCCCCGCGGCCCTGGGACTTGCGGCGCGCGCCCGAGGGCCCCCCGGACCCGGCGCCCCGCGTTCTCTGTGGCCGCCCCTGACCCCGGCGCGGGGCAACTGCGGTCCCCCCGGCCCACGCGCCTGCGGCGCGGCCGAAGGGAGCCGGCTTGTGCCACCGCCGGTCGCGAACAGGACGCCGCCCCCCGGGCTGCAGGCGCCCGGCGGAGACGGGGATTTTTTGCGGCTGGGCGAGACCCCGAGGGAAGGCTGCGGGGCACCCCGAGACCCGTCTCCAGCCGCGCCCCCCTGTTCCGCCGACCTCAGGCCGCGCCACCTCGGCCTCCACCAAAGCGCGCCCGCGCCCCCGGCGTGGCGACCTCGCCCAGACCCGCCCGCCACGGCCGCGACTCTCCCGAACTCCGCTGCGCGGGGTCGGGCTGCAGCTCCCCGCCCCCCCACCCCGGGGGACCCGCGCGTCCCGGCGGCCCCCGCACCCCCCCCGCACCCCACACCCCCCCCCGGGCCGCGCCGCGCGCCCTTCACTGCGGCGTCCAGAGGCGGGACGGGCAGAGGGTCACCTCCGAGCCGCGCGCGCCGTCCCCAGGACGCGGGGGGCCTCGGCCCCTCGGCCCCCCAGCCCCTCGCGCCCCCGGACCCGCGCAGAGGAGCGAGAGAGGGCGCGGGAGCTCCGCGGGCCCCGGGGGTTCCGCGCCCGCCCGAGCGCGCAGGGCCGGCGGGCCTCGCCCGCGGGAAAGTGGGGGCGTCGCGGAGGGGCCTTGGCACCCCCTCCCCGCCGCCCCGCGCCCCGCGCCGCGGACACTCACCGCGCCTTCCCCCGGGAGCGCGCGGGGCTCCGGCCCGAGTCCCCGGAGGCGGCGGCGCGCCCAGCGCCCGGCCGCGGGGTCCGCAGGGGAGTCCGGCCCCCGCCCCCCGCCCGCCCCTCCCTCCGCGCGGCCGGCGCTCCGCCCGAAGGCGGGTCCGCCATAAACAAACGCGGCGCGGGCGCACGTGGAGCGCGGAGCGGCGGCGCCTCGGCACAGAGCGCGGGCCGCGGCACCGGAGCCGCCGGAGGCAGGAGCGCCCGGCCCGGCCCCGCGCCACCTCCGCGCCCGCGCGCCCCATGGCTCCGCGGCCGCCGCGGTCCTCGCAGCCCCCCCGCCCGGAGGGGCCCCGCGCCCGCGGGCAGCCGCGCTCGGCCACGGACTGAGCGGCGCGGCCGCGGCGCCGAGGCGGAGGGACCCGAGCCGCGCACCGCCCGGGCCGCGCAGCCGGCGCCCGGCCGAGCTCGGGGACCCCGCGGGGGAGGCCCTCGGCGCCCGGGCCGGCCCGGCACCTGCCCGCGCCCCGCCTGGCCCCGGCGCCCGCGCCCCTCCGCGCCGCTGCCCGAGCGGGCGCCCGGGCCAGGACGCGCCGGGGTAATATGCCCGCAGCCGAGGCGCGATGAAGGAGAAATCCAAGAATGCGGCCAAGACCAGGAGGGAGAAGGAAAATGGCGAGTTTTACGAGCTGGCCAAGCTGCTCCCGCTGCCCTCGGCCATCACCTCGCAGCTGGACAAGGCGTCCATCATCCGGCTCACCACGAGCTACCTGAAGATGCGCGCCGTCTTCCCCGAAGGTGAGGCCCGGGCGGGGAGCGGGGCGGCCGGGGCCGCCTCCTCGGGTCCGTGCCCGGGGGTCCCGCGAGGGCCGCGCCGGGCTTCGGCTGCCGCTGGGCGCGGCGGGGCTCGGCGGCCCGGGCGACACTCTTACCTCTTTTTTCCAGAAGGGAAGCGTGGAGCGCGCGCGCGCGCGCACACACACACACACACACACTCACACACACACTCACACACACGCACACACACACACACGCACGGGTGGAAGGTGCTCGCTGCTCCCGGCGGGGAGTGAATTACTCATGAGGCCCAGGCCGTGCAGGCCCCGCAGCCGAGCAGCTCGGAGGGTGATCCAGGCCTCGGCCTCTCGGGCACCTCTTTTCTGCTCCCCGCCTTGGGCTCTGCGGTGCAGGGGGTGGGGGCAGGAGAGCCGAGCGCCCCCGCAAGGGAGAGAGGGAGAGAGGGTGATGATCAGTTTGCACACTGCAGGCAGGCCTTTGGGGCTGGAGTGATAACCCCCAGGGGCAGGTGCCCTGTTGAGCGAGGGCCCCCAGGACCTACAGGTGCAGCAGAAGCGGTGGCACATTAGGCAGGCGCCCGTGCCAGCCAGCACGCAGCCTGTCGCTGGCTGTGGCCTCCGCCGGGCCGCAGCTCTGAGCAGCAGACTGCAGGAGGCCCTGCGTCACTTTGTCGCGGCGTGTGTGTCCCCTGCCTCTGAAGCCCTCTTCACCCTGCGTCTGTCCCCGGCTGGAGTTGCCACGGCCAGTGGGGGAGAGTCTGAGACTTGGCTGTGTTGCTCTGTGCCAGGAAGGGGGCCCTAAGAACGCCTGGTAGAGACACCACTCAAGTTTATGCCTCGGATCCCCATAAGCTGGCGTGGGAGTCGGGAGACAGCCATCCTGGGGCGCTGGAGTGTGGCTGCAGTGCTGGGGGCAGGTGCCCTGGGTGGCAGGGTGTCTGCAGCCGGGGGTGACCCAAAACAGTAAGTCCCAAAACAGACTTTTGCATTGGAGGCTCCAAGTCTGTTGCCTGTCATGTGTCTGGACCATTAAACGCTCCCTCGGTGGTGGAGCTCGGAGATCCTGTCGGGTCAGGCTCTGCAGCGCAGCTAGTAGGGGAGCCAGGCCCCAGACCCACGAGCCAGCAGCCGGAAGCAGTGGCCTGGCCTCCCGCTGCCTCCCAGCCAGGCAGTGCGGCCTTCTCCTCCCTGACGGGGCACTCGCTAGTCTGAGCAAGCCCAGCGCAAGTTCTTTGCCTTTCTGTCCATTTGGGATTGACCAAGGAACCTGCCCCCCTTCCAGCCCTTTCTACAGGGATATCTTCGCCCTGTGGCGGCTATTTGTCCCCCCAAAAGCGATCCCTCCTCCGGAGTAGAGAGGATTTCTCTCTAGAGGATTTGTTTCGGTGAAATTGAAAGCGAATTAAGCTTTGAAGGGCGGCTCTCCGTGCCACCCGGATGGAGCGGCGCGAGCCGGCATCCCGGGTTGCTGGGCTTCAGTCCGCCTGCTACAAAGCCAGGATAGAACGGGGACCAGCCCCGGGCCGCTTCTCCCACCCTCCCTGCCCTGATTGGAAATAAAAACCTAGGAAGAAATGATCAGAGATGAAATGACTTGTTACTGATGATTTCAAGTAAGTTGGAAAGGAAGGTCTGGAGAAAGAGCATAATTAGAAGCCTTTGTCGTTGGGGGGATTTCCAGGAAAGCCTGCTAGAAATCCGGAAGTTGGCCTCGGCCGTGGTTAAGCTGGGCTTGTGCGTTCTCACTCTGGGGAGTGAGTTTCCATGCATTTGGACCCAGAATTGCTCGGCTCTGAGCTCTTTGCAAAGAGTGGACTGCCTGGGGGCCTGGGTCTTGAACACGACGGGGAGCTCTGCTTTGTTGGGTGGTGGCCTGCAAGAGGGGTGGCCCGAATGTCTTCTGGGAGGTTCCAGCGGGCTGCAACTCAGGAGGTGTTGCAGGGAAGCGGTTTGTTCCTACATTTTTGAAAATGGCCCTGAACCTGGGGCTCCCGCGGAGCGGAGGCGGTGGTCTGGTCCACAGCTCTTCCACAGAGCTGGAGCGGGGAGCAGAGGCATTAGCCTGGAGGAGTTTCTGGCAGCCTCCAAATTCTTCCCGGAGCTCAGAGGTACCCCAACCCCCGCAGATATGGGCAGCCACTCAGCCCCCCTCAATCACAGCTACCCCAGGCAGTCCACAGCCCGGAGCTGAGGGGAAGATGCATTTAAAAAGCCCTTAGTTATGCAAAACATTTGCTGGCCTGAGTAGCTTCAGGTCGGTGGGGTTGGAAGCAACACCGAATTGCTCTGCTCTGCTCTCGGGTGTGTGGGTCTGAGCCCGGGATGTGGCTTGGGATTGGGTGGGGCTTCAGGGCCGACGGAGTCAGTCCAGGCGTCGGGGGGCTTTAGGGCCAAGGCTGCCCTTGGCTGCAGCCTGAGTTCCTGACCTCTTCCAGCTCCTGGCTGCAAACAGAACAATGCTGAGCAGAGCTCATGTGCCAAGTGCGGCCTCGCTGTTCGGTAGCCCAGAGCAAGCAGGATTCCTGGGTAAAGAAGGAGCTAGAAGCCAAGTTAGGACTCTGGGAGTAAAGAGCGCAGCCCCACGGAACTGCAGGAATCCGCAGACGGTTGCTGCACACCTGAAGACTTGGAGGCCAGCGAGGGGAGGCCTCCCCAAGGCCCGCGTCAAGGGCCCAGGCCCCTGGACTGCCTGTCCCCCAGCACAGGTCAGGCCCTGGCCTCTGCTCCTTTCATCCCGAGAGCTCGGAAGAGGTCCCTGCCAGGGCTAGTCCCAGGCCTGGGGGTGCTGGCAATTTTTACAGCAGCGTAAAGGCTCTGCACCGTAAAGCTGCCCCGCAGGAGCTCAGTCTCCTTGTCTGTAATATGGACCCATTAGTAAGTCCATTGTAGGGGGTCCCTGTGTGGGGCACCAGCCTGTGCAGGTGCAGAAGGAACCCGCTCTTCCTCCCCCCTCCTTGGAGTGCTCCCCTGCGGGATGGGGCCCCCACAGCGGCCTGCCTTGTGGGGCTTGCTCCCCCAGCTGTGTTCAGGTTTGGGTTATTCCCCATTTCCTCCCCTCTTCACAGGGAAACTAATAAGCGGGAGGTCGATGGGGCAGGGACGAGAGCAGGGGGCAAGGCTGGCTTTGGAGGTGAAAAATCAGCGCGCTGGCTCTTCCGTCCGGTGGCTGGGAGGACGGGCTGGGCAGCTCAGGCGAGCTCTGGGCCGTGGTCAGCCAACTGCATTGCAGAGTGGCCGGCCTTGCTGGGAAGGACCCTCAGGGCGGTTCCACCATCCGGCGGCCCACGCCGGTCCTCATTAGGCCAGGTCTGGTGCTGAGGACCCAGCACAGGATTGGTCTGTGGCGTTCATCACCACCTTTTACTTAAAAGAAGCAATAATGTCACTCTCACTCAGAAGGGGGCTTGGAGGCCGGAATTATTCCAGTGTTAGGATTAGCCTGGGTTCAGATTCAGACAGCCCTTCCCCCCAAACACAAACCCCTTGGGTTAGAGGGTTTGGTGAGGACACGCACACCCTAAAGTGGAGTAGGGGTCCCAGAGCCCAGGCCTTTCTCTGCTGCCCCCTGAAGGAATGTAGATTTTTAAAATTTTGACTTCTATTTAGAATAATGTGCCTTTACCACCCTCTCTCCACCGCCTCCCGGAAGCCCTCCAGACTACACACTGGTCCAGAAGGGAAAGCTCACACTCAGGGAGCAGAAACCGATGGTGGTGAAGGGAATCAAGTGATGGGGCCCCAGGAGGCTGGAGGAAAGGAACTGGAGGTGGAGAGCACCCCGGCTTCAGCCCCCTCCACCCCAGGCCCCACTCCTACAGCCTGGAGAGCCTAAAGGCAGCCTCTCTTCCTGGGGAGGCTGATGACAAGGGGCGCCCCCTCCCTTGGTTCAGGGTTTAAAGATTAGGCCTTGGGAGGGGGAGGGAGTTCAGGGTTCTGCCAGTGGTCTGGATGCGGGGGGGGGGGGGGGGGGGGGGGGGGACACTGGCAGACGCCTGCTGGATCTGGCTGCAAGTGCCCCTCCCTCCCGCGCTGGCCAGTCAGGTTGATCAGTCAGGTGGAGGGAGACCTTCTTGGGGCGTCCCTCCCTACTCCCCTCTTCAAACTGCGTCCCCAATACCCAGTGACACTGGTTTAGAAAAGGGCTCAGGGGCTGGTTTTCAGGAAGGGGGGGGGGGATAGAGCACATGGAGGCCCCAGTGACACGCAGAGGAGCACAGAACCTTGACGGTGACGGGGTCTGGGGTCCAGGGCTGGAGGGTGGAGGTAGTTTAGGGGGCGAGCAGCCCCCAGCCCCCCAACGTGTCCCTACCACAACCTCACCTGGCTGGTAGCGCCCCGGAGCCCAGAAAGACGCGGGGGCCGCCCTCCCCGCAGGCCAGTGGGGCTCAGAATCCGGGGTTGTAACTTCATCATGGGGTGATGGGCGCGGGAGCCTCCAGCGGCAGAGAGGGCGAGCAGGGGGGAGGTGGGCCGCGCAGGGGTGCTTCCCCTCCCCCCACCTCCTTCTGACTCCAGGGTGGTTTGCCGTGAGAGTGTGACCTTGTGTCCTCAGAAGCCCCAGGACTCCAAGCTCCCCAATATACACCCTCCCCCCAGGGGGAGCAGCCGTGGGGGGAGGGGCGGTGGAAGCAAGGGAGGGAAGAGCCCGCGAGGAGGCTGGGCCAGAAGGGGAGAGCCTGGGCTCCCAGGCCCGCGGGCGAGTTTCGCTGGGCTAATCCCCAGCAGCTCCACTGCAGAGGTGAGAAGTGAAGGCGAGCCGTCGGGGCACTTGCTGGAGATGAGCCGGCACGTCTCGCTGGCGTCTTCGGCGTCCGGAAGAGGGGAGCTGCTGCCAGTCTGCAGGGCTGGGGCCTAGAGTTCTCCTAATCCCAGACCCAGTTTTCCGTGGGGTTCACAGCGGGGCAGAAGGTCCCTTGTTATTAGCTCCTGCGGGGAGTCTTTTTGTCATCCAAGACAGCCAAGATTGGCCAAAGGGAAGTGTAAGAACCAGGGCCCATCCTGGGTGTTTTTCTGAAGTCTGGACTCTTTTATTCTGGGTGAGCAGCGAGTCTGCTCCTGGGTCCAGAGGAACCCCAACCACCTCTTAGGTGCTAACTGGTGGTTCCCTTACAGCACAGAACCCTCTACCGTCTCCCCTGGCTGGAGAATCTTGTGTCTGTGGTCCCTTGTTATGGTCCATGACCTGCTCTGAAAGACAGGGCTCCCTCCCCCGACTCCCAGACCTTGGCACAGCAGGTGCTCAAGAGCTGTTTGTTGACTGACTAACTGATACCCAGAGAGGAGAAACCAATTTCGATGACTTCTGTGGCGAGAGGTCCTGGCGGGTTTAAACACAACAGCCCCTGGAGTGTGATTACCGAGCAGTAGGTGTCCACAAATCCTCAGAAGCAGAGGAGAAAATTGGGGTGCATGGACTTGGGGTCCCTTTCTGCCCCAGGCACTATCTGCTCCCACCCCTCATGACCTGGCCACCTGAGTTCCTAGTAGCAGGAAGCCCCAGGGGGTTCTATGGCTGACACTTGAAGAGCAAGTGGGACCCCAAATCCTGGGTGTGGCCAGGAAGCCACAGGGCAGACTAGAGCCCCCAGGCTGCTACCTGCGCTCACGGCCAGAGGACCACCAAGGCCCATAAGCTTGGAGCTTACCCAGCCTTTCCTTACACACCTCCCCTCATTTTCCTACCAACTAAAACCCTTTGTTAGGTGCAGATGAGGGCCACATGCCCAGCGCCTCACTTCAGCGTCCACATGGCCATCCGGTACCGCGGCGGCTTATGTTCCCCGCAAGCCTTACCTTGTTAGTCCTGCATTCCACCCAAAGTGGATTTTTATGGGCCAGATGACAAGGTCTCGCCCACAGCGGTTTCTAATGGAAGAGCTGGCAGCCCCGCGGCCCGGGGCGAGGTGGCATGGGGGCAGGGACGCTTGGGGGAGCCTCCTCGCCATCCACCTCCAAGGTCCCGAAGGGGCTTTTGGACTAAATCTCCCGCAAAGCCCTAAAGTCGCAGTGTCGGGCGAGCCAGGAGTGAGAGCGGCACGGCCTCCGTGCGGGAGGCGCGGCCAGGTAACTTCGGTGGTTGCAGTTGCAAGGGGTGCCTTTGCTCGAGCCCCCGGCCTTCTGTTCCGAAAGAGTTGGGCACAGAGGTTGGGTCGGGGCGGTCTTTCCCCAAAGCGCAGGTTTTCCCCGAAGCCTCGACCCTGCCAGAAGCCAGCTGGGGAACCACCCTGGCTTCTGCAGGGAGCAGGCCAGGGTGGCCCAAACGGAGAGCAGCATCCAGGACAGCTGCGGGGTGCACTTGTCCGTTTTGCAGATCAGAGTTCCCGGGTCCTTGCGGGCTCTCTCACGCCCTGCGGCTTTTACTTTTCGGGCCTTTCCATTTCCGGCTGAAGGGGAAATGCTGACGCAGCCGCGGGGTGCGGGCTTGGTGGGGCTCAGCAGGCCCTTCCTGCTGCCCTCCTCCTCGGGGCGGGCGGGGTGAGGCGGCCTGATGACCTGGGGTTAAAGACGTCTCTCCGCTCTGGCGCTAAGGGGCTTCCCTCACATTTGGGGGAAACAGGTGGACATTAGCTATTTCCTGTGGGTTGATCAGGATAAGCCCCTTATTCTTAGAGCCCAGGGAGAGAAATGAAAGGTCACTCCTTTTTTTCAGCTCAGAACGGTTTGGGGCTGGGGCTCCGCAGGCTCCCTGGACCGGAGGTGCGCCCGGCTGGGCTGGGGCGCTCTCTGGCACCCGGGACCCTTTTCCCGCCCCTGAGCCCAAGTCTGAGAAGTCGTGCTGTCGTCCTGGGCACCCAGAGGGCCGGAAGACCCTCTGCACTGCCCACTCGCTGCCGCCTGCAGGCCTGGCGGTCCAGAGCGCCGGTTTCCCGGTGGCTGGGCACTTCCCGCCCCGGCGTCCGACTCCCGCCGCGGGTTGCGCTCCTGGCACGCTGGGTGTTGGCCTGGCCTGGTGCCCCCCCCCACCCCCCCCCCCCCCCGCAGGCGCCCAGCCTCAGAGGCTGCGGATGAGGGTACGGGTGCGGGGCGCCAGTGGGTCGGGAGCCTGGGGTGGAGTTGGAGACCGGGTACGGGGCGCCAGTGGGTCGGGAGCCTGGGGTGGAGTTGGAGACCAGGGCGCAGCCTGAGCCGGCAGCCGCCTTTGGCACCACGCGTGGGGACCACGTCCGTAACAGGAGGTCTGCGTTAGGCCCTCAGGGGGAATAGTTGGGGGTCCTCCCAGATGGTGCTTAGCTTAGCGGGGCCACCTCTCCCGGCATCCAGCTCCTTTGGGTGCGCAGAGCAAAGCCTGGACTCTCCGAGCCCCCAGCAGCTGAGCCCTGGGCGCAGGGAAGGGGCTTCGGTTGTGCAGGAGCCACTTTCCCCTGGGGCGCCTTCCGAGGGCTGGAGTCCTGGGAGGTGGTGGGGAGGAGCAGGAGGCCTTGGGGAACCAGTTAAGAAAGGAAGGGGTTGGGGGACCCCAATTTTGTGCCAACAGACGCCTTCCAAATGCTGTGCAGTAGGTTTGTGACTTTCGCCTCCCTCCTTCGTGCTGCCTCTGGTCCCCGGGGTGTTTGTGGTTTGCTCTGCCCAGGTTCCGGGCAAATCCTTCCCGGGCTGGAGATCTGGGCCTGGAAGGGCTCCTTTTTTGATGGGTGGGGAGTCTGAGGGATTCCTTGAGGTTGAAAGAGATCTTTCTTGTTATTTATTACATTATGCAGAAAAGCTTTGCTCTGGACCTCTCTGTCCTTGGGGAATCCCCAGTTAAATGCCCAGGAGAGGGAAGAAGGCCCGGAGAAATAAAAGCTCCCCCCTGGCTAGGGTGATCACTGATTCCAAAGTAGATTGGATCCCTTGGAGGCGTTTCAAATAAAATGGCCTTTTCCAGTTGCGGGAAGGGTGAGCCTGACCACTCGGCGTGCTGGGGCACCTGGGCCCGAGGCCTCCGCACCAATTTCTTCTTCTCTGGTCCTTTTCTTTTCAATTGAGGGCAAAAGAGCGCTGGGGAAGGTGCTGCTGGCAGCCTGCCTGCGGGAACAGGGAGGCAGCAGGGGGCACGCGGTCCAGGGGACAGTTGGGATGCCAGGTGCGGATTTCTGCAGGCCCGGCTGGCAGCCTGGCCTCTGCAGGGCGCTGCCACTTACTGGTTTGCTTTATTTCTCCGTCCAGGTTTAGGAGACGCGTGGGGACAGCCGAGTCGCACGGGACCCCTGGACAGTGTTGCCAAGGAACTGGGATCGCATTTGCTGCAGGTAGAGCCACCGCCCCAGAGGGAGGGATGTTGCCATTGCCAGCAGCCCTGGCCAGCACCACAGAGGGGCCTTACTTGCACCCCATGCCCCAGCTGGGAGTTCTTCTCCCCAAGGGCTGCCCCTGATGTGCGTAATCTGCCCCCAAGCTGCAGAGGTCACTCCCCTGGCCAGTGGCTCCCTCCTGCTCGCCTTGGAGGGCAGAGACCCAGGTGTGGACTCAGCTCAAATGCAACCTTAGGCTGGCCCTACCCACCCGCAGCATTTCCCATAGCGCAGGCTCTGACCTGGACAGCCCTAAAGACTCGGGGAGAGGGCCCCTGGTGTGGCTAAGTCTTTTCCAACCTTTCCTCACTCAGCAAACTTTTATTGCAAGGTCACCCTGTGCCCACACTGTGCCGCCGCTGGGCAGACAAGTAATGGCCAGGACACTCTGAGCCAGAGGGGCCATCGCTGAAGCATTTGCTCATTGTGTGTGTGGATGGGTTTGCAGCGAACGGCAGTATCCATAATAGGACGTGAAGTTAGCGTTTATGGAGCATGTAGTGTGGGCCAGATTCTGTTCTAAACCTCAGTGTCTCTTGCTTGACTGCTCACCCACAGTGGGTTCTACATCCAACTTCATTTTTCAGAGAAGGAAGTTGAGATACAGAGAGGCTGAGCAGTTTCGCCTGAGGTCACACAGCAAGTGGTGGAGCCGGAGCCGGGTTGAACCTAGTGGTCCAGTTCTTGAGGGATCCAGGTCAGGACGTGGTGTGGCACTGGAGTCACCTGTGTCACCCAGGAGGCCCTGCTTGGTTTGCGGTCAGACGCTTAGCGTCCCCAGGCTGAAGTTGCTAAACCGGGGCTGACCTTGGGTTTCCTCCACACGGTGGGGTCGCAGGCCTGGGAACCTGTGTGCACAACTGGCCACTTCTGGCGCTGGCTCTGGGCACCTGGCACAGTGTCGGGCAAGGCCTTTCAGTCCTTCAATGCCCTTCACAGAGCCTCATCAACGACCCGATTCATTTCCCCCTCCTGTCATTTGTCACTGCCATCAAAACATGCCTACTGGGAACTAGTTTGCATTTCCTTCTTCTAGTTTGTGTTTTCTTTTAAAAGAAAAAAAAAAGTTGGCGGCAGGACGCAGAGACTTGGTCCGCGAGTCAGCCAGGACCTCCGATTTTGAAAGAGCAGATACTTTCAAAACTCATTTGCCCCAAATGCCCTACTGTGACTTTTTGTAAAAGTGCAGGCGCCGGGGAAGAGGGGATCGCAGGGATAGTTGAAAATTTTACTGCATTTCAAAATGAACAGTGTGGCAGTGCCGGGTAATCGCGCTCTCCGAGTCCTTCCCCAGCACCCTCTGAGCCGGGATTTTGCATGTTTGGTTCCCCTGTGCCCTGTAAGTGACACGAATACCAGGGACAATTAAGTGCCAGGAAACTCCAGTGAAAACCTGGCAGGGAGCGCTGCCTCCCCAGGGCTCCCCACTGCACGTTCCTAATACACAAGTACACCGATTAGGCGATTTGAAGCTGTGAAAGCATCGTTAAGAATATCATCTATTTAGGCTACTGCTGGCAGCTTGTGGGATCCATTATATGGTCATTCTCTTTTACTCCCATGGAGTAAAACGGTCAGCTGCTAACTGTTTCATTACATATATCTCTGTAGCGACTTTGGAGAGACGCAAGAATGCAAAAGGTCCTAAAACTGCTTATCACTTTAGACATTGCGTTATTGTTTTTTATTTTTGAAACTGAGAGGTTGAGCTGGGACACTCTTTTGTAGTTGAGTTAGAATTGTGAACTGGAGGCTTAAAATCGAGATGTCGATTCCCCTTCCGCGCGAGGAAAGGTAAGGATCAGTCCACTCCGTGGGCAAAGAATGTTTGCAGGGAAACTGTTTTGAGAGAGCAGAAAGCGAGGGCAGCCTGCAGACTTCTACTGCACGCTTTTTCATCCCCTTCCCCCAAAGAAGGGGAGGATTTCAGAAAAACCAAAGGTGATCTGGTTTCAATTACATGCTGTAAAAATAGAATTTGTGGCCAGAAATTAATTTGGAATATTTTTTATGGGGGCAGCATTGTGGACTGTCTGCCTCTTTTCACCGACTTTATTGCCTTTCTTTGGTTCTGGATCTAAAATATGAATGGCCAGGTCACGTGCGGTTTCCTTTTCCAGAAATAAGGTCGTCTTTTTATCCTTGCCACACATAAATAGGATCACTGCCTCTTTATCTGTCCCATCTATTGCTTTCAATTTGACTTTACTTTTTGAAGGCTATCCAATGTAAGAACAGCAGAATAGCCTTTCGGCAGTTTTAACTTTTTCAGAAAGTGATCCGTTTTCTTCTTGAACTCTGCAGAGTATTTGATTTCTTGCAAATCCTGAACAATTAATCCTGTAGAGAAAGTTTGCTGAAATAAATGGGTATTTTGTTTTATTTTCTGGGGAGTGGCTGTGTTTGGAATTTATTATTCAAACGGCACTTAGGGGTAACTAGAAAATGGTGGCATATAAAGCTGATGTCCTAGCGGGATAAATGAGCGCCAGGGATGACATAAAATGGTCTGTAGAGCGGGAGATTTTCCCCTAAGAACCGTAGAACTCAGGATTTGTGCTAAGTGCTAAAATAACACCAAACAATGAAGCTGCTACGTCGAAGTGGAGCATGATAGGAATTCTCAAATGTTGTGCGTGATTTTTGCAACGTGGGTGTAAAATTGCTTTTCATGTGCTTTAAAAGCATTTGTGAGGCTGGCCCGGGGGACTAAGCCAGTTCTCCCTTTCAAGATTCCCCATGAACAATAATATTTTTTACACACTCAGGCAGTGCGGCCAGTCCACTGAACTCTGATGGGCAACTCTCATATCTAACCCGGACACTTTTCCTTCTACAGACTTTGGATGGATTTGTGTTTGTGGTAGCATCTGACGGCAAGATCATGTATATATCGGAAACAGCGTCTGTGCATCTGGGCTTGTCCCAGGTAGGTACCGCCTGCTGTGCCCCGCAGCCCCGACGGTAAGTGTGGCGCTTCTGGAAAACCTTGAAAACAGAGCCAGACCGCGACATCTTCCTCTCCGCCGCTGCCCCTGGGTTTTCCCTCTCCGCATTACATTGCACTTTTTTTTTTTTTACTTTCTTTTTTTCCGCGGGGTTCACACCCAGGGGATCCCTGCAGCAGCCAGCCCCTGCCACGGTTCCGCCCTAGCCTGGACTCCCTTCAGCCCGCCCTCAGCGGCCGGGCGCGGCCCGCGCAGCAGCGAAGCCAGGGCCGAGCCGAGGGAGAAGGCGCATTTTGTTCAGAATGTGCTTTGGGGAGAGAAAAGAAGGGGCGGTAGATTTATGAGCGTTCACACGGCATTCGGGGTAATTTTTCCTGAGTTTTTCCAGTCCAGTGGTCGTTTCAGTAAAGCATTTTATATGCTTGTGATAGAAACTCATAAAACTCAGTTTACTACTGTTTTGAACAGCAACGTTCTGAGTTTTGAGAACGTTTACATATTAGCGATTTTTCTGGAACTAGCTTCTAAGGAGGGGTTCATGTCCTGCAGGAGAGGGGGGCACTCAGTCAGGCCGAGGTTGGCTGGGGAATTTGCCTGCTAGCCGGACCCCCCGGGGTGGGTCTTGCTCCGGGTTGTCCGTCCCATTTCTGATTTAACAAGCGCGGATCAGGTCTGAAAGTCACATTTTTAATACATCGAAAGACTAAATGTTTCTTTACATCCTGAACTATCCGAGTGCTTTTCTTCATCACAACTGAAGACACACTAGAATTAATTAGATTCAGGAAAAAGCTCCCTGGAGGCTCATGAATAATCCCATCCGCAGCTCCCCGGGTGGTTAAGCCAAAATAAAACATGCGATTAATACGGCTGGGTTCGCTCACTGGAAAACAAAATTACCCATTTGGAAAATTGCATCTGGTGTCTTTCTTTCCTTTTCTGACAATGCAGTTGTTTGACTTGCCCCCTTTGCTCCAAGCCTCTCCCGGAGAACACCTCCGTAGCTGTGGCTGCCTCGTCCCTGTGGGCTAATGCGCCTCTGTGGGTTTTATGCAGAGTTATTTAAAGTGAATCTCACATTCATTTGCTTGATGCTTTCTTTCCCCCATCCCTGTCCTCTTCTTGTATGAAGCCAGATCTCAGATAAGATGGACTAAGGCCTGATTCCTCTACCCCTGTGCCTCAGGGCATCTGGTACTCGTAGAATGAAATTTTGTTGGGAACATGAAATTTACTTAAAAAGTATTTCCCAAGGTTATTTATTATGCTCTGAATTTCCACTGGGCCCCATTCAGAATTCCTCAAGGCCCCCTCCTGACTTGTCTGTGGCTGATTGACCTTGATTGGATTTTGATCAAAACGTATGAAGCCTTTGATTACTCTTGTAATAATGTCACAAACAAGACACAGCATTTTACATACTTTAAAAATGACTGGAAACCATATTTTAAAATGAACAAAGTCACTGTTACCAAATACTAAATTTGTAGCTGAGCTCCCTAGCAGTCACAGCAAAAAGGGAAATACAGTCAGTCATGTGGTTTTCATTGTTCAGGCAGGTGCTTAATCTCCCTGAACTAGTTCTTAAATAGAAAAATAGTGCCTGTTCTACTGCTCTTTCAGGTTTTAGTAAGACACATCAGGGTTCCTGTTTCGCGTGATGTATGAATCTAGGGAGCTACACGAGACCCAGCATCATTGCAGTTTCTCTAGAACTTCAAACAGCACAAAAGCTGCTGCAGAGAGTGTTCTGTGATGGGCACATATTAGGGCTGCCCGTCATTTGGGACATCCTGGCACATCCTAAGGGCATAGCACACAGCAGAACACTCCAGTGCATCCCACCAGGCTGTCAGGCTCTCGGTCTAACGCCCTCTCTCTCCCACTCTTTTTTTCTTTTTGTGTGGGAAATAAAATGGGTTATTTATGAGCACACTGATCAGGAACAGCCGAAATTTTGGATAGTTGACAGATCTGCCTCTCATTCACAGTTAACTCCACAAAAGGAAATCGAAGCAGGAGCACAATTAAAATTATATTTGCTTTTGGTCATAATGCAGAAATAAAACTTTGTGTCATCATTTTGAAAGGGAAGGAAATTGTACTATTTTCCAAGAAATGTGTCCAGATACTTTTATATGTTGCCAGAAGCGTCCCTCTTTAGAAAGATAAGTCAAACTGTCTGATACAGCAGTTGATTTTTTTCTTCCATCTCTCGGTGGGACTGTCTCGGCCCAGACTCCAGCTACACAAACATGTTAGTGCAGACGTGAGCCCTGGGTGGGGCTGGGTGTCCCGTGGTGAACAGTTTAAATAAGCTGCAACCAACCTTCCCCTCAAATCTGCCTCCTGTTCATGATGAACCTGTCTGAAGGGGATCTAGGCAGACATCGCAGTGTATATTTTTTTTTTCTGTATTCTTTAGCTAAATAGTAAAATTGAGTATTAAGTAGGATGTCAAATATCCAACTTCTCTTTAAAAATTTTTTGCACCCTTTAGATTATTTTTATTAGCAGTAAAAATCCAGGCAAATATATCAAATGTGAAAACTTTACTAAAATGGGCTTAAAGTTGTTTCTAAATGACAGAGATAAAAACACGTTGATAAAAATGTACTGGGTGGCTGGAATCACCTTTTAAATAGGGCTTTGGTTTTTGTTTTTGTTTTTGATGAATAATGATAGGTGTAATTGCTAATGTTTCCTCAGTGCCCTTCTGTGCTCCAGGAACTTTCAATTACGCTCGATGACATTATCTCATAAGCAGCGACGTTTTTTCACATTGTCAGGGTTAAACTCTGTGTTAGCTATTTCTAGGGAACAGAAGCCTCTAGGTTTGCCATAATCGTGTGGAAATTCACAGCATGGTGGCGTTTCATTTTTTAAAAATCTGAGTTGTCTAAATAACTATTTGATTATCCATTTGAGAGAATATGAAAATAATTTTAGGTGTTAAAAGCCCATCTTAACTCAAAGCCTTTTATTAAGTTTTCTTCTCGAAGGAAGAAATCTACTTCATAGGGTAGAGTGTATTTATTTATTTTTTTAAAGATTTATTTATTTATTCAAGAACCGGGGTACAGGCCAGATGCGCGGGAGGGGGAGAAAATCCACCAGAGACAGAGCCGAGAGCAGAACAGGCAGAAGGACCGAAACACACTGCCAAGGGGAGCAGCGGGTCTGCCGCCCCACGCGGGCATCTCCCTGGCCCGCCGGGATGGAACCAGCGCTGCAGAGACTGTGGACAGCTTCACAGTGCGGCGCTCAACCGCCTGTGCCACCAGGGGAGGCCCCATAGGGTAGAGTTTATTCATTTATTTTTGCGTTTAAATTAGTGACTCCCACTCTCAGACGTAGGTACCAAAAAACGGTAGCAACAGCCGCAGAAGGGAAGCCGTCTCCTCAGCCCACGGGCCTGATCGTGGGAAATAGAGGCAAGATTCTGGCTGGAAAATTCTTTGAGTGTGTGCACACATGTACGATACTTAACAATTCACAGCGACAGTTTATATCTATTTTGGTGAGGTAGGATGACAACTTTATTAATGGTTTAGTTCCATGGGATTTTTTTTTCCCCCCTAATGTAATTCACTTACTTTCATTGGAAGGAGGGAGATCGCGTTCTGGACGTGCTGTGCATTTCTGGAAACACTTTTCCCTGCCCTTGCTGCTTTTATTTATTTACCAAAGTTTCTGTGATATTATACTAGGTGGCAAATATACATTTTCAAGTAAATGTAGCATATATGAAATAGCCACGTGGGAGACACATAAAGAAAAATACCTAACGGAGATTTTGCCTGGAAGCACAACCATAAAAAAAATAACCTTGGTGTTGTTTGTGGTCAAGATCTAATCCTTTCGCTTTGAAAGAAAAAGGACAGTGCTTTATGTTTCTGGATATAACTTGAGCCCTGAAGCCCAAGTCATCCTGCTGTAAAATGCTCAATTTGCCTTGGTCAGCAGAACGTCCAAAAGAGCAGAGCTTGCATTTCAGAGTGGAGGGTGGGTTTTTCCTTCCAATCCAGAATATGTCCATTTGGTGCTGCATTTATCATAGGTGGTGCCCTGGCAGGAAGAAAAGCTATTCAGCAAAACATAAAAAAGCTCTTAGTAGGAAAGCCATTCATTTTGTAGTTAGCAGGGTTTTACAAATACTAAAATACTACACTGAGGGTCTGTTTCAATAAGATTGATGTTTGAGACCTGGGGAGTTTCATAGAGAGAGGGTGTGTGTGTGTGTGTGTGTGTGTGTGTGTGTGTGTTAGGTGAGGTAGTCAGATTTCTTTCAGCTTTCAAAAGCACGAATAGATAATGTGAATTCAAGAGCACCACGTGAACCATAATTTTGAGTCAAGGTCAGCACTGTTTTATCATTCCAAGTTTGTTCTTTGAAAACATTTCCGTTATTTGAAGATTGTTTTACCTCCTAGACAGCCTGAGAGTTTTATAATTGACCCCGGTGTTCAGAAAATTAAGTCTTTCAATCCACGGGCCTTCATTCTGTCATTCTCCAAGCGCGAGGCATGACAACGGAAACTTTGAAAACAAATAAAGCTGCTTGGGGATTAAAACTCGAATTGATGCCCTAAGCATGGATGCAAGTCTTTTTGCAAGTAGCCGAAGATGTTTCACTGAAGAGATGTTAGTCACTTTTTTCTGAAAAAGAACTTGAAGCAAATCAGAAATATCATTTTTTCTTTAAAATGTGGGTCAGGAAGAAATGAGAGGCCAATACACACAAACACGCAGATTCTTTTTTTTCTTTCATTTTAAAAATAAGCGACTGAAATTGTGAATTAATTATTTTTTCCCCAAATATTTATTTATTTATTTATTTATTTATTTATACAAGAACTGGGGTACAGGCCAGATGTGGTGAGGGTGAGAGGATTCACCAGAGACAGAGTGGGGAGCAGAACAGGCAGACTGATGACATACACTGCTGAGGGGAGCAGCGGGCGAGACGGGAGAGGTCTGCTGCACTATATGGGTTGCTCCCTCATGCTGCAGAGGCTGCAGATTGCTTCATAGTGCGGTGCTTAACCCTTTGTGCCACCAGGGAGGCCAGTCAATTTTTTTTTTTTAAGTTCCTTGTTGGTAGCTCTGTGGCTTTCCATCCCACATAGCTTCACAGACATCTGTGTCGCTGCCCTCTGGGAGAAGAGCTTTTCCTGTCCCCCCAATGTCTGACTGATATGTTGCTGGTTGATTTAAACTTTTTGAGGATTAATAGGAATGACTTGAAAGAAGAATGTTTTGTCTTTCCTCCTTTTTGTGAATGAAGTCATTTCACAGCTTTTTACATAAGTCAACATCCATTTGGGTCATTAGTGAAGACTGGGGTTTGGGGTGTAAAGCAGATGGGAGGGAAGGTTTCTATACCAGGATTCTCTGTTTGCATAATACTGGAAAGAAATGCTCCATGAATAATGCAGAAAATAGAACTGTGGAAGTCCTTTTAGGCACAAGATTACTTAGCTGGCCAGAAACATAATTTGTTCTGAACAAAAAGGCAACTCACACGTCTAATAAGTGGGAAGCACTGGCTGGAGGATGCGATCAATCCCTTCACCCTCCCCGCCCCTGGTCCTCCGAGCTGGTGGCTGATGCTAATTTGGAGCGGCTGCTCCCAGGACAACCTCTCCATTAAACTACCTGCTGCCTGAGGTGGCACTGGCAGGGCTGCCCCTTTACAGGAGATCATGCTGTCTTGCTCTGATCGAAACCAGGTTGCCAACCAAGCAAACACTGGCGCAAGGCACTTAAAATAACCAGGGGTGATTGCGGACAGGGCACTCTCTGCGCTCTTTGCTGGCCCTTTTCCTTTGGGGCAGGACCGAGACGATTTCTACCTGCCCAAAGCTCTTTGTCCCTGAGGGCAGTTTCTAAACCCACTTAGAGTTTCTTCCCACGCTGGGTTTTGGGGCTGCTGCCAGCTAACTGGCAGTCCATCCAGGGCGCACCCCCACCCCCACCCCGCAATCAGTACTGGGTGCTGACTCACTCCTTGTTGTGCGATTGATCTCTGAAATTGGATCCACCCGCCACTGCTCATAGCCTGCTCTGATGGCGGTAGTTTCTGGAACATTCTGTGCCACTATCCATCTTCAGCTGTATCAGGGAATGTTCTCGTCTCTCTCACGGCACTGTGTTTGGGAGAAAAATTGAAAAGCCCCCAAGGTTAGGGATGGAGTCCCAGGGGCCTCGGTGAAGATCACAGTGGTGGTGCTTTCCTGAGGCTTCCTGCATCCTGACCCTGCCAGCGTGGATGAGGCCTCCCGGCCTGCCAGGGTGTCCTCCCGGCCTGCCAGGGTGTGTCTGGAAGTGGGTGGGTCTGAGTGTCAGGGTAGCAACCCCAGTGCCATGTGGTCTCTGGAATGGACCCAAGGCCTCGCTCGGGTCGCTGGGTCACCCAGCCACACCCACGGGTGGGAGCCATCAGGCCAGAGGTCATCCTGGACCGGGAAGGCTGGAGATATGTTTCTGGTGGTATGAAAAAGGCCTGGCAATGCTCAGAGCTGGCGGAGGCAGGGCCTTTGCTGGAGGGCTTGGGGGCAGCAGGCATCAGCGACACCCGGGCCGCTCAACCTCGCCTGCACGAGGCCCTCCAGGGACCACACTCCAGACACCGTGGCCGGGCTCCCAGCCGGTCCCCTCAGGCAGCAGGCGAAGGGCGAGGACAGGCCCGTGGTGTCACCCACCTCCTTTTCTGCCTCACTTTCCTGTTCTCCCTGCCCAGGACTCAGCTTTTGGCTGCAGCCCCAGCTCTCGGGCCGTGGACAGTTGGGAGTGTGGGTTGTAATCAGAGACCAAAGCTCTGTCCTGGACACCGTGACCACCTTACCCCACCCGCCCGCCCCTGACAGTTCTGGGGAGCATCTGACTCTCCCCTCCTTCCCGTCCCGCGGCAGGTGGAGCTCACGGGCAACAGCATCTACGAGTACATCCATCCTTCCGACCACGACGAGATGACGGCCGTGCTGGCCGCCCACCAGCCCCTCCACCACCACCTGCTCCAAGGTATGTCCTCCAGGTGGGCAGAAACGGGGTGAGACCACACGGTGCTTTCCCAGGGGTCTCCAGGGCCTTGCCCCCACCTGCCAAGACGGCAGCACCAGAGTTAGCCAGTGGGGGCCGCTCCCCCAGACATGCAGCATCGCCCCCCAATGGTGATTCACCTCGAGGCCCCTGTCCTTTCAGCGGGTCCCCTGTCCTGAGCAGAGAATGCTGGATGCTGGCGGGGAGTCAGGGAAGCCGTCCAAGGGATCCCCTCACATGCTCTTGGCTTCACCTTCCAGAAACACAGGTCTTGGCTCGACCTGGGCTTTTTTTTTTTTTTTTTTCAGTTTATTTTTGTGTAGAAGAACTGGGGTCTAGGCAAAAGTGCGGGGGTGAGAGGATTCACCAGAGACAGAGTGGGGAGCAGAACAGGGGGATCTACTGAAATCCACTGCTGAGGGGAGCAGCGGGGAGACAGGAGAGGTCGCCTGCACCATGTGGGTCAGCACCCTGACCGGGGATCGAACTCAGGGTGCAGGGGTGACAGTGTCACTGGGGAGGCCCCTCGACTGGGCTTCTTTTTTTTTATTTATTTATTTGACATTTTTATTTATTTATACAAGCACTGGGCACAGTCAGAAGCGCGGGAGGGTGAGAGAATTCACCAGAGCCAGAGCGGGGAGCAGAGCAGGCAGAAGGACCCAAGTGCACTGCTGAGGGGAGCAGCGGGCGGCAGGAGAGGTCTGCGCGCCATGTGGGACCCTCGCCGGTGGCCGGGGAGCAGCCGGGGATCGAACCGGTGCTGCAGAGGCTGCGGGCAGCTTCGCAACCCAGCGCCTAACCGCTGCACCACTGGGGAGGCCCTCGACTGGGCTTCTTAACCCAGAGTCCCGAGGCTAGAACTCAGGGCATCTGAGACATGGTAAGGCTGGCGGGGGCGGGGGTTTGCTGCTTTAGTCCCCGTAGTTGAGGATCAGCTTTTCCTCTGCTGTCAGGTTGTGGACAACAAGTCACCTGACGACCCCTCGTGGTTTTGCTGACAGGGCAGCACAGATCTTCACACCACCTTCTGGGTGTGGCAGGTGTGCCAGCGCCTGATTTGTGGCCGCCTCTGCACTCCGAGTTCAGGAGTCGTTAAACAACCTGGGTCTCGTTACTTAACAAGTTAAGAAAGCGGCACGTGTTCGTCACCGCCGGCTGCGATACTCGGGCAGCTGGTTCGCAATACAGGGGATTTATCTGGAATCTCGTCTGTCGTGTTTTATGCATTTGAAATTGTCTTCCGAGCGGGGCTTTGAGTCCTGGCACCGACCAGTTAAGAAGCCCTGGTCTGGGGCCTCCCCTGGTGGCGCAGCGGTTGAGCGCTGGGCTGCCAGGCTGCCCGCAGCCTCTGCAGCGCCGGTTCGATCCCCTGCCACCGGCGAGGGTCCCACAAAAAAAAGAAGCCCTGGTCTGGACAGAGCAGGTCCACCTCACTGGCCTGGCTCCATCCGGGACAAGACCCTCCTCCTGACCGTCCCCTCGGGTCCCTCCTGTGGGCAGCACTGTTAGGACAGACGTGACGGACCATTCAGTGAGGACGGATGTGGAACATCGTTATCCAAGTGGCGCCTAGAATTGTCCTCGTGGTGTGCCGGGAAGACAGAGAAGGACTTACTCAGGGGCCCTTTAACTCCCTGGGACGGTCCGAGCAGCGCGGTGATCAGTGGGTCTCTCGTCTGCCTTGAACTGTGGAACCCCAGAGTGGCCAGAATTGCCTAGAGGGACAAATGTCAAAGATGAACCATCCAGAGCAAAGAAAGGGGGTAACCAGCCACAGAAAAAAAGGAGGCCTGCTCTTCCTGCTTCCGTCGGGAAGGGGCGTTGTGAGGAGGGAGGAGGGAAACGGGAAGAATCCCAGAGGCCACGTGCAGAACCCCCTCAGGCCAGACCCCGTCTCCGCAAACCTGGGTGGGAGAGGCAGGCCCTGGATCCGGGGATGAGCCAGGGCGGGTGAGCTGCGTCCTTGGAGACAGTGTGGCTGCGTAACTGAAGGTGAATGCAAGTGGGAAGGTATTTGTGACGAAATGAAGGCTGGCGAGAAGCTGGGGATCTGATTCCGTGTGGGGTTAAGAAGCTGGACAGGCAACAGGAGATTGGAGACGTCCTCGGAACGCTGGGTGATTGGTGTTCTAGAAACCATGGTGTTCGTGGCATGGGTGTCGACTGTCTCCCTTCAGCCCTGTTTCCATTTTACCCTTCAGTGTCATAGTTTAAAAAATGGATGCTAACATGACAGCAAATGAAACTTGGGACTATCACGAGCCCCTTCCAGTCCGATTTCACGGGGTTCAAGAGGAAAAGCAGGAAGGTCTAGAAGGGGTGGGGTCAATGCTCTGACCCATTTCGGGCATAAGGTTCCAAGAGCTGGGTTTTCATTGGTGGGCCTGGTTTCCATGTCCGCACTGGCCTTTGTTGTTCTGTGGTAATTGTGTGAGGAATGGGCTGTTCTCCAAACCGGATAGTCTAAGCCTTTGCTGAATATGGCAGACAGGCCGCCATGTTGAAGGGAAGCCCTGTGCCCGCAGCTCCCAGACCCCAGCAGGGACTGAGGGTAAACATGTTTGCTGCAGCAGCCTGGGGAAGCCGGGGCCTCTGGGGCCATCCCCTCACCTTCACGGAGAGGTGCCTTTGGGAGGGGTGGAGGGCCTTGCTTCCATCCCAAAGAAAGTGAACTTTCTTTAAAAATTAATTTATTAACCACCAACAACTGACCGTTTATTTGAGTGGAGTGACCTCGCCCTCCCCAGGGCGGGGCGCCTGGCCATGCGTGCCAGAGCGGGTGTAGCTGTTCAAGCAGAGGGTGTTTCCTTATAGGACTTATTTGCATTTGCAACAGTGAGGTCGAAGACTCGTGTGCGAGGCCTTTGGGTTAGTAGGAGAAAGGGTGAGTGGGAACCGTGAGTGCCCTGGCAGGGGGTGGGGGGTGGGCGTCCAGGGCTATAAGTGAGGCAAAAAGCTTTGCTCTAGCCAAGCTGGTCTGTTGAGTTCTGTGCCCCATTCCACACTGGTGGGCAGCTGGTGAGAGGTGGCACAGGCACAGCTGGCAGGAGGTGCCCAGGACTGGCTCCCTCCACCAGGGAAAGGGAAAAAGGTCTGTATTCATGACGCTGACTTGCTGTCTGCTGCCCCAGGGAAGTCAGCTGCTTTTGGCTTTGCCGAGAGGCACCGGTGCCCTCCCCAGGCCAGGGCGATCCTCCTGGCACCTCGTCTCTCTGTGGCCACCACAACAGGGCATGGGCAGGTTGAGTTGAGCTGGGCCCCACGTTGGCTTTTCCAAGTTCTTGCCGGGCCATGTTCGAGCTGCCTTCCTCTGGGGCATGTGGGACCCACACAGGGCCAGGCCAGGCACTGCTCCCCACCCAGGCCCATCGCCAGGCCAGAGCTCTCTGGGACGAGGCGGGGGTCTGCAACCGTGGGCTCTGCTGAGGGTCCTGAGGGTTTGTTGACATTATTGGGAAAAAGACGAGGGGAGCTTGCGGGACAGTGTGAAACCTCCCACTCCTGCTTTCAGAGTACGAGATCGAGAGGTCCTTCTTTCTTCGGATGAAGTGTGTCTTGGCGAAAAGAAACGCAGGCCTGACGTGCAGCGGATACAAGGTACGGGGGCCCTGGGGTGGGGGGTTTTGTGTTTTGCTCTGCACTCAAGATGGGCTACAGGAGGCCCGAGACCCAGGCCGGTCCTGCACCTGCCGTCCACCTGTCCAGTGATGCTGCCGCAGCCTGAGCGTGTCCACAAGGGCGTGGCAGGCGGGTGGGCGTGAGGCCCCCGTAACTCAGCTCAGGGAGGACGGTGACCTCAGCTCTTGCAGGTCTCCCTGGCATGGGGGTGAGTCGCACAGGGCAGCCGGCCCTGGCGTTTGCTGGGCAGCACCGGGGCCCACAGTGAGCAGCTCTTACCTTCCGTGTGGCCGCGGTGGGGCCTGATCCAGTGAGAACCCGGACGGGGCCTGCGGGTGATGACAGCCTGCAGGTGGTCTGCTCGGGGTCCTGCTCACAGCAGCCTCTGGGGGAGCATGGCTGCCCCATTTAAAATCAAGGATGGGGTTGAAGGAGCAGGCGCAGCAGCGGGCAGGGGCGCGAACTCCAGCCCAGGCCTTGCTCCTGGGCCCACTGCCCTTTCCGACATGGCCACCAGCTCCGGCCGGCTCCAGAACGGAGGCGCCGTCTCCCATGGAGCCCGCTGGCCACCTGGCGCCTCTGCACAGTGTCCGCTGGTCCTTGAAGGAGGGGCAGAGGGGAGTCTTTGCTGAGCACCCCCTTCCCAGCGCCCTCTGAGCTTCTTCCCCGCCTGGTTTGGGCTTCGGCCATAGCTGTTTCTCCTGCCTCAGGGGAAAGAGCCCCTGAGCCATCATCCAGGAGCTGGAGGCTGGTGGGAGCCTTTCTGTGGCGTCTGCACGTTGGGGAGGGAGGGAGGCGTCCCCTCAGAGAGCGGGCACAGTTTTGTGTCTCTGCACCTTCCTCCTCTCTTTCTGGGGCATCAGCTCCTCCCCATTCTGGGTCTACCCCCCTCTGCCTTTCCTCATCTCTGGGGGCTGCTCCCCTCAGCCCCTCCCTTTGACCCCCACGCTCAGTTATTCCCTTTGACTTCACTTCACTCTGCTTTAAGTTTGGGGATATTCCTCCCCCGCGCCCTCTCGCCCCTCGCCCTCTTCCCCGGCTCACAGACGGCAGGAGGTCTAGAGAGAGCGGCTCACACCTTCCCGGTGTTGTTCCCCCACTGCGCCCCCTGCCATGGGGACTTGTTTCTTATGTGCTGTCCCGACTCTGGATCTCGTGGGCTGATGGGGGAGCCCCCAGCACCATCCTGCACCCGGCGGACAGTCTTCAGGAGACCCGGGTCTTGGGTTTTCCCACCACTTGTTAACTGTGAAATATTAAGCAAAGTACATACGTATCACGGCTCATGTCCTCCGTTCCCTCGCCAGTAAAATAGGGGGCTTGCCTAGGAGTCCGGGGTGTGCCCCGTCTCACGTGTGTGAGGGCGCGCAGGAGCCCTGGAGGGAGGGCTCTGGAGAGAAATCAAGATTTTCGTTGTGTATCATGCTGTTAAGGCCACAATCCGGTGGGGATTTTACTGGCCGTGGCAGGCACAGATGCCTCGCGGTCCACACCCACAGCTGCGCCGCGCTCCTGCGTGACCTCTGGGACGCTCTGCCTTCTCCCACGGTGGCTCTTGCGTGGGCGCATGCTCCGTGCAGCTGTTTCTGTGTCGCCACTCTGGCTGACGGCTGACGGCAGAGGGATACCATTCTGACTTCAGAACTAAGTACATTAAAAAAAAAAAAAAAATTACATGAAAAATGAAGACTTTTTTTGATTTTGATGCAAAGAATTCTTCATTTACTGGCATGCTAGAGCGTGTCAGATGACCTCAACGTCAAGTGAACAGCTGTCAAGTTCAATCCCACTGGAAGAGGATGGCCATTGCAGTGACTGAAGTGGGCTTTGTGGCGCAAGCGGTCAGCTCCCCAGATGCTCTTGCTGCGCCATCAGATCGTGTCGAATCTCAGTGAGGTAACCGTGGGATTAGGGACATGGGTGTCCTGGAGAGTCTTCACCTGAGGAGCTACTAGGGCAAAGTCGATGGGATGTGACCACCCCACGCTGGGCGATGGTCCCTAAGAAAGCGGCACAGCAGCTGTCTGGATGGAACTCGGAAACCTAGAAATGGAAGTACTGTACAGCCCAGCACCCCGCATCGGGGCCTAGAGAACATGAAACCATCAGCCGGGAAAATCATGTGTCTGCAGGTGCGAGAGCAGGACGTGGGGGCGGCCTCAGTGCCGCTGGCCGCCGACCCGCTCCAGAGGTGTGGACTGTCCACAGGTGGATGCTGTTCAGCCATCAGGACAGATGAGAGGCGGCGGCTGACGGGGAAGGAGTTGGGGGGTCTCTGCGTGGTAAAGCCAGTCAGAAAGGGAGAGACCAATTTTGCGTGTTTCTATCGTGGACCATTTACAAAGTCAAATACTTACAAGAACTTAGCGGTCATTGCCAACCTGGGTGAGCTTCCTGATGGGGGGAGGGGCGAGGGCCAGAGGTACACAGGGAAGGGTGGGAGGGAGAGGGAAAAAGAAAGCAGCGCAGCTTTGCTTCTGCGGAGCAGCAAACCAGGTGTGGTGGCCGAGAGCTCAGGAGAGGCTGGGCTGAACATTCCAGCATGTTCGGGAAAACCAGCAGGCCCGGAGCGGGAGGCGTGGCGCCCTCTACGCCCCAGGCCCCGGGGCTGACCCTGCCCTCCGCTTTCCAGGTCATTCACTGCAGCGGCTACTTGAAGATCAGGCAGTACGTGCTGGACATGTCCCTGTACGACTCGTGCTACCAGATCGTGGGGCTGGTGGCCGTGGGCCAGTCGCTGCCGCCCAGCGCCATCACCGAGATCAAGCTGCACAGCAACATGTTCATGTTCAGGGCCAGCCTGGACCTGAAGCTGATATTCCTGGACTCCAGGTGAGTCCGCCCTGCCCACGCCCACCGTGGCACCGGCCCCTGAAATGCCACTCCCCAGCAGGAAGTGGGCCTGACAATGTGAGAAAGGGACCGAGTGGACCCACGCCAGGCCCGAAGCCGCCAGCCTCGCTACCCAGGCAGCAGCTGCCCCAAGGCGTTCCTTGTGTCCCCCGTCCCCTCGCCCGCATGGTTGTAGCACCTGAGAGCTGCGGTGCATGCAGTGGGCACCGGCCCCTTTCCAAGGCTGCGGGCGGGGGCAGGGGAGGCTGTGACGTGGGGCCAGGCGGGGAGCAGAGGTGACCTTCCCTGGGGGAAAGCTGTGGGGTCTGGCCAGGGAGGGCCCCCCTCAGCTGACACGTCCCCAGCGCAGCCCCTGCCCGCTGACTGCCACTCCTCCCTGGGGGTGCCACCACCGCTAGCGCCTCTTGAGAGAGGGAAGGGGCTGGAGAGAGATGGCAGCAGAGGAGGGGCGCCTGCTGGGGAGACCCCGGCCTGGCCCCCCTCCCCACTGCCCCGGGCAGGCTGCAGGCCTCCCTGGAGGGTTGAGGGGGGCTTGCAGTTTTCTTAACTGCTGAAAGGGGCAGCCGGTCCTGCCCGCTCCACCACCGACTGTCAGGGAGGGTGAAATTAGAGGGCAGAGGTGGAGCATCTGCAAAGGAAGAGGCCTGCTGTACCTGCCTCTCGGCCCCTCAGGTTCCTCAGCTAAGGGACAAGAAGCTGCGTTCCGAGGCCTCACCCCCGGCTCTCCGTGCATGGGGCTGGCGGGAGAAAGGCTGTGTGTGACACGTTTGTTTTCCGTGTGTCCGAAAGCTACGACTGGTTGATTCTTCTTTTCACTTTTTCCCGTGGCACCCCGGGTTCAGAGGCCACCCCCCAGCCACCCCTCCTGGGTGTGGTAGACATAGTAGCCTGCGGGGAAAGTTCTTTCCATATTTAGGAGTCACTTCTCAAAAAGGGCTGAAAATCTGTCCAAGTTCATCATTTAAGAACTTAGGGTGGATCCAACTTGTTTGCCTCCTGGCTTTTCATGGACATTCTAGCAACTCCCCTGGACCTCCTCCTCTGGAGGAGCGAAGAGGGGTCTCCTCAGAGGAGAGATATCAGGTCTTCCCAGGTTGTTTAGTCCACACAGCTTGAAAGCACCAGGGGTAGGTGGAGGACTTCATGGAAGAGCAGGTGCGAGGTTAGCCGGGAGACCAGATGGCTCTGAAAGGAGCCTCAGAGGTGTGCCGTCTGGGACGCCAACGTCACGCTCCTTCAGGGTGTGAGAGCCGCACCCTGGGGTGAGGAGAGCAGGACAGAGGTCATCCCCAGGATGTCATCCTGCCTTCATGGAAGACCTGACTCTGCTTCCTGCTAAGAACTGGGAAGCTTCTAGCAAATCCTGGAGGCTTTTTCTGAGGCCCTGTCATCAAGGAGGTGCTCACAGGGTCAGCAGTGAGGGGGAGAAATCTTCCCACTCACGCTGCCGCAGCTCCATGGTGTAGAAAGGCCGCCGGGCAGGGACGGGGCCAGGCTCCGGGCTCTGTGTAGACGTCAGCCCAGGGGCCACGGTGAGAGCTTGGCCTGACACCCACACAGGGGCCAGGGTGCTGGGCCTGAAGGGTGGGGCCCAGCTGGCCCCCCACCCAGAATAATCCCTGACACAACTGAACTCAGCATAACCCGAAATTTGGGTCTTCGGGGTTTTGCGGTATTTCACTTTGAAACTGTAGCTGGTGCTTTTGCTAAGGATGGGTGAACCCAGCGATGTTTGGGGTTTGGCAAATCCCTCTGACAGGTCTTCAGACAGTCGAGGTTTGGGAAAGCGGGAGGGCGGGCTGCCAGGGCCTTTCCTTCCCTTTAATTCCTCGAGCCAGCGTGCACTTTGATGAGAAACCTAATACATGTGTTTCTGATTCATTTACACTTGCGGGGCCCTTGTTTGAAGCTTTACATCCTAGGGCCTGGGAAGCCTCTTTCATCCCGCACCATACAGATGCCTGGCTGGCTTTTCTGGGGGGAGCCAGACGTCTCAATTTACCTGCCACACAGAGTCAGGCTCCCGGGGGAGCACGTTCTCCGTGCTCCCTCCGCGGTCCCAGAGCCCCAGCGCCAGCTCCTGCCCCGCCAGCTCCCGCTCCTCCCTGCCCTGGGACGGCCCCAAGCGGCCAGCGGCTCCAGGGACATCCCAGGCTCCCACGGACCAAGGTCCCGAAGCAAGTAACGCTCAACAGAGTGGGGGGCGGTGAAGGGATGAACAAGAGGTCAAGTCTCCCCGATTCACCTCCCGCTGACCTTTCAGCATCGGGCACAGCAGGGGCCCCGTCCGGGCCTTCCTCAGACCCACCCCTGCCCCCAGGACGAACGTCTCAGCACAGCCTCACCTCCTGTGGAAGCCCTCGTCCCCTCTCTCGTCCGTCCTGGACTGTCTGTCACCAAGAGGCTCGGGCCACCCCCTCCCCGGCGTGGCTTCTGGCTCAGCCGTCCGAGGCCTGAGAACGACATCATTGACAGAAGCAGTTTTCACCCACAGTGGCCCAAATGCCGGTGGCTGAGGACCCCGGTCTTGAGAGGCTCTTTCCTTCAAAGAGCTGAGGGGCAGGGAGTGGTCCGTGTGTCTGGGGCCTGGTGACAATTAAGAGGGAGTGATGGCCTGTAAGCACTGCAGCACGCTTTTGTGGGTTTTTTTCAAAGATTTTATTTATTTTTGCATAGAAGAACTGGGGTACAGGCCAAAGGTGCAGCAAGGAGGGTAGAGGTTTCACCAGAGACAGAGTGGGGAACAGAACAGGCAGACTGACTGAAATACACACTGAGGGGAGCAGCGGGCGAGACAGGAGAGGTCTGCTGCGCCATGTGGGTAGCTCCCTGGCCAGGGACTGAACTCAGGCCGCAGCAGTGATAGCGCTGAGACTTAACCCTGGGCCACCAGGGACGCCCCACTTCCCTTTGTAGAGCAAGCTTATGGATTATTTTCAAGTCTTGATATTCTGGGGGGTCACCATACTATTTTCTGGGGCCATAAAACAATCCCCCACAGATAGGAGACTTGAAGGCCTCTAGTTACTCCCTAATTCCCATCACTAGGACTCGCCCAGCTCTAGGGTCGTCCTCAGACGGGCTGGGCCAGTGTGGGATACAGAGAGAGGCCACGAGTGGAAACTGCCAGCGTCCATCATCAGAGGGACAGCTAAAAAAGACGCGGCGTCCTTGCAGAATAGAGTCATTCAGCCGCGAGAGGAACGCCCTCTGACCCCTGCTTCAGCGTGGATGAACCAGAAATGATCCGCTGAGGGGGGGAAGCCAGGCCCACGAGGTCAATCGCGCCCCCTCTAGGAAACACCTAGAACAGACACTCACAGAGACCAAGTGGCGGAGGGTGCCGGGGGCTGGGGCAGCTGCAGGGGTGTCCTGGGCGGAGCTCCAGTTTAGGAGGAGAAGGCTCTGCAGAGGGGGGTGACCATGGTCATGCCATAGGGTGGACGTCGTTACTGCCCCCGGATTGCACACTTAAAAAACGATAAACATGGTAAAGTTTAAGTCGTGCATGTTTTACTACCCCCCCACACACAAACACACACACACACACACACACAGGTTCGCGCGGAACTGCCCCCCAAGTCTCCAGAAAGTGGGATCTTTCTCCCCTTGGCGCCTTCCTCCCAATATCAGCATCCTTCCTCAGATAAGCCCCAGCTCGGGAACCCACACCTTTGAAGCCCTCCCAGCCATTCCTGGCCAGTGGTTTCCAAAGAACATTCCTGCTGATGAATAATGCCGCGTCCCGCGCTGGGCTGCCGGGCAGACTTTCTTCTTGTGAAAAAAGATCATTCTCGGTTTCCAAGATCAACATTTCCCCTCCGAGCCTTGTAGCACTTGATTAGATGGCAAAGCCAATATTAGTTTAAATGAAAGGCATCTGCAGGGCAGCGCAACTCACGGAGCCCCTGTCCCCCGGCCCCAGGGTGACCGAGCTGACGGGGTACGAGCCCCAGGACCTGATCGAGAAGACCCTGTACCACCACGTGCACGGCTGTGACGTCTTCCACCTCCGCTACGCGCACCACCTCCGTGAGTCCCGCCGGGGCAGGGCTGCGGGGGGCTGGGGGCGGGGTGCGGGGGGCCGAGCTAGGAGCACCCACCGTCTGCTCCGCCCGGAGTGTGACTCCTTTGATCCGGCTCGACCACACCCTGTCGGCTCCCAAATCTCCGCTTCCCCTTCCAGCGCCACCCTGGCAGGTGTGGGTGCTAGACTGTAGATTTGGACCCTGAATTTCTCCATGATGTCGGGGCCCCGTTGGCAAATAATGGCAACACTATGATAACCGTTCCTGACCTGATTCAGTGATTCAGGCCGTTCCCAGCCCGGGCGGGGGTGGGAGGGCGTGTGGGCCTTGTGTTCATGAGAATCTTCTGCCCTGGAGGTTGCTGAGGCTCAACGAGGTTAAGTCACTCACCTGGGGTTACGCAGGAAGGAGGCAGCGGAGCTGGGGTGACCTCCGATCCTCCACTGACTGGGCAAGGTTGGGGGCCTGGAGGGACTGCAGGTTTCCCAGGATGGAAAAGTCAGCACAGAAAGGGTAAATAAATAGTATCTGATCTGCCCGCAGAGGCAGTGGGGGGACATCTGGATTAAGGGGGACTGGACATCTGGATTGGAGGGGGGCAGCTGTAGGCTCTGAAATCTTTAAAGAAGTGATACTTCTCTTTGAGAATCCAGATTAAGGCGGTGTTCACCGGGATGGCATGGAATACTTCACCCTCCTGGCAGCCCCCTGTGCCCGGGACTGGTCCAGGCGTGTGTTAAAAGGGGTGCAGGAGGCCAGAGGGCTGGGCCTGTTGTGGCACGGCCCCAGTGGCATGTGCTCGGCGCTTGTGTGGTGCAGTGGACAAGTGGCTGGGTCGCTCCAGGGCCATGTCCTCTGCCGGGGTGTTCTGTGTCGTCTGGGACCCAGTGGGCACGGCGGCACTTGGGTAACACTGTCCTCTCCGGAGTCACCTCGGGGCGGGACTCGTGACAAGTACAGGGCTCGGCAGACGCAGGCAGCCCCTTTTCACCCACAGCAGCTTGTGTGGAGCCTCCACGTCGGGAACACCCATCTTCTCCACACCAAGCCCAGGAGGGAAGCCGCTGCCCCGAGTCGCGTGGGGCCTGGGGACCAGCATCACTGATACAGGAGCTGGACTCTTGTTTTGGCAAATAGAATCAAACACGGAATTAAAGGATGGAAGCAGCATCTCCCTGGGGGTGTGGAGCCACACAGAAGCATCTAGAAGGGAGGGGCTGTGGAGAGGAAGTGTGGGGGTTCACACCTCCCAGCCCTGGGGGTCCTCACAGGGAGGCAGAAGCACGCTGGAGGCGTCTGTAGCCAATGAGGGGATTGAAATCGAGCTCCCGAATTATGTGACGGGCTTGCTGGTCTTCAGAGAGGGCTGCTGAGCAGGGAATTAGGCCTCTAAGCCGGGAAAAACTGCCCCCTGTAAACACCACTTCTTGCCCCTCACGCCGTGGGGCTAACGGAGGGGAGCAGGGGTAGTTTTTCAGGGGACATG
This sequence comes from Talpa europaea, assembly GCF_964194135.1. NCBI lineage: Eukaryota > Metazoa > Chordata > Mammalia > Eulipotyphla > Talpidae > Talpa > Talpa europaea. The sequence goes on from NC_140070.1 coordinate 142,681,571, forward strand.
AATATAAATACAGTTTGTTTTGGGAAACGAGGAAGGCCACCGGGCTGGCCCGGGCAGGTTCCCACGCGCCCCACGGCAGTGGACAGGGTGCTGCTCCCGCGGGTTCCCACCGCCCCCAGCAGCTGGGAGCTTGCCAGGTGAGCCAGGTGAGGGGGGCTGCTCTCGTGTCCGTTTCCCAGGTGAGCCAGGTGAGCGGCAGGGGCGGAGGAGCAGCTGAGCCTGCGGGACGAGAGCCTTCTGGAGTTCACCTGGGGCGCACCGTGGGACCCGGGCCCACCTCTGTCCACCAGGAGCCCGTCTTCCGGAGCGCGTCTGGCTCGCCGGGCCCGCGAGGGGTTTCCCGGAGAGATCGCCTGTGGTTTATAGGCTCAGTTCGCCTTATCTCACTAGGAGTTGGGGCCTTCCCGCCTCTGCGGTTGTCTGCGGGGGCCTGGAAAGGGAAGGCGAGCGGCGGTTTCCGAAGGACACACTGAAGGGCGGGCGCTCTTACCGACTGGCGGGAGCCTGGCTTGCTTCTCCAGACGGGCTAGAGCCGGTAAATTAACGACAGCGAAAAGCAGCAGTGCGGACAGTGGTTGCTGCGGGCCTGTGCCCTGCCCTCAGCTATGACGGAGAAGCCACGCAGGGAGCGGCGGAGCGCGGAGCCCACCCCGGCCAGGTGGGACTGGCCTCGGATCTACCCTGCACCCCAAGTCCGCCCTAGGTTCCCCTCCACCAGCTTTGCCAGATAAAAGAGGAGAGTTACGGCAAGATGCAGTGGGCCCATCCCCGTGTGGGGGGGCGCCACCTCTCCGGGGCTCACATCTGCACCCCAGCAGCGGACGTGCCCCTTGGGGCAGCCGCGGCGTTAACCTGGACCTTATTTTCCCTCCAAAGCCAGAACTTCCAGAAGAAGAAGCCTCTGCTCGGTGGGGCAGGGGAGGCCGAGGCTCCCCTCCCTGCCTGCAGCTTTTCCCACCCTGGCTTGGCCGTGGGGGCGGCTGCCTCTCCTTCCCGGGGTGCATCCACCCCATCCAAGGGGCCTAACTTCTTGTTCCTGGACAGTGGTTCACGCGTTCAGAGCCTCGTGCTGTGAACAACGTGCCACAGACCGGGGTGTTTTCTCCCTGTTCTGGAGGCTGGGAGTCCCAGGACCCCCGAGGCCTCTCCTTGGGGTGTCAACACCCCCTTCTCCCATGTGCTCACGTGGTTGCCCCTGCGTGCATCCCCACCCCCTCGCAAGGACCCCAGTCATGCTGAGTCACCCTCCCCGCCCCCATGATTTCCTTTTTGCCTTAATTTCTGCTTTAAAGGTCCTCCCTTCAAGTCCAGTCCCATTCAGAGGTCCTGGGGTTAGGGCTGCAGCAGAAGAATGTGGGCCCTAATGAGGCCTTTCTTTAATGTCTCTGCGTGGTCACCCACGTAGTGGGAGGCTCTTTGCTAAGCTTTAGCATTAGCAGGCCAGGCCAGCCTGGGGCGGGCAGGCGGGGCGTTTGAGAGGACGGATGCGCCGTTTGAAATGTGACTTTCCGGCCCTGTCACCTGACACTTGGGTGACGGACAGCAGGGCTCACAGGCTGGCCAAGGGGAGCAACAAGGTTGGGGCTTCTCCTTTGGTCATCTGGCCCTCCAGGATCCCCACAGTAGCCGCTGCTGCCCAGAGACACCACAGTGGTGCTGACCCGGTGCCGTCCCAGGAGCTGGCCCATCAGCAGTCTCCGCAGCTTCCTTTTCATCCGCCACGATGGCCACAGCAGTAGACACCCACCTGCGCCCCTCAGGACTGCGGGGCCAGGGGGCAGCCGCGCCTCCACTCACGGTGAGACACAGGGACGTGTCTGTCCTGGCAGCGGACCGGTGACTGAGCCAGAGAAAGCAAGCAGCAGCCAACGCCCAGCACCAGACGGAGGTCACCGTCCAGCCTCCACGGCCAAGCTGTCTCCATGCTGGGGTCCGAAGCCCAGGAGTCTCTGAGACGGCCGAAGGGCTCTGCAGAATCTGCCTTGGGCGTAGGAAGCTGCGGTTCTGAAGGTCCGGAGGCAGCCAGGTGGTTTTCACACATTCTTCATAATATTATCTTAAGCGGGAGCAGGAGTCCACGGGTCTGAGGAGAGCCAGCCCCTTTAGAAGGGAAACCGAGCACCTTCCAGGAAGGCAGCTTCACGAGGAGGAACAGGTGGGGGGCAGTGGGGACATCAGGGGCATAGGCTTCTGGTCAGCAAGGTGGGCTGGGCATCCCGGCCAGGAGGTGCGGGGACCTGGGCCTTCCCAGGTGGGCTCTCCAAGTCAGACCTGCTCGAGGCTTTCCTCCAGGGCCTCCTGTAAGGAGGGTGAAGGTGGGATCCTCTAGGGGCCCTCTTCGGCCAGCTCACCTCACCTCCCACCCACCACCTTGCAGCGGCAGGGAAGAGGCCCAGGTGACCCGCCGAGTGTGGACCCAGCACGGTGGGAGACAGTCACATGGCCCCAGGAAATGTTTATCATCCGCGGCTGGGGAGGCTTCCACCTCGCTGTCTAGGCAGGCCCCTGTCCAGAGAGGGCCCAGCCCAGACTACAGGCGGAGCAGTGGCCGTGTCCAACTGTCAAAACATCTCCAAGCCGCGAAAGACTCCCAGCCCTGAAAATGTGGTCTGCTTGTTACATTTCAAGCAGTAACTATACAACAAAATTACAGGACAACAGGTATAGACCTGCGGAGAGCATCACTGAAATAATGCCCAGGAGTCGGAAGCGGAGATGCCCATGGGCCGGGTAGGAACATGAATGCATGCATGGGCGAGGTAGGGCAATAGGGAGTGGCTGAGCCTGTGGCTAACTGGCGGGCCTAGGACCCTTGCAAAGGCATCCTGAGTAACAACAGCACGATGCCGTCAATGACGCGCATCCGTGAGCACGTGGCACCTCGAATCCAGGGGAAAGGTCTTAAAATAGAAGATAAACTTGAAAGAAGTTTCCGAAGTCCATGAGGACTTTTGATTGGCGTTGCCTGGCACGCTTCCTCTGCTAGCCCCATCAGCACTTAGACTGGAAATGGGCCACGGGGTTTAATCGATACACGGAGCCTTTCTAGGCGCGGCCTTCCCAGCAGTCTGGAGGCAGATGTGGCTTTTTCTCGTCGATGAAGAAGTGGTAAATCCTGTGCATTTAAGGGAGCCATGAACAATGAAGAGGAACTAATCCTAGAAAGCCCAGTGTGACCTGCACGTTTTCCTGATGCCCAAAGCAGTTTATAGGCCCCAGATTCTCAGTACCCCAGGGGGCCTGCTGGCTCAGGCTCAGGCCTCCTTCCATGTCACTTGGAGACATTCCACCACGTGGCCCTGGAGAGGTGCTTCCTGGAGGCGTTCTCTCTTCCTCGGAAGCTTCCTTCCGAGGCTTCTCCACAGCCACACTCGCTCCAGTAGCTGTGGTGGAGAACTGCTCGTGCACAAAGCCATCGGCTTTCTCGTGCCCTCATTTGGAGTGTAAGACAAAGTACTTCATTGCGTTGGACAACTGTAAACTGCTTCGTTTTCTCCTGAAGCTCACACACTCCGCTTCACCTACCAGCACCAAGCAGGTGTCAGATGCTGAGGCCCCGGGATGCGGCAGCCTCACTTTACTCCCAGACGCTGGCTCGTGGGCATGGCTACATCTTCACAAGGTATCCTGGGCATCCAGAAGGACCCCTACTTCTCTGGGATGCATATTTGTACAAGAATTTCCATCCTAAAGTGGCCTTGGAGAAGCACGAACTTGCCTTTCATCTCGGCGTGGGGCACCCCTATGTCAGAACAGTCTAGACCGTGATGCTGGCGTTGCTGTGGCAAAGAGGTTCAAGGCACAGGCCCCCCCCCAGGGGCTTCTGGTTCAGGGGGCACCTCCTCCCTGCCCCCACCCACCACCACCATAAGTGGGGGCTTACTCATAGCACTCAGTCTGAGGTCACTTGAGACAGCTAGTTAAGAACGGCAGATTGGGTGGGAGCGGGTGCAAAGGGAAGAATGTCATGACTAAGAGTCTAGGGTTTCAGCTTGGATTGCCAGGTCGACTGTGGCCACGGGTCACAGAGAAGAGAAAATAATTCCATGTCTCTGTTTGTTTGGGCTCTGTATCTATGCCTCGTCGGAGCACAGTCAGGGAGGGTCAGAGACGAGAGTCTTTGCGAAGTCTGCTGAGGTATTTGGGGTCCGCTGGCTTCGTTGCATCCAGCTCACGACGATGACAGATCGGTTTAGGAATGTTGTCGGAAGTATAAATACAAGACAAGAAAAAGAAAGTGCCGTGCTGTTCCTGTGGGCTTTACAAATGCTGCCAGAAGGGAGTTCAAAGTCGAAGACACCAACGAGCATTTCCGTTGGAGAAAGAGCACTTCGGGGGGGCCCCACTGATGATGGCGCCTGTGTTTGATCACATTGCTTTTGGGGTTGGGAGCAAGTTGGTTAACGGAGTCTCCCCTAAAAGTGGGCCCACCCCCATGTGTGAGGCCTCAGAGAACCTTCTGGAGGCCCCACAGTGGCCACTCTGGGAAGTGGAGGTGAGAATAGCTGGTCTGGACCCCCCCCGCCCCCCGGTGCCCTCCAGGCCCCACTCCCCTGGCGACGCTGCTTCTGTGAAATGAGGCGCAGTGTGGAAACCGAGCGGGACTCGGAAGCTGGGTTTGGAGGTTAATAAAGCAAACCCCGCGAGAGGCGCATTCCGGCGCCTCTTTCCAACTGCCTCTGTTTACACTCTTCTGCGAGGATTCCTTCCTGCCAGGTGGGTCCGGTGATGTGCACAGGTAGCCCTGGGCAGAGGAGAGCCGGTGCCTGTTCAGAGGGCCCTGCCTCCCCGCAGGGCGGGCCGGTGGCTACCAGGCTCTCGTCCTTCCTTTATCGCTCAGGGGCGTGGCTGATACGTGGTATGTTGACTTCCCACCCCCCGTACAGTGCACTTAGCCATGTGAAAAATAAGCTTTCATTCTGATTCTAAAAGTGATACCTCCTCCTTGCTGGAAATTTGGGAAAAGGTGAAAAGAAGAAAATGAAAATTACTTGCAGAGTGTTATCAGACAGACGATGAAAGTTACTCTGGAGTGGGCCCTCCATGCCTGCCCGCCAGGATTCTGCATCTTCACATAGATGATCTACTCCTCACAACCAGAGGGAGTGGGAGCTGCAGTTATGAATGGGGAAACCGAGGCACAGGAGCGTTGTCCAGGGTCACTGGGGCATGTGTCTGTGTGTGGACACATCTTTCATCCTAAGGCTTATACTGTCTGCAGCTCCACATCTAGTGTGTTCTTCATTTAATGTTACATACATTCTCCACGATAGTACAAATTCTTCTTAGTCACCATTTTACTGGCTGCATAGTATTCCACAGTTGCCGGTCCTCTTCTTATTGCTGCACAGTTAAGTCTCCCCTCCTTTGTTCCCTGACTTATAAGCAGCACTGAGTTACATCTCTTTGTACACAAGTCTTTGCATCACTCAACCAGTTCCTAGAAGTGAAATTAGTGTGTCAATGACCTGTCAAAATGCTTCACGGGGGCCTCCCCTGGTGGCGCAGTGGTTGAGCGCTGGGCTGCAAGGCTGCCCACAGCCTCTGCAGTGCCAGTTCGTTCCCTGGCCGCCGGCGAGGGTCCCACAAAAAAAAAAATGCTTTGCTGGAGGACCACGCTGAGTCCGTTTCCATCAGCACCTGACTACGCCTCTCACCACAGGTTAGCCAGCATCGCCTACTGCCATTTCATTCTTTGTTGAGATAAGATTTACAGAATATAAAATTTACCATTTTCAGTAGGTTTTAATATATTTACAATGTGATGTGCAACTATCACCTTTATCAAATTCCAGGACATTTTCTTAATCGCAGGAGGAGCCTGGTCCTCACTATAAATCACTCCCAGCACCCCTGACCTTCCACCCGGGCAACCCCTAAGCTACCTTCTCTCTCGATGGCTGGACACCACACATAAAGGGAGGCAGCGGCCTTGTGTCGTTGTGCCTGGGGTCGAGCTTCAAAGAGTCGAACATTTGCTTGTCATTTACATGAGTCTTGGGGGCTGTTTGTTCTTGTCCTTTGACCCTGTTCCTTATAGGTCTTGCTGTTTCTAGAAATCTGTATGAAGTCTTTATATGTTAAGATGAATACCTCCTTTACGACAATTTTTCTTCTGCACCAGAATATTTAGCTGCAGGTGCTAGCGTAAATGGTAAAGAGACTCCCCAAGCCACCTGCTCATGTCCCGGCCCGTGTGGGTGTGGGGGAGCTGCTGGCTAGGGCCCTACGGCCAGCCTGCCCCCAGGAGCCCTGGCCAGGTGTCAGTGGTACTTTGTCTTCCTCTCTCCAGAGAGGATTAACCCCTGCTCTCACCCCTCCACTGCCCACCCCAAGCTTCTAGCACTTTCATCCTCCAGCCCTCCCCCACCCTGCAAGCCCTGAGGGGGCGTGGCGGGGGCCGTATGCCCAGGGAGGCTTCCAAGCGAGGCTCTAGGCAGCCCCAGGCTGCCCTGGTGCAGGGATGCTCAGGAGCCAGGCAGAGGCCTTCTCTACCGGGGCGAGCAGGAAATTGATGAGCAAGGAAAACCAGGATCAACGGGAAGAAAATATAAACAGCGCCCGGAGAACAAATCTGTGAGCACACAGGTTCGGGAAGGGAGAACATTGCGGCAACCTGACGCTTAGTTGAATGCGCGTAACTTACTCTTGTTCAAATACAGCATCCTCATGGCCCCGCCCCTAAAAAGCAAAGCCTATTTTTTCTGTGCCAGGAACAAATCTAGGGGCTAATTATTTCTCCCAATGAGATTAGAGTAAATCACTCTCCTTGACAGCGGAGGGAGGGATTGCTCTGTGGCAGAGGCCTTCTGTGTGTGTGTGTGTGTGCACGCGCACGCACGTGTGTACACACACAAATGCGTCTTCCCGTGGAGAGAGCCCACCTCCGCCCCCTTTGCTAAGCTCTCAAAGGTGTTCTCGACCCCCGAGAGATCCAGAGCCAGGGCTGTGGGCCACCCGAGGGAGCAGCGTTCCCAAGACCCCAAGGCGGGACCTGCTAACGGTCTCGGGCCCCTGTCCCCTTGTGTTCGCAGTGCTGGTGAAGGGCCAGGTCACCACCAAGTACTACCGGCTGCTGAGCAAGCTGGGCGGCTGGGTGTGGGTGCAGAGCTACGCCACCGTGGTGCACAACAGCCGCTCGTCCCGGCCCCACTGCATCGTGAGTGTCAATTATGTCCTCACGTAAGTCAGCCGTATTTGTTTCTCTCCTTGCTCTCCTCCGTCCCTCATCCGCCCCTGTTCACGACCATCTCTCTCTCCTCTTCCTCACTGTCCATGTGTCTCCTGTTCTGTTCTGGCTTCCTCTGACCAAACCCATCACTGGGCGAGGCCCAGCCCGTTTCTGCACTTGGGCTGGGGGCCGGGCGCAGCGCAGCCGCGGTGGGGACGGGGACCGGGGAGCCCTCAGCCCGGGGCGTAGCTGAGGATGGGGTCAGGGAGTCAGGTGAGGCGTGTGGGTGGGCAGGCGGCACAGGACAGGGGTGCCCCGTCTGGAACAGCACGGAGAGGGGTCCTGTGTCCCAGGAACACAAAGTCACGCCGTGCGCCCACAAATACCTGGGCCATCGCCCCTGTTCCTGGGCCCCCCCCCCCGCCTCCCTGTCTTCCTGCAGAGCCTGTTGAAAGTGATGGTGATACTGGGCTCCCTTCAACCTCAGAAGGTCAACCTGAGCCACAAACACTTTTGAGACGGTGGAAGCCACAGGACGTCGCTCCCTGCGGCCGTGGCTCCTGGTGCTGAGTCACCTCGCACCCAGCTCTCACCCTGAACTTGAGCCCCAGCAGGTCCCCCCACCTGCTCCTTGAGCAGGATCCCCAGGTGCATCCTCCCGCAGCGAGGAGTCAGGCTCTTGGTTCTCTCACAGGGATTGCCACGTGCCCGGGTTTGCTTTTTGCTTTTTTTTTTTTTAAAGAAGTGAGCGATTTTAGCAAAACTGTAGGGGAGAAGACATTTTGGCTCCTGGATTCCTTGTGTGCAAACAGCTGTGGGCTGGTTCTTTGAGCAACTTCCTCTCTCGTGAACGTGGCCTTTTCGAGCCAGCTCTTTGGGCAGAAGTGGGCGCTGCTGTGGAGCGGACGGCGGACGCCAGGCTCCCGGGCCTCGGGGTCCCGCCCCCCGGACGCTGCCTGGGGCGGCAGGGACTCAGGTGGATGCCCGTGTTTCTGTCCTTCCCTCTTTGCCCTGCACCCTTCCTAGGGCCGCGGGCGTCCCCAGGAATGTGTGGGGTCTGTGCGGGATGGAGGGCGATGCTGGGAGCGACGGTGCGCTGGGCAGGCATCCCTGGGCTCGAGGCCGCAGGGCGCCTCAGGGCGGCCCGGGCAGCGGATGCCGGAGCCGTGAGCGAGCTGGCTCCGGGGAGCTGCCGGGGAGGCCGCTCCGGCCGGACGTGACCGTCCCTCTCTCGCTTCCCAGGGATATCGAGTACAAGGAGCTGCAGTTGTCCCTGGAGCAGGTGCCCACGTCCAAGCCGCAGGACTCCTGGAGGACCGCCCTGTCTACCTCACAAGAAACTAGGAAACTAGCTAAACCCAAAAACACAAAGATGAAGACAAAGCTGAGAACAAACCCGTACCCGCCACAGGTGAGACGGCGTCCCCGGGCCGGGCGGCCGACACCCGAGGGGCTGGAGCAGCCGGCACGTTGACAGCCGAGTCTGCGAGGGCGGCGGGGCCTCTGCCCGCGGGGTGCCTGCAGCTGAAGTCCAGGCTCCCTGGGGCGTCCCCGGGCCCTGACACTCCGCCGCCCCGGGCGGCTGCGCGCGGGGACTGGGCGGTCTAGGAGAAAGACTGGCCGGCGGAATCCTCATCAGTGGCCCGAGCCCCGAGCGTCCCGTCTCCATAGTGATTATTTTTAAATGAAAACTTTCCTTTTCAAAAACGTCCTTTGCGCGCCGCGTCTGCTGTGCTGCCGGCGGGCCGGGGGGCGGGAAGGCCTCTTTCTGCCCAGGCGCTGGGTCCCTGGCCATGCCCCTGTCCTCGAGGGCCCTGGCGAGGGTGGTGGGGTTCCCGCCTAGGGAGGGGAGTGGGCCCTGGGAAGTGGGGGCTTGAGGGGCCGGAGGCAGCTGCTCGGCCCTGGAGCAGGCCCCCATCCGTCTCCTCTGCCACGCAGCAATACAGCTCGTTCCAAATGGACAAACTGGAGTGCAGCCAGCTGGGAAACTGGAGAGCCAGCCCCCCGGCGAACCCCCCGGTGCCCCCAGAACAGCAGCTCCATTCAGCAAGCAGCGACCTCCTGTGCGCCCCGTCCTACAGCCTGCCCTTCTCCTACCATTACGGACACTTCCCTCTAGACTCTCATGTCTTCAGCAGCAAAAAGCCGATGCTGCCAGCCAAATTCGGGCAGCCCCAAGGATCCCCGTGTGAGGTGGCACGCTTTTTCCTAAGCACACTGCCAAGCGGCGGCGAGTGCCAGTGGCATTATGCCAACCCCCTAGTGCCTAGCAGCCCGTCTCCAGCTAAAAACCTTCCAGAGCCACCAGTGAGCACTGCCCGGCACAGCCTGGTGCCCAGCTACGAAGGTGGGTCGTGTTCGCACCAGAGGTGGGCGGGGGCTCCAGGGCACGGGGGGCTGTCCGAGGGGTGTCACTGGGGGCAGAGGTTGCCCTTTGCTGCTTCTAAGCTAGGCTCCCCTGCTCCCAGCGCGAGGCGGCCAGACAGGGAGGCCAGCCCGGTGGGGCCGGTCGTGGTGCCCTGTGGGCACCGGTGACAGTGGGAAGGGCGTTCAGCTACCTTCAGAAAAGCCCTGGTTTCGTTTGCTGCTACCAGAGAGTCAGAGATTTTCCAAAGCAGCTCCCAGGAGCCGAGAAAGCTCTAATTTTACGAGATTACTTTCCACTCCACCCCAAACTGAATGTGGGCGACTGGGTGTCCGCCCTTGCCAGTGCTCAAAGTGTGGAAAACCGTGGTGGAAATCCATGGGTGCTGGGACAGAACCGCCGCTCAGCGGCCCGGGCAAAGGGCACAAGCCCCCCCAGCCTCAGCGCACCTGGGAGCAGGACAGCCCTGCGCAGGCACCGCGCACAGGGGGTGTCCCCAGCACTTGCGGTTTTGAGCACAGAGAGGCAGGACTTCCCGCCACGTCCTGCGAGGCGCAGGCAGGAGGAGGTCCCCAGGGGAGGTGCCACCAGCAGCCCCAGCCCCAGCCCGACTGCTGTGTGCTCGATGGGCCCAGCCCCAGCAGGGGCAGAAGGTGGGGAGTGGGGTTTGACACCGGGTGTGTTCCTGTCCCAGCAGACCCAGCGGCCCAGCCAAGTACAGACTCAGGGCTGCAGGGGTCCAGCGGGGGTCGCTAAATGTGACAGTCCGGGCAAAGAACCACCTTGCGTGGAGGAGCGCTCCCTGGAGCCTTCGCCCCAGAGCTCTCCCCCTCTGGAGGCGGGGAGTGTGCGGCCTCTCCGCAGGCTGCTTGCAGGATCTCCATGCTGGGAGCCAGGCTGCGTGTTAGGTTTGTCTCCAAATCTGAGAAGAGGGACAGATCATGGGAGATGATCAGGAGATGATCAGGTCGTTTTTGAAAGTAGCCAGTTTGGAAAAGAACCAGTCACGGGCAGTGCAGCCCTGCCTGGGCCCAGTGACACTGGACCCCGTCCCCACCATGTGGGCGCCCAGGCCCTCAAATACTCAAAGCAGGGGTTTCCCTGAACAGCCAAGAGAGAAAGACAAAGCAAGGATTTCGATAGCTGAAAATACCCGCTTGAGGGTGACTTGAAAGAATTATTTCTGAGTGAGAGTTGGCCCGTGATAGAAAACAACTGGATTTTGTAGCGCTGCTACGCTGAGAGTGAAAGAGGTGCCAACTGCCTCATTTGTCACGCACCGGGAAAATGAGCCAGAGGTGCGAATTTGGGGCAATTTGTGATCCACTTTCTAGTTTTGTTGCTATTAAAGGAAAAAAAAATGTGGCTTAAGGGGGAAAAAATTCAGGGAGCTGCTGGATTGCACGAGGCACCTCCTTCCCGAGGGGGGCCCTGCATGAGCAGCCGAGGGGGCCGAGACGCGCGGCTCTCCCCGCCCGGGCACATCAGCAGAAGTGACCAGGGCCCAGGGGCGCCTCCAACCAGGGCCGCGAGGACCCGCCCGGCAGCGTGGCCGCTCTCGGCGCGTGACTGCGCGCGGCCAGGGGCAGGTGCAGGTGCAGCGCGGCCAGGGGGCAGGTGCGGGGCCGCGCCGCGTGCCGCTTCTGCGTCGTGGAGACGCGAGCCAGTCAGGTGCGCTCCGGGTCCGCGCCCGAGCGCGCGCTGCATCCTGTGGTGGCGACGCTGCGCGTAATCAAGCGTGTCCTTAACCTCCTGCCGCCGCGGCTCCTGGAGCGCACCTGGAGCGCACCTGGCGACGCACGGCGGGCCCTGGGCCGCGCGGGGGGGAGGGCTGCGGGGGGACCCGGGGGGCGCGGGGGGACCCGGGGGCTCGGGGGGGGGCGCGGGGGGCCGGCGCTCCCCCGCGCGCGTCTAACGTGTCCCTGTCCCCGCAGCGCCCGCCGCCGCGCGCAGGTTCGGCGAGGACCCCGCGCCGCCGCCGCCGAGCTTCCCGAGCTGCGGCCACTACCGCGAGGAGCCCGCGCCGGGCCCGGCCAAGGCCGCGCGCCACCCCGGCCGGGACGCGGCGCGCCTGGCGCTGGCCCGCGCGGCCCCCGACTGCTGCGCGCCCCCGGCCCCCGAGCCCCCCGGCGCGCCGGCGCAGCTGCCCTTCGTGCTGCTCAACTACCACCGCGTGCTGGCGCGGCGCGGGCCGCTGGGGGGCGCTGCGCCCCCCGCGCCCGGCCTCGGCGGCGGCCCCGGAGCCCCCGAGGCGGCGGCCGGCGCGCTGCGGCCCCGGCCCCCCGGCCCCGCCGCCGCCGCGCCCCCCGGCGCGCCCCTGCCGCACTACCTGGGCGCCTCGGTCATCATCACCAACGGCAGGTGACCCCCGGCCGGGCCCCGGCGGCGCGGGGAGCAGCCACGGCCGGGCCGCCCGGGCGCCTGTGCGCAAAGCCGGCCGGGCTGGAGCGCGCGGCGCGCGGTTACGTTAATTTATACAGAGACGACTATTTTAATAGAACGCGCAGCCGACTTCTAGGTTTTTATCGTACGCCCGAAACGCCGGGGTCGAGGGCCGCGAGGAGCCGGCCCCACGCTGGCTCCAGGGGGGCTCCCCGAAGGGCAGAGCTGGGCGCCCCCGGGTGACCCCCACCTGATGGGGGGGGCTTGGTGCCCTCAGGCCGGCGCCCTCGCTGTCCCCAGGCCCTCGAGACCCTGGGCCTGGAGGCGGGTCCGCCCGCGGGGGGAGGAACCTGCCCTGCAGCCCCTGCGCCCGGCCCTGGCCCACCCGGAGCCCGGCCTCCTGGGCCTCCTGGGCGCAGCGCCCTCTGCTCTTAGCGTAGGGCAGCGCGGTGGTTTCAGGGCCCACGGGGAGACCACGCCCTGCCTTGGGAAGCCACTGGGGCGGCTCCTTTCAAGTTGTTTTCTTTAACCCTTTCTTCAATTCAAAAAGCAACAAGCCGAGACCAAGGGGTGAAGTCAAGTGTGCTTGACCGGTCCATCGCGAGCGCTTCCCACCCCCGAACTCAACACCAAGAATAGCACCTTCAGAATATATTCGATAGGCATGAAATGCAAGAAATATATATATATATATATATAGCTAGCTAGCTGGCCAGATCTTTTATGAAATGACATGTGGAAGGTTTAGGTGCCCAAGGCGATTGCCCCTCCCCCAGTTGAATTCCCAGGCCAAAGCCGTCTGACCCACGCAGACCTTCGCCAGCCTCGTGTTTGCTACAAGTAGTGCTAATAAAGGTAGTTAAATTGCATGTGCAATATGAGACGTGTGGGGTGGCCGCGCTCCGGTGGAAGAAAAACGTGCTAAAGGGATGTGGCGAGACCCGCGTAGACATTCTCTCCCACACTCTGCATTTTATAGGGAGCCAGAAAACTCCCCGTGAGCTTGCCCTGTGTGTAAGCAGGGGCAGGGAATTCTTTATCACAAAGCACCAGCATGGTTCGAAAAAGAAACTTTCATGAATTTTGATTTTATATTTCTGCTTGGCGATTTCCCCACCCGAAACTCATGCTCTGGCCCCGAGGCAGATGGAGGCCTTGACCGGGCGTCTCTGATGGGCTCGCGCCAGTCACACGCCATCCTTTTGCTGCTCTGTCAAAGAGGGTGTACTCTAGGCATTGCTTTCCACCTTTTTGAGTGGAAAGAGGTTTTTCACACGTCTTTTAATTCATTCTGGAATCAAAGTGCACACGCGTTCATTGTTTCTGCAGATGTGAGATGATCGCCAAGGTCGCACTCTGAGGCCCTGCCTCCTCCCCAGGGGGCTAGTTGCCTTAGGGTCCAGGTAACATTTGCAAATTTAGGATCAGGTGTGGGGCACCCAAGGGGCTGGATCAGAGAAGGGAAGGAGGACCCCTCCCTGCGACCCGCTGCCCCTCGGGACGCCCCAGTGAGCTGCGCCTGGCCATTATTTTTTATGCTCACGCGACTCTTAATCCAACCGTGATTGAAGGTTCGGGTTGGATGAGGTATCGCCTGATCTTTTTCAATAAAGTACCACAAAATGCTTTTGTGTCTACTTTGTTGTGAACCACTGGGGGCTGGATTTAGTGACCACACATCGCCAAGGTGTTGGGAGCCGGTGGTGATCACAGGTTACTGTTCAGAAAGACCCTGACGGATTACAAAGGCTGTGACATACACAGGCTGAGTCAGAGTGCGAGTCAGGGGACGCTCCTGTCTAAACAGCGTGGCTTTCATAGCCTGGAACAGAAGGTTTCTGTGGAAGTCATTTCCGGGGGGCGGCAGCTCAGTGGTTACTACGCAACGTAGTCTTGTTACCTCCATCTCCAAGACCCAGCACTTTTAAGCTGGGGGTATAGTGTCTTCACTTCTATGCGGCTCTGGCAGGGGAGAGGGAGAATTTTCATAAATACGCTTTTCTTTCACAAAAAGAGGAGAAAGTCATGCCCAACAGGCTGACAAAAATGCCAGATCAAATGGATTTGAGAAATAAGCCCAGTTCAAGATGGGGAAAGGAATTCCTTTATGGCCAAGGAAGTCCTTCTAGAAGAGCCGTTCCATTCATACCTGTGTAGAGAAGTGAGCAGGGCGTGGAGGGCTGTGCTGAGGGCATCTGCAAGATGCTGTATTCTCTGTCTCCCCCCAACCTCTTGTCCTTTTCCAAGTCCTGTCCAGCCTGCCCTCCTCCCTTGGACCCTGAGGGTGGGAGAGGTTTCTAGGGTCCATGAATCCCGTCCAGTCTGCCAAATTGTAACTGTACCTGGGTCGACTGTGGAGGCTGCGACAGAGAAAATGGAATCAGAAGAGTATTTTCAAGCAAACACCGTAAAATTACAATAGCTTGTATTTTTAGTGACTCGAAGCTCCTGGGTTATCTGAGGTGCGTTATTCCAGCTGCTCCTAAACTTAAGTATGATACTTCAGGTTAAAATTGGGGGGGGGGGGGAGCCATCAAGGCAAAATTCAAACAGATGCTACAACCCCCCACTCTGTTCTTACAGTTTGTTGTAACATTAAATTTATTTTTAAATTTAAAGAAGTCACATTAAATTGTTAAGATGTTTTCTCACCTCAGTTAAAAAGATTTTTACTTTGGGGGTTTCTATAACTTTCAGGGGTAGTAAGATTTCTCTTTTGTATGACACAGAATACATTTGTCAAAAACACATCCCCTCAAAGCACCCGCTTCTTAATGATTACAAATACATACATACTCCTTACTATGTAAAACTATTTATTTTGTAAAAATATGTTTAAATATGAATAAAAATACTGTAACCAAAAAGGGCTGCCTGTTTTTAAAAATGAAACTTGTAAAAAAAAAAAAATGACAATGAGTCCAAACTATATAGAAAGTCTTAAAGTTTATTTTGGTAAACTTGCTTTTATAGGCATTGGTTTAAAATACTTTTCAAAGACAATTCTTTGAAAAGCTAAAAATGCAAAGGTTTACATTTTTATTTCAAATATGCATAGTAATTATCCAGGAAAAAGGTTTCTCCATTTTCTGTCTGTTGAGCGAACAGATCGACAGGATGTAAGCCTGAAATGTCTCCCTTTTCATTCGGAAACTGTTGGATGGGGCTGTCTTGTCTCCTGGTTTGACTCAAGGGTGGAGGTGACCCATGTGAGTGCATGTGTGTGTGCGCGCATGTGTGTACGTGGGAGTTGGGGGCTGGGGGCTGCCTGCAACCCCCACCTGGGCCTGTGTGCCCAACCCCTGTTGGAGCTACTTGCTCCCACATCAGGCAAAATCAGCAGCTGAACAGCAAACACACTATTTTATGCTGGACCCTAATTCTTTCTGCTCTGACCACTCCCTTTGAAAGCTGCCAAGGTGCCCCGCGCTGGGGAGCACGGCTCAACCGGGACCCCACGAAGCCCAGACATTGCTGTCCTATTTTAGGGTTCACTTCCCCTTGAGTTCCCGTGGTCTGCCTAGAAGGATGTCTTGTCTTCTACAGAACCCAACAGATTCTCAGTGCACAGCCTCTAAGCTGGAGACAGTTCAGTGTCCTAACGGCACACGCCAATCCTGAGTTTAATTGCTGAGTTTCCAGATGGAGAAGAAAATGCAAAGCTTCTGTTAAGACTGTAAAGCTCCTTGATCACAGATTTCCAGGCACATAAATGCCCCAGATCGATGACTACAGGGTAGCAAATAGAAAAGTTTCCTTAATGCTAACAGCTACAGGTAAAATGCCTTTCTCCTGCTGCTCTATATGAAGCAGCATTTAAAAGTCTTTGGTTCATCTGAAGCAAAAATCAGGTTGATGAAAAATGCAGCATTGGCCTCAGGTCTGTTTAGTCGTGCACAGGACAACCGGGTGTCGAGACGGGTA
Organism: Talpa europaea; assembly: GCF_964194135.1. Classification (NCBI taxonomy): domain Eukaryota; kingdom Metazoa; phylum Chordata; class Mammalia; order Eulipotyphla; family Talpidae; genus Talpa; species Talpa europaea. The sequence continues at coordinate 142,697,413 of NC_140070.1, forward strand.
AGTCTTAGAAGCACAGAGCAAAGCGGTACACCGAAACATCTCCATCCGCTGTGACACAGCCACACCTCATTAGTTTTAATTTACCGAAAGGAAATTAAATGATAACATTTTCCCCCAAAGGAGAACTGTCTAGAATAGGACTTCAGCTTAAAACAAAACATAGCATGTTTTTCATTTAAAAAACCCCCCAAAAGAGGCACAGAAGGCAGTGATGGCAGCTCTGAGCGATGACTTGCCTTATATTACAAAGTTTGAGAAATTAAACTTGCGACATTCACAGGGAGATGGTTCTTCCTGGTGATATTTTGCAGACGCCCTGCTGAGAGGGAGTCCATTTCGTAATTTGGGGGTGGTGTGGACATTTATTTAAACTTGCCACTAATTCCCAAAGAAGGCTTGAGCATTTGGGAGACAGAGACTTTTTTTTTTTTTTTAAAGAAAACTAATTCTAATTGAAGCCTTATTTGCAAAAATTACTTTTGAAGTTCTTTTAAAGTTTCATTTCCAAAAAACACATATTGGTTTGGTGTACTTAACTAAACATGTTATTTTTTTGCTTCCTATGGGGCGCTCTGTGCTTGGCTAAAGGTAGACAGAATTTATACTGAAAACCACAAGTTTCTGGAACTAGCTGGGCTGGGTGAGGGCTGGATAAAGATGGGGCTGGGGTGCACTGAGGGGGTTCTGTTCAAAGCTGAGAGCTCCAGGGAGTTTTTTTTTTTTTTTTCTCCATTGATTTCAGTTGGGACTGACAAGAAGACAGAAAAGTGGACAAAAACGGGTCTTTTAAGGCTGAGGAGTAATGTGATTCCCAACTTCCACAGAGATAGGAGTGCATGGAGAGGCATGAGGACATCTGGAAATAGCATGTGCAGATCAAAGGCTTCCTTCCTTTTGTTCTTCCAGGGAGACTTTTAGGGCATCAGATTTTGAACATCTTCTAAAGCTTCACACGCCCGGTGTGCGCACACACACCCCTGGCCAACGATGGCATTAGTATCAGTAACATTTTTATCTTGGCAATATAGGAAAAAATGAGGCCAAAAGTTATGATTTACAAGGAAATGCCAGGTTCTTCTCTACTCTGTACCGCAGTCTTGCGCCCCACATTTCAAAGCGAGCCTGGAACTGGCCTGAAGGCCCCGGGTCTCCGCAGCGGTGTGGGAGAGGGAGACATCAGCCCCAGCGGGCACAGCGCAGGCTCCTCCCCACATCCAAGCAATGCTTCATCAGCACTACGGACCTTCAGCTTCACCCATCACTTTAGAATATGAGGTTAACTTATGAAAAGCGCGCTCATAAAATAATGTCAAATTAACTGGTTTCCTCTCCAAGGTCACGGTCACCGTACCAGTGGGATGTGCCTCTGCAACCGCGGAGATAGTGGGGTTGAACCACCAAGCGCCCTTAGAGTAGGTCACTTTCTCTTTGCTTCACTAACAAAAATTAAAACAACTACAAAGTGCCAGTATATGTCCCACTGGAAAACACTTCCCTGGCTGCTTCTAAGCGAGGGCACAAAATGGCAAACTGGCCTGGGTCCCGGAGCTTTTTGGCTTTATTTGTCTTAGTCTAGGGATAAAGGTTGCTACTGCTGGCAAAATAATTTGAGTGATTCTACTGCTGTTTCCACATACAAACATTTGGGGGGCAGGAGGAGAACCGTAAACACACTTCCCAGTCCAAGAAGGGAGCAATACTCCCCACCTAGCTCGGGCTGTGCCAAGCCTAAGCCTGCCCCATGCGTGGCCTCGGCGCCTTCTGCCCGAGAAAACCTTCCACCACCAAGATGACCCCCACGGAAGCCAGCGGAAAAATGATCAGATTCCTGTCAGAGGGAGTAAAAGTTCACCTCCAGCTCCAAGTTGCTTTTGCAGAACCGTGGGCTGGAACAGGGGTCGGGTCCCAACCCTCCCCTCACACTGTGAAGGTGCCTGGGGGCTGGGACTAGCGCTGCTTGGGGAGGATGAGGTTCCTCAGCATGTCGAAGGAGTTCCCGTCGGGGTGCACCGTCTCTACCTGGCCGCCCTCCTGGTGCACCTGCAGGTACCCCGAGTCGTCCAGGCCCACCACCGACACCTCCGGCCCCTCAGCGCTGCCCAGCCGGACACGCTGAGCACTGAAAAGGAAAAAAGAGCATATGGCGATCACACAGGACACGAGGTGGACAGTTCAGTGACTCAACTACGCCAGGGTTTGGGGGCTGGGGGGCGGGGAGCCAGCTGACACCCCAGGCTGCATGCCCGCCTCGCCACCACAGGGCGTGTCCTAACTACAGCAGGTCTCGAACAGAAGTGTGTGGGTCGGAGCTGTTTTGCTATAACATGGTGAGGGAACAAAACCAAACCCGATTCCCAGGCAGGGCCACCATCTGGGGGGTTGGCAGTTTCTCCCTGCGTCTGTGTAGGACTTTACCAGGGGGCTTGGGTTTGCCCACATCACAGTGATGTGCCCGTGGGCTCGTTAGTTGGGTCTCAAGGGCGCCCCTAGTTGTGTGTGTGTGATGCTCCCGTAATGGGAGGGTGTCCTGTCCAGAGTGGGGTCCCCCTTGTGCCCTGAGCTGCTGAGACTGGCTCTAGCCACAGTGACCCTGAACTGGACTAAGTGTGTTGGAAAATGACTATGTGAAGACAAAGAGTAAGAGATTTGTCAGGGATGAAAGAAGAACAAAGGGACATGGCAACTACTGCAGGGCATGCCCGTCATTAGGGGAAGGCTCCTCAACAATCAGCTCATGAGTGTTGAATATTAGAAGTTTGGGGTCTTTAGATGTTTGGGGGTGTTCTGTGACCAGAAATCCACAGTAGGAACTTGACTCTTGGCGTCAGCCAGCCGACGGTCACTGGTGCCCTCACATGCCATTTTGCTCGAGGTTACAGGGCCCGTATGGACAAGGCCTCAACTATGGACGAGGTTAGCGGGGGACGCGCTGCCTTCGACTGACCGGGCAGCAAAAGCGTGGGGCAGAGCTGGGAGTCCAGCTGACCATCTGGGGGAGGATTTGCGCCCGTCCCCTCGTCTCTGACACGTTCAGGAAACACTGAACAGTGGTCTAGGATTTTTGCCTGAAATGGGCCTGTTCTTGGCTGAGTTGAGTAAGTTTTGTCTTCTGAAAGAGAATTGGATGGCCACGTAAAAGTGAAACTCATTCTAATTCTACTGCTAATTCGTTTGAAGACTCTCCAAATGTTCCCTCCTGGTGAACAGCTTTAAAAGTATTACCTTACCCCCCAAATTTTATTTTGAAGAATTTCCAGCCTACAGGAAAGTCGAAAAGACAGTGCAAAGAAATTCACGTATCCTCACGGCAACAGACACTTTTTATATTTGCTCTCGCCTTCCGGCTCCCGGTCTTCCTTTGCTGAACCTATGAGCGGCATCGTGGTCTTGACCCACCAGAGCTTCAACGTGCATCTCATAAGCCTAACAGCCATCTCCTACACAGCGCCAACCCAACATCCCCCTCGTAACATTATCTGATGGACAGCCTGAGTTCAAGTCCCGCCATTGTCTATCAGGATCCTCTGTGGCTTTCCTATCCCTTGCGGATTTCCTGCCGTCCAGGGTCTAATGACGGCCACACACTGCACGAGTTGCCCTGTCACTTTGTTCCTCCCCACCCCTGACAAATCCCTCACTCCCTTGTTATTTTCTGCAGTTTATGTCGTTGCTATTTTTGAAGGGCTGAAGCCTGTGGGTACACATCAGGCTTCCCAAGCTGTAGGTGCGCGAGCACCCCTGGAATATTAGTTAACACACAAGTGCTGGCCCCACTTCGGAGGCCCAGGGTGGGACACAGGGGAAGCTGCCTCTCCAACAAGTTCCCAGGTGAGGCAGCTGCGTGCCTGGAATCTCACTGTGAGAACAACTATTGTCTAGAATGTGCCACAAAGTAGACTGTCTGTCTCAGAGTCAGGCCCACGTTAAACACGTGGGGAACCACCCTGGTGTTGCCAGGACCCCACCGCCCGCCGCCAGGAGGCACGGGGGGCCAGCAGGTGAGCTAACTTGCTCACCACCACGTTTCTCCATCAGAAAGGTAAAAAAAAAATTATCTCGACCAGGGCTTAGCTTCTCATTTTCACATGCTGTGCTGACTTAGCGAAGGAATCTGAAAAGAACGGGGCTGGCCCGCACTGACCTGTGCACCCAGTATTTATAATAAAGGGGAAGGATGCCGTCGGGCCCTTTGTCCTGGAACGAATCGATCAGCGTCTCCAGCTGGGTCACGGCCCTGGCGAGGAGGCAGTCCACCCGCAGGGGCGGCAGGTCGGCCCCCTGCTGTTTGTTGTGCTCAGAGACCAGGTCATTGATGCAGATGGTGGGGTTGCTGTTGGTCACGTTGAATCCACAGCCTGGACAAAAACAAACCGGCCACTGAAAACCAGGAGCGGCTCGACCTCGAAAGGAGGCAGAGTCCCTCCCGCCAGGGGTCTCTGCCCCCTTTCCTCATGTCGACCGGGCAGAGGGCCTTTCTGAAGCCCACCTTCTTTCCGCCCTTCCTTCCTTACCTTGTTCAAACCGAGGCCGACCGATAAGCTGGGGAAGTGAATGGGGTGGAGAAAACGCAAGGTCATCTGGTTCATTTAGAAGCCAGGGATGAGACCTCCCCAGAGCTGCTTCTGCAGGAAGCGTCCCCTGCGGTCCAGGCCAGGCTCGCGCTCTTGGCCAGGGCCAGGGGGCCAGGGCCTCTCGGACAGGCTCCTGACCCCAGGCAGTGGGGTCCTAGCAGGCTTATCTCTGCTGTTCCTCAACACCCGTCCCCTGGGGAGAGGCTAGGGGCTTTCCAGAGACGTGGAGTCTCACTTCTGCAGGGCCGTGAGTCGGCCTCAAGGGGTCTTGAGCGAGTAGCACCTGCCCGAGAAGCAGCGAGAGAGACATGACTGTGTCCCTTCGGGGCGTCCAGGAAAAAACTCCCAAAATACGGGCTCAGAGGGATCAACGCAGCTTACAGGCACTATTCTTTGGTAAATGTTCTAAGTCACAGTCAGTGGAAGCGGAAGGACCCATTAGCCTCGTTAAAAACAAACAAACAAAAAATAGCTACTACAACACAAAGTGATGTACGTTACACCTGGGAAAAAACAACACAGCAACAGGGGCAGAGTCTGCAGTTGCTCACGCCCTCCATCCTCCCTCTGAGCAGTAGACGCACGCAGAGGACCCAGGGAGCGCGAGTGTGTGTGTGTGTAGGGTGTGTGTGTAGGGTGTGTGTGGTGTGTGTGTGTAGGGGGGTGTGTGGGGGTGTGTGTAGGGTGTGTGTGTGGGTAGGGGGTGTGTGTGGTGTGTGGGTAGGGTGTGTGTGTAGGGGGAGTGTGTGTGTGTGTGTGTGTGTGTGTAGGGGGTGTGTGTGTGTGTGAATAAAGGGCCCAGAGCCCCTCGTATTCGGAAGATGGAAAGTCCCGAGGAAACAGCAGCGCCGCCTGCTGGTGACTAAGGTTGCATCCTTAGGGGACCAGCGAGACCCTGAATCTCTTCCAGGTCCAAGTCACCCCAACCCTCCTTCCCAGCACCCCCAAGCTCTAGTGAAAGCTATGGTTTCCCCACAGGGAAATGTTTCTCTGGCCCCACGCGGACAGAAGCCCTCAGCACCCTGAACCTCCTCCTTTTCTCTGTCTCCCACCTGGGGACTCAGTGGAGATGGATGGAGCCGGGGTGCAGGCAGCTCGCCCTGAGCAAGTTAGCCCAGAACAATCTAGCCCGCAGGCCGCAGAGCTGTGTGCTCTCCTGCCGCACTGCCCACAAAAGTTTTCTGTCTACCACGGATTTTTGATCAGCAATAATCCCTTAGGGGGAGGCTGGTGGTTGGGGTCTAAGAACTTCTGGAAACACTAATGAGGCTGTCTGGCTGGTGACACAGGAGCCGAGGGTGAAACTGGGAACCCCCATGACCAGCCAGGGGCTTCTTCTGAACATTAAGAATAAGGTGACTTTTGGGCCTCCCTGATGGCGCAAAGGGTTAAGTCTCAGCACTATGAAGCTATCACCAGGCATTGCAGCAAGAGTTCGCTCCCCCGCCAGGGAGCTACGCACATGGCGCAGACCTCTCCTGTCTCCCCGCTGCTCCCAATCAGCAGTGTGTTTCAGTAGATCTGCCTGTTCTGCTCCCCACTCTGTCTTGGTGAATCCTCTTACTCCCCACACCTCTGGCCTGTACCCCAGCTCTTGTATGCATAAATAAATAAAATAAATCTTTTTAAAAAAGTGACTTTTAGGGGGACGGAAGGGGAAGGATTGGGGTCAAAATGAGGGGGTTGCAATTGTATGGGGAATATCAAAATAAAATTTATTATTAAAAAAAAAAAGAAAGGCAAATAGCTTCATTCTGGTGGAACAAAAACTCAAGAGTTTATGGCTTATAGCCCTGTTGGATACCAATTCAATTTCTATATAAACCAGAACTCTTAAACTAATATTTCTGAGTTACATTTTCTCTCGCTCTATATATACAGTATCCCAAATGCTATTTGAACTGTTCATAGCATCTTACTGTTTTTCTTAATTCTTTTTTTGAATAAAATATTTGTTATATATACATTCAAAAAAAAAATAAAAAAGTGACTTTTACATGTTTTCATCTTTTTCTGGGAAGATCAGCTGAAGAAGGCAAAAGCACCAGGAGGTCGACCCTGGAAGTTAGCTTTTTGTTTTCTTATGACAAAATGGTGCATTAGATGTGTAGTTTCACCACTTCTAACTCCACGAGGAACGGGAGTTTGGAAAACCATGAGAAAGAGCCATCTGATGGGTCACCAAGTCGGTGGTTTCCAGGCCAGCGCTAAATCCCTGGCCAGGTTTCAGGTAGTCTGACCTGTCGAGCAGACATGGAGGTTCAAAGAAAAAGTCACCTCACAGGATAACCCACCCCCGCAATGGAGCCAGGTGGAGAAAGTTTTCATTAATCTGAATCTGCTGGGAAAGGCTCTAAAGACTCACCGATAAGTATATAGAACGTCTCTCCCATGAGGGTTGAGTTGACCAGAACTCCGCCAAGCTTCATGAGGTCCCCGTAATAAATATCGTTGGGCCACTTCACTCGTAAGTTGATATCCTGGAGGAAAAGCTGTGTGTTAACCCAGGGACCCTGGGACCTGCGGCGGCCGGACACAGTGAGCCAGCAGAGGAGCCGGACGCTCCGGAAACCCAGGGCACCGGGCTTGTCCTCGTCGCTCAGGCCACTTCTTTGGGACGACCCCTTGGAACAAGTCCCTTTGGGATGAGGCCAGCGACCAGAGCCAGGTGGCATCTTCCCCGCATCCCCCCCGCCCCCCCCCCGCGTTCGCCGTTATCAAGAACACACAACAAGGATGCTCATATTCGTGAGTTCAATCCCCAACCCCGGTATCCGCTCCGCCAGGGAGCGCCCGGCGTGCTAGGGCAGCGGAGCGCGCTGCTCGGGGCTCCTTGTCCCATCGGCGGCCATGCTCCTCAGGAGGTCACCACTGTCACAGGAAACAGCACAATGTCTCCGGTGAAGGCAGCGAAGACACAGGGAGGAATCCCTCCTGCTGAGGCCTGGAGGAGCTGCCAACGGTTGGCTTGGGCCACAGAAATGGCCTTGTCCTGTGTCCACAGCCTCCCCACCCCGCGGGTCTCTGCCTGTGCCCCGGTCACTGTGGAAAGGCCCTGAGACGGGTCACCCCGACCCCATGTCTTGAGTGACTGTGACTCTGGGACACAGGCGGGGTCACACCTGGTCGCAGGTGGTCCCGGGCTCAGGCCGATGGCCTGGGGCGCGTGGAACAGGGGAGCCCATCCCACCTCCGTCTCCTTATACCAGACGTGAGGCTACTGTTCACCCCTTGTTAACAGAGGAGGACAGAGGTTCAAAGAGGCGTGTGCCCTGCCTGAGGCCACACCAGGGGCTGCCTTGATCCTCTGTTCTGGAGCTGCTGCCCAGAAAGGCCCTGGTCTCCCTCCAGCAGCCTCCTTCACCGCGGCCAGTCAGTGGGTCTTTGTCACTGGAAGCGTGGCTTCCCCAGCAGCGCATCCAGAGAGAGAAGCCGGGACCATAGGAGAACAAAAGCATAAACAGGAAGACATGGGGTGGTCGCCGTGACCCTAACTGAGAGGGAGTGTCCTATATTCTTTCTCTATGGAATAGGGGGTTCCCAATGGGGCTGGGGATAGCATTCCCCCACACACACACACACACTGGGAGACAGCGCTGGGTGTCACAGCTTGAGGGAGTCCTGCTGGCACCCAGTGGGTAGAGAACAGAGATGTTGCACCACATTGTAAAAAGCGCAGGACACGCCCCAAAGATGTGGGCGCCCAAGCATCAGGGGCAAGGGTGGGAGAGGGTGCTTAGGACATCTGCAAGGAGATCTGGTCTTGCTCCCTCTCACAATTCCGTTCTCTCTCTTCTCTCGCCTTCCAGTGCTTCACTCCCAGGCCCCACGCCGCCCCTGTCAAGGCCCAGCGACAGCACCCCCGGGGGGCCCACTTGTGTCTGGCCTGCCCTGCTCTCGGGCTACGGTCTGACCTCACATCTGCAGGACCCACATTACAGCTTATGGAACCCGGGGTCCCCATGCAGGTGAACAAGGACAGCTGCTCCAGGAGAGAAAGGCCAGGCGCTTATTTTTCACTGACTTGTTTGTTCGGACAGCTGCAAGGGCCCCCCGCGCCCGCAGGCGCCCCACTCCACTCTGGGGGTGAGGCCCGCCCAGCCTCCAGGTTGCTGGCCGCGGTGCAGGAGACACAGCAGGAGCACGATCACTCGGCTTCAGTCACCCTCGGAGATGCCGTAAGAGGCCTTAGACATTTCGGGTGGCGGGGTGTTTCTGGGGAGGGCATTTTGTAGCCGGAGGGTCAGGAAACAGCGTTTGAGTTGGGCCCCCAGTTAGATCGAGAGGTGGTGGCCATGTGGGGTTCTAGAAGGAACGGTGAGCATCCAGGGAGCTGCCTCCATCCAGGGCATGATTTGTGTGCTGACAGGGACACCTGGCCAGGGACAGGCTGGCCACTAGTGAAGGACGGAGGACAAGCAAACTCTCTGTGACCCTGGCCCATTTCAAGCGCCCTGAAGCTGTCCTGGACAAGGGGATCGAGCTGTGTTCAAAACAAACCCGAAGCCAACCGAGAGATGAGGCTGAGCCAGAAGATGCAGAAACCGGAGAGCTGCTGGGAGCACCTCGAGGAGGATGAGACACCCCCCGCATGCCCAGGGACGCCGGGCACACAGCAGGCCGACAACACTATGTTAACAAGTGAGCTCACAAGGTCAAAACCAAAGCCACAAGAAGCTAAACAGGCTAATTTCTAAGGCTCAATTTACTGATTTTTCTAAGACTGATTAACCTGTTGCCACGGTTAAAAATACTTGTCCCCACGAGGGAGCTTTCTACTAGGGGAGACAGCTCAGGGCAGCAGGCTGGTCTGTGAAGGTCAGAGAAGGTCAGAGGAGCCAAGCCCCCCAGACGAAGCAAGGGAGCGGACTGGTGCTGGGGTTCAGTGTGGTGGGGCGGGGAGACGTAACCAGAGACACGCACACTGTCCTAGTCCCTGGCTGTGAGGCCCTGGCTGGAGCCATGGGGTCGAGGAACCTCCCCTGCTGTCAGGCCATCTTGGGGGGGTCAAGATCTTAGCTTCCTGCTTCAGGAGTTAAGACAATAGATGTTCTAGCCCAGCATAAGAGCCATATGTGGGAGGGAGGCTGGCAGGGACCCCTTTTTATATCCACGTGAAATCCTTCCAGGAAGGTCAAGGATGGGGAGGGGGTGAGCCTGGGTAAGGAAGCCAAGCTAACCGTCTCCATAACTGGCCACAGCACCTCCAGGACCTAGGAGGCAGGCACCCTAAGCCGGGGAGTGGGGGGGGGGCGGGGAGGAGCAGTCCCAAATACCCAGACGTTGAACCCCAGTGATTGCAGAGCAAGGACTCTCCAGCACGGACCACAGCACACCGAGGGGGGCCTGTGGAGGTGCTCAGGCCTGCACAAGGAGCCTTCTCCCCAGAAATCACAGCCAGCCTGCTCCTGGCTCTGAAGCCCGGCGCACCAGTCATGCAGACAGGCTCCCCGCGCAGGGTGTCTGGGCAACAGGCCGGCAACACAGGCAGGAATTCTGGGCACAACATGGTCCGGCCTGGTTCCCCACGCAGCTGAAGCCCTTAGGCGCCTCCACAGCTCTGGGAGCGCTCCGCAGCTGCAGGGGCCGGCTGGGACGCATCCCCAGCCACCAAGCCAACGCCCCCAAGAGCTGTCGCCAAACTACATACCTGGTACCCAGGGAGGGACCGCACTGCCTCCACCACGGCCAGGGACATCAGGTGCTGCACGAACGGGATCCTCTGCCCCAGCGGGGACCTCAGGGGGATGGAGACCAGCAGCGTGGTGACAGCAGACCCCAGGGGGCTCAGCCAAGCATTCCGTCCCCGGCCTGGAACACAGGCCCCCGTGAGGGAACGGCCACTTCGTCGCACAGACTGGCAGACCTGCCCGTGGTGCCCCATGACCCAGGGTCCCCTCTGAACAAGCCTGTGCTGATGCAGGCCCCAGCTGTCCCGGGGTTCATTCCCCAAGTTCCCGGTCATCGGCCTGGGTCTGCCCCGGGGAGCACGTCGTGTGTACGAGGCTCATGGTCTTGGCGTGCCTGACGTCCCTGCCAGGTGGGGACGCAGCAGTGGGGACCTCAGCCTGCATGCACCCTGGCCCCGAGAGGTCCTGGCGGCCCCGCCTGGGAGTCCAGAGCAGCCTCAGACATGTGAGCTGGGGGGGCCTGGGAGCCCAACGGGGTGGGGGCGCTTGCTGTTTTTTCAAAAGCCGAATTTAAAAAGTGATCCCTGATATTAACTCTTTGAGTTGTTACTTTTCTTAAAACAGCAGGAAAATTGGGCCTCCCCGGTGGTGCAGCGGTTGAGCACTGGGCTGCAAAGCTGCCCACAGGCTCTGCAGCGCCAGTTCGATCCCCGGCTGCTCCCCGGCCACCGGAGGAGGGTCCCACATGGCGCGCAGACCTCTCCTGCCGCCCGCTGCTCCCCTCAGCAGTGTATCTCGTCAGTCTGCCTGCTCTGCTCCCCGCTCTGGCTCTGGTGAATTCTCTCACCCTCCCGCGCTTCTGACTGTACCCAGTGCTTGTATAAATAAATAATAAAATAAATCTTAAAAAAAGAAAAAAACCAGCAGGAAAATTAAGTCATAAGGATGGGCGGGTCAGAAGCTCCAGCCCTCCGTGGCCTTTCTTTCACCGCCCTGTTAGAATGAATTTTTCTCTCACTGAGTTATCTTCAAAATACACGTTTAAAAGGCAGAAGTGGAAACTGGGCTTTTTCTTTCTTTTTTTTCCATTCTGAGGCGGGCATATGGAAGCACGCTGGTGATTGGGTTGGGGGGGAGCCTCCTGCTGGGCACATGCTCAGGGGCCCCCCTGCCCACACCCCAAGTAGACTCTGGGAGAATGCAGCGGTCTCTGGGGGTCGGCAGGTGGTGGGCGCTGCAAGCAGCCCTCTGCCTCTGGCCACCTTGTTAAGGGGCGCTGGTGGAGAGCCCAACGGGGTGGGGGCTGGCAGACAAAAGACCCCACCCCGGCCCCGCCATGTGACTCTCTGTCTACACAGAGGAACATTGCAGGGAAACCGGGGGTGGGGGCGGGGAATCCTGACAGCACAGTATGGGTCACACACAGCAGCGCCTGGACTCTCTGAGGGCAGAGAGGATGGGACAGGCGTGGGGGGAGGCTCAGCTCCGGCTCTGATGTCAGCAGAGAAAGAACACCCCGATCTGCAGAACGCTTTCCTTCTGCTGAGGTGCCGCTAGGGTGACTTCCCTCCCTCACCTCCACCTCATGGGGTGAAAAGGGACCGCACCGGGCAGTTGACTCCCCTTCAGTGGGCGCCTTCCATGGGCCCCGACTGCCATGGGCCCAGATTTGAGAAAACAAAACCCGAAAAAGCCCCCGCAGGTGACTGACCTCTGCCCTGCGTCTGGCGGCCAGCGATGGCGATGAGGCCCATGTCCTGCGGCATCTTGAACATCAACCTGCAAAGGCGGGAAGAGTGGTCAGCCGGATGGGGGGGACGGGAGACCCCTGGCTGGGACCCTGTGAGCCTGTGGACCCCCGCGAGGCTGGCTGCTCCCAGGCACGCCACCCCCTCTGCAGTGGGGCCACAGCGAAGGGGCCCAGAAGACACGATTTCCTGCGGGAAAGGCCGGGGTGCGGGCCATGTGCCTCCGTCTGCTGGGCTGTGGACGGCCAGGTGCGAGGAGACACCCCAGGAACCTGTCACGTCTCCCCGCGTGTCCCGTCGCCAGTGACAACCAGCAATCCCTGACATTTGTTTCTACTTACCGTGCGTTTCTGTCCGAACGTCATCGGAACAGAAGTTTCTGATTATTCAGAAAACCAATATGGTGGCGATAGAGCCGTTTAAAAGATCCACTGTCCCCTGAGAACTAATTAGGGTTTAACTGCAGTAAATAAATCCACACCTTCTGAGAACTCGGGAGCACCTTGGCTCCCGTTAGGCTCGAGTCCGGCTTTTAAAACGGTTTCATTGAAAAGAATACAAACTTCCCTTTGGGGGGCAGGGAGGAAAGGGCGCTGCATCTCCACCGTGCCCTCAACGCAACTGCTTTTTTCTCTTCACTGAGCATTTCCTCCCAGCTACCTTCCCCGGATTCCAACTGGGCCTGAGGACGGGCTTTCCCACAGCGGGTTTAGGAAACAGACCTTCAGGTTGCCCGTGTGTCGCTGCGGGGCCTAGGGAAAGCCCCTGCAGGAGGAGAGGAGGGGAGGGGTGTGGCGGAGACAGGCTGTCCTAGGACCCTCAAGTCCCCAGGAAGAGCTTGCAGGGCTCTGCGGCACGGGGCTGGGGCCGAGGGGCGCTTCACCCCCTCCCCTGGGCTCAGAAGCCGGTGGGACCTGGCAGACGGTGAGAGAAGAAAATGATTCAGAGCGCATGGTGTTTTTCCACACCACTGGCTGTGGCGGGGTAGGGGGGGCGCACCGGGCATGAAGGGCTCCCCAAGTCTAGGCCCCACCACGGCGCAGGGGCTGTGCTGGTCGGTGGGGCGGGGCACCCCCACACGCATTGCTCTGAGACCCCATGAGTAAGCACTGAGCTCGACGGCCCGTCCACCACGGCTCCAAGAAGCCCCCTTTGCTTGTGCTGCAAAGGCAGAAAGTCCTGGGAAGGAATGTCTTCCAGGCAAGGGGGTAACGCTGTCTTCTGGAACCTTCCCCATGGCTCCTAAGGTCAGGGTGGGGTGACCGGGGTTCCTGACGGCAGGGGTGTGAGCAGATCAGATGCTCCCCCGATGGTGGGATCAGGATATTCTAGACATAAACATACGGATGGCACATTGGTGAGTGTCACCAGCCATGGTGATGGGAGCGGGGGAGGAAGGGGCGCTGGGAAACCACACACAGACGTCCAGAACAAAGAAATGATGTGGGACACAGGCAGGACCCTGCTGGAGCTTTGGCAGCAGTGAGCAGGGCACGCCGCTGAGAAGCCTGGAGGCCCAGCGGAAAATCTGCGAGGAGGGAGACGCTGCGGAAGGAGGTAACGCTTACTTTGAGACAACTGGAGGCCGCCAGATTTATTTGTGCGACCTGAGATAACTCTGGGGGCCAGACCACACGGCTCTGGGTGGACAAAGCAGCATTTATGAGCTCTGTCCATTTTGCATTTCTGAAAACACAGTGGATGGCGTTTGCTTCAGCAGAAAGGCAGCTCCCTAAAGGCATTTCCATCCCAAGCGGACATTCTCCCCAAAGGAAATGGGGGAATCTCAGGGGAACTGAATGACCACCCCCACCCCCCACTTCTGGACATTTTCTTTCCTCTTTGGCAAAGGCTGCAGAGGTTTCTGTGGTGGCGGCTCAGCTCACTCCCTTTGCACCGACGGGACATGCGAGCGAACATGCAGTTGTTCTGCGCCGCTCCGGAGCCTCGTCAGGGCCCGGCCTGACCACTCTGCTGACCAAGGCCATCACATTTCGTGCAGTCACTGGAACAAAGCTCAGTGGTGGGCTAATGTACAGACTAGCCCGTATCAACTATCGCCAATTCTGAATGGTGAAAAACTTAAATTCAGACCCAATCTTTGGGGATTCGAACTTAAGGAAACGGCTCACACTCACCAGAGTTCTACAGAGGCAGATCTGAGGTAACCTGGGCGTTCAGGTTAGGAATGGTTAAGGGGAACGTGGTGATGGAGCAGGTGGAGAAACCTATAGTCATTACAGCTGGCGGCAGGGAGACGCAGCAGCTGCAGAGAGGACGTGCCGGGGACAGAAGGTCAGATTAAAGAGCAGGACCCCAAGCCTCACGTGCGTTGGAATAAAAGTATATGTAGATATGTACAAAAATACATGTATGTATAGTTGGAATTACTATGTAAAATTCACAGAAGAGGGAGAGATGGAGATTTGATGAAACAATAATGATGGGTGTGTAAGGATGATTTCTTTTTCTTCATTTAAATTTTCTTTTAAGATGGTCGGTTACTTGACTTATTCTGAAAATTTATTCTGAAAACTTGGGGGAGGGCCTCCCCGGTGGCGCAGCGGGTTGAGTGCAGCGCTGTGAAGCTGTCCGCAGCCTCTCAGCACGGGTTCGATTCCCGGCTGGCCAGGGAGATGCCCACAGGGCGCAGCAGACCTCTCCTGTCTTGCCCGCTGATCCCCTCAGCAGTGCTTTTGGTCTGTCTGCCTTTTCTTTTCCTTGCTCTGTCTCTGGTGAGTCCTCTCAACCTCCCACGCTTCTGGCCTGTACCCCAGCTCTTGTATAAATGAATAAATCTTAAAAAAAAAAAAAAACCTTGGGGGAGGGGAATACGGTTTTTATGTTCAGAGATGATATTTTTATAATTAACAAACACTTCTAAGAACAGCACTAAAAATTTACCTGAAAAATAGACAAGACAATCACAGCTATTGCAGTAGCCACTTCATAATGAGCACTTTGATAGACTTAATGGGCTGAAATTCTTAAAACTAATCATATATAGCAATGAGAGCTGTAGCAATGTTTTTACCTTCTGACCCGGGGACTGTGTTTCCAGGAATAAATCCTAAAGCCAAACCAGAAACAAAACAATTCAGGAAACTACTCCTCTGCATGACAGTGTGAAAAATCAGAAACCACACACAAGGCTGGTGACAAAATATGTAGATAGAAAAGGCCCCTGGCCTCTTAAAATGCATTTGCTAACTATGCACGTTTGACGGCCCTGGGGGTTATGTGTTTATGAAGTCTATCCCCAAAGAGCCAAATCACAATGGGGTCTGAACATATCCTCGAGGACCGGAGAGAGAGTCCTGTGAGACTGGAAAACACGAACCACCACCCAGGACCACGGTGCTCGCCCTGCCTTGACCGTCCAGGCAGCTGCTTCCCCTTTACTCGGTACATTCCGCCTCAGACAAGCCCAGTTCACACAATCCACATAAAAGCCGCGTCTTCACCTCAGAGGCAAGGGGCTGCCGAGACATCTGGACCCCCAGCAACATGAAGGTAATGAATTCCTTCCCCTAGAAAGGGAGCCCCCCCCTCCCCAGGGGCCCTCCACAGGTCCCTTCCCCGCTGCACCCTTGTCGCTTCCGGCTAACCACAGGAAGAACCCGGGGCCTGCCAGTTGGCCTCCAACCACTGCTGCTTCCACGGCCCTGCGCCCTGGGGGGCACCCTTCCCCCTGCCCTCGCCCGGCGCCCGCTCAGGCGCTCCCCAGGGCCTTGCTCCACCGCCTGCCAGAGACCGCAGCGTGCCAGGCCTGCAGGGCCGGCGAGCTTAGCACCAGCTTAAGTCTTCACTCAGTGCGACAAGGGGCCCCTTTCTTTAACGCAGGGCTCTGCTCCACGATGTTCGGGTTTACAGCCCCCGCGAACGAAAGCTGGTTCAGAATCCAATTCTCTAACAGCTTCTCGTCCAAGTGGTGCTTTTCCAATCCCCCTTCCTCGAGCCCACTTTCTGCCCCTCTGTCGACCCTGGAGGCCGGAGTCTGCTGGCGGCGTGTGGTGCGGCACCTCCTTTCCATCCTGCTCTTACTGACTCATTATTTCAATTAGTCCTGTCATGGGTTCTCGAGGCTTCCTGGCGCACTGTCATGCCAACGGCAAGTGGTTTTCCTTCTTTTTCGGCCTGCGTGCTTTTCATTGACTTCTACTTGCAATGGCCGATGCGTGGAATATGAGGACACTGAAGGGGGTGGTGGGCATCCTGGCCTGGTCCTGGGAAACGCTCACAGGGCGTCCCCCGTAAGTAGACTCTAGCTTTAGGACCCATGGATCTTCCAATGGGCCCAGGCGGCGCAAAGGATCCCCTCAGTGGCTGGGCTCCGAAGACACCCCTATTCCCTTGTAGGGTCCTGTCACTGCTCTCCTCTCTGTCCCCTTTCCCGTCACCTCAGGTGGATTCTGTGGCCCTGAGGGACACTTCAAGAGGACACTTGCGTGTGCAGCGGGAATGAGCCACCTTTGCCGGGATTTCCCGACAATCCCTCTCTTGGTATCTGTCTTCTCCTGCCTTGTGCTGCCCCTTTCAAAGTGCTTCCCATTTGTTAATTTTTGAGAGTTTTTCCTGCCCTTTTATTTTGCCTGACATTTTAAAATCAATCTTCTATATATGTTTACATATGCTTTTCTATTTAAACTTTTTTTTTTAATCTAAAAAACATAGTACCATACCGCCAAAGGTGTCAGGAAACACGCTCAAATAAGGACAGGCTCTCCAGACCGCTCTGCCAACAAAATGCCAGTGGGTCTGAAGCCTGGGCTCACACACGCTGGGACGCTTCCCAGCTCCAGGACTTAAAGAACTTCTTTATTCCAGTAAATCAGCTTCCCTGTGAATACCATCAAAACCCTACGCTTTAATGAGTGAGGGAATATCAGAGGAAGGGGTGGAGAAGGAAGGGATTTGGACGAGTATGAAATTTAATTTAAAAACTATTATGAGAAGTTTAATTTCCCCCACCCCCAACCAAACACATAAATCTTTTCCAGGCCTTTTCTTTGTTTCTTTTTTCTTGAAAAATCTTTTAAAAATGACATCCCGAACCATCGAAACCAGTGACAGAGTAAGTCAGTGGGGTGGAGAGTTAATAACCGATATTTACTGGATTCCAGTGACTGGCAAGGCCGCGTCAGACACACGGGGGAAGGCGAGGGAGTCTTAGGCACAGCTGCATTCTCCCGAGCCGGGACCAGAGTGGGAGCAAAGACCCGGCTGCGGAAAGACAGTCAAACCAGGCCAGGTGGGTGACAGTAAGAGTGGGGGGATCGCTCACGCCGAGGGGAGGTGGGGTCGAGGCACCGCAAACCCTGGATTGCCTTGAAAGATGTGAACACACGTGGACAATAAGGTCAGCTTCATAATTAATCATTTCATCTACGAAGAGGGTAACATTTAGCCATATTTCAAAGGTGGGGCTTAGCAGGACTGAGAAGTATTGAAAAAGTCACAAGAATGAGGACCTGAGTTTTCAGTCCGTGATATGTGTGTGTGTGTGTGTGTACACTGGGGTGCATGCACACGTGTGCAAGTTGCCAGGGATACTCGCTTGCACTCCAAGTTCTGCTCTGACTCAGTTTTGGAAGCTCTTCCAAGTGCGACCCCTGGGGCCCAGGCGGGACGAGGCACCTCTCTAATCTTACCCAGAAAATGGCAATTAAGTGTCTACCTTTTGGGGACCATGGGCCCTTCCACCTCCAGTGCACTCAGCAGGCACAGGGTCCCTTGGGGTGAAGGGCTGCTGGCTCACGAATCCCCAGAAAACCCAGGTGAGGTGTTTTGCCTAGAGGAGTCACCTGCCTATGCCCAGCCCCAGCCTCCATGTAGAGACTTCTGGACCTGGCCCCTAACCTCAGGGGCCTGGTGAGAATAGATGATTCACCGCCTGGCACAATGCGGGCACTTGGCTGGGGGGCGCCTCCTCCCCAGCTGGCAGACACCAAGACGTGACGGAAGGCTCTCCTCTCGGGACAAGGCAGCCCCCATGTGCCAGGTCACTTCTCCCCTCCTCGCGGGGCTGTAAGGTGAAGAGTGGAGACGCGGGTAAATGCTCAGGTGCCACCTGGTCCCGAAGGCCTCCTGCTCACGCGCGCCCGCTCACCTGGGCCGGTGGCCAGGCAGAAGTCCCCAGGGAGCACACCTGAGGGGCACAGCCAAGCGACTGGGTTCCCTGCAACCAGGATGCTGATGAGAGCACGCCAGCCGAGGGGACCAGCAGGCTCCCCTGCAGGACGCGGCCTAACACACCTCCAGACCTGCTGCTCGATGCCACCAGCCAACGAGCCTCGCGGAGTCCAGGGCAGTGAATGGAGCTTAACACCCAGTGAACAGGGACTGCAAGCTGTACCCTCACAATCGCCCGCCAAGCCCCGTGTCATTGATGCCTCTGTGGTAAGTACTAAAATGCCAAGAGGAAGATGAAAGTGGCCGCGGTCAGAGGGTCAGCAAGGCGGGCGGGCGAGGGCAGCGTGTGCGCCGCATTACGGTGCGGACAATCATGTAAAGTGAGTGTGATTAAAGGGATCCTGAAGTCATAAAAACTCACAAAGAATTTTTTAGTGAGGACCAATGACTTCTTAGGCCAAGATGAGTAAGTGACATTGTCATGCTCCAGAACATGGGGGAGCCCCGAGAGCCTCTCCCATTTCCAATGCCTGGGGGCACACTCCATACGCTGGGGGCTCTTTGATTGCCAGTTGTTACAAAATAATAATAATTTTTTTTAATTTCAGGGGCGCATTCTTTGATGACGAAAGTTCTAGAGGCTAGGAGAGTCCCTCTAGTTAGCAATGAGACCCTCCCTCACCCCACGAGAAAAGGGACCACAGCCATCTGTTCCTGCCTCTTAAACCTCACCCACGTAGCTAACATGATGGGGGGCGGGGAATTACATGCAATTCTACTTCTTTCAAACATTTAGTTGACTAAGATTGGGCTGCAGTCTGACTCAGGACCTGAAAACTCAAGTGATTTAAACATGTCTCCTACAAGTGTGTTTGTGTCCATGAACAAAGGCAATTCCAATTATATGGAGAATCATAAATCCCAAATTAGTGGACTTAAGTTAGTGCTAAATCACTGTTTTCTTCACCGTGGTCATTTGTAAGAGCAATCGCACTAGTGTGGAAACCAGATGAACATGTAGTCATTTGCCTTCACGCTTCCCAGTTTTCCATATTTCCCATCCTTTTCAGATGCAGAGCTGAAAATTTTAGTCTACTATTAACTTTAACCTGCTTTTTCTATTGGCATGAACATTTGTCGGCGTTTAGTCCGCCTGTGGGTGAGTGATTTTCCATTCGTTTGCATAACAGAAAAGATTCATGCGGGTGAAAAGACAGCCATGCGCGGGGCTTGTCCAAACCAAGAAATACACGCGCCTTGCGGGGCCTTGGGTGACACTAAAAAAATCCTCAATTATAAAAAATTTCAAACACGCACCAAGCAGAGCCTTGTAGGCAGCCCTCCCCCCAGCCCCCCCATCAGCGTCAACAAGTCCTGTCCCGCGCAGCCTGAATGACGGCCCCTGCCCGGCCCCGCCCCGTGCCCACCCAGCCGTCTGCCCAGCAGCCGGGGGCCTCAGCAAGGCAGCTTTTAGCATTTTCGAGAAGCAGCACAGCCAACTGCCAAGTTCCTGCTAGGTCGGCCAAGAGGTATGAACCAAAAATGAAAAAACATGAAGGATTTGTTTTTTAAAAGTAATACATCAAACATAAAAAGAGCTCTTTTGTACGAATTCTCGGAGTGGGAGGCGGGGAGGAGAAAATCATTCTCCCTCGCGGGAGGAAGCAGCTTGACCTCACCTGCGCCTTTTCACTCACGGTGTGGATTTTTCTCACCCCATTAAATGTAACCCACTCTGGGTGGGTTTGTGCCATATGAGAGGAAAAGGAGTGAGGGGGAGCACGCCGAGGGCCGGGCTGGGCTGAAAGCAGTTCTGGGCGCCCTGGGCGGTGGGGGGCAAGGTTGCCTGAGGGGGAGCCCTGGGCCACGTGCCCAGGGCCTGGCGGCCATGTGGACTGAATGGCTCAGAGGGTGGCTTTGCTAGAGGGACAGAGACTACATCTCTGCGGCTTCAGAAACCTTGCAGGGGATTCTCCCAAAATACATTTTTGCAAGGAGAAAAGGAAAATGGAAAAGAACAGAAACCAGACGAGGATGGGGTGTCGTCTCACCACTTAAAAGGAGGGGGCCGGCGAGGGCGGCTGGGGTGGGTGCCACTGCGAACCCCAGAGGGAAGCAGCAGGCAGATGGGGAGTCCCAGCAGGCGGACCAGGCAGCCCCGGGGGCACGTGAGCCAGAGAAGCCCGCGCCCAGGACGGGCCCAGTGCAGGAAAAGACCAGCTGGGCACTGGCTCTCTAAATCCCTGCCCCATTAGCCCTGTGCCAGCAGGAAGCTCTCAGGGGAGCAGCTTAAATCACCTGGTGGCGCTCAGCAGGCGGCCGGTGCTCACCCCTGGGGACAGGCAGCCCTTTCTCTGGTAACACGCAGGAGGAGCTTGCCCCTCACAGCTCTCTCACTCCCGCGGAGCCTTAGCAAGCTGCAGCCACTCCACAGTTTTCCGTGGTAGAAATGGCCCTTCGGTGTGATGCAAACTGAGGAGAACCGCCATCTGCGGCTTCTGTCATGTCAGCCCTGCAGCAGCTCCTGCTGGGGACGGGGCCCAGCTGGGGATGGCGGCTGCCTGCCCCGACTGCAGATGCAGCAGCTGGGAGAGCAGGCCTTGGAGGAAGCCGAGGAATGTTCCAGGCATGGCAGCAGCAGCGCCATGGCCCTGAGCGACCAGGGTGTCTGGGTGCATTGTGGGGTGGGTGGGGGTTTTAGGAATGTAGGTTGGGGGCAGCTTTAGGACTCTGAAGGTCTGGATTCTGGGGCTTACGCTGAGCTAAGACGCAATGCCCAGCCCTTGCATGCTGAGGGGCAATGCCCCCTGAAGCTGCATTTTCACAGGCATCACCTGGCTGCCATGTAAACAGCTGGGGTGGGTAGAGATCTAGGGACCAAATGGGAGGCCCCAGCGAGAGAGCGCCGCCCCAGGAAAGTGGGAGTGCCAAAAGTGTCCAGAAACTGGGGATGGGGCACATTTAGACAGTTTCAAAGGGGTATGAGCAGGGTTTGATGACAACGTGGGCTCCTGAGAGAAAGACGGCAAAGACAATTCCGAGTAAAGACAGAAGCGCATTTACTGGAGGGAAGAAGCAGGAGCTAAGCAGGTGGGGTGAGGCGCTGGGCAAGTGGGAGGTGCTTGTGGGACACCCCAGTTAATCTAAGGAACGGTGGGGAGTTGAAGGGAGAGGCCTGGGTGCAGCTGTCCATGGGAGAACATGACGGTGGATGTGGTTCTTGCAGCCGCGGGGCCGGGCAAGGTCAGCGAGGGAAGGGCACTCTGGGGAGGTGCTGAGTCACTTGACTTTGCTCCTGGCGAAGACCCTAGGTTCAGAAGTCAGATCCCCGCACCCTGACGCTGCCTTGGAAACATGGAAGGGGACTGGCCCTGCTGTCACACTGTCACACCTGAGCTGCAAACCCGGGAGTGGACGATGGCAATATGCATCTTGCAGAGCACTGTTGCCCCGGGACATCAATCACCAAAGTGGATTTCATAGTTTCCAGGCCACACACACTGCCTGGGACAGGTGGGTACTCTACACGTAGGTGAAGAATGAATGATTATGTATATTTCTAACTGAAAATAGAGAATTTTGGACTGCGACTCCTTTACACTTCAACAAATATGCCAAATTACTACCCCGTAGGAGATAAATGCCTGAAAGTCCCAGGTGGCCCAGCCCTCCCCTGCTGCCTTAGGGATGACTCTGAAAGAGTTCTCTCTCCCTTCTGGAAGAGAGGCGGTCAAGGCTGTGGCCACTTCTTTGTCCTCCCTGTGCTGAGCAAATGTCCAATAAATCTCAATGAGTGTTGAACGAATGAGGAAATAAATATTCATTAAAAATTAACTGGACAGTTAATTTAGGTCACTCACTGGAAAAAAGAAAAACAGTGAAACCAGAAAAGTATCTTTTTAATTTAAAAGGTTAGCGAAGGACATGATTTAAAAAAAATACGTTGGTGGCTTAGTAAACCAAGCACAACTGGGTTGTTAAAAACAGCTGCCATTTGTAACTTTGAAAACATCCTATGAGACATTCCCCAAATTAGAAATGACCCAAAGCTGCCTGTGTTCCTGATTCTAGCGTAATATCAATTCCAAGTCAGCAAGCAAACAAAAACAGGCTCTCTTCACTTATAAACATAGATAGGACGATGGAGATGAAATACTGGCTAACTGGATTTAGTGGTGCAGCTCATACACGATGCATTATGACCAAGTAGTGCTTATCCTAGAAATGCAAGGATGGTTTGACATCAGGAAAACGTGTTCGGGCCATGTATCACGTGAGCGGGGCAATTATCTCCATCCATGCAGCAAAGCCGTGGTGTCAAGTGGCTTTAGGTCAGTTCTTCAAATGGCTCACATGGTACATTTCCTGAGTTTACCAATTTCTCTGATTCCCCAAAGCATATTTCTGTTTACTATTGAACAGTTAGCGCAATCTATAGCAGTTGCACAGACAGGGCCTACCTACTAGAGCCGTGGAGAACCAGGACTCGGATAATTGAGGACACTAGAAAATAAAAAGGCCAGCACTCTTCAAAAAGGGACAAACCATTTTCAAGCATTATTTTATTCCCTCAATCTCCCCCCAGAACTCATCAAACCAACTGTGGTCACTCACAAGGAGGAAGAGAAACTCGCACTGTCTCAGGAACAGGGGAAAAAAGTAGCCTTGTATCCCCAGACGGTCACTGCAGCGAAACCAACAAGCTTAATTGCAGAGAGGTGAGTTCTGATCATGATTTCTCTTAACCCGCTTCCTACCAAAGACGGTATTGTGTGCTACTGTCTAAAATCTTCCAATCCACCATTGAAACAGACAAATCTTCAGCACTTGGATAGAGTGAAAATGTCAGAAATCAGCATTGATTTCATGTCCATGCTTGTCCAACATGTTATAGGTATTACTAGAATTCTTTTCTCGCTCTCTTTTTTTTTTTTTTTTTTTTGGCCTGGCATTTTTGTTTCTATAAATGGGGGGAGGGTTGGAGGACAAACTAATACTAATCAGAGTGCTGCATACTATTAAGAGACAATTCCTGTATTAAAAAGCTCTATTTTAATACCTACGCAAGAATGTTGAGGATTTCCCATTTGATCTATTAAAAGAGGTGTTAAATGCATCCACATTCATTCCTGGTGTGCATTTCATCCCTTTCTCAATGCAAAATGGAGTCAAAGCCTGAATGAGCAGGCAAGGGACAGCTGGTGTACAGGGGGGCCTGCGATCTGAAGTCTCATCCTGCAAGGCTGCCTCCATTCTTTCCTAATTCTGTGCGCTTGTGTTTACTTCTCAATGCTTTATGAGCACTCACTATGCAACACTACTGGAGGGACCACAAAATACACCTGTAAACAAAGCAACTTACATCCTCTCAGGAGGAGGCCAATACTAAACAAACAGGCAAATATATATCAGGTAAGGGGCCAGGAAGACATCTGGGAGAGGATGGTCCCGACAGGGGAAGAGCAAGATTTGAGGAAGGGAGTGTGCTCACCACATCTGAGGTCCTACACATGTGGATGTGCCTGTGTTTTTCTGTGAGGGAGGAGGGGGCCGATAGTGTCAGCCCCAGGCAGGTAAGAATCGTGAATTTTTCACTTAGCAGAATATTTCTAAGATCCACCCATGTGCTCATGTGTATGCACATTCTTTTACATTGCTGAGTAGTATTCCAGTAGTGTGAAGATCATTTGCCCATTGTTGAACAGGTACGAGGTTCCCAGTTTGGGGATATGATGAATAAAACTGCTGTGAACATCAGCACAGGTCTTAGTACGGACATCTGTTTTCATGTATCCTGGATAACTCCCTAGAGGAGCATTGCTGGTTGTAGACTCTATATTTAGTTTCATGAGCCATGCCAGTATGTGTGCCTGTATCATTTTGCATTCCCGCAAGCAATGGGAACATGTGTATTGCCGGTTGTTAACTCACCCCAACTGATGGATGCAGAATGAAGGCCGATGACGTTTATCTGACATTTCCCTAAAAACTAGTAATACTGAGCATCTTCCCATCTTTGCTGAAATTCACGTTTTCTTTGGTGAAGGGTCTTTTTTAAATCTTTGGCCTTCTTTTGCATCGGGCTGTCTTAATATTGAGTTGTAAGGTTCCTTACATTTGCTGGCTACAAGCCCTGTCACATAAATGTTTAGCAAATATTATGTCCCAGTCTGGGGCTTGCGCCTTCTATTTTAACTGTCTCTTATAAAGAATACAAGGGCTTTTAAGTAAACTAAGTCCATCTGAATGACTTTGTTCTTTTACAATTCAAACTTTTTGTGTCTTGTTTAAGACACAAAACATTAGTATTAAACTCTTGTTTAATACTAATTAAACAAGAGTTCCAGAGTTATGAAGGTCAGCAGGCTGGAAGGTTTTCTCCTATATTTTCTTCCAGAAGTTCGATAGTCTGAGCACTCATATTGAGGTCTATGATCCATTTCAAGTTAATTTTTCCAAATGATTTCAATAAAGACTGAGGTTTGATTTCCTTGCAATATAGAAATCCAGATGTTTGTGCACCATTCACTGAAACAAATATCTTTTCCCCGTTGAATGACCTGGGCACCTTCATCAGAAAAATCAGTTGTCCGTATAACTTGAGTTCATGTCTGCAGTCTGCTCTACTCCATTGATCGGAACCTCTATCCTTACACCACGAGACACTATCTTGATTACCAGAGCAAGTTAATTCTAAGTTGCCTCTTAAATATGCAAACCTTAGATACCTAAATGTACTTGTATATACAGTCAGCAAATCATTGTGACACTTGGAAGATGGGGTAGAGATAGGAGATGTCATTTTGGAAACCACCTGTTTACAGATGATGTTAATGCAGGTCGCGTGGGGGCCCCCCAAGTGTGAGCACGCCTACACTGTGCACACCATGACCACACTTTCAAAGGATAGGGAGGAGCCCGTGCTGTGCTGACCCGGCGGGGCACGTGGAATACACTCCTGGCACAGGGTGGCATACAGCAGGCACTCCATAACTCACACAACTTCAGGCGCAAACCTGTTACATGGAAGCCACCGGGAACACAAAGTTCTGCCCTGGCTGCACCCTCTTTCCCTTGGGTGGGAGTCCTGCCCCTGGGCTGTGAAGGCGGAAAGTGGGGTTGACGCGAAGATGATCGCAGGCCTGAAGCCTACTGACCCAAGGACACCTGCGGTGCTCTGGCTGCTCCTCCCAGGCAGCGCTCGCCCACCGGGAAGCTCCACTGCGGATGTGGGGATTGGGCATTGGGTGCACAAAACACGCAGGAAAGCTATTCGACTGGGCATCTTTACATAAGAAAATCAAACCACACACTGGCAAGTCGCTGCCAAGCCACAAACGCCCCCTGAATCACTACCTTGTTATTCATGCCCCAGAGACTGCCAATAGAGACAAATGTAATCTTTCAACCTGCAAGCCTGCTAGAAATTGATAATAGTAGATGCCTGCCCCATGACATTTTTGAAATCAGATTCCCGTTATTAGCTCCCCAGCTCAATTCATCAGTTCTGCACCCTATTCTAACAATGGGGATGGGCGTGTGATGATCTAGAAAAGGATTAAACAATTTTTTTGTCTCATAATTCAGTTTTAACAGGTATAAAAAGAATTGAAAGCAAAAATAACGCTGCAGTTCACAAGTTGATTGTGTCTGCAGATTTCCTAGCATCGACTATCTGATGAGCACTAATGGCAGTTAATCTCTTATTATTATTGTTGTTTGCAGAGTGAACTCACCCACTAACAAATCTGTTAACTTCCCTGGAAAGTCAAGATACAGACAAGAGCTTAGCAGTGGCCCAAGCGGGAGGCTGGCCGGGTGCTCTGTCCAGGTAGTGACCCTGGACAGGTGGCCTTGGGCCCTGAGGTTCATATTTCCCACACGCCCCCCAAGATGGCGACGGAAGGGGCAAGGGAGTGTGGGAGAAGACGTTTGCCTCAGGTCCCTGCTGACCGTGGCCGCCCTGCAGCCCGGCCCCGCAGAGGTGGAGTGACCAGGGGGAGGATGAAACGGCGCTGGGGCTCACGAGCACCTTCTCGGCCATCTTCTACACAAAAGATAACACCTGCCTGTATTCACCCACCTTTACGTGGCCTGTTTCAAAGGCGTCTGACTTATTCATCACTAGAAAAAAGTAAGATTTGCTGTGGTTCTTGCCATTTTCCAGATGAAGAAACTGAGGCATGGAGAAGCCACTTAGCATCCGAGCGGATGAGTGACACAGCAGGACCCGAGAGTTGCCCTCTGCATCCCCACCTCACACCCGGCCACCCAGCTGGCTGCGCTAGGTTTCGGGCACAGCGGTCCGTGACTGCGCAGACCACCCCAGCCCTGCGTGGCCTGTGCCCCCCAAGACCCCTGCACGGCTCACGAGGGGGTCGGCAGAGCCATCTGAGGGTTACGCACCTCTCTCTCTGGCAAGAGCAGCACAGAAATAATTCCAGGGATGCTTCCAAAATGAAGCTGGGTTACCATGGCAACAACCCCCAACTATGACCTCTAATTCTTATTTGGGAGGTCAAAGACATAAGTCTAGAAGCGGGTAATCTAATTAACTTGAAAATTAACCACGTGAAAAAGAACCCTGTGACACCAGATTCAAGTTCCTAACCCCAGGCCCTTAACTTGAGAGTGAACCCCACCAGCTGGTTGTCATGGCGACAGTGAGTGGGTGGCGCTGCAGAAGGTCAGCGCACACTGCTAGGCACCCAGAGTCAGGGTCCCGGGAGCCTGTCAGCACAGGCCTCCCCAGTAGGAAGCAGTGCAAGCGCCATCTTGGAGAGCACGTGGGCACCTCCTGGCCAGGAGGCGGGCAGAACTGTCCACGGCTCCCTTCCTGGGGTCCCCCGCCTGGAGCGCACCCCTCTCCGTGTCCAGGACAGAACACGTTTCCCTAACATTTAAAGTCACGGTTTCTCCTCTCAAAACAAGGAGGAATGTGCAGTGTTAAATCTGGATTCCAGAAGCCCTGGCACAGGACGAGTTTGTGTCCAGAAGTTTATTGCCAAGGTTCCAGCTTATGCCCACGAGGCCCGAGTGAGGTCCGGGCGCGGGCGGCCCGGCTCCAACGGGCTTGGCAGCGAGGCCCCGCGGTGACTGATGTGCTCCTCTATTTCAATTCTCCTCTCATAACATAATTCTACAAAATCATTTCCATGTTTCCAAAGCAAAAGTGGAAAGGGGGCAAAAAGCCAAGGCTGACGAGAAAAAGCCCGCGAGCAGGGGCCTCAGGAAGCCGTCGGTGGCTCAGCCGAGGTAATGGGCGATTTGGCCCGTCTCCCCGGGGACCCACGCCTGCCTGCTCGCAGACACTCGGCCCTGCCGGCGGCCCGCTGCAGACCATGAGCGCCTGGTGGGAGCAAATCCCTGCCGGGGGCAGTTTCCTCGCGCTCCACCACCAGAACGCCCCGTTACACAGAGACAGGCTCTGCGGCCCGCCAGGTGAATAAAGAGCGAAGCTTAAAATTTACAGTCACCTCTAAAAGGTGAAGCGTTTCCACCTTAAATGTGCTCGGGCCCCACCAGGTCTGCCCTCCACCCTCCCGGGCTGAGGCCCAGCTGCCTTCTGGGCAGTTTGTCCCTCGGGCCAGCCCCCAGGCTCCATGCAACACTCCCAGCAGGCGCTGCAAGTGCCACTCATCTCAACCCCCAGCAACACCCTGGGGCACAGGCTGGGGAGCGGCCCCCACTTTTGTGGGCTGTCTGAGCTCTAGAAGGAATCTGAGCCACGCGTGCTCATCAATCCAGTTACTCGTCTGGATCAGAGAAGGTGCCGGCTCACTCTGTCACCAGAGGCCGGGCTCGCCCAGGGTAGCGAGGGGTCTGCCCAGGGGCTCGAGGGGGCACTGGCCCAGAATGACCCATCTGGTCAGAGAAGTGACAAGACATGTCGGTGCTGAGCTGAGGCTGCGCCAGGTATGACCCTGCACTGTGACCTGCGGCCCCCTCCTGCCACATGCACCCTTCGCAGGTCCACGCTGTGCATGTCTCCGGCTGGCACTGGGGGTGGTGGTCTTTACTGCCTGTTTATTCCAGGTTGCCATAGTGGATGGTGGCATTCCGAAGTAAATGCAAAATATTGAACACCAGGTTTCAGAGAGCCCTATGCAACCAGAAGGAACCCCTCCCTTGGCTAGAGAACGAGGCAGCCCCAAGGGCCCCTCCTGGCAGGTGGGGATTTCACCCCAGATTTGCAGAAAGTCTGAGGGGTCACAATGCCTCCGATCCTAACGTCTAACAGCTCTGCCAGCCCGTCAGGCCAGGACTGGCATCTCCGTTTTGCAACTGAACAAACTGCACTCGGGCCTCAAAGCCACCAAGGCCTCTGCCTCCCACCCCCTCCCAGCTGTCCCATGTGCATCTCAGCCGCCAACAGGGCCCCAGGAGACTGTTGTAACATCAAAGAAAGCCACGCGGGTGGCCCGTGGGGAGACGGAAGCTGGCAAAGACAAAAGGATGCCTCCAAATTTCAGAGAGAAAAAAGCCCTGCTACCCTCACCCTCTGTCCAAAATCAAAGTGACGTCTGGGTCTCCCCTGGACGTGCCTGGGGTCCAGGCCTGCGCCCTCTCCCTCTTCCCAAGCCCCATGGATGCCTGCGGCTCTGTGTGGGCGGGAGGGCGGCAGGAAGGACATGACCAGCGCAGCCCCATGGCGGGTTAAGCAGCCTGATTGAATGTGGCTGCTAATTAAGGGCCCCTCTTGTCTGGCAGGACCACCGGGGTACCTTCTGCACTTGTTCATGACCGCAGCACCTCGCTCAGAAATTAACTCTTGATGAGTACAGACAGGGGCCCAGCTGGTCCTCCTGAGTCCTCCCAAGTAGATAAATGAAGTGTAATAAGAATGCGGCTGGCTGCCAAGGGAGGGGGGCTCTCCGTGACCTCGCGGTGAAATCCAGAGTCTGCTTTCACCTTGACTTAATTCTTGGCGCTGCGGAGACTTCATGCGCCAGGAACGGTGTGAACAGGCCGCCGGCCACCAGGACGGCACTGAGGAGTCCATCACCAAAGGTCCACCTGATCGAGGGTGAGCGAAAAGAACCAAGAGGCCGCGCAGGAGGCGCTAATTTCCAATTGGCAAATACTTTCACTAGGGCATGAGCTATTTTTCCCTGTGACGCTGCTTCCCAGGTCTGGGGACAGAGGTGGCTGCGCTTAGAGTTTGCAAATGGTCCATCGTTCCAGACAGGTTTAAAACACTGGCACTTATTTTCTGTCACTTATAGAGGGGATCATCCCCCAGGCTCTTTAAGAGGAAAATAGGGGTGACTCGTGGCCAGGCCTTCCAAATGCAGAAACAAGCTCGAAAGGCACATTCTGGTGCCCGCAGCAAAGCCGCAGCTGCAGCAGGACTAGAATCCGGGGATCTTGGTTTTTGAGTTCATGCGCGCAAACTCAGGGCGTTGCCCACTGTCTCATCTCGGCAAGTCCTGGAGTGGCGAGGGCGAGAAGGCAGGGGGCCAGGAGACTGGGCACGGACCCACCGACAAGTAGTCTGAGTGTGGCTCCGGGGCGGCCTCGTTGGTGCGTTGCGACAAAGGGACAAGAGGCCAGCTGCAAGCCACCGCTTTGGGCTCTGGGTCACAACCCGGCCACCTCTTTCCATGACTTGTCAAGGGAGCTGGGACATCGCTGAAGAAACAGGATGGGACAGCAACGGGCAGCTTGTGTCTCTTGCTAACCTAGCTGAAGCAGCGAACAAGCTGGCACCGGACGAAAGATGAAGCAGCGGACAGAAAAGGCCTTTGATGTCTTGGTGAAAATTGAAAAAATAAAAGGGTTCCATGAAGAAACTGCAACACTCTCCCAAAGACCAGAGGTAGGAAGGAGGGGTGGGCGGAGGAAGACAGTAACGTGCTTAATTGCTTAAGGGAGTGTGTTAGCGACCGATGGCTACAAAACCAGCCACCCCCCAGTTTGCAGCTGAAGAAGACAGTTATTATCTCAGTTTTTGGGAGCAGGACGCTGGGAGTGGCGAGGGGTCTCGACAGGTGTCAGCGGTAACGGTGGTCACCTCAAGGCTTGACTGGAGGAGGATCTACTTCCAAGCAGAAAGGGGGGCGCCCCTGGAGACAGTAGCAGCAGCCTTTTCTGCAAGCTGACCTCTGAAGTGCCATCCTGGTATTTGTTAGACATGACCGTTAGGTCCAGCCTGCACCCAAGGGAGGGGGGGAACTCACAGACAAACCTGAGCCTGTGAAGGCAGAGATGCTGGGCCACCCCCCAAGCTGCTCGCTGGAGGAATTCCTTACTCCTGGACATACCCCAGCTTGCTTCCCCCGCCGTGAGACGCTTTGGGCTAGATGACCACCCCCACATCAGCGCTAGCTTCACACCGCCCTTTGTACTCACAGAAGTGAGAGCGAATTTCTGTTTTCTGGCAATATTATGTCACACATATTTGCTAGTACATAATCTACATGGATAAACTGGCTATGCCAAGGACTCTTTCTTTGCCAGATGATAAATTTAGTCAGTCTTCCTCTGTACAGCCGACTTTATGGTACTAAGCAACGCAAGCACACGGCCAAACAACCAAAGTTTTCATACTCTAACTTCCATTTGTTCCACCACCTAATATCCTGTAATGATCTTATTCATGCCTGAAGTCCACAGACATTCTTATTCATGCTTTTCAGACCAGTGTGCCAACAGCAAGAGCTGTTCCCGAAAGGTTGCACTTTCCCAGGAGTCCTGAAAGAATTCTACCAACATTGCATATTCCTGAAGAGGGGGAGCAGAAGAAAGCAAATTTTAAGAAAATGGTTCTAATGCCATTTTTAGTTAAAAGCACTGAGAGATTTACAATGATCAAGTAATATGCCAACTGCTTTCAAATGCTGCCAACATTTGATGCCAACATAATCACAAGCTGGAGAAATGTATAATGAACAAGGCAGCTCATAATTTCCCTGAGAATATGCAGGGACGACTTATGAAGTGGCTTAAAAGCAAAGAGTCATGGCAAATGTTGAAACCTTAAATCTGAGTTTCACTGCTTTGGGGCATTTGAGTCGAACTCCATCATCTGGAAGTACCTAACAATAAGAAATATTAGGTCACAAGTTGTTTCAGAAACACCTGCAATACCTTCACCTAATGAGATGAATAAACGAGAGCTTCAGGTACCTGATCAAATAAGAAAACTTAATAGTTAAACCCGACATTGTAAGCCCAGACACAAACCCTGTATAAATGAAAATACTCACATGGAGGCCATTTTCTCTTCCAAACTTTGTTATTCAACCTTGCCAGCTCCCTCACCTAAAAGCCACCTGGTGGGAAAATGTGCCCCCAATACTAGGCTGGAATGGGTTTTTTCCAGAGCATGGCTTAATCTGTTTGATAGTTTTGGGAGGCTCAAAAAAACAAGGCATAGCATATTTTTCTCTTGATATCCCATGTTCACCTCCCCCCACCCCAACACACCCACAACTGAGGTCAAGAGAAAGATGGCAAATCCCATCCCTGACAAAGAGGAGGCCAGAGGTGGGAGGTGAGTGTCGAACCGGCCCTCTAAAATCATGTGAGTACCTCGTCCACATGACCTTCTCCCCAAACAGTGCTGCTCCAGTTTCTTCCAGGGAAGGCTGCCAGATTTTGTAGCTAAATATACCAAGTGCCCAGTTCAATGTGAATATCACATAAAGATAATTTAGTAGTATGTAAGTATGTCCCAAATATTACATGGGACTCATACAAAGAAAATTATCTCTTTATCTGAAATTTTCATTTAAGAGGTGTAGACTGAGTGATTAATCCATCCCCTGTGGCCTTGATCGTGTTAATACAGAAGGTGCTCGGGAGCTTGGGTGCAGGCACGCGTGTCTGACTGTGGACACTTGGAGCATGCGTGCGTGCCTTCGTGTGCACACCTGAGCCTAGAGGCGGAGATAAAAAGCGGCAGCAGCAGGGGCAGTGAGAAGGTGAGCAGCGTAACTGCGAGACGAGGCATGAGAGAGAAGCCAGAGAGAGGCCAGAGAAAGAGCACAAAGACTGGTAGGGGGCTGGGAGGCTCGGTTGCCTGCCTGCCTCCCAGCAACCCTACCCGGCCGGCGGTGCCTGCCTCCTTGCATGCCAGCCTCCCTGCCTGGTGCGCCTGGTTCCCTGAAAGTATCAAAGCCTGAAAAATCCACCGAGGCCTCCGAAGTCTCTTTATCCATCTGCCCAAATCAACAGTGAACCTGCCCCCTGCCTGCTGGCCCAACAACAGTGTATCGTTTTCTCTGGCAAACCCTGGTAGATAATCTCTCTTCTGGAGAGTCTGGGAAGTAGAGAAAAGGAAGTTAAGGAAGGATGGGGAGAAAAGTAAACACAAGGGTTCCAGGAGAACTCCAGGTGGGGCTTCTCAGTCTTTCACTTGCACGCGAAGGACTGGGGGATTGTGATAGCCCAGGGCCAGGAGGCTGCAGGTCTCCAGCTCGAATCCCACCCCAGGCAATGCTGATGTTGCTGAGCAAAGACCAGCTTCCCAAGCCAGACAAGGTGAGGCTGGAGTACAGCATGAGTGCACATGGAGTCCTAGTATAACATATCCCAAATGCACACAATACATTTATTATAAACAGCCTGTTTTCTGCTCAGTAGAACTCAATGCACCAGAAGTCACTGACAACCCACCTCACTCAGGGGGGTCATTTCCTCCAGGTGACGGAGTCTTGTCTCACTAACTTAGAGATCAGTCTCAAGAAGAGCCAGCAAGAGGCACACTAATTACTTAGCCACACGCAGAGTAGCAAGAAATGCTTGCCACGGTCCCCAACTAGGTTTGCCAGGACTGATGCGGGGAAAGCCTGGCCTTAGGGCAAGGCATGGGGCTTAGTGGACCCCTGCCAGGGGGTTTGGGGGAGCACCATGGCTAGTGAGGCAAGCACACACCTTCCCTGCATTTTATAGGTGTGAAACAGGTGGAGGGTTCCCTCTACCATGACAGGTAACCCTTTTTTTTT
This sequence comes from Talpa europaea, assembly GCF_964194135.1. NCBI lineage: Eukaryota > Metazoa > Chordata > Mammalia > Eulipotyphla > Talpidae > Talpa > Talpa europaea. The sequence goes on from NC_140070.1 coordinate 142,730,442, forward strand.
GAAAGCCTGAGGATGACGCTCACTTCTTAAGCAAAGGATCGAGAAGCCAGCTGCTACCTGTAGCCCGGGTGAGTCTGGAGAGGCTACCATTGGCAAAAATTAAAGATTTCCTCCTTCTTGGTGACTGTTCTGGCCGTCGCAGGAACTTTCCAGAGCAAAGTGGAAGCATTACACTGAGGTTAAGGTGGTAGATGAAACATTACTTAATAGCATGCATTGCATACCACGTTGTCTTCAAAATAAAAAGTCCACTAATTTACGATCCTTCCATCTAAAGGGAGATTAGAATATTTCCCTCTCCACTCACCTTTGCGCTTATACTGGTTTTCCCATTTGTGTCTTTGCTCAGTCAGGAGTTCATTGGTTTCTCCTTGCTTTTCTAGAAAGTTGAGTCTTTTCACCAAATGACCTACACTGGCCTTCATTTGATTTTCTGGGTTGATAGCTTTTCATCTTCTAAAAAATATAACTTGGTGCCAGGGTGTGATCGATTCTCCAACATTTGTTTTATGATAGCTTGGGGCTTAAAATTTTGGGGAAAAAAAAAAAGTCTCCCAAACATTCCCCTCTGCGGCAGCACGGGGTATTTCTGCCCTCAGCCCCTCCTCCACTCCTTCCCCACCCACGGCACTGGGCCCCTCAGCGTTGGCATCGGGAGATTCCATGAAGAAAGGAGCCTGGAGTCTTGTTACCAGTGAGACGAACTTTACATTTGAGACATCCAAATGGTGTGGATCGGGCATAAGCTTCTTTCAAAAAGTACTACCCCATTATTGGGAATGTTTATACCTAAAAAGAAGATTCTGTGTTCTATTGTGTCAGAAGCTTTCAAAGTGCAATTGTTCAATTTGCGGACTGCAATCGGTTAACCAAGCTAAACTTAATTAGCGCAGCAATGCTACGGCCCACATCAAACCCCGCCGAGCAGTGTCCTCCGTGAGGCGTCCGAGGTGCCTGCAGCTGTCTGCATGTCACAAAGAAAAGGCAGCGAGGCTTAGGTCTGGGAACTGAAATGAGCTGTTCTAAGTGGGGCTTTTCTTCCATTTTCTGAGGCTGCACTGCTCTGACCTTCTCCAAATCAATCCTTTGCGGATTAACATGTAAAGCAGTGTCGAATTAATTTCAGAAAGGGAATATGAGATCAGCCCAGGATCATACAAAACATCTAACTCCTAAATACACTAATGCTTCCAGCCATTCAATGAGAAGCTGTCAATAAAGGGAAAAAAGTCGGGGGGGGGGGGGGGCGCCAGAGGATTTGAAGGTTGGAGCAATCTATCAGACTAGTTAGCACATTGCCTACTTCTGTGGCGTGGCTAATGCATTCCTCTAGAAGTTAATCCTATTTCTAAAGACCCTCCCGCCAGGAGCACATGGGCCGTGATGAATGAGAACTAAAATGCATTAAAATTCTCAACAACTTCACCAAAAGGCACACTATTAGATTCTGCGCGCCTGCAATCAGGCGGCTCATTGAAAGCACCGGGCTGAGAGAAGCGGCTTTTGTCCCGCACGCCGGGCAGAGTGGGTGCAACGCAGCCCTCGGGACACCTGCAGCCAAAATATTTTTACATGAAGCTGTCCAAGTAATCACAGGAGGAGTGGAAAGACGAGGCAGGGGTGGGGAGCCCGTCTCACGAGCGGGTCTAAATACCGTGATCACGCACCCCCAGGCCCGGGAGGAGTGTGTCCACAGCATCAGCCACACTCACTGTCATTTAAACCCACTTTAAAAGCTCCCATGTGAAGGAGCACTTCCCTTGGAGAAGCTGCGGTGTCTGAACACTTCTCTTTTCTCCCATTGTGTGGTTTTGCTTGTACTCAATGAGGAGATAACTTGGCCATTTATCACGATGCCTGGGCGCTGAGCATTTAGGCAGGCCGGAGGCCGGCTTTCCTTACAGGTGAAGACTTGTACCCGCCAGAGAAGGTGGCTGGGGTGGCGGGCCTGGTGGGCTGGACACGACACCTTGACAAGCTAGACCTCAGTCCCTGGGCACAGGCTGGGGTCAGTCTGGGGACTGTGACAAACGATGGAGCCACATCCATTCTAACAGCAGAAATGCCAAGAATGGACTATGGCAGACTCCACAGAACTCACAGGAAGCAGCAGGTGAGGGAAGTGTCCAGAATGGGGAGGAACCCTGGGGGGTAGGGGCTGGTCAGATTTGGCCCCACCTGGCTCATGACAGGCAACAGCTCAATTAACTGCAAAGCCCTCCCCCCTCCAGGAACAAAGGCTCAGCGGGGGCCTGGGGAGGGAGGGAGTAGTGGTGGGAGGGATGCAGGCAAGGCTGCTCCCATCACCTCACTGCACTAGCATTGTCCTCTGTGAATCAAGTACCACGATGAAGAAAGTGACAGTGGTTACTCTCTGGCCCTCCACCCCACGCTGCAGCCCCCATATCTTTGGGTGCCAATGGAGCCCCCTCATAGTGCTGCATCTGACATCATCGTTGCCATGGCAATGGCACTGCCATCTCATGGGGAGCCTGGAATAGAGGACCACGTTGACCTGCACGACCTCTAAGCCTGCCAATCCTTCAGGTAGGCAGCATCTTGTTTTACAGAGGAAACACCTGCACCTCAGAGAGGGCAAGTCAGATATTAAAGGTCACACAGCTGGAGGCTCCAAAGAGAGGCCTGACCTGGGATCTGCCGGGCGCCAACATATAAGCTCTCCCCACGTCTCTATAAAGACCAGACAGTGCACTGTAGAAAGATAAAATACGAGTAGCGGAATTATAAGAACCAGTAGTCATTCTACAGCCCCACTTCAGGACCTGAGCGGGCCAAGGCTGAGTTCCAAGACGTCTGCCCAGTCCCGTCTTAGATTCCACTTCTGGGGTCTGAAGTCTTCTGCCATTTAGAGGACTCAAGAACGGGAAGTAGCCTGTGGGTGGGTGTGGGGTGGGGAGGGCAGGAGGGAGAGCCCCGAAGATTCGCGTGTAGAGTGAAGACAGTCCCAGGACACCAGCCAGGGCGCTCTGCCCTCCGTGAGGAGAGCGGGCCGCGGCCACCGCAGGCAGAGGGGGAGCCAGCCACAGTCACCTCCAGGCGCTGGCCGGGTCAGTTCACTCAGCTCGCACATCCCCTTGAGGGGGTCTTCAGGGTGGAGGAACTGGACATGGCGTCCAGCAGGGTTTTCTCTCCACCAGATTAGTCTTCAATTCCACGCTCTTTCATCTGGCCTTTGTGTATAGCGAGAGCACTGAGGGTCTGGAAGGCGGAGACAACTGGATTTCACTGTTTGCTGAGGCGATTATGGGAGCTGCTGGACGCTCAGTTAACTGGCATCCCCCATCGCGGTCACAGTAAACAGTGAGGAGGAGACTTTTCCTACCGGAAAGTTCACATTGCCACCCCTAGACACCTCATTAATGTCCTGTGTGTCATTAAAGAAAAAAAAAAACTTTATGTAATTTATCTGGACAGATTAAAGGACTTGTGGCTTGACTTGTCAGTGCAAAACAAGCAGTAATTATCCTAGAATTGACTTTTTAAAATACAAAGTCTACTATAAGGAGTGGAAGAGAGAAGAATTAAAATGTACCCTTTAACATGAGGATTGTGACCACGAAGGAGAACTGGGAAGAGAGATGGAGAGAGGAGGGGGGAGGTGGGGAGAGGTGGGAAGAGAAGAGGAGAGGTAAGGTGAGTGAGGGGTGGTGAAGGGTGGGTTTGGACTTTTGGTGGTGAACTTGGAACAGACGTGTGCAGTGACGTGTGCACGAATACACAGATGTACGTGACTTGTAACGGTTCACACCTGAAACACAGGTAATGTTATAATGCAGTGCTACTTCAATAAAAAGCAAGGTAGGGGCCTCCCTGGTGGTGCAGGGGTTAAAGACACAGTGCTATCAAGCTAGCACCAGCCTCTGCAGCACGAGTTCGATCCCCGGCCAGGGAGCTACCCACATGGCGCAGCAGACCTCCCCTGTCTCCCCGCTGCTCCCCTCAGCAGTATGTTTCAGTTGATCCACCTGTTCTGCTCCCCACTCGGTCTCTGGTGAATCCTCTCACCTCATGCACCTCTGGCCTACACCCCAGTTCTGGTATGCATAAATAAATACATCTTTTTAAAAAAGCAAGGTAACTGGCGTTTTTGTTGTTCTCTTTTTTAACTACCAATAAATACGGCGTTCAATCCAGAGCACGGTTAAAGAAACTAAACCACCGAGTGAACACACTGCTACAGGCTCACCTGCTCATACTCTCGGGCACAGATTCGCAGGCTTCCGTGACCTGCGCGCCCGACTGTCTCCCCGTCACTGTCGTTTTCTAAAGCGCTGCCAAATCCAGTAACGACTACTAGCATTTTTAAATTGAACCAAAGATCCCCCTGATCATGTACCTCCTGATTTCAAAGTGTTACAATGTATGTTCAAGGACTGATGAGACAGTAATCAAATTAAGCTGGAGGCAATCAACATTACATTTCCTCTTTATTTGGATAGGGACGCCCAAAGCCAGACAGAGCGGGGCTGGGCAAATATTTGCTGGATCAATGGCTGATGCTCACGAGCGAATACGGAATCGCTTGTCACTCGCAGACGCGCCACCTGCTTTCGCCTCGGTACCTGCCTGTGCCTGGGACGCCCTCCCCACCTCCCTCATTATGAACAATGCAGTCCATCCTTCTGGATATTTCTGCACCGCACGTGACAACTTCCATGTCAACTGGAAACACTCATTTGTTAGCTTTCTCCGAGGACTCGAGGATCTGAATCCGGCCTGTAGTCTGGACTCGCAGGTGTGGAACTTGGTCTGCAACGAGACTGACAACTGTCCATCCCCCGGCTTCAGGTGTACAGATGCTGTGCCCGGCCACTTCTGCTCTCCTGTTCCTTGGGGGGCAGGAGACGGCGCTCATGCAGACATACTTCAGGCCAAGGCGTGTGCTGTGGAACTTGTGCTGTGGGTTCTGTCCACAGAGTCGGTGGCCTGTGTAAGTTCAGTCCAACGGGGTTCTGTGTTGCATTTACTGGATAAACATTTCTCTGCCCTTGAGCTATGTAAGTCGGGTCTATGCTAGTGCTTCCCCTTCTGTCCAAGATCAAAACTCCACCTGCTGTCCTCTGAGGTTCTCTGTGTACCAACATGAGCACATCGAGAGGAAGAGCTGCACCGGGCGCCCTCCTGGCGGAAGCACGGAAGAGAGTGGAGGACCATGAGTGGACCTAGTACTTAAATGCCATCGATTTTCATCAAAAACAGGGTATCAGCGACTCTTTCACAGTCTCCCACAGAGCAGAGAGAGAAATATTCTTAACAGTATAATCATGAGGCCCCTAAGTTATCACAGAAAGTCCATTAAGAATCCGTCAAACACGCATCTCAGCAAACAACCCTCCGACTGCTCAGCCCCGGTAAGGTCACGGTCCAATGCAGTACCCTCACTGGCTCGTGCAGAATTTCTGGCCCTTCCAGGCTTCCTTTTGCTAGTGCTACATGGAGATGGGGAATGTCAGGGGAAGCTGGACCTGCGGCAAAGACCGGGTGAGTGGAGCAACACACCCCGCCCGCCTGAGACCACACGTCCCTAGACACAAAGAAACACCGAGGAACAAGACGCACAACCGTCTCTTCCTGTTGAGGGCCAAACCCCAGTGGGCAGAGATGGGGTGAGGGGCTGGGGGCACTCTACATTAGCATAGCCCGTTGGGGAAGGCAGTTGGGGTAATGAGCAACAGCCCATCACCATCAGGTTTCTGGTGCTCAACCTCCTCCTTCACCGAGGGGTAAAGGCCTATTCCGCAATTCTTTCTTTCCTCCCTATCAGATAATATAATACCCTATTTTTACTAACAGCAAATGCAATTCACATTAGAAGGGATTCTTCCATCCACCACAGTTAATTTTTTAAGTGGATAAGCAATTAAAGATGCCAAGTAGATTAAAATTGATCCCTAGCATGAAAGTTGTGATCAATAAAATAAAAAAAAAAAAATCACCCGTAAATCAGATTGCATAAATCCTTTTTAGCCTGATTTTCAGCATCGATCCTTTGCTCCCACTTACTGGAAAAGAAATTGCAATCAGAACATTGCTGCAGAAGCTCGTCTCCAGAAAACAATTCACCTACTTTAAAACTTGGAGCTGCTCATGGAAGACAAATGTGTGATCACCAGACGCTACTGTTAATCACAGAAAACGAGTGATTAAGAAGCCCCTTGGGATTTGGCCAAGCTCCCCCCACACTGCAGGGTGCTTTATTTCACTGGTTCCAGAAGTCTTGTACTGGTATTCAGGGTCTGGCAACTTTATATTTTGTCCTCCTTCTTCCTGCTACAAGGGTTCAACTCATCCATCACCCAGTATTCCTTCGCTGTTACGTGCCTGTTGCCACTTACTCTATGGAACTCCCATGCGTACCAAAGACCCTGCTGCCTGCTGGATTGCCGGACAGTTTGGCCCGAGGCTCAGTCTGTGGGAGAAGCTCACAGGGACTCAATGGTTCACTCCATTCCTCATCTGCTTCTCCGCCCACCCCACCGTCCCCCACCGTCCATTTCATGACCAAATTGAATGACATCAATTCCCACTTCAGTAGCACCTGTTGTATTTTTTGCTGTGTGTCCACAGGTTCATATTATATGTTGACCTTTGTGTCACGACACATTATTTACATTAACTATACAGATATTATTTATGATCGAGACAAACAGTCTGCGAGGATGCTATCCCTTCTCAGTGAGAATGTCTAACATCAAAAATAAAGATACTCTTTTTCCTTCTGACACCATTCTTCAGAGGGCTGAACAGTGACCCCTTCCTACACTAAAAGTTATGTCCATGACCTTAGCCTTGTTTCATCTGGAAAAAAGTTCTTAGCAGACATAATGCAGTTAAGGTTCTTGAGATCTGATCATTCTGGACTCTCCAAGTGAGCCCTAAATGCAATGACGAGCTTCCTTACAAGTAGCAAAAAAAGGCACAGATACACAAAGGAAGATGAAGGCAGAGACTGGGGTGGTGTGACCATGCAGCGTGGTGATGCCACAAAGGTGGAAAAGCAAAGATCTTTACCAGGAGCCCCAGAGGGAGTGTATCCCTAACCATACTGAGTTCAGACTTCTGGCCTCAAGAAAGGTGAAAGAATAAATTCCTAGGGTTTCAAGCTACCCAGTTTGTGATAACTTGTTACATAACCATGGGGAAGTAATATGCATGTCCAGATTTTACTGAACTCTCCGCAGAGCGCACACACCAGCAATTTCCTTTTTCTTCCACAGGTTTTCCTCCTGGGATGTTCTGTCGCATTCCAGCCTGAAGGGGTTCACCTAGGTCTCCCGTATAATCATCCTTCCTTGAGTTGTTTCCATGGGTCAGACCCAGTCTTTCCTAGCTGCCGTGTATTCATCTTTCTTGATTTCCTTTCTTGTTTTACTAGAGCATTTCACAAGAAAGGATACACATGAAGCTAACTTCCATAGTTTTTGAGTGTCCCAAAATCACTTTACTTCAAATTGGTTTGGATGGAAACTTAATTCTAGACTTAAAATCACTTTCCCCTCAGAACTTTAGCATAACTAATTCTCATCCCCTTGTAGATATCTGTAAGTATCCTTCCTTCCCTCTTTGGAAACTTTTAAAATATTCCCTCTATCCTTGGTCCCCTGAAATTTCACAACGCTATGTTTTTTTTTAAATCCACTCTGCTTGACTACACGTGGGGCCTTCCAACATGGTGCCTTGTCTTCCTGTATTATTGATCTTAAAGGTTCCCTCAAACTCCCCTTTTTCCAACCTCCCCCTCTCTAATTGGTTGTCAAGCCTATCCAAAGAACTTCTGCAATGAGGAGAATCTCTGTCAACCTGCCCTGTCCCACACTGTCGTCCTAGCCACATAGCGCCACCGAGCACTTGGACCTGAACTTTTAACTTTCATTTAAATTTGCATCTCCACACACAGCTGGATAGTGCAGTCAGCCAGACCTTTGGGGTTATCTTCTATCGCGCTCCTATTTTTCCTTCCCAATGCCCATAGCTCTGTATTTTTAGTCCTTATCTGGAATATTTTCATAACTCTATTTTTAGTCTCACCTCTTTCTTGATTTTTTTAAATCCTGGCACTCACTATACTTCCAAGTTACTGTAATCCAATCTTATTGGTTTTAGGGTAAAATGTTCTTGACTGCAGATTCATACCTTAATTAGAGGTCTGTAAATTCTACTCATCTTATTGAATGAGCTCCTTTTTCTCCAAAGTCAGTTTTCCTAACTTGACATTTCTCATTGTAAATTTCAAGACCTTGCTAGTCATCCTAGTTTTCCATTCATATTCAGACTTGAATAAAGGCTGGCACTGGAAAGCAGGTCTTCAGAAATATGTTCCTGTTTCAGCGTTCAGAGCAAAGAACACTGGCCAACTTGATTAGAGGATAATTGAAAAAAAAAAAACACACACACACACACACAACACATATGCCTTGGAAACCAGAGATATTATGTTGCTCCAGGGAGTCATTTGTTCACATTGCAGGGCAGTAAAAACCTAGGGACTTCCACTCCCTCCCCAGCTCCCCTATTCCTTTTCTCTCCTCTCCCTCCCCAGACCCTCGCCACAGTGGGAGGAGGGACAGAGGTGCAAGCCACACACCCTATAAGCTCTGAGTCTCATAATTCTGGCATTTCTTTCCTGTGGAACAGCCCAGCTATACATGCAGGAAATTATGGGCTAAACTGTGTTCGCTGGACCAAAATCCTGACGTTGAAGCCCTAACCCCCCTAATACCTCAGAATATGACTTTATTTGGAAATACAGTCTTTGCAAAGGTAGTTAAGTAAAAATAAGGTCATTTGGGTGCACCTTAATCAACTATGATTGCTATCCTTATAATGCAGCCACAGACATCTACAGAGGGAAGGTGGCGCAAAGACACAGGGAGAACACAGGTGTTTACACGCCAAGGAGAGAGTCTCAGAAGGAAACCACCCTGCCAGCACATTGACTACAGATTTTTAGTCTCCAGAATTGTGAGACAGTAAATTTCTGTTGTTTAGTCAGTGAATTTCGTGATAGCAGCCCTAGCAAACTAATGCACAGAATAACATCAGTCTGTTACCGTGTTATTCAGGATTGAGGCACCAGGTCTGTTCTCTGAATTTAGAAATCTCTTGTATTGTGTCAGCACACACACACACACACACACACACACGTGTTAAATAATACATGGGATGTCTCTGTAATAGACAAGGCTTGTCAACAGACTTTAGCAAAAGTGCACACAGGGGAGTCCTAGATTCTAGGGTGAGGAAGGCTTTACTCTGAGAGGTACCAATAACATAATAATTACCCTCATTATCACCAGATAGTCCTTCAATTTCTTTAACAACAGGAATTGGATAAATGTTTTATTTTGGGTAGAACTACCTGCTGTTCTGCAGTGAGGGGTAGAGTGTTTGACAACTGAGCACACTTGTGAGTTCTGCATTTTGCAGCCCTGCACAGGGGATACTGCCCATCGCCAGAGCGACAGAGGACCCTGCTGAGGACTCCCTTCACAATTTCAGACCCCCACGTGCACCACGGCTTCATCAGGCATTGTTCTTCCATCTGCTTTCCATCTTCTAGAAATTGGTTTAAGTCTCATCTGCTGATAGCTGCCTCTTATTTTCTTTGATGCTGTAGACATTTAACTTTTACTCTCATTCAGTGATCCTGCAGGGGCTCAGGAAGGAGAGGAGATAAACACATGTGCAGGCTGCCATCTTGAACTAGCTAGACGAGCCAGAGCTTTTTCATGAATATTGTTTCCTGGCAGTAAATCAGCAAGAGACTAGAGTTAACTACAATTAACATTTTTCAGTAGCTCAACAAACACGAGTTATACAAAACAATTTTCTCTAGCTCCGTTAACAAACTTTAAGGAAAATTGGAGAAATAGATGCCGCCCGCTGCTCCCCTCAGCAGTGTCCTTCGGTCCTTCTGCCTGCTCTGCTCCCCGCTCTGGCTCTGGTGAATTCTCTCACCCTCCCATGCTTCTGACTGTACCCAGTGCACGTATAAACAAAACAAACAAACAAACAAATAAATAAAACATGCCTCGGGCCTCCCCTGGTGGCGCAGTGGTTGAGCGCTGGGCTGCAAGGCTGCCCGCAGCCTCTGCAGAGCCGGTTCGCTCCCCAGCTGCCGGCGAGGGTCCCACAAAAAAAAAAAATAATAATAAAAAAAAATAAAAAATAAAATAAATAAAACATGCCTCTATAAAAGAAAGAAAAAAAAAACTTTGAAAAAAGAAAAAAAAAATTGGAGAAATAGAAATTTTTAAGGGTTGCCCAAGAGAAGAAGTGAAAAGTTTTTGTATCAAAGGAATTGTTTGTCTGGAAACTGAATAACAGTGACATTTAGATATTGAGCTCTTTGGGATTAGGTATTTGCTTTTCAATACAGTTTCTTATATTTTTCAATTCCAGAAACAGTTTCTGAATCATTGACACTCAGGAATTCCACTGGTAACACTTCCCAGTGACTTGTCCTGAGATAATTGACACAAGACAAGCAGCCTAAGAGACAGGGCACAACTAAGTTCAACTAAGTTCTAACTCTAAGCTTAGAGTTTCAGACTTTCCGCCACCACAGTGGAAGGGAAAGAATTGCTCCCAGTTCCTAAAGGATGTGTTCTACCACACAAATGGGCATTTAGGCTCAATTAGATACTGAAGAGATGGTCCTTTAAGACAAGAAAACCCCAACCAGGCTCCTACACACTCATCAGCGTCTCCTACCCCTGCCCACTGCTCCGATGGCCTTCAGGCTCTCTGTGCTCAGAGCTATAATCTACAGAAGTGCGAAATGGTGAAGGGCCCGAGGAGGAGGAGAGGATAGAAAGAAAAGAACACTGGGCTTGTGCTGGAGTGTATCTCGTCCCAGCAAGGATTCCTGTGGTCACTCAACAGTCGAAGGTAAATAGGAAAAGGCAAACGCCATGTTTCTTGGAAAGGTTCCTCACTGCAGCAGGAACCTTGAAAGGTCTTGCGCGGACCCCAGATTCACAGTGGCCTCCTCCAGCGCTTGAGTTTTGGTTTCACTGTTCGGGTGACCAAGGAGATGTGAAAATCTATATACAGAAGCCTCACTTAACTCCAACCCCAGAGGCCTGGCACCTCCCACGGGAAGTGACAACGTGTGCCCCTGCTGAGGAAGGCGGCTCTGCCCACCCGGGCCCACAGTGAAAAGCCACCTTGGGCCCAGTCCCACTGTCCTCCACAGGACTCTTCCGTGGCAATGGTCCCGCTCAGTAGTATAAAAGAACATTCTTTCTTTGCTCCGGGGAAGTGGGCCCAGCATTCACCACGAGACTGCACATTCTGACTCACTCTTCCTGTTTCCAAGCCGGGTTGCCGGTGACATGACTGGCTGCTTGCTTGAGGTCAACAGGGAGTGCTCGGTAACTTCCATTTCCTAGAATGCCCCCCACGAACAAACTTCTCCCCCTGCAGACCATGAGATGGAGAGGCCGCACAAAACAAAAAATAGGAACTCTTTCAACAAACCTTCGGAAGCAAAGGTTTGCAAAGATACATGAAGATCTCTGATTCCGAAAGATTCTACATGGAAAGTTCGACCTTCAACAAGAGCAGCACCCCCGTGGACGCACCTCCCGAAGAGTGAAGAGATAAGCAGCAGCCAGGCCAGGCAGGGTGACTGGATAAAATGCAGGGCAAAGCCCCAAGGTGACACCCCAGCCCGTGTATGGGAACCATCACCGAAGTAGCTGCAGCTTGAAAATATTTCCAGTGACCAAAACTATGGGCTTCAGTTTTCCGAAGAGATTTACTTGCCTCTGCGCGCGTGTGCATGTTGAAGAGAATCTGCTAGTTATCAGGCATTATCCTTGCACACATCGTGGCTCTTCCTTCATACTTGGCAGTCGCGAGTCAGTGGGCATGCTTAGGTTGCGCCCATGTGAACCCAAACATGGATATGCAACTCCTTTTTAATTGCAAGTGGGGGTCATGAGAGGAAAAAGAGAAGGCACCCAGCACGGGCGAGCAGAGCCCATCACGGGAAAGGCCGCTCGTTACCCAGGACTCTCACGCCTGAGCGCCAGCGAAGCCGAGAGGGGGTTCAACAGTGCTGCGGGAGGTTCAACATGTTGTGCCAAGAGACTCTTCCAGCAAATACATCTAAGGCTTCTTATCTGGAGTCAATGATTTTGTTTTCAGGTTGAGACGAGAGCACCTGTCTGCCAGGCAGGTCGGGGACAGGTGCAGCCCGATGGCCCTCAAGCGAGTTGAGACGCCGCCTCTGGGACCTCAGCCTCCCGTCCCCAGTGCCTCACCCACGCATGCCTTGGGCACCCGGGAGTGGGGGGCACCCCTCCCAGCAGAGCAGGCCACAGTTAACAAGGAAGAATGCCAAGGGACTCCAAGGCAGCTGACTCAGATGATGGGGAGCAATTCTTGATTTTTGATTTTCCCAAATACTGTGACACGGCCTTTAATTTCACATTATGTCAGGACTTTTATGGAGCCAAGAAGCTCTGCAGTCTCGAGTAACTATATATGAACCCACAGAAATCGGGCAGCAAAAGCCGCAATCATAACTGTCACCTTTTGGGTCAAATTTTTTATTAAAACCAACTGACAAGGAAAACGTGTCTTATTAGCAGTAAGATTAAATCCAGAGCATATGTCAAAGCTGGACTCTGATGTCACAATTTCTCCAGATTGCAGTTGTAAGGAGTCATTTTTGTGGGTCTGGCCCTCCCTATCCTAAGTCCAAATATAGTTCCAACAGCTTCTCTGGGCTGCAGGGCCATCTCCCTGCAGTGCAAGACCTGGGGGAGGGGTGCCTCTCTCCGGGCCTCACTCCCTGGGCAGGGCCGTGCCAGAGCTCCTGTGTCTCGTGGGCCTGGGCCTGTCTCCCACTCCAGGATCAGGTGTCGGCGGAGTCAGGTGCTCCTGTGCACCCGGATCAGCTGTCCCCGGGCAGACATGCCACCGGAGTGGTCTAATTAACCACTATAAAGATGCTGTGTTTTGCCAGCAATGAGCAGTATCAGGACACTTTTAGACATGAAAACATCCCCTCAGGCATGTCAGAGGTATTGCTCTATCTGGCTGCCTGTGGGCCTCTCCGTGCTCCAGCACAGCCTCAGAGAGCCGATTCCCATTTTTTAATCCAACCAGGAGTCACCTGGCTTAGGTTCACCGTCTAGCCTGCCCTGCCCACATCTAAGTCCTCTTACTCAATAATGTCATGCAGATATGCCTATGGCATCTTCCCCAACGCTACTTCCCTATTATGGTTTGCTTGGGTTAGTGAGTTAGTCTCCCAAAAATCCCCTGGAGTTAATCCACCGCTCCTACCAGCTACTATCACAAGATTGTTCTGGAACACAGCCCTGCTTATGTAGCACCACAGTGGGAAGGGCCAAGAGCCCCACAGGGTCAGCCCTTCTATCCAGGCTAATCTGCCTGCCCCATTGTAACATGGGACTAGGAACTATGCTCACCCTGCAGATCTGGCAGGGTCACTATCTTGCCCACAGGGCAGTGAAGAAGCTGATGCAATTTTATATATTAAAGGCAGTAAGTACAAAGGCCCAACCTAAGCTGCTTTCGCATGTAGTAGGAAATGTTGGCTAACGGACGATAAGTGTACCTAAGCTGGAAGGCCTTTGAGGTTTTTAATTCCAGGATCTGATCTGCTTATTGTTCAGAAAGCTATTTTATAAGGATTTTGTGAAGATCCAAAACATTATAAAACCTGTGTTCTGGGCCTCCCCGGTGGCGCAGCGGTTGAGCACTGGGTTGCGAAGCTGCCCGTGACCTCCGCGGCGCCGGTTCGATCCCCGGCTGCTCCCCGGCCACTGGAGGAGGGTCCCACATGGTGCGCAGACCTCTCCTGCCGCCCGCTGCTCCCCTCAGCAGTGTACTTCGGTCCTTCTGCCTGCTCTGCTCCCCGCTCTGGCTCTGGTGAATTCTCTCACCCTCCCGCACACACTTCTGACTGTACCCAGTGCATGTATAAACAGAACAAACAAATAAATAAATAAACATGCCTCTATAAAAAAAAAAAACAAAAAAAAAAACCTGTGTTCTATGTTATATAGGATTATATCATCTAAGAATCCTTTTAAATAGAAACCTCTCCAACAGGCAACTCACTCTGTCCTCCCCACTACATCAAACACTATAGCAAGAAGTTTATAGACATTCGAAAATATAGACAGCATCTTGGCCCTGTGCATGCGAAGGAAAAGTCCAAACAGCATCAAGAGTGGCCAAGCCATAAATAGCAGTGACAGCTTATTAATCACGAGGGAACTAATTTTTAACTTACCTAGTGGGTGCGACTCTCACAGCTCATTATCAAGCTCACAAAATTATCAGCAGAAATGGACCCTTGCTTAAAAAATTCTTTTCCCAGTAAAGTTAGTCCACACTAGAACAAACATTAGTGAGCACCACATTGGTCAAACGCAAGGCAACAGATGGTAATTTTTACACATTGGAAGAGTTGGTTTTTCATAAACGTGTAATTTCAGAGAAATGTGCGCGTCAGCTGCAATCAGCAGCCCTGCATCAAGCGCAGTAATGAAAGCCATTTTTGTCTTGGTGGGCTCGGTACAGCTCAGCCCCTTTTGAAATCCTGGTATGTTTAGGGTTGACTCGTTCTTATACTGAAGGCGAGCAAAAGCAACAGAATACAAATTGGGAACAAGATGAATCTATTTCCTGAAACAAGGTCCAAACTGGAATAATCCTTAAGTAATAACCGTTTATACAGTTAATAATTTCCCGCGTTCTTCTCGCCCCATTTCTAAGGTAACACGGGGATCTGGGCCAATTTTCAAGCTAGAGAATATGCAGGAACCATTTGTAGTTGATTAGTGTAATGTGGGCGGTAGTTTGAGTTTACAGCAGCAGAGGAAAGGGTGCCTGGGCTCTCCCCGCACGCAGCACCAGGATGCAAGCTCCACACTCCCAGCAAACGGGCCAGTATATTCCATCATCCTTCTGGCCAGCAGCTTCTTAGAAATGCGGGTTTCCTCTCCTTCCGGAGTGGGTCACTTCTCCACATATATGTTTATGCCCCTGTGTTTCTTTACTTGGAAAACGAATCTTTGCTGATGTAATTAAAGATTTGAAGTGAGGGCCTCCTGAAGCCTATCAGGCTCTACGTCCAACAACATGTCCTTCTAAGAGGCAAGGGCAGCAGAAGAGAGCGCCACCCGAAGACGAGAGGCAGCATTGGAGTAACGCATCTAGACGCCACAGCCGCCAGCAACCACCAGGAGCCGGAAGGAAGATGCAAAGAATAGACCCTCCCCTCATGCCTCAGTTGGAAGTTAGCCCGGCCCAAACCTGGATTCCCAGCTTCTGGCCTCCCGAACTAGAGAGAATCATTTCCTGTTGTTTTAAGTCATCTAGCTTGTGGCCATTTGCTTCAGCAGCCCCAAGAAACGAATGCATTCTGTTCATAGGGGTAGCTGTTCTCACCGCTAAGCAGCAAAGAAACATCACTGACACTAAACGGAGACCATCTTCCAATCTTCAGGGCAGTCCAGGCATTTGACCTCTACAAGTATTGATAGATTCAACGGGATTGAACGCAGTGCTGCTTCACACATTCCAACTGTGCAAACACCCCTGCTTAAAAAGGCCCAAGAGGTCAGTGGACAGCATTAGCATAGCCACCTCATTACAGAATCACACACTGTTCAGTGTCACTTCAGTAAATACTTTGAAATTTGACATGGTAAAAGGCAGAAGTCTTGTTCAGCCAACTGCGGATCTTTCAGAACGAATGTGAAATTGTGGGTCATTTTCCTTAGATTCACATGTTAGGAGGCAGGCTGGGAAGATGCTGACGCCAAAAATCTCTCTCCCCATTTTTTTAAATCAAATTTTATTGATCACAAATCAACTCTTTGATCACAGTCAAAGAGTTTACCGCTCTTTTACCAAACGATGTCATTTCAGGAGTACAGCTTTACAGCGCAAGGTGCACATTTAAGCAACACATTGTTTTCTGCGAATTTGCTTTTCTTCTATATGCAAACAAAACCACACTTCAGCTCAATTATGGAGTACAATTCCCGAGGGGAGGCAGAAGAACTCCGTGGCAACCAGGGAAGAAAGGACTGAGGGAGAAGAGACAGCAGCGAGGAACGCTGGATGCCTTAGAGTCGATGAGGACACAAGATAGAACTTCAAAGCCAACACTCGAAATACACGCAAAGGAGATTAACAGGCACGTCGTGGAAGCAATCCAGGCGATGCATGATGAAAAGTTCACAGGATGATGATCCAGATCATTATTACTATCTTACTTGCATACTTTAAAAAATTTTTGCAATGTCTTAAGATTAAGGGGACTCCTCAAACCAAATCCAGAGCTGTACTAATTTACACCCATGTTTTCTAAGCCGACTGCACTGACACAGGCACAGCTCGGGAGTGGAGCACAATACTTTCTATTAACTTGAATGGTAAATTCTAAAGTTTATTTATGTCACTGGATGCCAAGACTACTGAATAACAAAAATATTATTAAGCTTATAAATGACCCACTTGTAATTTGCTAGCACAACTTCAGATATGCATTCCAAGGGGGAAAAAAAAACCTCAAAATATAAACAAACTCTAATTTTCAATAAGACTCCATTAGTTATAATAAAGATTAAGGATGGATCTTAAATAACTCACCAACAGGAAAAGCATGCATATAGTTAAGAAAAGCATATAGTTAAGAAAACTATAACATCTTTGAAATTCACTTATCCTGGTCAGGAACTCACTGCTAATTTTTACATAATCATACGACAGAGTGAGCCACACTGCCTGACATTTGTGTTTGGTTTGAGACAAAAAATACTAATCCCAAATATAAAAATAACCTCTCCAGATAAAAATGAATAGATATGTAAAAAGAATTCTGTCTACCTCACTGCTGAAGGAGTACTGACTGCTTCCACAACTATTGAGGGGAACTCGTAAACACAATTCGTGAAAACTAAATGTCACTCCTTGCTAAGCCTGGCCTCTCTCTGCTGCTTTTCACATGTTTACAACTGGGCACTGTTCCCTGGCATATTTCTTCTTTCCTAGACCGTGGCTGTCATCTGTACTGAAGGAATCTTCAGTGCAAAGACACACTCAGGACACAGAACTGAAACGGACCTACCACCACCAAACTCTTTTCACTAAAGAGGTCTTACCTAAACGAAGTCATTTAAAATACATGTTACATCAAAGATACAACTTTAAAGAAGTTAATCCTTAACAGAATAATTTATTTGTGAGCCAATGAAGTAACTGCCAGTAACTTGTAGAATCTGCTAAGGATTAAATGTGGGTCCTACAGTATCAACCCTAGTAAAATGTGTAGGGCGTGGGCAATGCTATTTTAAAATATAAAAAGCATGTGAAAAAAAATTATTTAAAATGTTGTACATTCAGTTCTAAAACATCCAAGTGACTCTTTGGACCTCCGCGCAAGGGAAATCATTTCTTTTTGAAGGAAATAGACGCTCTTTTAAGAATATTTCAGTCAATAACTCTCCCCCCACAGGTGGAGTCCAGGGATTTTTACAGCAATAACACTATTCCGGACACTGCAGTGGTGGACACATGTCACCGTACATTTGTCCAAACACCCACAGTGGACAACACAGAGTGAACCCTGATGTAAGTAATGGACTCAGAATAACAACATATTAACGTAGGTTTATCCACTAAAATAAATGCACTTGACTAAAAGAACATGCTAAAACTCTCAGAAATGAAGTCTCTTTTATGTACAACAGCTAAAAAAATGAAGTTTATTAATTAAAAAAAATAAGATGTGCACATTTTACTTAGTCACTTTTGCAGGAAACACCTAGTTTAGAACAGAAACGCAGCAGGAAAGAACAAACACTTTCACACTTTTTCAAGGGTTCACACAATTGCACATGCAAACACTTTCACTCACTGTTAGTGACTGCATATACTGCCGTGATTTTAAACATTCGTTATGTGGAGTAACTATCTTGGGGTTTGGGGTACGGGGCTGGCATACTGTTCTGTGTATGAGAGACTAATGCAAAATGTACTCAAATAAAAGCAAGAATAAGGGTCGACTTTAATACCTCTGGGAGAAATCCGATCGATTGGGTCCAGAAGGCAGATGTATGCATTAGGCGCTCCCTAATTACGGCTGCTTTGGTGGGCAGCGGCGGTGGTGAAACAGATGTTGCAGGCCTATTAAAGAAGGGGTTTCGAACATCTGCTTACAATTTCAAGGCAATTGTAAATACAGCAGAGAAGGTCAATTGGGCCAATTAAGGCCGATGTGCAAATCCACTGCTGCAGGTTTCTTCTCAAGCTTACATGGACTTGAGTTTTTATGCTTCTATTTTCTTCAGCCACGATTTTTTTGTAAAGACAGGAAATGGGTTTAATAACAACTTTTGTCCATTTTGATTGTGATTTCTTCTAAAATAGCAACAAACTTTCTGTTCAAGGCATTAAATGCACACCTTTTCCTTCAAGGTGCCTCTCTCCCCACCCCCAGCCTACTCCTGGTCTGCCCCTCCACTGCTGTTACAGGGGGTCCCTGTTCCAAGTTACCAGAGAGGTGAGGATAACCAGAATGAACAAGGGCAAGCGCCACCTCCAGAAATTTCAGCACTGACATCCAACTTAGCAGAGTTCTTAGGCTTGCAGGAGCATTTGCTGTTTCTACCTCGGTAGCATCATGCCTGGCCTTAATTAAAAGACCAGCAAGTTTCATGATCAGAGAACAGTGTCAAATTCTACTATCCCTAATCTAAGTGTGCAAAAACCCCAATTGTCCCACAGTGTGTAGAGCTCATGGCCGCCTCAAAAAATAATGGGACTGTTCCTCAGAGACTCGAGATCAGTTCCAAGGACAAGACTCCAGGGCGATTCAGCAGCTGCCCCCAGTAGATCAGTGAGGTGTGAGGGTTCAAAGGGTGGGTGAAGAGGTGAGGCTTCCACCTCACATATTACCAGGTGAGTTTTCTTAAAGCCCAAGTTTAATTGTTTGATATTCAGGGTCACTAAGTAAGGTATAAATGTCCATGTGTCCCTGCTCTGATGGGAACAAGAAATAAGCCTGACCTACCTTCATTCCCTGGGGCCCAGAGCAATGGCTACTGGGGTGTATTTGGTCCCCTTTTTGGGTGGCCCAGATTGTTAAATTATTTATGGAGAGGAAAGAAGGCCTTTCCAAAAACACAAATCCAATTCACTCGGCTGAAATACCCACCTTGTGTAGTGACGGTCAGAGCACTACCATTGGCACAACATAAAATGACTGTATTTTTCCACGTTTGTAACAAAGCACCATAGTTTGATCATCCAGATGCCTCAGTAGAAGACTCAGGGAGTGGCAAAATGAGCCAGGGTTCAGAAGACAGAAGCAGCAGCAGATGCTGGAACCAAGATTCAAATTTCTAGCTGAGGGAACCTCAAGTTGGGCTTCTCATTTATAGAGTGAGAACACTGCCAGCTTCTAGAGCATTGAAAGTTGGTACACAGTAAGCACTCAATAAATGTTGATTTCCCCAAATTGCAGTATACAATAGGCACTCAATAAATGTTGTGTCCCCAAAGTGGGATAGTAAGCACTCAGTAAGTGCTGGGGGTCTGTCCTGCTCAGATCTCAGGACCCCCACCCAGACACTTCTGGGGACCTGAACCCGTGTTCCCAGTTTTCGAGCATTTCTATTAGTTGTTGTTGGGTTGGTTTCTTTGGAGGGGAGGGGGTTGTCTATTCAGTTTTATGTTGTTGATATTGCTGTTATTACTATTATTTGCTTTGTTTTGGGTGAAACAAAAAAGAGAGTGGATGTGGAAAATACCAAGTAAGTTCTACAAAAAAGAGCCTTTCGGGCAGCAGGATGGGAAGAAAGCATTAGAAACAAAGAAGATTCTGCAGAAAGTCAATATAACACAGAGAAATTGAAGCGGAGAAAGAACTTCTTATGCTCCCTTTTTACTTTTCAACCTTGAGGCTCGGTTCACTCAGGTCTGAGCAAGAATAAAGAGTCCTCTTGTCTAAACAAGCGCTAAATCCGAAAGCAAACAGCTCAGCTCCAGGCGGTTCTTCAGCCACATTCCTGTCAATACACCCGGCTTTGCTCGATTGGTCCAACAATGCCAGATTTAGCGCGTCGCCTCATCCTCCGTCCAGCATCCAAGGGGATTTGCAAAAGGCCATTCCAAGAACAGCTCTCGCAATTTTTGTAGTCCTTTCAAAAACACAAAAATCTAATTCATTTGGCTGGCTGTTTCGGCTATCCAGCTTAAACTCATTTAAAAATCCCGCCTTTTATAAACAGCGATGCTGGAACACAACCATTGCACAATATAAAATGATGTGTTTTTTTTCCTTCTCATTTGCCACAAAGTAGCACAGTTTTATCATCAGAAAGTTTCAGGCAGAAACCTCAGTGTGGCAAAACTCACTGGGGTTCGGAAGATACAAAAGGTCCCAAATGCTGGGAATCTTTTCAACACTGAAATAAAAGCTCGGAGAGTGAAATTTCTGGTTTTTTAAGTGACCCTAGTTTTAGCAGAGGAGCTAACAGACAAGGTGGTCAATAATGAGTTGATGTTCAGAGCAACATGCTAGAATCAGGACCAGGGAGTTCCAGTGCAGACTCGTTCCTCTGAGTCACCTCGAAAGAATCTCATACGGTTAACATGGGCACAGAGAGGGAAAGAATGTCATATGGTTAACATGGGCACAGAGAGGGACCGCCGGCGTGAACAGCATGTGCAATATCAGCGCCTCATTGACTCCTGCTAAGTGGGCTCCGTTTGCTAAAACTGCATCTAAATAAATAACTGATATCCAAGGCATCACAATAAAGAATTCTGACAAGTAATTTTTACTTAAAATATTGCACATGACAAATGGCAAATCTAAAACATGTGAATTAAAACTCTAAGCTGGATGTAGCTGAGCTAGAAAGAAAAGATCGATATAAAGAGAAGCCTTTTCCTAATACTCTGCACAGCCATATTCCTTTTGATAGCATTTATTGGCTTTTCTTCTTGTTTTATAGCAGCAATCCAACGCACAGAAGAAATTGGAGAAAACTCAGAAAAATCACAGAGGGAAAAAGTCTTCCATAAAGCGATCCTCCCAAAGAGAAACTTTATTACATTTGGGTAAACTTTTCTCACCTTCTTTCAGTGCGTACGAAAATCTTTTTATTTCTTAATTTTTTTTAAACCAGCCTTGGGTCATATTATGGAGGTTTTAAATGTGTTTATGTTTTTTTAACAGTTACATAACAGTTGATCAAATGGATATAAAATTTAACCTATAATTAGTCCCCGAGACTGCTTCTGCTTTTCTATATTATAAAAGTGGCGTGACCAACACAGAGACGTGAACTTTTGTGCCTACTTCATCTTTTGGGTTAAATTCCTACAAACTGCAATGTCAGGTCAAACTATATGCACGTTTTAAGACGTGTATTAGTCACACAACACACACCAGAAAGGCTCTATTAAATCTGTGCCTGCAGGCTATAAGAATATCCTTTTCTCCACACCTTTGCCCAAATAATTTTTTAATCTTCACAATTTCATATGGAAAAAAAGTTAGGCATTTTCCCATTTTTATTAACAATGATGTTTTTCCACATTTCTACTCGTCACCTGATAGCTCCCCTTGGGACCTGACTGCTCACTTCCTTCACCCATTCTTCAGTTGTGAAACTTCTTGTGTACTGAAAATATTAACCCTTTGATGACCATTTATGTTGCAAATATTTCTTTGATTGGTCAACTAACTACTTTCTAGTGGTGCTTGAAAAACAGAAATGTATTACTACAGAGAAACATTTCAGCCGTTTTCTTTTCTCCTTTTTCCTTGGAATTTTAAACTCAGAAAGGCCGTTCCTATTCCAAGAGCAAATAAACAATCTGCTTTACATATTGAACCAATATTGGGAGGGTGCGGATTTGGATTGCTATGATGGGGAGGGCAAAACAGAGCGAAAGGCAGAAAGCAGGGATCCCCGAGGATGGAGAAAGAGGTGGGAACGCGTCTAAAAATAACATTTGGCAGACACGGGTTAGAGGCAAGTCTAATTTGCTTCTTAGTTAATGAAGGAGAAAATGGAGATGGCGGGAATGGAAGGTCCATTCGAGGATGGCAAGAATAAGCAACAACAACATTCTTGTTCTACACGGAAATCTAATCCTAAAATAATAAAGAATATATTGATATAACTGCACTGTGAATAAATTCCATTTAAGCTGTGTTATTTCAACAATGACCCAGAAAATGTTGGACTGAAGTAGTTTGTTCCATGCCTAGACTGGGGAGGATAAAACCCACTAAGAGAACCACAGGTTCTCAGCAACGCGGCTGGACAGGCCTTTTTGTCTGCAACCTATACCTGTGAGCCAGGTGGCAGCTTTGCGCTGCGCCCCAGAGGTGATACTTAGCCGCATGCTCACAGACATATAAATTCTGCTTATTTCAAAAGGTTAGAAATATATATATAATTTGGTTTATTGTATCCAGTCCTTAGATGTACGTGTCATCTCATCAGGGTTCAAGAGACAGTGACTTCTGCAGCTTTTGGTCCAGCCCCTGCACCTCCTTCCTGCGCTGGAGGAGGCCCGGGGTGTCTGGGGAGGAGGCCAGAGAGGCAGGGCCGTGCCAGGAAGCCCCTCCCAGAGGCTCCCCAGATCAGCACAGGGACTGAGCGTGGACTCAGGACAGTGCCCTCAGAGGACGTGCAGAGAGGGTCCTGCCCACCCCTGCTCCAGGCTGGGTTTGCTGGAGACCTGGGGCTGGGGAGGCAGGGGCGCTGGCCGATTGGCACCGAAGTCTGCTGGGTTCCTTCCCTCGGCTGTTCCCCTGCGCCCGGACCCCCTTCACCCCTAACGCCAACGACGAGCCCCCTTTCTGGGTCAGTGGGGTCCCCTGGGCCACCAGGAGGGAAGGGACGCATGTGCCTTCCCAGGACACCACCCCTTCCCAGGACACCACCCCTCAGGCCCAAGCTTCCACTGCCCCAGTGGGGTGCGGGGGCTTTCGGGGGTGCGGTCCACCAGCCCCGGGGTGACAGGTGGGCTGGCAGCCAGATGGTCGCGGGGGGAATGTCTGTTCCCTCAGCTGTTTTGTAAGGCCAGCCCCCTCCAGAAGGCCAAGAGGAGAGCGAGATATTTGAACAATTGGTTTCAAAGCCCTTTACGTTTCAGAAATACGTATTTGAAAAGTAAGCAGTAGAGAAAGGAGAACTAAACTGACTGCATTTGTTGGTAATGATTCCTAAGTAATTGTAAAGAGTTTGGTAAGCCAGCAGACTGTGCCCCGCAGCGTCCCCGCCGGGCTCCCAGGGAAGGGCTTACTCCCTCCTCACCCGCTACCCGTGTGCGCCGCCTCCTCCTGGCTTGCTGTTACCCACACCCGCGAGTCCCTGTCTGGCCTCGTCTCTAAGAATAAACCTGATTTTTCTAAGCATCTATTTCTTTTCTGTGCCTTGCTTAAAAGACCAGATTTCACCCTTTACATTGGCCCTTCGTTTTTATTAATTTACTTATTTTATACCTCTGATGAGGTAAGTAGGATTATCAGAAAATTACCCATGAGCTCCCTCTGGGTTAGCAGACATGGGGCTAGGGCATCATGCCCTTGCTCAGCTTCCTATATGACCCGAGGCCGCCTCTCCTGGCAGAGTGGGGGCACCCACTCGTGCACCCAGAGCGAGAGGGACAAGTCCTTTCCAGAGACTTTGGGACACCTGCTCCCCGGGGTGCCGAAGGCTCGGCCCTGATCTGGCTGGGCAGTTTCCCTCTACAGCCGTCTCCTCAGCCCTTCCCCGCGACCCTGAGGCCCAGTGTGTGGGCGCAACACAGGTGTCTTCTGCGGGGGGCCGGCCTGCCTGGCAGTGACCCCACGCATGGCTCTCCGGCTCCCCACCACCCGTCTCTACCCTACCTTCTCCTCTTACTCCTCCCACTTCCAAGGCAGGACCGGGTAGGGGTCATCATCCTCACAAACTGCCTTGTGGGGCACAGCAGGGCAGGAGAAAGCCGGGGAGGGGAGGTGGGAGGCGAAGGTGAACCCTCTGGTTTTCAAAGGCAATGCTCTAATTCTCAGGCGCAAGCACGACTTCTTGCACATTCTTGGGCTTTCAAAGACTCGGCGCACACACAAGATTCTCATGACGACTGAGGGTCGAAAGTTCCCTGAACTACACACGTCTTCAAACCGGCGCAAAAGATCTTTCCAAGAGGACGGACAGGTGTGGATACCTGTAAGGGGAAAAGCCCCAGCGCCCGGGCTGCCCACACAGGAGCAGGCTTAGGAAGGGGGGGGGCGGGCTGCAGCGATGTCCTTCCACGGCGGCCGCCTCCCAGTTGCTAGGAGAAGGCACCCACCCCGTCCGGGTCTAACCGGGACTGAGGGGCTGGCAGAGGCTGATGTGCAACAACCATGACAGTCAACAGGTGCTTCCATCAGACCCGCAGGCCTGAGGCTGCGCCCACTTAGCGCCCTCTGGGTGGCAGAGAGGGCAGGTGTCCAGCCGCTGCGCTCTTCTGGGCTGAGATGCGCTCTATGCTGGGGCTTGGCGGAGAGGGGCGGGTGCTGCAGGCAACTTGCACTTGCCATCTTGTCTCTTGCACAACCCAGCTGCTATTCGAGACGTTTCCCTCCCGGAAAACACGCCGAAGAGAATGCTCCAGGGGACAAACAGCACGCCTCGCTCATCCGCTTTCAAGCGGAATAAAGTGAGATTTAGTGCCCGGGGGTATAAGGCTGGCATGTGTACGTGAGTTGAAGGGGAAGGCGGATTTCTAACCACTGGTGCACCAGTGACCACTGGCTGTGCCCACCCGTTCAGGGGGCAGGTGCTTCCCAGTAATGGGGAGAACTAAAATGAAAGAATATGTAAAACATGAGGTAAAATCATTTTGTTTAAAATATGCATTATGGGCCTCCCTGGTGGCGCAGCGGTTGAGCGCTGGGTTGCGAAGCTTCCTGCAGCCTCTGCAGTGCCGGTTCGATCCCCGGCTTCTCCCCGGCCACCAGAGGAGGGTCCCACATGGCGCGCAGACCTCTCCTGCCGCCCGCTGCTCCCCTCAGCAGTGTACTTCGGTCCTTCTGCCTGCTCTGCTCCCCGCTCTGGCTCTGGTGAATTCTCTCACCCTCCCGTGCTTCTGACTGTACCCAGTGCTTGTATGTATGCATGTATCAATCAATCAATAAATAAATAAATCTTTAAAAAAAAATAAAAATAAAATATGCATTATGTTGATGAGGATTATTAAAATTAACTATTTCCATTTCTCAACTATTTTTAAGAAGATATAACTGGGTGCCTCCAAATAAAGCATTAACAGATCTAACAATTTGTTAAGTCATGGTTAAATCTCTTAGTTATCTTCAGTTATTAATAAAGCTAATGACTATTAATAAATCCTTTCATAAATCAGGTGGATTCCAGTTCTTTACAGAGGGTAAAACTGAGGATCTAATTGAATTATTAACTGATAGATGAGTCAAAAAATATAATTGATGAGAGCAAAATAATTTTTGGTATATAAGTTGAAAACAATTTTTAAAAACTGACATTATATACCTATGCTATCTGTGCAGGTGTAAAGGAGAGAAGGAACTGAACTGCCATGTTCTAGCAATGTCTTATTCATCCACAGATAAATGCGCTGAAGCAAATGTTCCCATTCATTTCATTCAGAGGGATATTTCCAAGAAAAATTTATTTGTGGTTAATAAGTATTTGCAAAAAATCACAATGTATTTGCTTTGAAATAATGTAGAGCATTCACAATGAGAAGCACTCAACCCAAAGGAATGTTTTTGTCTTTCGAGTCTTGTATTCACAGAAAATGACAGTTTTTATTGCAGAGAAATAGCCAAGAGTAGCTGAAAGAGATTTTTCAGTATAAAAATGTAGTCCATCAGCACAAAATTCAGTGGGGGAAATAGAATGCAACATGAGTCAAGAAGATAAAAAAATAACAAAGTGCTGACGATTAAAGAAGAACTTTGTGTAATTTATTAGTGGATGACAGTAGATCTAAAGAAAATCCAGCATTTAGATTCGCTGGATACATTGAGAAAGAGATGCTATATCTAAATAGATCATAAGTTGACATCCTTTGCAATTATTTAAACTTTTGATGAAATTTGTGAGCTGTCAACTTAAATAACTATAAGAAGATTTATAGGTTTTCAAAATTACTGTACACAGGTGGTTATGGGTACGCAGTGAGGACCACCCCATCCCTCAACCGTGGGGACCACACTCGCCAGGTCCTCTCCCAGGTAGGCTCATCACAAGGGCCCAGCACAAGGGAGTCTCAGGAGGTTACTCAAAAGTAAAGATAACACAACACACAACAGTCACATCGAGAAGATGCAGAAAAAGGGTAGTAACTGTAGGGGGAGGGCATTAACAAGACTAACGGTGGTGATCACCTCCCGAGGTGTACAAATATCTACTGACAACGCTGCACACCTGAACCAACATGTTCTCTTTCACTTAAAGCTCAAGACATACACTTGAGAAGGAGGTGGAGACTGGGATCCTCGGGGCGCAACAGGGGTGACTTCTCAGGATTGGCCGAACAGAAGTGGGCCTTACCGGGGGCTGGGGGCTGGAAGCATCACAGGAAGAACACTCCCCTTCGCCACACCTGAAGAAGGCCACAGCTTTCCTCGTGTTTATGAGCGGCTGGCCAACAATTTGAACGGTTGGAGGAGAAAACAGAAAGCTCTGTAAGAGACTCGGCATCAATGAAGCCATGTCCCCGATGCAGAGCAGGGTCCTCTGTGGGTGCAAGACTGCCCCCTAGGGGACAGTTCTGAACTCCATCTGGGCTTGTCCCAGTGACTAGAACTTAGTTCTCAGAGACCGAGGGGCTCAGGGTGTCCTTGGGGCACAAAGCCAGACCTGCACAACCAGGCTCAGCCCCATCCAAGCCACTTTCTCAAGTCCCATCAGTCACTCGCATAGACGAAAAGCCTGCTCATGGCTACGTGACGCAAGAACCTGGTTTCATTTTTACATATAAATGTACAAAGTCCTTTCTGTACAGTTTCGACACTCCATATAAATCAAGATGAGTGAAGTTCAACATGCAGAGTTGTTTTCCATGACATAAGATCACACTGTCCTCGCCAACACCCGGTGTCTGAATCACCCACAGTGACACACGTCACGAGTGCGCCCCCGGCCCTCCATGGGGGCGAGCACCTGAGAACTTGATTGTCTTCCTAACAGCCGGATGCGAGCACGTGGTATGATGCGCATTATTTTACTTGAACTACTTTTATTTCTGGTTTTATTATGTTTAGATTCTCAGTTTATATTATGAAATATTGTTTGTTTTATTATGTTTAGATCTTATGCTTATATTGACTCTGTTTTGGTTGTGTGCATTGAGGTTATACAGCCAATGACTATTTTTTTTAAAGATTTATTTATTTATACATACAAGAAATGGAGTGTAGGCCAGAGGTGTGGGGGGTGAGAGATTCACCAGAGACAGAGATTCTGCCTGGAGCAGAACAGGCAGATCTACTGAAATACACTGCTGAGGGGCGCAGCGGGCAAGACAGGAGAGGTCTGCTGCACCATGAGGGCCAGCTCCCTGGCCGGGGATCAAACTCATGTTGCAGTTGGCTGGCGACAGCTTGATAGTGCTGTGTCTTTAACCCCTGCACCACCAGGGAGGTCCCTGAAGCCAATGACTTTAAGCTACAAGAGGCTGAAAATGGTACTGCAAAATGGTGATTATAAAAGAGGTACAGACTCTGATGAAAATGGACCTTTCACTTATTTGAAGTAGAAGACACAATACAAAAGGCCATACATGTTTACATGAAACGTCCAGATTAGGCAAATCTACAGAGATAAAAAGTAGATTGAGATGGTCCAAGGCTAGACTGGGGAGTGGGAATGGGTGACTGCTAGAGGGTACAGGGTTTCTCTTTCGGGGAGGAACATGTCCTACATTTGGCTGTGAAGTGGCTGCACACACTTTTAACCCACAGAATTAGCACTTTAAATGCTGACTTGTATGGCAGGTTGATTGGTTGGTTTTTCAGAATTATGGGGACAATCTTGTTGGGAACCACTACTCCATCCAGAGCGCCTCACAGGGAAGGAGTAGAACATCTGGTGAGAATCCCTCAATTTTAAAACCACACCATAAAGGAGACCGAGCGCTTGTGGTATTCAGATTGTGGATGGTTTTAGTTTTAAAGGACATACAAATGGCAATAAATGTAGGTGAGACTTTCTAAAATAGAATCTGTCTCAGATGACAAGTCAATACCATGGCTTCCATGGGTCAGGAGACATAAATAGCACATACCATTCCAAGAGCAGTCCTTTGAAGCCCCCCCAGATCCAATTAACACGCTGGAAAAGCATTAAAATGTAGCCCATTCTAGGAAGTATATCATCAGGCAATGGAACACGGTCCCCGCAGCAACAAAAAGAAAAATAGAAGGGGAAAAAAAAAATGCATGAATGCCCAACTAGCACCCACCACCAATAATCACCTAGTTAAGAGAAAACCACATCTAGGGATCGAGTTCCCTCACCTCAAGTTACGAGGTGGGTATGAGCCAGAGCATGAAATGGCTAATGTATTTGGAAATCAGAAAACCAGTGCAAAGGAACTAAGATTTACTAGCATGTGAAACCACACATACACACACACACACACGCACAGGCACATGCACACACACGCGCACACACACATACCCTGTACTTTCCCTGGTGGTAACATACTTTGATTACCTTCGATTTATTAATTTATTAGCACAAGCCGACCTCCCTTTCACAGTGCTATGTTAATTGACATGTGTGTGGGGGCCGTGTCCACACAGACTCTGGATCCAGGCCCCTGTGCCAACTCGCACAGGTTTGGGTTAACAAGATGCCAGGGAAAGCAAGACTTGACCGTGTGAAAACAGGTCAGAGACCAAGTGAAAACAGGTCAGACGGTGTTTTTAGAAGCCTTCACTGCTACGGGAACTTGTTTAAAAGCTCATCCAGGATGGCTCAGCTCTTGGTCAAAGCTGCCATTTCACACCTGGCTGCACAGGTAATCCTAATTCCGCAATATAAATACCTAGATGACTTCTCTCCTCTTTCTTGAGCCTTTTTTTCTGTCCCACCTGATCCCAAAGCCAGAGATGGAAAGGGAGAAGGCAGGAGTGGGACAGGAGAAGCCCAGAGAAACCCTACATCCCTACACGCCTTATTACTAGCCCTGTTGGGAAGAAGCCTAGGATAGTTCCTGCCACTGACATTTGACCTGTTGTTAGCTGTGGTTGCCAAGAGGAGGGGCAGGAGGCATGCAAAACAGGTGAAGGGAGTTAAGAGGGCCCAACTTGGAGTTATGAGATAGGTAAGTCAGAGGGATGGGATGTATAGCCCTGTGATAACAGTCCATAATGTTGCAGAGCTGACCAAGAGTAAATCCTAAAAGTCCCATCTATATGGTGAAGGCTCGTGATTATTTCACCATGGATACAAAACAGCCAATCGCTATACTGAACACCTGAAACCAAGACATTGTTATCTCTCAAGTACACTTTTCCAAAAAGCCCAGTTCTTAGTTAACTGTCATTTAGTTTGGGGCCCTACTTGTTTTTCTTTTAATTTATTACAGGATTTTAAACATTTTCATTCAATATTTAAAATCATCAAAAATTCTATAAAAATGGACCGATTATCTTTAAACTTAATGTCTTACCTCCTCAAAGCATGACTAAATATCCACCTTACTGTCGTCTCTTTTCTCAGGTTTTTATATTGAACTCGCTAATCCCTCTAGAATCTATTTTGATATATCTCCAAAACATAAGAAAGTTCCAGAAGTAACTGCTGGCTAAGCATCACTTGAAATATAAAGTTGCTGTGTCCCGAACCACCAAACCTCATCTCTAAGAGAAACCACGATTGGCAAAATTGAGGTCAGGAAGATCAATTTCTTATAAGAAACTGAGGATTCAGGAGAAACAGTCAAAACAGCTTTGAATGTGTTTGCTGAATGCATCCACTCACTCAACAAACATTTACTGAGCCCCTGCCTGGCCCAAGCTCTGGGGATGAAGCAGTAAACAAGTTCTTAACCTTGTGAGGTTTAAATTTTAGAGCGAGCGTGAGATGACACACAAGGGCAGGGGGTCAGAAAGAAGGCTGGACACAGGAACCTGGGGTGAGGTGGGGGCTGTGGTCAGCGGCAAGGGCTAACTATCCTCCCAGGGGGACATCTGTGCAGAACTCATGATATGGGGGGCTCCAGGGCAGACTAAGCAGGACCAGAAGCACAATGCCCTCCCATGCATGCACCCATGAGCCCTGCGTGGAGTGTTGGGAGGAGGGGGGTTAATTTTCATCGAACACCTGCTGTGTCCCTGGTGTATCAAATTTAGTGTTTGGTTTTGTCTTATTCTCTCTGAGTAGTCATTATTATTCCTGATTTACTCAGGAATAATAACAAGTGACAGGGATGAGATGGATAGCCCAGTGATAAGAGTCCTTAATATTGCGGAACTGTGGAAACTGTAGACAACATAAAATCTCAAGCAGTTTCATCACATCTGAAAGCCCCACCTCTGGCAAGCCACACCCACCAGAAAGCCACGCCCTCCTGGAAGACACACCCACCAAGGCCTGGGGAGCCATGCTTCTCCCCAATTCCACCCACCCCCATGACAAACTTTGAATTAATGAAGTGGGGAGGAGTATTTCAGTGTGCAGGGAAAACTGTGGCTGTTTCATTATTAATAAGACAAAGGCCAAGTTTCATTCTAAGATATTTAAATTTTAATTTCAAGCTATTTCTAATTGAGAAAAATTACATCATACTACTTTTTGTGTGCATTCAATAAAATAAGCCACATCGCAACTTCAGCTTTATTTTCATAGGAAGAGAGGCTGAAGAAACAGGCAATAAATAAAAACAAAAACTATATTTCAGAAATTCACCTGATAAAGGGATCACTGCATTTTCTAAACCACATCTAGTTTAGACGCGGCACATCTGGCGTGATAGATGTTGTGCATGAATGGAAACAAGTTTGGAGCAATAAATGCTTCCCAGTGTTAAAATAAACACCTCAGCGGTTCAGATTCTGGCCAGGCAATTTCTCCACAGTAGGAGGCACTTATCTACTTTAACACTTTGCTACTTAGAAATTATCACTCAATCAATTACCGTCCACATGGGTTTATTTTTACAGAGCGCTTCAATAAAATGAGTGTGAAAATAAGTTAAGCACATTCTATTCATTTTCTCAATTTTTCACCTCTCCCAATGGTGGATATGTTGACAGAAAAATTACTTCATTTCATTTCAACAGACGTCTACGGAATGCTGACCATGCTCAGGGCTCGGAGACAGGATATGGCAAAGAGGAATGAAATGTGGTCGCTGTCGTAAATAAGCATGTGCGACCTACCTTATAAGACAGGCTGTGTCTCCACAGCCCACAGGGAGGCAAGTATGAGGAAATTCTGGCCCCACCAATCTCAGCAGCCTTCTTCTTCCTCTGCACCCCCCACCACCCCTGCATCTCCACACTTGGCCCAGATGATTTACCTTGAGGGGCTGTGTGAGTTGTCAAGCTTGCATATGTGGAAATCTTATCCAGAGATGCTCACTATATTTTATCCTTAAAGTGTAGCTCCCTGATAAAGACTTCTCAAAAATTTCCCTTCTGATAAAGGCCTCTTAAAAATTTCTATACCACTTGGGCCTGCCCTGGTGGTGCAGGCGGTTGAGCGCCGCGCTGTGAAGCTATCCGCAGCCTCTGCAGTGCCGGTTCCATCGCAGCCAGCCAGCAAGGGTCCCACATGGCTCTGCAGGCCCCTCCTGTCATGCCCGCTGCTCCCCTCAGCAGTGTATTTCATCGGTCTGCCTGTTCTGTTCCCCTCTCTGTCTCTGGTAAATCCTCTCACCCTCCCGCGCATCTGGCCTGTAGCCTGGTTCTTGCATACAAAAAAAAAATTCTATACCATCTATCTTTTTAATAATAACACACTATTGAGACAAAATTCAAATATCATAAGGTCACCTCTATAAATGTAAGATTCAGTGGACTTAGTACATTCACCAAGTTGTGCAAACATCACCACTATCCAATTCCGGAACATGTTCATCACCCCCAAAAAGAAACCCTTTACTCATTAGCAATAACTTCTATATAATGCCCCATTCCCTGGCAACCACTACTGTACTTGCGCCTCTATGAGTTGGTCTGCTCTTTGTATTTCATATAAATGAAATTGGACAATGTGGTCTTTTGTGCCGGGTCTTTGTCCACTTAGCATGTTTTCAAGGTCCATCCAAGCCATAGCACGTATAAGTGCTTCATTCTTTTTTATGGCTGAATAGTATTCCATTGTATGATGACACCACATTTGACTTATCTAGTCATCCAGTGATGTAGATTTGGGTTGTTTGGCTTTTGTAAAGAATAATGCTACAAATATCCAAGCACAAGCTTCGTGTGCACATATTTCATTTCTCTTGTGTAGATATGAGGAGTGGAATTCCTGGGTCATATGGTAATTTGTTTAACCTTCTGAGAAACTGCCAGATGGTTTTCCCAAGTGGCTGTACCATTTTGCATGCCCACCAGCAAGGTAGGAGGGTTCCTGTCCCACACTCTCTCCAAGTCTTCTCATCACCTGTGTTCTGCTTGTATGAAGCATAAAGATGTACAAATGCACAGCTGGTTACGTAAAGTAATTTTAAACATTGCTTGTTATCATCCCATGAAATAAAGACTAATTTTCTCCACAAAGCCTTGTGAGTATGGATGATGCATCAGCCATTGTTCTGGAAGCTTTATGCAGCTCATTTAGCCATGTGGCCACTGTAAATTAAGCATTCTTCATCTTCAAGAAAATGATGCACCAAGTGGTACGATTCCTATCACCACCACAGTAAGTGAAGGCAGGTCTGAAAATACTCCCTCAACATATTCAGTAATTACAAAGGGAGAAAGAACATTGAGTTTGCTGTGGAGAATCCGGCGGGGCACCCCTAGCCTTGTGGTCAGGGTCAGCACGGTGTAACAGACAGATCTCATGTTGCTCCAACATGATGCACTAAAGAGAGCTCATCACCCCAGGCTTCATCCCCAAATGCACAAGCTCCACCTACTCAGGAGAAAACATCAGACAGACCCCATAGGAAAGACAGTCTGCAAAATACCTGACCATGACTCTTCAAAAGGTCAGGGTGCAAAATAAGGTAAGAAGGAGACATGGATGCCTATTTGGAAGAGCCCACGGAGACGTGTGACAAACACAGCGGGTGACATCGGGATTGGGGCTCAAACAGCAAAACAGTGGGAAGCCTCGCAGAGCTGAAGTAAGTTCTGCGCCTTTGGCAGACAGTTCTGCAGAAAAGCGTGTGCACGTGGGTCTAGCGCTACCCAAGAAGAAAGCCCTGCGTGCTAGGCCGGTCCTTGCCTGGCTTCTGGGAATTCAATCTGCTGGATACTCTCACTATTTTCTAACAGGTAAGGGTGGTTTCCGCTCCCTGGACTGGTTGTGCTAAACATCAGCTCTCTTTCTGGGATCTAACTTCTGGTATGAGCTGGACAGCGGTGCCTTCATCTCCAGGCCCCAGTTAAAACCCTGGGCTCTGTGTCTAGTGAACCCCCCTGGTGTTTTACGTGTGTCCCATTCCACGCTGTGCGAGTCCAGGGCACCTGCGTGCACTTAGAGAAGAGCAGGAGAGACTCGCTGGCTTGTGCCTGGATCCTCCAGGCTCCACCCAGACACCTTTCCCTTCACTGTTTTGCTTTGTGCCCTTTCGTTGTGATGAGCCACCGCCACGACAGCCCTGTATGTGCTGTGAATCAGTGGCCTGGGGGCTGTCATGGGAAGCCCCCCGATACAATAACTGTACCCAGGTGAATTTCCGGCTTTTGATAAATGTACTATGGCTCTATAAGAGCTTAACATAAGAGAAAGTCGGGTGAAAGTTTTACATAGTCGTGCATAATCTACAGTTATCGCAAAAGAATTTTTTTAAGTTAATTACACATTTTCTTACTCTACAAGTAACTTGTGTCTATGGCACAAAATTTGGAAAGTACACAGGAGCATACAGGATAAAATAAAAATTGCTATGAATGCTTCTTCCCATGCAAAAGTCAATTATTTGACTTTTTTTAAAACCCATTAAAAACCCAGTAAGATAAAGAGCTTTTTTCCTAATATAGGTTTCTCCCACTACCTGAAGTAGAACATTCCTGTTTGGTGTGATTTAGGAGGTTAATTTTTGAGTCTGGGAACACTCAAAAATCGTTCCATATCAATTAATGATAATAACATCCACAGATCCAAAAACTCACCCCTCATTCATATCAAATGGGAACATTCTATTTTCAGATAGTAGAAGAAACTTTGCCAGAAGGGTGTGGAGGGGTAGTTTGGGGTGATTCTGCAGTAGAGACTATGAGAAAGCAGATTTTAGAAATGGCAAGTGGGGCTTGAGGGGCCTCACCAGCATCTCTGTCACTTCACTGGTGCATAATAATGCTGCATCCTTTACCCATAAAAAAAAAAAAATGGGGTCTGAAATTAATGATGGAAAATAAAAATGTAAAGTGGCAGAACAAAGAGGCTATAGCTGACTGCGGTAGGGAGTAAAATAAAACAAGACAGTGTATTTTTAAGCATGAGTTTTTACATTTTCCTTTCATTAAAGGCACTCAAGAAAATCTGATGGTGTGTCACATCTACAGAGGCGATATAATCCCAGCATTTCACGGGGCAGCTCTGGGTAGATACCCCGCAGTAGAACTGCTGGATCCCTGGCATCTCTCTGCTTAATCTTCTGAGGAGCCGTGGGACTGCTCCCCGAGCCCGGGCTCCATTCCCACCCCCGCGGCGGGGCAGGAGGGCTCCAATTTCGCCACATCCCGGCCAACTCTGGCTCTCGTGTTTCCCGTCTTATTACAGCCTCTCAGAGCGTGAGACATGGTATCACCCTGTGAGTCTGACTGCATTTCCCTGGTGGCTGGTGATGCTGGGCACCTCTTCATGGGCTTAGGGACAGATCTGTTTTCCCAAGACTTTATGTATTCCTTCAAATTTCACACACTGCCCGACAGCCTAGAAGCCCTGAGCATCGGCTCTGCTGCCCCCATCCCGCCAGGGCCTCGGTGGGGGCCCGGGTGACTGTCCCTCTCAGACACGACTCAGCCCTACAGAGCCTAAATCTCAGCATCTAGCACACAATTGATGGTCAATCATCAGGGATGGACAAGGAGGCAGAGGAACAGCAATTTAGTGATGGCCGGAGGGGAGCCCCCGGGCCCAAGGCGGTTTTACGCACCATGCCTCTCCCCATCCGAATTCAACACTCACCATTTCTCTTTGTTGTCTGGATTTTTATGTGTTGAAAAGTCTATCCTTTTGCCACTGAATAGCCTTTACACCGTTGTTAAACACCAACTGGCCAAGTGCACTCTTTGAGTCTGTTTCTGAACGCTCCTGGTTCCATTCACTGAGGTGTCTTGTCCATCGCCTGGACGGTACAGGCTGGTCTGCTCAAACTTCATGGCTAGCCCCCGCCTCTTATACCCCTCATCCCCCATCCCCTGGTCTTATCTCAGAAATCTCACTTTGTTCACAGGTGTCAGCAAGGTTTTATAAGTATCTCACTATGTCGAATCACCCACTAAGTAATATCCACTATTTGTCTTTGTCCTGACTTGCTCGATGACCCATCACTCCCTCCAAGTCCTTCCTGTTGGGGTAAATGGGCCCCTTTCCTTTCTCCCGATGGCCGAAAAGTATTCTTAGTGAACATGCGCCATTTCTTCACGGCCACAAATTCCCAAAATCCCACGAGCCATACATGTACACGTCATCATAAATGTGGGTGTGAGATTCCCCAGCTTCCCTGGGGCAGCTAAGGCAGTGATCCCGCCTGTGGGTGCACCCTGGGGCAGCTACCGACTCTACCTAGAGATGTGAATGAGGCCCCCGAGTAGAGAACTGATGGAGAGTCTCCAGTGGGGCAGTTTCCAGTAGCTGGAAAACGACAGGGAGGCGATCCAGGCGGAGGGACCAGCACTGGCAAAGACCCCCTTTCAGGAAATAGTCGGTGTTTAATGAAACTGAAACAGAACACACCCAGATCACGTGCAGCTCCGAAGCTGGAAAGTAGGTCGGAGCCCAGTGGCTACTCCCTTCCTGCTCAGGTTTGGCAACGTGAGGCCTGGGAGTCTTCGAGAAAGCAGCTCAGTGGAGACTCTCTCCCAGAGCTCGATCAAGCGGCTGCACCCCTGAACATCACACCCACTCTATCCAAAGCACATTTATGCAAACTGAAAGTTACCATACAAACACAAAACCTTGCTCCAGTTTCTCTTAGTATTGTTTCTTCTTGGAAAAGCTTTGCTACTCAAGACCCCAGTGTCCATCTAAGCCTCCTGCCACAGGGCCAAGAAATAATGCAATGCCAAGGGGAAACTGTTAGAGGCACCAAAGCATCAAAACCAGAGGTCTTCATGAAACTCCTGGACTGTAGATCCCCTAAAAGAATTACAAAAACTATGAAAGCCTTGTATATTTTTAAGGTGACATCAAGTTTTTCTGTATTAGTCTGAATAGTTGCAAAGGATGGAATTTCTGGCTTAGGGCAGACATTGATATTTTAAGTGAGACTATTACATCACTCTTTCAATGTATCCAAAGGACTCACAGTGCCACAGACGCATGTAACCCACCAGCATCCACTGAAAAAGCAGTCGGAGGCCTCCAAGGCCTCTGGGCCACCACACAGGCGCCGCGGGCCCAGGAAGGAAACGGCTTTGAACTCCCAGAAGTTTTAATGTCAGAAACGTGTCCTGTGCCCAGGGTGTTGACATCAGGACCCTTGGTGGCTCGCCTTGGTTGTGTTTCGTTGACTAGACTAGCAGATCATGTGCCGTGAGAGTAGGGGTTTTTCTTGGTGACTTTAGGATGCCGGTTCCATTGCAGGTATAATTATGCAAAGCAAAGACTCCAGGAAAACACTCCCAGAGAAAGAATTAAACATAACATTTTATATGAAAGCACTCACCTTGTTCTTGAAAGAGAACAAACCAGTAGCCACAGCAGCAGCTGAGCAATCTCAGGCCCAGAAAACCCAAAAACAACTGAAGTCAGTGAGACCAAAGCTGAGGGCAACTAAGACAAAAGCTTTCAACCAAGTAAATAAGTCATGTACAGATCATATTATTTTACTTAAATGAATTTATTGGCCCTGTGTATCTGCTGCCAATACATAGTGGACCTCTCACACTGAAAATAAACCTAGCATGCTTAGAAAAGTGTTTCCTTGTACTAATTGTGAGCATAAATGACAGCATCCCAGGAAATAATCTCTCCCAATTAGATTTTTAGACTGAGTGAATACTCTCTGGTTTCTAATGCCCATGTCACTGCAAGACTTAAAAGTAATGGGTTATCACTCTGCAGATTGCTATTTTAAAAATTACTTGGTATGCACAAAAATATTTTCAGAATTGTGTGATGCAAAGGACACTGTAGGATGACATTATCACACGAATGTTAAAATGCCATCATTGAGTGGCTGTCACAAAGAAACACAATAAAACACCCAATGCCCAACTAATAAAAAGAAAAGCACCCAATGACCTTCTGAAGTCAGAGGCTGTCATTCCTTTTTCTCCTCCCACAAAATTCCATTTCACCCCCAGAATTTCATCCTTAAAATATAGTCATTTTAGTCCCAACTTTCATGTTTTACTTGTCTATAGTAAACATGCGTATGCAAACCCAGACATTTTATTTGCTGTCACCACAAAGCCTCAGTATTAAAACGTTTTTATTGTCGGCTGATTTATCATTGTAATTTATCAGCAGTACAAAACAGATTGAATCATAACTGTTTCAAATTTTGAAAAAAAAATATTACCTATGAAAACTTGAAATCCATTATCCATACATCTTCTAATGAGATGAATGGACCTTTTAAAATTGAGTCCCCAGATAAATATTGCTTACTGCTAGAATGAGACAGGGGCCAACATCAGTCTCTGCTTCCCATTTTCACATTGTAAACACACCTGCTTCCCTTCCGTCAGCTCAGGGAAACAGAAGTTCTATCACATCAGAGTCATGAACTCCTAGTCCCCTTTCAGCACAGGTGCCTGAATCACCTTCATCTGCACCAAAAAGCCTTTTTTAATGATGAGCTGAAAGGTTAGTCCTCCTTCAAGTTCATCCCAACAACTGGAAACTACCTGTGTGTGAAAGAAATGGCCACCCGGCGTTGCTGGCTCCCACACACTGTCCACACACTGTCCTTTTCTCTGCCCGGGGTTGCTCTGTCCCCAGACAAGGCTCCCTCCGCAGCAAGATACGGACGTGGAGGGGCAGTTCTGAAGGGGGAGCGCCTGACGCCCAGCACAGGCCCCGGCTGGGCCCCTCAGTTCCAGGAAAGAGTTCACAAGGAGGCTGAAACGGCCTCCCACATGCACCCCAGAAAGTGACTTTGGCTTCAAGGCCACTGCAGACTCCGGGGTCCACTCCTCTGGTTAAGCCCTAAAATGGGGGCTGTGTTGCTGTCGACACCAAGCA
Source organism: Talpa europaea (assembly GCF_964194135.1). Lineage (NCBI taxonomy): Eukaryota > Metazoa > Chordata > Mammalia > Eulipotyphla > Talpidae > Talpa > Talpa europaea. Next base: position 142,769,036 of record NC_140070.1, read on the forward strand.
AGGGCAGGGCGGCAGCAGCCAAGCAGAGCAGAAGAAAGATGAACAGTATTAGAAACAAGGTAAAAAAGAACAGGAAATTAAAATTAAAAAAAAAAAATAGAGACAAGCTCTGCAAATGACAGCACTGCCACCTGCCCCTCGCACAGTCCCCCCAGGTGGCGGTGACCTGCCTGGGCCAGACCTGCCGGCACCCGTGTCTCCCCAGCGCCCCGGACTCTCCAGTCTCTGCCTCGGCTCTTGCTGTTATTTGGAAAGCAGAGGGTCAGCATCTGAACCCCAGCTTTTTCAAGGGCGTGGGCAGAGGTGCTGGGAAACTGCGAGCATACCAGCGGCAGGGAGCCTCGCGGGTGGGGAGGCTGGACACCGCGGCCCGGGCCGCTCGGGCACACCTGGGCGCACCTGGGCGCAGCCGCCGGGAAGCAGGGGCGCGCGGCTCGCACGCGCATCTGGTTTTGTGCTCCAGGTACCGGGCTGAGTCCGATTTTTTAATAAAAACATGGCCCAAGCTTGTAAAAAGTTCAAGTAAAACATACCTGTCTAAAACTGCTGTATTTAATTTCCAGCCATGAAAGTCTAAAATTATTGTAAACTAATACTCGACCTTTTTCATAGATCCGCTCCGAGATGCTTAAAACGACTTTCCTTTCAGAAAGGAAAAGAGCTTCATAACGAACAGCTTCTTGAATTCACATGTGCTGTCTTACTGTCGGGAGCCCCGAATTGTATACATTTCATAACCTTTCAATCTGGACAAAATTAGTTTGCTTGGTCGAGCAAAGTAATAATACATTTCAGTTTCTGGGTAGCGGTGGGGGAAGGGCAGAAAGGCCGACAAATTAAATCCATTGCCTAAGACCTGGAGACAGTCATCTTACTTTTAAAAAATGAAATTTAAGATTTAAAAGGAAGATACGCTAGAAAACAAAGATATCAGCAAATATCTAGGTGATCATAAACATTTTATAAGCAGAGAAATGAACATTTCCACCATGTGAGTACATTTTATCTAACGTGGCTGTGAAAGTGTGTCTACAGAAATGGTCCAAGTTTCTGCAAGTTCAAACTTACAGCCATGCATCTAGGCCGCTGCATCCCCATCGGGTGCCCCCACTTCTCAGGAAGGCGGAGTCACCCTAACTTTGATGACTCTTTTCAAGATGTGAACAAACCCACTGCGGAAACGCGGGGATCACATTCTTTCGATCATAAATTCCTCAAAAGCAATCTCGCTCCAGGCAGCAGGTCCTAAATCAAATGGTAACTTTCATTTCCTTTACATAATTTCCTTTACATAATTCGGTTTCATCTTGAACTATCATCTTAAACCACAGATTTTAAATTGTTACTAAATGGGGTAACTAAGTAGAAATAAATTAGTATTAGATGCTGGCTATAAAACAAAGCTGGGAACTTGAGTGGTTTTGTAAAAAGTGTTCTGCTCCAATGCATCCATTCAATAATAAATATTTCTCCAAAGAACTTTCATACTAGTGTTTCATTTTTCTTTTGGGGGAGGGGGAAGGGAGGGAGGTGGTTACCCACCCCTGTTGTCAGAATTAAAATGCAGGAATCAACGAGCAGACTTTGATGGGGAAGCAAGTGCTAAGACCCTAACAGTTGAAGTGAAACCTGGTGTATCCACTCAGTGTGGAGATGGTAAAACAAAAGTTAAGCAAACTGCAGGCACATCCTGATGGCCCAGTTGCCACAGGAGAGAAGCCCCAGGTGAGTATGCAAAAAGCAGTGTAGCACAGCGGACACTGGCCAACTGGCTCTAAGAACAAATGATGGAAACCAACTAACTATCCATTAAGAAGGAAATAGCTGAACAGGCTAGAATGTCCTTGCTGTGGAATACTATATGGCCATTAAAAGGAATGTGTTTATCACATTTATGCAATAAATGAATTCAACAAAATTGCAGGACACAAAACCAATATACAAAAATCTGTTACTTGCTATACACTAATAAAAAAAAACTTATCAGAAAGAGAAATTAAAAGACCCCAAATAGGCAAAGAAAGACGCATGAAGCAGAAGGCATCTTGGGCCCTAGTTTTGAATTATATTACAGAGCTACAGTAATCAAAACAGTATGGTATTAGTATAAATAAAAGATACATAGCTCAATGGGCCAAAGTGCAAAATTAAATCCATGTGTATACAGTCAATTAATTTATCATGAATGAGTTAGGGATTTGCAATAACAAGAGGACAATCTTTTCAATAAGTAGTGCTGGGAAAACTAGAGTTGCATGCATAAGAATGAAACTAGACCACATGAGCCATAAAAATTAACTCAAAATGGATTAAAGATTTGAATGTTCAACCAGAGACCCAAATAATTCTAGAAGAAAACACAGTGGTAAGCTCCCTGACATCAGTGTTAGAATTTTTTTGGAACTGACTCCAAAAGCAAAGGCCACAAACATAAAAATAATTACGTGGGACAACAGCAAACAAAAAAGCTTCTGCACAGCAAATAAAATTATCAATAAAATGAAAAGACAACAACTGTATGGGAGAGAATTTTGCAAATCATGTATCTGCTTAGGCGTTAATATCCAGAATATACAAATAATTCAAATAACTCAACAGCAAAGAAAAATAAATCCAATTTAAAAATGGGGAGAGAACCTGAATAGATAGTTTTCCAAAAATAGAATGGGAATGGCTAACGGGTGCATGAAAAGATGAGTAACATCGTTTAATCACGCACGGAATGCAAACCAAAGCCACCAGGAGCCATCCCCTCACACCTGTTAGAATAGCTATTATCAAAATGACAAGAGGTGACAGAGAGTTGACAAGGTTGTAGAGAAGAGGGAGCCTTGGGAATGTCACTCTGGAAATACGCAGTTATTGTGGAAAACTGTATGGAGGTTCCTCAGAAAATTAAACCTAGAACTACTGTATGATCCAGCACTCTCGCTTGAGTGTTTATCCAAAGAAAACAAAAACATTAATTCAAAAAGATATCTGCACACCCATGTTCACTGCAGCACTATTTAGAATAGTCAAGATAGGGAAACAACCTGCGTGCCCACCAGTGGAAGGCTGCATGGTGAGGTTGTGGTTGCACACATGCTTGCACACGCGCGTGCACGCACGCACACACACAAACAATGGAACACTATTCAGCCATAAAAAGAGTGAATCTTACATTTGCGATAAGGATGGACCTTGAGCGTGTTATGCTCAATGAATTAAGTCAGAGGTAATAAACAAAAAAGGATAGACCGCATACAACCTCACTTTGATGCAGAATCTAAAAACCCAATTGGCGCTCAAAGACACAGAACAAGCAGTGGCTGTCAGAGGTGGGGTGGGGTGAAAGGGTCATGGGAAAGGGCCAGGGTGCCCCCCTCCAGCCCCTCAGGGTGGCGAGCGTTGGAGCTGCCCTCCTTCCCTGCCTCTGAGCTGCGGCTTCTTCCCATAAAATGGAGGGCTGGGAAGGTAGAGTCTGGACACTAATTCCCTGAATTCAAGCTCAGCTGCAATGTTCTAAGGGAAAAAAAACTACACCGCATTTTTTTTTTAAATGACCAGAATCAATTTATTAAGGAAAAGAATGTTTTACTTTAGATGCATTTCTTTCGGGCATCTCATGATGAGTCCCAAAAAAGATTCCTGTTTTCAGCTCCCATTTCTTACTAAAGATGACCCACGCCAACTACATTTGTGTTTTTGAAATGTCCTTTGCTTTCTAAAGAAGCACTGTGAGAATGCCACGTGTGTTAAGGACTTTCGTGGTGCTCAGGAAATAAATTCTACCTTCAATAATTCTCGGCTTTGGCAGATTCGCTCAGTTCCATTCAATTACCCAAACCATAAGAAAGTTTATTTCAGAGACTATACCCTTATTTTGTTAATCCTTCACTTTAAACTTGCTGACATCCTTAATCCTGCGTTTATATCAGCTGGGTTAAGACCATAGATTCACAGAACATTAGTGCTACCTCGGAGATAAAATCCAATGCTCTTATTTTAAAAAAAGAACCAAGGTTGACCCTCCGAGGATCAGTTTATGAGCAATAAGGAAACTTACCTTCTCGAGAAACCCTAGATTGCTGCTGGTATCTTTTAGGAATGGCGATAGGGAGAGGAACATCAGAGAATCACCTTTAAAATAAATCCCACGCATGAGGGTGTGAAGAAAAGGAACCCTCATGCCCTGTGGATGAGTACGCAGACTGGCCCAGTCCCTATGGAAGCAATAGAATTTTCTCAAAATATTACAAACAAGGAATGTAAATTGGTGTACCCATGATGGAACGCTATCGTGATTTGCCTTAAAATACTAAAAATGCTAATATTATTCAACCCAGCTCGTGAACATCTATCCTGGATGCACAATGGAATACTACTCGGCTGTGAAAAACAAAAAGATGAAGTCTCATCACTAGTGACAACATGGATGGTACTGGAGATTAGTTCACTCAGTAAATCAATCAGAAGGAGAAAGACAGATACCGAGTGATTTCACTCATATGAAGAAACAAAACAAAGGAACAGTGAAAACAGCCGAAAAATCTGACCGAGAACTGAGGTCCTCAGAGGGGAAGGAGGAGGGTGGAGAGCAACCAGAGCAGGCCCCAGCTCTGGGGGTGTGTGGTGATGAAACATACACTGAAGTGGAGTGGCCCTGTACCCCTGAATCCTATACACACAATAAAACCTGCAAACCCTAGTTATCACACCCTCAAATTGCAAAGACGCTGAAGCTGCTTGCCATGATTTTAAAATTAATTCCACACCGAAACACGTGTGTTTTTCATTTAAGAGACTTCAGAAACTGAAACTGAAAGTCTGTCAGTGGCAAGACCAGGCCGCCTGCATTTCCCCGGGGCACTGCTTTGGGGGGCAGGGCCTCTGGCCACCCCCCTCGCTGGAACCCAGTGATCCCTCCAAAGAGATAGGTATTGGACACCAGTCTCCTTGAGTGCTTCCTTTACCCACAGCTGAGGTTTCTGTGGTCTGAGGGCTGTGGAGAAGGTAAGGAGAATATATGGAGATTTCTCAGCAGGCCTCAGACAGGTCTGTCAGCAAAGCCTCTTCCTGGCTATCACCTATTAGCACATTATTTTTGTTATTGCCTACAAAGATTTTCACTTATATGAGCACATTTCTCCTCCCACTCTTAAAATGTTTTCCCATGTTACAGCTCGTTTTTAATTTAAAAATTAGATAATCAAAAAACAGAAGCTGCTAATGACCTATGACCCATTCCATCAGTGTCAAAAATTTGTTAAGTGTGGCAATTTGAGGACTTTCATCTCAAAAAAATGGTTAGGGAATCATATAGTTGGAAATGTCTCTTACAAGTAACCAGGAGTCTTGAAGCGAGGTTTCGGGACAAAACGTCGCATCAAGGAAATACTTTAAGGACTAGTTAACAAGAGTTTTCAATAAAATGATGAGTTCCAGATATCAAGGACTCAAATACAAACACTGAGAGAGGAAGGGTCTGGAAAACAGCATCTTAGAAGGAAGGGACTCGGCACCTCGCCCTGCGCCACCTATGAGAGCCTTGGAAAGGCTCTCTTGAGACTTTTATGGAGAGAAATTACATTAAGGAGAATATTTTCAATAGTGGGAACATTGCTAATTATATCTCCTCTTTTTCACACCAGGTCCGACACTTTACGGCAGGCCTGCGGCCGGCCGCTGCCCAGCGGGGAGCCCCCTGGTGCGCTCACACTTGTAAAGGCTGGGACAGCAGGCTGGGTGATATGAGGTGTGAGAAATGAAAACTTTATGTGCAGACAAATTTAGATTTTTAAAATATTTTCACTAGGGGCATAAATAAAGAGAAATTAGACCCCTGGGATTTCAGAAAACGAGAATACTGTGATTTTTGTTTCAAATTTGAGTACTCAGAATACCCAATACCTAAGGAGTAAATAATTCAGCAAGTTACCGAAAGTAACACTTCGGTTTGAACTTCATACTTTTCATATAATCTAGGCTGTTTTGTTCAACTTGCAGAGAGAAAATTATGCAGGTTTAAGTAGAAGAAAGAAGGGAGGAAAATATCAGAACGTATGGAGCGAAGCAAGGGCCCCACATTCCCTTCCATGAGCTGCTTTCATGTAGAATGGAGCTACCAGGAGCTCACGCAAATCCAGTCCATCAGTTTAGATTGATTTTAAATATACTACCATGGATATATTTTTAAATTTTTTTTTAAATTTTTTAATTAAAAAAAATCCCCCAGGATGATTTATTTATTATCAAAATATTGATGCATTACAAGGATGTTTTAAAGTGAACACTTACACACCCCCACTTGGATTCTACCATAAAAATGCTCTCCTTGGGCCTCCCCTGGTGGCACAGTGGTTGAGCGCTGGGCTGCGAAGCTGCCTGCAGCCTCTGCGGTGCCAGTTCGATCCCCGGCCGCCAGCGAGGGTCCCACATGGCCTGCAGACCTCTCCTGCCGCCCGCTGCTCCCCTCAGCAGTGTATCTCGTCAGTCTGCCTATTCTGTTCCCCGCTCTGGCGCTGGTGAATTCTCTCACCCTCCCGCGCTTCTGACTGTACCCAATGCTTGTATAAATGAATAAATAAATTAAAAAAAAAAATGCTCTCCTATGGGCCTCCCTGGTGGCGCAAGGAGTTAAGATGCAGCACCATGAAGCTATGCGCAGCCACTGCAGCATAAGTTCGATCCCCAGCCAGGGAGCTGCTCACATGGCTCAGCAGACCTCTCGTCTCCCCGCTGCTCCCCTCAGCAGTGTATTTCAGTCAATCTGCCTGTTCTGCTCCCCACTCTGCCTCTAGTGAATCACCCCCTGCATCTATGGCCTGAACCCCAGCTCTTGTATGCATAAATAAATAAATCTTAAAAAAAAAAATGCTCTCCTACTTTGTAAGACACTCCCCCCCACCCCGCCCCGACCATCAGCCCGTCTAGCCACCCACTCACTGCTCTATGCATTTCAACATAAACTGCAGACACTGGAGCCTGCATACCATTGCACTAGAGGTCACTCATTTTTATGTAAAACTTAGCTGCAGCAATTTTCTGAGATCTGCTGGGTTTGGACAAATGTGTCACCAAAACCCCCATCAAAATAACATTCCCATTCTCATCCTCATTGATTTCCACCACAACCCCTCGAGGCAAGCGAGCACTCCTCTGGTTTCCTCCCTCTGTAAACTAGCTTTGCCGACTCTAGAACTCCACAGGATGGAGTCACGCAGCAGTACCACTTTGTGAGGGCTTCTCCCGCAAGCAAATCGCTCCTGAGATCTGTGCAAGCTGACACATGTACTGGATTCCCTTTGAGGGCCAGGTAGCGTGCAAGTGTATGAACATCCGAAGGTGCAGCTACTCATCCATTGACGGACCACTGGGTAGTTTCCAGGTTTGGGTTACTACAAAAAAAGCTATGAACAGTGACGTCCAAGGCTTTGTGAAGACAAAGATTTCTGTTTATCTTAGGTACATAACTAGGAATATAACTGCTGGCTCAAAATAAGAGTTGACCACACCATATTTTCAAGGAGTTTGTACCATTTCATATACCCACCAACATTTAGGAACTGGGGTTGTACCACATCCTGACCAATATTTGGTGCGTTCAGTCTTTTTACTATGAGCTAAGCCAGTGGGTGTGTAATAGAATTTAATTCGCATTTCCCTGATAGTTATTATTGTCCTATGTTCAAGTTCACAGAACTTGAGAACACGAGAAATATGATTAAATTCACTATGGCTGATCTTTGATGGGTTGTTCTTAAGTAAACAAAAGCCAAAGAGACATGATGTTCTAATTTTCAAAGGAAGTTGTGCTAACTAGAGATGTTCTATCTCAGTTGAAATTCAAGGAGATGAGAAAATTACTAACACTGAACACCTATTATTACTATTGAGAATAGTTAAGCACGTTCATTCTAAGCACACACCATTCTCTTTAGTCCATATCACAACCCATAAACAGAGGTAGCACTGTCTGTACACCACTGTCATGGTGTTTTATCGCCAAGGACTGTAGCAAAGCTCCCAGATCATGGCACAGAGAGAGACACAACTTAAGTAACTTGCCTCATTAGTAAGCTCAAGAACTGGGGCTGTAACTTAGGACTCCTACACCCCTTTCCACATCTCATTAGAAAATTAATAAAATCACCAAGAATTAGGCATGTTAGCTAAGACTAGAATATAAGCAGATGTTGGAAGTTTGGGGGATACAGTGTATCAGGATTTCAGCATCTGTTGGGAGTAATGTAATATTAGGGGTTAAAAGTCAAGGCTCTCCAGGCCAAAAAAAAAATTTTTTTACAAGCTGTTTTCACCATTTAATTCTTCATATGGCTCTGGTGAATCCATTTAAACTCTCTGAATAGTAGCTCCATGATCTCAAGCAACAAGAACTATTATGGCAGCTGTATCTCGGTGTTTGGGTCAAAACAGACATGTGCACAGTACCTGCCACACAGTAAATGCAGGATTTGTTAGCTATTGAGGCGTGACGTCTCTGTGAACACAAGATGAAATAATGTGAAATAGTGGTGTAATGGTAATGAAACAATGTGTAATATTATAAATAACAACAAACACTAACATGAATTTCCTGCTCAACTCCTAATAATGTCAGCTTTTGTTCTATAATTTTTCCATTATCTTCTGGAAAAGAATTGTTGTGATGAGGCCATTATAGAAATCTGCTTGGTTCAAAAAGAAATCCTAATAAGGGGGTTGCAATTGTATGGGGAATATAAAAATAAAATTAAAAAAAAAATAGAAAAATAAAAGATTCCAAAAAAAAAAAGAAATCCTTATGACTTATAATAGAACAACACTGGAAACAAGGGAAGGCATTTGGAGGAGACTGTGTGAACAAACTGTGGTCAAATTATGTGCACCCAACAAAAGAAACATTTTTAGCAGATCGTTCGATTGCACAGGAAATGTTTAATTCGTAAACAATATAATCAGAGTCTCACATATATTGTGTAGAAGGAAAAAAGACTAGAAGAAAATACAGCAAAAGGCTAACATGATCTTTTGTAGGCGGCAGGTTACAGATGACTGTCATTTCCTTAGTATATATTACTCTATTATTTACGTTTTCTATAATGAATAGAAATTATTTTTTAAACTGAAAATATTTTGAGAAAAAAAAATTTGTATAGTTTTATTGACCCTGACTGACTGTACATTTTTGGTCCTTTAGACCTAAAGTTCAATCCCCACCAAGGAGATGTGGAAAAGTTAAGCCACTCTCCAGTGTTTGCAGGAAAGATGACACGGAGGTACAGGGAGCCATAACAACGATCTTCAAATACCTCATATGATCTTAACTAATTGACAAACTTTTTCACTATCATTTGAGAGAAAGTTAAGTTTCCTCCACTTAAACCCATGGCCAGATTTCCTTTTTGGAATGAGGTGGGTTTAAAGGCCCCTCCTGGGCAGCAGCTATCCAAGAAGACCAGGGGCAGCAGTACAGTGAAAAGACTTGTTCAATGACCACTGGGCAGGAGGTAACTTACCTTAGGGTTGTTCAGATGCACCTGCAAGAGTGCCAAAGGCCTGCGCATAGTAGGGCAGCCTGCCTTTCAGACACTGTCCCCCCTCCCAGAAAGGCTCTCAGAGATTGGGACTACAGCCAGGTGTCACCTAACAATCCGGGTGTTTTCTGAGAAATGCATCATCAGGCGAGCCTATCATCGTGCAGGTGTCCTGCAGTGTAACGACGCACACCTGAGGGGCAGGCCTACTAAGCACCCACCCAGGCTGGACTGCACAACCATGGGGACCACTGCTGTGTGTGCAGCCCATCATGGAGCACGATGTTAAGTGACTCGTGACACTCTGCGTTCAGGTTTGGTAGCTGTCAAGTCCTTCATTCTACCCCAGTTCTGATAATATTGCGCTTGAAGATCCGGGCGTTTCCCGACAGTTTTCCAGCAAGAAAGTGACTCTGCCTGCGGCTTTGTCATGGTGTTTTATCTCCATGGACTGGGACTGTAGCAAAGCTCCCAGAGCCTCGGCCACCGGTACAGCTGGGCGGCCCGTAACAAGCCGCGCCAAGTAGAAGGGAAGATAAGGGACTGGAAAGCTTCTGTCCCTAAGCCAGAAGCTACAGGAGGCATTCTGTAAAATCTTATAAGACAAGTTCTGCATCATGGTCCCAAGCCCCACTGGGAGCTCCAGGTCCCGCGTGACCTCCATGGGGGTCACCTTTTGTTTTGTTGAGAAGACACCGGGGCCACAGGACATTTCCACAAGTAGGAAGGATGCTAAAGATCACAAACCACAGCTGCAGGTGAGCAGGGAGGAAGCCACAACTGCGCTGAATCTGCCCCTCGAACCCACAGTCCTTGGAGCTCACAAGACCCACACCCCTTTCCAGGGCCACCTCGACACTCGCTGCGAGCCAAGCAAGCATCCACGGGCTGCAAAATCTGAAATGTCAGCCAAGTCCTCCCATGGGCCAACTACACCCTAAGACCTACCTGCCCACCCGTGCCCCCCATCGCCTGGAGTCCCCACAGGGCTGTGTGAATGCGGGGGCTGTGTGAACAGGCCATTTTCCACCACAGCCAGCTCCCCACTCCAGGGCATCATCCTCTCTCGGATGCTGGGTGTTTTCACTGGAAGTGATTCCAGTAGAGATTTGCCCCCAGACAGCACCCCTACCTAACTGCAGACATCTGAGTAGCCAACGGGGTGATCACCCCCAGATCCCACCGAGACCACAGCTGCTTGGCTTCCCAGGAGCAGGGGCCCACACGGGCGTCCCTGGCTCCAGAAGTTGCAGTTCCTCAAGCCATTGCCACCATCAGCCTGGGGCCACCGGGACACTCTCAGCGGGGCTGAGTTAACGCACATGGCTGTGCCGTGGCTCACAGCGGAGACACTGGGCATGCCCCATTTGGGGCACAGAGCCAGCCCACGGTGGGGCGGGGAGAACTGACCGTGCCACGGGTAAGCTGGCATCCCACTGGTCTAACGTGCTCCTAGAGGAAGGCCTGGAGGGCATAAGAAGAAACCAGCCTCTAGCCAGTCAGCCCCCCATTAAAATGAGAACTGTCCCCAGGGCTGGGTCTGAGTGTCCACACTGGGAGGCCTGGGGCGCCCTGTGGTGGGGTTGCTGGTCAGTGGTCCCGACACCCAGGCCTGCGGCAGCGGGGCTCTGAGTAGGCTCCCCAGGGTGCCTTGCACACGGGCTCCTTCCTTGAAAGGGGCTTTACTGCTGTTGTAAAAAGCGCTCGACCCTCTCATTTTACAGGTGAGGAAGCCGGCTCAGAGAGGTGAGGTGACCCGCCCAGCACCACACAGAGCTGGTGCGCCAAAATGACGTGCGATAAAGTTGCAGACCAAGTTCCCAGAGTCACTGTCAGCGACCCCCCCAGCGTGGAGTTTCATTTTCAGGCCAATTCTGGCCACACGTATTATCCAGCTTTAATCTGTTAAACAACATGTGTTTCCAGGTGAGCTCAGAAGCCAAAGGGCAGAAAACAAGGTAAGCCCAGAACACCCAGGCCTCCCTCCTCCTCTGGTCTCCTCGACCCTCCCGCGTCCGGGGAAACCGTTCTCTGCCAGGCAATGACCTCACCATTTTCCTTCTCGCTAATTTGAATACTCCTGTGGGAGCGTGAAACAAAAAATGAAAATGATGAATGACTGCTTGTGCAATGCAGGAAAAATGTGGCGCTGGCATCTGCAGGTGACGGAGCACCCTCACGCAGAGACAGACCAGCTTCTCGCTCCAGAGCCAAGCGGGATGGCACGAGGCCAGACCTGGAGGGTGTCTGGCCAGATGGCAGGTGTGTAAAAGATGTTGCAGAGGCAGATGAAAGCAGATCATGCTCACCTCCCAAGCAGGTAAGGGTTTTGTTTGAAAGAAACACAGAAGTCTTTCGAGGGAAAGTCACAAAGCAAAGTTGGGGGCAAAGCGATCAGGGAAAAGGGAAACACTCGGCTTGATGTGCCAACACATTTACAGAATTTCAACCAGAACACACCTTTCTGGGCGTGCTCAGCCCAACCCCCTCACACGCACACACAGGTGAGTGACCATACTTGAAGGATGACGAACAGGAAATTCTAAGAATGTTTTCATTTTTGCACTTAGAAACTAGTGTTAATTCACATATCAAGTTGGGGCAACGCTGTTTTCTTAGCAGACATTTCTTGCTGCACCAGAGCCTTGGAACGCAGCTCAATCTTGGTTTTGCAACTTCCAAGTAGAACAGAGCAGCCCCAGCTTGGGCAAAAGCACACACCTTAGCTGGTGGGCAAAGAGGAGGTCAAGCCAGCACTTAGGGCCTCCTACTTCTTATTCCCTCAGCCCTCTCGACAGGGGGCATTTCCAACGTGGGGCACAGCTTCTGCCATTTTAGGGTGAAAAGGCACGGGATTCACCCCAGGGCCTGTGCCACCTTGCAGTGTAAGCAAGTTCCTAAGAAGCTCACGCTGGGGACTCTAAGGCCATGCAAAGGTCCTGTGGCCAAGGAACAGCTCCTCTGCGCTCCTTAACAAGAGCAAAGCTGTCCCTAGCCATCAGCGGTCTCAGCTCACTTCTAAACCTCCATGGGCTCTCAGTTTTCTGTAAGACAAATCTGGACAGGCAGGGAATAGGATTCGAGCACTCCCTGATGGGTTGTCCTTTCCAGATCCAAATTTTACACTATTTTTGTGGTCTTTTATTACTTGTTTAAATAAAACTGACACATTTGCCAAAATGAGTACTGGATAAAGTATACAGTCAAGCAATTCCTCAGAGTAAGAAATATCTGACATGTTTAAAGGAATTTATGAGGATGAAGCCATATCAACCCCAAGCATTTCTACTGGCACAGAAGGCTTAGGTCTGAAGATGTGGGCAGGCAGACCTGTGGGGCCACCATGAGGTGGGGTGGGGGCTTCCTGTAGGCCTGGGAAAGGTGTTCAAACTGCTTAAGAACTGACTGTTAACTATGAAAACGGCAGTTAACGTGTTAAGAATTAAACAGAGAATGTCCAATGAGAACCAGCTTCACATATCTGAAGGGAAACAGGCACAAGCACAATTGATTGTTTTCTTGTTTTTCTAGAAAAACGACTGCAACACATACTATCAGAATAGGATCCAAGAGTAAGCCACCATGCTTCTAGTGCAAAGGGGGAAAATGGTCAAAACCTTCAAAAAGACACCACCCCAAGAAAACCCCCATATCACGGCCTTGGGGAAAGAGAAGCTGATTTGTTTCAGGGACGTGCTCAGCACTGCCATGAAGGGAGCATCTGGAAGGTCAGAGAAGAGGAAAGGGCCCCACCCAAGGTTCCCATACTGGTGAGAGCCAGATAACCTGAGCTCTGTCCCAGGGGCTGTGCAGATACATTTCAGGGCACCCCCAGCCTGCCAGAGGCGGGGGAGAAATATGGCTCCTGCAGGGAAGGCCCCCAACCACCTCATCCCCAGGGTCTCAGAGCCTGGTGCAGGGTCCTGCCCACAGCGGAGCTGGAGAGAAACGAGCTAAGCGAGTAAACACAGACACGCACACAGACACACACAGAGACACGCATGCACCGCACACGCTTACCAGCTCCATCCAGAAAACCCCAAGAAAACCCCCATATCATGGCCATATCTCCCACAGGTGCAGAGCTGCCTGTGACATTTCAGCGCCCCCAGCGTGGACAGAGGCACGCAGGTCCAAGTCTAATGAAATTACTTCTAAGGAGGCTCTGCACAGCCATCCTCGAGGCCAGGCACCACAGCAGGCTGACCCGGACAAACTGTAAAAACAGACATGCTAGAAAATTAACATGGAGGCAGCTCTGGAAAATCACAGGCCACTTCATTCCATTCCAAGAGCCTGGCATGGGAAAGGTTAACTTATCAGGTGTTGAACTGGGGTTTAAAAAAAGCATCTGATGGCGAGCTTGTTAGAATAACCTTTCAGTCATGACCGGAGTCAAAGGCCCGGGTTATATTCTAAACCATAATTTAGAGGTAAACATTAAAATGAAGGCCTCTTAAAAGTTCTCCAATCATTTTCACTTTAAAAGTACTCAATTGGCCATAAGAAAGCTCAGGCTAATTATTCCAAAGCAATCAACTTCTTAAAAACCCTTTATTTCACAATTACGTTAAGATCCCATTAATTTGGGACACTTACCGGTGTATTTATTCTCTGCTCATTACCTATGTGAACATTAAGAGAACACCAACAACACAATACAGGCATTAATATGTAAAACATCAACAAAAGCCATCTGGAAAGCTAATGAATAATCAAGGGATTTCAAATTAAACTACAGAATTTTCCCTTAGAATCTTTAGGACAACACTGTCAAGTTCAATCTATTCACCTCGCCTCCAGAATCAATTTTTCAAACTTTATGACAGGTCTAATCGCTTCCACCTGTGTCTCGAGCTTGACTCTTGACTGGCATGCTACCAGCCAGGGTGGAAATGTAGACAAAGACCCCTAGCAGGATCCGGCTGTTTCTCCACTGTGAGGTCACTCAGCCATTAAATTAGTTCCAGCCCAATCTCAGGCCTCTCAGGCCGGCTCCAGGGGAGGAGGGTGGCGAGTAGGGTGGGTTAGAGGGGAGACTCAGAAGGGGACAAAAAAGATGTGAGAGGACTTGACTAGACACGTATGTAAGGACGTGCTGAAGAACGGGAGAGTGGCCCCAAATGCTGGGAGCAAAACGCTCTTTCTCGAACGATGCGGCTGTTCTCCCAATGCCATTGTTCCCAAAATCTTTTTGAAAAGAGATTTTGTGGGGTGGGTCTTTGCCTGCTTCCTTTTTGCTGGAAGGCACTGTCTCCCACTGAGGTTCCCGCAAGATCAGTCTGGCCATCAGAAGGCCTTGCAGGCTGAGAAACAGAGAGGCTGGTGGGATGGGGGTCCTGACGATCCTTCCGTCACGGCACCGAGTTGAAGGGCCCTGGGGAGTGTCTAAGGCCAGATCTCATGACCAAGGAATGCAAGGCCCGGTCACAGGGTTAGCTGGTGACAAAGTCTTCAGTTCCAGCATTTTCCCTGAGAGACTATGAGTTTTACAGCATCAGTAACTGCTCAAAAAGAAAGAGAATTCACTGGCACACCTACTGCGCTTCCTGTCAAGTAACCTGTTGCGTCCACTTCTCCTTTCTGCCCCGACGCCAGGGCTCAGACCAAGAGCAGACACAGAGCTGGTACGGGCCCAGGAAGGTAAGGACAGTGCCTTCTCCATCCTTCTCTCTCCAGGGCCTAACACAGGGGCTGGCATACAGTGGGCACTCCATAAAGGCTAATTCCAGGAATGACAAAGGCAAACCAGTGCCTGAAAAAATTCAAAGCACTCAAATGAAAGAAGTAAGTGTATTAAATAAGGACATCTGAACTAGTCTTTACAAATAAAATGTAGCCCATCCTTGGCAGGTTTCTTAGGATGCAGATGGATGCAGCGGGCCTCAGTGTAAACAGGTGAGTTGCTTCACTATCTGACAGAGCCTTAGTAACAAATCAGCCAAAAACATATACAGTAAGTCAAATAGAAGACTCTACATTATCACAATGACTCGGTTTCTCCAAGCTCCTGGCCTTCCGACCTCCCACAGCAATAGGTCAGGTGTTGCTCACTGGGAGATTAATTAAAACATGTCAAACCCCAGCCATGGGACAGAGCGAGCCCTTGGCGGTGGTTTTCCAGCAGTGATGGTGGCATCGGCCCGTCTGTACCTCCTTGACTAGGCCCCAGCACCAACAGCAGCTCACACCTGCAAGTGGCTTCCTGGGTCTGCAGCTGTAGGACCTGACCTTGGGACACGGTCCAGTTCACTGGTGCAGACAATGCTGAAGCCGGCGGGCCCTTGGGCCTCTGTCCAGCAGCTGGGCCAAGGCGTCACAGGGAAAGCACCAGAAAACAGCGCAGAGGGGAAGAGAAAAGCTCCTGAAGTCGACCAACCCAGCGCTGCCTCCGAAAGGTGCCGCCTTGACCACAGAGTAGGAAAGCAGTTCAAGGTCAGACACAGAGGTCAGAGGAAATGACTGTGGCACGGGGGCGGGGGCAGGGAGGATCAGATGCCAGAGAGCAGCACTCGCCCACAGGGATTTTACTTATTTTTGGAGGGGGAAGCCCTTCAGTTGCCTGAGTCACCTCTAAGTAAGCAGCTCCCCAATTTCCTCTGCTCCCTTGTCCCTGAGCTCTTTCCGCTACCGACTCCCTAACAGGGCTGGGAATCCGCAGGGCGGGATGGGAGGTGGAGGTGGTGGCACTGTGCTCCCCAGCCCAGAGAGGGCAAAGGGGAGGGTTCAAGGTCAGCGCCGCAGGAGTGAGCTGTGACCACAAAGAACCAAGCCTGATGTCCTTCAGAACAGCTGCTCCAGGTCCCCGTCCACCACCCCCCCCCCCCCCCCCCCGATTTACAAGAACATTAGAAAACACTGGCAAGGGCGTGAGCCGGCAGCGAAACAAAGCTAGCGCTCCCCATCCAGTCAGGACTTTTGCTTCTGATTTTGGCTCCCGTGGCCTGGGGGCCACCGTGAAGTGTGGCTGCTGAGCCCCCAGGACTGGCCTTAGGCTGACAGGTGGGAAGGGCGTGTCCAGACAAAGACCACAGATTCCCCGGTGTCTGCCCCCTGGCCTCAGCACAGAGCCCTGGTGTGCAGGAGGATCCGTGGGCCCTGGTGCGAAGACCACGTGTATGTCCCAGTTTTCTCTGTAGGTGGACACAGGCATGGGGCTTCCAGGCTCTGGGCTAGAAACAAGTCAAGAGAGACCCTTATAGACTCCCCCAAATCTGCAGGGGCAGGGCCTTCTTTCCCCTCCTGCTTGCTGGCTGGTGACAACTTATGCGCGGTGGCCTCTTGGCTGCTTGCTGAGGGAGACAGAGCAGCTCACCTGGGTCCCTGACACTGTGGGTGATGCCCCGGCCCTGTGCCCATCTCAGTTTGCCTCATTCACAGGAGAGAAACGTAAACTCCAATCCCGGGTGAGTCGTTTTAATTTTGGAACTCTATCGCACAGCAGAACCAAATCCTAAGTGTCTAGAAACTGGGATCACATGCACATCTGCAGATCTGAAAATGCAGCCTGCTATGGGGGTCCAGGAGCCCAGAACACTAGTTTCACATTCTGCACCGCTGGCCCCAGCCACGTGGAGACAAAGCTCTCACTGGAGGCCAGGCCTTGCTCAGACATTGTCACAGGAAATTCACAATGCCTCCTGGACAAGCTTTGCAAAGCTCAGGGAAAGAGAAATGACCGCCACTGGAGCTGACCAGAGCGGATGAGAGGGATTTTCTGTCTGCAACCCGCCATCTAAGTCTCTGCAGCCCCAAGCAGCTCAGACAGAAGCTTCCCCACGTAGAGCCCCGGGGCCTTGAGCCAAAGACAGAGCAGGGCCCCGCCTGTCACCTAGCCCAAGTGAAGTCGGTGTCAAGTGCACATGGCAGAGTTGGAAGATGAACGTCCTCCTGTTAGTTGTTATTACTCTTGTTACCATAACAACATGCTTCCACAAGGACAGCTCATATCGGATCAAATACCGTGTCGGCTCTAGAATGTTCTGGTCCATACAACAGGTCCTGCTCCAACCCACCCTGCTTACCCCACCGGTCCCCATACAAGGCACTGCTACATCCTTCACGCACAACTGCCACTTCCAGGAGCATGAGACCCAAGATATCCAAAAGTCTCATTGTGTCATACAACGTATTATCAAATTGTAGACATGATTATTACAGAGAAAGGTCAAGGTGAAATCCCCATGTCAAATGACACGTGTGTAATGGTGCCGCCCCAAGTGCCAAACTGCCTGGAAACTGTGAATCGGGGTTTATTCTAGGCTTTGATTCTTTAAGTTTTAGGCCCATGTTGAGTGAAGATGCTTTTCTTACTTCCACTCTAACCCTATTTTATAAACGACACAGAAAATTACTCGTTAATACTGACTAATTTGGGAGTTAAAAAAAAGTCCTGTCATCTGTTTTCCATTTTTTAACCTTTAATCAAAGTCCATGAAACAGAAGAAAACTTGCAATAAATTTCCAACACGCAAATGGGATGACAGAGTGCTTAAAAAATGCATTGGAAGGGCAATACCAAAGCAGGCTTCCAGAGTATAAAGCCCCAATTGATTGCAATTTACACAGCTTCCAGGCAGGCGGATCTGCCGTCCTCACGCCCTGAGAAACGTCTCGAGCTGGATGTCAGTCTGGCTACCACAGCACAGAAGGAAAATGACTCGCACCAGATGCCACCTGTTAAACTATTTTTTCCAAGACATTCTTTTTTCCAAGGACAATCAGAAAAGGCCTGCTGAAACCCCCACTCTCCAAAACACTAGTCTTTGGCCAAAGAGCGCCATTTAATTTCTCTTCCTACATTTTAACTCTTCCAGGAAAGGACGGCGCCCTTCCCCCCTCCTCGTGCTGGGGAGAGAGAACGGCCAACACAACCCGTCCTCCGGGCAGTCACAGAGCTTACCCTTCCAGGAGATTCATCGTGGTGGTGGTCACTTCAGCGAACAGAATCACTTTTCCCAGTTGCCTTGTCTGCAAATGCTGCCGGTAGAGCTCCAAGTTGAAGTTTTCCGATGAGAAGTCTTCAGGGTCAGTGACCACAGGGATGGCGGACGGGGTGATCTCCATTTCGGATGTAAACGATGAAACAAACTTAAGGGAGAGCTTGCTGGATTTTATGACCCCTTCAGGATCCACATGATCCCTGAGCCACTGCTTAAGAGGATCCTGGATTTCCTGTGCCGTGGAGAAAGAAATGAGAAGGTCATGATTGACACGATGTAAGATGATGCTGGCTTTTCCTTAAGATGCCACTTTGGTGAGATAAATAATTCCTGATTCATGACCAACAAGAGCTAAGTTAACATTCCACACATTTAAATGATTACACCGTATGACAATAAATATATTAACATGCTTATGCTATCAAAATAAACACTGTAAGAACCAAGATCCAAGGACATAAGGACAGTTCATGATAACATTTTCTACCCCACATTCCATCTGCAGGTCTCAAAAGTCCCTTCTGCACTAGATTCCGTTAGTAATTCTCTACACCTCCAATTCTCTGCGCATGTTAAACAAAGAAATTTAATTGTCACAGAAGACAATGCACTGAGCTCACTCACTCTCAGCCTCGGGGACCACCATCTTCTCTGGTAGAGACACCAGCGCTACACCACCAGGCACTGACCACTCACCAACATGGAAAAAATGAATTTTCACACAGGAAAAACAATGGGGTGCACAAAAGCTTCTTCCTCTTCACTCTTAAGTGCAGGTCCAGAGAAGGCAGAATGTGCCTACCCCAGGATAGAGCTTTCTCTACTCCCTCCTGAAGCTACAAGGAGTCTTGAATCCCCATGAAATTCCAACTTCTTCTAGCACCCCAGAGGGATCAGAGGTCTCTCTCCAGGGAGGGGGGCAAAGCAGAGAGGTCTCCATCCCAAGAAGCACAAAATGTATTCAGGTTTGCCAGTGAAGGCAAACGAATATGCAGGCTCTTGCCGTACATGCAGGGTTAGCTGCATTCCAAACACACTGAATCCTTTACTGCTATTTCTTTCACTCCTTCATATTGCAAATTCTAGCCATTAAAGTCAAGTCCAGTGAGCTCTGGGGGTGGAAGGGGTGACTTGTGGTTGTGCAGAGAATAAGGCAGGGGCAGGGACAGCAGGTCTAGAAATTAAGCCTGAAAGTCAGTTGTTTACAAGGAGACTAATTTTGCATTTATCTGCTGTTACTTTTTGTTTTCACATCAAAAAGATGAAAGCAGACTGCTGGACAGCTGACCGAGGCAGGTGAGCGCAAAGAAAATGACTGCTGCCCGGTCCTGCTGTCCTCAGGGCTGACTCGGCAAGCCAGAACCTGCCACCTGTCATTTCTGGAAGGGGAGCAAGATCATCTGTTGCGTTTATTTATTTTTTTTAAGATTTATTTTATTTATTTATGCATGTAAGAACCAGGGTGTAGGCCAGAGATGCAGGGGGATGGGAGGATTCACCAGAGACAGAGTGGGGAGCAGAACTGGTGGATTGACTGAAATACACTGCTGAGGGGAGCAGCGGGGAGACAGGAGACGTCTGCTGAGCCATGTGGGTCAGCTCCCTGGCCGGGGATCAAACTCAGGCCATAGTGGCTGGCAATAGCTTGAGAGTGCTGAGACTTTAACCCCTGTGCCACCAGGGAGACCGACGCCTGTTGCATTTAGATTTACTGTCTTATGAGGGGTGGAAGGGCATTCCCTTCTTTCCCCGAACTTATATTAGTTTATTTTCAGAAGAGTTAGTATGAGGTTAACATTATTTTCAATGAATTATGCCAACAGTGCATATTGCAGACTCTTGGTCTGACTGTAAAAGCTTAAAAAAAACTGTTGTTTCCAAAGTCTTACTTTCTCTTGGATCAATTTCTCCATAGGAGTTTATTTGCTCAGATTTTTTTTTAAGAATTTTTTTTTATTTTTTATTTATACACTAGCTGGGGTACAGGCCAGAGGTGCGAGAGGGTGAGAGGATTCACCAGAGACAGAGTGGGGAACAGAACAGGCCGACAGACTGAAATACACTGCTGAGGGGAGCAGCGGGTGCAATAGGAGAGGTCTGCTGTGCCATGTGGGAATCTCTCTGGCCAGCCGGGAATCGAACCCATGCTACAGAGGCTGCGGACAGCTCCCAGCACTGCGCTCAACCCACTGTGCCACTGGGGAGGCCCTTGCTCAGATATTGGTCATAAAAACATTCAACAGCCCAAGCAATGTGGTAAGGATGGAAACTCTGCACAGTTGTTAAGAAAGCAAATTGGACTTTTCCTTAGATTTCTTTCACTTACTAGTGACAGGAGAGAAGAACATTTTTTTTAATTAATTTTTTTAAGATTTATTGATTTATTCATACAAGCACTGGGTACAGTCAGAGGCGCGGGAGGGTGAGAGAATTCACCAGAGCCAGAGCGGGGAGCAGAGCAGGCAGAAGGACCGAAGTACACTGCTGAGGGGAGCAGCGGGCGGCAGGAGAGGTCTGCGCGCCATGTGGGACCCTCCTCCGGTGGCCGGGGAGCAGCCGGGGATCGAACCAGTGCTGCAGAGTCTGCGGGCAGCTTCGCAACCCAGCGCTCAACCGTTGTGCCAGAGGGGAGGCCCTTATTGTTCACTTTTAAACAATATTTGCTTCCCCCACCCCCTCAGGTGTAGTCCCCATAGAGTTTCCTTCCCCAAGGCACCCGTGCACCATCACCTCAGTCCCCTGTGCTCCTCCCTGCCTCCCTCTGATCCTGCTCCCTCCTCCTCCCCTGCAGGATGTCTCTGATTTATAATTGTCTGTTTTTGCTTTGTTGTGTTTTGTACTGTTACTATTTTTTTACACTGGTGTCTTATTTGGTTCCCCTATATTCCTGCTGTAAGTGAAACCATCTGATAGTTTTCTTTTTCCTTCTGGCTTATTTCACTGAGCATAATTCCTTCCAGTTCCATCCACATTGCTGCAAATGACAAAAACATTGATTCAAAAGACCACCTGCACCCCTATGTTTATTGCAGCACTATTTATAATAGGTAAGACCTGGAAACAACCCAAATGCCCAAAAATAGATGACTGGATCAAAAAGATGTGGTACATATACACAATGGAATATTATTCAGCAATAAAAAAGACCATATATTTAAATGCAAATAACATTAAGTTTGTGCAGTTAACAATAGCAATAAGGTCCATGAGACTCTATATTCGCTAATTCTATATTCACTAATTAGTGAGATTCTATATTCTTCTATACCACTAGTTAGTGAGATTTTATATTCTTTATACTCACACGGAACGCCAATCACCAGGGCTCTGTCTGCTTGGCTAACATGTTAGCACATCCGCCTCAGAGACTGCAAACAAGATCAGAGACCTCCGGTGTGCTGTGCCCCTCCACGGGACACCATCACTGACTTCTCTGCTAATTTCACTCACTGAACAAGATTCCCTGGATAAAAACACACCTCTCAGACAGCATGACATTAAAAATATTCCTTACTGTCTCTGGGTCTTAGTGTTTCTTTTCCCAATAAGCACCAAATAGCTGGCCTTAGCCTACCAAAGCTTTCTGAGACACATCTGCCTCTTGTACATAATCAAATTAGTTGTGCTTCAGTCCTAACACTGAGTGTTGCTAGGCAACCAGAAGTGGGTAAATCGGAAAATGATCCACAAAGACGTGGGACCCTGGGCTCTTTTATGGGGGTCCTATGCTGAGTTAAATCATCTCAAGAAAACAGGAGCGGATTTTCTTCTGCTCTCAAAGAATTTATGTGACACCACCCAAGTCTTACTACTGGTATTTTTACGAGGATATTCACAGCCAATTTCACACTCAGTGTCTTGACACACAGGATGAAGTACACAGGACAGTAGAGGTTGCTAAGCAGGGGTGACGCTCCTGAAACAGCAGGTGGGTTTGACCTGACGTCACTGCAGGTGGGGACTGCTCACAGGGTCAGCCCCGGCTGACCTTTATTCGGAGCAGCAGGACCAAGCAGAGCCAAGTGTCAGGCGGGGCCTGAGTATGTGTGACGTGGTAAGGTGTGTGTATGTGTGTGTGTGTGATGTGGTATGGGGGGTATGTACATGTGGGGGGGTGCTCCTCCTTACCTAACTGCCCCCTCCCCTGTGTGGATGCTTCTGTCCTATCCCACGGGACACATCAAAGTCTGAGCTGCCCTTGTGCCCCTTGTCCAGGTTCCTCCTTTACTGCACCACACCCCAGCCTGGGTCCCCAAGGCTTTACTGCTCCCCTAATACGCTCAGCTACTGACCTCAAGCACTGTTACCCCAGAAGAGATGGCCAAGGAGCGTCTTCGAGCTTCAGCGACACACTGCTGACACCAGCCCATCCCCACCAACATTCCCGTCACCCGCCAGCCCAAATGAACCCAGGGATGTCTGATTTCACCTGCCCACTTTGAATTAGGTGCTAAAGCTTAAAAATTAGCATCTTTCACATTAAATCTCCTTCTTCTTTTGAAGTAACAGAAACTCTTCCCACATGGCAATACATGACAGTGGCCAAGCAGCGCTGATCAGGGGATGTGCGGCACACTCCCCAGCGGGACCCATGTTTCACCTCTTCTGCCCCAGAGCATACAGATTACAGACCACCCACTGGGCCCGGCCCCAAGTCTGGCACACACCGGAAAGTTCTCCCAGGTGGGCCTTGAAGGTGCTTCTTCCCAGTCAGTTCATCTTCATTCATTAGGGTGTCCAGTGACACTGACTCTCATACTAGAGGAGGTCCGATTTGGCAGTTCCTCGAACGTTACAGACTGACATTACACATGACCCATTATTCCACTCCCAGTTGCACACCCCAAAGAACTGAAAGTGGAGACATGAACACCAGCGACCACCGTAACATTGTTCATAACAGCCAACAGGTGGAGTAACCCAAGCACTGACAGAGGCATCGACAGGTGCATGGATGAGCAAATGTGGCACGGGCGCCCGAGGGACTATTATTCAGTTGTGAAAAGGAAGAAGTTCTAAGAGGTTCTAAGAACTGCGACAGGGTGTGACCTTCATAACTTTATGCCAAATGACATCAGCCAGGACATGAAAGGACAGACATTGTGCCATGTCACTTACAGGAAACACCTATAACAGGCAGATTCCTAGAGACAGAGGCAGACAGAGGTCACCAGGAGCTGACGGCAGAGAGGAATCAGGAACTATTCATAAATGGGGAGGATTTCTGCCTGGGGTGCTGAGAGCTCTTGGAAAGGGATAACAGGTATAGTCACAAAGCATCACATAAAATTTGCTACTTTTACAATTTTAAATCTTTGATTCAGTGGCATATATTTTGCCACAATAGAAAAAGAGGGGGGTCAAGGTCACAACCCCGTTATCCCCCTGGAGCTCCCCGTCCTCAGAGATCAGTGCACTGCTCCCCGTCCATGAGGGGACACACACTGAGGCAACAGAGGGGCAGCCATGGCAGCACTCAAGGCACCTCACTGTGCACTTTTCCCAGGGAGGAATCTTGAGGTTGACATTTCAGAATAAATCTTTTCCCAAGTGACTTTGCACTTGGGCTGGCGAAGAGGGGCTGGCAGCATCTCCTGTTCAGGTTTGAAGTTCAGTTTTGTTAGGTCCTTGACGATGTCATGTATGAAATCTGCTCCCCCGCCTTCCACGTGGAGCCCTGGGCTGGGCACTTTGGACCCAGGACCCCAGGCAGCCCCCAGGCCTCCCCAGGTCTCCCCAGGCCTCCCCAGCACAGCCAGGCCCAATCAGCACCACCCAAGGAAGAACCAGGGCCTGGAGGCATCCGGAGGCCCCGCCCACAGGCAGTGGTCACACCAAATCTGTCTGGCTCTCAAATCCGTGCTTGAATTCCTTCCAACAGTCTGAGGACCAACCCCAAACGAAGCTACACTGGAAATGCCTATTTATGGTCATTCAAAATGCCAAAGGCATCCCGAAGAAAGATAGGAACTCCGCAGACTATGCACCTCTGAACGGCCACAGAGCAGATGAGCATGAGGCGGGGCTGGGAAGGTGAAGGGCGAGGAGCAGTGGGCTGGGGAGAGGGCAGAAGGGGGCCTAAGTGAGGTTTAAATTTGAAGCTCAGGCCTCCCATTAACTGTGTCTACCAAACCAGCCTAACCAAGGGTGTTTTCACAGAGAAACAAAGCACTGGTCATTTCAGTGCAGTCCAGCTCAGCACGCGTCAGTTTGAGATCTGGCCTATTCAAAAGGGCCGTCAAGAACTGCAGGGTGGTGGGGCAGCTGGGAGGGCCTGAGGGGCCCCAAGGACAGAGCCGCCCTGGTGGCAGCAAGTGGACAAGGCAGAGAGGAAATCCATGGCCCTCTTTCCTCCTGCCAGCACAACCTTGTGGCCAAGAACAACTACGGCCAGGGGGACCGGGCAAGCTGGACAGTGGCCACCACATCTGCTAAGGGCAAGCCTGAAGCTGCTCAGACTAGTTTCTTTTTTTTTTTTTTTTAAAGAGTTATTTATTTATACAAGCACTGGGTACAGTCAGAAGCACAGAAGGGTGAGAGGATTCACCAGAGCCAAAGCAGGGAACAGAACAGGCTGACAGACGAAATACACTGAGAAGCAGCGGGCAGCAGGAGAGGTCTGCACGCCATGTGGGACCCTCGCCAGTGGCCAGGGTTTGAACCGGCGCTGCAGTGGCTGCGGGCAGCTTCGCAGCCCAGCGCTCAACCAGGGGAGGCCCCTCAGACCAGATTCTGACACAGCTGCCCACACACCCAGACCTGTGGCGCAGCATGGGCCAGCCCCAGGCCCGGAGCCCTTTCCACATACGCCGACCCTTCAGAGGAGCCGCACCAAACCTGCCGTGGTCCCCGCAACCTGGGGGTTTCCGACAGCTGCATCAGTCATCTGACCCCCAGGAAGAGAGCTCCTCCAGCAGGACTCCCACAGTCGTGTCTGGTCCCGGTGCCCGGGCGCGGTGGGCGCTCACTAAATGTCTGTTAAACTCCGAGCCTTTTATTAGCTAAAGGTATCACCCAGGCCAGGCTCTGAAAGGCCACAGCTTTACTGCATTTTTTGTTACCTGCCAACTAGCGAAGACCACAAAAGGCTCGGGTGGAACAGTAAACCGAGGTAATGAGTAAGTCATTTCTAACAAGGCCGGTTTTATAGGCATCACACCTCCGCTGAGCCAAAGGGGCTCGTTTCAGAGGTGAAATCTATTCTGCAAGTGCGGGCACCAAAAGAAAGCCAGGGCCAGCCCCAAAGCAGAGGGAGGCCCGGCGGCAGAGCAAGCAGTGGGGCTGCAGTGAGAGGCGCTGCCTCCACTGACAGGGCTCGCGGGCTTGGGCTCCACATCCGCAGAGGTCCCCCGGGCCTTCATTAAGCTGCCTGTGTAAAACGCCCGCCACTCGTCCACGTCCAACACAAACAGGCTCCTGACAGAGCAGGGACCTGGGCTGCAAAGGCAAGCGAGCTCCGCCTGTGAGCCTGGGTGCCGGGGGAATGCCTGAGGGGCAGCTCTGCCTGGAGCCCCCCACCTCCCAGCTTCACACAAATGCACACATAGGCAAGGCATGTGCATGTGTGAACACGTGTATAAACCCAGCACATGTATGTGTGCACACATGCAGATATGTCCCAATGCACACGTACTGATGTGCATGCACACAAATATAATGCATGTGTGCACGGTGCACATAAAAATGTTTGCGTGCATGCACACATGCATGTGCATGCTAATCCACACGTGCCAGTGCTCATGTGCACACACATATGCACACACGTACATGTGAACGTCCGCATCCCGGCTGCTGGGTGAGTGGCAGGGCCTGAGCACCAGGCACGGGGCTGATTCTGAGCAGGTGCCAGGTCCCACCCATCCCCGACTATTGGCTGTTCTCTGCCAGCCTGGCCTCGATGCCCTGTCCCCTTGGGTGGAGGCGGGGGGCCACAGCACAGCCGGGCCACACCTGCTGCCGACCAGCTGAGAGGCCCTGCCTGTCCTGGCCCCCGTCGGCATCTTCAGTTCTGAAACGAGCAATGTAGACCAGCCTGTTAACATTCAAAGACTCAGGGTCCAGAGCCAACGTTTAGGCGTAAAGGCTGAATCCTCAGTGAAAGGTGCAACTTCCTCTCTAGGATTGCAGTGTCAAAATATACATGCTGCCTGAAGAGTGACATGGTGAGTCTAAGGAGGCTTCCAGAAGACACGGAGAGCGCTCTCCTCTCATCCGTACTCGGCAGCAAAGCTTCATCCGTGCAAGAGGCTGTCGCCGCACTGAAAAACTCAGAGTCCCAGGGCCCCCACCTGGCATGGAGAAGGGCTATGAAGCCAGCATTTCAGGAAGGGCCACTAGTTTACAGCTGACGAGTGTGGACGTGGCTTAGTGTCTCCACTGCAAAGCCCATTGGCAACAGATAAAACTTCCTCCCAAAATGCCATCTTGCTGGTTCTCCTCAGGCACAGCAGCAGCTATTTTAAACTGTTTCACATGGCTGTTCATGAAATTCCTGTTGTACCTGAGCAAAGAGTGACCGGGCGAGGCTGGCCGGGGCAGTCAGTCAAGCTAGGTGGGCTGTTTACTGCTGGCCTGTCCCTGAGGCCCTCAGGGCCCCCAGACACGAAAGCTAGGAAGCGTTTCACAAGACAGTGGGAAGAGCCAAATACTTTTCAAGTGTTCAAACAAAATGGGTCACAGAATGCCTGCGGTGGGCGACACTGGAGAAGGGGTACGAAGGTCAACACCATGTGCTCCCTGCCTTCAGATGCTTGTGTCACAGTTGAACGGGGCCAACGGATATTCATATAAACAATGTGATGGCTTTTCTACATTACTTAGTTTATCAAAAAAAAAAAAAAAAAAAAGGAAAGAAATCTCAGGTGAAGGAGTAAAAAGATCTAAGGTTCCTGGTCACAGCACTTGGGCTATAAAATGGAATAAATATAAATATAATATAAATCGGTAAACCCTATACCAACGACGTGGTCATCGGGATTTTCCCCGATCGGGGTGGAATTCATCCCTTTGTTGGACATAAAAGGCCAACTCAGTGCCCTCACAGCACGTTGCTCTAAGATGGTTTACTTCTATCCTCCGGGACTTTCAAAATAACATTTTATACGTACTGGCTTGGTGGAGAGATGGGTCACCCCACAACCCAGGAAGGTGACAAACAACCACCCAGAACCATTAAAACCAGTATGCTATTGGTTTTATTTCAAATAAAGAAACAAGCCTGGGGCCAAGTGGAAACGGGCCCCTCCCTCTTAGCAACAAAACCTGCTCCCGCGCCCCACTCTGTAAAGACCTCACGCTTGGTTCTGGACTTTGTTTTACTTAAAGGTGTGAATTTCATAAGCATCTTTCCCAAAACCCACTTTATCAGGAAAACGTGGCCAAGTACTCAGCAGGGCGACCCCAGGTGAGGGCCACATGGGGTCTGTGTCCCCTTCTTTCCAGCCCTTTCACAGGATTTAATTCCTTTTCATAAAAAGTTGGGGAGAAATGAAAGGATTGGCTCCAGAACGCTGTCTCAGGCCCCTGCCAGCTCGACAGTCACTGTGTGTTCTTGTTCAGCTGTTCATTCTGGAATCTTCAAAGACCGGACGTTGTTTTTTTAAAAAAAAAAAGTCAAAAATCAAAACCACCATCAAGAACACATTTTAACCTTTTACATCTTGGTGGGCTCAGAGCGATCCCTATGCCGCCTGCCCCCCTTTGAGGACCAGGCTTGCACCCTCCAAGGCCAGATCCTGAACCACCCAGAAGGGGCCAGCCTCCCCCATGCACACCCAGGGCTGCGTGAAGCTTCGGGTCTCCACGCCATTGTGTGTCCCTGACGATGTACGGTACTGAAGTAGAAGCACACAGGCGTATCCGAGGCCTAGCTCCAGGGCCAGATTCCACGTCATGACTGGCGAGGGGGTAGGGGGAAACACGTCACTATCAGAGGCCTGGAGGCTTGTGAGACCCGGTTTGAAACCCGGCGTAGTAGCTTAAACATAATGTACAGGCCACAGAAAGTGGACTTGCTTCCAGGAGGTGAGCTCAGCCCACCAGCCTGACAGCAGCCCCAGCCTGGCCAGTGGCGTCTGGAGTCCGTCTGGCCTAGCCTGAACAGAGCAGACACCCCCACGGAGGTGCGTCGGCACATAAAGTGCTTAGGCTGCTGCTGCCTGCACTAAAATTTCTAAAAAGTGGCATCTTTTCTTTTAAAAGTAGGTAAAAAATGAGACTTTATTTTAAAAAGGCAAGGAAAGACTGCCAGGCAGAGAGATGCCTTAGTTTGAAAGTTATCTCCTTCCTAAAAATTGTGTAGCAAACCTTTAAACATTCAAGGAGTGTGGATTTCTAGACAAAATAAAGCACATTCTGCCTCCTTCCCTCCACAGCACCTCCCAGGACATAATCTCCACACACCAAATGCTGGCAGTTCTGGCTGTGATAGGAGGAATTGCTCGGTGCAACAGAAGCTTCTAGAAAATGCTGTGATGGTTCATATGGAGAATAGAATAAAATGGTGGTGGTTGTAAGTGAGGCCGGGTTTCGAGGGGCATGGTCTGCACCCCTGCTCTGGATATAAAGAGCAGGACACTTAGAGACCGACAGCGGCCTCAGAGCCAGGGCCACCGCTCCACGCAAGCAGCTTGTAAGGTGCGCTCGGTCCTCCCCACGGCAGAACAATCTGGAAACAATCTTGGGCAGCTGCTCTCATCAACAAACTGTTTATTGTAAGAAAGTGGCTGGGTCAGAGGCCAACATCAACCCGAACCAAAAGCATACGGAGCAAACTCAGCACCATCACTGCAGAGAGACGCGGGCTGGGGAGCAGAAAAGAGGGGCAAGCTCCCCACAACTCCTGGATTTCAGCGTGAGGGGCTGTTCTGCATGTTGTGACAAACGGTTATTTGCTGCTGTTTTCAGAACAAATTAACATCATTGGCCGAAACACCACATTCTAAAGAGGCCCAGAAACAGTCTTTTAAATCTCCTCCTGAAAAGTCACAGTAGCTTTTTTTTTAAAAAAAGATTTATTTATTCATACAAGAACTGGGACACAGGCCAGAGGTGTGGGGGGTGAGAGGATTCACCAGAGACAGAGTGGGGAGCAGAACAGGCAGATCCACTGAAATACACTGCTGAGGGGAGCAGCGGGCGTGACAGGAGAGGTCTGCTGCGCCATGTGGGTCACCCCTCTAGCCAGGATCAAACTCATGCTGCAGTGGCTGCGGATAGCTTCATAGTGCTATGACTTAAACCCACAGTGGCTTTTATCTAAATATTACTAGTTGCTTCTTTCTGGCATTTGTTTCATAAGCCCTGGGCTCATGCACAGCGCATGGCTGTCACAGCCAGTCTTTAAACATGTCTAGTTAAAAACCGGAATGCTGACTGGGCATGAGGTGTAGATGCGAATTGTTTTATTTTAGGTATGGGACTCGGTTTTGCCTTCCGCAGATGAACTAAAACATTTACAGGTGAGAGAGCTGAGTGCTGTCTTCATCAAAACCGCATAGGAGGGGCCTCCCCGGTGGCGCAGCGGTTGAGCGCTGGGTTGCGAAGCTGCCTCCAGCCTCTGCAGCGCCGGTTCGATCCCCGCCTGCTCCCCAGCCACCAGAGGAGGGTCCCACATGGCGCGCAGACCTCTCCTGCCGCCCGCTGCTCCCCTCAGCAGTGTACTTCGGTCCTTCTGCCTGCTCTGCTCCCCGCTCTGCCTCTGGCGAATTCTCTCACCCTCCCGCGCTTCTGACTGTACCCAGTGCATGTATAAACAAAACAAACAAACAAATAAATAAATGAAAAACATGCCTCTAAAAAAAAAAAAAAAAAACCGCATAGGAGAAGGAGACAGGGGAAGGAAGATGGGCAGAATGGGAAACTGCGGCAGATGGATGAGCCCAGGTTCATTCTAGCATTCTGGTGACTTTTATACACTGGAAATTTTCAAGGCACATTTTCTCTTATTGAGTGTACAGCTCAACAGTTACTGTGAAGAGGGGCCTCCCCGGTGGCGCAGCGGTTGAGTGCTGGGTTGCGAAGCTGCCCGCGGCCTCTGCGACGCCGGTTCGATCCCCGGCTGCTCCCCGGCCACCGGAGGAGGGTCCCACATGGCGCGCAGACCTCTCCTGCCGCCCGCTGCTCCCCTCAGCAGTGTCCTTCGGTCCTTCTGCCTGCTCTGCTCCCCGCTCTGGCTCTGGTGAATTCTCTCGCCCTCCCTCCCGCACTTCTGACTGTACCCAGTGCATGTATAAACAAAACAAACAAACCAGCAAACAAATAAATAAAGCATGCCTCTATAAAAAAAAAAAAATAGTTACTGTGAAGAAAGAAAATGTTTCTTAAATACAGGAACAGTGTGAACCTACCAATGCAAATTCATTCATTCTCTGTAAGGACAGGTCGCACGGTCCCATTTGACTATTTCTGATGAGCAGTGTCAGCAGAATCACTGTTCTGAGTGGGACACTGGAGGACACCGGTGTGTCCCCACTGCCTCTGCTCACCAAGCCAGAAGCAAGTAGGATAGGAAGCAAACATGGCAATTTGTCGCATTATAGCACACGAGCCGGCAAGAAGACCCAACTGTCATCAATACCGGGGCCGTGTTTATTCAACAGCTGATTTAGCTTACAAGCTTTGAGAGGAAAAAAAAAGTTGTTTGTAAAAATGAGGCTGCTACAGTTTGCACTGCTCATTCTTACACTAACAGTAGAATTAATTTGTATGAGTCTGAATTAAATAAAGCCAAAAACAAAACATTTTTTCATTGTGTTTAAATTAACTGTGAAAAGGTACCGATCAATGATCTCAAATGGTTTCATATAAATATGAAGATGGTGATAATTACAGATTCTTATAAAGGAATGCATCCAAAGGAACTGCTTTAAAAGTTTACAAAAAAAAAAAACTATCTGCATCTAATTGCTTTGCTGGGAGCAGCATAAATCCTGCAGCATCCTGGCAAGGTGTGAAAGGTCATCTGGTCTACCGTTCCAGAACAGGCATTGTGTCCTCTTCCTGGCATTCACTCATTTGTCCAACCCGTCCTCCTCACCAGGGAAGAAAACACACACAAAGAGAAGAATCTTCAAAATTACAGAGCTTCAACTCTTAAAGCATTCTGTGGCTAAAAATGAAGAACTTAAATTATCAAGCATGCCAAAGTTTCCCATAGAAAGCAACTGTCCAAACTGTCAAAAGGCAGAGGCGTCCGGGTCCCCACCACCACCACCACTTGACATTTTTGTTTGAAAGACAGATTTTCCTATTTATTATTAAAAATGGAAATGGGGATTAAGGGAGCTATCACTCAATTACTCTCTAAAATAACTCTTATACATAGGATTCATTTTTGCTCAAAGACAAGAAAACAACTTGTCGAAGACTTTCCTATGGCATTAGAAAAGCAAACCTTTATAAGTTTTTTTTTTTTTAGAAGAATATTTGCTTTTTCTTTTAAATTTCCCAGCTTGCCTTTTGTCTACAGGAGACAAGTAGGTTTAAGGCTTCTGGTGCGTGACACTGACAGAGGGGCTAGCCACATGTCCACACCACCAGGCCCTCCAGCACCTGGTAATGTGGCCGTCAGCCGATTTAGTCTGAATTTCAGGGAGACCCGACTTAGAGTCTGAATTTCAAACTCGGGCAAGATGTTAAGGCAACCTTTTGCCTTGCCTATCATTCCTACCTCCCCACAGCTGACAGTCACAGAAGAAACATACACCCAACCAGCGAAATTGTTGTAAATCGCCACGAAGCAAAGGGGAAGGCACATTTCCTATGCAGCAAAACTCTAGAAATTATAACCTAAACCCCTCATCCTCAAAGGCAAATGGAAAAAAGGCCTCCCTACAAAGGAAGTCTTTCAGCAATCATACAGCGTATTCTTGAAGTTTTGGTTTAAAAATACATATATATGAATTTCAACATGTAGAAATTATACATACACACAAATGTTGTATGTCTACAATAACATATATACCCTATAATATATAATTCATATAATCCCAGTGGCAAAGATGCAAAACAGCAATTAAAACAAATAATTTATACAACCCCCCAAAAATCTACTTTTAAAGGACTAAATTGTTTGCACTTTAACCCATGTTTCTCAACTGATCAAATTTGGTTTGAGTTTGAGAATTTTGCATATAAGAGCTGGGGTACAGGCCAGATGTGTGGGACGGTGAGAGAATTCACCAGAGACAGAGTGGGGAACAGAAGTACACTGCTGAGGGGAGCAGCGGGAGAGTCAGGAGAGGTCTGCTGTGCCATGTGGGTTGCTCCCTGGCCAGCTGGGGCTCGAACTTGTGCTGCAGTGGCTGCAGACAGGTTGCGTCTTAACCCCTTGCACCACCAGGGAGGCCCCTCGAGAATATTTTTATCAAGAATCGTATCTTCCAAGATGAACAAGAGCCAAAACTGTTGTCTAAAAGTCCAGTATTTCTTCCACTGATAATGATTAAATGGAAGCCTGAAAACACTGTCAGAAAGAAAACTACTCACAACACAAGCAGACGGGTAACACAGAAGTGTTCTAGAAACATCCAGCACCTGGAAGGGAGTGGGACCAAACCCAGCACAGCAGCCCCCAGGCGCAGTGGGGGGGTCGTCAGCTCCCTCTTCTTATCTCCAAAAGACAGAGACTGGTGGACAGATGGTTGGCTGTTTCCCTGCTGCCAAGCTGGACACCAAAGAAATCCTCGCCTGGACGGACCCAGCGCGCCATAGGCTCAGCCCCGGGCCCCCAGTCTCTGCCCTCCTGCCCAGGCCGGGAAAGGGAAGACCAAGCACCCTTCCAAGCACAAGTCGCCCGCCAGCTCTGAAACACTATCAACATTGTTCCAGGACGGGGCAACTCGTGGGGCAACATTCTCAGATTCTGAGCCTATCAGGAAGCGAAATGTGCTTCCCGACTTGACTTCACATCCCTGAAAACTCCAGTCCAGCACTTATCGCATGCTTTTGGGGCCCACACCCCGATATTCCTGAGTCAGCAGGGCAGGGGGCGCTGGGGTTTTCCTGTTATGGGTGGCC
Organism: Talpa europaea; assembly: GCF_964194135.1. Classification (NCBI taxonomy): domain Eukaryota; kingdom Metazoa; phylum Chordata; class Mammalia; order Eulipotyphla; family Talpidae; genus Talpa; species Talpa europaea. The sequence continues at coordinate 142,802,514 of NC_140070.1, forward strand.
TTGCTGTACCCCCGACTACTGCCCTTGGGGTGCCCTCCAGGCAGTCCCCTGTGGGCACATTCCCGAGCCCGTGGGATGCAGGCATGACAGCCCAAAATCTGCTTTCAGACCGACTCTGGAGACAGCTTCACCCGCTCCGGAGGCCGGGCCAGGCCATGCCCTCACACATGGCAGCTATTAGGACACGGTGGGTGCGGAAGACAGAGCACTTGGGCTTGGAGGATATTTTACTCCAAAGGAGCCTGTTTCCCTCCCACAAAACCTGCGAGTGCGTCGGCCAGAGATATAGTCTTGAGGAAACAGCCACCCTTCCTAGATGGGGTGCACGCCCCACAAGGAACCAGGAAGCTGTGCCCTGTGGCAGGAGACCTCACCTCCCCCAGACAGCAGGAGGAGCCACGGAGGAGATGGCCGAAGTGGAGACGACCTCGCACTGTTCCCCTGGAGCACACGGTCAGCCCGCGCCCTGACCGCCCAGAAGCACCAGCTGGGAAGGGTCATTTGGAAACATTCCCGTGGAAACAAGATTCAAATCCCAGTAGCTGCAAAGGCCCCCGGCCCCCAAGAATAAAATAAAGGGAACTAAGGAAACATTCCACTGTGTCTTTTGCATTTCACGTCGAAACTCATCCCCTTGCCTCTGCCACAGGTATTACGTTTGATAACAGGAAGTCAGTTAAACAAAATACGCGCAGTTCAGGTGAAGGCGCAGGAAGAAAGGAGAGAACGAGGGATATGAAAGACCCTGGAAAACACGCAGCCCCATAAAGGCTTGAAAGGTTTGCTTTAATCTGCCAGCTGCTCGGATTAGAGGTAGCCTCGCCGCGCGCGTCAGCCACATGTCAGAGCCGTTCCCCGTGCACCTGGACGCCGCGCTTCTCTCTGATTTGGCTTCTCTGAAAATTATTTTTTTAAGCTGTATTTTAGAGGAAGACCAGAAGTTTCCCTCTTGCCGTACATCCAAGATTCAGAACTGGGATTAAAGGTGGAGGGAAGGGAGGGCTGGGAACCAAAAAGCAAAGATCCCTTTTCCGGTGGTGAGTTCTCATTCGCTCAGGAAAGGCCTGGCGGTGCACCCCCAGCCTGCCGGGGTAGGGGGAGCCTCCCTGCACCCCTACCTGTCAGAGCTGTGGAGACCCCCGAGGGCCCAAGAATCCCAAGGAGACACCCCGTTATGTGCAAAGCATGCTGTGAAGATGAGAAAGCCCTTCTCATGTTCCAGAAACTTCCACAGCAAGGCCTCAGACTCAGCAGGCCCTCGATGTCTGTGAAACGCGGGGGCCAGTCAGAGAAGGGGGGAGTAAGGAGCATGTGGTATGATTTAGCCCAAGTCTCTTCAAAAAGCAACCGACATCAAAAAATCAAAGTCACTCCCTGGGTGGAGGGGCCCAGACGAGTTTTCGACCCGTTTACAAATATCAAAACTATCCTTCCCAGCGACACCTGTTTTGGGGTGGGGTGGGGTGGGGTGGAGGGAGAGGAAAAGCCTCACAGCAACTAATTTGGGATTGAAGCAAAATGAAATTTTCATACCAGCTGTTGTTTTTAAGTACATACTCCATCCAACGCTCCCACACTACCAAGACCACACTCACACACGCACACACGCATGCACACATGCACACACGCAGAGACCCAGTTGCCTCAACACCAAGCCCAGTGTCACTTCTGGGTCCGTCACATCCTGCTCCCAAGGCAAAGCACCCACAGGTCTGGCTGGGCCACTCCCGCCCCTCTGGTCCTCTCCACAGCCCCAGCCCCCTGGGCACCCCAAGAACCTCAGCCCTGTGCCTTCCCCAGCAACAGCCGCTGCCCACCCCTGAAGGCTGAACACAGTCTCCCCCCTTCCTTCTCCCTCACAGGCCTCCTTCCCCTTGACTCCCCCCTCCCCTCCCCCCACCCTCCCACTGGACTGGAGGGGACCAAAGGCATCAGCTCTGCAGGGGTGGAGGGGGCCAGGCTCCACACAGCTCTGCTCTGGGTTCCCAGTCAGGCCAGTGCGCATCAGCCCCTGTCCTCTCCACACCCCCCCTGCAGGCTCCTCAGCCCTCCCCTCCCTGCGGCCTCTCTGGCAGAGGAAACATGGAAACAGCCCAGGGAAATGGAAAGAAGAAGAGTTTCTCAAGAGGCCTTCAATTCCGGAAGGGAAGAAGCGGGGTGCTGATCAAATTGGTGTTGCTCACACACACTCCCGCCCCCCCCCAGGAGGTGTCCCTGCTGACACCCCGAAGTCACGGTGGCTGCATCTTATGGGGACACGCCAACCCGTGGGGCTCAGTGCAACCGTGTCCACATGCGTCCCTGGGACATGCGGGCGCGGGACGTCAGCTGGGCTGTGCTTCTTCTTGGAATAGGGGCTGTTCTGTCCCAACTCTTAGGGACCTGGAGGCGCGTGGTGCCTCCGCCCGCCCTGTGCCCTGTGCTCTCTGCTCTGCAGAGCGAGTGACAGCACCGCTGGGGGGGGTTGCAGCTCAGGGTAATGGGGTGCTCTCTCCCTTCCCACCCTGGGGGCGCCTCATTCACAGCCTGTGTTGAATGAAAGACCAATATCAGCCACCGAGACACTGAAAGAATTTCCACCGGCCCAAAGGAAAGCCCCGCCAGGATGATGGGAGGCCGCAAAACACAGCCCGTGGAGGTGAGGGAGGGAAAAAACCGTCTCTGAAGAACAACTTCACCCTGGCGGGCTGGTCCAGGCAGCCTGGCTCAGCAGCGACACCGTGTGGTGAGATCCGGGACCCCACGAACACGGCCTCGCGGGGAGCAGGGGCACAGGCAGGACCCCAGGAGGGAGGGATGAGCCTGGGGTAGGCTGGGTCCCACAGAGACCAGAGTGGCAAGACCCCGCCCAGGGCACTTGATTCCATGGGGCACTGAGATCTATTAAGAAGGCCATGGGGGGCTTCCCCTGGTGGAGCAGCAGTTGAGCGCTGGGCTGCGAGGCTGCCCACAGCCTGTGCAGCGCCGGTTTGTTCCCCGGTCACCGGCGAGGGTCCCACCAAAAAAAAAAAAAAAAAAAAAAAAAAAGGCCATGGGGAAAGAAAAGCAAATAGAAAGGGCAACCCAACTCTCCCGCCAACCTGAGGTCCCAGCACCAGAGCAGGTGCTAGGACGGCTCCACCGGGGCGAGCGGGAGTCGCCAGCTGCATCCAGAGACCAGCACCGAGGGCAAAGCTGCCTACACCTGCTCCCTTGGAGAATGTGGCTCCAGGGGACCGATCCGGAACCCTGGTTCCTCCCATTTCCTCCCGCAGCAGCTTCCAAGTCTTCTATGACACCAGAAAAGACAACACCCACCAGCACCTTGGGCGCCCAGAGCAGAAGAAACGCAGCGGGGAGCTGTGGGGAGGACAAGGGCCCAGGTGGGGCCACCCAAGGTGAGCCAGACCCAAGGAAGGACTCAAAGCGAGAAGCAGACACTCGCGACACTGACTTGCAAAGCTGTCAGGTAAGGCACTCGGGAGGCCTAGAGTCCACGGAGAGACGAACGTGTACGCAGAACAAACGTTGGCTTTAACCCCATTCAAGCACCTCAGAGCCATGGTGTGAGTGGGGGTGACCATCAACAGGGGAATCACCACTACCCACCACTACCCCCAGCCGGAAGGAGACACTAGAAGCACCTGCTGTATCTGGGGCTGTTCATGCCAGCACACACCGCACAGTCCTGCTGACCGCACACCCATGGTCATGCCCGTGGTACAGACGACATGGGAAAGGCCAAAACTCAGTCCACAGGAGAGTGGCCGGGGCCACTTCTTCCTCCCTGGGCGACAGCCCCAGAGACCCAGCAGCAGCCGGTCAGACCTGAGGGCAAGGGAGGGAGCAAGGCCCCGGGCCTGTCTAGCTCCTGGGCCTCGGAGCAGGCTGCCACCTCCTCACCCACGAGCCCTCAAGAGTCGCACAACGAACAAGGGGGAGTCGCACCCCCCCGGGGAGTAATGACCCCCCCCACCCTGTGCTCTCTGCTCTGTAGAGCGAGTGACAACACCGCTGGGGGTGGGGTGGGGGCTGCAGCTCATGCTCTGCCCAGCCCCCCAAGGTGGGAGGCTACAGGTGGGTTCTCAGGAAGAGCTTTTCAATAAGTCACAAGACGAAAGTGAAGTTTTTTCTCCTATTAACTAAACATGTGAAACAGACATAAATGATGCGGAGCTTCGAGTTGCCAAGAGCAAGGTGCCAACCAAAGCTGCGCCACTAATTCCCAGAAGGACCTCAGTGCAAACTGGCCCAAAGCTGTGTGGCGAGAATGAAATTTAAGAACGGTTCTCGAATGAAAAGCATCAGCCATTGCTGTATTATTAATATTTTAAGCAAAAAGCATGACCTGTAGGCTTTAGACACCAGGCACTTCTTAGGCATGTTATACACTTGTACCTTATTCAGTAATATAATATAATGTATAATAGTTTATCAAAATGTATAAATTTAATATAATACAAAAAATATATATTATGTGACAACATGGATCATGTACTTATATGTTAACTATATTTGTTATCTATCACCACATTATGACAAAACCTGACTACATATTAAACAGTAAGTTATTTATAACATGTATAAATACAACTGAATATTACACATAGATTAATGTAGTATACTATTAATGGAATATTAAATATAGATTAATAAATTATATAAATGAATAGACTATAAAATTAATACATCATAAGTCCAACAATACAAAAACAGTAGTAGTAGCAGCAACAGCACTTAAAGAACACAATTGCAGGTGTATTATTTCATCTAGTCCTCCAACAACCCTGCGAGGTAGCCTGATGCTAAACGCGCATTTGTCTTCTCCAAAGGAGCACATCTCAGCCACAGTTCCAAGCTCTCCCTCTGGCTACCTCGGGAGCACAGTATGACCCAGGGAGGACTCCTCCTCTTGCAGGAATGCTGGGGGGCGGGGGAGGCATGGTTTGTTCTTCTCAAGGGAAAGCAGGTATGTTTAGTACTTAGCATCACCTGAACTGTTAGGCATTTGCTGAAACCCCACAGTCACTAAACACACACATTCCCCTACTAGGACAGACAGAAACAGACCCTCATGATGATTTGCCACAATCGACAACAAGCCAACAGCATTTGGGGCACGGGGAAGGGCAGGAGCTGCTCAAAGCAGGTGGCCCACGGCATCAAAAGCAAAGACCCAGGAGCCCTCCTGAGTGCATTCCTGACCACATATGCGTCTAGGGGACAAAGCTAGAAGGTCTGACTGGAGTCCAGAGCCTCCTGTGCCACAAGATGGCGGGCATCTGCATGCAAGAAGCACGCGAGAGCTCCCCGTCAGGACAATCCTGACACCAAAAACAGGGACCCTTTCACCCCTAAAAAGGAGAGCCAAAACATTCAGACTCCTTGGGAGGCCCCAAGGCTTCTCCCCTTACAAACACCACGAAAGTCAGCCTTTCCAAGGCTTCCAGGCCAGGCTGGTCTCCAAAGCAGATACATAAAATGAAACTAGAAATCCAAACCAAGCCCTCAGGAGGGGAAGGACTGAGGCAAGGGTCCCAGCAAGGAAGGGGGGCTTCCCAGGGCCTCTCCCCACACTCACCTGTGCGGCACACAGCAGGTGCAGCGGTGTTAAGGCAGGAAGGTGTCCGACGTCACAGCTCACGCCGAGGGCCGTCAGGATCTCCTCGAGGACTTCGTAGCGCCTGGCATTGCTGGCTTTGAGCAGGTCAAAGTCTTCCTGTGTGTGCACGAGGGAAGTGCCAGGCGGGAGCTCCAAGTGCACCTGAGGAGGAGACGGACCTGTGGCACGCCGAGACAGAGCATGTGCCATCGGCCTTTCTGGAAGTTTGACCATGGACCCTTCTAATTACCAGCAATATATAAACCCTGAACCTGAGCATTTCAAAAGTAATGACAAGCAATAAGAAGATGCAAAGGAAAGTACTGGAATTCTTCGCCCCCTGGTGCTAGAACCACCACCACCACCACCCCCACCCCCCGCTGCCAAGCCTGGGCCTTGGCACGAAGGAACACTCTGGCTCCTAGTCTGAAATCAGACATAACTGGACACGAGCACCCACAGGGCGCCCAGAGAGGCCCCTGAGGGCACCTGCTTTAGACTGTCTTGCTTTTCCAGGGTGAGCTGCAGGTGTCCATCATGCAGACTCCCCACCCCATGCCAGAGGAGAACAAAAGGTACAGGCTTTGAGCAACAAGAAATCTCTCGATTCCCATCCAAGTGGAACCAAGCGGAACAGACTGTGCAGATGGCGCGATGGGTGAAAGCTGGGCCAGAGCCTGTCCAGCAAGACTCGGCAACCCGGGCAGCCCAGGGCTGCCCGCATCACCCGTGGAGCCACAGCGGCAAGTCTGTCCCCCAAACAGCTCTGGGTAGGGTGGGGAGAGAGGCCAGCTCTGGCCCAGCACCTCAGTTCCCAGGACAGAAGGGTGATACCCGGGCCTCCTCCTCTGGCTGTGACACTGTTGCACAGTCACGGGCTCGTTGCTACATCTTGGCTTCTTCCGAAATCTAGTCTTTTTGGGAGAAGTCAGAATGGAGAAAGAAAAACGTCATATGACTTCACTCATAGGTGAATATGAAGAAGTAAAGCAAAGCAAACACAGACAAGAGACTGGCGTCACCAGAGGGGAAGGGAGAGTCGGGTGAAGGGGTCAAGAGCAGGTGATGGCAGGAGGCAGACTCTGCTGGGATCCTAATGCAGTGCGCACAGGTGTCCAGCAATAGCACTGAAACCCGCACAGTGTTCTAAACCACTGTTGCTTCCACTCAAAAATTTTTAATTAATAAATCAAACTTTAAAAAATGAAATAAAAAGACTTTTTGGCTAAACTGGAATGTCTCCTGTCACGACAGGAGTGGGAGGTGCTGCTGGCAAATATGGGAAGGCCCCAGGTGCTGCGTACACCCTCCAAGCCCAGAGGGCTGCACCCCAGAAAATAGGTCCAGCCTGAGCATGAGGGTGCCACGGCTGAGAAATGGCTGTCACAGCAGCACTGCGGGGCCATGAGCTCAGCTAAGTGAGAAGAAAGTCAGCTAGTCTTCCATCCATGCTAGAGACAACCTCCAGCCAAACCCCCGGCCCCCTGGAAAATCAGATGTCAGCTGAGTCCACAGCCTCGGTTCCTGCAGAGCTGAGCCAGACGAGCAGAGGGCAGTGTCCTCCCCTTTACGAGGCCATGGCACGCTCCTGGCCGGGAGGAGGCCCCTCCCTGCAGCTGTGCGGGGCCCTTCACGTACTTGGCCTCCTCTGACTGGGTTACATCACTACTCGATTTATGGCAAAGATGAAAACGATGAAATTGAACAGGGAGGAGGAAACTAACCAGCCTGTGATAGCATTTATGGGCGCTCTCCCGTGGGGTAAGCAGCAATACGGGGCCGACGAGAAAACAGGGCCCCTGCCTGTGGAGCCTGGAAGTCCCTGAAAATCAAACGTGGCATTCTAAGCCTCTGAATCCGATTTTTGAAGCTGCATCAGATTGCCTTTTTTCCTAGGGCGATGAGGGCGGTATTGAATTTTATGACAGAAATGGGGTCAATTTAAATGGGGCAGCCAGCAGCTTTGCGGTCTCACCCGGAGAAGCGGATCACACGGTGCCCAATTGATTTTCCAGCAGGGTCTGAGCACGGGGGAGGGACGACTCACTATTCAAAGCTGAAATACAGCTCTCGGAAGTCAGGTTTTTAGTGGATTTTCTGAAAATGCATAGCTAGTTACTCTGGTTACCGTATCTGCAGAGGGCAAGAGAAGCAGCCCGTTCATCAGGCCTTCCCAAAACTCACGCATGTGCTTTGTGACCTGCAGGAAGCCCACGCGGGTCAAGCTCATTGTCAGATTTTCTTAATTATGTGCATTGTTGCCAGAGGAGCTCAGGGACAAATGAGTGGCCCTTAGAATAGAAAAGAAATCCAACTATACCCCCTTGGAGAAGGTTTGGTCAGAAAACCCCAGAGACATAGCTTCTAGAAGACGTGGAAAGAAGCAGCATGTGAAGTGACAAAACAAAACAGCTAAGAGGAAACAACTCTCTGGCTCACAAACATCCCTGTAGTAAAACAAAAAACCCCTCACACTCCTCCTGGGGAGTATTCTGGGCAAAATGCCCACCTCTGCCTAGTTTTGCTCATGAGGTCATCAAACCCTTGAGTATTCATCTGGCACTAACACAACTGCCCTGAGGCATTACAAGATTGGCAATGATAAGGAATCTGGAAGTCTCTCCCGCTCAACACAAACAAAAAAGCTAAAAGGAAAAAGGTGTGTGGAGGCAGGAACAGATATCAGGTGAGCCCAGGTTCCCTGGGGTGGGAGGAAGTTGTCCCTGTTTTCTTCCCTGAGGAACTACAGGCCACAAGCTCAAGTCACCCCGGTCTTCTATCTGGCAACATTTCCCTCAGTTTCTAGATTTTCACAGAGACAAGTAGGAAGAGAGGAACTGAAGCTGAAGATGCCTTCAGCCACCGCGCCCGATGGGCAAATCCCTGCTCTCCACAGTCACCTCCTAACAGAAGGGTCACTGATATTGGGGCTCCCCAGCCTGGAGCTCTCAAATCCTTCACATTAAGTGAAAGCTCAATTGGATGGGCCGAAGTGAGTCCTGGAGCAGGAGAGCAGGCTGGTGAGTTTTGGAAAGAATTTTCTGACTCATCCTTGGTTAGACAGCCACCCCAGCCCTAGAAGGACTCGTCTCCCCCAACCCCCAACACATGTATTTTGGTAAGACAGGATATTCACATCCTGACTCGCAGCCAGGGGTCAAAAGTAGGCCACAGCTCAGACACTATCAACACCTGTAAGCAAATCCCTGTCAGATGCCCAAACGCGGTTCCCGGACTTGGGCCTCGTACCTGACAGAGAACAGCTTCTCCTCCACATGTCCCGAAAGGCACTTGCACGATTAGCCTGTCCTCTTCCTCACCATCCAGGCGGCCCTGGAGCTTGCCCAGGCTGGGCCTCTCCCCGGGGCCCTCTTCGTAAACGCAGCCACTGCCCAGGACACTGAGCTTCACCTGGCTCAGGTCGGCTTTGGAGAAAACCACGTTCTGGACGGTCTCCTGCGAGGCGCCCCTGCTTGTCACCTTCCAGCCCCCAAAGGTGAAGGGTGAAGACAGGCCCAATACCTTGCCGCCCTGAGCAAGGTAGGCCAGGAACCTCTGGCTCAGGTCTTCAGGAACAGCCTCGCGGGTAGCAATGACCAAAAGCAGACAGTTGTCCGGCCACGGGTCTTGGAGAGCGCTGTCCTCAGAGAGGTGGTAGAGCGTGTAGCAGTCTGGCTCCACACAGTCAGCCAGGAGGGACTGCACCTGCTGGAACCTGCCTGGCGTCTCCTGGGAGTCAGAGCCCACATAGACCAGGATGTTGGGGGCCTTTCCTGTGATGTTGACTCTCTTCCCTTCTCTCTCTGGGCAGATGGTATCACCAATATCCTCCAAATGGCCATTGCTGTAATCATAGGGAAGATCTGGAATGTTCTCTGCAGATGCAAACTTGACGGACTCAATGGTACTGTTCTCAAGCTCCAGACACTCGTGGCAACTGGACAGATGTAAGTGACAGTGCTCAGTAGAGCCTGCTCCCCGATTGCTCTCCCCAGCAGGCTCGCTCCCAGGGGCATCCCTGGGCCCCGGCTTGACCTGGGGCTCATCTTTGACCATGTGCTCCATACCGTCTGGCTGAGGCTGACTCTTCCCGAAAGCTGTGGGACTCAGCGGCAGGGTGGGGGCTTGCGTGTGTGAGGCCTGACCCTTCAGTTCCTTGAGCGTGGAATCGTGCAAGTGCACCGCTGAGGCGGGAACAGAACAGACAGCGGGGTCAGCTCCACAGCCCCCATGCAGCTCAGACCCCTGCACCCTGCACCCACGACTTGTGTCCCAGGGCAGCCCTGTGCGTTAATCAGTATCCTTTGGAACCAGTGCTCCCTGGCCAGGAGGAGGGCCCTGAAGATGCAGTCTCCCCAAAACCTTTTCCCTACAAACCCCAAAACCTCAGTTCCCTACTTGACCGGTGAGGAAAGTGAGATTGAGTGAGGTGATGCCATAGACTGACTCCCCAGTTTCACTCTTGCTACATCATGATGAAACCAGAAAGGGGCCCACCCATGGCATGTGCAAGCACACCCCAGGAAAAGGCCGCACGGCATTTATTTCACCCAAGATAACACAGTACAACCAGCTGCTAGACTATTGCTCAGTGCATGGAAACCACAGCCAGTGTCTGGTGTTTAAAATTTTAAAAGCATTAAAGACACACTCAGGGATAAGCACTTCCAAAAAAGAAACCTGACATTTATGAATTTTATGCCATTATGATTAAACCAACCTGTTGACTGAATTACAGTGAACAAGTAAGCTGTGCGCTCAAGTCACACCAAACAGGCATGCACAACCAGCCACCCCCTGACGTCCTGCTGCAGACGGTCACTTACAGATGATCTTTTGGGGTGCCAGTCCATGGGCTATCTGGAGTCTCTCTTCCAGGAATGCCACCCCCAGCTTGCTGAAGTCGTCCACGCTGGCTTGGGCAATTAACTGATAAGGCTCCCCAGGTCTGCAAGCTAAGGGCAAGCAGCAGTCTGACCACTTGACAATCTGAGAAAAAGTGGGTGAGAGAAGAGGTTAAGACCCCTCTGAGATAACCAGACACCCCTTACCCCGCAGCTCCCCACTACGCTTACCGCCAGACACAGCTGGATGCTGCAGCTTTTTTTTTTTTAAATAATAAATTTTATTCTTATATTCCCCATACAATTGCAACCCCCCCATTCTGACCCCAATCCCTCCCCTCCCACCCCCCACCCCCCAAAAAGTGTCTCTGGTTCATAGTTTTTTGTTGATTTTGATTTTCACTTTCTTATAGTTATTCATTTTCCTGGTCCCTTATTTAAGATTTCTAGGTTCCTGCTATGAGTGAGACCATCCGGTATTTTTCTTTTTCTTTCTGGCTTATTTCGCTGAGCATGATCCCTTCCAGCGCCATCCATGTTGCTGCAAATTGCATGTGTTTATCTTTTTTGAATGCTGAGTAATATTCCATGGTATATATGTACCCCATCTTCTTGATCCAGTCATCTATTTTTGGGCATTTGGGCTGTTTCCAAAGCTTAGCTATTGTAAACAGTGCTGCTATAAACATAGGGGTGCAGGTGTTCTTTGGAATTGATGTTTCTCTGTCCTTTGGGTAAATACCTAGGAGTGGAATTGCTGGATCCTATGGAAGCTCTATGTTTAGTAGGTCCAGAAATCCCCACACAGCTCTCCATAGTGGTTGGACCAGTTTGCACTCCCACCAACAGTGCAGGAGAGTTCCTTTTTCTCCACACCCTCGCCAACATTTGTTGTTGCTAGTTTTTTTAATATGTGCCATTCTCACTGGTGTAAGATGGTATCTCATGGTAGTTTTGATTTGCAGCTTCTTAACAGTTGTTCTGGACCCGCCTCCTCGTGTCTGCCTGACAAGGGGGCTGACCAGCCTTCAAATACAACTCCTGTCACTTCAAAGTATCTGAAGTCTCCACTGACTTTCCAGGAACAAAAAGGAAAAAGGGGGCCTCCCCGGTGGCACAGCGGTTGAGCGCTGGGTTGCGAAGCTGCCCGCAGCCTCTGCAGCGCCGGTTCGATCCTCGGCTGCTCCCCGGCCACCAGAGGAGGGTCCCACATGGCGCGCAGACCTCTCCTGCTGCGCCCGCTGCTCCCCTCAGCAGTGTACTTTGGTCCTTCTGCCTGCTCTGCTCCCTGCTCTGGCTCTGGTGAATTCTCTCACCCTCCCGCGCTTCTGACTGTACCCAGTGCATGTATAAAACAAACAAACAAATAAATAAATAAAAAAAATACATGTCTCTTAAAAAAAAAAAAAAAAAAGGAAAAAGGGCCGTTCCCCAGACACTGGGAAAACACACAAGTCCTAACTAGGGACACGAATGGCAAATCAATAAAATTTGATTTTTTAAAAAATATTTATTTATTTATTTATTTATACAAGCACTGGGTACAGTCAGAAGTGCGGGAGGGTGAGAGAATTCACCAGAGCCAGAGCGGGGAGCAGAGCAGGCAGACTGACGAAGTACACTGCTGAGGGGAGCAGCGGGCATAGCAGGAGAGGTCTGCGCGCCATGTGGGACCCTCGCGGGCAGCCGGGGAATGAACCTGCGCTGCAGAGGCTGCAGGCAGCTTCACAGCCCAGCGCTCAACCATTGAACCACCAGGGGAGGCCCAATAAAATTTGATTTTTAAAAAAATTGCCCTACAGTAACAGGGAATTGAAAAAACAAGTCCACAAATGTCCAGTGCTTTATAACGTAACCTGGAGACCAGCTTTTCAAAGTGTGGCCCAAGCCCAGAGGCTCAGAACTTGGGGCGTGTGGATGCTGTCCCCTCCCTCAGAGGTTTTCAACACACTTCCCCAGGGGAGTCCTCCAGCTGCTGAGAGTCTAGAATAAGTGCCAAGGGCTCTCAGGCCGCTGGCCTGTCCTTTTCTCATTTCCACCACAAGGGGGCTGGGAAAATGAGAGCAGTCAAGACAGCCCTTTAAACCTTCCAGTTCACATAGAAGAATATGGAAGAAAGACCCAGAAAAGGAGCACTGCCTGGGCTAAGGGTCTCGCTCTTGGGGGGAGCCAGGTCTGTGTCCAACTCAGCTGTGGGAGCTGCCTGTCCTTCAGCAAAGCTCAGATCTCGGACGTTACAGCCTCCTCACCATCTCGGCTTCCTCTCACAAAACAGGAGGGCTGATTTTATTATTACTACCGAACATCTGTTTTTTAAAGATTTATTTATTTACACACACAAGAACTGGGGTATAGGTCAGAGGTGTGTGGGGGTGAGAGGATTCACCAGAGACACAGTGGGGGAGCAGAACAGGTGGATCTATGAAATCCAGTGCTGAGGGGAGCAGCGGGAGGGAGAGACAGGAGAGGTCGGCTGCGCCATGTGCTGTGCGTCAGCTCCCTGGCCGGGATCGAACTCAGGCCGCAGAGGCTGTGGACAGCTTCATGGTGCTGAGACTTAACCCCTGCACCACAGGGAGGCCCCAATACCGAATATCTTAAACCAGTACTAATGACGATATTAATGCCCAACATCTTCAAGCAGGAATGATATTACTATCAGTCATCTTACAGGCTTTTCCTGTCAGTGAGATACATAATGCCCCCAGCAAAATGCTGGAAAAGGAAAAATACTCAGGGAATGGAAGTTGCTATTTTTTGCCATTTTAAAAGCAATGGTGAATATCTCAATTTTTTCCTAAAATGCCATGAATGTTTCCCATACTCCCCCCGAAAATTTTCTCAGTGATATACTGCCCCAAACTTCATAATTATAGATTCGTAATTCTCAATCTCATTTTTCACATTCATGGGCTAGGTTTTTAGAAATCTTGCTGAAAACAATGAATAACGGACAGATAATGGATAAAGCATCTTTTTTTTTTTTTAAATAGAGGCATGTTTTATTTATTTATTTATTTGTCTGTTTGTTTGTTTTTGTTTATACATGCACTGGGTACAGTCAGAAGCACGGGAGGGCGAGAGAATTCACCAGAGCCAGAGCGGGGAGCAGAGCAGGCAGAAGGACCGAAGCACACCGCTGAGGGGAGCAGTGGGTGGCAGGAGGGGTCTGCGCGCCATGTGGGACCCTCCTCCAGTGGCCGGGGAGCAGCCGGGGATCGAACTGGCGCCGCAGAGGCCGCGGGCAGCCTCGCAACCCAGCGCTCAACCGCTGTGCCATCGGGGAGGCCCGATAAAGCATCTTAAAAACACCGAAGAGTTGAGCAGATGATGGAGAACTGCCAGGCCAACTGCTGGGGTAAATCTGGAACCCACACAGGTTGGGTACAGTTGCCTGAAGTCAAGTTACTTCTGCCCTGAGGGTTCATTGCTCAGCCTGGAAACTTGAGCTTCAAACATCAAGGCCTAATTATGTAAGGATAGACATCTAGATCAAGATTTTAGCAATAAACATACATTTATGGACAAACTGTAGGACACAGCTCCCAAGACAATTCAATGAGGAAAGAATACTCTTTTCAAAAAACGCTGGTACAACTGGATGTAACCTGCAAAAAATGAAGCTGGGTCCCTACCCCATACCATGTCTCTACCCCATACCATGTAAGACAGGTACAAAAGTTAACCCGAATGCAGTCAAAGACTTCAGTGGCATCTCAGGTAGGACATCAAATGTAGAAGAAACAACAACAAAAAAGACTTCATAAAAAAAAAAACAAAACAAAACTGTACTTCAAAGGACGCTATCAAGAAAGTAAATAATTTTTGTGTATAGGATATCAGAAATCACTCTAAGCACCTGAGTAAAATAGAAATAGACCATGAGTAGCAACAATTTACTTAACTGATGTAGGGTAAGTGAAAATTATCAGGCTTTTCTGCCCCCTACCATTGGCATTATGATGGATCTCTGCAGTCCCACCTGCATGCCTGATGGCGGGCACCTGGAGTGGGGTTTGGGCATGCATAGGTGGGTGCACCTGGGCTGAGACTGGGCTTATAAGGGCGGCATCATGGAAACGCCAGAGAGAACAAGAAGCAGAACAAGAAAGAGCAACAGTAGAACAAGAACAGAAGCGGAGAGAAGAACCACAGAAACCGAGACCATGAGAGAAAGCAGGAGAGCCCAGAAAGAGTGAAGATTCACCGGGGGCTGGGAGGCCTGCTAGCCTGCAGGCCACCCCCACCATCCCTGCCTGCTGTGTACTTGGCAAAAGCTCAACAAAAGCCTGAAAAAGCCTCCGAGGGCTCCAGGACTCTCCTTCACCCGTGCCTTCCTGGCACTACAACTGAAAAACTTTTTTTTTTTTTTAAGATTTATTTATGCATACAGGAGCTGGGGTGCAGGCCAGAGATGCAGGGGGTATGTGAGAGACACCAGAGACAGAGTGGGGAACAGAACAGGCAGATGTACTGAAATACACTGCTGAGGGGAGCAGTGGGCGAGACAGGAGAGGTCTGCCACGCCATGTGGGTCAGCTCCCTGGCCAGGGATAGAACTCTTGCTGTAGTGGCTGTGGACAGCTTCACAGTGCTGAGTCTTAACCCCTTGCACCATTCGGAAGGCCCCAGAAACTGTAACTTTTATAAAAATTACATTGGATGTAATTTTCTTACATAAGGTACATCGACATGTAAAATGTTATCCTAAATATTCAACAATTAATGCATCTTCATCTTCATTGCTGCTTGTCTTTAATTATAGATTCTAAGGGATCAAAACTCCATTGCCTGCATATAATGGAGGGACTGCTAGGATAAGTAACTAATATGTTTTCTGGTGATGACTGGTTCTATTCGTCACTCATGAAAGTGCTCATTTTTTCAGTCCTGTTTGATGGGAGCTTACAGCAGAAAATTTAGGAATTAGCCATTAAACTCTGACCACTGTGAATTGTATTCCTTCGTTAGGATTAACTGTTAATTCACTAAATGAATTACACTCCATATGCCCCCCTCTTCATAATCAACCATTAACTGGCTCCAACTGCATTTCTGGAAACTTCAAGAACTGATTGCGTTACATCCCTGATAGGACACACCTGCTGAGGAAGCCGGTCACCTTGACTCCCACAGCCCTTTTTTATTCAGTCATAAAAAAGGAATGAAGTACTGATACATTATGGCAGATGAAACCTGAATATTTCATGCTAATGAGGGGCGCCACATAGGAACTTTTTATAGGAAATAGACAAAACCGACAAATCTGTGGAGTCAGAAAGTAGATTAGCAGATGTCAGGGGCTGGACACAAGGGGAATAGAAAGTGAGTGTTTTTTGTGGATAAGGAAAATATTCTAGAATTACACAATAGGAATGTTTACACTATTTTGTGAATGTACTAAAGACTATTGAATTGTAATTTACACTGTGAAAGGGTAAATTTTATGGTGTGGGAAGTCCATCTCAAATTTTAAGAGAAAAAGGGATCAAGGCAGTTTGCTTGTTTCCACACTCTTCCAGGAGAGCCTAGTGAGTAAGAGGACTCAAAATCAATCTCGACTTGAACTAGAGCTCTGTGAGTTAATAGCTGTGTGATCCCAGCAAGTCACAACTTCGCTGTGCTTGGGTTTCTGTGGCCGGAAATTCCAGGTCCTGCTGCCTGTCACTACTATGCCAATGAGCAGAGACGAGGATTGAATCTATCAGAAGCATGTTTATTTAGACTGCAGGGCGATGATCTAAGAATGGCGGGTACAGCACTCGGATTAACCATTCTGCCATCCCATTTCCAGCTGCCCTTTTTTTTTTTTAAGATTTATTTATTTATGCATACAAGACTGGGGTACAGGCCAGAGGTGCGGGGCCGGCGGGTGGGGGGGGGTAAGAGGACTCACCAGAGACAAAGTGGGGAACAGAACAAGCAGATTGACTGAAATCCACTGCTGAGGGGAGTAGCAGAGAGACAGGAGAGGTCTGCTGCACCACGTGGGTAGCTCCCTGGCTGTGGCTAGAGCTCGTGCTGCAGTGGCTGCAGTTAGCTTTATAGTGCTGCGTCTTAACCCCTTGTGCCACCAGGGAGGCTCCCTGCTCTTTTTTATACTGAACTAAACAGTCATAAGCAAACAGCCCACAGAAGAGCCTGTCACAATTAGGTGTCTGGTATTTGTTCACATCCATCCCCCAGAACTTGTTATCAGCCTCCAGGCTACCTCGACCTTGGTGCATCAATACCCAGCTCTCCCTCAGGCATCACTGGGGCAGGGACCTCAGTTTAAAGCAAGAGTTTTAGGGCCTCCCCGGTGGTGCAGCGGTTGAGTGCTGGGTTGCAAAGCTGTCCGCAGCCTCTGCAGTGCCGGTTCGATCCCTGGCTGCTCCCAGGCCACCGGAGGAGGGTCCCACATGGCGCGCAGACCTCTCTTGCTGCCCGCTGCTCCCCTCAGCAGTGTGCTTTGGTCCTTCTGCCTGCTCTGCTCCCTGCTCTGGCTCTGGTGAATTCTCTCACCCTCCCATGCTTCTGACTGTACCCAGTGCTTGTATAAATAAATAAATAAAAATAAATTAAAAATAAATAAATAAATAAAAATAAAGCAAGAGTTTTAGTTTAAAGAAAACCCCATTAGTCATCTGGTGTGTACACACAGCTCTTGTTATGTGGGCAGATTCCTGTACGAGGCATGCTGCCCTGTCCTTCCTCCCTAGCCGCCTGCCATTTCCTGTCTATAAGGTGGAGATGATAAAAGCACCTATCTTAGAAGCTTCTAGAACTACTTGGGATAATGCACAAGCTGCCTGGTCCACAAGGGGGCGCACTTACCATTCTAAAACATGGCTTCCTTAGAGGGCGAATTCTCAGTAGAGACCCCATCACCTCCAGGAGGGCAAAAATTAGTTCTTGGGGGTAAAAAAAAAAAAAATCTTAGCTATTACAATGGCTTCTAGTATTTCATTTGTGTCCTTAGAATTACAAATGAGGGAAGCAAGAATGGGGGAGGGGGCTGAGAAACCCTGTCTTGGAGGGACCAGGAAAGAATGCATGCCTTTACTGTCCAAAGGCTCAAGTCCACTCATCAGTCTAGAATATCTGGAAAAAGAGAAAACCTCAGAATGTTCTTTCAGCCTTCCCTGCAGATTATCATCCACGTCCCCCTCCTACCACCAGCAGGCAGTGAGTAGGAGTCACCTAGAAGCTGCTGCGGAGTCTGACTTTTAAATGCCACACCTGACCCCCGGTGAGAAAGGGCGGTTACAGCTCAGGCAGAAACGCAGCTGATTTCCAACTCTGGGGGAGGAGGAAAGTGCCTCAACTCAGGAAGACGAGAAGCGAAAATAACCCTGTGGCAAGAGCTAACGTCCCACGTGAGGGTGAACGGGAAGCAGGAATAGGAACGTGGACCGTCCGGGTGTGCCCTCCTGCACGGAGCTGAAAGCACCCCTGTTCTCTGCAGCCCAAGAGCAAGGAGGTGCTGCAGGAAGCCAGCTGTTCACGCGGGGCGTGAGCACCCTGCTGTTGCAGGCTCTGGCCGGGGAGCACTCGGTGGGAAAGAGGCCAAAGACTCAATTCTCACACACCTTCCAGAAGCAGGAGGGAGATAACGAGCAGGGGAAGGCAGGAAGCGGCCAGAGAACAATGGACACAGCCCCAGATCAAGTTTCTCCACGGGCCAGCTGTTTCCTCACCTAAGTGCGTTTCCTTTTTCTAGGAACAGGCTCAGGAGCCACAGACCATGCAAACTCCTCCAAGCAAGAAACTCCTCCAAGCTCAGAGTGCGGATCAAAGCAAAGCAGCAAGTCACTGATACTAGTCCAGAGGTGTTTGCCATCCGGTGGCTAAAAGCAAACAGGGCCCTTCACATTTGCACTTCAGGATGGAAACAAAGGGCAGGGAAAGAAAGGGAATGTCAAGCAAAAGGCTGACTCCCAAAGATCAAAGCTAGGGGATTTCCTCTTCCAAGCGTCATGCAGAAATCCCTCCCCTAAGCAAAGCTGTCGATTTGATGCTGCATCCATTACAGCAGACAGTGATGAATCTGCACTCGACTTGATGCACAGGGCCGGGCAGAGGACTCTGGGCCAAGGGCACTGGGTAAAATCCGCCCTTCAGCCACCTGCCCTCCCAAGGCAAACCTCAGCGACCAGTCAGGGGGGGCTCATTGGATGCGTCCACTCCATAAGCCCGGTTCCCAGAGACTTGGCCAAACAGGAGTCTAGAGGTAATTGCGGAGGTATTTTTAGATGAGGTTAACATGTAAACCCAGAGACTCTGAGTAAAGCAGATTACCCTCCCCACAGTGGTGGCACCTCACCCAATAATTTGCAGGTCTTAAGAGAAGAAGACTGTGGGGGCGCACAGCCTCCAGACTGGGCATCAATTCTAGGTTTCCAGCTGCCAGACTGCCCTGCGGTGTGTGGACTCAACAGATTCCACCATCATGTTAATTTCTTGTTGTTGCTGTTGCTGAATCAATTTCTTAAAAAAGAAGGAAACACTATGAGCTAGAACACACACACCATCGTGGCCTCTCTTTCTCTGCAGAACCCCAACGACTACGAGTTGTCACCAGATCACGAGTCAGAAAACAACGCGGCTCATTTTTCTGGCTTGCGTTACTCCTCTTCCAAATCAAGTTAATTACATGTTAGGGTTTGTTTTAATTTCTGATAACAAGTTGGATGAAGGAGGGCCAGACACAGAAATGTGCCGAATTCAAACTCTGAAAGGAAAAGTAGGTTCTTTCTGACTTGGGTTACCCTCGCTGCCTTTCGGGGTTGGAAGGAGAGGATAAATATGTACTACAAAATTGATTTTCACTTTCTAGTCTTTTAAAAGTGAATTTGGCCCCCGAGGCACTTTTCAGAGAGGCGTGCTAGAAAGCGGGGTGCCAGTGTAAGGGGTATCACAGCTCCCAAGCAGAAGGAAGGGTTGAGGGAGCTGTCCAGCAAAGGCAGACACTCAGTGGAGAGGGGGGCTAGGTATTTTAATTTTTCTCAACACTTGAGAGTTAATCAGAAAATAACAGAAACGCCCTCGCTGTGGCCAACTCTCACCTATCACTCGTGTTCTTAGCTGTCCATGAGCACCTGAGCCCGCCTTCACTCTGCAGTCACTCACTGCTCACTGTATACCCCTGCCCCTAACGCTGGGAAGCTGAAGAAGAGCAGAAGTTTCAGGAGACACCCCAGGTGTGCCCATGACCCACTGCTGTGCAGCAGACCAGCCCAAACTCCAGGGGCTCAAAGACAGCGTTTGGATCGCTCACAAATGTACCGAGTGCAGAGGTCAGCGGACCGACTGGGCCGAGCGGCAGGAGCATGGATGGCTCAGTCAGGCCGGGAGGTTCCTCAGACAGTTTGCTAACTGGAGCTGCCCGTTGTCAGCAGACCTAGGCTCTGCCTCCCGGCGCCTCGCCACAGGCCAGCTTGCGCCTCCTCACAGCCTGGGAGCTGCTCGGTCCTGGTGATCTCACCATGCAAGTCCCAGAATGTCGCTTCCACCACATCTGACTGGACAAATCTCCCAGGTCAGATTTGGCAGATTCCACCTCTCCGCAGGAAGGAGGCACCTGCAGCATCTTCAATGGCTGTGCTGAGTTCCTGCCAACTCTTACTCTCCCCTCTGCATGAGGGGACTTGCTCCTTCAGCCTGGGTCCCTGCACAAGAAAGCTGCAGAGCCCAGAGCAGTGACCACTTTAGACCACAGCAAAGGCCGCTGAGGCTTCATGCATCACCAAGAGAAGATTTGTTGTTAGACGCCACTGAGCCTCTCGGGTCATCTGTGATTTCAGCAAAACTCACAAAGATGATGGGCAAACCCGCGCTCCTTATAAGTGGCGCCTCCACCAATCTTCCTGATGTGTTCTCTGCCGCCATCAATAAGCCACCGAACCCTCAGTATCCCCTAAAAGTCGCGTGCATCCATCCTGGCCTCACCATGCCTTCCGCCATACCGGCCAAGATCAGTCTCTTCCCACACTGAGTACAATCTGCTGCAGGTTTACGTTCCTCTGCTCCACCCCCTAATCTATGTAGCTGTGACCTTTCTAAAGCACATTTTGCTTTAAAAAAAAAAAAAAAGGATTGGGCCTCCCCGGTGGCGCAGCGGTTGAGCGCTGGGTTGCGAAGCTGTCCACAACCTCTGCAGCGGCGGTTCAATCCCCGGCTGCTCCCAGGCCACTGGAGGAGGGTCCCACATGGTGCGCAGACCTCTCCTGCCGCCGGCTGCTCCCCTCAGCAGTGTACTTCGGTCCTTCTGCCTGCTCTGCTCCCCGCTCTGGCTCTGGTGAATTCTCTCACCCTCCCGCGCTTCTCACTGTACCCAGTACTTGTATCAATCAATCAATCTTGTATAAATAAATAAATAAATAAATCCTTAAAAAAAAAAAAGTATTAGCCTACTGTCCAAATCCCTAATTAGCACCTATCAGCCCTTTGTGATCTGAGCATTATGCACTGTTGTGCTATTCAAGGAGATTCAGTTCTGCCACATGGGAAACATGAAACACACACGGTGTGGATGAAACGCTTGAGACATAGAAGTGGCTTGCAAGACCTACTAAAGGTAGGTGAAATAAATGCAACAGGGATGCTGGACAGAGGTATAAAGACAGAACAAGAGTATTACTCCTAAGCACACAGTCATGGACAGACCTCGGAGCCCTAAATATAAGAAAAACACTGATCGTGCCGCCTCCAGAATGACAGCTCATCCCTAAATTGACCAACCCCAGGGCCCTATAGATTCTGCCTAGAGACTCAAGCTTGGCACGGCAGGTCACTGGAAGCCACAGCAACTCCAGGCATCCATGGCCCGAATCCCTCCAAAAGAGCAAGTGCACACTGCTCACCCTCGTGCTGAGGCCCCAGTTTAACCTCAGCTCTGGTCCCTGAAACCCCCTTGGCAGGGAAGGCCAAGCCAGGACGCAGCAGAGACAGGGCTCGTGAACAATGGCTGACCCCGGGTTCAGGAGGGTGTTCCTCCACCATGAGGGAACCCTGTCTCGACCCTGTGCTCTCCGCTTGTAACCCTGCTGCCTGTTTTGAACGGATTTAATCAACACCACAAGTGGAGCACCTGAAGTTGGCCTGCCAGCCGCCCATTCTGGGGCAGCCTGCCTGGCAATGTTCCTAGCAATCAGCACTGCCTCAAGGTGCTTTCCCATGCCACACTGCAGCCCCCTTCCCCTCTGGCCTTATTCTAAGCCACTTTCATGAAAGTAAATTCTGACCACATTGAACCTTGATCCACCCCCGGGGGCAAATCCTCTGTGTGCTTATGTACAAGTCCACCCAGGGAAGACTTTCCCTCTTCACACAATTCTTTTAAAAGCTCGGCTAACACCTCCCCTTAGACCTTCCTGCCATTCTTGCCCACCCCACCCATCTCATAGGTCACCCACCCCTAGCCAGACCTTCCCACAGCACCCATCAGGGTGAGCTTCAGTTGTTCCTCTGCTGAGCTGCCGTCCTCACAGGAAGTCGTCTCTGAACCTGTCTTTTGGTTCCACATGACACAACCTCCAACCCTAACATACAATCTGGCAGAGAACAGGCACTCAACAAACCTGGGATGGGTGGATTCATGAATGCAAGCTGTGAGGGGAAACACAAACAATTTTCTGCAAGCAAAGAACTGTGTGAGTTCTCTGGGTGAACAGTTCTTACTAAACAGGTTCAGCTAAGCATAAAGAGCTGAATCTGCCCAATTTGCATTTATTAAGGCACCTCACAAAGTAACTGGACCACAGATGTCCGATAAATACCTGTTCACGAATAAGTGAAAAAGAGGAATATGTGAATGCTACATTTTCAAACGGAATTCCTAAGATCTGCTCCCGTTTTCTTGGGGGGGTCTGCAAGGTGACCACAAACAATTGCCATCTGAGAGCTCCAAATTTCAAAAAGGTATTTTAATCTCTGCCAGTTATAGTCCTAAAAATGTGAAAAAATCTAAGACTTCATCGAGTTCAAAATTCATTCGTACATACTTTCCAGTTCTAGTTAAGATCTTTAGGGTTCTGTCAAATTCAAATGACTTTATTTAGGTGACAAGCCAATCCCCCCCACCCTCCATCGCCCTAAAGGCAAAATCCCATCAAGCAATCACCCTGAATAGAAAGGGTGTAAGAAAATGGTGAGTTTTGAGGTCAGCAGCTGAAGTCAAGGTGGTCAAAAAATAGCTTTGGTGATCTCTAGCTCTACTGCAAGACCCGCCAGACTCTCTTGTCCTGAGTAATATGAGTTCACCTGATAGTACCAGTCTTCCTCGGTGGGTAGGCATATTTCTACTCCAGAAAATTAAGAAGTAACCCCCATAAAGGAGGCCGTAATTAAATCTTATAAGCCTTAGAAAGTAAGTTCAATGAGGTAACTTGATCAACTAGATTCTCTCCCAGTATCCAGTCTTCCTTTCTCCCTGCAGTAGCAGAACTCCAGGTTCCTGCAGACCCCACGGCTGTCCAGCAGCAGCCAAAGAAACTGGAGTAGATGTGTGATGCATGACTCTTCTGGATCCCAACCTTTAACGGGAAGCTGGTGTCCCCTACCTTCTCTCTTCTCCCACCTGATGGCGGGACATGGGTCAGCTGGACACTGGTGGCAGGTGGAGGGGTATGGAGTCAGTCAGCCTTCCGGACAGCAGTCTGGGTGACACAGACTGAAAGCCTTTGCGCTGAAGGCACTAGCACTCCTGGGAGCAGTTTATATAGGCCCAGGGGCATGGCTAGGTCTGCCTTCCGCAAATAAGGCTTTCCATCAGGGCAGTTCTGATTGGTGGAAAGTTTGTCAAACGGTGATTGGTCAACTGTCAATCCTAGGTGTGGCCTGCTGATGTGGTTTCATTTCTTCTCAGCTGTGGACACCTCCACCCATCCCCCACAAGCTTGGGGGTGCCTGGGACCTCACTGGAAATAGCCTCGTGGCTCTGGTTGACTCCAGACAGCCAGAATCAGGGTGGTTCCATGTTCATTTTTATTTTTTTTAAAGATTTATTTTATTTATACTAGAACCGGGGTACAGGCCAGATGTGCAGGAGGGTGAGAGGATTCACCAGAGACAGAGCGGGTAACAGAACAGGCAGACTGACAAGATACACTGCTGAGGGGAGCAGCGGGCGAGACAGGAGAGGTCTGCTCGCCATGTGGATTGCTCTGAGGCTGGTGGGGATCTAACCGGCACTGCAGAGGCTGCAGACAGTTTCATAGTGCTGCGCTCAACCGCCTGCACCCCCAGGGAGGCCGGCCCTCATTTTTATTTTTATTTTATTTCTCACTAGAGCAACAAGACAGAAGGAAACTGGGTCTCTGGATGGCTTTACAGAGCAGAACCACCATCCTGAGAGAGCAGTCAGGAAACAGGACTTGTCTCTCTCCCCTTCCCACCAGACCCTCTAGACCAAACATTCAGAGGGAAAAGAGCATCACTAGGAAGAGAGCCCCAGAACTGCTGACCACCAGGTGATGAGAAGCAAGCTGGGGTCAGCCCAAACCCCCAGGCACTCATGTCTGGAGGATGGACATGCTGACCCTTGCTCCCCCATCCCCCTGAAACTCTGGATAAACACCCAAAGGGCGGGACCAGGTCTTCTGGACACGAGTCTGCTGCCGTCCTTAGTTTGTCGACAAATTAAACTACTTTCCTTCTCCAAACTCTTTCCTTTTATTGGCCAAGGGAACCGAGACCAGCATTGGGTATCAAACTTCTGGCTTTGTTTGAGCCACTGCCATTCAGGGCCTCTGACATCAGGTGAGCCTGCATCCTACACAATACAGCCCAGTGTCCCTTAAGAGGCTGCACATCTTTGAACCCCAAAAAGATGTTGTTGCATGAAGCAACGACAACTTAGGAAGTTAAAGGCACAGTCCTACTTTTGTGTTAACAAGAAATCTGTTTATATTTGGTATTTTACGTAATTGCGTATTTTGGAAATTTTGGCACCAGTTTTAAGCTGAAATCTGACTAAATGCATACTAGAATATATGAAAATGACAAGTCTACTATATTTCTAAGTTGACAATAATTTATAAGTTTATAAGAACTTTGTAACTGTTAGGGAAAGTGGTATGAGATGACAGAAAGAGCACACTGGCCCCAGCTCCTTAAAGACAGGTTTGTGAACCAGAAATCAAGTCCACTTGGCTATCTGCAGCAAAATCCCTGCAGGAGGGGCAGGAGGAAGAATCCACAAGGGTGGGCTCGGGTCAGGGCACCAGAAGCCCATGGCGTGGCCTCTGCCGGGAGCACCCACCATCCACCAAGTGCTCAGGCAAGAGCATTCCCCGCTTTGTGTCCAGAAAGAAAACACTCGCCAGCAAGAAGGAAGGGATAGGGCAGGAGGCACTTGCACAAGGCAGACAAAAGATAAAGATGAGCTGGAAATGAAGAGGGATGGAAACAGGGTGTAAAGCTGAGACCTCTACTGTGTAACTGGAGAGTGTTACTGCAACTTGTACCTTAACACTGGCACAGAAGTAAGGGCGAGAGAAGCGGGTCTTCTTGTTTTCCAAGCAAAAGACTACAGACAAGTCATTTTGGCAACATTATAGTTGAAGAGTTTTCAGCACGCTCAGGGGGAGCTGTCTAAGAAGTAGATGGTGATGTAAACCAACCGTTGAGGCTGATTTTGGAAGGTCTGGGGCTGAGCTGGATGATGAAGGGGTGGGTGCGCCCAGTGAAAGCACCAGCGAGCCACACAGGTGGTTTTAAATTCTCTAGAAACCACATAAAAAAGTAAAAAAAGAACTAGGTGAAAGTAACTTTACTAATGTATACGTTGGTAAATAGCTGTCGTTTATACAGAAGGTTTTATTTAAGGCAAAATATGCCAAAAGAAAGGAGTCACAAAAATCTAGAAATAGCACACATCAAAAAAAAAAAAAAAAATTGGGGTTGAGTGAGACACATGGTACATCACTTACTCACCGTCTCTGAGGAGGAAGGTGGTCCGTGCAAGCGCTCATCCTGCACCCATGTGCTCTCTGTCACAAATGCTATGTGCTCTGCTTCAAGTATGAAAGGAGAAACAAGGAATAGGGTCCATTTGTTCAAGTCATCGATGGACTGCATGGAGGGAAAGAAACAGAAAGAAATGAAAGAGGATGAACATCACTTCAGGCCGCCTCTGGCACACCTACCACAGCCTCTGTGATCCAGGTGGGATCCATATAAGGTTGTCTCCTGTGCCCCTTTGCCCACAATGACCCATTTCTTGGTGAACGGGCCTCTGTCACCAGCTGTGAGAGCCTCTATGGTGTCTGTGACTCAGGGTGGCTTTTACATCTTCATGCATTTGTCATGAAATAACCCATTCTGAAAGAGGACTCGGGCCCCCTCCCCGCCCATGTCTAGCTGCTTCACCCCTAGGAGGTTTCCAAACTACACCTGGGGGGCACATTTACAGACAGGAGGCTCCAAAGTACACCCCATTCTCCACGGAGCCCTATGACATGTTCTTTCCTCACCTACAGCCACGACAGCTGCAGGTGGGCCAGCAGATCGGATGCTGCATGTGTCTCTGCTCTCCTTCCCGAGACAGGGGCTTAGGGAGAGCAGAGACCTTGCTAAAAGGGCAGCGAGTTGGTTTTCTCCCCTTACATAGTTGTTAATTTGTAGACAATATTTGATTTCTTGCCATAGTCCCTGTAGTTCTCCCACCACCACAGCCCACGTGACCATCACCACAGTCCTTGTGCCCTTCCCTCCTGTTTTGACCTCTCCCTACCCTACTCCTGCTCACTGCCTCAGATCTATAATCAGCTTGCAAGTTTTGTCTTTTTTCCTGCTCTAAAAGGACAGTAAATTAAATTTAAGAGGCTTTACTCACTGCACATCCAGAATTGACATCTGAGGTGCAGGGCAGGGCGGAGGGCAGTCTCATCATCACGATCAAAACAAAAAGGAGGCATTTGGTTCTCATGACAATGATGCTTCTCAGTTCAACTCTCTTTTGCTGAGAAGATCAAAGGGTGTGGCCACCCAGTACTTTATAGGTGTTTAATAAATATATGTAGAACTAATTAATGAATGAAAATTTGGGGGAGAAAAATCTCTCCAGGGCAAGTGCAATTATCAAGATAATAGTTAAAAACAAGGAAAACAGATTTTTTAAAATTTACTCAAAGGTAAAAAACATTATTAGGCAAAAAGTCTAAAGTGTCCAGTTTGCATAAATTACCTTTTGTTATACCTGCAACTGGTGTGGGACCTTTGTCTATAAACATGCACATTCAGCATTTATGCATCCGGTTTTAAACGTAGGAAATAAGAGGACAACCAACGTACAAGCTTCGGTTCCCTAAAGTGACGCTGACCCAGGTGACTGAGAGCAGAAGCTGAGAGCAGAAAATTTAGGATGGAGCTCTCACAGGGGCAAACACCAGAGGAGGGACAATTAATGAATCCTAAACTACCCCCACTATAGAAGTTTCCAGGAATCTCAGGTGGGTCAGAAAAGATTATCAACCAGAGGTGGGGGCAAAGAGGATTATCAATCCTGGAGACCAACCCACCCTGACCCGAGGCGATGCTTTCCTCAATAATTTCACCAAAGAGAACACCCCTTCCTCCAGCAACACCAGCGCACTCCCCACCCTGACCCCCGGGGCCATGAGGGTGTCCTCTTGCCCTTCCCTTTCCTCAGCAAAATGGGAACATCAGCTGAATCCTTTCTCAGCTGGCCCAAGAACCACACTCCCAACCCAACTATCTAAACCCCAAGACGGGTAGACTGACAGTAAGGATTCCCCCAAGCAAATCACCAGCCCAAAATTTGATCTTTCAAATTTTAAAATAAGAGGGGTTAATCACAAATAAATTGTCAAACTTGGGCCTCCCTGGTGCCATAAGGTGTTAAGTCTCAGCACTATGAAGCAATCTGCAGCCACTGCAGCATGTGTTCGATCCCCCGGCCAGGGAGCTGACCCACATGGCACAGCAGACCTCTCCTGACTCGCCTGCTGCTCTCCTCAGCAGATTTCAGTCAATCCACCTGTTCTGCTCCCCACTCTGTCTCTGGTGAATCCTTTCAACAGACACACACCACCTCCTGCACCTCTGGCCTACACCCCAGCTCTTGTATGCATAAATAAAATAAATCTTTAAAAAAAAGCCACACACACAAACTGTCAAACTTTCCAATGGTAAAGTTTGTTCTGAACTAAACAGACAGAGTTCCCGGGGGAAAGAAAGACTGGAAACGTGCTGTGATTTAAGTCTATGTGTTGTAGAGCAACCCCGATACAAAACGGGGTGCCATCACTTCCCCCTAACATATGCAGGTGCAGAGTAGGTTGGTTCCACTGAGTCTGGAGGGCAGTAAACATGGTCCATGTGTTACAGGGCAGGGAGAGGGGCAGCCCAAACCCTGCAAAACTGCCTATTCTAAATGGGTTCTGCCATCCGCCGCATCACAAAACATATGAGACTTTAATGGAAAGGAACTTTAATACAATTAGGAAACAAGACAGGAAAGGCAAAGAATCTAGTTTCTAAATCAGGAACCCAAAGTTACCCGTCCCCTCGTGGGTAAAAGTCCACCCAAGCAGGATCGGCCCAGAGCAAGGCCCCAAAGCCTGCACAAGTCTAAAGCATCTTCCAGTGGGGACCCACAGAAAAGGGTCAGAAACAACCAGAAAAGCCTGGAAGGAAAAGAACAAAATCAACATCAAGATAAAAGCTGCCATGGTCACCTCCCCACGGGTCTCACCCACATCTGTGTCACCCAGTCCACGACCAAAGACAAGCGCAGTTTCTTCACGTGTCTCTAGGCTCCATGCGCCTCCTCCAAGGCTCCTTCTGGCTCCATCCTGCTTCCTTCCTTCCTCAGTCTCCTCTGCAGCCTCTTCTCTCTCTCAGCTCCACCCTCCTTTTGGGTGGGGCAGGGAACCTGGAACCTCCCCCTTTCCTGGGGACCCCCCTGTTACACACCATCAGCAGTGGGTCGGCCAGGCCAGGGGGAGGCAGAGCTCAACCACAGAGAGAAGGCACAGCAAGCCATGGCCACTGAAAGCAGGGCCCAGACTTCAGGCTGGAGCTGTGGGCCAGGACCACACAGCACCCCTTAAAGCATCACAGCCAGCAGACTGTCATGGAGATGGCCAAAGAAAGGGAAAGATGGGCCTCCCCCGTAGCACAGCGGTTGAGCCCTGGGTTGCGAAGCTGCCTGCACCCTCTGCAGCGCTGGTTCGAAATCCGGCTGCTCCCCGGCCACCGGAGGAGGGTCCCACATGGCGCGCAGACCTCTCCTGCCGCCCGCTGCTCCCCTCAGCAGTGTCCTTCGGTCCTTCTGCCTGCTCTGCTCCCCGCTCTGGCTCTGGTGAATTCTCTCGCCCTCCCGCGCTTCTGACTGTGCCCAGTGCATGTACAAACAAAACAAACAAATAAATAAATAAATAAAACATGCCTCTATAAAAAAAAAAAAAGAAAGAAAGAAAGAAAGGGAAAGACATTCTGAACGTTCTAAATTGCTACTCGAAGCTGAAGCTCAGTTTTTTGAGGGTTCACCAGAGATAGAGCAGGGAGCAGAACAGGCAGAAGGACCAAAATACACTGCAGGACATCCTTTCCCCCTAACAAGGGGAGCAGCCATGTGGGAATCTCCGGGGAGTAGAACCCGCGCTGCAGAGGCTGAGGACAGCTTCACGGCGCTGTGTTCAACCCGCTGCGCCACCGGGGAGGCCCTCAGAAGTTATTTTTTAAGTAAACTAATCCAGTTTGGAAACTACTGTCACAGACAACTCCACCCCTCAAATTTTTCCCCTTTCCCTGTGTTTCTCGAACTTGGTTCCTTGAGAGAATTCAGCTCTAAGACCTGCAGGGAGCACGATGAGAGCCTCACCCCCACTCAGCCAGGGGGTACCACGCGCTCAGGAACAGCCAGGAGACTGACCCGCCGGGTGCACCCTGAGTGCACTCAAGATTTCCCAGCCCTCAGCAGAGGGGGGCGGCCCGAGCACAGGGGGCTGCCAGGTGCTGGACCCCAGCTGAGCTCTGGGCCAGGCAGCAGTGACGGCGGCCCCCAGCAGGACAGGATGCAAGACTCTCAAACCCGAGACAAGATGTTATCTCCCGCCCGGAGTGAAGCTGTTCCTACAGAGAACATCGCATGTCCATGCTAAAAGCAGCCAATTCTCCAAAAGAGAAAGGAAAGAGCAAGTAACCGACGGAAAGCGAAACCCCCGAAGCAGTGAGGCCGGAGAGGTGAGGTCAGGAGCACCGCGCAGAGCTGCCGCGACATCAGCCCCTTCCCAGCCGCTGAGTGGACGCAACTATGGTTCCCCCGCGGAGAGGGAGCCGGGGGTTCGCAGCCCTCGGCAGAGGGGGCGGCCCGCGGCGGGACCCAGCCGCGCCCGGGCCGGAGGCAGCGGCGTGGGCGGGAGGTGGCGCGGGGAGGGCCCCGGCGGCGAGTGATGCAAGGACAGGAGAGGTGGACGGGCCTGCGCCGTCGCCGGGAGGCGGCAGGAAGCCGGCGATCTGGGTTTGAACTGAGTCCCACCCACCGCGGCCCCAGGCAGAGGGAACGTCCGGGGGGCTCCGGGCGGGGCTGCGCGCGGCGTCCAGTCGCCCATCGCCCAGGCTCTGGCACGAGGCGCAGGGCCGATTTCGGGGACCCCTTCCCTCGGGTCCACGCGCCCGCGCCGCACTCCCGCGGGAGGCGATGCGCTGGCCCGCCCGGGCCCGGGGTTCCAGCTCCCTCCTCCGGGGACCCCGGGCCCCGCGCGCGGCGGAGCTGCCGGGCCCGCCCCGGGGTGGGGAGCGGAGGGGTCTCCCCGCCGGCGCTGGGGGAGTCCGGGGCCGCGCCCCCCGCCCGGCCGCGCCTCCCGCCCGGCCCCGCCCCCGGGCCCCCCGCCGCCCGCGCCCGGCCGCGCCCCCCGCCCGGCCCCGCCCCCGCCCCCGCCCCCGCGCGCCCCCGCCCGGCCGCGCCCCCCGCGCGCCCCCCGCCCGGCCGCGCCCCCGGCCCCGCCCGCGCCCCCGCCCACCTGGCTCTCGCCCACGCAGAAGACGCGGCCGCCGCGGCTCAGGCACACGCGGGCGCCCCGGGGACGCGCGGCCGCGCCGCAGAAGGCGAAGGAGCAGCGCGAGGCGCGCAGCCGCTGCACCGTGGCCCGCACGAGCGCGGCCGGCCGGCGCCCCCAGCGCGCCCACAGGTACAGGTAGCACAGCGTGATGAGCATGCCGGCCGGGCGGCGCGGGCCGGACGTCGCAGCCCAGCCCCGGCCCGGCCCGCCCCGCCCCGCGCCGGAAGAGGCCGCGCCGCCGGGAGAGCCCGCGGGGGCGGGGGAGGGGGCGGGGAGCCCGCGGGGGCGGGGGAGGGGGCGGGGAGCCCGCGGGGAGCGGGGGGGCGGGGGAGCGCGCGGGGGGGTGCGGGGGAGCGCGCGGGGGCGGGGCATGGGAGGATGGGGGTGCGGGGAGAGGGGCGCGGGGAGAGGGGGAGGCCCGGCGCGGGGGTCTGCACGGGGCCGGGGTGTGAGACGGGGGCGGGGGGGCGGGGGGGGCGGGGGGCGGGGGGCGGGCCCCGGCTGGCGTCAGCGCCCCTCGCGTGCGGGGGGGCCCGGGCGCACCTGGACCGCCGCCCTCCCGGGGTCCGAGCCCCCGAAGCGCAGCCTCCGCCCGGGCCGGCTGGGAAAGCAAGACGAGGCGCCCTCAGGAGGGGACCCCTGGCCGCCGCGCAAGCAGGATTTGAAGGTAAGTTTCGCCCTTTGACGGCGCCGTCAGACACTCCGGACTCGGCAACGGGTTCGAGGACGGCGAGCGCGGCAGCCGCGTGGCCGGAGCCTCCTGACCGCAGACGGCGCGGGACGGCCCGAGGCACCCCTGGGCACCCCGACAAGAGATCGCGCCCCGGCGCTCCTCGGTCCAGGCATGGCTCTTAGAGCACCCGACCCCTCGCGCGAATGCTTTAGATGGGGGCCGGAACCCCCGCTGTCAGGACCTCTGACTTCTGGTCAGAGAACAGCCGACTCTCCCCATTGCACACAGGGCGGTAGATTTTAAAAGAAAGAACCCAAAAAGAAGCGCCTGGCTGCAGCCCAGGACAGAAGGACAGTACGTGAGCAGCGCTGAAACCGGCTCCCACCCCGCCCCGCAGGCCAGTGCTGGCCGCGCACCTCCCCCCACGAAGCCCAGAACCGTGTCACTGGAGAAAGAAGTGGGTGAGGACGAGCCCTCTGTGGCCACGCGAGGATTAGAAGGTGGGGAAGCGCCATCAAGTGAGAAACCTCCGTGTTTTACAGGGAAAAGACTTCAGCAGCTCCGGGACTCCAAGAGCTGTGCTCCCATCCCGCCAGGGAGGAGAGGCCCTCCTCCCCACCGCAGCTCTGATCTCTCCAGGTTCCTCAGAGCGTTGCCACCTCCCATCATACACCTTAACTCCAGCTGGCCGGGGTGGGGATACTCCAAGTTTCCAGTAAGTGCCTCAAGATATCATGGTCTCAGGAGACATCACAAGAAAGGGGGGGGGGGGGCCAAGCCTTTATGCCAGCTCTGGGTTGCACAACATGGGGACTATGGTAGGTCAACAAAACAGAAGGTGAGGTCCCCTCCTTATCCGGGGCTGAGAACACTGATGGCGGCGCCCAGGACGGCAGATAGCAGAGCAGGAGTAGAAGTGGGTCGGCCACACGAGACTGTTGCCTCTGATCCCCACCCAAAATGGTGAAAAGCTGGCTGATGGGGCTCAGTTCCATCATCTCTCAAAAGCAGAGAAAGGGCAAGGATCCAAAAATAAGACCTGCGCTCTCAGCATGTGGGTTCCTGACTCACAGCCAGCAGTCCCTCCTGCTGTAAGTGTGGTCCTCAGGCCAGCAGCCTCTGCCTCCCCTGGGAGTCTGATAGCAAGGCAGGCCCTAGCCTCCCCTGCCCTCAGACCACCGCCCCTTTCCTGCCTGGCATTCAAGACCTTCTACTATACCCCACCCCAAGTCCCTTTGATGCTTCCTTCCATCCACCCCCCCCATCCTTCCCTGCACTGCCACAGTGTACACTCTCGCCATTTAGCCAGTGCCCCAAAACTTGCAAGGCTGCAAACAAGTTTTAGAACAACTGAATGATTTGCTGCAGGACTTGACAACTCAGTGGGGAAGCTGGGGTTTGAATCTAGGTCTTCCTGTCTCCAGGGTCCTTCACTAGACAAACGCGGCACTTGCACAGAGCTTGCTGTGTGCACAACAACCAATGCGTAGCAGTGAGACTCAAATGCAAGTGGGAACAGTGGCAAATGGTTCTGGGCAGGCCACTGCTACCCCGCCCCCATGGCCTTTGGTGTCCACAGTAGACAGGCTGAGATTGTTCAGAACTTGGCCACATCCAGGAAGCTGCAGGCAGGAGTTCATGCAGATCACCAGGGCGAGTGCTGGCTCTTAAATGCCTACCCCAAGAGGGGCTCTGAGCCCGCCTTCTGTACAACAGCTGAGTGCCACTAAGTCATTGCTGTTCTACAGAACCCCAAATATAGGTCTCAGCATCATCATTGAGGGGTTCAAAACTCGGAGAAAACCACATAGACACGGGGAGAATGGCCCACACATAGTGGCCCCAACGGGGAATCAGCTTTTCCCCCCTCATCAAAATTATGACATGAAGTTATTCAAGGAACTGCTGTATGGGAGACCCCAGACTTAGAGTGTCAGGGTTTCAGTACAACGCGTGTCCTGGATCGGGCTGTGGGACACAAACAGGACTTGGGTGGGAAAACCTGGGTAATCTGAGCGCAGTTCAAAGTATTGCCCTAATCTTACTGAATTTGTCTTGGCACATCCAAGGTTGTGTAAAATGTTAACACGGGAGGAAGCTCAGTGGAGAACTCTGTGCTGCGTTTGCAATTAGCAAATGACCTTCTACTGAATTTCATTGGCATTCTTTTTTTTTTTAAATCTGCCTCAGCTAAGCTATGGAAACAACCCAAATGCCCAAAAATAGATGACTGGATCAAAAAGATGTGGTACATACACACAATGGAATATTACTCAGCAATCAAAAAAGATAAACACATGCAGTTTGCAGCAATATGGGTGGAGCTAGAAGGGATCATGCTCAGCGAAATAAGTCAGAAAGAAAAAGAAAAATACTGGATGGTCTCACTCATAGCAGGAATTTAGAAAACCTAAATAAGAGACCAGGAAAAAGACTAATCAATGCAAAGTAATAATCAAAATCAACAAGCAACTATAAACCAGAGACACACTGGGTGGGGGGTGTGTATTAGGGAGGGGGGGAGAGGAAGAACTTGAGTCAAAATAAGGGGGGGGTGCAATTGTATGGGGAATGTCACCAAAATGAAAATGAAAATGCATACATTGTACAAAGATGAAAAATGATGTAAGAATTATATAAAATAAAATATTAAAAAAAATAAAAAATAAATCTGCCTCTCATTAGCACATCATTTCATCTGTGGGTCCCAGTTTTTCAACTACTTACAAAAGGAGTGACACAAACAAGGGCATCTGCCACTTCCTCCTGGAGTGTGAACCCCTGGGGTCCTGATGAATTCAGGATGTGGTTCCTTTTACCAAGGATTTGAGTTGTGGTGACCTCTTAACCTCCACAGAACTCATTTTTAATACTGTGTCACATAGTAGGTGCTCACTGAAAGTTTTTTAAACTAATCTGGCTCATTTGTACAGTTGAGATAGTACTGATACCCCTTTTGCCACTGGCCACTAGTCTGTTGAAGGCAAATTGTTCCTCACTCCAGGAAAGGGAAGTGGTCCTTTACATCACCCCTGGCATGGAAAATCCACTCCTGGCTGGGGGCAGGGTGTCCCACACGTCTGTGAGCTGTCTTCTGCTCATCAGACAGGACCTGCAATTGGGATAATTAGGCCCAGAAGCTTCTAGGTGAGTCGCCAACACCATGCACAACTATTCAGCATCCTCAAAGGTCTCCACTACCTTGATGGTCAGAGACAAAACTGAGAACAAGTGAGCCCTGTGGCTCCCTCACTGTTTGGCCTCCTGAGGCTCCTGTCCCACTTCCTAGGCAAGTCCCACTCTTCAAGGGCAGATTATGAGGGTCAGATGAATGAATATGGAAACTGAAACCTTTACAAAATTAAAGCATTAGAGCCTCCCTGGTGGCGCAAGGGGTTAAGACACAACCTATGAAGCCATCTGCAGCCACTGCAGCACGAGTTCCATCCCCGGCCAGGGAACAACCCACATGGCGCAGCAGACACCTCTGACTCACCCGTTGCTCCCCTCAGCAGTGTATTTCAGTCAGTCTGCCTGTTCTGTTCCCAACTCTGTCTCTGGTGAATCCTCTCACCCGCACCTCTGGCCTGTACCCCAGTTCTTGTATGCATAAATAAATAAATCTTTTTAAAAAATAATAAAGCATTAGCAACGGGCACACACGGCAGGGCAGCCCAGCCTGCCTTAGCTGTTTGTACAGGGAAAATATAAAGACTATAGTGTGGAGTCAGGTTTCCCGGGTTCAAATATTGCCCAGCCCCCAACTATCCCCCTAACACACACACACACACATACCCAGACTCCTCCATAGCCAAGTGCTGCTGTTTCCACTCTGCTGCTGGAGGGACAGCACCCAAGGGTGGCTGCCGGGAGGGAGGGAGGCAGAGCAGAGCCTGCTCTGAGGACCAGCCCCCTGCTCCGAGCCAGCAGGAGCGGTGTCCCTTGCTGTGCACGTCAACCTGTGATTTTAAAAATGCCTTTACACAAATCCTACCTCCCCACGCCCAAGACGACGGCAGGTCACTTGTAAGGACAGTAAATCCGGCGGAATGAGAGGAACAGTGGCGGGGCGGGAAGGAAGGCGCGGGGGGTCGGGCAGGGCCGTGGAGCTCCGAGTTTACGGAGGGTGAGGCCGTAAATAGAGAGCGGGCCGCGGCCAGGCGCGGATGATGCAGTGAAATGGGACACCGCGGCCCCGGCCCCGGCCGGGCATCTCGGGCAAGGAGCGGCGCGCGGCGAGGCCAGAGCCGCCCCCGCTGAAACCCCAACCCTCGGGACAAACAGCCGGGCCCAGGCCCGGCCCCCGAGCCCCGCGATCCGGCCGTGCGGCGAGGTGGGGGTGCGGGGGGCACCGCCCGGCCTGCGCCCCCCTCCCGCCCGGCGGGCGCGCCGGGGTCGCGCGCACGTACCTGTGGCCGCGCGCACCTGCGGCCGCGCGCACCTGTCTGTGGCCGCACGCACCTGTCTGTGGCCGCACGTACCTGTCTGTGGCCGCGCGCTGGTCGCGGTCGCGGTCGCGGCGTCCGGGCCGCACCTGCCGGGGCGCCCGCCGGCGCCGATTGGGCGGCCGCGGCCGCTGCGCGCCCAGGGGGCGGGGTCGCCGCGCGGAGCGGAGCCGGCGGCCGCGGGGGCGCGGGGAACGGGCGGGGCCGCCCCGGTACCCCTCGGTGGGGCCTCCGCGCCGCGGGACAACCCGAGTCCGGCCGCGCGCCCCGCAGGCCGCCGCGGGCACCGCCGGCCGTCCCGGGCCTGCTCCTCCCGGCCGCCCAGGGCCCGGCCTCGCCCCCCCGCGCCCCCGCACCCCCGAGGCCCGCAGGTGCTGCCTCGAGCGTCAAACGGCCCGGCCGGGCAGCCTCCCTGCCGGGCCGCGGGAGCCCTCCAGCCTCCCGCGCGGCCCCGAGCGCTGGCCGCCCTGGACACCCCCGGCCGGGGGGCGGCCTTGCTCCGGGCCGCAGGGAGGCGGGAGGAAGGGCCGGCAGAGAGAGGGGGGTGAAAGCGGCCAGACCGGTTCCCCTCGGGGGAGGCGCCGAGAAGGGGTGCAGAACTGAGGGGCACACCGCCCCCGCAGGGACTTCTCCTGCCTTGGTCACCCCCGAGGAGCGCGGCGCTGGGTTTGCCCGCCCTCACTTCACGACGGGCTGTTTCCGGGGCTCCCTGAGGACAGAGGGGGGTCTTCGCTCAGTCCTTGAGCCTGAGACCCTCTCTCTGGGGACTGGAGGCCCTGGCCGCTCTAGGGGATTAGGGGCTTCGCTCACGTGATGGCCAATAGAATAGCCCCCCAAGACAAGGAGACAGGCGAAAGACCCGCTCTTGGGTGACTTGCCCCATAACCCCAGGTCTCAGAAAATCTCCATCTCCCCTCACTACTGAAGGTTCTGGGGACTCCTGGAGCTGAAATTGCGGGGTGATCATCGACAACGTCAAGAACATGACCTTTCACAGCTACAAAACAGCGCGCACCCTTCTTTCCTTTCATCTAGATGGGGAGAGGCCACCGAACCTCTGGGGGTGACCATTTCACAAGACCCTTAAGTCAAGGCGTCAGGCTGCCTCAGGTAGCGCATGCGCTCACCTATGCCAATCCCTTCCCAGTGAATCTGGGGAATTTCCTAAATAAATAAAAATCTTAAATGTTACACATTTGAGCGTTCCATTATCCGCTTAGTCATCCTCCTGTTAATGGGCTGGTATATTTTCCTCATTCTCTGGAAGAGAACAGCCCCATACAAAGCCTTTTAGCCACCTTCCCCGTAACTGTTTCGTTAGCTTACATCCCCGATCTCATGTCAAGGAGACCACAAAGGCCATAACTGACGTTTGAACTATAAGGCCAACTTCTTGCATCATGTATTGAATAATTTTATCTTCTCTTAGAAGACTGAGGACTTGTTTCAGCACATCCTTGTGAACATCAGATGCTCTATACAATTTTTTTAATCTTGACTATTTTGATTAGTGAAAAACAGCATCACTTTTTAAAATACTAGTTTTTCTGGGCCTCCCTGGTGGCACGGCCAGTTGAGTGCAGCGCTGTGAAGCTGTCCGCGGCCTCTGCAGCACTGGTTTGATCCCGGCCAGCCGGGAACGTGCCCACATCGCACCGCAGACCTCTCCTGTCTGGCCCTCTGCTCCCCTCAGCAGTGTTTTCGGTTTGTTTGCCTGTCCTGCTCCCTGCTCTGTCTCTCACCTTCCCGCACATCTGGCCTGTATCCCAGTTCTTATATAAATAAAATCTTTTTTAAAAAAGATTTTTCTTTCCTTTTAAATTACTAGCAAAACTGACCTCTCTTCAGTCATTTTACTAGTCATTTGCTTTTCTTCATCTATTTGTTCTTTCCTTTATGTCCATTGCCATTGTTAAATATGGTGTTTCCAAGAGTCACACATACAACTGGAAAGAGCTGCACTTTCTTCATCTTCACTGCTCCATCGTCCATGTATAACTGTGCCATCTTTTCTTTCTTTTTAAAGATTTATTTTTATTCATTTATGCATACTTCAGCAATTGCTCTGTTGGTGGGCATCGACTTATTTCCAGTTAGTTTGCTCCGAAAGATAGACTTGGCACATGGACAAGAAGGTCTCTGGATATGGACCCAGGAGAGGACTCACCCAGCCCAATTCCCCTCCAGCTCCAAGATAAAGCTAAGCTGTTTTCCAAAGTACTTATACTGATTTATCCTCCCATTATCAGTGGTTTTGTTTTCAAATCAAAATGTTCTTGAGGCTAAATACATTTTCTTTTTGATTTTACCTTTACACTGACTTGCACAACCACCTTGGAGAATGAGGAGGTTCCAGAACACCAAACTTCACAGTGTGGTTCCCAGGAATATCCTCTAAAGCAACAAGCCAGCTAATCACAAATCCCCTGTTGGCCAGGGCCTAAATTTAGGCCATAGTTACTTGGATGAGACCGTGGGTCCCAGAACAATGGCAGGGTCTATTGTAAGCTTGGCCTGGGGAGCTTTCCTAGTAAAGAAGCTTTCCTAGTAAGCTGCTTCCAGATTCTCCTGCTTTCATCACCCTCTGCCCTCACCTACCTGTTAGAGAAAACCTTCTCACTGAATCAGTCACTCTGGTATCTTGAATCACTACGCCCTTCTTACAGGCTGTATTTACATTCACTGACTTGGTGGTCATAATTTTGGGCATTTGTCTTTAAAAATGATAGCAAAATAAGAGATTCTATTTGTAAAAATGTTAATAGCAATACAGTTTACAGGAGTGATTTTCCAAATAGGAAAATGTTAAATGTTCAGCACTGGGTAACACACAAAAATTGTAGATCCACTCAGAGGTACAAGATATAACAGGCTTTTTCCTTCCCTACACCACTTAAGTTATGAAATCATAAATCTTCACTCCTACACACTACAGGGTACATTTCCAAAGAACAAAAGCCACATCTTATATAACCACACAACTACCATTAAATTCAGAAAATTTCACATCAACCCAGCACTGATTCCTCTGATTCAGCCCATAGACACATACCGCCAACTGTCCTAAGCGTGTCCTTGGCAGCAGTATTTTTCCCAACTCAAAGTCAGACATGTCATGTCTTTTTCTCCCCCTTTAACCTGGTTCTTCAGTCTTTGTCCTTCGTGAGCTTGTCATTAAGAGGCAGGCCTATTATTTTGTAGTTAGTCTCTCAATTCCAGTGTTGGATGATTCCTTATGACTAATTCAGGGCATGCGTTTTGGGCTCATGATGTCAGCTCATCCCTTATAGGAGACGCCGCTTTGATCACTCAGCCAAGGTCTTTCCTCTATAAAGCTTCCCTACTTACCTTTGTAATCAGTAACTAATGTGTGGAGTGATTCTGTCTGACGATCTTCCCAACAATGCCTTTTGTATCCATCGATTATTCCCAACTGAATCTCTGTATTACACCAACTTTTCAAACTCCATCGCTTCAGCACTTACTGGCATTCTATACATAAAAGCTGTCCTTTTCACATTCATTATTTTCTTTGTAAGTTTATTTGCTTCTTTAGTATCATGCTGAATATAGGGATTCCTTTTTTTTTTTTCATCGTGAGAACTCATTGCCGTCATTTCTCATCTTGATCCTCAATTTCTCCAAGTTTGGCCCCAGAAGCCTGGCAAGTGGTCCCTGAGTCCTCCTGACCTGTCTCCATCACTATTTCAGCAGCTCCTTTAGCTGGCGTGACAAACTCTTTGGTTCATCTTTCTCTTCCCATGTCCCTCCCTCAAGGCGCTGTCTGCTCAAGCAGCTCTGGAAGCTGTGTGACCAGCCAGGGCGGTGGGTTCTTGAGTCTTACCTGAGATTGAAATGAGGACTCTAACTACCACATTGATTTTGCACTGAGATTTATTGAGGTGGCAGTGACAAAAACTCACCTCAAGGGTGAGTTTCTCCCCTTACATAGGACACAAGCTGTCTAACACAAGGATGACCCTGTTCTACATGGGGGAGGGGAGGTTCTGGAGCAGACTTCTTTATGCATCGCATGTTCACAAAATGGGAACACATCCCACCCAGAGGTGGAGATATTAGTAGTATAATGAAGACAAGGTTGGAATAAGTTCAGGATTTTTCTCAAACCCATGCACCACCAACTAGATTCAACTAATCTGCGGGCCAGAAAAGGTTTTGCTTTGTCACCATCAGATTATGAGACAACTGGCTAAAACAGAGTTATTAGGGACAGAGAGTTTGGCGATGATTTGTAGTCATTTATTAAGCAATGATTTATGTGCACTATTGTTATTTATTTAGTGTTCTTGTTTCCAAGGCTACATGCAAGGGGAAGAAGCAAGCCTGACCAAGATGTCCTCTGTCTCAGAATTTAGTCACCAATATGTGGACACAAGGAATGTTCAGGATTGTGGTCTGCTCCCCAGGCCCATTCAGCAGACAGATCGATGAAACAGATTACTCAATCGAAACCAGAAGCCTCTCATAGCAACCCACAGAGCTCTTCCTTCCTTGCCCTCTGTCACATTTCTAGCTCCCACTTGGAGAACCCACAACAGTATCATATTTACAAATTTGGTTATTCCTGCAATACACAGAAAATATTCTCGGAAGTGCTATCCTAGATCACTGCCAATTAAGGAAGTTCACATGTTCTCTGCAGTCTTGTTGGTTTGTTTACACACAGGTGTATGGTGAAAGTGTCTTCAAAAGTAATTTGGGTTTACTTTTCTTTCCTGTGGTTAACTGTACAGTTTAAGCGCATTTGCTTACTTCTGTTTGTATTCAATTTTAGGTTTGTTTTCCCTCACCTTGGTTGACTTTTTAAGATTTTATTTTTGCACTGGGGTGCAGGTCAGAGGTATGGGGGGGGGTGAGAGGAATCAGCAGAGACAAAGTGGGGAGCAGAACGGGTGGATTGGCTGAAACGGCTGAAAGGGGAGCAGCTGGCAAGACCGCCCTATGTGGGTTAGCTGGATGGCCTGGGCGGGACTCAGGCCATCGGGTCATAGTACTGAGACTTAACCCCTAGGTCACCAGAGAGGCCCAATTTTATTTCTTGAATATTAAGACATTCACATATTTCTAAAAGTCAGCATAGGTGTGCTGGAATACTCATCATTTCACTTAGAAATTCATCCCCATCTCCCCTACCCACCAACTTATCCCTTTTTATACTTTCTGGTTTCACTTTTTTGCAATAAGCAGATGCTCGAATATTTTACTATTTCCCCCTTACTTTACACAAAACAGCACAGTATGTGCACATTTGTATTAACACTTTTGCTCAACATATCCGAGAAATCACACCATAGCAGTTCTTGGAGCTCGCCACCCATTTTTATAACTGCACTGCACTGTTGTGTGGCCGCAGCAGAGCATTCAAACCATTGCTTCTGTGTCTGCATCCGAAAGTCTGTCATCGCAAACAACACTGCAGTAAGTAACTTTGTACATACAGACACGTCCACTTTCGCTTTCCGCGTAGGTGTTTCCTGAGGGCGAACTCCTACTGTGAAACTGCTGGGGCAGAGGCAAACCCACACTGGGCTTTGATGGGCACTGCCAATCCCCTCCCTCCGGCCTGCTCCGTCTCGCCCCGCTCCCAGCGATGCCCGCACACACCTGTCACCCCAGCCGGGACTATGGCTTCCCATGCAGCGTTTGCCCGGGTTGGAACGATCTCGCAGAGAAAAGCGCCTTTCTCCACTCTGAGAGGAACAGAGAACATCCTTTCACTCGCTTAGGGGTGAGTTTTATATCACTTTTTGCAGGTCATTTATTGGTTTTGCCTTTTAAAAACAGGCTTTTGGCCTTCGGTTCCCTCATCTTGACGTTATTTTACATGTCTGCAATATTAACCCTTTATCGGTGCTTTTACCTTATTTACGGTAAGCGTTTGTTTATTCCTCCAAATGGTTTTTATTTCCGTGCTGTCAGACGCAGCAGCAATCTTCTCTCTTGCACCGGGATTTCGGGTCCTTGCCCGCCCTGGCCACGCGCAGTTCCACCTTCCGGCGCGCGGACAAGTGACGCGCAACGCGCAAGGACAGGTGACCCGCGACCCCCGCGGGGGCGGGGCCTGAAGCGCGGGGCTCGGGCCGCGCGTGCGCACCGGCTAGTGGGCGGGGCCGGCGGGGTCGACGGGCCCGCGGGAGGAGCGCGAGTGCGGCGGCGCAGCCGGAAGCCCCGCCCCCTGGCGTCCGGCTCTCCCCTGGGCCCTCCGGCGGCGCGTGCCCACGGCGCGGCCCTTCGGGGCGGCGGCCCGATCAGGCGCCCGGACCGCCAGCCGCGGCGGAGCCCGGCCCGCGCCCTCCCCACGACCCGCTCTGATGCGGCGCCGGCCCGCTCCTCTCCCCCCGGGGGGCGGGTCTCCCCGGCGCCGCCGCGCTGCGCCCCCTGGCGGCGGCTGGCCCCGGGCCTGCCCCCCGCGCCCCCCGCGCCCCCCGCGGCCCCGGCAGGCTTTTAAATTCCTCGTCTGTCACTTATTTGTCTCCATAACTTGGGGCGCGGGGTGTTCTCGCCCGCCCTTAGCACATCCTCCCTCCGCCCGCCCCTGCCTCCCGGACGCGGGGCGCACGGCGGCCGCCGGTGTGCGCGGATGTGGGGTGCAGCGAGCGGTGCCGGGGTTCCCCGGGGAAGTTTGAGCAGAGTCCGCGTCCCAGCTGCTCTGCGCGTGCCGAGGAGACGAGGGTTTTGGTTATTTCCGAGAAGGGCTAGGGAGGAAGGCGCTGCCCGCGCAGCAGGCGCCCCGGGGAGCTGCGTTTGGAGCGCGCGGGCTTGGCGGGAGGCGCTGCCGCTCAAGCTTTGCCGAAAGTCTAGAAAGACGTTTTTTAGCGGGGGGCCCGGGTGAGGCGCTCCCCACACCTGGGCGTCAGCTCCCGCCTGCGGGGCCTGTGCAGAGCTCGCCTGCTGCGCGCCCCAGAGCTGCCTCTGCTGCGAGGGCGCGGGCTGAGGTCGGGCTTTGCACTGTCTCCTGAGGACCAACTTGTCAGAACGCACACCGCACCTAAGGCTGAGCTTTCTTCCATCCGCCCTTTGCCTGGAACAATTGTGTGAGGAACCCCCCTTTGGTTTGGATAGGTTTGTTTCTTTTCTGGCTTATGAGGCATTATCCTGTGTGTCACCAGCCCGGTTAAATCATCATTCCTGCGGTTATGCATCAGTCACTGGCAAAGGCCGTCTGAGTCTCTGAGCATGATTTTCCCCCATCAAAAAAAAAAAAGTTGCATTTGCAGATCTGCAGTCAAAGCATCCCCAATAATCTCCAAGAAAGTCCCTAAAATACCTATAAGAAGGAAAGTACAGCCCCCCACCCCCAGCCCTCAGGCACAGAGCTGCCCTCCTCTCTCTCCCACACTGCATAGAGACTGAACCTTGGAGGGGGCTTGGGAGGAAGCTCAATGGGCAGAGCACCAAGAGGGTCAGCAGAGGGTACAAACCCTCCAGCCTCACCCCCTTCCTGCAGGCAGGCAGCTGCCAACCCTTGACAGCAGGTGGCCTTGGAAAGGACCTTGAAGGGCTGAGTCTGGAGCTAGACTTTCTAGTTTCTGAATTAAGAATGAGCTGGTGACTTCAAGCAACCCTAGCACTGATTCCTTCCTAGAACAAGCAGAAAAGTTTCCAGCCTATTTTATGGGTAGAATGGTGTCCTCTCCCTACCCCCCAAAAAGATATGTTGAAATCTTAACACCCAGCACCTTAGAATATGACCTGGTTTGGAAACGGGGTTGTTGCAAATACAGTTATGATGCTGTCATACTGGAGTTGGTGGGCCCCTAATCCTGTAAGCCGGG
The DNA here is from genome assembly GCF_964194135.1 of Talpa europaea. NCBI lineage: Eukaryota > Metazoa > Chordata > Mammalia > Eulipotyphla > Talpidae > Talpa > Talpa europaea. The sequence continues at coordinate 142,845,862 of NC_140070.1, forward strand.
AGTCTCTACAAGAGGACAGCCTTGTGAAAACAGACAGACACGCCGGGGACATGCAGAGGTTGAAGGGAGGCCTCACACCACCAAAGCCAAGGGGAGGCATGGAAGGACTGTCCCGCCAGCGACAGAGGGAGCAGGGCCCGCGAATGCCTTGATTTTGAACTTCCAGTCTCCAGAGCTGTGAGGCAGGACCATGTGTTGTTTAAGCCAGCAGTCAGTGCTTTGTTAGCGAAGCCTTGGGAAAGGGGTGCAACCTAGGAGTGTGCGTCCGCCCCTGGGCATATTTTAAAGCCACGAGTCCTCTACCACCTGAGTCATACTCCACCACCGTCTGGTGGAGTAGTCTCTCTCTCCAGTGACCAAGGGGCTGTGACAGGCCCCTGACAAAGAGGCTAAAGCCTGCAGGAGGCACCCAAGGAGAGAAGAGCTGGAGCACTGACCCCCCTCCAAGAACTTACCCTGCAGAGCTAGTCACACATGTGCAAGATGTACCTGTATGGACAGGGTTATTCATGAGGTGTCTGTAATCCAGAAGGTTGGAGGCCACCTAAGTGTCCAGCGGGGAGACAGGAGAGGTCTGCTGCACCGTGTGGGTCAGCTCCCTTGCCCAGGATGGAACTGTGCTGCAGAGGCTGCGGATAGCTTCAAGGTGCTGTGCTGAACCCCTTGCGCCACCAGGGAGGCCCTAAACTCTTCAATTTTTAGACATGCCTCAGTTTATCTCTTAACAGTTCTTAGGTTAAGGTATACCTTTGAGTGGCTTCCGGAGGCCACAAAATCTAACAGTATCTTCTGTCCTGTTCAGTGAAAATCTTTGGCTTAATATGGTCAAAATTCCAAATTTCAGTAATAAAACTTACATATCTTAACATGTTTTTTTAAATCTTGAAAGATCCTCGTTGCTTCCTGGAATGTTGTTACTATTACATCCATATATTCTTTTCTTTTTTAAAGATTTATATATACATACAAGAACTGGGGTACAGGCCAGAGGTGTAGGGGGTGAGAGGATTCACCAGAGAGAGTGGGGAGCACAACAGGCAGATCTTCTGAAATACACTGCTGAGGGGAGCAGTGGGCAACACAGGGGAGGTCTGCTGGGCCAGGTGGGTTGCTCCCTGGCCAGCCAGGTCAAACTCATGCTGCAGTTACTGCCGATTGGCTTGATAGCGCTGTCTTTAACCCCTGCACCACCTGGGAGGCCCCCATATATTCTTTTTTTTTTCAATTTTTATATTCCCCATACAATTGCAACCCCGATTTTGACCCCAAACCCTCCCCCCCCATATATTCTTAATTGACAGTGTTAGCAGGCAGGGTGAGGGTCACTCCAGGCCCCCCAAACCTGCCTGCTCTAAAGGGGTTCTGCCATCTGCCACATAAAGACAAAACATACCATAGTGCATAAGAACTTTAATACAAATAGTGTGTCAAAAGAACTTTAGTCAAAAGAACTTTAATACAAATAGTGTGCAGTAGAGAGGAGAGAGAATGTAGTTTAAAATAGTTTCCAGAGCCTCCCCTGGTGGCTCAGCGGTTGAGCACTGGGTTGCGAAGCTGCCCGCAGCCTCTGCAGCACCAGTTCGATCCCCGGTCACCAGTGAGGGTCCCACATGGCGCGCAGACCTCTCGTGCTGCCCACCGCTCTCCTCAGCAGTGTACTTCAGTCCTTCTGCCTGTTCTTCTCCCCGCTCTGGCTCTAGTGAATTCTCTCGCCCTCCTGCGATTCTGACTGTACCCAGTGCTTGTATAAATAAATAAATAAATATTTAAAAAAAAATAGTTTCCAATTAAACACCCAAAGTTACCCATCCCCTGGTGAGTAGCCAAACTGGGTTGACCAGCCAAACAATGCTACATCTGCATCTATACTCCCAAAGAATTGAAAGCAGGAACTCATGAATGCTGTTCATAGTCATATTATTTAGCATACCTAAAAGGGGGAAGCAGGAGTCCATGGGGTTGACTGGCCTAACACAAGCGGCCTCTCTGTGCAGCAGGGCACTCCTTGGTCCCGAGAGCAAGGCTGTTGGACACCTGCTGTACCTGGATGTACCCTGAGGACATGATGCATAGTGACATAAGTGGGGGGGGGGGGTTCCCCTTATGATGCACCTACAACAATCAAACTCAGTCCAGAAGGTAGAGCAGAGGTCACCAGGGCCAGGGGAGAGGAAAATGGGAGTTGAGTTTCATGGGTACAAAGTGTCAGTTTGGGAAGATGAGAAAGTTCTAGAGATGGATGGTGGTGAAATTTGCGCAACAATGAATGTCCTGGGTCTGAACTCTACTGATTAAAAATCATTAAAAGGGAATGGTTTCATATTTGCCATGACTTTTTGAAGTAAAAGGAAAAGCAAAAACACAGCAAAAATGAAAAATGATGTAAAAATATATAAAATAAAATAAAAATGCTAAAAAAAAAAAAGCAAAACCCCAAATTTTTCTTTGGGCTTCCAAAAAATCTTTGAGACAATAACATCAACAGTGGTAATATCTTTTAGCTTCTAAATCAGCTTTCAGGGTCACGGAGCACTTGGGGGAGCTGACAGCAGGAAATAGGGTCTGCTGAAACAGGAGGAAAGGAAATGATCATTTCCCTGCTTGTCTTCAACACTGTTTACGTAAAAATATTCTGCCCTCTTAGATGTTTGGACTTTGGGTAGCCTCCTCCTAGGCAAGCCGGAAACCCTGAGGGTCAACAGCTCTACTCTTTGTTTCTAAGAAAGGACTGAAAGTCAGCATCTGAAAAGGAGTTCTTAATTAGAGAGAGCAGAGCAAGAAATGGAATCTCAAGTTTATCTACTCCTCATATCACCTCCTAGGCAGGCATTCAAACACTTAATGTCATTCAGTTTTTCCCAGTTTATAAACCCTGGGTTTAATCAAATTTCTTAAGATTTTATACCATTCCCTAAATTCTTTACTATAAAGACCTTCCTTGGACCCAAAAAAGGTTAAGAAATAACTATAACATGCTTAGTAACAAAAGCCCTTTGCATTCCCAACCACTTCAGAAACAATTTATTTCTTTTACTGTGTTTTAATCCCACTACCTGCAGAAAAATAACTTTTTCAAAAATCCCTTATTATATATTACCATGAATTTATATTCCATTAAATGCACTTTGTTAAAAACATGCATAATTATTGGTTTTGTTATGGCTTGTTGTGTTAATTCCCCCTTCTTGAGAACAGAGTGTGTGCCTCAGTTATTCAGAACGCTTCTGTTCAGGAGACTTGCCTTTTTTGCCCATTTGATTGAAGTATATTTGGCATATGTTATTTTAACTTCAGCAGTACAACCTAATCACTTTTGTATACTTTGGAAAATGATCACCCCCAATAAGTCTATTTATCATCTCTTAACAACTTTCAAATTTGTAATACTGTTAGGGGGAAAAGGCTGTCCTAAAGCTAATTCCATGCAGGCTTTGTGGACTCCACCCCCACCCCAGGCCAAAGCCAAAGACACTGGGAACTCCAAATCCCATCACCACCCAAGGGAAGGGGGCTGGGGCCTGAGGGTGGGGTTCAGCAGCCAGGTTGGTATAAAGCCAGACACGTGGGCTTTGGGGGGGTCCCCCATTTTGACTCTCCGCCAGCTTGCAGCGTCTGGCCAGCTCGGAGAGTGCTTTTTGGGTTTCCAGGTCGGCGGATCGGGTAGGACGCATGAAAGACTTTATTTCCCTATTTTCTCCCTGAGTTGTCCATTTTCCTTCTTTCCTTTTCCCTTGTAAATAAATCTTTTATGAACCTTTTGTGTGTGCCTGTAGTGGAGTATTCATAAGTCCCTTTTAAGCGCGCAGGTGAGGACCCACAGCCAGGCAACCCGTTCAATATCGGGGCTGCCCTATAACAATACTATATACTTGATTATTGTATGCTTGCTGTATGTTCTAATTTCTTGACTTCCTTACTTTGTAACTGGAAGTTTGTACCTCATTTTCCCCATCCCTAGCCCCTCAGGTAACCACTGATCTATTTTCTTTTAAGTGTTTAAAATTCTGGGCCTCCCTGGTGGCACAAGGGGTTAAGCACCCCACTATGAAGCAATCCACAGCTGCGGGCCAGGGAGCAACCCACATGGCACAGCAGACCTCTCCTCTCACCCGCTGCTCCCCTCTGCAGTGTATTTCAGTCAGTCTGCCTGTTCTGTTCCCCACTCTGTCTCTGGTGATTCCTGTCACCCCCCACACACCTCTGGCCTGTACCCCAGTTCTTGTATACATAAATAAATAAATCTTTAAAAAAAATAAATGTTTAAAATTCTTAGTAACCCCAACACTGAGATCCAACCACTTCTGTTTTATCATTTGTAGTCTCTGTCTACAGTATGGACCCCATTCATATAATTTTGTTCTTTTATCAGTGTTTTCCCTGCTGTTCAAAGTTCAGTAAACATTTTTATTAGTTTCATGATATTCCATAAAATGTATTTAATCATTGTCATATTTTATTTATTCTTTTTTAAAGATTTAATTTATTTATTTATGGTTACAAGAACTGGGGTACAGGCCAGAGGTGCGGGGGGTGAGAGGATTCACTAGAGAGAGTGGGGATCAGAACAGGCGGATCTACTGAAACACACTGCTGAGGGGAGCAGCGGGGAGACAGAGGTCTGCTGTGCCATGTAAGTAGCTCTCTGGCTGGGGATCGAACACATGCTGCAGTGGATGTCGATAGTTGATAGCACTGAGACTTAAAATATGGAGGCCCATATTTTATTTATTCTTTATCATATTTTACTTAAGTGAAATAGTTTTATATCTATGTGTATTTAATTGTTATTGGCGTAATATTATTTTACATCCTCGTTAGTGTTTTGACAGTATAGGGTTCCAAATCCAAGGTGTGGTCCGCGTGCCCTGCCTCCACCAAAGCACCCACAGTCCACAACAGTCCACTGTGTTCTACCTCCCATTCCCGTTTTCATCCCTCTCCTTTCTCTCCCACTCTGAAAGCCTAAGATCCACGTTCAGTTTTCAAGGGTTGGTTTTTAAGTTTATCCTAGTCTGACCGTTTTTTCTACATTCCACATGTAGGTAACACCAAATGGTATGGGTTCCTCTTTTTATGGCTGAGTAGTATTCCATTATTCTTATATATCACATCCCAATGTGTATGTATATATACCACATTCCAATGTGTATATATATACCTCATCTGTTTTGTCACTTAGGTTGTTTCCATAGCTTGGCTATTGTAAATAGTGCTGCTATAATCACAGGAGTGCAGGTTTCCTCCGATTTAGTGCTTTTGTATCTTTTTGAGAGACAGCTGGGCATCAATACCATATTTTAGACATTACACCATTGTACACAGTGCTGTAATAAACACCTCTGTGATGAATTACATGCTCACTCACATTTTTTTTTATTTTTTATAAAAGATCTATTTATTCATGCATACAAGAACTGGGGTACAGGCCAGAGGTGTGGGGGGTGAGAGGATTTACCAGAGACAGAGTGAGGAACAGAACAGGCGGATTGACTGAAATACACTGCTGAGGGGAGCCGTGGGGATACAGGAGAGGTCTGCTGCGCCATGTGGGTCACCTCCCAGTCCGGGGATCGAACTCATGCTGCAGTGGCTGCGGACAGCTTCATAGGTTGCATCTTAACCCCTTACGCCACCAGGGAGGCCCCTCACTCACATTTTGAAAGCCATCTTTAATGGAGGCACAGAAGTAAGATCACTGGAAGAAGAGACCATTTGTGACACATGTAATACTTTCTCGGGAAGATACCCTGACTGCATTGCCACCTGCCCCCTGCAAGACAGTCCTGTTGAAGGCCCAGCATGGCTGGGGCTCCTGCCCAGAGTCTTTTCGAGTTGGCAGGTTCTCGTGGCAATGCTGCCTGTGACTGATCTTCGCCCCCTGGACACCTCCCTTCTACTCAGGGTCTTTTTAAACGATTTTATACACTTTTATACAGAAAAGTCACCTATTAATTTCCTCTCTTAGCCTGTAAGTTGCATTACTGGCAAAATCTGTTGCTCTTAAAGAATAAAATGTGGAAAACATTTTAATTCCTGAAGTTCTTTGATTTTGGGGGTACCCATTCATTTAAATTGCAGAAAGTAAACTCCAGTTCTGAAATGCAGGGCTCGAGGGGGCCCAGACTTTCTGCTTCAGGGTCCTGCCCAGGGACAACACCGATTAAACAGCGTCCCCCGCCGGGGCCGCGCAGGGCCTGCTCAGGACACAGTTCTGGCTCATCCAGGAGCTTTCTAAGCCCAACGGGGGGCGAACCAGGGGAAAATTCCACCTCGGGCATCTCGTGCTTTTCCAGGGCCCCCATGGATGAGAACGGGGTTCCCTTCTGGCTGTTCTGTCCGCGCTCCCGCCCGACGGGTGCAGCCGGGCCTCGGAGCACCCCGGGCGCCAGCACCCAAGACCAAGCGGGTCGGAGGCTCCTGTGGGCGCCCCCCCTGCTCCCCCCGCCCCCCTGCGGCCCCCCGCCCCCCGCATCGCCAAACCCAGCAGACACTAAAGGGCCGGACGGGAGGTTGTGCAGAAACCCGGGGCCCCAGGTGCTCGCGCAGAAACAAGACCCCGGAGGGAGGGGTGCTGGGACCGCAGAGCTTCGGGAAGAAGCCGGGGGTCCCTTCTGCCGCCGCCCCCGACGGGGTGGGGGCCTCCGCCCGCGCCCGCAGTCAGCACCCCGGGGCGAGCGCGGCCGCCGGCGCCGCCCCCCGGCTCCTGGACCCCGCCCCGGCGCCCCTCCCGGGCTTCCTCTGCCGCCCCCCACCCGGCCCCGCTTCCCGAGCCCCCCCGGCGATCCCGATCTCGCGGCCCGCGGCCCGTCCAGTTCCCCGAGCCCCCCCGGGGCGCCCCGCGCGCCCGCCCCCGCGCCCGGCGCCCCGAGTCCGCGCCCCGCCCCGCCCCCGGCTTTAAACCCGGCGCGCGGCGCGCGGGGCGCCCTCCCGGGCGGGCGGAGTCGGGGCGCACTGGCGGGGCGCGCTCCGCGGCACCATGAGACCCGAGGCGGCGGCCGGAGCCCGGGGGGCGCGGGGGCGCGCGTGTCCCCGCCCGCGGGACGGGCCCCGAAGGCCATCGCCGCCGCGCGCGCCCGACAGGTAGGTGTCCCCGCCCGGGGAGCGCGCGGGGAAGCGCACGGCGCGGGGGTGCTGGGGGCACAGCCCGTGGGGTGCCCCGGCCCCGCGAACCCCAGAACCCTCGCGGAGGCCCGGAGCCCGACGGCCACGCGGAGCAGGTTCCTTAGCCAGGGCCGGGACGCAAAGGTCCCCCCGGTTCTGAGGGGCTCTGAGAGGCGCAGGAGGTGCGGGGCAAGGGAATGGCCACATCTCCCGCACACGCGTCTGAAATTCACCCGAGTGGGAAAGCTGACTCTCCGGGACCCTCTGCTGACCTTGCAGGGGGAGCCCCCTGGCCTGCACCCCGATCGCAGTTGCTGGCCTTGTGCTTGGGTCTCAGCTGTGCTGTCCTTGGGCACCAGCCCTGCCCGAGGGCGTTGATCTTTAAGTAAATGGATTTAGCAGGGAAGTGTAGGAAGGGGCTGGGTGACCAGGCGGCCAAGGGGAGAAAGGGATTTGTTTGGTAGGGCCTGTCAGAGCATCCTGCCGGCTTGCAGATCCTCCGGTCACCGAGGTGGCTCGGTTGAAATTATGCAGTGAAAAGCAACCAGCTTTAGTGGGAAATCTAAATCGAGGAATCCAGCTAAGCTGGGAGAGAAATCCCTCGACTAATGTCTCTTGAAATTGTGTGGAATTTAGGACTTCTCAAAATCCAAAAGAAGGCAGAGAAATGGGCCAGACAAAGCCACACAAATGTCACTGGTTTATCCACAGCTGAGAGATGGAGCATTCTGGGGTGCCCAGTGGCGTTTTCAGGCTGACACTGGAAATGATAAGCCTGATGTCTTATGCTGTAACTTTAAAACACTAAAAAGTGCTGGGGTTCATCCTCTTGGTCCCTGCAGTTGCAGCCCCACACCTTGGAGACCTTGGATCCCGACCCCCCGAGATGCCCAACCGACCAGAACTGGAAGCCGGGTAAGGTTAAATGCAGACGTTATAGGTATCAAAACCAGCTCAGCCATAACGTGGCACTGTCTGCAAGAAAATGGCCTTGAGAGGCCTCTGCAGCCTGTCTCTGCCTCGGTGGGCCAGCCCTGCTTTCCTTCGGCTTTGGGGGTGGGATCCTGGGAAGCCAGCAGTTGCTCAGGCTTGAACCACAATAGACTGGGCTCCTGATTATTTCTCCCTTCTTGAAAGGCGAAGCCACCCTGGCTTGCCTCACAGGCATACTGAGAGCTTTCTCCTGGGTCGCCCCCCCACCTGACCCCACCCCAAGCAGACCAGCAGGTAAGGAAAGTATGCCAGGTTTCCTCAGGCCCCCTGACCTTGGAGAAAAGCGGGGTGTGCATGAGTGCTGGACTGGAGCCACAGTGCAAATAAAAGCAGAACCTGTCTGGGGGTGCGCATAAGGTGTGGCTAAAAGCCCCTACTAGTGGCGTCTGGCCCTTTCTGAAGCACTTTGGGCCTGTCTGCAAGTCCCCCAGGGGCCACTCATGTTGTCTGAGCAAATACACTCCAGCCAGGGCTTTGTGGGCGAAGATTAATGCGATCACTCTTCTTTTGTTTCCTGAACGGGTCACTCAATTGCTTTATATTTACTGAAGTTGCATAGAATTTGTCATTCCTTTGTTGTATTTTGGAATATGAATTAATGACTTTGACAACTCCGAAGAATTAATCCCACTGGGAAGCACCTGTATTTAAATTACACACTTAGTATATGCCTGAGTGTGCGGTTATTTGTATTTTAGAAATTCTGATGTGGAAAAGTGGCCCTTCACGATATAGTGATGTCAGTAAATGGTCTGAATAATGGGAGCGTAAATTCCATGACTACTAAATACTGAAGCAATATGAAATCTATGTCAAATTGACAAAGGAGATGTCAAATTATTCTTACATGCCACAGCTCAATAGTGGGAAGTAATTTCTCCTTTTGCATTCAAACTTAAGTCCTTAAACATGAGATTTAAAAGGTCCTTGGGAAGAGAAAGAATATAGAAGTTTATGATTACCCAATTTTCTTTTAGAGGAAATGTATGGAACCTGTAAGTTATTGCAAGAATGCCAATTCTGTAATATACTTGCTAGTCTAAGGCAGGTGGCTTTACTCCCTATTGTTTGAGATCATTTGTGAGAAAAATGAAGGTTACTTGCAGAAAAGTGTTGAACTGTAGCCACTTTCCAGCTGATAGTCAGCTGGGCACACTGGGTGAAACAGTTCTGTTCGTCGATTTGGGGGTGCAGGGTAAAGGGGGGGTGTTCCGTGGGGGCTGTGGCACTCGCTGCGCGGATTCCCCAGGGCCAGATCTTTGCAGGGTTGGGCGGAGCGGTGAGCGGCGGGGGACCGCAGCCTCGCGTCGGCGCGGGGATCCCGGGAACCCCCTCAAGTTGCGCGCTTCGGGGCGCGGAGAGGAAACGCTTCTTGCTGAACAGCGCCCTCTCCCGCCCAAGCAGGAGATTGCCTCGGTTCTGGAGCCTGGCTGTACATTTCTTTTTTTCTTTTTCTTTTTTTATATAAAGATTTCTTTATTTATACAAGAAATGGGGTACAGGTCAGAGGCACGGGAGAGTGAGAGAATTCACCAGAGACAGAGCAGGGAGCAGAACAGGCAGACGGACCGAGGACACTGCTGAGGGGAGCAGCAAGGAGACAGGAGAGGTCTGCTGCGCCATGTGGGTATCTCCCTGGCCGGGGATCGAACTCGTGCTGCAGAGGCTGTGGCTAGCTTCAGAGTGCTGTGTCTTAAACCCTTGTGCCACCAGGGAGGCCCCAAGTTCCTATTTCTGATCACAAAACATCACCAAACTGATAAAAAGACCCCAAGCACTTCTAATATTCAACTATTGCTTATCTCCATTCAGTTATTCATTCCTTTTCCAACCCACTTATTTTAGTTCAAGGTGAGAAGTGTTGGAGTCTCTTTCTGCAGCTCAGGGTGCAAGTGGGACCCATCTTGGCCAGGACGCCCTTCGGTCCCAGGGCAGGTCCCACCCACACTCATCCAGCTGGGCCCACTGAGACACACCAATGCACCTCACGTGCACATCTCTGGAGAGCACTCACACAGGCATGGGGAGGACGTGCAGACTCCACACTGACAGCAGCCCCAGCCAGGAACCTACTGTTATTTTCTCATCAATGAAATGACATTGTGCAATGTCCCTGAAGCCTTGACCCAACAGCGGGCACTGGAAGCATCCATAATGGGCACGGGCCTCCCCTTGACCTGTGCAACCTCATTCATCCAGCACTGGGCTCTTCACCTGTCCCTACCTCCATTTTCCTGCCCCTTGGAGCTGGCTGCTGCCTTCCACCAGGAACGGTCTGAATTGCTCCCCCATCCCAACCCTTTCCTATCTGCTTCCCACTTAGGATCCTTAGCATTTATCAGATGGCGCTTTGGGGCGTAGTCATTTGCATATATGTATGTCTCTGCCATTGGATTGAACATGCCTGCACTGAGGGGCATGACAGGCTCATGGCTCCATCTTTGACTCACTCGCAGCAGTAACAGAGAGGGGCTTATCAGATCCTGTTGAACTGTCCCTAGCACTGATGCAGATACAAACAAGGGCTGATGACTTCAATTTTATTCTTTAAAGCTTCAGGATGCCATCTTGAAAGGCTCCTTGACTGTGTCTGTGCGTCTGTCTTTACAGCATGAGCCTGGAGCTGACCAGCACACGTCCAGACCCAAGGGGGCCTTTGGCTTTCAGCATCCTGTAAGGTAAGCTCCAAATATGGAGTAGCAAATTTCCTTTTATTTTTTTAAGATTTATTTATTTATGCATACAATAATTGGGGTACAGGCCAGAGGTGCGGTGGGGGGGGGAGAGGGTTCACCAGAGGCAGAGTGGAGAACAGAACAGGCAGACTGACTGAAATACACTGCTGAGGGGAGCAGCGGGCAAGACAGGAGAGGTCTGCTGTGCCATGTGGGTAGCTCCCTGGCTGGGGATCGAACTCATGCTGCAGTGGCTTCCGATAGCATCATAGGTTGTGTCTTAACCGCTTGTGCCACCAGGGAGGCTCCAAATTTCCTTTTAAAATAAACATGAATACATTTTAGCATCTTAAGGTGTCCATGTTTTCAACAGAATGGGAAAAAGAATCAGTATATTCACCAATATTGTTTAGTTGTTATCCCAAAGAACATCAAGAATATTTTATTGGATTTCTGGAATCCATCCATCCATGCTTCCATCCATCAATCCATCCATTCATCATCCATTCAGTGTTTCAGTGACAAGTTGGAACTGACTTCTTTTCTCCTTACCCTGCTTTTCTCCTTACCATTTACACTTCTCTTTACATATAATGCCTGGCATTCATTTTAATTGCATATAAATTGTGTATGCGTATCTGCTCATTTATTTAATCATTAGGTACATTTCTACGCTTTCCTTCTGTCCCAGGATATAAGCTAATATATTGTCTAGTACCAAGTAGACATTCAAAGCATATGCACTAAGTAAATGATGCGCTGGGTGGCTGTTCCCCACCCCACCCCCACATCCACACCTCTGCCTCTCTCCCCAGGGCCGGAGGTGAGCAGGCCCCTCGCCGCTGCCTCTCCTGTTCTTGCATTTCACCCATTTGGGCAAGTGGCTCCTGCTCAGGATTTTTATCTGTTTTCAGTTCCCTGTCTCTACTTCTTGCATCTGCCTCTATCTCTCCTTCATGTAAATGAACCTCATCTCTGCCGGCCCTCTCATCGTAGTATCTTTACTCCAGTTATCCAGGTAAACCCAAAGGTACCTGGGGATAAAATTTAGAGCCACTCAGACTGGTCAAAGAGTGAACCTTTTAAAGGGGAGCTTTCCTTATGTTGGGGGTCTGTAGTTTCCCTAGGATCACTGGAAAACTTGCTCCCTGGTGGGGGGGGGCGGCCTAACTTGTTCTGGGAAGGCCTAGATGTCTGTGTTCCTAGAGGCTCCCCAGGAGGCCCTAATGTACAGTGGAGATTGAGGTCTGTCTGCCACCCTCTCATGTCCTGGGAGATCACCTGCACCCCTCCCCTCCAGCCTGCCTCACATAGATGCACCACTGCTACCCAGTTTTTGATGCATTGAAAATGCAGTGACTGCACCATGGAATTGCATTGCCAATGGAATACACAAGTTTCTTGTATCTTTTCATTATAGAAATTTTCCAACCTCCACCAAAGTAGAGAGCCTGACCTGAGAGCCCCCCACGTTCCCATCACCCAGCTTAGTAATTATCAATATGCTTTGGGTCTCATCCCATCCATCGTTATGTTTTGTTGCTGTCAGGACAGTTCAAAGCACATCCAGGCATCCTACGATGTGGCTCATGAATATTTAAACCTGATCGCCTAATTTTGCACATGGTGAGCAGGGACGTATGCGGATGCTTCTGCCTTAGATCGCCACGCGCATTCTCTCTGCTGTGGACAACATCAGCTTCAGCTCTCCTGACACTGTGGGCAGGACACCTCTTTGCTGTGGAGGCTGTTCTGGCATAGAAGGAGGCTTAGCAGCATCCCTCCCTCTGCCCTCCGCATGCCCACTGAGTTGGGACAACCAAAAGTGTCTCTAGCATTACTGGGCTTTTGGAAATCTTAACAAGTTCAGAATAATCATCCATGCTTTAGAGCAGGGCGCTTTCTCTGTCCTTTCTCCGCTGTTGAAGGAGGAGACAGTGGAAATCAGCTTCGCAAACAGGCTGTGATCAGATGATGAACCCTCTCGCCTCCGATGAAAACCGCAGGGAAAAAGGCGAGCCAGTGAGTGAAGTCCAAGGACAGGAATGAAAGATTACGGGGAGAGTAGGGAAGTGTTTTTAAATAAATTCCATGTAAAACTGAAACTTAAATTCTACAAACGTTGGAATGTGGAGGTTCCAAATGTTATATATTTAAGTCATTTTTTTCCTGTCGTTTTTCCAAGCATGACTTGACAAACGCCGCAGGGGTTATCATTTTCTATGGCCACAAAAAGAGCTTCTTTAGGGAGACATCCAGAAAATCAGCTGCTTCTCTAGATCTTCCTGTCAGAGCCAGGCTCCCTCCAGAGCCCAATGTGTGTCACACCCTTGCCCAAGTTTGGGGCCGCTGGGGTCTAACTAGAGCCTCAACCAAGATGAGTCAGACCCCCCATTTGGTCAGAGTGAGCCTCTTAATCTTGGTACTAGCCGTCTGAGTTGCCCTTTACTCCAGGAAGCACCTGTCTGGCGCTGTCCACGGTGACTTGCTCACTCCCGTTGCAGCCCATTTCCCCAGCCTTTCTTGGTCACTCCCTCTGCCCAGTCTCCCCTTCTGGTGGCTGAAGCAAAGGTGGGGTGCAGGGAAAGCCAAATCCAGAGGAAGGTGGGGAGGCAGCTGCCTCCAGGGAAAGGGATCCGTAGATGGGGCTGAGAGGACATCAAGTAGATTAACGATGTGTGTCTTTCTTAAACACTAGACTTTATTTACCCATTTCAAAGCGTCAAGAATACCTGCAGAGCTCGGGGGAGAAGGTCCTGGCGAGCTTCCCGGTGCAAGCGACCATCCACTTCTACAATGATGCGTCTGATTCTGATGATGAGGAGGAGCAGGAGGAAGGAACGCAGCAGCCCTCTGACCTTCAGGACCAACAGGCGGAAAGCCGCCTGGGAGGGAAGGGCCAAGACTGGCTGCTAACGCGGGACTGAGACCCACTGGACGTGGGGGCCTGGGCAGTGAGGATGCAGGCGCTTCCACCGTGCAGCTCCAGGGCTGGCTGGGTCTTGTCACGCCCGTGCACTTGGGCACACGCCCAAGCGCCAACGGCCATCTCCTCGGCTGTCCAGGGTTCAGGTTGTTTAGCTGCCTCTGGCCACTTTTGCAAGAAATCATCTCCTCCCTTTCCTTCCCCTGTGTGCCAGAGCACACCTTTCAGAGAATTCTAGAAACAAGAGCAGGCTGGCGTCCCACATGGGATTGTGATCAGTTAGAACTAACTTGCACAGGGTCACAGGCCTGAGGTCCCTTCTCTAGCTGCGTCTGCATTTGTAAAATACTGATTAGATAGTGTCCAAGGGTTGGTGTGGGTGCCTAGGGGTATCTGGAAAATTTGTATTTATGAGAAATGAATAAAACACTCAATAACTTCCATAAATGTTAACAGGAATAGAAAGATTGATTTTTAGGGGCTCGGTCTGCATAAAAATGTACACGATTATTGTGGGAGTTTCTGTGTCTGAATATTTTGCTCTTTAGTTGGGGACTCTTGAACTTGGTACTTGAATAGGATGACAGTGTTTTCAAACAAAGTATCTAATGTGAAGTTATTATGAGTTTTTTCTATTTTGATGATCAAATACTGTATTCCTGAAGGGTTTTTTTCTTAACTGTTTTTTACATGTGTTCCTGTACATAGTCTAGTGTGTCCATTTCTACTAGAAATAAATATTTTGAAAGAAAAATATTTTGATAATCATGTTTTTTTGTTAAAGACACTTTTTAGATGTAATTCATTCACGGAAATCTTCTAGTGGTGCTACCTCTGCTTTTTCTCTAGAATCTTAAACTTTTTTTTTTAAGATTTCATTTATTTTTGCATAGAAAAACTGGGGTGTAGGCCAGAAGTGCAGGGATGGGGCTGAGAGTGTTCGCCAGAGACAGAGTGGGGAGCAGAATGGGCGGATCTACTGAAATACATTGCTGAGGGGAGCAGCGGGCGAGACAAGGGAGGTCTACTACATCATATGTGGGTTAACTCCCTGGCCAGGGATTGAACTGAGGCCTTAGCGATGATAGTGCCGAGACTTAACCCCTAGGCCACCAGGAGGCCTCTAGAATCTTAAACTTTCTTCTTTTTTTTTTTAAGATTTATTTATTTATTTATACAAGAACCGGGGTACAGGCCAGATGTGAGGGAGGGTGAGAGGATTCACCAGAGACAGAGCGGGGAGCAGAACAGGCAGACTGACGAAATCCACTGCTGAGGGGAGCAGCGGGCAAGACAGTAGAGGTCTGCTGCATCATGTGGGACCCTCGTCGGCCGGCTGGGATCGAACTCGTGCTGCAGAGGCTGTGGCCAGCTTCACAGTGTGGCACTCAACTGCCTGTGCCACCAGGGGAAGCCTGAATCTTAAACTTTCTATCAAAGCAAACCAGGCCTTAGCCAGGTTTCCATAAAACATATCATTTTGAGTAAGTAATATATGATCCAGGCTGACTTGTCTGATATATCTTTCTTTTAATGACTCACAAAAGGTAGCTCCTAATGAATGTGGTTATTGAGACAGATTCTTACAAATACCACAAGCTGAAACATGTTAAAAACATTTGTACTTTCAGCCAGTTCTAGAGTAAACTGCCCCGCTGTAATTTGTTGTAATCGCCATTTCTTCAAATCTCCAGCCACATTTTTATTGAGTTTTCCAATAGCATTACCTTCAACTTCTTGCCTTATTGTTTCCTGTTTACCATTTTAATCAGCTTTAATGTGTAGGACTTTTTAAATGTCCTTTTTCCTACTGTGAATTTAATCACAACGGGATAACTCAGCCTATAAATCCACTTTGCTAGGCCCGCATGCCCAGCCATATGGTGAAGCAAAAAAGTATGTGTGACCCCATCACCTGGAGTTAGCCGACCCCTGTCCTGTCACATGAGACCCTGTGTACCGTCTATCACCCAGAGTAGGTGCCAAGTGAGGTTGCCAGTGTCAACCTGTATATTAAATAAACACATGTTCAACTCAATCATTGTTTTTAATTTTCAGGATGAAACATCCAGAAGTTCCAATATTCCCCATGCATATCTGCACCCTCCCCTGGCTACCCCCGCCACTGCCCAGACCCTTGGCCTTGGTCACAGCTCAGTTGTAACCTTTACCAATTTGATTTCTATCAAACTCAGTTCTGTTGGTGAAAAGTAAAATTCATTTTGAATAAGAGAATAAGCAAACCCTTGCTTTGCAAATTTCTGCTGTTGGCCAAGAGAGACAGTTCCCCAATAGATGAGCTGGCAGTGAATGAGGAAGTTAGGCTCAGTTCAGGCTGAGTAGGGTCAGGGTGCCCCAACTCAGCAAAAACTGAGTGTTCAGAAAACCCACACAATGCCAGGGCCATGGACCAGAGCTCGGTTCAGAAAAACAGGCCAAGTAAACTGGGCGAACCAGCTAGTCTCCACCAAGCAGCAAGAGACACAAACAGAGAGACACCTAGTGTTGATACCCACAACCCGCACTCCCCACACAGCGTCTTGCCCCACTCGGGACCCCTGTCTGCTCTGAGGGCTTTCCTGTCCTCCCTCTTATCTGTCAATAAATCTCTTACTTTTCCGCCTAACTCTGGTCTCAAAGTTGAATTCTTTCCTCACCCAACAAGGGCCAAAGGCCCTTTGGCATGGGCTCCTGGATTCCAAGCCCAATTTAGTGGGGCCACCTGACTCATCATCCCGCCCTGGAAAATTCTGCCGAGTGACTTACAGCCCATTTTTAGTATTAGCTTTAAGTGGGAGAACACAGTGTTTGTTATTAAGAAAGGCTGTAAAAATATAAACGTGCCACCAACAAGTGAATGTGTTCTCAGCACTTAGGCATAAACTCTGGTGGGTATCTTACTAAGGAATTGGAAACCTTATTTTTAGGTAGATTTTTTTTTAAGATTTATTTATTTATGCATACAAGAGCTGGGGTACAGGCCAGAGATCCGGGGGGTGAGAGGATTCACCAGAGACAGAGTGGGGAACAGAACAGGCAGACTGACTGAAATACACTGCTGAAGGGAGCAGTGGGCTAGACAGGAGAGGTCTGCCGCGCCATATGGGTTGCTCCCTGGCCATCCAGGGATTGAACTCGTGCTGCAGAGGCTGTGGACTGCTTCATAGGTTGCGTCCTAACCCCTTAAGCCACGGAGGCCCCAGACCATGGTTTTTATAAGCCTGCCTTGCATATGTCAGGTCTCCTCCAGCCAGAAAGTAATTGAAGAACTGGGGAGAGGGGTACATGGGCTAAATTCTAGAGGAAAAAAGCGAGGCTACCAAAAAGGCCATTCTTTCCTTTGAGATCTTCTTTTTTTTTTAGAGGCATGTTTTATTTATTTATTTATTTATTTGTTTGTTTTGTTTATACAAGCACTGGGCACAGTCAGAGGCGCGGGAGGGTGAGAGAATTCACCAGAGCCAGAGCGGGGAGCAGAGCAGGCAGAAGGACCGAAGTACACTGCTGAGGGGAGCAGCGGGCGGCAGGAGAGGTCTGCGCGCCATGTGGGACCCTCCTCCAGTGGCCGGGGAGCAGCCGGGGATCGAACCTGCACCGCAGAGGCCGCAGGCAGCTTTGCAACCCAACGCTCAACCGCTACGCCACCGGGGAGGCCCCTCCTTTGAGATCTTTACATTCTTAGAACTCAGAGAGACAGCTGTGCCCAGTGAGGGACCTTGGTCTATGAGATCTGAGTTCTCCTGAGTTGGGGCTTTATAGTGGGATTTAGGAGCTGACTTCGTCAAGGAATGGGATGTGAAAGAAGACCTGGATGACTCAATCCCTTAAAATCCTAGAGAAGGAAGTTTAAGAGCTTGTTTCTGTAGGTTCGAAGAAAGTTCCAGGAATGTACTAAGGTTGTCACCAAGCTCTAGGATTCATCTCACCCTTTACCACAGTCAGACCTGAGAATGGAACCTACCTGCCATATCAGCCAGCTTCCCAGCAGTGAGTCGGCCCCTGCCCTTTGACCTCGGTCTCTGGGTGACCTCCCCTGGGCATGTGTTACTGCTCTTGTCTGTGCTCACTACTGAACTCTGCTAAAAATTTCCCACTATTTTATTTTAGATTTTGATTGATCAACAACTCACAGAGGCTTTTTGTTTGAGCAGTTTACCACTTTTTTTGTGTGATAAGAAGACAATATATTACAGTAAGAGAAAGTTGCTCCATACAGAAACACCACATGGAGAATTTTCTATCTTGCTGCAGAATGTGAATCACAACTGTATGACTCATTTTTGTAGAATTGCTGGTGAAAAACTGGTGTGCTTTTTAATGAGTATCATGAAAATGATGGGCATTTATAAAAATAATTTAGACTGTTTTAGAGGTGGCTGGGCAAATCTAAGATACAGTACTATTTTGCTATTCCATCCACCATTACATAGTAATCTGCATAAAGCAGGTTTTAATTTATAGCTTTACAAATTTCAAAAAGATGCTCATCATCATTTTTTATGACAGAATGCGAATTTAAACCATCGGGAGATACTCTCAGGCACCTATTAGAATGGTTACAATCTTTATTTTATTTTATTTTTTTTTTAAGTTTATTTTTTGGGGGGGTAAGATTTATTTATTTATTTATACAATCACTGGGTACAGTTGGAAGCGTGGGAGGGTGAGAGAATTCACCAGAGCCAGAGCGGGGAGCAGAGCAGGCAGAAGGACCGAAGTACACTGCTGAAGGGAGCAGCGGGCGGCAGGAGAGGTCTGCGCGCCATGTGGGACCCTCCTCCGGTGGCCGGGGAGCAGCCGGGGATCGAACCGGCGCTGCAGAGGCTGCGGGCAGCTTCGCAACCCAGTGCTCAACTGCTGCGCCACCAGGGAGGCCCAGAATGGTTACAATCTTTAAAAGACAGTAAGGAACAAAACAGTAAACACAAATAAGAACAAGTGTGGACAGGGATGCGCAGAGAGCAGAACCTACCCAGAACCATTCATGGGTAGCAATGGAAAATGTTTAACAATTTGGAAAAGTTTGGCAGTTTCATTAAAAACTCAACAGAAATTTACCAGACAACCCAGAGATTTCATCCTTAGGAATCTACTATGAGGAAATGAAAACAGGGCCTCCCTGGTGGCCATGGGGTTAAGACTCAGCTTATGAAGCTATCCGCAGCCACTGCAGCACGAGTTAGATCATCAGCCAGGGAGCTACCCACATGGCGCAGCGGACCTCTGCTTGATATATATCCATGCATTAGCTCTGTCTGATTCAGTGATTTTCATCAATCACAGCACTGGGCACCAATCCCCACCACCCAGTTCTAGAACATTCCCAGCATCACAAAAGTGTCCTTGTACCTATTTCCTGTTCATCTCTGTTCCTACCTAGCAAATGTTGTGGTGCTTTCTGTCATTATCAATTTGTCTCTTCTTGATATTTCACAGAAATGGAGTTACACAGTATAACCTTCTGACTTAGTGTGAGGTTTTCAAGGCCCATGTCTTGGCATGTAATTCTACTCTGACTCTTTTCATTGCTGAATAATGTTCCATTGCATGGACAGACCACATTTACCAGTCCATTCATCAGCTGATGAACATTGAGATTGTGTCCCGTGTGGGTTATTATGAATAAAGCTGCAACGAGCACTTGTGTACATGTCTTTGTGTGCACAAATGTTTTCATTTTTTTTTAAATTCTTTTTTTTTATAAAGGCATGTTTTATTTATTTATTTATTTGTTTGTTTGTTTGTTTGTTTATACATGCACTGGGTACAGTCAGAAGCGCGGGAGGGTGAGAGAATTCACCAGAGCCAGAGCGGGGAGCAGAACAGGCAGAAGGACCGAAGTACACTGCTGAGGGGAGCAGCGGGCGGCAGGAGAGGTCTGCACGCCATGTGGGACCCTCCTCTGGTGGCCGGGGAGCAGCCGGGGATCGAACCGGCGCCGCAGAGGCCGCGGGCAGCTTCGCAACCCAGCGCTCAACCGCTGCGCCACCGGGGAGGCCCTGTTTTCATTTTTTAAAAAATGTATTTATTTATGCATACAAGAACTGGGGTACAGGCCAGAGGTGTGGGAGGGTGGTGGTGGGAGGATTCACCAGAGACAGAGTGGGGAGCAGAACAGGCAGATTCACTGAAATACACTGCTGAGGGGAGCAGCGGGAAGGGGAGCAGTGGGGAGACAGGAGAGGTCTGCTGTGCCATATGAGTAACTCCCTAGGGGGATTGATCTTGTGTTGCAGTGGCTGGTGATAGCTTGATAGTGCTGTGTCTTTAACCCCTGCGACACCAGGGAGGCCCCCAAAAGTAAATTTTTAAAAGTAGCTCAATGAAAAAAGTTCTAAAGAAATCTTCCCTTCTCGTCCCCCAACCCCCCTCATAATCTTAGTCTTTTACTCTCCTTGCCTATCAGGGCTCTGTCTTCTGCACACTGCAGGGACCTCTGAGTCATCCATCACGTAAAGATGAGGAAGCCCAGGTGTACTCTGGATGGCAACTCAGTTCCAAAGCAGGACATGAAGGGTAGACTGTTGGCTGAGACCTGGGTCATCATTGGCTAGATCTTTCTGTGAGAAGCTTAGATTACTTTAAACTCCAAGATGGGGCCTCCCTGTTGGTTCAAGGGGTTAAGCACAGCACTGTGAGGCAAACTGCAGCCTTTGCACCATGAGTTCGATTGCTGGCTGGCCAGGGAGCAATCCATATGGCTCAGTGGACCTCTCCTGACTCGCCCACGCTCCCCTCAGCAGTGGATTTCAGTCAGTCTGCCTGTTCTGTTCCTCGCTCTGTCTCTGGTGAATCCTCCCACGCCGCCCCCCCCCCACCCCGCACCTCTGGCCTGTACCCCAGTTCTTGTATGCAAAATAAATCTTTAAAAAAATCAAAATAAAAATAAACTGATGTAGTTAAGCAATGTAGTGGGACCCATATGGAAGGAAGTTACCTGTAGGACCAGGGGCTTCAATGAACAGCAATGTCATGGTCACCGCCGTCATCGCTGGGGTGTCTGCAGGGACAGCAAAGACTATGCTTGCAAATTCAGAAGTTTGACATTATTTTCTGCAATATGCGGGACCCTAGCAATAATTCCAGCTGCCATAAAGATCATTAAAAGGGATGTCTGGAAAAATTAGTTTTTATATATTCGAAGGGGCAGGTTTAGCATAAAGAGGGAAGGGAAGGGAAGGAAGCATGTCAAGGACAAGCAGGCAGAAAGAGCTGCCCCTGTAAGGGGCAGTTTTGTGAAAAGAGAGGCTTGTACAGTCCCAGGTGGGCAGCCCAGGGAGGAGCTGACTCCACTGCTTTGCAAAGGGAGAAGGTTGGCAAAGAGACGCGCCGGCCCAGTCACAGGCGGGCAGGAGAGCTGCTGCTGAAAAGCACTTTTTATCAACATAAAACAAATACAGAAAAATGAAGAAATCATAAGCACTTGATGTATTTTAAAAGACTACATACCTTTTAAAATACCAGCCAGGGTAAGGAAGAGAAAATGGCCACCCCCTAGCAGCCCCGTATCTGCTTCCCACCAGCTGCCATATTTACTCTCCCCGCAAGGAACCTCGACTCGGACTTCAAATTCTGTAGATTCACCTTGCCCAGCTTCACGATTTATATAAATGCAGTCATACAGTATGTGCTTGCTTGTGTCCGGTTTGTTTTATTCAACATTGTGTGTGCAAGCCACCCGTTGTGCTGCGGTGTTTTCTTATAGGAACAAGCACTGTTGATTTACCCGTTCCATGGCTGATGGACAGTTGGATTGCTTCCAGGTTTGGGGCAATTATGAGTAAAGCTGTTTAAAACGTTTGCTCTGTCTTTTGTGCACACATGTGGACATTTCTGGGGAGTAGCTAGTGAGGAGTGGTTGATGGCACATAGGATATGTGTGTGGTTAACCTTAGTATAAATTTTATTTTGCTGATATCTAGGAAGTCATTTGAAGTGATTTGAGTAAACACACCTAAAAGCAGAAATTTCCTAAATATAAACACATCTTCATTCTTCTTCAGAGTTGACCTGAGCAAACACTGTCATAGGCAGGACAATTGAGGATCCATCACGGAGTCACCGAGCATGAAGTCTCCCAAACATAACTCCTGGAGACGCCCCTTCAGTGGTTCCACCCAGGGAGAGGAACTTCCCACTAGGACATGGGGGAAGCTTGGCTTATACTTCTGCTTGGCTTTGATTCAAAAGTTCATTCAATTCCCCCCTAAGATCTGGAAATTGATTAATCAATTAATTAACTAATTAATTATTTTTTAAGTACAAGCCAATGACTAGTCCGTGATCCTCGACTGCTTTTGGTCCCTAGAGCTCTTTCTGGGGTTCTGTGGTGTGGGTTCTCCAGAGGACTGCAATTCTTACCTCAAACCAGTTCTTCTGGTTGTAAAAATAATACAACCTTTTGTTTCCGCATGACAAAATTTCAGTGTTATAAAAGCGACTCAAAGGAGTTTAGTAAAAGTGAAAAAAGAGTTGCGTAAAGGTGACGCAGTTCCTCTGGGCTTCTCCCACGTCATAGCTCCTCCCTGACGCCACCTTGATATTTGAATTCAAGTTAGGGAACCCTGACTCGGTTCTCCTGCCTCCAGGAGAATCTTAGAAATCCAGAGGGTTTGTCCCCACGGACTTCCCAGGGGTCCTGCACATCAGTTTCACTTCCTGGTCTTTGGAAGAGTCTCCACTGGGTTCCGAGAAAACATTCCTTGTAAAAGAGGCTCCTTCTGGCCTGCCTGTCCTTGGGACATTGGGGGGTGGGGGGCCTCACCAGGGTATCCTGACCTCAGGGGTTTCAAACCCTAATGGAGGGCATCGCTGGTAGCCTATGGGTTGTCTCAGCGCTACCACCATGAAGGCCTGAGTTCCATCCCCGATCCCCGGCCAGGGAGCAACCCACATGGCACAGCAGACCTCTCCTGTCTTACCCGCTGCTCCCCTCAGCAGTGTATTTCAGTCATTCTGCCTGTTCTGTTCCCCACTCTGTCTCTGGTGAATCCTTTCACCCCACTACGCTTGCCTGCACTCCAGTTCTTCTATGCAAAAATAAGTAAATACAATAAAAAAAAAACCCAAAAAACAAAAATAAAAAAACCCTAATGGAGCAGGCTGAAAGGAAGTCTCTGTTCTGTTTTCTTTCAACCTTCCTCTGTTTTACAATTTTTTTTTAAAGATTTTTTAAAAATTGCAGGGAAAGAAGGGATTGGTGTCAAAATCAGGGGGTTGCAATTGTTTGGGGGATATAAAAATAAAAAATGAAATAAAATAAATTAAAAAAATATTTTTAAAAAATTTATGCATACGAGAACTGGGGTATAAGCCAGAGGTGCAGGAGTGTGAGAGGATTCACCAGAGACAGAGTGGGGAGCAGAACAGGCGAATCTACTGAAATACACTGCTGAGGGGAGCAGCGGGGAAACAGGAGAGATCTGCTGCGCCCTGTGGGTCAGCTCCCTGGCTGGGGATCAAACTCAGCCACAGAGGCTGGGGATAGCTTGATAGCACTGAAACCTAACTTCTGCACCACCAGAAAGTTCCTCTGTTTTACAGTTTTTATTGGAGTCCATTGTTCCTAGCAGTGTATGCACTTCTGGTGCACTATGTTCTCACTGCCCCACCCAATGTCCAGCTTCCATCCCCCACCAGTCGACCCCTTGTAACTGTTCTGATCTCTTTTAATTTGGATCCCTTCTGTCATTGCTTGATCTTTTCCACATCTCTGAAGTTTTTTGTTGGGTATACAGACGCAACTTCTTGAAAAATATCCACTGTGTCTTTGTGTTTAGATGGTAAGTCATGATTCCATCTTTATTTCTTCTCTACGGTACCCTTGTGTCCTAAAGAGAGCAGCTGGGGCCTCACCGTTAGCATTAAGAGAAGTTATTATATGCTCTTAACTGTCTACTTTTTTCCTTTAAAAACGGCCACAAAAAAATTTTTTTTTTAAAGATTTATTTATTTATACAAGCACTGGGTCCAGTCAGAAGCGAGGGAGGATGAGAGAATTCACAGAGCCAGAGCGGGGAGCAGAGCAGGCAGACAGACAAAGAAATACACTGCTGAGGGGAGCAGCGGGCCGTGGTAAGAGAGGTCTGTCGCGTCATGTGGGACCCTCGCTCGCTGGCGGCCGGGGACCGAACCGGTGCTGCAGAGGCTGCGGGCAGCTTCGCAGCCAAGCCCTCAACCACTGCGCCACCAGGAGAGGCCCCAGTCACAAAATTTTTGACATTCTCATTTGCTATTAGCAGACCAGGACTTCTGTTCTCCAAGCTCAGACGGACTTCCTGAATTCGGTCACACTTTCATGTTTTGATAAACTGGGGTCATGTTCTAAAACGCTGCCCAGGGCAGTTTGCTGAAAAACTTGGTATTGGTAGAGTGGCAAATATTCACTGCAACAAGATCTGGGCCAGCGAATCACCTACTTTTTCAGGTTTATCACATGAAAAAATAAGTTTGATTCCCATATTTTGGGATAACAACATTTTTAAAGTATTCATTGTACGAGGTACAATATGATGAGTGGAAATTGACTTGGCTTTAGCAGACTAGCTCAGAAATGCAAGAGAAGTTTTCCCAGAGAGAAGTGCCTCGTCACCAGACACTTCTCAGGAACCAGGATTTCTGGGATGATCTAAAAGTGGATCACGTAACCAGTCTCCATCCACCCATCTATCCATCCATCCATTTTTCCAAGCTTTTACTGAGGTGGAATTTTATTGAGGGAGAATTCATATATGAAAGGTCCATGCAGCAGGCCACAATGCAAAAGCCTACCCGGAAGCCCACCTGGGGGGCAGGAATGTGGATACCTGCCTGGAGGACTCAGACAATGAGCCCCCCTCCCCCTAGAGTCTCTTCTCAGACAAAGAACCTCTACCTGCCCCACGAACTTTTCCCGCCCTAGGAGCCCAACTACCCACCTGACCTCTCCCCACCCTATAAAACCCTGCTTCCCCCTAACAACGTGGGCGGCTTCACTGACCCCCACCTTGGGTGCGTGAGGTCCGCCCGGGGTGCAATAAACTTTCCCTCCCTTTGAGAAATTTAGCCTGGCTCTCCTTTTCTTTACCGCGCCGAACCTTTCAATATACATTGCAATTTTCCCATTTAAAGTATACAATTCAGTTATTTTCAGCATATTTGTAGATATTTGCGGCCATGGCCACAGTCAATTTCAGAACACTTCATCATCTCAAAAAATGAGCCCTGTCCTTTTCAGCTGTCAACTCCCTGCTGGCCCACTCCAGCCCTAAGCAACCCCAAACATACCTTTGGTTTCTACAGATTTCTCTATTTCTAGACTTTCAGATGAATGCAGCCATATTATATGTGCATTTATGTGACGGACTTCTTTTCACTTAACATGTTTTCAAGGACCCCAAAGGTGGAACAAAAGTCTGTCTTTTCACCTCAAGGAGCACAAACATTTCTCCAAGTTAGGTTCTGTGCCCCT
Source organism: Talpa europaea (assembly GCF_964194135.1). NCBI lineage: Eukaryota > Metazoa > Chordata > Mammalia > Eulipotyphla > Talpidae > Talpa > Talpa europaea. Next base: position 142,871,006 of record NC_140070.1, read on the forward strand.
GTTCTCTCCCGCGGTGCCCCACTGTCCTGACCTCAGTGGGAGGTGAGCGGGTGGGTGGGGGAGGAGCTGGAATCAGAGAGGAATGTGAGCTTACAAGTCCCTGGTGTGGAGTGTGGGGGCCAAGGGTGCTGCCCCTTCCCACCTGGCACTTGGGGGCAGGCTCACAGGTGGGTGCAGCCAGGGTCCCGTGGTGTCCTGTTGTCTCAGGTGGTTCTGGAGCAGTGACAGGAGACATTCGTTCTTCCAGTGGAGCTGAGTGTGCAAGTCCTCACCTAACAAAACTGCAACTTTCAGAGAAATGACTGTAGGTTAATTGATAGAAACAGGAGTTCAGTTCTTACAGCATCTTTCTGATCATGAAAAACATCAGGTGCACACCTGGGTTGTGGGAGGAAACTCCAGAGCAACTCAGGCAGACATGGGGAGAAGGATCACTTTTTTCTCATCAGAGTTGTAAGAAGCCGCTGCTCGAGGACCCCCGCGGTTGCCCCCACTTGCAGGGTGGCAGGAGCAACAGCCCCATTCCCAGGGTGGGTATTCGGTGGGCAGTCTGGGGACATCCGGCATCCGGAACGGGGAGTGACTCCGGCTCTGACTCCAGCCAGAAGCCCCGCATTACCGGCCCAGCCAGCTGGACATTCAGGGCCCTCCAGGAAGGAAAGGGGTGACACTGCATCTAAGGAGGGTGGCTTAACCTGGAAGCGCCAGACCCAGGTACAGACACTGCCCCGCCCCCGCCCCAGCGACCCTCCCAGAGCGGACCCCAACTCTTTGCTTGCTACAGGGTCCCTTCCTCTCTGCTGCGGGGGATGCATCCCCCTTTTCTCTTCTTTCTAGGGCACCCCCACTCCACACTCACAACTGGTAGGAGGAGGAGTCTGTCCCCCTGACTCTCCATGACGTTCTGTCCTGAACCCAAATACTGTGGGATGCAGCACCGAAATGATGGGGCTTCGACTTTTCTCAACCTACGAAAATGGCCCTTCACTGCAGGTCAGCTATGTACAGACCTTTTAATTTGAAATATCTTACTGCTAATTGTCACAGGAAAGCAAGCACGAAGATGCGTAAGTGAAAAGACTGGGCACAAAACAGACTCCCTCGAGATTGTACAGGTCAGATTTCCTGGCTGGGCCAAACTCTCTTGAGGGCTCTGAGGGTATCGCCCAAGGTCACCACAAGGTCACCACAGATCTGATGTAAAAGTAGGACCAGAGAGCTAGTGGGGCCAGGCCCAGCCCCCAAGCTCCTGCCGGCTCACCTTCTTCTTCCTGCAGGGGCCCCGCCCCCTTCCCATGAGAAAGTTTCTTCTCTGGCCTTCCTTATGACCTTGCGGTCACCCCCTTTCATCCCCAGGCCCTGGGTCCAGCTCCACCCCCTCCCTTTTCTCTCCATCCTGTGTGTTTTGCCCACAACATTTCTCCTGGCCGGGCTGGTAAGTCCAGAACAGTTCGTTTCCTTATCCACCTTGGGGATTGATATCCTGGCTGCTCTCTCTTGAAGCCCTGGGTCCCCAACAACTGGGGCCAACCTTTGGAAGCCCACCTTTGGAATCCACCAGCTGCCTGGGGTCTCACTCCTGCCTCCTGCTCCCCTGCAGACTCTACATCAGGCCTGAGCCCCAGCTGCCCTCTCTCAGGAGCTCTGTGTCCAGGTTGCAGGCAGAGGGGCTGGTGCCCACCAGCCCAGTCCATCTAAACTGACTCTCCAGAGTTTCTGAGTCTCCCCTCAGGTAGCTCCTTGTCCCATCCAGGTCTCGTCAAGGCACCTTAGTGGATTATCCGTTCCAAGTCTGGGGGTAAGCTGACGTGCTGCTCTGGGATAAAACATGGGTCTGAATCAGCAAAGGCCACTGCCTGGAGCCTCTCCTGCCCTCTGTGGGCCTGGACGATGAGAGCTGCTGCCTGGTCATTTCTGGGTCCCTGCTGGGCCCACAGAACTCACAGACATCACCACCTGCACCTGGTCACTTGCCAACAGTGACGACCCAGCTAGCCTGCCCAGCAGCTCCCTCTTCTCCGAATACCTCCCTCTATTACTGTGGGTTGTTCATTCGGCCACTCAAGTCAATCAATACAAATGCATTGAACACCTACAATCCTCCAGATACTATGCCCAGGGACACGTGGGGTCCCCTAACCCCATGGAGCTTATTTGGAGTGGGGACAAACCATTGATTCTTCCAAGGGGAAGTGGGTCAGAGCAGGGCCGTTGCCCGTGCTGCCAGGGAGATGCCAGGTAGCAAAGAAGTTGAGAGAAGCGTTTAGAAACTTCTACAGAGATTTGCCAGAGTCATTTTATGTTTGTGGGGTCTAGTTAAAAAAACAAACACACAAGCTTGTATTGTTTTTTTTTTAAAAGATTTATTTATTTATGCATATAAGAACTGGGGTAGAGGCCACAGGTGTGGGGGATGAAAGGACTCAGCAAAGACAGAGTGGAGAGCAGAACAGGCAGACTGAATGAAATACACTGCTGAGGGGAGCAGTGGGCGAGGCAGGAGAGGTCTGCCCCACCATGTGTGTAGCTCCCTGGCCGGGGATCGAAGTCATGCTACAGTGGCCCAGGATAGCCTCATAGGTTGTATCCCATCCCCTTGCACCACCAGGGAGGCCCAGTTTTGCCTCCCCCCCCCCCATTTTGTGTCTCCAGTGGTCTTTTTCTAGCATACAGTCAAGCATTGTTCAGTGATGGGATACACTCTGAGAGATGCACCTTTGGGTGATTTTGTTACTGTGCAAACATCACAGAGTGTAGCTACACACTCCTCGAAAGGATAGCCTACAGCTCACAGGCTCCATGGCACAGACTATTGGGACCTGTTGTAGGTGGGGTCTGCTGTGGCTGGAAATGTTAAGCAAAGCATGGCTGTATTTTATGGAAGTACACATCGCAAATTTAGGAAAATTTATTATATATGCCAGAAACTTTGAGAAGCATTGCACTAAACTACACATTGCAATTTGTCCCATGAAAAACATAATGAAGTAGAACAGGGGAAGACCAGGTTTAAAGGAAACCTGAAGGGTGAGGAGGAACCAGCCAGGCAAAGAGCAGAGAAAGAGATAATCTGGGCCTCCCCTGGTGGCGCAGTGGTTGAGCACTGGGCTGCAAAGCTGCCCGCAGCCTCTGCAGCGCTGGTTCCATCCCCGGCTGCTCCCCGGCCACCGGAGGAGGGTCCCACATGGCGCGCAGACCTCTCCTGCCGCCCGCTGCTCCCCTCAGCAGTGTCCTTCGGTCCTTCTGCCTGCTCTGCTCCCCGCTCTGGCTCTGGTGAATTCTCTCACCCTCCCGTGCTTCTGACTGTACCCAGTGCTTGTATACATAAATAAATTAATTAAAAAAAAAGAGATAATCTGACACGGATAAAGGTTTTTATACAAGGATTCTTATTTCACTTATAAAAATGAAAACTTAGAGCAGTCCTATGAGTTCTATAATAGGGAATTTGTGAAATAAATGATGGTGCAACTATATGAGACAATAGTATGCAGCTGTTAAGTGCTCACAATATAAAGTTATTTGAAAAATGAGGTCCACAAAATTATATTTACCCCTTTTTTCAGTTAAACACACACACACCCTGAGAAAGTCTTGTTCTGATCTATGAGGAGTAATTATCTTAGATGATTACGGGTGATTTACATTTTTTTCTATAGTTTTAAAATGTTTTACAAGGCATATGTATTTTAAGACGAGTGGTATCTACAAAAAAATGAAAATAATTAAAACATCAGTCATGAGATTACACTCCATCTTCATTACGTACGTAGACTTAAAATTCCATTGTCACAAATGACCTTAATGACCTTAGCCAAAATTTTAGACTTTGAATCAAGTGCATTTCTGATGTGGCCTGTTTATCCACAGATGTGTGGTGGATGAACTCACCGGTAACCTTTCAAGCACAAGGATTCTTTGGCTCATGGCATTTTCATGATTAATGCAACAGGAAAAATCTGATTTAGCCCAGTGTCCCAACTACCACTAATCTTACTAGTGACATGCGGGCCTGATAAGGATGGACTGCAGAGGTGAGAATGAGGGCAAGTTTTGGGATTTCCCTTCACTGAGACCATTTACTTTGAGGGGTTGGGTATCAGATCTGATTTCGTTTACCTTACATCTTCGAGCAAATCGTGACCCAGGTACACTCGGGAGGGAAGGGGTTAAGTCTAGAAACCGGTTGATTTGGGATTTGTTTTGGAACCACTTATCTTGGGGTTGCTGACAGCTATCAGCATTTTCGAAATACCTAAAGGAATGAAAGTTAGATGGTTTTCCAGAAAGAAGGTGGTGGGAGAAACCTGTTATTTCTTCGTATTCATTTAGATGAATGTTGAGTTTAAAAAAAATAACAAAAAACAAAAACCCAAACTAAAACAAGAGACAAGCTACCGCGTAAGTTTGTCATGTCATGCCTGTGCACATGGTGTGTGGCCCTCTCTAACTGGCAAATGCCCTATGAAAGATATTTGTTTTGTAAAATAAAGTTAAAAAAGACAAAGATATCATCGACTTAGACCAAACATTCAGCAATAACTCCTGCAAATGGATTGTCAATGGGCATTGGCATACATTCCATATTTTGACCAGGCAAGGCAGTTATTCCCAAGGTTAAGTAAAGGTCATCTCTCTCGCCCAGCTGCCACTCTTGGGTGATGGAAAAGCAAACGCTGAAGTTGGGTGCCTGGAAATTTTGCTTAAAAAATAAACGGCCCCAGTCTGTCTGTTCACCTTGGTGGCTGCTGCTGTTAGTTTTCCCATAATTCTATCGTCACTGATAGAATCTCTGTCCTGGCTTGACAATTCTTTAATTTGTGTGCCTGCATGGCCAGAGGTCATTACTACTAAATGCCTTCTCATCCTGCCACAGCTCATCTGTCTTTCATCCACGTTGTTAAATGATGGGGAGTTTGGTCTGAAGTGATTATTGGGCTACCTTCTTAAACTCCATACCGTCAGAAACAAAACTTCTCCAAAGACATCGACATTTGAAAGTAGAAAACAAACAACGATGGCTTTCCAGGAATGCCAGGTTGTTACGAGAGCACCACACTTTAATAATTCTAAATATTTAGGTCCTTGAATGATTTGACTCCTTAAAATAGGGCATAGGGGCAGGAAGGGACGGAGCAGAAGCTCTATGATCCGAGCAGACAGGGTGAAGGAGGAGTCCTGGAGCCCTCGGGGGCTTTTTCAGGCTTTTATTGAGTTTACCGGATACAGAGCAGGCAGGGGACCCGGGGGGCCGGGAGGCTGGCAGGCCTCCCAGCCCCCAGCAAGTCTTCACTCTTTCTGGGCTCTCCAGTGTTCTCTCATGGCCTTGTTCTCCTGCTGCTGTTTCGCTCTGCTGGCGTCCCTGTGACGCCACCCTTATAAGCCCAATCTCAGCCTAGGTGTACCCACCTACGTAGGCCCACACCCTACTCCAGATGCCCGCCATCAGGCATGCATTCAGGATTGCAGGGATCCATCATCTATCCTAATGGCGGAAGGGCAGAAAAGCCTGACATTTATTTACCCTACATAGGGGAAATGCCTACACCTCTCTTAGTGCACCTCTAAAAGGATTTCATTGTAAAAGTTCTGATTATTCCAGACAGAGCCTCTGAAATTTTCTTTTTTCATGCAGCAGCCCTCTACTTAGCACCTCTGCAGTAGGAGCCGGGGAACCCAAGATAAAGCAGGTAAGTCCCCTCAAAGAAAAGTAAAAAGGGGGCCTCCCGGTGGCGCAAGGGGTTTAGACACAACCTATGTAGCCATCCGCAGCCACTGCAGCATGAGTTCGATCCCCAGGCAGGGAGCTACCCACGTGGTGCAGCAGACCTCTCCTATCTTCCACTGCTCCCCTCAGCAGTGGATTTCAGCAGATCCTCCTGTTCTGTTCCCCGCTCTGTCTCTGGTGAGTCCTCTCACCCCTGCACCTCTGGCCTGTACCCAGTTCTTATATGCATGAATAAATAAATCTTAAAAAAAAAAAAAAAGTAAAAGGAAGGATGTGCCAGCCAGCGTGTGTTGAGAAGGGGATGTTGGGGAGAGACGGAGCTCATTTGGGTGCCAGCTAGGGGGCTGGGATGTTTAGGAAGCAGAGTGAGAACTGTGGGCCAGGCCAAAGGGTTTCACCCACTCCACCTGCTTCAGAGGTCATCTCCAGGCAGAGACATCCATCTAACAGGTGAGAAAATAAAGGCTGAGGGGATGGGCTCTCTGAGGCTGCCCCCACCAAGCTGAAGGTGAAGCGAAGGCCTGAGAGCTGGTGCCCAGAGGGGCTTTGATCCACACAGGCGAACAAGTCAGAAGGGGCCCTGGTGAGTGAGGTGGTCCATTCAGGGAGTGATAGGGGCAGGGAGAGAGGGCGCCCTGTCATGTGCTGTGTATAATCCGGTTGGTCCGTTTCACATCAGGGATTGATTATCTCCCTCCACCTAATGGTGGCTCTGGGTGAACACCCTACTGGTTTGGGGTGTTCAGTGATTCAGTCTTGCTGCACCGTCCTTTGCACAGTGCCTTCCATTTTCAGGATGGAAAAAATATTTTTTTCTTTGTTTTTTTGAGAAGAACTTTAAGCAGCACTTCAATATACAGTGATTGAAGTGGGCTGAGCAGGGGCCCCCAAAGATCTCAGGTCTTAATCTCTGGAATCTGAGAAGGAAAAAGGTCACCTGCGAAGGGAAAAGGGCCTTTGAAGAATTGCTGTGGAGAATTTATCTTTGATTGTCCAGTGTAGGGTAAGTGGTTTTCAGGCTTTTCTGCCCTCCTGCCATTAGGATTGCGTTGCCTGATGGGGCACCTGCAGTTGTTACACTGCTGTGTTGTTTCCTTCTGGGGGCCCCCGGAGGAGTACTGACATGGTCACCAAGAGAAGCAGAAGCAGAAGAGGCAGGAGAGAGGAGGGGAGAAAGAAGCCAGCGAAGCCCAGGGTGAAGATTTGCCGGGGACTAGGAGGCCTGCCAGCCTCCTGGTCCCCCGCCGCCCTGCCTGCCACGTACCTGTTGCTGCACTCCATGTAAAAGCTCAGTAAAAGCCTGAGAAAGCTGCTGAGGGCGCCAGGACTCCTCCTTTACCGGGTCTGCTCGAATCACAGAAACCCTGCTCCATCCCATCCTGCCGCTACATCCGGGTAGGCCCTGAGTCCAATCACCAGTGTCCTTCTAAGCGAGAGGAGGGAGATTTGGCCCACATAGGAAGGCAGGCAGTGTGCTGGTCCTGGGTTGCAGCACAGAATACCAGAGGCCGGGGCTAGACAGCACATTCATTTCTCGCAATTCTGGGGGCTGGGATCAAGGTGTTTCACGTTCCGTCTGGCGAAAGTGTGATTCCTGCTTCGTAGGCGACCCTTTTCTTACTGAGTCCTCAGGTGGAAGAAGGGATGAAAGAGTTCTCTGGGGAGCTTTCATCTCTGGGGATGAAAGAATCTCTTTCATAAGGAGCCTAGTCCCATTCCTGTGGGTTCCACTTGGGTGACCGCATCACCACCCACGACCCCATGTTGGAGGGGGTTCTTGATGAAGGTAACCCCTTCTTCACGATGGGAGTTAGGATTTCAACCTACCAATTTTGAGGGCCACAAACATTCAGCCCACGCATCATGTGACCACTGGACCGAAGTGGCCACAAGCCACAGGATGAGTAGGGGACTGCCTCAGCCTGCCCCCACTCCTGGGATGACGAATCAGGAGTCGTCTGTCCTTCTCGCCACCCTTCCCGAGCTCCTGCATCTGCCTGCAGTCACCGGCTGGCGGTGGTGGTGGTGGGGGGTTCCTGTACACTGGATTCTGGGGCAAAGGCTGCGGCTGTTCACTTACTGGGGTTTTCTCTAGGTTCTGTGGACATGAAGATGGTAATGTATTGCGTATCCCACTAATTCTTTGAAAAAGGGAAGTATAGGACATTTAGGATGGGTCAGTTTGTGTAAGGATTGGGCCCATTCTAATGGGAGCCCAGACAGAAGCTTCTAGAGGAAACCCAGGACCTGACTGAGTCCCTCTGACTAAAACAGGGCACGTCAAGAAATCAGCAAGGGGGCCTCCCCTGGTGGCGCAGCGGCTGAGTGCTGGGTTGCGAGGCTGCCCGCGGCCTCTGCAGCTCCAGTTCGATCCCCCACCACCGGCAAGGGTCCCACAAAAAAAAAAAAAAAAAAAAGAAAAAGAAATCAGCAAGGGCAGAATTCTGGATCTGAACTCTATTGGCTTTTCATCTAGATGATGTCTTATGTGGATTTTTAATTCTCAGTGAGAACTGAGTCACTGGAGGGGGTATTGTTAAAATGTTAAAGCCTCTTTATGTTACTTTTTTATTTGGAATATTTTATACTATCACTTGGACTTATTGCAAAATTTTCTCCTTAGCCCGGGTGCCCCTGAAGGCAGAGCCCGGGATAAAGCGTGTGCGAGGGCTGCTTATTTGGAAAGCGACCAGGGAGTGGGAGGCCAGAGAAGCAACACAAAGACGCTGGTCCAGGGATGCTGCATGGAGGTCACTGTCGCCATGGAGACGGCAGTCCCTTGTCATGAGACCTCCTGAGCTTAGGAAAGGAAACTCCTAACTGGCTCCTGGGGGACAGATGGTACTCCCTCCCCCTATTAAAGTCCTGGGTGACCTATGGGTGTTTAACACCCCTCCTCCTAGGGTACACTGTCAAGTGGCACAGATATGAACCTGGTCAAATTGGCATCAGGGGCTGTGGTAAAAAGGGTGCTCACCAGGACATGTACCTTTACCAGTGCCATGAACCCTAGTGGGTATAGACACACACACACACACACACACCCCTACTGGTCTGGGCGGGGACCCTGTTTCGGACGGTCTGTGAGGTAAAAACCATTTCCTTCATAACAATAAGATGCTCTCTTTCTCACTCTCATCCTTTCTCGAGCGTGGAGTGTTCCAGAGGCTTTATCAAATGCGTGCTGTCAGAACAGACTGGCTGCAGAAGCAGGCAATCAGCACACAGCTGTCTTCCATTAAGCCAGATGCTAGAGATTTGTAAACAAGTAAAACAAGTCCCCTCGGCTAAAATCTTTTTGGAAGTTTTTCTTCCATAAAATTTTAAATATACCAAAATAATTGTTTTTAATAAATATTTTTAAAGATTTGCTTTCATTTCTAAATGCAACTCACAAACACAAAAGCTCCTTGGCGCTTACTGAGTATAAAGCATCTGAAGATTTTTGAAAAGGGAGAATCACTGCACTGAAGTGATCACGACTCACAAAAGGATGGCAGCCCACGGTCTGAAGAACACTGGGTGGTTGCGGTTGGGAAGCAGAGTGACTAGGTTAATTTAGGGTTACAGTGAAGGGTTAGGGGCCCCCCTGGTGGCCCAGGGGTTAAGTCTCAGCGCTATCACATGATCCCCGGCCAGGGAGCTACCCACATATGGCACAGCAGACCTCTCCTCACACCTGCTGCGCCCCTCAGCAGTGTTTCAGTAGATCTGCCTGTTCTGCTCCCCGCTCTGTCTCTGGTGAATCCTCTCACCCCGCACCTCTGGCCTACACTCCAGTTTTTCTATGCAAAAATAAAATCTTAAAAAAAAAGAAAAGTGCAAGGGTAATGACAGGCCTATTCTGACCCCTTTCAAAGCCTCAGGCCCGGGCCTCCCCGGTGGCGCAGCGGTTGAGCGCTCGGTTGCGAAGCTGCCCGCGGCCTCTGCGGCGCCGGTTCGATCCCCGGCTGCTCCCTGGCCACCGGAGGAGGGTCCCACATGGCGCGCAGACCTCTCCTGCCGCCCGCTGCTCCCCTCAGCAGTGTACTTCGGTCCTTCTGCCTGCTCTGCTCCCTGCTCTGGCTCTGGTGAATTCTCTCACCCTCCCGCGCTTCTGACTGTACCCAGTGCATGTATAAAAACAAAACAAACAAACAAATAAATAAAACATGCCTCTATTAAAAAAAAAAAAAAAAAAGCCTCAGGCCCATGAGTGGCCTGGCCTGAGGGGAATGCAGACTTTGGGCAGGGGCCTGCTTTGGGCAGGGGCCTCCTGGGGAAGGGGACTGCCTTGCTAAGGGCCGCCCTGTCTTCTAGAGCACAGCACTCCCCTGGCCGATGGCGGTTGGGGAAGTCCAGTGGGTGTTGTGCCCAGGCCCCCTTCAGGCCAATGAATCAAAACTCCTGGGGGTGGGACATTGGCTCTGCTCTTCCTTTTTATTGAGGCATAACTTTCAACAAGGGCGGGAGGGAGCCTGAAGGTCTGACTGTGACAGGCTGCGTTATACCCGGGTAAGCACCACCCTCGGGAGACGCAGCTCCCAACTCAGCAGCAGGCGCGCTAGTGTCTCCCGGTAGCTACTACCTCTGTCCCAATAGTCATCACCGTAGCTTCGTTTTGCTGTTTTTGCACCTCTATGAAAGGAATCATCACTGTGTGTGTGTGTCTGGCCTTTTTTGTCCAACACGATGACTTTGCTATTTATGGATGCAGTTCACTCGTTTGCGTGGCGGTGTGGTTTTCAGTTGTCAGGCCAGTTTGCTGACCACTCTTCCTTTGCAGTAGGTGAGTCTCCTTAACAGCTCCCAAGTGTGGTGACATGCTCCTCCCATAAAATAATGGAAATGGTGACAAAGGACAGCGACTCCCACTGCTCATGCACCCTGGGAAGGTTACTGCAATGGAAGTCTTAGTTTTCCCACCTAAAATTACTCGTCTTCCTTCGAAGGTATAGTTAAATTGGCAAAAGTTAAATGCATGTATGACACATTCCAGTTCTTACAGGAATACACGCCCCCCAGAGGCCAGACTGGTGCAGAGACTCAGGGTTGCCAAATGAGTTAGAGTTGGTCCTAGTGACCAACTGTCTACTTTTGCTAAGTTATACATGGTTTATTTTTTAAAATTCATTTCCACCTAACCTTCTTATCTGAGCCACATCCAGGTGTTCATAAGGCAGTGTCATTCAAATCCTTCAATCCTCTCAAGCGTGTTTCCCCAAGTACTGTCCAATTTTGAAAAAGGCATAACCATCCACTCTGTTCCTTAAGGGGAAAAAAAAGCCTTTTTTTTTTTTTTTTTTTTTTGAAAACGCAGCCTAACTATGTATATAGAATGCTAAACCAGTTTTAGAATCAATCCCGTAGCTTAGAGGAAAACCAGGTCACCGCTCATTTGGGGCCCCTGGTTGTGGCAACAACATGTCACTCCTCCAGCACCTCAATATAGTTTCTCTTCAGTTGTTCCTATGCTGCACAGGGAGTGGCTTTGGATTCCTCCGTGTGACAGAGAGGTCCAGCCCTGAGGAAGGCCGGTAGCCCACATCCTCTGCTCTCATAGGCGCTATGATATGGCCTGGCTTGGTGACAACTGTGGGAGCGGTCAGACTCTGGAAGGCCCTCTGGGTGTTCCACATACATCCTGTGGGGGTCTGGAGGGTCCTTTCAAATTGCTGACAATAGGCGAAAGGATAGGGAAGCACCCGTACCTGGTGGGCTGCTGCCTGGATGTTTCGATTCTCGTTTATAATCACATTTGGCAAATCCTTGTCTTTTCTTGGGGGACCCTCAGGGGCTTTAATGAGAAACCTGTGTCGCTTCTGGGCACTGGGCTTTGGGCACACGCCACCCCACTCGCCCCAGCCAGGCAGGGTCAGGTCTGTGTCCTTCGGCTTCCCGGCCTCCACAGCTTCCCTCTTCTCTTTGAAGAAGTCTCCGATAACATCATCCCCAGCAAAAGCTTCCTCTATCATTTGCTTCTGACTGTCTTCCTCACCTCCCGCCCCCTCCGCTGTGGTGGGAGCTGCTGGAGACCTCCTGGAAGAGTCTACGGTGAGGAGTTTCTGCAGATCAATCACTTGTTCCTTCATTTTCTTCTTGGGGGCAACGGGGGGACCACTGGGGTTCCTCGCCCACCGCTGCCCTGCTAACACAGGCCTGAGATGGGCCTTATTTTGAAAGCATCTCTGTCTGCTCAGCTCCTCTCGCACTCGCGGAGTCTGTGTTCGCTCTGGCCCCTGCAGCAGGGCCTCTGCTTCTTCCTCGGCAGGTTCTTCTCTCTGGACTGGCAGAACCACGCCCGCTGAACTCACCTGCTGCTTCCCTGATGGATGGTGTTCCTTGTTGAGTTTCGGAGGGAGTGTCCTCAATTTAGACAGCAACTCCCAGCTGCTAAAATCTTTTGCTTCTTGACTGCCCCCCAGCTCAGCGTCCTGGCTGAGCCCAGACATTTTCCTAAGTGACTGTCTTTCCTCAAATTCTTTCAACAAAATTTCCTCTGCCACGGATTCTCCTGCTTCCTTGCTTTCAGAAGCCTTGGGGGCCGCAGTCTCTGAAAGTTGTTCTGGGGGCTTCTGAGTTTTCTCCTCTCTTGTGTCGCCAGAGAGACTGCTGAGGATCCAGGGGTTTGGAGCGTGTCCATCCATCGGTACCTCGTTCACCGCATCAGGGACAAGGCGCTCCCCTCCCTCCCGCTCCTCCTCGCTCTCGGAGGCTGCCCGGAGTTTCTGTATCAGTTCTTTGTTCCTGGCCAATTGTTCCTGCTTGGCCTGGCGAGTCTCCAGGTGGTACTGGGCCATAATTGCCTTTGACCTTGCCCACTTCCCTGTGTTCTGGTGCCTGAGGCTCATTCGCTCCATCATTCTGGTGCTTTCAATTTTTTCCAATAGCCCCAATGCTGCAGTAGGATGGACCTTCTGCAGCGCCTCAAACTCTTTCAGGGATGTCTTGGCCTTTTCTTTCTTCAGAACTTTGTGGTACTTCTTGCTTTTGATTTTCCTCTCTCTTCGAGCCCTGGCCTCATAGTAAGACTGCAGGGCGCGGGCCTTCTGAAGCTCGCTTCGGCGCATCTTAGCCTCCTCCAGGCTCATGGCTTCGAGAGTGGCCTTTTCCACGGGAGTAAGCAAAGGCTCTGCCACTGGCTGCTTGTTCTTATGCAGGAGGTTAAAAATTTCCTGCTCCAGGGGTGTTCTTGCCTTCCAGCCACTGAACACATGTTCCAGAGGGGCAAAGGCTGCCGACTCCTGGTTTAGGGGAAAAACCAGCTGCTTCGCTCGCCGGTTCTTCAGAACAACAGGCTCCCATTTGGAAAGGGCTCGTGAGGTTTGACTGAACGCCACCTCCCTGTGGATCCGTTCTGCTTCCTCTTCACTACGGGGTAACTCTACAATCTTCTTTGATTTGACTCTATTGAGTTGCCTTTTCACTGTGGCCAGTGAGGATGGTGCTTTAATAGACTCAAACAGATCGGAAAGGACCAGTTTTTCTCCTGACCCTTCAGAACTGACATTGAACTCTGACACCTTCAGGCTAGCTTCAGATCGCTCAGGCAGTTTCCACCCGTTCTTTCTATCAAGGGAAATGACTGCTTCCAGAAGTTTTTGGTGCTTTCTCTCTCCCTCACTGGCCCCCTCCTCTTCACTGGTGCTCAAGGGGTCCTCTTTTGGCAAATCCTCTAGTTCTTCCTGTTGGTCTAGAGCCAGCAGGTTCTTTGCAGCCTGGATAGCACTCATCTCAGCAGCCTCTCACGCCAGCCAGAAGTGGAAGTCGAAATTTCAGACTCTACTCAGGTCCTTAATCCAAAACAAATAAAACTAGGAATGACCTCTGACCGCAACTTCTCTCCGTAGTGTGCCCACCCTGCACAATCAGACCCACCCACCGAGTCAATCCGCTGTGTCTCCAGCAAATGTTTTAAAGCGGTTGTGACTGCCCAGCTCACTGCTGCCACTCTGTGCTAGGGGCAGGAACTTTTGCCTGGACTAAAGTAACAGCCCCCCACTTTCCTGAGTTCTGCACTCTCAACTCAGCCCAGAAGCCCTCCCAAATCCATTTCCCATCCACCTGTCGGAGCAACTTTTTAAAAACATGTTATCAGGCCACGTCTTGCCTTTCCTTCTAGCTCAAGTGCCTGAAATTCATGACATACACTTGATTCACGCTTCCTAAGCTGCCATACAAAGCCCTGTATGATTGGGGTTGTGTGTTTCCCTCAGGGCACACCCCAGACCGCACCTCCCTCGTGCTGTATGATCTAGGACCCCTGCTGTCCGGCCTTCCCCAGGACACAACAAACTGCCCTCTGGAAGGTCTCTGCCCTCGGCGCTCCTTACTTGGAAGCCCACCTCACTCCACAGTCTTACTGGCTCTTGTTTGGATAACCAAATCCTAATCTATACTGTCTTTCTCTGAGTGGCCTCCACTGATCACCAACCTTTACTTTCTAGAAGATAGTACTATCTTAGTCCTCTGCATAGTACCACCATACATTTTCACATTTATCTATCTGCTTCGTCTGTCTCAGAATGCCTCCAAAACACAGGTTCTTTGAGAGAGAATTCACATCACTGCTATCACCTGTGTAGAATACCTGGTACATAGTCAACACTCAATAAATATTTCTGTTCTAGACACGAACCTGATGGCAAGGCCACGCACATTAAACATACCCGTTCCCCAAATCAAAGAACTTGAATTCTGGGTCCTCTAAAACCAAACAGCTGAAAGGATACAATTGCCCTTTGCAAATAACAACTGGAGCATCTTATACTTCCTTTTTTTCCAAGTCTGCTACATGGCAATCCACTAATTTATTTATTCTGTCCATTAATGACTAATATATGGAGGCATTTATAATATTAACAGAACTTAACCCAAGAGAAGCTCAATTTTTTTTCCATTTTAATACTGAGTCAAATTGTGGTCAAAAATTATGTCAGCAATTTAAAACAAGGGCCTCCCCTGGTGGCGCAGGTGGTTGAGCGTCGCACTGTGGAGCTTCCGCAGCCTCTGCAGTGCCAGTTCTATCCCGGCTGGCCAGCAAGGGTCCCACATGGTGCAGCAGACCTCTCCTGTCTCACCCGCTGCTCTCCTCAGCAGTGTATTTCGTCGGTCTGCCTGTTCTATTCCCCGCTGTGACTCTGGGGAATCCTCTCACCCTCCCATGCATCTGGCCTGTACCCCAGTTCTCGTATAAATAAATAAATAAATCTTAAAAAAAAACCCCAACAATTTAAAACAAATGCTTGGTATTAGTCTACATACAATTCAGTTTTTGGTGTAAGAAAGGTCTTTGGTTGCTAGAAAGAACATTTGGTTTACTTCACTAATAGGAATATCTCTTAGTGCTGGGATGGCCTCTTCTTGGTATTTCTTCTGCTGTTGATTTTTAGCATAGTTATCTGTAAGAGGACAAAAACTCTGCTTACCCAAGTCATTTCTTCTATAGTCTTTGTGTTTTAATGGAGGCCCACCACATAGTTTACAAGGCTAATGTTTGAATAATAACAAATACCATGCTTAACATAATTAAAAGATGACTGAAATTCTCTCTTTAGAAGAAAAATCCCAATTAGAATAAAAACCAGCAAAGTACTTTTCACATCTCTAATGTGGGTAAGAAACTAGTATTTTATTCAACTGTGTAATGATGACTAAAGTCCCATAAAGGACAGAATTATACCTAAGCTTAGAAAACATTTAAATCAATAAATCAATACCCCCAAACAAATCATTTGGTACAAAATCATTCACGTAAGCTTAATTTCCCCTTAATTGCACAGACTATACACTATAATTCTAATTAAGAGTGCAGGAATATTAAAGGTTATCAGAAAATATATATATAAATACTATGATTGATTTTCAAAATATACTGCACAGGCTCATGAAAAAGGCTTTGAATGTTAAAAAAAAAATACTAGAGAACTGAAAAGCTACTTTACTCCCTAGAATCTAAGCAAGTTCAGTACTTCTATTTAAAATAATGAATAGGGCCTCCCCGGTGGCGCAGCGGTTGAGCATTGGGTTGTGAAGCTGCCCACAGCCTCTGCAGCGCCAGTTCGATCCCCGGCTGCTCCCCAGCCACCGGAGGAGGGTCCCGCATGGCGCACAGACCTCTCCTGCCGCCCGCTGCTCCCCTCAGCAGTGTACTTCGGTCCTTCTGCCTGATCTGCTCCCTGCTCTGGCTCTGGTGAATTCTCTCACCCTCCCTCGCTTCTGACTATACCCAGTGCTTGTATAAATAAATCTTTAAAAAAAAAAAAAAAAAATAATGAATAGGGCCTCCCCGGTGGCGCAGCGGTTGAGCGCTGGGTTGCGAAGCTGCGCGCAGCCTCTGCGGCGCCGGTTCGATCCCCGGCTGCTCCCTGGCCGCCGGAGGAGGGTCCCACATGGCGCGCAGACCTCTCCTGCCGCCCGCTGCTCCCCTCAGCAGTGTACTTCGGTCCTTCTGCCTGCTCTGCTCCCCGCTCTGGCTCTGGTGAATTCTCTCACCCTCCCTCCCGCACTTCTGACTGTACCCAGTGCATGTATAAACAAAACAAGCAAACAGACCAGCAAACAAATAAATAAAGCATGCCTCTAAAAAAAAAAAAATAAAAAAAAAAATAAAAAAAAAAATAAAAAAAAAATAAAAAAAAAATAAAATAATGAATAAAAGAACTTAAAGAAAATAAAACTACAAAAACACACCATGGGTCTCCTGCCACTTAGTTGGAATCAGGAATACTCAGAGGTCCTGAGGACACTCCCCCACCCCTCACCAGATTCCTCCTTCTGACGAGGTCTACATGGACCTACTTGATCCAAGTGCCTGTTTAGGATTAAGACTGTTTCTCTCAAAGTTGCTGAGGAACACAGACTTGTGACTTTTATGGGAAAATATACCTGTTAACTAGTGTTGTAAACCAGCATATTCATCAGAACTTATTTCTGCCATGTAAACATCTGCTCCTGTCTAACTATATTTCTCCTCCAGTTGTTTTTACTGGATCAATGCATAAAAAGGATTGCAGCCTGTTCTGGGTTACTCTTCTGGACAAAGTGCTAGTACCCCATCCTCCCTGCCCCAGGTACCTTCTTTTGATATAACTTTACCTGTGATTGTATGAATGGAGTTGAGTGGAGAGGTACTCATCATGTTTACTCCAAATAAGAGGACGTAGCCGATGACAATAGTAATGAGGAGGTAGACAGGCAAGGCCACCGCCCAGTACCTGTGGGAGAGGATGTGAATGCAGGAGAGACCTCCTCAAGAGTGGTAATTCTCGAGTCCATTTCCAAGTTTACAGACTAATTTTTAAATAAAAATTTAATTTTTATTGAAGTAATACACACACATAAAAGACAATCAAATAGTTCTATGAGAGCTACAGTGAAAAGCTGTAATCCCATGACCCACCTGTCTGGGCCCTGGAGTTTTAATTCCCCCAAAAGGGACAATATCAGTACCTGAGCTGTTCCTTTGGTATTTATTGCCACACAGTTATACAACCTGTTCAGATTATTACTTGATTTTTTTGATTTCATTTTTTCTGGACTTCCTAATATAGAGATGAGTAATTTAATTCATTTAAACCTTGCATCTTACCTTCTTTTTAGCCTTTTACAATATATCACATTTCTGGTCATATCAGCTGTTATTAAAAATCATTGACTACAGAATGTTTGCAACTGAGTATATTAGTGTATTATTTACTTTGTTTTTTTTTTTTTTTTTTTTTACATGTTTTTGCTTTTCCTGGAATCAGGAATCCTACCTTTTAGTTTGTTTGGTTTTCATGTTATCTATCAATATCCTATTCTCCAGTTCTCTGGCAGGCTGTAATACACTTCTCAAAGTAGCTAAGCACACAGAGTACTCTACGTTAAAGCCTTAGTAGGGGCATTGTTTCTTTAATAATTTCCTTCTTACTGTTTTCTATTTCTGGAACTTTTAAGAATTAGGTTTTTTACCCTGTTATACGTTCCTCACCTTTATATTCCATTTTGCTACCTTTTGTTCTACTTTCTGGAGATTAACTTTGGTTTAACTTCTAAACCTTTAATAATCCTTTGGCAAGTCTATGTGTAATTTCCAAATTCCCTGAACACTCCCTGTTTGTAGCATTCTGTTGTTTCATGATTGTAGTCTTTCCTTATCTCTGAGCATTTTGTTTTTTAAAATTTTTCTTCTGTCCTTGCATTTATCTCCATTTCCTTCAAGTTCTCTGTTTTCTTTTGGCTTTCACTTTAGAGGCTTAAAAAAAAATGTGTGGTAAGTCACAGCTGTCCATTCCTATTTAAAAGTGAAGTGCTGACAGGTTAACTGGAAGCACTGTGTATGTGAGCTGGACGGCCGACCGTGTGCTTGCTACAGGAGACACGGCCGTTTCACTGGGGACCAGCAAATGTCAGAAATTATAGATCCTTGCTCTTGAGCTGATCAACTCCCTCAGGAAGGAACCTCCTACCTTTGGTTGGGGGGAGGAGGGCAGTACGAGCCTGGCAACAAGCCTGAGAGCCCAGTGAGGAAGGTGTTTGGGAGAATTTTATTCAGTGATGCAGATTCCCACTTTAGTAAGGTGCCTCACTGCCACTTAGACTAAGTGCCTAGAGAGCTTCATGCAACCTTTCCACAGAGTAAAACTTCTGTAGAGGAGAGGTGGAGGTCAGTTACGTCTCACTTATGTGCCATCTACTTTTCCCATTACCTGTTCCTATGGCTTTTCACTTAAAAAAAATTTCCCTCCGGGCCTCCCTGGTGGCACAAGGGGCTAAGTACCACACTATGAAGCAATCTGCAACCTCTGCAGCACGAATTCGATCCCCAGCCAGCCAGGGAGCAACCCACATGGCGCAGCAGACCTCTCCTGTCTCGCCTGCTGCTCCCCTGAGCAGTATTTCAGTCAGTCTGTCTGTTCTGTTCCCCGCCCTGGCTCTGGTGAATCCTCTCACCCCCCACACCTCTGGCCTGTACCCCAGGTCTTGTGTGCATAAATAAATAAATCTTAAAAAAAAAAAAATTCCCCCCATCTCTAAAGGGGGTTATGTTAACAAATGTTGGGAGGGAACTGAGATAAACATTGTTTACCACTGTTAACTGGAAGTCTATTAATAATGATATTTAAAAAGCTTTCTATTTGTATATGGCTATTTATGGATCTTAATAGAATAAATTCTTAAAATTTGGGGAGTCTTAAGCAAAACCCTCACCCTTCAAAACAGCATTAATAGAATTATGTTATTTAAGAAATACAATAAACTTACTTTTGAGGCCAATATGTTAAGCCTAAGGAGTTTAGCCAAGATTCAGGAATGAAAGCCCATACAAGATAGAGAACTGTAGAGAGAAAAAAATATATAAAAGAAACATCAATAAGGCATGCATCTAGATTATAAAGGTTTGCATAAAACAAAGGGTCCTTTGAAGCATCCCTGATTTTTAACTCCTTTCAGTTCTTCTGACTCCTTTTTGTACCATTCTTGTACCATTTTATACTTATACAACATTATTTTAGTCATTTTTTTCAATTGTGTTAAAAGAAGATAAAATTTACCATCCTAAACCACTTCTAAGGGTATAGTTCAGTAGTGTTAAATATATTTGCATTGCTGCAGATTTCCAGAATTATTTTATCTTGCAAATCTGAAACACTATACCCATTAAATGACACTCTTTCCACCATTTCTAATTTTTTTTCCTAACATATCTTAATTCTCATACTATTATTTTAAGCACTTTAAGGGGAGAAATCATGTTGCAGCAGTGGTTGCATTCCTCACAGCATTTAGCAGTTGGCTTTACGCACAGTAAGTGTTCCTAACACTTTATCCACCTAGGGTTGAACTAATTTTAGACTTTTAGTTGCTTAAAGGTGAGTCTATTTATCCTTGTTCTGGCTCACGACGTGCCTTATTCCCAAAGTGCAATCTTATTTCCCTCAATCCTAGTCATGGTGGCACCCTTTGCAGCTGTCCCTACGTAATAACAATGGCTAACCTGTTATCTACTGTGGGGTAAGCACGCTTCCAAGCACCTTATACACATAATTTCACTTCACCTGCAAAACAATTCTATGAGATTTGGATGCCATTTTTAGAGACAAGGAAATGGTATCTTGGACACGTTACATCATCTGCCCTAACTAAATGGCAGAGATCAATTTCAAACTACCTGTTATCAATAATGAGGGATTCATGTTATCGTGACAAGGACGTGTTACAGAACTTTCTATTTCAGAAGCATAATAAAACGGTGAACCCCAAAGTGATGGCATCTCTGTCCTCCCCAACTTAAAAATCTAGTGGGAAAGGTACTCATAAACTGGTATTTTCACTACACTGCGATTAAGTGCCAACGAGCAAGTAATAGGGACAGGGTCCGAGGACCTTAGCTCACCCTGGCAGAGATATTAATGATCAGGAAAGCTCTCCTGGAGGAAGTGCATAATGGGGCCTAAAGGATGACTAGATTAGCCACATTAAAAAAATGCATGTTTGGGGCCTGCAGCTGAGTTGTCCTGTAGGGTTCAGAAGCACTCCCCTCCACCCCAGGTTTCCACAAAATGCCAAAAAGGTGGCTCACGGGCACACGACCTTCCCCCTTTTTGTTTTGTTTCCCTCATAATTCTCACATCTCTTTGGGGCAAGATATTGAGCAGATTGTGTGACTCTGGGCATACTGGTGTCTCAGTGAGCATCAGTTTTCTCATCTGCAAAATGGGACCTTGTGAAGACAGTGCGAGATGCATGACACGCAGCGCGTCCTTACTGCCCCTCCAGCGCTCCAGCAGGCTGCCCAGGAGTCAGGCCAGAGCCTTCGTTCAAGGCCTTCGGGTTTTACTCCGGGGCTCTCCTAGGGCACTTACTACACTTCATGAATGACAACTGTTCATTGCACATCACACTGTCCTCTCATGACCGCCGTCTGCGCGGGGTCCAGGCGCGTTCACCTGGGACCCTGTGCAGCGTTGTGTCAGCACCTGCTGAGCCGGGGCCTCTCAGGCGGTGTCTGGCAGACAACACCCGACCCACAGCAGTTCTGAGGGCGGTCCGGGTGCGCACCTTCTGAGAACAAAGGCTGTAACGTCCTGTGCGTCCTGCCACACCAGACAGGGCCCTGGCCGTCCGTCAGGATGGTACTTACTGAAGCCAAACTGGGAGCTTAAGAAAAGGACAAAGCCATAAATCGCTCTTTCTGGCAATGGCGACGGTGAGTTTTCCACCATTTTCCTCGCGGCTTGAGACACTCTGTGGGGAAGAAAGATAAGTGTCCGTCAGGGATCGCCTCCGTCCCATTGGTCCATTCTAACCTCATCGCCCGCTGGGGCGCAGCCTCTGCGCGAAGCCCCTGCAGCGCGCCGGCCGCGCACCTCAGCAGCCCCGCGCGCGCCAGCCCAGCGCGCACGCGCACAGCCCCGCGCACGGCCCACACGTCAGAGCGCGCGCGACCCGCGGGGGGCTGAGGCCCGGGTGGGGGTGGGGGTGGGGGTGGGGGGGCGATGCAGTTCCGACCCCGCCGGCCTCGCCTCCCTGCGGGAAGGGCAGCGCTGGGCAGGACCTCCCGGGCCTGAGCCGCGGCGCCCGGGACCCGGCCCTGCCCCCTCGGTGGGCTTCGGTTTCTCACTCGAGTCTGGGTGGGGGAGACCCTCGGCCTCGGGCTCTTCTTGCGCCCCCTCCCGACAGCTCCACCACCTCAGCGCGGGGTCCACGTGCACGCGCCGACCGGGGAGCCGCATTGGGGGCCCGGGGAACGCTAGAGAAAGTGCCAGAAAGGCTGCGGCGCATGCGCAGCGCGACCTTCGCGCGGCGGAGGCGCGCGCGCGCGAGGGCCGGCGGGATCGCTGGGCTCGCCGCCGCGGAGGGGGAGGGGCGGCGCGGCGCGTCTGCGCATGTGCGCGCGCCCACGTGACGCGCCGCCCACCCGCGCCCGCCCGCCCCGCGGCTGACGTGGAGGGCCCGAGGCGGCGGCGGCTGTCCGCGTCCGAGGCTCGCGGGCGGCGGGCCCCGGTGAGTGCACACCTGGCGCGCGGCGGGGCCCTCGGACGTGTCACCTTGTCGCGCTGCAGCCGAGATGCCCGGGGCGCGGGCCCTCCACACCCCCTCCGTGGGTGTGTGGTGAGTGTGGTGTGTGCGCGTCGCCCGCGTCGCTCGCGGG
The DNA here is from genome assembly GCF_964194135.1 of Talpa europaea. Taxonomy (NCBI): domain Eukaryota; kingdom Metazoa; phylum Chordata; class Mammalia; order Eulipotyphla; family Talpidae; genus Talpa; species Talpa europaea. The sequence goes on from NC_140070.1 coordinate 142,892,851, forward strand.
GCGTCTCGCGGGTCGGAGCCGCGGCGCCGGGGGTGTGGCCGCCTCCGCCGGCCCCGGGGGGTGTGTCCCCTGGGTCGCGGGTGCCCCGTGCCCGTCCCGGGGTCGGGGCGAGGCGCGAGCGGCCCCTTTGTGCGCGCATCCCCGGGCGCCCCGCTCCCGCGCCCCAGTGACACCCCTCCTGGCGCGCCCCCGCCGCCCGTGTTTTCCGGGGTCCCTCCCGGCAGGGGCTCCCCGGCCTGGGTGGGGGCCCCCTTTCTGTGTCCCTCTCGGGGTGGGCCGGCGCGCCCCCCGCCCGGAGCGTCGCGGGCCCGGGGCGGCGTCCTCGCGTGGCCCCGCGCGCCCGGGCGGGGTGTGTGGTCGCGCGTGTTCGAGAACGTTCTGTGCTCCGTGTTGTGTTCTCTCGTCTGCGTCCCTGCGCGGGTCAGAACTGGCCTCCGTGCTCGGGGCCGTCGCCTCCCCCGCGACCCCCGGGAGGGGACTGGAGCCCGGCGCCCCCTTCCCCGGCGCCCCTCGGAGCGCCGTCCCCGCCGCGGGCGCGCCCGGGGGTGGGGGCCCCGCTGCGCGCCCGGCCGGCTGTGGCGCAGCGTCGGCGGGGCCGGGGAGCCTGTGCCGTGAGCTGCTTCGAGGAAGAAAAGGGGGGGGGGCAAAACTCGAACCGAGGCAGAGGTGCCCTGGGGCTGGTACCGGGGCGGGGTGCCTTCCTACGGGCGCCCGGCGGCCCAAAGCCCTTGGAGCGAGAACTCCTTCCAAAACACACGCGCTCTCGCCAGACCTGCCGGCCTTTAGCGGTTCCTGGGCTGTTTCGGGCGTTCACGTCCGTAATTACTGCTGCTTTTCTTTCCGCCCGCCGTTACGGTGAGAGGCAGAAGGCAGTGGATTGAAGATTTTACTCCACCTCCCTTGGGAGCAGTCTCCTCATAGTTCCCACTCGAGTTAAGACATTTTTTTATTGCAAGAAATTTGCATTTTCGCCTGTGGAGAGTGGGGTTCATTACGAGGCTACGCAGGGAAAGAAACCTCTAATCCATTAGGCGCCCAGCTCTTCCTCCTCTTGCTAAGGTTCGTGCTCTGCGCTCGAGGGCTGCATTTTGGTGTCTGTTTCTTTGTTCATTGGCTCAATTTTCTTGCTCTTATCTAATACTCTTTTTTTCTTTTTAATTTCTGGAATGTTTCACATATAAAATACAGAGGGGGCTCTAACCAATCCGTGACTCAAAGATTTACAGATGGAATTATTTTGCCAAATTTGCTTCAGATCCTCTATAAGAATAAAATAAAATTACTGATATTGGAGGTGCTATCAGTTCCTCCCCCACCTTTCCTAGCGGTGTCGACAGTGCTCAGGTTTGTGTGTATTCCCTTGTATATTTTATACCTGGATCACCGTGAATCCATTCACAATATATAGTATTGTGCATTTGAATTTTAATGGTGTTAAATGATATGTATCTTTTTTTGCAACTTGCTTTTTTTCACTCAGCATCACATTTTGATATTTATATGTGAATAAATTGGATAATTATGTTATCTTTGGCTCATTCATGTTAATTGCTGGTATAGAATTCCATTGTATGAATATACCATAATTTATCCATTTCCCTGTTGATGGACTTTGAAGTTGTTTCTGGTTTTGGATACTTAAAATCAATCCTGCAATAAACATCTTTGTACTTGTCTGCTCGCGCACACTTGGAAGTTTCTCTAGGAAATAAATACACCTAGTAGTAGATTTGCTGCATAGTAGGATATGTGCATCTTCAGCTTAACCAATTATTACAGAAACTCTCCAAGTGGTGGTACTGATTTTCACTCTCAGTGGTATTGAGTGAGGACACTCATTTCCTCACATCGTTGCTAACACTTTCTGTTATTGGACTTACATTTTTGCCTTCTCTTTACTGACCAGCTTCCATATATCTTTAGCTTGCAGCTCAATTTGCTTGCCAGCCACCTTGGCTTCTGCGATAGCCCTGTGTCAGCTTATGGGTTCATCTCTCACAGCTAACTGGCTCAGTCTTATTTCATTTGGTCCCTAAGATTAATTCCAAAAAACGTTTATTTTGTACCTGATTATGTCAGTTCCTATGGATAATGTAAAGATAGTAATTTCCATGGTATGTTACATGTATCTCTAGTAGCTGGTGAGGTGATTTTAATTAAAAAATATTTTAATATGATAAGTGGTTTTTAAATTTTTTCCTCTTAATGTAATATTTAATGCATTTAAATATATGTACCATATATATAAATTGTGAAGCAAAACAATAAAATGAACTGTCAATCTATTACTGATCCAAGAATCAATGACCAATACTGAATATGTTCCTCTCTAGTGACTACTATTCTAAATTGTGTGTGTATGTCGTTCTTTGCTTTTAAAATTCTTTTTCAGATATGTATCTATCTCTTGACAATGTATTGTATGTTCTCTGATATTTTAAGTTAAAACACTGGATACAGTTTTCTGGGACTTGTTTATGTCACTTGGTGTTATGTTTTTAATAATCACTAAGGTTTGAGTTTAGATGTTAAGTTACTAATTTTCACTGCTGTGTGATATTCCACGGTGAATATAACACAGTGAATGCATTCTTTTGTTAATGGACATTTTGATTGATTTTTTTTACCGTTATGAAGATTTTTATACATATATCTAGTACAGTGTTGCAAGAATTTCCCTAATTCTCATACTGGGGTATATGACCCCCAGGAGAGGAATGAAAATCTTTGAGGAATACTTGGGCACAAGTGATGTTAATGAATCAATTTACAAATCATTAACTTATAAATGTATGCTTTCCTAAAATTGGTAATGCTAGAGGCCTGTGATAGAGTCTTCCCACTGGCTCAGCTCTCCCACCTTCCCTTTCACAGTAATAACTTCTACCCTAAGAAAGGCGTAGCTTTACAGGGCCCTCCATAGACCCAAGTGGAAAAACTCCATGAAAAACACAAGGATAACTTAAAATGCAGTGTACAATGTCAGGGAAAGCCTCATTTAATCCAGGCACCGCCCCGTCCATCTCCTCAAGAGCTGAATTTCCAACAAAATTTCCCTTTTTATGATTAATTTTTATTGTACGTAGTTATTTTTGAACAATTGTATGCTTATCATTTAAGCCAGTGCTGTTTCATTTTAAAATGTTACTATATCAGAAATTCATTCTTTGCAATTTAAACTTAAATGTTTTAGATGTCATCTTAAAATGTGAAGGGTATGTAATTTTTAAAAGCATTTTGGTGGTTTTTGAGCAAAAAAAAAGTTGGAATAACCACTGTGTTAAGTTATTTGCTAGAAGTGCAATTGCTGGGTAATGGGATATGAATAGTCAACTCTACAGAATGATACCAAGTTTTCTGCAGAAGTGTTTGTACTAGCTTCTACTTTGGGGAGCAGTTTTGACCAGCAGTGTCTAAGATTTAAAGTTGATTTACACCTCTCAAACACTTGTTATCATCAAATGGATTATGAAGTGATGTGCCGTTGTAGTTTTAATTTGCCTTTATTTGATTACGAATGAAATTGAGCATCTTTTGTTTGCAAGCCCTTCGTGTTTCCTTTGTGAAATATCTAGCCATGTCTCTTACCCATTTTTTTCTGTTGTGTTATCCTTCAAAACTAATTGACTGAAAACATTGATCATATACATTGTAAATTTCTAATTCCAGTTCCCATCCTGTCTTTTTCACTTTTATGGTGTATTTTGGTGAACAGAAGCTCTTAATTTTAATGTACTTAATGGCATACCTTCCCTGCCTTGGGGTTATAGAGACATTTTCCTTTGTTTCTTTTCAGAAGCTTTTAAAATATTTTTCACACCTTCAGTTCATAATCCACCTGCAGTTGATTTTTGTGTGTGGTGTGCGATAGTGATCCATTCACCCCCCCATGTTGGTGTAGTTGTCCCCCTGCCATGTACTGGATTGGCCTTCTGCTCACCGGTCATCTGCTGCACCATCTCTTTTACACCATTCGTTTCTGTACGTTCCTGGCTCCTCATTCTGTGTCACTTGTCCATTTTCTCCCTCTGTGCTGCTAACACACTGTTGTAATGACTCATGATGTAGTTTTGTCAGAAGTCTTGATACCTGGTGGACTTGAGTTTCAGCTTTCTTGGACCTTTGTTCTTGTTTTAAGAATCAGCTTGTCACGTGACATGAAAAACCCTTTGGGAATTAATTGGAATTGATTGGCTCAATTTGGGGAAGAATTGAAATCTTTAAGATTTTGAGCCTTCCTGTCTGAGAACATGGTACGTATCTTCATTTACTTAGGTTTGCACTGTCTTAATAATTTTGTAATTTTTTATACAAATCTGCTATTTTTTAAATGTTGATTCCAGTGTTTCTACTAGTTTGTATTGCTGTTATAAATGGTGTTTTGAAAGAGTCTCTTTCATTGTTAATAGAAATTTAATGAAATTTAACATAGCTTTATATACTCACTTGATAAACTCCTAAATTTCTACTATTTTTCTGCAATTTTTTGGTTTTTCTATGTGGATAATTATGTTATTTGCAAATAGTGATGATTCCGGTTCTTTTAAATTACTTTCCCTTTTATTTTTTAATTTTATTTTTTATTTATTTTTATTTTTTCCCTTTTATTTTTCTTGGCACACTTTTAGAAGTGATTGTGATTAGTTATTTGAAGTAATTATAATGGGCATAGCTGTCTCATTTCTGATTTTCCCATTAAAAAATGTCTATTACTGAGTTTTTGTAGATATCCTTTTATTACATGTTTTTCTGCATTGGTTGAGAATATTTTGTGTGTAGACTGTTGTAATAGATTCCAATTTGTATATCTTAAAATTCTTAATGATTACATTCCTTCCCGAGATAAACCCAAAATGATCTTGATGGATTGTCTTTATGAACTACTGGATTGAGTTTACTATTTTTTTTTGGGGTGGGGGGGGTTTGCATATTTGTTAACTGTCACTTACCATAGTGATGATCTTATCTGATGTTGGTAAAGTTGTACTGGCCTTATACCAATTAAAGAGTAGTCCCTCTTTTTTCTATTCCCTGTGTTTGATTTGGAGTGATTGGTTTCTTAAAAGTTTCATGGAAGTTATTTGTAAGATCATTTGGATCTAATGTTTTCTTTGTGGAAGGAGTAAGAGTTGTAAATAATTGAGTAGTAACTAGCAGTTAATAATGGTAGGACTTTACACGTTTTCTATTTCTTTTAGTCACTTTTGAAAAATTTTAGAAATATTTCCTGTCAACAAAAATGTTAAGTTTATTGGCGTTAAGTTCATGGCATTGGCTTAGTTCCCTTTTTAATCTCTCTTTTATCAGTAGTTATGTTTTTCTCATTTTGAATATTTATGTACACCTCTTTTTCTCAATTAACACTTGAAGAAAATGAAAGAAATTAAAAAAACAGTCCTTTATTTTTTCACAATACAAGATTTCTCCCCCGAGGTGCTTACCATAGTGCCCACAGCCCTCAGCAACGCCCAGTGCACTCTCCTCCCACCCCCTGCCCCTTTCCAAGTTTGTCTGTTTTATTAATCTTGGTAAAGAATTAAATTTTGGCTTAATTGGTCTTCTCTGTTATATTTTTTCTTTTTTTAACCACCTGCCCTTTGTCTTTGTTTTTCAGTTCACTATTATTTTTTGTTTCATTGTTTCCTCCTTTGTTCTTTCTTTGGATTTGTTATTTTTATTTTTTAATTTAAATTTCATGCTTAAGTTAGAAGTAAGTGTTCAGCCATTTTTCTTTACAGCATATAAGGCTATAAACTTCCCCACATTCATTTCTGCTTTCTCTAACATAATTTCCAGAGCTTTCATTCATTTTTAAATCTAAGTTTTTTAAATTTCCATTTTGATTTGTCATTGACTTATGAGTTATTTAGAAATGTTTTTAAATGGTCAGCTATATCTACATTTGCATTTTTTATTATTGAATTCTTAATTGAGTTGTCAGAGATCTTGGTTTGTGTTTTACCTTTTTAAAAATATTTGTTTACCCTTTATGTCCTAATACATCATGAATTCTAAGTTTTTTTATATATACTTGTGCAGAGAATATATTTTTATTATAGTCCATCTGTATCCATTTGATCAAGCTTATAATTGTGTTCAGATTGTCTTTATTAATTTTTTTGTTTGACCTATCATTAGTTGAGAGAAATGTGTTGTAATCTCACACATTATCTTCTAATTATATATTTTTATAATTATCTTATTTTCATATATTTGGGACTATTTTATTGGGTACATGCAAGCTTAACACTATTTTCCTAGTGGATTCAACCTTTCCTATTATGTTGTAATCCTCTCCGCTCCTAATTTTGCTTTTAGTCTCAGGGTCTGTTGTCTGTCCCACCTTTCTTTTGTTTGTAGTTTACCTGGCATATCTTTTTCCTTCGTTTTACTGCCACCTTTTTTTAATGTCCTTATGTTTTAGGTAGCTCTTATAAAGGAGTGTTACTAGATTCCCCCCTCTTTAATCAGATAATTTATGTCTTTTAATTGTTATATTTAGTTATATTTAGTTATATTTGTCAGTTTTGACAAATTTTAGAAATTTGTCTTGGTGGTATTCTCAGTTTTTATCTAAATTTGTTGTTGTTATATCCTTGTCCTCGAGAGATCATCTTGGTAGATGTACAATTCTAGGTTCATAGTTTACTTTCTGTTGGCATGGTGAGGTACTACGCTCCTGTTCCTTCACTCACGCAGAATCTACTTCCAGTTTTCCTTATGCCTCTTTGAAGAAAATACTCTTTTTCTTTAGACTGCTTTGGATTTTCCTGTCATTGGTGTCAGGTCATTTCACTTCTAAGAGTAAAAAAAGATTACTGTTGTTTCTCCTCACTTTGAATGCATGTGTCTCCTGATTCTGAATTTCACCTTTCAGTGGCCTAGAAGATTCAGAGCTCTATGTTCTTTGACCATTGTTTCTCTGATCTTACCTATTCTTCGGTGGAAATTTAACTGGATATTGTACTAACTCTTTCACGATTACTTATTTTTCATCTTTCCTATTTTTTACTTCCTTGTATCTACTAGAATGGGCAGTGCTGGGGCATTTCATCAGGCACATCTTTCTAGTTCTTCAATTTTCTCTTCAGCTGTAGACTGTGATATCCTTGGGGTTTAAATTTAGTGCTTGTTTTTTTTCTTAACTCCTGTTGGTAGGTAGACACCTTCTGTGTTTGGTAATTTTTGATTATAAAATACTTGATTAAGCTTTTTTTTACGGGGATCTTGAGATTTTGATTTGGTGATGCTTTTCATCTGAAAGGATTTGTATCGACTATGGGCACCAGGGAGTACATGCGACTACTTTTCAGTTCCCCTGCTTTGCTTCCTACCCAAGGCTCAGCAGACTGCCCCAGTGCTGCTCACTACTTGTGGCTCTTGACTCCCAGGTTTTTCTTGTGAGAGGTTTGTTTCTTTTGGGGGAAAGGGTGACTTTTAGTGTTCCCTGTTTCTATGAACTCAGCACATTAAATATTTTTTAAAATCTAGGATTCATTTTGCTGTGGTAGAATATCCTTTTAGTTTATCATACTGATAGCATGATAATGTTCTTTTATATTTAATTTTATTGGGTTGTCGGAAAAGTCGTGACGTATTTTTGCTTGAAAAACATAGAAAAATATGTCATGACTTTTCCGACAACCCAATAGTATATTTCAGTTTGTATTAGAACAAAAAAAATCTTACTGCCCACTGTAAGATTTCTTGGTGATACAATTTTTTTTATTAAAATTAGTTTATATTTGAGTTAAGAGTTGTGAATTATTCTAAAGAAAAATATTAAATACCAGTATAGGTGGCAAGGATTTGTCAGTTTTCTATGTTAAGTAAAAGATTTGGGGAAACACTGAGCTAGGAAATCAGGATGAGCAGGGCACAGTGTACCATTTGGACTCATAGTGCGCCTGAAAGCTAAACCTGTGGTGAACAAACAGAAAACTGCTGTCAAAAGGGTGTGGGCATAGTGCTCTGGGCTTACAGAGAAAGGTGCAGTAATGAACTTGGTGGTAGTGGGAAGAAGGAAATGCTTCCTGGAACCCATTATTAAGGACTGTAGGCATTATAGATGGTTGCAAAATAAGCTTTATTTGGTAATGACAAGCAGATGAGGGTTGCTTCTGAGTTAGGTGTCATGGAGTAACTATAGAGAGAAAAGAAACAACAGGTCACAGATGGCCTCCTATGCTATAGTAGGGAGTTTGGGCTTTATTATGAAGATAAGGGGACCCCCGTGAATAATTTTAAGTGGTATAATGTAATGGTCAGTTCTGGAGGGTGCCAAGATTGAAGGCAAGCCACCCCTTAGAAGACTGCCTGTTGAATTAGTTTAGAGGAGAAGGGGCGATGCAGCTGAGAAATGGCACTGGTCATGAAGTGGTGTGTGTGCTGATTTTAGATTCCCTCAGGGAGTGGAAATGGCAAGACTTTGTGGTCTGTTGGATGGGATTGTTGAAGGAGACTAGGGAGTCTAGACCCCAGATTTTTTGTTTGGCTAACCAGGTGGCATGTAGACCATTCTCTAATAACAGACAAAAAGAAGAAAGTTTTGGGTTTTATTTGAGAAAAGGATGTTTGTTTTTGACTTACTAAATCTGAGAGGCTTGTGGGGCATCTTGATGAAGATCCGGTGGCATGAACAGTCACGAGATGCAGCCCACCCCCTGGAGAGGTTTGAGTCTTCAGCCATTTTTGCTGCAATGCAGTATGAGATAATTTAAAGTAGTACATGAACACTTAAGGTTTCTTTACTCGTTAGGAATTTATGCTAATGTATATGAAAACATACATACATCAAACCTACGATACTGTGGATATTATCAATTGTCAAGTGAGCCCCATGAAAGAGAAATATAAGTAAAAATACATGTGATGTGTGAAAATGGCGACAGTCATGGTGAAGCTCTGCACATGGTGGAAGTTGAGAAAGTGCTGGTTTAAGCCCTGGGAGTGGTGGATAAGGTCACCCGGGGAGAGAGTAAGCGTGAGAAGAAAAAGAGAGTTGACATTTGGGTGGCGGGGAATGGAGAAGAGGAGCCCACGGAGGTGGCTGAGGAAGAGCAGCCAGAAGAATAGGAGGAGAACCAGGAGAAGATGGTCTTTGGAGTCCAGATGAAGAGTTCTGAGGATGAGGAATGGTCAACAGTGTCAAGTAAGTTGTAAGCTGAAAAGTGCTCTTTGGACTTAGCAGTTAAGGTGGACCGTTTACCAGAAGCATCCAAATAGCGAATTAAAAAAAAAAAACAACTCATAACGTTGGAGGTAGCTGATGTTTATAGCTTTTCCTGTTATATATGTGTATGTAGAAATGTATTCAGTGACTAGCTAGATAGTATTGTGATTCCCTTTTGATATATGAGGAAACTGAAGCCCAGAGAGGTTAAGTAACTTCCCTAAAACTGAGGAAGTGGGAAAGCCAGGATTCAGGTCCAGGCGGTTTGGTTCCAGAGTCTGTGATCTGAGCTACAGTGCCACATCGCCTGTCTGGATAAAATAAAATAGAAAATAGAAATTATCCAACATCGTAATTCCAGTGCAGCTGGTGTAGGGCATGGTGTGGTGAGAACTGCCAGGTTGGGAATGACCAGCGTAAGGCACGCTCTCAGTCTCCTGGGTATGAGTGCGGTGACTGCATAGTGATAGATGCTGTGACGGTGACATGTGGGCTGTGAGACAGTTCTTGGCTCTCTGAGTGTATGCAAAAATTGTCAGACAAATGAGTTTCAAAGTATTTATATTTCCCAGGATAGTATATGTCCCATGTTATGTTCCGCACTTTGGGTGCTAAAATGTCTTCATAACTTTTCTAGTCGTTGTTCCATTTTGGAGTTAAATTCTCTATAATATTGTTCATCCACAATAGGCCAGTTGCCAGACATTCAAGATAACCAGTCTGTTATAAAAGGCCACTAGTGACCTTATTGAAAGCAGTTTCCTTTGAATGGTAGACCAGTGGTAGGAAACTTAAAGCGAATGCGAATGGGAGGAATTGCATGGGAGAAACGCAAGTGCTCTTAATGAGACAGAAAATGTCTGTGGAGAGAGACAGAGGGGACTCTTGGCTGTGGGCAGAGGAACTAGTTAGGGTCAGACCTGGGCAGTGATCTGAGGTGTGGCCTTGGAAAGGAACGGCCTAGGTGAAGTCCATTGTTCAGTGGAGGAGGTCCTTACACTGCAAGGCTGGGGTTTTGAAGGGATTGTTTTCATGTGCCTTGATGTGCCTGAGATGATAGAATTTCGAGGAAAGAGGGAAAAACTTTGAACTAGTTTCTGTTCTTAAACATGACAACATTCAAGAGGTAACCAGGTGGTAATGACAAGGAAGAGTAGGTAGAGTGAACTAAAGTAGATTCTCTGGATCAGAACCTGGCTTTGAATCCTTGGCTTGGTGACCTTGAACAATTCATTTTACTGTGAATTGTTTTCCTGTCTCCAGGATGGAGGAGATGGTAATTGGAACTGTTAAGAATTGGTATGAGGATGATGCTTATAAATGCTTGGTGCAATACATGACAAATAGTAGAAATGTTTGCTAGGAAGGTTGTTATTCTTCACTGCTGATTTTGAGATTTTCATACAGCAAGTTGGGCATAATAAGAGGCTTAATTAAAGAAACAGATTTGTAGTTCAAGGACTGATGGTGGTCTTGCTTATGAAAAAAACGATGGGATGATAATGGTAAAGTAAGAAGGTATAAGAAACGGTGTTAATGATAGTTAATAGGAAAAGGAAGTCATCATGTAGACAAGAGTTAGAAGTTAAAACATGATGCATTTTTAGAGAGATGAAGGTTTTGTAGCTGTTCTGATAGTTACAAATCTTTACTATTGAACTTTCTTTATGGAAAAAACCTTAGTCTGAAATTCCTTCCTTAACCTCTCTTTCCCCCCATTAAGTACTTTCTTTTTATAATGTGCTTATTCCCCACCGTTGCAAAATAGCAGTGCTGACTGTTGTAGTGAGCGTGAGAGCCTGAGGAGTGGCGACGATCAGGCGGATGGAAGGTCTGGGTGAGGCTTGGGAAGTGAGATACACACATGCGGCATGGGTGGAACACCAGCAGCTGATAGGAAACTGTTGTCTTGATGGAGTCAGGATTTAGTTCTGGCCAGGAGGTAGAATTTGTGTCATAGAATTTGTGTGGTGAGATGGCATATTTCACGGGACAGTACAAACAGATGGGGTACAGGACAGCCGTGTGAAGATGTTCATTCAGCAGAACCTTTGAGGGTTTTCCATTACGAGGCACACGCAGTCATCAGTAGGTTTACCATTAGGAGGCACACGCAGTCATTAGTAGGTGCCCTTCATTATCGGCCATCTAAAGGAGATGTGTAAACAGATAATATTCAGAGTAGAATTGGTAATCTGTGAATCTCAGGGAAAGGAGAAATAGATTCAAACTGATTATTTGCAGAGACTTAGGGGATAAGATTAGCAGAATGAGGATGCAGACCTTGGACAACTTGACATTCTCATTGGAGTTATTTCCTTGAGACTTGAATTCCAAGTATTTTTCTAACATGCCATAGAAGCCAGGGAAACTGCTTCTCATCTCAAATGATTTAATTACTGATTCAGGTTTGTGTTGTTCCCCTAGGATGGTACACTATGGATGATTTTGCCCTGGGAGATTTCACTGTAGCAGATTATGCCTTGTTAGATGATGGCCGTTCCATGGACGATTGTGTGTTTGCTCCTGAATTTACATCCAGTGATTATGTTCGTGTGACTCAACTTTACTGTGATGGGGTGGTGAGTAGATTTGCCACTTTTCTGTTTTTAACATCGTGTTTTTGATTGAGATATGATTAGCATATAATGTTAAATCAGTTTTAGATAACCACACAGTAATTTGATATATGTATATATTGTGATTATCACAATAAATCAACATCTGTCACTAGACAGTTAAACTTTTTTTGTAATGAGAGCTTTTGTTTTGGTGATGGGATCTTTTAAGATTTACTTCTTAAAAGCTTTTAGATTTAGAGATGTCTGAGTAAAGATGTTTCTGTGATACATGCTTTTTTATAGGGAGACATACTTGCTTTTGAAAAAGTGATTTCAGAAGGGACAGTAAGCTCTCCGTCAACAAGAGTGCATGCCAGAGACCAGGTGATGGTGAAAGGTGGTTTTCTGACTAGAGATTTGGAAAACCAGTGAAAGCCACAGAAAGACTCAGGAAACTGAAAAAGACCTAAAGGCTCATTGATTGTACATAGATGATGTATTTAAAGGGTTTAAGTAAATGCACTGTAAAATTCTGGCTGATTACTGATAATCTCTATAGTAAAGTCAAGAACTGTTCTTTTGTATTTTATTTTTTTCTAATTCACTCGTGCACCATTACCCTCGCACCCTTTGTACTATACCAGGTACAAATCAAAAGCATTTTTTTCCTTTTTAGGGTATGCAGTATAAAGATTATATCCAAAGTGAGAGAAACTTAGGTGAGTACATTGGTATTTTAATTTGTTGAAAGATTATCAAAGACGATTCATCCACTTGCGTGAGCATAACAGACTTTCATCTCTTTTAAAATCTTTTCTTACTCTTCTTTCCCCCTATAAAGCAAAATCTTTGTAAAAACAGCTATAGCCAGGGCCTCCCTGGTGGCGCAGCAGTTGAGCGCTGGGTTGTGAAGCTGCCCGGAGCCTCTGCAGCGCTGGTTAGATCCCCGGCCACCGGGCGATGGTCCCTCAAGGCACGCAGACCTCTCCTGCTGCCCGCTGCTCCCCTCAGCAGTGTACTTCAGTCCTTCTGCCTGCTCTGCTCCCCGCTCTGGCTCTGGTGAATTCTCTCACCCTCCCGTGCTTCTGACTGTACCCGGTGCTTGTATAAATAAATAAATAAACCTTTCAAAAACAAAAAACCAAAAGTACTGGCTCAAAATCATTTAAAAAAAAAAAACAAAACAGCTATAGACAGCATTTAAATATTCGTAATGACTAATGGGCTAAAATATTTCATCCATTCATTTCTTGTTTCTATATCCATTGTTCCTTTTTTCCCATTTAACAGTGTTAATTCATTCCAAAATGAAGCACAAAGTAGTAATTAAAAACTTTTTTTTTTAATTAAGAATTTGACATCTGCAATATGTGGTGCAGTAAGCCAATTTCTGTCTTGCAAGATTACTGTGATGCTATTAAAATATACATCTTCTGGCCACTTCTGTTTCAACGTCAACACAGTTCTATAATATCACGGTTGCACCCCTGTGTGGAGGCCAGGTAAATTATTACGTGTTATTAATTTTGTATGAACAGTGATAAGCATGTTACTCAGTACTGAGGAATGCAAGTACAGTAGAAGACTCATATCTCATTCTTGTAAATTGTTCAACTGGTCTCTTGTATAGTAGGGTGGAAAAGTTAATATTTGGGATTTGGATATGAATGATTATAGTAATATAGTGAATGAAACTGAAGAGCATTAAGCTGGTAGATTTGAAGCTAAGAAAGGAAAATGTAAAATGCTTGTTTATAAATGTCAACATTATATTTTATAATTGAGAGAAAGATACAGTATTTTATCCACTTAATATGCAACTTGTTACCTGGAGTGAAGAAACATATCTTTTTTTTTTTCATGTAACTATAACATATTGAAGTGTAAAGTTTAATGAATATTTTTATATGAGAATCTAATCTTCTAAAAAATAAATCTGTCTTTTAAGCAATCATGCTTCTGAGATAAGTTTGAAAAAATTACAACATCTTGAGTTGATGGAAGATATTGTGGATTTGGCAAAGAAAGTTGTGGTAAGTTAAATATGGTCCCCGTACCTCCCATTTAAAGAATAGAAATACTTGTATGGTGTCAGACCCATGTTATTTATTGTGGTTAACAGATAATAGTTTTAATTTTTATTAACTTGAGATTATTCTGTTCCCTATGAGTATGTGCTATATATTTGAGAGATCAGGTTGTGTAACATAATGAGAAATAGGCTAGAAATTGGGATTTGTCACAAGTGTGCTCCTGGTTCAGAGAAGCTTTTGTCACTGGTTCAGTAGGTGATGAGTTTTTTCTTATAAAATCACGTCACTATTGTCACCACCTCCAGAGGTGTTTTTTCTTTGGGGTAAACTTGATCATGTCAGTTTTGAGGAGGTTTCCTTGTCTACAGAGTTCTTTTTATATTTTTTTCTTAAAAGCAATTTGATGGTTTTTCTTACTTCATTTGGTTTTGGAAGTGATCATCTTGATTCTATTCTCATTGCAAGCTAAAATTTAGAAAGGGCACCCTGATCGTTATTTCCTGCTGATAATCCTTTACAGTAACTTGTATCAGCCAGTGGACTTTTATTCAAAAGCCTAGATGTAATGTACTTAAAATTCATACACCTGAAAGTTATGCTCAGTCATTTTATTGCTATAACCCAGTGTAAGACTTTCTGCATTTTTGTTTTAGGGTCCTTAAGAGGTAGATAGGGAACACAGGTGCTTGTGGGAAGTGGACTGCTGTACACATCAAGTACAGGATTTTTTTTTGTCCACTGGGAATTCAAGTATAACTGACTGAATAAGGAGAAATATGTGTTTTGTTCTTTTTTTGTTTTGCAGAATGATCCATTCTTTATTGGAGGCTTATTGAGAATTGGTTATAAAATAGAAAATGTAAGTGTTAAGCTTGGAATCCCAGCACAACCCTATGAATACATGGCACACCTCCAGACCTCCAGAGGCTTGTGAATGATTATAGACCTGGAAGTTTGGTCTGTGACCTGGCCAGAAGCTGCCCTGTGTAGCTTGTATTGGATTCACATAGTCTATGTTTTTGAGATTTATTTATTTATGCATACAGGAACTGAGTTGTAGGCCAGAGGTGCGGGGGGTGGTGGGAGTGAGAGGATTCACCTGAGACAGGATGGGGAGCAGAACAGGCAATTGACTGAAATACAATGCTGAGGGGCTCAGCGGGGAGACAGGAGAGGTCTGCTGAGCCATGTGGGTCAGCTCCCTGGCTGGGGATCAAATTTTTGTTGCAGTGGCTGCTGATAGCTTCAGAGTGCTGAGACTTAATCCCTTGTGCCACCAGGGAGGCCCCCACATAGTCTGTGTTTTTAATACAATATTTGGTAGTATTGATTTATATGTTTTGCTTAAACTACCTCTTTATTTTTGGAGTCTTCATCATTTTTCACACCTCCTCCCACCCTCCCCTATCCCCTGCGAATGAAATCACTATTTCCCTGGTATGAACATTTTTGATTACTAATCTGCAGACACAATGAGTCCACAGTGTCATCATTGATAAGTTCTTGGAAACTGCAGTTTTGAACAAAGTGACATGTAATGAAAGCAGGTCCTGGTTCATTCAGTGTGGACTGGGATTTATTTTCTTGTCAGTATTACAACAAAATAACATTGAATGGAACAAAATTATTCAAGGACCTGCTGTGCATCAATAAACCAGTTTTTAATGCCACTCATGAAATTTGACACTAATATTGATGATGAATTTCCAGTCACTTCAGACACTAGAAGTATGTCTATGAACTCTTGACTCGACATTAAAGTCATTGCATTGAGTGCTTATTTGTCCAGTCATTCCTGTCTCTTTTATCTCCTTATTTTATTTGCCACAGACCATTTGAAATACCCAGTCCCTTTGAATGAACCTTAAGGCTGAAAGTCCTAGTTGAGGTGAGATCTGAAACCCCTTGTGCATGTTGTATTATTGCACTTTTCTGCTTCAGAAAAGCAGGGCAGCTTCTGGCCAGGTCATAAACCTCAACTTGCAGGTCTGTAATCATTCAGAAGCCTCTGGAGGTCTGAGGGTAGTCTGAGGTCACCAGAAGGTATATAACATATGTGAGTTCCCAGTATCTTTTAACTTGTATGTTGGGGTCTCACTATCCAGGTTTCATGTGGTAGTAACAAAAGGAGCTTGTACAAGTTTTATGCTCAGAATCTGAAATACTACATAAGATAAATTTATAATGCCACTGTAAACTTAGAAATAATACCCAAATAACATTCCTCACTCCCCTTTTTAAAACAGAAAATCTTGGCAATGGAAGAAGCTTTGAATTGGGTGAAATACACAGGCGATGTAACAATTCTACCTAAATTAGGAGCGGTTGACAATTGTTGGCCTATGTTAAGTATTTTCTTTACAGAATGTAAGTACAAATGTTTTAAATTGTTATTGAGCTCAGTTTTTTTTTAGGAAAATGGAGTGTGTAGTTATGTGATCTGTTTATATTTTTCTTATGGCTTTAAATAGTGTTTTCCTCTTGTGATTAAGAGAAAGAACTTAACCTTGTAGTTAGGTGTATTTTGTATGTCAGGTGTATTTTGTATGTCCTCTTTCAGTGAGTTCTGTGATGTAATACTTTTTAAAACCCTACCAATGGAATGTCATCAATTACTGTATATAATGCCCAAAGAAAGATCATAACTGGGGCTCATGTATTTTCATTCTTTTTTTTTTTTTTAAATATTTTGTTATTGTGACACAAGAGCTTCTCTCTCTCTTTTGCATAAATAAATAAATCTTTTTAAAAAATTAAGGTTTATTTATTTATAGAAGCACTGGTGTATAGGCCAGAGGCACGAGATGGTGAGAGAATTCACCAGAGACAGAGTAGGGAGCAGAACAAGCAGAAGGACCGAAATACACTGCTGAGGGGAGGAGTGGACAAGACAGGAGAGGTCTTTTGCACCATGTGGGACTCTCCCTGACTGTCTGGGAATCGAACCGGCGCTGCAGAGGCTGTGGACAGCTTCACAGCGCTGCGCTTAACCCGCTGTGCCACCGGGGAGGACCCCGGTATTCTCATGTATTCTCATTCTTAAGAGAAATAAGTAACAAACTAAGATTATAATTTTTATTTCCTTGATTAAGTTGTTATTCCTATGAATAAATTTATGGTGCATAATTCTTATGATGAAACTGCATTATATATTTTTTTACTTTGTAAAATATTTTTCCTTAAAGCATTTAAATATTAGTATTTTTGTAATGTAGGTATAGGAAACTTAATACAGTAAATACTTGACTCTTCAGTAGATGATGACCAATATTTGCCAACTCTCCCAAGAAGAGGGCAAATATGGAAAGCAGCTATGCTCACACTATACCACCAGTGCTAACTGAAGTGAAGAGGGCAAATTTTGAACTGGTGACCTAAATGTTAGTGGAAAATTATGCATAGACAAGAAGACAGATTTTTCTGGCCTGTTTATTAGACACTGGAGGTAGTTCTCTTTGTTGTCCTGGAGACTTTTACTTATAGACTAGGTCTTACCATGGAAGTAGAGGAGCAATTTATAACATTGGGCAACCCTGTGGGCTCATTTCTGACATTCTGTCTTTATAATAACGCTGCAACGTAGCTATTAATGTTCATGTTTTAGAAACACAGAAACATCACTTGATGTAAAACTACATCTATTGTAGTAAATAGTAGAACCTAGACTAGAAGTCGGTCTCTGATCTCAAAGCTCAGATTTTCATTTTGTAATCTGCCTCTGTCCCAGTATTGCTTTCTCTATTTAATGACCTCCCCTTAACCACAGTTTTATTGTAATAAAATTATTATTAATCATTTTTAGAAAATCTTTTATGGAAAAGCTTAAAATACAGAAAAAGAGGGTTGGTAGGCTTTGACCTAAATTTTGGTTAATATTCTGACGCATTTTAATTTGCCTATTAAATTTTTATGAGACTATTACTTCAGATAACATCTCAATGTAGCATTTTACTCATGAGTCACGTGTTGAATTAAGACATTTTAAATTCTTCATTTGTTATAAAACTTTTAGAAAGACATTTTCTAGGCTTTTGTTTTCAGACATTTGCCTTGAACATCATGCCAGGTACATCATAGGTGCTTAGTAATGTTTGTTGAATTAACTTGCGTAGTCAGGAAGCCTCTTTAGCGTGTGTTATGATGGGTCACTTGTAACTGTAGTTAGAACTAATGTGATGATAAATAAGTGGTTGTTTTAATACTAGACATAAAACAGATTAGGTTCATAACAAACAATGAATCTAATGTTTTTGGAAATATTGTAAAATATTGTTTGCTTTTAAATACATTATTTGATACACATAAAACATAATAATAAATGTGTTATTTGGATGGTATGAACTTTATGGACTCAACCTAACTTAAATTAGATGAAAACCAATACCAATTTGTTTTTTTTTTAAACAAATGTTTTCTCACTTTCTCCTAAAAATAAAATTTAGACAAGTATCACATAACTAAAGTTGTAACAGAAAACTGCAATTTGCTTGAAGAATTTAAAACTCAAAATTGTGCGGAATGTATAGAGGTGAGAATAAATATTTACTTGTAAGTATATTTTAAAATTTGCTTTATTAATATTGATACCCAGAGGAAGTTCAGTAAACTGATCTGACAACATACAGAAAATACTGTAAAATGCAGTAGCAATTTTGAAGGGAAATTTTAATAAATTTTCATCAGAATATTATGTTTTTGGAAGAGGAAAACAGCAAGATGAAAATTTTCTGATTTTTATAGAATGTAAAACCAGGTAATTGAAATTGAAATTTGATTTTTTTTTTTAACTAAGGTACTTCTAATTAGTTGAGAAAATGTTTTTCTTTGGCAACAGCTTTATTGAAAGGTAAATCACATGCCATAGAATTCTTCATAGGAAATGTGATTTTATCTAAAATTTTAGAAAAGATTTAGGAAAATATTTAATGCTTTATTTAATTTTCTAATTAAAGCCATTGATATAATCCAGTTTCTTAATTTATTTTGAAAATTTGAGTTTGAAGTGAAAAGTCAGCTATCTCTGTAGTATCTTCGATTTCATACATTTTCCTGCTAACTTTGTTCCCTCATTTTTGTAATTAACCAGCACAGCCTACATGTTACTAGTTTACAGATTGTTTTTTAAGCGCTGAGGTTTATTGATTAATGTCACATTCTAACCTAAAATTAAAATTCTGCCTCACATCAATTCTTAATAAGAATGGCAGACTTAATAATAGATGTCTAAAAAGTGATTCTGCAAATAATGTACACAAGGGGATAAATTGTTAGTTGGTTTCACAATGTGGTGCTTTTGTTCACCTCTTAATATTCCTTTAACAAGGTTAGCATTGAGTCATTAGAGACAGTTCTTTAAAAGAAAAAGACCTATATATCCCCAACTATTGGGGATCGTGATCTCATTTTCTATATAAATAATCCCTCAAGTTGTTTCTGATATAAAAGATAGAAATCCAGAGCCACTTTTTGTAGGTATTGGGATTCTTGATTCACTTTGGAGATAATTGATGGATCTTTTTAACCTTGGTTTCTCAGCAAGGAGAACTAATGAAAATGAAAGGAAATGAAGAATTTTCCAGAGAAAGATTTGATATAGCTATTATCTATTACACCAGAGCCATTGAATATAGGTAAGAGAAAATAAAATGACGGGATCTTTTTTATGTGGCAAATCAGCTTAGAATACCTGTCAGGAGACATAAAAGCATGATAAGGAATTGGAGAATATTTTCAGCTTGCTATGTACAAAAGATTTTCTTACCTTTAGATTTCAGAAGTATTAGAGATGGCCTGTGCAGATGAACTTAATCAAGAGTAGTGTGACTCACACAAGCCTGGCAAAATTGTGAGCTTGATTCTACCCTGCCCCATTTTCTTTCAGGCTTTCCAGTAAAGAGTCATCTCTCTTTCTTGTTCTCATTTTACCTTCCACTAATTCCTTCCAAGTTATTAACTGGTCATAGAGAGTTAGTTATTAATATTTAAGATGCCATCCGTTCAGGAGTTTTGCTTCTTAAGAGAGAACTTTTTTTTTTTTTTTGAAGATTTTTTTTTTAATAGAGGCATGTTTTTCTTTATTTATTTGTTTGCTTGTTTGTTTTGTTTATACATGCACTGGGTACAGTCAGAAGTCGGGAGGGTGAGAGAATTCACCAGAGCCAGAGCGAGGGGCAGAGCAGGCAGAAGGACCGAAGTACACTGCTGAGGGGAGCAGCAGGCGGCAGGAGAGGTCTGCGCGCCATGTGGGACCCTTCTCCGGTGGCCGGGGAGCAGCCGGGGATTGAACCGGCACCGCAGAGGCCGCGGGCAGCTTCACAACCCAGCGCTCTACCGCTGCGCCACCGGGGAGGCCCTTAAGAGAGAACTTTTAAAGGCTAATATTTGGAATTGTTGAGAGCGCGCACGTGCTCTCTCTGCCTCATCATTTCTTGACTCAGCAGCTAGAATTTTGTAGCATTTCTGCAGTGTGCCTCACACTTGGCTCCTGCGGGTGTCTTAGCTAGGCCGCCTCATCCCGCGGTGGTCCTCAGAGGGCGCGCTCAGACAGCTGCTCTCTCCTCCCTTGCCCGCTGCACTGGGACCGAGTGCACGAAGGTACACAGCACATCTGAACAGTTACTGCTCTGTTCTTCTGAGGAGGAGGAGGAGGAAAGGGGGGACGTGAGCTCCACCACACGTAGATGAAACTAAAAAGGGCAGCATTTGAAATGAAACTATTTAAAGTACTGGTGCAGTTTACAGATTTCTTTTGTCTGAATTCTTTGTCAAGGTGGTACTAGTCTAAATAGTTCTGTCCTCTGTAGTTATAGCATATTTTGTAATTTACTGACTTTTTCATTTCTCATTTGTTCCTCACAACAACCCTATGAGCTAGTCAGAAAAAGAACTGTCTTCACTTTGAATTCAGGGAAATTCAGGTGGATTTGAACAGACTCTCTTTGGTGGGAAGTGAGGGAATTGATATTAAGCCAGTTGGAACTGCAAACCTATATTCCTCCTACTCTGTGGGAAGTAGTTTGAAAATTTTTTGGCTCTGTTTTCTGTGTGATTTTTTTTTTCTTGTGTATGTAATTTGCTTTACTGACTAATAAATATTATTTGTCTTAAAGACCTGAAAATCACCTACTTTATGGTAACCGAGCTCTTTGTTTTCTTCGCACTGGCCAGTTTAGGTAAGTTCCTTAAAGTACTACAATCCCTGAACTATTAAGCTAAATACCCATTTTGGGGAACTATTTCTGTTTTGCAGGTATGCAGGATATCACTCAGGAGTTCTTTGGCAGAAATAGTTAAAAGAGGTCTCTGTAGGCTTTATATATAGCAACACAGCATCCATTCTGATTGAGTGCATAGCATGTTGATGCATTGTTTTAAGTGCTTTATGTTTTTTAATTTTCACAACACCTTAGTAAGTAGGTAATGTTATTCTTCACATTTCCATTTGGACAAACTCATACCATTAATAAGTGGTGATGTCAGGATTTGAACACAGATCATACCTGATGATGTCAAAATCAGTGTTTATAACACCTACAATATACCACCTTCTTTTGCTCTATTTAGTTCTGGAACAATTTTTCCCATACAGATAGACTTTTTTTCTATCTTGGAATGAAAAAATTAAGCATACTTTCTTTGTAACTGAAAGAAAGCAAGGAAATTTCATGGTGCAACTAAGAGTAAAATCATAATTCTTAGTTCCTTATATTGGATTTGAACTGAGATTTTATTTATTCGTTGAGAAGGATTGCACCATGATTTTGTGTACCTCAGTTTAAAAAATCTTAGTACATAAATTACAAGCATTGACAGTAAGCAGTGTAGACTGTTGCATTTAATTATGCATGCTTTTTGTAAGAAGGGTTTAAGATAGCTTCAAGAATATGACTTCTCATAGAAGAATATTAAAAATAAAACAAATAACCAAGTTAGAGCTGGGAATCCTTTGAATAAAGTGGTGTAGATGTGTTATTAGTTATAGTTCACTTGCATTTGATCTTTCTGTTACACAAAATAAAAAAAGACTTGACAAGTTACTTAATTCTCACTGTCCATGAAGAAAGAGACTGCCAGTTGATCAGGTGAAACAGCAGTGGTGCTTTCCTGGGGTTTAGTTCTGGAAGAAAGTTTCTCTATGGCTACAAGTGCCAGGAAGTGAGTGATGGCGTAGAGGAGAACCTCAGCAACATTCCTGAAAGTGTAGTTGGGGTTTTACAAATGATTTTTTGTGTGAAGTGTCTCATGAGTGCAGAGAGTCTTACCAGTTGTTTGTCAGTGAAAATACTTCTGCTGGGATGTGAATGGGTGGGACTGGGGAAGATAGTGTATCCAAGTATATAGCTTTAAAAATAACATTATGTTTTTCTTTTATTATAAACAGAACACATTCTCATGGTAGAAAATTTGGAAAATACAAGAGTTTAAAAAGAAGAAAATAACAATCACCAGTAATCCAACCACCTCGGAGAATACCGCTGTATTAACGTTATGCAGCTTTTAGGTGGCTTAAGCCGTGGATAAACCGAGGCTATCTAGACTAGAGGAATGGATGGGCTTGACACAGTCTTCCATCAATACCACTGTCCTCAACTGTCCTGACAAGAAATGAGCTGCAAATGTTTTTAGGTTATTACCTCTGGCTAGGTCCAGAATTGCAGATATCCTGTGCTGTTGAAAAGTGAATCTGTATGTTTTCAAGATGAATAGGTTGGCAACTTGTATCCGAACCCTTGATTGGGCGGAAGGTCATGCACTCTGCGTAGGGGATCTCTGAGAGCTGAGGGGCGGACCAGGGTGTGTCTGTCCTCTTGTCTGAGCGTTGAATGCTAGACACTCTAGGATGACTGCCTCAAACTCCACTGTAAAGGAGGTGTATCAGAGTAGAAATACTGAAGCCAGTAGCCTGGTGAGGTAGAGGTCAAGCGCAGGGCTGTGCATCGCATCCTCTGCTTCCTTCCCGATGCTCTCGCTTGAGGCGCAGCACTTATTATTAGAGGCAGGTCAGCAACTTTTCTTTTTTAGGTCATTGTTACGTATCGGATACCTGTTAATGTCAGAAGCATTATGCCTCACTAGTGCTGCTAGTGTTTCCCTCCTCCTCACACAGTGTGTATGTGACTTGCTTAGTAATGGAGGGACACTGTTTTCTGAGTCCACGGTATATGTAATAACTCCTGGTCAAGTGAGTAGATAATGGGCTTCAGTAACGAACATGTTGCCACTAATTGAGAAGTATTGTTGACTCAGGAGGACCCATGCCCTCTTTAACTGTGTTACCAAGGTGGACATGTTTTGAAACTCTCACATCAGAAGGTTGATGTTCTGTTGCAGAAATCTGCCTGAGCAGCTGGGGTCCAGCATCCAGCCTTCTTATATTTGGGCAAGGATGCACTCTTTGCTGTTCCTCAAGGCCAGACTTTGTCTGCCATTGTAAGAATCAAGATGTTCAAAGAACAGAAAAGTAAATTTTCAGTTGGTCCTATAAAAGAGAAAAGAGTAAGAGGATAGAGTTATGAATGCTAGAACTTCTGAAATAGTTTAATCCTAAAAGATTAGGAAACATAAATTGTAACATTAAAAGAAATATTGAATTAAAAAATATACCTTTGGTAAGAATAATAAAAAATAACATCACAGTTTCTTACAACCTGGCTGGCGCTGTTCTGAGCACTTTACAAGTGCTGACTCAAAGCTCTCACAACTCTGTGAAATAGGTGCTGCTGTCTCTTTACAGATGAGGAAACAGGCATGGGTAGGGTGAACAGAGTGTCCATGGACACTCGGTAGGTGTGATGAAGCTAGAATTTAAACCCAGATATGGAGTAGCTACTATTAATCACCATGGAAAAGTGGTGATGGAATCAAAGGGTAATGTGAGAGTTGGGGCTAAAATAAATGGTCCAGTAAACATAATTGGTCAGTAAACATAATTATCCTTACAGGACATGCAGATTAAAACCTATGAGTCTCTTCAGATTGGCAAAAATTTTACAGTCTCATAACACCAAGTGTTTGAGAGGATGTGGAACAAATGAAACATTCATACTCGGCTGGAGAAAGTGTAAATTGGCGCAGTCACATTGGAGAGCAATTTGGCAAGGTGAAGATGTCATTCTCTGCAGCTCTTCTAGGCTCTCACCCTCCAAACTCCCGCATGTGTACTCACGAAGATGTGTAAAAGCCTTCGTTGTAGCGTTGCTTGTGAGAGTAAAGAAATGGAAGCAACCCAAATGTCCATCAGTAGGGAATGGATAAATAAATCATGGTATATTCAGACAATGGAATTCTGTGTAGCAATTACAATGAATGCTATGCTGAGTGAAAAAGCAAGTTGCAGAATGTTTTATATGGTGTGATGTCATTTATATAATGTTCAAAAATATGCAAAATGATATGCATAGCCATAATACATAGTATGTATTAAAAATGTTTTTAAAATGCATGAGCATGTTTAACACTAGGGATGTGGCTGTCTGGGGAGGAAAAGGAGAACGAACTGGAGAAGGGAGAGGTGGTGTGTGCACAGTGGATGTCAACTGTCACAAACTCTGGAAAAGATCTGAAGTAAATTTGGCAAAATGTTAAGATTTTGTTAAGGTGGTCCCTGGGTGTTCATTATGATGTTATATTCTGTGCTTTTATGTAAAATTGAGATGTTTGATAAAAGGTGACACATTGTAATTAAATACTATCAAGGATAAATGTAATCTTGAAAAGAGAAATATAAGTATTTTGAGACTAATGGTGGGGAACCTGAGGTGAGGTATGTGTGGGGAAAATGTTTCATTCCAAAATGGTCAAAGTGCTGGTGCTGGTTTTAATGACAAATAGTCATTCCAGGTCTGCAGATGTTGCTCTTGGGGAATACAAAGGGGGGAGGGGCTGGCTGAGGTAGAGGTGGGT
The DNA here is from genome assembly GCF_964194135.1 of Talpa europaea. Taxonomy (NCBI): domain Eukaryota; kingdom Metazoa; phylum Chordata; class Mammalia; order Eulipotyphla; family Talpidae; genus Talpa; species Talpa europaea. The sequence continues at coordinate 142,917,519 of NC_140070.1, forward strand.
GAAACTTGCCACCTCCTGCCGCAGCTTCTCCACACTGACTCCTGCTGGCTTGAGGAACATGTGCGGGGTGTCCCAACGCCTGGCTTGGCGGAGAGGTGGTTTTTATTCTGGTCTTCTAGAAGTTCACTTTTCAAATGCAATTTGGTAGTTAATGGAACATTTTGAATTGATAATTGTAATTGAAGTCATTAGAAATTTCCAGTTTAGAAGAGTATCTAGAAAAAGCAATCAGTAGTTCATAGTGTGTGTGATCAGGTTTTGCCCACTTATGTTTAGTTCATTCTGTGGAGCTCACCTGCGAAAAATTAAATTTTTTTGATGGCATGTGATAAATTTTGTAAGGGGAAATGTTATTGGACAAAGGAAGCTCAGACTTGGATGCATAATGGAATTTATAGACTTGATATTTCTTTGGACCTTTTGTTATTTAACTGTGCATCATGATACTCCCATCTCCTAGATCCTAGCCTGGATAAATAGACTCCAGTGACTTCTCTGGTTTTAATTTTTTTCTGAATTTCTCTGAGACCCAGAAGTATAAATCAATTATATGTTTCTATGGGAGTTTAAAATCCTACTGTGTGCAGCTTTCATGTGGGGGTGTTGTCAGTTGAATTCCTTTACTTTCTTATTTGTGTGGTCTGTTATAAGTCACTGAATTTGCTTTTGAAGAAAACATTAATTTTTTCAGTCTTAGGGCTGCACCACTTTTAAGAAAGCACTAAGAAATGCACATTATAAAAATACAAAAGAAAGGATTAATTCGAGTCTTGCTCAATTCAGACCCATGCCTCAGTCCTTGTCTTCAGGTTCATGTGTCTGTCCCTGTTTCTACTCCTGTAAGCAGTTGGGCTGAGTCAAATGAAGTTGCCATTTTTATAACTTCAGAATACAGGCAGTTTCATTGGGTTCAGTGTAATATATGCATCTTTTGTTCTTAATACCTAGGGGCAGCCATAGGCACACCATTGCATGTCTTGATTTCTTTTTTGATACTTACATCTTAGAGTCTGTTGCATATCAGTGTATCTAGTGTTTCTTGGTCTTATTCATGATTGCGTAGTCTTAATAGGTTACTCATACTTAAGTTTGTGCTGATGTCTATATTTTCAGTTTCAAAAATTATACAGCTCTCTAGTGATTTTTCTTTTTATGTTCTACACTCAGGTAAAACATATTTGTAGAAGATTCCTGATAAAATTCTTTTATCATAACCTTTTTATGAATTGCAAAATTCCTACATACTTAATATATTGTGCTTTGGAAAACTCAATAGCTTCTCTTCACCTCCTGAGTTCAGAATCAATTAAAAGAAGGAGACAGATAAATGGTAATCCAGTCTCACCTCCATTACTGATACAGTTGTTAGAGAACAGCCTACATCTGTTAGCAAAATGCCCTGTTATTCGTTCACCCATGGTTGCAGACAGAGCCAGGTAAACAGTGCCCCTGTGCGCTCAGAGCTTAGAGGCAGCGAGAATGCAGTGAGTTTCTGGAGGTCTAAGGAGTGAGAACTGAGCCAACTAGGAGTAATGCCCCTCCCCCATATTTAGTTTCTATTCATGCGCATTAGGGAAAGAGCTCTGGAGTGATGAGCAAATCACCGTGGGAACTAGAGGAAAAGGAGTGTTTCTTCCTAACTTTTTAGGGCAAAATCTAGCATATTATATATAGGAGAAAGGTGGTGGCTAGAGAATGAAAACACTTTCCTATTTACATGTAATAAGTTATAGCATTTAGGCTGGAATTACATTTCTGACCCTCTGTGGCGTGCTCACCACTGTGCACAGGCTGGGAGAGTAGATAGCCATTCTGTTTCCATAGGTGTCTTGTGCAGGGTATTGCTGCTGCTAGGCCACGCCTGCTGTCAGAGTGTTTGGATCCTGGGCTGCAGTCATTGGATGAGCAGTGGCGCCATGTAATTTCCTCTCCCCACTTTGCTTTAATATTGGAAAGTGTTCATTGGCTAGTAAATGGGGACTTGTTGGTGTTTATATGCATTTCTATGTTGTGATACAGCAGTTATAAGCAATATGGTGATATACTAGTAAATGAGAAAGTGTAAACATACATTTGTATGTTTATAACATGATTATAATACATAGCAATATATTGTGGTTATAGATATGATAGTGTATAAGAAGTGCTGAAGAATCCAACATTGATCAACAAATATTGGGTTTCTGTTTATAGATGATGACAGAAATGAGCAAAACCAGATGTCCCTGCATTCTAGACTATGGGCCAACGGTTTGAACAGTGGTGGGAGCAGCGTGGTAATTCATGGAATGAATGGTCACCTGAATACAGGTGGAAGGGAGAGGTGGTCAGGGACCAGACTACATGAGGACCTTGTACACTACATGAAGACTGTTGACCTTTAACAGCATCGATAAGAGTAATTTTAAATTGAGGAGCGATAGCATAGCTAGCACTTTAGCACAATCCAGATGTAGTGAGGTGGGTAGGCATAGAGGTGATGCAATATGAATAGGAGGCTGTTTAACTCCAGGCTAGAGATGATGGTGGCTTGGAGCAGAATTTGAGATATTTGGAAGTAAAGTTGACAGAGTTTCTTACAGGTTGTAGTTGGAAAGTGAGGGAGAAGGTGGCAGTTGGGACTCTTCTGAGCTTTCTGCCTTCAGCAGCTTCATGAATTATAGGCCCCGACAGTGGGAGACATATTTATAAGAAGTAGATCTTGACTTGGGCATACTGAGATAAAGTGTCCTTGAAGGATCTAAATTGGAATGCAAAGGCAATGAGGTCCTTACCCCTAGGACTCAAAGGAGAGGTTTGGGCAGCAGACAGACATGTTCAGCATGAGTAGGCTTGATGATCTGACGTTGCAGCGGTAGGTGAGGTTGTCCAGGGAAGTGGTCCACTGCAAATTGGAATCCCTTGAGCTTTGAAAAAATCCCCCACACCCTGTTCTGATTATTTAATCTGGGGTAAATTAATTAGGTATTGGGCTTTGAGAACACTCCCCCAGCCCAGATGGAATTTGCAACCAAGGTTGAGACCTGATATCCTTTAGTCTAGAGGAAGCATAAGCTGAGATGAGATCAGAAGAGGAAGTAAGATTGAGATTTGAGGGCCACTGTTACTGGTCAACTAGGAAAAGATGAGCCTGCACCGGAGACCACTGGTAGGTGCTGGAGAAGCAGTGTCAGTGCGGTGCCGTGGTAGTCAGTGAAGCAGTGCCTGGCAATGCCTGTTGCTGAGACCAGCTGGAATTTACATGTAGCTGTATGAACCATGTTGTTACCATGGGGGAGCTGGCAGTGGGAAGCTTGGGTTGGAGTGGGTTGGGAAACGAGAGTAAGGAGGTGGAGATGGCATGCACAGTTGGTAAAGGCATTTGGGGTAGAGGCCATGAGGAGTGGAACAGGTGGGCCACTGTATTAGAATGTTTTGGGCCACAAACATCAGAAAACTGATGGTGAAGAAAATAGCCTCATTCAGGAGTTCCAGAAGAAGGTGACTTCCGCTTTGTGTATTTAGTGGCTCAATAGTATCACTAGGGCCTCCCCTGGTGGCGCAGCGGTTGAGCGCCGGGCTGCAGGGCTGCCCACAGCCTCTGCAGCGCTGGTTTGTTCCCCGGCTGGCGAGGGTCCCACCAAAAAAAAAAAAAAAGTGAATTTTAAAATTAAATAAAAGATTTTAAAAAATAGTATTACTAAACAACTAGGTTTGCCGTCCCTCTGTGTGTACCTTGGTTCTCAGGTGCCCTCTTAAGAGGACAGGACAGCTGCTATAATTCAGGCATCAAACCAGATACCGCAGCGGAAGAAGGATGGCTCATCTTCAAGAACTGTTAAAATACATATGAAAAGTATAGTTCATCAGTGTATAGGTGAACTTTCCAGAAACCAGGTATCAGAGCAAGAACCCAGTATTCCAGAAGCTCCCTGTAGCCCTCCCTGTAGTCACTGCCTGCCTCCTCAGGGTAACTATTCTTCCAGCTTTCAGCACCATAGCTTTATTTTGCCCGTTTTTGTGTAGTATAAACAGACTCGTATAGTATGTGCTCTTTTCTGTTTGGCTTTCAGCGTTGATTTTGAGATCCATATTGTTGCATGTAATTGTGAAGTGTTCATCTGTTGCATGAATATACCATGTTTTACCCATTCTGTTGTTGATGGACATTTGGGTAGTTTCTAGTATTTGGCTTTTACAGATAGTAACGTTGTGAACATTTTTAGAGCAGATAAGTGGAGTTGCTGGGACAGTGTGCTATTATCCAGCTTTAGAACATAATTTCCAGTGTGATTGGGTCATGTACACGCCTGCCAGCAGCATATGCCAGTTTCAGTTCCACATCCTTGCTAACACTTATTATTTTGTGTCATTTAATTTAGACATTTTGGTGGGTATATAGAGCTGTGATTTTAATTTGCATTTTAAGTTGATAAAGAATATTCAGTTGAACATCTTTTCATATGCTTGTTGGCCACTTGGATATTCCCTTTTATGACGTGCCTATTAAAACATTTTGCTTTATTTTTTCGAGTTGAATGTCTTTTTCAATTGTAGTTTTGAAAAAATTTTGGATGTAAGTCATTGGTCACATATATGCATCTTCTCACATTCTGTGGCTTGCCTTTTCACTTCTTTTTTTCTTCACAACCAGAAGTTACTAGTTTTAAAATAATACATTTAATCTTTTTTTTTTTCTTTATGGTAAACATTTTTTGTGTTCTGCTTCAAATATTTGCCTACTCTAAGGTCACCAGCCTTTCTGCTCCTTCTGGAAATTGCTCATTGAGCCTTGGTACTCAGGTCTGTAGTCCACTCGGAGTCCTCTGTAGTGTGAGTTCTGTTCCAAGACTCAGATGTCCTGCTGATCCAGCACTTTCCTTAGGAGTCTGTTTCCTCCACACACGGCAGGGTTACCTCTGTTGTAGGTCAGGTGACTGCGTAAGACTTTTGGGTTCTCTGTGCTGTTGTGTTGATGGCTCCTCTACCCTTAGATGGTCTTTTAGTAGGTGTTGGTGTCTGGTAGTGTGAGTTTCCTAGTGTTGTGGCAATGTCTTTAAGAATGATAAACCCCCTCAGGTCTCGGTGGCCAGCACTACCCCTAAACCCATCAATGGAAAAGAGAGTGGGATTGCTGCATTGGGGTAAAATAAATAAGAATTACCTCTAAATCATGTAGTGAGGTAGACCCTCACAACAAAAGTAACCAGGTAGCACAGAGGAGTAGCTGTTGAATAAGTTACCAGCAGTGTTTGCTTAGGTTTCAAGACATTTATTTAATTTTTTAAAAATTCATTTATATATATTTTACATCATTGTTTTATTTTGTGTTATTTTTAAAGAGTGATCTGAGAATATTAACAGTTGGTGAAGGTGGCATAGCAAATAGATGTATTTACTCCACTGAACTGTATTTATGAAACAGTTTAAATTGTAAATTATATGTTGGATATATTTTGCCACAATAAAAAAATGATGGGATAGAGTCTAGAGATGAAATGGTTAATTTTATAGGTGAGAGAAGTGATAATTTATATTGTACAGATGATGGAATTTTCTGGAACAAGTAGAAGAATTGGCCATATAAGGAAGAATAGGAACATCTCTAACAGTAGAGGAGAAGAGATGGGGCTGGCAGTGGGTTTGTCTTTAGGTTTGGTAGTAGGAAATCGAGTCCTTTTTAATGGCTCCAGTTTACACTCCGAATTTATAGCAGAGCTTATCTGCTGACAGAAGGGGAAGCTGGAAGTTTGTGGAATGGACACAAGGTTTGAAATGATCATTTTACAAAGTTAAAGAATAATTTGATGTAGAACGATTGCTTGACAGTGTTGAAGGCCCCTTGGATTGTTGTAATTGTGCAGTGGTGCTGCCTGTGCTTTGCGCTAATGTTCTCCAGCCCCTGATCGAGGTCTGGAGAAAGCAGAAAGTGGGCTTGATCCAGAGTTGGGGTTTGTCATAGCAGAACATAAACGTTGGGACAGAGAAGTACAAAAAATTTGTATGCATGTATGAAATGATGAGCCAGCAAATCTTAAGCTTGATAAATAAAGAAGTAGAAAGATCAAGTGGGTCAGTCAGAGTGTTGCACACCCTGGGGAAATAGTTAAAGAGACTGAGCTTTGGATCTGTTAGTATTTGACATTTTGCAAAGCACTGTATTTTTTTTTTTTTAATCTTTGGGTTTTTTAAAATTTATATATATTTTACATCATTGTTTATTTTTCAAAGCACTATTTTTTAACATAGTGTGTGACATAGTATTTACCTTAAAGCAGGATTATCCTCATTTTGTAGCTATTTTAAAGACTATTTAAAGATATTTTATAGTTATTAGTTATTTTATAGTTATTTATAGTTATTAATAAACTTTAAAGATATTTTAAAGTTATTAGTCTCTCTAAGCTAATAACTTCCAGATAGCCCCAAGAAGAGTTGTGTTGAGTTGGACTTATCTGTGGTTTCAAGCCCTGGCGTGCAGATTGTCTGCTCTAGCTTAGCTCATGTGTTGTGTAAAAGACCTGGGAATTACATTTCTGGAGATGAGAAGTCTTGTGAACATGCACAAATATGTAATAATTAGGCGTAGATCAAATATGTGTAGGAATTACTTAAAAAATATTAAAAGTAGTCATTCCTGGGTAGTTGTGATTGTGTTTTATTTTTCTGTATTTTCCAAATTTCCTATAATGGACATAAATTGTATGGATTTTTAAAAATTAGGAAAATAAGTTTTTAATTAGAGAATATGGAAAATTCAAACAGTGCAAAAAGATGCACATTACATACTTTTATAATAAAAAATGTTTGGATATTTATATCTTGTTTTTATTTTTAGAAATGCACTTGGTGATGGAAAGAGAGCCACTATTCTGAAGAGCAATTGGACAAAGGTAGGTTTCTTTAATATTTTACATTGGGCAAATAATGCCGTACTACTTTGTGGAAAATCTGTTCACAAAGTTGTAAAGTGTATGTGGATTTGTGTGTTCAAGTGCTGGGTACAGTGATATGGAGCTCAGGAATGTGACTGGAGACTTCAGTCCCGCTGTCAGAAAGGAGTGAGTAGCCACTAGAAGATGGAGGATCCTGAGGTGGATACCTTGAGATGCATCTGCACATTCTGGGTGGAGTAAAAAGACCTAACCTTGAAAAGTGAGACTTAAAACTTAGACAGGATCATAGGAACTTTGTGACCTTGAGGTGGGGAAGTTCTCTTAAATAATGCAACAGGCACACATCCCCAATGGGAATACGACGTGGGGTGGATTTGGCTAGATCAAACTCAAGTTCTGTATGTCAAAAGACACTATGAATGAAATAGTGGACTGTAAGGAGATAATGCTTAATACATCTGATAGGATTTGTATTCAGAATGTGCAAAAAAGTAAAATAAATAAGAAACCCAGCAGAAAATGGGCCAGTAAGAGAAAGACCCATTTTACATCAGCAGAATCCTGAATGGGCAATAGAAATACCTGTGTTCTATTTCCTAGTCATTAAAATTGTACAGGGAAAGAAAAATGAAATCAAGAGAACAGAATAGCCTGCAAACAGAGCTCGTGTATATATATGAATAAGTGAATGTGATACTCTTTGGGATTTTCAGATTGGCAAAAATTAAAAAGACCAGTAGTCCTGAGTATTTGTGGAGTGTTTGTACAACTCACCTGAACTAACAGGAACCCTCAGTAAACTGGTGGAGTATGAATTTGTTACAGCCAGTTTGCAAAATATTATCATGAATGTGGTGAATTACTTTATTCTAAGTGTATGTACCTCGAATACACACGGTGAGGGGTACAGGGTTGGCATTGCAGCATTGTTTTAAAGGCACAGAATTGCAAATACTAAATATTCTTAACTCATTACAGCAGCCATGACTATGGTAGTGTTACTTGATCAAAATGGTTACTGTGATCTGTCTGATCTGGCATCTGTCTTGAACCCCCATTATTTCTGATGCCTTGCTGCTGTTGCTTTCACCTTGTGCATTCTGTGTTGCTTGTTGGTCTTCTCACCGTTTCTCAAACATCCACTACCAGACTATTTGCTCTTGCCTCTGCCTGGAATGGGAACACCTTTCTCCAGAGCATCAGCATTAGTTCCCTTATTTCCTTCCCTTGTTACTGAAAGTCCTTTCAGTGAAACCTTCCCTGCCACATTACTAAAAAGCCAAACCTGTCCCTTATTGACATTTCCTGCCCTCTTTCCCTTTACATTTTGCTCTCATTATTCAGCCTGCTGTCTGTACTATTTCAGCTGTGGTGGTTATTGTGCATCTTCCCACATAGCTCCATGAGGGCAGGTGTTTTTTTTTTGTTTGTTGGTTCATTTTTTAATCCAAATTGCTTGGCACATAGAAGGCACTTACTAGTAAATACTTACTGATTTAGTGAGTAAAAGAATCAGTGAGTTCACTGGCTTATCAATATTTATAACTTAAACTATTGCATGAAAACGAAACAGTAATAGCACAATATAGACTAGAAAAATACTCGTCAAATTCATGATTATGTTTGATTCTGGGAAGTGAGAGAGGGAAACTGGAGATTAGAGAGGGACTAGAGGAGGTTTTAGCCATGTCTGTGGTATTATTTCCTGAATAACAAGAATGTGAAGCAAATATAATAAAATGTGTCTGTAGTTAATTTGTAGGTGTTATCTTTTAGTCTCTGTATTGTCCTGAATCATAAAATGTCCCCCCAAAATTTTTAAGAGAACTTCAAATAAGACACACTTCTTTCCTGCTTCATTTCTGGCTTTACATAGCCTCTTTTTACAATCAAAGTGAGTGGAATCATAGGGTTTTAGGACTGATTTAGGTGATTTAGGAGTGTATTTGACTCTGGAGATTGTGAATTTCTCCAGGTAGACTTGTACATCCAAAGTTTGATGTCACTTTTTAAATGCCTCACTTTATAGATGAAGAAATTGAGTCCCAGAAAGGTACAGTGACTCCTGCAAGTAAAAGACAAGCAGGATTGGGAATCCAGCATGGGATGTGCTTCTGTTCAAGGGTGATGGTTTGTTGCTTTTTCTTTGTCAGTCATTTGTTGTGCTCCAGGTGAGTCCGCTCATCACTGAACCTGACATTGGGCAGGTGCTCTGTAACTGCTTCTAGGATGAATGGCTGATAGAATTCTTCATACTGAAACCCAGACCATCATATTGTTTTTTCAGAGACACTTTTGGCTATTTCAGCCTGTTATCTACCTAGAAAGAATGCTGAAACTTTCTGAATTATGTTGAGGATCTTTTTTTTTTTTTTAAAGATGTGAAAGATTTATTTATTTATGCATACAAGAACTGGGGTACAGGCCAGAGGTGTGGGGGGTGAGAGGATTCACCAGAGACAGAGTGGGAAGCAGAACTGGCAGACTGACTGAAATACACTGTTGGGGGGAGCAGCGGGTGAGTCAGGAGAGGTCTGCTGTGCCATGTGGGTAGCTCCCTGGCCAGGGCTCGAACTTGTGCTGCAGAGGCTGTGGATAGCTTCAAAGGTTGTGTCTTAACACCTTGTGCCACCAGGGAGGCCCTATGTTGAGGATCTTACGTAGAATGTTTATTACCGGCTTAATTTCTTAGCACTTTGCTTAAAAAAAAAAATCTGCTTTCCAAAGCAGATTTAGGGTCATAGTAAAATTAAGAAGTACAGTTATTTCCATAGAACCTCTTCTGCCCTCCCCCACCCCAGTGGTCCCCACCAGAGTTTTACATTTGTTACAATCCAAGACCTTACATTGACCCATTATTACCACGCAAAATCCATAGCTTATTTTAGGATTTTCTCTTGGTGTTGTACATTCTGTGGCTTTGAACAAATATGTAACAACACATGTCCACCAATGTCGTATCAGAGTAGTTTCACTGCTGTAAGTGTCTTCGGTTCTCTGCCTGTTCCCCTCTCCTTCCCTTCAAGCTCTGGTCTTCTTATTCTCTGCATAGTCTTGCCTTTTCCACAATGAAATGTAGTTGGGATCATACAGTGTGCAGTCATTTCAGATTAGCTTCTTTCACTTGCTAATAAGCCCTTAAGGTTCCTTCAGGAATTGGTAGTTCATTTCTTTTTACCACTGAATAATATTTCATTGTATGAATGTACCAGTTTACCCATCACCTGCTGGGTTTACTTTCGAGTTTTGGCAATCATGAATAAAGCTGCCAAAAATGTTGATGTGTAGGTTTTTGGGTAGACTTAAGTTTTCAGTTCATTTGGGAATGCCAGAGAGCACGATGACGAGATCACATGATGAAACTGTGTTTAGTTCTGTGGCAAACTGCCAAACTGTCCTCCAAATTGACTATATTTTGCATTCCCACTATAATAATGAAAACGTTTTTATTGTTTCACATCCTTATCAGCCTTTGATGTTACCAGTATTTTGGATATTTTGACCCTTCTGATAGGTGTGTGCTGGTACCTCATTAATTGCATTCCCTGATGTCATGTGATTCAGTGTTATTTTCAGTTCTTACTTGCTCTCTGTCTAGTTTGTTAAGGTGTCTTTGATCCATTTTTTAACTGATTGTTTTAGAATTGATTATGAGCCAGAGTCTGTTGAGGCATGCCCCTAGGATGTGAACCTACACAGAAAGGTACTATGGAGGGTTCTTTGTTGGGGTGGGCGATTTTTTTCTTCCTTCTTTCCAGACAGAGAAGACTGGTGCATTGTCAACTGGACATGCTTTCAGACTTAAGAGAGGGGGTCACTGTGTCCTAAAGGATGAGAAGTTTTATGGCATAGCCAGCAGGATATTTGTTGACATTCTGTGTGCTCTGCCTTTTGATGTGTGTGATACAGGACACAAACCAGTAACTTCGCAAATGTTCTTAGCCTTTTCATTTTGAGGGGGTGTTCAGGCATTTGGGGCAAATGACAAAACCCAACGTAGATTTGGCATCAGTAGAAAGGGAATTTGTTGGCTTACATAACTGAAAAGTCTAGTGCAGCTTCCGGTGTGGTTGTCCCCACATTGCTGCGCATTTTTCTTTCTGTGTGTCGCCTGTTTGTCACTGTGCTTCCCGTTTGTGAGCTTCATTTCCAGTCTTTTTTCTGTTTCATTATTTTTTGTGGATTCTGTTGCTATGTCCTCAGAATCACTGATTTTTTCTTCTGTGATGTCTGATCTGCCTTTATTTTCATCAATATATTTTTCATCTTAAGTTCTGTGGCTTTCACCTCTGGCAGTTTTATTTGAGTATATTTCATGTCTTAACATGTTTAATTTTTCTTTTAAATTCTTGAACACATGGAATGTGCTGAGTAGTTACATAGAAACAGTTCAATTCTTTGGGGTCTTGTTTTAAGCTTTGTTAGATGGGACCACAGTGGCATTTGGTCTCAAGTTAAATTTTTCTCCATAACTGAGGCAGAATTTTTTTTGGTACTCTCACAGTTCCTGTGGAACTTAGGTGGGGTTGGTGTGCCAGAGCAGGGCATGAGGTCTGCGCTAGCACAGGCCCTTAGGATTATTTCTGTCTGTTAGTGAAGTCTTCCCTTTCTGAAAAGTGTCACTATTTCTGACTTGTATTTCCTCAGACAATCAGAATGTCATCGTAAAATGCATACTAAAGAGAAAAGAGCTCAGGATTCTTTGTTCTGTTTCTTGCCTCTTTGACTCTCCTCCAGTGGAGCTACTGTGCAGAAGATGGAGGGGGAGATTGGTTTGTGAGTAGGTAGATGAGGGCGTGGTTGAGTTAGCTTCAGGTTTGGTAATACTCGTTTTCTAGGTCAAGAAGTTCATGCTTGATAATAGATTTCCCACAGTGCACAAATGGAGCCAGCCAGAGCAGTGGTTCTGTGGTAGAAAGCACATCCAAAAAACACAGTCATGGGAATGAAGAGTAAATCAGTATTGTTTGACCTTTTCTTAAAGCCATGAAATACACTTAAGAGACAGACTAAAAGCTGGTTTAGACAGACATGGGTGGGAGATTTAACCTGATGCACCCTTTATCTGTGCCCATGTTCTTGAAAAGGTTTGGAAAAGTACCAGCTCTAAAATTCTGATTTCTGAAATGTAGGGAATGTAATGATTTAGAGGCCACTCTTGCCTTCAAGTATTTTGGGAAAAAAAAAAAGTTATTAATAATGATCTTTTTAAAATTTTATTTAGCACAAAATCATTATTTTACCCTTTTCTGATAATGTATAACATAGGTTTAATTCTTTTCTTGGGGGTACAAAAGTTTCTTTAGCAAAAATGCTAATCTCTAATCAGTTGTTAAGTTATTATAAATACTATTCATAAATTTTCACTTAGCTCATCTGAGGTATAACTATTTTTATTTTTCATTGATAGGGTCCTAATCTAATAATTTAAACAAGTCAGTTTTCAAGCAATATTTTTTTCTTATCTATTTTCTTCAAGTATATTTTTGAGAAAAAAAATACATTTATCTTTTTGGAACAGGGTCATTATCGTTATTGTGATGCTCTTTCTATGCTGGGGGAATATGACTGGGCCCTGCAAGCAAACATAAAAGCTCAAAAACTCTGTAAAAATGACCCTGAGGGAATCAAGGATCTAATTCAGCAGCATGTAAAGTTACAAAAACACATAGAAGACCTGCAAGGTATTTCACCTAAGATTCTTTTGGTTACGGTCGAATTCCCTTTAAAACTTTTGAAGGTGGGTTTCTTGGATTAATGGAGGACCAGAAAATCACTTCTGAGATGATTTGTATTTATTTTGTTATGTTATCTTGGTCAGGTCACTGAAGTTTTCCTCTATCTGTGTAGAGTTATATTAGTGTTATATTCCATTTGTAATCATAAATGATTTGTAGTTTTTATTTGAAACAGGCATCAACAAACTGTTATTATCTGTAAGAAAATATGCCTTCTAGAAATTTTGAATAAAGGAAAGCCTTTTTGAAACAACTTTTTTTCCCTTCCATTATTGAAGTTATTCCCTAAATATAAAACTCTTCAGTAGAGTTGCTTAATGTTTTTGTACCAAGCTTGTGGTTATTTCTATAGTATGCGGAACATAGACGTGTGTCAGAATAGATTTGTGCAGTCTGGGAACTCTAGATTTTCATTCTGCCCGTATTTTCTCACCTGTCACTATGCTCTCTCCAATGACGGAAACACTTTACACTTTCAGCCTGTCGGTTTTCCCTGTTTTTCCTTCTTTGGACATTCAGTGTTTTAGGCAGCTGAGCTGAGTAGTTCTATTTCACTAGTAGATGTTGCTATCTAACAGAACTTAATTCTAAGATTGTGAGCTCCTTGAAGACAGGTAGCATCTCTGATTCAAGTTTATATGCTGTTGCATCTAGTCAGTGATCACATATAAAGGTTTGTGTAACATTCTGTTGACACCCTCCTAAAGCTTAAAGACATCTAGAAATACCAAATTGCTTAGGTTTATTTTTCAGTTCTCTGTATTTGATGTTCTTATGATCAGCCTAAAGGAAATTTGAAAGTCTTTTAAAATCAGTATTGGCCAATTCACTTATTACTCTTTGTGTGTGTGTATGTGTGTGTGATTGATTTTTTTATAGGTCGAACACCAACTAGGAATCCAATTAACGCCTTTTACGAAAGCAGGTGAGTTAGTATCAATCAGGTCAGTAGCTGTTGTTACTTGGAATGGCTTTGTCCTGTGAGTTTGAGAATCACTTTGATGCTTTATTAAAGTGTCCACAACAGCAACAATAGTGAAGTTTGGAATGGAAGGAAGAACGGTGGTTTTTAGTGTTCATGTGTAAGATCATGTGACTTTGAATTGTCAGACTTATTTTGCCAACTTTGATAACTGTGTGTGTGTGTGTGTGTGTGTGTGTATTTGTGCGTATATATCCTAACCCTTTTGATAAAGAGGGATGAAAAATTAATTGAATATTACTATACTTCACCAGAACCAGTTTTAGCCATGAGGGTCCTGGCAGCAGAGAGCAGGGCATTGCTTGTGCTTTTTACCCTTCACTTCTGTTCTGAAAACATCTACCACCATAGGCTAAGACAACTCTTTTGAGAAACAGGCAGAAGATAGACTTGAGTATGCTCACAAGAAAACAAATAGCTTATTTGGCAATTAAAATAGATCAAGCTTTTCCTATATGATTTACTTGTGTAAAATACTGATACTGTTCAATGTAAAACAGGGAGACTGGAAATTAAAGTGTTGTTCTAGTTTCATAATGTTATTATACAGTGTTACTTCAATAAATTTTAAAATTCTGCTTTGTCTTTTTCATACCAAATTAAAAATAGTGTTTATGTATATAAAGCAGTCTCAGAGCTCTAGATTCTTTTAAAAACAATGTTATCCTTGGTTTCAAGGAAAAAAAGGATATAATTATGGGGGCCTTTTTGCTTAAAGGATAGCTTTTAAAAATTCACTTTAATAAGAATAAAGTGACTGTTTCTTTTCTCCCCACTCAGGGCCTGCATACCTAGTTTAGCAGCACCTGCTTTTAGTACTTCACTTAACTTTGTGGAGACCAAAAAATATTCCAGAAAAACTAACCGCGAAATGGCAAACGGTCGTAATCAGAATCTAAAGGTAGGTACAGTTTAAAATTAAAATAATTTCAAATCTAGTGGTCCCATGTTTTTACAATAATATTTTAGGGATAATGGAAACTGTTTTGGTGATTCTGAACCTTCCTGTTGATATCAAGAGAACAGTTCTCTCTTTTTAGTAAATAATTTGATTACCTCCTACAACTACATGCAGATGCTATTTAAGCATTACAGACTTTCTTATGAAATCAGATTTGTGTGTTTTCAAAATATTTTTTCTAAATATCATTTTGCCACGGGGGCCTCCCCGGTGGCGCAGCGGTTGAGCGCTGGGCTGCGAAGCTGCCCACAGTCTCTGCACCGCCAGTTCGATCCCCGGCTGCTGGGCGAGGGTCCCACATGGCGCGCAGACCTCTCCTGCCGCCCGCTGCTCCCCTCAGCAGTGTACTTCGGTCTTTCTGCCTGCTCTGTTCCCCACTCTGGCTCTGGTGAATTCTCTCACCCTCCTGTGCTTCTGACTGTACCCAGTGCTTGTATAAATAAATAAATAAAATCTTTATAAAAAAAAAAAAGCAAAACACTAGCAATTAGAGATCTAAATTTAAAAAAAAAAAAATATCATTTTGCCACGTGGATAGGTCTCTTTGCATGGTCTTCCTTCATGGCTTCCAGTCAGTCGCTTGGGAGTAAGGGACAGTGGGGTCTAGTGTCCAGTTCACCCGACCCCTTATAATGCTTTGGATTTTTCTCTTCCTCCCATTTCCCTTTTGCAGTTTACTTGACTGGCTGGCACTGCCCCAGCTCACCCACACAATTCGTGCTATGCTGGGCCTGGGAGGCACCTCATCCCCATCTCTGCCCAAGGTATTTCTGCAGCCTCTGTTGTTCTTAGCAGTGGTGCTTGGCAGAACCTTGGTTTGGTGCTTTCTTCAGGGCACCTCTAGGCTTCTAGCCTGGCTCTGTGATCAGGGTCCCAGATGATCTCTAAGCAAGTTTTTTCCTTTACTCTAGTGTACTCAGAGCTCAGCAGATACCTCCCAGAGACTGTGTTCACTGAGGGTCAGGGACCTTCAGAAAGCTGTGATAGTATCATTCAATACAAACACTCACTGACCAACCTGTCAGGAGGTATCAGAAATGGGATTATCATGAAGAATGTGTCAAGTTATATCATACTCTCTTATCGTTAGTTATTACTTGGTTTGTTTATTCATCTAGGCTGGGTATTCTAGGAGCATGCATAAATTGTGTCTTTTTTTTTCCTGTTGTATTATTTTGCTATTGAACTCTTCATGGCAGTAGTTTTTTGAAGTCTTACTAATTTTATTTTTGTGGGTAGGTGGTAGATGAGGCTTTGAAGGTAGATGATTGTGACTGTCATCCTGAACTTCTACCTCCATCAGGTGAGTCTTTTTTCTTACGTGATTTGTTCCTGAGTTACATCAACTTTCATACCTGAAATTTGCACCAGCCTTGCTTGTGTTTGCTGCTGTTCTGTTATTACTTTATAAAGTTGAGCAACTCAAATACCTTCTTGAATTCATGCTCAACCTTTTCATTTTATTTAATAAATTTAATTAGTGAAATTAAATAAAAAGGGTTGGAAGAAAACAAGAAACTCTTCTTGGTCTGCTACCTAATTTCCGTTAGTTTGAAGTTTCTCAACCTTTGATTCATTATATCTGCCCTGTCCAAGAAGTCTTTTAGACTTTTTGTTTATTGTCCCCCCCCCATACAATTTTATACCACAGATGTTTATCTGTAATAATACATCTGTGCTTCATATTAAAAATTGAGATTTTTTTATTTTTATTTTCCCATAATCAGTTGTCACCCTGTTGGAAGGAGATAGCCCCTGTTGAGAATTGCACTTCTTGGTGTGCATTTATGCATGTGTTAAATATGCAGATGTGTCAGGACCTTGTTTATTTGATATTATAGCGAAATGAAGGGTTCTGGAGACACAAATATTCACATTTCTTTAATTTCCTCAGTTTCCCTTTATACTACTATATTTTGATGGAAATCGTTTTAACATTTATTATGTACTTCCCTGCCTTTTAAAACAGTTTTTAAAAATATCAATTTTCTTGGTAACTCTGGGTTTTTTATAACAGTTATTTATCTCGAGTTTTCATGTTGTTTCTTTCAGGGAACTGAGGTGAGATTGTTGGCCTAGCAATTGGTCCTGTTGGTCTCCTTTCCTCTCTCATGTGTTAGCTCAGTTGTTTTCCTTTCAGTGTTTGCTGCTAGTGGTAATTTCTGTCTTTTATGCCAACTATTTCTTACAGGTGTTTTCGTTTGATTAGCACATTATCAGAATTATAAAGAGGAAAACTCAGGTGATGACTGTCTTACCTGACGTTACCCTAAATGTGAAAATCTTTGAAGATGAAACTTCTTTTTAGAAAACAGCTTTTAATTTATTGATATTGCTTAG
The DNA here is from genome assembly GCF_964194135.1 of Talpa europaea. Lineage (NCBI taxonomy): Eukaryota > Metazoa > Chordata > Mammalia > Eulipotyphla > Talpidae > Talpa > Talpa europaea. The sequence goes on from NC_140070.1 coordinate 142,934,415, forward strand.
CATATTTCAATGAGTAATGTCTACTTATCAATAAGTACTGTTTACCTTTTATCTAAAGTCAGGTGAAGAAATTGAGGTACCATGGTGAGGGTTAGGTAGTTTGCCCGAGGTCAGATAGTAAAAATCAAACTAGAACTCTGCATTTCTAGAAGCTTCTTTTGTTTTCTGAGGCTGCCAAAACCAGTTCAAACTCTCTTTCCCTCCTGAGTAGGCTCTGACTTGCCTATGCCACCTTTCCCCAAACTTTCCATAAAATATACCCTGTACCTATTGCTGAGTTATCATCTACAAAACTTTACATATATCGTTCCCCGCTGAAAAGTATGCAGAGGCTCCTACTCCTGCTAGTCAGTTAAAGGCTGAGCTCACTGAGCGATCTGAGGCACAACTCACTTTAGCCTGCCTACCAGTCTCCAAACCAGACGGTTTAATGTTTCTTAAATCAGTGTGACTCAGTGGGCCATTCTACACAAATACTACCTGCTTTTTCAAACTGAACACAGATGCTGCCTTTCTACTCACGCTTGCTTGAGCCACACCAGCTTAAGTGACTTCCCTTTTACTGTGAGTTACTAGAGCAGTTCTATGGAATTAATGTCAGTAACATCACAGTGTCTTTCTTGTACTAAGTAGTAGTGATTATTGTTAATTTGAAGTCACTATCTTTTCTTCCCACATGATTGTAAACTACCTGAGAAAAGGAACTCTATTCTTTATCTCTTGGCATCTATTATTGATCTAAATAATCATAATTTATCTTTGTAATAACTTTATTGCATACATAGAAAAACATCACCAGTGGCTTCTTTTGGCTTAGCTATCTATAGATACATTCACATGTAATATTGTTTTCATATTCCAGTTTTAAACTGATTCACTTTTCAAAGCTTGAAGACTTTTATGTACAGATTTCAAAAACTAATACTTTTGTATTCACAGCTCCACCTCCAAAATATAAAGGAAAACAAAAATCCAGAAACAATGAATTTGATAAGTTCAGGTATGTTTTTGATGTAAAATTTCTGTTTGTTTTTCCTAATGTTGTTCTCTTTCCAAGAAAAAACAAGTAGCTACCTTTATACAGGTGTATTATGATGAATACTAGGTATTTAAATCCCTTTTAAATGTCAATGGCATTTCTTTAGGAGAGGATCATTCTGGAGTTAAAGGATTATTAATCCTGGATGGTTAATACTGATTTATGAAAGTCATTGTTATGTGATAGTGATTTTCTTAAAAATCAAAAATGTAAATTCAAAAATATGTACTCATAGGAGGAAAAAATTCTCAGAGAACTGAAGGTTAAAAATTGCCTCCATCTCTGCTCACCTTTCCCACAGTTTTCTTCTCTAGTGGCTTCCTTTCCACACTTTTTTTTAAATATTTACTTATGTATGCATACAAGAGGTGGGGTACAGGCCAGAGGTGCGGAGGGGTGAGAGGATTCACCAGAGACAGAGTGGGGAGCAGAACAGGCAGACTCACTGAAATACACTGCTGAGGGGAGCAGCGGGTGAGACAGGAGAGGTCTGCTGCGCCATATGGGTTGCTCCCTGGCGGGCCAGGGAATCAAACTCGTGCTGCAGAGGCTTCAGATTGCTTCATAGTGCAGTGCTTAACCCCTTGCACCACCAGGGAGGCCCACCACATTTTTTATTATTATTTTCTTAGCCATTTGGAAGTTTACTCTGTATGCACAGGCATGGAGATATGTATATTCAGAAACCCTTTTTGAGTAATTACCACTAGAGGAAAGTATTTGCTAATCAGCTGACTACTTATAAAATTCATTTACCCAGTGCACATGCCCACACCCTTCCCTCCCTCTGAAATTAACAGTTGGAACTCTTGCTGCCTAATCCACCATACCCTACAAAGGCACACACTGATTGCAAAGTAAAATTGTAAATCTTAAAATAGATACAGAAGTTCATTAAGCCAGTGAAAGGGATGCTGGAAAAACTACAAAGCTATTTCTGTGAGTTACACCAGTTGTCAGTTTTCTTCATTTTTTTTTTTTTTTTTATAGAGGCATGCTTTATTTATTTGTTTTGCTGGTTTGTTTGTTTGTTTTTGTTTATACATGCACTGGGTACAGTCAGAAGCACGGGAGGGTGAGAGAATTCACCAGAGCCAGAGCGGGGAGCAGAGCAGGCAGAAGGCCCGAAGTACACTGCTGAGGGGAGCAGCGGGCGGCAGGAGAGGTCTGCGCGCCATGTGGGACCCTCCTTCTGTGGCCGGGGAGCAGCCGGGGATCGAACCGGCGCCGCAAAGGCCGCACGCAGCTTCGTAACCCAGCGCTCAACCGCTGCGCCACCGGGGAGGCCCAGTTTTCTTCATTTTTTAAGGCTGATTTCCTTGATAGGTGCTTGAAGGAGAATGATCTGACTGTCAAAGCATTAAGAGAAGTTAGTAAAGCTCATTAAAACAAATGACCATTTTTTTTTTTTATGCTGCTACAAGGATCAATAACGGGGTAGGAAAAAATCCCATGTCTTTCCCCTGGCCCAGAACTCCCTACCACCAAAGAAACCAAACCCTGTACATCATCAGTCTTTGAATGCACTGTTACAATTTTAATCTGTTTTGTTAAAGATAAATTTGTTTCTCTGAGACTTTGTTTCTGTCTTCAGCCTGAGAGCTTTTTTTTTTTTTTTTTTAATTTTTTTTTTTTTTTTTTATAGAGGCATGTTTTATTTATTTATTTGTTTGTTTCTTTGTTTATACATGCACTGGGTACAGTCAGAAGCACGGGAGGGTGAGAGAATTCACCAGAGCCAGAGCGGGGAGCAGAGCAGGCAGAAGGCCCGAAGTACACTGCTGAGGGGAGCAGCGGGCGGCAGGAGAGGTCTGCGCGCCATGTGGGACCCTCCTCCGGTGGCCGGGGAGCAGCCGGGGATCGAACCGGCACCGCAGAGGTCGCCGGCAGCTTCGCAACCCAGCGCTCAACCGCTGCGCCACCGGGGAGGCCCCAGCCTGAGAGCTTTTTGTTTGATTATGTCTTTACATACATTACTTCACAAGTAAATGGGATAACCACATATATTGGATATTTTCACCTGGCAGACCACGGAGCTCTGCATCCTTCATTTTCATGATAGAGATGTATTATTAGAAGTTCTTTCTGGAATAAAATTGCTCTGTCAAAAGGGATATATAATTTTTATTTTGATAGGCACTGCCAAAATGCCCTGCCCAGAAAAGGGGCACTGTTCACATTCCTAATAAACCATGAAGTCATGTGATTTAATTAAAATATATCATCAGCTCTCTTTATTCACAGGTTTTGCATCCACGGATTCAATCCACTACAGATTGAAAATACTTATAATGTAGTTAGGCCTACCATGGTTGCCCCTGTACTGAACATAGACAGATTTCTTGTAAATTGTCCCTAAATAATAGAGTATAATGATTATTTAGATAGCATTTTTTTTAAAAGATTTATTTATGCATGTGAGAACTGGGGTACAGGCCAGAGGTGCAGGGGTGAGAGGATTCACTAGAGACAGAGTGGGGAGCAGAACAGGTGAATTGACTGAAATACACTGCTAGGGGAGCAGGTCTGTTGTGCCATGTGGGTAGCTCCCTGGCCGGGGATTGAACTTGTGCTGCAGTAGGTATGGATAGCTTCAGACTGCTGCAACTTAACCCCTTGTGCCACCAGGGAGGCCCCTACATAGCATTTCTATTGTACTAGGCATTGTAAATCAACTAGCAATAACTCAAAGTATATTGGAACATATAAAATACTATGCCATTTTATATGAGACTTGAGCATCCATGGATTTTGGATACTGAGGGACAACTGTATTGGTCTTTGTCCTTAATTCATGCTGTAGAGCTTCTAAAATCATAGGAGTTTGCTGAGAAGTATTATTAGAAGTTGGGACAGTCAGCCTTACTTCCCCATTTCTGAGGAGGGGAAGACGGCTGGAAATTCATTTCAGTTGCAGTGGCCAGTAATTTAATGAAAATCTCCACAAACATCGGAGCTCAAGGAGCTTCCAGATTGGTCAGTATATTATGAGACAGCGTGGGTGGTGCACAGGGAGCTCATGAAAGCTCTGTGGCACTGCCCCTGCTCCATACCTTCCTACCCATCTCTTCCATTGGGCTTTTTCTGAATTCTGTATTTGTTTTTGATAAGCTGGCGATGTTACTGGAGCCAGGGTCTGAGCCACTTTTAAGGCAAAACTCGAACGATGACTTGGTAGGAGGAAATCAGGTTTAATGAGGCGATGGCAATCTGGGGAAATGTTGGAGTACTGGCTCAAAGGCCATTTCCCCAAACTGGAGAGAATCAGGAACTTATAGGGGAATGACTAAGGAAGGGGAGAGTCTAAAGGGTCTGCATCAACAGGATTTCAGAAAATAGGCAGGCATTTCCAGGAGCCATTACATGCCGCCCTTTTCTTTCCAGTTTGGTCTTGACCACCTCTGTCATGGCACTGGTGGGTGTGCTTTTTCTATGGTCATGAGGTTGTGGCTTCACCCTTGTCTTCTGCCTCCATTTTGTTCTCAGCTGGTCTGGTTTTTGTCTGCAAGAAAAGTAACAGGAGCAGGGCAAGGATGAGGAACTTAAGCTACCACCTGGTGACAGTAATAGTAGTGAGTGGAGGGTTTTCCTAAGTCCTGTGAATCATTCTAGGCAATTGTTGTGCCAGAGGGGATTCATGTACCCTTCCCCACCCCCAAGTTTATAGGCAGCCTGACAGTGTAGGGTAGCCTGCCCACCTCATTGTAACTGACACCTGAATGAGGACAGTCTTGGACTGAGCATTTAATAACCTGTGCGGTCTGTGTTAAGTCCAGAGTTGGTGTCAAGTTGAATTGTTGGAGAATTAATGTGAGAAACGTGACAATACTGGTATTTGGTTTTGGGGGGAAAAAACCCACATTTGGTGTGAACACCTACAGGTCTGAATCTTCCTATGTTCACCAGCTCTGGGAGTCAGATTTTATGAAACTGCTGTATCGTTAGATTTTCCCAGACGTGGATTTTCCCAAAGATGGAGCATCTTGGCAGTATTTCAGGGCACATTTCTTGTTTTAAGACTAAGTTATTATTGACGGCTGTAGATGTCAAATAACTTTCGATAATCAGTGCAAAATTCCAAAAGCTATTCTTACATATAATTTTATTACCCATTCATCTGGTATCTCTCCACCTCTAGGTTTATAGATATTTTTATTGTGATTTCATTGGAGTTAGAGATTAATTTGGGGAGAACCCACATCTTGGTAATATTTCTGTTCAGGAACTTAGGATCCTGTTTACTCCATGTTTAAAATAATCTTCAGTAGCTGCATTTTTTCTTTATATAGGTAGGATTGTTTTGTTCTAAAACAAATGTTTTTCTCTTTTAGTTCTAATTCACAAGTGAGTTTACCAGTTGATTTGAAAACCATCTTGGAAAAACAGTTTTCTAAATCTTCCAGAGCTGCACACCAGGTAAAAAGGTTTTTGTATGGAAAAAGCAAACTTCCTGAGAAAAACATTTTTAACATGAATAAAGTCTAATCATGTACCTCCCTAATATTGGATTTTCTTAATAGATTTTATTGTGGACATATAATTTATCCAAGCTATCATTAATTACATATTAAACTCAATACTTACATTAACCAGTGATTTAATGAATGGTTAACATTGCAGAATTGTTTGCATCTCCCAATCCTAACCTTTCTCCCAATAATTTTACGTTGTTCTATCCAAGTACCTGTTAGTAGGAGTAGAGCTAAAGTATTTATTTCTTGCTGAAAATGAAGGTTTGTTCCAGGACGTGAGGGCAGTTGTCAAAATCTGATAGTGATCAGTAAATTATCTGCTATAATATGTCTAGTTGTTCTGTTCACAGCCAAACAAATCTGCTTATTTAAATGGTGCCTTGTAAGAGAATAAAGTAAAATTGTTGAAATTTTAAAATACTGTGTTTAATCTGAAAAAGTGAGCAAGGCATAGCACTATGTCGTATAAAGTGGACTGCTCTTCAGCACTATTTACAATAGCTAAGCTTTGGAAACAGCCCAAATGCCCAAAAATAGATGACTGGATCAAGAAGATGTGGTACATATACACCATGGAATATTACTCAGCATACAAAAAAGATAAACACATGTAATTTGCAGCAACATGGATGGCGCTGGAAGGGATCATGCTCAGCGAAATAAGCCAAAAAGAAAAAGAAAAATACCGGATGGTCTCACTCATAGCAGGAATCTAGAAAACTTAAATAAGGGACCAGGAAAATGAATATAAGAAAGTGAAAATCAAAATCAACAAAAAACTATGAACCAGAGACACTTTTTGGGGGGTGGGGGGCGGGAGGGGAGGGATTGGGGTCAGAATGGGGCGTTTGCAATTGTATGGGGGAATATAAAAATAAAATTTATTATTTAAATTAAAAAAAAGAAAAAAAGAAAAAAAATAAAGTGGACTGCTCTTCATGGCAGTAATAGAAGCACTGAAAGTACAGTGGTGAAGGGTATCTTTTTGTTTTTCACTTGAAAGGAGCTGTGAGGTGAGAGGGATATTATGTATTAAAGGATAGCTTTTGATACTTAGATTCTTATTTATGGTCAAGCATGACAGTATTAACTACTCTGTGATGAACTTTGGCATTTTAAGTTTTACACTAAAAATTTATAGGTCCGGTTCTCAGAAATTGGATTTCCTTTTTGCAGGATTTTGCTAATATAATGAAAATGCTGAGAAGCTTGATCCAGGATGGCTACACGGCTTTGCTGGACCAGCGCTGCCGCAGTGCTGCACAGGCCTTCACAGAGTTGCTCAATGGCTTAGATCCTCAAAAAATAAAGGTGAAATTGCTACCGTATGACTTTTTTAGCAATGTCAGTGTGTTTTAGGTGAATGTACGAGAAAATCAAGGGTTTTGCTATATTGTAGTAAGGCACTTTAGGTCTTGCCAAGATCGGCTGACTTGGTTTCAGGTTGGGAGAGATAGGAGATGATGTTCCCATTCAGCCTCTGGTTGCACTCAAGGGACACAGCCCATGTGTAGACTCTGCTCACATGCTTGACAGTGTTCACTTGAATTCCTGTACTTCTGTTTTATTAAAGTACTAAATCCTGTATTTGGACTCATTTTAGTCATAATCTTTTCATCCACAACCAAACTATTAGTTAGATTGTAGGAGAATTGTCCTAATCTGTCACTACTACCTACTTAGTTGCAAAAGATGACTTCATTTATTTTAATGTCATGAGCCATGTCTTCTAGGAACTCTGAAACAATGATTCTATATTTTAAATACTTGATAGCCAAGTAACTGCTTATCTTTGCCAAACATTTTCTAATTCTCTTTGACCTTTATTACAATCGTGTTGATTAGTGAGATTTTATTACCCTCTTTTCCTGTCATATCTAAAAGGTTGGTGTGGTACACATTGGGCCATCTTAGTCTATGTTTAGAATTTTAACTGTAACATTTTTGTTGACAGCAATTGAACCTCGCCATGATTAACTATGTTTTAGTAGTCTATGGACTTGCTATTTCTCTCCTGGGAATAGGACAGCCTGAGGTAAGATTTGTAACAGAGACAATACATTTTTAAAATATGCCATTGATTTTAGAAAATAATGTCAAAATAGTTTCCCCATTTTTACTTACTTCTTTGACTTATTTCCTTTCTTGGTAATTGTTTCTGAACTATCTAAGTTTAGTTTGTGTTTGTTTTAATAGAGGCATGTTTTTATTTATTTATTTATTATGTTTGTTTGTTTGTTTGTTTTGTTTATACATGCACTGGGTACAGTCAGAGGCGCGGGAGGGTGAGAGAATTCACCAGAGCCAGAGTGGGGAGCAGAGCAGGCAGAAGGACTGAAGCACACTGCTGAGGGGAGCAGCGGGTGGCAGGAGAGGTCTGCGCACCATGTGGGATCCTCCTCCGGTGGCCGGGGAGCAGCCGGGGATCGAACCGGCGCCGCAGAGGCCGCAGGCAGCTTTGCAACCCAGTGCTCAACCGCTGCGCCACCGGGGAGGCCCAGTTTGTGTTTGTTTTAAAGAAAATTTAGTTTGTGTTTCTATTAGAAAAAAATCTGTGTCAGACGACCAGTGGTAGTCCTTTTATATTTGTATAAGTAGAGGACTTAATGCATCATGATAGATTTCAGAAACATGTTGAGGGAAAAAAGCATGTTAGAAACATAACAGATGGCGTGATACTACTCATAAAATTCGGAAAATCTGCAGAATAACAGTACATATTGTTTCTGGCTGTCTGCATCTTGTAAAAACCGTGGACTTGCCCAACGTCAAATAAAATAATGGTTGCATTTAGTGATGGAAGGAAGGACGGGGCCTGGAGATGTTAAGAAAAGATAATTCAATTTTGTGTTAGTTGTTTTATTTTAAAAATGTAAAAATTCCAATATTGATATCTCTTAGTTCGAGTTGGTGAGCACTTGGTGTTTTATTTTCTAGAGTGTAGCCTCCGCATGATGTATGCAGTGTGTGACTGAATCACATGACTTCCATTACTCATGTTCTTTCACTGCTCTTCTACAAAGCTTATTCAGCCTGTACTATTCAGTATTAACTTTGCTTTCCATGATTGTGAGTTTTTGGTAAAGGTTGAAATGACTCTTGAATTATTTCAGGTATAATATATCCTTTCTACCACTTTGGACTCCAAACTTCTCTCACTAGATGAAAACTTGATCTTAATTGCTACCTAAAAAGGAGCAAATTGTTGCTTAGGTTCCACTCTCAGTGGTCCTCTACTTGAGGGCTTTTATTTACGTTGTACTTTTTGTGTTCTTATGTGACAGATGGTAATGTCTTCTGTTAAGGCCTGTCTAATTTGTCTTCTAATAGATTGATAAAGAGAGTCCTCCATTTTCCTCAATTTTTCTGTTCTTGGCAGGTAATAATAAATGCCATGTTTTACCTTATCAGAATTCAAGGAATATTTCATTAATGATTTGTTGTGAAGTAGTGAGATTGATTTAAAAAAAAAAACAAAAAAACTTGCACGTGTGGTAGAACTTAGATTTTGAAAAGAATTTCATCATTCAGAATAGCCCCATAGGAAGTGATATGTTCACTCCAGTACCATCCTCACTTAAAACATTTATGGATGCCTCCTTTGGAGCTGGCCTCATCGCTACTTGTAAGCTCCATTTTGTGGTGACATTTCCTTTTTTTATCTACAGTGGGGTTACCTATATGCTTTGAACTGTCTTTGGATATTTTTCTTACACAAAATGCATTCAGAGCAGAGATTTCCGCTATTGAGACTAATCAAAAGGATGTATGCTAAGCTGTATATAAGTCTTTTTCTATATAAGATGTATATAAGTCTTTTTCTAAAGAACTGTTTTTAAGACAGAGCACTTTCCTGTCTTATGCCATAAAACATGTGACAATACCATTGGCATGCCTATGCTCACTAGGGAACAGCACTTACCAGGATGTATGCGCTGGTATGTTTGCACCCAAATCAGTCTTTTACCACAAATTCACACCTTTTAGTGATAACTGGCACACACCAGACCCTCCTGTGTCTGTTCGTAATACTTACTTGGTTGTCTGATGGATGTCTTGACTTTTAATTCCCAAGCTGGATCACTTTGGTGTTGTGTCTCTAAGTATTCATATAGTATATGAAAATGTGTAACTATTAAGAAAATGAAATGCAGTTGTAATTTTGCCATGGAAATTTTTAGATGTACAGTTGTTTTTAATATATTACACAAGAGGCATCAGCCGTCTGATAAAATCTGTTCCGACATTTTTTTTTTTTTTAATATTTATACATACAAGAACTGGGATACAGGCCGGAGTTGTGGAGGGGGAGGTGAAAGGATTCACCAGAGACAGAGAGGGGAACAGAACAGGAAGATATACTGAAATACACTTCTGAGGGGAGCAGTGGGCGAGACGGGAGAGGTATGCTGCCCATGTGGGTAGTTCCCTGGCCGGGGATCAAACTCATGCTGCAGTGGCTGCCTCAAGCTTCATAGGTTGTGTCTTAACCCCTTGCGCTACCAGGGAGGTCCCCAGCATTTCTCTTTTTGTGTGAGCATTGTTATTACTACTGTTAAAGGAATTATCTGAAGCTGAAAACCAATTTAAGAGGATGATTGAACACTACCCAAATGAGGGACTTGATTGCTTGGCCTACTGTGGAATTGGAAAAGTATATTTGAAAAAAAACAGGTTAGTAGAACTGTTTCTAGAATTATTTGCTATCTTTTCCTTGGCACACTATTATAATTTGTTTACTTTGAGGACCAGCATTTCAGTATTAATTATTAAAGTAAGACTAATTAATTCAGCTCCCAGTGTTTCGTGAAATTTTGGATAGGAAATCAATAATAGAGTAATTTGAGACAAAGAATTTTATATTTTATCTTTTGGTATACCTCATTTATCAGTGGTGACGGAATTGGTTTTAATTAATGCTTTACAAGTCCGATTGTGTGATTTTTTTTTTGTTAAATACCTATGTCCCAAAAAATCTGTATAAAGATGGTTTTAATGAGAGGCATATATAGTATATGTTCAGAGACATCTTGAGTTAGGAATAAAATTCTGTTCTTTCAACTTATAGTTATAATCTTGTTTAAAGTTAGTATGTTCTCTAAGTGAATGTTTCATACATAATCTCTCCAAATTGCTGTACAACCCTTAGAGGGGGACAGGATTATGCCTTTAGCTTTAAGTGGTAGGTAGGTATGTTGGATTACTTTATAAAGAGATTGTTCACTGACTGAATGTCATTCATAACTTATCAATAGCCTCAAATTTTCATTTAACTTTATAGAGAGAATTTTATCAGACCATTGGTACTATTTGGAACCCAATCTGAGAGCCTTTTTTAGTATGAAGTAAATTGTTTTATGTCCTGAAGTTACTATCTGACTAGGCTGAACTATATTAAGGCTCAAGTAGAGGCAGGGGAAATGAGGAATTAGCAGTCACTTATAAAGTAGTAGCAAATGAAATTAACTTCAGAGTTAGATCTCAGTTGTTTTGCTTTGAGCATATCTTTAACTAGTGGCACATGCAGGTAATTTACATAGTCTAGGAAAATGACAAAGTGAAAAATCATGAGGATCATGACAAATGATACAGTCTCCATGTTCAAAGACAATCAGACTTTAATTTCAAAATAATAAGTTTGGGGTTCAACATCTAATATTCTTTTTGCCTTTTTATTTTTTTTTTATTTTTGTTTTTTAAGATTTATTTATTTATACAAGCACTGGGTACAGTCAGAAGCGCGGGAGGGTGAGAGAATTCACCAGAGCCAGAGTAGGGAACAGAACAGACAGACCGACGAAATACACTGCTGAGGGGAGCAGCGGGCGGCAGGAGAGGTCTGCGCGCCATGTGGGACCCTCACCCAGCGGCTGGGGATCGAACCGGCGCTGCAGAGGCTGCGGGCAGCTTCGCAGCCCGGCACTCAACCGCTGCGCCACCGGGGAGGCCCCTCTTTTTGCCTTTTTAATGTATAGTTTCTGCTCACTCTCTAGAACTATGTAATTGTAGATGGTGTTCCAGCTTTTTGCAAGTGAATTTTTTCTCCCCACAAATTTTATTGATTTATCAATCATTCTTTTTTACAGATATATAATTTTGGGAGTATAACTTCACACTTGGGAATTTTTTCTATGCTTATAGACATGAATAGGTTTCATTTAAAGACTGGAAAAAGGAGGATATCAACCCTCCTCCTTGTCTGGTCTGAAGAGAAGAATAAAGACTGACTTACTGTCATAATTCAGAATGTTAATATTCTTCTGTTGAATGACTTTGGAATCTATTGACAATATTTTTTGAAGCCATAATTCAAATCAGATAACTGAAATATTTTAAAACAATTCATACATGCATTTGTTTTGTTAAAATAATTCACTGCTTTTTGGTTGAAGAACAATGTCCAGAATTCATGGTCTCTGTGATTTTGTCAGCAGAGAGATTTTTCACTGTAGATGTCCTAGTAGAGTCCTTTTTATGATTAAAAAGTGGAGGGTTGCTTTCTTCCTTGATCAGCTTAGCAAATGAAAAAATGGAGCAGTTAGATTCTTGTTCAGTTTCTACTTTAATTGTTGGGAACTTTCAAAAAACAATAAAACAACTTTGAAAGGACTAATGTGCACCTGCTGTATTAAAACCAGTGTCGGGACAAACGAGCTTAATTTACATTACTTTTATAGCAACAGCAGTTATGCCCTGACTTATTAAAGAACGTATACTTTACAATGAATATTTCTATATAGTGATTTATCAGATATATGCTTCCTAGTAACATGAAAGTTCTGACTTTTGTTGTGGTGACTGTAACTATCACATTACATCTTTAATATCTTCTTTTCTTCATGATATGACTTTAGATTTCTGGAGGCTCTTAATCACTTTGAGAAAGCAAGAACCTTGATTTGCCGACTTCCTGGAGTATTGACTTGGCCCACAAGTAATGTGATTATTGAAGAGACTCAGCCAGGGAAAATAAAGGTAACTTTATTTCTGCAGAGTGCTTCTTTATAAAAGCCCATCTTCACTGATTGATGCAGGAGTCAGAAGACAAAGAGGCAGGCATGCTCTGTCCCCAGTTCCCTATGTGTGTTTCTCCTTTAAAGACTTGTCAGAATCACATTTATTATTTCCTGTGTGCCAGTCACCCACCTTCCACTTACTCCCATTAATCCTACAGCAGCCCTACTGTGTTGAGTTCTGTGATTCTTCCTATTTTACAGATGGGGAAGATTAAATTTAGAGAGGTTATATAATAAGCTCAAGGTTAAAACAGCTAGGAAATGGTGGAGTTGGGATGTGAATCTGGCATTCTGACCTCAGAGCTTCCATTATTGAGCAGTGTGTTCTAGGTTTTACCTAGAGAAAGGTAGAGCGTTGTTGTTTTATCATAGTCACTCTAGCTATTGAGATCATACTTTAAGATTAGAGAATGTAATTTAGTCTCATATCCAGAACTGTAGGGTCTTTGCTAGTTCTGGAAAGCCTAAATTATGTGTGAATTGACTAGGATAGACCTTTACTTGTGGTAAATTCTGGCATGTGTTGAAATCTTACTTTTGGCTGAAGGTTTTAAAAGCACAGGGACTGGCTTTTAAAACCCAATAATAAAAGCACACATAATCTAGTTAATAAGTACCAAAGGATCTGAGTAGACATATCTGCCAAGCAGTTATACAAATAGTCATTAAGCACGTGAAATGTATTCAACAGCATTGGCTATCAGAGAATGCAAGTTAAAACCACATTGAGATACTACTTCACTCCCACTAGGATGGCATAATCAAAAAGGCAGAAAGTCACAAGTATTGGCAAGGATGTACAGAAATGAGAATTCATACATTGCTGACAGACATGTAAAATAGTACAGTTGCTTTGGAAAACAGTTTGGCAGTTCCTCAGTAGGTTAAAGATAGAGTTATTGTACAGACCAGCATTCCACTCGCAGGTATATTCAAGAAAGGAAAGTAAGTTCTCACAAAAACTTGTGAATGTTCATAGCTTCATTATTTGTAACAACCAACTAATAAGTGGTTAAATAACATGTGGCATATCCATACAACTGAATGTTGTTCAGCCATTAAAAGGGATGAAGTACTACAAAGTCTACACCATGGAGGAATCTTGAAAACATGTTAAAGAAAAAGAAGGAAGCCAAACACAAAAAAACCATGTATCAGAATAGTCCAATCTATACAAAGAGACAGAAGGTAGATTAGTGCTTATCAGGTGCTCTGGAGAGAATGGGGAGTGACTACGAATGGTCTCTTGTTGGGTAATGAAAATGTTCTGAAATTTATATTGTGGGAATGGTTGTACAATCCTATGACTATGCTGAAAACCACCAAACTATGTACTTTAAATGTGTGAATTGTATGAAATGTGAATTATATCAACAGTTACTATAAAACACAAAACAAGAGTGGGTGAAGTTTCTTCTCTTTTGATACTTGTTTGGGATGGAGGCAGAGGAACTATTGCTAAGGAGGAGCCAGCAGGGGAAACTAGCCTGAGCCTGTTGGGGGCTTCTGCAGCTGCAATGTGGCTCCCCAGGGAATGAACAAGCACGGGGGCCAGGGATTTCTGGAGAGGAATCATAGGTGGTAGGCTCCCAGCTGAAGTGACATTGGGAGAGAGAGGAGTCCCATCTAAGGGTTAGTTACCCTCTTTCTTGACTCCCTCGGTATGCTTGAAGGAGTTCTCTAAGAGTTATGTGTTATAAAATGAGGTTTTGATGATTATAACACAGGGTAAGATTTTGATTCTGAATCTGAAATTCTGGAATTTTTTTTGTCCAATCCTCCCCTCCTCCTCCTCCATTTTTCGTGACATGGCTCTGTATCGGTCTCCTAAAAGGAAAAACTTAAAATTTTCAGGGTAGTTTGTTTTTGGCTGGAAAAGTCTTTTTTATGTTGAAAATATTTTGATTGCAAGAGGTTGTTGAAATCATCAGCGTTTTTATTGATGGATTGGTATGATAGTACTGTCATTTTTGTTTTAGATGCTTTTGGAAAAATTTATTGAAGAATGCAAGTTCCCTCCAGTGCCAGATGCCATTTGTTGCTATCAGAAGTGCCGTGGCTATTCCAAAATCCAGATCTACATCACTGATCCAGACTTTAAGGTAATGGTGAATATACACTAAGGTACTCACTTGCGGTTATGCTTTAAAGAGAATTAATAACTAATTACTGAATTACAAATATTCGTGTTCTCTGATTGTTCTGCAGTTTTATGTCTTCTTGTCTGTGCTTCCCCAAGACTGACCTCACAGTGGGAACCCAGAGCCACTGCAGTAAACATGGAGGGTAGGGGTGGTCATCTGGGAAGGCAGACTAAGTCCATAACTCCTTTCCAGCCACTGTTTCACACAACTGCTTGTATTTCAGAAGCACAAGGAAAAAAAGATTATGACCTCCGATTTATTGCAATTCTAATCTCTTGTAAAATTTGTGTCCAAGAGTTAAAAGGCCATTCCGACCATTATAAATTAGCCCCTAGAGATCTAAATTTGAGACCAAGCCTGGTATTTAATTAAGTTACTGAGCCTTGGAAGATAGTAGTTGCCAGCTGCTGTCCCTGATTATCAGATCTAATGAAATAAGATACTTGATAAATTGTAAAGGATAACGCAGCTGTACACCATGGAAATGAGCATGTCAGTCCAGGTCCTCACCTCCAGCAGGAGGCGCTCTGGGAGTGAGAAGCACTGCATTCCCCCTGGAGGAAGTGCTGTGTCTAGTTAAGTCTGCCAGATGAGTGCAAACAGCTCTGTCTTCACACGTGTTGTCAGTGTGAGAGAAAAAGGAAGAGTATGTGTGTATAGGCATCTTTACAGTGTGAATTAAAAATCTTTTTAAACCCCCAGGGTTTTATACGAATTAGCTGTTGTCAGTACTGTAAAATAGAATTTCACATGAACTGTTGGAAGAAGTTAAAGACAACAACCTTTAATGATAAAATTGACAAGGTAAGCCTAATATGATTGGGTTTTATAGTATGCTTATTGTGTGTTGATACTTTTTCCTGACAATCTTCAGAAAAGAATATTAATTTCTGTGCATTCTAGACATAATTAGAAAGTTTTAAATTGAAAGTTTTAGAAAGTTTTAAATTGAAACTTTAAAGATAAAGTAGGAAATAGGTTTTGTTTTTATTTTATGCAAGCATAAAGACAATAACCACTGAAGCCTTTAATAAGTTGTTTAATGGGTGTTTAATCTTAGGACTCTTAGAATCAAAAAAAATTTAAATGTCTCATTTTTAAAATACAGATGTTAAATTATGCACTGACAATTTTAATTCTTCAGGACCTTTCATTTAATTACTTTGAGGTTATGATGAAAATTAGGCTCTCATTTCTTTATTTTCTGCCAAAATATGATGATTTGTACCTAGAAATCAACTTAAATTTTGTACTGCCACTTGTCATTGGGGCTTTTCTTAGTTGGCAAGATAATGATGTTACTACCACTGGCTAGGAATACTTTGAGAGAAGGCATAATTTTACAATCTTTTTTGCATTCATAGAATTTGTTTCTGATCCATGTAGGCTATAGACTTAAAAAAAAGAAAAACTTTCTACACACTGTGCAGCCTCCTGTAAACCCCTGTCCCTATTGGGGAAAGGAAAAGATGGTTAAGTTTGGTAAAAATACATACTGAACTTTTTCACATAATTTTAACTAAGGGTATTATGATATGACCAAGGAACTGCTGCCATCGAAGTCACTTTTGTGATGTTTTTATTGGAGTTCTCCAGCTGGACATGCTCCCTTAGTGGTTTGACCATTCCATGGGTTTATACAAACACCCTCTGCAAAGTTTGGCCTCTCTTTCTCAGGTATAGTGAAGTTATATGAGCCTTAAATAGCTTGTTACTCAGAATAAGAAAGTTTCATCCCTTCCTTACATTATTTCTGCTGAAGTACCACAGCTGTTGGCCAAGGTTAGACTGTAGCAGCTCTAGGCTATGTAACTGCCTTCTGTTTCTGAATCAGAGTTGAAAGTGACTGTTTTTGTGGCAGAGGGCAAAGAGGCATGGCCATCCCATGCAGTGTTCTTAAAGTTTTAGCTTAGGGGCCTCCCCGGTGGCGCAGCGGTTGAGCGCTGGGTTGCGAAGCTGCCCGCAGCCTCTGCGGCGCCGGTTCGATCCCCGGCTGCTCCCCGGCCACTGGAGGAGGGTCCCACATGGCGCGCAGACATCTCCTGCCGCCCGCTGCTCCCCTCAGCAGTGTACTTCGGTCCTTCTGCCTGCTCTGCTCCCCGCTCTGGCTCTGGTGAATTCTCTCACCCTCCCGCGCTTCTGACTGTACCCAGTGCATGTATAAACAAAACAAACAAACAAATAAATAAATAAAGCATGCCTCTATTAAAAAAAAAAAAAGTTTTAGCTTAGGCATAATGTACATAATGTAAGTTCGCCTTGAATTATCCAAAACAAGTCACAGGGTCAGCTTTCTAAAACAGGAATCTCGTACTTGCTACAGAGCTTCAAAAATCCCATGGCAGGGCCCTCCCTGGTGGTCTAGGGGTTAAGTCTCCTTGCTATCACTGCTACAGCCTAAGTTTGATTCCCCACCAGGGAGCTGACCCACATGGCGCAGAAGACATCTCCTATCTCGCCTGCTACTCCCCTCAGCAGTGTGTTTCAGTCAGTTTACCTGTTCTGCTTCCCGCTCTGTCTCTGGTGAATCCTCTCACCCCTGCACCTCTGGCCTACACCCCAGTTCCTCTATGCAAAATTAAAAAAAAAAAAAAAGGTCCCATGGCAATGAGCAGGGATTTCAGTGCCTCCCACAAGGGAGGTGGGGACAGACTTTATTTTGACTGTTACTGATAGTCATATGCATGTATAGATTTATTCTGATACTTGTATAGGTTTATTCTGAAATATGGTACACTCTTGCTCTCATTTTTTAATTAAATAGGACTTTTTACAAGGAATTTGTCTTACCCCTGACTGTGAAGGAATCATTTCTAAGATTATCATTTTCAGCAGTGGTGGTCAAGTTAAATGTGAAGTAAGTATCTAATAAAGGGGAAATCTTACTAAACTGATAACCAGAATACTCACACATTTTAAAAATTGATTTACATTTGTGGAAATTGTGCGATATGCATTTTTTTTAAAAGGAAAGAAACAGTTACTTAATTTAAGCAAATACAGGAAATAGGATGTGAGATGCTCCTTTGCTGTGATGGAGTTTCATATTCTTTTATTTCTTAATAAGAAAAGGAGGCATTTTACATTTGAGGTTTTATCTTTTCTGTTACTTTGTTTTCTTAATCCCCAGTAAGCTTACTGGTTTTGGTGGGTGTTGGGGTTCTTAGAGAAAGAAGTGTCTTGAAGGGTTGTCTTAACTTTACTTTTTGGGAGTGGCAGGAGTGGATTGTTGTAACATTTGTAGTTTCCTTGCTCTTCTCCTTACTCTTATTTTTTAACATCTTCTAAAGCTTGTTTATCCTTGTTCCTTTTTTCAATAAATTGCTTGGCTAGAGTGTTCTGGACTTTTGTCTCGGTCAGAATATCATCACTGTTTTCTATCCAGTTGAACATTGTGTGTTTTTTAAATGCTGTTACTTGTGGTTTTGTACTCTGTGTCATGGAGTATGAGACAAATTTTGGCTGTCTTTGTTTTATTTAAAGTTTGAACACAAGGTCATAAAAGAAAAGGTTCCTCCAAGACCTATTCTGAAACAGAAATGTTCTAGGTAAGATCTTTAATCATCAACCAGTAGCTTAATGATGTCTCCTAGAATATGTTTCTATTAAATGCAGGTTTAAAATTGACTGTGAACACATACCTAAATAAGAATTTTTTTAATTGAATTCTATGGATATTTACAACTTAAAGAGAACTAGCCTGGTATGGTTAAGTATGAAAAACTTGAATTAGTAGTTGAATGTGAAGTAAAATTATGACATTTGATGCTGTGAAATGACATGTTTGATAGATTTGGAACTTAAGTAAACATCATGTGTTTCACTCTCAGTTGTTTAAACTTTAATTCCAAAAGCATTTTTGCTTTTTAATTTCTGTCTCAGAGATAACCAATGGCTATCTCGCACTCTGAAATGCTCAGTGTGCTTTCAAAATGATTTTCTTCTGTCTCTTCCCCAGATAAGATAATTTCAATCATTTTTTCTTTTTTGGCCCTTTTCTAAGAAATTATTTTTTTAATCATTGGTGATGAAGAAAAAGCAAAAGAAAAAGATGAACAAAATTATTTGTTGCAGAAAACTCACTGTACCATATCAACCAAATTCTAGTTATGGGCCATTGTTGAGATGTGAAAATAATATTTTATTGTGAGCTCATTGTTTGAAATGAGTGCATATATTTTCTTGCAGAGTAATTTTTACTATACCTGTTTACCCTAAGCAATGACTAATATGTGCATGGGAATAACATCTGTACAATCTCTACATGCTGTCCTTAATTAGAAGTCACTCAATAGTGGAGGGTCATGTTTTCATGAAATAATGTACCCTTATTTTGCTGAATTGATCATACATGTCAACAGTTTGTGATATTAAATGGAAGATGAAGGCCTGTTTCTAACTAAAGGGAAAATGTCTGTCTTAGTACTTAAGAATAATTTCTATAATAGGCAAAGGAAAGTGGCCAATTGAGTTTATAACACAGGTGAATTATCACTAATTGTAAATGTTTATTAGCCTAGAGAAGTTAAGACTGAAAGAAGACAAAAAATTGAAGAGAAAGATTCAAAAGAAGGAAGCAAAAAAATTAGCACAAGAAAGAATGGAAGAGGACTTACGGGAGAGTAATCCACCCAAAACTGAAGAGCAAAAAGGTATGCTGAAGTTCAGGCATGCTTGGAATGCTTAAAAGTGTAAATAAAACTCGGTCTTGTATTAATTGATACTGAATTGAAGTTTTGGTATGTTAGTGTTTTAATACTGTCACTGTGAAGTTGAAAATATCTGACATGCCTATTGTAAGTCTCACAGTTTTATACTCACCTGTCACCTGATTGACATGGGAATGTCTTGTTGGTAATTTCAGTGTTCCTGTGGACAGGTTGACTAACTAACTTACTTTCAGTTTTGAATGGAAATCAGCTTTTCTCATTTTTTTACTATTACTATCACTATTTCCCAAATGAAGTTTTCCCTCTTGCTGTCTATATTTTTTACTTAGTATTTCATTAGTGTTTCACAAGCAATCAAAATTCTGTCCCAATAAAAAATTTTTCAGTGAATGTTTGTGTTTTAACCTTGCGTGCTTCAAAGGGCTAACTGGCCATCAGGGAGATGCGGGGTGGGAAGATGAGATACTGAGGTATTTTCCATCATGGAGTCTGTAATCTTAGTGTCCAATGATAAGATGACTAATACATCAATGACTACAAATATTAGCTAATTCATAACTGAATGAATAATAATCCTTTCAACTCTTAAAAAAATAAGCACTTTTTACATGCTTATTGATGAAATATTAACTACAAAATGTAGATCGTTCATGAGACTGAAGGAAGTAACCTCACTTGAAAGGAACTAGGATTTTAGATGTTACCTGAGTGGTGCAGAGTGAAGGAGATCGGGTGGGTACTTTTCAGAGGTTTGGTTTAACGTGAACTTGTCAATGGTAATGTTAAATATTTGTATTTATTAAATATAAATGAAATTTAATTTCTAATGTTAAATTTCTTGAAGTGTTTATTTAAAACAACATGATCTGAGTCATGTTTTATATTATAGTGTAATATCCTTCTGAGTTTATATCTTTGCAAATTAGTCCTATTACTTCATTTTACTGACCGCTGTTTTTTACCCTTAGAAACTATAGACAATGTTCAGAGTTGCCAGTTCCTTGATGACAGAATTCTGCAGTGCATAAAGCAGTATGCTGACAAGATTAAATCTGGTATACTGAATACTTCCAAGCTTCTCAAAGAGCTGCTTTCTTGGAAGGTCTTAAGCACAGAAGACTATACTACATGTTTCTCTAGCAGAAATTTTCTAAATGAAGCAGTGGACTATGTCATCTGTCACTTAATTCAAGAAAAGAATAGAGTAAAGACAAGAATATTTCTGCATGTTCTGAGTGAACTTAAAGAAGTAGAGCCAAAACTGGCTACCTGGATCCAGAAACTTAATAGCTTTGGTAAGTCACTTCATTCTAGAGATGTGGTTTGTAGGCAGGATAAACACGGGCCTCAGAATCCATTTTCATTTTCCTATCATTTATGATTTTTTTAAAATGCAGGACTGTACACTTGTGTGGTTGAAATTTTAGTACCTCCCCTGACTTATGACTTTTAGGCTATTTTATAGATAGGTTAAAATCTGTTTTTTTCAAAAGTGTGGAAGTTTAATCAGTAACAAAATCCTACCCTATATATAAAACTATCATTATTTGTTGTTGGTTTTTTTTTTAAAGATTTATTTATTTATTTACTTATACAAGCACGCACTGGGTACAGTCAGAAGCACAGGAGGGTGAGAGAATTCACTAGAGCCAGAGTAGGGAACAGAACAGGCAGACTGATGAAATACACACTGCTGAGGACACGTCAGGAGAGGTCTGCGTGGCATGTGAGACCCTCGCCAGTGGCCAGGGATTGAACCGGCGCTGCAGAGGCTTCGGGCAGCTGGGCAGCTTTGCAGCCCAGCGCTCAACCGCTGTGCCACCAAGGGAGGCCCTAAAACTATCATTATTTGTAATGTGATAGCTGTGTAATACTAGGCACAGCCCTGGGTAACTAGCGCCCCCTGGAGTTGGCTGCTTGTGCTGTGCCCTCTGGGGTTGTGCAGTTCACTAGTCAGATTCCTTAAAGGAAATTTTAGAGGAAAGAGTGGATGGAACTAATTGCTTAAGGTCACCTAAAGTAAATCTCTTACCTAAGGATTAATAAGTGGGTATCACCTAAGGCAATTCTAAAGGCTAATGGTATATGTAGGTATTTATGTATGTCTCCTGGGGTTGAACTGGGCTGTTAAGAATCACAGGATTATAAAAACTTGTGATATTTCTAATTTAGCTGGGAGAAGGAATGTTGAGGATGACCCTCTAAGCAGGCAGAAGGCAACTGCAGCATTGCTGTGTAATGCTAGGTGGCTATGTCTTTGGGCCCATCTTGGGGCCCTTTCCTGGTGACTCTGATAGCAACTAGCCTAACACAGTGGGTGAATTAGTAGGCAGCTGTGTTGCTTCCCTTCTTGAAGCAACACGCAGCCATGTCAGAGGCACCCGCCACCTCCCCTGCTACCTCACATGCTCTGATGTACACCCTGAAAGGAGGTGTGTTGGCTCTGGTGTTTCTTAATTGATGGTTCCCTGAAACCACCTGCAAATATTTTTTACGTGGTCTTTCTGATTCTGTTTAAAGATTGTGACTTTTAATGCAACATGACCTCTGCAAGCTTACTGTGTAATCTAGAAGAAACACAGGGCAGGGTAATTTTGAATGGGCTGTCTGCTTCTTTTGCTAATGAGAACCAGGAGCCAGTGCTTTATTAGAGATGGACAGAGTTCATCTTGGCTTTTTGGTGGCAGTGTTAGTAAGGAGCAGGTTTCATCATCCTTCTGTTAGAAGAAATGTGTGGGTTTGTAGCCACCTTGTTCCTGATTTGGACAAGGAGGAATAAAAGCAGGAATAATGATCACCTTGATTTTTGATAGAAGCCATGGTATTTTGGAGAATGAGCAGCAGTTCTTGGCAGTGTTGGGGAAGGAATTTACCCATTTTCTGTGAGAAAGGCATTTAGAAAGCATTTGCATATTATTGATGCTTTGTCACTATGGACTCTGTAGAAAAGTATTGTAAAAGTTTGCTAGTTTGTACTAATTGAAATAAAGTCATGAGTTAGTGAAAATTACTGTATTTTAAAGGAATAGTGCCTTTCATCTCCTCGGTCTAATCAAAATGTATTGAATAGTTAAGCATATTGATGTTAAATATTGTTTAAATGTAATAGCTTGAACAATAGCTTGAAGTTTATTTTCAAGTATTTAAATGTTTTTACTGAGGATGGAAGCAAACTATAATGAAACCCTTCTTAAAGATGTGAAACTGATTTTACAATATATAATTTCTCCCTTCCGATTTGGGTTTCGTTTTCTTTTTAGGCTTAGATGCTACAGGACCATTTTTTTCTCGTTATGGAGCATCTCTCAAGGAGCTTGATTTTAGCATCATGACTTTTCTCTGGAATGAGAAGTACGGTCAAAAACTAGGTTCTATAGAAGGAAAGCAGCTTGATTATTTCTATGAACCAACATCACTGAAGGAAGCACGATGTTTGATATGGCTGCTAGAAGAACACAGAGAGAAGTTTCCAGCCCTACACAATGCTTTAGATGAATTCTTTGATATAATGGGTATGTGTGCTGAATTTTGATTTATATTATATCTAATCTTAGGAGAAAAATTTGTGAAGGATTTGGGTAAAAAGCAGTAACTAATGCAAATTCCATCTTATTCAAATATCTAACAAAGATTATAGTGAAAATTATTATGCTGCTATTAACTGGCTTATTTGGGGGAATAGTGATTAAGAATAGTGATTTTTTTATATCCTAAAACCTCTTTATTCAATTGTGACATAAGCTCAAATGGGTACGTTTCACGGACACCACACCACACCATTCTCATCTAAGATACTTTGACGGTATCATGGAAAAGATTACATATTAAATGGGTGGAATTTAGTAGGAAGTGGTTTGATCTGTAACATTCAAGATAACATTGGCCTGCAGAAGTAGAATCTAGAGCAGCTAGCATACCTGTTGTGGAAAGAGCCTAGAACTGGGAGCCAGGATATGTAGACTGCTTCAGACTCTTCATTGCCAATTCACTAAAAACCTTTTTACTGCTGCTACAGTGTCCTGAGCTAAGTGTTAACAAGGAATTCAGAAATGCTTATAGTATTCCCTGCCATCAGGTACCTTATGTTCTAGAAAAGGAAATGAGATGCATCTATGTAAATCTAATATGGGAATAAGTGCAGCACAAAAGGACCAGAATAAGTGCCAAGGGGCTCAGGTGGAGGAATGAGCACGTGGTTCACCCTGGGGAGGAGAGTCTGAGTTCTGGATGCTTGAGTAGAGTCTGAGCTGAGCTGTGGAGGTGGAGTTGGACAAGTTGGAGAATTGGGGACCAATGTGAGTAAGGACGTGGAGTCCAGTTTGGTGGAATAGGATAACTAGGAGTTAATTCCTTAGCCTCACTGAGATCTTGGATTCTTCATTGTTAAAATGAGAGGATTTGAAACCATCTATGAGGTGCCATTTTGCCTCAAAATTCTGGTACTCTTCTTGGGTTCTAAATTTATTTCAGTTTCTTATCTTTGGTACTTCATATGTCTCTTTTGTCAGTCTTATCCACTGCCAGCATCAGAAGTCTACTTTGGGTGATGTCAGGAGTGAGACTTAACTTCATGCTGTTTTACAGGGTCAGGCGTTGTACAGAGGTGTCACATGTTACAGAGTACAGATACAAGAAGCTGAGAAGCTAACTTTCTCATAGTGCTTAGCATGGAGCACACTCAAATATAGATGACTTTATTTTTCCAGGACACAGCTTCAAGACTAGAGGTGACATGCTGCTTGATAGCCTGTATTTATTGCCCTCAGTTTGCTGCTGTGGGTAATAAAATGCTGTGCTGGAACTGATTTTATATTGCCTCCTGCATATTTGGATCATAAAACAAGATAGTTAAAAAAGACAATTCCTTCTCCATATATTTTTCTTAACTGCTGTGTTCTTCTTCTTCTTCTTTTTTTTTTTTTTCACATTTTAAAAGTACAGGTTTATTGGGAGAAAGGGAAAAAGAGAGACACCTTCATAGTCACAGGCAGACAGGAAGGAGAGCTGCCTAATTGCTGTGTTCTGAACCTAAAATATTTAGTCTTTCTGGCTGTGACTGTTTCTCTGCATTTAGTCGTAGAGTCAGAAGCCACCAACCAAATGACTGGCCAGAGGTTTTCAAATCCAATAGCTCTCCTTACCATCCTCACCCCAGATGTTTCCAACTATCTCTTTTTATATTTAAAGGAATGATAATTACTTAACACATTCCAGAATCACTGATCTTGTAACTAAAGTATCAGTAATGTCACCACTCTACCTAATTAGGAGCCTAATTACTGAAGTCTGATGCATATGTCTGTGCTTGAATTTTTGTGTAAACATCCAAGAAGCCCTTTAAGAGCGATGTGACTGAGCCTACTTGTGTCCCTAGAAAACTCTTTTTCCTGAACTTATGTGTTAATAGCCTTGTTGTGTATCTTGTTTTTAAGAGGAAACCCTGGAATTGGTCTTAACTATTCCCTTTCTCTGTTACCCATATTCAGTTCATCACTAAATCAAACAAGCTTCTTTAATGTGTCCTTAACTATTAATTCCTACTTCCCTAGGCCAGGACAATAATAATCTTTCTTTGATTTGACTATTGCAGTAGTCTCTGAACTGGTCCCCATGCTTCTGACTTCCCATTCCGGATCTTCTCTTGCCTTGCCACTAGTGACATCAGTCACTCTCATCTACTTGGGAAACATTTACGTATAAAAGCCATGGTGTCCATCTGGGTTTCTCATCATGCTCCTTTTCTAGCCTCTGAATACAGACCCCACTTACTGTGCCCAAACCTGCCTTGTACTTTCCTGCCTCCTGTCTTTGCCCATACAGTGCTTCCAGTCATGTCCTGCCCCTTTGCATCTTCATTTCAAGTCTTTCCCAAACTCTTCCCAAGTCCCTCCTTGGGCCTCTCCCCTTGAAAACTTTATTATCCCATCGACTGTGTTTCCACTGTACTGTGACACTGCATTAGTCTGTTTTGTAGAACAAGGGCTTATTGATGGCATGTTCTGTGCATCGCTGTATTCCCAGCATTTAGCATAGCATAGAGTTGGACACCCAGACGGCACTCAAATGATGTGAACTGGACTGAAATTTTGTGGTTCTTTGTAGCTGCTTTCCCATATAGTTAGCCATTTTGGTCTCTGTTTTAAGCTAAACTGTGTCGAAATCAAATGAGGAGAGCATAATTGATGTCAGTAGTGTCTGGGACTTGATAGGACTGCATGGCAATGTAACTGGTTTCATTTCCTCACAAAACCATCTATCCGTGTCTTCCTGCAGACAGCCGCTGTACTGTGCTCAGGAAACAAGACAGTGGTGACGTGCCTGTGAGTTACTCGGTCACTTCCAATGTTGTCTTCTCATTTAGCCAAAGAGAGAGAGCATGGCCCAGGCCAGAATTTATTTCCATCGCAGGGGCATTCCAAGCCAGATCCAGAGGATTTCTGGGTCTTGCACACTATTCCATGAGAAAGCTAACCCTGACCATCCTCTTGGAACTGGGGCACCAGACAGACGCTGAGCCGTACGGACTCTCCATAGTGTTTGAGCCACTGCCATGCAGAGAAAGGACGTTTTCTCTGATAACTAAACTTTTGATTTTCTGCTCTAAGAAAAACAAGAGACTATTTTGAATGACTCCATATTGAGTTTAAGTTATAATTATTCAAGTAGTCCTTTTTATATTGTGGCAGTTTTCAAATAGAAAGATGCTTTTTACTGATTTGTTAAATCATCACCTGATTTATAGTTGAAATTTGTCTTAATCAGTGCTATCCAATATTACCCAGCTAGCAGGGAAGCACAATTACTGCACTCTATGGCAAGTTAAATACTTCCTGAAATTCGCTTTGTGCCACGTCTCGTGCAGATGTCTAGTTGGTTTTAATAAAAGGATTATCATGAAAATGCTATGAGCACTTAACTGGAATTACT
Source organism: Talpa europaea (assembly GCF_964194135.1). Taxonomy (NCBI): domain Eukaryota; kingdom Metazoa; phylum Chordata; class Mammalia; order Eulipotyphla; family Talpidae; genus Talpa; species Talpa europaea. The sequence goes on from NC_140070.1 coordinate 142,960,683, forward strand.
TTTTTTTAAAAGTCCAATTAAAATACTATAAACTTAGTTGAAAGTGAGTTTAAAATATTAAAACAGTTAAAAGTTTAGTTACAACATTAGGTATCATTAAGCTTTTTATTTTCTGTTCTAAGTCATAATACAAAAGCTGACAATATTGTGTTTTTGAGCATTTTTTATGTAAACTGAAAATAGTTACATATTTTACATTTTCCAATGGAAAATTTTATTTACATTTATGTTGACCTTCATGTACTATTATTTGAGTGTTTCTTGATTTCCCCCCATTTTTCAGTTTAATTCTACCAAGATTAAAAACAAAGGCAAGAAAAAGAAGCCAAAAGATTCAAAGGTATTGTTCATTTTCTGTATTCTTATCTAAATTAATTGTGTAAATTAGAAATAACCAATTTCTGGGATATTTTGAACCATTTTGTAGCAAAAGAGTTTATAGACTATAAAAAAATTTTGGTGTTCTCAACATTTTGAGGAAACGTAAGGTTAATATTTTCAAGAGAGATACCTCTCTTGTCGGTTTTACTTTCTAGCTATTTCTGAGTTAAAACACTGTCATAATGTAGGAATCTGTGTGGGTGATTATAGAGAGTGGCCAAGGTGGCTTCAGAGTCAGGCGGTTCTGTGTTTATATGTTGGTTTGATCAATAATAATAGCAACAATTATTATTAATCTATGTGACTTTAGTCACACTATTTGAGTTCCTTATGTTATCATCTGTGATACCGATTACAGTAACTATAATACAGTTATTGTGCTTATTAGGTAATAAATGCTTAGTAATTGTTACCTAATATTACTGTTAAACTGGATTTTATAGTTGTTAAGAAAGCAGAACAATAGTTTCCAGTATTCTAAAGCTTTCACTGGAATTATTTCCATTCAAGTATTTATTGCCTAAAATACTCAAAATGAGGTTGATGAGTACTAGTTATATCTCGGGATTGATAGGATTCTTTCTCTTGAAGTTCTGCCTCAAGCTCGTGAAATAAATAAGGCATTATTTTTATGTCTTGTGGTGGATTCCTCATGACTCATGTATTTGGGAGTCAGATAAGGGGGAAGTTGAGAAAGAGAACAAGTTGTACTGGAGGTGAGAGCAGCCTTTATTTATTTATTTTTTTATGGGACCCTCGCCAGCGGCCAGGAATGAACCGGAGCTACAGAGGCTGCGGGTAGCATCGCAGCCCAGCGCTCAACTGCTGCGCCACCAGGGGAGGCCCGAGAGCAGCTTTTTATAAAGTCCAATGAAACTCTTCTTTTTATCTTTGACTTTATGTCTTCATTTTATCTAAAATAGTAGTTTAACTGAGTGACATTTAAATATTTTTGTAGCATTGGAAGCCACCTAAATGTTATTTGGACCTATATTTGAAGCTTTTATTATTATGCATTTTCCTCTTTACCAGAAAACTTAGCTATGTATTGGCAGTGTGTGTGCATATTTCTATAAACATTCATTGGTGTATTAATGGTAATTTTTTTCCATGGAATTTTAAGGTAGAAAAATCATAGTCATTTTTCTGTCTTTTAAACCAGCCTCTGTTAGTTGGGTCTGGAACAACGTCGGTAACTCCAAATAATGAGACTATTACTTCAAATGAAGACCATAAGTAAGTATAATTAGAAGTTTTTTGCTTTATATTAACTCAGATGTTTTCACTAATAAAATGGTATTAACTTAATGTTCTTAAACTTGTGTTTTATTTTCCTAACTTGTCTGCCTAAAAATATGCATATATGATGACTACCTGAGGTGACCCATTTTGGTGAATTTATAGTATGGCTGGTTGATGTTAAGAATTCATACAAATGCATTAAAGTCATGACTTATTAGCTAAATTGATGACCAACCATGTATAAGGTACTTTGGGAAAATCCTAGAAATTATTCTTTAAAATGTTCAATTAAAAGAATAGTCTGTTGATAAATAGTATGCTCACTGTAATATGAGAGAGGAAGATGTTTTGGAGGCTATAATTGATGTTATGGTTTTAACCTTTGTTGGTAATTTTCAGTGGCATCTGGTTCCTGAAATTGAGTCTGCAAGAAACAAATTGACATACAAAGAAATAAAATAGTGAGGAACAGTGACTTTTGTACATCATACTCCTTTGTGGACCAAACTCCCACAAAATGACACCCCCCTCCCCACTTTCTTAATGGCGTTGTAATAACAGTTGTTTTGCATAGTTATTTCCATGAATTCTTTAAATGGAGGAGTTGTTTTAAGTTAAAACAATAATAGCCTGTACTAAGCTAACACATCTGTACCTGGCACCCCTCTAAGGGTTTTACATGCATAATCCCATAAACTCATTTAATCCAGTCTTCTACTCAAGAACATATGTCCACTATCACATCTGTTTTAACATGGAGAGATGGAGTCACAGTTGAGCAGTGTGCTCAGGAGCACATGGCAGAGTCAGAATTTAGACCTAGCAATCCGGTTTTGGAGCCCATGCTCAAACTACTCTTTTTATTAAGTACCTATTACCAGTCTCAATCTTACTTTAACTTAATAGCAGTTACAAGAAAAGTCCTCATTTTTCTCTGTTATTAACAAGTTAAAATAAATGCTACGTTGATTTTTTTTTTAAATCCAGGAGTTTTTAAAATTAGCTTTTAAAGCAAGAGTAAATAATTAAAAGTGTTTATTCAAGTTTACTCAATAGTCAGATATCTATCTCTCGATTGTAATTGTGGAAGGGTAACTTTTCTGTATTAATTCTCTGATAGTGTTTTGCATTGTAAAGCTGAATAGTATGTTGCTATTTCAACTATTCTGGTTTTCCTAGAAGTTTATTATTCACTTTTTTTTTTTAATCAGTAGGCGCAATTCAAATTCTGCAGGCCCATTTGTAGTGCCTGACCATCTTCGGCAAGATGTAGAAGAATTTGAAGCCCTCTATGAACAGCATACTAATGAATATGTTCTCCGTAATAAGAAGCTATGGGACATTAACCCAAAACAGAAATGTTCGACTCTCTATGAGTAAGTAGTTTAACATTTCTACAAGTGTTATTTTATACAGAGGCTGCCAGTTAAAAATTGTCAATTTAATTGGTGTTGCTTGTATTTATTACAGGTATTTATTGACTCTCAAACTCTAGGGAAGAAAAGTATTTTACAACTTTTGTCATGTATTAGAATTAATTAAGAATTTTTTAAATTTTTTTATTATTAAATTTAGAATCCCAATGATAAATGAAGATACATTCCACTTCTAAAACAGTCCTGGTATATCCTGATAGGGCTGATAAGGTTTCCAGTCATGATGATAATGTTTTCATCATGAATTCCAGGGTATACATTTGACAAGAGTATAATGATTGCTCTTGTCCCAGTGTTGATGGATGCTTGGCATTTCGTTAAGTCCAGTGAAAGTAATATAGCTGAGTACAGTGTTACCCTTTTATTGGGGAAAGGATGCCAGGATCACACGACTGGTTTGGCTGGGAGGATAGTTGTTCTGTTGGGATGATAGCGCTATAGAGATATAAAACTGAATCGGGCCTCCCTGGTGGCGCAGGTGGTTGAGCCGCGGCGCTGTGAAGCTGTCCACAGCCTCAGCAGCATGGGTTTGACCCCGCCATCTGAGGAGATGCCCACATGGCGCAGCAAACCTCTCCTGTCTCACCCGCTGCTCCCCTCAGCCATGTATTTCAGTCAGTCTGCCTGTTCTGTTACCCACTCTGTCTCTGGTGAATCCTCTCACCTTCCTGTACATCTGATGTGTGCCCTGGTTCTTGTATGCATGAGTAAATAAGTCTTAAAAAAAAAATTGTATCCTTGCATTGTACTAGAAACTTGAATTCCTGACATTGATCTGGTAAAAGAGATATAGGTTTATTTTTAAGTAACTTTGGGTCTGAGTTACTTTTACATTGAAAATGTGAATGTGAAATTAACAGTTATGTCAAGAAATGAGTAAGGTGGATAAAATTGAGTGAAGGGGTTCAGGAAATCTATGGGGCAGTTACCATTTTGAACTTGGCATTATTGTCTTCCTTGAAAGAAGGTGAGGGCTAAGATCTGCAACAAAATTAATTTGAAAACTAGCTATCCTGAAAAAAACCTGTCCATCAACACATAATTTGGTTATTCTCTTTTCCTCAGTTATATCATGCCTATTCAATCTAGGGTCCCTCTTCATGGTATTTCTTTAGAGATAAAACTGAGCAAATTGTATATCCTGAGAAATCCTGGATGACAAATGTGGAAATGACTATAGAATGGTACTATAACTTCTTAAAATGCTGAATTTTGTTCCATCTATCTAAAATATGCTGAATTTTATCCCATCTATCTAAAACTGAAGCTAAACTGTGTAGTTTTCAGAAGTTTATTACCACTATAAGAAGGAAGAATTTAAACAACTTTGAGGAAAATGATTTGTTTGTATTTTGAGATAGCATATCGTACATTTTTATATCTTATAGGAAAAAGCCAGAAAGTTACAGGCCATGGAACCTCAAAACTTAGTTCTTTCTTTGACTTTTCGAAAGTAAACATGTAACGATCAACTTAAAAATGATGATGCCTTTTATTGGCTAGTAGATGAAAGAAAGGAAACTGAAACTAAACTTCTTTTTGTAAAGAATGTAGAGTAGAAAAAATATTAGGGGCCTCCCCAGTGGCCCCACGGGTTGAGCACAGCGCTGTGAAGCTGTCCACAGCCTCTACGGCGCCGGTTCAATTCCCGGCCAGCCAGGGAGATTTCCACATGGCGCAGCAGACCTCTCCTGTCTCGCCCGCTGCTCCCCTCAGCACTGTATTTTGGTCATTCTGACTGTTCTGCTCCCTGCTCTGTCTCTGGTGGATTCTCTCACCCTCCCGTGAGAGAGGTACTGGTCTGTACCCCAGTTCTTGTATAAATAAATAAATCTTCAAAAAAGAAAAAATATTAGACAATAAGTCAAGAACACTGGAATAACTGCTATCAACTTTTTCTTGACTTAAATATATCACCTTAAAGTAAGAAAGTGAATTGTTTTTCTTTAAACTTTTTTATAATGTATAATTATAACACATTCATTTGAGGTGTACAGTATAACGATTTGACATTTATAAACAGTGAAAAGTGATCACAATAAATCTGTTTCCCACCTTCTTGGAGCTTCCCTTCAGTTCAAACTCCAGCTGTTCTAGATTGAAAAACTCAAGTTCACACCAGCAGCCCTTGCTCTGCATCCTCAGCCCTGTAGCTCTTCAAAGGTGTCCTGGGTGCCACTGCTGAGCTCCCCCTTATCCAGAGCAGTGCCACATTTCAGGAGTTCCCATTTATTAGCCTGTGCTCCTGTGTCAGCAACTGTAGGGTGCTCTCCTTCCCTCCCTTCCTTTTGGGGGTTGTATTGCCTGCTATCAAAATAAACATGGTTCATTTAAAGTTTTTTCTACCCCTTTCCACCAGACCTTTGCTCCTAGTGTGTGCTGTGGTCATCCGTTTTTCCCTTTCGGGGGTTTGGCTTCATTCTGCTGCATCTAGTTGTGAGAGTATGGAGGAGGCAAACCCAGCATCTTAATTCCGTGGCCATCTTGCTGGACTCCTCAAATCTTTTTTAAGTAAAGTTTAAAGGCAAAAATAACAATTATGATTAATGCTACCATCCAGTATAAGCATAATTAATTTTCAGTGTATAGCCTTTCACATATGTATAAAACATTTTTTTCAAATTTACAAACTGATTTTATTACTTGGCTATGTCATTTGTCCTTTTCAACTAAAAATGCATGGTGAGCGTTTTTTCATATCCTTGACTATTCAAGAACACAACTTTTTTTTTTTTATATTCCCCATACAATTGCAACCCCCTGATTATGACCCCAACCCCTCCTTTCCCCACCCCCCTCCAAAGTGTGTCTCTGGTTCATAGTTGTTTGTTGATTTTGATTTTTTCTTTCTTATAGTTATTCTTTTTCCTGGTCCCTTATTTAGGTTTTCTAGATTCCTGTTATGAGTGAGACCATCCGGTATTTTTCTTTTTCTTTCTGGCTTATTTCGCTGAGCATGATCCCTTCCAGCGCCATCCATGTTGCTGCAAATTGCATGTGTTTATCTTTTTTGAATGCTGAGTAATATTCTGTTGGAGAACACAACTTTTTTTAGTTGCTTGGCAGTGATTCCAGATGTGCATCATCATTTATGTCCTGATCCCCTGTGGCTATTGAGAAACTGGCTGCTGAATTACTGGTTTCCTTTCATGTGGTTTCTGTGCTTTAATTGTCCCATTTTCGATTCAAGTACTTTAATCCAGCTAGAAAAGGTTTTTTTCCCCAATGATTTTCTTTATTATTCATCATGGAGAGCAAATAAGCAAATACATATCCACCATTTACGGATGACTCTGTTTGCTTAATGGCAACTAAACACCAACCCGGAAGGTCTATTTGGACAGGTGGTGGACTGATGTTAACACATACACACCTGTCAACAAAGGCCCTCAACAAGAATTCCTGTTTCTGACCAGCGATTTTTCTTTTTACCTCACCCTCCCTTTACCCCTTCTACTTCCAGAGATTTCTCATTTAGAAATAAAGCATGATAAGAATCTTATCTCAAAGGTATATTTAAACCTGTTACCTTGCACAGCAACATATATTTAGGGAGCTGATATTATAAAGATTATTCTATCGGGGGGAAATAGTCATCAATAAACACCTTAAAAGAGATTGTTTGGTGACTTGAGTATTTAGGGGAGCATTGCTGATGAAGAGCAGTGATACTGGTCTTTATGCATCTGAGTATCAGTGGCTTTGAATAGAGGTGAATTATTTTAATTTGTCCTAAGCATTTATGAAGTTGTTTTTAACCTTCCTCCTAAATAACTTTTCTTCCTGGTTAGCATTGATTTACCAGGAAAGTTCCTTTGGAAATTTTCAGTCTTTTAAAAGTCTTGGTGGTGTGTGGTATGTGTCTTTCTTGCTAATTTGCCACTGCTGTAGGCTGAATACCAAATTCCAGTGGAAGTGCGCTTTCTCTCTGAGTCTGGCCAAAGAGTGGGATAAAAAGAGAGACCCAGAATGAAGTGAACAAGGCCACCATAGAGCGGGAGGCAGATGAAGGAACACCCATGGCTATATTGGCTTATTGATCAGACATCCTGCATTTTAGTACTTCTGAATCATTCCACATTCCTAAACAGAAAAATCTTAACAGGTTTACTAATGCAAATTCCTGTAGGATTTTTTTTTTCAATGTCCTCTTCTCATTTGATAGCCTTGTTATTTTTCTTTAGTAAGTTTTCTTGCTTTTCACTGCCTTGTAAGAAGATTATATAATGTAATTGAAATTTTTAAAATAACTTTAATATTTGCTATTTTTCCAAAAATTTCAAAGGATTATTTTCAATAAAATTTTGATTATAGTATCATTGATTGCAGTTAACTTTATGCAGATTTCATATGAATAGATAATGTTTGTTGGGGAGAGGTTGAGATCAGTGAGAAGTGAAAATAGTACTTGGCTTTAGGAGAATTTTTGGGAAATACTTTTTATTAAACATACACAAGTACTTCTTGTAATAATTCAAGTAAATGTAAATTTTTCCCAAGTTACTTCTCACAGTTGTTGGAGGAACATGGTCCCTTGGACATGAGTAATAAGATGTTCTCTGAAGAATATGAATTCTTCCCAGAAGAAACTCGACAGATCCTAGAAAAAGCAGGAGGCTTGAAATCTTTTCTCCTGGGATGTCCTCGTTTTGTTGTGATTGACAATTGTATTGCATTGAAGAAAGTTGCATCACGACTCAAGAAAAAGAGAAAGAAGAAAAACATTAAGACAAAAGTAGAAGAAATTTCAAAATCTGGAGAATATTTACGAGTTAAACTACCACTAAATCCAGCAGCTAGGGAATTTAAACCAGATGTAAAAGTCAAATCTGTATCAGATTTATCTTCAGCACCAACTTCTGAGGAGCCCAAACCAGTGTCTGCTAATTCTCCCAAACCAGCTGATGAGACCCTGAAGCCAAAACCTGTATCTGATAATCCTCCCGGAGTAGTTCCTGAGGATGTGAAGCCCAAAGGGGTCCCTCCCAGTTCTCCCACACCAGTTCCTGAGGATGTGAAACCAACAACCTATTGGACTCAACCCCAGATAGTCACAGGATACTGTACATACCTCCCCTTTCGGGGATTTGACATTACCCAGACACCACCCACATACATTAATGTATTGCCGAGCTTGCCCCAGTACACTAGCATTTACACACCTCTGGCTGTTTCTTCTGAATATCAGCTGCAAAGATCAGTGCCAGTGGTGCCGTCCTTCGTAGCCAGTGAAAGACCAGATAAAAATGCTACTGCATATTTTGAGGGTCAGCATTTGCCTGTTGAGAATGCCCCTGGTAACCAGATCGCCTGTGAAACACAGATCTGTCGTAACTCCTCAGAAATGCCAGTGGAGTCACAGTGCAGCACAGAGAGCACTGGTATAGCCCAGAGCACCTCTGAGGGGAGTGATGGTCACTGTGGAGATGCTGCCAGCAAGTTGGAAGAAAACCCAGAAAGTGCAAACGAAGTAACAAATAGTCCACTTGCAAAAATGGTTGCCATACAGGTAATTCTTTTTTATTTATTTATTTATTTATTTATTTATTTATTATAAATTTTATTTTTATATTCCCCATACAATTAGCAACCCCCTTATTTTGACCCCAATCCCTCCCCTCCCCGCCCCCTACCCCCCATAGAGTATCTCTGGTTCATAGTTTTTTGTTGATTTTGATTTTCACTTTCTTATAGTTATTCATTTTCCTGGTCCCTTATTTAAGTTTTCTAGATTCCTGCTATGAGTGAGACCATCCGGTATTTTTCTTTTTCTTTCTGGCTTATTTCACTGAGCATGATCCCTTCCAGCACCATCCATGTTGCTGCAAATTGCATGTGTTTAACTTCTTTGAATGCTGAGTAATATTCCATCGTGTATATGTACCACATCTTCTTGATCCAGTCATCTATTTTTGGGCATTTGGGTTGCTTCCATAGCTTAGCTATTGTAAATAGTGCTGCTATAAACATAGGGGTGCAGGTGCTCTTTGGAATTGATGTTTCTGTGTCCTTTGGGTAAATACCTAGTAGTGGAATTGCTGGATCCTATGGAAGCTCTATGTTTAGTAGGTCCAGAAATCTCCCCACAGCTCTCCATAGTGGTTGGACCAGTTTGCACTCCCACCAACAGTGCAGTTCCTTTTTCTCCACCTCCAACATTTGTTGTTGCTAGTTTTTTTAATATGTACCATTCTCACTGGTGTGAGATGGTATCTCATGGTAGTTTTGATTTGCATTTCCCTGATTACAAGTGATGTTGAACATTTTTTCATATGCCTGTTGGCCATTTGCATTTCCTCTTCAGAGAAGTTTCTTTTTAGTTCTTCTGCCCATTTATTGACTGGATTATTTCCTTTGTTTTTGTTGAGTCTCATCAGCTCTTTGCAGATTTTTGTGATTAGTCCTTTATCATTAATGTTGTGTGCAAAAATGTTCTCCTAGTTGGTGGGGTTTCTCTTTGTTTTTGTTATTGTCTCTTTTGCTGTGCAGAAGCTCTTTAATTTGATGTAGTCCCAGCTGTTTATCTTTGCCTTCACTATCACTGCTTTGGGTGATGTGTCTGTAAAGATGTCTTTGATGTACATATCATGTAGTGTTTCGCCTAGATTTCCTTCTATGTATTTTATGGTTTCAGGTCTTATGTCTAGTTCTTTAATCCATTTTGAGTTGGTTTTTGTGTATGGTGTGAGGTAGTAGTCAAGCTCATTCTTTTGCATGTAGCGACCCAGTTTTCCCAGCACCATTTATTGAACTAACTTTCTTTGCTCCAATGCATATTCTTTGCTCCTTTGTCAAAGATTAGTTGACCATAAATCTTTGGGTTTATTTCTAGATTTTCTATTTGATTCCATTGGTCTGTGTGTCTGTTCTTGTTCCAATACCATGCAGTTTTGATGATTATGGCTTTGTAGTATATAGTTTGAAGTCTGGGAGTGTGATGCCTCCATTCCCTTCTTTTTTTTTTTTCAGGAGAGCTTTGGCTATCCGGGATTCTTGGTGATTCCATATGAATTTCATCAATAATTGTTCTATTTCTTTGAAGAATGACATTGAAATTTTGATTAGAATAGCACTGAATCTGTATATTGCTTTTGGTAGGATGGCCATTTTAATAATGTTTATTCTTCCAATCCATGAGCAGGGGTTGTCTTTCCATTTCTTTGTGTCTTCTTCTCTTTCTTTTAACAGTGTTTTATAGTTTTCTTTGTATAGGTCCTTTACCTCTTTTGTTAGATTTATTCCCAAGTATTTGATTTTTTTTTTGTTTCGATAATAAAAGGGATGGTTTTTTTGATTTCTTCTTCAGATTTATCGTTTGTGTATAGGAAGGCTACTGACTATTGCGTGTTGATTTTGTATCCTGCCACTTTACTGAACTGATTGATGAGTTTAATTAGTTTTTCTGTGGAGTTTTTGGGGTTCTCTATGTATATTATCATATCATCTGCAAATAGTGATAGTTTGACTTCTTCTTTTCCTATTTGGATTCCTTGTAAGCCTTCCTCTTGTCTTATTGCTCTGGCTAGGACTTCCGGTATTATATTGAAAAGCAGTGGTGAGAGTGGACATCCTTGTCTTGTTTCAGATCTTAATGGAAATGCTTTCAGCTTTTCACCATTGAGAATGATACTGGCTGTTGGCTTGTCATAGATGGCCTTTATGACGTTGAGGTATGTTCCTTGTATCCCAAGAATTTCAAGGGCTTTTATCATGAATGGGTGTTCCACTTTGTCGAAAGCTTTCTCAGCATCTATTGATATTATCATATGGTTTTTATATTTCTTTTGTTGATGTGTTGGATAACATTGATTGATTTTCGGATGTTGAGCCATCCTTGTGTCCCTGGCATGAATCCTACTTGGTCGTGGTGAATTATCTTATAGATACACTGTTGGATTCTGATCGCTAAAATTTTATTGAGGATTTTTGCATCAGTGTTCATTAGGGAGATTGGCCTGTAGTTTTCTTTTTTTGTGTTGTCCTTGTTCAGTTTTGGTATTAGTGTAATGTTGGCTTCATAGAACGTGTTTGGTATTAGCCCTTCCTTCTCAATTTTTTGGAAGAGTTTGTGAAGGATAGGCACTAATTCATCTCTGAATGTTTGGTAGAATTCATTTGTAAGTCCATCAGGTCCTGGGGTTTTGTTTTTGGGGAGGTTTTTTATTACCATTTCAGTTTCACTGCTTGTAATTGGTCTGTTTAAGTGTTCTATTTCTTCTTTATCTAGCTTTGGGTGATTGTAGAGTTGTAGGAGTTTGTCCATCTCCTCTAGATTGTTGAACTTGTTTCCATATAACTGTTCATAGTAGTTACTGATTATTCTTTTGATTTCTGCTGTGTCCTTTGTGATTTCTCCTCTTTCATTTATGATCCTGTTTATTTGTGCTTTCTCCCTTTTTTCCCTTGTGAGCCTGGCTAGGGCTTTGTCTATTTTATTTATTTTTTCTAAGAACCAGCTCTTGGTATCATTTATCTTTTGGATTGTTTTTTTAGTTTCGATTTCATTTATTTCTGCTTTGGTTTTTATTATTTCTTCTACTGGTTTTGGGGTTTTTTTGTTGTTCTTTTTCTAGATCTTTGAGCTTTGAGATTAGGTTGTTTCTTTGAGTTCTTTCTTGTTTCTTGATGTGAGCCTCTGTTGCTGTATACTTTCCTCTTATTACTGCTTTTGCTGCATCCCATACATTTAGGAAATTGGTGTCCTCCTTGTCATTCAATTCAGAGAATTTTTTAATTTCTTCTTTGATCTCCTCGTTAGTCCAGTGGTCTTCCAGAAGTGTGGTTTTCAATCTCCATGAGGTAGGAGATTTCCTTGCCTTCTTTTTATGGTTTATTTCTAGTTTGATGCCTTCATGGTCAGAAAAGATGGTTCATATGATTTCAATCTTGGTGTATCTGTTGATGTTTGTCTTGTTTCCCAGTATGTGATTGATCCTGGAGAATGATCTGTGTGCACTTGAGAAAAATGTGTACTCAGATTTTTTTGGGTTTAGTGTTCCATAGATGTCTGTTAAGCCCAAGCGCTCTAGATCCTTATTTAGAGCTTTAGTGTCTTTACTTATTTTTTGTCTCGTTGATCTATCCATTGTTGGTAGTGGTGTGTTGAAGTCTCCCACTACGTATGTGTTTTCTCTGATGTCTGTTTTCAGAGATGACAATAGTTGTCTGATATATTTTGGTGCTCCTTCGTTTGGTGTATATATATTAATGAGTGTTATTTCTTCTTGAAGTATTGTCCCCTTGATCATAATGTAGTGACTGTTGGGGTTTCTTTTTATCTTTTTTATTTTGAATTCTGTTTTATCAGATATAAGTGTAGCTGTTCCTGCTTTCTTTTTTGGTCCATTTGCTTGTAAAATTGTTTTCCATCCTTTAACTTTGAGTCTATTTTTATCTTTTGTAGCTAAATGTGTTTCCTGGAGACAGCAAAAGGTTGGATTTTGTTTCTTATTCCAGCCTGCAACTCTGTATCTTTTTATTGAAGAGTTTATTCCATTTACATTTAGAGTTAATATTGATATGTTAACATCTGTATTTGCCATTGTGTTTGTCTTTCCTTTGATTTTATTTATTTATTCTTTTAATAACTTTTCTTTAAAAGATTTATTTATTATTCATTTATTTATATAAGCACTGGGTACAGTCAGAAGTGCGGGAGGGTGAGAGAATTCACCAGAGCCAGAGCGGGGAGCAGAGCAGGCAGAAGGACCGAGGCACACTGCTGAGGGGAGCAGCGTGCGGCAGGAGAGATCTGCGCGCCATGTGGACCCTCCTCTGGTGGCCGGGGAGCAGCCAGGGATCGAACCGGCGCTGCAAAGGCTGTGGGCAGCTTCGCAACCCAGCGCTCAACCGCTGCGCCACCAGGGGCGGCCCTTTTTTTTTTTTTTTTTTTTTTTGGCCTTCTTTCGTTGTTATTCGTCCCTCTGAAGTTCTGGCTTTAGGACTCCTTGTAGTATTTTTTGGAGTGGGGGTTTAGTCGTAATGAAATTCCAGAGTTTCTGTTTGTCTGGGAAGGTCCTTATTTTTCTTCATAGAGGAAGGAGAGCTTTGCGGGATAGAGTATTCTTGGTTGGCATCTGTTTTCTTGGAGTCTGTTGGCTATGTCCCTCCACTCTCTCCTAGCCCGTAGTGTTTCTTCAGAGAAGTCTGATGTCAGTCTGATTGGTTTTCCTTTGAATGTTATCTGTTTCTTCCCGCTTGTCAGCTTCATTATTTTTTCCTTGTCCTGGATATTTGGGAGCTTTACTATTATGTGTCTTGCTGTATTTTTCCTTTCGTCGTGGAAGTTTGGTGTTCTTCTTGCTTTGGTGTTCTTCTTGCTTCAATTTTCAGCTCCTTCTTCACGTTTGGGAAGTTCTCTTCAATTATCTCCTTGAATATTTTCTCTGTTCGTACATTTCTCTCCTCTCCTAGGATTCCTATAACTCTTATATTTCCTTTCCTCATGGAGTCAGTTAGTTCCCAAAGTCTTTCTTTGGTCTTTTTCCTTCGTACTTCTCTTTCCTTTTCTGTTTTGGTTCTTTTTATTTCTGTGTCTTCAAGAGTACTTATTCATTCTTCCATTTCATCTATTCTGCTTTCATTGCTTTTCCTAGAGTTCTTTAGCGCCTCCATTAATTCTTTGATCTCCTGCATTTCTTTTACTTCCCTCTTTAGGGACTCAGTTTCATTCTTCTGATCGTTGATTATTTTTCCCTTATCATTGTTTTCCTTTATAACTTCTGTCAGTTTTTTAATCACGGCAATTTTAAATTCTCTTTCTGGAAGACTCAGAAGTTCTTCCAAGTTACTATCATTGCAATCTGGGGGGTGGTTTTCTTTTTGTGGTGTGCTTTTTTCCATACAGGAAATTCTTAAATAGAAAACATCTTCTATTACTAGAAGTTAAATTTTCTTTTTTCATTGCCATTATATTTACTTAAATTTTTTAGATGATTAATTTTATATTGGTTACTAAAGCTTTCACTTGAAAATGCTTTAAAAAATAGGAGCCCTTTTGTAGGGCATGGCGGATAATCTTAAAGAATTTTTAAATCGTTATTCCTACCAATTTTGGTGCCAGTTGAGAAATAAGATTGTGGAATCAGCAGATGAAGCCAAAATGTCACCTCAATAATTAGAAATATTAGCAGAAGTAAGATGTGGCTGTTTCTGTAAAAAATATGTGTCCTAACACTAAAAGCCCATAGCACCCTGGCTTCCCCCCAGGTTACAGCAGTGCTTAACCAGGGCGCCTCTCAACTTGGGGTGCCTACCCCACAGTACTTATTGCAGGGCAGTGAGAAGAAAGGGAACATGTGTTTTCTGCACAGATAATTCCCAAGAGAAGGGATAAAGGAAGTGTCTGGGCTGCATGTGCCATTTTGTCTTGCCAAACTGAGTGGGGATTGTTAAGGGGAGTAGTTAAATGAGATAGCCAGATGGAGGGACACCAGAGGGATGGATGCACATAAAGATCCTTCCTCATAAGCATGAGAATAAATTTAGGTTGTAGATAACTTTGTAGGACATGAGTTGATTAAACCTTATTGGATTGTCCCCCTACTCATTCAGAAAGTCTGAAAAATAGGTTGAGTAATGAACCAAAATCATTTTCATTTTTAATAATTCTAAAGGATGACAGTCTCCTAATTACAAGTATTTGTAGAATGTATAAAACATTATCTGAATTGGCACTTAACCTCCTCCCTCTGCCGCAAAAGTGGGCATGTTTTCAAATGTTATTATGTGATAAATTCATTTTACTAGAGCAGGGAAGATAGATTGAATTTAAATATTTGTTTTCTCCCCAAAGGTGTCTTGGAATATAATGCATCAAGGTGTCAATACTGAGCCATATGATCCTTTTGAGGTACAACAGGTGGGTCAGAATCATACTTAACTGTTCACAGGTTTTAATTTTTACTAATTTAACTAGATGGAATGATGAACTAAAACTATTTTGATGTCAACTCCATATAAAACATTGCTATGGAAGCTTTAGAACATAATACACAAGGATATTATTTGTATTATTAGTTTGGGATCAGAGGCAAGTTTGGGATTGGAAAAGGTAAGTTTTTTCTTAGCTATTTATTCCAAAGTAGAATGGCTTTATTGTTTTAGCTGCTGTATAATGAGTCTATATTAATTTATAAGTAAGAACTAAGTAATGGAGAAATAATTGTAAGAGCTTCACCACTTTAGGAATGATTCACTTAAAATGTACTAATATCATTTACTCTGGTAATATATCTTAAGAGAAAAGTTATAAAAAGGTATTAGGTAAAATTCAAGTCCCTTTATTGACTACAATGACATGGGAATAGGTGAACACTTCTCACCATGCTATTGTCTTTCTTTCTTAAAAGCCCTCTCACTGAATGGTAAAGCATCACCTTATTATTTAGCAGTCTGGAGCTATCAGCTGACAAAAGTAGGTAAGAAAAATTATAAAAGAGGAGGTAAAAGGATCATTATTTATAGAGGCTTAGATTGTGTACCTGGAAGATCTAAATCAACTGAAAACCTAATACCAAAATGTAAGAGAATTCAGAAAGGTGATTGGATGCAGTACCTTTATATATATAAATAACAACCTGTGCAAATTACATTAAAAGAAAAGATCATTTTCAGTAACAGAAAGGGTAAAAAATAATTAAAACTTGAGAAAAAAAATGGCACTGAGAGATGTACAGAAGACTTAAGTGAAAAAGTGCTCTCTGTATTTGAGTTGTTAAAGAAATTGATTTTCCCTAAAGCTTCTAATTTGACATAATCCCAGTACAACCGGAGCAGGATATGTTAGCTGTCTGTTGCTGTGTAACAAATTGTCTCAAAACTCAGTGGCTTAAACATTCGTTATCTCACAGCTTCTAGCAGTCAAAAATTAAGGCTCAGGGTAGCTGGACGGTGCTGGAGATCTCTTGTGAGTTGCAGTACTGTTCAGGCTTCTGCAGGAGTCTTTTCAGTCCCTGCAGGGGCTGGGATGCTCTGTTCCCAAGATGGTTCACTCAGCCCGGTCAGCGCATGGGTGCTAGCTCTGGGCAAGGACTTCAGTTCTTTGCCTGTGGGCGCCACATGGAACTGCTTGTGTATTGTCACTGGGCTTGACTTCCTCAAAGTGGGTGATCAAACAGAAGTAGCAGTGGCTTTTATGACCTACTTTAGGAAGTTACACTCCATCACTTCTCTATTTTCTTGGTCGCACATACCAACCCACCAATCCAGATGTAGTGTAGGAGAGGACTATTCAAAGGCATGAATACCAAGAGGCAGGGAGCTTGGGGATCACCTTGGAGAGAAGCTGCTGCATAAAATTTATTTGAAACTGGACAAACTGATTCTAAACTTCATACCAAAAAAAAAAAAGTGTGCCCATGGAAAAAAAAAACTATAAGAAAGGAAATTAAACAACTGGATATCGGGCCTCCCCGGTGGCGCAGCGGTTGAGCGCTGGGTTGCGAAGCTGCCCGCAGCCTCTGCAGCGCCGGTTCGATCCCCGGCTGTTACCCGGCCACCGGAGGAGGGTCCCACATGGCGCGCAGACCTCTCCTGCCGCCCGCTGCTCCCCTCAGCAGTGTCCTTTGGTCCTTCTGCCTGCTCTGCTCCCTGCTCTGGCTCTGGTGAATTCTCTCACCCTCCCGCGCTTCTGACTGTACCCAGTGCTTGTATGAATAAATAAATAAATAAATCTTTAAAAAAAATAAATAAAATAAACAACTGGATATCAAACATAATAAAAACTGTGTTACACATAACCGGACTATTTAGAATAAGAGTCCAATGGAACAGAAGAATATAGAAATTAAAGGTATAATAAAAATGGTAAGGCAAAAGTATATTCTTAAATACATGGTATAGGGAAAAATGGATTGCCATCTACTGTAGAAAAAATTATTTTGGTTCCTTCCTTCATTCCGTATACCAAAATTAATTCCAGGAGGATCAAAGACTTAAGTGTGAAAAAAATCAACCCATAGAAGTACCCCGAAAAAATGGGGAAATTTTTTCCATAAGGTTAATTAACAGCATGGAAACAAATATGTGTATTTATATGTCTGTACACACATGTTTAATGTGTGCATACCTATGCATAGCATATATAAGTGTATCAACAAATATACATACACAGAAAACACAGTGACAAAGTAGGAAAATTTGCAGCACAGGACAGATAAAACTATAGATAATTTCTTAATTAATTTCTGTTAATCAGGAAAAGATTCATAAACATAAAAATGAGAATAGATGTGACTAGACAGTGCACAATAAAAGACAGACATAAGGTTGATGTTTAAACATGTAAGAAGATGTACAACTACATTTGTTACAAGAAAAAGTTATAAGTTATCAAAAGAATATAAAAATGTAAGGGTTGTGAGAGCTGCAGTGACCACACAGGAGGGGAGAAATCAGTCCTGTACTGGCTCAATGGCACTTCATTTATTAAAAAAAAAAAAAAAATTTTCTGGGGAAGGCAATTTGGGATTTATTTACACTCAGTATGTGTCCAGAGATCAATAAACAAGGATTTGTTATATATTTGTTTCATCTATATTTGTATCTGTAGAAAAGTACAATCTAAACACCCATCAGTATTGAACTAGTTTAATTATGGCACATCCATATAATGAAATGTTACACCATCATTTAAACATGAAACAATTCTGCCATTACTGGTATGGAATCATTTTTAAGATCAGATGTGTAATTAAATAGGAAAAAAATCAGCTTTGTGTTGCCTGCTAATATCTGTACAAATAGCTATCAGTTAGCCAATTATAAAAATTCGACCCTTGGGTCTCCCCGGTGGTGCAGTGGTTGATCGCTGGGTTGCGAAGCTGCCTGCACCCTCTGCAGCACTGGTTCGAAATCCGGCTGCTCCCCGGCCACCGGGAGGAGGGTCCCACATGGCGCGCAGACCTCTCCTGCCGCCCGCTGCTCCCCTCAGCAGTGTGTTTCAGTCCCTCTGCCTGTTCTGCTCCCCGCTCTGGCTCTGGTGAATTCTCTCACCCTCCCGTGCTTCTGACTGTACCCAGTGCTTATATAAATAAATAAATAAATCTTAAAAAAAAAAAAAATTCAACCCTTATTTTCTTTTAATGAACAATACAGAAATTTATGAAAAATTTGAAGTCATCTACATTCCCATAATCACCCATGTTAATATTTTGATGAGCAGTCTTCCAGGCATTTTGTAATGTTTAAAGTAGTGCTTTTAATGGGATTTACTATCTGTTTTATTGGAAATTTTCAGTTTTAATGTCTTACGGACTTATCTTCATGTTGGTAAATACAGATTGTTAACTTCATTTTCAGTGCATTCTTGATCTTCCATTGTATGATGAATGTGGTGGTATACCTGACCAGTTTCTCATCCTTGAGCATTTAGAGTGTGTTAGCTTTTCATGCGCACAGAGCTTCGCTGAGCTTTGGGCCAGGACATGTATGTACCAAGTGGAAGGGCCTGTGCTTGTCCCATGCTCAGCCCTAACTTAGGTAGGCCTTATTGTTTCAGGAGTCAGTATTTTGACTGTCAAATATTTTCATTAGGATTTGGAAAGTGCACAAACACTTCCTTAAATCAGCTTGATTTCAGAACGCTGATGTGATTTCAGAACCCTACTGTAGTGGCCTGTGGGCTCCTCCCTCTGAGACCTGCATTCATCCTAACACTGCCGCTTTCTTCTGGGACTTTGAAAAATTGCCTAAATTCTCAAAGCTTGGCTTTCTGATCTATAAAATGTGAAAATGCTAAATATCTTACAGAACTGTGGTGAAGTTTAAATGAATTAACAGAGATAGCATAACTTCCTGCCTGTCCTCGGTGGTGACTTGGGGCATATAAATTAATCGATAATACCAAGTTGCTATTCATTGTGATCCTTTTGCTGAATTGAGAATGAAAATAGAGGTAGCTCATATCTTAAACTTTAAGTGGTTCTTGTGGGTCACAGGAAGGGTGACTATTTAACTAAACCTTCAGTCTGGACAGACAAAAACTGGGACTCTCCAAGGTGAACTGACATTATGGCCACTCTGGTCATAGTTCAGAGTTCGCTGATACTTCACAGAATTTTGCCCCTTTTCACTTGGAACATGCTACGGAGCTGGAGGTGAAGGATAAGGGCAAGGTGGATGGAGTAGGTGGTGCCTCTTGGATGGGTTTCCGAAGCTTAGCTGCCAGGCCTTGCATCTGGGGAGAGCAGTCACCTGCAGTGAGGAGGGGCTCCCGGGAGCTCACGGGCTTTCTTTGCGGACACAAGTATGTTATTGCTGACAGTCTTAGTAGTGTGCAAGGTAAAAAATATATCAGTGATATTGTTCACCAACGTTTCACTTTGCAGTATGGCTTCTGTTTTTTTAGAAGCTCGTCCAAGAGACAGTTGCATAATTAAACACAGTTCATTGATAATATTTTAACTTGTCTTCTTGAAATAATTGGCAGCCATCCATTTGAAGTACTTAAAATCAGACCAAAATGAATATGTTCTCTTTATATCTAAACTATGCATAAAACCTAATGTATATGTTTTAAAACCTAACAGTTGCTGATATTTGTTGTGGAGAATGCCATTCATATCAAACTGCTGATTTAATACTGAACCCTCTAAAAATTCAGAACTAATTATAGTACAGATTGAAAAGTTTCATTATGAATTCCAGTAATGTGAACAATTACTTTATAAAGAGCTATCTTCGCTAAGCAGTGTTTAGGGGTTTTTAATTCTTGATTTATTGTGACATTTCCCTATCATAGACTGCCTAGGATTTTCCCTTTTTTTCTGCTTATTATTTTTCTTTGTTTACTTAAGAAACAGTTCAGAACGAAATCAGAAATAGGCTTTTTAAACTACTTTTAATAGATAATTTTCTAATTTACTTTACTTTTAGGGGGGTATTTCACAGATTGAAAGGGAGTACCAGGTTTTGCAAGAGCAGTTAAAGGAAGCATGTGAAAATTATGAACAGAGAAAACTCAAGGGCGCAGAAGAGACCAGGGACCTGGAAGAAAAGTTGACAAGGAACTTGGAAGAAAACAAGGTAATCCCACATGAAACTTCTCTTCAATAGCCTGTAGCATAATCAGGAGAGGTGTGCCTGCTGGGCCTCCCTTTGCTGCTGCTGCATTGTTGGCTGAGCAAAGGCTCCTTCTGCATTATTGCCTGTTCAGATTTCTCTCTAGCGTTGAAAGGGCAGCGTTGTTTTTGCAGCATTTTTGAGCCTCTTTAGTTGCCATATAAGAAAAGGGCTGTAAATCTGGGTTTTCATTTATCTGTAACTGAGTTTTCTTGATTAACTAAAACTATTTTCTGGTACCTAAGTTCTGAGTTAAATACTTATTTTTATTGAGAGAGAGTATAGCAGTAGGGTTGAATGTGTGAACCGTGGAATCCCAGTGACTGGTTTTAGATCCAGGATTAGTTCTATACTCGTTCTGATCCTAGGCAAGTTATTTAACTTCTCTGTGCTTTAGTTTCTTATCTGGAAAGTTTGGGTAACAATAGATCCATTTCATGGGGTTAGATTAATACTTACAAAGTACCTAAAGTTGTCCAGTGCATAACAGGGTTACTGTTGATATCATCATCATCACCACCTTAACCCCTAAGAAGTGTCAGAAAAACACATGGAGCTCACGCACATTGGAACTGTAGTCACCTAGAATGTCTTGAGTCTACTGATCTTTAATTTCACTAGCTAAAATTGACCATCCGTTACTATACCTTGCTATTGGATTTATTAATAGCAAAACCAAGTTGAATGAGTAGGAAAATGGAATTGTGAAGAAATTGTGTTTTCCTTTTTAACAACTAAGGTACAGAGCTAGCAAAGGAGAGTTAGTCCATTTAAGAAAGAAAGAATTTGTCCAAAGGTCAATAGTTAGGTTAACACAGTAAATAGAAGAAAATTAATTTAATGGGTCCTTAATCAAGAAACTAAGTTATTGAAATTTAAGTATACCCAAAAGAAAAGGGTCAATATGTAAAGGTAGCTGTCCTAACATTCCTTAGTACCTATTTATACTGGGATGGGATGAGATTTGATAGTAGAGAAAAATTAGAAGGAACCAGAAACTTTTCTGCTTAGTTTCCTGGTTGGTCAGTCTTCCTGATTAGGAGAGGAAAAAATTGAACCCTGCTTAACACAGTGATTCATGGGACACAAGTTTAATAAGCTACTTACGGGGATTAACAAAATATTTTTTTATAAACTTTGTGTTTCCTCAGGGTAATTCAGATTTATTAAATCTGTATGGGAATGCCTGTGTCCACCCAGCTCAGTGATAAGGGCAGATTTGGAGACACAGCCACTTAGTCAGTGCTGTGTGAATGGTATTTCTTTCTGACATAAGCTTTCACAGCTTGATAAGTGTTAGTCTGCTGGGTACTGTGTTACTCCAGTTCATCAAGGCTTCTTTCTTTGTGCACTTGACCAAGAGACACCATCACAGTAAATCAGGCACCCAGGGATGGAGACCATGAGCACCTATACCTGGTGCTTCTGATCTTGGCCAACTTTGGGTCTGATTTTTATGTGCTTTACTGCAGAATGTAATCAGTCCAATTTTTTTTTTTTTAAAGCCATTGTTTAGTTCCCCCACATTAAAGGCTTCACCCTCATTGCCTGCATTGAAAGAATGATACTTTTAAAATTCACATAAAACTTTTAGAGAATTTGTAGATTTAGAAGAAGTTTCAAAAAGCAGTACCTGCATAAGAAAGCTGACAGAGAAGACTGAGTCTCAGGTGGAATGGCACCTAGCTGTCCAGCAAAGGGCAGCTACCACTGCCTTCAAATAGAGTGTTTCCTTTCTTTTGTCACACTGTCTGACACACTGGCAGGTATCTTGACCCAAATGCCTCTACGACCAAGTCAAAGGCATCACATTCATATTTTAAAAAACAAACAAAAACAATTGGACTTGTCAACTAAAACCTGTGTGCAGTCTGCCTTGAGCTTAGGTAATTATCTAGCTGAAGGGCGAAGTGTGAATACTTGCAGGAGGGTGGAAAGGGTTCTTAGAATATCTTACTGTAACCTGTGCTAGGATTTAAAGGGAAGGAAAGGAAAGACATTTGAAGTATGCTCTTGAGATTTGGGCATGCCTTTAGGTGGGGATGCTTAAACAGAGGTCCAGTGAGACTTGAAGGTGTTGATGGGAGGCAGGTCCCCAGAGGACAAAATGGAGTGCCTATAGGCTGTGGGAGGTTACTAAAGACAGGTGTGATTCTATTCTAAATAGATCAGTAAGTACTTTGCTTTTCTCATCTTCCCAGCACCATGTGTCTCTACTCCCAGAACTCAGGCTAAGATTCTTTCTTCAATAGTCAGAGGGAGGGCCTCCCTGGTGGCGCAGGCTGTTGAGTACCACACTGTGAAGCTGTCCGCAGCCTCTGCAGTGCTGGTTTGATCCCGGCTGGCCGGCAAGAATCCCACATGGCGAGGCAGACCTCTTCTGTCTCACCCACTGCTCCCCTCAGCAGTGTATTTCGTCAGTCTGCCTGTTCTGTTCCCCGCTCTATCTCTGGTCAATCCTCTCACCCTCCCGCGTATCTGGCCTGTGCCTTGCTTCTTGTATAAATAAATAAATCTTTAAAAAAAAAAAAAAGTAAGAAGGACTCTCATGGTCTGAAACTTGCCCTCTTAACACTTTAAATTCCATTTTATTCAGATTCCCACTGTGATCACGAACTTCTTAGAAGAGAAGTTTTGTACATTTAACTGATGTTTCTAACATGGCTCATTATAGGGAAGTACCTTCCAGGCCACAACCAACTAGCTTATAAGTGGTCATAGTAGCCCTACTAATATACCGGGAATATATTGAGAAGGATTGTTTTGAGGAGCAGAACACACTGACTTGATCTGTTCTGGGGTAGCCTGTTAGAAGTGCCTATAATGTGTGGGTAAACAAGACACACGCCTTTCTACGTGATTAGGTTGAAAGACGGTTTTTATTCCTTTGACTTGTAATCTTTGCCAAGTGCTTATAAACTTCTGTTCCATCAAAATGACTGGTCAAGATTATTGAGTTCTTATATAAGTCATTTATAGGATTATTTCCTATGCCTCCTGTCATAGTTTATCTCCGTAGTCTCCTTTTTCCACTAGTAGGAGAAACTGTCAGCTTCTTCTCTACTTTTTATCTCCAAGTGGACACATCGTCTTACTCTACTCATCCAGCGTTTCCCTTAATTTTATCACCCCATTGTCACCACCATCATCCTCATTGTCTCTTGCCTGCGTTGTTGCTGTGAGGTTTTGAGAGACTGTCCCTTCCTATAATACAGCTTTTAACATGAAGGGTTATAATCCTTATTGGGCTACGAAATCAGTTTAAGGATGGTGGCTGAAATTGTTTTTAATAACTGAATAGAATAGAGATTTCAGCAGAGAAATGTGGAACTGGAAAAAATGTTCATTTGCTGCAGATCACTTGCTGCAGTTCACTTGCTGCAGATTATTATTAGAATGTGTTTGTTACGGTGGGTCACGGGAAATGTGCAGGCTGCTGTTCCGGTCTGAACCTTCCACGTGCCCTCTTCCCACCCTGATCCATCTCTGTGTCCTGCAGAGTTACTTTTCCAGAATCTTCTCCATGCTTAAGCGCCTACACTTACTCCCTGTTTGCTGGATGAAGCGTCCACTCCTCAGCGTGGCTTGCAAGGCTGTTCATAATTTCAGGCCAAGTCCCATTCATCCTGCCCTGCCTTCCACACATCCGCTTTCCGCTGCAGCCATGGAGCACCTCCTGCGCCTGTCCAGACAAGCCCTGACTGCTCTGTGCTCTCCTGTGCCCAATCCTTGGGGTCCATTCTCCACGTGCTAGACTCACCTTAAAGACCAAGATCAGATATCACTGATTTTGAGAAGCCCTCCCCACTACCAGGCAGTCTCATGCCTCTATGTGGGCCCACTGGCCTCACCTCTAGCCGGCCTGGGTGAGAGCAGGCAGGGCTGAGACCCTGTTTTGTACAACTTGGTATCCCAGGCTCAGGAGGCCCCACAGCCATCTCCTTGTCTATTCTGCTGACCTGGAGCTTTTGAGGGTTCTGTTACACCACAGTCAGTTCTAGTCATTCTGGCTCTTTTTAATATGTTTTTTAATATTCTCACTTTAAAAAATATTTTCAGATTTCAAAGACGGAATTAAATTGGTTCTTCCAAGATTTGGAAAAGGAAATTAAAAAATGGCAACAGGAGAAAAAAGAAATCCAAGAAAAACTGAAGTCTCTGAAGAAGAAAATGAAAAAGGTCTTAAATGCCAGTGAAATGTAAGTAACACACGAAAAGTGATTTTTTTTAAATTGGGGATTTTTTTGAGGGGTTATTTTAATACTTTGGATATCTAATTTCAGGTTATCTCAAATAAGGTGAAATTTTAGATACTGTCTTCATCTCTTTAAAGAGCATCCGTTGGGGAATTACTCCCCTAAAATGTTTTCTAAACCTACTGTGTTTTCAGGTAAATTAAAAGTGGGCCTGGGGCTCAGCCAAGACCTGACTTCCTCCCTCTGGTGTCTGCACCCCTCCATGGGTGCACAGAGCCTCTGGCCCGCTTGTCTGTATAAGGGGCTGGTCTTGTGCCGACGTTCTTTCCTGCACTAAGGTTCTGATGACCATTTTATTCATGATTACTTCTATCCTATATCTGTAAATTGTAAAAATTGGATCGTTGAGGGTTTTGAGGATAGTTTGAGGGTTTTGGTAATACATACAGGTACGATAGTCATCAGATGGGCCGAGCTGTTTTAAGATTCTCTGTGATCCACTCCAATCTCTCTCTTCCCTAAATAGTGATTTATCACATGATTCCTGAGCTTAATTGTTATCTGCCACCGTGTAATGAAATACCCGAAACTCTGTGACTTAAATTAACAACCATTTTATTTGATCATGATCTTGCCATCTGGGCCGGACTGAGTTCAGCTGGGCCACTTCTGGCCATACCAGTGGTTTGTGGGGCTGCATTTAGCAAGAATTGACTGGTAGGCTGGGGTATCTTGGCCTCTTTCCTGCCGTGTAGTTTCAGGTTGTCTCCTCCTCCTCTGGTGTCTTCCTGTGATGCTTGGTCTCTAGCATGTGGTCTCTAGCATGGCAGCTGGACTTCTGATGTGCTGGCGAAGGCTGGGGAGTGCAGAGGGCGCTTCTGGAGGTTCCGGCCCAAAACTGTCAGAGCATCACTTTCGCCGCATGCTCTTGTCTAAAGGAATCTGCAGGCCTCGTCCAGATTGAAGGGCTCTAGTGAGGGGAGTCCATATCACCACCTTCACCTTTCAAGGACATTTATGTTTTCCACATGTCCCATACCCTACAGCCAGATAACTTTCTTTATGGGACTTGCAAGTGCTCATTTGGGTAGTTTTTAGACAGTGCTTGAAAGAGTGAAGAAGTAGATGCTTGCTGATACTGGTTTGATCGTTAGTTTCGGGGTAGTTTCTTCAGTGGGGAACATTTATGGAAACAGTAATGTTTGTAAAGGTCTCTACCTCCTAATATTTGAACGTGTGTAGTCGTAAATTTTTTTTAAGTTATTCAGAACTTCAGGAATATTTAATATTAAACGTTTTTCGTATGCTCAATTCAGACGTAATATCAACTGGAATAAATGAAACTGTTGATAAAAAAATTTTCTGTGCTAGCAAAAATTACCGTTTCTGCTAGGAATAAACATTATTGATTTTTTTTTCCTCTTTGGGCATTTTCTGTCACAATTTAAAGATAAGCAATAAGCTCTGTGTGCCTGTTGCTTTTTGTACTTTACAAATAAATGTTTTTAAAGGTAAATTTTTATATTTAAATGTTTAAGGTTAAATCTTAAAATATTTTGGGTCTCTTACAGAAGCACAAAGGATAAAGAATAATATCTTTGATTTTGCTGTACTTTAGATCACACTTAGTATTCAGCTAAGGAATGGCTGGCATTGGGTGTTTCATGGAAGTGTTTGAGGAAGGGAAAAGCCATGAAGTGACAGTGATTTTTAATGGAAACTTGGGGTTTTGGGCAAGTAGAGATGACTTGCAGAGGCATGCGGGAGAGCAGGAAAGGAGAAGCAGGGCCCATCTTGTGTAAAGCATTGTCTAGGAATCAGGCTTGGCACACTTTGTTGATGAGAGGCTGTCAGACCATGCGTGCATCTGTGTGTCCATGCATGCGCTAATAGGGCTTTAAGTTGTCTTTGAAAGAACAGGAGCCGTGCTGAGTGAGAGCCCTGGGTGGCACTGGTGGTGCTCTGGCAGCGCTGCCTCTTCTGCATGTGCTGGCCCAGTGCAGCTGCTCCTGGAAATGGACCGAGGTGCAGGATCTGTGCTACAGGCATATCGTCACTTAGGGAACACAAATGTTAAAAAAAATTCAAAAAATGCTTGCACTGATAGGGTTAGAGTTTACTCTGTGAGAACATGTTTTAAAAAATCTTTGAAAATTGGACCTTCCTGGTGGCACAGGGGTTAAAATCTCAGTGCTGTCAAGCTATTGCCAGCCACTGCAGCCTGACTTCTATCTCCAGCCAGGGAGCTGACCCACATGGTGCAGCAGACCTCTCCTGTCTCCGCTCCCCTCAGCAGTGTGTTTCAGTAGATCCGCCTGTTCTGCTCCCCACCCTCTCTGGTGAATCCTCTTACCCCCTGCACCTCTGGCCTACACCCTAGTTCTTGTGTCCCTAAATAGAAATTTTAAAAATCTTTTTTTTTAAAATCTTTGAATATTAATTAAAATTTGGTGATTATGCTTTTTCAGGTATCCCCAAAAAAGTGACGAACAGGATGAGAAACATGAGTTACTTCCGGATCAGTCTCTTGAAATCAGGCAAATTAAGTTTATATTTATTTTTAATATCTTAAATTCTCATATCAGAGGTACAAGCACACTAGACTTCTAAGTGTATTGTTTGTTGCTTTTATAGAATAATGTGTTTATTTTCTTTATTTCTGTTTTTATCCTATTCCATAAATATTAAAGTAAATTTATCCTTTAAGTATTTTTATTTTAAGCTGTTCCTGCTTTTATTTTGCATTGTCAATTTTAAAAATCTTGAATTTCTTTTTTGTTGGTTATGCCTCTTTCTCCTTCATTAGAGAATTACTAATATAAGTTTTTTTATTTTACCTTTTATTAATGGAAATACTGTTTTTACACACTGGCAAACTTTATATTTAGCTGTGAATAATTGTATTTTACTTTTCTTATTCATTGTTTCATGTATACTTTCATTTACATCATGGTCCTGGCCTCCTTTTTTAGCTGTTATAAACATTGCCATGAGCAACTTTGTACAGACCACTTTTTCCTTTGGGTTATGTCCTTGCATTATGTGCCCAAATAAAACTTGTGACTCAAAGGATGAGGGATGAGCTACAAAGTTTATTATAACTATAATAGATCACACCCCACTTACCTTCATAAAAATGGTGAGCCAATTTTTTAGCATTACCCCCCAAATAGTTTTAATTTCCAGTCTTCCTTTGCTCATTTATTAAGTTCAAGGGGCACATGAGAGTCTATTTTATATAGTCAAATATTGGGCAAGAAGATACTGTACTTGTTATATGTTTTCTTGTGATAGGATTTCAAAACTAAACTTGTGCTTCTGTAATCCCCAAAGTTAAGCTTTTTTCAAGAAACTTTTTTTTCCTTGATATTTGCAGTAATACATTTACAAATGAGAAATTGAAAATAGAAGGCTCTATCAAGAAAGGGAAAGAGAATTATGAAGAGAGTCTTCAAAGAGCTGTGGCTGCAGAGGTGAGTCCAGGACGTGTGATGACAGACAGGACTGCACGCTGTTTGTTTGTTTTGGGTCTAATTACACATGAGGCATAGCAGCCTTACTGACAAGTGCGGAGGCGAAATCCTGCCTCCCTAAAACATCCCCTCTTCCATGCCTCGGGCTTTTGAATGCTTTATTTACCTTTATGCTTATGTTGTTACATAGCTCTGTTTGTGTAGCAGATTTTGTGGCTTGATGTCCTTGTACACCTCACACTCGTCATTGTTTTTCAGTCATTTTCCATGCTATAACTTTGAATGGCTCCATCATATTTAATCAAGTGATAACACCATGATGTAACCAACCACAAAATATATTTGTGAATCCTAGAAAAAGAACTTGAAAATCCCACTTATTATAGTCATAATTTATGGAAGAATATGTGTCAATGTAGGTGTGTTATTTGAGAAATTACTAAAATATGGTTATCTCCATTTTTCTAATTGGGAAGTTAATGTTATTTATTGGAATATGACTGTTTAGGGAAAATAAGAAAAGAATTTATGCAGTCTGCAGACATGAGACTTTCAGTTGAACATTGAACTGCTTCTAAGGAAAGGAAGGCAAAGACAATGTACCTGTACTTTGTGGGCCCCACACCCGAAAATATATTCCCAACGTTTGTTCAGTTCACACTTAACATCATCTGGCAAGCAGGTACACCTGGTGGATCCTGTCAAGACTACTGACACCTGGATTAAAGCAAACCAGTTCTGTATTTCTTGTAGTCTGATGACTTAAAAACATCCCCAGAGGCTTTTGATGCCCGTGTTGAGAAAACTTCTTTGAGACCTTTAAGTTCATTAGGGTTCAACATTGGGGTTATTCTGAGACCCTTGGCCCTCTGTGCACTCACGGACGGGAGTATAGACATGGATGCCAGGCATAGACTTTAAGATGACTAACCTCTGTACTTAATGCAGCTTAAGCAGAAAGACAATGAGGGAAGCCTCATTTAAGGTACTTAATTTTACTGTCTTTTTTTATTCAGTTTTCAAATCCAAAAGTTTTCGTTCATGGTCACCTGAGGGAAATTGCAGCATAATCATGTTCACCTGAGGGAAATTGCAGCATAATCAAGTATTGGCGATTCTGTCATCATTTGTCATTTAAGGAGAAACTTGAAAATGGTTTAGTACGTTTTAGTTCTAACAACCTTAAAATAATTTCAGTGTTAAAATACTTAAACATTCTCTAACTTAATGGTAGGTGTCTGTGCTCGAAAACTGGAAGGAGATGGAAGTGTTTAAGTTACAGATCATGGACTCACAAGCTGAAGCGTATCTTAAGAACCTGAAGCTACTGAGCAGGTACGGTGTGCTGTCACGAGCCTCCTTTCTGGCACATCACTTACTAAATAAGTTAGAGCTGATCTGAGAAAGAAATTTTTATGTTAGGATCATTATATTTTTTAATATACAGTTGATAACATGTTCAGCTGTAGAAAAAAATCAAAATATACAAAAATGAAAAAAAATCCGTAATTCTTAATTGTGATATAACTAGTTAATTTAGAATAAATTCATTTGTATTGGAAATTTGCATGTTTTTTTTCACTAGGTAATATACACAAACTTCCTTTCATATCAATAATTACATTTCTCCAGTCTAATTTTGAAAACTGAATTATATCCAGCATGCAGATGGGTTATGATTTTTCAGTGTGAAAGAAAACCAGTCCCTCCAGATATTTGTCCATTGTGGAAAGCAAAAAGTCTTGCAGACCTAATGCGCTTTATGGTGACCAACGCAAGAAAAATTACTTTGGGCTGGTCAACCATGGGTGAAGCTTGGAAATCACGTTGGGCATCAAGCTGTTATAGGACAGCCCTGATATTGAACGGGTTCCTCGCTGTGGGTCCTCACCCGTGCGCTTACAAGGGACTTAGGAATACTCCACTACAGGCACACACAAAAGGTTCATAAAAGGTTTATTTACAAGGGAAAAGGAAATAAGGAAAATGTACAACTCAGGGAGAAAATAGGGAAATAAAGTCTTTAATGCGTCCTACCCGATCCGCCGACCTGGAAACCCAAAGTCACTCTCAGAGCTGGTCGGACGCTGGTAAGCTGGTGGAGATCCAAAATGGGGGACCCCTTCCAAAGCCCACGTGTCTGCCTTTATATCAGCCTGGCTGCTTAACCCCACCATCAGGTCCCAGCCACCTTCCCTTGGGTGGTAATGGGATTTGGAGTTCCCAGTGTCTTTGGCTTTGGCCTGGGGGAGTCCACAAAGCCTGTATGGAACTAGCTTTAGGACAGCCTTTTCCCCCTAACAAAACCACCTCAGTGGTGTTATACTTGGGTTGTTTACACGTTTTATTAACAAAAGTTGCACTACTTTGTAGCTAGTTTTTATGCATGTTATCATTTCTACATAATAAATTTCTGGAATGAAGATCACATTTTCAAGGCTTTTAAAACACTGCCAAATTGCCTTTCCTAGGTACGGTTACTTAACATCTGAACTGCAGAGTATGGGAATGTCACTTTGAAGGATATTCGCACGCACTCAGTTTTTCAGCTCTCCACAATCATTACCTGTTTTTGTTCATTTTACTTTGTTTTTCAGCAAAGTTTACCTGGGAATCTTTGAGGGTTTCCTTAAGTCTTGGCGTTTGGCACTTTTCTATGTATATTTTCATACAGGGGATTACTTTTCATCTTGTCCTTCAGCAAGATGTTCCACACACAGATTTTGACTTCTTTATGCCGGGATTTTTTCTTCCTTCCTAGTGTTGTGTTGTTTTTTTCTTTTTCTTTTTCTTTTTCTTTTTTTTTTTTTTAATTTAAATTTCAGTCTGTCAGTAGGTCAAGGAAAATTAGTTTTCATATAAAGTATGATTCTTTGTCTTCATTTTTCAAAGATTAGTGCTTTTTACATGAAAAGTCCTTTCTGATTGAAGGTGCAAGTTAACGTGCTGGTTCAGATCCCAGGACTGTAAACTCAGGTAGACAAAAGTGCCCTTTGCTGCTGCACGGCGTCTGTCATCAGTGTTCGTGTGGCTTCTCTGGGAAACAGACCCCAACCGCGTCTCACCTGTGTTTCCAACTTCTTACAAGCCTCCCATACATTGGCTTCTCTCCTAGGGACTCTGCTACCTGCCTGTTGCTCCAAAGGACAACACAAGGGAAAAGCCATAAAGGAGTGTTTGGGTTTTTCTTCAAGTTGTGTAATGAGAATTGACACTATCAAGGGTCAGCGGTGTTTTCAGTCTTCTCAGACATAGATAACATGTCTGTCACCTCCAATAGACCAGACTCCTGAGGTGCCAGATCATAAATTTATCTTAGCCTCTCAGACCGCACCCTTTAATTTACAAGAAGGTGAGAATGAGGGTTTTATTGGGATGTTTTAAATGTTTCAGGCTATATTTTTTAATGCAAATATAGACTTTGATGTTAAACATGAAAGTGTCAAATGAAGAATAGCCAAATCTTCAAATTTGAGGGGAAAAAATTAAAATTTAGGAGACTGCTCCCTGTTCACCAGTTTTGGGGTTTGGTTAGTCAGTAATTAAAATTTGTAAAGTGTTTTCTGCTGAGATTATAAAATACACAACTCTTTAAAAACAGGTGGCTTTTTGGGTGTATGTGTGATCATTTTAATGTCTCTTTCTCATGTTTAAATGTTTATTTCATTTGTATTTTAGTACTTTTAGTTGCTTTTTTTTTTTTTTTTTTTCATTTCTAAGATGGACATTAAGCAGTTTCATACTGTTCTGCTTTTTCAGTGATTCTGCAGCATATCCTGACATAGAGTCTGACATGCATTCCTGGGAATCCTTTCTTACCAGTGTTAGAGAAGAAACTGAGAAAGCAAAGGTACGTTATAAGGCATTTCATAATTCTGTCAGTCTGTGTGATGGCTATAATTCTTAGGAGACTAAGAATTTGGTTTCTTTTGGGCTTGAACTATGAAAAGCAGTATTGAAATTTTATGAAGAATTTTTCATGAAAATAATGCTAGTTCTTGAATTATGTGTTTTATACTCTGCCCTTGTTGATAAGATTAGAAAAATTGGTAAGATTGTAGAACATTCTGATTGAGAGCTGATATTGTACTTCCTTCAAGAAGTAATTGTTTCAATACCTTGTAGTTCACATGTTACTGGAAAATTGTTGACCTTTGGTAATGTTTAGTAAGAAAAAAAGTTTTAATTATGGTTTTCCCTTGGAATTTATTAGACTTAACACCTTTCCTCCTCTCTACAGTCTCAATTTGAAGACCAAATTAAGGCAGTTAAAAGAGGTTCTCGACTCAGTGAACTTCCTAAAGTGCAGATTTCTGAGCTTTCATTTCCTGCCTGTGGCACAGTAAGTCTGTCACATCTTTTTTTTTTTTCCTTTTTGAAGGAAAGAAAACAATGAACCACAGTTTTTCTCAACTGACCAAAGTAGTTGCTTGGAGTATTGTGGGGATTTTCTGGGGGTGGGATAGATCCATATTTTAATTATTGGTGCTTCTGGGTTTATCTTTTAAAATCTATAACACCCTTATGTAAACGAAACATCAGCCTTTCCACATAGAGGCCTGGGGATAGGGCTGACAGTTACTAGCCCACGCTGCTGGCCATGCCCTGGCTCGAGGAGGGGTGTGGGGAGCACATCTGAGAAGTATTTAGGAGAGACTCTTGAATGAACTGTCTGCTCGTGAGTTTGGGGTGCAGTGGGTGTGTGTTGGGAAGTGTTGGCTGTGTTGGAGTTTGAACAGCTAAATAGAAATGCATCCTAATTTTCTGAAAGTTAAAGCATTTGGGGTATTATTAGTGATATATGTGTGTGTTGGGGAGTCAAGAATGAACCCTGAGTTTCTGTCAGTGTGGTGGGCATGGGAGGGAAGATTAGAGTGAAGAGATTATGCTCAGGCTGGCTTTGAGACATCAAAATTCTGATCACCCAGTTGGAGCTGACCATTAGGAAGTTTGGGCTTGTGGTTTGGATCTCTGGGAGTGATTATGGCACTTCAGTTCTGTGAGCACTTACTCTTGAGTCATGAGAAAATGAAAAAAGCCTGGGGAGAGGTGTAGCCTGAGGTGAAGATTCAGGCCTCAGACAATGGGGAAGTTCACACATAATCTCACTGGGAGAGCCAAGAAAGACCTGAGATGTGCTGGTAAAGCCGGCAGGTGGAGCCAGAAGAGCTCTTGTGAAGAAAGAAAGTGACCAGCAGTGTCAGGGTGTCCCTGGACTTAGTGGGATGGAGACTGTTGGTGGCCTCAGCATGGGCAGTTTGGTGGGGGGATATGGGTTCAGTTGTTTTGATGAGTCAGCCACCAGACATAGCTGGGCATGGAGAAGTCTGAGTAGGTAAGTACTGAAGGAAGGGGAGTTTGTATGTGAAATGTTCTCATTTTTCATATTTTACAGAAAATAATTATAGAGAGAAATACTTAGCAGCAGAGTTCTGCCCTTGTAACAACTGACAAGTTATGTTATGACAGCAGTGTTTTTAAACAAAAACATTTAATTCAAATTTCTTGTGCCCTTGAGTAACCAAGTTTGGCATGGTGATGTTTAATAGTCTTCCTCCATGGGTGTGTCTCGGAAGTGAACTGGCTGCTGTGTGTGTTCCTCCCAGGCTCACCCTCAGTTTGTTCCTGAGTCTTCAGGCCACGATGATCAAGGCTCTTCTACTTCTGCAAGTCAAGAGTCCGGAAACCAGACTACAGCTCCCAAGGATTCAAGTGCTGGCCCAGCGGGGACACCCTCTCTGCTGCCAGGACCACCCTGCAGCCCGCCAGAAGTCACTGCGCTGCCCGAGGCAGAGAGCACTGACCAGGCTCCTGGGCCAGAAATGAGCCTTGGGGCCGATCAGAAACTGCCTGCTCCTCCAGCTTACGCTCACGCAAGCCAGTCTCCCAAGAAGCCATTCAACAGTATTATCGAGCACTTGTCTGAGGTCTTCCCCTGTTACAGCAGGTACAGATAGAAATTGTAGCGGTTACATGCCAGTTGTAAAAATAGTTGTAATATCAAAAGTACCTTAAAAATAAAGCTGTTGGTAACCCTGGCTGTGTTGGAGTGTGAACAGCCAAATAGAAATGCATCCCAATTTTCTGAAAGTTAAAGCATTTGGGGTATTATTAGTGTTGTAAATATGTAATTCTTGGTTAATGATATAGTTCCCACCTTAGTACTTGTGAAACATTCAAATTTTGAAAACCCGTTGTTGGCTAGCTTTTTTTTTTAATAGAGGCATGTTTTATTTATTTATTTATTTATTTTTATTTGTTTGTTTTGTTTATACAAGCACGGGGTACAGTCAGAAGGGCGGGAGGGTGAGAGAATTCACCAGAGCCAGAGCGGGGAGCAGAGCAAGCAGAAGGACCGAAGTACACTGCTGAGGGGAGCAGTGGGACCCTTCTCCGGTGGCCCGGGAGCAGCTGGGGATCAAACCGGTGCTGCAGAGGCTGCGGGCAGCTTTGCAACCCAGCACTCAACCGCTGCGCCACCGGGGAGGCCCTAGCTTTTTTTTTTTTTTAAGATTTATTTATTTATACAAGAACTGGGGTATAGGCCAGAGGCACGGGAAGGTGAGAGAATTCACCAGAGACAGAGCAGGGAGCAAAACAACTGGACTGAGGAAAACACTGCTGAGGGGAGCAGCAGGTGAGACAGGAGAGGTCTACTGCGCCATGTGGGTTTCTCCCTGGCCGGCCGGGAATTGAACTGGCGCTGCAGAGGCTGCTGATAGCTTCACAGCGCTGCACTCAACCCTCTGCGCCACCCGGGAGGCCCTGGCTAGGTTTTTTTTTAAGGGAGAAAATCAAAACTAGTTTTCTCTTAGATAAAAAGAGACTTTTATAGATTCCAAGTCCAAACAATGGTGTCTGATCGTTTAGTGACTTTTTATAAAGCTACAGTAAACCTAAGATGTGTGATGTTCACTTCTAATTAGGGAGGAATATAGCAGATACACTGTCACTTTGAAATTCTATTTAAATATTTAGAAATAATAGTGAGATTTTCATAGTTGTCTGGAATGATCCTGTTGCTTTTTGTATATAGTTACTATTTTTGTTTACAAACTAATTTTTTTCCTTTGCATTGGTTTTATTCTTATAGCTATTGAGATAATATTGACACATTCTATTTCTTAGCATTAGAAAACTTTGACTTTTTCGTTTATCCTCACTTTCCTTTGCAGCACTGAGCTTGCTGGTTTTATTAAAAAAGTGCGAAACCAAAACAAGAACTCACTATCAGGATTGAGCATTGATGAAATCGTCCAAAGGGTGACAGAACATGTTCTAGATGAAGAAAAAAAGGTCAGTATTTTATTCAGATACAGTAAAATGTTCCACTTTACCCTTGATTGTAAAATAGGAAATTGTAAAAACCAAAAAATGCTTCGGCCAAAATATGGAGAGCAGTTTACTGAAGAGAAGATGCTGGAGCTTTTGGATAACTAAACTTGTTTCCCCACCTGCATTATCTCTGCAGCAAAATCCTGGCAAGGACAGGAGATCCTCTGAGCCCAGCTCTGCTGCTTCTGTGACCAAGGCCTCGCAGGGTGCCCCCTCAGAGGCTGTTGAAGCAGCACCCCACCCCACGGAGCCGAAGGCAGAGGCTGCCCCTGTGAGTGCTGTGTGTGCAACCGCACGGTCCACTTGGTTTTTAATGAAGGAGACAAACTTGTTAATTCACGATTCTTTAAAATTATAAGCAAATATAGATGTGCTTGAGTGTGCCATCAGAACAGCCCATCTAAGTGTGACTAGTTGGGGAAAATGCTTTTTGGATCATTTTCTTCTCTGCAACCAGAGGCTTTGGAATCCCACAGACTTGGTACACTGAGCTGGGGTCACACCCCCTTGTTGGGGTTGTCTGGTGTGGGGCTGCAGTGGGCTTTAGTAGGGTTAGGCACCGCACTCCAGAAAGGCTGGTTCTTCCCTACCCCCTCCCCTCTAGTGCTGGGCAGAACTGGTTAAACCCACCTCCCAATTCGCTAGACTGGTTTAGTTGTTGGTTGTCATCTTAGACAATAAGAATGTCACATTTACATAGACTTTTTCATGAGCGCTATTGTATCTCTGATCTCAGTGATAACCGTTGGCATGGTCTGTGATTTCTGAATGAGGAAGCCAAAGCACCTCATTGCTTCACTTGATGCAAATCTGCCCTGTAGTCCCTGGTCCTCACCCACCGAGCAGCTGATGCCGGGACGCAGTGTGTGTCGCCTGTGTGCCTGGCCGTGGACTCCATGGAATCTGGCGCAGAGCACAGCTTCCCTTTGTCCAGTTGTGTGATCAGAGTGCAGGAGAGCTGCTGGCCACGGTGCCCTCAGCTGTGCAGTCTGAAAAGCAAGATTATGCAGAGAGCGCTAGGTTGACAACTTAAGAGTGAGTCTTTGCGAACTTAGGTTTTTATTCCTTCTCCACATTTTTACTTCCTGCTATCCCTTGGATTCCCGCCCACAAGTGCCTGTGTCCCAGAGGGTCTCCTCCTCACCTTCTGAGCATGCAGGTCATTCCTGCAAGGCCCTCCCGGTCACGTGCTCGGTGGGCTCCAGCCAGGCTCCAGCCTCACCCTGCCTCCATCCCACCTTGACCCTCCCAGCAGGGCCACAGTAGAGTGTGACCACCTCACTGTGCCACATCCTCCGTCTGCGCCTGGCGGCACCAGTGTCAGGGAAAGACAGAAATTCCCCTTCCCCAATTCAGAACCTGCAGGTGCTGCCACCAGCTCCATCCCTGACCTTAACCCCCGGGGTGCATTCGTTCACCTGCCTGGCAGTTTGTGGAGCAGCTTCCTTGCCAGCTGCCCAGGACACAGGTGCCCAGAACTAAGAGGGAAGTGAGTCAAGGTCAGGATGGTGAGTGGGGCAAGTGCTGAGAGCAGTGGGGAGAGGACTTCGTGTCTGGTGAAAGAGAGCAGCCCTCAGGCTGGCTTTCACATGGGAACTGCTGTCTGCAGGCACCAGATTGAGCCGCTGGAGCCAGAAACCCTCCCATTTGCCCCTGTGTCCCAGCGCCCGCACTGCCCCTGACCATGGATGTTTGCTGAGTGAGCTGTCAGTCTGTTTTGTTTTGATTTGCACGAGTAATCCACCTTCACAGAAACTTCAGAAAATAGCAAAGGGGACAAAGTAAATCTTAACCAGAAGTAACCACTGTTAACACATCTCTTTCTGGACCCTCTACTGGAAACTCTATAACACCTTCTCTATTTTAAAGACTTGCATTGTGTGACACTTGTGACTCCTACTGTTGTGTCCCCATGTGCCCTTAGCTGTTGGACCGTCTCTGTGTTGGGGACGATCTTCTATCCTGATGTTACCTGCATGTTAGTCCCTAGTGGGGGCGTATCTTAATCTCTGGAGCCACCCCAATTGTTAGGTAATTAGGGGAAGGATTCATTTGCAACGTTCAGCTACTGTGATACTTTCAGTATGGGGTTGGATAAATAGCCATTTGTGGTATTGTACCTGGGCATCTGTTAACTATGAAACATTTTTCTCTGAAAAAATCACAACTTCATTATAAGTTTCTTCTGCCTGCTTCGCTGACATGGGGAATAATATACCACTTAGTGGTGAAAATATTTGAAAGTCACTTGTAGGAAGAGTTCAAGTAGTAAAAGAAATTCCAGTAAAAAGAAATTAAGTTATTCTTTATTATTTGGATGTTTGTTTTCACAGATCTTGGGTACAGATTCCTGTGAAATATGCCATGAAGTGTTCAAATCCAAAAATATGCGTGTGTTAAAATGCGGGCACAAGTTTCACAAAGGGGTAAGAATTCTTTTGGGTCTTCCTGGTAGCATGCATTGTAGCTGTAAAGTATTTTGAAAATAACAAGGAAGTGACTTTTTTCCCCCAAGCATCAATATGTTTTTTGTTTTGTTTTTATTTTTCAAACCGTTTGTAAACCTCCTTGTGTCCATATGCATTGTCTCCCTTTCCAAAGGGAAGGGGAGGGGAGAGGCATGCTGGGCCCCAAGCTCTGGGGCCCTCCTCTCTACCCAGCAGGGTCGGTGGCGAGGAGCACTTGGCTCGTCAACTCTCTTGGTGCTGAAATTCAAAGCTGTAGTAGCTCTTGGAAGGTGACTTCTTATGCACATGACTAACTGATAAACAGCGCCAGAGTGTATAAATCTCGCACAGTGTAGGAAGTAAGCTTGATACTGTGAAGGGAGAAAACCTAAAACTGACTGGCCCATTTGCCAGACCTGCGAGATCCAGGCTTGTACCCTTGCAAGATCTGTGTGTAACTGTTGGGGTATGTGGTGCGCTGAACTTTAGCCTGCTGGCTGAGCACAGACCACATCTCTGCTCGGTCAGTTCGTTGATCCTCCGGCAAAGGGACCCTGCGGTACGCTGTGAGGGAAGTGGACACCACTCCCAGTCTCCTTCACATGGCCTGCCCTCTTCAGGTGTCGGGGTGTTGTGCCTGGGCTCTCAGACTTCGCACACGCCAGCACTGTGATGGCAGTGGGCCAGCCACCGCCGCGTGGGACGTGAGGGAGAACGGGTGAGGGAGACCCAGGGACAAGAAAATGCCAACCTCTAGATCAGGGCAGCTAAGGCGTGAAGACGAGCATCAGAGTGGCGGGGGGTGGGGACTAGGGGAAGGTAACAGAGGGTTGGGGCCCCAGGTCTTCACAGATCTGATTCTGAGGCTTATGCTGGGCGAAGCAGACTTTAGTGTCTCTGAGTGTTGGATGACCGCAGACTCTAGCGTACTTTGAGGTGAAGGTGCAGGACAGAAGAGCTGAGGTTCTGTGTGCTCCTGAAGGCGCCGGCTGACTTCCTTTTCTCCTCTTCAGTGCTTCAAGCAGTGGCTGAAGGAGCAGAGCACTTGCCCATCCTGCCCGCATCGTGATCTGTCAGAGGAGTAGCCTGTACCCACCAGAAGAGGCCTGCTGTTCTAGGTAGCCGCACTTCACTGAGAAATGACGTACTAGTTTGCCAAATTGAAAAGTAACAGCATTCTACCTTTGGTATAAAATAGACATTTAAGATTCTCTGCACTGTGAAACACAGTGCTAATAATTGGAAATCTTTAATGTAGTTGGTAGTAATTTCCGCACGGATGAAACACTGCGATCATAGCCTAATGGTGGTCAGTAAGTGGTGTGGCCACATGTACGTATTGCTGGGGCTTGCTACAGAGGTGCTGTCTGAGATGAAAGTCTCTTGTATGAGTGCCTCAGAGCAGTACTTGACCTATTCAGATGCCCCAAGTTAAACTTTTTATTAAGAGCCAGTATTCCTGAAAATATGCCCACATTTTTCCTTAAAGATTTTGAATTTTAAAAATGGGCTTAAGCTAACCACGTTTTAATAATTTGTAGCTAACAGTAAAATATTGGCTGACTTAGAACAAAAGATTCAAATCCCCTTTTCATGAAATACCATGTCATTTTGATTCTTCATTTTATTGTTTTAGATTCCACCGAGTAGATTAGTAAAGTGTTTATTTTTCATCTTTCAAAGATGTGATCTGGTTTTTGAAAATTGATTACAAAACACTTTATTTGTATCAACTAATACCTTTTTACCCCTAAAATCAAAGCTGTGTTTTCATTATACCAACCGCACATTTAGAACTTCCTTGAATACTGTTCTCCCGACTGATGTTTTCCTTCCTGTGTTAGTTGGTAATAAGTGTTTGGTTACCTCGCAATCTAGCACACACTGGCACTGGGGGACGGCCCCCATCACTGCCCTTCCTGTGCACCACCAAACAGACATGGTGTAACAGATGTGCTGGGGTGTCCCTGTCACAGTCACTCTGCATTTGACATTGGTGTGAAGTGATGCATGCAGCTGTTCACAGTGGCTGAGAACTGATCTCTGACTACATCAGAAACTCAAAAATCATGTGTCTTTATAAAGTGACTTACAGTCAGTAATAAATGTAGAGATGTGAATTTTGGACACATTCCATTTCTCTCAAACAGAAAGAATCAAAAATGTTTTTTAGTGTGTTGTTTCTCTGTAATTCAGTGTCCCAAGCCCCGGAGCTGATTGGTCCCTTCCTTTTCCTTGGCTCACCATGAGTTTTGATGTCTTAGTGACTTAGTCCCCACACGCTCCCTCCATATTTTGAAGTAGAATTTCCAGGCGGGTTCCTAAAATCTTGTCTGTGTGTTCCTGTCAGCTGAGAACTGTGGCTGTTAAGATCGAGGGACCAGTTCTTACTATCAGGCACAAAGGAAAAGCAGCAGCTCCCAAGTGAGAGGACAGATTTTGTATATAACTTCACGCAAACACTTGTGAACTTGCTTCACACATGTCTAGTGAGTGTCAAAATAAAGAGCATCTAAAGTAACTGCAGCCGTTTACTGTCATGTTTGTGCATATTTTCTGAGGTTACTAAAAAATGTAGTCTACTTGCAAATTCAAGATGTGTCTTTTGCTCAAATCCTAAAAAGTGATTTCATGGGGCCTCCCCCGTGGTGCAGCGGTTGAGCGCTGGGTTGCGAAGCTGCCCGCAGCCTCTGCAGCGCCGGTTCGATCCCCGGCTGCTCCCCGGCCACCGGAGGAGGGTCCCACCGCTGTTCCCCTCAGCAGTGTACTTCGGTCCTTCTGCCTGCTCTGCTCCCCGCTCTGGCTCTGGTGAATTCTCTCACCCTCCCGTGCTTCTGACTGTACCCAATGCTTGTATAAATAAATAAATATATATATTTTTTTTAAGTGATTTCATGGGGTCAAGAGCAAGACCCACCGCAGAGCGTGACCAGGGCATGCACGCGGCACTTCAGGGCCTGGGCCACAGCAGGCCTTTGTGTCCAGACAAGGCTGCTGCCCTCGGGCCATGGGATTGGTTGTTGAAATGCGTGAATGGGAAGTTTATGCAAAGATGATAACTCACTGTTTTAAACTAAAGTAAAAAAATTTTCACCTGAATATATGTAAGAATGTTAAATTAATCAAATTGGATTCCTATAGTGTTAATTTTTTTTTTTTTTTTTTGAGGCACTTGCAGATTCATGGAGTTTGGGGCTTGTCAGCATTGTTTCCATTTTAGACTCGCTTCTGAATCTGCTGAGCACTGAGAAGACTGAATAAAGCCAGTGGTAGCAGTTCACATCTCTTACCTGATGCATTTATAGCAAAGTACTAGATAACTTAAAGTGGCGTCTGTTCCTAAGAGTTTTGATCATTTTCTTAATCTAAGGAATTGCTAACCTAGGAAATATTCTAATCTCGCGTTCTCTAATATTGCAAATAAGGAATGATCCAATATAAAATTGAAATGGTGTCCCAGTGATAGAAAATGTTACTGTATATTTTTTTGAAGATTTATGTATGCATACAAGAACTGGGGTACAGGCCAAAGGTGTGGGGGGTGAAGACCCACCAGAGACAGAGTGGGGAGCAGAACAGGCATATTGACTGAAATATGCTGCTGAGGGGAGCAGCAGGCGAGTCAGGAGCGGTCTGCTGCACCATGTGGGCTGCTCCCTGACTGGCCAGGGATCGAACTCGTGCTGCAAAGGTTGCGGACAGCTTCATAGGTTGTGTCTTAACCCCTTGCACCACCAGGGAGGCCCAAAAAATGTCACTATATTTTTAAGGTAATTTCAGCAACTGGCACGGAGGCCAGTAGGCCATGATGAACACATTTCAGAACTGAAGCAGTGAAGCCACTTTAGCTGGTTTCAAGTGGGTTGCTCTGAGAAATGGACTCAAGGAAGAGGTAGAAAAGACAAGACAGTTTCCTCAGGAATTTCCTGAAGCTCTTGTATGAGCCTGACAAAGCACAGGTCATGAAGTGGATGGAATGATCTGTCAGCATAAGGACCAGAAATACCTCCAATAGGAGCCTTCATAAAAGAAATGGGAAATCTGTGTGTTA
The DNA here is from genome assembly GCF_964194135.1 of Talpa europaea. Classification (NCBI taxonomy): domain Eukaryota; kingdom Metazoa; phylum Chordata; class Mammalia; order Eulipotyphla; family Talpidae; genus Talpa; species Talpa europaea. Next base: position 143,002,305 of record NC_140070.1, read on the forward strand.
CACTTTAATCAAACTTGACAAATAAAATTTAAGGCAGCCTTTACAGTAGAAGAATAATTATATGAAGAACTGGACGTCATCGTGTCAAGTGCCTTGTTTTCTTCTCCCGTTCTGAAGTGATATGCTGAGAGGAGACCCTGCCTGCAGGCAGGGTCCTTGAGCACTTGGATAGATGCAGGGCAAGGCCTGGAAACCTGCTACTTGCTAGGCACTGGGAGTTCAACATTTTGAAACCACAGCAAACGACACAGGACCTCATGAAACTTGTCTTTCAGTTGAATAGACAATAAAAGATGTAATTTTTGGCCATGAGCGGGCTTTGAGGAAGTAGTAAGGAGGGTGGTATGTGGGTTAATAATAAAGTTCTCATAAGTCTTTAGCATAGTGCTTTGCGCATAAACCGTAATGTTAAGAGTCTGGGAACCATCCAGGGAAAGTTTGGTGGTGTAAGAAATATGGAGCCTCCCTGATGGCACAAGGGGTTAAGACACAGGACTATGAAGCTATCCACAGCCACTGAAGCATGAGTTCAAACCCCAGCCAGGGAGCTACCCACATGGCGCAGCAGACCTCTCCTGTCTTCCCACTTCTTCCCTCAGCAGTGTATTTCAGTCAGTCTGCCTGTTCTGCTCCCCGCTCTGTCTCTGGGGAATCTTCTCACCACCTACATCTCTGGCCTGTACCCCAGTTCTTGTATGCATAAATAAATCTTTAAAAAAAAAAAAAAAAAGAGGGCCTCCCCCGGTGGCGCAGCGGTTGAGCGCTGGGTTGCGAAGCTGCCAGCAGCCTCTGCAGCACCTGTTCAATCCCCGGCCACCAGGCGAGGGTCCCACATGGCGCGCAGACCTCTCCTGCCGTCCGCTGCTCCCCTCAGCAGTGTCCTTCGGTCCTTCTGCCTGCTCTGCTCCCCGCTCTGGCTCTGGTGAATTCTCTCACCCTCCCGCGCTTCTGACTATACCCAGTGCTTGCATAAATAAATAAATAAATCTTTTGAAAAAAAAGAAAAATATTTGTGCTAGGGTGGTTTTACTAGGTTAGGAAGTCGACTTCCTCAGGGGAGGCTAGACCAAAATGTAGTCAAGTGGAGAAAAGAGTGAAAAGTCAAATCACCTCCAAGTCATTTTGAAAAATAACAGCTTTGTTCCTGGAATCCTGAGTCAACACTGGGAATCTACAGCAAAGGGGAATTTCACAGGGGGCTTTCCCAGATTACCTGGGTGGCTCAGTGGGAGGATTTGTCTGGCGCCCTGGGGGTCCCCCGGTAAGGCTGAGCCTAATAGAGGTGTGAGATTCCAGTTCCGCAGTTTAGGGTGAGAGCTCTTCTCCTTCCATCTTTGCTTCCAGTTTATACTGTGTCTTCCTGTTTCCCCTTCAGAAGTGAAGTGTTCCGCAGAAGTGTCAGAGTTAAGCAGTGCTAGTGAACAGCCTAAAGAGGCCCTCTAGAGTCAAGACAGAGTTCTTAGGTACATTAAGAACAATCATTTTGGATGTGCACATGGGAAGAATCGTCTCACCGTGCCATAAACATGCTCCAGATGGCTGTGCTTGGAACCATGAAAAATACAATAATAAGGCTTCTTCGGAAAACACAGACAATCTTCCTGTCCTAAGCACTTACTAGGCTGCAGAAAGCACTAACCATGAGGGTGAACATCTGATGGACTAGACTTCATGACAGTTAAGAACTCTGAAGTGACCATGGAGACAGCAAGTCACAAAATGGAAGACATGTAATACTTCCAACAAAGAGCTCCCGAAACAGAACTGTTATATGTCCATAGAGAAATGTATTTAGAAATGAGCAAAAAAATTGAATAGACACTTCACAAATTTCCTGATGGTTGGTAAGCATTTTGATAACCAAATTTGTTCTGTTTCCATCATCAGGGAAATACACATTAACACCACCATGATGTACTAATACAATAGATAACCCACCACGGTGGCTAAAATAAACCATGGACAACCCTAAGCGTGGGTTAGGACATGGAGTGACTGGTGCGTTCCCATACTAGTGGTGGGAGGAGCATAAATCGGCACCACTGTGTTCACAGCGCTTACTAAGGCTACTACCTAGGTGCCCTGACATAGGCCCATTTAAAAGATACATGCAGGGGTGCAGGGGTTTTTTCTGCCTTCATTCCTAAAAGTTTAAAACAGAAGCGTTCACATAGCCAGCAGTCGACCGGACGGATTCGGCCTCTCCGGGCCTGGAGGACATCTTGGAACGCGTCGGCACGACACACATGGTACCACGGGGACTCACAGCGGTCCTGAACACACGCAGCCAGATAAGACACCTCTATTTGTATGGACTTGTCGGCCAGGAAACTAGTCTCCAGTGGGGGTGTCACAGCGGTGCTGCCACCGTTGTGATGCTGCCAACAGGGGTGTGCGGTTGCCCCAGGGGCTCCAGGGATGTTTTGTCTCTTCAGCTGAGCATTGCTCCCCTGCAGGGTCATTTAGAAAGTTCCTTGAGCTATACATTTAAAGCCGCTCTTGTCTGTCATTGTTGTCAACAAGATCAAACAAAAATGTTAGCCCAGGGCTTGGGAGGCGCCTGGAGAGGCTCCCCCGGGCCTGCAGACTGAGGCTCAGTCCCGCCATGTTCTCCCTGCAGGGCTCCCTCCTGGCCCGGCTCCTGTCCCCTCCCAGCCTCAAGCTTAGCCAGTGGCTCTTCAGGAAGCTGCTTCAGGTGAAGAATGTGACCCTGAGGCCAGACTCACCAGGCTGCCGGCTCCAGAGAGAAAAGCCAGAGACGATGCATGCTGAGACGGTGGTGCGTGAAGCCTCCGCTCACCTGGCACTGGCAGGCCATCCACCCCGTGCGGGCAGTGCCTTCCAGCCTCAGCATGGGCTGAGGAACAAGGGCCAGCTGTTCCACTTTCAGGAATTTTGTGAGCTGGCTGTTAAAACTGCTGTTAAAGATGGAATTATAGAAACATCATCTAAAAAAGCAGAGGCAGCAACTTCCCTATTCCTCCCCCTGGTGCCCGGCGTCCGGGGCGTCTGTAGGCAGAAATGGGGGGTTCTGCGCGTTGTGCCCCAGCTCTCCAGCATCACAGCGGCAGCTTGGACTTGGCAGTGGTGGGAGTATTTACACCACAGAAATTGGGAAACGTACCCCCAGCCCGAGAATCTGTGAAACCTGGAGTTTGTCTGTAGGAGAAGCAGCTGGTCTGACGCTCTTCATACCCTTCCCGCCTCCCGGGAAGTGACTTCACATTTGAAGGCTGAGGGGGCACTTGACCCACCCCCGCCTCAGGTGGTTTCTGCTGAGTGAGCTCCATCCCTCTGCTCTGTTTGGCCTTGATCTTGCTTCGCTGCTGTGGTACCTTTTGGCCTCAGCCAGGGCTGCCCCCTTCCCTGCCGTGCTGGGAAGAAGGCGCCGCTCAGCACGGGCCCGGCCTGCTGGCCCCAGGGCAGCCCAGAGTCTGAGCTCTGCTTTCCCCATCTACAGGGCCCTTCTCTGCCGAAAACCAAGGACAGGCCTTCCTGCCCCAGCCAGGCCCTGCCCCTGGAGGGTGCAGGTAAAACCAAAGCAGGTATTTCTGGGTGTCAAAGGAGATACTGCCCTGAGGGATGACTCCAAGCCCAGGCAGGGCATCTTGCCTCCCTGGCGGGATGACCAGGCTTGAGAGGGCCCAGCCCTGACCGGGCCGTGAGGGCCTCGGCCCAGCGGTGGGCACTGGTTGCCCAGCTTCTGTGGCAGGACACCTCAAAGGGAAAGCCTGTGCTTTCGAACATGGGCTCTTGTGTCCAACAGAGGAGTCGTTGTTCTCGGCAAGTAACTTGGAACTGCAGTGACTAAACACCATTCTGTTCTCTAAGATCCCCCCTCTGTTTTTCAAGTTATGTATAAAGGCCTTTTGCCTAATTCCTCAGCCCTCTATTTCAACTTCTATTTATTCGGTGTGATAGAAAGGTCTTAATTTAGGTCTCCTGCTACCAGTTCCAAGAAACCTGCCACCCGCTCCAAGCGTCGTGTCCTGAAGTGCCGCCTCATTCCAGCCGGGTGAGCCAACGGCCTCTGAAAACAGAAAGCAGTTGAATAGATGGACACTGCTCCAGGCGCGGAGCCCGTCCCCCTTCCCGGTGAGGAGGCTCGTCAGCCCTCGGGCCTTCCTGGGCCATGTCTCCTCTCTGCCTCGTGTCCCCGCTGGGGCCTGTGCCTGGGGGCCTGTGCCTGGGGGCCGGGCCTCGAGCCCCTGTGCCTTCCCTTCTGCCGGGAGCCCTGTGCGAGTGGGGCGTGGTGGGGGCCTTCGTGGCTCCTGTGTTCCTTCAGCCTCGCCAAGGCTTGACGGCGCGGGACCAGGAGAGGCGCTGTTCTCGGAGCTGAAGGACAAGGGAACCGAAGCGATGAAAGGCCCTTCCTCAAGTCTTCGCCTTGAGGGGACATGAGGGGACATGGGTGTCAGTCGCTCGGTAGCGCCGTGATGTGTCATGGCCCCCACAGGAGAGCGGCGTCGGGCGAGGGGTGAGAGGCAGGGAAGGGGACCTTGGGGTGCAGGCCCGCAGGGCCCTGGAAGGGGGCTGCGGAGACCGGAGAAAAGGCCGCAGTCGGCAAAGGGAAGGCGGGAGCAAGGCCGCCGAGGGCGGAGCTGCTGGCCGCCGAGGGGAGGGGAGGACACTCCTCTGTCCCTTCACCCCTTAGTTCCACTGTCCGCCCGCGTGGATGACGCTGCGGGGGACACTCGCGTGGAAGTTTCGTGTGGACGGGTTCCTATTTCTTGGGGGCATAGGCCCCACGGTGGAATTGCTGGGCCGTACCTTCTCGAGGAGCTGCCAGGCTGCTCCCCACGGCGCCCCTTCCGCCCGCCCGCGGGGGGTGAGCTTTCTGCCCCGCACTCCTTTGTCAAGGGGCATGTGCGGCCGCGTCCTCAGAGGCAGCCTGTTTGCGGAGCTCTTACCCTTCCAGTCTTGTTAACAGGCCTCAGGTGGGAGGACGCCCCCCTCGGCCTCGAGCAGAGCTGAGGAGGCCCGTCCTGTCGGGGCCTCCCTGAAGTGGCCGAGGCGGCAGGGCCGCTCAGCTCCAGTGCTTTGCGCTGCTCCGTGGTGTCCAAACCTCCACTCGTCCCCCAGGCCCTGGTCGCTGCCCCTCCCAGGCCGCGCGGCAGCTTCTCGCTGGCCGAGGCCCAGGAGAACCTCTGTCCCCGGGCAGGCTCTGTCCCCGCACGCTCCAGCACCCCGCCCAGCGGCCCCGCGCGCCTCATCCCCCGGGAGAACCAGCTGCTGTCCGGGCTTTCCGTGGTCACACCCTGCAAAGCGTCCCGAGAAGCCGCGGTGGTGAGGTGGCCCTTCCTTCTTCAAGCATCACAGTCCCGTCATAGTCCCATGATGTCCCCAGCCGATCCGTGTCCACCTTCCCGTGTGTCCACTTCTAATTTTTTTTGTGTGTGGGAAAGGTTGACGCCGAACCTTCCATGCTGGCCAGCCCCGAACATCCCGAGGGGCTTTAAAAACAGCGCCTGATGCACCCCTGGACCTTCGCCTTCCTCACTGTGACCTGCTGCAGCGCAGTCACAGCACCTGGGTGGGCTGAGCCTCGGTGAGGTGCAGGCGTAGCCCGAGGCGCAGACGCCCTGCAGCTCGCTCTGTGTCAGGGGACTTGGGTGAGACGCAGCAGGGTGGAGGGGAGGTTCCAGCTGAACCTGCCAGACTCGGAGCGAGAACTCTGCTGACACCTGGGTCACTCCTAGGCTGCTCTTCCGCGGGGTCTCCCACGCAGAAAATAAGAAGCTACAGAATAATTGAATGAGTAAGTGTGTGTTCTCCCCTCGGAGGCCAAGGAGACTCATTGTCTATGTATTTCTGCCTTTTTCTTTTTCCTCAAACGGTCAAAGGATTTTGTTAATAAGGTCTTTGAAAGGATTTTTTAAAAAGATTTATTGATGCATACAAGGACTGGGGTACAGGCTGGGGGCGGGGGGATGCACCAGAGACAGAGCGGGGAGCAAGCAGGCAGACTGACTGACACACACTGCTGAGGGGAGCAGAGGGGAGTCCGGAGAGGTCTGCCTCGCCATGTGGGTATCTCCCTGGCCGGGGATGGAACTCGTGCTGCAGAGGCCGCGGACAGCATCCCCGGGCTGTGCTCAACCCCTGCGCCACCAGGAGGCCCCGGTCAAAGGATTTTAGATTTATGTTCTGGGGTTAAACTCTCATAACCAACACCACCGCCTCCCCTCTACCCCCCCTCCCCGCACCCCGCTTTAAAGGACGGAGATTTTCAGTAAGTGAAGCCTCTGGTCAGGTCACCCTGACCGCCCAGACGAGCAGCTCTCCCGCCAGGGCCGGGCGGTTGGGAGGGGGCGAGTGACTGTGCAGAATGGAATCTGCAGTTTGTCTCCAAGTTTCTGCCTTTTAGGCTCTGCCAGTCTGGGGCCAAGCCTGTGAGAGCGGAGCCCAGAGAGCACCTAATAAGGCACAACCCTCCAGGCCGTGGCCAGCGCTGGAGCTGGGGAGGGGGACTAGCCAGGCCTGGGAGGGGCCCTGGTGCCCCGGGAGCGGCCCCGGGAGCGCCCCGGGCTCCCGGCCTCCCAGGCTCCTTCCTGCCCTTGCTTTGGCCTCCAGCTCTGCTCGCCCTGGCGGGCGGGCGGGGCTGGGCTGTGGCCGCTGTGGGCCTGGGGAGCAGCCGGAAGCCTGTCAGCCCAGGGGAGCCAGGCTCGGCCAGCCCCTGCTCGGTTAGGTCTTGAGGGGCCAGGCGGAGCCGGAGCCCCTGCAGCAAGTCTCTGCCTGAGGGGAGGGGAGGGGTAGAGGCAGGGATGGGGCCTGGGGCTCTGGAAACGCCTTCCTGTCTGGCCAGACGGGCCACACCGCTCCAAGCATCTCTCACCCCCCCGGGCCCCTGCAATCCGAGAGGTGGGTGGCACTCGAGCAGGCCAGCGTGGCCCACGGTCAGTCTGGCCTGGCCCTGGGGACGCTGGGTACACCCCAGAAACTCGCTCGGGGCCCCTGCTGAGCAGTCTGGGTGGGGTCCCCCTGCTCTGTGTTCTGCGCTTCCTCCCAGGACCAGCGGCGCCTGCGGGAGCCCGTCCCGTCGCGGTGTCCCTGGGAGTTTCCCGCCCGCGGATGGCAGCGCCCTGGGAGCAGCACCTGGGACCCGCGGGCTGAGCACATCACGGGACCAGGCCTGGGGGACACTTATTCACGGGGTAACCCCCAGTGACGGGCGTCAGTTGGTGGGGTTCGTGGCGGCCAGAAGCACCTGTGCGCCTTCGCAGGGGAGACCGGCGTCCCCCCCCCCCCCCCCCCGGGGCTCTTCATCCTCGGCTCCTCAGAATCCCTGGAATCCTTTCGGCATCTTAGATCCAGGATCCCCAGACCAAGCAAATCAGACCTGAGGGGTGATCCCCATTACACAGGGCGTAACGTGCGTGCTGGGGAGCTGTGCTCCAGGACCCCGGGCGAAGGACACCCCCTCCATGAGGCTGTGGGTCCGCGAGGTCACAGGAGGGGCCCCGGCCAGACGCAAGGCGGCCTGACAGCAGGAGGGGAGCCCCGAGGGCAGAGAGAAGGCGCTGTCTGGCCCGCAGAGGCCTCAGCAGACACCCCCGGACCCCTTCCCGCCCGCAGCTCTGAGGAGCGCCCCTCTGGGGGTCACAAGGGATCCCGTCCTGGCGGCCCGAGCGCTGGGCACCAGCCCGCGTCTCTTTCCAGACAGCCCCGCGCGGGGCTCCCGTGGCCGCTCCGGCCGGGGGCAGCGTCCTTCGCGCGGGCAGCCGCCCTGGACCAGGGCTCGCGGGGCGCGGCCACCCGGGGAGCGAGCGCCTCGACTTGGCCTCCGCTCGGCTCCCTGGGCCTCTCTCTCCAGCGCCCTCTCAGTCGCAGCCCGGCCTTCCATCCCGCAGCGGCGTTTTGCTGCTCCTGGATGCTGTTTTTAAACCTCATTTTCCAAGTGGGGGCTTTGCTGGCCCCCAGACATGCGAGCAGCGCGTGGCCTTGCAGCTGCAGCTCGGTGCGCGCGTGGCCCTGTGGCCGTGGCGGCCATGGAAGCCTCGAGACGGTCGTGCCCGCACGGGGGTCATTTACTTTCCCTTCCAACCGCTTGTCTTTCAATTCTGCTCCTCGACTGGCTGCGCCGGCTCCAGCTGCCGCGGCCAGGGGTGCCCGCTTCGCCCCGGCGTTGGGAAACAGAGGTGGCTTTCCCCATGGCCCGCGTGGGAGCTGTGCGTGTTTCGTGGGTGCCCTTCACCCGGCGAAGGACGCGGCCCTCACGTTGCCAGCGCGTTGCAGCCAATAGTCACAAAGCCCCGGCTCTGTGCCATGCCCTAGGGAGCGTCTAGAAGCTTCCTAGCTCTACAACGTGAGGCGAGCTCCTGAGCCGGGGAGGGAAACTTACTCCCCGCGGGGCCTGCCCCACGTCCGAGGCGGCGGTTACATGTGGCGGGAAAGCACCGCCTGGTGAGTGAGGCCTGGCGCAGCGGAGCCTGGCCGGCTGCCCACGGGAGCCACCCGCGCGGGCTGAGCCCTCCTGACCGACTGGGCACGTCACGGCGCTGGGCTTCTAGAGGGACACTGCGCAGCGCGCCGGGGCGCAGCCGGGGGCTCGGGGCCGGCCGCTTGGACTCCCGAGTCAGTCACACCAAGTCAGACCCGCAGACGGGGGCTCTTTGGGACGAGCCGCCATGGTTCTTGCTTGAGCCGGTTGGGGTGACCTCGCCGTGCCTCGGTTTCCTCGCCTAGAAGGTGGGGACGTCAGGCCATTCACCCACGTAACCCCCACGACAGGCGACGGCTCGGCCGGGACCCTCAGGAATACTCAGGAGACTCTCCTGCCGCTAGAGACTCCGACAGGGAGGCCGCCTCCTCCCACCCTCCTGCCCGCCGGCCCGAGGGCTGCACCTGCCGCCTCCCGCCCGGTGCACCACGTGGGTGTTGGCGCGAAGGCCCCGAGCCGTCCCGTGGCCTCCCCAGGGCTCGCTGAGCTATAGCAGCTCTTCCTTGCCGGCCTCACTCGTTTCTGCTTTTCAGAGCCTCCTGCAGCCTTCACCCGCTTGGCTCCCGCTCCAGGCCCCCGGGACGCCCGGGTCGCGCCTGCCTTCGCCAGGACTTGCTGGCGTCAGCGCGGGGAGGACGGGCCACTCCCTCACCTTTAGAAAGTGCTGGTGTTGCCTTGTAGTGCTTCCCTTCATCTGCACGGTGCGTGTGTGTGTGTGTATGTGTGTGCGTGCGTGTGTGTACGCGCACACGCAGATTGTACGCGTGTATACAAACTTCTCCATGCGTGTGTGCGTGCACGTGTGTGTGTGTACGTGCACACGCAGATTGTACGCGTGTATACAAACTTCTCCATGCATGGGCGAGGTTAAGGGTCAAGTAGTAGAGAAAGTAAAAAAGCTGAAATAAAGAAAATAGAATCTGTTCCTTCGTATCCCTGTGTCCCAAAGGCACCCCCCAACCTGAAGGAGCCTGCAGGGTTCCCAGAGGTCGGGGGGACACGCCCTCCCCACATCCACACAGGCGGGTCTGCCGGCGCCTGCGGACGCCCTTCCTCGGGTTACACCCGAATCTCCCAGGCGAGCACGTGTTCGCCTGCCTCGCCCTGGCATGGTGCGGGGCCCACAGTGACGTAACAGTCTGATTTCCGTCCCACTCGGCAGCTGCGCGGCCGGCCGGCCTTCAGGCAGGCGCACGAGGGACGACGCACAGCACGTGCCTCAGCCGTCCCCAAAGGCCTCATGTAGGTTTTTTCTTTTTTCATTAAAAATGATTTTCTACCTTTGAAATTTCCCAGAAAGTAGGTCTTGGCTTCCTGCCGCTCGCGCTGAACTGCAGGCCAGAGCTGGACAGCTGCTACGGGGAGACCTAGACTGGAAGGCCCCGCTGCACCCCCTTCTGCATGCGCCTCACTGGCGAAGCCCTGGGAAAGCAGCCCCCGAAGCGGGCGGCCCAGGCCCTGGACACTGTCCCAGGCCGCCCCGGGCCTCCAGCCTGGCCTCGAGGGGGCGGGAGCACTGGGAAGGCCAGGCAGGCTGCGGAGCATGGGCGGCTGACGGAGGGGAGACGTGCCCACGGACTGGCCTCACGCTGTGCCCACGGACTGGCTGTGCCCACGGACTGGCCCCACGCTGTGCCCACAGACTGGCCCCACGCTGTGCGCAGCAGGCCAAGGAGAAAGTGGCCCCGGCCACTTGGCCCGGGCAGGCCCCGAGGGCAGGTTGGGGCAGGCAGGCTCCTCAGGCCCAGGCGGCACCGTGGCAGTGGCCCCACCACTCGGGCCCGCTCGGCCACCACAGGCGAGGACACGGCTCTTCCCTGCGTAACCTTGCATTTGAATTTATTCTGGAAACGTGGATTCTGCACCAATTCCCGAGGCTTCAGAAACCCCACGCCAGCCACCAGCACCCAACTCAGACACTTTTTTTCCGGTTTCCTGAAAGTCTTGAAGTTATCGTGAAAAATGTTAGAAAAGAACTATGGAACTGAGTAGAAAAAGGCTACAGGCCCCCCCCAGACACACCCCGCAGCTGCCTCGGAGGCCGTCCTCGCGTCTCTGCGGGCCGCGACTCACTGTCCCGTGGGGCCCTTGGCTGGGGGCCCTGCTGTGCCCACCAGGGGCAGTTTCCTTCCGTCCCCAGATACCACTTTCCAGAGATGCTCAAATTGCTGCGACAACCACGCCACCAAGTCGGAAAAGGCGTGCGCGGGTCAAGAGCCAGCAGCGCCTGCGTTCTGGGAAGTGATCTTGCCAGTGACCTCCAGAACCCTGAGGATTTCAAAGGGGTCGGGTCAGAGGTGCTGCTGCAGGCGGAGGCCTCCTGGGAGTGAGGAGGAGCGGCCATCCGAGGAGGAGGCTTCTGATACAGAATGATCCGGAGGGCAGGCCCGGCTGTGCTCGCGGTCCCGTCCGGCCTGGGCTAGACCCTGCAGAGCTTCAGCGGGAAGTTCTCCGTGATGAGGTGGTCGGCGTGGAGCAGCACGACGACGTTCACCTCGAATTCTGAGGGGAGAAAGCACAGGCTCGCGTCAGGCGCTGTCTCCTTCAAGGGCTCAGCGTCACCGCCCCGGCGCACTCTGACGGGGTCGCCACCATCCCCGCGTGGCCGAACAGACTGGGGACAGCTCACTGCCGTCCCCTCGAGCAGGCGCAGTAGCATCTCGATGGCTCGCGGGGGTGACTGAAGGCCCGAGGCTCCGGGCTGCGCCTGGCCTGTGTGTCCCGGCAGGGCGCCCTGTGTGGACAAGGGCTGAGCAGCGCTTACCCACTTTGAAGTTGGTGGTCTCCAGCGTGGGGCAGGTGAACAGCCGGGGGAAAACCATGTATATGGGGATGGAGAGGCTCCGACACACATCCCCATCGGCGATCTGAATGTTCTGGATCTCTGTGGCATCGCGAGCGTACCCCTCCGCGCACCCTGGGGGAGGGAGAAGGCACCACAGGGTCAGAGAGTCCAGAGGACCCATCAACAGACCCTCTTTGGGCTGGGGAGAACCTGCACCCCCACAGCACTGCCCCCTCACTGCCCAGGCCTCCCCGCCTCCCCACCTCCCTGCCGTGTGCACCCGAGGGCAGCAGGGTCTGGCTCAGGCGGCCCGCGTGGGTGGGGGCCTCACCACAGGTCTCCACGCGGACCAGCTGCAGCTCTATACTCCGGATGGCGGCCTCCGAGCTCTCTACCACCAGCTCCCCGGTCAGGGGCTGCGTGATCACACAGTTGGTCGAGTTGAGATGTCCTCGGATGAGAAACTTGGGGAGCAAGGCTCTCTAAAACCAAACAGAGACGCAGACATCAAGACGGGAGATGCCTGGAGAAATGACTCGATCGTCCGTTTGGTACAAGTGAAAACTGAAAACAAAATTCAGTCGTTTTCATAAAAGCCAAGGAACTTGGGCCTCCCCGGTGGCGCAGTGGTTGAGCACTGGGTTGTGAAGCTGCCCGTGGCCTCTGCGGCGCCGGTTCAATCCCCGGCTGCTCCCCGGCCACCGGAGGAGGGTCCCCCATGGCGCGCAGACCTCTCCTGCCGCCCGCTGCTCCCCTCAGCAGTGTCCTTCGGTCCTTCTGCCTGCTCTGCTCCCCGCTCTGGCTCTGGTGAATTCTCTCACCCTCCCGCGCTTCTGACTGTACCCAGTGCTTGTATAAACAAAACAAACAAACAAACAAACAAACAAATAAATAAACATGCCTCTATTAAAACAAACAAACAAAAAGCCAAGGAACTTATTTCACAAAGTCTCTGAGTCCAGCCGGCCCCTCGCGCACAGCTCACCTCCGCTGGGACTGCGGCACTGACAGGACAGCCTGGGCCCAGCACTGCCGGGCAGGGATGCCTCTGCCTGGCGCCCCAACAGGCAGACATCTCTGGCAACATCTTGATTTAAGAGAGAATTCTAAAAGTAATTAGAAGCAAAGGAAGCGATTTGTTCAGAAAAATAAAAAGCAGTGGCCGTCGACACCGAGACTCGGCGAGGCCCCTTTCCAGTCATCGATAAGAAACGCTTCCCTGTCCAGCGGGAGACGCTGAGTACGCATCCGCCCTGGCGCTGGCCCGGCCAAGTCGCAGCAGCACGGCGAGCCCTGCGCTGGAAGAGCGGCGGCGTGGCGCGGGGAAGCGGCCTACGCATCGGAGGTGAGAGCCCGCCCTGCACCTGAGGAGCAGGCCGCACAGCCGCCCTCCGGGGCCTGCCCACCCAGGAGACCCCAAAGCAGGGCCACGTCCCAAGTCATTGATGGCCAGTGTCGGAGCTGCTAGACCTGGGAGACAAGCCGCCCTCAGACCCGGCGAGAGAGCCCACGGGCCCCGGTCAGAGTGGCCCGGTTCTCACTCGGGCTAAGGGGAGACAGTCGGATGAGCAAGACTGAACCTACTAGGTCTGCATGTGGAACTACTGCCTGGCAGCCAAGCGTCAATAAACACTTGAGGAAACAAAAGCAAGAGGCACACACGCCACGCACAGAAGCAGCCCTTACGAAAAAGGCCGCATCGGTGCCCCGGGAGAAGCAAGGGCACCTGTGGATACGAACGGCGCGTCGAAATGGATCACGCTCTCGAGGGGAACGTTTCCACCCACGGGCCAGAACTAACTGAAGGGCCGTCAGTGAGCCCCGAGACTGGGCTGAGGGCCCAGCTGAGCAGGGACACAGGAGAGGCTCACGGAGCCGGAGGAGCTGGGGTCTTCAGAAGGAAGCGACCACAGCGTGCGAGGCAGCCTGACAGCAGGAGGCGCCAAGCCTGGGCAGGCGCCCTGACGTGAGAAGTCCAGGGAGAGCTTGGAAGTTGCGGGGTGTTGGGCGTGAGGGAGAAACAGATCAGCTCGGACAAATCTGAGAACTGGACAACCGGGTGCTCCTGTTCAAAGCTGTAAGGGCAAGAGGTACCAGAGCTAGAATTTCCTACCCAAAGTGGGCTTCAAATGTGAGAGCAGAGTAAGACATTCTTCAGACACGCAAAGGTTTCAGACACTCGTTTAGAAGGAAGGAATCTGGGACGTAGCCCAGCAAAACAAAAGTAAACGAAAGAAAGACAAAAACTCAACGGCGGGCAGTGACGAGGGGCGAACTCACAGCCGCAGCTGAGCCCCGGACCGCGACGCCTCAGGCGCTGCACGCGGGCCCTGGCCGGCAGGGGGCATAAGGAGCCATGCCAAGCTGCAGCCGGGGCGGCAGGCACTGCCACCGAGCAGGGAGGCGTGGTGGCGGGCCAGAGCGAGCGCCTGGCGGCCTTCGCTGTCTGTAAAGCTCAACTGCCTGGTCTGAACGTTTGAGGAAAGTAGAAACAGGATGAAAAGAAAAGTGAACAACAGAAAAAAATAAGAAAAAAAGAAAGAAAACCACTCACAACCCGAGTCTAGCCGCCGGGAGCCTGGAAAGGAGGGAAACCAAGGAAGCGCGCCCGAGAGAACGCGGCCAGGGCCCAGGGGACAGCGGCGGCTGCCGTTCTCAGCCAGGAGGACGGGAGAAGCCCCGTGCCGCGAGCCTGCGCGTCAGAAAGTCCTGCCAGGGCTGGGGCTAACAGGTGCCCCGTGGGGCTGTGCTTTCTGCTCAGCTCTTCTCTCCAGTTGTTACCGATTGTTCCTAATCATTCTGACCCGTCCGAAGTCAGGAATATAAACTTGTCCTGACCAGCTCAGAAGGCCCCGGCCTGGTGGTTCCTGCGCTGAACCGACGCGGCACCCTGCAAGCATCCAGTCAAGGTTCCTATTCCTGCCGGAAAAATCCTGCCCCCGGAGACGCCCGGTGGACACACCCCGGCTCTGCTGGGCCTCCGAGAATGATGCCCTCGCCAGCCCTGAGCCCGGCCCTCCCAGACCGGCCGCCTCCAGTCTGCCCATATAGACAGATGCCACCGTGGCGCGCGGAGCCACAACTGGGCTCAAGGACGAGCCCTACTGACTACGGGCCGTCAAAGCGAGAGCAGATGGCAAATGGCAAACACGCAGCCTCCAGAGAAACTTCCAGAAAGTGCTCTACTAAGTAGTTGCCGAGTTTTAAAAGAAATCGGAATTGGAAATAGACTAATTTGGGTCCAGACAACAGTCAGGAATTCCCTCTTGCTGGCGATTTCCTTCCCAAATGAAGAACAGCTGGCAACGGGCAGGAGTCAGGGATCTGGCTCCTAAGAAAAGGCGCCTGCGGGGAGCCTGGGGGTCTCACCTCTTTGACGTTCTGTAGGGTTTCCGGGGTGATGGTGAAGTCCACGGGACTCGGAGTCAGTTTCCCCTTCTGAGGCTGAAACAGGAGGGAGACCAGTCAGCCACCGAGAGCCTGGGTCCTCAGGCCGGGCCCCCCTCAGGGAGACGCACGTGTAGCCTGGGAGCCAGGATGGAAGCCCCAGGGGGACAGGCTCTGACACGTCTGCCAAAACCATGTCGTCAAATTTCTTCATGCCCCGTGACTCAGTTTCCTCATCTGTAAAATGAGGGGCCAGATTTTTTGATCTCTAAGTCCCCTTTCAGGTCCGGAATTTAAAAACCAGACCCAAGAAGCTGACCACAATTACTGGGAGATGTTCAAGTTCTTTTCTTAGGAGAGGAGGAAACGCCGGCGTGTCCACAGGTCGGCACCGTGGCCTCCGGGCACCGTGGCCTCCGGGCGCCGTCGCTGGCTCCACGTCACAGGTGAGGACGAGGCGCTTCCATGACTTGCTCAGGCGGGTGGAGGAGCCAGGACCCAACCCAGCCCGGTAGTCGGCTCCGTCGCTGAGCCGCCCCGCTGCCCCGAAGAACCACACCTGTAAGTACCTGCCTGTGACACGAACCCCGCCCGGCAGAGCCCCTCGCGACAGCTCCCTTCACCGCCCTGCCCAGTACGCCGGGCCCAGACCCGTGGCGCGGGCCATCGGCCAGGCTCCCTCGCGCACACACAGTTTCATCTGAGGAAAAGTTTTCTTCTAACAGGTTCATGAACATGTTCTTTAGTGAATTTGTTATTAACAGGTTAATACTGAGAGTCAATCTGTTCCTCCTCACGTCATTTGAAGGAAATATTTAACTTGTCAACCACAGGTCACAGCGAGGTCTGTAAACTCATTCACAAAGACCTTTTTTTTTTTTTTAAATTTAGTAAAATTAATTGATTTACAGGCCGTGAAGGTTTCAGGGACGCATCTTCAGCTGTGAGTCGCCCTCCCCACCGCGGGGCTGATGCCCTGTGCGCCTCCCCACCCCTCGGGAATCACGGTACTGTTCAGAGTCTGAAAGATACTTTTGTTGTGATTTGTTAGTGTTCCCGTATAGACAGGTGCCACCTGTCTATATACTTAATTCATACACACACACACACACACACACACACACTCACATTTATATGCACATTTCCCTGAGTTCAATCATGGGTTTTCTTTTTGACAGTCTTGGTACCACATATTTTAATTTTTGTTTCAGCTCAGCTTCCATCCATGTTGCCCCAAAGGCACTATTCCTTCTGTTTCACTAGCCGAGTGGTCTCCCATTGAGCACATGGGCCGCAGCTGCTTCCACAGTCACCAGTGGGCGCTGGGTTGCGTCCAGGCCTGGCTATTGTGGCTAACGCTGTTATGAACACAGGGGTGCAGATACCATTTCAAATTCGAGTCTCCTCACCTAGGAGAGGCACTGCTGGGCTGTGTGCTGTCTCCATCTTTACATGGGCTCCTTGTTCAGTGTACCCCGGGCAACTCTGGGCCGAGGGGCGCGGGGCACACCTAACGCTCGTGCTGCTGGTTGTGCCAGAGAAACAAGGTTCCTCATCCCTGATCCTGGGGTCTGGTGTCCCCAGTGGCCCTGAAACCGCAACAGCTAACGTATCGGCCCGTCAGGAGGGTGGAACCCCAGGCCCCACAGAAGACCCTGCCGCGCGGAGACCAGGCACTTACAGCAGAGTGCACGATGAACTCACAAGTCTTGGTCAGGTCCTTGGCCAACAGGGACCGCCGCATGTCACAGCGCAGGGTGTACTGGGGAAGGTGGAGGAGAAACGGCATTTAGTGAGACCGGCCTTAGGATGATGTGCAAAGAAACACGTCGTCAACCTATTTCAGGAAAACTGTCCAATGAATACGCCCACTAGAGAGAGTTTAGGGCCTTGCTATAAAAAACAGGTTCAAGTGACGCCTCAACCTCTTCTGCAGCCCCCATGGGGGGAGTCACTGGGACAGGGGCCAAGCCTCACCTGCACCTCGGGAGCGCCCGGCAGAGCAAGGCCCTGGCTCTGTCTCCCTGTGCCAGCCCGGCCATGGGGTACTGCGCTTCTCTGCACCTCGCTTCCTGCTGTCTCCGCCGCCCCGCATGCCCGGTGAAGGGGCCGCTGCCGGAGCAGGGACGAGGAAGCACAGAGGCAGAAGTGGGCATCCCGCAGAGGGTGCAGCCCTGACCCTGGGCCCTCGGTGCCAGGTGCCCCACCCCCCGAGAAGGCACGGGTACCGACAACGGTCAGCGAGCCGGCCGCGGCGACCTTAGAACCAGCTCTTCATGTTTTAACCTTAGGGCGGAAGAAAGGGAGGGTCTTCGCAAGGTTTTAGTCTGGAGAGTGCAAGCACAAGCCCAAATGGTGCGACCAGAGTGACACCCACACGCCCTCACACGGCTGCCACGACGGCCCCTCACGGACACACTCACCTCCCGGCCTTGAGCTCAGCTGGCGCCATTGCTCTGCGAGGCCCCAGCCGGCCGCTGCAGGACCGGACCCCTGGGGAGCCCCCCGCCCGCCCTCCCGACACCCCCGTCACCCAGCCGGCCCAGAACTGGGCGGGCTCCTCCACAGCCCTTGAGCCCAGTGTCCACTGACAAAACTGAACAGTGTGCTCAGCTCTTACCACCACCGTTAAAATAATCCCATAACCCATGTGATACAGCAGTTTTAGCTTCCCAGGAGGAGCTTTACAATGACGTTAAAAATACCCTGTATAATCGGGTGGTCGGATGAAGAAGCTGTGTTATTACCAACAGCCGACCCCCATACAGCAAGCAGTTGCTATTATAACTAAGGTGTTACGGGATCTTCCCTGGTCTGCAAGAATGTTTTCACTTTCCCTCTCTTTCTGCTCTTCTCCCCAGCCAGACAAGGTCAGCGAGGGCCGCGGTTACACACGCGATGTTCATGCGCTGCAGACGTGTGCACGAGCGCACGCACGATGCCGCCGCCTCTTTGTCCTCTCCCGGTACACGGTGAGAACTGCCCTTCCTCAGTGTCAGTCTGGGGGGTGTTGGGCAGGGCCGACCTCCCCCATCCGTATCTGGGTGCAGGCGTGACCAGTAAGACAGGCCTAAGAAAGCGTCCTGCTCGTGCCCGCCCGGTGGACAGCAGGCCTGCCGAGGTGAGAGCCGGCAGGCTGGCAGGAGCTTCGCCTGGCAAGGATGTGCCTGCAGGGGGGAAGCCCGCCCAGAGTGCAGCAGCAGAGCTGCAGACACGCCTGGCACCCAACCTGCCTCAGACCTGCCCTGGAATTGCCACTTCTGTGGTCCAAGACCCCATTTTTGGCTGAGTTACTTGGAGCTGGATTTCTGTAACTTGCAGGTGAAAGGTGGTGAATTCCAGGCACCGCTTTTGGTCACCAGATGATCAGAGCGAACGCAATAGTCAGTAATACGAGTCGGCTGGTGACAAGTGGAGGGGGGGGGTAGTTGGAGGAAAACTCGTGCTACAGTGTCTGGGCGCCCTGTTATTCCCACGCCCTTCCTCGCACTCATTATGATAACGTCAGGATGGCCACCAGTCACTCATCCGTTCACTCAGCAAACACCAGCACATCCTGGGTGCTGGCACCATAATCACGATCTCATTACCGCAGCAAGGGAAGTCACGATGGCGCTGGGGTCGGAGAGGTGGGGTCTGAACTCACACCTACCAGCTGCCCACGCGCAGTCTCGAACATTTAGGCGGCCAGCGCCTCTAGCCCAGAGCTGCCGGCTGCAGAGCCCGGCCTTGTCCTACTGTGGGGATCTCCCCACGCGCTCGGGAGGGGTCCGCAAGGTGTGGGCTGCTGGGGGGCAGGCGGGTCAAGGCTCAGACTTGAGCAGGAGGCCAAAGGAGGTGCAAGATCCGACCTTTCTGTGTGTCAGTGACCACAACACACAAGAAGGAAGATGCTGGCCACCAGCTCCAAAGCACACTCCCAGGGAGAGCATTCTGAACCAGGACTCACAGAGTCATTCCGAACAATTTCAGCAGCGCGTTGTGCTGCTACATTCTGTGGTGTGGTAAAAAAAATGTGCTAGAACAGGCCCAGGATTAGAACAAACATAATGAAACTTGCCTAGGATTAAAGTAAGTTTTAAAAGAGAAAATAGTTGTCCAAAGGACAATTTCAAAAGACTAACAGACTATTAAGCGCCATGATACAACGATCTTGAATTTGTCTAATAAAAGGTCGAAAAATGAACATCATGGGACCGGGAAGAAAAAGAGCAAGTCATGCGGCCCTCGGAAGTGACGAGTCCCCAGCACGGGCCAGGTCGGGGTTTGGCGCTGGCGACATTCACGCCTTCCGTCTGTGCCAGCATTTTTACTTTTGGATTCTGTGGCTTCAGTACAATTCGAATTATAACTAAAATTCCTTTGTGCCTATATGATTTGAGAAAGATGCTGTCGTAGTTCAACAACATTTTCTATCCAAAACCAAGCGGCACGGCCCTCGGGGTGCTGGCCCGGCCACCTGCTCGCCGCCCTCGCTGAGCGCGCGCCCTGCGCTGCAACGGGCAGCTGGCACGGACCCGCCCAGAAACTGAGTGAAGCAAAGAATGAAAAACACATCCAAGGCTAGGTCCTCCCAAGAAGTGTTCTTCCAAAATTTTAAATAGGAATTGGGATTTACACGACATTTGAATTCTGTCCATTTTGATAGGTGTGCAAACATTAACTGTGACCGTCTAAGAGAATGTCCCTATTTTTTGGAGATATTGACATATTTCAAGTGCCAAGATTCTGTAACTTTGAAATGATTCAGAAAAAAACATAGACGGCAGAAAGATGACAAAAGTCAAAGTATCGAGTCGGGGGGGCAGGAGGGGTTAAGGACCAGGGCGACGGTGAAGAGAAGCTCTTCATTTTTAGAACGTTGTGCGCTATTTGGGAGGTGCAGAATTTCAAATTGTAGCGTAGGAGCTTAACCCTCGAGTGGTCAAATCTAATGACCGAAACAAAGGGGGGCTTGAGGGGGGGATCACCAGTGTGTGATGTGTACGGCCTGCGTTACACGCCCGCGTTAAAGACCCACGTGTGGGGGAAGCAAGCGGCGCTGATTCTGGAGAGGGGAGTAAATGCCATGTTCAGTCTTGCTGGAGGGCGCTCTCGTTCACTTTCTTTCATGGCCAAAGAACTTCCAGCTTAGAAAGCGGGCCCAAGGGTTCGTGTCTGCACATCAGCACCTGCACGTCTAACTGTCCGTCCCGCAGCCTCCCCCCATCATCGCTGTGACTCCCCGGGGGTGTCCGCAGCCTTCATTCGTCCTTGGGGACGGCACTCCCTGAGAGCTGCGCCAGTAACACCGGACGGGAGTTTTTTTCTTTAGAGAAAAGACGTTTACTGCAGCAGGTGACGCCACACGACGCGCGTCTTCTCCTGACAGATCTTTCTGGGAATTCATGAAAGTCACATATAGACAAATTCTCCTTTTTGAGGATTTTTATTATCAAAGTGCCGTACTTGAAGTAGGGGAGTGACCTCCATCAAGACCAAATTATCAGCTAAAACTTTAAAAGTGGTAAATAAAACCCAGCCTGGTGCGGCCCTCTGCAGACGCCAGGAAGCCACGCTGTCCCAGCGAGGGCGCCCGGCACCGCACAAGCTCCTTTCTCTCCCCTGGGTGAGGGCAGCCACCCCCTCCCCGCCCCCCTCTCTGAGTCAGGGCTGAGCAACAATAGCAACAGTGAGGGCCCCTGAACCAGGAGGTGGACAGGAAGCCATAAATCCACTTCCCCTCATTTACAAGGCTAGTTCAGTAAAGAATACAAGCCTGTGTGAACAAAGTAGCCTCTGGGGGTTAAACAAAGAGATATTTATGCGCATGAAATAGACAAGTTGGGGCCGGTGCCAGAAAGAAGTGAGGGCAGATCTCTGCCCCAACAGCAGCAGCCCTCCAGCGGCCCAGGAAGGTGCCCCAGGGCAGCAAGGGCGCTGGCGGATGGTGCGGGTTGCAGGGCTCCGCGCAACTGGACAGAGGCCAAGGCCGAGCCAGAGCCACCAACTTCTCTGTGTCCCCAAAGGAGACCAAGTCGCTGGGCAGAGCTGTTCTGGGGTGGACCCGCGGGACACCCACCTGGATGTTGACGAACACGCCGTGGTACGTCTCGTACAGGACCTTGTTACCCTTCACGTGCAGAGGAAACTCAAAAGGGATTTCTGTTTTGCCACTGGGAAACTTTCCTGGCTTCACCATTTCGATGGTGCTGTTGATAATCTGGATTGGCTGTAGACAGAAATCGGCTCAGTCATCAGCAGGCGCCTTCACACGAGTCCTAACAATCCTGCAGACCCCTCCGCCCGGCACCCCGGGCTGCGCCGGGTGCCTGTGTCCAGATGACAGGCGGGGGCTCCATTTTCAAGTCTCTGGCAACAGTTTGTGTATCCAACACTGGGGTGTTGGATCACGGTAGGAAGGGAACTCATATTCCTGTTCCTCCCCCCAAATATCTTACCCAGTCTCATCTCGGAACAAAGCAGCAGACCCAGCAAAGCTCTTCTCACCCCTCCTCACCCTGGGGTGCACCAGCCCCTCCGGGGTAGGGAAGAGCAGACTGAGGAGCAGGCTCAGGCACCCCCATGGGGAAGGTGGCACAGCAGGTGCTCAAGAAACTTATGCTTCATTCAGTGTTGTTCTGTTACAATGCTGGTGAGATAAGACCGTTCCCAGCAGCCCCTGTCCGGTGGTGTTGAGTCCCCACGTCTGTGTGGGTTTCCTCCCAAACCATAGGGGGCACATGAGGGTCACTAGCGGGTCTCAGGGGGCCGGGGGGAGTGGGTGTGGGTGTGGTGAAGGGCGTCCTGTCCAGGATGGGGCCCCCATGTGTCCGGAGCTGCCGTGCCCGGCTCTGGCCACAGTGACCCTGAACTTGGCTAGGTGGGTTGGAGGATGAGGGAATGAAGACAAATGCCTGTTGCTATTAGACGTGCCCGGCCTTTGTTTAGAAGTTTGGTGACGTCTGTGTGGCCGGGACTAGGAGGCAGGCGCCGAGCCCTCGCTGTAATGATAAGCCACTGGTCCACTGGCTTCGCTATCAGCGTTTTGCTCACAGTCGCAGCCTCCAGGAACCTATGAGTCACCTTAAGCAGGGACTGACCTCCCTAACATCCGGCGCCGGCCAGGGGGCAAGGAGATGGCAGCTGGACGCCGGAGCTGCCTGAAGCCACACCTCAGCATCTCCGAGAAGCTGCGCAACCTCTAAAGTGGGTCTGAAGTGCTGATGGACCACTTGGAGCTTGGAGCTCCCCTCCCTCTCGCTCCTCTCCCCTCCCCTCTATGGGGGTAGAAAGGCACAGACTTGCAGCAGCGGGGATCTGCAGAGTCAGGCCAGCTGAGTATCTTTCAGTTTGATTGGCAAGTATGAAACCCCACTAACCCCTACAAACTCAGGACAGACAACAAAGTCGGACGGCAAGTAACCCCGGACACCCACGTCAAGACTGGCCAGGCCACTCACCTTAACTGAGTTGTAGAAGGCCTCGAAGACGCCCACGCTTTTGGCGCTGAGCTGCAAGCTCACGGTCCCTTCCACAGTCAGGGAGACACCCTGGTGCTGGACCGAGTCCTTCCCGGAGATGAGCACCACGCCCGAGAGCACCTCCTGGGAGCAGAGAGCACCGTCAGCCAGCCCGTCCGCCCTCACCCTCCCGTTCCTAGACATTGGCTCCCCAGCCAGCAGGTGCTGCCCTGGACCCGGTGGGAGGCAGGGTGATTTCAGGGCTGGCCACGCCAGGGGGCCAGGGAGGCGGACAAGGAATCACCCCGTTTTCACTCCATGCCAGGAGATCCCCCATGAGGTCTGACTAAGGGCAGAGGGCAAAGTCCCCGCCGCTCACACACAGGCAAGGGTGAGAGCCTCTTCCCAAGGAACACAAGACAGTAAAACGTTCCTTTAGCTTCTTCTCCATTGTAGGGACTAAGGCCACTCCAGTTGTATTCCAAGACCCCTGGGGGCCCCACACTGTGGCCAGCGGAGACACCCCTTTCCGGCTTTCCTCAGCCCCCACGCCTGTGATAGGGTCTCACGCATGAACCGGGCACCGCAGAGAAGCAGCAGCAGCTAACAATAAACGAGAACAATGAGATGCGGCGCTGTCAACAGCGGCCTGGCCGCGGCTCTCCCCAAATCTTCCTGCGCAGGTGCTTTCCAGGCCGCTGCTCGCTCCCAAGGCCCAAGTGACTCAGCACCGCCATCTCGGTGTCCTCTCTGCCCGCGGGGCCTGGCCGAGGAGAGGTCCAAGGTCCTCAGGGTGACACAGGTGACCCGCCTTGCCAAGAGGTCTAGCAGGTGACTGCTGACTCCCCGAGGACGACCACCGAGCGCCAGGGCGCGGACCCCAGCCCTGTCCTCGCAGGGCAGTTTCGAGCCCACGCCAGGGAGCCGGGTTGCTCAAGGCGGGGTTTGCGGGTTTGCGGGCTGAAAGGGAAGCCCCGGGTCCCTGAAACCCTCCAGCCCAGCATGATGCTGGCGAGTGGCAGCTGATGGCAGCTGTTTCTGGACAACAAAACCAGCAAGACTGGAAATGCCCCGGACTCGGCTGTCTGAGGCTGTGGGCCCGCTAGGCGCTGATTCCCCGGGTCACCTCGTGGAGAGGTGCCCAACTCTCACGGCAGGGAGAATTTAGGGGCCCGGGATAGTCCACCTTAAATGTGCTCCCTACACCCCGTGCCCTGAAGTCTAAAGTCAAATGAGCGCCATCCTCGCCAAGAAGCAGGCTCGAGCAGCTCGGCTCGCTCCTAAGCACACAAAGCTCATAAGCAAATTTAAATGAAAATTCCTCTGAAATAATTTTACCTTTAAATTTTAAACAAATTCTATTTTGCAGGACCCAAATCACACAGAAATCTAATTTTTAAAAATTTAAATTCATCAGCATATGAGAAAGTAATCGACTAAGTGTGTCCCAGAAGTAATTGGGACCAAGCTGCCTCCTGGACCTCCTCAGCCCCCCAGGGTCCTGCTCCTGGTTATCCACCGCCTGCCCGGTCAGCCTCAGGCCAGGGCCCGGGCCTCGGGCTGGCACAGCAGCCCCTGCACCCACAGGTCCTTCGCCTCCTGTAATCCTGTGGCCTGAGAAGGGAAAAGCAGCAAAGTACCTCGGAAGCAAGCAGAGTAAATATTTTATGACCCAAGGGACTCCTTTCTTATTCCTTGAGTTTAATTAAGAAGGGAAGTAATAGAACATAAAAGAAGTAAAAGACTTGGAGATAAATTAGGCATCCTAACAGCAAACAGGTGCCGCAGCTCCACCACCACCCAGAGGATGCGGGATCAGCCCCAGCGCAGCTCAACGAGCCGGCACCTGTGGGATCAGAAAGTGGTTCCGAGGCGCGAACGGGACGTGACGGTGCGTGTGTGCAGTGTGGGGGGCAGGCGTGACGGTGCGTGTGTGCAGTGTGGGGGGCGGGCGTGACGGTGGGCGTGTGCAGTGTGAGGGGCGGGCGTGACGGTGAGTGTGTATAGTGTGGGGGCGGGCGTGACGGTGGGCGTGTGCAGTGTGGGGGGCGGGCGTGACGGTGGGCATGTAGTGTGGGGGGCAGGTGTGAACGAGAGTAAAAGACACAGGCTTCAGTGAGGGCAGCTGGAGGCAGGGCGGGCCCCACGGCTTCCCTGAGCATCTTCTAGCCGAGAGCACCAAGGATCAGGGTGGGAAGAGCCAACCGGGTCCAGGTTCCCACGAAGACTTGAAGGCTGCGCACTAGCTCGCTCCTGTCACCCTCGCCAGGTGTCACCCTCCCCAGGTGGAACCCCCAGGAGGTGGCCTGCGGCCCAAGCAGACCCGCTAAAGTCTGCCGGGGAGGAAGGCGCTACCAGCTCGCAGGGCCTGGAGCCCCTGAGGTAGGCCGCTGCCTTTCTAAATTTAAATCCCCCGGGAAATGAAAGCACATGTGTAAGGCCTGTTGCAGGTGCTGCACTGTGGGTGAGAGTGAAACACGCGACACCTCGGGCTGAAGAGTCAGGGACACGGGGCGCTTCGAATGGCACAGTCCGCCCGCATCTGCCCACGGGACAGCTCTCTGAATGTGCTCAGTTTTGAAAAAACCTGACCTACACACTCCTGTCTAAGATTCCGTTTGGTGAAAGTTTTATTGCTTCAAAATGTTCTGGAAAATCTTTACCCTAAACAACCCTGTTGTGTCCTCTGGAGCTGGCAGTGGGGAAACGCCCCCTCTGGAAGCCAGACATGAGGTCTGCTGAGCGGCCCTCACGGGGGACGGCAGCACTTCTCCGAGCCCCACTTCCTCCCCCTGCGGGGAGCAACACGGGCCACGGAAAGCCGGGCCGTGTTCGAGGGGCAATTGTTGATACTGACGGCAAGTCTTCAATTTGCAGAGCATTTTACAAAATCCCATCTTTACGTGCCTGTGTCTGTATGAAAAGCATCCGAAAGCCCCCAGGCGCCCACAGTCAGGGAGCTCGGGGCACAGCGCACCACAGAGCCCGTGGCCAGAGGCTGCGTGAGCCCGGGGCAAGGCCCAACCCCAGCGGCCTCTTACCCGGGAGCTTGGAAACGGGCTCTGGCGCCAGCAGCACTGCCGCTGGCTTGTTAAGACGCCCTTCCGCATCCGCGGCCAGAGCGCTCCCTGAGGCAGAGCGGGCGGCAGCCTGGCCAGTGGCGCCCCCGGGAGCCTGCTCTGCCCCCAGCAGGGATGGGCAGGTGCCGCAGATTGGTCTGGTAGGAGCATCACACACACCACGTGACTGAACAAACCGAGCACAATGAAGCGACAGGTGGAGTCGGGGGCTAGAAACTCCCCAGGTATGGCTGACGTTCAGATGGGACCCAGAAGGGACGCTGGCCTGGCTCATGGGCTTTCGGAACCTGCCTGCGCCCAGGACGAGGACCATGACAGCAGGGGTGGAGGCGGACTGACACGGGGACCAGGGTGAATGGCGGGGGTGAGGGGTCAAGGAGGGCAGCCAGGAGTCAGATGGCTCAGCCCCAAGAAAAGCAGGGGTGAGGGCCTCCCTGGTGGTGCAGGCAGTTGAGCGCAGTCTCTGCAGCGCGGGTTTGATCCCGGCCAGCTGGGAAGATACCCACATGGCGCGGCAGACCTCTCCTGTCCCACCTGCTGCTCCCCTCAGCAGTGGATTTCATCAGTCTGCCTGTTCTGTTCCCCGCTCTGTCTCTGGTGAATCCTCTCACCCTCGTGCACATCTGGCCTGTACCCCGGTTTTTGTATAAATAAAAATAAATCTTTAAAAAGAAAAGCAGGGGTGAGCAGGCCCGTGTTGCAGAAGTGGAGGACACTGGGGAGGCGGGCGGGGTGACAGCAGGGTGACAGCTGGGAGAGTCTGCAGGAGAGACCAGAGAACTCTGCC
The DNA here is from genome assembly GCF_964194135.1 of Talpa europaea. Classification (NCBI taxonomy): domain Eukaryota; kingdom Metazoa; phylum Chordata; class Mammalia; order Eulipotyphla; family Talpidae; genus Talpa; species Talpa europaea. The sequence continues at coordinate 143,028,226 of NC_140070.1, forward strand.
AACTGGGGTAGCGGTGAGGAGAGTCAGAGGCACAAGAACATAAGAGAGACGCCATCTCCCCAAAACCTGCCCTTGAGCAGCACTGCTGGAGTTCAGCACTGGGGGCCAATCACCACAGCCACTAGGCAGGAAGAAGGCATCTGCAGGTTTCAGCTCAGAGGGTGGCTGGCTGTGCTAGGCTGCACCTGGCAGAGGACCCAAGGTCAGGAGGTTTGCACTGGGGACCTAAGGTTAGGATGTCTGTACTGAGACCCAAGGTCAGGAGGTGTGGACTGAGAATCAGGGTCGGGAAGTCTGGACTGAGATCAGGGTCAGGAGATCTGGATTGGGGACCCAAGGTCAAGGTCAGGAGGTCTACACTGAGACCCATGGTCAGGAGGTGTGGATTGAGGACCTAAAGTCAGGAGGTCTAGACTGAGACCCAAGGTCAGGAGGTCTGGAATGGGCTGGGCTGGGCTCTCAGCCCCATCAGGAGGAAGGCAGAAGGCAACCCAACCACCCTGTCAGAGGCAGAGCAGCCGGCAGGAGGTCAAGGGCATCTGTGACACGCTGAGATTTCTCTAGCTGCTGCGGGGCCTAGACATGGACACACTCACGGTGGTCAGACAGGCTTTCCTAATGCTCCGATCAGTAAAAAATATCTCCAACACACGCCAAATGGAGAACTACAAGACTAACTGTGCGGCACCCTGTTCTCAAGCAGGTCTGCATAATTCTGAAAACGCCTCACGCCTCCTGTGAGGGTTAGGTTCTGACTTAGGCACCAGGTCTTTTCAGATGAGATTGCTCATGAGAAAAGAGGCCCTCATGCAGCTTAAGTGACTAAGGGCCACACCACCCACAAAATGATCGTGAGCTCCCTCCTAGCTCAAAGATCTATAACTTTGTACCCTAAATACCTGTAACAGCATCACTGTAACTGACCATTCGGTCATTAAAAATCCAACAAAACAACAGAGTGGGGAAAAAATTTTTTTTCTTACATCGTTCATGTCTGCACAGTATTTGCTTTCTTCCCTGATGTAGTCCCCTAGGCCAGCCACCACCGAAGCACCTTAGTCCCCTGTGCTCTTCCCCCGTCGTTTTGATCCCTCCCTCCCCGTCCCCTGCTGAACGCCTCAGGTCGATGGTCAGCTTGCAAGTTTTGTTTTTTCTTGATCTTTTCTTTGGTTTCTCTAGATTCCATCTGATATTTATCTTTTTCTGCTGATTTATCTTGCTTAGCATCATCCCTGCTCTATCCATGCTGCTGTAAATGGCATGCGTTCATCTTTTTCATGGCTGAGTAGTAGTCTATTGTGTACATACACCACAACTTTTTGATCCACTCGTCTGGGGACATGTAGGTTGTTGCCACATCTTGGCTATTGTAATTAGTGCTGCATAAACATAGGAGTGAGGTTTCCTTTCGAATTAGTGTTCATTGCCCACGGGGTGGACTCCTAGGAGTGGAATCACTGGATCACATAGTTTAGTGTTTTGAAGATCCTCCACACAGCTGTCCATAGTGGCTGGACCAGTCTGCATTCCCACCAGCAGTGTAAGAGGGTTCCTTTATCTCCACGCTTGTTGTTTCCAGTTTTTTTAATATGAGCTGTTCTCACTGGTGGGGGATGGTATCTCATTGTGGTTTTGACTTGCATTTCCCTGTTATTTAGTGATGTTCAACATTTTTTCACATGCCTACTGGCCATTTGTGTTCCTTCTTTGGAGAAGTGTCCTTTTAGCTCTTGTGCCCATTTTTGACTGGGTTGTGTGCTTTGTTGAGTTGATGTAAGCTCTTTGGAGATCTTTGGTATCAGTCCCTTATCAGTTGTATTACGTGCTAATGTTTTCTCCCAATCAGGAGGCTGTCTCTTCATTTTGGTTACTGTCTCTTTTTGCTGTTCAGTAGCTCTTTTTAGTTTGATTATCTTCTTCGTTTTCTGTGCTGCTGGAGATGAGTCCTCAAAGATGTTTCTGAGGTTTATGTCATGGAGTATTTCACCTATATTCTCTTCTATCTATTCTTTGGTGCCCTGGTCTTACAGTCAAGTTTTATTATCCATTTTGAATTGATTTTTGTGTATGGTATGAGATAGTCCAGTTTTCCCACCACCATTATTCAAGTGGCTTTCTTTGATCCAGTGTAAATTCTTTGTTCCTTTGTCAATGATTAGTCATAGACAAGGCCTCCCTGGTGGCGCAAGGGGTTAAGATGCAACCTATGAAGCTATTCGCAGCCACTGCAGCATGAGTTCAATCCCCGGCCAGAGAGCTACCCACATGGAGCAGCAGACCTCTCCTGACTCTCCCACTGCTCCCCTCAGCAGTGTATTTCAGTAGATCTGCCTGTTCTGCTCCCCACTGTGTCTCTGGTGAATCCTCTCACCTCCACACCTCTGGCCTACACCCCAGGTCTTATATGCATGGATAAATCTTTAAAATAAAAAAAAAAAAAGATTAGTCACAGATAGACCATGTATATGTGGTTTTATTTTTGGGCTTTCAATTTGATTCCATTGGTCTGTGTCTCTCCTTTCGCTGCATTACTGTACTGTTTTTATTATAATGGCTTTGTAGAATTGTTTGAAGTCTGGGCATACCTCTACTCTTCCCCCTTTTATTCAGGAAAGCTTTGGCTACGTGAGTTTTTTTGTGATTCTGTATGAATTTTAACAATATTTGTTCCATTTCTTTAAAGAAAGACATTGAGATTTTTATTGGAATTGCACTGAACCTGTAAATTGCTTGTGGTAAGATGGTTGTTTTAATAAGGTTAATTCTTCTGATCTGTGAACAGGGAATATCTTTCCATTTCTTTGTGTCTTCTATTTCTTCCAACAATATTTTGTAATTTTCCTGGCATAGGTCTTTCACTTCGTTAGGTTTATTCTCAGATATTTAATTTTTTGGTATGATTGTAAATGTAATGGTTTTAATTTCTTCCTCTTCAATGAGACTGATTGTTTGCATATAAGAAAGCTACTGACTTTTGTGTATTTATTTTGTATTGTTCTTAATTAGTTTTTCTGTTTTTAGTATTTTCTCTCTATATATAATCTGCAAATAATGATAGTTTTAATTTTCCCAATTTGCATTCTTTTTTATCTTTCTCTTGCCTAATTGCTCCAGCTAAGACTTCCAGTATATATCAATAACCAGTGATGAGAGTGGACATCCCTGCCTTGCTCTAGATCTTAATGGAAAGGCTTTCTGTTTTTCACCATTAAGAATAATGTTGGGGGGCCTCCCTGGTGGCGCAGCGGTTGAGCGCTGGGTTGCGAAGCTGCCTGCAGCCTCTGCAGTGCCGGTTCGATCCCCGGCTGCTCCCCGGCCACCGGAGGAGGGTCCCACATAGCACGAAGACCTCTCCTGCCGCCCGCTGCTCCCCTCAGCAGTGTACTTCGGTCCTTCTGCCTGCTCTGCTTCCCACTCTGGCTCTGGTGAATTCTCTCACCCACCCACGCTTCTGACTGTACCCAGTGCTTGTGTAAAATAAATAAATAAATACACACACGCGCGCACACACACACACAAAAGAATAATGTTGGCTGTGGGTTTGCGATATATGGCTTTTATTATCTTAAAATATGTCCTTTTTATACCAATTTTGTCAAGGGCCTTCATCATAAATGAATGTTGGACTTTATCAAATGCTTCCTTAGCATCTATTGATATGATAATATGGTTTTCATTTTTCTTTTTGTTGATGTGGTGAATTACATTGATTTTCAGTGCTGAACCAACCTTGCGTCCCTGGAATAAATCCCACTTGGTCCTGGTGTATTATCCTTTTGATGCATTGTCAGATTCAGTTTGCTAAGATTTTATTGAGGATTTTTGCATTTGTGTACTTTAGGGAGGTAAGTCTGTAGTTTTCCTTTTTTGATGTTGTCTTTGGTTTTGATATTAGTTTAGTGTTGGCCTCATAAAATGTATTTGTTAGTATTTATTTCTCAATATTTTGAAATAGTTTTTGTAGGCTAGGCATTAGTTCATCTTTGAACATTTGGTAGAACTCATTTGTGAAACCATTTGGTCCTGGGCTCTTTTTTGTGGCGGGAGGGTTTTGATTGTTGTTTCAGTTTCACTGATTGGTTTGTTTAAGTTTTCTACTACTTCTTTGTTCAGTTTTTTTTTTCTTAAGATTTATTTTTATTTATGTAAGAGCTGGGGTACAGGCCAGAGTCGTGGGAGGGTGAGAGGATTCACCAGAGACAAGAGCAGGGAGCAGAACAGGCAGACGGACTGAAAGCACTGCTGAGGGGAGCAGCGGGCGAGACAGGAGAGGTCTGCCTCACCATGTGGGAATCTCCCTGGCCGGCTGGGAATCAAACCAGCGCTGCAGAGGCTGTGGACAGTTTCACAGAGCTGTGCTCAACCCACTGCACCACCGGGGAGGCCCTCTTTGTTCAGTTTTGGGTGACTGTATAATTCTAAGAATTTGTCCATCTGATCTAGATTGTTGCACTTGTTAGCATTTAAGTATTCTAGTAATTGCCAATTATCCTCTGGATTTCTGCTGTGTCAGTTGTAATTTCTCTTCTTTCATTTATGATCCTATTGAGTTTTCTCCCTCTTTTTCTTTGTGATTTTTCAAAGAACCAGCTTTTGGGTTCATTGATCTTTTGGACTGTCTTTTGTATTTCTATTTCATTTATTTCTGCTTTAATTTTTATTCTTTTCTCTACTGGCTTTTTGGATTTTTGGTTGTTCTTTTTCTAGTTCCTTGAGATGGGAAATTAGGTTGGTTTGGGGGGGGGGGGTAATGCACCTGTATTGCCATATACTTTCCTCTTAATACTGCTTTTGTTGTGTCCTATACATTCTGGAAAGCTGTGTACTCATTGTCATTCATCTCAAGGTATTTTTTAATTTCTTCTTTGATTTCCTCATTTACTCAGTGATCTTTCAGTAGTAGGTTGTTCTGTCTCCATGCAATGGGAGAGCTCCTTGCTTTCTTTTCACAGTTTATTTCTAGTTTGATGCCTTTATGGTTAGACAATCATACTTGGTATGATTTCAATAGTCATGTACTTATAGATGTTTGTCTTGTGACCCAGTATGTGGTGGATCCTGAAGTATGATCCATGTGCACTTTAAAAATGTATATTCGGGGCCTCCCTGATGGCCTAGAGTTAAGTCTCAGCACTATCACCACTATGGCCTGATTTTGATCCCCAGCCGGGGAGTTAACCCACAAGTGCTGCAGCAGACCCCTCCCATCTCACCAGCTACTCCCCTGAACAGTATATTTCAGTAAATCCGCCTGCTCTGCTCCCCACTCTGTCTCTGGTGAATCTTCTCAATCCCCATACCGCTGGCCTAAACCCCAGTTCTTCTATGCAAAAAAGAAATCTTTTAAAATGTATATTAGGTTTTTGGGGGGTACAGTGTCCTATAGAAGTCTATTAGGCCCATGTGATCTAGATCTTCATTTAGGGCTATTGTGTCCTTGTGTATATTTTGTCTCGTTGATTTGAGAGTGAGGTGCTGAAATCTCCTACCACTTATATATTTTCTCCAATGTCTGTTCCCAGAGATTTCAGTAATAATCTAATGGATTTTGGTGCTCCCTCATTTGGTGAGTATACACTGCGGCCCAGTTTGCTGGGTGGCACCAGAAGGCTGAGCAGGATGCACTTCCCCATGCAGCCGGCCTTTGGGGCTTCAAATTGAGGTTGAGGGAAAAAAACATTTGCATCTTGGAGTTCTGTCTGTTCCTGAAGAGCTGGTGCTGGTGCTGTGGTCTGGATTGCTCACGCAGGGGTATCCGAGGGACCCAGATACAAAGTAGGGTGCTGGGAGTCCCAGGCAGGGGCCCAGTGTGCTGGGAGTTGTCACCGGCTGGGTGGGGGTGACTTCCCAGTGCGGCCGGATGCCCGCCGAGAATGGAACCTCTTTTTTTTTTTTTGGGGGGTTTGTGAACACCCTGGAGAAGTCCTGGTGTTGCATAGCTGGTTCAAAGCATCTGGTTTTGCTAAGAGCTCGTATCAATCCTTCTCATAGTGGTTTGTAGGAGAGAGGTTGATTCCTGCCTCTCTGTTCCACCATGCTGTTGCGTGGTTAGGGTTTTTTTTAATACCATTCTAACTCGGCGATTTGTCTTCATAATAACTGTTATGCACAGACCTTTTCTTCTTGTTTTTTTAAAACAAGAAATGACATGCAAGCCAAATAAAACAGAATGCAAACTTAGAGGTTCTTGTGGCTAGGGGAGCAGCCCACAGGGCACAAACCCTCTGCCAGGCAGCCTCGCTGTGCTGGGCAGTCTCGTCTTCATGCTCTCACAACCCTAACAGTTAACGGCGTCACTTTCATGGGGACATATACCAGAAATGAAATGCTCTGAATTTATAAAAACAAATGAATTATATTTACATCCCGAAAAAATGTAACCAATCAGCTCTTCTAGTGCATCGAAAATATAACAGAACTTGCAGTGTAGCTGAGTCCGACTTTTTGGCCAAGAGCACATCTACTGCACCCGACAACGCCTCCAGCGACAGCAAAACCACGCTCACTTTCAGCACCCACAGTGCTGTCACCCCTTGTCTGCCCTCCTCCGCCACTGGCCTCCCTCCTTCCCGGCTGGAGCGGAGGAGCCCGAGGGTCGAGACGCCTGCCGAGGACTTCCCACGCGGGGGCTCGCACGGTGAGCAGATGCCGAGGCAGACGGAGAGCAACTCCGGAAAATGCCGCCGTGGAAGAGGACGCACCACCACCACCTGCCACTGGGCCCCGCCCGCAGGGCAGGGCTGCCCGGGAATGTCTAAGCGCGGTCTCACTTAGCCCTCACGACAAAAGCCCCGTGTGCTATCAGCGCCATCCTGGGAGAGCTAAGTGGCACACAGAGCTGTGACCTTGGGAGGGGAAGACACGGTTTCAGGTAATCCTTCACGGGGTGCCCCGGCATGTCCCTGAATCCTCTGAGCCTCCGTCCACTCGCCCAGCCAATGGGGGCAATGCCACCTCTTTGGTGTCTGCGCGGACGAGCGTGGAGAGGGGAGACTGTAAAACAATGTTGGCTGCATCCTCGGGACATTACCCTTCACTGGAATCAGGTAATTTTTATCATCTCACATTCCATCCGCGGGCTGTGGACACACAGGTTACTTTCCCGACCAGGGAAAATGACTTCTGGGGGCCGGGGGCCCGGCCTCAGGCTCTCAGGGAGAGCTGCTCATGCTGAGTGTGAAGACCCCGAGGGATAAAATTCTGGACCGTTTCTGTGATTTTCTATTTCCGAATGAGAGTGCTGACAGCCATCTTTACAGGGATTCTGCAGTCCCCGCTCCCATATTTATCATTAAGAGTGACTGTCCTGAAGCAAACACAGTAATGGGGGCAAGGGTGGGTTGGGGGGTTCGATGTATAACTCTGAGGCTAAGGCAAACTGAAAATAAATCCTACCAACGTCTGTCTAAAACTCAAGGAAAAGAAAAGAAGTATTTTGGAGAGAAGGAAACGTGAAGTTGCTTTTAAAAACTGCCATCAAATGTGACGAGGCAACCGTACCAGAAACCTTTCGCTAGACTAGGGTCGCTTTACAAATGTCTCCAAGTTCTTGTTCACGTGGCTGACAGTCCATGCCTCTGCCCGAAACAAACAGTGTAAGTGGGGCAGGAGACCCGGGCCTGGCTCCCAGCTTACAAAACTAGGCTCAAGCATCGCCAGCCTCCACCCCGCCCCCTTGAAGCGCCTGAGGGCCCCCGTCCCCCTCCTACTCTGCTCCCCAGGCCCCAGCCCAGCAACCCATCGCCCTTCCTTTCTACTGACCTGTGTCATGAGGCTTCAGACATGGACTGAATACATGTTTTGAATATTATAACAATCTAAAAGAGAATGAGATTGATCAGACATGGCAGAAAAGCATCCAGATGAAGGTGCAACATAAAGCAAGCATGAGCCGGGTATGTCCGTCTAGTTCAGAGGCAAGTCTGTGTGAGAGGAGACGGACAGGGCCAGGGAAGAGGTCAGCGAGAGGCCTGGCTTTCCTGTCCGGCCTTCTGCAAGGGGAGAAGCTGTTAACAGGGCATGGATTACACTCCTAATTATAAAAGTGATCCAACTGTAATTTTTAAAACTCTGCCATTTGGTCAGAGAGTGCCTGTGTCAAGGGCCAATGTTAAACCCAAGTATTTGGGGTCTCTGGTGTCCAAAGAATCAGAACTGTTTTCAGACAGTCCCACAACCAAGATGCTGAAAGTGCAGCAACTGGGTGGGCTATTTTCCAAGTAGAAATCACAGCAGCTTTTTTTTCACTGAATGTTACAATGCCAGCACCGCTGGAAACTAGTAACAACTATGTCTACAACGCAAATTCCTCCGTTTTGCAGAAAGTGGCCCCTCTTAGAGGGGTCGGTATCACAGAGCACTCTGAAATGCCGCCACCTGACCTGGGGTCCAGGCTCTGCCATCAGCTGGGAGGTGGTGGACAGGGCCCAGGCCTCAGTGTCCTTATTGGTATCATGGCAGTGATACTGCCTGGCCATCAAAACTACCCTGGGGCTTCCCAAATATCTCCAGGGTGACCAATGATTGGAGCATGTGGTTATGTGGACAAATCCATCTCACTTCACCAATAACCGTGGGACCAAGGACAGGCTTCACTGGCAACTATCACCTGCCAACCAGGACAGGTGCTGTGCTGACGGCCCACAGGTGAGGCAAGTCTTCAGTGACTGGGCACCAGTGCTACTGAGACATAGAGAAAAATGGAAAACCTGTGCCAGGCAACAGGGGGAGGGTGGCAGAGGATACCCTCACACAGTAAGGACAAACCAGGCGGGGGGAGGGGTCACTGTGCCAAACCTGCTCCATTGTGTACTATTTGTCACTCTTACCACATGTTCACCACAGAAGACATCTCAGCATCTCGGCTAGGGTTACATCTCTGAATAGACAGCGCTAACTTTTTAATGGAACAGTAAATATTAAAGCAAATGTATATGATTTCTTGCCACTGCCTCCCCCAATCCTTACTGAGATTTTCCAATTTAGAGAGAAATGATAAGGACACGAAAGACTAATAATGGGGCCCACACGCTCCTAGTGGCACATAAAGGAGAGCAGGCGCTTTGGAAAAGTTTGGTGGCTCTTTAAAAAGTTAAAAAGAAAGTTACCGTGTCACCCAGGATCCAACTCCTTCATATAGTCCCAACAGAAATGTAAACATGCACTCAAAAAAATTGTAGTAGAATGTTTATATTAATATTGTTCATAACAGCCAAAAAGTGAAAGCCACGCAAATGTCCATCCACAGAGGAAGGGATAAATAAAACGCGGTCTATCTGAGCAATGGAATATTATTCAGTCATAAAAAAGAGTGCAGGCCTGACAACAGGTATGAACGCTGAGAAAACAGGCACTGGCAGCTAATGATCGCACACTACGTGATTCTCTTTATATGAAACGTCTGGCGACAGAAAGCAGATCTGTGGTCGCCGCTGGCTCAGAGGGGGGCAGGATGAGCATCGCCTGCTAATGGGATAGCATTTCTTTTGGGGGTGATGAAAAAATCCTAAAATTAGACGGTAGTGATGGGGGCACAGCTCTGGGAATACAGCCAAACCACACAATTCGGTATGTTGACGAGGGTGAATTTTATGCTATTTGAATTAGATTCCAATAAAGCTGTTACTTAAAACAAGGAATACAAAGTAGATCCATGTAGGTTCCACCAGGGTCACCAACTGTTAGTATTTTGCCTTTTGCTCTCTCACGTAGCAACAGTATGCACAGGAGTGTATGCACAGGGGTCCAGCACAGGAACACAATGGCCGAACCACATAAAATGTAGTTACTGTGCCACTATACCCCCAAACTCTTCAGCCCGTGGAGTATTTTCCCACATAACCAAAATACATATATCACACCAGAGATACTTAACACCATGCAAAACGGTATTTACTAGGAGCCATATGCAAATGTATCCAAAATTATACATTGTATTGGTCGTATGCTATTCTTTTAATGTCTTTTAACCTAAAAAAAAATGCCCAATATTTTTTTTCATGATGTTGACATTTCTGAAGAATCCAAAATTTCACAGAACTTTCCTCAGTCTGGATACATCTGTTTCCGTATGGACTGATTTAGGTTAAACACTCCGCAGAGGGACACTACACAGCTGAGGGGTCCCTCGCTCCCCCCCCCCCCCCAGGACTCTGCCCCCCACAACGCCCGGGGTCCTCAGCCCTGCAGAGGGTGCTGAGGGGGTGTCTGTTCCCTGCCAGTCTCCAGGGAGAACCTGCGTTCCTCCTTCACAGGTAGTTTTTCCCCCGGGGTAATTCGGGATCTGCGAGGTGGCCGCATTTATTGTGTGCAAACCTCAGGGTCCCCCCACCGTCGCGCACCCGAGATTTCAGCCTCGGTTCGCGATCTCCGCCGGCGGCCGTCCCTGGGCGGCTGCGCTGCACTTGCGGGAACCCAGCCCCGCTCTCCCTTGTGTCCCGCAGGCGCGAGCGGGCAGGGGCCACGCAGCAGCCCCCGAGGGAGGGGGAGGGGGAGGCGCGCGACCCCGAGGCCCAGGGACGCAACATCCTCCTTCTGCGAAATAAGGAACCTGGGGCCCGGGTGCCGTGACCGCCCCGTGGCACAGGGCTGGTGAAAGGCGGAATTACGGTGATTATTTCTCGACTTGCACTTCAGTGCCACTGCGGCCGCGAGAGCGCACAGACCGGCGCCGAGGCCCGAGCCCTTCCGCGGGGGCTCCGGGCCTCACCTGGCGGGGAAGGAACCCGGTGGGGCCTCACCTGGCGGGGGCGGGGCGGTGCCAGAACCCGGCGGGGCCTCACCTGGGGGCGGGGCGGTGCCAGAACCCAGCCGGGCTCACCTGGCGGGGGCGGGGCGGTGCCAGAACCCGGCGGGGCCTCACCTGGGGGCGGGGCGGTGCCAGAACCCAGCCGGGCTCACCTGGCGGGGGCGGGGCGGTGCCCGGGCTCACCTGGCGGGGGCGGGCGGTGCAAGAACCCAGCCGGGCTCACCTGGCGGGGGCGGGGCGGTGCTAGAACCCAGCCGGGCTCACCTGGCGGGGGCGGGGCGGGGCCAGAACCCGGCGGGGCCGCCCCTGGCGGGGGGGGTTGGGGGGACCCCGGCGGCGCGCCCCCGCCGGCCCCGCCGAGGCGCACCCAGACGTGCACGGGGCTGCGGGCCAACGCCGCCCGCGGGCGCGCACCCCCACTTACCCCGGCGTGGTACACCTTGTTGGCCCTTTTGATCTTGATGTCCAGGGAGGTCCCCATCGCCGCGCCGCGCCCGCGCCGCTTCCTGCGCGCGTGACCCGAGGGGAAGGGCGGCCCCGCCCCCGCGCCGGCCCCGCCCCCGCGCCGGCCCCGCCCTCTCCTCGCCGCGGGCCGTTGCGTCACGTGACCTAGCCCGCCCGCCCGCCCGCCGCGGCAGTACCCCGCCTTCCTCCTTCCGGCGCAGGGGCGGGCCTTAGCGTCTTCGTCCCGCCTCTTCCGGGCGCGAGGGTTGGGGCCCGGCCGCTCCACTCCTTCCGAGAAGACTGCGCGCTCCGTTTACAGGAGGGCGGGGGTGGGGTGGGGGGGGGGGGGGAGACGGCTTTCCCGGCGTGCCCCGCGGTGGGGGCGGTGCCGAGGCTGCGCCGCTGGCCGGAGCTCCCGTCGGGCCGTGCGGCAGGGGGCGTGGCGGGCGCGGCGGCCCGGGGTGCGGTCCTTGGGCTGCGCGTCCCCGACCCGCGTCACCTGCGCGCCGCGCGCTCCCCCCGCGCTCGCACTGGCCCCGCGATCTGGGCCCGCGCCCCCGTCGCCGCCCGGGCTGGGGGTGCTCCCGGCCTGCCGCGCGGGCTGGCGGGCGGACCCCGCTCCCTCGGGCGCGGCGGGGCCCCGCGGGGGTGAGGCCTGCGCCCTGCGGCGGCCCGGCCCGGCCTCGGCGCAGCCCCCGACCCGAGGCGACGCGGCGGGGCGTGGGGGCGGGGCTCCTCGCGGTGTAGACGGCCCTTGTGGGTGTAAACCCCCTGTCGGGTTCTAAACCAGGACTTCGCCGACCACCCGTGTAGTAAAAATGCATTCTTTGGGAGATTGATAATGCACTGAGGGGGTGCTTTTATATGTACTAGGGTGATTTTTTTTTAATGTTTTCTGTTTTAAAGTGGCTACTTTGAGGGCCGCAGCTGGAATCTGCAGGGCGGTTCCTCGAATTAGTGTCAGGAGTGCTGCCCTCTTCAAACTTGAAGGACTTTCACAGGGCGTCTGTGGTGGGGCTGCAATGAGCAGTTGCTTTTGAAGGTTGATGGCGGAGTGTCGCTCGACAGGCAGTTCTCAGCCTCAGGGTTTCGGTCTCAGTCCTGGCAACTCAGACGGAACCGTTCTTAGAAACTGGATCGTCACCGTCTAGTCTGCTTCAACAATTCGAGAACTGGCTCGCTCTCCATCACGCACCCATCATGTTGGTAAAATAACCACCTCAGTGGAACACGGGAAAACAGGTCCACACTGGAGACTTGTTTGCTTCAGAAAATCCGCTTTATCCTTATTTTACAACATAACATTTCTTCCTTGACATCTTTTATTCGTCTGTGTAGGTCGTGGAGTCTATGAATGCTGGCGCAGCACACAGGGTAATTCCAGCAAGTATTTTGCAGCAAATAGTGTTAGTTTGTTGAGCCCTCCCAAAGCAACGGCTTTAAAACAACATTTTCCCCAATCACTGCTCTTTTGAATCGTTTCCATCCCTTAACCACACTTCTGTTCAATTTCACTTACTGAAAGTCAGACCATGTAGAAGTGTCAATCTCGTGACTTAAGTGGCATCTTAGATCCTTATGGTGGGAAGGGGCAAGTCCTCGTTCTGGCTGACATTTCTTCAACTATCTTCTTCAAGAGTTGGCTTCTGTGTTGAGGTGTCCCATGCTGGCCACCGCTGAAGTTCTCTTTTTTTTTTTTTTAAGATTTATTTGCTTATTTATACAAGCACTGGGTGCAGTTAGAAGCATGAGAGGGTGAGAGGATTCACCAGAGCCAGAGCGGGGAACAGAACAAGCAGACTGACAAAGTACACTGCTGAGGGGAGCAGCTGGCGGCAGGAGAGGTTGGCGAGCCATGTGGGACCCTCTCCAGCTGGCCAAGCATGGAACCGGCACTGCAAAGGCTGCGGGCAGCTTCACAGCCCAGCGCTCAACTGCCACAGCACCGGGGAGGCCCCACCACTGAAATTCTCTTATTTGAGCCCTGCTTCTTTGGATAACTGGCCCTGGTTTGAAACCCCTTTCATAGGGCACACATGGGAAGGCCTGTGGGCCATGTCCCCTCATTCTTTGCATGGGAGAGCTCTCAAGCCTGATCTCCCCTCCAATGCTGCACCCGCCATTACACCTGTTCTCCTGGGTGAGAGTCCCACAAGACAGCTTGAGACCATTTATTTTGCCTGTTGTCCACCTGGCCTTTGAGAAGTTCACATCCTTGTCACACAAAGGTCTAGAGTCAACCCATGGTCTCTCCTCTCCATCCTGCCATCCTTCTTCAGTCTCCTTGCTTCTTCCTGAAATAGATCAATTAGCAAGAACACTGACTGATGGGTTTGCAAGTAGAGAATGAAACCCCAGCCACACTGATGCTCAGAAGAGATCATCTTATAGTTTCCCGTTCTGTGTCACTTCCTGCTGGGAACACGACACCAGTGACCTTGAACAAAGGGGTTGAGCACTGAACCTGTGTAATTGAAAATCCGTATCTAGCTGTTGACCCCCACACTTGACTACTAGCCTGCTGTTGACCAGAAGCATAACCGATGAAGAGTGAGTTAACACATTTTGTAAGTTTAATGTGTCATATGCTATATACTTAAAATCAGCTAGAGTGAAGAAAATGTTACTAAGAGAATCACAAGTGGATCATCAGAAAGGTCTCCATCCTCATATGGGCGCTGAGTAGGCTGAGGAGGAAGAGGCATGAAAAGATCCGCAGATGAACTGGTCCCTGTTGTCAGAGGGCAAGCCACACCCTCCACCTGGGCTCTGTGCAGCCCTTACCTGCCTTCCAGTGCGGACTGAGGGTGGGAAGCATTTGGTGGAAGCCTCCTTGGGAGGTGGCGCCAGGTGAGGCATCTTTCTCTAAAGGGTGGGCTACTCTGCCTGGTGCTTTCAGCTGTGCATCTTAAGCCTGTTTTTTGAGCCATGGCAGAGTTCACACCAGGCATGGCACGTAGATGCTGGCTGCTGGGCCCCGTTGCTGTGGGATCGAAGATATGTTCCTTGAGCTGCTGAGAGGGTCTCTCAACCACTGTCAGGTAAGACACTTTAAAACTTGGCCTCAGTTGAATTAAACTGCTTCCCCAGTCAAGCTCCCATTTGGGGAGGGTGTGTGTGTGTGTGTAAAATCCACATCAAATGACTTGTCAGCTGAGGATGTAAATTCCTCTCCCCTTCACTCAATTTGGGAGAACTCTGAAGGGCAATTGTGGTTACAAAGCTTCATTTACAAATGAAGACTGTTTCTTTTTTGGTTCCTTAGCTATTGTGCATGACAGATGACCCCAGGGTTAGTGTAAGAAAACAAATGCTTGTTCTCATAGTGGCTGTATGTCAGGAACTCAGGAGCTGCTTTGCTGGTGTAAAGGCCAGGAATGGGCACAGTGCAGGTTTTCTGATCCCATGCAGACCGGTTAAAGGAGGAGTCAGAGTCCTCAGTGGTTTTGCAGGTTTTTATTGGGGTTCAACGGGTACGTGGCAGGCAGGGGTGCTGGGGGGCCGGGAGGCTGGCAGTCCTCCCAGCCCCCAGCAAATCCGCACTCTCTCTGGGCTCTCTGGAGTTCTCTGCTTCTGGCTTCTTCTCTTTCGGCTTCTACTGCTTCGGCGTCTACTGGCATCCCTGTGACGCCGCCCTTAAAAAAAACAGTCTTCGCCCAGGTGAATCCCATCTACCTATGCCCACACCCTATTCCAGGTGCCCGCCATCAGGCATGCATTCAGGACAAGGATCCATCATCTATCCTGATGGCGGAAGGGCAGAAAAGCCTGACATTTTCTTTACCCTACAGCTGGGCATTCAGGTTCAGGGTCAGCTAGTGGCAGTCAGGATGTTAGAGAGGACCACAGTCATCCAAAGGCTCCAAGACAGAGGATTTTTAACCTCGAAATATTAAAAATGAGATATGCCTTGTGATCTAGCAATTCCACTTATAGGGATCTACCCAAAGAATACAAAAGCACCTATTTGAAAGGATATATATGCTTCTGTGTTCATTACGGCACTAGTTACATTAGCCAAATTATGAAAACAACCTGAGTGCCCAGAGACAGAGGAACTGAGTAAGAAATGGTTTATGTACAGGATGGGATGGACTACTACTCAGCTGTGAAAAAAGGGAAAAGAAATGTTGCCATTTGCATCAACATGGATGGAACTGGAGGGGATCATGTTAAGTGAAAAAAGTCAAAAGGAGAAAGACAATTACTGAATGATTTCACTCACATGTGGAATATACAGAAACGAGAACTAATGAAACTAATACAAACTGTGGAAATATGACTGCAGGATGGAGGCTGCTAGAGAGGGAGTGTGGTGCCCAGGTGGCCCAGGGTAAAGGCGCTTTGGGGGTGGGGTGGGATGGTGCGCTATGCATCATATACAGTATGGTAAATGCATGTTATCTCAATAAAAATAACCATTAGGAGGTAAAATTAATAAATAAGATGGAATCATGGAGACTGCACCTTCCAGTGTCCCACTATAATACAGGTGTAATAGGTGACTGTGTACTCGGCCTCGAGGGCTGTCTCAAGTTCAACAAACTAAGTACAGTCCAGATACTTCAACCAGCAGCACTTTAGCTAGTTGGGAATTAAGACATACTTTCCCGAATACACTAGGTCAAAGAGCAAATAAAAAATGTAATAATCCATGAAAAAGTAACCAGTCTTTGTTAAAAAATAACAAAGAGTAGATGCTTCTTCTCAAAACCTATGGAACACAACCAAAGGAAGGACTTTTCTGAAAAATTATTAGAAAAGAGTTTTAAAATTTTTCCAGATCAAAATGATATAATATCTGGGATTGGCTTTAAAATAACTCTAAGAGGTGGGGGAGGAGACTGAGAAGGTAGGATTTTTACTTGGGGCAGGGTGAGAGGCTAAATGGAAACTTGTGGAAACTGGGTGACAGGGACGTGGGGCTTTACTATTCTGGTTGCTTTTCCATATGTTTGAATTTCATAGTAGAGGGAGATAAGCTCATGATATCAGTAGGGTAGTATTTTTGAAATATTAGCTCAAAGATTTGTAGCCCTTGTGAATCCTAATAGAAACCTCCCAAGTCTCCCTCCATCACATTTATACTCTGAATCACAACCTGTGTGATAACGAGACCTTTCTCAAAGTTATAACGTGTCTGGTCTAGAGGAAGCGGCATGAAAAGAGAAGAGAGCAAACAGAGCCTGTGGTGGGGGTGGCCCTCTGAACTCCCATCCCAGTGGGGTTGGGGTGGGAGGACTGGGGGGCTGGCTGAAAGCTGAGGCCCGAGGGACCACGGAGGATCAGGAGCGAGTGGATCCAGCAGGGGCGAGCTGCGGGCTGAGTAGCAGCGGGAGAGTCCAGCCCACCCTGGTCTTTCCTCTTGGTGGTGGTGTCTGTGCTGAAACGGACCCAGATCTCTCCAGTAGGGACATGGGCCAAGGGACAGGGCATTTCTGAACGGGATGTCTCTCTCCGCCCCACGTGGAACACGTCGAAGAGGAGGGGAGGAGAATGGGTAGGTGAAAAGAGAATATTAAATACTAGTGCCCAAGTTCCAGCTGAATAGTGAGACTGATTTTTATCCCCTACGCTCAGTGGAAATGGCTGCTGGAGAGCTAAACTGGGTTAATTTATAGAGAAATGAAGACTGTTTCTTTTTTGGTCATTTATGTGTTGTGCCTATATATTTTAAAATAGCTGCATGTATAAAAACAGGCATTTCTATTTAGCAGCAATAACCAGTTAGAAAATAAAATGAAACTGGGGTTTCTATTCTCAATAGCAATGAAAACATAAAATACTTGGAATAATCTGAATGTAGTATATGTTTGAGTTCCACAAACCAAGCTATCAGACTGAATTAAGATATATAAAATATGAAAAATTCTGTACAGTATTTTTGAACACTGCAGTATTTGTGAATAGCAAAGCTAAATGCTGCTAAATGTTCAGTCTTATAAAGTTAATTTTGAGGCTTAGTTAATTTTCTATGATTTTAATGGGGAAATTGAATAAAATCATGTTACAATTCTTCTGGGAAAAAAAGGAATGTTTAAAATTTATATATTTTGTTAATCACAGGGAAAAAAACCCTGTTTGGCATAAAATACAGTAAAACTATGGGTTTCAGCAGCATCATTCTGGAATAAGATTGATTGGGCAAGATGGCTCAGAACAGGTCCAATTATATTAGTACAAGTATGTACTATTAATTACTAATGCTTAACAAATTAGTAGATAAGATTTTAATATATAATAAAAGAGTTATACGGAGAACAGAGCGATGATTCAGTAAATTATAATAGACTAAATTGCTTGATATTCAGATGAAAAATCCATACAGATTTTACTACCATAGGTTCCTCCATTCTCCACCCTCCCTCTCCCCCCAAAAAAACCCTGTTGAAATAAAGAAGAGAATAAAACAAGTTTGGCAGAGACTTAATGGGAAATGTGAGAAACATGAGAAAGCTATTAAGACCTTGTAAAAGAGCAGTCTATTCGACGTAAAGGAAAGCATACCATGTTCTTGGATTGAAAAATATAACAAGGGGTAAAAAGTCAATGAAATATATACAGTTTTTACTAGACATAGAAGAAAACATAATAAAAACAGAACATAATGGGTACTATGCAGTGAAGACAATGGGCAAAAATGGTATCTTGGTTATAGGGGATGCGCTCATGTTTGATCTGTGTAACAAATTGCCACAAACGTGGGGGCTTGAAACAGCACTCCTTTATTAGCTCACACTTCTGTGGGTCCTGAGTCTCAGAGGGCTCATTGGTTTCCTGCTTAGGGTCACACAGAGTTGAAATCAAGTGTCTGCCAGGCTGAGCTCCTACCTGCAGCTCTGGAAGCCTGCCCTTCCGGGTTCATGCGGTTATCAGACACAATTCCCTGTGGCTGTAGGACTGAGGTCCTGCTCCTTTCTGCCTGTCAGCAGGGACTCGCTTAGCTTTTACAGGTCTGTGGCAGGAGGACCCTCTATCTTCAAATAGCAGGGGAACCTCCAATCTTTCTTATGCTCTGAATCTCTTTTAATTCTCTTCTGTCTTCCTTTCAGTTACCAGAGAAAATGTTCTGCTTTTAAAGGGCTCGTATTAGATTGGGCCCGCCTGCAAATCCCATCTTAAGATGAACCATGCCATAAAACATAAGATAGTCCTGGAAGTGAGTGATGTTATGACGCAATCACAGCTTCACAGTCAAAGGGGAGGGGCTTGTACAAGGGTGAAGGTGACGAAATTCGGCTAGAGAGGGGATAACATTACAATCTGTAAGAAGATCTTTAAGATGCAGGACATTAATAGCATTTGTAAAGCAGGAAATTAAATAGTAGTAGACGCGGGGAAATATTTAATTAAAAATAACAAATTTAAGAATCTTCAATTTCATAGGTTAAATGATAAAAAAAATTCGTATTGGCAGGTAGGTGGAGAAACAGGTGTTTTAATTCATTGATGATGGCAATGTGACCAAAGTCTTTAAAATGTTTATATTCTTTGACCTAGTAATATGACTGTGCTAACTCTATCTCAAGAAAATAGTCCTAAATTTAAAAAAAAATTTCCTTTAAACACCATGGTATTCACAGAAAATTATTAATAATGGAAAAGTAGAAACAACTCAGTTGACAAAACTGGGTTGTTAATAAACTACACCTGGGTGTTGATAAACTACAGCTTCAAATCAATGTCATATTAAGTAGTCACTAAAAGAAATAAAACTAAATTGATGAAAAAACATGTTTATGGAGTACAAGACTCAGTATTTTAAAAAATCCATTCTCTCGTTCAAAGCAATCCTATTCAGTAATTTCAACATCTTTTTTGAGAAAAATGGACAAACTAATTAAAAAATTTCTATGATAATGAAAAGGGCCTAGACTAGACTAGCTAACATAATTTTGAAAAAGAAGAGCAAAGTCTCTAAACAGAATGGAGAACACTGTTCTATCCAGAAATCTCCCTGCCTGGAATCTGCAGTGTCATTTGACTGATAAACTGGTAATTTGGGGTCTTACTAAATTAAAAACCCAACTGCTTCCATGCCCCAAGCAAAGACAACCTGGGCAGACAGTTTTATTGGGGTCTTAAGGTATTACAAAGGGATTCACATGTCAACTTTTCTGCCAGACAGTGAGAGCCAAGCCAGGGGCCACACCAGTGTGAGGCTGTAATCTCAGCCACACTCAGCACTTCATGTCACCTGAAGGTAGCAAGCATTAAATGGAGGAGGAGGAGCTGGGAGACGCAGGGTAGCTGATACCTAAAAGGTCACAGTCTTCGGGCCAAAATCCGTATCTAGGCAAAAATTTGGATTCTGATAACTTGAAAATGAAATAGTGTTGAACGTATGCCTATGTAACTTTGACTTTTTTAAAAAATTGGAAAGAAGGAATATTTCCTAACACACTGTATGAGGCCAATATTAACCTAATGCCAAAATCAGACAAGGACATTACAAAATAAAACCACAGACCAATATTGCTAATGGACATAGATGCAAAAGTTCTCAACAAAATACTAGCAGACCGAATTCTACAATATATTTAAAAGGTCATACATGATGACCAAGTGTATCCCAGGAATGCAAGTATGGTTTAACACAGGCAAACGAAATAAAGTAATACCCTACATCAACAAAAAGGAATATAATAATGCTATATCAACAAAAAGCATAAGGTCATATCGATAGAAGCAGTGGAAACAATGGACAAGATATAACACCCATCTATTACAAAAATGCTTAACAAAATGAGTATAGATGGAGTATACTTCAACATAACAAAGGCCGTATACTACAAACCCACCGCCAACGTTATACTCAAAGGTGAAAAACTGAGAGCTTTACCTTTAAGATTAGGAACAAGGCAAGGATATTCACTATTGCCCTTTTTATTAATTCAGTATTAGAGATCTCAGCCAGAGTAATTAGGCAATAGCAGAAGAATGAAGGGATCCACACTGGAAAAGAAGTGAAATTATCTTTATTTGCAGAAATGTGATAACATATATAGAAGACTCTAAAGACTCTGCCAAAAAACTGTTAGAAACATATGAGTATGGTAAACTGGCAGATCTGATTTTTTCTGATTTTCATGTAAAATTAATCACAAAAATTTGTTGCATTCCTATATCTAAAAAATGAGCCAGACCCCCAAAAACACTCTATTTACAACTGCATCAAAAGAAGTTAATATGTGGGAATAAATTTCACAAAGGCTGTGAACTCTCTATACAATGAAAAGTAGAAGATATTATTAAAAGATATAGAACAAGACTAAAAATGGAAATATAGCCCATGTTCATGGAGGGAGAGAAATATAATCAAAATAACCATTCTACTCAAAGCAATATACAGATTCAGTGGACTCCCTATCAAAATTCCAATGATAATTTTCAAGGAAATAGAACAAAAGAATAGTAAAATTTATATGGAACCACAAAATTTATATGGAACCAGTAGCTTAAAAAACTTTGAAAAAAAGACAAATGGAGAAATCATGTGATGAATTTAAACTATATTTTAAATCAACAGTAATTAAAACAGTATGGCATTGGAATAAAAAATTGATCAATGAATGGAAGAGCATTGAGAACCCAGAAATAAAACATACATTGACACCTAGTTTATCACAAAGGAACCACAAACTTCCAATGGAGAAAGAAAAATCTTTTCAATAAATATTGGGAAAACTGAAAAGAATGAAATTGGCTCACTTCCTAACTCCATAAACAAATGTAATTAAAAACTTGAATGTAGGGCCTCCCCGGTGGCGCAGCGGTTGAGCGCTGGGTTGCGAAGCTGCCCGCAGCGTCTGCGGCGCCGGTTCGATTCCCCGGCTGCTCCCCGGCCACCGGAGGAGGGTCCCACATGGTGCGCAGACCTCTCCTGCCGCCCGCTGCTCCCCTCAGCAGTGTACTTCGGTCCTTCTGCCTGCTCTGCTCCCCGCTCTGGCTCTGGTGAATTCTCTCACCCTCCCGCGCTTCTGACTGTACCCAGTGCATGTATAAACAAAAAAACAAACAAACAAATAAATAAATAAGTAAAAGCATGCCTCTATTAAAAAAAAAAAAAAAAAAACTTGAATGTAAAACTGCAATCATAAAATTCATAGAAGGAAACATAGGTGATGTATTCCATAATATCAATGATAAAAATATTCTTGAGGACTCAACCTCAACAGCAAGGGAAGGAAAAGCAAAAAGAACTAATTGGGACTGCATCAAATTAAAAACCCTTTTCACAGCAAAAGAAAACATAAGCAGACTAAAAAGACAGTCTAATGAACGAGAGAAGATGTTTGCACACCACACATCCAACAAGGGATTAAAATCCAAGCTATATACACTGCTCATCCAATTTAACAACGACAAAACCCAATTAAAAATGGGTAGAAAATCTGAAAAGACACACTTTTTTTTTTTAAGAGGCTATATGGGTGGTTAGCAGACATATGACATGCAAATTAAAACCATGATGAATTCCAGAGCACAGATAAAAGCAAAAACCCAAGTTGGGAATGTTTGTGTACCACCGCCAATCAAGGGCTCTGTTGCCAAGCTTATCAAGTCAGCTGCTATGGGAAGAAAGGGGAAGTTGCTGACCCAGGAGAAGAGTCCCAGATCTGGAGAGCAGACCAGTTCACACTGGAGCTGCTGGCACATCCTCCACAAGATGCTCACCTTGGAGATGGTCAGGTGCCCTGTGTGACTGCTGAGCTGCAGCTGATGGGTACCCACAACCAGCAACAAATGGACGCTAGCCAAGTCCACTCTCCCTACTTTCTCAGCCAATAAAGTTTCATTCCTTTGTTCTAAACCCCAGCCTAAAACCTATATAGACCTCTAGCCTCGGCACCTTGGAAAGTGTGTGTCTGTCACGCAAAGAGGTCTCACCACAGTGCTCTTTCCTTGCTCTTTCACTAATTAATAAATGCTTAGTCCTTGCCTGCCCTCAAAAAATACAATAAAATAAAATAAAACCACAATGAGATATCATCTCACACCTGTGAGAATGACTCACTAACACTAACAAGTGTTGTTAAAAAGACTGCTCCAAGTGTTGGTGAGGATGTGGAGAAAAAGGAAGCCATACCCTGTAGGTGGAAATGTAAATTGGTGCAGCCCTTGTGGAAAGTACTGTGACCCTTCCTCAAAAAGCTAAAAATAGAATGACCTTATGATCTAGCAATCCCACTTCTGGGTATCTATCCAGAGAATATGAAATCAACTCATAGAATTATATGCACCACCATGTTTGTGGCAGCATTCTTTCCAAGAACTAAGATGGATGCCACCTAAGTGCTCACTTAGCTTAGAAGATGTGGTCTGTTTACACAGTGGAATACTATTTAGCTCTAAGGAAGGATGAAATTTTACGATTTGCAACAAAACAGAAGGAACTCAAGGGGATTATGCAAAGTGAAGTAAATCCAAAAGATAAAAGCAAATAGTGGATGATTTCACCTATCTAAGCAACATAAGGAGACTAAGCAGAGAAATGGATGAAACAAAATAGAAATAAGCTAGTGGATACTGAAAATCGAAAGGAGGTTCCCAGAGATAAGAAGTTGGGGGCAAGGTGGGCGTGGAGAGGGTATAATGGATGGTGGGGGCTGTTTTGTTTGTTTTCAAAAAGAAAAAACATGGAATAGGGTTGCCAAATAAAACACAAGATGTTCAGTTAAATTTGAATTTCAGAAAATGCATATTTTGTAGAGTATGTCTCAAATATCTTAATTCCAAACCATAATTCATTGTTTAATCTGAAATTCAGGTTTAACTGGGAAGCTTGTGTTTTTTTTCAGGATCTGCTAAACATGGCAAATGGAATTGACCAGAAAAAATACTGAGGAACCTATCAGGTTTGTGAGAGTATCAATTATACTGTTAAACCACCAGCTGGGGGGCCTCCCCAGTGGCGCAGAGGTTGAGCGCTGGGTTACGAAGCTGCCTGCAGCCTCTGCGGCACCGGTTCGATCCCCGGCTGCTCCCCGGCCACTGGAGGAGGGTCCCACATGGTGCGCAGACCTCTCCTGCCGCCCGCTGCTCCCCTCAGCAGTGTACTTCGGTCCTTCTGCCTGCTCTGCTCCCCGCTCTGGCTCTGGTGAATTCTCTCACCCTCCCGCGCTTCTGACTGTACCCAGTGCATGTATAAACAAATAAACAAACAAATAAATAAATAAATAAATGAAAATACATGCCTCTTAAAAAAAAAAAAAATAAATAAAATAAAAAAAATAAACCACCAGCTGGCCTGCAAATGCAACTCCCAGGAGCCCATATCCGTTTTGCTCCCGAGAAGGGTAAGCCCGCCAATGCTCACTTCTGATGTGGGTTTTAAAGATGAAGTACAAGAAAGTTCTGCTGTAGGACAGGGCCAGGAGAATAGGAGCCATCTTAGTTCCAGAGCTAAAGGTATGCAGGTGGGCTGACTGAAGAATGTGCTTTTCTGCCAGAGAAGGGGATTCACCATTCCCACTCCCATAGGATCTGATCACCAGCAAAGACCCAGGATGTGGGGTTTCCCAAGAAGCCACTTTTCCAAATGGGTTTTTAAATTGTAACTACCATCTCAAGTTGATAACTTTATCAAGCTTTATCAACTTTATCAAGCTCAGTTTGATGTTTTCTATTTTTTTCATGACTCTTTCCTGACCACAAGGATCTCCTCTGGACTGGTGGTGAGCTCTATACATCACCCAAGATGCACGTTTTTGAGCCGGAGGTTGTATCTGATTAGAAATTTGCTCCTCTTGGGAAACAGAAATCTGTACTACATGTGGGAAAAAAGAGCTGTACAGAAATGGGGGTGGCCAAAGTTTGCTTTTGAGGCTGTTTGCTTTCCTCCACCCAAATTCTGCCTCTCTTCTATAACAGAATATCTTTTGTCACAGTAGAGTGGTATGCCATAAACAAATAAGTTCTTCAGAGTTTGATACTCTCGTTTTCAGAGCAGACTGGTAAGCAGCATAGAATTTCTTGTCATGGGCAGCCTGCCCTTTTGCTCTGCTCTGCTGAGATTAGGAAATGGTTGGCATGCTGTGACTGTAGGGTGAGCACAGTCCATATTCAGTCAGGCACCGCATAGCAATGTCTCTGTCAGCGATACACCATATATGTGATGGCGAGCTCTACATAAGCCCAGCTGTGCAGTCAGCCGTAACATCTAAGTCTGTGCAGTTACACTCTATGATGTTCATATGACGACAAAATTGCCTAATGATGCATTTCCCAGAGGTCCAAGCTTTCAGTTGCAAAATAAATTTGTCAAAGAGATGTATGGCATGAGGAGTAGAATCAAGATTATGACATTGAAATTTAAAAGTTGCTAAGCTGATAAGTAGATTAATGGAGATGATCATTTTGCAATATGTAAAAATACCAACTGACTATGTTGTATACCCGAGACTGATGTTGCCTGTCATTTATCTTTTCATAATAATAATGAAAAAGAATCCCAACCCCCACCAGAATCTCCATCTCCTGTGCCACTGGTTGTGACCATGTAACTAAAGTCTACACAATTTGATATAAATGGAGGTGGTGTTTGCCACTTCTGGGAAGTGGCCTTAAATGGAGAAGTCTTCTTCTCTTCCCTCTTCTTTCTTCTTGCCGCCTACATGGGACTTGAGGAGCTGCCCTGGTCCGGGAGGTGACGCCTCATGTTGTAACTTATGTAATTACATTTGCCTTACTTAACTGTAACCAAGATGATGGTGAGCAACAAGCTAGAAGGAGCCTGGGATCCTGTTGATGGATATACCCTTCACGTAGCTGTTTAGAGAACACAATTAAATTCTGTTTAAGGAACTGTTACATCAGATTTTCTGGCATTTGAACAGTTTAATGTCACTTGAGCAATGTAATTTTTTTTTTTTTTTTTTTTTTTTTTTTTGTGGGACCCTCGCCGGTGGCCAGGGAACGAACTGGGGCTGCAGAGGCTGTGGGTAGCCTCGCAGCCCAGCGCTCAACTGCTGCGCCACCAGAGGAGGCCCTTGAGCAATGTAATTTCAACATTTGTTCTAAACTTACTTTTATATCTAGATTTGCAACCCCTGCTGCTCACCAGTCATTAGTTCCCATCTCTGTGTGCTCTTAGTCCCTCCCTACCTATTGCCTCTCTGTAGTCACTCTTGCCTTTGTAGAACATTGACCTTTACTTCCAAACTTTATCACATCCAGCTACTTTGTTTTTCATTTGGCGTTTTTCATTTGCCCATGGAGGCGTGATGACTGGAAGGGCTGTTTTCTGATCCATAATCATCATACTTTCCATGGCTCACTGACTGGAGATTTGACTGAATTTTATTCAAACCATTATATCTAAACTTCCAGGTCAATGTTGTTAATACACCTTTTCAAAATCAAAGAACAGATGTTTAATCAGAATGAAGATTTATAGACCTTTCTAAGACCTGGTGTTTGAATTTTATTCACATTTTATCAAAATATACTGTGGTTCCCTACATCCAGTTGCTTTGCATCATGTGTACAGTAAGCAGGACAACCCGGAATCTTTCCTTATTGTACTGCTGATGTTTGTTTTCTTTTGCTCTTCGTAGAAACTACCACAGCTTTTGCGAATACAGAAGTTAATCATTAAAACAGAAAGGATGAACAAAAATTATGCTTTACACAATGAAGACACAATAAAGATGCTATGCTGCTTTTAGCTAGGAATGGCAGGACATTGGGACATGGACAGCTGTGACATTTGTC
This sequence comes from Talpa europaea, assembly GCF_964194135.1. Taxonomy (NCBI): domain Eukaryota; kingdom Metazoa; phylum Chordata; class Mammalia; order Eulipotyphla; family Talpidae; genus Talpa; species Talpa europaea. The sequence goes on from NC_140070.1 coordinate 143,054,132, forward strand.
ATAATATTCATGGCTTGTTGGCCCCGCAATTGGAGGTTGGAAGAGAATGGAAGAAATGATGCTAAATCCCAAAAGTCTCACAGCTTTTTTGCCCACCTCGATGACTTGATTCTTTCATTTTCATGGTAAAAAAGAATATAAATACTGACTTTTCTATGTGAATTAAGCATCGTGTCTCAACATCTTTGTGCAGATAGCTCTAAGCAGAGATGTTGAGACACGAAAGTTGATGTTCTCATTACAGCACAGGTGAAATCCATGATTAAAACCTCAACACAGACCAGAGCGATGTGTCTTACTTGACTCCAGTACAGATCCCAGGAAAGAAGAGGCGTGTGTAACACCTGAAGAAGGGAAAAACTGCCAGCCCTGACTGAGTCACCTCACGGTGATGACAAGCCAACGGCTTGAGGGACTTGTATCTTCAGTGGGAAAACCACCTGGAATTTTCTTGCTGCAAGCAACCTAAGAGCTTACTGCATGAGGAAATCAAAGCAGATGGCAGAGTCAGGCTGCTAGTGAGCAGCAAAGGCAGAATGAGACCTAGGTTGCCCTGGCCCCTGGGCCAGGACTCTTCTGGAACGCCTGTCCCCTCTCTGAAGGGGACAGAACATGCTCACCACCAAGGCTGCGATGAACGATCCGGTCATCCCCTGCAGGCTGTTTCCACGCACCCTGAGAAGACCATTGGCCGGACCTCCCCTGTGCCCTTCTGACAAGAAAGAGCTTATATTCTGGAGAACACAAGATTTCTGTCTCCAGAATAATGAAGAAAGCGCTTTTCTAGCTAGGCAAGCCAAGGAAAGAACATTCTGATTTCCAAAGTCCATCAGCAAAAAGGGTCCCCTAAAGATGATCCGTGTTGTCCCCCCTTGCAGCAGCGGCGCTGGGGTGAGCGTCCTCTGGGGCCACCTCGCACCTACCCGGGGTGGGGTTCCTTCTTCATGAACGACGCTTATCCTCCACGGCCTTACCCCCCACACTGTCCCCTTCTCCAAAGCAGCTCTTCACAAGCCAGCGTGTCGCTCCCTGCGCTGTCCCAAATACCGTTTCAGCACCCTGTCCAGGGGGACCCCGCGCCGGCGCCCGCGTTTTGTTTCAGAGTGCCATCAAGACGTGAAGAGATTGGATCAGACCTGGCACCGCAAAGGAGCAAACTACCGGCCTGTGGGACCACCTGACGGGGCTCAGAAATGCTCCATCCCACCAGGAGACTCAGATACCGAGGTTCCATTTGTGGGAAATTTCTGGAAAAGGCAAGACTAGAGACGGGGTATATGGGTGGTGGTTTGGAGCCACAGAGTGACTGAAAACAGGCCAAGGGAACTTTTCATTTTTATTTTTAAGGACACATTGATTCAGCCTCATGATTAGAATATTACACCTAGCAATCAGCAGCATGGGTGCAAAAAAAACCCCAAAACACAACTACTTTAAAACTCCAAAGGGAACTTTTTGGGCCAATGGCTGGGGTGAAGGCTCTAAATGCATATACTCACAAAATCGGAACCACTGCCCTGGATAAGGGGAGCTGTCTGTCTCCATGCCTTGATGAAATGGGGGGGGAGGGGCGGGCAAAAGAAATGTTTCAGGACCAGCCAGACATTGCTCTGCACAAACAGGTTGCCTCCCTAACATTCATGGGTACTGTTGAGCTTTCCACATGGGGGGACCCTCACCCACCTGGGTGCTCCATCCACAAACCTCCGTACTGTTGTATCAAACCAGGCTGGGCTTCAAAAAGCAGAGTCTGCAACTTCTAAACAAAATTACTGCTTTCTTAGTCGATTCACGGTATCAAAGCCAGGCCCAAGAATGTCAGTACTCAGTGAAATGCAGGGAAATAAATAAATCATTTCGCTAATTTGGGGAGACAGCGGTCTGACTAGGAGTCCAGGAGAGCCTCACAAGCTTTTCTCAGAGCAGCAGCTGTTCAGGGCCGCTCCCCGGCGGGGAGGTATTCAGGGTGTTGATGGAATGCCCGCCCGACAGCTGCGGAGTGCTGACTGCATCCCGTCGCCGCAGAAATGCGGGGAAATTATATTAGGAAAATGCATCTTGTTCAAAAGAAGAATGAATGGAACATTCTAGAGTCGACTAGTGTTTCTGTCCTCAGCAAGTGACTCTGAAACTTGGGTGTTTATTGGTCGCCTGATGTGTTGAACAGGCAGGTTCCCAGGCCAGGACCCAAGGCAGCATGACTGAAATTGTGGGAGCAAAGGCCTGAGTATGAATTGTTAACGATCCCTCGGGTGATTCTTCTGCTGACAGCCCTCAAAATGCAGTTGAAGAAATAGGAAGAGGGGAGTGGATGGGAGACAAGGAGGGAGGAAGAAAAAGGGCAGAGGGGCCTCCCCGGTGGCGCAGCGGTTGAGCGCTGGGTTGCGAAGCTGCCCGCGGCCTCTGCGGCGCCGGTTCAATCCCCGGCTGCTCCCCGGCCACCGGAGGAGGGTCCCACATGGCCCGCAGACCTCTCCTGCTGCCCGCTGCTCCCCTCAGCAGTGTACTTCGGTCCTTCTGCCTGTTCTGCTCCCCGCTCTGGCTCTGGTGAATTCTCTCACCCTCCCGCGCTTCTGACTGTACCCAGTGCATGTATAAACAGAACAAACAAATAAATAAATAAATAACATGCCTCTATAAAAAAAAAAAATTAAAAAAAAAAAAAAAGAAAAAGGGCAGAAAAAGGACTAGAACACCCACGTGGGAGATGAAGATACCGAGTCAGGCCTTGCTATTTAGGTGTCTCAGCGCAGTTTGGCTTTAATTCCTTCCAAACCTCCCACTCTGCCTCCTGCTGACATTTCACCTTTACTTGACTCTCTGCCTTGCTGTCAGGTAGCCCCACCTGTGTGGACTGGAGACCAATAGCTTTTTTTTAAAGATTTATTTATTTATGCAAGCACTGGGTACAGTCAGAAGCGCGGGAGGGTGAGAGGATTCACCAGAGCCAGAGCGGGGAGCAGAGCAGGCAGAAGGACCGAAGGACACTGCTGAGGGGAGCAGCGGGCGGCAGGAGAGGTCTGCGCGCCATGTGGGACCCTCGCCCGGTGGCCGGGGATCAAACTGGCGCTGCTGAGGCTGCGGGCAGCTTCACAGCCCAGTGCTCAACCGCTGTGCCACCGGGGAGGCCCAAGAGACCAGTAGCTTTTAAGGATGTTCTCTTGTCTCCCTCCTCCCCACAGGGCCCAGACTGTACCAGAGGTGGATCAAGTCTTCCCTCAGGGGTCTGTGGGCTTGTCCACCCTTAGGGATTGATGCAGAGGAACCTGCAGCGGATTCTTGTTCTGAAACCCTGCAGAGGGGAGCAAGGCAGAGTTGGTTGGTTGACAGCCCAGCCCAGGACAGAACCTTGTCTGAGCACAACACTTGCTCCGGTCACCTGGGAGAGACGGTTGCCCTCTCCTGCAGTGTCCAGTGTGGGTGCTCACTAGAGAATCTTTGGCTTTAATCCTCCATGGCCACTGCCCAGCTCATGAGCAACAGTGCTTGGCCTTTTCTGGAAGATTCTGTTCCCACTAGACCATATGGATTAGCCTTTGGCTACGTATTTATAATGTATAACCTTGACCTCTTGGACAAGACCATGCGAGAGTCAGATTAAAGCTTTGTTCCACGCTGGCCTGAGCTGATTGGTCCTAGAGCGGACACTTAACCCAACCTGGCCCATCAGAGGCGCTTTTCTGGAAACTTGCCTTGTTACCTAGACATTCTCATCTCTGAGGTCAGCCTTCTTATGTAGGGGAGGGAGGATTCAGGGGCTCCAGCACTGCTTTTCTCTTCGTGAGGAATGCACAGTCTGGAAACCTAGGTGTGAGAGAGGAGAGACAGGGTGGGCACCCCAGGGTGAGGGCTTCCTGTGACCCAGAGCAGTCCCTTCTGAGGCCCAGCTGCATTTCTGAGCTTCAGTTTCTGAGCTATGGGGATGTTCTGGTTTTCTTTTGTCACTTCTAGGTGAAATTCACAGGGCCAGAGCCCAGTCTGTATAATTATCATCCTTTGAAATGTGTTAAGATTTGTTTTATTTCTCAGCATATGTCTTGTGGTAAAGATATTACAAACACTTAGGAAGAATGGGTATTTTGTTCTTCTAGGACAAAATTAATTTAATAATTTAATATTTAGGGCCTCCCTGGTGGCACAGGGGTTAAGTCTCAGCATTACGGAGCTATTACCTGCCACTGCAGCATGAGTTCGATCCCCAGCCAGGGAGCTACCCACATGGTACAGCAGACCTCTCCTGTCTCCTGGCTGCTCCCCTCAGCAGTGTATTTCAGTCGATCTGCCTGTTCTGCTCCCCACTCTGTCTCTGGTGAGTCCTCTCACACCCCCTCTCCTGCGCCTCTGGCCTACATCTCAGCTCTGGTATGCATAAATAAATAAATCTTAAAAAAATTAATATTAAAAAAAATTAATATTTAATATTGCATTACATTTTAAATATATATAACTGTGTATGTGTTTTTATATATGTATAGATGGATAACTATATATATATATACAGTTATCTACACAAGTTTATCACAGTCTATTTGTATCAGTCAGATCATCTATATTGTTACTAAGATCTTATTTAAGTAACACACTGTGGTTCCAAAGATAGCAGCAGAAATACCTCCCAGCCCACAAGATATTCTATAATGGGACCCGGCTAGTCATCCCCTCAGGAGATGAGGCCTATCCCCTCCCAGGATCCAGTGGGTCTGGAAGTGTGTATGGTTTGCGGGCTAGGTCCCCAATGCTGATTTCCTTTCTGTCTTGTTGCTGGAAGCCTCCCTCAGGGCTGTGAGCTCTCGTTGAAGCTGGGCTGCCCACCAGGCCAGAGGGAAATTGAGCCACTTGCACAGAAAATATGCAGATGCTCTGGAAGGCACCCCTGCTTCCCCAGTGCTGCACAGAAGTGAAGGGGTCTTCACAGATCCCTGCCCCAGGTCACTGAAACGCCTCCAGGCTTCCATCTTCCCAGCTGAGATGTGGTGAGGCACAGCTGTCCCTCCTGTGCCCCATCTGAAGTCACCCACCGAACCTACTTGTTCAAGGAGGTGGTTGTTTTGAGCTGCTGAGTTTGGGAGTAACTTGTTATGCAGTGGGATAGAAACATAGTTTCCGGAATTGGGGTGCTACCCTCACAGAGCCCTAAAACAGCTAGCATTGACCTTAGGGTCAGGCACCAGGCAGAAGCTGCTCAGGGCCTTGAGCACATGGTTAGTATAAATTGAAGTTCCTTGAGGAGATGCTGGTGAAGGCGAGACACAAGGAGGGAAATTGTTAGGGTGAAAAATAGGTAACCCTTTTGTTGTCATATCATGGAGTTTGGTGATACTACCCTGCGCTGATGCAGAAAACAGAAAATAGTCCAAGGGATTATCTGGGCAGAATCTTTCAAGTGCCAAGTAGTTTTCCTTGGCCATGTATGATAAAATATAGACAAAGAGAGTTGATCTAAAACTCCAAGAAAATTTAGAAAACTATCAAGGGGCCAGGATTTTCTGAGTTTAAGGATAAAACTGCTTCTTCTAATTTCAGCAAAGATATTCACATAACAAATCTAGCATTTTTGTCAGGAAAACATCTCTGAAGTTTAGCTAGGTGGTTTTGTTAAATTTCCAATAGATCAGCATCCCTAAAGATTTAATCTTATGGCTAAAACAATGTTAGTTTACAAATTACAGCTCAATTTTAAAAACTAGTTTGCTACGCTCAACATTGTTAAATGTTTCTAAATTGTGCTATTCATGTTTGTAAATGTCTATAAAAACTCTATAATAATAAGCTTAGGGGGCCTCCCCTGGTGGCACAGCGGTTGAGCGCTGGGCTGTGAGACTGCCTGCAGCCTCTGCAGCGCTGGTTCAATCCCCGGCCTCCGGCGAGGGTCCCACATGGCACGCAGACCTTTCCTGCCGCCCGCTGCTCCCCTCAGCAGTGTATTTCGTCACTCTGCTTGTTCTGTTCCCCGCTCTGGCTCTAGTGAATTCTCTCACCCTCCCACGTTTCTGACTGTACCAAGTGCTTGTATAAATAAATAAAATAAATCTTTAAAAAATAATAATAATAAGCTTAGGGGCTGGATAGGTTGCTGCATGGATGTTTCTGGAAACCATGGATTTCTCCTAGAAAGCAGAGGAAGAACTTACGAAGGGCATATCTCTCTTTATATGTTTCTGTATTGTTGTCAATGAGTGTTCATTTTTTATAAAAATTATAAAATTTTTATTAAAATTAATTTAACACATGTGGTTACATGTTTCTTCCCTGAATTGATCTACCAAGTTTATTTTAGTCTTTGGGGAATTGTCGTCATATGCTCTTATGGTTTCATTATTGCTCAATAAGTATGTAGATATGTGACTGAACTGAATCTATTCAGATGTGGAACATAACTTCAGAGTATTTTTTGTGGTCAAACACTTAGTGTTTATGGATTTCCTCTTTATTTCTCTTCTGAAGGTAGATTATGTTGTTCCTTTAAATTAATGTAAAAATGTCCTGGTAAGTCATGAGAAGACGGGGTTGTCCTCTCCTCTGGCATTTGAAATCATTTTGAAAGTACCAAGCAAAGCAAAAAAAGAAAAAATACATACACATAAGAGGAGAAAACAGAGGATTATTTATGATGTGTGATAGTATTGTCCCCCCCCAAGAAAATCTGAAAGAATAAACTAAAAATCCATTGGAACCAGTTGTAGAGGTTCTTAAGGTAACCAGCTACTAGATAAACATATTCCCAGACCCACTACTAAGACAAAAAAAATTCTCTACTTCATTAAAGATGAAATATTAGCAATATCCAATTAGAAAACATTCTTGAAAGAAAAAAATCCATTTACAACAACAACAAAAAGCTAAAAAATAGGCTTCCCCTGGTGGCGCAGCAGTTGAGCGCTGGGCTGCGAGGCTGCCCGCAGCCTCTGCAGAGCTGGTTTGTTCCCCGGCCACCGGCGAGGGTCCCACAAGAAAAAAAAAAAAAAAAGCTAAAAAATAGTAAAAGTTCAACAGCAAATTTTGAGATATGAAGGAAGAATACATTGACAGTCAGCCAAAACCAATCTGAATAAATAGTGGACATAGGTGGATTGTTCTGGAATAGGACGCTCTGCTGCTCATTTTCTATGCATAACCATATTTCATTCTCCCAACTCTCCATGACGTGAATATTATTATTGCTTCTGTTTTACAAATAATGAAATTAAAGTTCACGAGGTTAACCAACTTGCTAAAGCAGAAAGGCTCTCTCTGTTTAGTGCCTGTGGAATCATGTAGCCTTGAGACTTCCTGGCCTTTTCTCCCAAAACATTTATGGATTTAATGCAATTCCAATAAAAAATCTTAACAGGAAGTTGTTTTTTTTTTTTAACTTTAAAGGTCGTCTGGAAGAGTAAATGCTAAAAACTGCTAAGATGTTTTTGAAAAGAAGAATGATAAAGAATTTGCTCTGGTAAGTATCTGAACGGGATATTGAAATAATTAACATTAAAAAGGAATAAGAGAGTGGGTGGCAGTAGACAATCAAACTCGTGTGGCTGTGATAATGTTGCTATGTCAGTGTTGGGATAAAGTAAATTCACTAAGTTGTTTGGGGACAACTGGCTATTGCATTGGGAACGGAGTGGAAGACATAGGCCCTTCAAATCCAAAAAAAATAAATAAATAAGGGCCTCCCCGGTGGCGCAGCAGTTGAGCGCTGGGTTGCGAAGCTGCCCGCGGCCTCTGCAGCGCCGGTTCGATCCCCGGCTGCTCCCCGGCCACCGGAGGAGGGTCCCACATGGCGCGCAGACCTCTCCTGCCGCCCGCTGCTCCCCTCAGCAGTGTACTTCGGTCCTTCTGCCTGCTCTGCTCCCCGCTCTGGCTCTGGTGAATTCTTCCACCCTCCCGCGCTTCTGACTGTGCCCAGTGCATGTATAAACAAAAACAAAACAAACAAATAAATAAAAGCATGCCTCTATTAAAAAAAATAAATAAATAAATAAATAAATAAATAAATAAAAATAATAAGCTAAAGCTCTAAATACAGCAATCAGAATACCAACTGAAAACATAGAATAGACAGAGGGATGATCTAAGTGAGACTTTAAACCTAGGAGCAAGAAAGAAAAAATGTGACTGATTGGACTACATGCAATATCAATATTTCAGGCTAAGAGAAAAAAAACTTCATTAGTGAATATGAAAATGTAAACAAAACAAACTCCCTTTTTCTCCCCATCAGATTAATTAATTTTTAAAGTGGCACTATCAAGTGCAAGGGAAGACATGGAGCAACATCCCTCATTATTGGTGGCAGTGTTCATTAGGACAGCATTTTTGGAGGACAAATTGACATAGTTATCCAAATTTTAATACTCCTTCCCTTTCACCAAATGAGCACACATTTAGAATGATATATTGACCATAAATAACAATTGAATGTTGATATGTAAGATAAAGAAAACTCTCTTAACCTCACCCAGGAGTGTCTCAAAATACATATATTAGGTAACATATTGTTTTATACATTAAGATTCATAGTTAACCTATCTTTGTGGTGGGTTCTCCTTTATCATTGTACAGTAGTCTCTTTATGCCTTTCTCTTAAAATATTTTGTCATAAATTATATTCTATCTTATATTGCCATCTATATTTCTTTTAGTTTGCATTTGCCTTTGAGTATCCCTTTTAATTCTTATTGTTACGATGTATTTGATGAACATCAGATTGCTGAGTATTTTACAACCTACAATTAAATCAGTGATTTTCTTATTTATTTATTTACGTTCATATTTTCCTTGAAATTTTATTTGTTTTTTTCTTTAACTTTTTTTTTAATTGATGTAACATTTGTTCATACCACTGTCTATGACTTAGGGGTATGGATTCACACCTCTTCAGATGTATGTTAGATTTCTGGATTTTTAAAAACATTGATAGACTTTAGAGCAATTTATTTAAGCAATTGCTTTAGAGCAATTTATTAATAGACTTTAGAGCAATTAATAGACTTTTAAAACAATTTTAGGTTAACAACAAAATTTAGCAGAGAGTGTCAGCACACATATATTTCCTCCCCCACCAGAGTGATACATTTGTTACCATCCAGGAATCTACACTGATGTGTTAGTGTCACTCAAATTCCATAGTTTATATTAAGGTTCATACTGGGTGTTACATATTCTATGAGTTTTGCAAATGTGTAATGACATGTATTGTACAGCATAGTTTCAGGGCTCTAAAAATCCTCTGTGCTCTCCCTGTTTATCTCTCCTCCTCTTCCTAGCCCTAGAAGTCCAGATTTTTTACTGTCTCCATGGTTTGCCTTTTCCAGAATGTCATAAAGTTGGAATCATACAGTATATAGCCTTTTCAGATTGATTTCTTTCACTTAATAATATGAATTTAAGGTTCTTCCATGTCTCTTCATGACTTAATAGCTCATTTATTTTACTACTGAATTATATTACACTGTCTGTGCTACAGTTTATCCATTTGCTTATAGAAGGACATCTTGGCTACTTCCACGTATTGGCAATTTCTGATAAAATTGCTATAAACACCCATGTACAGGTTTTTGTGTGGACACGTTTTCAATGTGCTTGGATGAATACCAAGGAGTATGATTGCTGGATCATTTGGAAAAAGGATGATTATGTGTAAGAAACTACCAAACTGTCTTCCAAACTGGCTGCTCCCTGTTGACTGTTGATTTCCCACTAGCTGTGAATGAGAATTCCTGTTGCTCCACATCCTCATCAGCATTTGATGTTATCAGTGTCTGGGTCTCTGCCATGCAACTAAATGTGTAGACAACTACATAGTTTTAGTTTCTGTTACCTTAGTGACAAAGGATGTTTTTGCTGGATTTTTATGTTTTCATTTAATCTGAGAATCCTTGGGCCTTTTCGAAAATATTTAATTATGGTAAAATATATATAAGATAGAATTTACCACACTAACCACGTGTTTATTCTTCACAGTATTTGTTGAACACACATATGCCAGTGTGTGCAGAGCATTGTGGCAAGCCACACCTGTGCTTTCAACCTGTATCCCATAAACCACCTTATATGAATGGAAAAGATGCTCTTCAGCTCAAGGCGTTGGCACTCCATTCTTTGCTCCATAATACTCCTAAGGAGCATGGGAGGAGGGGTGTGGGTGGCTCTAATACTGGGCAAAATCAAGGATTCTCAAGGACCATGAACCGTTAAGAAGAAAAGCCCTACTAGGGGTCCATGCCCACCTGTGCACATACAAGCAGAAGTGCGAGACCTCCCAGAACACCTCTGACTCTGTGTTTTACCATCCGCAGAGTTCCTGAATCCTCCCATGGCTTCCCTTAGCCTTCACAAGTTGCACTAATGCAGCACATGTTTCAAAATCCAATATTGATACATTTTGTTAGTTGATATTCATAGTTCATTCATATTTCTTCAGTTTTTGCCAAATGTCCATTATTCGTTCCAGGAGACCACATAACACTCCATGAATTGTCTTTGCAGGCTCCTCTTAACCCTGACAGTTTCTTAGTCTTTCCTTGTAATTGACCTTGGCAGTTTTGAGGAGATGGCCCTTAATTTTGATAAAACCTTTGAGACATGCTTTCCCAAACAATCACTTAAAATGATTCTGTAACAGTATAATCTCCATAAAAAGTGGGACCCCTAAACCTTCATGCTCTATGTCTGCTGCATAAAGACAAAACATTCTCTTAGTGTGAAACATTCTCTTAGTAGGATTATATGTACAGAGAGAAGAGAAGAAAAGGTAATAGTTTCCCAATAAAACATCCAAATTACCCATCCCGTTGTGGGTAAATGCCTAGCCAAACAAGGTTGGCCCAAGCAGGCCTCTGAGGCCCAAAAGCTTTCCCACAAGACTAAGACACCTTCTGGTGGGGACCTTAGGAAAGGGGCAGAAGGCCCCGGGCAAAATCAAAATATTAATCAAGGTAAAGGTTGCCATTCTCAGCCTCCCACAGGTCTCTCGCCCACATCTCTTCCAAGTGTCTCTACAAGGCTCCTTCTTCGTCCCCAAGTCCCTGGTGCAAGGCCAAAGCTGAGAAGCCAGCCCAGCTTCTTCATGTGTCTCTCTGCTCCACCTGCCTCTTCCAGGTCTCCTTTTTAAGAATCTTTTTATCAGTCTTGTTGAGCTTCTCCTCCCCACTCATCTCCGCCTTTCATTAGGTGGGTCAGGGAACCTGGAACCTCCCCTTTTTATGGACATTACAGGGTTAAAATTCTGTATAACTTTTTCTTCTGGAGTAAGAAAAGATCTTAGGCATCTCATGTTTTGTAGTAATAATCTGAAATTTTAGTTCCAGTCTATCATTGAAAAGATTGCTTTCACAGTTTTCTGTTGTACTATTTAAAAACCCTTTCTTGGGCCTCCCTGGTGGCGCAGGCAGTTGAGCGCCGCACTGTGAAGCTGTCCGCAGCCTCTGCAGCGCGGGTTTGATCCTGGCCGGCGGTGAGAATCCCACATGGCTCAGCAGAGCTCTCCTGTCTCGCCCGCTGCTCCCCTCAGCAGTGTATTTCAGTCAGTCTGCCTGTTCTGTTCCCTGCTCTGTTTCTGGTCAATCCTCTCACCCTCCCGTGCATCTGGCCTGTACCCTGGTTCTTGTATAAAAATAAAATAAATCTTTTTTAAAAATAAATAAATAATAAAAATCCTTTCTTTACTATCTTAACCTCAAGACTAAAGGATCCATTTTACTAGTTTCTCCCCTTTTACAATTTTTGAATTTCATTCTCTTGGATTCTTAGCTGTTGTTTCTTTCTTCCTGAAGGAAATGTTTTCAGAAAGGATGAATGAATGATAAACTCTCTGAATCCTTTATGGTCATGCTTTTTAAACTCTGCATTATAGAGATACTGGTACCCTCCCACAGATCTGCTGAAAATGAAAAGAGGCAATATTTTTAAACTTTTAGCAGAGTTCCTGGCAGCTTATGCACCATCATCATGAACTCTTGTTCCTTCTGCAAACAGCACAGATCATTTTGCAATTGTAAAGAAAAGTACACATGGACACGTGCTAATGAGGAAAAACAGTGACAGTGAAGTTATAATAAAGAAAGAGATTAGATAGAACTGTAGAGTCAACTTGATAAATATGGAAAAGGCCTGAGCATTCTGGCCAGCATTTTATCCCGGGTGGTGCTCTCATCCAGAAAGCCACGTGCATGTTCAAAGCCACACAGCCCATCCCTCTCCGCAGAGGTCACGGGAGTTTATCAGCTGTTGCGTACCCTTAGCATGAGTCAGGAGGCTGTTGGGGGAAATGTCTTTCTAGTTACAAGGACTGACAATTTAGTTCAAAGATTAATAAACACCGAATCACACTGGGGAAGTGCATGTCAAGCCAAAGGCAGAAGGTGTCTTCCAGAGGGAGGGGAAAAAGCAGCAGAGTATTCTTTAGACTGAATTTTTTTTAATTGATTCTTTGTTATTCATGAGCAAGGGAGAGAGAACAAATTGTTATGCCTGACACCAGATTTCAGAACTGGAATTCTGTAGTGTGATTCATGCAGCTATATTTAATATCTGCAGAGTCACAGAGTTGTAATCTTCCCAGCCCAGGGAAGCCTTTCCGCAGGGGACCTGGCCCCTACTTTGGTTCTACTGAGAGACCCTTCCAGGATGGGCTGTATTTGATCACAGGCCCACGGCACCGTGCGTGACTGACCCGTGCTGCGTGCTGCCGTGAAGACCAGTGCTGGCAAAGCACAGCTAGGGCTTTCATATGAACTCGAGGATGTGTCGGCCTTTTAAACGCAAGATCCTTACTGCTCCTGACCTGGTTTACGATCTCCCACCAGATTGCAAATGTTAATACTAGAGCCTTTGATATTTCCCGTGCTTGGAGGGAAACAGGGTAGAATCCCACAAACTGAGAGACGTGAAACAAGAGAAAGAAAAAGTGAGGTGTTTTTTTTTTTTCTGAATGTGTGGGTTTACCATCATTAGGGTAGGATATTGTGTTTAAATCATCTTCCAATGCACTTGTAAACCTTGATGGCATAATATTTAAATAACAAAAGACAAGTCTCATCAATTTGTACTTTAAAAGCTTTCACAGGAAAGAGATAAAGGGTAAGTGGCTAATAAAGGAAATGCTGATAAAGTATTAGAACAGAGCCCTCTGATAGCTTCTCGCTAGGACGGGAAGCCTGGGAAATAAGCGAACACAGAATAAAGCAGCTGGGTGGACTCAAAGGAAATAAGGAAGGTTCTTTTCCCCCTGTACATTCCCCCAAATAGAAACTAAGAGGAAAAATAAAATTACTCCAAATCATGATAGGGGAGTAAGAATTCTAATATTGTAAATAGACGTTCCGGCTATTTTCCATGCAACGCTAGAGCAGGAAATAAATCCTTAAACATCAAACTACGAGACTCAAAGCAATAAGAATATTTTCAGAGGTTTAAACAGTTTTTAAAAAACAAGTGCAAAGCAACGTCACGAAGCTATTTTAGCAGATGGGAAATAGGACAACACATGTGTACCAGGCGTTTCTGATACAGAGGCATCTCTATGGAGGGGGGTACCCCCTCCCTGTCACACTTAATGATGGGTGGAGCCCCGTGACCAGGTGACCCCTAGAACACAGAAGGCGGAGGGCTCAGGGGGAGAAGAACGAGAAGAGCTCATGTTCCAGCGGCTGGACTTGAACCCTTTCCTGCTGGGACGGAGACCCATGCAGGAGAGACGTAGAGACACCTGGGTGAGGTGAGGTGCAGACACCTCACCTTGGTTTTGTACTTTGATTTTGCTCCTTTTGTTCCAGCTCTTCTGGGGCCTGTTTCCGAAGCCCTTTCCTGTGGCCCCGACCGAAGGTTTCCTGGACATGTGGCAAGCTCTGCCCGCTTTGGCCGGGCATTTGTTCGTGAAGGGATGGGAAATGCTGGGTGTTTTATGGAGAAACGACGACCTTTCTTCTCTTCCCTGTCTGTACACAGCAATCCCATTTGAGTTCTTCCCCACTGAGAGTCTGCTTTGTCTTTGCGTGCAAGGGTCGCCAGATGCCTTTAGAACGTGCAGGTTTGGGGGCCCAAGATCTGGTGAGAGATAAACTATTTAGAAACCATAAAACATTGGAACGTGTGGCGGTAGGAACAGCCATGGCTGGCGCCCAGGCCTTGCATTTCCCAGGCCTTACACTTACCTTAACACTGAAGAGCTTGTTTTTACTCAAAAACCCTGAGGGGCTCCCTCGTGCAGACAGCACAGGCAACACCCAGCGCTTCTGCTTCTTGTCCAGTGATGGAAAGATACGTTTTGTTTTCTTGGTTGTCGTTTAAAAAATATTATGGAAAATTCCAAGCGTATAAATTTAGAAGAAATCATGTGATGGGTTCCATGGGCTCAACCCTCAGTTTCAACATTGATTAGCTTTTAGCCAATTTTATTCCCTCTAGAGCCCCACCCTGCTCCCCGACTCATTTTTTTGATACAAGCACCAGACGTCATTAACAATTCATTTAAAAGTCCTACCAGATAATTTCTCTTCAAAAAGAACGTGAACCTTAATACCATGGTGGTACCTTAAAATCAGAATAATTCTTTAATTTTACCAAAATGCAGCTCAAGCTTTATTTCCCTGATTGTCCTATAATTTTTAAAAATGTGTTTTTGAATCAGGACCCATAAAATCCCATCCAAGGTGGTTGATTAATGGTTCTCTGAAGACTTCTAAAGTCTGTGGGCTCTGTGCCCTCTCTCCCTCTGCAGGCTCCCCTCCCCTCCCACTGCCCTCCTGCAGCCCTCACCGACCAGTGACTTCCTCCTTGACTTAGGAGAAGGGCTGAGGGCTCCTTTCTCTCCAATTCACTCCGGATTCTCATGGCTCTGAAAATCTAGCAAAGATTTATTTTAAAGATTTATCTACTTATGCATACAAGACCTGGAGTATAGGCCAGAGGTGCAGGGAGTGAGAGGACTCACCAGAGACAGAGTGGGGAGCAGAACAGGTGGATCTACTGCTGAGGGGAGCAGCAGGGAGACAGGAGACGTCTGCTGCGCCCTGTGGGTAGCTCCCTGACCTGCCAGGGATCGAACTCATGTTGCAGTGGCTGGTGATCTGAGACTTAACCCCTGCGACACCAGGGAGGCCCCAAAATCTAGCAAAGATTTTAAGATCTAGCAGAGAATGAGAAAACGGTTTCAAAGATCACTGAGCACAGTTTCTTCCCCTTCTTCCTGGACTAGTCACCACTGCCAGACACTCTGTTGGAAATTCCCGGGTCAGTGTGCAGCAGGATCGCGGGGAATGGTGTCATTCCAGAATGTTTTGAAGGGGGAGAATGTGGCCTGGGAAAGTGCAAGCAAAATGGAATCAGGAACCATTCCGGTTACCTTCAGTGTGTCCACGAGTTGAGTCAGATAATTATTCACAGGCTCGGAAGACTCTGGGACACGAAGCCAATGCTATGAGCCACGCAAGAGAAGCCCAGGCATTTTCCTGACACCAGTCACAGGAGGACCAGCAATTAGAGCCAATCGTTTCGGTCAAGGAAGATGGCGACACGCCACGGGGGTGGGGGGGGCATCCAACCCCTCCGTCCACGGGACAGCACTGATGGCGGGAAAATATTATCTCTCGCTTCCCGCCGAGGTTCAGGGACTGGCTCCCCAATCTTGTGAGCAGCAAGAACGAGATAGTAAAGACCTGCCCCGCAGCCCATCCTGTCACAGGCCAGGCCGTGGCGCCCTGGTGGCCTGCAGGGGCGCTAAGAACTGCCCCAGCCTGAGAGCCTGCCCCGGTGTGAGGGGCGGGGGCTGCGGGCCACCTGTGGTCTGTTCCAGGCCTCCACCTCTTCTGCCATCAGGTCCTGAGAGAGAAGTGACTGTGTGCAGGTGCTAGAAGGAAAGAACGCCAGCCTCAGGGGTGACCCGATATCGCCAACTGTGGAGCCCCGAGACGCCATGGGGAGGAAGCCTTCCCTCAGCTCCGGCTGGAGAGCTGGCGTGTCCACCCCGCCCGCAGGCCCCTGGGAGCAAAGGTGTGCAAACTGCTCGCTTTACTATCAGGTACGCGGGGGCATCGTGGGGGACACGAACACTCAGAGTGGTAAGATTTGACAGTGTCCATACAGCTGTCGCAGGGGGTGGCGGCTCAGGGGAGGGCAGAAGAACAGGTCCGTCGGCACCTGCTGACCCAGTTACACAGGCCAGGCTGCAGACTCTGCTGAAGGCCACCTGGGAGAGAAAGAATCTCCTTTTTAATAAATGTAAACAGAAACCATGCTCCTTTTTTTCTGTTTTATTTTATTAAAGAAATATGCACATGTAGGAGCAGTTCCAAGAGGAAGCTCCATGGAATCATGAGGAAACATCCAGCATGTGAGTCATTCTGGAAAATAGAGTCTGGTCTTGCAAGGAGCCAGTGTCACGGCAGATGGGGAAGGACTATTCTGTCATTCCAAAGTCCAAAGCGATGACTCAATTCTGGAAGCAGACAAGATGCAGAAAAAAGGCATTTGGGGACCACTGAGCATATCTGACTGTGGTTTTCCTATCAGTCCTCGCTGAAGATCATGGGGGCTTGTGGTTGATTTGCTTAGATGCGATGGTGATATTCTGAGTCTAGGAGAATGTCCTGTTCTCAAGAGACTCCCACTGGATTGTTCGTGGAGGAACGTGGTGATATTTTTCAATTCACTTCAAAAGGTTCAGGTGCAAAAAAGAGTGTGATGCAAACTTGAGGTAGAATTCCGGTTAAGAGTCCATGGGCATCCACTGCGCTGTTCTGTAACGTGTGTAGAGAGTTGAAATTTTTCAAAGTTTAAAAATCTCATTACAAAATTATGTGGTCTTCCATCTCCCGGAATAGCTCCTTTCAGTGTGTTTAGTTGCCTGTGCTGGGATTTACCACCAAATTTAAAAATAAAAGCACAGATGGCTATTTCTTGAGTTTTCAATTTTAGATCTATCTAATCATATATTATAGTAGATGACAATTTTAGTCCTTTTGTGTTGCGGTCCATAGTAAATATTTTCCCTATTTAACTAGATGTATAGGCCCATATACTGATTAACAAGAGTACAGACAATGTTTACTGTTCCTTTACTTAAAAAACTACCTTTTCTGGTCTCACTCATAGCAGGAATCTAGAAAACTTAAATAAGGGACCAGGAAAATGAATAACTATAAGAAAGTGAAAATCAAAATCAACAAAAAACTATGAACCAGAGACACTTTTAGGGGGGCGGGGGCGGGAGGGGAGGGATTGGGGTCAGAATGGGGGGGCTGCAATTGTATGGGGAATATAACAATAAAATTTATAAAAAAAAAAAAAAGACATCAATGTAAAAAATTAATAACAGTACAAAACACAACCAAGCAAAAACAGACAATTAGAAATCAGACATACTGCAGGGGAGGAGGAGGGAGAGGGATCAGAGGGAGGGAGGGAGGAGCACAGGGGACTGAGGTGATGGTGCCCGAGTGCATTGGGGAAGGAAACTCTATGGGGACTACACTTGAGGGGGTGGGGGGAAGCAAATATTGTTTAAAAATGAACAATGATGTAAAAAATTAAAAAAAAACTTTATTAATAAAAAAATATGAGGAAAAATAAAAAAATAAAAAACTACCTTTTTAATTGAACTGAGAGTTAACCTACTTCATCAGTTGCTTGGCTTTTTATGAACTATTAAGTGTTTACTCACCTGAAGAACCTCATTCAATGTCATTTTCTGCAGATAACCTCTATCAGTTTGGGGTTTTGTTGGTTGGTTGGTTGGTTTTGTTTTTCTGAGGATACCTGGTTTGTTCTAAGAGCCCCTGGGTGCTCCTGCCGCCCGCATGGGTCTGAACTGCCTGCTCCTTGGAGTTGCTGCACAATTATTCACTGGGACTTTCCCCTGCCACCACCCCGGGAATTCCCATTATATCTCTGCTGGACCCCCAGATTCCCAGGTCACACGTTTACTTCGTGGTCTTATCTTACAGCTATCAGTGCTCTGCTGAGGAGTGGAATTCCATTCCAAGTCCTAACCCTTTGTGACCTGCTCTTGTTCCTTAGAAATTCTTGGGATATTTTCGTCTATCTGATGTCCCAACACTGCACCATGGAATTCTTTGCTGCTGGCCTTTTCCCTTGCTGCGACCCAAAAACTTGGTGCAAGTTTTCATTTGGAGACAGCACTCATGTTCTGCCGTCGTGGGAAATTTGTTCAACTATTTATTCAATAATTCCTTGTTTTCATTTTCTTCAATTTTTCTCTTTCACCCTCCATCAAACCCCTTGTGTCGGTACTCCATCTGCCTCCCCCCTCCCCAACCCCTTCTCTCTCCCCTGGCCCTGTCCCTCTTCTCTGGTAATCATTACATTCTTTTGCTGAGTTCAAGGTTTATTCCTAGTATTCTTTGCGCATGAATGTTCTGGGGTATTCCACTGATGAGTGGGACCATCCGGCATCTGTCATTTTGTTGAGTCTCTTTCTGGGATTCCTGCTGGCCAAATATTGAACTTCTAATTTTTTTAACTCCCCAGCTATGGAATATATTCTTTTTGTTCTACTTTCAGAGAGAACTTAGACTTATTTTCCCCATTTCTACTACATATGTACTTATTTTGTTTTTATTTTTACCATACCTACAGTTTTAATACTTTCCCCTCTCTAATCTGTTCCATTTTAAGCATTTTATTTCTGTTTCATGGATACAGAATTTCTCTTCTTTTTCTGATGATATATTTTAAATTTTTTATCGATGTTGAATGTACATTTAGTAATATATACAAACCTAAAGAGTACAACTTTATGAATTTATAGTAAATGTATAATTCCATACAGTGTATATTATATAAATGTATTTTATATTTATATGCTCAATATTATATGTTCAATGTTTCATATACTTGTTTATGAATTTTAAATTTAATGCCATTATGTACAAATAATATTTTATTGCATAGAACACATAGAGCATACGTAATTATTTTATTATATATAGTAAATGATATGTAAAAAAATTAGTAAATTTTATATAAAATGAAATTTGAAATCATATACATTGAATGCATATGTAATTTAAATATATCACATAACCACCACCCAGATCAAAATAGAAAACATCCCCAGCAAGCCATCAGGCTGCCTTTGTCAGTTTTCCACATAGAAATAACCATTAAGGGGCCTCCTGGGTGGTGCAGGGGGTTGAGCACAGTGCTGTGAAGCTGTCCGCAGCCTCTGCAGTGCAGGTTCGATTCCAGGCTGGCCAGGGAGATACCCACACAGCGTGGTGGACCTCTCCTTTCTGGCCTGCTGCTCTCCTGAGCAGTGTATTTCAGTAGATCCACCTGTTTTGCTCCCTGCTCTGGCTATAGTGAATCCTCTCACCCTCCCACGCCTCTGGCCTGTACCCCAGCTCTTGTATAAATAAATAAATCTGAAAAAAAAAGAAACTCCATTAAAAAAAAAAGAAATAACCATTAATATCACCCCCATCTGGATGTTCCATTTTCCTCCTCTATCAAATTTTTTTTCTTTTTAAAGATTTATTTTTATTTGTTTGTGCATACAAGAACTGGGGTTTAGGCCAGAGTCCGAACAGGGAGCAGAACAGGCAGATCCATTGAAATATGCTGCTGAGGGGAGCAGTGGGAAGACAGAAGAGGTCTGCTGCACCATGTGGGTCATCTCCCTGGCCGGGGATTGAACTCATGTTGAAGTGGTTAGCAATAGCTTGATAGCACTGAGACTTTAACCCCTGGGCCACCAGGGAGGCCCTGCCACCTGTTAACTTTTAGGTTAGATGTTCTTGTAAAATTTTCAGTGAGAGAGACAGCATTATGCATGCTTGACTTACTCTGTCTACTCTGAGTCAGTGCACTCACCATTTCCAAAAGATAGGAGAATCATACAACAGCATGACATGGGCTCCTCCCTCCCCTGTGTGCAGCTGCTGACAGGCATCTCTCCTGCATGTGTTAGCGCCAAAGGAAGGCATTACTAGGATTACTGGTTTATTCATTGATTGTCCTTTTTATTGGACTTTTCTGCCCCTTTCCTGATCTTCAATGTGTCCAGCATTTCTAGTGTCCTTTCAGTGACCATTTCCTTAAATTTCAAGAAAATCCTAGCATATTTCACCGAGTGCAGATCCAATGGTGACACATTCTCACGGTTTGTGTTGATCCGACGGTAATTTATTTCACTTTCACTTCTGAGGAATATTTTCACTAGATATAAAATTCTGTGCTGTCATTCTTTTTTCTTTCTTTTTTAGCACTCAAAAGCTACAGTTCCATTGTTTTATTGTTTTCATAATTTTGTTGTAACATCAGCTGTCAGTCTAATTGTAGCTTCTTAAATATATGCCTTTTACTCTGATTTTTCCTCTTTGCCTTCAGTCTTTGGCAGACTGGGTTTGAGTAAACAGATTCCTATTTTATTCGATTTGTGGTTTGCCAACTTCTTGCCTTTGTGATTTAATGTTTTTCATTCTCAGGCAGTACCTTTTAAAGTATGAGTTCTGCCCTACTCTCTCCTTTCTACTTAGGTCTCCTTCCACTCAGATCTTATACTAAGTTCTGTTGTTTTTCTCACTGACCTTCAGTTTGGAGATTGTTCTACTGATCTGTCCTTAATTGTATTATTTCTATATTTTTCTGTCAAGTCCTCTTTTAATTTCCCCCCAGAGTTCTTAATTTCAGTTATTATATTCTTTAGCTCAAGAATGTGCATTTTCCTTTTATAAACTTCAATCCATAAATGAATTTTATAATGAAATTCTTCATATTTTCATCCATTTTGTTCTTCATTTCCTGTTTTTTTGGCAAAATACTCATAGTTACGTCCTGTTATTTCCAATTACAGAGGTCTGTTTCTATTGTTTATTAATATTTTATTCATATGTTATATGGTCTTGTTTCTTTGAAAATGTATTGATTTTTATTATATATCAGTCATTGAATATTTAAAAAATAATCACCTGTAGAGTCTTCAAATATGTTCCACCAGAGAGAGCTTCATTTTTTCTACATGAAATACACAGTTAGGAATTGAGGTGTGCCAGGTTTCAGGAAGATATAGGTTCATCCCTATATCTTGGCAGGCTTCAACCTGACTTCCACTATTTCATGTCTCTCAAATGAAAGGATTAAAATTTTAAATTTATTTCATATGTTGGAGATTTTCAGTTGGCAGCTAATGAATTCTCCCTTTTCCTACATAGCTTATGTATAGCTTGAAGAAAAGTTATGTAGGCCAACATACTATCTTTATTATTGATGGAGGTCAACCTGTAAAACAAAACTTTAAGATTGTTTGACAGGTTAGCTTGTCAATATTAAATATCAGGTAAGTTGGACGTTCTTATCTAGTATAAGTAGTTCTGGATAGGATCAAGCCTCCTTATTATGGGGGTGCCATCTATGCATGAGGTCATAATAGGGGTTGTTTTGTTCTTGTAAGCAACTTCCCAAGGAGCTGTAGGGCAGATCTAAGTTGAGTGTATTCAGGTATTTTCCTAAATTTGTCACCAAATTAGTGGCTTCATATCCCTAGTGTCAGAGGAAAATATCTCACTGTGGAAAACAGGAAAGTGCATTCCCATACAACAAAATGCACTAGACAGTGTTCTTGATGTAGCACAATGCTGAGGTAGAATCATTTGAGTAGTAGTCTCTTCTCTGTATTCACTTCCTATCTAAAAGTTATAGAATGCCCAAAGATTTGTCATCCAAAAGTTATCATATCGCCAATCCCCCATACATTCTCCTACACCCAGGGTTGATAAGTTATAGCTACGAAAAGGTGACTTTGAGTTCATGCTTTCTAAAACTTGACAGTCTCACTTTGGACAGATGGAATAGATATTTATCCACACTTTACCATCACAATTAACTCTCCAGTTAAGCCAGGGAAAACATCTAGCCTGTTGGGCAATCACTTTGACCATTCTGCTCACTTATTGTGAACCCATAGCCAGGTAACATGTAAGCAGCAGGAGTCTGCTGGTTCACATATGTTATTTTCCCTTCTGTAAAGACCAGTTGTTGATATTATTTATGAATTTGGATATAGATTGGCTTCCTCAAATGGCTGCCTACCCAAGATTTGTGCACATGCATGAAAATGAGAAGGCTAAGAAAACAAATTAATGTTCTTACATGTTGGACTATTTACATTTTACTTTGAAATGTGGAGAGTGAGGGCCTCCTCTGGTGGTGCAGGTGGTTGAGCGCTGCGCTGTGAAGCTGTTCACAGCCTCTACAGTGCTGGTTCGACCCTGGCTGGCCAGTGAGGATCCCACATGACTCAGCAGACCTCTCCTGTCACGCCCGCTGCTCCCCTCAGCAGTGTATTTCATCAGTCTGCCTGTTCTGTACCCCACTCTGTCTCTGGTGAATCCTCTCACCCTCCCGTGCCTTGTGTAAATGAATAAATAAATCTTAAAAAAAAATAAATGTGGAGAGTGAGAGGGATGTATCATCATGAATGAAGCATTCCCACAGACTTTAGGGTGAGGAAAGAGGCAAACTCTCCCGGGACATGGACTCTAGCACCTACCATGAGTGGTAGTGATGATAATGACACTGGAGGTAGAGTGGATTATCAGTGTATTCATTGCTTTTCTCCTGGGGCTCATCCTACAGGAAGATTCTCCTTCCCTTTTTACTTCACACTCGGTCATATGACTTCCTTCGGTTAACACAAGTGTGCCGCATAGCAGCACAAGTGTGAAGGACTTCCACGTGCGCTTTGCCCTCTACCTAGAGTCTGCACGTCTCAACAGACACTTCACTTTCAGCCTTGGTCCTAAAATAAAGAACACCCAATACAGAACCATACTGGCTTTCCTGTTTTGAAGAAGAGCTATGACTTAGTTGTGGTAAGCCACTGAAATTTGGGGGTGGTTTGTTATTATAGCACAACTTAGTGAAAGTCAACTAATAGGATGACAACATATTTTGGGTGATTTGTTTGTATGTGGAGAGCACTGGAGACATTACATTCCCCTAGCCAAAAGTAAGCAATGTGGAGGAGAGGTGAGTAATATATTTTAAGTTGCTTAGTGTTTCCTAGTCAATCAATACCTAGGATGAAAGCTGCAGACAAACTATCCTTAAAACTTACCAACATTTCCTAAAATAAACATTAAGGATAATGTTAGTAATATTCTTCAATCTCTCAGGTGCTATTGCTTGGGGGGTAAAATAAGAAATTTTATATCCACAATTGCCATGCAAGCCCGGTTTCCGTAGTGTAGTGGTTATCACGTTCGCCTCACAATTGCCATGCATCCACATGTATAAAATTTAAGGAATGCAAAGGAAATACCAATATATTTATTAAACAGGCATAATGTATGATCAGTTGCAGCCACAAGTACCTGGTAACAAAGGTAGCGTGACTTGCAGCAATGTGATAAGACAACACTCTACCAAAAATCATAATACAGAATGACAAAGGCAGACACAAAAGACTACAAACTATATAGTCCCACTTTTATGCAGCTCAAGGTCAGGAAAAATCTACCACCAAAGAAGTGGAGGCTCCCTGTGGGGTGGATATTGGTTGGGAGAGGGCAGGACCCTTCTGGGTGCTCAAAATATGCTGCTGCGTGCTGTCTGAGTGATGGCAAAACAGTGCACACGCTGGTGGGAGTTCCTTAAGCCAATCATGCGAGATTTGTGCACTGACTGTATGTCGATTATTCCTCTGTTAAAAATGTTAATGGAATATGTTTTTAAGATTCTTTAGTGAAAACTTGCTAGTGTTAGTAGGGGGTATTTCACAAAAGTTGATGTCAAATTCATTCCCCACCACTAAAACATTTAAAACTTACATGAGCTCAACAATAAATTGGTATCCAGTGGTGGAGCGAGTCAAACACCCTAACTTGGAAGGACGTGAGAGATCTCAAATTGACAAATAGGATGTAACCTTGAGGCGTTTTAAAATATATATTTTTAAAGATTTATTTATGTATGCATACAAGAACTGGGGTACAGGCAAGGGGTGCGGGGGTGACAGGATTCACCAGAAACAGAGTGGGAAACAGAACAGGTGGAATGACAGAAATACACTGCTGAGGGGAGCAGCGGGTGAGCCAGGAGAGGTCTGCTGTGCCATGTGGGTAGCTCTCTGGAGGGCCGGCGATAGAACTTGTGCTGCAGAGGTAGCAGATAGCTTCACAGTGCTGTGCTTAACCCCTTGCGCCACCAGGGAGGCCCCAGTTTAAAATTTAAATGTTCCTTTCTTCTCTCAAAAAGAATGTCATGGTAGCAATGGAAAAATTCAGGTGGTTTTTTTTTTTTCATCAAGGACCATATTTGATTCCTTTGTATTAGGAACCATGATTAGAATATGGAGCGATGCAGTGAGATTAGGAAGTATGTAAAAATGCTGTTTTATATGTTTAAATGGCACATGTGGGAAATGTTTAGCTAGTTAGTTAAACAAACCTGTTTGGAGCCTTATGATGAATAAGGAGTGGTACTGCCTCAAGCAAAGGCTACAAGGAGTGTGGACAGGTGCCCTGCCCTAAATGAGTGCACAAAGCAATAAGATTTTACTGAATACAGGGCCTCCCCGGTGGCACAGTGGGTTGAGTGCAGCACTGTGAAGCTGTCAGCAGCCTTTGCAGTGCGGGTTCGATCCCAGCTGGCCGGCAAGAATCCTACACGGCGAAGCAGACCTCTCCTGCCTCGCCTGCTGCTCCCCTCAGCAGTGTATTTCAGTCAATCTGCCTGTTCTGCTCCCCACTCTGTCTCTGGTGAATCCTCTCACCCTCCTACGCCTCTGGCCTGTACCCCAGCTCTTGCATAAATGAAATAAATAAATAAATAAATAAATAAATAAATAAATAAATAAATGAATGCAGTCAATCACCAAGTCCTGGGGTACCATGGGATCTCTCTTTATATTATTTTTTACTTGTTTCTTGAATCCATCCAGTTCTTTCTCATGTCAACTTTGAAGTCAATTGCCATGTTTTTTTGTTTGTTTTTTCCACTTCAACTATTACTATCAATAATGTCAAATCTTTTCTTTTTTAAAGTACTCTGGGAGGCTGCATTAGCAATACAAACACAAGACACAAGATTGGAAGTATTCAGTAAGAGGAAAGTCAGCTAAATTATCCTCTTCACCTTGTGCTTCAGCCACAAAGACCCCTCCCCCAAAGGGAGCCACTTTCACCAGCTTTTCGTGCAGTCTTCCAGAGCTATTCTATGGAAATAAAAGCATATCTATATGTATTCATGTGCATAATATATATTTATATATATATGCTTTCTTTATTTTTTAAAATGCAAATGTACCATACTATATAGATAATTCCAATTACAAAAATGAAAAGGAAAACAGAAGGAAATTAGATAAAAATAAACTTGAAGTAAATGAAATTGACAAATTCTTTGAAAGACAAATTTATCAAAACTGATAAAAGAAGGAATATAACACCAGAATAAATAGCTAATAAATAAATCTATTAAAAACAGTCCCTCTATAAAGACTCTGGAGACATTTCTGCTAAATTCTTCCTAAAAATTTAAGGAAAAAATGACTCCAATCTTATACAACTCTTTCACAGAAAGGAGAGAAGAGGGATGTTTCCTAACTCATTGCATGAGGCCAGCATGACTGAGACTAGAACATGACAAGAACATTATAAGGAAAGAAAATTATGGAAACTATCCCTGATAGACATTAAAAACCTTAAACAAAACATTAGCAAATTAAATACAGCACTTTATAAAAAAGTTAACTCATCGTGGCCAAGTAAATTTAACATTTGAAAAGCTCTTATGAAAAGGAACCAGCAGCAAAATAAAGGAGAAAAACATGAGAAATCATATCATTAAATGTTGAAAAGGCCCCAGTAGAAGTCAATACCTGTTCATGACAAAGACACTTAGAAAGCAGGAGTAGAAGGAAACTTCCTCAATTCAATCAGGGCATATACAAAAATCCTATGGTACAAGGGGCTAAGTCTCAGCACTATCAAGCTAACCGCAGCCAATCCAGCACGATTTGATCCCCAGCCAGGGAGCTGACCCACAGGGTTCAGCAGACCTCTCCTGTCTCCCCGCTGCTCCCCTCAGCAGTGGATTTCAGTGGATCCGCCTGTTCGGTTCCCCACTCTGTCTCTGGAGTATCCTCTCATCCCCCGCACCTCTGGCCTGTACCCCGGTTCTTGTGTGCATACATAAATAAATCTTTAAAACAATCCTATGTCTAATGAAGTTCTAAATTGTGAACTATTGACAGTGTTCCCTTCTAGGTCAGACAAGACAAAAAATGTTTGCTGCCACCACTTACTACTCATTTTATGATTTACTCTAGGGGCATGTCAGTGCAGTTAATGGAAGAAAAAAGTAATAAAAAACATGTATAGATAGATGGCCCTTGAACAATGTTGAGGATTGGGGGTACCAAGCCCCGTGCAGTCTAAAATCCATGTGTAACTTCTGACTCTCCCAAAACTAGCTACTGTTGATCTGAAGCCTGACCAGCTGACAGGAAACACTCTCTATAACACAGTCAACGAACATATTTGTATGATACACAGATTATGTTCTATGTTCTAACAATAAAGTAAGCTAGACTGAAAAAGCATTTTTGTAGAAAATCGCAAGAGAAAATCCATTTATAAATTGTACTGTGTTTATCAGCAACCTAAGTTCATGTGTCTGTTTTCAGTAAACCTGTGTACAAGGGGACTCATGTAGTTCAAATGCTGATGTTCGACGGTCAACTGTAGTTTGCAAATGAAGTATTTTTCACAGATAAGATGATTGCGTGCACAGAAAATTCAAAAGCACTCACAAGTTATAGGAGCTAATCAGTGGATGAAGCAAAACTGGATTACACGGTCAATGTTCAAAAATCAATTGTTTCCATATATTATTGGCCACAAAAAATTGGAAGATGAAATACAAAAAGTGGAAGCTGACGAGCCCCTCCAGCAGTGCTGAGGACGTTTCTTCCCCTTCTCCTTTCTAGAGTGGGGCTGGTCAACACCGACCCCAAACCGTGAAAGACTCGGGTGGAAGTTCCTGGGTCAGTGTGAAGCGAGGCTGTGGGGAGTGGTGTCTTTCCAGAAGGCTTTGGAGGGGGAGAATGCGGCCTCCTCCACCTCTTCTGCCTTCTCCCCATCAGGTCCTGAGAGACAACTGTGTGCAGGTGCTGGAAAGAAAGAACACCAGCCCCAGGGGTAACCCGACGTCGCCAACTGTGGAGCCCCGAGATGCCAGCGTGGGGAGGGAGGCTTCCCTTGGCCCCAGCTGGAGAGCTGGCATGTCCGCCCCGCCCGCAGGCCCCTGGGAGCAAAGGTGTGCCAACTGCTCGCTTTACTCTCAGGTGCACGGGGGCATCGTGGGGGGACATGATGAGATTTGGACTCTCATGCTGTCTTCGTAGGAGAAGGGGATACAGGCCTCTGAGGGAGGGCTGTGGGAGAGTGGAAAGGCAGGAGGATGGCCGTAGAGACCTGGGACAGGTCCATCTTCGTCCTGAAGTCGCTTCCGGTGAGGGATCAATGATTATTGAGTCTCTTTTGGAGGATCTGCTTTTAGGCAACTAGAGGAGTGTGGCGGCTCCTGAGAGCAATGTGACAATTGCCACAATCTCGCATTAATTGGGTGGCTGTGCTAGTGTGGCATAATAAGCCCCCTGCCCCTGTGCGCTGGACTGGACAGTCAATGACGGGTAAGATCAGGAAGTGAATTCTGACAACCTAAGACAGACGCAGTCCCCGAGGGGAATTTGGTTCCCACCTTTTCAGCCATGACGAATAACTGGAACAATTAGGCCTGGGCGTTGTTAAGGCACCACCAAAATATGTTGTTACTCATTGCCAGTAACAAGGATCATAGTAAAGGAATGCAGCCATGGAAACTGATTCTATTACTTAGTAAATAATATAGCCAAACAAAGGTATAAGAATAAATAATAGTATATGAAAAATATAATACTAAAATAATAATAACAATGTAATCATAATGCAAATGTGCTAGAGTGAACCTCCAGTATGGAGATTAGAGTAAGAAATGTTCTTGATTTGCACTTGATTTCTTGATAGATAATAAGCAAGATGTAATGATATATGACACAATATGCACTTATGCCTTGGTAAATGATTAACCAGACACTGTGCAAAACACAATGAAGTAATTACTGTAAAAATGTATAAAAAGAGAAGATTGCTTTCAATAAATTGCACTCAGATTTTCACTCTCCCTTGAGTGTGTCTGTGTGTCATTCTTTCTTGTCCCTCGCCCTAATTCCTTCGATCACCTTTTGCTCATTCACATTCAACCCTGAGATTGTCTCAATCTCCCGCCACTGCTGGGCTGGTCCGCGGCAGCTGGCGCCCAAACGTGGGGCCCGAGTCCCAAACTGTGGGAGCTCTGTGAAGCTGGACGATTTGGCCTTCTCTGCTTTGTGTGCCTGCGTGTATGTTAGTGTGAGTGCTTGTGTTTGCGCTCCAAGGCTCTTTTGAGCCGCGGAGCCTGTGTGGGCTCGTACCTGCAGTTCCGCGAAAGCCGTCACGGTTTAGTGGGGTCTCCCTTGGGAGTCCGAGACCGGGGCTTATACGGTCACCCCTATACCAAGGCTTTCTAATACTCCGCGAGGAGTACGGTCAGGCGAGCATCGCTGAGTGTTTTTAGTTTCGCTTTCTAAGCGATCCACTCTCTAGGTTTTTCCTTAAGAAGAAGACGTGTTCGCGAGGAATGAGCTCTAGGTAAGCTATCTCTTCACTTTTATATTTTCCTTTATTATCGAAGGATAGGGAGTCTCGTCGGGGCGCCGCGGGCCCGCTGGTAAAGGCTGACCAGTTAAAGAAGGCGAGTAATCCATAACTATGGGACACTCTTACTCTAGAAATAGAGGACTTTTCCTTTCAGTTTTAAGTCACATGTTGAAAAGCCGAGGGATGACAATAAGTAACAGATCCCTCAGTGAATTTTATGAGTTTATTTTAAGAATCTGCCCCTGGTTTCCTGAAGAGGGCAGTTTGTCTTTGACAAATTGGATACGTGTAGGAAAAGAAATTCAAAAATTTTATATTCAAAACGGCCCTACACAGGTGCCCGTTCAGGCTTTTCCTCTATGGGTACAAATTAGAAATTTATTAGTTGATACTACAGAAGCAGATCTATGGAAAGGAGAAATCTCAGAAAAAAGTAGTGATCAGGAAGCTGTTCCTTTTGCCAATAAATCTAAAACATATTCGGGTGCTGTGTTCCCTACTGCACCTATTGCAGAAGGAGAACTTGTAGATTGTCACCCTGGAGATCCTGAATATGCAGAAGTTATGGGTGATGAGGATAATAGTGACTTTGAAGAAGCATTTGCTGATCTTTGTAGGACAACAGAACCAAAACAAAACCCCGTGCCACAGAATACTCTTATGGCTCCAAATTATTTTAACAAGAAAAAACAATGTAAATGCTCTAAACCAAAGAGGCTGCACACCCCTCCTCCAGGAACAGTAAGTGACATAAGGATGGACATAAATTAAAACAAATAGAAAAGAATCAAAAACAAAACTCTCCTCTCAGAGGGGCAAGCCCTCAGCCCCGTAAACGAAAGAGGGTCTGACTCGGCGCCTAACAACATCACACCGACTGAAGCGCCTGACTCTACTGTAACCATACATGAATTACCTAGAGGCACTCCAGGAAGTGCCGGACTTGATCTTGCATCGGTTGCTGATGTTATTGTTTCAGCCATCGATGGAGTTACACCTATTGAAACCTGCTTAAAGGGACCACTACCCCAAGGAACAGTGGGGCTGATAATTGGCCGTAGTTCAAATTATAAAAAGAATTTTGAAGTACTTCCGGGCATTGTAGACTCTGATTTTACTGGAAAAATTAAAGTTATGATCAGACCTTTAAAGGAAACAATACAAATTCATAAAAATCAGCGTATTGCGCAAATTCTTGTGCTTTCTTATATTAAGTTACCAAACCCAATTTTGAAGGAAGAAAGAGGAGAACAAGGTTTTGGGTCCACAGATGTGATTGCTTGGACTCAAAATATTACAAAAGAAAGACCATTGAAAAAGTTAATTATTAATGGACACCCAATTATGGGATTGTTAGACACAGGAGCTGACCGGTCATGCATTGCAGGTAAAGATTGGCCTGCGGCTTGGCCTGTGTTAAATTCTTCCTCTACACTGATTGGATTGGGCATGGCCAATAATGTTGCTCAAAGCTCACAAATGTTGTCTTGGCAACTGGGGTCACAGAAAGGAAAGTTTCAGCCTTATGTGATTCCTGCCTTGCCGTTTTCCCTATGGGGACGTGATATTATGGAATCTTTACAAGTGTCTTTAGTTACCCCTGATGTAATAGATGAACAGGCTTTTTTATAGGGGCCATTGAAACTCAACAATATGCTGATAAAATTAATTGGAAAAATGAAAATCCTGTCTGGATCGATCAATGGCCCCTTACTTCAGAAAAGATCCAGGCTATTCAAACTATAGTTAAAGAGCAATTAGCTAAAGGTCATTTGGAACTGTCTACGAGTCCTTGGAATACTCCTGTTTTCTGTATAAAGAAAAAATCTGGCAAATGGCGATTATTGCAGGATCTGAGAGCGGTAAATGCCACAATGCAAGACATGGGGGCCCTACAACCAGGGTTGCCCTCTCCTGTAGCAGTTCCAAAAAACAGCTATGTTATTATTATTGACCTTCAAGACTGCTTTTTTACAATTAAATTACATCCAGATGATTGTAAAAAATTTGCCTTTAGTATTCCATCTAGTAATTTTCAGAAACCGTGGCAACGTTATCAATGCAAGGTTTTGCCACAAGGTATGAAAAATTCTCCTACTTTATGTCAAAAGTTTGTAGATCAAGCTTTACAAAAGACAAGGTTAAAATTTCCAGAGGCCTACATTGTTCATTATATGGATGATATTCTCCTAAGTCATCCTATGAAAGAAATTGCGGATCTAATATTGAAACATCTCATAGGACAATTGACTACATATGGCCTAGTAGTGGCCCCTGATAAAATTCAAAAAGATAGACCTTTAAATTATTTAGGAAAAGTCATATATAATAATTGCATTATGTCACAAAATTTACAGATTCGTGTTGATAAACTACAGACTTTGAATGATTTCCAAAAATTATTGGGAAATATTAATTGGATAAGACCTTACTTAAAAATTACTACTAGAAATTTACATCCACTTTTTGCAATTTTACAGGGAGATTCAAACCCTAAATCTCCTCGTAAATTAACTCAGGAAGCATTGCAGAGTATTAAATTGGTTAAACAAAAATTATCTGAAGCAAAAGTTATTCAAGTGAATTATTCAAAAACTTGGGACTTATTAATTATTCAGACTGTTTATACTCCAACAGCTTGCTTATGGCAAGACGGCATCCTGGAATGGCTGCACTTGTCACATGTACAAACACGTGTGGTCACTGCATATCCATTAATGTGTGCCTGGTTAATCATAAAAGGTATCCTGAGGTCTCGAGAATTATTTGGCAGAGATCCAAATAATATAATAATTCCATATAACAAAACACAATTTAAATTTTTATTGCAAAATAATAATGATTGGGGAGTTGCCATACAAAATTTTTCAGGACAAGTTAAATTTCATTTGCGTCAACATCCATTATTGAAATTTGCAGAAAAAACTAAACTTATTTTTCCAAAAATTATTAATTCTAAACCTGTACCCAATACAAAGGTCATTTTCACTGATGGCTCTTCATCTGGAATCTTTGCAGTTTATAGTCTTAGAGATAAACCTTTGCAAAAAGTCTCTAAAAATGTCTCTGCTCAGCAGGCTGAAATAATTAGTCATTATGACACTTGAGCATTTTGCTCAGCCTTTAACTTTGTTTTCTGATTCTAAGTATGTGGTTAGGCCATTTATTCTTTTAAAATAAATAAATAAAATATTTCTAAATAATAATATTTAAAGTTCATTTACTATTGCTAAGGTAATAAAAAATGGTTAAATATAACTATATAATATAACTAAAGGTTTTTATAATGATATTCTAAACCCACTGCAACGAATGGGTGGGGGCTGCCCCTGATCTCAACAAGCAGCTGCCTGGACTTTTTCTCCAGTGTTGGGATCACTGGCAAGTCTCTACTGCCTTCCTGCTGTGGGGGACTAAACTGTTTTGGTTCATTCTAGGAAAAAGGTTTTATTTCCCTATGTTTTTTTTTTTTTTTAAATTTTAAAGTCTAAATTGTCTAAGTAAAAAAAATACTGAGTTATTTTAAATTTGCTAACAAGCTATACAAAATGCTTATTGGTTGAATAAAAGTTTTTAGATTTACTTATTGGACCTGTAAAAGGTTAAATTTCTTGTTAAAATTAATTAACCAAAAAAAAAAAATTAAATAATAATACAAACATATTTGAGCTAAATTCAAACCTCAAATTTTAATAAAAGCCTAAAAACAAACAAACTGTAAAAATTTCCCTCTTCTTCTGTTATCAAAATAACAGTATTCTTTTTTGTTTTAATATATACTTGCTCTCAGTATAATAAAACATTGACAACCTAAAGCCAAATAATCACTTCTTAAAAATATAAACTCAAAAAATATTCTCTTATCTAAAAAAGTTAATAAAACTGCCTGATTGTTGTGGTCTCGAGCCCAAGGTCTTTAATAATAATTAAAATTAAATACTTATTTTCTGCACAGTTTTTAGCTTTTAACTCATTAAAAAACCTCAGTGACGTCACAAAAATTAATAAAATAACTATCTCTTAAATTATATACATATGGCCAAAATTTTAAATATATATATCAAGAGATCTCTGTATCTGTTTGTCTGTCTTTGTGTTTTGTTTTGTGTTGTTTTATTTTGTTTTGTTTTTGACCTCTAGAGGACTAATTATAAATGGCGCCTATATAAATTCTCATAAAAACAAATCTTACAATCACTATCAAAAATTTTTTTTAATTTTTGGAAAACAAAAACTAGTTCAAATTTTATAATATAATTCAAGGCATATATGCCTTAAAATTATGTTAAATATTAATAATTTACTTTGTTTAAATGTGTTTATTAAAAAAAAAAATATTGAGTCACCTCTATGTAAAAAATGTACAAAGTATCTATATGGTACTCTAATTTTTTTGTTCCTTTTTATTAATTTATCTAATACTTGTTTAATGATGCTAATTCACCCATCTGGTCCCTGCTAAATTAAACCAACACCTTGGTTCCTCCTCTGCACTGACTGAAACCTGAAAAGTCACAGATCACCTACTTCTTCACCACTTCCAATGGAACTCGTGCTTACTTGAACTTTTTCGTCTTTTTGCTGCTGTGAATACTATCAAACTTTTTAGCACCAGACAAAATATCTACGCCGTATGAAATTTCAATCTTCGTGCCTGCATTGAATACCCCTATACATTGCTTTTTGGATCTGCCAACACAATGAACATTTCCTGCCATGGGAATTCCTATTCTGTCACCTGTTCTAAATGTGTGTTGTCTAATTGCCTAACTCCTAATATTGTTCATAATTTTTCTACTATGGTTATGTTAAATAGACCTTCTTATGTTATATTACCTGTGGATTTACAAAATACCCCATGGTTTGACAATATTGCTTTACAAATTATTCAGGAAGTCAATGCTTTAATTCATTCTAAACATTTTGTTGCTACGCTTATTTTACATATTACTGCCCTGATTGCAATTGTTACTTCTCTTGCAGCATCATCTGTTGCCTTGGTACAGGAAACACATACAGCACATTTTGTTAATGATCTTACACAAAATGTAACTTTGGCACTTGCTTTGCAACATTCCATAGATAGAAAAATAAAACAAAAGCTTAATGCTCTTAAAAAAACTGTATTGGCACTGGGAGAGGAAGTACAGCAAATCAAAAAACTTCTCTCCACTCGTTGTCATGCACAATTTAAATTTATTTGTGTTACACCTAAACCTTATAATTCTTCTCTTGATTGGAATTTTGTTAAAAATCATCTGCTTGGTGTTTGGCGTGAAAGTGACTCTAGTCATGATATGTCATCTCTTCAGGCAGAAATCTCTGCGATGAGCCAGGCGCATTTGTCTGAACCAGCATTGTCTGATTTTGCTTCTACATTTTCTGATTCTCTGCGTTCTCTGGCTCCCTCAAATTGGCTGCATTTTTTAATTTCATTTGGAGTGATTACACTCATTGTTTTGGTTGGTTGCCTTTTAATGCCTGTGTTTTTAAAGCTACTTAACAAAAATCTGAAGATTCTTCGTCGTGATATGCATTTTGCAGCTTCAATTTAAAAAGAAAGGGGGAACTGTGGCGGCTCCTGAGAGCAATGTGACAATTGCCACAATCTCGCATTAATTGGGTGGCTGTGCTAGTGTGGCATAATAAGCCCCCTGCCCCTGTGCGCTGGACTGGACAGTCAATGACGGGTAAGATCAGGAAGTGAATTCTGACAACCTAAGACAGACGCAGTCCCCGAGGGGAATTTGGTTCCCACCTTTTCAGCCATGACGAATAACTGGAACAATTAGGCCTGGGCGTTGTTAAGGCACCACCAAAATATGTTGTTACTCATTGCCAGTAACAAGGATCATAGTAAAGGAATGCAGCCATGGAAACTGATTCTATTACTTAGTAAATAATATAGCCAAACAAAGGTATAAGAATAAATAATAGTATATGAAAAATATAATACTAAAATAATAATAACAATGTAATCATAATGCAAATGTGCTAGAGTGAACCTCCAGTATGGAGATTAGAGTAAGAAATGTTCTTGATTTGCACTTGATTTCTTGATAGATAATAAGCAAGATGTAATGATATATGACACAATATGCACTTATGCCTTGGTAAATGATTAACCAGACACTGTGCAAAACACAATGAAGTAATTACTGTAAAAATGTATAAAAAGAAAAGATTGCTTTCAATAAATTGCACTCAGATTTTCACTCTCCCTTGAGTGTGTCTGTGTGTCATTCTTTCTTGTCCCTCGCCCTAATTCCTTCGATCACCTTTTGCTCATTCACATTCAACCCTGAGATTGTCTCAATCTCCCGCCACTGCTGGGCTGGTCCGCGGCAGAGGAGGTTCAGAGAAACGCTCTCCCTGCATTTGCTGTCCTTGCGGCAGCCTTAGCACAAAATAACCAATACACCAAAAAGGGATATTTTGGGGTGGCCTCTCCTGAAGTGTTTCATGAGAAATAATCTTTATACAAATACCTCCTCCTCTGGTCCTCATCTCCAATCTCTGTCACACCTTCTACGTTCCCAGTGTAAATCTGAGAAGATGGATGGGCCTAAAAGAGTAGACAGAGAAAAGCGTCAGGCTCTGGGGTTCCCAGAGGCAGGGCTCACCTGCTCCTTCCTTCTCACCCAGAGTTGATCAGGTTAGGGTTGTTTCCTTAGTGGGGTCTTCCCCACTGTTCTTAGAGTCCTTAGGATTGGGGTTCAATCTAATTCTTCTCTGCATCCCCAGCACTGAGCAGACTCTCTGCCACTTGGCAAACATATTACATGAATAAACGGTTGTGACCATCCCTGCGGGTAGTTTATTATTCAATTTGTAAAAAGGCTTTACAGGTTCTGGAGTTTGGGAAAATGGCGACTTGGTGACTGCGTCTGTGACAGTGTCGTAGACGAGAACCAGCTCAGGCAGAAGGTGAGCTCTGGTTTGACAAATTGAGACCTCCGGGAATTCCTTATTCTTTTTTTTTTTTTTTTGGTTCGGCTACTCACTGCTTAGACTTCCTTTTGTGAAAATAAAAGAACTTCGATATACAAAATTGTGAACTGTGCGTAATACAGGGTTTTCTCTCTGCAGGTAAAATATTTCCAGTTTCTTTGGAGATGCTGTGGGCAGAATGTAGGCGAAGCCCCCCCTGGTGCCAGGGGATGCTGGAAGGGTTACTTCCTGGCTAGTCCACTCTCAGATGTTCTGGGATTTTACTGGTGTAGAAATCCACACAATGGTGTGATCGTCCTT
The DNA here is from genome assembly GCF_964194135.1 of Talpa europaea. Classification (NCBI taxonomy): domain Eukaryota; kingdom Metazoa; phylum Chordata; class Mammalia; order Eulipotyphla; family Talpidae; genus Talpa; species Talpa europaea. Next base: position 143,090,062 of record NC_140070.1, read on the forward strand.
TTGTACTTTTCTCCTTTAAGCAAGAGGTCTGTGGCTTCTGGCCGGAGCTGGTAACCAGGGACCTCCGATCAACAGCTTGGGCAGGCTGAAGGTACACCAGGTACACCAAACCTCATTTGCTGCATGGAATAGAAATCAAGCTGCAGAAAGCCGATGAGAGTTTCACCAGGAGGGGTTGAGAGCCCTTCTCTAGAGCTCAGGGAAGTAAAGGAGGCCACATATGCTTGGCCGCCCACTGGGGTCCTGGTATTTTGGGGTTTACTGCTGCATGATTATTTCTGAAATGAGAAGTGGAAGAAACCCACTTTTTGATATTCCAAAGATTTAAGAGCCCAGGCCATTAGGTACAAGCTATGGGGACATTGGTTCTGTTTTTCCCCCCGATTACCAATAATTGAGTACAGAAAATTTGGAAAAAGGTCGAAAGAAGAAGAATATCACTTGCAGTTGTATCAGTCAAGGAAAAATGTTACAAAAGCTGATTTTATATGTACATTTTTATTACATAATTAGTCATATAGAATCTATGATTTTATACCTTCCTTGTATCAGCTAACAGATCACTTTTCTCATGTCATGAAATACTCTTTTATTATGTATTTTTTTAAAAGATTTATTTATTTTTTATACAAGAGCTGGGGTACAGGCCAGAGGCGCAGGAGGGTGAGAGGATTCACCAGAGACAGAGCAGGGAGCAGAACAGGCAGAAGGACCGAAATACACTGCTGGGGGGAGCAGCGGGCGGCAGGAGAGGTCTGCTGTGCCATGTGGGATTCTCGCAGGCCGGGATCGAACCCGCGCTGTGGACAGCTTCACAGCACAGCGCTCCACCCACTGTGCCACTGAGGAGGCCCCTCTTTTATTATGTATTAGATGTTGACATGCTGGGCCACAGTTTTTAATTGAGCCTCTACTGTTGGACAGCTAGGTTGTTTCCAATGTGTCAACTGAAGGGAGTCCTGGCAGGGAGTCACAGGGAGGCAGGCTCTGCCTGGGGAGCACTGGGGGAGCAGGCGGTGAGAGGAAAGGCGGTGTTGAGGCTGGGACACGCTCTGCGCAGGTGGGGAGAGGCACAGCTTCCTACCAAGAACTGTGCGTTTTCTTTTGCAAAAGGAATGAGATTCGGTTTGTGCAGTTACAGAAGGGAAGATTCCGAAAGAGTGGGTGCAAGACATGGGGAGAGCAATTCCCCGTACCCAGGGAAATGCGTGCCCAGACCCCCCCGAGGATGCCTGAAACCACGGGTCGTGCCAAACCCCATATTGAGAGAAAATGTGTGTTTTTCTACCCACACACACCTCTGGTAAAGTTTAATTTACAAGTTAGGCACAGTAAGAGATGGAGAACAGTAGTAATAAAATAGAACAATTGTAACATTCTGTAAGAAAAGTTTTGTGAATAGGGTCTCTCTCAAAATACCTTATTTTACGCAACATTTTTGGACCACTGGTTACTGGAATCTTGATAAATCACGCCTGGGGGTGGGGTAGCTTTTGCAGTGAGTGTCTGCTCGGGAAGATGCTTACACGTAGGCCGAAAATCACTTAGGTGAACATAATCCGATAAAAACGTTTACAGTGGAAAGGCCCAAACGTGGAAGGACGTGGAAGCGGTTCTTTCTTTATTTTCAGAGGGGAGGGAATCTTGGCCAGGGCTTCTCAAGTGAACATTTCAGTGCAATTCTCCTCTTTCTGTCAGGGCCCCACATCTATGGACGTTTACGGTTCCCAAAGGTCACACAGAACCCCTTTAAACAATGAGAAAGCAGGTTCAGAGCAGCTGGGTCAACCAGCCCAGTCTGACACCCAGTTTGTGGTCAGGCTGGACTCCATCCCCACCGCCTCAGTGCTACACCCGTAGTTGTTGGCTTTTCTTCCTTCCCCAGCTGCTATTACTACTATTAAGGTCATTTTTCCCTACTAGAAAGGCCAGACTTGTCTGACCTCGCCGAGGTCCTGCTCCATTGCAAGAAAATGCAACTGTCCCCAGCACCTCATGTGGACAGGACGTGCCTGCACAGTGAGCAGGTACAGTCTCCCGAGGGTCCCGAACTGATTAGGGGTTTGACAGGGCTGGGGGGGGGGCTCCTTCCCACTCTAACATCCCGGGTGTCTGTGATGTCTCAGCTGCCTTTGGGTCTGGACAAGGCCTTCTCCTCAGCAGGCTGGAATAATAACACCCCTCCCAGCTCAGCCCTCTGTTATGGAGACCTTGGACTGTTAACTCAGCAGCTTCTGGCTGGGCCACCACTGCCACTCTACCTGTTTCCAGCAAACCCCCCCCCCCCACCTCCGAATCTGTGCCCTCACCTCTGCCCTTAGGGGCTGGACTATCTAGAAGGCCAAGTCAAATCTCCTGGTGGCTGCAGGAAGGGCCTCTGCCCATCTCCAGGTGATCAGCTTCCTGCTGCGGCGCCCCCCCCCCCCCCCCCCCGCGGGTCCCTCTGCACCTCCTCTTTGTAGCCAAAACCTGTCAAAAGGGTTCCGTGACAATGACCCCTATGCCCCAGGAGCCCTGATCAGTGCTCTGTGGGAGGCCCGCAGCCCTCCTCCCGCTCCCACCCCTCCCAATCTTCAGGAAGCCTGCACCCACCGCGGCAGCCCAAGGCAGGCAGGCGGGAAGCAGATGGCCAGCAGTGGAAGCCCCAGCGAAGTGGACGTCTCTGGCTTTTAACCATTTCCTGCTCCGTTGTGCGCTACCACCCCCCGGAGCCGCTCTTCTGCAAGGCTTCGGGGCTCCCGTCTCACAAAAACATTTCTTCGGGCCAGTACATGCCCAGCCCTGAGCTGAGTTCTGGGGGTAAGACAAGTGTGTGGGGGGTCTGCACCCAGGAAGCCCTTCCTTTGCTCTTGGTGTCCCTGCAAGGAAAATGCAGGGGACGGTCTGGCCAAGGAGTAAGCCCTTGGGGGCATGACAGCCCCTTGCCTTCTGGGTGCCTCTGTGGGGGCAGCCAAGGGGTCAGATCAGGAGGGGCTAGGGGGAGACCTCACAAGTGCGCTATTACCCCCAAAGCCCCTAGGAATCTTGCAGGCTTTCCAGTAGGCCTTAGGGCAATGCTGTGTTTGAGGAAGAGTCCCCCGCAGTCTCGGGGAGGAGTCCGGGGCGCTGGCAGTGGGCTTTGATTCTTGATTTTATTCTTTTCGGTTGAGTTTCGATTTTCCAACTCTGTATTTGAATTTCATTTTAGACGTAAACAGTCATTATCCAGGCTGCGGGATGAGTGGCTCTTATCGTCCTATTCTTTATCTTGTTCTTTATGCTCTTTATTTGGTTAAAGAGGAAATAACATAGATGACTTTTGCCTTTGAAGGCCTGCAAGTAAATTCAGCCATGGGGATGGACAGACATGTCTCCTGCCCTGCACGGGTGGGCACTTTGCTGTTTGACCTTGTCCATGAGCTGCTAACAGTGCCCGCAGGAGGTTTTCAAGCTGCATTTGGGATGTAGAAGTCACTGGCCACACAGAGATCCTGCCTGAACCTCTGTCCAGTGAGAATGACCAAATCTATAGTTGACGACTGGTTCCAGAAACACCGGACAGTCGCTCCAGGTAATTACTGGCTCTGCCACATCTCTCCAGAGGAATTTTCCTCCTCCCACTGGGCCCCAGCAACACTGGCACTGGAGGAATTCCATCCATTTGAAGAGGAAGAAAACATTTCCTGCTTCTATACAAATCGCTGGAAGCTTCCCCTGAAGTTTCATGATTGCCAAAAACTCACACAGGATGGAAGGAAATAGCAGGAGGTCTTCACTCACGTAAAAATAAGAATGCAACAATATTTACAGTATCCCAGATACGGTGCCAGTGATACAATATTGAACATATTGGCGCCTTGCCCTAAAAGTATTGCAAATACATTATTAGTAAAGTAACATCGCTGCTATAACCACACAGATCTCTTTGAGTTGAATTGAAGCAGAAAGCAAAAATGTTGACTAAAGTATCAGTAAATGTGCTTATCCATCAAAACTGTAGAAATAGCAAATAGCATCCACTATAAACTTCCATTAAAAAGCCCCAAAAGCCCAAAATCTCAACAGCTGTTGAGCTAATGAACTCTGCAAGGAAGTTGACCTTTGTGGATTTCCGAGTGTTTTACCTAATTTTAATTCCATGTACTTTATTGTTTTTCACAATTTCATAAGGGCATTTCCATACCCCCCCCCACATCTGCTGATTCCAAGGAAGCTATTGTATATGTTTGAATCAATATATTAAAGTTGATTTCAAGTCTTGCCAAAACATTGCGAAATGCGATCGTCCAGGTATTCTGAAACAGTGCGAGATATACACCTTAATCCAATAATTTCACATTTTTCTATTTCACCTTTAGTTTGATTTCTTAGGAAAAGAAAATGGCAATGACAATTCATGAGGTGATACTGGGCCTTCTTCTATGAGAGCAAGGTAATGAATATTGTCCTTTTTTTGGGTTACGGTACCATTAGAACCACATCCGGGCCAGCAACCTTAGGATGCTAGGAAAATGGCAGCAGGACACTGGTCCAGGTGCCCAGTCACGAGGAGGTAGTAGGGTGAGAACAGGAAAAAGTGTGGGCTGGCTCTACCTGGGAGCCGGCTAGGGATGGCAATGAAGGGACTGGGATAATGGATGGGTGGTGTAGTGATCGTAGACCAGCCTAACAACAGCACCCGGCATTTAAGTTTGCTTTTGTTTTTTTCCAGTGAGACAAAAAAACAACTCAATAGAAAAGATGGTCTGTCTCCTCTTTGCTGCAAATGAGCATGAGATGCACACGGGCAGGGCCCAAGTAGCCAATACACATGTGAGAAAAAAGAAGACACTCCACGGCCCAAGAAATGCAAATAAAACTAGGGCGTGTGGGGGAAACAGACATATGCACAGACTACTTTTAGGAGTGCAAATTGGTGAAATGATTTCTGAAGGATATTTTGGCACCATGAATCAAAGCTTTTTCAGGATGGATGCCCTTATCCCAAGGAAGTAAGTGCACAGGCATACGTGTAAAATGTACATCTGCAATAGTTATGCAGCTTTATTTGTAATAACAACCAAAAAAGTGGAAAACTTCCTTAAAAATGGAGAAACAGCCAAATGAATGACGGTCCATTCAATGGATGGAATATCTGTAGCTGTTAAAATAATTATCTAAATTTCAGTTAATTAACAATGTCAAAACAATTGTAAGTAAAAAGGGCATAAAACATAGATACCAGTGGAGGGTGTGTGTGTGTGTGTGTGTGAGAAACTGCACGTGAATGTCCATGTCCCCCTGAGGAGTTGCTGGAGGATATACACCAAAATGAAGATATTGATGAGGCTTATTTCGGGGTAAGCTCTGCGAGTGCTCTTCACCTTCTCACTGTTTTCCACATTGTAAGGCTGCTTGCTATGTCCACATCTTTAATTTTTTGTTTTTGGACCTGAGGTACAAGAACTGACTAGTCACGTCTTGATTCATGATATATTACAACTGCCAGTTGAAATAAGATTCCTTTCTTATTTTCATCAAAAAACATGTTTGAGATACGTGAATGGTTGAACAAGGCAGCCATCAAGGCCATTCGCTGAGAAGTCTGTAAGGAGAGGCGAGGCTCAGACTCTGGCCAGTTTACTTGATGGGATGGGGATGAGGGGCAGAGACAGGAATAGGGGTCCGTTTGTGTGTCCTTGCAAAGTCAGGGTCTACCTCTAATTGGGGCTGGTGTGGTGAGCACACAAGGGGAATGTGGCACTTGCTGGGGCTGACATCCGGAGGGACCCCAAAGTAGCTGGGTTTGATGCCAGGGATTTGCTCACAGTTCTGGAGCCAGAAGTTCAACGTCCAGGTGTTGGCAGCTTGGTTCCCTGCGACGGCTATGAGGTCGACTGTCCCTAACCTCTCTCGCAGCTTCAGGCAACCTGGTGTCCTGGCATGTTGCTGGCACTCTCCCCCCGTCTGCACAGCATCCTCCCTGTGCATGTCTCTGTATCCCCAGGTCTCCCCTTGCTGTAGGACACCAGTCACACTGGGTGAGGGCCCCCCCTCATGGCCTCATCCTGATCACCTGTGTAAGATCCCATCTTCGAAGAATTTTGGATCAGGTAGGTGTGGTGGAGAGAACTTGAGTTTTACAATCATGTTGTGGTCTTGGTGGTGGGATCTTGGCTTCACTACTTACCAGTTGACCTTGACACAGTTGCTTACTCAGGCCTTGATTCCTCATCCATATAAAAGGGATGACTGGATTCCTCATCCATTTAATGGGGATGTAATTTTGCTACGAAGATTAGAGATAACTTAGAATGTACCGGATAAGTGGAGAGTTATCTGTGCGTGGTGGTGGTGGTGGTGGTGGTGGTGGTGGTGGTGGTGGTGGGGTGTCTTCGCTTTTCCAGGGGAATGTGGAAATATCTCTGTCATCCACCCATCAGCAGATCTGTTGAGATTTTCCAACGACAGCAAGAATTTAATCACTGACGCTGGTCAACACTGAACTGACATCTGTACCAGAATCCTTTCCTGTCTTCACTTGTTTGCCGCCAGCATAATTTACGGGTTACATTTTCGGTGAAGCTAGAAAACCATTTACGATCTTCCAACCAGGACATGACAGTTCACTGATGAATGCTGTGTGAGGCGGTCACACTGTGCGTGCCTGTGTGTGCACCTGCACGCGCCCGTGCGTGTGCGAGTGTGTGCAGCTTTCTAGATACGGAGCGTAACGTGTGTTCTATTCAAGATTCTTCAAGGCTCTTCAAGATTCTATCTCATCCTGATCACTGACTCCAGACAAGGGTGCATTTGTTGAGATATTGTCATAGTCTTCCCAGGTTACCGAAAAGATTAATTTTGCACGTTTCTTTCATTACCAGCACTAAAAACTGGACTCAGATTAAATTTAGTGTTAAAGGCTGCAAATCCTTAAGTGCTCTGACAGATGTGAAGCTGTGGGGTGGGGAGCAGGGGGAGGGAAGGAGCCTTTTGTCCAGGTGCCAGCGTGAACTTGGACGAATCCAAGGAGCCATCTTTCAGCTCTAGCGGGACACCCTGGGCCACCTCCTTCAAATAAAGTTGAATGTGGACTTTAATTATATTAGCTGGGCGCTTTGGAGAGACTCAGCTTCTCTAAGAAACTTTTGACAGGCGCGGCCACTTTCGCTACTGCGGAGAATCGGTCTGAAGTCACCCATGCCCTTGACTACTCGGTGCTTAACTTATTTTAGGCTTCGTTCGATTCGATTTCTTCCAGGACCTGCCGTCTTACACGAATGTTTTAATAACTCTAGGTGGGAAACCGTTGTAGGGGAAACTCCGGAGTCCTTCCTGACGAGGGGGTTGTTTTCCTTCACGCCTCTCAGATTGAACCTGTGGCCGCTGTTATTTGTCACCAGCTGAAGAAAAAACTGGCACGCGCACTCTAAGATGGCAAAAAGCAAGTGAAAATCCGGCGATTTCGTGCAGGAGAAACGCTCTCCATCCCCTTTAGCGTCACCTTTGTGAGGGTTGCCATTTTATTAGGGCTCGAACACCCATTTTAGCCAGCGGCCGGGCCGTCGTCTCACCACGAAGTAGCCGGCGCGGCCCGGCCGCTCGCCCGCCCGTGGAGATGCCCGCGCCCGGGCGCACCCCTCGCCGCGCTCGGCCCGCGGAGGAGGTACCGGGAAGAAACAGAACCAGAGGCAGAGCACGGCCCGAGCCGCGGCCCCCGAGAAGCGGGGGGCGCGGACGGCGCACGGCGAGCGGGGAGCCGGGCCCGGCGGCGGGCTGCGCGCGGAGAGGGGGCCCGGGCAGCCCGCAGAGCGCCGGCCTGAGCAAAGTTCGGCCGGCGGCTCCGTCCAGCGCCCACCTGACCGCCGCCCCCGCTCCAGGGGCGCCGCGGGGCCTCCCGGCCGGGGCGCGGGGCTCCCGGGGCGTCCGCGGCGGCTCCCCCCGCGCGCCCGGCGGGCGTCCTCCGGCCCGGGGGCCCCGCCCGGCCCGCGCCCGCGCCCGCCGCGCCCCCTCCCCGGGGAGGCCCGGCGGCCCCGCGCGAGCGCCCCCGGCCCGCGCCCGCGGGGGGCTTCCGGGGCCCCGCCCGGCTCCCCGCCCCCGGCTCCCCCCGGCCCGGCGCGGGCGGGGCTGCGGCGCCCGACGCGGAAGCGCGGGGCTCGGGGGCGGCGGCGCGGAGGCCGCGCGCGCTCCCCGGGCCGCAGTGGGCGCGGGCGCGGGGCGGGGCGCGGCGAGCGGCCGGGAGGCGGCGGGCGCTGCGCACAGGCCGGGCCGCCGCCTCGCCCCCCCACGGCCCGGCCCGGGCCCCGGCCGCGGCCCCTTCCCCGCCGCCCCGCCCCCCGCGGATCACGCGCCCTCCGCTGACACTCGGCGCGGGCCCGAGCGCCGGATTTATCCTTCACGTGACCTGAGGGGGTTGGGTGGTTGGTCGGGGACGGAGGGGCGCGCGGAGGGAGGGGCCAGAACCTGCCGTTGCCCGGGCGACAGGCCCCGCCCGCCGGCCGGGGGCCGGGGGGCGGGAGGAGGACGTCAGCACGTCAGCCGGGGTTTTGCGCTTTGATTGACAGTTGCCATAGCGACCGGGTCGGTCCGTCGCCATTTTGTTGGTTGGTTTTTTTTTAAACCCTTTCGCTTCCCGCCCGAATAATAATAAAAAGCCCCATTGGAGTGAGGCGGGGGTGGCGGCGGCGAGAGCGGCGGGGGGATCCGGGGAGACGGCAGCCGTCGCGGCGGCGGATCGCGGCCCAGGTCGGGCTCCGGAGCGGACTCCGCGCGCGGGGGGTGCGGGCGCCGCCGCCGCCGCCGCCGCCGCCGCCGCTGTTCCTGCTGCTGCTGCTGCCGCCGCCGCCGCGGCGCGGGCCGGTGTGAGTGTGAGCGCGTGTGAGCGGCGCGTGTGCCAGCGGCGCGGCGCGAGTGTGCGGGCGCGGCCGCCGGTGCGGGGACGGGGGCGGGCGCCGGCTCGCCGGGCGAGGAGCCGCCGCCGCCGCCCGGGCCCGGCGCTCGCTGCGCAGCTTCGGGGCGCGCGCCATTTTGTGGGATCGCCGGAGCCGGAGGACGCCGCGCCGGCCTCGCCCGGCCTCGCCGCCGCCCTCGCGCCGGGCCGGGCCGCGGGCGCCGGGCCCGACTGCGGCTCGCCGGGGAGGGGCCGCCGCCCCCGCCCGGGCCGGCGGGCAGCACGGAGCGGCGCGAGCCGGCGCCGGGGGCGGACAGCGGCGGCCGGGCGGCGCCGGCGGCGGAGGCCGCGCGGGAGCGGCTGAGACGCAGCGGAGGGAGCGGCGCGGGCGCCCCGCCATCGTCGCGGTGAGTGTCCGGCCCGCCGCGCGCGCCCCGCCCGGCCGGCTCCCCCCGCGGCCGGCCGCCGCCGGGCCCCGCCGAGCCCGGCCGGGCGGAGGGCGGGAGGGAGGGACCTGCCATTTTGGGAGGCGGCGCGGGCCGGGCCCGCCGCCGGGGGAGGGAGCGCGCCGGGCCGCGCCGGGCCGCGGGCGGGGGGCGCAGGGGGCGGCGGGCGCGGGCCGCGGCCTCCCGGGAGCCGGGCCGGGCCCGCGGCGCCGGAGGAGGGTGCCGTCCCCTGGCCCGGCCCGGCCCGGCCCGGCTCCTCCCTCGTCCCTCCTCTCGGGACCGCGGGTGGGAGCGCGGGGCGCCCGCAAGGACAATGCGCGGCCGGGCGGGTCGGGCCCGGCCCCGGCGGCCCTTCGGGGGGCGCGGGCCGGGCCGGGGCGCCCCCAAGTTGTGCCGGGAGTTCGCGCGCCCCGGGCCGCGGCGGGAGCGTGACCCGCGGGGCGGGCGGCGGGCGGGCGCGCTCCGCGGGGGCCGCCCCAGAACTTGGCGGGTCTATTTATAGGCCCGGCACCCGCAGGCCCCGCCGGCGCGGCCCGACCCCGCGCCGTCCCGCCCGCCGCCGGCCCGGCCTCCCGCTCGCGCCGCGGGCGTCGGGGCGCCCCTCCCGGGCGCGGGCCCGGGGCTGCCGCCCGTTGCGCGGACGCGCACACTGAGCCCTCGCCAAGGTCACGCGGCGGCGCCGGGCCCGGCCGCGGGCGGGGGCTGCTCGGCGCGGCCCGCCCGGCCCGGCCCGGCCCGGCCCGGCCCGGCCGTGACTCAGGCCCCGACCCGCGCGGCGCGGCCGCGGGGAGCAGCTCCGGGTCCCGCGGGCGCGGGGGGTGGAGGTCGGGGGCCCCCGCGACGCTCGCTGTGCTCAGCCCCGCCCCCTTCGCGGAGACCCCCCAGCGCCCTGCAGGTGATTTTTGGATGTGAGGAATTTAACCATTTTCCGGGGCATCTTGTTCTTCGCACTTAATTTTAGTTTAGGCATCAGTTAAGTATTGATGAGTCATAAGAAAGTTTTGTGTGAAGTTATTTTCAGTCATTTTTTAATCCTCGAGGACTTGGAGCTCCTCTGTGACCCTCTGTACTTCGCATACGCGGAGTGTTTTAAGAGTGGACGCATTCAGCCCTTTAATTTTGAAGCATTTTCGTAATTTAGTGGAATTACCTTCATCCTTTGTTTTTTTTTTAAAATCTCAACTCTTGATTGTCTAGTTATTTTCAGAGACGTTATTTTCAGATAGACTCTAATTGTGAGACTAGGGCTAAAATTTCCTGTGCTCAGACTTTGAAGCAGATCGTTTCAAAGAAAAAACAATTAAGGAAAAAGTTTCCTTGGTTACAGTTAAGGTTTTCAACACACACAGGAGTTACACGTGAGACCCTGGGGTTAGCCTGGGAACAGTGGTGGTGGTTATGGTGCTTGTCCAAATTTTGTTTAGACTCCAGACCTCGCCAGGAAGTTAAGTACTGTCAATATCGACACCAAGTTCTGTTGGAAAATTGAGTAGAAAAAGTCCACATTTACCCCGGAGAGGGATAAGATCGGTTATTTATTGTTCTAGCAGGCAGGTCACCCCTGTGTCTGTAAGGTGTAGGTGCAGTCCTTAAAAATATTTTTTTAAAAGTTCAGATTTGAAGGAATGAACCTGAATGAATGATTTGACTGGTCATTATTATTGGTAGGGGTGGGAGATGGACTTGGTCATCATGTGAGGTCTTGGGAGGAGTTTGGATTTTAGGCATAGGTTTCTTAAACGTGTTAAAGACATTTTGGTGGGACTTAACTAGAAATTTAACAATCATGCTGTGTGCTGGGCATTCAAAAAATAACAGGTTCATCCAGTCTTTTAGGAGCAATTACATTCAGAATAAACGAAAAGATTCCACTTTAATGCATTGTCTTGTTTGGGAATGTGGGTAGTATGAAAGACCCTTGCTAGGTTTTTATTTATTTATTTATTTTTTACCAGTATTGCCCCATGTCGTCTTAGTTTTATTTATAGAGTTATTGTGTTGATGACTTAGAAGATATGAGGGTGGGGAGAGGTTAAGTGCAACAGTGGTATTTAAAGAATTTGCATAGGTTTTTCACAAACTGTCTACAGAGGCACAATTCACAAGAGTTTGTGATATAGAATAACCTGCTTGTATTTTGTTTTGAAGATGTCCAAAGAAAGAAAATGCTAATTTGCTTTGAATCTCGGGTACTACTTGCAAGCATTTTTTAAAAAATAAATAGTTTGGAAACTGCTCAGAGGCTGCTCAGAGCCCTTTGACTGGGAGGTTTACTGTTGGCAAGTGTCTAGTTAGGGAAGAAAATTTGGGTAGAAGTAACTTTGTTATGAGTGAGAGAGGCATAGTTGCCTTCTACATGACATTAGAAATTAGACTTAACAGAGGAAGCTTTATTTGTGACTTTCTTGGTATTTGTGATAAGGTGTGTGTGTTTTTTTTTTTTTGCCATGGCATTCTTTCAAAGAACTTTCACATCCCGCAGTCCCAAACAATTTCACTTTTATCTCTCAAGAAAATACTTGAGCCTTCCAGAGCCAGCAAAAACCCCAACTTCCAGAGATGTAAGGAATCTGGTTCTCCCTTCCCCAAATTTTATTGGTTTTATAATTAGGTGTGTTTCTTAGTAATTTAAGCTGTTAGCTGAGAAATATGACTTTCTGTTGAGTGTTTTGGCGGTTTACCTCCATAACCCCTGGTCTATTTTCTGTTTAGAAGTAAAGATCTTGAAACTGTCAAACACATCACTTGAAACTTGATACTACAGTTTCCCTCTCCAAGGGAAATGTGAACACCTGTGTTCATGGTGGTCATGCCTTTTGGAAGACATCTTACCTCATATTACCTTCCTCATTGGGCAGTTGTTTGATGACTAGGGAAATTGTGGTAATTCATAACCCAAGGTTTGCACAAATTTGGACCAGAAATTTGCAGGGGGAGGTGTTAAAAATCTGTGCTTAATTACTTGATTAAAAAAATCAAATTATTTTAAATAACCAAAAATTTCTCTTAAGTTGTTCCTGTATGAATAAATCGTTTGAATCTTGCCTTACATCAGCGCAGGCGTGTAAACTAGAGCTGTAAAGTTTACCATTGGTGAGTTACGAGAAAGTGAAATGTTGGTATCACATGACTGAGGCAGTTAAGGTTTGCATTAGGTAATTAAAGAAAGTCTTGTTTCCTGGTGTCGTGGATACATGCAGTTGTAGGTTTTTGGGTTTTTTTGGTGTATGAAAACGGAATAATTTGGAAGTAATTGCATTGTATAAACCAGCTAGATGTTTTTAAAAAGTAGATTTTTGCTTTGAAGTCCTGTTTCCAGGGTTGTGAGTCGGAGGCCTAGAGGACGCTACATTGGCTGTCTAAAGCGACGGGCCTTGTAGGGCACTTTCTGCTCTTCTTGGCAGTTGACTCTTCTACCAGAATTATGTGCTCTTTTCTAGAAGGTGATTTTAAATGTTGGCATTCCTGTTAAAGTTTCGACAAGGTCTACAGCTATTTCTGTTGGAGGTCCATGTGTTCACATCTTAAATACAGTACATAATAGCTTAGACTGTATCTTTACCCTTGGTGAGCTGTTTTGAGGTCTACTCCTCCTAGTTGGAATGCTTGTTTAGTTGATTGGGGGCAGTGGGCTTAGGGCTTAGTGAACCCGTTTAACATGGAAAGTGGTTTTCAGCATCACCTCTATTTTAAATAACATCCCTGTTCATCAGCTAGCCCCTGGCCTTTCTAAGCATATACAATTACCAATGGCGAATTTATTTCTGAAATTTTATGACCATTTGTAGCGTAGATTGGCGTCTTCGGCACACGTGTTGGGGTACTGTGACATCAGTCTAGAACGTACTTGATCCCTGGTTCATGATATCAGTGGAACACTATAATGTGGAGAGAGGATTGACCTGCTCCCCAGCTTCAGCTGGGGCGGGTCCTGTGAGTGCAGAGGCCCATTCCCGGCAGAGATCTCAGCAGGGCCTGCCGCTCACTGGTGGTGTGACTGCAGGTGCGGTGGATTTGCTAAGCATCAGTTTCTTCATCTGTCAAATGGGGTTGGTGGTATTTCCGTAGGGTTCTTGTGAAGACTGAGGTAAGGCATATACATTTCTTTTTTTTTTAAAGATCCATTTATTTATTTATACAAGAGCTGGGGTGCAGGACAGATGTGCGGGAGGGTGAGAGGATTCACCAGAGACAGAGTGGGGAACAGAACAGGCAGACTGACAAAATACGCTGCTGAGGGGAGCAGCGGGCGAGACAGGAGAGGTCTGCCGTGTCATGTGGGACCCTTGCAGGCCGGCCGGAATCGAACTGGCCCTGCAGAGGTTGCTGAACCGGCACTGCAGAGGCTGCTGACACCTTCACAGCGCGCAGCGCTCAATTGCCTGTGCCACCAGGGGAGGCCCCATATACATTTCTTAATGGCCTTTCTCCCCTTCTTCCACCGTATTCATATTCCTCATTCTGGTCTCAGCCTAACTGCTGCCTCTTCAGAGACCTTCCCCAAAGTCCCAGTTTAGGTAAGATAAGAATTCTTATCAGGAATCAGGACACTCTGCTTTATTTTCATAGCCCTGTTGCAAATAACTGTGCTATTACTATGTGCGTATTTGTAATTACTCAGTGCTGCTCTCTTCTTTCCATTGTGCTGTAAGGTCCCTCTGGACAGGAATGATTCTTTCTGGACCCCAGTGCCTGCCACATAGTGCATGTGGACATGTGTGGATGGGCATGGAGCAAGGAGTGAGGCGCCTGCAGCTGAAATGAACCCTGCCAGGCTTTGCAGTCTTGGGCATAGCAGCTGCTGTGGCCTCAGGGTCCTATATGCCAAGTGTGCAGAGCACTGCCGCCCTGCCTAGGATTTGGAGAATGTGAAATGGGCTACTGTAATGAGGTGTTTTGCAAAAGTGTAAATGTCACACAAATATAAGTTGGTACAGTAGCAATAATTTCAGTAGTGGGGACATCTAAGAATATATAGTTTCCATTTTGCTGAATGCTAGAGATTATAAATTTTAACTTCCTATATATATTAGTTGGAACACAAGATTGGACATGTTCTGACTAAACCCAGTGGTTTCTGGGTAGTCTGAGACTGATGTCGTGCCTCCATGCCTAGGGCCCTTGGATACTCCTGTCCTATTGCTCACCTGTGCTGGAGGAGACACCGATTTTTGTGGCGTACAGGCCTGTTCCCACCACATCTGTGGGCTAGGAGAAGGGGTGGGGGGTGGGGCCCTCCAGCCTTCCCCCACAAACCTACGGGCATGACCCTGTTCACTCCCGTGGGCCAGGTCTTTGCCAGGAGCCCTCAGGAGTGCCTGCAGAGGAGGCTGGGCATGAGGGAGGGCGGCTCTTTACCTGCAGATCTGTTTTTTACTGAAAAAGTAGAAAGGGAGAAACTTTACTGATACAAATGTTACCGATATCAACTTTAAAAACTTACTGCTTGAATTAATGTGTTTTATTTTCATATGTGGCCAGTTATCTTTTTAATTGTGGTGTGTAAATTCAGATAGATCATCAGTATCAGTAGTATTTTCATTAAATATGTGTGTAGTCAGACTACAAAACAATGTAGTAAAACTTAGTACGGAGGGAATTTTGGGTCTAACAGCATGTTATTTTCCTGACGGTGTTTTTGGATAGAAACAGACGCGATGCTGTGACTATTGTAAGTCAACAGATTTGGAGTGTGAGCTTCTGCGTTTGGTTTTGATAGTCTCTGGACCATGCAATACTAGATGCAGTAGTCGAGCAATACTAGAATGACACTAGAATGTCAGTAAATGTCTGAGTCAGTGAGTTGCAAGGGAGATGGTAGCAGTGGTGTTTAAAAATACATTTATTGCCCGGCATCTTGCTTGTGAATTTCTGTGAGTTTGAAAAAGAGGAAGATCTAGGATTCTTTTGCACTCTGGAGTATTCTTAGGTCTGGAGGACAGACCTGAGAGACCAGCGCTTCTCCAGCGGTCTCCTGGAGAACCTGCCAAGGCCGCGCCTCCCTGGCGCAGAGATGCTTGGCTGCTGCTTGGACTTGCTTGCTTCCCAAGGACCCCAGGTCCTCCTGATTTGCTGGCAATTGCAGCAGTTCACCCTCTCGCTGAAGAGAAGGCAGCGAAGGCGATGAGGCTGGGCTTGTCTGTGTGTTCCTGACTCCCAGCTCTTTGCTCTTCTACCTGGGGGGCAAAGGAGGGGGCGGCCTCTGCTCTGGTTTTATAGCACATGTTTTTACGTGAGCTCATGGATAGTGAGTGGTTGGCTCAGCTCGATTGCCCGTTTAGCCTTACAGAAAAGTAGTCTGAGTTGGTCATGTGAGTATTTGAAGATGAGCAGTTGAAGGATTTAACGGAGGTATTGCTGGTGTCGATGCTGATGTGGGTAGGCTGGGCAGCTACAGCGTGGGGTGGATGATAAGTCGTACTTACTAGCTCCGATTAGAAGGGACAAAGGTAGGTCTTGTCCCCAATGCGTCACTTTCTTTTCATGTGGCGCTTACAGTTCTCACCAGCGAATTCATTCCTTTAGAGGATGCTGAGAGCCAGGCACCCGGTTTAAAATGGAAATAATCCCAAAGGAGTAGCCTTTTTCTGTCACCAGGTTAACACTTTATTTCTATTTTTAAAGATTTATTTTATTTATGCATACAAGAACTGGGGTCTAGGTCAGGTGCTGGGGGAAGAAGTGAGAGGATTCACCAGAGACAGAGCGGGGAACAGAACAGGCAGACTGACTGAAATACACTGCTGAGGGGAGCAGCGGGTGTGACAGGAGAGGTCGGCTGCGCCATGTGGGTAGCCCCTGGCTGCCTGGGGATCGAACTTGTGCTGCAGAGGCTGCGGATAGCTTCACCGTGCTGTGCTTAACCCCTTGCGCCACCAGGGAGGCCCAATTTCTCATTTATTTTTAAAAAGTGTATAGATACAGTGTGTGAGAGAGAGGGTACACAGTTTGTACATTTAAAATCAAAAGCAAATGGGCTTATGCTAATCTGTGTTTTGCAACTCAAGCTTCTTGATCTAGCTTAGCCATAGTTCCATTTCCACTGGTAGTTTCTCTGTTGTTTTTAATGATTGAGAAGTATTCAATTTTATGGAGATACCACAATTTAGTCAGCTTTGCATAACATCACACACACACATTCATTATTGAGAGATATTTGTGTGGTCAAAGATTGTTTCGTAAAAGTTTTTCAAAATGGGGCCTCCCCGGTGGCGCAACGGTTGAGCGCTGGGTTGCGAAGCTGCCCGCGGCCTCTGCAGCGCTAGTTCGATCCCCGGCTTCTCCCCGGCCACGGAGGAGGGTCCCACATGGCGTGCAGACCTCTCCTGCTGCCCGCTGCTCCCCTCAGCAGTGTCCTTCGGTCCTTCTGCCTGCTCTGCTCCCCGCTCTGGCTCTGGTGAATTCTCTCACCCTCCCGCGCTTCTGACTGTACCCAGTGCTTGTATAAAATAAATGAATAAATCTTTAAAAAAAAAAAAAGTTTTTCAAAATGGCCATGGTCAGAAAATAGAAATTGAGTATTTTATAATATGACTTCACTTTTTGAATTTCCCTTCAATGGTTCTGTTGTACAGCTAGTTTGAAAGTCAGTAAATCTAGGTAAATTTGCTTTCAGTGTATCGGCATGAAGGAAAAAGTAAAAGACAGATGGGAGAGCCAAGTTTTCTTAATTATGTAGTTTTTTACAGAAACAAGTGACTATTTCTGGATTCAGGCATCAGTGTGCCCAGTTGTTCGGGGCTGGAAAGGGATGAATGAAACTTTGGTGGGAGCTTAAAGACTGGAAGGGGAATGTTTGATGTCACGGGAAAGTTGAGACTATTGTTGATTCTTGAACAATACAGGTTTGAACTGAATGGGGTGCACGTCTAGGTGGATTTATTTCTGTGGGGGGGGAGGTTGGACATTCATGATTTAACCAACCTTGGATGTTTGTTGATTGACTCCACCTCTGCAGAGCCTGAGATAGGGAGGGGAGGGCCAGCTTTAAGCAACTTGTATTCAGACTTTGGTGTCTGCAGTGGTGTGTGCCCTAAACCAGTCCCCCTTGGGTTCCCAAGGGATAACTGCAGGTAGGTTTGGGGGAGTCAGAAGTTAACACTGATTTTCAGCCGGAGTTGTCAGCACCCCTAGCCACTAATTGTTCAGGATGTCAACTACCCTTACAGTTGACCCGGAGGAACTGTTGAACAGAAAATAGAATTATTGTAGGTCAAGCCTTCCTTTAGGGACAGGTAGGAATAATTTGTAGCACCATTAAGGATGAACTCAAAAAAAAAAAAAAAATGGGGCAGTGGGAGAAGGCAGTGTTAGAAGCTGTGATTCTGGAAAAGGGCTGTGTCATAATTCACACCTAAAAAGTATTGAGTGGCTGAACACAGGAGCATTGTCTTAGTATTTTCTGGAAAAATAAATACACTAATTATTTCACTTGTATCCTTACTGGGAAACCAGTCATCTAAAAAGCACTTATGAGGTGGATAGAATTATTTATTGAGCACCTACTTGTGCCAAACATGGAAGTAGGGCCTGGGAATCAGTGCCGAAACCAAGTCTACACCCTCTGTGCCATCGTGGAAGTTATCGTCTGGTGGGGGAAAGTTCTCTGAAGGACTGAATCTAGAGTAGATATAAGTTTTTCATTAAAAGGAACAGAGTCTATGAAATTGAGTAATTCTTGATGTTGCATTTTGAAGGTCAAGATTGTTGTTTTGAGTTCTCTTGACAGTTAATTTTGAGTTAAAGTTTACTTGGCTATAAATAGGACTCCATTCCTTAAGACACATACTGTCTGCTGAAAACTTTGCGCTGACTTGATCACTTCCCTTGGAAAGAACAACTGTTGTCACAGTGGCGCTTCACTTGTCTTTACATCGCACACGGTCACTGTGGAGCGACATAGACTTCGATGGTACAAAAGATTGTGTTATATATAAAAGTCTTTTAAAATGACATTGGTAAGAAAATTAATAGGATCTTATTGAGTATTTTATATCTAATTACACTTTTTGGACTTCCCTGTGATGGTTCTGTAGTGCAGTTCGGAATGTCAGTAAATCTGGGTTAGTGCACCAGGTCTGAAGGCCTACAGTTACTCGGCAGGATTAGAGTCACCTGTGCAGAGGGAAGAACTTGAAGCCGGAGTGTTAGGGTTTGTGGGAGCTCTTGGGGAGGAAAGCTGCTTGCTGAGTAAGACGAGGATGCCGGATCTGAAGGCAGGCTGTGGGTAGCCAGGGACGGTCAAGGAGTGGAGAAAGGTCGGTCAAATGGGCAGCAGTGGAAGGGGGATTTGAGCAAATGGATGGACAAAAATTCTGTCTTTTAAAAAATGGCTCTTGAATGATTTACTGTGACTTCTGGGGTAAAGACCAGGCCAGGGGCTAGCCCCCTGTCCAAGTGATCTGACCCAGCTTGCTTTCTCATCTAACCTATCAGGCCTGTGGAGCCTGGTCTTCACACCTGCTGCTTCCGGGGCCAGCGGGCCTCCCTCCTCTACTAAGTTCACCTCTTTTCCTCCTCCCGGTTTAGCTCAGATGCCACCTTGTCAGGGAATATTAACTATCTCACGCCTCCGTGTACTTTTCCTTCATGAAGGTTATCACAGCGCTTGGTTTTTTTAGGGCCGACTTGATGCATGCATGCCCTCCAGGGAGCAGGGCAGTGGGGCTTTGCTCTCTCTCGCAGTCTCAGGGATTGGCCAGTGGTTGGCACACAGCAAGCTACGTAACCCTTTATTGACGAATCAATGGACTACATATTTTGAGCGTTATAATTGGACTCCAGGACCAGAGGGCTACATCGGGGGAATGTCTGAGTTTGGATTAAGAGCCAAATAGGGAATGAGGAGTCTTGAGGAAAAAGAAAAAGGTGGAGCTTTTTAAAGTTTGGAAAACTCTAGTGAGGAAAGAGACAACATCGCGTACTTGTGGATTAACTCAGCACGTGCTCGGGGGACCCACTGCATGGTAGAAGCCAGAAGTGGGGAGGTGGAGGGGGAGGTTCATGCTTCACCCAGAATGTTAGTAGTTCATTGAAATGAGTACAGACCTTATGGTCTGAGGATTTGGAGCCTCTTTAAATTGTGGGGGAATCAGCTTTGTTGTTAGGATACCTCGTCAGCCTAGTCACAACTACATCCGGAATGTCAGTCCAGCAATTGAAGTAACAGTCAGGGCCACATTGGAAAAAAGCTCCAGCTTCACTTCGTTTAAAAAGTGACAGAAAAGCAAAGGGGTTTGTCTGGATGCTTTTGGGTTGCTTCAAGTGTGGACGACAGAACAAGAGGGACTAATTGAGGTAAAGATCATTGTCGAGATGGATTTTCAACAGAACGAGTCTTGTTGTTAGGAAATTTACTGAAGCTGTTGATCCTGTCAGGTAAATGGGCTTTTAAAAAGCTTAAGTGATTTGTTTCACTACAGTTTTGAAGCCTTTGTCAGTGATTAGTTTCTGTCATAAAAATTTAGAAAAGCACACATCCAGGTGACTCACTGGAAGTCTCCTCTCTGCCTGGGCCCGTGCTGTGCCTTTGGACACAGCAGGGAGTCAGTGGACAGACCTTGCCCGTGCCCCTGAACTGGAACTTCCCCTGTAGTCAGAGCTCGAGGAGAGAAAGGTAAAGGAAGGGGCTGCTAGTGAGGGTGAGCGCTCAGCTCCAGCGCTCCCTCTTCTCCCTTCCCTCTGTTTCCTGAATGTAGTTTTGGTGGCAACATGTTAGGCTACTTGAAGCTACTTGTTGCTTTATCTCTGGTAACTTAGGGCCTGGGGAGAGGGATATCATTTCTAATACCTAGGTACAAGAAAAATGCGGATCTCCAACCTGTGGGTAGATTAAAATAAAAGAGGTGTTCATATAAACCAGTGAATTTCTCTTAAAAAAATAAGCTATGGCCTAATAATGGTGACAGTAACTTATTAATTGCCTGCTAGGGGCCAAATACTGTGCATTTTTACTATTAATTATTTTAATATTCTCAGGAACCCTATGAGGTGGTTGGCACTGTGTTTGTTTTGTAAGTTAGAAAACTGAGATGCAGAGAAGAAAATTTGCTTAAGGTTAATCATAGTAGATTCCATATGCTGTCTCCAAATAAAACATCCGGCGAAGTAAAGTGCTCTAAAGTTAAACATTTAAGGAGGAAAAAAAAAAGTTTCTGTTACCCATTCATTGCAGTAAAGTCTGGTGTGCTGGGATGGATGCCTGGCGCTCCGTGTTCGTTCAACTTTCGGATAATAAACAAAACCTAACAGTTTTCTATCTACGGGGAGTTATTTACCTTAAAAATCTTGGTGAGAGGTAGAAATCTTCCATTATGAAAACCAAATGCTCGCTTTCTCTGCATCTTTTGTAGTTAGGGTACAGTCATGTGGTCTGGGGCCTCCACTTTTACCTATACCTCCCTGACTGCCTGAGAAGCCAGTGATTTCCAGAAGCAGGCACTTCATAGAATCCCTGTTCCAGTGCAAAGGAGTGGCAGCTGCATGTTTTCCAGAGGTGGCAGTGACAGATCCAGATGTAGCATTTAGTTCCTGGTGTCAGTGGCATCTCTACAAACTGTAATGACCCAATCTGCGGTTTAAGTTTCGGGTGTTCTCTACTATGTGACCTTCCAGCCTTGCCCTCCTCAAGTTTTCTGTGACTTGCGTAATTTGCTTTAATAACTTCTTTCTTTCAACAAAGTCAGAATTTGTTTTGTTTGTCACTGAGGACTTTTACTTAGATGATGCTAATTGAATTGAGGTGATAGACAATGCTAAGGAACACTCCAGGGTCGTGGTGACCTGCATCTAGAGTAGAATTTATTAGTGGGAAGAGTCATAGTATATAGTAAGTGAGATACTAATAAAATAGTCTGTGTATATTGATTTGATAACTTTGTTGTACTCGTGCCTGTTCTAGGCTAGGGTGTGTTCTAAGTGTTGGTGATACAGGAGTGACAAGGTAGACAAGATCCCTGCACTCACAGAGCTTACTGTTGTGTGAAATGTAGAATGAGCAAGAGCAAAGAGCATAATGACAAGAGTGATAAATGCCATAATAGAAATGATGATAGGATACAAGGTAGATAACGATGTGTGTGTGTGTGTGAAGGAAGTTGTATTTTATGAAACATTTACTTTAAAGTAAGTGGTAGAATGGGCCTCCCCTGGCGGCGCAGCGGTTGAGCCCTGGATGGACTGCGAAGCTGCCTGCAGCCTCTGCAGCGCCAGTTCGATCCCCGGCCACCAAGCAAGGGTCCCACATGGCGCGCAGACCTCTCCTGCCGCCTGCTGCTCCGCTCAGCAGTGTATTTCGTCCCTCCATCCTGTTCCCTGCTCTGGCTCTGGTGAATTCTCTCACCCTCCCGCGCTTCTGAATGTACCCAGTGCTTGTATAAATAAATAAATAAATCTTAAAAAAACCCCAAAACTGCTAAACTCTTAACAAATAAAATAAAATAAGTGGTAGAAGTAATGACTTCTGCTTTTGAGCATGAGGCAGTAACATTCTGAATTTACCCTCCCATCATAAAAAGCTAGGAAATGACAAAATACACTCGGCAACTATTTCCGATATTAAGGAGTAGAGCAGAGCTATGATTCCTGACACATGGGAAACATGAGGTGAGCCCCATGATGGCCCAGCTTTCTGCTTGAAGGCAGTTGGAGGGCAATGTAGGGAGCAGCGGAGATAGAGCCATGTGCCCTCAGTGAGTGGAGAAAATAAAGACTGTTGTTGGGGAAGCCCAAGATGGTTCTGATTTGAGGAATAGAGCTCTGGAGAGAAGGGAGCTATGCAGAGAAAGAGTTCATAAATCTTAGTGTCTTTTTAAATGTTTGACTACCAATCTGCGGTGCATGTGTAGGGTGCAGTTTCACAGAGGAACAATTTCTGGGGAAGAGGACCACCAGGAAGGTGTAAGCAGGACAATTTCCAGAGCTCTCATGAGGCCGGGGGTTCTTTGAGTACCTTCTTGCCATGGTGAAAAGAGCTTACCAAATGCTGTGTGTTATTGAGACTCCAGAAGGGGCCAAACCAGCTGTAATGTAAAGGCTATTCTAGATCTAACAGAAAGCAGGTTAAAAACAAGCCTGGAGAAGAACAAGCTAGTCTGAAAGTATTGTAATTGCCTGCCATTACAGAATCCAAAACTCTTTAAAGAAATACAGTGTAACCCAACATTCAGCAGTGTAAAATGTCCAGCACTTAATCAAAAATTACTAAATATATAAAGGATTAGGTTGTTGTGACTTAGAATTAGGATGTCAATCAATTGAAACCAACCTAGAGCTGACACGTTAGACTTGCTGGACCAGGACGTTAAAGCCCTTAACATCTGCATTCCTTAAGTTCACAAGGTTACAGACATGAATGAGATAGATCCAAATCAAACTTCTTAAAAAAAAAAATAAGTCATTCTTTTTTTTAATAGCAGTAAAACATTTATTTACATTGCTAATTATGTGCCATTGTATGAATATGCCACGATTTATTATTGATGAACATTTTATTTCCAACTTTTAGCTATGCACATTCTTGTCTCTCTCTTTCATATATATATGTACATTTTTGTTGGCCTACCTGTCTAGGAATGAAATTTTGGCATCATAAGCAATGCCAAATCAGAACTTTCAGAGATGAAAAGTATGTGTGAGATGAAAAAATTGCACTGCATTGCATTAATGGCAGATTAGATACTACAGAAGAAAAGATTAGTGAACTTGACAAAGAAAAATCTCAGTAACAAAAGAAGTGGCAGAGACAATGGAATTAGCAGACAGTTTGTTAAAATGGTTGCTATGAAATGCTGGGTCAAATTATGGTTAATGCTGGATTTTGCTCGAGAAGAACAATTTTGACTGTTGCCTGAAGCTGCTTCATCGTAGAGTCAGGAGCAGGGAAAATCGGTATTTCAGCAAACAGTCAGGATTAGCAGAAGAACTTTGCAGTGTAAGAGTGTGTTATTTCTTAATATATAACAATAGTACCACGTGGAGAAGTTGAAAACAAATGGATGATGTCAGTTTCTGTGGATCAGATATCTGGGCACAACTTAGGGGGTTTTCTGCTTTAGGGTCTCAGAACAGTATAGTCACATGTTGGCTGGGGTTGTGGCCTCATCTGGTACATGACTGGGGGATAGTCCTTCTAAGGTCATACCTAAATTGTTGGTAGAATTCCATTCCTTGTGCACTATGCACCAAAGGCCTCAGTTTCTCGCTGCTGCCTAGTGGCAGGCATCTGTCCTCAGTTCCTTGCTGTGTGGTCATTTTCAACATGGCCACTTTCTCAAAAGCTGTGAAAGGAGAGTCTCCTTGTAACACATACGTACCATCTTGTGTATTATTATAACTGAGGACGTGGAGGTGACATCCCATCATCTTTGTGGTATTTCCTTAGTTAAAAGTGAGTCACAGGTCCTGTTCACACTCAAGGGGAAGGGTCTACCCAGGAGCATACACTGCAGAGGACTGTCTTGGTGTCTCTCTGTCACAGTACTGTGTAGTAGTAAAAGGTACTTTGTGTGGAGCCGGATCTGGAATCTGGCTTTGAATCCTAGTATGTCTGCCTTTTCCCAGCTTTGTGAACGTCTCTGACCCTCAGTTTCCTCATTTATATAATGGGGCTAGCATGTACGTACTATTTATAGCGTTAGCAAGAGCCAGTGAGAGCACATGAAGTGTTTACTTAGGGCTTTGTCCTACTAAATTCCTATTTTTGAGTTCGATTTAGGTATATAGTCAAGGAAGCTTTCCTTGACTCCTGGTTGACTCCCCCTCTCCCTTCTTACAGGTCATACTTGTTTCATGTGAATTTTATAGTGGTTTTTTTTTTGGGGGGGGGCAGCAGCTTGATCCACTCACCTGCTTGAGAGGAGGGGTTGCGTCTGTTTTGCTCACTGCAGTGTGCTCAGGACCTATGGTAGAAAGGCCTGGTGCAGAGGAGATGCCACATGTGTTTGCTCAGTGAGTGAAGGAATGAGGTTAAAACACATGCTGTTTCTTTGAAGGCATGTTTGTGTTGCCATATGATTTCCAGCTACTGGAACACTGGGGCTAAAAGACACTCCCTCTGTTTCTCAAATAGTGGGGGTCTGGAAGGGGAGACTGAGGCATAATACATATATAAATAAAACTGCTTGTAAAGGTTTGCAGGTGGATGCCAAATAGTGGTTAACAAACTTAACAAAAATTAAGAGACTGAGGATATCAGGACACAGGATTCAGACCAGTCCTAATGGATTGGAAGTGGGAGACACCGTGGGAATCTTCTTTCCTCACAAATACGCTTTGCAAACTACTCTCACAGGGTCTGAAGGCTTTGAGCTTGGGGAGCTTATTAAAGGAAACTATTCCCTACCTGTTTACACGATCATGACAGTATCATGCATGTTCATGACGTTAAAACTCATGCCCTTTCCACAACCTGGTAAGGGGTTATTTTCATTTATTTGATGGTAAAACTTGGGTGTGGAGGTAAAGTCATTTTCCCAACTGTTTGGGAGGATGGGATTCATACCAGACTCAGCCCTCTCTCTTAGTGGTTCCTCTGTATTGCTTCTGTGGAGTAGTTTCTCGCCGATACTAAATTCATTTCATGAGAGCGGGAACCGTGCACATTTTCTGAATCGTGTCTGGAGGCTGGAATCCGTGTGGTGAATGGGAGGTGTCTGGTGTTTGTCCTGGATCTCAGGTCTCCGGCCGAGTTACTGGCACATCTCGCAAGGGATTGGTGGGTGGCAGCTGGCGTAATCCAGCCATTGGAATGCACAACAGAAAGTAATTTTGTGTTTTCACTTTGTGTGATTGAGTAGCGTGAGGTCGCCGAAGAAGGAACACGCAGTCAGATTCTGAATTGTGACCCCCTCCCCCCCCCTTTCCTGGCGCGCCCGTGACTGTTGCTCAGGCCCCTTGAGTTCCTTTCCCACCTGGTCTTCAGTTAAGTTCTTCCTTCTTGTTAGTGGTAATGATCTCTCTGCGGGTCATGTCTTCCGCCTTTTTTCTTTCTTCCTGTAATAATTTAAGGATTAATTTTTAGTTTTAATATTCACATGAGCAACATTGGCTACTACGGAAAGACTTAAAATGTCAAAAAGTGGTGCCAGTTCTGTCCTTCCCTACTCCTAGTCCTGCTCCCGGCAGCACTCTGCTCAAACTGTCTCACTTCGGGGCCCGTGTGCATAAAAGAGAAGCAGCTGTGTGGGGTCCCACGTCTTTGGGGGACCTCATTACATCTGCAGCTTGGGTATGTGCTCCAGCTTGCCTCAGTGGTAATCACTTTGACCTCAACTTAGAGCTGTTTCTTCTCTAAATGACACACTTGTTGTGTCAGTTGGGATGGTTTTGGGTGCAAATATTGAGACCCTGACCCAAATTGGCTTCAAATAAGAGATTTTAATTCCTGGTTGGCAGCGTGGAGTTAGGACGGGCTCCTTGCTTTGGCGGCGTAAGACTGGAGTTAGGGCCCTGGTTCTTCCCTCACCTCCTCAGGCGAGTGGGACGTGGCTGCAGTTTCAGGAGCT
This sequence comes from Talpa europaea, assembly GCF_964194135.1. NCBI lineage: Eukaryota > Metazoa > Chordata > Mammalia > Eulipotyphla > Talpidae > Talpa > Talpa europaea. The sequence continues at coordinate 143,115,858 of NC_140070.1, forward strand.
GATCCAGATACGACACTGCCCAGAGAAAGCAGGGCGAGTGATTTTACTTGTCGCTGTATATGAGAATGTGGAAACTGCCTCGAAACTCTTTGGCAGCCTTAGCTTCTGGGTTGTATGCCCGTTTCTGAAACACTCACTAGGAAGAGAAATGGGATTATATTTAGACCCATTAGGCCCTCCTGGAACTGGGCGTGCTTTCCCTGAGCACGTGCCCCAGCCGGGTGGGCGTGCAAATGGGTTCCTCACAAAATTAGCTTCTGTGAACAGGAAAAAAGGGAGATGGGAGGCTGCGTAGGGAACCCTGACCCTGTTTTTGTATTTGGCTCAAAATTTAAGACATTATGGCTTAAGTTCTGTCAAGGTAGATGAATATTTAATTTTAAACCGCCTGCCTTACACTTTTTTCTTCCGTTTACCCACTGTAACGATACACTCTTTGATTAAACATAGTCGTCGTTTAATTGTATACTGTGAGTACGTTTCCTCTCCGTGTGACTTTGGTTTTCCTGGAATTGACAGTTGTCTTGTGTATCTACTTGCTTTGTTTTCTAGGTAGTGACTGAGTTTTCTGTGCCTTCAGAGAGCCTCTCCGTGTCGTTTTCTGCGTAAACACATTAGAGGCGTATCCTGCCCCTCCCCCCAGCCTTTGGGGCGGGTTCCTGCTCCAGCAGGCTTGACTCTCCTGTTTCCTGCTTCTCTTACTTTTCGTTTTCCTGTTTTTATCAGTACTGAAGAGCATTTCGTTCTGTACTTCCCGAGACAGGGTGCATGGTAGGTTAATTTTTGGGGGCACTGCCTGAGGAGATCGCCAGTGAGCTTTCCTTCCTGATTAGAAGTTTTCACTGGGCACAGAATTGCAGTTTGAGTATAATTTTTACTGAGTACTCTGAATGTATTTCTTCATGTCTTCTAGCTTCATCGAGCATCTATAAATTGTATTCTGGACTCCCTTAGAAAACCCCAAAGTTAGAGAACATAGTGAACCCCTTTGCACCCCTCTCCTGGCGTCAGTACTTCTCACTTGTGGCCACTTAAAAAACAACTGTGTTCCTGTCTCTCCCGCTTTAATTTTTAGAAGCAAATCCAGACATTTAATTCCACTTGCAAATATTGGGTATACATCTAAAAGATGAGGACTACTTTCTGACCTCAGTGCCGTTGTCCATTGTGTCTTCACGCGATGAGCGGTGATGCTGCAGATAGTCGCGAATGTCACTCATATTGCCGTGGTGACTGTCGCGCAACTGTCAGGAGCTAAGTAAGGTCCAAAAGGGTCATTGACAGATGTCACTCTCTTGGTTGCCTCTCTGTAGCTTTTTTGTCCCCCTGAATTTTCTTTGCTGAAGAAAGGGTGTCATTTGGTGGTTCCTTCAGCCTGCTCTGGGGATGAAATCCCGCGGTGCCATGCCATGGACACACGTGCTGGCCCTGTCATCACTTGGTAATGAGAGGGGTGATCAGGCGTGTATGGGGGGGTTGGTGGGGACACTACGCCATGGGTACTTCCTCTTTGAGAGGTACCTTGTGTCTTACTGATGTCTGCTATTAGCAGCTCCTAAGTATTGCATCAACCATTCATTTATTCGTGGATATTGGTTCTTTTTATGCCCTTCCTCTTCTGCCTCTGGGATTTGATCGTGGAGTGTGGCGGCAGCTTGTTCCGTCGTGGTGGGCGCATCCTTCCCTTCTGGGAAATTGTCTCACGCGATATCCTTGATCATTTTTTCTCTTTGGTCTTCTTAAGTGAGGTGCAGTTTTGTGATGTTGCCTGTTGTGTATTTGTTGGCCTTTACTCTTCCTGGCGCCTGTTTTTCAGCTTTCCTTTCTGGAGGGCGTCTTGCCATTCTCTGGCAACCCCCCCCCCCCCCCCCAGGGCCTCTGCCCCGCTTCCAGCACATGCAGTTGCCGGCGGCCTCTGTTCTCTTTCGTTTTTTGGTTCTTCATGACGTTGTCTCAGTTTCCTTTGGATTCTGGTTTTCTGCCTGTCAGGTCTCCATGTTGGATGCTGGCAGCTTTCCTGTGATGTTGGCCTCCCCTGGGTGGTGCTTGTACTGAGGGGGAACGCCCGAGACAGCTGGGGAGGCTCTTGTGAGGACTGTGGCTGAGGGTCACCGAGCCCTGGGTTTCTTGAGAGGGAGACTTCAGGTTGGGGGGGGGGCGAGGTCCACAGCTTCGTGGGCCAACTCGCTGGCTTCTGCCTCTTCCCTAGTGCTGGTGGCGCCACCGCTAGAACCTCTGGCCATGTCCCTGGGGAACGTGCCTCTGGGGTCTGGGGACAGGGCGGTTTGCAGTCTGGATTTGGGCCGCAGTTTGGGTCTCTTTTTTACTTAACTATTGACCCAGATCAGAAAAGTTGCAGGTATGATGCGGATAGCTGTCGCTCCCAGGCCTTGGGAGAGACAGGGTCTTGTGTAACCTTGGCGGGGCGGTCTTCCCTGCTGGGGCCTGGTCTTGCCCAGTGCCAGTGGGGCCCCTAGGCTGGGAACTTACCTCACTGCCTGACAGCTGTCAGGTCCCGGGACCCTATCCCACAGCAGCCCTTGGGGTGTACTTTATGAGACGAGGCTGCCATCTGGGATCACTTACTCATTTTATCACGCCTTTTCATCCGTTTTGATCTAGAACATCTCAGTTGTTTGTTACGTGGCATTGATAGTTTTGAGTATTAGGAGCCTGCTCTTTCATCGAGTCCCCTTCGTGGACGTTTGTCTGGTGTTCTTCCTTGAAGCACTTAGGAGTCTCTGTGGGACTGTCATGCAAGTGATGCTGTGCTTTTCTTGTCTTCTGTTAGGTGGTGTAGTACTGGTTTTCTTTTTTGGCTGTAACAAATGGCTACATGTTTTGTGACTTAAAAAAAACCACACATGTAGTATATTACAGTCCTGTAGGTGAGCCGTCCAGGGTGGACCTGAACAAATCAAGGCGTCAGCAGGGCTGTATTCTTTGTGGAGGCACGACCAGAGAGTACCTTTTCTTGCCTTTCACAGTTTCTAGAAGCTGCCTGTATCCCTTGGCTCATGGTTCCCTTTGTCCATTTTTAGAACCAGCCATTTTTAGGCTTGGTCCTCCTCCCTCTGTCATCTCTCCCCCCGACTTCACAATTAAGGACCCCTGTGATTACGTTGGGCCCAAAAGGGTGATCCAGGATAATCTCTCTCTTAAAGTCAGCCAGTTAGTTTCTTCTGCACCTCCCTTGCCATGTGAAATGACACATTCACAGGCTTCAAGGATGAGGCTGTGGTGATCTTGGGAGCATGTGACTGTGCCTGCTGCTGGCGACGCCTGACTCCACTTTGTCCCATTACTGGTCGTGTCTGCTGTGATCACGTGTTTAGGGTCGTGCCTTCAGCCTGCTTCACTCTAGTTTTCTCCTGTTTGTCATTGGAAAGTACTTTGTGTGGAGGTATTTTGAGACTGTGTATTTACCCCATTAGAGATCAGACTTTTAATTTATTTACTTATTTTGTGTCACTATGGATACCTGGTTTTCTGTTTTATGCAGTGGCTCGTGCTCCATGTCTGGTGCTCCAGTTGTGCCATACCAGTAGACACCCCTTCAAGTTGGCATCTGTGTCCTTTCGGCATCCCTCCCTTTAATTTTTGCACACTTTCCAGACTGGTCTTGTACTGTTCTGTCTCTGTCTGGGAGGAAGGTAGGGCTCCAGGGCCCCTGTTCTGGAAGGAAGGAATTGGAATTGGCCATTTTTTCCCCAAGGAGCCCTTTTTTTTTTTTTTTTAACTCTTTACGTTGAATAATTATATACTCAAAGGAAGTTGCAAAAATCATATAAAGTACTGTGTGCCCCCTTCACCTAGCTTCCCCTGGTGGTGAAATTTTATGCAACTTCCCAGTACAATCAGGAGTTGACATGCCTGGGGCCTTTCTGTTATATAGACTACGGATCCTATTCAGTTTTCACTTTTACTAAGCCTTACATATTCATGGGTCTTTGTAAATTCATCCCATGTATAGATTTGTGTATCTATCCCCAGTCAAGATAACAGCTATTCCATAACTTTAAGGACTCTTTTGTAACCGTGCGCTTCCCCACCCCCACCACCACCACTTTAGTTCATTCTCCCCGTTGTCCTGCTGTCATTTCAGTGTTACGTGAATGAGCTCATACAGGATATAGCCTTTGGAGAGTGATGTTTTTCACTAAGCATAATGCTGTGAGACCATTTGGGCTTGTCTGTATCAGTAATTTCTTTTCATTGCCGAGTAATATTTCATCATGGATATACCACGTTTGTTCTTTAATTCAGCCATTATAGGACATTTGGGTTCTTTCCAGTATTTGTTATTATGGATAAAATAGCTTTGAACATTTGAGTATGTGGTTTTGCTCAAAACGTTACTCTGACATAGAACCACGTCGCTCTCCTTCTGCTACTTCCCCATTCTGGGAAACGTCAGTGTGTGATTTGGATATATATATTTTTAAATACTAAGAATTTTACCTACCTTAATTGAATTTTACATCAAAAAATCTAAAGGCTGAAAATACTATATACTCTGTGGTATTTTGCATCCAAGCACATCTCTCTTATCCTTATGAACAAATCTCTGTTAGGATGGCGTCTGTTATGGAATTTGGAAACCCATAAGTTTTATATTTGTAAAACCTTTACATGTTCTTCAGCTTGTTGACTTGTGACTTGCCAGGTATGCCTCTGTGCTGCGGGAAAGGAGGTGTTCCTGCCTCTCCTAGGAGTGCGGAAAAGGGAGTCTGGAAGGTAGGGCTCCAGGGCCCCTGTTCTGGGAGGAAGGAGAGTAGGGAGGCTGCTGTTCCTGGGCTTGCTGACTTCTTTCCTGGCTTTGCTCTGTGTACAAGTGACAAAGGTTTTTGAGGGTGGGAGTTACTGAAAGGCAGTAGTGGTAGGAGTAGAAAAGGTATTCCCCACGTAAGACCTTCTATGAGAGAATCAGTCCCACATTTTGAATTGAATGCTTTTAGGTCCTTCACAGTGGTAGTAACTTTTCTGTACTTTCTTTATTTTCTATTTAATTTCTCCAGGGTCTGGAGAGTTAAAGGCACTGTAGACCCAGAACCGACTTCACCTGGAAACACATTGCTTGGCAACAGAGGCTTGGCGTAGATTATTTATTGAATCAAATAAATGAAATTAATCCAAAGGTTACTTGAAAGACTGTAATTATCTTTTTTTTTTTTTTACAATTTTATAACCTATTCTGTAGCGTAATGTGAAGGAAAAGTGAACTGGGAAGTTGGGAGTCCTGGGTCTGCTGTTGTTCTACCTGCCACATTTTTTAACATCTCTAGACTTCCGTATCCTTGTCTTTAAACTGAGGATTTCATAGACGATTTTTTAGGAGCTCTTCAGGGTCCAAAATTTCATTAACCTGTTTTGTGAACACATGAGAAATGTCCTTAGCCGATGGGCTGGTGAGAGGGAAGTCGGTCCGGTCATTATGGAGTCGGTAGTGTATTAGGGTACAGCTCAATGGCTGTTACTGAGAGCTGCTGTTCCGTGTCTCCAAGAACATAGACTTCTCTTGAGATGAAGGGCCAGGTGGGTGACTGTCTCAGTTGTCCTCAGAGACACAAATTTCCGACTTATTCCTCCTCCACAGCCCTTCTGAGTAGTCCCTGCCCCAGTTCACAGGATGGTGGAGAGAGAGAAGTCTTCACTCCATGTCTTAGGCCCCTGTGTGGCATATCACACTATTTTTCATATTTGATCCATGAGAACTTTGTCACATGGCTAAGCGGCAGGGGAGGCCGTGTCACCTAGCTGACAGTCGGTGCTGGGTTACCCTTCACATGGAAGGGGTGACGACTGGCTGGCTGCCTCTGCCACAAATAGTATAGATGCAGCTATTTAGTTTTCTTAGTATAATTTGGAGGAAACTTTCTGCTTAATGTTTTTGTTTAGCAAAAACTTACGTTAATATGAGGAGTTGGTTACTTTGTTTTGGGCAAATGATGAGTAAAATGCTAAGTATTGTATTTTAAGGTAACTTTTGAAATGAATCAGTGACGTAAAACCAACCAACCTAGATTTTACTGTTACCTCCTTAGTTACGAGTCAGGTAAGAGTTGTTGAATCTCTGCTGCCTCTGGGTTCTTAGAAACCTTTAGGTACACATTCGGTTACAAGCGTGGTCTCTGTCTTCCAGAGGGGTAGCCCACGGCTTACCAGCCCAGCGAAAGGCAGCTCTTTTTAAAATATCATCAGGCTGCTTGGGCTTGAGTTCTTACAAAAGTTCCTCAATTTGGTCAGGTGTCACAGTTGCCTAGGGCCCTTGTTCAAATCCCTCTGGAGGTTCTGTCTCTGAATCTGAATTTTTAACAAGCCCCTAGGGTGAGTCTGATGTAGCTGTCAGTGGTACAGGAACCACCGCTTTAGAGTGTCTCTGCCTCAGTGGCTTCACATGTGATAGTGCAAAATTTTATCATCCTGGCTTCATAGGGGTCAGAGTGTGAATGAGCCCCATTTGAAATTACCTTATAAACTACAAAGTCTCATCAAAAGTATTATAGTGGTATTGTAAGTCAAGTCTGTGCCCAGTGTTAGGCTAACTTGTTTGCATACCCATCTCAAAAGGTAAGTGCTATTGTATCATCATCCCTTGCAACAGAAAATGCAAGTAGCTGTATGGTTTCACTATCCAGGTTTCACTATCTTGCAAATTGGACAGGGATTCAGAAGAAAGGTTCTGCCCAGCCTAACTGCCAGTGGCAGAACAAGCCAAGTGATTTACATTGTGGTGTTTCACTTGGTGTGTAAGATCCCCCGTGTCAGCTTGACAGCATCAGTTACACACCCAGTCATGTCATCTGTGTGGGAAATCGTGCTTTGCACCTTGGCCAATCTGAATATGGCGTGGCCTGGCCCATAGGAAGCCACATTCTAGTAGAGATGACTTAAGCAATCATAATAAATTATTTGCATTCTTAACATTTTCTTTTTAACAAATGAATCCTGCAACCACAACAAGGCCTTTTCTGAATGGGATGTGCAAGTTGAGAGGAAGACAGGGGTCATGTGAGGTGAAAAGCAGAGTTTGAGATAGGAGTGACTTCCCTTTTTCTTTTGACCCCAGAGGGAACAGCCTCTGTCACGCACTAAGAGGACATTTCTCTCTTCCCCAGTGTAGCTGCCAGGACCTCATACGCAAGTAAGATGATAGAGAAGCTTTTGAAGTTAAAGACACATACCCTTGCCTGAAGTAAAGGCAAACAACTAAATTACATGATGTAAGCCATGTGTTCAGATACTTCATGTATGTGTTTTCACCATTTCACTAGTTCCGTGTGTTGAGAGAGGCGGTATCCTTGAGTGGGATTTTTAAACTAAGAAGCAGTTGGAAAACGTGGAGCCAATCTGACTAGTCTGTAGGCATTCAAATAAGTGGTTTTCCTGGTGAAACAACTTCAGGGGACATAACAGACTCCTGTTCCCTTTCGGCATGTTAGGTTGACCTTGGTGTTGGCAAGGGCATGCTTGCTGCTAACCCATTAAGATCCGTGACTAGAGAGCATTCTCCAGCTGCAGAGGATGGAAGGGGAAGAGTGGTTTGGAAAGAGTGCAGTGTTTGGTAGTAGGGAGTGTTTATAGGAAATGTAAAGGTTGATTTATTTGACAAATTATGTGACAAATGATAAGGATAAGGTAGTGACCAAAAGGGAAATTCACTTTGTGTCCTCATGTCATTGGCAGTATAGGTTTGGCATTTTAACTCGTGCTGCGATAGAATATGTGAGCTTCACTGAGGAGGAGGGTGGTGGGGATTTCACACACTGTCTTACACTGATTCTGTCTTTAGAGCTTGAAGGGAATCACCAGAAAGTAGTAAGGTTACAAATCATTCCAGACAAGATGTCAGTGTAAATTAAGCATTTTCCCACATCATCTGAGAACATAAGTACAGATTGGAACATTTTTCTTAGGTGACATTTGTAGAAGGTACATGTTTTAAGATTTGTAATGCTTTTTTTACCTGCTCATTATTAGTTTACTGTGGCCTCTAACAAGTCACCACAAACTTAGAGGCTTAAAACAAGAGAAATGTCTTCTCACAGTTTGGAGGCCACAAAACTGAAATTGGCGCCACTGAGCAGAAATCAAAGCGTCTCAGGGCCAAGGCTGCACTTCCTTAGGAGATCCTAGGGAACAGTCTGTTCCTTCTTCCTTGCTGCTTCTCACTTCTGATGGCTGCCTGCATTCCATGACTTGTGGCCCTGTCTTCCTGACCTCTCCTCCATGTTCACACGGCCTTCTCATCTGTCTGTCACGTATCCCTCCATCTTGCTGTGAGGTCACTAATGAGCATGTTGGGGGCCTGACCCTTCTTGAGGTCTTTAGCTTACTTGTCATCATTACACCCTGTTTCTGGGTGTGATAATATCGCTAGGTTCCAGAGATTGGAATGTAGATACTTTTTGGATAGAGTGTTGTGTGACATCTTTCAGTTTCTACTCCTATAAATTATTTTCAAGAGTAGGAAAGTTACTTGTAAAATAGTAACTTTGAGCTGTATCATAAGATTTATATAATTTAAGATTATATAAGAATTCATAATATGGTTTTCAGTGTTAGCTTGATGATCCAAAATGGGACGCATCTCCCCAAACTTTGCTGCCTTACATGTCACTTACAACAATCGTTTTGAGTTACTTGTCTCTAAGTAATGGGGGTTATTGTTCTTGTAGAACTTGTTCAAACTACCAGTGGTTAATTTTTATCAGGCATTTATTACAAATGAGTCTAAATTTAGGAAAACTATGTAAATTATTAGAACTTAGTTCAGCAATCTAGGAATTTTAATGACCTAGAAGGTGCAGATTGCAGGAGAGTAGTGACAGATAAAACTGTGATTACATGTTTCCAAAGTTGGTTGGTTGAATCAAATTTGAAAATATGTTATAGTTGGATTACATTTATTATGCTGTTCTTTATTTTAGCTAGCTAATTTTTGATTGGTCTTATATAGCTTATTTGTAGTAAGATGTAAGCACACATTAAACATTGTTGTTAAGAAAGTGAAAAGATGTTCACACTTAGAATGGAAGGTGCCAGTGGAAGTTTTTGCATTCATGAGCCACTCATGAATAAACTGTGTGTGTGTGAATTTCAATACCTAGTTCTTGAACCTACTTGTTCTTTGGTCACCCTTTTTTTAAAAAAAGAGTCATTTATGTCTTTAAACATCTTAAAATACGTGTTTTAATGTTTTGGCCTCATGTTATTTTCTATTTCCTTGTGAAATTTACTTTGTTTATCCACTGAATTTCTCTTTTGATGGAAATTTTCTTGTTGTGTTGTAATTATATATGAGTCTTTCTTCACAGGAACTTTTGAAGGTGTTCTGTATTTGGAGAGAAGTACATTTCTTCGTTCAAATATTCAGTCAGTGCTACTTTACTTCCCATTCTCTGTTCCCCAAGTTTAATAACCATAAACACTCTACTTGTCTCTCCTGCACTTGTTGCCATGCTTAATGTAGTTTCATCAATTTTGCTTTAAGCATGTGTTGTAAATGCCAATTTAAAATTTTTTAAAAACAAACTTTTAAATTACAAAAAGGAAAAGAGTACTCAATTTTGAGAATTTGCCTACTTATTTAATCATTTGTGGCACTCTTCATTCCTTTCTGTAGATTTGCATTTCCATCCAGTATCATTTCCCTTCATTCTGAAGATTTTTTAAAAAATGCTTGTATTTCCCCTTTATGTTTGAAGGTTATTTCTATGGGACATTGGATTCCAGATTGATAGTTCTTGTCATTCAGCACATTAAATGTTGTGTTCCATTGTCTTCTGACTGCTGTTGTTTCTAGTGAGATATCAGCGATAACTACTTATTTTTTTTTCAGTGTCTGTAGTGTCTTTTGCCTCTTTGGCTAGTTTCAAGATTTTTTTCTTTTTATATTTGGTTGTAAGCTGTTAGTCTATAATGAACCCAGGTGTGGCCGTTTGAGAGATTTTTAGCCATGATTTTTTCAGGTTTTCTTTCTGTTGTTTTCTTTGTGTTGTCTTCTGTGATTTCTTCTGCATGTGATAAGAGCATTTGATACTGTTGTTCCTATCTTTAATGGTTTTTCATTTATCTTCGGTCTTTTCCAGCCCTCCTTTAGATTAGAGAATTTTGATTGTTTTCCTGCCATTTTCAGTATATTAAGCAGGTCTATTAAAATTTTTCGTTTATTTATTAAATTTTTCAGTTTTAGAATTTCTTTTTTCTGGGTTGGGGGGGTGATACCAGTTATGATTCTGCCAAAATACTCTATACATACCTTAGATACCTTACTATATTCCTTACAGTTTTCAAACATTTTCTTCTAAATTTTTTTTTGTGTAGAATAGTTGCTTCAGAGTCTTTATCTACTAAGTCTAACATCTGACCCAGCACGGGTTCGATCCCCGGCTGCTCCCCGGCCACCGGAGGAGGGTCCCACACGGCGTGCAGACCTCTCCCCCTTGACTTATTCTTTGCTTGTTCACTAATTTTTGAATACCATTTTTTTTCTTCTTAAGAGTGTTAATTTTTGTTCTAGAAGGCTGGCTGGTCACTTTGAATTTATATAGGTTTGGTTTTAGATTTATTATGCAAGGTCTATGGAATGCTCAAGGATGTTCTTAGCCCCTATAATATGATGGGACATGACTTCTAAACTGAGTCTTCCTGTGGTCTGGTCAGGGATTGATTTTGGGTATGCCTGGGATTGGTCTGCAGTAGGCTGTACTCTTGGGGTATGGTCCTTAGTCTTGAAGAGGGGGAGAGAATGTTAAGGTGTGTGTTAGTCAGGGTTCTCCTGAGAAACAGGTCCAATAGGATGGAGATAAATACATGTGTGTATGTATATGTGTAGGTATGTATTATAAATATTAATTACAAGGAATTGACTCATGCACTTACGGAGACTGAGAAGCCCCAAGATGTGTGGTTGGGAACTGGAAGACCCAGGAAAACTGTAACATAATTCCTGTTGGAGTCTGAGGCCTGAGAACCATATGAGCAGTTGATGGTTTAAGTTCTAAACTGAAAATTAGCAGGCTTGAGACTCAAAAGAGCTTGAGTCCATAGAGGGGACAAAGGTGGAAGACCTAGCTAGAGGCAGGTGGAGTTCTGTCTTTGTAGGTGGGATGGCTAGGTTAGCCTTTAAATTCTATTTAGGGCCTCAAGCAAACTGGATGAAGTCCATTCACATTAGGGAGGGCAATCAGCCTGCCAATTCAAATGTTAATCACATCCAGAAGTACCCTCAAAGACACCCAGAATAATGCCTGCCCAAAGTGTCCAGGATCCAGTCAGGTTGACACAGTCAAATAACCTTCACAAACTATTGGTGAGATCTCCCTAATGGGGCCATCGGGACTCGCGGTTCCCCCAGACCTGCTCACTCTGTCATTTCTCTTCTCCGTCTTTTAGCAGGTACTCTTTGCTGACTTTTGGGCCGTCTTTTCCTGTCCATGTGCATTCTGCTCCTCTGGGGTGCCCTACACACTTCTGGTGACCCCTTTCTGCACAACTTTTTTCTCTGCTGCTCTGTCTCTTCCTCAAAGATGCCAGCTGCTTTGGCTGCCTAGAACTCAGATCTTTACCTTCCCATCTTATCTCATCTCAGCAAGACCACCCTGCTCTGCTCTGACTCTAGCTCCCTTTACCTTGTAGACCATTGTCCTCAGAGAATCAGCGCAAAGTCGTAGTCTCAGTGCAAGAGACAATTTTCTTATAAAATACTGGCTGTTCCCTTGATTATATTTCATGACGTGGGCAGGTTTTGAAATAATTTTGTGATGTTGGCAAGATTAGACCAGAGGAGGGTTCTGCACCCCAATGGTTCAAGTATTGAACCCAGCTTCCCAGTTAGTGGAAATCATGACCAAGGCCCATGCTGTGGTTCCCAGGCCCTGCAGGACCAAGTGACTGCTGGGCTTGCCATTCATGAAACAACAAGACACCTTTATTCTATTCATTCTCCACCTGTTCTCTTAAAACACTGAGATTCAGGGCCTCCCCGGTGGCGCAGCGGTTGAGCGCTGGGTTGTGAAGCTGCCCGCAGCCTCTGCGGCACGGGTTCGATCCCCGGCTGCTCCCCGGCCACCGGAGGAGGGTCCCACACGGCGCGCAGACCTCTCCTGCCACCCGCTGCTCCCCTCAGCAGTGTCCTTCGGTCCTTCTGCCTGCTCTGCTCCCCGCTCTGGCTCTGGAATTCTCTCACCCTCCCGCGCTTCTGACTGTACCCAGTGCTTGTGTGTATAAATACAGTGCTTGTATGTATAAATACATAATAAATAAATCTTTAAAAAAAATAAAACACTGAGATTCAGGGAGCAGTCAGTTCCTTCTGTGTTTGTGTAACTTGCTTCATTGTATAAAGGCATCTTTTCACTCTTTAGTTCTTCATGGTCTTGACTGAATATTCTGAGTACTTCCAGATCCCCACCCACCACCTACTGCTTTCTCAGAAGTTTTTAATTTTTCTGCTGCTTCTCTTTATGAAGATCTAGACATTTTAAGAATTGTGAGCATTAGAAACCTTATAAATGGATTACAAGTTCAGATCTTACCTTTCAGATTCTTGAATAATGATGAGATAATTCCCCACCCTCAGATCTAGTATGGCTCCCCCCATACTCTCCTCCCCACAGCCCCTTGTGTCCAGTGTTAACATGCCTGTCGTGTGGGGCCTCGAGTCCCGAGCTCTGTGATGGCCCGGCGCAGTATGTGTGTGTTGAGAACGGAGTGATGAATTTGAACCTCTCGTTGTGAGTTCTAGGGTATTATTTGTACATATGCAGTTATTTAAAATTATTTTTCAGTTCCAGTGGCTGTAAACAATGACACATCAGAAATGTGTATTGTTGTCGGTCACTTAGCTTTCTTTCCAGTGCTGCCCCCACCCCCCACTTTCTCAGTCCCAATGTCCCAGCCAGAGATGCTGCCCTGAGAGGTTTGCAGGTGGTCTTTCTGGACTTCTTCCTTAGTATTTTCACTTATATATATAAGTATGTTTATGCCATTCTTTTTCCACCTTTTTTTTTTAAAGATTTATTTTATTTATATAAGAACTGGGGTATAGGCCAGCTATGCAGGAGGGTGAGAGGATTCATCAGAGGCAGAACAGGCAGACTGAAGAAGTACACTGCTGAGGGGAGTAGCGGGAGAGACAGGAGAGATCTACCCCGCCATGTGGGAATCTCCCTGGCAGGCCTAGAATTGAACCAGCACCGCAGAGGCTGCGGATAGCTTCACAGCGCTGAGCTCAACCTGCTACATCACCAGGGAGGCCCCATGCTTATTGTCGTTATTATACATGTATTATATTTGCACATACTCTATCAGTGGAGTCTGAGTGCTCGGTTAAATTTTGGCACTTATTTTTCTTTTATCATTGGTTTGTAAATGATGTATTAACATCAGTGTGTATTTTACTTTCTGATACTCATAAGCAAGGCACAGAACCTAGATCTCAGATCTACATCTGCTCAAGTATTGATTTGAGTTCAGTGAAATCGAAAATCTCTTAGCTCTATATCTGACAGTAAATTCAGTGTTATTGTATAATTCATCTGTATTAGATGTCATGAAAAAATGCTGTTTTGTAGAGTAGGGAGATAAAAATCAAATGTAATATGACTTTGGGTTTGGGGGTAAGCTGTCAGAACGTTTAGTTTTTTTTTCCCAAGAGTGGCTGGAGAGTTGGTGGGTGTGCCTGGCAGCTGGCCTCTCTCACCTGGGCGCTGAGCAGTGTCCATGTCACTCACCTCAGCGCTGCTGACACCCAAAGGGAGCCCACCCCAAGGTGTACTACTGGAAAAACTATAGAAACCAAGCTTACTTAGGTAAATCTTTGTTGGTGACTTAAAAATAACTTTTTATGGAAAATAGTTTCCAAAGCTCCTTTTAATCCCTTCTTTCCTAAAAGAGACACTAAAGAATAAAAACAGTACATTTTGCTCAGTCATGGTATGCTTAAGCTCTCGTCATAAAATGCATTGAATCTCTTTAGCTGCTTTTTGTCAAGTATCTCACTTATTTTATAGTTCAAAGAGTTGAACTTTCAATAGTTTTTTCTATATAGCCCATTTATTTTTTGCTTAAAAATTTTGAGTTATAGAAAACATAAAACATACTCCCAAGTGAAGAGAATAATATAGTGAACCTTTATGTCCCTCTCATTCTGTTTAGAAGTTACTGATATTTTGTTCACCAGGTTGCCTGGCATTTTCACTATAAATTGTGCCTTTTTTTTTTTTTTAAAGATGTGTTTATTTATTTATACAAGCACTGGGCACAGTCAGAAGCGGTGGAGGGTGAGAGAACTCACCAGAGCCAGAGCGGGGAAGAGAACAGGCAGACTGACAAAGTACACTGCTGAGGGGAGCAGCGGGCATGGCAGGAGAGGTCTGTCACACCATGGGGGACCCTCACGGCGGCTAGGCGGGGATCGAACTGGTGTTGCAGAGGCTGCGGGCAGAGCCCAGTGCTCAACCGCTGTGCCACCAGGGGAGGCCCTAAATATAAATAGTGCCACATTTAAAAAATGCTCTTAGACAAGAGGATTGGTGTTTAAAGCAAAGAAAACCCATACTCTGCCCCAAACCTTATCTTATTATGGCTATTTATTTAGAGATGATAACTGAATAAAATTCTTTAAAGCTCACATCTCAGTTGTTCTCTGTAACAAATACTAGATTGTTGTGCCTTTGTATTGAAATGAGTTATGGGAGCTGAACCACCGCATAGTCATTAGTTCTGCCAGGGGCTGCAGGTAGAACTTACTTGTACTGATTATCTTGTCTTAAATACTAGAAAATTTTAGCTCATTTGTTTCAACAAAGCTACCAGTAGAAGATATTTTGGGAGATGACTTGGTTAGATAATTATGATTGCTTCTCCATTGAGAGTGAGGAAGCTGGCCTGCGGGTGAGATGAACGCGCTTTCATGTGCCTTTTGAGGCTAGATGCCAGTGTTTCCTCTGGTCCATGGAAGGAGTGGGTTAGGCTGGAATTGGGGTACAAGTGTGGCTGTGCAAGTTGAGGAGAGAGGAAATGTTGGGGAGGGGAGATGAAGAAGACTCATGGACCCTCCTGAGCCAGGAGGGTGGTGTTTGAGGAGTGGACCTTGCCCCTTGGCAGGAGCTTGCATTTGGGGCAAAGGTACAGTAGGCAGTAGATAGTCTGGAAAGGCGGCAGTGAACGATACGAAATAGAGCAGGATAAAGAGGCAGATGCATTCGAGCACTTTCTGTGCAATGTTTTAAGAGCTGTAGGTATGCAGTGTAGGTTATCCGACAGTTTTATGGGATGATCTTCACTTTGTCGATGGGCACTTAGTAACCTAGGAGGTTAGAACCTTATGAGAGGTCAGCACCTGGTGTTAAACTGGGCTGTTGATCTGGAGCCTGGCAGCTTAGGGTGGTGATTTTTGGGGTCATTGTGGACAGCATACATCAAGCAGTATATTAACTGATTTTATTTTTTTTTATTTTTATTTTATTTTTTATAGAGGCATGCTTTTATTTTATTTTATTTATTTGTTTGTTTTGTTTATACATGCACTGGGTACAGTCAGAAGCACATGGGAGGGTGAGAGAATTCACCAGAGCCAGAGCGGGGAGCAGAGCAGGCAGAAGGACCGAAGGACACTGCTGAGGGGAGCAGCGGGCCGCAGGAGAGGTTTGCGCGCCATGTGGGACCCTCCTCCCGTGGCAGGGGAGCAGCTGGGGATTGAACCCGCACTGCAGAGGCTGCGGGCAGCTTCGCAACCCAGCGCTCAACCGCTGCGCCACCGGGGAGGCCCATATTAACTGATTTTAGAAACAAGGATCCTGAATCGTTTATTCTGTATTGGAGTTCTAAATATTGCATGTCCTTAGAGGTTGTTCCTCTGCTTGCAGCCGTAGCTAGAGTCCATGATGACTTTCTTGTTTAGATGGAGCCTGAATTTCTTGTGCCCTTTTCCCCCTGATTTTATAAAAGATGTACTTACAAAAAGTTGTGATGTGCTAGAAAGTAAAAGGAAGAAAATTAAAAATAATCTAGAACTTTATTAGTCAAAGACACTATTAATAATTCTATATTTTCTTTTGAGTTTTTTTCTGTGCATTTGTCTTACTTTTTTGAGACTGCTTAGAGTTCTTTCTGTTATAATGCCTGACTTTCCCCCATATGTAATTATCCTCAAGCTTAAATGATTACATAATAGTTTATTATGTGACTATATCACAATGTGTCACCTTTTCTTTTAGTGAACATTGTGATGGTTTCAGTTTTTCATTTTTAACGACACGTGTTTATATATAAAATTTCTATTTTCTATCATGAAGTGAATATCTAAAAGTAAAGGATGAACAGAAGGCAAGAGACTGTAAATGAAACTTGAATTGTACTACCGAAAGGAAAAAAACTATATAGGAACAATACTTAAAGTTGCCAAGGCTCATGTCTAAGTAGACTATTACAGATTTGGATCATAAATTGAAAAGCAAATCATGAGATTTGAGCAAGAATAATGGGCTGAGGCTGGCTGGTTAGATTTGGGAAGAGAGGTTGAGTGTCTTGATGTTTTGTTGGAAGAGAAGCTGAGGACTAAGTCTGTGCCTGTGAAGAGTGCCTTGTGGGGTTGGCATACTTTTTCTGTACATTGTGAACTTAAGTTGGTGTAGAACCAGGCCCAGGACATGTTTGTTCTAGTACGTGATACAAGGGCAGAGAAAGATGGGGACCGAGGTGACTGCAGTGGGCGCAGAGAAGAATAGAAGTCGTGAAGTCTCCTGAAACCGGATAGGATTTTGTGAGACCATTTAGAGTGAAAGAAAGTAGTTTCTAGCAAGTCACTGAGGTGGTGGCTGGGAGAGAGGCAAGACAGGCTGTGGAGGGCAGGGTGTTGAGGTCGTCATGGGGCCTGTGCTGGCCTAGATAGTAAGAGGGTAGCGAAGAGAGAAGGGTTCAGAACAACCAGTTCATAGCCAGTCTTTGAAAAGACTTCTTGGAGGAAAAGATTAATAGAGATAGCAGCGGAGGGAGCGGGGGTTAGAACTGCATGTAACGTCTGTGGCGGGGCTAAGAGGAAAAGAGACATGGAATATAGAGGAAAACAGGCCCCTTAAAATTTCGGGCTGTGTGTTTGAAGACTGTTGGAGGAGGGACCATTTCACTGTAAAGTTCCGTAGAAGTTCAGAGAAAACAAGTAAAATCCAAAGTCATTTTATTCACTAATATGCAAAGTCATTAATATGTGAGCTGTAATAATAGTGTTTTAATCATTTCTTGGCCTTGTTATTTTTCTGTATTTTTGAAATGCAAGGATAATTAAAAGCAGTGGTTTATAAAATTATATGTAATTATATGTATAAAAGTGCATATAACCCACTAAGTATATGTGTGCATGCAGTTATATAAATTAATTATATATAATGTAAATTTTCTAATTATACATGTGTGTATATATATAAAGTATTTTATACATATAATACTTCAGACCCTTCTGTTGAGAAAAGTCAGTCTTTATCAGCAAGGAGAGAGCAGTGTTGTTCTCCAATACCTTTCTTAAAAATTACTTATAAGAAGGGCTTACAGGCTATTGATTGAATATATTCCTCCATAAGTGTCTGCTGTCTGGTAGCTAGACACTGCTTTGTAGAATACACACACGGATGAGGTCACCTCAGAGGTTCAGGTTAGGGAGGAAAATCTAACAAGGGTCACAGTAAGCCCTGTATCTCAACCTTGTATGATTTTTCAGAGCTTCTGGAGGTCATTGGCTCACTACTTTTTCATTCCTCTGAGCTAGGATCTATTTGCATAATAGAAGGTTTGGATGCATCATGTGTAAGGGATATAATATCTGTAAGAAAGAACATCAACAGAAGACAAAAAAAATTGAAAATTTTGGTGTTTTGTTTATAATCTCATTAGCAGATGGGTAAAATGATCAGGCTCTGAGGTTCAAAATTTATGGTAGTGAAAAAAACACAAACAATCCAAGTGTCCCCCAATATTTACTTGCTTAAAATTGTGGCTGGCAGGCTTTGCTTTCAACCCTCTCACTCTGATGGGATTGGGCTTTGCCAGGGTAGCCTTGAGCAGGGACCACAAACAGGCTGAGGAGGAGCTGGACTGAGAGAGGGTCAGTAGAAGTGGAGCGGTAAGGGTCTCCCCGGTGGCGCAGCGGTTGAGCTCTGGGTTGCGAAGCTGCCCGCAGCCTCTGCAGCGCCAGTTCGATCCCCGTCTGCTCCCCGGCCACCGGAGGAGGGTCCCGCATGGCGCTCAGACCTCTCCTGCCGCCCGCTGCTCCCCTCAGCAGTGTCCTTCGGTCTTTCTGCCTGCTCTGCTCCCCGCTCTGGCTCTGGTGAGTTCTCTCACCCTCCCGCACTTCTGACTGTACCCAGTGCTTGTATGAATAAATAAATAATAAATAAAATAAAATAAATCTTAAAAAAAAAAAAAGTGGAGTGGTAAGAACAGTTTGAAAGACCTTTCTCAGGTGAAATCCACATCAGCCTGACACTTGGGTGTGGGGGTCTGTAAGCAGCAGGAAAGCTGATGGGGTTCGAGTTGGGCAAATTCAGATGAGGATACCCTGAGCATACAGGCAGAGGATATATGTTTTCTGTCCTGTTTGTCCCTTTCTCCTTGTTTCTGAAGGGGGAGAGGAGTTGGGGAGGTGGGTACAGAAATAAGAGAGGACCTGAGATCAGTGGCTGCGTGAACTCAGCTTGCTTGGGGTGAGTGCTCTCTTCTCAGTAGCTATGTGCGCCTGGGGCCTCCACGTCACACATGCAGTAAAAACTGGGGAATGGTGAGAATTGGGATATTGAGGCTCAGTTTGCTGGGCTCTTGCCACATGGGCCTGGAACTCTAAAAGAGGCTTTTCTATATCAGCTTAATTCCGCCTATAACTAGAGTAGCACTTAATTTTGACTTTCAACAAACTTAGAAGTGCATCTTCTGGAATTTTCCTATGCTCGTGATAGGGGTTTTTCCTAGTGTCTACTGTGTGTAGCAGTTCCTGAAAAGTTCTGTACTTTGAGAATTCTTGTTTGAGGAACTCGGAATACAGGAGAATGATGTAAATACTTTGACTAGAAAGTTTGTAGGAATCTGTGCCTGTCACATTTCCAGTCACTAAAGGAAGAGAGGGCCTAGCAAGTTTTTCTGCCCTTTTTTGCTCCATTTGTCGTGTCCTAACACTTGGTGCCTGATTTTGCCACATCTGAGCCCAGATGTGGTCCCAGAGAGGCCAAGGAACTCATCACCTTCAGTAGCAAAAATTTCGAGCAATATTTTTCTAATTCACTCAGCTCTTAGTTTCTGGATCTCTCTCCAGCACTCACACAGGGTCCTGTTGGTTCTTTTCATCCAGTTTGAGGAGAAATGGCCCCTCTCTTGCCTCTAAAACACAGGAGGGCCTACACACCCTGCCTTTGGAGTCCTGCAGCCTAGGGCCTGGCTGTAGGTCTTCATGTTCTTTCATCTGTCCCCAGGCTTCAGTGCAGAAAACCCCAACTTCTCTGCTGTTGCTTTTTACACAGTTTTCTGTTCTTCTTCTTTAAAGTTTTTTTTTTTTTTTTTTTTTTTTTTAAATTTCATCTTTGGTACCTGTGGTTGAGACAGAGTAATGAGCACATCAGCCGGAGACCCAGAGGTTCTTACATCACTGCACTTGTCTCGTAACCATGTCCATGATCCTCCCGAGGAGCTTCTTGGTGTGGTGCAGTGACCTTTGGTGTGGGAACAGAGTTCACAGCCAAGCCTTGGGCGGGCTGATCTCTGACCCTGGCCTCCTTGGCACTGTATGTCTGTTTGGCTGAGGGCCACTCACCGAGTCAGCCTCTGTAAGCGTCTCCGCTGAGTGGCTGGTGCACAGTAAGTGTTCAGCAAAAGTTCTTTTCCCTACAGTTCTCCTCATGATTTTGACTTGATTATCATAGTCTCAATTCTTGTGCTTTTGCCTTTTTCCATTTTCTTTGAGACTGTGACTACTCCTAGTGTGTGAGTAATACCTGTTCTTGAAATTCCCAGTTAGTGAAAATAAGTTTTCTCTCTGCCATTTGATCATCGCACTGAGAATTAGTGTCTTTTCCCCCGTGATATATGTTAGCTATCAAAATCATGGAGCTTCCTTGTTTTCTTTTTCCTTTGATGCTTGGTTATTATTATTCTTGAACATGTATTTCTAAAATTATATAAAAAAAGAAGACATTTTCTCCAGTCCCTTATTCTAGTAGTAGAAGTTTATAAGGAAAGCTGGTCACAGTGAATAATTTTTAGCTAATCGTATTATAATTTTAATCCATGGAATCAAAGTTTAGATCAAGCAACTAAGTTTTCTTTGATTTCCTTTTTTTGGCCTCTTATTTTTTTTAGTACTTTAGTCTTATTTGGCATCTTCTGAACTATCAAAATTGTTTTTAAATCATACTGTACATTACAGTTGATCTTTTCCACTTAGGGTTAAGTTTTTTTAAATTGTGAAATATACATATAGGAATATATAACATATAAAAATGAAAGATAGTTAAAGAAATGTTTATTTTCACCCAAAAATAAAATAGTAGCTTCAGGACTTCTGACGCTTGTATCATTCTGATTATTTTCACCTACTGCTTATAATACTTTCCTCCTACTTTATTTAGAAACTAGATAAAATAATTTAGTTTTGTGTCATTGCAAAACATTGTGACATTAGCGAAAGCGTCACACCTGTCGTGTAACTCCTGAGTTTATCTGGACTTGTCCCAGCATGCTGCTGCCTCCTTCCCGTCACAGTCTTGCTGCTCTCGGTCTTTGCAGATAACTACTATTTTTATGACTCTCTGAATACCTGTCTGAGCTTTCTGTATTTAAACTCAGTCTGTTGAAATTCTATCCTTGAAGATGTGCTTCAGGTTAATTTTATGCAGTGGTTTTCAGACAGCTAAAAAACGGTTTGTCAGTTTTGCTTCAAGAACCACATAAACTCTGTTCCTAGATTGTTCATGGACCATTATATTGCCTTTGGCAAAATGTGAGCTAAGACATAACTGTGAAAGTTTTGGAGGATTATGAGAGGTTTCTGTGGTAAGGATAGTACATGCTTTTCATTAACATCTAAATTTACTCCATAATTTGTGAATGGCTACATTTATGGGGGCAAAAATGGGAAATTCACTGCAGGTTTTTCTCAGAAATCTTAAAAATTTTGGATTTTAAAGTTTCTTTAGAAAGAAAATTGTGTCTGTTGTTGCAGACCTGATATAAACATTTTTTTTCCCCTGAAAAATCTGAAGGATATGAGCAGTAATCACTAGAATCTTAATGTAAAGCAGTTCAAGGTGATCAGTACTTAAGGAGTTTACCTTAAGTAAACTCAGATGGTTTAGTGTTGCATGTGTCAGCAGTAAATTTTGTAACTTGTAGAGATATTTTACCCTTTGCTAAAGTCTGTTTTTCAAATGAAGGATGGATTTTCTAAAAAAATGACAGTTTTAGGGCCAGACAATTTTGATGTGTTTGATTCATAGTCCAGATGTGTTCTCCTGGTCCCCACTGACGGTCCATATAGCTCACCTTTTGATATTTAAAACAATAATGAAGTAATCTTATTTCTTATAACTTTTAAAAAAATACTAATGCCATACTTGATTCAGCTTTCTTCTTGAAAGTCTTTTTATATGAATATGTCCTCTGTTTCTATTGAAACTACTAAAGTGAGCAAGTTGTAGGTGAAGAACCTGCGGTAGAGACCCTAATGAATCAATTCACATTTTCTTTTCCTTTTGTCCATTCTAGAATTTTAAAGACTATGACAGAAAAATTGTAAGAAAATGATGCCATTAAGTAAAAATCTTTGATTGAAATATTTTTGCAAATAATGTATTTTGATACGTGCCAGTTGGTTCCATGATTAGGGTTTTATTTACTTCATACCATAGCAGCATCTAAACTAAAAAAGTGGCTCTTCAGAAATGGAATACGGATTATAGATGAAGATCTCAGATGCAGGCAGTTCCTAATTTACGAGTTATTCATACAGTCAGTGAGCTTCTCATCCAGGGAAGCATCAACTCTTAACTGCTATTTGGAGTACAAAATTTGAGCTTTTAAAGAATCTTGTCAGTTGAAAAGTAGGAGAAATAGGTGAAAAGCAAGTATTTGGGGGCAATAAATATAGACTCAAATTTGTATTATGAGCTACTTACTTGCCTAAAAGCGTCTTCTTTCACACTGCCTCAGTAGTTTTTTACTTTATTTTGCAACACTATTAGAATTTTACCAGTTAGGGATTCATTTGGACTAACTAGCTTCCTTAAGGAAAATTGCAAATATTAAAGTGGATTATTTCAGCCCAGGCATTTTCTTCCCGTTGTATATCTGAAATGAGTTACGCTGAGGTAATAGGAGCTTTGGAGGGTAATTTAGGAACTACGTGGGGGAAAAGGACTAATTAAGCAGAGCGATTGTGATACCGTCATGTAAAGTGTAGGAATGGCAGGTGTCGGGTATTGTGGGAGTGCTGACAGTGGAAAAACCCTGGTGGTTAGTGTTTTTAGTGTTCTGTGCTGCTTTTGCAAGGTTCCCAATGGCCATGACCAGTAATAACTTTTGAGGTCAACAGATTTCTTTTACTAGTCTGGGAACTTGGTCAACATAGCTTCATTAGGAATTTTTATTGAATTCCATAGTATCAATTTAAAAATAAATCTGCATTGAATTCACTTGTGAGTTAGGTTTTAGCCTGAGCTCTTCTTTGTCTCTCCTGCTCTTATCTCATGCTTTTCCTTGATGGCTATGGTGAGGCTGCTTTGCTTTCCTGTCAGTCACTCTCAGGCACTTGTGGACTTTGCTGGCCAGCCGTGGAGTAGCAGTGGTACAGCAGGCAGCAGTGCAGTGAGAGAACGCAGTAGATAAACTGGGGGAAGCCGCTCCGCACACACAGGCCATGGGGGTGTTGGCAGTTGGGTGGTGGGCGGTGGGCAGTGGGCAGTGAGCAGTGCCCAAGGTGTTAGAGCTTCGTTTACAGATAACACAGGTAGATGGACATGCTACCTTTTATGTGAACTAACTTTCAGTACTTGTGCCATGAATTCGCATTCATATTTTGTGAACTGATGGAGGTTATAAAATGTAGCTTTTTCCCAGAGAAATTATGTAGAATAGTGGAGTATTGACTTTGTTTCTAGAAATACCTGAAATTTTCTTTCGTAGTGGGTGTATTTTACAACTGTTTTTCTCCCTGACACTGGAATACATTTTATATATAATTGATGTTATTAATGAAAATTATTTTCAAGTAAATAACTAAATGTTAATGAATTTGCAGTAATTTGTCTTAATGTTTTGGGGATTGTAGTGACATTAGATATTCCTCAATTGGGGTAATTGTCTTGCATCCTTATCTCTTATCATGATCTGTTTTTCTTCACACAGTGTTATAGTTTTGCTGCTGGACTCCTCCCTCCCTTCCCCCACCCCATCAGGATGATATGAGACTTGAAAGAAGACGATGCATACAGGTGACTCAAGTTTTGAAATACAGTAAAACTATGGCTGAGAGGATGTGGGAGCTG
Organism: Talpa europaea; assembly: GCF_964194135.1. Taxonomy (NCBI): domain Eukaryota; kingdom Metazoa; phylum Chordata; class Mammalia; order Eulipotyphla; family Talpidae; genus Talpa; species Talpa europaea. The sequence goes on from NC_140070.1 coordinate 143,139,383, forward strand.
GTGCTGTAGTTTGAATGGGGGAGCTGTCTGATACCCAGCTTTAGTGCGGGTGATTATGCGGATCGATGAGCGTGGAGCAAGTGGGGGTATATCACACTTCGGTCATCGGTGACCTAGGTGGTGGTGATACAAATACAGCTTAGTATTTGTTACTGCTTGGTGTTTTCAGAAGTGGACGTTTGGCTGATACTGGGAGAATTGAAGTATGTCTGTTAAAAATAAATAAAAAATTCACCTGTAGGGTGGAATGCATGTTCCCCCAAATCCCCGTTGAAAAAGAGCAAATCTTTTAAAGGCATAGGGAGGAAATGCTGACCCTTACATTAAGAATAGCGCACCCTTGTAGATGGTTTCTTCAGGAAAATGTGGTCTGGGATTTTGTGTCTGTCTTGTTCCCTCCTTTCTCCCGCCCCCTCCTCTTCTCCCGCCCCTCCCTCCCCTGTCCTGTCACTGTGTGTGTATAGGAGAAACAATACGCAGGCGCTTTTGAAGAATATTTTTGATTGCATTATAATTAGGAAAACATGGAGACCATTCCTTCTAACTGTTCAAACTCTTGAAAATACAATGTAGCTAATGAATAAAGTGCTGTTAACTTTTAAACATGTATGTTCTTAACTCAGGCTGATGTTTGAGGCATTTTGTTTTGAGGCTTGTATTTGTATACTTACTTGATTATGAGCTGAAAACGTGTCTTTAACTGGAAAAGTAATTGCATTATTCTTGAATAGATATTTGATTCCATCACTGGGGTAGCTGTTAAGGTTTTTGTGATTTATTTTTGTTTTTGGTGATCTTTGGTTTTGAGAAGGAAAAATGTTGCCATCTTTTGCTTTAGAAGTGGGATTAACCAAAATGTTTCAGGTGTGTCATTTTATATAAAGACATATACTTGAATTCATTTGTAAGTTAAATAAGAACTTGCTTTCAGGAGGGGACAGATAAGAAGTTGCTTTCATGGGGGGCTCAAAGGATCTGGTGGTAATACTCTCTGAAGGGTCAGGTGGCCCAGTGGTAGCACTCCGTGCCTTTCCAGGGGTGCAGACGGGCCCTTGCTGTGCACAGTGGAGCTCCGGGCATGCTGTTGACTAAGGACCAGTCAGCCTACGTGATGCAGAGACTGAGTGTCACCATCCTAGAGAAATCTGCAGGAGTGTTCACAGAACATTTTAGTCTTTGAAGACCATTTTGTTACCAGATTTTCTAAGTTTGCCCTTTAGGTACAGCTAGTTCCTCAGCACCTGTCAGCTCCTGGCTAGTGCTGCGGCTGCTGTCTGTCCCAGGTAGATGCCCACTTCCCCCTGAGGTCAGCAGAAGAGCAGAGTTTTGGGATATCTCAGATTTGTCCATGAATATTTATGATTTTCATTCATGAAATTTTGAGGAGGCAGAGTTGCACTTTTACCTCTAGTTCAGTAGCTGTTTTTTTTTTTTTTTTTCCCCCCAGAAAGCTTATGGGTGACATCTAAAGAGTAAATACTGTTTGTGAAGGTCAGGAGTTAATTTTATGAATGCGAGAACACCAAAAGTTCGATGAAAATTAAATTTATAATGTAGTTTATCTTCCCTCTTTTTTTTTAATTATTTTATTTATTTTTGCATATAAGAACTGGGGTGTAAGCCAGAGGTGCGGGGGTGAGTTGAGAGGATTCGCCAGAGACAGAGTGGGGAACAGAACAGGCGGATCTGCTGAAATCCACTGCTGTGGGGAGCAGCGAGCGGGACAGCAGAGGCCTGCTGTGCCATGTGGGTTGCTCCCTGGCCAGCTGGGGTTTGAGCTCATGCTGTAGTGGCCAGTGATAGCTTGGTAGTGCTGTCTTTAACCCCTGTGCCACCAGGGAGGCCCAGTTTAGCTTCTCTTAATCAGCCTTGTGTTCTTAAAAAATTACAATTTTAGGGCCTCCCTGGTGGCATAAGGGGTTAAGATGCAACCTATGAAGCTGTCTGCAGCCTCTGCAGCACAAGTGCGATCCCCAGCCGGCCAGGGAGCAAAGCACAGCAGACCTCTCCTGTCTTGCGCACTGCTCTCTTCAGCAGTGTACTTCGATCATTCTGCCTGTTCTGTCCCCCACTCTGTCTCTGGTGAATCCTCTCCCCCCACCCCCCCACCTCTGGCCTGTACCCCAGCTCTTGTATGCATAAATAAATAAATCTTTAAAAATATTAACAGTTCAGTGGCTTATAGGGGAAAAAATTTAAAAGGAAGCTGTGGCTCTCCCTGGTATATGTATTGGCTGTTGGGTGTATTTCCCTTTTAACAATTTGAAAGTTAATAATTGTTTTTGAATATAGCATGCACAGTTTTTGTAACCATCATTAATGCAGCCATTTGTTCCTGTGACACTTGCACATTGACTATACTTCAGCTGATAGGATTTGGACACACAAAAGCTTGTAAGGAGTTTCATTGGTGAATGCCCACCTCGTACGCCGCCCGTGCACGGGCTCGGATGGTAGAAAGGGCACTGATGTAGCCATTGCCTCACTGATCTTTCCAAAGCGAAAGCTTAATAATAGATTTTTATTGCACACCAAGCCAAAGCAAACGTTGATGTATCTCTACTACTTGTGTATATAGGCAGTCCTGTACTTGTTTAATCCTAGTTCTTTCACATATTTTAAAATATAATTAGAATGTAAGTCTGTAAAATTGGACCAGTTTTAATTTGGGGGTAGAAGAGCCACTTGTGACATTATTTGGCTAGCATTTGGGTTGTACAGGCCAGGTTCTAGAATAGGCACTCTGCTGACAGCCCCCCGTGCTGGGACTCCAGGAACCGGGGGATGGTTCTGTGAACAATGATGCCATCGAGGGGTGTGATAAACGTTTACGACTTAGCTTTTGAATTCCGGCATTTACAGCAAGCACAGAAAGCACTCTGGCTAACAGCATTCAAAGATGGCTTCACCCGACACCCACATGTTGATGTCAAAATCCTCGTTTCTCTTCCACTCTTCTCTCCCGAGCTGGTCTCGCCCGCACACGCCCCTCCTCTCCTGTTTATTCCCTCCAGTGGTCGGGGTCCCCATTCTACCCAAGCATACTGTCATTTTGGGGACCCTAGGAGCTACTCTTTATCCCTTTGAGTTAAGAGGTAACCAGATGTAGTTTATTTGGGATGTTAAATTGCTTACTTGTGATACTAATCTTGGAAAATGCACTGCCTCAGAGATTACTTGTACACTAAGTAAAGGCTGTGGTATGTTTTACAATTTATTTGGTGTAGAAGGCCCTTCCTTCCCTTTTACTTTTTATTTATACCCATTAATACCCAGTGGCACATTATTTGGGAAAAGTGTTGGACATAGCAGTTGATAGCATTCTTTGTTTTGTTTACATAAGCTCCTTTAACAACTAAAATTGTGTTTTAGCAGTAGTTCTAGAATATACACAATTACAACTCTTTGAGGTTGAATAACTTTAGAAATTTATTTCAAATTGTGCTGATTTGTTCATATGTCTTTGCCGTATTTATCACATATATGAATTAAAGTGATTAAAACCTTTTGTATGTGGCAGGGTTTTAAGTTTTAGATACTTTGTAAAGTGTGAGTTTTGTGGGGCTAAGTTTGCATACTTCAGTCACTATGGGGTATGGCATATTATTACAGAACAGCTGGAAATGAGATCTGTAAATTGAAAAAAAAATCCCATTCATATGCTGGTGCTTTGGAGGAATTTAAGGGTTTGTGCATTTTAATATTTTGGTATATATTGACAGTTAGAATTGCCTCTTAGAATTGTGCTTCCCATCAATCTGTGTCTCTGGTGATTTTCTTATGTGTCTTCTTTCTTAGCTCTCATTCATTTCTTAACCCTGAGCTGTCTGATTGTCCTCTGAATAATTGAGCCAACTTACTTTTTGGTGAATGGTAAATCCAGTGGATTTATTTTTGCTCTTGGGATTTATTTTTCCTCCTTATTTGTTAAGTAATACATAGCCACTGAAAAAAATTGGAAATGATTGAGAACACACATAGAAAGAAGTAACCCCGAAGTCCTGTCCCTTGAGCCCTGGCGTGTTCCCTTCCACTTTTGTTTCCTGCCATTTTTGAGATTATCCTGAATTGTCCTTCAGATTGGTGTGCTTTGGTAGAATCTATTTTATATTGTTAGTGTTTTCTCTTTTATTGCATAGGGAAACATAAATGCTTCCCCTGTGCCATCAAAAATTCACGTTACTTTGAAATTGGAGAAAATCCGGAGTTTTTGGAATTGTAACTAGTTTTTGAGAGTGGACTACTGCAGAAAACTATTATAAAGTGTGCTGATTTGAGACTTTTTTCATGGTGTGATCTTTTCCTAGTTAGCTCTCTTAGACATGAAGGTTTTTTTTGTTTTGCCCCCACTTTTTTTCTTTTTTAAAGTACTAACATCAATGCATACATTTTTGGTTGCATCTTAAAATATTTTCTTATATTTGATTCTTAGGAGTTTAAATACCCGGTCATGGGGTTAGAAAAATTGTAAGGCCCTTGATGCACCAGAGTGGAAGCAGTGTGTGATGCTTACAGCATGTGTTTCACATAGGAGAAGACACACATTTATGGGAGAGATGATAGGAAGCCTGAGGTTAGCTGCATTACAAATTGGAATTTCTTAGACGTTAGTGCCTTTATTTAAGATCCAGCTGAAGGCCTGTAGATTCATAGTCATTATTTTAGGATACTTATTTAATACATCTCCAACCGAAGGTGCCAGTGGGAAGATGACAGCACAGCATAGTGTTTTTATCTCCACAACCTTCCCTAAAAACAGAATAACTGGTTAGCAAAACCAAAACTCACAGACACCTTTTGCAAGACCAGGCCAGTAGCACCCCCACAAACCCTGAACAAGTGGATTGGGGATAGGGATCTAAGAACTTTTTAAGACCTTCCTGGTATCAACGTTTGGACAGAAGGATGCAGAAGGAAGCAGCAGGACCTTGGGTGGCCCTGAGAACCGGAGAACTGCAAGATAGTCACGAGGACTTCATGGAAAATGACGAGCAGGTTTGAGAGCTGCTGTAGAAACTGAGAGGTTTTTGAGTTTTCAGGACACAAGAGGCCCACAGTGTGTTCTGAAGGGGGGTTAGAACCATCTGCTCCCTATGAATTTTCAAAACTAAACTGTTGAAGCTCCCTTCTTGTTCAGAGTCCTCACTAAGTGACACTCGGAGTGGAATCCAGATTAAGCAGGATGGAGACAATGGGGATAAAGAAAAAAGGGCAGATAAAGTATGGGATGATGAAAGCATGGGTGATCCTCTTCATGAGACTCTATTTCTGTATCCTTCATGGAAACAGAAGTGGACTCTTGTTGAAGCTGGAAAAGCTACTCCAGTTTCCCAAGTTTTTTATTTTACATGAAAATGAGCAACAGACAAGGATTGTAGTCAGATTCCCCACAGAGTTTTTTGTAAGAAAAAAGGAATTAGGAGCAGAATAATATTTCTGCAGACACTAAAAACATGCCAGTAAGAAATGTCCATAAAGGGCCTCCCTGGTGGTGCAAGGGGTTAAACACTGCACTGTGAAGCAATCCACGGCCTCTGTAGCACACGTTCAATTCCCTGCTGGCCAGGGAGCAACCCACATGGTGCAGCAGACCTCTCCTATCTCGCCCGCTGCTCCCCTCAGCAGTGTATCTCAGTCAGTCTGCCTGTTCTGTTCCCCGCTCTGCCTCTGGTGAATCCTCTCACCCCACCCACCGCATCTCTGGCCTGTACCCCAGCTCTTGTATGCATAAATAAATAAATCTTAAGAAAAAAGAAGAAATGTCCATAAAACCAATGAAAACTATCACCTAACGTTTTAAAATGAACCCAGTGAAAATTTTAAAATGATACAAATAATGAAAGAGCAACATAAATCTGAATAAGGAAAACTTAGAAGTGTGATGATAGCTAAGGGAAGAGAAAAGAATAACTCATTTAAAAAATGAAGCCTAAATTGGAAGGAATATGAAAAAACACAATAGAACATTTCGTCAAAGGATGACTAGGAGAAAAAATTGAACAAAAATGAAGAAAAAGAAACATTCTAGAGAGTTGTGAGAGTTATTAAACACAGGCAAAGATTCTTCTACGTACAAATAGTAAGAGTCTCTGAAGATGAACCAAAGTAACAAATCTTTTTTTTTTTAAATTTTTTTTATGATTCCCAATAGGTTCAATTTTAGATAGTTACTTTATTATTATTCATTTTTAAATTTTATTTTATATATTTTTACATCACTTTTCATTTTTGTACAATGTATGCATTTTAATCTTGGTTATGGTCCTCATAAAATTCCTACCACCTTTGTTTTTTTTTTTTTTTTTTTGGTGGGACCCTCGCCGGCGGCCGGGGAATGAACCGGTGTTGCAGATGCTGTGGGCAGCCTCTCAGCCCTGTGCTCAACCGCTGCGCTACCAGGGGAGGCCCATCACCACCCTTGTTTTGATTTCCTTCCCCCGCCCCCAGTGTGTCTCTGGTTTATAGTTGCTTTTGATTTTTACTTTATTATAATTAGTTTTTTTCCTGATACCTTATTTAGGATTTCTAAGTTCCTGCTATGAGTGAGATAATCCGGTATTTTTCTTTTTCTTTCTGGCTTATCTCACTGAGCATGATCCCTTCTAGCTCCATCCATGTTGCTGCAAATGGCATGAGTTTATCTTTGATTGCAGAGTAATAGTCCATGGTGTATATGTACCCCATCTTCTTGATCCAGTCATCTATTTTTGGGCATTTTGGGTTGTTTCCATAGCTTAGCTATTGTAAATAGTGCTGCAATAAACATAGGGGTGCAGGTGTCCTTTTGAATTAATGTTTTTTGTGTCCTTTGGGTAAATACCTAGGAGTGGGATTGCTGGCAAAATAACAAATTTTAACAAATACTAATTATAACTCAAGTTTCCTGGAATTAGAAAACAAATTTCCTTATGTTTGGGGAGAACTTATTGTGTACCTGGATAAACTGATGCAGAAGTGACCCACATGTTGATATATTGGGCTTTAAGGATACCTCTTGGGATAGCAAAGCTGAATCTAAGTCATTATTAAGAAGAATATTTGATAATCTGATTTTGTCACAAAGCTTTATGCCAGGAGTTTTATATCCAGCTAAATTGTCTTAAGTATAGAGGCAGACAAACTATAAGGAACACAGTATGAATTCGGGACTATTGTTTTTATGAGCACGTTTTAAGGAATTTACCAGAGAATAAAATGCTGGCAATCAAAAAAGCTACAGGCATATTGCTTATAAGGGGAGCTTTAGATATTTATGGAACTTAAACTGAATGATGGATATGAATGAGTGTAATGTGTAATGGTTTTATTCTTTGCAATGAAGCTACAAAACACGTGATAAAAACTCAGAGTTGCTGGTGGCTTCGTAGTTGTTAAAGGGAAGTAAAAGGATATTCCTTCAAATAGATGCTTCCTTCAAATACACACTATAATCCCTCATAGTGTGAATAGTGCAGAGTGCATGCACAGCACTTGTCAGTGGATGCCCTGCCTTTTATTACTGTTTGCTTCTGTCCAGTTGTTGCCATATTGCGTATGCATATTCAAAGCTCATATTTTCTCAAATTTCTCCTTTGAGATATTGATAGGTTGTCTTAAATTACATGTTTAGGTCTCAGTTTTATTTGTTCTGCCTGTATTATTAGACTTAGAGTCAATTCAAATTCATATTTCATTTACATTATTTGAAACTTCTGTTGAAGGAGTCATTTATTAGGCATTGGCATTAAGCTGACTTTTCTACTTATCTGCCACTACTTTGTGGCCCATGATTTGGACTCTGGAATTATTGAGAAAGGATTTGCAGGAACAGGGTGGATAAGGAAAAATATGCCAGGGACAAAGGGCTTTTTCTGGGACCAAGTTAACTGTTTTTTGGAAATCAAGGCTAGCTGTTTTTCACATTGATGTACTTGAAGTGATTGTGTAGCATTCACAAATGAATCTAGTAATACTTTGTTTTAGTTATGCAGATTTATATTTGAAAGATACCTGGGGGTGGGGAAGGAGATCCTAAAAACAAGAAAAGATATCTGAAATACTTTAAAATCTTCCTCATGTTAAAAAACATTACAATTTGCATTTTTCCTCGTTCCCTGAGGATTGAAACTTCTTCCTACCCCTTACCTTTTTAATAACTAAATTCTATGTGTATGTATAAACATCCCTTTGAACATAATAGTCATACTATAAAATTAATTTTGAGTAAATTTGAGTTTTCAGTGAATTTAATATGTCTGTAGCTATCACATCACAATCCAGTTTATAAAAGTAATTCAAGTTCAGATAGAATTGTTAGTCACCAATAATCCTAACATTCAAAGACTATCACTAAGATTTTATTGTATATTGCTTATTTATTTGTATGTGATTCCTTCAGACTGATAATTTATGGCACAAAATTGGGGCTGTGTTTGTACCTACTCCAGTCATCTTTTAAATGTAATCATTTCTCCATTGATATTATTAAAGCCTCATTTTTTAATGTTTTTTTAATAGCCTCATTTTAAGTGGCTAATATTCTACAAATCAGTTACTATTTAACCTATTCCCCTTTGTTGCTAAGTAGTTCATAAATAACATTTAAGTGAGAACATTATTGTGGCAATCTTTGTTCATCTTTCATTTATTGCCTTAAGTCCAATTCCCAGATGTTGCAGTTGTTGAGTTAAAGATATGCATGTTTTTAAGACTCTTTAGACATATTTTTAAATTAAAATTTAGGTTTCTGCCAGCTACACATCAGAATTTTCCCATACTTTGAAATGTAAAAATGTTTTTGAAAACTTTATTTATTTAAAAATGTTTGGATATTTTAAAATGTTTGCTGAGTTGATAGACAAATATAACTTAATAGTTTGCGTTTGTTTGACTATTAATGAGATTGAATGGTTTATGTTATGCATATGTTCTGTGAATTTCCTTTTAATTTTTTTGCTGATCTTTCTCTTTGTTTTGTTTTCATTTATTGTTTTCCTCATTGAACTCTTACTATATATGCCAAGAATTGTTTTAAAGGATTTACATTTATTAGCACGTTTACTCTTGCTGGTGATGCTGAGAATATGTATAATGATTAACCCAACCAGAGCAGAGGGTAGCCTGCCTATGCCACACTGCCAGAAGGGGATGGAGCAAGGGTGCAAACTCCCTACTCTTAGCCCCCGTGTTCCTGCTGGTTCCTTGTTACTAAAAACAGTTTCCTGTTTATATATGTGCTTTAGTTTTGCTCAAAGTATCATTTATGTAGGAAGTTTTAAGATTGTATATGGGATGGGGGCTGGTCTTCTTTATTAGTGTAATGCCTGGCACATAATATAGAGAGTCTCAAATATTTGTTGAACAAATGAGAATAAATTCATTAACAATCTGTTGATATTGGTGACCTTTTATTTTGTATATTATATTTCCTCTTTTAAAGGGATTCCCAAGGGCTTCATAAAGAATTTTCTCTTGGGTCTTATAAGATATAAGAGCTTAATCTGTATTAGTTTTTCTAGAAAGTCTGTGGAGTAATTAACTGCTTTGAAAGGGAACATGTTCTTAAGCAAATAAGAGTTGTGAAGAATGTATGTTATCGATAATAATTTGAAAGTAGATTCAAGTGAAATAAAATACTTTTTTGTTTTAGGAATAATTTGATGGAATTTGTTCTTTGTCGTTTTAGAAAATGAATAGATTTGTCCATTGTATAAAAGGTTTTGTGACTAAATTTTGGCTTAAGAAGGTCTTTTAAAAGGAAAGTCCAACCTAAGAAAGCTGATTTAAAAAGCTGTTATTGGGCCTCCCCGGTGGCGCAGCGGTTGAGCGCTGGGTTGCGAAGCTGCCCACAGCCTCTTCAGTGCCGGTTCGATCCCCGGCTGCTCCCCAGCCACTGGAGGAGGGTCCCACATGGCGCGCAGACCTCTCCTGCCGCCCGTTGCACCCCTCGGCAGTTTACTTCAGTCCTGCTTCCTGCTCTGGCTCTGGTGAATTCTCTCACCCTCCTGCGCTTCTGGCTGTACCCAGTGCATGTATAAACAAACAAACAAGCAAATAAACAAACAAACAAACAAGCAAATAAATAAATAAATAAAATAAAAAGCTGTTATTGCTTAAGGTATGGGTAGTATAGGCCCGCTCCTCTCCAGAGGTGTGATTGAAGATTTTCCTGAGTGCTTTCCTCCTGTTTTCTTGGGGGGTTGACAACAGACTACTCAGAGCTCCTCTTTAGTGTGACGGAGCCCTGTTATGTCTGACACTAGTCTTGTGGTTGATTTCATTTGTGTGATTCCTCACTGCTATTTCAGTGCATATTATGGAGAATGTGCACTAGTTTGCTTAGTATACCTGCTGCTTTAGATTTTCTTGTAAGACAGATTCTCTTCCCCCAGCCTATTGAGCTGAGCCTCAGGTTGTGGTGTCACTTCTTTCTCTTGCTTGTAGCCCTAAAGGATTGTCTCAAGCATTCCTGCGGTGTGGCTGCCCCCTTGGTTCTCTGTTGGCGGGTCAGCTCTGGTGGTCTGTATTAAGAACTTGGTGGCTCTCTTGGGCTCAATAAAGATTTCCTGCCACTGGCCATCTGTTTATACCACTTAGAGTTGCCCACGTGAGAAGCAGCTCTGGTGGAGCTGCCCTGCAGTTCCCACCGTGCGCTGTGGGCTCTGTTGGGCCGTACATCTTTCCTGTTCCCTCCTCCAGGGTGGCCGCTCCTTGCTACCTGGGTCTCAGCTGCTTTGGAGGAGGCCTGCTTACTCTTTCCGATGCTTCCCACCCTACTTTACTTTGAAGTGAGTTTTTCATATTCATTTCTTAAGTAAGGCTAAACACCTCGTAAATGTGTTGAGTCTGTCCACCTGTTTTATGTGACATGGACATTGACAGGAAAACACAGTACAGTTTGATAGCTGAAGGGGCTTAAGAACGATGAAACTATTTACAATGTCTTATTACCTTGGTAAGCACAGAATAGAAAGGGCTTTTAACCCCAAAGTTACTTTGTAAGACTCCTTTTCATTTTAGCAATATACATTAGTTACGATATACTTTAGATAAATAAGGACTTGACCGGTCAACTGTCTTATTTCCACTGTACTTGGATGAGGGAGCCGAAGTACGTTTGGTTATGCAGCAGTGTATATGTATAATCTTCTAGATGCCCTTGTTTGGGGAGGGAAAGAGGAAGAGGATAAAGGCCACTTCCCTAAACGGGAGTTAGTTGATTCCCATGACTGAAGAACAGCCCCACAATTAAAAAATGCGTGTCTTAATCCACGTACAAAGAAACGTTCCCTTCCATTTTCCTAAGCAGACTTCTGAGAAGAAGGGGAGAAGGCATCAGGAATCCACTCAAATTGGGAGTTACAGATGTCTACTGGGTTTAATCTTTTGTAAAAGATGCTCATCAAAACAGTATGGCGGCGGTCTTACTTTTAGAATGATATATTACAAGTATGACCAAAGTAATCGCTCAATAGTTTTTGAATATTTTTCCAGATTAGATGACTTCAAATTAAAAAAAGGAAATATATTTCCATTGGCATTTTTCAAACCTAGAAAGCTACATTGTAGTTCTCCCTAAAATACAAAATTAATGGTGTAGTATGATTTGTCATTTCATTTAATCTTGGATGGTTTATTTCTTGGCATAATAATTCCATTATACATTGAGAGGATAGAGGCTATTTATGTATCTTGAGCATCATTAACTGCAAAGGAGAAGTTAGCAGTTATTCTAAATACTTTTAACAGAAGAGAAAATGTAATTGGAATACTACATTGCAAAAAAGTTAATAATTGCATACCTGGAGAACTTTGTTTCCTAGGAATTCTCAAATATGTGTTTTATGTAATGATTTTAATTTTAGTGAGTTATTTTTAAACATTTAAGTGTTTAATTTCTGATTCTAAGCGTAGTACTCACTGATACTTTCCTAAACTCCACAATTTAAGTAGCTTTAAAAAGAATTGATGATATGCTAAACAATGTTTAAATTTGGGGTGTTTTTTTCCTAGAGCATCTGTTGCCAGGCAGATGATGTTTCCTTGTGTCTCTAGGCCCCAAAGGAAAGCAAGAGTGCCAAGGTTTTAATTTTTCCTTCTTCGATGTTAGGAAAATTTTGTGACATGAAGAATGTTCAGAGGAAAACAGCCCTTATTTATGTGGAAAGCACCCTATTTACTACTACAGATTGGAAGGCAGCCTGGGTCAGGATTACTATGCTAATGTCCAAGGAAGGAGAAAAGGGGCTTGAACCCAGGAGAACTAACCCCAGTGCATTCACCACATGGACATGTGTGTGAATGAAATTGACTTTAAATTGTTCCCTTTTCTTTCTTTCCTCACCTTTATCCTAAGGAATTAAGGGAGGTTTGCAAGGGTTTTAAGTTCAAAAACACAGCATATGGTATCTAAACGTTGAAGTAAACTGAGATTAATCATTCAGGGAATTGTAGGGTAAATGATTTTCACCCTTTTCTGCCCTCCCACCATTAGGATTGCCCTGCTTCATGGGGCACCTGCCTCTCTTACATTGGTATAAGTTGTATCGTTTACTTCTGGGGGCCATGGCTCAGTATTGAGATACTGGCCAAGAGAAGCAGAGGCAGGAGAGAGGAGGGGAGAAAGAAGAAAGAGAAGCCCAGAGTGAAGGCTTGCGGGAGGCTTGAGGCCTACTGGCCTCCTGGCCCCGACCCCCACCGCCCTGCCTGCCACGTACCTGGTTGCTGCACTCCATGTAAAAGCTCAGTAAAAAGCCTGAGAAAGCCGCGGAGGGCGCCAGGACTCCTCCTTTACCGGGTCTGCTGGGATCATAGATACCCTGCTCTGTGGCCTTCCTTGCACTACAGGAATGTATTTTTGGCTTTGGGTTAGAGAGTGATTTTCAAGCCTTACGCCTGGTTAGTGGAAGCTACTGCAGGTGTTGGCAGGTGGAATGATTCTGAGCTCATCACTTCTGTTCAAACACATTTTCATATAATAACTTACTGATCCCTGAGAGCTTGATAACTCATAGTATTAGAAGGTAGTTTGGGAGGGCTTTTGATTTTTCATATATATAGCATCTTTGTCTTATGTGCTATTAAATAAAGTTTTTTTTTTTTTTTTTTTTTTTGCTTTATAGAATGGGGGTTTAGTATTATATGATCTTTAAGACTTCTTCCAGCTTGAAAGTTTGGTTATTGATCCTCTTCCTCTAAGAAACTGACTGGTTTGATTTCATTGGCTTTTAAATGGTTTTCATCCAGAATTCCTAAGTGGAGAGAACATAAAAAAATGAAAAAGGCAGGTTTGGGTGGTGGGTGCGTGGAAATGTGAAAAGTGGCTTCAGTTTTCTTAAAGGGGAAGATGATTTTCAGTAGTAGAGAGAAGACCGGCATGCTGTTTTCTTTGAATCTGGTGCTTAAAATCTGCTCTGTCTTAATTCAGTATGTTTTTACAAATGTAGACGCTTTTCTAGAGACATTTACAGACATTCTATGGAAAAAATTATTTAAGAATCACTAACTTCTCCTTGGTGTGGGATGAAACTGTACTCCATTTAGAAGGAGATAATTGCTAGGATAGATGGGACAAGTTGATCTATTTTAAAATAAAATTGTATCTTTCATAAAGATACAATTATAAGGCACAAATGGGAACTGTGTCTCCTTGACATGTTTCAAAGCATTTCTCTGAATATGAGATTAAAGAAATTCTCTGAACCAGTAAGAATTGTCAGAACACTGATGTTCTATAAAACGATTTTGTAGTTGTTAGTATATACGGACAGAGTAGAGGTTTTTTGTTTTATTCATTATTACAACATTTACATAGGAATATAATGTATGTGTTTGTGTTCTCAGTTGAAATTGGTGCCTAGATAAAAGCATTATTTATGTGGTCCCGTTTTGCATATGCTAAACCTTACAGGTTAATACTGAATTCAGGTTTTACTATTTTAAAATCATTTTTGAAATTAAATATTAACGTGTCGTCATCAGAAAGCATCTGTTCTCTTCAACCTTATAAATCTTGTTCTAGTGAGACATGTGCCCTGTTAGGCTCGCCTTTTAGTCAGTCTTTCTATAATGGAATAAAAATGCTTTGTAAGACTTTTCTAATATCTAATATTTGAGATTTGAACGTACAGAAGGACATTTACATAAGGCTTGTTTTTGAATAGGTGGGGAGAGTTGAAACGCTAAAGGCAGCTTGTGCTAAACTCGTAGAGTAAAAAGTTAAAATTACAACAAACAGGTGAACGGTATTCTGTATGTATTGCCATCGGCCAGCTTTCGGAGTGGAAAGTAGAGAATCATTCTAACCTTTACAGTTGCCGTTAATTTTGCTCAAAACCTGAAAGTGTTAACAGCAACTTGAAATTGTGACAAAGCTCAATTTCATTTCTTGTTTATTGCTTGTTTTCCTATTGGACAATTGGAAGAAGCTCTGCCCTGGCAACTGAAATGGGCTATTTGCATAACCCAGTCTGATTGGCCAGCGTTCCGACCGGCAGTTCCAATCGCGTGGCGGCGGCGCGGTGGTAGGCTATGCTAATGAGCCGCTGTTGCTGGGTCGGCGGTTTCCGCGCGCCGTGCTGCGGCATTGTGCTGCCCGGCGAGGGAGGGAGCTGATGAATGAGCGGTTAATGATCTGCAGCAGTTCCCACTCGCTGCGGGCAGGCGGATTTTAGAACAGAAGTGGAAATAAGGATTTAATTGCTCTGTTAAATACCTGTAACCAAAATACGTGTATTAAATCGCAAAAGTTAAGTTGTATAAAATTTTTAATTAAATACTTTATACATAAAATGGAAACACCCTAGCATTGTCTCTTAAACTATAATTCAGGTAGCAGCACTCTGCATAGATTTTCTAAAACTCTCTTCAGTAAAATTGATCATTTTCTTCCACATTAGAAATAGTACCTTTGCAATAAATTGCATATTTGACTTTTCTCATGATTTTTGATCTTTTACAAAAGTACATCCTTATTTCAAATAAATTGATGCAATCTTTTGGGTAGAATTTGCCTTGTACTGCCCATGTAATCTAGTAAGTAGGAGCATAAACTTGAACCCTGTTCATGTTCTTATATGGAACGTAACCTGGAAGATCAGGTTTTTCAACACCATCTGCTATTGTTGTTGTTATATTACGTATAAGGCATGTTTTAACTATTGCATGTACTATATTATCTTGGATTTATTGGGCCCTTTTGGATTTATTGGGCAGATTGTGTAGGAAATACAAAGCTCAGTGAGAGCTGAAAAATAAACATATGCAAAGTAACATAAAACACATGAGAACCATAGGGAAGGTACCATAAGGATTTATCTGGAAGAGCACGGGGAAAAAACAGTCACTGGACATTTTGAGGACAGGACCACAGAAAATTGACTGACTGAGGAAGGCTTAAAGAGGAAGTCCATGGAACTTGTGTTAAGGTTTAAATATGCCTCAGGACTCTCATCATACTGTTGGACAGTGATAGAAAAGGAGAACTTTTGTTTGTGAATAACGACTGATAACAACTGAATAGAAGTACCACTTCTGATATTTGTTACTGGATCTAAGTGGCCATGGTAGTTAAGGCCAGCCGCAACTTTACTGTTCCAGTGTCTGAACTTCCAAGCAGACTGGTGTTGCGCTCTTAAAAGAAGAGCTGCTGATTTACTTCCTTAGCTGTTTCTTTGGCTTTTCTTCATTTGGTTTGTGGCAGTCAACACTCTTTACTTTGTATGTCTCTTGGTTTTAAAGTAGAGGATTTTTCCCTTTCTTTTATCCCTCCCGCTCAGCTTTAAAGCATTGAAACACAGGATGGCACCAAATATAGTGAATTTGAAAGTCTGTATTTCTAAAACCGTTCAGTAAAAAGCTAACCCCTTTAATTGTTCTGTTCTTTATTTAAGGACCTAGTTAAGTGAGACAGACAAATTGGACAGTCTTACATCTTGCAAAGAATGAGAACAAGAAGTAAACCTTCTTGTTTAGCCTTTGGTTATTTACACTTTCTAGGCATATATTCTGAAACAAATGTTCAGAAACACTTTCCTCTACCCCATAGTCAAAGAATTAGGGATGCCTACACTCAGGGAATTTGTAAATTAATGGAGGTGGGTGAGATACCTCTATAGAGGGGTGAAAATTCAGAAGAGGGAACAGTCATTTGTGGATTAGAATTAGGAAAAGATTCTTGGTTGAAGTGTTATTTCACCTGATCTTAGTCAATGGATAGACTTTTAACAGGTAATGCTGTAAAGGTGCAGGGTGTGGAGGAGGCTCTACTGGTTGAAGGTGGAAGCCCGTTTAGAGGATTTACCTCAGGCAGGTGGATGGTGAAGGAGAATGTGTTGTTGAGGGCCATAAAGAGTGGGCAGCACAGACCTTGACGCTATTCTTTAAAAAAAAAAATGGGAAATTTTAAAATTCTTTATAGCATTGTTTCTTTATAAAGTCTGTAAAACACTATAGCAGTGTTTTTTAAATTATGCCTTCTGTGAATGTTTTCAAATTTTAAAATAAACATCTTTGAATTTAAAGTATGAAAATGTAATATTGAATAATTTCAAGGTATTAGGTCTAAGCAACTGGAAGATTTGAGTCTCTCATGTGACGGGATATACTGTGAGAAGCAGATTTGGAGTAGGGGGCAATCTGTAAAATGTCAAGTTTGGAGAGGTTAAAATTTTTTTAAAAGATAGTTTTATTCTGTTAGAATTGGTGCGCAATAACCTTACACATTTAAACTGTATGTATTGACTTGTGTCACTTGTGAAATTCCCACCACAATCGGAATTATTCACCCATAATCATAATGAATAATCATAATCGGAATTATTCATTCTCTTATTCACCCATACCCCCTGGTTTCCTGTGCTGCTTTTTAATTCTGCTTCCTGCTCTGTTCCTCTCAATCACTGATCTGCTTCCTGTCATTATACATTACTTTACCATTTCCAGAATTTTATTTAAATGAAATCATATAGCATGTTTAGATCTGTTTTCACTTAGCACAAGCACTTTGAGATTCATCCATGTTTTAGTGCATATCAGCAGCTCGTGCCTTTTGTGAATGCGGTATTGCATTGTGTAGCTGCCCTAGCGTTTATCCACTCACCTGTTGAAGGGAAATAAGAAGTTGCTGTGAATATTATATAGGAGTCTTTGTTTGAGTGCAGTTTTATTTGTCTTGGGTGAACATGGGAGGACTGGATCATATGGCAGGTGTGTGCTTCACTTTCTAAGAAACTGCTCAGTTGTTTTCTAAGGTGATGGACCAGTTTACTGCCTACCAGCATTATGAGAGAGTTTCAGTACCTCCACATTTTGCTGTATGTTGTGTATTCATTCTCTTAATTTTAGCTATTCTCACAGGTGTGCAGTCATATCCCATTACATGTTCCAGTGGCTGATGGTGTTGAACATCTCTGCAAGTGCTTATTTGCTCTGTGCATGTTTTGTTGGTGAAATGTGTGTTCAACATTTTTCCTTACTGAGTTTTGAGAATTCTTTATCTGTTTTGGATACATGTCCTTTGTCAGATATGTAACTTGCAAAGGTTTTCTCATTGATGGCGTCTCATTCTCTTAAAACTGTCTTGAAGAATAGATGTATTAAATTTTATGAAGTCTAAATTATTGATTTGCTTTGTGGGTCACACTTTTAAAATCTTTTGCCTAACTTTTGTCCCATAATGAAGTTTCCTATGAATTTTTTTCCTCCAGAGTTTATAGTTTTGTATTTATGTTTGTGATCCATTTGGAGTTAATATTTGTAAATGATTTGCAAAGTACACTTAATAGTCACCACTTTTTGCAGATGAATATCCTATTCTAGAACCATTTGCTAAAAGGATGATTCTTGCTCTCTGAATTATTTTTGTGTCTTTGTGAAAAGTTAGTCTTCCATTTCTGTGGATGTTTTTGTGGACTTGTCCTTTCATTCGTCTATTTGTGTCTCAATGCCAACATAGTATTCCTTACTGTAGCCTTTATAACAACTGTTGAAATCAGGGGGTGTCAGTCCTACAACTTTATTCTTTTTCAAAGTTGTCACAATGACTGTAGGTGCTTTCCATTTCCATATGAATTATCAAGTCATTGTGTCTTATTTCTACACAAGACCCTGCTAGGCTATTGATGCAGACTGTGTTGAATACGTAGGTATTTTTCAGAAGAACGGCTATATTAACAATATTGATTCTTCTGACTCATGCTTGTGGTTCGTATGTACTTAGATTTCTTTATTTTTCTTTTTAAAAGTTTTTTTTTTTTTAATACAAGAGCTGGGGTACAGGCCAAAGAGGTGTGGGAGGGTGAGAGGATTCACCAGAGACAGAGCTGGGAGCAGAACAGGCAGACTGACCAAAATACACTGCAGAATGGAGCTGCAGGCGAGACAGGAGAGGTCTGCTGCACCATGTGGGTATCTCCCCGGCTGGCCAGAAATGGAATCCATGCTGCAGAGGCTGCGGACAGTTTCACAGCTCTGTGCTCAACCCACTGCGCCACTGGGGAGGCCCTTAGATTTATTTTTAATCTAATTTTCAGTGTGTCAGTTTTTCACATCCTTTGTCAGATATATGCCCTAAGCATTTCATATTTTTTGATAGTATAACAAATGGCTTTTAAATACTTGTTTTGATTGTAGTTGTTAGTATATAGAAATACAACTTATTTTTGTATATTGATCTTGTATTCTGCAACCTGACTACTAAAGTCACTAACAGCGTTTTGATAGATTTCATCAGATTTTCTGTATAGATTCCATTGTGGTAAGAGATATCTTTGTTTCTTCCTTTTCAGTTTGGTTACCTATGTTTCTTTCCTTGCTTTAATATACTAGCTGGAACTGCCATGGAATCTAGAATTCATATAGAACATATAATACAACATTGACTAGAAGTGACAAAAAGAGGACATCTTTTACTTTTTTTTTTTGTATTTTAGAGAGGGAATATTCAGTCACACTAAGTTTGATGTTGACTGTAGGTGTTTTGTCATTGTCCTTTTACCAGATTGAGGAAGATGTCATCTATTCCTAGTTTGCTAAAAAGGTTTTTTTTGTTTGTTTTTGCACCAGAAATGTTGGATTTTGTGAATTTTTTTTCTTCTTCTGCATCTATTGAGGTTTCTATGCAGTCACTTAATGGTTAAATCGATGGCTAATATTGATTTCTGAATTAATTGCATTTCTGAAATAAAGACCGCTGGGTTATGATATATTATTATCGTTTTTAGATTGTTGATTAATTTTGCTGTAGTTTTATTAAGAGTTTTTGCATCTTCATGAAAGATACTGGAGTTTCTTTGACTTTTCTCCATGTTTTGTTTTCTGTTTCATCCGGTCAAGATGTTTTCTGGCTTTCTTTATTGTTATCTTTGGATCTCCTTGCTGTTTTTCTAGTTTATAAAGGTAGAAAACAGAAGTCATTCACTTGAGAGTTTTCTTCCTTTCTAATAGACGTGTTGAGTGCTATAATTTTTTCCTTAATATTTCTTTAGCTTTCCCCAAATTTTGATGTACTTCGAGTTTAACACACTAAATTTTTTGACTTCCTTTGTGAGCCATAGATATTTAAAAGCATGCCATTAAGTTTCTGTGTACATTCATACATGTTATTTACAATTTAATTGCATTGTCAGCAGGGAGATCACACTTTGTATGACTTGATTCCCTTTACTGAGTTTTTTTTTTTTTGAACTGTAATGTGTGTCTTGATAAAATGCTTTATCACTAGAAAAGAATGTATTCTGTTGTTCTTTGGGTGCAGTATTCTCTAAATGTCAAATAGGTGAAGTTTGTTGATAGTGTTTTTGCTGTAGCCTTACCTGATTTTCTGTCTACTTGTTCTACTAGTTATTGGGAGGATATGAAATTTCCTAACATATAAACATGTGTGTTTATCCTCACAGGTCTGTCATTTTGTTGTTGTTGTTGTTGCATGTAGTTTAAAGCTCTGTTAATAGGTGCATACATATTCAGGATGAACTTATTCTCCTGATTATTTGACTTCTTTATCATTATAAAATCACTTTTATGGCTAGTCACATCTTTGGATTGCAATATACTTTGTTTGATATTAACATAGCTGTTCTGTCTTGGTTTTGAGTACTGTTAACATGTTTTACCTGTTTGTAACCTTTTATTTTTATGTATTTCTATATTTGAAATGCATTTATTATAGGCAACATCTAGTTGAGTCTGGCTTTCACCACTGCTCTCCATCTGAAAATCTCTGCCTTTCAGCAGGGGTATTTATACCATTTACATTTAATATTGTTATTAGTAGGTATGTTTCAGTTTAAATTATGCTGCTCTTTATTTTCTGTTTGTGCCATCTGTTCTTTATGTGCCCTTTTTCCCCCCCTGCCTTTGGATTAACTGAATATTTTTTTCTGGCTAGATTTTTCTTTTCCTTTGTTGGTTTGTTTCATAATGATATTAACATTACTTCACATAGAGTGTATTGATGTCACTGTGGTATACTTTCATTTCTCTGTTATTGGTCTTTTTACTACTTCTTTTAAAGATTCTATTTGTGTACATATTACAAACCCCATACTACATCATTATTGCTTCTGTTTAGACAGTTAATCATCTTTTTTTTAAAGATTCATTCATTCATTCATTCATTCACTTACTTACTTATACAAGCACTGGGTACAGTCAGAAGTGTGGGAGGATGAGAGAATTCACCAGAGCCAGAGCAGGGAGCAGAACAGACAGACTGACGAAACACACTGCTGAGGGGAGCAGCGGGCGGCAGGAGAGGTCTGCAGAACCCTCACCTGGTGGCCGGGAATTGAACCGGCACTGCAGAGGCTGCGGGCAGCTTCGCAACCCAGCGCTAAACTGCTGCGCCACCAGGGAGGCCCCATACAATTAATCATCTTTTTTTTTTTTTTTTAAAGATTTATTTATTTATTTATACAAGCACTGGGTACAGTCAGAAGCGAGGGAGGGCGAGAGAATTCACCAGGCCAGAGTGGGGAGCAGAGCAGGCAGAAGGACTGAGGTACACTGCTGAGGGGAGCAGCGGGCGGCAGGAGAGGTCAGCGCGCCATGTGGGACCCTCCTCCGGTGGCCTGGCCGGGAGCAACCGGGGATCGAACCGGCACTGCAGAGGCTGTGGGCAGCCTCGCAACCCAGCGCTCAACCTCTGCGCCACCAGGGAGGCCCAATTAATCGTCTTTTAATGATACTTAAATAATTAGAAAATTCTTAGATATTCACCCAGGTGCTTGCCTTTTCTGATGCTTTTCTTATATTTGTCTAGGTTCTCTTTCTACCTCATCTCTCCTTTCCTTCATCCTATTTCCTTTAACATTTTGTAGAATAGTGACACATTCTGTCACTTTTTGTATGTCTGAAAATGCTTTTGTTTTTGACAGATATTTTCTCTAGGTATAGAAATTCTGGGTGATACTTTCTTTCTGCAGTTTAGAATGCTGCTCTACTGTCTATTCATTTGTATTCTTAACACATTCTTCATTCTTATCTGTTCTTTATATATATATATATATATATATATATATATATATATATATATATAATAGGTCCCTTTTTTTTTCCTGGTTGCTTATAAGCCCCCCTCCCCCTTTTTATCATTATCTTTGAGCAATTTGATTATGATGTGCCTTGGTATACTTTCCTTTATGTTTCTTGTGAGGAACTTTCAGGTCTGTGGGTTTTTATCAAATTTGGATTTCTTTTGACTTTTTTGAAATTTTTTCTGTTATGCTCTCTCTACCAGCAACTTCAGTAAAATGTATATTAGGATATTTAAGGTTGTCTAGAATTCAGTGAATGTTAATTTTTTTTTTAATTTCAGTCTCTGTTTTCCTATCTTGACAGTGAATTTGAGGCATTGTGTAGTCAGTTGAAATTTGGAAATCCTTTTTACTGCTATGTCTTCCAGCTCACTAATCTTTTTTCTGCAATGTCTAATCTGTTATTAATCTCTTTTGGTATATTTTTTAATCCTACCTTTTGGAGTCTTCATTTATAAATGTTTATTTATAAACACTGTTTTTTAAAAAGTATTTTTCATGGCTCCTATTAACTATTTGAATATATGGACTATTATAATGCCTTTTTATAGTGCCTGTTTTAATGTCCTTACCTGTTAATTCTAATGGTTCTGTCAGTTCTGGATCAAAGGCCTATTGACTCCCCCCCCCCCCCGCCCCCCCATCATAGCTTTTATTTCCATGCATCCCTGGAGATATTTTTTATTGTGTGCTGGACATTTGCATATTTTACTTTGTTGAATGTTGAGTATTTTACTTTGTTGAATGTTGAGTATTTTAGCATTTCTATAAATTTTCTTGACTTTTTTCTGGGGCGGTTTGGTTATTTGGAAATAATTTGATCTTTTGAGTCCTACTTCTAAGAGTGAAGTGAGACGAGCACTGTGACTAGTCTAATTGTGCCTAACTACTAAGAAGCCACTCTGTGTTGCTTGTCGGATATTTTGTGACTCTTGATGGTTCCCAATCCAGTTGGGGGGGGGGGTGTTGTCTGAATTCTGGTGATTTGCTGGCAATCCTTGATTCTTCCCTGGCTTTTGCTGCATCCTCTGTATCTCCTTCCCTCCAATCAGTGTCTCCCTGTGTATGTCTGCTTCTGTCTCTAAATTTCCACCCTGATGACCTTATATTAACAAATTACATCTGTAGTCACGGTATTTCCAAATACAGTCACTTTCTGAGTTGCTTGGGTTTGGGACTTCATCATATGAATTTGATTGAATAGGAAGCATTTAACTCAGGTTTTTTCTGACCACACCACTTTTATGTTCTTATGCTCTTTCCTCTGCATATCTTGCTTTAAAACTGCCTATAATCAGAATTAATCTCTATTTAGAAGGTGTTTTATTGTGCTTTTTATTTTAAGTATTTACATGGCTATTTCATGTATGTGTATCATTGTTGAAGAACGGGAGATACTCGTTTTCGGAGTTATGCCTCAGTTCTCCTCCCATGCCCTCAGCAACACCGAGAATACTTTGTACCTTGAGAGGAATATATTTTAATGTGAGTATGAGGACACAAGTTGTAGGAATGAGGCATTTTAAGAAAGATTGGTAACTTTAGGAAGGATTTGGTGGCTCAGGAATCTGAAGTCAGGAAAGCCATTTAGGAGGAGATTACAGCAAACCAGGCATTGATTCACTAAGGAAATGTTTATGGGGCCTACTAAGAACAGAACCGTTAGACATAAGAAACAGACGTGAAAATTTCAGAATATCAGTTCTGAACCTACTGTCTTCGAAACGTTATGATGTAGTGGTAAAATAAGTACAAGGAAACCAAAGCGCTTTGATTCATAAAAATTACAGAATGTGTATCTAGAAATAACGTAACTGTGAGCAGTTGGTAACTAAGAGATATTCTGCTAGATGTCAGGTAGTTTAAGATAATGGTAAGGTGTTTTGTGGGGTAAGCAGCAAGTAAGTATTTAGTGAGTGTTGTGCCCAACATGTTCTCTTGGTGTTGGGTATACAGTAGTGGATAAGGTAGAGTTCTTGCTTTGGTGGTGTTTACCGTATAAGAAGCGAGATACACCAGGGACATCTGAACAAATAGATTTCGGGGGAGGTGTGGGTTTTGCTAAAAAGGTGAGGGATGGTCTGTCTCAGGGAGTGCTTTACTTCAGTTTTGTTTGACTTATTTCATGAACACTTGTGTCTGCAAATCTCAATCATGTGTAAGATCTTGCAAAACTATTCTTATGTCCTGAATAACCCCGCATTTTTCACCAGTTGGATTAGAGGAATCACAGCTGTCCCTATAAAAAGCCCTGGGAGCTCTGTGTAAAGGAGCAGTGACTTGTAGCTGCTGTCCATCTGGTTACAGAGTGGAAGGGGCTGGGTTTTAGAGCCCAGCTCGTCTCAGTATTAGCAGCGCTGACAGTCTTGTTGTCATTCATTTGGGGCATGTACTTGTCTGCTTTTAAAACAGTGAGTAGATTTTGCTGTCAGAAATGTTCTAGGCATTAAGAAAAGAATGTAGTAAACTACAGTGAAATTTAGCTTGAAAATCCTTGCTTAAGCATCCATTCACATTTTTCAGTAGTTAATTTTGTAGTTGAAAGTTTAAAAAAGTTCTGAGCACTTGGCCTTGCAGTTCACTCATTTTGCATAAATAGATTTTGTACTTATTTTATCCATCTCCTAAATATTGTATTATTTCTGAAAATATAGGAAAATTAACTTTTGTATAAAGCGTTGAATTGAATAGATCACAGTAGGTGCACTTACTCACTACCGCAGCATGGGCAGCACCAGGACATGAAGCTGACAAGTGGCGTTTAAATAAGCTTACAAATAAAAGTAGCCTAGTTAGGGTCAATAGGGGAAATTTAAAAAAAATCTTAATTGACATTATTTTTCTATTCAGTAAAGTAGTTAATAGGAAAATTGGTATGACTTTTCAATTATTAAAATATTGCTGTCCTGACATTTGCATACCCATAGCATGAAGGCAGCTTTCAGTCTTTCATATTTGAATTTATGTGGCGGCTTAGCATTCATGTAGTGTGTTCACCTGCCTTCGTCCATGTGACTGTACTCGGTACTGGCATGATTTATTATCCCTACTTTTTAGGAAGGTAACAGCTTTGGAGAAGGTCATGGTCACTCTGAATTAGCAGAGTGCAGGCTGGACACTGTTTATTCTTTGTCATGAAGTATTTATTCAGTACTTATATGCGCCATAGGCTCTGTGGAGATTAAAACTGGGCAGTCTTGGCCTGCACCCCAACTTCCTGCTATTGAAGCACATTATCCGGTATGAGCAAGAGGACTGCTCCCTAAGTGCTGCCTTGGTGACGCTGGTGCATGCGATTCCTGCCTAGAGTCCCTTGTCTTGCCATGGTTCCTGCCTTGCCAGTGACCGTGATGGCGTGGAAGGGGGCAGATACGTGCATCTAACTGTAGAAGCATGTCTCTGTGTTAATAGTCCTTCCACTCTAACAGGAGAAGGGGCTTCTTTGGTAAACCCTCCTCTGTTAATCTAAGTTCAAGTCTCATGAGGTGAAGGTGAGTTAGTTGAGTCAGCAGTGATGTTTTTTTGAGTGCCAATATGTGCTCATTCATAAAAGATTGTCAGGGGATGAAGCAGCATTTTTATGGACCTTGTGTTATATAATATAGTGGAGGCGAAAGAGATAGACATGTATGCTAGAACTAAATACGTAAACCTAAAATGGTTAATGTAATCCATGTATTGTTTTAAATTTACAGGTATATGGCATACATGTGTTCTATGTGAAAGATTTCTGTGTCTAAGCATGCATATATATGTACACACACTCAAAATGATCTGTCATACATGCACACATGTACATGTGTATGCAGGCACATGCATGATCATATAGGGTGCCTCACAGTAATCTTCCTGTCTCTCAAGTCTCAGGATCCTGACTCCAGCTTGCTGCCTCTGTTTTACAAACACACAGCCTCTCTCACTGGTCTGTTTATTGCCTGTGGTTGCTTTTGTGCTCTAAGGACAGACTTGATTAATTGCAACAGAGGCTGCATGCTGTACAAAGCCCAAAATACTGACACTCTGGCTTTAAGAAAAAGAGAATTGATCCTTTCAAGGCCTCACCAGCCATAGTACTCAAAACTACAGTTTGACTTCAGAGAAAGAAAAAGCTTAATTGGAGTAGCTAATGGAGATGACAGGTGATTGGAACTTTGGGGTGGAGTGTGTGGTTTCCAGGAGCTAGGTGTGGGGTCACCTTGGTAACTCAAAAGGTAAAGGTGACTAACCTTTGCTTTGCTTTGAGCTGTTATGCTTTCAGAAGAGCATTTATTTTTGGTGTTTCCTAGTAAGTGTGAACAGTGTGGTGATTTTTAAAATGTTTATTGAAATTACAAAGTAATAGTAAATATGGACAGTGAAGTTGCTTCAATTTTTTTAGAGCTCCGTTCTTCAAAGGTGTTAGTTATTAGGAGCGCTGAAAAGGTGGATTTTACCCCTCTATTTAAATACTCCCTTCTAAGCAATAACTTTAAAAAAATCTGTATTTCTGATAGTCTTTTTTCATATTGTGGTCCCTTGGTTGACTTAGTTCTTCAGAATACAAAGAATAGGGGTGTGATTCAGTGTTTGTTACATAGAATATTCGTGTAAAATCTCTTAGGAAGACTTTATATAGAAGTCCCTGTCAGTTGAAAAGTTGACATAGACTTTTAAAATACTGCTTTTTTGCCAAACATTGAAGCACTTTGTATCTATCATCGTGATTTTAAACCTTATGAATTATAATCAAAATTCTTGTTCTTGTGGAGGGGCCCCATAATCAAATCACCTGGGAAATCTTTGAAAAGTACCAATTTCTGGTTTCCATTTCAGACCTAAGTGATTCTGAATCTTTAGCAGTTGGGGATGTCATCTCTGTTTTTGAAAGCTCCCCAAGCGAGCTATTAAATAGTGGGTAGCACTGTTTGTAACCAAAAAATTTCTGTGAAAATGAATATTTTTAATGTGTTTCCTAGAATAGGTCATGATTTATGCTGGAAAAACTTTTATAACAGTTTTTAAAAAATTCAAATATTGAACAAAGGAGGGAAATATATGTGTATATACACACACACACTAGATTAATTTGATTTGAAAATTCACATCAATGCTCTCCCATCTTGCTTTTCCCCCTCTTATTTTGTACTTCTTCAAGAAAATGTCTACCTTCTCAAAACCAAATGCACCTTTCTTTTAGGAAGCAACTTAGTCTAGATCCGTACTAATGCTAGGTGGCAGACAAGTCATGGTGTTTCAAACTGGAAGGTAACATTTCTTTTAAGTATTTTACTTTCTAGGTACCTAGGAATTTCTGTATCCATTGCAGTAGACTAATTAGTCTCACAAAAGTACCCAGTGTTGTAGGGGTCTAGCTGGTAGTTTATTTCTTGCTCAAGAAAGAGCCCAGTGACTTGCTACACCAGGGTATGACTGCTATGCTCTGTAGAGTTACTCAGGGACCCAACTGTGAGTTGGGTCCCTTTCCTGTCTCTCCTGTCTCTCACACACATGGTATGCAGAGTCTCTCACACACACGGTGTGCAGAGTCTCTCACACACACGGTGTGCAGAGTCTCTCACACACACGGTGTGCAGAGTCTCTCACACACACGGTGTGCAGAGTCACCCTAGATCTCGGCGTTCAGTCACTGCATTGGTAAAGGGCGTGGAGGCTCAACACGGGACTACCACTGTTTCAGGCTGGCGGCGCCACGTCACTTCCATTGACATTCCATTGGCCAGATCTCAGTCGCCTGGCCATGCTAGCCTCCAGGAAAGTTGGGAAATGTCTGGTTGTCCCAGTCAGGAAAAATAAATGCCGTTGGCTATCAATCTGCAATATCGTCCATGTGGCAGATGCACCCACCATAATCATCATTAGGAAAAGGTTGACTTATTCTACATAATTTATTTCATTATTCCTTTCCTCATTCCCCCATGTTTCTGCTGAGTTACTCCCCCTAGTCCCTCATAATTCTTTTCTGGGGTGATGGTCCCTCATTATTAATTTTGCATGACAGTTGCGGTGGGGTTGGGGGGGAGATACAGACAGCAGGCAGACACTCATCTCATACATCCTTGGCTGACTTTGGCAGAAAATGAGCTTAGTGGAAAACTAAACTAGCCTGAAGAATTGACTGGAAAGTTGGAGACTGCTAGAAAAAGAAATTGGATCCAAAGTGGCAAGCAGCACACAGCCAGGGCTGAGCTGACGACGGGCCCTCTCCTGCCATTTCTGTGTGAGCTTTGCTGCTCCTCCGGGGTGAACGTGTGCTGTTCTCCCTGCTCCATGCGGGAGTGACCCCTCAGGCTCTAAACTGTTCCAAATTAGGTCACCAGCAAAAGCCTTAGTTACCAAGACATGAGGAAGAGGGAATTCTTGTTAATGTTTGCCTGTGATGGGAGGAGGTCTGGCTTGATTTGTCTTCCATGATTTCCACTAACCATGGTGGTGTTTAGATACTCAGCCACCGAAAAGTGCCAAATGCCTAGCTCAGGACCCTCTGTCAGAGGTAGGCCCGTGTTGTGGAGAGAGGCCCATGACAGCGCCCGGTTGGGCTGCACCACTGACCCCTTTGGATATATTGTTAAACCCAGGTTGCAGCTGCCCCTCTGTAAATTGAGGTGGGGAACTTGATGTTTGATAATACCTGTTCATCCTCACACTCGCTGGTAATGCTTACTGAATGCCCTTATGTGCTGACATTAAAGAGCTGAGGAGCACCCTGGCCCTCTGCGTAGTCGAGGGAGTGAGCAGAGAAACCATTTAGCACAGTTTCAGTCCAGCCTGGGTGGTGTCCCAGCTCTGGAGGAGTTGCTCCTCCAGGCCCCAGGAGATTGCTGTGGGCAGGGAATCTGGATCCCTCTGCTCTGTTCACCCATTCATACAGCTAGTGTCTGCTGTCAGCCATTATTGTAGTTATAACAACACAAAGACAAATAAAACTAGTCCTTTCCCCAAGGGTACTAATTGTGAGGGTGCACTGATGACTGCAGCAGAAACGTGCTTGCTGTGTGAAGAGCAGACTGGTAAGGGGAGGTGGAGTGGAGGGCAATTCATGCTGAGATTCTGGAAGGATTTTAGAGGAGACGCATGAGGTCTGGGTCTCGAAATTGGAGTTTGAGGTTTCTGAAAGCTAGAAAAAGGAAAGCACGGCAGCATCGAGACTGAGGTATCAGTTCTGCTTGGATGCTGCCTGTACTGCTGAAAGAAAAGGCTGTGTATGAGGGAACAGGATGGAAGAAATGGTGGGAGATGAGACAGGAGAGATGCCGACACTCAAACCTGGAGGCTCTGGATGTCAGAAAATGATCATTTAGAGATTTTGTTGCGGAAGCAAGTCTTGACAGCCATGTGGAGAATTGACTGAAGGTCAGGAGGCCAGGTAAGGAGTAGCTATGGTAGACTCCCCCCGGACTGCTCTTTGAATACAGGTCCAGACAGGAGTATGGAAATAGTGGACATGTCTGTGAGACATTCCTGAGGCCACAGTCAGTCTCTCTCTCTCTCTCTCTCTCTCTCTCTCTCTTTCTCTCTCACACATGGAGGGGGAGGATGTAGGTGCGAGTGTGATCATTCCCTGAGGTCTCTAGCCCCGGGGTGGGGGGGCTCTTTATATTCTAGAACTAGGTCAGATTTGGCCCGCCTCCTGCCCTGTGCTCAGCCTGGCAGGTAGGAGACACACCCTGCTTTCCTGCGCAGACCCTACTTCCTTGCAGTGCAGTGCAGTGGGCCCTCCTGACCATCCCTGGTTTGTTCTGGAGGGGAAAGCTGGTTGCCTTCTGTTACATGGGTCGGCAGGAGGAGAGTCAGACTTCTCCTGTCCCGTTTCTATTTTACTTTCTTCAGAACAGAAGCATTTTCTTACGTCATTATTGCATTGACTTGTTTGTTGTCCAAGGGCCATTCATGACAGATTGGCCAAGAGAGAGGTGGACGATAACAGGACACAGATGGTCTAATTGATGGAGGAGGAAGGTCTCTGAGGAAATGGGGTTGACAGCCCAGGATTTGGGGTGAGAGATGCTTCACTTTCTCATCTCTTATGACGAGGTGTAGTCTTCACCCGTGTTTTAAGGGACCTAGTCTAGCTAGTTTAGCGTTAACCATAATCGAATTATGTTATCACTAGGCCCTCCCCTCATTTCAGGTATTAGATAGTTGAGGGTTCTTTAAAACATCTGAAAAGTATTTTCCTAAGTGACTTAAAAATTGAAACTTTTCTTTTTAGGTGAGAAGTGGAAAAGAGTGTTCTTGACATAATTAATTTGGTGTCATTTGAATAGAAAAGGGTATTTTCTGTATTAAAAGTGAATCAAGTTTGATTTTTAGCACCTTGATTATATGGGGGAATTTCATATTACATATTACCCGTGTCTAAATATAAAGTGAGGTTATTTCCCCAAAATTGTCTCCTTAGTCCTATGCATTTGAGACCATGAAGTCTTTGCATCATCTATTGTGTTGTGCGAGCTGCTGTCTGTTACTTTACAGAACTTGGAACAGCAAAGTTGTGTTTGTGCACGACATGTAGACCCGGAGGAACGCTCTTCATTAGCATGGATACTGTGGTGGTCTTGGTGTAATGAATCCCTAGAAAGCAAGACAACTAAATTTAACACAGATTTTCAGGTGTTGATATGTAAATAAAACTTTTAAAGACCATTTGCAAAAGTATTGTAATAATTAGAAATCAAGAATATACTCATAGGATTAATGGAAAAGCACCAGCTGTCCTAAGTAATTGTTACTGGGATAAGAGAATCCAATTATTGTATCATACAGGGATCGAAAAAGTGTTGTTTTTTTATTTTTTGAAAAAGTGTTTCTAAAGCAACAAAGAAGTTAAGATGTGCTCTGGGAGACCCAGGTGGCGAAGGAACTCTGAAGGCACTGATCTTGGCGAGGACAGCAGACTTTGGAATCTGCTGAGTTGGCATCTCAGAGAGCGCTGGCTGTGCAGTACCGACCTCCCTGGGAAATGTGGGCGCTCCTTGCTTTGGGGGACAGCTTGATATTCCTAATGGAGGATGAAAATGTCAGAGCTAGAAGTGACTGTGGTGGCCCATTCAGTACTTTGGAACTCTTCTCCTGCTCAGACAGCCAGAGTAGCTTAGGCTACACCCATCAAAAGCAGAGGCCCCCAGGACAGCACTTCGGAGGTGGAGAGGAGAGAATGGTGTGGACTTTGAAGAAGCCCCAGGTGGGGGTGCTCCCTGTGTGTGTGGCAGGCAACAGGCTTCAGACCAAGGCCACCCCTGTAGGTTTTCATTTTCTCTGCCACACCCTTTCTTCCCCCCTTACGTCTTTGTACCTTTTCTTCTTTCTGTTTTCAGCAGTTTCAGTGGCTCTGTGCTTGACATAGAAATAGCTAGAACATACTAAGAGGCAGTTTTGAACTTCAGATCATGGCACCTTTAGGGAGGTGATCCCCACTCAGCTTGGTGCCCTTTGACTTCATTTCCCTGCTGTTCTCCAGCTCACCCAGACTCCAGCTTTCCTCACCTTTCATATCTCAGCTCATGGGTCCTGGTAGCGCTTCCCTCGTGCTATTTGTACATGTGTCTCCTTCCCCGTCTCCTCCAGCGGTTTCCTTCTCAGACTCTCTCAGTTCTGTGATCAGACTGTTGCAACCTGGGTGTGCTCTGCTCGTGGCTTCTCCCTTGTCTTACATCTGCTTTACACCTTAATTCTGATTCCATCAGCTGAAATAATCTACATTCATCTAGCACTTAACATGTGCCAGGCACCATTTTTAACATTCAGGCCTTAATTTTCCCAATAATCTGTGGTGCTAGTTCTGTTCCTAACCCATTCTCAGGTGGAAGGGGCGCCCAGATGGGCTTACCCAGAGTCACAGAGTAGCTAGCTGGGCGGTGAGTGGCAGAATTGGCAGCAGACATTGCAGAGTGTGGGCACCATGACTGAGAACACAGCTGGAGTGGTGCGCTCCTGCCAGCTCACCTTCCCTGGCACCACATTCCCTCACCACCCTTTTGCACAAATCTTCAGCCTGGTGCTGAGACTCTTGGGTACACATCCTGCTCTTCTGTCTCTGTTCCTTGCTGCAGCCAAAGTTGAGGTGCAGAGTGACCTGCCACTAAAAGAGAAGCAAGAATCCAGGCTGAACAGCAGGGCAGGCTTGTTTGAGGCTGAGGTTCCGGAGGGGTTGGAGCCTCCCTTGGGAGCTGTCCCGGGAGGACGCCGCAGGTGGAGGTCTGGCGGAGGTGCTCACTGCCTGGTCTGGTCTCCCACAGGAGTTTGGAGCTGTCACCAAGTGCATGGCTATTTGTATGTTACAATAGGGCTTTCTTTTTAAGGCCCTTTGTAGCACCTGAGGTGCAGTTTGCTTCTTGTTCTGGATTCCTTTTGAGATTCCACTTTGTCCTCTGCCGCCCATGTGTCTGTTACCTGAACCAAGTGTGTTGTTTTTTGGGGAAGGAGCATTAGCTCCAGGGAGCTTTCTCCTGCCCCCCCACCCCCCCCCTTCCTTCCTCCTTTGTAGGGAGTCTACAGTCTTGTCCTTCAGGAAGTCTGTTGAGCACTCTCCCACCCCTTCTGTTTCAGAGGCCTGGCCCAGAGTTCTGGAGAGGGTGGATTCTGCACATGGAGCACCTGAGGTTCACCCCTGACCAGCCTTGTAGATGTGAGAGCCAAGGGCTACCACACAAGAGCCACAGGGGACCCCCTTTCTCTGAAAAACAAATGCTATGATCCTGTTGCCTAATAACTAAAGCTTTGTGGGTCTGAGGGCACATGGGAGCAGTCCTTGGTGTGGAGTAGAGTTCAGCAAAGGTGGTTACTAATTTTTTTATTACTTTTTCTTTAATTGTGAGAAACTACTCATGGAGCATTCTGGTCAAGGGCCACAGAAACCTTTTACACCCAGACTCTTATTCTTGAGGCTGCTCTGTCTGGTTTGGAAGCACTTGTTTGTGAGAGGTGGACGTGAAGTCTCATTTTTTAATTGTTGGTTCTGTGACTTCTAGTGAGTTGGAAAGATTTCCCATTTACTTGTTTCTGGTTTGTGAGACTTGCCTGTTTTTTTCCTCCCAAAAGCTGGGGGCCCATCTTTGTGTTTCTAATTGTGTACTGAAACAGTTTTCTATATATCTTAGGGGTATTTGTTTAACACTTTAACATAACAGCTCACAGACTGTTTTCCTTTGGTATAGAACTAAGATGCAAATTTTAACCACTCTCTCGGTCAATAGGGATTAAAAAAAACTAACTATGAGCTGTAAGATGATGTGTTTTATTTGCTACATAAATATACTTTTAACGAAAGGTTAGTTTTTTTATATTATTAAATTTTATAGCCACGATTGAGCAGTTAACAATTTGCTCAATGCTTAACTTTTAAAGTGTCTCTGGTCAGATGAATATCTTGCCTTTTGGGCATTTTGTAATGGAAAATCGTGTAAATATACATTGTTTTAATTGGAATCACAAAGCCAAATGATTGCCTCACTGGATAATTTTAAGTATTATGCTGCAATTCAATATAAGTATCCAGTAATTAACTGGATTTAAAAATATCTTGTATGTTTGACAGCTGTGCAGCTAGAACTGGGAGCGAGCGGGCAGCGTGTATGGAGTCCTTTCATGCTTGGGATGGGAAGGGGGGAGAGTTAAAAAAAAAAAAAAAGTTTGTTTTTTCCCTCAGCTATTGTGGCTACTTTGGGAGGAGGCTGGAAGCCAGGCAGGGACTGCAGCAGGTTTCTTTGCAGAGTAGTGTCTGAAACTTAGTAGCATGTTCAGATACTTTGTAAAATGGCCTGGTTGCCACCTAGTTGAAGGTAAAGGCACCTGTGGCGGGTGACATTTCAGCCTGTGTTGTGTTCCTGGCTCTTCTGTGTCCAAGGCTTCTTCCCTGGGTGGAGCCTGTCTGCCAGCAGTGGTCGACAGTTTAATGGCGTCATAACGTTGAGCTTTGAGGTATGCTGTAATTTATCACTTCTTTCTGTACTTTGAGGTTTCTGGAAGGCAGCTTTAACCTGTTGCTAGGCCTGAGAAGCTTAAGATCAAGAGATCTGAAGAAAAATCTGCCAGTGGGGTTAGGTGAGGGAGCCACAGTGGATATTCAAGTTTTATATGTGTGTACACATACATCCGTTATATGTACGTGTGTGTGTATATAAGATTTAAGAAACTATTAGATAAATGAATGTATTTTGCTCTATTTTTGTGTAGATTTTTGAAAAATGAACAAAGTTGGAGTCTAAACCATGGTTTACTAAAATGAGTCACTTAGAAAGCTCTGAACAAAGACTTCAGAGCACAACCTTTCCTGTCCTTTGGCATGGATCTATGTAACCTTTCAAACCCATGGCATTTTATAAGGAAAGAGTACTTTGAACCTAGCATGACTGGACAAGACTGTGGGTCATACCCCGTGTGAGGAAACTGTCCCCACAGTGCCTCTGTGCTGGTACCCCGGTGCCACGGACCAGCACAGCAGTAGACGATGAGGCCATCTCAGGGTTGAGAGACTGCGCAGGGTGGTCAGGGATTCGGTTAAAGAAATGACAAACAGACACACTTCAAGAAAGTGTAAATCTGAGTGCAACTTTATTTGAGTCAGTGGTCAGTATATATATGTTTTCTAAAAGCATAGAACAGTGAACATCAAAGAAATCAGCTTGCTCATAGGTTTAGCTTATCATTGACAGGGCAGTGATTTATGTCCAAAATACATCTGGACCTAGCCGTATTCCTAAGTAGACGGGCTATTAACTCTTTATATTCTTGTTCTACATAATTATATTCTTGTTGTACTTACTACTACTACTACTACCTACTCATGTTTACTCATAATTAATTGTCATGGGTGAATTTACATTATAATGCAGTTAATATCAAAGGTACTAAAGTCAAGCACATAACAGAAAGATTATTAAACCAACAATTCTATTATAACACAGTGTTTAGTAATGTTTCATTTGCATTAGCCTAATTATTAAATTACGTATGTTTTTTAATTAGCAATCAATGACCAGAAAAAGGAAAGATTTTAGATAGACAGTTGTAGCAGAATAAAGTTTGTGGGCCTTGAGAAAGCGAGCTAAGGTTCCAGGTGGTCAGCATTTCTTTTAATCATCTTTGTGGCAGCTTCTGGTGGTCGTTATCTCTTGGCAGGCATTTGGCTTCTCTGCATCTTAGGGAGTTTGCTGTTCTCCCCCTGCGCGCATGGTTCCTTGCCCACGCCAGACCTCAGGGACCATGGCAAGAGCCATTAGCCCTGAGAGTCACTGCAGGGGGAGGTGTAGCACCCCGGCCCTTGTGAGGAGTTGCTCAGCCCCACTCTAGGGTCTTCTATACAATACACTGAACTTTCCAAGTGTGTTTTTCTTTCATCAGTTTGGTAAATGAATATGCTAAATTGGCACATTCCAGAGGACCCAGAGATATGTCAATAGAAAGAAGGACCCAGGAGAGCCAAGCTTCCTGGTTGATGAAGAGCAGCTCGAGACCCACAGTTCCCTGTGTAGATGGTTCCAGCATGTTCCCTGAATAGTCCCACAAATGAGACTGACCTGAAGGTCATCTGCTGAGTGAAAACAGGAAGTGGCACTCACAGTGCACTTTTGATGTTAGTTTGGGGTGTAATGGTTTCTTGTGCTGTAAATTACTTCTAGACATATTTCAGGCAACAGTGTTGGCCACATGTAAGGCCACATCTTCTGACTGACACTAGCATGAGTGCCAGCTTTGAGATCCAGACTGGTGGCCTTGAACTATATGGTCACTGTCTAAAGACTGCACCACACTCTCAGGATCTGACTGATCAACTAATCTGAGTGATCCCTCTCAGTTCACTGATATTAGAACCAATATAGCTTGTCGGTGGGGATCACTTAATTCATTTTTGTAGGACATTTGACATCTTTGTGTATTTATGAAAGTTAAACTCAGCAACGGGCAGATGACAGCAGTGAAAGCAGTGTCCTTCAATAAAACGTGCGGCTGGCCTTTTAGCGCACCAGGCCTCATCGCAACACCAGTTCTTGTCTCATTGTCTGGAATGTGCAGCCCTGGCTGCCTTATAGAGTTACCACCACTGTCCCATGTGGGCCTTCTGGAAGTGTGTTCTCCTGGTGGTGGTCGCTTTTTCTCTTTATAGGAACCTAGTTTAGCCTGGTTAGTTACCTGCTGAATAAGTTATGTTCTTCTAATACTCTGCCATAAAGAAATCTATGTAACTTGGGCCTGTGTTCATGTGCTGCGCTCTGTTTTAAGACATCGGTACTGCCTGAACACGCCACCGTGGCCATCCTGTCTCGGTTGCCCTGCTGCCTGGGCTGTGCTGGCCCCTCTGCAGCACTGAACAGTGAAACAGCATCTAAAATTAAACCACGAGAAATGAGCTTGTCTCTTGTCCCCCAGAGCATGGGCTGGGAGGATTCAAGAATGTATATGGTAAGAGCAGGTTTCCACTCTTCTCTGGGAACATTAGACGGGGTGCCCAATTCAGGCACCTAAAATCACGAAGAACTCTTCCATTGTATTTTCTCAAATTTGCTTACTTGCATCAAAAGCACGTTTGTAATGTTTTGTACACACAACCATTATATTAGTGGCTTTTTTCTTTGTGTATATATTTCCCAATAAAGCATTAGTTTTTTTGCCAGTTTTGTCACCACCATTTAAAATCCATCACTGGTTAATCATACCTAAAATCAGCAGCTTGAGGGCCTCCCTGGTGGCGCAGGTGGTTGAGTGCAGCGCTGTGAAGCTGTCCACAGCCTCTGCAGTGCGGTTCAATCCCTGCCGTCCTCGGGGCAACCCACAGGAGACCTCTGCTGTCTCGCCCGCTGCTCCCCGCAGCAGTGTATTTCATTAGTCTGCCTGTTCTGCTCCCCGCTCTGTCTCTGGTGAATCCTTTCACTCTCCTGCGCATCTGGCCTGTACCCAGGTTCTTGTATAAATAAAATAAATCTTTAAAAAAAAAATCAGCAGCTTGAATATGTAATTTATTGCAACATATTCATGATCTTCTGTTTTGTGTTGGCATTTCTAAATCTTAATGTCAGGTTCATATTTATAAATTTGTAAATGTCCTTGTGCTTTACGTGTCCTCATTCAGCCAGTAGGCAGGCGGCGTCGGCTGTGGCTGGGTGTGTGCACGTCCGGAGCCAGCTCTGTGAGGCAGCTCCGTGGGCTGTCTCCGGGGCGTTCATGCAGTGACCGTGCTGACGGGAGGCGGGCTGGCTTCTGAGCCACCCTGACTAGCTACCTGGGCAAGCCCAAAGTCTCCCATCTTTAAGTGGTGAGACTTGATCTCTTGAATGGTTTAATGTTGAGACATCTTATATCTGCACCTGTTTTTTGTTTCAAGCCGTCTTTGCCTCCCCAGCTCCCCAGATACTAGAACTCAAAGGCTGCTGGATGCCCGTTTCCTACTAAATGAGAAAATTTTTATTTAAGGTGTCGATTACTGACTAAAGTTTTTTATATTATGGATATTATAAGAAAAAACATATTTCTCCATTTGGAATTTCCATGACTAGTGATAAATCCATAAAATATCAGGTAGTATTATCAGCTTTCTTTGTTGTTACTTTTTAAAAATATCTTATATTTTTAGACTATTGGGGGAAATACAGATTTACCCACCCTCATGTTATGCTATGTATAGTATAATCATTTATGGAATCTATCAGCTGTATCTTGGATGACTAATTTAATCGTGCAAGTGTGTGTGTTTGTGTGTCCCAGATGATGTTTCTAAAAATAAGTTCTTGAAATTTTATTTAAGGTATGACACTTTGGTTTGCCTTTTGTAATCAGAAGAGTTAAGGATTCATTTACTGTAAACTAAGCATATCTGTGATCTGTTGCTGAGGGTAGTATAATAATACCTCAAAAAGTAATGTATGCTTGGGCCGCCCCTGGTGGTGCAGCGGTTGAGCGCTGGGTTGTGAAGCTGCCCGCAGCCTCTGCAGCGCTGGTTCAATCCCCAGCCACTGGCGAGGGTTCCACATGGCGCGTCAGACCTCTCCTGCCGCGCCCGCTGCTCCCCTCAGCAGTGTATTTCTTTGTCAGTCTACCCGTTCTGTTCCCCGTTCTGGCTCTGGTGAATTCTCTCACCCTCCCGCACTTCTGACTATAACCACTGCTCGTATAAATAAATAAATCTGAATCAATCAATCAATAAATCAATCAACTCCCTGCAATAAATCTCTTGGGGGAAAATAAAAAGTAATCTATGCTTATTAAACAGAGTAAATACTATGCATGCATTTGTATTCTAGTCTAAAAATATCGAGACTATTCAAATGCAGTTAATATTGTGCTTTCTCTCTTAGTAGTTCATTAGTTGTTTGTCATATGTCTGTCTGGTCTTCCTGAGTGGTTGGTTGCTTAATGGCTTATTATGTGTGTCCGTAACTTTAAATTACACTCTTGTTCCATTTGAACTCTCTGTCCATGCTGCGGCTAATGTGTTTTGCTTTTATAGCAGTCTATGAACTCCACAGTACATTGTTTTTGCTTTAAACAATCCGTTGTCTTAACAGTATTCACACGTGTCTTTACTGTTTGCCTGTGTTTACGGTCACTGGCGCGCTCTGCTCCTCTGCGTGGCTCTCCTTTTCTATCCTACGTCACTTTCCTTTTGTGAGCATTTTTTGAGGGCAGATCTGTTGACAGAATTCTCACTTTTATTCCATACAATATTTTGTCTTCATTATTGAAGGATATTTTTCCTGGATACAAATTGCTAGTTAAAGATCTTTTTCATCATTTTTTAAAGGTGTCACTATTGTTTTCTGGATGTGTGGTTTCTGGTGTTAGTGGTTCTCCTGCACTTTATTGGTTTCCAGCTCTTTGGTTGAGTGCTTCAGTTTGTGTGTTTTTTCTCGGGGCTCATTGACATTGGGCCCTGTGGGTTGATACTTTTCAGTAAAGTTGGAAAACCTTTGACTATTGTATGTTCATATAATAGTCATAACTATACTATAGTTATTTCTTTCCCCAGTT
This sequence comes from Talpa europaea, assembly GCF_964194135.1. NCBI lineage: Eukaryota > Metazoa > Chordata > Mammalia > Eulipotyphla > Talpidae > Talpa > Talpa europaea. The sequence goes on from NC_140070.1 coordinate 143,177,854, forward strand.
TCTCTCTCATTCCCTTTTGATACTTACTTGAAACAGGAATATAAGCTTAGTTTTCTTCAATAGGTTTATATTTTCATTATATTTTATATGTTAACTTATTGGTTTGTTTTACAGTCACTAATTTTTTTCCTGCAATGTCTAATCTGCTATTCATTCTTCAGTGAGTTTTTTCAGTTTTTTTTTTTTTTTTTTTTTTTTTTTTTACTTCTAGAACGTCAGTTACTTTTTTATAGTTTCCGTTTATTAAGATTTGCAGTTCTGTTCATTTTGTCCATGTTTTGCCTTTATATTTTAAAGCATTACACAAATCTTTTGCCACTAATTTCATTTTTTCGGTCATTTTGGGGTCTATAGATGGATCTTCCCCACCCCCAATAAAGGCCACATTTTCCTTTTCTGTGCCGACCGATTTTTGATCAGTTATGGACGCTAAGAACTCTAGGTTGTTGAGCATCAGGATTTTATTTAAGAAGTGTTGATTTGTGTCCTGGCAGACCCTTCATTTCCTTGCAGGTCCTCTTGATACTTTGAGGTTTGTTTCAGTCTCTATTAGGGTAGGTAGAGGGATTGTTTTATGTGGAAACAGTTCTACCAACGCATGAATTTTCTGGGGTCTCTTGAATGTGGAATTTATTGGGGTTTCTCTGCTCTTGCTGACTGGAACTTACTGCCTCCCAATCCATTGCACGTTCTGGGAGTGGTTCAGCTCAGCTCTCCCTAGCATTCATCCTTTGGGCCCCAGGACCTTCACCCTGCACTTGTGCAGCTTAGTGTTTGACTAGAGACACGAGGGGCCCTCCGTATGAGTTCATGGATCTCTCCTCCGTGTTGTTCCCCTCTTTCTGCTGCCTGCCCCACACATGCCATCCACCCCTGGAGGCCTGAATCCTCATCTCTGTCTTCTCAGCTCAACGAGACACCCCCTTCCTACTTTGTAACTGAAATGGTCCACAGACAGACGGCCAGAGGGGTTGTAGACCTCGTTGCATGTGTCTCCCTTTCCTCAGTGAGCCCTGTCTACGTGGCTTGCTGCCCGGTGTCAGAGAAGTTCCTTGAGATATTTTAGTCAGTGCGATAGTGGTTGTGGTGTTCACGGGGAGTTCAGTACCAGCTCTCTGAAGTGGTCACAGTGGAGTCTTGTAGAGATACATATTTTTATTCCTAACTGATTCTTAACACTTAACACACAAATTTAATTACTATTTCAGACTGAAAAAACTGAGAATTTAGTTTTTTATGAGCAATTTCATTGTGTTTGTAGACAGTTGAATGTGCTGTTTGGCTAGTAGGTTAAAGTGTGTGTGTGTGTGTGTGTGTACACGCATACATTCTCGGGGCATACATGTCGGCCACTAATTTGAGGGATATAAGAAATCAGTTCATTTGTTCTTATCATTAGATAATTAGACACAGTTTCACTTCAGCATATATTTAACACATACTGTAAATCCAGGCTCTGTGCTATGTGCTTGGGTGAGAGAAAGAGTGAGAGAAATTGACTATGAAGCAACAACCCTAGTTGTGCTGTGATAAGTTATTTCTGACTCTCAAAAGCCTCATTTTAAAGACACTCCTTTCATCCTTCCTTCAGCTCTCTCCTTCCCTTTCTTACCCACTTCAATATTTAAATATTCCTCATGGATTGAGTTTTTTCTTTCATTGAACAAATATTCATGGCGTGCAGACCACCTGCCAGGCACTGTTCGTGGGGCTGCCAGCCTGGGAGACCATGCTTCCTTAGCGCCTCGCATTCGGGTACTTTCTCCACTGGGTTCCTTCATTCCTGGCACCTTTGGAAGTGCAGCAGGCTGTTCCCTTAAGGCATTTCTCCTGCCTGGCTGGTGTGTCTTGTCTCTCCTGGCCTTGCAGGTTCCTTCTACATGAGTTTGCTTGTCTCCTCTGAGAAGCGCCATCGCGTGTTTGCATGCTGTAGTTCCAATTAACGTCAGTGTTTTCATTTGTTTTTGTTCTTGAATATTATTCTTTCTCTTTAAAACCTAATGTGGATTAATACAAGGATGGTTTCCTATCAAGAAATCCAAGTTAGCTGTAAGTAGAGCTGCGTGTGTGTGTGTGTGTGTGGGGGGGGTCTTATGAGATCTGAGATAAATGGCAGTTATTTTCTCTCAGGCTTTTGTGTTTGATGTTTCCTTTGTACCCACCGCTACCTTCTCTGAGACCTGCCCGTAAGATGTGTCTCTGTAAAGTCAGTGCTAAAACTGCTTGTAATACGGTCTTCAGTTACTTTAGTTTTAGTAACTTGACTGGCATGAGAAAGTGACTTCATTTTTCTTAAGGAAACTTCACCAGTAAAATTTTTATAAACTTTAAAAAAGTTACAGAAGCACACTCATGTTTAAAAAAATCTGTGGGGCCTCCCTGGTGGCACAGCGGGTTGAGTGCAGCGCTGTGAAGCTGTCTGCAGCCTGTGTTTCATTCCTGGCCTGCCAGCAAGATTCCCACATGGTGTGGCAGACCTCTCCTCTGTCGCGCCCGCTGCTCCCCTCAGCAGTGTATTTTGGTTGTCTGCCTGTTGTGCTCCCCGCTCTATCTCTGGTGAATCCTCACCCTCCCGCACCTCTGGCCTGTACTCCAGCTCTTGTATTTAAAAAAAAAATAAATAAATAAAATCTTTAAAAAAATTTTGAAAAAATTGTGCAGTTTAAGATGTAAAAACATGGATGTATGCTTTTTGCTAACCTGCCTTTTACACTATTTGGCTGCAATTTAAAATAGTATTTTGAAATTGAGCTCCAAATAATGATTTTGAAGATAATTTTCAATTAAATATTTCATTGTTAAATTACCAAAATTAATTGGTGATACATTTATAGACTAAAATAATATCATGGCTGAGTCTTTTAGTTGAAAAGGATTACATCTAGGGCCTCCCCGGTGGAGCAACAGTTGAGCGCTGGGTTGCGAAGCTGCTGGAAGCCTCCACGGCCTCTGCGGCGCGGGTTCGATCCCCAGCTGCTCCCCGGCCGCCGGGCGAGGGTCCCGCATGGCGCGAAGACCTCTCCTGCCGCCCGCTGCTCCCCTCAGCGGTGTACTTCGGTCCTTCTGCCTGCTCTGCTCCCCGCTCTGGCTCTGGTGAATTCTCTCACCCTCCCGCGCTTCTGACTGTACCCAGTGCATGTATAAATAAATAAATAAATAAAATAGTTAAGCATATTTAAAATAAATAAATCTTTAAAAAAGAAAAGAAAAGGATTACATCTAACATGGTAGATGCAGAATGCTGCATACAGAATGACTGTTTATAGGTCAAAGGGGGTCTGATGTGAACAGTTTTTCATTGTCTTCATTATAGGATGAAGCACATTCCTTTCTTGTTAACATTTGATTTAAAGAGGGGACGTGGGAACTTCAGAAAGAATAGAAAACCATGCTGACTTGTTTAGGTATAAAATCAGGTTGACAAGAAATTCCCTTACTGGTTTTGTCTCCTTATTTTATCATAGGGAAAGAATGAGTAACTTAGTACTTACTGGCATTGTGGGAGGAAATTATACTTGGATATCTTTCTGGATTTCACATGCAGCAGTAAAACTAAGAAAGGAAACAACGAACATGTGGCAACCACACCTCTACACTCTATACCCAGTGCCAGAAGCTTAAGTTTTCCTTCCCTTCACTAGTGAGGGGAACTGGTTGTGGCACCAAGAGCTGTGCCAGATGGTGTGGTGAATAGCTTAAAAAAAAGTCCTGCAGTGAGTGGTGTGTGGGGTCTTCTGGGATGATGACCTTTCCCCCCCTCATGCATGTTCAATTTATGATGGGTGTTTAAGTTATATACTAATGACTTTGGCACTTTTTTCTATATATTGTAGTAAATAAGCTTAAATATAGTATATAATAATGATAATAGACACAGGAGCTAATATTTTTAAAGTGTTAATGTACCAAGTTCCAGTCTGTATGTTTACTAGTGATATTTCATTTATACTTGATAGCAAACATAAGGGAATAGGGTTAGTATAATACCTCTCTCTGCTTCATAGACAAGGAAACTCAGACCAAGAGTGGTAATTTGCCTTTTGGGGGTCTTAGTCTTTTTACTGTTTACTTATAAGAGCTATTTGTTTATCAAGGGCCTCCATTCTTTTCATATATATTTATGTATTGTCTGTCTTCCCAGTTTTTTGTTTTGAATATGCAGATTTAAAGTCTTCCCCCAAACCCCCCATTATTTGACAGTTTGGTTTCCAAATTTTGCTGTTGCAAATACCAGGGTAAACATTTTTTCCCCTAACTTTTTGCAGTTGATAATCATCAATTACTTCCTTAGGATAAATTCCTACATGTGGTTTTTTGTTTTTTGTTTTTTTTTTCCCTTTTTAGTTGGACAGTTTCTCCACATAACTGAACTGACTGACTGACTGAATGGATTTTTTCAATAAGTAATGAAATGTTTAGAAGTTATCCCAACAGTCTTCATAGGAACATTGTCCTTTTACTTACCCAGTAGATATTTATTATTCATGTACTGTAGGGTGGTTAAGGCCCTCCTGCTGTAATGGAGGAAGACAGACTCCAAAGCCATGGTAGGGCTGGCGCTACTCAAGTTTAAGTGGGGGTGGAGGGCTCACACTTGGATTCTGGAAAGTTTGCTCTCGTCATCTTGAAGAAATATGGGATTGCAAATGGGCAGAGTAAAGATAGAGCTACTTGGAATCTATTGTAGTAAGCTACTGTTGAGGCATGGGGTAACAAATGAGAAGAGGTCGCAAGCTGGGGTGGCGGCTGTGGCCTCCAGGCTCTAACATGACGCCTAGAGTTTTGATTCTGACGCTGGAAAGGAGAATCTCTGCCGCGGTCTGAAGCAGAAGTGGAACTTTTGTGTGTGGTGGTGGTGGGGTGGGGGGCGATGTTGAGCTTGGTTCTCCTCAGTTGCAGAGTCTCTGTGCCATTCAGGCAGCATCGTGTGCTCCACGAGCCATTTTGTGCTCCACGTGCTCCATTTTGCACTCGCTGCAGCGGTCCCGAGCAGAACTGTTGTCAGTTCTACATACCAAAGCTCTGCGGCCTTTGAGGTCGACGTGTTGTCTTTATCAAGAAATGAGGTGCGTAAGACCACACGGATAGTAAATTTGGAACTGAAATTTCACACTAGTGTGCCCTGCCTAGGATTCTGGGCTCTTTGCTGCTGGACCAGTGCTGTCATGTGTCTCAAAAATAGTAGATGTGAGAAAAGGCACCCTGGGGCTGAACACTGTGTCCTGTTGCGCGGTGGGAGTTAGTGGGTTCTTTCAGGAAGGAACAAATATTCTTGGTGCACTGTTTTTTGTTTTTTTAAGATTTCTTTATTTATGCATACAAGAACGGAGGTACAGGCCAGAGGTGCAGGGGGTGAGAGGATTCACCAGAGACGGAGTGGGGAACAGAACAGGCAGATTGACTGAAATACCCTGCTGAGGGGAGCAGCAGGCGAGTCAGGAAAGGTCTGCTGTGTCATGTGGGTAGCTCCCTGCCCGGGGATTGAACTCATACTGCAGTGACTGCGGACAGCAGTCTGCAGGTTGCATCTTAACTCCTTGCACCACCAGGGAGGCCCTGGTGCATTGTTTATTGACCTAAATTTTACATTTGGCTTAGAGTGTAATTATAAGTTTGGTTGACTACAAGAAAGGTCTTCAACTAGTATTAGTTAACTACCAAATACCTTTATGGACCAACATGTTCGTTTTCCATTTGTACCTTAAGTATCATGACCATGGTCCCAGCCTTCCTGTGGGATAGTTACTGCTTGATCATTTTTGTGGTGAATTGCCAGGTTTAGTTCTTTAAGGACTGTGTTGGAAGAGTCCAGAGGAATCCAGCATCTTGTGAATTTGTTTCCGTGTATTGTATGTTCAACCTTAAACTACCTGTGTCGGTGGTGAGCACCATTAGGACGGTCTTTCACCTGGGAGGGTTCCAATCACCATACACTCGGCAGGCACAAAGCCGCATTTCAGCAGTGATCCTTTGAACTGATGTCTGAGAAGCTGGCCCACTAGAGATGCCTTTGAGAATTCAGAAATTACTTATATAACTATGGCTGTTAGATGATGAAAATCTCCTATGTGAAAACAAGCATATAGGTATTGTTAAACTTGTTTTACAAAAATATTTAAGATTTTCTCTTTTTATAGACTTACAGATCTCCACTTTAATTTTATACCATTTAACATACAAGCATTGTGACATATTCTTGCTTGTAATTTTAAAAGTGTTTAATATTTTTGAACATCTTACCATCTTTATTTATATAAAGGACTGTTGGATAGGTCAGAAGATAGCATATTAGTATATGAACGCATCCTTTAATCCTTGCTTTTTATCTTGTAGGAGGAGAGACTTCAGCATGCAAACCTTCATCTGTTCGGCTTGCACCGTCATTTTCATTCCATGCTGCTGGCCTTCAGATGGCTGGACAGATGCCCCATTCACATCAGTACAGTGACCGTCGCCAGCCAAACATAAGTGACCAACAGGTTTCTGCCTTATCTTATTCTGACCAGATTCAGCAACCTCTAACTAACCAGGTAAGTTCATGATGTTTTAAAATGATTTGTTGTAATGATGGTTCATTCCATTAAATGGTGGAATAATGAATGGGCAAAATGCTTTCATGGTTTTCAATTTTAAAGGTCACAGGGGATTCTGGATTGCCAATATGATACTGAGATGCTTGCATTAAAAAGTTTATTGGTTTTTCCACTTTCTGTGTACTTCATTTAATTAAAAATAGTCTCATAATTAAAGCAATACTCATTCTGGAATAGGAAGGGAAAAAGTTATTTCTAACGAGTACAGTTAAAAAAAAAAAAAGCTTATTTTTATGGGTAGATACTTAAGTAGAAAAGCAAGATAAGATTCCAAGTAACAACAAGTAAGGTTCCATTGTAGCAAACTTAGCTGATTGATGCTGTTGCAAACTGCTTTCACACACATTTATGAAAATAAACATGAAACTTCTTAAAATTAGAAAGAAAAAAGTATACTGTGAAGTAACCATCCTGTTCATTCTGCTGTTCAGACTAGAGATTTGGCAAATGGATGTCCATCAAATTCATAGTGTAGAGAATAATGCCCAAATTTTATGCACGCACATTGGTGTGTGTACTTATCTGTATGTTTGTATTACACATATAATTGTATGTGTGCTTTACTATCTTCTTGAATTAGCTGTATTCACTGTTTTGATTTTGGGTTCAGGAGAGTATATCTTACTAGTTGTGGTTTTAGAATTCTACCCCTGTGGGATTGTGGGTGTGATGAGCACTCCAGTGGCTGCATGTCCATGTGCTTAGGAATTTGGATTGTCACTACTTATTTAGGTCATTAGTGATAATCAAAAACAAGGAAAAATTGAAAGTATTTTTTACACTGGATTATTTGAAGGCAGTTTGTTTTCTCTAATCCAGTAATGTAGTTTTACTGAGCAGTTGATTACTGTTAAGTAACATCATGAAGGGGCAGGGAACCCTCGAAAGTGTTACCAGAGTTTGTCAGTCACTAAGCTTGTATTGCATTTCTAAAATGTATGTAGCCTGCGAATGGCATTCACAGTGTGGTAGCTAGTAAGATGAATTATGGCAGATTTAAGAATTTGTTTGATGTAGTAAATTGAGAAGTTCTTTGTGTGAGAATTGGAACATTGGGTCAGAACATTTAAGTTAGGAAAGAGTTTAATTTGTGCTATGAGAAAATTGTATATCCAAAAAAAAATAATACTAGCACAGTGACCTGTTTGCATTGTGCTGTTAAAGAAACAGAGTATGTGTGGATTCATTCTCCTGTTGTTCAGGGCAGCCCGTCAGGCAGGTGCCTATTTTTAGTCAGTTTTACTGCTAAAAGAACTGAGTTTCCACTTGTGACTTCTCGAGTGTGTGAGCAACCCAGACTTCCTTCTTGCATTGCCCTTTTAGTTCTAATACCTGGCATCTGTGGAGGCTAGACGAGTTCCAGTCTTTTAAAGTTATTTTTATGGCTCTAGTATTGTAGAAGGTAATTTAGTTAGCAAATTACCTATTTTTAGACACAACTAATATCTTATTTGTGGATAGTTTTAAAACAAGAGATGATTCACCGTATTTCCATTTTACAATGTAAAATATTTTTAAAGATTCATATGTTATAAGACTGTTTTTTAAGTAACAATATTCTGCCAGCTATTTCTGCCAGACCTCAGAAATCTCTGAGCCTAATACGTGCTCACGTTAGGAGACTTCCTCTGCGCTCGGTTGTGACGCACTGGAATGCGTGCTAAGGGAGCATGTGGTGTGGCTCAGGGTCTCGGCTTGTCATCTGGTGTGTGCCTCAGATCCAGGCACATGGGCCCTTCTCTTTGTTCCCTGGGTGTAAGAGTGGAATCTTAGACAAGATCCCCCACCCCCAAGTACCTTCTAGTTTTCATTATTTGATTTCCATTTTTCCTGGTTAATCATCCTATCAGTGTCTTCTAAATAAGGTTTATTGTGCAAGTAAATTGAAATAAATTGCCTTTAACATTTTATTTCTCCTAGTTAATCTTTCTTATATGAATGTGTTTGGTACAAATTTAAATGTGATTTTGTTCAAAAGATAAATTGAGGAAACGCGAAGAGCAGTGAAGTGAGTTTAGAGAGCATGGTGGAGCACTGAACGCTGCGTCTCTGGGCTGTGAATGTAGACAGGCGCCTCTCATGGTTCCTGACCTGTGCCAGTGACCAGATCTGTGCTGCTGTTGAGCTTTATTAATGGTGCTCAGAATGGCAGATAAGGCAGAACTTTGTGTATCTAATTCTCCGTTATATGTGAAAAATGAGGTAAATACAAATAAAACAATTGTTGAATAAAGTTCTGGAGTTTACACTACGGAATCTTCTCAGGGATAAAAGATCTCCACTCTCATAACTGACCCAAGCAGGAGTTGTGAGCTGCTGCTGTTTTACTTTTCTTTGGCTTTGTGAGCTGTGCCTTCTCAGAGCTGCAGATGTGAAGGGTGGGGTGTGGCCTTTCCTCACTCCTGGAGCCTAGGGAGGCCCCAGGAGGGTGGCCCATCCACTTTCCTTTTGGCAGGGAGGACACTGTGGTGGGCGGCGGGGCGACAGGAGAGGGGACTCCCCATCTGCAGCTTGGTGAACAACTTGGTCCTCTGAACACCTTGGGCTTTGTGCCCACTGCGGAAGCACAGGAGAGAGCTAGTTGCGTTCCGCTGCCTTCTGACTGTAGGAAGCAGGAAATGGAGAAAGCAGCAAATGCTGAGAGTGGATTTGAGTCCTACTATGGCTGTGCAGCTGAGTGTTTGGAAACATTCTCATCCTGGATTTGTGCTTATGGCAACACAGAAGATTTCGTCACCTAACATGAAATCACAAGGAAAACTAGTGAAGGGCGTGTTGCTTACTTTGTAGACGTTAATTTGTTCGTTTCATTTATTTTGATCCCCTTCTCTGTACAAGGCACTGTTTGAAGTTCTGAAATACAGTCTGGTCTAAAGGCCAGTTTTTGTAGACAGAATGCATCTGTTTTAACTTATGTTGCCAAAAGTATATAAGAAAAATAATGTATTTAGAGTTAGCTAATTGATTTGGCCTTGTAAGCAAGTTTGGCCAGTTGTGGAAGAAGTTAGCAACATTTTGTCAACTGCCAAGCACATAGTACGCACACATTGACTGCAGGAGTAGACCCTGACTCAAAGCTACGTTCATACCCAATTTCATGTGTGTACAAGACAGTTCAAATTGTTTCCTTGATTGTGTGATCTTGGTGTTTTGAGTGAAGAATTACTACTGGAAAGCTGTAGGCTGTTTCCTCCTTCAGGCATTTGAAAAAGCAGTGGAATCGTAAATGGCCAAGTTAAAAGTGTAAAGAAATATACAGGGTTTTGTATTTCACTAATTCTAGTAAGTGCATATGCCTATTTTATTGGCACTTATTGTGTATGACTCAGTTATTTTGCCCAACAAATAGTCTAAAGCTGACTCAGCTGAGAGGGGAATATAGGCTTAGCATGGGTAGGGCACGCCTGGAGTCCTGTTGAGCGGCGCACAGGCCGGAGACTGCCCGCTCTCTTCTGCCTGTCCTCTCCCCGGCTGTGGAACCTTGGTCAAGTAATTTGGCATCAGAGACTCAACTCTTGCGTTTGTAAAGTGTCGAGAACGTCCCCTACTGTCACAAGGTTGTGGACAAGATCAGAGGAGACACTTGTGAGATGCGCATGTTCACACTAGTGGGCAGCACATCCCTGCTCCTACTTGCCTTGGGCTTTACTAGGCTCCTCAGTGTTTCACTTGCTCCCAACAGCAGGCAGGCTTCGCGCCACCTTCCTGACCGTAGCAGTGAGATACTGTGTGGGCGCAGGCTTTAGGAAGCCTCCAGGGGAGGCTGCACACCAGTAGGCCAAGAATGGCCTCACTGAGTAGGTGGCTCGCAGGAAGGCAGTGCCAGGGCTTGAAAAGTAAAACAGGAAATTTGTTAGGGGAAGCCTTTTCTTTACCTTCCATGCTCAGAGCATGACTTCACACAGAGCTGACACGCTAACTACTGAGGCTGTCTGTGTGGCCCGGCCAGTCTCTGGGGAGAGCAGTGTAGTGTGTAAAGGTAAGTGGAAGGAGGCTAAGAACTTCGCTGTTCCTGCTGTTTATTTTAAAACTATTTGAATAATACAGATTTTCTTACTGCTTCCATCTATTCAGGCAAATAACCAACAATTACTGAGGTTCCTCCCCCTTAGTCCTTCTTAGAAGGCGAGGATGCTGAGAAGAGGCATTGCTACCGAGTACAGAACTCAGCGACTGAGTCTCTGGGTGGCGCACTTCAGTATCTGAGGGCAGTGGGGGAGACCATGCAGATCTGTGTAAGGAGACGTGCCCCTGGGACACCTCTGGGGTCCCCCTACCCCCGCCCCCGTTACAGCACTGGCCATGCTGCCCATTCTGGCCCCCATCTCCATCCGGCCTTCTGTGCTGCTGCTTTGTTCGTGCAGGTCAGCTTGAGCTGAGTCCATTACCCCAGCACGGCCGCACTTCTGGGGGCCCGTGGTGGGATGTGTTTACTCTCTCTGCCCTGCAGATGAACCCACGTGTCCTTTGAGGGAACTGCCTCTTTCTCACCAGGCTTTCTGGTACAAATGTCTGGGCGAGGCCGTAACCCAGGGTGGGCAGTGGTCATGACTTGGGCACCTTGATGTAATTTTTGGTTTTGAATGTGTTGATTCCAAGAAGCTCCTTTGTGCGCAACCCCCCCCCCCCACCACCACCTCCTTACTGAGGCATGACACATGGTGGCAGTCGTATATCGGATTGGCACAGAGTGGCCATTCACTGCTCAGCCTTCTTGGGGGGGTGCTTTGAGGATGTTCCCCCCCCCCCCCCAATCCCCTAGATGGAAATGGCCAGTGGGAAGCTCAGAGTTGAACCTACCGGATGGGAAAAGAACCAATTTAGGATTAAGGAGTTTCTGAAGTAAAGTGAAATGAGTTTTTATTTTATTTTTTTTTAAATTTATTTATTTATTTATACAAGCACTAGGTACAGTCAGAAGCGCAGGAGGGTGAGAGAATCCACCAGAGCCAGAGCAGGGAGCAGAGCAGGCAGAAGGACTGAAGGACACTGCTGAGGGGAGCAGCGGGCGGCAGGAGAGGTCTGCGCGCCATGTGAGACCCTCCTCCAGTGGCCGGGGAGCAGCCGGGGATCGAACCGGCGCCGCAGAGGCTGCGGGCAGCCTCGCAACCCAGCGCTCAACAGCCGAGCCACTGGGGAGGCCCTGAAATGAGTTTTTAAAAGAAAGTTTCATTAGCTGTAGCTCACTGGTGGTCTTCTCCTAGTGTCGTCATCAGCATTGGTATGATGGACTCATTTGTTGATTCGACAAATATATATATTAAACACCTGTGTGCCAGGTGCTCTTTTAGGCAAGGGGAGTATGAGTGAACACAAGTCACACAAGTGGCCTTATGGGGTTTTCCTTGTAGTGGAAGATGGAAGAAGTAATAAAGCAGCGAATGACTAAATGCATGTGGTGGTGGTGGTTGGTGGTGGGTGTGTGTGTGGCATGTCAGCTGGTGGGATCAGTGATGTGGAGAGAAATAAAGCAGGGCTGGGGGGAGGGCGTGTGGAGGGCAGCACAGGAGGGCACACTTTACTGGGTTAAAGAAATGAGTGCAGACATCTGACGACGGGGCACATGCCAGTCAGAGAGCCCTCATGCTGCAGCAACTGTAGGGACACAGCTGCCCCCATGGCCAGGTAGCTCTGTGCTGCCAGCTGAACCTGGGTCTTCAGACTCTGGAAGTCACCTGTGAACCTGTGAATGCTGGTTTGCCTTTGCCTGCCAGCTCAAGCTTTGGGACTAATTCAGAAGGACTCATTCCTTGGGTGGATTGTGTGCTGAAAAGTAGCCTTCTTGGGCAGCAATATGTGTGTCTTGGGCCAGGGATGCAACCTGGGCGGCTGGGCATATTCTCTTGTATTTTATTGTTTGTTCCAGTGGTTGTCTTCATTTGAATGGGGTGAAAAGAGACAATGTAAAATCTTCTAATGGCACCTGTTATTTTAAAAATGGATACAGATGAGGGGAATTTATACCAGTGCAGTATATAGTTAAAGTGCTAGTCTTTTCTGTCTATTTAAGGTGATGCCTGATATTGTCATGTTACAGAGGCGGATGCCCCAAACCTTCCGTGATCCCGCAACTGCTCCCCTGAGAAAACTTTCTGTTGACTTGATCAAAACATACAAGCATATTAATGAGGTAAGACTATTGATATGTTATAATAGAATCTATCTTGCAATAGTGCATGGGGGAGAAGCTGTCAGAAGCAGTCATTAACGACCTATTTAAACATGCTGAAGTTTTCTGTATCCCCAGTGTTGTTACATTTATGGTTATTATGAAGACTGGTATATTAGTAATTTGAAGAGAATATTACAGTAATTAAGTGGGAGAAAGAAGATGCATTATCGAGGACTGCAAAAAAAATGAATTTTGGATAACTTCCCTTTTCCCCCAAAGTTGTAAAAATAAATGCTGAGTTACATTTTTATAATAATTTTTCTCTAAAGAAAAGGTAAGAAGAGGGAACAACAACTATGAAAATATGTGTTTTAGCATTCTGCTTAGATATATCAGTTTCTCCTCTGCCATGGTGTCAGAAGCTCTGAGATACAGTTAATACCCAGTTAACAGGCATTTGGCTTAGTTTATTTGATCTGTCTGTAGTCGTGTGGTTTTAAATTCTTTTGAAATTGTATGTGTGTTCTTTTATCTCTATCCATTCATTGTGAGATATCTGAGAGCCTTTTAGATGGGCTAATCAGGATAAAAGACAGCACTTTGAATTACTTACATTTTAACTTGGTGCTTTTTGCCACTAAAAATTATTTTTTGGTCTCTTAGAACTTTGACTTGATTGCCACTTCTAGCCTAAACTCTAGCTCCATCATTAATTATTAAATGAATTACTATTATTAATAACTCTTTATTATTAAATGAACTCTTCAGTGGATCTGCCTTTGCTTTCTTTACTCTTCCAGCCTGCATCTTTGCACACTAAAAGCTTATCCTCTACCAGCTTTAGAGCCATTTAACTGAAAAGGTGTTCTTAGGCATATATAAATTTTATTGTATCCCTATGCTGTTTAATGCCATTATTATATTGCTGTACAGTGTGGCAAGAGAAAATTAAGATGAACTCAGTGGGAGGGACGTTTCTGAGGTGTATTTTGTACACAGTGAATGTGTTATGAGAGATGCACCACTAGTTTCGGATTGTCTGAAAATAATAAATCATTAACAACTTATTTGTGCTAACTTTACATCTCATAAGTTTTGACAAAGCTACTGTTAATGCTGTTGTTAATAGTTTTGTTGAAACTTGTTTTTAATTGTTTTGCCACCTTGTAAACTAAAGTTTTTCTATGTAAATTCTAAAGTGACTTATAATTACCTTTAAATTCGTTAGCATTTTTTGGATTACTGATAGTCCAGCTGTTATTTTTAACTATTTCAACTATTACCTTTACTAGTCTTAGAAACTCACTTAGAAGAAAAACAGATATGTGGCAGATCAACCATGTTGTGGATGGCCTTTATTGTGTGTGCTTTGGGGTGGGGGGAGGTGCCTTTTCCACTTGACAGTTATGTTACTATAAACTTAAACACTGGGCATAAACTTTCATTTTAAATTTTTTTTTTTTTTTTTGCCTTAAGATCAAATATAAAGCTGGAATTAACTACAAGGTGTCCAGGAGAGAATTTGAACATGTGGAGGATGAAAATGTTCTTTATTTTGTTTTGGTTGGCGCTTGTTGATTGTATCACCATTTACATTTTTCAGAATGTCTCATGTTTTGCTCTTAAGATCGATGCCACCCGACTGTAAATTGTGCCGTAGTTGAAGGGGAAACTTCTGTCAGATGCTGCTCCCCTACTTGAATTGGGGCACTTGAGCCAGTTGTGGGACATCTATTTATAAAACATATCACAGTATCAAAGTGGACTTTACTGCACTGTGTTCGCCGCACATCAGTATTATTCTGTATTTCAAGCCACACCTACAAAAATGAGCCCATTTCCTGCATGTTACAACATGTCAGGTTCCTGCTAAGAGCATGTCTGTCTGTCCCATCCACACTGCGTCCGCGCGCTCCGCCCCCCAAGGCCGTGGCCCCCCAGTCACGCAGCCTGCGCCCCGCCTGCCTTTCAGGTCTACTATGCAAAGAAGAAGCGGCGGCACCAGCAGGGCCAGGGGGACGACTCCAGCCACAAGAAGGAGCGGAAGGTCTACAACGACGGCTACGACGACGACAACTACGACTACATCGTGAAGAACGGCGAGAAGTGGATGGACCGCTACGAGATCGACTCCCTCATCGGCAAGGGCTCCTTCGGGCAGGTGAGGGCCCGGGCCAGGCTTGGGGGGGTCAGGCTGCGAACCCCTTTTCCTCCGTAGCACGCTCTCAGTGTTTGTAAGCGCCGGAATGTGTTTGGATTATTTGTTCTCAAAGCTCAGAAACCATGTCAGCTAGAAAGCCTGCGCGAGACTCTTTCCTTTCCTTCCTCTCACTAGTCACCAAGTTCCCATTCTGTGAATGACTGAGGGCTTGATTTTAATCACCAGTAGTCGGTGTTGCCGCTTTCATACCGGTTTTGCAGAGTCTGTGGATGATCCTTCAGTCCATGTGCTAGAGATAATTGCCCTTCTGTCTGACCCAGTGAAGAGGAGAGAATTACATTCTCAGCTGGCACAGCAGATGCCTTCTCACTTTTTGGGAGCTGGAAAATTCGTGGGCTGTGCCCTGGGTTTTCCTCCCAACTCATCTTCTAACTGTATGAAGCCTTGAAGTGAGCAGAGAGTGTTTGGGGTCTCCTCTTTCTGTCCTCATAGCACCAGTATTGCTAACACTATGATTGGGGTGATTCTCATGGGAAGGAACATTCAGGTGGCTTCTACCAAGGAGGGTGGGGGAGGCGCTCCGACGGACCTATGTTTCCCTCTTCATTCTTCGCCTCTTATCTCCACCCACGACTCCCTCCCACCTGCCTGCCCAGTGCCTATACAAAGCATAAGACCCTAAAAGTGAGTCTCTTGCAACAGTTGTGGCCAGAAACAGCTTCTAGTGCACTTGTGAGACACCTTTTCTCTGATGGTGGGTCCCCCAGTTGTTCCCACTTATAAATCCTCCTCTCTCATCAGGTTTTAGCTGTTTTGTTTGAGGTTTGATTTACTGTTAATCCCAGTCTCCTTTGCCTTTCAACCTTTGTGCAGCGAGACCGCTACTGACCTGTGATCTAAATATTTCTTTTTTTACTTTTCAGTGATGAGAGTAGAGTGAGGTTCAAAATGAATTTTCCTGAAGTGCCTTTTCCTGTTTTTCTATGCTTTTTCAAAATTACGGGATCGGTGTGCTCTTGATTTATCTGTCTTGAGAGAAAGCAAAATATGCTTCTTTTCAACCTGTAGGAAGATCTCATCATGTGTTAATCTAATCATGCTGTGGGCAAAAAGTGTACTGTGAACCATTAGCAGCCTCAGGGGGAGACCCAAAGAAATGTAAGCTAGGAAATGTTAAGTAAATGTGAAGAGGGGTGTCAGAGCTCCCCCCCCCCCCCCGCTCTAAGAGTGCTGCTGTCTTCATTGCTCACCCTCTTTTCTTCTGAGTTAGGGGTTTCTCAGTGTTTGGGAGTCCCTCTTTATGAAAGTCTAACAGCAGCTTCTGCTTCTCTATCAAAGCCTCTTAAGGGACTGAGACATTTCTGAGGCCCAGCTCTTAAATAGGCTGTGGTCGCCTTTGGTATAGGGACTGCTCTCTACATCTGGAAAATCACACTAACTTTCAGGCATTGTCTCAACAGATTATTTATTCTAATTTTCATAATAGCCACCATTGAAACTGTGGCCTGTTCTCTAAGCTTCCTTTTCTGAAATACTCCCTCTTCTGCTCAGAGGCAGTTGTTCTCCTCCCCTTTGCTTTAAGTTTCTCGTACTTGATTTCCTAAGAGCAAGTGAGCATATTTAACCTCCTAAAACATAGGCCTGTTTCACACCACACTTCATCTCACTAGGCCACATGATGCCTCTCTGCCTGGCTGAGGTGTGTCCAGGTCAGAACTTAATGACTTGGTCATGTTCTCTCTATATTTTGTGCCAAATCCTGTCATTTATCTAATCAATGGTTGTCTGTCCTGATGGCAAATTGAAATTTCCTGGAGAAATAAAGGATTAATGCTTAGACTCCAAACCAGTTAAATCAGAATCTGACTGGATACTGGGCATTGCTGGTTTTTAAAGCTACCTACTGAATGTGTAATTCAAGGTTGAAAACCACGGCTTTAGCATTCAGCCAGTTAACTATTTGCTAAGTCAGTAAATAGTTGGGTCCCCACGAATGGCCTTTGTCCATTGGATCTGGGCCCTGGGCTGTGATGTTGGTCAGTCAGTATAGCCAGCGAAGCAGAAGATTATCAAAACCACTTGGTGGGCATTTATTCATGGGCAAACTCTAATTTGAAAGACGATAGTAATATTTTTAGAATTGAGTGAAACCAGAGAAAACTGCACTTTCGTTAGTTTGACTTCAGCAGTACTGTTTATCTTTGACAGTGTCCTTACTCTTGGCTGATGGAGATCGTGGGGTATGATTCCATTCTCTTCCTTTCATTCAGTGGTTCTCAGACTACATACTGGAAAGTGTCTTAGACTTTATTCAAGAGAGTGCATAGTATTATACACATACCCACACTTCACCAGGTGGTGATTACTGGTTTCTAGAGATACAGCGTTGTTTTTTTAATCTGTGTATTGATTCTCCATTTTTTATGGAAATGTTTTTGGTGGTATGAAAATCATTTTAAATGAATAAAATTTTAAATAAAAGAGATGCATGCTGATTGCTTGTGAGCACTCTGCTTAGCCTTGGTTCCCTTTTAAAAACTATCAGAACCCCCTACTTATGGCCTTTAGCTTATACCATGCCACTTTCGTGGTCATTTGTGTTTGATTTTTTTTTTTTTTTAGTGTAGACTAATTCTTCTGTTATATCCTTATGTTTTTAATCTATGAAAAATCTAGTTATCACATTTTCAGATCACTTGGGACCTTTAAAATATTTTACATAAATCCTTGGAATTTAAACCAGTTTTATAGTCTTATTAGTAAGAAAGTTGGAAAACCAAGGCACTTGTTAAGATTCACAATTTATTTCTGAAGGAAGAAAAAATAATCAAATTAGTTAAAGTTCTATCTTCTGTAATTAAGTATGCAAAAGAAAGTCAATTTGAAAAGATTGATTTAAAGTGATTAATAATCAGAGGGTATTGAATTGGGAATGTATAGGAATTCTGGATTTGGAAGTCATTAAAGTGAGAATGAGGTCAACGTGCCATGAAGGTGAATTGTAAACTCTTGTGAAATTGTTACCGTTCATGCAATAGAGAATTACTCATCCTTTCTCTCTTAGGTTGTGAAGGCATATGATCGTGTGGAGCAAGAATGGGTTGCCATTAAAATAATAAAGAACAAGAAGGCTTTCCTGAATCAGGCCCAGATAGAAGTTCGACTTCTTGAGCTCATGAACAAACACGATACTGAAATGAAATATTACATAGGTAAGCAGAGCTCATGCCCTGCCCTGAGCACAGATTGAGCCAGTGGCTTTTTTTTTTTCTAATGAAAATGTTGATTTTATCATGAAGATACTGATTAAAAATTCAGCTGTTTACTCCTACTGGCCGTGGAAGCATAGATGTACATAAGCTGCTTGGCCTGGCAGTAGTACACGGAATCTTGGGCAATGTGCATCCCATGTAATGTACAGTTTAGAAACAAATGAGAAAAGAGTGTCTCCATCCCCCAACTTATAAGCGCCATTTACTTGCTTAAAATGATGTACATTTATTTAGAAAGTTCTCTTTCTGGTGACATTAAGCATTTCTAATATAGCTGAGGAGTCAGAAGTAAGCAAATATGTTGTTAATGGCTGTAGAACCATCTTTGGAGCCTAAGCATCAACTGCCTCTCAGGCTGTTTGTGAGTGGGACAGCATTAGAAAAAACTGTTAGACTTACCACAGTAAAAAGGTGGTAATAGCCAGCACTTGTTGAACTCTGCCACATTCTTGTGTTTTTCTTCCATTATCTGTAATAAGCATAACCATCCTGGAAGGAATAACAGAGCTTCAGTCCCAGGGCTCTGGAGTGAAGCGCTGAACCCACTTCTGCCTGACTCCACACCTGTATTTCATTGTCATTTGGTTCCTTCTGAAAACAAGGAGACAGAAGAATTATGAAAATAGTGAACTCTAAGGCTTCTTGGTGTATGACCTAAACATCTTCTAATTATATTTCCTTTAATACTATTTTAATACTAGTTTTAATCAAATCTTAGACACCAATGATTGTGAGACTCTATTATTCTGTGTATCACCAGGAAACAAATTGCTGCTAAGTATGAATGTCAGATGTCATCAATTAAGGTAGAGACCTTGGGGTCAGTTAATTACAGCAGCTCTTGTAGGCATGTATACCTAGAAACTCATGCTCAGGAATGCTGGCTTCAGCTAACAAATATAAAGTGAAATTTTATTTAGCAAACTCCTTTATAAGAAAACAGGGGAGGACGCTGTGGTTTTCAGTCTCCTTCTGCCCGTCCCCTGGGACAGAAGCAAAATTGGAGATTTTAAGGTGTAAGGTTTAGAGATACGCAGATTGCATTTATGAAACACCCACCCTTCTCTATTGTTACAAAAAGTTGAATTTATACTATTAATTTCCCTCTTTGGTTTCTTCTCCTTAGAGACCTGCTATAATCTCTGCTCATAGCAGTGGTATTTAACCTTCGCACCTTGCACTGCAGTGTTTGCTGGGCACTGTTGGTGCCGTTGTCCTCCAGGGCTCTGGTGACCGCATGGTGTCTCAAGAAACTGGATAACAAAAGGAAATATATGAACTTCAGAATTAGACACGGCCTTACTAGTAGAGTCAATCCCTTAATAGTGTCAGGAAGTCATTGGTGTAATTGATCAATATAATTCTGGAGTGGGTTTTATAGTGTTAAGTCTTTGAACTAAATCTAATTCTTTACCATGTAGTAGAATTTCTTGTCTGGATTATTTGTTACCTCCTGTGGTCTAGTTAAGAGAAAATGCAATTTGGGCCTAGAACTGAGTGTCGCCAACCCTCAGTGCTCCCCAGAGCTCAGTTAAGAAGGCTGAGCAGACACACTGTGCTCCCGTTTCTCCGGCAGTGGCTTTAGCACCGGGTGGCTGTTCAGTTATGAGTGGGGGGGCGCAGTGAGGTTGAGGGGACCAATCCTCCGGTGGAAGAACATTCTAATTCCAGAGCTTCTGAGGGATTTTCAGAATCACAGTGGAATTCTGACCCTGTTGCCCTCCCCGCTGCCTGGGTGGCTGCTGCTTGATCAGATGAAAGCTGTGGCGTGGGCCGTGTCTGTATCGCTCGTCACACGGGCTGTGTGTGTTCAGTTGTAGACCCATGCCGTCCTTGATGGAGCGCAGCTGCTTTACACGCTTTCAGCACTGTACAGATTCTTTTTTTTATTTGCAGTTCTAAGGCCCTGAGTTGTGCCTTAGAACCTTGTGGAGCCAAGAAGTATTTATAGTGTGTTACTTACCTAACTGTAGATTCTGAGTTCCACTAATCTAAGAAATTTTTGTTGTTGTTTTTGAAAACTGCTTTTAAAGCAGTGCACTGCTCCCTGACGTGCTTCCAGTGAGGTGGCAGCCTGCCTCCAGCCCGCCGCCGGCAGGGCACAGAAGGACCCTCGTTCTCGGGCCCAGGTAGAGTGCTTTGACAGTTCTCCAGACAGTCTGCAGAGAAGCCTTTTATGATACTGAAAGACCAGAACGGAGGTGACTTTGACAAATGGTAGTTTTGTCATCCCATTGGAGTTTCAGGTGCTCAGTTTCTCAGTTTAGTGCAGTGACACCTGTCACAGTGGGGGCACTGTTTCGGTTTATTGAGTGGTCATCTGATGCGAGGTCCCTGTTGACACGCGAAGCTCAGTCTTAGAGCAGCTTAGCAAGTACTAAGCTTTTTTAGGAGGGTCCACAGTGATAGCAAGAGATAGATTCTAGACTGTCTCCCCATTTATAAACCTACTTACAATTTCTTCTTGTGGTTGAAGTTTGAAGTTTTCCCAGACTTTCATTCTTGACTGAGATGTCCAGGTAGGCGCCTAGATTATGAACTGCTAGCACTCACAAAGAGTGGCTTCCAGACATCTGCTTTGCCTAAAAGAAAAACAATCTAGGTCTTCCTTGGTGGTGATCACAGAAGATTGCTGGTGAGACCTGAAGCCCTGCAAAGTAGAAGCCCGCATGTCTTCAGGCCTTCCCAGGGGGGCTGCCGAGCATTGCGGGGCTGCCAACCAGGTTCCTCTGTGGTGAGGTCGGGCTCTGAGGAAGCAAGGAGCACGTCTCTCATAAACTGGGGTGGAATCACTCTCACATTCTCAGTGTTATGTCTTACGTTACTACTTATGTTTTCAGTCCTGGCTTACTTTTTTGTTAACAGACATTTTGGAGGTATGTCTTGCATTGTCCTGCTTATTGGCAGATACGACACCTGTTTAATTTCTCAAACAAGCAGTTTAGATAATCTTAATTGATTAAAGACTCTTCTGCTACCGCAGAACGCTGATTCCTATTTTGGATTTGATTTTCACTGTACATTCGACATGATAATTGTTAGATTGATTGATCAAACAATTGAATGTTTGAGGGTGCCTGCATTTTATTGGTATGTATAATTGAAAATGAAACTTTTTTTTTTCTTTCAGTGCATTTAAAACGCCACTTTATGTTTCGAAACCATCTCTGTTTAGTTTTTGAAATGCTGTCCTACAACCTCTATGATTTGTTGAGGAACACCAATTTCCGAGGTGTCTCTTTGAACCTAACAAGAAAATTTGCACAACAGATGTGCACTGCACTGCTTTTCCTCGCGACTCCAGAACTTAGTATCATTCACTGTGACCTAAAACCTGAGAATATCCTTCTTTGTAACCCCAAACGCAGCGCAATCAAGATTGTTGATTTTGGCAGTTCTTGTCAACTGGGGCAGAGGGTGAGTATATGTCAGGACTTGGAAATTAAAGTAGAATGAGGTAAACCAGTGTAGGTAGATACTGAAATGTTACTGATTTTCTGTACTATATCTTGCTAGCCATTCTTACTGTTACTGTACAATTTGGAGGTAATCACAGTGGTTATCTTTAAAATGTAGCACTTGAGTTATCTTGTACTGATAAATTTGGGGAAATATCTTTTAAATAAAATGCAAATAGTAGTAATACTTTATGTTAGAATATACTGGTTTTTCAAAGTGGATTTCAACTAAGAAGAAAGGGATAAATATTGGACGATTTAGTCAATCGAGATTGTAGCATAAATTTGGAGAAATTATAGTGCTAGAACATTTAATCCACGCTGTAAAGCATTTTCTGAGATTGATCAAGAGAGGTGTTTTTCCTCAAAAAGTGATTGATGGGTTAAAAAAATGTAGATAATTTGGTATTACACACAGTAATTGTAAAGAAATTGCATAGTGATAGACATCTTGTTTTAATAAATAAGTAAAAAAATTTTTCTTTAATGTATATAGCCTGGCACATGTTCAAGCTGAGTTTCTGAAAACAGTGTGTCCATAGCAACAAATACATTTAGGTTTAATTAATCTAGGAAAGCAATTTTTTCCTGCTTTGGCATTTTGAAAACTATTCTAGCAGTGTGTTTAGCATGTAAATCAGGAGTTACATGTTCCCTTCCTGAAAGGAACTAGGGTTGCCATTTGATAGTATTTTACTCATTTAAAGCACTGTTCCTATTTACTGGACAGCATTAAAACTTCATTTAAAAAGAACAGAAGTGCAACTGACATTCAAATCTTACTATTTCATTTTCTTCTTGTTCTAAACTAGTGAGATCTCATATTCTGTCCCACTTTTTCCCCAGCCTTTACGTACGGTACATTTATCTAATCATGACGTTTTAGAGCTATGTAACAGGATTGCCTGTGTTTTTGTTATTTTCTGCAAATTATCTTATGGTAACAATGTTGTAGATTACTGAACTTTTAAAAAATTAAAGAAATAGGAAGCAAAACTTGTGGTTTCAGATATCTCTGAAAATGAAGAGAGGCTCACTGTTGTTAAGGTGTGATAAAGTGTTAACAGTGGAAATGCATGCCCATCTGAGAGGCATTTGGAGAGTTTTCCTACTGGGAAAGTTTTCCCCATTAAAACCAAATCATATGTTCCGATCTAATACTAAATGCTACTGCTTCTCTGCTGCCAGACTAAGACAGCTAGCTATCCCTTCAGCGTCTTGAGTTCGTGACTGTGGAGTCTATCAGAGAGTTGCTTGGGAAGTCATTTCCAAAACATACATGTAGTGCCTTAGCCTGAGCCAACTGGATCAGAACCAGAAGATGGGACAAGTGTGTTTCCCAAAAAAAACTTCCCCGGGATTCTGGAGCCCAGCCTTGTAGGTCACCTGACCAGCACCTGACCAGCACCTTACCCGACTAGGCAGGTGGAAGGCATGCTTTCCTCAGCTGCAGGGAAGAAGGCCATCTCCGTGGTTGGGTGTCTTTTGGGATTAAGGGGCTTATTGATGCTGTTGGCTTACAAAAACTTAGAAATGTGGTACTTCTTTCTGGTGCCTTTGATTTAGACTTAGTTCACTTTGAGAAGACCTCATGTTGGGTGGGCCTGCTTATGAAGACATGAGATTATTTTTGGAGACTTGGCTAGAGTTTTAGGTAGGAGCCACAAAGGTTTTTGTGAGAAAGCAGTGCCATGCTGCTAGCTGCCTGGTTTGAGGGCTAAGTTAAGTCGTTCAGACAAGGTGGTTTCTTTCTCTTTTTAAATAAAACTTTTTTTGCTTTAATAGTATTTCAAATTAAAATTACATTTAGAATTAACAATGGCTAGTATAGTATTAGTGTCTTAATTTTCAGTTAGTTGGTTATTTCAATTACTAAGGTTATTTGACCCTTCTTGTTGAAAATACATTTATTAGGCTAATTTAAATTCAATTTAACAGTTAAATTAATGGTAAACCAGGTGCCAACCACCACAGGAAAGAATGATTAATACAGAGGTTAATTATTCTTAATAATACTTTCTTCTAATTGTACATAGTTGCTTGTTTTAAGATGTATCTTGATTACCAGTTAGGGTTGGACTAAATGAAAGGGCTTGGTTTTTATATATTTTGCATTTCACAACCAGATTGGTTACTTGATTGAAATGTTTAAACAATATTTGTAGTTTACTTTTGAATTAGTAAATGAAATTCCTAATTTAGAAGTTCATCTTCTTCCCCGTTAATAGATCAGTGTTCATAACCTGTTGTTGACCATAATTTGGAATTAATACTATTTTGAAATATATTTCAGATATACCAGTATATTCAGAGTCGCTTTTATCGGTCTCCAGAGGTGCTACTGGGAATGCCTTATGACCTTGCTATCGACATGTGGTCCCTGGGGTGTATTTTGGTTGAAATGCACACTGGAGAACCTCTGTTCAGTGGAGCCAATGAGGTATATGATAAATTGCTTTAAAAATTCTTTTTATGGTTCATAATTTTTTTTTCCATTTAGGGCATTGTATCCCGAAAGTTGTTCTTAGGAAAAGATGTCCATTTACCAATTCAGTCACTTAGTCAGTCAAATGTTGTCGGTTTTTAACTTATATTATCTATTTTAAAAAATATATACAAGTGAATTTAGAATTGAAATGGGAAGTAAGATTTTTAAAGTCTGATAGAACAATAGATTAAAAATACTAAGTATTTTGGTGTAGATTTTATAGACTTTAAGTATCACAACAGTAAAAGATAACTAAGGCACGTGAGGGGCCACTCTGGAAATGGTGTGAACATTGCAATAAATTTCAAAAATATGATTTGAAATAAGGAAGTCATGACACATAGGGCTGATAGATACTCAGTCTGAATAATTTGGGGTAAATTAGGTTTATAGAATTAGATCTCCGACTGTCTAGCTCCTGGGTTTTCATTCTGTGGTTTTAGATGTCTTGGACGGTTGGAGGTGGTGTATCAGGCCCAGCTCCCTTGCACTTGGAGGAATTGGGCTTTCGTTTGTTCAAAAACTGTTCACTTGTGGGGTTTTGTGGCTTTTTAAAGAAAAGTTCATTGCACATCTCGATCAGTCCATTCATTTATAAATGGGGAAAGAAAGACTAAAGGAATTTAATGAGTTGTGCTGGGTTATAGGTAGTGTCACAAACTTGTCTCTTCCATTCTTCTTTGTAATTCACTGTAACTAGTGAACACTTGGCAGTAACCGCCATATAAATAATGTTGCCCTGTAAATTGGTATCTTTTCCTTGGACTTAAGCAATGTTGAAATGTCAGTGGGTCCATATCACTCATTATAAAAGCCAAGGTCCTTCAAGAAGCCAGGAAGTCCTTTAGTCTCTCGCCCTACTGCTTCTGCACTCACCCCACAGCAGTGCTCAGCCCTCTCTGGCCACAGGGGCACAGTAGCTGCAGGCCCGTCGCATTTGGTCTTTCCTGTACCTTAAATCCTGTCCCCAGATGGCACAGGGCTCCTTGCCTCACAGCCCTAGCTCTTTGCTGTAATGTCACCTTCTCGGTGAAATCTTTCCTGACACCCGATTTTAAGTTGCAACACCCCGTCTTATCCCACTTTTAATTTTCTCTTGAGTTCTTAGTTGTCACCTAATATATTCAGCTCTGTATTTGTTTATTGATGATCCCTTCCCGCTGCTATAAACACACTTCTTTCTGACAGGGATTTTGGTCTGTCTTATGTATACTGTAGTGTACTGTATGGTATGTGAGTAAAGGAACCTGTACTTAAAAAACCTATTAGGTCCACCCTTTAGTAAGCTTCTAGGATTTTACTGATGGCTATTTAACTAAAACAACCCCAGAAATGAAATTTTGAAACTCTCTCCTACCCTTTGTATTCTCCAAGCTGACACAACCTAGATTTATGTGTATTTGCTTAGTTTCCCGCCCCCTCTGCAGTGCTGGGCTCCAGGAGAGCAGGAGCTGTCTCTCTTTTGTTCATTAATGTATGCTCAGTGCCTGACACACAGGAAATGTGTATTTTGTTTGTTTATGAGTGAATGAATTTATGGGCCACAGTAGGGTGTACTGCAGTAGAAATTACAGGGTTTTTATTTTTATTTTTAACACAGGTAGATCAGATGAATAAAATAGTGGAAGTCCTGAGTATTCCACCTGCTCATATTCTTGACCAAGCACCAAAAGCAAGAAAGTTCTTTGAGAAGTTGCCAGATGGCACTTGGAACTTAAAGAAGACCAAAGATGGAAAACGGGTAAAATAAGGAAAACATAATTTTTTGAGCCTGTTATTTCTTTTACACGAGCTGTCTCTTTAAAGCTCATTTTGTATTTACTTGAAATCAGTATAATAGTTAACAGTTCCCGTGATGACTTGGGTATGTATTTTCTTCATAAGCTGGATATAGTTTCACCTGAATTACCTTTCATAAGATAATTCAGCCTTACCAGTGTTCGCTTAAAGGTTCTCTTTAAGGCTGTATTTTGAAAACTCTATGCCTGCCTTTTGAGACAGCTGATCAAATCACCATGCCTTGTTTCAACAGTAGAATCAGTAAGTTTGACCTTTGTTTCCCAGAGCTTGGGTTGGTAGGGAAGTCACAATTCCTAGTGCTGCAGCTGTGAACAGTAGAAGACATAATTGCAGTAAATGGCTTTTTGTTGTTGTTTAAGTCTCTATCTTTTTGATGGAAGAAAAGAATTTTTGACTTAAGCAATTTGTGACAAGAATTTGAACTGCCAGAATGGTCCTTGGGCAGATTGCAGATTCCTAGCACCTCAGTGACACGGAATAGGCATTTCATATCCCCAAACTCATGAGCGTGAGGGGTTTTGTTTTTTGTTTGTTTGTTTGTTTGTTTATTTGTTTCTGCAAGCATCGGGTACAGTCAGAAGCGCAGGAGGGTGAGAGACTTCACCAGAGCGAGGGGAGCACTACTGAGGGGAGCAGCGGGCGGCAGGAGAGGTCTGCGCGCCATGCGGGACCCTCCTCTGGTGGCCTGGTAGCAGCCGGGGATCAAACCGGAGGCGCAGAGGCTGCGGGCAGCTTCGCAACCAAGCGCTCAACCGCTGCGCCGCAGGGGAGGCCCGAGGGGTTTTGTTTTAACCTTAAGTTTTAGTAGTTTTTATCTATGAACTTTTTTGAGATACTGAGTTATATCATTGCAGTAAGAGTAAATGATGGCAGTTTTGGCATCATTTTGATTTGGTTTTATTTTACGTATTTGAAAATCTTATACTCTAATCAAGTTGTAGCTTCTAGTATAAAATGAATGTAATATAGAAATTTGATTGTTTATGATCTGTATACCAGACACCTTGTAATTTTGTAATTATGTTTTTTTTTTTTTTCTTTCTTTTTAAATGCTTCCGCCCCCCTCCCCCCCCCTCCGGTTTTCTCCCTTGCATTTTAGTGATGCCGCCACCAGCTGTCTGTTCCCGGTGAACTGAAGATGGCGGTGGTTGCCTTGAATGCTTGCCCACATGGCTACTGTAATACCAAGTTTTCTTTAGTGTCTCTCAGAGCTGATTTGTAACTTATTTCATTTTGCCTATTCTTTAAAGTTCCTGGCAGCCCAATATCCGGCAGCTAAATTATGCCTGCTCCCCAGAAGGAAGAGATGGAAAATGCCGAGCAGATACCGAGTCCTTTTGCCTTGGTCCACATAGCCCAGCAATCAGGGTCCCTTTTCCCACTGAGCCACATCACAGCCATCCCATCCTTTCTAGCTTCACCAGCATTCGCAGTAGCTCTGCTGGTGGGCTTGAATTGGCATGGAGGATATGAAACCTCCTCACTTTTATCTTTCATCTTTCTGTGATGCAGGATACTGCTACTTTCTCCATTATATATTTTTTCCCTACTAAATAAAATGTTCATTCCATCCATTTTTCAAATCTCTGCTGTATTATTCCACAGTTAAAACACTATGAGCTCCATAGTTCTCCCAAATGAAGTTATAATTATTGTTATTTTAAATTATTTATGTGGGGGTCACTGCAGAAAAGAGATAATTCTTTTCCCTTCTTAAAACCAAAAGTGATTATCTTAACCTATGTTTAATACATATTAATTAACTAGATTTTATGAAATTCCCTTAGTCTCGGTTAGCAACTTACATTTCCAAGTATAAAATAACTGCTTATCTTTAAGCAGAAATAAAGACTGCAGCAGTAGAAAAAAATCAAACTCCTAACTAAATGATTACATTTTGAAGGATATACTAGGGATTTTAACCAAAAGTCCTAGCAGAGAGTTGTTTTTGGAAATTCATCCACATTCTTGCATCTCTCTGAAGGTAGTTAGTTGACTTACTGCTTCTAGTCTTCATTGAATTGAAGTGTGGTACTTAATCTCTCTACACCTATACAAATGTTTGACTTCTTCATTAGGATCTTTGGCATTTTATTTTCTTAGTTATTTTACTTTTAATTTCTCCTTTTATGTTGCAGGAACCCATTTTAGCTTCCTCATAGTGAAACATACCTACTTTATTTTTTTTCCTTTGGTGGTTAAAGAGGATCAAGAATTAAGACTCAAGTGAGGCTGTTTTGTTCAAGTATAATTAGTATTCAGTAAAATGTACATACTACTTTAAATGTTTCATTTATTGAATTTTAATCTTTACATACTACAATGTAGCCTCTACCTAAAACAAGATGTAAGCTGTTTGTACCACGAGAGACTTCTTGTGGGCCTTTTCTGCCATCCCACGTGTCTCCTAACTTTTGCCATCATAGGGTTAGTTTCATCTACTCATAGGCAAAATTAGTGTAAATGGAATCCTGTAATATTTGTTGTTTTATTTTTTTCATATAACAAGCAAATTGTTTTTGGAAATTCATCCACATTCTTGCATGTCTCTGAAGGTAGTTAGTTGACTTACTGCTTCTAGTCTTCATTGAATGGAAATGTGGTACTTAATCCTCTATACCTGTCCGAGTATTTGGGTTCTCTTCGTTTTGGGATGATGATAACTGAGATAACTGGGAGTAGTCTTGTACACATGCATTTGCATTCTCTGGGGTCCCTGTAGGAGACTTGATAGGTCACCTGGTATACATAAATATCGCCTGCATAAGGAAATACAAACAGTTCTCCAGTTTCTCACATCTGCACAGCATGTGAGGGTTCCAGTTGCATCACATCCTCACCCTTTGCGTTCCCCCTGACTAATGCTACTGACCACCTTCTCTGTGCTTAGCTTTCATAGCTTTTCTTTTGTGACCAGCTTTC
The DNA here is from genome assembly GCF_964194135.1 of Talpa europaea. Classification (NCBI taxonomy): domain Eukaryota; kingdom Metazoa; phylum Chordata; class Mammalia; order Eulipotyphla; family Talpidae; genus Talpa; species Talpa europaea. Next base: position 143,206,660 of record NC_140070.1, read on the forward strand.
CAGTCTTTTGCTCACTTGTCATTATTGTTCTTTCATATAATGGCTGTCTAGATCCTTTGACTCACATGTTAGTATTTTTCCTCAGATTATGGCATGCCTATTCTTCTTAGGATGTTTTTTTTTCATCAGAACATTTTCTGATGAAATTTTCAACTTTTTATGAGTATGTTTTGTAGCATAGGAGTCTGCTTTCCTCAAGTTGGTGAAAACATTCTGTTTTGATTCTCCTTTGTTCAATTGGAGTTCTGGGGTCCTCCTTGAATTAATTTTTGAGTATGATTCGAATGAGATGTAGGGATTGAAGTTTCCCATGTACTTAATAGTTGCAGCACCATTTGTTAAAAAGAGTTGCCTTTCTCTCTTGAGTTGACTTGTTGCTTTTGTCCAAAAGTGAATTTCTCTCTTTTGTGCAGGACTGTATATGAGCTTTGTTCTCTTGGTTTGTCTCCTTAAACCAACACTGTGTTGTTGATTACTGTAGCTCTGTTAAGAGTCTCAAGTTTAAGTAGTTTAAGTCCATCAATTTTTTGTTTCAATTTTTTTTTTCTCCTATTATCTATGTCCTTTTAAAATTACACATGAACTTGAGAATCAGGGTCCCACCTGGCGCACAGACCTCTCCTGCCGCCTGCCGTTCCCCTCAGCATTGTACTTTGTCAGTCTGCCTGTTCTGTTCTCCGCTCTGTCTCTGGTGAATTCTCTCACCCTCCTGCACTTCTGACTGTACCAAGTGCTTGTATGTATGTATGTATGTATGTATGTATGTATGCATAAATAAATAAATAAATAAATAAATAAAATAAATCTATCTTTAAAAAAATTGCTAGTCTGTTGATAGGAATTTCGTTTCTTTGTTAGTAAATTGATTTTTGTCTAAAAGTCTTAATATCTTCATTAAGTTGATTTCAGGATTCACTGTCTTCATAAAATTTTATCAGGAAGAGTTTTTTCATGATTTTTCTGAAAGGCTTTTTTATAAGATTGGCATTTCATTTGTAAATGTTAAGAGTTCATTGAAATTATCGGGGTCTAGGATACTGTGTTAGAATGTTATTAATTTTTTTTTGGATGAGTATATGACTGTTCAAGTTCTCTTAAATTTGCTTTTTTCAAAATAGCTTCTCAAGATGGAAGGCTTAGTCTAGATTATTTATTTAAACTTTTCTTCTCTAAACAGCATTTAATGGTATAAATGTTCCTGTAAGCATCACTTTAGCTGCATCCTGCAAGTTTTTATATGTTTTAACTATCATTCATTTTGAACATTTCTTCTTTCCCTTTTTGTTGTTAACCCATCACTATTTGCAACGCTGTATAATTTCAGAATATTAAAGGATTTTCTTGCTGTTCATTTCAAATTCAGTAACATTGTGGTCAAAAATCATAATTTCACTCCTTTAGAATTAATTGAGACTTGTTTTATGACCTACCATGTGCTCTGTCTTGAAGAATGTTCCATATATACTTGAAGAGAATTCTGTTTTATATTTGTTTGGTGTAGTGGCCTAAAATGTCATGGAGGTCTGTTCACATCTTTTATGTTCTTTGTGTCCATGTGTCTGGTTTATCTTTGTTTATTTTGTTAATAATTGAGAGAGGAATGTATTATCTTCAGTGATAATTTCGGATTTGTTTTCATCTTCCTTTAGTTGCTTATGTTTCTGAAGCTCTCTTAATAGGTCTTCCACCCACTTAATGTTGTTGAGACTTTGTGATGAATTGACTTACTGTAGTGACATGTCCCTTTTATCTCAACGTTTTGTGAGTCTGCTCTCATACTATTTTAACCATCCTAGTGTTCTCATTCTCTAGCATTTTCATGGCATATATTTTTTCTACAATTTACTTTAAACTTGTTCATACTTTTATATACAACACATAGTTGAGTCATTGACTCCAGCCTGATTGTCGCAGTGAATACCCAGCGTGGCTCTTCAGAGGTTTCATCTGTGTTCACTTGTCTTCTCTCTTCTTTGTTCCCCATCCCTTCTTTTGGGTTAGTTTAATACTTCTTTTGTATTTCATTTCATCACCCCTATTGACATTTTAGCTGCTACTCTCTGTATTTTTTAGTGCTGCTATATAGTATGCATCTGTAAGTTAGCACTCGGCCTTCACCTAATACTGTATCATCTGATAAACCATGTATAACTCTGATCCTATCTCACCCCTTCCCACCTCTAGTGCCCTTGCCTACATATATTATAACCTCACAGCACTTTATTGACAGCTTAAATTAAAAAATGGCTTTTAAAGAGATGTGAAAATATAAAATCTAAAGATAATTAAAAGATCGTTCGTGTTTACCATACATTTGCCCTTTCTGTTCTTCATGCCTTCTGCACTTCCTGGCTCCTTCCTCGTGCTGTGTCCTTCAGAGCCTGAATGACGCCCTATAATTTTCTATTTTATAGTGACTTACTCTGCTGATGAATTCCCTCAGCAGTCATTCATTTATCTGAAAATCTCTTTATTCTACCTTCAGTTATTGGAAGATATTTTCTGTGAAGATAGAAGTTTTCAAGGATATAGAATTTTAGGTTGACTTTTTTTTCTTTCCGCTAAAGACAAGAGATGCTGTGACACTTCTCCAGGTGACCTTATTCCTAAAGGAGAAGCCAGTGACTTTTCTAAGCCTTTCACCCTGTGTAATGTTCTCTTAGCCTGGCTGAATTTGATGTTTTCTGTTTATGTTAATTTTTTCAGCAGTTTGAAAATTATGTCCTTAGGTATAGTTTTCTTTGTGTTTATTTTCTTTGGCATTTGCTAAAATTTTTGGATCTGTGTGTTGAGATCTTTCATCCATTTTTGAAATGCCTCAGATATTATCTTTTCAAATATTTACTCTTAAGTCTTTCATTTCCTCCTAGGTCTCCAGTACTTATGTTTATTACATGTATAAATGTTTCAGTGAATGTTATTTTAGAAGTCCGATTTATTCTGTTTTTCTGTTTTGCTTGAAAAATTTCTTGACTCTGTCTTCTAACTCAGTGATTTGTTTTCTGCTGCTGAATCCAGTCTGCTCTTACTCTTCATTGGAGTTTTCAGTGGATTCTTCATTTCTGAAATTCATTATTTAGCGCTAGCATTTCCATTTATCCTTAAGAAAAGTGGTTTGCATTTGCTTTTCTAAAGTCTCCCATCTGCTCACACAAGTGTCTTCCCTTTGAACTAAATTCTTTCATCTATTATAGTTATTTTTAAAGACCTCTCTGCCACTTTCAACATCTTGGTCATTTGAGATGGATGTAAATCTTATTTCTCTTCTTTCCTTGGCCACCAGTGGGGCCAAGTCATTCTTGCTTGTAGAGTAGTTGAATCAAGCCTTGTTTGTCTTGCTTGTTTGACTTAGATTCTATTCTCTGCTGTCTTCACAGTCTGGAGGTGGCAGCAGCAAGTTCTCTTAAGCAGCATTTGTGGCGACTGGAGAGTTGTACCTCGTTGCCCTCCCACCCTCTGTGTTCCTCACTCTCTGTGCTGCCAGTGACCTTTGTCCACCCTGTTGCTCTGCCTCTCGCCTTGCATTGTCCTGGGGGGGTCTCTGGGCTTACCTGCCTGGCCCTGTCCCTCTACCTTACCCGCACAGAGCTGTTAGAAATGGGCTCAGCATGGGGCTGGGATTCCTTTGCTCCGTTCCTCACCATACCTTTCTTCTCGCCTGGGAAAGACTTTTTCCATTTTCTAGAGTTTAATTAATTCAGACTTCTTTGGGTCTTTAGCTCTCTGATGGGTTTTTTAAAAAGCAATGATTTTTATGGCTTTGCCTACCTCCTTCTTACTTATAGTGACAGCATTGGTCGCTTAAATTCCTGGAAGCAGAAGTCCAGCAATACTGTTCCAAGTAAATGCATAGTGTTTGTAGGAATTTTAAGCACTCTGCTCTCATCTGCTAAAAATGAGTTTTTAGAAACACTCCACATGTTAAGGGTAATGTATGACTTAATATATTTTCTAAAGGGATGTATAAATACCTTGCTTCTAATCCCTTAATCTAAATAAGAAGCAGGCAGGGTTAGACTGGTAATTCTTTACTTGGTGTGCACTTGAGCGAACCCCTCAGCTCTCGTGCGCCCCTGTGCTGCTGAAGGAAATGTCTCTGCATGCTCAGTGCACTCGGTGGGCCGAGCTCAAGAGGCGCTGGGCTGGTAACGGTGGGCACACCAGCTGTGAAGGTTCAGGTTTTATGGACTTCTGTTGAATGTTCTTTCTTGTTTTTACAATCTTTAAAAATATGCAAACCATTCCTAACTCTGGGCCCTGTTTTCTGACCCTTGGGCTAGGTGATCTTTATCGTAATTTTTGGTCTCAAAATTATGTTGAATTTCTGTAGCTACAGTGCATTTGGAAAAGTAATGTGTGTGCATACAGAGGCTCTATTAAATGGTCTCTTTAATGAAGGCCTTAGCTTTTTTTCTTTTTAAAGATTTTATTTTTGCATAGAAGAACTGGGGTGTAGGCCAGAGGAGCAGGGGGTGAGAGGATTCACCAGAGACAGAGTGGGGAGCAGAACAGGCGGATCTACTGAAATATACTGCTGAGGGGAGCAGTGGGCGAGACAAGAGACGTCTGCTGTGCCATATGTGGGTCAGCTCCCTGGCCGGGGATCTACAGCACTGAGACTTAACCTCTAGGCCACCTGGGAGGCCAGAAGACCTCAACTTCTAATACAGTTAAGCATATTTGAAGTTGTATAAACATTTACATATTCCATCAAGTTTAGAGAAAATCTTTTTCTCTTTCTTTAGGAGTATAAACCACCAGGAACCCGTAAACTTCATAATATTCTTGGAGTAGAAACAGGAGGACCTGGTGGGCGTCGTGCTGGAGAATCGGGTCATACAGTAGCTGACTACTTGAAGTTCAAAGACCTCATTTTAAGGATGCTTGATTATGACCCCAAAACTCGAATTCAACCTTACTACGCCCTGCAGCACAGTTTTTTCAAGAAAACAGCTGACGAAGGTACAAATACCAGTAATAGCGTGTCTACTAGCCCCGCGATGGAGCAGTCGCAGTCTTCGGGCACCACCTCCAGCACGTCGTCAAGCTCAGGTCTGTTCTGTGATCGGCTTTGAAATGCTGTCTGGTTTCTTCACGGGGCGGGATTTTAAAGCTTTCATAACATTTATTAACAGGGTGGGAAGAATTACTTTGCCTAAATCTGTTCTTTGTAGTTGGTAAAATTAATTCACCTCCCCCAAAGTTCCAGCACCTCATCATGTGTGTAATAAAGTCAGATTCGTAGTTAGAAACAAAACTTTTATTAACCAAAAATTTAAACTTTTTTAAATGGATTGCTTTGTCCATATACTTGAATTCCCCCAAAATTAACTGAAATTGATGGTGATGCAGTTCACTGGCGGCTGTGAATGAGTTTAGGGAATTGGGCGACTTTCTGATGTGCTTCCAGGTCAATGGAGATAGTTTCTGTGATTTACTTTTGGTTTTAATGTTACGCTTTGAATGTAAACAGCAGCCAAATGAGTGTGAAACTCACGGTGTATCGGGTTGTGACTTCAGGTGGATCGTCAGGGACGAGCAACAGTGGGAGAGCCAGGTCGGACCCAACGCACCAGCACCGGCATAGCGGCGGGCACTTCACGGCTGCCGTCCAGGCCATGGACTGTGAGACCCACAGTCCCCAGGTGAGCCCCACCATCCTTCACGTCACCTGCTGTGCTCATGACCAGCAGCACTAGGTGCTGAGTGTCTTGAGAAGGATTGTGTCATTTCCTCTTAAGGGATCATAGATTTCTCATTTGTAAGGAATTATAACTTTTGTTTATAATTAAAGAAGCACATACTTGCCATTTTTGCCCTCCTTGTGTAGAAATAACTAGTACTTCCTGGGCGTGTGCCCACCCTTTGAGGATTTCTCCTTTGTGTCTGTTACTGCAACAGCACTTTGAACTTCGCACCTTTTGATTTTTATTTAAAAACAGACTTCGTGGATTAAGAACTCTCCCCTCTGCCTTTGTAATTTCTTTACTGCTGCCCATGTTTCATCACTGATCGCTCTAGTTTCTAAATCACTTTTGTGGTTGATTTTAACAAACACAACCTCCATGTTTTTTTGTTTGTTTTAAAATTCTAAAGAAAAGGATCTAATTTGGACATGTTTTAAAAATGGGGGTGAGGCCGAAGGTGATGAAAATATTTTTTAAGTAACTTTTTGCAAAATTATAAGTCAATCCATACTGAATACTGAGTTTTATAATGGGAGGTTAGTGTATTATTTGATGAGTGAAATAAAACTGAAGTTGATCACCATCAGGCCCCTTCTTGTAACGGGGCTGCTGAATGACACTGAGAAGGTCACACTTGTCTGTATATTGTTACCACTGTTGCTTAAGAATATTCACCAGCCTCTGCTGGGTAAATGTCCGTGTTCCCAAGTCATCCCTCCACTCAGACTCCAGCTTCATGTCTGAAGCCTCTCCTCTCCTCCTCCTTTCTGTCAGCTTCTCATCATCCCGGAGTCTGTCCCATCTTAAGCAGAACCTTTCCCTGGCCCATGTCGCTCATGCCTTATATTTCAGTAGCCTGGAGGCTGTTTCTTGACCCTGTGAGGGCTTGTTAGCCCGCGCCAGCCCGATCCCTCCCTTCTCCGTGGGAGTCTTTCTTGCAGGGGTCACCTTGATCGTTGCGGGAAGACCAGTGGACACTTGAGTTGCTTCTTTCTTCACTCCTCAGCTCCCTGTGATGGTGTGGACTGCTCCTGCCCTTGAAGCTTGCTCTGCTGGTACCTTGGCAGGCGACTTCTGTGTTCTACCCACCTTGCAAACATTGGTGTTCTCCCAGGTGTGCCTGTGTTGTTCTTCTCTCCTTGCACCATTCCCAGCGGACCTCACCTGCTGTCTCCAGCGACTGTCGGTGCCAGCTTTTTAAATCACCCTTCAGTCTGCATTTCTCACGTAGACTTAACTGCATGCTCCAGGGTCTCTGTATCTGTATTCTCTAAACATCACCTTGAAGGTCTCAACAGCATGATAGTGCAGGTGCACTACATACACTGATGTCATCATTTTCACCCTCATCATCGCTCTTCAACTTTTATCTCTTCTTTGTACAGATGACCCTAAATTCACTCATTGGCTGAAGCCCTGCACCTGGGGCCAGGGAGTTTGTTGACTCTTCTCTCCCTCGCCCCATGTGGAATCATAGCAAGCTGTGGTTGTCTTCTAAGAATCTTAAATACATTCTGGTTCTCTTTATTTTATCTTCCACGCTTGCTGCAACTACCTCTAGCCTGTTTTAAAGAATATTCTAGCTGGTCATCCAGTGTCTTGTTCCTTTTACCAGTCCTCTGCAGCCGAGTGAATGTTCAGGAATGCAGTCTGGTCTGGCTCGTTTCTCATTTCCTTGTACTTGGGCAAATTTAGACTTCCTGTGACGGTCTCGGTGATTTCCATGATCTGACTGCTGTGCTGGCCATTTGCCTTCTTGTCGCTCACTCTGGTTCCTCAGAGTGTTCCGTGTCCTCGTCTTGCTCCTCATGGTTACTGTGCAGAGCCTGGAACACGGCTCTCCTCCCTCTGCTTGGGTGACTGCTATTTATGCTTCAGGTCTCAAATACCATGACTTCCAGAGCCTTTCCCTAATTCAATAGATCAGCTTTTTTCTCCCTTCATGCCTCCCTTCCTTTTCCTAGATAGACTGAGGACTGCAACATAAAAGACTCTTGTTGGCCTCCTGCTGTATTTGACATGTTAATATTTTGCCTTGTCGCAAATCCATTTTATTTAATTTTTGAATAGGTGATATATTCATATGATAAAAATAAAGGAAACATCATGACTTCTCAGCGAAAAGTGTTCCCTTCCATCCTCTAATCTCCCAATTTCTAAATTAATATTACTTGGCTTTTACACCTTTTCGAGCCATTTCATGCATATTGTAAACTAATACAAATAAATATTTTTTTTTTTTTTTAAATTCATCTGCCCACCTAGCGCATGGGTCCCTGGCTTTTTTTTTTTTTTTTTTTTTAAAGATTTATTTATTCATACAAGCACTGGGTATAGTCAGAACCGCAGGAGGGTGAGAGAATCCACCAGAGCCAGAGCGGGGAGCAGAGCAGGCAGAAGGACCAAAGTACATTGCTGAGGGGAGCAGCGGGTGGCAGGAGAGGTCTGCGCGCCATGTGGGACCCTCCTCCAGTGGCCAGGGAGCAGCCGGGGATCGAACCGGCGCTTCAGAGGCCGCAGGCAACTTCGCAACCCAGCGCTCAACCACTGTGCCACCGGGGAGGCCCTACAAATAAATATTCTTTACCTAGCTTTCATGCACAGGTGGTAGCATGCCACCCCGAGCTGCACATCTTGGCCTTTCACGTGTCCTACATATTTTAAATATGTGTTGTGAGCTCTGTCAGCCTCAAGTCTCATTCCCGGTGGCGCATGTCTGTTGAAGAGGTGGCCTGAGCCGGGGACTCAGTGAGCCTGCTGGCGGGCCCCACGTCGCTTCCCCGTCTGGTCTGAGCTACTACAAATGCTGTAATAATTAGTAACTCAATGTATACTTAATCCACACATATGCATTTTATCTGTGCCGTAAATTCCTGGATGTAAAACTGCTGAGTCATTTGTGACTTGTCTTTGAGAGCTGCTGCCAACTTGTGCTCCTTCCGGTCCTGCCAGTTTAACCTCCCAGTTACAGAGTCTGGAGAAACAGGCGATTCCCCTTGGGTCAGGCTGATAAGAAAATGGTGTTGGATGCCATATAGGTTTATTTTGCTTATTTCTTATCTATGAATTTGCGTAGCTTCATAGTTTAAGAACTGTTAGTATTTCCTGAAAACTTGTGCCTTTTTTCCCATCGTATTTTTTCAAGACTATTTCTTGAATATTGGTTCTCAGGCCACCTTTGTTGAGTAAACACTTAAGGATGTATGCTAGCCGTTGGCGATAGAGACACATGCTGTGTCTTCCTAGCGCCTGTAGAAGTAGACAGTATGCATGAGAGGAATAGAAATGGCAGGTGCCATTAATTGTTAAAGAGCATGAGGCAAGACAGTGTGACAGAGAATGACTTGAATGGGATGTGCTACTTTTCACGGGCCAAATGATTACAGGTTGGTCCCCAAGGTAGGATAGCTTTAAAGACCATGACTTTTTTAATGTAACAATCCAGAGTGGCATTTGGATTAGTGGCACAGCTCTCCTGTATGCCAGTATCCTCTGATCTTGTGACTCCTCATCCCTAAGCGCCTGGTGGTCTCCTGCGTGCAGCAGACAGAAAGACTTGGAGATTATTTTGTCGGCCAGGTCTGGTCCTGGCATGGAAACCTTCAATCACATCCCATTGACTACAGGTTACTTGGTCATGCGTCCACACCTACACTCGGAGGAAGCTGGGAAGTGTGTCTAGCAGCCCTGTGCTCAGGGAGCAGCCTCTGCCGTAGGAGTTGGGAGGGCATCAGCCAGAGTGATCAGGGAAGACCTTGTTGGAGCTTAAATGACAAGGAAGAAGCATCTAGGCGTAAATTAGAAATCAGAGCCATCGAGGCAGAGGGGCACAGTGAGTCCGGATGCCTGGAGACATGAGAGAAGTAGTGTGGGAACCCTGGTGCGAGAAGAGGAAGGATGCATGAGGGAGGTGGCGAGATTTGCACGGCCAGACTTGTGTGGGTTGGGATTATTTTGTTTTTCTTGACGCGTGAGAAGTTACTAAAGGATTTTAAATAGGAAAGTGATTGTTTTTGTGTCTTTAAACAATTATTTTTGCTGTTCTTTGGAGGAAGGATCTTAGGAAGGTGAGCGTGTAAGCCAGGAGTTGATTTAGGAGGCTCTTGTATCAGTCTGGGCGGGAGGGGACAGCGTCCTAGGAAGGATGCTGGTGGTAGAGGCAGAGGGGAGAGGCTGGGTGTGGGGTCTCTTCTGAGGTGAACTCAGTAGTGCTTGCTGGGGGGTGGTGGAGGAACTGCTGAGCAGCCACCTGGATGGCTGCTTCCATTGAGACAAAAAGGATGAAGAGGAGGGTCTTTGCGGGGGAGGAGAGAATTCCTTTGGCCCTATCAGAAGTATTTACTTGGGCTCTTTCCTGAAAAAGCTTGCTGACCCCTGGCGTAAACAGTGCCCCCAAAGAATGAGGGGGTGCAGGGAAATAATGAGCCTGTGTACGGTAAAACTTGGTAGAAATTGCATATAACTTTCATAGTGAAATATTTTTAACTTTTGAAACATAGTGTGCTTTGGAATTTCGCAGTGTAGAACTGTGTGACGCAGACATTCTTCTCATAGTTAATTAACACGCCAGTGTTGTAGGTTTTGATTAGTTACAGCTTGCAAGGAGTACTTTGAGTAAACCTTTCCAAAATCTGTCCTTACAGGTGCGTCAGCAATTCCCTGCCCCCCTCGCTTGGTCAGGCACTGAAGCTCCTACTCAAGTCACTGTTGAAACCCATCCCGTTCAAGAAACGACCTTCCATGTAGCCCCTCAGCAGAACGCATTGCATCATCATCACGGGAACAGCTCCCACCACCACCACCACCACCACCACCACCACCACCACCATGGACAAGCCTTGGGTAACCGGACCAGGCCAAGGGTCTACAATTCTCCAACAAATAGCTCCTCTACCCAGGATTCTATGGAGGTTGGCCATAGTCACCACTCCATGACTTCCCTGTCTTCCTCAACTACTTCTTCCTCTACATCTTCCTCCTCTACTGGTAATCAAGGCAATCAGGCCTACCAGAATCGCCCAGTGGCTGCTAATACCTTGGACTTTGGACAGAATGGAGCTATGGACGTTAATTTAACCGTCTACTCCAATCCCCGCCAAGAGACTGGCCTAGCTGGACATCCGACATACCAATTTTCCGCTAACACAGGTCCTGCACATTACATGACTGAAGGACATCTGACAATGAGGCAAGGGGCCGATCGAGAAGAGTCCCCCATGACGGGAGTTTGTGTGCAACAGAGTCCTGTAGCTAGCTCGTGACTAAATTGAAACTTGAGTTTGTTTCTTGTGTGTTTTTATAGAAGTGGTGTTTTTTTTCCAAAAAAAAACAAAGTGCAAAGCTGCTTGAATCAGAAGGAGATTAACACACTGAACCGCTACAAGAGGGCAAAGCTGACTTTTTTTTTTAACTTGAAAAGATTGCAAGGGACAGTGGAGTTTTTACAAGAGCCATGTCCAAACCCATCTTCATGGAGAGCTCGGAGGGGTCCTCTCTCTGCCTCCCCATTTCAGCTCGCCACAGCCCAGTCATGGTGGGTTTGGCTTCTTTTCGTTTTGTTTTTTTGGGTTTTTTTTTTTTTTTTTTTTCCTTTTTTGGTCTTTCTATTCCACAAAAGTTAATGTTCAAATGTTGGTCTTGGTCATTTGCCAACTAATTTTTTCCCCCCCCAAAAGGCACTGCACATAATTTGCATAAAGGGCCCCATGAGGGTGTTTTTTTCCCTGTTTTTCTCTTAGTTTTGGTTTTGTTTTGGGTGGGTGTGGGGTGGGAGATTTGGGTTTTTAAGTCCTCTACACACACTTGGGCACGGAAATGCAGTACTGTAAGGAAGAGGGACCTCCAGCTCACACAAGCATCACCTTCAGCTGTATGGACGGGACGGTCGTGTCGGAGCTCATGAGGTGCCGTGAGCATGCTGAGTGGCGGGGATCAGGACTCTCCTGTCTGAGCCTACTGAGGAGCAAAGCAGCAATTACATGGGATCCTGTCGGTCTCCTGTTGTAGAGGCCACGGCAAGATAGTAACGGGACGTGACTGGTCTCCTGACCAAGGTGCACTGAGAAGCAATCAGCGGGTCAGCCGTGGCCGGGCCCGGGAGGTCTGAGTGGTGGTCTTTGGGATAACCTTTGGCCTTATGGATTGGGACTCGACGTAGAAGAGCCTACCATTTCAGATGCAATCACCCTTGGACGTGCTTTTGCAGACAGTCCTTAATGCTGAAAACACAGAGAATGGGTAATTCAAGAGGCCTTTCTTTTAAAATAGACTTTTGTGACCCACTAATTGTAAGGTATTGCAAGGTCACTTTGCGTGTGTCATAAAGTTGACTTCCTTATTGGTTGAAGGTCACAGAAGTAGTGGTTTGCTTTGATGGAAATAGCTACAGCTGTGTCCCTTCCTGCTTTTTACTTTTTTCTTTTGCTTTTTCTCAGCACGTGGTATCTCCACCATTTCTTCTGCACAAAGATGTCTTCTGTTCATCCTGAACATTTTTAAAAAATGCAGAATTTTATGTGACTGCTTTTTTGCCTCACAATTATGCTGTGAATTTTACAAAAATTTATTTTCTTTTTTGATAATTTATTGTACCAAAGCTGTTTTTATAGCACATAGATGTCTGTAACCAATAATGTAGCAGTTCTGCACTTTGACACAAGGTGTAACTAGACCATTTTAAATGTCAGTTGAGAATTATGGCTGTACTATTGCTTAAACAAAACTGGAACTGCTGTTGAATCCATAGCCAATCCATTTACAGCACTCTGTGTACTGAACATAATAGAGCGACATCTAACTCAAGATTACAACATCTGTTACATTCTCAGTGTGTTCAGGCTTCTGAAAGGTAAAGGGACACTGGATGCAGACGCTGTGGACCCAGCAGTCGACTCTTGTTTTCCTGATTAACCTCCTTGTGAGCTCGAAAGCGAGACCTTGATCGCACCCTTAGGTCCGGAGGGCGAGCGGGAGTAAAGCAGAATGTCACGTGTGACCTGACGTGAAGGCTGGTGTTTAACAGGTGCCTAGTTTGGAGATTATGCTGCCTTAATGTAACACAGTCTGGCAGTCGCTAAATTTGTGTTCCCATTTTAAATTGACCAATTTTAGGGTGTTATACTTTTGAGTGGTTGAATTGGGAGAATGAAGAGAAGTGATTTTTACCTGTCCAGGATCAAAAGAAGCCTAGAAAAGAAGCAGTAATCTACCTCTGCCGATAACCCTGTCAGAACACTCAGCAGAACACCACAGTACTCTTTATTGGTCAATTTCATGTGGCTGACTAGGCCATTTTTTTCTGATCAAAAGCAGGTTTTTATATGTAAACAGTGACAGAAGAAAGGCATAAAACTATGTGAATGTGAATGGAAACTTGGAAATAATTCGTTTTTATAAACCACAAAATTTTTTTGTTGTTAATCAGGAAATCCATATTTATTTTGTAATTAAATGTCAAGCCTGTGGATGATTTTTGAACTTGGTAGTTCCTGAAGGTTTACAGTGAATAAAAGACTATCATCTGGAGAATAGCAATATCAAAAGGAACTCAGTAGTTACTGCTGTCTAGGGATAGAGGGTGAAGAGAGTCTGTGGGTCAGGTCATTTTTTTCTGTGCTGGTTGCCACATCTTAGCAAGCACCAAAAAAACAAAAAGCAGTTTTTAAACCGCTACTTACATAAAGGAAACCATAAGCCCAGTGCTTCTGCATACTGTGTTACGTTACAGTCCAGTTTTGTGTGCTTTACTACACGGTTTGGTTACAGGACTTCTGTGCATTGTAAACATAAGCAGCATGGAAAAGGTTAAATACCTGTGTGCAGATTGTAAGATCTGGTCCGGACTTGCTGTGTATATTGTAACGTTAAATGAAACAGAATCCCCTTTGTATTATAGTCATGCGGTCTTATGTATGATAAACAGTTGAATAATTTGTCCTCAGACTCTTTACTATGCTTTTTTAAAATTAATTTAAGAAAAATGTAAACAGAGTAAAACCTTCCTATGCAATTAACCTGCCCCAGGTAGCGGCCTGCTAGGCACACGGAATGTAGGTTCAGTCAGAGGTGGGGAAACAGCAATGAAGTCTGCGGAGGCTTCCAGAATTTGAGACAGTAAACAGTGGAGGTTTAACAGATCATTCTGGTTTTCCAGGGTTCTAGAGTCGCCGCTCCTTCTGCGCCAAGGTGCTGGCAGTTTGCAGTGTTTGCAGCAGCCGCGAGAGGTGGCTGGTTGTCTGGCAGCCCCCGAGCGGCCGGGAAGCGTGAGCAAGCCCAGTGTTACTGTTCCTCCTCCCCCGGGCCCCTGACGTGGCAGGACTCCCCTTGACACAGTCTAGAATTCCTGCCACAGGAGCGAGTTTCTCACTGAAGTGTTCTTCATAGATGCATCTGCACAGCTGTGTCTGAAGCTGGCTTTCGGAGGGCACCACGCTTCAGAGATGTGAGTCCGTAGAGTCCAGGGGCCTCCGCGAAGCTGCACTTACACAGGCAAGAGGGCAAAGCGCTCTGTAGTGTTTTCCTAGCGTATGAGAATTTCACTTATGCCAGGGGCACTTTCAATGATACTCCAGGTTCCAATTTTGTGGCTGTGGCACGGTGTGAACAGCCAGGCCCGGGAGGTGGCCGGCGACCTGCCCCGCGACGACCTCTCCGGCTCGTGCGCTAGGTCCTGTGTGGCCAGAGACGGGGCGTGGGGCGCACGAAGACTGCCGGCTCGGCAGCGTTCCCCGGGGCCAGTCCCTCTTCCTTTCGTCCTCAGAGCCCTTCGTCCTCACCCCCGTTTTTGTAGCGGAGACCAGGGCAGACAGGCCAGAAGGGTCCTTCAGGGACAGCGCGTGTTGGCAGCGCTTGTGTGGAGAGAGTTTGGAGGTTCAAGATGAACTGGGGGGAGCTGATTGTGGTCTACTGAGGTCACGTAACACGGCTTCAGAATCCTACTTGGGACCGCGCTGGACCCGACTTCGGGAGCCTTTGGTGTGGGGAAGAGGAGAGCAGGGTCTCCGTCGCCCCGATTGTCTCCTTGGGCTCGTTTACTAGGGTGAAACGTGCGTCAGGAATTTTCCGCACAAAGGAAAGGGAAAAAAGGCTAAGACGGTGGCTTGTTTGATTACTGCCCTTCGTGCCGCGCCGTGGCCTGGCGGTGCGCCCGTGTGGACTGGCCTGGGCCCGGCCTGGGCTGGTGAGCTTTCCGCGTCCCGGTGTTCGAGGCGCTAGGGGTGGGTGTGGCTCTGCGAGGTAAGTGGTTGTCGAGTGCCCAGACCCCGCTGCCTGCAGTGGGAAGCGGGCAAGAACCAGGTGGCTGCATCGTGGTGTCTCGGATGACGTTCACCTCGACGCCAGGAGCGGACGCTGTTTGTCATCCTTCATTTTTTCCAATTTCTTATCTTGAATCTTCAAAGACAAAAAACTCCAGATTGAACAGTGTGATTTCAACACAGTCAGGTGCTTGTGCCCGGGGGTGTCCGTGCTTTCCCTGCAGACGCTCTTCAGGAGTTCACCCGCCTCGGGGAGATGACCTCGTGTGGAAGCCGGGGGGCTGGGCCGTGTAGGGCGCTTCACCAGGCCCCGCTGCTTCCTGCGCCGTCCTGCAGTCCAGGTCGGGCGGGCTTCGGGCGCAGAGAACCCCTGGAAGCGCCTGGCTGGCGGCTGGGGGAGGGGGTCAGGCGGGAGGCGGGGAGCACTGGCCGGCTCACGGGGGCGGCCCCGGACCAAGGGCCACGGAGGGTCCCGTCTCCACACGTCGAGGAGGCCTGTGCACCCTGCGCACCCGCGGGCTTTCTGTCGGTCTGGAAGATCGCGGTGGATTTGAATGATTTTCCAATTAAATGTTTAAAATGGACACCTTTGGGTTTTTACTTTGTTTGTATAACTCTCCCTGCCAGTGCCATTCATCACCGTCATGACCTTGAGTACTTGAGGAAGCCGCAGTCAGGTGGTGGGGGGTGTTTGTGAGCCCCAGGGGCAGCCAGAACCCCGAGTGGGTGCCCTGCCGGCTGGCACGGGTGTGCCACAGGAGATGCGGTAGCGGGCTGCGTCGGGGTGGGGCTGGGGCTGGCCAACTCCCTTGAAACTTCGGGTGGCCTCCGAGGGCTATTTGTGTGCTTAAAGATGGGATGCGTTGCGCCCCCCCCCCCCAAAGGAGCAAGACTTTCTGCTCATCACAGACAAGCACTCCCTGGCCAGGGGCAGGGGTGTAGAGAGACCCCCAGGGAGGAGAAGTTGCTGATGGCGGCCCACTGCTTGCTGCCCAGGAGGGCAGCACCACAGCCTCAGGACAGGGTGGTTTGGAGGCCCCTAGGTGACCTTAACTGCCAGGTAAGGTCCTCAGCAGCTTCAGCCAGGAGTGTCCAGCCCTGCCAGCAGCGGGCTCGCCCCAGAACTTCATCAAACCGCAGAGATGCCAGTCACTCCCGGAACGTTCGGTTCAGAATTGGCGGTTTTGGGAGATTTACAGGCAGCCCCTGCATTCGGCCCGACTCGACAAGGAGGGGCGTGTGGCGACACTGAACCGAGTCTGAACGGGAGCTTTGCAGGCGGTAGCTCTGCGGAGACGCATAGTGTAGAGACTCACAATGCACGTGTGCACACGGGTACGCGAGCCACGACTTCCCGCATTTACATATCACGAAGCCTCCAGGAAGGCAGGAGTAACCGGAGTAAGGACGTGAAACGTTCGCCCTGTTTCCTTTTGCCCTCCCTCCACTGTGGGAGCGGGTTGAGTGACGTGATCTATCAGTAGCTGCCAAAGGTCCGGGAAGGGACCGGGCTGCCCCCTTGCTGCGTCTCCTGGGGTGGAGTTAGAGGGGCAGTGAGGCAGTGGTGGTCCGTTTCGGCCCCTTGCTCCTGTCCCGAGCAGCTGCTTGCCAGGACAAGGCTGGTCATTCTCGATCTGGGGGTTCATGCAGGATTCGCCCAGAGTGCACAGGACTCCTGGCACCGTCCTTCCAAAGGCGTGCTCAGTGCCCACAGATCTGCCTCCAGAGCCAAGTCCCCAGCGCAGGGCACCCACTTTGTCCAGTGTCTGTTGCAGCGTGGACCCGCTGGGTGAGTCGTACTTTCTATGAATAGGCGATGACGGTTTCCTGGTTCTCCTTCTGCAGTGAGTGTTCCTACCGGACGTGACTCTATGAATGCTCCTGCATGGTACCTGTGTCCCTCTAGAATTTTGAGGGGTGCTTTTTTAGTTTGCTTTGGCAGAGGATATAGTTACACGTTTTACTAAGGGTGGTTTGTAGAATTTTTCTCTACAGCTTCAGGGAGGCTTCGAAGAAGTGGCCCTGGTAAGGGCTGCCACTGCCCAGCCTGGGCAGCAAGTCCTCGGCCGGCCCTGTCCGTAGTTCCTCGGGAGCTGCCATGTTAAGTGGCATAAGGATTCAAGTCCTCAAGTAACATGGATTCTGCAGTGCCGGGGACTTCGGGTTCCACCAGCTTCATCGTCAAGCAACGGTTGAACGAAACCGAATTTGAGCTGCCGAATCTGTCACGTTCGTAGCCTTCAGACATTTTGACTTAGGGAGAAAAGGATCAATAAAAATCCGTCCCTGAGTTCATGACCACTAACATGGGGGAGGCTTTTGAACTTAATAGGGAGGAACCCACATTTCAAAAGTATTAAGGGATTAGCTGTTGCTGTGTTGTTTTGGTTAGTGTTAGAAGATTGTAATCCTCTAGCTTGGGGTCCCAATGGGATCCTCTTTTCATTTCTAAGGTATTCCCCCCTTTTCTTACATTAAACATTCAGACAAACATTTCTTAGGACAAATCTGATCATTTGTGTAAGAGTGGAGGTGACCCAGGGCCCCTCAGAACATTCCAGCTACATAGGCTGGTGACTTTGGTGGATGGGAAGGAAGACAGACCCAGTCGTGGCATTGAACTCTTCACCTGAGGTGGATAAAATATGTTTGGGAGATTTGAGATCTCTTCAGTCCCGATCAATAATGTCAACGCGCCTAAGATCCCAAACCCTCTGGACAGGCCTGGACCCCGGAACCCAGGCGGCCGCTGCGGCTCTGCACCTGGACAGCGGCGTCCAGCTGCGGACCCAGCTCCGGCCTCGGCCCTGACAGTGGCCCGTGCACCTCAGACCCGCGCGTCCAGGGGGCCCGCGCCGCCTTTACCTGGGCTCCCGCTCAGGTCCTTGGGTGCCCAGGTTTGGGGCCGGGCGTCCGCCCATGGTGATGGCTGTGATCTCACACCTGTCAGGAGCTGGTCCCTGGGCCCCCGGGGATGCCCCGATGATCTCCCCTGCTCAGGAGGAGGGTCCCGCCGGGGTTTCACCAGGAGGGGAGCCTCCTGCACTGGCAAGTCTCTTCCCTACTTCTGCCCCAGCACGCTCCAAAGCAGAAGCCCAGAAGCTGATCTTAAAAACCAAAGTCTTCAAAGCTAAAGCGGGGTGTAGGGGTGCGCTGGGACAGCTGACTCAAGAAAGCACGAGCACTGGCCGCATGCAAGCCCTCAGCTCTGTCCTGGGACATACGGCCCGCAAGCGGTCACTGCACGCCCGGCGGCCCCGTGCCCAGCAATAGCCCACGGAGTGTTTAAAGGTGGGGATGTGAGTAGGACTCACTCTGGGCCAGGGGCTGCTGGTGCGGGGTTCCCCGAGGAAGTGAAGTTTAAGGGGGAAGGCATTCGCCCTGGTGGGTGGTGGGGATGTTCTAGAACTGCAAAACAGTCTGTTCAAAGCATGGTGTCAGGAGAAAGTGAGAGGCCTCCAGGGTCCTCCCAAGCTCATGGGGAAGGGAGTTGGTTGGGTGGAGGGTGGGCTGGGGACAGTGAAGACAGGCCTCTCCCAGATTCTCTGCCCGAGCAACCTGACAAACGGAGGTGCTCCTTGATGGGCTTGGAAACACCGGGGGTGCCTGACAGCAGTAAGTTCAGCTTGAGGACCTGGGTGTGAAGGGCTGGCTGCACACCTAGGGGGAGAGGCAGGCAGATGACATCACAGGAAAGACTGAAGTGGGGAGTCAGGACCTACGTAGGTGACTCCTGGTGAGTGAGGACCTTGGGGGGAGGAGAACCAGAATCCACATGCTAACATGGCCCTGGGCTGAGTCCAGGCCTCTCTCCAGGTCTCCATGCTGACCTTGACTTTTGAGATCACATGCAAAATCCACAGCGGAATGATCCTGCCAGCTGTTGAGAAGCCAAGTTAGGGGCGACACTGATTCAGTATCGATCAATAATGTCAACTCCGGCTTATGGGCCTGGTAGGTTCAGTTATGGATAAAGATCATAAAGATCGTATTGTCCTAATGGGTCACAGCGGTACCTCGAAGCTTTTGTTTTCACAAGACCTTTTGTGACTCGGAGGTATCTGGTTTCCTTTGAACCTAACGATGCCCCCGAAATAGCTTTCAGGAGAATCAACACAGACTCTGCTACTGCTTTGCCTCATCCTCCTCCAGAACCAAGTTCTCTGGGAAAACGTGCCGCTGGTCTGATTGGTTACCCTTTTTTCCTCTTGAGATTTTTGGTATTCTGTCCTTACCGTTTGTTCTCAATAGCTTTGTTATACGTGTCTTGGTGCAAGTCTATCTGCTCTTCTTTTGTTTGGAACTCCTCGGGCCTCTTGGATCACAGCTTCCGGTTCATTTCCCAAAGTGAGATGATTTTCTGTGATTATTTCTTGAAGTAGATTTTCTATGCCTCTCTCTTTCCCTCTCCTCCTGGCATCCCTGACATGGATATTATTTCTCTCTAAGTCGTCCCAGAGAGCCCCACACTGTTTTAATTTTTTTTATTCTCTACCTTGTGTTTCGAACTCATTAATTCTCTCCATTGCTTTTGTTTATCGGTTATTGAGGCACTTATATTTTTAAAATCAGCTATTGTGATAACTATCATTTCTGAACATAGCTGTCCTCATTTTAATTATCTTTATTCTGCTGTTTTATAGGCTCTGTTTTTTTTTTTTTTTCTTTTTAATGTCCATCAGTGTTGCCAGGAATGTTGCCCTGAATTCTCCTTCTGTCTTGCTCCACAATTCCACTGAGTTGGGCATATTTGGTCCTGGTATTTGTACTGTGTTCGTTTGTCTCCTCATTTTCCATTTTGTATGGATTTTTGTAGGGATAGATTTTCAGTGGTTGTTTCTGTACTTTTTGAAATGTTTGGGGGACTGGTAATGGTGAGGGGGAGTAGTATAGAAGTAGACCACAGCAACGGGCATCGAAGGATCACCCCCCGGTAGGTTCAGGAATTTGAAATTCCTGGTGTAAAGCATGAAGGATCTGGAAAGAGATATCCATAGTACTTAAAGAAAAAGACTTCCATCCCATAATTCTCTCCCCAGCAAGATCAATAATGAAGATAGAAGGAAGAGTAAGGAGCTACACTGAAAAGCAAATATGAAAAGAATTTATCAACACCAAGCCACGTATGATTAGGAGTTTTTTTTTTCCCTCAAGTGATTTGATAATCGTTTACATAACCAGGTACTTTTGGGAGTGAAACGTCCACCTCCCTAGGTACACATGCCTCACTCACACTGCAGAGAGCTTCAGGGCCAATTCCTTGTCACTTTCCCCTTTCTATTTCTCACCCTCCCCCAACACCAAGCCATATATGAAAGAAGTCTTAAAGGGGTTATTATAAAGCAGCAGAACAATGACTACTGCGACAAAACCAACTAAATTACTTAACATGGAAAAGGAGGAAGGTAACAATGTGGCCCGTTGGAACCAGCCAGACACCAGACCATCCAATGAGTAACACAAATAAGTTCATCATATACTAACTTCAGTAAAACCCTCAAACATGAAAGTAATTAAACACATAAGACAACAAAAATGGAACTTAAAGCAAAATAGGAAGTCCTCAAAAAATAAAACAACATAAATAAAAACAAAAACATTAAAAAAGACAATAAAGGCATATCTCAATAATAACCTTAAAAGTAAATGTCTTGAATTCACTGGTCAAAAGATACAGAGTGGCTGAGTGGATTTCAAAACAAAGCCCAACCTTCCGCTGTTTACAAGAAACTCACCTAACTAACAAAGATAAACATAGAATTGAAGGTTGGAAGCCAGTTAAACAAGCAAATGGTAACAACAACAAAAAGCTACACATATATCTGGTAAAATAGACTTTCAATCAAGAAAGGTAAACAGATAAAGAAGGACACACTATCATGATTAAGGGTCTAATACAAGACGAAGAAATAATAGTTATAAATTTGCACCAAATGATGGAGCATGGAGATATATAAGACAGTAACAGAATTTGAGAAATTGATAGCATGACAATACTATAACTTAATACCCCACTTACAACAACGGGCACATCAACAAGACAAAGTATAAATAAGGAAAAACAGCTTTAAATGGGGCCTAGACCGAATAGGCCTAACAGACATCTACAGAACACTTCACCCCCAAACTGCTGCATACACATTTTTCAAGTGCACACGGAACATCTCAAGAATAGAACATATTTGGGGATGAAGTCGATTGTCAATAAAATCACAAAGATGAAAATATATTACATAGTTATTGAATTAAGTGCCGAGTGTGATGAGATGGTAATTGTTGCGTTGGAAAGGAGACGAGGCATGTTGCCATTACTAGTCTAGGCAGTCATCAAAATATTTCTAACTCAAGCGGGAGCAAGGATCATAAAAATTAGAAAATTTAAAATTGAATAGCTCGTCACAGAATTTCTCCACAAAAATTCAGACTGAAAATGAAGCTGCCAAGAAAGCCATTTACCTATGGTGAGTTCAGTAAGTCATGTTTAATTGTGGCAGCTGAAGTGTGTGCTTGCTTAGGACTATGAGCCTTTCAGTGATGACAGTTGCTTGAAGTGTTGAGGACATTAAGGGCAATGTCAACAGTTAATAAAATGATTTTGAATGGTTTTCCCTGATTTGTGTTAGAAGAGCTGACTTGTTACTAATTGTTCTCAGTTGTTAATTGGAGGAGCCAGTGCGATGCTGGAAGTAACTTCAGAATTAGGCTTTTTCTGTAGAACTGGCCTTTTTAGTAGTCTTGTGGCACAACTACAGGCAAAACTATCTTCAGAGTTGATAAAATGAGTACACCCTGAGGTAGAATCTGCTAAGATGTAATACAACTGAGAGTGGAAAAATATGTGTGGAGTAAAACAAGGCTTAGTATAACAAAATTATAAAGCTGGTCACAAAATTAGATGGTAAAGCCTTTGATTATTCTTTGTATCCTTTAAAGCAACAGGTATTTTGTGGAAAATACTTGAATCGCGTGGTACTCAACTTGTGGACTTATCAATGGTTCCATTCATTTTTGTCAGAAACAGGAGCTGAACATCGTGACAGTGTCATCAGACATCATTCCAGTAGTAAAGTTTTATTTCAACTTTTGAGCTCAGGTCCGAGATTTCACTTGTTCCAGAGGTCTGAACCCTGACTGCAGCTTTGAGTCAGTTTCAAGAAAAATTTATTATGAACTGACTTCAAAAATCTATTATGAACATCAAACTACCTACTTTGATGTTGAGACATCTTGTCCAAGGACATGGTATGTCTCTTCATTTGTTAAATATACTTTGTGTCTGTTAGGAGTGTTTTCAAGTTCTTTTTTTTTTTTTTAAAGATTTATTTATATTTTTGTTTATTTATTTATTTATTTATACAAGCACTGGGTACAGTCAGAAGCACGGGAGGGTGAGAGAATTCACCAGAGCCAGAGCGGGGAGCAGAGCAGGCAGAAGGACCGAAGTACACTGCTGAGGGGAGCAGCGGGCGGCAGGAGAGGTCTGCGCGCCATGTGGGACCCTCCTCCGGTGGCTGGGGAGCAGCCGGGGTTTGAACCGGCGCTGCAGAGGCTGCAGTCGGCTTCGAAACCCAGTGCTCAACTGCTGCGCCACCGGGGAGGCCCTCAAGTTCCTTTAAAGAAAAGTTTTAGACAATTCTTTAAAGTTTTACACGGAGATATTTTTTTCTTTTGTGTTTCTAAGTGATATTTTCCTTTCCATTATAGTTTATCAGTTATTCTACAAATACATGAAAGCTCTTGATTTGTATGTTAATTTCATATCCTGCTATCTATTAAACGCTCATATTCTTTTTAGTGGTTTGTCCGTGGAATTTTTCCATGTATCTTTCTACTATGCAATGATGTCATCTGCAAATTGGAATATCTTATATTTTCCTTCCAATGTTTGTCTTTGTATTATTCTTTCTTGTCTAATTATATTGGCTGATAATTCCAGTGCAGTCGTTTGAAGTGGGGAGCATATATTTCCCACTCCTGTGAGAATGCCTTCGGGTTTTCCCTAGATCTGTCTTTGATCTAGTCTCTCTTTGTGCTTTAAACTTTCTTTGTTAATGGTATGGTTATGCCAGTCGTTTTCTGATTAGTGTTTGCATACTAGCTGTACCTTTACCAACATGTTCCTTGCAGCCTTCCTGTTTCCTGATGTTTGATGTTTCTTTTGTTAACTGCATGTGTTTTGATCCTGCCTGTATTTCTATTTTCGATTGGACTTTCTTTCCACTTAGCTTTAATGGAAGTACTGATCTATTTGGAATTATATATAATTTGGTATTATAGAGCTACTTTCCCCCCTCCCTGCTGATTTCTATTTCTCTGCTTATTTTCTCTTTTGAGCAGATTACATGTTTTCCTATTATTATTCTATTTCCCCCATTAGCGTGGAAGTGACACAACATTCTGCTCTTCCTTTGTGATCATGATACAGAAGGAAAAGTGTGACCTGTTGAAATAGATTTATTAAATGAATAATGTGAAAAAGTACTTATTTATTTACATTTCTGATATTACTAGTGAGGTTGAAACTTTCCCCTATTTTTAAAAGGTCTCTCTATTAAAAGCATTTTCTTGGGCCTCCCCGGTGGCGCAGCGGTTGGGCGCTGGGTTGCGAAGCTGCCCGCAGCCTCTGCAGCGCCGGTTCGATCCCGGCTGCTCCCCGGCCACCGGAGGAGGGTCCCACCTGGCGCGCAGACCTCTCCTGCCGCCCGCTGCTCCCCTCAGCAGTGTCCTTCGGTCCTTCTGCCTGCTCTGCTCCCCGCTTTGGCTCTGGTGGGTTCTCTCGCCCTCCCGCGCTTCTGGCTGTGCCCAGTGCTTGTATAGACGAGTGAATAAATCTTAAAAAAAAAAAAAATTAAAAAAATGCATTTTCTTATACAGAAATAGAACAGTGTCATGAATTTAACTGTATTCATTACTCACTTCAACAACTGTCAACCTACTGATTCCTCTCATCTCTACCAACCTGCCTCCATAGTATGTTGAAGCAAATCTCAGCATGATTCTTTATCTGTAAACATTACAATCACTCTCTCTAAAAACAAGGGCTTAACAAACACAGGGCATGACATTATTATCATGCCTTAAGAATTAATTGTTTAGAGTCATCAAATTTTAGGGCAAGGTTTAACTTTCTGATTCTTGATATAACTGTGCAAATAAAGCCCACAGTTTACTCATCACCCAAAGCAGTGATAGTGAAGACAAAGATAAACAGCTGGGACTACATCAAATTAAAGAGCTTCTGCACAGCAAAAGAGACAATAACCAAAACAAAGAGAAACCCCACCGACTGAGAGAAAATTTTTGCACCCAACACTAATGATAAAGGACTGATCACAAAAATCTATAAAGAGCTGAAGAGACTCAACAAAAACAAAGTAAACAATCCAGTCAAAAAATGGGCAGAAGAGCTAAAAAGGAACTTCTCCAAAGAGGAAATGCAAATTTCATATGCCAACAGGCATATGAAAAAATGTTCAACATCACTTGTCATCAGGGAAATGCAAATCAAAACTACCATGAGATACCATCCTACACCAGTGAGAATGGCACATATTAAAAAAACTAGCAACAACAAATGTTGGCGAGGTTGTGGAGAAAAAGGAACTCTCCTGCACTGTTGGTGGGAGTGCAGACTGGTCCAGCCACTATGGAGAGCTGTGTGGAGATTTCTGGACCTACTAAACATAGAGCTTCCATAGGATCCAGCAATTCCACTCCTAGGTATTTACCCAGAGAACACAGAAACATCAATTCAAAAGGGCACCTGCACCCTTATGTTTATAGCAGCTCTATTTACAATAGCTAAGCTATGGAAACAACCCAAATGCCCAGAAATAGATGCCTGGATCAAGAGGGTGTGGTACATATACGCCATGGAATGTTACTCAGCATTCAAAAAAGATAAACACATGCAATTTGCAGCAACATGGATGGCGCTGGAAGGGATCATGCTCAGCGAAATAAGCCAGAAAGAAAAAGGAAAAATACCTGATGATCTCACTCATAGCAGGAATTTAGAAAACCTAAATAAGGGACCAGGAAAAAAACTAAGTATAATAAAGTAAAAATCAAAATCAGCAAGCAACCATAAGCCAGAGACACACTACGGGGCGGGGGGAGGGGAGTGGAGGGAAGAGAGATTAAGGTCAAAATAAGGAGGGTGGGAATTGTATGGGGAATATAACCAAGATGAAAATGCATACATTGTGCAAAAATGAAAAATGATGTAAAAATATATAAAATAAGATAAAATAGAAAAAAAAAAGCAACAACAACAAAAAAGCCCACAGTTTAATATAGCTCCTAAATCTCATAGGTCCTGTCTCTTTTCTTTTTCTTCCAATTTATTTTGAGGAGACTGGGGGGCTTGTTCTGTAGAATGTCCCATAGTCTGGCTTGTGCTGACCACATCTCTGCTGTGGCATTTCACCTGTTTCTGTCTTTTGGTTTTCCAGAAGATCGGTAGTTGGATCCAAGGCCTTGATCTCATTCAAGTTGAAATTTTTCTTTTTTTGGCCAGTTCTGATTCATTGGTAGTATTGATTCATCCCCTTTATTGTCTTGTCCACTCACAAAGTCATTGGCTGCAATATAGAGTCCAGAAATAGAGCCACACTCACATGGTCAATTAATTTCCAGCAAAGGTGCCAAGGTGATTCAGCGGGGGAAGAACAGTCTTTTCAACAAATGATGCTGAAACAATGAACCTCAGCTCACACTGAGCACCCTGACCCTGGCTCTTCCTGCTGCTGTGGGGAGCCCCCCCCACTGCAGCTCTGGCCACCCTCTCACCAGCTTCTCCCCTCGGCCTGCTCCCTCTGACAGGTGCTGCTTCCCTTCGCTCAGTCCTCCGGGCCTTCTGCATTCCCCTGTCCTGAAGAAACCCTTGGCAGTGACTGATCTTCTCTGATTTTTACTGATCTTCTCTTGGTCAAGCCAAGGCCAGTTGATGGTCAGTATGCAGAGGCTATCAGGAGCTCCCTGGGTGGCAAGGCGGGTGCTGGACAGCCCCCACCCCCCACTTCTATCCCCTGATGGCTGTGACTCCCGAAGCACAGAATTCGCTCAAACCTCTCTCCCTGCTTGAATTCTGCCCCTGCCGCCCACCTCCCGCCCCCCGCCCGGGTGTCTGTTAGGTCCACCCCTTTCTCCAGATCACACCGTCAATAAACTACTGCTTGTACCTGCAAAAAAAAAAAAAAAAATCCGCATGGAAAAAATGAATGTCAATCCTTATCTCACAGGAGGTGCAGAGTTAATGGAAACTTTGACTCTAAGGGCTAGAACTGGAAGTTCTAAAACATAGAAGAAAAAGGTCGAAAAAGAACCGTTGTAACTCAATGACAAGGCAAACGATCCAATTAAAGATGGGACCAGCTCCTGCAGCAACGCGCTTCCCAAGGAAGCCGTGGCGGTGGCCAAGACGCTCATCCGTGTCCTCCGTGGATTCACCGGCACCTGGAGCTGGCCCGGGACCAGGGTCTCCCCCCAGGAAGCTGCTGCCGAGGCCGGCCCGCAGCACCACGTGCCGTGGAGCAGCAGCAGCAGCAACAGCAGCAGCAGCTCCCCCCGCGTGGCGGGCGTGTGGCAGGGAGCACGGCCGGAGGGAAAGGCAGCGGCCCTCTGAGTTGGACGGTCACCTGCCCACGGCCCAGGGACCCCACGTCGCCGTTCTGAGCCCAGACAGAGGGAAACACGGCCCTGGCGGGCCCTGCGCGGGGCCCTTCATGGCAGCTTCGTTCCTGCTGCTAAAGACAGAAAACCAGCCACGCCTGCATCACGGGGAGCGGGGAAGAAGGTGTTGGCCGCGCGCACCTGCCCGCCGGAGCCAGGGCCACAGCCAGGGCCACAGCCAGGGCCGCAGCCGGGGCCACAGCCAGGGCCGGGCGCCGCCTCTGCGCGACTGCGTGTGTCTGGACAGCAGCGTGTGGACGGGAACAGGGCAGGCGCACGGGGGCTGTCTGTGGAGGCGCCGACGAAGTTCCAGGACAGGACAGGACAGGACAGCTCGTCGTCGCCGACGGCAGCGTTTTCCTGCGGGGCTGGGGCTGAACAGGCCGGCGGCAGCGAAACTCCCCTGGTGACGTGCTCTGAGCCCCACGGGCTCGCCTCTTGCCGAAGCTCCCTGATGCTCCACGCGGGCCTCTCGTCTCACCATCTTGGATTCCACCTGAGCAAAGAGAAAAGAAAGAAAAGAAAAATTCTAACACAATCCAAACCAACCAACCAACTCGAGGGCTTCAGTGCCAATCGCAGAGCCCTGGTGAGGTCCCTGGCAGACAGGGCGCGGGCTTCAAGGGGATTTTCAGGAGGCAGCGGGCGCCAGGGGAGGAAGAGGAAAGACAGAAGGTGGCAGCTTCTGGGGAAGTTTTGAGGCGGTCTCCAAGGTC
Source organism: Talpa europaea (assembly GCF_964194135.1). Classification (NCBI taxonomy): domain Eukaryota; kingdom Metazoa; phylum Chordata; class Mammalia; order Eulipotyphla; family Talpidae; genus Talpa; species Talpa europaea. The sequence goes on from NC_140070.1 coordinate 143,233,990, forward strand.
AAGCTCTCCAGCCAGCCACAGTCCCCTCCCTCACCTGACTCCAGACACAGGATCGCGAGGGGGGTGCCGTCGCCACTCTGGGTGGAGGATCACCTGACTCGGCTCATCCGTCTGGGCCAGGAATCCAGGACCCCTGACACTCAGGTGGGTGCTGCTGACCTCAGACAAAAAGCGAACAGGCATCAACAAATGGGCTTCTTAAAAAGTGACCACCACAGGGCAGGTTGGTGCAGGCGGCTGCAGGTGGGACCCATGAGGGCTTGGCCCGGCCCTGCGTGAGCAGCTCTCCATAGCGCATGGTGGAGGCTGCTGCAAAGACCTTCCTCCTTCCTCCGTCCTTCCTTCTGCTGGGGCATGGAAGGCGCGTCCCTTCCCATCCGATGGCGAGGCGCGCCGGGTCCTGCAGCTGCTGCCGTGCGTGTGCGCTCTGAGCAGGGCTTCTGCGCGGCTGCTCTCTCCCAGGCGGCTGTGCATCAGGGTGGAGACCGCGGGTCAGCTTCTGGCCGAGGAGGCTGCACAGAGAGCGCATGACCTGCGAGAGCGGAGAGACAGACAGGGAGGGAGGGAGAGGGAGGGGGAACTGCAGCGTTTCTGGCACGTTCTGAAAACTGGGAGATTTTTTTGGCAAATATTGATGTTCTTATTGGGGTTACATTTTTGCTTCTCTATACGTGCACCTGCTCCACTCGCCTCCACCAAACCTCTGTTTTACTCTCCCCTTCGCCGCTCTTTTCCCCCGTTCCCTCTGGTAGCCATTAAATTTTCCCCCTAGGTTCAAGATTTATTCCTATTATGCCTGTGGATATTTTTTGCTATTTATATTCCACAGGTGAGCGAAACAAATTTGATAGCTTTCACTTTCTGACTTATTTCATGTAACATAATCACCTCAAGTTTAATCCGTTTTGTCCGCAAAGTCACACTTTCATCTTTTTCACAGCAGCATAGTATTCCACAGACTATAGATTACACATTTTCTATACCCAGTCGTCTGTTGGTGGGCACTTAGGTTGGTTCCATGACTGGGCAGTGGCGGCCAGTGCTGCTGTGTACATGGGCTTACATTAGAGTATTGGAGTTGAAAAATGGGAGATTTTATGCTCAGTGAATCTGCTCTGCTGGCCTGAGAGTCCATCGGTGGTTAAACTGGCCTGTTTTTCCCAGTCTCCCCGTGTACCTGCCAGGGCAGCATCCTGGTGATGCACCAGCCTCCTCATGAGGTAGGGAGTTCTTGTGGTTTGTTCCCTTTAGGAACCGTGCCTGCCCTAAGCTGCATGCTCAGCACATGCCCACTTGGATCAAGACCTTTGCATCACTGCTTCACAGCGGTGGGCGAAGACCACGATTCACCATGACAGGCGCAGGTAAGGGGTCAATCCAGGACTGTGTCAAAGGTAAGGGAGGAAAAGGGGCTTTAAAATGCTAAATATTGCCCTCTGGCTGCCAGGACGGCTGCTGCTCCCAGGAAGGGCCCTGGAGAGCAGGACCTGACCTCCAAGCTGGGGTGCACTTTCCCTGGCCCTCTAGGCGGGGGACCTGCCTGCTCTGCGTTTCAGGAAAAAGGAAACTGAAATAGGTTTGGGCCACAGCAGTTCCCAGGCCTGGTGCTTCAGCCTTTCTGATTCTAGCCACACTTTGGATTCAAAGGAGGGAGGGCTTGAAAGGAGGGGCCTCCTCCAGTGGAACTGGAACAGCGAATAAGGGGACCCAGGGGCCCAGGCTATCTTTTAGGATCACCTCTACTTCACACTTGATCACATTCACTTCGCCACAGCCCGGGAGAGAAGCAGCGTCATCCAGATGGCCTGTGGGGAGCGCGCAGTTCTGAGCGCTTGGCCTGGTCCCCGCCGCCGTGGTGGGGGCTGCCCAGCCGTCCTCGCCTTTTCTTGGGCAGGTGGGGTGCCGACCCTCGAGGCCCCCGTTTGTACGGGGACTTCCCAACTACTCCAGCGTGAAGACCTTCCGGAAGGATTCTTCACAGGGCAATGAGGCAAGAGATTTATGGCTTGGCCTGATTCACGGGCCAGGCAGTCCAGAGGTCTCTGCCAAGCGATGAACATAATTTAAAGGCACTGAGGCAGGAAGAAGCCCCATAACTCACATCCTGAAAGGACTCTTAGAACAAGAGACACGCCACATCTTTGCAAACATCTCCACTCCTCATGCCAAACAAGATCGGCGTGTTTCTGGGTATTTAGGTCAAAGAACATGGCGTGAGGGTGAAGAGGCCTGGCGGGAGAAGCAGGGAAATTCTTGCAGGCCATTGCTTGTGGGCTGTTTGCTGTGTTGTTTTGGAGGGGCCACGTCTTAACTGAACCACATTCTCACCCTTCCTGCCAGAACCCCACCTGGCCATGCCGTCCTCTTAACCAGGTCATCTGTCTGGTGGCCAGGGAAGCGGGTGTCCCCCCCGTGGAGATGGGGCACAGGGAACACAGGGCCCCCCTCCTCCTGCGTGTGGCCTTCGGTTTCCTGATCTGTGCAGGGTAGTTTGGGCTGCGCATCCTCTCAGGTCAGCGAGTCAGAGTTTCCTGAGATCATGGCGACCACGGCGCGTCGCGCGGAGGACACGGGTGAGCAGCGTGGGTGCCGGGCCACACGCTCTGGGGTGAGAGCAGCAGATTTTCAAGTTTGTTGGAAGACGCTGCCCCAGGTATTTTCTCTTGGCTGCTCTTGTACCCCAAAGGGATCACCTGGATCCCGGTTCAGTAATAACCACCCCCTCCACCCCGTCTGGAGGACAGGCTGGTCTGCCGCTGGGGCCGACCAGGGCCTGGCTTGGCCAGTGGGAGGTGACAAACGCGAGGGCAGCGGGGCCTGAGGTTTTGTGCCTGAAGCGCATGGTGCAGAGAACCCGGGAAGGCGCCTGAACCCAGCTGTAGCCTGGTCAGCTGGGGCACTGCCGACCTGCGGCGGGCAAGCTGGAGTCAGACCCTGGAGAGGGCTGTGCAACCCCTCGGGGCAGCTCCACCTGCTCCCCCGGCCCCCAGCTCCGGCCTGGACCCCAGGGTCTGCCCAGCGTGGGCTCTGAAGACACAACTGGGCGTCTCTGATTCTGTCCAGCTGTGGCCTTACTTAGTCTTTGTATTTGAGGATAATTTGGAGCAGAAGCTCTGGACATCATGCACGATTCGGTACCTTTTCTTTAAAAATTAGCACCTGTGTCAGTTACCGCATTTTCTGGGCTCAGGGGGTGCGGAGTGCCCGTCTGCATCAGTGACTGAAACAAATGCTTTATGGAAGATCAAACAAATGACTCAAAATGAGGATGTTATTATTTTTTAATTGAGTTTACATAACATAAAATCAGCCTTTTTGAAGCTGAGTGTTGGTCTTCGTCTGCACTGATGAGTGGCCAGCCGCGTACTTCTCGCCTGCACTGAGCCGGGGTGGGGGGGGGTGAGGTGGGGCGGGGGACGGAAGAGAGACCCTGGAGCAGCTGGAGACAAAGGAGACTGGAAAGAAACTGCTAAGAGATCGCCCTGTGGCCGCCTCTGTGCCCTGTGGCCGCCCCTGTGTCCTGGGTCCTGGCCCTGTGCCCTAGGTCCTGGGTCCTGGGTGCCACTGGCAGGGGTGGCTGTAATGAGGCCTCTGCTGCGAGTCGAGGGGGGCTGCTGATGCTCCCTGCACCCGTCAGCCGAAGCAGGAATCCCTTTCTCGCTGCATCTCCTCTTGGAAGCAGTGGAGGAAGGTGGGAACTAACAACCGGGGCTCACTGACTTCCTCACTTCCATATCTGCTGCTCTGGCTTCCGCATCTTGGGTGGGGGGCCAGTGTGTTGAAAGCCGGAGACTGTGACCCCAGTCTAGAGCTTGCCTCTTTGCGCAGGTGCAGGGCAGTTCTGAAACTGGTGCCAGAGGTGTCTGGGTGCTTTGCCATCCTTGCCCCGCACGGCACACGCTCCCCTCCCCACCCGGGAGGGGTCCTTGCTTGAGCATATGCTGGGGGGGTCCTGGGGGTCCCGGGACCATTTCAGAGGTTCTGCCAGGCCCAGACTACTTTTAGGACAGTCCGAACACGTCATCAGCTTCTGTTCACTCCCGAGCACAGCGGGCTCTCCAGGGGCTGGCGGCGCGCGGTGGGGAACGGAGAGGCAGACACAGGCCCCGCGCACTGCAGTTTAGCCACGGCCAGGAGAGGCGCAAGAATTTAAAATACTGTCATTCTTGCAATGTTTTTCTTTTGCGAAATACATTTTTTCATAATATGTTATTTAAACGAACATGCAATGGGTTAGTTTAAAAGTTCCTCGGTTCTAACTAGTGTGGTAAATATTGAGGGCATCCTACACACAGACAAAAGCTTTTTGGGGTCCCTCAAGGGGTGCCGAGACCAGAAAGCCTGAGGGTGACTGCAGTATCCACACACACCCCCTCCCTCACCCCGACTCATCTGTGCTCAGCTCGGAGGACCAGAGAGGGAAGCTTGCAGGGGCCCCATGGCGCCACAGGCCCTCTGCTCTGGGAGCGCCTGGGGGTCTGCCCTGTGGCTCCCCCGCTGCGGGTCGGCTCTTGCGGGCACAGTGCCCTCTCAGGCTGGGCCTGGCCCACCGCCTGCCCCCAGACTTTCCAGGCACCAGCCCCCGCAGCCGCCTGTGGCCCATGGAGGTGGCATCTGCCCCGGGGGGGGGGGGGAGCGGGGGTGCGGAGGAGACAGGGCTCTGCCCCACAGCCCTGCAGCCCCAGATGCTCAGTGAGCGCTCGTTCCAGCGGCCTCGCTCCTAGGTCAGCGCCGGCCAGAGGAAGCTCCGCGTGCCTCCCCACCACGCAGGACGCCTGTGAGCCGCCTCTGAGCAGGATCCGCTGCAAGGCCCCCTCTTGTCCGCTAGAAACTGCCCCCTCCCCCACTCGCCTTTGAGTCTCTGCTGAGGTAGGGGTACGGGGTGCATTGTATCCTCACTCCCAAGACCTCGGAATGGCCCTTATTTGGACACGGGGGCTTGTGGCGGTAACGAGCTAGGACGGGGTCAAGATGGAGTGCAGTGGGCCTAACCGAGCAGGTCCGTCCTCATCAAAGGGGGATGCAGACTCGGTCTTCATACAGGGGGACCCGTGTGACCGTGGGGACAGGGCTCCGCTGGTGCTTTCATTTTATTTATTTATTCAAATGCTTTTTTTAAAAGATTTATTTTTATACAAGAGCTGGGGTACAGAGAGGCGCGGGACGGTGAGCGGATTCACCAGGGACAGAGCGGGGAGCAGAACAGGCAGACGGACCAAAGACACTGCTGAGGGGAGCAGCGGGCGAGGCAGGGGAGGTCTGCTGCGCCGTGTGGGTAGCTCCCTGGCCGCCTGGGAATTGAACCTGCGCTGCGGAGTCTGCGGACAGCTTCACAGCGCTGCGCTCAACCCGCTGCGCCCCGGGGAGGCCCCGCAAATGTATTCTTCTATTGCGGTAACACGCACCGTAACAGGATATAGGTTCCAGGTGGTGGCAGTTGAGAATCAGCCTTTGCTGAGACCCTTGAAGTTGCCTGAGGAGCCGGCTTCGGAGCTTCTCCACGCCGCGGTCTCCTTCCCCCACTTACCTGCTGCCTCCCCCCACATTTGTTTTTATGTACTTCCTCTGTTCCTTCGTCTTCTGTCTTCCACGCGGAGTGGAATCTGCTGACGCCCTGCAGAGCAGGGGTCGCTGAAGCCCGCCAGGACGGGAGAGGGGCCCAGCCAGGTTCTCCCGGGCCCATCGGGGGCCCCGCCCTGTGATTCCCGTTCTCCGCTGGGGCCTCCAGATGCGGACGCAGCCTCTGTCCGTCCGTGGGACTTGGTGAGGCCCGTCCCAGCAAATGAGTCAGAAATTGGGTGCCGGCTCTTTGCCACAGCAGACTCTGAGTAAATAACAGGGATGATGTGATATAAATTAATTATATATAAATAACAATATATTAATTGATAACATTGTATATGTTTATTATATAATATACAGATAAAGTTAGTATAAATTACACCCATTGCTTGCGACTGGGTGGGCTTTGCCTCTCTCCACAGCCCTCGTCCCTGGGGTGGGGAGTCAGACCTCTGAGGAGCAGGCGCCGGGCTCTCTGTCGGGCTGCCGCCGTGGAGACGGGGCCTGGGGCGCGGCCGTGGAGAGCCATTTCTCCGGCTGTGGACCCGTGGCCTGGCCGCAGCCAGTGGCAGGTCAGTTCACACTCCCAGGGGCTCCGCGCTGGCTGTGGGGCCGACCTCAGCGCCCGACATCACCTCGGAGGCCTGTCGCCAGAGTCCCCGAGGCCACAGGGCCTGCGGGGCGGCAGAGCGGGATCCCCTGGCACAGCGCCCGGGCCGAGGCTCTGCACGGTGCCCCTGGCTGCTGCGGGCCGGGCCGGCCCCTGCTCACGCCCGCGAGCTGTTCTGAGCGCAGCTGTCTGCGAACAGCAGCTGCACTTTATTGCTGAAGTGGCGGGAGGAGCCTCGGGTGGGGAGAGGCACGTGGAGGAGTGTCAAAATAGCAGCTGCAGTTAGCCGAGCGTGGACTGTGCGGGAAGGCCCGGGTGGCTCCCGGGACGGGCTCCGGCCCGCAGGCCGCGTGCTGGGGGGAGGCGTGTGCGGGCCCAGGTGCCACAGATCCAACACGCGCGCGCCGGGACTGTCTCCTCCTCCTCCTTTTCTGTCATGAAAATACAGTCGTGGGGTCCCCGGGCTTTCCCTCCAGCTCAGGGACTAGGGAGGTAAGACGCCGGGCAGGGGTGCGTCGGGGGCTGCCGAGGTTGGGGCGGCGGAGCCAGGCTTCTGCGGACGGTGAGAAGCTCGTGCTGGGTCTCCCGGGCCGGGGCAGCTCCGGCCGCATCAGGTGCGGGCGTTGCACGGGGCAGTGCGCGTGGGAGCTGCGCGTGCCTGGACCGCGGTGGCCGGCGCGCTGGGCCGAGGGCAAAGTGACGTGGGGGCCGTTTTGCACAGCTGGCCCCCTGGGCGGCCCGCAGCCCCGAGGGGGGGCTGGCCCAGGGGGGTGACTGCGGGCCGGCGAGGGTGCGGGGGAGCCGCGTGGACAGCCTTCTGCCCGCCTCGGCTCTCGGACAAGGCCAGGGCCCCGGCTGGTCCACGGAGGGGGAGGGAGGCCCGCAGGAGGCCAGGACCCTGGGGTGAGGCTGGGGCTCCTCTCGCCACTCGTGGGGGCCGTCTTGGCACCACTTACCTATATTCGGGAAACTTCCATGTCCAGTGCTCTTCGCCCTTTCAACCAGGTTCCTGAGTTTTCTTCAGCTGCAGCAGGTGACTCTTCCCGGGCAAAGGCAGTTCATTTGGGTTACACGCAGGGAGCAGAAGGAAGGACGCCGATCTGGGATTGGAATTTTGATGGACTTATGGAAATGCGAGTTAAAAATAGAAAATGCTCCCAGGGAAGGTGAATCTTGGTGGGCAGAGCCGGACCCCTGGAGATGAGTTGAAAAGTACCCCCCATCTTCCGTGAGACCCCGTCCCCCCCTTCGGGTCCCCCTCTCCCTGCTTGTGCTCCGGAGGGCTGCATTTCGCCGGCGAGAAGGAGGCCGTGTGCTGGATGTTATCCGCTCGGGCTGACCTGGGAGGTGGCGGCTCACATACTTCCCTCCAGCAGGACTTTTTGACTGTAAAATTATAAAAACAGTTTCTCCTTCCAAGTTTCTCCTTCCAAGCTCCCACCGTGGGGGAGGCTGAAAATTGCAACATTCCAGCTTCCTCTTAGGTTGTCAGTCTGAGGCACCCTCCAGGGCTGTACTTTCAACACTCGCCTGATTTTAAGGGCAGGGAACCTTAGGAATCCTGGCTGCGAAGCCTCAGGAGTTGGGGTGCGCTCTGCACGCTTTGCCTCTGCAGGCCCTAACGGGGAGTGTCGTTTCCAGCGCCCTGAGGCCGGGGCCTTGTTCCGCGCTGGCGGCTGAGGCTCGTGCAGGCCTGCTGGGGCTAGTCCTGCCCAAAGGTCACCACAGCGGGCCACACCCTCCGTGGGATGCAGGATTTCAGGGTGCAGCACGTGTGGGTGTGTCTGGGCGAGTGCGAGCAGGGCCCACAGCCTGCAGCCCAAGGGAAGCACTGCCTGAGCGGGCTCCACCTTCTTGCACCTCTGCCATGTGCAGCTGTGCGGACCTGCCTCTGCCCTTGGAGGCTGCTGGCCCGGGGCGCTGTGCGGGGCCAGAGGAATGCTTGCGGCAAGCAGAGCTGGGGCAGAGCCATTCTGCAAGGAAGAAACATCTGGAAAGGGTCTGAGGGCAACGGGCCAGTCCTTGGCTGCAGTGACAGATGCAAAGGATAAACCACAGAACCTCATGGGCCCTGGTTTCTACCCGCGGCGCCAGGATAGGTCCGTCGGGGCGAGTCCTGCCCAGCAGCCGTGCCCTCTTGCTCCGACGTCATCTTCTCAGTTCTTGACTCCTTCATCTGACCTAGTGCAGACCCCCCGACTTTCCCTGGCAGCGCTCATCACCCTCTTGGACAAACACGTGTGTTCATCATTCGCCCCCGCCCCTTACTGGAACGTGGGTGCCCAGGGCAGCTCCAGGCCAGCCCTATCACTTGGGGCTCCCCGCGAACATGTTTGCTGAGTGAATCATGATACACAGATAACTCCGAGGAAGATCGGGGGGGCTCCTTAGCATCCCTCCAAGCGGACCCGCTCAGTGAACAGAAAGTCTGCAGGTCCGCGCTCCCGCTGAGCCGGCGCTCCGCAAGCCTAGCTGGAGACAACGGGGTAGAAACCGAGGTTGCTGACACTCCTACAGTCAGCCACCCGGGGGGATCCTTTCCATATGGCACCTCCTGGGGTCTCCACAGGAACCCCCAACACACACGGTTCTATTTTCTCTCAAGACTTTGGCCTCTCAAATTTCACACTTACCCACTCACGCCCCCCAATCCTTCAAGGCTCCTTGGGGCCCAGCAGGGTGGGAAACATACATGCTTCTGACCACAACCCCCCCGATCTTGGCTGACTCCCAGGCCTGCATGCCCAGGGCAGCTCGGCCGGGCCCTGGGGCTAGCCCGGTGGGTGGCAATTAGGATTGCTTCACCCCTGGGTTCAGGGTCTGGGTGTATTTTAAAATCCCTCATGACACCTGGCACACAGCAGGTGCACACAGCAGGCACACTCATCAGGTGCACACAGGTGCACACAGCAGGTGCACACAGGACCCCCTGGCACCACGCCCTGCAGGTGTGCAACCTCGCTGGTGCGAGTCTGCTCCCACTCTCTTTAGGGTTCTCGGACGCATGTTGAATTAAACATTTTTTTTTTAAATCCAGACCAGCAAATCGCAGAGCTGCAGAATTACCTAGAGCGGAAAGAAAGGCACAGGGCGGCGGGGCATTGCCCTTCTCTCCACTCCTCTCCTCCCAGGCATCCACCCAGAAACCTGTCCTTTCACTCCAGGTAGCTGCTCCTTCTGGCCGTCACCTCCCGTGTTCATTTCCCGCGGTTTCTTTAAAAGTGGCCACACACTAGCGGCTTGAGCAGCACAACTGTGGTGTCTCATTCTCCTGGAGGTCTGAAGGGGTCTCTAAGCCAACATGAAGGTGTGCAGGCTGCCAGCCGTCTGGAGGCTGCGGGTGGGATGCTGCCTCGCCTTCCCTGCCTGCCAGCGGCGCCTGCCTCCCTGGGCTGCCGGCCCTTCCTCCGGCGGCGCGGCGGGCAGTGGCGTGACTCCGTCCTCCACGTCCAGGGTCTCAGCCCTTCTCCACCCTCCTGCCTCCCGCTCCCCTCTGTTAAGGAGCCTGGTGACTCCGCTGGGCCCGCCTGGCTGCTCCGGGATCACCTCCCCAGCCCCGGTCCCTCACAGGGGGGTTGACTGCCTCACGTCTGCCAAGCCCGTCTTGTCAGGTAAGCGGCACAGTGACAGACTCCGGGGATGCGGGCGGGGTGTCTTTGGGCATCTCTGCTCCTCTGACCAGGCCTCCGCTGGAGCCCACAGATTTCCTGATCCCCTGGCCTTCCCCATGGCCTCTCCTGGTTTTCTACTGAGAAGCGAGGGAGGGTTTCACTCTCCCGTCTGTAACCTGCCTCCGCCCACTCTGGCCTCAGGGCGGAGCAGCTGTTCCCTGGAGGGTCAGCTCCTGCACGGCCTTTTACCTCCTTTTCCGCAGAGCAGGCTGGAGCACATTCAAACAGGAGGTTTGTGCGCCACTCACGCCACTGCTGCTTCCTGCACACCCGGCACAGGGGTCTGTCCCCAGCCGCACGGACAAGGGCCCCGGCTCTGAAGAGGCCGCTCCCCTGAGGCTTCTGCACCGCCACCATCGTTTTCTGTGACCGTGTCTCAGTCTTTGCGTACTGTTGGAAAACTCACCTGAAAAACAAATACTGTTTTTCTTTCCGAGGATACACCGGGAAACAGTTGCACTTTCTAAAATCCTTTAGTCATTTGCTTTAAAAAATCCTAGAAAACAGTGTTTTTAACTTCAAAATTTTTGCTTAGCAAGAAGGCCGACGCTAGGGCCACACTCCCCCGCCCCTGGCTGGTCTCTCCTGCTTTAAATACCACCCTTTTGAAAATAAATAATATTAGGCAACCTAATGACAATGTGGTACGTAACATTTGGACCAGTTGGTCCAAATCAACACTAAACAGTCATGACTTTGTGGAGGGCAAGGAAAAATGTCAGGCTTTTCTGCCCTCCCGCCATCAGGATAGATGATGGATCCTTGCGGTCCTGAATGCATGCCTGATGGCGGCACCTGGAGTGGGGTGTGGGCAGAGGTAGATGGGATTCACCTGGGCTAAGACTGGGCTTTTAAGGGCGGCCTCACGGGGACGCCAGCAGAAGCAGAGAAGCAGCAGAAGCCGAGAGAGAGCAGCACAGAACGCCAGAGAGCCCAGATAGAGTGAGGATTTGCTGGGGCTGGGAGGACGGCCAGGCTCCCGGCCCCCCAGCACCCCTGCCTGCTGTGTACCGGGTAAATCCCAATAAAAGACCTGCAAAAACCACTGAGGACTCTGACTCCTCCTTGACCCGGTCTGCTGGATCAGAAAACCTGCTCAATGGTTCTTCCTGCCCCCACACCTTGGATGAATAAAGCAAAAAGGGAAACCGAGTGAGTCAGCTATAGGTTTCTGGATGTTTATAATATGAAAGCGTCACACTGCAGCAGGCAGGGGCTGCCTACAAGCCTGGGTTGACGGGCCCCAACGTAACTATAGTGTTAGGAGCCTCTGAGTCCACAGGGAAGCCCTACTGAAGCAGGGCTAGGCCATCTGGGTGCCCTCACTGGCTTGTCTTAGCTCCCAATGACGGATCAGGCCTCAGCCTGACCAATGGCCTGGGGACCCTCAGCCACAGAGGGTATCCAGGTGTGCTTTCCTCTCCAGGCCACCCTGCACCATAATAACCTCATTTAACCCGATTTTCCACCTCACTGCTCCTATCTACAAACAGAATCACATTCTGAGATATGGGAGGTCAGGACAACCTATATCCTTTGGAAGGGATGCTATTCAGGCCGAAACACTGTGCCCTACATCTTGATCTCTCATCTGGGTTATCATGAAAACCTTCCTCTTCTCCCCCAGTTTTATCAAGGAATAACTGATAACCTTCTTAGAAGATTATGTGGCTGTGCCTCCTAGACTGTACAGTGCTGGGCAAACCGTGTGCTTCTTCCTTTGCCGGGAGGACTTGTGCCTGGATCCCTAACCTCACTCCCAGTCTGGGGCTTTGAAAGCAACAGGAGTCCGAGCAAATGAAGAGATCTTAACCAAGAGCAACCTGAATACGTTTCCCCACATTAATCAAAAGTTTAAAGCTAATGTCACTTTGCGGTGCTCAGCTCATCTTTAGAGTCCCTTTTTTCTTTGACTTCAAGGCTCTTTTTTTCCCGTTTTCTCTGAGTAGCTTCGCCTTGCTTCCAGGAATGGGAAACAAACAGTTCTGGTGAATCTGGCAGAGCCTGGTTTTAGAATCTTGCTCTCTGATGACACCCCACTCAGATCTGGTGGGTTCAGGTCCCGCAAGGGACAGAACATGATCCTGCTAAGGCTCAGGGGGTACTCACTGAGTTGGACAAACCAGGTTTTATAATTTTCTGAGCGATCTCTGCAGAGATCCCTTGTAGTCTCTCCACCCCCCGCCCCCAGGGAGTCCCCCGCCCCTTGCTGGGGGCCTCTCGTCCCTCTCCCCAGGTTCCCAATGCTTGCACGACTGTGTCTCCAACTGGAAACCCAGGAGCTGGTGCATTTCACTATTACTGAAGCTAGAAGGGACGATTCTTAAGTTCAGACAATTGCCAGTGGTAGAATTCCAGGCATTTCAATGAGTGTTTTTAAACGACAGGGGAGACTTGTCTCCTTTGTAGGTGGCCGGGGGAGACCGCTCGGGCAACACCAAAGCAGGGCCTCCTTCGGAGTCCCCTGTAAGAAGCGACCCGAGGGGCCCGTCTTTCAGTCGGGCCGAACTGTGGCTAAGAAGTGACCCCTTCTGGGAGAAGGCAGCACCTTCTCAGCGCGCTCCAGGGTGGGCCTCCTCCGTCCAGCCTCAGCGCCAGGAGGTCCCCCGGCTTGACTCAGGGGCGGCCCCACGGCCGGCGGCAGGCGAGGGGCTCTGTGTCTGGGTCTCGTCGCCGGCCCCCGCGCGGGGTGCAGCGGGCAGCCCACCCGGCCGCGGGCATGGGGCCTTCAGCTGGGCCTTGGCATCAGGTTCCAGGAGCGCTGGCCCCTCGGGAGCCGGGGGGCGTCCCGGCTGGAGACTGGAAGCCCTGCGACCCCTGAGCCCCGGCCTCCCCCCCTCTGGAGCGGGATCCCGAGGCCGCCCACGGGCTTGTCACGAGACGGGCGAGCGCGCAGCCCCCCCATCTTCTCGGGGGGGCGCCGGGGTTCCCGCTGGGGTCTGCCGCGGGGCGTGCTGACCCGGACGCTGAGAAGCCGGGGCCCGAGCCCCGACTGGGCGCTGTACGCCGAACCCCGCCGCCCCGCAGGCGCCCCGCGCGCTCCCCCGACCGGGCTCGCGGCTCGGCGTCCACGGCCTCGGACCGAGGTGAGGACGGGCCGCCTGGGCGGCTCTCGCGAGATCTCCGCGGGGGCGGAGTCAGCTGATTTCCGCTGGAGGAAGCCATGTGACCGCCGCCCGCGCCGCTGATTGGCCAGAGGCTCCGGGGCCACGCCCCAAAGGCCAACCCCTCGCCGTCGCGGGCGCCGCGTCCCGCGGCCCTGGGCGGCCCTGGGGTGTCTGCGCTGCGGGCCGCGGGCCGCGGGCCGGGCGGGCCGGGCTGGGCGGGGCGGGGCGGGGCGGGCCGGGCGCGGGGGTGGGGCGGCCGCCGCCTGAGACGCGCGCGGCTGCTGCCCGCGGACTCCGGCCCTGGGCCCGGCGCGTGCGGGCGCCCGGGCTCGCGGGGAGACCAGCGGCCGCCCCCGGGGCCTCGCGCGGGCGCCCGCGGCTGCCAGGCGGCTCCTCTCCCTGCGGCGGGGCCGGGCCGGGGCCGCTCGGGCCGGCGGGCCGGGCGCGGGTGTGGGCGCCGCGGGCTCGCCCGGACGGCCGCGCCGCCCTCCTCGCGCCCTGGGCTCGCCGCGGCCCCGGCCCGCGGGCGCCCGCTCGGACCCGGGGGCGACTTCCCGGGAGCGCGCGGGGGGCGCGGCCGAGTGGGGGGATCGTCCACGTCGCGCGGGTCCCGGAGTTTAGACTCTGCTCCCCGCCCGGCCCCCCAAGATGCTGGGGGCGGGGCAGAGCCGGGGCCCGGCGGAGCCCGGGGCCATGTCGGGGCCCCCTCCGCGCGTTTCCCGGCGGAGCGGGCTGGGGGGCGGGAAAGCAGAGCCTCCCGCGAAGGCCCCGAGGCCGCGGGGTGTTTTCCAGGGGGTGTCAGGACTCCCCTGCGAGCTTCAGGCCCCGTGCGCCCTGCTGCGAGTGCTGGGCCGCTGGTCGCCCCTCGGCCTCTCGCGGGCACCGCGCGCCCAGAGTCTCCCAGGCTGAGCCCTTCTCTGCGCCCATGGGCTCTGGCTAGTGACCGCCGCTTGTCCCGCCGGACACTGGCGACCAGGTGGCCCCTGAGCCCCCCTCTCACCGGCACTGGTTTGCTGACACCGCGGATTCTCCCATCAGCCCCTTCCATAGATTTGGCCCCTTTTGCATCGCCTCGATGGGCACCTGGACCATCCCAGGAGCCAGCAAACTGGCACCGTTGGCCGGTGTGTCTGCGCTCATTTGGCTCAGCCTGTTTGGGTTGTTGGCCCTGCTTTCTGCTCAGTGCTTCTCAATGCCTACCCCCCTGGCCGCATGGATCAGCGTCGTTTGGGCATCTTCACCTCTAAAAGCTAATTTTTGTTTCCTTTTACTCCAGACTCTGAGCCGGGGCTTGGTTTGGGAGTGTTCCACAACCCACAGCCCCTCGCCCACCACCCTAAGGTCTAGGAAGCTTTGAGAGCAAAGAGCTCTGTAGTTTTGCAGCCACATACGGTAGCAAGCCTTGACCTGAATTGAGGCAACCTGTGGTCTTCACCCCACTCAGAGGGAGTATTATGTTTTGCTATGCAAATGCAGGTGTGTCCGAATGCGGGGCCCCGAGTGCCTTTCCAGGGCTGCCATGAAATATAAAATCCGTGCTCCTTATGTTTTTGAAACTCAGAACATTCTGAATTACAAAGCACCCCAAGGGTTTTAGGTAAAAGGATCTGTGCACCTCTGGGCCTGTCTCCAGGCCCCATGAGAGCAGCGCTGTCTGACTGCACAGAAGTCCCCCAAAGGTCTGCTGCGAGAGGGATGATGCTGGTAGTTCCCACAGCGCTCAAATCGACCAGGGCCAGCATCACCTGCTTGTGTGCTCAGACGGAGTCCCCTAGACGTCCTTGGGCCTGGATGTTTCGCCCACGCCCTGAGAACTTTGTTGTTCTCAGATATTTTCACCAGAAGAATTTTCCTGCTTAAGGACTTTTCTTACCTAGCAGAATGACTTTCGTTCTCGATGTTGAAATTGCTCCCCAATCTTTTCTGACAGGGTTGCAAACACACTGACAGCCCTGCATGATCAGGTGCAGAATCCTTAGCAGGCGTGGTGTTCAGCAGACAGAGCTTCCCGCCTGGCTGGTGGGCGGATGTGTGACAGGATCTGCCAGTGACTGCGAACGCCTGTCCTGATCTCAGCTATTTTACACGTTTGCAGGTATTTTAAAAGTTTTTATAAGATGCAAGCTACATTTTCTGAGACGTGCTCAGTCGTGTTTATACTCAACTTCGGGTGTGCCCATGGCCTCCCAGCCTCGCTCACCACCTCCTCTCTGCTCCTCAACCTCCACTCCCCCTCGGGGCTCCCTGGTGCCCTGATTGGATCATTAGTAGCTTTCATCCCATGGAACCCATTCCCCCCCCCCCCCCACCCGCTCTGTGCCTCTAGCTGGAGTCTTTGCTGAATCAGCTCTGCCTCTCCCATCGAGATACTGTTCAAAACTCTTTTCTGAGCAACCTTTTCCTAAAACCCCAATTCCATGTCCTGACTTTTCATTGTTAGCCTCCCGGGGCCCTTGATTAGTGAAGTTTGACAAACCTGACTCTATGGCAGTGGATATTTGGGCTCATATAGTTTGTCTCTTCTCTTGAATTATTTGCTTTACTGGATCGAAACTTGTGATGTTGGCATGACTGATGAGCTTTTTATTCAAAAAATATTTGCTGGGCATCTGTGGGGGTCCGGGACAGTGCTGGGAGCTGGTATGTGACAGAGAATGAAGCAATGAACCCTTCGCTAGCCTTCTAGAACTTACCTCCAGTGACAGCGGCCTGAGCCTGGGGAATCTACTCACCTGTCTTCAAACCTGCTGCTGAGTCCACAGGTCAGACTCCACCACCGTGTCCTGCTTCTCATTCAGAGCTTGTATTTTGGGTCTCCCTGGTAGCGCAGGTGGTTGAGTGCGGCGCTGTGAAGCTGTCCTCAGCCTCTGCAGCGCCATTTCGATCCTGGCCGGCCGGTGAGGGTCCCACATGGTGCGACAGACCTCTCCTGTCTCACCCACTGCTCCCCTCAGCAGTGTACTTCGTCAGTCTGCCTGTTCTGTTCCCCGCTCTGGCTCTGTTGAATCCTGTCATCCTCCTGCGCTTCTGGCCTGTACCCCGGTTCTTGTATAAATAAATAAATAAATAAATAATAAAAAAAGAACTTGCATTTTATAGATTTATGTACATTGTATACACTTTATATATTTTGTTATTTATAGAAAATATACTATTTACACATGTAATATATTTATTTGGCATATAATAGATATATTTATAAAATATGTTTATATAATAATATGTCTCATAATGACATATATAGTAGAATATAATTTAATATGTAATTTATATATTTATCTTTTATGTGCAGCATACTAGTATATATATTGTAAGAATAATTTCCATCTCTACAGATACCTGCATGGTGGGGTCTGTTTCCTGACGGCATTTGCTTGTATGTATTTGGTTCTTGCACTTCCCTTTCGTTCAGACACAACTTCTTTTAGTTCTTTGAATATGTTTCCAGTAGCAGATTGTGCATCTTTATTTAGTACGTTCCACATCAGGGGTTCCTTGGGGGCAGCTCTGGCTGGGTCCTGTCTCCTGTTTTAGGGATCTGATCACTGTTCTGTCCTCGTTGGGCTGGTGGTGAGGCGCTGTGCAGCGGGGACCTCCAGCTGCTCCCCAGGGCTGTTTGTTTACTAAGGAAGTGGGTGCAGCTCCTTGTCTGAATGGTCCCTGAGGGTTACCAGGAACTTCAGCCTGGACGAGCAATGGCAAGTCTAGGATTGGGGCTTTGTGGGACGCTCACACCCCACCTGTCTGCCGAGAAGAGGATGACAGGTCTGTAATAAGCTCTCATTTGCCTTTTCAAGTAATTCTAAAGAGAATACTCCAGTTCTGTCCACACGATGACTGGGGAAACGAAATGTTTTCCTTGCCCCTTCTTGCACCTTGGCTTTGGAAAAGTGCCTACAAAGAAACTAAAGCTGCATCTGAATCAGCCATCCTTCCTGACAAGGTATAATTGGGGAAAAATTACTTTTTATTTATTGAAGCAGCACTGCTCTTTAACACTTGTAAGTTCCAGCTGTGCATCATGGAGACTCAGTGTGCGCCTCTGCCACATTGGTTTACCCCCGAGTGTCTGATTCTGTCCCTCACCAGGACATGGGCCCCTTGCCTCAGTTTACCCACTCCCACCCTTATGCTAGCCACAAATTGGTTCTATAGTCCACAGTTAATGTTGGAAATTATAATTTTTTAATTGTGGTAAAGTTGACTGAAAACAAGGGCATGGGGTCACACCTCTGCAGGTGATGCTACCACTTCACCCCACCAGGAAGGCACCATAATCCTCCACCACAGACCACCTTTGCCCTCTGGTAGCCTCAACTTTATAGTCAGATTTCTAGCATTGTTTTGGGTTGGTTTTGTTTCTTTATATTCCACTCTTAAGTGAGACCATTTGGTATTTGTCTTTCTTCTAGCTTATTTGACTTAGCATGTTCCCTTCCAGGTTCACCCTTCCTGTTCCTTCCTTCCTTTTTCAATGCTGAGTAGTATTCCTTTGCGTGTTCAGACCACACCTTCCCAATCCACTCCTCTGTCCCTGGGCACTTAGGTTGCTTCCATACTTGGTGCTGCAGTGAACACAGGACTGCGGGTGTCCCCTCGAATTAGTACTTTTGCATTCTTGGGGTAGATCCCTAGGAGTGGAATTGTGGATCCTATGCAGATCTATTTTTAATGTTTTGAGAAACCTCCTTCCTGGGCTGGATCAGTGTACATCCATGCCAGTCGTGTATGAGGGTTCCTTTGGAAACCATTTTTAATTTGAAAAGATATGAGAGAGAACCACGCTATATAAATGCGAGAGATTGGTGGGGCCTGCAAAAAATACTCAAACCAGTCTTTCCTCCCTCTCAGCTCTGTTACCAGTTTCTGCTCACCCCCACCCTGTGGGCTTTATTACCAGTTTTAACCCCTTGGCCCCAGGCTCTGTGGGTCTTCCATTCATTCTGCCTGCTTTGTGCACGAGACAGACCTCAGGCCTCTGAAGCTCCCGTGGCTCTGCAGGCAACCCCAGCTGAGGCCTCTGCAGGCAACCCCAGCCTAAGCCATTCTTTAGGGGATGAGTGTTTTTGTTTCTGTGCCCTCTGGGCTTAGGCAGCTCTTCAGTGCTGGGAGGTAGAATTTGCTGAGGAGGCAGAGCTCTGTGCTTGGTCAGCGCAGGGCGCAGGCACAGCCTGAAGTGTTGGTTCTCCAATTTTGCTGGCAAAAATACATTTGGGGGCCTCCCTGGTGGCTCAGCGGTTGAGCGCTGGGTTGCGAAGCTGCCCGCAGCCTCTGCAGCGCCGGTTCGATCCCCGGCTGCTCCCCGGCCACCGGAGGAGGGTCCCCCATGGCGCGCAGACCTCTCCTGCCGCCCGCTGCTCCCCTCAGCAGTGTCCTTCGGTCCTTCTGCCTGCTCTGCTCCCCGCTCTGGCTCTGGCTCTGGTGAATCCTCTCACCCTCCCAAGCTTCTGACTGTACCCAGTGCTTGTATAAATAAATAAATAAATAAATCTTAAAAAAAAAAAACAAAGAACAGTTGGATGGTGGTGGTGGGGCGTTCACACCTCACTTTATCTTTGGCCCTGGCAGTCTCCCTTTAGCATGTCAAGGAGTGGACACCGCCCTGGAGGCTGCGTGGACGCCGCCGGAGGCCTGTTACCTCGGCCAGGCGCGTCCCGGGCCCTGGAGCAGCTGCCCCACAGCATCCCCGCTCCGGGTGTCTGGGTCCTGGGGCGCGGTGAGGCCCAGTAGCCGGCTGCTCGGCCCAGGTGAGTGAGGCCGTGGCTGAGGCTCCGAGGGAGTGTGTAGGCCGCTTTTTGTGGCTTCCGCGCAGGTGAGAGCTCCGGGAGGGCAGCGGCAGAGAGCCTGCCGCGGTGCGGGCGCCGGGAGGCCGGTTGCGCAGCTGCTGTGTGGTCGGCGTGGCAGCTTCTGCCCTCCGCGTGGCTGTGCAGCGGGGAAGGGATGCGGGAGGCACAGGGGAGGGGGCTGCGGGGGGCTGGGCGGGAGACCTTGCCCGTCCCAGCCAGCACCCGCTGCAGCGGAAGGAAGTTGCCCTGAGTGGCAGTGGCCAGTTAGGGTTCTCTAAGGTGCAATGGCACCACGGACTCGGCCCCCTCTCCTCCCCCGTGGTGGACTCAGCCTGCCCTGATCCGGGGGCAGGGGAGGCGATGGCCGCTGGGCCAGGGATTGTGATGCTGTCGGTTCTTGTTCTGCGGCCTCCCGCGTCGGGACCAAGCGGCGCCTGGAGAGGTCTGTGCTGTGAAAAGCCCCAGTCTTGGGGGCCGTCCTGGGGCCCAAGCTGCCGCGGGGCAACACGACCCAAGGAAGCAAGGCACAGAGCCCCGGGATCCGAGGCGCCCCATCAGGCTGCTCCCCCCGTTCCTGGCCCTCAAAACCATGAGCAAGTCTGGAGCGTCCAAGTCTGGGCTGGCTCAGTCACGCCGGGACGGACCCACCTACCTGGGGCTTTCGGTCAAGACAAGAGGGGTGGCCCGGCTGGGCTGGGGAGGAGGCTGTCGGGAAAGGCGCCCCATAAGCCAGAAGATCCAGACGTGGCTGCTCTCCCAGGCGAAGAGGGGCGCCTGGCCTGTGCTTCTGGGGGGCGGGGGAGGAGCCCTGAGCTCACTGCCCAGGCAAGAGCAGGGCAGCGGCTTGACAAACACAGGCTCGGGCCGGGGTCCGTCTCCACGTGCCTTTTGCCCCTCAGCCAGCGCCTACTGCGCCCGCGCCCTCAGCACCCTGAGCCTGAGGCGCACCCCCCTGCATGTGGGGCCCCCCACAGCATCTGGGCCCTCAGGCACTTCCAGGGCAAGGCCCCGCATGTCCGGGGAGGAAGGCCGTGCAGAGGGGAGTCACAGCCTCCGAGGCCGCCCTCCCAGAGTGCGGCCATGCTGGTCCCGCACGGCTCCTGGGTGTTCCCAGCAGGAGAGGACTCAAGGCTGTGAAGGCCGTGAAGGTGTGGGTGCGCCTGGAGACCAGCTGGTGGGGGGTGGGGAGAGATTTTCTTGGAGACCCTGAACCGCTGCTGGCACGAGCCCCCTCCTGTAAGGAAGGAGCCGCAGCGGCGCCCCAGCCCTGGCCGGGTCCCCATCTCTGCAGTTATCCGTGAGCCAGGTGAGGGGAGCCCCGCGGCCGCTCCCCTGGGAGGAGACCACCTGAGTGTGCTCGGGACCGCAGAGGGCACTGTGAGTTCACATACAGCCTCAGCTTTCTCCGCCAGCGCTCCTGCAGGGTGAAGAGCACTCGCTCGCTCGAGTCATTTCTCCTCAAGGATTAATTTGTCATGCGTTGATGCATCGATGCCATCTTGGGGGCGCACGTTCACCCCTCTTTATGTGCACGTGCCTCACCCTCCCTCCACCAGCACTGCCCTGCCGGTCCCGTCCGAGGCCTCATTTCCTCAGAGGTTCCACCTAAGCTCCTTCCGGGAGCAAAGCTGAAACCTCCTGTTTCCCGGGGCGGGCGAGTGTATCAAGGCTGTGGTCTGCTCCCCGGCAGGGGCGAGCAGGGGGTGCAGGGGGTGCAGGCGCCTCCTGGGACGGGGCCCGAGACGTGTCGTGTCTGCGCAGACGGCAGCACAGGCACATTCACCCAGCGGCGCTGTCCCCGCTCTGTTGGCAGCCCCTGGCGATGGCCGCGAGGGCTGCGGGGGTGACGCAGCTGAGGGGGACACCAAGGTTGCTCTGTGTCCGGGGTCACCCCGAGGGCCCGCTGCCAGGGCCTGGATTCACCTCGGAGCAGGCAGCGCAGCTCCCTGGGGCCGAGGCCAAGGCTGGCGCCCAGGGGGTGGCGGGCCCGGGGGCAGCGCTTCTGGAAAGCAACTCCTTTCTCGTGCTCCCTGGTGACTGGCGACAGAGACGCTCCCGCAAGCCGGGGCGTGGATCAGGAGGCGCTCGCGTGCTGGGAGCTGGGCCCCGGCCGGGCCACATGCTGGTGTCTGCGGACCTGCTCGCGCACCTTCTCCGCGGATGGGCCGTGCGGATGGCGTGTCCTGCGTGATGGCCAGCGTGGCGAGACCCAGCCGGGCCTGGTGGTAGCGCAGTGACCCTGCTGAGGAAGTCCCTGGCGCCCCGTCGGCTACTTTCCTCTGTCATTAACCAGAGCTGACCTGCTGGCCTCGGTTCCTGCTGACATCTCTGTGTCTGCTGTCGCTTCCTTTCTGGCAGAGGGTGAATGTCCACTCTCTCCACCCCGCCCATCCCTCTAGTCCGCCCGTCTTCTCTTCTGCCCACCCTCTGTCCATCCACCAGTCCACTTACCTGTCTTCCTTTACACCCACCCACCCACCCACCCATCCACTCAAACACCCATCTTCCCTTCCACCCGTCTGTCTGTCCACCCACCCGTCCGCCAACTAAGCCTTGAGCACCAACTAAGTATCAAGCATTATGGAAGAGGCTAGAGACAGAAATGAGCAAGACAATCTTGGGCTGTCAAGAAGTTTGTTGTCTGTTGGGGAGCACCAGCAGGAGGAGCTAATGCAGGTGGAGTCTCAGAAGCCTGCTGGGGCTGGGGGAGGTGGGAAGGAGCAGGGCTGACCTGGTCAGGGTGAACCTGGGGAGAGGTGGGTGGGGGCTGCAGAGAGGGAGAAGGGACGTCAAAAGGACAAAGAGAGAGAGAGAGAGAGAGAGAGAGAGAGAGAGAGAGAGAGAGAGAGAAGGAGAGAGAAGGAAGGAGAATTCTAACCCATAATGCCAAGTTTGCGTTCTGGATATGAGGCCTGGGGTCCCGAGTGGTCCTGCGCCACGATACGGCACTTTGAAAGCCATTCATGCTCCCACCTGTAGAGAGGGAAGTCCCATGGGCTTCTTCGGACGGACCCATGGACACACAGACACCCCCCCCCCAACACACACAGTAAAAAAAAATCAAAGCCATATAAATTTTGTTTTTATTGTTCCAGTCAAAAAAAGAGGAACACCTCAATATGTAAACAATTTCCCTAACACAGCGAGTTCTTAAAGAGAGAGAGAGATAGACTCTAAAAAAATTTGGCATTGTAGTGATTTCTCAATACGCGGTTTGTGCTTTCGCATCGAACATGCTTTCATCTCCTTGTCCGTGCACAGACGTGCTGGGAGTCGAGGAAAGAGAGTTACAAAAGGACAGAAAGTCACGTCAGGAGCCAAACCAGCACTTGAGCCCTGCCTGGCTTTCTTTTTCAGAAAACTTGGCGCGAAAGCCGGGCAACATGGACTCCAGGAGCAAATCTTATTTATCAAGAAGAGAAAGAGAGCCTTGGGAGGCATTTTGGAAAGATGCTTTTCCTTGTTTTTCTCCTGTTTCTCTCTCAGGGATCCCTGGCTTTGCTTGGAGAAGACTTGGTTTTGTGCGTTGTTGTGTTTAATTTCTACACATCACTCAGGTCTCCTACATCACCCTGTTTTATGATTTTCTTGGACATGTAGTTTACTACTAAGTGCGACCGACATTCCTCCAGCAATTTATTGTTTTTGCCAGATTCACAGAATCGTTTCAAATGTGCTTGACAGCTTTGTCAAGGACATTTTGCTTTTTTCCAGTGAAAGTTATTCTTTTAAAAACTCAATTCTAAAGACTTAAGGGCCTCTAAGTGCTGGGGTGGGTTTATTAATAGAGGGTGTCACGCGTTCCTCACTTTGCAGTCTCTAGATTCCCATCTTCTATAATTTAGCACCACTTTTCAAAATGCATATTTTGTGAGGTCCCCAGTAAACT
The DNA here is from genome assembly GCF_964194135.1 of Talpa europaea. NCBI lineage: Eukaryota > Metazoa > Chordata > Mammalia > Eulipotyphla > Talpidae > Talpa > Talpa europaea. Next base: position 143,256,615 of record NC_140070.1, read on the forward strand.
GTCCCACCCCTCCGAGGCCAGTCTGCACACCACCTCCTCTCTTGTTTGGTGCACACCTATTTGTGGGTCCTCTCCCATGCTGGCCCCTCAACAGAAAGGGTTGCCATCCCCACTGGACCTCCATTTTTCCAATCCTGAGGAATGTCAGGTGAATGTCCCTTTTTTCTCTAGGAAGCCATTCCTGATTGCTGACATGAAAACTCATCTGCTTTCTTTGTATTTCATAACAGTTGGCTTTCCCACCCCTCTGTATTAGGTGGCTTTGTTCCTAAAATTAGAGTCAGTTTATTACCCTCTTTCTGCCTCAGCTTCTTTGTAAGGGGGCATCAGTATTTGCTCACGGGGCTTTTGTGTGTTTCTATGGACTTGCCATAGTGTTGTCTCATGGCCAGAGGTGGTTGCCGTAAGGGTGAGGCCTTGTTGAAGACAGAGGAAGATACCACTATTTCTTAGAGTCTTCAGAATAACTTGCCTGTGATATTGGCCACCATACTACAAGTGTTCATGGGCAACGCTTAGTCAAGCACATGTGGAGTTAGAACTATAAAGCATGGGGGCAGCAGCCAGCTTTCAGAATACTTTGAGTGGAGCTTTGTCCTTGGCTAGTTTCATTCAGCTGTTTCGATCCCTGAGAATGGAAACACTAGTGTGTGACTACCCCCATCACTGGCCTTGAAAACACCTTGAAGTTGCTTTGCACCTTGAAAACAAGACATATTATTTCTCGGAAGGGTGCAAGTATTTGATCAGAAACTCAAGGTCTTAAAATGATTTCTGGGAACAAAGTGGAAAATTAAGTACACCTTGTACTTTTTTGGAAAGGGTGCTGGAGCTGGAATACCAGCATGAACCCCCGTGACATCTTGATCACCTGGTTCTGAGGGTGGCTGGGCTTTGTTTGCCTAAGTAGTTCTTGGTAGTTCTCTGTGACGGTAGGAATGTTTAAATAGTTCCTGAGAGTTGTGTGTGATAATATGAATGAGCAATTCTAGGTCAAGAGAAACATAACTGTCTACAGTCATGTAAGTCTCAAGCCACATTCAGAGGTAGATTCCATTTCATAGACTCAGGATAAAAAAGACCACCAAACTTAGGAACTGTTCTGGACTTTGGAACTGGTGAGCTTTCCAGCATAAATTTCTTTTTATCTTAGAATATTACTCACAGAACAACTTCGTATTTTACTGGGCCATAGTAAACATTTTGGACCTTAATATTGTGCTATTTTATTGGGAAAGGCAAATATGATGAATTATCTTTTAATTAATAGTGAAAGAAAGTGATATGACTAAAAAAAAAAAAAGCAGTTAATTAAAGTATTGTTATGGTAGAAGATTTTTGCCTCCCTAATTATGTTCATCTTAGTTCAGTACTAACATTTTCTTTTTGTGCTTGGGGCCCTTGATGATTCCCTCATGGAGGGTAAAGGCTGGGTTCCTGGTCAAAGCAAGTTTCCAGTAACCTGCTGGGTTCGATTAACTTGTTCTTGGATAAGCTGGCTGGGTATATTGATGCATTTACCTTCTATCAATGAAGATTTTCTTCCTTGGACCTTTTTCTACTGTACAGAACACTATAGCACTGCCCGTGAATACCTCATTTGTCCAGAAAGCACCTAACTCACAGCTTGTCTATTAGCTATGGGATCTAATGGTAGCAGGTTAGAAAAGAGAAGGCTGTGGTTGGTGAGGGGATGGATGATATATGGATAATAATAATGCTTCACCGCTGCCAATAAATGAATCAGTGAAACCTTTAAAAGTAGCTAAGAAAGCGAAACCATCTGCGGTCATTTAGTATTGGTTGGTATAGACTGGTGTTGGTGTAGACCAGAACTGTTATTAGAATCACAGAAGCAGAGACTGGGAATCAAATGTTTGCTGAAAGAGGTGAGGAAACTAGCAGTAGGCAATTCTTTCTCAAGCTCACATGGAACGTTCACAAGATAGACTTCATCCTGGCCTATAAAACATAGCTTAACACACGTACATAATAGAAATCATACAGTCTTTACTCTTGGACCACAATGGAATTAAACTAGATAAAACCCAGAAAGACAGATGGAAAACTTTAGTTACTTGGAGATTCATAACACAGTTCTAAATCACACATGGCTCAAAGAAGAAAACTCAAAAGAATTTAAAAAATGAACTAATGAGAATGAAAATACAACCTACTAGAACTTATGGGATTCAGTAAAGCAGGGCTTAGTGGCAATTTGTAGAGCACATTGTAGAAAAGGCAAAAGATGTAATATCAAAAATTTAAGCTTCAACCTTAAGAAACTAGGAAAGAAGAAGTGAATTAAATCTAAAGTAAGAAGGAAAAAAAAAAGAAATACTAAAAAGTTAGAGCAGAAGTCAGAGAAATTGAGAAGTAGAGAATCAGTGGAGAAAATTAATAAAACCTGAAGCTGATAGTTGCAAAGATCCATGAAATTGACAAACACGTAGCCATGGAAGGCTACACCGCCTTGCATCAACCCAGAGAAGTCTTCTTTCTCTCAGTAAGGGAGAAAATCTACCTGAACATGCAAAGAGAGAGGAACCAGGGACTAGCAGGCCACACGTCGTATTGATGCCCATGGTAACAACATCAGAAACTTAAACGGACGTAGGTTTTCTAGTGGGGAGGATCAGGCTGGGAACGTTTCCATTGATCCCACATGGACACGGGCTGCTGTGGGGTGAGCTGCAGACGCTGAACTGATCTGGGACTCAGAGAGCGAGGACTTGACCCCACGATGTGGACACTGACATCCCCTCTTGGAGAGCTCACCACCGCCTGGGGCACCACCACGTCCGTGGGATCGCTGCCGTTGCTCCTGGCCTGCAGACTTTAATCCCGTCTGCTCCGTGGTGCCAGGCTGATTTTAACTCCGAAAGCTTGGGTGCCAGCTGCCACATCACCTTTCATAGCAACGGGAGGAGTCTCGTCTCAAGTTCAAAACCACGTGGAAAGCGGCAAGTTTGAGGGGAATTAATATTTGGGGGCTCTGCATCCTGGGGTCAAACATGAACACCTCAGATTTGAAATCGGGTCTTTTAAGAGGATTTTAAATATGATTTTTAAATTGCTTTTGTTTGCAGTTAGCTTATTATTATCAAACTGCTCTGTAGTTATTTGCTTTGGACCAATCTTAACCCTTTAGATAGAATTTGTTTAATGATGAGTAGCGGCAGCTCTCTGGGCATTATCACATCAGATAATGTGAATTGAATCCTGGAATCCTTATTTTCTTTCAGGTGAATGTTGTTTGGGCATGCGTGTCTGTGGCCATGGGGGTGATGGCTTAAGTGGGAGCCCCGGAGAAAGAAGGCTGGGCATGCTCTGCCTGGGGTGCTGACGGAGCACCTGCTTGCTTGGGAATTGCCTCATAGTTACTTTGGGGTCCTCACCCCCCCAAGCCTGTCCTTAAGCAGAGCAGCCCTGGTGCCTCTGCCAGCTCTCCTTGGAGATTCTCTGAGTAGCCCATGTTGACAGACCGTGGGTTGCCATGGCAGCAGCCAAACACGTCCTGGGTAACCAGGCACCACCTGGTGCGAGCTTCTCTCCCCCCCAGAGCACAGTCTGTGCAGACGGTGCTCGAGGAGAGACCATTCACCGACACAGACATTTAGGTCTTCCTCTCGGAGTCTGTGCACGGGGGCGAGCTCACCGTTGTCTCTGTTGTGTTAGCTAAGGGGCACCGGGGGAGCAGAGATGGCCAGCTGGCGGGCCAGCCCCATGTTGCAAAGCTCAGGAAGATCCCTCTGGAGAACTGCAGCTGTGCTTTGGCTCAAGACCTCACTTTTCACTCTTCCCAGTCTCTGCCCGGGCGCCCACCCATCACTCACAGGCTCTCAAGGTGTCTGTGGCGTGGGCACAAGATGGTCTGAGGGGCAGGCTTTGATCATAATACAGTGAGTCTTCACTTAACACCCAGACAGGCCTGGGAGACGGCGACGTGTATGGAAACCAGTCCTCTCGTTCAGCATTGGCTGGATCCACATTTGCTCATCACGGTTACAGGAAAATGACATCATGGGGGTGCCTACCGTACATGCTCAATTAAAACTGGGGACCACTAAGTGGTAAGAGATAGGAGGACCCCCAATAACAGGTTCTTGGCTATAGCTCAGGAGTAGGATAAACACTCCAAGGAAGGTGCCTGGGAAGAAACTTCTGGTGGCGAGAGGACCTGCGTGGAGAGCTTGATGAGAAGCTGTGCCGACACGAAAGCTGCGTGGGCACCACGGACAGCGGAAATTGTGTCTCCAGGAGTTGCTGTCCAGAGGAGTTCCTGGCAAGTGAAGAAGAGACCTTGACATGCTGGCCTCGTTTGGGGGCGCTGCCAGAAAGAAAGGGGTGGCCTTTGCATGGGTTGCGGGTTGAGTGGATCAGGCCCCTTACTTAAAATGACAGAACAGGGACACGCCATCTAGGGCGCTGGCTGGGTTGCTTCATGAGTCAGCTGAGTGTGTGCTTAGGCTTAACCAGACCAAAGGGTGAGAACTGCAGAGACTGAGGCATGAGATATGAAAAGGGGAAAAGCACCAAGATAACTGCCCTGGGACAGTGGGGTCCTTTTTGGGCTCCCTCACACTTAGGCCACTAATGCTTTGGTATTGTTTGGGGCTTCTGAATGGGAGGGGCACACTGCATTGGGGATCTGGAAGTTTCTTCCATTCTTCCAAGGAGACTTATCATCTCTCATCCAAGCGGCTGTTTGGTGGGGTCAAGAGAGCAGAGCCAGGTAACCCAAAGACACAGGGTTCCCAGCAGACTGTCCTGGGGGTGGGGGGTCATTGTCTAGATGGGCAGGAACCAGACTTTAAAGGAGCGGCTCGCCCTGAGAGCCTTCAGCAGGTGGCTGAGGCTTCTGGATTACCCAGGGTGGGATGACCCAAGGCTGAGCCAAGGGAGGGTATTACTCATCCTCACTCCCAGGCAGCAAAAAAGAAGAAAGAAGATGATGCTAGAATGGCACCTGCCACGGCTGGACCTGAGAACAAGGTACTTTCCACTTTTCTAAGAATGTTTTTTTCCTAAGAATGTTGACAGAGGCTCCAGCTGAACACGCACAGCTGAGGGGAGCCTGGGCCTCTGTGCTTCAGCTGGCCCAATTCTACGACTGGTCTTTGGTGGTGACAGACCTACACCCACACACTGCCCGTTGGCCTGGACTGGGTTTCACTAACCAAAGGGATCTCATCTTAGGCTCCCGGACTTTCCTTTGAAGGGATATTTTATGATTTCTCTCAGAATTTTAAAAGTGATGCTGAATTACATGCGCACTTCACTGGGGCCTGTTAGTGGCAGGTATTTTCATTGCCTGAGAGACACAGCCCTTCGTATTCCTATAAGACTGGCTGGTTGATATCACAGTATTCACGATCAGGGTTAATACAGTGTGTGCAGGGTCTTACTCTTGACAGTCACTCCCTCCGTAAGGGTTTGGAAAGTGGGGAAACGTCATTCTTTGAAACCAACATCTGTTGCCTCTGTGGTCACAGTTCTCTGACCGAACGCAGGGGATCAAGGTTCAGAAGGATAGTGCCTAAAAATAACCTGATAAACACCATTTTCACTGGTGACAGGTCTCCCTCAGCTAAGCACATCGACCGTCCCAGCGAGTCACTCCCCCGCGACCTTTCCCCAGGACTTTCCCTGGAATAGGTGGATGTAGGAAGCCTTTTGCCAAGGCAATGAGGTCAAGTGAAAGTTTGACTCCTGCAGTTATTTAAGTTTCGTGGTGTTGAGCTGTGAGATTCCCCCTCGAGCATCCTGCTGTTCTGCTGCCCCCGCGTCCTGCAGACGCCATCTACTAGCTTCTCACCAGGGCCACGCCCAGCGCAATTTCCTGCGCTCCTCTGTCAGCTGTGCAGCAGCACGAGGATCCGTTACACGATTTTTTTCTTACCCACTGAATTTCCAGGAAATCACCCATAAGAGAACTTGGTATTTTTAAAAAATAGAATAAAGAAATAAAGAACCAGCTTGGCGGACCTATGTCTGGCTTTGAAAGTGCTTCCTCAGAACACCAGTGAGATCTGCTCAGTGCCACTACAGGATGTCACTTAATATCGACTTATCTCAACCCCCCTCCTCTAGATTTCTTCCAGCCAATATTTCTGCAGGACCAACCTTTATCTCGGCCTTTGGACTCAGAAAGCTGCCAACAAGCCAACAACCTTTTTCTTACTCTCCTGTTTCCCTTGCGCTCTTTTCAAAGGACCCATTGGTTTTATTTGCACGTTAAGCTTTCAGCCAGGAGACTGGAGAGCCAGCACTCGTGCAGGTACGTGAGCAGCGTGCAGGGTTCTTCTCCATCATGTTGACCCGTTGTAGCTACAGGAGACAGCAGGGAAAGCTGGGAGCGGCCTGTTTAGTTCTTCAAGAGAGTGGGGGAGGGTAGCAGGCACGGGAGCGGCCCCTGGTGTGATGCAGGGTGACCGCTGCCTGCCCAGTTCACCCCACGGAGCGGAGACCTGTGGCCCAGCTCTGCACACGTTCAGTGCCCGTGGGGGCCAGCGAAGCGGCGTCTCAGTCCAGTTCTACAGGGACTCCCCACTTCTTTACTGGTCATCAGTGCGTGGCTTTAGCATATCGTTGTCTAATGAAATATATACATTCCACCTGCGTCTCGGCTGCCTGCTTATTACACTCTGGGGAAGAGCTGTGAAAAGGAAGGAGTCTTCCCTTGAGACCTGACTATGGCTGGACTTTCAGAGCCCGGTGAAGCAGCTCTCCCTCTTACCAAAAATGTGTTCTGTTTTCCTCAACCAGACCTATGAGTGACTCCAATTGATTTATATGGAAAAGAGTGTCATTATTCTAAACTGCTCAGGAATCTCTTCCTGGTGTTAGTAACACAATAGCTCAGAAAGGTGGCAAACTGGTCCCATGAAGGGCCTCAGAGTAAATACACTAGTCTGCTGGCTGTGTGGTCTCTGTTTTAACTACTTAGTTCCGCTACTACAATGCGAAAACAGTCATAGGCCCCACGTCAGTAAATGGGCAAACCTGTTCCAGTGAAATGTTGTTTGTGGACAGCAAAATTTGGATTTCATACCATTTTCACATGTTACAAAATATTCTTGTTATTCCCCACAACCATTTGAAAAAGTAAAAGTCATCGTCAGCTTGTGCGTGGGGCATAAACAAGATGGCGGGCCAGATTCTCTGAGCAGATGCGCCCAGCGTTTTTGCAGTAAACAGAGCCCTTGGCTTAAGCCACAGCACCTGGGTTTGAGACCCAGATGTACGATATTCTGGCTCGTAACCTTGGGGAAGGGAAGTGATTTAGTTTGCCCAAATCCCCCTTTCCATCTCTAAGGTGTAAATTATAATCCTCAAGCTCTCAGGGTGGGCTAGAATTAAACGAGGTGATTGCACTCACGCTTTGAACGCTCCGAACACCACACAACGCGGTGGTGTGGCTTTGAAGCTGCTGCTTGCAGCGTGCTTTGCTGAGCCCTGTTGTAGCCCGGCAGAGGCCTTGCTTCTAGGTGCCGCTCTACATCTGAAACACGCCAAGGCATTAGGTCAGAAATATTAGGAAGAGGTGTTTCGCTCCATTTTAAATGAGCAGATAACATTGTCTTAAATACAGCTTGGCCCTCAAGTCTAGAAACACGACAGTATCATCTTACTGTAATGGATTTACAGAATCAGCGAATCCTCCCTCATGTCTTTTTCAGCTTCATAGCCGCCCATTGAACGGAAATCATAGATGACACTGACCGGTTATGGCAATGTTTCATTTTTAACTACCTTTTGGACTCTTCTGAACCATATGGAATATCCCCTCTGTCAGGGAGAGAGCGACTGGAAACTATCAGACGATAGGCAAGTGGCTTTGGAAATGAGCATGACCATTTTAACTTTTAAAATCTTGAATCACTCAACTAAGGAAATGATTTCACATTCTTTGGTTGCGTTCAAGCTGCTTCTTAAAAACACTGTTAAGGTCTCTTTCTCTGCCCTTCATTTCCGCCACACCCCGCACCTTTGTAAAGGGTTCTGAACAGACCAAGGGTATTTGCTTCATCTAGATGAAGTAAATAAAGCAAAGGGGAAAAAGCAAGAAAGCTGAAATGTAAGGACATTTAAGGGGGGAAAGCATAAGGAGGCTGCCCTGGAGACTTCAAAATGTAGGCTTTTAAATGAAGTCACTGATAATTTTTAATTAGAGTGTAATGAAATATATACATTTCAGAGCCCTAGTTTGGTTAAACCAACAAGAGAAGATTGTGCTTCAGAAATAGACGGACATTTTTAGAGACAGCAGCGGCATTTCTGTCAGGGAACACAAGATAATAAGTTAAGTCAATGGATCTAGAGCTGGGGAGCTGGAGAAAGAGCAACAGACAGGGCTATAGGGAGGAGGGGGCTGGGGGAACGGGGGGCTCTTCTGTGGACATGGTCTGTGGGGTGAGCTGGGCTGAACGCCACGTTTGGAAGAAATTAATAGCAAAGTCATGAGCTGATTCCGCCCAGCCACTGCAAACAAGCTCATCGGAAAGCGTGTAGGTCGCCTAGGGGACAGCCAAAAACATAAACAATTTTATTAGTTACATCAAGTAGACTTATAAATGTGTGTGTGCTCTTCCAGTTGGTATCCTGTGCGGGTGGTTGAAAATCAGAATCTGAGGGTCTCAGCAGCCCTTGGGAGGTCCTGCTTCCGGCTGACTCTGTCCTTTTCTTCCAGACTGGGGTCAGCTGTGGCGGGCGGTCGCCCTTTCGTCCAAAGTTCTCATCCGGCCAATGGATCCTGCCATGCTTTTATGGAAAAGCGACTCAGACACATCAACCAGGCAGACCAGAAGATCAAGTTGCAAGTGATCCTTGTTAGCATGGGTCTTATGGATTTCAAAGAGGCTTATTTATTTTCAGAGCACTTGATTTGCTAACAAAGTGACCGAGGACTCCATTTTGTGGACTGGGGTGGGTAGAAAGCCGGGGTCACCTCTGTTGCGCTGTCTTCATAAAAAACGCCCTTCGGTACCTGCTGCTTAGAAAATCTAATCTTCGTGAGCTTCCTTTAGCTCCAAATTTTAGCAACGGACATAAAATACACTAACTGTGTTATCAATAACTGTAGAAAAATAGACGCGTTTGATGTGGGGGGGCGGGTCTAGTAAAAGGGCTTGGGGAGCCTCCTCCAGGAAAGATTCAGAGGCTCACGCTACAAAAAACGAGATTTGGTTCATATTTCATCTTCACCTACATCGACATCAAAGACGGTGAGAAACAGGGAGAGACCTCACACCCTGTGCCCGTCGCGGAGACAGACCCGGACCCAGGCGCAGCCCAGCCACGACCCAGGCTCCTTGCCAGTTGCGCGGGAGGCCCGGGTGGCGCCTCCGTCAGGCCGGGGCTGCGGCGTCCTTGGGGCCGTCGGGACGGTCGCAGTGGGCCCACCGAGTCTTCAAGAGCTAAAGGAGCAGACTTCGCAGGCCTGCTCCATCTTGCTTTGTGCTACCCTGCCTTCCTGGGGACTCGGGGTGTGGCAGGGCGAGCGCCCCCAGGCCAAGAGCGCCCTAATAAGGCGACAGCGAGGTAAGGCCACAGTCGCTCCCCACGGCCCAGCAGGAAGGGGATGGGGCTCGCCCTCCTCCGCCACGACAGCCTTCTCCGGAGAGTGTGGGGCGAATAAATGATCCGACAGCCACCCGGCGCCACGGGTGAAAGGTCGGCAAACAGGAAAGGGCTGTAGCCAACAGTTTTGTTTTCCATATCAGTGTCATGAAGCGCTCGTCCTGGTGAGGGTCTCGGATGTGGGAGAAGAGAGACCCCAGTTAAATGCAAAGCTGCTTCCTTATCTCTGGGACATGCGCGTGAGTGGACAGTGTCCAGCCCGACGCCAGGGCCCGCGCCACGCGGCCAGGGTCGGCAGGGACCAGGCTGAGCGCTCCCACCTCCACGGCGCGAAGCCTCCGGCTGGGCACAGCTGGGCACAGCTGCAGGAGCTGACAGTGAACTTGGATCCGGTCAAAGAATATTCGTGATGGACAAATGGCGTCGGGGGACAATTCATAAAGGAGAAGTTAAGGGGAGAGTTCTGTTACAGTGCAAGATCTCCGCCTGCCCTTGAGGGGCGTCGAAGATTCTCTCTCTCCTTATTTTTTCACTTGAATTTTTTTTCACTTTGTCGTTTAGCTTTTCAGTACAACATTCCCTTCCTGCCTTCCTCCTGCCTACATTTATCTTTGCAGAATAAAATAAATGAAGGTTTCGGTTGCCTGTTTTCTTTTGAATGGGAGACACTTTGGATTCGATGTCTAACCTGGGGCACAGTCCAGAGAGATTTCTTAGACGTCATCCAGATGGCTCATGTCATCTCTGAATAGGAAACCGGTCACTTCATAACAACAAGAGGACAAGAATGAAGACCAAGGCCGGTGATGCTGATGGATAAGCCATGGGAGGCGGGAAGCGAGCTGGGTGGCGTCAGTGTGGGGTCAGAGGCGACAGTGTCCATCATCCCCTGAGCCTGGTGACTGTCAGGGCTTTATGCCGAGACCGTCTTCGGCTAACGGACACGCCTCAGTTTCTAATAGGCTGTAGTTTCTACTCATGACAAAGTGGAACAGCAGGGGAATCAATGATGTTGCAGAAGGAAAATTTCCCAGACTGCTGCACTACGGAGGGCGCAAGCTCAGGGGGAAAACGTGGACACCGCCCCAGCCACTCGCCAGCGTGTCCTCCTTGGGGAAGGTTCTCGCGGCCAGGCAGTGAGGCCCTTGCGTCTTACAGAAGAGCCCTCAGTGTGTAAACATTTCCCCGCGTATCTGCGTTGGGTGGTGGGTTCTGTCATCTCCTGCGCCTGCCACTTCCCCAGACCTATGGCTTATTAGATTTGATGAGCAGATCGGCAGGGACCGTGAGGAAGGAGAACGGCCCTGGACGTGAACACAGGACAGTGACCATGCGCTCAGGGGCCAGTGCTGGGCGGGACCCAAGAGACTCGGCGAGCACAGGCCTCAGGACATAAATGCCTACTGGACGTCAGGAATCTTTTTTTTTTTTTAAATCTCATTTCTAAAGTTATGTATCTACACCTACACTAATTATACCTCTATGTACATTGTTTAAGAGTTCTGCTCTACAGTACTTTTGTACATGCTGGGTTTTAGTACTAATTGCAAAAAGAAAATAATTACATAAGGCATAGATATGTACAGTGTCTTCTCTTTCGCTCCCCCGGGTCCTGGAACTGCAGTGCCCCTGGGGGGCAGGCACCTGGCCCTGGAGGTGAAGTGTGGGGGTGTCGAGAGAATGGAGGGCCCTAGTCTATGTCTCATGCATGAGTAAGTAGGCACCGGAGACCTTACTTGACGTATCCCAGGTAAATTCCTTGGCTCGCTCTCGTGATCTGGTCTCAAACAACACGTGCAGGGGAAGGAGCTCCGAGCGCCGGGAGCTGAACACTGGGGCGTGGGGAGCAGATCAGCGTGGCCACTGGTGCTGGCGCATGGAACCGTCACCAAATCCGTGTCTACCTTGTCAACCTGAAGGACTGAGCGAGGGCAGGTAGATATTTTACACCTTGAAGATTTGTTTTCGGATAATGCCAAAATCAAATATAAATAAAGATCAAAATACGAGAGACAGGAAAGAAAGAGAATGAGAAGCGAGGACAGGCCGTGGGGCGGGGCGGGGAGCGGGAGTCGCCGCGCGGGGACTACACTTTGGACTCGTTCTCTAGGTTGGCCACGTCACCGTTCCTCTCCGTTTGCTCCTCCGGGCTCTTCTCCTCCTCCTCGGTCTCCAGTTCTGCGTGTTGGTTGAGTTTGCTGGACACAGACCAGCTCAGGGGCAGCTCCGCCCTGCTGGCCAGCTCAGCCAGCTCTTTGGCACTGAGAGACGGGGTGCTGGTCTCGTAGGTCTCGTGGAAGCTGTTGTAGTCCACCTCGTAGAAGCCGTCTTCCAGCGTCAGGACGGGCGTGAACCGGTAGCCCCACAGAATCTCACTGGTGATGTAGGAGCTCCGTGCTTGGCACGTCATCCCTGTGGAGAAAATGGAGGCTTTAGTCTGTGAGGGGCGTCCTGAGGCCAAGGGGCCCAGGAGCTGGGCAGGGCTCCAGGTGCTGCTGTTTAGATGGCGACCCACTCGGGGTTCGACCCCCTGCGGGGGTTACTCGTGCTGCTGACCTCCCAGTACCTGCAACGAGCTGGCGGTGGAGATTCTAGGCCTCCAGGCGGAGTCCTGGGGAGACACACATGCACACACATGCATACGCACACACACACGCACATGCATATGCACACACATGCACACACGCATGTGCGCTCGCACACGTGCACACCCACGTGGTTCTCCCTTGTCTGCTCTTTGAGAACCCTGCGGTCAAGGGTGACAGGGAATCTGCTGAGTCCTGCTGGGACTTGAGGGCTCGGCCGCAGACCGGGAACGATAGATCTGGTGGCACTCCCCGGGCATGACTGTGGGCTGCAGCCCCAGGCAGGGCCCCCCTCCCAGCAGCAGGGCCCACGGGCCACGCCCACGGCCCCAGATGATGGCAGAAGAGCGGGAGTCAGAGGCTCCTTGTTCTCACTGTGCGATAATCCAATACCCAAAAGGCCTTTCTCCTCCTTCTCAGAGATGAGAAGCCTGTTTCCAATCGGTACAGGCCCCCCTCTGCCCAGCAGCTGCTGGCAGCCCTGAAGCGGGTTTCCTTTAAACGCCAAGTGACCCCCAGGGTCGCCCCACCCATCTCCTCAGGAAAGAAAGCGGGCAGTGGACTTGGCGTAAGACACCGGAGGCCCCGGGGCGCTTTCTCCTCAGCTCGAACTCTCTTAGGAAAGTTCTCACAGGGACAACACTAAAACATGTAGCTTATTCGCAGTGACCTTGTCTTTTCGGGGCTGACTTGCCCATCGGCTGGGCAGAACCAGGCCCCAGGACACACCGTGAAAAATTTGAATTCCTTCTAAAGTCAGGGGGAAAAAAGAAACTTTTGGGTGGAAGGCGGTGCCCATAGAACCATCTGCGCTAAGACGGCCGCAGATGGCAGTGTCGGCAGGGCCTGGGAACAAGAGTAAGGGACCCACAAAGGGGCGCGTGGCCCGTGTGGGGTCAGGAAGGGGCCGCCAGCCCCGGCTCCTGGGGACAGTGCCACGAGCGGTCGCCCTGTGCCGACAGCGGGTGCGGGGGGGACGGGGTGGCTACACAGCGGCTTCAGGGTTACAAGGTGTCCCCCAAACGGTGCCCGGGATCCTCCTGGGTAGAGGACGAAACTGGGGCGCTGGGCTCTGCTCCCATGTCCGTGTAGAGTCTGAGCCAGCCTTGGGGTCTCCCTCCTCATCTCACCACGAAACGGGACCTTCCTCGGCGTGGCCCGACTCCCGCAGGCCTCTCCCCGAAACAGGCGTCGCGGGGCTTCTGGGTGTTAAAAAGGAGAAGCGGCTCCGCTTTGCTGCCCTTCTCAGCGATGCTGTCTGCGGAGTTACCAGGTGCCTGTGTTTGGGAGTGATGGGGGACAGGTGACGGCAGGGGAGCAGGGACCCTCGATGGGAAGGGCCCTCGACCGCCCCGTGCCCAGACAGGATTCCCTGGTGATGGATCCTTTACAGCTTTTTTTTTTTCCCCTAAAGGGAGTTGCTGTTTATTGTACAGTGACTAGGAATCCGACATGGGCAAATAAAAGAATTCCGAACGCTTGTGGGGGGCAGGCCCTAGTGGGGCTGGGGCCGCTGGGCCCGGACTTGCTGTGGTCTCCGAGGCGCTGCTCAGCCAGTGGGAACCACACGGACGGCACGGCCGCGGCGCCGGGGTGGCAGCTGGGGCTTCGTGCGTGCTCGTGTCCTTGATGGTCAGGTGTTGGGTCTCGGGAGAGCTGAAGACCCATCTCCATGGCAGCCTTGACTGGCTTCTGGGCAAATGACCATGGAAAGTTCCACAAGCCAGAGTCAGCTCTGAGGTGGGCGGATGTGAACTGAGGGGGATGTGAACTTTGGATAATATTCCCCATTTTTCTTCTTCGTCGCCATTACCATCTGCATGGGCATGTAGTATTCCCAAGCAGCTACTCCGAGCCGGGGCTCTTCTGGAGGCGTCATTCGGTATTTCATGGACCTCTTCTGACAAGCCCCAGTAGACGTGGCGTCATCTCCCTGTTTTATGGACGGAGAAACCGAAGCGCAGAGACGCCCCAGGTTTAATGCTCAGGGAATCCGGCCTCACTCTCCCAGCGGCGGGTTGCAGGTCTTGGGGCGCGAGGGGGGCTCTCCCTGGTGTGCTGGGGCAGCCGTGCCTTTGCCGTTATTAATGCTCAGGGCGGCGGTTTGATTACACCACAGTGTTGTCGGGGCTAAGCCATCTCCCCCAGAAGGGTGCCTGTGGGTGTGCGTCTTTTAAAAATAATTTCATTTCATAATTTCTCCACTGGAAGCTCTTTGGCATCCTGGTTATTCTTCTGAGAGTCTTACTTGCAGGTACGTAAACGCAGGCGTCTTGTTCCTCGAGCAGATTACCTAGAAGCAGGAGGGGAGGGGCTGGGAGCACCTGGTGCAGACGGGACAGGACAGCCGGGACAGGACAGCCGGGACAGGACAGCCGGGACAGGACAGCTGGGACAGGACAGCCGGAGCAGGACAGCCCACCAGGCTGGCTCAGGGATCTGTAGCAGGCGCTGGGCAAACAGGGTCAGGCCCTGCGAGATGAGGATTTAACAAGCGAAGCTCTATTTTTAGATTCACAGCGACAAGCCGTGATGGGAGACATCCTGTGCAGAACACCAGGAGGATGGAGCCGCCTCCAGGGAGGTCCCTGGATGAAGCCGGAGGTGTTCACTCATCAGGTGGACGATACATCAAAACTGCCGGGGAGGAGATTGCAGGGAAATAGAACAAACCACCCACACCACTTCTGAATACTGTGAAATGAATCTATCTTGCCAATATTTAGACACACAGAGCCAACGGGCTGTAGACACTTGGCTTTTTTATTTCAAATGCCAGGCTACATGGTGTGATACTTCCCTTTCCCTTTACCCCTGTGATCACTCTCAGTAAGAACTGTGCTAAATTAGCACAGTAATAAAGTGTTCCCTGCTTGTGTTTATAAGGCTGCGCGTGGGCGAGCAGAGAACAACGAGGCTGATGTACCCATCCGGGCGTCCAACACAGACAGCCGGCTGCAATCTCGGCCATGATGCATCGGGATTTTAACTCAGTAGGTCCAGCCAACTGCTGGTCGTTTCAGTGAGAACCAGCCCTCCCTGCGCTCAAGTTCACTAAACATTTGTGTTTCTTCTGCTACCCACATATTGGAGGGCCAGTGAGGTTTCCTCCCTGCCAGGCAAAACCAAATCGAAATGTGCATTTTTTTAATGTCTAATAAAAAAAGGCTTTCATGGGTATTCCTAGCCGAAACCTCTCCAGGGTGGTTAGCGCACCCACAAATGAAGTATGGAGCTCAGCACTAAATGTTATTTATTGAGTGTTTTTGTGTGCCGGGCACCTTGCCCTCACCCCAGCCCTCCTGGCTGCTGTTAGCAAGGCCGCTCCACAGAGGTGCCAAGGAAGGCAAAGAGACACAAGTGACCTTGTGGGTCACACAGTGGCATGGACTGAATTCTGTCCCCCCAGATTCACACATTGAAAGCCCCAGACACTAATGTGACTGTATCCAGAATAGGGATGAAGATGAGGCAGACTAAAGGGGGGTGACCAGGGTGGAGTCTCCCCGCCCAGTGGGACTGGTGTTCTTACAAGGGTGGGAGGTGCTTGTCCTTTCTGTGTGCGCCAAGGGAGAGGCCCCGGGCCTGAGCGAGAAGGTGGCCACCTACACCAGAAGGGAGAGCTCAGCAGAGACCAACGCAGGCAGCACCGACCGTGGCCTTCTGGCTCTAGAGCCTGGAGAGGAGGCATCTCTGTTGATTAAACCCACCAGTCCGCAGGGTGCGGCTGTGGCAGCCGTAGCTGATGGTGACCTGGGTTTAGCCTACAGGGTGAGACTCCAGAGTCTATGCCCCCGCCGCCCTGCTGTTATTCCTGTTTTTGGAAGCAGGGGCTGTGTGTTAAGTGTGATATCTATATAACTTCTTTAAGTATCTTCCACTTGTATTTTACAGGGTAAAACGGAGCCCCAATAAGCCCTGATGGCCGAAGGCTGCTGCCCCGGGCTGTGACTTCTCTGCCAGCCGGCACCTGCGTCCCGTCTGTCCTGCCTGCACCACTCTCTGCCCGCCTTTCCCCGCTGCTCTCCTTCTAAGCCTGTTCATGCTGAGCCACACACACGTGTTTGTTCTTTACCAAATCTCAGTCACTGGCGACCATCTTCAGGAAGTCACCTGGAGACACCATCTAGCCTTTATTTCTTTTAAAAGCAATCCCAAAGAGCCTCAAATCAAACAACAAACTGCAGACTTTTTCTTCAAATACTTTCCATGTATCTCTTTTCTCCATCAGGGAGAACCTGCATCCAGGCAGTGTCTGTCTTTATCACTGATCCCACCCACAAAGTGGTCTGGAGTGCTCACACCCATCGTTTTGCCGAGGGCTGTTTACATACGAGTCAGACCTCAGAGCCGAGGACAGATAATCCTCCAGCTGAAACAAGAAAACCCACGTGAAACTACTCATCTTGGAAAGTTCCAGTAGGTACTGGTAGATCATAGACCAATCAAGGCCTGCAGGTGTGCTAGAAAGCCCATCGGCAAGCTTCCTTGCTTCCAAAATGCCACCCTCATATGACACCCAGCGCTGGGAAACCCAGCACCTACTCACTTGACTCAATAAAACCTTTCAAAGCCTCCAAGTTTCTCCTGGCAGGAGAGTGACACTGGCTGATTCTCTCTTATAAGCTGAGTGCACCGCCTTTGTGAATTCCACAGGTGCTCTGTGTCTTTTTGACACTATCAATCACATACCTTCGAGACAGGATAGTAAATTTCTTGGCAGTTTTTTTTAATCTTAGTATATTCCCTGAGGAATATTGTTGATTGTGAGGTAGCACGATCGACAAAATATTGTGTTAAGTTACTTCAATTCACTTAAATACATTTTTTTTTCTACGTGGCTGTGTTCTCTATTTTATATCCAGTCAGGCTCATTTGTTTCCATTTGTATTTTCTTTGAGGACTTGCTTTTGTCATCTTTTCTAAAAAGAAATTTGTACACCATTTAAATAGTTCAAAAATTAAGTCAGTGGGTGATCCGGTGATAGTTACTGATGTCAAATTATAGTGTTCACACCTGGAACTTATGAAATGTTGACAATAAAAATAAGTTAAGACAAGCAAAAAAAAAAAAATCATGTCTTCACTCTTAAAGAAATCAAGAGTGAGGACATGAGCCTGGAAACAGCCTCCAGAGAGCTCTGGGAAAGCTGCCCGAATTCTGAGCTTTTTAGGGAGGTTTATATACAGTAATTTCAAGGATTTTTGCAGAGGCAAGAAAATCCAGCTGGGCATCTGGTTAACATAGCCATCGACTGTCATCTATGCACTGAGGGAAACAAGGAATGTGGTTAAAAGTTACCCCAATTCAAGGCTTATCCTCTGGGACCTGGGAGGTGCGGCAGGGCCATGTGCCTCAAAGCCAATCTCTTTTTGAAGTTACTGATTTGCCTGGAGTCCACTTCTTAGCTGTTGCTTTTACTTCTGCACGGTTCTTGAGTCCAGAACAGGGGTTCCCTTTAGAGGTCGAGTTTAGCTTATAGATTTATAAGCCGGCGTCCCCTAACCAAGTGTAATGGCAGGACAGGCCACAGTGCAGGTTTTCTATGATTCCAGCCGACAGGTGAAGGAGGAATCCTGGAGCCCTCAGTGGCTGTTGCAGGCTTTTATTGGGACTGACCAGGCACACGGCAGGCAGGGGTGCTGGGGGGCCGGGAGGCTGGCAGGCCTCCCAGCCCCCAGCAAGCCTTCACTCTGCCTGGGCTCTCCGGTGTTCTCTCTGCTTCTCTTGTGGTTCTGCTCTCTGCTTCTGCTGGGGTTGCCGTGACGCCACCCTTAAAAGCCCAGTCTCAGCCTAGGTGAATCCCTTCTACCTAGGCCCACACCCTCCTCCAGGTGCCGCCATCAGGCATGCATTCGGGACCGCAGGTTTCCGTCATCTATCCTAGTGGCGGGAGGGCAGAAAAGCCTGATACTTTTTACCTACCCTACACCAAGTCAGCCTTGAAATACATATTCAGAAAAGACCCCTTCCATTGCTCCCCGCCGTGCTGGATGTGGTCATCAGTTTCCAGCTTATCCTTCCCATGTTTCCTTTCGTAAATCAGCAGCCAACACTACACACCTGCTCTTACCTCCCAGGCTAAGCAGCTCTGCTTTAGAAGGATGTGTGTATATATGTGTGTTTGAGGAGGAAGAGGTTAAAGGAAAAAAATAGGAAAGAACATGAAGATAGAAAACTGCAATGGGGTGGGCTATAGGCCCCTCAGCTGCTTCCCCACTGACCAGTGTGCGCCCACCAGAATCTTCGGTGCTGAACTGCATTTGTTTAGGAATTTTGGGGGTAGGGTCCGAGAAACAGTGTTTGGCAACAGCATCTGGCAACATGGCTAATAAATACTTACATTTTTATTCATTTTAGATGATAATAAGTAATTTATTCATTTATTATATTTTTATTGAGGACCTACTATGTGTCAGGCATTTTGATGGGCTCTGGGGACACAATGATGACATGGCCTTTGGGCTTATTGGATTTACAGTTGACTGAGGATGAAATGGACACCCAAATAAGTGTGAAATCACAACTATGATAGATGCAGTGAAGCAAAGGTAGATCCTTCTGTAAAGCCATAACAAAGACATCACACGTGTTTTGGTGCGGGAATTAATGACAGTGTCCCTGAGGATGTGACATTTGAAATAAGATTTGGAGCATGAGCAGGGGAGGAGAGGGCAGGGCACATACACTACAGCAATAGTGTGTGCTCTGCAGGGTGTCTGGGGAGTTTGAGAAACTCAGAGGTGAGTGGCTTAAGATGTGGTCTATATACACAATGGAATAGTACTCAGCGATAAAAAAGATAAATCCATGCCATTTGCAGCAACTTGGATAGAGATGGAAGGGACTATGCTAAGTGAAATAAGTCAGAAGGACAAAGATAAATACCAGATGGTGTCACTGATATGTGGAATATGAAATATCTAAATTAATAGTCAAATAAAGATAAGTTGAAAAATTAACCCTTGGTAGCTGACTGCAGAACTGAAATGAAAGGGGGTTACGGGGGTGAGGAGGGAAGGAACAAAGAGGGAGGAAGCACCATGGACTATGTTGGTGCAAAGTGGGTGAGTGGGGGGTGGGTATACTGTGGTGATAATAACTGAGGATGGTACCCCACTTTTACCTCAGTTAAAAAAATCCTTAACAACAACAAAAATAGGAACTGAGAGAGGACTAGTGTGCTCGGGGTGTGGATAAAGGCGTCTGCAGATGGGACAATGACTTGGAAGTTGAGAACAGCCAGAAAGCTGCTTCAGTAGTACAAAGATGAGCTGGGGGAGACTCAGAGGAGACGTGGAGGCTGCAGCAGACAGAGGAGGCTGAGTGGAGAGACCTCTGCAATGAATTATTCATGGGCATGGGTCAGAGGGAAGAGTCGAGGCAGACGCCCAGCTTCCTAGGCAAGGGGTTGGATGGTGATGCCACAGGGGGTCTTGAGTATGGGAAGATGATGTGGCCGGTTGGCTGTAGAAGTCAGGCAGAAGCCAAGTCGGGAGCATGTTTCCAGAAGGGCAGAGAGTTCACAGAGCCAGGAAGTGTGAGATAAGAGGTAAAATGGCCCCAACCCAGACGTGGACATTGGATTTCAAAATGGCGGCCGCAGCCAGCTTGGTGAAAGCTGAGGGATAAAGGAGCAAGTGCGGGGGTTAAAAAGTGAATCTAAAGTGAGGAAATGAAACAAGTGAATTTAGAAAGGCTTTTCAAGAATCTCACGATGAAGATGAGAAAAGGAAGCAACTGCTAGCAAGGAGCGTGGCACAGAGAGGTTTTAAATTTGGGAGCCACCTGGCCAAGCTCTACTTAGGACGAGAACAGTTTGGGTTGAGTGGGCAGGGTGCAACTGCGGGTAATCAAATTCTCCCCCTCTGGAGGGATGGGTGAGGCTGGGAGAGCAAGGTGGAGGCCCCCTACCCTCCCAATCCCCTGTCCTCAGACAGGGGTGCTGGTTTAGGCAGATGCGTGATATGGCGGCGGAGAGTTGAAGGAATTTCTGTCTGAAAGTTCTAATTTTCCCTGTGTGGTGGGAGGTGAAGGAGAGGAGGAAGATGTGAAATTTTCTGTGTCGAGTGGGCGCGTGGGTTGATGGGAGAAACAGAGAGGGATTTAGGTGGCGGATCGTGCATTTGCATGACTATCCATTGCTTTTTGATCGAACCCAGAACTGCACTAGGTGGCCTCCTTCACTGTCTCGTGATCTTCGGGTCCCTCTGGGTTTATGGACATGTCCCAGTTCCGTGGCTGCCGTCCGCAAAGGCACACGGGGTATTAATGGGTCACGTGGGGCGGCTTTCAGGCGCTGGGCAGCAGCAGCCCCTGATTGTAACCAGGACACATACAGCCCTGGGGGATCTGGGGGCCACACTGGGCCCGAGAGAGCAGAGAGCTGGGGGGCGGTGATGAGAGGCAGAGGCCTTATCTCTCCACGGCCTTGGCACTTGCTGTTGCTCACACCTGGCTGTCACTGCACCCGAAACAATCCATCCCACCCGACCAGTGGGCCTCAGCCAGACTGCTGGGGTTGAGATCCATCCATCAAAGCCCCGGGGGATTATATGTTCATTTGAGCAAGAATTGATTGAACACTTTGGGGTTCCAGACCCTGCTTGGTGATGGGGGTGCAGGGATGAGGCCTCGACGTTGGAGACCCTCCGTCCAAGGTCCCAGCGCCACTGGGTGTGTTCTCAGAGGTTGGATCAATGAAAGTGGGTGGAGGAGCCTCCGGTTGTTGGAACCAAGGTGGGGTCAGCCTAGACTCCCCGAGGGGCGTGGTGCCCTAAAACACCACCTCAAGCTTCAATTGCCCTGGTGTTCATTTCTGTCTACTTTTTCTTTCATATAAAAACACTGGTTTTGAGCAAGTTGGGAGGGAGACTGTGGGCATGCTCTCATTCCAGACCGAGCAGAGGGGACGTCAAACGCCCTGGGAGTAGGCAGCCCCGAGGCGGGTGAGAAAACGGAGTTTTGCTGTTGGTCAAGAAAACATCACTTTCACGATGGGCCCAGCAGTGCGGCCTTTCCTGGAGGGACTTGGTGGGGCCTGGAGGCACCTGGAGTCTCCTGGAGGCACCTGGAGGGACCTGAGGCTCCTGGAGTCTCCCGGAGGGACCTGGAGGGCCATGAACGCGCAGAGGGAGAGCCTGGACTGTGTCCGGTTTTCAGAAAGACTTGAACGCCTGTTCCCATGGGGAGCAGGTGGAGGGTGGTGGGGGGAAGCCGCAGACGTGAGTGGGGTGGACACAAGCAAACGGGTTTTCTTTTGAGAAACACACTTTAAAGGTTTTTTTTTTTTTTTTTTTTTTTTTTACCAAAAGTCACTTATTTTTAGAAACACAAATAAGATTTCGTAGACGGACTCACAAACCCCGCGCTAGGGAGGCCGGGTAAGAGACCAGGGCTTCAGAATAGCAGAGGCGCCCGAACGTTCCATCCAGGCCGTGGTGACTGGAGGGTCCCCTCAGTGTTCAGCCACAGCGCTAGCTGGTTATGGTCCCGGTGACACCTGTTCCGGCTTCCTGGTTCCCCCGGCCCGGCCTTGTAAGGCAGGAAGAAGTGGGTAGAGGCCTTGTGTTCCTCCCGGGGACTCTGCTCTCCTCTCCTTGTTCCCGGAGGGAGGCTGGATTTCCAGCCGGTGTGCAGAGGGCGGCAGAGCTCCTGAGGGAGCAGCAGGTCTGGGCCTGGCCACCGTGAACGGCCCCGGGCTCGGCCAGCCTTGTGCGGGGGTGCCTGGATCAGGCGCAGGGGAGGGGAGCTTGCAGACTAAATCACGGATTAGTTGAAATAATCCCAAAGAACCCGGCACAGGGCAGAGCGGCACCTCCTTCCTGTAGCAGGCTGGCCCCAGGACAAGGGGGGGTTCCAGGTTTCCTGCCCCACCCAAGAGGGGGCTGGAGCTGAGCAGGGAGGAGAAGAGGCTGCAGAGGAGCCGGGGAAGGAAGCAGGATGGAGCCAGGAGGAGGCCTGGAGGGGGCACGAGGAGCAGAGGCACGTGAAGAAGCTGCGTTTGCTCCTTGGTCCTGGATGGGTTGAGTGAGACAGACGGGGGCGAGAGACCCGCGGCGGGTTAACAACGGCAGCTTTTATCTTGATTTTGATTTTGCTCTTTTCCTCCCAGACTTGTCTGACTGTTTCTGCCCCTTTTCTATGGTCCCCGCCAGAAGGTGCTTAGACTGGGGCGGGCTCTCGGGCCTTGCTTTGGGCCAACCCTGTTTGGCTGGTCTTTTACCCACGAGGGGACGGGTGAGTTCAGGTGCTTGATTTGGAAGCTACAGTCTTTGCTTTTCTGTACTGCACATTAATTGTATTGAAGTTCCTTTCCAAGAAAGGTCTATATGTTTTATCTTGATGCGGCAGATGGCAGGTGGGTTTAGGGGTTCTGGGGTGCCCTCTCCCTGCCCTGTAACAGACTAAGGACGCCGTTTATTGGCACAGACTCTCATTTCTCTCCTCATGAGGGTGGAGAGGTCGGCCTGAGGGTGGAGAGGTCGGCCTGAGGGTGGAGAGGTCGGCCTGAGGGCTCCTGGGTGCACTTAGACTGTCCTCGGCTGCAGCCGGGGCTGAGGCCAGGCCATGGGTTTGTGGTGCCCGTGCTGAACTCTGGGCTGGGGGACCCCGAGACTTCCCTGGGGCTGACCTCTGGCCCCTGGCTCTCCCCTCTGGAGGCTGGAGCTGCTCTCTC
This sequence comes from Talpa europaea, assembly GCF_964194135.1. Classification (NCBI taxonomy): domain Eukaryota; kingdom Metazoa; phylum Chordata; class Mammalia; order Eulipotyphla; family Talpidae; genus Talpa; species Talpa europaea. The sequence continues at coordinate 143,279,461 of NC_140070.1, forward strand.
CTGCCCTGCACCCTCTGCTCCTCCCCTGGCCCTCCTCTGCCTCCCAGCTTCCTGCCGCTGCTGACTCAGAAGCAGTCTTCACCTTTGCCCTTGCTGCTGTCTAGGTGGCCGTAGCTGGAGGAACTGCCCCCAGGCTTGGCTTCTTGCGGGGGTGTTGTCCTGGTGGGTGTGGGGTGGCCAGAGTGTGAGGAGGGAAGGGGCACTCGGGTCCCGCTTGAGTCCTGGCCCCGCTCAGTGGGGACCGGGCAGGCGGCTTGGGGTCTCCTACTTGCTGCTGGAAGAGACTGTTTTCTCCTCCTCTTGCCGGGGGTCATCACGGAGCGGGGCAGCGTTTTGCCCCAGGGGAAGCTCTGGGAGCCGGGGTGCCCTGCCCTGCCTGCGAGCAGATCCCGGGGCCAGAAGAGGCTGCCCCAGGTGTCCCCGAGTGGGGCGCAGGGCCTGCTGCCTGCACTGCCTTCCTCCACCAGGAGAGGCGCCCTGGGGCTCACCCACTCAGGCCCACAGGCCAATCCGCAGGTGCCAGGACCTGCCCTGCCCTGGGGCCCTGCTCTGGCCACCCCAGACCTGTGAGAGCACCCCTGGACCTGAGGGCTGTGGGTGCCCTTTGGCAAGCCTGTTGGGGGACTCACACCCACCTCCAAGGACCCTGGCTGGGCGAGTTGCTTATGAGGACAGGAGAGAAGAGAGGAGCCTTGAGACCACATCTGTGCTCTTTCTCTGGCCCCAGAAACCCGAGGGGTGGCCTGGGAGGAGGTCCGGCCAGCGGGGCGGTGGGCTGCTCCTCTGACATGGTGTGGGTGGCTCTGAACGGAGGGGACCTGCCTGCACCCGCACCCAGCCGTCAGCGGCAGGAGAGCCTGGCCAGCTGCCAGGGCCCAGGGGCCCTCCTCCCCGCTCCTCCCACCTGTGAGGGGCTCACATTAAACTTAAAGCTGGGTGCTGGGCTGGCACCCCAATTAACACCCTAACCACCAGCGGAGTTTCCTGTGAGCTAGTGCCCCTTTCTATCGACACCTCAACCACCTGCAATATTTCCCACCCCCCAGTCTTAGCAAAAAGTTTTTTCCTTTATTCTGAGCACACAGGCGCCCGGCCTGGCTAACCCAGCTCAGAGCAAGGCTGAAAGCAAATGGCGCCGGCTCCGGCCCTTCCCTCCCCGGGACAGTGACTAACTTCCAGCCTCTTGGCCCGTGGATTCCCCCACAAGCTGCGCCGAGCTCCCCCACAGCCCTGCCACATGCAGACCCAAGCATGGGGCCCAGGTCCGGGCGGTCACCGCGCCCAGAGGGGCTCCCCTGACTTTCGGGGTGAAAATCACACATTGCTCCTGGGGAGGGGCAGTTAAGAGAGGCTTAGCCAGAGGCGGCCACGCACGCCCCAGGCCTCCGAAGCCGCCCTCCTGCAGCCGTGACCCGGTGGGCCGGGAGGCAGGCAGGTCCTGGGGCCGCGCTCCCGGGCTGCTGGGGAGCGTGCGGGTCAGACCTCGTCTGTGAGTCCCGCGCGTTCAGGCGCCTTCTGGGCGGGCTGCAGTGTTTGTTGACTTAAGACATTTTTGAGATTCATTTTTGCGAGGCAGGTGTCCTCTCTTACAACGAGGCTCCTGCGCCTGTACAGCTGGGCGGTCACTTCATGATGCGCGGGGCAGGGTGGCTGCCAAGGCGGGAGGGCGAGACGGTGACTGCCCCGTTCCCCACTCCCTAGTGGCACCGGCCAGAGCGAAACACCCATTTCAGAGGTTCAGTGGAGAATCAGGTGCGATGGGCGCATCTCACCTGGAGTGTTCCTGCGGCAGGAGCGCAGGCAAATGAAGCACCGAGGCGGGAGGCAGGCGCCGGGGCAGCTTGACGCTGCAGTTCACTGGGGATGAGCAGTGGCCCCGGAATGCCCTGGCAGGCGAGTCTGTGCCCAGGCTCCGCGGCCGCGCAGCATTTAGAGCTGGTGCTCCAGCCTCTGCAGTGCAGGCTTTGGCGAAGAGCATTCCTTGTGCCGAAATGGTGCAGCGAGCAGGCAGGAGGGATGTTTGTGTGCAACTTTCTGAGGGTTTAAAAAGCCCTGCAGAAGTGGGCGGTGATGCGTGAGGCTTTCGGCATTTGCTTTTGGCTTGTCTGCACAAAGTGAGTATGTGCCCAAAGACCGTGCTCATTCCTGAGGGCACACAGGCCATGGCAGGTCCAGAGGCAGGGTCCCCGGGAGGGGAAGGGATGCAAAAGCCCGAGGAATTCTCTGTGGCACAGAATTGGGGCTCACTGGGGGTCAGGGGCCTGCAGAGGCCTTTCCCCACTCCTGTTACTGAGGCAGAGACCCTGGCCCAGGGGCGCGGCAGGCCCTGAGGCTCAGCTAGACCCCCCGCCTCCCAGGTGGTCCTCCCCTCTCCATAGGAAGTATCTGTCTGGAAATGTTGGCTCCCGCACTTCAAAATAAAAACTCCTTGTTCTTGTTTCCCAAATGATCAATTTGTTTTCCGTGTTTACATTAGTTGGGCGCCGTGTGGGGAATACTTCTAAGTCACTTGTCAAATGAGATGTACTTTAATAGAGTTTCCAGGCCTCAAAGGCTTCGCTGCTTCCTGAGGGCTCATGTTGGTCAGCTGGCTCTTCTTGTTCTTTTCTAGGCTCTTCTGGAAGCTGCAGCTAGATCAGATGACACTGCTGCACTAGAAGAATGTGTAACTGTGAGGTTGCCTGGCCAAGAAGAAGTCACAGGTTGTCTGCTTGTTTTGAGAAACGAAGGGGCAGGGGGAGGGGTGACACAGTGAATCCCAAGAAAAAGAGATTAAAGAGACAATAAAGATGAGAGCAGAAGGCAAAGAAACAGAAAACTGTACGGTGGGAGGCTGAACTGCGGTTCTTGAGAGGCAACTGAAATTGACCAACCTCTGATTAAATTTCCAAATGGAAAGGTAATTGAAACAAATAGTACCAGCCAGGGGAAGTATCACAACAATAGATACGAAAGTAATACAAGAAAAATCACAAATATATGAGGAAGCTTGAAAATTTAGATGAAGTAGATGAATCCCTAAATACATACCCATGTATCTATCAAGAAGTCCTAATCGCTTTATCAACGGGGAAGGCAGATCTTAAATCTACTTATCATTTCCTGTTGTGCCTTCCCCAGTCAGGAACTCCCTGACTGAAATTCCCTTCCTTTAAGATGGTGACTGAAGGCACATGGGCAAGTTACCCAGTCTTGCTGGGTCTCTCTCATGTACACAGGAGGTCTACATGTTATTATTAAATTTCTTTTTGTTTTTTTCTCTTATCAATCTGCATCAAGATCGATTGATCAATCAATAGATCCACCCATCCATCTATCTGATATATCTGTCTACTTACCTACCCATCCATCTATCCATCGATCCCTGCATCTGTCCACCATCTATCCATCCATCCACCCACTTATGTACCACTCACCCATTCATCACTCTGTTTACCACTTACTCACCCACTTGCTCACCCACCCAATACCCTCTCCATCCATCTGTCCATCCATCCATCTCTTCACTCTTCAACAAGCATTTGGAGTGCTGAAACTTCTCCAGTAGCAACCCCGATGGTCCCCGGCAAACGCACCATTGCAGCCCTCTGCGGGCTGGGGGCCTACCTCACAGACGCCCTGTCCTCCCAGAGCTGGAAGTCGCCTATGAGGTGGATGTGTGGACAGTTTGCTTTCTCCTGAGGGCTGTGAGCCAGAGTCTGTCAAGCCTCTCTCACAGCTGCTGGTAATTTGATGGCACCCTTGGGTGTTCCTTGATTCCTGATGCTATCTCTTAGCTGTTTCCCACTGCACCTGGCTTTTACCTGAGCATAAGTCTGACCATATTTCCTCTTTTCTGAGAACACCAGTCATGGTCCAGTCCACACCTACTCCACTGTGACCTCATCCTAACTAATTACCTCTGCAAAGACCCTATTTCCAAATGAGGCCACCTTCTGAGGTCCCAGGGGTTAGGACTTCAACATATGAAATTTGGGGGACACACTTCAATAATAATTTTGGGCATTGTGGGGGCGTGGGCCGCGTACGGTGAATAACTGGTGTCTGAAACCATCACCCTAGCCAGGAGTATTTACTCAGGAGTATTGATTGGCTTTGGTTTCATTTTGCGGGACAGGTCAGGCAGTCACAAGGCATGGCTGATGAGCACTCGTTGGTGGGAACAAATGGATTTCCAGTGGGCGGTGTGGGCTGGTTGTGTAGAGCAAAGTACAAGCTGGTCCCCAGCTCAATGCAGCTGGATCAAAGACCTCAGGATACGAGTTAACTGTTAATAGCCTTTACCAGAAAACAAAGAACAAGTATTTTATTTCCTATTTCTGTATAGGAAATAGGAAATAGGAAATAGGAAAGGCCGATTCCTGTAACATACATCATCCCCACAGCCCCCAACACCGACATTCCTAGCACACGCTGCTGACTCTGTAAGGAAAGTATTGTTAAGCTTCACCACATACAAGAAAAATATTCTGCTGGCCAGCGATAACAAATAAAAATACCATGAGCAAAGAAGACCACAGATGGAAGGACTGACTGAAAAAGACGTTTTTGCAAAGCCTAGAAGTGACAGAAGGCTAATGTCCTTTATCCAAAAAAGGTAAACTTTAATAGCAAAATGGGTGCGGGACAGAAAAAGAAGCACCAGTAAATTTAGTAAAAGATGCTCAGAGGACTCTAAGAAATGCCATGACATCTGCTTTCACCTCTGGCCAAGACCAGTGAGTGGTTCACACCAGTGTGGAGGAGGGTTGTGTGGAAGGCACACTTAGTGCTGGAGGTGGAACGGTAAATCCACCCAGCCCCAGGGAGGGCAAGTTGGAAACATCTAAGAGTAAAATTTGCACCTGCTCTTCCACCCCATCAGCCTCACCCCCCTAGGATCCAGCCTATGGAAATCAAAGAGGCTCCTGGATGCTGGTTAGTATTCTTCAGTTGGGCACTGGATATCTAAATGCAGTATACCCATAAAATGAAATATTATTTTGCAGTTTAAAAGAATGTGCTAGTAAAGATTTACAGTCTGCTACATTTTTTAAGAAAGCAATTAACCTCGGGTAAAACGTCTGCTTGCATTTGAGTAACAAAATATCAATATGTATTCCTGAGTATGGACATATGCTGGGTAAGTGGAAGGTATTTCTGGAAGGCAGCGAGCTGTGGTTCTCTCCTGGCAGGGCGCGTGGAGGGAGAGGATGGAAGGGGGCGGCTTTCCCTTATATTTTTTATGTTATTTGAATCTCATACCATGTGAAAGTATTATTTTTAATGTGAAAGAATAAAAATTAAAGTAAAAAAAAAGGATCCATGGATCCTTCTATGGAAACAATGAGGTTTTGCTCTGAGCCATCGTTACATGCTGCTCCCTAATGCGCAGTGGAGGGCACCGAGGCAGAAGTTAATTGCTCTGGAGTAGAAAATAAAAGGAGAATTATCCCCCATGTCAAACTGGTAGTAGGTGGAAGACTTAGGCAGCTAGTTCCCCCCCCGCCCAGAGGGAGGGAGTTACTATGTGTTTAAAAATATGCATTGGGTTGTTTCCAAAGCTTAGCTATTGTAAACAGTGCTGCTATAAACATAGGGGTGCAGGTGCTCTTTGGAATTGATGTTTCTGTGTCCTTTGGGTAAATACCTAGGAGTGGAATTGCTGGATCCTATGGAAACAACCCAAATGCCCAAAAATAGATGACTGGATAAAGAAGATGGGGTCCATATACACCATGGAATATTACTCAGCATTCAAAAAAGATAAACACGTGCAATTTGTAGAAACATGGATGGCGCTGGAAGGGATCATGCTCAGCGAAATAAGCCAGAAAGAAAAAGAAGAATACCGGATGGTTTCACTCATAGCAGGAATCTAGAAAACCTAAATAAGGGACCAGGAAAAAGAATAACTATAAGAAAGAAAATATCAAAACCAACAAACAGCTATGAACCAGAGACACACTTTGGAGGGGGTGGGGAAAGGAGGGGTTGGGGTCATAATCAGGGGGTTGCAATTGGCTCCACAGGAGGCCCGAACACGCACGTCCCCAAGGGAGACAAAGCGAGGATCACGGCACATGAAAAAATGCTCATCACTGCTGAGCAAGGAAGTGCAAGTCGAAACCACATGAGACACCTCTGCACGCCTGTGACAATGGCCCCCGTCCAAACGACCAAAAACCAGTGTTGGCAGGTCATGCAGGAGAAGGAGCCTGGCACACTGTTGGTGGGAATGCGGGTGGGTCCAGCCCCATGGAAAACAGCACGGAGCTTTCTCAAAATATTGAAAATCGATGCAGCAGTCCCACGCCTGGGCATCTAGCTGAACCCCGGTGGATAGCTGGTGTTCTGACCCCCGGCGAAGTCCCTCCTGTGCGCTTCTGTACTGACGTGTTGGTCACATAATTCTGGTCCAAGTTCCTGGGATGTGAGCGCGAGAGATGCCTAAAGCTGGCCTGTGGCCTTTGTGAGGTCTTCCCGCCTGCCCCAGGGGGTTGGGAGAGACGAGAAAGATGGGACCATAGCACTCACCCGGAGGTGGTTGCTCAGGAGGCCTGTCTGGGCCCTCCCAGGCCCTGGTGGCGCATGGTGCTGTGTGGATGTGTCATTTATGCAAAGGCTGAGCACCTGTGCTGATGGCGCATCACCGCAGATTCCTAAGAAAGTGGGGGTGTGGCCAGAAGGGAGTTTGGACCCACATGATTCTTTCAGGATGGAATGGCCTTAGGACTGTCAGCCTCATGATGTGCGGGTGCTGAGAATCAACATTTCCATGAGAGGACCTGGGGAAGTCTGAGCAGGGGATAACACGCAGAGGTCAGAGAGCAGGGAAGGGAAGGCAAGGGAGAGCCGGGCAGAGCCCCATGTAACAAAATCACTCACATTCTTGCACTTTTTTCCTTTAAAACACCCTGGTAACAATAGTGCTGTTTGCTGACGAGGCTCTGCATTGGAGCAGAAGTGCAGTTTCAGCTCTTTCAAAGGTCAGAGCCTCGGCTCCCCATTCTCACATCCTGGGGGTGCAGGTTGGAAGTGGGGATGCAAACAGTGGCATTGCTTCCTGGGCTCTGGCTGCTTGACTTCTCCCCGGAGTGTGCTGGGAGCTGACGGCTCTGCCGCCGTCACCCACCTCCCGGCTGAAAACTCCCCCGGGGATGTTTTCCCATTTTGTGTTGTGCAGTGACTCGGGTTTTATGTCAGTCTCAACTGACTAGAACAGGGGAGAATTACATGGTTTTTGACATGTTAAAATGGTTGGATAAAACCCCAAAGAACAATAATATTTTATGACACCTGAAAATGATACGTGTTCATAAATGAATGCTTATGGGAACACGGCCTCCATTACTTTAAAACTTACTGCTCGTGACTGTGTGCTCTGGGGACAGAGTGGAGTGGTTGCCATGGAGACCCTCACAAGGTCTAACATATTTACTACCTGTCTCCCTTTACAGAAAGCCCTTCAAACCCCTGCCTTCAGACGTGTATTCCCTACTGGCAGTATGGTGGCTCTTACTAACTTTGGCAATGTCAAGTGCATGGAAGTTTCTGGAAAATCCTTGCCTGTGGACTGAGTCCCCCTCAGCTTAAGATGCCTTGCCTGTTGAGTTTTTACCTTCAAAAAGTCTGGTGGGTTCTGATGCACCTTCACCTGGCAGCATTGTCTCGGGTGAGGGTGACACTTTTGGAGTCCCCTTCCTGATGGACCGGAGATTTAGGTAAAGGAAACACCTTTTCTCAGACTTTGCTTCTCTGACACAGGAGGGGAGGTTTTCGAGTAAGACCAGAGCCCATCTGAGAAAGTGCCATGCTTGGGAAGAGGCGGAGTGCACTGGACAGGGACACGTGTCCTGGGAGCCCAGCCCTGGAGACTCTCCCTGGACCAGTCCCCCCACTCAGAAGGGGCACCGGTGCACTCCACATGGCAGAGCCTCCTGTGTGAGTCGCAGGCGAACTCTGAGATGTTTTGCCTTTTGGATTTCTGCTTTAAACCACCTCTATTTATAGTGGATGGAATTTATACCATGTGGTGGGTCTGGGTGGGAAAGGATCCTATGGAATAAACAGGCTCTTTTTTAAAGTATTTTATAATTTTCAAATTAAATGACTTAATGGCTTCCTTGGGGAACTTCCTTGCTCACTCTTCTTGGAGTTGAGATAACAAGGTGCCAGGTGAAATGAAACACTACAGGGGGTCGCAGACACAGTCAGGAAGGGCAGCCTTTGCTTTTTTAAAAAGGCATTTATCAATAAGCCAGAAATTAAATAAAAAAATCCCATTCACAATTACACACACACAAAATTTAATACCTAAGAGTAAAATTAACAAAGGAGGTAAAGGACCTGTATGAAGAAAACAATAAGACATTGTTAAAAGAAGTAGAAGACATAAAGAAGTGGAAGGATATTCCCTGTTCATGGATTGGAAGGATCAACATAGTCAAAATGGCCATCCTGTCCAAAGCATTATACAGATTCAGTGCAATCCTATAAAAATCTCAGTGGAATATTTTAAAGAAATAGAACAAACATTACTGAAATTCACATGGAGCCCCAAAAGATCCCAGATAGCCAAAGCAATCCTGACAAAAAAGAAAAATGTGCTATTACACTTCCAGACTTCAAACTATACTATGAAGTTATAATAATTTAAACAGCATGGTATTGGAACACAAACACACAGGCCAATGGAATAGAACTTAGTGTCCCAAAATAAACCCACAGCTGTCTGGATAGTTAATATACAGCAAAGGAGCTGAGACTATACAATGGAGCAAATAAACCTTCTTCAATAAATGGTGTTGGGAAAACTGGACAACCACATGCTAAAGAATCAGGCTAGATCAATATCTCACACCATAAACAAAAATCAACTTGACGTGGATAAAAGACTTGTATGTAGACCTGAAACCAAAAATACATAAAACAGGCAAACACTTCATGACATAAGTTTCAGTGATATCTTCAGTGATGTTGGATACAATATGTATACAGAATAAAAAAAGAATATAAACAATTGGAACTACATTAAGTTAAAAAGCTTCTAAACAGCAACAGAAACCATAACCAAAATAGAAAGACACCCAATTGAATGAGAAAAAATTTCACACATCATACATCTGAGAAGGGGCTGAGGTCAAAGATCTACAAAAAACTCACATGTTCAACAAAAAGAAAACAAACAAAAGAGATACTTCTCCAAAGAAGACATATAGAAGACCAACAGGCACATGGAAAATGGTCATCACTTACTGTCAGGAAATGCAAGCCAAAACCTCAAGACACCACCCGGTGAGAATGGCCCATATCAGAAAGACCAAAACAAAAAACCCCAAAAAAACAAAAAACCCAAACCCAAAAAACCAAAGAAACAAGTGCTGGCAAGGATGTGAGAAAAAGGACCCCGTTTACCCTGTTGGAGGGAAGGTAAACTGGCTCAGCCCTGGTGGAAAGCGGTGTGGTTTCTCAGTGTTAAAATTGGATCTTCAATATGACCCAGCAATCCCACCGCAGGGCGTCTACCCAAGAACACAAAAACATGAACTCCAAGGGAAACCTGCATGCCATGTTCACCCCAGCACTATTCCCACTAGCCGAGCCCCGGAAGCACCCTAACTGCCCCCAGACAAGTGGATGGAGAAGATGTGGTATAGACACAGCGGAATTCTACTCAGTGGCCAAAAGAGATAAACTCGTGCGATTTGAGGGAACATGAGCATGGCCGGAAGGGACGCTGCTCAGCAAAATTAAGTTAGAATTAAGTCAAAATTAAGTCAGACAATCCCTGAATGGTTTCCCTTATACGAGGAACATAGAAAAGCGACACAAAGGGTCAGATAAAGCCAAACTAAAACTCCAGCCCTTGAAAGCAGACTGCAGAGCTGAGGCCCTCATGGGGGCCGGGGGAGGGAGGGAGCACAAGTCGGGGGGAGCACAGGGCCAGTGGCGGTGGGCTGTGGATGCTCTGGAGGTGGGAGCACTGTGGTAGCAGCTCCGGGCGGGGAGGAACCTATACTTCCAAAATACAGTGATGTCAGCCAGTGGCACCTCAATAAAAAACAGTGAAATAGTTCCCCCAAAGTCGTTTATGTATTCACCCCTTTTATTGAGCATCTACCACATGCCAGATTGTGCCAGTGGTTGGGGATAGAAAGCAGAAGGACTTAATCATGATCCCCAAAATTGTAGAGTCTGTTGGGAGTGCCCCCATGGACAAGTGCCATGATGCCAGATGACGCCATGGAGACTTGCAGAAAAGCTGGGGGACAGACAGGGAGGGCTCCAGAGTTTGCCAAGCCCCCCGTTAGGTTCCCCAGGGGCAGTGCCATGGGGAGTAGACGCTGGTGCATGAATGGGAAAGTGAATGGAGGAGGATTTTCCAGGTGGAGATAATGTTAAATTCGTGCACATGTGCAGGTTCAGAAACACACACAGCAAGGCACCTCCCGGGCCAGGGCAGGCCACTGGGAACCGTTCTTTAGTCGTCCGTTGTTCAGAGACGACGGATGCTTTGAGCTGTGGAGTGAGGACATGGGATTTGGTGGTTAGAAAATTTATTCTGATGATTTCGAGGATGTTTGCAGAAACGTGGGACTGCAGTTCAGCAGACTGGCGTGGCAGCGTCCGGTGTGTGTGTGTCGTGCGGGTGGGTGGGTATTGAAGGTGGCGGGCACCAGTGCATGGGCAAGATGCCGGAGCAGAGAGGATGTCTGGGTGCTGCATGGAATGGATGGAGCCAGTTAGGGAGGCCAGTTAGGGCTGCCACAAACGCCTGTGCAGGTTGTACACTGCTCAACTCCACATCCAAGGGGTACGGTCTGGTCTGGATCTTTATTACATGATCTTCCCAGCAGATGGCAGTAGAGTGTCTCGAGGGATGCCTAATCCTCTAGCACAAAATAGCCCAGGGCTAGCGCATCCCTGGATGAGGGAGGGTTTGGCACTGAGAAGGCTGCAGAACTCAGCGGAGGGATGAGCAGGAGATGCCAGCCGGTTTCTGACCTGGGCAGTGGGGAGAGCAGCGGTTCCCCTTATTGAGGGGTAGAAGATAGGAGAGCGGGCAGATCAGAGTTCAGGACAGGTTGTATTCCGGGGATCTGAGAGCCCCTCAGATGGAGAAGTTGGAGTGAAAACAGACAAGCAGGCTGAGGCCAGGCCAGCAGGACCTGCAGGCTGGGCAAGGAACCTGGATTTCCCAAGCGCGGGGGGAATCCATTCGCAGATTTTAGGCACAGGGATAACCTGCCCTGCCTTGCATTTTATTAAGAGCGCTCTGGTTGCTGCATGCAAAGTGCATCTTTGTATCAAACTGAAAGAGGGGACTTGCTTGAACACCATTGCCTCAACAGGGTGACAGCTTCATCTGGGTGACAGCTGTAGAGACAGACCTACTTTGGAAGTAAAATCTATGGGGCTTCCTGACGGCAAGGGAGTGGGAGCAATCAAGGATGATGCTGCAGTTTTGACTTAAGTCACTGCCTGGCAGGTGACAACATTTACAAACACGAGTTAGACGGAGAGCTGAACAGCTTCTATGGGGTTCTAGATTCTCAGGTACCTGCTTTGGCCCTGTTAACGGCATGAGCTTGGCAGGGGTCTGAGCAGGATGCCCCGTATGTGGATGAGTCCTGAGCTCAGAGCTCAGGGGAGAGGTGAGGGCCAGAGAGAGAAACTTATGTCACATGCAAAAGAGATGGTTATAAACAAAGTCTTGGCTGAAATCAGGAAAAAGGAGAACAGGACTCTGGATGGAACGGCTCCGAAGCATTCTGGGAAAAGGAGGAAGAGCCAGCAGGAGATTGGAAAGGAGGCCCTGGGGGAATGAGGAGAAGCAGAAGTGGTTATGAGCGCCCGGTGGGGGCCCGGGCAGGGGTCCGCGGATCCCAGGGCGCAGGAGCAGAGGTGAGGCCTGGGCAGCAGGAAGGCACCTGCTGGTGGTGCTGGGTGCTTGGATGGAAGCCCAGCTGCGCGGGGAAGGGAAAAAGTGGTGATGGACGTGATGGACAATTCTTTCTAGAAGTAACGTGGAAAGGCTAGTGGAGAGATGGGACATACTGGAAAGGGCTAAGGCATCAAGAGCAGTAGAATTTTGTTTTGGTTTATTCTCGAAGATGGTAGAAATTAGGGAAGGTTTTTCTGTGGCTGGAAATAGACTACCAAGACAAGAATGAAGTCAGAGGAAAGAGGACATGGTTGCAACCTAAGATCTGAAAGTCTTTGGGCCTCCCCGGTGGCGCAGCAGTTGAACGCTGGGTTGTGAAGGTGCCCGCAGCCTCTGCAGCACCAGTTCGATCCCTGGCTGCCAGCGAGGGTCCCACATGGTGCGCAGACCTCTCCTGCTGCACCCGCTGCTCCCCTCAGCAGTGTACTTCATCAGTCTGCCTGTTCCATTCCCCGCTCTGGCTCTGGTGAATTCTCTCACCCTCCCGCGCTTCTGACTGTACCCAGTGCTTGTATAAATAAATAAATAAATAAATCTTTAAAAAAAAAAAAGATCTAAAAGTCTTTGAGTCAGCAAAGGTGGGGACCTGGAGTTGACTGACGGGGCCCCACAATAACAGAATGGAAGTCAGGCCTGGTCTGAGGCCCTGCGGGGCTGGATGTGGCCCGGAGGAGGCTGGCGCTCCAGTCTGCTGGCCTCCATGCTTCAACCCAGGGTGACGCCAGCTGCTGTCTGAGAGGGAGGTGGTGTTGGAGGGTTGAGAGAGGAGAAACGGAAGCTGAGATTTTCATGGGTGGGTGCACCTCTAGATTTGACCTCATCATAAGAGACCCGGGGAGGACACGTGAGAAGCACCGACGGCAGCTGCACGTCTCTGTCCGATGCCCCCAGCGTCTCCTGCCCCCTTGGCTACCTGCTCCCGGGTTCTGGTGCTCATTCTTGGTGAGATTGCCTCTCGCTGAGCCTGCGTAGCCTGAACTCGAGGAAAGAAATGCCCCCGAGTGAGTCTACCTCTTCTGTGGCACAAGGGGACACGTGGCTTTGCTGACAGTGTCTCCAGTGACCCTCTTCAACACCAGGGGTGGGTGTTTCCACCCATAGGTTAGGCTTTTGCTAATTCCTCCACCAAACACAAGCTGTGACTCATGCCAGGGCCTGGAGGTGTACTGGATGCAGCCCGGCCCTTCCTTTCTCTTGACCCGGCCATCTTTCCCCTCAACTGTGGTGGTGACCCGTCTGCTGTTGGCTTAATGGTGGTGAGCTCTTTTGTTCCCTTGCCTGGGGGTGACAGCACAGCCTGAACACACTGAGGCGCCTCTGGATGAAGACAAAGGAACATGCTGGGAAGATCTGGGAGGGGACTTCACAATCTTTCTTGCCTTCAGTTTGACCTTGTGAATCCTTAAGAACTTCTGCAAGAATCATGGACCAGCATCGCTCAGCGCCTCTAGGATGGTACACCTTTCCTGATTTTGTTTGGGGCGATAGTATAAATAACCAGTTACCTCAAGCAAATAAAGAACTAATACTTCATCATGACTTTAGCCCCCTGAGTTGTATAAAATATACTAATTTTGGACCAATGTGGACATGGTCCACCTCAGATTCACACTTCGCACTCTCATCTCCTCGATGCTTCCTACTGTGTGCCCTTTTTTTTTTTTTTTAAAAAAAAGATTTATTTATTTATTTATACAAGCACAGTCAGAAGCGCGGGAGTGTGAGAGAATTCATCAGAGCCAGAGCGGGGAAGAGAGCAGGCAGACTGACAAAGTACACTGCTGAGGGGAGCAGCAGGTGGCAGGAGAGGTCTGCGCGCCATGTGGGACCCTCGCCTGTGGCCGGGGATCAAACTGGTGCTGCAGAGGCTGCGGGCAGCTTCGCAGCCCAGCGTTCAACCACTGCGCCACCAGGGGAGGCCCACCTACAGTGTGCTCTTGATGCTCCCTACTGTGTGCTCTTCTTGAACCCATCAGACCCTCCTTTATCCATCAGGTGTCTGAGATTTCTATTAATATTCTCCAGATATAAATGTGCTGAGGAAGGATAAAAGGAAAGTTTACTTAGCAAATGCTTAATTTAAGTCTTCTAAGGATGGCCTCAGTGACTGCACAAAACCCATCATCATCACCATCATCATCCAACCGCAAAAAGGGTCTTGGACATTTGACAGTGAAGTGGATATTCCGACAGGCGGGGCCAAGCCGGAGTCTTCTTATTACAGGGTTTTCTGACAGATTTCAGAATTAGAATTGATAATTCCCTTTCAGGGTTAAATTTCGTTTCCCTCCCTAGGGATTTGTGAGCTGGCTGCTTGGCTGCTCTCTGGGTTTATGGACAGGGCACCAGGCCACGTTGGGTGGAGCTGACCCAAAGCTTCCACTGCATCATCAACTGATAACATTGAATGGTGTGGAATCTAAGAATACAAGCCAATGGGTGCCCTTTGCAGAGACTCAATGCCAATGGTTATGCAAGAGCAGATTGCCTCCGCCTGCCTCCTGCAGGCGGGTGAGGTGAGCCAGTAACTCTCTGCAGTAACTCTCCTGCAGTAACTCTCCTGCAGGCGGGCGAGGTGAGCCAGTAACCAAAAGAGAAGCTATCACCCAGCCATAACTGTACGAATGAACTTGATCTTACAACCATGCTTTTACACTTGACATGTGTACTATGAAATTTTGCAGGGATACAGGGGCAGACTGGGGAGGTTGGCAGCTCTGAGTCTGGACTCTTGTGTTCCCACCTCACCTGCTGAGTGTCCTTGATTGAGCAAGCTGCTTTCTCCCCAACCCCCTTCTCAAGATAAATGGGTTGGTTCCTCCCTTGCAGAGTTGTTTTTAGGATTGAAAATAATCTAATAAAGTCATTGGCATCTAAGAGACACCTAATGAATGGTGGGTAAGAATAGCACGATTCACAGAATCATAAATTCACTCTAAGTTCATCTACCACTCACTGTGTTGCAGGGCCTATGGATAACAGGCGTGTATGATCTCATGGCGTCTTCTTGGAGCCAAAGTACTGGTCCTATTTTTCAGAATGCAGAATGGAAAAAGAGGTTTGGCGATGTTGATGAATGGGGTACACCCACTCGCACTGTCAGGGGTGGAGACGAATTTTGAAGTCAGATTTTCTGACCTCAAAGTCTTAACCAGTGAGAAGGTATTTAAAGGTGGGAGAAATTCTGCAGAGAAGCCAGCTATGCACACATTTCATGGCAAGTCTGGGGCTGTCAGCAGGACGGGACGGCCAGCTTGACAAAATCTTAGCATCACATTTTCTATCAAGCAAGATAGCCTAGATTTTACTATGGCAACCATCCATATTTCAGTGGCTTTAAGTTATTGCTCCATCCTGCTGCTTGTCCCAAGTGGCTTGGGGATTGACTCCTCAAGGCCGGTGAAGGGCCTAGTCTTACCGAAGCTCCCTTGTGACGCATGCTTCTGGGAGGACTGTTGAAATGGGAAGGGACAGTCACCCGGTTTATAGTTTCCACTGGAGTGACCTGCATGGTCGACGCTTCTGCTGCCAGGACTGCTGCAGGAGGTCTTGTTGCCCCAGCCAGATAGGATACTGACAAGCAGCTAAGAGAAAGGGCCTCACACCGTGGGGCTGAAGATATGGCATCCCTTTGCTTTTTGTTCATGGACATAGAGAGAGAAAAATTTATCAGAAAGTATATTAGGCAATAAATTATATGTATCAGCATACTGTAAGTAAATAGCACGGAAAATTGTTTGTTTAGAAATTAGTTGTTGGGCAGTTTGGCCCACTTGACAATGGGAGATGGTTTATTGAACATGCCTGACAATCATTACAATACAATAATTATAATAGGTCCTTCTTCTGCCTTCTCTTGAAGTTTCTCGGGAAAGTTTTTAAATGAAGCTGTTTGAGTTAAGGAGTTTCTAGGTAAAGGAAGTTCTGATAGCTGAGTAGCAGCCGGCCCCTGGTGTGAAGGCCAAGAAAATAAGAAAAGTTCTTTCTTTGCTTAGGCTTTAGCTGATGGGAATGTTCCGGTGGCTATCAATTGTATTAGGTTATTGTTTAGCTGAAACAATGAATTTTAGTGTAAGACTTAGTTTTTTATTGCCTTCTTGCTGAGAGCACAAAAAAGAGATGCGCTAATTGTTTCTGCTTTGTTTCTATGAACTTGATAATGTAATCTCAATGCTTGCAAAAAACGTATAAATAAAGAACCTGCTGAGCCTTTTGGGCAGAAGATACTAACACCTCACAAAGTGTCGGTGTCTCCTCATTCCCTTCCCCCCAGTCCCTAAGTTTCAGATCATTCGTATTCGCCGTCGCCGTCTCGTCTCATCCTTTCAGGAACCCTGACACGACATTTTGCCGGAGGCTGGTCCCTGGCACAGGACCGTGGGGCTCTGCTCACTGGGTACAGGGGCTGTGTCTGGAGGGATGACACTGAAGATGCTCCGTGTTCACGTGTGAGCTCTTACGGGAACATGGCCTTCCTTGTTTTTAAATTTATTGCCTGTGGCTGCTTTCGTGCTCTGGGGACAGAGTGGAGTGGTTGCCACAGAGACCCTCACAGAGTCTGACATCGTTACTAGCTGTGCCTTTACAGAAAGCCCTTCAAACCCCCGCCCTCCAATGTGAGCTCCTTATGGGCAGCGTGGTGGGCAACACTAATGTCGACCGTACATGGCAACCCTAACGCAAACGCTTTTGATGGAGCCCACCAGTTTCCAAGCCACTTGGGTATCCATGATAGACTGTATCACTCTGTCCTTGATTATTTATTCCAAGTCCCTGTGAAAGAATTCTGTCTCTCCATTCCCTGGACATCAGGTACCGCCAGATGACTTGCTATGACTAATAAATGGCGAGCAGAAGCAAGGCATCCTGTCATTTTTCTTTCTCCCTGCAGTGAGAATAGCATGTTCTACGTAGCATGTCTGTACCCTGGAGGAAACGGGATATGAAGAGTCGCAGCGAAAGCATAGTGCAAGTGAGAAATAAACATTTGTGTGTTAAGCCTTTAGTGTAGTTTGTTACTGCAGCAGAACTCAGCTCAGGTATGCACACTTACCATTCTTAGCACTTAGAGAACAATGGGATTGACTATTAGAAATTCACATTCACAGTTTACTTTGTTGAGGTATTTCTATACTTTACAGCAGAAGTATCTATAAGGACTTATGTATAAGTAAATATTATTTGGTTGAATTAAGACATTCTCCAAATTGGGACATCAACATTCCTCAGAGTTCTTATGAAAAACTAGGAGGAGAATTTGGAACACAGAAATATTGTTTTCAGATGCAGACTGTTGGCCTTGTCTTCACTAAGCAGCTGCCTTAGAAGACCTGAGACTAATCTATATTCATGTCCACTTGGGCAGAAATTGTGATGACGAAATGCTACTATCTATAGGAACGCAAAGCCTTTTCTGAGTCCAGTGATCCTCATGAGTTCAGATTCCATCGATTTGGAATTCGAGGTAGGTAGCTGGCGCCGAGGCCGGGCTGCCATTTGTTCTTACTTTGAGAGCGCACATTTTGTGCACTGGCTCTTCCAGGCTGCCGTTCTGACGATAGCAGGCTCCAGGAGGGAGCCCTGTCTTCCTGTCTGGGCGGATGCAGGCTTCCTGGAAATAGCAGAACCACTCGCTGGGACCTGCGTTCCCTACCTCCCCTGCCTTTTTTTCCTGACAAAGCTTGGCTCTCTCCTGTGTGGTCCCTGGGGGAAAATGACCTGCTTTTTTTTTTTTTTTTTCATAGCATTTGGCAAGTTGAAGGGTCACCGGGAGGTAGGTACCATATTGTTTCCAACTTAGAGTGGAAGTCACCGAACCATAGAGAAGTTAGGTGAGCCAGTGAATGGAGCAACTCTGGTGTGCAGGCACATGGGTTCATGCTATTAATGACACAAAGAAGCATGGATCAGCTGAGCTGTGGCTGAGGGACATTACT
Source organism: Talpa europaea (assembly GCF_964194135.1). NCBI lineage: Eukaryota > Metazoa > Chordata > Mammalia > Eulipotyphla > Talpidae > Talpa > Talpa europaea. The sequence continues at coordinate 143,297,323 of NC_140070.1, forward strand.
TTTGAAGAAGAGGAGTACTAAATAATTAATACGACAAACAAGACTTGTAAGTAGGCTGGAATAGGACAGCAGTGCAAGGGCATGCTTAGCTGGGGAAGAGGCACCTCCAGTTGTTTAAGTATTTAGCAGAAACACGTGTGTGTGAATAATTTACATGGTTTTCCCAGTGATTCTCTCTGGTCATTAGCAGTATCGGCTAGAACTGTTTCACAGGCAGCATGCTGACAAGCACTCATATTACTAAATGCCCTAGGAAATAATCAACTCTGCTTAGTGAAGGGTATGCTGGTAAGAGGCTTCAGGCTAGTTGACAGTCGTCTCTAAATGTGGAGGTGGCCATATTGGCCACTACACCGGCACACATGGTCTCCTCTTTCATATCAATGGAGCTGTTTCTTCCCAACTTGACGGTCGACTTGACATTTTGTCAGAATCAACATTTAGATGCTGGTCCAAGTTTTTCTTGGGTTTGAAATCTAAACTGCCTCTACTTGGTGGCCATGACTGATTTCTATTGAGCATCTATTTGAGTAGATTCTGATGGCTCGTGTGGGGAAGAAAGAATGACGGATTTTCTGGGAACAGTGTTTTAAAGAAAATTTTTATAATTGTCCCGTATTTTTGGTCTTTTCAACTATAACAATATATGGCAACGTTGTGCACTGCTTTCTAAACCATGGGGAAAGTTTAACAAAATCAGAATGCTTAGCAGAGTACAGTATTTTTCCTTTCAGAGAAGTGGTAGAAAGTTAAAAATTCTACTTGGTATAACATCCAACCTCAGGTTGTCAGGAATCTGGTAAACCAGAACACAGTCCCCAAACCGCTGAAGACCACAGAGCATTTTCCACTTACGGGGAGCAATTATTCTTGGTTTTTATCCAGCCAATGACTCTGCCAGAATATATTATGTGGAGGAGGACATTTTGGAAGGAAGTCCCAAATAAATAACTTGGACCTAACGTTCAAAGAAGAAAGGATAGTTGGATTTCTTGATGTTGATGGATGGTGTGTTTATAACTAGGAAAACATTCAGATGTCTGAAGCTTTTCATTACTCTTTAGACAGCACTTGCCAGGAGATTTTTAGCCAAGTTCTTAGCATCTCAGTTCTCATCAATGAACTCTTTCCCCAAGCTATGTTAATGTGGGGTAGGGGGAGGGTTATAGCTCTTAAGAGAAAAATGGCAAATCCCAAGATAATGGCTTGCTAATGGAGGGATTAGTGGTAATTTATCAAAAGGAGAAAATAAGAGTTGAAACATGTAATAGCTATGAGACATCATTATCAGAAATAGCTTAGGAGTGCTCTAAAATGACCCCTCAACCGTCTTATCTGAGAAATGCCACCGTTTCAAGCCCTGCAGTCTCATATTCTCCCCGATTATAGTCAAGTGGTATTTTCATTACAGCAAAGAAAAATGGTATTTGGACATCAGATACAATGGTGCATCATCTCCCTCCAGGGGTATTTTTGTAGACAATACTTACTTAATTTCGTTTTCAGAACTGTTTTGCAGCACAACTTGTTTTAATATACGATTGTTAAAAATTTGAGTGATTGCATTAAAAACAAATTGATAACACGGGAGAACAATAGACAAACCTTATAGAAAAAGAGGAATTAATGTGAGAGAAAAGAGTAGAAAGCCTGTCTTCACACAAAGCACCAGCTGTCTTTGAGGGAACATTTATGTACAGACTCTTCGCGAACCAACAGAACTCATGAGGACAAGAGCACTGAACTTGGGGTCTAGACATCATCCGTGGTCTTGGGGTTCAAGTTCCTGCTCTCCCAATGGCTACTGGACTAGCCAAGTCAGGAGGCTTGAGGCTTCCACTCCCACATCCGTAATACAAGAGTGGGGGGGTTTCCTTCCAACTGTGCTGTCAAAGATGAGGGTCTTCCCGTGAATGTTATTCAAGCCTCAGAACCAGGCTTGCCTGTGGTGAAGGACGAAGGGGTGCTTTCATCCACTTCCAGCATCCCCACTACCTGCGGCGTCCTCACCTACCTCCTGCTTCCTTGTGTACGTCTGGGACTACATGCTTCCTTCTCAGAGCCCACCAACAGTGACATTTGGACTCTCAGGCTCCCTTATCTATGAAGTGTTACCTAGTATATTCTCTCTAAATTGGCTTCATCCCACTCTTCATTTTCATTAGTTTTTCTGAGTAGTATTTATTTATTTATTTTTGAAAAAAGATTTATTTATTTATACAAGCACTGGGTACAGTCAGAAGCGTGGGAGGGTGAGAGAATTCACCGGAGCCAGAGCGGGGAGCAGAGCAGGCAGAGGGACCCAAGTACACTGCTGAGGGGAGCAGCGGGCGGCAGGAGAGGTCTGCGCGCCATGTGGGACCCTCGCCTGGCGGCCGGGGATTGAACCAGTGCTGCAGAGGCTGCGGGCAGCCTCGCAACCCAGCGCTCAACCACTGCACCACCGGGGAGGCCCCTGAGTAGTATTTAAATCTTGATTTCTTTGCGAAGAATTGAACAGAGAGCACAAAAAGACCAGAGATGGAAAGAGAACACAGAGAGGGAGAGGTTGAAGAGAGTGTAGCCAATCAGTGCGTTAATTTCTTTTGGATCCCAATTCAAACCAGCATCTTGTAAAACAAGAGGACAAAGACAAAAAAAGACACTTTCCATTTATAATTGGAAGTTTGAACATTTTGTGGTTATTTGATCTTAAGAAATGACTCGTTACTTGGGTGTCATGGCAAAGCCATGTTTTGAAACAGGTCATTCCCCTTCAGAGACACACACAGAAGTGCTTGCTGCTAAAATGATATGCTGCTGGGGCAGAGAGTGGTGGAATAGGGGGGAATAGGATCTGGACAAGTCCTCTGTAAGTTCTATAGTTTCCCTAATAAAAAGTGTGAAGAAAAGGCGTGATGAGGATTCATTCTAATGAAGCCTCTTGCTCAGGTACTACTGGAAGGGGCTGCTTGTCACAGTTGCATCATGGCGGGGGTAAATATGGCCGTTCATCAATCAGAAAGGCTATGGTGAGGCGCCCACTGGCAGCAGGCCCAGCTCTGTGTAACTGTCATCTCGCCTGCAGGCCAATCTGCCCTCTATAAATAACAGTCTATATGAATGCTCTACTATTTTAATGCACATTTGTGCAGCTGCAGAGCATGTTTGTTTACGTAGCGATGAACTCTTTTGTAAACATCACTATCTCAAAATTGCCCATGTGTCAGGAACACAAAGGGCCCCCTTTAAAAATATATTTGTGGGATGAGACACGGCCAGTTTCCAGATGTCTGGGTGGCTGGTGTCAGAATTTTCCAGGGTTTGATTCATTTTCAAAAATAGAATCACATGACTGGAAGGTTCTGGAGAGGTCGCCACACAACCCCCTCTGACTCTGGGCAGAAGCAGACCACAGTCACCAGGCAGGGAGGCGGGCTTGTCCTCGTGGGTGGCAGCCTGCCCTTTGGGAGGTCAGAGAGCTCATGGCATGGAGGGCCCGTGCCAAGGCCTGCACAGAGCGGGGTCTTTAAGGAGCAGACTGCACTTTCTCAAAGGGAGCCTGACTCAGACAAGCCAGGGTTGCTGCAGCACGGCTGACACCTGGCTACTGCTCTTGAGTGGTGTGCCCTCTGGCTGTTCTGGCCTGAGACCAGCACACTAAGGACCCCAGGCTCACTGGGGGTAGCTCAGATGGCCAGAAAACACCCCATGGGTGCCCAGGACTGAAATGACAGGAAGAGAGCACCTTGTCCAGGCGGCAGCATGGGGCTCAGCCTCGGGAGACATGGATTGCAGTGATGTAAGGTCAACTCAGATATATTGGAAGGAAGGAATGAGTAAAGTGGAATCTGTTGTGGGTCAGTTAACTCTTTTCATGGCTCCTGATTCCCCATGGGCCCTACAATAAATGATCAGAGCTTGCAGATTTGCTTGCCTTGTGTGTACACTGGGTCCACATTTATTTTTTCCTACACTTTGAATCACTGAAGCATTTCTTCCCTCCAGGGCCTATTTAATGGCCATAAATCCCAATTGTGCTCTTTATTCACACAGAAAAAGCATCCTGCTGAAGCTTAAGAGATAAGATGTGCAGGAGGTACTGAACTGTAGGAATCCCAGCCGGGTAGGATCAAGCTACTAGACGAGCTCAGAACTTTCTAGAACGCTCCTCCCTCCACTTTCCAGGAAATATAAAACTATTTTTTTAAAGGAAGATTAATAGAGGCTGCCTGTTCCAGGAATAGTGGTGAGAGTTTTGATTCTTTCTTCTGGCAGCTACCCAGTTTTCTCCAGGACAGTGTAGAGAGGCCCCTGGGTGCTCAGAGGCAAACATCAGTATTAATCACCAAGAAAAGGATGCTCCTCCCTTTGGAAAGGCTCACTCATTACAAGCTGTCATCAGAAAGACAGGGTCTGCCCCCTGTCTGCCCCCAGGGAGGGTTCTGCTTCGGAGACATCATAGAGATGTCTCCTGCAATTACTTGCGTTTCAAGATTGGGCTTCGGTTTGCAGGAACTGGTAACTTAGCTTGTGCAATCTGAAGCTCACATTAACACCAGTTACCAGAGGGTCCATCCCCAGTGGCTTTTATGTCCTGAGCTCAGAGGCACAACAGTAACAAGACTTGTCCATTGCCGACCCCTATGTCCTATTGAGAGTGGGCATAGTGAGACATTTAATACCAAGACCAGAGCTCCAGTTGTCAGTGTGCCAGAGACTGTACCTCCAGCGGTTGCCACTAAGGGGCTCCAGAGTCCCTGTGCTCAGCCCAGGTGGGAGAAGTTTCTGGGCTGTAGCAGGTGGCGGAACCCCCTGTTTGAATTGTTTGCTCCCCCACTTCTGCCCCCACACACAGCTATTGCCTCCTGAGTACACCCAAAAATCAGGCTCAAAACACAATATCCCTGTTCACATGTACAACATCTATTCATCTATCTATAATTATTTTGTTATTCCTTCAAGCTTTTTTTTGGATTAGTTCATTTCATGTTCCAGGAAAGGAGACCCCTCATATCTCTGGGCTCCATGCAGAGCCCGTCTCGCGCATTTCCACTGTTTGCTGCATTTAAAAATCCGACCACAGCAGTTGCACCCCCCAGAAGAGAAATGTACCAGAGATCAGGACTGGCCTGTGGGGACAGGGAGAAAGACAGGCAGTGACTGACTTTCATTTAGGAGATAATTAGAATCAATTCACTTGTTGGGGGTTGATGAAGAACCTGGGACCGGCCTGTGGAAGGGGGCCTGCATATCCAGGTTGTGTAGACCACCTTTTTTTTTTTTTTAATTATTTTTTTTTAAAACTTTTTTTTTTTTTATAGAGGCATGTTTTATTTATTTATTTATTTATTTATTTATTTATTTATTTATTTATTTATTTGTTTGTTTGTTTGTTTGTTTTGTTTATACATGCACTGGGTACAGTCAGAAGCACGGGAGGGTGAGAGAATTCACCAGAGCCAGAGCAGGGAGCAGAGCAGGCAGAAGGACCGAAGGACACTGCTGAGGGGAGCAGCGGGCGGCAGGAGAGGTCTGCGCGCCATGTGGGACCCTCCTCCGGTGGCCGGGGAGCAGCCGGGGATCGAACCGGCGCCGCAGAGGCCGCGGGCAGCTTCGCAACCCAGCGCTCAACCGCTGCGCCAACCGGGGAGGCCCTGTAGACCACCTTTAACTTCCAGCCAAGACTCAAAGCTCAGGAGGGCAGACTGTACCCCTGGGAGGTCCCCAGGCTAATATGGACAGTGCTGAACAACAGTCAAGGAACTGGTGAGCTCGGGTTCCAGTTCACACTTTTCCTGTTGTTACCATCAGTTTCTGGCTCTGGTCTGTGGGATGTTACAGGAAAATACGGGTCAGATCTGCTTTGCTGTTGGGATGGGTAACTCTTGGAATGTCCAGATACAAGTGGAACTCAATAAAAGCAACATTTTCTCTATTTTGAGAAGAGCTCTTCTTCCCCCAACCACACCGATGATTACCTGTTGACAGCAGAGGGTCAACAGGATTGTGATGAATGGATCTTCCGCGTTTTCCCCTCTTGCTGGCAGTTACAAATGGGATCTGCAGCAGGCAGCCTCCGTGGGTGTGGCAGGGAGAACATGGAGAAAGACCCCAGGGGCTCACTTGACAGAAAAGACAACCAATGCTATGGGCCTTATAAATGGTTTCCCAAGAAGGAGTGAAATTGTATTTTTATTAAAGCAATTTGTCAGGGTTCCTTTGAAAGGCTCATCTTCTTCCTCCGGGCTGGGGAATAAATAACTTCAAGTATTTAAATTAACCCCTGTTTTAAAGTCATTTAAAAATTTCTTTAGAGACAGATCAAATTTTAATTTAAGTAAATATTTGGAAACTTAAAATCTATTAAGTGGTGTTTTAAAAAAACATGCTTACTAATTAATTTCCCTAAGGGCTTTTTGAGAGCTAAGTGGTTAGCCTTCTGGGTGAATGCACTTAAAGTGACAGGACACGGGCCTACTAGGTCATCAAGCAAGAGGATGGTGCTGCAGTGAGTGAGGGGTAGTGTCCAGCACCCATGCCCCCGGCTGGAACACGCCTTACCTGTAGCTTCCACCATCCCTTCCAGGATCACCACAATCTCCAGTTCCTCTTTGGGCAGCTGGGCTTTGGAGATCTCCCAGAAGGGGCTCTGTTGGTTAATTTCGTGGCTGATGATGAGCGGTGACACCAGAAACAGACGGTCATCCCCAGTGTAGTACCCCACGTTGATATCTGTCTGGTTCAAAGGGATGAACTCCCCCTCAGAGGTCTGTTTGGATTTGATCAGTTTGGCTCTGATAGACGCCTCCACGATGTGGGAGTTCCTCAGGTCCCCGACGCGGAACATGAGACACAGCTTCCCGTCCCGCATGGAGATCACGGCATGGGTGGAAAAGACCAGGGTCTCTGCCCTCTTCTTGGGCTGCGAAATTTTTACAAACATGCATCCCACCATGAATGCATTGACGATGGAACCCAACACAGATTGGATTAAGAGAAGAATAATTCCCTCAGGGCACTTGTCCGTGATGACCCGGTAGCCATACCCGATGGTGGTTTCTGTCTCTATGGAGAATAAAAAAGCAGAGACAAACCCGTTGAGGTTGGTGACGCAGGGCGTCCATGAGGGGTCCTCTATGTGGTCCATATCTCCTCGGATATATGCAATTAACCACCAGATCATCCCAAAAAAGAGCCACGTCACTGTGTAAACCATGACGAAAATCAACAGGTTGAACCGCCACTTGAGGTCCACGAGGGTGGTGAAGATGTCGGTCAGGTAGCGGTAGGTCTCCCGCACGTTGCCGTGGTGCACGTTGCACTTGCCATCCTTCCGCACGTACCTCTGGATTTTCCTTTTGGTCCGGTCCCGGCTGATGTGTCTTGGCAGGTCATCCCGCGCCTGCTTAGGCAACTTTGGCTGGTGAATGGCCACGGGACTCTCCACATCTTGGTCCATGGAGTCACCCTCCAGGACGTTAGCTGGTGGTTTAGAGAAAAGAAAAGAGAAACTGAATGAAATGCTGGCTCCTTGGGGGCATTGAAACCACATTATGCAGGGTAGAAGGTGGTGAAACCAAGTAGCATTTGGGTAGCTTAATAGTAGATGAGCCATTTTGTCTGGTGTCATCTGGACAAGCTTCTAGTCAACCGGCTCCCCTGTACTGTCCCATCTCACTTAGGCAAGTCCTTTTCCATCCTTTCCACCAGGTCAGCGCTCACTGCTGTGAAACTGTCACCCTCCCCAGGTGCTGAGTGTCTCCCCACCCTGTCTGAGGGGCCTGGCATGGAGAGGGCGGGTAAGTTGTCTCTGGGTTAAGACGACTTTCAATGCCCTATACACTGCCTATTCCCACTGTTGGTGGGAATGCAAATCGGAATAGTCGCTATGGAGAAGAGAATGTATAAGTTAACATTAGAAATACCATAGGATCCAGCTATTCCACTTCTGGGTATTTATATAAAGAAAATGAAAACACTCACTTGAAAAATATGCACCCCAATTATACATTGCAGAATGAATGTATAATAGCCAAGGTATGGAAACAAATTAAATGCCCACTGACTGATGAGATGGTAAAGAAGGTGTGGTATTTATACTCAGTGGAATATTACTCAGCTATAAAAAAGGTGAAACCTTGCCATTTGCAACAACATGGATGGACCCAGAGGGGATCATGCTAAGTGAAGTAAGTCAGGTGGAGAAAGACAAACATGATGGTTTCCCTCATATGTGCCAGATAAAGAAACAAAGGAAAAGAACAAAACAAAAACAACTCTTATGCTCTGACAACAAAATGGTAGTTCCCAGATGGAGGGGGGGTGGGGTGGGGAGAAGGTAAAGGGCATGGGTTTGTTAGGTGGGGATTAGAAAACGGACTCACGGTGGTGATGGTGATGTAGTATATACAGATTTTAAAATGTAAAGCTGTACACATGAAGAAAACTTAAATGAAAAGCCATTTTAACACCCCAAGTTTAGAAAGGCATTAATTTGAAAATAAAGGTCATTACTTATGTTGGGGAAGAGCAGAAGACACCTTTGGATGTAGCCTTGGGCTCTAGGCAGTGGCGGGCTCTTGGACGTGCTACCTGTTAGGGACTGAGCTGTGTCCCCCAATCCATTCGTTGAGGCCCTAACCCCCATGTGACTGGTTTGGAGATGGGGCCTTTAAGGACATATTAGGGTTAACTGAGGTCAAGAGCCCTCATCTAGTAGGACTGGTGTCCTGATAATAAGAGGGGTATGAGCCAGGGAGAAAGACCTCACCAGAACCCGAACTCATCTGGCGGGTATCCCCAGGGGGCTAAGCAATGTCCAAATTCCTCGAGTCTCATCACGGACAGAATGATGATCCTGGAGCCAGACTCACAGCACTGTTAAGAGGTGCAGCCCAAGCCCTGGATGTGATGTGCGCCTGCGTGGGGCAGGCACAGACTAAACATCCCTTTGTCGTAGCTTTGTCACTCTCCTTACATCTAAAGCAAGTGTCTTGAGCAAACTCTACATTGCCAAGTTGCAGAATTAAAAACCTTTCCTGGTTTTGCCGGCACATGGGCAAGCGTGGCTGATTCAGGGCCGGTGCGGGGGACGTCTCTTTCTGTGGTCTACACACTGGGTTTGCCTAGATGCTGAGCCTCTGCAGTTTGGTGATTTTCTTTCCAACGGCCTTTAGGATAAATGCACTAGAACAGTTGATGGTTAACAACGCGTTGGAAAAGTTCTCCTAGAGTCTCTGCGCCTGGGGAACGCAGGAACACGTGTAAGCCTCCGTGCGCGTGAGGCGTTCAGTCAATACTTTAAAGCTGTCTACAAGTTTTACAAGCAGTTTCTTCCCCCAGGTCCCCAGGCCTGGGGGGCCTCCCCGCGTGTTACCTACATCTCCCCGGGGTAGAGGAGAAATAGACTGTTGAGAAAACGCGGATCTGAGTAGGAAAGTCGCTGGGGACGGGACTGCAGTGGCACCACCTTAACTTATGGATCACCCTTGCTCGTGGCTGGTTAGTTCCCTTAAAAATCTATCCCACGGATGTGTTGTTTTATTTCGGTACAAGGAAGACGCGGCGTCCGGCCTGCAGAGGCCCCCGTGGCTGGACAGAATCCACTCCACGAACGCTGCCCTCCAGTCCTTCACCTGTGATTAAGAACCGTTGTTCCCCCAACCCCGCCTGTCTTAGAAGAGAGAGCAGGAGGGGAGTGGGGGAAGCACAGAGCTCGGGACTGGTGGGAGGCTGCGGCGCCTGGGCCCTGTCCCTGTGCCCTGCCAACACCCTCTGGATGTTTCTGGCCCAGAACGGTCGCAGCTGAGCTCTCGCTGCTTCTAATTTTGCCTCGAGTGGGAGTCTCTAAATATGACTTCGTGTGGGCTGAACTCTGGGCTCAGACGCCGCTGGCCTGGGGAGGCCTCGCCTGCCGAGCGCTGGAAGGGCGCGTGGAGGCCTGGCGTCTCTTCTGGCCTTGGTCAACTACCCATGGCCAGGGCACCCTGAACCCCGAAGTGGAAGAGGGCCTGCAGATTGGCCGACTCTAGTGATAGTCATGGTTAAAATTGTTACGGGGGAAATCTACCCCCACCCCCGTGCCGCCCTCCCCTGCCCCTCTATTAGAAGCTGTTTCCCCCCTTTTCTGGCTCAGCTGCCTCTTCACGCTCCAAGCCTTTGTCCTGAGCTGGAGGGGCCTGTTTGAAGGGTGAGTGAGTGCGTGGGGAGCAGCGCTGTGGGCAGTCGTGGGGACCTGCCAGTGGGCCCTCCAAAGCCGTTGCTTCTTTTTGTAGCTCAGGGTGGCCAGCGGCCCCAGCCTCCTTCGCACTGGCTTGCTGGACTGTCCTGGAGAGGGGTCTGTCCTTCTGGATCCAGGTCTTCTGTGGAGTAGGGGCCCCCTCCTGTGTCTTTGCCCCTTCTCTGTGGGATGATGGGTGGGGTCACGGGGTGGCGGGGCTGGGGTCCTCAGGGGGTTTCCATCCCACTGGTCAGCACAACAGAGGGGAGCCACTTAGCATGTGTGTCAACTCTCACCTTGTGGCTCCCCTCCAACGTTGTGGCCGCCATACTGGGTGAGAAGCTCTCTGCGGGGCCTGGCCTGGACCTGGCCTGGCGAGGAGAAGCGGGGAGGCCTGCTGGGCCTGGGGCTGCCCTGAACCAGCCTGTGCCTCACTGACCGTCGGGGGATGGAGATGCATGTGGTCCTTTTAAAAGAACCTGGATCCAGAGCAGGAGGGCAGGTGGGCTGGAGTTGTGGGTACCGGTGGACAGGGTCTGGGGGTGCCCTGGATGGAGGAGAGATCTTCCCGGGCTGGGCTGTGCGCCAGCCTCAGCACCCCTTCTGCACACGTGCGCACACTATGCAGTAGGAAGACAGAGGGGGATGCTACTGATGCTTCTCGACTTTTCTTTCTTGGAATCCCAGGTGTGAATTCGAGGGGGTGAACTGAATTGCATTTGCAAGAGCATTCTGAGCAGCTCGGCAGGGCCGGTGCAGCTGCAGTTGGCAGAGCAGACACCTCTGGCACACACATTCCTGCCCAGCGCAGGTGCTGGGCCACCCAGGCCGACTTCTCACCCGCAACCCCCTACCCAGCAGGCTCCGACCTTGCCCAGTGCCGCCGGCTGTGTGCATGCGCGCTGACCACAGGGTATGGGGTGGGGGTGGGGAGGCCAGGTCCTCTCAGCCTCACTCCCCTTGCAGGGAGCCTTCCACTCTCTGTGAGGTGATGCAGTGGGTGAGGGGCCGGGAGCGGTGCCTGGCAGCTCCGTGATCTGCTTCTACTTGGGCTGCTTTTCTGAGTTTTGGCCTAGAGTTAACAGTGGGGCTGTGGGAAGAGCCAGATTCTTTTCTCTCCTCTCCCCTCTTCCACAGAACCATCAATTTACGCAAAACTAGCTCGGGTGCAAAACTGGCTGGTGTTGAGTGGGGTTGGCCCCCACAGGGTCAGCTAGATCTCCTGCCATGCCCAGAGCAGGCGTCTGTGCCCTCGGTGTGGAAACCAGAGGCCAGCAGAGGCCTGTGAGCTCAGGCGAGGACCACTACTCAAAACCACAGATTGTTGGCCACAGGTAGTGAGGCCTGGAGGCTGCGAGAAACTCCTGTCCTGACTTAAGTCTGTCTCCTTCCCTAATAGAAGAGACCACCACGCCCTAAGCTTCTGCCCTTTTCCTGATTGGAGAAGCCATCATTGTGCTCCTTTATGACCCAGCAGAATGTAGCTGTGTATGGGGGCGTGGGTGGGGGTCGTCCAGCTGTAGGCCCACTAGTGAATGTGTCCTCTGTAAGAATCTCATCTGTACAGCACGAGGACCCCGCTCCCCTTTCTAGTCTGTTGTGTGAAGTCTCTCTTCTCTCCCTTCTTGCTACCTCAGGTCCCTAAAAGCAGGATGTACATCCTCAGTTTGCTCCATGACTCTTTAGACCGTATAACCGCGTGGATGAACCCCCATCTGGAAGCTACTAGATTGTGTTTCCTTTGCTGATCTGTCTGATGCTGTTTTGATGATTTGTCCAGTCAAGAAGAATCCAGAGGGTGGGCCCCCTGCAGTGCCCTGGCAGCTGACATTTCACCTGAAAGAATAATGACACAGGACAGGCCGCACCTGGAGGTGCTGTTCCCCGAATCACTGGATGCAGGTTGTTGAATTTCGGGTGCAGGCTGGTGGAGGGCAGGCTGTGGGTGGCCCTGGCTGGTGTGTATGAACACCGTGGAGAATGCTTCTGTATCTAAGAAAATGTTCTAAAGTTCTAAAGTTAATGTCACTGGGAAAACCTAACCGGAAAACAGGCTAGATGGTGAACTCATGTGCAGAGCTAAAAATGAGAAGGAAACGCGTGCAGATGTAATAGGGTAATTCAGAGTGTGCACGTGTGTGTGTGTGTGTGGGGTATTTTATGGTGTTTCTAATTATCCTTTTAAACATTTTGGTTTTTCCAAATTTTCCTAAATGAGTTTATAGCACTTTTATAATCATAAAGAATAAAAGGAATATTTAAACATAACATTGACATGCTTCTGGTGTGTGATAGAAGGAAGTTAAGACAATTGTCACCAAGTCCCACAGAGGGAAGTGGCAGAATGTCTTGGGTGTGAAGCTCCTGGAGGGCCTGGCCCGGAGGGGCAGAGCCATGAGCTGTCCCAGGGACTGCCTTGCAGCCACACAGAGGAGCTAGAAGCCTGGAGCTCCCCAGGGGCTGTTAGATCCAGATGGAGGGAAGAGGGACAGATGCCACACACGGTGGGAGTTCAGGCAGGGCCCCTAGTGACGTGGACACATGTCTTCCTCAACATACGAGACCTATTTGATGAGAAGACAAAGCACAGATGAGAGATCACATCTGCAAGTCGCCTACTGAGAAGGGGTGACCCATGGCCAAGATAAGCAGAGATCTCTACAACAACTCAGCAACAGAGATGCCCACAAGCCAATGCAGAGATGGGCAGAGGACTTGGCTGGAGTAGCCCTTTGTCCAGAGAAGACAGATGGCCAGGAAGCCTGTGAGGAACTGCTCAGCACCCCTGGGTCCCCAGGCTTTAGGGGACTGCAAACTCCACCACAAGGAGTTACTGCCTTATAGCTGTTAGGACAGCTGCTGACAAAAAGAAAAGGCAAAGTCAGTGTTAATGAAAATGTGGAGAAGAGGGAGCCCTGGTTATTGCTGGGGGGAAGGTAAAATGGTGCAGCCACTGTGGACACAGCACAGCGGCTCCTCTAACAGTCAAAAATGGGGCTACCATGGGTTCAGCGATCTTACTTGGAGGAATAAACCACAAAGAACTCAAAAGAGGCACTCAAGACTTGCATGTCTTTGTTCATAGAAGCAGGATTCACCAGAATGAAGCGTGGAAACCACTAAACTTTCCATCAGCTGATGAGTAAATGAACAAACTATGGTCTGTCCACTCACTGGAATATTACTCAGCCTTGAAAAGTGACACAATGATACAATGTGGAAGATCCTTGGGAACACTATGCCATGCCAGGTTAAAAATATACACAAACATTGCATGAGTCCAATCCCACAAGGAACCTAAAATAGGCAAATTCTTATAGACAGAAAGTAGAATAGAGGTTACTGCAGGGAGGGAGGAATTTGTGATGATCAAAAGTTCCAGAAAGGGATGGTAGTGATGGTTGCACAGCATCGTGAATGTAGACACTGAGGCCACTGGGATGTATACTTATTGGCGCATACTATGGGGACAACTGGTTGTCCCCAAGTGATGGGTCCCTTCTTATTCCTTATATTAGAAGAAATTTTATGTAGATTCATGTAAATGTAAAAAAAGAGAAAATTACAGAAGAAGTTGATGTATTTTATAATTCAAGGAGTTGAGAAGCCCGTCTAATCATGATAAGATTCCACACACTATTTTAACAGATTGATATTTTTATCAATATAAAATTTTTAAATGCTTGTAAAATAAATCTAAGAAGGAAAATTATTTGCAGCACGTAACATAGTTCCCATTTACCAAAGCAAGAAGTACCTCCATAGACAACATGTTCAAAGGAAATGAGAAAGGAGTTTGTAAGTGAAGAAAAACAGAGTCCCAAGCATATGGAGACTTCTCCACAGTGGCAAGGTCAAAGCAATGCAAATATAAAAATGTTTTTACCCTAATGTTGGTAAAATTAAAAGTAAATCACAAATACAGTATAGTGTGCATGTGTGTGTGTGTGTAGAGGGAGAGGAATTGTGAACCTGTAAGTGTAAAAGGCAAATCTGGAGGGCAGGTGACAGTAGGTTTCATACTATAGAAATGAGTAAATGCCTTGAATTGGCGATTCAGGGTCTTAGACATCTACTATAAGGAAATAATTTCACGAATGTTCATATATGGTATGCGGGGGATATAGTAAAGTCTCTTTCATAACAGTGAACAAAATACAACACACACAGGTGTCTGGAGCATGCGCAGTGTTGCGCAGCACGTTCCATCAATGAAGTTTTGCTTTACTGTTTTGCCTGCTGAGAAACCACAGGTTTTTCCTGTTAATCAAATGAGACTGGGAGGTACGATGGAGCTACCAGGATATACGAGACTGGGAGGTACGAGGAGCTACCAGGATATAAGAGCAGAATGAGGGAGAGAGAGGAGAGAAAGAAAAGAGATTTAAGAGGAGAACCACGAGAGAGTAAAGGGGTTACTGCGAGAGGAGCAGAGAGAAGGTCAGGGAAGGTAGAAAGACAAGGAAAAGTAAGAAAAGGTAAAGAAAAAATAAAGAAGCAACCGCTAGCGTCAAGTTGTCTCAAGCCCCTCATTTCAATCCTCAGCCCTTCTCTTTTCGTGCCTACAAATCCCGCGGGTCGGGACACACAGGTATCAACAGAATACTAGTTAAACATATTGCTGCAAATATACAGTCATCGGGTGCTTAACGATATTTCATCAACAACCCACACCTCCTGTGGAGGTCCTGCAGGCTGTATCAAACAGTCCAGGTGTGTAGCAGGTTCTACCATGTAAGTTTATGTAATTACACTCTGTGGCACACAACAATAAAACAGCCTAACAGCATATTTCTCAAAATGGTATCCCCGTTATTAAGCAACAAATGACTAACCTACGGAATACTATGCAGCCATGAAAAATGAATTATCAATACCTTGGGGTCTTCACCTCTCTGTGTAAAGATCACTTTTTCAATGAAGTTTCCATTTGCCCAGTATTCACGTCACCTCTCTTGTTCTACCCTTTGCTTTTTTCTGTAGCATATTAAACCTTCCAGCTTCTATCACCTTTTGGCCCCTGTGGGAAGGAAAGTTCCCCAAGGGCAGGGAACTATGCATATTTTGATGGGTGGATGTCAGGTCCTGGAAAAAGTGACTGGAACCTAGCAGTTAAACTAGTGCCTATTATGAAAGAATGTGCGTGTTGACCTGGCAGGCTGGCCATGCTATGGTGTTAAGTGAAAAAGCGAATAAGAAACGTAGAGTCTACTTTGGAGCAACTGCCTCCTTGCAATAATGTGGGTTTGGGAGTGCGCATATGTGGTGTGTGTATGTGTAGAGAATGCCCTCCAAGATGCTAATTTAGATCTATCTCTGAGTTGTAAGTTTGTGGGTGTTCTTGCTTTCCTCTTTCAATTTTTCTATATTTAAAATCCCCCTTAATATGCTTCTATCATCTAAAAAATTAGTAGGAAACATAAACTATTTTTGCTTTGAATAACCAAAACAAATCTTGCATAGAGCTAATAAGCCACGTCCACTAGGCTTGGCGATTAGGGTTCGCTCTTGCAGTGGGCTGGGTAGCATCTCCCCCACATTCATGGCCCCCGGAAAGCCTCAGACTGACATTTTTTGGAAATAAGGTCTTTTGGAAGTGACATAGGTAAGGGTCAAGATGAAGTCACACAGGGCTAGACTCTGAATCCTATTGGTCCTCTTCGTGACAGAGAGCACAGGACACGAGAGGACGCAGGTGCTGCTGGGGACAGACGCAGGGAGGGCGGTGATGCTGCATGAGCCCAGCACACCGGAGCCTCCAGGGCAGAGAAGGGCCAGGGGTGGGGGGCTCTCCCCCAGAGCTCTTGGAGCTGGGGTCTGGCTCTGCCCACCCCTCCTGGTGTGTGACCTCCAGGACAGGAGCGGCTCACCCTGTAGTTTTACATCCTCTGGGTTGTGTTAACTTGTTAACAGGACACCAACAGTGGGCGATTTAGGGAGGCCGGTGCTGGTGGGAGGGGGCCCTAGGGGCTGCAGGGCAGCCAGAGGGAGCGTGGGTTTGTTTACAGACAGAAATGATGGGTGGGACTCGTGAGAGAGAGAGACAGACAGAGACACAGAGAGACAGAGAGAGAGACAGAGAAAGAGAGGAGACAAAGGAACAGACACACGGGGAGCAGGGAGAGAGAGAGACTGAGTGAAGCTAAGACAGAGACAGACAGAAGCAGGTGCATAGAGAAGAGCCAGGAGGAGAGGAAGACGCAGATGCAGGGAGAAACAGACGGGAGATCAAAGCGGCCACAGTGGGCAATGACGGAAGGGAGGGCGCTTTTGGGCGCCAGTCCACGCCTTGAAGCCAGGCGAGGGGTCGCACGGGAGGGGCCGAGGGGACGGGAGTCTGACGGGGGGGGGGGGCACGGGTGCCAGAGAGAGGCAGAAACAGCCAAGGGACCCTCGCTTGCAGGGGGGCGCGAGGGGAGGAGGCGGGATGGTGCAGACACCGCCTTTCCACTTCGGGTCACCAGGGGCTTCACGCGGGCTCACTTCTGGAAAACCACATTTCCACGGCTCCTGGGATCCGGGAGCACCGTGCACCGAGGAGCCACAGTGTCCCGTCAGGCGAGGCTCGCCCCTTCCGGTCTGGGGGATCAGGACCCCTGTCAGGAGGCATCTGCGCCCCTTGCACGGCAGGCGGGAGCCCCGGGCCGTGTCGGGGGTGGGGGTGAGCACCTCGTGGGTGTGCACACATGTGTCCCGCATTTTCTGAAGTGCGTGGGCTCCGCCTTCTGAGGGAGACCCATTTGGGGGCCTCCTGAGAGCCGCAGTGGCCAGAGGCCCTGAAGTTCATAATCAGAAGTTGCCAGGCTCGTGGCTGCTGCTCGACCCCGAGCTGAGCGGGTCCCTCCTCCTGGGCCTGGGTGGGGCGGGCACTTGTGTCTGGTGTCATGGGGAGGGGAGCTGGGTGTAGCTTCTCCTGCTGTTTGAGCTCTTGGGATGAGGGGCTCGGGGTCCTGTTGACATTTTAGCTTGGTGTGGAGCTAAATTTAGAGTGTCCGGTGCCCAGCAAGGTCAGAGAAGCGGGCTGGCTGCTCCATGTGTGGGAGGTGACTGTCAGATGTGCCATTTCGATGCCAGAAGGAGAGAAGTGACAGGTCGCTGTGGGCTGGAAGGAGACTGACATTCAAAACTCCCTTTTCTCTTTTAAAGGGACTCTCCGAATCCGAACCTTGGCTGTTTAGAGTTATAGGGACTTTTCGGGACCCAGCACACAGAGCTGTGAGGCTTGCCTGGGGGAGCAAGAGGCCCGGGCGGCTGCACTCAGCCTGCCAGGCCCTGGCCTGCCCCAAGCCTGAGCCTGCTCGGAAGCAAGGGCGCTTTTTGTGATTCACTCAAATGCACGGCACGGGAGCAGCCGCTTGGGCTCACAGACACCATCTAGATCATCCTCCTTTTTAAGCAGAGGAATTAGGTGAGAAAGCAGCCCCAGAGAAGCCAGAGGACTGGTCAGGCGGTAGGGCCAGAGGCGGAGCTTGAGACTGGGCATCACAGTGGAGCTCAGCAGGCGGCTTCAGCTCCCTCCCCTGCCTCCCCCAGCCAGGGACCTTGGAATTGGTGGTTTCCTTCTGGAGCAAGAATCCCTCCACTTCTCCTGAGGACGCCAGCGGGAGACTTAGAATGAGCCAGACCTGAGAGTCTCTGCTGGCTGGGAGCCCTGGACCCATGGCTTCCTTACTTGCAAGATGGGGTGAAATGCCTCCCCGGGGTTGGAGCTGCACAGTGGGCACTGAGCCCTGTGACAAGGCCGGGGCCTTGGGGTGACCCCTTTCTGCCACCCTCAGTCTCTGTGCATTGGTTCAGGTCACTTATGTCTCGAGTCTCAGTTTCCTTAATTGTTCTGCGAGAACAAGACGACCCACCTTGCAGGGTTCCTGTGAGTGAGCAATACATCCTGCAAGCTGAGCACCTGGCACATCGCAGACATCGAGCAAATGGTAGCTACTGCGAACGTGTCTGGGTTGAAGAAGGTACACAATTTGTAGCTATAATAATCATGATTTCTATAAGCCCAACACTGTCCTGGAAACTGGAAATTTCAGAAGCAATTTAAGAGGCAGATGGGCACCCCCATCTGGAAGCTAAGGGCCTGCTGGGAATACAAGCCTGCAGACTGCTCCCAGCAAAGCATGACTGCTTCCGCCCGGTGGGCAAGAGATGGGACGCCCTAGCCTGGCAGAGACAGGGCTCAGCAGTGGCTGGGCTGAGTGGCCAAGGCATGTGAAGGGGGTGGGAAGGATGGTGGCTCTGGCACGTGAAAGGCAACACTCATGACCATCTACCAAGTGCCAAGTACCGGGCAGTAGGGCAGCCCGCAGGGAAGGGCTGACCCATCACCAAGACGAGGCCTCGGAGCAACTGCTGCAGCTGCCCACCTCGCCCACGGCAGGGATGGGCCTGCTGTCAGCATGAGCTGATTCTCGAGCTCACGTCTTTCATTCTGCCGTTGCAGATAGAGGAGAGGGGTGTGTATTTTCTCTGCACGCCCAGGTATGTGTTATTTTCCAAGGAAACAGCTATTCCCGGCCTCCTTCCCCTCCTCGACGCCACGTTTAATGCACGATCCACAGGCAGCGTGTGGTTTAACTCTGCACTTGAAGTTTAAGTGTTTGCATTTTGATCAGATTAATGCTGACTTCCTCTTGGCTAGGAAAGCTCGTCCCCTCGGCGTGCATCTCAGTGATTACCCTCACTCCTGCATCAACAACACCAAATGAGTTCTACTGAGACGTGGTTTAAATTCCCAGCAAAATGCCACTGGAAAGCAGGAGGCCCATGTGTTGCTCCTCTGAGGTCTGTGTTGTCTGGACAAGTCTGCCTTTGGTATTTAGGGGTCTCAGGAAGAGAAGTCTCTCTCCTGAGTCATTGCTTCAGGGCTAGAAATGGGCGTTGCCTTAGGGTTCTGAAGAGGGAAAAAAGCTCAAGATTTGGGGTCCCCCCCTAGCCATGGGCACCTTGTCTTGGCCTTAACTTTGCTGCATCTCTGTGTTTTTTCTCACAGGACTGTCGCCAGACTATTCCTACCGGCATGTGCCCTGAAAAATACTCACTGGCTACCATTTTTTGAAGGATGAAATGAGAAATTTCATTTCAAAGGATGCTTGATGGGTTTTTGAATGGTCT
Organism: Talpa europaea; assembly: GCF_964194135.1. Lineage (NCBI taxonomy): Eukaryota > Metazoa > Chordata > Mammalia > Eulipotyphla > Talpidae > Talpa > Talpa europaea. The sequence continues at coordinate 143,316,641 of NC_140070.1, forward strand.
CCGTCCCATGAAGCCAATCACATCTCATTTCCTCTGAAGAGCAAATGAAACGTAATTTCAGCCAGGAGTTGTCCAGACTCTGGCAGCCCCAGAAGGTGAGAGTCACGTCTCACTCTCTCCTCACACCGCTTCTCCGAGGCTCACGAGCCCCTAGGCCTCAGAGGAGAAAGACTCTCCCTTCCCGCACCAGACACACAGGTGGCCCTGCCTCACCTACACCGTAACGCTCTGGACGCCTCGGGCCTTTGTAAACCCGCACTGACCTTCTGGGTTCACGTCAAAGGCGCATCCATGCACGTGGGTCCCCAGCTGGCTGAGAGCGGGGGTCTGTATGACGTCATGCTCCAGAGTTGCTTGTGTTTTAAGTGTTTTTCTTTTCTTTGGGTTACCGTGTGTGTGTGTATGTGTGTGTGTGTGTAACTACTGAGGGCTCAAAGTTCTTACAAGTGCTGTCAGTCAAGGACTCTACAGAGGAGAGAGCGAGATGGCCTCTCCAGTTCCAGCAGGTTCTATAAATTGGGCTTGGTCCAGTGGTGTGCCAGCAAACAACTCCAGAGAAACAAACAAACACAAAGCCCTGAATCTGAGCATTTGTCATCTTCTGTGGTGTCAAAACTCCCACCAAGGCCTGTTTCAAGCTATCAGTTTTGAAGAAACTCTCGAAATTCCCGAATACCTAACAATCAGCTCTCACAAGGGGTTGAGCGTCCCATGGGGGTCAAACCCTATATCCCATAGGTGGCGTGAAGTGGCCCCAGGTTGGTGGGAGGTGGTAGGGGTGAGGGGGGCGGGGCAAGAAATGAGGGACGATTAGTCTAGGAGAGGTTTCCTACTCTGTCTCTCTCTAGGAGAGTTCTAGAACAAGCTGGCATTTTAAGGGTCTGAGACATATTATTGCTGCATAAAATACTATGTAATTACTTAAATTCATTGCCCCCAGAGGTCCTCAGACTCACTTAAACCAAGCCACCCCCACTGGCTGCATGTCCAGATTCTGGGCACGTGCATCTGAGATCTGTCCGGTGCAGCTTCCAGGGGTGACGGGAGTTGGAGCCAGGCAGGGCCATGTTGCCCTTCCTCACGACTTGCTCCCCTTTCCAGCTGACTCTCAGCTCCATGTCTGTTCTGGGGCTCACCCACGCGCCCTCTGCTGCACTCGCTCGTGGGCTGAGAGAGGAGAGACGTGACTCAGTCAAGCGGGAGGAGCGGAGAGGAGTGACAGTGACATGTCACCCAAACAGAGGCGGCTGCGCGGCGACAGAGGGGAGGTTCGCTTACCCTCTGTTGCTAGACTCAGGTAGGAGGAAGCAGAGCTTCTAAAATGGGCTCATCGCACCAGAACGGGGGCAGCCTGGGGGCAGGGGGGGAATCACCTGTGGACTGACTGCTGTGGGGCTGCTCCTCGCCAGGGCCCCAAGACACGGCCGTTCTGCCTTCCAGCGTGGCGTGGCTCCCGGTGGCGGGGCCTCCCCAGGTCTTATGTGTCCCTGCCCCCACAGCCCTTCCCCGCAAGCTCTCCACTTGGGTGAACCCTGATTTGAACTCCAGGGGGGGCCTCTAGAGCAGCCGGATGGAATTATCAGGGGAGAGGTGAGCCCCCCCCCACCCCGTGCCTTCCTGCCGAATGCTTGTCACCCGGCGGGGTGCTCTGTCCAGCATAGTGTCTGTGGCCACCCAGATTTCCAAGGGGACAGGTGTGGGGGCTCCCCTGTGGATGGGCCATTTGGGAAGTACTGGGGTCTGTAAAGGAAGGCGCCTGTTTTCCTCTGGGCCTCACCAGCTTTCTGGGGGCATAGCCTGGTGAGCTTCTGTGGGACCCAAGGGGGTGGCCCCCAGGGCTGAGCAGCATCTCATGACCCTGATACGCTGTGTGCCCAGCACCCAGCATCCTCGCCTTGCCATTTAGGTCCTGTAGCTCTCACTGGACACCCACCCCACCCCACACCCTGTGCTAAGCTCTGGGGAAACAAAGCATCAGTTCCTGCCAGGGAAACCCCAAGTTCATTTGTGGTTGGAAGCTGGTCTGAGTTAGGGTGTGAGTGGTAGGGGAGAGACATTTTAGAATCAGATAAGATGTTCTCTTCAAAATTGTTTTGGCATGGGGAGTGGCTGCTTAATGGGCTTGGGGTTACTTTTGGGGGTGCTGAGAATGCCTGGGAGCTTAGTGGACGTGGTGGCTGTACGTCACTGTCCGTGGACTAGAAGATACTGAAATGGATGCTCTAAAAGGGTCCATTTTACCACCCCGTTAATAAATGGGCAGCAGATCTGAACAGACAATTCACTGAAGAGAAGGTCCAGGGGGCCAAAAGGTACGTGGAAAAATGTTCATTATAAAGCCACACTGAGACCCCATCTTGCACTGTGAGAACAACATGTATCAAAAGATTCTCAAGTGCTGGAGCAGATGTGGGGTAAGGGGAGGCCCATGACCCCTCTGGTGGGAATGTGGACTGGCACAGCCATTATGGGAGGCCACCTGGACTCATCTTAGAAAACTAAACACAGAAATTCTGTCCGACCCAGCCACCCCGCTCTTGGGCTTGAAGAGCATGAAGCCAGCAACTCAACACGTTATTGGCTCTACATGTTGATGGGGGCACTGCTGACGTAGCTGGGACATGGAGACAGCTCAGTGCTCGGAGGTAAGGACTGGTCAGGGAGCAAGGTCCGGCCATGTAATGGATCCTGTTCAGCCACCAGGAAAGGAAATGTGGCCATTTACAGCAAAACGGAGAAACTTCAAGGGAATTCTGTGCAGAAAAGCAGGGCAGAACGACCAAAACAAATACTGGACATTTAATAAAGGACAATCGGACAAGGTACAACACTTACAAAACTAGCAAACATTTAGAAATCAGTGAGGACTCTGAGGTTAAAGTGGGGGGCATGGAGAAAGGGTCAGGGATGAGGGCTGGTGTTGGGGGCAGTTGTATGGGGGGTCAGGAATGTCTGGGTGATACTAGTGCATCTCCCATCAGCCGAAGAGCAACCTCAGCCCCCACAGACAAGGGGAGCCCACAGCTTGGCCTCAGTGCTCGGTCACGGTCCAGGAAACGTACTTCAGAGAATGAAATAATTCTAAATATCACCATCCTTTCCTTTGAATTTCTTGAAAACCATGAAAAGTATCCAATGTCACAATCTACAGACACCTGTACACATATAAAAAAATTAAAATGAGGGCCTCCCCGGTGGCGCAGCAGTTGAGCGCTGGGCTGTGAAGCTGCCCGCAGTCTCTGCAGCACCGGTTTGATGCCAGTGAGAATCCCACATGGCGTGCAGACCTCTCCTGCCGCGCCCTCCGCTCCCCTCAGCAGTGTACTTCGTCAGTCTGCCTGTTCTGTTCCCCGCTCTGGCTCTGGTGGATTCTCTCACCCTCCCGTGCTTCTGACTGTATCCAGTGCTTGAATAAATAAATAAATAAATAAATAAATAAATAAATAAATAAATAAATAAATAAATAAATCTTAAAAAAATTAAAATGATCATTTTTTTATGTTATGCAAATTTTACCTAAAAAAGTTGCCTTGGACAGTATTAATCCACAAGTCCAACCCCCTGTGGGGGTTGAAGCCCCGTTTGCCTGAGCCTGGAAAGCAGGGCCTGCAGCGGGGGGCAGAGCAAGTCAGGATGGTGAAGGCAGCAGCAGGCAGATGCCTCTTGTGGCCTGGTGAGTCCTGCTGCCCGGCCAGCACCCAGCACTGTCAGCCTGCAGCGCCGGCGATCATGCCAGAGCTCCTGCCGTCATTAATAATGGTGACTGTGACCAATGCAGGTGCCTCCAGCCTATTCTTGGCCACTGGACCGGAGGGACCACCCTTAATGCTCTTGTTGGACACTCAAGCCACCTGTGTGCCCTGCAGATGACCGGGTGACACGCGCTGTGCTTCTGAGATCAAAGTCCTATCACGTGACTCAGGGGCTCCGAGTTTCTCTTTGTGATGGGAGAATTTCCCTTTCGTCACTCACTGTTCTTTCCTCGTGTTGGCATCGACATGGCGAGGGTTGAGGAGGGGCTGCAGCGCTTCCTTTGCCAGCACAGTTTATTCTTTTCCTCTGTGCAAGCCCGATGCTAAGAGGCCTGTGTGGTTTCACCTCCAGGGCATGCTGGCTAGTGGAGAAAGTCTCACCGGGGGTCTGGCTGCCAGAAGGCAGCTGGTTGGCGCCCATGTCCCTTCCCTCCTTGAGGGGCCCCTGCGCTCACAGCCAGCCTTGTGGATTTTCATCAGGCTTCGGAGTATGTGCATTTCCTTCCTCTCCCAGCTCGGCGCGGGGGGGTGGGGGGGGGTGGGGGGGTGGGGGGGTGGGGGGGTGGGGGGGTGTTTCTCTTGCAAAATTAAGTGCATTTTTAAAGGAGACAGAAGGAAAGTCAATTCTCTGCAATTCTTTGCCTTTTTTTTGAGGGGGGTATCATCTTGCCAAAAGGAAGAAACGGCTTCCCTGGCAATGACCATGTATTTTGGGGCCGTTCAGGCAGGCAGCTCTGGCTGCAGTCCATCTTGAATAGAGCCTTTGGTTCTGGGAGGGAAAGAGGTCTGGGAGGGGAGACCTGGGTGGGCTCTGGGGACAGGGTCCCAGCACTGATGAAAGCTCCGGGTCCACCAAGCCACACAGCCTGGCTGATTTCTCGCCAGCTTACAGCACAGAAAGCCTGACTAGCCGCACCGTGGCGCCGTTGGAGGACTCAAGGCTGGCCCCTGGTTTTCAAGTCCACGTGTTAAGCTGTCTGTGAATGAAGGTGGGCTGAGTTGCAAGGATCTTTGGCTGAGATGTGCTTCTCACGGCTGAGGTCTTTGGTAAAAAGGAGAAAATGCTCACATCGGCCTGGGCTCTGCACATGGCTGGCTCTTGGGGAAGCTTCGTGAAAATGTGGGTTCTTGGACAGCGGCTTCTGGGGCTTTCCAGGGCTGAATTTATTAAATGTTTACATCCTATTCTTTTTATCAGTGAAACTGTGAACTCTTTCTGATTCTCTGCTCGTACTGACAACTGGCCTGGGGGCAGAGGGTTACTGAGTCCCAACCCCAGTTGGCATCTGTATCTCCCGGGGCTGATTTATTAATAGCCCAGAGAGTGCATGTGGCCGTGTGCCTCCCGGCGGCTGTGGCCTGCCTGCTGCTGCGCTGCCTGCATTTCGTGTACTTGGGATGGAGTCCTTTTCAAATTACATTTTCTCTTACTTCTGCTTACTCCTCCCCGGGGGCCTATTGGCCTGCTGTGTGCTTTGCTCAGCCTCCCACTGAATCATTCTTGCCTTTCGGTTCTCCAGCAAAGGTTTATTTGATTTCTTTAGAGTCACTTGATTGAATTCTCAACACAAGTACATACACTGAAGTAATTACATCTGCTCCTTTTAAAAAGAAAAATAGAAATCTGCGTTCCTCTCTCGTTGCCTTGCTGGTGGAATCAGCATTTGCAAATGAAGTGTCCTTGAGAAGTCTTGTCTCATCCACTTTTGCAACCTTTGGCTTAGATCATAAATTCAGAGATGCTGGGGTGTCTAGCTTTAATTTCAACATTGCTATTTATATTCCTTTCCCTAAGCCCCAAGAAATACTCTTCAAATTGATTGTCGGGTGGATCAGGAGGGATTTGGTGTGTGTGCTGGTTTTTAATGGGTCTTGCTTGACTTGGGATGCTGTTGACAGCACAGTCCGTGTGACGGGGGTGCCAGCTAATGCATCTCTGGCACCACCCTCTGTAATAGCACCCTGATACATGCAGAACACAGAGGTCCCCTTTCGCCTGCAGGTTCCTCCTTGAAAGGGCAGGTGGGCTCTTTTTATCTGGAAAAAAGCGAGTAACTTTTGCTGGAGAGAGTCCTATGGTGGCCCCCCAAGGGGCAGAAGCTCCTCTGTCTCCTGTGAGCCCATGTGGCAGCCCCCAGCCCTGAGTGGCTCTTGAGCACTTGGAATCAGCCTGGGCCGAATCGAGATGTGCTGTAAGGACAAAGTAGCCAGGGGGTTTTGAGGTATGAAACATGCAAGTCACCTCCTCCTTGGCTTTCACAGTGATTATATGTTGGGGTGATAGTTTTCTATCCACATCGGGTTCATCAGATACATTATTATGCTGATTTCCCCTAGTGCTTTTTACTTTTAAACGTGCCTATTAGGAAATCTGTGCTATTACAGGTTACGTGGTGTTATATTTCCACTGCCCGGGGCTCGGCAGAACACTGGGTCCCCGGCAATCCCAAGTCAGAGTCAGGAGGTGCCTGTGGAAGGAGCCAAGGGTTCTGTACTTGAGAAGCAATTGAGCCTTCGGAGCCAAGCGCAAGAAGTTGGAAAAGGGTTGGGCGATGGCAGACAATGTGTGCAAACAATTTTGCATCTTTGTTTGGAAGCTGCAGCCAGGTAGGCGGTGCTCAGGGGTGTGTGGGCTTCCTGCTTGCCAGCAACGCCCTCCCCTGTGACCGGCTGGAGAAAGCAGACATGGATAGTGTCAACTGTGAGTGAGAGAGTGTGTCAGTGTGCAATTATGTGTGTGAGTGTGTGTGAGACTGAGAGTATGCGACCATGTGAACACAAATGTGTGAGTGCGCACACGAGTGTGTATGTGTGCAAGAGTCTGCATGCGTGTGAGTGTGCACTTGTGAGTGAAACTGAGAGTATAAGTGTGACCGTGTGAGCACGAGTGTGTGAGTGCATGCCAGTGTGTGTGCAAGAGTGCACACGTGTGAGTGTGCATGTGACAGTGTGACTGAGAATGTGAGTGAGTGTGCAGTAGCTCAGGGAATATGGACTCTCACCCGTCGGTAAGGGAGTGGAGCGCAGCGAGGCGTCCTCTGATTTAGGCGTGCTTTATCTATCGGCTTTAATTTTTTGCCCTTTGAACACCCCTCCAGAGATGATAAAACAAGCGAGAACGGCCGCGCCTTGGCATCCGGAGCTGCAGGAGAGTCACGGCCGCGTCGAGGCCTGGCGACACGGGCTGTTGACAGTCACGCGGCCTGTCAGGCTCTTCCTGCAGAGTCAACCGCCCACAGCGGCATGGCCGGGAGCTCCTGGAAGCACCTTGGAAGGTGTGCTCCGGGAGTGCGAAGCCGTGGCCATCAGGATTCTTCCCCACGGCCCTGCAACCCCACGTCGTGAGTGTCCAGAGCCCTTGCTCTGTCTTGCACACTGCGCCGGGAAGCCTGCAGGCTCCAAGCTGGCAGCCCGTGCCCGGCTCCCCTGCACTCCCATCTCTTGGAGCTTCAAGGGGCTCCCCCTCCTCTGATCTGGCCTGCCCCGGCCTGCTCCAGCCTGCTCTGTTCTGCCTTCAGTCGCTGCCACGCTCCTTAGGGACGTCCCCAGCCTCTAACACGTGACCGGGCCGTTGCCTCTGACGGCCTCTTCCTCCCTTTCCCCACCCTAAGGAGCTCGGGGTTCTCCCAGGCCCAGCGCTCTCCCTTCCTGTGACTCAGCCCCACAGCTCCCCGAATCCTCAGGCCCTCATCCTCACCCCAGTGCCTGAGCATGGTGCCAGCGTGGGGCATGGCCAGGTCTGACTCCCGAGACACCGGCCCTGACACACGTGGGCTCTCGGGCGAGTGCCCGTGTTGCCCGCGTGTCCCGGGGCTGTAACGGCATCAGGCACGGGGTCTCCGTCTACGGGGCTGGGGAGATGCTGCCTGAGCAGACTGCTGTGTGGGTAGATGTGTGTGTTTCCACAGTTATTTGTACACGGACGGGTTGCACGTCAGGGTGATTTGGGGTACCGGCCAGAACATGCAAATACCCGCTTTCAATGGGCAGCTGCTTAAAACCATTTTCAAAGCCTCAGTTACTCTCTCCCCCCGTGGCCAGCGATACTTCTCTCCACTTTCCCTCTGTCTATCGGCCCACAAAGTTTTCTTGAGGCGTTAAATGTGATAGTCAGAAAAATACTTTGAAATTCTTGCAGGAAAATTTACTTTTCCCTAAATCCACAAGGGATCCACACTACCCTATAAAAAATGGATAGCACGGAGACGTATTTCTTCCAGATGAGACCATAGGAGAGTGACTGGGCTAAGCAGAGGATCCATGACTTGCTGGGAACAGACAGAATTAGATGTCCAAAGAGCTGACCTCTCAGATAAGGTGTGGACTTCACCGGGGTTTCCTACCCAACAAGCAAAGTCCTCTGGGAAGGACAACTAAGGTGGCACAATCCCATGCCGGCGCCTTCCACAGAGACCCCCCTCCACTTGCACACTGATTTAAGTGAGAGACGTGGAGATCTCGTAAATGGTGGCTGAACGAAGGCCCAGCAAGAAACCAGTCAAGCCTCACAGGTGTGGTCATTGATCTGCTATACATGATGTTTTCCAGAATAAGTTCCTGAGATATTCAAGACTGTGCAGCTCAGGCTTACTGGGGGTATGTGTTGTAAGGGATGAGAACAGAAAGAAGGTACTAGAATTTCACTGAGTGGCAGGCACCCCAGATTGGGAGTAGGTTTTCAGAGATCTCTGTTGGTGGCTTGTAGGGAGCAAAACGATGCTGCTCCCGTGTCCGTATGAAAGCGTGTCCGTGCGCACTATATGGCAAAGGGAAATTGAGGTTTTGGATGGAGTTAAGGTCAGCTGGGGTTGTCCTGGCTCTTTGACAGTGGAAGAAGGAGGACCAGAAAGATGGTGGCCTACGGCCTCATCTACTGAACACAAAAGAAGCGGCCAAGAGTCAAGGAAAGTAGGCCCCCCTCCCCGCCCCCCAAAGCTCGGAAAGGCAAGGAAACAGATTCTGTTCTAGAGTTTCCAGAAAGGAGAGCTGCCCCGAAGGCCCCTTGGCTCTAGCCTGGTGAGACTCATGTCAGACTTCTGACCTCTAGGACTGGAGGAGAATATATCGGTGGTGATCTGTCAAGGCAGTGACAGGAAGTGATGCAGTCCAGTAAGGAGATTCAGTGTGGTTCAGCCGATAAACAACGGACATTCCCTAAACGCCAGGTTCTAAATGCTCAAGGTACAGAGGGAGTAAGGGCACAGCCTTACCCTTGCCATTGGGGGCCTGCAGGTCACATGCCCACTAGCACAGCGACGGTGGTTCCAGCACCGTGATGTATCGGTCAGCTCGGGTTGCTGACCCCGAAACTGTAGGCTGGTTGGCTTAAACTGGAGGCTGGTGGTGCTAGGTGGAGGCACCAGCTGACTCCAGTGAGGCTCTCTGGTTTGCAGCTGCCTTCTCCTGTGCTCATGGGTGGAGAGAGAGGGAGCTTGTAAGTCTCTTAAGGGCACTAATCCTGCCCATGAAGGCACCACTCTTGTGACCTACTGACCTGCCACAGGCTCTACCTCCTGCTGCCATCACCTTGGGGTTAGTGCTTCACTGTTTGAAGTTTAGGGACAGATTTTAGTCCATGTGGGAACACAGATACGGTAGAGTGATTGTCCTGAATGAAGTGTGTTGGGGGAGGTCCAAGAAAACAGGGAGCTCCTAGGTAGAAAGCAGAGGGCAGGGCAGCACAGGCCTAGGAAGCAGCTAAACTCAGCGTGGAGTCCTAAGAAACCACTTCCTTTCTCAGCCAGCCGTGTGTGTTCTGGGGTGCGTGAGTGGCTCTCTGAGATGAGAGGGGAGTGTGGGCGGAACACACTTCATGTGTGTAATTCAGTCTTGCCCAAAATGCTGTGAGAGAAGTCACTTTCATTGCTATTGCGGTGACACAGGGCAGAGGAGGTTCTGGAAAGTCCAGGAACTGGCCCAGGGTGTTTGACCTGCTGCTTCATGTCAAAGCTCATGGCCTCCACGAGGCTACTCTACTCTGACTAGTCCCCTCTCTGATAAGTCACAGAGAAGCAGGAGAGCTCAAGTGGCCCCGACTCAGGCTGAAAAGGGGGCCTGGTGCATAACAGGAGCTCAGTAAATGCTTCTGGAATAGATGTGTGAGTAACATTCCACTAACATTTGGAACGTGATCTCCGACTTTACATGCTCCCTAAATCATCCTTTATTCTCTTTGCTTATTGGCTTTTCTTCTTCTTTTAGCATTCAGCACCACATCCAAATGGATCCCAAGCAAACGTTTTATGCTTCCCACCTGAAAGGTTTTATTGACTATTGAAATTGATAATGGAGCCCTATAGCCTGCGTTTTTATAACTTTGGAGCCTTGTCCAGAAATGTTAAACACTGTTGTTACATATGCCGATATAAAATCGGCGGAGTGTTGGGACATGCATACAGAGCACCGTGTGAGTCCCAGTGGAAGATTCCAGAGGTACAGGGTGTGGTTCCAGACCCGAACAAGCCTCATGAGGAGGGGCACCCTGCACAAGAAGGCAACTGCGGAGAGAGAACACAGCAATCTGTCTTCTCCCTCCCTGCAAGGGGCAGTTATTTGCCATGTGGGAAGGAACCAAGGGGATTTGTGTTTTGCCTTAAGAAGGTTCTTTAAAAGACTTTTCCAAATCCTTGACTGTTGAGAAGCTAAGGACAGGGTTATTTTAAGAGGTGGAGCAGCGCATTTAATAGGAAATGCTGGTAGAAATCTTGCTAAGGCCAGGGCGGGACTCCCAGAATCTGGAGAAGGGGGCTGTTTGCAAGTTGGGGACCTGAGTGTTCTCACATTGCGCAGGGAACAGCAGGGCCTCTGATGGAGTGAGTGGTCAACTCCCAAAGGTGTCCCTGTCTTAATCCCCAGAGTCTAAGTTAAGCTACCTGGCATAGGACTGCAGATGGAATTAAGGTTGCTAATCAGATGACTTGAAAAAAGGGAGATTAACTTGAATTATCCAGGGGGCCCAATGGGATCACAAGCACTGTTGTGTGTGACTGTGGGGTCTTCTAGTCTGTAGAAGACCCTGAGAGCTCAGAGAGAGAGAAAAAAAAATCTAATATTTCTCTGCTTTTACAGAAACAGCAGAGCCTGGAGGCTTATTGACTAACCTTGAGCTGTGCCCCAAGCTGGTTGGAGTTGGGAGAAACAAATGCAGAAGAGGGGGTTGCCCAGAGGTGCCCAACAGAAATGGAAAGTTCTAGCTATCTGAAGGAAGTCTTCATCCTTTCCCAGGTGAGAACTGCCCTTGACTGGCCAGCGAACTTCAGCCAAACCCATTTCTTTGCCCCTAACCTGCTCCTTAACCAACAAGATTTAACTCCTTTGTTCTTAACCTCTGCTCCCCAAGCCCATGATCACCCCATTCCTTCTCTTAATCAGGTAGGGAGACTTGAGTTTCTCTCCTGCCTCCTTGCCATTGATTAGCAATAAAGCTGCTTTCTCGTCTCAAAACCGGACATCACGGTGTCAGTTTCATGCATGCTGGGTGTGAGCTCGTGGCTCAGGAACAAGTGGGGTGGCGGGAGAGGGAGAGCCAGAAATGACAGACCGAAGGCTTCAGCCCCACAAGGCTGGTTTTGCAGAGGGAGGAAGGCGGCTGCGAGTTAGGCGGGCGGCCTCTGGGAGCTGGAGAAGTCAAGGACGCAGACTCACCCCGGGAGCACACTTCAGCAGAAAACTGAGTTTCGACGGGGTGCACCCGTGTCCGACTTCGAGCCTGCCAGATGACAAATCTGTGCTGCCTCAGGCATTTGTCCCAGCCGCGTAAGGAGACTGACACTGGGTAACATTGTCCTGGGGACTCAGCCCGTGCTGAGGCTGGAGACACAGCAAGACCTTGGTGGGTGCACAGGATGTGGAGGGGCGAACCCCACACTCACATGCTCTGTGCTTTGAAGGATTCTGCAGACCAGGCGCCCGCCCCACATTATGTGGACTCTACAAATTTCTTGGGTCATTTGTAGACCCCCCAGGAGAGGTGGTATCCCTCAATAATGGCTAAGACAGGATGGCAGCCCCCAAACCCCCTCTTCACTGGACAGCAGGTGCTTGGAACCAGCTTAATTCAATGTAGAAAAATCCAGTGGTATGACTTGTGTCTGAGGGTTGTGAGCAGATTCACAGCTGCTAGACGGATTGAGAGCTTTCTAAAAGAATATGATAATTGCAGCAGAATTGCGCCTGTCGGAGCAAGCTTGAAAACGAGCTGGGTTTCAGCTGTGTTTTGGCCGGGGTGGGAGTGATGGGTGGGGAGGTGGGGGCTGGGCCCCACGGCTCCAGGGTAGGAAGATAGAAGATTTTCACAAATGGGGTCCGGTTGGAAAGTGTTTTACATCATAGCCTCAGAGCTCGGCTTTACACTGGTGAGAACAGGACAACAGTTTGCCGCTGCTATTTAAGGAAGAGTTCATTGTCAAAGGCGCAGGTCTCAGAGGAGAGTCACAAGGATCCAGGCTCCCCAGAGCCCCTCCAACTGGCGCTTCATTCCCAGTGAACTTTGCTGAGGGCTGACGACGACTCCTGGCACTTGCAATTAGTTTATTTTTGTTCACTTTACTCAAATTCATACTTGCTTTGTATAAAGTACGATGGACCAATCCAGTAAGTCTGGGCGGCCACCCACTTCGAGGGTTTCATTCCCCTGATCTTGGGAGCCCATGAAGCTGAGCATGAGAGAAAGGCCCAGGGCTTTGGCTGTAGGAGAGACATGAATGCCAGGTCTTCCAAGGTGACCTTTGCATTTTAGCAGGTAAAGTCGATCATTCTGAGCAGGCAGTAGCTACTTAACCCTCCTCTTTCATACCTCACACACACAGGCACACAGACACATTTCATTAGGAGGCACTAATTTTAGAAATGTATGAATTTTTGTCACTTCTCATTTCTGAGCAGGGGTTTGGGGAGCCGAGGTACTCGTAGGAATCGGGCGGGGTAGCACAGCAGCAGATACACGGGCTGCGACGAGCTGGTGACTGGGGCATCTTGCCCAGGGAGAGGTGGGTGGGAGTGGGCACTGGCATTACTTTAAGGAAGCCGGTTGTGCATGCAGCAGAGCCAGGAGCAACTCTGCTTGGGAAACACTGGCGCAGAGAACGACTCTGTGTGGGTCAGGCTGGGAAAACACCACGAGAAACATCCTCTCCCTGGGCAGGAACATGGCTGCGTGCCCGGGACCCTGCCAGAGCTGCTTAATAAATACATGTGGACTTGATTTGTCACCAGGCTGTGCGCGAGGGGACTTGCACTGCGCCCAAGTCCAGAGGCGGCTGTAACTCTGCGCTGTGTCGACACAGGAGAGTGTCCGGGCTGTCCTGGCTGCCTTCCAGAAGATTTAGACTCCGGCAGAGGGGAGATTTCGCATTTAAGTTCAGTGTATTTCACGGAGCTAGAAAGTTATGTGTGGGGGGCATGGTCCCCAGTGACTTCGACTCTATTAGCTTAGGGGCTGTAGATCAGCAACATCGGGGGTGGATATGGTCGCAACCACGTGCTCAGTCTTGCTGCAAGGATATGACCTAGTGAGGCAGCAAGGCAGGAAGGGAGAGCAAGAGGGAGGGCGAGACCAGGGGGGTGCCCGACAGCTGTGGGTGGGGTAATAATCCTGCCCGCTCCTTCAGCCTCACCCGCTGGGAAGGTAACTCCCCGCTTGAACAGGTGTCAGTCGGGCCTTAGCTTAGGCGAGCCGAGGGCTGGGCTAAAACGTCACGATCTGAAGCTTTATCTGTGGGGATAAAGCGTTTCGATTTCTGGGTTAAAAAAATTTGCTGCTCCCAGGCAGCAGCGCCCAGAAGATGACCTTCCTGCACTAGCTTTACTGAACGCGCAGCTGGGCGGGCTCAGGAAGGCTGCCTGCGCTGGGTCTTGCTGCAACCCCAAAGGCCCTGCTTATGGGTTGAGGGTTAATGAAATGAGCAAAACCAACTGCAAAGCCTCAGTGCTGAGAAGGCCGCTGGGGCTTGGCCTTCACCACGTCCTTTTGAAGTCACTAAACAATCAGGGAGAGAACGTCCCGGGAGCTGTGAAGGGTCGTTTCTCTTGGAGGGGACGGCAGAGACACGGGGTGGGGGGTGGCCGCACACAGAGGGCGCAGCCCCACTTGCATTTAGTTCCTCCTGGAACTCTTCACATCCAAAATACTCCACGATGTGGCTGCAGTGTAGACAGGCCCCCGCTGCTGGCCGTGTCTTAGCAGAACGTGGGCAGTGCTCCCTGCCGGCGTGTGTGGGCGCCCGCTCGGTCCCATCTTGGTCGTTGCAATGGCCCAGGGAGGAAAACAGGGAAGGAAACTGGGTGCCGATCGCTATGATGGTGACGTGCCTAACTCACACTTGCACACAAGGCATCCTGGGGATGAAGTGCAAGGTTGGACATGCCTGTGTTTGGCGAGAGTTTGCGCCCAGCCAAGAGCAGTGAGCGAGTGCGAGAAGCTTCCTTGTTTAGCAGACGCAGTCCTGGGGTTTGGTAGGGAGCCCAGCTGTGCCAAGACACCCCAGAGCCCCCGATGGGCCCCTCTAGATGCAGCACTCACGGCTGCACAGGAAGAGCTGATACAGCGACGGTATCCACATCCCTCTCTGCCTTGGAGAGAGACACCACCCCTCCATCTAAATTTAACAAACCTTGATTTACATGTTTAGCTAACATCTTGCTTTCCCCTTGCACGCACAGGGCATAGGGCCTCGCTGCAGAGAAACTTCATGTCCTTGTGACTCCAGTTAGGTACCCCAGCTCTGTGCCAGCCTTTCAGACAACAGTCTGCTACCCTCCTCATGCAGCAACAAGTAAAGCCACTTTCCTTCTCCTCAAAACTGTTCTTATTTGTGATGGGGAACTGACTCCAGGAATCCAGCATCAGGATTAAAAGTTCTTTGGGCTGAGTGAACTGAGTAGAAACACACCTCCTAAGCCCTCACAGAAGGAAAACGGCCAGCGCGCCACGAGACGCGGGGCTGGAAGCTCTTGAACTCTCCAGAGGTCTTGGAAGGGTGGAGCTTGGCTTCTGGATTTCTGCCCCCCCAGGCCCTTGCACGATACTGGCCAGGTGCACAGATCCTTCCCGCAGCCCTGGAGAATGGAGGAAGGAAGGGGTGGGAGGAGACATGCCTGTGTGCAGAGGGTACATTGTGCACGCGAGCGGTCGTGGGCTGGGCAGGGCAGGCCTCTGGGGCCTGAGCTGCAGCTGAGTGGCGAGTGGGGTGAGAGGCCACTTAGAAGGCTCCCTGCAAACTTGCTGGCAGATGGGGAGCCTCCACACTGCGTGCAGCTGCAGGGCCAGGGCAGCTCCCCAGTGCCCAGAAGTGGGAGCTTGGCCCTGGGAACAGTTAGGGTCCCAGAGGGCATTGCCTTGCTGGGGCAACAACTGTGAAGGTGGAGGTTCCCTCGTGCCCCATCATCAGAACAGGGAGGGCGCCTGTGGTCTCCCTGGGAAACACAGATTCCTGATGGAAAGAGACGAGGAGCCGAGAACCTTCAGCCAGGTGTAAATTGCACAGGGCCGCAGAGTGCCCTGTTCACATAGAGCCATGTCCCAGGCAGCCAACAAACGGGAAGGGAGGGTGGAATCCTAGAGACAGCCATTTGGCTGGATAACCAGGGAGGACATGCAGTTCTGCCAGGCTCAGCTCCTGCAGCTGACAGGGAAACGCAGGGAGAAAGCAGGCAGCCTGCCCGGGAGGACAGTGTGAGGAAGGGTGTGCTTCAAGGCCCTTGTTCTACTCTTCCCTGCTTCTCTTCGTTGGCCACAGTGCCTGGTGCCTGCACAACAGGGAACCAGGGGCGTGCTGTGCTGTGCTCTGTGGGGCGCCTGTGTGGAGGGCAAGACAATACCTAACCACCAGGGAAGAGGTGGAGCCCAGGGCCTGCGTGAGCGTGAGCTGGGCAGCCATTTGGGAACGTGATCTGGGTTCACCTTCCAAAACTGAAACTGGCAGCCCTGTATGGTCCAGTAATCCCACTGCAGACACCCAGCTGAGCAGTGTAAACCACGAACTAAAACGATGGTGTACCCCACGGTGCTCACTGCAGGCCATGGGGGACCTCAGCACCCTGGCAGAGGACCGAGGAGGCGTGGTCCATCCACTCGTGGACACTGTTCGGCCCTTAGGAGGGTGAAGTGTGCCCTTTATAGCAAAATGGAAGGAATCAGAGGGGATTCTGTGTAGTAAGGCCAGTCAGAAGGACAAACACAAACACTGGACATGGACATGGTGGGTAATTTGATAAAGTAAAATACTTACCAAAACTAGCAGACAGTAAGAAATGAAAAGGGGCCTCTGAGGTCAGGGGAAGAGGACAGGATTGGGGATAGGGGTGATGGGGAAAAAGGACTAAAAAAATAAAAGAGAATCCTAAGCAGAGGATCAGGATATGTAATCACGCCTGCTATTTGATCTGGCTCTTTAGATATGTTTTAGAAATAGCAAATAGTCTCGAATTTTCTGATTAAACCAAGCCATCTTATCTAGAGGCAAATTTATCTATCTGATACATAAGGCTTTAGTATCACTGAGCCTCTGAGAGGGAAAAATATAGAAATAATGCACATTTTAAAGACCGATGGGGAAAAAATGGGCGAATAAAGTGTAATAGTGTTTGTTTTGCCCAGATTCAGGGATGGGAGGACCCAAGACCAGCACTGAAGTGTAAGAATTAGAATGAAAAGTCACTTCATCTAGCAGACATGGAATAGGTATGCAACTTAAACCAAAAACGTTCTAAATAATAAGAGCAGAGTCAGGCACGATTGTCTTGACTTATGTCTAATAACTTGATTCACGTAGGAATAAGTTAAAACTTGCTGATGAAAACGCCATAATGCATTTTGTGATTTTGCCAACTAATTTCTTTTTTTTTTTTTTAATAGAGGCATGCTTTATTTATTTGTTTGCTGGTTTGTTTGTTTGTTTTGTTTATACATGCACTGGGTACAGTCAGAAGCGCGGGAGGGTGAGAGAATTCACCAGAGCCAAAGCGGGGAGCAGAACAGGCAGAAGGACCGAAGTACACTGCTGAGGGGAGCAGCGGGCGGCAGGAGAGGTCTGCACGCCATGTGGGACCCTCCTCCGGTGGCCGAGGAGCAGCCAGGGATCGAACCAGCGCTGCAGAGGCTGCAGGCAGCTTCGCAACCCAGCGCTCAACCGCTGCGCCACCGGGGAGGCCCTTGCCAACTAATTTCAATTAGAGTTTGCCTTCAGACAGCAGGTCCTCATCTGTGGTGACTGGTGTTTCAAGTACACTTTAGACTAGGTTGTTGGGACAGCTTATCATCCCAGAGATTGTAGATTAGGAATGTTTAGTAAAAGTGCAAAAAAATAAAGGTGACGAATATTGGGCGATTTCACATACAGGAATAAAACGAGGACTCAGAACAGATGAACTGGCAAGGCAAGATCATTGTAGACTGTCAGATGCGGAGGGCTGAAGTGAGGTGTGGGGCTAAGGAGAAGAGGGACAGGGTTAAGGGTAAGTGGTAGGGAAAAAAGGAACAGATGAATAAAGGCAGTGAAGAATGAAGAAGAGAAAAGAAAATGAAGAAATCACCAGGGCTCTGCGATTGTCAAGGCAGGGGCTTGGGTTGTCCCCCCCTCTCCTCCGTCTCTGAGGTGCCATTGTCCTTGCTGACTCCTGTGGGGTGCTCATGCCCGGGGCTTGGTTGCCTGCCACTGGGGACAGGACTGGACCCCGTGTGCTAACTCACTTGGGAGCAAAGTTCTGCTCCCTGCAAGCCTGAGATCCAAGGAGGCATGTCTGCAGACAATTTCCAGGAAAGTCTGCAAACATTTGGGGCAGGTAATAATATAAGATACCGCAGCCATAGGGACTGGAACATGGAGAAGCATCTCACCTCCTGGTGCCTGCAACTCATTCCTGAGCCATGCCAGGCAGCAGGGAGAGACTCTCCAGGGCAAGGAAGGCCAGGCCAGGCGGCACCCAGTGGGTGCCCGTCCATGCCCCTTTGCCAAATAAATGAAGGTTTAAAATGAAAGAGGAAGTACACTATGTCCTTATCGGCTGTGGCTTTGGCTAATCTACCCAAGGCTCTGCTGTCCATAAACACCATGGGATACTGCTCAGCTACAACAAAGATGAAACCACCATTTGCAGCAACATGGTTGGACCTGGAGCTGGAGGGGATGATGCTGAGTGAAATAAATCAGAAGGAGAAAGACAGATGCCAGAGGATGCCACTCATATGCCATCGACAAAGAAACAAAATTAATAAACAAAAGAAAAAAGCGAAGTCTTAGATGATAGGAACAAAATAGTCGTTCTTGGAGACTGCGGAGGAGGGAGAGCAGGTCCATCGGGTTAAAGGGGTCGCAGGATGTAGAAGGATGGAGCCAGACTTTTGGTGGGAACGCAGCCGCAGTGTATACAGATGCTGACTTAAAGGCCGTGCCCTGAAAATTACGCAATGTTATAAATCAGTGCTGCTCAGTGACAGAAAAGATCATGCTGTTCAGACGGACCTTGGACTTCAAAGGCCTTTGCCCAGCTCAGTTTACCTGACCCCCCACAGTGGGTTGTGTGCCACGCCAGTGATAACACATGTGAAAGATGTACCCCAAGAATCACAGCACAAAAGGGGGACAGCTATGGCCATAGGTTGAGATGCCAGTGGGGGGCGGGGTGGCCTGGCCCCTCCTATGTAAGTTGCCTGCCTAATGTTTGTGATGGTGGAGGGGAGTCTGGATTTCTCCCTCCAGGATGGGGACTGGCTGGGCTACCTTCTGGGGACACCCCGGGGCTAAGCTGCAGGCTCAGTGCTTAGGGTGCCAGGCTTGCTGCCCCCCGGGCTGGCGCGTGGAGCACAGCTGAGCTGCGGTGCTGTTGGGAGGGGAGCTTAAGCCTCCCAAAGGGCTGAGGCTTCTCCATAGGTAGCAAAGGGGCCAAACTCAAGCCAGGGCCAGGGTGTGTCCAACCGCGAAACTCATGCATTGCAAGCCTCCCCGAGAAACAGTCTGAATTCCCCAAAGGTCCATGTGAGGCGCAGGCTTACCCAAGTCAGTCTCAGACAGGCCGGTGTAATGGGCTTAGCCGACGGACAGATAAACAAGCCCCAGAGGGGCAGAAATCACAATAAAGAAGGAAAGGACTGGAGGGTTGTGGGCGGATGTTCCAGGTCTCTGGCGCGGTGTCTTCAGCATCGACGCTCACAGTGGAAACTGAACAGCGCAGACACCGGGCAGAGACTCAGAGAGGCCAGGGGAGGTGGCCTGGGGACAGAGGTCCTTTTCTGAGACTTTTCTCTGCTATCTAAATCCTGGCATCACGAACCACCCTCATCACCTTGACCGTCACGGGCATCAGGGCTGGAGTCAGGGCCCAGTCTTGTCCCGACCAGCCGGCAGATGCGGGGACCTGCAGGGTGTACGGGGACCATGGCCCCTCAGACAAGCCACACCCCACTGGTTGTCTCCAGGGCGGCTCCCCAGGTCCTGCCCAGAGGTGGTCCAGTGGTGCAGCCCTTGATTTGGGGAGCTGACGGGGTGCCATTTACCCACGCCTGGGAGAAGCCACCCTTGGACCTGCCACGCCTGGGGCTGGGCTGAGCCTGCCTGTGCGCTGCCGCAGCAATGTCCAGGCTTTTATGTCTCCTCTGCTTTCATGACGGCTGAGAAAACCGCCCTGCAGCCTGGGGTCAGCCAACCAAGGGCAGGCTAGCAGGAGCATTTGCTGGTGTCTGGAGACACTTCTGAGGGTCACAAATGGGGATGGAGAGGTGGCATCTCCTGGGTAGAGACCAGGAATGCAGTTCAACAGTCTGCAGAGCTCGGCACCTCCTCCCAGCCCCCGCAGACAATGATCTAATTATCTGGCCTCAAATGTCACGGATGCTAAAGTGGAGAAAGCCTGGACTAGATGTGAGAAAACAATGATATGAATAATCTGGACTAAATATTGCGTGCCTGTGCCCATTGTACTGTGAATGACACACACACACACTCACACACACGCCAAACAAGGAAATTATTCTTCCAGTGTTAAAAAACATCAGTCAAGCCAGCAGAGGAGTGGCTTGGGTAGTTGGCGAAGGAGTGAAGTTTTGACAGCCTTCTTCGTTTTCCTTATTTCACTAAATGAAGATCTCATCCACATTCAGGTCGGAATTTTGGTTTGTCAATTGCATGGGTTGGCCGCAGAAACAAGAGTTCAGCAAAACTCCACAAAATCAATTGCCATGTGGCGTTTACAATAGAAGCTGTTATGCACATTATTTGTAAATGATGTGCTTTGCACCTTTTAGATCAGTAACTTTCATAATGATTGTGTGTGTGTCCAGTGTTTTTTGTGTGCCCATTGTTTTCCTGTGACAGCTTATTGAGAATCACGGAGCAGCAGACGGCTGGTGAGAAGCTGCACAGCGGCCTGGTGTTAAACGCGGTGTTCTCGTGCCGTGCCCCACACCATCCGCTCATGAATTCTGCATCTCCTGCAAGCGCTGTGCAATGCTGGAAAGCTGTTTTCCGGGAGGGACTGAGGTCAGGATGAATGCAAATGTGTGAGTGGCTGGCTCCACCGGTGGGTGGAGCGGGGTGCTGCTCTTGCCATGCAGGGTGGGCCCCTTGCAAGCCTGCCAGCACCCCTGAAACATTCAGGCCCAGGGCCCATCTCCCCGTTTGACAGGGGACCTTTTTTTTTTTTTTTGGTGGGACCTTCGCTGGTGGCCGGGGATCGAATTGGCGCTGCAGAGGCTGCTCGCGACCCAGCGCTCAACCGCTGCGCCACCAGGGGAGGCCCATTGACAGGGGACCTTTTGGAGACAGTGGGTTAGAAGGGGGTGGGCACAGGGCAGGAGCCCGGGTGAGGAACACAGTGGCTGCCTAGGTTTTGATCACGCATTTCATCTGGGTGAGCCCAAGACAGTCCATCTGGAGCAGCAGCCAGAAGAAACGGCAGCAGGCTGCGTAGACTGAGAGCGGGAATGAGACGGGAATCTGGACACGCTGATGAGAGCCTGGGGGTAGAAGCCATTCAAAGGGCACCAGGCACTGAGGGCCCTGGGAGAGGGCTGTGGGGGGCGGGCCTGGGGGAGGCGTCTGGGGAAGGGATCTGGGGGTGGGCAGTGGGGGAAGAGGCTTAAAGGATGGCATGAGGCAAAGGCTCCCTGCTTTCATTTGTCCCAAAGGAAGTGTAGGCTGGCTGGGGCCATGGGTATAATTCCTATGGAGCCAATCTCCATCTTCTGAGGGGCTCCGCCCGCCTTGGTGTTGAGCACATGGGCACGGGCCCAGAGTCGTCAGATGTTCTGATGGCCTTTGGAACAAATGAATCTCTGTCCTGGTGAGGAAGAAAAGATGTGGAGAGATTGAAGTTGCCTTATCCTCATGCCACAGAGGCCCTGACGGTGTCCTCCCTGGGGTGGGCTTTCAAATCCATGATGGACACGCGGGACAGGGCAGAAGTGTTTAAAGGAGAGGAATATGATAGTAAGAGGTGCCAGTTTACCCCCAGCTTACATCCCACCCCAGAGGGTTAGTGACCTGTTCCAGGGGAGAGGCTGGTCATACAGGGGAGAGGCTGGTCACATAGGGGAGAGGTTGTGCATGCAGGGGAGAGGCTGGTCACACAGGGGAGAGGCCGGTCACATAGGGGAGAGGTTGTGCATGCAGGGGAGAGGCTGGTCATGCAGGGGAGAGGCTCTCTGCTCACTCTCTCACCATCTCCCAACCAGGATGAGGAGGGGAGAGGGCAGGAGTTAGAAAGCTGATGAAAGAGCTGCTGGTCAAAGCTTTGATTTCCCTCCTCGCCTTTTAAAAAATTCCGAGATGAGAATTTAAATTTAAGTTTCATGTTTCCACTAAGAGGTGGATTGATTAGATTGCAGCTTAAATCCGTGTTTGTATTTTATACAGCAAAGCTTGGAAAGGGATCTCTGCTCAGAGGGAGACGCAGAAGCCTGCAGTTCGGGAACTCATATGTGCGAACTGAAAATCCATTTTAGAAATGTGGGCTTTCATGCAAATTACATTTCCAAAGGACTTGGGCAAATTTTTTAAATTGAAATACTGTAGGTGGCTGTGTATGGATTTTTTATTTTCAAGTGTCTGTATGAGTCATCGCGAGTTGTCTGACTTTCTCTTCTCGGCCATATGTCAGCCTATCCATCCTTCCTGAGCCGGCTGGTTAAGAGAGCGGGTCCTCAGGTGGCCTCCCACCCCAGGTCACCATGACACAGCCTCAGGATACCCTGATGTGATGTGACTCAGGGCCTTCTTCCACGTGACATGCAGCCAGGGACACCTACTCATTGAGGGAAGCCTGGGAGGGAGTCTGTGCTTTTAACTTGGCTTCTGAATTAGCACATTAACAACAACACAGTGCAATGACATCAAAGCGAGTTCAGGAGTTCCTGCACTTGCATGTCTAAAATTTTCGGTAGTTCCTTATTATCCTCAAATTATCCAGCTAAAGGAAAGAGTAATGAAAAAGAAAAATTAAAAAAATGAACACAAAGGAACCACGCTAAAACAGGGGCATTTCCAAGCTGGAAGGACCCCTCTCGGCCCTGCTGCTTTCTCAAAGGTGGGGACCGACCTTTGGCGTGTGCTCCTGGCACTGGCTGGGGCTTGCCTCGCTGACTGACTTAATCCACACACCTCTCCGATGCAGGCGCCATCTGGAAGCCAATAAGGCAACAGGTTTGGAGTGAATCTGTCTCAGAGCCTCTGTGTGGTGCTCACCGGGAGGTCACAGGTAGGACTTTCCTGCTTGCTAGTGTAACTACCTCCTAGCGCAGGCTGGTGGGTCCAGGGAAGGGGAAACAGAATCGAGTGGGTAGGAGAACTCTGAGCTAGCGTGAGGCCATGGTTTGGGGGTGTCCAGCTACTTGGAGGTGGATCCACAGCTCAGGTGGGAGTTTATGCAGGTGTAGCATCAGGAGGAAACAGCTGACTCAGCCTGACAACTCCAGCCTCGACATTGGCCGTGAAGCGCATTGATGGTTAAAGATACTCCCAGCCCGTCTGTGCCCTTCTGCTCACCTCTGGCTTCCTCAGCAGTTGATGGAGTTACCTCCTCTGTGGGAACCCGGGGTCAGCAGGTCCCCATGTGAGTAGGAAGGGGGCCCTTCCAAGTTCAGACTAGATGACGCACTGTCTACTGAGTTCTTGATCTGCATAGGTGGGAGAGGTGCACGTCTAGAGAGCAGAAGTCTGCTTTGGCTCACCAAGACAATCATGGTCCCTCAGTTCCCAGATTTGGGCCAGTTTAATAAAGGTCTCACTAATGTGGGGGGTGCGGTTCCTTTGACGAAAAACCCAAATTATATACTGCCAATCTTTCTCTCAGCCTTTCCCAGAGCAAAGGTTTCCCAGGGTTATTATGCATTGGGAAAAGGAAATAATCAGACTTTGTGGGTTTACCATATTCTGGCTCTGAACTGACAATATCCCTGAAGACCCAAAACATCACTGTGGCCACCAGGTGAGGAGGGGCTTACAGATATCACAGGACCAATGTCAGATCCACCCCTTAGTGGGCTCAGTGGGTCCCCAAACCACTCTTGGTCATTTCCTCAGTTCTAGAATATATACTTGGAATAGAATCTTCACACTGGTTCCCTGGCCTCTGAATTGAAGAGATTATGGTTGTCAAGGTCAAGCGGAAGCCATTAGAAATGCCTCTATCTACAAAAATGGTAAATCAAAAGTAATATTGTACTTCTGGGGGGATTTCTGAGATTAGTGCCACCACTTAGGACTTAAAAGATACTGGGTGGTGATTCCCACTGCATCCCCACTCAATTTGCCTACTTGTACAGAAGACAGATGTGTCTTGGAGAATGACAGTGATTATCACAAGCTCAGTTGGATGGTGACTCCAATTGCAGTGGCTGTTCCAGATGTGGTTCTATTGCTTGAGCAAGGTAACACATACTTTGGGAACTAGCATGCAGCTACTGATGTAGAAAAATACCTTTATTTTCTGTGCCTGTTAATAAAGACTGTCAGAGTTTGCGCACAGCTAGCAGGACCAGCCGTACACCTTCACTATCCCACCTCGGGGTATTATCTAGTCTAATGTCATAATAGTCTTCAGGGACCTCATTCACCCCACCCTCTACTAGACTTCACTGGCTCATTAAACTGTTGACACTGTGCTGATTGGACCTAGTGGGCAAGAAGGAGCAACGATTCCAGATTTGTTGGTGATATAGATGTGTGACAGAGTTTGGGAAATCCTACAAAAAGTTCGGGGGACTGACATTGTGATGCGATGTGTAAGGGTATATTGTTGTGAAGCATGTCGAGATGTTGAAGATGGCCCCTTCTATAGTTAAAAGTGAGGCACCTGCCTTCTGGGTCTCTTTAGACTTTAGAGGCCATATTTCTCATTTGGGGGTACTACTCTGGGCCAGTGACCAAATGATCTGAAAAGATGTTATTTTTCAGTGGAGCCCAGAACAAGGGAAAGTGCTGCAACAGGTCCAGGCTGCTGTACAAGCTGTTCTGCCACTTGGGCCATATGATCCAGCAGATCTGATGAAGCCTAAAGTGTCAGTGGCAGATCGAGGTGCTGTTTGAAGCTGTTGGCAGGCTTCTATCATTGAATTACAGTGCCAATCCTTTTTTGTAGCAAAGCCCTGCCATTCTCTGTGGATAACTATTCTCCTTTTGAAAAACACTTTGGGTCTACCATTTAGAAGACACTGAGCACTTCATCACGGGCCACTAAGTTACCATGTGAGCTCAGCAGCCCATCGTGAAGTAGGTATTGTCTGATTCAGCAGGCCATGAAGTCAGGCATGCTCAGCAGCACTCCGTTATCAAATGGAGGTAACAGATTAGATGGGTATTTATGATAGTGGTGTGAAATCCAGTCAGTGCCCTTGATTGCTCATTTTTATTTGGAAAAAAAAAATGGCCCTAGGTACGAGGTTATATGGATTCATGGGCTGTGGTCAGGAGTTTGGATGGGTAGACAGGGACTTGGAGGCAATGTGATTAGAAAACTGATGACAAGGAAATCTGGGGAGAGGTATGTGGATTGACCCTAAGAGTGGAAAAAGAATGTGATGATACTGGCATGTAAATGCTCACCAAAGAGTAAGCTCAGCAGAAGAAGATTTTAATAACCAAGAGGATAGGATGACTTGTTCTGTGGACACTGGTCAGCTGCCCCTGTCATTGTCTAGTTGGTCTATGGATAAAGTGGGCATGGGCAGGGATTGAGTTTATCCATGAGTCAGACTCACAAGGCTACATGGCCACAGCTGCTGCTGAATGTCCAGTCTGTGAGAAGCAGATTTGATCAAAGCAGTTTCCCCAGATGGCACCATCCAACAGAGGTGATCAGTCCACTAGCTGATGACAGATTAAGTCCAGTGGACCCCATCCATCATGGAGGGCACTCTGTCTTTATCTGGATCTATCCTTTGCCTGGATTTGTAATGTTTCTGTCAAAACCACAAACCATGGACTTGCAGAATGTCTCATTCACTGTCATGATATGCTACAGCATTTCTTTTGATCAAGGAATTCACTTCACAGCAGATGAAGCATGGTCAAGGGCATGCTTGTGGAATACACTGGTTTTATTTCCATTTCTCCCATTATCCTGAAGTGGCTGGCCTGCTAGGAGCATGGGATGACCTTTTAAACACTCAGATACAGAAGTAGCCAGGTAGAAATTCTTTGCAGGGCTTGGGTACTGGTAAATTAGGGTGCAGTAAGTCAGTGTCCAATCAGTTTCTCCCACAACCAAGATTCACAGATCCACTCACTATTACCTCTGGCTGTCCAGTAGTAATTTTTGGTTTCTGTTCTCTCGTGCTTAGCCTTTCTCCTTCCTTACTCCAAAGGAAGCAAGTCTTCTGCCAGGAGACATGCCGATTCTATCGGAAGTCATGACTGCCATGGGGTGTGGGCACCTCATGCCTCTGAGTTAATGGGCAGAGAAGGGGGTTAATGTTCAACTGAGGCAGTTGATTCTGACTATGGAGGGGACTCTGGGTTGTTATTATACAATGGAAGTAATGAAGAGTGTGTCTGGAATGGGGAGACCTTCTAGAGCATCTCTTGTTACGATCAATTCCTGTGATTATAATCAATGGACAGTACAAGACTCAATACTTGCAGGACCTCAACTTTCAGTTATGAAGATTTGGGTCACCCCACTGGGAAAAGGTCTTGGTCTTCAGGGTATATCAACACGACAAAGCTACAGTTCCCAGTTATTCACTCAACCACTAATTTCAATGTTGCTGTAAAGGTATTTTGTAGCTGTGGTTAGAGTTCAGCATCAGTTGACTTAATATTATCCATGTGACCACTCACGGAAATGAGCACTGTAATGATTATGAGCATTTCTTCTTAAATTTTTCATGAATATATTTGTATATATGTTAACCAAATCTTTTTCTGTTTTCCCTCCTTTTATCCCCTTATCAACTAAAATAAGATATATTAACAAGTTAACTTTCTACCTCAGCAATTAAGGTACAGAATATCAAAGAAGGCAGAATATCAGCAAAGGACTTTGAATGTTTTCTTGGGAAAAGCTTAGTGCATTATTGTTTGGACACAGGAGATCTGTGTCACATTTGGTGGAATTATGATTTTGCTATTTTCTCTATTTGGAAACTAAGTATGGTTGAAGGAGACCTGAATGTGCCCCAAGTTTACAAAGAGCATATTGTGGCGACCTTTTGGATACATCGACTTGGCTGATCTAGTCTCCAGGTCCTCACTCAAACGCTAATCGAGGTGCGGTTGTGAAGGTATTTTGTAAATGAAATTAAATTTCATCATCAGTTGACTGAAGTCAAGGAGATTGCCCTAGATGATATTGATGGACCTGATTCAATCAATTGCAAATCCTTAAAAGCTGGGCTAAAATTTCCCTCAGAGAAGAACAAAAATTTAACCAAGAATTCTACCTGTATGTTTCTGATGGCCTGCACTATGCATTTCAGACAATTTTGGTAACCAGTCCCTTGCAGTAAAGATATATTATGTCTCCTAGTGGTTCTGCTTCTCTTAACCTTGACTGACACACTTAATCGAGCCTGCTAGTGGGTATGCAGGTGGGGACCTGTGCATCAATCTCAGAAGTAGGGCTGGAAGCACTGCTGGGTCCAAGGAGCCTTTCTAGATGGCTCCTTCTGGTTTATAGTTGATAATTTGTAGTACTGCCTGGTTTGTAATGACTGTTTTTCGGGTGTGGTAGATGTAATTCTGTGTACATCACTTTGAACTTCTCAAAGTATGCTCTTTGGGGAAAAGAGGCAAGGGTTTTTCTGGGCAAGGAAATTTGAGAGTGATGCTAGAGAGGTCTCTCTATTTCAGGATTTCTTGATAGCCTTTACACTGCTCCTGGGTATGAGAAACCCCAAGGCAAGATAATATGCAGTGCCTGCTAATCTTACTTGAATATTGAACAGTGTCCGCCACCCCCCCCCCCCATGCACCACTAGAATTGCAAGCATGAGACACATAATTGTTCATCTATAGTCCAAGGTAAAATTCTGAATCGAAAGAATTTTATCATCTCATTAGCTTGCCTTTTACTGCACTCAAGACCAGTTATAATTAGACCACAGTCCTTCTTGTTAAGACATTTTATAACAAAAACAAAGAATCAAAAATTGTAATTGAGATAAGAATTTTCAATCCTAATCTTAAAAGGCTACCCAGTGGAAACGTGTGTCAGGAGACGTTATCCTTAGTTGCACATAATACTATGTTTATACCAAGTTGGTGAAGTGAAAATCTTGTAGCTTGTACACTTAGAGTTCTTTGATATAAACACACACACATTTTACAGTAGAAAATCAACCAATTTATAGGTTACAGCAGATGGGAATTGCCTGTTTTTAATTCAGGCACTTAATACTTATTTTAGGATCGTCATGCTTTTAAATTCTACTCTATGACTTTTCCAACAGTGAAAAAAAATACGCCAAAGCAATGTTGCAAAATTAAATATTCTAAATGGGTTTGATTTTGAAAAACTAAGTTATAAAGCCCAAGAGACTTGGGTAGAATGTCTTCTGATTACACTGCCACCTTAGTATTTTCCAATTTTTTATCTGTATAGCATATGTTTCTCTTGCTCTTTACTATCTCCCAGCCAAAAATCTGGGGTAGTTTATTTGATTTTATCCTCTTTCCTTTTTTCATCTTTTACTTTTCATTCGCAAAATTTTATTCCTCAGTAACTGCGATAAAGTACATTTAAAATGATGGAAACAGTATCTGGACATTTCAGTAGGACCAAGATGGCGGCCGCCATGTTTGGTGATAGAGTGAACCCCGACGGAGCGTCCTGTCAACAACGTGCTTGAGATGATGGCGTCTGAGTCCCCCGGAAGAAGACGTGAGTTCATTTGAAAGATCTTCTTCACCCACAACATACCGGCAAGCTCATAATTAATGAGAAAATTCATGTCTTTGTCAATCGGTTATTTAGCCGCTCCAGGGCCTTCCTAAGCCTGATGGGCTTCCGGGTTCCGGGCGTTTCTCCACAGCGGGATGGGCCGCAGGCGCTTGACAGCTGTCACGCTGCCTGGGTGCGCTGCCTTTGTGGAGGAGCCAAGAAGCTGGGGTGGCTTGTGTGTCAGAGGCTTCAGGGCTCAGTGGGGACTCTCTGACCACTTCTGGGTACAGCCTGGGCACAACCTGGGCCCTCACTCCGCCTTCTCGCTATGGGAGGGGTGGGGTGTAGCTGACGTCTGCCTCCCAGGAGGTGCCTCATGACCCCACATCCTAGGTCTTTACACGGTGAGGAGGTGAGCTTGGATATCACCTGGGGAAACTCCCACCAGACTGTGAGCTCCCTGGGGAAGTCTGTCGTGGTCCCTCTTCTTGCCTCCCCAGGTCAATGAATCAAGCCACATGCTGATGAGTTTACTTCAAGGTGTAGCAATGGGGGTGGGAAAAGTTCCTTTTTCTGTCAGGTGGGACCACAAGCTTGTAAGGGGCCCCTGACCTGAGCCTGAGCCTGAGCCTGTCTGCCTGGACCCCACCACACACCTAGGGAGTGCATTTTCTCTGCTCAGAAGTTGAGCTCATTTGAAAAGAGAGTCATGAAGCTGTCTGGGAGAGAAGAATTTGAAGAGGCAAAAATAAAAAAAATACCATTCAGGGGACTAGAGGGAGTCGAGAGAGATGCTTGGGCCCCAGGAGCTTCTGTTTCAAGCAGGAGCGAGCTCCTTAAGAAAGAGGCTGATGTTCCTGTGAAGAAACATCTGTTATTGGTGCTGGGAGGCCTGTCACCTTTGAAGTTGTCTGGTGCAATCATGTGGCACAGGGGTGAATGTTCTGGAATCCCCAATGAAAATGTGTACTTAACATCGACTCTCAAAATAAAAATGGAGCAGAATATGCCTTTGATGGCGGTTCTGTTGGATTCTCAGTGATGAGTTGGTGAGGGGCTGGATTCGTGTCCTAGCAGGTGGTGGAGGGTGGACTTTTGGGGTCCCCTCACTGCACAGCTGGGGGTGACCCAGCTAAGGGTCTAGGGGGCCTCACTGTCTGCTCTTTCCCTGTTGGACTGGGGTCATTCTGCCTCCATGAGAATGGGAGATAGAGAGAGGATACAGTAATTACTGCCTCGAGAGAATAAGATAAAGAATATAATTTGTCTTAGCAATAAGAAGAAATTAGGGCCTCCCTGGTGGCACAAGGGGTTAAGCACTGCACTATGAAGCAATCTGCAGCCTCTGCAGCACAAGTTCAATCCCCAGCTGGCCAGGGAGCAACCCACATGGCACAGCAGACCTCTCCTGACTCTCCTGCTGCTCCCCTCAGCAGTGTGTTTCACTCAGTCTGCCTGTTCTGCTCCCCACCCTGTCTCTGGTCAATCCTCTCACCCTTGTACCTCTGGCCTGTACCCCAGCTCTGTATGCATAAATAAATAAATAAATCTTTTTTTTTTTTTTAAAGAAGAAATTAGCTGTGAAGCCTTAAAACATGGGAGAAGCTAAAGTAAGTGCTAAGTAAAAATGCCCACTTGGGGGCCTCCCTGCATGGAGCTGCCTCCCTCCGTGTGGTGATGGCCAAGGCTCCTTCTGGGAAACAGCCCTGGCTCACCCTCCCTCTAGTGTGGTTTTCACACTGGGGGATCCTGAAGAAGGTTAAGAAGCTTCATTTTGTCCTGAAGGAACAGAGATGGTCCCTGAAGGCCTTCTCAGCTCTGAGTCAAAGATGTGGGATTTTTAGGTGGCGTGTCTGAGGAGATGGGCTTGGAATCCCCAACACTTGAACATCTTCATTAGGGAACTTGCAGTGAGTTGTAATGGGCACAATCTCGCTGGTTATAAAACAGAAAAGGTGGTGTCTAGTTCCCAGAGGCATCTAATATTGACATTTGAAAGCATCAGATTGGCCTACACAAAAATCAGTGCATGACTCTGCAATGGGGTGTTAGAAGGACTATGAAGAATGTGAATTAAAGGTATAAGCCTAGTCATGGAAAGGTCAGAAATGTTTTTCTTAAGGTTGTGGGTCCATCAGCAGCGACAGTTGAAGGGGCTGGAGTCACTGAATCCCAGGTGGAGAGACTCTTCTTTAAGGTCACAGCAGAGAGTGAACGGCATGATGGTCTGGTTTTCACGTTTCCCAAGTACCAACTGTGTACAGACGTGAGAAGATGAGAAGGCGAATCTGTTCTTGCTCAAGACATTCTCTCATATGGTTCTGAAACCATTTGTGCTTATCGATCACTTCATGAAGCTGCTCATGGATTTCTGGTTCTCCGCCAGACTCTTGCATTCATTTTTGACAAATACTATTCATCAAAGTGCTTGTTATTTTTGCTTTGATGAAAGGAGAATAGATGAAGATTTAATAGAGTTTGGGCCCAATTCCAGTAGCCAGTCATGCGACTTGGAGTTTCTTTTTAATCTTTTTCATATAGTGTAACATGTTCACTTTCATTTGCTGTGCGTGAGGATTAACATAACAAAATACCAATGTAGGACTCCCTAAAATATGACCAATGACCTTGTGATAGAATGTGAAAATGGCTGTAATTCTCTCTCTGTGCACCACCCCTAGCCCTTATTCAGAAATTCTGTGATGTGATTTTGCAGATTTGGCCAAGAAGAGGTAGTTTCTGCTTCCCTACCCCTTCAAGCTGAGATGACATTGTGATTTGTTTTGTTTTGGCTAACAGAATGTGGTGGACATGAAGTTGTGCCAGTTTTCTTTCTAGAAATCAGTCCAGTTGCCACATGACTCAACCCAGGCTAGCTGGCCAAGGCATGAGAGACCATGTGAACAGAGATACATCATCTCAGCCCCCTTGATCACTGACCTAGATGCATGTGTGCGTCCCTCTAGGACTTGAGAAGAATCACCTAGAAGAGTCCAACTCCAATTGCCAACTCACTGAACTACTAATTTTTGGGAAGTTTGCTATGCTGCAAATGAATGTGGTGTCTAAGAAGAGTTCTTCTGTTAATCTATCAAGAACCCCTTAAAGAAAAATATGGCTCTCATGGTAGAGTCATCATCAAGAAGAGTGGAGCTTCTTCTGAAAGATTTACCCATTTGCTACTGTCAAGAAAACCATGCTACACATGGACATCAACCTGGGTGCCCTCTGCACACAGCCAGTCCCAAACTCTGCCTCCCAGACACCTCCCTCTCTCTTCTGCTTCTTCCTTGCAGATAGGGTTGGCCGGGACATAGTAGAAATCAACCAATGAGGCTGGAAAAAAGACATGTTTTTTGGTACTCCTTTTGTACTTCCTACTAGCTTGCAATGCCAGCTAATGGCAGCCACTTTTACCTCCTGCTATGGACCAAGTTGTGCATCCTCCATAATTCATGTCAAACAAAACAAGTCACATCAACCTCAGATGTGACTGTATTTGGAGATATGGTTTTTAGGAGATAATTAAGGTTAAATGAGGTCATATGGGTGGGGTCCTTGTCTGATAGTGGCCTTATAAGAAGAGAGGGAGATATCTCTTTCTCTCCTCTCTGTGAATGCACCCAGGAAAGGTCATGTGAACACGCAAGATGGCAGCCATCTACAAGCTGAGAAGAGAGCTCTTTCCAGCATCCCACCATGCTGGCTCCCTGATCTTAGACTTCCGGCCTTCAGAACTGTGAGAAAATGAATTTCTGTTGTGCAAGCTACTCAGTCTCTGGTATTTGCTATGGCAAGTCTAGCAGCCCCTGAGGAGGCAAGCTTGAGGATGAGAGGCCAACCTGCTTAGGACACTGGAGGCGAAAGGAAGAGGCTAGGGCTTCGAATGTCTGAATCAAAACCAAACGTTGCTACCACCGATTTCAAGCTATGAGAGGGAAGCATGCTCTTCCCAAGCCTTAGTCCACGGTCCACAAGCTCCTCTGTTATTTGCTGCCAGAACATTCCTAAGTGATTCAGGCAGACGTTTGTTCTCTGACTCAGCACTTGAGTGTCTTGGGCCCCCCGAACACATATCCACTGCTTTGTGCCCTCAGTGGGAGACCAGTGGTTCTAAACACTTGTACATGGGTTCGAAGTACACAAACACTTGCACGTGCAATCAAAGGCCCTGCAAATCCAGGCGGGCAGGGGCTGGAGGCTGATACAGGTCTAAGACAGCAAAGGGAAGGTGGAGAAGGGCCGGCCTGGGGCTCCGCTGCATTTGGGGAGGATGCAGCCTGGCCTCCCTGTGACCCGTCTACTCTCTCCAAGAGGACTGCATTTGAAATCCATGTCTCTCCTTGTGGCTTCTTGGGGTGCAGGGTTGCAACCCGTGCACTCGTGAGCAGCACACGTGTCCTCTTCAGCTTTGTATCGGAGAATAGATGCCACTGCTCACGACGCTCATCTCAAAGGGAGATGAAGGGAAAAGGGGTACAGGAATGGGCAGAGGCTCTTGTCTGCCACGTAATGTCACACAGAACTGGGGGGCAGCAGCTGGTCTCCATCAGCTGAGGCTTCCCTTCGTCACGCGTGTTCTCTGCCCACCTCTCAAAGCAGCCCTGTGCTCCAGGCGTGGTTACTACCCCCTTTTCACAGAGGCACAGCCTGAGGTTTGCAGCCACGAAGCCCCTGCCCAAGGTTGTGCCACGGTGGCAGAGTTAAGGTGGCTTCATCGTTTTGTAGGATGAAACCACGTGACTTAGAACCGAGCCTGAGTGTTGACAGTCAGGCAGCCTGTGTGCCACTAAGGGCTTGGGCTCAGGAGTCACATTTCGGAGGGAACCTTCATCATTTCCCCTTTTGCAAGCATTTGGAGAAAACTTTTGTCATCAGGCAGGTCTGAAAGGATCAGGCTAAGCAAATCACACCTCCCCCGCCAGCCAGGGATCACAGCGGTGTTCGCTAATGTGAATCTGTTCTGTTCAAAGTTTAATACCTCAGCCAAGAGCTCCACAATTACCTTCCCATTACTTCCCACTGTTGATCACAGTGGGAAGGCAAAAGCCAATTTACGTTGTGATTTCTCCTTTTCTAGATCTTTCTCATCTATTTTTAAGTTTGTCTCACACAATCCAGTTGGGTGCCTCGCCACAGAGCATTGGCCCCGAGACCACTGGATGCTGCACGAATGACCGGGTCCACCAGCCACACAGTGTCCTCTGGGCCAGCCACAGGTCCAAGGACCTTGAACATGCCTTTACCTCTTTTCCACTCTAGGACAGTTTCTGATTAATCTCACTTAAAAAAGCCCCAAAACTCAGATTTCCTGATGTATTCTGAAATGAAGGAAAATGTCCATGTTACTCCCAGATGCCACTGATCTCTGGTCCACGAACCCTGAAGGGACGGGAACATTTGTCATCTGGCCGTCCTTCATGCAGCCCTCCAGGTCCATGCTGGAGTGAGCCGGGTGGTGAGCTGGAGGTCAGCTTTGCTAGGGCTCTGCGGGGAGTAAGCTAATTGTTCTTTGACAAACAGGGTTTCTCGAAAACCTTTAGAGATGGGCCAG
The DNA here is from genome assembly GCF_964194135.1 of Talpa europaea. Classification (NCBI taxonomy): domain Eukaryota; kingdom Metazoa; phylum Chordata; class Mammalia; order Eulipotyphla; family Talpidae; genus Talpa; species Talpa europaea. The sequence continues at coordinate 143,350,256 of NC_140070.1, forward strand.
AAGCCTGGGCCAACAATATTTGTATTGACATAAATTACTTCTAATAAAAGAGAGAACCAGAGTACATAAAAGAATATATAAATTCTAGAATGGGTTTGACCAGAGCTGCGTAATATTTGAAGAGGTTTTTTCTTGATGGGAGATTTTATGAACCACCTGGCTTTGTTTTTTACAGTTTGCCCTGGTGACAGGCAAAAAAACCAGGCCCATCACTTTTGTTTTTCTAATCTGTTGACAAGGCTGAAGTGGATTTTTTAAGCCTGCTTTAAGAATGTCCTTATTTCCTCCCCTCTTATTTTCTTCATCTGATCATGCATGGGCTCTATGTTGATATCAGGGAGATGTGACTTCATCCCTCAGGGTTCTAGCTGAGATGTGGCTGTCGAGCTGGCAATGAATGCACAGAGAGGTGCATCCTCCAAGATCAGCAGCTTCGTCAGAATATGAAATAAGAGCAAGCACGTGAAGAAATGGGCCATGCATGCTGGCCCTCAGCGGCCATCTTCCTTTTTGCTGCTCAGTGTTTAGTCATCTTTGGGCATCAACCCCGGGTCTCCAGAAAATCCTGCCCAGCTCTGGGTGGTGTTCTTGTTCTGGCCTTTTTATTTCTAAAAGTTCTTTAACCATATCCCCAAATAATTGTTTGCAGTTGCCATTGCAGTAGGTCGGAAAGATACTGTCTCCCCAGTTGGGTTACAAATAAGGTCACTAGAGTGATTATGCAGAAGGGAGTGATCTGCCTACAATTATAAGTCTGTGAATGTGAACTGGAGCCTGCACCAAACTTGCCAGCTTCTCACAGAAAAGGGGAGAGGGAGGGAGACAGAGAAACAGAGCAGGAGGGAGGGAGATAAGACTGGAAGGTGCTGCACTCATTGCCTTGAAGACAATGAGCAAGGCCAGAAGCCAAGGAATGTAGGTGGCCATAGAAGCTAGAAAAGGCAGGAAAGAGGATGCTCTCTAGGAGCTCTTGAAGGAAGTCAGTTGGGCCAATCCAGCTTCAATTTTTAAGCTACGGTAATTATAGGAAAAGAATCTACATTAGTTCCCACTGTTGCTGGAACCAACGGCCACACTCTGAGTGGCTATACCACAAGCTCAGGCCTGTGGTAACCCTTGCTCTCAAAAGGACATTTGAGGTTCCTATGAGGCCAGGGCAAGAATGACCTGCTGAGACAAAAGTGACCAGAGAGAAGTGGTATCCACAGCAGCTGGACACCACGGCACCCTGCAGATGCCAGACACCACATCAAAGGCCCTGGGGTCATTGGCCTGAACACTCTCTGAGGGCTCCTCTCGCCTGGTTTGTTCCACCGGGACTCCTGCAGGGCTTCAACTCTATCAGACTCCATAAAAATTTCAAAAACCTTTTCAAGGTCATGGGCTTCAAATAATAGGTGACTCTTGGCTCATGGTCATTTTAGTTTCAAGGCTTTGGTGATTCCACAGACAGGTGTATTTCTCTCTTTGGGGCCCAACCAGAGAGTGGGAATGTGATGGGGAGCAAAAATTTTGCCCTGCCAGGGGCTGTCCTTTGACTCCAGTGGCCACAGAGTGTCCAGAGGGACTGTGAAGCCCAGTTTCCATTGTGGCATCTGCCTTCAGAGGCCAGCACTGCCTGAGAATTTATGACCTCGAAGCTGCACATCCTGTAACAGGGCAGTTGGGTGATCTTGAAATGCACTTGATAGAAAATAGCGTTCCCTCCTAGAAATACGTCTGTGGGGCCAGAGTGGGAGCAGAAGATTCATGGTGTTCAGCGCACTTGAATCCTAATTGCAGCATTTGTCATAATTCCTGCCGCTAGAATAGGCCTGAGTGACTCTCCTTAGCCCTGCTGTTTCATCGTGGGAATTAGTTTCATGAGGAAATTGTGTAGCAGACATCACCGCTGTGACTGATGACTGCTCCCTCAAATTGGTGAAGTGCCCAGCCCCAGGGGAGACCACAGACCCAAAGTGGAATCCTGTTGCTTCAAATGGAAATGAACAGGCAACACCTACTTCGCACTGAAGAAATGACACTCTCCCATGTCTGTCCCCTCACAGCGCGGGAGGTCAGTGAGCTCACCTGGCTGCACGCTCCCTCCATCCCCTCCCTACCCTCTCTCCATCCTCATCCCCATTCCCTGACTTCACGTGGCCCTGTCTTCAGGGTCGCCAGGCCTATGTAGGAAGGCGTGAGGCCTCAGTGAGCAGAATTGATTTTGGGGGAAAATTCTTGCTATTGTCTGCCCTTCACTTCTTCCCAAATCTCCCTCTATGAACTTTATTTCTGAGCACAAAATCTGGGGAAACAAATTGCCCTGAACCCCTTCAAAAAGTAGGCAAAGGGTTGGAATAGTCATTTCTCCAAAGAAGAGAGAAAACTCACATGTGAGCCCATGAGAAGAGGCTCAACATCACTGGTGACGGGGAAAGGTGGATGGAGACCTCTGAAAACTCAGTCGCTGATGCCAGACATGAGCAGGGCGGAGAGTAACGAGTGCTGGTGGACGTGGGGAAGCCAGAACCCTTACTTCTCTGTGGAGCAGAAAAATGGCGAGACCACTAATAAGTACAACTACTTTTGGGGAGATAGAGTTCTAGATTTAGGTAGTGTGATGATTTCTCAACTTTGTGAAGAAAAGAAAAATCTGAATTATACACAAGTGTGAATGTTATGGTTTGTAAATTCTATTTTCCATAAAAAAATTATATGAGAAAAAAAAAACACTTCTGAGCAGTGATAGTGGGGTTCCCTGGTGGCCCTACCCTTCTGCTTGGATTTTGAAAATTATATTATTCTAATAAAGACAATGATGGCAGCAAAATGCTCTTCCCATCTCAGGTGCTACCTCCTCCTGGGATGACATTATTCAGTGCACAGCTGTCACTCCCACAGCAAACCACCCAAGGGGGGCTTCTCTGCCTTTGCACCCCAAATTTGATAACCTGGCCCCTTTGCCAATGAAGCCTGTCTCTCTGGTCTTGAGCCCCTGGGGGCCTAGTCATCACTGCAGTCCCCCTGGCTTGTAGGTTACACGGTGTCCTCCCGCAAAGATACATTCAAGTCCTAATTGCTATTGTCCAGGGACAGGCCCTTACTGGGAAATAACCAGGTAAGATGCCGTGGCGTCTGGCTAGGGTGGGCCCTCAGCTGAGGACTGGCAGCCTTCAAAGAGGGAAGAGTGGACACAGAGACACACACGGAGGACACGGAGGCTGGGGGCCTCCCCCACGGTGCAGGAGGTGCCACTGAAGCACCAGCTATGGCTGAAGGTCACCTAGAGCTGCCAGTCTCCCCGGGCGCTGGCACGGGTAAGGGAGGATGCCCCTCGCAGTTTCAGAGGGGACGTGATCCTGCTCATGACCTGAGTGAAGGTCCAGCCTCCAGAACTGAGTCACGTTTTTTTACTATCTTTTTGTCTTCTATTATTATTTTATTTTATATAATTCTCACATCATTTTTCACTTTTGCACAATGTATGCATTTTCACTTTGGTTATATTCCCCATACAATTGCACCCCCTTTATTTTGACCCTAATCCCTCCTCTCTTTCGCCCCCCACCCCAGTAGTGTGTCTCTGGTCTACAGTTGCTTGTTGATTTTGATTTTTTCTTTATTATAATTAGTCTTTACAACAGCTAAGCTATGGAAACAACCCAAATGCCCCAAAATAGATGACTGGATCAAGAAGATGTGGTACATATACACCATGGAATATTACTCAGCATTCAAAAAAGATAAACTCATGCCATTTGCAGCAACATGGATGGAGCTGGAAGGGATCATGCTCAGCGAAATAAGCCAGAAAGAAAAAGAAAAATAACGGATGGTCTCACTCATAACAGGAATCTAGAAAATGTAAATAAGAGTCACGTTGTTTTTAGTGCCTCAGTCTGTAATCATTTATGTGGCCTCGGGAGCGGAAGGCAGTCCCGCGCAGCACCCCAACTGGCTGAGGAGGAACTGAAGCTCGTTCCCATTCTTAGGAGTGTGCAATCCAGAGAGAGGAAGTGGTTTACCACGGTTGCAAGTGGCGGGTGTAGGGGGGGGCCTGGTGGTGGCTAGATCAGTTTAGATCTTTTAGCCCTTAGTTAACAGGAGACAGAAACGAGAAACGCACCTAATGGAGAGTCTCACCTGCGTCTGGTGTGGCCACAGCAGAATCTCTCCCCACGGCCCTATGCTACGCGTATTCTCATCCACAGACGTGAAAACAGAGGTCGGGTCCAAGTCCAAGGTCACTTAGGGAATGGCAAAGCCAGGAGTCCACTCCCTCCCTCAGGACTTGCTCCCCCTGATCTGTTAGTGGGATCTGGTGATCAGCTTTCAACCGCAGGGCCACGTTCCAGATCTCCCTACCTTATAAATTCAAGTTTGGGATGAAAAATCCAATGTGTCCACTTTCTAGTCACGGACTATAATGATTTCAACCTAAATTCACAAATACAAAACTTTCTATGGTCAATAGAACAAAGATAACACTCAAATATGTGCAGTGTATTTTAGCCCTCTTGAGAAGAGTCAATTGCTAAGATAAATATTATAAATAATATTGGCTGAATAACCAATCAACAAAACACGGATAGCTGGAAGTTCAACTTAGCTGAGGAGGTTTTGCTTTCAATTTTTGCAGTTGAAGCCTATAAAATATTTTTGTAGAGGCCTATAAAATATTTGTAGTTTATATTGTTTTGTTATTTGGGGAGTAGAAAGTGGAAATAACTTTTAATAGGCTATGCAGGTTTTTTTTTTTCCCCTCAGCAAAATTTCTTTAAAACTATTTTGTAGCAATTTAGAAAGCTTGTTTTCCAATTTCTTTCTCTATTTCCCCAGGAAATCCTCATGAGAATTGGCTTGTTTTGAAGTTGCTAACTTATCTGTGCATTTAGGGACAGTTTCTAATGTCTAATGACCTCCCCTTACCCTAAACGTTGGGAGCACTGAGGGTAGTTAAATCATGTTTTATACTTTGGAAAAATTACTTACATTTAGAGCATATGCTAATGCAATTGGGGATGATTTACTCCATTTTTCCATGCCTTAGAAAAAGGAATGGAAAACTGCATGTCTAATTGAACTACACCAGTAAAAAGAAAGGCAACGATTTGGCCCTGCAGTGAGTCTCTCCAGCCTAAAAGTCACAAATATGTGACCCTGAAGGACAAGGATGACGGGAGACTCATTAGTAGGGGGTCACGTTTAACAAGATCTAATGCAGCATGCTTTCATTCTGCAGGCCCAGGGCCTGTGGGAGGTTTGGGGGAAGCCGGTCAACTAGATGTGGCAGCTCTGACTCACCCCCTGGCAGGATTTTGAGACAGGAGGCTCGTGGAGAACCGCACCTTAGCAGCACACCTCTGGATAATGGCCGGTCTGGGCACATGGGGCGGGAGCTGGCAGAGAGCCTTCCCCCAGCAACCTGCAGCGGAGCCAGCAGAAGCTCTGTCCTGGGGTGCTGCTGGCTATTTATGGCCATTTTGTGGCTCTCCTTCCTGCGGAAATCTTTCTCTGTAGAATTGAAAGTGGTCATACATTTATGGAAGGAGGAGATTAGCAAGATGGCGTGCATTCTTCCATGAATGAAATATAAACAGAAACTTGCTAGTTGGACCTTAGGAGACATTTTAGCAGCACGCCTGCTGAAATCCATGGACTTCGCGGTATCAGAGGGCTGGGGATGTTACGGTGAAAGTGCTCATCAGAGTACCCTGAGCGACCTCAAATGGGCCGATCGGTTCCGTTGTGGGCTATCAAGTGGGCTATGCCTTGTTGTTCTGAAGGTGGAGCTGCAGGATCCCAGTCTGCCTTAAACAAAAGTCATGAGCGAGGGTGATGACCAGGGCTTAATTGGACCCTTGGAAACTTGAATGGAAATCTTAGTAAGCTTTCCACAGCCTCATCCCAGAAAAACACGAAGCATTCACTTGATGAGTGCATTTTTGTATACACTTTTAATAAAAGAAAGAAGCTGATCCATGAATAATGCCATTGACCTTTCTTTGTATTAAATAATCAAGTTCAATAATATCAGTTAGTCCGTGCCTTTAGAGATCTAAGATGTTAGTACAGAAGGACATTCCCAAGGGCTAAGATCATGTCAATCTCTGGGTCTCCTTGACCCATGTTGATAGCAGGAGCACCCAGAAGGAAAGGGAGCACCCAGAGGGAGGGGGAGCTCCTAGAGAGGGAGAGGGAGCACCCAGGGAGAGAGGGAGCACCCAGAAAGAGAGAGACGCTGGGAGAAAAGCTCCAGGAACCAGTTGCCTCATCTCTGTCCAGCCCACGTCTCTGTCCAGCCCACCACCCCTGTGTTCTCTTGTGCTACTGCTCCCTGTTGTCCAGCTCTCGCTCTCTCTCTGGTCATTCTCTCTTTGCTATAATTTGTTATGACTATTTAAAAACAATAGCAAGCTCATTTGGAAAATTCAAGTAATACAGAAGAAAAAAAAAAAAAGGATGGGCTGTGGGCAACTTCTGGACCTGACTCTTTCAAAGCTTTCCTTTGGAGGAGACCTACTCATTCTTTCTTCTCCCATCAGATTAGAATGGAGGGGGCCTCCCTGGTGACACAAAGGGTTAAGTCTCAGCACTATGAAGCTATTGGCAGCCACTGCAGCACGAGTTCCATCCCTGGCCAGGGAGCTACCCACATGGTGCAGCAGACCTCTGCTGTCTCCCCGCTGCTCCCCTCAGCAGTGTGTTTCAGTCGATCCACCTGTGCTGCTTTTCATTCTGCCTCTGGTGAATCCTCTCACCCCCCGCACCTCTGGCCTGCACCCCAGCTCTTGTATGCATAAATAAAATGAATCTTAAAAAAACAGATTAGAATGGGTTGGCCCCAAAGTGGCCTTGGGGCTGCACACTGGAGATGGCCAGGGACAAAACGGCAGGAGCACCTGCTGCCAGCTGTCTCTACCATTTGAACTTTCTAGGAGTGAGAAATCGGCTTCTGTTGCATTGGCTTCTTACAGGCCTGGGTTGGTGTCTTAATGCAGCATTGCCTGCCAGACCCTGACTAGTACTGCACAGCTTAGTGTTAGGGAGAACTGCACAGCATCAGGCAAATATAATACCAGACAACCCTTACGGATAACAAATGCTCTGTGCTCGAGTGTGATGCACACACCAGACACAGCCTTTTCCCGGTAGATTCTTATAGTTCAGGCACCTCTCTCATTCTGCTGTGTCTGGCGCAGCTTCCTCCACATACCATGTCATTGATCTACACCGTCCGTACAGAGGACTTCATGCTACCCCACCCCACGACTGCAGCACATTCATCAATACCTTTCATCGATGGACCTTTAGCCTGCTTCCAAGTTTTCCTTATCACAAATATTTGAAGAGGAACAACCAAGTGCTTTTGCTTTCTGTGTGCTTCTCCAGTGATGGCGTTGGGAGGGAGGGACAGAAGGGAATTCCGAGATCCAGGCTGAGCTACATGCTGTGCTCCAGAATCTTGAAGATCTACTTGTCAACCAACAAGAGTAAGAAGCCCCCGGCCTCCACTGTCCTTTATCTGGCATCACCACACTTTAGAACTTGGCCCATTTATCAGGCGAAGAGAGACCTTGGGGTGGTTTCATTTGAGTTTCTACCAACGTTGGGCACTGGCCTTCTTGTCATGTGTCTATTGACCTTTGACAATTTGGGTTTCCTCTTTGTGAATAAAAAAGATTTGGCCTGTTTGTAACTTTTGGCAATTTTTCTATGGGCAGTGTCTTCTCACGTTCTTTTACAAGACTTCTTTCTTCTCCTCTGGGGGTTTGGGCCAGTGAAATGTGCTTTGACACAGAACTTCCACGCACCAGAGCGTAAACGTTCTTTTGGGAGCTCAGGAGGGGTCCCGCTCAGCCTCAGCCTTGTCAGAAGAAAGCAAATGCATCGAATTTCCTGGTTAGCACAGTGGAGCTCACCTAGGGAAGGCTGGAAGGCGATTATGCATCGAAGGAAGGAGCTCAGGAAGCCAGCCAGGAGACAACATCGGTAAACATTTTGCAAATAGAAAGGCGTCTCAGATGGATAAATCGCAACACTGCCAATTCTGCCAGACGATTAAGTGGCAGGGCTATTTATAATGCTCAGGTGGAGGGAAGAGAATTGTGTCAGGCACTGGAAGAGCGGAGGTGCTTCAGGAAATTGGCCAATGTGGGGTCTCTCCTTCCCCGTGAAATTGGAAAGAATGGAAAATTACTTTATGAATTATAACTAAAAATGTTTGGGTGGTTCAAAACTTTCTGATCAAATCTTGTCACGCCAGCATTTGAGGGCTCCTCTGGGAAAAAATCGCTGCCTCAATCCCTTCATTTCCCTGGAGCTGCACCCGTATGCGCCCTGAGGATGGAATGAGGTGCTGCTGAGGCTCCGAGTCTGGTTGCGTGGGAGGAGTAAGGAGGGTGTCCTGCTCCCCTGGCGTTAGAGCCGCAGGTTTCCCCTCAGGAGATGCATGTGGCCCGGAGGCGCTGCCCTGAGGCCATGACCCAGGATCTGGCCGTCCTCACGGGCAGGCGAGGCAGCTGAGTCTCCAGGTCAGGGCTGTGGTTGTTGGAGCCACAGGGTGGTCACGGGGAGCTGGCATTCCCGGGGGAGCAGCGAAATCAATCCACTTGGCTTTGGACAAACCAGCGCCTTAAAGCAGCCCAGAAGGCTAGGTACCTCAGCTGCTAAGTTTGTCTTCTGCACCCCACAAATTTGGGGTCTGGGTGGATGGTGAGGGGGCATCCAAGGGCTTTGGCTACAAATTTGCAAATGACTGAGAGTGGGCATGGGGGGTGGGTCTCCAGGGTGGGGCGGAGAGAACCCATTTGAAGACATCAGGCCAGTACTCTGAAGAGAGCCCAGAGCCCTGACTGTGGGGAGCAGGGGTGTGAATTTTCTGGAACTGGTCCCCTTAAAGGGCCTGGTGAAAGCTTTGATTGCCGCCATGTGAGTGCACATGAGCCCATTTAACATTCCTTTTGGGTGTCACAGAGGACCAGACGTATGTTGGGAAGGCAGCAGCGGGGCCCCAACAAGAACTAAAGCAGAGAGCAGAGGGGGAGGCATTGCAGGCATGGGCTTCCCCCCTCCCCCCCACCCCCCGCACACTCCCATCAGCCTCCCCGCCGGCCTCCACATTGGGGGAAGCCACGGGAGGAGGTGGTGGCCCTGCTGGCCTCTGCAGGTGACTAGGACGGGAGCAGAGGCCCGAGCAGCGCCCCCTCCCACACTGAGTGGTGCTGAGACCATGGGGGCCAGACCCCCCAGGGAAAGGGGAGATGCCCTCACATTTCTCTGAAGTATGCGCCTTACCTCAAAAGTGAGAAGAAACTTCTCCTTTTCCCCTCACCCCACCCTGCCTCCTCTCAGGCTGCGCACTGTCCTTTCCAGATGACACCCCTGCTGATTTCAGAAACCACCTCCCACCTTGCTGTTGTGTGGTCTGAGGTGGATTTGCTGATGCATGTGGCTCTGGGACGTTGCTCCTGTCCCCAGGCCCCCTGGAGTCGGTGTGACTTCAGTCCCACCCCAGGCTGGGCCCCTGCGCCTTCAGGGAAAGCCTCATGTGCTCAGGACAGTCTTTCCAGAAGGCGCATCTGCCTGTGCACAGAACCCAGCCCGCAGACAGGACGGCGTTCTCTTGTCACCAGGCATGTAATGCAGAGCTCAGAGGCTTCAAAGACAAACATCCCCTGATTCTGTCCCTCTTCCTCATACCCCAGGGACCCCTTTCAGGTGCTTCCATTTCCTGCTGTATAGAGCTGTGGTCTCACGGAAAAGTGTGTGTGTGTGTGTGTGTATATCTGCATGTGTATGTGCAAGTGAGTATATGCACGAGTGCACATGTATATGTGCACACGTGTGCACATGTGGATGTGCCTGTATTATGTGCCTGTGCACACACATGTGTCCATGTCATGCTAATGTGTATGTCATGCATGTGGGTGCACATGTGTGTGAACACACAGCCCAGGCAGTTTCTTTCCCTCCTGCAGGGAATACCAACAAGGCTGTGAAATGTCTCCATGGAAACCGGCCCCTCCAAGCACCGGCCTTCCCAGTGTGGACACATCTGCAAGGTGGGCGGCGCCGATGAGGCAGCTTCATACGCCACCAGCCACTTTAGAACGCAGTGCCCCTTCCTCGGGACTCCCCACCAGCCCCAAATGGGATGGGACCCTGCGTTATTACCCATGAAAGCTCAGGTGTGTGTAAGGTTTGATGGCCATGCAGCTTGGGCGGTGGTGGTGGTGGGTTTCCAACCATTAAGTGTAGGTTTCTATAACGTCCACGATACAGTCCATTTAAAACGAGAGTTTCTCCTTCGTGACAGACCTGCTGTCCCCCAGCTGACCATAATGTGTTTTCTCTCCTTCTTTTGTCTCAATGGTATTTATTTCTCAATCCATGGGAAACAGGAGGACTATCAAAAGGAATGGCTTGATTTTTTTTTTTTACATTTCCTTTATCTGCTTCTACCTTTCTCTATATGAGCATGTCATACTCTACATGTTGCATTTCTGACAGGGATCGAAATAATTATGGCTCCAGAAGCTAAGAGGGTGAGCTGTTAGATACTACATTTCAAAGGTTAGAAAGTCACACGTATGAGCAGGCAAGGTAAAGCAGGTATTGGATGAGCTCAAAATAGTGCTCAGACCACAGCTATCTTCCACAGGTATGCCATTTCACCCCTCCATAATATCTTAAAGGTCTTTTAGCATCATTATAATTATCTGGCTATTAGAACAGTTTTCCATCATGTGGTCTCATTTACACTGGACCAATTGGACATTTGCCTTTGGTGTTTATTGTTTTATTTTCTGGTTTGTAATTTCTTTGGTGGTGGTTCTAGAATTTTCTGGCAGCAAATAGTGGAAGATTCCAAATCTCTTTCACTCTGACTGACCGTTTGCCTGGAAGTTTCTGGGAACAAAATGTGGAATGAGATCACTGGAGAAGCAAATTACGCTAAGCTGCCTGTGATTCTAGAATGGACATCAGAATGCCCTTGTCTTAAAACCTGAGGTGGTTCTTTTGTTTGCCTTTTAGACGTGATGACTCCTGGCAATTAAAAACCAGCATTACTTATGACCAAGTAATGATGACAAGAGCTGGAACTGGACAAAGCTTGCATATTGACATTCTACTCTGCAAAACTGAAAGGAAGTTGGAAAAAAACCTGTTTGAAACCACTTTACCTCTTAATGTGCTAGTTATAAAATTAAGTGGTTGTGCTGTTTAGTAAATGTCTTCTTAAAACTTGGTCTTGTGGGCCTCCCTGGTGGCACAGCGGTTGAGCGCTGGGTTGAGAAGCTGCCCGCAGCCTCTGCAGGGCCAGTTCAATCCCCGGCAGCTCCCCGGCCACCGGAGGAGGGTCCCACATGGCGCACAGACCTCTCCTGCCGCCCGCTGCTCCCCTCAGCAGTGTCCTTCGGTCCTTCTGCCTGCTCTGCTCCCCGCTCTGGCTCTGGTGGATCCTCTCACCCTCCCATGCTTCTGACTGTACCCAGTGCTTGTATAAATAAATAAAATAAATAAACAAATCTTAAAAAACAAAACAAAACAAAAAACTTGGTCTTGTTTCTTGTTTGGTACCTCAGGTCCTGAAGAGTCCTCCTGGAAGACAGGTGGATTTCTAAAATTGCCCCAAACTATTCACTTATCTTTCATGTCCCCAGTCTAGAAGGCCAGGCCAGCAAGATGGCATTCATTCAATCCCCAATAATTTTTTTTATCAGGTAGATCTGGAATAAGTGACAAGAAAAATAGTAAAACTTGCTTACATTTCTAATTTCATATGAATAAAAGCCATGTTGCTTCTGCTTGAGTGAAAAGAACCAAAGAGTTTTAGGAATTATAATTTAAAATAATTATAGTTCAGTTCTGAAAGGCACATGTTGCTTGGTGAACACCCCTGGCACTTCCACTCCGGTGCTGTTGTTAGGTGCCTAACCCTTCATCTGGTGATTTGCCTTCATTTCTGCCAAAATACATCAAGACACCATGACACATGAGCTCTGCCCATCTTCACAGTCCTGGCTTTATCCATCTCTGTCCTTTCCCTCCCCTGACGCCCCCAACTCTGGCCTTTATGCAAGAACATGGTTTCCTTCAACATAGGGACCAGAGGTCTCTACTTCTGAGTCCTCTCCTCTGTCCCCCGCCCTCAACCTTGGGCCCATAAGTCAACCAGTCCTTCGGTTCAGGGTCCTCATTCAGAAAGTGAGTATTCCCCTATGAAAGGAAACCTAGGACACGTGAGAATGACACATCCTGTGCATTTTGAGGGCTGCATACTTACGGGAAAGGCTTCAAGCCATCCAGATGCGAGGATGGACATTCTACTTAGAAAGTCATAAGTGAGAGAGCAAATGGAATTTTCTGGAAGCTCTTTTGTTTTATAATCATTAGCAGCATAAAAGCGTCTTGCATACAGTGCTTTATGGACTTAAGGACCTTTCTGCTTCTTAGTCACCACAACTATGGTTGCATGGCTTTGTGAAGATGTGATTGGATTTGCTGTTTTCAGAATATCAGCCATAAGTAATAATAATAAAACACTGAGGTGAAATTCACATAATGCAAAATTAACCATTTGAAAGTGATCCACCCATCCCTCTATTTACATCACTAAGCCTGTATTCACTAAGAACTTATTTTTCCTGAAGTCACTGCACATGATTAGAGGAAGTTTCTAGTCAAGGGGTCTGGTTAACCAACAAGTAAGTTCTGTTGTCAACAGAGCTACACCTTATTGCACTGCGTCCTGCAAAAGGCAGACACACAGCAAACACACGGGGGTGCCAGGGGCAGAGTTTCACTATAATCACGCTGGGCTAGAACCCGATTCTTAAACAGTTTAAAGAAGCACCACTTAAAGATGCCCCAGCAGGCAGCCGTCATGAGCAACTGGAGATGTGGCTTCATATCTGAGTCAAGGCAAGGATTCTGGAGGAGGAGGGCCAGGGCATGGGAGGATGCTGCAGAAGATGCTGGTTTAGAGGATAAACAGCAAATTTCTCACCAATTCAGTGCTTTTCACCCATCCACATTCCTACACTTTTCTTTATTTTTCTACTTAAAATGTCCAACTTTAATCAATCTGGCCTGATCACTGTTTTCAAATGCACCTGTGGTCTCCTGTCTCCACTGATTTCTCCTAAGAGAATGACCACCCACCTTCTCCCCACTGACCCCCTGACCTATAGCTTTGTTACCCCTTCATCTGTACTTGTCAAAGTCCTGCTTTGTAGGGACTCTCTGGACTCCCTCCGCAGGTACTTCTCCCTTTTAAATCTCAGATTCAGTGTTGAGATCAAATACAGAAATGTGCAAATTGTCACTTTTGGTTTTACAATGAGTAGATTCAAGGTTAATCTTATAACATATTGTAAAATGTTCCGGGAAAGACCCCTCCCTACACCAGCAGACAGGAGAGCAAGGCCACCTGCAGAGACGTGAAACATCTGCTGCCTGTGGGTGATCTTGCCTTTCAATCCCACCAGTGACCACGGAGCTGGATGATGAGGATTCAAGCCCTAGGCCCCAGCCCTGCGTCTCCACAGTGTAGCCTTCCTCTGAGCGTAGAGAGCATCCACATATCCTTAGGTCAAAATAGCTTAGAAGCCCCTTGTGAAGAATAATTACATTTTTAAATGTCGATGACTCACTATTCCTGCCTATATAAGTGAAACCCAAACTTGGGATTGTTGGACGAGTTCTACAGAGTAAAGTCTGTCTGACTGCTCCCAGGCTTCCAATACTCGCTTTGAGTTTCGAATAAACCTTTTATCTAATTATCAACTAGACTTTGGTTCCAGTTAATAATCGTATAATGATCTTGTGGTCTTTCCATTGTGGAAATCAGGGAGGTGAATCACAACATAATCAGGGGCCTGCCAGGAAGTGGTCATGAGTTGAGCTTCATCTGATAGTGTGTGTTGGTTTAAAGAGAAGGGTGTGGTCTGCAGCCGCGCCTCCCCCCCCCCCCCCCCCCCCCCCCCCCCCCCCCCCCCCGCCACGGAACTTGACCGCTATCTTCTTAGGATGAGTGCTCCGGTCTTGCGGCCAAAGCAGCATTTGCTTTTAAGTCAATCTCAAGGCAGACTCTTGTTTTGTGACTGACCTCCCTGCCCCACACACTCGCATGCTTAATGGAAAATAGTTTCTGATGACTTGGTTAATTATTTGTGATGAACTCTTGAGTTATAAAAAATAATTCTTTTTTTAAGAGCAAAGTGAAACTCGTGTGTAGTAATTTTGAGGAATATGACTCTTGATTTACTCAAGAAATTCTCCCTTCCTCGGTGGGCATGGAGTAACTAACATCTCTAGGTGTGACAGAGAAAATGGCAAGGAAACTTTCTCCATGGGAGAATCTTGGAGCTATGTCTGACACCTTCCCTTCCATTCCAGACAAGGAGAGGGAATGTGGAACGCACAGGAGAAGAGCATTCGGAGCAAAAAAAAAAAGAAATTCAGAGCAGCGGCATGGATTTCAGAAACACATTCCGGACTGGTTTCTTCCTCTCCCTGCTCTTCCTGAGAGTGACCTCCTGAGCTGAGACCTGGGGAAAATGACCGCAGGGGTGGGTCCCTACAGCCTCGGGGCTAAGTCTCAGAGCTATCATCGCTATGGCCTGAGTTCCATCCCCAGCCAGGGAGCTGACCCACACGGCGCAGCAGACCTCTCCTGGCTCTCCTGCTGTTCTCCTCAGCAGTGTGTTTCAGTAGATCTGCCTATTCTGCTCCCCACTCTGTCTCTGGTGAATCCTCTCACCCCGGTCCTGGAACCTCTGGCTACACCCCAGTTCTTTTATGCAAAAATAAATAAATAAATGATCCTAAAAAGATTAGGGGCTGAGCAACTTGGAGGAGGAAATGGTTTAGGACTTACTTAGAGGTCAGGGCACACATACAGGGGTGGAGGGTAGGCTCTTTGCTTTGATTTCATTGCACATTTACTCCTAGGTGAGAACTAGAGGCATAATCTGAGTTAAGTAAATATCTACTAAGAAAAAAATCCCTAGCAACCCAGCAGGGAGCGAGTGATGTTTGGTTTGAGTCGGACTTCAGGAAATCAAAGCGAGGGTTATCTGCCTTCATCCTGAGAGCTGGACCGTGAGAGCCCAGGAAGCAAACACCTGCCCCACCGCATCTGTGCAGGTGACCCAGGGAGGGACGCGCCCTAGACTGAGTGGGAAGGATTACTGGCATTTAGCAAGGAAACCCATAAAGAGACTCTGTGGCAACGAAAGTTCACGTGGAAGGTGCAGGGCTAATTGTCAGAACAAAGGCACACCAGGTAGCAAATGCCCCTCATTAAAACCCCCGGAGTAGAGCAGCTCCCTCCACAGGAGTTTTTAATACTTGATGCGAATTTCTAAAATCCCAAAGCAACACCATCAACCTGGGATCTTTAAGTGAGCTGAATATAGGACAAGGTGACAAAGCTTGGCTGTCTGAAAATTTTTATAATGGGCAAGTGAAATGAAGCATGGGGATAGTAAGTATGGCTTTTGACCTGCCCTGCTGAATGCTTTATAGGCAACTCTGTTGCTTTCAATGTATGAACATTTCTTCTCTCTATTAACTCTCAATGCACCTGTTAGCTTATAGGTCTACATACCCATGCAAATACATAAGGACACACTTTAGCTGGTCTAACCACACGCATGAGCCCCAGAGCAACGCCAGGGAGTCATTACACTCAACTGCAGAAACTCAGGGAAGATGGCGAGGTTACTGGCCTGTGGGTTGTGGGGCGGGAGCCGGGAGGGGGGAAAGGGTGGGGGAAGAGCTCAGGTCAGCAGTCCCTCCCCAGGGCCCCGCTCTGCACTCTCCAAGCATCTCCGGGATCTTCTGCTAATTGTTGGAAACCTTTGTGGAGGCAGCCCCCGGCTCAGGACAATCCCAAATCGATATTTAATCATCAAGATGCCTCTCCCTGTTAAAGCCTTTGAGTCTGAAATTTAATATTTTCTGAGAGACAAAATCCAAGCAGAAAAGCGTGTGCACACACACACACACACGTTGCAGAGGACTGTTCCCAGGGAAGCCCCTGGCGCTTTCCTCCTCGGAAGCCAAGACTGTGAAGGAAGGGACTTGGCCCACCAGGCCCACCACCCTACCCAGGGCTGCAGGGCCTTCCCCTGTGCCTCTAGCGTCCCCACACCCAGGCAGAAGAAGCCTGAGGCCAAGGAAGCTGGGGCTCACACGTGACCACCAGCAGGCTCAGCAGGCCTGGGAGTGGATGGGACAAGTCACTGATGAAAAATTCCCTGAACGATCTGCCCCTTACAGGGGAACAGAGCCTGAGACAAAGACTGCAGAGGTGCCAGGTGAAGAGCAGCTTCCTCAATCTCCTGCACTGCTGGTGGGAGTGCACACTGGTCCAACCACCATGGAGAGCTGTGTGGAGATTTCTGGACCTACTAAACATAGAGCTTCCATAGGATCCAGCAATTCCACTCCTAGGTATTTACCCAAAGGACACAGAAACATCCATTCCAAAGAGCACCTGCACCCCTATGTTTACAGCAGCACTGTTTACAATAGCTAAGCTTTGGAAACAACCCAAATGCCCCAGAATAGATGACTGGATCAAGAAGATGTGGTACATATACACCATGGAATATTACTCAGCATTCAAAAAAGATAAACACATGCAATTTGCAGCAACATGGATGGCGCTGGAAGGGATCATGCTCAGCGAAATAAGCCAGAAAGAAAAAGAAAAATACCGGATGGTCTCACTCATGGCAGGAACCTAGAAAACTTAAATAAGGGACCAGGAGAAAGACTAACTATAATAAAGAAAAAATCAAAATCAACAAACAACTATGAACCAGAGACACACTATGGGGGGGGTGGAGAGAGGAGGGACTGGTTTCAAAACAAGGGGGGGTGCAATTGTATGGCGAATATAAAAAAAAATAAATCTTAAAAAAGGGCAGCTTCCTCCACAGAGCAGCTCCGGGGTCCAGGGTGCTGGCAGCGCCCCCCCAACCCCCTTCCGGCTGCGTGGGCAGCGCCCCTTCCCCGTGGGCTGCTCGCTCCTGCTGCTCCCGACACCACTGCTTATGAGCCCCAGGGGGTGTCTCCTCCTAGGCAGGGTCCCCCAAAGCCCACAGGCCGGTGGGGAGTGAGCTCCGCGGCACCCCACTGGGGTCGGCCCCCTCGCCCCCCCCGCCCCAGCCCCTCACCTGGGCTTCCTGCATGAAGCCTGTTGTCAGCAGAGGCTGGAGAGGCAAAGGGGGCCTGGCGATTGGGGCACGGGAGGAGCAGTGGGGGCGGGAGGGTTCGCAAGGGAGGGGCAGGTGTGGGGGGGGCAGGTGTGGGGGCAGGTACGGGGGGGGCAGGTGCAGGGGGAAGGTGCAGGGGTCAGGTGGGGGGGTCAGGTGCAGGGTAGGGGGCAGGTGCGGGGTGGGGGCCGCTGGGCCAGGTGCTGGCATAGGAGGGCAGAGAGGGCCCTGCTGTGCAGGGGGGAGGGCGCCAGCGAGAGGAGGCAGGAGGGTTTAAAAATGTGTTTGTTTGCTTTTTACTTTGGGCTGGAGCACAGGCAAGTGGGGGGTGGGGTGGGCGTGTTTCCCGTGCCCTGTGGGACTTGGGGTGGGTGTCCACTGGGGCTGGGGTGGGAGCGGTAGGCACAGAGCCCTGGGGAGCGCCCGGGCAATCCTCCAGGTGTGGTTACCTCTGCAAGAGGAGCAGAAACGTGGGGGGCCCAGAGCCCTGGGGATTCTGACTGAGAGGGAAGAGCTCCCGGGGGTAGGGGGGAGGCCCCGGAGGTGGTGGCTGTCCCTGCTGCCTTCCTCCAGGGCTCAGCCCCAGGGCTGTGGCTCCTCAGTGCTGAGGGCAAAGATGGGCGGAGCCAAAATGAGGCTCCTACCAGCTTCTGGGAGCAGGGGGAGCCCTCTTTGCCTCCCCGGTTTCTGCCTGCTCCCCTGCGCTGCTGTGGCCTTGCCAACCCTGCCCGCACACACGACCACCTTGCAAACATCACTGCACCTTTCTGAGCTACCACTGTATTATCAAGAAGGTAGAAATGCTCCTGTCTTGTCCCCAAAGTCAGGCAGACACAGCCCTGCCAGCCGCTGGGCGGGCCACCCTCCTGCCCCAGGCAGGTCCCTGCTGGCTGGACCAGGGGTGGGCCTTGGGCCCTGGAGTGCTGGGGAGGGTGGGCCTTGGCTAGAAAATCCTGCCCTGGCTGCACAAGATTGGGGTCTGCTTGGCTTTCCTTCCTCTCCCTGCTTTTATCTAGAGCAGACCCCTCAGCAAGTGGGCGAATTTGCATCACCCCACCCTGACCCAGGACAAATTCAGTGACATCTGAAGCCATTTGGTTGCCAGAACAGGGGGCCTGACAGGCAGCTAGTGAGTTGAGGTCAAGGGTGCTATTAAACTTCCTACTATGTGCCCAACTTCACAGCCAAGAGCAACGGTGCCCGAGTCCAGAAGCCACAGTTAGGTCTCTAGTGCCAGGGAGGAGGTGGGGGTGTCAGAGGTCAGTTTCTCCCCTACCCAGTCAAGGCCACTCATCAGAAGGTGGGGGTCAAAGTCGTTCCTAAGATGTCAGAAAGAAGGGAAATGAGCTTGAGAAAACAGGCCCAGGCCCTCTCCCCTGGCACAAAGAGCAGTGATCACTTATACAAACACCAGGCACCTGGGCTGAAATTTACTCACTGGGCCATTTTGAACATTCCAGTATGTTTCCACCTGTGCTATTAGACACGTTCTCAGCAGCCTGGATGTGCGGGTGACGCTTCTCAGGGGTCCCATGGTCACAGGGTGTTGGACAGGAGCACGGTGGCACAGTGGCCCTGGGAATGGGTGACATTTCCCTGCCCCCACCTGCAGGGAGCGGACTTGGACCGCAACTCCCAGCATGCCATGAACAGGACCTCCTGATTGGGGATCAGCTGGGAAGAAGGAAGGGGGTGGACTTATAGTTTGAGGTGGGAAGAACAGAGTGCTGGGGAGCCCACTCCTGGTCCTTGGTCCTGGCAGCTTTGGCGTTTTGGCAGAGACAGTGGCAGCTGTTATCTTCACCTGATGGGTCACATGGTCCACTTTGCATTTTGGGTCTCTCCTTCTGGACCTGCCCAGCCCCTTCCTTGTGGTTCTCGCTGTCTGCACCTTGGACTTGTCCGGGGGCTTTCGGGCCTCAGCTGCCCCAGTTTGGTTGGGTGTTTGCCAGTGAGGGGGATGGGTAATTCTTGGAATTTGGGAGTCTGTGATTGGAGTCCTTCTCTCTCTCTCTGCCCTTGGAAGTTCACAGCAATGAAGATTTTTGAGTGCACTGAGTCTACTTTCCTTGCCTTCGTGTACATGGGTGGCTGGACCCTGTCAGCATGGGCATAAGGGGTTTTTCCTTGACCGTTTGGGGTCCCTGGGCACTCTTCGGTTGCATGGATTCAACATGAAGTGAATTACATTTATAAATTCAGCTAAGGAATTTACAGTCCATGGCTCCAGAGCCGCAAAGCTACGTTCATGTCCTTCTTTGTCACTCACTGGCTTACAGTCTAGTGGTTAGTACAGTCTGCAGCCCCAGTGTCACCTCTGATGGGTTCCTTGTTTGGGTCACCACATGCCTGTTTACAGACAGGGTTGGGGCGCTCCACTGGGATCAGGATTTCAGCTCCGTTTTAGTGAGTGGCTGGAAGTATGAGTGCTGGTGACTGATGGACAAGCTCAGAGCAATTTCTTACAATGTGGGATTTGGGGCTGTCTCCTTGGATCGGGGGTTCTGGTGGCCTAGGTGTGGAAATATCCATTCCCAAACTGCTAACAGAGACTAAATCATCAAAGGCAGTGATAAAACATCAAGAGCTTTAGAGCGTTTGAAAGTCTTAGCGGGTTAGAGGGTGTGTCCAGTTGACTGTTTTAGACCCTACTGAACTCCTCCATCAAAACGTCTCCTTGTCTCATTTCCCTTTGGCCTGCTGGCCTGCTTCTGCTTCTCAGTGGCCCCTTGTCTGGGTCTTTATATTCCCCCCCCCCCCCCCGTGTATTTTACTCTCTCTCTAGCTTTTCCTTCATATCTTTTTTTTTCTTTATTTTTTTCTTTCTAGCACCCTCTTCTTTTCAACAATTTTGAGGGACTACTTGGATTTATTAGATAAAGTCACATTTAATTAAACATTAAAAGAGCTGTTAATGTTTTTGTCTCTTGTTTGTCCTTTAAAAGAGCAGAGATGGTCCTCCCCGGTGGTGCAGCGGGTTGAGCGTAGCACTGTGAAGCTGTCCACAGCCTCTGCAGTGCAGATTCGATCCCGGCCGGCCAGAGAGATTCCCACATGGCGCGGCAGACCTCTCCTGTCATGCCTGCTGCTCCCCTTAGCAGTGGATTTTGGTCAGTCTGCCTGTTCTGCTCCCCGCTCTGTCTCTGGTGTGTCCTCTCACCCTCCTGTGCCTCTGGCCTGTACCCCAGCTCTTATATAAAAAAAAAAAATAAAAAATCTCTAAAACAAATATTTTAAATAAATAAATAAACAAATAAATAAATAAATAAATGAGTAGAGTTGTTATTTGGGCAAGTGGTTGATCAGTGGCAAGTAATAGAGAGAAATGTGCCTCCTGCTCATCGGGGGATACAACACGCCACGCCCACGGTCAGTCTGCACAGCTCTCCAGAGTGCTCGGACCCCACGGCAGCAGGAGAGTCGCTGTCTATCTAGTTCTAGTTAAACACAGGGATGATCTGGTGCCCAGATGGCTTCTGCTTGGCAGCCTGACAAGCAAAGTGTTTCCTGGCTCTGGAAGCCCACTTAGTGCTCTGTGTCTCGGGCTCCCGTGCATCTGTTTGTGACCCTTTTTGCCAGTGGCTGTGTAATGTGACATTCCCACCGAGTTTATTATGTCGTTATTGTGTGGTAATTCTTTGCTTAGCTTAATGACGGAATCTCCTTACATAGCAATGTCATTATTTCCTTGTAGATCTCCTAGGTCGAAAAAATGTACAGTTGCAGATAACACGAGTCATGAATAGAATTTTGAAATATTGAAATAATAAATGAAATAAATTTGAAATAATAAATGAAATATTTAGTAGTGTTGACTGTGTAATTAATTAACATTTCACAGCAAAGACCGAAGAGTCAGAGCACCTCGTTTATTTTATAATGTTCTCTCCTTTGTAAGGATCAGTGACCAGCAATGTTGGGTATGATGCCAAGATCTATTTTCAAACTTGAAATTTGCTTGGGCATTGGCCCTTGCTCTGTGATCTTTCTCATAATGACAAGGCAAATTAGAAGAGCAACTGTAGCCTTTTATTGACACAAGGGCTTGGAATTCAATTTTGACAGGATTATCTTAAGCCAATAGATTCCTAAACCAAAATCACTAAAATTATTGCAGAGGGAAATATAAAAACACAAAACCAACAAATCAGGAGTCCAGTGACTACTTTAAATGCACCTGGATCCAATAGAGAAAGAAACACTAAAATACCCTCACTGGAAATATTGGCCAGTAAATCTTTCACCATGCCTTAATGTTTTATAACATGGTCAGGTGAGCTAAAAAAAATTCACGGAACTAGAATATCAACTTCTGATGGGAACCTCACTGTAAAAACAATTAGCATCACAACTCACATGCTCACCTTCTCGTTTAATTTTCCTGTACATGCAATTCTCAATTCACTGACAACAATGCTAACTTCCAAGCCATCGACCTTTCCAGCATTCAGAGAATCTTTTGTGCTGGTGACTTTGGGCTTCGTGATTAGAACTAAATCTCCTAATGTGCCTCAGCTGGTGAATTATTTGGCGTTGTCCACAACCCCACCCCCTACTCTGACAACAGAGGTTGTCAGTTTTGTGATGACAGTAGAAACCTTGTGAGTTCATTTCAGGTCTGAGAAGAGCCAGGGGCAGGACTTTAAGATGATGCCCTGGCAGAGAACCAGCTGGGGTCTTCAGACCAAACGGCAAATCCTTTGAGCATGACTCAGTGAGCAAGACTAGAGGAAGAAAGCCCAGTTGAGCAAAGAGTAGGCAGGTAGGAGGGTAGAGGAGGGTATTTTTCATCACCTGGTACCTTTGGGGTGTCCTTTACATGGGGAATTGAACATAGGTTCAAGATCTATGAGACTGGCAGAAGTTTGGGTCAGGAATTAAAGAAATGCCATTCAAAGAACTTGTCAACATCACCTTTTCTTGGAGGGGGAACTTTGGGGATGAGGGTTCATTGACTATGTGATAGAAGAGCTCTGGGATTTTCACAGTCTCATATCATAAGGAATAGTAAAAGGAGTACGCAGGGGCCAAGTTAGAAGTGGGCGAGATTTATGGTCACTTTTGTAGGCCCAATTTAATAAGGTGTACTGGCCCTGATGATAATGGAGAAGTGTTTGCAAGCTTCCTGGATAACTGTAGAGATGAAGTCTATGACCAGGAAAATGTATATTTTCAGAGGAAAGAAACCTGCATTGGCTAATTAGTTCATATCACTTTAATATTTAAACTGCAACATAGAAAATGGCAGTTCTTATTTTTGCTAATGGACTTATTAGAATTAAATCTTTCTTTCTTTTTTAAAAAGGCATGTGTATCTTGTTTATTTGGCCTAACATATTAGTGCATTCATCCCTGGATATATTTCAAAACTACTTAAATCTCAGACACTCTCTTCTTTAACAGTTCTGCCTGAAATTCCCAAGCTACATCCAAAAGATTTAACAACGACAAAATACTCTTTCCTCTCTTTACATGAACCAACCTGTGGATTATCTTTACATGAAACATCAACTGACTTTAACCAAACCTCCTAAAAATTCGGTTGAAATAATTGTGGGTTCCGACCCCCAAATCAGTACTACAAATAAAATCCATTTTGATCATCTCGCTCCAGACTTTGGGTAAGAAGTTCAGCACAGAATCTGACCCCCACACAACCTGAGTTCTGAATACCATGCAGAATAACCTCAATACAACACAGTACGTGTTCAACAGACCACGTGACCGCAGGAGAGAAAAAAACCAACCCGTAGCACATCTTGTGATTCTGGCAAGACTTCATGGTTTTCCTTCCCAACCCAGAATAAAGAATAAATTTCAAGTTACTCACTCATGGATTCCGTCAACTTGGCCATTGTGGAGGTTTCTTCTTTGTGCTGTTCCTGGAAGTGAGAAGAAAAGAGAATTATGCATAAAACACGTGTTGGGTAGGAATGGACACAATGGTTGGTTTGATCACAACCCTCGCTCTCTTCCTTGTTCCACGTCAAAATCTGGTCACCAATGATTAAAAGAATTTAAAAAACTGGGCCTCCCCAGTGGTGCAGCGGGTTGAGTGCTGGGTTGCGAAGTTGCCCGCGGCCTCTGCGGCACCGGTTCGATCCCCGGCTGCTCCCCGGCCACCGGAGGAGGGTCCCACGTGGCGCGCAGACCTCTCCTGCCGCCCGCTGCTCCCCTCAGCAGTGTACTTCGGTCCTTCTGCCTGCTCTGCCTCCCGCTCTGGCTCTGGTGAATTCTCTCACCCTCCCGCGCTTCTGACTGTACCCAGTGCATGTATAAACAAACAAACAAATAAATAAATAAAAACATGCCTCTATAAAAAAAAAATTAAAAAAAAAAAAAAAGAATTTAAAAAACCTCACATTCCAGGTACATGATCAGTCAGTCACGGAGAGGAGATTTTTAGGGCATTATAAAACTTGCCAGCGCCCCTGGAGACAAGCATCTGTCACCCTGATCTTGTATATATATAATTGTGACGCACGACCAGTTTTCAAAACCTCTTTGACACTGGATTTTTGACATCCATCTGCCAATCTTTTGCTCTCTATTTTCTCCCATTGAAGCTTTGTCAGTATTTTTGGAGCTGGTATTTTCATAGTCATTTGATTTCTTTTCCCCCTAAAGGTTAGATTTTGTACATCTTTCTTTGTCTTAGTTTATCGAGTTCCTGGAGTCTTTTGAAAGTCATCATTTGATGGGTTTATAACCTTATCTATTTTGAGCTGAAAACATTTTGTTTCAACCAGGATTTAGGTTATAACCCACTGAGTTCAAGAGCCAGAATGAAACACGCATAAATTGAATCTGTCCTCATTAAAAAAATTACTTTAGCACTATTATGAATAATGGTCATCTCTAATGAAAAGTTCTCTTCAATTTCTTTTTCTTGCATCCCTAACATGTGTAGAACCTAAAATATTGTGCACTCTTAACTTTATCTTTTTATAGCCTTATTTTTTCTGAACATTTTTTTAAAATGTTCCACTTAACCACATGCCACCATCTTTCCATGTCACCATATTTTCCATGTAAACTGTGTCACCATTTTTCACGACTGCGTAACAGTCATCAAATGTTATATCACGGTCTCCTTAACCAGATCCATTTAATTTGTTTATATATTTTACTATTTTATAAAGTTCTATGAAAAATGTCCTTGAATGCACAACTTTGCTTGCCTGCCTTATTTACTACCAAGGACAAATCTTTCTAAAAACTTGTCTTTATTGAAATAACATGGTTTTACACCTGTGTATGATTTTGGGCCACAGATCACACCTCTTCAGATATATGGGACATACAACACCCGCCATCTAAGCACCAACAGTGAGGAGAAATCTTAGAATTAGGCATGATTTGGTCAAAAAAATTGAAAAGTAAGAATTCTGACACACATTGCTCAACTCTCCCCATAAAGGTTGGATCTGACAGTGTCTAAAAGTATTCATTTTCTTACATTCTTGCCAACTCTTCAATGACATTACTAGCATCTTTGTCCCTCTCTCCATCTTTGCCAAACTGGAAGCCAAAGCTAGCTTGTTGTTTCATCCTGGTAGTTCTTTCTTCTGGCCTTTTCTTTGGGCACCACCCCGCATCCTCACATGTCACCCATACACCACCAACTCAGCCCAGCTCCTCTGCCACCAGCGTTTTAGTTCTTTTTAAATTTAAGTTTATTATTATTTTTTATTGCAGTAAACTTGGTTGACAACACTGTATAAATTTTAGGGGTACAAGTTCACACCTCTACAAATGTACGTTATCAGACCACCAAAGCACCCATAATCTTCCACCCCAGTCCACTGGTCCCTCTCCCCATTTCCCTCCCTCCCTAGGCGCGGTTGTTTTCCTGTGTCCATAATACAGCTTTGCTCATATTCCAGTCGCTTAGCTGGCCCTCAAGTTGATGGACCCAGGGTGGAGTGCTGACATCCAGTTAACAAGATCCTTCTCATTCTTCTATTGCCTCTACTCCCACCTAAGAGGGTCTGCTTTGAACGTCGCCAAACAATCTAGCACATCACAGGTACACTTGATTTTCACAAGCCCTGCCACCCTAGCTATTCAATCAGTGCACCACCTCGCCAACCAATCGATGCCTTTGAGGACAAAAGGTGCTCAAGAGCCATAATCTCTCCTGCCTGCAGCAGTGACCAGCCCGGGCAATTTAGCCTGCTCCATGACTGAGACCCAGATGCAGAGAAACAGCCTGGTTGCTGGAGAGGCTGAGTGTCATGCAGCAGAGACAAACGAGACAGGCAAAGGAGCTCAGTGGCCACACGTGCTCATGGGACTGCACAGAAGCCACATCAAGGGCAGTCTAGCTGGGCGGTCCCTAAGTTCCTGCCTTGAAGCAGCTCCCATTGGGGAACTCGGGGGAGTTCATGCTTGACCTGCAGGAGCCTGTTCTGTCTCAGCTGGCTCTGCTAGACACTGACCTTCACCTCTCAGCCCAGCCCTGCTGCGGGTTGGGTTGCTCGCATGACTCTCTCTCCCCGCTCTCGGTCTGCGGCTCACCCTTCCCCATTTCTGGCTCTGTTCTCCCTTTGCCCTCAGTCTACACCACTGGCCTCTTCCACGTGGCCTTCTCTATGCCCTCAGAGGAGACGCCGCAGCCACTGTATCCTTACTGTATCCTTACGAAGGCGGGTGACTTGGTCAAAAAGTATAAAGAATAAGAATTTTGACATACAATGCTCAACCCTGGAAGGCACTGTGTTCTCATGAAGAAGCCCTGTCAACCTTGTCATCTGGCCTGCGCGCCTCTGTTTTATCTCTGGCGGCCCAAGGGCCCTGCTACCTCTTGGAAGCCATCTTGCTGGGGGTTATTTTTATTCAGATGTGTTGGGGATCCTACTCCTGAAGAAATCAAATACTGCCTGCATTAGCATTTCCCTTTTCCCTGTAAATGGAAACTTCTGCCATGGAAGAAGGAGGAGCCTCAACCATCCTATCTTTAGCTCTCTCAGTTTGACTCATTTATATCATAACTTCTGGTGGAAATCATGACATATGTTTCTGTGTGAGTAGTTTAGTCATCCTATGGGACGCCTCTAAACTCCAATCTCCTTCCTCATGACCAGAAAGTAGAGGTCTGCAGTTCCTCAGCGGGTATGCCTAGTAGCATCTACATGCTGTTCTCCATCCCAAGCAAATTCTCCTTTTCCTAAAGCCAGGAGTTTCCTCCCAAGTAAACTGGCTCGTTATTAGATTTATAACACTGGGAAGACATTTAGAACTAAAGCATATTGGCCTGGAAGAGATTTTTTTGTTTGAAGAGATTGTCAGCCCAACCCCACGGCGACTGGCTAAACTGAAGACCAAGACGAGAAAGGAAATCAACACCAAGTGGGTCCCTTCACCTTGTCAACAGCTTTTGCTCCCCCAGAAAACTCAAGGTAAGAACCTGGCACAGCAGGCCTGGTACAGGGCTACACTTGCCTCCCCGTCTCTTACTCTCGTCCCGCCCAAGTGCCGCTGACGTCCACGAGTGGGTGATGACTGGCTGCGGAGTCCGGCTCTGACTTCTCAGGGACCGCCTGTTGTCAGGTGCTCGATGGCTCCAGGCTCCAAACCACCACATTAAAACTACTCTCTCTTCCCCATGCACCAGCTCACTCCCAGGCGCCTTTCTTCATTCTCCTTCTTTGGTTTCTGGGGCCACCACTCACGCCGGGCCTAAGCCAGAAATCGAGCACACACCCCTTTTCTCTCTTCTCCTCCTGATACTTCACAAACCCTAGGCCAGACCTCTCCTGGCTGCTGTGCCTTAAAGGGACTATTGATGTTGCTTCCACCTGCCTGTGGCTCACCTGCAGCACGGTGGGTGTCTCCTGAAACGTCCCCAGGGGACTCTACCTATTGGGTTGTCGGAAAAATCATGACATATTTTTTCTATGTTTTTCAAGCAAAACTGCATCATGACTTTTCAGACAACCCAATACAATGCAAACTTGGCCCAGGCAGCTCTGCTGGAAACCATTCAGCCCTCCTCTAGCAAAGAAGGATGCTGCCCTTGTCTTTGAACCAGGGCCGGTTTCCCTAATGCTTCCGTCATCTCGATTCACACCCTAATTCAGGCATCTTCTTGCTTTCACAATCACTGGTCATCTGCCTGGACACCCAATTTCTATTACCTCCTTGGGCTTCAAAATTCGCCCCCAAGGACCTCCATGGGTCACCGCAAAGTCTTGGCAGTTTCCCTTTTCTTCATCCTCTTTCCTTTGCTTTGTTTCTAAACCACGTCCCTGCGCAAATGCACCCACCACCACACGGCAGTTTGTTCTGGGGGTGAGGGATTCTGGGACCTTTGGAAAAGTCAAGTCCCACCTCTCAGAAGCTTCACCAGGAGGCTGCCTTCGGCACAGCATCTGGATAGGGAGTCACCGTGTGGTGGACCAGGTCTCTGCCCCCAGAGTGTCCCTGATCCTGAGCAAGACATTAGCTGGTTGGGCCACATTTTCCAGGCCTGTTCATTTCCGATGCGGCCTGTGCCCTGCTGCGGCGCCCAGCACAGGCCAGCGAGGAGCAACCCGCACCGCTTGGCTCGGGAGAGGATGTGCCTCTGGTGATGACTGCATGAAAAATCAGATATATTCACAGAAAATAGTTCTTCTGGGAGCCAGTGGTTTTGTTGAGATGACCAACGGGCTTATCCCTTGTAAAATTAAAGGAAAATCAGAAATACAGGAATCTTACTGTCTGAAGAAAAGAGGTTACTTTGGTTTGAAAATGTCCTTTTTCTGTTGGTTTGCTCACTGGCTCCGTTGTTGGGTTCTTATAAGAGAGAGAAGGGAAGAGGGAGAGGTGTGGGAGGGTGGGGGACGGGCGGGATAAGGAAGGGGAGCGGACAGGCGAGGTGGAGCGCCTGCAGGACAAGTGCTTCCTGGCGTCTGTTTACTCATCTGGAATGTGAGGAGGAGGGCGTCCATCTGTCCATCTGCCTCCCTCCCTCACACACCTGCTGTGAGGAGCAAATGAGAAAGTGTGTATTAACACACGGGGTGTCGTCTCTGTGGGTGCCTGCGCCCGCGGAGCCATTATTCCCTACGGCTGCTGCGCGGGGGTGAAGGGTCACAGCCTGTCTTGCTCTTCAAGGACAAGCACTGACCACCTTGGTACCAAAAATAACTGAGCAATTTTCCTTGAAGCTAGTGAGACCCAAGGCTGCTGGTGCCCTGGGCTCTGCTCGTCAGGAGCCCCGCAGCTGGTGGTCACGTGCCCACACCCCCCACTTCCAGCTCCCTCTGCCAGGATGCAAGTGTCCAGAATCTCGGGTGCCTCTGGGAAGACGAGGTCCTTATGCTTTAGGAGGGTCCTCACTGGCGAGGGTCCTCATCCATTTAAGGGAACAACAGAAACTTTTAAAGTTTGGGGGAATGCAAGGACCTATTTGCGCAGACATGGCCACAGGGGCTGACAGACAACCCCAAGGGCTTTGGTAAAATCACCATCAAATTCCCCAGGAGAAGTTCGACCCTCAGCTCTCCTTTGTCCGGGTTCTCTACCACACTTGGGATGTAAACAAAAGCTCTGTGGTTTGCTTGGAGGGTGAGGGTGTGTGTGTGTGTGTGTGTGTGTGAGATTTACACCCACACTTGTGTTCCTTCTAAGCAGAATGTGGCTTTTTTTCTAGGACTGGGCCAATAGATTGTGTTCTCTGTCTGAAATGACAGAGGGGGGCTTTTAATGAGGATAATTCTAACTGAGCCTGGCTGTGGTTTAAAGCGAAGACTAAGACACTCGTGAGAGAGAGAGAGAGAGAGAGAGAGAGAGAGAGAAAAGTGGCGATTCATGAATGCAAATCTTTGAGGCTGGAGGGGGTGATTTTCTGGGTGTGAGCTCCCTTTAGGGTGAACAGGAATTAGGGGAGCCGGGTGAGGCCCCGGGTGAGGCCAGGCTGCCTTATTTTCTGCTGTCCTGAAGCAGGCTTTTAAGGATGAGGGGAAACTCATCATAGTTGATATATTTCAAAGCAGTCCATTTGCATCTCGGGTATTTTTAGCTCCCTCCAGTGTGTGCTTATAGTCGTCAGAAAGCTGTGATTTCTTTTTTCAAGTTACAACCATTTAAAGAAACGTTTACATCAAGTGGGGAGTGATGGTGCTATTTTATGCACTAGTGTTTTCAAGGGGACATGACCTTTGGGTTAACATGGAGGCCCTCGAACCTCCCCCTTGTTCTTGGCTTTCTCTACTCACGAGCAGCATGTGGCCTCGGCCCCTTTCCTGACGTGATCCCCCCAAGGTCACCCGGGGACGGACTGAAAAGGGAACACCGGCGCAGCCAGCTGATGACTGTTTGCTGTGCGCTGTCTGCACGGCCGCGAGTTGCTGCTGCAAAGTGCAGGCCGGGCTGGGGAGATGCGCCCTGGGCCCTGGGGCGCTTGTGGCATGAGCCGTCAGCGTGAACGTGTGGGTCGGGTGGGACGAGCCACAGCCCCAGCACTCACCACACAGCTGTGAGACCTGACTCCACATGGAGGGTCTCAACCCTCACACGACCCTGGGAACAGGCACTGCCACCCCCTTGGCAGGGGGCGCAACCGAGGCACAGAAGTTGTGTAAAATGTGCCAGGACATAAGCACGTCAGGTGTAGAGTTGGGTGTCAGGCCCAAGAAGTCTTCCTTCACCCTCTGCATTTCCCACCATGTTGCCCCCACATTCTGAAGCCCGCGGCAGGGCAGGAGAGGAAGGGTTGGCAGGTGAGGACTGGAGGGCGGGTGAGGAGGGGTCTGTCCCTCACAGGCTGATCCAATGCTGGAGCATTTACTGGTTTGCATAAGGTGGGCGCTAGATGTACAGGACTATAGCCCAGGTGTGTGCACAGGAGAGGGAGGGTTACACCTGCCCTCCCGGAGCTTCCAGTTTAGTGACGATGGTAAGATGTGCGTGGGAGGGGGTGGGGGAGAGAAGGCACGGGGGAGAGAGGAAGGGAGAGGAGAGAGGACAGGACAGGCAAGGGAGGGGCTGGCGGAGCAGGCTCACAGAGGAGGAGCCTCAACTTCTCAAGAGGGAAGGAGCAGATGGGGAGGGAGGAGCAGCAGAATATTCTAGGTGGGACACAGCAGAAGCAGAGGTGGGGAACCTCGTGCCTGGGGAACAGCAGATGGAGGCGGTGGAGAGAGGCTGGGTGTGAGGGGCACTGGCACACTGGGCCCTAGAGGGCCACGGGGTGGGGTTGACTCAGGAGGGCGACCGGGGCTGGAGTTGGGGTGATGTTTGGTGCTGTGGGGGGAGGAAGGGACCGCCGTCTGAAACCCTGGGAGCACTCAGGGGAAATCCAGAGAGCAAACTGCTGGAAGCCAAGGGACGGGTTTCTTAGGATCAGGAGCTCACCCGCCAGAATTTGGTGCCATTTTACCCTGGCGAGCTCGCGTTCAGTCTTGATTGACTCACCGCGAGGCTTCTAGAGGGATCTGAAGTTTTCGTGATTCAGGGTGCAAGAGTCTGAAGGGCAGTTTTGAAGGAGGAGGGGAGATTCCTGGGGGGCAGTCTCCTCCTTTGCATGTGGCTGCGAGTCCGGGTTCACTCACATGCCTTTCCCGGGGGGGTTACGGGCATCACAAGTGATGTCTCGCCGAGTGGCTCAGTCCCTCCAATGCCATCACTGTGCCTGCGCTGCCCAGATTCAGGGGTGTTGGGATGTGTCACAAAGAGAAATGAGAACAGGTTCCTCGTGCTGGTGCAACACGCCTCAGTGCCCCTGGGCCCGGGGCCCCTCAGGGGGAGGGAGAGCCAGGGGCCTCACCCTGGGCGCTTCTTGGAAGCACGATGAGCACATGAACTTCTGCCATGAGCAATGGGTTTCGGGGTCAAGAGCTAGAAAACTCCTGGTCCGCACCATGCGGAATTCCTCCAAACTCCACCACCGCGTGCCCTGCGCCGCTTGAAACCCTGGGGCCAGACTCTAGACGCCCCGTAAAGATCGCGTGTTCCACGAACGCCCGTGATGGTCGGCTTCTTGGAATATTGAGTGACTCATTCCTTCTTCCTAGAGCTCCTGGAAATTTCATAAAATATAGGACAGGCATCATCACCAAAGTCACATCAAGAAATTTCCCTTAAAGAAGGTGCTGAGCTAGGCTGCAGAGAGGCGCTGAGGACAGCCAGGGGAGTCTGCTGGTCACAGCTGCTGGCCACTCTGGCGATGTAGCGGCAGGAAGGGACGGAGCAGGATCTCTGCGATCGAGCAGATGGGGTAAAGGAGGAGTCCTGGAGCCCTCGGTGGCTTTTGCGGGTTTTTATTGGGATTTACCGGGTACACGGCAGGCAGGGGTGCTGGGGGGCCAGGAGGCTGGCAGCCCTCCCAGCCCCCAGTGAATCTTCACCCCATCTGGGCTCTCCGGCCTTCTCTCATGGCCTTTTTCTCTGCTCCTCTTGCTTTTTCGCTCTGCTGTTCCTCGCTCTGCTCTTCCGGCGTCCCCATGACGCCGCTCTTATAAGCCCAGCCTTAGCCCAGGTGAATCTCATCTACGCATGGCCGCACCCTGCTCCAGGTGCCCGCCATGGGGCATGCATTCAGGACCGCGGATCCATCATCAGTCCTAATGCGGGAGGGCAGAAAAACCTGATGCATTTTATTTACCCTAGAGGCGACCCTCTCCAGGCAGGCCCTTCCGGCCCCAGGGCACCTCTGCAGAAGAGCCCCGGGACTCAGTGTCACGCTCCGACTCTCAGAAGCAGCTGGAACCTCCTCTTCACTCCATCAATTGCATCTCTCACAGGCTCTTTTCTCTCCTCTAGCGTTGTGCTCCTAAACCTTAGGACCTGGGGACACCTCTACCATCTACCTCCATCGAGGCACAAGACAAAGATGCTGAACTAGGAAAGGGAGCAGATGTCATATTATTTCCTTTCTTTTCCCTTTAACTTTTCTGATTTGCCCATGAGTCAAGGTCCGGGCATGCTGAGTCTCCCGTTGCCCCCGGGGCGCAACTCTGCCCTTTCCAAGCAAGTGCAGGACTCCACCCTCAGACCTGGCTGCCACCTGCCACATCAGTCTGTTTCCCTTTACTCTTTACTTCTAAACTCTGATCTGGACAAACGGGCTTCTTTTGGTACCCGAGTGCGTTGCTTTATTCCATCCCTCCTCTGCTTCCTTCACCTGCACAGTTAACTCCTACTTGCCATCCAGATCTCAGTTTAGATTTGCCTCTTGCTTGACATGGACCCTTACCTACTCCCGCTCTCTCCCCCGCCACATGTGGGTGCCTTCCTCGTAGGACTTGTCATTCTTAGAGCGATGGATTTCCAAGCGACAGAGGAAGGGCACGTAGGAGCCTTTCTAAAGCTGCTTCAGGGATGTGGTCACAGTTCAAGGGAGCAAAGCCCCAGTTCCTTTTGCTTCTGGTCATATGGAATGGTCTTGTTTGATCAGCGGAGGGTGGGGTGCCTCGTGGTGGAGATGAAGTGCAAGCACTTATAGGGACAGACGGGGACGTAACTGGTTACTTACTTTGACTTTCAAGAGATGTTCTGAAAAAGGAAATAACCTGATCCAGAAGGTTGACCCTATTTTAAGTTCAGTGGTGAGGTTGATCTGGTAACTAAAGTACATTTGTCTAATGATGCCATGTTGTATCTGGGAGACATGCAAAGGCACTGTGGTAGCCTCTTGGCCATGCAGAGAAAACAGTTACTCACTGCCCAAGACTTTCCTGCCATTAATTTCGACCTATAGTTTCCATTGGCAGGAATGAGTCAGCCCCCTCCCCAAGGGCTGTGCTGCTGGAGACAATTTGTCAAACTTCCCTTCAAGAACCGGGTTCTAGTGAAGAACAAGGGATCTATTCATTCATTCATTCATTCATTCACTCACTCACAGCTCAGCCTTGTGAAACTATGATAATAAATAGCCTTTGGGAGGGCCATGATCTAGTTTTTTGACAGGAGATTGATTCAGTGGTGAAATTTAGACTGAGCTGCCCAGATGGGATAACTCATGTGGAGAAGCCCCAAGCAGGCAGGACACCCAGTGGAGCACAGTGACATCTTCCCAAGCCGTGCCCCTTTCAGGGGCCGGGAAGCGGGGTGGAAGCTTGCTCTCCAGACAGAACACCATGCCTGCTGAACTGGGTCACAGGCACCCAAAAGGTCAGCCGAGAGTCTCATTACTGTAACCATCCAGAGAGTCAGCCTGTCCCTGTTCATGCAAGAGTGATGGGGCAAGATGGTGTGATGCTCCAAACTCTCTTCTGTGTCAATATTTATAAAAGACACTAAGTGAGAGGAATATTTTTAAAATGTTACTTTGTAAGATTGAATTTCATAACCAAATGTGACATTTACTGGGCTAGAGAAAGAGGAACATTTATTGATAGAAATCATATCATTTTCTTCAGCTTCTTGCTGCATATTTCAGCTTGAACTTCTGTTTGGGCAGAGGAGAAGAGAGATGACCCCCCCTCTTTGAGGGCCTCACAACTGATGCTCAGCAGAACTCCGAGAAGAAAGGAAAACAAGACATCGTTCCGATCTTTTTCTGTTGTGATTTTGTCCCTTTTCCTCTCTCTTTTTATAATTAATTTCCTGACTTCAGTTTCTGGAGAGATGGAGTAGATGTACTTTTCCCTATTCCTCCCACTAAGCACAACTAAAAAAGCCCTAGAAATTATGCATAAAACAAACACGAGAAGATTCTCAGAGGTGGAGGAAGATGGCAGACCAGTCAGGAACCTTGGGGTCCAAGGAATAACAGGGTGGTAAGTTCCCTATTTTTGTTTTTGCTTTATCTCAGACTGGACACTGGAGTAGCTGGTCACTTGGAATGGTCAATGGGTCCAGACAGAAATGTCCTAAGAAAAGTCTCCCCTCTATAGCCAAAGGACCTGATTGCCTAGAAAGGCAGAAAAGGTTTAGATAATCATTGCCCTGCTCTAGTCAAACACCATAGAAAACGCTGCAGAGGAAGAGTAGGCAGCTGAGAATCCCACCCTCACTAGGCTATAACAAAGCACCCCAACCTCCTGCCAGGATGGCATCAGAGAAGACATAGTGGGGAGCTCACATTTTCATACTTGATGTGGGGTGATGAGCCCTTCAAGAGAATATCTAGGGAGGTGAGTCTTCTCTCCAGACTTGGTAATAATGAAGTATTGCACTTCCCAACCCACAGAAGCAGTGTAAGAAGTACCTAGTGTAGAGTCAGCACTTCCACACTCATCAGTTACAATGTGACTCTCCCAACATGTAGTGGAGACCACACGGGAAATATTAGGGAGATGTCCCTCTCATTCTAACTATAGTGATATCAGCAGAGGCCCAGTGGGAATTTGATCTCTTATTACCACTCAGCAGTAGCATGGATCCTCCCCACCCTGCAGTCAGTGGAGACTGACATCCCACTAGTAATTATGAGGTGGTACTCACCCATGTGGTGTGAGCATAAGTCTGCTGTAATGTATTTAAATAAGATCCAGAGTCAACTGGAAAAAATATAAACAAAGCATAAAGACATGTGAGGCTATAACAACAACAACAACAAAATTCTAACATTCTTGTCATACTGACTAGGAGGAGAGATAAAGGGTGGGACCGAAGAAGGTATTCAGAGGAATAATGACTGAAATCTTCCCAAATTTTACCAAAAAAAAGCAGATTCAAGAAATTAATTGAACCACAGAAACTCTCTCAGACACATCAAACTTCTGAAAACTAAAGAAAATCTTGAAAGCATTTAGAGAAATGACACATTACCTATAAGGAAAAAATGATTCAAATGAGAGTGAATTTTCTTTCAGAAAATATGGAGGTCCAAAGAAAGTAGCACAATATTTTTCAATTACTGAAAGAGAAGAACTATCAATCCAGATTTCTATATCAGCAAAAACATACCTCTTGAATTAAAGAGAATTCAATGCATTCTCATTTAAAGGAAAACAAAGGGAACATGACAACAGCAAACCCACCCCAAAAGAAAGGTGAATGGAAGTTATCTAAACAAAGAGGAAATGATATGGGATTTAAAAAAAATATGATAAAGGGATAAAGGGCAAGGAAATTGGAAATATGTAGGAAAATACAGTAGACTTTCCTTTGCCTCTTGAGTTTTCTACATTATATTGACGGGTACAACAAAATTATAGTGTAGTATAGTATAATGTGATTCTGCATGTATGTAGAGGAAATATTTAAGCCAATTGTAAATTGGGGAGGATAAATTGTCATAAAGGGAAATGAATTCTCAATACTTCCTTGGAATTGGTTAAAAGGTCAACAGTAGTAGATAAGTTATGCATATCTGATGTGTTACCTAGAATAATCACTGAAAAACTCAATGAAGAGATACACCCAAAATCATGATACATAAATCAAAATTGACTTTTAAAGATGTTCACATAGGCCACCAAAATTTAGGGATAAGTTGACGGAGAATAAAAAACAGAAAACAAAGAATAAAATTTCAGACGTAAGCCTTAGCAGGCTAGTAATTACATTAAGTATAAATGATCTAAATGCACAAACTAAAAGATAGAGTGTATAAAAACAAAACCCCCAACTATACGCTCTCTAAAAGAAGCTCACTCAAACCTCAAGGCACGGTCACTAGCAGACTTATACTAAAAGAATGGTGAAAGAAATTTATTTAAACAAAGAGAAAGTGATAGAAGAAGGATTTTAAGGACACCATAAAGGGAGAAAAGACATGGTAGGAAAAATGTATTGTCCAGGTTAAAAAAACAGATGAATGAAATCTTGCCATTTGTGAAAACATGAATGGACATTGAGGGGATAATGGTAAGTGAAATAAGTCAAAAACAGGAAGACAAAGACTATACGCTTTCATCTGTATGCAGATTATAAAGTAACAAAGCAAATAAACAACAACAACAAAAAAACCCTTAAATTCTGATAACAACATGGTAGCTTCCAGAGGGGAAGGAAGTGGGGCTTGGGAGACAAGGTTAAGGGGGTCAATTAGATGGGGGTGGATGGGAACTAGACCTTTGGCAGTGAATGTGGTGTGGTATATACAGCTGTCGAGGCGTGAGGCTATATTCCTGAAACTTATGCGGTATTGTAAAACCACATTATCTCAATAGTAAAATAAATTTTAAGAAAAAGAACAAAGGTATAGTAAATACAGTAGACTTTCTATTTCCTATGATGGTATAGTTTGAAAAGTAAAGTAAAAAGCGAAAAGATGGAAAAAGAGACCATCCTTTTAGCACACAGCAGCAATGAAAATAAAACGGGCATGGTTATATTACACAGAGTAGATTTAAAAGCAAAGAAAATTCCAGGGTAGGAAGAGAAACAAACATTCCACGATGCTAAGTAGTCAACCGACCAAGAATATACAACAATCCTCAATGTATATGCACCAAACAACAGTGATGCAAAATGTGAAGCAAACACTGATATAACTGACAAGAGAAGCACACGATCCCACAAATACAGCTGAGAACGCCAACACCCCCCTCTCAATAACTGCTAGAACAACTAGTGAGAAAATCAGGCAGGCTGCAGAGAAGGCAGCATTCACAGTGTACCTTCCCACAGCAGCAGTGTTTGTGTTCTTTTCAAGTGCCCACAGAATATAGACGAAGGGAAACTGTCCTGGGCCTCAACACTTAAAAGAACTGAAATCACAAAGACGATGTCGTCTGACCACAACAGAATAAAACAAGCAAAATGTCATTTCTTTCCCCCTACCCTTTCCCCCCTTTTCTGTGTTTTGCCAGCTCCTTCCCACACTGGCCGCTCCGGGTGGCCCTCACTCTGAGTGTCGCGATGGGGGTGAGGCTCATGGGGCGGGGGGGTTCTGGAGTGGGATGTGTTTTTCATGCCCAGGGCTTTAAAGGAAAGAGAAAAGTGGAATTTTCATTCTCCTAAGCCTCCATCAGAACCCTCGGTCTCTCCTCTTGGAGAATTACGGCTTGTTCTGTTCTCACTCTTCCTGGGACCTTTCTATATAAAACCAGAGGAGAGAGGAAAATGGCTGAGATTCTGCGTGTGTTGCTGAAAATGGGTTTGCATCTTTTGTGCAGTTTAAGCGGTTTTGTGACAAAAAATGAAATAGAGCAGAAAAAAATAGCTTTCCTTATGCCTTCTGAGACCTAAATACTCAACCGTAAGCTTCCAATTCAAAAGGCAGACGTGGAGAGTGACTGTCTCTGTGGGGGACCCTCTCCCCGAGGAACAGCCGTTGCATAAGCGGGTGCTGCGTTCACATGACCCTCTCTGCAGCTGAGCCCTGGATCCCAGTCCTGCTCCAACGTGGTGAATCTTTCTTAAAAATGTATTCCCAAGAACGAGCTTCCCCTGACAACTCAGTGGTCTCTAATTGCTCGGCATTTATCTGCATGAAAAGGAGAAGGACTCTGGCCACCCTGCGACAAGGCGGGCTGCCGGCCAAGCACAGCCGGGAGCCGTGGTCTCTGACGAGCAGATGTTCGAGTTCCCATCCCGGAGGAGAGCATAAGGCAAAGGGGAGGGGGTGGAAGCAGGATTCAGGGAGCTCAAGGCAAAAATTCTTTCCTAAAGCTCAGTCCTCCCTGGGCCTGGGCGCCGGGGCAGATGGTGCTTGCTTTCTCCCCAGTGAGGGCACCGTGGACAGATGCTCGGGGGCAGGGATGTCCAAACATGACCTCCGAAGCATTTTAGGCTCCCTGCATTTGAAATCACGCAATTCCACTTCCTAAAAATCACAGCGGCAGCTCTATAGAATGTCGGAGCACCCCTGGATCTCGCTCGCTGGGGGTGGCTAGCCAAGACAGCATCATTCTGTCTAAAGCAGCACCCAGCGTAAACACTTCCATTTCCTTCTTGTGACTTGGACCTTCGTCCCTGGAGACCCTGCTCTCGCATCTTGCTTTCCTGAACTGATTTTGTGTTCCCGGCCGCTGCGTGGGAGGCAGTTAAGACAGAGCCAACACTACATGCTGCTTCTCTCTCTTCAGTCAGCCATCAGCCCGAGGACCAGGCGGAGTTCACATCAGTGTGGAGAAATCCCTTCTCCTCTGCAGATACACACTCAGATACTTAGAGGTGAAGTAGCCTGGCCTCTATAATTCATTCTCAGATGGTTCGAGAGAGAGAGAGAGGCCACGCAAATAAGACAAGCGTTACCGCAGGAATCTAGGCAGAGGGTAGAAGCAGGGGCGTTGTGCTCCTCTTGTGACTTTTCTATTGGTTTAGAATTTTTCAAAATTAAAAAAAAAAAGGGAAACTGAGTTCAGGGAAGGCAAGTCACCTCTCTTCAGCTTCAGGTCTGAACAATGGTCTCTGCGCAGGGGGGTGTGTGGCGAGGTGCTGACATGGAGAAATACAGCAGTTGCCTGGTTTCCTTCCAGTCTCAGATCCTCTTGCAAGTTTCGTCAGTCTATGCCCTGGAAAGTGGCAGCATTGAAAGGCGTCCTAAATGGGACCATTTCCTATAGTTTCTTTCTAAGCCTAGAGGTGCCTGTCTCCTGTGCAGGTACACTGGATTCACATCTCTGGGAGTAGAAGCAAAGAATATATACGCACAGCATTCTCTATGGTGATATCTTCATTTTAAGATGGTAGGAAAATGCTTTTCGGTTTTCTGGAAACAGCAAGGAAACCAAGAAGCAAAAGGAATCTTCATTTTGATAAAAGTAGGAAATGTCTACAAGCCAAACCATATACGGAGGGGGATAAACACCACATGCAGAGGAAATTGGTCCAGGATTAGGGTCGTCAGTGGATGAAGGATCAGCACTGGACCTTCTCCAGGCAGAGAGCTCACCAAGGCATGAGCAATGCTAAGAACAAGCTGAAATGACAATCTCCAAGGGGCGCGTGGGACACCACAGAGGGCCCAGAGGAAGCAGAACGAAATGAGAAAACGCTTGGGTGTGTAAGCAGCAGTCGCTGTGCGGGGCTGAGTGGCAGAGGGCCCGTGATGACTGGCAGTGTGTGGCTGCCAAGCTTTGTTGGTGCAGTGAGGTAAGGACTGCACTCTGACAAAACCTAGAATTAGGTTTCAGTTTGAGCCAGAAATACTCCCTGCTAATTTAAAGCACTTTCTTGGAACCTTTCAAGGCTGTCCATTGACAGATAGTTGGTCCAGGAAGAATTTCCCTCATTCATGAAGAAGGAGCAGAGCATCTATTTGCCAGCCCCCACCCCCACCTCAAAGCAAATGAGAGGCTGTTGTGTAAATACACAAGGAAACATTCTGTAGCAGAGTAGATGGAAGATACAGTAAAATGATTCTCCATAGGTGCAAAGAATTTTTTTTTAATCTAACAAGTGCTGTAAAGTTATATTTATCGAGGCAGGGTTGGTTCACATCACAATATATGTCTTAGGGGTACAGGTTTACACCTCCACATCTCTGTAATTTCACCCACCACCAAAGCCCCAGTCATCTGCCATTGGACACCCCTCCCCTGTACCCCCACCATGACACCTGTCCAGCGACACAGTAACAGTGCGCACATGCGCGTGCGCGCGCGCGCGCGTGTGTGTGTGTGTGTGTGTGTGTGTGTACATTAGCATCCCACTTATATCAATGGATAGATCTTTCAAATATCTATCAATCAACAGGGAAATTTCAGTCTTAAAGGATACTTTAGACCAGATGAACTTAAGAGAGTGAATATCTCTTAAGTTTCATTCCAAATTTCATTCACATTTCATTCCAAAGTAAAAGAATATATTTTCTCCTGTATGCGCCCATGTTCATTACAGCACTGTTTGCAACAGCCAGGGTATGGGAACAACCTAAGTGCCCGTCAGTGGGTGACTGGATAAGGGTGTGGTGTGTGTGCAGATTGGGGACCTGGTGAGGTGTGACAGAAATGAGATCCTTTCATTCACCACAAGGATGGGCCTTGAGGGGTCGGTGCTTAGTGAAATCAGTCAAATGGACAACTATTGTATGGTTTTGCTTATATGCAGAAGAGAAAGAAACTAAGCAAATGAACAAATAAAATACCACAAAATCAAATTCATATATTTTGACAACAGAACAGTGTTTAGCAGAAAGGAAGGGGGTGTGGGTGGGTAAAGGAGATAAACTGCAGGGCCGTGGATGGAAGCGAGGCGCCTGGTGGTGATCTCGATACAGCAGGTGCAGGTGCTGGTGTGAAGCTCTACACCTGAAGCTCACACTAAGTTCTCAACCAACCTGCCTCAGTAAAAAGGCAACATAAATAAAACAGAACAATGACAAGAACAAAAAAGAAAAAAAACAGGTAAAACAGTTTAAAAACAGATTGAACAGAGCATGATGGACATGGATTCAGACAGAGATGACGCAACACGTAATTTGTGTCCTTGGAGAAGAAAACAGAATGAATCGATAGAAAAAAAATGTGGCTCTATTAGTTAAGAAAAATTTCAGATAAGCTCATTTAACACCAATAGGGACACTCTGTCTGGAAAAGGAAGGAGAGTCAGGGACTTTGATCCATGTCCTGATATCATCACTGAGCTTCAAAGAAAAGGAAGTCACCCCACAGGCCTCCAAGCACAAGGGCACACCGAGAAAGGGAAACACTTCTGGAGCCGTGCTCTGCGGACCTTCCATGGCAGAGACAACGGGGCGCTGTCTAAAGTCCTTAGGGAAGGAAAGCGAGACACAGCATTTTATAGCCACCACAGTAGCGTTCAAGAAAAACGGTACCTGAGAGGTATCTTATTAAGACGCAAGCAACCCAGAAATACCATTTCCATGAGCCTTTTGAAGACAAGCTTCAAGGGTGAGAATGAAGAAATAGTGGGAAAAGGTGGCAGTTAGTGATGAGTATATTTCCATGTAGAGCTAAGGGTCTACATGAAATTGTTATGCAAATTATGATTACAGAAAAGAATACAGAAGTGAGACCGCAGTGATGCTGAAATAATAACACAACCAACAATGCCTAAAAACATCGAGTGGTGGAACGCTATGCATATTGTTTGAGGGAGGAAGGCACGAGGTGAGCAAGAATAACAGCATAACCTGGGCCTCCCTGGTGGTGCAAGGGGTTAAGATGAAACACTGTGAAGCCATCTGCAGCCTCTGCAGCACAAGTTCAATCCCCGGCCAGGGAGCTACCCACAGGGTGCAGCAGACCTCTCCTGTCTCACCCGCTGCTCCCCGCAGCAGTGGACTTCAGTATATCCGCCCGTTCTGCTCCCCACTCTGTCTCTGGTGAATCTTCTCGCCCGGCCCCCCGCACCTGTACTCCAGTTCTTGTATGCATAAATAAATAAATCTTTAAAAATAAAAGAATAACAACATAACCAGTTGGAATCAGGTCATGAATAGGGGGAGGAATCTGGATGAAATCAGAGCCTGAACTTAAATCCAGCTTACAGTGGGGAGCCACTGATTCTGCCTAAAGAGTATGAGGATAGTAAGCTTTAGAGAAGAACAAAATGAGACCATCAGTCTGGCA
This sequence comes from Talpa europaea, assembly GCF_964194135.1. Classification (NCBI taxonomy): domain Eukaryota; kingdom Metazoa; phylum Chordata; class Mammalia; order Eulipotyphla; family Talpidae; genus Talpa; species Talpa europaea. The sequence goes on from NC_140070.1 coordinate 143,391,825, forward strand.
AATTGCAAAACACACACAACAAAGCAAAGCAAACACAGAGCATAAAATGAATGATGAAGATCAATGAAAATATTTTTTAGGTTTGAAGGTTTAGTATGAATAACAACTCTAGGAAATAAAAGACGGAAATGTAACTTCTAGGTAAGTATTACGCACAATCTCCCAAATACAGAATTAAGTGAAAAAACCTATTTATAAAAGCCAGAGTTTGGGGAGTCCTGCAGCTGGGTTTAAGAAAGTCCATTGATACATTCACTTTGACTTTCAGAGGCCCTGTTGCTAACCACGTGTAAGTGCACACATACACATGTGGGTAGAACATACGAATAGCAGATCTCGGAAGAACACACAAGAATCTGGCTCCTGGCATTAGTGGTTACCTCCAGGGCAGAGGCTGGAAATTCGAGTCTTGGGAAGCTTTTCTCTGTCTGTGATTTTGTACTTTTTATTTTAACTACAGATTTTTATAACTCCCCCCCCAAATATATATATATATATATATATATATATATATATATATATATATAAACAAAAATACTTCAAAAGCTCCACAGGTAATTCTGACCTGCACAGGGGGCTGAGCAGCCCTGGTTTTTCATTTTAGGCTTCTGACAACCTGATGCCTGTTTTATTGTGTCTCAGTGGCCAGGAGGGAGACTGTGATTGCTCTCTCTCCATTTCACGTGGGGTCTTGGCAGAGAGCAGACGGTCTTAGTGATTTGCTTGTGTTTGAAATTTCCTGGTTTCAATGGAAAATTGTAGTCAACTAAAAAAAGGTGAAAACAAAATCTCAATTAGGATGTTTAATGTGCTGGATTCTCTATCATGCCATTTATAATTTGTCTCAGTGCTAGAGCATCTCCATTTCAACTCTGAATTAATAGAGTGACTCCTGGTTTATCCCCTGGACTCTGGCCTCTTTGTCCTTCAATTCTCTTCTGTTTTCCACCCTGCTGGGCCTTCGCTGGAGCCACGGCATAAAACACTCTGCTCTCTGGCCCTGAGCACCGGGGGTAGGCAGGCCACCATAGGCCTGGCCTCTATTTCTACCTTTGCTTCTGTCACCTTCCAAGATAGTTTAGTGGAAAAACCTATTTATAAAAGACTGTTTGTGTAGCCCTCCAGCTGTCCCTAGATACATGCACTTTGACTTCTACAGGCTCTGTTGCTAGCCATGTGTGAGTGCACCCATACACACGTGAGTCAGGAAGCACCCCAAGCCCACCTGTGAGTCCACCTTACACTCCTCTCCTGAGTCCCAACATTGCCGCACTTACTGTCTCACAAGTCAGCCCTTCCCTCTTCTCCACTGACCGCGTCTGCCATCCTTTTCCTCCACCTTGAGTTCAACCCCCTTGGGGAAGACCTTGGGGCTGTATGTTTCCAGTGAACCCCAGACCTGGCTTGCACCTAAGTCAGATGATGTCACGCCCCAGCTCTAAGCCCTTCAAGGGCTGTCCAGCATGCCTGTGATAAAACCCGAGCAGCAGGTGACCCGCAAGTCCTTCTGGGCTCGCCACGCGCACGGCCGCCTGCCCCACCTCTTCCTCTGGGCGTCTCGCTCTTCTGCCAACGCATCAATCGCGTAACCTACTGGGTCCCTGCACCTGCCGGGGGCACCCTCTGCCTGTGCACATCTTTTCTGTATGTTATTCGGGTCGTGGTTAAAGAGTCACCTCTGCGAGGTCTTCCTCACGTGCTGCCTGCCGGGCTGCTCTAGATGCCGCCTCCCGGCGTTGCCAGCCTTCCCTGCTGGCTTACAGCGGCCACTGTGCTTTCACTATGTCAGTGATATGAGGACGGAGCATGGGGCCCGGGGTTGGCCTGGCCTGGGCTTCAACCTCAGCCCCAACACTTAAGCAGTGGACATCGGGCAGCTGCACTTCCCTCGGCCTCCTGCCCCCATCCATAAAGTGGGGCCGTGTGTCCTGGCTTGAAGGGCTGAATGGGAAAAACTAGAAAGCTGATGGGTAGAAGGCGAAACCAGCGTGTTGGTTGTGCTGCTGAGACTCATGGTCACCTGATGCCTCCCCCACTCTGGCATTTTCTGGGGCTGCAGTCACAAAGCACCACGGACTGGGGTGAGCAATGGAGATCGACTGTCTGCAATTCTGGAAGCGAGGACCAGAGACAAGGCGCTGCGGGGCCGGCTTCTCCCGGGCCTCACCTTGGCTGTGGCTCAGCTTCTCCCTGACCTCACCCGGGCACCCCCGCATGCGCCCGTGTCCTCCTGTAAGGACACCAGTCACACTGCACGAGGACCTCATTGTAACCTGATCACCTTCTTCAAGGTCTCGATGCGTGACCACATCCTGAGGCCCCGGTGTTAGGACTTCAGATGTGAATTTTAGGGAGACACAGTTCAGTCCCTCACATCTGGCAGGTAAGGACTGTATCTCAGCAGCTGGAAATGCATTCGGAACGTTTCATTTTCTCAGTAACTACCCCGAGGGGTCCGAGTGCCCCCAACCCCTCTCTCACGACATCCGGCACCTTGGGTCTCTCAGCTCCCTCCTGAGAACGCGCGAGCGCTGCCAGCCATGTCTCTGGCTCTGCCCCTTGTTCAAGGCACCCCAGGCAGCCAGTTCCAAGCAGATGATATGTCTGAGGCCCCTGCTGGGTCCCGGAGAAGCACCAAGCTGGGGGACATGGTGCCTTGGCTTCTGACTTCCCAAATTTATTGACTCCTTCACAGTTCCGTGCAAGTGGGGCCCACCAGACACTGAGGAAGTGATACTGGGCTCTTTGGTAACCTAATGACTGGAAAGGGAAGAGGCGCGCAGGGCACCCTGAATTTTTGGTGCCTGGACTGCAGGTCAGCTCACAAGTGGGTGGTGCAATCTCTAGCCCAGGACAGTTCTCCATTCTGAGCAAACACCCACCAGTGTCCACTCCTTGGCCTTGCCCCTCGATGTCTGGACAGGCATGAGAGTCAGCCTTTCTGGAACTATCTTCCAGTCTTGCCATGGTTGGGATTTCTCATGCGAGTGCTGAGAGAAGAGCTACATTTTACTAATTTACAGTCAGGCAACCTCCTCTCTATCCTATCATTAAATTCCCTAAAGACTGAATTTTAAATCCAAATCTACCTAAAATGCACAATGGACATGGTTGGTTGGTTCACTCTTGAAAGTAAATAGCCAGCGGCTTTTATTTGGCAAAAAAGGGAGTCTCTTAAATTATCTTTTCTGTTTTGTAGGTGCAACTTTTACACACACACACACACACACACACACACACACACACACACACACACACACACTTTTGCTTTTACCCCAGGTACCTAGCATCTATATCTGATCTAAAAGGGGAGGCTTTATGAAATAGATTGAACTACAAAGAAAGTTGTGACTCTCCTTTAAGCTAAAATATCTCAAAAAGCCTAGAAACAGCATCTCTCAGCTGTGGGGATCAGTTTTACCCTGGGGAGTGACCTGGTAAATCCTGCTTCTGGAACAGAAGTCAGAGAGAATGGTGTCCAGGGGTGGGTTGTCAAGGAAATGTGAAGAAATCGGGTTTCTTCTTCTGTTATTTGTGGTACCCGGGTGATTGGTTTGGTTGAACATATTTTGGCAGTTTTGTGAAAACTTAGAATTAAAACTGGAAGCTGCTGAGTCATTCCCCAGACAGCCAGGGGTTTAATTGGAAAGAGCCCGCGGACACCTCCACCGCGGGGGATGCTAAGCCACAGAAGGAAGGGTCAGATTCACCCTGGAAGAGCCACAGCGGGGAATGGGGGTGGGGTTTCCCAGTAGGTAGAACATATTCTTAAAAAGGTAAAAAAATATTCTGACAGGATTAATTTAAGTCAACTGAGAGCAGGCAGGATCCATGAGGAATTTAGAAGCTTGACTTTAGCAGCTGCTAAGGAAACTGCTGAAGCTTGAGTCAGTGAAATGGAGGCAAAACATGTTTTATATTATTTTTTCTTAAAATTTTTGCTTTCTTTTGTATTATAGGATGCATTACTCTTTAGAGTGATTCTTGAATGGTTAGTTTGTCCTTGTATAAATTAGCAAGAATAGGAATTAATAGTCTTCTAGGTCCAAATGTTTTCAAATTCTGAGACTGCTATGCCTCTAGGTAGCAGACAGTGGTACCCACCTCCTGTGATGGGAGGGGGGTTGGGAGGGTCCTCTGGCCATAGGTGGTGCCCTCTGAGGTATTCCTTTGATGGACATAGCCTATTAAATTTTTTTGTAGCGCTGGTTTAGAGCAGAGGCAGAGACTTGAAAAAGGTTGGTCGCTTTCATTATTGAGTCCTTGAGAGTTTATTTTTCTGGAAGTACATCTGGTGCCAGATTTTTAAATATTTTAATATTTTCAATGTTTCGGACTTAATTTTGCTTAATTCACAGTGTGTGGTTAACATCTAAAATTGATTTTTGCGCATAAGACAATAATATTTTAAAAATATTATTAAAGTAAGTTTTCATAGCACTTTGCTGCATATGACAAAATAATTAGCAGGAATTAAGAGTTAATGGGTTTGTAAACCCAGGATCTATAAAGGCTCTCCTTCTGAAATAACATTCAGCAGATACTTATGTGCAGAGCTGTGACTTGTATAAGAAACAAATTGTTGAATGGTTTACAAAGTCTGATTGTCTTGCATTATTACTCAAAGCAATGAAAACATATGGAGCTTGTTATTTTTTTGGCAGGGCAGTGGGAGGGTGGAGTTTCTAGTATGTGGGCAGTTTGGAGATTGAGCTTCAACTGTTTGAAATGCATAGACCCCAGGAGAGACCCTCTGAAAATGTGGGGTTTTCATGGCCATTGATGTCCTAAGCCATGTTGGAGGGTTGAGGCTGGTGTGAAAGCAATCTGCTCCGACTCTTTGAACAATCAACACACTAGTGCATCAGTGCTCCAACCCTAAACACATCAATGCATTGGTGCATCTACCATCAGTGCATCAACCCATCAGTGTATCAGTGCATTAGCCATCAATACACCAATCTATCAATGCACCAATCATCAATGCACCAATGCATCAATGCATCAATACATCAATGCACCAATCTATCTATGCACCATTCCATCAATGCACCAATGCATCAATGCACCAATGCATCAATGCACCAATCCATCAATGCACTTATGCATCAATGCACCAATGCATCAATGCACCAATCTATAAATGCACCAATCTATCAATGCAACAATCCATCAATGCACCGGTCTATCAAAGTACCAATCTATCAATGCATCAACCATCCCTGATGTCTGACAGAGATTAAAGAAAGGAATGTCCAATTCCTTAATAGTTTTTTAAATGTCAGTGAGTGAGAAGTTAGGAATTGGGTACAGGTAGCTAGGAATAATGTGCCCTAAGCTCCCAGCCCAGGTATCCCAAGATCACTTATCAGTCTGAATAAGGAAAAATCAGTGGAAACCAGGAGGATGCCCTGCCCCCAAGCCCAGGTGGGGAACCAGCAGGATGCCCCCCCAAGCCCAGGTGTCTCAAACCCATTTATCAAACTGAAGGGATGCAATCAATGGGAGTCGATGCTCCCCAACCCAATTAAAAATGAAGTGATCAGAACACCAACACGGTAACACGGTGCCGAAGCAACAGACCCAAGTTAGTTCCAGGAAGCCCGGCCAGGTAACCTGGGAGACTCAGTGGGCCTCAGTAACCTGGGAGATCCCATGGGCCCCAACTAATCAGAAAGAGACACAGTGGGGAGACGGCCAACCCCCCACTCCTTGCCGTATCCATATAAGCACCTACTTCTTGCCCCCTCAGTCGCTACCCACTTGGGACCCTCTCTGCAGAGCTTTCCTGTGCTTCCTCTTACCTCTCAATAAATCTCTTGCCTTGCAGTCTAACTCTGGTCTCAACTTTGAATTCTTTCCTGAAGAACAGAGAAAGCTCCGGGGGTCCCTAGGTCTCTGGGCCCGACTCATCAGCAACTAAAGTAAACATCTGTTTTCCATTGCTCCATGCATTGAAAAGATGAAACCCGAATGGAAATAAATACTCACTTACCCAGGCCTGGAGGCTCTGGGTGTGACTACATATCTTGTAAGACAAAGATTTGAAATTAGGACGGGGCCAGGGGTGGGAGATAGTCAGGCCCTTTTGCTGAGGTCATGTGATTGAAATGCCTTAATTTACACCGTCATAGGAAAGTTCTTTTCAAATCCCTTGCCTATACCCCCTCCAGGCGGAGAGGACAACACTACATTTTACTTTTCCTGAAGTGAAGGAACCAGCAGGACTTTTGGAAGCTTCATTATCTCCATGATTCCATCAGTCCTAGCCTCCCCCATGTAAACAGAAAAGGCAAACAGAAAACAAGTTCTCTAGGACCATGAAGCTTACAGTTTTTTTTTTTTTTATTTTATTTATTTATTTATTTATTTTAATAATAAATTTTATTGTTATATTCCCCATACAATTGCAGCCCCCCCATTCTGACCCCAATCCCTCCCCTCCCGCCCCCGCCCCCCTAAAAGTGTCTCTGGTTCATAGTTTTTTGTTGATTTTGATTTTCACTTTCTTATAGTTATTCATTTTCCTGGTCCCTTATTTAAGTTTTCTAGATTCCTGCTATGAGTGAGACCATCCGGTATTTTTCTTTTTCTTTTTGGCTTATTTCGCTGAGCATGATCCCTTCCAGCGCCATCCATGTTGCTGCAAATGGCATGTGTTTATCTTTTTTGAATGCTGAGTAATATTCCATGGTATATATGGACCACATCTTCTTGATCCAGTCATCTATTTTTGGGCATTTGGGTTGTTTCCAAAGCTTAGCTAAAGCTTACAGTTTTCCTTGTCTTCACTGCTCAGCACTAGACCCCAGAGTCTCCTGGATAAGCCTCACCCTAGCCCCAAATCTAACCCATGCACAGAAATCTCTGCAGAGCGTTAGAAATGCTGGAGTCACCACTGACCAAGTGACTTATTTACAACTTGAATATTTGAATTCGAATGTACATTCAAACAGCTGACATGTTTGCATTAGGAGAGAAGTAGCTATATCTTCAATGTGAAGTGGAAATAGTTACAAAATATTCCGCTTCAGTTGACATGGAAAATGGGAGTTACCACCAGGTCAAGATGGAAAGTCACAGGATGAGCTGGAGACATTCAGCAAGAGAATGGAACGGAGAGGCGGGAGATGAAGCCTTGTGTGTGGAATTTAGGAATAAGCAATGAAGAGGGTTAGATGTTCTCAATGGAAGACAATACATTATTTAGAGCACACCCGTCCAGGTTTTCGATTCTAGCTGTTCATTGCCGTGGAGCTATCTTTGTAATTTGTAAATTGTAATTTATAATTACAAAATGAAAAATAATTCCTATGTGGTGACCCACAAATAAATTGTCAGGCAGGGGTTCCATGGATATCTTTCTCCATGGAAAACCCATTTCAACATCCCTTGACTCCATCAACATCCTTTGAACCTGTTGTGACAGCTGCATGATTTCCTTCTTTAATCAATGACTTAACACTAAAACCTTTGGCACATCATGCTCATTTTGTATTTGTATGTGAGACAATACCTATTAAAATAAGTTAACTTTTAACAACTCCTGAGGTGTCTTGGCTGCACCTGGGAAAATGTCATAGGCTGCATTGTCTTCAGAGGCCACAAATAAGACTCTTCCAGTAAGGAGGGTGAGGGGCTGTCAGTCCCCAGAGAGGCCCACGCAGCATGCTTGCAGTGAGACAACATGAATAAAAGCCAACATTTAAAAATGTTTGATGAAGTTAAAATGCAGTCGACCCTATAGATGCTACTAATCTATTCTACAGACACCATTGTATAGTGAAGAGTGTATTGTGAACCCAGGAACACATTGACATGGCGTAATTTGCTTTAAGGCGGCATAATTTGACAATTTTGGCACATAATAAATGAATATGATGGCTATACAATAAATCAACAAAAATAAAAAATTTCACTTTTACTGACTTTAAAAAGATGAAAACAAAAATAAGTAAAATAAATTGGGAAGGGTTATTTCAAAATCCCTAGAGTCTGCTAATGGAGTAGGTGAGAAAAAACAAAGTCTTATGCCAATTCACTAACTTTTACACCATCATTGTGCTGTTTTGTAAGTTCTGGTTTCAACTGAATTGAAATTTTCTTCTTAATTTGTGTTTTTGGGTCCACAGTTACAATTCTTTTGGGTCCACACAATTCAATAACTGCCACTTATACGAAAGGATCCATAAAGACTAAAAACAAAACATTTCTATACTTTGCTTAAAAAACCCATAGGCCCATGCGACAAAAGATTTTAAAATCCACCATGATTGGCTCATATGCTAAATAGTTATTCAAATGCCCCACCCACATAGTTGAAGGCAATCGTGTGTGACTATTGAACAATGAAGTGATTTATATTTTAGTAGGAAGTGCTCATTGTAAAGTGATTTGATTGCAAAGCGGAGTTCTACTGTACAGATCTCTTATCTTGTCTTCTGAGATTAATACCAAGGGATATTTCATAGTTTTTGGAAGAAGACTTAAATGCACCCCCAGTCCCTTGTATTTATACACACATTCGGTTATGTCTTTGTATTTTATATGTTACCAGCTTCCAAGCACCCCGTTTGGAATGGATCAAATGGTGAAAGGGGAGAGAATGATAAATGATGTAGCAAGCGAATCCTTACCTTGCAAAGAAATACGTCATTCACAGAACCAAAGAGCAGATAGTGAAAAACCATCTGATAGCAATAACAGAAGGCTACCTGGTAAATATAGCAGAACAAAAAGGGGACTTCAAAGTAGACTAATGAGCAGAGAGAAAAAAGTGGTGATGGGGGTCATCTGACTGTCACTAGCTCTCAGATATCAAGGGTACCTTGCACTTTGAATGAGTCAATAGTCTTTCCCTCTCATTATGTCTTGGCCTTTCTGTTGGAGGTGGGTGGGGGCAGAAGTGTGCTGGGCTGGAATAGCACAAAGTGCTAGATCTCTTGTGGCATGAAAACTCTGGGGCAGGGGTGGGGACCCTCCCTTTGCTGAGACTGCCTAGATGCCAGTGCAAGGGAGAAAGAAACTGGAAGCTGGCTGGTGGGGGGTGTCCTTTCTACTTGGCTGTGTGGTCTCCAAGGCCACTGTGATGATGAAGATGCCACATCAGGGGTTGGTGAGCACAGTAAACAGGGCAGCAAATGGAGCAGAGGAGGCATATTCTAGAATTTTCTCAACATATGGAACTATCACTGGGGAGATAAGTACTATACATTTCAGGGTGAATTGAATGAGACCATGATAACAGAGGTTTATATTGTCCAGAACACAATCCTAAAAATTTTTCCTAAAGGGCTTTCTGAGGAAAATATCACAGAATTTAATTGAATGTGTGTATATGCTACAAAAACCAGTGTGCCTTCAGATAGTAAATGTTTCATTTTAAAAAAGCAGTTAGGAAAAAGAATTAAATATTAACTCTCTTACTTTCAAGGCACTGCTGTTATGAGAAGGATCTAAACCAAAGCTGAGCTCCAGATTAAGGGTGAAGAACACCCCCAGGGACTTGTGGGTAAAACACAAAATGAACTTGAAAAGTCCCGAGGCAGTAGCAGTCCCTGTGTTTAGACAAAAAGGTGTTGGTCATAAATGCTGGTTGGAAAATTCAGAGGACCAGCCTCAGAGCCCCAGAGATGTATTATTCAGGGGACAAAGTCTGCGTGAATGCACACAGCTCAAAACTGGTTAATCTCCTCAGCAGAGTGGCAGTGGGCTCCACCATGGGCAAAGCACAGGGTGGGGAGGGGAGAGGAGCTGGCAGTCTTGAAATAAAACAGAAATGTTCTTCAGAATTCACAGTACAGAAAATTCTTGGAAATTGTTTATGTGGGTGACAGTTTCAAAACATGGCTCTCAAGCTGTGTGTCTGGTGTGTCACTCACCGTTTAGAAGAAGGAAAGTGAAAGCAGAAAGGATGATGGGGGGAATGCACCTGGCATATTGTGCAAGAAAGTGATAGTGGCCCTGGGGCAGGGACCAGGAGACTTGCTTCTGGTGCTCCCTAAGCTCAGCTGCAGGCAGTGAATTGTTTCTTGGGATTGTTGAACCAGCCTGTGAGTCAACCAGCTGGAGAATTAGAGAGTAAATCATGAATCACATTCTGTGGGGACCTGGAAGGACAGGAATTCCTGCCTCTGCGGAAGTGCCATTGATACAGGGCTGCTATCACATTTCCAGGGATCCAAGGCATATCCTACAGATGACCCTCTTCAGACCTCAGTAATGGCTAATATTTACTGAGCATCTACTATATGCTGGGTATTGCATTCCATGCTTCCAATATATTAATTCATAGAAATAACCCAAGAGAGACATGAGTGAAGAAACTTGTCAGGTAAGTGAGCCAGAGTTTGTGCTTGAAATGTATCACCATTTCCCCCCAGTAGTCAATTTCAGTAATTCTTCAATCTGGTTAAGCCGGTTGCTAATAGGAATATTTGCCTCAGGCCTGCATATGTTTATATAATTTGGGTTTAACTCATTCTGCTCATTTCAAATCCCATCAAGCGTTAGAAAAATTTATACCTACAATGTAGGTGGTTGATGACTTATAGTAATTTGAAGGAAGGAAATAAGTGTCTACTCCTTTGTAGCTCCTACCACCCTTCTGGGATCTCTCTGCTCGTAGATGCGTTAAATCTATTGTGTCATTCATATTTCCAAACAAGGCAGCAAAGTCCCATTTAGAATCCTTTGAGGGGCGAGCCTAGATAACCTCTCCGGCCTCTTCCAGCAGCATGTGGTTGACCAGATGTCCCATGAGCCAACGTTAAATAGTAAAGTCTGGGCTTTAGGACGTGGTAGTTTAAATGAAAGAGTGTTCTTCTGAGGGCAGGCTGGAGCGGTGAGGGGCTGTGGGTGATAGGAATGAAAAGCAAAGCACCAGAATAAGCAGAGGTATGTCCAGAGACAGAGGGGTACAGGTCCCGAGGGAAGGTGTACAGAAGAGAAAAAAGAGACCACAGTTCTCCAAAGCGGGCACCTGGCATAGTTACTTCTAAGCATAGAGGCAGCAGCCTCCCCTCAATGCTGAGTTACCCCTTTTCTACTGCTCACACGTATTGCATTAACTAGGAGGACACACAACTGATGGGGTGTCTCTGGCCTGTTATGTGCACATGGACGTGGCATTACATGTCTAGTTAGAGAAGTTAAAGATTTGGAAGCATTAATGTCAGCAATGGCCACCATTAAACAAAGAACTCTGATGCAGAACAGACCTTGTAAGCATCTGTTTTACTTGAAGCGCAGTATTTATCTCTTTGGCTTCGGTCCACCTACCTGGCTGGCAAGGATTCAAGCCCATCCCCAGTGGCCTCTTGGGATCTAAAAAATTCAGTGTGTCAGGACTGAAAACTGTCTCTCTGGGTTTCGGAGCTCTGTTATAATAATACCGTGATATTCCAGAAAGTGCATTAAAAAATGGAAACAACTCAAGAATATTTTGTTTTGTTTCATTTTCAAAATAGCTCTTTGAAAGGAATTAAAAATGAGTTATGCATCATCTGAGAGGGGACGTGTACATAGTACAACGTATGCCTGGATGTTTTGGTTTCTTTTCTTTGTCAGATATTTTTGTTGATGAAGTTTGTACACTAAAATGACTTCAATTATGTCATCGCACCCAAATCAAAGGGCAATCTGATGGTGCCATCACCCATGGCGGTTCCTTCTGTCTCTAACTTCACCACATCTGAAACCTGGTTGGTCTGTTCCTAACACTTCAGCATGGCCTGACATGCATAATGGCCTCTTGGTGTCATTGGGGGATTCCTTGTCCATCTCACAGACTCAGACACCAGCTCCAAGTCCTGGGAGATGCACCATTACCTCTGCCTCCCAGATTTCCTTGTCATGCTGAAGACTCCTTTCTACCTTCTCGCATCTTCTTTACCATTCATTACCTTCCCTTTCTCTTTCTCATTTTCCCTTCCAGATACTGAGGACTCCATTAAATCCCACTGGCCATTCATTGACATAAGAATTTAATAACTGTGGAGGAGATAGTCTTGAGTTGAGAACTGACATTGAGAATCACAGGACAGATGAATGCAGGCAAGCCGTGGGGCCTGAAACATAACTTGGAGGACACTACAGCCATTGTTGACACTGAGTTGTGTCCATGCCTCTGATCCTGGACTTCTGTCCTACCTTGTGTCATAACCATATACTAATGCTAGCGCTCAAATCAAAGCCTGGGGCTGAGTGTTCTGGTGGTGGGAATAAAGGTGTGACATTCAGGGCTGATGTGGGTTCTGGGCACATTTCTAGCTGAATGTTCAGGAGGAGGCTAGGAGCGGGTTGAATGTCAACTCTGTCCTTGGCGACAGAGAGCAATCTGGGCCCCATCACACCCTGGACTCTCAGACCTTGTCCTGATTTATACTCTTGGGTACACACATGACTCATGGCTCCTCCTCAGATCTGGAAGAAGTCACTCAAAGAACAATGTGTTTCTGTAGACAGATGAATAAACTGGCAGACAGATGGGGGACTGCTAGGTAAACAGTGAGGGAGAGAGGTGAGTCTGTAGCGTGAACGTGTCCAAAACAACAGAAGTTTGATGTTTGGATATGTTTCCTATTCACAAAGTATAGCCACCTGTTTCTTCTTTTATTTTTTTTAAAGAAAAGCTTTTTAATAAACCTATTTAGAAACATCAAGATGATTCTTGGGCATTAGGCAGTTGTTAAAATGTTTTGATGGATTTTAGAATAAATAAGTCAGAAACACATGCATTTCATTTTTCTTAATCTGTGGACTTTAAATAAAAAACAAAGTCTTCATGAAAATATAGTTTAGCTTTTTTTGGTGGGGGAGAAGAGTTTAATTATTAAATAAACAAATGTTTACATGTAAATCAATATAAATATGTGTGAGGCATGAATTGCCTGAGGGCTACTTTGATTAGGCAGCACTGGGCAAGGCAGAGAGGAGAGGGTGTCCTTTGACAACTGAGCTGGGTGAGTCATCACCTAACATGTGAGCTAATGTTGCAAGAAAGAGCGCATCTTATTGGACAGAGCAGGTCAACCTAGGAGAGAAGTCTCACCAAGGCCACCTGGATGTTACAGGAAGCGTAACAGACAAGCTGTGGATACACCTCAGCAAGGCAGTGACCCAGAGTTCGGATCTGTGGGCCTCACTGGGCAAGTGATCCTTGGGTCACTGGTGTTAGGGAACCTTTCAGTTCACCCAAGTGTCAAGACATACAGAGTCCCAGGGTAGATGACTGATTATTATGACCTGATAATTGATTCCTTCACTCAACAGAACCCTCCAGCTCTCCCCTCCCCACTTCAGGCTCTTCGAACAAGCTTCTAATTATAACTTGGCTCCCTCGGTGGATTCTCCTGATGGTGATGTTTCCTAAGTTGGCTGCCTTGTTTATAGATCAGTCGGCTGTGAGTTTAGTTCATGTACCTTTGGCTCCCTGAGCCTAACCATGTCTCAGACTCTGACAAAAATCAAGTTGCTGTCCTGGGGCTGGCTGGGCACCAGGCTCTGGAACACTGTGGTGACCCACTGATCCCTCAACCAACTTGTCTAGGACGTCACCAGCCCAACTGTATAGGCACCACTGTTGTTTCTTCTTAAAGGAATAGCACCAAGAAGGTGATGACAGCTACTGTGTATCCCAGGCTTCTCAGGTGCCGAAGAGTTTGCACGAATCCTTTTAGTAAAATCCCCACGGTGACTCTCTGGACAGATGCCATTATCAGTCTTAGCTCACAGATGAGAAAATTGAGAGAAAATGAGGTTAATGACTTTCCTCCAGTCATATGGCTTGAGACCAGCCAGGGCAGTGCTGTCTGTGTGCCCAGCCACACGCTGACCTGACCGTCTCAACAGCCTCTCGAACACGCAGAGAGCACTGTTGAGTATGCAGACTGGCTTAGACACAATGTCATTTAATTAACTTTTATTTATAAGTGTTTGCTGTTCAAGAGCCTTTAATAGAACCTGCTAGTAAGGGCCAGAGATAGAAAGAGGAGCAAATTGTCCACTTTCCCACTCTCCTTCCCTGGCTCCTCTTTCAAGACCCAGCTTCCGCCTTCACCAAGAGAAATGGCTTCATAAGCGAACAGGCACAAGTCAGCCCAACCACCCGCCCACACCCTCACCCATCTCTGCTCTGGGGCTCGTGACCTGTCACCCCGGGCCCCCACGGCTGCCCCTCCATATTACCAGGGATCTCGCCCCTTTCATTTAACAGACACCAGGCCTGAGCATTTCTCTCATTGCTTAGCATTATCCAGCTCCTCCCCATCGGCTGTCATTATTCCATCCTAAAAAGAAAATCTTTCCTTGTGCCCCGTCCTACCATCAGCTTCTGCTTCCGTTCCTCGGCCTGATTTTACAGCAGAACTCCCTGGAAGACTTACTCATATTTGCTCCTCCAATGCCCTTGCTCTCCATTATTCTTAAACTCATTTTAATCAGGGGGGTGCCCTCTCCCCATCCCACTCAGGGGTGCTCCTGCCTAGGCCCTGCGGGACCCTCTTGGAGTGGAAGTCCCCCCTGGTGAAGGAGTGCCCCCCTCACGGCCGTCAGCACGGCACACACAGCGTCACTCCCTCTGCCTGGCCACGTCGAACCTGAGCCTACGTGGTCATTGGTCTCGGATGCTGAAGTGCGAGAAAGGGGAATAAAAACCTTCTCTAACTTTCTCTTTGAGGCTTGTATTTACAGCCAGCGCAGCCTGGGCCTAATCTGACAGTCGAGGAAGTAGAAGCAAACAGCCTTGAGCTGAGCGCTGAGGCTGGCTGGAGACCGAGAGCGCCGAGGAGGATGGGCTTCCAGAGGTGGGGACCCCCCCAGCGATCGCCCCAAACCTCTGAGATGGAGAAAAACGTCTCCATACTCCATGTGTGAACTGCCCGGGACTGGACAGTGAACTTCAGCCAAGTCCATGTCTCTTTCCTCCTAATCTGTTTTATTTCCGCCAATAAACTCTAACTCCTGTGTTCTCACGCCTGGTCTCTGAAACCTCTAAAACCTCACTTCCTCCCCTACCCAGGGAGTGTTTCTCCTACTTCCTTGCCACCCCATAGCACATCAAGCTGATTTCTCCTCTGAAATGCCTGATGCCACTATCTGATGGAAGCACGCGCACGTTGGAGGAACAGCTCGTGACAACTTCACCTGACTTGGCTTCTCGCTGGCCGTTCTCCTCCTTCCTCCCTGGCTCCTTCCTTCCTTTGATATTTCCTCGCTATCTGATGGCCCAGGGCTCAGCTCGCAGACCCTTCTCTGCTCCATCCTCATTCTGCTTCAAACACCCAAGGATGTGCTGCAGCTGCTGGGCACGTTGGTAACTCCTCTCTGCATCAGGACTGCAGGCCAGAACTCCGACACTCGCAGCTCCTCCTTCCAGCCTCCACCCTGCTCTAAGCCACCATTGCTGCGGCTGCCGCCTCACTGGCCTCCCCATATCCGTCACTGGTCACTGTCCCTGAGCTCTGTTCTCAGCCGGCTGCCATGGTGGCTGTTCCAACACACCAAGTCTTGGAGGTCCTGTGCCCCAAACTTTCCTTCAGCTTCCCGTCTCTCAACAATGCCAAACTCACACCATGACCTAACCCCTGGGAGCCCCAAGGACTCAGCCAGAGGGACCACCAATTCTAGAAATGAGCAGGGAGGTTCTGGAACATGGTTGCCCCTTCACAGTGAATCACAGCTTTCTCCAATGAACAGGTATTGTTTTTGTAAAAGAAAAAAAGTCTCACTGGAAAAAAGAAGATGTAAAATTGGAAGCTTGCCTTCCGAGAACCGGGGCTGCGTGGCCTTGCTCTCTCCCCAAGTCCTACTCTGAGCAGCTTTCTGAGTAAAGCAACTGGTGGAGTTCAGTACACAACCCTCTAGATGTCTCTGAATGGGTGATGGTGCTCTTCATGGGGCTTGCTGGTCAACCAGCCTCTTTTTTTTTTTTTTTAAAAAGATTTATTTATTTATTTATACAAGCACTGGGTACAGTCAGAAGCGCGGGAAGGTGAGAGAATTCACCAGAGCCCGAGCGGGGAGCAGAGCAGGCAGAAGGACCGAAGGACACTGCTGAGGGGAGCAGCGGGCGGCAGGAGAGGTCTGCGCGCCATGTGGGACCCTCCTCCGGTGGCCGGGGAGCAGCCGGGGATCGAACTGGTTCTGCAGAGACTGCGGGCAGCTTCGCATCCTAGCGCTCAACAGCTGTGCCACCGGGGAGGCCCAACCAGCCTCTTCTTTACCAAGTACAACTCAGTCCCCCTGCAAGAGGCTGGGGTGGCAGAAAAAGAAACCTTTGCACACTGCTGGTGGTGGAAGGCTGATGGGAGTAACCATTTTGGAAAACAGTCTGGAGATGCCTTAAAAAACTGCAGACAGGACTACCCTATGATCCAGAATCCCAGTTTCAGGTGTTCATCCAAAGAACACAAAACCACCCTTCCCAGGAACTGACAAGGCCAAGCTCCTCCATGCTGCCTCCTGCTCACTGCTCCAGCCCCTCCCAACTAGGACAGATGAGGTGGGAGAAGACGGGAGATGGGGTGACTAGGTCCTAATGCTCCAGGGTGGAGACCAGCCCACTGGAGCCCCCCACTTCCAGCTCAGTGTTCCTCAGGGCTTGACTGCTGCACTTATGCTCTGTGGCTGCTACTCGACAGGCACAGACCACGACCCATTATTCTGACTTTCCCTTCAATACTCTGTGAAGGTTAAAGCTGAGTAATTTTCTGTTTAAATCAAAGATTTCATGTTAGAAATTCTTGTTATTTCAATGTTATCGATGAGCAAACTGAGACTCTTAGAGTTTCTTTTGCCAAAGTCACCCAATGAATACTAACCGAGGAGGTCAGGATTGAAATGCGGGCAGGGGTGCTCGAGCAACAATCCTCTGGCCCCTCTTTCTGCAGGTTAGAACTCAACAGCAGCCACAGCTTCAGTGTCTGTGTTGCTATTTCAACAAACACGCCCTGAAATGCGTGCGGTAGACCCATGTGGACACAAACACAGACAAGCATGTTGGTTGTGCCCAAGTTCAGAGCAGCATATTTCTGGAGGATTTAACCCACATACTCTTATATTTTGGAAAGACCAAACAAAAGCCCAAACACATCAGATCTGAGAACTGCCCAAGAAATCATGGAATGCCAGTGCCGGAAGCCTGGCCTGTCCACCTTCTAAGGGCTTTACTGTTGAGTCTTGTCTGGGGTGGGTCAAGACTAGTAGACTCAATATTCTATTCTTACAGGTCCTGTTCTAAAGGGCTCAGCCCTTGAGTTGAAGGCAAATGGCTTTATGGGAACTGTCTTCTATCTGAGTGCCATTGAAACGTGATTTTTATTTTTTTATTATTATTATTATTTTTTTAAGATTTATTTATTTGTTTATTTATTTATTTATTTATTGATTGATTGATTGATTGATTGATTGATTGATACAAGCACTGGGTACAGTCAGAAGCGCGGGAGGGTGAGAGAATTCACCAGAGCCAGAGCGGGGAGCAGAGCAGGCAGAGGGACCGAAGTACACTGCTGAGGGGAGCAGCGGGCGGCAGGAGAGGTCTGCGCGCCATGGGGGACCCTCCTCCGGTGGCCGGGGAGCAGCCGGGGATCGAACTGGCACTGCAGAGGCTGCGGGAAGCTTCACAACCCAGCGCTCAACCGCTGCGCCACCGGGGAGGCCCTGAAACGTGATTTTTACATGCTGTGTCTTACTACAGTGAATCCACAGTGACAGGATTCAATAAAAAGGCAAGCGGACCAAAGCTTGGTTTGAAAACAAACACTGATTCAATAATGATGATTAAATCGTGAACCCCCTCACATACCCTTCCTTCCCAGGTGTCTCCTCATAGCTCAGAAAATCTAAAGAGTCTGCTTCTTCCTGCCTCTGCTGTTATCTGTAATTTCTAGCAAGTATGCACCTGTCAACGATTGACAGGAGAGTCCAACACACGAGAATATTCCTGTTATTTTTACTTAATGGTGTCAGAATGGGTCTCTGGGGGATGTGAATAGGGAATATATCCTGATTTATGAGATGCTTCTTCCCTCAAAAATCACAACGTGAGGCTCAAGTATGAATTCCATATGAAATACAGCTGGCCCTTGAACATCGTGCTTTGGAACTGCTCCGGTCCACTTAGATGCATATTTTCTTGTCAATAGATAATGTCAAATTACAGATGGATAGATACATCCCAGGACTGTCAATGCATTTTCTCTTCCTTATGATTTTAACTTTCCTTTCTGAGAGCCTACTTACCAATGTATTCATTGTTATGTGTTCAATAATGTGGTCAACGGTCAACAGCAGGTTAGCCGCAGTTAAGTTTTGTGGAGTCAGAAGTTACATGTAAATTTTTGACTGCCTGGGGGACTGGTGTCTCTAACACCTGTGTTGTCCACGTATCAACTGTATTGACTTTTCCAAATGAAAGGAAGAGTTGGATCTCATCAAATCTAACATGAAACAAGTGACAGGAAATTCTGGTTTGGCTACCAGGCCACCGAGATTTAAACCCACAGGTGTTTGTGCTTCCATACAGAAAGTGGAACAGAAATGTCGCTTGGGCTTCCTTCCACCCCCAGATAGTCTGGCCTGTGGAGGGTTCTGAGGGTCTCTGACTCCCAGCACCACCCCTGCACCGCCCCTTACCCCGGCCTTATTTCCTGGGACTGTGGATTTGGATACTCTGCTGCTTTAATTTGAGCTTAATGGAATATGAGTTTTCAGAGAACAGAGGTGGGTGTATATTTTCTGTCTCTTTCTCTAGAGTGCACCAGAAGTCATACACTGAATTTGTTTGACATCTTTAAGATAAAACACAAGTTGGAGAAAGCTAAAGAGAAAGAACAGGAAGCATGAGATTTTCTTAAAGAAAGTATAATTTAAAAACAAAATGACTTAAACCTGAAAATATCTTCTAGGAGTAGATGGCTGGATGGCTCATCTAGGGACAGCTCTTTTTGCTCGTTCCTGTCTGCTGCCTCTCTACATTGTGAGAATAAAGTATTCAGCTTTGAATAACTGAGGCTCAAGGGAGAAAAACACAGCAAAGTGCTAGTTTCAAACTAAGTAACCTTTGAGGATAATTGAATTATTCCTGGGCATGAAGTAATAATGTCATATCCCATTGTGACTATTGCTGTGTTTATGGAGATTTTTTTTTTTAAAGAATTACCTTCTTTAGAGAAGAACTGAGCTAATAAGTATTTCTTACATATATGCTCATATTCCACCTCTTTCTTAAACTGTGACTTGAAATTCTAAGCAAATAGCTTTGTGGGATTGCTGTGATTTATTTAGCAGCTTTCTGAGTAAAGTAAGTGGTGGAGTTCAACACACAACTCTCCAGATGTCCCTGAATGGGTGATGGTGCTCTTCATCGGGCTTGCTGGTCAACCAGCCTCTTGGTTACCGAGCACGACTCAGACCCCCTGCAAGAGGCTGGTGTAGGAGAAAAAGAAACCCTTGCACACTGCTGCTGGTGGAAGGCTGATGGGTGTAGCCATTTTGGAAAACAGTCTGGAGTTGCCTTAAAAAACTGCAGAAAGGACTGCCATTTGATCCACTATCCCAGTTTCAGGTGTTTATCCAAAGAACACAAAACCATAAACTCAAAGAATTACGTAGACCCATTGTTCATTGCAGCATCATTTATAATAGCCGAGACATGGAAACAATCTAAATGCCCACTGCTAGAGGACTGGATACAGAAGGCATTATTTAGATACACAACAGAATACTACTTGGTGATAAAAAGGATGAGAATTTGCTTTGCAGCAAAATGGCAGGAATGCAAGAGGATGATGTGAAGTGAGATAAAAGGAAAAAGACAGAGATACTGGATGATTTCAGCTGTAAGTGGAATATAAAGAATCAAGGCAGATGAACAGCCAAAACACAATAAAAAGAAACTAGTGGACTTGGATGCTAGAACTCAGATCTCCAGAGGGAGAGAGGGTGGGCGGTGGCAGAAAGGGGGGGCACCAGTGGAAGGTGGTGGGCTTTTTTGGTTTGTGCATTTCATTAATTAAAAGAGAAGGAGCCTGGGCCCTCGGTTGAGCCTGATGCCAAGTGAGATTTTTCAGGGTCTTGAGAGGTGGTAGGAGTCGGAGGAGCTGGGACTGGCTGGGCTGGTGGAGATCTCAGCCACGGGCCCTTGCCAGGGGCTGCGCCCAGTATCAGCAACTAGGGTGCTCTGGTCACATGTCTTCTTTGTTTTTTGCTTGGTTTTAACCCCACCAGGGCAGCTTTATGATGGCAGGAGTGGGCGGTTGCATCACAGACGGGAAAAAGAGACGAAGCAGGGAGAGTTTGTGCAATGGGGAAAAAAGAAAGTGGCAGGAGCACATTGGGAGGGGAGTCATGAGACCATGGGGGGCCAGCCCTGACCCCGTGGACGACTGTCTTCTTTCCCACACCCCGCCCTGAAAATGGCAGCCCTCTGCCACGCCGCCACGCATTCCACCCTGCGCTTCCCCTGCTGCCAGAGTCCTCCAAACACTGAAGGGGATACATGCACGTACACGTATAGATAGACACGTCTGCACATATACATGCACACACATCTATACACACATACATACATGTACACACATGCACACACATGCACATGCATATGCATCACACACACATACCCTTTCTCTTTTGTTATCAGAGTTTCGGGGTGACTGGACTCTGTATCAGAGCCGGGGTCATATTTTGATGGTGGACTATGAGTTCGCTCCCCTTCACAACCCCCAGGATCCCAGTTCTGCCTGGTGACAACCAGGCTCCCTCGTTCTGCCTGGGACGCCCGGGTTGTCTGTCCTGCCCGGGACACTCAGGTTCCAGCCACCGCCGCCGGTGTCCTGTTCTGCCGCGGGCCAGCAGCTCCCTCTGAGAGGAGCGTGGAGGACCCACAGCAGTGTGAGCACGCGGTGGCGGGGCTTCTGCGCTTCCTCAGGCTCCTTAAAGAGTCTCATGTAATTAGAGCTCACCTGTCCCGATTTCAAATCCAAAGGTAACATGATTAATAGCCTCTAAAAATAGTCAGCAAAGGGCACTTTTAATAAGGCATCGTGCATACAGGCTATTTTAATACAACCTATGATTAAGTCTGTGAACAGGCCCGGTGGAGGGAGCTGGGCTCGGGGCCTCTCCTGGCAGAGGGGAGCCCCTGTCTCTTCCCGTCTCCTTTGAGCCAAGTTCGGCCGCCTGCCAGGGCTCATGGATCAGTCATTGCTACAGCCTCTGGCTGTGCCCCTCGGGGCTGGCCTTGTGATTGCCAGTGTCTTGGCCCCAGCCCTTTACCCCACGTGGGTTCCTAGGAGGTGAGTCTGATCTATTAGTCAGATTCACTCAGTGTCTCCCCCGTGCCCGGTCCTACTTCGGGTTTCCATTTCTCCCTAAGTTCTAGTCTCCTGTCCAGGCTGACAGCGGGGTGGGGCTGCCCACCGTCTCGCTCCTGGGCTCACACTCTCAGGGCACTAGCTCACTCCACAAGCTCAGTGTGGTCTCCTCATGACTTCAAGTCTCGCAGAGTAAAACGACATGGAGGCCACACCGTAGGCCTCTGGAAGGATTGTTCTGTTGGCACAGGGCTGGCTGGCCAGACAACCCCTCCCTTCCGTCACTCAGGTTGACGACGCTTGGTTCTGGCTGCAGAACCAAGCCCCATTCGGGTTTGGTTCAAGGATCCTCACCACCTCGCATGCAGCACGCCGACTGCACTCCCGGGTGGGCCAGCTGCTGTTCTAGGGACTAGCGATACAGCCGTGAACAGACCATCCTGACCCTGTGGGGCTCCACTCGGCGGAGATAAAAGCAGGAAATGACAGCTGCCCGTTAGGGATGTAACACAAATTCAGGTAATTCTGTGGGCTAGATACTCAAGGAGGTAAGGAAGACAAAGAGGGGTGGGTGGTGGCTGTGTCGGGCTGAGATGGCCTCTCTGATGAGATGACATTTGAGAAGAAACAGGATGCACGTTTCCTGCTGTAGAGTGATGAAGGCAGAGGGTCAGTATGTGCAAAGGTCCTGAGGTTAGCACCAGCTTGACTTTAAGCACCACCGCAAGGAAGGCTTGGATGGCTGAGGTACAGCTTTCTCTTTCTTCCTGCTGGGCATGTGGAAGGGAAGTCAGGTGAACTGGGATAAAGGGATGGCAGGCTGGGTCAGAGGAAGCAGAAAGTCCTCCCCAAACCTCCCCCCAACCCCAGTGGCCTTGCATAGTGACCTCCGCTGGGCAGACGGCTCAGGAGCTGTGTGGGACTGAGACCAGGTCCTCCAGGCCAGTCCGACCAACTTTTGTGTAGTTGTTGCTGTGTCTGGAGGTCTGGGGACTGGGAGCAAACCTGGAGAAGGGACTGGCAGGTGTCGGTGATTGCGTTGGCTCCCTGGGGTTGATAGGGGTGCTGGCAAACCTTTATGGTCCTTCCCCCCGCTTCTCCACTCCTGATGCTTCTCAATCACCCCTCTTTTCCCTTCAGCCCACCCACCATTCAAGCCACACGCGGAGGCTCCTTGACCCAGGGAGGGTGACACACAGAACATGCTGTGGGAACAAATGGGACGTGATGTTCAGAGCAGTCTTGGGGCCAGGCGAGATCCAGACAGACTTCTTTTCCTTTAAGTTCTCCAGAGTTTGGCTTCGACAGCAAAGGCATGAAGTCTGGGATCTGGGAGTGTGAAGTCTCTAGGTTCCAGATTTGCAAAGAAGTCGTGATGACACAGCACAGTTCTCTCACCAAGGAAGAGATAAGAATCCGAACTGAGAAGCCTTGGCCAGGAGACAAGAAAGGGTAGGCCACACACCCAGCTGACTCCTGGGAGTTGGCCAGAGATAAGTTTGGGATCATGACGTAGAGACTTGCACCTCCTTTCACCTCCTTTCACCTCCTTTCACCTCCTTTCACCTCCTTTCGCCTCCTTTCGCCTCCTTTCGCCTCCTTTCACCTCCTTTCGCCTCCTTTACCGAAGCGTGGCCCAGGGAACTTCTAACCTGTTAGAGACGGGACAATCGGAGCCGCAGGGGGAGTTGGCGGGATGGGAGGAGAGTGGGTGGAGAGGGCGGGTTGGGGTGAGGACCCAGACCCTTTTGGAGACCAAGCAGCAGGCACCGCAGGGGCCTAGATCACGGCCGCAGTAGGAACATCCCCAACCCCCACCCAGGAGCATCTGCAAGGGAGAAGCCCCGAAGGCCAAGTCCTGACTGAATGAATTTTCATTGGGCACTTGTGAGACTCGGGTCTGTGATTACACACGAATTGCCTCAGCAGGTGAAGAGCTGATTTCAGTGAGAAACGAGGCTGAACAGCTGAGACAGTCACGGGGACAGACGAAGGGCCTTGTGGCAGGCGTCTCCCGGGGAGGGGGCTGGTGTGGAGGACCAGCGTGGTGGGGGGGCTGGCGGGGGCCGGGTGGTGGAAGCGGCAGGTGTGCTCCCCAGTTTGCCAGGGTCAGCTGACCCCGCAGAGAGGATTATTGGTCAGTGTGTGTGACAAAGTACCACGGGGTGGGGGGGGGCTTCGAACAACAGAAGTTCCTTCTGAGAGTCTGGAGGCAGCGCCCCAGCCCAGGGGCTAGCAGAGCCCCCAAGGGCCCGGGAGAAGCTGCTCCTGCGCTCGCCCAGCACCGTGGTCCGCAGCCCTGGGTGCAGCCTGGCTTATAGACACGCTCCAGTCTCTGTCCTCACTTCCCTGCCCGTCACGGTGTCATCTGTCCCTCTCCTGTCATTTTGGATTAGGGCCACCTTAACGACCTCATTTTGACTTGATTGCATCTGAGAAAACCCTATTTCCCGACCAATCCCACTCACGGGCACGGGGCTCCGGACTTGGGCCTGTCCTTTGGGGAAGCCACACAAGGAGCTGACCTCCTGGGTGGGGCCGGGTGTAGAGCCATCGTGGGGCACAGTCTACACACCCCCCAAGAGCGTTTTACCATCTATTTGCATTTTCAAGTCAAAGAACTTGAGGCCGGCATCTCCGCTGTTATCCTCTCCAGGAAAGACTTGCTCCCAAAGAGCCTTATTTCTTCCTGAGAGCACTCAGCTGACAACACACCGGCCTTTGCCTCCAGGCCCCTGTGTTGCCCCGGAAGCTCCAAGAACCCCAACCTGGTGGTTGTGTGAGTCCGCTCAGCTCACCGGCTCAGACATGGGCTCAGACGTGCCATGTGCGGCCCACCTGGGCCTTCTGATTTCTGGTGGCTGAAGGGAACACGCAAATACAAATTACACCCAGAGGAATAATCGCAGAAGCTCTGTGCGTCTAAAGGTTCTCTCACGAGGCAGGAAGCCCGATTCAGGAGCGTGTTGGTGCTGACTACAGTCCTGCGCCCCAGCCACAAGCCACTCCTCATGAAGCTGTCACTGACTGCGCTTCCCCAAAAAGCTTTTCAAAGTCAAATATAGCAAGGTGGCCTGTGGGGCAGCTTATAAAAGTGTTTCCTATAAAACGTGTATGGAATATCTGTTAATAAGTTCTAGAATTTTTCCCTCAAAGTCAAAACACAAGGAGATTCCCCTGAATCTAAGTAAACAATGTTCCCTTACTCCATAAAAGAGAGTTATAGAAGGAGCGAAAGGCAGGACAGATACGGGGCAAGGGGTGCTGCTTTCGGCTTTCACAGGACGGTTCCCTGGGCTGGACCCCTCAGCACAAAGCTGCAGGGACTGAAGAGAGCGCTGGTCTTGCACAAGCGAGTTGGGGGGGGCGCTCGCTCACACAGCCTCTCTCTCCTTCCCTGCAGCTGGTATAGCAGGTCATATTTAGTTGTATAAAATTCCTTTTTATACATGGATCAATTTTTGTCCTCACACCTATTAAGAATTTGTACCAGCTGGGAAACCTCAGATTATGAAGCATTGGTTAGAAATTTGTCCCTAACATCAAAACCTTTAATCCAAATCTTAATTTTGTGTAAAAGGAGATCACTTGTGGGCTGTTGGGATAAGAAGGACTAGTGCCAGGGTTTCCTACACCCTGGGGGTCTCAGAACTATGCTTGGGTGCCCAGGTTGCAACCGTTTTAACTCGTAGCTGCCAAGCTTCATCCCTGGCCTCCCTTCATACACACTTTAACGGTTTGAATATCCAAATACAAAAGTTGGCAAGAAAAGATGAATGCCTCAGATCTGTGTTTTACTCCTTTTGCTGTTAATATTAGTGGTGATGGTGGTGGTGATGATGGTGGTGGTGGTGTTGGTGGTGATGATGGTGTTGGTGGTGATGATGGTGATGATAGTGATTATGGTGTTATTGGTGATGATGGTGGTGGTGTTGATGATGATGGTGGTGTTGTTGGTGACGATGGTGGGGGTAGTGATTGCGGTGTTATTGGTGATGATGGTGGTGGTGATAGTCATGGTCGTGGTGATGGTGGCAGTGATGGAGGTACGCGGGTTGAGGATGGTAGATGTGAGATGAAAGGGGAAATAAGATGGCAAAAACGGGGCTATACATCACATGATTTTCAAATGGTTCTTGGCAACAAGGAAAAGACAAATACCTCAGAAGCTTAAATGCTTCAGGATTTGCATTATTTCAGAAATGCTCTGAATTTTCAGAATTGCTTTTTAAAGCATCCTGGTGATTGTTATTAAACCACAAGTTCTCAACCCTGGCTGCCCAGTTAAACCATGTGGGAAGCTTTTCAAACATACCAAACGCAGAGGCTGCTCCCTGCTGCTGTCCTGATTTAATTAGTTTTGGGGGAGGAGCAGCTGTGGATATATTTTAAAGTCTCCCCAGGAGATGCTAATGTGCAGGCAGGATGCTGAACCCGCATGTCAGGGAGAGTATCCGATGAGGAGCAGGTAGTGGTGCGAGAGAGACTCAGGGAAGGTGGACCATTCTCTGAAGGAGCAAACTTATCATCTTCCTGGTTGATAAAAAAGGTCATTCATGTCTTACTAGCTATTACAAAATATTTCAAAAATTCAGTGAAGGACACAGGATACCCAGGCTCTCACTTTGAGATTTTACAGACATTGGTATTCTGCCATGTATATTTCTAAGGGAAATCTGGAGTATATTTGGGCAAATGTATTTCAAAGGTAGGTTTCCTGTTAAGGTCCTTTCCAAGTCATTTACACTTCAGTACATGTAAGGAGCTGAGTGGAAGTCACGGTAGAGATTGAAGATTGGGCAAAGGTGGTGGGAAGGTAAGTTGGGAAAAGTGGTGCAGAGTGGGTATGAGGTTTATGATGTCTAAGGCAATACCCTGTGATCTACTGTTGTCTCTGGAAATGAGTTATAATATTTTTTTAGAGAACTTTTAAGAAGAAATCACTATTCAGGAAACTACTATTCAAAAATAATGGCAAGAATTTTTGCTTTGTCATCCATCTGGTTCTTTTCACAGCTTTTCTTTAAGCTCCTGGGTATTCCTTCAAATCTTATGCCCCTTTTTGCAAAAAAAAAAAAAAAAAAAGTGTTGATTTCTTTGGTGAGAACCTACCAGCCCTTCAGCTCCAGCACACCTGGTAGAAACGCAACCTGTCCTACCTGTCCCCAGTGGCAGGGAGGGCTTCTGTGGCTTCACCGCTGACCACTTCCCACGCTGGGATTTGCTGCTGTTTGATATTTCTTGCCAACAAGTCCTACTTGGGTTCTGCATTATATTCCTGGGACAGCAGCTGTCATGTCCCTGGTTCTCCCACTTGAATATATTTATTTTCAAAAGATTGTAAAAGGTAGAATTTAATTCTAAAATACTTCAATAAATAACCTCTTCCAAGTTTCTGTAATTCGCCTTGGCAGAGGCTCCACACATAACCCAGAGCAACGTCAAAAATAGACACAAACAAGCCAAGCTCAGATCTGGGCTCGTCCTTCCTCTTCCTTCTCTCGGATTCTCTCCAACATCATGCCCTCCGCAATCTTAAGAACGATCTGTTAAATTATGGTGTAATCAAAGCCCTGTCACCTCCATCACTTTTTAACTTCAGGAAGCCTTATAATTCTTGCTCAGCCATTCAACAGAACAAAGATATGAACGGAAAGGTCTGGGCAGCTCAGTTCTAGAAGCTTATTCATCCTTCCTTCCTTGATGTCTGTGTAAACGCATAAAGGAAGGCGGCATTAGCTGGGAGTCTCTTATATATAGTCTTGCAGCATCAGCAGCACCGGGAGCTTGTCTGAAATGCAGAGTCCTAGGCCCAACCCCGGACTCACTGAAAGTGCGTTTTATTAAGAGCCCCAAAGGCTGCTGTGCACACTCAAGTTGAAGGAGCACAAAATCAAGGCTTGTGCCCCTCAAGGCCCAGGCAGTGTTGCCCTCCCACCTGGAGAATCTGCCTTACATTTTTTGGACCATCCTTGCGTCCCCTACACATGATGTGCTTCAGGGAAAAAAGTTCCAGGGTGTCAACATGTTCTTCCGCTTGCTTTGTGAACACAATAGCAATGATCCTACTAGCAGTTTTTCAGAAGAAGCTAGAGGTCCCATTCTTCAAATATTGTGTTCATAGTGTCACCTTTACTATTTTCTAAGTAAAATTACATACGCTAATCAAGGAAGAGAAACACTAGCAACTTCCACGTTGGAGCCAATCAGCTGCTTTCTACCACCCAGTACACAGTCCCTGGTATTTAGAGATGAGCGCTGACGTGAGAGGTGAGAGTTAGAGCAGAAGGGGATTTCCTCATGGGGTCATGAGGCAACATGCCTATTCCCCTGAGACCCCAGGGATCAAGACTACCTTCCCAAGTTCAGCTGCCTGGAAATGGGAAGGGCCTAGAATCAGCTGGAATAGACTGGGGAGCAGCTACTATTGTGGAAATTTCAATAAATTTGGGACCACTGTTTGAGAAGGTAGCTTGCTCATTTGTGTCCCCTCTAGGTCATTGACACTTTAGTATGCAATTAGGAAGGCGGGTGGGAGAGGGAGTGGTAATTGCTCTTTTGGAGTGTCTGCTTTTGGTGGGAGAGCGTTACCAGACTTCCAGGAGACCTAGCCTGGTTTCTAAATACCGAGGACATCCTCCTTGGTGATCCCTCTCCTCACGAAAGTTCCCATTCTGGGACATTTCTGCACCCCCTCCTCCCTCCCACCTTCCAGCAACTGTCGTTTGAAATGCACAGCCCTTTTGGCCCTGTTCCTCCCACGCTGTGAAAGAGGCGACCTTCCCAGCACGTTGTCCTTCTGCTTGCTTCTCTAAGGAAGGGGCTGGGGCGGGCAGGGGGCCTGTGAGGCGAAGCCCAAGGCCCTCCGAGACACCACCCCCTCTCTGAGCCTGATAATGGTGCCTTCTGAGTTCCCTATTTTGAAATTGGCAACGTGAGCTGAAGCC
Source organism: Talpa europaea (assembly GCF_964194135.1). NCBI lineage: Eukaryota > Metazoa > Chordata > Mammalia > Eulipotyphla > Talpidae > Talpa > Talpa europaea. Next base: position 143,420,086 of record NC_140070.1, read on the forward strand.
TCATTAGAGACTCTGTTTCTCAGGTGTCTCCAGGAGGAAACTGCTCCCCTACAAGCTGGACATTTCTCCCAAGGCTCTGATAAGACCTGTTGGCCCACAGTAACTGCTGGTGTTTCGGATGCCCTTGGCCAGGCCAGTGATCCCGCACACCTGCTTTTACTTGAACAGTAAAGCTGCTGTGGGGTTGGGGTCTCTCACTCACCTGACCCTGGGGTTCAGCTGGGCCTCACATGGGTGGTGCAAGGCTCGTGGGGAGGTGGGGCAGGGTTTTCTTGGGGCCCGTGAAGGTGCAGAAGTCACCGTTCCTGGGCCTCAAGGTCAACCTGCAGCCACAGCACGGTGCAGAAGGCAGGACTCTCTGCCCCCATGTCTTGGGGGACCTGGGGGTTATGTGGGCTTGGGGGTGAACAATTCATCCCCAGCTTTGTAGAAACACTTAGGGGTTCTCTGTGGCAGGAGCCTGCATCTGTCAGGGGAGCAGATGCCCTGACAGGCTTTGGCGATAATGGACCAGGGCCCCAGAAGCTGTGGGATACCTTGCTGGCAAATACAGCTGCTAAAAACGGGGGCCAGTGAAGACAGCACCCAGTCCCAGGCTGGCCTTGGGGAGTGCACTTGAGCTTCTAAGAGGGAAAGAGAAGACTGGCATCTGTGCCAGGCCTGCTGGACTTTGTCCTGGCACCGCTGCTGTCTCCGGGAGGACCCGGGGGTGGATCACCTGCCCGCCGGCCAGGAGGGAATTGGGTTTGTGCAAGGGACACTAGAGCAGGAGCCAGCACGGAGGCTGAATCCCAAGACTTGCCTCCACCCAAAGCCCAAACTGACGGTTTGGTGGAGAACTGGTCTGCTCTGGCTTCCAAAATCTCTTGAAGACAACTCTGGGAGGAGGCCCCTCTGCTGTGACCCTGCAGACCCCTGGCTGCAGGGCGCCCGCTGTCCATGTCTGGGCGTGGCCCGTGCAAGGTCTGTTGGCCCCTTCAGGAGGACAAGGACAGGCCGGCACAGGAAGGCGCCAGGAGGCAACTCCTCCGAGATCCCTGCCTGGCTGGGGGCTCGGTGGCAACGTGGCTAGGAGCGCAGGCCGGCTCTCCTGGCAGCAGCGGGGCCGGCTCTCCTGTCACACATGATCTCTGCCGTGTGCCTCCCACCCCACTCCTGACCTCTCCTCCCTCCTCACACCTGCTCCCTGACTCCTGACTGCCCCTCACTGTCACACTGCTCCTGCCCCCCCAATCCTCGCCACCTCCCCCAGCCCAAGGCCTCCTGGCCCCCAGCTCCCGGGGTCTGCACACGCTGCCAACCCCTCCTGGTCTAAAAGACACAGATGCGCTTCCCGGCCGCGGAGTCTGGAGGATGGGGGTGCCTGGGGGGCATGCTCGTTCTACAAACAAGCCCTAATAGTCCTCGCCGCCAACTGTGTACTGGCAAATGAGGTCCCGGGCCTGGCCCCGCCTCTGGACACACACGGCCAGCGTTTTTCTCGGAGCGAAGTTGTCCATTCACTGCCCTGCCCGAAGCCTGGCTCTGGCTTTGCCCCCCAGGTGAAATCTCAGGTCCTGGGGCACGTGATCTCTGCCGTGTGCCTCCCACCCCACTCCTGACCTCGCCTCCCTCCTCACACCTGCTCCCTGACTCCTGACTGCCCCTCGCTGTCACACTGCCCCTGCCCCCCCTAATCCTCGCCACCCCCCAGGCTCATGGGGTGCTTCTCTGTCCTTTAACCCTCCGCTCCAGAAGGGGTGTGCCCAGGCGTCTCAGGTGCACAGAGCCATGTGGGGGCCACCCCGGCCCTCAGCAGAGGACGCTGCTCTGCCTCCCCTTAGGAAAAGCCCTTCTCGCTCCCGGGTCTGGCCGCAGCACCCGACCCAGCTGACCCTTGTGCTGAGCTGTGGGGACCGAATGGCCCCACAAACCAGGGGGGCTCCCCGAGCTGGGCCGCACGGACCAGCACAGGGAAGGGTGTGGGGGCAGCAGCCTGGACCCGGCTGCAAGCTCTCGCTTTCGCAGGTCCTCCGCCCTGGCTGCCCTTTACAGTCACCCGGGAGCCTCCGCAGAAGAGCCGGCGGGGTTGCGTGTGCGTGTGTGCGCGTGTGTGCACGCGTGTGTGCGCATGTGTGCGGGTCCCCACACCGCTTTGCAGTGGCCACGGCTGGCCTATTCGGGCCGGCCCGACTCTAGGCTGCAGATCCCAGCCCGGCATCTGCGATCCCCAGGCTGGCTCCGGGCTTCACTGATCACGGAAAATTCCACTCCAGATGGGTCACTGCCAGAGGGTCACTGCCCTCGGCTTTTGAGAGCTTTCCCAGGAGATTTCATTTCTTTTAGGCTGGAAAAAAGTCAATAATGCACTAGTATTTTCTAGAAAGGCTATAGGTGGTAGATGGAGTGACAGATCGGAATCCACAAACTTCCTGCAATGCTGGTGACAGAAGGCGCTTCCTTGAGCGCAGCCTCCCCATCGATCACTGCGATCACTGCGGGGGACAGCGGGACAGCGGGACAGCGGCGAGAGGGGGGTTGGAAGAACCAGCTTGGAATGAAAGGCAGAGCCAGGGAGAGAGACCACTTTTCCTATCAGTTTGTGGCCAAGTCACAGATCTTCTGGGCGACGGCCACCTTTTCACGGCTTCTCTGCTGAAGTTTAAATGCGGGCAAAAACTTTTCAATGACCCTTTTGGCAAGAAAATATTTGCGAACGTTGTAAGATAGGACAGGTAAAAAAATCTCACATAGCAAAATAAAAAAAACGAAGACCTTTTTTCTGGAAGAAGTAAAAACCTTGATCCTTCCACGGACGTGCTTCCCTGAGGCTTGGGGGTGGGGTGGGGTGAGGGATCCTGGTGGGAAGCCAGAGGGGGTCTGTCCGCTGCCGTCCAGGCGCTCCCTGCCCCACCGCGAGGAAGCTGGGCCGGGGAGGGGGGATGAGGGGGGGTCGGGAAGCCAGAAAAGACTGAGAAGCGAGGAAGGAGGAAGAAGCAGCAGAGAGGAGGCAGCAGGAGGGGGAGAAGGAAGAAGACCGGCAGGAGGAGCACAGGGGAGCGAGCCGCCTGGGGAGGCTCGTGGAGCAGAGACACGTGGAAGCTGCCGTGTTGGCTTCTCGGGGGTGACCCTGTACCAGGGACTTGGGGGACTTGAAAGAGACAGAGACGTGGGGGAAGGGCCGGCGGGGGGCTGACACTGGCCCTCATGATCTCGACTTTGATTCTGCTCTTTTCCGTCTCCACCTGCCTGGCCCCTTCGGCCCCGCTCCTGTGGGCGCCCAGACAGGTGCCCGGCCCTGTGGAGGCTTCTGGCCTCAGCTGTCCTCGTGGGGCCAAGCCGGTTTGGCTGGGCGCTCACCCACGAGGGTCGGGCAGCTGCGGGGGTTTCACTGGAAACTATTTCAACGACATATTTCTCTTCTTCCTTCTGCACACTCATTATGTTACAGTTCCTTTCCACGGGTGGGCTTGTGCACCAGAGTATGTTTAGTCTTCATGTGGGGGATGTCAGAGCCCATTTAGAGCGTGCAGGTTTGGGGGTCCTGGGGTGCTCCTCAGGAAAGACTGGATCTTTTCTTAAGCCGATTGGATCATCTACTGCGAGCCAATCCAATCAACAGTTCCCTGCTCTGTGGGATCCAGGCCCACAATGTAAAAAGTGAAACTTCTTGCCCCACAGCTGCTTGCTGCAGGGGCCGGGGGAGGGGAGGGGAGGCAGCTACACTGGGCAGGATGTTGAGTTGCTGCTGGTGGAGGTGGGGCGCTGGGGGCAAGCGGAAGAGCCTCTCATCTTTTGTGACAATCTCAATAGAAATCATGAGTCTTGCATGTGCGCACTATGGTTTGTGAGCTCAGAGGGAGAAGCTTTCTGGCCCTGAACCATGGCCACGGAGCCTGGGAGGGGATGGTGTGGAGGGTCAAGGCCACGTGTCTGAACTCCTGCCTCTGCTTACAATCCTGGTTCTCCTGCACAACCTGCCGCGTGGTCTGACCTTCAGTGCAGGCTGGACGGCAGCGCCTGCCCGTCCTCACCGGGCGCCGGGAGACCCGCTCAGCTAACGGCTGGGGCACCAGCTCCGAAGACTTTCTCCGATGGCATCACACGAGCGGCCCTGTGGGCAGCGTGTGCCCGAGCCTGATGTGGATTCCTTTTTTGTCACGGACCTGGTCCGCGTGGCCAAGTGGCCCCAGGGGCCATGGGTGCTGCAGCTGAGAAGGGCCTTCGTGGGCCTGCGGGGAGCTCATATCCACTTAAGTGGCTCACGTGGCCAGTGGGCCAGTGGCTTTGGTGCTGGTCCGCGGACGGAGGCCCGGGAGAATACAAAGAGCTGCGCACGGCCTTCCCGAAGGGCATTTTGGTGAAATGCAACAAGAGTTTCAAAAAACTCGACCTTTTCACCCAGCGATTATATTTATAATACTTCGTACTGAAGAGACACCTGACAGGGTGTGTCAAATGACAGTGCGTGTAGGATGCTTGTAATAACGGTGCTGGTTACGACGTAAAAGGAAACAACCCAAATGTCCAAAATCGAGCATGTAACGAATACACAGAGATTGCTTGAGAAGGATTCACGACGCGGTCATCACAATGATGTCTTGTATTTGTTCAGCAGTGTCGAGTAGCGAGCACGTGCTGGGGAGAGCGTGCGGTGCATTCGTTCTGGGTTTGCCTAGGAGGGTGTTTCTGGCTGGGATTAACAGTCGAATCAAATCAGTGAGCTCAGTAAAGTAGGGGTCTCCCCCCAGAGGGAAGGGCAACATCCAATCCCCTGAGGGCTCGAATAGAACAAAAGCGGGAGGAAGGGAGAATGTCCCCCTACTTTCCTGCCTCACTGCTTGAACTACTCTCAGGCTAGGATTTGCATGTCAGCTCCATGGCCCCAGCCTTTGACCTGGGGGCAGTTGTACCTCTGCCTTTCCCTGGCCTCAGCTGGCTGATGCCAGAGCTCGGCCTCCATCATAGTGCGAGCCAATGCCATACAATGGTCTCTTCCTCCAGATACCTGCTGTAGTGGTGCGGATAGAGGTAGAGCTGGATTTATCTCCTCTTCATTCTGTTTTTCTAGAGAACTCTAATACAAGCTATGAACAAAACAGACAACATCTCTACCCCTGGGGGACTTATCTGCTGTTGTAGGACACAGAGAATAACCAAAAACATCTCATTTATGCAACATGTTGAAGGTAACAAATGCCACAGAGGAAATTAAATCAGGGAAGCAGAGTGTGCTGGAGATGGTAGAAGATCTGTGTGCTCACAGCTTTCACGAGAGGCAGTGGAGATGTCCCCTGGCAAGGTGGCAATTCTGCAAGGATTCGAGGGAGGAAAGGGAAGCTGGAGGGAGACTACCCCAGGCAGTGGAAGCGGGGAGCTAAGAGGCCTGATGCAGTGGTTCCCATTACGTTCGCGGAACGGTGAGGGTGGTCAGCAAGGTGGGGTGGGAAGTGTGGGAGTGAGGCCTGCAGCAGGAGGCTGCGAGAGCAGAGAAACCTACGGTCCCCCATAGTTAGTGACCTGGAAAGCGGTTAAGCAGGCCACAGAGTAGTGTGCGCAGAGCTCCGATTTCATACTTAAGAATGTAAATCAACCCATATATTTACTGTCCTTCCTTCCTGCCCGCCCTCCCTCCCGCCTGCCTGCCTGCCTTCCAGACTTTCTTAAAGCTTATCTGAATTTTTCACATTTTCCTACATCGAGTAGAGCTTGTTTGTCCATCAAATAAATGAGAAATGCCCAGGTACAATGATTTGATTGTGCTTCATAGCCTTTCGTCAAGTTGCGTGAACACAGGCTTTATTAATGTCAAAATGTGATGACTTTTTGAATGAGCAATAACCATACCTTGCTTTGTGGAAGTGTTAAAACAATGGGAGAGCTACATTGGGAAGTGTCTTGGAGAGCGAGCTCAGAGAAGGCTGCCCAGGCTGGTTCCAGAAGCCTTGCCCTGCACTCTCAGGGCTGCACATGTCACATCTGAAAGGTGCCACTCCTGGCTGTGAGGTCCAGGTCAGGGAGTTCCCTCCCCCTCTGCACACACATATACCCCCACACCCTGGGAAGCTCATCCACTTTGCTGTAAAGCTCTGGGGGCTGCAAGTGCTTCAGGAGTGGGGAGGTGTGGTTTAATTGAGTTACTTGGACGATCTCTTCAGCCCAGGATTAAACAGAATTTCAGCCTAGAAACCCCAGAGTTTCAAAGTCAGTTGTTCAAGGTCTTTCTGAAACAAGCGCTCACTTCCCACGTCGGTGAGCCTGCCACGCTGGCCACAGCTCAGTCTTGCTGGTGTGGTGCCCGCAGTGTGCCTGGACATCCTTGTCCCCTAAGCCTCATTTCTCCTTTCAAGGCTGACACAGGAAACTGCGAGCACCTGCCTCCGGGAAGTAACGCTCAGGCTTGGCATTTTGAAAAGTGTAAGATCATTAAATTACTTATCACAACCGTCCCCATTCTCCCAGCACCAACAGCTTACTAACTTACTGAGCCCCCACCCTGAATCATCCTTATTTTATGGCTGGAAAACCTGACGGAGAAAGATGTTCAATAACTCATGCAGCAGAGCGCAGTGGCTGTCAAAGCTCATTCTCCAGAACGGCATGACTCAAAGCTACCCCATCTCCCAGGCCGCCCCACGGGGGCTGTGACTGCGGCTCACGGCACCAGGCTGAGGTTTCAAAGATCTTTCGAACAACCTGGAAGGAAAATACCAACACAGGCATGTCAAAACCCCAGCGACCTGGAAATGACTGTGTTCCCATTTTTACATGACGAGAGAAGCGAGTGCTGCTCGCCCGTCACAGGTCTGCTTCTCCGTCACTCAAGGCCTGTGCGTGCGGGACATCCAAAGTCGAGGTTCTCACTAGTGCAAGTTACTAGGAGAAAACAGAGCTCTTTTCCTCTACGTCTTTCCTCTGACCTCCATATACAAAATCTGGGTGTTTCATTTCCTGTTCCGTGGGTCATGCTGAACTTTCAGAGATGGCCATAACTGGGCTCCATGGAATAATAGGGTCTATATTCATTTTCCAAAGAAAGCTGTTAGCTGACGGCATTGCCAGTGTCCAGCGCTTCTATTGAAATCAGAATACTCGAGGCATTTCATATTATTCACACGCCAAATACGGAGCCCCTCTTCCTTGAGCTCTTGGGGGTGGGTGATGTCTAAGTCCTGCCCTTGTTGGGAGGGGGTTGGAGGCTGGAAGGCAAACACAGGGGGTTGCATCATTCCACCCCCAAGGCACAGGGCCCTGGAGAGGCGGCGGAGGCCCCAGTGGGAGCTCACGACTGGGCATCGTGGGACATTTTCAAATACACTTCAACGGCCACCTCAGGCTCGGGACCCGGACACCCGACGTGAGGGCCAGCTTAGTTGCCCGTTCACTTTTCTGAGATGACAGCCCAGAAGTCACCCCCTTTCCTGTGAAAGCCCTGCCAGGGCACAGATACCAGCAGGACCCTCAGACATACATGTCAGGCCCATGGCCTCCCCAGGCACTAGAAACTTCCATCCTTCCCGCCCCCCACGCCCCCTGCAGAGAGTTGTTCTCACAAGCTGATACCTCAGAGGCCTATTCAGTGTTTTTCCCTCTTCCACCTCTCGGTGGGATGTGTCCAGCCTTTTCTCACGTGACGGATCATTAGGAAATCTGAAGGTGCCAGAAGGGCAGGGAGTGATGGGTTTTGTGGTCAGAGCACGAAGCACAAGGGCTCCGCCCGGTCCCCTAGGTCTGAAGCTGGGCACAGAGGAGGCTGGGCTAGGGGAGGGGCGGGGTAGAGGGTGGCATTTTGGGGAGTGGTGTAAGAGCTCTTCTCCGCCCTCTACGTGCCCAGCAATGCTTTAGTCGAGCAAGAGCCATGGCTCGTCTGGAGACTGAATAAGCAAAGACTTCACTGGGGTCCAGATTCCTTCCGTGCAGGAAGGAAAAGCAGCACAGCGCTCGCGGGTGGCAAGAGCTCGGGCAGTGGGGAGTGAGCATGGCGGTTGCTGCTAAGGACACCGGGGTGGGGCCTCCGGGCTAAGAGCCTCCTGAGGTTGCTTTTGCAGTGAAAGGAAAATCTACCTGTTGGGTGTGACCGAAACGGCTGAGCACCACGTAACGATTGTTTATTTTAAGAAAATCATGTTGACTCGTGGCGACAAAAATTGGAGTTTTATGTGAAAGTGATGGGTGGATTTTAATGAAGTTCTCCTGTCCCAGCCCGGCTGCACGGCCCTGGAGAACCCACAGCCCATCTTCCCCACCAGCTGCTTAAAACCCAGTTCTCCACACTTCGTGGGTGGGCTCTCATGGAAGACTCGGTTTTGTTTTGGGGATTATTTATAACCAGGAATTTTCAGGCGAGATAGACTTTCTGATGCGGGAACCCCGCAAAATGATTCTTCAGGGAAAACAGGACCTCTTTGTTCTCCCCATGGTAGTCAAGTCTCACAAAAAATTCAGCTGTGCTAACTGAAAATAAACTCCACTAATGCACACAACAGGACAGAGAGCCAAGACTCTTATCTCAGTGGTTCAGGCCAAACACACTGAAACCCTGAAAAATACAATGCCCCGGGCGCGAGGTCTTTCCGCTGCTGAAGCTGTGACTCTGAGGCGAGGGCCGGATGGCCTCCATGCGCTCTGCCGCGCGGGTCTCCTCCTGTGGAGCGGCCGCTGCCCAGGCTATTCCTGGACAAAGTCGGCCCACGGGAGGCCCCTTTCAGTGCTGGCCTTCGTGGGAGCTCGGGGCCAGCAACGCGAAGCGAAGTGCTTCACCTGAGACTGGGCTGGCCGGGACCTCTGTTGGTGCTGCTCAGAGCCAGGCTGAGCCCCACGACGCCTTCGAGGCTGAAGTGAGTGTCCCCCCAGGGGCAAAGTGGAGGCTTCCGCTCGGCTTCCAGCACACGGCTGTGCGCGGTGACGGGCTGAGAATCACGCAACGGTGTTTTTGCAGATGAGAAAGGCGTCGGCCTCCTTGGTGCTCCAGGTCACAAAATGGGGGTTCCGTAAGTACCTCCTCTCACCCTGGGCTCATGGGGGCCTTGGCAAGGACAGCTCCGCAGACTGAAGCCAGCTGCTGGCGGGCCTGTGCCTGTGCCAGCAGCCTGTCTCCCCCGCCCCCGTGCCCCTGAGCCCCTCTGGCCTGCGCCCCTGCGCCTGGCGCCCACACAGCCAACTTCCCAGCATGGTGTTTCTTCTCCAAAACAACCTCAACCCCTGTTCCTGGACCAAGACCACGGGCAATCCCTCCTGCTCATGCAACCTGGAGCTTTTGGGGGGCTGAATCCATCACCAGCCTGGTCTCTCCACTCCTGAATGATCCGATTTCAGCACCAACAAGGGCATCGACGTGGAACCACTGATTTGTCACCAGGTTACCGGGGGACACCCTTGGTCCTCCCATCCATCAGAGACCAGCGGTCTCCTGAGGCCCAAGTCTCCTCTCAAGCTTGCCTTGCCCATGGCTGCCAGGTAGGGTCTTGCTGCACCCTCCTCCATAGCCCAGTGCAAGCAGCTCCCTGCCAACCACCTGCAACCTGAAGGCCATGTCAATGCACCACACTCATGTTGGTGGTGAGGCAAACACACCCTGTGCTACGGTCACCCCATTACCAACAGTCCTGGGTGGAGACCAATCCCTTGTTCGGAAAGCCCTCTCTTCCCGCTCCCCACCCACACTCGCTTCTTCCAAGACTCCTTCACTCCTGCCAGACTCCTGCCAGCCGCCCTCCAATGGCCCGCCCTTACTTAGAGTCTAGCTCTCTATCTTTTTTTTTTAAATATTCATTTATTTATGCACACAAGAGCTGGGGTGTAGGCCAGAGGTGTGTGTGTGGGGGGGTGTTTGAGAAGATTCACTGGAGACAGAATGGGGAGCAGAATAGGCAGATCTACTGGAACACACTGCTGAGGGGAGCAGCGGGGAGACAGGAGAGGTCTGCTGCACCCTGTGGGTCAGCTCCCTGGTCAGGGATCGAACTTGTGCTGCAGCCATAGCTCGACAGCGCTGTGTCTTTAACACCTGCGCCGCCAGGGAGGCCCCAAGCTCTCTATTTTTAATGCTGTGCTTCTGTGTGTTGTACGTTGTTTCATTGATATGACCATTTTCTTCAAGCCTAATGCCTCTGAAGGTAGGACATGCCTTTCTATCTCCTACTCTGCTCTTCTTTACATAGGAGAGAGACGTAAAGATTTGTTGGCAAACTTGTTCAAGGAGCCACGACAATACAGGCATAGCTAGCAAGGTCATTTTCTGGGAATATACAAATAATCAGGAGATGCCTGGAATAAAGTGAAAGTTACATATAATTATTCTTCACTTGATAGCATGAAGGCTTGCCATGATAAGCCCTTTTCTCAATTTTCCTAAAGTGGCTTTCCTCAAGAGTCCATCCTGCTTATTTCACTGATAGCGCCTTTTATTTAAAGGATAATAGATGAAGCTATTCATTTAAAACAAGAGCTAGAAAACTTCTGGACAGATTAACTGGAATTCCAAAGGGCTAAGTAGTTTATTTATACAATGAGGGGAACAGAGAAGCTCTTGCTTTGTGTCCATCCCCTTGGCCACTTAGTGGGATTATGTCTATTTTATCTGTTGGAACAAAAGCCTTTTGCCTTTCCACGCAGGCCTGGAGTCGGGGTCAGGCTGTGCCGCGGTGAGGGTGAAGGCGGCTTTCGGCTCCAGGCACTGCCTCGCTCACAAGTGAGCACACACTTGGAGGCCTTTCCAATGGGGAGAAGCCCCCAAGCGGGACAGCTCATCTCCAGCCCTCCTCAGAGTGGGACTGAGAGCCAGGCCAGCTGTTCTGGGGCTTCAGAATCCCGGGAGGTGACTTGGGGGGTGGCCCCAGCCCAGGGGGATCCACTCAGTGGGTCTTTCTCTGGTGATGTTATCACAGCTGGTTTGGGGACACACTTTGCAAACCTAAATTGACTTCTGTCCATTCTGTGGCTTTCTTCTGAACATGGAGACCCCCGTCCCCTGCCTGTGGCCAGGAAGGTGCCAACTTTGGGTGATTACGCCCCTGCCACTCAGGAGGGGGGCTCGCAGTCTCCTTCTCAAGCAAGGAACCCCTCCAGGACAGCACATCACTGGTAGGTCCCTGTGCCTCCTTCTTCGTGTCTCCTCACGTTATTTGCTTCACTGGGGAGGGCCTCCGCACCCCAGCGGGCAGGTGAGAACTCCAGAGGGGAAACATATTTGGGTCTTCACTGGCAAGACTTCAGGATGCAGCTGAGAAAGAAAGGATCTGCCCCCACTTGCTACTCTTGAAGCAGCAGGAGCCTGGACTCCTGGGGAGCAGGGGCTCCCCACGCTGCACCTCGCCCAGCCTGTGTCACTGGGTTGGGGTCCAGTCTGCTGGGCTGACGAGGGCACCGCCCTTTGGGGATCAGGAAGTCTCGCCTGGAAGATGTGCAGCCAAACCCATTTCTTTGCTCTCCCAGCTTCTTTGTGCTTTGAGTGGTAGGATCCAGAGTGTGTGGAGCGCACAGACCCTCCACCTGGAGCCCGGCAAGCTCTGGCGCTCTTGAATGAAACGTCACTTTGAAAAGCTCCACCGCTAGGGCCTGCTTTCCCCGCCAGAGCCGGCAGAACAATGATCTCTCTATCTTCAAATATCAAGATACTTGAATACACTTGTCACGCCCTGAGGTGTTCTCCCAGGGAAACAACCCCGATTCCTCCATTTATTTCTTATGTCACATGGTCTGGACTTACTGCCTTCCTGGCGCGCCCTCCTGAGTGTGACTGTGCTGGTTTATGTCCCATTTTGATGACCATGATAGGAGGTGCAGTGAAGCAGACCTTGTCCTCAATAATATCCTCTTCACGAAACGTAAGTTCCAACGTGAGACATCACTTGTGTCGGGATGGCAAGAGGTTTAACGTGTCCAGGAGTTCTTGAGCCCCAGGGAAGGAATCACACAGGTGTGGCGAGTCTTTACTGTCTCAGGCTGGTGACCTTGGCCTTGCACGAGTGGGCTGTGCCTTTGACACCCAAGTTGGAGAGTGGGATAAGGGAAGAGAGTGGGAAGCATTACAGGTCATCACCGTATTGCCTCTGGCACCTTCTCTCGTAACCCTCTCATATCTCTCCCCCTGACATTTCTCTTTTCTAGATTATAAGTTTGGCATCGAAGCTGGTCCCTCCCTTCAAGTGAAAAGTACAGATTTAGTTTCCAAGTGTACCTGCTCTCCTCCAGGCAGGCAGGAGATCACAGGGACTGCTTACAAATTACATGGTCTATTTTCGGGAGAACACGGAGTGTGGTTAGATTAATTCAGCCTAAACTTAGAGCTTGGATCTAACCTATAGATGTTTATGTGAGTCCACACAAAACGCAAATTGCTAGTCAACAGCAAGCACTAGATATTGGAAGACAGCATCTAATTCTTTAGCATTCTTAGACACTCGTGGGTGTAATTATCAGGACCAGGACCCTGCGGCTGAGCCTGGGTTGGGAGGCGGGGGGTGAAGTGGGCTCTGCTTTGTGTCGACTTTACAGTTGAGCTACCAGAAGTCAAACAATACAGATTTGCGTCTCTTTCGTCAGCATCAAATACACCCACTCCAAAAGTCAAAAGATCCCAACTAAATTTTTGTTAAAAAGACACCCCTGAAGAATGATTCAAGAGCACAACATATTACCTCCACCAGGGATCTTTTCTCCATTGGCACCAATCATGCCCTGGACCCTATTCTTGACCATCATGACAGTATTTCCTCAACGCCTGGCATTATATATAAAACAATCAAATGGACATGTTTAATGCTGGGGTTGTTTGCAAAAGACTCAAATGCGTTAACCCAACCAGTTTCTCTCCCTCTTGGGGACAGAGCTAAACTCCAGCTTCCAGCCACCCTAGTGGTTAGGGACCAGCACACAACACAAGCTGAAGCGACGGGCATTCCTTCTAGGTCTGAATCATCAAAATCCTCCTGCATACATAATCCTCCACTCCCCTATCTGCCGGCGCATGGGAAACCATGGAGCCCTGTGTTAAAAATGATGAAATGTCCATCAGCTGGGCCCCTGCATGGCATAAGCCAATTAGATTTGTAGGCACGAAACTCATCACCTATTTTGCTAAACTGCTGAGATTTAGGGGTTTTCTGTTGTAGTAGCTACTATCTAATGAATACAGACCCATAATTCCATTGACAAGTGAAGTTAATGACACCCTGTGAGGGAACGGCAGTGTGCACGACTTACAAAGTGCCTATTTTGTGCTGGACGTGGACTAGGAACCTTACATTGTCACATTAATTCTCCTAATACTTCTGGAATAGGTGTTATTATTTTCATATTATAGACAGGCAAACCAAGAACAGGAAGGTGATCAAGGTCATACAGTTGGTGCAGTGAGCTATTTGATTGGCCTTTCTCACTCCCCTCTCGGTAGCATCATTGCTCTGTTACTTGCAGTAGCTCGTATAGGAGTAGGAGACGGCTCCATCCCAGTGGCCTTGGCACTGGAGGGCACAAGACTTGTCTTTGACCCATGGCATGTGAGTGGGTACCATGTGCCACATCCGAGCAGGACTTCTCTGTCTCATGCTAAATGTGGCATGCTCCCCTCTGCACCCTGGCATGCAATATACAGGTCAGATTGGCCCTTCAGCCCGGATCTCAAAATGAAGAAGACACAGCAGGACAGAGCCAAAGCTGACTGGCGAATGCCTGTGGCTTGAGTGAGAACTTAGCCTTTGTTTTGTATGCTGCAGAGATGCTGGGATTCCTGTGAGCACCAAGCTGACCGATACCCAAGAATTTGATGCTAGTCCAGTTTGTTGGACACCAAGGCCTGTATCACAAACCCTCCCAGCATGCTCTCATACTTGTATACATTCCTGTTTGGTGAAATGAGGAAAATTTAAAACATCATTAAAAAAAATCGATTCCCATTCTGGGTGGGAAAAAGAGGATGCCTGTAAGTTGAAAGAGGAGAATTCAAAAAAGAGGAGAATTCCACAGCACCAGGATTCAAACTTTATTTATAGACTTGTCTCCCACATTGCCTGTAACATGTTCAGATTTCATCCCACTAAACAATTGTTGGCAAGGACATGGATCTTTTCCACCACAGATTCACAGGCTGGTTCATTTTGTGAAGTGTTCACACCAGAAACCCCCTCTCTGGGACTGGGAGTAATACCGGTGGTGACTATGAGCCAAAGTCTATTGCCTAGAAGAATCCCCAGGATATATGGGCCAAATTCAAAACACAGTCACAGACGGGAAATGCAAAATATGAGCCTGAATTGGTTATTGGACTTAACCTACCCTGCACACAGCTGTAAAGACAAGGGCTTTTAAATAGCCCTTTGGTTAAAATCTGCGGTTTGTTCCATACATTGTAGTTATGAAATGAATTGATGCGCTTAATGCATCTGGACAAAGTAGAGATCGACACGGCCCTTTGAACCTTGTTCATGGGACACAATCAGCCTCTCTTATTTTGCTCAAATAACTACGCAATTCAGTAATAAACCAAGAGACACTAAATGAATATAAACAATTAGTAGGTGTGCTTACATGAAGGCTGCCTTTCAGGGAATACTAATTTTTTTTTATTTGAGGGAAATAACTTTGTGTTGTTAATGAGTGCCAGTGGATGCTATCAAGCACGGATATATTCTAGCACTTTTCCAGAGGAGAGTCAAAGTCCCATTGCAACACTAACTGTGATGATCTCTTTTTTCCATAGGCCCCTAATTATCTCTTAAACTAATTAATTAAAATACATTTTTATCCCAAATGGTTGCATTTTATTTTTCTATCTTTCTAAACACTTTAACTATAAATAAGAAGAAAACCTTAATTAAATGAAAATTTTGATGATTTTTCCACTTAACTACCTATTCCCCCTTTTACTGAGTACCAAACTTATTTATTTTGTAAAAGTTTAGAGTGAAGCAGTTCTCTGTTGGTATTGACATGATAATTGTTGAAAACAAAGGAAATAAACATTAAATGCCATTTCAATAAACCATAAACCTGTTGAATTAAGACATCGTAATCCCAACATTTAAGTTCTGATACAATGAATTAAATAAATCCCAGAACCTTGTTTTGAAAAGTATCATCACTTTAGACCTGGTAAAAATGAGTAACTACCTTTCCTACTAGCTTTCTTGCTTCCTCTTTTGCTGACCCTCTCTGGGCATTGCTTTTACTAAGCTACTATGACTTATACACCATTTGATAAAAGAAAAGTAAAAAAGAGGAAAGCTTCACCTTGCTCACCTGAAAACTCAACACTTGAGGAAAGTAACACTTGCTGCCTATCAACATCATTGAATGGTGTTAGGCCTCCATAAGGTGGATTTACTTATCTTTAATTTCCAGTGACTTTTTCCTATTGCCTATGAAACAGCTATTCTTATGCCTTATTTCTGCTTATCCTGTACAGGGCTTGTAAGAAGAAAGGGAGGGACACAAGCAGGAACTGAAACATTTTTCTACACTCAAAAGACACAGTCAATGTAAATCCCATGTGTTAAACACAGATATGGTGTTTAATATATGACTTATATTAAACTGATGTTCAGGAAATGCCAGAATGAGGCATCAAAATGATTTCTTCAATAATTACAAAATGACTTTGGTGCACAGAGAGAATTTTTTAACTTGCCCTCCTTAGCAGACCTCACTTGCAGTGAATATGAAATTATTTTAGATTGTTCTATTTACTTCCATAAAGACACAATGGTGTTTTGCTCAGCAATTAGCCACTCAAGAAGAAAACAATCATAGTTTGACAAATCAGCATTTCATATAAGAGCATGGATCTACTAGAACTAGAGATTACTGATGGAGCAAGCTCCTACGTTTAGATGATTTATAGCTCCATCTTTTTTCTTAATTCATGGGACAAGTAGAAGTTTAGAACTCACAAATACATTATTCTGTTTCATAGTTTATATTTTTACATGGCTTTCTCTTCATAACTAATCTCAGCTTCCTTTCTGTTGTTAACACCAAATGGAGCAAAGACAGGACACACTTGCCTTACGTCCTAACGATATCCCAAACATGACTTCCCTTAACTCTCAGTAGCAACTCTTTCATAAATAAACCACGAATATACTTGTCAATAGCCACCAGGAACCAATACGTACAAAAATCATGTAACATCTTACCCTTTTGCCCAGGTTTGGAATAGATTGCTTCTGCCGTCACTAGAGATCATGAAAGCACAAGGAGATGGGGTACAGACACACTCCTCTAACCAAGACCGAGCCTTCCGCTCACGGTGTCTCTGGAAAGCAATGGCATCCAGGTGCTGGAAAGCCCAGCAAGGCAAACTGCGTTCACCTTCATAAACCAGGACCAGCTCAAGACCACACATGCATTAAGTGTATCCTCAGAAGAGAAAAGCAGCCAGGGAAAGACATTTATAGAGACTTATTAGCCTTTCCAATCAATGCCAATCCTTGCCTGAGCTCTGCATTTCATGTTGTGCCTTGTAACACCTGAATGCCACGCATAAAAGCTTTCTACTCTAAATGTGAATGGCAGCTTTCTTGACTATATTTCCTCACTGGTACAGTGGGGCCGGGGGGATGTGGAGTGAGGAAGGATATGAAGACCTGCAGCCAAAGATGATGAGAACAATGCTGAGATCAGATCCATTCAATGTGAGACAGACTTACCTGTTTTCCCTGTATAAATGTTGACATGGAACTTGAACGACAATAAATCCTCCCCTCTGACAGTTTATTTCTTGTGTCTATTAAGAGAAGTGACTCCTCCTTCAACTTCCTATGCCTGCAACCTTGGAAATGGAGCCTCCTTGCTCACACCTGGCTTGCAGCTGCGGTCAGAGAATCTCATCTGCTCACACACCTTCCTCCCTTTCCAGGAGCTCAGAATTCTGTCAGGTCTGGACTAAGAGTTAACCCTTCATCTCCCTGGTCTCGGGACCAGGTTGGTTGGTATCTGACTGAACAGGGCGCTGCCATAGTGCCTTTCCACTCTCTGCCCTGGACGCAAAGTTAAATCGAGAGTGAAAGAATGAGAAAAGAATGGAGGCTTTTGAAACCAAAGGTACAAAGGTTGAAACCAGACAGCTCGCCATCCTCACTTCAGCTCAGAGCTTCCGACTGTTACGGTGTTCCTGGTGTTGAATAGCTACTCCGACTTCATGACGTGCGTGAAATGGGTGATTTGCAAGCTTCTCTGCCCCACGAAATCGCGGGGATAATCAGATACCCAGATTCACTAGGGATCTTCCCTTTACAGAAAGCGAATGACTTCAAAGGGAGACGCGGGACGCGGGGAAACGCGGCGCCTGGGCGCTGGCCTTGGTGCTGAACCCGGACCCCTGGCCTTGGTGCTGAACCCGGACCCCTGGCCTTGGTGCTGAACCCGGACCCCTGGCCTTGGTGCTGAACCCGGACCCGGACCTCTCCGAGTCCCTGGGCAGCTGTGGGGGTGTGCGGGGGCGCTGGTACCTTCGAGGCGTCCCTTCGTGGGTCGCCGACAGGAAGTTGGGTGAAGTCTACGCCCCGGGACTCTCCTTAGGGGACTCGGCTGTCTTATTTCTACGCCTGGAGCTGGAAAGTTTTGTTCAACGTGGTTATCTTCTCCCCGCCACTGGCGCTGCTTTCTCCCCTCCCACCTGGGTCGCCATGGAGACTGAGCTCTTTCTCGTTCCCCGGCAAAATGGGCGAAGCTCAGCGAGCTCGGCCCTGCCTCCCACAAGCCCCCTGTTCTTTCTTAGCAGCCCCTGGGCAGCCCCGTCCTCGGGCCCCCAGAAGCAGGACGGTGACAGCTGGGACGTGGCGCTGCACGGTGGGGGCTCCCCGGAGCCCTCAGGCTTTGGGGGGAAGCGGGCAGAGACGCTGAACATATAATGAATCTCCAACTCGCAAACACTGGAGTTTCCCCCCTTTTTCCTTTTTCGGGAGTGGAGGCGGGATTCTTTGGAAAATTCTGGTATTTGCCTCTCCACGGGCCTCACCCCACCTCCCTGGTTGTTTCTCTGAAGACGTTTCCGCCCTCAGAGTCTCTCCATATTGCGCCTGGTTCGAGAGACATACCTGTGGAGCCACCCAAGGTTTGACGGGGTTTGGGGAGCACCAACGCTATTTGTGTTAACAACTCATCCAAGCTCACCGGCTCGTTACAAATGAAAACACACCCGGCAGGAAGCACATCAGCAAATTCACCCCACTCCTCAATGCCACAGAATCTCATCCTAGCTGAAGAGTCCCCCCTTCCCATCATCAAACAACCCAGTGGACTTCCCGGGAGCGCTCCCCAGCTCTGCTGGCCGTCGCCAGAGCCCGGCTCTGGTTCCACGGGAAGGGAGATCGCTCAGGAGTTCTCCGCCCCTCGCTCTGCCGCCCCTCGCCGCCCCTCACTTTCCCCGCTTCCTCTCGCCCCTTCATGCCACCGCCGAGCGCGGACACGGCTCCCCGCGCAGACAATGGGCTTCCCCGGCTGTCGCGACTGCACCGAAGCCGCCGACCTGCTCCCCGGGACGCGTCGCTCTCGCCCAGGCTGTGGAGGCGACTCGGGCGGCCGCGCGCTCCCGGAGCCGGGCTCCAGCCCCCCGCTCCGCCCCCCGCCCAGCTGGCCTGCGGCCCCTAACCAGAGCCAGATGAAACACATCTCCCGTCCGTTATGTAACCGGCGGCTCCTCGCCTGTCCCTCGCCTGGGGCAGCGCCTCCCCGCCGGGGTCGGGGTGCCCGCGGCGGCGGGGCGGGGGCGCGGGCGCGGGGGCCGGGGGCCGGGGGCACCCACGCGAGCCCGCCCCGCCGCCCGCGCCTCGCCTTCGAGCAACTCCGCGCGCCTTACCTCGCCGCGGGCGGGCGGTGTCACCCGAGCATCCTCTCCCTGGGCGCAGCGAGGGTGCCCAGCGCGCCGCTCGCAGCGCGGTGGATGGCGAGGCGAGCAAATGCAAAGGGGGCCAGCAGGGAGAAGGGAGAGAAAAGCTGGCAGCAGACGCCCAGATTTCACCTCAGCCCCGGCGGCCGCGAGGAGGCTCCATCCCGGGGCGGCGCGTCCAGCTCGGGGCCAGCGCGGCGCCCGCGGACCCGCCCCTGCGCGCGGCCTCTCCGCCAGGTGCGGCTGCCGCCCGCTCCCTCCGGCCGCGCGGGGAGGGCTGCGCCGGCGCCGGGAGGGGCGCGGGGGGTGCGCTGGGGCCGGGCGGGGGCGGGGGGCCCGGGGGAGGCGAGAGTGGCGGAAAACAAGCCCCGGCCGGGAGGAAAGTGGCGGCCCCGCGGGGAGCCGTCATGAAGCCGCAGCCCCGCGAGCTCCTCCGGTCCGGCCGCCCGGGGGCCGCTGTGGGCGCCGGGACCGCCGCGGCTCGGGCGTGCAGCGAGCGCAGCGCCGCGCGCTGGACAGAGGCGGCCCCGCAGCGCTGCGGAGAGGCGGGGGGCGGGGGGCGGGGGCGCCGGGGCGGGGCGGGACACCCGGGGACGCCCCCCCGCCCCTCGCGCGCGCGGGCTCGGCCTGGGACGCGCCCCACAGCCCTACGCCAGCCCGACCCGCGTGGGCACCGCCGAGCCAGCGCCCCCCAAGACTCCGCCGGAGACTGGGAACGTGGGGGCGCTCCGTGCTGGGGGACCCTTCAGGGTCAGCCTTCGGGTTCCCTCCTCCGCATCCTCCCGCCCCCTCTCACTAAGTAAATTATTCCTGGAGAAAACCCTGGAAAGCGGGGAAGACCCGAAGCTAGGGAGTCAGATGGTGCCTGCTGGCGGGGGGCGGGGACCCCGTCTTCAGGGTGGTTTGAAATGGGGAGAAAGACCGATTCCCTCTGGCTGGAACCAGCGCTCGCCCCTGGGCGCGGGAGCTGGAGCGCGCCCCGGAGCGGCCGGCAGGGGGCGCAGCGAGCATCCTGGGTTGGGGGGGCGGGGGATTGGCGCCCCAGGGCTGGGCTTGCCCCAGGCGATGTCCCTGGCCGGCTCGGCCCAGGCCTCCATCGCGGGCGCCGGGCCCCTGCTGCTGCCCCCCACCCAGATTAGACACGCCCTGGAGACAAGGAAAAGAGCCTTGGTCTTGCTGGTTTTATGCAAAGCCCTTACTATTTTCAAAGTTGCCTTTCCGGTAAGACTTTGGGCAAAGGCTTCTCCCCCCACTGATTTTTCAACTCGCCCTGTGTTGTTATTCCAGAAGTGCCTCCTCGGCCACCCTGTTTTCCTCGTGGTCATCACAAACAACATGTCAGTGTACCCGAAGTCTCCCCCACTGGCCGCCACTCTCCGTGCACTGTTGATGCAGCGTTTCCCTGCGGGGAAGTGCTCCGACAACTCAACTGTGCCAGCAATGCATGCCGTGGCCCGGCCCGTCACTGGCTTTTCTTGTGCCACTTTATAAAGTGTCTTCCCTTCCAGAAGCACAGAATCTCCATGTCCAAGAAAGGGACCCCAGAGGCAGGGCTGAGGGACACCTGTTATTCCCAAGACTGTTTAAGTTATACACGTGCATCCTGATGGTGCAGCTAGTCAGACCCCCCAGCCAGTGCTGTCCAGCTGTCTAAGAGGAGCTCGGTAAGGACAGAGCTTCCGCTCAGTCTGCACATCAGTCGCTTTCAGATCAAGCACGCACAGGGCCTGTGAGCCCCTGCGGGGCATCCATTTTCCCCGAGGGGTGGTGATCTCACTTGCTCTCACTTCTCAGTCACATGTCCCCCCCGCAGAAGGTCCCACACGCAGAAGATGGGATTTTTATGCTCCATATTTCTCATGGGTCTGGTAGTCATCTGAGGGATAAAGCTTGACACAGAACTGGACTCAGTCCCCGAGGAATCCAGGATGCGAGAGGCAGGATTTCGTTGGAAACAGCCAGAGAATTAAAAGAATAACTCACACTGACTGCAGTTATCTACAGAGCACTCTGTTGAACTGTGAAGCAGCTAAGGCTGTGCCTGCTAATTTTGATTATGTGTTTTTCCACCAGTAGGATTTCACGAAGTTTCTCTCTTATAAGACGAGGGGCTAGATAAGTCACCAGAGGACAACGGCCTATTTGTCTCCTTTGAAACATCTTGAAATTGCCCCGATCTCGAAACAGTTGCTGGAGGAATAGAGGCGCAATTCCTAAATGCTGTTGGAGCTGCTGCTGAAGGAGACGGTCCCCTGGGCATTGTGTGAACGGCACCAGGGACAAGAGCAACCGGCTTAACTGAATTCACTTAACCTCAAGCGCTTGGGTGATCTGCAGGGGTGTCACTAGGAAGAGTCTTGGTGATTTTTGAAAATTGGGGTAGCGGGTGCTTTGGAGCTGCACATGGTGGCTCTGGTGAGCTCCTCCCCTCTCTCAGGCTACACTGTACCTAGAATGTCTGGAATCTTCTGTTTTATGCATTCAGTAGAAGGCTAGACCCCGGGGAGAGGGACTTCAAGCTTTGAGCTCTCTCTATCCCTGGCTAGGTCAGTGCCCTAAATTGATAACGGTGGTGCCTTCCAGGGTAGATGGAATCTTTTCCAAGGTTGGAGTCTCCCCCACTTATCAATCTGTAATGGAGGCTTCTTAGCTAGCAACATCGACAAACTGAATTATCTCCCTGGGTGTCATTTGTTGCAAGTAATTTCGTTTTTTCCTCCAGCATCAATTCTGGCAGTTTCCAAGCCCACTTACCTCCCTGCCCACGTGGAGCCTGGTTCTGCCTTGGGAAGGCGGGCACAGGGGAGTGTGGTGGTTGTTTCTGGTCTCTGTCTTGTCTCTACTTCTACTTGTTTATAGTTAAGGCTGCGGGCTGCTGTGAAGACCTAGTTTTTTGTTGTTTCACTCCCCCCTACCTCTCTCTATGAAAACATTTTACAAGTGCCGCCCCCAAAAAGCAGCTTTCAAATTACTTATTTTAACTATAAAAGGACATCTTAAAAAGTATCAAGAAGAACAAAAGTTTAAAATATTCTACTCTACAGTTCTACTTCTAAAGGACTAGAAAGTCTTCATCCATCTTTCTTATTTAAAGAATGTCTATAAATAGCTGTTGTATTGATTTTTTTTTTTTAGATTTTGATAATAGATTTGGAGATGCATTTTTTTTTTTAAATTTTTTGCATAGAAGAACTGGGGTGTAGGCCAGAGGTACAGGGGTGAGAGGATTCACCAGAGACAGAGTGGGGAGCAGAACACGCGGACTGACTGAAATCCACTGCTGAGGGGAGCAGTGGGGAGACAGGAGAGGTCTGCTGTGCCATGTGGGTAGCTCCCTGGCCGGGGATTGAACTCAGTAGAGGTGATAGCACTGAGACTCAGCCTCTAGGCCTCCAGGGAAGCCATATAGATGCATTCTGAATAAATCCCTCTGTGTATAAAACACTGAGTACATTTGCTAAGAGGGCATCAGAGGGCTTTTGGCTTCGCTAGGTAGGCACCACATGCTGCTCTTCAGCACTCTTATTCTGTGATGATTCAGTCATTATTTTTCATATATTTTGGGATACACTTTCAGCTTCTGCACATTTTCCTGATTTTGGAATCCCGTTCACTGTATAACTTTAAATTACAAGTACTTACCAACACTTTGAAATGATAGACTTTTATTTTTGCTCCATGACTTGATAAATGAGTGCAATCTGAAGGCTCACTTGAGAAATTCTTTGGTTTTATTAGTTCATCATTTAGTAGGTATCATCTGTTTTTAATCATAGTGTCCCCCAAGGAATTCATTAAAATTCAATTTAAAAAAAAATCATAGTAGTTCCAAATGTAATATTTCAAAAGACCATGGGAGATGATGATTACAAACTATTGCATAAATTAGTCTTCCTGTACCTCTTACTGGAAATAATTTTAATTAACATTAGAACACAACAGAAACAACGAAGGCCAAAATAAAGAAATTGAATTTGTAGGATGCGCTTAGTGAGGCTCGCCACTTGCGAAGATGTGTTTTTCTGACATTCGTAGCAAAGAGGCTCTGAGTGGGAGAGAATGAAGTCAAGGCCCTTTGTCTGTCGCTCCTGGCACTGCCCAGTCACCTCCTGCACTCACCTGCACAGCAGGCACCACTTCCTTGCAGACCTGGTTTGCTTTCAGTAGAGGTGAAGCTCCACCCAGCATTCTCAGGCTGCCCGGAGCACCCAGGGGGCCTTACCAGCTTCTCCTCCTGGAAACACTGTCTAGAGTCTGTTCTGAATCCAGATCAGCCTTGGTGGCCTTAAGACTCACCTACATAAGCAGTTGGGACCCAGCACCCACGATGGGCTAGCCGGGCTCTCCTGCTTCGTTATCCGTAAATTCTCCCCTCGATGCAGAGGGCAGCAGGACTGACAACAGCAAGACTGGCCTCCCGGGGTCTGAAGCTGGACTCCCAGAACAACTGCAACTGCTGCTCTTGGGGACACAGCCCTGAGGTGGAGGGCACGTGCTGGCTGGCTGTTCGCAGTGTTTCCATGGCACCCGCGTCTGTGGAGGAGAGCTAAGGAGGTGAGCAGGCAGAGGACAGCAGGACCGACACCAGCCGTGGTGGGTCCCCGGGGGCTCAGAAGCTGGACCGCTGGAGTTGGCTTGTCTGGAGCAGATGAACTCTCCTGCTCGCTGTGGAGGAGGGTGTCCTGGGCTGGGAGGGCTGGAGCTTGTCTGCACTTGCAGGCCCTGGGCTGTCTGCGCCAAGTCCTTTCTTGAAGGCGGATCTTGGTGCGTGGCTCAGTGTCTACTGCGAAGGGGGTGACAGCACTACCTTGGCCCGGGGTCCTTGGGACTGTGATATGACATAATCCACACAGAAAGTGAGGCACAGGCCTGGGATGTAGTAACTGCTTCATAAAGTCCTGTTACTTGTTCATGGTGTGATTGTCATTTATGATTAAGCCAACTCGGGACTGGGTGTTTTCATGTAGCTCTGGATTGGTTTTCCCCCTAAGTGCCCCTTTGGGGACCAGTAAGATGCTGCAAATGCTCCTCCTTGTCTCTGATTAGTTCACGATCCCCACCCCTCCGTCAGTTGCTGAGGCTGGGAGACATGCTGCTAGACATGTCTTGTCGCTACCCTGTGCTTGTCTCCACCTTCTTCTGATGCCCCGACTCAGGAATAGGACCCTTCATCCAAACTCAGAAAGGGAGAGAGTGCCAGAGCAGAAGACAAGACTCGCGTCTCGCTGCTCTCCACGGCAGAAGGCAGCCAGGCTCCTGCACCAACCCGTCTCCCTCAGCCTAGGCAGGAAAGTGTCCAGAGAAGAGTAAATGATCAGCAGATATTACATAATCTATTTAGAGCACAAGGGAGTTTGGTTCTCTCTCTTTTTGTTGAAAAAAATGTGATCTTTTTGTAGGCTCGCAAGGAGACTTGGGGAACCCTGGCCAGTGGCTTCCTCTCTCTTGCCATGGTAATTCTCAGCACCCAGTGCTTATTTAGGTAGTTTTTCCTCTAATTTTCTCTTCATTTAGAACTTTAAAGTGGAAGACATGGAATATAGAGTCAGTAAAAATGGCAGAGTCCACAAGTGAAATGAGCTTCCCAGCCTGGAGGGTGCAGTGGTAAATCTAGCACTGGGATCCTTGACCTTGATTGCTGAAGGCAAACCAAAGAAGGGGAGGTTCTCACGCACAGCCTCAAGTCTGCTCATCACGATGTGTGTGGATCTGCTGACTCAAGACCCAGCCAGCAGCAGGACAGAGCAGGCTGGGGAAAGGCAAGATAGAGCTGATAGAAAAGCAGATTATATCATTAGAGATGATCTGATCGGTGTTCAATTTCCGAATCTTTTTGTGACCACCAGTCATGACCCCCCGCCAGGCTGCCTTCACCCCTAAACCTGTTAATGTGCTTCCCCTTCGCTCATCAACCCAGCCTTGGGTCATCTGTTCTTTTTGACCGTGGCCTTGAACACTAACTCTCAGATCTTTAGGTTAAAGCCTAGCACTGACCCTCCCACCGTATTTTCCTTTCTTCTCAGATATTTGGGTTCTCAACTTTGACCTTATTGACTTGTTTCATGTCCAAGTTCCTATCTTTTCAATTCTGTCTCATGCATTATATAGATTATTTATAGCAACATCAACATGAAAGGCACAAACTTATTACTTGTAGAATTCTAGGATCTTTTTCAACAAATATAATTCAGAAGAGAAAAATGACACAAGATAGTAAGGTAATAACAGTGTGGCTTTTTGCCCATATTTTTGGTTCATGGTAAAGATAATAACAGAGGTAACAAGGGTAACAAGATAATAACAGAGCCTTTAGTAATTTAAGCACGTTTAACTTTTCAGTCTTCTAAAGTAGGGAAAATAATAATACCTTGTATTAGTTTTCTATTGTTGTGTAACAAATTACAATAAACTGAGGTTCAAGAAATACCCATTTATTCATTCATAGCTCTGTAGGTCAGACACCTAGTAGCCTGGAATGGCTGCCAGTTAGGGGCTTACAATGCTGAAAGCAGGTGTCAGCCAGGTTTGAGGCTCTTGTCTGGGGAAAAATCCACTTCTAAGCTTTTTCTTGCTGTCGGCAAAATTCACCTTCTTGCAGTTGTAAAGTTCTTTGGCTGTGAGCAGATGTCCTTTGCTCCTCGGGATGCCTACATGCCATGGCTCACAGCCCCACCCTCCTCAGCCAGCAACAGCAGAGGGGCGTCTCCTCATGTCTCAGTCTGTGACTTCTATTTTTGCTGCTACCCAGAGGACTTCATGCTTTTAAAAGCTTGTGTGACTAGGTCAGCCCCTCTAGGTAAGCTCCCGATTTTAAGGTCAACTAATTTGGGATCTTAATTATGCAACACACCCTCACAGCAGCACCTTGCTGAATGTTTGAATAACTGGGAGGTATGCGCACCCCAGCACTGGAAACCCCGGGAGTCATTTTGAGGATCGCACCTCCCTCACACCTGCCTCATAGAGCTTTTATTAAACGAGTGATAGTCCTTGAGTGGGGAGAACACATCTTCTTGGTCCATCATCTATTGATGAGCATTTAGGCTGCTTCTGTGTCTCTCCTTTTTATTATTTTATTATTTTAATTTTATATTACATATGTAGCTCTAAGTAGCCATTTGGTATGTGTCAATAGTGCTGCAATAAACATCCCAGGGCATCTAGTTCCTTGCATTGATGGTTTTATGTTCTTGGATGGATGTCCAAGAGAGGGACTGCTGGGTCATAAGGAACTGCCATTCATGAGCACCCAATCTTGGAGGATTCAGTGGTCACATGACACCCAGTTAATGGCTTGAGTTGTCATGTCATTTGGTGATCCATGGTGGACTGAGCCCCAAATCAAGCAGGAGCTGCTTTTCAAATAGAAAATTGCTTTTAGCAGAAGACCTCATGATTTTCTCCCAAAGCATAAGAGTTTGGTTTACAGTTCTCCTTCAGGAATTTTTCAGAGTCTCCATATACTTCTCTGTCTGACATCTGTAGTTATAGCACAGGGCACTTCATCAAAGACCTTGACCTCTACCTCCTCTGTCAAGGGGCTCTGGGTTTAGAGATGACTTAAATCTAGCAGCTGTGAATCTCACAGGCAGTTTAAAATTAGACCCAACCTCCAGATTACAGTTTTTCTGAAATAGGAGGAAGCATCTATTTCATTCCTGGGATCCCATGAGCAGCCATCTCTCTGCAGCCTGAAACATCCATCACCACTGCATTCCCGAGGCTTATAATAAAGTGGGCATTCAGGCTATGGCTTCCAGAGCATGGTAGGCTTATGATTTGTTTATTTTGGATCCTTTCTTATTAGTGGATTATTTATGATTAGCCTGGATATCTCGATTACCTCAAGAAGGAATTTTGAAAGAATCAATTCTTATTTATGAAATGACTAACTCAGTAGACAAAGAAAGAGTCACAGATATCAGGAGACACTAGACACTGGATTCTACTGCAGTGCTCCTGGAGTTGCTGGGGCGTGGGGGTGTCAGATTCACACAAATCCAAAGCAGGGAGGCCTTTCCTCAAGAATAGGGTAGTCTTTAAAAATGTATTATTTGTTCACTTACTTGTGTATTTATCCTCTGCTGCCTTTATATCCAAGAACAGGGAAGGATCGCTTTCATCTCCTGCTTCTTTTATAAGAGCTCAGTTCTAAACTCAGAGTGGCTCACCAAAGGGGATTCTAACCCTACCTATTAACTAATAAACTCAGACAAATGCTAATATATCTGATGATAATTAAAATAATGTTGGTGCATATTTATCTGGAGGAAGGTGAGGAGGAAAAGTGAACCCTGTTCTTTTAGGTTAACAGTTCAAAAGCCAAATAAAATGTGAAATAATTTTCTAGAGAGTGAAGTCCCCAGTGGGCCAGGCTGCTTCATCAGTGACACTCATCACTGCTTCAGGGATTCAGAACCCAGGCCTCAGTCACGTGGGGGGCTGCCGCCGCACATGGAGACCTCAGACTCCAGATTGTCACTGTCACGGAGAGACAGGCCTGGCTCTCCCTCTCCTGCAGGGGTATGATGTTATCTCCACATGTTTTTGTTTTTCTTCTGATGTATGTCTTATTCCTTTGGATGCTGCTTCAGAGCCGGGCTTTATGATTTGATTGGAAACAGTGTTAGCCATAAATCAGACTTAGAAAAATGGGGATTCTGGTTTCTATTTCATTGTCCCTGAAATGAAATTGTACACTGTTCTTTACCCGTATGTGTCCATTCTGTCAAGATAGCAAAAGACCTAGAGCTATTAATTGGTTTACTGAAACCTTCATGGCATTTTTAAGATGAGAAAGTAAACTTGGAGGATGTCTTTTTAAGCAGTTTTCCACATAATTAGATAAGCAAACAGGTTAAAAAACACACAGATGCAGAAGAAAATTCCACACTCCTTCGGAGTAACTGACTGCGATGTCCCCAGCAGTAGGTGCCAGTGGCATGTAGGTACTAGTGTATGTTTCACTGGAATAATAGGCCATATCTTTGCTTTCCTCCGAGAATGACTTGTGACAGCAAGGCCCTTGGATGGGAACTTAGCCAAGTCCTCATGAGAAAGGTCCTTGCAAAATGTCTCTTAAGCTTGAAGGGAGTAACTGTGACCACAGAGGAGCCATTTTTGTTCTGCAAACCCACTGAGTGACCTCAGAGAGGGGAGCTGTTTGAATTGTCAGAAGGTTTCCTTCCTCACTGCAGAACAGTGTTCTCCCTGGGAATTAACATTTGTCCCAGAGAAAGTGGGGTGTTTGTGTGTGTGTGTGTGTGTGTGTGTTATGCTACATGCTTATATTGCTATAAATAAATGTCAGTGATAGAAGCAGGTCTTTCTGCACCAGGAGCTGGCCCTACCCTAACTCCACCCTCACGGACGCCCGCTCTAAAGCTTACCCTTGCACCAAAGCCTCTGCTGCTAGACTATGGAACTTGGGGGCTGAGGACCAATCCTAGTGAAATCAAACGCTGGTGAAGAAGTGGAGAAACTGCCACACTCATACATTTCTGTAGGAATGCAAAAGCTATAACCACACTGGAAGCCAGTCTAGCCATTTTTATCTATTTCAATGTACTCTACCATAAAACCCAACAATAACACTAGTGGTATTGACTCAAAGGAAAAGAAAACTTATATTTACGCAAGGATCCATATGTGAATGTTTAGAAATGATCCAAATGTCCATTCGTAGGTGCATCAACAACTTCCTTCACTCTGCCTGAGAAGACTAAGCAAGAAAAAGAAGCCCCTTGGGATACGTACAATAGATGTATGGATCTCAAATGCATGCAGTCATGTGGAAAAACAACACCCAGGTAGCTGAATACTGCCACTCTACTTACATGATATTCTCAAGAAGGTGAACCAGTGGAAAGAAAAAGATGAATTAGCGATTGGTCAAGAGGAGAATTTACGATGAAGAGACAGTAGAGATTTTAAGGGCAATACAAGAGCTCTATACGTTGACTTTAGCAAGACTGTTTGCGTCCATAAAACCCACAAAGCTGCACAATTTAAAAAAGGATAATGTTAAAAGTATGTGAATGACTTAAAAATAAATGGAAACAAAATTAAGATATTTCCTGATTAAGAAAAACATTGAATGGAATTGTTGGTAACTCCCCTGAGCTACATCGTTAAAGGTTGACCTTCAGGCTGAAAGAAAATGATAACAGATGGTAATGCACATCAACAGGGAGGAATCAATAGAACTGGAAGTAATCAATGTGTGTGCATATGTGTGCAAGTACCACCTATGTGGTAAGTTTGTATGTATGTGGTAAGTTTGCATATATGTATTTACACATTTTGTAAAACACATGATTGTATTGTGGGGTTCATCCTACATATATGTATAATACATCACCACAATAACAAGTGGGCATCGTTTAAGCCAACATATTGGATCCAAATTTATATATTCTAATGGGGATAAATGGATTTAAACAAGAAGATTGTGACATGTTAAAGATGCATGTCTTAATCAGGAGATTGACAACTAGAAAGAAATACAACAAAGATGCTATTAGAAAAATTAAAATTATATACTAAGAAACATTTGTTTTACAACAAAGAAAATAGTGAAGGTGGAAAAGATGAGAGAAATTAAAATCTACTGTCAAATTGGCAGTCCTAAGTCTAATCAAAGCAGTAATCATATTAAATATGAATGCACTGAACACTAATAAAAAGGCAGGCATTGCCTTCCTGAGTAAAAAGCTCAAATGCCAACCGTACACTGCTGATAAAAGATGCACTTTAAATTCAAAGGCAAAAATTCATTGAAAGTAAAAAGGATAGACAACATATACCATTAAGCAGAAGCATATGAGTGCTTGAGTTGCTGTAATAGACAAAATAAACTTTAATCTAAGGCACATTTCCAGAGACAAGAGGGCCATTTTATCATGATAAAGGAGTCAATACAGTAGGAAGAAAAACCATCATAAACACGTGTGTATCTGACGATGAGCTACAAAGTACATGAAGCAAACGCTGACAGAATGGAAAACAGAAAGAGACAAATATTGTGATTTATCCCACAAAGTATGAGTTGAAGTTAATGGGCCAGAAAAAAAAGCAAATGTTTTCAGCTCATGGCTCCTACAGTTTATACCTAAACTCTTAAAGTCTATTGCTCAACTCTGTCACTGGAGGGCAAAAATAATAGATAATATTTAAGTCGACAGGTGTGGTTGTGTTCTAATACAATTTTATTTATAAAAACAGGCATCCAGTGCAGGGACCATAGTTTGTCCACATGCATACAGTCCTGCTTCCCTCGAGCTGGTGAGGAGTATGGTATTCCCGAGTCACTGGGTCACCATGCAAATTATTACAGCCCGAGGTATTAGAATGCAATGAAACCAACTTCATCATTAGTAGACTAAGTGATGAGCATGATTTATCTGCTGGTTCAAAAGTCCCTGAGCTTTGTCTCCTCCCCACATACACGTCTTCATTGCAAAATACGTTAAACATTGCTGCAATAGATACAAAGATACAGGGACTGACCGAAATCAGCACCAAAGCAGGATGATCTTTTGTAAACTCGCTCTATTTAATAAATATTTGAAATTTCATTTTTATCAAGGCTTTAGTTTTCCATAAATACCTGGCCTTTGGGATAGCGCTGGAAATGTCAGTAGTAAAGGATGACTTTAATGGATCACTTAATGTGCTTCAGGACTCATTTTTGAGAATTAAAGAAACCAATATATGAAAGCATTATAAATTTCTAGGAGAATATTATTGTTGTCATATTCCCTATGGTCCATTTACATGGTGGTAATAGTTACTCTGTAAATATCAACTTTCTAGACCCCAAACCTAACTGAAAAAAAAAAGGGCTTTGAACATGGGGAATGATTTTCCCAAAGCTGTTGGTGATAGCCATGCACTGTAGTCATTATAGACTTCTACTTTACATAAAATCCTGACAAACTCGATTATTTAGACTTTTGCCCATAGCAGAGAGAGCAAGTGAGGTCTAAGGAGAATACCCACTCACAGCAGAATCACTGCTAATAAAAAACCAACACTGTATTTATTTATTGCACACTGTTAAATAACCATGATTCATCAAGAAAATTTTAAATTATGTTCATTGTTCTCTTTTTAGAAAGGAGACCATGCTGTGCAGATTAAGATAATTTCCATTAAAATAGCTCAATTATTTAAATTAATTCCGATGTGAGACAAGGAAGTTTTGATTGCTGGAAGATGACTTACATGGAACAGAGCTGACAATGGCAAGTGACCCAGGAACTAACGTAGGGTTTACATCCCTTTTCCTTCTCTCCTCTGTAAACATTTTATTCATCTGGTTCAATTTCTTTGCCAAGGTTCTGGGAAGTACTTTCTACAATAGCAGTTCCTTTTAGATCTTCTGCAGAGACTCCCTCGGACGGTATGTAGACTTTGAAATGAAAGCATTTGTAGATAGACAACATTAATCGTACTCCTGCTTATGGGCCCCAGCCAGAGCCGGGCTTTTGTTCAGGAGACAGGAGAAGAATCACAAATGCCAATTGGAGTAATCAGTCTGGCTGTGATTAGACCATCTCTCTACCAGGCTACTTGTGAGACAACGTGGAGACAATTTGTCATTTGCCCTGAGGATTCTGTGGGCTGGGTTGCCAGTTTGTTGGGACGGCACCAAGAACCCCACACCTGCTAAGGAACAGCCACTTCAGCAGCACCCCTGGGAGGCTCAGAGCCCAGTCATGGGCCAGACACCGCCTCTCTGTGTGTACCAGGAGTGGGTAGTGAGCAGCAAAGGTCAAAAAGTAGCATAGAAGCTCCTAGTGTGGCCTGGCCACCCTTCTGCCTGGGAAGAGATCCCTGCAATGCACGGGAGGCCTGTGGGCCAGACAAGCATCCAGGGAGTGAAGCCAGCCCAGGGGACTCAGCCCCACTCTGAGGCCAGAGTGAGCAGTGAGTGCTCACCTGGTCTATCTCCAGTCTGAGGACAGGCTGCACCTACCTGTATGTGTAGAAGGGATTCCAACATTGTATGACTGGAGAGAGAGGCAGGGACCCCTGGGACAGGGTGTTGGCCAAGGTTACCACAGTCCGCCATGCTCTACCTCCTCCCAGAGGTGGTTAAGACCATAATCGTATGGTGCAGCCGCGCCGTGAGATGGATGCCCCTGGCAGCTGCATGCATACGTCTGGTTCCAGTACACTCACTTGTAAGTGTGGTGCATAATATCTGCTCACAGAACTGCGATGTGAGATGAGAAGAGTCAGTTTTCTGGCGTGTTTCCAGCACTAAGCCTGGTGTGTGGCCCACAAAGAGCCCCCAGTGTGTGGTGAGTTTAATTTGTGTGGGTCTTTTTCTGCCTTCTCTCTTGCATTCCCTTGCTTGGTCTTTCTTTACTCCAACGCCAACCAGTTTTGGTTACTAGAGTTTTCTATGAATTCTTGAAGTCACAAGCCAGCACTGTTGACTTGTTCTTCCCCTCCAAGTTGTCTTGACCATCCTAGGTGCTCTGTTTTCTCATCCACATTTCAGAGCAGGCTTCAACTGGGGATCTAAGTGGAATGGCACTGACTCTCAATCGATTTTGGGAAAATTTATACTTTAACAATAATGAATAAAAGAGGCCTATTTCTCCCTTACTTAATTTTTCCTATTTATGTTAATCTACAGTTTTGTGGGTAGGGGTTATTCTTTTGTAGCTATCCCAAGGAATTTCTTACTGTGTTTTGCTAGTATATAAAAGAATTGACATTTATTATTCTTGTATCCTAAAACTTCATTATATTCACTTCTTAGTCCTTGGAATTCTTAGTCTCTTGGGAATTCTGTAGGATTTTCTACATAAGTGCTGCTGCCCCCCGAATGTGGTCAGTTACACGTCATCCTTTCTAGATGTCTCTTGCTTTCCTTGCCTGTGCACTGCCTGACCTCCATTACAATGTCAGTGGTGTGTTCTGATCTTGGGGAGAAAGTGCCATAACTGACAGGTTTAGACCTGATGTTAATTGTGGGCCTCACAAATGTGCTTTTGCAGCGATTCGAGGATGTTCTCTACTGTTCTAGGTTGCTGAGAGTGTTGACTGGGAATGGATGCTGGAATCGGTCATATTCTGCATCTACTGAGATGATCCGTTTTCTTTGAAAAACTTGTTAATACGGTGAATGACACTGCTTTTCCAGTGCTGAACCAATCTATAGCCTGGGGATCAATTCTACTTCATCAGGATGTATTACCCTTCTCAGACATCACTGAATTTGACCTGCTAAATTACACCAAATTGCAATGTATGTGGGAGGGATTGTGGTCTATGGTCTCTTTCCTCGTGATGTCTGTGTGGCGTTGACATCAAGATTATAATGAGTTGGGAAGGAGTTCCTTGCTTTGCAGTTTTCTGGAACAGTGTGTGTAGATTTGGCATTCTTTCTTCCTTAAATGTTTGCTAGAATTTACTAGTGAAGCCATCTGGGTCTGAAGGGCTTTTGGGTAGGGTTTTAAATTAAAAACCCTTCTTTAGTAGAGAGAGAGCCACTAGGGATTCCCAAGGCATCAGTCTGTTCCCAAGGCATCCTGCATCTTGTCCCTGGAGCCCAAGGGATAGGAGAGGCTTCCAGACCGAGGAATCATTCCCTGACTGTGCCCTTCACCCAACTCCCGCATTCTCTCCAACTGAAATCCCAGCTGCTTTCTTTGAATGTCTGTTCTGAGCGGTTGTCAGCAGGCTTCCAACCATTCCCGTTGCTTTCTCTTCATCTGTGATGATTGTGTTTGTGTCTGGCCTGATCCTCTTTTCTGGAGTCTGATGAATCTGTTTTGTTTTATGCTGCTTCTGATGCTTCCAATGGTCAGAAGAGCCAAAAAGAAAATTGAACCCCCTCACGATGTAGGCCAGCCACACCCGGCGGGGGCACCCCCGATGCCGAGCCCAGCATCCTCTAATCCCAAGCCGCAAGAAGGAAATGGCGGCTTAACTTCTTGTCTGGTTTGCGTAACATGCAGGGGGGTGGCTGGTCTTGAGGAGAAAATGCAGCGACAGGCGCTGCCAGCCTCCCTGCTCACTTCTTGGCAGTGACTCGCGACTCCCTACGTGAGGACTCACCCCGTGGAGCCTCTGACCGCCAGGCAGCCCCAGGGGGCCACGGGGGTCTCCTTGTAGTCCAGGGGTGCTCACTCCTGCTGATCATCGGAATCATCCAAAGGGCTTGATAAGTGATGGATTGCGGGACCCCCTCCCAGAATCCTGATTTACTGGGTGATTGCGGAGCCGCCAGGGAGCTGAGACTGCAGACGCCACTGGCGAGGGCTGCCCATGAAAACCCTCAAGTAGGTGAGCCTGTGTAGGCGCGCATGGTAACCATGGTTACCACGGGCTCCCCTCTCTGCCCTTCTGTGACGGCACAATGAGAAAAGCCCCTGGATGAGGGGGTGAGCAGTAAATGGGTGGCGGAGCAGCCTCCTCCTGCCTTCTGGTTGAGGGAGTCAGTACCCTCTGCAGGATCTTCTTAAGGTTGTAAGGAAGGATGTGGCCTGGCTGCAGGATGGCACCCCTGGGTGTGCCTGGGATACATAATGGAGATGGCATCCAGGGCGCTGCCTCCCCTGACCTCCTGGTAGCAGGAGGAAGCCCCAGCCCCTGAGACAGCAGACTCCTTCCTGCACAGTGCCTCAGAGAATGGCTGTGTCCAGCTACTGCCTGGGTCGCGGCCTCTGGTCCGCGCTGACATGGGGGTGAAGTCTGCTCTGGGTCAGGACAGGCAGGCAGGAGCCCCCAGGACAGCTTGCCTGGCTGGCGGCACAGTGGGAGGCACTGGCTCAGCGCGCAGGCTTTCACGGCTGGCGCCCTCACTGCAAAGGACCAGACATACACAGGCCTGGGGTGTCCACCGGGGCTGCGCTTGTCCTGCCCCTCCCAGCGCAGACACCACCTTTCCTGATTTAGCAGGATTTCGAGAGGTTGGACTTTAATCTCTCAAAGGAGGTTGGAGACATTTTATTCCAGAAAGCGTGCACACTGAATTTTCTTTAAATTCCTTTTACTATGACATGCTCCACAGTCAACATGCTCCACAGTTCCAGATCATGTTGTGTCCTGTTAATTTACCAGTTCTCTCCCAGTCCACTCAGGACGCCCTTGATCTATGTCTCCTAAATATGGGACATTGTGATGAGGAATCGATAAAATGGCCTGCGACCTCAGGCAGCTCAGTGAGCTGACAATCCAGTTAGAGAATCAGCCATGAGCAAATAATGTTACCGTAACACATGGGGATGACAATAGAAGTGCAGGGTGTTTAGAAGCACAGGGGGAAACCTAACCCCACCAGGAAGGCTTCTTGGAGGAGGTGGCCCTGAGATTAGACTTGAAGCACCAATAGGATCAGCTAGTCCATAGTGTGGCCAAGACGTTCCTGGACAAGGAAAAAGCACGAACAGAGCCACTGAGGCCAGGAGCAGCTCCTGGGTGGGTGTGTATGTGTGTTTGCATATGTGTGTGTGCATCTGGCTATGCACAGGTATGTGTTGGCACACATTTGTTTGCACATGTATGTGTGCATGTGCATGCACACGTGAGTGTAAGCACATTTCTTCTGCATGCATAGATGTGTGGGTGTGTGAGCATGCAGGAAGCACTTCCGTGTATATGCACATGTTCTCATGCAGGTCCACATGTGTGCACGCGCATGTGTGTAAGCATGGATGTGTTGGGTGTGTGCACAACTGCGTGGGCTCATGCATGGCTGTGGAGTGGAATTGTTGAAGGAGGGGTTGAGGGGAGGGCTGGCGGTGTTCCCGCATTGCTGAGAGATGAAGGTCACAGGTGGCAGGAAGATGAAGGTGGGAGCTGATCACAGAGAACCTTGAACCCCACACCAGAGTCTCCTGGTGACATTCAGGAGGGGACGTGCATGATGGGGGCATGGGAAGGCAGGCCGCTTCTTCTGCCTTTGGGTCAGGCCAGGACCCCAGGAGGCAGAGCTTGAGGCAGAGACTCAGGGTCCTGTTGGGCAGAGCCATGCTCCAGAAGAGGAGCAGGACCGGCCAGGGATGTGGGCTCGCAGGAAGCAGCGCTTCAGCCTGATTCTTTGAGGTGAAATTGCGCCGCAGAGCTGGTCCCACCTTCTGGAAAAGGGGGCCCTTTTGATCCCAGTTTCAGTACATCAGTCGCTGGCTACAGGCTGGGGAGGGGCTGATGGGAGGTTGTTTCCATGGCCTAGGCCTGTTCTCCAGAGCTGGGCCAGCTGTGAGCACTTACAGATCATTCTCGCCTTTACCCGCTGGCAGTAGCATCTGGGCAGGGCATCAACACTACCTATGACAGTTCATAGTATTTGCATAAAGTCCCCGCAAAGTTCTAGAATTTGGCTTGCTTCAGTGTGACGGTGACTGCTGCCATTGAAAAAAGTCCTTCTTGGACTAGGGTCAAAATAAGGGGGGGGGGGTGCAATTGTCTGGGGAATATAACCAAAATGAAAATGCATACATTGTGCAAAAATGAAAAATGATGTAAGAATTACATAAAATAAAATATTAAAAAAATAAAAATAGCTACTTAATGTTTTTCATATGAAAAGGTAAATAAATTGAACTAAGTTACACTAAGAGGAAAAAAAGTCCTTCTTTAGCATGCTTGGGCGCACATATCTTGATAACTATATTCCCTTTTTTTTGCATAATTCTCAGGTCTACCTTAGATTATAACTTCTTAATTATTGATTTTTGCCATTGGGTTTGTGCAAAAAACACTTCTGTAACATACACATAGAAAACCACCTTTTTACTGAAGCCTTAAACATATGTTCAAACTGAGTAAGGTGCATTTGAGTGGATCACACCTCTGCCTGCCAAGCTGAGGGTGCCAGCGGCCACTTCCCTCGGATGCTGGCAGGTCATGCCCCCGGCTTTCCTGCACCTAAACCACGAGGGTGAAGAGGGCGATGAGGAAGCCATCATCAAATCAGGGCTGCTATTAAGGAGAAATGATTCTGACACTTATTCAAGTAGCAGGAAGACTTCATTTGAGACTATTGTGACAGCAGAGAGACTCAGATTCAAATACAAAGACATCAGGGGAGCTAATCAATGAGGGAGTGAGTGGGGGTTGGTGGGTGCAATTGCCAGCAGGAGCCCTGCAGGCTGGGGGGTGCTTGCTAAAGGCAGAAGGATTTGAACTTCCAGAGCTGGGGATGAGGATCAGGTGTCAAAGGCAGGAGGTTTCTTGCTAAGCTGAGTTAGCAGGTGTGTTAATACTGTTTTGATTTTCTTATTTCATGAATTTTTGACATGTCTCAGAGACCTCACAGATGTGGGAGAGACGCCCCTGCAAGGCCTGACTAATTCCTGGGGCTGGTGGACAGCTGGCCTGGAGCATGCCTTCAGGAACACGATGGCTGATCCAAGGCCATGACTTTCCCCACACCATATTA
Source organism: Talpa europaea (assembly GCF_964194135.1). Taxonomy (NCBI): domain Eukaryota; kingdom Metazoa; phylum Chordata; class Mammalia; order Eulipotyphla; family Talpidae; genus Talpa; species Talpa europaea. Next base: position 143,457,291 of record NC_140070.1, read on the forward strand.
GCCCCTCCCCCACTTTATTGTCCGACTCTCTCACACACCTCCCGCCCCACATGCCCTCTTGCCTAAACCCACCCAGGGCAGGTGCAAGACAGCTGGAGACCTCGGTGTCTCCCAGCGCGTGTGGACATCATCACACTCACCAGTTCTGAGCTGTTTACCTCCCCCTTTCTCGGGACACCCCTGTAAAGGCCATGGCCTAGCACCTCCCTTGGCTCCTGCTTTTGCTTCCTGACCTGAAACTGGCTCCCTCCAGTGGCCCCACGTGGGGAGCTGCTCCTCTTGTTTCTAGGGAAACCGCCAACAGCATTCAACCTCTGTTTCAGCAACATTGACCGCCGTGCCTCACACACTCACCTTTATAATTAAATGAAGGCCCAAGCACAGGGTGGCAGATTCTTCACTCAAACCCAGCTTGTTAAGGACGACGTGGTAGACCGAGGCCAGGCCTGCTTGAGGAGAGGCCTCGGCGGGCCTGACTCAGGCTTGGTCACAGGCAGGTCTTTGTCCACAGCATTCCTGCCCCAAACATCCCGAGGCTCAAACACGTCTGCGCCTTGACACGTCAACAGCATCGGGGCCCATTAAGTTTGCCTTGAGACCTTGGAAACATAGTGCAAGGCAGACGGAACCTAAACCAAAGCCTGATCCGACATGGCCTCGATGAGGTGTGGACACGGAGGAGCCGCGTCACCTCAGGCTTAATTGGGAGTAACGAGGCAAAGCCGTGAAGGGTTAGCATCTAGCGCGGCCGAGGCGCGCGGCGTGAACTCCGGGGTGTATGTGCTCTGAGTTCAAACAATTTCTGGTTCTGCTCCGACATTATGTTCTACTTTATGGACTTAGGGAGGCAGCGTTTGCTGGTGAATGGGGCGCGGGCACCTGGGGCCGCACAGCCCCGGCAGCGGGGAAGTGCCCCAAGCACCCACCTGGCCTGGCTGAAAATTTCTAGGGGAGGCTTAACTTTAAACAGAAAGAAAATAGTCTCTTTCAAATGATATCCACCTCTTCCCCAAATTTATTTTTTAAAAAATCCTGAGCACTCTATCTCTGCTCTTGAGTTCTGCTGTAGAAATCACCCTCTGAGGTTGCGTGAGCAAAATAGCTCCTGCTGCACTCAGCTCATCAGAGGAAGGGCCTATGATGGGGCTGATTTGTGGCTCTCGAGGAGCTCTCAGCCTAACAGGCATATCGTCCCCAGGCTCACGGCTGCTGAGCGGGCACCTGGTTCCTCCACGAGTGACACTTAAGCCCTGAGAGTTGCAGAATGTGTGTGTGAGGCCCAGGACAAAGTGAAGAAGGCCCTGGAGAGGCTGACACCCAGGAACAGGGAAGCTATGGACACCATGAAAGGGTCCGTGCAGCAGGGATTTGGGGGAGATGGGAGGGAGGTGCAGGCAGAGCGCAGAGGGATTTGCGGCAGTGGGTCTTCTCTGCACCGTCCCACTGGTGCTAATTTGTCCAAGCCCATTGCTTGATACACAACACCAAGAGTGAACCCCAGGGCGGATGATGATTTGGGGCAAGAATGAGCTGCCAACGTAGGGTTATCGCTTACGGCAAATGGCCACCTCGGAGGAGAAGGTGCATAGGGAGGGGGTAGAGCGTATCGCTGTAGGGGGAACCTCTGAACTTTCTTCTCGATTTTACTGTAAACCTGCGATTGCTCCAAAATATAAGGTCTATTTCAAGAAACGCGTCAATGGGCACACGGACTGAGGAGAGGCAGAGGCAGCCTTGGCTCCAGCCCACCTCCCACGTCGTCCTCCACAGACCCGTGGTCCGGCCCACGTCTCTCCCGGGACAGCTGAGTCTTGTTATCCAGGCTGGTTTGGCTGCAAACCGAATGAGTGAATAATGAATCATTGCACCCCGGGGAAATAAAGAGCCAGGTTCCTGCGAGCCCCTGGTCCTAACACTCCCAGCAGCCCGTCAGCACACACGTAGGTTTCTGTTTAAAGACACCCGGTTTAACACACTCTGTTTATCGCCAGCGTTGAACCCACGGCAGCAGCGCTCTCAGTTGTGTCTGGAGGGACCTTACCTAACGCTCATGCTTTCTCCCCAAGGACAAGAGACAGCGGTTCGGCACTGCCTGTGGGGATGAACATTACCCCAAAACCACCAACCAAAAGCACAGAAATGCGAAACATCAAAGTGTTCCTGGATGGCTCTAGAAAAGGACCCTCGTTTGCCGTCTGAGAGGCGACCCCAGAGGCAGAGCATTTCGCCTTGTTCAGCCCCAACCCAGAACATGACTGTCGCTGACTCAGATTTTTGCTGCTCTTTGCACATCCACAAATGAGGCAACTTCACAAACACTGAATCTGTGGGTAGTGGGGCTTGACTGCAGAGGCTTTTGGTGCAACCAGGAGTGGCTGCTGTGTTGCGGAACCTGCAGGCTGCCCCGGAGTTTGGAAGACTTGGGAGAGTGGTGGGAGAGCTGATTGTGAGAGTGTGAGTGTGTGTGTGTGTGTGTGTGTGTGGAATTTGGAACTGAGAATGCTCTGACTCCACTGCTCTGCAGCCACGGGAAGAAATCGAGCCTGCAGCTGGTCGCTGTCGAGGTACAGAGCTGGTGAGGATGCAGGCTTCAGCTCATACTGCTCCCTGGTCAGAGAGAGTCCATATTAGAGACATCTCCCTGCTCCCCGAAAGAGTACCTTGGCCCTTCCACACCCCCTCTCCACCTAAGAACTTCCATTCATTGAAGCACGCCCTTGTCTCCACCCAGGGAGCCTTCTTCCACACAGTGACCTTCGTCTTGCCTGGGATGCAATCATAACTCACTTTACCCAGAATCTTCCTCCAGGAGACCTGCCGGTTACCCTGCCACTCCATCCCACACTGCCTCCTGGAATACGCTGAAAATCAAGGAGGCTTTGGATCACAGACGCCCACATGTCTTCTATGTGTGGATATGCTTGTGTAAGGGCAGGAAGGGACACAGGGCAGGTTTTCTATGATCCCAGCAGACGGGGTAAGGAGGAGAGTGAATCCTGGACCCCTCAGCAGCTTTTGCAGGCTTTTATTGGGATTTACTGGTTACATGGCAGCTAAGGGTGCTGGGGGGCCAGGAAGCTGGCAGGCCTCCCAGCCCCCAGCAAGTCTTCACTCTTTCTGGGCTCTCCAGCCTTCTCTCTATTTCTCTGCTCTCCTGCTTCTGCTGGCATGCCTGTGATGCTGCTCTTAAAAGCCCAGTCTTAGCCCAGGTGAATCCCATCTACCTGTGCCCACACCCTACTCCAGGTGCCCGCCATCAGGCATGCATTCAGGACCACAGGGTTCCGTCATCTATCCTAATGGTGGGAGGGCAGAAAAGCCTGATACTTTTATCCTTACCCTACAGTTTGGTTAAAGGGCCACCCCTTCACTGTATTGCCTTTGCACCCCAGTTAAAAAACAGTCATCTATCTCCATGTGGGTCTAATTCTGGACTCTGTTCTGGCCTATTATTCTGTGTCCAATGATTCACAGATACCACACTGGTTTGTTTACTATAGCTTTATAATATTCTTGAAATCAGGTTGTATTAGCCTCCACCCAAAGCAGAGAATGGGAGCCCTCAGATCCAGGGTGGGGTCTAATCAGCCTCTAGGCCAGTACTTGATGGGCTTCAGAAAGCAAGCTGGAGAACTGTATTGCAATGAGGACACCAGAAGCCTGACAGAGTGGAGGGACTAGCCATGAGTGAGAATGTGGTGGAGAAGACTCTAGAGCCCAGGGCCACTTTCTACAGGAGCTGTGGCAAAATGCTCCTCACTCGAGATGGTGCTGAGTGCTCCATGCTGTTGAGTGCTGGCAACAGAGCCAAGTGTCCACATGCAACATCTCACATTACCTGCGTGCACACATATGCTGCAGTGCTACTCTCATGTGCACGTTGCTGTGTGATTTCAGGGGCACAGAAAGGTTAAGCGATGCATGCAAGGCTGCACAGCTACTCAGTGGCTGAGTTAAGATGCAAATCCAGGTGGTTATGGCAAAGCCCGGGCTCTAAGCCAGCAGTTTTCAAGGTGTGGCCCCTGAACCAGCATCAGCTGGGGTTTGGTTGAGATGCCATTGTTACCCTGAGTGATCTCATGCAGCCTGAAGTCTGAGAACTGCTGCTGGACCATCACGTAAAACGCTGGTGGGGGGAAAAAGAGAAATTTTTTTGGGGGAAAAACTGAATAATCCCAGATAACAGATTCTAGGTGGGAAACCATCATTCACATGGAGGGTGGGGGGTGGGAAGAGAAATTTGACTTCCTTAAAGCCTAAAATGAAAGAGTACAAAAAAAAAATACTCAAAGTGTTTATATAAAAATGCCTATAGATTGATAGCAAATAGACCACCTCCCCCACCCTCCGCCATAGAACAAATGTCCAAGGGATTTAAGCAGGTAATTGAGATGAAATGCAAATTAACAGAGTACGTGGGGAAGCTTCTCAAAGGCACTAGCAGTGAGGCAAACACAAACTGCAACAGGAATACACCAATCCTCTCCCCCCCACCCACACACATGAATATTAACTACATTTTAAGACATTGAGAACATAAAAGCAAGATAATAATATTCCACCCACCCAATCTATTAGAACACTCTTGACCTCTCTCGAGTAATTTAATAAAAAAAAATTTAAATAACATGCTTGACCTCATTGGAATAACCAGAATTTCAGCATTTACTGTGTAAACCTAAATTTTCCACAGTCACTGGCCAAGGGATTTCTGTGACTTTTTAGCTGTAAGGAAAAAATAAATAAATAAGGTGACTACAATTGGCCTACTCGGCTGAAAAACAAAAGCAAAGAAACAGGTTGCTTTGTTCTGGGAGATGAAGGAAGAAAAACACAAAAGAACCGCCCCCTAACCAGCAGTGTATTTATTTAGTCCTCCGAAATGTCTTAATATGGGGCTAGATGTTCTGTTTATAAATCTGTAATTACAAGTAACTTGTGTTGCCACCACCACACAATTGCAGGCTATTTACATGGGGATTCAAGGCATTCATTGGCGAGCAGACACCTGAGCATCATTTAATTACCCTGAGAACACGGACTCCTGCTAAAAATCCGGCACTTGCAGATGAGCCCGGCTCACAGGCACCGTCGAGTTTGAAGTATTTAAAGGTATAAATAATTGATGGCAGTGGTCAGCGCTTCTGACAGGCAGTAGATTGGGCGGCTGGGTGCCTGGAAATTGGAAAGCATTGATCTGGGTAGGTGGGAATGTTCAGAGTAAAAATAGTATGGCAGGTTCTCTTCAGGGGGAGACCCCTGGTGGGATTCCCGCCTCCCCAGGAATTCCTGCTCCAAATCCTCCCTTCGCACCCTCGGGCGCTGCCCACGCCCTGGTCATCTACTCTGGCGGGTCACGGGGTGGGAGGAATTTGCCAGGGTGGAGAGCCAGCTGGCGGCGGGGCAGAGCGCCCAAGTGGGCATCCACCAGGAGACTTGCTTTCGGCCCTCATCGCTTCTCTGCCTGCAGAAGGGGCTTTTGTTGTGATTCTTTTCTTCCCTGCTGGAATGGTCCTATGTAATCCCAGCTCTTGGCGCAGCTGCACTCACTGTGCTGGGATGAAAAGCATGTACCTTTGTTTTCTTAAAAAGAAACTGCCTGCTTGCTACTTCTCATTTATGAAACAGTAAACGAAGTTCTGCTGGGAGGAGGGGAGAGCAGGCAGCAGAGGCCTGGGTGCGTGGAGAGGGCCCACATATTTCTAACGTGCTGTATCAAGCATTAAAAATGAACAAATTGAAGCCGTCCTTCAGGCAGGGACATGTGTGTGGCTGGGAACTCACACGCGTCCCGAGCTCTTCCTCGGACTCTCTTGTATGTGGTCCTGCAAGAGCAAAAGGTGCGTGGGGAGGCCATGCGGGGTCTCACTTTTGGGAGTTTTTATTTTTTTTTTTATTTTTTTTTTATTTTTTTTTTAAAAGATTTATTTATTTATTTATTTATATAAGCACTGGGTACAGTCAGAAGAGCTGGAGGGTGAGAGAATTCACCAGAGCTAAAGCGGGGAGCAGAGCAGGCGGAAGGACCGAAGTACACTGCTGAGGGGAGCAGCGGGCGGCAGGAGAGGTCTGCACACCATGTGGGACCCTAACCGGTGGCCGGGGATCGAACCAGCGCTGCAGATGCTGCAGGCAGCTTCGCAACCCAGCGCTCAACCGCTGTGCCACCAGGGAGGCCCTTTTGGGAGTTTTTAAATCAGAAAAGGTTGCTCTCTACCTGTTGTCAAGGAGAGGATGCTCCAATGGTAGGCCACCCGGAGAGTCTGCCCCCAGACGTGACCCAGAGCGCTGAAGCCACATGTCCACAGCGAGATGGCTCAGGATGTTGGTAGCTGCTCAAACACCTTCCCACACCCCGGGGACAGCCCTGCGGGAGGGATAAACAACTCGCCATTCCTCCCAAGGAGTGAAGAGAGAACCACCCTGCCCACAGAAAACTGGCTGAATTATGGAAACGTTGTGAGAGCCAGTGAAGGCAGGACCTACTGACCAACGGGCGAACTGGATGTGGCGTGTGACTGCACTCAGGATGGGGCTGTCTGCAGGGCTGGGCATCGGGCTTTCTTTGTAGAGAGGATGGATGAGGCCAGGGAGAGGCGTGTGTGTGGGTATGTGTGCACGTGTGAGTGTGTCTGTGTTAGTTGTGCACATGTGAGTGTGTGTCTGAGTGTGTGTCCGAGTTAGTGAGTGCAAGTATGCATGTGTCTGAGTGTGTCGAAGTGTGTGTGCATGTATGAGTGTGTGTACCTGTGTTAGTGTGTGTGCATGTGTGTGAGTGTGTGTGTGTGAGTGTGTGTGGGGGGTTGACAAGTCTGATTGGCCACTGGATCTGGAATGTGGGTTGTGGCCCAGGGACACTGAGGAGGGCTGTCGACTAGCTCAGGTGGCAGGTGGGCCAGAGTGCAGGGCCCCAGGAGGCAAAGGTTCTCAGGCCTGGTTGGTTAGCAAGCACTCTGGCCGGATTGCTTAGTGGGTGCCAGCCAGGCATGGCTGAGGCAAAGAAAGAAAATCTGGAGGGTCTGTGTGGCCCTGTCCTATGTAAGCAGGGGACGTCCGGGAGTCTTCAAGCCATCTGAGGGGTGTTCTCAGCAGTCTGTTGTTTCCCCAAATGCAAAAGGGTGGGGGATTCTGTGAACCTCTGTTCTTCCCAGAAGGCCAGATTCACCTTTGCCAGAGTCTCACTCCATGGCTAGGTGCTCCAAGTGGGCGGGACTGGCAGCTTGACAAACTTTCTACCAATCAGAACTTCAGGGACTGAAACCGTCATTTGCGTCAACAGGGCTCAGCCCTGCCCCTCTTGCCTATATAAGCTGCTCCCTGCAACCTCCTGGACCCTCCAGGGCTTGTAGAGCCTGTGTCGTCCACCTGCGGTGCTGAATCCCCGTAAAGGTTCGCTATAATTCTTGGTCTGTGACACAGGAGCTGAAATGGTGTTTTGGTTTTAAGGTCAACAGACGTTAAGAAGAACACGGCCTTGTTGTTGGGCAGGAGCCCAGGGCACCGCTTTCAGCAAGATCTGCTCACTTTCCGAAGGCCCTGGTTAAGCCTTTGGACAGAGTCATTTACTGTGAGATTTTGGAAAATAGAGACTATGATTAAATGTAGCAAAATATTAAAAATGGCTGAATCTGAGTAAAGGGCATGTGGTTACTTGGGTGCTGTGAGAAAGGAGACAAAATTCTTATGAAATAAAATATTCCTAAAAATTATGGGAGGTGTTAAGTAGTGATGAGTGTCGGGGTACAGAGGAAATTATCCTGTGTCCCGCTGGGTCCTTCTAGTCTGGCAAATAATCAAACAAGCTGCAGAGAGACTGATGAGAGAAAAAGCAAAAACGGGGAATTTATTACGAACGTGCACACCTCCCGGATACATGGGAGAGACCAGCATGACTGAATAACTCACCCACGTGCGTCAGACCCCATATTAAATAGCTTAGCTTAGACAGGGGAGTTTGGGGGATGAGAGAGGAAGGTCATTTAGGGAGTTTACTGGGAAAGGCACAGAAAACAACAGATGCAAATTTTGTTCTGTCTTCTCCATTGAAAAGAGATGACAGGGTCTTTCTGGGAGAGACTCTTACGAAGAGTTTACATACAAATATTCCTTTCAAAAGCAGCCTCCACCAGCCCTCAGAGGCACTCCCATGAAATCAAACTTTGCTAAAAAGGTGTATTTGGGGTGGCAGAATTTTGCTCCTCTCTATGGGTAAATCAAGGCTTGGAGTTTGGAGCTCCAGAAGAAATTAGCAGTGGAGTTGCAGGGATAAGCTGCGGACAGAGACACTGACCTGTGGTTTGGAGGGACAAGGGGAAGTGGGAGATATATTTCTCCTTTGCTGCTCTACTTTGGACTCTGTAGCTTGCACTGGGGCCTGCGGCATGGGGGCAAGAATGTCTAGGCCTTGGAGCCAATAAATCTGATTCTTCTAGAAAAGGAGCTCCTGGGGAGACTAGGTTGTCCAATGAGGGGTTGTTGTCTTCTCAAACTTGAGAGCTTGGTGAATTCTAACACTAAATGAACATGCTGTTGTTACAAAGAAATCAATCTGTGTTCTCTCACAGGAACAGTGTAAGCAAGAGGCAGAAGGAGGGGCTGACTCCCCATTGTCACATTTCCTCCCACAGAACAGCAACAGAGTCAGGTGCATGGAACTCCACAGGGGCAAATCTCCCTCCCCAGGAACCCCGAAATAAAGGCCACGCTGCCTCTTGATGGGCCTGAGGGTGGGGGAGGAGAAGGAGGGAAGCAGGCATGGAGGGGCTCAGAGTGGAGGAATATTCCTCAGCTGATGACTCTGAGAAGGAGGCCGCAGGTGGAAGGTCACATGCAGGTAGGTGTGGGCCCACGAGTGCTGGGGGTGTGGGCACTGCCCTTGACTACAACTCCCTCCACTGCAGTGCCTCTTCATGGAAGGGGAGAAGAGTTGCTGAGCATAAATGGGCGCCATTTTCTCCTCCCCACTGGCATGCAGCTGCCCTGGAGAACAGGTCCAAGCATGCCATGAACTGGACTTGGGGGTTCAATCCTGAATGGGGGGGCAGCTGGGAAGGAGCAAGGTGGATACATAAACAAAGAGGAGCCACATGAAGAGGTTTGGAGGAGGCAAATGGAGGAGAGACATGTAGAGACATTTGGAAGAGACACATGGAGAGGCTGCTCCTGGCAGAGACAATGGCAGCCATTTTCTGGACTTCATGTTGGATTATGTGGTACATTTTGAGTTTTGAAGCTGTCTTTCTGTCCCAGATCTCTGGGACCCCTTTCTTGTGGTTCTTGGCCAGAGGTTCCCTTACACCTATGGCAAGCTTTCAGACCTCAGCAGCTTCACTTTGGGCCAAGCCTGTTTGGCTGGGCATTTGCTCATGAGGGGATGGGTAATTTGGGGAGTTTTACTGGGAAACTGTTATTTGAAATCCTTTCCTCTCTCCCTATTAAAAATCGTTCACCCCAAGAGTCTGCTCACTTTGCCTTTGTGTACACAGATGGCAGGAATCTTTTAGAGCTTGTACCCATAATAATTTGGGGACATTGAGTACCCCTATTCATGCGCTAACACTCCCAGGAACTGCAGTGCCCTCTGGGCACTGTCTGGGGTAGGGGCGTGAAGCAGCATCTCCCATGAAGCCTGTGGGCAATGCCTGAATTTGTCAGGGTTCTCCAGAGAAACAGAACCAATAGGATCTGTAGTTAGCTAGCCAGAAAAACGTATGATACATGGCAGATTGATAGAAAAACAGATAAAGATAGATAGATGAATGGATGATGGAGATTTATTACAAGGAATTGACTCATGCAGTTTTAAAGGCTAAGAAATCCAGACTCAAGAGACCCAATGGGAATGTCCCAATCCAAGCCCTAGAACCAGGAGAACCAATGGGGTAAATCCAAGTCCAAATGCAGAAGAAGAGAGTCAGGCAGTGACCCCAGGGCTGGACCTAAAAGATCACACATAGGCTTTGGGGCTGGGGCTAGACTCCTGACATCTTCGAATAAGAAAACCTGAGCTGAGTTGGAGACTGCTCTCCTGCGGTTGGTGCAAGAGACAATGGCAGCCATTGGGAGTCGGTAAGGATCTTGGGGACACTAAAGCTTGAAGTCAGGTAATGTGATACCTCCATTTCTCTCCTTTTTTTCTTAGGGTTGTTTTTACAACTTAAGACCTTTTGTAGTTCCACATAAATTTCAATATGTTTTGTTTAGTTTCTTTGAAAAATATTGCAGGGATTTTGATGAGGATTATATTAAGTTCGTATACCATTTCAGGCAGGATAGTCATTTTGATTATATTGATTCTCCTGATCCATGAACAAGGGATGGCTTTCCATCTCCTATGTCACTGTCCAAGTCCTCCAATAACACCCTGTAGTTCTTGTTGTAGAGGCCTTTTACCTCCTTTGATAGGTTACTCCAAGGTATCTAATTCTTTTTGAAAGAACTGTAAATGGAGTGATTTTCTTAATTTCTATTGATTTTTGTTTATTGTTTGCATGTGAAAAGATTATGGATTTTTGTATGTTGATTTTGTAACCTGCCATTTTGCTGTATTCATTTATCGTTTCTGATAACCTTTTGATGGAGTCTTTTGGCTCTCCTGTCTGCAAATAGTGATAGTTTTGCTTCATCTTTTCCTTTTTGGATTCCCTTTATTTCCTATGTTTGTCTAATAGCTCTGGCCAAACACTCCAGTACTAAGTTAAACAGATGTGGTAGCAATGGGCATCCTTGTCTTGTTTCTGATAAAGGGAGAACTCTGAGCTTTTCCACCACTGAGCACTAATTGGCCGTTATGTAGCCATCCTGTTATGTAACCATCCTTGCATCCCAGGGATGAAGTCCACTCGATCATGGTGTACTGTTGAACTCAATTTGCTAATATTTTTTGAAAATTTTTGCATCTATGTCCATCAAGTATATTGGTCTATAATTTTCTTGTACTGTCTTTGGTTGTGGTTTTAAGGTAATGTTGGCATCATAAAATGTATCAGGAAGCATTCCTTCTTGTATTTTTAAAAACAGTTTGAGCAAGGTAGCCATTAGTTCTTTAAATGTTTTATAAAATTCATTTGTAAAGCCATCTGGTCCTGGACTTTTCTTTTCAAAAGATGTTTGATACTGTATCAATTTCCATACCTGTGATCAACTTGTTCAATTTATCTATTTCTTCCTGGGTTAAGGTTGTTGAATTTATTGACACTTAGTTGTTCATAGTAACCTCTTATGATCAGTTTGGACATGAAATCTACCCAGCCAAACCTCCTGATGAGAATATAGTCCAGCCAACAGCTTGATTTCAGCCAAATGACCAGTGAAGCCATGCCCAAAATCTTGAGGCACAGAAGCATGAGCTAATAAAAGTGTGCTGTTTAAAGCCATGCATCTGTGGCCGGCTGTTGTGTAGGAACAGATGACTATCCACATGTGTTAAACAGTGTCTGTTCTCTCAAGGTGAAGAATGGAAACTTATTCTCAAAGCCATCAGAATGAGGCAGTATATTTAGTATATTTAATTGTATTTAAGAGTGGCCATGTTATCCCAAAACAGATTGGGTCAAAGTTTAGTGTCCTGTGTTTATGACTCTCTAAGGAACACCGCCTCTCCTGACCAGGATTTCCCCTGCTGTCCAAATTGTCATTACCTTGCCCGTAAGGTAGGCAGGAAGCTGGGAGCATCTGGCCTCCGGATTCAGTTCACAGATGCCACAAAAATTATCCTCCTGTAATGGAAATCCTCTCTAATCATGACTATTGGAACCATTCCAGTCTGATGACTTTTCAAATTATCTGCATCAGAACACAACTCCTAAGAACCATTTCCAGGTATATGACACCATAAAACATAACCTAAATTAACTTGGCCAACAGTTTTATACCCTGTAGCTGAAAATTTGCTAGCTAATATTTGCACAACTCATTACTATCCATTTTTTTGTGTGTGTTTAGACAGCTTATAGCTCATTTTCCCTGTGATTAGCATTTTATTTAGATGTGTTCTTTTCTTTGCTATCTGGCAGAGTCCCTCAGGGGGAGCTTGGCCAGCCACATACTATGTGCTTGTTTATGGGGTGAGTCATTTGCATGTGGCTGCCTTCTGGGTTGCCTAAGGCAGTGACTATGGATTTGGGAATAAGTTATCCCGAACATTTTTCATTCTCAAAAGACTCTCTTTATCAGCTTGGGAATATTATAAGCTCTTCTTTCAATGTTTTTATATTTTTCAAGGACAGCACCCTCATCAATCTGCCTAGCACTATAGTGAGAGATATTGTGTACCAACATAAAGTTTTCTTTTCCTACTTTAAATTATATATATATATATACACACACACATATATACCTATCACCATAGTGTATACACACACACACATATATATCACTATACAATATCTATCACTATAGTGCTAGGCAGATGTATATATGTGTGTGTGTGTATGTCAGAGAAATGTTATATGTAATACACAATATATTCTATATGGTTATACATTGACTTACTCCCATTCGAGAGAATGATTTCTAGAGAAAGCTGAGGGCAGAATATATGTTCAATAAAATTATGTGTTGACCAAAATGACTTGTGAAATACCTGCTTGGTGATAATTTCTTCTCTGCGGGAGTCCCTTTGGCATCTGGATTCATCTGCTAGGGCGGCCATAACAAAACCGCACAGGCCAGGTGGCTCAATGGCAGAGAGCAATTTTTCTTACAGTCCTAAAGGTTGGAGTCTGAGGTCAAGGTGTCGCAAGTTTGGGTTTTTTTTTTGGAGTCCTTGCTCTGTGGCTTGCAGACGGTCACCTTCTCCCTGTGTCTCATGTGGTGACAACTCTGCATGTCTGTGTCCTGGTTGCCTCTTCTGCTAAGGACATGTGTCATACTGGATCAGGTCATTGAATGGTGGCTCTCAAGCCCTGTGTCCAGATACAGTCCTATCCAGGCGTCCTGGGGATTTGGGTTTCAATGCAGAAGTCAGAGAGATACGACTCAGCATCTAACCGTCTCCCACTTGGAACCCGACTTCCCCAGGGAAGGTTGACTGTGGGTGGAGGCGCCCAGGACACATCTGAAGTGACAGCTGCGGAACTGGACTCGGGCTGTCCAGGGCGCCTCGGATGTGAGTTGAGGATGTTTAAGACAATACTCGATTGCTGATAATTCAGATTGGATAATGTTTGGGTCTGTTTTGGTCAAAAAACTAGACGTGCACATATGTATGCCCATACGTGGGTTGTACACATGCCCCCGCAATTTCCAAAAAGACAGAAGCCCCGTTACCTTTGGCTTCTCTGGGGAAATAAAGTTTTCAGGATGCCCCTGAGGAATCATGGTTCTGGGGATTTGTGCAGCTTTGAGATGTCTTTGTGATACGGGGCTGCTTGCAGGAAGCTCCCTCTTCGGGATTTGCCTTGGAGTGTCTGTGTTCAGCAAGGAGGACTTTCTCTTAAGATGTGATGGATTCCCAGACTGCTGTGTGTGGTGTGTTCAGTGAGGACAGCCCAGACGAAGGACACAATGGTAAAGGTTTTCCTCTTCCCAGTGACAGCACCTCACAGATGAACAAAATTAGCAAATTCAACAACGGCTCTGGATGGAAAGCCACGAAACAAGCGAGAGAAGGAAAGACAGCCGGATCCGTCTTGGCCGCTATGGGGATCTCCCTCCCCTCTCAGCGTTCCTGCTGGGTGAGGATGGTTATGGCGCCCAAGGGGATCGTCCTAAGTTAACAACTCTGGGTGCCCCAGTGCACGTGCACGAGAACACACATGGCACAGCACAGAGTTTCATGACTGAAATGTACCAACCAGGTGCCTGAAAATGGAGACCCCGCACCCAAAAAGCAACCCTGGACTTCTTTTGCAACTGATGATCATCCGTGTGACTTCTCTTTCTTTCCTTTTTTTAATTGACTTCCTTTTTCATTGTTCTCTCTTTCCCTTTAGCTCATTTCTCCTGGATCTTTCTCCTGTGCCCCAGCATCCAATTCACAGCTAAATTAACAACTTCTTTTGTATTTCTTGTTTTTTAAAAAATATTTATTTATTTATGCATGCAAGAACTGGGGTACAGGCCAGAAGTGTGGGGGTGAGAGGACTTACCAGAGACAGAGTGGGGAGCAGAACAGGCAGATACACTGAAATACACTGCTGAGGGGAGCATCAGGGAGTCCAGAGAGGTCTGCTGCACCATGTAGGTTGCTCCCTGGCCGGGGATTGAACTTGTGCTGCAGTGGCTGCAGACAGCTTCAAAGTGCTGTGCTTAACCCCTTGTGCCACCAGGGAGGCCCTTCTTTTGTATTTCTAATTGGCATTGTAGGGGCAGGGAGAAAATATCCCCCAACCCTCTGAGTCCTCTCTGGGCTGGCTGAGCAATCACTTTGCTGCTGCCACCATCCTTGTAGCCCTGTGACCTTCTCTCCCCCCACCTTCCTCCTAACATCAGAAACTCACTTCATTTACGAGTTTTGTAAGTCTACTAGTTTTTGTAAGTATTTTGCTTTGCTGAATTGTTCACTAGATAGATGCCCAGGATTTGTCGTTGTCATTCTGACTTGCTTTACTACCCAGAATTTCCTCCAACCCATTCCGTGTTGCTGGAGGCTGAGCAGCAGCCATGGTGTGGCATCGCTGACTGTGGCACTGCATGTGATTCCGAGGTGAGGAGCACGCCTCTTCAGATGTCTGCGACCACGCCACACCCACGCTAGGGCCCCCACAGTCCCGCCCCAGTCCATGGGGCCCCTGCCTTCCTACTGCTTCTGCTCCACCCGGACCATATTTTCTCGATCTAATTCCCTATCATGGATGCTTCGGGAGTTTCCACGTGCTGGTTATTGTAAATAGCGCTGCAACCAACATTATGGAGCACATCCTTTTGTTCATTGATGGTTTCATATCCTTTGGGCAGAGGCCCCGGAGTGGGATGCCTGGGTCGCGGGTATTTCCATTTTTGGTTATTTAAGGTAAATCCAGATCATGTTCCAAAACTCCTGCACCAATTTATACTCCCCACCAACATGGTCGGGCTCCTAGGTGTTGGCATTCCAAGACGCAGCCTGGACCATTCCAGCTCTTGCGAGCTGAGGCTGCCTGGCTTTTGGGAGACAATTTGTTTATTGACCAAGGGCCGCGGTAAGAGAGCTCTTTCAAGGGATGGAGCTGCCTCCCTTACTTTCTGGGCAGAGAAAAATCTTCTCTCATTTGTTCTTTGGCTGCAGGGCATCAGGCCACGGTAGAGGAAACATTCTCATCAGCTCCCATGATGCTGTTTCCTGTGGGAGCCGTGAGGGACAGGCGGGCAAGCAGTCTTTGCTACAAAATATTTAATAAGAAAAATCCGAGTTTGACCTGGATGCCTCGCGTGCACATTTAGGATAAAATGGATAAAAACAGACATTCACATCCCACATTAGGACAGTCTCCTCGCTTCATGGAGGAAAATCTTCCTAGAAAGCTCCCTGCAGAATTTCCTTTGGGTTTCGTTGGCCAGAGCACCTGGATTGCACCCCGACGTGGCTCTGAGAAGAGGTGCGTCTGCACACGCGTGTTCTCCACTGGAGGTGGGGGACCGCAAGGGGACTGGGCGGAGGGGGTGTCTGGAGCGGCCCCCAGCATTGTTTCCACCTATTGTCACTATTAACAGTGACAGATGCGGTCATTCAAGAAAATCTATGTCTTCTGTTGATTTCAGAGAATTCATTGTGCTTTGCCCCTGGCTCAGTAATAGTAAATATTATTACCCATTCTAATTTAATTTGTGTTCCATTGAGCATTACACGTGGAAAAGCTGCTTTGACAGGAGAATACAGTATTGATGGAAGCAGCGGAGACACAATTACTCTTCTGACAAACAATCTGGGCTGGTGACGGGCCTTCTGGGCTCACAGCTTGCAAAACCAGGCTTAAGAGGCACTTTCTCTGTGGCAGCTGAGAACCGCTTGTAGCCAAGGTCAGTTCGGTAAACCAAGGTTGACTTGTAGCAATTAAAGTGTCTTCACTGTCAGGGAGAGCGCTGGTCTCTGTATGGCACTAAAGTACTTTACCTGATGGATTATTTTTGTCAGAGGGGCTGCTCAGAGCTGTGATCTAAAGATCGCCAAGGGTGTCCTTACTCTCTGATTGTCATCGGAAGTGTGAGCCAGCGACAAGGTCTCCATCGTCCTTGGCCATCTGTCCTTTCTCACAAGGGAAGGCCAGAGAAGGTTCCCTGTCCTCTCTAAAGAACTAAAACAAAGACACTAGTGACCCAGGAGACACACTCACACCCACATGCACACACACACTCACATGTTCTTACTTTCTCTTTCACTGTATTTAACAGCCACCAAAGAGAAAGGCTGTGCTGTCCCTGATGTATTCAGCTTCAATAGAGTTTAAATTTCTCCAGCTTCTTTTTCTCTCTGAATATAATATACCAACTGTAAGTTGGACAGATGAGGACAAAATTATCATCTCCTTTTCTTAAAAATATAATCCTGCTCTTACAACTAAATTTAAAGTTTATTCTTGGATGTTTTGTATTAGATCTATGATCTCCTAAGACGTTTAGGTTTTTGATGTATAACCCTTATTGTTATTAAGCCATTTCTCCCAAGTGTAGTTCATGCAAGTAATTGGGTTTTGGACTTTTTTTTTTTTTAAGACTTATTTATTTATGCATACAAGAGCTGGGGTACAGGCCAGAGTTGCGGGGGCAGGGGTGAGAGGATTCACCAGAGACAGAGTGGGGAACAGAACAGGCAGATTGACTGAAATTCACTGCTGAGGAGAGCAGTGGGGAGACAGGAGAGGTCTGCAGCACCATGTGGGTCAGCCCCCTAGTGGGGAATGAACTCGTGGTGCTGCAGTGGCTGCAGATACCTTCATAGTGCTGAGACTTAACCCCTTGCGCCACCAGGGAGGCCCCTGGGTTTTGGACTTTGGCATTGAACATTCTCTCTCTCTCAGAGGTTTTGGCTCATCTGTTGCCAAATATACTATAATGCTTCATATTGTGCCTACCTACTGATCACTATATATCTGTTTAGTCTTTTCATATTTATATAATGTGATTCATTCTCAGTAGAACATTTTAAAATTAATGTTGATATTTAATTAATGTCAAAAGACATTTTCATCTCAAAATTGAAAATATTTCTGGTATTAGAGTTGAGTAAATATATTAAATGGTAAATGTTTTTTTGATTTATTTTTGGATCTCCTCCATTATTGTTAGAATTCTACTTAACATTTTTGTCTGTCTATTCAGAGACATGAATTGCAAGGGTCTCAGAGCTCACCTCCTTCAGTCTCGGTTATGATTCAACATCAAAAATGCTTCGTGTTAGTATGTTCTGGATTGGTCACCATCACCTAGATGACACTTGGTTGTGATTGTCTCGTGTGAAGCCTCGCTTGGGCAACAAGGTGACAATTTCCCATTTTCTCAAATCATTGCAAAACATCTTTTCACCCTGAAGGATTGCTCCTTTCAGTGAGGGAAAAGTAGGGAGAAAATAGACTCTGAATATTGAATCGATTTTCCAAAGCTTCATCATCATATTTTTTGTAGGCTGCCTAGCCGAAGCTCTCTTTTTCCTTTGTTGTTATAAAGTAAACTGCTTTTATTGAAGGTACTCTGGCTGACAGCACTGTATGTTTTAGGGGGTTGGGTACTGATGTGTGTTACCACCTACACTCACCACCAGGCTCCAGTATCATTGAGCCATTCCCTCTTTCTGTCCAGCTCCCCCACTCACCCCTCTGGTAGCCAAGGTTCTCTTTCCTTAAACCCAATCTATCAAAGATGATAGAACCGACTTTGCTAAATTGATAGTTAGACAAAATATGAGAACAACGAACGATGACTTCTATTGACTGTCTTTGATCTGCTGCTTTATGACTGAAAACTGGTAAGGCACAGCGTTTCAGAAGATTAAGCTCTGCAGGGCAGCCAGCAGAGCACTGTATCCCCACCTTATCGTATTAGTATAAATTAACAACTTACTGACCAAAGTGAAAGAAAAAAACACCTCCACCTTTTCCTGAGTGGTTAATCGCCCGTGGGCGAAGCCATTACTCTCTGTCAAATCCTTTGGCCCTGAGCCAGGTCCTCCCGGTGTTGCTGACTCTTGCTCACGCTCCTTCCCCGGACTCACCCAGGCTCACGCATTGTCTGTGACTGTTTTCCTGTTCAACGCTGAGTTGCTGCTGCAGAGACCATGTGGCCCAAAATACTTTACTATCTGGCTTTACAGAACGCGTTTGCCAAACCCTGGTTTACATAAAATTCAGAGGGTCTAGAATGAAAATTAGTACCATTACAGTTGCTCTATTTCTAGTTATCATGAGAGGATAAGACTTCCACCCATTATCTTTTGCTTCTATAACCTCAATCCAAAAAAAATAAAGCTTCTCACCACGGAGAACCATACTTCTGTCTCTTCTAAGCTGTCCATACAATGGGTCGACATGGGTTTAAAAGAGCAGAAGAAGCTTTGATGCACATTCTTGGGGAAAGATTTTGAAATTGCTGAGTTATAAGCCGGCCATTTGCTGGGCGACAGCGAGCCGTGCCAAGCAGCTTCTGACCCCTATCAGCCTCCTAGACATTCAGCCTGCTAAAAATGGCTTAATTCCCACAGCTACCCTCACTGACTTTTCAGTCTCCTGTTTCCCCTATAAAAACACTACTACTGCTTTAAAAAAATGAGTCTGATGGCAAATTTGAAAATAAAATTATTTTTCTTCCTGTAATGTCACTTATAAATTAGCTCATCTTGTGGTCTTACATTTTGTATCATGCCAGATCTCAGCAAAATATATCCGTATAAGTGAGAGTCTGAAAAACCAGGCGAAGTTCCAGAGCCTTCGCCCCCTCGATAGAAGGGCTATTCTGTGGGGCTCTGGAGATCAGAGCTTATTCCAGCTGGAGAGAAAGAACTTCCATCCATCTATGCAGTCTAAAGAAACCTGTGAGGGCTTAAGGAAGACCTTGCCGGAGGGACAATGTCTTTTTGGAAAGGAATGGCAGGCTAGCTAAGGATGGGTAGGGAATTCTAATCTCTTTTTAAATTTAGTATTACGTTCTGAACTTTTTCTGAGGTCATTGACTATCCTTTGAACATAAGCATGATAGGAGACCCACACAGGGAGAAATGCCACAGGAAATAAAGGCAGAGATGGGGTGATGCCTTTAGGAGTCAGGCAATGCCAGAAATGGCAGGCATGGCAGAGAAACTGGGGGACAACCCCAGAGCACATTCTCCTTAGCAGCCTCAGAAGGATCCCACTCTGGGGTGACCTCCCATTTCTAGCCTCCAGATCCGTTTCGATGCAAAGATAATAGAACCTCACAGGAGCAGGGACACCATCACCAGTGGCAGGGCTGTCTCAGGGCTGAGTGGCCGGGACACCACATCAATCTCAACCTCAGTGACTTTGGCTGAATCTCCTACACGCTCACTCCCCAGCGCACCCACCAAGAAGGCAGAGATGAAGTTGGCTCATTCTCTCTCTTCTGTCTTCTTTACACTAAAGATGGATTTATAACTAGAAGATAACTAGAAGATCAAACACAGTAACAAGAAGCCAGCAAACAAACACAACCAAGAACAGCCAAAAGTTAGAAAGGAAACATCTGGTGGATCTGGAGACTCCAATGTTGGGGAGAATGGTGGGACAGGTCCAGGTACATTTGCTTTTTCATGCACAGAAAGTCCACGTATATGTGTGTATTTGAAACTCCACCCCCGAACTGCAGTGAGGTGAATCAACAGCCATGTATAGTGTGTGTGTGTGTTTTTCTGGGCTTTGAAAAGTCTTTCCTACTGGTCTGTCCTAGAGAGGCTTTGTATATTCTTTGGCAGATTTCTGGGTGTCTCATTTTTTAGTTAATATTTAAATTTCATATTGAACCCTACACAATTTCTATGTACTAGTCAGCGTGGAAGAGTTTCAATATGAAATGTAAATGTTATTAATTAAAATTTAACTTTCCAATATAATCTCCAGCAAATTTTATTATTTTATTGAATTAACATTGGTTTGTATTTTGTTTGTGTTTCAGAGGTATAGGATCCCCCCCTTCAGGGGGTGTTACTGCACCACACCCACCACCAATGCACCAAGGCCTGTCCCTGCAATTCTCTGCAAATTTTAAAAGTATCACTAATTGTATTAAATTGTCTGTAGACTTATTTGGATTTTTTAACGTATATTTTCTTAACTGTGATTAATGAGGGCTTTATTTCTTCCTACACAATCCTTCAAGCTCTCCTTTCTGTCTTTTGCCTTGATGTCATGGAGGAGACCCTATAAGATGCTGACTAGGAATAGTGTCAGTGGATACACTTACTGTGTTCTGATCTCAAAGCAATGTTTTCCATATTTTAACAAATTGTGCCGTAGATACACTTTACCAGAAAAAAGATGATGCCTTCTTTTGCTAATTTGCCATTGGTATTGAATTCATCAAACATTTAGTCTGCACCTGTTGGAATGATTCTGTTTTTTACTTTTTAACCCATTCATGTAGTCAGTCACATTAGTTGAGCTTCAGTTGTTAAACCAAATTGTCACTCTTCAAATAAACCAATTGATTTGTGAAGTGTTGAAAAAAAAAAAAAGGAGCAAGATTTCCATTGTTGCTGTAATAGTCCATTGTCTAGATTGGGGCTTCTCAGCTTGAATGTTTCTGCAACCCTCTGGGATCTTAACCACACATTTCCCCTGCGATTCTGATGCTGGTCCCTGGACCACTCTGTGAGAGGCAAGGCTAGAGATATAGTCAATGAAAATGATCCCATGGAGGTTATGTCAATGAAAACTTGTGTTTTCTCACTCTTAAATAACTGATAAGAATATTTAATTATTTCCCTAATTTCCTGGATATGGAATTAGTGGGTCAGAGTCACTTATAACTTACTGTCAAATGCATGTGATAAAGGATGTGGACATAATTGTCTGGCAATATTAAGAGCTCTTCTACCTAGCAACTGGGACGCGCTCTGAGGCTGAGTCTAAGTCCTCTGTGTGCAGGTCCCCCGTGATATTAGTTTACTATTATCAGTTATCTATTGCTGCATGAGACACTATCACAATCTTATCAGCTTAAAACAACACCACTTATTAGCTTATACTTCCATAGTCAGAGTTCGGCACTGGCTGGATTCCCTGTCCAGAGGCTCTGAGGTTACAAACTAGGCATTGGCAGTTCTGGACTCTTCACTGGAAGTTCTGGGGAAGAACTTGCCCCCAGCTCATGCAGAAGTCAGTTTCTTGGGGCTGTGGGACTGGGGCTGCCACTCCATGGCTGGCTGTCGCATGGGGACTGTCTTTAGTTCCTCCGGGCCACCTGCATCCTTTCTCTGGTCAAAGCCTTCATCTTCAAAACAGCAATGACTGGCAACCCTTTCCACTCTTTAACTTTCTCTGACTTCTACCACCAGCTGAAGAAAACTCTGCTTTAAAGGGTTGTGGGGTTACATGGGCCCACCCTCTCCCCTACCTGCTGGACACACAGGGTAACTGTCCAATTTCAAGCTTACTGTGCCACAGAAGCCTGCATGGCCATTGAAGTGATGACCTCAACATACAGGTCCCGGGGAGTAGTCAGGGAATCTCTGGGGGGTGGGCAGGCCTGTTTAGATAGTCTTCCCACCATAACACCCAACTAAAATTTGTCATTTTCTCTTCACTGTGTTTTAACAGGTTCCATTCCTCTGTATCATCTTATGCCTCAACACTGGGACATTTTCAACCCTATTTTTGCTTTGTGTTCTTCTGACACATTGGGTTAATGATGTTCCTAAGGCATCAACACCAACAAATGGGTCGTAAACTCAAACCTGAGCTGATGGCCAGGATAGTCACTGCCCGGGACAGGCGCCCACAGTTTTCAGGGCTGGGCAAGCTGATGAGCTTTTGCTCTTAGGTTTGAATTTTTCTGATTCATTTTGAAGGTTCACTTGGGTGAGTGTCTGTGTGTGGCCTGGAGGGCTGTCTCCCCAGCATCATGGATATGGTCTGTTCCTGGGGAATGGCATTTCCCAATTTGGGGTTGCCCAGTCCAAAGGCGTTAATGTGTGGATGCTATTGTCATCAGAGCACGGAATGAGACACCATCAGTTGGGGTTCAGGCCAAGCTGTCTTTATCACAAGACGGACCGATCCTGACAGCCCCAATTTGAGGGGCCACTACCCAAGCCATTCATTAGAAAATGTTCTTCATTGGTTACAAAGTCATGCTGTTTCCAAATGGCTGACTATAAAAGCTCCTTTGACAATAATTCTACGGGTCAGAGAGGTTTGCTTGACCTGCCAGAAAAGAAGCTTCTGTGGAAGTGGGTTGTCCATTTTCTCAGTCTCACAACCATTGAAATTGCTTTGGAAAGAACTTTGCTATTTTGAAAAATGTGATGTCACTTAGAGTGAGGCTGAGCACTCGAGGCTAATTAGTCATTTATGTTTCCTCTTCTGATGCTGTCCTTGTCTCATTTTCACTGGGTGGCAACCACTTTATATATTCAGAGTATTAACATTTTATCTGTGATAATTCAGATATAAATCTTGTCTCATTTTGTTAACTTTTGGCTTATTTTTTGACATATATGCTTTTCAAATTTTTATGAGGTGAATTTTTTCCCCCTGGAGTCTTCTATCATTTTTATGCTCAGAAACATTTTCATTCAAAGATTACTTTTTTTTTCCCCCCAGGCGTTTCATTATTGACACTTTTTTTATACTTCAGAAATTTCTTTTGGAATGTACATTGAGGTTGGCATTCTAATTTTTTTCTAAATAGTTAATTAGTTATTCTAATTGTTTTCTTTCTGCAATGATTTTTCTGCCATCTTCTAGAACACTGAATTTTCATTTATATATTTAAAACTGCTTAAGAATGTTTATTTTGTTCCATTGATCGGTAATTATTCTTCATTTAGAGCTATTATTTTTAGTTATAACTTTATAAATATTTGCAAGTATCTAATGAATCATTTTTCATTATTTTTACTTTTCAAAAATCAGTTATAAATCAGTTGTCTTTCCAAATGAACTTGAGAATTGATTTTCAATTTCCATTTAAAAATTCTCTTGTATTAAATTTATAAATTAATTTAAAGAGATATTTTTTCTCTCAGCTACTCCAGAAGGTGTATAGCATTAGCTCATCTTGGTTTTAATTTTTTTTCCCTGATGGCTAATGATATTGTGCTAATTTTCTATCCTTATGGTCTCTTTGATGAAATGGCTCTTGCCTATTTTTTTAAGTGGATTGTTCATTTTCTTACCTTTGAGTCTTGAGAATTCTTTATATATTCTAAATATAAATGCTTTGGCAACTAAGTGGTTTGCAAATATTTGCAGCTTGTCTTTTCATTCTTTGAATGACACCTTTCACTGAGTACAAATTCTGAATTTTCATGATGCCACTTTAATGATTTATTATTTCACACATTAAGTTTCTGACATTATATCTAGAACTCTCTCCCTATCCTGGGTCATGAAGCTTTTCTACTCCTGTCCTGTAAAAGTTTTATAGCTCTACATTCTACATTTAAATATAGGGTCTATTTTGAGCTACACTTTATTTATTTTTATAAGTAAGTTCTCTAATACAGTGTAAGTTTTCTTGAGGTTTCATTTTCTTTTGTTTACCAACACTCAGTTGCTCCCGGTCCATTTGTTGAAAAGAATGTCCTTCCTCCACTGAATTGCTGTGTGCACCTTTTTCAAAAGTTTTGCATTTTTGCCTCTTCCTGAGTACACAGCCCACATTCAGATGTTCTGGAAATTTCAGTATTGTGGTCTCAAGAATCCCATCCAGCAAGCAATTTGCTGAACCCCAGAGGCTGTTTCGTACATGCTCTTGTTGGTGCTCAGTGAATCATGGGGAGAACCTAACATCAAGAACACGCTGCCGTCAAAGGCAAATACAACAGGCAGTTACTGGCAGGCTGAGCGAATGGAGAGGAGTGGAGAATTACAGTTTGTAGACCGGGGAGAGCATCCTCACCACGAAGCTCTGGGTTAGATGCAAGTGGCCTGTGAGGCTGCCAAACAGCTGTCTGGGGCATGCTTGACAGGTTCAGAAAAACTACTGGTGCATCATTGAGCTGGTCCACAGACACAGCTTCAAATCAGTGAAACTACTTCTGTGTTAACAATGCTCAGACTCCCGGCCCAGAAAAGACAGTTACGACTTGAAAATGCCTTTTGCCCCAAGGTCTCTCTAGAAAAGTAGCAAAAACAGGCAGCTCCGTTATTTTCTGGACAGAGTACGAACCAATATGGAACTCATAAACTGGGTGCCATTTATTTGCATGAATCACGGGCCCCTGGGGTTTCTGTGCAATGATGTGGTCGCCATACAATGAACTTATATTTGGGAAATCACACCTCAAACAGGGCCAAAGTTGACTCTCCTTTTGGTTCATTTCACTCTTTTGGGTACATGCAGCTGACATGCATTCATTCATGCAATTCATTCATCCAACGCATTCTGAGTGTCTGCCATGTCTCAGGCTCTGGGAGAGAGTAGTGAACAAAATAGATGAAAATCCCTGCTTTGTTTACATGCAAGCCAGTATGGGGTGGGGAACTCAGGCTATTACCTATGTGAGTAGAATATGTAAGAGGTCAGGTAAGAATATTGGGGATGGAGATTTTGCAACTTTAAACCTGATGATCAGGGAAGGTCTCCCTGATAAAAGTGGCATTTGAATGAAGATCTGAAAGAGGTGCTGGAGAAAATCAGACCCATGTCTAGAAGAGTGTTCTAGATAAGGGACAGCAAGTGCAATAGCCCTGAGGTGGGAGGGTGCCTGGACCTTCAGAGGCAGCAAGACCACGGGTGTGATGTGAGTGGTGGTGGACTGTTGCATTTCCTGCAATGCAATGGGGTTCCTGGAGAACTGGGGGCAGAGGAATGACATGATATGACTCGGACTTTAAGAAGATCACTCTAGCTCTTTTGGGGGAATAGCAATGCTTGCTCACAGTCAGGGGGGCAGTGGGGAAAGCAGGAAGACCATTTGGGAGGCTGTTGTGGTCATTCTCAACAAATGAGGGTGACACTGAGCGCCAGCTGATGGGGGTGGAGGTGATTTCTCCCAATGTCCTTGGTGGGGGGGAGGGGGAGGTGATGCAATGTTATACAGAAGATAACACGACGGGTTACGATGGGTTACGGGTGGTGAGAGGGGCTGGGAATTTACAGGCAGATGCTGGGTGTTTGTTTATCCACAACAGAGAGAAATGGCACATCTCCTAGTCAACAGAAGGCAGCTATGGCTCTACCATAAAATTACAGAATTAATCCAGTTGCTGGTTCATTATAAACAATGGCAGGGAGCGACCTAAGTAAACCGAGCAGATGAAACTGCTTTGTGAGCTTGGTTCGCACATCACGGAAGCAAGACAGCACATCGGCTCAGCGAGCAAACACACACAGGGGCTTCCGGCCACGAGGCCCAAAGCTGTTTACTCACCGTCACCCCCTTCCATTGCGTGACGAAAAATTAAGATTCCTCTTCTGCCTTTTAAGTTCATTTCCTTCCTCCTGCATTTTTTTTTTTGTTGTTGTTGCTATAATTGCCTCCTTTGGGTAGTTCATTTGCACTCTGTGGAAAATAAAATGAAAAAACTCTATGAAAAAGATAATAAGGATAGGCCTGGGGGAAACTCTTTACCTAAGGACAGGTGCTAAAGAGGACTTATTTACCTTGGGAAATGTGCACCTTGATTGGATTTAAAATACATTTGAATGTTGGAACTTTGTTTTCCTTCTGGTTTCCAGAGCACGATTATTACTTCAAATCCTACGAGCCCGAGGTAGGCGGCGAAGCTACAACAGCGAGCAACACAGATAATAAACCCAAGTCTCAGTGCGATGACCTCATGGGGGCAGGTAGGGGATGGTCAGATGAACCATCTGTGTCATGTGTGATGTGTACCATGTTGTGGTGATGAGCTTGACAGAAAAACAAAGCAAAGGTGAGGATGAGGAGTTTCGGGATATAGGAGTGGTTGCCAATTGATTAGCGAGTCGGGGGATTGACTCCTCTGAGAAGCCTTCATGGATTTACTGCCTCTAGTAAAGACCCAGGAGAAGCAAGGAAGCCACACAGATATCTGGGGGGAGAGAGAACAGCAGATGCAAAGGTCCTGAGGCAGGAGCTTCCTGGAGGCCTGTATGGTCAGAGCAGAGTGAGGAAGCTGAGAGGTAAGGTATGAAATAGAATGCCAGAGGGCAGACAGGACGTGTTTAAAAGGATTGGGGAAGGTGGAATTATATATTTGATAAGGTACTTATATCCAGAATATAGGAAAAACCATTACAAAATAAAAAATAAAGTAATAACCCAATTAAAAACGGGCAAAGGATTGGAATAGTCATTTCTCCTAAGAAGATCTACAAATGATTAACGCCAACTGTGTTTCTCTAATGACTAATGACGTGGAACATGAAGAGCTGCCTCCCACCAGTGGGGAATGCAATTAAAACTACAACGAGATGAAACTTCACACCCACTGGGATGGCTGTAATCAACAAACCAGCTGGCTCCCAGATGCTGGCCCTGGTGCCCCCTCTGCAGGTAGAGTGCTGTGCTAGCTGGCAAGCGTGGCAGCAGTGGGGAGAAATCAGGGTTCTCGTAGATGACTGGTGAGATGTAAAATGATACAGCTGCTTTAGAAAACAGTCTGGGAGTTTCTTAGAAGGCTACACATGGAATTACCATGTGATCCAAGGATTGCACTCCTAGGTACATACTCAAGAGAAATGAGCACTTGTGCCAGCGTGGAAATTTATGCACAAATATTTATAACAACTTCACTCACAATAGTCAAGGAGTGGCCACAACCCCCACGCCCATCATCTGATGGGGAGACAAATAAATTGTGTTATACGATGCAGTGGGAATCGGCAGAAGACGTAATGAGGACTGATCACTAGTACAACACGAACGGACCTTGAAGATTTGTGCTGAGTGAAAGGGCCACACGTCGCCAGAGTCCCCCGAAAGACAATGTCCCAAGCAGGCAAATCCAGGCACAAAAAGCAGATCAGTGGACACCAGGGCCTTGGGAGAGGAGAGAAGAGCTGATGACTAAGGGGGTGGGTTTCTTTAGAGGGTAATGAAGATGTTTCACTCTTGACAGTGATGGTGTTTGCACAGTTCTGTACATGCCCTGGAAGCCCCTGAATCGAATTACATGAGTGAGCTGTATGATATGTGAATTATAGTTCCATAAAGCCAGTTCACACACACACACACACACACACATACACACACACACACACACACACCCTGACTGGTCTTTGAAGAATCTTCTCCTGGGATGCACCGGGAAGAGCGAGGATGCAGGGCGAAGACTTGCATCCAGCCAGGCACAGACAAGATGTGGCTGTTGGAGGAGGTGAGAAGCGGATTCTGTGTTCATTTCAGGGTGGAGCAGTCTTGCTGACAGATAGGCTGTGGGCTGTGAAGGGAAGGTTGTTGCTCCATCGTGAAGCCTGGGGGCACGGAGACAGGGAGGCGCCAAGGACGAGGGGCAAATCCAGAGAGGAGCGCTGCCTCAGGGGCCGCCCCTGCAGGCAGGGTGGTGTGCGGTGTCCAGGGATGCAGGGAAGGCGGACCCCAGTCGTTGCCTCTGAGTGCAGGTACTCGGCACAGGACGCAGAAACACAGGGCCCGTGAACACGGGCCTGTGCTGTGTGCATACCAAGCCAGGAGACGGCAGGGGCACACACGAGTCATCACTCAGGAGTTCGCCTGTGACTCAGGCCTGGTATAACCCCCAGGGCAGGGCTGGCAGGAGCGGGACACAGAACTGGGAGAAGGAGGCCCCAGGAAACCCCGTGGGCTCGGGACTCAGGGACAGACTGGCTGAAGTCAGCGTCACATGGCGATGCGAGGGGATGAGGCAGGGAAAGCAGAACGCAATTCCCTGCTGAAATGCAGGGGGCCAGGGAGATGCTTTGTCATCGTTTGACTGATTGTAAGCGTGGGCTAAATAGTTTTGTTCCAGATCATAAACCAATTGCCTCTTGTGCAAGATTAACTACCGGAAAGATCTACTGGCTTTCTGTGATGATGGACCATAAAGGATTCACATGATGGAGCGCCTGAGAGATGAGACAGACACTGCTATTAAGTCCAGGCAGACAGACATGCTCCAGGGTTGGGAATGACTTTCATGCCTGGAGGTGAGGAGCTTGTGTCTTGGAGCGATGAGATCTGCTCAAGCCCAGCCCTTGAGCTGCAGCAACTGTGAAAGCAAGGGCTGCCGCGCGATGGTTTCCAAATCACTTGGATGAATCATTTTGATCAACTGTTAGGTTGAATTGCAAACATTTTCACTTAAATAGGTCAGCGTGACGAACATTGGCATGTAGATGAATCAACTTAATTTTGGGTTGTCAGAAAAATCATGATGTATATTTTTCTATGTTTTCTATGCAAAAATGTGTCATGACTTTTCTGACAACCCAATATTTTTTATTTCCTACCTCAGTTGATTCATGGGTATAAATAATTACATCAAGTACTAGTTTCTAGCTATAGCCACCAATGTTAATGGGCTGCATTAATGAGTCCATGGGGAAGAAAAAAGTCCCATTCTACATGCCACCTCAAATACCTGATGTACTCTCTGAGAATCATTCAGTGACACTTCACTCTCATATGCCGGGCATGAGATATACTCAATGACCAGGTATTCACAGTTGAAATAATTTAAGATTCTCCTTCTCCTGATCCTCCTCTTCCTTTTCTTCATCATCATCATCACCATCACCGTCATAATGTCATGTGTAAAATCATTCAACCCTGCTGGATGACCTGCAGGAAATACTCGAGCATTTTGGGAGGTTATAAAAGGACTCCAGATAAAATGTGAAGTGTAGCAATGGCATTGAGCCTTAGGTGTAGAATGACTTTGGAAGCATCTGAGCATTATTTGGATATTGGGTAAGAACAGAGAGACCTAGGAAAACTCCAATAGCCCAGATGTCTACCACTTTGGGAGCAGGGATTCCCAGTGACATTGAGGGACAAGCATTTATTGCAGACCATTCTGCAGGCCTACTGTTCTGGTTGTTCTCTCTTCATAGTCCTCTTGTACCTGAGACTGTTCTGCTTGGCATTGGTTGTTTCTTCTTTCATGTCCATCACAAACAATCACAGAGTTTCCAGACTTTGCATTTAAAATGTTAGAAGTCTAATTTCTTCTTTGACAATCATCTTCTACTAAGGTTTTGTTTCCCTTTAAAACACTCTGTCAAATTCTGGAAAGCACATCCAGCTTTAGCAACATAACAGTCAGGATAGGCTAAGGTATGCTGTAATTACAACTAACTCCAATATCTAAGAGAATGAAACACACTACTTGGCCATTGTGATACTGGCTAAAACCAAGGGGTTCCCAGCTGGCCACCAAAACTAATATAAGGCAAAAACAAAGGGTTCCCAGGCACCCCAAAGTATTAAGGGGAAAAAGCCATGTCGCTCTTTCTAAGAGTCTGTGCCTACCTATGCACATGTAAACAAAATATCAAACTAGTAAGCTCAGAGATTTCTAGAGAGTGTAAGGGTCAAATGGGAATATATACAGAGAGGAGCGGAGTAGGGATGGAAGGATTTCAAAATATAGAATCCTGGTCAAACTCCAAAGTCATCCATTTCCTCAAGGGTAAACATTCAGCCCTATAGGAAGTGCCCCAAGTGTAGTGGCTAAGCCCCAACAAATGTGCCAGGAGAACAAATCGAAAGCAGGGAACATAAGCAAGAAGCAAGAGTTTGCACAAGGCTCAAAGGGCTAGCAGAGAAGGGGAAAACCAAACCACACAAGATGAATCCACAGAGGGTCAAGCCAGCAACTACTAGAGTCTCTGAAGAGAGCTGATCCTCCTTCCTGCCAAAGCTCTAAAGCTGGAGCCTCTGTTGGAATATTACGCAGCATTAAAAAAGGACACTTGGCAATTATCACAATATGAATGGATCTACTAAATTATACACTTAAAAATGGTTAAGATAGTAGCTTTTATGCTAAGCTCTTTTACCAAAATAAAAAAAAAGAAATGAATGAGAGAAGAGGCCTGGTTGACTGGGGAATCGTTGATGGAGGGTCTGAGGCAAGGAGATGTCACAAATATTTATTCTCCTAATTTCCGAGATACTCATGTGCACTGTGCCAGTCAGAGAGTCAATGAGATAAAACAAAGACCGCACAAAGAATTGAAAAGAGTTGGCAATGAGAATATCACTAAGAAAGAATGTACAACAAGCCGCCTCTCTCTGTCACCTGACTTTCACAGAGCTCAGAAAAGACTGTTCGTACGGGAAGTTTGACTTGGCTCTTGATAACTGTTACCTTGTGCTTTTTAGCAAATTTACTCAGGATCCTTTCCTATCTTAACTAGGGCAAGTTTTTTTTTTCCTGGAATAAATGCACCCCTCAAAGTACAGAAGGACTCTGTTCTAGAAAAATCATTTCTAGGCCAGTTGAGTGAAAGTTTGAAAAACAACTCTAAGTCAGTTCTTACGATACAAACCTTAGCAAGGTACCCGTATCTGAAAATTCTTAGGATTGATTCCATGTGCAGCCAGCAGACATTTTGAATAGATAGTTCTGTGGTTTAGTCAAGGACATTGAGTAAAGAATTCTAGGCTTAACTCTTCCCTTGCTCTAGGATTCTGAACACTGTTAGGCTCTACACAAAGATGACTTTCCAAATAGAGTCCAAAATACTGTATTAATGATTAAGCGAGTGCTCAGTGCCACCTCAAATGCATGGCTTCTGGGACTCCGATTTGACCTTATTTGACTCAGATTGACTCAGATTTGTGCTTATAACAGGGCCCCAATGGGATGCCAAAAATTCCTCCCCAAAAGATACCCATGTCCTAATCCCTGTGTGTGTCACCTCATGGCAAATCAAAAAGGTCTTTGCAGCTGTATCAAGAAAATTGAGATGTGCAGATGGGCATGTTATTCTGGATTATCCATGCAAACACATGTATTCTTTGTAAAAGGGAGGTGGAGGGAGATTTGACAACAAAAGATGAGAAGGTGACTTGAGACAGCAGAGAGTGGGGGAGACGGTGAAGGTAGGGGTGATACTATCACATGCAAAGAAATGCCAGTAGCCAGGAGGTGGGAAGAAGCAAGAGGCCTTGGGGAGCACAGCCCCACTGGCGCCCTGACGGTGGCCCAGTGATACTCACTTCAGACTTCTGGCCTCCAGAATGATGAGAGAGTAAATTTATCTTGTTTTCAGTCACAGTTTTGTGGCAATTTGTTATAGCAGCCTCAGGAAATGAATGCAGCCCTCTGCATCAACCCTTGGTGCGTGGTTTGTGCAGCACTCCCGCCGGCAGCTGCAAGGAGACACAGCCCACGGCAGTGGTGAGGACAAGAAGGCAGAGATGCGCCTTTATGGCACAGCGATCACCCACTAGTAAAATGCGGACCTGAGACGATTCCCCTCCTGCTGCCTTTGTGAGGATGAGCAGGAAGGTAGCAAGAAATTGAAGTTGTCAATTATGAGATGACCCCATGCTGGCTCCTGTACCTGAGGCGAAGCGGTTAAAATGGAATCATCTAAACTTTTCTGAGACTTGTTTTTACCAACACAGGAGTGCCTGGAGGTTCACGGACTAATCTGGAGCAGAGCTCCAAGGTCAGTTGGACTTGGGAGACACAGATGTAGAGGAGGGAGCTACCCAGAGGCAAGGAGCCCCGACAGGATACAAAACTAGCTTCTTGATGAAAAGCCTCTTCGTGCTCCGTGCAGGAGCTGCCTGGAACGCTCAGTGAACCCCAGCAAGAGGGCCATGTCTCTTTATCCCCAACAGCTTCTCCTTTGTTCTCAGCCAGCCCTGATCCTCAAAACCTGTATCACCTCATCCCCCTTCTCAATCAGGGAGGCACAAATGAGTTTATCTCCTGCCTCCTTGCCGTCGATTTGCAATCAAGTGGAATTCTCGCCTCAGAGGCCCAGTGTCATGGGGTCAGAGTCTTTCACCTTGGCCAGGGAGTCCAGTGGCCCTCCAGGGCCCCCCGGCCCCCACCACGCACTGTTGGGAAGGGTAGTGCAGGGACGAACTCCCGCCCAGCCCTGCCGTGGCCCGAGCTGATCTGCTTCCCCTTCCACCTCTACTCCTCCCGATTCTGTCTGCCTTCTGCACCCAATTCAGTGTGTGGTCTCCTCCCATGCTCTGCCACACCTACGAAGAGTGGGGCCCCCTGAGTCCTCTTACTCCACCACGCCCGCAGAGCCAGTAGGAAATGCAAGCCCTCTTGATGGCTTAAAATGTCTCCTTAATAGAAACTTTTCATTCTCATAAAGTCCCTCATTTAAGTTCTCTTTCATGAGTCTTACAGCTCCCCAGTCTGGGCCATGGCTTCCCGCTGGACTCCCTCAGCTGCTTCCTGTAAGGTACAGCATAAAGTCCTGGCTCCTCGTGGTGTAGATTTGCCTTCTTTCTTTCAAGCTTTTTTACTATTATCTTTTCACTCTGTCCTTGACTGTGAGCTGTAGGCTGCCGCAGGCGTGTGCCAAGGCTCCTGGTCTCCTGACCCCACCCCATCGTCTCATGAGTCAAGCTTTTGCCAAGCTGTGGCCGTCGTCACAGCGCCGGGAAGAGCCACGGAGAGGGCGGCTGAGAGCACAGGCCGCCCATCCACCTCCTCATCACCCCGAGTCCTAGCGTTTCCAGCGTGAGTCTCGGGTTCTGCTCATTTGCCTCCCAGGTTTCCAGGTCGCCTCCCGAGCTGACCCCGCCTGCCTCTCGCTGCTCCTCGACCCTGCACCCTCATCGCCTGCCCCAGCCATCAGCTCTCATCTCTCTCCCCACTGCCCTTCCCTCCTCTCCCTCTTAACTTCAGAAGCTGCCTCGTTCCTCGGTGTCCTCCAGCTTAGAACGATTTGGCTTCGTCAGCTCACCCTCTGGGACCCCTTGTCACTACATGGAGTTGTCCAACGTTTGTCTCTATTTTCCATCTTGCTTTACTCATCTCCTTCCCTCTAGCGCCTTCCATGTTGTTGTGAATGATAAGCTTTGCTTCCCTTGAGGCCGGCTCGTCTTCGTGGCCAGCCCATGTCTTCTGGAGCCAGTCCTCTGTCGCTGAGAACGGAGGCTGTTTTCATGTTGTGGGGGTTGTAACTAATGCTGCAATAAACACTGTGAAGCATGAGATTTTTGAGTGGATGCTTTTGCATTTTTCAGATAGACACCCCCACACGGATTGCTGGTCACGTGGCATTTCCTTTCAGTTGCTTAAGGTAGGCCCAGATTGTTTTCAAAAATGACTGCCCAGTTCCCGTCCCCACCCCCCGGGTGGCAGGTCGTCTCTCCCGACACCCTCTCCAGCTCTCACTGTGGGGGCTTTGTAGCACGTGCCTTCTCACGGGAGGGGGCACCCCATTGCCGTTTTCGCCTGTGGCTCTTTTATTCCGTGCGCAACATTTTTCTAGATTATCAACTCGCCCTCTGTGTATCCTCTTTGGAGACTATCATTTTTGTGTAGAAAAACTCGGCTGGCTTTTTCCTTGAGTACACTCTTTCATGAAATGCCAGTCTCTGCACATAATGGTGGTTTGTGGCAAATCAGAGGAAACCAGAGGCTTCCGCTCCAGATTCAGACCATCTCCTCCAGCGTCCCTCCTGACCCTCCCCAGGTGCCAAAAAGGGCATGGGCTTCTGGGAGGGGGTCTCCCCGCGTGAGTGTCAGCCGGCTGGCAAGTCTTGTGCTTGCTAGCCACCACCCTTGGTCACGGTGGAAGGGAGGGAGGCAACTTCCCTCGACCTAACCCGACCTCCGCCTCTGTACTTTCCTTTGTTTATGTAGACGGCCACGATCAGGGGCCAGGAAAAAATAAATTAAAATGAAAACTAAATAAAAGATAAATTAAAACTCAAAATCAGCAGGCAACTATACATCAGAGACATTCTGCAGGGGAGGGGAGGAGCGGGATCCAAGCAGGGGCGGGAGGAGCACAAGGGACCACGGTGATGGTCCCGGGTGAATGGGTGGTGGGAATTCTACGGGGACGGCCCCTGAGAGGAGAAAGCACACACCGTGCAAAAATGAAGAATGATGTGAAATACATATAAATAAATTAAAAAATAAAGCCCACTGGCGCTGGAGCCCCACGCCCCGCCTGTTCCAACACAGTCTTTTATTCAAGCAGCTCTAGTGACTGTGAGAAGGGAGAGCCATGGTGGGCCCCTGCCTCGGGGAAGCTTCCATCCACTTGGGCACCCTCCACGGCCGCGCCTCCAGTGCACACCTGTCTCCGGGCCTCGCCACGGCCGTTGGGTCCACTGAGCTGCTGTTTCTTCTTTTAGCTCGTTTCCCCCACAAATACCTCAGGCAGCGCTTCCATGCGTGACAGCATAATGAATACTTCTCCACGGAAGTCCTGGACATGTCCAGAGGTGTCACAAGCCAGGCCTTGATAAACAAAGCCTGGTTTCCAATTAATTATACTCAGAAATATGACTCATGGAGAAGGAGCACAAAACTAATTGGAAAAAAATAAAATTAGGCACGAGAAAGTGGGGAGTGAAATGACACAAAATGTAATAGCTGTGGTGACGAACAAATTAGTAGACAAGTTGGTGGCGGGGGGCGTGATCCAGCCGGGGAAGCAATTACAGAGGGGAGAGATGGATGAGCCGAGGTGGGGGTTCACGGTGGCATATGAGTCATGAATAAATGGAATAACAAGTGCTGTTTTGTGCGATGAAATGTCCAACTAATTTAGTTCCCCAGTTGGTTTTATTGTTGGGTGTTTTCTGCGTGGTGTGGATTGATTGTCAGGTTCCTCTCCCTGGCAAATCACCTGCTTCTCTTTGAGAACGCTAATGTTTAACTTTGACTGATCAAGAGGCCCGTGCACAGGAGAGAAACTGTCCTACGAACAGGATAGAATGCTCTCGGGAGGGGGTCGGGGACCTCCCCGCAGCACAGAGGGGAAGGGAGCCAAGGTCCTAGGGAGCCTTAAAACGGACAAGCCAAGTGCTCTTAGGATGGAAGAGTCCTCCCCGGCACTGCATCTTCCCGGGTACTCTGCCCTGTGCGTTGGAAAACTGCGAGTTAAGTGAGCCGTCTAGTCTGGCCTCACGAGAAACAGGGAAGAGAGGATCAGGAGCAGACAAAGGAGACCCAGGACACCAGTCTTCCCATTCTGAGGGCCAGTATCCTGCTTCCTTTACCAAGGACGTTCCACGGCCAGTGCCCGGGAGGGGCCTGGCGCCATCTTGGTTCCCTCGTGGTCAAGGGAGGCCCCCACTGCGGCCAGCGGGCCGCCTTTCCAGACTGGCTGTCATACTCCAGGCCCTGTACACAGTCTCCTGGTCCTTACAGGGGAGAAAACAGAGGGCCACAGGAGTTAAGTGCTTCCCCTAAGTCCTGTGTGTGGTGAGTTTGGGATTTGGGGTCTCTGATGCCTAAGCCCATGAGCTTTCCATGGAGACACCTTCTCCCTCACAGGAGAGCACTGCTTTTGGGAACTTGTTCAGCCTGTGCAGGGTGTTGGGAAAACACACCTGTCACCAGGCACAGTGTCCCCTGCTGAGAGGTTGGGCAGATCTTACTTTGAGACGGACCCACCTCGCTACGTCCCCTGCATCACTTTCTAAGCTTTAAGGCAAACGTCTTAAGGCACCAGGTCTCCTTCCTGAAAATTCATTCCACAACACTTCTTGAGTAAATGCGAAGTTTCCGTGGGGACAGCTCAGAAATGCTGTGTGTCATTGACCCCTGGAGCTGAGTGACCAGACAGCAACGGGACGTGCATTGCGGGTGACCAGCGAGGACAGATGGGCCGCAGACCAGTGCCCGGGAAGGGACTCACACCTTCAACAGCGGTGTATTGAGATCTTAAAGTGCTTCTCTCTTGCACACCTAAGTCTGTTGCTTCCAAGATTTGGCTTTGGGGGCACAGTGGTGCTCTCCTGTGTCTTCCTGTCCCCTTCACCCCATGCTTTGGCTTTTGGGGGGTCCACTGGTGGGGGTGGGGGGCGCTGACCGCGTGTGTTCTTGCGTCCCTGACCCTCATCTCACCATCAGCCTCTCAGACTTCATCTCTCAAGGCCGTCATTTCCCCACTTGACACAGGATTTAATCCTCTAATAGCTTTGGTTCAACAACGTCAACATTTATTTGCAAGGTCATGTCACTGCTTTCTCCTCACCTAAAACTGTTAATGAACTAAGGCTGCAAACCCTGAGGATGTGTGAAATGGAGAAACACCCAAACCTCTGTCTCCTGTGAAGTCTGCACATGGCCAGTTCCTCACAGCCATCACAAATGACTTTAATTTGAAACAGAACCACCTTTCTACTATGCTATAGAAGGACACAAAGGCCACAGTTGCGTCTTTGAACTACAATAAAGCTATTAACTTTCCATCTTATTTGCAAGGCACGCGAAATATTAACTATTGTTCAAAAGGAATCTAAAGACCCATCTGAAAGTTCAAACCACATGCTGTGCTTCAAGCTCAGGCTGCACTGGCACAGGGATGGGCCGTTTTAAATAAAAACAGCAGCACCTAGGAGAGTAGCCTTTCAGCTCCGATTGCATAAATCTGTCTGCTGCAAATTATGCCACATTTTGCCTGCTGGCTTAAAGGAGTCACAGCCCTGGAAACGACTCGAAATTCAATTTTTGTACTTCTGTGCTAACTCCCAAGTGCCATATATATTTCTTCAAAACAAGAACATTCCCCTCTGCAAGCTCTCCCCTCCCCAGGGGCACGGGGGTAGACATTGTGCTTAAGTCATTAGCTTCATAAATCGTTTAAGACAAGGTGTGGGTAATTTGAGAGATTTATCACCTGGGACCAAGCAAATTAGGTCTGTCCCTGTTGTTTTGTCTTTATTTATGGATGGCAATAATTCTGCCCTAATCTTTGGTCTAGCACTTTATCAACTCTGTGCACAGAAAGCTCTCCCCCTGGATGTTTATCGACTTCCTTCTTCTCCGGCACAGGCAAAGACACTCTCAATCCTTACAGTGGCATTGTGAAGGCAACAGATTCTTTTGCTACTCAGGAGCTCTGAACTTACCCTCCCCTCTCCTAAACAAGCACTTCTAGTTGATAAGCAAGCAATCGACAGGTCATAACACATGAAAGTCAAGCCACTTTGAAGAGACAGGATGCTTCTCGGGCATAGAGGCTGGGAATGGTAATAATCTTGTCCAAAGTATGAGCATATATAAAGGAAGGATGTGTCAATCAGAAGAGGCTGGGTCAGCTATCCCTGTGAGCAGCATAAGTCAACAGCAGAATATGGGCCCTGCCCAGGTAAGCTCTGTGCTCCAGGGTAGGGGAGTTCACAGGGCTCCCGAGCGCACTGACATAAGCACATATTTTGAAGAGATGGACAAAGGGGTGACGTTATTTCTACTAAACATCTCTCCTCCACCCACCCACTCTCCTCTCTCTGGTCCATGGTCACCTAGCAACCTCCTGATTATGGGGTGGCTTTCCATGTACATCTTCCAACAATATGCAGAAATCATTTCAGTTTTGTCTTTTTGTGACATTCTTCTTTTTTCATTGTGTTAAATTATGCATGACATTAAACTGCTGATTTTAGCTATTTTTAACTGTATGGGTCAGTGTAACAAAGAATTTCTTCATGTCATCCTACTAGCCCCACTCTCCATTTCCAGAAGGTTTTCATCAACTCAAACAGAAACTCTTACCCAGTCTACAGTAACTTCCCAGCCCCCCACATCTGGGGCCCTCATGCCTGCTATTCCACTCTCTGTTTCTGTGAAATTGCCTGTTCTAGATTCCTCATGCAAGTGGGGTAATACACTATGAGTCCTTATGCCTCTAGCTTCTTTCCTTTAGCATAATAGTTTCAAGGTTCAATCATGTTGTAGCAGATATCAGAATTGCCTTCCTTTTTAAGACTGAGTAATATTCCATTGTATGTCTCTACTGCACTCCATTTATTCATGGACCTGTTGATGGGCATTTGGGTTGTTGCCACCTCTCGGCTACTGTGAATGTTGCTGCTGTGAGCATCATGGGCACACATCTGCGTGGATCTCTGCTTTCAGTTCACATGGGTTTGTTCTTAGAAGTGGAATTTCTGGATCCCGTGATAATTGCATTTTTAACTTTAGAGAAGCTGCAAACTGTCTTCCATAGAGGCTGTACAATTCTACATTCTTACCACCAATGCATTAGGATGTTAAATTCTACATAGCTTTGCCAACATTTGCTATTTTCCATTTATTTTATAGCACCCAACCCTGTGGTTTTGATTAGCATTTCCAAAATGATTAGTAAAGTTGAGCATCTTTTCATGTTCATACTCTTTGTATATTGGCCGTGTGTATATCCCCTTTGGAGAAATGTCTATTCAACTTCTCTGCCCAATTTTTAAAATTGGGTTGTGCAGGGTGTCTTCTTAATGTAAATTTGTGTAAATTCTTTTTTAATTATTTAAATCCTGTTCAATTTGGCTGTAGGGAGAGACTGTACTAATCATGTTGACTCAAGAAGCTTAGCTTATGCACAGCAGTTATTTCTATTATAAATCAGAATTTCCCA
Organism: Talpa europaea; assembly: GCF_964194135.1. Lineage (NCBI taxonomy): Eukaryota > Metazoa > Chordata > Mammalia > Eulipotyphla > Talpidae > Talpa > Talpa europaea. The sequence goes on from NC_140070.1 coordinate 143,495,844, forward strand.
GGGTTTTCTATTTCAGTCTTCTGCACTTGGTTGATGTGAGCTCATGCGCAGGACACGGGTTTGCTCTTGAGGTGCTGGCAAATCAGCATCTGACCTTGTGAGGCAGAAAATAACTCCAGACCCCTGTATATCCCCATTGTGATGAAAGACACTTTCTGGGGTTTGGGGAAGCTATTTGCCCTGCATGTTTTCTAGGTTCTTCCAAAAGCTAACTCAATACGGTAACCAGTAGCAACATGTCATAGCCACATGGCCGGGGCTGCTATGCTGAACTGTACAGACATGAAACTTCCTATCATTGCAGAACGTTCCACTGGGCAATGTTGATTTAGAAAATAAGCATTTTTTTTAAGAACTTTTTTTTTAAATATTTATTTATTTATTTATACAAGCACTGGGTACAGTCAGAAGCACAGGAAGGTGAGAGAATTCACCAGAGCCAGAGCGGGGAGCAGAACAGGCAGAAGGACCGAAGTACACTGCTGAGGGGAGCAGCGGGCGGCAGGAGAGGTCTGTCGGGCCATGTGGGACCCTCGCCGGTGGCCCGGTATTTAACTGGCACTGCAGAGGCTGCGGGCAGCTTCATGGCCCAGTGCTCAACCACTGCGCCACCAGGGGAGGCCCAGAAAATAAGCATTTTAAAAGAGTATTGGAGGGCCTCCCTGGTGGCACAAGGGGTTAAGCACCACACTCTGAAGCAATCCACAGACACTGCAGCAAAAGTTCGATTCCCGGCTGGTCAGGGAGCAGCCCACATGGCACAGCAGACCTCTCCTGACTCGCCCGCTGCTCCCCCCCCCCAGCAGTGTATTTCAGTCAGTCTGCCTGTCCTGCTCCCCCCTCTGCCTCTGGTGAATCCTCTCATCCTCCACATTTCTGGCCTGTAACCCAGATGTTATATGCATAAATAAATAAATCTTTAAAAAAAAAGAGCATTAGAAAGAGCTAAAACAAAACAATAATGACAAAAAGACTCTGGGATTAGAAAATGAGGTTAGAATGGAATTGAAATAAATGCTGCACATTAACTCTAAGAAAGATTCTAGGATCTTTCCTAGAATCATTTGTCAAATGAACTTAATGCTAGGATCATTTGTCAAATGACTTAACACTAAGGGCCATCACCAGGCTGATGCGAGGCCTCCCCCTTAGCCATGGTCAGTACCACGCGAGTCCGAGTGCACCATGAACGTGCACTGCTGACATCTGCTATCGAGAGAGTCATTGGCTATGCTGGTCACACCATGGCCAGGCTTCCTGCAATAGCTCCCAGCCAGGGACACCACGTGGCAGGGGGCTAATGTGCCCCCATCTGGCCAGGTGTGGGATTCTTCTACAAGGTGACTCTGGCTTGAGGACTCCCCATGGGACAAAACCTTTTGGAACCACCCTATAATCCAAGACCCTTCCCAGTACAGCCTTCCTGCCCCTTCTCCAGGTGCCAAAACTGCAACGCGGTTGGAACAATGTTGTCATCTCTACCTCCTCTTGTTTTCCCAAAAGACTCCACTGCATGTCTCAGCCTGTCTTAGCATCACCTTCATGCCACGCCCAAATTAAAGCGGGTATTTGCCACTATTAGTTTTACCTTCCAGGAGACATGTTGTCATCTTGTTACCAGCAGCCTTGTCACATCAGAACTCCCACGTCAGCTGAGCAACTACTGTTTCTCCCATTTCTCCTGTACCATAATGGTGACACGCTCCTGAGAGCACTGCAGCTCTGCCAGCACAGATGTGCGAGGCATCTGCTTGGTTCCTCCAGAAGCCACTCTAACTTGGGGCTCTTGGAAGGGACATGTGGGTCTATGATACAGTCAACACTCCAAAGTACATTCGAAACCCCAAAGGTAGGTATTATTCCTACCTTTTGGTGTCAGTTACTTATTTCTAATCACTCTGTACTGGAATGCCTTGGATTATTAGCACCAAGATCCAACCAAATAAGCTAACTGGCCAGGATTTTCAAACATTGGTTTCGTAGAAAAAGCTGGAGATATTATTTTTCTCCCTAGTTCCAGAAGCTTCCCTCAACCTTCTTGTCTTCTTCCCAAGTTTGGTCAAAACCCAAAACAAAACCCTTGGGAACATGGGAACTGAGGTCCAGTTTTCAGTCAGTGGCCCTATTAATACTCAGTCCAGCCTTCCTGCAAGACTCCATTCTTCACGCATTCCTACCTCCTCTCCTGGAGCCATGCCATCCAGATCGTCACCATTACTACTTGACAAAACACGCCACGATGCCAGTGTTCCCTACAACTGGCCATACCACCTGCATGTTCTGGAAGGTAGAAAGTGCTTGTGGCAGATGCTGGTGCTCTGCAATCACCCTGTGGGTCATCCCTTAGCAGCAGTCCAGTTCCAGCTGCCAACATCTTCGCCTCTTTGCCAGAAGGCTTCCTCTTGCTCCTGAGCCCTCTGCTTCCGTGGGCCACAAGCCAGCCATTGAATGAGGAGCGGTTCCCTCATTCAATGCCCCTCACCGGGTCTCAGTTTCCCAGGGAGGGTCTGTGGGGTGGCTGGCTTGATGATGCCTCTTTCCCCACCACCTTCCCATCCTTGCTTCACTTCCCACTCTCCAGCTGGCATTTCCCTAGATCACTTCCCAAATAAACTTAGTGAGCTAGAATACTAGGGGAACGCGAGTTAAGATTGGGTTCTATTAAGAAAAGGTCATGGTCAAACATGTCTAGGAACTACTAGGTTAAACAAAAATGAGTAAGTTTCATAACTGTTAGACATCAGACAGCATTCAGTGCTAATCTTTTTTTTTTTTAAGCATAGTTTTTTTTTTTTTTTAAGATTTATTGATTGATTTATACATACATGCATACAAGCACTGGGTACAGTCAGAGGCACGGGAGGGTGAGAGAATTCACCAGAGCCAGAGCAGGGAGCAGAACAGGCAGAAGGACCGAAGTACACTGCTGAGGGGAGCAGCGGGCGGCAGGAGAGGTCTGCGCGCCATGTGGGACCCTCCTCCGGTGGCTGGAGAGCAGCCGGGGATCGAACCGATGCTGCAGAGGCTGCGGGCAGCTTCGCAACCCAGCGCTCAACCGCTGCGCCACCGGGGAGGACCCAGTGCTAATCTATATAGCAGAAATAGCCAGTTATTGGTGTGTGTTAGTGTGGGTACCACAAAGGCCCCTCAAGACACAGCTGAAGAACATCTACAGTGTGGGAGCTCAACCAACTATTCTGGGAAGAACAAGACTTTGGGGTTCCTTGTGCCCCCTTAGTACTATTTCACATGTAATGTACAAAACTCATTGATTCAAGGACATAAAAACACTAAGCACATAAACACATTTCTAAGAAGCAGTAGACACGTTAAAGAGCAGTGTGGCTTTGCCTTATGGGGTCGGTGAGACGGCAGTATCTGGGGAATGGACTGGAAGGAAGTGGGTCGGGACTGGCGTGTTCATCCAGCGTCGATAATGGAGCTTTGCTCAATGCTTAATTAAGCAATTCTGATTGTTCTCCGAGTATGAGAAATGCATCTGGAGATTCCTGCGTCTGGTTCTGCCCTCCCAATTAATCTAGTTACAAATAGGTCCTTAGCCATTCACTTTTTCATCATTAAGAGGACAAATCATAACATGGCATGAACTAGAACTAATTTAGCGTGGTAAATGCTTTAAAACGTAAGTGGAGTTGAAATGAAGTTCACTGAAACCAAAACCAAGGGAAAATTTTCTTCCTGTTTCAAGAGCCTTGGGTTTCACAAGGCAAATGGGCACAACAGCTCCTGTAAGAATCCCAGGTGAGGGTCAGGAGCACCGTGGTGCCTGATCACCTCCACGAGGTTCAGGATGGCCTCAGAAAGTCATCTCTGCTCCTGAAGCTGCAACTAGGAGAGCAAATGGTAGCTCCACAGGTCAAATTTAGTCTTCAACCGAATTCACTGGGCCTGTAAACATGTTTGTGTGTGTAGTTTTCTTTCTATGCATCTCCCTTCCTCATTTCTGCTCTCTTTTCTCTGCCACCAGTTTTACTTTCTCTGCAGATATTAGTGCTTTCGTAGGCGAGACATTTACACGGCTTTGAGCGACGTTCACTTTGAAGACGCTGCCTTTGTAAACAGTCATTGCTTAATCCTGAAAGCATCACCTTTATTTTCAGAGGAAACATTAACTTTTCTAGCATCTGCTAGGGAGTGTATCATTGTCAGTTACTTTTCTGGAACACTTGTCAGTTCAGAAGGAAAACAGATTTGATGTTTCTTTTTAATTTTGACAACACTTTTAAGTATCCTGTCATAAAATAGTGGTTAAAATTCTATCTGCATGAAAGATTCCCCCGGTCATTCCTGAATCATTACAAAGTGTTCTACAGACTCTATGACATTTCAGGGTTGTGGCTCTCATGTCTCCTTGAGATTCCCCCATTCCTTGAGTTCAGGAGGGTCCCATGGCAGCCTCGAACACACAGAAGGTGGCAAAGGTGATAGGATGTCGCATCTGTGATTCTATTACCCAAGTTGTAACTTCTGTCTGGCTCATGACCATCTCTGTTCACTCTCTCCTTTGCTGACTTTGATGAACTCCTCAGGTGGGTGGAGAGGCCCAGGTTGCCAACAGGGGGCAGCTTCCAGCTGACAGGTAGCAAGTGGCTGGGGCTTCAGTTTCACAGCTGGTGACGAACTAAATCTTGCCAACAGCAGCATGAGCATGGAAATAGACCCTTCCCCAGTTGAGCCTCAGATGAGACCCCAGCTCTGGCCTTCACCTTGATTGCCATCTTCAGAGAGACGCCAATGCACGAGACCCAGCTCAGCCATGCTCGGCCTCCTGCCCCCTGCAACCATGAGATAGCAGATTGGCACTACTCCGAGCTGTTACGCTCGTGGTAATGAGCTCCGTGGTGGTCAATGACAAATGCCCAGGATTTGCCTTTAAAAATGGACGCCATCTTTGCAGCAGTGGCTAGCTTTGAGGGGGGCAATGCTTGAATTTCACTGGCGGGATTCTCTCCGCAACCTTTACCTCTGAACTGTTTTTAAAATTCCAGTCACATTATCTTCTCTAGTAGGGATTCACCTTCAGTGTTTCCTCATCAAATATTTTATTTTAAAAATTACTCCTATGAATGGGCCTCCCCGGTGGCGCAGCGGTTGAGCGCTGGGTTGCGTGCGAAGCTGCCCGCGGCCTCTGCGGTGCCGGTTCGATCCCCGGCTGCTCCCCGGCCACCGGAGGAGGGTCCCACATGGCGCGCAGACCTCTCCTGCCGCCCGCTGCTCCCCTCAGCGGTGTACTTCGGTCCTTCTGCCTGCTCTGCTCCCCGCTCTGGCTCTGGTGAATTCTCTCACCCTCCCGCACTTCTGACTGTACCCAGTGCTTGTATAAACAAAAACAAACAAACAAATAAATAAATAATTAAAACATGTCTCTATTAAAAAAAAAATACTCCTATGAATATCATTGTCAATAAATATTTCAACTGATGCCTCATAAAAAGATAATGTTTGTCTTCCATGTCCTTATTGGCATAGAACCTAACAAACATTCAAGGTAGTGGAAACATCTGTGCTTCCATCCAAGTGTGTAGCTAATTGTCTCCACTCGATAATCTAGTCTAATACTTTTATTCTTAAAATGTTAGCAGTTTCTGAAATCTCTTCCAGATTTTTTTGACAAAAGAAAGGATTTTAATTTGTTGATAAATATTGGTTCCCATGCATTAGCTTAGTCATTTTTCCTCAAGGGGCTGAATGTCTCCTGACTGAGGGTTTGGCCACCGAATAAGAGACAGCAAAGGAACTTCTGATCAATTACCATTAAGCCTCGTGGAATTTTTGAAGTATTGTGTATCCAGTAACTTTAAATATAAACTAACAACAATGAGAATAAGGAACTATCTTTAGATTCTGTTTTTTAAGAGTCTTGGATTTTTAGTTTTTGTGTGTCTGGCTAATCTTCATGACACTAATAATTACTAGGTCAGTTATAGACCTGGACTCACTTACACACCTAGAATGAATTTCATTATAAAGAGAAAGTGGATGCAGCTCCGCGTTGCACACGCAGTGGTCTCCCTCTGGCATCTCTTTCCTCACTCCCCACTTGTCAATCCCAGCTAGAGGGTCTACGAGAAGCACGTCTTGTGCTGGGCAGGTGGTCTGCGTACTCCGTGTTACTCACGGCAAAAGCCCACGTCCCTGCCTGCATCGAGTCTGCCGTACCGGGGGTGCTCAACAAATACTTATTAAGTAAAATAAATTCAGTCGATGCTCTTCATTAGATGAAATAAATTCAAGTAGCCTCCTTGATAATTTTGAATTTTTTTCATTGTTTTCATCTCCATTAGGATCAGGCTATCACTGTTTCTATCTCGTGATGCAGTGACAGGAGGTTACGCCGGGGTAGACACAGTTGTCACCGGGCTGTGGCGCTGGGATGATTGCATTTTTAGCTTTTTTGGGATGATTTTTAAAATTGCATTATAGTTTTTTTTTTTTTTGAGGATTGTTTTTAAGACGTTGTTTTACACCAAACAGATATTGCTGCTAGTCTTGAGTCCCTTTATTTTACTAAAAAATATTTTTTGTTGAATCTTTTTATTGGCATAAGGCTGGTTTACGTGGTCTATGTTTCAGAGGTGCAGGTTCGCGCCTCTTCAGATGTATGTCACACACCAGCCCACCCCAGCCGGTCCACCACCCTCCCCCTCTGGTAGCCCCTGTCCTGCAGTCCGATTTCTAGAGTTTGTTTTGGTTTCATCTTGTCTGTTCCCTTGCTTTGTTTCTCTATATTCGACATAAAATGAAATCATCTAGTATTTGTCTTTCTTCCTCTGATTTGTTTTGCTCACCATCTCCCTTCCAGCTCCCTCCAAGCGGCTCCAGACGTCAGGAGCTGGCTTGTTCACAGTGCTGTTCGCTGTGTGTCTGTACCACAGCGTCTCCATCCACTCCTGCCCGCGGGCACGTAGCTGTTTCCATGGGTTGGCTGTTGCAAATAGTGTGCAGTGAGCACAGGCGTGCATGTCCTTCCAGCTAGTGTTTTTATATCCTTTGGCTAGATAGCAAGGAGTGGAATTGCTGCATCAGATGGTAGATCTATTTTTCATGTTTTGAGAAATTTTTCATACTGTTTTCATAGGGGCTGGATCAGTTTACATTCCCACCAACATTTTCTCCACATCCACCAACATTTGTGGTGTCTGTTTTTTTATATGTCAGTCCCTTTTTTTTTTATATGTTAGTCCCTTTATTTTAAAATTTGCTTATTATATTATTTAAATACAGCTGCATTTTTTAAAAGATTTATTTATTTATGCATACAAGAGCTGGGGTACAGGCCAGAGATGTGGGGGGTGAGAGGATCCACCAGAGACAGAGCAGGGAGCAGAACAGGTGGACTGACTGAAATACACTGCTGAGGGGAGCAGCAGGGAGACAGGAGAGGTCTGCTGTGCCATGTGGGTTTCTCTCTGGCCAGCCCGGGATTGAACTCATGCTGCAGAGGCTGTGGATTGCTTCATAGTGCAGTGCTTAATTAATCCCTTGCGCCACCAGGGAGGCCCTACAGCTGCATTTATGACTTAAAAGTGTCCCCTTCCCTGTTCTGTGTCTTCTAAAAGCACAGACATCAGTTGCCCTAGTTACAGTCTGCTGTTGTAACCAAGGGATGGTAGACAATGACCTGCCTTCTAGACACTGAGCTGGCACGCAGCTATCTGCGTGGTGTTGTCTTCAACCCTTCAAGGTATTCTTCTGGGCTCACTGGTGGAATTAAAGTCTCTTCCAGTGAACACAGTGGGATGGGGGTGGCAGATTTAAGATTAGGGAAGAGGTCAGACCCAGCTGTCGGATGAGTCTACCATGAACACACCAGGTTTTTGCAGAAACAAACTTGTCATACTGAGAATAATGTCACTGGGTGCAGAATGTCACATTTTCATGAAACATTAATATTGATCTTGTGTCAGCATATCAAATAAAAATGGCTGAACAGGCATTATAATGTACTGGAATGATTATTGATTCTTAACACTCAGAGAAGTACATTTGTTTAGCGTTTAGAATTCATTATGGTAAACGAATTCACACACTGAAGAGGGGAAGTACGTGTTTAATGTTTAGAATGCGAGACAATCTCGAGCATTTATAAAGCTACCACCTCTAATGAGCTCAGCATATCTATCTTTATTCCCCTCTTCTCTTACACAAGAGCAGTGCTTCCCTTGCACAAAAATCTAGGAGCTCTGCTCTTAATGACAAAAGTCTGTCATGAGAATTGGTTGCTAGATTTCTCCTAAGCAACTATGCCAGGAATTTGAGTCTCCACTGGGGAGGGGATGGTGCTGACATTAGGGGGAAGGGGTGTGTGAAATTTACAACAAGCACCAACTTATCTGTCCTGGCCCACAACCACCATTTGAAACATATGAAATGGCGGTCATAGGAGGTGGCTCAAGGGGGACCTCACTCACTCCTGTGTCAGGAACCCCATCTGTCCACATGGAGGCCTTCTGTCCCAGCCCCAGACACACACACGCACACACACACATGCACACACACACACACACGTCACTTTTACTTACTTTCCCCTGGATTTCAGGGCATGGGCTAGGGATAAATGTGACTTCACAGAAGACACATCACCCACCCTCTGCAGTTTACATGAGCTTAGGCTCTTGCAATGTTCAAGCCATGTTTATTATGAACTGGAGAACGCTACAAAGGAGTGCACAAAACAGAAAGGTACAGCATAAGACGCATCATCAGTGAAGCAAGCCAACCCTGCGGGTGCCCGGCTGTCCCTCTCCCTGCCCTGCAGCACCACAGTCCAAGCTTTCAAAACCTCTTCTCTGCCTTGATTTATCCTTTTACTTCGTAGCAGGCACCCTGAGACCCAATAAGTCAGTAGGGCAATTTCATATACATAAATCGTGTGTAACATGCATTCTTTTGCATCTGGCTTCTTTCTGAGATGACATGCCACCAGTCACTGCATAATACATTTGCATTTGCATTATAGCTGTTTACCACTTGTCCAGATTTATTACCTTCCGTAACCTGCTGCAATTCATTTCCCATCATGGTTCATGGCCAGGTGGGTTGTATCTAGTCTTGCACCTTGAGAGTGTGCTGAGGACCTCGTCCTTGGTGCAGGCGGACACACATTTGGTCTATGCCCAGCAGTGGAATGCCTTAGTCACTCATGCTCACCACTAGAAATAATGCCATTTGCTCTGCTGCCGGGTGTGCCAGAGTTCCCCTGGCCTCCTGTTGCCCTCATCACTTTGTATCATCCACCTTTTCACCTTTGCCTCTCTGCGGGGTATGTGGAACTTCCCCACTCTGGTTTTATCTTGCATTTCCCTGTCAGATTTCCCATATTTTTGGCCACTCGGGTATATCCTGCTGAAATCACTTGCTTGGATTTCTATTTTTGCACTGTTTTGATTTTATTGATTTTGGGGTGCTCTTTATTTCAGAATACTAGTGCTTTGTTGGTTTTCTATGCCACAAACTTCCCATCACCTCTTTGACTATGATAAAGATGAGTTAGTTTTATGTTTTTAAAATTTTTTTTTTCTCTACCACATGCCTGGAAATCATATTTGTTTCCTAGGGCTCCTGGGGTAAATTATCACAAATTTGATGGTGGAAAGACATAGACATTTATTCTCTCATATTTCTAGGGATCAAAAAATGTGAAGGTGAGGTGTCTGCAGGACGGTGCTTCCCCCAGAGGCTCTAGGAGGGAGTCCTCTGCTTCCTCCAGCTTCTAGCAGTTGCTTATTTTCCTTGGCTTGTGGCCACATCACTCCAATTTCCCTCTGTCTTCACACTGTCTTCTCCTCCATTTGTTGTCAGGACACTTGTCATGGGGTTTGGGCTCCCCCCCTGCCCTGGGTAATCTAGCAGAGTCTCACCTCAAGACCTTTAACTGAGCTTCATCCACCAAGACCCTCCAAAAACAGTCACGCTTACAGGTTCCAGAAGTGAAGACAGGGACATGTCATTTGATGGCCATAGTTCCACCCACAAAAGGAGTTACACATTCACTACCTATCCTTTTAGTAATGACAATCAAAAGCAAGGCAGGCATCCCAAAGGCAAAGATTCTTTAGTGCCACTAATATTTCCCTAGAAAAGGCAAGAACATGAGAATATTTTCATTTCATTTACTACCCTCACAAGCTATGTCTCACTGCAGAAGCATATTTTACTATATCTAGTTTAAGCCTTGCAAGGAATTATTATCATTGCTTTAAGCAGTCAATACATGGGCAGCACAATAAGGCAGACAGAAATATTAATTCTGGGTGAAGTGGGATCTATTTTTTTATTCCTGTGGAAAAGGATCAATTGAACTTCATTACTCATGTGGATCCTATTTGTTTATACCACAAATGTTCAGTTAGGGCCAGGAATTGGGAACAGAGGAGGAATATAGACACATTCTGCAAACCCTGGGTTTTAAGATTGTCTAGCTGGAGTTTTAGTCTAGACAGGACCTTCCAGATCATCTGGGGCCTCAACCCTTATCATGCTAAGAAGGAAAGTGAGCATTAGTTGGTCGAATGACTTGGCCCATCATCAGAGCTCTTGAGCCCTCAAGTCCCCAGTCTACTGCTCATAATTTCTAGAAGAGACATGAACCTCGATACCTGCACTGACTGCTAATCAGGCTCCTCGGACATGTAGGACAGACCCACAGCATGATGTTTTATAAACACAATGCACAGAACCTCTTGGAAATGATCTCATCCTTGTATTTCCTTGGTCAAAATATAACAACCACCACTTCTGAAAAAGGCAAGATCTATGGAATGTGCTGGCAGAGGAAAACTTTGACATGTTATCAGCAACCATAATAAAAGTTAGCATCTCCTGAGCACGTACATCTGTGTTAAGTGGCTTTGTGGCACGAGTTCTGTGGGGTGAGAGGAAATCCATGGAGGCTCCATGAAGCTGGTGTCAGCTACCTCATCTCCTGTTTAAAGATGAGGCCACAAGAGATGGACATTAAGGGACTTTCCTGTTCAGGTGTTGAGATGGCGAGTGCTGGGGGCAGGGTCTACCCCTCTCCTCTCTGGGAACCCCCAGCATGGGTGCTGAGCCACAGAAGGGGCCAGTCCTTTGCAGGAGTCCCCCATGACAGTCAAACAAACTCCCAGATGACACCTCTTAACCCAGAGAGAAGGGGGAGAGAAGCAGCTTGATCTTTTCCCGCCTCATGAAAACCTCTCCTTAATTCACTGCTACTGATGGTTCTTCAGGGGTTGAAGAAAATTGCTAGTATTCTCCCCTTGAAAGATGGCCATTGCGTCAGAAAAGAGGGGACACTATGGAAACAGTGCCTGTGCCACAGGGCTTTGCCGACATGTCCCTGGCTTAGTGACACAGAACAGGAACGGGTTAGCAGGAAAATGGCTGCAAGTGTCCTATTTTAACCAAGTATTTTGCCTTCAGAAAAAAAATGACCCCAGTGTTCACTTTGCAATCAGGCGATCACTTGTTAAAAACGCCCATATTTCTAGAAGCATTAAGAACTGACAGACATTATGAGGCCATCCCTTGTGAATTCAGACCCACTGTGATGAATATGAATGAGAAGGAGCAGGATTCTAAATGGATCTAGGCAGGCTCATCACAGCTCCTGGCATTTGACAAGCTGGCCTGTGAGGAGAACTTGGGGGCATGGTTGGCAGTTGGTGGTGATGATGCTAAATGCTGCTTGGGACGGCAATCTCACCACTAGTATTCCCTGCAGGGAGGACACCAGCTTCAGTGTCTGATCACTCACACCACACTGGTGCATCTCAAAGATCATTTCGGCAAAATTAGTTCTGACTGATGGGCTCAATTCTTGATTTTTGTTCTTGAGTTGCTTGCTCTGTCTATAACTGGATTGAAACGCACATAAAGGTGTTGTGAGAGGTGAAAGCAGGTTGGCTTAGTCATCAGTGCCCTGTGATCTGTCTCCCAACACTAGGACCATAAATAATACTGCATCTCACTTGCAGGGACAGAGAATGACAAGATGGGTACTGTTGCCCTCACCCCCGTTTTCTAAATTAAACTGTAAGATAAATGTTAAAATGTTAAAAAGTGAAGTTCCAAGGCAACGCAGGGGTCACTTTCTCCCTCAGTTGGTGAGGGAGTCTGGAGGTAGGAGCTGAAGTCTCTTCAAGTCCATTTCTGTGATTAGGATCATCTCAGCCTGTAAGAGCCTGATGAACACGGATTCCATGGTACAGAAAAGCAAATATGAATGTTTTCCCTGTTACTTCCTCTGAAACTGTGTTGGTAACTGAAAGTAAAAGTAATACACAGCCTCTAAGAATTAAAATGCCTTAAATCATTGGTGATTATTCAGATCATTACACAAACATGGTTCCTTAACACAGCTGGGAAACGATGTGGAACTGGAGAGGTAAGATCTGGCAAGGGGGGGCCATGCAGACAGCTGCCATGGTAGCTATCAGGTGGCATCTGTGGCCACATAAAATAAGTGGTTTAACACAGTAACCATTTATTATGCACAGTTCTGCAGGCCAGTGATTCAGCGGTCAGTCAGGACAGTTTGCCTTGATGCTGCTTCTCGTGGCGTTAGCTGGGCTCACTCAGGTCTGCAGCCAGCAGGTTCTGAGACTATCCAGCAGGCTAGCCGAGGGCTGGCTGTCACGGTGACCTACCTCCCAGGGCTTCTATGGCAGGGCTGATGGATGTAACTGGGTTGTTATGTTATCCAGTTGGCTACAGTTCCTCTGTGCCATCAGCAAGAGTGCCAGAGCTGCCTCAGTGCTTGGCGAGCCTCTGCTTGCAAGGCCAACTCAAGTTTCTAAAGATGGAGTAGACCACTTGGCCTCTCCATGGGAGGATTTTGTGGTGGTTCTAACATTTTGTGGTGGTTCTAACATGTATTCACAACTTCCTTAATCCTCCTTTCCAGATTCTCCTGGAATCTGGGTCAATCTTAGTAAATTGCTTGTAACCTTAACATGTGAAATGATGAGGCAAGGTCAGCAAAGGCCACACTGAGAACAGCAAAGGCCCAGCTGAGCTCCCAGCTGACAACCAGCGCCAGCCACATGGGTGTGCCATCCTGAACACCCAGCCACATGGCTCAGCCATCCTGACATCAGCCTATTTGAACTTTTTCAGATAACCTCAGTCCACTAACATCTGCCAAAACCACATGGGAAGTTCCCAGCAAATGTCCAGCAAAATCCTTCCAGAACTCCTGAGCCACAAAATCACAAGAAAAAGAAGATGTCCATTATTCTAATCCATTGCATCTTGGAGTAACATTTTACTTAGGAACAATATTGGAAATGATGGTCTAAAAATGTAAATTCCAAAAAAATGTAAATCATGTAGCATTAGAAATATTAGAAGAAAATCGAGGAGAATAAATATATAATTAAGGACTGGAGTTCTTAAACTAGGAAGCATACATGTATCCTACATGCTGTGCATGTATATTAGATATATATATACACATGCATGCCTGTATAGGCATACCTTTAGCCTATATTTGACTTTATAAAACTAAGAGGTATGATTATTTACATATATTCATGCACCGATATATTAGAAGCAGAAATTTCAGAAGCTATAGATTTGGAAAAAATGTAAAATATTCAGATGATTTTAATTGATAAGAAAAAATAAACAATGTAATAGAACATTGTTTCATTAAAAAAAGCTAACACAAAGGAGCACTGAATACTAGGAGATAGATTCTCAAAGCCAGTGGTCACTAAAGTAACACAAAACCCTTGAGACTGGCCTGTATTAGAAAGTCAAACCCCCCACAGTACTGAGAATGTGGGGTAAAGGGAGTCCTAGCACAGCCAGAGAAAAGAGGGTTGGGTTCATCCCTTTTGGAATGCGATCTGGTAATAACCTGTTAACCTTTAGGACCTCTTAACCCACCGATCCCAGTCTTGGGAAGCAAAAGGTCAGTCTATATGGGTATATGCACAAGGACAGTTGATATAACCTTTTTTCTAAGACAAAACATGGCCAGCATAGAAAATAATTACAACAAAGTGAAGAATATGCAACTACTGTGTGTCAGTGTGCGTTTATATATGATTAAATGAATATGCAGGAAAACAGAGGGAGCTGTGACGGGTGGGAGAGACAAGTAACAAATTATAAAAGAGCAATGTGCTGCAATTATGAAAGCTTATGACCTGATTCCATTATGTAACTTACACAGATGCCTACAGATGCACACAGAAGTGAGGAGGTAAAACAGAGACCTCTCTCTGCTTGCCTAGTGAGACATCTTTGATATGTTCACTGAAAAGTATTTTTTTATAATAAATTTTATTTTTATATTCCCCATACAATTGCAACCCCCTTATTTTGACCCCAATCCTGCCCCTCCCACCCTTCACCCCCCATAGAGTGTCTCCGGTTCATAGTTGTTTGTTGATTTTGATTTTCACTTTCTTATAGTTATTCATTTTCCTGGTCCCTTATTTAAGTTTTCTAGATTCCTGCTATGAGTGAGACCATCCGGTATTTTTCTTTTTCTTTCTGGCTTATTTCGCTGAGCATGATCCCTTCCAGCGCCATCCATGTTGCTGCAAATGGCATGTGTTTATCTTTTTTGAATGCTGAGTAATATTCCATGGTATTTTGATAAGAACAAACAAAATCCCCAAAATGTGTCTAAATGCTTAGAAAGGATTCACAGAGACAGGGAAAACGGATGGAAGAGAGGCGAGCTATTAACACTGGAGCCCAGGAAGAGCGCTGGAGAGTGGGCTGGGGCTGGAGAGTCTGTCTATACACACCTTGCCCATTGCGTCTGCTGCAGCAAGCTTGCATTATTCTGCTGCTTGACAAAAGAAACTAACGTCAAGACTTTGAACATTGCTGATTTTCAGTAACTGAAACATGGCCTATTTGGGTGACAATAAATCGAGTTTTGATAACATAAACAGGAGAGAAAGGCAGGCCAGTTCTGTGTCTCACAGTTCAGTTCAAAAACTGGATATCATTTTGCTGGTTGGGTCCGTTCCTTCCCCATCTTCCGTCCACTTCTTCCTTGCTTTCGTCTGGCAGGCGAGAGGGTGACTTTCCAGACCCTCAGAGGAGCCAGGGGCCCTAAAGCCAACCAGCAGCTCCCTACGATCTGCCTCCAGGGTCCCCAGCGCTGCCCGCATCACATGTCCACCTGGCCTGGGCAAACTCCCGGGTGCCTCAGTCAAGCGGTGTACACGGTGCTGTGGACTGTCATGAGGCCAAGCTGGGGGACCAGAGCATGCCCTGTTGTGTGAGTCCTCACTAGCCCTCATCAGACAGCAGGCCAAGTGTGGAGAGACAAGAAGAAGGGATTTTAAAGGATTTATTTACATGTGGAATGAAGACATGGTGGTGGGGGGGAGCTAAGAGAGAGGAGAAAATCTGTCAGCTGGCACACGGGATGCCCCGTCCTACCTTGGCACACAGCTTCCACCAGGCCGGGTGCAGCCATGGGTCGCAGTCCTCAGCTCAGCCGCGGGCACAGTCTCTGTAAGGCCCACATGGTGCCTCCAGTCTGCCCCTGGTGCCCAGAGGTCTCTGTTCACGAAATCAGGGTGCGGAGTCGGGCAAGCCCCACCTGTCACCACGCGGCAGGCTCTGAGCACCACCTGTCGAGGGGGCTTCGCCTCGCTGTCCTGACGAGGTGCTGTGTGAGGGCGGGGGCGTCTCCAATCAGCGGGCTTTGTGGAGGGGTCGGGCAGGGCTCCGCGCTCTCAGGTGACATGCTTTAAGAGCAGAACAGGGTTGCCTTGAGGAAGAGGAGGCACCGGGGTGCTGACCCCGCCGTGTGCAGGCTACCCTACCCTACAGTCCTGTGGCTGATTTCTTGAAATAAATCGCCACATACATCCTGCTGCTTCCTCCCCTCTGCAAAGCCCTCACCCCCATATTTTCCCTTCTCGGTCTGAACGTCGTGTCTGGAAAATGAGGCGCAGGTGGGGTTGGGTAAGAGCTTTTTCTGCTTCCTGAGCCCACTCTGAATTAGTTGAGGAGAGGAGCCATTAATCACGCTGGAGGATGTGCAGGACCTGGTCCTGAGGAGAGATGGAAGGGCCTGTTTCCAAGGCAACCAGGGAGTCAAGCTCTCCAGGCTGAGGGAGGGGATGGAGGACATGTCCTGAGAACACCAGGCGGGAGCGGGTCGGTGCCTCCCGGGTTCGGCGTGGAGGCAGGTCCAACATCCTCGGGGGGGGGGGGTGCAGGGCCAGTTCCTGGGACACCTTGAAGGGAGGACACAGAGGGCCAACTGTCCTGAGGAAGCGAGTCACTGACATCCAACCAAGCCCTTGCAGGCCTTCCTGGTGGGCCTGGTTCAGCCCACGCCCTACATGAGAAAAAATAGTGATAACTGAAATACCCAGGTCCTCCTCTTCTAGGGCAGCTTCCGCCTTTCTGAAAGTCAAGAAGAGACTCTACACCACCCCTGGAAAGGCCGGGGGTCCAGCACGGGGGTTCTCAGGGACGCCTGGGCTTCCAAGGAGCTCCCATCCTGGTGGGAGTCTCCCCAGACTGTGCTGTGCAGCCTGCAAGAAAGCCCAGGCTTCCCTGGGACCTGGGGTCAGAGCCCCTTCATGGTCTCACCGCTCATGAGAACTATAGATGTGACTCCCGTTCACTGCCCCCCGGTCAGGCCTGGTGGAAAATGTTGGCCCACACCCTGCCCACGAGAATACTCAGGCCTCTCCCACCTCTGTTCAGGACAGGCCCCTGTTTTCAGGGGTCAGAGGACCATTCTCCTACCTACTTCCAAAGGGCTCTCGTTAGACACACTCAGCAAACACATAAGTGCATGCATGTGCATGCCCCTCACCCACACACACAAGCACATGCACATGTGCGCACACACAGCACGCAGGCCGGGGCATGAGATTCAGCTGCAATAGCCTTTGTCTGATGCTCGCTCTTGCCCCCTCAGCTCAGCTGGAGATTTGAGCCAGCCCCTGACTCCACTAGTAGCTAACGTGTCCTGAGATGATGGCTGGATCAGCATTTCAACCAGGGTCATCCTCCTGCGAGTCTCTGCCTGAGGAGAGTTCTTCTTCCCTTGCATCCTTGTGGGCTGTAAAAGACTTGCCTTCCAGAAGGAGCGCCACTTGGGTCTTCCCTGCAGTGGCCAGTTCTGCTCATTTTCTCTCCCATTGTTTGATCCCTGACCTGGAGAAACAGCCTCTGGCTCTCCAGAGGGCAGGATCTGTCCTTGGAGTCTCCTGGATTCTTGCTGTCGCACATGCCAACCCCCAGGCTGTGTGTGGGGGGGTGCTGCCCAGCAGGGTGCCCCGAGGATGTTTCTGGGGGTCACTCTTTCCAATTGCCCCCTTTTGTTGAGATGAGTGAGTTTCCTGTCTTTCTCATGACCCAACCCCCAAGCCCCCAAACACACACACACACACACACACACGCACGCACATACCTCTGCCCATGGGCTCCCGCCAGACGGCTACAGAGGCTCTCTCCCTGGCTTCAGCCGCTGGCATGGGCAGGACTCCCCAGAAACCAGCACAGCTGCAGCCCCGGGCACTAGACAGACCCCGCTTGTTGTCGCTGCCACCTCGTGGTTCTTGGTTTTCCATATGGGACCACATGGCCACTCAGCAGGAACCACTTTGATGGGATTTGGGGGGGTGTCTGTAAATAACATCCTTGTCTTCCCTGCAGGAGCTGTGAACCAACTGCTAAGTAAACACAAGAACCAGCCAGATGGAGACCGACACGTCAGGGCTGCTGCTGATCGAGGGAGGTAGCTGGGACACTTCATGCCCCCGAGGGCTGGTGCCCCTGTGGTCAGCCTGCCACCTGCTTTGGGAGCAGCTCGTAAAGAGTAGAGTTGGGGTCTTCTAATCACTTTACCCAAGATTGCTGCCTCTCTTTGGTCCTGGGTGAGGAGGAAGGAAGGAGATTGAATCCTGGTTGTTATTGAGCTTCCAGGGTCAGCTGTGTGCAATCAGGCTGGGTAAGCGGGGGACTCACCCCCTCCTTCAAGGTGAGCGGCCGGCAAGTCCCAACTAGAGGCAGGATGTTGTTCTAGTAGTGTTCTCTCCACACAGCAGTCCGAGGAGGGGGGAGTAAAGGGAACCCTGCCCTTTGCTCTCTTAATGCCTGACCACTGTCTTCAAGCACTGGCCCTGTGCTGGGCTGCCCGGCTCAGCCTGGGCCATTCTCCAGTGACTGCCACTGGGTGGCATATATTCTTTCTCTAGAAGCTGTCAGTCGAGACAGAAGAGTGAAATAGTGCAGTTAACTTTGAGGTGCACTTGGGGTGAAAGCTGGAAACTTATTCTTTTCCATATTTCCTTGTGTTTCCCCCAGACTTAATGCCCAATGCAGCTTCTCTGAGGTTCTGCATTGTGATTACATGTCAATATTAGGGTGACCTGGGAATGAAATGTCAGCAACCTGGAGTGACACGCAGTTGAATATAAAGACTGTCTTTAATCGGAGCCTGTCTTACAGAATCAACTAGGTTAGGCTGCGGTAACGTGCAATCCCCAGAGCCCAGTGGACGAGCACTGGGAAGGTTTGTTTCCACGGACGTCGCTGGTCAGCTCTGCAGGACAGTGGTCTCCACTCTGACCCCTGGCTGAGAGCCATCTGGAATGCCAGGGGCCTTGTTCCAGAGGCAACATGCCACACCCACCCTGGGAAGCACATCTGGTGTGTGTTCACCTGCAAGCGACGGCGTCCCTTTTAAATTTCCCAGGCTCGAGAGAGTTACATGGCAAAGTTTGAGTTCAACATGGGTCAGAAGCCCAGCTCTCCGTGGGCCTGCGGCATGAGAGCTGGAACAGTGTAAACAGCCCTTAGGACCAGTGCGAATTTTCAGGGAGAACTTAAAGGCCATTAAATATTCTTGTAAGTTAAAGTTCAATTACATTTGTGTCCAAAGTAATTAAAGCCCAACATTAAATACTCTTGCTCTATTGAAGTCAAGCCCAAAGTCTATAATTCCTAATATTCAATTAATGTTTGATGAAATTAGGCCTGCTCTCAATTCTTTTTTTTTTCTCTCCTGTAGAGTCTGAGTTTGCCCAATAATCTCATGTGTCCTGGGCCACCACCAATCATCCTTTAGGACTTGAGGTGCTGTGCTGGTTCAATTTCTCATTTCCCATTTTTTAAGAGTATAAAGAGGTCCTAGGACCCACACGATTACCACAACCCTGACCTTCGTCAGTCACCCTGTGGAAAGCCCAGGGTGCTACCCCAAGGGGAATGTGGTTCTCATCACATGTGGCAAAATCCTGATGTGTGTTCAATGTTAAAAAATATGAAGTGAGATCTGAGGGTGGGTTGGTTGCCATAGAAGAAAAATCATCCTGGGTTTCATGTCTGCAGACTACGGGTGCCATGGCATTGACCTAGAAAGTGAACGGCGTCATAAGGACTCTCCCTTCAGGAGGTTTAACCTGTACACATCCTCTTTTCGGAGACACATTTGAGACAGTGCTGTCTTCTTGCAGAGGGGTAGGGATTTGCAGTGATGGCAACCTTCCTTCTCCACTTTACCTCAGATAAAGTTAGGGGTTTGGCGTCATGCAGGCTGCCGTAAGAATTAACACTCTCCAGTGTCAACTGGTACTGAACATGGATGCAACTTTTCACTCCCGTGACATAGTAACTTTCTTCCATTACCTTTCATAGAATCATGAAGGCCTAGGGAGACTTCTGGCTTCTGGGCACGATTCTTTCTCGTCCCCACATTGGTTTACAGCTACTCAGAGAAGATTCCTGAACTGAAGCTGCTATTGGGGCTTCCAAGGTCTGTGCTCTTTCATTTCCCCTTAATAAACTTGGCAGGGTGTGGGGGAGGGCTTTAAAAATCCCTGGCTGCTCCACAACCTATTTTATCACTGTCTTTGGATAGTGTGATGGTTAACTTGGCCCAGATATTTGGTCAAACTTCTCTGGATGTTGCTATAAGGTCTTTTAAGATGACACTGATATGTAAATATTTAAATAAGTAGACTTTGGGTAAACAGATTGCCCTCCATGGTGTGGGTGGGCCTCTCCCAATCAGTTGAAAGTTTTAATAGAAAGAGACTGACCTCCCCAGAGCAAGAAGGAATTCTGCAGTAGGTTGCTTTTGCATTTGAACTACAGCTCTTTCCTGGGGCTCCAGCTTGCTGGCCTGTCCTGTAGATTGTGGACTTGCCAGTCTCTGCAATCACTTGAGCCAATTCCTTCAACTTCCCTGTCTTCCTCATACATCTGTTTGGTTCTGCTTTGGTTCTGGAGGACTCTGACCAATACCAGTGGTGTTGGTACATCAATGCCAGTTGGTACCCTGGCATTTTTGAAGTTCTTCTGGCAAGCCTGTGTGCATCAGGGCGACAGCCTCCTCCCAAGGGGTCTGGAGAAGACCCTCTCCCCTCTGCCTTATGCTCCCCTCTTCTCTCGACGTTCCAGGCTCCTGGAGCACTTCTAACTGCTGCCCTTTTTTTCTGCAATAATAATAGTGATTTTTTTTCATATGTCATCACTTTTTCCTGCCTCTGCCACTTCTGGGAAATCCCAAATGCATTCTAAGAGTTCAGGCTGTTTCTTTGCTAGTGCCCCCTCTGCAGACCAGCAGGGGCAGCCACTCTGCAGCATGGTGGACATATTCTGGTCTTCAGGGCTGGCACCTTGAAAGGCCGGCTCCATAGCTGCACTTTTCTGCCTGGATTCCCTGCATCTCCCCCTCACATCTGCCTACCCTGACCTGAGGAGCTCACCTCCACTCTCTTCATGCCCCGTCTCCTTTGATAAATGAGTTCTTTGTCCTCCCAATGAAATCACTTTTTCTCCAGTTTGATTATCTTGACTTCCTAAAAAAATCTTTTTTAAAAAAAGATTTATTTATGTATTTATGCATACAAGAACTGGGGTGTAAGCCAGATGTGCCTGGGGGTGCCGTGAGAGGATTCACAAGAGACAGAGTGGGGAGCAGAACAGACAGATCGACTGAAATACACTGCTGAGGGGAGCAGCGGGTGAGGCAGGAGAGGTCTGCTGTGCCCTGTGGGTCAGCTCCCTGGCCAGGGATCGAACTCGTGCTGCAGTGGCTGGCAATAGCACCGTCTTTAACCCCTGCACCACCAGGGAGGCCCTTGACTTCCCTTTTTAAAAAACATTTTTCTACAGCTCCTCATCTCATAACGGTAGAAGTGCATTGTAACAACCTTCTAGCACTTGCACGCTTGCCATTGTACTTCAAAACCATATACACTGAATTAAGTCGTTTTGCTTTCACTTCCCTAAAAACTGATATTTTAAAAGGTAAGAGCTGCCATTTCTTCATTTGATTTTCAGGGGCGATTCATCTAAATGTTCTGATTTCTTTGTCTACATTTTAACTATAGAAATAATGCATGTTTTTATTCTTCTTTATTTATTGGCAAATCAAATGTACTATAGTTCTGAAAATAAAGCCAATCTAGCTCTCTGAACCAAATTCAGGATTAGAGTTATGCAACTGACAACTGCAGAACCAAGTTGAGATCACATGGTGGTGGTAGTGGGGTTGGTTAATGCTAGTGGTGATCTGTCTGTAGTGGTAGTGGGGTGGTGGTGATGATGGAGGTGGTGATGATGGTGGTGCTGGTGCTGGTGATGATAAAAGTGGTGATGGTGGTGATGAGGAGGGGGTAAGGGTGGTGGAGTTGGCAATGGTATTGGTGGGAGTGAGGAGGGTGTTGTGGATGGTGGTGGTGGGAAGGAAATAGTGACATAAGACTCAGAAGTTTCTGGAGAATGGCACAGGGTGAAAGGGGATGAAGCCTTTATTCTCTCTCGATGGCAGAATTCACCTCATGGAGCTTGGGATTGGGAAACTGCTGTTCCCTTTGGCTGGCACAACCGATTAAAACTAGATCCCAACACACCAGTGCCCAGAGAAGCACATCGAGTTTGTTCATTATAATTTCAAATCCCTGCCTACGGACCTGGCTGAGATAATCCAGAAAGCAGCAAATGTTCCACCACCTTTGCCAAGAAAATATGGCTGCCCAGGCCAGTTGCACACTCAGTGCAAGACCAAGCTGCAGCTGGCTGTGCAGTGTGGCAGCTATCCAGCCTGATGGGGGTTTGCTCAGGACCACCTGATTAAAAGCAGCTCTGTACCATCAGCACCGGCCTGGCCACTGAGCCACGTGTGCCCATGCGCAGCTGTGCCCAAGGCTCCTTGACTCCACCCGCAACCTGGCAGATTCTTGTGTTTCCTCTTCAGGTTTCCCAGCTTATACAGAAAATCTTCTCACCAACTGCGCTTTATACATTTCACACACCAAATGTGGGGGCCCTTGGGGTGCCTCCTACGATGTCTGAACCACCGGAATGCATAGAGCCAGGCACCTGGGGATGAGCCCCAGTCTCTCAGGGATGGGGTAGAGGGCCCTGCTCAGGCAGGCAGGCAGGCAGGAGAGGGGGGTTTCCAGCCCCACCTCCACTGAGCTGTCTACCCCTCCCCCCAGGCTGGTTTTGTCTCCCAAATAGATCCTCTTACCCAGAAGTGCTGGCTCGAGGGCCATGGGAAAACAGGGGAGAAATGTATTCCTTCATTTACATTTTCATTCATTTATTCATTCAACAAATATGTCTTGAGCGCCTCGTAACTGCCATGCATGAACAGAATGGAAAATAACCCTGCTCTGCTGGCACTGAGATTTCAGGGGAGAAAGAAAATCCTCTTTTTATGGCCTTTTATTGGATTGGATCTAATGAAACTCACTTTTTGTCTGTGAGGAAGGTGGTACGAAGGCACTAATGGGGCTTCCTTCTCCTGAGGGATGAGGCGCACATCCATGGCCCTAATCACCCTGAGAAAGTCAAGTGCAACTTCTCCTCAGCCAGCGCCTGCATGTGCTGGAGGGGCCGCGCCCTCTGCCCGGAGCACCTCAGGTCTGTGGACCCCACCCTTCTGCAGCTGCTGCCCCAGCCCAGCACATTTTGAAGGGTTCTTTCTGCTAACCCTGCTGGGTTGGGAGCTCCCCACTGCTCACAACGCAGAGGTTTGTGGAGATAATGAATGACCCGGGCTATCATGACGTTTGTAAAAGAAACAAAGACTGGAAGGACATCCATTTTTGAGGGAGAAACTGGTGACACATTTAGGGAACAACATCACCGGGCTTGTGTGGGTGGACTGAGTGACTGTTTTTCTTTCCTTCGCATTGTTGAGATGCTAGAGGACCGAAGTGCCCCCAGGCCCATTGTGGACAGGTGTGCCCTCACAGGTGTCCCTCACAGGTGTGTTCGACTCTTTGTGGCTCCACCTTTGGAAAAACCAGTTTCAGGCTTTGACAGTCTTAACTAATCTTCAGTCTCTTCCATTCCTCGTTATTCCACCAAGATACAAACGGTAGGACAGAGATGGCAGCCCTGAATGGACACACGGATATAATTATGCTGTCACTGCTGGAGTGATGCGCCTGCAGAAATGTCACCAGAAAGATTATAAATAAACCCAGGGCAAGTGAAGCTAATTTGATACCCACAAAGATAATTTGAACTCTGGATAAAGGAAAATTTGAAAGTATTGTGGATCTAACAAAGAGGCATAAGGAGACATGTCTGGTCTGCCTCACCCTGAACTTGGGCTCTGATGAGGCTGTGATTTTACTGACCAAATAACTGCTGTGTGCTCACCCTTAGGGTCATCTTATAATTCACATCTCAGAACATGATGCTTCGTCACCTAAATGTATATATTCACTGTTGAGAAGGAACAGACAGCAAAGAATATGGTGATGATTGGTCTCATATTTTGAGTTGAAAATGTACATATATGGGCCTGACGTGGCTGCCATTATTTGAGTTACCAGTTTAGTTCTTTACAAGGTAGAAGTTTTTTTGTTTTTGTTTTTATTTTTGTTTTAAGGATGAAGCTTGTCAGAATAAAAATACCTTTGGGAGGAAAGTTTGCTTTAAGTTGTAAATTCCATGTGAATTTCTCCAACCCCCTGCTGGGTGGTGACTTTATCTTGCTTAGCATTCTGCCCCGCAGCTCTGTGAATCCCATGGGTGATGGGTGAGCACAAACAGACTCTACCTTGTAGAGCGAGTTGGGTCAGTACAGGTCAAAATTTTATTGATTTTGGCCATGAAGCTATTGGAAAAACTTATAGAATAAAGAATGGTTACAATGGGATCTGAAGCAGATTTCAGAAGTAGAACAAAACCAAATTGGTCTCCGACTGTAGAATGGCATTCTTTTCAAAAATCTGTTAAGTAGCATTGACACGCAGATATATTTTCACTCTCTTAAAGCTCTTGGGTATATTTATTAACAAAAAAACTTGGCCATTGTTTCTGTTAAACTACTTATGAATGGGGGGAACTACACTACTTTCAGGAAAAAGGAAACAAGAACACTTATTTCAAAACCTTGCATTTTTTCAGATTCATGTATAAATATGGTATTGCTGTCTTTAAAATCATTCCTGCTTTAATTTTTATTCTTAATTAAAAATGTCAATGTTTCATGGTCTTCTGTAGTGACATCATGATCTCAGACACTCAGTCAATCCACTTAATTCATTGGCTGTTGTCTGTGCTGTCCGACATGCCCTTTGTGAGGAACCATATCTCCCGTTTGGATTATAATCTAGAGGGACTGTGTTAAGGACTGAATGTTTTTGTGTCCCCAGAACACATATGTTGAAGCCCTAACCCCACCTCCACCCCAGTGTGATGGTACTTGAGGGTGGGGCCATTGGGAAGTAATTAGGATGAAGTGAATTCATGAGGGTAGGTCCCCATGATGGGATGGGAGAGTTCTTTGTCTCCGCCCTATGAGGACACAGCAAAGAGACTAAGTCAGAAAGAGAACTCCCACTGGAACCTGGTCAAGCTGGCATCCTGATTCCAGACTTCCAGCTGCCAGAACTCTGAGAAAACAAATTTGATGTTTAAACCACCCAGCCTGTGGAATTTTGTTATGTCAGCTTTAGATGACTAAGACTCGAATAGTTACCTGCTCTCTCCTATATAAGGAGCAGGTGTGACCTCACCCAAGGAATCCCTGGAAGTGAATCTTGAGTGGAGGAAAGAAAATAAAATAAAAGCTGGAGTTCATTTTTACCCGGAGACTGGGTCTCCTGTGTGGGACAGCCCTCTTGTGGTGGGACATCCCTTCCATTTCTGTATTCTTGCCCCTTAGAGCTACTCATCTTCCTGCTTGCTTTTAAGTCCACGTCCCCAAATATTCCTCACTGATACTGTGAGCTCTTGATGGTGGTGTTAAGGTCTGTTGCTTATGACCCAGGAAGCATGGTTAATGCATCTATCTGTTAGGGCGTTTTGCGGATAATCGCCTACTCACCTGGGTGTGTTCTCCCTTGATAAGATACTGTAGTTATATAATGATTTTCATTGGTTAGTAGAATTCTGGAAAGCAGTTGAAGTTGATAATTTGATGACGTTTGCCATATTTGAATGATTGGTTACATTTTAAAGGAGTAACCCAAAGATATTACTAAAATTTCATTAAGAAATATTTGAGTGAATCATCAGAGACATCCTTCCCTGTGTGTATGGCTCATTATATTTTGGGGCCAGAAAATGGTAGGATGGAGAAATGACATAAGCAAATGATGTAGTTATGCTAATGCATAAGGTTAGCATTAATAGAAGGTTTCAGTTTTGTTATAGATTATAAAACTAATAATGATTTTCATAAGTAGGAAACTACAAATCACTTTGATTGTTGGCCTATGATATAAACCTATGATAATTGACTTTCATTGAAAGTATGTAATTGGAAAAAGTGAAGTGATTTCAAACAAAAATTGATTTACACAAATGTTTATTGGTCTTTTATTTCCATTGAGAATGGTTGTTGGTTATTATCTATCTTTAATTTTCACAAACCCTAGTGAATACTAAATTTCCACATGATGCAAAAAAAGATTGTGACAAATTGAATTTCAAGTCAGAATCGTTGATATTTTTGTCCCAGAGATTGGCTGAGCCAAGACTTGTAGAGGTGTTTGGAGCAAAGCAAATGTTTATTCAATTAATTAATTTGACAAGTAATTATTGTGTCAGCTCTGTTCCTGCTGCTATGCTATGTGCTAGGTATACATTATCCATCATGGTCCTTTGCCACCAAAAAGAATATAATTTCAAAGAAGACATAAAGGCTTACAAATAAGAACACTACATCACAGGTACCAAGACAAGAATTATCTACCAAAACAAAGCCCAAAAGAGAGGCTGTTGGAGAAGTGCCTATTCAGATCTTCTGATGATTTTTTGTTTGGGTTGTTGTTGAGTTGTATGAATTCTTATATGTTAGTAGAAATGTAAACTGTAGCAACCATGATGGAAAACAATATGGAGACTCCTCAAAAAATTAAAACTAGAACTACGACATGATCCAACAATTCCACATCTTGGTATCTAGTTGAAGAATACAACCAAGACATGGAAATAACTTAACTGCTCATCAATGGATGGTTAGAGAAAGAATATGTGGTATATTACACAGTGGGGTACAAATCAGTTGTTTTAAAAAAAGAGATGAAATCTTGCCACTGGCTACATGGATGGAACTGGAGGCAATGATGCTAAGCCAACATGTCAAAAAGAAAAAGACAAATATCATAAGATTTCATCATATATGGAATATAAAGAAACAAAACAAACACACAAAACAAAGCAAAAACACACTCTCAGATTCTGACAACAAAGTGGTAGTTACTAGAAGGAAAGTAAATTGGGGGAGCAGAAACAGGTAGGGGGGCAATAAGATAGTGGTAGAGGGTAACTAGAATTTTGATGGGCAGAGTTTAGTATGTCGTATGTAGATTTACTTAGGTGTGAAGCTGTACTCCTGAAACTTATACAGTATTGTAAACCAATGCTAAAATGGTAAAAAAAAAAAAAATAAGTGGTGGATTAAAATGATCAAAATTTTGTTTAGAAAAGTCACTTTAATGGGTGAGAGACACCTTGATGAGAAAAGGAAAAGCTAGAATCCTAAACACCCACCAAGTGATGGCTCCAGATGGCTGGGATAATGGTGGTGATCACCTGAGAGAAGGTGGCGGCAATGAGGACAGAGAGGAGAGGGGTAGGAGAGGTGTTAATAGGAAAAACTTGACCCAACTTAATCCCTGGTTTGAACTGAGATCTGGAAGTGTATTTGCCAGAAAGGAAGAGGTAAGACTAACCAACAGGGTTGGGTCTTGAGGAGATAATGGTAGGAAGAAAAATCGAGACTGTGCATGAAAGCAGAACAGAGGTTCAGTGATTGACACATTGAATTTGAGATGATCCAGGGACACGCACCTAAATGACCAGGAAGCAACTGGACTTCTCCATCAGGAGGCCAGCAGGGTGTCCAGCCTAGATATGTTTGTGGGAAGTGTCAGCATGTAAGTAGAATTAAAATACAAAGTGAATGAAATTGTTTAGGGAAGGAATGTGAAATGAAAAGAGACACCATTAGTGGGTGGGCAGGGAGAGATTCTCTCGTAAGAGATGGGAGGAGATGGTTGAGGGGCATCAGGAGAAAATGCTGTCACAGGACCAAGAGAAGAGGCACTGCAGGAAGGAAGGAGCAGCCTGAAGCATGAAATGCCAGGGATCAAGTGGGGTTCAATTGCTCTTTGTTGCTTTGGAGGAGGAAGAATTAAGTTATTCTGAGCTATTTAGCCTGAGGTTGCTAATCTGAAGGTCAATTATTGTAAAGGGGAGTGAATTTCTGGGTCCTCTCTCTGCTGGTCCAATGTGCCTGCTGCCGCCTCTTAACTTTATGTTGGCAGAATGTAATTGAGCGCGTGACCAAGATGTGTTCTTTCTTCCTCAGCGGTGTGTTGGGGTTTGGGGGGGGGGGGTGGTAGGGGGGGGGCTTCTCAGTCTCACTACCGCTGACATTTTAGGCCAGTTACTTCTCTATTGCTGAGTGCTGTCCTGGGCACTGTGGGAGGGTTAGCAGTACCCCTGACCTTTACTCGCCAGATGCCAGTACTACCTCCTCTCCCCTCCCAAGCTGGACCAGCCGACAGCTTCTCTAGGCATTGTCAAAAGTCCCTGGTTGAGAATGTCATTTAGATCTGTAGTAAAGGACAATAAAGCTGCATTTTTTTGAAACATTCATCAGGATGAGGATACAGATGTGAGAAATAGATTTTAGATGAAAATTTACTCAGCCATAAAACTGTCTCACATATCATTAAGATAGATAAGATGGAAGCCAAATAAACTAGCAACATAAACCTTACCTCCTTAACTGTTTGAGTCAAGCCTGTATTTCTTTTTCTGAAGCAATGGACAAAATATCCCTTGAGAGAGTGTATAAAACCGTAAAAGTCAATAATAAAAAGGTTGGCAGAGTCATGTCTCCATGCCCTTGACCCCTCAGCTGGGAAGGAGAAGCTCACAGTAGTCACCATTTGGGCAGGACCATCAATCCCTTTCTAACAGTCTTCAAAGCTCATCAGTAGTTGACTGCAGTGCCAGCTCGGAGCCATGTAATTTATCTATGCCTCTCCGCTGCTTCCCTCAAAGCAAAAAATTCTTACAGAAAAGCAACAGTTTTCTCCCTGTTCATTTGGCTTGGTTTCTTGCTTTCCAGAATCTGGAGGACACTCATGGCTGTCAGCAAACTTATTTCTCTTGCTTCCTCGAATGAAATGATGGCGCGCATAGACCTCTAGTGAGGGTGTTTCTCATCCACAACTGCGAGTTACACGCGGGCCCTGGTGGGTAGTCATAATTCACTGGACCATTCCGTGAAGCTAGAAGTAAGTGTGGCACATCAGCTGTGTGTGATGCCCCTGCTGGGGAGGTCGACCATGGATGAGATGGCTGCCCTCCATTTTCTTCAGTTTTGGGGGAGAGACAACTTCTGGGAAGTCTGGATGGAGCCTGGTGCCCAGGTGTCATTTGCTAGTTCTATTCTTAGGATAGACCAGAAGGATGCACCAGACTAGTTCAAATTGTGACTTGTTCCTTCTTCTTCCCTGTGCATTATCAGTGATGCCCTCACTTCACACACACGAACACACACACACCTCCACCCCTCCACGTGGGCTCTCTCTGACACTCTGCAGAAATCCACAGGAGGGCCTCACAATACAAAGTGGCCCAGGTGGACCAGAAGGTCAGAGCTATGGCTCTGGGCTCAGGGAACAATTCCATAATCCCTTTCTTGACCTCTCCGCACACCCACACCAGACACCACCCTGAGCAGCCACTGATGCCTGGTGCCCGCCTCCCCTGCGTGAGAAAGAGGCTGTGCTCCCAGGACCAAGGGCATCACACCTGACACTCAGAGGCCCAGAGAGCCAGCTTTGGTGTCGATCCCTCTGAAATTAGGCTTTGAGCCTCCGGAAGCAGCACTTCCCAACAGATAGAATTGTCAGTCTGCCTGAAGGCTTTACTGAATGATTCCTGATGATCTGGCTGATTTCATGAGACATAATAACATCTATTGGATCAACAGTTCCATTGTTCCAAACACGGCAACTATAAACAGGAGCCGGCACGGCCAGCAGCGAGCCTGTTCACAGGTGACGAGCTCTTGCAGTGCAGGTGCTGCTCCAGGGGCCGGCAGCGTCTCAGGGAGGGAGGAGACCCGTCCACAGCTGGCAGAGGCAAACCAATGCTCGGAGAGGCTTCCTATGGGGACACTAATTGTTTGAGTGAATTATGACATTTACAGTGAAAATTCATCCTTATAAAAGACTTTCGCCAATTGTGAGATAGTTGTAGGCGTGCAGAAGACCTACAGGAACAGCAGTGTTCACGGCCCCCTCACTTCATGGCCTGCTGTTAACAGCCAGCCCAGCACACAGTGGTCACAAGTCAGAGAAGAGCCTCTGCCCGGGACTATTCGCCGCACAGAAGACTTGACTCAGACATCGCCGGTTTCCCCACTCCTGTCCTTTTGCTGTTTGAGCCCCATCTGGGTGTCACCCGCTGTGGTTGTCACACATCTCCGTGGGCTCTTCCAAACAGGCAGCCATGCCTCCTTCTTACCTTGTTTTGCACCCTGACCTTTGGAAGAATCATGGTCAGGTATTTTGCAGACTGTCTCCCATGGGGTCTGTCTGATGTTTTGTCCTGAGTAGGTGGAGCTTGTGCCTTTGGGGATGAAGCCTGGGGTGATGAGCTCTCTTTAGTGCATCCCGTTGGGGCAACATGAGATCTGTCTGTTACACCGTGCTGACCCTGACCACAAGGCTAGGGGTGCCCCGCCGGATTCTCCACAGCAAACTCAATGTTCTTTCTCCCTTTGTCATTACTATTGAGTTTTAAGGAGATCCTCTGAGACTATGAAAATTACCTATTTCTTCTTAAAGAAGAACAGAAGTGCTCACTTGAACGCCCATGGATGCATCCACTGCAGACATGGTTATTGAGGGGTGTCAGTAGGGATTTTCTACAGTCCTCACTCTTCCTGCATTGCCTCAAACTTCTCCAGGAGGAAGAGGCATTTCTTCTCTCACTGTCTTTATTTATTCAGTTATTTATTTACGTTCGCATCGACCCAGAGCTCTCTCTGTCTTTGGCCTGTAACTCAGCGCTGGATTTCTTTTGTGGCTCCCACCGCCCCAGCTTCGGCTGCTGGACGTCCCTCAGGCTCCCACGCCTGCTGCTTCCACCCTTTTACTTGGAGCAACATCCTGTTTTTTGGCCCCACAAAGTTCTTCTGGTACATGCTTTGCTGCAGTGTGGACTCAGCTTGTCCCCTGTGAGCACTGGTCTCTCTGACTGCAAGTGAGTGAAGCTGAGCTGACCTGGGAGAATGGCCCAGTTGGTGGGTCCCGACCTGCTCACTATGGCTGCAGGACGACAAGAAGGCAGACACACAGGGAGGACAGGATGGTGGGGGCGAGGGGAGGAGAGAGACATGTGCTTTTCCCTTTGCAAGGAAAGATACTGAGGATTCTAGTAAAGTAAGGAAACCTCCAAGACTTCAGATTTGGAGCAGCATAGACTTAGAAACTCAATAATAGAAGTTTGTGGAATTTCTGCTGTTGCTATGATTCTGGTCCCACAATTCTTGGTTGCTCTCTCTCTCTCTTTTAAATTATAAGGGAGGAAAAACATGGCCTCCCTTGGATCAGATATCTCTGATCAGGCTGCTGAGGTAGGGGGTCAAATTGCACGTGTGTGTGTGTGTGTGTGTGTGTGTGTGATGTAAAGATATCTATACACATTACATAGGATATATAATGAGTTATGCATGATGTACACATTGTTATGTGTATAGTATTAATGTGCATGGAGGTGAGTGGCCAAATAGAATAAGAGATTTTCTTTTTCCTTCTGACTTATGTCACTGAGCATCATCCCTTCCAGATCCATCCATGCTGCTGCGAATGGCATGACTTTATTTTTTTGGCTGCTGAATAGTATTCCGTTGTGTTTATAGACCACATTGGATGGTTTCACTTATCAGAGGAATATAGGGTAACCAAACAAGGGCTCAGGAATAAACACACCAAAAACAAGAACAAACTAGCAGGCAAAAGACACGCTGGAGACATTCAGCAGGGGCGGGGGGGAGGGAGAGCACAGAGACTATGGTGATGGTGCTCGGGTGACTTGGTGGTGAGAAGTCTATGGGGACTACACCTGAGCAGAACAACAATGTAAAAAAACATAGAAAAGAGCCTCCCCGGTGGCGCAGCGGTTGAGCACTGGGTTGCGAAGCTGCCTGCAGCCTCTGCAGCGCCGGTTCGATCCCCGGCTGCTCCCCGGCCACCGGAGGAGGGTCCCACATGGGGCGCAGACCTCTCCTGCCGCCTGCTGCTCCCCTCAGCAGTGTCCTTCGGTCCTTCTGCCTGCTCTGCTCCCCACTCTGGCTCTGGCTCTGGTGAATTCTCTCACCCTCCCGCGCTTCTGACTGTACCCAGTGCTTGTATAAATAAATAAAAATAAATCTTTAAAAAAATATATATATAAATAATAAAATAAAAAAAGGATCTTCATCTTTCCCGATGCTTTTCCAGTCTCCACGTGGGACTCCGGTCTGTGTGCTGATTCTGTTTTGACAGATGTGAGCCAAGAGCCGCATGCCCCGTGTTCTGCCTCCCAGACAGTCTGGCTTGACAGCAGGCTGAGCGCTGACCTTGGCTTGGAACGTGTTAATTTGTTTTAATTCTAATTGTTCACAACCGCTGGGCTCCCCCACCCCGGCCTCTCCCTCCTGCCCTTCCAGCCTCCTCGCTGATGGCAGTTAACCAGAATCCAGATATTTAATCGTCCCACTTGCCGGGTGGGCACCGTGTTGCTTTGAGTTCACCATCATTTCTGAGGAGTCGTATCAGGCAAAGGCGTCCTCATTCTCCAGGCAAGGAGGCTGCAGCCAGACAGTTACCAAGGCAACAGAGAATGCACCAGGCAAACCACCCAGAAGAGGTCTTTTCTGGCTGCTTTCAGTCTGTACGATGTGGAAGCACAAACTTAATTTTCAGGGTTGGCAAAAACGATCTGGTTTGCAGCTAATTATAAAATGTACCCAACGTTATTGGACCAGGTGATAGATGATTGCCCACTAAATGCGATGTGAAAAATTAAGGCCATTTTCAAAGTGGAGGGACCCAAATTAAATGTGCCTCGAGGATCAATCGCTTATTTTTGTCATTCTGCACAACCAGAACGGAACAGCTGAGTGTGTGTGGTGGTGGAGCTTCGAATCTCATTTTTCTTTGAATGCAGCATACTTTTTCTTCCAAATGTATTCAAAAGAAGGCAGGAGGTACCCCACACAGATTTATATTTTTGGGGGGGTGGGGGAGAGGAAGATCTTAAATTAAAACCCTATCAGTCAGCATTGTTTTAAATTACTACCAGCAGGTGAAATTATAAAAATCAGAATTTGCATACTTATTTCACATGGCAAGCTGATGTTACATCTTCCCCTTATCTTTCTGCTTGTTGTTATTCTCTTTGCGGGAACTTGCTTGTCCACAAACTCCAAATAAATGCCAACACACTCATGTACCTATGAGCCAGGAGAAAATGTCCAGCATCACTTATCATGAGGCAACTGTGAATCAAAACCCCAGTGAGATGTTAGCTCCCCCTGTGAGAATGGCCCATGTCAAAAAGACAAGAAACCACAAGTGCTGGCGAGGATGTGGAGAAAGAGGAGCCTCATCCACTGTTGGCAGGAACGCAATCTGGTATAGCGTTCGTGGAAAATGCTATGGAGATTTCGCAAAAAAAAAAAAAAAAAAAAGAGGGGCTCCCTGGTGGTGCAAGGAGTTAAGCCTCAACCTATGAAGCTATCTGCAGCCTCTGCAGCATGAGTTCAATCCCCAGATGGCCAGGGAGCAACCCACACGGCGCAGCAGACCTCTCCTGACTTGTCCACTGCTCCCCTCAGCAGTGTTTTCAGTCAATCTGCCTGTTCTGTTCCCCACTCTGTCTCTGGTGAATCCTCTCACCCCCCACACGTCTGGCCTGTACCCCAGTTCTTGAATGCATAAATAAATAAATCTTAAAAAAAAATGGAAATACCATATGATTTAGCAATTCCACTACTAGACATTTACCCAGAGGATGAAAACCCTGGTAAGAAAAGGCTTACGTTCGTGACAGTATTAGCCACAGGAGCCAACCGAAGTGTCCAACACAGATGCCTGGATAAGGAAATGGTGGGATATATGCTCCATGGAATACTACTCGGCCATCAAAAATGATGAAATAGTGCCTTCTGGGGCAAAACAGATGGACCTTGAGGTGATGATGCTAAGATAAGCCAGAGAGTGAAAAGAAGTTAGTTGCTAGGTGGTTTCACTCATTTCTGAAATATAAATTACCAAAGAAAAGAAACTGGGAAAGTGCACAAAAATAATTCTTTGACTCTGAAAAATATACTGGTTACCAGAGGGAGGGCAGGGGCAGGGCACAGAGGAAGGGCAGGGCTCGGACGCCAGCGCACAGCTGGGGTGGAGCGTGAGGGAAGCGTGTGAGTCTGTGAAGGTGTGAAGCTGCACTTAAATCACATGGTCATGTAAGCAAGTGACGGAAATAATAAAGAACAAAGAAAATAGTTTAATGTGATCAAAGATTTGGTCACAAGGGACTGCCCGACCTGACAGTTCAGAGTGAGAACACGGTCTGTAATCTACTTCTCAGGAATGGGTCCTTGGTGGTTCATGCTGGCCTCGTGGTCAGGGGCCTGCCCTCGCCCCTGGGCTTCATGCCTCATCAGGGAAGCCTCTGAAACAGGGGCCTTCAAATCCGGCTTTATATGAACAACTGAGCCCGTGGCCAGTCTGACAGGAGTGGAGATTCACTTGGTATGCAGGAGGAACACAGATTATCATGAATCCTCTTCTGGCTTTTGCTCTTATCCATCAGGCGCTTGCTCACTTGCCAGCCTGCAGGGACCCGGAGGGCTGGGCGGTGCTGTCCAGAGCCTGGACACGCCTTTCTCAGGTAAGGACACTATGAGAGGACTGTGGGCTGCAACAGGGCAGCCAGAAGAGGGCGCTCTTCAGAGATCAGCCACGTGGGCACCCTGTGGTGGGGCTTCCAGGCTCCAGCACTCTGAGAAGGAAATGCCTGGTGCCTCTAAGTCACCCAGAGCATGGTGCTTTGACACAGAGAGACAGGTGGGCAGTCAGGGCTGGCAGGTGCCGGGCAGCAGGCCTGCAGGCAGTGGCCATGGACAGTGGCCACGCCCCTCACGAGGCTGGCATCCTCATCTAGAAGGAGCTCAGTCGCCTCTGTCTACCTGACAAGACTGAAGAGTAGGATAAAAGGAGGTCACTGAAGAAGAGCATTTTATAAACTAAATATTAGATAAATAATTCATCTGGGTATGATCTCGAAATCTGAAAAATGTCCACATGGAAACCTTCCCTGCTTAACAGTACTACTGCTACCCTTATCGAGAAATATTTCCTTGAGCTCTTTGGTTCAGGGTTTAAAAGACAGACACAGGGAGAATAATTACTCAGCCATAATTGATGTCAAACAAAGTCAGAAAATCTCTTGGTACTGGTGTCTAAGTGCCCTTGGTTAAGAAACCCACATAACACAGCGCATGTGAAAGTGTTTCCTAAACTCTGTTGCTCAACACAAACATTTATTTTAATTCCTCATTGATTAAAGCCTGTTTTTCTAATCTTTTTGTTGCTGGTATATTTTGCTCTAATAAGTTCAAAACACCCCCCTGGAATTCTGATATGTCTCTACTTTTATCTCCGTCTACACTTCCCCTGTGCTTACCCATTTATCCATCTGTCTGTCTGTCTGTCTGTCTACCTAGCCATATCTGAATTTCCTGTGTGAGTCCAAAGCGTCTCCACCAGTTCGTGCTACCCTCGCCATGTAGCCCATGAGCTTCATCTCACCCCGCTCTCCACTCTCACCTTCTGCATTAACTTAGCCTGGGAAACATCAGTTTCATTGTCACCTGAGCCAAAAACAATATCCAATTTTATACCCATTAGGATAATGCCTTGTGATTCAAAGTACACCTCAAGATCCTCCTTGCTGAGCAAGCTTATTTCAAGGTCCCTGGATGAGTGATGAGGATGCAATCATTAATAATTGTAGCTCTGCATATTTAGAGGGAGAATGCTGCAGCTAAGAACTGCTTCCGCATACAGCTATGACCTGCTGGATCTTCACCTGGGTAAAGAAGAAAGTAACACTGACAAGGGAGTATTTTAACATGTATCCCGTTCTCCCTTACAGAAGGGAGAAAATCCTCAATGTTTAAAGGAGGTGCTGACATGGATACAAGTCTCCCTGATAGTTAGACCAAGAATTTACAGGCTAATCAGGGTGAAGATCTGAACCAAGCAACAGTCAGATCTCCCAGGTGAACAACACCGCAAGCCCAGTGTCCTGTCTGAACAGGTGAATTCAATCAAGGAGGGGTGGGCGTCAGTGCCTCACATGGCATTTAAACAACTGGACCCACCAGACTGACCAGACATGCTACTTAGACAAAAGGTGCTGTCTCCCGACTAATGGCTGGTTCATGATTTCCTAGAGGGCAAACGACAGTGGGCCCCAGGTGCAGTTAACAAAACCCCTGAGCAAGAGTCACCAAGGAGGCAGCAGGCCAGCAGCTAAGGGCTGGAATGGCTTTGAGGCACAAACGCAGGGTTGTACCTCACTGGAGGACGGTGCACCCAGCCTGGGGCCCTCAACTGTGGTCGTCAAGGCCATTTTGTGGGAGAGTAAGGTTCTCAGAAATTGGGGCAATTCCTGCTTCCTGCCCAGCGACGGGTATACTGTCCCCCAAATCACAAGAGCCCATACAGGCACAAAGCCATAGCATGTCAGAACCAGAAGGAGTGTTGAAACCGGTCCTTTATGTTATTTGCTCTGTGCACTTTTACAAAGGGGCAAAATGCCCAAAAGCTTCACGACAGTGATGCTGGGGAGAAGAGACAAGTGTCTTCCTTTGTTTGTTGTCACTGGAACATTCTGTGAGTGTGACATAAGAGGATATATCTCCTAAGTCTGCTGCCAGCCCTGTCACCCACCCATGCCACCAGAGACAGGGCCAGGAAGAGAGATGAGGGGGAGATTATCTTCTTCTTCTTCATTGGTTCACGAGAGGAGGAAGACGCGAGCTAGACAGACGGCATGAGGGTGAGGCGCTCAAGAATAATAAACCTGAGGGCAATACGAAAATATTTATGCAAGATTTTAGATTCCTCAACACGAGTCATCTGAGGATACCTTGGAATATGCTATTTTTGTTTTGTTTGTCTGGAATGTTACATAACTCTGTGTGCTTGGTTATCTTGAAGTCTTGGTTGTCAGAGTAGAAAGGGGCCCGAAAGTCCATTTAATTTAACCTTCCTTGGGCTGTGCCAGAATCTTTTGAGTCATCAGGGACCAGCTGACCTCTGCAGAGCACCCGCCCCACCCCCTCGCCTCCCCCAACACTGGGGCACCCATGAATCCCCAACCGACTCGGTGTTCTCCAGAGCTCAGTTACCCAGAGCTTGCTCTTGTTGAACACAAAACTATTGTAAATCCATGAATTAATCTTAATTATTACCTGGAATAAATATGCATTGCAATTGTACTCTTACCCGTGAATAAATTTTGTATTTAATGGACGAAGTTTTCCAAGAAGAAATCTTGGGTGCAGTTTGACAATCCTTTCTTTCATTTTCCTGAATCTCAAAATAGACAAATAAAAATGTCTCACCTCGGTGTTCTGCTTTGTTCAACTAGGCTGAGTGGAAGGAGTCTGGAGCCCAGCACATAGCAAGGTCTTTATTGTACCCCACAGAGTGAATGAACACAGGGTACCGCAGCACCCAGAGGGCAGGAATCTTCCCCAATTACAGTGATTACAGACTATTTCCTCGTTTGGCGTGGCAAGTGCATCTAAACTGCAGGAACGTGGTCAATTATATTAAAGGAAGCATCTCCAATGCCAACTACTAAGATATACTTGAAAATTGGCAGCTGAGAGTCTACTAAGTGGGAGACACAGCATTAAATATCAGGGGAAAGTACCACATTAAATTGTAATAGGCAAGAGAAAAATTAGTTCCCTAAATGTTCTTTTTCAGAAAGATTCTGGGTCTTGAATTAGAAAAATTTGGAAAAAATAAAAGTGAAGGAGACATTGGCTACCGAAGTGACTTTAGACAGGAGATTTGTTCTCACCTGAGCCGGGCCTGACACCAGAGGGAGGCAGCAGGCTAGTTAGGGAAGGAAGGATGAGGACAGAGGAAGGTTTGGAAACAAACGGAGCACAGGGGAAGGAGGAGCTGGAAGTGCAGGGGAGATTCTCCAGCCCCTCCAAAGGGAGACTTGGGGCAGGGGCAGCAGCAGGGACAAGAGTGAGCTCTGGCTCCAGGACCCACATGGGGAGCAGAGGGAAGAGCTGGTGAACCCAAGGGGTTTATTCTTCATCCACGGTACTGGAGCTCTGTAGATAGAAGATGTCATATCGGGCCTCCCTGGTGGTGCAGGGGTTGAAGACACAGCGCTCTCAAACTATCACCAGCCACTGCAGCACAAGTTCAATCCCCAGCCAGGGGGATACCCACATGGCGCAGACCTCTCCTGTCTCCCTGCTGCTCCCCTTAGCTGTGTGTTTCAGTCAGTCTGCCTGTTCTGCTCCCCACTCTGCCTCTGGTGAATCCTCTCACCCCCCTTTATTTATGTATGCATAAATAAATAAACCTTTAAAAAAAGGAAAATGCAAAACCGCTTGAGCACCTAGTGATGAGACATCCACATATAAAAGAAAAAAGAAAGATGAATTTACTAAGCAACAACACTAATTAAAAAAATTCAGGACTGGCAGGAAAGACCTTACTCTGGGAGAGCCCAGAATCTTGGTTTGTTGATTTTTAAAAGTAAGATGTGAGTTGCTTCATTTAAAATAGTAAATGTGGTATGAATAATGATGTCTTAGTGTTGAATCAAATTCAAAGTTATTAGTTCAAAAGATTGCCTAGAAAGGTCATATTTGAAGAAAACAATAATTAGGTGACAAAAGAGAAAAATTACTTTCTGAGAAAAAAGAATGGTGATCCGCTGGTAAAATCTTCTGTCTTCGTGGCACTTACTTGACAGCGTCTATTTCAGACCTGTGAGCGCCCTTCTAGTTGGACAAAACAAGACTAGACTGTCCTTATTGACTCATTTGCTTTAACAAATAGGCAGCTAGAAATGTCAGAAGCAGCAAAATCTCACATCTAACTGAATATCAGTCGAGCTATCTTTTAAATGAGATCTCTCCATCTGAGAACTTTCTAAGCCAAGGTAGCCCCTTCATAGGCAGAGAAAAAAGGCAAGTTTTTTGGCGCTTTCCTTCGAAGAGAATTCTTGATTTCAATTGTGCAAGGACATAGCATTTTATGCAGAGCTCTGTCATCACATGTATGTACAGCTATTGCTTTTTTCTAGAGAGCTCACTGCTGGAGTCATAGACTGGTGAGCATTAGACGCAGCCCAGTAACATCGATGATGGTTCTCCGAGTAAGTCCTTTAAGCCACAAATGAGATCGGAATCTCGAATAGCCATGTCCTCATTCTCTCAGCCTTCCATGCTGCTGCCAGGCTTAATGCCAATTAGTTCAGAAGTTTCTTGGAGCGACAGTGGGGATCAGGGGCCACTCGCTCTTGTTTCTCACAGAACTGGGCTGGTCAGTGAGGACTTAAGAAATAGGTTGCAGAAAATTTAATCTCCAATTTCTAACCTGCTTGTTGACCAAATTCTTTGAGACTTATGGCTATCTTTTTGCCCAGTGATGTAGTACATACTTAGCATTGCCACCAGCACAAACAAGAATAGACATTTATGGAATGTTCTTTCAAGTTATGAAGCACAGGGCAGCTACCCCTGCTCTAAGAAGCAGTTGCCTAAATCTGTGTCTCTCCACGTGTCCCTCAAAAAGCACAAAGACCAACAGGATCACAAAAAAGTGTCACCCCAGGCCCTTCATCTACAATAAAGCCAGCAGGCAAAGAATAATACCAGCTGCAAGTGCGATGGGAGAACATTCCACAGCAGAGCCAGACCAGGCTCCGGCTGCCTCGGAGAGATGGGCACGGGTTGAGTGGAAGGGTTGGGACCGCGGTGGGCAGGGAAATAGCAGTTCCTGGGAAGGAAAACGCACCTCCCTTCCCTGTGGAGGCCCCTGGGTCTGAAAATTAAATGACACAGACAGATTGACAGGATGAAAGCAGGCAGATGTATCTAGTTTCACATGGTAAAGGGGCTTTCACAAGGAAATGAAGACCCTAATAAACAGGTAAACCTGAGTGTTTTCAGGTGGGGTTCGCTGGATGAAGCATGGACAGTCATGCAGGGAGATGAGAGTTAAGGAGTGTGGGTGCTCGTGGTTAAAAAAAGAAACTTAGACAGTGAGCTGGGCTTGTCCGCTTGCTCTGTGGTGTCCCTCTGTCTCTGGAGATAAGGGTGCTCCTTCCCCCCTGTACCTGCCAGTCCTCCAGTCTGCAGAGTGCCCCTTTCCTGAGGACGCCTTTCCTGAGGGCTGTCTGAAGTAGTAAGGGTGGGAAAAGGAGGTCAGAACGATCTTACTATGAATGGCATTTCCTCAGGATCCTTCAGCTGAAACTATTCACTGTGTCCGGTGCCATGTTTGGAATAGCGTCTTGATGGCCAGCGCCGTGATGGAACTAGGAAGTCCTCAGGAGGAGAGGCGTCTCTGCTGAGTAGGGAGACACTGAGGACGGGGTGGGATCTTAGGGATGGGAGCACCAGCTACTGTGGGATTGGAAGGAAGAGACTAGAAATTCCACAGGACAGAGACTCCAGTTTTCCCAGGGAGGGAAAGGCAATGTGGAGGCTGAGGGTGAAGGAGACAAGTGCCAACAGGCAGACGTTACAGGAAGAAAGACTATTACACGCCAGAAGGCACTTTGTCTTCTGTTACAAATTAGAAGACAATGAGAAAGCACCTGCAAGCCCAGTGAGGGGGACAGGTCCCCGGAGCACACTGTCCAGGGGCACAGAACAGCAGGTGCAGAAGCAGACCCAAGCACAGGCACCGTCTGCATGTGATAAGGGACGCAGCTCGACTCGTCGGAGAACCTGTGGACATGCTTCCAAACGGTACTGGGACAGTTCAATTCCTTGTAAGGGGGGAAATTGCATCTTCCCTTCACATTATGCAGAAG
The DNA here is from genome assembly GCF_964194135.1 of Talpa europaea. Classification (NCBI taxonomy): domain Eukaryota; kingdom Metazoa; phylum Chordata; class Mammalia; order Eulipotyphla; family Talpidae; genus Talpa; species Talpa europaea. The sequence goes on from NC_140070.1 coordinate 143,536,416, forward strand.
AAACCGCGGCCAGTGATGTAAATGCAACACGGGAATCAGACCAGTAAGCCCAGAAAACTTAACATTGCAGGGAAGGAAAAGTCAAAATCCAGACAAGAAAAAATAAACACAACTCCATGAGCCTGTTGTGTTTAATGGAGCAAATAGAACAGAAGCAATGCGCAAAGTTAAAATGAAAGAACATGTATTTTACTGGAAGAAATTAAGTCTGTGAATCAAAATACATTACCTATCTTTAAATAGAGAAAAAGAGATTGATATGTAGATGCAACTTTGTGGAATTTATAAATATCCAATCAAATGTCTACTCTCCAAGTACGCAGACAGAAAAGTCAACTTAGCTATAAATTAAGAAAAATCCTTGTCTCAGACTTTTCCGAGGTAATAAATATGAGACATAAACACGAGTAACATTTACTGAGATTTAGAGAAAGGTTGCAACCCAGGGATGTGGACCAAACAAGCTTGCCTTCATGTGTAAGGCAAGAGTAAATAGTCAGGGCTTAAAAAGTAGCTCATTTTGTGCCATTCCCAGAAAACAAAACAAAAAATCCCCGTACATGAATTACATCCAAGCAAAGTAAAAAACTTGAGAATGTGGAAATGGTGGAGATAAGTTGGAAAACATTTAGATATATTTTTAAAATGCAATCATTTTGAAAATGTTGTACAAAATATATGCCATATGTTTTATAAATGGAATCTCTCTCTGTCTCTCTCTTTCTCTCTCTCCCCCCTACACACACACACACACACACACACACACACACACACACACACTTTTAAAGTCCCTGATTATTGCAACCAAAGTTAAAAATTAGATGGAGGAGAAAGAAGGTCAAGGAAACAAAAACTACCCATTTTCTAATTTTATGTAAAAGAGCATCCATAGAAACTGTCTTATCTTGGCAATAAAATTAGATGGTATTGGTTCAAGTGCATGTTTTAAGATTTAAAGAAACAGTAAATAATTAACTGTATACACACCGCTTTCTAGTTATTAGAAGTAAAACACAGACTAAAAACAGCTGATTTACAAAAAAATGAGAAAACAAAAAGAAAAGCAGGCAAATTGGAAAACTAAGACATGTCACCTCTTAAATTCCATTTTCTCATCTGCAATGTGGGTTATTTTAAGCCTAACTCATAGGCTAATTTTGAGGATTAAGATGATGGTGCTCAAAAAGTATTTTATTTTATTTTTTTAATAAATTTTATTTTTATATTCCCCATACAATTGCAACCCCCTGATTTTGATCCCAATCCCTCCCCTCCCTGCCCCCCACCCCCCATAGAGTGTCTCTGGTTCATAGTTTTTTGTTGATTTTGATTTTCACTTTCTTATAGTTATTCATTTTCCTGGTCCCTTATTTAAGTTTTCTAGATTCTGCTATGAGTGAGACCATCCGGTATTTTTCTTTCAAAAAGTATTTTAGTGTCTGATCCCAAAGCTCAAGGAAGTTTACTATTACTATTATTTACATTGAAATATGAGAATATGTCAGCCAAAAAGAATAACCTAAAATTGACAAAATTTGATAACATTTCAACTCTTCTTGTTAAAAGAAAATGATGAATATATTAACTTGGTTACAAAATAGCCAAGAAAATTGAGAATTAAGGCATGTGAAAAAGATATAGCAAATAAACATAAATCAAAAGAAACAAAAACAATGTAGAATCCAAAGTAAAAAAAACAAAGGACAATGCAAAGGTGGGTATCTTATACAGACACCATGTAAGAATCACAGAAAAATTAAAAATGCTCTAAAATTTAATTCATGGGGAAAAAATTGTTAAAAGAAATAAAATACCAACATTTGGAAATAAAAGATGTTTAACACCTTAGCATTCATAAATCAAGAAGACAAAAACTAAGACTATAAAATTTAATAAAATGATTAATGATTTATTGAGCAGATATTAAACATTTATCTTATAAAAATTCAAACACATTTCCAAGTCTCTGAAAAACATTAACCAAATATATATTTCCATAACTTAAAAGGTTTTTTCCAATATTGTTTTTGCACATGACATAGTCTATTGCCAGCAAGTTATAAAAATAAAAAATAATGTTGGTAAGCCATTTTTTAAAATCCAACCACCAGAGAATAAAAAGCAAACTTTCAAATATTAGCTTAATAGGAAATAGAAGCTATTAACTACAATCCATTTATAAAGCAATGACCTGAAAATCTTTATGTTAAAATAATGTGCAAAGAACAATTCATCAGGAGTAAGAATAGTTTTCTTAACAAATGGGGTACAGTAACTGGATATCACATGCAAAAAAAGATGGAATTGGAGCCTTATCTCATACTGTATATAACACTCAGTCAAAAATTAAGGCCTAACTTGAGGAGCTAATATTACAAAATTTGCAGAAGAAAACGTAAGTGCAAATTCTCCTGATTTCGGCTTAGACAATCTTTCTCACTATGACACTAAAAGCACAAGCACAAAAGAAAAAAAATAGATAAACCCAACATTATTAAAATTAAAAACTTGTGCTTCAAAATAAGCCATCAAGAAAGTGGAAAAAAAAGTCATTAAGGATGGGGGAAAATTACAAATCACATAACTTATAAAGGACTGAATCTAGCACAACTGCACAATAAGAAAATAAGTAATTCAATTCAATTTTTAAAAATTGACAAAGGATCTCAAATATGTAAACATACACAAATGGTCAACAAGCACAGCCAAAGATTCTTGGCATCGTTCGTCTTCAAGAAAATGCAAATCTAACTTACAGAGACACCACTTCACACCCAGCACCATATGTACAATAAAAACAACTGATAAAAATAAACGCCGTGGGAACGTGGAGAAACTGGACCTCGTGCAGGCCTGGAAGGTGTGTGAACTGGTGCACCCACCTTGGAAATCTGCCTGGAGTTGCCGGGATGATGAGCCCAGAGTGTCGTGACACACCAATTCGACACCCACGTGCACAACCAAGAGAAATGAAAACATACATCCAAACACAAACACTCAGTGCTGTATTTTCCAGCATAACCAACGTGGGGAACCACCTAAATGTTTATTAACTGATGAATGGACAACTTGAAAGAAAAGAGACTATCCAAGAACCCCCAAAACATAGCTGGTGCCTCCCCAGGGTGCTGTATGTGCCCTGTGAGAACCATGGCAGACAGGGGGTAGCTTAACGCTTTCAAGACAGAGCAAAATCTCCTTTAACCTCAAGGCTCCTGGGAGATTACCTGTCCCAGACAGAGACCCCATTTTGCCCTACTAGCCATGGAATTTGTTTAGAGTCTCCATACATAGGCAAATAAATTTGTTCTGTTCTCCTACTAATCTGATGTTAAATTGATTGTTCTACAAGCCTGAGAAGAAACCGAAGGGGTGAGGGGACATTTCCTCCCCACCTTGACAGGGGAGAGCGAGAACAGGGCAAAAGCAATAAATAATTAAAGATACAATGGCCAGCAATTTGCCAAAATGGATGAACTACATCAATTCACAGCTTCAAGTAATTTAGCAAACCTCCAGTTAAGATTTTGAAAAAAGGGAATGACTTTGTAGTAAAACTGCTGAAACTTAACAGATGAAGTTAATCTTCTTTTCAGAGGCAAATTCATTCTTCATATGTCATTATTAATGAATAAACATTGAAATATTTTTAAACTACATGTTCATCATAAGAAAGTCCTACCAAAACAAACTTAAGGTCGACAGCAGAATGGATATAATAAGCATAAAAGGTGAAATAGGTGGTCAGTGGGCACACCAGAATATGCCACCCCAACATATATACCTCTTTGCTTGACACATAACCAAAGTGAGCTAGGGACCCCAAACTATTAAGAGGTGCATCAGAAAAACCAAAAAGGGGGTCCATGTATCTGTCACATGAAGGCAAAGGAAACAGAATCTTGGTGTGCAAGAGCTTTAAGAGAATTAGTGTGCAGAGAGAGGCGAGAGGCTATTCTTAATAATAGTTTGTCAATAAAACCCCCCAAAATAGCCATCCCCTCATGGGGAAATGCCCCGCCAGATACAGATACTAAATGCAAACATGAGGCAGATAAGCGTCTGTGGTATTTACTGGTGACCCTCCAGTATCCTGTTTGTACCATATAAACATGTGTGGGATGAATGATGAATAAATGAATTCAGAAAATGTTACTTTAACATTTCTATCATCAAATAGGAGAATTCTACTCAGGCCCTCAGTGGGTGGGTGGGTGTCTTCTCACACGGTGGGGGGGGGCACCTGCATACTCAGTCCACCTACTCAAACTCCAGCCCTAATCTCTTCCAGAAACCCCTTCACAGGGTGCCCAGAACTCATGCATAATCAGCGAGCTGGCCATCCCTCGGGCCAGCCACGTCGACACACAAAATGAACCGTCAAAGGGACACAGTGAAGTCAAAAAATAATAATATACACTTTTGATGAAATGTAAATCATGTGAGTGAACAATAACAATGGTGGGGGGCCGTGTTGGCCCGTCTGCGCCCACTCCACTCCCACCCCCCCCACCCAGGTTTTGAGCCCCAGGACACTGACCTGGAGGACCTGGGCTCCGTGTCAGATGGCGTCCTGCGAGGCCTGGCCGCGGGGCACCAAGGGAAGCTTGTGGAAGAGGACAGCATATTGGGGGTGTTTGTGCTTCTCTTAGGACAGGTGTTGGCAGCGGCCGCATCCCTGTGCCCCCGTCCTCTTGTGGAGCTGCAGCCTCTGCTGGCCTGGGGCTGGTCCCGGCCCAGACCTAGGGGAGACCGTGGCTCTCTGTGGTTCCGCCCATGGATGTAGCAACAGGTGCTGCTGGTTTCCCGCCCCCCCTTGAGGGTCCAGAATGGAGGACACCTGGTGGTGATGAGAAAATGTATTATTGAGCAAATGAATATAATAAAGATTCCAGCAGCACTTCCAGCCCAGGTGCAATGAACACTCCAATGCAGGCGTCATCAACAAGTTTGCTGACTTACAGCTAAGGATTCATGGCCGGGCCCTCAGCACTCTCATCTACAAGGTCAGGCAGGGGGCCAAGCTGCTCTCCCTCTCCAAGGCCATCCCCGAATGCCTGCATTTTTCCCCCTTGCCTTGCCCCCTTGTCTGGGTACTTTGCCACAAATGGTTGTGTCTGCTGAAAAACATGGATATGTAACAGATGTGGACACAGTTGTGTATGAAAGGAACCCTTGGTCTTTAAATGGGTGCTCAGACCTTACGGGGCTCCCCGGGTCTGGGACCTGATGCATGAGTCATAAAGCTTCTCCTGGCCTCACCATTCCTGAAGTACCGCTTGTTCTTCCTCTGCCTGGGGAAAAGGCTAGAATTCATTCCTACAACAGTGGAAGGTAAGTCCTTTATTTGGGCTTTCGGTAGGACTGCAGCTTGGGGATTGCAGTGAAAGGGGGTTCTGAATCACTCGTGGGGAGAGGGCTGGCCTTAGGGTCACCAAGAACAAGCAGGCGGTTCTCTCTGACCAGCTCCACATATGAAGGTGGGAAGTCACCCATTATGCAAATGAGGCTAGAAGCCTGTCAAGTTCCTCTTGCTGGAATAACATGCAAATTAGGTGACGGATTGGTCGAGGGGCGAGTGGTGGGGTTTGGTCCTGGGCGGTGGTTCCAGCTCCTCCCAGAAGATGTGGCTGTGTCTCAGCGTCCCCCTCTGACCTCGTTCCCCGGGCTCAAGTGATTCAATATTGGCTCTTCTTTCTTGGTCACCTGCTCACAGCTTCGTAAATAGTCCCTGAGGAAGCTCGGCGCAGGTGCCCTGGACGAGGTGCCATCTGGTCCTGCCAGGGCTCTGCTGAGCCGCTGCCATACTGGGCTGAGTCGCTGCACCCACCGCCCCCCACCCGGTTCATCTTGATCATAAGTGAATCTTTTCTTCCCACGATGCCAAATTGCCTTCAGTAAAGCAACTGATAAAGTCTAGTGAGGACAAAACCAGAACTAGCTTTAGTTTTTCAAAGAGGAATTACTTAAAGGGTTGGGAAATAGTAAACTTTCACATGTTCTCTTCCACCCCCACCCCACACAGACACACACTCTCTCACACACACACACACACTCACTCACACAATGTTTGAAAACGTAACTACAACTTGAAGATTCATACAACGAGCCCTGCCTCGGTGGTTTAAACATCAACTGCTAACATCTCTGCATTAATTCTGATTTGGTTTCTGGTTAAGCTGAAGTTTTTCAATTAACAGAATTTTAAAGGATTCTGACTCAGAGTTTTCTAAGTGTCACTACTTTTATCTCCTCTTATTTTTGTCTCAAAGTCTAGACTGACTTACTACGTCCCATGTCACAGAGTGAGAGTGAGGGCCGGGTGCCCCATCACTACTTATTTCCATCTGTCTTTGGAGTGTATCAGAACATCACTCCTCTGTGGAGCTGGAACTTCCTGAAAATTTTCATCTTTTCGGACTGTAGTGAAATACGTGCCCCACAAAGGTGAGCATCTGCACCGCATTTGTGTCCTCTGACGGGCACACATCCACGCTGGTCATCACCACCAGCAAGGTCTTCTCAAACTCAAACTCTTTTCCCAATAACAATTTCCTCACTTCCTCCTCGCCCCAGTCTTTGGCAGCTACCATTCTATCCATTTCTGGAAATCTGACCAGTCTAGAGGCTGCCTGGAAGGGCGATCAGTCAGCATTTGCCCTTTCTGACTTGCTCGTTCTGCTTCATGTCTTCATGCTTCATCCCCGTTGCAGCCTGTGTCAGTGTAAAGCTGAACACTACTACGGATACATCCGGGCTTCCCCTCAACCCTTGATGGTTCCTTAGATGGGTCTCACATTTTGCTATCATGAACACGAGTGAGCAAGTATGTTTTCGAGACTCTACTGTCCGTTCTCTCTCCAGACATGGGGTCTGGATCATGTGGTAATTGTATGTCTGGTTTTTGGGGAGTCACCATACTTGTTTCCTTGGTAGCTGCACCCCTTTGCAGTAGGGCACAAGGCTTTCGATTTCTCTATAGCCATGTCAACTCCTGCTATTTTCTGTTGTGGCTTGTCTTTTCATTATGGAGCATTCTCACACAGGTGGCAAGTCTATTCTGGCGGTCTTCACCACATCAGAACAAGTGTTCACATTACTCATTCTTCCAGGGCTTGACGGTGGCAAAATACCAACTTTGATAAAGAGTGCTAGAGAGTGTCCACCCCGAGGGGCTGGCCAGTGACTTTTACAACTGCTGCTTCTACTTCCAGATGACAAAGTCCTTTTTCCATTGACTATTTTAAGGGCAATTTAATTTACTTTAATCAGTATTTACTGAGGTCACTATGTGCCTGGTCTTGTTCTAGATGGTTCCAATAGAGAACAAAATCTTTTTTAAAAAATTACAAACCATTCAGAGACCCACCCAGTGGTTTTTGATAAAGATGGTATTTTTCTCCCGAATGTTAACCGAGAAGTGGGCTCCCTCCTAACCTACAGAGTTTGCGGCTCAGAAAAAGACAGGAGTGAGATGGGCACTACTAGATGGGCCCCTTCTACAGCCCTCAACGTGTGCTTGTCTGGGGCACTGAGACTTGTTATGTCTGTAAATAATTCTTACCAGACTTTGAGCTTCTTGAGGGAATATTTCACTGTGTTTGATGCCCTCCAATTATCCATTGCATCTTGCATATAAGCATTCAAAACTGGGCTATTTATCATTTGCTGAATATTAATCAACTGGTCTGAGCCTCCACTATTTCTTGATCAGCTTAACCCTTTGTGCCACCAGGGAGGCCCCATGTTAAAATTATTGACACTGAAGGGCCTCCCTGGTGGTGCAAGGGGTTAAGCACCACACTATGAAGCAATCCATAGCCTCTGCCGCATAAGTTTGATCCCCGGCCAGCCAGGGAGAAACCCACATGGTGCAGCAGACCTCTCCTGGCTCACCCGCTGCTCCCCTCAGCAGTGTATTTCGTCAGTCTGCCTGTTCTGCTCCCCACTCTGTCTCTGGTGGATTCTCTCACCCCCCTCTCTCTGGCCTGTGCCCCAGCTCTTGTATGCATAAATAAATAAATCTTTAAAAAAAATTATTGACACTGAAGACTTAGTTTCTCCAGGAAAGGTTTCCCCTTCTGAATACATGCTCTTTCTCCCACCCTGGCCTCCCACTTGCTTCTGCTCAACTGAACACCTCATGGGGAGCACGGAGAGGCCGGGAAGGATGGCAAGGTCAGGGAGCATGGCCATGCCAGAGTACGGCGCTGGCACACCACAATGGTTGCTGCTGAAGGCAGAGCACTCGACCAGCTGCACACGACACGGAGAACAACATCCACTTCTCCCCATCTCCCAAAGCCCAGGCAGGACCAGTTGTTTTTATCCTCAGACACCCTTTCACCTCCTCCCAGCCTTCCTTTCTCACTGGGTCCTGGCCCCGGACCTCCATCATGTACATCAGGACTGTGCACTGACCGGTGTCCACCAGGAAGACATACTCAGGTCTAACCCTCCGTGCCGTGAGCAGGACTTTATTTGGCAATGAGACCTCTGGAGATATAATGACGCTAAGACGCCGTCACGCTCTACCCCACGGGCTGGTGTCTAAGAACAGTGACGTTTGGACCCAGAGACACGAAGAGGGGAGACACTGATGCTGGAAGCAGGGATTGGGGTGCTGGGTTGGCAAGTCAAGAAAGGCCAAGGGTTTCAGCAATCACGGGAATCTGGAGAGAGGCTCACCCCTCAACCTGCTTGGGGCCTCCAGAAGGAAACTGCCCAAGGACATGTTCTGCCTCCAGACTGAGTGGATGGGCTTCTGTTGCTTCCAGCAGCCCAATTTGAGGTCAACCTGGGAAGGCGGCCAGGAGAGGCCACTCCTGGTCAGAGCGGTCACTCTTACTAGTTGCCCTGGGCCCCACATCTGCTTCTCCCTCCATTGCTCACCGTGGTGTCCCACGCTTTGTTTCAGGGAGGGGTTGATGCCAAGAGAGCTCTTTGTCATGGGAGGAGGCCAAGCATTGGAGAGGGGAATTCTGCAGCTGGAAAGTGATGCTGACTATTCAGGCACATATAAATCCCTGAATACTCCTGAGGGGGGGTCACAGAACTTCCCCCAGGCATGGAAAAGCTAGTGTTGCCTCCTGGTGACAAGGTTATTGCATTCTGCCTGCTGGGGTCAAACCTGCATCTGCAGGAAGGAGGCTCTGCGGGCTCGAGACCCTGAGCTGGTCAAGCCCAACCATGGCGTCCAACCCCAGGCCTGCGCCGGCTGCCGCGCAGTCTTCCTCATCGCCTGCGCCTCCCATCGGCACACCTGCGGATGTTCTTCTGGCCCAACCTTGCTCATTACTTTTTGGATTTTTCTCTCTTTTTCTTTGCACCTGGTCAAAACCTACTCATCCTCCAAAGTCCAGTTTAAACCTAATTTTATCTGTCACAATTAGCATCCCAGTCTAAAAAATCTTGAACTAGCTCCACCGAACAAAACTTACTGACATCCATGTAATGCTGTCTGCCCGGGACTCACACTTCTAGGTCTGCCTTGCGGGGCTCAGACTGGGCCTGGCACAAAGATGCTCAGCCAGCTCGGGTACCTTGTTCCCAACACACTCCTTGCTCTGGATTTAACGCAAGACCTTGAAGGACCCCTTGAGCAATCCTGCTCTTAGTTCCCTCCCTTTTGACACAAAGAATTGATTTGCATTTCAGTGTCCTCCAGCCCTACTTGGCTGAAAGCCAATGACCAGAAGCTACTAGGCAAATGGCTCTGGCCCAGTTCCTGGGCACGTGGGGCCTCAGCAGGAGTCCCGGCAGCAGGTTCATCAGGTAGTTGGATGGCAGCCATGACCTTGGGATGGGAGGGGGTGAAGGTCAGGCAGAGTCTCTGTGTGGCTCTGGAATTAGTCAGTCTGATAATCTGGCTAGAGTACAGGTCAGGAGATGCCAGATCTCGGCAGGACACACCTGTCTTCCTACATGTGCCCGGAAAGGCTTTGTGACATTTGCACACAGGAGCCGTGGCCCACACGGCTCACAGAAGGCCTCATCTAAACGGTAACAGTGATAAGTGTGTAGGTTATGGTCCCCAGCGCCTTCGCAGGAAAAGGTGCCAGAGGGGTGTGTGTGTGTGTGTATTAGAGTTTGCTGAAATGGGAACTTAGGTGATTTGAAACTCTGCTTAACTTGTTTCTTATCAGAATTCCCCCACCCCCGCCTTGTGAATGAACACTAGGTGAAAAAACCCCAGGTTCTGCAGATGAGAGTTACAGGCAACGGAATTTTGAGACATCAGTAGAAAAATTTTCCGAAGTTGAAAGCATAACTACACATCTGATGCTGGTGGGCTGCGATGGTTTAGGACATGAGCACATTCCCTTGCTGGGTGCAGGGTTCCCCCGCTTAGCTGCATAGATGCCCACCACCAAGTGCTCACTCCAGCGAAAACCATCTAGACTTGGAAATAAAAAAGAATTCTCAGTTTTGGGTGTAGTTAGCAGTGTGGGGCTGGGCCCACATATTACAGCCAGAGAAATTTGGGGTGGGGGAAGAGAATGGAGATGCAGGAAAGGATCAGTTGATCAATTAGACAGTCATACATAATTCTGTGTGGTCACGTATAGGAAGTGTGCAACATGGGAGGACACAGTCAAGAAAGATCATTTCTTTTTATGCTCATTTTCCTGAGATGATTTCCTTCCTATTCTCCTGAGAACACCCTCGTCACCTGTTTTCTTTACGAAAAATATTCAAGCTTTGTCTTTATTTCAGGGGCAAGTTTCGGGATGACTTTTATGGGCGCTACAGATGTAATCATTTCTCTGCAAATCCTTTTAATAAGTGATGACAAAGGAATATTTGGAGATTTTTAACATGTATTTCCTACTCCCGTTAGCCCTTGTGCTTATAGAATGTCTTCATTTTTAAGCCACGCTCTATGTAAATTCGCTTTCTTCAGCACCCAGAATAGGATCAACCTTTTGTCTCCAACAAATGCTCATTTCTTTCTTCAAAAAATATTTGTCTGAAATACAAATTATATTAGAAGAAATGAGTCGGGATTATTTGAGCACACTGTACTGAGAAACCTCCCTCCACTCTATTCAGAAGCATTTTCTTTCATTTTTGAATTCCAAGGGAAAACCCAAATACCTTATGATGAATCAACAATATCCAGTTCTATGAAAATAACGGCAAGCCAGGAATAGCATCCACGTGGCTTTCCCCCCCATATCACTTACACCCTTTGGCCTTTCTCCCTCCCCCAGGAGATGGGAACAGTGTTTTTCTAACTTGAATTCCGAGTTGGTGGAGTCTGAGGTGACGCCTCTTGCTCATATTGCACTTGAATTCCCAAGGCTCTAGGGCAGGGGCTCTACCCAGAGTTGATGCCCCACCCCACTCCCCCGAGGCACCTGGGCAGTGTCCACGGACATTTTCAATGGTTAAAGCTGGGGAGGGTCTGACCCCAGCATCTGAGGGTAAAGGTCAAGGGCACTGTTAAGTCCCCTAGGACACACAGGCAGGTCCCCCAGAACAGAAAGTCATTTGGCCCCAAATGTCAGAAGTGCTGAGGCCGAGGAGCCCCGTTCTCAAGAGAAAAAAAGACTCTTCCCTAAATGAACCCCACTGTCACCCCGCGGTTAATTTGGCAAGAGTTTTCCATTCTTGTTACAGCGCTGCAGACACCTTGGGTCTGCAGTGAACAGCTGTGTGGCTTTCCATTGTGGAAAAAGAGGGACATTTCATGCTGGGTGTCTGAAATGCTCCCCTCGGCTGCCTTGTGACATTTTGTAGGTGCTGCCTGAGTCTAAGGAGGGGTACGTGGTGGCCAGAATGTTCTCCACAGAAAACCAGGAAAAGGAAAAAGGAGGAAGAAAAGAATGTTATGTTTTCATTTTAAACATCTTCAAAGCTTAATGGCATTCAAATAGAATATCAATAATTATCTCAGCAGCTGAAAAGATCAGGTAAATATTTAAAAACACAGCAATGGAATGTTATGGCACCTGGGAACCAAAGTGGCTGGCTACGTAAAGCCATCCTTCAGCATAATTCTATTGCACTTTAACATAATAAGCTGGAGAGACCTCAGGAGATCTCCCCTCCAGCCCCGACTCCTCTAAGAAGATGCCCTGAAGTCCCTAATGGTGCATCAGAGAGACGGAAGCCAACGTCACCCACAGCCATGGCAGCAACGCTGGGCGCTATGCCCGTGGCCATCACTGTGTGTCGGAGCCGCTCCGTGTCACCCCTTTCAGCATACTCATGAGGGGGGTGGGGGGACACGGAGATATGAGGGACGATTCAAAGAAGGGAGAATTGGGGTGACCTGATTCCAGGGGTCAGCATGGCCTCACCTCGGCACAGTCCTACTTGGGCTGCCCGCGCAGGACCACCTTCCAGACTGCGCGGGAGGAGCTCCATCTCCTAACAGTGTGAGGTTAATGAACCTCCTTATTTTTGGCAGGATGAGTAAGTGGAAAGCGGAGAAAATCCTTCTGAGAGAGCCTGTTTCAGGGGCTTTAATTGCTTGTGTGACAGTGAAGAAGAAAGCCCCTTCCTTTCAAGTGGAGGGGTGCTGTTCTCTGCTCCCAGATCTGGCGGCTGTTCCTCAATTATATAAATAAGAAGGAAATTAAAATGTGATGGATGAAATAAGGGGGTGAGCTGGTACTTATTTCCTAACCAGAAATTACCATTTTTGCTCTTTTGAAGTGATAATTATCAGCACCAGAGTTTATTCACTTTTGTAATGAGGTCCTTCTTTTTAATTAAAATTGAGATGCTTTACATTTCTTGCTTTCCCTTAAGAAAATCTTTCAAGTGTTTAAGCCCCTGATATTGGAGAGCTTTAATTACTGCATGGAAAGAGCAGAGTGAAAAAATGATGAAGGGGGGATGTGGCTCTTTGGCTCCATGAACACCAATTCACGGAGAACTCAGGCAAGTGGGGGGGGGGGGCGTTTGTCAATTGCCAGGCCCTGTAGTCATGAGAGGCCAAGGGGACCTGCAGGCAACTCATCTCCAGCCCTCACCTGTTCTGTCTCCTTTCTGAGCCTGGTCAGATCATCACAGACTTCCTGAGTTGTCCTGAAATGTACATAACATAGTCATATTCAGGCTTGCACCAGTATCCACACGAGTGGGGAATTTGTTTATATTGTAACACAAGCATGCAAACAACACTGGGTCTCAGAGTTCTCCAGAGAGACAGAAACAATAGATAAGGATAGATGATGGATGGGGGCGGGAAGTGGATAGAGGCTAGATGAATACATAGATGATAGGTAGATAGAGGCATAAATACACAGATAAGGAATAGATAGTAGGTGACAGATGCTGAATGATAAATGGGTAGATAAGGTAGATAAAGCAGATGGTAACTGATAGAAAGAGGGATGGATGGAGGGACAGAGATGAGAGATGATAGATATAGATAGGTGGATGGAAGGATGGTTGGATAGATGGAGTGATAATGGATAACTAGATGGCAAAATAAGAGATACAGATTTTTAAATTTTTTATCTTTAAAGGTATGGAGAGATTCATTTTAAGGAATTGTTCACACAGTGTAGGGTCTGGCAAGTCCAAAATCTGTAGTCAGGCAGGCAGGATGAAATTGAGGCAGGAGTTAATACTCCAGACTTGAGGCAGAATTTCTTAATTTTTTGGGAAATCTCAGTTTTTGCTCTTCAGGCCTTCAAGTGATTGGACAAGCCCCATCCACATGATAGAGGATAATCTTCTTTGTTTAAACTAAAGTGATGCAGACACTAACTACATCCAAAAACCCTTCACAGCAACACTTTGATTAGTGTTTGATTAAATAACTGTGTACTATAGTTTTGCAAAGTTCATTCATCATAGGCATCCAGCTCGAATGTTTGTTAGGACAGTAGATGAATGCACGTGTAATGAACGACCCACAGCCAAGTCATCCCAAGATGTCAGTCCCTTCCTGACCTCAGCTCTCATGCTTTGAGGGTCTGACCCATCTACTCTGGTTCTGACCTGCTGTACCTTCTTCCTCTCCTTGTGGCTCAGGAATGAAGGGGCAAATGTGGTGAGCTGGAGGATTCTCCCAGTCCTCGAATGCCTGCAGCACTCAAGGTCTATGTCCCATACTTTCCCACTTGATTTTCGTTTTTATGATTTGGCTTATGTGCGTTACTTTGCCTTTCCATTTGGACTACAGTTTCCTGGAAGGTAGAGAATATTTCATCTTCTTGTGTATGAGGAGTTCACAATCATGGTGCAGGAGATACTGAGAAAATTCATTTAAAAATTTAGAGATATATGGGATGGAGAAACTGGCCAAATTTAAATCATTCATTCTAAATGATTAACTCTTCATCTACATTTGGTCCATACATTCATCCAGCATCCATCATGCTTGCATGTATCCATCACCCATCCATCCCTCCATCCATTCATCCATCCATCCATTCATCCATCCTTTTGAGAAGTGTACACCTAAACTGAGAGTTATGGAGGTTAAATGAGTCCTGGAAGATTTATTTAATTAGCACAAGTACTGACTCCACCTCTGCATTCAGAAATTATCTTTCTGACAAATTCAGAGAGAGAAAGAAATTCAGAGAGAAAGGCCGTGTGGGTTAATCTAGCCCGTGCCTATCAAAGTGGCCTGGGGTCCCCAAGACTAACATTGGCAAAGGTCACTGCAGCCTAAAGCCTAGGTTCTTCTGCTGGGGCCTCTGCATGGTCCACAGAGCAGATCCAAAGATGAAAATAGAGCAATTAAGTATTACTCAATTTATACATCGTTTGGCAGCTACGGTTTTGTAGAACTCATCATCTGTCTTTGGCAAACCTTCAGAGACTCTCCTCCTGCTATTTGCACTTGTGGCAATTTCCCAAGAAGAAATTCCACCAAGAAAACACGTCTATTTTACCTTGAAATTGAGAGGATGCGGAGGTGCAGGGTTGTCTGGGGTATTCAGGTTCTGCCCCCCCAACCCCTCCTGCCTGTGAGCTGAGAGCTGTGGACCTTCGCTATTGGCTAAAACTCTGAACCTGTGTCCCCACTTGTGAAAAGGGGAATAACAGTCCTACATGGCGGGGCAGTTGGAGAGATGAGCACTAAAAAGGACTCAGTGAGCAGTACGCTGAGAAATGCAGGTTCCTCTTTAATACCTGGTGGGAGTGCAAACTGGTCCAACCACTATGGAGAGCTGTGTGGAGATTCCTCAGCCTACTAAAGACGGAGCTTCCATATGATCCAGCAATTCCACTCCTAGGTATTTACCCAAAGGACACAGAATCATTAATTCAAAAGGACACCTGTACCCTTATATTTATAGCAGCACTGTTTACAATAGCTAAGCTTTGGAAACAACCCAAATGCCCAAAATTAGAAGATGTGGTACATATACACAATGGAATATTACTCAGCCATCAAAAAAGATAAACTCAAGCCATTTGCAGCAACATGGATGGAGCTGGAAGGGATCATGGTCAATGAAATAAGCTAGAAAGAAAAAGAAAAATACTGGATGGTCTCACTCATAGCAGGAATTTAGAAAACCTAAGTAAGAGACCAGGAAACAAGACTATTTATAATAAAGTAAAAATCAAAATCAACAAGCAACTATAAACCAGAGACACAGTACTGGGTGGGAGGAGGGAGTAGGATCAAAACCAGGGGGGTGGGAATTGTAAGGGGACTATAAACAAGATGAAAATGCATACATAGTGCAAAAATGAAAAACAATGTAAAAAATGTATAAATAAAAATGCTCAAAAAAATACCTTTGGGCGAAGGTTAGCGATAACCCTCCATTAATTTACCAAGTAGTTAAAGTAAGCTGCTTTTTAATAGAAATGTCTGCTTTTTAAAAAGTCTTAAAATCAAGTGCAGTCTATGGGTGTTGATTATTAACCTCATCTATTAACATTCATATAGTTTTCTAATTATTCCAACAGTCTTCTCCACCACCACTTTATTCACTGATTCTGTCTAGACAGGCTTTTACGGTCCATAAACACTTACAGGCATATTCATGACTAGATAGCATCACCGTCAAGGGTGAATCTAAAACAGCAAAGCTCCATCCTTCTACCCTGGTTTATTTTCTTCAAAGCACCTTACTTGGAATTATAGTACACCCTTTTTTCTTATTTATTTTCTGTCTCACTTACTAAATGCAAGCTTGAGGCAGGTAGGGACTGTGTGATATTTGCCGGCGGATCTCCAGTGTCCTCACAGCGCTCCTTAAATATTTGTGGGATAAATGTTGAAGAAATGAAAACAGAAAACAGGCATTTATATTGTTAAAATGAATGTATGCTCCTGGCTTCAAGTAACATCCACCTGCATTTACTATTTATCTTGTTGTATGTGACATTTCTGTGGTGATCCTTGCTCCGTGGAACATAGCACTTGCTGAATATGTCATTTGGATTAAACACTAATATTAACCAAATGGAAAGAATCCTTTTAGAAATGTTTATTGACCTGGTGTTTACATCATGTTTGCATAATTAGGCTTTTAAAGGAGAAAGCAGTTTAAGAAGCACAGAACTAGTCTCTTATATTCTATATCATGGACAGGGGAAAAAAGACAACTCCACATTTAGTGTTAGAAGACAAATAAGAATAAATAAGGCAAAAGACCAAGAACAAAAGACCAAAAAAACTAGAAGCTACTTTTGGAAAAGATTAACAAAATGAACAAAAGCTAAGTGAGCTAATCACAGAAAATAATAGAGGACATAAACAATAAGAATGAAAAAAGATATTTAAACGATATGACATAGTATATATTCCTAGTATTACAAGAAAACATAGTGCTAATAAATTTTTGGTCTGAAAATCCAGTGGAGAAATCTATTGGTTTTACATGTTAATGTCATCTATTAACATTCATAACTTGTCTAACTTAGGTTAGACTTTTTCCTAGCAATTTAATTGACTCAATTTAATTGAAAGTCTTTATAAATCACTGATTGTTAAAATAATATATACAAACTCATTCCAAGTCTAGAAAAAAATCAGGAGATGTCCTCAACCATTCTGCAAGCCTTGTATAGCCTAGATATCAAAGCTTGAGAATTACCAACATGTAGAGCTTAATCTCCCTGTATAAACATATATGAGACATTCTAAATTAAATATTTATATTTAACATATAATTTAATTTTTTATATAAATAGGATATTAAAATCTAATATGTTATGCCCAGGAATGAGGTCTACCTCAACATCAGAAAAATCTATTGATGCAATTTGCTAAATTAATAAAATAATACAGAAGTGCCATATTATCACCTCAACAAATACTGAACAAAATTCAGTATACATTCCTAAAAGCAGCTGAGGAGTTTTCATCTGATAGAAAGTAGCCACTAAA
Organism: Talpa europaea; assembly: GCF_964194135.1. Taxonomy (NCBI): domain Eukaryota; kingdom Metazoa; phylum Chordata; class Mammalia; order Eulipotyphla; family Talpidae; genus Talpa; species Talpa europaea. Next base: position 143,553,733 of record NC_140070.1, read on the forward strand.
AGGAAGCAAACACAAAACAAATACAGATTGTAAAGCTTTCCCTCTTTGGCGGAAGATGAAGAAAGCCAGGGCTTAGGAACTACTAATGTATCTGAAGAGACCTTATCTTTTGGTGGGATTTTGAACTTTAAGTGTAAGGGTTTCAGATAAACTCGACTAACCAACTCAACACCAGCTGTAAAAGAAACTGAGCCTCCATTATAACCATCTCAGATGACTGAATAGGAATCTTGTTAGAGGATAATTTTTTAAAAGATAAAAAAAAATTCATGTAATTTTAAAATCAACATGTGTAGTGCAGCAGACGTCTCCTGTCTCGCCCACTTGCTCCCATCAGCAGTGTATTTCAGTCAGTCTGCCTGTTCTGCTCCCTATGCTGTCTGTGGTGAATCCTCTTAACCCCCACACCTCTAGCCTGTACCCCAGTTCCTGTATGCATAAATAAATAAATCTTTAAAATCAACATGCACTAAAGATTTAACTCAATTAATAAACAAGGGAACCATTAAGGTGTTGCAATAAGTTCAAAGAATTCAATACACACACATACACACAACACACACACACACACACCAGAAATCAGCGATGTTAAGGTAACTTTACAAATAAAAGCAAACTTGGTTCTCATCCCATGGTGATCACCTGCGCCATCACTGGACACCTCTCATTGTATTTTCTACAGAGAAGAATCAAGGCCTGGAATTACTGTCAGTTTTCAATTAAAGCCAATTTTCCACACTCAGGGTGTTGTAAAATAGCTCAAAGACAGCGGCAGACAGAGGGCCTGGGGAGAGACAGACATCCATTGGCCTGCCCATTTCAGTCTCAAATTTTCTCTTGACTCTCTAAACCATATTTTGATGTTGACTCCCTTTAAATATGGATTTGGGAATAACCTTTGTTCCTCGATGTTTCTGATTGCCTAGCTTCATAGTTTTCATTTTCTCATTTTCATTTTATTCGTTTTTATTTTGATTTATGTAGAAACACAGTCTTCAGCTAAAGAAACCATCTCCTTTTCTGATAATGTAAGTTTTCAAAGCAACGTTAAACAAAATGCATCATTTTTCCCCAAGTAAATTTCTACTGCTTTGCTCCCAGCCATCTTGCTTCTTGTGACTTGTTGAAGGAAACTTCCAACACCCACAGGTGGGAGCACTCCATGTGGATCAGAGTGGTGTGGGGTCTCTTCCCTTAGGAAGCACAAACACCCCGATTCCATAGTGGGTGCCATTTACCTAAGTTTTCCAGGGACTGTGCTGTGGTCAGAGCCCTGAGGTGACAGGCTTGACAAGCAGGCCTCAGGACGCCAGGGAGCACGTGGGCAGCGGAGCACCAACGGCACTGTAAGTCGATGAGGAATCGAGGGTTAGAAACACAACAAGAAAACACACGGGAACATGTTAAGACAGAAATCATCTCCACGCTGGCTCCAGCTTATTGGGGATTGCCAGGCCATCTACTTTGTTATTTCCAGTGCCAAAGGTGGAGGGGAAAGCTCTGAGGAGGACTCCCCTATGTTGTTTGTTCAGATATGATAGTAGTTCCCTGGCCTGCTGACCTGGTGTGGGACGGGCAGCGTCTGCTGTCCACCAGCTCTGAATCCTTCCAACAGGTGCAGGCGTCAAAGAATTAGCCTCCTGTAATGAAATCAGCCCTTTAAGCCACTCAGGAGACTTATGATAGAGATCACTCTCCAGATTAATTTGCTACCAAATAAAGAATGAGATGCCAAGATAAACAAGAAAGGACAGCCAGCTGGTAGGGTTTGGGAAAAAAAGTGCAAGCCTTTCATTTTCCCTTTGTTCTGGCATTTTCAATTGAATTAGGATGGTTCATTTTTCCTCAGCTGTTATGTGCTAAAACTGTAATGATTTAAATTTGCTTATTATATTTCTATGAGGGGGTGGTTCTGGGAACAGCTGGCTTCTTGGGGCTTCTCTGGTGCCATGATGGCTGGCGCATTTTACACTCCTCCAGGCAGCCTCTTGGGCTTCTAGCAGCCTGGATGGTACCCTGTATCCACTGGGCAGTACCTGAGAGTCTCCAGGACTCACTACACCCCTTGAGGAACCCAATGCAAAATGAAAATGTGGCACCTTATTTAAACAGTTCTAAGGTATAGGCAAAAACGCCATGGTCCAGAAAGCTGACGTATTATAATGTGTGCATCCAGAAGAAATCTCCACATAGAGGAGCTTCACCTGGGGTTTCTTGGAATCCACCAGATGATTCAGAACTGCTTTATAACTACTTTCCATGGGGATCGCTCTTTGAGATTTTTCATTTAGATCCTATCTGCCAATATATATTTGTTTTTTATTATATATTTGTAATATAAATTTTTTGGTTACAGTCCCATGCAGAATTATGATCTTTCAAGGTTAGGGTTAGGGTTTCCAGTCTTCACTCGATGGTGAAGCTTAGGGAGGGCAGTCAGGAGACACCACACTCCCAACACTTTGATTTCCTCTGTGAGTCTCTCTTAAGTCAGAACCTATGATGGTTTTGAGAAAGGAATGGCAAACGCAGGGCCATGGGTCAAATCCAGGCAGGCACCTGCTCTGCACGACTCACGGGTGTCCATGGAAGCTCTGTTGGGACACGGCCACACCCGTGGGTTCTTCATGTGTCATGGCTGCTTTCTCCGTACAGCGGCAGTTGAGTGGTAGCTGCAGAGAAATGTTGTCCACAACCTCTCTCGCCTTTTACGGAAAAACGTTGCTAATCCTTGGTCTAGAGGAGGGCAGGCTTGCATGCTTACCAGTGGGGTGACATTTATCAACTCACTTAGCCTTTGATGTCAACGGCTGCATCTATAAACTGGAATAATCACACTAACCTTGGGATGCAGGAAAAAAATAATGGAAAGTGTTGCTTGGTGCTCAGCTCCTAAAAGGTGCCCTGTCCTCTACCTAGTGGATGGTGTGTTGATGGGGATTCTGAGGGAAGAAATGGCTGATGGAGAAGCTTCTGGAACCTCTCAGTTTTCACACACAGCCTGGTTATAGGCTTGACAAGGAGACCTCAGGACCCCAGGGAGCACGCTGGCAGCAGAGCTCCAACAGCACTGTGAGTTGATGAGGAATCAAGGGTTAGAAACACAACAAGAAAACACACAGGCAGGTGCTAAGACAGAAATCATCTCCACATCGGCTCCAGATTATTGGGGATTGCCAGGGTCGTCCACTTTGTTATTTCCAATGCCAAAGGTGGAGTGGAAAGCTCCGGGGGGGGGGGACTCCCCTATGTTGTTTGTTCGGATACGATAGTAGTTCCCTGGGCTGCTGACCTGGTGTGGGACGGGCAGCTCTGCCCTCCCCCACTCCTTGCTGAGTCACTGACCCCACTTGTCAATGTATTCCCACCACAGAGGCGATTCATTTTGTCTCCTCGCACAAGGAGAATGTCTTCTTGTCACGAGTGATCAAGCACATGTGTGCAGACGCCACAGGCTCCATTTGGTAACTTGGGACCATGGGAAGCTGCTTAACGAGTCTAGTCCTCGGTGTCTTCATTTGCACGATGGAGACAACATCTTGTGGGGTGATTATGAGACACTTTACACAAGGAAAGTGCCTGACAAAGTGTCTGGCACTCAGTAGGTCTTGTCTCAGAACAGACCTGGTTACACTGCATTGATGCCTCCATCCCTCTGTCTACCATCTGTTGGCTGCCAATACCTAAGTAGTCAAGTGGGACCTTGAGCAGGAAAAAAAAAAAATCAACTCTGTGCTGCAAAGGGAGAAGTGACTACTTGGGGCACAGAATTAATAACTTCCATGGTTATCTTTATATTAATATGATGCATAATGTGGCTAACTTCACTCTGCTCCTTGCCAGGGCAAAGGACGTCTTTCCACAGTGAATTGTGGAAATTGCAGGAAGCTTTTCTGTCTTTTGCTTAGGAGACAGAACACGGTCCCCTCCTCCAATCATTGCAGCTCCAGCTGTGAGGTCATCAGTATCCAAGCGGATGGACAGAGTGCCACACCCCGATGTCAAGGAGCTTTCACATGGAAGCAATCACCTCCTGGTGGTGCTGGGGAGGGAGGGGGGCGAGTTAAAATGCAAATATACTATTATTTACTAGCTCTTGGAGGTCAAGCCTCATGCTTCTCATTCTGAACTTCTTGCTCAATGCCTTTCAAATAGCCCCTGCTAGTTTTGGCTCTTCAGAAATAATTCCACTAAAGCAGAAAATTGGCAGTCAAAGAGGTTTCATTGGCCTTTAGGTCACTCTATTTCTTAATTTGTGATTTTCCATTGCTGTCTGTTCTCCATTGACTTTCCATTGCCCGTGACATTGCACGCGAGCACATAGCATTGATCTTGCGCATGATACACACTCACTTCTCAAGGCTTGATCCATTCGCTGAAGTCATCCCAGGAGAGTGTGCACAACGCCAATTTAGGAGTGTTATACATGGATATGCTATGAGCATTATAAATAACTTTTAAAAACCGATGCACAGAGGAAATGCTTGTCAAGAACTTTTCAAATGAATCTCCTTTATTTTCAGCTGCACCCCCTTTAGGAGTTGAGTGTATTTAGGTGAGTGATCTTTGTCCTCAGTAACAGAAATATTGGAATTTTCTCAGAGTCTTATGTCTGTGGCCAGCTAGGAGAAAGCCTACATGGAGAAAATCAGACAACTGTGCCTTTTGGGGAGCTCAATGTCTCTGAAGGGAGGTACCAGGTGATTCAATTTTGCACTCGTCACTTTCTGTAGACTCCGTGTATATATGACGCAGATCTACACAGGCGAGTATCATGGTGAGCCAGCTGGCCAAGGCCTCTTGGAGTGAATATCCTAGCAGAGGACATGCATAGTCCCAAAGAAATTTGATCTATAAAAAAATATAAGTTCAGCTAATGACATGTAGTATGAAGAAAAATATGCAGGGTAAAGAGACAGGGAAGGAATCTCAAGCAGCAGATGGCTGAAGGGCAACACTCATTGAGTGGGCGAGGGTTAGCATTTCAGAGTCTTGTAGGCTAGAGTGAGGGGTTGGGGCCTTACAATTGTGATGAGAATCTTTGGGGTATAAAGGAGTGGGGTCATATAATCTGGAGAAAAAAATCGAGCCTGACTTTTGTGGATTGGATGTGGGATGTTAATAGAAAAAAACAAGTCAAGGATGATTCCTAAATGTCTGTTCTTAGTAACTGGGTAAATATTGGAGTTATTAGCTGAGAAGATGGATAACTTTATCTCCATGATGAGACTTCACACAAGTGTTTTCAGCTGAAAGAGCTTGAATATAGGGGGTAGAGTGTGTGCAGAAACATTGGAAGAGCTGAAGAAACATAGGTTAGAGGAGGTATCAGGTCATTCAGTTCTGGCACCACCGCTTGGTACAGTGAGTTGAAGTTGTGTTTCCACCCAGAGTGGGGATGGTCACAGCACCGAGGGGGGTGACTGCAATGGGCCACCTAGCAGTCACTGTGGAAGCAGGTCTGTCCAAGTGCTCATGTCAATGTGGATGTGGGGAAGAGCGTCTTCTGTCTCTCTCCCACCTTCACAGCCTCACACTAGTGCCCTACATTGGCAGACATGCTGCCACCAGAAACTGAAAGGCAGACGAGCCTGGTTGCCCAAGAGGAGCACATGACACAGGAAAAGGGGGAGTTCGTCAGCTAAGTGGGAGAGAATTAAAAATTTTGGATTGTTATGTCTTATGTTTGAATGGGCACACAAACACATCTAAGCTCAAAGTTTCAAGTAAGCAGTTGGATAGACAATTCTAGAATTCAGGGGGAAGGCTGAGGATGGAAATGTCAACTAGAAGCCATCAACATATATTTGGGGGAATGTTATCCAGGGAGTAAGAATAGATTTAGGAGAGAAGAGGTCCAAGAATAGAGTCCTATGTCCTTAGGAAAACTGGGATGTTGGGGCGATTGAGAAATGCTTCTAGGATTTAGGGGCATGAAGTTGGGACTTGAGGTAAGTGCAAAGGACATGAAGACTTCCAGACAGTGTAGTGGCCAGGATGAAGAGAAGGTCCATGAAACTGAGAAGGTGAGAAAAACTGAGCAGAGTTAAGTCCTCTGAATGGCAAGTGAAGTAGCAGGGAACACTGTGTCACATGCTGACAGGCTTCACGCAACTTTTTGGAGTTTTTGTGACATGACAGCAGAGAATCAGAGTAGCGGCTACAGGTGGTGGAGAGTCCAGGGAAGGAATTCTTAAAGAAAGGTGGGATCAGAGGATGTCCATATGTTGATGCGAATGACACACGGTCACGCAAGCCCGCCTGAGACCGGAACTATCAAGACTTTCCAGTCAGGAGGCTGCGACAGTGGGATAGGAATCTCAATTCTGATTCTAGATTATACTTGACACTGAATTTTTAAGAGGAAGACACAGGTTTTTGCTTCCAAAGATATAACTGGGTAGTTAAAACTTACATCTATGCAACCACGAAGGAGCAATTGCTAGTAAAGTATAAGCAAAATCCACACTTTACTTTATAAATTAAGTCTGGAAGTGTAGGAGGTGGTAAATAAAGGGTGAGTGGTAAAATTGTGACGGGGAAAGTAGAGAACCCCTTCTTGAAATCTTTCCATCCAATGTTAAAGAAAGTTAAGGGCATGAATTCACAGAGAAGAGACAGGTGAGGGAAGAGTGGCTTAATAATGATGCAGAATGAAGAACAGCAAAGCATGCTGGAAACATCCAAAGAACTGGGATAACTGGAGCAGAGAGGCTACAGCCAGGGACCTGAGTGAGTCCCAGCTGTCACTGAGGGGGCAGCGAGAGCCCACTTTGTGGGGTAATCGGTGCTAGGTTCTTGAATAGGGTGATAAAATGACTTATTTTTCCCGTGTCAGTGGATTCCATGAATCACTTGCTCTAAAGCAATATTTTGTTTTCAGATGAACCTTGGAAATTGGAGAAGTTCTTCTGAAATAATAAAACTGTCCAAACCAAGGCCTACAGCACCAGCCCAGTGTGAGTCCATTCAGTTCGTGCTGTGGCAAAGTCCCTTGGGGATCCTTTATTGTTACTCCTCATTTGTTTCCATATTTAGCCAACACACATTTACTTGCAAAGCTGCCATCAATAAAAATTCTTATAGTACCCCATTGCACAAATATCTTTCATGTGTGCTAGACATTTTCAAAAGCTTAATAATTCTGCATCTGATTTGCATCATATTATTTAAACAAAGACAATATTGGCCATACAGCCTACCAAAACAGGCTTTAAGAAATTGCAATAATTTTTACAGTGATGTAGTGACAAAACTGTCCCTTCTGGGCTTCCAGAAACAGTTATGCTTCATGTGCTCTCAAGAAAACTGGGACATTGGAGGTGAGGAGAGAGAGCGGTTTGGAAATGCTTCTAGGATTAAGAGGGAGAAGCTGAGGCTGGAGGTGAGCTTGGCAGGATGACCTGAGTATTCCTCACAGGCCTTCACAGGCAGAGTCTGACACGACCACGTTCTCTGCGGAATGCTCACCACGTGGAATCCTTTCATTCTATTTCCTATTGTCCAGAGAGCCCCAGAGGCTCCTGCTCCTGATTCATTGGCCCATTTCAAGGCATGAAGCATCACTCCAGAGCCCACGGACAAGCAGGGACGTTAGCAGAAGATGGCTGCGCAGCAGGTGGGGCGCTCAGCAAGCAGGTAATCGATGCTCATCCTTTTCCTATTTGCTGTAAAGTGGCAGAGAATGATTCCTCTACCCTGGGGTGTTTTGTGTTGCAAAATTATCATAATTCTTTAGGCTTTTTGGAGGATGGGATTTTCTGGAAACTTAAATTTTGGAGGAGAAGTGGGTAACTGGCAATCTGGAGAAATTTAGATGCAGGGTCAGGAAAACATGAAAATGGTTTTAGGGGAAGTAGGATAATCCTATACAGAAAAATGAATCTGTGTGCACACAAGCACATGTGCTCAGATACACACACACACACACATCTTGCCAAAAAGCATTAAAGCAAACAGGAGTCCTTACATCCCCTGCACACACAGCTCTGGAAGGGAAATTCTGTTCACTCTGCAGTGAACATGGTCTGCATCCTTGCAAAGACACAGCCACTGAGCTCCAGTGATATCTTATTGAACTTGAGGGTCTTAAAGGTAAAATATGCTGCCACAGGCTGAGCTCCTGGATGCCCAGATTATTCCAGCTGAGCCCACACCACTACCCTACTCAGGTCTAGGCAGGTTTTCATGTTGTAATTTTATTCCATGTCCTGTGATTTAGGAAACAGAGGGTTTCGAGCGTGGGTTCTAGCTAAGGAATCCACAAGTGCTTATGGCGGGTGTTGTCGATGTATTGAAGTTGTCGATGGTTTGTCCTGTTTTCGATGCTGCTTCTAGAATTTGCAGTTAGTAATATGTATGGAATTTGTTTGGCTCTGATCATTCAGTGAGGTCCCCTGCAGCGGGGGCTCTGAGCCGGCTGGCATTGCACAACCTTCTGCGTGTGGGATGAGCTTTGACTTCTCTACATGCCCGGCAGCCACTGGGCTCTCAGCAAATGGAACTGGATGGAAGACAATTTGCATGTGCAGCTCTGCTGCTCTGAAGACACAGCAGAAAAGGCGCCTCAGAGTCAAGTCCTTGGTTGACTCTGGCCTTCTCTGAAGCCAAGTGTGGCATTTCAAGCAGTTCAGTCGAGGTTGGGAGGCGAGCATCTTTCCAAGCAGTTCTATCTGCTACAGAGTTGCACCTTGTGCTTCTAAAAGGCCTCCCCGGTGGCGCAGCGGTTGAGCGCTGGGCTGCGAAGCTGCCTACAGCCTCTGCAGCGCCGGTTCGATCCCCGGCCACTGACGAGGGTCCCACATGGCGCGCAGACCTCTCCTGCCGCCCGCTGCTCCCCTCAGCAGTGTACTTCGGTCCTTCTGCCTGCTCTGCTCCCCGCTCTGGCTCTGGTGAATTCTCTCACCCTCCCGCGCTTCTGACTGTACCCAGTGCTTGTATAAACAAAACAAACAAACAAAGAAAGAAAGAAATAAAGAAAACATGCCTCTATAAAAAAAAAAAAAGAAAAAAAGAAAAGGAGCAGCTCTGTGGCAGACATGTGCAATTTCTCCAAAGCTTGCCAACACAGGGCCCTGTGTCCCGAGGAGGCTCCCGGGAACCCCAGAGAGGTGGCATCAATGAGCAACCAGCTTCCATGCCCCCTCACCCTGGAGTAGATAGACTTGGTCTTCTTCCCTTGGCATCTCCAAGACAGCTCAGTGCAACAAGCACCAAGATGTCCTCAGCCTCAATATGCCTCTCATCCAAATATACCGGAGCTGGCTCACTTTCCAGCATTTTCCCTCTGAAATTAAATTTACTCATGGAAGTAGATTTCTGACAACTTTGGAGCAAACCCTAGAGCTTTACAAGACCATTTAGCATTTCACTTAGTTCTCTGTTGCGGCACTTCCAAGCTCTTAGCCTCCATTTTCACTCTATGGAATGAAACTGCCTGGTCCTCGCCCTTCCATCTGGGTGGGGTGAAGCAAGAGTCTGATCAGACTCCCAGCAAGTTCTAATTATAGATCAATGATTCGGGTCTGACGACCTGTGGCCTCCACCACCCCCAGGGCCCAGGCGGTGCAGGCTCTCTCCCTCCATCCCATGATCTACTGTCCCTCCCCTACTGGTGCGCTGGGAAGGGGCACACGCTCTAGAGTCAGGGCAAACTTGCCTCGAGTCCTGCCTTCGCCAATTCCCAGTAGAGAGACGGTAGGCAAATGACCCCACTGTTCTTCACCCCCCCACCCACAACAGGAGAGGGGTTCCTCCCTCATTGTTTTTTTTTTTTAATAATAAATTTTATTTTTATATTCCCCCATACAACTGCACATGCCCCATTCTGACCCCAATCCCTCCTCTCCCGGCCCCCACCCCCCAAAAAGTGTCTCTGGTTCATAGTTTTTTGTTGATTTTGATTTTCACTTTCTTATAGTTATTCATTTTCCTGATCCCTTATTTAAGTTTTCTAGATTCCTGCTATGAGTGAGACCATCCGGTATTTTTCTTTTTCTTTCTGGCTTATTTCGCTGAGCATGATCCCTTCCAGCGCCATCCATGTTGCTGCAAATTGCATGTGTTTATCTTTTTTGAATGCTGAGTAATATTCCATGGTATATATGGACCACATCTTCTTGATCCAGTCATCTATTTTTGGGCATTTGGGCTGTTTCCAAAGCTTAGCTATTGTAAACAGTGCTGCTATAAACATAGGGGTGCAGGTGCTCTTTGGAATTGATGTTTCTGTGTCCTTTGGGTAAAGACCTAGGAGTGGAACTGCTGGATCCTATGGAAGCTCTATGTTTAGTAGGTCCAGAAATCTCCACACAGCTCTCCATAGTGGTTGGACCAATTTGCACTCCCACTAGCAGTGCAGGAGAGTTCCTTTTTCTCCACAACCTCGCCAACATTTGTTGTTGCTAGTTTTTTTAATATGTGCCATTCTCACTGGTGTAAGATGGTATCTCATGGTAGTTTTGATTTGCATTTCCCTGATGACAAGTGATGTTGAACATTTTTTCATGTCTGTTGGCCATTTGCATTTCCTCTTCAGAGAAGTTTCTTTTTAGCTCTTCTGCCCATTTTTTGACTGGGTTATTTAACCTCCCTCATTGGTTTTAAGGATTTAATGACACCATCCACAGGTGTGCTTGCTGCATAGCACTTCACAGGTCAGTGAAGTGTCTCCCAGTCCGCTGCTCCTGGTGTCTCACGAGTGACTGAGAGCACAACTATGAAACCTGAACTCCAGCCACCGACGTCACCGATTGACTTTTCATCCTGCTCTGGGCGAGGGAAGGTGCTCTCGGCCGCTAGGGGGCACCAATTACATAGAAAAGAAAGGGTTGCCTTCAGCGCGCTCCCTCTGCCTTGCAAAGAATATCCTTTAACTAATGTATTGCCATGGAGTGAAGTTTGGAAATGGCCCTTGAGGAAAAGCACCAGCTAGCGCTGCAGAGCAGGGGCTGCACGCTCGTGTCCCTTCAAAGAAGTTGTGTCCGTCCCTCCCTGTCATGCACCAGCTCTTGGGGATGCACAGTCTTTTTTTCAATCCAGCCTCTTTAACTTTCAGTCCTTTATCTCCTGTATTTATACTCTGATTGAAGTTGACTGTATTCTTAGTGTATGGAAGGATGAAGGGTCCTGACCGCAAAAGGTTTCACTTTTAGAGCCAACCAGGTTTATATCAGATCTTGCAGTCTGAAGCCTGTTTTCTTAGACCCTAAACCTGGTTCACAGTGGATAGAGTGTGATGCCCCTGAGATACCCAGGGAGCCACAGGGTTTTTCCTGATCAGAATTAATCCCTCGTTGCATTTGAGGTGAACATAGGAGGTGCAACAGGCTTCTGGAATCCATGGCAACGCGAGTGCCTGGAGAGCTGTGAAATGCATTTGTTTTTGTCAGGACCAGAACACGAGCAGAGCGAGACGCTGCTCCTGGGCACCGGTCGGGAGGCTCTGCAGGCTTCAGTGGGCACCGACCCACCTCCCAATGGGGCCAAGCAGCCCCAACCTAGAATTCCTCGGCGAGTTTGTCAGTACGCAGGCGCAGAGCTTCTGAATTAGCCCCTCTGATGTGCAGCCTGAGGCTAGGCAGAACATTCTAGACAGCTTTACATTCCTAATATTGTACACCTGCTGCTCCAGAACATAATCATTTTACCTCCATTGACACTGGGAGTAAGTTCCAGACTGTCTCCTACAACCCTTGTCAAGCATGTTGCCACCTTCTAGAACATTTGAGATGTCTTATTGCTTAGTGCCGAAGAGCTCTAACTCTGAGAGGGGCCGTGACGTGCACCATTTCCCAAACCCAAGTGTCCAGAGCCTCTTCTCATGGGGTGCCTGACGGGGCCAGCCTCTTCCGGGTGCCCGCGAAGCCTGGGCTAGTCCCCCTGGCCCGCCGCAGGTCGCTGCTCTCCCTCACTTGCCCGCTTCTGCCTGCCCTGCAGACGGAGCTCCCCGGCGAGAACAGCGAGGAGAGCGGGGGCAGGCGGCCCCCAGTCCTGCCCTGCACTGCCCTTCCTCGGGTGCGCGTGTCCCCAGAGGTCTCCCCAGAACGCGTGGGCTTGGGGCCATGTCACTGACAAGACCGACCCTGCAGTGGGCACCGTCCTCCTGTTCTCCCTTCCTCTCGTCACCCCCTGCCCCACCTCCCCTTCCTTTCCCCTTTCTCTCCCCCTTCTCCCCACTCCGACGGCCTCTCCGTGATTGCAGGGTTCATCCTTTCAGAACCATTTCATTGTCTCACTCACTGTGAATGAGACACAAGCTCTGAAGCCGAAACTATGGCTCCTCAACTAGAAACAGTTGTTTCAAGTGGAAGAAGACAGATGATCCGATTTCAGGCTCCCCCGTGTCGAGGGCCCATTCGGGACGCGGTGGTGATGACCCCCACGAGGGGCTCAGCGCCACGGGGCCGCATGCCACGCCTGTGCCCCCGTCCCGATGAGCCCTGTGCAGGAGCGGAGGCTGGAAGAGGTGGCCTCGCCGAGGACGCCACAGTACCGAAGGGGCAGAGCGGGTGTTTGGACAAGGTTCTCAGAGTGAGGCTTCTCCCTGGGAGCAGAGGCTGCCAGAACCCGCCCCAGCGGCTGCCCTGCTCTCCTCCCTCTCCTTCCTCCTGTCCCTCTCGCCTCGGATCTGCGGTGACGGCCCCTGCCTCTGGCACTGGTCCCTGCTTCTCCCTCGTCAGCAGCCTGGGAGCAGCTCGTGCCCCGCCCCAAAGCAGAAGGAAAGGCCACTGGCAAAACCATTCATCGGCTGGGTGACGTGGGGCCGTGTCTGAGCTGCTCTGTTCAAATCGCTGAGCGTCTGGACCCCTGTAACGAAGGAAGGAAGGGAACCCGGCAGAACAGGAGGAACTGGGGTTGAGCTACATCTCAGAAATATTTTCCCTGAGGAACAATGTCCTCATTTCACTCTCTCCGAGCCCATGCTCGCTGATGGGATCGTGTCAAGTTCCGAAGACTTTATTGAGGCACCCCAAGGGCATGGACCTCCGGCCACTTTTCTCCCTTTGGGGTGCTCTCCTGACTTGCTGGCGACACCGGGATGCATGGGTGCACCCTGGACTTTGGCCTTACTCTGACTGTACCACCTCTAAACTGATTGTGCAGGCACTTGAGTAGCGAAGGGGTGGGTACAGAGAACGCCATTTCTCCTTGAACAGAAAAAAGATAGTAGAATAGTAGACAGGAAGGGAATGCTCAAGGCTACAGGAGGCAGGTCTGGGCACCTGTGTTCACCTGGAAGCTGGAGGCCGCTCTGCCTGGCGGGTTCCCTTCCGTCACTCGGGCGCACTCGGCCCTGGAGGAGGGGGTTGGAACCTGGCCCTTCATAACAGCAGCAGGGACAGTGTGGGGACTGATTCCTAGAGCCCCCAGGCCTGGCACTGGCCCGGCCTGCTCCCCACTGCTTTCTGGTTCCTTCCCTCACGGGCCATCTGCCTCTCACCGGCCTGACGCCACAGTCTGGCTTCCATCTGGCCATTTTTCCAAAAACGGGGGAATATGACAAACAGTGACAAATGGAAAGAAGGGAGCCGCAAAGGTTTCAAAGCTGAGCATCAACAGATTTACCGGCAGTTATAACATTTGGCTCCTTTTAATTCATTCTCATCTGCATGCCCAAAGCGCTGGTCGCACTGAAGACCCACACGCTTTGTGCGTTTTCTGGCCCGCGTCATGGAGCCCCGATGGTGACACTGACCTCCGATGCGCTGCTCACTCTTCCAGGAATCGTACATTCGAGGAAAAGTCAGGCTTCTAATTGGGGGACTCAATTTTGAAAATCACTTGTGTGAGCACGCGCACGTACACGCCTATGCACACACACACACTCTGCAACATCTGGCTTGTAATTCTGCACCTACTGAGGAGGAAAATGCTCCTATAGGGACGGCCACCCTTCCCCATCTGCCCGTCACCCTCCCGGAAGGCAGGAGGGCTCCTCGGAGACCCCAGGGGGCCTGGTCAAACCCCATCAGCACAGGGAGGGCGGAGGCAGCGAGCAGACCCCGGGCCTGGAGCCGTGACCCTCCTGCACCCACGCAGGCTGCGGGCTACTTTCCTTGTCACTCAGGCTCCATGGAGGGCTGTGCTCCCCGCTGCCAGGTCACAGAGGGCAGGGACGAGAACAAAGTTGGGATCCTCGAGCAGAACCCACATTCTGATGCGAGTTTTCCAGTTTTCCATTGACAATGACATGGTGAGCGAGGCCACCCTGAGGCTTCCCACAGCCTGAGGGGCTAACAGTTAGCCGAGGAGGGCGCTGTCGAGGCTGGACCCGCAGGGGAGGGTGAGGGTCTGGGTAAAGAGAGACCCGGGAATAAACCTCATCCTGGTAATTATCAGCGGTGACCAAAGTGGTTGGCACGAACCAAACCAGCCCCTTGCCAAGCACTGTCTCTGATAGGGCCCCTCGCGCTGGGGAATAATTAGCCTTTTGATAAGTCCCAATCTGATTTCATGAGATTGTGAAGGCGCAGGCAGGGGTGCCTCGCTGGGGGTCAGGGCATGTACCTGACCCCTCGTTCTCACGTCCCTCATCCTTGGTGTCTGCGACTGGAGCCTTGCTCTGTCCTCTGTTCTGTTTCTCGTGGGCCCAGGGCACAAGGCCGGGCTCTCCTGGTGCCAGCCCGTGAGGGAGCTCTGCCTGCATAACTCGTCAGGTCCGCAGAGCAAAGCCCTGTGTTGGGGTGAGCTCGTCCCCCTTTTACAGACCAGAACATCAAGGCACAGTGTGGTTCATCTGCCCAAGGTCACAGGCTGCTGTGGTCAGGGCTTGTGCCCCATCTAGCTCTGAGGCCTGGGCTCACTTGGGCTGGGCTGTTCCTGAGAAGGGGGCCGGGGCTCTGCATCCCGCAGGCGCATCCAGCTCTGTCCGGAGATGTTTTTGTTTTCAGAAATCAAGGGACACTACTGGCACCTAGTGGGTAGAGGACACAGGTGCTGCTGGACACCCCACAACGCGCAGGACGGCACAGACGGTTCTCTGTCCCGGAAGTCAGGAGTGCGGAGTTTCGGAGGGCCGCTTAGTGGACAGTCCACACTCGCATACAACAGACACTTCGAGAATTAATCTGCCTGTCTCCTGTCTGTCTATGATCTGTCTATGGACAAGCTACCAACTGACCTGATGTGTGTGTGAGTGTGTGTGTGTGTGTGTGTGTAACTGTCATCTCTCTAGCTATCATCCATCTACCCACCTACCCACCTTCCTATTTCTCTTCCATGTCTTCTTCTGGTCTTGGAAGACAGCTTGAAGCCTTTTCTTTTGAAAGGGCCTATAAACCATTATTTTGAAAGCTTTAAAAATAATTGTTATAAAAGCATCAGAGAGTAAAGTGAGTTATTGTTCCTTGAGAACACAGAGGTGCTTCACTTCCCACTGTACTTCCCACGGGCTTCCCCTCTGGCTTTGGAAAGTCCGGGTCTTCCCCTGAGAACTCATACCTGTGGCATTGTGCCCTCTGGGCTTCCAAGAAGAGACTCAAACAAGCCAGCTCACCTGGGCCTGCACCAAGCCCCACAGTCAATCTAAGGACACCCACTGACAGCCCACGTGCCGCCTGTAACCTCCCCAGCACACCCATGCACAACGCGGATTTTATCACGTTTCACACGTTACATGAACACGTCACATTTTCCATGAGCTCACCGCACTTCACATTAATATGCGCTGAACAGTCCGTCATCCACGTTGCACCAACTCACATTCTACTCACACCCCTAACACGAGGAGACACACCACATGACTCAGGCGTCGCATTAACAGCACATTGCCTGTTACACTATTTACTCCACGGTACATGATCGATCCATAATTTTTATACACGGTGTAAGTCACATTTACCTGGAACACTGCTGCATTACGCATGATGTTGATAAGGCATCGTCTGTTATGTTGGCACACGTTACACATCACATTAATGACACACTCCATGTTATGTGATGGGCACATCACAATCCATATTAACACACTCCTCTTGTGACTGAGCCCTGACTAGAGAAAACTTCATCCATTTCAGCCTCCATTGTTCCAATACTCCCAGCCGCGTCCTGCCCAGGCTGTCCCCTGCAGCTGTGTGAGGCAGAGCTGCTGCACAAAGAGCTGGCTGTTCCCCAAAGGGCATCTCTTAGCCTGGCCCCTCACACTAAGAGGCTGATTCCTTTGACTTTCTGTGTGCAAATGGCAGGACCCCCTGTAGAGAGTGAACCCCTTAATAGTTTGGGGTCTCAGGTACCCCATGGTGGTACACTAAAGGGACAAAGCCCATGAACTGAATTTCTGGCCAAGCTCAGCTTGATCAAAGGCAACAGCACTGCATCCTTGTGGCTGAAAACCCTTTGGAGGTGTGAGCTGCTCGGAGAGCCTGGGTGCAGGCCGTGCACCTGCGGGTTCTGAATGAGGCCGCATCCAGATCGGCATTTTGGGAAGATATTATGTAATCTCACAGATGCAGACAGGAAAGGATCAGAGACTCACAGGGTGTTACAGCTGGAAACAGGCCTCAGGGTGAGTCAACAGACATTTAGGCCACATTGGCTAAAGGCCAGGACTGTTCTAAGTCCCTTGTAAACCATTATTTACTTCATTCTCGCAACCCTATACACAGGCACTATTATTATCTCCCATTGACAGATAAAGGAAACAGACACAGAAAGGTTAAGCCACTTGCCCAAGGACACACAGCTGATAAGGAATCACACCCCAATAGCGCCCTCCAAGCCACCCCACCCACCCGAGGTGAATACCAGGTGCTTATTCTTATCCGGGTGCTTATCTGACCACTGACGTGTGACCAAAAATATGTGGTTTCACCACCCATGAGCTCCACACCTCCCCAACCCCCACCCCATCCCTGAAAACTGAAATATTTTCTATTATTTTCTTTTCTTATGCAACAGACTAACACGATGCACAAAGCCGAGACACTGTGGGCAGCACACTGGATTTCAGCTTGGCCTTTGACATGGCCTTGCCTCTGTCATGACCTAGAAGTGTGTTTTCATTCCTCTTACAGCCTCTTCTAGCAGCTCATCTGGTGGATCTTTACCTTTTTCTCCTGAAAGTGAACATCGGCAAAACTTCTCAGTGAGTCAGGATTTGCTGGTGTGCCAGGAAGCGCAGCTCTGAAAAAGACAATAACCAGCTTAATGGAGCGCTTGCCTCCCCGACACCTTCCCCTCCAAGTCAGCGAACCTGGGGGTCAAAGCCCTTAGTGGTGCTCCCCAGTGTCCAGCTCCTGCTGTCAGACTCCCTGCTTGTCCACCTGGAGAGCCTGTAGAGGGCTGGGGTCTAGACCCAGAGACATCTCCAAGCCAGGGCAGCCCCCAGTGCCCACACGGGGAAGCAAGTGGGCATTTGAAGGCCCCTGGGTAGGGCGTGAGCAGGGGCAGGGGCGTCCCTGCTCTGGGAACTCAGCAACACAGTGCTGGGCCGGCCCAGGGCTGGCTCAGCCCAAGGTTCCTCATCGCGAGGAGGAACTAATCAACACTGGGTGATCACTGGCCCCGGGGGCTGTCCTGTGCACGCAGGACGTGAGCGCACCCCTGGCTCCACCACGAAGTCTCCGGGCGCCTCTCTATTTGTGAGATGCAAAGAGACCCTGACATTGGCAGCTGCGCCCTCAGGGCAAAATGACCCCTGGCGAAGACTTGCAGGCTTCATCTGATAGCGCCAGCGAATCGCTGGTGCTGACTCAGCCTCCGGGACCTCGGTGCTGGGCCCTGCGGTCACGTAATCTTCCAAGGTTATTTCCCATCAGCTGGGAAAGGATCTTTCAGGCCGGCTGCAGGCAGAGGGTGGGGACGGTCCCCCTGGGAAGTGCCTCTCCAGCGGGTCTGATAAGTGACCCCGCTGTATTCTGCTCCATTCAATATATTCTTAGGAGAGTCCAGAAACAGCCCAAACAACATGCCGCCTTTGGACACAGAGTCCAGGCAACAGTGAGGCCCCGAGTCCCAGAAGCGAAGTGAAGATTAAGCCTCTGGATCTTCTGCACAATAAATGAGGCTGTGAACCGGGACCCCCCAGGCCTGCGTTCCCTTACCTTGCACTTCCACCTGCTCTTAGCAGCAGACAGCCTGAAGGTCTGTGGCGACCGGCCTTCAAAGCCCCGGAGATCAGATCATTCTTGGAGTTTGAGAATGAACATATGGGAGCCCCAGAGAGAGGGGAGGACCCTCTGCTGAGACCCTCGGGGTAACCCCCTCCCCCCACCATTGTCCACATGTGGCCTCATGTGTGTTCCAGAGGCTCAGCCTCAGCACCTGTCCTGGCCCGTTCATGCTGCTCGAGCAGAATCCAGAGACCCAGGCAGGGCCTTAAGTCACAGGAGCTCGTTTCTCGCGGCTCTGGAGGCTGGATGTCGAGACAAGGTGTCAGCAGACTAAGTCTCTGAGGCCCGCTTCCTGCTGTGTAGATAGATGGCTGTCTCCTTGCTGTGCCTTCACACTGATGAGCTCACGCGCTTGCTCTCTCTCTTCCTGCCCTACCCTGCCCATCTCCTACCCCTTCTCTCGCCCCCTCCCGTCTCTTATCGGACACTAATCCCATTCGCCAGGGTGCCGGGGCCGTGAGCTCCCCAAAGGAGAGCCAGCAGATCGTGGCTTTTTTCCTTCTTACGTTTTTTTAGTATAAGCAGAAAGCGTCACAGAAGAATGGGGAATAACAGAGAAAAGAGAAGAGAGTCCCATATAAAATGCAGGTCGCTGCACGCAGCCTATAACCTTTAATGCAAAAAATTCACGAATGTAACAAAAATAAGTGGTGCTTCAGACAGTATGTTTGTTGATGACTTTGTGATGGTTTGATCTTTGAAAGCCCATCTGACGTGCTCCTGGGTGCCTGGCTTTACCCCTCATGCTTTAAGGTCAACCTCTATATTTTCCTGAGTTGCACGAGTTCACAAAACGTCTTTTGCTCTTTTTTAAAAGTGAACTGTCTTTTCTTACTAACAATTTACACATTTTCCTCTGAAGAAACATACATTATTTAAGCAAGTGATCTAGCTCTGCAATATTATTATTAGCTCTGCAATATTATTATTAGCTCTGTATTATTATTATTATTATTATTAGCTTTGTAATATTAAAATGTTATTACCTACAAAGAAAATCAAGCTAGCTATTTATAAATAAGCTTTTGGTGCTGACTTTATAAGTACTCTTCTTTTTATCAATAGCTCCAGCCATGTTGTCACCGTTGAGCTCTCTCTATGCATGATACATTCTTTGAGGCAGGGGTGAAAAATTGGCCAAACATTTGGATACTTGTGTGATAAAAAATGTTTTCAAGTTCACAAACAATGCTATCACCCAGCCAAGTACCGCTGGTAATGACTGTAGATACAGGTAAACACCCACACCCATGCATACACACACATACACAGACACACATGCACGCACACACGCACACCCAGAGACTTTCCTATATGTCACTCCTGTCTGTGTACACCTCACACACAGAATGTGAGTGTGTATGTGTGGTCCTTAAATCAATTAAATGGGTGGCTCTTTGTATTATGGCAACATCACCTTAGAATTAGTCAAGCTGTGCCAACACTACAACCTATGGATGTCATGATTGTGACATTGGATATTTTAATATATTTGGTTTTCTTTCCATTGAGAATAATAATTCCCTTCTCCAGGGTCACCAGCAGGACTGAATGTGGTGCCCCCTGCTGAAATTCCTTTTCTCCTGACTATCCCTCAGTGGTTTCTTCCCGTCACTCAAACTGTTAGGGGGAAAAGGATGTCCCAAAGCAAATTCCATACAGGCTTTGTGGACTCCACCCCCACCCCAGGTCAAAGCCAAAGACACTGGGAACTCCAAATCCCATCCCCACCCAAGGGAAGGTGGCTGGGACCTGAGGGTGGGGTTCAGCAGCCAGGTGGATAGAAAAGGCAGACACGTGGGCTTTGGGGGATCCCCCTTTTGGCTCTCCGCCAGCTCGCAGCGTCCGGCCAGCTCTGAGAGTGACTTTGGGTTTCCAGGTCGTCGGATCGGGTAGGGCGCATTAAAGACTTTATTTCCCTATTTTCTCCCTGAGTTGTACCTTTTCCTTATTTTCTTTTTCTCTTGTAAATAAACCTTTTATTAACCCTTTTGTGTGTGTCTGTAGTGGAGTATTCATAAGTCCCTTGTAAGCGCGCGGGTGAGGACCCACAGCCAGGAACCCGTTTAATATCGGGGCTGCCCTATAACAAAATCACTGCCTGAGCAAGCCTAGCCCTGCCTAATGAGCATAAAATAACCACTCAGGGACTTGATCCAGAACACTTGTTGCCATCTGCATATGTTCACACTATGTGAATTAAACTACAACTGACTCCTCTGGAAGGAAATAAACACCACGAGAGCGAGGGCCCGTCCGTACATGCAAGACTCTGACACACAGTGCCTGAAAACATGCCTGACGCAGCAGTCACCCAGAAGCGTGTCTAGTAAAAGGAAAGAAGGAAATGGAAAAGGAGAGACAAGGACCAGCTCAGTGACCAGCACAGGGACCAGCACGTTACGCAGGCACCTGATACACTTCGGTTTTTCTTAACCTGTGATTTCTGGCAACTTTCTTAGGCCTCATTTCCCTTATGCATAAAATGCTGACAACTATAAACACTACGCACCTGATAAGGTTGCTGTGAGGAATAAATGAAAAACAAATGCTAGTGTACAGCATCACGGGGGAGTATCTGTTCATTAAATATTAGCTGTTTGTAGGGTAAAGAAAATGTCAGGCTTTTCTGCCCTCCCGCCATCAGGATAGATGATGGATCCTTGTCCTGAATGCATGCCTGATGGCGGGCACCTGGAATAGGGTGTGGGCATAGGTAGATGGGATTCAGCTGAGCTAAGAATATGCTTTTTAAGGGCGGCGTCACGAGGGGACGCCAGCAGCCCCAGCCAGCAGCAGCAGAACCTGAAGGAGAAGCCGACACAGAAGCAGAGAACGCCAGAGAGCCCAGATAGAGTAAAGACTTGCTGGGGGCTGGGAGGCCTACCAGCCTCCCAGCCCCCCAGCCAGCACCCCTACCTGCCATATGCCTGGTGAACCCCAAATAAAAAACCTGCAAAACTACTGAGGACTCTGACTCCTCCTTTACCCGGTCTGCATGGGATCAGAAAACCTGCACCTGTGCCCAGTCCTGACCTTACACTGTTTATATCGCTGCTAGTCCCCTACACAACATCATCTGTCCTGAACTTCTGTTTTTATTCCATTGGAAATTAGAGATTATTGGTAGGGCCTCATTCAAAGAATGTTACGTTTGCTTTTTTAAAAGAATGCATTCGTGGCTTGTTACTAAATAAGCCAGGAGATACTAATAACTCAGTTATTGAGTTAATAGGAGCAAAATTAACCCTTAACAGTTTGGCCTGTGTGAAAGCATTGCCTGACGCTTTGATTAAAGTATAATGATCGCTGATGCTTGACGGCTGAGCAAAGATAATCATTAGAAAACTAGCTTTGGGTGCATCCTTGTTTATGGATAAACTAAAAGATTGCCTTAAATTTTAAGTCAGGTCAGTTTTCCTGACCCCAAACAACAATGAAACAGGAGAGCCAAGTGCCACTGGCAACGAAAACGTGGAAATGTGGGCAACTTTCTACCGCCCGGAGGGTATATGGTGTTATTTCTTCCTCTGCCGGGTAGTTTCAGCCTTGTATGACTTATAATTTAGTTCCTCCAGGTACTTCAGGAGGATTTCCTGTGAAATAGACTAAAATTTGAGAATCAGTGACAAGAATCACGCCTTCAGCCAGGACCTGCCTTTTAACTGGCTGATCCCATGACCGGCGCGGGGTAGGGGACGCTGGAAGCCTGGGGGGCATTGCCACTGCGCCGCCTCTTGGTCAGCGCTGACGAGGTGGGCGGCCACAGAGGGCCTCGCCCAGTGCTCACCCTCAGACTGAGGCCGCCATTCCTAAACCTAACTCTGGAGATGGAGCAGCCGCCCTGGGGAAGCAGGAGTGGCAGCCATCGGTGTCTTCCCTGCAGGCCGTCAGGAAGATGTCCGGGGGCTTGAAAGTGGGCTGACCCGGATAAAAGGACATTTAATCCAAACAACGGCCTCCTGGAGAGGGAATGGACCTCCCTGTGGCAAGTGCCTGCAAAGGCTCTTTCCTGGGTGTGGTCCGCCCACAGTGGCTTCTGCAGGGGTGGCCTCGAGCCTCCGTTTCCCTGAGACGGCACTGCTGCAGGGACGCGGCCCGCCCGTAGGGACGGCGGCCCCATCACCAGGCACCCGTCTGTGCTGCCTTCTGTCCCCCCTTGGCTTTGAGCTCCTGGACTCCAGGAAGGACCGTCTAGGCCCCGGCCGGGCTGCTGTGCCCTTGTGTTTTTGTCTGTGCTGCGCCTTCAATCCGAAATGCCCCGTCCCCTTCAGCTTCCTCTGCTCCTGCCCAGACTCACCTAATGAGCCTCATCCCTGGCCCAGCGTGGACGCCACCGGAGAAGGAGGGAGCGTCGCAGCTCTGCCCCTTCAGCCCCTGCCCAGGGGTGGCGTCTGGAAGGCCCCTCTCTCTACAGCGGCACTTGCTAAGAGCGCCCCCCCACCGGCCGGGAGGTTGCGCCTCAATGTCCTCTACACCTTGTCCATAGTCTTCATGCCGGGCAGACTCCTCTGCCTGGTGCCCCCGCATGTCTCAGCGCCGTCTGGCTGCTATCCAAAGCCCCAGCGTGGCGCACACCAGGGTGCCCCAGGACACCGGGAGTGTCCCAGGCCCTCTGAAACCCCCACCAGAGCCGCTCACAGGTGCTGCAGGGTCGGCGGCCACGTGGGCCTGAGGGCCGCAGCAGGACTTCCACGGTGGGCCTCACAGCTCTGCCTCCGCACGCCAGTGTCCTGGGGGCCTCAGCTGACCACTCAGAGTCCCGCTCCCTGCTGGGGGCCTGATGACCAGGGAACCCCCAATACTCCTCAAGGCCCCAAGGGAGGCTTGCCCTGGGGCGCCACGCTACCCATGTTCCCCCTGCGCCTGGTCCCCCTGTCTCGGCCACTGCAGCTCTCTCTCAGCGCGCACAGCTGCCCCACCATTGCTCTGGAGCTCCCGCCTCATGGAGGATGCTCACCTTTTGGAAGCGAGTGGTTCTCTCCAACGCCTCGAGTGTGACTTCAGCCATCTGTGGAGGCCTGAATGCGCTATCAGGGCCTCATGTTTTCACACACGCTGCAGAGTTCCTTCTCCACTTCTGAGCAGAAAGAAGCACAGCAGTGGAATGAGGATGCCCCTGACCTCTCTCTTCTCTTCCTTTTCTTTAGTTCATCATCCCCTGAGGCAGGTACCACCTCTCACACTCAGCCCTGGCTCCCTGGGAAGGGGAACATATGACCCACATGTGGCGGCTACATGGGGTGCTGAACAATGGACGGTTCACGTGGCTCTCTCTGCTGCGGCTGTGGTGTGGTCACAATGGGCTAACGGGGCCCCAGCTCCCGCATTCTCTGTTCCTGGAGGACTGTGGCCTCTTCAGTAACTCAGAACCACTGAATTTTTCTGTTCAATCTCAATGTACTTATTTTGGCTCTAAGATAAAAAAAAAGTTAATTACTTACATATTTGATCGACTGAAAAAGCGCAGACTGTATATTTTGAGTCTTGATCAATTAGAACTCCTTGCCTAGAGAAACCAAATTAATGATTTCCTGGACTTTCAAGTTGCAGAGCAGAAATTTCTGTCTTTCTCATTGTACCTATGCAAAGACCAGACTTCGTAAAAAAACAAAGAGCTGCTAGTAATAACTCCGCTACCTTCCCTCTCCCAGGGCGATCAACAAGATTACCAACCTCTTGCTCGGTAATCAGCAAATCTCTGTTCCAGCTGTGGTCTCAGGAGAACTTTGCAAACCGATGTATGGGTTGGGGCAGCCTTATGTACAGACTGAAAATGGTCCTACTGTTTTGGTTCTTGACCCGGTTCTTATGTGCAAGGTTTGGGCACGGGTACAAGCAATGCATTCACCCCCCATGTTTAATATTCTTTTTTTTTTAAGATTTATTTATTTATGCATAGAGGAGCTGGGGTACAGCCCAGAGATTTGGGGGATGAGAGGATTCACCAGAGACAGAGTGGGGAACAGAACAGGCAGACTGACTGAAATACACACTGAGGGGAGCAGCGGGGAGACAGGAGAGGTCTGCTGCACCTTGTGGGTTGCTCCCTGGCCGGCCAGGGATCAAAGTCATGCTGCAGATTGCCTCATAGTGTGGTGCTTAACTCCTTGCGCTGCCAGGAAGGCCCACACATTTAATATTAATAAGTTTGAAGGGGCAAAGAGGAACCTTCAGAATGCAATCTTTACATGTAAGATCAACTAACTCTCCTGCCCAGTTAGATCCTGCTCCTCTACTTATCCGTCTCTCAGTTTCCTTTTGTTTCTACTATTTAGGCAGCTGAAAAAAAAACAAGGTAGCCCAGTATGCCGAGAATAACTCTGGTTTCAGAACATCCCTCAGCTGAGTTCCTCTTCTGCTACCTACAATATGACTTGGGGTTTTTCCCTTAATGTCTCTTGCCCTCAGTTTACTCAACCATAAAGTTTAACTCAACATCAAGTTGAAAGGGTTGGAGCAATGGCGTCTATTGTGCACCCGGCAATAGCCCCACAGAAGCAGATTCCCCCAGGGGCTGCTGACTTCTTGTTCCCTCTGGGGAAACTGGGTGGGTCTCCTAGGACAGTGGCAAAGCCACCATCACAGTCAGCTTCAGCCCCGGGTGCGACACACTGCTCTGGGAAGTGGGCGCGCATGTACCCCACGATCAGAGCCTGAGAGAGAAGTGGGGGGGGTCTCTCCTCCAAGCTAACCAGTGCAGCCACGCTTTACCTCTTGGAAACTCAGCTCCCATTTGGGGCTTGGATTCACCCCCTCCAAAATGGGGGGAGATCTTCACCTCTTTCTTTGAACCAATTTGTTGAAAACAATAGCCTGGAGAGGATTTTGAGAGAAAAAGTGTTAACAAAGACAATGAAAGCACTGTTCACACGTGTCAAGAAGGAAGCCTGTTATCAGTTAGCAGGATTTCTAGTTAGAAGGGATTAATCAGCTCTTAGAAAAGTGCACATTATATAACTCGATCACAAGCTAAACCAGCGTTTCAGCTGCGGCCCTGCACCAACACCTGAAGTACCTTTTCCCTTAATCCCCACCAGCCAAGAATAAACACTGAATGAAAGTCCCAAGAGGAGGTAAAAGGGAGTTTGTTTTCCAGTTGATTTTAACCATCTTTCCTCAAGTAGGGGATTGTTCCTGGTGATTCCCTTACATTGCCTCGGTCAAGTATAGCCACCACCACTGCTTCTAGAAAGTTCCCCTAGTGCAGAGAATAAGGACCTGGCACCTGGCATGACAAAGGGGCACCAGAGGTATTTCGGTTCCAATTCACTAAACCACTTTGCTCTTGGGTGAGCTCACACTTTAAACCTTGCCAAGGGAGACATCCCCTGGACCTCTGCAGACCTCTCCCACCGTGAAGGAAACTTGGAAAGGATCAAATACTTTGTTTTCAAAACACTAGAGCAAATATTTCTGAGACTGTCTCAAATGCTTCTAGGAATTAGCATTAATTACTCCCCCTGTGATGGGGGAGCCCTGTGTTTGAGAGAGCTCTTTCAGCCAGAGGAATGCTCGCAGGGACTAAAGCAAATAGAACTTGAGAGTCAGATCACAAAAAACACAATAGCTGATCTGGACCTGGCCTAGGCTCCTGATCAATGGAGCTGTGGAATCCTGAAAAGCTCTTTATAGATTTACCAGGTGCTTACCAGGTGCTTGTGTGGAAAAATGGTTTAGAAGAATAATGAAGTAAATAGGCAACTGCATGGAAAATTTGGAAAGAGGTGACTTATATTTTTTTCAGATTATGTAAATATCACATATTCTTTGTGGAAAATATGAAAAATAAATATGACATGAAGAAGAAAACACAGCACCCAGTTTTGCCATTAAAGATGACCACTTTCTGACATGCACATACTAGTTTCCTTTCCTACAAATTTATTTCTGCTCTACTCCTATCTGCTCTGTGCTTTTCCACTGCATGCAATCATTATTTACTCATCACCTCGGAGAAAATCGAAGGGGACTTGATTCTCAGTGCCCAGCAGGAGGTGGCAGGTCCTGCCTGTCCTCAAGGGCCCGACTCTCCCTCTCCCCCCCCACCATCTGCATCCTGTTCAGCACAGCCAGACTCCGTTCAGTGTCTCCCTGAGCATGACCAGCTCCCCAGGCCTTTGGAGCCTCAAAGTCCCATCTGCAGTGACACCAGAACGCACTGCCATGGCCTCTGCGGGGCCTCAGCACAGCCTCCGGGGCTGGGCTACCAGGGCGGCGCTGGGGAGGATTTGGCAGAAAGACATGGAGCAGCAGATTAGGCTTAGGAATCTAGTATGATCACCATGATCGCCGCTGTCCAAATATTAGGAAACACCACCCAGATCAGCGGTGCAGACATGTGCTTGGGGGCACACACTGAAATGCGATGCCTCCGGCCTCGTGCCTCTCGCGGCTGGAAACTATGGTTTACTGGAGACACCTTCCCGGGAAGTCAGGCCCATGTATTCTGCTGCCTGCCAAGAGTGTGAGACGTCTGATTCAGGTGTGTGTGTGTGTGTGTGTGTGTGTGTGTGTGTGTATACATTGATGGGAGGAGGCAGCCTTGGGCAAAACCTAATGCTACCCTGCTTGCTCCTGGACCCCATGATGTTCTCAGACTCAAAACAAGGTGGCAAAATAGGTTCTACAAATCCAGGCAGCCAGTCTGGGCCAGGAGTGGGGACTCTGAAAATGGGGGTTGGGGGGAGAGCACAACAGACTGTGGTGGAGACCTCGGCGCTTTGATACTGGGAAAACGATGGTGACACACCTGCAGGGAGAAACCCTGTATTGTGGAAAACCCAACACAGATGTAAAATAATGGCACGTTATTAATAATAACAATAAAAGGTCTTGGAAAGGGGCCATCCCTTTTATGGGGGGGCTAATCTGACCCCCGAAGTCAGCATCTCCCCCCAGGAGCTGAAAGCTCACACGTGTCAGAGTGCCCGGTGTATATTAAGCCTGTGATTCATTTTTCCTTGAGTGAATGTAACTCTCATTTGTGGAGTTTTTGCGTGACCCAGAAAGGCATATCTTTAAGAAACAGTGCCTCGTCTTTGAACAGCTCTGGAAAATTCTTAGTAATTATCTCCTTGAATTTTGCTTCTTTTCTATTTTTCCTATTTTCTTTCTGAAGCACCTATGGACAATAATAGTTATTTATCCTCTCATATTTTCTACATCTCTCTCAGTTGCCTTCTGCGAAATTTTTTCATGTCTTCTTCACTAATCTCCTATGCCAGTTTCCTTCTATTATTTAACCTGCCAACTGGGTTTTTAATTTCAATGACTGTATTTCATTTCTCAAAGTTTTAGCTTATTTTTTTCCAATTTTTTAATTCTTGCTTACTAGTATCTCTTTAAAAATACACTATTGATATGATGCTATTCAACTGACATTTTATATTCTCTTTTTAGTTTTCTTCTTCTATCCCAAGGGCTGGCATTCTGATTCTGCTGTTTATTTTTGACTGCTTACGCCTATGTAGAGTGTCCTTGTGTATTTTAATTTTTTAAATGAGAATTAAACCTCAATGGGTTTGTTTTTTCCCCAAGTGGTTTGTGTTATCAGAGGGTTTCTCAAAATAGATTTTTATCTTTACTTCTGCTGAGATTCCCAAGGAAAACTTTGACTGCAATAACTTTTATTCTAATCTTACAGGATTCTTAGACAAAGAGGGGAATACAAACTTATACTCTAAATGTGACTGGAAAAGGACTGTGCTAATGGGTTCTTGGGGAGTTTCCTGCCTTCACACCCAAATCAAGGCCGAGAGAGACAGTTTCCTTGTTCAACCCTGAACAAATTAGGTAGGGGATTTTCTGGGCCAGGTTTCACCATCTTGTCCTTATGGGAAACTTAACTTCCCACTCTTGCCTTGTCAGGCTCCAAACCCCAAGCCCAGGGGATGGGCATCACCATCCAGACTCCGCATCTCCCCTCGCAGCCCCTTGCACGGCAGGTGCACGTGTCCGGCGCCTTCTTCAAGCGCACACGTAGTTTTCTGGCTTTTAACGTCATGCGGGGCTTCTAAGCATTTACAGCCCGAGGTTTTTCGGGTGTCCCAGGCTGATCCAACACCAGCCACCTGATAGATTTCAAGAACGTGCCTACAACGCGACCTCGGAGGACGTTTCTTCAGCTTTGACCGCAAGGAGACCCGGAGAACTCAAAGGTGGAGTTAATCTTCTTGTGAAAAAATACTTCTACAAAACAAAATCAACATCTCAGGTGGCCCGCTTGATGAGCTGAACGGTGGGTTATATGTTTGTGTTTCTCTCACTCGCGCCTGGGGCTCAGGTCTGTTTTCTTGCTCACCTGGGACAGGTAAGAGGCTGAGGCGCGCGGCAGCGCCTGCAGTTCCGCCAGCAGCCAGCAGGTGGCGGGAGCACGCCCGGTCTCCTGGGAAGATCCTGATTCTCCCCCGAATCAGGACTAAGGCGAGACGGAAAATCCACTTACACTTTATTTTTTTTTTATAGATTTTATTTTTATATTCCCCATACAATTGCAACCCCCTTATTTTGACCCCAATCCCTCCTCTCCCCGCCCCCCGCCCCCCCATAGAGTGTCTCTGGTTCATAGTTTTTTGTTGATTTTGATTTTCACTTTCTTATAGTTATTCATTTTCCTGGTCCCTTATTTAAGTTTTCTAGATTCCTGCGTTGAGTGAGACCATCCGGTATTTTTCTTTTTCTTTTTGGCTTATTTCACTGAGCATGATCCCTTCCAGCGCCATCCATGTTGCTGCAAATTGCATGTGTTTATCTTTTTTGAATGCTGAGTAATATTCCATCGTGTATATGTACCACATCTTCTTGATCCAGTCATCTATTTTTGGGCATTTGGGTTGTTTCCAAAGCTTAGCTATTGTAAACAGTGCTGCTATAAACATACTTACACTTTAAAAGGAAGCTTTGATGGAGGCTGGAAATTGTGTGATGTTTGAGGCTGTCAGGGAAACTGATGTGTCTTCATCTCTCCCAAATGACAGAGGAGTATATCTTCTGTCAGCACAGCTCTATTCAATTTTATTCAAATTCCTCATAAGAAAAAATACAGAAGGAAGTTGTTTTTCCCAACAGAAAAGCAAGAGAAAGGAAGAAAAATATCCAAAAGGGGGGTAAAGTCTACGTCTTAATGATCATCTTCACGGGATGGGTCTTTCTTTGGTGGCAAGACACCATTTCTTCTGCTTCTTCAGGTTGACTAGAAATGACACCTCCTCCCCCAATACATACAAATTAAATGGAAAATGAACGTGCTCCATTGGCTTTGCCACAGCATGGTCTTTGCAAACTTTTCTGAACTTGCTACTCCAACACGGAGAGAGATGACCCAGCGTGCTGTTTGTGGTAAGACAAAGGTTTGTTCAACGCGTGTAGACTCCAAGGCCATGGAAGAAACTCCTCTGGGAGAGGAAGCCGGGGCAGGACTGAGTTTCCACCGCCAGGACCTGGTGCCTTGACTGAGATGGACCGAGGAGCCCAGTCTTTCTCTCCCTCTACGTGAAGCAACAGAGAGACCCCCCAGCTCCCTCAAGCTTACACAGACAGGTGTACAGGCCACATTGGGACCCAGGATTTCCCAGAGGAACAGAACAGGGGCTGGAATGACACGTGTTCAAGCAAAGACGCTTCCAGAATGGCATTTCACAACAGACATGCTGTGTCTGGAGAACTCCAGTCCTACTTCACACGTGGCCACGGTCGTCCGGGCTTGGGGACCAGACACCGCATGAGGAGAGGACTTCAAGACGGGAGAGCCCAGCGCAGGACTTAGTCAAGGAGGAGAAAAAGGAAGAGAGGCGGATAGGAAGGCCAGGGTGTGAGTGTCAGAGGAAATAGCAGGAAAATGACTCTGCACGACTGGTGGTGTCCATCTCTGAATTGGAGAGATTGGAAAACAAAAAGAAATCCTTGGGTGAGACCAGAAAACACTCAGACACAAGCACTGGCATGGCCCGCGCCGGCCTGGACACATGGGAGGGCGGCAGTCCTGAGCCCGCCCCGCCCCGGCCTCGCCACCGGGACCGAGGTGCCGCCAGGACTCCCTTGGAGCAGCGTGGAAGCTCGGTCCTGGCGAGAAGGCATCATGTTGCTGTGGAGGGAGAGTCAGCCATGGGTGGCGTCCAGTTTCCATGACAGGGAAGGGTTTTATGACAATGACTCGGCGGCGAGGAACCCGCTTGTGAGTGTGCATCGAGATGGTTTCCATCGCTTCGGGCGGTGCTGTCCTTACTCTTCTCCAGTGTGGCAGCTCCAGAGAAAAGAGGGGGAAGCCACCCTGTCCTCTTACTGGCCGCAGCGTCACCCTCACAGCACACTTGTCAGTTTCCCTCTTTTTCCCCCCAGGACTTGCTGTTCTGCTTCTGGTCTCCACAGGGTTACTTTTTCTCATTTGTTCCATTTTAGCGTTTGTGTTAAATAGCGGCGGAGCAAATTGCAGGCCTTCTTGCTTTACTTGGAAATCAATTTTACATTTTCCAATCGCTGGAGTTTTTGTTGAATTCCTTGAATACAGACCGACAAACTTGGTGGATAAGTCACCAGAAACAACGAAATTCAGGTGAAACATATTCCTTTAAATGCCCGTGGGATCCTGCTGGCTTTTTTCCTTCCTTTGCACCGGGATCAGAGAGACTCACCCCACCATCCAGCCCACCTGGGTGAACGATAAATGCATTTTCACATCTCTAAATATTTTCTTCTTTAGGAGGTCTCTACTAAGTATGTGGCAAGCAATACATTTTATCGGACACTCACTGAAGTCATGATACCTTGCAGGAGGGTTAACCAGAGTCAGGGCAAGCCCTGACCCCTAAGTTTACTAACTGGGGTCCTCTGGAGCTCCACAATAGCACTTGAAAGTAACGACAAAATCTATTCTTTAGTTTTAGGGTAAGAAATAAAAGGTGTAGAAAGAAAAAAATCAAAATCAACAAACAACTCTGAGCCAGAGACACACTTTGGGGTGGGGATGGGGAAAGGAGGGGTTGGGGTCAAAATCAGGGGGCTGCCATTGTATGGGGAATAGAAAAATAAAAAAAAGATCTATTTATGCATACAAAAAAAAAAATAAGAGACACTGGAAATGTAGGAAAAAAAAAAAAGAAATAAGAGGTGTATGTTTAAGCTTCTAGAAACATGAAGTGTCAATAAAGCCACAGCCTGCCGATCTGCCCAGTGGGTGCTAGTAGACACCGTGCCCAGGGACTCCACCAGGAACAGTGTTGCCCCTCAAGGGACACATGTCAGTGACTCAAACCGCCTGGGATGTCATACCTGGAGGCAGAAGCTGCCGGCGGTTAGCGTGTAAAGGCCGGAACACTGCACGAGGCATGGCTAGGGAGCCCCCTCTCTGCGCCCAACAACGGCAAACAGTGATTGGAATAAAATGATCACCAGCGACAGTGGTGACAAATGTTCTAATATTAAACGATGTTTCTAAAGAGAACAAAACTCCTCCCATGTGAGTGATTTTCATGGGTTAGACTTCCTATACCGTTACTGAGATACAATTTAGATACCAAACAGTTCCCAAGACTCCCTGGTGGTGCGAGGGGTTGAGCTGCAGCACTATGAAGCTATCTGCAGCCACTGCAGCGCGAGTTCCAATTCCTGGCCCGGGAGGTGACCCACACGGCGGCACAGCAGACCTCTCCTGTCTCGCCCGCTGCTCCCCTCAGCAGTGGATTTCAGTCAGTCTGCCCGTTCTGCTCCCCACTCTGTCTCTGGTGAATCCTCTCGCCCCCCACACCTCTGCCTGTACCCCAGTTCTTATATGCATAAACAAATAAATCTTTAAAAAAAACCAGTTCACATAATGATTTTGACTTTGTTCACAGAATTACTCAATCCCCACATTAAATTTGCATTTTCATCACCCTAAAAGGAACCCCAGACAACACAGTCAGCCTCTCCCTGCCCCCCCAACCCCTTCCCCAACCTCCAGGCGGCCAGTAGTCAGTTCTTTCTGTGTAGACTTTCTACCTGTTCATTTCATTACATGGACTCACACACGATACGTGGCCGTATCATACACGATACGGCTTCTTTCACTTTGCATCGTGTTTCCAAGGTCACTGAGATTTGGCAGCATCCGAGCCTCAGTCTTTGCGCTGGGGAATAAGACAATACAGGAATGAACTATCGACATATCTTCCTCGTGCCTCCATCAGCTGGTGGCATTTGGGTTGTCACTCTGTGGTGACTAATGGAATGATGCTGCTATGACCGTCAGCTATAAGTCGAAGTCTTTTTTTGTGTGAAAACTTGTGTGTTTTTCCGTTTCTGGGGTATGTATCTAGGAATGATTACTAGATCCTATAATTCCATGCTTAACATTTTGAGGAGCAGCCAACAGGTTTTCCAATGTAGTTCAGCCACTGCATTTCTCGGGGTCCTGGATGCAGCCTCCCTTGCCCCACATCTTCTTCATTTGTTTTTATGTCATTCCCATGGTAACTTCTCGGGATGGGGTGTGGGGTTTTGATTGGCATTTCTCTATGGCTAATGATGTTCTGCATCTTTTGTTCTCTTCGACCCGTTGCTCATCTTCTTTGGAGAAATGTCTATTCAGGTCAATTACCTAAGAGAGCCGGGTCCCCTAGATACAGGATTTGCCAATATTTCCTCTCATACTGTTGGTTGTCTTTTCACTTTCTCGATGGAATCATTTGCACCATAAAAGTCTTTTAATTTTTGGGCCTCCCCGGTGGCGCAGCGGTTGAGCGCTGGGTTGCGAAGCTGCCCGCGGCCTCTGCGGCGCCGGTTCGATCCCCGGCTGCTCCCCGGCCACCGGAGGAGGGTCCCACATGGCGCGCAGACCTCTCCTGCCGCCCGCTGCTCCCCTCAGCAGTGTGCTTCAGTCCTTCTGCCTGCTCTGCTCCCCTCTCTGGCTCTGGTGAATTCTCTCACCCTCCCGCGCTTCTGACTGTACCCAGTGCATGTATAAACAAAACAAACAAACAGACCAGCAAACAAATAAATAAAGCATGCCTCTATACAAAAAAAAAAAAAAAAAGTCTTTTAATTTTTATAAGTCCCAACCTGAGTATTGTCGTTAAGATTACCAGAGTGTTCCCCTTTGCCTATGTAAATATTTCAGTAACTATGAGTTTATGCGCTGAAGTCATCTGCTATATTGGGAAGCTGAATAATAAGCAAAGTCATTTTACAGTGTTTTATATTTTCTGAATTTTAACATTTGTTCTGCATCCTGAGTCAGACAAGTCTAAGAATGAAATGAAATGCCAAGTTGGCAACAGTGGTGTTTTCTGACTCAGGAATCAGCCAACCAGGTGGAGAGCAGACCTGTCGGGCAGGTTGGGTGTGTTGCTAGAGCTCTCTCCATGCT
The DNA here is from genome assembly GCF_964194135.1 of Talpa europaea. Classification (NCBI taxonomy): domain Eukaryota; kingdom Metazoa; phylum Chordata; class Mammalia; order Eulipotyphla; family Talpidae; genus Talpa; species Talpa europaea. Next base: position 143,587,186 of record NC_140070.1, read on the forward strand.
CAGACAGAGCGTGATATCCAGACACCTCTGCGTGGTAATTTCCTGCTAAAATCAAGAAAGTGGGGAGTTCAGCTGAGACCCTAACTTTCAAAAAGAAGTCAACACAGTTGAAAAACCATTTCAGTTGATCGAAAAGCTTTTGGACATAGAAATTATGCTCTTCTTCAGGGTTTTTCTTGAAATAATGAGAAGTTACTTCCTTTCATTTTCCCTTTTTGTTGTTGTTAGAAAATCTTTCTACAGATTGCTTTGGGTCTTGACTAATCTCTCTCTTTTGTCCAAACAGGTGAGGTAGAATTTGAGCTTATTTGTTACTCTTGGACTAGAAGGTACAGACACCCCCACGGCCTCCCCAGGGGGTGCTGTGATGTGGGAGGGGGGTAGGTAGAAGGCGAGGAATTTGCTCTTTTTTATTGTATGTTTAGTCTATCAATGATATGCATGCTTAACATTTTGTCTTTGAAATGTGGACTATCCAAAATACAAAGATACTGCGTAAGCTACTTATAAAATAGTGCTTAGAGACACAGGGCAGCACTCTGGAACTTAACTTTTACTGGCAACAAAGAAATATGACGACAGAATACTTGGATCTCTGCTGAGCTCTGGCGGAGATGATTTTCTCTAGATTCAGCATGTCACTTCTCTAAAGGTAGATGCTTTAGATGATGTTTATTTTTTTTCATCCTGCCTTTGTATTGTTACTTCCTCTCGCCCACAAGCCCTTAATTCATCCATTTGTTTGAAAAGTAAATGCTGTGTGGTTTCATCACACAGTATGGAAAGACATACCTTTCGGAGACTCCTCCCCTTCCTGCATCATCCCCAGGTCAGGATGGGACAAGCTGTTTAGATTATTGAGGCCGTGGTGGTGGATCTGGCTTGGACAATTTCTTGTACCTGGCCAGTATGATTTTCTCCAACCCTAGGTTTCTCACAGAGCAAAGAGAAAGACCCAAATAAATGGGCTAGTTGTATCCATTTACAAAAACATAGACATGCCAAAAAATTTTGCACAAACAAAATGTGAACCAAATAAATTCTGCTGTAACTAGAAGCCAGTTGCAATTCTCTGTTGTGCTGTTTAGTGTTACTGCACTAACATCCTCTGCCCAGGTGGGGGGAAGTTCATGTGCTCTCCTCTCTGCGTTTCTAGTACTTCACCATCAGAAGAATGGGTGCCTAACCCACCCCTTTTTTCTTGACAATTTGCTTCTTATAGGCCTTTTAACAGAGACAGCTATAGAGGCAACTCCCCAAACAAGACGCTTGTTCAGAACTTCTCTTAAAGTTCTCCTGATTTCTACGCCACCTTCCAGCTATGAAAACAGACTCTCTGTGAATTGTGCTCACCATTTTCCCCCAAAGTGAGTGCAACTCAGAAAAATCTCCAATGATTACAATGACTTCCAGGGGCCAGCTACCCAGAGAGGCTTAGTCCTGGGTGAGGTACAAGAGTTACAGTACTCACCCCAGTACTCTTAGAAGTTCTATGTTTGGAAGTGTCTTTAGCTACAAGTAGCTGAATACATGTAGACTGTTTTCCATGACATGAAGGAGACAGGCAGTCCAAAGATCAGAGAGTAAGTCACAATGCTGTTGGCATACTACCCAGGAGCACCCCAGAACCTCAAACTGTTAAGGGAGGGCATGCTTTAAAGGGATCCAGCCATCAGCATGCACCAAAGCAAGGAAATCATACTCTGGGTGTGAAAGTTCTGTAATAGAACTGGCGTGCAGAGAGGGAGAAGAAAGGGTACTCCTCCTAATAGTTTCCCCATAAAACTTACAAAATTACCCATCTCCTCAAGGGCAAATGCCCAGCCGAACAGGATTGCTCTGAAGTAGGGCCTCGGGGCTCGAATTCTTGCCACAAGTCTAAGGTACTTTTTTGGCAAGAAACCACAAGAAAGGGGTAAGGCATGTCAGGGACAAAGGAGAAAAATCAAGGTACAAATGAGGTAACAGCTGCTTTTGTCTCTGCCGAGGACAGTCTTCCCGAATGTCTCTCCTCCACATGTCTCCTTCCAAGTCCCCCCAAATTCCTGGGTGCAAGTCAAAGCCTGAAGAGCAAACACCCCATGCCGGCCTGGCCTCTGTGTCATAGACATCCAGCTGGCTGCTCAGCTCTGCCCAGCTCCCAGCACACCCCTGTGCAGGAAGTCTGGTTCCTGGCACAGTGGGATGCAAAGTGGGGGTGAGGAAGATGACACCCACTCCTTCTTGGAGATGTATCTATAACAACACCACAAGACACCCGGATTCCTTCCTGCCCAGCCATTCCCTACACAGGCTGGTTTCTCTCTTCCAAGAGGATTGGCTGGTAAACCGCAGGCAGGAAGGAGGGAGGGTGATGAGTAAAAATGACACATTTGCTAAAGTAAACATGTATAGAAAGATCAGCCCAGAATTGCAAGGACCTCTCTCATCCAAAGTTCTGTTTGGGTGTTGAGCTGGTGATAGCACACACGCGTGCACCCACTCGGGGATGGAGAGGTGTGTTACTGATAAAGTGAGACCTTTGGGGGTGAGCAGCACAGGCGCCCCCAAATGATCCAAATATAGCTTACGGCTACATGACAGTAGAAGAGGAGGTCGGCATGAGGGTCCCTGCGTGGGGGCAGGCTGGTGGGGCTGAACTCCGGACAGCTTCCTCCAGCAAAGGGGGAGCAGCCAGCACTTATGACCCCACCTCAGCGACCTGCTGTCAGGGACGTGTGCTGTCCTGCAGCTCTCAGGGAGGACTTCCTGCCACTCAGGAGAATTGGGGTGGGGGTGGGGGGCAGGCTCCCCCTTCAGGCACTCTTCACTCAACAGCTATTGGAGTGAGCCCCTGCTGCTCTGTGTTTGCACACTCTTGGGGGGCGTTGACAGCTCTCTCTGCTCACTTTGGGTGGGTGGCCGGGCCAGCCAGCTGCAGCCATGTGGCCTCCTCCAAGCAGAGTGTGAAAGGAAAGCGGTGACCTCGGTGCTGGGAGCCACCCTCGGCCAAAGCAGGGCCAGAGATGTGCTCAGTCACGGTGATGAGCGCAGGAGTGGGGCGCCCTAAAGCATGACCCTGGGGGTGCCTTTTGTTAATTACCAAGATCCAATAAACATACATTTTTAATTAAAAAAAGCCTATTTCTGATGTCTAGGTTGGAGACCATAACACTTTAAATCCTAGAAAGGACATTCTCTGAAAGACGATTCATAAGAGAAGGAAAATGTCCCTGGTGATGGCAAAGAGGGGGAGAAACAGAATGATGAGGTACAGAAGAGTTCCCAGCGCTCTGCTGCCCAGGGCCTGTGTGGAGAGACAGGAGTCAGGGAAAGCCCCTGCGGATCGCAGCGTCGCTCTGCTGGGCCCTCCCTCCAGCCCTCCTACGTCCAGAGGTCGCTCCAGGTTACCTCCACCTGGTTCACCTGGTAACTGCGAGGCAGGCGCCTGGGAGGTCTGTGAGTTACAGCCTGACCAGTGGTTCTGCCGGCAGCACCGGGAGCGCCGGGGGTTTCTGGGTGAAGGTTCTTGCAGAAACAAGCCATTTTCCACAGACCCACAGAAGCTGTGGTTCTCACCGGCCGTTCTGGGAGAAAGGAAAGACAGTAATTCAGACTAGCTTTTTCTTTTTGTTTTCAGGGAACCAGATGTTCCTGGAGGCATGTCGTTCACACTTCCTACCAACTTCCTACCAAGAAATTCAACTAGGAACCTCTTTGATTTGACTTCCTTCATAACTTTGGCAGTATCGGCAGCACCCTGTTCCCCAGGGAGCATCTGCCCAGGGGATGGGCCCCAGGCCCCCGGGCAAGGAGGTCCAGACAGCCCAGGGGCGAGTCTGATTCCCCAGAGCCCCGCGGGCTGCCCCGGGGGCAGCCCCTCGGCTGCAACACCTCTTCTGGGGTCCGGATTTATTTTTATTTTTTTTCCTTTTCCCCCCTTTTTCCTTTTGACGAGCTTCAAAAAATAATTTCCATTGTAGCTGGAAAAGCAGAAAAAATACTTAACTTCAACCACATTTTTGGTGCCCTATAAAAGCTAAATAAAAATAAGACGGAGCCGAGCGGGGACGGAGCGATGTGCAAGGCCTCTGCAGGCGGGAGCGGAGCAGGCACGGGGCGAGGTCAGCCCTGGCGGCTTATCGCTCGGCCCCATGGAGGGGCGCCAGGGCCACGCTGCGCACCCCCCCTCCAGCCTCCCCGCCACTCATCTCTACTTTAAGTGAAAACAGAAAACATTTCTGTGTCTGCTCCGCTGTGACTGCCCCACAGTGGAAAAAGGACATTTTTGCCGTGACTTTATCATTTGATGCAGATGTTTGGCCCCAGGCTCTTGATCTTGTCAGCAAAATTGACATTAAAAAATTAGAACAAGAATCCTGGCTTGTTGATGTTTTCTTATGAGGTGTAAATGTGCCTATTTGAGGCACTATTTTCACTGTGGTCCCTTCGAGCTTGTAGTTCTGGGTGTAGCCCTGATCTTTCTCCTTGGAATAGATAGATCCATCGAGCACTTCAGTGTCGTCCCCCAGCCCCACCCCGACTTCTCCAAGAACCCCAGTCACAAAGAAAGTGTATTTCAGCAAATGTTGCTGCCCCGACTCCTTTTCTAGGTGCCATCCACCCCATGTGGAGGGGCAGATGGTGACCCCTCTCCTGACCTCTAGGTTTTTCAAAGTCTGCAAAGAATAAAACAATAGGAATTTGCACAGATCTGGAGCCCTGGGCCTTCCTCGGAGGGCCTGGGGGCTGGATACACTCTGGCCAGTTTTCCTGATTGAGATGGTTAAAGAGCAGGGAGGAAGTCCTGAGAAAGCACAGCAGTGTTGATAACAAGTTAAGCATTAGCAAGGAAGTTGTTCTGAGCGGGAGTCCAGAGGCCGGGCTGGGCTGTCGGCTTTGCCTTACACCGTCTGTTTTCCTTTTTTGAGGTAGATGGAAAGTTGTTCTCGAACAGCCTCGGAGTTGTTGAATATCCATTATGTTACAGGGAAGCCATTCCTTCTTCCAAAACACTTTGGAATTTTATGGCATCTGAGTTAAAACAGGAACATTAATTTTCTTATGGGCAAAGTTCTTGGAAGGCTGGACAACGAGCATTTAGTGCATTTCTTGACCAAACATTGCTCTCTCTGTCGACTTCTCTTAGAAGACAAAAAAGGTGGCAGGAATGCAGGCGTGGTCTGCAGAGGCAGCTCCCCGGGGGGCCCCTTCTGGATCTTTCTCCCTTGGTCCTTTTCTCCCCTAAAGGATGTCCACCATCTGCAGACGGGACCCCCCACCGTGCCGCCTTAGGGTGAAGTTCGCACCCGGTTATTACTGCTGTGAGGTCCATTAGTCTGTCCAGCCCCCGAGAGCGAGTGTGACTGCCTGGGATGAACGAGTGTTGTGAGCACAGCCTAAAAAAGCATCCAGAATGAAGAGCATCACGGAGCATATCGTACCTTATTGTAAAACAAAAATAGCCTTGGCCAGCCGGTGGAATGCGTCCTTGCAGCATAATCAGCGCTTTGCTGTGGTTTTCCTGCCAGTCGGGCAGCCCTGCGTCACAGGCAGCAGTGCCAAGTGTCTGGTTTGCGCTTTGGTAAGACATGTTTTTCTTGCTGAGAATTTCAGGTTTGCTATTTCCCCAAGTGCATGGGCCAGGCCACCCTCCCATGTGGCAGGAGCAGCTCTTGCTCCAGACGTCCCGCCAAAGGTTTGGGTGTTGGGGTCCAGACCTGCACAGTGAGGCCCCCATCTCCGAGGGAGGCTGGCTACCACCTCCCCGTCAGGTGGAAAATGGTGCGGATGGAGGCAGCTGAGTGGAATTTTAATCTTGTCCAAATGAACTCCAGGTCTGGGCTTTCTGCTCAAAAAGCAAATTTGCGACCATGCGTGCAGTTGAGGCAACAACCTCAATGAACTTGGGGAGACACACTGGGGCGCCACAGCCCTCCCGCCCCGTGGACGAGCCCACCTGGGTCTAAACTCCTCGAGAACGACCTGCTCCCTCACTCCTCCCGGGCACAGGGGCCCGGCGTGGTGCGTGGGGGCTGCTTTCTTCTGTTCAAGGAAGGGCATCCTTGGCGGGCACAGGAGAACTCGGGCCTGGCCGCTGCAGGCCGCCCTCCCCTCCACCACACACTGTGCCCGCCGGCTGCTTGGTTGGTGCCTTTTTGCTTGCTCTCTCGGTTATTCACCCAAACAGAAAATGTAACCAGGGAATCAGGGCTACCAAGATCGCCAGCTCCAGCTCCACTTACCGCTGTCCCGGCCAGCCTGCTGTTGCACGCTCTCTGCGGTTCCTGCCGTGTTGACAGGGATCTGGGGTTCCCTGAGCGCCAGGTTTCACAGGGGGCTGTGTGCAGAAAGGACCCCCTATCCTGCCCACCACCCCACTGGCACACACACCGCTTTGAAGACAAACCAAACAACACCCAAGGCCAGGAGTTTAAAGAGAGAAAGCTTCGCCCAGATTTTGAACCATCTTGAATGCTGCAAGTGGCTTCATTGCAGATTTTTACAATGGCGCAAGGAGCCTCTGGAGGTTTCTCCCCGAAGCCCTCACCCCCTCTGCCTCTCCTCCCACACCTGCTCCCTCTACTCTCCCCTGGAACATACCCAGCCCTTTCCCTTCTAGAAGTCTCCTCCTCTAAGGCTCTTTCTGTCCATCTGCTTGGCCGACCCCTCCACTCCTACACGTCTCCTTGAGCAATACCTCCGGTCCACCTGCCTGGCTCCCGCCGCCCTGCTCAGCTTTCTCCAGCCACACTCCACACTCCCGTCACTGACCAGCACAGGGACAGAAAAGGAGATGACTGGCCAGGGGCGGGCTCTTGGGTTTCCTGCTGTGACCAGGACCCATGGGACAGTGACCGTCTGTAGTAGATGCCACAGTCTGTAGCTGGTGACTGTTGACGCAACAAAATGACCAAAGAAATGGTAAGGATGCCACTCCCTGCCCCTCCCCCAGGCGCCTGACCTCAGCCAAGTCGCTGGATTTCTCTCGCCCTAGATTCTCTTATTTGTACAATTATTGAGATTTGGGCTACATTTTTTGAAAGTTAAGGTTTGGTATGGTTTCTCCAGCTGTCACTTTTTAAAAAAAGATTTATTTTTATTTATGTAGACAAGAGCTGGGGTGTAGGCCAGAGGTGTGGGGGTGAGAGGATTCACCAGAGACAGAGTGGGGAGCAGAACAGGCGGATCCACTGAAATCCACTGCAGAGGGGAGAGGCAGGGAGACAGGAGAGGTCTGTTGTGCTGTGTGGGTAGCTCCCTGACCGGGGATCAGGCTGCTGTGGCTGCCGATAGCTTCAGAGTGCTGAGACTTAACCCCTGTGCCACCAGGGAGGCCCCTCCAGCTATCCCTTTTGAGAGTTCTATATCTTCCTTCTGACTTTTTCTCTCGGGCTCTAATTTTCTTAAGGGAAGGGGTAGAAAATGTGTTCTTTTTGTTCTCATATCCATGGGACCAAACTTGCACTTAGTAGGTGCTTCATGATGCCTTGTTGGAAAGACCCTCTTATTTTCTGGAGACCTGCTCTACTCAACTCTGACTAGGACGGTTGCTCCAAATGATCTTCTTGATGCTGTTTGCTGGGTTAGAACAACGGCTGTCAGGCTTTATCTGACAAAGACCAAATAGTACATATTTTCAGCTTTGCCAACCATATGTGTTAATCCTGTCTCTACACCACCGCCATCTTAGCCTGAAAGTAGTCATAAACAATTCGTTAACAAGCGGGCGTGTTGCAATAAAATTTTATTTACAAAAACAGGTGGCAGTCTGGATATGACCTGAGGGTATAGTTTGCTGGCCAACGTGCTAGACCATTCTTGCCAAAAAATAACCTTTCCACAAAAGGACCTGTTTGATTCGATTGTGTTTCTGAATCAGACGTAAGCTGCGTGAGATCATTTTAGCCGCATGTCTGTGACTGGCCATTTGTTGCTTGCTAAGTGAGTCTCAAGCTTGAGCCCTTATTCATTTCATTTTCAGATGATAGAACGTTTGACCCACTTAAGAAATGTCCAGAGGCACTGCCTTTTCTTTCTTCTTCCTTAAAAAAAAAAAAAAAAAATCCCATCTTTGTGACCACGGTGTTTACGCAAACTCAACCTAAGAAAAAACCCCAGCCTGGCTCATGGAGCACTTTGTGGTTAAACTGGTTTCTCACCCACCAGACTCTGGAGGAGGGAAGAGAGGGCTGCACCAGATTAGGAGTGTTTTGAGGAGGGATCAATAGGTAATAGAAACCAGATTGTGCCTCCTTCATCCCCCCCGGGGCGAATAACAAGTAAGCCCTGTACACAAGTTGTATACAAGTGAGGACAAAGGGTGGACTTTGGCCCTTCGATGAGAGTAAAAATACCAGGGAGGCAGGAATGATCCACATTCCAGGCTTGGCCCAGAAACTGGACCTGAACTGGCCTGAGGACCTGAATATAGAACTACTGTCCTTCCTCTTCGGATGGTGACCAAACCAGCTTCCGCCTACGGGCCCAGCCTTGCACCCAAGTGGTGTCTGCCTGACCTGAGAGGGTCGGGATTGTCTCTAGGAGAACTGCTGACTCCCCCAGCAGGGGGGGCACTCAGCTGCCCCTGGTCTCCAGTTGCCTCCCTCGGGCAGAACTGAGCCCCCACCAGAAAAATCTTTCTCTCTGGTTCCATCCCAGTCTCTGAATACCCAGGAATTGAAAATGATTAGGTGAGTGGGAGAGAGAGAACATTTGCCTTTGATGCCTGGAAAACGGTGACTGGTCCCAGACCCCAGGGACAATAGCAGGGGCAATTAATGAGTCAGTAGGGGTTTGTCTGGTGGGAACTTTTAAGGTATTTATTCTGCAGAACTAATGGGTACCAGTAGGTGCTCTGGACAAAGAACAGTCTCTTTTCTTCTTAATAAGAGGTCATCAAAGTAACCAAGTTGTGGGTGGAGCAGACCAAAGGGCCAGCGAAGGAAGGGGCACATCCTGAGGTGGACAACCACAGGGCATTTTTTGGGGGGTTGCTGACTCATCTGTGGTGTTCAGGGAAAGGCACACCCCACTCTTGACCACACAGGTTTCTACAGGCACCATGATCATGGGATCTGAAACTAGTGGGAAGCAAAGAGAGGATCCAAGGGAAGAGATGAGGAGCTGAGACCTGGGTCTGAAACCCTCTGCCCCCTAACACCCCCAGTTCTGTCCCCGATGTCCTCTCTCTAGGTCAACCTCACAGAGTGGTGGGACATCATTTCAGGATGTGCCTCAACTCAGACCAATTCAATTCAAAGCTCCTGGTGTTTAAAACTTCTCTCTGGGTGACTCTGGGTGTCGTTGAGACTGGGAATCACTGCTCTGCTTCTCACTGCAAAGAATCAGGATGATTACGGGGTTCCCCACAACTCTTCACCCGGAACCTCCTCCCTGGGCTGTGTTTGACCCAGGCTAAGAGGTCACCTTGTAAATGAGTCTATTTTTATCTATTTTTTGAAAGATGCAAGATGATCAGACTCCAGGCTGTTGTAGATGATTCTTTTTGGCCATTTCTGCCTCCTCCGGGTAATGGTCCATGCTTACAGCGTGTGAACTCACACTGTGAACTCATGCAGCTAAGGGTGTAGACCTGACAGGAGATGAGATGGACTCTCTGGGCTCTGAGCCACTAGCTGCTTGACATGGATCACAAGGCCCAACCTAAGAGTTAGTTTTTAGCTATAAAGTGGGACGATATCCCTTCCATCATAGACGCTGGCAAGGTCATAGGACAGGAAATGTAGCATGAGAATAAATCATTCAATAAATGAATCATAACAAAGCAAGGTGGTGGACATAAAATGCCAAAATCAAATTCCCGGCCCATGGTAAGCCTCAACAAATGGCAGTTGTTATTATTAGAGCTAAGATGAATTGTCTGGCCAAAGTCTCCATTCCTTGTTTTATGGGCTAATGGCTCAAGAACAAAATCAAGTTCACTAACAGAGTCTTGATTTTTCTTGAAACACAGAACTCACTAGAGTTTTCTTTTGTGCCAATCTCAGTCAGGCCTAGGAGTATGGGTTACTGTTGGTGGACATTGAAGACAAACTTTGAGGGGAAATCTTTCAGTGGAATAAAGACCAGAAGTAAAATTTCTGGGATTCAAGAAATCCAGGGCTACCTTTCACTTCCTCTGGGTTCACAGCAGCTCATGGGAGGGGGCAGGAACTTTCCACATCCCCTCCTTTGCTGGGAGTCAAGAGATGAGTTACAGTGACCCAAAGAGGGTGTTTTTGAGGTTTTGGCTAAAATCATTGTTAAGCATGTGAGCAAAATATGAAATTCACAGCTTGATTTCGGTTTGAAAAAATTAAGAGGGAACATATTACAAAGAAAGCAGAACCCCACACTCCTGGTCTATGAAAAGGTTCCTCCATGTCCACAGGGAGCTGCCTGGTGAGCACGTGCGTGCCTGGGTGTGTGGGTCTAAAGCTGTGTCTCTGCCTACTTATCTATCAATCTGGGGGACCTGTCTTACTTTGCAGATTTAACATCTGGGGTTGGCTGTTCACTGTGGTATAAATGCATGTCTGAGAACAGAGCTTGGACTTAGCCCTGCTGACACGAGAGGTTTCAAGCTGGAAATTATGCTCAGCTTTGACTTTAAGAAAAAAGCAGGGCCTCCCTGGTGGCGCAAGGGGTTAAGATGCAGCACTATGAAGCTGTCTGCAGCCACTGCAGCACGAGTTCCATCCCCGGCCAGGGAGCTACCCACAGGGTGCAGCAGACCTCTCCTGTCTCCCTGCAGCTCCCCTCAGCAGTGTATTTCAGTAGATCCACCCGTTCTGTTCCCCTGCTCTGTCTCTGGTGAATCCTCTCACCCCCTGCATCTCTGGCCTACACCCCAGTTCTTGTATGCAAAAGTAAATAGATCTTTAAAAAAAAAGAAAAAGAAAAAAGAAAAGTTATATAATAAAACCAGAAAGTGAAGAATGGATGGGTGGGTGGATGGAGAGACAGACAGACTCTAAATGGATGACAGATAGATGGATAGATAGGTGCTAGGTTGATGGTGGGTCGATGGGTAGATTTTATACAACACCAGAGTGAGGAGCACCTGTGCTTGTATTCCCAAGGCCCTGCAGACGTCCGCGATCTGCTGACCTGGCCCTACTGCCGTCACTGGTGCGTCCTCTTGTGTCTTCTGTGATGTCTGGGTCCCATGCTCTCCCGTGTTCCTCCTAATTACACATGTAGCAGCGTCTGTCGAAGGAAGCTTTTCAAAGCCTGCCACCCCCTCGCTGCAATCTGAAAAAGAAACCCAACACCCGATAAATACCTCGGGCACCTTGCTGACGCAGGTCTCCCTCTTAACTAAAATTCCATCTCCAGGACTCAGTGAACTGACAAGTGTCTTTGCTTCCAAATTTGTCCCAAGTTGCCCATGAGTAGGTGACTCCCGCAGTCAGGGAGGAGTTGGCTATATATTTCTGGCTAGTCAGGACATTCTGCCACAAGGGACAGCCAGCACCTCCACATAACCCTCGCCCCTTATCTGTGCCTGCAAGCACTTCACCAGCCACCGGGGAACCCAAGGCAACGCCAACTATTATTTTAGGTTCTATAATCAAGATAGGAGATGGAGCCTATGGCAGTGCCGGGAACGCCAACGTCCTGCAAAAGTCAAGAAGCAAAACCTCGCTGAGCGACGTGAACCGACAGCTTGTCACAGCAAGGTGTGGGGACGTCGTACGATAAAACTCCATTTCCTAGGAAGAGGGTAACTGCATTCGATTTATTTAAAAAATGTAAACTATTCCGCAGCTCGAGTGGTTTGTGATAAAAGAAACAGGAAGGTTCAGAAACCCTTGTACCTACTAACACTCGCCAGGGCCCAGTGCAAAGGATGGCGGCCTTTCAAGCCCGCCCAGGGCCTCTTCTTGAGGACCAGTGAGAGCACAGCAGCCCGTGGGGGAACCGGAATATCCAGTTTGTGTTCCCCAATTCAAGCACAGAAGAAGATTCTTGAGAATCCAGGTATTAGAAAGGGATTTGCACTTGGCCTTTCCTGGACGTGAGTCAGAGTAAAACAAAGTGATCCCCCCACCCCCACCCCCAGAGCAGCCACACAACGGGCAAGTGAGTGTCTTGATGGCCGCCCCTGCGTCATGGAATTTTTCCCTAAAATCTCCTGAGCCAAGCCTCGCAGGACCCTTCCCACACCCTCCCTCATCAAAATCACCTGAGCGGCACATCTGTTTCACTGGTGCAAGAAGTCGGTGAACTTGCCCCATCAGGCAGCCACTCAAGCCCTGAATCCACACCCATCTGAGACTAAACCTACACTTCCTCTCCTCTTGCCAGAAAGAAATAATACCATTCAGTGCTCTGAGCAAGGATTATATTTTAGGTTCCATTTTTCTTCGGGTCTCCAAAGTGTAAAATGAGAGTTGACTGGGAAGATAAGAGACTACTAAGCAATTTGAAAACCAAAACATAGACTGTTTGCCCAAGAGCTCGTCATGAGTCTAAGCTGATAATCCCAGCCCCTGGCGGGTGCGTGCTTCCCCGGGTGATAAGCAGTATTGACTCACGATAAACCCGAACTCTGTGTCTTTGTGACCGCTGCGGCCCATGAAGTGCACACAAATCCCAGAAAGGAAATGAGTGGAGGCAAGTGTTCAGTGATTAGTAGAACTTCTTCAACGAGAGAGATAGGAAGAAGAACACGGCCTATGAACACACTCGCTTTGGGGTAGGGAGCCTGCCACGGCGAACAGAGCTGGTGGGGCGGAACCACCGACCACGGCAGAAAATGTTCCCCAGCATGTGGTGAAAAATCAAGGCATGAAGGTGAAGGGACCCTACAGTGTGTGTTAATGGGGGGTGAAGACCCAGTTGCCTCATTCCCTACCAGTTCAGGTGCTGTCAAATGCCAAGAACTCCATGACCTTGTTTCAGGGACTTTTATTCTTCAGCTTGGGCCACCAGGAGGACAACCATGAAAGGAAAGTATCCTTTGTTGGCATCTTTCTTGTTTTGTTTAGTGCTGAACTTTTTTTCATTGAAGTAACATGGTTTAGAACACTAGGCTGCAGGTATGCAGCCTTATCAGTCAACACCTCCAGGATCCCCGCAAGAAGGTCACCACCACCACCACCCAACCCACTTCTTTTAGCTGATCTGCCCCTCATCTCTCCTCTTTTGGTGACCATTTTGTTCTTATAGTCTAAGAATTTGTTTTTGTTTTGTTGCGTTTTGTCCTGTTTGCTTATCAGTTATCTTCCACTTATGAGAGAAAATCATACAGTGTTTTGTCTCTCTCCATAGGACTTATAAGACTTTTGATATTCTTTATGTTGTGACTCTTCCATGTTGTTGCAAATGGCACGGGTTTCACCTTTTTTATCGCTGAGTAGTATTCCATTGTATTTAGCTAGCGCACCTTCTTTACCCACGACGCACCTACCGATGAAGATGAGTGAGTCATGTTACTGTGAGTCACGCAGAGATGAACGTGGAAGTGTTTTATCTCTTTGAATTAGGGTTCATATCCTCTGGATAAATACCCAAAAGTGGGATCGCTGGATCATATGGAATTTTTAAGTTTTTTGAGGACTCTCCAGTCTGGTTACCGTAGTGGCTGCTCCAATTTACTTTCCCACCCAGGCTGTGTGAGGTCAGCACATGCTGCTTCCTGTATTTTTTAAGGATGGCTGTCCTCGCAGGTGTGAGGTCTCTCATTGGTTTTGATCTTAGTGCTCTTGGCCATGTCTTCGTTTGGCTGGTGACTCAGCAAGCCCCACCACTGCACCTGAGCAGGTGGAGCGCAATGATGCACCCGAGACCTGGACAGTTTCCCTCGGACTCCACTTTCTGGTCACTCGTGTCATTTTGGGTAACGGTGCCACTCCTCCAGGCAGTGTTGGCCTGGTTAGCACCCACCCCTGTGAAGGTAAACAAGGAAACTTTGGGATTTTTCAGCTGAGGTTTTCAGAATGACAAGCACCCGCCTTCCATCCCCCCACTGCATCCTGCGGTGAAGTCCTTTAAGGTCAATGAAAACTCAGCCGGGGTCTTTCACTTTACATAACCTAGCACATTTGTATTGCTGGCTCACTTTTTCCATAATAGCTACAGTATTTGGCAAAAAGGCACACTTTTGCAATGGGAAAGAGTCCAAAGTGAAAAACCTATTGCTTGCGTAGGTCTGCTAGCAACACCTAAGATGAGTCCTGAGCCTTCCACTGGGGACGCCTGCATGGACACCCCAAAGAAATGGGGGTGTCGGTGCAGGGCCCAGGTTGGTGATGTTCTCCTATGTGGATATGACGGGTAGGAACTGTGTGGACTCGAAGGGAAGCGATCGGGGACTTGACAGACGAGGGAGTTGTGCGTTTTCATAGCACCACCGCAGACCCTAAGAAAGATTGGGGACACCAATGCCCACGATGGGTGTGCCCGAGGCCGGGACTGAACTTGGGGAAAGTGGAAAAGGAGCCCAGCAGTGTCCAGGAACCCAAGTGTTCCCGGATATCCCCACTATTTAAAAATATCTTTAAATATCCTAAATGAGTTTCAGACTCGAGCTCATTCTACTGGGCGTAAGGTAGCAATTTGCCACCTGCTGGAGATGGTCCAGGCCGCAGAGGCTGCACATCTAGCCTGGGAGATCACCTGCACAGGTGACTCTGCGTGAACAACAGCAACACAGCAACAGGGGGTGAGTTAACGCCAGTGGCAGGCAACACAGTCGACAAAACCCTGGCGAAGAGGAAGTGAGCCCTGCCCGGGGGGAGAACCCGGATGCGGCGACTCCGGGCAGGTGGGCTTTCCTGCTCTGCCGCCTGCAGGGTCGGCAATGCCGCCTCTCACCGATGGGACTTGCCATACACAGTTCACCAGCAGAAGTTGTCTGGAGAAACCAGGAACAAAGGGCATGTATTTAACATGCGGTGTAAGATTGCACCAACATGCGGTGTAAGGTTGCACAGGCCCGACTTGAGTTAAACAAGAGGAAACTGGATCAGGGCCAGGAGGATGGCCACAGCCCCGAGGTCTCGCGGGTATGGGTGGGACCCAGAATGGGACCGCCGGCGGGTTTCAGTGGGGATGATGAGGAGGTGACCAGCCTCCAAGAGGAGTCACCGCCTGTCCTGTGTCGAACTTTCCATGACTTCCCCATTTTGACAAAATTGGATTTTACTCATAACCACCAGTGTCTGATCAGTGCTAACAAGGAGATCACATCTGTGCTATCACTTTTATTTTTCAAAGCAATGGTGAAAACTTAGCAGCTGACTACAGATTTGCTGAGAACATACAGGGGAATAAGGTACCCCGCCATCTTGGTTTGCCTGGGACACAGGAACTTTCTAGAACATGAGAACTTGCTGTGTGGCTGCTAGGAGAGTGGTGAGGAGGTCGGTCACCCTCCAGACGGGTAACCTGGGGGTAACGTTTCTGTTGCATAACTGTTAGATTTTTGGAGGATTTTTGTGCCATCCCACTAAAGAGGAATATGAGAAAGTCCTAACATAGTCTGGACATTTTCCTGAGGAGGGATTTTTCCTGTTGGAAAGGGTGATGGGAAGATGGGGGAACTCCAGGGGGAGATTGGAGGCAGCTCTCCCGCCCACCTGCTTCTCCCCTTGGAGCCTCCAGGGACAAGGATCTGATGATCTGCAGGAAGCGTCACGTGAAGGACCTGCTGCTTGCTGGATTGGGAGCTGGAAGGCTTTACCTGATGGGATCTGGGTTTAACCACCAGCAGGAGGAAACAAGTTCTAGAAGGCCATTCACCTTTGCAACAGGTCTTCCTTCAGCCGAGCTGGAGTCACTGACCAAGCGACTAGGGCCAGGGAAACTTAAAACCTGGCTCAGCCACGGGGCCAGCTTTGCTGTGGTTCCTGGGAAGACCTCGCCTTGGCCTTATTTGTTCAGTACCAGCCCCTATAACTTGGGTAGTTGATTTCTTAAATTTTTTATTTCTTGTCTTTTGTGGTGGTTCTTCTTGTCAATTTTGTTGTTGACAATTTTAAAACCTCGCAGGCCTTTCACAGAACACAAAGCAGCCACATCCTTCCCCCTAAATAATGCCCTAAAATTTAGTCTGTATGGCCAACGAGTGTGTTCGACCAAAGAATGTCACAGACGAATTTATCTGCCTTCCTACCTCTCCGAACCTCTGGTCGCGAGAACAAGTCAAGTGGTTTATGAGTCCTAGGTCAAGGAAAACGGAGCAGGAAGACATTCTCAAGATGGGATCTCATGCCGGCCACTCGGCCTCCTCGGCCAGGAGGAGGAGCAAAGCAGGGCTTGGCAAAGCTCAGGGCGGCTGTTCTGGGTGAGCCCTTATAGTCTCCAGAGATGGTCCGAGTTCAGTGATCAGCCACAGAAGCACCAAAAGCCAAGAAAAGGCTCTGGGGTCAGGGTTGGCATCTGCCCCCACGTGGGCCAAGGGCCTGGGGACCCTGTTCTCTTTCCAGGCTGCTCTGCTGAGGACTCGCTGGGGGAGTGTCTCAGGCATGGGCTCGAGCCCCGGAGCCTGTCAGCCCAGCTTGCGGGAGTCGAGTCTCATAGCTCACTCACTGTCACATCCCAAGGGTAGAAACTTTCTGCCCTTGCGTGACTGATATGGGTACCAGCACGCCTGAGTGGAGGTGCTGACGTAGCTCCGTCTTCCAGGAGGGTTGGCGAGAAAGCTCACTGAGGGATGACTCAGAGCCCAGGCTCCGTGGCTGTCTCTGGACTTGAGTGTTTCACCCAGAAACACCGAGAAACTGGACAGGTTGATCTCTCAGTCCTTTCAAGCACTCACTATGCTTGTATGATTCTTCTCATTGCTTCCTTCTGGAACATACCATTAGCAGAAGTTCCCCTCGGGAGGGTGGGAGGGGCGTGCCTCTGGGGGCCACGGCAGGTGGGGCTGGCAGAGAGAGCAGGGCTGCCTCCGTCAGCGCGATTCACAGGGTTAGCCTGGGCAGGCTCACTTGGGGTGACATGAGCACCCGAACAGAAGGTGGAATGGCAGAACGAATCTCAGCCCCGATTTCTTAGTTCAAAAAGCTAATAACATGAAGAAATTGTTAATGTTACTAAATAAAATGCGACTTTTAATTACTGAAAGAGGGGTGACTTTCTGTCCCAGGAGGTGCTCTCAGGCAAATCTGACCCATATTCTGTTAGACGTAAGCCCCCTGAATGACTCTATAGCCAAAGCCTTTTTCTTGTGACTTCGCTGTTGAAACTGTGCGGCTAGCACCACGTCTGCGTTGTTAAGCTGTCCTAGAGGTCAGATCACATGGGCCTTTTAATCTTGACCATTATTTGTTCTGTTCCTTTTTCCTGGAATGTCTACAATGCTTATTTATCTCCATGGAGAAGTGGCTGGTTGGGCCCCATTGTTCGCTCCTCTAGAAGCCCGACCTTCAAATTGCTAGGCAGAGTTATTTGCCCTTCCTTTGGGCTTCTAGAATATTCAGATCCTATAGCACTTGTCACACTGTATTAGGGTCAGTATTTTACCCACTTTTCTGCCAAACTGTAATGAACTCCGGTGCAGGGACTACACAGTCTTTGTAAGCCAGAAAGAGGAGGTGCCCTATTTTGTTACTAATCCAATTACACCAACATGATACCAGTGACGAGGGGTGTGAGAGGCGGGCGGGCTCCGCGGGGTCTTCCTGGCACTTTGAGTAACTGACCATGTCGACAGTAAGACAGTGGACATCTTAAATCCAATCCCAGATGTTGGTGCTGAGAGTCCCAGTGTTGTTTTTGTTTGTTTGTGTAGAACTGGAGTGCAGGCCAGAGGTGCAGGGGTTCAGAGGACTCACCAGAGACAGAGTGGGCAGCAGAACAGGTGGATCTACTGAAATACACTGCTGAGGGGAGCAGCAGGGAGACAGGAGAGGTCTGCCCTGTGGGTCACTCCATAGCTGGGGATCGAACTCGTGCTGCAGTGGTGAAAACCCTGAGACTTAACCCCTAGGCCACCAGGGAGCCCCACTCCTAGTGTTATTTTGCTTGGGAAGCTAATGTGGTGGAGAAGGGTGGGGGCTGTTGAGGGAGTTAGGGGCCTGCACCCCCAGAAGGGAGTCATCCAGTGTTCACAGGGTCAGCAATTACAGGGTCAGCAATTACAGCCGATGCTGTTGGGGAGATGCAGGTCCCCTTGGGTCCCCTTCTCCAGGCTGGATGCACATTTCCAGCTTCTGTATGTCTTCCTCTGCTGGCCTGCAGACCCCCTACCACCTCCATCAGATGGCCCTGGGGCTCGGAGCCACTTGGAGGCAGGAGGAGCAGCCAGACCCTTGGAGGATGCACACTTGCCCCCACTTCGCCCACCACCCCTCCTCCTCTCGGCAAAGGCTGACTGGGCGGCAGGAGCCTGGATCCCTGACCAAGCGCTATCTTCAGGCAACCTTGACTTCTGACTGTTCCATAATTCCTCCTCTCCCCGCTCCTCTCTCCATCACAGTCCTCCCAGGAGCACTTCTGTAATAAATCGCGCAAGCTGCCATGTCAGCATCTGCTTCTAGAACCCCGACTCCAAGACAAGAGGGTGACCCTGTGGCCTCACACCACAGCTCATCTTGGGAAAGGCAAACAGGCCCACCCCGACCTGCAGTGTGTGAAGGGATCAGAACCGACCTGGACCCACGCTCCAGGCTCACCTGCATTTCAAGGGGATTTGCCAATCTCTAGGCTAGGATTGTGGGTGCAAACAGGGGGAAACTGATTAAATCCTGCCAACCTGAGGACGCCTTAAACCTGGGGCCTTAGGGGACTCTGAGGAAACCTGAACAACTGAAATGACCCCATCTTGATGTCCCACGTCTAACCAGCTTACAGAGATCTGCACGAAGGCTGAAAGAGGTTGTTTTCCTCTCCTCATACGTCCAGATTTTTTTATGTCTCAATTCAAACCAAGATGAGAATTGGAAACCTACCTTTTTTTTTTTTTTTTCTTTTTGGCAAGTATTCTTGGGAAATGGCTCTCTTGGAAAAGTTGGTTCTTGTAATCTTTTCTGCCCAGTTTTCAGACGTCCTGTTAGAGCTTTGGATAAAAGTCCGGACTTCAGATGTATGTTCGATTCAAATTTGACATATGGAAGAGTCTTGCTTTCAATTAACTGGCAAAAAAAAAAAAAAAAAGAAAGAAATATGATTTACTAAATGTCATTCATATTGTTTTTTGGTTCTTTTTAAGCTAAAACATCAATTGTATTGACTATTGCCACTGAACAAATGGCCAGGTGTGTATTGGAAGCAATCTCAGAGAATAGATTCTGGGCTCTGCTCCTTAGAACAAGGTAGGGAGACAAGTTTACTCCCCAAAAGGAGACACATTTCACTCCCGGAATGGGAGGGAGGTGGAGTGATACAAAATGTTCTTTCAGGATTAATGATTTGTTCTCTTTCCCTCATTTACCTCAGTAATTTCCAGGAATACTTAGATCCTTCAGTTATTAAAACACACACGTTACAGTCTGTCCGCTGTGACAGAGACTTCATAGATGCTTATTCTAGAATGTTCCCATTGACCTCTCCACATGCATGACTAATACTTCACCTCCTTTGCGAATTCTGTCAGATCTGCAGCCTCAAGATCTAATTGTTCATCTTTCCCCAAATGAGAAGGGATGAAAGCAGGTGACAGGCACACGTGGCCAGTGACGAGCTTTGCCGTGACGCCGAAGTTAGTTCTCCTATTCTCACCACTTTGGGCTCATTTGCTACTTTCGTCACTTGTAAGACTGCGCTTGGAATGACTGTGCGCCTCACTAGGGATGGTCTTGCAAGAGCTAAAACTGGCCGGAGCCTGAGACTATGATTAGAATTCATGCCGTGTATTACTCGACACAAGGATCTACACACGCATCTGTGTGCCCACAACAGACTCACTGGAGAAAAATGTACCTAATGAAAAATGCATGGACTGAGCGAGAAGGGCTGTTTTGAGACTGAACCCACCTCCAGCTCTGCGACTTTGAGCAAATGAGTCTCCTTCTGACTTCCACTTCCTTGACCTTAAAATGCAACGAATCATGCTGTTTGGGTCTGAGTGTCAAACTTATGTTTCCAGAAGAACTTCAGTAATGGAGAAAGTACATTCACATAAATGCAAGTTTGCTAATAAAGCTGAGGCTGGAATGCTCATTAAAAATAAAAGGATAAGAATTTAAGTTCCATTGTAACAAATAATCTCCTCCCTCTGCAATCGTCTATCTGTCCAGCGGATGAGTCCTTTCAGGGAGAGCTGGATGTGCCAGGGGCCCCTGGGGTGCCGTGAAGCCCCAACCATAAATGACACAGGGTCCGGACACTTGACCCAGAGCTCGGGCCATGCGGTCCCAGGGAGAATGGAGGCACAGCATCGTATCGGCGTGTGAGGTGAGGGCCTTGGTGTTGACCCCTGAGCCGGTACCACTTGGGCCACGCTGTGGTCAGTGAGAAGGGGTCGATCTGGAGGGGAGGGTGCTGAGAGTGATAAGTCAGCAGGAGAAAGACGAATGCCAGCTGGCCTCACTTATACGGAATATAGAGAACATCACAAAGGGTCGGCCAAAGCCAAACCATAATACACTCATGACATCTGATTGCAAAACTGGGGCCACCAGAGCAGGGATGTGGAGTGGGAGTCGGGGGGGGGGGGGGCGCATGGAACTTGGGGGTGCCAGGGCCCCGGTGGCGGGCAGGGTACGAGAGCACACAGCTGTGGAGCTTTGGACCTAGAGTCCTGGAGCAGATGCAAAGATGTAACTGACTGTACCTTATGAAACATGACCTGGAAAAAAAAAAATGGCCAGCAGGAGAACATCGCAGACAGAGGGAGTGGCTGTGGGAACCTGAGGTGGGGTCCTGTCAGGCCTTGGACGGCGCCTCTGCCTCTGGTCTTGCCTGTGTCATACGGGACATGCAGCCGCTTCCCATGGGGCTGGCCGCCTGGCAGCTCCAGAGGGGGCCACCGGCTTGACCCTTGGGTGGCATCTTACTGGGCCAGCCCTGAGCCGGGCCACCCGTCGCTCCCAGGCTGGAAAGGGGCCCTTGCCTGTTGGGAGGCAGGGCTGGCTGGGGGCTCATGCCCAGACTCTGAATCCAGGGAGGGTGGGGGCAGAGGAGCTGGGAGTTCGCAGATCTACCTCCCAAAGCAGAATGGCACCTGCCCCTTCCTGCTCTCATTTATTCTAAGCCCAGAGCAGCAGCCATGCCCGGGGGGAGGACAGGGGTGCACAGGGGCATGGGCCCCCGGGCTCAGCAGAGGGGCCCATCCCGGTTTCCAGCAAACCAAGTCCCTCTTCACTGCGCGGCGCGTGGCCTGGCCCCCCAGCCCAGCAGGGACAGGTGAGCCGCCTCCTGTCCTCTGTGACCAGACTTTGCTTCCCTGGGCTGGGCCTGGACCGGTGCAGGGGGTCCCGCCGGGGAATGTGCCTGTGGGGGCATTGTCTCCTCTCATAGGACTCACCAAGGTCCCGGGCCCTCTGGCCATAGGCAGGGAGCCCCACAAGATTGGACAGACCCCCCCCCCCCACCGACATGATGGCTGCACCTGGCACCAGAAGGACCCGCTTTCCAGAAAGCAGCTCTGCCAGGGTCCAGACCTTGGCCCTGGGACTTCGGGACAGGACTGCTCATGCACAGCAGCAGGCTCTGCGCACAGCCCTGAGGCCAGACATCAGCGTGGACCCTCCACCCCTATTTCCACCGTCCAGAGAGCCCATTTCTACCTACATCTACCCGGCTTCTTGACAGTTTTTGATGAGGGAAAACAGAGGCTCTAGGAAAATTCCACGGGCCATGAGGAGATGGCAGCGTGGCGGAGGGCTGCCCTCGGAGACCGT
Source organism: Talpa europaea (assembly GCF_964194135.1). Taxonomy (NCBI): domain Eukaryota; kingdom Metazoa; phylum Chordata; class Mammalia; order Eulipotyphla; family Talpidae; genus Talpa; species Talpa europaea. The sequence continues at coordinate 143,608,959 of NC_140070.1, forward strand.
CTGCGTCTGTGGCTTTGGTGTACGTGTCACCTCTGTGGGCTGCTCCTGCCGTCCCAGCGCGCCGGGATCCCTGGGAGTGTTCCTGGGCAGCCGGCAAAGGGAAGAGGAGGCGGGAGCACAGCAGAAGGAGATCTTGTCAGAAAAGATAGCCTGGTTATTTATTTATAGTTGATTTAGGCAGAGACCTTAAAAAGCCCGTGATAAGGAAGGGTGGCCGGGTTCTTCAAAGACTACCCGGCGCGCGTGCTCTGCAAGGGTACGCGTGCTCTTTTACACAGGTGTTGGGGGGCCGAGAGCGGGGTGTCCCTCAGAGCCCCGTGCTGGTCTGTAGATTTCCTTACAACACAGAGCTGGCCTGGACGCCTTCCTCGGATTCCTCTCTCTCTCTCTCTCTCCCCCCTCCCTCCTTGCCTCCCTCCCTCCTGCCCGTCCCTCCCTCCCTCCCTCCCTCCGCCCAATCTCTCCCAATGTCTTGCTTTCTCTCTTCAGTTCCTTCAGGTAAATCCTACTCAAACTTGTACCAACTTGTTTTTGACTGACAGTGAGCAGCCAGAGTTTGCCTCACTCGGAGGGAGGGAAGCTGAGCACCTACCTTCCCCAGGCGGCCTGCGAGGACAGCGGCGCCTTCCCTGCTGTCACAGCCTCTCGTCTGGCCAGGAGTCTGCTCTCCCTGCCTCTGCAGGTAAGAGGCGCCTGTGCCCTCAGGGGCGACTTCTGGAAACCCGACTTCCAAAGGGAACGGGAAAGCGGAGAGTCTTTTGAAACGTGCTTAAATCATTCAAGACGGCCAGGCTTATCTGGGGGGATTTACAAGTGCTGTTGCCTGTGGAAAACGGGTTTGGACTTAATGATGGGGCAAAAACAGAGGGCTGTATTCTCGCGGGTGAAACCACATCCAGATGTTGTCTCGCTGGCTGTGGGTGTAAGCGATCGAGATGGAGGCAGAAGCCTTCCTCCGACTTCCCCTCGCAAGTGTTTCCTGCAAAGTGTCTGTCAGAGTAAGTTGGTTACCGGTTTTCAGCGATCACAGAGTTTTCTGGGTCTTTCTCTGGCAGTGGCTGTGCCTGGTCCGTGGAGAAATCAGTTCAGGCTGCCGTAAGGTGAACCCTCAGAGCGATATGTAAAAAATCTGTTACCTACCCTTAGGAGAACAAGAGTTATGTAAGTTTTCTGTGGTAGGTAGCAGGAATGTAAACAATTCTGACTTCGGAAACATTACGAACCTTGGATAATGCGTTTTATAATCTGTGTAAAATTTCATGTGAGTTTAGACTGTTCTCAGCTAATAAATGCTTGACTGGGTGAAATTTCCACGTTGCTCCTAAGAAGCTAGTTTTTTATCTCCTGTCTGCACTTCCGTATTTTGCTGCCTGGGGGGGAATAAGAATTACTTGTTCCATAGATGTTTCTTGACCATTTCTTTAAGTCACAGCTTTGGAAATTTACAACAAAGGCAGCATTCAACGTGGGGGAAGAAACGGTCCCACTCACTTCAAACATGCACATTTCTCCCTCCCAATTGGAATACAAACTTCTTTTTTTTTTTTCTTGACCTAAAGGAAGGATTTTGAAGCACTGACAAATGACTCAAAGCTCTTTTTTTGAGATCTCAGAATCACACACACACACACACACACACACACACACACACACACACACACACCCTCGGTGAGTCCTCTCTGGTACACGATTGAACAAACATGCCAAGTTCAACAGTAGCCTTAGGTGCTAAATTCTCTCAATGGAAAGTCGTCCTAAAATCCAGAGAAAAAATTGTGGACAACGTGATGCTGTTTCTGATGCCACCGGAGCTTCAGCGGCTCCAACGCTCAACCCAGCCGCCCCTCGGCTCAGCCCTGTGCTGCTCTGCCTGGGCTCTGCCTCCTTAGCAGCCTCCTTTCCAAGCTGTGTCTGTGATAAATGACCCTCCGGGGAGTGCCCCTGAGGTCAGATGGCAAGTTGCACCAACACGGGGAAGTAGAAGCTGTTAACCAACTCAGCAGTGGTTCCAGCTCAGAAATGCTAATCCAATAACGGAGCTGACATTTCCTCACTGAGTTAAACACACACATCACAAGTTTGGGGCTTTTCTAGAAATAGACTTAGCTGAATTTTGTCATTCTACTTGCTGAAGAAAAACACATTTTGGAAAAGTTTTCCTGCCCTCTGACCACTCCTTCCTCCCACCGACAGCTGTGGCCATTTCACAGAAAGTGCTATTTCCCCAATTTCCTCTCCTCACACTTCTACCCAGTGCAGATGGCCCTTACTTGGGGGGGGGGTGAGGAGTAGAGAGAGACCCCAGGCTTCCCTCCCGCGCCAGCAGCTCCAAAAGCCAACAAAAGCAGGTTCCTAGGTGTTTTCTGGGGGACAGAGCGTGCTCTCACTGGGGAGAGACTTTGAAGAACCACGATTTCTTATTTTGGGGTGTGTGTGTGTGTGTGTAATTATATACCTGAATGACAGCAGCCTGCTCTGCGCAGGACAAGCACCAATATGTGGCTTCAGGCACCTGAGAGGCCAGTGCTCTCGACTGAGTCAGTACATTGCCAGGAACTTGACCTGCCCTTTCGGGCCGCACTTGCTCCTCTGCGGGGACCAGGCGGTCCCCGCCTTCTTAGCCCACCCTGCTCCTGAGACCAGAGTGGCGCGTTGAGTGTATTTTCCTGGTGGGCGCTGCGGGATGGCTAAAAGCGACCCCCTGGGGGGAAGGCTGTGAGCTCAGAATTGCCCTGGAAGGCGAGGGGGCAGCCCCCTCCCAGATATGTCATTCAGCTGCTGTGTTTGCCCTGTGGCCACTCAGGCACTGCACGCCAGAGTGAATCGGATCTCTCCAATGGGTTGTTTTCACTCTTCTTGCAAGGAAAATTAACTCCACTCCACAAAGGGTCCAGAAGCGAAGGCAAGGGCGAGGTGGCGCCGATGCTGGCAAAGAAGCGGTGCTGCTTCCTGAGGAGTAGGCAGAAGAGGTGACTCGGGCAGAGGCTGTTGTCCGTCCTCCCCTCTCCCCTGCCCTTCACCTCTTGCGCCAACTGGGAGTGGGGCTGCGGGCTGTGAGGGGCTGGATGCTGGGCTGGATGGCAGTCAAGTGGACCAAGAGACTTTATCTATTTCCCTCGCAGATGCTGTGCCCTGGGAGGGGACAGACCCAACCCCACACCAGTGCACCTGGCTTGGTGCTGCCGCTCAGCTCCCGGGGTGGCAGCCTAGGCAGGTCAGGGAGCCGTGAGCACCCCAGTGCCAAGTCCTCCCTCAGCCATAGGAACGAAGGCAAGCTGCCCCCCCTCCCCGCCCTCACGGGGGGAGCTGGGGGCACAGAGGAGGAGAAGGTAACTTAGAATCTAGAAAAAAAAGTTTCCAGGAAAGAAGTCTCGTTTGCCAAGTGCTATTTTGCTGAGATGAAAGGAGGGAAAAGGAGCAAATAGATATTTCTGATAACAGTCAAGGCAAGAAAGCTGACCCGTCTGGGTGGCTCCAGATGTGCATGGCACCACCACCCGGGGAGCGCGGCGGGGTCACCTAGAAACCTTATTCCCGGACTGTGCAGCCAAAAACACTCCCCTCTCCTCCCAGACAGAGTTCTCAAGGAGCCCTCCCTGGGCAGCCTGCCCTCCCTGGGGAAGGGCCTGGAGCCCTCACCCCAGCCTAGGTCCACTCTGGACAATCCCAGGTGGCCTAATCCCAGAAGCCGGTCTGTGCTCGACCCCCGAGTTTACAGCACAAATTCCAGATCTTTTAGCCGCCAGAGGAGGGTGAGTCCAGGCTGCCTGACTGTGCCCATGGCCAGGGTGGCGAAGAAGGATGAGGTATTGAGTTTTGCGGGGGAAACACATGGTCTGGAGGAGCAATAAGGGGAGGCGCATCTGTCATATGTCAGGATGCAGGGCCTGTGGGACGCATCCTCAGAAAGCATTAGCTGCAAAATGAGCACTATTTGGAGTTGTTCTTCCTCCGACCCTCCAGGTCCAATTTAGAACCATGGACGCCCAGTGGCCCACACAGCCCCCGTCAGCAGGTCCTTCTGCGGTGGGTGACTGAGGGCCACAGTGGCCACCGCCTGCCCCGCCCGCCCCCTGCGCCTTTCAGGTTCAGAGGCCAGGGACATGGCATCCTGAGACCGGCCCTGACCCTGGATTGCAGGCCATGAGAAGGCTCACACGTCTCTGGGCCATCGGGAGGCCACACAGGGATGGGGCAGGGGTTGGGGGGGAGTGGTCACCACTGTAGGGATCCAATTGTAGGTGTTTTCACCACCCAGCTGGGTGAGTGTGGCTTTTAATCCACATCCTGTTTCAGACAAAGTTGCCCTGGTGTCTGGCTGATAACTATAAAGTTCTAGTGTGCTTTCTCCAGTGCTGGCACCAGAAGGCCATGAATTTATGGAGCTTAATGAGTAAACACTTTAGGGGCTCTCTTTAAGGTACACATGCAAAATTATAGCTAGAAATGCGGACCCAGCTTTGGGGGTGGGGGGTGCTGGAGCCTTGGGCCCGGGTTCCATTAAGCCCACAGTAAGTCCATTCTGTGTCTTCCCTACCAAGGCCCAATATTTGTTTCCTGAAGGGATGATTGGATTCGTTGATGCTCATTTTAGCTGCTGGCTGCCCTCAAGTGACTGTGAGAAGTGACAAACAAAAATACCAAGAAACCGTGTTTCTGGGTACCTGGTCATCAGTGCTAGGTGGGAACATGAGATTTTAAGAACACATCTGAGTTGATTCTTTGCTTGGAAACATCACAAAATCTGGCGTCATCTATATTCAGGAAACACCTCCCCCCATACCTGCCAGCAGATAAAAAAATATATATGATCCCTGCAGCACCTGGTTCCTTTGTCTAGGATTCTCTAAGTCCACGGCATGAGAACCTGACCTGTCTCCTTTATGTTTTCAAAGGCCCTGGGAAGAAAGTGCAGGTCAGCAGAGAGGGAGCTGCTGTCCAGAGACTCAGTTGCAATGGCCACAACGGGCTGTGTATTTAGCCCGGACTCTGACGAGAGGCCGGCTGTGTAGCTACAGGGAGACTCTTCCCCTCCACGAGGCGCCATACAACAGTGCTTTATTTTCAACATCTTATCCTGTTAAGCCAATTCCACATCTATAAGTTCCCCCTAAGGTCCATATTGAAGACCGAGTGTCAAGAAAATTGCACTCTAAATGGTGTCGGGGGAAATGCTGACCAGGTAGCATTGATCTTAACCCCCTCCTTTACAGGGAGTTGGGGATCGTGTGGAAACTGTGATTACCTGATCAGGAAACATGTGAGGGTGAAGCTCTGTCTCCCGCTCCTGCCCGGGGGCGTCGGATGAGCAGAGGAAGCTCACTTTGGGGAGGTGAAAACTCCCTCAGTGCGGTCAGGAGACTGCGGCCCGGGAATTGGGGGAGCCTCCTTAGATGCTGCCCTATACTTCCTGTCTCAGGGATCCTGTGCACAGGGACGATTCCCCGAAGTAGAAAGCAGGAGGAGTGTCCCAAAAACTAAAGCTGGGCCCTGAGCTCATCTGCGCTGGTAGGCGAAGCGTCCAGATCCGTTCTGTGTGACCTGCCCCGTGGGAAACAAGGTCTGTCCTCGGCTGGTCTCGGGCCCCGCCAGCACCCACACCCCCCGGGGCCGAGTCCTGGTGTATTAAAAACTCAGGAGTCCCTCCGGCAAAGCCAGGTGGTGCGACCCTTTTGGACAGAACCGTCTCCTTTCAACTGTGATTCTCCCCTCCCGCTAGTGCCCGGGCCGCCCACGGGGACACTGCTGCGGCCACGGCAAGCGTCCTGGTCCGGGAAAGCACCTGCTGTGGTGTCGTGCCGTCCCTGGCTGGGAGTCCAGCCGGGAGCCGTTCCTGTGGGACCGGCCAGCCCTGGGCTGACCCAGTAGCCACTCACTGCCAGCCCCGAGGGATGTCTACTCCTTTCTTCACATCCCTCTTATTCCCAACACTTTGCGAAGAAATCCACATACCCTCAGGTGCAGCGAGAATTAAAAGTAGATGGAGCAGAGCGATGGGGCCTCCTCCCTCGGGCACGGGCGGTTTGTGGGCACCGCGGGCTCCGGGAGCTTCAGCCACACCCTGACACCCCGCGCTCTGCGCGAGCAGCCCGCCCGGCGGCTCTGCTGGGACCCGGGAGCCGTCAGGTGTGAGTGGCTGTCCTAGTTGAATCCCGGCCTGGGCCAGTCCTGGAGTTTAGTGTCCCTGGACGGTCTTATTGTGTTGAGAGACGGTGTCCATTCTCCCTCTCGGGATCGCCTTTCTCCCCTTTCATCACTTTTTGTCCATTTAATTGCCTAGAAGGGAGATTACAAGCCTCTCCCAGGACTTCAGCCTCAAGGCAGCACCTTCCCTTCCTGGGCAGCTGCCCCCTGCCCCCAATTCCTCGCTCTCTCTCTCCTTGCTGGGTCGCATGCTCCAGGGCAGCAGGTGGGGGGTAGGGGGTGGTTTTTCTTCCCCTGCGCTCTTCATGTTCCCCCCAACACCCCGTGCCCGCTGGGCCAGCAGCACCCGCAGGAAGGCCCTGCTTATGCTGCTGTTACATCTCCACTTGAACCGTGGCCTCATTCACAGCATCCTGCAAACACACAACCTGAACGTTTATCCACAGTGTTCTGAAGACACATGCTTCTGAAAACACCAACCAGTGCGTTTTCTCTACGGGCGACGGTTGCCGAGCGATGGGCGGGCTGCGGCTGAGGACGAGGGGTGTGGAGGGCGGCCACTCCAGCAGGGCGAGCAGGGCACGGCCGGCACCTACCCACCGTGGCCTGCCCGCCCCAAAGAGGGGGACGGGGGAAGCAGGTACAGAGGTTGCCTCACGGGCGGCAGACGGGGCGAGGTGGGCTTCTGCTGGTCTCTGTGGCCCACCCGGAAGTTCTCTACCACGGGGATGGACTTGCGGGCAGGTGGTTGGCAAGGACTGACTCTCCGGGGTGCGTCTGGTCAGCAGTGAGGGTTTCCGTGTCTGCGGGGCTGCCCTGGATGTCAGGGACAGTGAAGCAGCCTGTCTGAGGGGTCTTCTGAGGGATGGAACGAGGATGGCACCCTGCGGCGGCCGCAGGCCGAAGGGAGATGCACGCGCACAGGGGCTGGCGGAGGCCGCGCTCGCTGACGCCGGGCTGGAGGCAGGAGCGGCTGGTTTAAAGATGGACGGGTGGGACAGTGGGGACAACGGGAGGCTGTTGTTTGGAACCACAAAATCAGAGGTCACTGAATTTAGGGAGATTAACACGAGCTCTGTCTCCCTGTCTGTTCTGAGCGACTTCAGGAGAAGCAAGCCAGGGGGTGTTGGAAACTGGTTCAGGGTCTCCCAGGTGACGCTGCTTGTGAGCTCGGTGGAGCAGCAGGGCAGGTGGGGTGAGAGGTGAGTGCAGAACTCACTGAGAGCGAGCACAGGGCTCTGGAGATCAGAACGAGACGGGGAGGGAAGGCAAACAGGCAGGTGTTACAGAGGCAGACGGGAGGCCAGCGAGTGTCCGGACCCAGCAGCCCACAGGAGTGGGATTTGTGGAAGAAGACAGAGCTCCCAGCACTGAGGAGAAGGAGCTCGGGGCTGAAGGAAGGAGTCAGCAGCGAGCCTGAGGGGGCAACAGGAAAGAGGGTGGAGGAAGCCTTGACAGCCTCTCCCAGTTCACACTTGGGAAAGTCAGGGGAATCGCAAAATTATCCTCCTGCTCGGAGCCACAGCCCCAGGCCTGCAGGGTGACCACTTAGCCAGCTAGTTGGCCAGGTTTCCCTCCTCATTTCCTGCCCTAAGGGGGCCTGACCCATTCCTTTCCTCCTGAAAGTCAGTCAAGGTATTCAGTAAATCAACATTCAGCATGATTTTGAAAGGATGCTGAGCTTGGAGGAGCAGTTCCTGGTATTACAGAAGGAAGGTTCCAGCAAAACAGGCCCCTTTGGATCTGGGTTTTGCCAGTTCCATGCTTCAGTTTTCTGAGAAGCTCTGGATAAACAAGCCCATTCTTGGAATGTGTTTCTGATAAAAAAAAAAGGGAAAGATAATGCAATGTCCACATTTGCTAATTACAGCCATGATGAAAGCAAGACTTCAAATCACCCCTTCTTAAGATTGGAGACCCTTGAACACAAACAGGACCTGCAAAAGATAGTCAGAGGTGGGGAGGAAATGAGCAGGCTGTGCCAGCTCCCGCAGAACAATCGTCACTGCTGGCTTTGAACCCACAGTCTCAAGTTTGTTTTGCTGGGACTATCTTGTTTTTTGGAGCTGCACAGTGATTGAGCAAAACATATAGTACTGCTTAATAGTCATTCTGGAAACTATGTCAGTGCATTAAAAAAAAAAAAATCACAGCTTTCCTCTTCTTAGCAAAAGTCAAGTAATATTTGGGAGCTTTCTAGAGAGGAGACTACACACGCATTTACATGCGCTCCCAGAGACCTTGTAGCTCTCAAAGACCGAAAGGAAGGAAAAAGAATGGTGTGAGCGAAGGGAAAACAGCCCCTCGAAGGGCAGGTCAGAGGCTTGACAAATACAGTGTCCTCCTCTGGGAGAGGCAGGCTGGCCTGCTGAGAGGAGACTTCGGACTTTGGAAGCAGGCATTGAAAATGCAAATTCCAGGAGTGCTGGCCACCCCCGTCTGGGGAGCACTCTGACTTCTGAGCCTCGGTGTCTTAGCACATTTCAGCCCATGGGCCCAGCAGAAGGGCCTTTCTCCAGCACCCCCTGGGCCCCCCACCCTCCCACGGTGATTCCCCACAACCTCCCAAGTCAAGGAGAAGGCAAGGCTTCCCTTAAGGCAACTGGCGATAAAAAATTCAGACGTGGTAGGAGTCCAGACCTGGATCCCCCACCTAGCGGCCGTGTGGCCCTTCACAGAAGGCATCTAACTCCTTAGTTTTTCACCTGGAAACTCAGAAGTTCCTGCCTGTCGGGCCAGCACAAGACTTAGATGAGATGGTTTGGTGCAAGTGTTGGAGAAATCACTTCTGTCTTCTGTGAATATAAAGGAAGCAAGCGTTCCCAAAATGATAAAAATAATGACCCTACCTTCCTCCCTAGGAACTTAAATCCCTTTTTATGCGGCTCTGCTTTTAAAAAAACTTACTTTATAAAGAAACTCAGAATTCCAGAGTCTAGATCATGACACTTACAAAATCTTCAAGTGTTTTAACTTATAAAGGGGGTGAGATTCCTAGAGTGATCAGCCAGAGTTTGGAGAGAACTAAGTTTACCTCTAGAAATGACTGTTGTTCTCCCTGCAAATTGTTCTCCCTGGAATTTTTTTTTTTTGTGGTCTTCATTCTTTTCTATATAGAAGCAGCAAAAAGGTAACTTTCTCCTAAGATTTGCAAGGAAGGAGAGTGACAGAGAGAAAGAATACAGACTTGGCGTGCAAGTGGTGCATGCTCTGGAATCCAGGCGGGTCTAGGAAAAAGTACCGACTCCAGTGGAAAGCGTAGATGGGCGTGTGAGAAACCCCTGTAAACTGCGTCCTGCCTGGGCCGGTGTGGAAAGAAACCACACAGCCTCGGAAACCAGAGAGCAGGCGACCGAGTGAGCCTGGCACCAGAGCACAGCAGGATCCCCTGGGCATTGGGGATTTGAGATTAACTGTCTCAGCTGGGCCTTTGGAACCAGATTTCCGTAACGCAGCCACCCGTGTCCTGGCGCTGCCAGCTGCCCAGGGTCTGCCCACCCTCCACCACCACACTCCTGCCCTGCCCCTGCTCAGATGCTTCTGATTCGGCCCCCACGAGGCTGAACCGACCTAGGAGGTGTCTGACGCCAAGGGCGGCCTCTGTATCTGCCCCGCGGGAGCCTGGGTGTCTCCTGCCAGTGCCGCTGCTGCCCCAGTGGGAACACAGACCCTGCCAGCTGTGCCCCCCACACTCATCTGAGTGAGAAGAGGACAGCTGGGTCGCCCTGGGCACCTGGAGTGGGGCCTCTGCTCACTGTGTGTCCTGCCTGGACGCAAGGCAAGCTTTGCTCTCTCTCTTCTTCTGAGACAGGGGATAAAAGCACTTGTCCAAAGTTGTCAGCCCGTTACCTCTTGAGGCAGCCCCCGCCATTGTCCCCATGGTCCCACTAGGTAGGACCCAACACCAGCAGTCAGACCTGGGGTCACCCCGGCCCACGGGGTTAGGCCACCGCCACTAGTTCTCCTCAGTTCTGTACTGATGACCTCGATGAACACCACAAAGTCGTTTCATTCCAGCTTGTTAAAGCTGAGAGGATGACAAATGCCTGCAAATGTGACCACAGCAGCCGTGCCACGGAGTCCCCGCGCGCTCTCAGAACGTGTGTCCACACCTTTACCTCGTCGCTGTCTCTCTATAGGACTATTTAAGGCTTTATTCTTTAAGGCAGTTTTAGGGTTTACCACAAAGTTGGGAGGAAGGTACAGAGAGTCCCCACAGACTCCTCGCCGCACGTGCATAACCCGCCCCTACCAACATCACTCAGCGCAAAGGTTGCTTTGTAAACCCAGGGGGCACCGACAAGGACACATCAGAATCACTCAGAGTTTGGAGTGAACCTGAGGGTCCGCTCTTGGCGCGTCCGTTCTGTGGGTTTGAATAAATGTCTAACGACATAGTCACTTCACGTAACATCACTTGGAGTAGATTCGCCGCCCCCAAATTCCTCACACTTCCCTCCCCACCTCAACTCCTGGCAACCACCAGTCTTTTTCCTGGTCTGCCTTTTCCAGAATGCCATGGACTTGCCATCATGCGGTAGCCGGACCTTTCCGGACTGGCTGCTTTGACTGACGAGCATGCTTTGTGTTTCCCCCCAGTCTCTCACGCTGTGACAGTTCATCCTCCCCATATAGTTACGGCAGGACCAAGACCAAACTCCACGTTGCTCCCTTTGCTGCAGAGCCAGGCTGACAAGCGCTGCGAGCACATGAATGTCTACGGGGACGGGAACCGTCTCCTCTCCCGGGTCACGTGGGACTCCATAAGTGCCACGCGCATCACAAGGAGTCTTAGATGTTGCCAAGGCGGCAACAAGGTCACAGGCCACAGGGGTGGTGCGTGAGTGTGTTCCCAATTGGCCGGCTTTGAGTCCAGCTTCTCCAGTAGCCGAAGACCCCACAGAGCCACGTCCATCCCGGCAGCGAGGTGGCACCTCCCCAGGTCCTGTCAGAGCCACATTCAAAAACAAGTGTTCTTGTAAAACTGTCACTCGTGCCTAAATAAGCTCAAATTTGAAGTCTCGTCTCTCTGAGCTTTCACAGTTGCCCGTTTCTGGGTTCCTCACCTACAGATTCAACCAGCTGAATGCCAGTGGGGGCAGGAGGCCTGTCGGGGAGCCGGGCCTTGTCCGGCTGCTCTGTGAATGCGCACAGACGCTCTCTCCAGCGCTGCCTAAACCACACAGCGTGACTACTGTTTGCACGGCATTGGTAGTGAATTACTGAATTAGGCGTCACAAGTTACTCGAGATGATTTGAAGCATAGGTGTGCATGGGTGACACGCAGCCCTCTCCATTCTACTCAAGGAACTTAGCATCTGTGGATTTCGCTCTCTAGAAACTCGCTCCCGCAGATGCCTAGGGAAGACAACTCGGAATGTCAGCTTCTGCAAGGTCAAGCTGAAAGGGGATTCAGAGACGTTCATGCAGTGCTCCCCCCGCTCCGGAGGAGAAAACGGAGTGCCATGATTTCACGGCCCGCAGGAGAGCTGGCTCTTTGGCCAGGGCTTAGGACCCTGCCGTCCCAGCTGGGGCCCACGGAGGAAAAGGTCAGCCCACACTCGGGAGGAAGCCAAAGGCCTGAGCTGTCTTATCGTTTAGAAACAGATGAGAGGTGTGAGCGGCAAGCGCAGAGCATCAGCCTAAGGCTCCAAGTGTCAGAAAGGTCTATGATTCTTACTTTCCTGAACAGCTGACATGTGCCAAGAGTTCTCCGTGAACTGTCTTTCTCAAAGGTGGCCCCCGGGGAAAGCGCGGGGTGGCCTGTGAGTGTGCTCCTAAATGGCCAGTGCTGGGCCCGCATGCTGCCCCATTTATGCCACACAGCCCTCCACGCCCGGGCTGCCGGACCCGGACCAGACTGTTCCATGCAGACTGTCCACATCCTGTCCAGAGGGGTCATTTTGGGAACAGGCTATGTAGGGAAGGAAACGCCTGTAGAAATCATGTGGCAGTGGTGGAAAGTGAAGGCGTGTGAGACGCAGCCAATGTCCTGGGAAGTTTCTAGCATGCTCCCATTTGTTTATAAGAATTACCCACTGCAAGGGCTGCTTAGTAGCCTGAGGTTTTAGGAACAAACCACAAAACCTGTGACCTCGCCCCATGATCCAACCCCAACAGAAAGTGTGAGACTGTGACCGCTTTGAAAACTACAAAAATGGAAGACTTGCCCAGATTGCAGGGCCCTGGCAGAGCATTCCATGAGAGCAGGCACTTCTAGTGTCTCCCGGAACCTGAATAACACCGCCCTGGCTTCTGGGCCCCCACGTAGTTCTTGGCAGCTTTGGTGTCAAATAGCTTTAAAACAAATATAGATTCATCTATTTTGTCCCAAAAGGTACAATTTCACCCCCCCTTTTTTTTTTTTTAAAGAAAACAAGGTTAATTGTATGCCATGGAGTATATATTATGCCAAATCTTGATCTCCCTACCTACTGTCATCCTAATACACAAAGTTCTTACTTTTGCACAAATAGGACAGTACTCAATACGAACAAGTTTTTCACTTAGTTCTTTTGATGCCCTTTCTCTTATGGCATTTGGGTTTGTTTTCTTATTGCTTAACAAAATTTTGACTTTCCCCCTCTTTTCTATTTTTGAAGAAAAAACAAGAGAGAAAACTCCCGTATACTTCTTTAATCTTTTGTCCTATCTCCCACCCTCTTAACCTCAGGGAACCTTGATTTAATTGTCAATGTCTACTAGTTTCTTTTTATTTTGCTTTGCCAGTTCATCCATGTGAAGTCATCCAATATTTGTCTGTCTTTCTGTCTCACTTCAGTTCACATAACCCGGTTTGCTACTAATGGTAACATTTCATCTTTCTTTCTGCCTGAATAGTATTCCATGGTGTGGATATACCACATCTTCTTTATCCTGCCCTCCATCAATGAATACTTAGGATATTTAACATCTTATCCACTGTAAATAATGTTGCAATGAAACTGTAGAAGGTGTCATTTTTTGAGTTGATGGTTTCATGTTCTTCAGAGAGACTCCCTGGACTGCTGGGTCATGTGGCATTTGTATTTTCAGTTTTTTGAAGGCAGTTCATATCACTTTCCAAAATGATTGCACCAATTTACATTCCCACCAACGGCATATAAGGGTTCCTCTTTCTCCACATCCTCACCAGCACGGTTATTAGAAGTGTTTTGGATGTAACCCATTCTCATAGGTGTGAGATGACACCTCATTGTGGTTTGGATTCCTTTTCCTGATCGGAAGTGATAACGAGCATGTTATGTCTGTGGTCACCTGCATAACCTCTGGATCGTCCTAGTCCTTGAAAATCTCCTTTTGTTTCTTTCTTCCTCCTCTCCTTTCAGTGTCTTTTAACCAGTATTTCTCCCTTCTCTTTTAACACACACAAGGCCAATTGCCCACGCTTGCAATATTAGAACCTATGCATCTCCAATAATTTTCCACTTCATCTGTTTCAATGTCTTATCAATTACCCATGACATCTGAGATCTCTCCCAGTAGAATTTAGGGTGCGTATTTTTCACAGCGTCAGATATTTTGAAATTAGGATGGTCTGTAAACCTAAGGGCCCGTGTGCACAGACCCAGCAGAGTGCCACTAGCTTTGGAGCTGCATTTTTGAACACCAATGTTACGCACTTGACGTCAGTTAAAGGAGTAAATCAGCTTCCAGGATTTCACGTGTGCCCTAACTTTCACCGTTAACCACGCTGGGAGACAACTTGGAGGTCATTTCGCGCAACCCTCTCATTTTACAGATGAGGAAAACAGGTCTAATTGGTAGCTAGCGATACTAAATTATAGCCCTTCTAGAAGTAGATAGCAGAGTTCGTGGGCTCTTAGTGTGCTCAATCACTGCACAGATTCCATGAGCTGATGAGTGCAGAGTGACTTGAGCATTTACATTCTGTGGTCTTCGGATGTTTATGTCTCTAACGTGGGTTTTGTAATCCCAGATCTTGGTACCATTTCACCACCGAGGCCTTGCTGATCCCCAGCCCTGGACAGCCCACCTCTCTGATCCTTGGCCGGTGCTCCCAGGCAGCTCGGCATCAGCAAGGTCTGAAGAGGTTTAACTGGAGATGCCACTTTGTGCTTGGGAGGCTTCAAGAGCTCTGGCAGCTGGTGGGGCCCCTTTCTTCATCTCTGATCTCTCTCTCAGGAGTTAGCCCAGGTTAGTTCGACACCCTTTAGTCCCGTTCCTTATACACCGAAGACCATGCCCCCATTTCCTGGACTTTGTCCAATTCCTCAATGCTCATCCTCTACTGCTTAAAATTTTTCTAGAACTTCTTCTCCTTCGCCACCATTGGAACATAAGTTTGCAAGAGCAGGCATCTTGCTATACTCACGTATCCTCATGTCTAGAACAGTCTGGTAAATAGTAGGTGCTCAATCATTGCCTGTGTACTCATTGTACCCTTGCCTCACTCCGTCCTGTCTCGGGGGAACAGAAATCCTCATCCTTGCTAAGACTTACTCCACTGGGAGCATCGTGTGTGTCCTTGTTCACCCTCAAGTCTTTGACCTCTGGGTCCTGTCCCCTTCTGTGAGATCTTGCGCCCCCACTGGCCACTCTGATGAGTGCTTGGTCACAGCTAACCCACCACCTGACTGCTCCTCTTCCAGCTGCTTTGCTGGAACATCCTCTTTCCTCTTCAACACAGGCAGTCTCCAAGATTCTGCCCCCAGCTGCCTTCTTTTTCACATCACTAAAATGGTCACCAAATGAAGACATATTGGACCTGCAATCATTCCCATGCTAATTTCTTTCTGTGTGTGCTGGGATAAGGGTGGTGTGTGGATTAAACAATGAACCAATGCACATGTAAAAGTAATTGCATTTACCTGATGCAAACCTCTAATCCTTCAAGTAACTGCAGGTATTTTTCATCAGTCGACAGAAGTAGGCTGGAGCAAAGCCACATCTACACGCCCATCCACCACATGGGTCGAAAGGATTAGTCCAGGTTCCAGGAGTGTCTGAGTCAGGATAGATAAAAGGAATGCTTCTTAATCCAGAAGATTTCAACACTATGGAAATTCATTTCCGTGCAAATAGAACAATGTGCAAATATAAATCACTTCAGAATAGCAACTTGGAAAGTCCCACATGTGTGATAAATGCATCAAAACCACTTGCAAGTTGTGGGCCATCTCCTTGACATTCACTCATTAATTTATAGATTGATTGTTAATCAATTTATTGATTCATTGTTGAATCACTTATAGAGTCATAGGTATAAGTCTTTAAAATTTTATTTAAGAGCTTGCTCCATGTCAGGGACTGTGCTACTGAGGTACAAAGCTAAACCTGACCCAATAGCTGTCCTCCAAGAACTCAGTATCTACACAGGGAAATCCTGCAACTGCAGTGAGTTGTGATGTTACACGGTACAGTTACCTGAGAGAGGGGGACTCTTAAATTAACCTGCAGTGAGAGATGCTGGCCAAGGGTAAAACTCTAGGGGTCACTGAGCAGCCGGGTCCAGGGATGGACTTTGCAGGCAGGGGAGACATTGGGAGCAAAGGTGGGTGGAGGCAGGAGGCAGCTCAGACGAGTGCAGGACTGGAAGCAGCTCCCATGAGGTCTGCACAATGCAAAAGAAAACGTCCAAAGAGGTGGCCAGGATGGAAGCCACAGGGGGTTGCTGAGAATGCTGGGATGCTGGGTTAGCACTTTGTACATTATCACGTACAAGGGATAAGGGGCAATGAGGGCTGACACAGGGAGCTAACACGGGCAAATTCTCACATTTGAAAGGTCATACTTGTGTAGAGAGAGATTGGCACGGAAAGGAAATCAATGTGGAGAAGGCTCCCGCGGAGGTCAGGGAACAGTGGGCAGCACGAAGCCATGAAAGGCCAGAGGAGCAGGGGTAGAGGAAGGAATTATTCAGGGGGTAAAGCTGAAGTCCACGTGGCTGTGGTTGCAAAGGTGGGGGGAGAGGGAGTGAGTGAACTTTAGCCTCTGGCTTGAGTGACTATGGGGCCACTCGGGGAGAGGATCCAGGGACAGAAGCCAGTTCTGGTGAGGGTTGCCGGTGCTGCAGCCGATGCACTTCCAGGAACCTGGAGGCCTGACAACAGCAACACTGTCTCCATCAGTCAACCGTGTGAATGTCACAGGGACAAAGGCAAGTGGCTTTCTCCCCATGCAGCTTGTCCACAACAGCTGGGATGGAGGAACATTCTATTCGAGACCCAAGGCTGCTTTTGCAGACCTGGTAGATTCCAAACTCCCTTTGCTTCCATTATTCATTCATTCATTCATTCATGCAGCCATCCATGTATAAACAGAAGCCCTTGCTAGAGTGTGGGTGATGAGAGCTGAGGCAGCAGCTTACATTCTAATGACAGGAAATGGGGTTTGATGGGGAAATCGCTGGCTTTGGGTCTTAGAACCCAAGAGGCAAACACCGTCTCTACCCCTGACGAGGCGCGTGACATCAGCACCGCTTTAACATCCTGCCTATCCCACTTCATCTCTTTCCGGATTTGAGTTACTCTCATTTTTGGTGTCAAAGCCCATCCACTGCCCACTCCGCGCTGCTCACACACACTTTGTCAGCTGAGGAGCGTGGTTAGCTTGAGCATTATTATTATCGCTGATGGTCACGCAGGCGGACAATTCCACACCTCTCGTCCGGGAGACAGAGCAGAGGGGAGCAGGTGGAGAAAGCAAGCAGCCAGCCCACGGAGCAGGTGGGGAAAATGCCGACAGGGGACGGGCATGTGTCACAGACAGGGAATGAGAGCGCAGTGAAGCTGGGGAGCCTTCCAGCGGGTGGCCAGCAGGCAGGGGGGTGCTTCAGGGAGAGCGCTGGGGCGCTAGAGGCAGGGTGACTGGAGCTAGGGACCCGGCCGGGGCTCCCGAGGGAAGGAAGCATCTGGCTGTAAGCCAGGGTAGGGAAGTGGAGGGCAGAAGGGGTAGTGCAGTAACCGTTCCGTGCCCAGAATCTACAGGAGGAGGGCTGCTGAGCTGGGCAGCGGGTAGCGTGGCGAGGTGCCGCATCTCCCAGGAGGCCGCAGACCACTCGTTGCCTACTGTTGACCCTCTTGTGACCTGGGGTGGAGAAGCCACCTGAGTCTAGGCCTCGTAACGGCGGAGGAGGCATCGCCAGTCGTGGGAATGGAAGGGGGGGGTGGTGCTCACTAAGAAGGCAGCCTGGAGCTTGGGACTTTAGGGAAAAGGTCACTTAAAGGACAGGAAGAAGAGGAGGAACTGGAAATGGGGCTGAGAAGAGGCCTGGAAAGGGAGGAGAATTGGGGGAAAAAGCAGCAATCGTTTAACCACCCCAAGAGAGGCGGGAAATGTGCCCGCGGACTGGGCTGTTGGTGACTAACAGAGCGGAGCGCTGCGCTGGGGAGAGGGATCGTCCCCGTGGGCTGAAGAGCCCGTCACGTGACCACTGATGAAAAGGCAAAGTGACATTTCTTGCCTCCTTAAAGTTCTCCCCACCCACGAAGCCTGATTCCCAAACAGGGCTTTGTGGTGCAGAAACCCCCTACAGCCTCCTAAACAGAAATCTGTCCTTTCTCACTTCACGAGTCTCACTCACAAGGATCAAGAGGAAACAGACTGAGCCTGAGGTCATTGCCTTGTCTCTGCACCAGGGTGTCGTTCCTGAGGCAGCCCCTGAGAGCTGGACCCCTTGGCTGGAGGGGGCTGGAGGCTGATCCAAGGAAGGACATTAGGAAGTGACACCTAGGTTTAATTCAGGGGTCAACTTCAAAATCTCTTGAATTTCCTCTTGCATCATCTCCGCTATCTTTGTTGACCTTGGACATGTGGTCTTAGGCGTTGTACGGATCAGAGGTTGTCCTGTCAGGCTGCTTTGCTTTTGTTCAGACCTTGATTCACAGGCAGCATCTTTCCAGTTCAATGACACATCCCCTTTCTCAGACAGCAGTCATGCATCCTCGATGTAGAAGTTCAAAAAACTCATTCCAGCTACGATCGCCCAGTACTACCTGGCTCGAAAATGAAGCTAAGGCATAGAATTCCAGTTCAACCGAACAGCCTCTTGAAAGTCGCACACAGACAGGAATCGCTGGGGAGACCTTGAGAATAAGAGACAAATCATATTTGTCAATAACTTGTGTGTGTGTTTCCTCACAAATTAGCGAGGACCGAGCAGACCCGGTTCCTTTATCTCCTCCTCCTTTGGACAAAGAGCATTTGTAACCCACTCGGGCCCAGCACTCAGGCCCAGCACCCGGGCTGCACCAGGGCAGGGGTGCACAAGGTCACTACTAGTCAGAAGGGAAGGGACCCCGACCCAGAGCTCTTCCACAGGACACCTGCACCACCGGATCTTTGATGAGCAGGGGCAGGAGACCTTGGTCTCCAGTTGTGCTTCCTGTGAGGAAGTGTCCGGATCGAAGCCAAACGCTGGGCAAGAATAGCTGACAGCCAGGCTGTCGTGCAGTGCTGCGTGGCGATGGGGAAACAGTCCCTGTTGTTTTAATTTCTGAATTGAAGTCAGCTGGTGACCTTGAACTTTCTCCTGTAGGTAAAGCCACATGTCCAAAAAGCTCTTGGGCTCCCTTTCTCCACAGAACTCTGGGGGTGTAATCACATGTAGCGGCCCCGGTGGCACTCTGTTCTGGAATGTGTTCCTTCTCTGTGTGCTCTGGGGTGGCAATGGTGTGCATGGGTGATGGGAGAGAGAGAAAGCAGTCACGGGAGCCTCTTGTGTGTTCTGTGCTGTATGGTGCAGATGAGAACCCTTGGGTGCAGAAGGTTGTCACTCAAAGTGCAGGCATTTGCATCCAGCCTCCACTTCACGCCCCCGGGAGCAGGTCAGAAATGCACATTCTAGGACCTCAGCCCAGACCTTTTGGATCACAACTGCATTTTAACACAGTCCCCTGGGAATGTGTCTGCACGGGAAAGCTTCATCAGCACTGATGCAAAGCAATGGATTCAAAAATTTACAATCCTATCCCGCACACACACAAGTGCACTGGGCCTTCATGGACAGCAGTGCTGCCTGTTCTGTGCATTTAAAGTATATTCAGTGCCTAGAGACTGAAAGAATGGAGCAGAAGGCAAACTGGATCAATCTATTATTTTCCGCCTGTGCTCTTGGATTACTGGGGTACAGTGCATTGGAATCTGCTGCTTCAAGGAAGCAAACAGAGTTGAGTAGGCCTGAGAACCCTGTGTGCCTGGTGCCCTGCCTGCAGCCTCCTGGAACACCACATACACAGTCAATAACTTGTTGATACAACTGAATATATTCACACCCATAATGCTTGTTGATTTAATCAATTTAAGAAATATAAAATCCTTTTTCTCTTCAATGTGGATATTATAGGGTATTCTTTGCCCAATGAATTAAAATAGGAAGTCTAAATCTCTATTTGTAGTTCATTCAAGTCAGTGAAGTATTTGACCCCCTTCTGTTTCATCTCCCCCTTCACCTGCCCCCCACACCTCACTTTGGACCAGCATCCTCTGGGACCTAAAATTCACATCCATTATCTTTAAATGAGTGCCACTGTTATGAAATCTGGGGAGTTTTAAGTTCTCCTGCAGGGCATCTCTGCACACCCTGTTCCTCCTGCTATTAAGTCCCTGCCACGTGACAGGACTTTCATAGGAATTCAAGTGAAAAGAGGGATTAAATACCCAGCCCGCCACGCCTGCTTTAAGGAGAAAGAGAAGCTTGTAAACAGATCTTTGCAATGACGCATAGTGTTGTCATAGGTGTGGACAACTTGCAGAAGAGAAGCAAAATGAATTCTGCCTGGAAGCTGGAAGAGGGACATTTGAGTTGGGCCTTGAGGGATGAATAGGAGTTTGTCAGGCACAGGGCAGAGAAGGAATTTGGGGCAAAGAGACCCGCCAGAGCATAAGCCTTGGGCAGGAAAACCGCTTTATCAGCATTCCCCTTGGGTGAAGTAAACTCTTCTAACTCAGTCAATCAAATGACGCCTGACATTGCCAGGAGCTAGTAACACTGAGGGCTTCATGAACGCCAGGCTCTTGGATGTGTATAATCTGAAAGTCTCTGAGAGTAAAGGGGTTTCATATGATTTGGCCATGACAGTGTGTGGAAAGTTTCTCAGCAGGGCACAGAAGTGCTTCTCATTTACAGTAAATTCTGGAATGCTCAGGAATGGTCTGTGCTAGGGAAATTGAATTTTCAGATTAACAGCATAAAAATGGAAAGTCTGGTTGAAAAGCCTCCCTAATTTTGTTTTCCTTTGAAGAGATAACTGCTGCTAACATTTTTTAGAGCCATTTCACTTTAATCTTACCTACAGAGAGAAAAATGACAATTGTGCTTTTATTCAGCCCTGCTGGATGCATTTTTTCAATTTGACTTTTTTATCAATTTTTAAAGACTACGTTACATCTCGGCTTATATTTTCTAAATTTAAAATAATTTCTATATTGCTGGCAATCCAGGTCATTTTGAATGTTTTTAATATTAAAATGAATTTAGAGAATACTCTTGCATATAAATCCTAATGCACATTTCTTAATAATTCTTGGATGTAACTTTACTGGGTCAAAGAGCATAAATAAAATGTTTCCAACCGTGGATATGCATTGCCAAACTGTTGCCCAGAAAAGCAATGCCAAATCACCCATCACAATACCCGGATCACCCCATCATGAGGCATCAGGAAACCTCTTGTCTCTCATGCTTGTCCTCACAGAATGCTGGAATGTCTGCTTAAATCTTTGAGAAATACAAAACCACGTTTCTTGGACCTGTCCCTCAGGCCCAGCTCTCTCTTCTGAAGAGCAGGCCTTCAGCGAGGACCTCTGTTTTCATCTCTGCTTAGGAGTTCCAGGTAGCCCTTCCCCCACCCTCGACTCCCAAGCACAGACTTGACCCTGGCGCCCAGGCTGCACCCCGAGGGCTGGGTCCTCCTCTGGATGGACAATATGTGCCTGAGTGACCATGCGGTTCTAAAAGCAAAGCCTTGGCACGACATGGGTGCCCAGTGACCGATGAGCGACTGATAAAGTGCAGAGCAGGAGCCAGAGTCCTCAGAAGCAGTGAAACACCGCCCACCCCTCTGCCTCCTGTTCCTGCCAGAGTCTGGGGTCGTCTTTGAGACCTTGTCTGCCCCTCCACCTTCAGCCCCACATGGAGCTCTTGGCCAGCTGGGACACGGGACTCAGACCCTGCGCCCTCTGAGCCCCTGGGCGCGGTCCTTGTCCAGGAATCAGTGTTTCTCTCGGGGTTACTGACCACGACTTTCGGCATGGAGCCCGTCTCTTTCCAAACCCTTCTTCCTCTCGTGTCACAAATGACAGCTTTACAACACGGTATCACCCTTCACGCAACCTGAGCTGCTTCTCATGCCCCAGGGCGAAGGCCAATGCTGGAGAAGCCTCTGCTGCCCTCAGAGTGAGACCCTGCCCCGGGCTCCTGCGGGCGGCTCCTCTGCTGCCCCCTGCTCGCTCCGTCTTCACTTCGTGCCAGGTGCCAAGGCCTACCGCCCTGTGCCCTTGCAAATGCTGCATGTGGCCCTGCCCAGGACGTACTGACCTCCACACACCCTTTACCCTGTAAGTCTCTGCTGTCATGCCACCTCCTCAGGGAAGCCTTCCTGGAATTCCAAACCAAGGCGCATGTACTCCATGTTCTGTCCTCAAGCCCACCTTGATTCTCCTCCTCATTCGTCCCACAGATGTCGTGAAATAATCCATCTGGTGGTTGACTTACACCTCCCTCCCTGCTTTATTGTAAAGTACATGAATGCATGAGCCAAGCCTGTTAGATTCGCCACAGACTCCTCGTTGCCCTCACACCCGGCGCATAGTGGGACTCCCACTCGGCGCATAGTGGGACTCACACCCGGCACATAGTGGGACTCCCACTCGGCGCATATTGGGACTCACACCCGGCGCATAGTGGGACTCACACCCGGCACATAAGCCATTCTGGGCGCACAAGGGAATGAATTGTGTTCTGCAATATCGTCAAGTCTTGTTCACCCTTTTAATTTTTTGAAGTGTCTATTTTATTTTAAAGATGTTTTAACTATTATTTTCTACTGGGGTAACACTGGTTCACACGCTGACGTGTTTTAAGGACTCAGAGGCTCACATCTCTTCACATGTCTGTCACCACACCACACCCACCACCCAAGTACCCACAATTGTCTTCCACACCACTGGGCTCCCAATCCCCTTCGCTCACGACACCCCACTCTCCCCCTCTGGAGCCTCAGTTCTGCAGTCAGATTTCAAGGGTTTGTTTTGGTTTAGCTTGTCTGTTCCTTCCCTTTGTTGAATATTTCACTTAGCACCGTCCCCTGGGCTCTTTCCATATTGTCACATGGCCAGATGTCACTGTGCTTTATAGTAGAGTAGTGGCCATTGTATAGAGACCACGTCTTAGTCCACTGCCCTGCCCTTGGGCACTTGGGCTGATGCGTAGCTTGGCTGTTGTGAGTAGTGTGCAGTGAACACAGGGGCACACGTAATGCTGTGGCTTGGTGTTTTGCATTCTTTGGGTATCCTAGGGATAGAATTGCTGGACCCCATGACAGATCAATTTTTAATATGTAAATGTTTTCTCTTTAAGGGATGCGGGTTCTAATAGATGTCCAAAGACTTCCTACGACCAGAACATCAACCCTCTGTCTTTGCCGCACATGTGGTTTCCTTTAGGCAGAGCAGGTCGTGGTTTGTGTGTTTTGATGCTCGGGAACATGTAACGGTAGTGAGCACTCAGGCAGCGGTTAGTGTGAGCAGCGGAGAACCTCGCACAAACGAACAGGCATAGAATTGTGCGATCTTTGCTGGGATTCCCAGGAAGACGTCAAGCTGCAGAGGGTTAAGTTGCCCCAAGTCACTCGGCCGGTGCTAACAGAAGCAGACCCTGTACCCTTCGCCTTCACAGCACACTGCCTCGGAAGACGGCTCAGGCTTGCTGACCCCGAGGAGGTAATGTTCAACCTGTCTGCGGAAGGGCAGGCGGGCTCACCCCAGCAGGGGAGAAGATGAGGAGCTCTAGGAAGCCGGGCCCTGCCCACAGAACCAGAGCCGGGAGGACGCCGCGCCGTCCAGCAGGAGGCAGGCAGGCCCCTGCATCCCCATGAGGGGAGCGCGGCTGAAGGAGTCAGGGGCAGGGCGGCGACCCCTGCTCCGCAAAGGTGGGCAGGGTCTGCCCTGTGGGCAGCGGGCATCTCTGGGGGTTCGCCAAGGGAGTGCCGTGTGGGTGCTCTGTCGAAGAGCAGGCTTGCTGGGCTCCTGGGGAGAGCTAGGATGAAGCCACATGACAGAGAGCTGCACGCGGCTCACAGGACCTATCTGTCGCAGCCACCTCCCCATTTCTGAGAAACGCTACAGGTAAGGCGACGAGGACGGAGGGTGACGTAGGTATGGGAGCTGTTCTCTGCAGTTCCTCCTCGCTCTCCTGGGAGGAGAAGCTGCAGGGGACAGTGGGATGTCCCTCTCTGGTTTTCTTGCTTCTGCGACACGGGCGTCATCATGAAGGTCGCCGCTCTCACCTGTGCCTGACGGCCTGTCCTATGGGAAGACCTGACCACGAGCCCAACTGTCAAGGGCGCCAGCTGTCCTTCTAGGAGTGTCTGAACAGCTAGTGTCAAGGGCACGTCTGTAGGGGAGACCAGGCGAGAGGTCCACCAAGTGGCCCGGTTCCTGGGACGTTAGCAGCATTGTTGCTTGCGGAAACCTCGCAAGGTGCACGCCCGGGCCCACAGACCCGCAGATGAGGGCAGAGTTCAGAAGGACCGTGACCTAGGACGAGGGCCAAGGGACAGTTGATTCCTCATCATCTGCACCCAAAACGGGTCCTTGTCTCCCCGCCTATGCCCACGTCCAGTGACATTCTCCACAGCGCGACTCTAACAGTAGACTAGCACCCCCACCGCCCCCCGCAGCTATTGCAGAGATTTTGGAATAATATTTCTGCGCGCCAGCTCTTCAGATGCTAATGCTTTTAGATTTTGCTTTTTAAAACTATTTTAACCGGTGCATTTAATGTTTTGAGCATCTCGTCATTGTATTTATTTTTTTTTTATCTATTTAAACCTTCCGAGAAGGCAGCTCCTAGGTCTCATAGCTTGCCAGAAAGAACCCTAGCACAAAATAGGTAAGAATCCCAGGGCTAAAATATTGAAAAGGAGACTCGCTGTCTAGCCTTGGGGGACTGCGCAGGAAGAAACTGCACCCCCAGCCAGCGGTGGTTTGACTTGTTTTCTGGGATCCTACGGTGGGGGAATCTGGGAGACTGTTCTGCTGAGAATGTTGTCTGTGCATGAAATCTTGTCTTAAGGTTTCTTGACCTTCTGAGTGACTCTGGAGCATAAATTTGCTCTTCTCTGGGGTTGTGAGATTTAGCAAATAATGTAGGATTCCTTTGTATACATCTATGTGTTTATGTATATATGTGCACATATGGTACATACACACGCACGTGTGTCTGTAACATGCATTATACACATCTGCATGCAACCACATAAAAATTGCTTGCCATCCGCTGAAATTCAGATTTAACTGGGCATCTTGTACTTTGCTTGTCTTCCCTAAAATCTCCACGCTGGGCC
Organism: Talpa europaea; assembly: GCF_964194135.1. Classification (NCBI taxonomy): domain Eukaryota; kingdom Metazoa; phylum Chordata; class Mammalia; order Eulipotyphla; family Talpidae; genus Talpa; species Talpa europaea. Next base: position 143,633,630 of record NC_140070.1, read on the forward strand.
CAGCAGCCCTTTGGCTAATTAGCTGCACATGGTTCAGACAGATTTTCTTACCCTGTTTACGAAGGAGATTAGTTCACTGCCAGAGGCCTCAGACTTGGATGAAATCTGAAGATATTTTGAATTTTGACATTTTCTTATTATCACTCAACAATCACAAGTGTCTGTGTTTTCAACTTTTTTATGTCTAAGGAGCAGACAATTCAGAAATGTCACCAGTCCTTAAAGTAAATTGACCACAATGCAAGAATTTCGGTATTAACTGTGTTCCCCTGGAGAGCCTGCAAGATCCAGTTTCTCTATCAGAGAAATATGGTCAAAGTTTAGACCGACAGTCAAGCTGAATTTCAAAACCTTTTGACTCTCGTCCCATTGTTAAATAACTTGGTTCCAAACTGAGCAAAAATCACCACTTCCCTGGTCTGGGAAGAGATTCTGCTGGAGATAATCACGAGCAGAGACATCAGCGTGGTGACAAGAGTCCCAGGGTGCATCCAGGTGACTCACACCAAAGCCCATCAATCATCATTGCTAGAGACCAATGATTCCACATTTTTTTAAACAGAAAGAAAAGGGATCACGCACCAGGAAGCCAAGAAAACAAGTCAGTCTGAAATTGCTACGTATGTTTATAACGTGCTTTTTACCTGATCTACCCTCATGAGAGTTTAAAAAAAAAAAACACCAAAACTATAGATGTGAGGCAAAGATGTGAGAGGTGAAAAGTGGTGAGTTTTTCATTTTAGTGAGAGATTTACTGAGGGGGAGATCAAGCGGAGAAGTTACAAACTCTATTCCAAAGCATCATAAAAGGCCGTCTAGTGTCAAGGACATTTCCAAGTACAGAGCAGGGGACTGGCGAGAGGGAACACCTTGCTTGCATCTCGTGTTTTCTGCCTCTTTGAATGCTCCGACTCTGCCCTGTTTGACGTTCATGAAACAGAATGCACTAAATAAAATACTAGTTTTCTCCCAGTGCCATCTGCAAAACCAGATGCTTTCCATTCCGACTTATTCCAGGACAAACGCAACCACATTTCAGTTGCTTTTCCCTATCGAAAGGGGACTTTTGTGAGCCCTCTGGGTCACATTTGCACTAACCCAGACAGGAACAGTGAGTAAGACGCCACGAGCTGGTTAAAGCAGCCTCATCCCTGCACAGGGCCGGCGCTGTGCGTGCGTACGGCCAGAGAGCAATACAATTGCCTTGGTTTTTTTCCCTCCTCACATAAATGTTCCTGCCTTGCCAGTCACTCCACAACAATGCACGTCCGAGCCATGCTGTGATTAGAGGGGAGAATATGCTCATTACCAGCGTCCTCCGCATGTCGGGGCACGGAGAGACGGGGTGGTAAACCAAAGGAAATTTCCATTTGCTCTTTCGCCGCGGCACGCCGCTCCTCTATAGGCAAGGGAGCTGCTATTAAGTAATAACGTGCAGCTGAAGTTGGTCACTCGTGACAACAGACAGATGGATAACGTTTTATTTGGGTGAGCCAGCTCTCGCAAATAAAGGGCCTGACATTAAACCGTCTTTACGAAAATATTCGGCAAATGATACCTCTGACTGATCCCAGCGCTCAGCTCTTGGCCATGGAAAATGAGTCTCCTGTGGAGCCCAGTATCTGTTTAAACTTGTCTATGCCGAGCCGAGGAAGGTTGTTCTATGGAATGAAAAAAATTAAGAATCTGCGTCGAGGAGGGGAGGGTATAACTATGCAAACCACATTGAGAGATGGAAAAAGGTTTTTCAGTACTTATGGAATTTGAAACAATAACAATGGAACAGAAACATAGGAACAAGGCTAAATATTTGACCACAGAGGCAAATTGGATCATTAGATGCTCGCAGTCCTGCCAACGTGGGGCTCGTCTGGAGGACTTGTTGCTCTCCCAGTGCAGGGGGTGGCAAGAGAGACCCCACCGTTCCACCACTGACACACTCCAGCCACACCATGCTTCAGAGGTCGGGTTCCCAACTGGGGTTCGCAGGCAGCACCCCTAGATTTGATTGAGTAGCTCGGGAGTGGGAGCCAAGAACTGGCATTTCTAATCAGCTCCCAAGTGACGCCACAGCTGCCTTGGAGGGGGCCCCTCACGCTGTGCTCCCCTGTCTTCAGCATCCCTCGAGATGGGTGGCTCAGCCCCAGGAAGTACGACAACAGAAGGATCTGCCCAGTGACTTGGCCGGGGAGCCCAGAGACAGGCTGCAGCCCCCCTCACTGGCCGTGCACTGCGGGGTACAGGCCAGACCAGCACCCCCAGCGTGCTTCAGACGTCAAACGCCAGGCATGTAGGCCGAGGGGCTCCTGGCACAGATTTCTCAGATCCAGTAATCTACAAACGTGCTGTGTGACTCTCCAGTGGGGAGACAGTGGGGCCCTCGGGGGTTTGGTAGGCAACACTCCCAAGACCACCGCGTGCTTGTTAGCGGAATGCTGTAGCCGGGGTGGGGGGGAGACCCAGTCCGGGGCTGCTTCAGCCCTTGGGTCTGGGTGCTCTCCTCAGCCACCTATGCTCTTAGCCAGCAAACCCCCAAGCTACACCGGAATGAGACCCACCCTCTAAGAAAGAAGCCCGGAGTGATTGTTAACTGCCTTCCTTTTCCCGGGCATTCCTCGCCCCACCCCCCAATTGCACCTAGGAAGCTTGCCTTGCTGATTGAAACCCCCCCACCCCCGCCCCCGCCAAGCCGCTGTACTTGTAGATTTAACCCCATGTCTCTTCCTAGCAAAGACCCATCCCTTCCCTTCCGAGTAAGAGACGGGCTTTTGAAACCTGATTGACGTTCTTGTGAATTTCGCACATTCACACAGAGTGAGATGGGATCACGTCCCCAAGTGGGGTCTCCAGACCAGCCGCGGACGCATCACCCAGCACAAATTTCTTTTTCCCATTGGACTCTTGTTAGATTTGGGTTTCTTTCCCGCTCAGTGTTCCGTCATAGATGAACACTTGGCATTTGCATCAGACCATGTCAACCCTGTTTTGCAACTCTCCCAGGTTCACCGTCAGTTCTAGAGATTTGAAGGAGAACTTTGGAGCCCTTGGCATTTTTACAGGCTTTAGTGGTGAATAGGGAAACCAGCAGGGAGACGAGACGGCAGCTCGAGCCCCCTCCCGAGGGTGACGCTGCCCTTTTATCCCCTCCTCCTAGGCACAGGTGTGCACACTTGCACATGCACACATGCCCACGCTCAGGTGTCCACAGTCAGGCACGCGTGCCCCACACCCAGGGCCCTTCTGCGTTAGCAGGATCAAGGCTGCAGGCGATTGCCACAGGGGCCAATGGCGAAAAAGCCTGACCATCCTCTTACCTCCACACTACATGTTTCCTCCAAGAGCCTCCTGGGCGAGGCAGGTGACCCTCCTGTGCTGAGGGTGTCTCTGTGGTCAGGCTCTTATTAATTTTTGCCTCCATGACCAGCAATCCCAAGAATCCAGTGGCTTTTGGCGATGAGTCTCCTCACCTGTGTTTTAAGAGCTTTGGCCCAGCTGTCCCTGGTGTTGCTGTCTCCCTTCCCCGCTCCTCAGGAGTAGGGTCAGCCGGTCCAAGCGTCACCTGCAGTGGTGGCAGAGCCAGGCCACATGGCCTGCTCGGGACAGAAGAGCGCCAGGGACAAGCCTGGGGTAGGGTCCTGCAGGGAAGGACCCGGAAGATAGTGACAGCGAGTAACTGGGAGCAACCAGCAGTCAACGCAACCCCGAAAAATCCAGTTAGGTTCAGCTGGGCATTAAGATGTGTCGTGAGTTTGCTGATGTCTCAACTGGCACTTCCTTTCCACTCCTGAGGTCTTATGGGAAAGAAGGGCCCATCCACAGCCTCCCGGGAGCTGTCATTCCTTCCAGCATCTTCCGTCTCCTGTGGCCAGTGGGAGAAAGCGAGCTGCACAGAGGGGACCCGTCTCCCAGTGGAGGGGACCCCTATGTCCCCAGCTGAGGGGACCCTAGGGGCCCCCTGGGGGCTTGCTGAGAGCCCACTTTGAGCACCCTGTTTGCTTCAGTGCACATTTCTGAAGCCACCTGGGCAAAGTCTGGGTGTCCTCAGCTGTGCCCTCAGCTGACACAGGTGGGGTGCAGATGAGGCCTGAGAACAGCCAGGCCGGCCCCAGAGCGGGTCTGAGTGGCTCGAAGAGCAGGAGGAACACAGCCGGGGCCCAGGTCAAGGCCCTGTTTGTCCGTGTGCCCAAGTCCGAGGCGCCTTGAGAGGCGAGTTAAGCCTCATTGATTTCATTTTCAATTAGTTTTAAACCCTTGGAGCTCAGTGAACCCCAAGTACATTCTTGTCAAGCATATTTTTTTTCTACTTAATATTTAAACGGTGTGTCCTCAAAGTGAAATGTAATCCAGGTATTTCAGATTCCTAGCAAAAATAGAGATCATCAAAAAGTTGTTTTGTCAGAAATATTTGACATCCAAAAAAGTCTTTTATGCAACTTTTCTTACAAACAGGAAGGCATTTTGCCAGAGTTTTCAAATCAAGCCTCTCAAATTCTAGTTTTCGTCTGGAAATCCAGAATTCTAGTTTGGTTTGGATTTCATTTTCCACGTCGCCCCACCCCTTTTGAAGGTACAGGGTTGGCATCACAGAGACCAGCTGTGGGGAGATGCTGCCTCCCCATTTTTTCATTACTTACTTTGCTGCAGGTGCAAATACTTTGCTCACCCACAGGGCCACTAAACAGGTGTTTCCCAGGCTGGGAAAACTGAAAACTTCCAAAATTTGATTTACCAGAACTCTGTTTAGAAGGTGTCAGTGTTATACTAACTAGGAGAGGGACTCATTCTTAAACTGTGTTTTTTTTTTCCTTAAAGCATCCACAAGACAGTTTGCTGGAAAAGTCCTGCTCTAAGACTCAGGAGAAAAAAAGATATTGTGCAAACACACATCGGGTAGCGAGTCTTTGTGGGAAGGAGACACGTCTCTGTATTCAACTTTGGCTAACATTTTTACTAGAATTACCATAGTATTTTACAATATTTATTTAATATAAACATAATATATAAACTGTAATCTATAGCGATGTATTTGCAACACACCCTAATGTATGTAAAAAGACATCTTATGTTTGCATAATGCACATGAAATACGATGTATGTGACATAAAACTTATATAAGGAATATTGTATTTGATCAGATTCCCCCTACTTTAAAAAACTTGAGTGTCAGCCTCGAGCCGCTGGTGGCAGGCGCTCAGCCATCAGGAGGCAGGGACTGGACCACGCCTGAATAGACGGGGTTCTCAAGGCTGACGTGCCATGGGGTCTTCATCGATCGAGCTGTTGGACCCTCCAACTGTTTGCAGGTTCTCAGTATCTTCCTGGGAACTTACTACACCTGCAAATCCCCAGGCTGCAACCCAAACCCGCTGAGTCAGAGACTTGTGCAGGTTGTTCCGAGGGCTGCAGCCCCGGTGTGTGTGTGTTGGGGGGGGGGGGGCGTCAGGCAGCTGCACAGGGCACCAGGGAGCCTGGGGGGGTCTCTTACCCTCTGGGTGCCTCAGTGCCCCCTCGCAGGGAGAAAGGCGGCACTCACCCCCGGGGGTTGGGGCGAGGTTCATTAGGGACACGCTGGGAAAGGACTTAGAGGACATGGCAGGCCTGGGCGGCAGTGCGGCCACCAGGACGCTGGGCCCGTGCGGCCTGGCCTGAAGCTGCATTATCACCACCGCCGTCGGTATTGCTGTCATTGCTGTTATTATTCATTATAACATCTGGATGTTTTACCACCACTTATTACCCTTGTTGCCATCTCTCTGCGCCTCTGTGGACCCCACTGGCCCAAGGCTGCCCCTGCTCTTGCTCCTCCCAGCCCTTCTGCGGCCTGTGGCCCCTCAAGAGGAGTGCTCCCCCATAGCACAGCCTATGGGGCTCCCCAAGGCTCGGGGCTTTGACAGTCCACTTCCACAGGAGCCCCTTTCTTTGACAGAACGTCCTCTCCCCAGGGGTGACCATGCCAACTTCCTCCCCATATCCCCTGTCCTGCCTCGTGGAACCGAGGGCCTCTTCCGACGTAACTCACATCTAGCGCCACTTCACAAACGCACTTGCCTGCTTTCTCCGTCCAAAGCCAGCGCTGCTCAGCGTAAGTGCTCCAGGGCTGCACGCATGTTCATTTCACGGGCTGGGGTGAGGAGAAAGCAATCCCGAGGCCTCCTTCAGTGACTTGGAGGCCCTCAGTAGGGGCCGCTGCTCTGAGGTCACGGCCCGGCTCCCCAGATCGCTCGGATGAGAACTGAACAACCCGTGCTCCCCCGGCCCACAGCGAAGGCCGCTGGCTTCTGTGGAGCAGGGCTGGTCTGCGCGCTCAGGCGGGGGTCTGCAAGGGAACGTCTGTTGTTCTGCCTACCCCTACCTTTTAGGAAGCTTGTTACTGTCCCTTAATGTTTGAGAAGGTAAACCAGGCCGGTGCAGAAGAGATCTAAGGCGGGCACCTGAAATTATGTGAACTGAGTGCGTCTGCCAGCGGAGCAGGAAGTTTCGTGAAAGGAGACGGCGGAGCAGAAAGCCAGGACGGAGGATAAAGCAGGCAAGACGGGCGGGCGGAAAGCAAAAACCAGAACCCAAATTTAAAATTTTATAAAAAGCAGACCCGGATCTTCACAGAGCGATGACGAAGAGGACATTTGCCACATGAACCAGCAACGTGCGGGAAGAATCTACGCATGAGAGGCTCCCCCGGCTGATCGTGGGGAGGCCTAAGCCGCCAGGAGCGGTGACCGCCACGGGCGCCGGCGGCCCAGGAGAGCCGCGTGGGGCAGCCATGGAGGAGGGAAGTGGACTTCAGAGCTCAGAAGTGCTCCAGAAAAGGCGGAGGCAGAACCTCTTGAATTTAAAACTGATGACATGAAACTCTGCAGGTTGAGGGGGACGCGCGGTGCGCAGACAGGTCTGGGGGTGGTATTCGAGCCCGGGCCGGCCGCGCCGATCCGCAGGGAGCCAGCAGAGCTGCCCTCTCCGGCCCCAGCTGTCTCCTCATCTGAAAAGTGTGAGACAAACGCGACAGATTGACCATCTTTTCTACTCTGATGTCTGTGACTCAACAGTCACAGATGCATTTCCACAGGCGGTAAAAATATTCTAGACTCTTCCCTTCCAATTCTCACTGTTTACTTCCTCTGCACTTCCCCTTCCTGCCTCCCTGTTTGCTGGCCAGTTTGCTCGTGGGCCTCCATGGGGGGAGTTAGCCCACGCTTTCCAGGGTGTTAACCTGCGCGCTCCCTCCAGGGGCGGGTCCTGGCAGGGGGCCGGTGGTTGGGGTGCCATGGAATCCTCCCAGCGCCCCCTGAGTCTGGACTCTGTTCTGGGCACCGGGCCAGCTTGCCAGGGAGTGGAAGGTGAATGCAGGGGCCCCAGGCCTCAGGGCATGGTTCAGTGTCCCTGGGCCGGCTTCTTGGTAAACACCTGTGAACCCCATTTGTCCCTCTTTCTTTCAGGCAGTGGCAGGACCCCATGGTAGCCAGGTGGGTGAAGGGGAGCAGACGGTGCAGTGGCCTTGAAGAAGACGCCTCTGACCTGCTGTGCGCGTGACCAGGTACTGAACAGTCCTGAGAGCCTGGGGCGGGCACAGGAGGGGAGAAGGTGGTTACCCTTGGGGCCGGCAGCCCCTGCGGAGCTGGATTCGAGACGCCCCAAAGGTCATCTCTTCCGACCTCTGCCAGGAGGTGCTGTGGGCGGCATTAACTCCCACCCCAGAGGTACAGAAGCGCCGCAAAAGAGCCTTCTGCAGAAAGAGGGAAAAAGATACGGCTCATCCCACGCCTGGCTCGTTGCCCCTTTGAAAGGGAGGTTAAAACAGAAGCTCATGGCACCGCTTGCCCAGAAACAGTGCCAAGGCCTACGGAACCTGGCGAGGGCTGTGCTACCGCCACGCCATGCCCGCGGGACACTTGCAGATGGCTCGCGCTGGAAAACTTAAGCCTCTGTTTTCATTTCCCTGGGTGAATGGCATGCACTCTCCCCTTGCAGCTTCTTTCTTTCTTTCAAGTGCATGCATTTGCTTTTCCAGTAACCGCACCTGCCCCTGGCGGGCTCCTGTTTGCCCACGGCCATGCGTCTGGGCAGCCCACATGGCGCTGGGGCCCAAGGGCGCCTTGACGGTTTCCTCTTGCTTCTGAGCAGCTCACGCTCATCGCTTATATCCTGGACTTTTCTCCTAAACGAGCCCCAAAGTAGGTTGAATAGACTTCCTGGAGTGAAATCAATGTTGAAGAGCATATGGCTCTTCTTTGCCACCACAATGGAAAGTAGCTTTCCTTTCCAAGAAAAAAATAATCTCTCCAAGGAGAGCTCAGTAAACGACACTCCTAAATAACCTAACAGGAAAATGCAAAGCCCAGCGAGCCACTGCCTCTTCAACAAGTGTTAGCCTCTGAGGGATACAGTTTCAGTTTCCTTGAAGTGATTCTCCCAGATGAGTCCTTGGAAAACTTGGATCGACATTACGCTGTTCTAATTCACGCAAAGATTATGGCTTGAATCACAGATGCCATATCCAGTTCCCTCTTCACGGGGATTTTTGTCTTTATTCTGAAATATCATAGAGGTGGAAATAAACATGCCAGTCAGGTAGAGTCACCCCCTAGCCACCCCCAGATTGCATTACCTTTTTCAAGGACTGCAGGGCGAGTGGCCTCAGTCGCCGGGCAGGTCGTGTAAGCGGCGGCCAGGCCTTGCGTCCGCCCTTCCCGACGGTGCTCCCGGAGGTCGGCTCCCCGGAGTCCAGCCCTTCGTCTAGGTAAGGTCTGTTCTGCTCCATTGTTCTCTGCCTGTAAGTCTTTTTCATTTGCTTTTTGAAATAAATTCCTCATGCAGGTTCTACTTAGTTACCAAGAAGCAAGACAGCCTGTCTGTGCACCCCCAAAGGCCCTACCGCAAAGGGCATGTTGAGTCCCCTCTGGAAAAGTGACCAGCCTGTGGCTCAAGCCCTCAGTGGGCCCAGCCATCCATTAAGTTTTACTAAGGGAGCTTTGTTAGTGAGGCCGTCCACACAGCCCACGCGCAGTTCGCTCGGGTTGTTGGTAACAGTCTTTTCCAAAGGAAGTGGGAACTAGAAGGTCCTAGAGCCTCAGTCCCTCCCTGGGTGAGGGCTCAAATGAGCTGCTAATTAAGAGACTGTCTTGCAAAAGGGTACTTTTATTTACTTTTACTATGTCTACTGACGTAACACTGAATATAATTTAGGGGTACATGTTCTCCTCTACAAACATATGTGATTACACCAGGCCTACCCCGAAGCCCGAGTCCTCACCATAGTCCACTGGCCCCCCTCTGCCCTTTGCTCCCCACCCCCAATGCAAGCTTGGGGTGGCAGCCTCAGGGCCTGCAGGTATATTTCAAGGGATCCTTTGGGGTTTTTTTTTTTTTTAGATTTTTATAATTTTTCTTTATTTTTTTTTGGGGGGGTTTGTTTTTGTCTGTTCCAAAAGGGTACTTTAAAAAGTACTGTATAGTACTAGCTACATTTTTAAAACGTTGTATTACTATCTTCCAATGCTCTATAGAGAACTACCTTATGTTTTTTGAGCTGTATCATTTCAGTTTTATCATTATGGCTGTACTCTTAGTTAACTTATCTTTACATTTCCTATAACTGGACAGCCATGATAGATGAATATTACTAAATATTCCTAATTCTCTGCAGTCCTGTATCCTGTGTGCCCTCTCATAGAGATTAGCATCTTTTTCTTAGTGAGGGGCCCTGTCTTGCCAACTAATAGTATCTCATTTAATCATCATCCAAACCCCCCCAAAAGAAGATTTTATTCCCATTTCACAGTGCAGATTAGTGAACTGAGGTCCAGAGATGTTAAATAGCTTACTCAGGCCACACAGCAAGAAAATTGGTGCCAGCATTTAACTCAGCTTGCTTGTCTGCAAAGATGATGCACCTCCCGCCCCCTACTGCCTCCCTGGCCTGCAGGGCTCTCCTCTTCCTTGGATGCACCCACAGATTCACTCTTATTTCATGTGACTCTTCCACTTTGATTCTCCGGAAGTTCCATCCCATGACCGTAATGAACTCTGCCTCCTTGTCATGTCCTTAGGTGGCCCCGAAGGCATGACCATGGACGCCATTCACATTGGCGTGTCCAGCACGCCCCTGGTGAAGCGCACTGCCAGTGCCGGGCCCAAGACCAGCAGGCCCCGGGTCATGTCCAAGAGTGGACACAGCAATGTGCGTATCGACAAAGTGGACGGCATATACCTACTCTACCTTCAAGACTTGTGGACCACGGTCATCGACATGAAGTGGAGATACAAGCTGACCCTGTTTGCAGCCACGTTCGTGATGACCTGGTTCCTTTTCGGAGTGATCTACTACGCCATCGCCTTCATCCACGGTGACTTAGAGCCCAACAAGCAGATTTCCAACCACACCCCCTGCATCATGAAGGTGGACTCCCTCACGGGGGCCTTCCTCTTTTCCCTGGAGTCCCAAACCACCATCGGCTACGGAGTCCGCTCCATCACGGAGGAATGCCCTCATGCCATCTTCCTGTTGGTGGCCCAGCTGGTCATCACGACCTTAATCGAGATCTTCATCACTGGCACCTTTCTGGCTAAAATCGCCAGACCCAAGAAGCGGGCGGAGACCATCAAGTTCAGCCACTGTGCGGTCATCACCAAGCAGAACGGGAAGCTGTGCCTGGTGATCCAGGTGGCCAACATGAGGAAGAGCCTCCTGATCCAGTGCCAGCTCTCGGGTAAGCTCCTTCAGACCCACGTCACCAAGGAGGGGGAGCGGATCCTCCTCAACCAGGCCACCGTCAAATTCCACGTGGACTCCTCCTCCGAGAGCCCCTTCCTCATCTTGCCCATGACGTTCTACCATGTGCTGGATGAGACGAGCCCCCTCAGAGACCTCACCCCCCAAAACCTGAAGGAGAAGGAGTTTGAGCTGGTGGTGCTCCTCAACGCCACCGTGGAGTCCACCAGTGCCGTCTGCCAGAGCCGCACCTCCTACATCCCCGAGGAGATCTACTGGGGCTTCGAGTTCGTGCCCGTGGTGTCTCTCTCCAAAAACGGAAAGTATGTGGCCGACTTCAGTCAGTTTGAGCAGATCCGGAAGAGCCCAGATTGCACCTTTTACTGTGCGGATTCTGAGAAGCAGAAACTGGAGGAGAAGTACAGGCAGGAGGACCAGCGGGAGAGAGAGCTGAGAACTCTCTTGCTGCAGCAGAGCAACGTGTGACGGCGCGGGCGGGGTCCCTGGGCTTGGCTGCCAGCTGCTTCCACCCCTGTGCTCCCTCCACAGGCAAGGTCACTGTGAACATGGACACGTCCGAAGGCACTAACTCTACAAATGACACAACATCCCCATGCGTCTTTTCCTTTGGCCTGGGAGCTGAATGGACATTTCCACCGTCGAGAGGGTTCCCTTGAAATGCTTCATTTAACCTGAACTTTCAAAATTCAAATCTTCCCAAATGGGGCTGCGTTTCAAAGCACTTTGAAACAGGGCAACTGGAATCCTGTCCTGCTGGATGGATGGACATTTAGAAATTTGACATTGAAAGGTAATGCATTTCTATGCGAGGATATGAGCTATAATATAAGGTATTTATTCAAGTATCAAAGACATATTGTTGCTTTAAAACTTTTTTTTTTTTTGAGCAGAGAAAATGTTATGTTCAGTAGGGTCTCTCTGGGCACCATATTAAAAGGGTCACAGGGACTCTATAGTCACAAAACATAGCAATTCCATTTTTACCTCTGCAATGGAATGAAATTGACCACATCAGGAATTAACCATCATGAAGACACACAAATGGAGCTGGTGCTGTTGTCCACACTGTCGTGGTTGGAATGTGCTGGGCTCTTTCTATTTAAAATGGGGTTCCCAGACCAGCACCCTCAGCACCATCCACAAGCTTGTTCACAGTGTAGACCCTCAGGCCCCACCTGGACTTACAGAAACAGAGCTTGTGTCTTTACAAGCCCCCCAGAGGTGGTGAGATCGCTGCACTGGACCAAGTCTCCCTCCACCTCTGTGGGTCCATGGCCACCTGGCCTGCAGGCCTGGCCTGCCATCTTTCCTTGGTTACTGCGGCCAGTGTCCCTGCCAGCCATTTCACTTCCTATCAATTAAACTGCCTTGTCCACAAAGGAACCACCACTGCCATCCCAAGAGAAAATAAAATTTATGAGAAAGTGGTTGACCCACTCGTGCTGAGTCCATGCTGTTGATTAGATATAGCACGAAAGAAAATTAAGCTGCACAGAACCCAGGAAATTTGCTCAGATGCTGAAGTCCCCAAGGTTGGAGGCCCCCAGGAGGAGACAAGCTGAGCATGAGAAATTCACACACGAGGGGTCCTCAGAGCATGAGTGAGTGAGCTGATCTGATTGCATGTGAACTCTTCACTCAGTATTGACCTAAATCTGACGCAACTCAGTGTCACCAAGGTAACATGTTGCCTTTAGCAGATTTTAGGAGCCTGTTATCCTGCATTTCTTTGGAAGCAGAGAATACTTGGGCTAGGATTGGCTAAATGTGCAAAAGGTGATTTCTCATTTCAACCAAGTCAGATTTATGTATTTTCTCAAGAAGAATGTAATGCAGGTGTGCACAAACACACCAGCCCACACATACACTCACAGGCACTCACACGTGCCTACACAGACACCACATGTATATACACAGGCAGACACAGACACAGACATCACACATAAAACATGCAAGTACACAGACACCTCACACACAACCTGCATGTGCACAGGCACACAGTGCATGCACACAGACACACCGACACACAGTGACACACATGCAAACACATGCACACACATGAGACATGTCCTGTCTCTTCAAGCATAATGGTGGAAATGATTAATGACAAACATTCGTGATCGAGAGAAATCAATGATAAATCCTCTCGTTTATATTTTCTTCTATCAGAAGAAAATCAAAGGAGCTTTGGGACTCAGAGCAGATGGGAAAAGTAAACTGGATATAGGTTGAGTGACGTGGTGATGTGAATTACAGCTGATCTGGTCCTATCTTGATGTCACCACATTTTCAAATGTTCTACCATTGAGTGGAAAATGTGGCTAAAACTCTGACCTTAAACTGGACACTCACTGCTGGTGTAAACATAACAAGTGAATGTTGTAAAGGTTTTAAGAACCATCTCAATGCATAAAAGGAAGGATTTTGCCTTTAATTATTGTCTTTTAATAGAATTTTTTTTTCTTTTTCTGTTGATTTTATGGCAGGTTGTTTCAGAACCTCATTCTCTTTTTAAAAAGTACATTAGGGTAGTTAGGTATTAGCTTTTTTAGTTCTTAGACATAGTTTTTCATACTGTGGTATAATCTACAGGAAAATAATGCCACAGACGGGTTTACAGTTTTCTGTTGCACTATTCAATTCTTTCCACAGTATTCACATCAGCGCTAATTTGAATGTGATCCAGATTAGACGTCGCACACCTTATGTCATGTGGTAGACAATGACTTAGCATAAGATTGAGAAATCTTTTATGTATTCATTTATCAACTTCAGTCAAATTTGGAAAACTTGATCACCTGATTTTTGCACTATGCACAGACCAAATATGCAATGCCTTGAAAGCCAGTATTTGTGTAAGTCAATAAATCTTATTATAGCATAATATTCAATGTAGCTCTGAGTTACATCTGGCCTGAAACTAGTGTTTTTACAGACTTGCCTAATTATTTACTGCTTTGTACAAAATACTCTCATGCTAACATGATAACAGAAGATGCAGGAAGCAGATATCTGTGACCTTCTGATTGGAATGGATTCAGCTCAACACCCCACTCTGAAGTGGATGGACGTATAGCATGTTTTTGAACCAAAGAGTCTGCTGCATTTTGAAACTTTTCTAATACATCAGGTCTTCTGTGTAAGGCCATTCTAACATGGCATGTTCCATTTGAGAAACCACAAAGTAAACAGCAAGTCTGTGTAATCTGCGAGCCGTGTCTTCTTTCCGTAATGAAATATGTTGTACTTACTCGGTACCTCCAGACAGCCAGCAGACGCTGACGAGCTGACCTCACCATGAACCACCTTTGGGGAGGAGGTGGATACGGGTTCCCTTTGCCTTTCAAGAGTAGAGATTCAAGAAGGCTAAACTAGCTAGTTATGAGTAAAAAATGACATCAGCTGGTGGACCAGATATTTAGAGGAGTTTAAACGACTATTTGTTTGGGTTTTCTTTGAATTAAATGTTCAATTTTCATTGACTCTCCTTTGATAGCATCAAAATGTAAATTAGATCAATAAAAATGTGACAGTCTCTGCCATTCTCTTTTCCATTACACTTTCTCCCTTGATCAGATCCTCCACATCTGATCATCTGGAGATCATCATGATCATCTGAAGAAAGGAGGAGGGAGAAGAAAAACAAACCAAGCGTCAGGCCTTCCCACTGGCAGCTCAGTCAGGGAGCACCCCTGGCCTTGGTTCGGTATTTTGTTCTCATGGTCAGACATTTCACCTTGTGGCCTAACAAAGACTTCTAGGCCCTGGAGCTTGATTTTCATTCCTGCTAGACTTTTCCTATTAAATATTTGGAATAACTAGTTTTGAATGTAAATTATTTTCTTATAGCTTTCTGAGACACAATTCTTTTAATGAAAGATGTTAGCATTTCAAGTCTTGATATTCGAGGTCGTGGGATGCACATGAGCTCCAATATTTGACTTGAGATAGGTCCAAGATGCATTTGATTTTCTTCCCGTAGGAAGGCTTTTGCTGGAAAGTCTGACACTTAATATTTTACTTCTAATTGATGAACTACATAAATTTTACCCTTTGTGCATTTCAGTTCTTCTTTAATCAGAACAAATTGCCAACCAATCCTTAGAATTGTGGACAGCAGGAAATAGTTTCTGCTCTCAGAGGGAATGTGACTTCCGAGCAGAGGTAGCCTCCAGAATTAGAATTTGCAATGAGATTGTGAGGTTAGAACTTGTTGAGATTAAAGGGGAAAGAGTTATTTAAATTCTGGAAGCACTGGTATTTATTAGCAAGCTCTTCTTTTCCTGTTGCGTCATTTTGATTTTCTTTTAAAGAAATCTGAAACAAAGCCTTCTCTTGAGATTAAGAAATGTGTGAGAAACATGTACAAAAATACAAGCTCATTGTTGATGGATGAGTCTTTCATGTAAAGGGACTTCCCCCAGTGGAAAAGTACTTCTTTGTAGGGGGAAAATTGGTGATTTGGTCTTACCTGACAACAGGCTGTGTCATTCTGTTCTGGCTTCCCAGGAGGAGCAATTTCCTAGCCTTCAAGAAATACCAATGGATTAAATGCAGCTTTTCCCAACGATTTTCTGATCAATGCTTAATCCAAAGGAAACACAAGGCAGAAATAAAGCTTCATCCATTTGACTTCATCTTCATCCTCTGTCAGTTCTTCTGTCTCCTTCAGTTCTTCTGTCTCCTTGATCCTTGTAGATTGATGCATGCTTTGTTGTCTGTTTATCATCCTTGCTCTCCATTCTTTCAAGTAAAAGAATTTGGTATCTTGGGCCTCCCCGGTGGCGCAGCGGTTGAGCGCTGGGTTGTGAAGCTGCCCGCGGCCTCTGTGGCGCCGGTTCGATCCCCGGCTGCTCCCCGGCCACAGGAGGAGGGTCCCACATGGCGCGCAGACCTCTCCTGCCGCCCGCTGCTCCCCTCAGCAGTGTCCTTCGGTCCTTCTGCCTGCTCTGCTCCCCGCTCTGGCTCTGGTGAATTCTCTCACCCTCCCGCGCTTCTGACTGTACCCAGTGCATGTGTAAACAAAACAAACAAACAAATAAATAAATAAAAAAAACATGCCTCTATTTAAAAAAAAAAAAAAAGAATTTGGTATCTTGAAAAATAATCAATGCAAATAACTTATGGGCATTTAGACACACAATGAATGGAAAAAGAAATTTTTATTTTTCAATTGATGTGTTGATAGTATTTAAAAGTGGAATATCAAGAAAAGGCTGTTCACTGGAGCTGATAGTTAATTCCTAATAAATTGCAAGAATGGATTTTGGAGGTCAAGGACAGAATTGATTTGCGAGCATAAAAGCCAAAGGTGTCCCATATGCCATATGTGTAGATATAAGGCATATAAATTCCATGGAATTTTTTCAATAAATTCAAATTTTTTCAATAAATTACAAAATTGCATAGGATTAGGGGGAAAAAAAACTTCAAATTTATTTGGATGGCCTCTAGATTTACTTGATAAATCTGAGAAACCTGCAGAGCGTATGCACATAATCCCAAACTATACTCACCTCCAGAAAAGCAAAAATGCATAAATGTCTCTTCACGTGGAAGTTACAGTATTTGGACCAGGATTAGAGAAAGGGGATATTCTGGAAGGACGACTGCCTGGCTTGGCCAAGGAGTAAAAGTACATTCTAGCTGGACACGGGGCACTAGGTGCATTCCGTGTAGATTGGAGCAGCAGGCTCTTTGAGCTCTCTGCAAGGGAAAAAGGCATTTTCTGGGGTCCAATCCTAGAAGGATGGGTTCAAAGGTGTCCCCCATATGGGTAGACAGGAGCCCAAATTCCCAGACACCGGCTAGAGCATCAGGCTGATGATTTCGGTGCTCATCCCAGCACTGGGTGGGCAAAACCAAGATGTGACAACTTAAAAGTCACCTTGAAGCTTCAGCAGCTCTTACTCCATGATGTGTTAACTGTGATCCTACCTTAAGTCCAGCCCATCCAACATGTATCTAGCACTCAGGCCTCCCACCCCTTAAGATATCTAAGTTCACGCCTCAAAAACTTTCAAGTTAAAAAAAAGGTAGAGCCCACTCAAAAGTAGACTCCAAGGGAACTGCCACAAGTGATTCTAGGATACCTGTTCCCTAATAACCAAGAAATCAAAGCTGTTGACTCTCAGCTAAGAAATGTGCGCCCCTAGCTTACTGTGACCTTTGATGTTATTACGGTAAATACACTAAGTATTTTGGAAAAAGTAAGGCACTTCTGAGAAGGTGATTGGAGGGGAGTTCAAAGCAATGATTTGTTTCATTCCCTGTAATTTAACTACATCCTTTCATCTGCAGTTCAATCTTAAGATTAAGGATGCTGTATTAAATCGAATCATTACAGGAAGCATGACTGTTATCAGGGACTTTTTACAAAAACAAACTTCCAGGTCACAAGAGGAAGCTGTGCTTGTGTGCTGACACAGAGCATTAACTAGCCATCGAGAGGAAGGCAGGATGACAGCCAACTGGGAGCTATTTTTGAAGAATAATTTCTGTAGGGAGTCATGGAATTGTAAGTCACAAGAAAAGAGGGCTTTGGGAAGCAGACATCTCCATTCCAAAAGCAGCCTCTCCAAAGTAACCCTGAATGAAATTCACGGGAATGTTATGGAGATCGAAATCCCAAATGACAGGCAGACTTTCCAAGGAAACAGTCCCACCGCTGGTAAATCTTGGCAGCTCACACTTACATTGTGGCCACGCCTCTGTCTCCCGCTGTATGCAGACATCTGATCCCCGCGCCGTGCTGCAGGGTGACCGCCGCCGCTGTCCTGGGACATGGTAACTGTTTGCAGGCTTAGTAAAATAGGGACTCCTGGATCTCAAGGCTGAGCTACTATTTGGTGCATGTTGGGAATCACATCATAAACCACATATGTACCTCTCCTCACCACCCAGGCTAAGCATCTTCTGGCCCATCAGTTTTAATTAAATACGTACTTTCATGTTCCACAAATTCACAGCTCTATTTTTCAAGCCGTTCTTGTTTTCATCTGTAACTCCATCACCTTTTCCTTTTCATATTTGGAATCACTCTAGTCTGTGGAGCAATAAAGCTATTGTCTAGTCTTGAGTTTCTTCCCTTTTCACTGGAATGGCAATGGTGTTGTGGAATAGAACACGATACAACAGTGTTAGTATGAGTGGTGCTCTGACATAATGTTTCCTTAGGGAGCTCAGAGATCACCTCATTTGCAATAACCTTTTCTTACTGGTAATTATACCAATTTAATCAGTATTTTGCTTTCTTTCTAATCAATGAAAAGAAAGTGAAATCCTGCTTTCCTCTCTTCCTTTTGCCTTGATGCTCATTTCAGTCAATGATTAAAGATGAGACACTATTTAACAATATCCTTTCTGGACTTGGTCCCTTAACAAAGACCTTTATATTCCATTGCTTTTACTTTGCTGGATTAAAAGACGGAAAATGCCTTGTTATGAAACTCTCAATGGCATCAGTGTGGGTACGGTCATAAAGCAACACAATGATTGAAAAATCTACAGAGCAAAGACCCACACAAAAGGGTTAGCTCTTCTCCTGAAGCATGGCCCTGGGGGTCCACACCCATGAACAACAAAGTGGCTGCCATTGCTCCAGCCTTTTCCAGTTGTCCCTTTTGGAATATTAGCACATTCATTGCACTGTCCTCAGGGGTGGCAAGCATGTTCTGTGGCGATGTGTGCATTGGAAATAAACAAGGTGGGTTCATAGAGCACGCAGTCAAATTTGAGGAGACTATTTGGACACATAAACAAAATGTTTTCCACAAAGTCCACAATGAGGAGCCTTGCTGTGGGGCATGTTTTATGCATTTAAACTTGCATGGAATGTCTCAGGTACACATTCTGTTCTACCCCTTTATCGTAAGCATCAGCTTGCCCTTATGGGGACACCTTGGCCAAGAACTGAGTTATCCATGTTCAAGACTTAAGGCAGCTTTGTCTCCACCACCCCATGGGAATCAGGAACTTAGTGCTGCAGCAGGAAGCACTGATTGGGGCTGGAAATGCCCAGTCTGGCAGCACTAACTCATATCCACAGAAGCTCTTGATTTTGTTTACCTGCCTTCAAAACTGTCAGACACATTTGCTTAACATTTCATGTAAAATCCATATTCTTTCCAGAAACTCCACTTGTCTGACTCTCCCTCAACATTTTCTGTTTCCTGACTTGAGCCAAACACTTCCGCTACAGCTCTGAGCTTGCAGATACAGATGTCTGTGCCTGTGCCAGGGTGAGTCTGGCTGAGCTGCTTCATGGGAAGTGTGTTATAGTATGACCTGTGGCCAGCATGCCTGCTTTGCTCATGAAAACCATATACACAGGCACACACATGTACATACACACAAATGCACCTGTGTGCATGCACACACATATATGCACATGTGCACATATATGCACATGCACTCACACACACACACACACACACACATCTCCTTATCCCTGCTCACTCCCTGTATTTGTAGAATCCCCAAAGCCAGAGGTAGGACATGAGCTACCTACACGTCACAGGGCAGAGCCCGCAGGTCACTGAGGCTTTCTGTCTCCTCTGGAGCCAACATGGATCTCCAGAACTTCCTTCTGGTCTATTGTTCATTCTCCTACATTTGCAACATGGGAATCTCATTGTGGAGCTGATTTCTCCACACAGTGGGTCTTAGCAAAGTTGTCAAATCTTATAGAATTGTGAAGTAGCTCTCGCTGAGCCAGGAGGCAGAAGAGCAGTTGGATGTGTGGGCTCACAGACACCCCATTCTGGGGATTATGAGACCTGGCACCCATCTCAGTTTGACCACCAAAGGGGACTGTGGCCTTGGGCAAATCAGTTTGCCCCTTCAGGCTTCTGTCTTTTCACCTGTGACACCAGAAGCCTGGACTCTATGTTCTCCATCCATCGCGAAGATTCTATGACCCGTCATCGTTGGCGAGTACTGGTCTGCGCACTATTAGTTCTTTTATAAAAGTTATAAATGTGTCTCTAAGACTGACGTCAGCAGAAATCAGATTGGCATAACTTGTCCAGGCACCAGCTCAAGCTACATCACTCCTCCCTGTGGGCTTCATGCCCAGCTGTTCCCACTCAACCCTCCTCCTAGTTAGTCTTTTCCTCGGAAGAGAGAAGGCTCCCCGGGATACGGGGCCCATCCTGTCCTGGACTTCCCTGTCTGGACAGAGCAAACCCCTAGCCGCGCGGCCGTAGCTTCGGGGGGCTCTGCCAAAAGCTACCCTTGGACATTCCTCCTCAGAAGGTTTCGGGATCTGCGTGTAGGGAACAAAGAGCTTTCTCCCTTGGCAATGCTCCAATTTCATGCACAGGAAGACTTTTTAACCCCGCTTCCAAATAGTCAGAGGCCAGTTGAGGCCTCTCCAAGTTAATCATATACTTACTGGCTTCCCCTCCCACTGTAATCACAAAGAACCGATTTCCCAATGTCATGGAGAGACTTGAAAGCACTTGACTCGTCATGCATCACAATGGTCGCTTGGGGCACTGGGTGTCTCTCGCCAGAAGTTTAGGAAAAGCCCACGCTGGCATGGCAGACCCTTGGGTGGGCCCCGCCAGGTACTCTGTAGCCGCTGCCAGTTCCCAGGCTGAGCTGTGCCAGGAGGCCCTCCCACGGGGACCCAGCTACTCCTTGGTGGTGCAGACATGAGCCCTGCCGTCTCCTGCTCCCTGGGCTTCAGCGTCTACCCCTCACTGATGCAGGCTACACGGCGCTGCATGACCCCCACCTCAGCTGATTCTCCAGGCCAGTTGTTCCTCCCTCAGCTCAAGCACCTTGATTTTTCATCTGACTTTAAGTATTTGGCGGGGGGGGCGGCTCCTTGGTGGCACAAGGGGTTAAGACACCACCTATGAAGCCATCTGCAGCCACTGCAGCATGAGTTCGATCCCCAGCCAGGGAGCAACCCACATGGCACAGCAGACCTCTCCTGACTCGCCTGCTGCTCCCCTCAGCAGTGTATTTCAGTCAGTCTGCCTGTTCTGCTCCCCGCTCCATCTCTGGTGAATCCTCTCACCCTCTGCACCTCTGGCCTGTACCCCAGCTCTTGTATGCAGAAATAAATAAATCTTAAAAAAAAAGTATTTAGAGGGAAGCTGGCAAGATGGGGCAGAGCGAAAGCCCCGGCTCCCCGTTACATCTTCACAACTACAATACAAAGAAACAAGAGCAGTGGTCCCGGGAGGTGAGCAGGAGGTCAGGAGCACAAGGCTCTGGCCAGGGGAGGGAAGGCGACAGCTGCACTGCCTGCAGCCACACCAGGGCCTGCAGCCTGAGGGGGAGGGCCTGCTGTGTGGAGTCGCCGTGAGGGTCGACACTGGGCACACACCCACGTCAAGGATGGGGGACCCGGCACAGCCCTAGAGATGGGGTGCAGGACTGGAGAGCCATAGGAGGAGGGTGCAGGGGTGATTCTGGCTCAAGCCTGTGGCTCCCGATCTAGAGCAGCTGGCGTGAGAACTGCAGGGAGGGCCAGGGCCCATCACCTGCGTCTCTGCATAGAAGAGGCTCCTACTTGCAGCCTGGGGCTGTGATAGTTACAACAGCTGCCTAACCTCCCCCCAGGGCCTGCACAGAAACCAAACGCTCTCACTCAGCAGAACTTCAACACCTGATCTCAGCAACAGGAGCCAGCACCAGGTGAGGCGCCGCAGCTGTAAAGCAAGAGAACAATTCCCGAGGCGTGGCCCCGTCTCCACCACAGTCCTCACCCAGGGAGACAGCGGGCGCACACCCACAGCGGGGGTTGGGGGCTGTCGTGGGACTCTTTGGGCTGAGGAGTTGGCTAGTGGAGGGGGTCACGGTGGTTCCCCACCACGCAGCCTTGACCCCTTGATGTCCACCGGAGATGAACTTTCAGGACCCTCCCACCCCATGCCTCGCTAGCCATTCCTGAACCAGTTCCCAGGCACCTGGACAGGCGCAAAGGTATTAGCCTGTGACATAATGGACACCTGAGCTTCCTGCATAGAAAACCAGGGCTGACGCTCAGCTTCTTATAGGAGGGGGTGGTGCAGCAGTTCACTGCCCAACGGGGCAGACAGGTAAAGAGTCCTGGAGTCCATGGGTTTTTACAGGCCTGTAATGCTGAACCAGGCACAGGCCACCAGGCAGGCATGGGGGGGGGGGCAGAGGAAGCAGCCTCCCAGCACCCCCCTACCCCCACACTCTCTCTGCCTCTCTGTGGCATCCTTGCTCACTGCTTGCCTCTCATTCCCTGGCCAGGCACTGAGTGGTCTTCCCGAGCTGCCATCAGCTTCCCCTCCAGGCCAGTGTGTGCAGAGGCACGTGCGCCTGTGATCTCTGGCACAGCTCCACGGTCACAGCTGCTGTGCCCCACTCCCACCCCTCGGCCCGCCAGCACCCACGCCCGGCCCTCGGCCCGCCAGCACCCACGCCCGGCCCTCGGCCCGCCAGCACCCACGCCCGGCCCTCGGCCCGCCAGTCACCCACGCCCGGCCCTCGGCCCGCCAGTCACCCACGCCTGGCCCTCAGCCCTCCAGGCACCCACACCCGGCCCTCAGCCTGCCGGGCACCCACGCAACCGTGGGGGAGAGCGAGGGCCACGGGCGCTGGCTGCAGAGGCTAGTGGCAGGAGCGGGTGAAAAAGCCTGATGAGCTCATTTACCCTTCAGAGGGTTATAAAGCCACTTTATAAAGATAAATGAAAACTCCCTACAACAACCAGGAAAAACTAAAAATGAAGACGGAAGAACAAGTCAGGAAACTGTGGGATCTGCCTGATGCAGAGTTAAAGCAACAGTCCTCACCACCTGGCCTCACCACCTGGCCTCACCACCTGGCCTCACCACCTGGCCTCACCACCTGGCCTCACCACCTGGCCTCACCACCACGGTTCATCCACTAAGATCAGGCGAGGGCAGTAGAGCAGAGACATTCTCCTTGGATGCAAAATGTCAGGAGTTGTAAGACCTCAGTAATCGAGACAATATGTGATGGGCAAACTCAACATCTGAGAGAGAGGACCACTAAGTGTGTTCAGGAAAATGGATAGTGTCAGATGTTTATCTCAGAGAAGAAAATCATTGATATAAGCTTCAGTCTCAAGAAATTAGAAAAACAGCAGTAAATTGAACCCAAAATGAAGGGATTATTAAAAACAAGAAACAAATCAACAACAGACCAGATGCGCGGGAGGGTGAGAGGATTCACCAGAGACAGAGCAGGGAACAGAACAGGCAGACTGACGAAATACACTGCTGAGGGGAGCAGCGGGCGAGACAGGAGAGGTCTGCCTCGCCATGTGGAACCCTCACTGGCCGGCCAGGATCGAACAGACACTGCAGAGGCTGTGGACAGCTACACAGCATGGTGTTCAACCGCCTGCGCCACCAGGGGAGGCCCAATAGAAAATATGTAAGCAACCATTCTATTCCTGGTCACAAATTCACCCCTTCAGACAACTGTAGTGCTGGCAAAAAAAAAAAAAAAAAAAAACCCACAGAGCCAGTACTTAACCCCTGAGCGCTGCAGAGGGAGCAACCAGCAAGGGGCCAGCTTCCATCTTTTTGGTCTTGCCATGAGGTAATCAAAACGGCGTGATAATTGCAAAAGGGTAGATATGTTTTCTAAACAGAACAGAATGGGGTGCCCAGAAGTAGAGCTATATGTATAGGTCAACTGATTTTTGACAAAGATACCAAAACAAGTCAAAGAAGAAATGTCCCCTCAACAAATGGTACTGGGGTAACAGACACAATATAAAGTAATTATGAACAAACTACACAAAGCCTTACTCCTACACGAACATCCAGAGTGATTACAGACTTAAATGTATAACTTAATGTACAAAATTTCTAGTTTTTGTGACTTCAGGGAAGGCAAAGATTCCTTAGGGTAAAATTCATATAAACCACAAGAGGAAAAAAAAATTGGGTTTTTATCAAATTTTCAGAAAAAGAAATAGTTAAGAAAATGAAAAGACAAACCATGGGATGGAAATGTATATATAAACATGCATAAACACACATGTTTGTGAGATATCTAGACATATATGTGTGTGTTGGTGACTCAGCAGGAAGACAGCTTTTTTTTTTTTAAAGATTTATTTATTTATTTTACACAAGCACTGGGTACAGTCAGAAGCACAGGAGGGTGAGAGAATTCACCAGAGCCAGAGCAGAGAACAGAACAGGCAGACCGACAAAATACACTGCTGAAGGGAGCAGCAGGTGTGGCAGGGGAGGGGTCTGCGCACCATGTGGGACCCTCGCGGGCAGCCGGGAATCGAACCAGCACTGCAGAGGCTGCGGGCAGCTTCCCAGCCCAGCGCTCAACTGCTGTGCCACCAGGGGAGGCCCAGGAAGACAGCTTTTAACTGATTGATCCCTGTCTTAACAAGGTGTGTCAAATGTCAGGTTAACACCTCAAGAGTGTTGCAGTGATCACCATGTCAGAGTTCAGAGGGTAGTAAAGGAATTAAGACCCTCAGATTAGCTATGCAGGCAGGTCCCAAATTGTTGTTGGCTTCGAACCCCAGTCAATGAATTAAGTCAACTCTCCTATCATAGAAATGGCAAAACGCTGCGTCTGATTAAAGGGGAGGGGAAAGAGTTTGCTTTATTTGCTTTGCTTACCCCCTGTCCTGCCCTGTGATAGCTGCTTTCATGGAGATGGTATAATTTGTAACATTTAGTTTCTATCATCCAAAAAAATATCCGACAGACGATTTGAATATATCATTCACAAAAATGATATCTAAACAGCCAATAAATATATGAATAGATGCCTAATATCACTACTCGTGGGACATACAAATTAAAGCCACAGAGATGATTAATGTCAGGATTGTTAAAATTTAAAAATAAATCACTCTACCAATTAATAGTGAGAATGTGGAGCAAATGCATTTCTCATATGCTGCTAATGGAAATATAAAATAGTATAAACACTGTGGAAAATTGTTTGGTAGTTTCTTTAAAAGCTAGTTTCTTTAAAAGTCGCAAGACCCTACCATTCCATTCCTGGGCACAAGTGAAATAAAAACAACTAAAAGTCATTGTTCACAGAAACTTTGTAATGGTCAAAAATATGTAAACAGTCTAAATGTTCTTCAACAGGTGAACAGGTTAGTAAAATGTGTTCTACCCGCCTAACACAACACAGCAAAAAGAATCACCTGCTGAAGAAGACAGCGCTAGATCCATCTCAACAGATAAAGAAATTAATCTGAATAGATTAGTCTTAGTCATTATCAGGAGCAAAGCAGCCAGACAAAAGCAGTACTACTGTATGATTCCAGCTACAGAACATTCTAAAATATCCCATTCGAGTGCAAACTGGTCCAACCACTGTGGAGAGCTGTGTGGAGATTTCTGGACCTACTAAACATAGAGCTTCCATAGGATCCAGCAATTCCACTCCTAGGTATTTACCCAAAGGACACAGAAACATCCATTCCAAAGAGCACCTGCACCCCTATGTTTATAGCAGCACTGTTTACAATAGCTAAGCTTTGGAAACAACCCAAATGCCCCAAAATACATGACTGGATGAAGAAGATGGGGTACATATACACCATGGAATATTACTCAGCATTCAAAAAAGATAAACATGCCATTTGCAGCAACATGGATGGCGCTGGAAGGGATCATGCTCAGTGAAATAAGCCAGAAAGAAAAAGAAAAATACCGGATGGTCTCACTCATAGCAGGAATCTAGAGAACTTAAATAAGGGACCAGGAAAAAGAATAACTATAAGAAAGTGAAAATCAAAATCAACAAAAAACTATGAACCAGAGACACTTTTAGGGGGGCAGGGGCGGGAGGGGAGGGATTGGGGTCAGAATAGGGGGGCTGCAATTGTATGGGGACTATAAAAATAAAATTTATTATTTAAAAAAAATAATAAAAAAAATAAAATAAAATATCCCATTCATCAACAGCAACAGAAAAGCTACTCCATGGTTGTCTGGGGCCAGGTGTGTGGAGGGAGAAGTGGACTTCATTGGTGTGATGAAAATATTCTGAATTTGTGAGACTGTAACGACCACCACTCAGTGCTGTTTTACAGACCCGCGATACAGCACAGCATGTACAGGGAAAAGGACAGCATTTCACACTTTAAAATAGTCAAGAAGACAGATTTCACGGTAAGAGGTCTCACACACTCACACGCACACACAGCTGCAGCAGAAAACAAGGCCAATTTGGAAGCGACGGAGAAGAGCAGGGCTGGGTTGTGGCGAAGGCGTGCAGGCGCACGGCTATGCCCGGGCCCATCAAGAGGAGCCCTTCCGTGCATGCTGCTCTTTGCATGATCAGCTACACCTCAGACATTAAACCCACCACACACGCAGATCCTTTAAACAGATGCGACTCTTATCTTAATTTCCCACAATAAATTGGACTATGGAACTCACGGGTCTGCTAGGCTCTGGGGAGCAGCTCGAGTGGCGATTCTGACGCTCAGCTCCGCTGGCTCCTGGAGTCTGCTTCTGTCACCAGCACCCTGGGGGCGTGTGGGCCGCTTGTCTGAGTCCAGCCTGCCAGCAAGCCTGAGGCTATTCCCTCTGGGCGAGCCCTGCAGGCGCTAAGGAGCACCTGACATGCGCTTCCAGAGTGATGAGCATCCTCGGGAGTGCTCAGGGCGCCCCTCACGCCCCAACCTCGCTCCCGGGCGGGCCGCTTCCTGGGAGGTTGCTGCTGGCATAACTCTGGCATTTGTGAAGCGCAGACTGAGTTGCGTGTGGGGCGCTGTGTTCAGGGGCACATGAATGTTCTCGTATTGGTACTGGAGTAACAGCGTCACATCATGCAGCCTCCGGTGGGCGTCCTCCAGGGCCAGCAAGTGTATGTACACATTGAACGTGAAGTTTTGTCCTCGACCACACCAGTCTCCTTTGTCCCAGTTTACTACTCTAGTGGCAGGACGGGCACAGAACAGGATCTCTATGATCCGAGCAGACAGGTAGAGGAGGAGAGAGTCCTGGAGCCCTCGGTAGCTTTTCAGGCTTTTATTGGGATTTACCAGGTACACAGCAGGCAGGGGTGCTGGGGGGCTGGGAGGCTGGCAGGTCACCAGCCCCCCAGCAAGTCTTCACTCTGTCTGGGTTCTCTCCTGTTCTCTCTGCTTCTCTCATGGTTCTCTTCTGCTCTCTGCTCTTCTTCTTGTGGTTCTGCTGGCGTCCCCGTGACGCCGCCCTTATAAGCCCAGTCTCAGCCCAGGTGCACCCACTTACATAGGCCCACACCCTACTCCAGGTGCCGCCATCGGCATGCATTCAGGACCGCAGGGATCTGTCATCCAGCCTAATGGCGGGAGGGCAGAAAAGCCTGATATCATTTTTTACCTTCCCCTACAACTACCCACCCGCCTTTTCCTCACCTGTGATAAACACTAATTGGTCATAGAGTCCAAAAGTTTATTTTAGTTTTAATGGGTTCATCTGTTTGTTTCCCCACATACAATGCATGAGTGAAATTGTGTGGGTTTTGTCTTTGGCTTATTTCACTAAGCATAATCCTCTCTAGGCCCATCCATGTTGTGAACAGCAGGACTTCACCTTTTTTTACAGCTGTATAGTATTTTGCTGTGTCTATCAACCACATTCTTTTTATGTTCTTGTCAGTTCATGGGCCCTGAGGTTGTTTCCATCTCCAGGCAATTATAAGTAGTACCAGCTGCACTTGAACTTGCACATTGACTCTTCAGTGGGAAGGCAGGTGCTATTATTACCCCAGAATAGCAAATGTCAAAACCCAAGAACAGAAAGTTTAAGTGGCTCGCCCAGGAGAAGACTCAGCCTTAAGGATCCCCCAGTTAACCACTGTGGCTTCTCCTCGGAGAAGTCATCTCCCCAGGAGGCAGGTTCTGATGTGCAAGTCAGAACTACTCACCTGTACCCCAGAATCCTCCTCCAGCCATTCTTCGGGGAGGGCCACTCTGTCTCAACATCAGCATTCGCTCGGCACTCTTAGCCTCATGTCGGTGGCCCTGTGCATGTGGCGGAGAGTGTGGCATCCTGTGCCCGGGTCAAGCCTCTGCCAGCAGAGCCTGCAATCCCAGCTGCTGGCTGCCCTCCTCTGAGCTCACAGGAGGGGGTGAGGGGCGGCGGAGCCAAGCAAAGGCTCTGGGGACTTGACTGCTTTTGGCCTCTGGCTGTCAAGGGAGCAGACTGTTGTTCGGATACCCCCAAACTTCAGAAACTCTAGGCCAAAATAGGAGGGCCACGAGGGAGGTGGGGATGACCCTAGATTCCCCTCCTGCAGTCCCTCCCAACATTTCCAGGAGGGTGGTTTTTTTTGTTGTGATTTGTTGGTTCATTTGCTTTGGCTATTTATATTCCACATATGAGAAAAACCCATAAAGTAACTCTTAGACTCTGGAAAATACAGTTAGGAGGGGAGGGGGGCAGGACACGGGGGCGGGGAGAGGCCGCAGACCTACAGTGGGAAGGGCACTAAACACTAGGGGTGGTGGAGGTGGCATAGGGGGAAAGATGCACCCCTGGAACTTATGTAGTACAGGAAATCCACACTAGTTCATTAAATTTAAAAAAAAAAAAAGAGGTGGGGCCTTCCCGGTGGCACAGCACAGCGCTGTGGAGCTGTCCGCAGCCTCAGCAGCACCGGTTCAATTCCCGGCCAGCCAGGGAGAACCCCACATGCGTGGCAGACCTCTCCTGCCTCGCCCACTGCTCCCCCCAAGAGTGTTTTCCTCAGCCTGCCTGTTCTGCTCCCCACTCTGTCTCTGGTGAATCCTCTCACCCTCCCGCACTTCTGGCCTGTACCCCGGTTCTTGTATGCATAAATAAATCTTTAAAAAAATATATTGAAAAAAATTTTTTTAAAAATCCATCTAGCCAGTCTCTAGGGAGAGAGCTCATGGCCTGGGCTCAGCACCCCCAGCACCCCCTCCCCAGACTCCTGGCTGTGACTGTAATATTTCTAACATCTCATTTTCCTGTCGCTTCAGCATCCCGCCAGTAGGCGATGAGCACCTGCCCGACCAGGAGACCAGGCCCCCAGGCTGGCCCTGCCCTGCCCTGCCCTGCCCTGCCCTGCTCCAGCCCCTGCCCCCGTCCCTGCCCCAACTACAAACTTCAAAAGCACGGAAGAAACCCCCTTACACCTGTGCTTGTGTTTGCCCCCGGACCCCCAATAAAGGCACTTGCCCTGAGCGCCCCTCTCTCTCGGCTCCCCTCTGGTGGAGCCCCCCAACTCAACCAGAGCTGCCTGTGGGGACCTGCTCACTGCAAACAATCCCCCCCAGCGCCTGGTCACATGCCTCCCCGAGCCGCGCTCCATGTCCACATGGGCCACGTAACGTGACCATGGCCCCTAACACGGGACTCCCCTCCTGGACAGGGGCCCGAGGGGGGTTGGCTCCCCAGGTGCCACCCCTAGGAGCAAGGTGAGTGGGCGCAGGGAGCGGCCAGAGAGCTGGCAAAGGGGCCCAGGAAATGGGGGTGCAGCGTCCACAGCACGCACGACAGCGGGGAGGCTTGGGGCAGCTCTGCAGGGGCACTTCTGGCTGGGCACGTTGTCGGCCGTGGGGAAGGGTTAGCCTCGGAGACAGAACCCACCGGAGGGCAGGCCAGGTGAGAGGCAGGGCGCCCAGCGCTGACCTCCCGGGGCCCTCGCACGCCTGTGCTTCTGCCTCAGCGACTTTTGAGTCCACTAGAACTTTGTGGGTTCCGAGCGCAGCTGCCAGCGAGGCTGGTCCAAGGGGACGCCGGCCAAGCCCAATTCCCAGCTGAGGACAACACAGCTTCGCCCAGCCCGGGCAGCTTCCTGGTCACCCCACGCTCCGACCGGGGAGGGTTCTGGTGAGCCGAGTGTCAATGAATGAGAAACACATGGATTTAATTTCCCCTGAAATTAGGGACGGGTGAGCCCAGCCACAGTTTGGAATTACTGAATGTCTCAAACTATTTTTTTCAAATGCTTTTGGTGCAGAAAAGCTGACGCCGTGGTTCTGCAGAGCACGCTCCCCTCGCTGCTGCGAGCCTTCGCATCCTGCGGGGGGAACGCGATCTCCGGCTTTCGGCCCCTGCGCTTCGCTCTCTACCCTGGAGCGCAGCTCTGTGGGAGCCTGAGAAACACAGCTTTTCCTCCCAAGCCTTCTTATTTAGGAAAGGAAATCACGGGGGCGGTTGGAAAATGTCAAAGCCAGAACATTGGTGTCAGGTGAACGCGCACACTCGGGGGCGGCGCTGGAGCCCAGAACTGCAGCTGGGTGCGCCTCTGGGTGCCGAGGGGCGCGCGTGAGGGTCTCCTGGGAGAGGGGGGAAAGGTAGGTGGGTTCGGGGAAGTCTGAAAAATACAACATGACGTGAAATCGCTCCAGATTCATCGCTGGCTGCCAGGCGGCGCATCCCTGCTGGCCCGAAGAGCCAAGCAGGCCAAGAGCACCCAGCGCCACCGCACCGTGGGTGCCCAGCCGCCACGTCCCTGTTCTTTTCCTAAGTCATGGGAGAAGGAGCTGCTCACAGGAGTGGATGAAGGGCCAGGGAAGGCAATGGAAGAAAACTGCCACCCAGGAGGGCGGAACTGGGGCGGGGGAGCAGGGCAGGTGGGGGTGGGCAGGGCAGAAAGGCGGTGAGGAACCACCCTGCGCCATCTCTGCTTCGGCCCCGTGGCTCAAGCCGCGGTCTCACTTGTGAGTCCTGAAGCGCTGTGTTCACTTACAGCCAACGCGAGTTTCCAGGACTTCGAGGAAGGCACAAGGAGGAGCGGCTGTTGCCCCCTGGCTCACAGACTGGGTTTTCTGGAGCTCAGCTTTGTGGAAAACCTAATGTGCCCCTCTGTGCCAGGGCCAGTGACAGATGTGGACAGATGGACGTTGCCCCACAACCTAAAGACGGAGACAGCTGCCCCCGGGCCCCTGATCAAGTTTGTCTCGGGGACCCAGGAGTCGCCCCCTGACTGCTTGGAGACGGGTCTTTAAAGCACTATAGGCAGGCGGCGGGGTGGGGCTCACGCTATGGGCCAGGGTCCTCTAAGAAGAGAAATTGGGACATAGACACCCACCATGTGAGCACACAGGGAGAAGCGACCTCTCCACATGGGGAGGAGCCGCGGCTCCCAGAGCACCTGGATTCCAGAACAAGAGACGGTAAGGTTTGCTGCTGGATCCCCCAGCCTGTGCTTGGTGGGGACAGCCCAAGGACACACCCATGGCCCTCAGCTTCTGCGACGACCTGGGAGGGACAGGACACTTAAAGCCAGAGCGAGAGTCTTTCCAGAACAAGGGGAAGTCCTGGAGGCTGGCGCAGCAAACACCCCTGGCCCCCCAGCTGCTGGTGCGGACCCTGCTCGGACGCTAAATACCAGCCGTCATCTCAGGCACCCTTTATCCCTCTGGCTCCTGCCCCTGAACCCCCACACTGGGCCCCCCAGTCCCGTCTGCTTGCTCCCCACACACTGAACGTCACCTTCCTTCCTCCAAGATTGTGCTGTTTCCTCCCAGTGCCTGCGCAGCCTCGGCTTAGATGATGCAAACACTCCGTCGCCTGGTTTAGAGCGTTTCCTTCCTCCCAGTAACTGCACGCCTTGAAGGCAGGAAGCACCGTCCATCTTTGAATCCTTCCTCCACCCCCAGCCTTCCTCCTGGCCCGGCCCAGCGTGACAGTCTCCACTGTGTGACCCGGGAGGCCCAAGGGCATAGGATCCTGCTGGGTGGCCCACTTGTCATTACACGCTCTTGGCCTTCATCAACCTCCTGACCGAGGTCGACAGAAGCCGTGATCGAGTGAAAACGCAATCTCAGGCTTATGGCTCTCCGCCAAGGTGCTGGGCCGGCTGAAGAGGGTTTACCTCCTCCTGCTTGATTAGTTGTCATGACAGCTGAGCCATCGTTACTATTCGCAGTTACATGGTCCCCGTTTTGCAGATGCAGGAACCGGGGCTTAGCATGAGGGAGGGAACCATCACCCAAGCTCACGCAGCAGGGGGCAGGGAAGCTGAGCCCATCCTCTCGTTACTCCTAGAGAGATGAGTCAGGGGAAGCTCAGTCCCCACTCAGCCCCGGCTGCATCTCCTTTTCGTTGGCAGACACCTTGGTGTGGACGTGGAGGTGTCTGGTTAAGGAGGTCAGACTGCTGAAATGCCTCATCGCCTGCCTTCCCTCTGCCGAGGGGTGGCGTCCAGGTCGCTGCCAGCGCTTGGGGTCCGGGGGTTCCCAGCGTGTCTGAGGCGCACCTGCTCACCCAGTCTCCAGCCCAGGAGAGGCGCGTGCGCAGACCCCAGGCAGCGTGTCCTTGTGGATCTGCCTTTTCTGTGCGTGGTTGACTGGACACAGCGGAACACTCTTCAGCTCTAAAAAGATGAAATCCTGCCGCGTGCAGCCACCTGGGCAGACCGAGAGGTGAAGCTCAGTGCGGAGAGCCAGACGACGAGCCGACCGCACCCCTACAATGTCACTCGCAGGGGCTAGAAAGAGGACAGACAGATGAGCTAAAGAGAACAAAACTGAACGTGGGGACGCGAAGCCAGTCAGGGTGCCCAGAAGGAAAAAGGAGAGGGGTGAGTCCCAAGGGACCAAAGGGATGGGGTGTGTGGTCAAGGCTAGGGCTGGGCTTCCAGGGTCGCCTTAATGTAGTGGATCCACATTTTGATTTTCAACAGTGAGCACCCGAGACATGAAAGGGTGCAATGCAGCGTTCCTTCCGTGACGAAGAGAGTGAGAAGTTAAGAAATATGTATCTTTTCAATGATGTGTTACCCCAGCTCGTGCTTTGGCTCAGGGCCGGCAGGGACCTCGTCCCAGGCGCGGCATCCCCGCTCCGATGCCCTGTGCCCACGTGGCTGGGAGCTGCCGAGCAGAGGCTGGGCCAGCGCGGCCGTCTCAGCAGTGAGTCCAGAGCAGGGGTGCGGTTCACAGGGCAGGGGAGGGATGGGCCGCTTCGTCATGGTCAGCCCCAGTGATCAATGGGTGACAAATGTCCAGTCAGATCGTCCTCATCTCCCTCTGCACCCCACTTTGATCTAAATCCCCAAAGAGCCCCCAAATGCCTGTCTCATCCTGGATCTATCTTCTTGGAATCTGGGTAAGTCGTGGGCCAGGGGCAGCAGGCTGGGTTGCAAGGGTCTTGGTGGACACAGGGCAGCATTTCTCAGAATGTTCCACTGAACACCCCCAGCTGCAGAAGAGGGTGACTAGACCCCCAGGTCCGGAGGAAGGGCCAGGAGAAGCCCCCCGATCATTTCTGCATACAGTGGTTTATTGAACCCTACACATTGAGGAAGGTCTTCCCCTGCTGACGAAACTACTGTTCCTCACCCATTTCAAAAAACTACTGTTCCTCACGCCCGCAGCTGAATCCGCCCGTGGCACCATCGCAAAAGAGAATTATGATGAAGCCAAGGCCCCGAGCTGCCGAGCTGCCTGCCTTGTTCTACCAGAGACGTTTCTGTGGATGGCGCACTTGTGAGACTCTGCGTATCCAGGAGCCAGAGCAGGACACGTCACTCTCACTTGTTTTCACGAACGTAAATGGAATGTTCTGTGCAGAACAGAATCCTTTAAGATGTAATAAATAACATGTGAGGCTAAAATGTGCGGTTCCCTCTGGAGCTGGACTGTCCTGTTCAATAAGGTAACCGAGTTCTATTTCGTCAAGTCACCTAACACCTATCCTAATAGTTGTCCACCCTCACCTTATTTCATCCTATAGAAAATTCTGCCTTATTACAGAGAAACAGGCTTTTAAAAACTTAGGATGAAAACATTTCAATGCTAGTTCACAACTCTACACAGGCAGAGGTAGGACTGCCTCCACCCTCCGGGCCTAAAGGTGAACAAAATGACAAAATATCAGTGGGAAAAACATCCCCAATCACACCTGCCGCTCCCCCCAGCAATTAGTCACGACGAAAAGAGTGGGGTGAATGCAAGATGGAGGCAGGCGGTGGAGACCCTTCCGGAGGGTGTGGTGAGGAAGAGGATTCCCCTCTCCTCCCCAGAGAGCAACACTTTCTAGACTTGCCAACAAATTCCAGCATTTTGATCCATTGTCTTGGAGACAGTGGGTGTGTCAGTCCCCTTGTCTTCTTTGGGGGTGCAGAGGGACCCACAGTCCCTGGAGCCGCTCACCTTCTCGTGCAGCCTTTGGAGCCTGAAGCGCAGCGGCCTTGGCCATGGCCTTGGCTTCCTGGCCAGGTGCTCGGGCTGGCCCTCTCCCCAGCAGTTCCCAGCAGACCTGGTTCCTGGCAGTGATGGTTTTACTTTCCGTCCAGGTCTATTTTTGCCCCGAGTGGCTGATTCCCCGGCCCAGGCCCCGCTCTGCGTCCCAAGGACTCGCACCAGGTCTCCCCAAGAAGGGCTTCCCCTGCGTCCTCTGACGCCTGAGTCGCGGCCAGCACCCATGTCGGAGGCCACCAGCCGCTCGCCAGCTCACCAACGACTGTTTTGCCTCCGAGGAAAAGCACCTTGTGATCGTCAGGACTTCAGCCAGGGACCGATGTGGGCAGCGCCAACACCAGGGCCAAGGGCAGCGGGCGAGGGCAGAGACTCGGAGCCATCGCCCGTTACTGCCGCTCCAGACCCACCCCTGGCAGAGCCTGGGCCAGGGACCCCGCGAGCGACGGCGAGTCCAGAGCCTCTGCACGGAGCGGACAGGGCCTTTGCTGGCCCCCTCTGGTGTTCAGGTCGCACCCCGGTATCTGTTCTCGCGGAGTCTCGAGCTGGGATCCCGCGTGCTGGCCGCCAACGGCCCGGAGCCGCGCGGGGTCACAGACAAACGCCCGCGTCTGCGGCTGGTGCGGGGCAGTGAGGCTCAGGTCAGCGAGGGCAGCGGCACCCCTCCCTTTCACAGCGTCAGCCCTGGTGCCCGGGTCACCGCTGGCACCCAGGAAGAGCGCCACAAGCGTGAACGGAATGAGCAATCACTCTGCTTTGAAAGTGCATTTGTTGAGCTTTTTACTTCCTGAAACACAGAAAACAATTTGCTCTAATTTTTCAGTACAAGGATTTCTGTGCAAAGCTTCATCACCCTCCAAACAAGGAAGGTCCCCTTGGCCAACTCAGCTGTGCTGCCTTTGATCCGTGCACACATGCTCTTGGATGCTTCTAGAAGACCCTGTTGGCAAAACAGCAGGACTGGAAAGTTCCACATTCTGGCACACGACCCTATTTCTACTAGGATCGTGAAAGGATGAGACTATGGTCACCCCAAGTCTCTGTCCCTGACCTGCTCCCCACTTTCTGATAGGCTGGCCTGAGAATGTCGCCGAGAGAGGTGCTGTGAGGGCCTCTGCCCTGGGGGAAACTTCGGCTCCTTATTTCCATCGCCAGAGACACTGCTGTCCAGGCCCGCACGCTCGCCCACCTGCTGGGCACGGGCGGGCCAGCTCTGTGATCTCACTCCCCCGTCGCCTCCCAAGTGGCAGGAGGAACATATGGGGAGACTCAGCCCAGGAGTTCCTGAACATTCCCTCCACAACCATCTTCTCAAATTCTTTTTCATTCCCCCCAGTTCCCCCACCCCCCCGACGTCCCAAAGATGATCACAAAATAGAAGCACAATTTAGGATTCGAAGCTGTCTGGGAAATGCCCCGTTAGCCGCCACACCACACTGTCATCGGCCTGCGTAAACGTGGGGAGCAGCAGCCTTCCCTAGACGCCGGCACCGTCACCCCAGGGGCCTCACAGCAGAGTAAGCCAGAAGCTCCAAAGTGCAGGGGGTGTGAGAAGATGAAGAATCAGCCCCTTTAATCTGACGGTCTCAGTAACATGGGCCTTCTGCAGATTTCCCCACAGGCCAGTGATCAGGAAACACCATCCTGGTCCTCGCTGCAGCCCAGCAGGGAAAGGCCGTGCCTGCCTTGCGGGGGGACGCCCTTTGCCACCCACAAGGAGGGCCTGGCACCAGCGTTGCTCCTGCGAGCCGGAGACTGACCGCGGTGAGACCAGCAGGTACTTCTGCTGACCCTGCTGACCCCTCCCCCAGGACGCGGCCTCTGCTCTCGAGTGGAGCGGGGCCAGGAAGAAGCAAGTGCCTCGAGTGTTTGCTTGGCTGTGGAGTGTTGACAAAGGCTGGCCGGCCTGTGGGCAGCACTCGCCGGGCCTCCCGGCTGCAGGAGCCTCACGTCCAGACCTCGGCTCACCAGGGCCAGTCGACGCCCAGCCCCTCCCAGGTCACTTGGGCCGAGCGGCATCCACCGCAGTGGGTCCCAGCCAGGGGCCAAGCCCTGTGGCCAAGAGACCGAGGTCCGCGCTGGGGAGGAAGAGGGAGGACAGAGCTCCCACGTCCGGGGCTGCGATGCTGAGCGTCCGCGGTGGGCGTGAAGATCCCGCCTAGTCCTGTCACACCCACCTCAGGCCGAGAACCGCAGGCTGGGAGGGTTCGACGGGCCTCCTGTCAGGTAGGGAGCTGGGAGCCTGCAGAAAACTTCACTCAAGCCAACGGCAGCCACATCATGTCTCCAGGGAAGCAAACAGAAGTGGGGTGGGGGGAGAGCAAGGGGGGGGGCGGGGAGGGATCTGCTATTAGGATGGTTATATGTCATAATGGCAGCACGTTCAGTAAACACCCCCTGGGGGCCTGGGCCCTCCCTGCTGTCCACACCTCCGGGCTCCCTTGAGGTTCGCTGGACAACACAACAAGAACTGGATTCTTGTCCTTCTCGCCCCACGAGGAAAAGGCAGATTATCTCAAGTGTCAGAGTGGCAGCATCTAACTGGACACAAGGAACCTGGTATTTGCACGTGCCCTGCCCCATCACACAAGCCCATGCCCTCCCTGTGACGGACCCTCCCTAAACAGCAGGAGGCGAGAAGGCCAGTGTTGGCGGACCCACATTCCCCCGGGGTTCCACCATGCGTAGGTGACCTCGAGGTGGCCTCTCGCAGCGTCAGAGGGTGCTGTAGGCTGTGCCAGCCTTGATGGGAGACATGAAGCCCGTGGGGCTCCCCCGAGAGGAACTCGGTGTCCCGCAGAAGCAGGTGCAGGACCTGTGGGCCGGCCACTGCTGGACATGCATCATGTCATCTTTCTGTCTGGCAGAGATGAGCCCCCGGGACAAGGAACTGCGGGGACAGGCAATAAAAACTGGGTGGACGAGGCCAGGAGAGCCCCTTGGGCCTGTTGTTGTCTTTGCTATCTTGGTTACTGAAGCCCACGACACCAGGCGTCACAGATCAGAGGCCCGGAGGCCCTGACCCACAGCCACTCCCGGACGCCAGCCACGCCGCAGCAGAGACTCACCCGGGAAAGCTCTCCAGGCTGACCAGTGATTGCGCAGACAGGGGAAGAAGTGGAGACCGTGAGACACACCAGGAGAAGGAGAAAGCAGGCGGCCAGCGCGGGCCTCGCCGTGCTCCTGATGTTGCCCCCTTCACCCTCTGGGCACAGTGGAAAGGACGGAGGGGCCAGGTCCCTGGGGTCTTCTTCTCACCCTACCTCTGACACCCACTTGGTCTATGAGCTTGGAGCATCCACCTGCAAGGGCCTCTGTTTCCCACTGGCAGCTGGACAGACTAGGGATCTGCCTGAGGACTGAATCACTGGGGGGGCTAGTAGGACACTGGGTGTAGGGCCTCCCTGGTGGCCTAGGGGTTAAGTCTCAGCGCTGTCACCACTGTGGTCTGAGTTCAGTCCCCAGCCAGGAGCTGACCCACAGGGCGCAGCAGACCTCTCCCGTCTCCCCGCTGCTCTCCTCAGCTGTGGGTTTCAGTAGATCCTCCTGTTCTGCTCCCCGCTCTGTCTCTGGTGACTCCTCTTACCCCCCACATCTATGCAAAAATCAATAAAATCTTTTTGAAAAAAGTCAATGGGTGTGAATGTGCGTGGAAATGTAGAGCTTCGGCTGCCAGGAGAAGGTTCTCTCCATCCCAAACTTGCAAAGACAAGAGCTTGGAAACAACCGCCTGAAGGAAGAATTTCCATGGTGCTGGCCACTGCCAGGCTCCTGGGGACCCTCACGCTGTCCATGACCTTGGCTAGAGATGACCTTGAGTGCTGCTGCATGGTGGGCATCATGCCAGGCCCTGTGCTCGGGCCTGACAACCAACTCATGGACTTCAGCGAAGAAATCCCACAAATAGATACTCACCCCCCACTGCCCCCCCCACCAGGGGAATGAGCCAAGGCGGAGGAATCCCAGAGGCCTTCCCCAGGAGAGAGCTGACTGGGGGTGATAGGGGGGGCTCTCCACCATAAAGGGGACAGCTAACTCCAAAACCCGAGGGAATCAGAGAAAGGTCCCCCTGGCAAGGGGAGCAGCCATCCACGGCCCAGAGGGCTGGGCTGGAGAAGCTGCGGGCGGCCTGGGGCGGGCTGCACACTTGGAGGGGCAGGTGATACGGCCATTTTCAGCGCGACGGGAGCCATCTCTGGCCAGATGCTGTCCTGGCTGCAGGGGGAGGGATAGCTGGGCCAGAGTGGGCCACACATGACAGCCGGCACCGACTGGGCACCCTGTGCCCGGCATACCCGTGTTTGAGTGAAGTGGAGGCCCCCGAGGAAGCAGGCACCATTAATGGTCTCATTTTAACTGTGAAGAAACTAAAACACAGAGGGAAGCAATAACCAGGATTCCAGCTGCAAAGCCAGATGCTGGACAAGCACCCAAGGTGTTGCCCAGGTAGTCCAGACAGATGGACGATCTCAGCCACCGGACAGTCTCAGGCACTGGGGACAACCTCAGTCACCTGTCCTTGGGCTTGGACCCCAAAGGGTCAGGCCAGGGGTCGCGAGCCACAGAAGGACCCTTCCCAGCTGACTTCCCAGACAGAACTGCCTCACCTCAAGGTGCTTTGTCCCCGTTCAGCCCCCACCACCCTCGCCACCTCTTCTTGCTGACGGGGAGGCCCCAAGGGGAAGCTGCTTAGGAAGCGCAAGAACTCGGGAGAGGCAGCCGAGCAGAGTCCTGGAGACTCAAAGGTCATTGCTGCTTCTGAAGAAGGGCTGCCCCATCCTTTGGGGGGGTCCTTCCCCCTACCTCCAGGTGGGGTCTCAGGGCGAGGGCTCACTGCTGCGGCCCCGGGGGGCTTGTCTTCCCTTCTTCTTGTTAAACGTCTTCATGCACACGAGAGCTGCCCGGGGTCTTGTCTTGGCAAAGAGGCACCCAGCCTGCATCGCGGCGTGTCCTCTCTAGTCTCCCCAAACCCACCCGCTCCTGGGAGGTGCCCCCTGTATGTGACGGCAGAACAAGCCCCGAGTCACACATTCTGTTGCCCCAGGACCCTGGAGACCTCTGACCTTGGGGTGGGGGCAGGAAGTGGGGTGGCGGGTCTCCCACACCCTGGAGGGGAAAGTCTCTGCTTAGGAGACCTGGGGGCAACCTCTCCGGACCCCGACAGGATTCCGTGGGGGAGGGGGCGCCCCGGTGCAGCCCCCAGCCGGCCCTGCGCGCAGAGGGACAGGCCCCCTCCAAGACGGTGATGCCAACGCTCCCCTCTTCTCCTACGGGAAAAGCGAGGGCAGCAAAGCCCAAGCTCTGCTTCTAGAAAAGGAGAAGGCGGCGCGCCTCACCCTCTGCCGGACGGAGGGGCTCTGGGCGCTCCCGACTCGGGGTTTCCTAGGCACCCTGCCCCCCGCTTCCTGGAATCTGCGGAGGCGAGTGGCCGGCCAGCCAAGAGGCTCGCTGAGGTTTGCTAAGAAAACACGGGCTCGGCCCGGGCCGTGTTCTGAGAGGGGGTCGGAGGGATGTGGTTTCAGCAAGAAAATGGTCCGCGCGCAGTTGTGGAAACACTGACGCGGCCGCTGCCCGCCTCCCTCCGGCTGCGGTGCCGGGGCGCAGGCCGGGCGGTACCTGGACGCAGGCCGGGCGGTGCCGGGGCACAGGCCGGGCGGTACCGGGGCGCAGGTCGGGCGGTGCCGGGGCGCAGGTCGGGCGGTGCCGGGGCACAGGCCGGGCGGTACCGGGGCGCAGGCCGGGCGGTACCGGGGCGCAGGTCGGGCGGTGCCGGGGCGCAGGCCGGGCGGTACCCGGGCGCAGGCCGGGCGGTACCTGGGTGCAGGCTGGGTGGTACCTGGATGCAGGCCGGGCGGTGCCGGGGCACAGGCCGGGCGGTACCGGGGCGCAGGTTGGGCGGTGCCGGGGCGCAGGCCGGGCGGTGCTGGGGTGCAGGCCGGGCGGTACCGGGGCGCAGGTCGGGTGGTGCCGGGGCGCAGGCCGGGCGGTACCCGGGCGCAGGCTGGGTGGTACCTGGATGCAGGCCGGGCGGTACCCAGGTGCAGGCCGGGCGGTACCGGGGCACAGGCCGGGCGGTACCGGGGCGCAGGCTGGGTGGTACCTGGATGCAGGCCGGGCGGTACCCGGGCGCAGGCTGGGTGGTACCTGGATGCAGGCCGGGCGGTACCCAGGTGCAGGCCGGGCGGTACCGGGGCACAGGCCGGGCGGTACCGGGGCGCAGGCCAGGCGTGCCAGGGCGCAGGCCGGCGAGGGTCTGCGAGCACCGGGGCGCGGCCGGAGGGCGAGGCGAGCTACCAGGGCTCCCCCGCGGGGCGCGGGGCCAGGCGGGAGGCGCAGGCCGGGGTTCCCGAGCGGCGGGGCTGCCGCGGGATGAGGTTCTCCCTTGGAGACGCCTCGCGCCCCTCCCGACC
Organism: Talpa europaea; assembly: GCF_964194135.1. Lineage (NCBI taxonomy): Eukaryota > Metazoa > Chordata > Mammalia > Eulipotyphla > Talpidae > Talpa > Talpa europaea. The sequence goes on from NC_140070.1 coordinate 143,673,879, forward strand.
TCGGCCTCCCCCTGAACGGGCACCTGCACGCGCCAGCCGGCGCCTGGACGGCGTGGCCTCCCTTCCAGATGGTTCCAGCACCCACAGTCGAGCTGGACAGGCAGGACGGTCCCTGCGGCTCGGAACCAGCCCAAGGGGCGACCCCAACGCGCAGACCCTGTCCGAGCAGCCCCGGGCGCTGTTTTCTCTCCATGTGTGGCGTCTGCCGCCCCCTCTCTGCCTGGGGGAGGGAGAGGACATGTGACGTCTGCGCCTGTGCTTGGGGCTAAGGACCCCAGAACCCCACCTGACCATCTGCACCCTCGTGAGAGCCCGTCCCCGGGATGCACAGAGCCGCCTGCCCGGCGCCCGCGTCCTCGGTGCTTCTCGGGGGCCCAACCTGGGCGCGCCGGGCCGCAGAGGCAGACCCCGCGGGGCCCGGACTGCCCAGAACTCTCAGCTGCACCCCGGGGTGGGGGTGTCCCCAGGGCGCGGACACTCTCGCGCAAGCGCCCCACCCCCACCCGAGGGGCTGCGCGGGTGGAGGGCCTGAGAGGGTGGGGGAGACTTGGCGGGGCCCAAAGCACCCCGGAGCTCTAGGGGAGCCTCGCCCAGGGCACGCTCGCTGAGGGCCCAGGGAGGGGGCGGGCGGGCGCTGGCGGGGGCGAGGGTGCGGGCCAGGGAGTGGCCAGTGTGTGGCCAGGGAGTGGCCAGTGTGCGGCCAGGGAGTGGCCAGGGAGTGGCCAGAGAGTGGCCCGGGAGTGACCGGTGTGCGGCTGACAAAGCAGGAAGCACTCCCGAAGAGGGGGTCGGACTGTGTGGGGGCGGCCGGGGGAAACAGGACAAGTCAGAAGGGGGCAGAAAACATTGGGGATTGGGGAGAAGGTCCCCCTGCTGTGGGAGTGAAGGGGGGCCAGGGTGGGGTCGGGGTCCCTGAGGGGGAGAAACAGCCCAGCAAGTCAGGACAGGAGGAGGTGTCGGCTCTGGGCCTGGCTGGGAGGTCGGGGACACTGCGGATGCCCCCCCAGCCCCCAGGACTAGCGCTAGAGATGACCCCGGCAGGGGTGGGGCTCAATCTTCAGTGGGGGTCAGCCCCCCTCCCGCAATGTGCCAAGGGGCCCCAACCCTGCCCCCAAGTTTAGATGCTGTCTGGGGTGACTTTGTTGCCACTCAAGGCTTTGGGAAGCCCTAATGTCCCCATCTGGGGTGCACCCCTCAGACCGGAGGCTCTGGAAGCCCAAGAAGGGGGAGTTGGGTTCAGCCTCAAGGGTGTCCCCCAGCTGCCAGCCAGGCGTGGGGGGGGCGCAGCCCAGGGTGGAGGGAGAGGAGTAGGGGAGGAGGGAGCCAAGGAAGAGTGAAGGCTGGGAGGGTCAGGAGGGTGCTCCAGCCCCCCGGCTCAGGACCTGCCCGCAGGCCCCCCCAGGTCACCTTCTCTGCTTTCCCGCAAGCTCTGAGGCGGCGGCAGGAGGAGGGGGGATGCCCGGGCCCCGCCGCACAGCCCTGCTGTTGCCTCCGCAGAGGCAGCCCCTGCGCCGCTCCTGCGAGAGACACTAAGCCGGTGGATCAGGGGCGATTCCTCACCCGGCCATGTGCAGCGGGAAGGACACGGCCCAGGGCCGGCCTGCAGGCGGCCAAGAGAAACCCTCAGTTAATCGGATTGGCTTCCGCCCCTGAGAGAGGAGCAGACACTAAGACAACAAATTAGCACCTGGGATTCACCCTCCCTCTGGCTGTGCCACTTGGGGTGCCGGGAGGAGGCACAGATGACTTGGAGGCAGGGTAACGTGGGGAGGAGGTGGTGACCCCACTTGAGCCTGCGGCGAAAATGAATAATCACTACTCACGGAGGTCACTGTGGGGCGATCTGGAGTCTGGGGGTGCTCCTGGGACCCAGGCCCTTTCTTGGTTTCCTCTATCAGAGCTGTCCTGGGAGCAGCAGAGGGGGCCCTGGGTGCCTCCAGTGGGCTAGAGGGGCCCTGACTCAGGCACCCACCAGTCTTGCGGACACCACCTCCGGGGGGTCTTCCGTGATTGGAAGCAGCCATGCAGGGGAGGGCCTAAGCCTTGGGGCCCCGGGTGCGCAGGGGTCAGGCCAGGAGAAGAGCCCAAGCCACCTCCTGGAGGCCTCGCCACAGCTCCTGGAGGCGGCCAGCGCCATCTCCTGGAAGGTGGCGGCACCGACACGCGCTCCCCAAGGATTTTGCTCAGAGGAACCCAAGTTCTTCCCTGAAAACCGTCTCCTTGTTTCTGCACAAGGACGTGCCGACTTTCCTCCTGTCTTCCATCCAAGCCATTCTCTCTCCCTAGAGTCCAGGGTCTCTGACTAGCATCCCCAAGCTCAGTCCTGGTGTCTACACTTGCGGCACAGTCCAGTCTCCTGGGAGCTAATGCTCTAAGAGGATCCCCTGTATCCCCGACACACAAAGGTTCTGTGTGGGCATCGCAGCCAGGGAGCCCCTGGCCATCACCGCCGCTGCTCCGGCGGCAGCTCCGCCGTCGTGTGGGCCGGAGAAGCAGGCTGGTCTGGGCCATACTTGGGATTGGAGGTGGCAACACGCAGTCTCGGGGATTTGGGTCAGGAAGCCCCCATCTGGCTTCTGGGCTTCTGGCTATGAACCCCGGGCCAGTGACACCCCCACATCCAGGTGGAGTGAGCCCTGGGCCCTGGGTAGCCCGCCCTGCTGGTCTTCTTCCCACCCCCTCTCATAGGCAGTTTATAAAGGAACCTCCAGGGCCAGCCACATCCGACTCTCCTTCCTCGTCTGTCTCCCCCCGAGAACCAGCATTCTCCTCCCCAGGAGCTCCCGGCCTTGCACCCCGAGGACACATGCACAGAAACGGGGTGTTGGTGAGAGCTGCAGGGACTGGGGCGGCTCCAACCGCAGTGCGAGGTGCTTCGCCGGGGAGAGGTCACACCGAGCTGGAGACTGATGCAAACGCCCCCCCCACCCCACTGCGCACAAGGGCGCCGAGATGACCCCGGGGCGCCGCAGCCCGGCGCTCCTTCCCGGACCCACAGCAAAGCACCTGCTCGTGTTTGGTGCTGGGGCAGGCCCGGGCGACCACCCAGGCCCCTCTGGGCCAGAATCCTGTGGGGCTTCCACACCTAAGACCCCCGCGCCAGAGGGCCCACCGCCCCAGGCTGAAGGGCCCACCCGCCCGCAGGGCCGGGATCTGGCTTCTGGAGGCCTCGGCCAGGCCCGACTGCGGAGGCTCCGATCCAGGGCCCAGAAGTCAGGCCCGTGGCAGACCTGCTGCTGGAATCTTCCAGGCGGGTCTCCTCCGGGGGCCTGCTGCCAAATGCCCCTCGGTCTGAACAGAAAGTTTTGAGGGTGTTGACTCTGAGACCACGGCCTTCAAAACCCAGCGCACGCACACGCGCGTGACCACACCAGACAGGAACCCCCACGTGGACACACACAGCCTTGGACACACAGGGACTGACACACGGACACAGACACACATGGGTGCACACGCAGGCACACAGGCATGCTCACACACGTGCACATCCATGCAGCGGCCACACCCAGACACACACACAGCCACACACGGGGGGACACAAGAGAAGCTGGGCCCGGCTTCCGTCCCGGGCCGCCGCGCACCCTGGCTCCCCAGCCTCGCACATCCGGAGCCTGCGAGGTGGGGAGCCGTGAGCCCCGCGGGCTGTCGCCGCCTCGGCAAGCTCTGAGCAGCCGAGAAGGTCCGTCTGTCCCGCGGCGCTGGGTCCCACGGAGGAAGAGAGCGGGGCCAGGGGAGAGGCCGGACCTCCAAGGGAGCGCGAGCCGGGACTGGAAGCCCTTTGAGAACAGGGATTCTGCTCAGATGGAGGCTGGGCGCGTCCTGGGCCCTGGGGGACAGAAGGGTGTCCGCGGGCCTTCGGGGCCCCTTGCGGGGAGGCTGCCGGGCTGCCGGCGCGCGCCTTCCTGGGCTGCAGGAGCAGGAGTGAGGCCTCGGCGGGGGGGACAGACCTGGGGGCCAGGGAGTCCCTGCGAGACCGAGGCCAGGTCTGCGAGGAGGCCCCGGGGTCCCACGGGCAGAGAGCGGGCCTCAGCCTGCGGCCCGGGGCTGGGGGGCCGGGCGGGCAGCCGCAGGAAGCCAAGCCCCTTCCCAGCCCCATGAGCCCCTCGCCCGGCCCCTCGGAGACCCGTCTGCTCCCTCCCCTGCCGATGACAGGCCCCTCACCTCCGACCGGGCCTCTCAAAGCAGCGGTCACCCCCCAGGAAGGTGCGTCCACCAAGGTCACCAGAGCTCCGGAACCCGAACCGTGCCCTGGCACCCGGGGCAGCTCCCCCTGCCCCGGCCCAAAGGCCCAGAAAGCAGAGCCGGGTCCTGAGGGAACCCCACCCATGAGGTCACCTGACAACCGGCCTCTGACTTCTGGAGAGATGAGCGACGCCTGCGAAATACCTGAGGCCCATCAGGGCGGCAAAGACGCGGCAGCTGGTCCTGGCCCGGCGGGAGCGCGGGCGCGCGGCTCTGGCGCCACCTCGTGGAAGGAGGGGTCCATGCAGCGCCCCGAGGCTGCCCACCCGAGACCCCAGGCGACTCCTGTGCCCGCCCACCTCAGCCTGGCCAGCCTCTCAGCCTCTCCTGCCTCAGGCTCTCCAGCCTCTCAGCCTCTCCTGCCTCAGCCTCCCTCTCCAGCCTCTCAGCCTCTCCTGCCTCTCAGCCCCACCTGCCTCTCAGCCCCACCTGCCTCTCAGCCTCTCCTGCCTCTCAGCCCCACCTGCAGGCCTGCTGGCCTTTCTTTGGCTGTGGGAACCTTCTCACATGGGGTCTTCTCCAGAAAAGGCTTTAAAGGGCTGTGCAGTGGGAGATTGCAGGCCTCAAGACACGCACGCACGCGTGCACACACACACACACACACACACAGGGGATGATGTTCAAAAAGGCAAGCCCCCGGCTTTGGTCCCAGGCTCGTGGGGAGAGCCTGCCCCCCATGCACACTGGGGAGGGGCATGATGTCCTGTCACCAGAGCTGCCTGTTCAGGTCCAGCCCCTGGTTTTAAAGAGTCTCCTTTTCTGCCAACCTTGGGTCAGGATGACAATCGCAGCTTCTTCCTGCCAGCCCTTATCGGGAGACTGACGTCTCCTGTGGTCAGGGCACACCCCTCTATGCCTGTGCTCCCGAGGGCGCTGCCCACCAGGTTGTAAGACCAGCCCGGTGCTGGGAGGAGAGAAGAGGGTGCAGGGCTGATAAGGCGCCGTGGGGCTCTCTGCCTCTTTCCCAGGAGGGGAAAGGAAATCGGAGGGCGGTGAGTGGCCCTTCACCCTAGCCACGGCCTCCCCGAGGGACCGGAGGCCAGGAGCGCTGGGCTGTCATTGCTATTCCTGGGACTGCGAGAGACACACGTGAGAGCTTCAGTGTGAGCAGACTGGGAACCTGGGACCATCAGTTTTACGTCCTCTTTGCAGCTGCTCCACCACAAGCCTGGGTCTGATCTGGAGGTGTCTTGTGGTTAACATCCACAGCCAGTTCGCTTCAAGTAAAGGAGGGGAGTTTTAACAATCGGGGTGAGGCTCATCCGATCAGCTGAAAGACCTTAAGAAGAAAACTGAGGAAGGACTTCTGCCCTTCGACCGCCCACCAGCTTCAGATTTGCCCAGCTAGACCCCAAAGTTGCAGCAGCCAATTCTTCAAAAGAGATACATATATACAAACACGCGTACACACATACTTGTAAACATGCCTACACGCATGTACAATACTGCTTCTGCTTTTCTTGTAGAGCCCTAAGTAATGCTTAGGTGCTAGCGCTGCATCCAACTCTTGCTTTTCGGTGGATATTTTGGAGTGAGAGCATCGATCTGTGACCAGAATAACCACACACAGTAGAGCAAGAAGACACACGCTTGTGGGTTTCCTGATATGTTGGATGACTTACCAGCCCTGCAGCGTCTACCTCTGGATTTTACATGGAAGAGACACAAACTTCTACTTTAATTAGACCATCACTTTTCTTCTCTTACAGCCAAACGTAACCCAAACATATTTATTGGGTGATAATTACTTGCCTGACTGACAGATAAAAGAACTAAATGTTTTAGCCAAGGTCAAACAACAAGGCAGTGGTTGAACTCAACACCCGTTGAGGGGGTTACAAACTACAGTCTGCAAAGCCCAAAATTCCAGGGTCCTGGGCCCCTGCTAAGCCCCTTTGTCATCATTTCCTTAAACAAAGTTCTCTGCCTTGGAAAACCTGACAGTCAACACGCTGTCAGTGGATTCAGAGAAGAAACAGTCAAAGGTATTTCAGAAGCTCAGGAAGCACCTTGCAGAATGAGCTCGACCCAGACTCTGCCAGCTTCGCCATTCTCGCAGCCAGAAGCATTGCATGCTAGGTGGGCAGAACTCGCTGGCAACTTTCCAGAGAAAGCATGGTGTATTAGTCACCGATTGCTGTGTAACAAATTTGCCCAAAACTTCGGGGCTTTACACTTTATCTATTCTCCCACAGTATCTGTGGCTCAGGAACTCAGAAGCAATTTAGCTGGGTGATGCTGGATCAGGTCCCTCATGAGATTTTAGTTAAAATGTTGACCAAGAATGAGGGCATCTGAAAACTGGATTGGGGCTGGAGGACTGGCTATTGGCAAGATGTCTCTGTTCTTCACCTTGTGATGTCGCCACAGGGCTACGTGAGTGTCCTGATGGATGGCTGCTGGATTTACCCCCAATGAGCTAACCAAGAGAGAGGCCAAAGAAGGTCATGATGCCTTTTATGACCTAATCTAAGAAATCACACACTGTCACACTGACTACATTCTGTTCATTGAGTCCAGCCTCCACTCAAAGAGGGGGCCATTGAACTCTAGCCCTTGAAGGGAGAAGCATCATAGGGACTCATATTAGGGAGAGACAAAATGCTCCCCAGACACTCATGAATAACTAACAAGCAGAGGACATGCAGCAGAGCAACCACGCCTTCTGGGGATACCAAAACCCACTGTACTGAGCCTGAACTCTCAGCCACCCCACAAGAGGAAATGGAGCATCCCCCACAAAGAGCAACCAGAGCCAGGATGTCCCCAAAGCTGCCAAGCACTCTGCACCGGGAGCACAGTCCAGATCGGAGGAAACCAGCTTCGTGTGCGTATCCTCTCTTGTCACAGCAACTCACGAGGCTTGCAGGAGAAGCCGCAGCCCATGCACAGAAGACTGCTTACAGCAAATAGACCAGCAAATAAAGAAACCACCACGCCGGGAAGTGTGGCAGCAGGCCCTTGAAAGCCCCGAGCTGCCCTCCTGGCGCCATCTATCTTCTGCTAAGACAGGATCCTGTCACAGGGTCAGGTCCTTGCTTTTCTTCGTAATTTTTTAAAATTCCAAGGTAGAATCTCTAAACAATGTATTGTTTGTGCTGACCTGCTTTTGCAAAATAATCTAGAAATTCACTGCCATTCCTATCAAAAACTGGAAAAACTTTCAGTAGTTTAAATTCTACAAGGGATTCTAAAATTCATACGGAGGATCAGATGAGCCACAGCACAGGTGAAGAAAGGACAGTTCATGCTCTATTTTTTTTTTTTTAGAACAATTGCTTTTTTTTTTTAAGATTTATTTATTTATTTATACAAGCAGTGGGTACAGTCAGAAGCGCGGGAGGGTGAGAGAATTCACCAGAGCCAGAGCGGGGAGCAGAGCAGGCAGAAGGACTGAAGGACACTGCTGAGGGGAGCAGCGGGCGGCAGGAGAGGTCTGCGCGCCATGCGGGACCCTCCTCCGGTGGCCGGGGAGCAGCCAGGGATCGAACCGGTGCCGCAGAGGCTGCAGGCAGCTTTGCAACCCAGCGCTCAACCACTGCGCCACTGGGGAGGCCCTCATGCTCTGTTCTTGAGCATAAGCCAGAGTGGGTTTACAACCCAGTGGTCACTGCATTATCCCACTGTGAAATGCTCTGTGCCATAGAACACAAATGGGCCGTCTCTCGGGTTAGAAATACGGGGAGAGCCAGGATTTCTTCCGAGAAGAACTGTCCAGTGGACTGAGATCAAGCCTATTGTGAGGGGACTATGCCCCCCTCCCCGTACAGGTTTCCCGCGAGGACTTTCCTCCAGTTACTCTCTCTATCCCGCCCCTTCTGCTCTCTGGACAGGAGAGGCGGGGCCTACTGGGACTGCATGGTTGGGCTCCCTGACTCTCTAAGGGGCCACCCTGCCCTAAGAAGGTGTGTCCCTTCCTGACCTGTATCCGTCCCACCAGCTTCTTGGAATTTCCTGCCCTTCTAGTCAAAAGACTTTACCACACGGCTTCATCACTTCTACCCATGTTCTTACTTACCCATGTCCCCGGCGCCCCCACTCCTTCCTTAGCCTCGGGTGGAGCTGGCTTGGCTGCCACACCAGAAGCCTGTGCAAAGGTAGTTAGTCTGGCGGCTAAGCGTTATCTAATGCCCAGCAGGCTGTGCCTGCACGAAGCCGGTGCCTTCAGGGGAGCTTGCTGCAGGAGGCAGCTTCCCCCCGAGATGCGGGGGGCGAGGGCAGCCGCCCACCAGCCCGCTGCTGCTCCTGTTCGTGAGGGCCCAGTGATGCCAAGCAGGATGCATTTTAACCTCCTAGCAGACTGGGCGCAGGTCACTCTGGAGACACAAAGCACAAATAACTGGGGAGGGGAGGTCTCCGTGTCTGTTTTAGTATATCGTGGCTCACTCCAGATTGGCTCATGTTCTTAGAGCTGAATGGTACTGACCGAGAGTGAGGGCTCCAAGGCCTCCTGCATTTCCGACCCCTTTCCGGACCTGTTTTATGTGCATATATATGACGTCTAATTATCTTGATGAACATCTGGTGAGTTGTCCCGGGGCCCACGCCTGAGCACACCACACAAGAACCCCTCCGCGGAGGCCGGGTTCCGATCTCTACGAAGCACCCCATCCCTTCAGCCTGCTCTGTGGGGTCCTGAATTGGTCATCTAGGTGACTGTCCTGGCAGGCATGGCAGCTGAGGCTGTCTTTGTACTCCCATGTCCTCATTCTAGTAAGACACAAATAAGGTCAAGGGCAGGGGCTCAGAATCTGTCCCCTGAACCCCTGCTCCCCACGGGCACCGACCTGTTAATGGCGGTGCTCATTCCACCAGCCATGGCCTTGCAATATCTCAAAAAAGCTCCTTCAGGATAAAATGTTGCCCACCAAGCATATGCTTTTCTTTAGGAACACGCATATGTCTATGGAACACGAAAACCTCCTATTTCTCTTTTTTCCATCAAGGCCTTACATTTAACATGCTTCCTGCACACATCTGTAAATCAACATGTTCTGGCACAGATCGCAATCCAAGAGAGGATGGGTTGTTTTGACTGATAGTTTGTCAAAAATGTTATGAGAAATTGAATGAAACTATTTTACTTTATAAAATTAATTTAAAATAGAATTATAAATTAGAAGAGACATGTGCAGATACATGTCTGCCTAGCTATTCCTAGATAGAATTACACTGGCCTGCTTTTTAAATAGAACCAGAAAGATTATGTAAATCCTATTGGAAAGTCAGCATTAAACATTACATTTTCAACATAAATGTTTTCAGTTTGGTCAAATTGAGACCATCAGACTTATAGAGACATTCACATGTCAGTGGAAAAGAGAGCAGAAGGCTTCAGACACACATGGTGCTGAGTCCCGGCTGGACTTTTGGGCAATGTGCATTTTGATCAGCCAGAGAATCTTAGAAAATACTAGGAGAGAAGCAGTATATAGTCAGTGCGTAGGAAGAATTCTAAGGTGACCTCCAAAATTCCCATCCTCTGGAGCACATGCCTCCATAATCCTTTCCATAAGTGTGAGCAGGACCAATGATGACATGGGTAGCATCCATGCTTAGGTTACATTAAGGAGAGGAATGTTCCAGATGCAATCAAGGTCTCTCATCAGTTGTGGCAGATTGCCCTGGGTGGGCCTGGCCTAATCAGGTGAGTTCTTAAAGGAAGTCCGAGCAATTCAGAGGGAGACTCTCCTACTGGCCTTGGAGGAGCAGCTGCCTTGGAGAGAGGCCACATGGCAAGGACCTTAAGTGGCCTTGAATTGTTGAGAGTGGTCCCTGGATAACAGCCAGGAAGGAAATGAATTCTGCCAACAACTAGTGAGTTGGAAAATGATCCTGGCCTCAGAGAGGTTGCAGCCCTGGCTGCCTCCTTGATTTCAACCTCGGGGACCCTGAGCAAAGGCCCGCAGCTACAGTGTGCCTAGACTCCTGGGCCACGGAGCCTGTGAGCTCAGCAGCCTGCTGAGTTGGTGACCATTAGTTAGTCACCCAGCAACAGGTAGCCCATGCTCAGGAAGGGCAGGTCACAGCAGGAAGGAGAGATGTTCAGATGATGCCTCCAGGCTTGGAGTCCCTGATGGCTGGGTTTTCATGTGATCGTAAGAAAAACTTATGGGATTGACATCTCACATTAGCAGTTCTGCACACAGATGGCTTGATCCCACCCGTGGGTTCCTCAGTCGGGGCTGTGGGGCAGGGTCTGTGAATTGTCGTGTCTAGCAGGCTCCTGGGGGAGCCAACTGCTGCCAGCCCTGGCTCCTCGCTTTGAGAACCACTGCCAAGGATGAATAGATGTTCTAAATTTCAAGAAAGTTTTGATTTCTAGACCCCGTTTGACATGAAAACATTTTTAACGAGACATTTTTATAAAGAGAAGGTACAGAAGTTTTCACAGCTTGAATAGGCTGAGGTGACTTCTAATCTCTATCATCTGAGATGTTCTATTTGGGTAGAGTGATTAGGGACTCGGCCAAGCCTTTTGTTTTTGTCTTTGAATTATGTTGTTCCCTCACTGCAGGTGGCAAGGTCTTGAGGAGGGGTGATGACTGCAGGAAAAAGGCTTTTCCCTTTCTCCTCATCTGCCCAGCTCCCCAGCATTAACCACCTCAGCTGCACCTGCCATCCAGGGATAAGCCTCCAGTCTGTTTCCAGCTGGCAGGTGCGACAGCGGCCCTGGACGGGCCTGGAAGAGCAGAAAGCCCTCCAGCTGCCTGGGTCCTGCCAGGTCCCTTCATCGCTGTCCCCTCTGAGATGTAGCAGAACAGCAGACTGGGAGCACAAAAGGACATCATTGCTGAGATTTGAGGACACCCACCAAGTACAGAACCAAAGGCTCTTTATACAAGAAGAGGATAAATCTCTTGCCTGCAGGTGAGAGAGGATGTGGGGCGTGTGTGTGAGCGTGTGTGTGCACACATTGGGTGCACCAATCGGCAGGAGAAGCAGAGAAAAGGTTCCTCATGTGACTATGAGAGAGTGCGCTGCAAGCCGATTTTAACAGGAACAGAGAGTTCCCATGATTTTAAGACATAACTTAAGAATTATTTATTCGGGAGAACTCAGCATTAGCACGTTATCCAAAACGACTCTCGTTGCTCGTGCCCGTCATAAAGCCTGCTGATAATCAGGACGGGGAGGGGGCCTCACTAATTGAAAACATCTGCTAAAATTGAACAGGCTAATCACGTCTTGTTTTTGTTATTTTGCTCAGGATACAATCTTGAAAGAGTGGCATTGAGTGATTATTCGAGTAAATGTGTATTTTTAAGCAGAATGTAGGTGTGCCTGGACTTCACGTGCCAAGACAAAAAGGACGGCTTTTTCCATTAGAACAGTTTGGGCTGCGTCCGCTGCCAGCTTTTATGTTTTTTTTAATGTATTATTTTCCCCAAGGAGAAGCGGGCACACTCAGGCCTTCCCCCGGCTGCTGCAGAATGATGGATGGTTGGACTTCTTTTAATCCAAATAATGAAGAGTGTCTGAAGCTTTAGTAACCGGATCTCCCCGACTTTAAAGACCACTGCCAGCATGTCCCTAGCCCAGAGGTCTGGCAACTCCTCTTAATCGTAGCAAAAGGATTACAAAGTGCAAAGCCAGCCCCAAGCGGCTCTGCCACGGGTGGGTTCAGAACTGAGCCTAAGAGCCTCGGGTCTGCTCCCTCCCACATGGCCCTGGGTCCCGCCTCTCAGCTTCCTCCCCTGGGCCCAGCTTGGCAACATGGAGGGCCCAGGGAGAAGACGCCAAGGGGGGTTGACTTTAGACATAGACACAGCAAGGGCCGATGTGTCAGGCTCAGGGCCGGCGAATCCCAGTGCCCACACGGTCCTGGTGGGGCCAGCGCAGGAGAAACAGGCAGTAGAGAAGCGGGCCATGGCTTCCTGCAAGTGATAAAAAGCAGCCACCTGGCCATAAAGTTGGCATGAAGAGCCAGAGCCTGTTCACCATTCAACACATTTTAGTGTCGTAGCAGGAACCGAGGGTGAGTGGCTGGGGCGCTGATCTGAACTGTCTACACAACAGCTGCAGTTCTAGGGGCGTCTTCCTAGTCTGGGGATGAGCACAGAGGAGCCTGTGGTCCTTTGGCTCCCGAAGGCTGGGAGGAGAGACCGCGGGCCGGGACCGACCGCGGGCAAGACAGGCCCGGAGAGGCCCACAGGCGCCGGCCCCTCGCGCGCCTGGCTCTGGTTTGTGCGCCTCTCCAGAGGAAGTGCAGCGACCTCGCAAACCCCACGGCGCTCAGCGCAAGTGTCCCCGGCCGCTCAGTGAGTCCAAGGCAGACGCCTGTGTCCATCTGATTTGCCATGCTAGGCCAAGCTTATTTTATTACATACATTCTGCATTCTAAGAACTAATAACTTCATATTGTAAACATTAAGCATACAGAGTTAAAATTCAAGGCCACATTGTATCATTGATTGTCTCTTCTGTTGTGTATCTTTGGCTGGCCGAGATCAACTCGTAGTGTATAAATGCATAAGTTATATAATTATTATATAAAAAGGAAAAAAACACTGACTTGTATACTTCATTCTGACAAACGCACAGCGTTCGCGACTCAAAAGGAAAACTGTAGCCCGCCTGACCCCAAAGCCAAGGTGATTCCGGGCGGGGGGCCCAGAAGGCTCTCTCTTACCTGCCGCTGTGGAGAACACAGCCCCCGCGCGTTGATGAGGTCCTGAATGTGTCCTTTAGCTCAGACAATTCCAGTTAAAAATTTCTTTTGACACACACACACACACTAGAGATGCCTGTTTTGGTTTCCGCCTCCGACGGCTTCCCTGCCCCACTCAGGCCGCGTCCTTCCTCAGAACACCGGCTTTGGCCCAACACCGGCCGCACCCAGCCTCGTGACCGTGACCCGCTCCCCACCGTCCCGACACCGTCCCAAGTCCAGTCTTGCCCGCTTGCGAAGTGCTTCCCCAGCTCGTCCCTCCTCGCCCGCCTGCCCCTCTCGCACCTCCCCCAGCCCTCGGCCCACAACCGCTGTCTCTCTGTCACGTCCCAGGTCCCCTCCTCGGTCCCGTCAGCTCCGAGCTCCCGTAATCCTGCAAAGGGATTGGACACTTCGGGTGGTCTTCACAGTTAGAGCTGCCGGCTCTCCAGCCAGCGGGTCGGGTCGGATGTCACCCCAACCCGCACGTGCCGGCGAGTTCCCAACCAGCGTCCGCTGAGGGGCCGCCTGGCGCTCGGCCCTTTCGTCTTGATATGTGTCTGTTTTTTAAATACAGGTAGTTTTCCTTGCAATGGCGTCATGAACGGTGTGTTAGGTCCAGACTATGCTCTATCTCTATTGCTTTAGATTCGTCCCGGTTTACGCCAGCGGACCCAGACTCCCTGTGGACACGCTCCCGAAGCCCAGTCCCTTTGGCACGGCGTCGCCCGACCCCGCGCTTCTACTTGACAGTGTCCTTCCCCAGCCGGGCCACCGACTGCACGTCCACGGCCCGGACGTCTGCAGCGTCCTCGCAATGGCTATAGTGATGCTTTGGTAATTCCCTCCCGCCAGAACCCTTGGCTGCGTCCCTGGCTTCCTCCCCCAGCCCCCAGTCAAGCCTGGTCGTCCCTCCTGAGGCACTTTAGATTCGTGGTCTCCGATAGAGTTTGTGGCAAGTTGTGGGTGAGGGCGGCTTGTCGGGAAAGGTCTCTCTGGGCCCTTAGTAGTAGGAGCCGAGGTGGGAAGGCATGTGGCCGGCGGGCAGCCTGGTGTTGGGGTAGATGCCTCCGGTCGGGGAGTTCCAGTACGGGTTTGGGGCGGCGAAGAAACTGGAGGACGTCACGGGCAGGGCGGGTGGGTGGGGCGCCACAAAGTTCATCTTCTGCGGGTGCGCGTGGTAGGAGCCCATGTAGGGGAGGTCCGAGGGGTACTTGTACAGGGACGACTCCGGCGGGTGGGGCTGCAGGGCCTGGGCGATGCCGTGGAAGTCGAACTTGTAGGCGTAGCGCTTGCCGTGCACCTTGGTCATGATGTTCTTGTCGTAGTAGTAGCGCAGCGCGCGGCTGAGCTTATCGTAGTTCATGTTGGGCTTGCTCTTGCGTTCGCCCCAGCGCCGGGCCACCTCGTCCGGGTCCGTCATCTTGAACTCCCCGTTGGTGCCCTCCCAGGTGATGCAGCTGGAGTTGGAGCTGTCCGACAGGAGCTCCAGGAGGAACTGCCAGAGCTGGATCTGCCCGCTCCCTAGCGAGGGGGAGGCAAAGGTGACAGCAGTGAGGACAGTTCTAGGGTGGGGATGCTCCCGGATCCCCTCCCCGGCGTCTGGGCGCCCATCCCTCCCTGTAGGCTCTGTTCCACAGGCCCCTCTTCTCCAGAGAAGGCCATGGACTGATCAGGACCTGCCTCGTGCACCCCCCGCGACGCGCCACCGGAGGGACGGACACCGAGCCTCGAAGGCTGCCCCTGCTCAAGGAGACGCCAGGCCTGTGACGCTGCTCAGGCCCTGGCCCCGCTGGAGCAGAGTGGGGCCCAGTTCCAGCTCCAGCCACAGCCTTCCAGGCTTGGCCCGGCCCGGTCCTGCCTCCAAGGCCTTCTCTCCGGGGACATGCCCCGGTTAATCGCTGCACAAGGATCTTTATCCCGCTCTGCGCCTGGAGAGCCTGACCTCAGAGGATCGTGGGGACCCTGGGGCCGGCCCACTCAGCCAAGGCTTTTCTGGAATGCAGAGAATGCCTACGGGGCAGGGTTCCGGTGGCTCTGTCCGTTTCTGACTTCCTTAGAAGAACAGCCAGGTCAGCCTTGTGTTTGGGGGGTGGAAGGTCTGATGTTTCCTATCTGGGGAGGCAGAAAGTGCCACTATGCGGTGGCAGTAATGACTTAATGCCATTTATATTGGCGAGGTCAAGTAAAATAATAAAAGTCAGATGGAGGAAATGAACTCCTAAAAAGTTTATGGAAAAAAAAATAGAGAATGGAAGTAAACACTGTTATTTCTAACATAACATTTTGCTGGCACTCCTAACGCGATTCTGTCAAAACCTTTCCTAGAACAGAATTAACCCGCTCAAAATGAGGAAGTTTAGAAAAAAAAAGTTGGCTCTTTTTCAAACCAGATCACCCATTTCCAGTATTTTGGGCAAATGCATCGTAACGGAAATCCACGCATGTGAGGCCCTGGACCGGATGCCAACCGTCCGGCAGTTTCCAAAAGACAAACTGCTATGGTACGTGATTTCACCTCTTAGGCTCCAAGTGAGACTCTGACTTAGTCAATGAGGCCTCACCCCTTGGGTGTGCAGAGCCAGCACCTTCGGAGGCACAGACTCGGCTTCATGATTTATTAAATTCAAAGCACAATCGGGCTCATCATTCTAGCTGCGGAGCGACGCTGCGTTAAGATGACATATGGCTCCCTGGGGATGCGGAGCCTGTGAGTATCAACGTCAGGTTAAGGAGCAGCAGTTCCACGTGCTGCACAGACGTTAGAAGCTTTAAAAATGGGGAAGAGGCAGGTCGCTCCTCCCAAGGCTCAGCTCCAGAGCTGCCTTGGGCATAGCGCCAAAAAGATTGCCTTTCACTATAAATATCAATAGATGTGATAACAGGATTAAAGGGACCTTAACTGGCAGCTGTTCAGGGAATTGATGTCATGTAAAAATCAATTATAAATTTGTTTTTCTCTGCATTCTTTCCACTATACAAGTAGGACTCTGTATAAATCGTCCAACTCGTAAATTGTGGTTTCCACACCAGCTACATGGAAATGGATACGTTTGTGAATTTATCCACACACAGCACCGTGAGAAAGGTCAGCGTTTGCTGAACATGTTCTGGAAAATTATCATTTTCAGTCTAGCAACACATTTGAAATGTATTAACAGCTTGTAGTTGATGGCAATGGAGGCCTTTGCTTTTTCGCGACCACATACTCAAACTGTTCCCAATCAATTTTTGTTGCCCCCAACATGTCATTAATATGCATTGAAAAAATACTAAGAATAGTATGAGAAAACCATATGGTTTGAGTATGTGTATCGTAACTAAAGGATTGCAACTTGAGAAAAGTCCACACAGGACCTGGGAATAGGGAAAAACATAGATTTTTGATTTAACCATCGAACATATGCTTCAACATAAACACAGAGTTGTTGGAAAATAAGTGCTCAGTGTCAGCTTCTTCCCGGGGAGAAAGCAATTCTGCGGATTTTCTATAAATACACAGACCTTCAGAAACAGCTACAATATCTCTCCGAATCTACTTTGCCTCTTAGGAATTTGCCCCCGATGCGCTTCCTTTATAAACGCGCATTACATAAAAGCCTCAGACGGAGACTCTGCTCTCCCCTGCTCCTGAAGAACCAGAACGCTGGGGATCTAAATTCATGGCTGAACACTCAAAGCTCAAAGGATGGATGAGCACATTCTCACGAGACAATTTCACCCTGCGCTTTCAGCCACAGAGCTCGGGTCTCGTACAGGTCAAGGGTCTAGGGGAATAAGAGCCTGGAGACAAAATTCATCAGCTTCCAACCGGAGAACGAAACAGGCAAGATAGAAGTCAACGTCTAAGTCAACGGCATGAAGTGTGACATCACGTTGAGCCCAAGCGTTGCTCACTTAGCGTCTGTGACCGAACCCCTCGTGTTCACCGGGTACGGATGAGTCCCCGAGGACCAATATGGTGGCTGAGCAGTGGACACCCCCAGCACTACTGTGGCTACAGACTAGCCAATGCCATTCTTTAGTGGCCTAAACAAATGACTGCCATGAGATATGGTGCCTTTTAGAATAGAGACTTGGGGTTCTCCAGCAAGGATGCCTGGCGTTTGGCCAAACCTAAGAGTAGGTTGGCCTGCTCAGTGGCCACACCAGCAAGTGAAAAAAGTTCACTCGGGAAGGATTTCCCATCCCACAGCACCCCAGCTCGGCGGCGTGAACCTCCTCTCCTTGGTGAGACCTCAGCCTACTTTCTCACTCTACCTGGATGACATCCTTGTAACACTGCTAAGGAATAGCTACTTCTGCCCCAGCTTTGTCCCAAGGTGATTAACTAAACAGCCAGGATGGGGCGAGGAAGCCAAGGTGGTGACCCCGCCCACACAGAGGAGAGCCCAGTGGGGTGGGGGGGAGCTGGGTGGGGTGTAGATGAGGACAAAAGGCAATTCTTTCATTTTTGGGAGAAATGTGATCTCAGGATGTAATCAAAGAAGAGAGACATGGTAGTAGAGAGGTGCCAAGTGAGAAAGAAAAAGGCCACAACCACGCAACAGTTGACAAAGCACAGAAAAAAGCAGAGCTTGGTGTGACTCAGCCACTGTGGCAAGTGGGCAGGGCAGGGTCTGTGGCCCAGGTGAGGACGGAGCGACAGGGGCCCTGCAAAGCCATGTGGCAGTGCCTTTGGAGCCATTTTCTGCATTGGGTGGGGTGCTGCAGAAAACCCCACATGCACAGCCTGGACCCGCCACCACACTAGGGTCAAGGCAGCAGGCCCGTCCAGATAGAAGGCTTTGCCCAGGCTCTCCCGGCTCAGACATGACGTGCTGGAGGGAAGGGGAGCATGGTGGCCAGGAGCACCATGTTGGAATTAGCACTCTCTTGGCTGAAGCCTGCTCTGCTACTTCTGGGCCCTGGGGCAGCGCGCCTTACCCCAGCCCTCTGTGCCTCAGTGTCTTCAGCTGTAAAATGGGCTTGATGGTACCATCACTCTTACAGGGTTACTACAAAGATGAACTAGGTATGTGACTGCACTCATCGTGACGTGTTTAGGCTGGAAGCCAACTGGGGGAATGGTCTGCCTCACCCATGACTGGGGATGCCCAAGGCAGTCACCTCCGCAGAACACATGCCAGTGGTGCAGAGCCTGGGGGGATGGCGGCCGGCACCCCTTGAAAGCTACTATGTGCCTGACACTATTCTGGAAGATTAACATGTGTTTATTTAACCCCCTTCACTCACACCCCCTGCCACCCCAAGAATCATTCTAGGGCCTCCCCGGTGGCGCAGCGGTTGAGCGCTGGGTTGCGAAGCTGCCCGCAGCCTCTGCAGCGCCGGTTCGATCCCCGGCTGCTCCCCGGCCACCGGAGGAGGGTCCCACATGGCGCGCAGACCTCTCCTGCCGCCTCAGCAGTGTACTTCGGTCCTTCTGCCTGCTCTGCTCCCTGCTCTGGCTCTGGTGAATTCTCTCACCCTCCCGCGCTTCTGACTGTACCCAGTGCTTGTATAAATAAATGAAAAAATAAGTAAATCTTGAAAGGAAAAAAAAAAAAAGAATCATTCTAAAGGTGCTGGTAGAAACTGAGATCTCAGAGAAGTAGAGCAACCTCTTCCTCCTCGGGCCGTGAGGGCTGGGGCCAGCTCAGGATGCCCGGTCACTGCGCCAGCCACAGCGTCTGGCTTCTGGACACACAGCTGCAGTGCCCCCCCCACCCCGTGCTCCTCAGCTGCGACAGCGTGGGGACGCGTGTCAGCGAGCGCCATCTGGCCCCCGGAGGCAAGCCCACCACCAGCTGAGGGAAAAGGCGGTTTGGTCCTGTTTGGCGCGGACCAGCACTCTCCTCTGCTTCACCCCCCACCTCCGGTCCATGGAGCTCAGAGTTTCACTTTTCTGGCGCTGGGGATGAACCAAAATGGCCCAGTGGAGACCTTCCTTCCGGGTCTCTTCAGTCCCCATTTTCCAAGGCCTCCCTCTCCCGTCCCTGCATGACCAGCGGCAGCACGGGGCAAGAAAACCCCAGAGCTGAGAAACAGGACAGTGTGGAGTCCTCCCATCTTACTGGCTGTGGGACCCAGGGACGGCCACCTCGTGTCCCTGGTCCTCTCAGTCCTCTTCTGCAGGACGAACAGGCTAATCCCCGGCTGCGGGGAGGCGGGACCTGGGCCATGAGCGCTTGCCCGGGCCTCCCAGGGGGTGGACGCCACGTGATGGTAACTTCACAGTATTTTACTGAGGTTCCCGGGCTGTTTCAGCTTCTGTCCCTTCCTTCTCTCTAATGCTGACCACTGCTGCCGGGCCAGTCTTCCTGAAGCGTGCCTGGTAATAATCATCTCAAAGAGGTATCAGGCCTCCCTGGCGGCGCAAGGGGTCAAGTCTCAGCACTATGAAACTATCCGCAGCCCCTGCAGCCTGATTTCGATCCTGGGCCAGGGAACTGACCCACGCGGCGCATCAGACCTCTCCTATCTCCCCGCTGCTCCCCACAGCAGTGTATCTCCGTCCCCCACTCTGTCTCTGGTGAATCCTCTTACCCCCGCACCCCTGGCCTACACCCCAGTTCTTGTATGCATAAATAAATAAATCTTTATAAAAAACCCAGAGATATCCTTGTTATCTGAACAGTCATGGAAGCAGCTGCAGAGGGAAAGCCATCACAGGTCTGAGGACAGACGGACACCCCCAGGAGCCTGGACACCAGCTGCAGGCGGGGAGACCAGAGCCTGTGGCTTCATGGTTTGGGCAATGCTGCAACCACCTGTGCCCCTTTCTCCACCAGGACACAAGCTCCTCGGGGTCGAGGCTGGCATCTCCCTGTTCCTTGCTTTGCTCCAATCAGCAAATAACTACTGCGCACTGAATGGAGAGAGCACCTTGTCGCTGCTCAAGTGCCTCAAAAGCCTTTGCTGAAGATTTGTTCTCTTCCGGCCCCCTCCCGCTCTGGCAGTTTCTGTCTATGATACTAAAGGACTATGGGTTTTTGGTGGTGGCTGTGGTGTGGTAACAGCGCCTGAAGGGGCGATCCTACAACTCCAAATCACCTACCAGGCTGCAAACCGATGTCACCTCTTTAAAGAATAAATAATAAAATTTGAAAAACATCACAAATGAACGTCAAAGATGCCGAGGCTCAATAATGATGACACTTTACACCTCACGGTATACCTTCCCTTTGTGGCTACACTCTGGTTGGATCTAAACTTTTCCATTTGCAGTCCCGTTTGGCCTCGATGCTGAAGCGTATACATTCCCACTTGGACTTGCTCTGTGCCTGTGACATCTTGGCACTGAGTTTGCTGCTGAGAATGTGCAGCGTGTGCTGTGGGCTTCTGCAGCCTGTGCCAGCACAGCTGGTTCTGCTCTGAATGCAAACAGAGAACACAATTTGGTTGGCGCTGAAATGCGATGACAGGCCACGACCCCTGACAAGGTACTGGCTCCCAGCGGGTCAGGAAGAATCTGCACGTTCCTCCAGCATCTGCGCCCAGAGGCTGAGCACCCGTGCAAGAGGAGCCTAGCCTGTCACTGCGGCTCTCCTCGCTGCACTTCCTTATCTGCCTGTGGGACGTGGTGAAGGGTATCACCCCTCCCCTGCCAGATTTACATATTGGAGGCCCAACCCCAACACCTCCAACAGCGATCTTATTTGGAAACAGAACCTCCACAGAGGCCATTAAGTTAAACGGAGGCTGTCAGGGTGGTCCAACAGGATGCTGTCCCGATAAAAAGAAAATCCTGGACACAGAAACACAAACAGGAGGAAGACGAGGTGAAGAGACATGGGCAGAAGACGGCCACCGACTCCAAGGAGAGAGGCCTGGGACAGAGCGGCCCTCACGAGCCTCAGAAGGACCCACCCTGCTGGCACCTGACACCTTGATTCGGGATTTCTCCAGAACCCTGAGACAAGAAAAGTCCCCACTCACTTGGGTTTTAGCATCTGGGGGAAACTGGCACAGCTTGGATTAGGTGCTAATGCTCTTTGCTGAAACTAAAATCTTCATTTAAATCCACCCATTTTTTTTTCCACTTGGGCAAATAATTCAGGGAGAACTTTTGCTCAGGGTTTTACAGACGGCAGGATGGAGAAGGCAGGGACCGTCCACGCTTGGGTTCTATTCAACCACCAGGAAAAGCAAAATGTCCTATTTATAGCAAGATGGAAGGAGTCGGAGGGAATTACACAGTCAAGCAAGTCAGAAGGACAAAGACAAATACTGGACATTTCACGCAGCGGATGACGTGGCAAAGCAGGATGCTTACGAAAACCAGCTGACACCAATAACTGAAGTTTCTCAGGCTAAGGAGGAGGGAGAGGGAGGGTCAAAGGAGACACAAGGGATGGTGAGATAAAAAAGGTCGACGCTGTTCTCCGTTAGCCCTGGCTGGAGAAGAATCCATCACAAAGCTGGCAGAGTGAGAAAAAATTAGTTGCCGACCCAAAATTAACTTTTTAAGGGCAAAATCATCAACAGCACCAATATCTCACCTGGATTTGCAAGGCGGCTACTGGTTGGTCCAAGAATCTGATAAGGATCTACAGCAAAAAGAACAGAAGTCAATTCTCAAAGATGGAGCCGTGCAGCCTGGTGTGATGACCATGCTGGCGCTGACCCACTGGGCTTCTGAACTCCAGAGCCTGCCCCAGCTCCCAAATGAGAGGGTCTCTTCCAAAAGAGACCCGGCTTGCTCAAGGCATCCTCGTGGTGGCCAAGCTCAGGGCTGGCCAGGGGTCCGGACACAAACAGGGCAAAGTATGTTAAGTCCCCATGGCCACGTGGGCCGCGTAGCCCAGAGCATGGGCAGTATCAACCCCACCGCCTTCCCACACTGGACTCTGCCCAGGAGCTGATACGGCTGCACAGTCTGAGAAGTGAAATTAGAAGAGCTCATAAGGCACAAAGCAGCAGACAGAATGTGAGGCAACTGGTGGTGTTCTCATATTTATGGCATAGATTTTGGAAATGTTTTAGCAAAGTCTCCAGTCATCAGGAGCAGACAGATCATCTGGTCTCCGCTCTCTATATAAAGCAGTCATAAAAAAGATAAAGTGGAGTTAATTTCATTGAGAAAGTGATGTGTTTCAGAAATACCCTGTAGCACCTGCCTCGTACGGACGTTCAACAGTCCCTGAAACATACCTAACTGAGGACGCTGGTCTTCAGTTTTGGGCACTGTGGAAGGAGATGGTTGAGCAGCTGAAAATACATAAGTGAAAGAGAAAATCAGCTGTGATTTTGATTTGGCCTTAGTCTTTGATGCTGTTGCATAATCGTTTCATCATCTACTTTAGTTATTAACATGGTAGTCTCGCTCTTCGAGTAAGAAATACTGGATGATAAGAAAAAAATTTTCTTGCCAGGAGACCAAATACAAACACTGTATTAAAAAAGAAAGAACGGGCCCTCTGTATTATTTTAAACATTTATTTGTATTCTGCTTTTTTCAAAAATGGGGGGAAAAACGAACTGGAGAGACCTCACAAAACAATTGTAAATGAATCAGTCTCCCATAAGTAGATAAAGGGAAACCTGCAGGAAAATAAAAGAAAGCAGGGGATGCTCCTTAACATGTCCAAGATTGGGTAATCGCCCAATATTCAATCCACACTCAAACATCCCAGGAGACACGCATGTGTCCATGTTGAAATACGTGGCATCACCCTTTCCTTCTATTGTAGAAGTAGGAATAAACTCCACAGCAAGAATAATAATAAATAAACTCCACAGAAAGAATCACAGCAAAAAAAAAAAAAAAAAAAAAGACCAGTTGGGCTTCGTCCCCAATGGGGCAAACACTTTCCATGTTAAAGCAGCATAGATTAATTACAGCAATTATTATCACATCAATACTTATCCGCTGTCTTGCGGTATGCAGATGTCAGGGAGTTGGAGCCAACACTCTACCTTTCGATGGGGGGGTCGGGTGGCCATGCCCTGTCCAGGCTGATCTCCGAGGTGGTTCATAAGGTAGATCTACAAAGACAAAGAAAATAACTAAAACATCATGCATGGTATTTTCTAATAGATATTTTGTGTTTTGGGGGTTTTGTTTATTAGACTAAATGGTGTGCAAAATAATCCAGTATTACAAAGAAATGTATGACTTGGATTCTACTGCATTTGGGTATTATTTACAAATTATAACTTTGTATGTATTTTTGATCTAAAATTTTCACATGTTCATTAGAAAACTCACTGACAGATTCTTACAGAGTTGGCTGGATCTTCTGAACTAATTTTCTACAATCATCTGTCAAGACCATTTTAAAAGTTTCTCGCCATTGAGTCTGTCCTGCTTCCAACGAGGCCTATCTAAACCCACCCCTTTATTATCTTCGTGATCCATCCAAAACAGAGCCTACAACTCTGATGATTCAACCAATTCTTGCTTGAAATCAGTCTCTAAAACCGTCAAACGACATTCATGTTCCTCCTTCTCCTTCCTGGGAAGCCAGCACTACCATTTGGCCTCTTATTTGCCAGCTGCCTCTCTCAGTCAGCCCTATTTTCCTTTGGTAATCTCATCCACTTACACTAAGTCAATCTTAACTATATATTTTCCTACACAAATGTCCACTCTTTCTATCTCTAAATGAATTTGTACTTTCTCTACAATTCTATGAAATCAACTGCAAGACTGAACAGCACTTTCCTCACAACATGTTGCTGTCCTCACAACAATGACATTGAGAGCTTAAGAATATGTCAATGCATTTAGTTTATTATCATTTGTCCCACAAACCTTCATTATACTAATCAGATGCAGATTCAATCACTATACTTCCACTTTCTAATGTGAGTGCTATTAATAAGCATGAAGACTAAGTCATTTCAAGTTTGTTTCGGAAACATTATTTCTATATTCAATCCTATTACAGGATCACTTCACAACTATGTCTTCTTGGATGGATAGGTCTCAGCTCAATGCCAGGTGTCATTCTAGGCCAGCTACAGACACCTCATCAGGTAACTGCTGCCAGGCACCTGGAATGGTTATAAAATCTCACTTGGAGGGCAGGGCAATGCAATTTGTTTAAAACTTTTCTTTAAACAGATCATTTAACTTTGTTTAAAATTGGCAATTTGGTGGGTCACTCGTCAAAGAGCTTGACTCTATTGCAAAAAATGTGCCTCTTCCTATTTTCATATCCCAAAGAGAATAGCAATGAAATGCAATGTGAAATTCAATACAGAATTGCCCTAATTTATTTGGTCTGTTTGGCTACAAGCATTGCAACTAGTGTGGTCTGTGAAATTCTATCCTCCAGAGCTTTGGTTGAGTTAGATGATGTTTCTCTTTCAACTGCTATTGCCCACCACTCCCTCTCAGCTGGCATCTCTGCATTTTGGAACCGTATGCCCTTCCTACCCAGCTCCTCAGAGTCTCACTTTTCTGGTGTTGTGGTTACACAGGGGAATTAAATCTGCAAGTGCTATCAATTTACAACTAAGCTTCAGCTTATGTTTGGGAGTACTTCACACAGGGATTCTCATCCAGTTGCATTTTGTCACAAAAAAAAAAAAAATGGTCAGCCAGAATTTCAATCAGAGAATCATCTCAAAAGGAAAATTTACTCACAAGGCAATCATAACAGGCTCTAGCCTAGTTTAGGAGCAGACAGGCACATGAGCAAGGGGCTTCTGTTTACCAAATGAAAACACAAGATGATACAGAAACACACCCCAGACTCTTATTTCTCAAAATGTGGTCTTCAGACCAGCAATATTGGCAAGAGTAGGGAGCTTGTTAGAAATGCAGTATCTCGGGCCTCCCGGTAGCGCCGTGGGTTGAGCACAGCGCTGTGAAGCTGTCCACAGCCTCTGCAGTGTGGATTTGATTCCCAGCCGGCCAGGGAGATACCCACATGGCACAGCAGACCTCTCCTGCCCTGGCCGCTGCTCCCCTCAGCAGTGTCTTCATCCATCTGCCTGTTCTCCTCCTACTGTCTCTGGTGAATCCTCTCACCCTCCCGCGCCTCTGGCCTGTACCCCAGTTCTTGTATAAGTAAATAAATCTAAAAAATAATAATATTAGAAAAACCATTATATTAAAAAAAAAAAAAAGAAAAGAGAAAGAAAGAAATGCAGAATCTCACTGTAGAGATACTCAACAGAATCTGCTTTTTAAGAAGCTCCCAGGTGACTTGGGTGTACCTTGAAGCTAGAGAAAGCCTGTTCTAGTCAATTTCCATTGTTCTTTTCTAGACTTCTGTGTTCCTACAGGTTTTAGTAGCAGTGTTGCTGGACTACACCAATACAAACAAAATGCGTGGCAAGAGCTCTAGACGGAATGCTTTACCTGAGGTATAAAAACTCCAATGGAATTCATAACAAGTACTGGTAGGCTAGCTCCCAACCACTTCATGAGTATTACTCATGAAGGGTGACTGGAAAATATTAAACATCAAACTACTAAAAGAAAAATATTTTGTTACTCTTTTCATAAAACTCTTCTTAGGGATTATAACAATGTCCCATCCGCTCTTGAAAATAATTTATGACATAAACACCACCAAGTCCAACTGGTAGCCAAGAACTGCAGATGTTTCATGAATAGATTAACATGGTCATAGACATACTGCATGGAAGATAAGCAGGCTTCTGTTTTCTGTCATAAAATTCTTGTTCAAAGCTTCCTTATCAGATACTGATCCCATGGCGTGGGCTTCATGCCCACTCCCTTAGGGTGTGACCCTAGAAAATGTTTCTGAGACAGGAGATGTCCAGCCATGGCCTCTTCAGCAGCTACATCACCTCAAAGCGGGGCAGTCTTGAGGAGTTACACATACTTTGATGGCTTGAAAAAATTATTACTCCATGTACACTCCGTATTGATAGTAGATCTTATGACTCCTAATTCGAACATATTTTACGTTTAATTTTTGGCATCATTTCAATGCACTCTTCATGTCCCTTCAAATTTGTTCTTCAAGGTAATTAACTCCTAGCTTTGGCACAAGAGCCAATGTTGGGAGGCTGTTTTTGGCTTTGGCTGTCTTTTCTGTAACAGTGTGTTTAAAAAGGGAACTTTATAAAGACCACTTCACAGGTGGCTTGGGCTTACCATGGAAATCTGTTGTACGCCATGGTTTTCAGACCCCAAACCATTAGAGTACATCTAGGGAGTTTGACTGGCGTTGGTCCTTCTGTGCCTGCATTTTCGTATAGTTGCTGGGAGACAGTTTCTGACTCCAAAGGTGACTCCTCCTCCACCCACGCCCTTCCCTAGACAACAGGGAATTGCGTCAGCAGCCCAGCTGCCTCTCACAGGGCTAAGTTCACCAGGCTTTCTGTTCTCCTTTCATCGAGGCTGCTGAAGAACAGCCCTCTAACGTCCTTGTCCTCTGCCAGCCCAGCGTGTTTTTTTTTTGTTTGTTTGTTTTTTTGTATTTTTTTTAAAATAATAAATTTTATTTTTATATTCCCCATACGATTGCAACCCCCCCATTCTGACCCCAATCCCTCCCCTCCCGCCCCCCACCCCCCAAAAAGTGTCTCTGGTTCATAGTTTTTTGTTGATTACTCAGCATTCAAAAAAGCCCAGCGTGTTTTTAAAGAGCTAGAGCTCGGGCCATGGGAGAGTCGTCCTCTTTGCAGGATCGATGCTGCATGGTACAAAGCGACTCTGGAGGTCCCTGGCGGGCTGGATGGGGAAGGATGAGCCTCGCCTGTTCTCAATGAAATTAGATGCTAATGGCAAAGACAGGAAGGCCAAAAGCCATTGCCCAGAGCCAAACTACGAACCCTTGTTTAATGGAAGGACGTTTTAGAGTCAACCCTAACATAATTATGTCACTTTCTTGTTTTCCTCCCATCTCCCTATGTTCTTCTAAAATCCTGTATCAAAACATTGAGCTCTGGGAGGCATTTTTCATTCCCTTTCATCTAAGTTTACAGATCTCTGCGGTTACATTATAGCTGGGGGAAGCAAAGAATGCATTCCTAGCCGTTTGGTCCATACAGGCTTCACCGTGCATCTAAC
Source organism: Talpa europaea (assembly GCF_964194135.1). Taxonomy (NCBI): domain Eukaryota; kingdom Metazoa; phylum Chordata; class Mammalia; order Eulipotyphla; family Talpidae; genus Talpa; species Talpa europaea. Next base: position 143,700,746 of record NC_140070.1, read on the forward strand.
AGAGGAGAAAGTGCTGCAGTGCACCCCAAGGACTGCATGTGTGTGGCTCTCAGCTACAAACTCCAGTGGAGGAGGAATTTGAGATTCTGAGGGGCTGAGTTGAAGAGCACCAGCCGAGAAGCAGAAGTCAGGACTGCAGTGGTAGGGTCTACTCTCCAGTCTCTTGATAGCAAATGCCCTTGATGTACATCGTGCTACATGGGCTGCCATAGTGATGGTGGAGAAGGAGGGTGGGTCAAGGAAGGCCTTCATGGCACAGAGCAGTTCACTATCCTAACCTGCTCCTCAGATGCCAGGCAGGAGGCACACCAGAGGGTCCAAAGCTGACCTGAAAGTGTGTATGAAGAACCTGTTTCGATTTATGCCACCTGCGATTTCAAGAGGCCACAGCTCCTAGGAAGTGTGTTTGGCGGAGAAAGAGGGTATTTAGAGAAGTGGGGAAAGAGATTTTGGTAGCAGTAACAGAAACTACCTGAGAAACACAGAAAACACCCTAAGATAATTATTTTATAAATAGAATTGAAAATGCCATGTCTATATAGTAACACTGTAAGAGCAGAGGAGAGATGGATGTAAAAACTCAACAGAGGGATGGCGAAAGACAGGGCATTTGGTGTCAAGAACATTTGGAGAAAGTAAAGAGGAACACACGTGGAGCAGTCAGGGGTGGGGTGACCCACGGGTCCATTATGCAGTTACCTGTTAAGTTACGAGATAGTCATGAGCAATTGTGGGTAAATCTGTACAAGACAGCAGCAGGAAGGCTGACTTGATGGGACTCAGGAATACATGATCCACGTGGGAAGCTTGGCCATGAGAGAGGAGAGGGCATCTGGGGACGCAGGCCAGGGACGGCTACTCAAGGCAGAAAGAAAAGGACAGAGTAGGACAGAGGGGTCTTCTGTTCTTCTGCTTCCACGGGTGTGGGGTCAGAGACATGGGTGGACATGAGGATCGAGACACAGGCCCACGGGGGGACAGAACTCTGGTCTCTACCCCCAAGGACCCGAGGGCCTCTCCCAAGGAGAGTCAACAGTGTCCTCAGTGACCAGACCTCACGGACCACCGGGACACAGTCAGGTTCGGGCTGGCCCCTGTGCCCCAGAGACAAGCACTTCTGCGAGTCAGCCTTGCAAGGCCCATCCTCGGAGCCATCACCAAGTCCTCCATTTGCACGCTCTCGGGGTTCACAGTCACAACCTTCAAGGCTGGTCACCGGCCCACCCCGGTGACCATCCTCAAGGTCAAGTCCCTGAATCTGGCTTAGAGCAAACAGTTCGGGCACGTGCCGTCTGCCTTACAGTCTTCCCAGCCCCGGGGCCCATCTTGGTGTCTCCCTTCAAGAGTGCAGTCCCCGGGACCTGAACAGGTATTTCCAATACAAACAGGGTCTTGGGGACACCCGACTGCTCACGGTGCGAGGGACGTGTGGCCACTCCCGGGTCACACTGAAGTGCCTGGCCCGAGGAAGCGTCGCCTCAGGACCACGTGAGGCGAGACTGACGTTCGCTGGCCAGACCTGCCGCACATCTCAGCCACCACCCCCGGCCACTCCATTCCACACTCTGGACGGCCCGGGCCTTATAAGCCCTCTGCCTCCAAAACCAGAAAGGCTCTTTTCAGGACCCACTGTTCTGTCTCTGTGGCCACAGCAGCGGCTGAGCAAGGTGCCCACTGGGCTGAACTAGCACATCGGCCCACGCCGGGCCCTTCCACAGCAGCTCCCCACCCCCCCATCGAGGGGCTTGGCGGGAGCGCTAAGACAGCAGGCCCTGCAGGCCAAATGCTGGAGAGCACATTCACTGTTTTTTTTTAAGTATGGATGGAAATGTTTGGCTTCCCAAGGATGCCTTTACCAGTGGTAAGCCTGCACATCTCTAGAGAATGTGTGCACTTGTATTTTCCAATTTTGATTCTCTTGGAGACTTTCTTTAGACCCTGGTCTTGCCCAGCTTGATGGCCTGTGAAAGCCCCGCGCCATTTCAGCAGCCACCACGCAGCTTCCTCTGACCACAGAGAGGAGCTCACCAGCTCTGAGTCACACAGCAGGGACGGGCGACCTGGGGAAGGGCAACACTGGCCCTCGGCCTTGCTCTCCAGGCATGAGGCTGATGCCCCAGGCCAGTCCATGCTGAGATTGGATGGCTAGGGCGTGGGCTAGCGGTAAAGAGCAACTGATTTTAAAAGACATGAGTTCCAGATCGTCTGTGAAAATGGAAAAAGCATCTTGCTGTTCTGACTCGTATTTCTGAGGCTGGCAGAGCAGCCCTCGGTCCTGTCCCAGGCCTCTCCTTCTGCACTGGTCAACCCCTACCCTCCTTTGGCATCTGACCTCCCCTGGAAAGCTCCCCTGCGGAGGTGACACCTCCCCCTGGTGCTCCAAAGTGTCACTGATGTGGGGCACCTCGGCTGGCACATCAGTACGGCTGGCAATGTCCATGCGCGCGTGTCCCACTCACTGGCCCCCATTGCCAGCCCTCGACAGACAGATACTCACGCGTGAGTCAGTGTATGGTGCTGGGCGGCTCTGCTGAACCAGCCAGAACTTCTGGACAAGCTTGTTCCCTGTCCTGTCAGCTTGTTCCCTGTCCTGTCCTCCATGGCCTGCACCCCGGTGTCCATCTGTGCTGGGAACAGACTCAGCTTTCTGGAGTCTGCTCGTCTTTGTATCCCCAGAATCTAACACCGTGTGCGGCACTCACAGGCCATGGTAGGTGTGTGTGTGTGTGTGTGTGTGTGTGCGTGCGTGTGTGTACGCGTGTGCACACGACATGAAAATAAATCACCCACTTAAGTCATCCGGAAGAACATGCAGTAAGGTCTGGATGCAAATATCCAGGACACGTGTCTGCGCTGAGGCACTGGTGCCAGGACAAGCTTGGAGTGTCCCAAGGGTGATGGGCTCCCTCCTGTGCGTGACCTTCCCTGGAGGAGGGGCCGATCACTCAGAGGCAGGACTTCTGATCTGAGGATACACTTATCCTCCAGCTAATTCAGCGAGTCAAGGGCTGGTCTGCGTTGAGCCCCCACTTTTAGTGCTCTGTGAAGGGCACAGTCAGGGGGATTAAGGTTCCAAATCCAGAAAGGCAGAGTCTGACTATGTGGGACCCACTTCAGACTCCCCACAGGCCCTCACTGCAGCAGGCAACCGGAGTCCGGAGCTCAGCAGGACCACCGGGGGGTCCCTCAGTGAACAGATCACACAAGGGTGTTTTCGTACCTGGCCTAGTTGTAATTCTTTGCGTAGCTTCAGGATATACTGAAGTATTTGGGAAAATAAAAGCTGCACCCCCTGCAGACAAAAGGAAAGACAAAACGTGTGAAGGTCTTTGCGTGGTGCTCCATCCCACAGCGGGGCTCCGCCGGCGTGGCCCCGTGACAGCCAGAGCAAGGACCCCACCTGCCGCGGCAGATGCAGGGCGGGCGGGCAGGCCCAGGGGCTGGACACAGGCTGCCAAGAAGAAAGCAAGAGGAAGCGCTCCATGGCCACGTGCTAGAGTCTTGGGTTTCGATTTTACACTTCTTGCTAAAGCCCCTCCACCCCAGCCAGCGATTCCATTTCATTAACAAAAAATCACCTGCATATGGAGCATGTTTTAATTCCTAAATTCATAAAACCCTGCGAAGCATAGTACAGAACCTTTGGGAAGGAGGACCAAAGAATGATGACTATTTAACCAAAGACTATATGGAGCTTATTATTAATTAACCCAAATCTTTATTCAATGCCTGTTTTCTCTCTCTCTCTCTCAGTCAATGCTGATATTATCAGCAAAAAAACCTCCCTTTTCACAGTCCAGCCCATTTGGAATCTGCTGTCCTGTTCTCCAATCACTTCTATGCGTCACAATAACAAAAATAACGACATCAGAGATTTCTTGAAATGTTCACTCTGTTAAAATTCTTTGTAAGTTTACATTATTAAAAGAATTCTGTGAATTTACAGAAAATATGTGTAGCTCAAAGGAGTTCCTAGGAAGGGGAATGACGTGGTGTGAGGGATTTGCCATTTCTGATGCTGAGGCCACCACCAGCTGATGTGTATACACTAAAAAGCAAATGTCTTGACACTGAGAGCAAAATAAAATAGCGATGTCATTGCTAATTCTAAAACCTGGACCCACATTATCCATTTTAAAATGAAAGGGAAAATATTTGGAAACCAGCAGCATGTCTACATGAGGGCTGCAGGGGACCCCAAAACCCTTGCTGTTCTGGCCCCGGCCTGGGTGGGGTCAGAGGGTCCCTGCAGTGGGGGGAGGGGAGGGGATCCCTGAGGCCAAGCTTCTGTCATTGCTTCCATCTGGGCGGAGGAAATGAGCCCCAACCAAGAGCACACCCATCCCTGACACACCCATCCCTGACACACCCCCTCTACTCTGAGCCCAGGAGGGAGGTTAGTGGGATGAAGCAGTCTGTTAAACTCCGCCAGACTCACAAGAACATAAATAAACAAATGAAATGCAGAATCAATGGTTAGAGAGAGAAGAGCAAGGGTCTGGGTTAGTCACTAATTTTATCTCCAAAACTGTAACAGCGTGTCCTTCCCCCTTAAGCGAAAGCTTGCAGAACACACAGCCTGGCATGGCCTCCTCCTGCCTCCTGCAAAGCGTCCTTGCAAGGTCAGAGACAAGCCAGGTGGCCTATAACTTTAACCAGGAAGGGGAAAAAAGAAAACTCCTGCTTGTCTAGTAAAAATTCCGTTCAGAATAAAAATGAAGGAAGAACACAAAAGGGAGAAGGTGAAGGCTGCTCCCCGCCCCATTTTCTACAGACAGTACAGCGCATTTTTAGGGAGCAGGAGCAGCGGGTTTAATGCAGCAAAGGTGAGCCACGGGCCTGGCGAAAGGGACGTTCTGCACGATGACCTCTTGGTGGAAGGGAATCCTTCCGAGGTCAGGGCAGGGGAGCGTGTGGGCACCAGAGCACCCCCTGCCTCCAGGGGTGGTCACTGCAGCGCCCAGTCCCCTATGGGCTTCCTGCCACCCTGGGGCACCACCGCCCAGGCCCACCTTTCCAGCAAGCCACCTGCAGACCAGACCTGGTGCTATGCTCGTCCTGTGGGGCAGGGCCAGGGCCAGCATTACCTGTGTTTCTAGCATGCATTAACCGCGGAGAGTTTTGTAAGGCTTTATCAACATCATCTGAAGTCAAATGTGGAAGAGGAGCTACAAAACAAAACACAAAGCAACATCAAAATGGAAAAAAAAAAAAGGAGGGAATTACCTTTCTTCGAACAGAAAAATAGCAAGAGTGAGAAACATCTCCCACCCGCACCCTAAGGGGGTGGCTCTGGGAAACGTGTCCATGGCCAGCTGCCGGGCAGCAGGCTGGGACCCAGGTGGCAGCCCCCGCAGGGGCAAGTGGGTGGGTGCCAGGCAAGGCAGTGACCCCGCACAGTCGCCCTACTGCTACCCTCTCCTTCCACCGCGCAGCAGGCGTGCTCAGGCCCCAACCACGTGCCACGCCTGCCTGTCGGGCTCCGCCATCTCGTGATGCCAAGGAACACCCCTGCTTTACGCCCAGGACCATCTCAAGCGGCCCCGGTTAGTGCTGGGAGAGGTGACCCCTGGTGCCCATGAGGGAGAGGCCTTGCAGGACGCTCGTCCACGTGGAACCCCACGGAGACTGAGTGACGGGTGAGCAGACTCGGCTCCATGTGCCTCTGACGTATCTTCTTGGCTGAAGGGACCCTGCAGGAGGCTGCTGAATGCTAAGGGCCGCTCTGGCTCCTGGTCGAAGGGGCGGCTACTGTCCACGCACCTTTACCGAGGCACCACCTTGCGGGTGGCGAGCGCTCGGCTCCTAAGTGGGAGTGAGGGTGAGGAGGAGACCTGGGGGAGGGGGGGCTGAGCATGTTGGCTACAGGAGGAGCCCGCGGGGCGGCCATCTTACTCTCTCTGAGGTAGTGGAGATGCGAGAGAAGGATGTCAGCATTGTAGCTCGGGGTGAGCCTCTGAAAGTCGTCTTTGGTCATTTTGCACAGTTCCTTCCCGTCGATGTTCTGGAAGGACAGGATGTCCACGTCGGGGAGGCCATACTCCTTCACTGCCCACTCCAGCCACTGCCGGACGTGGTCTGTGCTCCACAGCGTAGGGTCTGCAAGACAGAGAGACACGCGCGTCACCCCCAGGGACCTGTGTCCAGGCCAAGGCTCGTTCCAGGGGCCCAGCCAGCCGCGGCTCCCAGAACAGCCCCTCCACGGTCCAGAAGCACCTGCCTCAAGCCAGGCTCGGGGGCTCAAGGGAAGGTCAAAAACCACCAACAGACTGACACCTGCAGCCCTCCGGTCTTCACATTGAATTCATGATTCTGAATCATCCACACCGCCCGCACCTGCTGCTGAGCCAGGCGTGTCGGTGGGCATGGGGGAAGGCCCTGCAGTTCCCCCATTTATTTTCTTATTTATTTATTCACAACCCCATGAAGATGGACACTTTCTTTCCTTAGAAAATGCTGGTACGTTTATATGAAGAAAGAGCTGGCGATACATGGCAGGTTTATGCAGATGAGAGATCGCACAGACACTCAGAGCTGGGTCTGTATGAAACACTGAAAAACACTGGCCACAGAACTGGAAACACCGAAGGGAAGGCAAACCACACCAGTGCCTCCAGGAGCAGCCACTTCCCTGGGAGGGTTGTCAGTTACTCCCTCTTCCTGCAGAGACCTCGTGTCCCAGCTAACGTGCACCTGCAGCCGGGGGCGCTGGCGCCAGTCACACGGCACAGCTGGAGACCCGCTCCCACAGGATACTGGAGGCGCCATCACGCTCTGCTGCCACAGACGGATGGCACCCCGAGGAGGACCAGGAGGCCAGGGCCCGGGGGAGGAGAAGCAGGTGACCCCAACGGAAAACAGCCCGGGCCCGGGGTGTTCACTGGGAGAAGGCATCTTCCCAGGTGCTGAGCTTTGAGAGACACCCGGGCGGGGGCTGGCACCCGGAGTTCTAGCCCCGGCATCTCTCTACCTGCCGCAGGAGGCTGCTTCTCCGTTCTGCGTCTGTCACGTGTCAAATACAAACCTTGACCTAAGTCCCCTGGACAGGCCCTCGAGGTCAAGTATGCCCACTGTTCTGAAATCCGGTGTGTGAATTCAGGCCCAATGCATCCGGCCCATCCCGCCCCCTCACCCCGGACACTCCAGAAGTGGCCACACCCATCACCCCCACTTTACATGTGTATCAAATGCACACACTTTGTGTTTTTAAAATCAGCACACATGCTACCCGGCTTGCTCTAGCACTCAGCGCTGTATTTTCCAGACGTATCCAATAGAACACATGGAGGAATATCCAATCACCCCAGCAGCCCTTGGGCACCCCACAAACACCCAATTTGCTCTCCCACAAAACTCCCTGTGCACGTGAGGAGTCGGCACTGGCCCGGCACCTGGCTCCACGTGGAATCACCCGGGAGATGGAAAACTCGGATGCTGGGTCTCCCCCAGGAAGACTCCGATATTATTTGGCCGAAGGGCAGCCTGGGCCTGAGCACCCGAGCTGTGAAGGCTCCCGGGTGATGAGCGCAGACAAGGTCAGGCCGTGCCCCCAGGACCTGCGGCAGCACCGGCCTCAGCATCACCTGGGCGCCAGGGCAAGGCAGGGTGTCCACGCCCCAGACCTGTGTCTCCCCCACATCTCCAGCATCACCTGTCCGTGCGGCCCAGGGGGTTGGGGGGCTTGTGGGGAGGCCCTTGGGCGGCACCGCCTTCTCCCTGCCCGTCTCCACCCATGCCCACATGCCCATCTTTCCTGGAATCTGCAGTCAAATGCTCTACCACTGAGCTATACCCCCTTTCCTGGAATCTGGAAAGGTCTCAGTTCTTGCTGCAAAGGGTCCACAAAAACTCGACAGCTGCACTGACAAAGAGGGGCGCTGTCCTTGTTACCCACGTACGTGGAGACGCTGTTTGTGAACCTGGGACGAGTCCGCGGGGGCCCAGCTTCACCCAGCTCACTGCGTGCAGACAGCGCCGGCCCCCGTCAGGGTTCTGTCTCCAAGGGTACCACATACTAAACCCCAGACTGTGTTCCCAGTGGCCTGCTCTCAGGACGCCCCTAGTTCAGCCCTTTGCCCTCAGTTCCAGGCAGAGGGCAGTGGCGTGAGGGGTGCTGTCCACTGGCCCCTTGGGTCACTTCCCAGGAACCCCACTGCTCGGGACCAGCCAGACCGTCTGGTTTGCTTTGTGTTGCCTCTAGTACCACAGGAGGACGATTTGCTGTTGTAGCTGCTTCTAGAAATCAGCTCATTCTGGAAAGGAATTTTCTTCTTTCATTGGTGGAACCAGATAATCTCAAATTATACAGAAGCAACTGCCTCAAAATCACTGGGTTCATGTTCGTTCGTGAACTGACACCTTCGGAGGCCAGTTAATTAGGGGAGTCTGATCTCTCTGTCATTCCTGGGGGTCCCTTTTTTAAGTGTTTTTATAAAACTTCTCCCAAGGGTGTAAAATGTTAATCTCGCTTTCTTAAAACAGTTCCTTCATGGAAATCGCTTCAGTTGAAAACAACCGAATGGCGCAAAGTCAGCTACTCCCGTATCCCTCCGGGACGTGGGCTCTTTGCTCCTGCCTGATGTTCTACCTCCGGTGGCGAAACCACCACCTCTGGACCGGCTGGCAGGTCAGTCGTTACCACCTTCCCCACGAACCGCCCAACAATACATTTCAAATGTCTTTTTAAAGGGCACAGTGTCTGAACTAAAAATTCCACTTCTAGAAATTTATCCTAAGGAAATAGTAGCGGATGTGTGCAATGATTTATTTTCAAGGATGTTCTTTGCAGCGTTGTGTATAATAGCCAAATACGGGAAACACCCTAAATCCCCAGCAGAAAGAGAGCCTGTTATGTCTGTCGTGGGGCCGGGAATGTTCCTGACATTTAGCAACTTAAAATTATACTGCTGGGCATATTATTTTATGAAAAAATGTTAAAATAAATGAAATTTGAAGGTCTGAAAATTCAGCAGCATAATTCTGTTTTGCAAGGAAATATAAAGACATGGAAGAAGCATAAGACCGCCAGGCAAATGCCAGCTGTTGTCTCTGGGGAAAAGCAATGGAGAATTTTAGATTTATTTTCTTTTTCATTAAACTGTGTTTTCTCATTTTCTACAACATATAATAATACGTGGATTAAAAACTAGTTTATAAAAAACATATTCTCCCCCATGCTTCAAAATCATAACAAGTCCTTATAAAAGATTCTGAAGATATATGTATTAGATGTATATATTAAATTATATGTGTTCTTAATTATATATATTTAAATATATATTTAGGATTTATATATCTAAGGATTATATGTATTTTTAAGGTATTATTATAAAATGTCTTTTGAAGGTATAGAATTTAAATCTCACTTTCTTAGTTTGTTTATGGAAGTTGCTTCATCTGAAAAAAAATAAAATAAAATGACACCGAGTCAGGTTGCTCCTGTATCCTTTTGGGGTTTGAGCTCCACACCTGCCCTCCAAGTTGATAAGCAAAGATTGTCAGCAACCAAATATGGCCACTGAACATTCCTTCCCGGCTGTCCAGGGGACCCCACTATCCAGATCTATAATAAGGCACCATCCCAACCCTCAGCATGAAGTACACAGGCCTCAACTCTCAGGCCCCGTCTTCATGGCTGTCAGCCCAACCACTCCCTGGGCCCTTCACCCTCGTCCTATAGCCTCACACAACCAGGTCTCCATGGCGCCACCCCTGCGCCCATCCCGTGGGGATAAGCCCGTCCCCCTACCTGCAGCATCTGTCTCGCAGGGCTGGAGGAGTCGGCACTGGTAATGAGCCTTGGACTGTGGAGACTGGAGGTCCCTGTGGCCCCAGGCCAGAGCCCACACTGAGCCTGCCCCAGCCAGGGTTAGGGGCGGAAACTGCGGTCAGCATTTACTAGGGTTCACATCAGTGTGCTGCTCCCCACTATCATTACCCCTCAGCTCTGCAGAGAGCCCCAGCAGCCTCTCGGGATCTCCCCTACACTTGGTGTCACGACAGCAACAATTTCCTGTCCCTGTCCCACCACCCCACCTCAGAACGGCCCACAGCACCCCAGGAGATTCAACAGGTCTTACAGCCCCTTCCTATTCCCTAGCTGTGCACTCGAAGGGGAGCGGCAGGGGACACAACAGCCCCTGCCGGACGTCACCTTCTCCCTAGGGTGCTGGTTCAGCACCTGCCTCCTGACCCAGAGGGGACTGGGCCTGGTCTTCTCATCTCTAAACAACACATGCAGTTCCAGAACTTGAGGCATGCCTCCGACAGGCCCAGGACTCAGACTGCTGAAGGTCAGGCAGGAGTCATGACTCCTGCTGCACACACGAGCACCTCTGGGTCCAGGGGTGCACCAGACACAGCTATGAGTGTCACAGGGCAGCCGCCACAAGCCAGCTCAGGAGCAGAGTGTGTCGTCCATGCAGAACATGCAAGAACAGGGAGGTAGCAGCTGACCACAGCCCGGAAGACAGGACGAGGCTTGACCAGAGAGCTTTGGTCTGAGCCTGAATTAACAACAGGATTCTGATAGAACTAGGGTGATCGTGATCGAGAAGCCCGATAGTTTAGGGGAGCAGCTTGGGCTCAGCTTCCTACCCACAGAGGCCTGAAGGGCCATGTGGAGGGAGGAGGGGTTCCCATGTTGGGAGTGGAGGGAGCACAGCCACAGCGGTGATGGAGATCACAGTCGGTCCAGCCAAAGACAGCCTGGAAGGTCTGGCTGAGAAGACTGGACTTGCCCACCTTGAAAACATCTGAGGAATCAGGAAAATATCTGAAATCAAGCTCAGCAAACCAGGTGATCAAGTGAAAGGCTCTCCGGCCAGCCAGAGTGTTCATATTTGGGTTGGGATTCAACCACTTACTGGATGTGACCGCTAGCCGCTCTGGAATGTCTTTTCATTTTCTGTGGATAATTAAGGGAAACGTTAGGAGAATCAAGAAGCACAGGAGAGAATAGATGTGAAAGCGCGCTGCCAACAATAACATGGCGCAGAGAAGCAAGGCACCTGCACGCTGGACTTGTGCTCTGCAAACGCTGCGAAAACGAAATAAACAATCTATTATCGCCGGGACAGCCTCTTCCTTCCAACACAGAAGTCTGATTTATCGCTTTATTTTAAGAAGCCTTTGGAGGTGCTTCTGCCAGATGAATCATGAGCCAGTGAAGATAAGCTATTTGCTTTCAGCCCCCAGGCCAATTGTTTTGAAAACATCTTTGTCATCATCCACATTTCACAGACATCAAAGCGGCATCACAGTGGACGAGGGTGAAAGGCAAGGAGACATGTGCCTCTGCAGCCTCGGGTCTGTAGCTCAGACTGCACCGGGAATGTCCGAAAGTTCGATGAAGGCTCGCTTGGTAAAGTGGAATTTAGGAAACAGGTAAAAGCGAAGCAGAGTCTGGAGGTGCACTTTTTAATGTATTGGGGGGAGAGGGATGCGAGGAGGCTGGAGGAAGGAGGAAGATTCCTATTTTTGTACATCTCCCTGAAACTGGGTTCTGACCTACTAGAGTTTCATTGCCGCCAGGAAATATAAAGTAGCTGTGTGACTCAAGCAGAGAACATTACGTTGCTGAAGACGCACTGAACCTCTGTGAAACAAATGCCTCATCCTGTTTCAGAGGCCCCGCTAAGGGCACAATAGAAGATGAAACGAGGGTCGAGCTAGTGAAATACAGCCCTGAGTGGTTTTTTTTTTTTCCCTTGAACAATATCAACATACAATATTGGCTTCCAGATAGAAAAATCCCCCAGAGTTAGGAAAAATACCTAATAAAACAAAATGTATTTCTAAGTCACATCTCAATCCCTGAGATGTGTTTATAAATCCAGGTCCTGGGCAAGTGTGCCAATCTACTTGTCCAAGACACCAGCAGTCTGCAAAAGTAAGATTTCACGTTTCTTCCCCTCCTGACTCGACATTCTCTTCCCAGCAGAGAGAACTGGCTGGAATTTGAGCTTCACTCCATAAATTGAAATATAATCTCAAGTAAAGGGCCGGGTCTCCCCTGGTGGCGCAGGTGGTTGAGCGCCGCGCTGTGAAGCTGTCCACAGCCTCTGCAGCGCTGGTTCCATCCCGGCCAGCCGGCGAGGATCCCACATGGCATGACAGACCTCTCCTGTCACGCCCGCGGCTCCCCTCAGCAGTGTATCTTGTCAGTCTGCCTGTTCTGTTGCCCGCTCTGTCACTGGTGAATCCTCTCACCCTCCCACACATCTGGCCTGTACTCCGGTTCGTGTATAAAATAAATAATTTTTAAAAATCAAGTAAAGGGCCTTATACGCAAGGCTGTTTCTAAATATTTTCATTTCTAAACCTATGAATGGGGTTTGTCTACCATTTTGAGAATAACTGACCTCTAATTTTTTGCATTTTGACAGGTGAATGAGAGTTATATTACCCTATTTTTTTTTTTTTACATTGGTTGCTATTTATTTTCTTGGTGGCCTATTTCATGGTCAATTCTGCAAATGTACATGTTTTGAAAGAACGCATATTCTCTAACTGTTGGGTGCAGGTTTCTATAAATAATAACTGGATCAAAATGGTGTGTGCACATATATATGCGTAACCAGTTATATTTACGTATCACTGACCTATCACCAAAGTGAATGTGTCTACTGCTCCTTATAGTTCCTTCTACATCTCAAGTCTGTATTATTAATTATATACCAGTTAGTCACTGTTATCTATGTTTCAAGAATGTCAACTCTTTTCATTATGTAATAACCCTCAGTTATCTCTAGTAATGCTTTTTGCTTTCAATTTCCATTTGTGTCAGTTTTATTTTGATCAGAATCTAGCTTACCTTACTCCATGTGCTTGCTGTCATTCCTTTTTTGAGTTAGATGTTTCTATAAACAACACATGACTTTGGAGTTTTTAATCTAATTTATCCCTCCCCATCTTTCATGGAAAGTTCGCTCTACTATTTGTTGTTCCTGATCTAATCTAATTTCTACCAACATTTTGTGCTTCTATTTACCTCTCTTCATTTCTCCTTTCCAAGTGTTTTACCGGTCTACTTTTGTTCATTCCTTTCTCCACTGATTTGATTCGTTAACATTCTACTTCTATTTAATCTTTAAACTGAATATGCTTGTTATTTTTTAAACTAAATATAACCATCAAACATCTTCTTTTCCCAAAGAACAAAAGAAATAGAAAATTTTAGCCCTGGCCCCCTTATCTGATCTTACATGATAATGTTGCATGATTTTTTTTTAAATTTTTTTTAAAAGATTTATTTGTTTATGTATTTATACAAGCACTGGGTACAGTCAGAAGCGCGGGAGGGTGAGAGAATTCACCAGAGCCAGAGCGGGGAGCAGAGCAGACAGAAGGACCGAAGGACACTGCTGAGGGGAGGAGCGGGCAGCAGGAGAGGTCTGCGCGCCATGCGGGACCCTCCTCCGGTGGCCGGGGAGCAGCCGGGGATCGAACCGGTGCAGCAGAGGCCGCGGGCAGCTTCGCAACCCAGCGTTCAACCGCTGCACCACCGGGGAGGCCCAATATTTTAATAATGTTAGTTTCATTTGTGTTCTCCTGAAATTTCTTTTACTCATTTAAAGGTTTTATTCTAGGGCCTCCCCGGCGGCGCAGCGGTTGAGTGCTGGGTTGAGAAGCTGCCCGCGGCCTCTGCGGCGCCGGTTTGATCCCCGGCTGCTCCCTGGCCACCGGAGGAGGGTCCCGCATGGCGCGCAGACCTCTCCTGCCGCCCACTGCTCCCCTCAGCAGTGTCCTTCGGTCCTTCTGCCTGCTCTGCTCCCCGCTCTGGCTCTGGTGAATTCTCTCACCCTCCCGCGCTTCTGACTGTACCCAGTGCATGTATAAACAAAACAAACAAACAAACAAATAAATAAATAAAACATGCCTCTATAAAAAAAAAAAGTTAAAAAAAAATAAAAATAAAGGTTTTATTCTAAAGGATCCATTGGCTTCACCAAACTACCAAACAGGTCTGTGGCAGCGGAAAGGAAAACAGGTTCTGCTGGTTTCACAAACGATTTTCCTCTACTGCCTTCTATGTCTGTTTTGTTGCTGAAATGTTTACTAAACTTGTAACTGTCATTATTTTCCGACAGTCTCCCTTTTTTCCTTTGGATTTAAAGTACCGTGTCTTCAACGTCTTACAGTCTCACCAAACGGGGTGAGTGTGGACTTACTCCTCATTATCCTTCTCTGCCGCTTCATGGATGTGGAGAACGATCTTATTTGGGGAAGTCTTTTCATCTCTTCAAATATTTCATCTCTTCCACACTCTTTACTTCCTCCTTTCTAAAACTTCTACTAGAGCGACACAGGACATTATCACACGTCCTTCCCTACTCAGCTTTTTCTTATACTTTCAATACTTGGTCCCTTGCTGCCTGCTAAGAGACAAACACATTTATCTTCATTAGCCCGCTCTTCAGCATTTTTAAATGTTTAGCCCTGCCTCTGAATTTTTAGTACTTTTTGGTCCTGAGTTTGCATCTTTTACTGTGTTTTTAGGAGTTCTTACTGATTCTTCTTCAAAATTAATCCTTGTTTTCCATAGCTCGAACTTCAATTATCTCACATCCTTCAGTGTTTAATCACACTGTCTTGCTCTAGGTAGATGGTTCCTTCCTGTTTTTTGTAATTTAGGGTTGCAGAGTCATGTACAGTCGGTCTTTATCTGCAAGAAAACTGTAAAGCTTAGCTTAAGGGCATGTCTCCCCAGGAAGATTTTATATTTACTTCTTACAGGTCTCCAAGGTCATCACGAGGCCATGGCCACCTTCAATGCTAGCCTGGGCACAGGGGTTGCTGGAAGATGCAGTTGTGTGCCTGTGCACATACAGGGGCAGTCAGGGACCCAGAGCCAACCCCCCCTTCTTGGTGCAAGGCCAACACCTCATCTCTTGCCCTTAGTTGACCTTGAAAACCCAAATCTCCCTGCTACTAATACTCCTCCCCCCAATCATCCCACCTAAGAGGACCAGGTGCCACCAGGAGAATGGGTTGTTCTGTTCTCAGTTTCTTGATTGCTTTCACTCTCTAAGAAGCTCAATTACTTTCTTCCCAGTCCAACAGTTCACGTGAGAGGATGTCAGACACCATGCAAGATGCCAGGAGCGCTGCCAGAGGGATGAATCTAAGTCCTTTTGCAGTCAATATTTTACCAGAACCAAGAGTCTTTTGTGCATGCTGTCTGCTATTGACTCTAAAACTTACCTATTTTCAGCCATCAACCTAGTTCATGCCATGCTCTACTTCACTCATTCATGAACACTCAAAAACTAACTGTGCTTGTAAATTGTGCGATGCCCTAGGACAGAGCCAACAACTGTAAGGGAACCTGCCCAGTCCCACAACTTGCTTGAGAACCACAACTGAATTATGCATTTTGTTCAAGAAGACACATGACTGAAATATTTTTGTGGGCTCTAACTGTATCTTTGACATATTGACATCCCAAACTATTTCACTATTTCACAACAGATGAAGCCATTTGCTTCTTGAGTGGAGTATCTAATTAATTATTAGATTTTTGTTGTCTTCATGACCCTATATTGCCTCCCCCCAGGGACCATTTGCTTCTTGAGTGGGATATCTAATTAATCATTAGATTTTTGTTGTCTCCATGACCCTATATTGCCTCCCCTCAGGGACCCCCATGACAACACTGCTTCGGCTCATTGCGACTTAGAATTGGAGCAACTCATCCCACTAAAAACTGTCTCCCTGTTCACGTTTTCTTCCTTGTCCCTCTTTAAATGGCGGCATCCCAGGCCCTCCACTCCCTTCATTCTAGTGATAGCCCTGGCTCTTCTATCCGCTCTATCCATTTCTGTCCATTCTATCCATTTCTAACAACGAAGCGCACGCTGAATAGCTTTCCTAGGGTTGTGAGGGCCACCAACTAAAACCTCAGATGTGGACTAGCTCACTGTTTTGGGGACCAGAAATCTGAAATCAAGGTATGAGCCCTACTCCGTCCCTCTGAGCCTCTGGGGAGAACCCTCCTTCCCTCTTCCTGCTCCTGGTGAGGTCAGCAACCTCGGTGCCCCCAGACTTGCAGCTGATCAGCCCAAGCTCTGCCTCTACCTCTCCATGGGCCTCTGAAGTCTTCCCACACCACCCTCCTTCTGAGTGTCAGTGTGCAAAGGCCTCCTTTTATAGAACATCAGTCATTTCATTAGACCCACCCTTATGACCTCATCTTGTCGTGATTAAATCTGAACACACTGTTTCCAAATAAGGTCACATTCTAGGAGGGTGTGTGTGTGTATTGTTCCTCTGTGTGTCTGTACATGACCAGCACACATGAAGCTGGGCTGATAACTGAAAACCTCACAAAGTGCAACATCAGCCAAAACTAGCTCTCTTAAAAACACTATTAATTAATGCGCTCTCTCTCTCTCTCTCTCTCTCTCTCGCTCTCGCTCTTGCTCTCTCCTGTCTCTGTCTCTCTCTATATATAAAGATCATATAGATGTTTATATAATTACATAAGTTATTTAAATATTATACATGCATACATATATACATGTATATACATACACAGAGAGAAAGAGAAATTGGTTCTGCTACAACCCAATTGGTTAGTTCTGAACAACGCTGACTACCACAAAGATGAACTAAGTAAGATCTTCAAGAATCTTGCAGCTCCGACTCCTATGAATCTGTGCTTCCCACTAACTCGACAGAGACCACCATTCATTCAATAAAAGCACTTTTATGACCTCGGCACACAGGTCACAAGTTTGCTGCCTTATTGCAAAACACTAAATTACCAACTCACAAAGCTCACTATCCAACAGAAGAGACAGGCTTATAAATAACTAGCTCTAATAAGATTAAACATAACGGCCATCTGGCCCAGTCCGAGAGTATATTCTCGCATTTCTTGTTATTCATGTTCTTTTGAAGCCCAGTTTGGAGTTGTCGTGTTTGAGAAGGATCATGTGAAAGTCTGGTGAGCTCTCTACCACCTTGGGAACTCCGAGTTATGATTTTCCAATAAATCTGAGAAGCAAAGACTCACAATAGGCATGTGTTCTCTGCGCTGAGCTGTTCGCTAACATGGTTCACTCTGTCCAGGGGACGTCACAAGACACAGGAGAAATGGGGCGACACACTGAGGCAGGAAGGTGGCCATGCTGACAGCCCCAGCAGACCCTGAACTAAGTCCAGGGATCCTGCTTTTAGGATCCCGCACAGAGAAAAACAGCGCCTTCCCCATGAAAATTATTTCTGAAAACAGGGATTAGTTCCCCAAACCACTCTTTTTATTTTGGCTGCCAGGAAGCTCAAAGCTATACTGGAATCTTAATGCCAGCATCTCAGCCAAGTTTGTGGTCAAAATGACTGCATTCTTTCATGCGATCTGAGTTTTCCATTAGAATTTCTAATTATCTTGGTACTGATCCCTGTTTTCTATTTGATCAGCAGTTTGGTTCACATGTTTATCAGCAGTTTGGCTCATAAAGCATATCAATTCCTTCATGGAATGAAATGGTACATCTATATCTAAGTAACTATATAGCAGCATTAGAGAAAATAATATGAAGAAAAATAAACCATGATAATAACAGAATTGGTAAAATGTCATAAGAGAAGCAATTCAGTGGCCAGAAGATTAAAGATGGCTTCCTACCCAGGGTGGATTTCCAAGTTTCCCTGAAGAATGAGAAGGATTTGTTGGTGGAGAAAGAAGGAAGGATACTACAGCAGAGGGAACACCCTGGAGAAAGATGCTGGGCAGTGGAAAGGCAGCCCCAGAGAGCAGAGTCATGTGACCAGAGTACAGGACAGGGCCTAGGAAGATGGCAGGGGATGCAAGGGAGTTAGGAATTGTAACATGAAGTGCACAGATGAAGCTGTTCTTGACCAGCCATGTTCATCTAAGCTCATTCCTTAGATGCTGTGTGTCTGAATTACTCATTTGAGCTCTAAATTACACTCTCTCCTCCCTGTCCATGGGTCTGATCTACTCCTGCCAGGCTGTGGTGATCTCTGTGAGCAGCAGCAGAGCAATGGCCAATGAATACTCAGTGAATATGTCATGGATTGAGGAGAAAGTGCCCAGCGTGGAGGGTTTGAGCAAGACTCAATACAAGTAGTTTCAGCCATAAGTGTTCTGGGGACCAAAAAGAAGGGGTTTTAAGTCATGAGATTTATTTGTAGGGACTGGAAAACAGTAACCACTCGGTGAGTGAATGGAGAGCGCAAACCAGTGCAGAGGTGACTGTGGCAACTCTCTCTGCGACTTCTGACTACCATGATTGTTTTTGCTCACTACGGATATTTTAAAAATTGAAGTACAAATGTTTGAGATGCTCAGCACTGCAGGATCAATGTAGGTAATAAGAAGAGAAAAAGAACAAACTTTCAAAATACTAGATGCTGCCAAAAACCAGAGGTGCTGTTGCATTTCGGTCAGCATTTTGCAACTTTTAAGAAAGTAAACCAAGACTGTGCCTTCCTCTTTGTCAGACCTCTAGGTTAGCACACTACTCCCTCAATACCTAAAAAGTAAGAGTGATTACCAGAGACTCACCCTGCACACGGAGGGGCAGCTGTTGGAAGATGTTTCATGAGACTCATGAAGTTTAAGTTCTTTAGAGCAAATAAGTTCAGTTGTTGAGTGGGGATCCACTGTTTCTAAGTATTGATGTATGTTCACAGTCTAGGTGAGGCAGAAGTGGAAGCAACTGGAATCAGACACTCACACAGTATTGCGTGCCTCTAGTGGGCCTCAGTTTTCCTATGAATGCCTTGAACCACAGACTATATAACTGATTGTGTCAAATCAACACATTCCCGTAATACATCTTATTGGAGAAACTTTAGAAAGACAAAATTCCCTTCCTACCAAAAGCGTGATTTTTTTTCATTTACTTTTCATTTTTTGGAATGTCAATATGATATCATTAGTTATTTTCTATCCTCCCTTTATGCCCACTCTCCTGTTCTAAAAGTGACATTTCATGTCTTTATTAAAAATAAAGTGCATTAAAACAAAATTTACGTGGCACCTGTTAGCTAGGTTAGTTTCTCAAAGCTTTTTGTGCATGAAAATCACTGGGGAACCTGTTAACAACCTGTTTAGAAACCTCAGTACCATGGCTATATTCAGAAAATTTGGAAATGTGCATTTTTAAATCATAAGGTTCCTAGGTAATTCTGACACGTATGGTTCTGACCATACTTGAGAAACATTTTCCAGTTGGTGTCCACATTTAGCTAGGCCAACAAAGAGATATTAAACTGTCCCAGAGCACTCTCTGCCCCGAATGTGCTGAGTGAGGCACCTGGTGCTGCAGCTGGAGGCACAGATGCAGCTGCTGATAGACCTGCCCCAGCCCCAGGTTCTGCAACCCCAGGACCACATTGGGGAATTATCCAGGTCACACTACTTGGGCCCCTCTTATTATTTATTGACACTCTGATCTACACCAATGTAAGACAACACAACCCTATAAGACAGAGATCTAGGTCTACAATAGGTACATCAGATAGATAGAGGGGAGGGAGCGTTATGGATGGAAGCAGGAAGAAAGGAAAGATGGATGCATGAATGTATAGATGATAAATGGGCAGACAGACAGACAGACAGATAGAAATGTGACTTACTGTGTATGTAGCACACTTTGGGCGGGGGGGGGGGGGAGACACAATCAACCACCTTGCCAAGAAAACAGGTAGAAGTCAGAGCTACCCAGAATGCCCAGAGGCCCTCTTGGTTGAGTGCCTTCCTCTCAACCTTCCCTGCAAACTGAGAAATACACTGTTCTCTAGGTTTAGAATGGCAGCCAGGCCATCATCTCCACATTAGTTTTTAATCCTAAGGACACAGAATTACCTATTTGATTGGGGTGCCCATCTCCCACTGCCTGCTGATATCGTGAAGCCAAACAATACCCAACTTTTGTTAACTGTGCAGGATTTGTAAGTGCATTTTTAAGACGTGTGTATATATACACACATATGTATACATACACCTCACCCTTGTTTTCATGGTCTCTGCTCTTTGTCAATGAATTTAAACTGACTCTACCTTGCTCCCTGGTACGTATCTGTAAGCTCTCGCGAGTCCATTCTGAAATAAGGAAAATAGGGAGGCAGTATAAATATAAAGGAAGGTATGTATTTATTGATTAGGGCTATCTTATGAATGTCTTTATAGCTTAAGAGTTAATTAAATACAGTGAGTCTTTAAACCAAGGACTTTGAGATGTGAGAAATCATGCCTCACACCTGAGCTCCAGATCTGAACACACATAGCCCCCCGCCCCCCGTCCTGTGTTTCACCTCCCTCTCTGCAGACCCGCTTTTTGGTGAGTTGCATCAGGACCATTTTTAGGTCTAGAGCATGAAGTGATGTATTGGACTGAGGGTACAAATGCCAAAAAGTAATGTTTTCTCACACACCTGTCTTTATGGTTTGCATTTACGAGTGCTAATCAATATGTTTAACTAGTAGGACCAGTATGGGCCAATCAGAACCAAGTTTGGAGAATCTTGCCGAATACGCAGAGCACTCTCTGCCCCGAATGTGCTGAGCGAGGCACCTGGTGCTGCAGCTGGAGGCACAGATGCAGCTGCTGATAGACCTGCCCCAGCCCCAGGTTCTGCAACCTCAGGACCACATTGGGGAATTATCCAGATGGTGCAATGAAATTGTGTTTGCATGCATGGGTGTGTGGGTGTGTGTTCATCTGTGTGTCTGTGGATGAGCACACCTACATGAAGCTTGACCAATAACTGAAAGACTCACAACTTGCAAAATCAGCCACAACTAGCTGTCTTACAAACACCGTAACTGAATAACTGCCTGCACTGGCATGAAGCAACCAAAGGAGGGAAGAGCCAAAAGAGGACTTTCTTCAGGAGACGAAACCAGTCTTCACACAAAAACTGACCATGAGCCACTGTGCATGACCATCCTTCCATCCATCCAACCAGCATTTAGTGAGCACCTACTACGTACAGAGATGGTGGCTGTAGCGACGTGACTAAATTGGCTTTTTGCTTCTTTGCCACATATATCTCGCTACCGGTGTCCAAACATTTCACTTCATGTACAAAGCTTCAAGTCTGACCCTTCTGACAAGGATATGATGGCATGAGACCATACGGACAGCACCCCAAAATCAGAGCTCGTTGGTTAAAGGCCGTTCGTTGAGCAGCCCCAGCCCTCCCCTCCCAAGTCTGCGATTCCACAGGAACCAAGACGGGAGTCCTCCGCCTGGGCCTTCGCTAGACTGATCCTTTCACTTTTGAGAACTAAACCTTGATTTGCCTGAATGGGAGACCTTTAGCAAAGGGTCAGATGGTCTGGGCAGGTGTCCTCTGTATTCCTGCCCCGTCGTGCCCACACACGGCAGAGGCTGGGCACCTGCAGGCCTGCACTCCCCACCCCTCCTTTCCCCAGGTGCCTGGGACAGCCCCTCGAGCACCTGCACTTCCAGTCGCTCCCCGCTCAGCAGGACTTCCCTCTGCTCCGAGGCACGGCGCTAAGCTAGGGGCCTTGGGCACGTGGCCCAGTTGCCACGAACAATCCACACATGTGACCCTTTGTGACCATCAGGGGACATTTTGTCCCTCTCATCCGGCACACAAGACTACCTCTGCTGTCACCTGTGAAGGTCTGACAAAGTGCTTCAAGGTCAGGGAGAGTCCCCAGGAATGACAATCCTTCTCATACCTAACTGTCCCTGATCAGCTTCGGGCTGTTTGCGCAAAGCCACACAGGGACAAACCTGGCGAGAAGCACAATCCGTGGACCCAAGTCCAGTGTTTTACCGAGTACTCTGCACTCTGAACTGTCCTGTCTCCACAGGTGGAGAAACTTCTGCCAGCTCCCACTGACAATCACCACTCTAGACCACCAAGTGAAGGGCGTCAGAAGCAGGTGACCAACACCAGGTGACATCATGCTTTGCAGAATATAAAAAAACAACAGGACAGGGGCCTCCCTGGTGGCGCGAGGGGATAAGATGCAGCACTGTCAAGCAC
Source organism: Talpa europaea (assembly GCF_964194135.1). Lineage (NCBI taxonomy): Eukaryota > Metazoa > Chordata > Mammalia > Eulipotyphla > Talpidae > Talpa > Talpa europaea. The sequence continues at coordinate 143,722,739 of NC_140070.1, forward strand.
TCCGCAGCCACTGAGGCACAATTTTGATCCCCAACCAGGGAGCTACCCACATGGCGCAGCAGACCTCTCCTGTCTCCCCGCTGCTCCCCTCAGCAGTGGATTTCAGTAGATCCGCCTGTTCTCCCCACTCTGTCTCTGGTGAGTCCTTTTACACCCCCCACCTCCGGCCTGTACCCCAGTTCTTGTATGCATAAATAAATAAATCTTTCAAAATAAAAAAGCCAAGGACAGGCAAAACAAATCCTCAAAATCCAACTGCAGACCGAGGCTCCCAGAGGCGGGGTGGTGCGGGGAACAAAGGAGCAGGGTCCAATGTGCTGCGGGAGAGGACGAGGGGGCTTTGGTGGTGGGTGTGGGGTGGTCACATGCATCTGACGGGGTGACCGGTACCCCTCCATGCACAGTGCTGTAAGCCAACATTACGCCATAAAGAGCGCTACAATGAAATAAAAAGAGGAAGCTGGCCGCGCTGCGGAAGGCGAGCCCACAGGGCCGGGCGCTGCGGGCACCTGACCTGCCGGGACGATCACTCTGCGCTCGCTGGTGGTCATGTTGGGAGGGGGCACGTGCTTGTCCTCCAGGTAGCTGCCGTAGCTCATGCCCACGGTGTCCGGGCTGCCCACCATCTTCCCGCCTTTCGCCACACTGCATTCATCGGGGGAGTTCCTGGAGGAGACAGATGTTTCCATTAGTGAGTCCCCAGGGCACACCTCTCTGGTCTTGTCACACTCGGAGAAAGCCCAGGAGGGACAAGGTGGGGGGCCAGGAAGAAAGGAGGAGCGGGGAGCGGGAAATAGCAAACACAGAGTGTGTTCGAGAGCGCGTGTCTGTGGCATCCCAAATGCATACGTGGCAGCCCTCCCCCGCCACAGTGCTGTTTGGGGGCGCAACCTTTGGGAGATAATTAGGTTTAGATGAAGCCATAAATATGAGGCCTCCAGGAAGTGCTTAGTGTCCCTCTAAGAAGAGGCATGACCAGAGAGTTCTCTCTGCCCCACCCCCAAGACCAGCGAGGAGGTGGCCACCGGCCGAGAGGAGCCGGCACCAGACACCTACACCGCGGCGCCGTGACCTTGGGCTTCTTGTGTCCGGGCTGTGAGAAATAAATGCCTGCACTTGACACCCCACATCTATGGTACTTTGCTCTGGCGGCCTGAGCGGACCACGCCAGTGCCCACGCAGCCAAGCCCGGCGGGCACAGGGGCGGAGCCGCCATGGGCTTCTCGTGCTCGGCCAGCAACCCCACCTGGGACACCCGAGTGGACGCGGCGCAGGGAACTCCCCGTGACAGTCACAGGCCACACGCACACACGCCGGGAGGCGGCCCCAGGGACACCCGAGAGGCTGGTCGAGCGTGACAGCCTCGGCAAGGCCTCACAACGACATCCTCGAGCTGAATTTCCAATCCCCGCAGCCAGCCTGGGCAGCCGAGCTTTGAGGACCAGCGGGGTGGACACGAGGGGCAGAGAAGGCACCAGGGCACGTGCCAGGGAGGCGGCTTCAAGAGTCCCAGGACGTGTGACTCTAATGGGGACATTCCAAATAGAAAATGCAGCCTGACCAGAAGCGAGCGTGGCGAGCTCCCCGGCCCGCCTGTCCACCAGGATCAAGGTCCTCGCCCAGATGTGTCTTCTGAGAGGATTCCCAGAAATGGCCTCAAACTCTACCCAGCACGCGGGTTTTCATATTCTTGGGGCTCTGCAAGGGTTCTGAATGCCAGCGATTGCTGCAGCCCTGGGGCATGGGTTCTACCAGTGAGTCCCCTTTTTCTCCCCCGTGCCTGGCTAGTTAGATTCCTGGAGCCAGACTCCCCAGGCTCGGCATGGGCTCCACCTTCACATCTGGAAGAACAAAACCACCCGATCGGCCTCCCTGGTGGTGCAGGGGTTATTCTCAGCACTGTGAAGCTATCTGCAGCCACTGTAGCAGGAGTTCAATCCCCGGCCAGGGAGCTACCCACATGGCGCAGCAGACCTCTCCTGTCTCCCCACTGTTCCCCTCAACAGTGAATTTCAGTGGATCCACCTGTTCTGCTCCCCACTCTGTCTCTGGTGAATTCTCTCACCCCTCCCCCCGCACCTCTAGCCAGCATCCCAGCTCTTGGATGCATAAGCAAATAAAATAAATCTTTTAAAAAAAAATAACCACCCGATGCCTCGTAGGGCACTCTCTGGGTGAGAGAGGGCAGGTAGAACGCAAAAGGTCATTCTGGACCCAAAGGCCACAGCAAGTGCATGGCTGGGAAAACTGGGGGCCTGGGCCCTGAGGGCTGGTGCCCGACCCAGGCTTGTTCTCAGTGTCACTCGCACCGGGCTGACATGGCGGTGGGAGCTGAGGGCTGACATGAGGAAGGAGGGGGCTTATCTGTGGATAAGGTGAGAGTGGGGGTCGCCCGGGGCTCGGGATTACCCTGGGAACCCACAGCCCTGGCCGGTGGCACCCTCACACCTGTACTAACACGAAGGAGACTGAGAACCACCAGGAGCGTGGGCTGGGGGGCAGGCCCTCTGTATTCCAATGCCACCCACGCTGCGGTATCTCCTCCCGGGCTGCTTTTCCTGGCTTTGGGCCCTTATCTCTCAAAGACCTGCCATCAAAACACTGATGTCTTGAGACTTCGCTTCCTATCCCTTTGGAAAATTCCAGCAGTGGAGTGCAGTGTGCATGTTTTGGTCCATTCGTCTCAAGGAGGCGTTACAAGGGAAGGGATTTAAAGGGATTTGGTTCTTAGGGGAAAAGTTTTAAATGCTGCTCAGGTAATGAACTCAAGTGACAACTATAAAGCCTCGGCTGCGTAATGTTCTGACTCATTCACTCGCTCGTGTTCTAGACCATTTTCACTGAGTGTCTGCTACACACCAGGTACCATAAATTCTTCTCCAGCAAGGCAATTAATTATGAAACATCTTAAAGGTGCAAGAGATTTACAGTGCAGAAAAGGGGGATATTGAAGACTGTAAACCCTTCCAACCAACAATTTCTCTTCCAATTCTTCATGATTTAATTTCCTCATCTGAAGCCAAAAGCTATAGGCCTAGGGCACAGCAGCTTTCCTGTATTTAATGATTAAATACACCCCTCATCAAATCCAGAGAGAGGGCGACTTCTTAAGTCGCACCTCACCGGGGCTTTCCAAAAGGTAGGTGTAAGGATTTAAAACAGGGACAGTTTCTGGTACGGTGACTGTTTTCATCTTATTATAAGATGTAATTCGCCCCTTGAAGCCTTCCCTCCCTATTTTCACTCTGGAAAAAACAAGACCCCTGAGATCCTCAGACAGACACTTGACAAAACTTGTCCCTTCAGAACAATGGAAAAAAGTCTATTTTTTTTGCTATTTATTTTGTTTTAGCGCCAAAGGGAGACAGAATGGAGACGCAGTTTCTATCACTCCCACAGCTTTTGTAATAAGTCCAAGGGAGTCTGGCCCCAAAGAGGGTGAGGTCACCCCCTAGGTCCATCGACCTGCTGGGCTCAAGCAGGTAGTTAACAAATATGCGCTCGAGGGCCCCAGGGGTCCTCACAGTCCAGTGCTTTCCCCTTGTTAATTGTTCTAGAAATGCCAAGAGCGAAGAGCATCGTCTGTGGGCTGCTGTCCCAAGAGCTCAGTGGATGTGGTCCTTGCGACAGCCCTGCCATGGTGCCGGACTCCCGTCTCGCTCAGAGGTAAAACCCAGGACACAAATGAATGGGGACTTGTTCTCATCTCAGAGCCAGGAGGAGGCAGCACTGGCACCTGAGCGCCCCGTACCCACTCCAGCCCCACAGCAAAGGCAGGGCCTGTCCTCAAAACAGTAAAATGGTTCTTAATTTCGAGAGGGAGCCAAGAGTTCTCTGAGCCACACGCCACTCTGGGGTAAGCGTGGGACACATGCGGTTCAGTTGGGGTGCTGCCCCCACCCCAGGGCTCGCTTACACCTCACATCCTCACAACTGTCAGGATGGCTACTGCAGACTAACAAAAGACAGCAGGTGTCTGCTAGGATGCGGAGAAACAAGAAGGCTGGAGGCTGTCGGGGATGCAAGGTGACCAGTTGCCATGGAAACTGCGAGAGGGGAGAGGGGCGTGAGGGGCGTGAAAGACAGACAGCAGGAGGGACCTGAAGGGCGAGACCTCAGCAAGAAAGGGGGTGAAGCCTCCCTGCTGGTGCAGGGGTTAAGTCTCAGCACTATGAAGCTATCAGCAGCCACTGCAACATGAGTTCGATCCCCGGCCTGGGATGACCCACACGGCGCAGCAGACGTCTCCTATCTCCCCGCTGCTCCCCTCAGCAGTGTATTTCAGGAGATCTGCCTGTCCTGCTCCCCACTCTGTCTCTGGTGGATCCTCTCACCCCCTGCACCTCTGGCGTACACCCCAGCTCTTGTGTGCATAAATAAAGAAAAAAAGAAAGAGAGCTAAGCCATCACGTTTTCTGGCGCATCCATTGAGACACTACAGGTTTCTTTTGTTTGGTTGGGAAACCTTATCCTGACGCAGAGGAATGAAAAGGCTTATTTTAAAGTCTCACTATAAATGCATTCTCGGATCCCTGCTCCGCTGTGGCAAGTCACACTGCGGGAATCTGCTCTTGCTGACTGCACTGCAGCCTCCGCACTGCACGGGAGAAGGCAGCAGGAGAAGCCCCGCTCTGGGCTGGGCGCCCTTGGGGAGGCTGTGCAGGAGAAGGAACTTCGAGATGGGCTGAGATACCAGCAGAGGTGCCAGCCCCGGCCCCAGCCCACGGCTCGCACCACACAAGTCCAGCGGTTTAGCCTCCTCACAACCTCTCCAAGGTCCATGGCACTTGGGACCTAACTGAGGTCACTCCAGGAAACACAGAAATGCTGCCGGGAGACCCCTCAACTTTCATGATGGACAAGATGGGGTGTCAGGGCCCTCTGCTCTCTGGAGACTCGAGCCCATCGAGTTGGCGTGTCATACCTCAATGACCTACTCACCCCGTGAACCAGCACTCGGAGTACTAAGTCAGGTGAGCTGAGACCATGGGCACTGTCTTCTCAAAACGTGCTAGTGTTTTAGACTAACTACCAAAGGGCATGGCCAGGAATGCCAAGTTGGAAATTGGAAGGTGCGACAGCAGACGTGTTTCCAATCTGACTGGGTTCTTCTGGGCTATAGAACCAGAGGATTGGAAGAAATTCCACTCCCATGCCCCCAGGCAAGACTCTGGAGGTGTGAAGTCTGCCTGTATGAACAGGTGTTTAGTTTATGTTACATTTTCTAGGGCAGAGACACCCTTGTTTTCTGCTGCTCTCAAGAGTTGCATTTATGTATGAGCGGTGGTTTGGGGTATACATCATACCCTGCCCTTCCTCAGAGTAGGTCAGGGCGAGGTGAACTATAAAAGCTATACAAGATGAGGTGGCAACAAAAATAATCAAAGGGTATAAATGAATGGAAAACAGTATCAGGAAATTAATAAATCAAGAGATAAAAATCAGCACCTTGATAAGCTTTTATCTATAGTTGCTACCAGTAGGACATCGATTTGTCCCTGAGCTTCCTACTGGCCAAAGCAAAGAGGGAAATGCATCCCGCCACAGTCAGGTGTCAGCAAGAGAAGGATGAACAAGTGATTCAGAAGAAGCAAAACTTTCCCTGGGCTGAGACTTGAGAGGAGTTTCTCCTGTGGCTCCTTCTGAAGAGAAGGGGGTGAGCGGTGGGCCTGGGGCTTCCACGCAGCGCAGGGGGGCTGGGGAGAGGGCAGGGCGCTCCGGTCCACGGCCGCGACTGCTACGGACGCGCCGGTGTGTCTCAGCCCGTCCTCTGCTGCGCTGCGTTTGGAGAGAGCAGGTCAGCCAAAGAGCAGTGCAGGGGCATAAAAAAAATCAACAAAAAATCTAAAGTGGAAAGATCTTAAAGATGCATTGTTAGATATTCCTCCAGTTTCCACAAGTCTTTAATTTCTATATTTTAAGCTCAAGCTTACATTCAAGTTCTAGAGTCTCAGCAGCGGATGGGGTGATAGTTAACGCCCCTGAGAACATCTCGTGCATGTGGGCAGACAGCTACTTCCAGACCCTCTGGGTTCATCTACCCCATCTTTGATGGTTTACTCGTGCTCAGGATGGCACCAAGCGCGTGCACTTTCGCCTGCAGTCATGGTGAACAGACGGGAAAGCACTTCCAAGGCTGCGAGTGCCTGACAAATCTACATGTCGGCTGCACGGCCCATAAGGTCAACACTACGAAGCCACAGGTGAGTTATCTACACAGCCAGCAGTGGAGGAGCTGGGATATGAACCCGGATGGCTAGAGTACCAGATCCAAGCACCTGCCCCCTGCCTTATCCAGTCTCACCTGGCACATCCACCTGCACAGCCTCTTTCCCAGACACCAGGCATAGCTGAATGGCCCCTCAGAGACGCATCTCATCACTACTGGGCACATTCAGGGGCGTATCATGAGAGGCCTGGAGATGGCGTGAGGGCTGCAGCTGAGGGCTGAGTGGGGAGCCTCGATGCCACCACTCCTGCACCCCCTCGGATGGCGGTGTGTACCTGAGACACATGCGGTTTGATACATCTGCTTAAAAACAAGCCAGTCTCGGGCCTCCCTAGTGACGCAGGGGTTAAATCTCAGCACTATGATGCTATCCGCAGCCACTGCGTCCTGAGCTCGATCCTTGGCCAGGGAGGTGACGCACATGGCACAGCAGACCTCTCCTGACTCCCCTGCTCCCCTCAGCAGTGTATTTCAGTAGATCTGCCTGTTCTGCTCCCCACTCTGTCTCTGGTGAATCCTCTCACCACCACCCCCACCTCTGGCCTGCACCCCATCTCTTGTATGCATAAATAAATCTTTAAAAAAAAAAAAGGCCAGTCCCTTCAGTGCACAGCTGAGTATCACATGCACCCCCCACACACACAGACTGCTTGGCCTGGCGCGCTCGGCAGAGACAACAGCTGAACCTTCATGAGCATGAGGGAGCCAGGCCTGAAGTTTCCAAGCTTAGAGGGCAAGTGGGGGCATATATGGGGGCTTTGTGGCAGGACGAGCAGCCTGAGAACCAGAACAGGAGCTGGACCCGGGAGGCTGGTGGCGCTAACTCGAGGGCTAAGACAACAGCCTCACTTACTTGTTTCCACAGGTAACGCGCCTGTACAAATGCACCTAGAAATTGAAGGAGGCCTTTGGTTTCTGAAAACCAAAATAAAGTTGGTGACTGACGCTGGTTTGCTCAGCCCAGCATCTACTCGAGGAGGGCAGTGCCCTCGGGGAAAGGGCCTGAGTGAGGGGTCAGAGGCTGCCTCACCTCCGCAGGGACAGAGGCTGCGCTGTCTCTGCACCGAGGGAAGCGAGCTTACCCAGCAGGTGGGCAAGAGCAGCCCCCGGGGACAGGCCTGAGCTCGTGAGCCACATCCAAGCGTGACTCACCCTCGAGAGCTGCCAGCAGAGGGCTGAGGGCCTCAGACCAAGTCCTTGGTTTCTTCGAGGCCCATTTTTGTCCTGAATGCCTCGTGCTCTTGGAGATGCCGTGGCACAGCCTGGCTCCCGTCAGCTGTGGGCCCGCCTTGCCCTCCGGAGGGCCCCTCCTGCCTCCGAAGCAGTCTTGCCCAAACACAACTCCAACTGAAGGCCCCGCGTGGCCCCCGGACAGACTGAAGCTGCCCGGCTTTCCCAGGGCCCTCCACGCATTCACCCATTTCCCCAGCACCTGGGCGCCCCTCCGAGTGCCAGGCACGGGAGCACTGGTGTCTCGTCTCCCGCGCCTGCCTCTGAAGGCCGCGGCCCCTCCCCGCCGGCACACACTTACCCTCCAAGACCGCTCTGAGGTGGGTGGGCAGGTGGGGTGCGTTCACTACCCACGGTCGCCAGCTCACGCCCGTCTTGCTAGTGCACCAGCATCTTCCTACATGTTCTTTTCAGTTTGAGGGGATTTCATGCTAACAGCACCTCAGTGCCAAGTCCCCGGTGGCAGCGGGACCCTGGGAGGCCGGGGGGCGGGGGGGCAGCTGGCCCCGAGGACGCCGGCCAGGGTGCGGGCGCCGGGCCCTCCAAGCCCGGCGGGGATAAACCGCCCCTCAGGGGGCTTCCTTCCAAAGAACCCTGAAAGCACGTACGTGTCCTCATCGACCCGACAAGCTCTCGGGTCTGGGGCATGAATCGAGGTGAGGCACCACAAAAAGTATTTTTAGGACCCCAGACAAGGAGGGGATTGTGTGCGGCGCCCGGGGGTAATTTGTGGGTCTGTTTTGTTTCTGAATCAGGCCGTGGAAAAGCTACTTCAGACCCAAGCAGGGAGCGGGCTGGGCAGCGACTCACGTCGGCTCCAGGTTCAAACTGAAACTGTAGATGTTTGTCTTCACAGCTGCGTGTTATTTTTACCCTTGCTAAATGTTCTCTCCTACACCTGGGAGTCTCTTCCCACCAGCCGCTCGACTCCCCCTTCTCCAAAGCAGTTGAGGACTAAATTAATGTACAAGCTCACGGCCGATGCCCAACAGGCAGGTCTTTGTCCGCGAGAAGGGTTTGAAGTTTCCCGGGGAAAGTTTCGTTGTTTATGTCTGCATTTCTCCTTGCAGCTGAAAACGTGTCTCGGCAACACCACATCACATTTAGATCCTGAAAACTGGGGGGAAGGCATCGTCTGGGGGTGGCAATCCGCTCGTCTATAGATTGAGAACTCTACAAACAGATGATAAAGGGCAGATGTGACGTCTTCTCTTCCTTGAAGATTTTACCTTTTTGGTGGGAACACTCATTTTTCAGGGCCTCCCTGGTAGCACAAGGGGTTAAGTCTCAGCGCTATGAAGCTGTCTGCAGCCCCTGCAGCACGAGTTCAATCCCCGGCCAGGGAGCTGACCCACATGGCGCAGCAGACCTCTCCTGACTCCCCGCTGCTCCCCTCAGCCGTGGATTTCAGTGGATCCGCCTCCTCTGCTCCCCACTCTGCCTGGTGACTCCTCTCACCACCCCCCCACCTCTGGCCTACACCCCAGCTCTTGTATACATAAATAAATAAAATAATTAAAAAACAAAACACTCATTTCTCAGCAGGAAGGACACCGATGGCCACGATGGGCTTTAGGCTTTACTTCCATCGCAGGCCCTGTGGATTCTAGCTCACCAGCGGCATTTCACTCTTAAACAGAAAAGGCCAAAGCAGCCCCCACGCAGCTGTGCTGCCCACGCGGCTGGGGGGACAGGCCGCACTGTGAGGGGCACATGTCTCGGGCCCTTCCCCAAGCGGCATCTGCCTGAGCTCCCAGGAGATGGGGCTGCATGACCACGAAGGCAGGGAAGAAAGCCCCAGCCAGAGCAGAGGCAGGACACTGTCCCTCCAAAACGTCCTGAGTGATTTGCTCACATCCAGGCCACTACTGGGCAGCCCAGGCCTGACCTCAGACCCTTGCCAAGCAGGCCTGGTTGGGACCGCCTGACCTCACCACCACTACTCCGGCCACCGGCCCCTGGGGCTGAGCTTAATTAGGAGGCTCTTTTATGCCCCCTGATTCAGAACCCTGCAGCAGAAAGAAGCAAACGTGGGGGCAGCTGTGAAGTCGATTGTCCTAGAGCAATTCATAGTCTTACAGAAAATATAAGAAAACAGACATGAAGTCAGATCTTAATGAGTCAAAGCAGAAAGGTCTGGAGAGAGACTGATCCCCAGGTACCACGTAGCCAATAGTGAGTATCGCACGTACAAGGAGGGACCTTGACATCAAACCACCGACATTCCCTTGTGTTGGCAGGAACTGGGAAAACGTCTTCCCAGCACAGTGACGTGGAGGGTACGAGAACAGTCACATCCTAAAACCGAGAATGGGGTCTCCATCACACCTAGTATTTTTAAAATGTGGTTTCATTTGGAGACACTTCATGGAGGTGACGTAAAGGCAAGTGCAGGTAAATTGTCTGCTGTAATAAAATAAAATGAGCTGAAAGATTGTTTTTCTTTTTATTGAGGTAACATTAACGTATAACACTGCAGTTTCCAGGAGTACAGGGTCTCCGCTCAACAACTGCATGTCTCTCTCCAGGCCAAGCACGGAATGTCCAGTCACCACGCAGCCCCTTGAGCTTGTTCCTCCCACTCTTTCCCCTCTGCCGACCACCATTCTGTTGTCAGAGTCTGAGGGTTTGTTGTTGTTGGTTTGTGTGCTTGCTTTTTTCTTTATATTCCACAAAGCAGGGTATTTATCTTTCTCCTTCTGACTAATTTTTGCTTGGCGTCACCCCCTCCAGTACCATACACGTTATTGCAAATGGCAAGATTTCACCTTGTTTGAGGCTTAGCAGGTTTCCATCATGCAGAGATACCACATCTTAAAAGTAGATGTTTCTTATATATGTAAAACATGCACGAAATCAAAATGCAGTAGAGGCTTAGTAAATGCAAGAAAAATTTTGCTTGTCTGTCACCTGGAGGAAGCCCTGTTGTCCCTGCCAACACAGGAAGGTGTCCGGCTTCAGGAAGAAGTCCCGAGGGGATGAGGAAGAGCACAGGTGTCAGATGGCCCACAGAGGTGAAGTCGAGTAAGTTACCTAAGCGTTAGGAGACCCAATGGTCTCTCCATCGGTAAAATGGGCAGGACCCTAAGACTGCATAATAACCACAGATGTCGTGAGGGGCTGGAACCTAGGTTCGATCTTAAAATCTATCAGCAGATCACCCTGAGCTACATGGGTGAACAGCACCTCGCTCAGAACCCGTCTCTCCTGCAGGTGGAGAGTCGAACCCTCACCCGCTGGGTCCTGACATCCCTCTGCTCTTCACTTGTCATGCCGCCTCACAGATCCTTTCTCACCTTTGCTGGACCATGAGCTTCTCTTAATCCATCTTCACAGCAGCTAACTCTGCCGGATGCAAGTCAGACATCCTGTGTGCTTAGCACAGGATTTCTCAGCTTCTCAACTTGCACATGATTGACAGTCTTGGGGTGGGGGGAGTGGCGGTGGGGAGGGGTACTATGTTCTGTTGAGCAGAACCCCTGACATTCACCCACAAGATGCCAGGACCCTCCCCGACAATGTGACAATTAAAATGTCCGTGAACACTGCCACGTCCCCTGGGGACAAACCACTGTAGTAGAGAACTGCTGGTCTCATGGATTAAGACCCACTGAACTCCAGCAAGGAGGCAAGAGTGTCGTGCATGGCATCTGGCACATACTAGGACCAGGGCATAGAGGAGACTGAGCTCTGATGGCAGGAGTCCAGGCCAGCAGCAGAGCGCATCAGCCCAGAATGGCATCACCCGCCCACCCCCGACACTACCAACCTCACGGAGGTCCCGCCATCCCAGACCCCAACCCTTCAGGGGTTGCTGCATGGGTCTCAGCGTCAATGCAGGAGCCAGGCAGGTCCTGCTAAATCTGAGTACCTTCAAGGTCCTCCTTGGCTGGTACGTGCCCAGAGGTTTCCCCGTCCTGATGAGTGGATGTCAAGTTCCTTCAATGGCTCCACAATCGCTCACGATCTCATTTCTTTTTCCCCTGAAAGTCAGCCACAAAAAGTTGTCTTCCAAGACTTCAGGCTGACTCAGGACCTCTGCACTTGCCATCCCCTTCTGCTGCTCAACCGTGGGGCCTTCTCCCTCAGGCCTTTGGGTCTTCACTCAAATGGTATTTCATCAGTGATGTTCTCAGCCCACCCCCCATGGAGAAGTGCCACTTCCTTTCCTGCCTGCTTTATTTCCCCTTCGCATTTACCATGATCTCCTATGTTAACTGGTTACCTAGTTGAATGACCATCTCCCCCACCAGGAGCAAACACTGCAAGCAGGTTTTTTGTTATGTTTAATGACTGCACATCAAGTATTTAGAACAGCGATGGCATGTAGTAGTTGTTCAATAAATACTTGTTGGCTGGATGAATGCGCAAATAACCAGCATGTCTGACACCAAATGGACCCGCCAACCCCACTTTCTGGCACCTTCATCACCCTCTGGGTGGCATGTTTATAAATATTAGGAAAATGCACATCAAACCCACAATGAGTTAGCACCTCACAGCCGGGAGGCGGGAGATGGGCCCACATCACAAAGACTGGAAAACAGCAGGTGCTGGCGAGAGCGTGGAAAAAAAGGGGTGCTCGTGCTCTGTGAGTGGGGATATAAATCCAGCCTCTAGGAAAGTGGCTAGAGAGTCTACAAGAAACAAAACTTCGAAATGCCGTATGTTCCAGCAACACCCCTCCTAAGCGCAGAGAGCAAGGCTATGCAACACCGATACAAAGAGAGGTACGCCCGCCTGTGTTCACTGCCGCATTGTCTGCTGCAGCCAACGGAACCAGCCTGAGCGCCCACGGACAGACGTCTGGATAAAGAAATCGCGAAACTCTACTCCGTGGAGTACTACTCAGCTATGTAAAAGACGAATCTTGCTTTGCAACAACGTGGGCAGACCTTGAGGGGAAGATGCTCAGTGAAATAAGTCAGAAGGCGAAGACAAATACCAGATGGTTTCACTCATTTGTGGAGTATAAATAAACAAAGCAGATAACTAAGAAAACACAACAGAAATAACTGTAGGCTGTGAAAATACGGTGGTTTCCAGAGGGGAAGGGAAGGAGGAGAGGGGGGCAGGCGAAGGGGTCGGTGTGACAGGTGGGGGCCTGGGGGGCCAGGGAAGCATGTGGGGTGGCCCCATCGTCCTGAAAGCATGCAGCCTGGGAAACAAACAGTAAAGCAGCAAAACCTGCCCGACGTACAGTACACATGCATGAGCAAATAAAGATAAATATGTCAAAAGCATTCTGCCACTTGACTCCAGGCTGGAAATATTCACGCCACCTGAGCGATCTGCTTCCCAGATGAAGCAGAGAGGCGGGGCCCAGATAACAGACAGGCAGACAGACACCGAGTGGTGTGAGGTGGGTACCCTCTGCTCAGATAGACTGACCCCCCAGGAGCTGAGCCTCCTCCTCACCTCTTCTCAGACTGTACCTCACAGCCCACCTTCCCCAGCTACCCGGGATTCTTACCACCCTCTCCCCATGTCTGCCTCAGAGAGGGGGTTCCCAGTTCCACTGGGGTCCCCAAGGGCGGGCTGACACCGTGTCCTGCCTACACCCAAGTCACCCTGGGGATCTCATCTCTAACAAGCTCCCCAGTGGAGCTGACATGGCGGATCCTGGGGCCCTCTGGGAACAGCCACCCCCGGGAGCCACAGTCATAGCGTCCAACTGCCGTAAAGGACTCGGGGGTGGGGGAGGCCCCGGGGAGACTCTGGGCCTGACACAGGCATCCATGAAGTCCCAGCTATGGGCGGGGAGAGGTGAGGGGGAAGTGCCTGCCTGCAGGTGGGCTAGGAAGACTTTCCATCCCCTTGGAAGGACGGGGTGACGTCCCTGCAACCCCCGGGGCGTTGGCTGAATCTCAGAGACAAGGATGCGCAGAGAGAGCAAAGCGGCTGCCTGCCTGCCGATGGGGAGTGTGTGCGTGCGTGTGTGCCAGTGTTCACTCGAGTGTGTGTGTGTGTGTGTGTATGTGTGCGAGTGTGCACGTGTGCGAGTGTTTGTGCATGTGTGTGCTGTGTCCATGTATTCATGTGTGTTCATGTGTGCTTATGTGCATGCTCCTTTCCGGCCATCTGGCTGGCTGTAAATGTGAGTCTCAGAAACCTCACACTCTCTCCTACGCACACCATCTCTCTCATGCAATTTCTCTCTCGCTCTCCCCACACTCCTGCTGATGCCTCCCCTGCAGGTAGAAACCAGCCTTCAGAGAAGAGTCGGAAAAGCCTCCTGCTCCTCATGTCCACACCGAGCCTCTCCCGGGCTGCCCCCACCCACAGGGCTCCAGCAAAAGTAGGGTCCACTCCAGGTTCCCAGGTTGGCTCTGCCCACCATTCTTGTATGCAAGCAGGCTGCATCCTTCGGAACGTGCTTGCATGGACTCCTAAGTCTCAGCTAGATCCCCGGTGGACACGCTGTAAGGTGGTGGGTTTTACAGGGACCCGCAAAACATGTGCTGTCGGGATTTGGCCGACGGGACTCAGGCCCCTGGCCCCAAGCTCTGCCACAGTCCAGGAACGGGAAGGTGGCCCCGGCTCGGCCCGGGCTGCACATCAAGGACCAGGCTGCAGCAATATTGAACATCAGCATCCTCATCCCCATTTTATAGGAAGAAACTAGATGCACAGATGTGACCCGAGCTCTCAGAGTCAAGGGACGCTCTGGCCTCTCCCTCTCCCCATCTGGCAGGCCCGGCTCCTGCTAACATCCCCTCGAAGGCTCTGTGACTTGTGCCTCTGTCAACGCCACGCTGGAAGTTGACGCAATGGTTTCCAGTGCTTATAAAACATGACACTTATGAAAACCGTAATTAGCATTAAAATATATATGTAGCAAAAAGGGCCCATTATAGCTGCAGCCGGTGGAAAATGCAGGGGGTGTGGGGCGAACACCCTGGGCTGGCTCCAGACGCTGCCTCCCTCGCGTGGGGGTCCTGGGTTGGCAGAGATGCCCGGGCAACGGGCCCTCGTCCATCACGGAGCTGCCCAGAGGGTCCGTGAATGGCCGCACGCCAGAGGGCTCTGTACACAGCACAGGCCAGAAAACACGAGCGGTTCTGCCACCGCGTCAGAGTTCGCTCCATTTAAAAGCAATGCTCCTTTCTTTGCCCTGAGATTTTATATTCCTTTCCTGGAATATACCGGGGGTATGAGAGCATGGCTGAAATCAACTACTTTTCCAAACGGCTTCCTGTGGAATGCCTTGGAGCACCAGCACTCCCTCCACGTTTGAGACATGTTCTGGGTGACAGCAGCGAGACAGGACAACGCAGGGAGGGTCACAATTCTGGGCTTTAAAAAAAGAAACAGGGGCCTCCCCGGTGGCGCAGAGGTTGAGCGCTGGGTTGCAAAGCTGCCCGCAGCCTCTGCAGCGCCGGTTCGATCCCCGGCTGCTCCCCGGCCACCAGAGAAGGGTCCCACATGGCGCGCAGACCTCTCCTGCCACCCGCTGCTCCCCTCAGCAGTGTCCTTCGGTCCTTCTGCCTGCTCTGCTCGCCGCTCTGGCTCTGGTGAATTCTCTCACCCTCCCGCGCTGCTGGCTGTACCCAGTGCTTGTATAAATAAATAAATAAATCTTTAAAAAATAAAAATAAAAAGAGAAACAACCTGTGCCCTGGGACAGGCAGACAGCGGGGCGGAGGGGGGTCTGGGATGCGTCCAGGTTGGCAAAGTCAAACGCTCCCCGGCCGCGAGCTGATGCCGTCCCACCGTCAGGAGGAAGACGGCGCTGTTCTCCAGACCATAAACCCTCCAGACGAGTCCTGCCATGAGGACGAGGCCCTCCCCCACACCTCGTGCCTGGAACCCAGCAGCACCGCCTCTTCAAAGAGAATTCTTGGTCGACAGACAACCCGTTTTACAGCCCTGAGCCCCAGCGCACCCTCCTGGGGTGCACATTTTCTCAGCGTGGCCCGGGGGTCTGACCCGCGGCCGTGCTTTCTGAGACAGTCTTTGGGGAAGCAGGACTGATGTGCACGTGCCCTCGTCAAGGGACAGGAAAGCGGGTGCAGGGAACAAGAGGCAGGTCTCCTTACCTCGAGCCGTTCACCTGGCTGGGGGTACACTCCATCTTGATGGTGACCCTGGCAGGGGGTGGAGACAGCCAGTCCTGCTGCGGGACGCGGGGGCTCATCTTGGAGGGCTGCCCATAGTCGCCGGAGGAGGACGCGGTCATGTCCTTGGGCAGGTGCGGCGCGCCGTAGGCACACTCGAACAGCGACTGGTCCTCGCTCACCACCGACAGCGCCTCCTGGCACCAAAGAGACAGAGTCAGGGCCTGCTCTAGACTCATGTGTTCAGACAGCGCCGGCACCGAGGCCTGCGGGGTGGGACCCGCATGTCAGGCCACCCTCCAGCCCCAATCTCCACCTTTCAGGAGGAAAACAGAACTGAGGTCTTCCCTCCAGACCACAAAAGTTGGACCGGGCAGCCTTGAGGGGTGAGCCTGCGGGCCTCAGATCATCGCAGGCTGACGGCAGCCGCGCCGCTAAACCCCACTTTCATCTCAACTCAAGGAAGTTGAATTTCAAAGGTCTTAGAAGACACCCAACTGCACGTGTCATGATTGGACAAACGCAATCTATAACTCAGGCAGGCAGGGGACAGAGCGGCCATAAAGATTAAACAAAGGCACGTCAGGCTGACACCTCGGGATCTGGAGCGCGGCACGTCCTGGGGCTTGGAGTAAGAGGAGGGTAAGCGCAGCACCCAAAGAGGCGGAGCGGTGAGGCCCCCGCTTCTAAGTTATCAGCGAAACAGAGTTCCCAGGGGCGTCTCCACATGAGCGAACATCTGGCTGATACCAAAAAAGAAGAAAGAAAACTGAGCACACTCCAGATGCCGCCCAGTACCAGGAGGGTGACTGCCCAGATCACAGACTACCTCCCTTTTCTCCTGACAGTCTACGAGTATCTCTGCTCTTCTGCGTGGCCTGGTGAGCAGACAAGGAGATGTGCCCTTCGTGCCCTCTTTGGCTTAAAGTCCGCAAAGGCACCTGGGACTTGGAAACCCAGGATTTGAATGACAGCAGCCAAGACAGAGCCACTGCAGACCATCCGGTTTGGGCTCTAGTTCAGAAGAAAGCATCCATGTGAGGATGGCTGCTGTCTCTGTCAGGCCTCGCGTGTCCCCGGCGCCGCAGGCAACAGGTGAGATGCAAATGCTGGGTGAACCATGAAAGTTGTAAGAATGGAAACTTGGAGCCAGGAGGGTCCCCTGTAAACCCGGAGCCCAAACTTCTCGCCTCCAGTGAGTAAAGCTGAGGTTATTTGGTTGGGATGTGCAGATCAGCTGCCCCTCCACTCGTGGAGTCGATCTCTCGGTAAATAAGGACGCGTCTTCCCATTCATAGCAGAGTCGCCCAGAGCAAGTTTTCCACGCTAGAGAGTCCCTCCCCACCCATCAGCATCCTCGGGGAGCACCAGCAATTTCACCAAGCACCCCACCCCACTCAACGTGTACTCCCCCACTCTAACCACAGCCCCCGCAAGTTTCCTCATCACTTCCCAAGCAAGTAAGCCTCTCTGCCTGGTGCGCTGAGCTGTGCGTCAGCCAGTCAGGAAAATCACAGGGAACTAAGCTCTGCCTCAGCGTGGAGCGCGTGCGGTATCAGTGCACACGTACCAGCCCTCGCCCCACTTCATTAAAAGAATGTTGGTGTGAAACGGGCATTTAACATCCTGCTCGTGCCCAGTTTACAGCATCATGGTGTGCGTTTGTGGGCACCGGTGGTCACCACGGTCATCCCGGTACCGTAGCTCTGCTGGTCTCCACAGGAGGCCACACCTCTCTGTTTCCCTCCTCTGTGTGTGTGTAATGAGGACACTCAAGATTTACTCTCTTGACAACTTTCAAAGATGCAGCACGATATTATTGCGTATGGGCGCCCTGCAGTGCTGGAGCCTGTAAAATCCCTCAGAGCGCAGCCCTGGCCCTTGGGGGGAAAAGGAAGCCTGGAGTTCAAACAATAGCACAGAACAGACAGAAGGATGGGCTGTGTCGGGTAAAGGAGAAAAGGCTCAAGGGCATCTTGAAGACCCCACGAAACCCACATAGCGACGGACAGAAGCCACGTGAGGCGGCAGCAATGGGGATGACTGAATGTGGGGGAGGAGGGGCTCAGGTTGTAACGCTTCTCTCTGAAGGTAAGTAAGCACCTTCAGAATCCAAACTCAAAAGCATGGGTGTAAAGGAAAGCCAGCACCACAGACGCAGCAGAATGACAAATAAAGACAAAACTGACGGTGTCTTAAATAACCGTTGCAAAGCGGGGCCTCCCTCCCCAAGTTGCATGGAGCTCGGGGCTTTGCACACTCAGAACACAAAGCAAAGCTGCCTCCCCCTCCTCGCGCCAGGTCCTGCAGACGCGACCCCTCTAGGTGGGGAACTGTTAGGGGGAAAAGGCTGTCCCAAAGCAAATTCCATATAGGCTTTGTGGACTCCACCCCCACCCCAGGCCAAAGCCAAAGACACCGGGAACTCCACATCCCATCCCCACCCAAGGGAAGGTGGCTGGGACCTGAGGGTGGGGTGAAGCAGCCAGGTGGATACAAAAGGCAGACACGTGGGCTTTGGGGGGGGTCTCTCCATTTTGGGCTCTCCACCAGCTCACAGCGTCCGGCCAGCTCGGAGAGTGACTTTGGGTTTCCAGGTCGTCGGATCGGGTAGGACGCATGAAAGACTTTATTTCCCTATTTTCTCCCTGAGTTGTCCATTTTCCTTATTTCTTTTTCTCTTGTAAATAAACCTTTTATTAACCCTTTTGCGTGTCTGTAGTGGAGTATTCATAAGTCCCTTTAAAGCGCGCGGGTGAGGACCCACAGCCAGGAACCCGTTTAATATCGGGGTTGCTCTATAACAGAACGACCACTGTCTGATGCCCACTTTGGCCCCCAATGAAGAGAATCATGAGCAAACGGGTGATTTATATCAGAAATGGGCAGAAACAGGTTACACAGAAAGGACAGGCAATGGTTTAAATTACAAGCAAAAAAGAAAATGGTTTTCACAACAGAAGGAGCAAGAGTGTGAAAATATTAGTGTAGCTCCCGGATAAACCAGCTTTTCTTGCAAACACATGCAACGAGCAGATACATGTAGTCTAAGATTTTTAAAATGTTCGAACTGAAACAGGCTTCCCCGTTGGGGGTGTGGGGTAGGAGGCTGTTTGCACATCTGGCAAAGCATTCTTTCAGCACATGGCTTGCTAAAGACAGAAATCAAAGTTAATTGAGATCAATTTAGAAAAAGAAAAGGCCCACAAAAGCCAGGAGATAAGGGAGGCACACGTGTTCTCTTCCTATCTGAAAATCCTCCTCCGAGTTAATATTGCATGAAATGACAGGGGTGGCAGGACTCAGAACATCAAACGGAGCTTTTGTTCACGAGAGGAGAAACAGTCTAAAATAAGGAAGTTGGAGGATAAACATTTCAAAAGGGGTGAAACACAGTCCACATTCTGGAAAGATAGAGCAGTCAAAAGCCTTTCCCCCAGGACACTCCTGCTAGACCAAGACCACCAGACACGAGAGCTTAGTAGGAGCTGGCCAAGGAAACACACAGGCGATCGCAGGCACCAGGCGCCCAGGAGCACCTTTTAACGCTGGGGTGTGAACAGTAGCTCAGGGGTGTTATCAGAAACCTCCGTCAGCAAGCGCGATACTCAAGCCTTGCTGTTCTTCAGGAAACAGAGCCTCTCTGCCCCTCCGGCTGAAGCGCTACCTCCCGTGCAGGGTCGTGTCACCCCGGGTGAGAGTAAGAATGACAAAGCTGAAGCCTCAGGTTCTCCCGCCTGCAGACCCGGACTTCAAAGGGACAAGCCCATCCAGCCCCACAGGATTAAGACCAGAATGGGCTCTGAACACCGCTGGTCCCAGGGCCGCAGGGGACCTGCACTCCGGCTCTCAAGGGGCTTATTCTGCCCTCCGGGGAGGCTGCCCCCCTTCCCTGCCGCCTGGTCTCCCCCTCCAGTCCTCAGCAAGCTGCCAGGCTCTGGAAATGCTCGGGTGACTTTGGAACAGGGAATTCCAGAAAGTCAAAACAGACGGCAATGTGGCGTCATGATTTCATATGCTTGCTCCTGGGTCACTATAAAAAGACCTGATCTTTGGATTGTTGAGTGCTAGTTTCAGGGGTCGGGGGGACAGCATTTTTGTCTGCAGCTCCAGGAAAGCTGGGGTATTCCAGTGTGTCAAATTGCAAACGACCAAAGCCACTTTTTACGAAACGATGAGAAATACATAAATTCTACGCAAATTGCCCCACACAAAAGGTGCCGCTGTGTTAGTGACGGAGGCGCTTTCATGTCAAATACTGACACGCCAGCAGCATCCAGCACCCGCCTGTGGTCTGGGCCTGGGTGACAACTGGCCGAGAGGCCCAGAAAGTGGGGACACGCGGCCTGGCACTGAAGACCCAACCTGGCTTCTGTTTCCAAGTAACTGGTTTTGAGTACAAGAAGGAAAAAATGCTGAGATGAAAAACCAGAACAGAAAGAGCCGCTCCAACACCGAAAGACCCTTTCTACACATGCCGACGTGTCCAGCAAAAGCTGTCAGGGCTCCTGAAACTGATGAATCCTTTCCCTAGCAGTTCTTTTCCCTAACATCAAAAGAACGAGGCAGTAAGAGTCTGGGCACAAATTTACTTTTCATTTGTGGTCCCCACGGTTCAGGAAAATCCTCCTGTGTCGACGAAGAGAAGGCAGCAGTCTGAATCTGGGCCCGGGGGATGATCAGCTCGCTCTCTCAGGGGGCTCCAGTGCTTTCCGAACACCCCACGGCAGCCAGGGGACTGGACCCCAGGATCAGACTTTGTGCTCGCCGCCCCCAGACAGCCAGGACAGACAAGTGGGGCACCGCAGGGAACACGTGTTTGAGGTGATGCTCATGCTCTAGAAATAAATTCCCAGGGCCCTCCCCTTCCCGGGCACGTGTTGAGGTCAGGAAACCACTGTCGTCTCAAATGAGCGGCCGGTCTTTTCTGTCAGAGTTCTCACCCTCTGCATGTCTACACGGATCTCGACCATCCACTCCCGCCACAGAACAGAGCAGAATGTGGCGTGTCCGGTCGCTCCTGCTGCGGACACAGGTAAGAGGCATTTTAGCCACTTGTTGTACAAGAGCAGCCGTCACTCTGCCCACAGGTGAGAACACGGGTGGAGAAGAAAGTCACGTAAGAGTGAGGACGAAGGAGAAGCAGGCCCGTGTTGTCTCTCAGTGGGGTCACCCCAAGGACTCCAGCATCTGGGACTCAGGAGACCCAAGGGGGCCAGACTAATGAGGTCACAGGCGAGTGAGACCCTCTTGCCATGCGCCACGGCCGTGGGAGAGCAGGTGTATCGCTAGAGAGACAGAAGCTGCTGGACGGGGGACAAGAGCGAAGGCCGAGGGGAGAAATACCCAGCACCCCAGCATTCAGGATGTAGGAGACTTGGGGAGTCTGTCAGAAACCAGCACTCAGGGTTCTAATCACAGCTTTTCAAGGGCCTCAAAGCTGTGCAGCAGTCGGTCCCAGACGCTTGACTTCTTACCTAAGGGCTTATTACTTTTTGATTAAAGTAACATTCAATCCCAACTCTATCCAGATTTCAGGGGCACAGCATTATAGCTCAACATCTGTGTCTGCTACACGATGATCCCCCCCAAGTCTAGTTTCCATCCACCACCCTGCAACTGACCCCCTCCACCCCACCCATCCTGCTGGTGACCCCCACCAAAAGGCCAATTTCCACCCACCACCGATTCTCCTGTGTATCTTACTTCACGGTTTAAATCAGCAAACGCGCCCTTTTCTTTGGTTAATGAGATTATTCGGACTCAAAGAGAGGGTCTCTCGGTGGTGTGGGGGGGCGAGCTTCTCCTGGCAGACAGCACAGAAGAGGCAGGACAGGCAGCGGCCCTCTGATGGGCCTCTCGGTGCCTGTAACCTAGTGACACTGGAACGGTCCTCGAGCCCAGGTGGTTCTGGCTTCTCTTCGAGGCTCGTGCACACGGCAGGTGCTCCTGGAAAGCCTGTCCATGGGCACATTCACAGAGAAGAAAAGCAACACAAACCACACAGGCCCAGGGGAGGCCCCACGCCATGCCCCAGCGCTCGGGGCCCTCATTCTGAGGGTGCAACATGTGCACCGAGACAGTCACCATCCCGGGGAGCAGACACTCGGCCTGTCAGCACGTCGCCAGATGCTGGCGCTAAGCTGCCTCAAGTGGGCGCGAGCCCCTCTTGCCCTTCTCGATATTATTTTCTCCTCTTAACTCTTCAGTAGAGGAAACTCTAAAACCATCTATTAAATCCAGTGGCAAGCTTTGTGTTCACGTTTTTCTGATTTAACACGTTGCTATTTTAGTCCTTCAGAAATATAAAGAATCTTGGATTAGCCTCAAAGGAATCGGATGTGGGTGAATGAGGTCCATCGAAAGAGAGTATTTATGCGGTGTGGTACCAGACGCGTTCACAACGGGTTACGCCAGCACAGAGCTAAGGGGGCAAGAGCCAGGGCTGGCAGGGAGAGACACACGGACACACACACACACACACACGACACCCATCACACGCATCTATAAGCTGAGGATCTGTGTCAGAAGCACTTTAAAGGCCCTTGCACGTGCCTTGTCTTCAGTCGCCCCCACTTGGGCAGACGTCGCCTTCCCCACAGAGAGCCTTTTCTCCTCTGCCTGTCCCCCACTTTCTGGATAGAAATCCCTGCAGGAAAGACTGAGCTGCAGACCGGGGCCCTTGTGACCCTCATGACCCTCCGCCACGCCGGCCCGCTCTGGCCTCCCCAAGTTCTCGTCAGCCCTGAGCAGACCCAGCAGGTCCCCACATCCTCTCTGCGCACATGCGTCTTCCTTGCTCCTGCCTTTGTTCAAAATACAAGCATTTTTAAGGGAACGAGGTCAGAAGGAGAAAGACAAATACCGATGGTTTCGCTCCTGCGTGGGACATAAAGAAGCAGAACAAAGGAACAGACAAGACTGAACCAAACGCAGCCTTGGACTCTGGCTCTAGAATGAGGCCACCCCAGGGGGAGGGGAGAGGGAGAAAAGTGGGGGGAGGGGCACACGGACCGTGGTGGTGATGGGCTCTGCTGGTGGGGTGGTGCCGTCTGAGGTGTGAACCGGTACCCCTACATCACACAGTGTCGTAAACCAATGTCACCTCAATAAAAAAAGAATACAATAAAAATAAAGACACTAAAAAAATCAGCATTTGCAGGGAAGGGTCCTTCGTGCATGTGTTCCCGGGATAAAAATAGCTTCTTAATGTCACCAATTTGTCACTGATATTCCTGTTAACTGTAGAACTAAGTCACCATGTAATACGAACGCCCTCGCCTAATATATACGTGGGAGCCAAAAGCTTCTAGACATTAAAACAAGGGGTACGTGTGGACGCGTGGGGCATGCAGCCCTGACTAGGATTCGTAAGCTCACCCCACAGGCAACACCCCAGCAGCCAGGCCCTCACCACGCACCGCAGGTGTGAGCTCAGGGACATGCAGTGGGACTCATGAGACAGGGACATGCAGACCAGCGAGGCTTAACTGGAAGAGGAGCTTGCAGGGTGGGAAGAGCAGCTTTCCACTGGGAAGCAGAAATCCTGCAGCGCTATGCGAGACTGCGGGTGTGTCGAAAAAACTCCAAGAAACAACAATTATGTTCCCCATGATGAAAATGAGACTTGGACCTTCGGGAGACGGGAGCCCCACAAACATACTTTTAAAGCAAGTCTCTGTTCCCTTTCCAGGTGCTGCTCAGCTGGCTCTGAGACCTTAGGGAGGCGCCTGGGAGGGGGTTCCTGGTGGCCATGGCCAGGCAAGCTTCAGTTACAGAGACCGCCAGTCCCAGAACGCGGACTGCCACAGTGTCTACACCTAGCAACACTGCACTCTGTGTTTAAACACTTGTCAAGGGGGTGGAGCTCATGTCAAGTGTCCTTATCACAAAATAAAATAAATCAACAGCAGGGAGGGCACCTTGGAAGGGTGTCCCTGCTCCTGGCACCCACGTGGTGGTGGTTCCCAGGTGGTTGTTCTCTGCAAAGTCAGGCACACATTCAACACACACAGCTTTCTGTGCGTCAATCAGCCTCAATAAAGTAGTTTTAAAAAGAAAAACAAAAGCAACAATGTGTAAGTGAGGTTAATAGCTTCTTTGTTCTCCTGCAGAGCAACATGTTTTTTCCCCATAGGCTTCTTTCCTTCTTTAGAGATGAACAAAAAGTGTAAAAACATATGTGGAAACATCCTGTTTGCATGTTTCAAGTCAAAGAAGGCAAAGGTTGCTCCGTCAGTGCCTTCTGTACCCCCTTGGCTTCTCTGGTGCTGATTCGCCTCCCCACACTCAATCCTTTTTTTGTTTTTTCTAATCGTTGTCATATAACCGTCTGAAAATAGCCATCCAAAGCCTTCATCCTAGTTTGTCTAGTTTAAATACTTCATTTGGGGTGAGAGATTCTTTTCCCTTTCTAGTCCTGGATTCGGGATCCTCATAGAGATGCGTTACAAGGTCTGAGGCAGCCTCGAGACAGCATTTCTGGATCTGGGTACAGAAGATCTGAGTTTGAAACCGGACTCTGGCCCATCTGTATCAGCTCTGAAGCACCCACCACCCCTTTCTGTTTCAAGTTTTGACCCACAGTGAGCTTGCTCAGGGCCCATGGGACAGGCAGATTCTGGGCCTGAGTTCTGTGGGATCAGGATCCACTCAGTAACACCACCGCCCGAGGAACCAGACGCCATACGGGCACATACTCAAGTGTGTGCGCTGCTGCCCCGCCCTCATCCAGTTTCAATTTCATTTTGTCAGTAGTAAAGGTGGTGTAACAGCTGCCGGCTCGCAGCCTGGGCTGGTGAGTGCATTAGTGTATTGAAAGTCTCACCAAACTTTAACACTATATTTATACAATTAGGATCACATCAGAGAACTCTCGTGTGACTAACCCGAATCCTCTCGGGGCTCAAGGTGGAGAGTTGGACTGTCCGTGTCTGTTGTATTCCAACAGCCAGAGACCAGGAAAAGCACAGAGTTTGTTGCATGTGGTCAGCCACTTACTCCTTGTTAGCGCTAAGTGTAAAATCATCTCTCTTCCTCCAACATGAGGGTGAAAATAGAAGAAGGATGAGCTGAATTGTGTCCTTTATTGTGAAGAACACAACAGTCACTGAGGTCCTACATGATTTAAAGCTTTTGGCGCCTGCTCTGCTTCTTTAGTGGGTTTTTGGTTGTAATTCTACACTAACTTGTTTGATCTCAGTCAAATGTAAGCTTTGTGCAGGAAGGGATCTGGCTCCTCTGCTCAAATGTGTTGCTTTAACTGGTGGTACATTCCCTGGAATGCTCCTGTCATGCTCTGGGAAAGAAGCTGAGAGAGTGGATGGGTGCATGGGTGGATGGGTAGATGGGTGGGTGGGTGGATGGGGAGTGGGTGGATGGGTAAGTGGTGGGTGGGTGGAGAGATGAATGGATACGCCATGCCCTATCAGGCGGGGTGGCGTGTGATCCTCTTCTCTTACGAGGGCCCCACCCAAGAGGCAGCCCCACCCCACGCTCTTTTCAGATGCACCTAGTCTATAAACCCCATTTCTTCGCTTAGAAATGTACATGGTACACAGTTGATGTTGCTTAAGCTCAAATTCCCCTAAAAAAGTCTTTTCTTCTGGGATGTGGGATCCATGATTCTTTCTATTTAACTCTTCTCTAAGATCCCATTTTAATAAACTTATACAGGGGAGGGTTTCTATGTCAGCCTTGCTAGAAGCTCGCAGAACCCTTCCTCCCTCTGTCTTTTGAAGTCTATTCACCGGGTTGCAGTGATTCAGACTTGGAGAGGCACGAAGGCTCCTCAGAATGCACCCCCAGCCCCACGGGGTGAGAAAGTCATTTGTGGTCCCGACGCTGAAGAGCCCGTCTCGGGACACTCAGGCGGGGTGGCGTGTCATCCTCTCCTCTTACGAGGGCCCCACGCAAGAAGCAGCCCCACGCTCTGTTCAGATGCACCGCCGCACACAAAAGAACAGTGCGCAACATCTGGAACGTGTCTCATCCGTGAATCTCTGACACATGGATTCGCTGTTCCCGATAAAATTCCAAGAATTTTATTCATGAGAAAATTCTGGCACAACAGGAAGTCTTGGCAAGCAGAAGACGGACTCCGCAGATGTCCTGGCCTCCACCCACCGAGCTGTCGCCGGCTCCACTCATGGTCATCAACCATCCATCTCAGGCCTTCAAGCTCTCATCCCCAAGCTCCCCATTAGAGGGGAGTATTTTAATAGCCATAGTTATTATTAAAAAATGGATGCAGTTCCCCCAGACGAGCATGTGATACCAGATTCAATAGGCAAATGTTAGGGTGGGCACGTGGGGGCTTCAGGGGGGGCAGGAGGACCACGTTTGAGAACCAGCTGCCCACTCAGATCTGCCACTCAGCGTGGCTCACGCCCTTGGCCTGACCTCTTCACCCACCAAAGGCGCTCTGGTCTACTGGTGTTCTCCCGGACCGGACACTAACATCTCTCCCTGCCTGGCCGGACTGCACTGTCTTTGTTTTTGAACAGATGTGAATGAGCCGGAAATTGACCACCCGCCGAGGGCCAGCAACTCCCCGTGGGCTCAGGTTGGAAGTTAAAGCTGGCTTTCCCCATGCTGCCGGGTTTTCATTTCACAGAATAATCACGGGCTCCAACAGCCCATCTCGCATCTTCAGGGGAGCCCAGCACCTGCTCCCTGCCTGCGATCTCCGTTCTGTCATTCAACCCGCCACGAAGGACAAAATACGATTCTGCTCAAGGAAAGTCTCGCGGGCCCTGGGGCTCTCGTGTGGCAGAGAAGCACATGCGTGGAGTCTGCACTCGGGCCTGGGGCCCCAGGGCTCCCTTGCTTCCCTCAGCCCGACATCGGCGGCTGGACTTCTCTCAGTGCCTCTGACCTGGCATGGTGTTTGTATGACCATCTCCCGGCTGCGCCTCAGTCTTGCTTCCAGCCAGACATGGAGCACCAGGGTCAGCAGAGAGATCTTCTACCCGCCTCATCCACACTCCCGGCAGCACCCTCCCCCGCCCACGCAAAGGCAGGCCATCCACGGCTTTTAGTAAAAGTAAGAAAGGAAGCCATTGAGAGGGTGAGCTGGAGCTGTGTGTTCCGAAGTCTGATCCTCGGGCCAGCAGTGGCAGTGTCTCCTGGGACCTGTTCAGACATGCAGAATCCCAGGCCCACCCCAGGATGCTGGATCAGAATCTGGATTTAACAAAACTGATGAGGGGAGCTGCACACACTGGGTTAGAAGGCAGTAGGTGCTCTGAAAAGAAAGAAAAGGCAGAGCTGAGCGAGGGACACTGGGCAGAGAGAAGCAGACTACTGTTCTAAATGTAGACTGGTCAGGGAGGTCTTCATGGAGGAGGTGAGGGAGTGAGGAATGGCTTGGTGACTGCCAGAATGAGGCTTCAAGGTGGGACACTGGAAGCAGGAACAGCCAGGGAGAAAATGTCATCACTGGAGAGAAGGGAGAGAAAGTTCAAGTAGTGGACAAGGAGGGCAGCTGGAGACAGGGAGAGCCGTGCAGGTGTGGGCAGGACTGGGTTTCACTGGGGGCGAAAGAAACCCTCTAGATGCGTAGGCAAGCCCAGGAAATACTAATATTTTCCAGCTCATAAAGGCCCTGCAAAGAAAAGTCTGTATTCTGAGTTTTCTTATTTTCCAAGCTCAATGGGATCAGGATATATTGTGCGGCCACGTGCAAACCCAGCACACCCAGTGCACATGGCTGCCCCAAGTCCCCTGCAGCGCACAGCCCAGTCCCCCCATACCCAGAGACCTTGGGGTCTCAGACTGCTTTCCATCCCAAGAGCGCATACGTAGAAGGGACCGTGTGGAAGGGGCCCTGTGAAGACAGGACATACCTCATTGAGGCTTCCCTCTACCCCGCCCGCCAAAATGGGCAGCTCTCGGGGAAAGCGGCCACGGGGACAGAAGCACCAGGCACACATGTGCGGGACTCGCTGGTCAAGCGGAACCGAATCCACGGTGGTCCCTACATGGCCAGCAGTGGGCAGGCTGCGCCGTGGGCAGTCACAGCATGGGCCATCTGCACGATGGCAAACTCAACTAGCCACGCACTTCTCAGAAACCCTCGTCATGAAGTGACAAGTGACAGAGTTCCCCGCGTGAGGTCCCAGTCACCCCAGTGGCATCCTCAGCCTGAACCAAGCCGCAGACAAGAGCACCAGCTGCCGCCGTCTATTAGCCCAGACAGTGACGAGGTTTCCAAAAACGTGAAGACAATGGGCCTCTTCTCACTAAGTATCTTGCAAACCGTATTTCCAAGTTAGTTCTCATAAATTATTTGCATGACCAGCTAACGGGTTGATTATCGTTTTCTTTTTTCCTGAACTCATAAACACCCCAGTCCATAGTGCTCATCTTTTTATTTCTAATTCAGTAACTACCCACAGTGAGCACCATGTCAGCACCTGCTCTGTTGCTCCCTCAATCATTTTTAAGCCTCCAAAGGGCCCTGAGGCCCCAGTCTGTAGGCCAGTGCTGCAGGTTTAAGCTGGCTGCGATGCAGAAGACACTGCACGAAGAACATATTTTTAGTAGCTGAATGGCACAAAAAAGGAAGCTTTTGGCCTTCCCCTTAGGCTGAAAGAGAGCGTTCTTGTTTAAAAAAAAAAAAAGTCAATCTTGCCCTGTCAAGGATTTAGCAACATGTTAAATTCGGAACTTAGATATTTAAAAGAGCACAATGGCATTTTTACACATTTCGATGCAGGTCTCAGGGACCCAGCGCCATATACTCACAGGTCAGGTGGGGTGGGGACAGGTGTGTCTGGGGAGGGAGGAAATCAGTAGGAAGTGTGTCAGGACCCAAGATGGCAATAAGCAGGAGGCGGACACGCAGAGGAGGGCTCTGTAACTGTCACCTGCTTTTGTCACGTTACCAGTTTCAAAGGGCTTGGAGCTGCGGCCAGACAGAAACCCGCTCAATTTGCATCTTGACTTAGCGGTTTCTAAGAATCAGAATTTTTATCTCAGGACCCAAGCAGTCGCAAAGCAGCACTTATTCAACCTGGCAGGTCCCAAGTGAAATCTGAGTGTCAAAACAACGTATACTTTTCTGGCACAGGATGTAGCTATTGGCCTGATACACAAAATTCACACCTACGCTCGCAGTGTGCGTGTGAGTCCATCATTCCACAGGTGACCCATGCACACCCAACTTGGGGGCATCCAGGGCCCTGTTCCCCCTGACAGTCACTCGAGCCTTTGTCTTTCTCCCTCTAGCTTCCCAGCTTCCTGAAGGTTTTCACTGCCAGCGGCCCATGCCTGAGGCTGGGTGCAGAAAGGGGAAATGACACATGGCAACTGGAGGAGCTTCCGCGGAAAGTCTGGGCTGAGAGTCAGGGGAAGGCCATCAAGGGATGAGATTCGAGGTTTCTACAGATCTGCACCTGCCCATGACCCTGCAGATCAGCTCATCAATGGGGCCTACTCCCTCCCTGGCCCGGCCTGCTGGCTTCTTGGGATGTTGGAGCTCCTTTAGGTTTCTCTGACGCTCTGGGCAGTGGGGAAAACGTGCATGCTGGGGCTCTGGAATGGGATGTTGGGGTTAGCATGGAATGGATACCGGCACTTCAGGGCCTCCTATCAATAGAAATGAAACTTGAGACAAGTAAAGATTTTAAAAATCCCCACCATGAGAGCCTCAGACATACAGATTTTTCCCTCAACAGTGTTGGTGGGCCCAGACAGCAGAGTTGATGAAGCTAAAACAAATGTGACAGCAAAGGCAAGAACCGGACGTTCTAAATCCCCCTCTGGGAAGTACAACCATGAGCAGCCTGGGAGGGGCTTCAGTTCACCGCCCACCCTATGCCAGACTCCCTCAGTGAACCCCGCGTCTCCACAATGCCAGTGTGGTTGCGAGGAGACAGACTGCAGACTCGGTCCATCCAGATCATAGCCCCCAAGCCCCCCGGCTGGTCATGAAGCTGCCACTGGGGCCTTGGGTCCAGCTCCAGCGTAGAAACCTTTCTAGGCTGTATGGTTTCAGTTGGAGAATCCAAGAAATTCATGCTCAAGTCCAACTTCATATTCAGCATCTAGAAATGCTTGTTTTTAATATTCCATCACTCGTGAATGCACCGATCAAATATTTATTGACTCATTACTCTGAGCTCTGCATTGTGACACAATCCTAATACTTCTTACAAGAAGCCTCATCTACCATTTGTATGTGATTATCTAAGGAGGAATTCCTATCTCTCTGGATGGGAATTTCGCAAAAATCCAGCCGCAGATGCTCATAAACATCATCAACGTGGACAGGCCCTAATGCTTCAGAAGAGCCAGCTTTCCCAGAAGAGAGAGTGAGGCCGGATGGCTGGCGTTAACTGCCCTTGGCTCTTCCCCAGAATCCTTCTATTTATTGCTTCGGGCTAGTCTCCTTCTCGCCTTTTAGAAAATAGTATTAATATCACTAATATTAATTTACTATTACTTTTAGGTAATATTAATTTGTAAGAAACATATTCTGTGACATAAATTATCTTGCATATTTAATTTCAAATAAGCTGGAATGAAAAACAGAAATGTACAGGCAGTAGGTAAATAAGTCCTGCTATTCCCTGAGAAAGGAATTAAACATACGGGCTTATGACCTGCATGCGTGAGGTGGTATTGCAGTAGGAACTACTACTCACATGCTCTCCTACGGCACAGCTCAGAGAGCATGTATATGTACAATCTCATTTGGAGCTAATCAAATCTGGGTACATTATAGCATTAACCCTTATCATATTACAATAATTCCCCAATCATTTGTCTTTTTACTCTCATCACGTGTATTCCACACAGGTGTTTATGACTCGTGTACAACCTGGTTGCATCCCAGGTGTATTTGTTGATGACTTAGGCACCGATGTCTTAGGCCAAGTGCAAGCTCCTGCAGGCATGGAGGTATCTGATTCATTTCTGCATCTCCAGGGTCAGACTTGGGTCACTCAACCTCTCTGCAAGGGAGCCCTTACCTGTGAAATGGGGCAATGATACGACCACCTGTCTTAATCGGTTCCGAGCCCTCAAACACTGAATACCAAGTCAGACATACAGTAAGTGGCCCTCAGTGTTCTCCATCATTGTTACTGTGGTTGCTGCTGCTGTTATCTAGGCTTGGCTGAGTTCAAGTTCGAGCTCCAGCAGGGGAGCTAGCTGACACGTGTGAATGTGGTGGGTGGAAGAGAGCAACATTAGGGGTTATATATCCTGATCATAGCTTCATTTAACTGTTTCCCCCCCTCCCCCAAAGTAACCACTGTTGATACAGCAAAAAATCATTTACTTGTTAGGCTCATGTGTGTGTCTTTCCAGGTGCCAGCCCCATCGACCTTACCAAATAGGTGTTCAGTCTGCACCCTGGACCACTGCAGGGCCGAGAAGGGCCTCTCTGTGGCCGTGCCTCTTCCCTTCCATGGTTACAATCGTAAGCACCTGTCAAAGTGCTTCATCAGCAAGACTCAGTCCCAGAAACTGAATGAACTGACCCAGCTTTCAGAATAGAAAAGAAGGACACTAGAAGCCCCATCGACTTGTGGCCATTCTACTTGTTTCTTTCCCGAGTCTATGGACACCAGCCACGAGGGGCGGTCAGGAGAGCAATGTGCCTGTCGGGTCAACACCAACCACCACCAAGAGGCCAACTTGGAAGACAGCACAGGAGCGTCCATCTGGAGGAAGAGCAAGTCACCTGTCGTAGGATTTCAGGACGGAGGTGCTTTTAGACATTAAAAAACCTGAGAGCCGCTGTCTTCCTTGCCCGACCCTCTTTTCCACAATAGGCTTGTTGAATTCTAATATCTCCACGTGCATTAGTAAAAGAATTGCTTTTCGTTGTTAATAAATGGATAGGATTTTGAATTGCGTTCACTCTTTGTAGTCAACAAATTCTCAGACTTTCGATCTTAGTGTTCAAGTTCAGAAAAGGCAAATGAAATTATCATCTTTTCTTATTTATAAAGCTAATTAGAGTTTGTTCCTTGAGTAATTCTCTTACCAGCTTAGGATCTTTGATCAGATTTGAGACCATGGATGGGCAGCAGACTGACGTGGCTCAGTACAGACGGAATAAGACAGATACGCGTCATGTGAAGGGCTATGCCCAGGATGGAGGCAACTGAAGCAGCTACTGTTCTCGCAACTCGTCCTCCTGGGGTACAGGCACCGCCCTTCTCAGCACAGCCTGTGCCCTGATTATGAGGCACGAGACTGTATTTTGCAGGGTTTCTGGCTCTGCCCACAAACCGCCAAAGCACACCCCCACAATTGTGACAACCCAAAATACCCCACAAATTCCCCAAGACCCTCCCTCATGGGAGGTGACTGGCATTTGCCTGTGGTTGAGAACCAAGAGAGTCTTTCCTTAAGATTTCCCTAGTCTTTCCTTCACTTAATATTTAAATCAAGTGACGGAACTCTTACTTGCTTTCATCGCTGAATTGCATACTCTAGTTTCAGTCTGCGTACAAATTAACAGACTGTTTAAATCTCTAATATTTCTGCACCCTGCATTGGCATCCACTACGGAGAAGCAGGCTACTGTGACCACATAAAGCAGAGCGACTGCAGCCTACACCACCCAGGGGACCGAGACACCCAGCAGCAGTTTCCACAGGTTTGCCAGCGGCCCCGAGTGACCTCCCAGCTCCCAGTCCTGAGGGATGAGTGGACCTTTGTCCATTACCTGAATGCCAGGGGCACCAGAAGGCAAAGTTCACGAGGACACAGACTATTTTCCCAGAAGCTGACCGAGTGGCACGACCAGGCACTGGGTGCACGTGGAGTGAATGAATGAACGAGGGAGATGAGACACACACGCGCTACCTTCAGCGCTCCCGTGGCGCGGGAAGTACTCACACTCCAGGAAAGGGGTGTTAGCTCAGCCACCAAGCAGGTTAGGGTGACATGTGGAGCACTCTACGGCTTAATAAACACCTTTTCATCATTATCACAAGTGATCCTGCTACCCACACCACGGAAACCTAGGGCAGGTCTCACAGACCCAGGGAGGATCCAGTTTACACGGCCACGTTGGGCTCCAAACGTCTCCTGGAGGGTCTAACGCCTTGACTCCCCCGCAGGATGCACTATATTAGATGCCGATGGGGACACCCAGGAAGGTGCGGATATCTGAGCTGAGCAGAGGGTGCTTCTGGGAGCACCCAGGTGCCAGGATGTGAAATCTTCTGCATAGATAAATAAATCTCTCGGAGCAGGGAGGGAAAGGAAAGAAAAGGAACATTTTGAAAAAGGCATTCCTGGATGGCAGCGGCGGGGGAGGAAGAAGGGCAGCCACTAGGTTCGTTTCTCTTTTCCCTGACCTGCGAAGAAGCACTGATGCCAGGAACCCAGCTTCTCTGCCATTGTCTTGGGGTTGTGTTGACCATGTTTGCTGCTCCTGATTTTCTATTTTGAGGGACCCCGGTAGGACCCAAAGGAAATGAGTCTTGTAGCCCCACCTCCACACTTGAACTTGGCTCCTTAGGCAGACCCCAGCCACCTCATGCAGACCTGTCCCCGCCCTTCAGAGCTGGGAGTTTGAGGGGTGGGGCAGTACACAGAGCCCCAAAATAAAATGGAGAAAGGAAAATGGGGTGGGGGAGGATAAGGAGACATTTGTCAAAAAGGACCCAGGAATATGAGAGAGATATTCCCTCCGCAATGGTCAAAGCTGGACAAGTAGAGCAACAAAATAAAGGCTGGAAAGCTGAATTATACCCCAAAGAATAAGATAAATATCCAAATACCTATACTGATATAAACAAGTAGAATTATATAAGTAAATGAGGGGGAAGAGACAGTGCTACTTTAAAGAAGACTCCCAAACAATAAATAAAGAGGGATAAAGGGACTAGAAAACCATCAGGGCCTCCCTGGTGGCGCAGGGGTTAAAGGCAGCATTATCAAGCTGTTGCCAGCCTGCTCCCCAGCCGGCCAGTGAGCTACCCACATGGCGCCGCAGACCTCTCCTGTCTCCCCGCTGCTCCCCTCAGCAGTGGATTTCAGTGGATCCGCCTGTTCTGCTCCCCACTCTGTCTCTGGTGAATCCTCTCAACCCCCACACCTCTGGCCTGTACCCCAGTTCTTGTATGCATAAATAAGTAAATCTTAAAAAAAAAAAAAAAAAGGAAAGCCAGCAGAACCCACAGTCCTGGCGGGCTGACGGCAAGGCCCATGGACGGCTGTGCAAATCAGTGGGAGCAGCTGAACACCCTCCGGGTGTCTCCTTGAAAGCGCTGACCACTGACTGCTGCTGCGTAACCCACGTCCTCAGATCATCCATCCCCCCTCCAGAAGCCAGGGCGCCATTCAGCTCCCCGAGAGAGAGTTAGGGCTGCACTTAGTAAGTGGGTCCTGAGGAAACCCGTGCGGGGGGGCAGAGCAGGAGCTTTGTGGTGGAGAAAACTGCAGGCACAGGGGACCCCAGCGACCCCAGGCCGGGAGACGAGCCGTCGCAGGTGGCACCTGCCGAAGGAGCGCCAGCTTCTGTCTAAAGAGAACCAGCGCACACAGTGCCCTCACGCGCGTCCTGGTGGAGAAAGGCGAGGGAAGATAAGGAAACGGCCAGGGCCTGGACACAACGCAAACCGCATCCTGCTTCAGACAAAGGACGTCCGTGGAAAATTGGGGGAATTTGGATAAAGTGAGTAGCTTGTTTAAAAGGAAGACGTGGCTTTTTCCCCTGTGGGGAGCCGGAGAGTCCATGTTTTTGGCTCTGTGGGCCCTTGCTTACCCGAGACTACTTAACCCTGTCGTTCCCCTGGACACGGAGACCGAGGCAGCAGGCCAGTCGCGGGGCATGACTGGACCCCACCAAAACCTTGCAACAAGACTAGGAGGTGGCTGCGGGTGACCTGTGAGCCGAGCTTCCTGACCTGGACAGTGAGGGTGGCCCAACGCGACGTCTTAGGTTGGCCCCCCGCCCCGGTCGCGTGAGCCGCCAGCAGCAGAGAAGCTGGTGAAGGCGGTGCGGGAACACTGTGCTGCCTTTGCAGCTCTTCTGTACAATTCGCTGTTTCAGAATTATGTGTTTTAAATGAAGTGGAAGTGATTTGGGTCATGTGCTTTGTCATCAAAGACCTACTCCGTCACTTTGCCCGCTGGTGACATCGCTGATTCGAGAAGCATGTCTTTATGACGGACGGGCCGCATCCCAGACACGGCCAGTTCCACGAGGGGTTTTCTGCACCTGCTCTGCACGGGTGCGAGACAGCGGGCATGTCCACCCCGCTGGGAGGGACGGCAGGACACACTTCCTGACAAGGTCTCAGGCTCCGCAGGGGTCCCCAAAAGGGGCTGAAGGGGTGAACTCTGACAGAGGCAGCCCCACCGTGCTCTGCCCATCCTGGTGGCGGGGCAGACCCCATGGAATCCCAGGTCTGGGCGCCTCTTACGAGAACCCAGAATAGCAAAACCAAATTCGTGGTGCCCCCACCCAGCCCCTCCGAATAAGCTGAGAGCAGAGCCGGGGCCAGCGTCCTGTCTGGGACGTGGCGTTCACTCTGCCTCCAGTCGAGGCCCTTTCCCAGGCGCATCCAGGCAGACACCACGTGTGGGCTGCAGCCTCACAGGAGCCGACCCGGCTTTGGAGGAGGAGGAGGGGTCGGCAGCATACAAGCAGAGCCTGGAAGTCCCCACAGACAGAGGCCCCTGGGGGCAGGGGAAGGGCGCAGAGGGCCCTGGTCTGAGTCGCCATGGCCCCGCCGCCATGCTGGGCAGCTTGGCGTCTGTTGCACGGAGGGAAAGCTGGAGGTCTTTCTGCAGGCGCAGCATGGCCATGTGTGTGCCCCCAAGTGGCGGCGGAGCCAGTGGAGGGAGGCTGACCCAGAGGAAGAGCCGCCAGCTCTCCTGGGCCCAGGTGTCCAGCAGCCCTTCCACTGGACAGGCCGGTGGCAGCCACGTCCTGGGACACGGGGCGCAGGGGTGCAGGGACACTGGCTGACACGCTGCTCGGGAGAAGTGTGAGAAGTGCAGGATCTGCCCCCCCACCTGTGTGGGTGGTGGAGGACTATGGGTGCCTGGCAGTGGGTGCCGTGTGGCACCACCACCTGCGGGGGTTGGGGAGTCTTGGAGCTTCTTAGGGAGAAGGCTGAGGTCCTGATCTCTGACCCTAACTGCAGCCACTTCAGGGGGCTGGCTCTGAACCCTGAGGTCCGACACCTCCAGAAGCTGTACTTTCTCCCCTGTGCCCCGTGGGCTGCTGTGGTGGAGGAAAGAACTAGAATCACCTCCGAAGGTAAGTTCATGACTCACTCTCACAAGAGCCACTGAGCACAGCCTGCACTGAGGCAGCCCCCCAGCAATTCCCTCAGCTCCATCCCCACCACCCACTCGCTTGCTCCGTGCTGATGTCACCCCTGTTCTCATAGGCGCAGGCCAAGGAAATCGCGTCTCTGGTAAATGCTTCATCGCTCTTGCTCAGCTGCTCCCCATTCTCTGGGACATGCAGCCCGTTATATAATATTAGCAACATCGTCCACTTCATTCTCCGTATCAACCTGCTCCCCCTTTGAAAGAAGACTTTCAATAGGAAAACATTATTTTAGCTGGCGGAGAGTGGGGGAAGTAGCAATGATCCAAACTTAATCCTGTCTTGACTGATGGGAACTTGGCTCAAATTTGGGCATGTCGAAAACGAAGAAGCATTTACAAATGTCTAGGAAGAAACAGCCCTCACCTTGTGGCCGTGAGAAAACAGCCGAGATGGGCAGTGGCGGGGGGTGGGTGGGGGACAAAGTTAGGGTTACTGTTATTTCGTGAAATGCATTTGTATTTAAATGTATAAATATCATTTCAACCTCCACTTAAATACTACCTATGGAAGCAGGTATATTAAATACACTTTCAAGTACATAACACAGACTAACATATTTTAGATTTTAATACATAGGTGCATATATGGTAACACACGTGTACACACGCGCATGGAATAAATGTGCATGTCATATATAAAAGGTAGTAAGCCGGAAAAATGAGCCAAATGGCTTTTTTTTCATAGATGCCTGAGTGTGAGCTAAAGAATGGCTACAAGTTTACTCAGGAGGAAATCTGTCTTTAAGGAGTATTTCCTTCCCAGAAGCAGCCGTGAGATGGGGAGGGGCCACTCGGTGGGGGAGGGTGAGTCATCAATGGGGGAACGTAGAAGGCCAGACCTTTGTTGGTCCTGGAATCCAAGGAGGACATGGTCCAGCTGGAGAGGGGAGCTTCCTGCTCTCCCCACACCCCTCCCCAGGGAGGCCCTGCTCCGAGCTCCTTAGAAGGACACTCCCAGTCGCTCGGCAAGCAGAGGGTGATTAGCCAGCAGCGCCTGTAGAGGGGGCCCCCCATGCAGTCTCACCTTTGCAGGTGGCGACACAGAGTCCACCCACTCTCTTTGGCCTCATTGGCTTCTTTTCATCTCAGGCGATGTGGAAGGTGGCAGAGCCCGGACGGAACCCTGGGGGTGCCCAGAGATCCAGAAGAGACACTGCACCAAGCACACACACTTCCCTCAGGTCTCTCGTCTCTAACTCAGCTTTCCCCCCAAGGGCTGCTGGTGGATTTGAACATCTCCATACACTGGGAAAGCCAAGTGCCCAATGACAGATGAGCAGATACAGAAGATGTGCTACATATACACAATGGAATACTACTTGGCTACAAAAAAGACGACAGCTTGCCATTTGCAACAACATGGCTCAAACTGGAGGGGAGGGCAAGAAGGGAAGTCACTCAGAATATAAGACAAACACCAGATTTCACTCCTATGCAGAACATGGAACACCACAGCAAAGGCACAGACAAAACTAAACCAAAACCAACCCTTGCTATCTGATTGCAGAATGGAAGCTGCCAGAGGGGTGGGTGGGGGGTTGGAGTGAAGCAGGGAGGGAGTGACTGGGGCTTTGAAGGCTGGTGTGGTGACAGGTTCCTGCAGAGGTGTGATCCCCAAATCACATACAGTGTGGAAACCACTGTTACGTCAATAGAAAATACAACCAAAAAAAACCCCTCTAATTTCATGACGCCACATGATGGTTTGCGGGATAAGACATTCGATCCGCCAAGGTCACAGAAAATAGTCAGGCTCCTGCCTGTGTGGACGGGGTGATGATTCATCCCTCGTTTTCCAAGTGAAGAAAGAGGGTAAAATGAAGGACAAGTCTTGGCTTGCTCCACTTTCTTTTTTGAAGAAAACACCCTGATGAGAGTCTCTAACCACAGACACGCCTCCAGGCCTGCAGCAGCGGCTCTTTCTCTCCTCAGGGGCTGGGTGATCGAGGGGCACTGAGACGTCCATCCCCACAGGAGGGCGTCGTCCGGGAGCGTGACCCTCCTCACGGCGACAGCCAGCGCGGACGGCAAGGCCACACGTGCCGGCTTCCAGGAGAAGCTCCAGCCTCCCACCGACCTTTGAAAGCAGAGCTACGGCCGTGCCCTTTAAAGTGCGCTTGGAGCTCGTAGCCGCAAGACCAAAGCCCCAGCTCCCCACAGGTGTAACCCAAAGCACCGGCGCCAAAGGCCAGAGGCCGAAATGGCCGCGGGGCACTCGAGACTACTGGGAACCAGTCAAGTCCATGACCACGAGGAAGAAGGGGAGGGAGCTAAGTAGGGCTTGCTCTGCCTTTCTCTCTGGCCTCCTGAAAAGGGCGCCTCCCGCTCTGGCGCTCACGGCCAAGGCATCGCCAGCCTTTCCACAGGAGGAGAGAGAGACCTGGAGCATGGTGCCCCGGCTCACCTGAGGCAGGCGGGTCCCTCCTGAGGACGAGATGCTGTTCTTACCACTCACTCTGTGAACTTCACTCCAAGAGGCTGGGGTGTCCATCACCTGTGTAGGGCACCTCCAGCTCCCAAGACTGCCACCGTCCTCCCACCCCCAGACCTTTCCCTGCCTTGGGGCCTTTGCCCTGGCTCCGTCCTCACACTCCCTTCAAGCCTGTCTGGCGCCTTCCCCCATCAGCGTGTGTATTTTCTGATGAGCTGAAGGCGATTGAAGACTGGGGGGGTCAAAGGGCCTGAGGGCCTGTCCCCCGGGCTATTAAAAACACTCAGGGCCAGCTCAGGACGCAGAGGTGGAGACTGGACCAGGCGTTGGGTAAAGAACCAGAAGGTGCGAGGATGAGAGGGAGCCCCGGACAAGATGTGCGGTCTGACCGTAAAGGGACTGGAGAGGGGCCAGGGAGGGACAGCGACGACAGCTCCCCATCTTGGGTGGGTGTGGTCTGGGGGAACAGCCCCCCTCAACTAGGGCCGCAGTGTGATAGGCCGCGGGGGAGCCAGGCCGCCCGACAGCCTCAGCTGACCTGGGGCCTGTCCACGCGCCAACACATGCTCTCGCTTGTCCTGTTGCTGCTCACTCCGGACCAGGCCCTTCGTCACCATTTCACTGTGCTCTGTCAGCCAGGCTGTCCCCATCCCCACTGGGGAGAACCTGTCCCCCTCCCCCCACCCCACCCCCGCTCCCCCGGGCCCAACAGCGCCCCCCAGCCAAGAGGGCACCGGCAGATGTGCAGCGAGCAGACTGTGACTCCACAGCCGCACCCAGGGGCGCCGCCACCCGCCCCGCTCATGGAAGAGTTGCTTGAGATGCACCAAAGACATGAAGCTACTTGTTATCAAACAAGGAAAATCTGCTGCTCTTTTCAGGCCAACGCGAAATCCCTGAAATCACACAGAAGCCCGAGACATTCTCAGGAAGCAAACGACAGGTGCCGCTGCCGTGAAAGCCGGCACGCACGCGGCGGACAGCCCCGCACCCTCGGGTGGGGGCTCAGAACCAAGAGCTGACCACAGAGCAATTTTTCAATCTTTAGAAGCGAACCAAGTTCTCCATGCGGCCAGCACCAGGACAACAGGCCTGCCCGGGGGTGGGGGGGGGGGAGAAGCGGGGGCTGCCCTGCCCTGGAGGCTCTTTGTGGGAGCGTGGGTTAGGGATCTAGTGGTCCCCCGTTTCTAAGCCTCCTTAACGCCCCTGAAATGTGTTCTCCTAAAGATGTTCCCGGAGATAGGAGCCCCTGGCACTGTTTCCCGCATACCAGGCTCGAATCCCAGGCAATCCACCCTTCTCTTAACGGCTGATGACAGCCCCAATGGCCGGGCAAAAATCAGTTGAAGGAAAGGGAAGTCTTGTCGGAAATGAGATTAATCTTGTAACGAGTGTTCAGGCCTGATAACCCATCTGGGCACACAACTGCTTAAACTGGAGAGCAATTAACCTTCACCCGACAAGCTCTGTCCAACCGTTATAAACATTAAAGAGACAGAATCCTTCCCCCCTCCTTGTAGACTAAACAACCAGATTTGCACTCCACGTAAACGGCTTCTTTCTGCAGATGTGCACGGATGATGAAGTCCTGGGGAAGAAGGTGGGTGCTGGCCCTGTGGAGAGCTCAGTGCCTTGGCCTCGGTGACAGAGAGTCTTGGTTATTAACATGAAAACTCCCTGGGGCGTTTTTAAATGCAGCCACTGCCTTGAGGGGTGTAGAACAGAGATGCTTCCTTGCAGGGAGACAGTCTGCTACCAGGATCTGAACCTGAGCTGGGGGCCTCCCTGGTGGCACAATGGGTTAAGATGCAACTTGTGAAGCTATATGCAGCCCCTGCAGCACAAGTTCGATCCCCGGCCAGGGAGCTACCCACATGGCGCAGCAGACCTCTCCTGACTCCCCGCTGCTCCCCTCAGCAGTGGATTTCAGACAATCCACCTGTTCTGCTCCCCGCTCTGGCTCTGGTGAATCCTCTCATGCCCCCACACCTCTGGCCTCTACCCCAGTTCTTGCATGCATAAATAAATATTTAAAATAAATAAATCTTTAAAATAAATAAACCCGAGCTGGACTCTATCTTTCCCTTTACTTTTCTCTAACAGTAAGACACCTGCAGCGAGCGAGCTCCTTGCTCACACTCACCCCCCCACCTCCGCCACTGCAGGCATTTGCATGCGTGATGCAATTTGTGGTCACAACAGGGAGATTTTGTTTTTATCTCTGAGGAGTTACCCACTTTCACGGTGAGCAAACCTGTGACTTGCCTGTATCAGCACACGCTGTCACCCACGCACAGAGCTAGCCCAGTCAGCCCGTGTGGACCGCGGGTGGTTAGGGGATCCACCGGGAATCCCACAGTAAAAATAACCTCCAACATGGAGGAGAAATCTCGGAGGGCATCGGGCTTGCATGAGCAACAGCTTTCCTGAGCATTTGTTTACACAGCATCATGGGTCTGTTTTTGTCCCCGAGAGTCATGAGCGACCGAGGACGCGGCCCCTCTCCCAGGAAAGGCGTTCAGCCCAGCTGGCCCGTGAGAAGCCCGCACAGGGCTGCTTGTCCACAGGACAGGCCTGTCGTGTGGCTGTCGCTCAGGTTTGAGAAACGAACAGGCAACCCTCGCTTGCACGTCCTAAGTAAACACATCTCCCTGCGGTTTGGGGCCCATCTGCATGCGCCCACAGCTCACCCGCAGTCCTCCCTGGCGTTTGACCTCATCTCTGCTTTGAGCCCAAGCTCTCCCCCTTCGGCATGTAAGCCCCGACGTGCCGGCCCTCAGGGGTGCACGTCATCACTGAGTCTCTCGTCACCGGGGCTCGGGACTGACCCCACGAACAGGACCAAGGATGATGCCATGTAGGGAGGCATCGCCCGGCCTCAGAGAGCCCTGGCCGGGCGCTCGTGCTTTCAGAGTTTCCATCAATGTGCTTCACAGCGCTGTTCCCACCGTCGGCAGGCAAGCAGGTCCGTGCCCTCTAGAGCAGGCACGAGAGGAAGCAGGGACTGACCACTCCACCTGCCACTCGGGCACGGGGGCCTTGACAGTCACGTTAGAGGCAAGTGGGGAAGGCCAGGGTCACGCTGGGGGCCGCTGGGGTCTGCGCCTGTCTGTGGCGAGGTAGTGATGGCCTCCAGGCACTTGAGCTGGCCAGCTTTTCATCCCAGAGTGACCATCGTGGGCGCCTGACGTGGACAAGAGCACCCAGACTACTAGGGGAGACCATGATGCTTCACTAAGTTTGCACGTCTTTCCAAAGAAAATCTTAGCGAACCGTCACTGTCAGTGCTAAAATGAGGTTCATCTGTGCCCTGGGGTTCGTCCATCTCACAAAACACAAGATGCTGAGGGGAAACGCATGTTTCTCG
This sequence comes from Talpa europaea, assembly GCF_964194135.1. NCBI lineage: Eukaryota > Metazoa > Chordata > Mammalia > Eulipotyphla > Talpidae > Talpa > Talpa europaea. The sequence continues at coordinate 143,764,366 of NC_140070.1, forward strand.
ATCCCAACCCTTCCTGCGTGCACCCCCGGGGGCATCAGAGACACAAGAGCAAACCGAAGCCACAGTGCCTGGTCACCCCACAATCACACACTGATGAGCTCAGTGCAGGCTCAAGGCTCGAGTGCAGAAAGTCCTCTTGTTTTTACCACCATGTGGGCAGCATGTCCACCCACGAGGCGGGGGCAGACAGCAGTGGGGACCGGCCGCCTGAGCAGCACGTCCTTATTGTGCCGCCCTCGCTGCCTCGCCTGGCTGCACTTCTCAACACTCACCAAGAACTATGAGATAAGGGAAACCGCAACATCAAACTCAGTATCTTGTGAAACTGAAACACTGCCGAGTAAACCTCACAGTGATTTTTATTTTGATCACTGTCGGGATTGAACGATCTCATGGTGCAGACTCCTGCAAGGCAGCGAGTTCTCTTTTCTCAGTGAGCCTGTGTGTACACGCTCCAAATGCCACCTGCCCACACGTGACGGGCGCACAAGCACGGGCCCAGGAACCCCAGCTCGGCACCTCAGCGGCCGGCATCACCGCTCTTCTGATGGGCGAGCAACCCACAGAAGAGACTGGCCATGTCACCCTCCTACCTGCCACAAGCTGACGAGTGCCCCTCCCACACCCACCTGGACCTTAAAATGTGACCTTATCTAGATGAGGGGCCTTGCAGCCGTAATTAAGAAATTGAGATAAGATCACACTAGATCAAAGTAGACCCTTCATCCAGCTAAAGCATCCTTTTGAGAGGCCAAAATGACAACCAGAGAAGGCGACTTCATGAAGGCAGAGGCAGAGCCTGGAGTGACTTTCCTACCAGCTGGGGGGCTCACACTTGCCAGCCACGGAAGCCGGGAGAGAGGCAGGAGCGGGCACTCCCTGCGAGCCCCCGGAGGGGCGAGCCAGCCCCACCCTAAACTGGGCTCCCAGGCTCCTAACCTAGGGGAGAACACACGTCTGTGCTCTCAGACCACCCAGCTGCAGTCATTGGCTACAAAGCCCTAGGAAACTGACCCACACCTGTGGATGCTGTTTCTAAGCAAGAAATTGCCAAGTTAGGGCATTGGAGGGTCCACTATTTGCTTATAGAGTTAGTACAGCTTCCAAAAATGCCCCGGAGCCTGCCAAGAATTAGGTAACTTCCTGGTTACAGAGATCAGATTGCCTGAATTTTTCAGATTAATAGTAATTTTGCAAAACCTTTCATGTCAGCTCCTTTATCTGACCATTCCCTGATTTTCCTGTGAAGGAAAATGTGGCTCTTGTGTCACTGGGGGGAAAAGTCTAGCTGACATTTGAATGAAAGTTGTGTGTGTGTGGTGGGGGAGGGTCTAGACAGACACCTTTCATGTCTCAAAGACTGATTTGTTTAAAAATAATGTTAGAAGCTAAAAAAAAAATAACCAATGGAAATCAAAATCTAATTTCTGTCTATGTCTTCCAACCAACATCTGTGGGCAAATGAGGCTAATTCTGATTGCTTCCTTATACTTGGTCCTCAGTAAAATCCTAGCTTCCCTAGGAGGACCTTGGCGTCATACAAGAAACAGTGAAGCCAGGCTGATCCAAAGACTCCATAAACGGAGCGAGCTGGGCTCCAAGGTGACCACTCGAGTTTCTCCCAACTTTTGACTCCTTTTCTTCTGCTCCTTCAAAACTAGATCATAGTTCCTGCTCAGAGAGGGCACAGCCCGGCTTCCCATCACGCAACAGCCAAGGACGCGCTTCAGCGGGCAAAGGGCCCGCACACACCTCTACCCCTAAGTTTCCGGGCAGGCATTCCTGGGGCAGCATTACCCGCGCTGGGAGCTGGGCTACGCCCCAGGAAGCAAGAGTGCGTCAATGTCTTAAATTTTCAGGTTGAAAAAGCAGTTTATGTATTTAAAAAAAAAAAAAAACTACCAAGGAAACAGAATACTTCAGGTTTTATGACATCGCATTTGCTTTGACCTACATGTGCTGCTTTGGGCCGGGAGGCTTGCTAAGTCCACTAATATGTTTGCTAGACTTAAAATCCTGGTAGGGAACTCAGCTCCGTTACCTGGTTTAGACACACTGGCTGTCACTGCTATTAAAGTCAACCGTTTTAAACAGGATCATCTTGCCATTGAATACAAAGAATTTAGCTATTGAAAATGCCCTATGAGGTCCCAGGGGCTGGCCTGACCTGCCATGACGATGGAGGCCTCCGTGGAGCCAGCACATCAGACACCAACGTGTGTTTGCAAGAGATTAAATCTCAGCCTCACTGACATTTCAGAGGTGTAAGCGGGAAGAAAAGAAACCAGCACTGCTCAGCATAGCCCACTCTGTTCAACTCTGCTACTCTGTGCCCAGAAAGACTTGCCACACAGTGGACAGTGACAGTGGAACACGGGGATGACCCTGCACAGACACTGGGTATATGAACGCCGGTCACTGCTGCCTCCGGGGAAGCCAAAGCAGACGGGGTTTGTCTCTTGCAGACCCAAGTTCTAGAGCAAAGTGCAGACCCTGAGTCGCCGGGAAACTGCATTTCTGCTCTGAGTCCTCAAGCAGAAAGCATCCCCGCCCGGGGCCCAGCAGAAACAGCTTGTACTCATGGGGCACCTGCTCACACATAGTTATAGTCTAGGTACCCCGCAATCCCCCCGCCTTCCCAAATACAGGTGGGCTTGTCAGGACACCTGAGTTGGGGGCGGTCTAGCAGCGTCATTCGGAAGCGATACAGGAGCAAGACGGGGCTCAGATGCCATCCTAACTCAGGCTCTGATCAAGAGGCGCAGCTGCTCACACCTCCGAGGATGGTGACATGATGCGTGTGGCCAGAGTGAATTAAGTGAATTAAATCTCTACGGCGTGACCAGGTTCCACCTCACTAGGGAAGGTACTCGTGTCTTCCCATCAGGCTGGCATCGCTCATCCATCGAATGCTCCCTGAATAGTCAGTGCAGGTGGATGATCACACAGGAGCTGCCGCCTACCTTGGGGCACCAGGCACTGAGCATCATCCATGGTGCTAGAAACTGGGGCCACTGGGCACCGACCGACCGTGTGAGCATCTCCTCCTGCAGGGGGCACCACAGCCACCGGCTGTCACTCCCCGCTGCAGGGATGCATGCGTCCATTCATTCATTCACCAGCTAGGCTAGGGAGGAAACAGCCCACACCTCGCAGTCCACTGCCTTGGTTCTTCTTCAAATCCTCAAAACAATGGTTTTCTGGGATCGTGAAAATGCAGCTGAGTTCAGCTACTGGTGACATGTCACTTGACCCACCAAGTGGACCCCTAATGGTGACTCCATCATGTTTTCTCCACAATCCTCACACGAGAACATGAGAAAGGAGCAGATAAGCTACAGGGAACACTTTCATCTCTTTCGAGGAAGCTATAAATCCCCAGAGGGCACTGGAGGGAGGGGTCTTTTCAAAGACAAACACTGAAAACCAACCAACCAAGATGGATTACTTTAGAGAAAGCAACTGAGCTACAGGAGTAAGTTAAACAATAAGAATGAGACAAGGGGCCTCCCTGGTGGCGCAGGGGTTAAGTCTCAGCGCTGTCGAGCTATCGCCAGCCACTGTGGCTTGGGTCCCATCCCCGGCCAGGGAGCTGACCCCCATGGTGCAGCAGACCTCTCCCGTCTCCCCGCTGCTCCCCTCAGCAGTGGATTTCAGTCAGTCCGCGTGTTCTGCTCCCCACTGTCTCTGGTGAGTCCTCTCACCCCCCGCACCTCTGGCCTACACCCCAGTTCTTTTATGCGTAAATTTTTTTTTTAAATGAGAGGACAAGGAGCCCCAGCGCACTCACACAGCAGACATCCGTGTAAACCAATCACGGTGCTGGGGAGAGCAACTGCCGGGAGCGCGCAGCCGTCCCCGCACCAGCCCCTGCTCGAAGACCAGGAAACTGAGGCCCAGAGAAGTGAGTCCTCTCACCAGGGCGGGGGGCATCAGGACTGTCTCCTCCATTCTCTGAAATCACATATAGTACTGCAAACTGGCATCACCTCTACTTTCAAAAAAGGGCAAAAGGGGGTGCCCTGCCGCCCTCTGACCTACTGCCTGACCCTGCTGCAGATCTGGGTGCTTGGGAGGGAGCCGAGGCCCCCAGCTCCTCTCCCAGCGTTAGAGCAGCCCTGACTCCCCTTCCTTACTCTCCTGGGAAGAACGGAAGCGAGCAGGAAAAGACTTTGGGAGCAAGTTTAATTTATGAAAACGTACCATACGCCTAAAAGAGCATGCCTGTGCGTGGTGGGACAAGACCAAAGATCTAGAAGCGCCTAAGCCCCTAACAGACCCTGCTGGGCAAGCTCAGTAATCTTCATCTCCTTTCTTGGCTTGGACGCCTGAAGTCCGAGGAGAGTTGTTTCTGGAACAGGGGCGAGAGCAAAGCTGCCGTGACGCGGGGCGTGCAGCCCTGGTCAAGGACACCGGCCTGCATTCGTGACACAAAACCAGCTGCCACCTCAGGCAGGTGGGGCAATTTTAGCAAGGCTGCCCAGAGGGGTGCCATCGACCAGGCATCAACGATGAGTCTGGGGGTACGGACCTGCACCAGCACCCCACAACATGACCGGGGAGCCCTGGAGTCAACACAGACGCAGAAGGCCAGAGAAACCCCCTGAGACAGTGTCGGCAGGACGGCCGCTGGGGGCGCGGCGGGCCACAGACGCCCACTGGAAAGCAAAGAAGCTGCAGAGACGCGGGGGCAGAAGGCGGCCTGCATTCAAGTAAGAGGATCCTGTGATTTTACAGCATCTCCTGAGAGGAGCAAAAGGAGTCTCAAAATTACCATAACTTACCACCACCATCATAACATACAACTTACCGCCACCATCATAACATACAACAGTCCGACGCCGCCGCTGTGAGCCTCGCCCGCTCGGAGACGTGTGTCAACCACATCTCAACAAAGCTGGGAGGAGGAGAGAAGGGAAAACCCATCTTTGGGAAGTTTCATGTCAATTCAGCCCAACCATGTAAACTGAGTGACCGTGAGGGTGGAAGCTCCCCTGTGTATTCACGGGCTGACACCCCATGACCCAGCTGCCCGCGCCACATCTGGCGGCTTCTTGGGGCCAGTTATGCTTCTGCCTCCCCACCTGGCGTCCTCAACACCTCTGGGTACACCTGGAGAAGGGCTCTGCTGGGGCTGTCCTCCTCTCCAGGACACAGCGCAGCCCCCCGGCTTGGAGGGTTTCACTCACCAGGGGCCTGCAAGGGCGGGGGGCTGCAGGTTTCCACGCTGAGAGTGTGCAGACGTCACTCTGGCGTTGAGCCAGCGCTCGAGCTGAGTGGCTTTTAGGTGCTATTTATTTTGTTTAGTTTATTGTTCAGTGTTACTGTTTGTTGACTTGATATATTTTTTCCCCTACAAAGGGGCCAGTCGTGAGGACACATCCTGTGGATGGGTAATTGATGAAGCTCTATTGTTCCATGTTTCTGTGCTGCGGTTTTATTTGCTTTGATTCAAAGGGCCTAAACAATGCATCCATTGGAATTTAATAGCCAGTGCAAAATGCGCACAGGGAACAAGCTGTGAGCTGAGATCGCTGGGACAGCGTGATCACAGCTGGAGGAGAAAAATCTACCATGACCCTTCCTCTAATTAACCATGCGGGGGTGGGGTCGGAGCCACCTTCAGCTGGGTCTCAATGGGGCTTATTTTCCACTAAATACAAAAGCAGGCTCCAGCGTTGTTCTCCGTGGCCCAGATGGGCACAGGCCGCTCACAGGTCTAGACCCAGCTCCCCGAAAACCATCACTGCAAGACCAGGAACCAGAGCCAGGGACGAAAGCCACTACTTCTGAAACGTTCTGTCTGCTCCCACCTGAAGATGGAGGAGCCTGCCAGGAAACCTGTGGCCAGGAGAGGAGAGATGGGGGTAGAGGTGGGGGGTCAGTGGGGGGGCGGGGGGAAGGTGGAGGTGGTGGCTCTCCCAGGGGAAGCTGGGCCGGGAGTCCTTCCTGGCCGGGGCGCTGGCCCGGCCGCTCTCTGAGCAGGAAGCGAGCGCAGGAAGTATCTGTCTACAGGCCCTTTATCCTCAAGGTAACTGCTGCTGCAGCATTTCACTGTTTACCAAAGCAGTAAACATGTGATCTAAAAAAAGATGTTTTCCATCTCCAAAGCACAAGGCTTAAAAAACATACACGTGCGTCCATTTCATAGCCCTCTTATCAAGACCACTGAAGAGAGAGGGAGGGGGTCCACGGGCAGCTTCTGGGTCCACGAGCAAGTGTCCTCTCTCAGGGACACCCGAGGAGCAGAGAGGCGGCTTTCTTCACTGGGCTGCTACTCTGGCAACATCAATTCTATTTCACTTTTTTTCAGATGAGCCCAGGCTTAGCAGGGGTCACAGCCTTCGGCTTAGCAGGTCACACCAACAAGAGCCCTGTGAGCTCAGGCAGGTGGATCGGCTTTCTTATCCCCAAAGCCACCTGCCTTTGACCTTGCGTGGTAATCTTTTGTATGTAAATATAAACCTGCTTCTAGTCCCAGGTGCTCAGGCAAGTTGAGGTTAAATATGGAACTCAAGACCAGACATGCGGAGCTCACACCCGCAGGACTGCTCAATCTTATCTTTATTTCTGGGACCTTTATTCCAGATTGAAGCCCAGATTTCTTGGGACGAGAGAAGGGACTGTATCTGTGAGCAGCATCGGGGGAATGAAGCCCCCCAAGAGCCCCTTAGCATCCAGTCGCCCAGAGAGGCCTACCTCTTCGGCAGTTACCCCGTCATAGAGGTTTCAAAGCCGCCCACTGGGGTGCTGGTGACTGCAAAGAGGGAGAAAGCGGAGGGCAGGGCACAAGAGAGCAGCAGAGGCCTGTCCTGGGGCCAACCCCACAGCCGCGCTCGTGGCTTCCCAGCAGGGAGGCCCTCGATCCTCAGCCATTTCACTTCACAATCAAGGGGGGCCAACAAAGGAACACTGACTACTAGAAAAGAATTTCAATTCACTGTTGTACAAATGGAAAAAAGGGGAACCAAAGCTTTTATGGGTTTCCTGAGTTTCACCCCAGGAGGAGAAGGTGTTGGACGTGCATGAACAGTCAAGTGAGCTGCATGGACAGAGGCCTCCGTGCCGGGCCCTCATCGTGCCGCGGGCCTGGGGCTGTGGGGAGCCCTCCCTCCCGCACAGGCAGAGCCCAGATCTTGGGCGGGGGCAGCCTGGACGCCCCCAGGAGGACTCGGGCCAGGAGAGGTGACACCAGCTCGGAAGCCCCCAGTCACACGGCCAGGCTCCCGTGGCGCCCATGCCCCTTGCCAGCTTCTGAGTTTGCACCCCTTTCCTCGTGGGCAAGACTAACCCTCTCCCCAGGGAAGCCATTTTAAGGACGCTGTCAGGGAAAGAGGGTACCCAGGCCTCCGGCCACCAGGTGAGCCCCGGCCTCGCCGGCCTGACCACGCTCACTGCACCTGGACCAGGGAGGCCTTCGCAACATGAAGGCCTCACTTAAAGGAAAAAAAACCTGGGGCAACATCTTGGGAAATCTCCCTCAAGTTGAGACACCAACTAGTGGTGTTGACAAATTCCAAAGGATCGTTTCAACAGCTTCCCCTTCCCCAAAGGTGAGCACCTCGCCCGCGCTCACGACTGGCCGACAACGTGAATGGATGGTCCCAGGGGACCAGGATGATTGGGGCGGCGGGGGGGCCTCTACAGCACTGACCCTGTCAATAAGCACCTGAAAAAAAAAAAAATCATCGTGTGGGCCAGTCACTTCCTAACAGGGACAGATTTAGGTCGCTGAGGCGGGAGGGTTCACGGTAGCCGTGTGGGATCGGGGAGAGCGGGGTGTTCGCGTGACAAGTCACGAACATCCTTTATCACATCCTCCAGAATTCCAACACAGGCGCTTGAAGCAACCACCCCGATGGTAGTGTTATGACTGGATGACGATGTGATACTTTAAAAATAAACGACTGTGCTTGGCCGCCATGACCTTTCCAGCGTCACAGCGCTGGTCTGTGCCCCGCAGCACGTCAGCTCTGCAGAGCACGCAGCTCAGCAGCCGGCGGGGCTCTCAGAAAGCTCCACCTTCTCCACCGACGCCAAGATGAGGGCAAGGAAGCTGGTCCCGGGTGAGGGCATTGAAACCAGCGGCTGACTCGGCATCTGGAATCATGGCCCCTTGGAAGTGGCCCAAAATGGGGGAGTCCGTGTCACTGAGCAAACAGCAGAACTGGATGCTGGAGTCTTAGCTCCGGTGCCTGCAGCCCTCCATCCTGAGTAGCCACCCCTGGCCACGGTAACTGGTGTGTCTGGGGCTCTCCCACATGCGGGGGGTACCCTAAATTAGCCAGTTACAACCACCTCTATTACCCAGTTATACAATCTGTCACCATATCACTTACTGCATCACTTTCTCTGCCCAGAAATGTATCGCTTGGGGCTAGGGAAGTAGTAACAAAGAAAGAAGACAAGCTTTGAAGAGGAGCAAACGGACTTGGGTGACTAGGGAATTCTCAGCCTCTCGAATCCTCCCTCCTTATCTGTACAGAAAGCATCAGTGCACGTCTCAAATAGTCAGGGGTGTTTTGTAAATAAAGGTCCGTTTCGCAAAAAAATATTTAATGAAATACTCCTCTTCTAGAAAGTGTACGTAATTAAGAAATGATTCAGACTTCCAGGACATTCTCTGAGAGCACTGCAGTCCTACCTATGTGAATTTCATGGAGAAAACACCCACAAATGTCGGTGGTCCCTATCCTCCTTGGCAGGCAGCGAGCAGTTATGAGGAAGAAGTTAATTCGATGATGAATGCAAAACACAACAGCTGCTTTGAAGAAATCATTTCCCTATGCGCTTTTAAACAACAATTTAAATCTGCTGGATTCGCTGTTATGCGTCCAAGAGAACTACTTCTCAGCAACCGGGACTTCCATTTGAAATCTATAATAATGATCCTATTATCGTGATACCTTTGCTCTTTCTTTCTGACTTCAAAGAATTTTAATTAATTTTTTTCAATAAACATGAATGGGACCCCGATACCCAGGCAGTTGCTGCAGAGGACCCGAGGGGATGAAGACTGCCCCTGCACCGGGGCTGTGGGGCACGACGGGGGCGCAAAGCATCCCGAGCGTGCTCACGGACACGGCGGGAGAGCCCGGGGAAAGGAGCCGGCGACAGAAGAACGTGGACAGAACGGGGAACCCCCTCACACTTTCTCAGACGGGACTCCCCTGAGCCAAGCTCAACGGAGAAAAGACGTGGGAGAAAGTCTCGTGAGCAGGGAACAGAACATGAATAAACAGATCCTGAGGCCACGGTGGCCACCCACGGAACTAGGTTCACAGGACAAACATGCAATGAAATACCGTGATGAAGGACGTGTAGTAAAAGCCGAGACGCCACGGGGCTGTCGGGACGGCCGGGACTCAAGAGCAAAACGCGCAGACCTTTGTAGCGCAGGGAGCAGCCTCTCCGGGCTGACGCGGGCACGACCCAGCTCTCCGGAGAGTCAGCTGGCCATGTTTTTGGAAATTGGCAAACGCTTAAATTTGGCAGAACTAAAAAAAAAAAAATGGAATGGCCCCGCCATTCCTTTCCTAAGCATCAATACTAATAAAGTGAATTTTTAAGGAAATTATATAGAAGGTTCACTGCCGCGTGATGTGGAGAACAGGGCACGGTATTATCTCCCACACGGGACACTGATGGTGTAAATTATACTTATTTTAGAGGGAACGGAATTAAGCAGAAAAATACTCTTATGGAAATATCTTAGCACCACGGGGCAAAGGCTGACCTGTGACGTCAGCTGGCCAAGCAGGCGGCCGGTGGGGAGAAAGAGGACCACGGACACTCAGCAGGTGGGTGCACGACATGCTGATATTTTCCCCCGTTGAGATCAGGGGCCACTGATATCTATGGATTATGTTTTCTATAATGACAGGGCCTAGCACTATGATTTGTGCAGAACAAGATGCATTTTTCAACATCGAGGAGGAAACAGACCCGTGCGGGCATCTCCCAGGATGTCCACTCCTGCCCTCGCCAGGACCAAGGGGCGTCATCCTTCAGCCCCCAGCAAACAGCCGCCCTCCTGGCCTCTGACCAGTCTGGCCTCGAGGGCGCCCCGGGCGCTCAGCCTGCACCCCTGACCTGCCGGTTGCCTGCTCCCCTGCCCTGCGTGTGTTGCTGTGGGGGAGGCTACAGAAGTGACCCTGGTCATTCCTGTCTCCCCGGAAACACTGGAACAGAGGCTGGCAACTCCAGGGTAACAGAAACCTAGAGAGTATCCCGGCAGGGCCCCGGGACCATGCCATTGACCAGAAAAGGCGAAATGACCTAGCTGGTCCAAGGGCATCTGGCATGTACTAGCGCCCACTAGAGGCTGGGCAGACCTGCTTCCCACGAGACAGCAGCCAGTATAGCCCCATCTCACAGGTGAGCCGACTGAGGCGAGTCAGGGGAGGTCCCAGGCCCACCGCCGTAGAACCAGCAGGGATGCAAGAGCCAAGGAATAGAAGAAAAGCAGCCTCACGGGTGAGCGGATGGCGCCCAGAGCTGAGGACGGCCATCCTCTGTCCGGTCGGCACAGAGCAAGGCTGGCCGGGGTGGCGGGAGCTGCCCGACCCTGGGAAAGTCTGGAGAGCGTGTCAGACAGCCACGACAGAAGATCAGCACCTCGGAGCAAACCCCCGGGCCGGCTTTCCCACGACCTCTTGCGTGGTGATTTTCTTCGGCATCAGCTGTTAAATCAATGCATCTGCCAAGTTGTCAGATGCCAAGGGGGAGTCTGCTGCCTGGGGCTCCTCAGCCACAGAGGGACTCTCACGCTGACCTTCCCAGCGCAGAATAATGTTTCCTGCTGTATCGGCAATAGCTGTTCTAGTTATTTATTTTTTAATTAAAAAAACATCCTTATTGCATTTTTAAAAACCAAGGCAACAGTGGTTTACATGATTTAGGGGTACAAGTTCACACCCCTCAGTTGTATGTTATCGCACCCCACCCGCTACCACGGCACCCATGATCCCCCACAGTCCACTGCGCCCCTCCCCACACTGCTCCCCACTCCCTGCCCTCCCTCTGAGAGCCTCACTTCTGCAGTCAGATTTCTAAGATTTTTTTTGGCTTAGTTTTGTCTGTTCCTTTGTTTTGTTTTTCTCTATTGCACACATGAGTGAAATCATCCGGTATTTGTCTTTCTGCCTCTGACTTAGTTCACTCATTAGCACAATCCCCGTTAACAAGCATATGTATTGTGCCTTTGTGGGTATTTGTAAAGAAAGTTATCTTTAAAAAAAAAAAATGAAATGATCGTTTTAAAGAAAGAATAGGTAATTAAGAAACAGTTCGGAGTTCCAGAACATTCTCTGAGAGCACTGCAGCCCCACACGGGCGTACTTAATGGGAGAAATATCTGCAAATTCCATCAGTCCCAACTCTCCTTTCCAGGGTCACTGAGTCAGGGTGCTGTGGGTGTAAGAGCACACACACACACACAGACAGCAGGGGCCAGGCGCTGTGCCTCCCAGTGACCCACCAATGCCAGCAGCCAGTCTTGCTGAGATAATGGGCTGTTGTGTCATGCGTAGGTGGCCCTGAATATTGGGGGTCTGCCGCTCCGTGATATGGCAGGAGAGCCCAATCGACATCTTCATCTCACCTCCTCGCCACTGTTCCCAAGGCCCCAGAGTCACAAAGCAAAACAAGTCATGTTCCCCTCAAGCCTGTGGACTGAAGGCCCATCCACTACTGGAGCCCTAGAGCTCCTAAGCTCAGGCATCACACCCATCAGAATCCTACAAGGACATGCACTTTCTTCATAGAACCCTTAGTTTTTTAATGTCTCCTTCACTCAGGCAAACAGAGAACGCGTGTGCCTGCTCTGGGCAAGGCAGGAGACAGACACGGCTTGGAAATTAACACTTCACGCCTCAATTATCATCAAACCCTCCAACTTCTGTTAAATCCAAGAAAGCAACTTCTTTAAGCAACTAATGAAAATCACAACTGTGTGCCCTCATCAAGCCTCGTGAGCAGCTGCCCTGCTGAGGGGCTCTCCACTTGGCTGCTGTTTGCGGTGGGCTCGCTCCTGGTCCTCCAAGGTCAGCTCTCTGTGTAAAGGAAAATTCCCACGTTCCCAGTTTAAAGACTCAAGATCTGTGAACGCTGAGATAATGGGTGGTAACTGGGTTCACGACCACCCAGGGAGTCCAAAGATGGAAAGGTCTTTCCATAGAATTGGCATCCCCGTAATTCTATGCACCGCATGTCAAGCGTCTGAAAGTGTTATTCTGGGATTGCAGGCTTCGTTCGGCCTCCCCAGCGGCCCATGGCACTCAGAAGGATCAGGTAAGTCTTTGAGGGGCTGGATTAAAAGTCCTGACTGCCTGCAGCAAGATCAAGTTCAAGTTCGATGGCTCAGGACAGACCTCTTTCAATCCCCAGCAAACAAGGGCTGTGCCGGAGGGAGGAGGGAGGGGTGTCGAGCACCCCTCGGTGTGGTCAGACGGCACAGAGGCAGGCGGAGGCCCCAGCCCGGCCGAGGATCCCACAGGAGGTATCACCATGAAACCTCAGCGCCTTATCACACACACCTGCCAGAGGTCTTCATCTGATTTTAGAATCCACAGACACTTAGAGATACACAGGCATTCTCCTATAACCTCTTAAAATTCCCTTACTTCTTCAACTGAAGCATTTGGTTCCCAGTTCCAAATTACCAAGGGAAAATAACGGTGAGATCCGCAAAGACGGGAGAAGAACATTTAGCTGTTCCCAGTGCCTGGCAGGGCTTACAAATATTGATGAAAAAAGCTCACTCAGATGTAGAGCACTACTTCACAGATCCAGTGCATCTGATCCTTAATCGACAAATTGACTCCGTTATTTAAACAACAAAAAGCAGAGTGTGTTTGAGACTGGAAATTGTGTGGATGAGAGACTGTTTCCTAAATCCACCCGACAGCCGTAATTTTCCCTATGCTAATTTGAGCTTTGCGCTAACATAATTAAAACGACTCAGCAGACTCAAGGTCCCCTTTCCCCACTCTATAAACAAGTCCATAAACTCATCTCATTACGCAGGAAGTCTAACAGAAACAAGTCTTAAAGGAAGTTACCTATAAAGCGGGGCTATTTTATTTTAACAGAGGGTTAAAAAAAATCACTTGAAGCCATTTTAAAAGTTCACTTGAGATATACACAGCCTACATCTAAAGCAGGGCTATAAAGTGGTATAAGTAAAGCAAGGTGCAGACGAGTATGAAAACTATTTCTCAAAATCTACTCTGCAGCACAAAACGTTCAAGCTTCAAAAATATCTTCAATTGTACATTTTAAAGTAAACAGTGTAACAATTTGCATGTTTTGCAAACCATACCCCATATTCAAAAGGAGGTTCTGTTATTTCAATGTCCTGAAAGCCAATGATGTTTTAAACGCGCACACACATCACACACACAACTGCATTTAAGCTACTCAAGATCTACTAAGAGCATATGATTTAATTGCTATGAAATATGAACCCGGTTAAGGGGGAAAATAAGAACAAAAAAGGGTAACCCTTTTGGATTATAAAATCAAGCAATTTCTGTTTGTACAGTTAACATGGAAGCCCCTCAAGCCCCAGTACTAAAATCTTTTTCCATGATAGCTGTATTTCATCAGATTCCAGTCCCCGAAGACAAAGAAAGAAAAAGCTCTATGAGGTGAAAGTCTTTGATAAATAAACTTTTTATACAGACTGAGCATACCTTGAGAAATAAAATATACCTTGGGAAATCAAAACTGAACAGAACTGCCGAAACAGTATATACGGGGGTGGGAATCGAATCCTCTCATACAAACATCTCAAATTACAAAAATACCCAATTAAGCAGGATTTTTGAAATTGCCTTGGCTTGGTTCTAGGCAAACTTCTAGATCCGTGAGCTTTCAAACGAACTAAAGACCCTTAAAAGCACAACCAAAGACTTCTCCCCTCTACACACCCAAAACTAAAGACAGGCAACCCACAGAGCAGGATTTTTCCTTTCAGGATCTGTTTTTGCTGCTGTTTCTCTCATTCACAAATGTCGCCCAGACAGGAGGCCTTGAAAACATCTCATCGACCCCCTTCAGTCTCTAAGCCGATGACTTGCATTAACCATCAAATCGGCTTCGTTTCCACGAAAGGCCACATTTAGGGCTCCGCCTGGAAGGATCTCCCCCATGTTCCTCCCTACCTGTTATCTTCTGGAAACATTGGCAAATAAAAACGCGTCAGGCCACACACCACCAGCCCTGGCTCCCCCAGACCCACAAAGCAAGCACCATGGGGAAGAAAATCTACTCGCAGCCCAGAGAAGTAGGTGTTTTATTGAAAGTCAGTACATAACCGAACAGCGAGTTACCGCCCTTTGAGTTAGGAGATCGCTCACTCTCATCCCGAGGGTCCCGAAAATCAAGTCAAGCTCGCGTGTCCCATACCCGACGGCCACTGGCGGCATCTCTACGTTCCCACTGGGACAAGCCGGTGCCCCCGATGCTAGGGGGTGAATCCAGAGCATCCCAAATGCAGCCCCTCCGCGCCCATCTCTGCCTGCGACCCTACCCTCCAGCCTCTCACGTCTGTCGCCTCCCAGCAGACACGCATCCAGGCACCGTTCGGGAGAGTCAAAGAAAACCAAAATTCAGAAGCGCTCGGCAAAGCCTTTGCAAAAGTCATCCACAGCCCTCAACTGTGAATTTAGAAACCCCAATTTTTTTCTGAGTTTGAAGTTTTTAAGCCTTGCGGATGGTTGGAGTAGGAAAAAGGAAATTTACTAGGCAGTGCAAAGGAAATCTTGTTGTCCTCTATTGTGGCAGTGGGGGTGTTACCCAACACCGACTTATCTGCCTTGATAAAGGAAACCAAAGAAAACAGTAACAGGCACAAGATTTGGTCAAACGAAAAGGAGCCCCCTCCTTACCTTAATAGTGCTGGCCATAACGCGATCAAGTTTATTGATCGTTAATAAATGTTAATAATAATTATTGCTTCTCTCTGACCAGAAAGGAGTTTTGATGAGGTTGTTTAGAGCGGATGAGATTGTGCTAAGTCTGGGAAATGAAGTCAGCCAATGGCAGGAAGAGGTTCCTATTGGTCCCGACCGCCCAGCCCGAAGAAACAGGATATTTGGAAGTGGAGAGATAAGAGACCCTGAAAACAATGTTGTTTTTCTTAATGATAGGCAGCCAGGAGGGTTTTTTTTTTTTTAATTTTTGAAAAAAAAGCATCTAGTGCCTGGGATAGGCCTGCACAGCAGGTGTGAGCCAGTGTGCGCGTGTGACACGCCGAGCCAGGCCAGGATGCAGATGTGGGTGGACTCCGCGTGGCTGCGCCTCCCTGGGGGCCGGGCCTGGCGGGTGGCGGGTGCCAGGCCCTCGGCGCCCACCCCCCCCCCCGCACCTGCCTCATGCCTCTCCCCCGCTCCTTTCTTCCAGAAGGAAACTCTGCAGGTGGAGCTTGCCTCACCTTCACAGATGACGGCGTTTAAGAATAGGCACTGGCTTTTTATAACACCTTCCTTTATTCAACATCTCAAGGGAATGTTCCAGAACAGTTTTGTCCTCTCCTCCAAACATGCAGAATTTCCACTGGCTCCACAATGAACAAGTTGAAAATGCAAAGACTCTAGAATTAAGCAACGCAGAAAAATAAATCTGTTGAAATATCCTTGAAAATCGAAATAACTAACATGACTACACAGGGCTGCAGTGTCCACGCCCGCGGCCCCTCTGACGAAAGTCGGCCCTGCAGACAATAGCGGCCTGGGCCGCGCAGAAGCCCAGAGTCCAAGCTGCAGGTTCATGGCCACACGCCTGTTTTCCACTCGAAGGAAGTCCTGCTAATGGAAGCCCCAACATTCCTCAGAGGGTTTCAGGCTTTAATTACTCATTCTCAGGAAATTACTTGTT
The DNA here is from genome assembly GCF_964194135.1 of Talpa europaea. Taxonomy (NCBI): domain Eukaryota; kingdom Metazoa; phylum Chordata; class Mammalia; order Eulipotyphla; family Talpidae; genus Talpa; species Talpa europaea. The sequence goes on from NC_140070.1 coordinate 143,780,245, forward strand.
CTCTGGAAGAAACAACGTTTTGCTTTGAATCCAGCAGCACGAACGGGGACCGTCCAGGGATGTGTCAGCAGGGCACCGCGCAGCACCGCGGGGCAGTGCTTGAGTCACCTGGGCCTCGGCTCAGAGGTGGTGCTCGCCCGGCCGGCTTCACCCGACCCTGGCCCGCCTGGGTCAGAGGTCAGAGAGCGGCCCAGTGGCCCTGTCTTTTCTCTTCCCTCGACTTACTCTCATTAGGATGAAAGGAGACGAGGGGGGTGGAGAGGAGATGGAGTACAAAGAGGGAGAGAAAGAGAAAAGGGGCAGGGAGGGGCAGGGAAGGAGAAATGAAAGCAAGAAAATATAAAAAATCTTGTTTTGTGCAAAAACTCAGGACCTGACAAGTTCTCAGCATCTGCATTTTGAGGGGAATGTTGATTTCCGCTCTTTTCATCTCGGAACAATGACTGAGATGGCAGGCTGATTAAAACTTTGTTTCCCCTAAAATTTCAAAGTCCTGAGTTGTTTTATCTGGGCTGCTTCCACAAGGATGCAGGAGAGCACAGCAACACCCAGCGCCCCGAGACTCCTGGCGTGTGGCCCCTAAGAATCTTCAGTTGAAATGTTAACCACAGAGTCCCAACGGGTCCCCCAAAAGCAGCCCCAAGCACCAAGGCCCTTGTGCTAACAAATAGCCTGGGAAGAACCTTCCGCCAGACCCATCCCTCCCCCCGCCCTTGCTGTGCTCCTGGGCAGAAAGCACCAGCGTTCTCAGCCAGGGCTAGTTCTTCTAGAAGCTCTGGCTTAACGCCGTGGCTCTTGATGAATTTAGATCAAATAGTGAAGACATTTTTAACTTTTTTTCAAATAATATCAAACTTACAGAGAAGGGACAAGATATTACAAAGGACCCCGAAAATCCGTCCCCCGTTACTGCCACTGGGGGTGATTGCCCATCACTAGCTTTGCTTTATCGCTCATTCTCTTTCTTCCTCTCGTATTTATTTATGTGCCTTGAAGAGGTACACACAGATCCATATGGTTCCTTTAAGCAATAAACATACTGTTTCATTAAAGTCTAATTTCTTTGCTTAAATACTTGCAAGCACAAAAGCCAGCGCTATTATGTGATCTGTTTCCTGGAGATTATATCCATAAGTTTCACTGTGTCTAATTTTGAAAACACATAGAAATGTAGGTCTAACAATACCAATCTTGAGGCAGGTTGTAGAGCCTGTTACAAAATGTCAAGAAGGCAAACCTTCCTCATTTCTAGTGATAAATGTTCGATGGAGTCCTGTCATCTCCATAAAGAATGATCGCTGGCTTCCGCAGACCAGTCTGGTGTTCTCGAGTATTTCATGCAAAGGCCTTCTTTAACATTTTTTAATGGTTTTTTAAAAGAAGGCATTAACTACTCAGAGACTATTCTTTTAAAAATATTCTTTTGAAAACCTCTGATTGGGCCTCCCTGATGGCGCAAGGAGTTACAATCTATGAAGCAATTCGCAGCCTCTGCAGCATGAGTTCGATTCCCGGCCAGGAAGCAACAACCCACATGGTGTAGCAGACCTCTCCTGACTCGCCCGCTGCTCCCCTCAGCAGTGTATTTCGTCAGTCTGCCTGTTCTGTTCCCTGCTCTGTCTCTGGTGAATCCTCTCACCCCCTGCATCTCTGGCCTGTACCCCAGTTCTTGTATAAATAAATAAATAAATCTTTAAAAAAAAAAAAAAACTCTGATTGGCCATTGAGAGCCATGGCACATCTATCAGCTGGAGCACAGGGGTGCAGAAGCCATTTCCCAAACGTGATCCTAGGGGAAATCACCTGAAATGCAGGTGTCCTGCCACCCTCCCCACAATACCCCCACCCCACACCCCTTCCAGGCGCAGGCCAGGCCAGACTGCTCCAGCAGCCTGGGCTACAGCTGCCCCTCCAGCCCCGAGCCCCCTGGGGGAAGCCGCCCTGCAGGTGACCGGGCAGACCAGTCTTCAGGACAATCTGGCAGAGCACCTGCCTGGAGACCATCAGCCGTGAGCATCTGTCAGGACAAGGTCTGTTCCACCCTCCTTGGGACACAGAAACCCCGTGGCAGGCCGGGACAGGGCTTGGAGAGTCCACGACGGCAGAGGCCAGAATGAATCACACGCCCCATCCGCCCCCACCATGGACCCAGCACCCGGGAAGTCACCTAAGTCCGCCATGAGCCCATTCATGCCCGACTACAGGTGAGCAAAGGAAGTAGACGATCCCCTGTGACAATCTGGGGGCACTGCCATTTATTTGGCCTAAAGCCAGGTCCTGCCACTTTCTATCAACAAGTCCCATCACTAGCCCTGCTGTGAGGTGGGTGTGGAGGAAGGGCCACGTGCGTTGAGAGCACTTTGGTGAGGGCGATGAAGTCGTGACACGTGAGCACTGCAAGAGGTAACTGCACAACATCTCAGTGGGAGCCACACAGAAGACTGGCTGTGGCTGACAGGTGGACTCTGCCTTGAGTGTGGCTGACACGCGCCAACACGTCAGAGGAGCACTGGGCACTGACCGTGGGCGAAAGCCTCCTGAAGGCTAGGCCAGAGATGCGTCCTCAGAGACAGCTGTTCTATGCTCCTGGGAGGTTAAAAATGAGGCTATAAAGGAGATTTAGATCCCAGATTCATTTCATTTAAAAGTGACAAGGGGAACAGCAGCAGTCGCCGACACACACCGACGGTTGATCTTCTATTCCTCTGCCCCCTTCTCCTTGGTTCCACTGTATTTCCAAAGCATTCCCAAGCATCATAAATTCCATTTTAATGTAAACATTCTATAAGGAGCATGAGATGTTCTGGTTTTAAACATCTCAATAGCAATTATGACCCGAAACCTAGAGCTGGGGCACCCACAAATGCACACTCTCTCACAAGCGTCCCCGGGGGCACCGCACGTCTTCCTCGCGGCTAACGTGAGTGGGAGACGCAGGAGACACTCCGGGCTGGGGTGGCCAAGCGTCAGCCCTAGCCTGTCCGGTAACCCAGGAAACCAGGATGGCGGGCTCTGTCCAGTCAGGGGGTGCCTCAGGAAGTAGGGGTGAGTGGACTCAACCTCCACACACACAAACCTGCAGGGCCTGGGGCTGACCCGTGAGACGCAGACTTGTGAGGGGCAGAGCCACAGGATGACCGTGCCGTGCAGCGTCCCTACGACGACACGAGACCCGAAGCGCCTGCTGTGGGATGATTCATGAGCCCCGGGGAGAAGGACGTGCTGGGACGGCCTGCGGCGGCAGATAAGGATCAGGCCTGGAGCTGCCCCCACAATGGAAAACTCCATCCCTCAGTGGGACTTTTCCACTGGTGTCCACTGGGATTTGTCTGAGAGCAGAGGCAGAGCCAGGCACCCTCCCTTCCACAGCCTGGAGTCTTCTACACAAAGCAGACTCCACGATCCCAGGTCACCCGCAGAGCAGGGTTGTGTGTGTGTGTGTGTGCGAACACATGTGTATGCATGTGGTGTGTGTACACGTGAGTGTGCACATGCATGTTGTGTGTGGTGTGTGTGCATGAGTGTGCACTGTGTGGGTATGCACATGCATGGTGCGTGTGAATGTGTGAGTGTGCATTGTGAGAGTGTGCACATGTGTGGTGCATGTGAATGAGTGTGTGTGCACGGATGTGTGTGGTGTGTGTGCATGTGAATCTGTGAATGCGTGTGCAGGACGCCCTCCAGCAGCCCATGAAGAAATAATCCAATTAAAGAACTATCGTTGCGACACTTTCTCCGAGCGGTGAAGATGCTCTCCCGCGTCTTGGTTAAGCTGAACTAACCTAACCCGAGGAAATTGTTATCACACACTCAATCCTCAACTTCTCAACACCAAGTTGCAATTTCCTCAGTTTTGAAGTAGTAGGTTCAGCTCCAGAGGTCCGAGTGGAGCAACTATGTCCACGGACAGCATTGCACAAGCAGTCTGTGCTCAGATGCTGCCCCTCGCTCTTGCCCAACGCCCGTCCCCTGAAAGGCGCATCAAAGCCAGCAACCAAACGTGCCCATTTCTAACTCCCGGCTGGAAAAAAAAAAAAAAAGAAAGCCAAAGCCTCCTAAGAGCAGGGGAATTACTTTGACACAATTTAAAGGCACTATTTCAAGCACCAAGCACCTACAGATGACAAGGGAGCACTCGGGACATTTCAGATCTTTCTCCACATCACTAGACACTGAGCACAGAGCTGACAGGCTCCACTGTCACAGGCTTGCACCCCTGCCCCAGCCACACAGCTGGAGGCCACACTGAGCCTCAGTCACTCAGCCAGCAGCGGGTCCACCCCTGCGTGCCCTTGAGTGGAGTGTGGAGTCCGGTCACAGCCCTCAGCTGCCAGCTCTGACCAACCCCGAGAGAGCCCCGGGCTGCTGAGATGAGCTAAGATTTGCATCATAAGTCACACTTTCAAATGCTTCTTTAAAAAGTGTGTTGGTGCCATTTACAAAATTCTGAATATCAGCATTCATTTTTGTCTCGATCCTCAAATCTCTCATAAATGCTGTAAAAGGAAACATATGCTACTCCTCAAGAAAGATACTCACCACTCGACCAGGACCAGGCCCCCCGATTAATGAAGACTTGGAGAGCTGCGTTAACAGTTGTCCCCTGCAAAGGCTGCGTCCAGGGACGGCCCTTCTTTCTACACCTCCTCCTTTGTGGATTTGTGAACACAAAGCAAAATTTATGCCCCAAGTGGAATCAGAAATGAAGCCAACAGCAAAACATTGGGCATAAATGCAATTGCATGTGCCCGAGCAAAGTCGGGCAGCGGCTGACTCAACTGAGCCTGGGCCCCGCGAAGTGCTGGGGCCGCTGCATGGCAGAGCTGTCTGGCTGCGTCAGCGCCCCGCTGGATGTCTCTGCACTGTCTCCTCCTGATGCTGCATCTCTACACTGTGTCTACACAGTGTCTACACTGCATCTCTACACTGTATCTACACATTGTCTACACTGCATCTCTATACTGTGTCTACACTGTGTCTATACCATGTCTATACCGCATCTCTATACCACGTCTGCACTGCTCTCTACAGTGTATCTGTCTGAGCCCTCTCTGCACACTATTCTGTCTACACTCCCTCTCCGTGCTGTATGCCCCCCAAGCACGCAGAGGGCCTCCCCGCGCCTTGCAGAGGCTCAGGCAAGGCAGGCTGATTCCACTTCACATCCATGAAAGTGTGTTTATTCTGAACTGGATCGAAAGAATGACACAGTGAGTCATCATGTTCGCCGATTCCCCACACAAACCTCAGCTCATATAGTGTGAAGAATTAACTGAAATGTCTATCAGTTTTGGGGGGAACTGACTGGAATCCTCCTTCTGAATGTTTTCTCAATGAAGATAAGCCTCAGTTTACCTGGCTGTGGAGCTTCCTGGTAAATAAAATTGTGTCCTTTAACCACAACTATAAAAATGATCCTGCCTGAAGAAATTCAGGAAGCAGCCACCTCCTGGCTCAGAACACAGCGTTTTGTCTACTTGCCAGTGAGACACCAGACAGGGCCCTGCAGGGAATTTCCCTCTCAGCTGCTTGGACTGTCGTCACTAGAGGGAGCTAAATGTCCCGCAAATGGCCTCTGAGGCCCAGGGGAAGCCTAGTTCTTGACTACCTTTCTCGAATTAATATTATTGTGCTGCAAAGCAGTCTCATTTTTGCCCAGTGAAATTAAAGTCCAATATTCAGAATTCAGAATTATTTTGAAAAATACAATTGCTCATTATCCCAGAGCAGAAGGAAACATACACGTGTATGAAGCAAAGATAAATCGTACAGCTCTGTACAGGCACCTAAGGACCTTATTTCTCTGGGAGAGATTTGACCATGGAAATTATCTAATTGTCCCACACCACTATTAATAATTTCAAGCCCTCGAAAATATTCCACAATGATTCCAGGTGGTTCAATGCGCATTCCATCAAAATAACATGTGAATGTTGAGTGTGTTTGCTTTTTGTGTAGACAATGCTGGCTTCAGTGCTAGCGCCTGGTCTGAACTCAGATGGGAGCAGATCCCCTCCAGGGAGAGGGACGGTGGGAGGGCCATGGATTATGCTGGAATACGTGAAGGAGGCTTTCCTTTACATAGAAAATGGTTGAGTATTTTTGAGTAGGCTTATACTGTATCACTTATAAAAAGGTACACATCAACCTATCTACGATCTATCAGTCATCGCCATCGCTATCTGTGTCTGTCTGTCTGTCTATCTGCTTACCCATTGATCTATCATCTTCACCGTCATCATCTATTTTGTGTGTGAGTGTGCGATGGGGGAGGCCCACGACCTAAACGCCAACTTAAAAATGGTGTACATATATGCATGGAATAAAATAAGCTTTAAAATAAAAGAAGGGGGCCTCCCCGGTGGCGCAGTGGTTGAGTGCTGGGTTGCGAAGCTGCCCGAGGCCTCTGCAGAGCCGGTTCGATCCCCGGCTGCTCCCCGGCCACCGGAGGAGGGTCCCGCATGGCGCGCAGACCTCTCCTGCCGCCCGCTGCTCCCCTCAGCAGTGTCCTTCGGTCCTTCTGCCTGCTCTGCTCCCCGCCCTGGCTCTGGTGAATTCTCTCACCCTCCCGCGCTTCTGACTGTACCCAGTGCATGTATAAACAAATAAATAAATCTTTAAAAAAGAAAAGAAAAGAAAAGGGTTTTTCTTGAAAATAACTCTATTAACAACTTACACTGACTTTTAGGCCATGGAAACGCTGAACACCAAAAGCAAAATACAGCATCTTGAAAATATTTGCTGAAAAAAAAAAAAATGTAACTGATTTTGCAATTGCTCCCTTTTCGTCCTCACTTGTACTTAAAAATATCTGTTGTCTTTTTCCCTTCCCCGTCCATGTTGGGCCCCGTACCAAGGACGATGGGGGCAGTGAGTGGCCGCAGTTGGCGCTCAGCCCGCTGAAGAGGCTGCAGAACCGTGCTGGACAACACGCGGCCCTCCAGGTCCAGCGGGAGACCGAAGGGTCGTTCTCAGCGTGCTCTCCAGAAGGACAAGGAGGGCAGCGTCTCGTCTGGTAGCCTGTGATTTTTAGAGGAAAGCAAAGTTGATGTTTGCACTTAAATGGCAAAGGTAGGTGGGACAGGAGACGAGGCGCTGAAAACTGCATCAGCTCGGGCTCCTCGCCCAGCTCCACGGAGACCGTGACGTGAGAGACACGGGCAGGAGAGCAAAGCAACTCCAGGCTCAGCATGACCGGCGCCCCCGGGTTTCCACTGTTTGCTGAGCAATTCCTGACATTTTCACTCGGCAGTAAGATGAGAGTTGGTACCTAAATGGTGAGTCACCCTTGCCTCCCCCATCACACTCACTCACACACACGGCACAGATGAGGATGATGATGGAGAAGACGGCAGGCAGGCAGGCAGGTGCACACATATATACATATAGATAGACTGATGGTAAATGATGGATGGATGGACGGATAGACAAACTATGTGTCCTGCCGCCATAACTCTTTTCCTGACAGACACAATTCCAAATCCTCCATCGAATGTCCAATCCCGCACACCGGGTGGGCCTGTCACGTAGCATCCATGGCACGTAGCATCCATCCAGGCGACTCCACAGGTGGCTTTCTAGAGCAACTGCCAAGGACAAGACACGGGGAAGTAAGGGAGGCAAACGGCCTCTGGGAGGCCTTCTCACTCTCTCTGGGGCTGGATCCACTTCTGTAACTGCCACCTGGTGGTGTGTGGCTACGCAACAGAAATACACACGTGCACGCGTGGGTGGACAACCGTGCAGACCTCCTTTGCCTGCGTCATGATGGGTTCACAGCTGATATATCGGAATTCCAGAACGAAGCATATGTAGCCCTTGCCATTTTCCAAAGCCACTGACTAAAATTATTTCCAGCTCAACTATTAGGGCAGCTGGGCTGGCTTCATAGGCACTGATCAGAAATCGCTGCCATTTCTAGACACTTGCCTTACCACCCGTGGTGGCCGTATTTCCCGAGACGGCCCCATGAGCATTCCCCTTACATGTGCCCATCTAGAAGATGACACTGGCACTGCCCCGCCAATGGTGGGGGAGCTGTGCTCCCACTCCTGGGGGCTGGGGGGCCAGTCACCCAGCACAGCACCTGGGTAAGTTCAGTTCCATGACCCCCAAGGCTACGTGTGCAGGTGACATGTCTCCCACCTGGTTTTCTTTGAGACAAGTGGTCTGACCCCTCCCGCTCCCTAGGAGCTGCCCAAGTGGATGAAGAAGCCACGCCTGTCACCAGCACAGCCAGGCCAGTGCCAATCCCCAGAGCCGGGGGTGAGGGGGCGGCGGGGGTTGGCGGGGGAAGTAACATCCAAGGTGACTCCAACCCCAACCTCCACTTGACCACAACCACCTACCCCTGAGCAAAAGTCCTGCCTCGGGCCAGCCAGCCCTGGAGCCACCAGGAATAATACTGTTAAAAAGATGGTTGTGATTTTTAAGCCACTAAGTTTTGGAGATGTTAAAAGACAACTTCCAGCAGATGTTTCCTTATTCAAAGAGAGATTTTTGCAATATGGTTACAGCAGAAAGTATTCGTCCTCTGTGATTATTCACCCATTCATCACATCTCCATCGGCACCAAAGCAGGCAGCATTCCGTCAGGCTCGGAGAGCAGCCTCGGCCAAACAAACAAAAACCTATGTGATCGCTGCAGAGAGAATGCGCCAAAACCACAACAGCATTTGACTCAAGCAGGAGGACTGAGACGTGGACACAGCCTGTGCCTGTCCTCTCAGCCCCCCACCAGCTCATCCTCTGGACTCCCCCTGGGGCGCAGTCCTGCTGCCCTGTCCTTGACGTCCCGCCTGCCCATGGCTGCTTTCCGACGGCTGGTGCCCCGTCCTCGCTGCCGGGAGCTACCTCTGCCAATCCACCCCAGACGACTTTCCAAGGGAGGCCCAGGGAAGCATTCCTCTCCCCCACTGTGACTTCCACAGAAATGGGGGTGGCGAGCAGCAAGAAGCAGTAACTCAGGACCGCCAGCTACTTCGAAGAAAAGCGCTCGTGTTTAGGGGCAATGTGATTATTTTCCCTGAAACGTCACCTCCTAGAAATCAGGCTCTGTCGCCCACCCATGTGCTCTCTGAGGCCTCCAGGGTGCCAGGGGTGGGGGCCAAAAGGTAGTGGAGGGTGTTTCATCAGTCAATTCTGACTGTAATCAGAGCCATCTGGAAGGTGCCAGTGGTGGGTCAGGCCAAGCCCTGCAAGGAGCTGCTGTGTCAAAGGTCACTGTGGGTCTTGGTTTCTGAGAACCACAGTCCTGGGTGTGCGTCCCTGCCCCCCCCCCCAAAAAAAAGCCTGTAATAAACAGCCACTCTCAGTGGAATTCTCCCCAAACATCTGTGTCCTTCCAAGAAGCAGGTAGGTCATGTCTTGTTTTCAAGCTCACACACCAAACGTCCTGGAGGGAGAGCTGCCGTGGCCTCCGATCCTGAGCAGAACCTCACCTCCCAGCCCGAGCGAGGACTGGAAGACATTTGATTCCACATTACTTAAAGCTGTTTCAAGCTTTTCATCAGGAATGGAAACCAGCAATGTGTCTCACACGCCGGCCTCTGTTTTATGGAATTCTTGCACTGGGGAGCTCTTTTTATTTTATTGTTTTCTTTAACAGCCAGAAAACTGGGAAGTTCACAAAGAAATTTTTTGACTGCCTTAGGTGACCCTTCACCTAAGAGGTTTTGCCTAATCTGTAAATTGGAGTTAAAAGGACTTCAGTGCCTTTGGAGTGGGAGCGCTTTGTCTTGAAGAGAGCAGGGGGTGGCGGGCAGCGGCGCTACACGTGCCGGCCGCCCGGGCCGGGGCAAACCAGATCCAGATGGGCAGGACGGGCGCCTCGTGACCCAGGCAGGCAGGGGTGATGCAGACCACTCGGATGACCACTCTGATGACCATGCAGCCACCTTTTGGCTGGCTAATTTTTTTTTCTCACTTAGAAACACAGAAATGACTTGACAGTAGACGTTAAAACCCATTCCTCTTGGAACACATGCGGGTTTTCTCTGGAACAGCCAGGAATACCAGCTCGGCCTGCTGAGTCTGCGCTGCCATCTGACTGTGTCTGAGTTCAGATGCTTGCTGGAAGCACATCAAGATCCAGGAGAGAGATTCACTGAAAATTAGAGATTCTTATTGCCACCTTTTCCCGAGATTCAGCTAATGCAGGATTCCTTGGGTGATCAGACTGCTTGTAAGTGTAAGAAAACACAGAGGGTTAGACTTTAAAAAAAGTGAACAACCCAAAATATTTCCTTAACATGGAAACCATTTTCTTCTTCAGTCTTTCTCCTGACTTTCCATGTCATGGACCTAAATCAACAGACACAAGAATGATTCACAGCCTCCCGAAGGAAGATGCTTGAACATGCTGTCAATGTTATGTCTGGTTCCTAAAGCCGATAGAAACTTACTTGAACATAAAACCAAATGTAAAAATTGCCCGACAGTGAACACTGTTGCCCAAGAGCAAGCAAAGGTGGGACAGTTACAGGTGCAAGACCAGACAGGTAATGGGGATGGCACTGTCCTGCCGCAAATGGCACGTCCTACTTCTGCATTAAATTAAATTCATGTTCACGTGCAGATGAGGGAAAGCTTCAGACGCAAGCACCTCCTAGCTCATCGACGATACGGCAGCCGGGAAGGGGGAAAGCGCAAGGTGATTTAATGTCGCTCCAGGAAAAACAGTAATTCTGTCAAACAAAATCAGCCACGATACGTTCTTATCATTGATTGTTAAGACACTTCCCAATTTCTGAAACACACACCATATGGTCTACAATTTACTTATGAAAGAACAAATCACAGCAGCACAGGAAGGTCATTTAGAATAGACTTGGTTTCTCAACCGTGGCCCCACCATTTTGGGTAACTGCTGTGGGGCTGTCCTGTGCCTTGTGTGATGTTTGTTTGCCTCCTCAGCTGCCTCCCCGGCACCTCCCCCTGCAGTTATGACATCATAACCGTCTTTAGAATCTGCCAGTGTCCCTGAGGGTGAAGGCTAAGACATCCCAGCTGAGAAACACAGGAACGGGGGCCATTCTATTTGATTACCTTTGCAATTCAGTCTTGTTTCGGCGGCCGCCAGCCAATGACGGAGAGCGTGGTCAAACAACACTTCTGGCCGCAAGACAAGGTGTAAACAAACATCCAGCACTTGTACAAGAGTGGGCTGGCTGTTCCACCTAGCAGGACATAACAGAACTGGAGAAGTGCTTGACATCAGTCTTCATCAGAAATGCAAATCTAAGCCCAGTGAAACATCTTGCACCCATTAGCATGGCCATCATCAAAATGACACGTGCTGGCGAGGCTGTGGGAACAGGACCTCATGTATCACTGGCAAGGACGTAAACTGGCGCAGGCACCATGGAAAACAGGACATGGACTCCTCAAAAAAAATAAAAATAGAACTACCCTATGATCCAACAATTCAACTCCTGAGTATTTATCTAAAGGAAGCAAAATCATTATCTCAAAAAGATATTGGCACCCTGTTCAATTGCAGCATTATCCATGGACGGATGCGCTGATAAAGAAGTTGTCTTATATATGTATATAAAATATACAATGGAATATGTAGCAAACATATAGCATATGCATATAATATACACAATGGAATATTATTCAGTCATAAAAAAGAAGGAAAACCTACCACTTGCAACAAGAAGGATGGATCTGGGGGGCACCCTCTAAGTGAAATAAGTCAGAGGATGTAAGTAAGAGAAATAAGCCAGAGAAACAAAGACTGTATTAGCTTATGTTTATGGGGATTTTTTTTAAATAACTCAACAAGCCCTCAAATAATGTTACTTTGTTCAGTGACATTTCATTAGGATACAGATGGGAGAGAACAATCCTGTCCCAGCCAGAGGCACTGCCTGTGTGGCCTCGACACAGCCTCCCTGTGTCCAGTGTTTCCTGTGGGTCTCTGGCTTCCTCCTACCTCCCAAAGGCGTGCATGGGAGGCTCACTGTGGGGTCTCAGGGGTCCCAGTGGGAGTGGGTGTGAGGGGTGTGACACGTCCTGCAGTCAAGAGCTTCCTATTCAGGGTGGAGCCATCTTGCGCCTGGAGCGGCTCAAAGAGACTGAAGCCACCAGGAACCTGAACTGGAAATGCATGAAAACAAGAGATGGTTTTGCATTAGAAGCATCTGGGGTCTTTACAAGGAAAGTTGGTGATGTTTGTCTGACGAGAAATATGCCTTAGAAGCCTCCAGACAATGGTAAGTGAGGACTTAACTGTACAGAGAACAGACTGGTGTTTGCCAGAGGTTGGAGGCAGATGGGAGAGGAAGGGGTATGGCCACAATGGGAGCAGGTTAGCAAAAGGTCCACACTTCTGATTACAAGATAAAGGAGTCCTGGGAGTGCACAGAGTAGAGTGCAGTTAGCAATGCTCTGTTATATATATTTGAAAGTTGATTTAAAAATTAGATTTTTTAAAAAAAATTTTATTTATTTATGCATACAAGAGCTGGGGTGTAGTCAGAGGTTGGGGGTGGGGGGAGGTGAGAGGATTCACCAGAGACAGAGTGGGGAGCAGAACAGGCAGATTGACTGAAACACACTGCTGAGGGGAGCAGCAGGGAGACAGGAGAGGTCTGCTGCGCCCTGTGGGTAGCTCCCTGGCTGGGGATGGGACTCAGGTTGCAATGGCTGCCAACAGCTTGATAGCGCTGAGACTTTAACCCTTGCACCACCAGGGAGGGCCCAAAGAGTAGATGTTGAAAGTTATTTTCATAAGAAAAAAGATTTGTGGTGAGAGATGTTAATCACTTCATAACATACACAAATCAAATCAAATCACTGTGTCATACACTTCATATCAATACAATGTTATACATCGTTTAATCTCAATAAAAACGAAAGAACTAGTACAAAGGCAAATCCCTACCACAAAATTCCACACTTTGGAAATTATCCAATAAATATGAAAAGAAACTTCAGAAAATAAAAATGAGGGAACCAAAATGTATTTTGGGTATATCCATATGATGAAAAATGAAAAAAAAAATTAATTTTTGCAGCAGTGCAAGAATGTGGAAGAAAGGGCACTCCTGTTCATGGATATTGGCAGAGTAATATCTCATTGGACGGTAACTTCTCCCTTGATCCGGCAATTTCTAGTCTATAAATCCAACCTTTAGAAATAGTCACCACAGAGAGATAGACAAGAATGTTCACTAAGCCACTCTTAATATCAACAAATGAGAACAAATTGGACGTCTATCAATCAGAAACTTGGTAAATTTAGAATAAATCATGAGAACGAGTAAGAGTGGGGAGTTTGCCAGCTATAGAAAACCAACTTTATTTCTCTCTATCAGCACCAACAGAAAATGAAATTTTAAAATGATACCTTATTTTCATTAGCATCACAAATATCTTGTTTGCCCTCTGGGAATAAATCTAATATAAGGTGTGCAGGACCTTTACACAGAAAACTACAAAATTCTACTGAAAAAGACCTCGGTAAGAGAACAGCTATAACCATAGTCATAGACTGGAAGGCTTAATACTGTAAAGACACCAACTCTCTTCTAACAGATCCACAGATTCCATGTAGATGTCATCAAAATCACAACAAGATTTTTACAGAACTTGACAAACTGAATGTAAACTTTGTAAGAAAACGTATGTGTCAAGGACATATGCCATCCTGTTAAACAAGAGTCAACTTGTCCTCTGTGGTCATTCTCAAGGCCTAGAGTGAAACTCACACAGGTATCAACTAACAAAACAAGGAAAAGGGAGCTCAGAAAGTGATTTTTGACAATGTGACTTGCAGAGCAGTAAAGAAAGGAATTCTTCGAAAATGGTGCCAGTGAAACAGGATATACAACTTGAGATTTTACTCACACCATCACAACAATAATTCCAGGTGAGGCCCTCCCTGGTGGCACAGGCGGTTGAGCGTAGCGCTGTGAAGCTGTCCACAACCTCTGCAGTGCGGGGTCGATCTCAGCCTGCCTGGGAGCTACCCACATGGTGCGGCAGAACTCTCCTGTCTCGACCGCTGCTCCCCTCAGCAGTGTATTTCGTCAGTCTGCCTGTTCTGTTCCCCGCTCTGTCTCTGGTGAATCCTCTCACCCTCCCGTGCATCTGGCCTGCACCCCGGTTCTTATATAAATAAATCTTAAAAAAAAATCATCTTTAAAAACAATAATTCCAGGTGAATTCCAGGAAATGTGAGAGGTAAAGCAAAGTTTCTGGAACAAGACAGAGAAAGTTATCTTCAGGACTTTAGCACAGGCAAGATTTTATAAACAAAACACAAAACACTAAAAAGGGAAAGACTGATCCATCAAACCACATTAAAACTAAGAAAAATTAGAACATTTCATCAAAAGATACTGTTACAAAAATAAAAAAGTAAGCCATGGAATAGAAGACAATATTCTTAACAGATCTAGCCTACCACTCATATCCAGAGCATGAAAAGAATCCCAATAAATACAGAAGACACAATCCAATGGAAAATCAGGGGAGAAAGCTAAATTGGCAGTCACAGAAGATGCCATCAAATACCTTTTAAACATATCAACCCCAGAAGTAAATCCAAGCAGTTCAAATTAAATCCAAGAAGTGAAAATTCAATCCAAATGAGATAATGGATAATTTTGACACCAGAATGTCAAAATGAAGAAGATGAACAATATTTTTTGGTAAAACTATGGAGATGGGGTTTGGAAAATAAGTATTTATCAGCCTCGGCTCTGGAGGGAAGCAGAGAGCATATTCAAAGAGCTGGCTGAAGAGGGTTTTATGAAAGAATGGAAAGGTAAGAGCGGAATTTAGTAGAAAGCAAAGGGTGATGAGGTCTCAGAGCTCACAAGCCCAGGACCATTTCCACCCTTAGGCTCAGAAAGACAAGGGAGGCGGTGGGTTTTAGCACCTAGGAACCGACGCGGCTGTGGCTCTAAGTGTAGAAAAGGACAGGAGACAAGAACTGTGACTTTCCCGAGACGGAAAAGTCATCACCAACCGTGACGAGAGGGAGAAAACAGGGGCAGTATCTCAATGCTCTCCTAGTCTCAGATATCTTTCTGCTGCTTCTCCATTGGCTGAACCCAATGTGATTTGTGACAATGTGACTTGCAGAGCAAGTCCTCTGCCAGACAGAGGACCGCGCAGTCCAGCTGGCGATGTCCCCGCAAGGAGCAGGGCAGGGAGCAATGGAGAGTGGACTGGAGCAGTCACAGAGAAGTCAGCACAGCACGGGAGACCCCGCGATCCCATGATCTAATGCGCCGGGAGATGCATGCACGCGTGCAGAGACACAGGAGTGTTTGCAGCCGCACTGCCCGCCATAGGCCGATGCCAGGAACACCGCCCCAAGTGCCCTTTGGTAGCGCCAAGAATCAGTACGGTGGGCTGAGCCACACACTAGACCCGACAGGAATGAGCGTGAAGAAACCACCGCTGCCCACGACCACACGGATGAATATCACGAAACAGCCCCGCACAAGCAGGATCATCTTTACACAAAGACTGAAAATGAGGCGAAGCTACACCCTGGTGACTGGGGGTGCATGTTTGGCGACAGATACTATGAGAACAGCGAAGAAGCAAGGATGGAAATGACCTTTACCTTAGAGGGCGGGAGGCAGGAGCAAGAGTCAGGGCAGATGCACGTCGGCTCACTTCTCAGCTGCTGTCGCCATGAGGGATGTTCAGAAAATCAAGACCATAACGAGAGAGCGTGCGCCGCCGTGAGCACGCGATGCCAGGAGTCATCCCCGCGTTCTCGCCCAGCGCAGCCTCCAGCCAGGTGAGGAAGATGCAGATTAGGATGGGGACCCTGACCTGGGGGCAATGGGCGCTTGAGAAGCACTTTGCCATCCTACCAGCTTCCAAACCAGTGAAGTTCAGAGCAGGTCTGCAGGTGAAAACCTTTCCCGCGAGGACACTGTCCCGGGCAGCCGGGGGAAAGCAGGACGGCCGTGGGGAAGGAGAAGCCCCGCCTCATAGCCAGGTGAGGAGGTGGGAGGAGGGGGCGCGATCACTCTCGTGGCCACCCCTCCACAAGGACCACCTCGTTGGTAAGGGCCACCCCATCGCAGGGACGCGCGGTCACGCTCCACAGCACGCAGAAGCCGGGCACAGCTGCAGAGAAGCAGTCCCAGGCCAGCACCCCCGAGCCGGGGCCTGTGGCTCCACGCGGCGTCTGCAGGTGGACAAGGGCCAGGTCACGCCCAAGAGCTCAGACTTATTTCCCCCCGACGTGGGGGAAGCCACAGGGGCCGGAGAGTAAGTCGATTCACGAACTGATGGACATGCTCTGGCGGTTCCCCAACTGCTGTGTAGAGGAGACGTTGCCAGCACACATGAGTGGTCCGGGAGGACCCACGGAGATGCCCTGGCATCAATGCAAGCGAGGGGTGAGGAAGCCGGAGCCCGGAGGGAGAGCGGACAGGGCCAGGGGCCCTCAGCAGGCAGAGAGCGAAGGGACGGGACTCGGGCAAGTTGCAGTTTCTGGACTTTTTTTTGTTCTGTTGGCCTCAGTGGCTGGGAAGAGTGCTTCTCCTGTACTGAGATGGGGAGATTTGAGAAACACAGGATTGGGGAGGAGAGAGCAGGATTGTACCTAAAGCCGAAGTTCACAAGGTGAGATGTCAATTAGGAGCTGGCTCTAGACCAGGAGGTAAGACTGGGAACCACTGAATACCGGGAGGGCTCGTAGGCCGGGTGACTGGACCACATTAACGAGGGGAGAGGTGAATGCAGATAACAAGGAAAAGATGATTTTGCTGCCCCCGAGACCACCGTTCATTTAGTGGCTGAGCAGGGAGCACGGTCTCTCGGAGCCAAGGTAGGGCAGGGGTGTCCGCACAGCAGAGAGCACCCAAGGGAGCGAGGCAGGTGACCAGCCAGGCCAGTTCTGGACGTTTTCTCAGCAACACTCAAGTGCAGCTACTTCACACCAAGGCGGGCAACACCACAAAGCAACACGGGGATGTCTAGCAAGACTATGGCGCAGCGGGCGGCCTGCAGGTGCCGAGAGGCCAAATGACTTGCCCAGAGTCACAGTGCGTTGAGTTATAGGTCTGCAAGATTTGGGGAGAGTTATAGGCAGGGAAGTAGAAGGAATCAGCGAGCTTGAAGAGAAGCCTTTGTAACGCCACAGCTTACCCTGTAACACTGCGGGGTGCGGCCGCAAGGGAAAGAGAACGTTCTCCAGGGCAAACGAGGCTCATCCGCAGGAGACTTACAAAGAGAGACAAGTGGAGAATTTACAAGAATAAGATTCGAGGTGACTGGGAAAAGCATCCTCCACAGAGGTGAGATGTGGCTTCTCATAGTGTGATGGAGAAAATGAGAGAAGAAAACGAACGATTCCATGTACAGCATCGAACGTGTCTGCAAAGAATCAGGATTCAGGTTCCTGAATCTTGCCAAGTGAAATAAAATAGTGCACAATTTCTGCGGCATTTTAGGCATTTGCAGCTCACATGAGACGCTGGCAAGGCCCTGGCCCTCGAGTCCTCCCTTGGAATCCCAAGGGGCCTCCGTTGGCAAATCTAAGCTGAGCACAAAATGCCCCGCACACTTGCTCACCCAGACGCCGTTCTTGTGTTGCTCTTGATCAAATACTGGCAATTGGTGGTTTCAGTATTAAGGATACAATGTGAATGAAATTCAGAGATTCTGGATCTACTCATAATTATCTATTTTTCTCATCGGCTAAACATAAAGCTCTCAACATGAAGGGTGATAATTCATGTTCTATCTGATAACCACGATTAGAAAGAAGCACAGGAAAACAGAGTCTCCTACCCCAGAAAGAACTGCTTGAGGGTGAACCTAGCCCGGGAGTCATTTTTCATAATAGGTGATCCCCCCCCCCCATGAATAAATAAGCTCTGAGGTAAAGGTTTGCTTTTAAGAAGTGATATAAGCTTGGTCTATTTCATATTTAACTTTTGGTAAAATTGAGTTAATTAAATTAAAAGATATAAGATTTGGATTTGCAGGTTTTTCTCAAATGAAAGGATTTATTTTTGAAGTAATGGACTTTGCAAAATATGCACTTTTTGGTTTTCTTTTTCTCCTCTTATCTATAAATTTACTAATAAAAGCTTTTGTCTTGATTCATTAACATTTGAAAAGATGGATGATCCTAGTATGGCAAGGAGAGGTGCTCATAAATTTCAAATTCATGCATGAGCTGAGGTCTCTTTTTGCGATTTGACAAATGATTGTGCAAACTTACGATCAATAAAAGTAATATGAAAGTTAAAAAGCGGACTTGGCATAGCTGCTCCACTGGCACTCCCTCTATTTTTAATTTTCAGTTTATAACGCAGACCAAGCGTATCAAAATATTTCATTTTAGTCAAGCAATGATCTATATGTAGCTTCATATTAGAATGTGAAAGTTCAATTCAAATATATCCAAGGGATTTATCAAAGTTCAGTTCAGGTCCTTAAATCATAAATCAACTGCAGGCTAGACAAAAGGAATAAGCCACAGTTCTTATTTATTCATTTACCTATTAGATTTTATTTATTTATTTTTGTGTAGAAGAACTGGGATATAGGCCAGAGGTACAGGGGTTGAAAGGTGTCACCAGAGACAGAGTGGGGAGCAGAGCAGGCAGATCTACTGAAATCCACTGCTGAGGGGAGCAGAGGGGAGACAGGAGGGGTCTGCTGTGCCATGTGGGTCAGCTCCCTGGCCGGGGATCGAACTCAGGCCACGGAGGTAATAGCGCTGGGACTCAACCCCTAGGCCACCAGGGAAGCCCAAGGTCTTATTTATTTCAGGATTTTCCAAGCCAGCTCCAAAGACAGAGCCGTTATTCTTCTGTGAATTTTCTATAGAAATCTGCACAATCTTGCTCTGACAATCTCTTTGGATTTGATATGATGGAAATAAAATAACAACAAAAAAAAGAAGGTATAAACTGTATTGAACTATTTCTCTTGGACATAAAATATGTTTGGGGAAGAAATGAGTTGCTCCATATGAGCTGGGCAGTTATTTCTTACGTGGGAGCAGCCTTGGCTTGTAGGACGGTTTACAAAGGAGGCTTTGTGTCCGGGAGAGACCAGCTTTCCACTCAGAATCATTTTATTAAATGTCATTGGATCACAGGCTTCCAGGTTCCCTCCCTGAAATATGGTCCATAATTCTTAAAACACGCATAGGTGGCAGGGAGGGCATGCTAAAAATAACACGGGCTGATGTTTCTATCCTGCCCATGTTTCTAGGTAACTGCTGCCCGAGCATTAGGTATTTTTAAGTGAATTCTCATACACTGGTCACCTACGGCAGAAAAACAATTTACTGTGACATCCCTGAGAGCCAGTCTGGTCCCCAGACATCCCTACACCCCCAAGTCTGTCATAAGCATCCTGCTGACTGCCCATCACTAGCATCTCCCCCCAAAATTGTCAGAAAGTAATTTCTAAGAAATGTTTCTCTCTTCTGTTGCGTGAGACTCTGGTATTGGTGACACCCGACTCGCCTGATTGGCCGGGGAGCACAACTAAGGCCTCGTGTGCCTCCATCCCCGCAGCAGCCCTCGCCCATCCTGGGGGGCAGGTGTGGGCTTCCAGGTTCACAGAGGACGAAGCTGAGCTTTGACAGGCCAAGTCCTCTGTCTCTCCAAGGTCGAAGGTCAGAGACAGGGCCGGTGCAGCCACAAGGACCTCTCTGACCCCGAGAGGCTTGTCCTGGGCTGCCGCCTGCCTGTCCCGGTTAATGTTCTGTGTCTGCTTCTCACCCTATTCATCACTGCAATTCTCAATAAAGTCCCAGCTGCCCATGCAGAACAGTCATCATCATCGAGCCCGATCTCGCTACTAGATGTCAATGTTATTTCATATGAAAACAATCAATAACAGAAAGGACCTGGATCTGGTTTCAAAAACATAATTTGAAAGGAATTCGCTCAGAAAGCTCCCAGAAGCCCACGGATCTCCAACCCGCACCCTGGAAGGCCTTCTCGGGTCTGTTCCCTCTCTTGGGGCAGCCTCCATCCATCTAAAAATAAACCCCTGGCTCCTCCCGGTCATAAACAGACACTGGGCTCGGCGTCCAGGGGCCAGGCTGCACTTTCAGAGGCCCCTTGTTTATGTAGGTGCTCAAGGATTTCGAATCAAAGCTGGCAAATTATTAAAATTAATCCAATTTTCTTTCATTTATTTTGTTAGTTCATACCTCTGAAGGATGTGTTTTGGAAGGCACTGTTCAACCCAGCCATTTACAAATCAAAGCTTTCTTTGGAATCCCTGAGACCCGACCCAGCTAGACAGCAACAGTGCCAGCCCCCGGCCCTCCCCACCTGGAGGGATCTGGAATGCACTATTTGACTTGTGCTCACATTGAATTACAGTGTCAAAAATCTGACTTGCATGGCTTTAATCCACTGCCAAACTATGAGTCTTTCTGGCTTGGGTTCCTATAAACAAAGAATAAATTCAAATATGTCACAGGGTGGCAGTGACTCCTTGACCAGTGCCCTGGGGGGTTGGGCTACCACTGAGGCCAGGAGAAAGACCAGGTCTGCCCAGGGCTCTCCCTGGAGCCTTTCAAAGGGTTTATCAACCGAACCACAGAACCCTCGCAGGGCGAACCAGCCACCTGCCCTGAAATTCCTCAGCCTCAACCATCCGCACTGGCAGAGCACAGACAAAGCCACCTTTGACTTGGCCCGCTCTGTTTCAGAGTGTTTCTAAGACATCGTATGCTTAAGACACAAGCAAAAGGATCTTTGACAAAAAAAAATTCTGTGTTAGAAATGTGTCCAAGTCAGGAGAGGCCACAGAAGTCCGGTTTCCTCTAGTGAGAAGCACGAGCTGCGAAGTTCCCCAAAGCAGGGACCTGCAGAACCAGGAGAGGTGTCCTTTATTTGGAGACATGTCAGTCTGCGGGGAGACCAGGGCCGGCCCAGCCTCAGCACTTGTGAAAACAGCTGCTGATGGGCTCCGCGACAGAACTCTCCAGCCTCCTGCTTTGAAATTCTTCTTAAAGAAAATACAGAATTGGTGCAAAACCCCAGAGCTTCTGCCGACTCCCAGCTGGAGGCCGATATGTGCAGGGGGGGGCTCATCTGAAAAGGGCCGTGAGCACCTGGGGACCTGATCACTATCCTAGCGAGGGCGGGACGGCTGATTGGGGCGCCTGTCATTGCAGGGGGAGAGGGCAGAAAATCCACTTTAAGGACTAAACGCGAAACTGATTTCAGGCATTGCAAGAAGACCAGTGCAGCGAGTCCTCATTTCACACCTCGGAGAGGTTCTTAGAAACTGCGACTGGGCGCAGAAGCCCTAAAACCGAAGCAGGCCTTGGAATACGGGGATGGCCTGGGTTGCCAGGCTGCTCTTTTCTTTCCTCTTGGGGAAAGCAGCTGAAGGAGACGCCTCTGCTGGGGGAGCGGCCGACAGCCCCCCTGGGGTTCTTGCGCCCCACCTGCCAGGCCCAGTCTCAATGCCCACGGGTGGGGGCAGCGTGGACAGTGGGTGACGGCACTTCCCGGGTCCCGCTTCTGCCGCCTCCACCGGGGGCTCTCGTCCTCTAGGGGCCCTGTCCGCGTTCTCTTGACAGGCCATGGTCACCCGCAGTTTCCTCCACGCTCACAGACCAGCTCGCAGCCTCAGGACACTTGCTGCTGCCTCCATCCCAGGACACCATGGCCCACGTGGGGGGAAGAACCCCAAGCCCCACAGTGTGCCTCCCACCCTCTCCGGGACCCCAGCCAAGACAGGTGTGCACCCTCCCCGCCTCGGCCCCCCACCCAATGCACGGCCAAGGCCCTGCCGCCCTCGCCTCCCACATGCGGCTGTTTAGCTGGGGCGGAGGATGCCGGTGCTGAGGGAGCGCCGCCTCCACACGCCCCACTCCGTGGATCCAGCGGGGAAGAAGGGCGAGGAGCCCGGAGTCTCTGCCTGCCCTGGCTAGCAAGCTTGGGCAGCTGCAGGCCCGCGGCTGGGCGTGCGGCTGGAAGTCAAGGAGCCGGCGGAGGCAGGGGCTGAGCAAAACCTGCAGCCCATCTTCTCTGAGATAACTGCATTAACAGTGGTAGATTAAGGGCCATTTTCTAGAATGCAGAGCTTCTTCCTTGATCGATGTGACTCTGCCTTATGCGGCCATGTACGTCGCAGAGCCACGCTGCAGCGCCCATCCTGGCTCTCTGGGACAGGAGCTCCGGGGTGGCCGTTGCAAGCCCAGAAACATGTGGATGTGCAAGGGGGGCTCGCAGGGGCAGACTAAGGATGCCAAGGTCGCAGTGGGCTGCGTGCGCAGGGGCTGTGTGCATGGGAAGCGCTGCAGAAACCCCAAGATGGGGCTGATCTCTCCTCTGGGGTGTAGCCGGATGACAGGGGCTAATGTCTGGAGGGAAACCATCCAGGGACCACCCACTTCCTGGGAAGCAGGAGTCCAGAGCCGGGGTGGTTGGGAAAAACATTCCATTCTATGCACCCACACCGCCTTCCTCCCTCCCTCCTCCTCTCAGCTAGTAAGTTCATCTCTAAAATTTTATACCAGATAAATGAGCTGTAACTGCTCTAATTTCATCACAAGTCTGTGCTAGTGAAGAACTGGAAACCACTTCACAGAGTGAAGGCAGGACTGTGAGGACATACGGGATCCCACACTCTCGCAGGACAGGAAAGATACTCAGCAGAGCAGTTAATAAAACTCTAAGTGAAATACTCTTCATTTTAGTTATTTAAATCATTTTGATTTTAGGGCCTCCCCTACTGGTGCAGCAGTTGAGCGCTGGGCCGCGAAGCTTCCCGCAGCCTCTGCAGTGCCAGTTCGATCCCCGGCCGCCAGCGAGGGTCCCACATGGCGCGCAGACCTCTCCTGCCGCCCGCTGCTCCCCTCAGCAGTGTCCTTCGGTCCTTCTGCCTGCTCTGCTCCCCGCTCTGGCTCTGGTGGATTCTCTCGCCCTCCCGCGCTTCTGACTGTACCCAGTGCTTGTATAAATAAATAAATAAATCTTTTTAAAAAATCATTTTGATTTTAATATAAATGTAAGTTATGATTTCCATATAAAGGTATGTAATTAAATGTTTATATATGAACTAGGAGACTAATACCTAAGAATATCAATAGATATTATTTCCAAGTGACAGAACTAAGCAGGGTTTTATTTTTCTTTTTACTTATTAGGGTTACCAAAATGTCTAATAACATTATTAACTTTGAAATGAGAATAATTTATTTTCTTCAAAAAAGAATGAAGAGGGGTCTCCCTGGTGGCGCAGGGGTTAAAGTCTCAGCAATATCAAGCTATGGCCAGCCACTGCAGCCCGAGTTCAATCCCCGGCCAGGAAGCTGACCCACATAGTGCAGTAGACCTCTCCTATCTCCCTGCTGCTCCCCACAGCAGTGTATTTCGGTCCTTCTGCCTGTTCTGCTCCCCACTCTGTCTCTGGTGAGTCTTCTCACCCCCTGCACCTCTGACCTGCACCCCAGTTCTCGTATACATAAATACATCTTTAAAAAAAGAATGAAGAGCACATAAATACAAATATTATTAGGACATAGGAAAGTACAAACTCAAGCAGCAAAAATACATATATTAAGAATTGGAAAACTGTTAAGGATCCCGTCTGATTTCTCTACATTCCACATACAAGTGACACCATCCATTATTTGTTTTTCTCCTTTTGGCTTATTTCCACTTAGCATCATCTCTTCCAGCTCTGACCACGTTGCTGCAAATGGCATGAGGTTATCTTTTTGACTGCTGGGTAATATTCCACTGTGTGTGTGTGTGTGTGTGTGTGCGCGTGTGTACCACCCCTTGATCCACAGGAACTACACCTGGAAGGGGAAATCCTATACTTACAAAACAGTAACAATAAATTCTATCTAAGCAAAACTGTAGCAATTGAGAAAAATCTTAGTTCTGAGAATCTGACGAGGCCAAGTTCTGAGGGAAACAGGATGAGCTGAAGAAACGTTACCTTCTACTAAGAATCCACCAACTTATAAGAAGTGGAATTATCTCACCCTTAGATCTGAGTGCGATTCCCCACAAGGGACACGGAGCAAACACAGAGCCAAGTCTGAGAAGGGCTTCTTTGAAAGTCACTGACACTGGACCACGCCCCTGGCGAAAGTCAAGGTCATGACATTGACCTGCAGTCATGAGAAGAAATCCCACCTGGACTGAGGACAAGACCTGAGAAGGCCCCTGGAAGGTCCGTGCTACTCAGAGCACAGCCCTCAGACCAGCCACAGCTGCCTCACAGGGGTCGTATTGGACAAGAGGTGCTTGAGCCCCTCCACACCTCCTGCACCCGGATTTCTGTGGTGGAACCAGGAAATCATGTTCTCAAATACCCTCCAGTTTGAAACCAACAACTTTCTGTTGGCTCAGTAAAGGGATAGAACCAGGTAATGCTGAAGAGCAGCTGCCTCAGTCGTTCCTGAGAATATAAATTTCCAGCCAGGATGCTGGCCGCAGATGAGGACAGTGGTCACAGCGAGGGGTGTAAGAGGACGCACGGACTGCCGCTGACTGCATGGCGACCCTCGGTGTGTCTGCTTCTGCTCCTCATTAATGGAGCCCCCGCCCACCCCTTGGAAGGAGGCCAAAGAAAGAGCTGGAACTTTCCACAGAGAGGAGGAGCTGCCAAAGACCAAAGGACAACGTTCTCATATGAAGGGCTTGGCCCGGAACATCTCTGCTGTCAGAGGTCGCTGGGGACTGCCCTGGAAGCCTAAATGTGACCATGATGAGGTGCAATATCACACGATTGTCTTTAATATTTAATAATGTCTTTAATAGTACGCCAGTGAGCGAGGCACAGCGCCGTCTCTGGATTATTAAGACATAGTCTGACTGTGGCTACTGGTGCAATAATTCACCCTGAACCTCTCCATTCCTAAAGTTAGGGACACCATCGAGATGCCCTCACCTGAAGCTCACGCATGAGAATCTGATGTTGAGTTTTGACCCAACAGATGGATGGACAGAATGTCGTCCTCAAAGCAAGGTTTTTTAAGAGTATGCCTCCCACCCACTCTGTGGGGGGGATCGCCAAGTGGTGGGGCACATTTTATAAGGTGTGGGGCTGACCAATTCCAACACGGTCAAAAAATTCTGTATTGAAAAAAACCTTGCCAGGGGCTGCCTTGCACTTAATCATGTCGCATAAGCAGAGAGAGGCCTGACTAAAGTCTGGGGAGGGGGCTCCTGTGTATCCTCATGCTGTGCCGTGGCTGGAGCCGGGGTCTTTGCTCAGGGATTGGCTCGGTTTAGGAAGCGAGCAGGGAAGACAGAAGCGAGGAAGGCCAGCATGGCCATCTGTCGGGTGCAGTAGCATTTCCTCCGCTGGGTGCAGGTCTGGCTCCACATTCCTCTCCAGCTATGGCACCTGGGTCTGCTTTGTCAGGTTGCTTAGAGAGGAGAAGACATTTTGTTTCCCTACAGCTCCCAGTCACACACCCAACTAGCGTGTGACAGGCCTGATGCCAGCGCAGAGGCTGGAGAGCAGGCTTTTCCTCAAAGGAGAACTTCCTTCGATAGGATGCATGTGCCAGTTTTCAAGATTCTAGAAGAAAAGTTGAAAATGTAAAGCACTGCAGGTACAAATGATCTTCAAGTCCCTTCCGGGCCTACAATCTATGGGTTGACATTATGTCTAAACAAGAAAATCCCCATCTCAGGAAATGCTCATCATCTAACACTTAGCTCAAAAGGAGCAGCGCAGCAGAGGTCTCCTCAGGCAGCAGCTGAACTCGGAACACGCACGCGCAAGGAAGGGTCTGGCTGGAGCACGGATGTTAGCGGCGCATCACCAGCAAGAACTTCCTGACACTGGGGAGCCGGCAGGGAGAGGGGCTTGTGGTCTGGTTTTCCTTCAGTGAGGATGAACATGGAAGGGCAGGCTCTGAACAGGCGCAGCTCACAGTGCCTGAGGGGCAGCAGCTCCAAGTGCCCACCCCAGCCTGGCATATCTAGGGCCCAGCAGGGCAGAATCCCCACAGGAGGGTGTCAAGGCCCCGTTATTCACAGTGGCCCTCCCCTGACCGGACTGGGATACTTAGCAGCAGGTCACAAATGAGCTGTGACATTCCTCATCCTCTCCAGGTAACTTCCCCTGCTAGCGACCTCGAGCCACATGTGGCCACATGACTTTCCCAGGACTATTTTCTTTTTCAAGACCGGAATCTGGCTGAAGTCTAAAATCACCACTTACGACAAGGAGTGACCCTTGCTTGACACTTTGAAGGGTCCGTGGAAATAGCTGCCGTGGACTGGCCAGAGGGGAGCCGCTGCCTGGTCTTGGTAGAACAAGCTCTCCTTAATGGCAAAAGGCTGTTTGTAGGCCTAAATGGGTAAAGAGATGCAACATTTAATTGTTTCATAAATCTAGCTTGGACATATTAAGGCCATTGCTGTTTTATGTGTAGAACAGGGGCAAAGAACTCTCAAGAGATTAAAAATCATGTTCTTGTGGTTTTCCTTTAAAAACTGCAAATTTGAATTCAATTTAAAAAATCATGGCACGGGGACAGAATAAGAATGAACAAAGCTGGGAAAGACATCCACCCGCTTCTTCAGAGCGAGCAGCCCTGTTTTCAATTACGCGCCGGCCCCGTGAGCTCTGGGACACTGTTCACACACAGCCCGAGTGCAGGGTGTGAAGCAGCCAGGGCCAGAAGAGCGTCGCGAAGTCTTTCTTGCACTGAAACCACCGTGTAGACAATTCACGGCATTTCGCGCAAGGAAAGCTTACGTAAAAAAGGATTTCTCGCTTCCTCCTCTCAACACAAAGCCAAGTTTTAAGGGGGGGAAGACTCAGTCATTTGTCAGTTCTTTCGGTCACTTTTAGAACAATAGCAGGTCATGAAGGGCGAGCTCAATTCTTGTTCAGACTGTCTGAAATGCCACAGGGGAGCCACAGTTCCCGCTCACGGGAGACAGACCCACAGCCACGGCTGGACACAGGACGTCCCCACAAGACACATGTTCACAGAAGCCAAGGAAGGCTCATTTCCTCTCTAGCTTTCCCCGAGCTGCACGGGAAACGCACCGACTTTTCATATAACAAAGACACAACAGCTAGAGCTGGGGGGTGTGTTTCGGGAGAAGCGTCTTGGTGGGCTCCCATTCCACTGATGGACAGAACTGCTGACATGGCTGCTAAGGGTCGCGTCATGACTACAAGAAGCCCTGACACCGGCACCATCTCTTTACCTGAATCAATGCCAACTTGGGACGAGGCGACTCTCCACAGGGGATTCCAGAGGAAGCTTTGTGGGAAGAGCTAGTTTCAATCCAGTCATCTAGACATTTTGAGGAGCTTCACGCATACTGCCCTCGGCACAGCCCCCAACTCCACACGCCTGGGCTCAGCCACCTCCAAGGACAGCAGGGGCACCTGACACTCCAGTTCTCTCACTAGTGACTTACATGCAAGGCAAACCCCAAAGAAATATGATCAAATAATAGATCCAATAATAAAATTACAGCTATTGACCCAATAATTTTCCCAATGCTACAGCAAGTCTCAAGTCTTGAGTCTTGGGGTAACAAGTTACTGTGTAGGTAACTACAGAATTTCCTGAGGGCTCTCTTCTTTTTTCCTCTCAAATTGTATTTCCTTATGAAAAATGGCATTTACATAACTCTGTCATGTGGACGGTACAACCTCATGCCTCCATCTATGGGGATGCACTCTCTCTTTTTTCTTCCCTGTGTTCCCTGGACAGGAAAGTCAGCAAAATGTTTGCTGAGCTAAAATTAAATAGAATATGCCAAGATTTCAGGTTTCTAAATTCAAGGGCACACAAGAAGGTATTCTTTTGGATAAGGGATTAGAACCCAGGCATGATACCAAGTGGGCACTCAGAGCACCTTTGTCTGAAGCATCTCCAAACAAGATAAACAGAAACTGGACATGCTAAAATGAACCAAGTCAAGGCAATGGAGCAGTTGATGCAGAACCCATGGCCTGGTGTTCTCAGTCTAGAATGTTCTGCAGTACGGCTGCTCTCAGCTACACTCTGTGCCAATACAAAGAAGCCTCACAGAAATGATCAAAGACTTTCCAAGTAACTCTTTCCAATGCCCATTCAGCAGGACGGCTGCATTTCAGTGTTCTTCCAGAATCCTCCAACCTGCAGGTTGCCAATGGAACGTCCTGCCTCAGAGCTATATTGTTTTTTTTTTTAAAGGCATTCATTTTAAATTAATATATTTGGCCAGACAACTGTATTAAAATTCTTGTTGTTTTTTCTGTTATAATGGCAGTCTGTGGAATGACTAGTCTTCTTCAAAAATCTGTAGAGTTATTGCTTCTTTCTTGCCCGGGGCACATCATGTGTTTCTCGTTGGAGTGCACTGCATGGTGATCCTCATTAAAACAAACTTGGCCAAACCAAGTCTTCGCATCACGCCGCAAAGGGTGAAAGCTCACTCAGAAAGTTCCGCAGCCTCGTAACTCGTTGCAAACCACTCTTCCATCAGCTGCTCAACTGATATTTACTTCTGCTGGGTGATGTCACAGTGCCCATCCTCTTAAAATCGCCTGCATTTGGCAAGTATATATTTTTCCCAAGCAATAAGCAGGGGGAGAGTCATCAACAGAGCCATTTTTTTTTTTCCTACATAAGAAACATCCCCACCTTGGAGACACACACACACACACACACATACACACTCTCTCTCTCTCTCACACACACACACACACACACACACACACACACACTTCTACTTGTACTGCAACAAAGAGGCAGAGTCCATCAAGAGCAAATGAAGCCTTTGTCAGTCATCGCTCACCTGCTGGACAGCTCCATTCACGTATTCCCCAAATCAGACGCTCTCTTAAGGATCCATTCTGATCACTCCCTGCACACAGTCCTGGGGCCACTTGCTCATTAATCTTGACCACTGCGTGGGCCCATAAGCTATTGCTGACAGAAGATCAATCTGTGATGTTTTAAAACAATTTCTACTTCTGATTTTAGGTTTGGGAAAGGAAGCTGTTTGGGATGTTTCATCAAAGTCTCTATTGCCAAACAACACTTGATTTGATTCAAAGAGTTTTTGAGAGGCACACATAAGGAGGCTGTGATTTCCACATATAGTCTGCTTTGAGGAAAGATTTTTTAATAGGCACGGACTGACTGAAGACAAGCAAGTAGCACACAATAGTGTCATTCATTCATCTTAAAAATGACTTTTGCACCTCACACCAGAAGGACAACTATTATAAAAACAAAAATAAAAACAGAAAATAACAAGGGAGGCTGTGGAGAAATCAAAAGGCTTGTGCACTGTGGGTGGGAATGTCAAATGGTTCTCCTGTTATGGAAAATGGTATGGCATTTTCTCAAGAAAACAAAAACAGAATTACCTCATGATCTAACATTTCCACTCTGGGTGTATGAAGCAGAGTCTCAAAGAGCTTTAGTCATGTTCATAGCAGCATTATTACAACAGCCAAAAGGTAGAAATAACCCAACTGTCAATCAACAAATGAATAAACATAAGGTGGTATATCTGCACAACGGAGTATTACTCAGCCCTCAAAAGGAAGAAAATTCTGACACATACTACATCTTGAGAACATCATGTGAACTGAAATAAGCCAGGCACTAAAAGGACAACTTACAGCATGATTCCATTCACATGAGGTGGTCAGACTATAGTCAGATTCATAGAGAAAGAAAATAGAAAGGTGACTACCATAGGCACGAGAAGGGAAGGAAGGAGCCACAGTTCCTTGATGGGTACAGAGTTTCAGCTCTGCAGGATGAAAACGTAGGCGAGAGGCCCTGCACAGCAACATGAATATACTGACCGAGTCACTTAGAAATGGTGAAGATGGTAAATTGTATGTTATGTGTATTTTGCTATATTTGAAAGTTGATAAGAGAGCAGATGTTAAAAATCCTCATGACTAGGAAAAAAATTGCAACTAGGTAAAAATTGCAACTAGGTAAAAATTGCAACTAGGTAAAAATTGCAAGTAGGTATGGGGACCATGTTAATTCAAGCCACTGTCGTCATCGCTTCACAAAGGATCCAACAGCTGTGGAAAGTTGGGTGTAGATTATACCGCAATAAAAAATAATTTTAAATAAATGAGCAACATGGCAATACATGTCAGGCTCCTTAAAGATGTTCTTACTATTCGATGTGATAATCATTGTCTTAAAAAATTGTATTCGGGCAATAATACGAAAAAAGGAAAACATTAGTATTTAGTAAGCATATTTTTCAATAGCAATAATAAAATAAAGGGTTAAAAATTAAATTCAAAACAAAGGTATTTTTAACACCCATGACAGCTGAAAAGTCACATGATGTCTCACCATAGTGACTCCTCGTGGCTTTCAAGGTGCCCTTCTCGCCCCCTCCCAGAGCAGGCACTTGACAGGTAATCCCCAAGGTCTAAACCTACGGACTGAAGCTTTGGGAGGCCCGAAGTTAACGCAGGGCTGGGCTCTACATTTAAAGACCTTGCAGGGCCATAAATGCCAGAAACGCAACGCAGACTGTCCACTTCCCAAACGGCTGTGTGGTCTTCAAGTTTTCAATTCCCTGCAATTCCCGTTACTCAGCTGCGCCGCCCCGTGCATGCACCTGCACCTCCACGCGCACGCGCTTGGCGCCGGCACCGTCTCCTTTTTGGTAAGAGGGGCACAGACAGAGGCTACGGATTTCAGGGGCAGAAGGGACTTTGGCAAAATCTACATTTTCAACAGGCAGGAAAACACAGTTCTTCACCTTGATCATCACTAGCTTGGCGTGCTTCTGCCTCCTCTTCTCCGCGCCTCTGCCCTCGCGCCAAGCAGCCTGTGGCCGGGCGAGGTTACTGTCCGTGAGGACACGCACCCAGGGCTGGGGGCCACCAGCGCCCCGGGCATCCCCAGGACCAGGCTCCCGCCAGGACGAGCTTTACACCGGGATCAAATCTTGCTGGGAAGCGGGACAGAAAGCGCACCCTCCAGACAGACTCGGGGGTCATCTCCAACCCAGGCCAACCCGCGGACAGGGCCCTGGGAGCCACCGGGGCCAGTCTCCATCCAGGACCCACGGGAAAGCCAGCTCCCTAATACTGAGGGGGGCCGGAGGAAGCAGCCCAGGTGGGAACCCAACGGCCATTCTGCTCCGGCCTGAAACTCCCCCGTCTTTACATCTACCCTGAGGCCACCTCTCCACCCGCCCCCCAGCCAGCCTCACCTCCACAAGACGCCCTGGCGAGCACCTCCTCTCTGTCCCCAGGACCCTGGGCATCCCCAGCTCAATGTCCGCTGGCGTGGCGCGTCCCCCACCGTTTCTGGGGGCAACGGGCCTCGCGCTCACAGGCGCAGACCCCACGCGCCGTGGGAGGCATCTCGTCTGCTCATGTCTCAGAACACGAGAAGAAAATCATACAATCAGCTGTGACCGATCTGCACTTAAAAGTACCCAACGGACTTGACTAAAATTATTTCAACCCTAAGTTTTCTTTTTGCAAGTGAAGTCTTTCCTGAACTAAAATGGGGAAAAGACGGACAGACTGAACAGATGCACTATTTATTGGAGCTGATAGAAAAAAATTAACTGTGTTCTGGAGTGTCCTGGGCCTGGCGGGTCCTCCTTTGCAGCCCTCAGACCATGGAGACAGGCAGGTGTCCCCGGCGGCCGTGAGAGCGAGAAGGGGCTCCTAGTCTTCACTGCCCTATGGCTGTGCTGCATGAAGGACAGTCCTGGATTTCTGGAATTGGTGTCTGGCTGAAGTTCTCCGTCCCCAGTCTACGTGGCCAGGACACTGGCCAGTCACTCCCACAGTTCCCATGCAGCTGCGCCATTTCCCAGCAGGCCCCGGCCCCTCGCTTTTGGCTAGGACAGCGGGGGCGGGAGGTGCTGGGTGACCGCCAGGGCGGTGCCTTCACTTCTGAGATGCAATTTTGATTTTGCGAAATGACACCGAGTTCCTGGCAGAGCAGCAGAGACCCTCCCTGGGAGCAGAGCCTGCCGGTCCCGCACAACTGGGAGGTGGGAACAGCAGGACTGAAGATCTCGCTGGCAGAACCTCAGGGCTCTCACCTAGACATGCAAAAGACAATGCTTCGTCCCCCACAAGGCCATGAGGCGGGGAGCTGCCCCAGGTGGGAAGGCACTTAAATACAGCGTGTGATGTTGAAGACTTGAGACCAAGATGGGGAGCAAGACATCTCATCAATCATATTCTTAGGTGCTGTGAAAAAGAGAGGGGTCACCAGGGCCTCCCCCTTGGCACAGTGGTTGAGCGCTGGGTTGTGAAGCTGCCCACAGCCTCTGCAGCGCTGGTTCGATCCCCAGCCGCTGGCGAGGGTCCCACATGGCGCACAGTCCTCTCCTGCTGCCCGCTGCTCCCCTGAGGTGTACTTCATCGGTCTGCCTATTCTGTTCCCCGCTCTGGCTCTGGTGAATCCTCTCACCCTCCTGCACATCTGGCCTGTACCCAGTGCTTGTATAAATAAATAAATCTTAAAAAAAAAAAGAGAGAGAGAGGGGTTCACCAGAGGGGGGCAGGAGAGTGAGGGGAACAGGGTGACATCAGAGGGTGCCCTCACGGAGTTGAGTGGTGGGTGAGGGAAGCGTATGTGTTGCTGATGTATGAGGCTGAACTCCCCAAATTACAGCATTAAGTAAATAATTAACAGGGCCTCCCTGGTGGCGCAAGGGGTTAAACACAGCACTGTGAAGCTGTCTACAGCCTCTATAGCACAAGTTTGATCCCCGGGCAGGGAGCTACCCACTGGACACAGCAGACCTCTCCTGTCTCCCCGCTGCTCCCCTCAGCAGGGTATTTCAGTCAGTCTGCCTGTTCTGCTCCCTGCTCTGTCTCTGGGGAATCCTCTCATCCCCTGCACCTCTGGCGTGCACCCCAGCTCTTGTATGTATAAATAAATAAATCTTGTTAAAAAAAGAAAATTATTTAAAAATCAAATTTGAGGGAAGATAAATGACATAAAAGACACACTTAGGACTTTATCAGCTTTTTATACAAACTGCATGCGGACAGGATTCTGCCCAGGCTCTTCAGGGCCCAGAGGCAGCACTGAAAGACAGTGTTTCAAGAGAATACATGATTAAAGTTGATTTCACCCTCTCTTGACACTGGCTCTGTTTAATGGACTACGAGGAAATGCAAGCCGATGTGAGAGGCTCACGTTCTACTTCCATTGGGGGTCTCGAGACCCCTGAATTAAACATCTGAGTTGAGCTGCTTGTAACAGAAAAAGAGAGAATGAGACAAAGGAACAAAGCCAAAAACTTAAAAATGGGGGACACCCAGGAATCGGCACCGCGTTTTCTAAAAAGGTCCTCAGAAAGCGCTTTCCTGGTGCTGACGTGGGGGCGGCCTGGCCTGCCCTCTCCCCAGCGTCCATCCCACACAGCGACTCGCCCTTCCCCCCCCACCAGGGCCGGCAACCCTGGGCCCGGCTGTGGCTGCCCTTGCAAAGTGGGTGCCAGTGACCCTGGAGCACATTCCAGGAGGGACCTGGGGCGCTTGGGTGCAGCGCCTTCTGACTGATCTGAAAACCAGCACCTCCAAGCCCCAACTTCTTAACATCATTTAAAAATACTTATCTGGGCCTCCCCTGGTGGTGCAGGCGGTTAAGCACCGCTGTCCGCAGCCTCTGCAGCACCGGTTCGATCCTGGCTGGCCAGCGAGGGTCCCTCATGGCGAGCAGACCTCTCCTGCCGCCCCGCTGCTCCCCTCAGCAGTGTAGCTCAGTGTATCTGCCTGTTCTATTCCCCGCTCTGTCTCTGGTGGGTCCTCTCACCCCCCACACCTTTGGCCTGTGCCCCTGATTCTTGTATAAAATAAATAAAATAAATCTTCAAAAAATAAATAAAATTAAAATACTTATTTTCGAGACTGCCTTTTTCATTTTTGAGGTGAAATTCACCTAATGCAAAGTAAACCACTTTAAAGTGAACCACTCAGCAACCTCAGCACATGGGTGTAGACACTCACCCCATCAGCCCGGCTGCTGAGCAGCACCTCAACGGGGTTCACAGCATCCTCGCCCCCCAAGGGAGCCCCCAACCCATGTGGCAGTCACCCCCCCAGCCCCCGCCAACTCCATGTTCTGGGTGCACTTGTGTTTCCTTAGCTGGAAGTTAACATTTACGTGAAATTAGTACATATATGTACATGTATGTATTTTATTTATATATATATTATATATCTTTATATTTTATATAAAGATACATATATATATATATATATATAATGCCCCTGCTCTGCTGAACGTAATCCACACGTGGAGCTCCAAGGTGCACAGCCCTTCGGTGTGACTCGCACATGCTGTGAAGTGACGACCACAAGTTCGCCGCCCCGTCACCGCAGAGAGGTAGCACACAAAGGAAGATGATGTCAGCTCTCAGGATCTAGTCCCCGGCAACTTAAAACACACCCTACACTGCAGGCCGAGGCGCGGACCACACGCTGCACCCCGAGGACGTCCACACGGCGGGCCGGACACCTGCCCCTTCCCGCAGCTCCCGCAGGCAAGGGGCAGGGGTGGCACTGACGAGCAGGATCCCCAGCAAAGCTCCAGGCCTGCTGCCGGCTGCTGCTTTCTCCAGCTCCCCGCAGCCCTTGGGGCTGTGAAAGAGCTGGGGGGTGGGAAAAGCACAGACTGTGTCCACTTCCAACATCGCTGACCTGGGCCACGGGGAGAAAGTGCCGCTTGTGCCCTGCCCATCTGTGTCTCTACGCGGCTTCCACAGGCCACGGAGCCCATCTGGATGAAAGATGCCCTGCAATTATAGGCCCTTACTACTCTTTTTATTGCCTTGTAAGAGTTCTGGTGCTTTTACACACCCATCTGTTTCTGTTTAAGATGCTTCATTCAAATCGAATCTGAAAGAAAGTCCAGATTACCCAACCACAATGGCCTGAGAAAATCCCCTCCATCATGTGGGTAATCCAAATAAACTCAGAGCATGAAGGGTGTCTCTCTCGCTCTCCTGGAAAACGCTCCCCGCTTCCCCTGGAGGGACTAGGATGCACTTAATTGTACCTCATTTATCATAAGAGGGAGGCCTCGCTCATAGCAAAAATCACCACTTGCTGGAGCAGAAAATAAACCCTGAGGGGTCGACATATCACTGATATTATCTGGAAAAGTCATCACAACATGAATTTTAGGGCAGTATGTCAGGCTTGGAGTGAATCTTGAATAATTTAAAATTTATTTTGTGAATAATTGAGAGGAAAACACCATGAAAGCCATGCCCCAAGTAAGTTTACACTTCGAACTGATAAAAAGTGCAGATCAAACAAAACACGTCATTTGTCATGTACTTAACAGAACTTTAGCAATTTGAGCAGAATTCACGTCACTGGCCTTAAAAATAGATATTCTGAAAATATCATCAGCTTCAAAGTAAAATACTAGACACTGTTAGTTCTATCACTTCATTTCTAAATCCATCAAGGCGCCCTGCGATTTTTCAACATAAATTACTCATATTGCTATCTTTTTTTTGGTATGTAGCTGCTAACGGCTTGTTTATAGATTTCGGATGGGTCTGCCACGAGTCTCCAAAGGCTCGAAGACGCTCCCAGGACAAATGGCATCAGCCTGGGATGGGCTGGACAGTGTTTACATCAATCAGGTTTAGAGTCTTCAAAACACGGCTTTAAAATCGTAGTTATTATGCAGCTTAATGTGTTCCTGATGTGTCTGCAGTAACATTCTAAAAATAGAGAAAGTTTTGTCAAGAGAAAATGAACTACTTGTCTGATCCATCTCATGCAGGACTAATTCACACTCCACCAAGGGAACAGGACACCTGGATTGTGGGCCCGAGGAAGGGACTGGACAGCGAACACAGCGCCACACAGGTATCCGGGCAGGTCGTGGCAACATCAGAAGTAAGAAGGGTATTTTATAGAAAAGGAAAAATATCCACAGGAGGATAAGAAATCTCCTATTACTGTTAGCAAATTTACTGTTCCCAGATTTAAACTGTTAAACGTGTTTTTAAATGTTTTTGCTACCTGAGGTTCTTCAGATGAAAATCCTCAAGCCGAACACGGCCAACAGGTGGCCAGAGGGCCTGGATTTGAACTCCAATGGCAGAAAGTTCAGTGTTGAAAATCTAGTCCCATTGTGGGTTGGGGGGGCCAGTTTGGGGAGGGGGAAGGGGCCATTTGGAGGGGCTGATCTCTCCAGGGAGCTGAAGTCATCCCCTGCAGCTTTCCCCATGAGCATGGCTCTGCTAGTCCAGATTTATGCAGAACAGTCTGATTTGTCTTTGACACCCCAGCACCTACAGTGTTCATCATGCACCCCCAAGGCTTCTGATCCAGACCCAACACCCCTCAAACTGGCCTCCAGTGACATGTTTGAGTCTCCCTAGTCATTGTACCATGACCAGGCTCTACTGACCAGGACCCCTACGGATGCATCAACAAGGCGTGTGTCAGGGTCAAAAAAGAAGAGGTCACACTGACATTGGTGGAGGTGATTTCTAAATAGAATTACGGGCAGGTTTCATTTTATTCTTGATGCTTTTCTGAGTTTTCTCAGTTTTCTCAGTTTTCTACAACAGACATATGGGCCTTCATAGCCAGGTAATTCAACATGCATTCATTCCATGGTCATTATCAAGCTCCCACGGGGTTGTATGAAGCAAGTATGTGGCCGCAAGCAAGCGCAATGAAAACCCCGCCCTGTGAACACGCCTTCTCACTGGAGGAGACACACGGTTTAATAAAGAGTGACATTAACAGCATGTTAGAAAGTGGTCATAACTGGGAAGGGGACTAGCGGTGCCAGCTTCTCAGGCTGGCAGGAAGGCCTTTCTAAGAAGGTGACAAAGACCTAAAGGCAGGGGAAGGAAGACTCTGCATGGATACTGGGCTGGGGATTGCAAACTGAGGGACAGTAAGTGCAAAGGCCCTGGGGCAGGAACAGGCCTGGAATGCTGTGGGTGGAACGGTGAGAACAAAGGGGTAGGCAGGAGGAGATGAGGGCAAAGAGGTGAGCAGGCTCAGATGCCAGAGGAGCTCACGGGCCCCTGAAAACTTGAGTCTTACTCTAGTGAAGTGGAAGGGACGGGAAAGTTGTGTGCGGTGGCGTGGCAGGGCCTGACAGTGTTTTAACAGGACACTTCAGTTGCGTGTGGAGAGGAGGGAGACTGGTCGGCTTCCAGAGTCATGACCTACCCGCAGGCTAAGGGTGGCCTGGGCCAGAGAGAAAGCAGCAGAGAAGAGGTCATGTTCTGGCTTTCCAAGGCTCAGCCCACAGCGTTTGTGGAGAAAACATCGTTAAAAGAAAATCTGAAACTAAACACTCCAAAGTGGTCTTACCGTGGAAGAAGAGAGACAGGATTTTACATTTCCTTTCCCAGGGTATCCTATTCTCACAAACACAGAAACCCAAGGATGCGCCAAGCAGCATGAGGAAAGGGATTAAATGAGGTCCACAGCCCGCGCGGGGTTTGAACTGATGAGGCAAGACAATCCCTCCCACGGCCCGTCCCTCCAACCAGAGCTGTCTCCCGACACCGCCCGCCCCTTGCCCTCGCGCCGCCGAGGCTCCAGGCTCCCTTGGTTCCTCTTTCTGGTCCAGTCTCAGTTTTCCCGGAGCCTTGATCTGCTCACGACCTGGCACGCCTCCCGCAGTCAGCGCAGCCCGTCCTCCAGAGAACCCGACATCCCTCTGCCCTTGCCAGCTGGAAGGGGGGCCCCTCTGGGTCCTGTCCCGGGCAAAGCCATGCTGGGGACCATCGTGAGGCGGCACTGGTTGGGCCGACCCCTATCCCGGCATTTTTTAAACTTATCTGGAACTTACTTCTGCTGCTCACCTTCTGGTCACCAATTCCCATCCGCCGTTCCTGGGGTTCCCAGCAAGCTCGCGCTCAAGGCTCCTCAGCAGCTTCGCCCGCCCGGCCCGGCCTCCCCTTCTCGTGACTCACAGGAGAACCGGGCCCTGCGCCTCTCCAACGCGACGCCCCTTCTGTGCCCTTGAGGGAAACGCTGCGGAACCCAGGAGGTTTCCAGCACGCTGCACCCCCCCCTTCTTTCCTTTTCACATCTTCCCTCTTCCCTTCCGCAGCGGGTGTTCTCCCTGCGCGAGAGAAACTGCTGCCATCGCGAAGCAAATAACCCAAAGCATCTCTTCACGGCCCCCGAGGCAGTGTTTGTCCCGCAGAGCCTGACCAGGCCGGCGAGGCGCTGCAGTTCCCACACGGCACAGCCCGGGCCCGGCCTTCGCCGCCGCCTTCTGCAAAGGGCAGGCAGCGGGCCCGGCCTCAGCCCGCTTTCTCTTTATTTGGGAAACGACGTCTGGAGACCTTGGCCCAAAGGGGCATATGGTGGGCCACCCCGTCCCCGAGCGGGGACTCTCCCCTGCGCCTCCGTCTCGTCGGCTCCAGCTCACTGCCCGCCCACGGCCCCACTCAAGCCCTCAAGACCGAGGTCAGAAACCAGATTCCCCAGACGTCCCCTCCTGGGTCGCCCCCGTCCGGCTCCACCCGCTCCTCCTAGCAAACCATCTTCCTCCTAGAAACGGGCCCCACTCCCAGGCCCCAGCTCCAGCCTCCAGGCGTCTTTAGCTCCTTCCCTGTCCTGCCTCCCCATCCTGACTCCCTAATTCGCTCAGTTGTAAAGCCATGAAGCCCCCTGCGTCCCCTGGCCCACCCCATCTTCCATGCCAGCCTCTTGCCCTTTGCTGTAAAGTTCTTTTTTACACCAGATATGAGAGGCCACCCCACGAAGATCCCTGGGTTGTTCTCTGGTAGCAGCTGCACTCATCAGAACTTTAGGCTATGCCCGGCTTCCCCGCCCACCCAGAACTGCCCCCGTGACCGGAACCTGCTCTCTCCTCTCCCCTGCACCTCAGAGCTGCACGCCTGCAGCGACCAGGGCTGTGTTGGGCTCGTCGACGTGCGTGTCCATGGGATGCTAGCCCTGGCCCTGCCTGCTGCACCAGGCCAGAGGGCAGCCGCTTCATGATGCTTGAGTTCAGAATTTCTGACGTCATGGAGGTGACAAGACCCTGCACACCCGGTGGGTCATGCACTTCGGAGGTGAAGTCTGATCCGTCCAGGCCAGCAGAGCAGGACCCCATGACACTGGGCAGAGCCACCACGCGCTCCAGGGGAACCAACCTCGCATCGGCAACTCTCATCAGGGGAGGGAGATACGTGCCTCCACGCCGCAGCTCCCCACCACGCAGTGGTTAACTCAAGTTTAATGCTTCAAACATTCTCCGTGTGCCTGCAGCTGTGAAACACACGCTCCCCACACGGCCCTTCTGGCTCCAGCACTCAAGAAATGACACGAGACGTTCCCTCCTTTACTGCAAAGTGGGCCTCGTGTCGGGGCGTCTTGCCCAACTGTAGACAAATGTGAGTGTCCCACACACGTGCAAGCCGTGGGGTTGGGCAGCTCAGCTGCAGTAAACGCATTTGCAACTTACTGTCCCATGACAATGGGCTCACTGGGGTGCAACCCCACCACAGGTCAGGGAGCAGCTGAACAGGTTCGCCACAGGCCAGCACTGTGATAAAAGCTCGCTCTTCAGGCCTCGACACAGCGCCCATGAGGCTGAGAAAATGCATTTTCTTTCTGACCATTACCAGTTTCCAAGGGTCCACCCTGGAGTCAAAGAATCGAGATCCTGCTCGACTGCACACCCTGATGCCGGCCAGCTGTTCCCTGGGACAGGGATGGAGCTAAGCAGCAAGCAGGGCTGACTGACAAGAATCTCTAACTACACGTGTCTAGAAGCACTTAGGCGCCCCTGGCCTCCATGCTCAGGGTACATTTCTGTGATTTGCTGGATCTACCATAGAATCCAGAGTGCAAAAACACTAACGCAAAGGGGTACATGCACTCCTGTGTTCCCTGCAGCACTTTTTACAATAGCCGAGCTATAATGACAGATGAGTGGACCAAGAAGATGGGGTAAACATACACAGTGGCATACGACTCGGCTATAAAATAAGATGATGAAATCTTTCCATTTGCAACACCAGGATGAAAGTGGAGGGCATGAGGCTGAGCAAAATAAGTTAGGAGAAAAACAAACACCAGATGATTTCACTTGTATGTGGAATTGAAAGAAACAAAACAACCGAAGAGACAAAACAGAAATTTGACTAAAGAACTGAAGCTACTGGAAGGGGAGAAAGGGGTGGAAACATACATGGGAGGTAGCAAATGGTCCAGGTGGTGGATTACGGGGCTTTGGAGATAGCTGTGCTATAGTGACCCATCTGAGGAGGCGTGAACCTGTACCCCTAAAACATACACAGTGCTGTAAACCAACATCAATAAAAACAATACTATTAAAAAATAGTTAAAAATACCACTAGGAAGGGCCTCCCCCGTGGCGCAGCGGTTGAGCACTGGGTTGCGAAGCTGCCTGCGGCCTCTGCAGCGCCGGTTCGATCCCCGGCTGCTCCCGGCCACTGGAGAAGGGTCCCACATGGCGCGCAGACCCCTCCTGCCGCCCGCTGCTCCCCTCAGCACTGTACTTCGGTCCTTCTGCCTGCTCTGCTCCCCACTCTGGCGAATTCTCTCACCCTCCTGCACTTCTGACTGTACCCGGTGCTTGTATAAATAAATAAATAAATCTTTAAAAAAAAATGCCACTAGGAAAATCCTTTATTTTTAAAGATAATTCCTCACATCACAGATCTAAAATATCCAAATAGATTAGAGATGTGCATATTAATAATTAAGCCATAAAAAAAGAAGAAAATACAGGTGATGATTGTATAATTCAGGGTGGGAACAACCTCTGTCAAGATGAATTAAGGGCAGAATCCATAAAGATAAGTATTCATTTAAAAAAATTAAGACACTCTGTATGTTGAAAAGACTACATAAAACTGGAAAACAAATCACTTTCTTCTTTTTCAATGACAAAAGAACTAGAACTATATATTCTTTTGGGGGAAAAAAGCAGAATTTTTCAATAAACATAGGGAAAATATTTGAAACACATTTGACAGAGTTTTAATATCTTTAGCATATGAAGAATATTCGCAATTTTCTTTGTTCATGTAACAAATGTTTTGCCTACCTACTGCGCAGTAAGTACGAGACCTTATACAAGCCAGACGTTTGTGGAATTGAAGAAAGAAGTTTTGAGTCCATATGTGTAAATAGGTAGAGGACATGAAAAACTATAAATGACCAGTAAACTTTTTGAAAAATGATTAATAAAGGAATTCAAACAAAAATGATCTATCAATTTTTTGTCATTTACAGTATCAAATCAGAAAAATATACTAATGAATATTTGCCAACGATGAGAAAAAACACACTCTCACATACCAGTACCTGTTTAAACTGGTGTAAGTCTTCAAAGGAAATACTGGAAAGTCATGTGAAATATTAGAATTTAGCATATTCTTGGACTTAACAATTCCACTTATATTATTATGTATTAAAGAAGTTACCATAGGTGTAAGCCAACATAGAGGCTATTCAACACAGTTCAATTTCAGGTGAAGCCACCTAAAAATGGATCAACAAATATTTAGTTCAAAATTTACAGCATATGCACAGGAGTATAATTCCATGAGGTCACTAAACAGTATTTAGGGTATGGGAAGACATCAACGAACATTTACAAATGATAAAAGAGCAATATCCAAAAAATGTTTACTATGGCCCCCTTTTAGCAAAATATAATGATATGTAATACCGTACATAGGAAAATAGACTAGAAAGCTGGCCACCAAAATACTCATCGTGGGCAGCTAAGTGGATGGGATCGTGTGTATTATTTTCGCTAACGTGCAGGGCATTCACAACGTCACTGAGTTTCATGATGAGAACTAAGCACGACTCTCCTGCCGGCACAGAGCCACGCTCCTCCCTGCCCCGGCCGCTCCTCCGCTATGATCCAGGCTTCACAGTGCTTTGTGGGAGCACCCAGACAGACGACGCATTTGCCAGGCCTCCCTGCTGGGCAGCCCCGTAGATGAGACCTCCCAGCCTGCTCTGCCGTCAGCTGTGGCCACAGACTGAACTGGCAGATGGGAAGGGGTAGAAACCT
The DNA here is from genome assembly GCF_964194135.1 of Talpa europaea. Classification (NCBI taxonomy): domain Eukaryota; kingdom Metazoa; phylum Chordata; class Mammalia; order Eulipotyphla; family Talpidae; genus Talpa; species Talpa europaea. The sequence continues at coordinate 143,822,222 of NC_140070.1, forward strand.
GACCTGTAACACCCCCACATGAGACCCCTCCGCCCCTCTCCCATCAGTGGGTGATGGAAAGGCTTTGAGGGACACAGAAAAGAGGCTGGACAGAGGCTGGGAAAGGAGCCACAGCTCACAAGAGTCACCCAGGGGAGCCGCTACACCAGGAACCCTCACCTTTGACTGAGGGAAACACACTTTTTTATTTGTAAGATCAGTGAAATTTGGGGATTTCTTAGAATGGTTAGTTTACCCTGATTAGGTCTGGGGTAGTCCCTCCTTCCTGCCCAGCACCCCAAAGTTGGTGATAAAGAAGAAAGAACAAGCATCCCAAGCTTGGGTAACAGCCAAACAAACTGGGGGGCTGCTGTGGGCGGGTCCCAGCAGGTACAGCCACCCAGGTATGTTGGGGTGCACAGAGGTGTCCACAGCTGGGAATAAATGAAACCACATCAGCAAGTCACACCCAGGGTTGAAATTCAACCAACCGCAGCTGGACAAATTTTCCACCAATCAGAACTGCAGACTGAAGCCTCATCTGCATGAAGCACACCTAACCCCGCCCCTGGCCTATATAAGCTGCTCCCAGGCGGGCTTCCGGGATATTCAGCTCAGGTGCTATTTGCCTCGGTGTCCCCTCCGCTGAAGCCCCAAGGAGTGTTTCCTGCGATGCCCAAGCTGTAAAGCAAGACATCACTGCTAGACAGAAGAGCGGTAACACTTCTGCTGTGGCGCAAGCTGTGACACTCCAGCCATAACATGGCTGCTCTTACCTGTTCAGGCTTTGGTATCATGGTGGGCACTACCAGGGAGAGAACTAAAGTCTTGCAACTGGGGTAGCCATCACTCAGAGTCACCTCACCTTCCTGCACCTGCCACCCAGCCCTCCCCGCGTTGTACAGCAGTCTTCCCTGAAATACTCACACAGAGCCACGGCCTCCACCCAAAGAGAGAGGTGTTCATGGAGAGCAAGTTCTAGATGTTTCTGTAACCCAGTGGCAGTGAGATCACCAATTCCATTTCAGAGTGCCCAGAGATGTGTTATATTTCCTCAGTAACTATGCAAAATGAGGTGCTTGGGATTTTCTCTATTTTTAGTTGTTAACACATGCATTTCTGAAAACTTTATTTAAAGTCAAAGGAAATATTTCCATATTGATTTTCAATACAGCAACATGCTATTTTAGAATAAAATCCCAAGATCTGGTACATGAAGTTTCATAAAATTACATCACCACTGGATCTTACCCAGAGGATGCTCCTCCAGGCTGCGCGTTACCAGGAGGTCGGGAAGCATCTGTGTCACAGGCAATGGGGAAATGGCCCCTAGGCTCCCAGGGCCTCAAGGGGGCTGTGAGGATCACTGAGGACCAATGACCAAAGATACATTAGCTTGAGAGAAGCCATACAGCCAACACCAGGAAGCCAGCTATGGAAACATCTGGAGCAGAACAAGCAAACCCACATGAGTGTCTTCTCCTCACCCCCATTATTTTCTCTAGTTCCAAAATCTGAACTCTGGTAGAAAAGGGCAGCTGGAGCAGAAGCATGGTGGGGACCTGTGGGTACTGGTGACCCTCCCTGGGCAGACTCCCCTGCTTTCCAGCAGGCACCTCACAGGAGTTACTTGCCCTTGGCCATCTCCTATCACGCACTAAGGACCAACGTGACACAGCCTCCCCAGACCGAGTAAGCCCAAACATCACATGCTTAGCCCTGGGATCTAAATGATAACTGCCTTCACCAAAAGCCCTGACAGAAATGCAACATCACCCTTAAATGACAGACAAACAGATAATACAACAGAGTGAACCGTGTTTATTCAGAGGTCTAAATCCAAGAAACATCCAAACAAGAGAATGAGTCATCTAAAAGGGTTCAATCATCATCTCTTTCCTTTAAGCATTTCAATTTTCCACCACGGTGGCATGTAATCATGGCGGAGCTGTCCAACAGCCAAGAGTCCCGGGGAAGGGGTCTCCCACATTACAAACACCATGTAGGTTTCACGAACAATGGGTGTTCACATCTCAACAAGAGATAACCCTACAAATATAAGCTTGCTCGCGCCCTGCTCCAAAAAAAAAGATGGGGTCACAATGTCAAGCAAATGATGACCCCCTGGACATTTCAAGGAAGTTAGTTACAGCCTGATCTTGCCTCTGCAGAAGTCCCCCAGTGGCATCCCATGCCACTCTAGCTCCCTTTAAGAAAGAATCCAGCATTCACCTGAAGAGCCTCCAGCGTTCAACCTTAGATTCTGCCTCATCCTGACAACTGTGAGCCAATAACTGGACATAGCAGTAGGGGCAAGCCTGGCCATTTCTGCCCAACGCTGGACCCCCGCAAACGCAAGCTCTGCTACCAGGTCCCGGTGGATGGGTCAACCTGTCCAGTTCAGTCTGAGGTTCTCCTGGTCCAATTCTGCTTTGATCATCCCAGGAGCACCCTGACACATCCCCCGCACCCCATAAACTCTGTGCATTGCTGTCTCCACATCTGCTTTCCAGGGGACCCAACTAACTCGATGCGTCTGACAGCAATACCAGTAAGAAGTGACTTTGCACAACCAGCACTGAAATGGACTCGCTAGAAAATAAACTTTCACATGAATCCAATTACCCATGATGTTATTTGGCCATTTGAGAGGAAATAAGGGAGCAGCACACATTTTAATCTACAGGGAGGGAATCGATGACTGAAAATGCCGCTATTGTCATTATGTCTCAGAATAAGTAGGGCTGTGTGGAGCATGTGAGTTTCACATCCTCAGGTGAATCCAAGTGCTTTTATTTATGTACAAATAATACCAGATACTTAACACATCCTTCAATTGATCAATATCACGTGTAAATAGGAATGAAAACATTTTAAGACATATACATTTTAAAACTATAAAATGCCTGAGTTTTAAAAACCCTTTTTTTTTTTTTTGGTCGTATTCAAAGTCTTATCTCTTCACTAGGTATGTCTTAAGTACACACAATTTGTTTTTTTTTAATTCAGGTTTACACAATCAAGTAATGGGTCACGATAAATCCTTTTATTGGATGTACGTGAATTTTCCATCCTAAAGACAGACGCGTAAGAACATCGCATGCTGTTTAAATTAGTCACAAGATAAAAATATCTTCTTTGAGTCTGTTTTCTTTCCTGGTGTCTTTGTCCGTTACTAATATTGTCTATTTTATGTGTAATTCTCCCAGGACCACCTCCTGATGGAAGAGTAAGAAAGCTCAGCAGCCCCCTCCAGTCTCACCTGCTAGCGCCACATCCTTTCGTGAGGCGTAACGAGACAAGGAAATTTTCCATCACCTTTCTGCTCCAACAGTAAAGGGAAGGAAGTATTTGAGTTGGGGGCCTTTACTAACGGCTTAAGCCATGAAAACTTTGACTTGCTTTTTACTGTTATTTAAGGCATACACTTTTGATTAGTGATGGTTAAACTTAAATAGAAAGACATTTTAAACTTGGGCTTTAAAACAAAGGCTAAGAATCACATGGTGAGAGTTAAAGATTTTCGTTGGTCTCAAACTCATGGGCTCAATAATACCACTATTGTAAAAATTTATGGGACTAATTTGGAGGGTCACATAAACTGGTGTTCTTGTTTATTTCTGGATATTGATAATAGCAGCATATTAGCAGTTAATGTATAATGCAAATGAAAAGCGCTTTCCAGAAAATCCACAAAGAATCACTCAAACATTAACAGTCATGCTTTGGTTAAATTTGTTTACTCTTTCTAATGTACATTCTCAGAAGTAACATGTACTCTCAATTAAGCAAAACACAGCCAGGATTTTTATTTAACCCTGGAATTTGATCTTTAAAATAAAAATGAAAAACTTTCTCTGCTATTTACAGTTCCTGCTTTGGGATAAATCCCAACATCTGGATACCAGAGTCCCAGCAGCCAAATCCATGGAGACACATGTGCAATTTTATGCCTGCAAACCCACTATTTTTTAGGCAAAACCGCTACGGGCCCCCCCCCCTTATTTCTTCCTCTACAGAAATCTCTCAGGGAGTGTTTTCCAAATGTATCCAAAGTAAAAAATCGTGTCTCATCTATCACAACCGGGCATAAACACGTACGCACAGATAAGTAAAGCAAATGCTTTCCAAAACCACGCTCTGCGTGCCGACAGCGTCCACCTCTGTGCCATTCTATTCCCTCTCCCTGCCAGCGCCAGCCCGATGCGCTTCCACGCGCAGCACGGCCTGTCCCTGGAAACCCAGCCCTGGGGCATGCCAGGGAAAGGCCAGTCCCCGGCAGGAATGCCGGCCACCGACTGATCAACACTGCAAATTTCCCAATAAAAAAATTGTCGTCCTCATCATTTTCATTATCATCAATTGCAATAAAAAATAAAAACTTTGCCACTGATGATATTGAAACGATGAGGATGGCAAGGATGGGGATGGGAACTAACCATCAACTCCTACCACCGCACGCTCCACGGCTGCCCTCCACGGCTGCTCCCGTCACACAATCCAAGCAGGTGGACGCCATTCCCGCACTTCACTGATCAGAGAGCGGACGCTCAGCAGCCCAGGATCCCGCCCAAGGTCATGAGCAAGGTCAGGCCTGGAATTGTGAGGCCGGGCCGGCGCCCCAGCCTGCCACTCACCCACTTGCCCCACAGGGACGGCCTGCTGGCCGGGGACCATGTTAGGGAAGCAGGGGTCTCGGTGGGTGGGGACACTCTGCGACCTGGACAAACGCCCGGGCTCTGGACAAAATGCCCCCATGGATGTGAGGATGCTCAGGACACGGGACACATCTCTCAAGGATGCAGCCCTCCTGAGTGGCCGCCAGTATGTGCGAAATGCCCAGCCAGGGGGCTAGGTAGTGACGCTCCTGGGTTATGGCCACCAGCCCCAGGGAGCCCCATGGGTCCTTTTGCATCTGCTTAAGTTATTTTCAGAAATCCTGCTCACCTACAGGGTCCACAGGCTTCCCCCGACCTCACACTTCTTAAAACTCTCTTAGGTCCTTCCCTCCACAACATACTAAGAGTGTAAATTTAGCATTTTGTATTGTCAGAAATATTTAGCCTTATTTCCAAAGTGGCAGCCAAGGAACCGTGTGGGAAAGAAGTCAGTTCATTGACTCACTTCCTGGCAAATAGTAAGCTTATATCTGTATAGTTCTTCCCAGAATATTCCCTTCTCCCTTCTCCCCTTCTATTGCTTTTAAGTAGGAGTATACTAATACCTAACACTGTCTATTAACACTAAATAGCATATTGTATAATTGCTAAAATATGTAACCGTACGTAACATGCAACATTATACATTAATAATATATAATTAGCCTAATGTTAATAACATTGCACCAGTAATAATAAGGAAAGTGATGCTAAGTGCTTACTATGTGCCAGGCACTATTTCTGAATGTTTGAAGCGCACTAACATTAGCTGGTCTAGTCCTCATGATTCTATGAGACAGCTGGACTAGTTCACCCCCATTCTACTGCTAAGGAAACTGAGGCACCTGGTAAGAAGCAGAGCCAAGCTTCAAAGCTGGATTACTTGGCCCCAACACCCTTCTAAAACTCGGCAGAAAATACATAAAAATGGACGAGGGAAGGAACAGGAAGGGAAATATCCTAATTAAAAATAAATCCTGAGTAAGTCCATTTTCCGTCCTTCTCCACAAGCAGAAGTGACTAGGAGTCCTGAGGCCCTGGTTATCCCATGGCCCTCACCCTGGGGATGGTCTCTGGAGGCTGGGGAGGGCGCGCGGGAGGGAGCCGCTCCACAGGGGTCCCTGTGCCAATAGCATCTCAAGCCCGTGGGTGGCAGCATCGAGAGCTGGCCCGTGGGCCCCGGGCTCAGAGAGCGAGCTCGAATCCCTGCATGCTTCATGTAAGATAAACAGCAGTGGGGAGCTCGGAAGACCCTGGAGCCAGCAGGCTGTCTCTGCTGAGCCCCGTGAAGTGGGCAGCCTGGGCAGGGGCGGGAAGGGGGAATATGGCGATGGAATCGGGGAGGCCGTGCCCCTCCCATACATGCCGCCGGCCCCCACGTCCCGTGTGGCCCAGGTGTCCAGATGCAGGCGACCTGTGCCCTGGATGGCAGGTGCTGAGTCTGCCTGGTCTCTATCCCCCTACCCAACCAGTCCCCGCAACACACACGATTGTGCGTAGGCACAGGAGATTCTGTGAGTGTTTGTCGAATAATGAGTCAGAGACGTGCTCCTTGTTGCAAAAGGGAACCACCCACAAAGCTTCGGCAGATGGAAGCCCCAGCTTAGGACACCCAGAGCTGCTCGGTGAGCCTCGCGCTCAGTGGCAGGGCAGGCCTGGCCACGCCCGGTCCCCTGCTGGACACCGCCTGACCGGAGCTGGTCCCACCTTCCTTCCAGCACCGGACGAGCCATCTCTACTGCTGACCTGCTACAGAGCAGAGCGCTTCACAGTCAGGAAGCACCTGTCCAAACAGGGCTTCACCCTGGGCCGCCCGACTCGACCTTCCCTTTCGCTTCCTTTAGTCTCCTAAGTTTTTACTGTCAGTATCACTCTCGCAAAAATGGGTTCCGTAAAATATTCGGGCAATGTAATGAATAAGAAGCAAACACCCCATATGTCATCCTCAGCCCCAAACAAGCAGTACCAGGACCTCAGAAACCCACGGAGTCCCCCCAAAGGTCTCCACTCCCCCCAATGCGATTCCCAGCCTGAATTACATACTTACTCGGCCCTTGTTTTTCTTTTCTCCACATATTTGTGTTCCTCTGAACAACGCGTATTTTAGCTTTGCCTCTTTTGCTCTTCATATGTCAAATCTCATTATATTTACTCTGCTCAGGTTAGGGTCTGGGTCCGTCTCTCTGCCCCTTTGCATCAGACTTACGTTCACAGGTGCCTGACATACTCGGCCTATTCACATGATGTGGACAAGCATTTCTATGTGATGAAGTCCTCAGAGGGCCAGGAAAGAATCAGAAATCAAAATATGCTCACCACCTCACTATTAGCACCAACAACAAAAAGTTAGTTTTTTAAACTTCCTTTAACTGCTGATTTTATTTCTCAGTGAATTGCCCTGATTGTTGTGGCCTTTGAATCAAAAACATTTTCTATTTCAGAGTTATTTACCAGCCCTCCTTAAAAAAAAAAAAAAAAATATTTCCAGTTGCTTTAACACATCAAAGGGTCAGAGTCATTTGTTCTGGCAAGAAAGACCTATAGTAAATTATGCAGAATACATTTTTTAAAAGGAAAAGAACTTTCTTTGCTTCCGATCAGCCAGTGGACATGAAGTGAGGGACAGACCTGCCCTGGCTGTCGCTGGCTGGTTCCCCGCACACCTGCAACCCAGTCTCTTCTGCAGAGAATCCAAGTCCTTTTCAGATGAAAAAAGCATTTCAGTCGCCAGGAGCCAAAGCTGAAATCTTCCACTATTTACATTAACACATCAAGCAGGACTATTCAGTGCCCTTTACAAGCCCTTCCTCTCCCAGAAATAAAAGTCTCGCTCCCCCACCCAGAGAACTTCACTGAATAAATTCCTTAAATCGCAGATTTTAAGGAAGCAGAGGAAGGCAATTTATTTTCCTAACTCTGTTGTCAAGGACACCAACTTCAGATACCAAAAAAGTCCAAGAATAATTATTCAAATTCCAATCGGTGGAATTTGATCAATTTACAAAGGAAACCAGGTCTTTTATATAATTCTCTGCCTCGCCGCCAACATCGGCTGCTCGTAACTGCAACTCTACACGGCCGGTTCATCTTCAAAACACACAGAAGCAATTTAGGTTGAAATTTATTTTGAGAAAACTCTCAGGGTTTTAATTTCTCAAAGTTATCCCTCGCTTATATTTACGCTAACCGATATGATGATAAGTCAGAGCTGAAACCACAGCTCGTTTCTGAGCTCAAATAAGGAACGTTGCCACCAAACATTCTTGGCGGTCGTGATTCTCAGAAGTGTCTGAGCCGGGCTGCTCCTGATGAATTAACTTTTTACAGCCTGTAATAATCTAGTGCTGACTTCACCTTTTCCTTTGGGCTGGTTATGAATAAAAAGCCAATTAAATGGATTCCCCACACCGGCCCTCGCACTCTCAACGACAGAGGATAGTTCTTGTTCGTCTTCCCCGGCCCCAGGAGCTTTGCTTCACATCCCTCAGCTCATCATCACCAGCTAAAGGCTACAGTCTTCCCACTCCAGCTGTGCTACGTGGACACATGTGCCAAATACGTTCCAGATTTTTTTTTAAGATTTATTTATTTATGCATATAAGAGCTGGGTTCAGGCCAGAGGTGTGAGGGGGGTGAGAGGATTCACCAAGACAGAATGGGGAGCAGAATAGGCGGATCCACTGAAATCCACTGCTGAGGGGAGCAGCGGGGAGACAGGAGAGGTCTGTTGTGCCATGTGGGTCAGCTCCCTGGCCTGGGATTGAACTCAGGCCACAGAGGCTGCAGATAGCTTCATAGTGCTGCCTTAACCCCTGCGCCACCAGGGAGGCCCCTACGTTCCAGATATTTCTGAAGAAGCCCATTGCACCCACAGGAGATTTACCACTCGCCCGTCTGCAGACCAGTGCTACGCCCCAGTGAGTATCACGAAGAAATCAACCTATGTGCACCCCCCCCCCAGAGTCTACTCTTCTCCATCCCCGGGTGGAATTTAGAGTCCTTGAGAGCCCCCCTAATTCCGAAACTGCAGGAACACCCACAAAGAAGACGCTTAAACTCCTATTACTCCTGATCCCATTTTCAACGAAATCGCGTCTGTGGTCACGAGTTGCCTGGGATACGCAGAACTTCCCCAAATTCATGGCTTTCAAAATGCGTGTGTGATTTTGAAGTTATTCTATATTTCAATCCCACAGAAAGGGCACGTGTGTCAAAGCCACAAACTTTCCTTTAATTATAAGCCACCTTTCATTGTCAGTAAAGCCTTTTAGCAAAGGGTAATTAATAAATATTAATTAAACCAATTAATAAAACCAACCAGACCACGTAGGGGAAATGAATCCACACAGGGCAAGGGAAGAACCGGCAGAGCAGTGAGGCCGGGGCGAGCGTCGACAGGGAACTAAGCCGTCCGGGTGGAGACAGCCCGGGTGGATAACACAGCTCAGGCCCCAAACGTTTCTGTAACTTTTGTGCTGAGCCTGCGAAAGCGCTCGCGTCCCTCCCTCCGGGAGCCCGTAGAGCAGAGCAGAGCCCGCGGAGGGGCCGCTGGGCGAGAGGCGAGAGGCGGAGAGCAGCTGCCCAGCTGAGACTCGGCTGCAGGTGGGAAATGCGGTGTCTAACCCCCGCCTCCTCCGGGAAGCCCCGCAGTGCAGAGACCGACTGGAGCAGAAGTGAGAACCGAGCTCTGGTTTTTTAATAGCTCATCTCAGGGGCCAGCCATCTTTTTCCTCAAAGAGCCAGAGCATGGACTTTCCACCCCGCAGGCCCCAGGCTGCTGCAAGGACCAACTCTGCCAACACAGAGGCCTCGCCGCCCTGGACAGCGTGTAAATGAGAGCCAGGCTGTCCCCAGGAAGACGTTCATGGACAACCAAGTCTGACTTCCGTGTCATTTACACGTGTCAGGAACTATTCTGCTTTTGACTTTGTTTTTAAGATTTTAATTTTCATCTGGACGTTGTTCTAAAGCATGTCACTGGTCTATTCCCACGTTCATCTTTCTCCAAGTGTTTAAAAAGGTGAAAACTACCTCCTCAGCTCAGGGCCGCAGGAGGGCAGGCATGGGCACCTAAGCCCCCTGCCACAGCCCCTGCACCTCTGGGGTGGGTCGGCGTCCGGGGAGGGCCCCAGGAGGAAGGCAGGGCGGCCTCCTGGCCACGGCACCTACCTCGACGGGAGCTGCGGGGTCCGGGGCGGTCCGTGTCGTGTCCTCTGAGAGTCCAGCTCAGTCAGCATCCCTGAGGAGCCGGGGGCAGCTGGGAACAGAGGGATGACAGAGAGAGTGAGCTCCCACGCCACACGCCTCCCTTCCCACAGCGCCCAGGGCAACGCGTGGGCCGGGCTGGAGCTCAGGTCAGGCACCCGTGCCCAAGAGCACCCCTCAGGGCCACTGGAAGAGGGGGCAAGAGGCCCGCTTGTCATCCAAGAGGGTGTCACAGGCTTCTAGCCCCCATCACACCCAGGAGGGCATGTCCAGAAAACCCACGCCCCAGGCAGCACACGCACGTGAGCAGCATCTACGAGCAGCTGGTTAACAGAAGACGGAAAACGAGGCATTTTCCATGAGACGCAGAATATCGGGCCCTGGAGGTCCCACCACACAAGGCCCCCGAGGCTGCTCTGTGCCTCCCCACCAGGCACGGCTGCTGTCACCAGGACTTAGTGGCAGCCCCTGCGTGCGGCCCCACGTGCGTGTTGGCAGTTAACCCTGCTCTGACCCGGAGGCAGGGCCCGCCGTCAAGGCCATGGGGCCCTGGGGAGGCAACTGTCCGGGAGCAACTGGGGGACAGGCGGCAGAGACGGGACTCCAGCTGGCTCTTTCTAGCTCGAGGCCCATGGACGCCTCGGCCTGGCATAAGGAACAGGCTCTGCCCTGCATTTTGAAGACACTTTCATTTTTAAATTATCTGAAAGTTAAGCAATTGTCACATAAAGGCACCCCTGGTCCAGGGGCAAGTGCTTGACCCAGCAGATGCCTTTGTCCAGACGAGAAGCCACTGTGTTCTGGCTGATGCCCCAGCCCCACTCCCCATGCCACGGCCCCCTCCGCGGCCCCTTGCCCCGGGCCCTGGCCCCGGGGCTGACTCCATCCTGGCCCCGTGAGATTCGGCCGACGGCTCCACCTGGAGACGGGGGTGTCTCAGCACACCCTCCCGCCACCCGCCAGGACCTCCCTCGGCGCTGAGCCATGGTCTGCACCGCTGGGCTCTCTTCTGCCCCCATCCTGAGGACCCCCACACACACAGGACTTTCGTGATGGCAAATTACTAACATCTACCATACACCCTGGATAACAGCTGCCAAGATCCCCTTTCCGACGTGTCCAGCTAGAGGGTAAAAGGGGACTCGCAGGAACTGCAAAGAAAACAGACGTCATCACACGCACCAAGCGCCATTTCTTTCCAGTTAACACACATGATGTCAAGCCCTGGTCCTCCCTCAAAATGCAGGTTACGGAAGAGTAGCCGAGAAACTCCTCCCAGACACTGTGGTTCTCAGAGTCCTCCCCGGAGCACCTGGGCTCTCCCTCCACACCCCAGAAGCCTGTGCGTCCTGCGGACCCTGAGCGTGGTGAAGTGCAGTCAGCATTCGGGGTCTCCTCGACCACAGAGGTGTCAGCAGCCTCAGCAGCCATCCCTCTCCACCCAGCAGGGCATACACTTCATAGACAGCCCTTCATGTCTCATGCACGTCATAGGAAAGTTGGGGGCACTTTCAGCACATCAAAGATGAAGTGGCAGGGGCGGGAATGTGTCCATTCCCCATGCAACTGATGGCCCCCTCCGGGGAAGCAGGGGAGACAGCTCATTCGAGACAGAGGGCCAGAGGGCCGTGGGAGCAGCAGCTGCCTCCCGGCACCCTAGAGGCAGGAGGTGGGAGACTAGAGGAAGAGGCGGCCCCAGTGAGCCTTGAATAACAGGGGCGTGTGGCTGGCAGGAAGGCAAGAGAGATTCCCCCAACCACCCCCACCACTGCCAGGACCAGCATCAGCCAAAGGGACTCATCAACCGCTCACCGCCCCCGACCCCAGCAGATCAGCCGGAACCCACACAGCGAGACACGGGCAGGGAAGCCCCTCCTCCCGCCACAGGCACCCCGGACTGCCGCTCATGCCTGCTGCTTCTGTTCCGCCCAGGAGGCACTCCACGGAGTTTGTAAGGAACACTCGGAGTGTGTGTGCTGTGAGCTGCTGCGGCACGTTTCCCCAGTGCCGGGGGCGGCTGGATCACGGGACGGCTCCAGTCGCTGGGGGGCTCCTGTGCTCTGTTCCCCCGACCACCCCCCGTCCCTGCACCCCTGCCCAGCTGGGATTCCGGGAGGCTCAGACGCCGGTGCTCAGTACCCCGTTCCAGCAATGAATTCCCTGGGCGATGCGCTATGTTCACCACTGTGGGTTTTGGACCCAGCATGATTTTATTTTTGAGTGTCTTGAAAAATAAAAATGCCCTGTTGTTCCCCCGCATTCTCCGTTCCCCGTTCCCATCCTTTCTTCCAACGTGCCAGGGGCTTCCTGCACGGAACCGTACGCTGCCCTCGGCCTACTTCAGCTGTGACTCATCAGGCCCGGGGCGGGCAGGACGCCGCCGCTGATGCCCCTGAGAACAGGGAGAACTGGGGACAGACACGCGGGGTGGGGGGCACATGGAGAGACCCAGGCCCACATGGGAGCACATGGAGAGACACGGCCCACCCTCCACGGAGAGAAACCTGGCCAGTCCCCCTGCCCCTGGACGAGCCAGCCCTGCCCCCGCAGCCCTGGGACTTGCGGCCTCCGGGGGTGACTCCGCGGGTGCCTAAGAGCCGGCCTGGGGGACTGGGGACAGCGCCCCCAGGCACCTGTACCGAGAACCGGCTGCAGGATTTCACCTGATGGAGACGAGAGTGTGTGACCCCAGGAGCCACCCCCGTGTCCTGCACCGGCACCTGCAGACGCCCAGGGCCCACGGCCGCCGGCACACCCCCAGTGCCTCCTGGCTTCCTCCGGCTGAGGAGAGCTGAAATTCGTGGCCTCCGTGCGAGGTCTGCGGGCCCCGTGGCCCCCACCGGCCCCTGGTTGTGGCGGGAGCCTGACCTTCTGAACAGCCTGGGGACACTTTTCAAAATAAAGCGCTGAATCCTCCCACCTGACGGCTGTTGCCTGGCTAACAAATGCAGAGACTCAGCGCCCGGATCTGAGACTTCACTAAATTCAGGCCAAGTGACCATGAAGTCGCGACAAAAACAAGAACATCGTAACAACGCAGTGCGCTGGAAGGAGAAGTCCTCGCAGGTGGGGCAGGAGGAGGTGAGAGCGGCCAGCCTGGTAAAGCCAAAGCTGTACAGACCCCAGTGGGGGCACAGGCTGCGCTGGGCAGGGGCGTCTCACTGGGGAGGGGGCTCAGGGACCGGACATGACCCATGAAAGCAGAGCAAGGGCCTGCAGGCACGTGGGGATGCAAAGCCCAAATATTAACTCTGCAAGGCATTCACATATTCAGGTGCAGAAGAACATTCCCTGCCCGGAGGGGGCTGCTTGGTTTTGTGTTACCTTTGAGCGCTCTGGGCCACGCCATGGTTCTTCTCCGGGAGTCATTGGCCTCGCCTGGGGTCAGCGTGACTTTTCGTGGGTCTTTCAAAGGTCTTGGGTCCACCTGGAAGAGAATTTAAACATATTAAACCCTGGTATTTTTCCCAAAATATTAAGCCCAAGGATCAAATGTACATTTAATGACAAAACTTTTTCATTAAACATTTTAAAATATCTGAAAAGGGGAATGAACTTAAAATCCCCCCCTTTCAAAAGGGGGAAGGGTCTCCAGGGAGGGCAACTCTCCTTGGAGGGAAGCAGAGCGCTATGAAGCAAAAACTAAGAAAGAAATGAAGGCCAGGCTTGAACTGGCGTGTGAGGCATGCATATACTTTTGCAAAGAAAATATTTTGCAAATATTTTCCTTTCCTTACAGTCCCCAGCTTTAGAAATAATGGTTTCCCCAGATCATGCTCTTAGCACTTCATACAAAACAAAGAACAGAATTCATAAAACATCCTGAGAGCGGTAATTAAACAATTGTTTTAGTCACAGGAAAAAAAAAAAAAAAGCCTTTTAACTTGTAAAGGCTGAAAGGATCTGCATTTAAAAACAAAAAGAAAAAAAGATTAGTGCACTATCAAACTGAAAAAAGAAAGAAGTCTTCCTTTGAATACGGCTGTTGCAACCGTAACATCCAATCTCTCTTTTTGGTTTGTTTTTGGAGGTACAAAAATTTCTAGGCTTGTGCAATTTTCCAAGTAAAATATCCAATCCCAGAATATTATAGTTAATAGAATCTTCATCGTGTGACAAATTGCAAATGGCATCTGTTTCCATTGAAAATATTTTCAAATTAGGGTATGTCTTAAGCATTGATTGCATCACAACCTGCATTTGCCTGGGGCTATTGTTTACAAACGCTGGCCTGCGCCAGCTGACCTCCCACCCCAGCAAGAGGCCTCAGCCACTGCGGGCTCCCCGGTGCTGAGACACTGAACCCACTTGGAGAGAGACTGTGGCAGCAAAGCGTTTGTTATGATACGGAAAATACAACATCACATTCTGGGGGTAGGGGCAGGGATTAGGGCACAAAACCACATATACAATTCCAAATCAGGCAAAAAAAAAAAAAACAGATGTCTAACAGACAACACGGGGAGGACAGCTCGAAAGAAGTGGTAAGATTCCTAATAGAGGCGGGGTTTGGGGGTCCATTGTGAATTACTGGAAGGTGGGTGCCTTAATTTCTTCTTTGTTATTCTGAGTGTTTTTACAAATTGTCAGAATGAAGACTATGCATCTGGACAATCAAAAAACACTAAGCGATAATCATTTGTTACCCTAAACCTACGTTCAAAGCGTTTTCTTCACACTGGCCTTGGAGCTGCCCCGCCCTTCACACCAGAGAGATTTGAACAAATTACCTGCTCAGATCTTGAGTGAATGAAGGTGATTCCCAATTTCTTTTCCTCTAAATCCAAAAGTCGGAACCAACTATCACTTGGTTACGTGTTTTCCAGGCTCATAGCTAAAACAGCAGTTAGCTTACGATTACTGCCAAGGGGGTAGAGTCTTAAAAGTGCAGGTTTTGCCCACCCCGTGATTAAGCCCTCATCTGTGACAGGTGCTTTCATTTGTAACACCCCTTCTGTTCCCCAAAGATCCTGAGGCCACCCCATATGCCATTTATTTATTTATTTTTACATAGAAGAACTGGGGTGCAGGCCAGACGTGTGGGGGTGGTGAGAGGATTCACCAGAGACAGACTGGGGGGGCAGAACAGTGGATCTTGACTGAAATCCACTCCTGAGAGGAGCAGCAGGAGAGGTCTGCTGCGCCATGTGGGTCATCTCCCTGGCTGGGGATTGAACTCAGGCTGTAGCAGTGACAGCGCTGAGACTTAACCCCTAGGCCACCAGAGAGGCCCCCCCATACATCGTTTAAATCCAGCAGAAGGGTATCCAGGGTGCCTTTCTCGTCACTGGGCAAGGATGAGAAGCAATGCCTTTCTGATAACTGAGAGAAGGGGGGATCCTCAGCCCATCCACACAAGAAAATGGTGGTGGGGGGTGGATTCTGACTGATTCATGGAAGAGAGAAACTGTGCATCTTGAAAATCACTAAGAACAGTGAAAACGCAATTTTATTTTCATTTCTCAGCTACATCTAGGATGTCCTTTTCTGTATCACCCTAGGGTATATTTTTGTGCCTAAATCTCTGCAGTGCCCAAAGAGCCTGATTTATAACAGCGATTTGGGGACCTGATGTAAAGACAAGGGGGAAACCCAGAGAAGAATTTATTAAATACCTGCAACGGGTATTTTTAAACTAAGCATGATCGCGTTATTAGTATTTCGTTTATCCAGACGGCATTGATCTGATACCGTGAATTATCCACAGCACACGGGAAAAGCCGTAAAGACTCCAAAAATATGTCAGCACGTCTGGGGAGGCAGCTCAGCCAGAGACAGGCAGGCTACCAGCCGCATGAGGCGCGCCGGCCAGCGACGGCAAGAGGCAGAAGATCCAGCAGACCAGACTCCAGATGGCAAGACAGCCGCTCGCCAACACGGCGTGGGCGCACACTGCCCCACAGCCCCGGGTCCTGCGGGACGCGTGCTCAGGAGCCCCCCGACCCCGGCACACCCCACCCCCCACTGCCCAGGGGGCCGAGCAGCATCACCCGATTATCTGGGAGAGGCAGAAGGATGCACCGGATCGTCAACAAGTTCTCATGGGAGACGGTGTCACCCATGCATCTGAGCACCTGAAGGGCAAATTCCATCTAGGGCAGAGGGACCCCAAGTCGCAGCTCCGGGGACATGCGACACCCCCAGCAGCCTCTCTCAGCCTCGGTGGGCTCCCCTGTGAGCCGGGGCGGAGGGGGGGTGTCCGCCCAATGACACTGCGCTGGGGTCAGGGTCACTGGTCTGGTTCAGGGGTGAGCTCTCTGTTTCCCCAAAACAGGGGACAAGGACTCACCCCCTACAGTGCCCCCGTAACCTCGTGTGGGCGCGCGACGGAAGACGGAGCCCCAGCGCTCAGGGCAGGGCCCTCCGCACAATGGACGGTTCACGAAGGCCCCGTTCGCACCAGGAATGGACAGGGGCTGACCGGCGCAGAGGGCAGCAGCAGCCCCCGTCATGTGAAGTGGTGACGGGAAGCAGTTTATTCATCCGTGGCGCCGCGGGCGGCAAAGGCAGCAGACAGGGCTGGCCGCCCCTTCCCTGCAGCACCGGCTCCGGCGCGCCCTGCGGAGGCCGACCCTGCCCAGTGCCCCGCCACCTGGCATCCCCTCCTCTCCCGCTGACGGTTCAGGGATGGGCACGGCGTGGCATTCTGGCCAATTCAAAATGGGCCACAAGCTCAGGACTTCTGGGAAAGACTCGGCTGAGGAGGAAAGGTCACAGGGTTACGTCCTGTCTGGGGCACCGAGCGGTGACAGCGTCTCGGGACCGTCCCAGGAGGGAGCCTGGGCACTAAACCAGAACGCGGAGGGTGTCTGGGGGTAAACGCGGGAGTCTGCTGGGATTCTCCTTGGGGTGGGAAGGCAGAGCTCAGCATCCCTGCAGCACAGAGCCGCACACCGCAGCACCTGTCACCACGAGTGCTCGGCGCGGCCGCAGGCACCGGCTGGGAGGCCAGAGGTGTGCAGGACGTGCACAGGCTTCTCCTCTCTTGCCTCTTGCCCACGCGAGTGCCTGAGCTGGGCTCACGGCAGAGGGCCAGGCTCCCGGCGCCCCCCAGACAACACGAGGCTGCAGAGCAGCTCCTGGCCCGCATGAGGACCGCCTAGAGGTCCTCAAGAAAAACGAGACATTTGAAGGAAAACAGGCTGCGTTTGAAAGGCGGGTGACATCAAGAGAGGGAAAACAGCTATAAATACTGCTTCTCCCTCGTCTCACACTGAGTCTTCTGTTAGAGGAAACACATTCACCAGAGGGTTTTTTTTTTTCCCTTCAGTTCAACTGGAAAAACATAAATATTTAGTCATTTCATAACAGCAGACAACTGACAAGCAGGCCACCGATTAAAGGAACATTATGTATTTCTAAGAAAGTCCATCAAACAAAATCCATCTTTGAAAACAGCATCCCAAAGTCTGTTTTAGACCTGAAGTTGCCATGTAATCACAGTCAAACCTTAAAGGTAGCAAATGCATCAATATCCTCATTGCAAACAATGAAGTCTATTTCATGGTTTTAAATTAACAACACTGGGAAGGAACAAATTAAAACATTATTAACAATACATAGCTTTAGGGCCTCCCTGGTGGCCTAGGGGTTGAATCTCAGCACCATCACCCCTACAGCCTGAGTTCGATTCCCGGCCAGGGAGCTGACCCACAGGGCGCAGCAGACCCCTCCTGTCTCCCCGCTGCTCCCCTCCGCAGTGGATTTCAGTCATTCTGCCTGTTCTGCTCCCCACTCTGTCTCTGGTGAATCCTCTCACCCCCACACCTCTGGCCTGTACCCTAGTTCTACGCAAATTATTTTTCTAAAAAAAATCGTACAATAAAGGAATAATTCTAAAAGAAAATACATAATGGCTTTAGAGCTGTAGATAAAAATAGGTGGCTGCTCACTGACTTAACTAGCACTGTAACATGCCAGTACTTCAAATAAGAAACACAAGATTCCTGCATGACAAGTCCACCTATAACAGAATGAAATGACAACTTACACAAATCAGCCGTATTTTTCTTGACATTTAATACTGTGTTTGTGGCACTGAAGTATTTGCTTTAATCCTAAATAAAAATTTGCATTTTACTTTTTCGTTGCTGGTTTAAGGTGATTAGGTTATCCTTATACTTTGAGGAGGTTCTTATTTGAAGCCTTTTGGAAACAGTCAGGTCTCTTAACGTGGAAAGACAGACATTACGCTACTCTAATACCATCAAAAATCTGAATAAGGTGATGATGGCTCCAAAAAAAATAGAGAGAGGCGCCCAAAGAATATCACAGATCTTCATTTTAGATGGAAACCCTTCTTTTTAGCATCACCTGATGCCTACAGGGTTGGGGGGGGGGCAGCTGTCTTTCTTTTGAATCAGTAGGAGAGGCAGATAAGAGGAACTTTCCTTAGAAAAAGCAACAAGTGTAAAGGCAGAAAGAAGAAAATATTTCAGATTCTAACCAGGCAGGTCATCGCCCTTAGTCCTCTGTTAGGAAAAAACCCCCCAACATCTACACAGCACGGCGGGGGCGGGTCCCTGGGTCCCTCCCGGGAGGAATTTCAGAGAACCCTGAGCCGTGAAGTCAGCTCCTGCGGCCAGACCTCCCGCAGGAGCCCCGAACCAACACCTCCCGCCCCGCCTCCTGACGGGCTTCAAGAAATGCAGATTCCCAACTTGTCCCAGACACAATGTGGAAACGCGCATGTTCTATCCTCCTACGCATTTCAAGGGAGAGCAGAGTCCCCTGCCCAAAACCCCTTGGTGGCTGCTGGGGCCTCTGACTCCACAGAGACCCTGTTTCCGCGTGCAGAAGGCTCCATCAGCTCCGTCACCAAAACCGAGTCCTTCAGGAGACGTCAGCGGGTCGCCCCAAAGAGACGCCCTGGCTCGTGAGGATGAAAAGGCTCCTGCAGGACGCTGGGGCCCCAGAACTTAGGAGGTAGATGGGGGCAGCGGCAGCAACAATGACAGGCCCTGGGGCAGCTCAGAGAGGGAAGGGGTGGGGGATGCCAGCTTTGGGAGGAGGATTTAAATGAGATCAGGAAAGAACAGAGGAATTTACACTGACGTGGGCCTGGCGGGTGGGTCCTCCAGGCCGAAGGACGCTCCAGCCAAGGCTTCTTCCTCTGCCCTCTCCCGAGGCTGCCCAGGCGGGCTTGGCAAAGCAGGGCCTGGGCAGGGCGGCCCTCGTCAGCTGGCACGCCCCAAAGATTGCTGACAGCTCCCGGCACACTCCCAGCGCGGGGGAGTTCATGCTCCACTCCGGGGGGCGGCCGTGGGGCAGCTCGTCCCAGAGCCCACCCGACCCGGGGAAACAGAGAGGCCTGAGCGAAGGGCCAGAGCGGTCAGACCCTGCGCGGCCACGTCACAGTCCACAGAGCCGGCGCGGACTCAGACGGGGCTGACAAGTGCTGGGGAACCCAGGAAGAATGGGCAGCGCAGCTGGTCAAGGGGTGATGGCATGAACCTCAGCAGACCAGGGATGAGTTTACGGGTCCCCTGGGAGTGGGGGACCCACGACCTTCACGCACAGCGACGGCAGGCCCGAAACTTCCCCCAACGCACTCTAAAATCCAGAGTCGGGAGGCTCTGAATTGGGGGATCTGCAGATTTCAGTGTGATATAAACACCCCCCATTCCCCTGTGCCAATGGAATGGGGGGGGAGCGAGCCCAGGGGCCTCATGGCTCTCACATTTGACACGAGGGGTGATCTCAGGGACCCAGGGGCCCAGGGGAGGTTGCCTGCCAGGAGTGAATCAAATCTGAGAGGAGGCTGGGGGTGCACCAGTGGGCAAAGGAGCCAAGGTGGCGGGTCACAGAGACAAACCCAGGGGCACCCCCACGCCAAGGCAGCCAAGGTGAGCATCCCTACAAAAGCCCTTAAGAACCACCCAGTGGGCCCCATGAAAGAGCCAGTGTCCAGACCCCATAGCACAAGCCACGGGCCTGCAGCGGAAGTCCTTCTGTAGCGCCGAGTCCGCTCCCTTCCTGCTCCAGCCTGGATGGGCAGGCCAAGGTCGTCAGGAAGAGGAGAGGCGGGGAGCAGGCAGCCGAGCCGGCAGGCTGGAGATGCAGAGGCCCGTGAGCTAGGTGAAGGGGCCGTTCTCTGTTAGGCTGTCTGGACTCCCATGCTGCAGGCTGGCATCCGGGCTGACGAGGAAGCCTGGCACTGGGAAGGCGGAAGGGGCAGCGAAGCTTGGGCAGCGAGCCTGGGAGGGAAAGCTGCCCCCTGCCATGTGGCCTGCGGTTTCTCACGTGTGTGGTGGGCGGCCATGGGAGAAGGGTCTACTGAGCCAGGTAGGCAGAGGAGGGCATCAGCACCAAGCAGCAAGAGTTAGTAGTGACAGCCCAAGCAGTCTCTGCACGGGAATGGAGACGCAGCGACATCGGTGGGCAGACCCACATGCCCCAAGAGTGAGAAATAACCGGCGGATAAACACCCAGAGACAGACGGGTCTAGCAGGGAGGGGCATGGCACCGAAGAAGGGAAAGCAAAGCCACTGGCAGGCCCGGAGCCTTCCTAAGGCCGCCTCTGCATCCTGAGAGCTGTTCTGGCCGGAGCCAGGATGGGCCAGAGCCACTAGGCTGAGCTGAGGAACGTCCAAGCACGGCCCCAAATGCAACGTTTCCCAGGAGGGCTGAGAACCGAAATGCTTCCTAAGAAGAGCAGGGCTGGGTTCCTACCCGCAGCCCAAGCATGGCCCACGCAGGGGTGAAGGGTACATGTTCACAGCTGCTGCCGCTCACTGCTGAGTGGCGGCCATAGGCCCGCCCCAAAGCAGAGCAGCCCCTGCCTGCCTGTCCCCTCAGCTGCCTGGCCCGGTCCCCCCTTCACTGCCTCCCAGCGCCTTCCCAAGAAACCAGATCTGTGCATGTGTGTCTGTGCGTGCGTGACTGTGCATGTGTGTGCATATGTGTGTGTGTGTGTGTGTGTGTCCAGCTGCGGGGCTGGATTCCTAGAAGTTTCAACGAAAACACAGCGCGCAGGAGCAGAGATATCAGGTTGCAATTGTACCGGCACTGAAGGACAATGAACTTTTGATCCACGCTCCACTCTGTGGCGGGCAGCCCCCTCAGGAACGCACCCCTCCTTCCTGCGGCCACACCACGGTGAGAGTCCTGGCAGTGTCCACAGCCACACCAGCTCCCGCTGGGCCAAGCCCTCGGCACAGGCCCGACCCATGCGGCCATGCTGCACAGCAGGAGGCCCACGGAGAGGCCATCCTCACAGCTCTGTTCTCTGCTCTGACCTTGAAACTGCTGTCCACACAGCACCCAGGGGGTCAACCAAAAACCTACTGCCCCTTGTCCCTCCTGAGGCTCAGAACCCGGCAATGAGGCCTCCCTCCCTAGACACAGGTCCAGACACTGTGACCCAAGACTTGAGGGTGGCCTGTCACCCCCAAGTCCTCTGAGCGCCTCCCCACCCTCCATCCAGCCGCACTGGCCGCTCTGCTCCCTGGACTCAGAAGTCACTGTCTGTCCCCTCCATCCGGAAAGTTCTCCCTCCAAGAGCCAATGGCCCCTGTGCACCTCCACCCAATTCCCTCTCCCAGGAACGCCACTCGATGAAAGTCGAACCCCACATGCCCTCCTCCTGGCCCAGCTTTCTTTTTCTCCTTAGCATCTAGCCCCATATCAGGACTTTTCCGAACCATCTTATTTTTGGCTGCCCCCACCCCCACCCCGCATGGACGCTCCTGGGGGCCACCGCCCGGGTTGTGTTCCCCCAGCGCTGGGTCTGGTGCGTCCTCAGTGAGGGGTTGGGGAGCCCGTGACTGGAGGGATGGGACGGTGCCAGGGATGGCGACGACACCCTGCTGGGCAGGGCCGGGGGCCAGGCATGGCCTCCTTTCTGGACACCCAGGACATGATGGTCTCAGCTCCCACCTAAAAGCCAACAGACTTGAAACCCGCGAAGAGCCCGGGTCTCGACTCCAGGGCGGTCAGACAGGAGGATCCCCACGCACTGGGAGTCAGGCGTCTGGCTCCCCTCCACCTGCAGCTGCTGGGTGGGCGCACCCAGGAGAGGAGGGCGATCAGCTTGCCCCGTGCACCGGGTCAAGTGTCCATCTCATGGAGAAACACCCTCACAGACACACCGGGACAACATCTGACCAAAGATCTGGGCGACCCGGGGACCTAAAGCCACAAGAGGCAAGGGACCCGGGGACCTAAAGCCACAAGAGGCAAGGGAGCAGGCCCTCCTCCCTGCGGCCGCGAGCCCTTCCTCAGGGAACGCACTCAGGGCCCCCGGTCAGAGGGGCCACAGAGTCACTGGAGGTGGCGTTTTATTTAAACGATGGGTCAGTTTTGATTAATGAAATATTCTTGGTGCCAAAAGATGATGACAATTCCGTGGAGATTCCCAAAGGAAAGAATGTGTTCTTCCTCCCGTCGGAGGTCAACCTGGGCCTCAAAACACACCTAGAGAGACAGCATCCCCTAAAGCTCCCTGCCTGGACTTCTAGCAATTGGAGACAGGTCACCTTTTGCTTCCCCGTCCACCTTCCAAAGAGCCTCCACAGGGGGGACCTTAGTGGCCTTTACTGCTGCTGCTGTGTCTTGGAAATGTCACTTATTCCCTTATAAACTATGGACTAGATGCCCTGGAGGTTCTTCCAACTCTAAGATTGGTGTATCATAAATACACCCTAAATAAAGAGATTTAGTGAAAAATTCCTCTGGAAAGAGCGGCTCGTCGGGTGACCCAGCACACCTCAGGCTCCGAGGACAAGCTCCTTTCCAGTCCTTCCTCCACGCACAGCACATTGGAATGGACGTCTAGAAAGACCTGCACACAGCCCAGTGTGAGGAAGGCCGGGCTCACAGGCAGCACCGGGGCCTCGCCACGCCCACCGGCCCCGGTTGGCGCTTGTTCAATACATGCAGTGCTTTCTTGAAAAACACACCAGGCCCTCCCTTTCCATGGCTGGAGACATTTTTTAAAGAAATGAATGCAGAGGGTCACGTCTGTCTGCTTAACCTCCCGTCCTTCCGTGCGTCTTCACCCCCAGAGAGTCGTCACAGGAGACGGTCCAAGTTCCGAAGTCATTTGTGTGACTCGAGTCACCGGAAAAGTCTCTGTTTCACATGCGTCGTGTGAAGATTTGCTGCAGTTCCTGTATTAACCCCACCTCACTGCAGCATCTGATAGGACGTAGTCATTAGAACTGGACGTCTCTCACTTCACCGAGAAGCAGCACAGGCAGCAACGCGCACAAGAAACAGATCGCCCATCACCTGTCACTGGGGCAATGCTAATCAAAGCCCCCGGGAGACACCACTGCGCCCGGGAATGGCCCGCATCAAAAAGCCCAAGACATGCACTAGATGGACGTGCAGCCAAGGGCCTTGGCAAATGTGGGTAAGCCCAAACCTCACATTCTCTGACCCCAAGATGCATGGTTGGTAGATCTCAAGTAGCCATCACTGTAAGATTCCCAAGGGGGACCTCCCTGGCGGTGCAAGGAGTTAAGATGCAGCACTATGAAGCTGCCCTCAGCCTCTGCAGCATGAGTTCAATCCCTAGGCAGGGAGCTACCCACATGGCACAGCAGACCTCTCCTGCCTCCCCTCTGCTCCCCTCAGCAGTGGATTTCAGTGGATCTGCCTGTTCTGCTCCCCATTCTGTCCTGGTGAATCCTCTCACCCCCCACCCTGTACCTCTGGCCTGTACCCCAGTTCCTGTATGCATAAATAAATATTTAAAAAGAAAAAAAGATCCCCAAGGGGACCTGTAGGTGCAAGTTCACGCATTAGGAAAAAACTTTAAACATGATGAAATGGAAAATACTGAATCTTTCAAAAGACTCTTCTAGAGGGAGACCTGGCCAGCAGGGATGGGACTATTCCACCCCAGGACACTGATGACCCAGGGACAGACCCCATCTGTCAGGCAGACACTCAGACCTCCCAGCAAGGCGCACCACACTATGGTTTTTCAGTGATGTACTAATGAAAGATGTGTACCCCCAAGATGAGAGGCAGAGCTGGGGGTCAAGCACACTCAGGAGTAGTCTAGCCCCATCCCCTCCCCGCGGCGTGTTACAACTCTCCACCTCAGTCTTACCAACTAGGGGATGAGGATAAAATTACACCTTCCCCCCAAGATTGCTGGGTAACTAAGTGAGACCTAGTTTCAGACTTAAAGAGTGGAAACCAGCTCTGAAAACTTCACAAGTACTTAACAAATCAAGGCTCGCGTCTGGGGGTGGTGCGAAGCCGGAGACCGTGGGAACCACTGGTTCTGCCAGATATTTCAAATCACATCTCAGGCAGGCATTGATCCGCTGCCATCACCACCCTGTCGTCTCCAAGACTCGCCCTCTAGACCCCTTTCTCTGCTCCTTCCCCGGACACTGAGCTGAAAGTATTTCCAGGGCCCCAGCTTCACAAGCCAGTGGGGTCCGGGCCTGGGTCCACACACCTGGTAGCCAGAGAGCCGGAGAAGCATCTGGGCACTGATAAGTGACTGCCCCAAGATGTGGCATTTCCTCAGTCTCTCCCTCCCTCCTCGTCCCCTCCTCCCTCCCTCCCTCTCCCGCTTGATGCACTGCAGTCCTGGCCTCGCAGTCAGTGCAGACTGTGGCCCTCACCTTCCATGAGGAGAAACAAGATGGCGCTCAACTCGTCAGGCAAGCCGAGGGGCGTCGCTCCTGAGGTGCGAGGTGAGCCTATTACGCTCCAGTCGCCATCACCTGGCTCTGGTTATAGAGCCGCAATTTATTACCAGCCTTATGGCTTCATAAATTAGCTAGTGCAGCTATGGCCCCATCTCGGTGCGCTGTAATAGCTGTGAATTTATGGCCTTCTGGCTTAAAGTAGCATCACTGCCGCCACTTTCCAGTACCGTGAGCACTAATGTTACCCTGGGAGACCATCCATCACGGCGATGACGAGAACACCAACATCAACAACACGGGAGAAAACCACGGAGGTCACGGTCTAGCTGCCACGTTCATTCCCAAAAGGAAGGGGAGATGGGATGGCGTTTGCGTCTCTGAATGTGTCTTGAATGCGCAGAGTGTTATTCCAACTCGAAAAGCTGTACACGCACTCGTGTGGGGAACGAGCCGCGAGACGCTCGTTGGAAGTGCGCACAGAACGCCAGCGAAGCCAAAGCGCAGGCTCTGGCTGTGCCCCCGCGAACACGTCTGAATGCTGCAGAGAAGCCACACGTCAGTGCCGAGTCCCTCCAGCGTGTCGGGGCTGCAGCAGAGGTCTCTGCACTTTAGCTGCTCAGACTGGTCAACAGGCTCAGCCCCACATGGGTTGGTTCGGTTTGGGGTGGGGGGCAGAGGTTACGCAGCAAGAAGATTATGACTTGTTCTTTTGCTCCTGTTCACTGCTCCAAGGACTAAAACCAATGCTAACGGCAATGCCCATCCCGCCCTCCTGCACATGTGTGATCACCAACAGTGAGCCTCTGGCTTCCAGCTGCTAACCCCAGCGACTGTCCGGCCCGCAGCCAGCTGGTCTGCTTAGGAAGGGACAGCACCGTGATTCGAAAATGACAGTGAAAGAGAACACAGGCTTATTTATTTTGAAATACAGGCCACATCGTCTCACAAACAAGGCAGGACTTTGCAATAAGTTAAACAATAGTGATTCTGAACATCAAAATGTTCCCATCACCACGGCGTAAGCTGCCATCAGCTGCTGGCACGAGGGCAAAGGCATGGAGACGTGGCTCTGGCGGGCACCACGACTCAGGCACCAGCCCTCTGGTCGCTGGCCCGGGGCTGGCCACATGGGGTGAGGGTGGGGCGGTGGGGGTGACGACACAGGCTGGCAAACTCGGTCCTGAAACAAGAGGGGTCCAAAGAACTTGGAAAGCGGGACGTGCCTGGCGGCTGCTCACACACACTCACCTCCACACGGGGGAGTTGCAAGGGCCGCAGACACACTCCAGCGCGCGTTACCCGCCTCCCGGGAGGGCTGAGGACAGCGCGGTGGGCTTCACCACTTAGTGAGAGCGAGCAGGCGCCGGGAGAGACAGTCTGGGGTGCTCACCAGAGAGCCAGGGAGATGGCAAGTCCACAACTGGGTGCAGGGATCTGGGGGTGGGGGAGGCAGGGGATGCAGACATCTGGGGGTCATGGGCACTTGGGCTGATTGGAAGCGTGGACTGGATGAGGACACTTGGGGTAGCAGACTGGCCTCCGAGATGGCCGAGTGAGAGCAGGGCGCTGCGGAGCATTCTCCCAACTCTTCGCTCCCTCCTGTAACAGGACAAGGCGGCTCCCCTCTTGTCCTCAGCCTTGCCCTTCCCTCTGTGCGTGTGTGTCTGTCTGTCTGTCTGTCTCTCTCTGTCTCTTTCTCTCTCTTTCCCACCCCTCTCCCCCAGCAAGAAGGCAGCAGTCTGCAAGCACGAAATGGCTCCCCAGAACCCACCGGGGCTGGCACCGTGACCTTGGGCTTCCCAGCCTCGGGAGTTTTGAGAACTCAGTGCTGCAGCTGAGCCTGAGCTGATTCATGGGCGCCCACTTTCTATTTGTGATGAATGAAAAGTCCTGGAAACAGATCGTGGGGGTAGCTGCAGGACACTGTGCATCGATGGATGGGGTGCACCCCTCAAGTGCACACCAAAAAAAAAAGGGCTGAAATGGTAAATTGCACATTGTGAATAGTTGCTATATTTGTGACTGTCAAGACATACGAGCAGCCGAGCCACATCCAGGCACCCGGGTTCCTTCCATCTTAAGGTCTTGCCACCTCAACATGCAGTTGCTTCTTGTGACCCAAAATGGCAGCCCCAGATCCAGCCATCACATCAGCAATTCACAGGTGAAATGGGAAGGAGAGATGGGCGTCCCCTTCCCTTCGAAGATTCCACCTGGAGGTTCCACTTTCTAGAAGCGGCACAGCCTATCCACTGAGCGGAGCCTGTGGCTCCTTCGGCCACCAAGGAAGCTGGGAAATGTGGTCTCTGTTGCGGGCACTCCTCAGCTGACATCCAGGGAGGAGGAAGGACTGTGCACTGGCAGACAGCAAGCCATCTTTGCACAAGCTGGAATCCCCTCACAAACATCCTTGGGCACAAAGCTGCGGGCCTCAAGGTTGCTATTACCACATGCAGAGAGGGGCGCTTTAAGAAAGGGCTGTCACCAAGTCCTTCCCTCTTTGATAAGCTCCCTTTGCAACACACGAGAATCCAGGCCCTCACAGGAATGTGCATGGAGAGAGCTAGTCACCACATACATGAGGAAAGGCACAGCTAAATGAGAACCACTGCAAGAAACAAAGAGCAAGATCAAGGTCACTTCCTTACTGCCTCATCCCACCTGTTCTACAGAATTTGAACACCTGGAGTAGTTAAGTGGGCAAAGCCCTTCTAACCTCGGATGCACTGAGCTTCAGCAGAGACTGGGGCGGGGGGTGGCGGGGAGGGAGGCATCACCTGACACTTCAGGTGTGGGACCAAGTTCATACCACGCAGGGCAAGCACCTCCTGCCCCCTGGGAAAAAGATCCAGCACCTTCGACACCCACCACCCCCTACACTTTGTTTCCCATGAAAGTTGACTTTGGTTGAAGATTTCATAGCCAAGCACAGTTTGCCATGTTCACACAGTCGAGAGGGAGAAGGGAGCTCTTATGAGTCAGAAAACTTGGTTTAAAAAAAAATGGCAGCAGGAAGAATCAGTAACACGAGACGCCCACGTGTCTCGTCTCTTTAAAGCACGTTGGGGGAAATTTGGCTTTTAGTGGTAACTTAACATTCTGTTGCTGCTATATATGTCATTTTCAGCAGAGACGAAATAACTAACAGCCTGGGAAGACTTTTATAGCCTCCCCATCTTGTTTAAGGGATGGCGTGGTCCCAATTTTGACCTCCCTTTTACTACTTTCTTCTCCTTTGGACAAAATCCACGTAATCCTCAGTAATACCAGAACGGCTCTGGTTACCGCGTAGGCTCAACTGATGCCCAGGCCTCTTTCAGCATATTTGGCAGAGATCAGGGGCTCCAAGCCCCACATTCCTGTTCTGACCCCGTAGCCAGTCTAATCCCAGCCCGCCCCCCAAGCAGCTCCTGTCTCCTGCCAGGTCCACCACCTCGAGTCAGGACGCGCTTCAGGCCCGAGACCTGCGAACAGAACGCCGCAGACACTGCGAGAGGCCGTGCCCGCCTGGGAGACCAGCGTCAACACTCCTGCGTGAACCGCCACTCCGCCAGCAGCCCGTGCAGAACGTCATCTCTAGGCTCTGGAACACTTCAGCCTGACTTCTTGTCAGCTTTAGTCTCCATCTTGTATTACATCCTGTCATAAATGTCTCCTCTCCAAGGGAATCACAGGACAGTTCGAGTTTAGCCTGGTGTCGATGTAAATATTCCGTGTCTCCTTGCACTCCTCATTTGGGAGAAAAATTATCAATTCTCAAATTCGTCTGTGACCTGACAGAGGAGAGACCGAGTCCCAGCCACCTCTCCCTCCCTGAGGGCCCTCACGCAGCACCGACCCAGGGGGGACAAGGAGGTAGTTGCTGAAAGGAAGGAAGGAGGGAGATAGAAAAGGACCCTCTGCTACTCTCCTTCTTGCTCCAAACCCCAAGTCATGAGCCCAACAGAAGGAAGAGTGTTAGAAGTTACCCAAGGGAACAGCGTCCCCCACCTTGAACCTGAGCTGCCACAGGAGAGAGGACATCATGGCAGCAAATCCAGACTGCACCTGGCGGCCAGATCCCGTTCTGACACCATCACTTACTACCTCTACGAGCTTGAACGAGCTGCCGAGCTTTTCTTTACCTCCACTTCTCATCCATAAAATGGGGTGCAGTAAAAGTGCCCCCATACCCAAACAGCCAAAAACACAAGAAGATGTTCAATATCACTAGTCATCAGAAAAAATACTAATCAAAGCCACAGTGAGATACAACTCTGTGCCCCTTAGATTGGCTGCTATTACACACACGCACACGCACACGCACACGCACACACACACACACATTGACCAGGAGGTAGAGAAATTGACCAGGAGGTGGAGAAATTGAACCTGCATGCTGTGTTGGTGGGATTATAAACTGATGTGGCCACTGTGGACAAGAATAGGGAGGTTCCTCAAAAATCCAAATACAGGAGCCTCCCTGGTGGCGCAAGGGGTTAAGCACCGCACTATGAAGCAATCTGCAGCCTCTGCAGCACAAGTTCGATCCCCGGCCAGCCAGGGAGCTACCCACATGGCACAGCAGACCTCTCCTGTCTCACCTGCTGCTCCCCTCAGCAGTGGATTTCAGTCAGTCTGCCTGTTCTGCTCCCCACTCTGTCTCTGGTGAATCCTCTCACCCCCCACACCTCTGGCCTGTACCCCAGCTCTTGTATGCATAAATAAATAAATTTTAAAAAAAAATTCAAATACAGAATTATCAGAGCTCGCTCCAGCAGCTGCACTTCTGGGCAGTACCTGACAGTATTGAAAGCAGAGGCTCAGAGATGGTGTGCGCCCTGTTCATGGCAGGTAATCATCAGCCAAGAGGTGAAAGAATCAGGTATCCATAAACAGATGCATGACTCAAGAAAATGGGGCTTATACATGCAAGGGGGTATCATTCAACTTGAAATGCAAGGCAATCCTGTCATGTGCTGCCATGTGGGTGACTCTCGAGGACACACGACAGAGAAGCTAACCAGTGACACAAGGACAAATCCCGGGCAAGTCCACCCACGTGAGGCATCTCAAGGAGCCCAGTGCGCAGGGATAGAAAATGTCAGCAAACGTAGAAATTTGGAGGGACAGGGAGAAGAGGAGACAACAGCCGTGGGGAGACCCCCAGTCTGGAAGGTGAGGGGCCGGTGGGTCGGAGGCAGCGATGGGGGGGGCCAGGCACCCACCCCGGCGGGGAGAGCCCCCCTCTGCCCGCAAACCCCAGGGCGGGAGGACGCGTGTGCGCCGTGAGGGCTGGTGTCCGAGCCAGGCAGCACCCGCCCTGCCCCTCCGCCCGCAGACAGGCGCGGCCGATCTGGTCCCTGGCTGGTTACGGGGAACCTGCTCTCCAGAGCCACGGGAGGCCCCAGGCCCTACGTGTGGGGATGAGGCACCCACCTAGAAGGAGGGGTCAATGAGTCATCAGATGCCCTTGATCTCTAGATCTCTGCCCTTGACCCTCAGAGCCGGGTGGCTCTCACGATGCCACCCTGTCCAGTGCTCTCCCACAGCGGGGTTCTCCGGACCTGAACAGCCCAGGAGAAAGCTGCAAGGAGGGCGTCCTGCCCCCCGAAGCCACACGGGCCGGACCCCACCCCAGTCGTGGGTGAACCAAGACGTGGGGAAGCCTCCAGGGCAGAGACTGGGACAGGCCAGCAAAGGGAGCAACGACAGCCTGGAAGGCAGGAGAGGTGCCGGGAGCAGGAAAGGAGCTTAACTTTCAAAAACTGGCATTAAGCGCTTGCTTCGTAATGGTAAGAACAGATTCTGCAGCCATTAAAAAACAACACTGGAACCAAAAAACACAAAATCAGAGAAAAGAATCAACACCTAATTGCTCAGAGTTCCAAAAATAATGATAAAATAGTATGAATATATATTTATAGTGTATATAAATATAGATATATATTGTATAAACATATAAATAATATAATTAGCTCTTATTTATGAATAATAAAATAAAAATAAAAGATGGGAGGGAAAATTATCCAAGAGACAACACAGGCAAAGTCCCCGAACTGAAAGGCATGAATTTCTCTCTAGAAATTCACCAGGAGACATCACTGGGAGGTCTCAGGACACCAGGAATAAAGAGAAAAACCTAAAGGCACTGAGAGAAGAGGCACCAAGAGGAGGCACCAAGAGGAGGCACCACTCTCTAAATGGGGAGAGACAGTTTTTCAAGGGAACAGGCTGCCCGGCGGGGGGAGGCCCAGGCGCAGAGGAGGCACACGGCGCAGGAGAGACCTGTGGGCTGCCCCAAACCAGGGGAGCCCAGAGTAGGGGTTGCCAGTGCTCTCGCGGGCCTGGGAAGCAACAGTTCCTGGTTCCTAAGACCCTCAAGGTCATTCTCCCATCCTCCAGACCCCGGGAGATGGAGGAACGGGTCCTGCCCCCAGAGCAGCCGCCTTCTCCCCGGAGCTCAAGACACGCTCCAAACCCAGCAGGGGCGGGAAGGACAAAATGCGCGCTCCCCCAGGACCAGGAGCACAAACCCACTCTTCGTCCTTTCAGTAACGTCTGATCGTCTACTCACCACACAGAACGAAACAGCCCACGTGTACCTGGTCTGTACACGCCTGTGCCCCAGATCCGCGTGCAAACGTTTTCATCCTTCATCTAACAAAAGCTTAAAGTGCAAATTAGTTAAAAAAAAAAAACCTGCTAGTGATAATCTGGCAGGATATATCGAGATGAAAGGCACGCAGCCTTGATCCCGCCAGTCCACATCCCAAAGCACAGCCTGGTCTTGGTAAAGGCTGCATTAGGTTAGGAGCAGAGACTTCCAACCCCAAAAGCATGTGAGAATACTGATTCCTGGGCCTCCCTCTATGCTGAGGCCCGGGCCTCTGTATTCTTCAGCCAAGATGGAGAACTCTCTGCTTACAATAAAGAAAATTGGAAACAACCTAAGTCCCCAACAGAGGTCTGCTTACGCCACATAGGGCCGCTCAGTGGACTCCTGGATAGTCTTAAAAGAATGTGGCCGAAAAAATGGTATTTCATGAGGCACGTTTATTTACATGGACTTGACAGCAAGTGGAAAGAAACAAACAAAACAGGGCATAAAACTGTGTACGTAATGTACTCCATTTAGGGAGAAATGTGTAAATAAGAGAATCACCACTATTTTGAAATTAAGTGCATCAATCATCAGTAAGTAGAATGTCTACGAATGGAAAGATTCAGAGCTTTTGTTCATATCATATGGTCTAATATTTCCACAAGGAACAAGGTATTAGAGACGCCATGTATGTCCCTTGTAAGTTTGAAATATTCTAACACTGATTCTGCAGACTTCACCTCCAACCAACACCCCCCCCCAAACACACACACACAGAGACACACTGCAACTCAGCTTTTCAAGGGCCCAGGGGCCCCCACCAGGCCTCCAGGGAGAAAGAGCTTCCTTCCCCACAGGTTTCCTCGTTTCTTGGTAGGTGACAGAATTTGTCTGCCTCACCCCAGAATACCCTGGTGACATCCACTGGCCTTCCAAATTCTCCGGTGCCATCGTGAAGGGGTGAAAGGGGAGCTGGGTTGTTTTTTTCTTAAAGATTTATTTTATTTATGCATACAAGAGCTGGGGTGTGGGTCAGAGGTGTGAGGGTTGAGAGGAGTGGGGAGCAGAACAGGTGGATCTACTGAAATCCGCTGCTGCGGGGAGCAGCACTGCTGAGGGGAGACAGAAGAGGTCTGCTGCACCATGTGGGTAGCTCCCTGGCCAGGGATCGAACTCCTATCACAGTGTCTGGCGATAGCTTGACAGTGCTGGGACCCACCTCTGCGCCACCAGGGAGGCCCGAGCTGGTTTTATTATAATAACATCCGGCTGGATCTGTGAGGATGAGGACAGCTCCTGAGCTCCCAAAGCCCTGCACCCCCAAACCCCCTTTCAAATCTGCACCCCTGTGACCACGGCCTCAACTTAATTGATTTGACTCAGTCTATCCCTGGCTTGGTCCTCTGGATTCTGTTCATCGCCGAGGCCAGCCACGTGGCTTGGTCAGGAATTAAAAACAAGCGGCTTGAGAAGGGGAGCGGCCAGGGAGAGCAAGCTTTCACTGCTGACTGCCTCTTGCTGGGACCTCAGCACCCCTGAAAATGGGACACCAGGGACAGAAAGAATGATGAGATGCACCTTCACTTTCCACGACACGAGCAGGCGCACAGAGGCGACAGTGGGGAGCAAGGAGCCTCCGGCCAGGCCGGGGACCACGCGATCCCCTCCCTCAAACAGCACCCCCCCCCGTTCCCTGTGATGTTCCAGGGAGTAGGTGGGGCTCCCTCACCCCAACGGGAGGTGAACATTCCCATGAAAAACAAAAACCTTCAATTCTGTGCCTTCTGCACAGAGATACAAGATGCCCTATCGCCGACGCCCCCCTGGAAGATACGTACGGGCCCACCGCAGCCTCTGAGGACAGCCGTGGGGGGGCCTGGGAAGGAGCACGACTCCTGCACCCCGGGGTGCCCGCCCGCTCCCCGGCTGTGTGACACGGTCTCTCCCTCCTGGTCCCTTTTTATCCCTGCCCTCCGTTTCCTGCCTCAGCCAGCCGCATGGTCACTTCTAGCAACCGCCCGTCAGCAGGGGCGGGGGGGGGGGGGGGGGGTGCCTCTCACCCTCCTGTCTGAGTCAGTCCCTTTTCATGGAAACGCGACTCTGGCCATTTCCAGGGGACGCTGCTGGCTGGCGCTGTTTGTCTTGACGCCGGCCCAAGTGCCTGACTGATGTGGGGTTTAAACACAGCGTGTCCTTTTTGGCTGTTTATCTGTTAATATATTTCCATTTTCACCAAAGGGGAACATTCAGTGGACGTGGCCAGCTGCCCCAGCTGCCCCAGCTCGGCCACAGGACCACAGTTCCAGGGTGAGGGGGGCGTCTCCGGGCGCCTCTCTGGGGTCTACACCCTCTCAGGGGCTGGTCTTTGCAGACCTTCTCACCCCCTACCCCTTTGCTCCTGCAGCAGGGTGTGTGGCCAGGGACGCTGCTCAAGTGCTGGCGCCCCTTGGGAAACAGAGAGGGAGCTGCTGCCTTGAGCTGCCCCAGCCACCCCACGCAGCAGGCCACACGGCATTCCCTGGCACCAGCCTGGGTCTCTCCTCTTTCCATCTTCTCGAAGATCAAGCACTGGCATCGCCAACTTTTCTCTTAAAAGGTCAGAATCTTCTTTGAAGCGAGGCATCGGCACGTTCATGTAAATCGTACCGTCCCCGGGAGGCTAAAACCAGTTCTTGAAGGATGGAAAAGGCTGTTACTTTTCACCTTTAAGGCACAAACATGCCTAAATGTAGGTCTACAGACATGTGCAGCCTGTCAAGCACCGGAACAGACACCCAGGCTACCTGTGGAGCTGAGTCCCCGCGTGGGCGTGGGAGAGGGCAAGTGGAGGCTGGTCACGAGAAAAGGCTGAAAAACACTCCTTAAAATCTCGGGGCATCGCCAAACAGCGTCAGCCCTTGGCGTGCTCGGTGCCCGGGCCACGGTGGTTCAGCAGGACCAAGTCTGCGCTTGTTCCAACCTGCACGGACGTGCGCCGCGCAAGGGTCACGCGCTCCTGCTAAACGCCGTGACCGACAGCTCGCATGTTTAGAGAAATATAAACAAAAAAGGAAAGAAACAAAGCAAATGCCCGGCACCGTGAAGCAGACGACCGCGCGGATCGGCCAACAGCAGCCCATTTTCTAAATGTCCATGCACGAAAGGGGTCTCGGGACAGCGCTGCGCTCCACGATTCGCGCCCACAGCCTCTGCCTTGCCTCGTCTGTTTTGTGATTCTTGCTTATTCCAAAAAAGAAGCATATATTGAACTTGCTCAAATATATGATACGCATTTCTTATTTTTACTTGCTTACAGCAGAGACTAAAAATACAGTGTTTAATCCGGCTTCCCTTGCCAGTCCCATCAACCATAACTGGATTCTGGTCTTCACGCCCACCTGGGCTTTCACCTTCCTTGATCTGGGGTAGGATGTACTCCCAGGCTTCGGAAGGGTCAGCCTGCCCCCTTTCCTGGCCTGCGCCGGCCACGCTCTTGACAAAGAGAAATGGAGTCACTTCGGCACCATCGCAAAAGCTGCAAAACCAGCATCACACAAGGTGGCTTGGAGACGCCTTCAAGGGTGATTTATGGAGTTCCGACACGCGTGGAGGACGTTTGCTGTCCTACAAAATCCCAGACGAGGGCAGACTTAGGAACGATTTTTAAAAACCAGGGCGTGTGTGAAGCTCCCCACTGGCTTGCAAAGGCGGCAGGGTGCCCACCGCACCCCCTGCAGCCTCTGTGTTCCACCCACCGGGAGGTCCCGAGACCCAACTCCAAGTGCAGGGCCAGAGGACGCAGGCGTCTGCCTCCAGCAAATCCACTCCGATCCCCTTCATTCCCAGACAGAAATTTCCATGAAAACCAGACAGAGGACAGAAAGCAGGGGCAGGAGATTCCAAACTCTCGCTTGCGATCTGCAGACTGATTTCATTATACTCGCTGGCTTGTTTCTTTTCGCCCCCGTGCATGTCCGCTGCAGGGGAACCGGCCGGGCACCAGCCTGCCCACACCACGTGGCCCGCACGGCTGAGAACAGACGGCCGGTGCAGGAGGCAGGTGATCCCCATAGGGACGCTCACAGCACCGAGGAGGTGACACTACTGGGTGTTACTTGTCAAGTCACTGAACCACCCACACAGCCCCAAGCACAGGAAAGGGGGGGGGGGCTCCACGATCCTTCTTCATACCCAAGATGAACATTTTGACCATTTCACACCCAACCTGAGACACTGGGGACAGTGTCAGGTACCTCTGCAGAGCCTGGCACCTTCCCGGGCCATGGCTGAGAGCGGTGCCCACCAGGTGACATTCAGCAGGGAGTCTCGAGGTCACCCCTGAGCAGGTGGCAAAGAGCAAGGACCAAAGAAGCGACCGCACAGATGTGGCCGTGCCCCTCCCCCGCCCGGGCTCCCTGGGGTTCCAGTGGCGGGTGATGACTTGGGGGCTCCCCCCACCTCTCGGGCACATGTGGCTTCCATCAACCTGCTCTCGTGTTCGTTCTGTGTTCAGACCCCTTGCCTCGCACGTTCTCATATTTACACATGTTCACTGAACGGAACCCCAAGTGAATTATTTAAGAAGTCTTAATGTGCTTCAGACTTCTCAAATATAATTTAGACTTTAAATTAAATTTGTACTCCATGGGGAACTGGCAGGTTGAGGGCTACAGACTGCAAGGCACAGACGCGTGGTGGCCGGGAGGAGAGCCCCGGCCACGGCCAGGCTCCAGGGTGCCATGTGTCCCTGCGTCTGCAACGGGGAGCTTTTGGGGCACCCCGACAGTTAGGGACTTCAAGTGGGCCCAGAGCTCCCGGCCGTGGCCTGGATTTGCTTGGATTTTTTAAGTAAATCACAATACCTCCCTCACCCCCACCCCCACCCCACCCCCCAGCTATCTGGCTGCCATAACCACGCGTGACTCAGGTGTTGCATGGGAAGCAGCAATTAGAACTGAGAAAAGCCACCCATTAGCCATAACACTTTTGTTTTGTTACAGCAAGTGCTGCTGTAGGGTAAGGAAAAATGTCAGGCTTTTCTGCCCTCCCGCCATCAGGACAGATGATGGATCCTTGCGGTCCTGAATGCATGCCTGATGGCGGCACCTGGAATAGGTGTGGGCCTAGGTAGATGGGATTCACCTGGGCTAAGACTGGGCTTTTAAGGGCGGCGTCACGGGGACACCAGTAGAAGCCGAAAGAGATGCCGAGAGAAGGCCGGAGAGCCCAGAGTGAAGACCTGCTGGGGGCTGGGAGGCCTGCCAGCCTCCTGGCCCCCCAGCACCCCTGCCTGCCTGGTGAACCCCAATAAAAGACCTGCAAAAACCCACTGAGGACTCTGTCTCCTCCTTCACCCGGTCTGCTGGATCAGAAAACCTGCACCGTGTCCCGTCCAGCCCTTCACAGCTGCCCACCAGGAAAATCAAACCAGAACAAGGAGTGGGAATTCCCTCATCCGTGGCTCCACTGGTGATGAAGGAAACAAACGAGGGCCAGGCCCCGCAGGCTGGAACTTATGCACCAGACGCTGCCACTGAGACGTGCCTCAGGGCAACATGGGCCAGGGGGACTCCCTGGGAGGCGGTTTTACTTTTGCATAAAAATTAAATTCCACCTTAGCTGGGATAACACGCATTTGGTAAAAATGCTCAGTCAAGGAAATGTCTCGCACAGGGTGCTGGTGCTCACGAGTCCACCTAAGATGCCCGTGGCACGCAGAGAGGCCCAGACCTGGGGGTGGGTCTGCCCCACCATGTAGACATGGCTCCAAATTAATTCTGCAACAATCCAGCCGATCGAGTCTTCCTTCTCCGGGATACAAGTGCTCCTCGCCCACTTCTGCCTGTGTTAGTCTCAGGAAGCTGTCCACGTGCAAAGGCAGACCTTGTTAGCCGTGACGGCCTCTAAGTGGGACGTACACAAAGGCCACTTTCCAGGACAAAGCAGCCAGAACGTCAGTCCGTCAAAAGCAGCGTGTGCGGGTGTAGCAGCAGGAAGAGCACAGGGCAGGTTTTCTACGACTCGGGCAGACAGTCAAAGGTCCTGGAGCCCTCGGTGGCTTTTGCAGGCTTTTATTGGTATTTACCAGGTACACGGCAGGCAGGGGAGCTGGGGGGGCCAGGAGGCTGGCAGGCTTCCCAGCCCCCGGCGAGCCTTCATTTTTCCTGGGCTCTCCAGTGTGCTCCCCTTGCGTCCCCATGACGCCACCCTTTAAAGCCCAGTCTCTCAGCCCAGGTGCACCCACTTACATATGCCCACACCCCACTCCAGGTGCCGCCATCAGGCAGGCATCCAGGACCGCAGGGATCCATCATTAATCCTAAAAAGCCTGATGCTTTTTACCTTACCTTATAGCAGGCAAGACGAGGTTTCATCTGAAAGGGGCGAGTTTATTTTTGCCCTTTGAAAGCAGGAATTGAGTCAACAGGAAATTATACATACATTTTCCCACCAGTTTGGAAATTGCAGATTTAGTACCAAGTATGTCAAGTTGGCATCGATGTGCTGTTCCCATCGTACCTGGCTCCATAGTGAGAATGTGGGTGATTTTGCCAAAGGAGACACAAAGTCACAAAAATTCTATACCTGTGATCAAGTCATGTCAAGTGGACAGCAGCTGCTAATTCTGTCCTCTGTGAGCCCTACACTGGCCACGGGAGACCAGCATCCCGGCCCCGGTTCCGCAGCCACAGCCAGGGGTGGCCACCGGGCTCTTCCAAGACAGCCAGTCCACATGTGCTGCCCGGGCAGACCACATGCTGGACTCTGAAGACTCAACATGATAAAAATAATGTAAATATTTCATTTTTTTTTTCCTTGATTACACTGGCTACTAGAAAACTGAAAACTCCCCAAGACGCCCGTTCTGCTCCCTTGCCTAGCACGGCTGACTGTCATGTCTCTGCATTGAGGCTTCCAAGGGCCGTGAGCAGCCTCGCCAAGACTCTCAGGCGACGACACAGGCAGAAAGGTCAGCTCGCCACCCCCCCACCCCCACCCCCCCCACCCCCCTCCCGTCTGCGCTTTCTGGTCTCGCCTCCCAACACACGCCTGTCTGTGACCCGGATGTCCCTCCTCCCCCGCTGGGGACCAGAACCTTCACCACCTGAGACACACCCCTGCACCCCTGCACTCTCGGGCATTCTGCTGGCCTGGCACTAATTTCCACCTGTACATGTTTATCCCCAGGACCCCACGGCCAGAGGGGGTGCTACTAGCTCTCCACAGTGAAAAGGGCTGCAGCTCGTATGTGTTGTCAGTACAAGAACTGGAGAGAGCTCGGGCCACTCAATACCGGGTCACATGGGGGGAGGCAAGCTCCCTAGAGGGATGTTCTGACTTTTCTCCTTAAATCTACAGTGTTTTTCTAATCTCCGGGGCGTCCAGAGCCCTCAAGCCCCGACATAATCTGTGCCCCCGTCTCTCTCCAGGCAGGGCTCTGTTTTAACAGGGGAGGCATGAGCCTCGATGGAGAAGAACGTTTCCTGGTGGTTAACAAGAAAGAAAACTGATGCTTTAATGCTTAACTGCTGCGGGGAAAGTTATGTGGACACCGGACGTAAATACCGACGTGGACTGCAGACGCGCACAGAGGGGCCTCTGCCTGTGGCTGTGAGACCTCCCGACGCGGTGTCGGGGACCAGCCGCCGCTTTTGCCAGGGGTTCGGAGCGCCTGCAACCTCGTGTTTGTGGGGTATTCTCTTTTATGAGTCCAAGAAAACTGCACAAATAAATCCAGTTTCAATGTTCCGCAGGAGAGAGGACCAGGAGCCGCCGGTACTGGAGCAGTCCTGCCCGGCTCCTCTCCGCCTCCAGGCTGAGCTCTGCGTGGTCTTGGAAATCGAATAAAAACTGGTCGCGTGCTGACCTCCGGAAAAGACTCGAAATCTTCCCTGAATTTGGCCTTTATTGTCATTATTCTATTTTAAAGCTACACCGTGAAGTAAATTTTACTGTCAGGGTCAAATAGACTAGAAAGTACTTTTTGATACTGAAGAAGCACATTTTTCTTCCACTTCTGCTTATTCTGTCATCTTGCTGCTGTATCTGGCCCTGCAAAAAGAGCAAGGCTTGCACAAGACGAGTTTAAGTTGTGAACAATTACAGACCCACATTTGTCACAGCGGCCGCAGGCTCCCTTCAGCTTTGTGAGTTTATCATCCTCACGTGAGTCCACTCAGAGGAGAGACTGAAACCCCAGACTATTCCGAAACCAGCGTTTGGCTTCTTTTTGACGTGGCTTCACCTCATTTCCTAATAAAACCAACCTCAACTTTCGAACGCATCTAATTTAAAGCTTTATGTTGAGACTGTTAGTGCGAGTGGTTTATGTTTCCAAACATTCCATTTTACGACCGCATATTTGGGGTCTGATCTCCGTGTGCTCCTTGCAAGAACTTGAAATCTTCCTTGTTCACCGCTGGGGTCTAAAGTTTTTCCTTCCACCCTCTCCCACCAGGCTCCTCATACCAGCTTCTTTCAATTTCTTCCCAGAAGTCGGAGATCCTCGTGGGCTCCGGGGACAAGCAAGCCTCGGAAGCACACAGGGGGAAGGACAGCGCTTTTCCATTGCCACATCCAGCCAGTGTGTTCCATCCGGGTCACCGGGAATTAGCAGAACCTGGGTTTTCTCCGATGGCTGGAAGATCACAAAGCCTCATCTCCACCGCATTAGTTCTGAAGGAAGGGTGCAGAGCCCAGGACTCCACGCCCAGCACAGCACTGCCAGTGCCCCCAGGTGCTCCCGCGAAAGCCCGCCTGGCCCTCGGGCAAACACACCCCCTCCAACGTAGCCTTTCTTTGCAACTTTACGGCAGGAAGCTCCCAGAACCCACACCCCACTGTTTCTGTCCCAGGGCAGAGAAGCTGAATCTTCCCAAAGGAACAGAGTCACTTAACAGAAATGGGAAGTAAAGGCTCCTAGGCAAAGCACATTGAGCTCCGGGGCTCTGGCAGGAGCTCCAGGGACAGACCCCCTCGCCTTCCCGTGAAGATCTGGACACTTCCCTGGCACTCATAGTCACGTGAAAAGAAGGGCTTCCTGAGTTTCAAGAAATCACCCTCCTGTGCCTGGGTGACACTTTCCAGGACAATCATTTCCGCAGCAACGCTGTCCCCAAGAGGACTCTCATCTGAGACACCACCACGGGTGTGACCACCTCATTCCCAGGAAAGCAATTCAAAATGCTAATATCTAACTTGAAAGAAAGCCCTTTGTGGTTTAGACGTGCTAATGGCTTGTCCTAGATCAGACCTCACATCCAGGGCTCCAGGATTATCATTAAAGAGAGAAACAGTGGTGAAAAGTAGAATTGGACTCGCAGTGGTAGTGGTAACCTCAGCGCAGTGCGTGCAGACGCTGGGTCCTAACGATACACGCCTGCATCTTCCAGAATGTCAGCATGAATGTTACCTCGGTCAACAAAACAGAAAACAGATTGGAAAAGAGATCAACTCATGCAAAAGGCCCATTTTACACACTAGAAGGATATGTCAGTCTTCACACATAGTCATTTCGCATCGGAAGTCACATAACAGAACTTCCTTCGCACACGCTTCTGAACATGCATCAGTCAAGGTAACCGGAGTCCTTCGTTTCATTGCTAAATTACTGTTTCTCATAGGCAATCAGGGTCGTGCGATGATGACATGTCACTATAAATACAGAAGAACTTAAACGTTAGGTTAAATCTAAAACTTAGACCTAGCACTCCATTTTTGGACGCAACCTTTAATTTCTTAGTGTTGTCTGCATTTTACTTACACTTAAATTTAGCAAAGTAATTTTAGATCGCCCGCCTTCCTTACCGTCACTGCATTTGCAGTGGTATAAACATGAAGCATTGGATCCTCGTTCCTTTCAATACTGAAATGATTAAAATAAAAGGTAACATTGAAAGGGGAACATTTCCCCGCTACCTTGAGGAAGTGGTTCAGACGATCACCTGCAATTGGAAATTGCTGTTGTTTCTCTACAGAATAACTGCTCTCA
Source organism: Talpa europaea (assembly GCF_964194135.1). Lineage (NCBI taxonomy): Eukaryota > Metazoa > Chordata > Mammalia > Eulipotyphla > Talpidae > Talpa > Talpa europaea. The sequence continues at coordinate 143,863,229 of NC_140070.1, forward strand.
AACAGTAAATATAAGAAGCCCTTCCCTGAGAAGGCAGGATGTGCAACTAATTCACTAGTCAGCCAGCTGAAGGTGCAGAGAAGTATGGCAAGAATCCAAACGAGGAAAATCAACAACCGGGGGGCAGCTAGTGCTTCACCCATCCCTGCAGGGATTGTCAAATCCTCCCAACTCACACACTGTGACACCAGGTATCAAAATGATCTGAGGGGCCTCCCTGGTGACGCAAGGGGTTAAGCAATGAACCATGAAGCAATCTGCAGCCTCTGCAGCATGAGTTTGATCCCGGGCCGGCCAGGGAGCAACCCACATGGTGCAGCTGACCTCTCCTGGCTCGCCCGCTGCTCCCCTCAGCAGTGTATCTCAGTCAGTCTGCCTGTTCTGTTCCCCACTCTGCCTCTGGTGAATCCTCTCACCCCACCCCCTGCATCTCTGGCCTGTACCCCAGCTCTTGTATGCAAAATAAATCTTAAATAAAAAAAAAAGATCTGAAACTGTGCCGAAATACTTGAGCACCTCTGCTGTGTCAGCTTGGTTGTTTTACAAATGGGACTCCAAAGTTTCCAGCGGTCTCACAATCAATGGCAATTTCCAGATCTCCAGAATCCAGGTGAGGTCATAAAGGAAAGCAGTATTTTGCAGGACTAGACTCCCAGGAATGCTCAAATAGTCTGACATGTTGAGGAAAGTAATTATCAGGTTAAAGAAATTGCCGGGGGTGTGCCAAAGTAAGACCATGACACTGTCACATTTGGAAGACCAACTCCCACTGAAGCTGAGAAAGGGCTGGAAGCTTCCAAAAGCTGGGATTTGCTCACAATGATTTACTGCTGATTCAAGTGACCTTGACCATAGCCTGCTTCCCAGGCTCCCTATTCGGATGAGGATCAGTTCTGGTACCCATTGATAATATACAATATGGTATATAAATAAATAATAGTTTAGAATAGTAGGTAAATCAAAAATCAGTTTTGAAACTTCTGGAGATGTTTTACTTCTTATATATCTGGCATTCCATTGGGATCTTTGTCCTTATCACAAATAAAGTATCTACTTTTATGACATTAGATTTTCAACAAGATTTTCCCTTAATACCAAAACAAGACATGAGAAGGGGGGAGAAGTGCTCACAAACCTGTATACCTATCGCCCCATTCATAATCCAGTCCATGGCAAATACTCATTATTAAAATTATAGCTACAGCAGGCACACCAGATTAAATCACCAAGAACGCACCATGAAATAACAGAAAAATGTAAAATAACATCACAGCTCTACACTGAATTCTTTGAATAAAATGAAGTAATTATAAAGTGAAAGAAGAAACTGAAATTTGAAGTGCTCTTAAAATACATTCTTAACACTTAATTCTTGTTTGCTTAATAGTGGGTCATACATGTATTCATACTTTCCAAAAGATACAACGCTTATTCACCAGTTGAGAGTAAGGTCCAAGTCACTGACTCAAATCCAACACGCGAGGGTTATCACACCAGAGATAGCTTTGGGGGTGGACAAGGCACTAGGGAAACTATTCCTGCCAATTGCAAACTTTACGCAGCAGCCGCGAGTTTGCAGAGCTCGCCCTGTCTGCCCCATGGCCATGCCACAGTGTGATTAGCTCGTTCACAATCTGAAACACAGTGTCTGGTCTTCTCCCCGCTGACTCCGGCAGAGAAAGGGTTAAGCCCAGGAATGTGACAGTTCTCCCGTGATAAGGTGATGGGAAGCGAGGCCAGCCAGGGACTCCGAATTACTGGGAGAGAACTGAAAAATACTCAAAACCAGCCCCAGTGGTAAATAAACCATCTACTCTGAGTTTGCCACCCAGGGGAAAATAAAATCCTTTTTCGCTCCTACGAAAAGTTTTCTGAACTACAGAAACTTCAGGAACACGGAGGATTCAAAACCCGTGGCCCCAGGAATGCGTCCTGGCGGAGGATAAACGAAAGTTTCTTTACAGCAACGGATGCGAACATTAAATCCACGTCTGCATTAAAATTGTTTATTATTTGATTGCAGTGTAGTTTGTTATTAATAACAACAGCGTGGTTTATACTTTAAAATATGGTTTTTTTTTTTAAATCCATGCAGTGTTTTTCATGAAGCAGTCACACAGCACAGGGTGGGCATGAGGGATGGATTTCAGTCGGAACCCCAGCAGGGTCGCTGATTATAAAAATGCAGGCCACACTCTCAAACACGCCAAGTTCTCCACTGAAGGGGCCGCACATACGCGCACCGGCTGCAGGCTGAGGTGTCAGAGGGTGAAAGACCGAGACGAGACCCGGGAGGAAAGGGAGCCGGAGCCGCCGGGGTCCCCAGCGCGCGCCTGGGGCGCAGGAGGCGTCGGAGCCGCCGGGGCCCAGGGGTGACAGCGCTCCCGCCCTCGGGGGCCCCTCTCCGCCCAGCGCGGGCTCGCGCTCCGCTACAGACAAGCGCCAACGGCCTCTCGCTGGATACTCCAGGCTGGAGGCCCCATTTGCTGTCCTGGCCCCAGCCAGATTCGGGGAGCCCCCGCGGGCCCACGCGTCCCCCACCGCGCGCGTCCCGAACGCCGGCCGGGAGCCGCCCCCGGGGGCGCCGTCGGAGGAGCCGGGCCGCCCGCCGCGTCCCCAGCGCCGCCCGCGCCCACGCCCGCGGGACCCGGCGCCCGAGCCGAGCCCGACTTACCCGGAGGCCGCGCCGCCGTCGGGGAGGGCGTGTCCGCACGTGTGTCCGCGCGTGTCCGCGCCGCGGGGCCCGCGCGCCGAGCCGGACGCCTGCTCCCTGCGCGCCGACGGCTCAGCCCATGGCGTGGGCACCGGCCTCGCTGGGAGGCTCCGGCTCCCTCCAATCCCCGAGCAGGGCGGCCGCCCCGACGCGCGGCTCCGAAGCGGGGAGTGCGCGCGGGGGCGGGGCCGGGGCGCGTGGGGCTCGTGCGCGCGCGGGCCCGGGCGCGCGTGGGGCGGGGGCGCGCGTGGCCGTGCGCGCGCCCTCGGACTGGGCAGGGCGCGATGCGCGGGTCAGGGCGCGGCGGGCGGCGCGGGGCGGGCGGGGAGGCGGGAGCGCAGGAGGGAGGAGCAGCCGGGCTGCAGGACGCGAGCGCACAGTCCAGCCCGCCCGAGACGGCCAGGAGGACTCCGCGAGGAGAGGGGCGCAGGGACCCCAGCACAGGCGAGGGGCGGGGACGGCGGTGGGGCAGCCGCGGGGCGCTGGGTGCTCTTAACTCGGGGTGCTTTTGGTGCGAAGCAACCTTCCCCGCCCGGCCTCAGCCATCCCAGGCATTAAAAATAATAAAAGTTAAAGACGGTGTCTTAGCAGTTTGCAGTGACCTCCCACTGCCCGGGCTGCGGCCGCGTTAGGCGAGGGAGCCCTTCGGGCTGCGGGGACGGGCGGAGGCCAGGGCGCCGCTCGGAGACACCCAGAGGGCCCTACCTGCGCGTCCAGGTGCCCACCTTGGGGCGCCTCGGGGAGGCCGGGGAGGGGCGCGGTGCGGTGCGCCTGGCCGGGACACCCTGGCCGGCTGCGCGCTGACTCGGGCCTCCCGGGGGCAGGACGGCTCCAGCAGGCGGGTCAGCGGTGGGCTCCGGGCCCGGCCCTGCAGACGGTTCGGGTTAGAGCGAGTCGCGGCCGCGCCTACCTGGGAGCCTCGGGGCTGCGCTCATGGCCCGCAGAGCGTCCCGCGCCGCGGGTGTCTAGGAACCCATTCCAGAGCCTTCTCTTGCACACGCTCCCCTTTCCGAGCGAGCGCAAACTCCTCATGTCCCTCCCTCTCCAAACTTTTTAACAGCCAAGAATTCAGCGAGCAGCCAGAAAGCAAGCTAAGCCCTCCCACCCCCACCCCAAGGGAAGGGCGGGAATAAGCACGCCTTTAATTTGAAAAATAATAATTAAAACTCCCTGAACTTTTAAGGCCGGGCAACATAATCTATTAATTGGTCGCTATTAACATGCAGTTTTATTGGCCGTAGCGCACAGAAGTCTGATTGTGCAGGAGGAGTGTTTTCAATGAAAGTGGAGTTATTTTAGCTGCAGACGTGTTTACATTTCTGTGGTTTAGTCTATAACTTTCTCCTTTTCTTGCTGCAGAATTCTGCCCCGTGAAGCAAAGCCCTTAGCTCCCAGACATTCCAAAAAGTCTGCCAAAATAATAGAAAAAAAAAAAGAAGAAGAAGAAGAAGGAGGAGGAGGAGGGAGGGGGAGAAAAACACACAAAGACCCCCAGGTCTGGGTCACGCTCGGGGTTGTCGGCAGCAGCGGCGTGTGCGCCCCGAGTGCGTCCACCCCACACACTTTCCAGTTTCAAAAAAAGCCTCCAGCGTTCCATTTCCTGTTTGCTGGGGAAAAAATAAAATGGGTCTAAGCGGCTGAGTTTGGAAACCGCCTTCTCCAGGACCTATAGATGCTGAGAGGCTCGTTAACCCTGCAGATGCCAAGTGAGGCGGAGAGTCTATGGTTTCCGCCGCTCCGAGGAAGTTTCTTTTTCAAAGGGAGACCTGGCAACGCTGCAAATGCATTCCCAGGAAACGCTTTCAGCAGGCACAGCCCGCGCCCAGGGCAAGCCCGCCGCTGCAGGTGGGGGCACATGAGGAAGGCAGAATGGGCATCTGCCAGCTGCGGCGGCTCTGCCCCAGGTGCGGGGTGACCGCACAATGAGCAGATTCATACTGAAAGGTGCCTGTTGAGAAACAGGGTCGAGTCCCCCTACACAGGCGGGAATCACTGGCTCATGGGCAGCGTCCATTGGCTCCTTTGACTTGGCGTCTCAACATCAGACCCCCTGGTCTCAAAAATATCCCCCTACCTCTCCCCTAAACTGTTGGTTACATTATCTTGGTTCCTTTTCTTTCTGTTTTTCAAATATTCCACATTCAAGAAATCTCACTGTGTTTTGAAATCCTCCTCTTAGCCACTAATTTTCAAAGCCCACCGCAGGAGCCCCTGACGTTTAGGAGGGGCTGTCAGGTGAACCACCTGGAGGCGAGTCCCTTGGATGAGATGGCGCTGGGCCAGCAAGGCCTGTGCCTGCCAGGGCATCGTCCCAGCGCTGTTCCCGGTCATCCTGCTGGGGTCTGGGAATTACAATCACGGGGAGGCGCGCTGAAAATAGTGGGTGTGCTGATTGACAAAAGAACATGTTTTATGAATAAAGAACGGTACTTGAATGGTAAAAAGAACATGGTTCCAACCACCCAAGTTACCACTGTTGGGAATGAAAAGGAGTCCAGAAAAACCACAATATTGGGAACAATGTCATCTGTGGCTTCCCCTGCTGTTCTCCCCTCATCCCCCAAAAAACAAGGGGATGGGGGGGGGTATTTCTCAAAATCTTAAAAGATAAAATCATTGAGAACACGCATTGTGGCCACTGGCAGCCCCAGGGTCATTCACTTTGAAAAGTCTCAGAACCCAGAATCCCAAAGTTTTGCATCAATTCCTAACAGACATCATCTCCTCTAGCAACTGCATCTGTAGTTGTTGTCAGGAAGCTCCCCCTGTTTGTTGTCTGGTCTAATCCCTACCTACCCACCCCCTACCTACCTACCACTTCCTTCAGTGGACGCCATAGTCAAGGTTGCCCCAGAGGAAACCAGGTCTAAGAGTTAAACCCCTGGAGTTCACACAGAACTCAAGGAACAGGGACACTTCCACTATCTGCAGGCAGCACAAATGCGAAATACTGTTGTTCTAAGTTAATAAAATACCGCCTAAAAGGAATGTTTTGATAAAAACACTCGACACATTCCGTAAGAATTAATATTTTTAAGTATTTTCCTCATGAGATGACCTTCTTTCTATAAAAAGTTTTATGGTTGACTTAATTCTTTTTGAAATCCCTTTTATCCAAAAGATGTTTCGGATTAATTTAAGTATTTGTTCCTGGATAATGTCAAGATCTTATTCAATGAAATGTCCTGCGTTGGCTTGTCACACCTGTTAAATATAAGCCTCCTTCGCTTTTGATATTCTGAGAAGGGCCTTAAAAGGTTTACATCCTTCAATATGGAGATTTAATTGCTTTACCCATAATAAAAATAATCCCTATAAAATTCAGATTGTGGATATTTCAAAGCTGAAAGAACGATTGCACTGGGGTGTAAAGGCTGCAGTTCAAAAAGTCTTCCACTTTTAATATAGCGTGCGTGGAGTTACGAGTTCCCACTCCTGGTTATCATTTTGTAGGGTCTGGGCTTTGTTGTCCTTGCAGAGTGTGTTCAAGCTCACTTCAGGGCCTAGCAGTTTTGCGCGCATGTGTGACAAGCACACACGGGCCTATGGCCCTGAGCTCCGTGCCCACCAGGGAGGAGTCTCGGGCTCTGCCCTAATGGCAGCCCAGGAGAGGGTGCCCCATGCTGACATTCAGGTTTTGGGGAGCGCCAATCTGGGGTCAGCCCCTGCGGGAAAGGAGCTAGTGTGCCTGCCTTAGCACTTGGGGGCTTCGGGTCATCCATGCCCTGGGAGTCCCTCAGCCTCCCTCCCCACCGTGCCCGGGCCTTTCTCTCATCCAGGAGGTGGGCCTGACAGAACTCTTCCCATTCCTGGTCCCGCCCTGGCTCCACAACCCAAGACAGGGAAGAAGGGGCACAAGCTCCACAACTCAGGATTAGGGCTTCTGAATCCTGAGTCCCAGAGCCCCCCATCTTGCCGCCAACCCTCCCCCACCCTGACTTCTGTCCCGATGGTCAGTGAGCCAAGGACAGGGACACACACGGCAGGCCAGGCCGGTCCTCCAGCCTGGCTATTACCTTCATTCTCGGCTGCTAAGATGTCCGTGTTACATGTCCCTTCCCCTCCCAGACCAGCCGGTTTCACGCAGCTCTCTTGCTCCAAAGCACTTTTTCAGTCTCCATCAGATCTAAGTCGTGGGCACGCTCAGCCGCTCTCAGGGACACCTGGTCACCACTGACTGCTCCCTGAACTGGCTGACTTCCACCAACTTGCCCACGAAGCACCGCGCACGTCAGGCACGTGGGTGACGGGTTGTGCACGAGGGGCTGGGGCTCTGGTTGCAAAATGAATTACAAGCATCCATGGGGAGACGGCCCGGCCCTTCTGAGGACTCAGCTTAGGCGATTTTGCTGTGGAGCTTCCTATACCATGACAGTAAATCTATCGACAACAGTCTCATCATGCACATTTTTATCATTGCGATTACTTGTGGATGGAAAATAGTTCCTTTTTAGAAGACTGAGAGGATTTCTTCTAGGGACTTTTTTTTTTTTAATTATTAATTATTTATACATGCACTGGGTACAGTCAGAACCACGGGAGGGTGAGAGAACTCACCAGAGCCAGAGCAGGGAGCAGAGCAGGCAGAAGGACAGAAGCACACTGCTGAGGGGAGCAGCGGGCGGCAGGAGAGGTCTGCGCGCCATGTGGGACCCTCCTCTGGTGGCCAGGGAGCAGCCGGGGATCGAACCGGCGCTGCAGAGGCTGCGGGCAGCTTCGCAACCCAGCGCTCAACCGCTGCGCCACCGGGGAGGCCCTCTAGGGACTTTTGTACTGATAAAGGCACTGGATACCAAGCAGCAATGCAAATAAAACTACTTATTTCATGACTTTCTTCTGCATCCTAGAACAGGAAGTGATTACCTTATGATTGTGGGTGACCTGATACAATTTGAAAGTCGATTTCAGAGAAAATGCAGACAGTGGTCAAGCAATGCCTGAGAACAGGAATCCCACCCTCATGTGGCCCCACGCGTGGCCCCACGCATGACCCTGGGCAAGCCACAGCCCAGAAGCCTCCATGTTCATGTCTAGTGAAGGAGGCTGTTGGAAAGGGCGACGCAAACACGCTAAGCTCGGGGCCTCCCAGGCCAGGGCTTGGGTTATCCCCCTTCACAGAGCGAGCAGCTGGCTGATAAGTTGAGGACCTTACTAGAAACTAGACGTCCCTTTGACAAGCCCGCACGCCTGTCCCTCTGGCTCCTCGCATGCAGCAAAACCAGCGCCCTTGGGGATGGGGCCCCTCACCTTTGGGTCCTACATTGACTTGGTGTTGGGGGGAGAATGACGGTCTCAGGTGAGTGAGCTGGGGCCCCCCTCTACATCAAAGTCACTTGGCCACGTCACAAACATGCCACTGTCACAGCCCGGGGGGCTAGGGCTGCAGTGCTGACACTGAGTCTGCCTGCTGGCTGGAATGGATGGCCAGGGCTGAGGACCACCAGGGCTGAGGACTGCCAGGCTGAGGACCACAGCTGTTGAAGCTACAGGCATCATACGATGAAGGAAGTGCGGAATCCCCATCTAATGAGATAACTCTAGAAAGATGCACTTAAAAAATGAACTCAGGGCCTCCCTGGTGGTGCAGCAGTTGATAGCTGGGCTGCAAAGCTTCCCGCAGCCCTGCAATGCCAGTTCGATCCCCGGCCACTGGCGAGGGTCCCACATGGCACACAGACCTCTCCTGCCGCCCGCTGCTCCCCTCAGCAGTGTATTTCTTCAGTCTGCCTGTTCTGCTCCCCACTCTGGCTCTGGTGAATTCTCTCACCCTCCTGCGCTTCTGACTGTACCCAGTGCTTGTATAAATAAATCTTAAAAAAATATATATTTTTTTTAAAAAAAGGATTAAAAAAAAAAAAAAAGAACTCACCCAGGCCTCCCTGGTGGCACAGGGCTTACGTCTAAGCACTATCAAGCTATCCCCAGCCACTGTGGCATGAGTTCAACCCCAGGCAGGGAGCTACCCACAGGGCGCAGCAGACCTCTCCTGACTCACCCGCTGCTCCCCTCAGCAGGGTATTTCAGCAGATCTACCTGTTTTGCTCCCCACTCTGTCTCTGGTGAGCCCTCCCACTCCCCACACCTCTGGCCTGTACCCCAGTTCTTGTATGCATAAATAAATAAAAAATAAATCTTTAAAAATAAATAAAAATAAAAATGAACTCCCTTCCCCAGCTTTCGCCTGGCACAGTGCCCCTTCTCTGGTTCTCTGCTCACTCGAAACGAAGCCTGGAAGCCTGGGCCTTCTGTCTCCCGACGCCCTCCTCCCCCGGACGCGCCCTCCCAGCTCCATCTTCTGGTCCAGGCCCTCGAGGGCACCTTCGTCCTATGGTCCCGCCGCCTTCACCTCCCAGTCCCAGGCCGCCTCCTCCGGGCCTCCCTCCGCTCCCCCCCCCGCCCCCCCGACCCCCGCCCCCCCCCGACCCCCGCCCCCCGCCCCCCCGACCCCCGCCCCCCCGACCCCCGCCCCCCGCCCCCCCGACCCCCGCCCCCCCCCGCCCCCCCGACCCCCGCCCCCCCCCGCCCCCCCGCCCCCCCACCCCCGCCCCCCCGACCCCCGCCCCCCCGCCCCCCCGCCCCCCCCGCCCCCACGCCCCCCCACGCCCCCACGCCCCCCCACCCCCACGCCCCCCCACCCCCCACGCCCCCCCACCCCCCACGCCCCCCCCACCCCCCCAAGCTCCCCCCATCTCGCCCCCCACTCCCCACCCTCCCACCCCCCTTACCACCCCACCCCCCCACTCCACCCCCGCCAACAGGGAGCCTCGCTGAAGTCCAGCCGCCCTGTGGCGCCCTCGCTGGGCCTGCTCGGCTGACGCCCGGCTCCCCTCAGGCCGGCTCCCCTCAGGCCGGCTCCCCTCAGGCCGGCTCCCCTCCCTGCTTGGACGCTGCCCCCGCCCGCTCGCCCGCAGCTCAGGGGTCACCGTGGGCCACCCCGACCCCCCCACACACACACACCCCGCCTTTGTCCACGCCCAGGCCCGGTCCCCTCACCTCCAGCGCCGGGGCTGCCGCCCGCCGCCCGCAGGCCCCTCCCGCCGGGCGCCATCTTGCCACGGCCCTGGGCGCGCCTGCCTGGGGGCCGCGGAGGCTGCAGGGCCGAGACGCTGAGAACCCCGACACGCCTGGGGGGGCAAGCGCTGCACCCCCGACAGCCTTCCCTGTCTGCCCCCTGCCTGGATCGGGGAGGGGGGCAGGGTTACTTTCAGAAGAAACTCAAAGTGGAAGCTCCTGATGCGCGGGGGAGGGTTGAGAGAACACAAGTTGCTTCCTCAGGGCCCGGGGCGCTGCCCTGGCTTTGCCCGGCTGAGCCCCCTGCCCGGGGAGTCCCCCCACGGTCCAGAAGAGAGTCCTAATTGCCCCGGAGATTTCGCTGGGGAGCTTGGATTCAGGAGGAAGAGAGCGTCGTGCAGAGGAAGCCCCGCTCCTCTGAGGCCCGTGGGCTGGGGAGAAGCACAGGAGGGGTGAGCAGGGAAGCCTGAATCCCTTTTATCTCTCCAGCTTCTGCCCAGAGATGCAGGAGACAAGGGCCAGGCCACAGGGGTGCACGCACCCCACCCCTAACGGAAACCAGGGAGCTGGTTCTTTCCAGAGCCTGGGGTGACAGGGGGACCCCAGGGCTCCCTGTAGCATGAATTCTCAGCTGGATCCCAGCAGGCTGTGATGAGTCAGACTTGAGGGAAGTCAGCCTCTGCACCTGCAGGCTGGGCAGGCATGTGCTTGAGCCTGGAGTTTGAGGCCAGACCAGCCAGAAGGTGCCACCCGGGTGCTGGACACCACATGCCACCAGCCACAGGCTTTGGCCACAAATGCCAGCAGGATGAGTGACAAGCTGGAGGGAAGGGACCTTCCCCAGAAGCCCGAGGACCTTGTGTCTGAGAATCCCGACTCTTCCAGGAGACCGGAGTGTAGTCCCTGGGATGAGGCCCAGTGTGTGAAATCTGCCCCCAGGCGCCGTGAGATAATTGCAGCAGTCAAGAGTGAACAGGTCCAAAGGTCGATGGTAGAATCCGACAGTGATTTTATGTGTGTTCAATCTAATAATCAAAATTTGAGCTTGGACCTTGTATGTCTTTTTTCATTTCATTTTTCCTAATGACTTATTTTTCTTATATTTTGCAAAAGATCCATTAACAACATAGTGGACTTTTTCAAAAAAAAAAATCAAATTGGGATGTTGCTTCACGGAGAGCTTGCAGACTCGGCTGTCGACCACACCAACCCCGCCCCTGCCTGGATGCCCAGTGAACACACCGAGGAGTGGAGCCAAGCGACTGCTTAATTTAGGGGGATCAGACAAAAAGTCCTAAGCTAGTCCTATGCAGAAAGTGACGCTTTCCCTGCTAATTAGCCAGTGAGGAAAACGAAGACGCTCGGAGTCACAGAAGGGGCCACCTTCCCGGGAGCCTGGGGTTGTGTGTGACTAAGGCGTGGGACTCCCTCACGGGGGCAGTTGGTCTCCCACAGTCTGGGCCAGGTTTTCTTTCTAAATCAACAGTCGCCCCTCTACTACTGGGATCCCCTAATACCCAGGGTTCTCCCTTCTCTATGCGCTGGCCGCCATTTTCACTTTCCTAGTGTCTAACACAGCGTTGGGAAGATCATCCATCTTAACCAAGAGGTTGCAAGAGGCAACCAAGAGGTTGCATTGACTCATCAGCATGTGCGGTCCTATCCTGACCCCAGAGGTGGGACTCACCTCCGTGTACCTAAATAAGATCCACCCAGTCGGCGCCCTCCCCTGGCGTCCATAGACCACATGCCGTTGGGGTGAGCGTTCCCTCACTCACCAAAGCATCCATCTCCATCCTCTCCAGCTGCTCTGCAGAAGACTCTGGGGTCCCCAGAGCTGGCCTGTGCTGTGCGCAGGGTTCATGCAGAGGTGCCAGCCTGGGCCAAAGACAGGCAGGCCAACCTCCAGCTCCCCACCCCTCAGAGGCCCGCCTCTGCAGCAGAGTCTGCAAAGTCCCTTAGAGGGGTTCTATGGGTTGGCGCCCCCAGAAGTAGTAAATAGCTCCCAACATTCTCTTTCATGGCTTGCCCCCACCCATCCCTCTGTTCCTCTTTCCCACTTCCTCATTCGTGCTTTCTGGGATCACTTTCCAGATCAGCTCCCTGAACCCCAACCCAGAAAGCCCGTCAAGTGGGCTTATCCTGGGAACCAAAACTAGCACCATCCTGGGGGGCCCGTGTGCCCCTGCCCCGCCCTGCCAGCCTGTAGTGACCCTCCTGCTCCCACCCCCAGACCTGGCCCAGGAGTGGGCCAAGTGTACAGCCAGCGTTAGGCTTTAGAAAGACCTAGAGGGTCTTCTCTGTGGGCAGCACAGCCCAGCGGTGCTGAGGAAGCAGGGCCTGTGTCTGGAGGTCAGCAGAGGGAAGGCTGCCCAGCACAGAACAGGGGCGTCACTCAGTCAAGTCTGCCCGCCGGCTGCCTTCCACCCGCCTACAACACACACACCACCCAGCACCGGGCTCAGCTCCGGGGCCCAGGCGTCCTTGCTGTCTCCTGCCAGCCCGGGGCGGGGGGGGGGGGGGGGGCGGGTCTTGACGCTTGGTTTTGTCCTATTCATCTTGGTGTTCTCCAAGCCTGGCACCTGGGAGATGCTGAATAAATGTTTCTTAAACTGAGTTGAAAGGAGTTAAATTGAGTCTGGCTTGGATTAAAACACATGAGAGCTAAAAACACAACATAGTGGATAGTCTGTGTGAACTATTAATAGATCCGTGGGTGGATGGATAGGTAGACAGATGGATGGATGGACAGACAGATGGACAGCTGGATGGACACATGGATGGATGGACGGACGATGGATGGATGGAGGGGTGGGTAGGTAGGTAGAAAGGAAGGACAGAGACTGACAGGTAGATAATACATAAATATAAAATATACTTATGTGTAAACACACACTCTCTCTCTCTTAACAAGTTGAGGCCCAAGATCAAGCCGTGTCCGCCCAGGTTCAGAGTTCTGTGGATTTGTAATGACCTCAGCCATGACTCAGAGGGACCTCGGGAAAAGACAGCCTTGGAACTCGGGGCCTTAAAACCAGCACCACAGAAAAAACACACCACCTTCTCCCTCAAAGCACACGGTTTTAAGCAGCATTTTCCTCGTGTCTACTATGTCTGGGCCCACCATGGGCCAAACTGCTGCTGAACCAGCCCCAGGGATACCCTGACTCGTGACCATTGCAAACGAGGTCACCTGCTTGCCAGGGGGCACCTCCCCAGGGAGCCCTGGCAGCCACGCCTGCCCCTCTCCTCCCAGCCCCCCTGCAGCTGCTCCTCCAGGACTGAGGTGTCTTTCATGAGCTCACGGACCCCCGGACCCCCCGCCGCCCAGCCCCAGCGCCACGTGGGCCACTCTCCCGTCCCGGCCAGTCTGCTCCGAGGACTTAGGCTCTGTCACTGAGGGTCCATCTCCAGAATCTCTCACTCCCAAGTCACTAGGCCTTTTTTTTTTAAACAATCCTTGGAAGTGATCCCAGCTTAAGAAGGAATGAAACTCAACATTCAGCCAAATACAACTTTTGAATAATTTAAATGAGAGCTACTTAAGTCTTCTGAAAACAACTCCAACCCTATGTTCTCTGATGAGAACAGAAAAAAAAAAAAAAAATTATGCGCCAGCGTGCAGAATCTGAGCCCACGCAGATGGCATGTCTTGCCCCAGAGACTGTTGTTACTGTTTTGGCCGAGGAGGCCGGGCCGCTGGCTCGGGAGAGGGTTCCCCCAGCCGCACGCTCGGCGAGCGGGGATCGGGTCTGCTGTGGAGAGGCCTCTGCGTTACATGACAGTCTGAGTCATCATCAGAGTTTCCTGGGTTTCGTCTTGTCTTAAACAGACACATCAGCGTCAGCTGCAGCCAAGCTCCTCGGCCTCCCTGCGCCAGGACCCCCTCTCGCTTCCAGCACTGTCTGCGGTGGTCATTTGACATGTTAATCCAGGGCGAGGCATTTGCTGTGCTCCAGAGAGAAAGCTTGACCAAGTCACACAGAGAAGTGTCCTTTCTCTGGGCCAGAGCAAGCACTGCATAAAGAAACAGTCACTGTGAAGGGCTGTCCACCCACACGTGACGCCCTTGGCCCCCCGGCTGTCCCTGAGTCCCCAGCCCAGTACAGGGGGTGGCACGGTGGAGGAACTAGCCTCCCCTGGGCCTGCCTCCTAATGGGGGGGTTCGCAGGGACTCACAGCGCCTGCACGGGATCTACACAGGGCTGCACCAAGAGGGGCTGTAGGAGGAGGTGAGCCACACGCAGTCAACGTCCCGAGGGCATGTGGTCAGTGATGGTCCTCAGATTCAAGACGGTCTAGTTGCCGCTACACGCGACATAGCTGCTGCACCTCCACATTTGTGAAAACAAACTCCAAGGTGCTTGCACTACACTGAAACCAGAAACAGGTCTCCCTGGCACCAAGTCCCGTGCCTGCACTATTACCCATCTGTGTCCCCTCTTCTAGAAGCGCCTCTGTCCACCAGCCCATGTGGGTGATTTCTGATGAGAGCACTAAGTGTAGTGATACAGCTACCACTTTTGAAACAGGGACCAAAATGTATAAGCAGGGTAAGTGTCGGCTGCCCTGTAACTCACAGGACGCCCGGTCCTGCCGTCCAGAGTGGCTGGAGTGACTTCTGCACTGACAGCTTTAGGAGTTAAAAGGGTTAAAAGGGTGAAATTTTTTCCAATAGCAGGAACCAAGGTGGACTTCCTGTAAGCGGTTCCAACTGGGGCTTACTGCCCTCGTGTTCTCTTCATTCCACTGAAAGCAGATGAGGCACCAACTCAAGACACACATTCAGTCTGGGGTCAGCACATGTATGCTGAGTGCCCGGTGCCTGCATGGTGCCAGGCACTGGGGGTGACCAGGTCTCATGCCTTCTCCTCCAGGAGCTCCCATCTGCTGGGGTAGAGGTGTCATGCACGCGTGTGCAGAGCAGAGTGCTGTGATAAGTGTAGTGAGAGAAAAATGGTGTCTGCTCACAAGATTCACACCCACATATCCAGGGGCAAAGCAGATGCAGAGAATACTGTGTCTGTTATTTAATTTTTTATTATGATGTTTATTGAGGTAATGTGGGTTTATAACACTGTATGATTTAGGGACAGAGGCTCACACCTCTGCAGATGTGAATCACCACATCACCCCCACCACAATCCATAGGGCCCCCCTCCTCCCTTTGCTTTTTTTCTGTTCCTTTGTTTTCATTTCTTCTATTTCACATATAAATGACATCATCCCATATTTGTCTTTCTCCTTCTGGCTTATTTTGCTTAGGATCCTCCCCTCCAGCTCTGTCCATGTTGATGTACATGGCAAGAGTTTATCCTTTTCATAGCTGAGTAGTATTCCACTGTATACATTATCCACTCATCTGTCAATGGCACTTAGTTATTTCTATGCCTTGGCTATTATAAATAGAGCCACTTAATTTTAAGTAGACTCAAAGTATATCTGTGTAGGAAGTTTTATACATACATACATACATATGCCAGCAAAATCACAAAGAAATCCACACCTCCCACCAAAAAAAAAAAAAAACATAAATAAGGGACTCCCTGGTGGCGCAAGGGGTTAAGCACCACACTATGAAGTGATCTACAGCCTCTGCAGCATGAGTTCGATCCCCGGCCGGCCAGGGAGAAATCCACATGGCGCAGCAGACCTCTCCTGTCTCGCCCGCTGCTCCCCTCAGCAGTGTATTTCGGTCAGTCTGCCTATTCTGTTACCCACTCGGTCTCTGGCGGATCCTCTCACCCCCCACATCTCTGGCCTGTACCCCAGCTCTTGGATGCATCAATAAAACTTAAAAAACACATAAATAAGGTGCTGTGTAAATGTACAGAATTCAATTCCAACAAACCGTGGAATGCAAATTTCAGAGATGAAAGTTGAACCCCGCTTCATAAAAGTTTTCATTATTATGCTAATCAGATGAACTCCAAAGATACAAGTTTGAATTGGGAGTGAAGAATAAAGTGTACTTGACCCAAGCCCCCCCACACACACACATATCTGCTTTTTTGTTGCTTTATTTGTTGATCCAAGAGTTGAGAATTCATCGGGAACTCTGTGTTACACGTCGGACTTTGTGAATCTTCAGGAAAAGGCTGGAAATAAATCCAAAAAAAGTATCGTGTTTCGGGGGAGAAATTAAATGCTGAGGTCTAATACTATTAAGAAAATTGGGTATAAATTCAAAAGCGAAATTATGTTGTGGGCTCCTCCCAGACCATCTTGGCCCCAGAAATCCACTATTTTCTTGAGCTTGTTCCAAGGTCGGAAATCTCTTCCTGCTGTCTCTCCCTCCCTCCGTCAGCACTACTTACCTCCCCGGGCGGGGTGTGGGGTGCGGGGTGTGGGGGACTCAACAAAATGGAATCAGTTCTCCATCTTCCGTTTCTGTCTCTCAGTTTCTCGGGAACACGAGTACATGCAGAATTTAGAAATTATTGTTGTATCATTTATTTCATCCAGGTGTGGCCAAATGGCCATTGAAACGGTGAAGAGACCTCCAGGTCCCACGGCCCCGCGTCTAAAGTCCATACTCAGAAAAAGCTGGAGGTGATGAGCCGATTCTGGAAGACTGGGAATTCCACCCGTGTTCTAGATGCACGTTCAGTTGTGCATGTTCTGGAGAAGGCTAGCCACCGCCCCTAACAACGGTGACACAGACTGCAACGTGGGGTCCAGGTTTTAAATCTCTGACTAAAAAGCCCAGGGCAGCACTTCGTGGGATACATTTGTCAGCAGACAAGAAGGGGAGAACGAAAAACTAAAAACAAGTGTTTGAATTTTCTTCTCACTTGCCTACTCGGAGCAGATTTTCGCAGCGCACGTTCTCAACGGCGAATGGCAGCGGGAGCGGAAGGCCTGTTCACCCAGCTGAGGAAACAACTCTCGTCACGACAGTCCGTGAGCAGAGCCCTGCTCCCTTCCTCCTTCTCCTTAAAAATTGTTTTTTATGACTATTATCTGTATTTGGAGACACACAGAGGGAAGCAGAATGGTAAGCAGGCAAAGACTGAGTTTCTTCTCCATAGAAACTGGAGGCGTTTGGGGTGAGACTCAACAGGGGAGTTTGAAGCAACCAAGACACAGTCTCCCCAGGCCGCGCTCCTAAATCACGTGGGCTGTCAGCGGTTGTCTTGTCTTTCTAGCATCTCATCTCATCTCATTAAATAAATTCATCTGCATCATATTTTTAAAACTCTAAGTCAGAAAATGACTTGTCACGCCCCGTGAAAGGCGTGTGCAAAACTCCTTAGAATTCCCGGGGGGGCTTTTTTGGCGTCCTCAGCGTTCCTCTGATTTCTTTTAGTTCGTGACTATATTTTACCTTGAATGATCAGCACACTCAACAAGATATGCCCCTGGTAATGGAGTGGCCTAATTTTTTCACTCCCCAAAAGCTGTTCCAAAGACAATGCACATTTCAGCAGCGGCATAAATAACCGCATTGTGGGGAAACTCAGGAGGCCGCCTGGGTGGCTTTGACTCCTGCCCCGCAGGCCGGCCTCGCCAGCCCTCCCCGCCTCCGAGCTGAGCCACACCTCTCTAGAAATACTCGCTTTCTTAATGAAAACCATATTTAAAAAAGAAAAAAAAAGGTCTGCATGACCCGCTGAAACGCCTGGACAATCTTGAGTGTCAGTTTCAGACGACACGTGTCTTATGAAAGTCTGGGGCCCCGGCTCGTCTGGCCGAGCAGGCCGCGTCCCACATCTTTATGAGAAAGAGGGACAAAACTTCTGTTTTTGGCATTTTATATTGGAGCCTGTTTCAAGCGAGGAGGAAAAAAATAGCAACGTCGAGTCTAGACAGAAGAGATGGGGGTGAAATCTGGAAGCCATTCACCTCGCGAGGGCAGTGGCAGCCGGTCGGCAGGGGATCGCCTTACACCGCCTAATTACACATGAAAAATGTGCACGGCGTTTCTCTCAACTGCCTGGAAAAATAGACACTCAGATGGGGCCTTTGGACGGTGGCAGCTGAGCCAGCCCCGGTGTCTGGTGGAGGAGATCATGCTCCTGCATTTTGCAATGTGTTTTTTTCCCCCCACGAAAGTAGCTATTGCCCCCGCTCCTCCAACATGTTTTGGTGGATTCTCAATGTGGCAAATGGTCGCCTCCTACAAGGAAGATGTAGATGATGATGGAGGTTATGGGATGAAATTCAGACGCATTTCTACTGGAAAGACTCTGCTTCCTTTTAAGACCCAGACTCTGAGGTCCAAAGCCTTACTTGGGGAGCTAATTTACAGTTTCAGGTGATTTGTTGCTACCGGTATAACATCTAAGTCGTTTACTTGGCCTGTTGGGGCCATAACAGCCTCTTTGCTGGGCGCGGTTCTGTATTTTAAGTAGGATAACGGCTTTTTAAAGAGTCCTTGAAGATGGTGTTTTTCCCCAAGGGTTCAAAGCATTTTTCAGACATGAACACTCAGCCACAGAGCAGTCCTGGGACTTGAGAAGTGAGGCCATGGCAGGAACTGAATCGGCAGACGGGCCTCTGATGCCGGCCCTCCAACGGGAGGGAAGAACAGACAGAACCCCAGAGAACCTGTGTTCTTTTTTTTTTTTAAAGAACTATTTATTTATGCATACAAGAGCTGGGGTACAGGCCAGAGGTGGGGGGGCGGGTTGAGAGTATTCACCAGAGACAGAGTAGAGAACAGAACAGGTGGATTGACTGAAGTACACTGCTGAGGGGAGCAGTGGGCAAGACAGGAGAGGTCTGCCGCACCATGTGGGTAGCTCCCTGGCCGGCCTGGAGTCGAACTCATGCTGCAGAGGCTGCGGACAGCAACACGGGCTGTGTCTTAACCCTTTGCACCACCAGAGAGGCCCAACCCATGTTCTTAATGAACATGAGAGAGCACGTGTGTGGGGGAGAGGCGATGACATGTCTAGTCCATAAAAAGAGAAATAAGCGGTTGGTGACCTGCCCGAGCTCTCACACAGTGCTGCTGACTGAGACCAGAAGGTCCCACGACTTCTCTGGTCCCCGTCGTGTTCTCCAGCCTTCACTACGGAAGCTGAACGGAAGCTCGTGCCGCCAGCCTGGGTCCCTGATCTGTGCACGCGCAGAACTTGGTTCACGCTTTGCACAGTTTTTCCAGCCTGCCATCACCCCTCACCCCCGATCCCTGGAGTCAGAGACTCATTCATCAATACAGTTCCGTGTTCTGGTTGAACTTGATAATCATCAGTCTTTATGAATTCAGGGTTTGCCCCAAATAGGCAGGCGGTCCCCCCAGGGGCGGGGCTATGGAGGCAGCCGCCTGTGTCATCCGTCACCGCAGGTAGGGGAGAGCTTCCCCACATCCGGTGCGGCGCTAAGGGTGGAACAGAAGGACGAGGGAGGGGATGGAAGAGTTGGCGGAAGGTCTGCATAAAGGGAGGTTTTATTTCTTTGGGCGGGACCTGAGGCCGCTCTTGTCCAAGTGCCAGGCCCAGCCCGGGGCAGGAGGTCAGGGCTCTGGCCTGTAAGAGGCCTTCCTGCCCGTCCCCCTTCCCTCCTTGAGTCTCAGGAATCTCTCAGCAAGGACAAGGACCCCTTCCATGGGCATGCCCTGGCCCCCCACGGCTGCCCAGACACCTGAGGGCTACTTCCCAGGAAATGTCCATAAATTCACAAACAGACGCTAGCGGTTCTCAAGGCAGTGGTGCTGATACCAGCTATGCAGTCAAAAATTAATTCTGCGAGCTACCACGCTTCTACGTGAACTCATTAAAATCACCCAGTCCTGCCGCTGAGTTATCTTTTTTTTTTTTTTGTAGAGTTGGGGTACAAGCCAGCAGTGTGGGGGTGAGAAGATTCACCAGAGACAGAGCAGGGAACAGAACAGGCAGACTGACTGAAATACACTGCTGAGGGGAGCAGCGGGCGAGGCAGGAGAGGTCTGCTGTGCCATGTGGGTTGCTCCCTGGCCAGCCGGGGATTGAACTCGTGCTGCAGAAGCTGCAGACTGCTTCACAGCGTGGTGCTTAATCACTTGCGCCACCAGGGAGGCTCCACTAAGTTATCTTAATAGCAAAGCCATGCTGCGCTGAAACCGCTGTCCAGACACCTGCAGCCACAAAGGCGCCACAAACAGTGTGAGCCCCACATTGGTGGCCAAGCGACCATAATAACAGGCAGGGACGGCAGAGGACGGGCCAGCTACCTATGAAAGCTGGAATTCGTCCTTCTCCCACCCCAGTCCACCACCCCCTCACGCTTCCAACACTAGACCCATCGTTGGGCACGCGGGAGTGTGTCTGTCCAGCACACGCGCTCCCGAGCCCACACCCCGCTCTGTGGAGAAGTGGCCATTGACACGATTGGATGCTCAGCTGCTTGGTGGCCTGGACAGGACTTGCCCGGCTCTGGGCCTTGGTTGTCACAGCCGCAGAGCCCCCACGCTCTCTGCAAAGCCTGGCTGTGGCGGTGGCTGGCAAGGGGCAGTTCTGTAAGCACCCCAACAGCAATCTCAGGGAAGGAACAGGATAATCCACAGGTCTGTGGAGGAAAGTGGGTAGCGGAAGCAGAGGAGACCACGTGGGTGTCCAGGAGGCCGTAAATGGCAGCGCTTCTGCCTACCCCTGGTTCTGCTGGCAGAGGCCCAGGCACCACAGAGGGGACAGGCAGTCCCCAAAGGGCTCTACGGACCCCGAGGGCCGGGCCCACATGTGGTAGCCTCGTCTGGCCCCATGGAGGTTGGGGCTCTGTAGCACTGAGAAATGGGAGCCCCTGGTTAGTGGTGAGAATCCCTCTAAGCGCCGCAGACACCTCCCCCATCTGGGAGATGAGCAATTGCCTTAATTATTCTTTGCCAAGAGTCTGTTTTCCATCCTGTGCTTGTTCCAGGGCTCCTGTCTGAATCCCACCCCACTCCAAGACACGCCCCCCCCGCTAAATTGTTTGGAACACTATGGACATTAGAAGAAAGCTTGAAATTGTTTGCAATAAAAGACACTCTGAAAAAGACCCGACTTTCCCCCCGCCCCCTCGGGACATGGTTTGGGATTCTAACCTGAAGCACCAGATTCAGACCTGCAGTAGACAGCCGGGTTGTCAGGGTTGATGTCCAGAGGGACGTGATGGAAGCCCTGGATCAGACGGTGAGAGCACGCTTCCACCCCAAGCGTTTGGTCATCCAGGATCAGAGCAGAGGTCCAGGGGCTCGGGGCTGTGAAGGTGGGTCTGTGACCCCACGTTTGGCCTCCAGGTGTTAATGTGGCAGGACCCCGCAGTACCGGAGAGGACCCAAGGCCACCCAGCCTCGTTTCGGCCAGCCCTGCTCTTGCTGAGTGAGTGGCCAGATGACGCTGGGGGCACAGGGAGCAGGGCCAGACCCAGGGCCTCCTCTTCCAGCGTGACCTCTGGGTGTTTCCCAGAGGTCATTCAGATGTCCAAACTATTCCCATTTTCTCTGGTCTCTTCTGCTGCTCCCGGCTCACAGTGCCCAGGACCCTGGAATGTTCTGAGCGGAGCAGCAGTGGAGACGACGTCGTCCTATTATTATTCGGTCTCCTGGGCTCAGGATCTCAAGCCTCTTCCATCACACGGGTTCATGCGAACGAGGTCACTTTGGAAAACCCTAAGAACGAGACCAGCGCCAGGGCACCCAAGCATCCGTCCTCTCCCTGACCTCTGGCGAGAGGGGGCGCTGGAGACCGGAGCCTCACCAAAGGCCGAGGATTCACTCGATAGTGTCTCTGTCATGAAGTTCCATGAAGTCCCAAAACAACGAGGTCGAGAGCTTCCCAGCTGACCACGTGGAGGAGCTGGAAGGTGGAGCCCAGGAGGCCTGGGGTCCCCGCGACTGTCCCCAACCTCGCCTGTTCCTCTCTCCATCGCCTGCTTCCGTGTCCCGTGACAACCTGTGATTAATGGGGAGCCTCGTGCGTCTCTGAGGTGCCCGCGCTCTGCTGCTTCTCTTACAAATTGATGGCCCCCACAGAGGGGTCACGGGAACCCCGGTTTATACCCGTGGGTCAGGGCGACTGGCTGGCTTGAGGCTGGCTCCGCACTGGAGGGGGGGGGTCTGGCAGGTGAGCCCTTAACCTGTGGGCGGGCTGCTCTCTCCAGGCACAGCGTGTGGGGGGGTCTGGGGAGGGAGACCCCCCTATCCAGGGTGAGATTGGGTCCCAGAATAACCCCTTTTGAAATTCAGTGGGAATCCTGCCTCTCCCACGAAGCTGTGCCACTTCGGACAAATTCCAGAAGCTCTCCGGGTGGCGTGGAGGTAGGGACGCCTTCCTCGCCGGCTTCCGGACGCCAGGGGTGACGGGAGGTGACAGGGCGGCGGTAGTGGCGCCCTTCACAGCAGCCTTGCTGGGGAAGGTGGGAACTTCGCTCCAGGCCTCCATCCCCGTCCTGTCCAGGGGCCAGAACTGGGGTTTCACGGTTGTCCCTCAGGCAGACACAGGCGGAGC
Organism: Talpa europaea; assembly: GCF_964194135.1. Classification (NCBI taxonomy): domain Eukaryota; kingdom Metazoa; phylum Chordata; class Mammalia; order Eulipotyphla; family Talpidae; genus Talpa; species Talpa europaea. Next base: position 143,885,363 of record NC_140070.1, read on the forward strand.
CCGAGCGGATTTCCACATCCAAGATCACCCCCGACACCGGCTCCGGGAGGAGGCACGGGGGTGCTGAAGGGCCCTGGCTGCCCGGCACTGCCCGGGAGGACCCTTCCGGTGGCCCGAGATGGCGCATCCAGGGTCAGGCAGGCTGGGGAGGGAGGAAGCTGGTGGGTCCAGCCGCAAATAGCCGCGGCTCCTCTCTCTGCACCTGCCGGCCTCCGGGAAGAGTGAACAGGGCTGAAGCCTTAAGACAACCGCCTTTCCCCCTGCACTGTCTTATCCCGGCACACACAGCAGGCACAGAAGAAGAAAAGAATGAAGTAGATGTCAGGGATAGGCGGGTGCGGCCGTGGGTCGTGCACAAAACACCTTCTGCATGTTTCTGTGGGGTCTGCTGAACGTGCCTCGCGGAGCAGCTTTCAGCCGCCAGAACGCAAGGACAGCCCCGTTCCGAGCGGCGATGGCCTCAGAGGAGCGGGATAGAAGAAGGTGGCTTCCTCTGCTGCTTGTACGTCTCTGAGCTGCTGATTTTCTTTTACACATTCGAATTTCATAATTAAAAAAAAAAATGTTTTAGTTACAGCTGCTGAGGGTTCTGATCTTTGTTGTTGAATCGCAGAACCAGCGATCGCTGGAGCTGGAAGTGCACTGGCGACGCAGCACGCCTCCTCTGTCAGCACACCCACCCCCCTTCTCTCCTTGCTGGAGGCACCTTCGCCCCCGCGAGGCGGCCTCACCATCCCCGGACACAGCCTGAGCACAGGAAGGGCAGAAGCACCTCGCCCAGGAAGACTGTCAGCTGCTTGCGCCCCTGTGGTTGGGGGCCCACGCACGCCAGGTAAAGACCCTCTGCCGTGCTGTCTCGGGTTCCTGCAAACTAAAGTGCCTTCTGGCTGTTCACGCGCGGCTCTTCCTTCAAACCTTAGGGGGTATGGCTCTGACCCCACGGAGGCCACCCCTTCCCACACAGTCTGAAACTGTCCACGGCTTGCTTGTGGATAAAGAGCAGTTGCAGATGCCCGGGCGCTGGTGGCTAGGCGGCACAGGGTCAGACCGCAGGCGCTCACCGTGGCGGGGAGAGGAGGCGGGTGGGCAGGGCCGGGGTGTCACACACCCCTCAGAATTCAGCTGAGGGCTTCTCCTCACCCCAGACCCACGTGGGCTGCCTCCCTTCCCTTCAGTCCTTCTGTCTACACACCTGTCCACTTCCCACCCCACTTCCTTCCTCTGTGCTTAATCTCCACACACCACCCCCCCAACTGTTACCTGCCTTTCCCAATCTCTTTACTCACCAGTGGAATAAAACACTGATTGTTGCATACTGAATATATAATTCAATTTTAGTCTTTTAACTTTTTCAAATATTTTTCAAAACCATCTCCAGTGCTATTTTTAAAATTTCCGAATGACCCTTAACCGGTTGCTTTTGTGACTCTGTGATTTCACTGCTCACTTCATTTGTCTTTATTTTTAGTCCACCTGTTCCAAAACCCTCATCAGGTGATTTGTGGAAATCTATATTTACATCTTGCAAAATAATCATCTCTCACTCAAAACCCAAGGATTTATTTAGAACAATAACGTGTGGCAGCCCTGACTGAAGAGGAGGTGGCGAAGGAGGTCGGGAGGTTTCCCGGGGCCCAGGCCTCCCGGGGCCCAGGCCTCCCTGAGTCTCTTTAGTTCACCTACTTTCAACTCCCTGCAGAAAACCATAGCCCCCCAGTCTCAAGCTAAGAGGCCCTGTGAAGGTGCCAGTCCGCTGATGGGGACTTTGACTCTGTTCTGCTTCTCAGGTAGCAGAGTGAGTGAGGAGCGCTGAGGACTGCAGAACTCGTGCACAAGAATGAGACATGTTGGAGAAAACAGCCCCAAACACCAACCAGCTCCAGAGCCATCGTAATTCTCGTCAGGCCGTACTATTATCTCAGAGGAGCAAAGCCTGGGACCAAAGCCAGGCACAACAGATGGGCCCCCAGGAAGGGGCTGGACTGCGACAATCAAGACCAGCCCCCAGCGGGGCCTATCCACCAACACCACCGCCAAGTCACGGAGCCAACCTAAAGGGCCCAACCATGGGCAACTGGATAAAGAAATTGTTGACCCCAGTCTCCCTGGAACGCTACTCGGCTATATTAGAAGATGAAACAGCTCCTTTGGGGCAGAAGGATGGACCTTGCTAGTCCAGTGCTGAGTGAGATAAGTCAGAAGGGGAAAGACAGTTACCGGGAGGCCTCACTCATTGTGGAATACCAACAAGAGTGGAAAACTGGCTAAACACAGCAAAAATATTTATTAGACTCTGTGCAAAATATTCTGGTTACCAGGGCCTCCCTGGTGGCGCAGGGATTAAAGCCTCAGTGCTATCAAGCTATTGCCAGCCACTGCTGCAGGAGTTCGATCCCCAGCCAGGGAGCTGACCCACAGGGCGCAGCAGACCTTTCCTATCTCACCCGCTGCTCCCCTCAGCAGTGGATTTCAGTAGATCTACCTGTTCTACTCCCCACTCTGTCTCTGGTGAGTCCTCTCACCCCAGCACCTCTGGCCTACACCCCAGTTCTTGTATGCATAAATAAATCTTAAATCTATACTGGTCACCAGCAGTGGTGAGGGAAGAGGGTCGGGGGTTGGGGAGGCAAAGCGTGTGCATCTGGGGGAGTGAGGCTGTGCTCCAGGAACAATCCAGGACAGGGCGTCCAGAACTGCAAGTCAATAAAATTTTTAAAAAAGAAAATTGCCCTCAAAGCTGGAGGGGACAAAGGATCCTGCGCCTCCCCCTGCCCATCTGTCCAGGGCGAAATGAAACCGTTTATTAAAAAAAACCCTTGCAGTTCTTCCAAACTTGTCATGTGTCCACGTCTTGCCTGATGGTGATGATGGTGATAATAATGAAAATAATAGTATCCAGGCAAATATCTCTTGGCTTTGCCTTTATGTCCCTACGGTGAAAGGCAGTATCTGCTTCAGATCTCCTACCCTTGTTAAGCTCCTTCTCCGTCTGCGGAGTTCTGGATGGTAGCGCCTATGTGAAGTGTTGCCAGTTTGGGAAAGGAAATATTTATAAACTATTAGGGCCCCTTTTTATCAACTTTGCTACAGAAATGTCAGCGTGAAGAATCAGGCTTGCAGCAAGCACGCCAGCGTGATCCCAGACTGCAAAGTCGCGAGCCGGGGTGCCAAGCAGAAAGGCGTCTTAGACGGGTCGGTCGGGGGCACAACCAGGAACGTGGCGGTGGGGCCGGACCGTGGCGTCCCTGAGTGAGCTGCCTTGTGCACGGAGCTGCCTGCGTGTCCAGCGCGGCTGTCAGGCCCCCGAGGGCCATCCGCTGCTCACTCCTGCCCAGTTACTCCTCTGGACTCCTCAGCAGAACTGCCATTATTTCTGCTCCTCGGGGGCTGGTAGGTGTCAGGGAGGCTGACCAGAGGAAGTGAATCACTTCCTGCCGCCCTCCCTCTGCCCACAGTTGTGCTATTTTTAGCAGCCTGCACAAAAATCATAAATCCAACCCTGGGCGTGTGTATTATTTGTTGAGCAAGTGTCCTATGAGATGCGATGGGGGTGGAGGCAAAACTGGGAAGGTTCAGCCAGGGGAGAGCAAACAGTTCAAAAAACTCCCCCAGATAAAGACCATCCTCTTCCCAACTTCTTTCGGAAAACTTGTCCCAAAGAGCACGCGTAATCTTTGGAGAACCTCTCCTGGGGTGATTTTCCACTCCCTGTGGGAGGCACCAACGCCCAGAGGCAAACAGCTGCGCTTTCTCAGCTCCTGTGGTGAAGGGGCCGCAGACGTCCCGACACCATCTCCTGTGTCAGCGCGATTTCTTTGTCTAATAGGCCGCCGTCGTTTATACACAAGCTGAGGATAATTCGAGAAAAAACCAGGGGTGATTCACTGAGACATGGGGGCCTGTTCAGCTCAGCATTACTCCCGCGCTGAATGGGCGCCAGCCCACGTGTCGGGGCGACTGGGCAGGCCCCGCGGGCGGCGGCTGAAACGCTGGGAGTCCCTTGGCCCCAGCTCAGGAGGCCAAAAGCCCAGGCCCAGGGCCCGCAGGGCGGCTGTCTCCCCAGACCGCGCTCCTTGGCCGGCAGAGGCGGTCCCTGGGCGTGCGTCTGTGCCCCGGTCTCTTCTTGTGAAGACACTGAAGGCGGGTTAGGGCGCGCATGACCTCATCTTAACTTCCTTTCCTCTGTAAAGGCCCCGGCCCCAAATACAGCCCCATCCCCAGGCCCCGGGAGGGAGGGCTTGGACATGTGGATTTGGGGTGGCATGGCCCCCGCGCTCCCAGTCACTAAGTGCCCACCCGGTGCACAGGTGCCGCCTTGCATCTTTATCCCCAGGGAGATGGAGGCCCCAAAGGGAAAGAGCCTGTGCGGGGCCCTGAAAGGGGTGCTGCTCTCTGGCCCCAGCACTGTGGGCTCCTATTCAGAGACCTCTGGCCGGGGGCCACTCTGACAAGACCCTCTCGACACTGGACTCGGGGAAAGCGCTCTGAGACCACTCACGGCTGGATGAACCAGGGCGGACCCGGGTCTCAGCCGTTCTCTTCTGTGCGGTCCTGGAACCCGAGGCAGCAAACTTCTGGAAAGGCCAGTGCCTGAGGCTCCGAGCATTCGGGCTGGCCCCAGCTCCCAGCTCTGCTGCCGGGCTGGGAAGCGCCCGCGGTGGTCAGCAGCAAGACAGTGCTTCTGGCAGGCTTCCCCCGACCCTCAGGTCCGGCTTGTGTCTGTTCACAAGTGTCCCTCAGCAGAGTCCACCCAGGTCTTTTCCAACCATCTGAAACTGGAAAAGCATCTTAGCTGCCACGGCGGGCTCGGGTGGTGAGCCTCAGCCACCCCGCCCCAGGCCTCCCCGCTGTGCCCTCTAGGTCCACACTGACCAGCTCTTCACAGCAAAGCCCCGAGACCTTGTTCTCCGATGCCCAGAAAGGTGTCGATGGGAGCTCAGCTGTGCCCCCTGCCCCGGCCCCAAGCCCTCCCCAAAGGGGCCCCTCCTCACCTCTCCCCCAGTCTCTGTGCTCCCGAGCAGTCGCCTCTGCTGGCAGGTGCGTGGCTGGTCACCTCCCGCTCTGAGCAGCCCTGTGGCCCGTGAGCCGAGCAGCACCGCGACGGCGCCTGAGAACCGGCCTCCAGCTGCCCCTGGCCCCGCGCCCCGTGGGCAGTGGTCCTCCGCGGCCACTTCACACCCACAGCATCTGGGATTTGCAGGCTTAGGAAGGGAGCAGGGCGGCACCCAAGATCCTGCTGGGCTGAGTGGTGTTGATGGCCAGGGAGGGGCACAACTCTATAGCAAACCCTGGTTCTGCACAGGGGCTCGGCTCCAGGCGGGGAGTGGGAGGAATCTAGCGCTTGGCATGAAGGAGAATAATGCACCTGAGGTGTGGATCCGGGGCCCAGATCCGCGCGTGGACGCGAGCAGCGTGCTGTTCTCCATAAGGCAGACAGTGCGTCTCTGTAAGCGCTGGCCAGAGGGCAGGCCTGGGGGCTGAAGACCTGCCTGCGGGGCCCAGGTCAGCGGCCTGTGGTGCGGACGGCAGAGAGGCAGGATGGTGACTGTCCTGCACCTGAACGCAGCTCGTGGTCTCCCGGGCAGGTGTGCACGGAAAGGACCCTGCTGGCTCCAGAGGGATTCAGGCCACGCTCACCCTGCAAAGCTGGGAACTGCTTGCTGGCCGCAGGGCACCCCGTTTTGCTTGCTCCAGCTCCTCTGGATGACTTTGTCCTCGGACGGCACCATCCTCCTCTGGATCGGGTGGGTCCTCAGAGGCGGTCATGGAGTGCTGTCCCCCGCCACAGTGGCATGGCATCACGCCAACTCCCGGGGCCGCCCCTCTGCCCCATTCCCGAGCTGAGAGCTCCGCCGGCCTCAGGACGGCTCTGAGGTGCCAGGTGGGCACGGAGCTCCGTGTGCAAGGCCGCCGTGAAGGGCCCGACCTCAGAGACAGCCAGAGGCAGGCCGGCCGACTCCTGGCCTCCGGGTGGCACGGGTCACCTGCCCTCAGCACCCCCAAACGAGAAGGGTCCCGGTGGGTGGCACAGGTCCCAAAGCCTGTCAGCCAGAAAAACCAGACCAGCTTGTCAAAAAAGGAAATCTACAAACTGGGGGGAAATAGGAAATAGGGGGTGAGCGATTTCTGTGCTACAAACGTGTCCACTTCCCCTCATCTCGAGGACGAGGTCCCAACTTCACCTGAGACTCCCTTAGATTCACTGTTTAAAAAAAAAGAGATGGGGCCTCCCCGGTGGCGCAGCGGTTGAGCGCTGGGTTGCAAAGCTGCCCGCAGCCTCTGCAGCACCGGTTCGATCCCCGGCTGCTCCCCGGCCACCGGAGGAGGGTCCCACATGGCGCGCAGACCTCTCCTGCCGCCCGCTGCTCCCCTCAGCAGTGTCCTTCGGTCCTTCTGCCTGCTCTGCTCCCCGCTCTGGCTCTGGTGAATTCTCTCACCCTCCCGCGCTTCTGACTGTACCCAGTGCTTGCATAAATAAATAAATAAGCAAACAAACAAATAAATAAATCTTTAAAAAAAAAAAAAAAAGATGAGTGAGAGTCACTGCTTCAGCCCCCAGGGTGTGCAGCTGCTGAGGAGGCAGGCGAGAGAAGCCCCCGAGGTCAGGGGAAAGGGCGTGCTCTGCCCCAGGCGCTGGACGGGAACTGGTTTTCTCAAAGCCAGCTTCAGGGCCCGGGCCTCACTCTGACCTCCCTCAGCCCCTGCCTCACATCAGCGCTGCTGCCAAGAGACGGTCCTCGTGGCTTACACCACGCCTACCCTGAGGCGGCCCCTGGGCACTCACCGGCCAGTGGACAGGGCCCGTCACCCCTGACTCTGGGCCCACCTGCCAACCAAGCAGAGCAGACCTCAGGCTGCCGCGACCACATCCCGTGAATGGGCGGCTTCTCCTCGTGGGATGCAGAGGGAGCTCCCCGGTACCCTCTCTTTAAAGGACGCTGCCCCTGTGGGATCAGGGCCCAGCCTTCTCACCTCATGGAAACTGAGTGGCTTCCCCAAGACCCCATTGCTAAGGAAGGCCACGGTGACGGCTGGGGCTTCGGAACGGACGTGGAGGGCAGGAGAGCGGAGGAGACACAAACCTTCCATCCTTTCCCGGACCCCTTCCACTCCTCGCCCCCTCGCACGTTCTTCCAGTTGAACACCTGTGTGCTGAAGCTGCCGCGCCCAGCTGCTTCTCCAGGGCCGGGGGGACAGAGGTGAGCTGGAGCCGCTGCTCTGGAGGAGATGGATAGACCCGTCAACATGCAGGAAACATATATGCCCCCCCCCCCACTGGCATAAGCTGCGATTCACTCGCACCCCTGGCAGAAACCTCTGCTGTCCCGCCTCTCAGCTTTGCAAGCAGATGAATGTCTTTCAGTGTTTTAGTTTTGTTTTTGCTTTTTGTTTTCTTTTTCCACCGCCACCCCTGTTCCCCTGTTTGACCCTTTCTCTCTATCCCCCTCTCTTGGCCTCAGAAACCTCACTCCACTTATGAGCACCCTCCAATGCTGTGAGTGTTTTGCTTTGTTGAGTCATCTGCTCTGTAAACATCCAGACGTGTCTGTGTCGCTCTGACGGCTCGACGACACCTGAGTCCCTCAAACGCCGTCCATTTCGCCATCTCGTTCCTCTGCACTGCTGAGCGCATCCGTGGTGTGGGTGGGCCGCGTCTCCTTGATCCAGACCTGGTCAGTGGCACCTCGTCAGTGGCACTTGTTTCTGTGTCCAAGATATCATCAGTGATAACACAGCCGACGTTGGACAGCCAATGCTCTGCTGCATCGATGGGTTCATGTTCTTTGGACATGCCCGAGGGTGGGGTGGCTGGGTCAGAGGGTACATGTCCATTTTTAGTTGTTTTTTTGAATATTTACTTAATTTATTTATGCAGACAACAGCTGGAGCATAGGCTAGAGGTGTGGGGGGTGAGAGGGTTCCCCATAGACAGAGTGGGGAGCAAAACAGGCAGATCTACTGAACTCCACTGCTGAAAGGAGCAGCAGGGAGACAGGAGAGGTCTGCTGCGCCATGTGGGTAGCTCCCTGGCTGGGGATCGAACTCTAGCAGCAGTGGCCAGCGATAGCTTGATAGCGTCGAGACTTTAACCCCTGCACCACCAGGGAGGCCCTCCATTTTTCGTTTTTTAAGGTAAATCCAGATGATTTTCCAAAATGACTACACTTTCAGTATTTGGAAAAGTGATGTCCTCCAACTTTTTAGATGCTACTCCCCCCCGTGCTACAGAATTTCAACAGCATCTCTTCTGCTCTGTGTTGTTTATGATTCATCATCGTAGCGCAGGTGGGCAGAAGGGCGGCAGAGATCTTAAAATAAGAATATTGAGACATTTTTTCGTTGGATAACTACAAATGATACAAAGAAGCCATTGTTTCTGTGCTAATATCACTTTAATATGTGAATCTCAACTTTTTCCGCCCAGGTTTGTTGCCTTGGAAAAAGAAAGTGCCGTAGGAGGGAGAGACATTGGTGGGTACGGTCATCACAAACTTGACATTTCTAAACTGGGCTTGACAGTGGAACTCTGAAAATATTTATCTATCAGAAAATAGTTTCAGCCGTGGGCAATTTGGTGAAAAGGTTTAGTTGATGGAAAAACCATAACTCAGTGTGACTGGCTTTAATGTAAGATGTTCTCGAAGGCCACGGGATAACCAGCGTTTCCAACAACCTGGAAAATTTAGACCAGCTTGGAAAAATAACAGGGCCTGGAGGAGGTGGCCAAAGTGCTGTAGAGGATCAGATAAATTTATGTGCCTCAGAGACTTGATTTTCATGTTAAATTATAAACAAAAGTGACACTCAGGCTAAGTATTTAAACAGGTCTCTCTGCCTGCGCCCTAGTCTCCTCCCTATCCAAAAGATTGGGATCATTTTAGGAAACAAAGCCTCCGGCCACCTCTCTAGGAAATTCTGTCCCACTCACGTTTCTGGAGAAAGCATATAACCCTATAGTTCCCCATAGTTAAGAAGGATCTGCCTCAGAGGTTCTGGCTTGTGTCTCGGTATTTTCGTGTGGTTTCCAAGCCCAAGACAATGCGTCTCATCCTGCCATGCTGAGAACACCAGCCATCTGCCATGGCTGGGGGCTGGACAAGCTGCCCTCTGGGCTCAGCGTGGGGCACCGCCACCCCTCCATGGGCCTCCCTCCTGCCAGCCCTAGCTGGTCTGCACAGGTAACAGGCCAAGGCACCGGACAGTCTGAGGCCATTTCTGCTTATTTCACCTGCAACCCCCCCTGGAACAACTCTCTCTGTTCTACCTCATGAACTTAATTTTCTCTGTGCTTTTTCTTTCACACCAAAATTAGAGACAGTAACTCCCCCTAAGAACAAAAGCCCAAGTACACCCAGGTCTTCATCGCCATGGTTCCCTGATACAATTGCCCCTGCGTCTGCCCCACTAATTGTGCACTGGGGGTAGATGTGACCTGCCTCAGTTTATGCCCTCCTCCCTGAAGCCCTTGGAATAGCTGCAAAGCCATAGCTGGTTACGAGCCCCCACTCACCTTCCCAGCCTCAGAACTCCTCAACTCCCCCATTACACTCTTTTTCCAGCCAAGTATGTTCTATTTTCTTGTACCACCCCAAGCCTGGGAACATTCCAGAACAAGAATATTCTTACAAGTCCTGTTATCCCTTCAGTTGGCCAAACTTCCACATACTCTGCCATGGTCCCACTTTACCTAGCTGCCCCCCAGCACTGGCTTCCAGGTCCCATGGGACTCCTGTGTCTCCCTATGGGAGATGTTTTGATCTCCCATATTTGGCTGATTGTCACCTGCATCCCATCAGGCCCTTGTGGGGCAGGACTGCGTCTTATTCCCTGCTCTGCCGGGCACATGATAAGTGTGGAGCAAATTTTGATAAGCAGATGAATACAAGGACTAGAACCAGGCATAGATCAAGCCATATGAAACTGCTGGTATTTGACCATTTTGACCTATAAAATTGGTAATTTCATGATCTTATCTAATGACGAACTGTCTTGTGCCCTGGAAAGTGCTAAAAATTGCTTCAGAAGGACAGGGGTCTACACCCCCTAAAGAGAAACTCCAGATAACATGGCAGAGGAAGGTAGAAGGGAAAAAGAATTTATAAGAAAGGACTGAGCAGGCATTTCCAATCAATTATATGCTGGGATTTTTTCCTGCTCTCCCAAACATTACCCCTCAGCCTTCCAAGCCATCTGGAAAATTCTTTCTTCTGGATAAAGCCTCATCATGCCAAATATGAGCCCCACACCCTCCGACACTCACAGGGAAGTCTGTCAGGTCATGGAGCACTGTGGGCAGAAAACTTCCCCAGAAAGCGGATCCATGGAGTTCAGTCTCCAGAGTGCTCCATAACCAAGGGGTTAGCAAGGCCCCCCTGGGTTCACAAACTACTGTTCAGAAAGGCGGGAGTCCAGGAGGAAAAGGAAGCTCAAAATAGGAAATAACAAAGCGTGAGGTGGTCTAATTTGGATGGAAGTTGAGAACATGTCCCTCTTGACATGGGAAACGTAGAGTTTGATGATTGAAAATAAAAAGGACTTGACACTTTTCTTCTCCATGGTGGGGGAGGCAGTCAAGGACCTCAGCGCAGCCCCCCAGACTGCAGCAGGGCGGGGGCCGAGGTCCAAGCAGCAACTACATCTCTCCACGGTGGGAAAACTGCTCTCCACAGCGCTCAAGTTCCTAACATAAAATAGTAAAATATCTAACCACCTCCCATGTGGTGTTGACACTGTGGTATCAACACGAGGTCGCTGCACTGCTTTGTTTAGAATAACTGCACATGTACAGACGCAGCCACGCTAGACCCAACTGCACGGTGTGTATTTTGATGTGCAACCGGCATCGAGACTGATCTGTGGATGCAAAACCCTTGGGAGCCAACTGCACTTTTTGATAACTTTCTGGATTTTTTTTAACCCTTAATGGAAGCATAACATAAGTGCATACAAATAAGCGAGTCAAAAGCATACATTTGAAGGATTTTTATAGAGCTAAATGCACCCATGGAACCAGCACCCACATCAAGAAATGGAAATAACCATCATCTCAGAGTCTCCTCTTGTAAATCTTCCAGGTGCAGGTGCTAACTCTCCCCAAGGCGCACTTCCAGAGCCATAGATTCTGCCTGTTTTGGAACTTCATATCCTACACTCTGCACTTTGCCACAATCATGTGTAAGAGATTTAATCACACTGGGGCCTGAATCTGTTGCTTATTCTTTCTTACAGCTGCGTAGTACTCCATCGGGGCAATACACCACTATCGACTTAGCCATTCCACAGTAGATGGGCACTGGGTATGTTTCCAACTACGAACAGAGCTACAATGAATACTCTCGTCCTGTTCTTCTGTGAACATCTGTATGCACTTCTGTTTGGCACACACCTAGGAATGGAATTGCTGGGCTTTGGGGTTTGTGGATTGTCAGATTGAATAGGTTCTGCCAAGTAACTTTCCAAAGCAGTTGCACAAATCTGTACTCACCGGCAGTCAGAAGGTAAACTTGGTTTGGTAAACGGAAAAACTCCCCTCTGACCATAAATACACACTGAAGAAACCCCTTCTCTACCGAGTACACAAGCATGAGTTGTGCACACTGTTTTTAAAAGAAGACTAGAAAGAAGCGTGTTCTGATAAGCATTGAGGACGCCTTTCCAAGATGGATGGAGAATGTAAAATAAATAAAGTTTGATAAAATGGCACAAAATAACAGTGAAGCGTTTCCAAGATCATGCCAGATGGCGCTTAGCAAGCCAGATGTTTCCAGGAAATTATGGCCCTTGTTTTGAACTCAGCTGGCCAAAATCTGGGCAAAACTGCACATGTCAGACTCACAGGAAACTTGACCAGAATGCGAAATTTAACCCACTTGCAAAGGAGAATTTCCTTGCATGCAGCAAGAAGAAAATACTGATAAGAATTATGATACTCATGGAGTGAATTTCTAATAATCACCCCATTTTCTCACTCCTACATCGTTTTCTAGCATTGCCGGCTTTTTTAAAACGTTGAAAGAAATCGACAGTGAGCATTCAAAGCAGCTGAGGAAGGCGAAGTCGCCTCTACGCTGCCGGGAGACACGGGAGCCCCACGGTCACAGCGGCGCGCCCTGGGAAGGAACTGCCGTGGCTGTGCAGGAGCGCGGAGCAGACGCACCAGCCAACACACAAGGGCACGCGCGCTTCCAGAACGAGGCACAGAACCCAGCACCCTGACTCTCCGAATCCCCGCGTGATCACATCTCGGGTGTTACGTCCCAGCCTGACAAGGTGCCCACGGCCGTTTCTGAGCTGGGTCCTGCCTCTCTGCCTCCATCCTGTCCTCCTGCCTCCGCCCCTCCCCGCCGCAGCACCAGGCCACCCACCCGGCTCACGGCCCGCTCTCTAGACGCTTCTCTGGAGCGTCCATCCTGACCCGGCTTTGGCCCCACAGCTTGTTCTCCCCAAGGCCACCGGGAACCCCGCTCTGGGCCGAAAAGGGGTCCATTCTCTTCCTCGGTGACCCTCCTTCCAGAAACACGGTCTCCACTATGTTCTGGGGTCCCTCCCAGCCCACATTTTCCCCCTACCTCACCAGCCTCCCCACACTGGCGCCCCTGGGGGCTCCCCTCCTCCCGGCCCCACTGAGGGAGCTGTGGCCCCCGTTCCTGGGGCTCCTCTATTCTTTCTCCTTGCAACCTCCTGACTGACTCAGCCCGTCTCACGACTTTATTTCTCTTTGGGGCTGGGTACAGCGCTCTTGATGGGGGGTTCACGGAAAGGGGCTCTCCCTTGCCTGCCCCTCTCCTGGGGTCTGGGATGGAACTGTGAGGAGATGAGGAGATGCTCAGTGTGTTTGGAGAGGGGGGACGGACTCCCCAGCAACCAGCCGAGGGCCTCTCTCTTCTGCTCTCTCTGGGGCTCTGGCCAGGGGGCTCTTACTCCCGGGAGGCCGCGTGGCCCATGAGGTCCACCCCCCGGTAGCCAAATTCATTGTCACATCAGGAAAGGAGCTTGGCAGAGCGGTGTCGAGGGCGGCGCCAGCCCAGCATTGAAGGAGGAGGCGTGGGCGTCCCTGTTAAAAGCGCAGGAGACCACTGGTCCCAGTGGGCTTCACCACCTTCTTGACGGCATCCTTTGGGCAGCTCCCTCCCAGCCTGGCAGCAGGCCAGATCCTCTGCTGACACGCCGGGGCTGGGGACACAGAAGGCCCCGCAGTCGCCTTCCCGTCAGCTCAGGGATGACCCTGCCTTGGTGCCTTGGTGGCATCAGTGGAAATGGGCATAGTGTCTGGGCAGCCCTTGGCCATCTGACCACAGCCTCCCAGAGGGCCATCCACGGTCTGCTGGGGCAGAGATGGCAGAGACCGTGGTCATGACTCCCTCCACGGTGCCAAAGTGGGGTGACCTTGGCCAGGGGCCTAGCAGTTGGTGGTGAAGGAGGCATCGCTGCCCGTCCTGAGGGAGGCGGACATCTCAGGATTCACGCCCACCACAAACACAGGGGCATCAGCAGAAGGGCAGAGGTGATGGCCCTGGTGACCACCCTCTAAGTGAGCCCCAGCCGTCTCCAGGTGGCAAAGATACCAGAGAAGCCCACAGCTATTCCACACCAGCAGCACCCCGCTTGATGTAGGCAGGGTCTTGCTGCCGGGACAGAGATGGGCTTTCCATTGACCACAAGCTTCCCGTTCTCAGCCCTGACTGCACCACTGCGCTTGCCGCGAAGGGAATCAAGCTGGGGCATGGAGACCGCGTACCGGCGGTCACTGGAGGGGTCATAACTGTCCCCACTTTGTCAGAGTTAAAAGCATCCCTGGTGACCAGGCACCCCGAATCCTCTCACTCTGACCTTCACTGGGGTGTCTGAGACACATAACGGGCCATGCATGAGAAGAGATGGCGTCCGTCCAGCCCAGAGGAGCAGAGAGCCAGCTTTGCAGCATTAAACCTGGCACCACGCCATGCACCGCTGAGGCCTCACTCTCACCCGACCCCAAGCTCCTTGCTGCGCCCCAGTCGCCTGCTCCACCAGGCAGCGCAACAGACCTTCAGACTCCCCCAGCAGAGATGGATGCAGAGCACCTGAGGTTTCTACATAGAAGCATCTTTCTAGAAAGGCAACTTCCTCCCTGCTCCCAGCTGGAGCACCGGACATGCAGCTCGGGTATCTGCCAGCAGTCGATGAGACAGGCGCTAAGGTGACCTGGCCGGCCAACGCCTCCTCCAGGCTGGCTCTCTGAGGAAGTTTGTATTGGGGTGAACAGGGTGCACCAGCCTACTGCTGGGTCTCCACACCCAGACAAATAGGAAAGAAGGGAGGAATCCTTCCACAGTTCTGGAAATAGATCCTGGGCGTGCCAGTCACTTGGCAAAGTTCAACATTAAACATTTGGAAAGTCAAGTTCAGAGAGTGGGACAGACGGCATTTCCATCCACGCCCATCACTTCAAACCAGGAAGCGTGGGGAACAATTCAAGTGCGACGAAACACCGAGGCCTTGCGGAAATTCAAAATTTAAAAGACTGCACCCCCGCCCCGTGTGTGTGTGTGTGTGTGTGTGTGTGTGTGTGTGTGTGTAACAGGCTGCCTTTGTAGACGCCGGGCCTTTGTAAATGCACCTTAGACGACATGAGTATCCCACAAAGGATTGCGCGGAGCACCAGAGGCCCCAGGACCTTGCAAGGTGCAGCGAGAATCTCCACAGGGCTCGGTCTTCAGGCTTGAGCACAGGGCACTCTGGCCGCCAGGTCACAGGATGGAGCAATGACAGAGGAGTGTGTTCACTGTCACCCACGGGTACAGATCACCCTAAGGGTTTATCCACCCCAGGAGCCTCCCCAGCTCTATCAGTCAGCCTACCCTGGAGCCTCATGGGAAGGGGCAGTGGGAGGTCTCAGGCCCACGTCTAAAGCTGGACAAGTTGTCTGTAGATGTCCAGACCCTCCTTGCCAAGCTCTGCTTAGCTGCTGCCTGTGGCTCTCCATCCAGTCCGAGCGCAGGCAGCCTGAGCTCTGCACGCCACAGCGGAGCAAGGCAGGAGGGGTGCTCCTCTCTGACCCCAGGGACCTTCTTGGGGGCAGTAGCCCTGAACTTTTCCAGGGGACCACCGCTCCCCCCAGGCTGCCCCTGAGGCCTCACCCCATCCACGGACACCTGTGACTTCTACAGGACAATCCTGACAGTGCACCCAAGAGGAGGGGCCTGGGGTGCCGAGGCAGAGATGCTCTTGACTCTCTCAGGAAGTCAGCAAGGGCCTCCCGCACCCCCAGCTGGTGACCTCAGACACCATCCCCGGGCAAAGGGCATGGTGGAGAGTGTCTTGGCGGGAGAATGACGTGATCGGATTTGCATTTTAAAAGCATCAGGGGCTTGAGTGCAGAGTCAAAGAGTCAGAGGAGGTGAGCACGGAGACTAGGGGGCCAGTGGCCTGAGTGGGCAGCACTGAGGAGGGGTGGGGGAGGCACAGGCGGGTGACCCGCACAGGGTGGGCGGGAGGCTGGGGGTGCAGGCTCCAGGGCAGGGAGCAGCTGCTGACTCCGTCTTACTCACAGTGCGCTTGACCATGCCGGGGGAGGCCCGGAAGGGCGGGGGTAAGCTGTCCGCCTTCATCCTGGGTGGGGGGGGGGGGGCGAAGACCAAGAGCGTCCTGGATGAAAGCCTGGAAAACAGACCCGGCCTTGGCGAAACAATACCCGATGGAGGAGCCAACATCATCTGTGCCTCGGGGGAACCAGAGCGGGTGAACACGAGACACACGGAAGGTGAACGTGATGTGACTGTGGCTTTTTACTTCCGCTCACCTGGCGAAGTTTTCCCCAATGAACATGAGTTATTTTTAACAAAAGGAAAATGAATCAAATGCTATTTTTAAAGGGAAAATGTACGGTCATTCGCGAAAAGAAGAATTCAGCTGAGGGATCGATGTGCTGTCAGTCCCGGATGGGAAGCGGGTGGGAGGCCGCCTCCCACAGATGGGGGCCCCCAGACACAGCGGCGGCTCAGGGGCCGGGGACACACCGGTGCGTCTCCTCACGTGAATACTCCTTTCTAGAAGGTGCCGCCTCACACCGTGCTGACAGCACCCACCCACCCGCTAGAACCCCACTCCCCACCTCCCTGCGTCACCGAAGATCACATCCTCAGCTGGGATAAACTCAGGCCTGGGTGGGGGGCGCAGCGGGGGGCATCCTGCCAGCCCGCTAAGGGCGATTATGCTCATTTTCAATTTAGAAATGGACGCTCAGCAGATGAAGTAACTGGTCCTGTCAGCAGCTCCATCCTCACTCAGGAAAGTGATGGGGAGCTGAGCCCCTGAGGCCAGCAAGCCCACCAGAGTCGCTGCAGGTGGTCAAGCAACACAGCTCCAGGGGCCTTCCTGGTGGCGCAAGGGGTTACGTCTCAGCGCTATCAAGCTATCCGCAGCCACTGCAGCATGAGTTCAATCCCTGGCCGGGGAGCTACCCACACAGCGCTGCAGACCTCCCCTGTCTCCCCGCTGCTCCCTCAGCAGTGTGTTTCAGTCGATCTGCCTGTTTTGCTCCCCACTCTGTCTCTGGTGAATCCTCTCACCCGCACCTCTGGCCTGCACCCCAGCTCTTGCATGCATAAATAAATAAATCTTTAAAAAGAGAGAGGGAGGGCCTCCCTGGTGGCGCAGGCGGTTGAGCGCCACACTGTGAAGCTGTCCGCAGCCTCTGCAGCGCGGGTTCGATCCCGGCCAGCCAGGGAGAAACCCACAAGGTGCAGCAGACCTCTCCTGTAGCATCCACTGCTCCCCTCAGCAGTGTGTTTCGTCAGTCTGCCTGTTCTGTTCCCTGCTCTGTCTCTGATGAATCCTCTCACCCACCCGTGCATCTGGCCTGTACCCCGGTTCTTGTATAAATAAATAAATCTTTTTTAAAAAGAGAGAGAAAGGGGAGAGAGAGCTCGGGGCTCCCCTCAAAGCCTCCGCCTGCATCACTGAAGAGCTCCTTTAGGCGGAAGCCAGCAGCGTCTCAACAGGCAGCTTCCTCCTGCTGGTCAGGGCGGTGACCCCGGTGCCCGCAGAGTCGCTGGACGGAGGCGGGGATTTTAGTAACACAACGAGTCCTCGGCCCCTGAGGTCACCTGTGGTGGTCGTGCGTGTGCCTCGCAGTCCAGCCCCGCCCGCTTGGGCCCTGGCCCTGCGGCGTCCTCCTTCTAACCACAGGGCCTTGCCGCTGTCAAGACAGCTCAGCAGGCATGTTTTGTGGAAAACGTGACTGATAGAAACACTGAGTCAAAGAAATTTATGGTCGGAGCTTTCCAGACGCAATCACCGAACCGCGAGCCGCGGAAGGGATCTGACCTCCCAGCGGCCAGGCCCTGGGGGACTGTGTCCCGGTCCCCGCGGGCACTGGGGGGGCCTCCCGGCTCCCTGGCAGCCCCACCGCGTCGGGCTGGGTGACTGGAGAAAGAGGGGACCTGCCGGCCTCCCTGGTGAGGCTGCTGGGGAGCAGCGGGCGCTCGCAGCCGGCACGGGGCTCCTCAGCTGTCCCTGCGTGTCGTCTTTTCCCTGCCGCGCTCGGCCCCTCCGGCCGCGCCAGGCCCCGACTTGGGAGTCTTTTGGGCACTGACCGGTGACTTCCGCTCCCGGGGCGGGTTCTCCTTGGCGCCGCCGGTGGGGCACGCGCCAGCTTCTGAGAGGAGGCCCGGGGCGGTCGCGTGCTCCACTGCACTCTGGCCGCCGCTCATGCAGGAATGCCACAGCCTCCGAGGTCTGTGCTCGCGGCTGCGGGAAGCACCTCAGGTCTTGCCAACCCGCCCCGGTGAGTCCCGGCAGGAGCTCCGGGCAGCCCCGGAACCTCAGAGTCTGATCAAATGCACGTGTCACCGAGTCCATCATCTAGTCCCAGAGACGACGGAACTGGATGGACGGGGCTGCTGGAGCGAAGGAGAAGGCCGGGCCAGAGGAGCTGGGGCAGGGGCCTGAGGCAAGGCTGGCGGCTGAGGGCGGAGGCACAGGGCGCGGCCTGCTGGGAACGTGGCCCCTCCACGGCGCGCTTGTCAGCCTACAGGCTTTCTAGCTCTTCCAGCTGCTTGTCACCCCAGAGCCTGGCGTCATATAAATGAAGTCATTCCAACGAGAAACGTCTCCGCCAGGTGACTGGCCCTTACCTCCCACAGCCAGGCATCTGCAGAGACAAACTGAGGTGACAGGCGGGGGCAGCTGGAGTGAAGGGGAGGCAGCTGGAAGTGGCAGCCTTAGGGTGGGTTGGGGTAAATCCCTGCCATCTCTGGACCGGGCTGCGACCCCTCTCCCCTGGCGGCCCCCTGCGGCCCAGGCCTCACGCAGAGGGTGGGCGCCGTCCCCAGGCCCTTCCCTCAGCGTTTCCGGTCCTGCGAACCACACAGTCCCTTCCCTGAGGCACAAGGAGTCCAGGATCTCAGATTACAAGTAAATGGTAAAATTGACCTCACTGTAAATCTTCTCAAGAACAGGCTCGACGCTATTCTCAATAGCTAAGCTATGGAAACAACCCAAATGCCCCCAAATGGATGACTGGATCAAGAAGATGGAATATTACTCAGCCATCAGAAAAGATAAACTCATGCCATTTGCAGCAACATGGATGGCGCTGGAAGGGATCATGCTCAGCGAGATAAGCCAGAAAGAAAAAGAAAAATACCGGATGGTCTCACTCATAGCAGGAATTTAGAAATCCTAAACAAGGGTCCAGGAAAAAGACTAATCGTAATAAAGAAAAAATCAAAATCAACAAGCAACTATAAACCAGAGACATTACAGGGGGTGGAGAAGGAGGTAGGATCAAAACAAGAGGGGGAGTGGGAGTTGTATGGTGTAGGGGCAGGACTGGACACGGAGCAGGTTTTCTGATCCCGCAGACCGGGTCAAGGAGGAGTCAGAGTCCTCAGTGGCTTTTTGCAGATCTTTTATTGGGGATTTACCTGGTACACAGCAGGCAGGGGTGCTGGCAGGCCTCCCAGCCCCAGCAAATCCTCTCTCTATCTGGGCTCTCCGGCCTTCTCTGCTTCTCTCTTGCCTTCTGTTCGTTCTCAGCTTCTTGGCTTCTCCTAGCGTCCCCGTGAAGCCGCCCTTAAAAGCCCAGTCTCAGCCCAGGTGAATCCCATCTACCTCTGCCCACACCCCACTCCAGGTGCCCGCCATCAGGCATGCATTCAGGACCGCAAGGATCCATCATCTGTCCTGATGGCGGGAGGGCGGAAAAGCCTGACATTTTTCCTTACCCTACCTATGGGGACTACAACCAAGATGGAAATGCATACGTTGTGCAAAAATGATGTAAAAAATATATAAAATTTAAAACATAATAACAAATAAATAAATAAATAGAAGAACATGCTCGAGAACCCGTCACTTAACTCACCCATGTCAAGGGCATGAAGAGACTGGACTTAGGAGACGGGGGATTTGTGGGAAGGATTTCCCTGGAGAAAACTGAGACACCCTCCTGGGGGCTGTGGGGCCGGTGGGTGGGAGGTGCGTCCCCCTGGATGCCAACTTCAACAGGGGGGATTGTGACCTCACCCCACTTGCCTCCTTGGGTTTGAAAGAGATAGAGGGTTGGGTCTCCCCCGTGGCTCCACTGATGGGGGGTGGGGGGCAGAGTTGCTCACCCTGGCAGCCTCACCCACCCCTGCCCAACCCCCAGCCCCTGCATCTGGGACTAGGTGAGCAGCACTGGACAGGACACAGGCTTGGGGGAAGTGCTTGCTGTCCCAGGGCCCCCGCCACCCCTCGTCTCTCAGTCTGCAGCAGACTCACCCACACATTCGCGGCCCCGTGTCCAGCGCAAAGTAACGAAGGGAAGGAGGAAGGCGTGAAGGAATGAGGAGCCATGCAGGGCCCCGTCCAGACATACCGCTGACCCCCAGGACAGAGTGGTCAGCAGAAGACCCCCAAGCCTGTGAGTGCCTCCGAGGCCTCCTCACAGCGTGTGCCCCTTGGAAGACTGCTTCGAAGGAAGGTCCGCCTTCTGGCGGAGTGTGGAAATGCGCTCTCCGCTACGCCTCCACCAGGCCCCACGGTCACCCGACTCGGCACTCACCTCCCGGCCAGCCTGGGCCTGGGCAGCAGCGGCGCCCACACAGGACGTGGACGCGAGGGCCGGCGTCTGGCCTCCTGGACAGCGGCTCTGCTCTCTCACCCAGCCAAAGCCGTAGACTCCTCATCAGACGGTCCTTATTTTAATTAGGGGGTCACCCCGCAGCCACCGTGTTTTATTCAGAGGACACGAGGAACGAGTTCCCGCGCACGAGTCCCTTCAGCTGAGGCCAGTTGGGAAGAGTCCCCGGGAGCCCCTCCTCCCCACGCAACCCGGGGTGTCCGAGGCCGCGGGTTCCTCCCTCCCGGGGCAGCAAGTTGGGGCTGCGGGCAGG
The DNA here is from genome assembly GCF_964194135.1 of Talpa europaea. NCBI lineage: Eukaryota > Metazoa > Chordata > Mammalia > Eulipotyphla > Talpidae > Talpa > Talpa europaea. The sequence continues at coordinate 143,905,723 of NC_140070.1, forward strand.
GCAGTTACCAGATGCGGGGGGGACCAGGCAGCTCCTGCCAAAACCTGCAATTCCGCTTTCCAGCTTCCCAGATTAAAAAGTGTTTAAACATCTGCTACTTAAAGCACACTTAAAAAGTAATAAATTAAGAACAGGGGAAGGAACTTCCATGGAGAAAGCAAGCAGAGAACTAAAAAATCTATCTAAGTAGAGGCCACATTTTTTCATTTCTGAAATGACCCCTTGACAGCTTAAAAGTAAGCACCAACTCAGGTGTCCGGGGTGTAAAATAAATCTGAATAAGCTGAACGAAAAGCAGGCAGTCGTCCATGAAGAAATGCAATCTCCTCTCCTCTTCCTTCTAATCAGTCTGAGTTTGCTTTGCAGGGATTTTGAGAGTGGGGAGGGCGGCCAGCTGGAGCCCGGGGCCCGCCAGACGCCAAAGCCCAGTGGGTCTCCGCGCCCTGGCCCCGCAGCCGGAGCAATGGGCTGAGCGTTGGAAACTGACAGGAGATAACGGCATTGCTCTCAGTTACTTCAAAAGGGAACTTGCCAACTTTCTGTCCCGCAGAATCCAGTTTCAGCTGCTCAGAATTAGCAAGGACTGTCGTTGCCAGTTCGCCTTTGCCGTTTATTTCCTTCTCTTAAAAATTGATATTATAGTGTCCCTCACAGTTGAACTATCGCTTTCACGCAGATGCTGTTGTTTAAGAATATCCCAACCCCGGTCTATTCAGTGGCACCAATCTCTAAAGGAAAAATTGTTTTCCAGAAGCTACTCCGCCGTATGTAAATGGAGAATGGAAATGAGCGTGAACGTGGCCACCCGAGTCGATTCTGCCCCTCGTTATTGAAAGGCCGTTCTGCGTGGTCTGGTGTCTCGCCCAGCGTCAATCCCCGCTCCTCTAAATCCTGATGGATACTGAAACCACTTAACGTACTTGTCGTGTCTGCTCGATTAACAGATATTTCTTTGGCGTGGAGCGCGAGAAGAGATTTTCTCTTTTGCACACTGCTTACGTCACGGATGGGGCGGAGGGCAGGGTGGAGGGGTGTCCGCATAAGCCTTCGGGCTGTTTATAATTTATGCAGCTTGCCGTTGCCTCCCTCCCTCTTTCCGGCCTGGACATAAAACCAGTTTCTCTCCTGGGTTTCTTTTGCAATTGCGGGGAATTCTGGCTGTGGCAGAGACTGGGTGTGCGCTTCAGCTGCGCCTGTAGGGGTCCTGGTGTCGAAACAGGGGCGCAGGACTTCAACTTGGGGGGCCTGGGTCAGGTCCTGGCTGTGCCTCCCACCGCAGAGTGACCTTCAGGGAGACACTCGATTCCTTTTTCCTCTTTCTAACAGTAAAACAAGAAAATAACATCCTAGCAACCCCAAGTTCAATCAGGTTCACGTGTATCCACCAGCGCACACGATGGGGTCCTGAGCTTTATATGCTGAACCTGTGAAGCAAGGGCCGCCTCTCAGCAATCAATTGAAAAACAAATGAAAAGAATTTGTAACCAAAACCTATGACGAAGTTTCACTTTTATTTCCCCAAAACCAGCAGATTCCAAGGACGGAGACTTGAGCTTTCTCTGGTATAATTCTGTGAAATGACTTTCATTGTATTATCCTAACTTACAAATAAACTCATGTTCTTTCTAAAAAAAATTGGAAAAGGAAGAATAAAATGTCACTCAAAGCAAAAGATAGCAATTCTGCAGATGTTAACTTCCTAGCCATCTACAGCAATGAAAATACATCTATAGTTTTCCTTTACTGCAAAGCTTGGACGCCAGCACGTGTAAATTTCTGTTTCTGCTGGTGTCCACTTCCTCTGGCTGGGTTTTCAAGGGCAAAATTACTCAACAAAAAGTAGTATCTCTTCGAAGACTCTTCACAATTTCATTCACATCTGTAAGGGCAGGACTGACCACTGAGCAGGTTTTCTGATCCAGCAGACCAGGTAAAGGAGAAGTCAGAGCCCTCAGTGGCTTTTTGCAGATCTTTTATTAGGATTTAGCAGGTACATGGCAGGCAGGAGTGCTGGGGGGCCGGGTGGCTGGCAGGCCTCCCAGCCCCCAGCAAATCTTTACTCTATCTGGGCTCTCTGGTGTTCTCTGCTTCTCTTTCGGCTTCTACTCCTTCTTGGCTTCTGCTGGCGTCCCCGTGACGCCGCCCTTAAAAGCCCAGTCTCAGCCCAGGTGAATCCCATCTACCTAGGCCCACACCCCACTCCAGGTGCCGCCATCAGGCATGCATTCAGGACCACAAGGATCCATCATCTATCCTGATGGCGGGAGGGCAGAAAAGCCTGACATTTTTCCTTACCCTACAACATCCTTTGAGAAAATGTGTACCAGCCTATAACGCCACCAGCAAGGAATGGGAACACCTGAGCCCACACCAGCTTCCTGAGTAGTGAGTGTGATGGCCATGTCAAAATCTTTGCCAAATTTCATTTCTCGGGTTATTAGTGAAGTTGATTTTTTTTCCTATCCTGTTGGCTATTTGTGTTTCTTATTTTGCCTAGCATACTAGTCAGGAATGCTTTGGGCTTCAAGTAAGAGAAAAATCTGACTCACGATGATTGAAAAAAATTATTTTTTAGAAGTCTGTATAAAATGACTTTTTTTAAAAAGATTATTTATTTATGCATACAAGAACTGGGGTACAGGCCAGAGGTGCGGGGGGGTAGATGAGAGGATTCACCAGAGACAGAGCGGGGAACAGAACAGGTGGACTGTCTGAAATCCACTGCTGAGGGGAGCAGCGGGCAAGTCAGGAGAGGTCTGCTGCGCCCTGTAGGTAGCTTCCTGGCCATGGATCGAACTTGTGCTGCAGTGGCTGCAGACAACTTCATAGGTTGCGCCTTAACCCCTTGTGCCACCAGGGAGGCCCTGTATAAAATGACTCTAAGTGTTGTTTCAGTAGCTCAACAGTGCCAGTGACAGTGTTTCTGCCAGGATCATGCCTCATATTCATGGTGCTAAGATGGCTGCACAGACCCAGCATCCCATCATTATTCAACTAAATCCTTACACAATGATTACACAAATTATTATAAGGGTATCTACATTTCAAGACTGCCAATGGCTTCTTCAAGAGGACAAGGCAGCCATCGCTGCCCCTTCCCAGAACGCCCCCCTAAAATTTGTGTTTATGTCCAACGGACCAGAACGGTGACAGATAGGAGGCTGGAAAAGATGAATAAAAAAGATAATGGAAGTGGGCAAGAGTGGAATTTGCAAATGGAAGTTGAGTTAACCAGCAGTCATGGCCTGATCTTTTGAACATCTTCACTCTGAGATTCTTTCTGATGATACGTTGCTCGGCAGCCAACCCAGGCCGGGTAGGTTCATTGTTGGTTCAGGCAGCTTAAAAGAGAAACTTGGAGCCCTTAGCATCATCCCCACTGGCTTTCTATGCAGGGGAAACAAGCCAGCAGGGAGACAGCAAACTGGGCCCCCTGCGAGTCTCTATACAATCTTTCCTTTCGCAGCCCTGCTCCACGGCCAGCTCTGCACTCAGCCCTCTCCTCACTCTGCCACATGACCCTCTGACACTCCCTGTCCGCCGTGACGATGCCCTTATAGGCTCAACCTCTCAGCTCAGGTGTGCCCACGCGCGCCCACACCACACTCCAGGTGTCCACCATGAGGCATGTGTGCCCGGAACCCACACTCCCAAGCGCCTCTGCATTCAAGCCTGCAGGTGAGAGTTACAGAGGCCACAGATGCAAAAGCCTGAGCATCTTCATTTACCCTGCGTACATAAAACACCAGCCAGCCTTCCTGGTCGTCCTTAGGAGTATTAACTATCATTAAGGAAGTAAAACTATTGGACAGTCACCTTAGCTAACGCCTCACAGCTTGATCCTGTGAGGGGCAACTAGATCACAAACCAAGGTCTGCATTTTCATGTGACTCTTGGAACTTTTGGAAGCTGTTTCTTATTTAGCCCATGACATCTAAACCTTTTGCTTGTTCCTTCAATGAAACATGCTTCTTACTAGATGGTTGCTGCAGTGGTGAGGGGGCCGGGGAGCCAGGCCTCGGGCCAAACAGCAATTCCCTTCGATTCCAGAGGAACTGCCCCCACTGCCACTAACAGCCACTCCCCACACCTACGCCTTGCCCTGGGCCTCCGCCATGGACAGGGAGATTGGGTAATTGATTTTTTTCTGCTGGTATTGCAGCTCCAGACGGTCGGAAACTTCTGTGAGTAAGAAAGGGGCAGGGCCTCCCCGGTGGTGCAGTGGTTGAGCGCTGGGTTGCGAAGCTGCCCGCAGCCTCTGCAGCGCCGGTTCGATATTCAGCCACCAGGCGAGGGTCCCACATGGCGCACAGACCTCTCCTGTGCCCACTACTCCCCTCAGCAGTGTACTTCGTCAGTCTGCCTGTTCTGCTCCCCGCTCTGGCTCTGGTGAATTCTCTCACCCTCCCGCGCTTCTGACTGTACCCAGTGCTTGTATAAATAAATAAATCTTTGGGAGGGGGAGAAAGGGGCAGCGCGGGTGGGCAGCCAGCGTCAGCTACGACAGACACACATTGACTGGACTCGTCTTTATCGATACATTGAATTTTCAGTCTCTGCTTTCAGGTTATTTTACTACAAGGGAGGAAACAAATAGAAACTCCTAGATGCTAACTAACTCCTCAGCCGCCCTACCCATTTCCAGTCTTGTTTCCTTATCTTAGGATTCTTTCCTTCCTTTTTCTCCTAGATTTTCCTTGAGAGGGGAAGACAGAGCTCCCAGGGACCTGTGCAGCCACCACTGGACCTTGGCAGCTGGGCGGAGGAGAGGCACAAGGTCACCTCTTCTCACTACACTGCTCCCTGCCCCCTTCCTGCCAGGAGGCATGGTGCATATGCGGGGTCCGGGGAGAGGTGGGTGTGCGCCACACACCTCACGGATCCTTTAAGACCCAAATGCAGGCACATGGCCCCCGCCCTTGTCCTTCTCATTGTGACTCACCTAGCAGGGAGCAGCCTCCATTTCTGAATGGTCTGCCATTGCGCCAAGGAATGCTGCCAGCTCTCTCTCAAGCCCGTCCAACTGTCTTCCTTCCCTGAACATTTACCAGTACAAAAGCCAAACAAATATGCATAATCTTGACATCAACTCAACAGAGCTTGCTTCATAAAGCATTACCCTTTCCAAATGTTTTTCCTCCCTCCGCTTCCTCTTCAGAATTATGAATTTTAGATGTGGAAGAGGATTAATCATCGCGAGGCATCTATATTTCAAGCCTGCCAATGACATCATTTCTCAGAGGTAGCCAAATTCACAGATGAAACAGGTGCAGATTGGTGTGCGACAATTGAACACAGGTGGGAGTGCTGCTCATCCTCCCGGTTACCCCCCAAGGGACTGCCTTCCAGGTCTATGTTGACCAGCCCCTCACCAATCTAGCACTCACCTGAGGCTGAAGGAGCCGAGAATCCTAAAAAAACGGGACCCATGCCAAAGAATTCTAAAATGCTAACTCCAGGGAAGCCTGATCATTTTGTTTAAAGTTTAACCACTAAATTTCCAAGTTGCAAAGATCTTAAGGCTCCCAAAAACCCCCTCCCAACTTTGTTATGTGACATGAGACAATGTGATTTGTCTGAGCTCTATCTTCTTATGTTGAGTTAGAATTAGCCTAGAAACAAATAAGTGCAAAATGTGGTGTATTTATGTATTCTGTGTTCAACCAACCTAAAGATGATAAAATAGAAAGAAAATAAGATGAAAATTAAATATTCCTCCACTTTGCCAACCACCCCCCCAACTCCCTACCACCCCCACCCCCAACTTGAGCACAAGATCCAGATCCTGTCTCTGCACATCTTCACTCTGCCAGTTCTCAATGCAAAGCTCTTTCTACCCCATGGCAGTGTCTGTCACTTGCAAGGGGGATGGGGAAAGTTTATAGAAATCTTGACTTCAGTCATCGCTTATAAATGTTCCATGCATATTCACACAGTCAACCAAAAGCATGTGTACCGACAAATTCACACTCTCCCACACCCCTCCCCAGGGTCTCCGGGTTCTTTAGAAGAGGTTGGAGAGAAAGCCATTTCTGGTTTTAGTTTTGGCTTCTCTCTGCAGTTTTGTTTAAAGGAAGCAGCTCAAGGAAACAATTGGCTAAACTTCTCACCTAAAATTAAGACTCAGAAACACAATGAGTTGCCTAGAAGAGCTAATTGAGGAGTAAATAAACTAGAAATCACTCAATAACCAAGGGTAGCCTCGTTCTCAAGAAGGGAGAAAAGTCTATGTAGAAATTAAGCCCAAGAAATACTGAGTTGATTTATAACTGACCTAACTTGCTTCAGAAGGAGAGGAATAACTTTACTCCCACAACTACGTCTCATGAATTTTCAATGCATATTATAAATAATGCAAGGAGGGAACTGATTTCTATTTCCTGGTGTTAATTCTTGGAACAGAATATGATCATCTAAGGATTCCAAGGAAATTCTTCACCTCACGTTAATATCGAATGTATTAGAGTTTCTGAAGTTGGAAGACATTTTTCTTCTCAAAGTCATTTATTACGAGCCATCACAGTCATCATCGTCATTTTAAAAAAAGCAACATTTCTTGAGTGACTGCTCTACTTTGAGGCAAATAGATCCTGCTGGAGCAAAGCATTCCAGGGCCCAAAGCACTGGGCTTGATGCTGTAAACACTCCGCTGGTTGAACCCATAAGCCCATCACTCAGTGGTTGCACAAGTTCCAACTACGTTACACATGGGACTAAATTGTGCATGTAAAAGCACCTATCTTTTTGGTATTATTAAAGGAATGTTTGAAAACATCTCTTCTTCAGTGTCTATTGAGCTGATCACTACAGATTGAGTACTAGACAGTCACTCCCCCATGTACCCCTGTCAATACACATCACATAGACTGTCACTTGGACCCAATGGGTCTGTCCACTTGTACCTAAATCTGGTCATTACAACAACCATGTGACAGTCAAGGTGTCACAGCAGTGATGTTATAATTCTTGCTGTTCAGCTCAGTATTACAGCAGGAGTGTCAAGCTCCAGCAAATGTTTATTTGGGGCTTCAGGATTGCAGCCTGGTGACACAGACTCAAGGAAGACCTGAGCTGTGCCCTGGGAACTTAGCCAGGAGCAGCTTATATGGACAAAAGGGGCGGGGCTAGGTTCTATGTATGCAAATGAGGTTTTTAGTCAGTGCAGTTCTGATTGGTGGAAAGTTTATCAAGTGGTGATTGGTTGAATTTCCAGGGGGTGGCTTGCAGGTGTAGTTTCATGTCTTCTCCCCTTTGGAGGAGTGTGCACATCCCTGACATGTGGGCAGCCCGGGCCTCCCTGGGGCGCCCCCCTCCAAAGCCTCCTAGTTCTGGTTGCTACCTAGAGTTGGGATGGCTCCATGTCCACTTTTCTTTTTGATTTTATTTATCAGAATTTAAGCAATTTTGCTCCAGTAGAACTCAAGAATGCTGTCCTGGTGCTGGTTACACACCAGAGTTGCCGATTTCAACAATAACCAGAATGTGTGGGTGACTGCAGTTGTGGTGACTGTGTAACACATGATCAGTCAAAGATGTGATTTCTGTGTCTGTTGCTACCCCAGAGATTTGAACTGCCTAGTGTTCTGTCGCTCCTTTCCTTCCAGAATGTTCATACTCCCATTGTCAGAAATGTCTTTTGTGCCACTTGAAATGGTCCATGATGTCCACGCACACCCCAGACACCTTGGTTATCCTCAGTGGGTCCGTGCAAAGCATTTCAGCCTGCTTGGGCACAGTGTCTCCTCTGTGTGTTCCCTGCAATGGAAGTGCAACTGTGACAAGGATAAGGCAAAAACAAATAAACTTGGATAACTAATAGCAGAGTGAAACCCACTGCCATGTCAGATGCACAGAGAATATCAATTAAGAATTTAAAATTGAGTTCTGCTATAAAGGGTTACCATCTGGAAGGTTGTCTGAGTGCTGAGGGGGCTGCAGGCAGAAAGTCTCAAGTGTTTGCAAGAAGAGTTCTTCTGTGTCTGAGATGACACCCAAGAACCCCAACAGGGTCTGTAGCTTTTGGAAACAGTGTATGTGGGGGGGAGGGGGGCAGAATTGCAGTGTCACAAGAGTGGGGAGTTTCCTCTTATATCTGCTGGCTGGAATCAGGCTTGCAGTGATTCTGCATAACCAAGAATCATCTCACCCAACATGGGGGAGGCTTAACAAATATGGCTGAAGCCGTGCCACCCCTCCTGCTAAGCCGCTCCGTCACACTCAGTGAGACGCCTTCTTCTAGCCTGAGATGCAAGGAGTTTTCCTTCCCTTGGTCCAATGCCCCTCGAGGGGACAGATATCTAGAAAGATCTAGATATCTGTACAATGTCCAACAATAACTTTCTGAAGAAAAGAGAAAATCGCCAATAATTCACAACAGCTGGGACTAAATCCCCATCCATTCCTCACACTTTTCTGCAGAGTGCTGAAAGGAGCATAAAGCCAGTCCCGCCCGGCCAGAACATTCGGCCACAAACTAACAGAGACACATGCCAACAGGAAGGAGAGCAGACTGCAGGCTCCCCACTCCCCGGGGACACGCGCCCTGCACAGGTGGCTGCTGAGATCAAAATGAGAGCCTCCTCGTCTGCTAACAAACACCTACGGGCAAAGGAGGAAGGCTTTGGGAAATGTTAAAGGAAAGGAGGGAAGGAGAGAAGGAGAGAAGGAGGGGAGAGGAAGGGAGAAGAGAGGGAGTGGAGAGGAAAAAGGAAGGAACGAAACTTCGAAGGGAGGGGGGAGGGAGAAGGCGGAGCAGAGGGTAAATGAATGAGTGAAGAAGATGTGGTGCAGATACACCATCAAATACTATTCAGCTATTAAAAAAAAAGGATGTGCCTCCCCTGGTGGCACAGGCGGTTGAGCACAGTTCTGTGAAGCTGTCCGCAGCCTCTGCAGCGCCAGTTCGATCCCAGCCAGCCTCAGAGCAACCCACATGGCGCAGCAGACTTCTCCTGCTGCGCCCACTGCTCCCCTCAGCAGTGTACTTCGTCAGTCTGCCTGTTCTGTTCCCTGCTCTGTCTCTGGTGGATCCTCTCACCCTCCCGCACATCTGGCCTGTACCCCGGATGTTGTTATTTTTTAAATAAATAAATAAATCTTAAAAAAAAAGATGACCCCCTGCCATTTGCAGCAACATGGATGGAGCCGCAAGTCATGACGCTAAAAGAAATAAGCCAGAGGGAGAAAGACAAATGCCGGAGGATCTCACTCAGCTGTGGAATATAGAGAAACAAAACAAAGGAACACACAAAAACTAAGTCAAACTAACTAGAATCTGGTTGCGGAGTTGCGGGGCCAGAGTGTGGGGCCGGGGCGGGGGCCGGGGGTCAGTGATGGAGGTCCTGGGGGTGGGGCGGGGGACGCCTGTGTGAGCAGGGTGAACCAATCCTCCTGAATCATACGCATTTCTGTCAATCAATTTTATATCAGTAAATAAACAAAAGCAAAACAAGAAATCAAGAAACAAAATGAAAAAAAAGTCCAAGCACAGTTTTCCTCACTCATACTAATGGAGCCGTCAGAGCGTCCTTAGGCTGACGGAACCCGCTGTGGTATCTTACTGTGACTAGTGGGATCTACCCTCTTAAGTCAGTGGCTTCTCTCTGACTTTTCTGCAAGGCTCTGACTTTTCCAGGGTAAATACCCAGGGATCAAAACCTCTCGCGAGACGATCTGTGTCTGGCGCGGCTCTGCAGAGCCGCCTCCCTGCTCCGGGGTGGCTTCCCTCACCTGGCGGCTCAGGGGGTCTGTCAGGCTGATCTTGGACTGGGCTGCCAGCACAGCTTCTATCCCAACCAAGGCCGAAAAAACGCACTGCGACTGCTTTAAGTTCCCATGCAAGTGACTAAATTCACAAGACAGCGAGGCGACGAGGTCCAACTTTATTTAGAAATTTAAGTTTTGGGGCCTCCCTGGTGGCGCAGGGGTTAAGTCTCAGCACTATGAAGCTATCGCTGGCCACTGAAGCCTGAGCTGGATCCCTGGCCTGGGAGCTACCCACAGGGCACAGCAGACCTCTCCTGTCTCCCCACTGCTCCCCTCAGCAGTGGATTTCAGTAGATCTGCCTGTTCTGCTCCCCACTCTGTCTCTGGCGAATCCTCTGGGTTTTATATTCCCACCAATTTGTGTTTGGCAAAGGGAAAGCAAAGTTCATATTGGCAAAGAAGCATGGGAATGAGCAGCCTTGCACCCCAGTCCAGCTGTGATGGTGCCAGAGCCTCGTGCACCAGCAGGGATGCACCTAGACCCTCCCTGCTGCCCCCAAGGCTTCCTCCTGACTGCCAGAGCCTGCAACACACCAGCAGCTACAGCCACTGCCCGCGCCGGCCTGGAGGCCGAGGACCTGCCAGCAGGCACAGACGCATCCTGACGAGATGACCCAGTTACCCTGGGATCCACCACCTCCGTTGTCTGGGTTACACGGGCTCTGTGAGCAGACAACAGGAGCCCGGCTGGGGGGACTTGGCACGCGGACTGTCCTGAGAACGGCCAGGGGCAGTGGAGAGAGAGACTGCGGTGCTGGGCAGCTCAGCGATAGAATGAGGACACGGGGTCCGGGCTGAGTGACGGCAAAGGTGAGTGCAGCGTTGGGGACAGTGCTGGGACTGTTCAGTTGTGTGGGGCTCGGGTCGGGGAACCATCCCTGGGAGAGATGGAGAAAGTTTTGGCTTTAGGAACTACACCTTCCCACCTTCCAAGGCAGGCCACTCGAGAAGGGAGAGCAAAGGACCAGTCTTGGAGACCCCAGCCTTCAGGTAGAGGGTTTGCACCCCTCAAAGTCATTACTCATGAGGACTGGAGTCAACTTTTTCCCCAACTCTTGTTAATGTTGATATCTTGACCTCCTCCCACGAATCACGTTCCCAATGTCATCTAGAAGGGTGACTCCTGTCCACAAGGCTTTCAGTGGGCTTCTCCAAGGTGCACCCTAGAGTCACTCTATGGCAGCCACAGCCTCAAGAATTATATTTCTTAAAAAATAAGACTTGCAAGTCAAAATTGTTCTTGGATCCATAGACAGCAGAACGGGTGTTATATTGACCGGCATGAAAACAACATAAATGTCCCTGAGCCTCCATCAGAGCTCCTGGGTGCAGGCGCCTCGTCAGGGAGCAGCAGACTTCTGGAAGGAATCTTGTTCTCTAAGCCGCAGACCTCAACCGTGGGGTCAAAAGCTTCAGCAAACCGAGTTGTCATCAGATGTACTGTCATCCAAGCCTTGTCCTCCCATGGATAGAGCACAGAGTGGGTTTAGATTATTCCTGAGCCCCCAAGGGGTGCTAGAATGGTAAGTGAGCCCTGGCTTCCACTTAGAGTCACCGGCTGCACCAGCGAGCTGGCCTGGCCGCTGAATCTCCGAAGTCAGCATCGACACGTCTCTGGCTGTGATGCCCTAACGGCATCTTCTTCCAGCAGGAGGTTGTTTCCATGTCTACACTGAAAATCCCCTGTTTAGCGCAGAGACCTCCGTCACTGACCTCAGCGAGGTTCTCTGGGTCACCTGGCGCAGCTCCTGCGTCAGCACTTGGTGAGGTCGGTCTTCACGTTACGGAGACGGCATCTTCCCTTACACCCGATGGCTTCCCTCCAGCGGCTGCCTTGCTTCTTTTGGCCTTTGAAGAAGGAGAGCGAATTAGGGGCTTGCTCTGGATTAGCTTCTTCGGCTCGCAGGGAGGCGGAGGCTGCTCGGGCCCTCTCCCCGGCCCACCACGGCGCCTCCAGATCAGCAGGAAGGGTGTTTTTCTTTCTTATCACTCATGTGTTCACTGCAGCAGCATTTTTTCATTTTCTTCAGGAGCTTCCTTCTGCCTCCACAGCTTGGCTCACTGTTTGGCGCAAGAAGCCTGGCTGTGGGCCTCTTTCGGCTTCTGGCATTTCTTCCTCACTATGCTTAACTGTGTCTAGCTTTTGATTTAAAGTGAGAGACGTGCAAGTCTTCCTTTCACTCGAACACTTAGAGGTCATGGCTAGACTTTAATTGACTTAATTTCAATTTTGTTGCGTCTCAGGAGCTAAGGAGGTCCCAGGAGAGGGAGAGATGTGGGGGTACACCCAGTCAGCAGAGCAATCAGGAGACGTATTTATCAGCGAAGTGTGCCATCTACATGCACACAGTGTGCGGCACCCCAAAACAATCACAACGATAACATCACAGATACTGACCACAGATCCCCATAACAGACATAATAATAATGAAGTCTGACATATCGCAAGAATTACTAAAATGTGATACAGAGACACAAAGGGAGTGCATGCTATTGGGGGGGGGGGAGATGGCTCTAATAGAATTATTCAAAGCAGGGCCTCCCTGGTGGCGCAAGGGGTTAAATCTCAGTGCTGTGAAGCTATTGGCAGCCATTGCAGCAAGAGTTCAATCCTGGCCAGGGAGCTGACCCACATGGCGCAGCAGACCTCTCCCGCCTCGCCCACTGCTCCCCTCAGCAGTGTATTTCAGTAGAGGCTCCTGTTCTGCTCCCCACTCTGTCTCTGCTGAATCCTCCTTCCCCCATATCTGGCCTACACCCCAGCTCTTGTATGCATAAAAGAATAAAAATACATCTTTACACATATATAGACACACATATACACACTAAACATATATATGGAATATAGCTTAAAAAATGCTTTATCTACAGAAGTTCATGACGGAAACTCATGACTCTAAGAGGAGTAAAACTTAAGGACACCCTCAAACAGTCCTAGTTGCACTTCAGGGCAACATTGTAGACATCAGGGCCCCAGCAGGCTGCCCTGCAGGTAGTTTTCCCCTCCAGGACACAGTGGCTATTGACAGCTTGACAGCGCTGAGACTTTTAACCCTTGAGCCACCAGGGAGGCCCCCCCAATATATTTTTTAAATACCAATTTACAAGTGATAAACAATTGTCCTAATAATTTTGTAGGCATTGTAAAAATACAAATGTTGCAATTTCACATTAAAAGTAAATGTGGAGCCTCCCCGGTGGCGCAGCAGTTGAGCGCTGGGTTGTGAAGCTGCCCGCAGCCTCTGCAGCTCCGGTTCGATCCCCGGCTGCTCCCCGGCCACCGGAGGAGGGTCCCGCATGGCGCGCAGACCTCTCCTGCCGCCTGCTGCTCCCCTTGTAACAGGGTGGTCCCCAGGAAAGGGGGAGGGTCCCTGCCCCACCCAAGGGAGGGAGGAGCTGAGCAGGGAGAGGAGAAGCTGCAGAGGAGACTGAGGAAGGAAGCAGGATGGAGCCAGGAGACCTGGAGGAGGCGCATGGAGCCTAGAGACACGTGAAGAAACTGTGCTTGTCTTTTGGTCGTGGACTGGGTGACACAGATGTGGGTGAGACCCGTGGGAGGTGACCATGGCAGCTTTTATCTTGGTGTTGATTTTGCTCTTTTCCTTCCGGGCTTGTCCGGTTGTTTCTGACCCTTTTCTGTGGGTCTCCACTGGAAGGTGCTTTAGACTTGTGGCAGGCTTTGGGGCCTTGCTCTGGGCCATTCCCATATGGATGGAGTTTTACCCACGAGGGGACGGGTAACTCTGGGTGCTTCATTTAGAAACTAGACTCTTTGCCTTTCCTGTCTTGTTTCCTAGTTTTATTAAAGTTCCTTCCCATTAAAGTCTCCTATGTTTTGTGTTGATGCGGCGGATGGCAGAACCCATGTAGAATAGGCAGGTGTGCGGGGTTTGGGCTGCCCCTCTCCCTGCCCTGTAACACCCTCAGCAGTGTACTTCGTCAGTCTGTCTGTTCTGTTCCCCGCTCTGGCTCTGGCGAATTCTCTCACCCTCCCGCGCTTCTGACTGTACCCAGTGCTTGTATAAATAAATAAAAATAAATCTTTAAAAAAAAAAAGAAGTAAATGTGACTGGAAATCCTAGTATTTCCTTCTAGCCCTCTGGGGGGGAGCTCACACAGCGAGCTTTTTAGAACCTTCCAAGCCAGTCCATGCCAGACCCTGGGCCTGCAGACCCAGCATTGTGACTGGGTCAAGTTGCTGGGATGCCAGGTGGTTTGGGGAGCTGTGGGAGGGGCGTGTCACTGTCACTCAGACCCCCCCACCCCATAGAATGCTACAGGAAAGAAAACAGGTGAGAGTAAAATACCTCCTTGCTCCTACTGTCCTGTTTTTAGGTCACCGAGGCTTATCCTGAACATCCCACTGCCGGAGAACGCAGCTCCTGTGATTTTCAGCTGAGGGATCAGGATGGCTCCCATGGCCGTGTCTTCAACCCTAAATTATTGCAACGGAAACTGGTCCATGGGGTCAAAGGAAACTCACCCGCGCGGTCCTCGAGACCGCGGACCTCAGCGGACAGCGGAGCGGGAGGGTCTCGGGGCGAAGTTCCGGGTCCCGCCAGGCGGTGGCGCTCGAGGCCAAGGTGCGGCCCGGCCCAGGCTGCTCCCGCCCGTCTACACCCGCCGCCCGGCTGCGCGCGGCTCGGAAGCCAGAGCGGGCTCGGGGCGGCGAGGGGAGCGCGAGCAGCCCCTGAGCCCGGGCCGAGCGAGCCTCCCGCGGGGAGGGCGCGCCCACAGCCCAATCAGAGGGCCTGGAAGCGCAGGGCGCCCCGACGGACGCGGGATCGGGTCCAGCGAGCGCCGGAACCGCAGCACCGGCCCGGCCGGCCCGCTGCGGCCCCGGCCGGGGGTCGAGGCAGGAACCCCAGGTCCGGCCTGGGAGCGAGAAGGGGCTGGTCCTCTGCGGCGCGGGGCAGCCCCAGGTCGAGGGTGGACTCGGCTGTGCGGGAAACACCAGCAAGGCGCCGCAGGCCCAGTGGGATCCAGCCCTTTGGGGATCCAAATTTACTGTTACCCCAATTCACAGCCTGCCTGGCTCAGGCGGCGGGCGGGGGAATCAGCCCCCATTCCAGGCCTTTTCAAATTGCACTTGCTCTCCTTTCATTTGCAAATGAATTCAAGGTGATTGTTTTTCGAGCTGCCTTATTCCCTTTACAAAATGATGCCGGTGTTTTGCAAGTAAAAAGATCTCCTGCCCTTCGAATCAGTGTTTAAATACAGGTAATTCTCATCTCTATTTAAATTGACCTGCAAAAATAAAGGGGAGTCAAGTAGGCAAAGATTCCTAAGGAAGGAAGCGATCCTAAAAGCTGGGCTATGCACATTTTCCTGAAGTCTGCATATTTTCAAGACTTCTAAAACGGAATGTTCCCGAAACCTGAAATGTTAAAGGTAAATACCTAGTCATTTGAATAAACAAAGCACATTCCACATCCCTGTTCTTTGTAAGAATAAAGTGAACTGTCTTAGAAAAACTTTATGCAGTTCCTTGCAGATTTAGGGAGGACGAGGAGAGAGGATTGTGGGTCAGAATAAAGAATGAGAAAAGCCAGCATCTCTCAGAGGCAATAACCACTTTTTATGAGGCTGAACCATGAAGCAAATGGAGCAGAACAGCACAGCACACACCTCTTCCAGGAACACTCAAGTTCAAAGCAGACGTTGCAGAAGGATAGGAAACCTGGATCCTCTGTCATGTCATTTCCTATTTCTGTTTCACTTTGTACCAGTCTCTGGAAAATTCTCTGTGGCTATTTTCCCACACGAGGACTCCGTTCTGGGAGAATTCAAGTCCTGACAGACCCCACTCCCGCCGGAAACAGCCTATAAAGATGTGTGCACGAGGATTCTAACCCTTTGCTCAACTCCTATAACTCAAGAGTGATTGGGGATGTGGGATCGTTACCTGCTAATTGTGCGATTGCTCCTCTGTGTCCCTGGTGGCTCAGTGGGAAACACCTACACAGAAAAGACTGTGGATGCTCTATTTTTTCCAGCTGCAGGCATTCTTCCCCACAGATGTGTGTTTTTGTGAAATAGTCTTGATTCTGTGAAAAAGAAACGCTTCCTTGAAAACAATGCAGTCATTCTCTCCAAAGTTCTACCGTAACCCCATTTAAAAGAGGGTGGGCAGCCACCCACGGAGATTTTGATCCAGCTCTAAATTAGAGTCCAGAAAACCAAATGCCTCAATAGTCCATTATGTGAAAGCCCATTTAAGCTCTGGCCATTATGTTGAGAAAAGTATCGGTTTACCAAAATGTACTTGGCCTGTCTATTTTCTCCCCAAAAGAATAATGAAGGAAAGCAGTGGCAGTGCATTCTTGGTTGAACACCCAGAATAAACATCCTACCTGAAAAGACAGTGCAGATTAAGTGGCTGGGAATGTGGTTTTGTTATAGGACAGGGAGAGGGGCAGCCCAAAACCCCGCAAACCTGCCTATTCTGAATGGGTTCTGCCATCCGCCGCATCAACACAAAACATAGGAGACTTTAATGAAAAGGAACTTTAATAAAACTAGGAAACAATACAGGTAAGGCAAAGAGTCTAGTCTCTAAATGAAGCACCCAGAGTTCCCCGTCCCCTCGTGGGTAAAACTCCATCCAAATGGGACTGGCCCAGAGCAAGGCCCCAAAGCCTGCCCCAAGTCTAAAGCATCTTCCAGTGGGGACCCACAGCAAAGGGTCAGAAACAACCAGACAAGCCCGGAAGGAAAAGAGCAAAATCAACATCAAGATAAAAGCTGCCATTGTCACCTCCCCATGGGTCTCCCCCACATCTGTGTCACCCCGTCCACGACCAAAAGACAAGCGCAGTTTCTTCACGTGTCTCTAGGCTCCATGCGCCTCCTCCAGGTCTCCTGGCTCCATCCTGCTTCCTTCCTCAGTCTCTTCTGCAGCTTCTCCCTTCTCTTCCTGCTCAGCTCCACCTTCTCTTGGGTGGGGCAGGGAACCTCCCCCTTTCCTGGGGACCACCCTGTTACAGTTTCTGGAGGCACATTTCCTGGGTTCAAATCCCACTTGGGCACATTGCTAGTGTGGTGATCACACGTCACGCTTAACTGTTCAGCGCCCGTGTTCTTATCTATCCCGTGGAAATCATAGTGTAGCTACCTTTTGAGGTGGCTTCAAAGTGCCAGTTAACACATGCAGAGTATTTGAGATAGTGTTATAGGGCAGCCCCAATATTGAACGGGTCGCCTGGCTGTGGGTCCTCACCCGCGCGCTTACAAGGGACTTAGGAATACTCCACTGCAGGCACACACAGAAGGTTCATAAAAGGTTTATTGACAAGGGAAAAGGAAATAAGGAAAATGGACAACTCAGGGAGAAAATAGGGAAATAAAGTCTTTCATGCGTCCTACCCAATCCGCCGACCTGGAAACCCAAAGTCACTCTCCGAGCTGGCCGGACGCTGCGAACTGGCGGGGAGCCAAAATGGGGATCCCCCAAAGCCCATGTGTCTGCCTTTTATATCCATCTGGCTGCTGAACCCCACCCTCAGGTCCCAGCCACCTTCCCTTGGGTGGGGATGGGATGTGGAGTTCCCAGTGTCTTTGGCTTTGGCCTGGGGTGGGGGTGGAGTCCACGAAGCCTGCATGGGATTAGCTTTAGGACAGCCTTTTCCCCCTAACAATAGGTCTTGTGCCCAGAATGTCTAAAGGGCTGAGTGTATTTCCTTATGTCATTATCTTTCATATTTGATCACTTTTCCCCAGCGCACAGATTAAAATTTTCAGTCCCTTCATGTTTCAACAACCCTGTGTCTCATACATCTTATTCTGTAAAACTTTCCAAAACTTCATTTCCTTTCCTAGCAGAGACAGTGAACAGCTGTGTGGTTTAGCGAGAGCTCCACATCATGAGACTGAAGCTGTAAAATTTCTGAATGTGTTTTGAGCTCTTTGGAAACATCCTAAGTGTCCAACAATAGGGAAGTAGCAAAAACAAATTGTAGAAATACATAGAATGTTTACCAAAAAAATTAAATAACACAAATAAATGCTTATGCCGTGTTAAGTGCAAAGGTATGCGCATTTTTATGAATAACATACTCACAGGCAGGTGTAACAATGAGCCGGAAAAGGCTGACGGTAAAATGCTACTGGTGGTTTCTGTGAGGGGGGAATGTCTCGGTTCCAAACTTGCCAGATTTCCACAAGATTCACTGAACACTTCTTTTGTGGACAGCGCGGGTCTAAGTGCCTAGCCTGGTCAGTTACTTCTCGCAAGTCATTTTAATTAGATATTATTGTTTCTGTTTTCCATATGGAAAAAACAAGGGTGAGAAGAGCCAGCTGCTCCTGGTCAACCCCCTGGAAGGGGGGGCCGGCTCTAGGACATGTTTCTGATGCCAGAGGCAGAGTCACATGCACACCACTTCGGAATCGTGTGAGAAACCACTTTAAAAGAATTTAATTGGGCCAGATGTAATGTGACAGAACATGGTATTTCCATCAGCATACGTTCTTCAGACATATCATGAATTTAGTCACTGTGGAGCCGAAAACAGTATCTAAGCAACATGATGCGCACAGCTTGTTTTGATTTTTCTCTGAAATATCGGGATTTTTTTTTTTCAAAGATCTTTGTTGAAAGTGCCTTCTGGAGATACAAATCCAGATTTTCCCTCTCAACAAACCAACGCCATCATTCTAGATCATTAAAAGAAATGTCCTTTTGAAAGCATCTTTGGCTGGAATCCTGGCCTGCAGTGTGGCTCTGGGCCTGGCAGTGTGGACCAGGGGGGTAAACCCCTGAGCAGGTGTGAACTGACCTCCGGGACTGAGAAGCACCAAGGTCTGCCGAATGCCAGCATTCACTTCATTCCTCCCTTCCTGAAGGACTGGAGGTTAAGATTTTTAAAAGGTAGAAAAGAAAACAGCTCTTTTCATTTTCAAAAATACATTTAATTAACATTAAGCATTAACATTAAAGTCTACCCACGTCTTCAAAACAAAATTCTGGCCTGAGGCCCCAGCACAGGTCCGGTGAGCAAGAGCACAGTCACTCCATTAACTGACATCCCAGAGGTTCATTCAACAAACTCGAGGGCCATCCTCCACCGAGCCGGACGCACCTCTAAGATGTAAGAACACGTGGCGCATCCTTTTGGAAATGCCTGCTCAGTCCAGGAGATAAAAGTTCAAAACGAAAAAGTCTACAGATGTTTGGAAACAGGGACCAGAGATAGGCAGTATCAGCCCTGGACAAAGCTCCCTTTCAAAGTGGTAAAGAGAATTTTCTTTCCCTTTCAAAGAGGTAAAGAATTTGCCTTCACAGTCCAAGTAATTGATGAAAGAGGTAGACAAGGGTGTGGATGGTGTGGGAGGTTGACCCTAGTTTACTAAAGGTTCTGGGGAGCTCCACCCATCCACATGCCAGCTGCAAACCCAGTGTAAGCAGCGCCTTACGGTGAGAAACTTTGAGAATTAAAACACGTACCTTTGACTCAAATAGAACCTTGGCATAAACCCCGCCCTCCCAGCTGCCCCATCTGAGTTTGCCAGTGTCTTTAATCAGATTACACAACCACCTAATCTAGTGACTTCTCCAAGGAAATCCTTGGTTTCACCTATTTGCATCAAAGACTCCTGTCCTTTAAAATGACCTTCCTGGCAAAGATAAACAGCTGGAACTACATCAAATTAAAGAGCTTCTGCACAACAAAAGAGACAATAACCAAAAAAAGAGAAACCCCACCGACTGGGAGAGCATTTCTGCACACAACACTAATGATAAAGGACTGATCACAAAAATCTGCAAAGAGCTGATGAGACTCAACAACAACAAAGAAAATAATCCAGTCAAAAAATGGCAGAAGAGCTAAAAAGAAACTTCTCTGAAGAGGAAATGCAAACGGCCAACAGGCATATGAAAGAATGTTCAACATCACTTGTCATCAGGGAAATGCAAATCAAAACTACCATGAGATACCATCTTACACCAGTGAGAATGGCACATATTAAAAAAACTAGCAACAGCAAATGTTGGCGAGGTTGTGGAGAAAAAGGAACTCTCCTGCACTGCTGGTGGGAGTGCAAACTGGTCCAACTGTAACAGGGTGGTCTCCAGGAAAGGGGGAGTTTCCCTGCCCCACCCAAAGGAGGGTGGAGCTGAGCAGGAAGAGGAGAAGCAGCAGAAGAGACTGAGGAAGGAAGGAAGCAGGATGGAGCCAGGAGACCTGGAGGAGGCGCATGGAGCCTAGAGACACGTGAAGAAACTGCGCTTGTCTTTTGGTCGTGGACGGGGTGACACAGATGTGGGTGAGACCCGTGGGGAGGTGACCATGGCAGCTTTTATCTTGATGTTGATTTTGCTCTTTTCCTTCTGGTCTTGTCTGATTGTTTCTGACCCTTTGCTGTGGGTCCCCACTGGAAGGTGCTTTAGACTCATGGCAGGCTTTGGGGCCTTGCTCTGGGCCAATCCCATTTGGATGGACTTTTACCCACGAGGGGACGGGTCACTTTGGGTACTTCACTTAAAAACTAGACTCTTTGCCTTTCCTGTCTTGTTTCCTAGTTGTATTAAAGTTCCTTCCCATTAAAGTCTCATATGTTTTGTGTTGATGCGGCGGATGGCAGAACCCATTTAGAATAGGCAGGTTTGCGGGGTTTGGGCTGCCCCTCTCCCTGTCCTATAACACAACCACTATGGAGAGCTGTGTGGAGATTTCTGGACCTACTAAACATAGAGCTTCCATAGGATCCAGCAATTCCACTCCTAGGTATTTACCCAAAGGACACAGAAACATCAATTCCAAAGAACACCTGCGCCCCTATGTTTATAGCAGCACTGTTGACAATAGCTAAGCTTTGGAAACAACCCAAATGCCCCAAAATAGATGACTGGATCAAGAAGATGTGGTCCATATGCACCATGGAATATTACTCAGCATTCAAAAAAGATAAACACATGCCATTTGCAGCAACATGGATGGCGCTGGAAGGGATCATGCTCAGCGAAATAAGCCAGAAAGAAAAAGAAAAATACCGGATGGTCTCACTCATGGCAGGAACCTAGAAAACTTAAATAAGGGACCAGGGAAATGAATAACTATAAGAAAGTGAAAATCAAAATCAACAAACAACCATGAACCAGAGATTCTCTATGGGGGGTGGGGGCGGGGAGGGGAGGGATTTGGGTCAAAATAAGGGGGTTGCAATTGTATGGGAAATATAAAAATAAAATTTACTAAAAATTTTTTAATTAAAAAAATTAATTAAAAAATAAAATAAAATAAAATAAAATGGCCTTCCTTTTCCTTGCAGCGCTATTCACTATAGCCAACATATGGAAACCACCCAAGTGCCCCAAAACAGATGAGTGGACCAAGATGTGGGCTTTATACAAATGGAAACTACTCAGTGATCAAAAAAAAGATTAACTCATGCCATTTGCAGCAACATGGATGGAGCCGGAAGGGATTCTGCTCAGCCAACTAAGCCTGAAAGAGAAAGAGAAATACCAGATGGGGTCACATACGTGGAATACAGAGAAACCAAACAAAGGGTCAGACAGACACCAACATTATAACCAACCTTGTAAAGCTGACCATAGAGCTGAGGCATCCAGAGAGCGGGGAAGCTGGGGAGAGCACGTGGACTACGGAGGAGGACCGTGGGGGCAGATAATACCCCTGATTCTGGGTGAGCCCCCCAGGGTGTTAAGGGGGTAGGAAAAATATGTCACGTCGTGAGCTTGCAGGACCTCAGTTCACCTCAACTGCAAATAATCCACGTGCCACAGTGGCACATCTCGGGGAGCCCCACCTGAGCACCCTGGGCAGGTGCCTCCTCCCCTGGAACTCAGGCCCCCTGCAGTCATCTCCGCGTAACCCTCCGAAAGTCTTATTTCACCTTTGCGTCGAGGGCGCGGCCTCTGCTATATCAATTCCAGACCCTGTCCTTTGCAGAAGGGGGAAGCGCGGACAGGCCCTCTTCCCAGCCAGCCCCACCCCATTTGTGCAAAGCCTCCGAGGCCCCCCAGCTGATTTCAGGCGCCCCGGGCTCCATGTCAGGGAAGCTGAAGGTCAGTGCCGCTGGCGGTCAGGCGCAGGGAGGCAGCTTTCCCCACGTGTGGACGTGAACATTTTGACAGGTGTCAGCGGACTCCTCCGGACAGGTGTAGCGGCGTGGAATGAAGAGAAATCACGAGGGTTTCTCAGCCCCAGGAACGCAGGGAGGCCTGGCCGGGACCTGGAGCTGCAGGGGTGTCTGTGTCCAAGGCCCGGGAACAGGCTTCCTGCCCTGGACAGTGCTCACAGCGGGAGGGCCAGGACTGCACCTGAGCACCCGCGGCCTCCGGGGCCCTGGACACGGGGACACACGTGCACGTTGAGCACATAAAAATTCTCCTCACGTGGCCGTTCTCCTGCCTTGTCTAAAACCGGGACCCGTTCCATCACGGACACACCTCGAGAGGACCGTGCTGAAGAGCAGGCCTCTAGGGGCCGGGCCGGGGGTGCTGCCTGGGGGTCAGCGGGAGGCCGTCCATCTGCCTCGCCTGCCGTGGGGGAGCCCAGAATCCTTCCCCACACCTCATACTTCTCTCTCTTAGGGACTCGTTCTGTCTAAAAATGACTTAAACTAAAAATACCGTCATCACCAGTCAAAATACAAAATAGCTGCCTTGCTCTTGTTCCTCCCTCTCCACGCTTACGCATGAAATCATCACTAAAAAAATATTTTAGACTTAGAAAATTCAGAGAAGAGAAAAAATCATTGGTAATTCCACCACAGCCAAGATTTTGAGCATCTTTCTTTGCTGATTTTTTCCAAATCAAGACTATTGACCCCTACGCTGGAGAAGGACCCCGCGCCCCCTCCGAGAAGCCCCGAGCCTTTCACCCACACCCTTTCTTGGGCCACCCCAGACATCCCAAGGACGTTGCCCGGGCCCCTGGGGGTCGTGGCCTGACCAGAAGAGTGTGGGGCCACTGAGGCCGGCTGCCAGGGTTTCCTGCCCGCGGCTCCTGCCTCCTGGAACTGAAAGGAACCGCAGCCAGAGTCTGGCACCGCAGGGGGCGCAGGTCTGGGGGGCAGAGAGGCAGCCACAGGAGCAGGAAGCAGAAGAGGAGATGGCCGTGGCCTCAGGAGTGGTGTCCTCCATGGGGGTGGGGGGATGGGAACCGCCGGGGCGCTGCCAGAGCTGGTGGGCTGCACGACCCCCTGGCCAGCTGGGAAGTGCCCCGTCCTGCTGCCCAGTCCCCCAGCCCCTGCCCAGGGGCTGCCCCTTCCCGCTTGATCGTCCCTACCCTGCTCTGGCACAGCCAGCACCCATTCTGCCTGTGGGGTGCAGGGGCTGATGGGAGGCCTGGGTAGCTTGAGGGTGACATTTCTCTGCTGGCAGGGCTGTGGGCACACCCTGCATCTCTGTGTGGGGGTTCCCGGGGGTCCTGTGTCTCTGTGTACAGGGCTGTGGGGGCTCCTGCGTCTCTTTTGAGGGCCTCTCGGGGGTGCTGTGTCTCTGTGTGCGGGGCTGTGGGCAGGCCCCGAGTCTTGGTCGTGCGCACGAGGCTGGACTCCCATTCAGTCCTCCCCTCCCAGCAGGCTGGGGTCCGTGGGTGAGCCCCTTGCAACATGGAACCGCCTTCCCGGCGCACGCACAGGTGCCCGTACACACCTGTGTTCCCAGGGCTCCCGGCAACTCAAAATAACGCTAAAAAAGGAACTGCAGTGCCAGGAGCGAGGAAGGCCAAGCAGCTGAGCAGCCGTCGCCCCTGCCACGCCCTCGCATGCCGGAAGGGGCCCCGGGCGCCCGCCGGCTTCTGATGTCCTGCCGGGCGCCTGAAGGTGGCCCTGCCCAGTAACGAATAATCTGGACCCTGCTCTTCTGGGATTTGATGACTAGACCGTCCCGCCGAGGAAAACCAAAAGCACAAGCTCGGTGGATCTTCCGCCGTCCTCTGAAACCAGAAGCGCCCCTCTCGGCCCCGTCGGAAGCTCAAGGTCCAACGCGCCGATGCCCAACCTGCCCCTTCCTGGCCCCGCTGCGGGGCCAGAGTCTCCGCGGGGACCTCATCCTCACTCCCGCTGGGGCTGCTGCCTGGCTCGTGCCTTCTCACCTGTCAGCAAAACCTGACCCGGGTGCGCGGCTGTCTGCGAGTCTGGCTGGGGCCTGGCTGGGAGGCGCAGTCACTTATTTCCCACCTACTTGATGTCCTTTTAAGAAACACGCATTGTTTTAAGCTCTTCACTAACAGTAACTCATTGGAGACCCGGCGTGTCCCCGCAGGGTGCTTCCAGCCGAGGAAGCGGAGCCGACGGCCTGAGTCACTGCAGACGAGGCGGCCACAGCCTCGTTCCCTCCTGGCTGGAAACCCGCCGGCCTCGCCGGCCCTGGCCTCTCCGAGGGGTTCATGCTCTTCTCTCTGGCCGAACATTCGGAGAAGCCTGGACTTCCTCCCGCCCACCGCCAGCCTCTCTTCCCCACTGCAGGGCGGCCCTTGAAGGGTCCACTCACTGCCCATGTCAGCCTCCACGCGCCCGCAAGGTTTGGCCGTGCACCTGGGTTTGGGGGTGCTGGCCTGCCCTTGGCTTTGCTGTGAGGCCACCGGTCACCCCCTAAAGCCAGTGGTGGACCCACGTGCTTGTAAGTGGCCTTCCTTCTCTTCTCCCAACTCAGCAGATAGTTTACCAAGAAAGTAGGGGTGGTGTCCAGGCCCAGTGCTGGCCGCTGGCCACCCGCCCAGGCCCTGAGCTTGCTGGGGCAGGTGCCTTAAGGAGCCTCTTGTTGGCCAACCCTGTGTGGAGGCTGTCCCTTGTTGCCCTCCCACGTTTTCTGGTCACCACCCTTATCCCAAGCTGAAGCGCCAGCTGCTTCGGCCACTGCGGGGACCTCCCCAGCCTGTTTCCGCCCCCAGGGAGGTCTGGACTCCCGAGCGGCTGCCCAGCTTGGCTTGACGGCCGGGTCTCTCCAGGGCGCAGGCAGGGGGCACGCGGGGAGGGCCGTGGACCTGGGGCCCTAGAAGGGGAGCAAGGGCCAGAAGTGGACACGCAGACAGGAAAACAGCCGCCAGCTCAGCACTGCAGAGGCCGGAAGCCGCGCTGAGGGGGAGGCCCCGACCCCCCAGCTGCACCCCTCCCTGCAAACGGCCACCTTTCTCCGGGCCACAGACACGCGCTTCCTGTCGCTGGGGTTCTCCCTTGATCTCATCTCTCTAAGAGGCACCAAGATAACTTGCACTTGTCACTCCGGGGATGCGTCGTATTGTTCAGGGCAGACACAAGTGGGGATCCCTGCAGGGTGACGGGTCAGCTGCTTCGGGACCCCAGCAGCCAGAGGCAGGGCTTTGAGGAGAAGCTGCTTCCAGGCTTAGGAGATGCAGCCTCAGCCTCAGGGGCTCAGCCTCACCGCCCACCTGGGACCAGGTGGGCGCCCTGCGGGCCAGGTGGGTGTCCTGCGGGCCAGGTGGGCGCCCTGCGGGCCAGGTGGGCGCCCTGCTCAGGCCCTGCCTTCCCCTTCAAAGCCCCTTCTTTGGCTCCGCGCAGCCAGGCAGCCATTTGCCTGCTTGCTGGAGGAGGGGGAGCCGGCTCCCCACCCCTGAGCGCCTGACTCCCAGCGTTCCGGAGGTGCAGGCGAGCTTTGCAGAGAAAAGCTCCACAATCTTATAATTAAATTAGGTGCTTGTGGGAAACAGCACAATTAAAACCAGAAAATAATTTAGAAAGATTAAGCCCATCAGGGTAGGACATTTCTTATTTAGCGGAGAGGAAATACAATTAGGTGAGGGCGCTTATTAAAAACACCTACGCGGGGAGCGGAGCGTCCCCAGAAGCCCCGCACCGGGCCCCGCATCCGCGGCCTTTTTTCTCTTTTTTTTCTCAATCAAATTAGAAAGCCGAAGTCAGTGATTCCCCGGGAGAATTCCTTACACCTCAAAGTAGATTCAAAGAAATTTAATCTGAAGCTGCTGGAAATTATTACAGAGCGAAGCTGTTCACATCGTTTTTTGATGTCAGCTCTGACCGGGTGGCGGCTGCGCTGTGCCAGCCCCAGTCTAGGTAGAGCTGGGAGAAGACAGCAGGGTGGAAATCTGCTTTTCAAGGTGCAGACAGCAAAGCTCTTGTGGCGATGCCATAGTTGTAGATGTGGCCTGGCCGGCCTGTGAACACGGGGGAGCTGGGGGGGACAGGTTCTCAGCCAGGTGTCCTGGGGTGTGATGGTTGGAGAAATACAAAACGTGCTGTTGCGTCTGACAGGCCTAACGGGTGGACTGAAACTATCTTGCGGGACCTCGGTCCTCTGGTCTGTGAAATGGGGGTTCTAGAACCATCTTTCAGGTGCCTTAAAGGGAATAGGTGAGGTCACCTGTGGTTTGCTTGGCACTGCCCCCTGCTCGGGAAATGCCCAGGGTTAGCTCGTTCAAAGACTAGAATTCACAGCAGCCCGCACAGCCCAGCCCTTGCGTGAGCAACCTGTGGCAAGTGCTTGTTGTCCATCATCTTCCTCAATCCTCGGGAAGCCCTTGTGAGCGGGTCACGTAATTCCACCCCCGTGCTACCAGGAGGGACCCCAAGGCCCAGAGGGTTTGAACGTTGTGCCAAAGTCGTGCCACCAATGGGGCTGAGCCTGAGCTCACACCCTCCCTCCGGATGCATCTGATGGCGCCTTGGGCCGTCTGCAGGAGAGGCAGTCGGTGGTCTCCTGAGCCTGCCACCAACGCGGGAACCCCGCTGGCCCCCCACTCCAAAAGACTGTCTTTCTATTGTCATCTTACATCATTGTTTGTTTTTGTATACTATTGGGTTCCTCCCCTCAGGTGCTTGTGAACCACACAACTGCCCGCTGCGGCTGCTGGGCAGAGACCCTCTCTCGACCCCTCCCTCCCCAGCCCCATCTCCCGGAGCCAGAATTGTGCTTCTGCCGACATGTGTGCTCAGACCAAAGATGCGCAAATGGACGCAGGTGACTCCTGATGGCGCCTCCAGATGCAGGAGCCAGCCCAGGAAAGCGTCGGGGGCATCTAGAAGGCACTGAAGGAATCCATCCCCCGAAGCACCCCCGAAGCCAGGTGGGGGCTTCACTTGCCACAGTGGCAGATCAAAGCCGCCTGCCTGGTGCTCCTCAGCGCTCAGCTCTTCCCAAATTGGGGGGTGGGGGCTGCGGCTATGCAGTCTCATCGCAAGGCGGCACCAGGAGCTCCCCGGGGTGGGGCATGCTCGCCTCCCCTCCCGCCTCCCCCCATGAAAGCACCAGGACTGGCTGCTCTGAGCTGGACCCTGTCCCCAGAATCTGAAGAAAGGGGGTGAGTTGGTGGAGCTTCCACTGCCCGTGGCCTCTCTCTGCTGAGGTCCCCTTCTCGCTGCTGAACCTTCTCCTCCTGAGTGAGCCATCTTTGAAAGTGACTCTTGGGGTGAGACTGACCATATTTGGCGCTGGCCACCTGGTGGGAATAAAGCTGGGTCTCACCCAGCACCCGGGAGGCTACATGGGCATCCCTTCCTCCCCCATCCGTCGGGGGTCACTTCCCCCTGAGAGTCTGGGCGTCCTGCGGGTCGTCCTGTGGGTCCCCTGAGATGCACAGATCAACCCTGTGCAGGGCCAGGCAGGGAGAAGCATTTTTCACTGGGGACTCTCCTGAGTCACCCTGTGTCCCCACCGACGTCACCCCAAAGTCTGAAAGGACAGGTGAGTTCTGATTCCCCAGGATGGGGGAGCAGATGGAGCCTGAACTAAACCCCACCTCCCCCGGGGAGGGGGGCACTTTTTCGGAAGCCCCCACCACATCTTGTTTCCTGGGTGAATGGGAAACCACAGCAGCACTCCGCCCTCGGTGCCACAGAGGACCCCCCATTTCCTCCGCGCCCCCTCAAGCGATCTCTTAGGGAGAGTCAGTTGACTTCATATCTGAAAAATGCTGATGGCGGGTCATGGGCAGCATAAGAGGCTCTCAGGGACAGGCCAGCGGAGGGGACACACCTGGGGGACCCCCACGCACAGCCCACCCCGCTGGCGCTGGGAGGCGGGATCGGGCCGCTCTCCGGCACAGTGGGCCGCTCCTGGACACGCATGGGGAGAATCAAGCTGATTTTGCTAAAATTGTGAGTTCATCGCATCTCTCTGCCTCCACCTCAAGTGTTTTCAACACGCTGCTTAGCTTATCACTTGTTTGTGTTAATAAGGATTAACAACTGGGCTAAATTTGTTTAGACAAGCTCTACAATATTTTAAAAAAGAAGAAAGCAGCAAACTACGTAGCGTTTCCAGATCCAAAGAACATTCCGTTCTCTGGTCTTCGGTTTACAACTGGATGTGCTTTACATCTAGAAGACAGGCTATAGCTTGTCCAGAGGCTGGGGCCGTCTGAAGCATGAGACAGCTATTATTTATTATGTAACTGCAGGAAATTCTGGCTCGGAGAAATGTTTAGCTGAGAGCAAAGTCGATCTGTCCTTAATGGTTCTTCAAATTAAAATGGAGCTGCTCCTTTGATAATCCCGCGGGCCGTGCGGGGAACTTGCCAATTTGGGTGTCACACGGCATCCAGATGACGGAAAAGTGTGAGTGTTTTTTGGGCAAGAAAGTCAAATATTTCAGGCGCTGATGCTTTGTTAAGTAGGGTTTTTAAAGCGCACTCAAAGCCTTAAATTTAGAGCTCTGACATTTCGCTTCCCAGATCCGTCCTCTTGAACAGAGCCGGGGATCATTTTCTGAGACCTGTCTCTGCTTTAAAAGCATTGAGATAAATCGCCCCTATTTTATTAAGTGCGTGTCATAATGTCTTCAACCTATGGAAATGCCTCCAGTTCAATCACGGAAAAGAAACGCTTGGCAATAACCTTGGTTACCTTCCTCTCAGGAAGCCCGGTCCCCGGGGACCCCAGCCTCCTGTCACCCAGGGCTAGTGAAGCCCCTGGCCCCCTTCTCAGCGGTCTGGAGAAGGGGCCTGGGGGAGGGGTCCCCAGCCTCCTTGCAGGAGTCTCTCTCTCCCTTCAGCTGCTTTATTTTCTTCACGATTCTTAACACCCCTCAACTCTATGATTGCCTGGCTTACTGCTTTTCCCCTGAAAAGCAAGGAAACCCATGAGGACCGGGCCTTTTTCTGTTCTGCCTGTGTCCCTAGCTTCTAGAAAAGCAGCTAGCACAGACTAGGTCCGCAACAGACATTTGTGGAGTTGTGTGACGAAGGCACTGTGAATTCATGAACAACATCAGAAGATTTTTGTCTTTTATTGCATGTAATAAATGCATGTGTGTAAAAATGGTGGCGTGCGTGTGTGAGCTATTTGGGATCACTGGCCTGGGTTTCTGACCCCCGAGGAGAGACTCCAAGGGCCCCGGATTGAGACTCACTGACACAAGGGGCCAGTGCTGACGTGAAATGCTGAAGCTCACATCTATTACCAGCTACGCCGACGAACCCACTTGGTTTTTGGGGGCGCAGACAGGGGTTATGATAGCTGATTTGCCTTTAACCCAACAAGGTTAAAAAGAAAATAAAACTGACATATGCAATTGAGTGCAGTACAAGCACCAGGCACGTGTAGGTTACTGGAATGAAAGTCTGGTTTCAAACTCTGTAATAATGAAACTAAGTCTCAGTCCCCTGATCCCGGTGGGGCGCTGCGTTGGGCTGTGGCACTCTCAGCCAGCTGCTCGCAGTGACCTGTCACCCCTGTCGCTACCATAGGAGCTCTGGCTCTCCTGGTGACCAGCCCTTCAGGCAAAGAACCCAGGCCCATGTGCCCATTTGGCCAGTGGCTGTGAGGCATGGGGACCTGGGATCAGCAGCCTGGGGACCTTAGCAACAACCTTTTGCTCAGTCCCTGGTATGCACCTTTAGTCCCTGATATGAATCTTGCTTCATGTTAAACCATGTACCGCCATGAGGCAGGATGGACCTGCGGGGGCCCATGACTGCTGACCCTTTACTCACTCCTTGGTATGCAACTAGACGACTCTCCTCTTGGTATGCAGCCGCGTCCCATCTGACTAGCTACAGCCGCCAGCACAAACCCACCCTGTGGGAGCTGAAGGTGTATGTGAGCCCTGACTTCCTACAAAGGGGGCTCAGCCATGGGCTGCAGATCCGCCGAGTCAGCACCGGTGCGGTCAACCTGAATCTTGCTGGCCCTGGTGTCCACGTTTCCTTTGTGCCATGTCACCATGTGTCTTCACGCTGGGGGGCCACTGACGCATGGGACGCCGGCCTTTCGCAACGTCTCTCCCACAGGCGCTCCCACGGTTGGAGTGTCATCCCTCATGGCTTTTTATTTAGACCAAATGGAATCTTAAAGCACCTTGGAAACATTTTATCTCTACCTTGACTTTTCTGTTGTATTTAGTGCAATAACAAAAAAGCGCAGTGCACACAGGAGGCGCTTCGTGATCGTGGTGCTCACTCTGCTCTCACCAACGGAGTGTGCGCCTCAGGACCCCGCTCCTGAGCAACCAGCACGCACAGGTGGACGCAGCTTCATCAAGGCACCTGGTGGAGAGCTCGGCTTTTCCTGGCTGGAGATACCTAAACGAGGCCAATGAAGGGCCCAGGTAACTTTGCAATGTTGAAATGTGAAGAGGCTGTGTTAGCTCCAACTACTTCCATTGCGAAGTATACTACACGTACAGAAAAATGCATGTCAGAAATGAACAGCTCAACGAATTCCCTACAACAAAGCCACGCCTGCAGCAGCTGTAGGTCCAGGAGAACGTGCCAGCGCAAAGGTCCAGGGTGCACAGGCCGCCCCCAGCGCCTCCCCTGGTTGTACACCCTCCATCCCCCACCCCAAAGAACTGGACTCGATTGGATTTTGATATTTGCATCGATATGCATTCCTGAGTCCAGCCTGTGATTCTCCTTCCTTGGGATGTCTGGTCTTTGTCGGGTTCTTGCATCAGAGAGAAGCTCTTGTAAAGAGTTGAGAAGAAGGCCCATGTTCTACTCTATTGTAGGGGGGCAGGAAGACACAGAACAAGATCTCTATGATCCGAGCAGATGGATAAGAAGAGTCCTAGAGAGTCCTGGGGCCCTCAGGCTTTTATTGGGATGACCAGGTACACAGCAGGCAGGGGTACTGGAGGGCCGGGAGACTGGCAGGCCTCCCAGCCCCCAGCAAGTCTTCACTCTGTCTGGGCTCTCCGGCCTTCTCTTGCATTCTCTCTGCTTCTCTCGTAGTTCTTCTTCTTCTCTGCTCTCTCCATTCGTTCTTGTGGTTCGTTACGCTTCTGCTCTTTGCTCTTCTACTGGCGTCCCCGTGACGCCGCCGTTATAAGCCCAGCCTTAGCCCAGGTGAATCCCATCTTCTACAGGCCCACACCCTCCTCCAGGTGCCGCCATCAGACATGCATTCGGGACCACAGGGATCCATCATCAGTCCTAATGGCAGGAGGGCAGAAAAGCCTGATGCTTTTTATTTACCCTACATCTATACAATTCTGTATAACTGATTCCCTTTCCTCAAATACTTCTTAGATTTGCCAGGAAAGTCTTCTGACCACAAAGATTTGCGGGGTGGGGGGACAATAGTGCTAAATTGTGGGCCAAATATTTTCATAGTTAAAGGATTACTCTTTTAAATGTTATCCTTCTTTTAAATGTTATCCTGGGAGGTTCTATTTTTCTAGGAATCTGTTCACTCATATCCATTTTTAAATTGTTTTACAACAAAGGCAGCCATCATGTCCTGTTACCATAGAAATTATAGTGCTATTTCCTTTCTAATTCCTGGTATTGGTCAACTGTGCCTTTTTTTTTTTTTTCCTTTCCTTTAATCTGTCTTGCCAAAGATTAAGGTCATTCATCTCTTTGATAAACTACCGTTTGGCTTTGTGAATGCCTCTACTACAGCTGCTTGTCACAGGATGCATTCATCCATTCAGTTCTGGCCTTATCTTGGCAGGCCTGGGCTCCCAGGTCGCCCCCCAAGGCTCAGCCTCCATCTCCCCGGTGGAATCAGGCATCATGGTGGACTCTCGTCCTCCCCTGCATCCTGGCAAGTCGTTCTTTGCTATTTTCTAGGCATTCTTATACCTTTGAAAAGAGTTATTTATTTATTTATTTATTTTTGAGATTTATTTTTATTTATTTATGCATACAAGAGCTGGGGTACAGGCCAGAGGTGCGAGGGATGAGAGGACTCACCAGAGACAGAGTGGGGAGCAGCACAGGCAGACTGACCGAAGTACACTGCTGAGGGGAGCGGTGGGGAGACTGGAGAGGTCTGCTGCGCCATGTGGGTAGCTCCCGTCCGGGGATCGAACTCCTGCCCCCGAGAGGAGATTTTTAAACTATTTTTCAGAACTCAACATTTGCTGTTCTTGTATTTTCTTTCTTTCTCACCACCATCCGCTATGTACCTTCAGCTCTTTCTCCCTCCTTCCTTTCTCCTAACCTCAGAAACCTTAGTTCCTTGGTGAGTGCCCATTAGTTTCTGTATGTTCTTTGCTTTGTCAAAGTACTCTGTGTAAACCTCCAATCCACCTTCTTCATTCCAACTCGCTTTGCTACCTGTGATTCCCTCAAACTCTTCCATGTTGCTGCGGTCATGGAAGGTTTCTTCTCCCTCTGAATGAAGAGCACCCGTGGTAGACACAGAGCCTCTCCCTGGTCCAGTCTTCGGGTGTGTTAGTGTCAAAGTAACGTGTCGATGGTGGAATGAACCCAGGTTCAGAAGTAAGAATCCCACACTCTCCTGGTCACACCACGAGGAGCGTTGGGGCGTAAGGAGAGTCTGTTCACCCCCACGGGGACAGTGTCTGGGAAGTAGCTGCGGGACGGACAGTTGGACAGTCCCCTTCTGGGCTCCGGGCCAGCCGGGGCTCCTGGCGGGAAGTTCTTCGAGGGTAGGCTCAGATGATCCTGCTTGGGGCCAAATGAGATGCTGCCTTTCCTGCTGGAGAGACCCGCCCTCTAGCTTCTGGCTTTATTTTACTTTTCCACATTCTTCTGGCCCCGCGCTGTTGGGTGCCGGCGTGCCTGCTCTCTGACTCCAGGTCCTTTGGTTATTTATAGGTTGCTCTCAGACAGCCAGAGCGCCTGCTCACAACTCTCAAGGACTAGGTCTTCATGGATTGCCTTTCGTGAACGTTCACACTCCCCGAACACGGAGCCGGCAGATCCAGCCTACCCTTTGAGCTAAAAAAAGCACTTCTGAATTGGGAGCCAAACTGAAAACGGATTTCCCCAAATGGCCAGACACCGGAGCCCTGAGGCCCTGGCCCTGCCCCAATGGTCCCCCGGGGCCTGGTCTCTAATCGCTTGATCTGAGATTAGAGGCTCCCTCCCCTCGGAAGGGGTTGCGTCAAGTAACAGCCTCCCTGCTCTTGATTATAGGATAACATTCTCACTCCGTGAATGTTCAGACAAGTCCTTGTTCTGGAATAAATTTAAGAGCACAAGTTCCAAGAGCACCCACAAAATGAGGACAGGATCCCAAGGCCGGGGGTCACCAGCCTCATTCTTTCCTAAGAAGCAGCAGAAGTTTCCACGCCTCCCTGTACCTTTAAACCCCTGAAGTCCACCGACGTGGCGCCAGACCCCTGCCCTGCCACCGCCCACCGTGATGAGAGAAAAGCACCCTGTCCCGACAAGGCCTCTGTCCGCGCGCTGGCAGCGCCCTGGCACCCGCGTGCGTTTCCTCTGGGACTCAGCCCCCCCATGTCCTGCACAGAGAACCCCTGGCGGGCGGCGGCTGTCCCAGCTGGAGTGTGTGTGAGTGTATGGGCGTGTGAGTGTGTGAGTACATGGGCGTGTGAGTGTGTGCGTGCCAGCGTATGTGTACGTGTGCGCGCGAGTGTGTGTGGGTGAGTGCGAGTGCATAGGTGTGGGGGGGGTGAATGCGTGTGGGGGGGTGTGATATGCCCCGTGAGGGTAGGGCCTGCCCTGGCCCGTCCAGGGTGGGACCCCTTCAGGCGCTGAGCTGCGGGGCGAGCCCTGTCACCTGCGCGGTGGATCGGGGAGAAGCGGATGGAAAGGGAAGCACGACAGAGGCTGCTGAGTCCGCAGCGCTGGGGTCTCTAGGAGAAGAAGTCTGATGTCTGGTGCCAGAAAAGTGCCGTGGGAGCGGAGCTCTCGTTTCTCCCAGTTGGCTTTTGGTGAGTTTGCTCCCCTTGCCTGTCGCGTCCCTCACAGCCCCGGTTTCCAAGAGCCTCTCACGCTAAAGGACTCCCTGCAGCCAGGGCAGCCGTCCCTGCTGGAGGAGGAGGTGGGGGAAGGGGCGGGGCAGCCCTCGCAGGGGGGGCTGCAGGCGCCCTCAGAGACGGGACCGCGGGGCAGGCAGCCCAGGCGGCCCACAGGCCAGCACCGCCCGGCGACTCCACGTAAGATGCGGGCCCAGGGGCTGCGCCGCGGGCGCTGGGGACAAGGGAAGCACAGACTGTGGCGGGACGTGGCCGTGGGGACTGCCTCGTGACAGGGGTCCCGTGGGTAGGAATGTGGTCCCGGAGAAAGGGGGGTGACGGGGGAAACTGGGCGTTTTCTCTCGGGTGACAGGGACAGCCCTAACTGCCTCCTGCCTGGCCGGCGCGTGTGTGGTTCCCAAACCCTAAATCTTAAACCTGGCGAAGACGAGACAAAGCAGGGGAGCGAGAAAGCAGAGGACTTGATCCAGCGAGGCTGAGGCATCCCGCCATCCACTCGTCCCTTGAAGGTCCCAGAAAATAGATGCTCGCGGCCCCAGGAGCTGGGCCCAGCTCCGTGACCGGGAAGGACACTCAGTCCTTGAGAAGGCAGGGGTCGTCCCCACACCTTTGTCCAGTCGTGTTGTATCAGAGGTTCCCAAGGGGCGATGTGGGGCCCCAGGTCGGGGGGGGGGGCTGCCCCACCACAAAGGCGGCCCCCAGCATCGGTGTGGCGGGCGGAGCAGCCTCTTTCCTAAGGGAAAATGGGTTTTAGGGGTATAGAGTCTTGGTGGTCGCGGCCACCAAATCCCCTGCAAGCACCTCCAGGAACAGACGCCATTTCTCGGTGAATGATCTAAACCCGGCTACCATACTCGGAGCCCCCCTGAAAATAAGCAACATAACAGTGAAAATCTGGAAGGATACTGACACCCCTGGAGCTCTATAACGTAAGAATCACCAGTCAGCGAACCCCCAACCCAGACAGGGTTTCTAGACAGGCAAGAGGTGACCCCAGACCCTGGAGGAGACCCCGATCCAGGGGGGGATGTGCCTGGAGACAGACCCGGAGCCCAGAGGCGCGCAGAAGCTCCTGCTTTCACCAAAGGAAGGACGAGACACGCGGCCTGCGCTGGGCGAGGCCCTCGCAGACACCTGCACACATGCACCGCCTCGTCTGGACTGTTGAGGATACAATCCAGCTCCAGCCCAGGAAAACAATCAAGACAAAAGTCCTTCCCGTGGCCCTGGGAGTCCCGCGGAGTCCGGCCTGCCCCACCCCGGCCCGGCCGCCAGCACCAGCTGCGGCTGTTGTGCTCCTGGGACACTCATCACCCCGCAAACCTGTTGTCTCGGGAAGGGCACGCTCTCTTAGCCCACCGGCAGGGCCAAAGAATGTGGGCCATCCCAGGCAGTGGCGCTGGGCACACACACTGCTTATCTAGGGCAGGTCCAACAGACTGTGGGCGCCAGCAGTTTCATCAACAGGGTCACGGGGACCGTAGGAAGCTCCAGCCCCGCCACCACCGCACCAAAGACAGGGTTCCCTCCAGCGGCCCCCGCAGCAATGAGGGCGGCCCTACTCGGCTCCAACAGAGCTTGGGGGGCCCCTAAGGGGGCTTGTTCTGGAGCCCCTTGTTCTGCCCCTGCAGGGGAGCTTCCCCCAACCATGATGGGGGGCAGTGGGCTTGGAGCAGCCTGACAGGATGCTGGGAAGGGAAGAACAGACCCTCCTGGAGGTGGAACCAGGGGTGCCCCCAGCTAAGCTTTGCTCCGCGCTTTGTGTTTTCATGAGAAACGAGGAAACTGCTGATGCCTATTTATTTTTAAGCTATCATAACTAAATAATCAGTTCCTATTAATGACCTTAATTATTCAGCTCCTATTTTTAAATGCTGGTCTTTCAGCATGCTCCAAGTGGGTGGTTTTAATTAAGCCTAATTGCAGAGACGTCACATGCAAATATACACCCTCCATGAGTGATTAACAGGGCTTGGAATTTAGTTCATTACACAGGGGCTCCACGGGATGCCCGGGGTAGCGAAACTGAAGGACGGTGTGCACTGGTCTCCTGGTACCCACAGCAGAGGGGGCTGAGCGCAGAGCCACCTGGCATCCAGTCTGGCACCAGCTTCTCCCAAGTGAAGTTCTCGGAGCAGTTGTTCAGCTCACTGACGAAAGACTTGTTGCCTTGAAGCTCTGCGTGGGGAGGTACTGGTGTGGGTTTTCTCTAAGACCTGTGCGCCCAGGTGTCTTCCAAAAACACGTCTTCTAACACCACCGTAACATGATATTATCGTTCAAGAAGCGCTCACCTGACGTTTCACAAACAACTCCCTTTCTGTTCAAAGCCTGACCGCACCTGCGCAACCCTGCCCTTGAAATCAGCTGCCATCGCTGACAGCACACTTTTGCACACTTTATCCAGCTAAATCTCCTGATTCTTCACTACCTCCAGGAGTGGGCAGTGCGGGCCTTTCACATATTGGAGATGAGGAAACCAAAGTCTGGAAAGGTGATGTGACCAGCACGAGGTCTCTGAGGGCAGCACAAGGGCACCTGCTTGAGAACCCACCTGCGAGGGTCGTCATCGCCCTGGAGAGCTGATGTCCCTGGTCCAAGCCAGCCCGTCAGGAAGCATCGCCCTCTGTGGGCGGAGCAGCCCAGCCCAGCAGCCAATCAGGGGCTGGAGAGCTGATGTCCCTGGTCCAAGCCAGCCCAGCAGGAAGCATCGCCCTCCGTGGGTGGAGCAGCCCAGCCCAGCAGCCAGTCAGGGGCCACTTCGCAACAAACCCCCACCTCAGTGACTCAGCTCCCCTCCACCTGCGCCTCACCTGCCCTCACCAGCCACATTGTACACTCAACCCCCACCAGGGAGCTGATGTTTTTGCTGGAGCCTTTCAACAGAGCAAAGGAAGGGCAGGTCCACAGTCCCCAGCGCTGGGCTGCCGCCTGCCAGAGACCCCTTGGTTGACCACAAAGAAGCGGCAGAATATTGTGCCCAGTGCTTCTCAAGAGGGTGACAGTGGTGATGTTTTTTGGAGGCCTTCTCAGAGGAGGCAGCGACTCTCTCAAACCCAGAAGTAAAATACATATAACTCAGGGAGGCATCTCTGCCAGTCGGGTTTCTACTGTTTTTGCAAAGTCCTTCCTAGTGGAAATATGCATGTGATGCTCTCAGCACAGCCCAAGTTGCCCGTGGCCGTGACCAAGAATTGGAGGGGATGCTAACAGAGGCACACGGGATGCAAAGTCACATCCCGTCTCTGGTGTGACCCAGACTGCCTCCCATACATTCGCCTTACTTTTCGACTTCAGGGAGAAGAGTTATTTTAAGCTGAGGTCAGAGGTTTGGAAGTTCGGAAAATCAAGGCCAGGTTGTTTTGACCTTCAGATTCTTGGCCAACGAGTCCGGCTGACTTGGACAAGTGTGGCAAGAGGCTCCGGCCACAGGCTTTGGAATGAGGCAAACTTGACTGTGAACTTCAACTCCTCCATTACACACTGCGTGGCTTCAGGCATGCGACTGAACCTCTCTGAATCTCGCATTCCAGATCTATGGAAATGTGCTGTCATGGTTAAGTGACTGGGTCACCGCCAGGCTTCCGTGAATGCGTGGAGGGGATGCCTTGTCCACAATCACTGCCAACAAGTGTCCGAGAGGGACCTTTTCAGCAGAGTATTTCCCTGGAATGAGAAGCATGCTGACACCACAGAGCAAAGCCAGGGAACCTTCACTCTTAAACATTACCTCAAGAACTGGCCACTGGAAGCAGCTGGTGTCAGACCCCGCCACACCTCACACCTGTCTCGATTATGGCCTAGTGGGTTCTGTGTCTACCCCAGCCTTACTCACAGACAAACTCCGGAGACTTCTAAAAACACTGTATAAACACAATGCAAACTGATGACAAATGAAACTTTAAATCTTGCCTGCGATCTAAGGTTCAGGAAGTTCAAGAACTTGATTAAAGGAGCAACTGGAATTGCCAGTGTGCAGAGGAGGCTGCTGTTGCCATTAAAGCCTGAAATTTATCGCTAAAAAAAAACCCAAACACTTATTTTCAGCATCGTAAAAAGTCTAGTTTTTCAAGATGAACTTCTCATCGTCACGCTGTGCCCCACTGGCCCTGTGAAATCAAGTTCCCATCTTGAGTTCCCTCTAAGTTGTCCTTATTCAAGAGGAAAGTTCCTCTGTGTTTTCTCAACCCAGAAAAGAGGCCCCTGGAGGTGTCATCGAGGTGTGTAACTTCCCAGCATCAGGAACGGATGCCCTCCCGGCTTACATCTCATCCACGGGACCTCAGGTGCAAGGCAAATGCCTTCTGAATGGGGTTCAGTTTCCCGTGAACCACTTATGAATGGGATGGACATGGGGGAAGATGAACAGACGTCACAGAGGAGGATCCAATAGACAAAGACACAACAGGGTTCTGTCGTGAGTGTCCCTGAAGGCAGAGCAGACCTCCCTGGATGCCTGGAAGCAGACGCCCCCCCCACCTGGAGCTGGCAGAGCCCGTTAGTGGGTGGCGCTGTGATCAAGAAGCCTCCCTGCCTACCCAGGGCTCAGGGTGTGTGGAGGGGGTTCCCCAGGATCTCCCCTCCTCAGCTCCCCATCAGGGTCTGGCTGGTCGGCAGGCTTCCTTGCCCACACCCGTGCCCAGGCAGCAGCATCCTCTAAACAGCCTGGTGGAAGGCGCCAGCCTCGCGCTGGGCTCTGTCTGAATGAGTGAGGCCATTGCCCGTCTTCTCAGCCAGACGGCTCCCCGGGAGCCGGGTCTCCAGCCGTCACAGCGCGAAAATGACTCACCGATCCGTTCAGCACAACGTGAGTCACGTGCTGTGAAGAGGCAGAGGAGCGTGTTTTACGTACCCAGAAATATAAAGTTTGCACATTTCTGGGCTTTAACCTTATTGGGGATGGAGCAGGGTAGAAATGAATTCCACATTTTTTCCAAGTGAATTGTGTGACGAGCCCACACCCACATCGTGCAACATCTGTGTGAATCAGCCTCCAAGAACTCAATGTAAACAGTTGTTGATATAAATAGATGTGCTTTTAAGCAAAGACAGATGTCCTAAAGCCAAATGTTAAGAAAACACATAAAACAACGAAGTTCAAAGACATCTAGGCTTTCATTTCTTGCCCAATAGGTGGGTCTTGGCCGGGCTTTGACGGCGAGGCCGGGAGGGGGGACAGCTGGTTCCCCAGTGGAGAGCCGTGTGGGGCCGTGGGAAGCAGGTGTGTGAACAGTGGTACGTCCAAAAAGCCTCCACTCGCCTTCCCGGCCCTTCTTGTGTCTCCTTCCCTCACTCATTATTCTCATGGCACTCACTGGTTTATATGAGGAACATTCCAGAAGGCTCCAGTATTTGGGAGTGCAGCAGAATATTATTTCAGGGACTAGTAAGTAGGAGGCGCTGGGAAACAGGTCACTGGGACTGGGGGCCGGGGGCGGACAGGCTGAGGTCAGTGGGAGACGAAGCTAGGAGCTGGCTGGGTTCTAGAGCCGGGGTGCGCGGGAGCAGGGCTGCCTCTCCCTGTTCAGTGCGAGGACCCAGGCCAGAAAGAGACAACCTGCACTTCAGTGAGGAGACCCTTCTCGGGAGCTCACCCAGAAAGGCTGCAGGTCCTTCTCCAGCAGAGCACTCCACATCTTGCAAGGGTCCAGCACTGAGCGAGGCTTGCCAGCCTTCCTTTGCACAGCGTGAGGGATCTAGTCAGGATTTAGATGCCAGTGGGTTCAGAGAGGGAAACGTGCTACTCCTTACAGGGAGAGAGAATTGTAGCGGCGCTGCAAGGCAGATCTCCTTCTGTCCTGGAGGGTGTGGCAAAGACCCTTGGACCCAGCCCCCTCCCCCCGAAGGAAGTGGCAGCTGCCCCGGAGGCAGCGAGGATGAGCTGGGGCACCAGTGCTGGGGAGCCCACCACAGCTCATCCTTGGCAGCCCCTCCCCATACAGCCAGGATGCCCAGGCTCCAGGACCGGCACAGGGAGGGGCGCTGGGGCCCTGGCTGTGGGGGGGGGGGGTGGCTGCCAGGCTGAGCCCCGTGCCCACGCACCTGCTGACTGAGGTTGAAGGTAGGAAAGCCCAGCTTTCCTCTCATTTGTCAGGAAGCCAAATGATCAGGACTTGGCTCTTTTTCAATTTGTCAGCAAAGAAAGTCGACACAAAGCCCCAACCACAAATCACTTCGGGAGCGTGTTATCCTCTTCTTGAGCCAGAGAATTATTAATTATAGGAAATTACCACGTGGTTGTGTGTGCAGGCTGAGCAAGTTGTCAGGAGTTGCAAAAGCAGATCTGGCTGGATCTTATACCTTCACAGCCGGTGACCCGAAGGTCGGGTCTCCCAACATCCGTGCGTGTTCAGAAAAAATGTCTTCTTCACCCTTCAGATGAGGCCACAGGCAAAGCTTGTAAGTGTAGACGCACTAAAGCAGGAGCTCCCAGTCCTGTGGCCTCAACCTAGGCTCACAGGAGGACACATTCCCGGGTTGGCACGCAGCCCGTCGTCCAATGGCTTGGCCACTTCGGTGGGTTTTGGCCAATGGCAAGTGGGCAGAAGAGAAGGCCAGCACTTGTGGCCTCGGCCATGATGCTGCTGCCGGGTCTGCTCCCCCCGCCCCCCCCCCAGCTGTCACTGGCAGTCACGGGTGAAGGTAGTGACTTAATGAGACGCAAAGAGCCTGGATCCCTGAATTACCACTTGGAGGAGAGCCCAAGAGAACTGTCCAAGCTGCATCAGATGTTGGGTGCAGGAAAAGCAAATCTTCATTATGTTAAGACACTGAGATTTGGAGATTGTTTGTCACAGAAGCTAGCATTTATTATCCTGACTCATCCAGCAAGTTTGAGGAAGTTTAGACAGACACATCCAGGCGGGGTACCCTTGAGTAGCTGCTTTTTCGTGTTTTTCTCATCAGTGATGCCATCAGTCAAAATCAGTCCCAAATAATTGAAGTCAGAAAGAAAAAGAAACAGGACAGGGAAGAAGAGCAGCTGTGCACTCTCAAGGTCTAATTCATCCTTAGATTCCTAGACAAAAAGAAACCAAAAGGGTTGTCCAGGTCATCCCTGACTCATCCCAAGCCTAGCTGCACCCCAGCCATGCTTAGGGGTACCTGTTCCCTACTCCTAAATGCAGCCCCAAAAGAAAGAAAAGCACCCCAGCATGAGATCCCACAGCCCATCCTCACAGCCCAGTGACTCAAATCTTGGAGACCAGGGGCTC
Source organism: Talpa europaea (assembly GCF_964194135.1). NCBI lineage: Eukaryota > Metazoa > Chordata > Mammalia > Eulipotyphla > Talpidae > Talpa > Talpa europaea. The sequence continues at coordinate 143,946,784 of NC_140070.1, forward strand.
CTCGTTGTGTCCTAGTCCAAACCCTTCAGCAAGCCACACCTTGTTCCCACCCATTTTGGTCAAAGAGAAAACAGTTGCTCATAATTTCCACCCTGCGTGTCTTCATTTATTTGGTTTTGACATTATGTGAATTCTTCACCACTCTTTCCTCGCTAGGTAAAATAATATATTGCCCTAAAATTTATTTTATCCATCCAACAATTTCTGACTGCACGCCCAATGGTACTTTAGGAAGGCTAAGAGATAAGATACATTAAAAAGTTAACAGGATAGGGCCTCCCCCGGTGGCGCAGCGGTTGAGCGCTGGGCTGCGAGGCTGCCCGCAGCCTCTGCAGCTCCGGTTCGTTCCCCGGCCACCAGCGAGGGTCCCACAAAAAAAAAAAAAAAGTTAACAGGATCATATCATGTATAACAATACATAAGAGGGACCCAAGGCAGAGGAAGAGGGGTCTGCAATCTTCAAGGGGGCTTCCCAGCAGAGATGGACTTTGAAGGACCCTAAAAGATGGTGAGGACTTGGAAGAGTCGAGAGAGGGGTCAGGACTTGATGAGAAATTCTGGAAACTAGGAAGAGCACAGGGAAAGAGCGTGAGAAACCAGCATGGTTAGAGAGGAATCTTCTGTTGGGGAGGAGAGAGGAAGAAGGCGCAAGGGAAGAGAGTGAGACCTGGTCTTGGAGGGTGTGGTAGCAGCACAGTGACCGCCCAAGAGTGTCCAAATCCTGTGACTATGTCACCTTACATGGCAAAAAAATTGTGATAATCTATTACATCAGCCGTAAGAAGCTAATAGAGGGTTTTGAAGCTGAGGCTGCTGAGAGCGTAACCTTAAACAATCAGAGTCTTGGACTCACAAGGCTTTTGAGGAGAGGCATGACGCCACCATCCCACACATGCGTAGCATGAGCTCTAGGTAAGCCTCACACAAACAGACCGGTGCCTGTACTGGTTCCCAGAGGTTCCACCCACTGTGGGTCCCACCACCATACAGGTAAAATGCGGTGGAGTATTTCTGGATGAGCATGAAAATGGCCTCTAGTCAAGTCCTCCCCTCCCGCCTGGGTGATTCAATATTCACCTGATAGTTCCCTTGGCCTCTGATCTTGCCTCCAATCCAATCAGCTGCCAGCTTCACTGCCAGTACGAGCTCCAGTTAGGGCATTTTCATAGCAAAATTAAATTAAATTCTTCCCAATGTGATTTAAAGTCCTCTATGGCATGGCCTGGGATCACCTTCAAGGACAGAAACTACTGACATGGTTTCCTGTCCACAATGACAAGGCTCTGCTCTGGAGCAGACCCCCTAACATTACCTTACTGTCCCACAGGGCTCATCAGTGTGGCTTTACTATTCTAAGAAACCTTTGCCTGGAAAGTAAAAGTGACTAACTTTATTGTTAATGTTATCATAAACTTCAAAATGCCAGAAAAATCCATTTAAATAAATGAACATCAAATTCTTCAATTCTTCAATGGGCACTAGTAAGGGTTATTATGTTTTTCTCCAAGACTCTTAAGTATGCTGCCCTACAACACTGCCCACACTAATCCTAAACCAATATATATCACGGCCCTTTCAAACCCTATCCTAATCAGGCTGCCCCTTACTTTGGCCCACTCCCTGCTGAGCTCCCAAAGTCTTGTTAATAACCTAGCTAGACATGACCCATCGAAAACGCTGCTATGATCATGGAAGTGGGGGTCAGTCAGCCCTGGTGAACAGTAAACTCAGCTTTGTCTTAGCAGCAGGTTGTCAGTATTTGGGGAAGACAGCATTAGACAGCAGCCCAGTGTGTCACTCACTGCTTCTGCCTCATAGAGGACAGAATAACAAGCACTCAAAGATGTCCACTGAAGCCAGAAACCTGTGAATATTTTACATTACAGGGCAAAGGGAGTGAAAGCAGCAGATGGATTCAAGGTGACTACTTAACTGATCTGGAAATGGGGAGACTATTCCGGATAATCTGGGTGGGACCAGTGACATTACTAGGATCCGTAAATGTGGAGAAGGAATGGATGAGAAGATTCTCTGCCAAACTAACACCACCTGAGACTCAACCAGCCACAGCTTGCTCTGAAGACGGAGGAAGACACTAGAAGCTAAGCAATGTGGGCGCCACTAGAAGCTGCTAAGAAATGGAGTCTCCTCCAGACCTTTCAAAAGAAATGCAGCCTGTGGACACCTGGATTTTATCTAAGTGAGACCGGAGTCAGACTTCTGACCCTCAAACGCTAAGAAAATTAATGTGTCATTTTAACTCACTCTCTTGTAGTGATGATGGAAAACTAACCCATCTCCACCTGCTCACGCCCTGCTCTTCCTTCTCCACCTGTTTCATATTTAATATGAACATGTCCCTTCCTAATAATGACAAATACCACCTCTTCCAAGGGACCAGGTCCCTTTTTTGAATTTTTACTTGCCTGGTTTGTTCCCCTTCACTTTATACTAAGTGATATATTTATTTGAACATCAGACAAAATGCTTTGTATGTTTCATAAGCATCTTACAAGCAGCTGGTGGTTACAGACATATCATTCTTTCATTACATCTTCATGATTAACCCTTGAGCTTACTGGAAAATGAAGATTGTGAGCACAAAAGCAGTTTGATGAAAGTCATATATTTGGGGATTAAATATTTCTTGTGAAGTAGGGGTGGGGGAAGAAGCATCTTCTATCAAAGAATGATATGGTATCACCTGAAAAACAATTTCCAGTAAGAAGGTTGAAAGAGTTTGATATGCAAAAGAATTTGCAAATAATAAAACAGAAACCAAAAGGGAACTTGCCATGAGTTTGATTTAGGCATCATTGGCTCATGTTTTCAGACCTTAACTTTTTAATGGGTTCTATTAAAATATTTGAAAGTCTAGACTAGAAAGGAATATTATGAAATTAAAATTCATCATATGTCTACAAACTGTAACACAATCTCAATTCGTTAACTGTTGAATTTTAAATACATACAGACTCTACCATGTTGAAAATAATTTGTGAGCTTGATTTTCTCATTTCACCAGAATTCAGAATTCTCAAGCATGCACAATAGATTAAATTAGCTACTAGAGCCAACTGGTTTTGAAAGCAACGCTATTTTTCAAAAATCTTCTCAAATTATTTTACATTCAAACAGACAATTGAGATGGGACATGAGTACATTTTAATGCATGTGATAGCATGGGGTGGGGGCCTTCCCTGGCCTCTACACTGGCCTGCCAGCAATGGGCAGAACAGGAACAAGGCAATAGGAACCTTTTTAATTGTCACTGCATACTTATGTGCTATTTATTCCTTTCATCTTTTTTTGTAATTGAAGTGAAATTCACATAACATACAATTAGCCATTTTAAAGTGTGTAATTCCAAAAAACATCAAAACAAAGTGTCATTTAGTACTTTCACGATGTAGGACAACACTCCTTCTATTTTTAAGTCTGTTTTATCACCCCAGAAATTTACCCTATGCCCATTAACATCCTCCCTTCCTCTCAGCCCTAGTGACCACCAGTGTGCTTTCTATCTCAATGTATTTGTATGTTCTAGACATTTCATATGAATGAAATAATTTCCTGTGTGGTCTTCTGTGACTGGATAATATTTTCAAGATTCATCCTTATTGTAGTTCTTCCTCCATTTTTATGACTGGATGATGTTCTGCGGTCTGTGTTCATTGCCCTTGGATTATCCATTCTTCTTTGATGGGTTTGGGGTGTGCTTCCACTTTGGGGCTATTACGAGTAATGTTCCTATGGACATTCAATGTACATTCTAGTATACATTCTTTGGTGTATACCAGAGTGGAATTGCTAGCCGATATGGCAACTCTGTGTTTAACCGCTCGAAGATTGGTTCCTTTCATCTTTGTAATTTCAAGGAAACGAAATAGCTGTGCTCCTATGCCCAAGGTAACATACTAGTAAGAGGCAGAGCCATGATTAAATTTGGCCCATCTGATTCTAAAGTCCCGGATGTTCCACTCTTCTGAGAGGCTCTCCTAGCAGCACACACAAATTAGAGCATGGTGGGGGGGCCCAGGCAAGGCAGACAAGGAAGTACCAAGGGTCAATCAGCTCAGGTGCATCCCAGATAGATGGTTATGAAGGTGGGGAAGACCAGACTCTGCTGGTCCTCAACATCAGGATGGTAGCCAAAGTCAGGCAGCCCACAGTTTATGGAATTTGAGGACCCTCGACAGAGATGTGTGATTAGGGCCCTTTAGGGACTCAGGGAATAATGGTGGCCAAGAGTAAGACGGATCAGAGACTCACCCTCCGACACAGACCTGCGCAAGCTGGGCAGCACCATACAGCCTGTGTGACTTACTGACTCATTTGAGAAAGTCACCCTCTCTCAACAGGGAAGAAGAATGAATAGCAGTGCAAACACAGAGACACACAGACAAGAAACAATAATCCCCATTGACGCAGCCACAGTGGCTGCAGTAATTAATGAAACTCAAGAGAAGGCAGAGGAACCTGTGCACCTAGCACAAAGAAACACAAATTTACTGAGATGTGTGGACCCTGTTCCACATGCACACAAACTTTTGTAACTTCAGGGATCCCACAGACTTCTTGAAGATCTGATCTGCAGCCTTGAATTCCAAGTTTATTTATCTTGCTGATCTTTATCTTAAGACCAGCATATTAAGATGACACTTAGTTCATTTATGTTCCGCCATTTCTCCTAATATAAATATTTAAAGCTATGAACGTTTTTCTAAGTCCTGCTTTAGCTGCATCCTCCAAATGTTAATATTAAGTATTCTGCTGATCACTCAGTTGTAAGTTCTGGTTTTCATTATGATTACTTCTTTGGTCAACTAGTGTTGTGTTGAAGGGGAAAAGAAACCTTATAAGTTTGAAACAAGCATGATTTCATTTTATCTCAAGATTTTGTGGGAGATAAATTTGGGCAACTTTCAGCTCTATGATTCTTTCGCTCTCCTGAGTGTAGAATGGAGTAACCGATGATTCATCGGGTAGACAGGCTGTCTGGAAGGTCCAACACAGCCCCCCTCATCTATTGGCATCTTGATGGGAATGAGCAGGAGGTTAGCTCTTGTGGCCCTATAAGCTACACACGGCCTTTGCAACATGATCTTCTCAGGGTGGTGAACTAACTCGAGGTAGCTCAGGGTACCCAGAGATAATGTTCCAGGAGGAAAATGGCTGCAGCATCACCGCCACTATACCTGTTGCTGAAAGCAGTCGTAGAGGCCTCCCAGAAAACCAAGAGGGTCAGCACCTAGCTCAGGTCACACCGCCGGTAAATGCGAGTTGATGTAATAGCCAGGTGTTATAACAATGACATGTTTTCCATGCCAGGATCTAACCTTGGTTGTGGCTAGAAATACACCCAAAACGGAGCTCACCATTGGCAGAGTGCAAGCACTTGATTCTGCTGGTAACTTGTATAGAGGGACCCACAAAATGGAGGCTGACCCAGGTCACACATCCAAGCCTGCCTCCCTGGAAGGTCTCACGACAGGGAACCCCGGTCCACGTGTCTTGCTCCTGGGGCTCAGCCTCAGCCCGCGAACCCCATCCTGAACTCAAGGCCCGCCAGTCCAGAAGGGAACCCCGACCTCCCAGCCAACCTGCACCTGCGTGGCCTCCTCTAAAACCCACATTTCCCCAAAGTTGCTCCAGAAGAGTGCTCCACTTTTAGGGGAGCCACTGTGCTCCCCTACTCCACATGTTGTTTCCTTTGTGGAAAGGATGAGGAACTTGTTACTAAACAGTTTGGTTTTGCCCTCTGACATGGCGGCTGCTGCACGAATGACACCCCAGTGCAAGGCAAACTAAAATCTCCACACAATAAAAGCAGCTTTGGAGGCGCTGGGTCCCCATGTGGCTGCTTTTGGGCCAGCTGTTTCTTTTATGATTGGGTCCTCAAATGAAATGTTTGTAGATTTCTAGATCGAAATTGGCGACTTAGGCCCCAAAGATTGCAAAGCTGAGAGCGAGTGACCCCCCGCCATGGGGACAAAGTTCTCTGTCACACCAGGATGTCCCTGCACGGGGTTGGCCGACGCCACAGCACGGATAGTTCTCCCTCCCGCAACCTGCTCCTGCCCAGTCGTTCAGCAGACTCGCTGGGCAGCCAAGACCTGTTGGGTAAAAGGAGAACCACGAACACCAGTACACCCCGTTTTCCCACTCACTGTGTTACACCCCCGGGGAAGGAACGGTGTATCTGATTGGAGGGGAGATCTAGAATGTTCTTACAAATATGGTCCGTTGAGCGAGGGGTCCAAGTCCTTCTGACGCCTGGGAAAAGGGACAATACTCGGCCAGACCAAAATAAAAACGAAGCGTCTCTTCTAACACAGACACCCACACACCTGCAACGTGGACCCAACGCGAGCCTGAAAATCGCACTATGAGATGAGTGAACGTCAAAAATCGCCCGTGAATATCATGTGTGAATATTCCTAGCAACGTCACGTTCTTATTGTGGGAGAAGTGCTGGCTTTTAAATGTCATTTCAACAGGGATAGGCCCGTGCTTCTATAAACCGCGCGGTGTTAGCATGAAGCACGGCTGAGCTTATTTACCTTCCTAAGGTTATAGAGCAGCCCCGATATTGAACGGGTTCCTGGCTGTGGGTCCTCACCCGCGCTTAAAAGGGACTTAGGAATACTCCACTGCAGGCACACACAGAAGGTTCATAAAAGGTTTATTTACAAGGGAAAAGGAAAGAAGGAAAATGGACAACTCAGGGAGAAAATAGGGAAATAAAGTCTTTCATGCGTCCTACCCGATCCGCCGACCCGGAAACCCAAAGTCACTCTCAGAGGTGGCCGGACGCTGCAAGCTGGCGGAGAGCCAAAATGGGGGACCCCTCCAAAGCCCACGTGTCTGCCTTTATACCAATCTGGCTGCTGAACCCCACCCTCAGGTCCCAGCCACCTTCCCTTGGGTGGGGATGGGATGTGGAGTTCCCAGTGTCTTTGGCTTTGGCCTGGGGTGGGGGTGGAGCCCACAAAGCCTGTATGGAATCAGCCTTTTCCCCCTAACACTAACATGTGTCTAGGTGGTTTCTCTAGATTTTTAAGCAAATGGCATTTTTTAGAGTTGGCCTGAGCCTCATCATGAGATAGCATTTCTTACATCTACACGAGATCACATGCTGCCTTATGACCAAGATCAGCAAAATAGCTGGAAATCTGAAAAATGAGATATGGAAATGAAATTTCTGTTTTACAAAACAGAGTGGACTAAACACGTCCTTAAATGGACTCCAGAACCTGAACAAGCATGATAAAGATTTAATACCTCAAATTTATGACGGTCATAAAAACCTTATCAGCCAAATTATTTTATGATGTCAAAAATGCCAAAAAAAAAAATAAGGAACTAAAATCTTAAACCTGCATGAGAGTTGAAGCTGCTTGTTAAAAGAATAAACTTTAAATTCTTTGAAAATGAAATTCCTTGTTCCAGTAAAAACTCTTTCTCTTGTCAGCGCCCTCCCCTCTCTTCCTTTCCAGAAGCCGCTCAGCCTCGCCCCGACTGGTTTCACATTTTCACATTCTGAAAGGAGGACCCTGGGAGCGACTGGCATGTGAATAGTGGTTGACATCTGGCAACAGCGAGGAGCTCCCCACCAGTTCCAGGGGTCCTGACTGCTAGTGCTGGGGTGGGGTGGAGTGGAAGGTGCTGGACCCCACCTGACTCTCAGGAGGTGAAATCTTTGCTTGTATAGTCCCTGCCAGGCCGCTGGGCGAAGGGCACCATATTGATTTTTCGACTTGGACTGTTTGTCCCCCAGGTCTTTGGAGGGGCCCACTGACTCATTCAGACAGAGTCAGGACTTTCTACCTCTTGATAACATCGCGATGAGTAATGCCCAGGACACCTGGGAGCTCGGCAGGCACTGTTTGTTCAGAAGGGTTGGCCCTTCCTGGAATAGAAACCAAAAGCTGGTGGCAGCCGCCGGCAGCCGTGCCCCAGCCCCTGTGGCCCCTGGAGTGGAGGCAGGGCCTCGCACGGGCTGGCTTTGTCTGGCCGACGCCTGCCGCCTGGGCCAGGAGGTCAAGGTGTAGAGGATACCCCTGCCGAAGGTGAGATGCTTCCAAGTGTGCCCGGCCCCAGCCGGCAGCCCAGTCCCTCCCCTGTTCCCATCAAGGCTCAACTTAGATCACCTTTGTCTGCCCGTCAACGGGCAGATCTGCTGTTATTGTCATGACGCGTCTCGCTGCACACAGGCGGCACCTGGAACACACAGGCCTTTCAGGAAGCACAAAGGGTCATTGTGCCAATGTCGCCCAGTGAGACGGGCGGGGTAAACACGGGCTATTATGCGCGCTCCTCAGTGGCCACTTGCCTGCGGATGTGCTGCGGCCACAAGCTTGTCTGTCTCCTCCCAGAGCTGCTGCTTGGGAGACACTGAGGAGCCCAGACACCTGCTCGCGGCATCTGTCCTAAGAACACGCCACCAGCAGCTCAGAAACTGGCGTGCTCCGCCATGCTTATCAGAGCAGCCTCTGCAGCGGCCGGGGCTGGAGGGCAGCCGAGTGCCCACGTTCAGGGGAACCGGGCCAGAGGTGTGGTCTGTCCACTCCACGGATACTCCGCAGCCGTCGGAAGAGGAAACACTCCCACCCACAGCAACGCGGACGGAGTTCCAGGGAACTGTGCGCAGCAAAGCAAGTCAGGATGGCCGAGATTCCACAAAGCAAAACACCTGCAAGAAGTAGTGGCCACCCACAAATGAGGCGAGGCCTCTGAGGCCGAGCGGGAGGGGGTGGGGGAAGGGGAGATGGGGGTGAGCAAGGAGCCGGGCAGCTTGCTATGACCATCGTTAAACACTTCAACACTATTAAACAAGTTTACACTGGTTTCGTGTTCAATTAATTAAGCAACCAATAAACATTATTTATTTGGAGAAAGGACCTTGAGCCTCAGTAAGAACCGATGACTGTGGACCTTGGTCTGTGTTACTGACCAGCAGCGTGGCCTCAGAAGCTCTGTCAGCCTCAGCACCTCAATCTCTTGTCAAGAAAGCGAGGGGACTGGAAGATACCAGAGCACGGTTCTTGGGGAGCCGGCGGGGCTTCCTGTGGGGGCAGGGCCGGAGCCTCTTTCTGCGGCTGTGAGGTCCCCTCTCCTTTCATCCGGGCTCCTGGGCTTTTCCTCACTAGCTGTCTCCGCAGGGGACGGTGGGGTTTTCCAGCAGCTCTGTGGCATGAGATGGCACAAGGGAATGACTTCCGAGGCAGGCGTGAGGAGAGGCTTGGACGTGCAGGGGAGCCGCGCTCCCCACTCGTCTTTCTGGACGTTGTTTTACAATTTATGGCTCCTTTGCATATAAAAATGTTGTTCGTGGGAACAAGCCATGGGTTTATTGTTGCTATTTTTGTTATACTTTGTAGATTACTATCTCGCCACCTGAAGACTCACCTAAATAGGATTTCCCAACATTTCATGTGTGGGTTCCTCTAATTTTCTTTTGTTCTTGTTGTTGTTGTTCTTGTTGCAATTTTCAAATAAATACATTCAACACTTTGATTTAAAACATGGTAAAAATGGATGGAAATTTTAAGAACTAATGGGGTTCTGAGACCGAAAAAATTTGCCAACCAGGGCAGGAGACCATCTCCCCAGGCGTCATTTTTTCTGCAAATTCAGGCCCCTTGCCTGGCTCCTGGCTGGCTGGCTGGTTGCGCTCTCTGGTCCTGGGCGCACTGATGGCCGCTGGAGTGGCTGGATT